>NC_090439.1:396842720-401842720 GCF_031143425.1 Pleurodeles waltl
CTACTGAACAAGGGAAGAAAGGTCACAGTCACATACCCACCCACCCTGCTATGCCACCCAACCCTTCACAGCAGCACACGTCATACACCCCACAGCAAGAGGTACTTACCCGATCCAAGGCTAATCCAACTTGAATATAGTACATAAAAAAATGACCCACACCCATTAACAATGAAACAAAAGACCAGGGTTCAACAGCGTGCCGCCGAAACACAGGCGACACAGAAACTTTAATGTGAAGCTCACAGAGCCAAACAGGGCCAATGGCCAGTCCGTGTGGCTACAGTTGCCGTGGGCCACAACGGACCCAGCCTGACTCCCGCAAGTGCATGGTACTCCACCTAATGGGGCACCATATTGGCATCCAGGTACCTCACGGAACGGGTGTAGGGGGTGGTGGGGGTGGGGATTTGCGATGGTTTGGGCCTTAGACTTTCGTCTGGAAGGTAGAGGGGGGTGGGTGTCCTTTGAAGTGGGTGGGGGCTGTTTAGATCGGATGGAGCTAGATGGACTCGGCTCAGTCTGGGCCTTTTCTTTATCTGGGGAAGGGGCACAGGAATGTAAAGGGTGGACCGGGGTGTTCTGTGATGTGGAAGGAGTGGAAAGGGCAAGGCGGTGAGCACGTTTGGGGACAAGACAGGGTGGGCCAGTGGGTTGGAAGAGGTCAGCACGGGAGAGGAAAAGTTTCTTCAGATCAATTGGGGTGGTCCTGGATGAGGTTGTGGGAGCGGAGGCAGAGGGTGTGGATGTATGTGGTGTAGGGGTGCGTGTAGTGGGTGCAGGTGACTGGACAGTATGCTGTGGTGTGCTGGATGTCTGATAGGTGGGTGTCTTGGTGCGTTTGTGTGTTTTGGGAGGAGGGGGGTGGACACAGTGGGAGAAGACAGACAGCTAGTGTGGATGTATGTTGTGTGGGTGTCTGCAATTCTGGTGAGTGTGCTGCATGTGTCAACTACAGTAGTTTGGTGAGTGCAGGTGTGGTGTATGGGGTGCATGTGTGGATGTCTGCTATTGTGATGAGTGCAGGAAGAGGAGCAGCAACAGTGACTGAAGCTGCAGTGCATGAGGGTGTAGATGTAAAGGGGACAGACAGGGAGGTGGAAGAGGTGATCACACTGGGGGAAGTGGATGTTGTTGTGTGTGCATGTGGCTGTTGGCTGTGTGAATGCTTGTGGTGGGAGGTGTGGTGCTTGGGTTTAGAAGTGTGTTTCTTGTGTGTTGATGTGCTTGACTGCATGTCTGAATGTGTGCCTTGGACAGGTGAAGGGAGTGAGGTGCTGGAATGGGTAGAGGAGGTTGGAGGGGGGACAGAATGGGCAGGGAAACTGGCTGCCATCCAAGAGGAGGCCAGAGCCAAACAAGATCTCTGTAGGGCAGACACAGCACCGTGAATGCCATCCAGATAGGCATTTGTCTGCTGTACCTCTGATGCTAGCCCCTGGATGGCATTGACAATGGTTGTCTGCCCTACAGAGATGGTTCTCAGAAGGACAATAGCCTCCTCTGTGAGGGCAGCAGGGCTGACTGGGGTAGGGGAGGAGGTGCCTGGGGTGAAGGAGACACCCACCTTTCTGGGTGGGCGGGCACAGGCAACTCTGTGTGGAGCAGAAGGGAGGGCAGTGATGGAATGGGGGTGGCGGAAGATGTCACAGTAGTGGTGTGGGCACTAGGATCTGCCACCGCCAGGGAGCCCCCATCAGTGGAGGCCTCGGAGTCACTATGACCAGTGGTAGTTGCCTCCCCCGTGGAACTCCCCTCGCCCTCCCACCCACTGGTCCCCTGGGAGTCGGTTGTCTCCGCCTCCAAGGATCCATGGGCCGCTGCCTCCCCACTTGCCGGTACCACAGCTCCCTCACTAGATGTTGATGCTCTACCAAACGAACACAAGACAACAGGGATGGGGAGACAAAACAGGAGATACACTTGTAAATAGCTGAATGGAGGTACATAATGGCCAGATATACACCCACCCAGAAGACACACCCAACAGGCAGCACTGTACAATATGCAAATGGCCATGCCCCAGAGTACTAACCAGAGTACTGCTCTACACCCATCTCCTGGAATACCTAAGGAGGCGACGCATGGGAGACCTGACAAAGACACCCTTGGGGACCATCAAGTAGATGGACACCAGTCAAAGTCCCTGCCTCTAAGCAGCATGAACCCTAATGCACACCCAGACATCCTTTCAGACTGAAGTATGTGAAATGAGTACTCACCCCCTTGTGACTGCTTTCAAGCGCCCATCCAGGTGTGGGTACGCCACTGCTAGGATCCGTCACATGAGGGGGGCAGTGCCCGACGGGCACCCCTTCCACGTTGGGAGGACTTCCCCAGCTGGGCTTCACTGATCTTACGCACCCAGCACCGCAGGTCCTCCCACCTCTTTCTACAGTGGGTGCTCTGCCGGTCGTAGACCCCCCAATGTCCTCACCTCCTTGGTGATGGCATGCCAATGTGCCCTCTTTTGGTGGGCGCTGACCTAAAATGGTGACACAGAAATGGAACACAGAGGTCAGATACTTGCACAATAGGAACAGCTGGCTAATCGTCCACTATGGGACAGACAGTACTGTCAGACATACAGGACACACGCACGCAGCATGCCATGCACCATGGCCCATGCAGGCTCAGAGGTGCACACATATGTCCAATCAACACCATTCATTACACACACACAGTGCCCCCCAAACCGAGACTCACCTGTACCTCTGGTCGTCCGTACAGTTTTGCGTACAGGGGCAGGGCCCCATCCACTAGCTTCTCCAGTTTCTCCTGGGTGAGGGCCGGGGCCCTTTCCCCTTCAACACGAGGCACATCCATAGCCAGAGGCAGGCCACAGCAGTACACACAGTGGAGTACCTGTCCGCACGAGATCAGGGAGTCAAGTAATTAAACGATGACGAACGAGCGTATGTTCTGCGACGGTGTACACCGTCACCCCGGCGGTGATCATGATACACCAGGATTCCCCATTGGCATCCATGTTAACCAATGAGGGTGTGAACAGCGGTAAACACTGCCTTACGCTGTGACGTCATCCGCTAGCGGTATGAGGTCACTTCCACAACAAAAGGGTAGATTTACAGTGGGCAGACATTTTGCCAGGACCTACGCATCTAAAATAAATTACTTCTCACAATGCATGCCCTACTAGCCACATGAAGCACCTAGGCCTCTGTCCATTCAATATTGCAGCACAGATTAAATACTCTGTCCCCTCCTTGTGATGTACATGTATATCTGTCAGGTATCAGTTATTGTAGAGACACTACAATGAACAATGCAGTGCACAAATGATGACAAGTGTGCCTATGCATGCGTCTTCATCACACCTTTTTGAAACTCCTTGTAGGTACCGACCCTGGTGGCGAGAAAGGACACCATCGGTGTACAGACCACTTGTGGATATGAGGACGATGGTGGAGCGTCAGATCATAATCACTTACAGACACACAAGTGCAACAATTCAGGAACTTATGCTTTACTGCATCCTGCACTAACTCTGGGAAATCATAATCAGCATGCCATCCCTACTGAAGTGCAGGTGATCTCCGCACTCAATTTCCTGGCCACGGGCTCATTTCAAGTGACAGTGGGCATGGGTGCTGGATTTTCACAGCCAATGTTCAGCAAGGTACTGACAAGATTTCTGAATGCATTTGTACGACATCTGCAGTCCTATGTGAGGTTTCCCCAAAGTACTGACCTCCCTGCCATCAAGTCTGAAGTCTATGCCTTTTCCAACATACCCCATGTTATAGGTGCCATCGATGGCACCCACATACCGATCATCCCCCCAAGAGTGAGTGAACAGGTGTACAGAAATAGAAAGAAGTTTCACTCCATGAATATCCAATTGGTATGTACTGCAGACCAGTACATCTCACATGTGAATGCCATGTTCCCAGGTTCAGTCCATGACTCCTTTGTGTTGTGGAACAGTAGTGTGCCACAGAAGATGGAACAACTCCAAGAGGACAGAGGGTGGATCATAGGTAAGTGTGCCTGTCACTAACTGACACATTGCAGAGAACCAGCCTTTCTGACTAAGGGGCATAACAATGATGACTCTGTATTACACCATTTTCTAGGTGATTCTGGCTATCCAAACTTGAGTTTGCTCCTGACACCAGTGCAGAATCCCAGGACAGATCCATAGAGGAATTACATTGATGACCATGGATGTACTAGGAGGGTGATAGAGCTAACTATAGGTCTCCTGAAGGCTAGATTTCATTGTCTACATATCTCTGGGGTTCCCTGGCCTATGGGCCTGATAAGGCGTGTACAATAGTGGTGGCATGCTGCATGCTGCACAACGTGGCAGTGAGACATTCTATCCCCCTCTTGGAGGTGGAGGGTGCTGTAGGTCCTGATCAGCTACCTGAGAGAGGTGAGGAGAGTGATGGTGATGATGAGGAAGGGGAAAATGTCAATTCCAGGAACCAACTGATACAACTCTACTTCCAGTAAATGTGTGGGACTTGGGCCTTACATTGGGGTTTGTGACAAATACTGTCAGTGTGCTCAGTCATATGGGGGGGGTTCATAATGATAGGTGAAACATGGCCCACTTCTGCATGGTACAGATTTAAATTATATGCATTTCTTCATTGCCACCATTTAGGCACCCAGGACTCCCTTCATGCACAGATTTGACAATAAAGTAGTTCTCTGTCAGGTGCATCCATACTTCACGTTGTTCACAATTTAACACAAGGGACAGTGTTACAGGTGTGATATGTGTTTTATTGGCTGAAGTGAGTGAATAGTGCTATTTACAGTGATGGCAAGTCGTAAGGGGGGGTGTCCTTAAGACCAACATGGTGGCAGCCTTGTTGGTAGTATTGATGGGTCCTTCTTGTCTTACAGTAGTTCATATTGCCTCTTAGCAATGTGTGGTTGTTGATTGGGTGGGATGGTTGCTGTGCATATTGCTGCTGAGTTACTTTTTGAAGTGGGCCTTATTCTTAGATGGGGTTCCAGTGCCAAATCTTGGCCTGAGGGTCCATTTGGGCGCCTGCTGTTGATCTTCAGGGGATGACATGGTAGGCCCTTGGGTTTCCTGGAGGGTAGTTCCTGGGATGTTTCTGATGAAGGGGTACTCTGATGCTGGTTGTCCGGTGCTGTTGTGGAGGCCTCTTGTCCTGGGTGAGTGTCAGACTGGTTTCTGACCAGCTGCAGCAGTGCTCCTGCTATGGTGGCCATTGTGGTGTTCCTTCTGCATCCTCTGACTGTGCTCCAGGGTGGACACAATCTGTGCCAACCTGTCATTGGTATGCTGGTAGGCCCCCAATACCTCAGACATCACGTCCTGGGCTGCTGTATCCATCCTGTGGTCTGCCCTCTGGCCTACTGAGGCCCTTGCACTTGCCCTAGCCCCCTGTGCCTGTGTCCCATGCACAGGTCTGGCAGTACCACTTGTACTGGAGCCCTCGCCTTCCTGCATGTTGGGAGTGGGAGACTGTGGCCTCTGTACCTGTGTTCCACCAGTCTGTGGCCTGGGTACACTGGTGTGTGGACGCCTGCCCTGGGCTGCTGATCTTGACTGGGTGGTAGGGGTGACAGTGGATTCCTGGGGTGGGACCGCTGCATGGTGAGAGTCCAGGACTGTGTGAGGGATCTGCCTGCTCATCAGTGTCCAGGGATCCTTCACCAGTGTCCTGTGAGGTGCCTCTGTCTCCTTGGGGGGCACTGGCACTCCTTGTCCCGTCCGTTAGGGTTGCATTGGTGGTGGTGCCTCTTGGGGGACATAGACACGTCTGTTACAGCTGCATGTACGTTTGAGGTGAACAGGACTGGGCTATTTTGTGCTGGGGTTACTTTCAGTGGCCTTCCAGGGTGGCTTTGTGAGGTTGACATTGCATTTAGCACCAGTGTGGGGTTGCTTTGTGGTGGGGGGTGTCGTTCCATTGTGGGTACGTGCAGGGGTAGGTGACTGTGCACAGAGGGAGGGATGTGGGCCTGTTAGTGGGTTTGTGGTCATGCGGGGATGGATGTAGTGGCTGATGCCTGGGTTGGTCCTGGTGGGTGTGGATGGGGTGGGGTGGTGCATGCATTACAGGTATGGTGTATATAGGGTATATGTTGATGACTTACCCATTCCTCCCGTGAGTCCGGTGAGTCCCTCTGGGTGCAGGATGGCCAGTACCTTTTCCTCCCAGTCTGTGTATTCTGGTGGTGTTGGTGGCGGTCCTCCCCCAGTCTTCGGCACTGCGATGTGGTGCATTGATGCCATGCCCCTGACCTTCCCCCGCCGGTCGTTCCATTTCTTCCGGATGTCGTCCCTGGTACGTGGATGGTGTTCCACTGCATTGGCCCTGTTCACAATGGTCTGCCACAGCTCCATCTTCCTTGCGATGGGTGTGTGCTGCACCTCGACCCCGAATATTTATGGCTCCACCATCAAGATCTCGTCCACCATGGTCCTTAACTCCATTTCGGTGAAGCGTGGATGTTTGGGGGTGACATGGGGAGTGTGGTGAATGGTGTCAGGGTTGGGAATGAGGTAAGGGTGCTCTGCTGTGGGTCGGTGTGCGTCAACTGTAGGCTGGTGTTCGCTGTCTGCCTCTGGTGCTCTCCGTCTTCTTGGCCTGATTTCGTTGCAAGGATTGTGGGGTGTGTCTGGGGGTGTTTTATGGGGTGATGGATGTGTGTCAGGTGTGTGGGTTATTCGCCTATCCAATGTGTGCACTTCTTGCTGTTGAGTCCATTTGCCGCCCGTGGCGGTCGCAGCTGCCAATTGGCGTCCGGCCTCCACTGTCTACCACGGTGATATGTGCATCATTATTTGGAGGGCGGGATGTGGGTGTGCTTGGCGGTGACGGGGTGGGGAGGTCCGGGATTCCCGCCAACAGGGTCATGGAGGGGAGTGGTGGTCTGGTGAATTTTGGCAGGGTTGGTATTTTCGTTCATTATATGGCGAGTTTCCATTCACCTCCAACAGCAGGATTCTGTTCACCGCCGCCGTGGCATTCGGCGGTGTTTACCGCCGTGTTCATTATGACCGCCTATGTGTTACAAGGAGGCTTAAAAACACACTAACACCGAGCCTTAGTCCGCTACCCCAGATTGATACGCAAGGAACCCCACTAGACAGCAGAGATCCTCAAGGTGAGGATTCAGAACCTGTGTTTTTAGAAAGTGTTAGAAGGTACATCATACTATAGAAAGGTTTAGCGCTACAGAACACTACGCGGAATTCCAGTTTGTTAATCTACATCATGTAAATTCCTCTGATCACTGCGCTTTAGCCATCCACCAAGCTGTTCACACATCGAACACCCCGGGATGTGTTTGAACCTGTGGAATTTCTAGAGAATCTCTGTAACCTGTTGCAGAGTAAGGCAGAAATAGTAGCATATAGGACCTGTAGAGTTACAGCCCTCATTGTCCGGGGCCATGAAGGTGGTGTTTCCAGATCATTAAACAGTATCTTGTATAGTAAGATCATTGGTAAGAAACAATGATGGTTGCTCAATTTAAACACAGGAGCAACCAACACATGTCTGGCTGCCAGCATAGTGGGGTTACTGGTGGATCGCACTATGCCCGATGCTCATATTATGTCAAGAGTGGCTGCAGCCCAAAGGGCTCTTAAAATACCACCCAGCAGAATGGTTGGGTTTGGGGACCATTACGGTCAAAGTTCTTTACCACAATAGTTCCTAGAAGTACTTCACAACCGGGGAGCGTGTGAAAAACAAGGCCTTTTATGTTCTCCCCCATGAAAAACACTTTTATGGTATTTTGAACCTGTAGAGTTTTTTAGGAGCCAAGTATGTATGCCCCCACTGTGACCTTATCTACAACACACAGACTACTCATCAGTGCGAAATGCACTGTAAAATGTGTTGGAGGGACAGCTGTATTGAGGCCAATGAGCAGAATGTACAGTGTTGCAGGTGTAATCTGTTTTGTTGCTCGCAAAACTGCTGGACCATACACAACAGACTTGTTTGCTGCTTCCTTAAAATAGACTGTAGGGATTTCAGGCATTACGTCCTCTATCAGCATAAATGTAAAGCATGAAATGTCCCAGGTAGAAGATGTATTTTCAGGCTGGGACAGAGCACAAGTGAAACATGATTAAAGGGCGACCTCAGACCAAAACTGAAGACAACATAGTGTTTGATATAGACTGTACACAGGAGACAGGTGTACATCAGCCTAATTATATTTATGCTCATCATCTAACTTCCCATGACAACTGGGAGTTTGAAGGGCACACATGAGTGAACGACTTCTTCACCACTTTCATGCAGCCTAAATTCAAAGGGTATGCTATGATGGCTCATAACTGTAAAACGTACGACTCCTTCTTTATGTTGCAGACTATGATTGGTGAAAAGATGGCTGTAGAACTCATAACACAAGGCTTCAAATTGATGCTGTTAACAGCAGTGCCTTTTCAAATAAGGTTCATCAACACCCTAAATTTTCTACGTATGAAACTGAGTAAACTATCCAAAGCCTTTGGTTTCCCAGGCTGCAAAGGTTATTTCCCCCACTTTTTCAACACATGGGCCAACCAGAATTCTGAGGGTCCCATGCCCTGCCCTCCAGCTATGATGCCTGCTGAGAAAGAGAGCTTTTTACAATGGTACAGTAAAAACTGTGAAAATAACTTTCATTTTCAAACCGAGTTGAAAGTGTACTGTCAGGGCGATGTAATGATCTTGCAAAAAGCCTGCAACCTTCTCAGAGCTGTAGTGGTGGAGATGACCAAACAGATGAAGGTTTTGAAGCCCAACACGCCCCAGATAACAAAGACTGTAGAATACATAGACCCTTTCCAGAATATCATGCTGGCTTCCAGGTGTATGTTTATCTACAAACACATGTTTTTGAAACCGTACAGCATCGCCCTAGTACCACCAGACCTTATAATGATAAACAGAAGCATTATTCTACCCCCTCGATCAAATGGCTTATGTATACCTCAGGCAAGGAAAACATAGCCATTCAACACGCATTACAGGGTGGTGATTATGCTTGGGGCTTTTTTATCTTGATGGCTATGCCATAATTAAGGATGTGCTTATGGCCTTTGAATACAACTGTGTTTTTACCATGGTTGTCCTCGTTGTTACAAACCCCATGAGTTTAACAGGCTGTTGGGCACAAAGTTTGAGCACTTACACCGTCGTACTCTGATGAAGGCAAAATATGTTAAAAACTGCGGTTTTGTATGAGAACCCTTTGAGAGCATGAATGGTTAGATATGTTAACAATGAATGCTGAGCTCATGTCTTTCATTAAGAGTCAGCAGTTACCAGAGCCTATGGAGCCCCGTGATGCCTTATTTGTGGGGCGTACAAATGCTATACAGATGTACAGAGCTAGAGGCGATGGTAAGAAAATACACTATTACGATTTCACAAGTCTGAATCTGTTTGTGAACAAGCAAATGTTCTACCATGTAGGTCACCCCACCATCATATACAGCTTTAAGCTGACTGGCAAATACTTTGGGCTCATTAAGTGATAAATGTACCCACCCAGCCGTCTTTACTTCCCTGTAATACTGTACAGAGTCGACGGTAAGCTAATGTTCCCACTATGTCGTTCATGCGCTGAAAATAAAGAGACTAGCGTGTGTTGAATCAGTGAAGAGCAAAGGATGATAACCGGTAGGTGGTGTAACATCGAGGTACAAAATGCCCTAGAGAGACAATACCGGCTTGGTGAAATAGTGGAAATATGGCACTTTGAAAGGACGACAACACAACTCTTTTCCAACTATATCAACCTGTTTCTAAGAGACTAACAGGCGGCTCCAGGGTTTCCAGAGTAGTGTGTAAATGAGGCCTCTAATCAAAGGTACATAGATGACTACTACACTCACGAGGGTGTACGCTTGAGACCCGAAATCCTTGAGGTCAACCCTGCCCATCGGCAGTTAGACAAACTCTGCCTAAACTCCTTATGGGGGAAATTCGCACAGCGTACAAACTTGTCAAACACGACCATAATAACAGATCCTGACAAGTCGTTTAAGAACCTTTTTGCCCCTTGTTATGAGGTGTCCAGTTGTGAATTTATCGATGATGAGACCGCAGCTCTGTGTTGGAAGTACACTAAAGAATACCCCACGACGTGTAACAATATAAACATTTTCATAGCATGTTTCACAACTGCTCACACCTGTTTAGAGCTTTACAGAGGGCTAGACAAACTGCAGGCCAGGTGTCTGTTCCATAATACAGACTCTGTTATATTTGTTAGTAAAGTAGGTGATGAAGACCCTCCATTAGGTGATTATCTAGGTGATTTGAACAGCAAACTACAACAGTAGAGTTCACCTCATCAGGTTCTAAAACCTATTCGTAAAAAACCTCAAACAATACAGTGTGCATGAAAGTCAAAGATATCACCTTAAATGTCAACAATACAGTCAAAATCAATTTTGAAAGTCTTAATGATCTGGTGAATTAATACGCTATGTCTGACACCCGTGAAAATAATAAAACAATTGTTGTACATCAGCCTAGCATTGTGCGGTCCAAAAAGCGTTGGGAAATCACAACCCAACCTTTACATAAAACCTTACATGTAGTGTTTGATAAAAGAGTCCTGACCGAGGACTACAAAACCCTACCTTATGGTTATTTAAAGGACATTTGACTGTCGAATCCCCACGACAATGGACACCTGCTGGCAACATCCGTTCTCCTGTGTTCTAGCAGGTCCCTCAAATTGTAGTAAAAGTCATTTTATAAAGAAGTTGTTAGAAAATTCTCCCAAGTGTTTTATCCGAAAACCCCAACAATATTGTATAGCTTTGTTCATGCTGGTAAGATCTTTATACGGAACTATCCTTAAGGTTCTCACACATCAAATATATAGAAGGCATACCTAGTAATCTCAACGACGATGCACTGTTACCTACACACCTCATAAACATGGTGTTTGTAAACATTCTTATGCGTGAGGGTGGGGCTCACCCAGAGATAGAAAATACTTTTACCCAATATTTACACCATTGTAACCTAAGCATATGCTACATTGTGCAGAAATTGTTTTACAAGAGTAAGAACAGTCTTTCTGAAACTCTGAACGGCTCATACCTTGTTTTATTTAAAAACCCCAAGGACAAACAACAACTATCTATCATCGCTAAGCAGATGTACCCTGGAAACACTCAGTTTTTCTTAGAAGTCTTTAGCGACGCCACAGCTAAACCTCACGGGTACCTGCTGGTAGACTTAAAACCCAAGGCTCTAGAAGACTACAGACTACGTGCTGATATTTTCTCACCAGATCTCCCTGTAGCGTGTGCTATACCTAAAACCAGACCCTGGGCCTATAAAAAGAATCGCAAAAAATACTCTTGTAACATTTACTTTCTAAACCTTATAATATAAGGTGTTGACCATATCTGTATGTGTACACCGTAATTTAGCTCTTCTTAAAATGCAGTAATCACTAGCCTCCAACAAAGAAAGGCCATCCTGTGCGCAGCTTTGGATGACTTAGTGGCAGCCCTTTCAGAAATTGCTCTAAACACCCTAAAAGGCAATGTCCTTATATCAGAGAGCCAGCTCCACGTGTCAAAGAAGAGGCGTGCCCTTATTAAAAAGCTTAGTAATAAAAGGGAATCCCTCATTTCTAGGAAGAAACTTGTAAAACAGTCGGGCAGCTTTATAGGAGTGCTCCTGGGCAAAGCTCTACCTTTAATTACAAACCTCCTTACCAGGACTGATGGATGATGCCCAAAAGATGTACTTGGTACCGCGCCAACAGCTGGAACAGTTGGGGCCATCTACGGGCGACGCCTGGGATATACCAAAAATTGAAACACTGCGCCTAAACGCCGAGATTAAAAACTTTTGTAACTGTACTGATTTAAAACTTTACAATATAGCGGATCTTTACTCCATGAGCTCTTCAAAACTTCCTACAACACTATAAGTAATGGACTTATGAATGAAAGCATTACAACAGTCGGTGGTCCCAACATCACCACCTTCAGATATCTTTGTTGGAGAACTTTTAAAAAATATAAGTCAGAGGTACAGAGGTGCAGTGCAAATATTACTAAGTACAATGGCAGCTTCTACAAATCTAACCTCGTGAAATGATCGGGGTGAATTCCTCTACAAAGGGAAGGCCAGTTGTTGGGTCACATATGTACGATCTCATCAACGGTTTCACACACCCCAAAGCCCTACCACTCCAGAAAGTGCCTAGAGGTTGGGATCAGTTTCTCTGGCCACTGAAGAACTCAATGTTCCTTCTACGATTGTTGATAATGCCAAACACTGGTGGCTGCTTGAAAGTTTGAAAGATCCTGCTTGCAGTCCGCCAGGTACACCATCAGCTGTATTTTTGTAGCCCACCTGAGGTTGTCAATGCCACTGTTTATCTCACATCTATCCCCCTCTTGGAACACACCATCTCTACCTTTGGAGGCTAAAAAGACATCATCAAAAAGGAAAATGTGTTTAAATGTGTGATACTTCTGACCCTATGTATATGTTTTACATTGTCTTTGTGTTTAGTTTTACAGTGATGAATGTGTTGATTGATTTATTTCATCATTTATTTTCTTTAGTATGTTTGGCTGCTTAATGCTTATACTAAATTGATGTGTAATAACCACTTTTTAACCGTTTCATCACTTCTGTTAAATTTAATTATTATTATTTTCTTTATGTGTGTCTTGGCGGCAGAATGAAAATGTATAGTCTGATTTTGAGCTTAAACTCTTTTATTGCAGACATTTAACATTATGCATATATATGCATTACAAGGCCTTATACTTTTGACAAATGGCGTATTCTGTTTGAACAGAGCTTGATGTACACCTTTAGTTTTCTTTTACATATTTCACAACAATACTATCATTGTTTACTAGATCATTCGAATATGGATTTAGAAAATTTCTAAACATCATACCTTCAGACATTTTAGTAATAAAATATATACAGTGCTCCCCACATGTGATGGCTAGAGGATCCTGCACCTGTATCTTGTTATACCTGACACTAACTGCCACTTCCTTTAGATACTTGAATACAGGTTTTGCATAGAGGCTATGCTCAGGGAAGGCCGTTAAACTGTCAAACACTGTAACCTTGTCGATATCCAAAAACATTGCCACCCAGTGTGTTCCACCCTTGTAATGTGGATCTGTGTTAAAGACTAGTGATCGTGGTCTTTTTACTCCAATTTCCATGGGTAGCCCATCGTTTGGGAAACCATCTAAAAAGTATTTCTTCACGTAGTTATGTCGGCTCAAGAACTCAAGTATCTGGACAGTGTCCATTGTATAATATTTTAAAGATAGTCAAACATAATCTGTTGGGCGAGGTTGACCTGAATGACACTGTCAAACACAGCAATAAAACCATGTTGACATTGGTAGCCAGGGTTTGACTAAAACATATTTCAGCTTTTAGATTTCTGTTTTTTTCTCACATTTCAGTGATCCCCATCTTCCATGTCGGGTGTCAGATCGAAATCAAAAAGGGTGTAGCCAGCCCCATATCCTTCTCTTGATACAGCGACTACCGAGTCCGTCAGATGTTTTCCTGTTATCAACACCAGTCTGAGATATTCCCAGATAAAATTAGATGTTCCAAAACTCGGTATGTAGGACTTTGCAGGAATAACAGCCCGTTGTGTACCAGCACCATGTAGTTGATGTCGTAGTGTTTAAAATTGAAAGGATTTAAGATATACAGGCCACTAAAAGCAGTATTGTCCACAAACCCTATGATAATATGTTTTGGTACTTGGCTAAGAAATACATTTTTCTGTTGGGTTAGTCTGCTACTGGTTAGTATGTAGCACATCTTCAGAGCTACTCTTTCTACGGCTTACTTGGCATTGGATAGCTGTAGGGCCTCCAATTGAGCAAGTCTGATGCTTGCTGACACTTTCACTCTCTTTACAAACAAACTGGCAGACACTATAACAAGTTTATAGTTTTCTCCATCCCCAGTGATGAGACAGAACAAGTCCTTCTTGCGAGTTAGTTTGATCTTAAGATTGATACTATTGACAAGTAGTTTATCTTGGTAGAAAAGGTATGCAAACCCAAGGAGGTCAAACTGTCTACTGCCGGCAGCGAAGTTTGCTCTTTTTACAATCACCCTGATTGTGACTATCCAGCACTGTAGCTTCAAAATGGCCAAAAGGATCTTTGTAGAAGAGTCCAGCTGAAAGCTGTGTGCCCAGGGTATCACAGCTGTAATTCAGAATACTCTCAGTGTATGCCCTATACGCGTACATGTTATCAATCTGCGTGATAAGCTGATCCCCAAGGGTGATGTCCACCTAATTAAACATGGTTGCTACGGGGTAAGCGATCGTCGCCACTTTAGCGTTGTTCGCTGTGTTGGAACCATCTTCTTTTACAATTTTACAGATGAGTTGCAGCAGCGTACTGTTGATATCCAGATGCATATTCGTGGACCCTGACACATAAAACATTATTGGCGCCAAAGGCATTAAAGTGGCTACAGGTGAGACCTCCATGAAAAAACTCTTTTCAATGCTATTCTGCATAGGTTTCAGAGAAAACAGGTCTATCTCTGATTTAGCACATTCACCCTATGTGTAATGTACGAAGGCCATGTTTGCAGAGTGTTCATCTTTTAAAAAAATATTTAAGTTAGCGCCCCTTCTCTTCTTCTTCTTCGTAGCTCTCTTTCGACTTACGGATCTTCATTTGTGAGTGCTTTTTGAAGATCAGCATCTTTTTTTATAGGGGGCAAGTGGACCCCTGTGCTTTGAAGCAACAAACTTCCTTTTAACGCATGTGCAAGACTTGTACACCAGGCCCACTCCTTCTTGAGGCTGTTTATTCATATGTTTAACAACTGCAGATGTCACGGAACACACCACGTCCTGCGCAATGTTAGTGGCAGCCACTTTGACATGTGGTTTTGCAATTTCATAGCCTCTTCTCAAGAATGGCATAGCTCTTCTACTCAAACTATGTAAGATACCGCCCAAACCGGTCCCATACATAACAGGGTCCCTTGTAAGTAGGGCGTTGGGGATCCATATCCAGCCTGGTTTCTGTAAAAATCCCTATGCATAAAGGGGTATGTTCTCATAATCACCATGATGACTTGTTAACAGTCGGTATTGCTTTGCGGACTTAAATAAAGCTTAACAGTAACTTTCCCGTTTTTAAAGGACACAGGCTCAGCCTGATTTTTGTAGATCATGATCATAATGGTGTCAAAATGATTTTTAGAAATTGACACGTAGTCGGGTTTGTTGTATTGTATATTAACCACTGTGTTATTTTCACCCTTCACCTGGACCATCTTAACTATCCCCTATCCTTTGCGACTCTACGATATTGCAATACACGTAGCATGTATAGGAACCTTTGTTAATATCGGGGCACAAAGGGTCTGGTTCTATTTGACTTCTGATATGATGTACTGTCCCTAAAAACCTTCTTAATTTACCTGAACAGTTAAACACGGTAAGGTGATTTGGAGCTTTAAGAAACACCTTCCATCTAACTTTATCTAACACTGGATGAACATTCATATACGTTTCAACGTTGGCTATAGATTTGTTGATGGCTTCGACCACTGAGGCGACCGTTGGGTAACAGCCTTGAGGAAATACTGCGTGGATGCTCAGAGGGTCCTCCTCACTCTTTATATTAAATTTGACCTCAAGCTTTGAAAAAGTATTACATGTTCTGAGATATTGGATTTCTTTTAGGGCTACTTCCCAATCCCCTTTCAGGTCTACTGGTTTAGCCAATTTCACTGTATAATGAGAAATGTGATTGTCAGGGAACATGTCCTTTGAGGCATTGGACGGCAGCGTAATCTAAAATGGTGCTGTCTCCATCTTGCTTCTACAACAACACCCCGTCGTACTCTCACAACCTGCACAGAACTGGCCAGCACCCAAATGTTAACGTTCTCGGGCCACCCTTACCATTCGCTTCTACCTTTCCTTTTCAGAATCTTTTCAACCCCATACACCCTGAGTGGATCATTAGGTACCTTTGTAGCTCCTCCTTGAAAAAGACACCCCACACCTTTTCCGCTTACTAGTCCTTTAGCCTGTAAATATATCCATCCTTTTTAAGCCCCATGCTTTCCAGTATAAATATCTCTCACTAAAAGTTTTTTGGTAACCCTACGTAAAGACCCCTTTTAATTTTGAAACCTTAACATGGTCGCCTTCTTTTAAAGGAGGCTTCTTTGTGCCTGTGGAGATCTGGTACTCGTACACAGTTCTCTACACCTTTAACAAATTAGCTGTTGTTACATTTACAGGTGCTGTTTTGATGGTTCAGAGGTAAGTGGTGTTAGAAACGTTTGTAAAAGCCTGTAGAACATGCACGTATCGGTAAGTGTTATAGGCTGTGAAATAACTCCACATCTTAGACCTTAAGATTCTGTTAAAATGCTCTGTAACTACCACCTTTACCTCAGTGTGCATTCAAAATGTTTAACATTGTGCTCTTTTCCAGCATCTGTTTGTAGTTTTTGAGGGTGTTGGTCCTTTCCTGAAGATGGCTTTGAAGGGGCGGTCACACTGTTCCCACTTTTATCAAGTTAGGCTTCTGAGTATGCTTAATTATATAAGACATCTATGACCGCTAATATATATTGATCACCGTTATTATGTTTTGGTAAATCTTGAGGACTGATTATGTCCGCCTGCCATTGACAATCTACTTCAGTGTTAACATTTGTAGATTTTCTCTTAAACCTCTTCCAGGCGGGCTTATGGAGTAAATACGCCTCTTCCACAGATAACCGGGCCTTCACCTGGGCTCTGTTTACCAGCTCATTTTCAACTAGAGCCCTTCTAAAGAAGTGCTTCGGCACCCACGAAGCTACCGACAATACTTGTATCATGATAAAGCTTCCTTAACCCACCTCCACCGGACATGTTATCAGCTGTTACAATCCATGAAATGAAAGATAAATGTTTTATGTGAGGCCATTTAATTAAAAATAAAGAATATTAGCACAGCATAAACATGACATAGTTTACATTTTCTAGCTATTGGTCTTATGGGCGGCATTGCTGGACAATATGTTGACTTTTCACTACGAGTACATAGTATGGCACATGTTACATACATTACTAGGAACCATGCCGCTACTCAGTCTCAGCATCACCAGTTTTGCTATTTTTATAGATATACACTTGATAGCTATAGACACGACTTCCCTCTCACCTCTCCTATAACTTTGTACACTCAGGATACTGAGAGCATTCACAAGCTCGTACAGTTCTAGGCCTGACAATACAAAACCCTTATTTGTGAAATAGTCATCGGTCAGACGCTCCAAAGCTGTGTATAATGGTTTTGTCGGCAAAAGTCTTAACTTCCACATATCTCCTTTGTACACGCTCCAGTATTTATCCATTGTACGCATCCACGCGTCAATACACCATCTAGTTATACATTCAGGAATGTCACACAACACTATAGCAACCGGCTCAGAAATGTTCAGATGCTGTAGAGTTACAGGGTGTATTTCAGCTACTCTTTCTTTAATCAGCACATTCTGGCAATGTATGTGTATCCAGGGTGTAACTCATAGACATCTTGCAACGCAACATTCTGATTCTCGTCCTAAAAGTGAATAAGAATGTAACATTAAATATTACAGTTATGGCCAGCTACCCTCGACCTCTGTATTTTTTTAAAACAACCTTCATGGGGCTAAAGACCCGATTCTTCTATTTTTATAATAAATATTGCACATTCGTCTTTCTATTACCCTTTCTATCAATCTTCTGTCAAAATAGGTATACATACCTTGCATACGTTTTGAGCAGTGCTCGCCCCCGTATCGGATCTCATTGAGTGCTGCTGGCAAGGCCTTACTCATCATCGTGGACATATTTCTTTTCCACCCTTAACAACTTATATAACTTGTGCGGGTATAACCTGCCACCCATGTGGCAAATTGTCCTTGCTGTGTACGACTCGTATAGACACTTGTGAGCCTCCTATTGTGGATCGGTAATTTTATGCCCGTAACATAGGTTATAATAGTCATGCTTAACACATGTGTTCACAACAGTCGCCTCAAAACTTTTCATAGGCCATATGGCATCACAGGGTACGCCCAGAGTTTCCTTTTCAAAATCTGTGCTATTGTAGGTGCAAACACATTTCTTATGCGGCTTTTTGTTCTGGCTTGTAATACTTTCAGACTGTTTGGAACAGCATAAGCAGTAAAAATTTATGTTGTTAACTTTTGGCACCAGCCCCTCTAGGGCATCTCTTTTTGCGACTGTTTTCTACGGTTCAAACAGAAAGAAAGACAAACTATTAATCAAAAGTATGATATCAGCATATACAGGATAAGTGTCTGTAGAGTTTTTTTACTAACCTCATCATTTTCGCTACACTCAGCAGCTGCTCTGAAATCTTGGGGTCGCATAGGGCCATTGGTGCATAAGTATAGTCAGAATTTACATGTGTCAGCTGTACGATGACTGCCACAGGATCAGGGTCCTCCTGAAAGCTCATATCCTCGTAGACCGGCGAATTTGGTGGTGCTATATCTTCTTCATCATCTTGAGTGTTGATGAAGTTGATTCCAACATTTATTTCGCCTTTCGAGGCCTCGCTGCTGCTGCTGTAAGCCTTAATAAGCGATATCAGTTGCGGCAAATCCTTGAGGCTGAGCTTTTCAAACCGATGACAGAGTTCCTCTTGAAAACCGGTAACATCAGAACCCCCATCTTTGGGGGCAGCCGGCAGTGCATTCCCATCCTTCACCAAAGGTGCTAGGGTATGATAATAACTATTGGTAGTGTTTGGGCCACCTGAGGAGGCAGCTTTTTGGTGAGAGGATTGTATCTCTTCATAATGCCCTGACAATCTATTTCAGCTGTGGCTCACGGTTTGGCATACGGCTCTAGCAGGGTCCTTACATGTAATCTACGTTTCAGAAGGGTGTACCCCTCTACAACACATAGTGGTCACCTGCTTTCCTTGATGGCTCTGAAACGTTGAGGGGTTACACATATCGCTAACCATGTGTCATGACCATTGCGACATTTGACCAACTCCCATTTTTGGATTAGCCAGCAGTGTGGAGGTTGGGCCTTACATTTCCACTGCTCCTGAGGAAACACCCAGCAGCTACATGATCCTGACTGTCTGACATGTCCAGACTTATCCTCTTAGGAACAGAAACAGGGTGCACACCAGCAGGGCCCCCACAGCCCTAGACACAGGGTCTAAGATCCGGGCACATGACTAATACATGATCACATGATGTCACAACCCACGTGACCCACCTACATCTACATCAGCTCCGGGACGGGCTCTCAGGGGCATCGGAAGTCCCGGTAATGGATGTGACGTAATTTCCAAGGGGCGGAACAACTGTCACTTTCCAGTGTGATGAGGAAAGGTATCCCTATATTCTACTCCCCTCCCTTCAATGTATATGTACCCGAGTCCAACGCTATCTCTGAAAGTGCTCTCAAAGTTTACAACATTCTTTCTCCAACTGGGCAAAGTATTAGCTCTTTCGCAGCCTTTAGGTATTCACAATATTTTGGCACTCCTATCATATTTTAGTATCAGTGTATTTTTGTGCTCGATGTTCTGACGTGCAAACTCTTGGGCAGTGGTGGATGCTTTAACCGAAGGCTCTACAAACCTATAAGCCTTCATTGCCCAGCCACCATCCCCTCTTTACTTTTTGTTTCAAAGGTTTCCCTTGAAAATCTCTGATAAAGGTTTCTCAAAATTTGCTTTACCTGTTATACAGCTTCATACTCCTAAATGAGAAAGTGTCCATCATGTTATCTGCTTTTACAATCAGCGTCAACTAATATTGTATAAAGATTCGATGCAATTGAGAAACTAAAACAATGCTGTTTTGCATTTAAAATGAAATACAAGGTAGGAAAGACAGTGATGTCTGAAGGACAGATTTTTACATTATATAGTCCCTACAAGGAGTGTTTATTTGAAATAAGCAAACATTTTTTTTCAGTTTTCTAATAGCCATAATTTATTCCATGATATATCTGTTTCGTTTCCTAAACACAGTAGATTATCGCAGTAAGAAACATTGTCAGAGTTCTTGGAGGTCAAATGCTTGTCTACTCTAAACATCCTGTTTAGCCTTGTACTAAAGGATTGAGTTTTCAGCACATAATTACTTTATCTAGTTGCCATCTGTCGTTTGATTTCAGAACCTACTTTCCAGCTTCAGACTGCATCGCAAACCCATTAGATTATGGATGTTTCATGCTGATATTGAACAGGCTTAATATCCAAGCCGAGAACCCCAGTTGTGAAGTGTAATTGTCCTTACATGAGGGCTTGATGCAACCGGCAATGTCAGTGGAGAGGAAATTATTCGCAACAGGCAATCCCACACAGCAGATTGCTTGTTTACCTGGTAAAAGGGAAAGGAGAAGATGCGTTACAATAATTCCCGAGATAAAAACAATACTTTCTTGTTATACGAAAATTACAATTTTAAAACTCAAATGATAACAACGTTTTGCACCATTGTCATGTAAACATATATTATAACACTGGGTCACAAATGCAGTAGGCACATATGCATGTCACCTACGCAGGGCAGAAGATACCAGCGTGGTCTCACGCTCAAGGTTGGAAACATAAATATTATAAATGTACCATCAACACACACCGAGCAACAGTGAAGCATAGGCGGAGAGCCACAGCGACAGTGTTAAATGCTTTCTATGAATGCGTCAGAAAAGGAACATAGCTGGTAGTAAAGTGAGCATATTCTTATTTGAAAAACACTTTCCCTTCAAATGAAATTCAATATGATGGTGAA
Organism: Pleurodeles waltl; assembly: GCF_031143425.1. Taxonomy (NCBI): domain Eukaryota; kingdom Metazoa; phylum Chordata; class Amphibia; order Caudata; family Salamandridae; genus Pleurodeles; species Pleurodeles waltl. Next base: position 396,863,516 of record NC_090439.1, read on the forward strand.
GTAATGTAGTATTGCATATGAGTAACAGTGAATAATGGGTATGAATTTCACCAAGTGGTTCAGAATGATATCAAATAAATGTGTGTACTTCTGGCAACTTCCATCCCATCACTGTGCTCAGTGTGTTTAGGAATCCCCTCCAAAAGGAAGTATATAATTTTGGGGTAATGCTAATGGGATGCATAATGCCCCCTTTCTGACTGTTGCATCTGAGACGTGTTTGGTTTGTGAATAAGCCATTAGGCACTACCTAGTTTGGATGAGCTATCTGTGGTGAAGGAATTTTAGGAGAGTGAGTCTTTCTCACAGTGGGTAGTTATCACTTCTTGTCGCTTCTCCACTGGTAATTCACTAACATCACCTTTCCGTGCTTGCCTCAGCTGTCCACAATTGTTAGGATATTTATTATTGTTAGGATATTAATAATCAATTATTTGTACACCTCCCAGATATCTTTCTAGTTTCCCTCAGTAGTTTGGCCTCACCTTGTCTAAAGTCAAGAGCTCTTCCAAGCTGGTGATGCATGGATGAGTAAAAGGTGCAGCAGGAGATGGCTAAAGAATTGGCTCCAATTGATCTCGTACTCTGATTGCATCTCAGAAAAGGAATGCATAGTTGTTCCTCACAATGCATCACCCAAGCATGAGAATCCAGTGGTGCTCCATCCTTGTAGTTGGGCAACCTGTTAAAGTCTGTTTACTGCCTATAATGGCTCTCCTTTAAAAATGGGGTCTGTAGTTGGCAGTCGGTTTAAACCAGTTCCAAGTAGGGACCCTCAATCTAGTCAGGGCAACTTTGCACGAGCAGTCAGGCTTGTCTCAGAAGCAATAGGTAAAGCCTTTGCATACTACACACAGTACTACAGTGAAAACACTACAAAAGGATACCATAGCAGTTTTTGAAAAATAGCCAATATTTATCTGAATAAAACAAGACCAAAACAAGAAAAATCCAAAATACAGTAATAAAGATATGAAATTTGCAAGAATTACTTAAAAATATAGTTCCTTGAAGTTGATAGCTCCATCTCATGGCATCGTGAACAACAAATCCAACAGTTTAGGCCAGCTGTGGTTTTGCGGGCAAGCTACGGTGTCGCGAAGAACCACAAACAGTACTTTGGAAATGTAGGGCCTTGTGATCCTCACGATAAGATCCAGAATGAGGTGCACCTCTGGCATGCAACGGTTCCGGAGGTCGGTGCAGGGGTCCTCAAGCCCTTGAAGTCACACGCATTGCAGATCAAACTCCGGGCTGATGAGGAAGTCAAGAGCGCTTGCGCTGATGGTGTCAGGGTTCTGGTGCAAAGCAGGACAATGCGACATGCAGTGCACAGGTCACGGTGCAGGCAGCGGCTTGGTGACGGCATCCTATGGCGTTGGTGAGACCAGGGCTGCAGTTTTAAGTGGGGCAGTGCAATGTGTGGTGTCTCCAGTTCATGGTGTAGGCAGCGGCATTGTCATTGCTGAAGCACTATAGTTGGTAGACCTAAGGCGACTGTACGATGCAGGTCGCACTATGTGGGGCACCCACGGGTCATGGTGCAGACAAGGGTTTCTGTTGAAGATGTTGGAGTCGATGGCGATGGCGTCAGTGGGCCAGGGCTGCGGGCTGGGATGGGAGGGTGCTTCCTGTGCCTTATGAGCTGTGTCCTCAGGCCACAGTGCAGGCAGCAAGTCGCTGTCAGAGTAGGGCATTGCCCTTAGGGATACCAAGGCTGTGGTGTGAGCAAGGTCATGCAGAGTGCGAACCCCCAGGTCACGGTCCAAGCAGCGGCTCGGTGACGGTGTAAGGTAGCGGCATCGGTGAAACCAGATTTGCAGTGCAAAGTGGGGCATGGCTCTGTCCATCATCGTCAGGTCAGGGTGCATACAGTGGCACCGTTGATGCTGTGGTGGTGGTTTTCATTCTGTTGCAACAGAAAGCGCACAGGGCCAGATGTACCAAAGGATTTTATCCATTCTGTGTCTATGGGAAAATGTGTTCGTACATATGGACCACAGTTCCCAGTGCTGTAGTCAGATGAATCTGAAGTCTTTGATATCCCTGAGACTTTCAACAGGAGCCTTTGGAGAAACTTCACAAGCAGGATACACAGCAAAATATAGGCCCTCATTACAACATTGGCGGTAAATCCCACTTACCGCCGTGCAGAACACCGCCAACACACCGATGCGGCCATGGAATTCCACCACAGCTATTACGACCCACAGCTCGGAATCCGCCAAAATTTAGACACCCACACAAGTCCGCCACACTAGAGGTCAGTGATAAACTGGCGAGAACTAAACCTCCACCGTCACGCCAACAGGAATATGCCCACACTATCACGACCCAAGAATCCACGTGGCGGTCTTTCAACCGCGGTAAACCATTGTCGGTACACACCGCCGCGCTCAAAATACACACACTCTTACAAAACACAACCACATTGGACAATTCCAAATACACACACCTGATACACATACGCACACCACTCTCACACACCCACACCACTATAAAACACCCGCCCACATCACCCACAAACCCTTTCTACCTAGAATATTGATGAAGGCCAGTGAGACAGCACAGCAAAGACAACATCACCATACAGAGGCACACAACAACATCACACATCCACGTACAAAACACCACACACCCCTAAACATCACTCCACACATCATAACACACAACACCTCACACATCTCCCACATGACCCCATGGCACCGGAAAGACACCCCAGGTTTCTGAGGAGGAGCTCAGGGTCATGGTGGAGGAAATCATCCGGATAGAGCTACAGCTATTCGGATCACAGGTGCAGTACACCACCATAGCTAGGAAGATGGAGCTATGGCGCAGAATCATGGACAGGGTCAACGCAGTGGGACAGTACCCAAGAACACGGGATGACATCAGGAAGAGGTGGAACGACCTACGGGGGAAGGTGCATTCTGTGGCCTCAAGATACCACATCGCGGTTCAGGAGACCCCCACCTCCTCCCCCACAACTAACAACATGGGAGGAGCCGGTCTTGGCTGTACTGCATCCTGAGGGCCTCGCAGGAGTACATGGAGGAATGGACTCTGGTAAGTCAAATATTAACTATTACATCCCCCACCCTACCTGCATGCTATCACATACCCCACCCTCACCTTCACCCCCATCACTCCAACTCCTCACATATGTCCCACTATCACAAACCACACATCCCAACACCAAGCCCTCCATGCAACAACAAAGCATGGACACCCATCACCAATGCATGTCCACTTCACATACCCACACAGACCCCTAAACAATTAGCACACAAGGTCCTACACAGCAATGCAAGCACTGGGGAACAGGGTCACCCACCCATTGCACACCATGGCACACACAGATACTAAAACTATGCCTTTACACCCCTGCAGGACCCCTAGCCAACGTCACTGGACAGGAGGTTCCAGACATGTCCAGTCCCTCCACACAAGAGGCCCACAGTGATGACAGCAGCTCTGTCCAACTGGATCTAGATGACCAGCCCCTCACACTGGCACAAGATACAACAGAGCCTCCCCCCTCTGGGAACACCAGCACAGCACCCACCCAGCGGGCCCATACCTCTGTCCCCAGGACACGTCAAGCAGCAGTGTGTCCACCACTACAGGGAACCCAGGCTAACCCACCACCCCAAGAACAGCAGGGACCTGGGGGCAGTGGCAGTGGGTACACGGATCGGGGGACAGAGGCCTAGGAACACAGGGGAACTGGGAGGGCTGCTGTGCGACAGGGGGAGGACAGGCCCAGGGAACCCACTCTCCACGAGGCTCTCTCCAACATCATCTGAGCCTACCACCATTCCCAGGAGACGATGGCAACTGTACTGGCCAAGTTTCAGGAGACCCAGCGGCTGCAGGAGGAACAGTATTTGGGGTTCAGGGAGGAACTCAAATCCATCATTACCACCCTGGGAACCATTGTAGGGGTGCTGAAGGAACTCGTGAACACCAGGAGGGACACTGTGGCACAACAAGGGGCCCCTGACACTAGCCTGGATGATGAACTGCCCACCACCTCCGCCGGTGCTAGCGGACAGGAGGCACTGCCACAGGACCACGAAACCAGCACCCCACCCCCTACAGATGGAGAACCACCCCGCAAGCGGTCCCTGAGATCTAGGACAGAGAACAATTCCAAGACCCCCGCCAAGAAATGAGACCACCCTGATTGTCATCCTTCTGTCCCACTTTGTCACCCTGTCCATCCATCAACTGCCCCAGCTCCACTTCCTATGCCCCTTTGGACAATGCACCTGTGAAACAAATAGACTGGACTCTGCCATGGACATTCCTCCACCATCACCCCTGCCCATTTTACAACGCCCTCCACTATTTAGCACTTAAATAAACACCCTTAAATCACAAAACTATCTGGAGTCAGCCTGTGCTTTCACAAATGTGTATTTGCAATAACTGAGGAAAATAGCAATATCCGTTGTATTGTCAACATACCTATGTCACACAGCTCTAGTCCACGAGGAAACATAGCAGAGGTCACACAGTGGGACCCACATCTGTGAAATCGAAAGGGAAAGTGACAAATCAGGGTCCATACACTGGGTGAAAGTGGCAGACAGATGAGAGGTTGAACAAGTGTATCAGATGTAGCAGGCAGTGATGTCTTCTTACTTGTGTCTCACTGGAAGTATTGATGAGTCATGGTGTTTCTGTTGTCGATATCCTCTTCTTCTGCTTCCTCTTCTTCACTGTCCACAGGCTCCACAGCTGCCACAACATATCCTTCAGGACCATCCTCCTGCAGAAAAGGCACCTGTCGTCGCAAAGCCAAGTTGTGAAGCATACAGCATGCCACAATGATCTGGCACACCTTCTTTGGTGAGTAGAATAGGGAACCACCCGTCATATGGAGGCACCTGAACCTGGCCTTCAGAAGGCCGAAGGACCTCTATATAACCCTCCTAGTTCCCCCATGTGCCTCATTGTAGCGTTCCTCTGCCCTTGTCCTGGGATTCCTCACTGGGGTCAGTAGCCATGACAGGTTGGGGTAGCCAGAGTCACCTGCAAATGTCGAGGGCCAACTGTTAGACAACTGTAAGACACACACTAATGCTTAGGGACAACCCCAGACAACTATTCACACTGTATAGGTTCCATGTCCTCACCTAATAGCCACACACAGTGCCTCTGGAGTTGCCCCATCACATAAGGGATGCTGCTATTCCTCAGAATGTAAGCGTTATGCACTGAGCCAGGAAATTTGGCAGTCATATGGGAGATGTACTGGTTGGCCAAACACACCATCTGCACATTCATAGAATGGCAACTCTTCTGGTTTCTGTACACCTGTTCACTCTTGGGGGGGACCAAGGCCACATGTGTACCATCAATGGCACCTATGATGTTGGGGATATGTCCCAAAGCATAGAAGTCACCTTTCACTGTAGGCAAATCCTCCACCTGAGGGAACACGATGTAGCTGCCCATGTGTTTCAGCAGGGCAGACAACACTCTGGAAAACACGTTGGAGAACATAGGCTGGGACATCCCTGATGCTATGGCCACTGTTGTCTGAAAAGACCCACTTGCCAGGTAATGGAGTACTGACAGGGCCTGCACTAGAGGGGGATCTCTGTGGGATGGCGGATGGCTGACATCAGATCCGGCTCCAACTGGGCACACAATTCATGGATTGTGGCACGGTCCAGTCAGTAGGTGACAATTACATGTCGCTCTTCCATTGTCGACAGGTCCACAGCGGTCTGTACACTGGAGGATGCCACCATCTCCTCACCTGCCCCAGCGGACGTGCTCTATTGAGGAGAACAGCGAGCAGAGGGTCAGCCAACACTGAGGTATGAAAACACAACTTTATTGCAAACATTTTTTAATCCGCTATTGGCCTGTCTTAGTGTGTATGCAAGGCCTAGATATGTGTGACGCATTTAAAAATAATGCCATGTGGCCCCCTAACTGACCTGTAAGGTGGGACAATGGGATATGAGGTAACTGCGCTGGCGTTGGACACCGTCGCGGTGGGCGGTCGAAGACCACAGCGCAATCCTGCATTGGTTAACATTGGGCCCTATGGGTCCCAAGAGCCAATGACGATGTATGCTGGCGGTGACGGTACGCACCGCCGTGGACGTAACCACCATTTTCTAATTGTTCACTCACTTGATACCTGATCTTCGATAGGAGAGGACCTACACTGCAAGTGCTGCTGTGACCTCAGTCTGGAAGCGGCAATGGCTCATGTGTCTGGGGAACGGGCCCCTGCCTTCACCACAGAGGAGTTGGAGAAACTAGTGGATGGGATCCTCCCCCAGTACACAATACTCTACGGTCCTCCAGACAAACATGTAAATACACTGTGAGCATGCTGTATGGGCAATGCCTGTGTGTAGTGGTGTGGATGTAAGATGGGGTGGTGGAGAAAGAGGCGTGCATGAAACAATGGTGAGTGTGTTTGCGTCATGGCAAGGGTAGGAATGCGGGCCAATGACTGTGACGGTCCGGACGGTTATATCTTCTCCTTGTCCCCTGTACGATTCCTGTAGGTCAGCACCCACCAGAAGAAGGATATTTGGCGTGCCATTGCCAAGGACATCCGGACCCTGGGGGTCCACCACAGACAGAGCACCCACTGTCTGAAAAGATGGGAGGACATTCGCCGCTGGATCAAGAAGAGGGCGGAGGCCCAGCTGGGGATGGCCTCCCAACGTGGGAGGGGTGCCCGTCGCACCATGACTCCCCTGATGTTCCGGATCCTGGCGGTGGTGTACCCGGAGTTGGATGGGCGCTTGAGAGTATAACAGCAGCCACAAGGGGGTGAATACACTCTCATTCAGCTGAATGAGCATGCATTGGAGGTGTCTGGGTGGGGGAGGTGGGCTGTGGGTACCCCTAGACCAGGGTGAGTTTTGTAGGCAAGGTCCCTTCGTAAGGCAGGCCATGTGGCACCCCACCCCACCAGTGTTAAGAGCCAACTGCACCTAGTCAGGCTCCAGTGACTTTTTTATGTGTGCAGCAATCGGGCATAGGCCTTGTACCCTATGGCCCTGTGATTAATTAGGGAACTCTAAGTGCATGGCGTAGCGCAGAGGGCAGCGGTAGCGGTATTGCATGCACTGAACATGTCTTTCTTCTGTCTCCCCACCCTTTATGTGGTCTCCCTGTTCTTGTGTGCAATAGCATCATCAGGCGGAGGAGCAGTGGCACCAGAGCAGGAGGGAGCTGCATCCCACATGTCCCTGGAGGGCGTGACTACGGACTCCGAATTCACCAGTGGGACGGAGGGCGAGGGGAGCTCCACGGCGCGGACAGGAGCTGAAACCAGCGACATGGACTCCTCCTCTGATGGGAGCTCCCTCGCAGTGGGGGGCCCCTCTCTGCCCCTGCATCTACAGATACAGCCGCCACCCCCCTACCAGCACCGCCCTCCCAGCAGCCCCTCAGTGTGTGCCCCGTGGCCACTCACCCAAGAGGGTGGGCATCTCCTTCGCCCCAGGCACCTCAGCCCCTGCCCCTGTCAGCCCTGCTGCCCTCAGTGAGTAGGCCATTGACCTCCTCAGATTCCTCACTGTTGGGCAGACTACCATTGTGAATGCCATCCAGGGTGTAGAGAGGCAGTTGCAACAGACGAATGCATACCAGGAGGGCATTCATTCTGGTCAGGCAGCCCACCAGCGAGCTTTTCAGACTCTGGCCTCAGCACTGATGGTAGCCATTGTCCCTTTGTCCAGCCCCCCTCCAACTTCCTCCACCCAGCCACAATCCCCTGTACCTCAGCCTATCCCAAGCACACCATCAGACCAGCATGCACACACCTCAACACACAAGGGTAGCTCTGGCAAACATAAGCACCACACATCCCACAAGCACTCACACAAGCATCATACCCATGCACACATACCAATATCCACTGCCTCCACTGTGTCCCCCTCCTCCTCGTCTCCCTCCTCCCTCCGTGCCACGTGTCCACTCACACCTGCATGCACTACATCTTCAGCCACTACGTCCATCACCAGCACGCCCATCACCACATACTGCTCACGTGCACTCGCCAGCCCCACTACCATTCACACATCCCTTGTGTCCTCCCCCAGTGTGTCTGTGAGCCCACCTCCCAAAGTACACAAACACAGTCACACACCCACCCAACAGCCATCCACCTCACGACAGCCTCCAGCCCATGCACCTTCACCCAAGGTCAGCAAACGTACACCTCCTACAACCACTACCTCTTCCTCCACTCCCAAACTACCTCCATCTACCCATCCCAGTGTGTCTAAAAAACTTTTCCTCTTAAATGTTGACCTCTTCCCTACACCTCCCCCACCCCTTCCGTCCCCTAGGGCACCCCTTTCAAGGTCCCAACCCAGCACCTCAGCCACCACATCACCGGGAACAGTGGTGCCAGCAGTAACTGGCTTCTGGAGTGTGCCAAGCAGCAGGGCAGCCAGTGTGCCAAGGACCCAGACCACGGACAGTCGTCCACCTCAGAAGCATAAGAAGTTGGCCACAGCCCGCAGGGAGAAGGGCAAAACACCTGCCTCCAAGGGCTCTCCCAGGACTACAGTTGGGAGTGGCAAGACAGCTGTGCCACCATCCAAGGTGGGGAAGGGACAGAGAAAGAAAGTGAAGTCGCTGCCAACCTGCCTGGCGGACAAGACCGCCACCAGCACCGCTGCCTAGGACACCGCCGCCACCAACACCGCTGCCAAGGACACCGCCGGCACCAGCACCGCTTCCCAGGACACCGCTGCCACCAGCACCGCTGCCAAGGACACCACCGCCACCAGCACCGCTTCCCAGGACACCACCGCCACAGCACACTCACTGAGCCAGTCACTAGCACCGCAGGCCAATGAGCGCCACAATCACAGTCCGTCCTGAGGCAACCGCAAGCACCGCCAGCAGCCACGCCACATCATGTGCTAGTGGCACCACCACAGACATGGCTGCTATCCCCAGTGGTCAGTCGTACGAAGCTGGTGGTCAGTTTCAGGGGCCTGGACACCTTCCATGTAGGCCCACTGTCAGTGGAGAAAGACATCCACTACCTCAGTCCTTGGCAGGATGAGGCACTCTGGGCACAAAGCCCCCTCCAGAACCAGTGGAGTATCCCATCCACTACCTCAGTCCTTGGCAGGAAGAAGCACATTGGGCACAAAGCCCCCTCCAGAACCAGTGGAGAAAGGCATCCACTACCTCAGTCCTTGGCAGGATGAAGCACACTGGGCACAAAGCCCCCTCCAGAAACAGTGGAGAAAGGCATCCACTACCTCAGTCCTTGGCAGGATGAAGCACTCTGGGCACAAAGCCCCCTCCAGAACCAGTGGAGAAAGGCATCCACTTGTGAGACTGTGGCTTTGCACTCCCCAGGATAAAGCAGTGGGCAAACCACCCACTGGAGAGACTTGTGAGACTGTGACTTTGCACTCTCCAGGATAAAGCAGTGGACAAACCACCCACTGGAGAGACTTGAGAGACTGTGGCTTTGCACTCCCCAGGATACATCAATGGGCATGGAACCCCCTCGTGGATCTGGTGTTGTGCACTCATCCGGCTGAGGTGCCCCCATTCCCTTCCCCCTGAGGTGCCTGTTTTATTTCGATCTGATGCCCCTGCAGTGTTCTCTCCGTTTTTGATCCGGTATTGAGTGTGGGCCTCGCCCAGCCATTTTGGGCCCAGTGGTCCACGGACTATGTATGTGCAGTACATGGACTTGAATTCTTGGTGTATATATTTGTTAAAAGTGTATATATATTTTTGAGTAATGGATTTTTCTTGATTACAATCGGTCAACTCATTTCCTTTTGTCCTTGCATTCTTCCAGAGGGGGTTGTGGGGTGTAAATGTTATGTATCAACATGTACTTGTATGTGTGTTGTAGTGGGTGAGGGTCGGGGTTTTGCGTGTTGCGTGTGTGTGTCACTCTCTTTTCCCTTCCCCCTCCCCTGTGTCGTAGGTGCAGTACTCACCGTGGTCTTCGCCGCTGGCATTCGTGATCCTGGTAGAGGAGCAGGAAGACAATGGCAGGTAGAATATGGAGTTCCGGCTCCATGGCGTCCTGGTTCCTCATGGGGTGTGTAGAGGTGAGCGTTTCCCTTTCCAAGTCCTGTTTCCCCCGTGTTTTTGTTTGCGGTGAATCCGGCCCGGAAAAGGTGGCGGATTGGCATCTCATGATACTGTGGGCGGTATATTGTCTTCCGTCTGTCTGTTGGCAGTGACCGCCATGCTGTTTGTTTGTACCGCCGTGGCGGTCGGAGTGTTAAAGTGGCTGTCTATGTTTGCGGTTTCCACCACGGTCGTGATTCCATTTTTTTTACCGCCGGCCTGTTGGCGGCTTTAACACCGACCGCCAGGCTTGTAATGAGGGCCATAGTCTTTGTCCTCTTTAAGACATAAGCAGCAACTGCAGGCCAACCCAGCAAAGCACACACAGCATAGGGGCAGTACTTCTACAGTTCTTCTTGGCAGAGGCTCCTCTTGATCTAGAAGTTTTCTAAAACTCTGGGGTTTTGGGTCCACTACTTATACTAATTTCTGCCTTTGAAGTAGGCAAACTTCAAAGGAAAGTCTCTGTTGTTCACAAGATCCTTCCTTTCCCACGCCTGGCCCCAGACACACTCCAAGGGGTTGGAGACTGCTTTGTGTGAGGACAGGCACAACCCTTTCAGGTGTAGGTGTCAGCTCCTCCCTCCCCACTCTAGCCCAGCAGACTTATCAGGATATGCAGGACACACCTCAGCTCCCATTGTGTTGCTGTCTAAAGGGTTTTCACAAACAGCCCAACTGTCAGTCTGGCCCAGACGTGGATTCTACAGGCAGGCAAAGGCACAGAATGGTTAAGTAAAAAAATGACCACTTTCTAAAAGTGGCATTTTCAAACAGACAATGTAAAAAACAACTCTACCCAAGGGAGGTATTTTAAAATTGTAAGTTCAGAGACCCCTAACTCCATAACTCTATTTGCTCCCAATGGGACAGTGTACTTAAAAGATATTTAAAGGCAGCACCAAAGGCAACCTATGGGAAACATATGCCTTGCAATGGTGAAAAACGTATTTGGCAGTATTTCACTATCAGGAGGACATCTATAACATACCAGTGCATGTCCTACCCTTTAATTACTTTTTACCCTGCCCCTGAGGCCACCTAGGGCCTACCTTAGGTGGTTACTTATATGTAGTAAAAGGGAAGGGTTGGGCTTTGCAACTGGGTACACTTGCCAGGTTAAATTGGCGTTGAAAACTACCCACACAGACACTGCAGTGGTAAGTCTGAAACATGTTTACAGGCCTACTCATGTAATGCAGTCCGGCTAATAGCATTTGATTTACATGCCCTGGGCTCCTCTACTGGTTAGTAGTGGTAATGTTTGCAGAGACAGTAAACCAGAAAAAACATAGGAGGGGGAAGGCAAAACGTTTAGGGATAACCCTGCATAAAGGGCCATTTCCAACACTCTCCTTGGACGATTTGCTTCTCCAAGTCAAATCTTTCAGGGTCTCATCCCACACTTTAAGGCCTGTCTGTGTAGATGGCAGTAAAGTGGTTTGAGGCCCACCACTGTAGAGCAGGTGAAGTAGCTGATGTTTCCATAGCATCTACAGTTTAGTCATAAAGGCAGGGTATCTGCCATGCCTGCCATGTTTCTATTACAAAGAGGAGATTTATGATGAGTTCTTGCAACTCTGTTATATGATCATTCCATTGGGGATACAGGCATGATTATGTCAAAAAGTGATATCAACTAGCTTCTGCAAACATGGAGGATGAATGCATGTAACAACTGGATGAAACAGGTATTATCAAGAAAAATAGCTTACTTTTGGATTGACATTTGGGGAGGGCTCATAGAATTTGGCCATGTGAAAGTGAGACATGAAGTATCTATTAGGCTCACAATGATGATTGCTGTTTTGTGGCCCCAGAAATAGAGATATGTTCGTTGCATCCAGGTTTGGATTGACTTTAGGAAGATGTTCACATGTATATATTTCTTGTGAAAGGAGGGGCGTGAGACCTGCAGACACTCCAGTGTCCCAGTTGATGAGTGAACATAAATAAATGAGCAGACAGAGGTACTGAATGGAAAAGCTACAGTAGGAGCAATAGACTGGGTTTTAGAAATAGAAAACAAACTTTATACAACACATCCACTTTTAAATGGATACCTGACATGGGAAAGGGCTGCTCGGCTGGAAATATATCTGGTGTAATTCCGACCTACTTGTAGAGAATAACAGAACTCAACCAGCAGCATTAGAGAATTCAATAAAGGGTGGCCATCTTAACAAATCTGCACACAACCCAAAAATGCAGTAATAGGTGGAATATATATGATCTTGCCATGGTTAAATGTTGTAAAAGCAATTGCACCATTTCCTCAGTAATCTCTCCACCAAGATGGATAAAAAGGAAATAGGGAGGATGCACAGGAAAACTTGAGAAACATAATGAGTACCAAAGGTTGGAGAGAAATAGCCATAGTTGGTGCTGGCTTTTGCTCAGATAGGGAACTGGGTGAAACATAATTTGGCACCCCCTTCCTATTTATCATCTTTATTTGTGTGTTGAGAAAATGGGAGGGGGGGAGGTGAAGGAAGCTTAGGAAGAAGAAAAACAGTCCTAGGAGCAATGTTTACTACACTTTTTCTTAGAGCCTGGTTGGTGATGGATTGCTAGAGGCTGTTCCTGCGACTTTCTGAAGATCGGTGCCCTAAATCGTCCATGCTAAAGGGTAGAAATGACTAGAGTGACAAACTTGAGTAAAGAAAAGTGTTAGACCTGGCATCCATGGCTTTATTTCACCTGCCTTTTTGCCTCCTGACCTCCTGTTTTTCTGACTTAATTTTTGATGACTTTAGAATTCTGTGCACATTACCACTTCTAACCATTGCTAAAGTGTAGGTGCTCTGTACATTAAAATAAGGTGGTATTGTCTTATCCACAATTGGCATGTTTCATTTACTTGTAAGTCCATACTAAAGTGCACTACATGTGCCCAGGGCCTGTAAATTAAAGGCTACTAGTGGGCCTGCAGCACCGATTGTGCCATCCACAGCAATAGCTCTTTACACATGCATGCACACTGTAGAGCTTGTGTGTGCAGTTTTAAACTGCCATTTCGACCTTGCAAGTGCTCCCATGTGCCAGGCCCAAACCTTTGTTTTTATTAAATATGTCAGCCCCAAGGTAGGCCCTAGTTAGTACCAAGGCCAGGGTGCACTGTGTTTAAAAATTTGGACATGTACTTGTAAGTGTAACATTTCCTGGTAGTGAAAAACGATTACATTTCTTTTTCGCTACTGCAACGCCTATCTCTACCACGGGTTAACATTGTGGTTACCTTGAAACAGCCTTTAATTGTAACTTCCAATTGGGAAAATATAGAAAGTTGGAAGTGGGTGTCTCTGGACTCACAATTTAAAATCACAACCTATGGTGAAGTTGGATTTTAAATAGTATGCCTGGAAATGCCACTTTTAGAAAGTTGGCATTTTCTTACTTTAACCATTCTGTGCCTCTACCCCTGTACTTGTCTCTCAAGACATGTCTGAGGTGGGTGACAGCTGGACTTTGTGCATTCCCTCTAGACAGAAAAACAAAAGGGAGCTAGGGTGTGACGTTTACATCCTGACAGCCCATCACCATCCTGAATGGTCTTACTGGGCTGAAGGAAGCGAGGAAATGACACATACACCTAAAGAGGGCTGTGCTTTCCCCACACAAAGAGCTGCGTAACCCTCTGTAGAGTGCCTGGAGCAAGGGAAGGAAGGGTAGGGACTTTAGCACTCCAAAGGGCTCTCTTTGAAGTCTTCCCCACTTCAAAGCCCCAACTGGGTATAAGTACTGGACCACAAAACCTACCAAATCAGTATACTTCTGGATGGATCTGAGGACATTCTTCCAGGAAGAAGGACTGCTGTGCTGCCAGGAGGGACTGACAATCTGCTGAACTGCTTTGCTGTGTTGGCCTGCTGCCTCGCGCCTGGTAGTGAGAAGGACTGGACTTAACTCTCTGCATCCTCACAAGAACCATGTAACTCCAAGAGCTTGATGGCCTGCCTCCTGTTCTGAAGTCCCAGGGCAATAAAAGATTTCCGCCAACTCTGTAGCTGCTGGACTCTGCCAAGTATGAGTCCTGTCCTGCCAAGAAGTGCCAATTCAGTCCTGGACTCTGAAAGGGGACTCCACATCTGTTTTTCTTCAAAAAAGGATGCATCAACGTCACTGCATCCAACGGAACTGCTGCATCCTCACTCAGTGCTGACTCTGTGTTGATGAGGTGGAGGACTTCATCAAGAGTGTGATGCCATACTTCAAGGACACCCCTTTGAGGGCTGTGCTTCTCAATGACGATGCATCCCCGAGTGCGCGTATAGGAATCAACACATCACCTTCATATTGCCTCCTCAACATTGATGCTGCCCTCCATCCAAGGTACTTTTCAGTGGGCCCTGTATGGGTCCTGTGGCCAGCCTGCCCTCCAACTCGGTCAATCGGAACTTTAGATTTATCCCATTCTAGCGTTACCTCAAATGACCTTTTAGCTCTATTGATTTCTAAGCACTGGATTGCAGTTTCTTCTTCAAAAATTCATATCTTGAGTTGTAGATTTTTGTCATTTTTGTATTGTTTTACTAGAATAAATATTCTCTCTTGTTTATTGTGTTTTGTATTGAAATTAAAGTGTTGCAAAAATAATTTACACATTGCCTTTTAAGTTAAGCCTGACACCTATCTTGCCAATCTATCAGAGGGCGAGCACAGGTTAATTTGGGAAGTGTAACTGGCTTACCCTAACTAGGATTGTAGGCCCTACTTGGACAAGGTGCATACTTCTACCAACGTGATACCCAATTTCTAACAAAAACTAGTAAAGTAAAAAAAAAATGGTGAGAGAATCTGAATGACACATGGAAGGGATTGGCTGGACGAGGAATTGCAATGCCCCAAGCATGACATACTTAAAAGAGATAACAAATTACAGACAATTATGTCAGTCTATGTTGTGAGCAGAGAAAATGGAACAAAAAATTAAATACAGCTGAGAAGATGTGGCTATCTGTCAAGCTTGCCATTGTTTAGGCACAAGCTACTGATATGCTATCTGTAATCAGGAACACATCACCATCCCTTAAGAGAAAAAGGACATGGAACGATAGAGCCTGTCAGTGCAGCAGTGCTCTTGTATTTTGAAAGTCACTTGAGGATGCATTGTTGCCAACAAAAGCACTGGTTAAGGATGACAAGGAACAGGAATCTTTTCAGGTTCTGTTTTTGCGAATCCTAAAGGTCCTTCCCAGGAAACCTCTAAATACTCATAATGCTGTAGCACAGAGTCAAGGAAGAACAGTTGAAGAAAATTAGATAAGAGAAGGAGCACAGGACCTTGCTGTTCAGTTCAGGCAGTGTAGCTGTTTGTTAATGCTTGGGCTGAGGATTAAACTTTCCATTTACAATGCTGGTAACTGTTCTGAATATGGCAAATGGAATTGAAGGGTGTTGCTATGATAGATTGAGAGTATGTAAAAAAAAAATTTGATACCCATAATGGTCATGTTGAAATGAGAATGTAGGGCCATATGTATGAAGCCCTACATTTGTGAATCCCATTTGGAATTCGCAAAATGTGATGTAACAAGGCAATCGCTAAATCATTTGTGATTACCAAAAAAATCACAATCGCAAACAGTGATTAGCAAATAGGGATCCGGTAAAACAGCGAATCAGTATTTGATAATCGCAAGGTATGAGTTTTGCATTCTGGAGCAGCATAATGACATTACAACCAGGAAGTGAGTCAGTGCATGCTGTATCCAGAAGCCTCAGCCACAGGAGCAGGCAGACATATTTAGCACAGCACAAGGAACTCAGGAGAGTCAACCAGGACCATAAAACACAATGGCCACTGAACTGAATGGCAAAGAGACAGGAGGAAGAATGAGGAAACTTAAGTCCAGTAAGCAGGAATTGGAGGTGCTCACAGAAGAGGTCATCAAGAACCATGATAAGTTATTTAGTAAAAACTCACTCTATGTTCCGGAAAGTGAGAAGACAAAAAAGTGGAGTGACATCCAGGCTAAAATCAACATGGTGGGTGTTGCACAGCGAACCACTGAGGAGATTCGCAAGCGCTGGTACAACTTACGTTCAGGTGAAGGTAACAAGCAGGCTGAAGGAGGCAAGGACCACTGGCGGAGGACCACACATCGAGACATCATCCACTCCCTTGGAGGACATGGTGGAGTTAACACTGCAGCCTGAAGCAGTAGTTGGCGTCACTGACATAGACACCTCAGGCACACCAGGCAGCAGCATAGGTATGGGCAGTAATTAATTGAATCACGATATGTGCCTTTACCATTGTCCCTTAGACTAATGCAATATGCGATTCGGACAATGGAGTCACAATTTTAAGGAATCTCTATTTCAACGATTCTTTAAAATTGCACTGCGAATGCCCTTCATACATTCTGTATGGCTATTTTGCATTCGCAAACAGTAGATTTTTGCGATTTGCACCATTTGCGAATGCAAAATAGTTTGATACATCTGGCCCATAGTCCTTAATCCCTCTTGTTTTCTATTTGGTGCCACACAAAAGTCCTCTGCAAGGTAAGAGAAGTGTACCCCTGCCCTGGGTGCCAATCTGTACTCTCTTCTTGAACCCTAATGCTGATTTTTTTGTCATAAGTGAACACAGACCGTGCATGTGTGCCATGAGCCTGGCCTGTCTCATGGATTACCGTCTTGCTGGACCAGGAGGGGCACTCAAATGCTGCCCCCTATAGTGGAGAAAGGCTACTGCCATGAGTTAAGCAACACAAGTGCGGTGGTGGTAGCATACTGTGTAGTGGTCAGGAGTTTTGAACAGGAACTTTTTACCCTGTGTCAATGGAGGGAGACCTACAGACTCATTTACCTTTTTAAAAGTTCCACTGCCGTATGCTTAACCCATCACTGGCATACATCAGGTAGATGTGGAAATGCATGAGTGATGGAAGTGTGCTGAGCGTATATATGTGCTTGCAAGAAGTACACTACACAAGGGGTAAAGTGTGGTACTATGTGAACATGGTAAATGTGTGTATGCTGGCCGTGTGTGTGTTTTTTAAATAACACACTCTTGAACAATGCAGTAAGGTTTCACTACTGAGCAGTGTGCATAGACTGAATATGTGTGCTGCATGTAGTTATGCTTGTGGTGGCATAACACATGAGGATAACAGTGCTGTGCAGTAAGTGTGCTGTGGATGTATATTCAGTGCAAGTGCACTGCTACATTACATGGAGGACTTTGGGATTCATTTTGAAAACATGAGTAGAGGAATCCACCCAGACAGATTTGTGCAGTAATGCATTCCTGTAAGCTGGGAGGGACGTACACTGGACAATGGGAGGCCCAAGCTCTCTCTATGCATTTTAAAAGGCTTTGAATCAATGATATATCAATGGGAAGGAGCCTGGACACATCTCAGAAAGAGAGGATGATAAGGGAATCATACAGAGTAGTGCTGGGAGTCCAGAATTAACCGTTTTATGCACATATCATTGTGGCTGACATCCAGGTGTGAAATGCTTGAATCTTGGTATGGGTTATTCAGCTTTGGAGTCCTGCCTGCTGTGACAGACAAACTTCAAGAGAAAAGGACAACCATGTCCATTTCAAAGAAGCAGAACCCCAAAAGAAAACTTCATAGATTCAGACACCAAATTTCATTTTTCGCCCAGAAAAGGTCTATAAGTAGGTGAGTTTGAGACCTTAAACCGTGTCATCTGTTGAGCAGCCAGATGGGCTTTGTGTGGAGTGAAAGCTCTGCAAGACTTCCGTCTGTTACTAGGACTGGGAACCCATGCCTGCTAGTCTCCCTTCTGGGTGAGGGGACATCACCCAGGGAAACAAAGACCACCTGCCCTGGTTCCTGGAGCACAAGCAGCTGTCTGCTTGGCAAGACCCTGTGAGAGAGAGGAGAGTGTTGAAAAGAGTAAAGACTAGGGGAATGCCCTATCATGAGAACTTCTTCTGCAAGGTCTGAGGAATCCCACTCTTGCACGGTTCAAGCCTTAGCCATTATGCTGGATTGTTTTGGCGACCCCCGAATACCAGGAGGGGCCACAGTGGACTGAGCAATGGATGGAGGATTGTGTGGAGGATGTCAGGACTGCACTACCTTGTGGTCGGATGCCCCATGTTCCAGAGAGGTGGCCACGGTGAACATCAACACCAGGTCAATGTGACCAGAGTTGTGAATGCCGTGTCAGTGACCCTGTATGCCAGGAGAGGCCAACGGAGCCACTGAGGTCAATGGTTTGGGTTGGTGTCCGGGGCCCTCACAGTGCAAACTGCACCACCACAAGTCTGGGTACCAAAGGGCATCTCTGGGCGGAATCTACATAGCCTTGTCAGAGCCAGAAGATCAATCCCCTCTCCTTTGTGAAGGGAGGTGTGGCTTACAGTGTGATCACTGGAGCGGGAAAAACCCTGATTGCTAGAGTCAGTTAGTAGCATGACTCGAAGGAAAGAACCTGTCCCTGCTGGGGGCTGCCAATTGTGACTGCAAGCAGCATGACTTTGTGGATCCAGGGCTGGACTTTGATGCACCATTGAAGGGTTCCATAATGCCAGAGTAGGTAAGCCATAAACCGGGCCTTCCGAGCCTCTGGGGACCTACTGCTTTCAGTGCTGTGACCCCATCGACTCTTGTAACAATGTCTGCAAATAGTCAGAGGGGCAAACTGTTGAGTACTGCCTAATAGTTTATGGTCCTAGATGTGGTCATCAGTGAATGGGGAATAACATCTAACCCATTGCACTAAAGTTAGTAGGACAGGGAATGTCCTTAGAACTACTAGACCCCCAAAATTTAGGGGGTTGTGTTCTTGCTTTTGAATGTTGTTTACCTTTGCATGTGTAGAATTAGAATTAGAATACTTTTTTTTTTTAACCCAAATTTGATTGGACATTGATTTATTGTTTGCGCTGCTTGCACATTGAGTTATGAGTCATGTTTATGGCTCTGTATATGTGCTTCCCTCCTGAAGCAGCCTTGACTCCTTGTCTGATGCTACCTAACGGGGAGTCAGGTGGAAAAGGCCCAGTTGAGCAGGATCCATAGTAGGTTGGGCCACTGGACATCAAAAGTAAAAGGCCTCAGCCACCAAGGGTGGGCTGATTAACACCTGCTTACCCCATGGCCCACAGCTCTTCTGTCCCCAACACTACTCCATCTCTGAATGGTGAAGTTAGAAACTTACGATTGGAATCCCCTCAAAGTAAATGAAAAAGAAAGGATTTAAAGAGGGCCTCGGAAACTCACTTGTGAATTAACATCAGTCTTTAAGTGATCTGTTACCTTTATGTAATCTGAGAGTGAGGTCTAACAGTTGTAGCAATGGATGCCTGTTGGGAAACCTGGTTACTGTGAGGAATACCAAGGGGCATATTTATGAGCCTCTAGCGCCACCTTCCACCACATGGCATTATGGTGGCATTTCCGATGCGCCATATTTACAAAGTGGTGCAAAGTGGTGCAATGCTTGCTTTGCGCTACTTTGTAAACCTTTGCATAATGTATGCAAGGGTGGCGTTCCCCTGTTAGGGGGGCTGAAAATGAGATTTCCTTGTGCCACTTGCTTCGCCACTTTTAAAGCCTGCTCAGAGCAGGCGTTAAAAGGGGGCTTCCATTATTTCAAATGGGTCCCTCTGTCCCCTGCAGGAGTAGCGCCAACATTTTGACACTACTCCTGCAGAGTACATCAATAGCGTCACAGAGAATGATGGTATTGCCCCCCTACCTTGCACCATGGCGTGCCATATTTTAAATACCGTGCACACATGGTGATGGTAGGGGCTGCTAATGGGCACAGGGAAAGTCACGCTGCGCTCAGTGCAGCACCACTTTCTATTAATCTGCCCCCAAGTTCCACTTTGGCATCTTGTCAGGACAGCAAGAAACATACATTGCTCATTCATGTGTTACTTTGATTGACAAATTATGTTAACCTGCACCTTTTGATTTCCCTAAAGACTGGTTACAGTGTATTTCTGTATTTTCACAGCATGTTGCTATTGTTGCTTTTTATTTACGTTTCAGTGACGTTTGTTTAATTTGCAGTTAACTAATGTATTTTGCAATAATTATTTTGAAAGGCCACATTTGTTATCCTAAGTCTTGATTGCGTACATCTTTCTTATTTCAGCCAGAACATTTTGTTTGCCAAAGCTTCCTGTCTAAAAGTCTGATTGTTGATATCAAGGTGTGGAAGATCTTAAGATACTGAACCCAATCATCTCTGTGGGTTGTGCCTCTGTGATATAAAGTACTGCAGTGGAGATGACATGAGAGGACACGATTGCTGAAAAAGTAAGGAGCAGGGCAGCTGGTTGTTGCTTGAAGCTCCTTAGCATCATGAGGTAAAAGCATACTTTGAAGGAAAGACATACTGGGGCTAAATTAGAGTTTGGAAGGTGTAGGTAAGTCCATCGGTATGGTTGAGTACTTTACTCCCGCCACACTGAGGGACCTCAGACAGTCAAATTTATAGTTGTCCACCAGCCCTGTGTACAACTCTAAATGTTGGCAGGGGCCACTGTCATGGCAGTTCCTATCAATGTTATAAAAGTTGGATGGGCAGCTATGTCGAACACATGTTTTCTCGTATGGTGTGGGGTATTACTGTCCCTTACCTCCAGGACAGGAAGAAACACATTTAATAACATCCTCTGATGGTGTTAAATGTGAACCTCTGACAACCCATACTCTGTCAGGCCATTGTAGGAGTATGTCAGTGACTGAGCCAAAGTGGCCTCATCGCTGAGATAGTTATGGTCCCTAGCAGAAAGGATACACTGTCACCATTGCAAATGAGTACCCTCATCTCAAAACTTTAAATCGTTTGTCTGCAAACAATGTGTCTCATTCAACTACTTGCTACGAAAAGGTCAGTCCACTGACACCCTACCAAGGTGTTGATTGCAAAGCATGATAAACATGTAGAATTACTATATGTAAGCAAACTTGGGCAGAGACAGATCACATTTAAGGTTAAGGAGAATATATGACACTTAGGGCCTGATTAGGAGTTGGGTGGTTGAACTGCCACAACTCCAATATGTCGGGTGTGAGGCTGCCGGCATGCTGACAGCCTCATCATCACCATATTACAATGATTCCACCGGGTTGACAGTCAGAAACATCGTATTACGATGTTTCCACCGGTCAGCCCAGTGTAAACAGTGTGGTAGCATTGGCCTTGGCTCCCTGCCATTTAATGCTGCACCTAAGGAATCTGCACTGGCTGCAATAGCAGACAGTGCACATTCCGAGGTTACTGGCAGGGGGGGTTCCTGCACTGCCCATGACAGCCTTTTCATGGAGGGGACCATGCCATGAAAAGGCTGGCGGAAAGGGAAGTTGTGATCAGTATGGCGGTGCAAAACTCGGCATCGCAGTGGTTGACCATGACTTCGAAAGCCACCAACTCGTCAGGATCACTGATCCCCATGGATGAGGTTGGGTACCTGGTGGTCTGACTGCCAGGATCATAATCTGGCAGCCGGACCACCAGGAGTGTGGTGGTCTGACCACGAATGCAAGTTTGGCAGTCCGTGGCCCACCAAACTTGATTGAGGCCCTTACACACATTGGCAAATAGAGGCTAGGATACTTAGCACCCAAAGGTGCCAGATGTGCATAGCACTCTACTTGATCTTGGTTTTGAGAAGTAAAAATGTATGTAACATTTATTTTATCACTCTAGCATTGTGTATATTTGAAAATAAGATGCAAAAGGTTACTTTACCTTGTCTTAGAATACAAAAGAAGCTAGTTTGTTGTTTCCTTTATTTCTGCCGCTACAATTACAGATTATAGAGATCTGGGTCCAGATTTCCTAAGGTGCTTGGCAGCCACTTTCATGCCAGTGCAATGAGAGAGAGCAGGAATGCATCATAGCTTAGTAGATATGGTGTATTTCCCCACTCACCTTTTGGTGCAAAGCAGCACAGCAAATTGTCTTTCAGCATCAAATGATAATAAATCTGCCCCCTGTTCTCATTTCAGCAATCTTTTCTATATTTATATAACCTGGGGAAGACTTACCTTATAACTGCCTCAGAAATAGGCACTCCTTTGAGTCCATCTTCCATTCAGATGATGTTACTTCACAGACTCAAGTCGAGGGCCTCTTGCTGGGTGTGCTTACAGAAATGTCAATTGCTGGCAATTAAAAGCCACAAATCGGCTAAAAAAAGAAATTCATAAGTGAAAAGTCTTGTGTTTGTAAGAAAAACTATGTATAGCAGCCTCATCCAAGGATTCCCTACTATAGTTCTTCTATCAACTTTCAATTCAGAATGTCAATTACAATTTCAAATGAGTAATTCTGGAGTTGTCCTGTGTTTCATGTGAACACTGGCATCACTCTGAAAAATATCAGCAGTGGATATAGTAGCTATATAAGTACACCTATACTGTCTTTGTGCAAGAGATGTGTCATGTTTTTGGGTAAATGAGTCTTAATTGTAATGATATTAAAACAATGGATTTATACTCGCTTGCATTTAGTGTTCGAGATATAGGCCCTCATTACAACCCTGGCGGTCGGTGTTAAAGCAGGGTAATACCACCAACAGGCCGGCGGAAAAAAAATGGGATTACGACCATGGCGGAAACTGCCAACATAGACAGCCACTTTAACACTTCGACCGCCACAGCGGTAGAAACAAACACCACAGCGGTGACCGCCAACAGACAGGTGGAGGACAAAGTACCGCCCACTGTATTTCAAGACGCCTATCCGCGACCTTTTCCGGGGCGGAACCAACGCCATCAAAAGCACAACAGAAACAGCACACAGAAGGGAAAACACTCACCTCTCGACACCCTACGAGGAACCAGGATGCCATGGAGGCCGAGTTACAGGTCCTGCCCATGTTGGTGTATCTTCTCATCTACCAGGAGTACGAAAGGCGGCGGCGCTGACCACGGTGAGTACTGCACCTTCAACTCAGGGGAGGAGGGGGGAAAGAGAGTGACACACACACGCAATACCCCCACCCCACAACATACACAAAAATCCATGCAGCAACATTACAAATACACCCCCCACCCCCTGGAAGAACGCAAGGACAAAATCATGAAAAATCTGTCAAAATTAAAAATTCAGTATATACAAATATGTACACCAACTACACAAGTCCGGATAGTGTACCAATTATTGTCCGTGGACCACTGGGCCCAAAATGCATGGGTGAAGCCCACACATGATACCTGACTGGAAACGGAGAGAACACTGCTGGGGCATCAGATCAAAAATATACAGACACCTGAGTGGGGGCACCTCAGCCAGATGAACGCATGACGCCACTGCTGCACAAGGGGGCTCCATGCCCAATGCTGTATCCTGGGGAGTGCAAAGCCACGGTCTCTCAAGTCTCTCCAGTGGGTGGCTTGCCCACTGCTTTATCCTGGGGAGTGCAAAGCTACAGTCTCTCAAGCCTCTCCAGTGGGTGGTTTGCCCACTGCTCCTTCTCGGGGAGTGCAAAGCCACAGTCTCCCAAGTCTCTCCAGTGGGTGGTTTGCCCACTGCTTTATCTTGGGGAGTACAAAGCCACAGTCTCTCAAGTCTCTCCAATGGATGGTTTGCCCACTGCTTTATCCTGGGGAGTGCAAAGCCACAGTCTCTCCAATGGGTGGATTGCCCACTGCTTTATACTGGGGAGTGCAAAGCCACAGTCTCTCAAGTGTATGTCATTCTCCACTGGTTCTGGAGGGGGCCTTGTGCCCAGAGTGGTTCATCCTGGCAAAGATTGAGGTAGTGGATGTATCTCTCCACTGGTTCTGGAGGGGGCTTTGTGCCCAGAGTGCTTCATCCTGCCAAGGACTGAGGTAGTGGATGTCATTCTCCACTGATTCTGGAGGGGGCCTTGTGCCCAGACTGCTTCATTCTGCCAAGGACTGAGGTAGTGGATGTATCTCTCCACTGATTCTGGCGGGGGCATGGTGCCCAGAATGCTTCATCCTGCCAAGGACTGAGGTAGTGGATGTATCTCTCCACTGGTTCTGGAGGGGGCCTTGTGCCCAGAGTGCTTCATCCTGCCAAGGACTGAGGTAGTGGATGTATCTCTCCACTGGTTCTGGAGGGGGCATGGATGCCCAGAGTGCTCCACGTACAGTGTGGCCAGTACAAGTCCCTCATCTGGGTGTGCGTGCCACGAGATTGGTGAGGTACAGGTACTATGATACGCCATGGAGGCAGAGACATACCCCACACTGCTGCGGCTTCGCTTTCCACCTGCAGGTGCAAACAGTGATGGAAGTCGTGCCTCATGGAAGCTGCCCAGGGTTCAGGAACTCTCCTCTAGCCTCGGACGACTGACCACTGGGGATGGTAGCCATGTCAGCGGTGGTGCCACTGTCCGAGTACATCGCGGGGCCGGTGGCGGAGCTTGCGGCGGTGTCTGTGGCAGCGGTGCTTTCGGCTGTGTCTGTGGCAGCGGTGCTGGCAGCGGTACATGGGTCAGCACCTGCTGAGGGACACAGCAGGACGTCTCCTGCAGCCTCGGACGGCTGCCCACTGGGGAAGAGGCTGGGGACTGTCTCTGAGGCTGTAGACGTGCCGTTGGCAGTGCAGGTGGCGGTGCAGGTGGCGGTGCAGGTGGCGGGACAGGTGGTGGGGCAGGTGGGGGGCAGCTAGTGGTGTTCGCCGCCGTACAGGTTGGCATGGTCATGGACAGAAGGTGTGACACTGGTCCCTCAGTCGGTGCCACCATGCCCTCTCCTGACCTGCTCTTCTGCTTTTGGCCCTTCCCCACCTTTGATGGTGCCGCAGTTGTCTTGCCACTATCCCCTTTTGTTTTTGATGAGCGCTTGGTGGCGGGTAGTTTTGGCTTCTCCCTCTGGGATGTGGGCACCTTTTTCACCTTGGCAGGTGGCAGAATGTCCTTGGCCTCGCACACTGGCAGCCCTAATGGGTGGCGCACTCGATGACCCCGCAGTTGCTGGCACCACTGCGGCTTGGGGATTTGGTGGCTGAGGTGCTGGGCTGGGACCTGGAAAGCCTGGCCCTAGGGGAAGGACAGGGGGGGAGGTATAGGGAAGAGGTCAATGTTAGACAGGAAGAGTTTTTTAGACACACTGGGACGGGAAGATGGAGGGGGTTTGGGAGTGGAGGAAGAGGTAGGGGTTGTAGGAGGTGTACTTCTGCTGAATTTGGGTGAAGGTGCATGGGCCGGAGGCTGTTGTAAGGTGGATGGCTGTTGGGTGGGTGTGTGCCTGCGTTTGTGTACTTTGGGTGGAGGGCTCACAGACACACTGGGAGAGGACACAGGGGATGTGTGAATGGTAGTGGGGGTGGTGATTGCACGTGAGCGGTGTGTGGTGATAGGCGTGCTTGTGATGGAGGTAGTGGCTGAGGACGTAGTGCATGAAGGTGTGAGTGGAGACGAGACAGGGAAGGAGGAGGAGAACGTGGAAGAGGGGGACACAGTGGAGGCAGTGGATGTTGGTGTGTCTGAATGGGGATGGTTCTTGTGTGAGTGCCTGTGGGATGTGTGGTGCTTGTTTGCCTGAGCCAGTCTTGTGTGTTGATGTGTGTGCATGCTGGTCTGATGGTGTGCTTGAGATAGGCTGAAGTACAGGGGATTGTGTCTGGGTCGAGAAAGTTGGATGGGGGAGGCTGGACACAGGGACAATGGCTGCCATCAGTGCTGAGGACAGAGCCTGAAATGCTCTCTGTTGGGCCGCCTGCTCAGAATGAATGCCCTCCAGGTGTGCATTTGTTTGTTGCAAATGCCTCTCAACACCCTGGATGGCATTTCAAAATGGTAGATTGCCCAACAGTGAGGGATCTCAGGAGGTCAATAGCCTCCTCACTGAGGGCAGCAGGGCTGACTGGGGCAGGGCCTGAGGTGCCTGGGGCGAAGGAGATGCCCACCGCCATGGGTGAGCGGGCACAGGACACACGCTGGGGGGCTGCTGGGAGGGCGGTGCTGGTAGGGGGGGTGACGGCTGTACCTGTTGATGCGGTGGGTACAGAGGTGCCTGCCACCGCAAGGGAGCTCCCATCAGAGGAGGAGTCGCTGTCACTGGTGTATGCTCCTGTCCCCGTCGTGGAGCTCCCCTCGCCCTCTGTCCCACTGGTGGCTTCAGACTCCGTTGCTTCACCCTCCAGGGCCAAGTGGGTTGCAGCTCCCTCCTGCTCCGGTGCCAATGCTCCTCCCCCTGATGATGCTATTACCCACAAGAACAGGGAGACCACAAAAAGGGGGGGAAGACAGAAGAAAAACATGTTCAGTGCATGCAACACCACTACAATTGGTGCACACAACACACGTGGAGCAGCCCTGTGCACTACGCCATGCACTAACAGTTCCTAGAAATTTCACCTGACCATGGGGTACGAGGCCTAAGCCCGATTTTTGCACACCTGTAAGTCACAGGAGCCTGACTAAGTGTAGATGGCTCTTACTACTAGTGGGATTGGGGTGCCACATAGCCTGCCTCACAAGGGACCTTGCCTTCCAAGTTTGCCCTGGCCTAGGGGAACCCACTGCCCCCCTCCCCCACCCAGACACCTCGTTATGCATGCACAGTAATCTGAATGAGAGTGTACTCACCCCTTGTGGCTGCTTTGATGCCCTCAAGCACCCATCCCACTCCGGATATGCCACCGCCAGGATCCAGGACATCAGGGGGGTAGTGGTGCGATGGGCAGTCCTTTCACGTTGGGAGGCCATCCCCAGCTGGGCCTCCGCTGTCTTCTTGCTCCAGCGGCGCAGGTCCTCCCATCTTTTGCGGGAGTGGGTGCCCCTTCTGTCGTAGACCCCGAGGGTCCAGACGTCCTTGGCGATGACACACAAAATACCCTTCTTTTGGTGGGCGCTGACCTAGAGGAATGGTACAGGGGGAAACAAAATTACTCACCCATCTGGACTGTCATACTCTTAGCCCACCAGTTCCCATCCATGCCCTGACACACATACACTCACCATCCGCACATGCAGGCCTCAGCACCCCTCACCATGTATCTTCCATCCACACCACTCAAAGCAGGCATTGCCCATGCAGCATGCTCACAGTGTACTCACCTGTTTGTCTGGCGGATCGTACAGTTGCGTGTACTGGGGGAGGACCCCATCCACTAGTTTCTCCAACTCCTCCGAAGTGAAGGCAGGCGCCCTTTCCCCAGACACTGTAGCCATTGTCGCTTCCAGACACAGGTCACAGCAGCACTTGCAGTGTAGGTCCTCTCCTGTTGATGGTCAGGTATCAAGTGAGTGAACAGACAGAAAATGGTGGTCACGTCCGCGGCGGTGCGTACCGTCACCGCTGGCGTACATCCTCATTGGCTCCTGGGACCGATTCGACCGCCCACCGCGACGGTGTACAACGCCAGTGCAGTTACTTCATATCCCCTTGCCCCACCTTACAGGTCAGGCAGCCACCATTTCAGGGGGCCACATGGGCCACATGGGATGGATAGTAACTGCATCACGCCTATATAGGCCGGGAATACAGACATATACCGGCACATTGTGGATTAATAACGTTTCTGCAAATAACACATTGTGATATCTCAGTGTTGGATGACTCTCTGCTCGCTGTTCTCCTCCATAGGGCATGTCTGCTGGGGCGGGTGATGAGATGGCAGCATCCTTCAGTGTACAGACCCCTGGTGGACCTGTCGACAATGGAAGAGAGACACATCATAATCACATACAGAATTGATTGTGCAACAATCCAGGAACTGTGTGCCAAGTTGGAGCCAGACCTGATGTTAGATATCCGCCATCCCACAGGGATACCGCCTCTAGTGCAGGTCCTGTCTGTACTCCATTTCCTGGCCAGTGAGTCTTTTCAAACAACATTGGCCATGGTATCAGTGATGTCCCAGCCAGTGTTCTCTAACGTGTTGTCTAAAGTGAAAGCTGACTTCTCTGCCCTGGGACATATCCCCAACATCATTGGTGCCACTGATGGGACACATGTGGCATTTGCCCCACCCCCGCAGGAATGAACAGGTGTACAGAAACCGGAAGAGCTACCATTCAATGAATGTACAGATGGTGTGTTTGGCAGACCAGTACATCTCCTATGTTAATGCCAAGTATCCTAGCTCTGTGCATGATGCTTACATTTTGAGAAATAGCAGCATCCCTTATGTGATGGGGCAACTCCTGAGGCACCGTGTGTGGCTAATAGGTGAGGCCAAGATCCCAATACAGTTGACATAGGTGTCTGGGTATGGGGTTGTCCCTAAGGGTTACTGTGTGTCTAACAGTTGTCCCTTGATATTTGCAGGTGACTCTGGTTACCCCAACCTGTCATGGCTACTGACCCCAGTGAGGAATCCCAGGACAGAGGAACGCTACAATGAGGCACATGGGTAAACTAGGAGGATAATTGAACGCACCTTCGGCCTCCTGAAGGCCAGATTCCGGTGCCTCCGTCTGACAGGTGGTTCCCTATACTACTCACCGAAGAAGGTGTGCCAGATAATCATGGCCTGCTGTATGCTGCACAACCTGGCTTTGCGGCACCAGGTGCCTTTTCTGCAGGAAGATGGGCCAGATGGTGGTCTCGTGGAAGCTGTGGAGCATGTGGACAGTGAAACAGATGAGGCAGAAGAAGAGGATATCGACAACCGAAACATCATCATGCAATACTTTCAGTGAGACACAGGTTAGAAGATGTTACTGCTTACCACAGCTCATACTATTGTTGGAGCTAGCATAAGTTTGTCATTTTCACTCAGTGTATGGACACTGACTTGCCACTTTGACCTTCCATTTCACAGATCTGGGTCCCACTTTGTGCCCTCTGCTATGTTTACTCCTGGCCTACAGCTGTGTAACATTGGTATGTGCACAAGTACATTGACATTGCTATATTTCAGAGATGTTGCAATTACACATTAGTGAAAGTACAGACTGACTCCAGATTGTTTTGTGATTGAAGTGTGTTTATTCCTGTGCAGATAAGTAGAGGGGGTTGTAAAATGGGCTTGGGTGATGGTGGAGGTATGTCCATTGCAGAGTCCAGTCTATTTGTTTCACAGGTGCATTGTCCAAAGGGGCATAGGACGTGGAGCAATGGCAGTTTAAGGATGGACAGGGTGACATAGCGGGACAGAAGGGTGACATTCAAGGGAAACTTTTTTCCTGGTGGGGGTCTTGGCAATGTTCTCTGTCTTGTTCCTGGATCTCAGGGACCGTTTGCGGGGTGGTTCTCCATCTGCAGGGGGCGGGATGCTGGTGTCCTGTTGTTCCTGTGGCAGTGCCTCTTGTCCACTAGCGCCAGTATAGGTGGAGGGCTGTTCATCGTCCAGGCTAGTGTCAGGGGCCCGTTGGTGTGTCACTCTGTCCCTCCTGGTGTTGAGAAGGTCTGCCAGCACCCCTGCAATGGTGACCAGGGTGAGGTTGATGGACTTCAAGTCCCCCCTGGTCTCCAGGTAGTGTTCCTCCTTCAGCCGCTGGGTCTCCTGAAACTTGGCCAGTACCGTGCCCATGGTCTCCTGGGAATGGTGGTAAGCTCCCAAGATGTTGGAGAGTGCCCCGTGGAGAGTGGGTTCCCTGGGCCTGTCCTCCCCCTGTCGCACACAGTCCTCCTAATTTCCCTGTTATCCTGTGCCTCTGTCCCCAGAACCGCGTGCCCACTGCCACTGCCCCCAGGTCCCTGATCGTCCTGTGTTAGTGGGGTTGCCTGGGTTCCCTGTAGTGATGGACACACTGCCGAGTGACGTGTCCTGGGGACAGAGGGATGGGCCCGCTGGGTGGGTGCTGTGCTGGTGTTTCCAGAGGGGGGAGGCTCTGTGGTGGTTTGTGACTGTGTCAGGGGAACCGACTGTCCTGAGGTCCCTGATGGGCCGGGCTGGTCATCTTGATCCAGCCATGCAAAGCTGCTGTCATCAATGTGGGTCTCTTCTGTGGGGGGACTGGATATGTCTGGCACCTCCTGTCCGGTGACGTTGGGTATGGGTCCTGTTGGGGTGTAAATGCATAGTTATTGTATCTGTGTGTATGCCATGTTGTGCAATGGGTGAGCGACCCTCTACTCCTGTGCTTGCATTATTGGCTTGGTCCTTGGGTGCTTAGTGATTTTGGGGCAAGAGTGAGTCTCTGTACTGGACATGCTTTGGTGATGGGTGTCCATGCATTGGTGTTACATGCAGGGCTTGGTTTTGTGATGTGTGGGTTGTGTTAGTGGGGTATCTGTGGGTTGTTGGGGTGATGGGTGTGAGGGTAAGGGTGGGGGTATGTGATGGCATGCAGGTGGGGTGAGGCGGATAGAGTAGTAAAGATATGTCTTACCAGAGTCTAGTCCTCCTGCTACTCCTTCGATGCCCTGATGATGCATAATTGCCAAGACTTGCTCCTCCCATGTTGTTAGTTGTGGGGGAGGAGGTGGGGGTCCATCGCCAGTCCTCTGTACAGCAATCTGGTGTCTGGATACCACAGAACGTACCTTCCCCCGTAGGTCGTTCCACCTCTTCCTGATGTCGTCCCGTGTTCCTGGATGCTGTCCCACTGCGTTAACCCTGTCCACAATTCTGTGCCATAGCTCCATCTTCCTTGCGATGGATGTCTGCTGCACCTGTGATCCGAATAGCTGTGGCTCTACCCGGATGATTTCCTCCACCATGCCCCTGAGCTCCTCTTCAGAGAACCTGGGGTGTCTTTGAGGTGCCATGATGTGGTGTGGGTGATGTGTGAGTTGGTGTCTGTTGTGATGTGTGATGGGATATGTTAGTGTGTGTTGTTTGAGGTGCGTGGATGTTGTGTAATCGATGGTGTTGTGTGTATATGTATGCTGGTGTTGTTTTAGGTAGTCTCTCTCTCTGGCCTTCTTTCAAAATTTTGGTATTAAGGGTTTGTGGGTGATGTGGGTGTGTGCTTTATATTGGGTTGGGTGTGTGGGTGTGGTGTGTGTTTGTGTATCAGGTGTGTGTATTTTGAATTGTCCAATGTGGTTGTGTTTTGTAAATGTGTGTGTATTTTGAGTGCGGCTGTGTGTACCGCCAATGGAATACCGCGGTTGAAAGACCGCTGCGTTGATTCGTGGGTCGTGATAGTGTGGGTGTATTCCCGTTGGCGTGACGGTGTCGGTTTTGGTATCTCCAGTTTATCACTGACCTTTGGTGTGGCGGACTTGTGTGGGTGTCTGTATTGTTACGGATTCCAAGCTGTGGGTCGTTATATCTGCAGTGCAATTCTGCAGCCGCAGCGGTATGTTGGCGGTCTTCTGCACGGCGGAAAGCAGGATTTACTGCCAGGGTTGTAACGAGGACCATAGTCTCTAGTTGGCAATGGTTTGCATCCTGTTCAAGTAGGGAGCCTCACTCTAGTCAGGAAAAGGTAGCCATACAGCTACAATAACCCCTGCTCACTGATTTGGTAGCTTGGGTCAAGCAGTCAGTCTTATCTCATAGGCAATGTATAAAGTATTTGTACACACACAGAGTAACACAATGAAAATACTACAAAAGACCTCTACAATAGTTTAGAAAAATACCCAATATTTATATCTATAGGAACAATAGGAATAGACCAAAACAACACAAATTCAACACACACAAGCAAAGATACACATTTGTGGAGGTTATATCTCAAAAAAGCATTTTGAGACACAATAGCTCCAACAGGGGCTATCATGATGTCATTGACGGAGTCGTTCCCAACAGTCCGGCACTACTCACAATGGAGTGTGGGCCGGTCACAGAGTTGCACAGACCCCTGGCACAGTACCATTGGTTAACTATGAGGCAAAGACATTGCACGCAGTCAGGTAGGTAGGGCACAGCTAGAACTGGTGCACAGTTGGTTTCTTACTGCTACCGGGGAGGTGAGGAGTCCATTCTTTAGTGCCAGGCAGGGAGGGTGAGGCCTCGGTTCCTTACAGTTGCATGGGAGGTCATGTGGGGTCGGTGATGAGGCATTCGTTCCTTATGATCCAGCGGGGACAATGAATCCAGCAGGTCAAGATGCGAGGCATTGACTTTGCGGTATCGCGATCACACCATGAGCCACAGGTGCTGCGGTGGAGTCGGGTGTCCTGGGTGTTGGGAACACTCCACTCAGGACTCAAGCTGTGGCAGGAATTCAATGACACTACAGTGGAATTGGGCCTGCAGCATAGTTTGCGGTTGTTGCACTTAGTGTGGACAACGGCTCCTGGTGCAGGCAGAGGCACAGAGTCAGACAGTGTCCTTGGTTCTGGAGTCGATGCACTTGGTTTCTTCTTGGTTATACCAGAGCTCACTCCCAAGGGCCCAGGGACTGGATTTGTCACTACTTGGTGAGTCAGGACTTTCAGCCAGACAGCCAGACAGCCAAGGTGCTGGCAGATTAAGTCTTTGATGTCCCTGAGACTTTTTGACAGGAGGCAATTGTAGGAAAGTACCCTCTCTCTTGGCATGGTAACCCCCTTTTTCTGCCTGATGTCAATGTGCTTGACTGTGTTCAATGGGATCCTGCTAACTAGGACTCCAGTGATTATGCTCTCCCTCTCTCCCAAAACTCTGTATTTCACTGACAATTGCCACACTGGTGCCCCCTTCTAAGTCCTTAGTATATGGTACCTAGGTACACAGGGCATTGGTGTTCCAATGGGATCCTTATGGGTTGCAGCATATATTTTGCCACCCATTGGAAGCCCATGCAAAGGCTTCTGCAGGACTGCCATTGCAGCCTGCAAGAAAAAGTGCAAGCACCATTTTACTGCCACTTTCCACTACACCAAGTCACTTATAATTCACGACTATGGTAGGCCTTCCAGCCCAGAAGGCAGGGTGCAAAGTACCTGTGTGTGTGGGCACCCCTGCACTAGCAGAGGTGTTCCCACAATCTCCAGGCCCATTTTCCCGGACTCCGTGAGTGTGGGGACACCATTTTACGCATGTACTGGACATAGGTCACTACTTAAGTCCAGATCCAAAATGGTAACTCTGAATATAGGCATGTTTGGTATCAAACATGTTGGAATCCTAAGCCAAGGCTTTTTAAAGCATTGGTTGTATGATTCCATGCACTCTGGGGGCTCCTTTATGGACTCCCAGTATTGCCATTACAGCCTTCAGAGGGTTTTTCAGGGTGCTGAAGCTGCTGCCACCTCTCAGACAAGTTTCTGCCCTCCTGTTGCTTGAGAAACGTGAGCCCAGGAAGGCAGAACAAAGGATTTCCTTTGA
The DNA here is from genome assembly GCF_031143425.1 of Pleurodeles waltl. Lineage (NCBI taxonomy): Eukaryota > Metazoa > Chordata > Amphibia > Caudata > Salamandridae > Pleurodeles > Pleurodeles waltl. The sequence continues at coordinate 396,896,693 of NC_090439.1, forward strand.
GAGAGGGGTGTTACACCTTCTCCCTTTGGAAATAGGTGTTACAGGCTGGGGGGGGGGGACTCCCCAAGCCACTAGAAATGCTTTGAAGGGCACATTTGGTACACCAGTCTACACCAGTTCAGGGATCCCCAGTCCCTGCTTTGGCACGAAACAAAGGAAAGTTGAGTAACCACTCCCCTGTCCATCACCACCCCAGGGGTGGTGCTCACAGCTCCTCCAGAGAGTCCCTGGGTTTTGCCATCTTGGATTCAAGGTTGCCAGGAAACTCTGGGAGCATCTGAGTGGATAGTGCCAGCAGGTGACATCAGAGTCCCCTCCTGATAGGTGGTCACCCAGCTAAGTGACCAATCCCCCTTTTAGGGCTATTTAGGGTGTGGGTAAGGTATTGGACACTAATAACGAGTCTGGTGGCCAGTAAACCCAACCACCAGACTCAAGGTGAGGAGTGTGTACTGTCTGCCCTTAGAATGGGCAATGCAGGCTCCCCTGTGCCCCCAACACAGGCTTTCTGCCAACCTTTTCATGGCGGGTTCTCTGCCATGAAATGACTGCCAGAAAGTTGGGTTGAAATCTCGCCTGGTTCCACGATCCTGGTGGTGGTGGTGGTCGCCTGGCAGGGTTGTAATCTGGCGGTCCAACTGCCAGGAGTGCGGTGGTCTGACCACCTCCACAGGACCACCTAGGACCACCAAACATGTAATAGGGCCCTAAATGAGTGACATCTACTATTCCCACTCCAATCCAACCATATTGGGGGAAGGTGTTGGACACTAAAGGGTTGCTATTTACTATTCCCACTCCAATATAAACTAATTTGGGGAAGACATTGGACACTAATGTGGTGACATTTAGTATTGCCACTCCAGTCTCGACCAATTTGAGGGACGCGTTGGACACTAAAGGGGTGATATTTACTATTCCCACTCAAATCTTTGCCAATTTGATGAAAGTGTTGGAAACTAAAAGTTGACATTTAATAATCCCACTCCAATCAAAGCCTATTTGAAATAGGTGTTAGATGTTAAAGAGAAATTTACAATATGAACTTCAATATAAAACATTTAACTAGTGCTTTTGATATGGTTAATAGGTCGAAGTTATGGCAAATTCTGGGAGCTTTAGGTTGTGATACGTCCCTTTTGGAGCTTATTAAATGCCTACACACAAATTTAACGGTTTCCGTTCAGACTGGTCCATATGGTCAGAGAACTTCCCCTATTCCGTCAACAATGGGCGTAAGACAGGGATGTATCTTAGCGCCTTTTCTTTTCTTGATATATATAAATGGGCTTTACGATTCGCTAGTAAAACATGGAAAGGATGTTCCAAAGATGGGCCAGAGACCGCTTCCAGTTTTATTATATGCTGATGATGCAGTTTTAATTGCTCGTACCGCAAATGGATTACAGGGACTCTTGGACCTATTTTACAATTTGATGTTGAACCTTGATCTAAAAGTAAACTACCCTAAGACTTTTGTTATGACATGTGGCCCACGTAATACAAAGTCTAAACAACTTATTATGGGAGGACATATTTTAAACAAGGTAAAAAAAAATGTTATTTAGGTATGTATATGAGTTCCTCTTTATCCTGGAAGACTCACATTAATTTCAAGTTCCAACAGTTGACAAGGAATAATGAAGCGATTTTTCGCTTTACTAGTAAATTAGGTCACAGACCCCTTGCACAGATGAAAACACTTTATAACTCCAAGTGTGCTGCAGCAGTCCTATACAGGGCAGAAGTTTGGAGCTATAATAAAATACCCTCTCTCCAAAATGCTGAAAATAAATTCCTGCGTAGACTACTGACGGTTCCAAAATGTATAGCAAACATCATTAGTCATGAGGAAATTTGTCAATGTTTTTTGGAGGACAGGGTCTCTATCGCTCCTTTACTGCTCTGGATTAGATGCTGGTTGAACCCTGCGGCAAAACTTATTCAAGACTGCATAGGATTCCCTGGCTTGTGTTCCTGCGAAACTCCTTTAAGCCTAGGCTTAGGTACATGTTTGAAGAACCCCAATTGTTAACTACAAATTCTAGGTCTGTCTTGAAGTCTACTTATTTTAAGCACATATCAGAGTTGAGATTTTATAGCTTCCTGAAACTGAAATCTTTTGATCCCTATATTCGGATTGTAACTGTCCCATATCTTGAACCTTATTTGATCTGGTTTTCAAGTTCTAAAAAAACCTCTCTTTTAACATTTTTTAGATTTAATTTGATTCATTTTAAGGTAGCCTTTCCCAAACCATGTTTTTGGAAAAAGGATTTACCACCCTGCCCCTGTGATTCCAAATCAAAGCAGAGCACCTCACATTTTTTTCTCTTTTGTCCTCTATATGCTGCTCCTATAAAGGCTTTTATTTTACCCATTTTATGTCATCTTAGACCTATCCATTATAAGGAAGATCTATTATATTTTCAGAGACTGCCAGATATCCAAACTTGTTATCACGTACAAAATTTTGTTATCGGTTCTTTAAGTATTAGGAAAAGGCCTACTCTATTTTAATCTCTGTATGTTTGTGAGAGATTTCTATTCTGAGATAACATCTGTAAATTCTGTGTTTTTGCGATTCTTAATCATGTTTTAGTATATTTATTTGTTACATGTCAAGGGGTTTTAGATCAGATGTTTACATGGTGTTTTTAGAAATTGTTTTTACAGTTTTTAATTATGTTTTATACTATTTACAGATTCGTAATATGTGTCTTTGTATGCTCTTTCATGGCAATTGCCGAATAAAGTTCTTTGACTGACTATAAAACATTTTAAACAATGTACTATATATTAAGTAACTTAAATATACAATTAATATTGCCTATTCATACATATGTTTTGACTATAAAAAATAAAAAAAAATCTAAAATGAACTACACTAAATTACAAACCTATTTAGGCAAATTTTAATATTTAACTATAAAATCATACGTTTTATTACTATTAATATATAAAATATTTTTGTTTTTTCCCTAACATGCCTAAACTTTAAACTTTTAATTACAAAATAAACTATTGTTCCAAAATCAACACTCATAAAATAAAATAAAATAAGTAAATGTTATCTATTTATAGATTTAAAATATAATTTTTAAATAAAATTATAATTTTAAAAAACAAAATTAAAGACTCTACAATTTAAAAATCTTACTTCCAAAAATTATAAAAATATAACATTTTAAAGAAATATATTTCTATTTTTTTGTTAAAAAATTATATCTAATACCATTAATGTATATATAGCTTAATTCAAATAAAAACTAAAAATTTTCACATATATTTCAAAATTCTAAATGAATAATTTGCATATCTTTAAGCTTCACAATATGTTGTCCCAATTTTTTGTTCAAACACAGGAAATAAATGTAAATAGTAGCTCCTTATCCACTATTCTTGTTGATTGACAGAGTTCCATACCAATTGCAGGGTTTTTATGATGATTATGCCCAACATTTGAGATACAAGAATTCCCACTCCAGCAAGTGGCAGCAGAGTGATGGTTATTGTCACTGAAGCGAAGGAGCTAAAATAGTCTAAACATTTAGAAAGATTAAACTTTTCTCAGTTTATAATTGCCAATAACCCTAAAGTCCATGGCTCAGCTTTGAAAATTGAAGGAGTCTCAGTGGATCTGAAGGTGTATGCAGTGGTGCAGCAATGAGTATTAATAAGGTTGTGTTTCACAACTTTCTATGTTGTGCTTTTGGTATTGTGTTGAAGTTGTGTGTTTTGCAATCTAGTCACACATATGGTTTAATTGTGTAAATGGGTATATATGTTTTATGCTGAGCAGTTGAAATTGTTATTTGGCTCAGCACAGTCCAAAATCCTGTCATAGATGAGAGCAATTATGTTTTTTCATGTCTGGTAAGTTTTGTGGTGTTGGTTCATCAGGTACCCTTGACTGCACATTTTAAATAGGGACCTGTAACTGATTGTTGTGATTGTATTAATAGTGATTGGTGCTTGTAGATCCTATTATGCAAAAGAGGAAGCTGCATTAGTCAGGGTGATTTCCCCTCATCAAGATTGTATTCCTGTGAGGTGTGGAAGTTGGAAAGTATTACTTAGGACTGCTTCTTGTATGAGTGATTATTTTGAATTCTTTAGTGGGGCAGACAAAAGTTATTTGTTTTCTGTGCTTGCTTAGAGGTTGTGAAAAGTTGACACACAAGAAATGTGTAATGGAGTGTGAAGCGCTGCAAGGAAGAAGAGTTATGTCAGAGGGTACTGCACTGACATAGGTTGACTAGTGCAAAATGATGCACTGGGGTTGGTTCTTGCACCATCAGGTGTCGCGTAGGCTCTTAATATTCTAATAAGACTACTGGATTTTGAGGTGCAGAATCGCCTGCGGTGGGGGAGACTGAGTCTGACCCACTACAGGTGACACCTGCCTCCCCAATCCGAGTTTCACTCCGGCTAGCTAGCAGTGCCTCATCTCTTCCCAAGGGCAGGGATGATTGGGCAGCCAAGCGCATGACATAATTGATTTTTCAGGGAAACCGTGATCACTCAGGTCTTTTCCGTTTCTCTCAGTTGCAGTAGTCTCACATACACAATGACAAACGGAGACAGTATATGTTTCAATAGGATTCTAATAAGCGACTGCATCTTAGATAGCAAAGCATGTGCTGCAATAGCCAGGACAATACAGCATGACAAGATTAAAATTGTGACAATAAGAGTTAAGCATAGAAATAACGCTACCATGTTGTGACTAGAGTCAATAGAGTAATTCCTACCTAGGATATAATAGAGCACAGTGTATTAAGCTCTAATTATGCCCTTCAGGTTCCCCTGGGGAGACATCATCCCCCATACCTGAGCAAAGGCCTGAAGTCTGCATAAGCAGCTGTAGCGAAGTGTTCAGCAATCAGCATACAGTTGTGGTTCTTGGCTGTAGTCTCCCTTTAACGTGTACGGGACAGGGAAGTGTTTTTATAATAAAACAGCTGATGCTCTGAGAAAATGTCCCTACATAAGGATGTGTGTTTTCTACGAATGTCAGAGACAAAACTTGTACCACGTTCACCGGCAACCTATCTTAGTGCAGCCTTGAAAGAAGCACAGAGTGAGCAAGAATGTCTTGTTTGAGAATATGGTGATGGCCGAGGCAAAAACAGCTAGATAGAGAGAAATAAAACTAGACCGCAAAAGTGACTATTATAAGAATAATGAAACAAAGCTAAATAAAATCTATCTAAGTTAAAGTGCACAGCAGCAGGCATAGTATGCTAAAATAACGTGCATGAAGTTATAATTAAAATGGCCACACAACACCCTCCCCCTGTCGGTTGAAAGGGGTTCAAAGCCTAAATATACATAAAAGCTACTAAGACTCAACCCAAGACATATATTTAGATAAAGTCAATAATGACAAGTTAAAAGGACACATGAGTATATATGAAAGGACAATTTAAAATGTTAACATGTGGCTTAAAAGGGTACCGAATTTGAAGAGCCAGAATAATTTTTCAAATCAAATCAAATCATTAACATTTATAAAGCGTGCTACTCACCCGTGCGGGTCTCAAGGCGCTAGGGGGAGGGGGGTTACTGCTGCTCGAAAAGCCAGGTCTTGAGGGGTCTCCGGAATGCGGAGTGGTCCTGGGTGGTCCTGAGGCTGGTGGGGAGGGTGTTCCAGGTCTTGGCTGCCAGGTAGGAGAAGGACCTCCCACCCGCCATGGAGCGGCGGATGCGAGGGACGGCAGCGAGCGCGAGGCCAGAGGAACGGAGGAGACGGGTGGGGGCGTAGAAGCTGAGGCGACGGTTGAGGTATTCCGGTCCCTTGTTGTGGAGGGCTTTGTGTGCGAGGGTGAGAAGTCGGAAGGTGATCCTTGTGCTGACTGGGAGCCAATGCAGGTGTCTCAGGTGTGCGGAGATGTGGCTGTTGCGGGGTACGTCGAGGATGAGGCGGGCCGCGGCGTTTTGAATACGTTGCAGGCATTTTTGGAGTTTAGCGGTGGTCCCAGCATAGAGGGTGTTGCCGTAGTCCAGGCGGCTCGTGACAAGGGCGTGGGTCACGGTTTTTCTGGTGTCGGCGGGGATCCAGCGGAAGATCTTGCGGAGCATGCGGAGGGTGAGGAAGCAGGCGGAGGATACGGCGTTGACTTGTTTGGTCATGGTGAGAAGAGGGTCCAAGATGAAGCCGAGGTTGCGGGCGTGGTCTGAGGGGGTCGGTGCGGTGCCAAGGGCCGTGGGCCACCAGGCATCGTCCCATGCGGTCGGGGTGTTGCCGAGGATGAGGACTTCCGTTTTGTCCGAATTCAGCTTTAGGCGGCTGAGCCTCATCCAATCTGCGACGTCCTTCATGCCGTCTTGTAGGTTGGTCTTAGCGCTGGCGGGGTCCTTGGTGAGGGAGAGCATAAGTTGGGTGTCGTCAGCGTAGGAGGTGATGATGATGTTGTGCTTGCGTACGATGTCGGCGAGGGGGCTCATGTAGACATTGAAGAGTGTCGGGCTGAGCGAGGAGACTTGAGGTACGCCGCAGATGATCTTGGTGGGGTCTGAGCGAAAAGGTGGGAGGTAAACTCTTTGAGAGCGGTTTGAGAGGAAGGAGGCGATCCAGTCCAGGGCCTGGCCTTGGATCCCGGTGGAGCGGAGGCGGGTTATTAGGGTGCGGTGACAGACGGTGTCGAAGGCAGCCGAGAGGTCGAGGAGGATGAGGGCGACTGTTTCACCGTTGTCCATCAGGGTTCTGATGTCGTATGTTACTGAGATGAGGGCGGTTTCAGTGCTGTGGTTGGTTCGGAATCTGGTTTGTGAAGGGTCGTGAAGGTTGTTGTCTTCCAGGAAGTTGGTAAGCTGTTTGTTGACGGTCTTCTCTATTATCTTGGCAGGGAAGGGGAGGAGCGAGATGGGGCGGAAGTTTTTTAGGTCGCTTGGGTCAGCCGTAGGTTTCTTTAGTAGGGCGTTGACTTCGGCGTGTTTCCAGCTTTCGGGGAAGGTAGCAGAAGAAAATGAAGAGTTGATGATGGCCTGGAGGTGCGAGGCGATGATGTCGTCGGCTTTATTGAAGATGAAGTGAGGGCAGGGGTCCGATGGGGCGCCGGAGTGGATAGAGTTCATTGTGGTTTTGGTTTCTTCAGTGTTGATGTGGGCCCAGACGTTGAGGGTGATGGCCGGGGGTGTGGGTTCGGTGATGCTTGGTTGGGTCTGGTGTCCGAAACTGTTGTGGAGGTCGGTGATCTTGCGATGGAAGAAGGTGGCGAGGGAGTTGCACAGGTCTTGTGAGGGCGTGACGGCGTTGGCGTTGGCATTGGGGGTGGAGAATTCTTTAACGATGCTGAAAAGTTCTCTGCTGTTGTGGCTGTTTTTGTCCAGTCTGTCAGTGAAGAAATTCCTTTTGGCTGCGCGGATCAGTTGGTGGTGTTCGCGGGTCGTGTTCTTGAGGGCGGTCATGTTGTCAGCGGTGTGGTCCTTGCGCCCGGTTCTTTCGAGGGCGCGACAGGTTTTCTTCTATTCCTTAAGGGTGTCAGAGAACCAGAGAGGTTTTTTGGTGTTGGCCTGTCGATGCATGCGTCTGAGGGGTGCAAGGTTGTCTGCGCAGTTGGTGATCCAGTTCGTGAGGCTGAGGGCTGCGTCGTTGGGGTCATCGGTGGTGAGGGTGGGTTGGTTGATGGTGAGCGCGGAGAAGAGCTGTTCTTCGGGGATTTTGTTCCACTGTCGACGAGTGATGGGTTGAGTGCGGAGGTGGCGGGTCTCGCGTCGGAATGTGAAATGGAGACAGCTGTGGTCGTTCCAGTGTAGAGCGGAGGCGTGGCTGAAGGAGACGTGTTTGCTGGCGGAGAAGATGGGGTCAAGTGTGTGTCCGGCGATGTGGGTGGCGGTGTTCACCAGTTGCTTGAGGCCGAGGTTGGCGAGGTTGGCGAGCAGAGCGGTGGTGTTGGGGTCATTGTTCTGTTCCAGATGGAAGTTGAGGTCGCCTAGGAGGCGAGGCGAGGGCGTGCGGGGAGACGAAGTCGGCGATGGAGTCCCTGAAAGGGGCGCGCGGTCCGGGGGGACGGTAGACGAGGGATCCTCTGAGGGTGGTCCTGGGGTCGGTGCGAATCTGGAAATGCAGGTGTTCAGCGGCGAGGGGGGTGTCTTCGGTGCAGGTGGTGACGCTGATGGAGTCTTTGAAGACGATGGCGATTCCTCCTCCTACTTGGTTGGTGCGGTCTTTCCTGGAAATCTTGTAGCCTTCGGGGATGGCAGTGGCGATGTCAGGGGCCGAGGAGGCGTTCATCCAGGTCTCCGTGATGAAGGGGACGTCCGGTGCTGTGGAGTCCTGGAGGTCCCAGAGTTCAACGGCGTGCTTGTGGATGGATCGAGCGTTGACCAGGATGCACTTGAGGTGGTTGATGGCGCGTGGGCTGGTGGTCGTGGTAGTTGCGTGGTGGAAGATGCGTTTGCAGGAGTGGGCAGTGAAGGGCCCATGGGTGCGTTTGGGGTGCGCTTGGAAGCAGGTGTTGGAGCGCCCTGGGTTGAGGGCATGGAGGGTGGTGGGGTCGTAGCGGAGCAGCAGGGTTTGGGAGAGCTGGGGACCAGGGGTCGTGGCGCTGGGCGCGGGCCAGGCGCGGACGGGCGCAGACGGGCTTGCCCTTACGCGCCAGTGGCGCGCCCGCTGCGCAGTCGCGCAGCGGCCGCCATAAGAGGGAGGGGTCATCTGGGGGTGAATGGGAGCTGGGGGGCGGGGGCGTGCTGGGCGAAGAGCGAGAAGAGCTGGGGGAGGGGGGTTTAAGGGTGGTGGGGGTGAGTTTTAGGAAGTTTAGGAGTTTAGGGAGAGAGATAGGAGTAAGGTTGGGAAGATAGGGGAGGGGGGTTGTAGAGGTGGGTGAGGGTGAGAGGTAGAGAGAAAGGATAGGAAGATAGAGGTGGTAACGGAGGGGGTGGCGAGTGGGGGGAAAAGATAGAGAAATAGGTAGATAGGAGGAGTTGGTGAGTGAGGGAGATAGATAGTGAGATAGAGAGATAGGTAGATTGGTAGATAGGAGGAGTGAGGGAGGCAGATAGCGAACGGGGTAGATAGGGGTGATACAGAGGGGGAGGCGAGTGAGGGAGAGAGATGAGACAGGAGCAGGAGGGCAGGCGCGGGGAGAGCAGAAGACGGAGGACGAAGAAGCAGAAGAACAGAAGACAGAAGATGAAGAGCAGAAGAAAGAAGCAGAAGAACAGAAGACAGAAGACGAAGAAGAGAAGACAGAAGACAGAAGACGAAGAACAGAAGACAGAAGACCAGAGAAGAAGGTACAGGAGACGAAGAGCAGAAGACAGAAGAGTACAGAAGAAGATAAAGAAGAAGAGGAGCGCAGAAGACAGAGAAATACAGAAGAAGGTGAAGAAGAGGAGCACAGAAGAGTACAGATGAAGGTGAAGAAGAGGAGCGCAGAAGACAGAAGAATAAAGATGAAGAAGTAGAAGAGGGGCGGCGAGCGGCAGAGGAAGGAGCCAAGAAGAGGGACAGAAGAGAAGAGGCACACACGTGGGTCGCGGTGCAGAGGAGAGGCTGAGAAGCACACAGATTAAGAAAGAAGACAGGGAGCAGGAGCGAAAGAAGAGTACAGAAGAAGATTACAGAAGAGGAGCGAGGAGGAAGGACAGAGAAGGAGAAAAGAAGCAGGAGAGAGGGTGAGTAGCGCGGGGCAGGGCGAGGGGCTGGGAGGTGGGGGGTACTTACTGCGAGGTGTCTGGGCAGTCTCAGCAACCTGGAGGAGCTGGAGGAGCTGCAGCGGCAGGGGGAGCGACCTACCCTTGGGTCAAGGGTCGCTACCACTGTCGCGCAGCGGGCGCCATAAGAGGGAGGAGGGGGGGAGGGGTCAGCTGGCGGCGAATGGGAGCTGGGGGGCGGGGCGTGCAGGAGGTGGTGGCGGGAAAGCGGAAGGGAGGGGGGGACAGGTAGAGGGAGAAGAGCTGGGGGAGGGGGGTTTAAGGGTGGTGAGTTTTAGGAAGTTTAGGAGTTTACGGAGAGAGATAGGAGTAAGGTTGGGAAGATAGGGGAGGGGGGTTGTAGAGGTGGGTGAGGGTGAGAGTAGAGAGAAAGGATAGGAAGATAGGGGTGGTAACGGAGGGGGTGGCGAGTGGGGGGGGAAGATAGAGAAATAGGTAGATAGGAGGAGGTGGTGAGTGAGGGAGATAGATAGTGAGATAGAGAGATAGGTAGATTGGTAGATAGGAGGAGTGAGGGAGGCAGATAGCGAACGGGGTAGATAGGGGTGATACAGAGGGGGAGGCGAGTGAGGGAGAGAGATGAGACAGGAGCAGGAGGGCAGGCGCGGGAGAGCAGAAGACGGAGGACGAAGAAGCAGAAGAACAGAAGACAGAAGATAAAGAGCAGAAGAAAGAAGCAGAAGAACAGAAGACAGAAGACGAAGAAGAGAAGACAGAAGACAGAAGACGAAGAACAGAAGACAGAAGACCACAGAAGAAGGTACAGGAGACGAAGAGCAGAAGACAGAAGACTACAGAAGAAGATAAAGAAGAAGAGGAGCGCAAAAGACAGAGAAATACAGAAGAAGGTGAAGAAGAGGAGCACAGAAGAGTACAGATGAAGGTGAAGAAGAGGAGCGCAGAAGACAGAAGAATACAGATGAAGAAGGAGAAGAGGGGCAGCGAGCGGCAGAGGAAGGAGCCAAGAAGAGGGACAGAAGAGAAGAGGCACACACGCGGGTCGCGGTGCAGAGGAGAGGCTGAAAAGCACACAGATGAAGAGAGAAGATGGGGAGCAGGAGCGAAAGAAGAGTACAGAAGAAGATTACAGAAGAGGAGTGAGCAGGAAGGACAGAGAAGGAGAAAAGAAGCAGGAGAGAGGGTGAGTAGCGCGGGGCAGGGCGAGGGGCTGGGAGGTGGGGGGTACTTACTGCGAGGTGTCTGGGCAGTCTAAGGAACCTGGAGGAGCTGGAGGAGCTGCAGCGGCAGGGGGAGCCACCTACCCTTGGGTCAAGGGTCGCTACCACTGTCGCGCAGCGGCCGCCATAAGAGGGAGGAGGGGGGAGGGGTCAGATGGGGGTGAATGGGAGCTGGGGGGTGGGGGCGTGCAGGAGGTGGCGGCGGGAAAGCGGAAGGGAGGGGGGACAGGTAGAGGGAGAAGAGCTGGGGAGGGGGTTTAAGGGTGGTGGGGGGTGAGTTTTAGGACGTTTAGGAGTTTAGGGAGAGAGATAGGAGTAAGGTTGGGAAGATAGGGGGTTGTAGAGGTGGGTGAGGGTGAGAGGTAGAGAGAAAGGATAGGAAGATAGGGGTGGTAACGGAGGGGGTGGCGAGTGGGGGGGAAAGATAGAGAAATAGGTAGATAGGAGGAGGTGGTGAGTGAGGGAGATAGATAGTGAGATAGAGAGATAGGTAGATTGGTAGATAGGAGGAGTGAGGGAGGCAGATAGCGAACGGGGTAGATAGGGGTGATACAGAGGGGGAGGCGAGTGAGGGAGAGAGATGAGACAGGAGCAGGAGGGCAGGCGCGGGAGAGCAGAAGACGGAGGACGAAGAAGCAGAAGAACAGAAGACAGAAGATAAAGAGCAGAAGAAAGAAGCAGAAGAACAGAAGACAGAAGACGAAGAAGAGAAGACAGAAGACAGAAGACGAAGAACAGAAGACAGAAGACCACAGAAGAAGGTACAGGAGACGAAGAGCAGAAGACAGAAGACTACAGAAGAAGATAAAGAAGAAGAGGAGCGCAGAAGACAGAGAAATACAAAAGAAGGTGAAGAAGAGGAGCACAGAAGAGTACAGATGAAGGTGAAGAAGAGGAGCGCAGAAGACAGAAGAATACAGATGAAGAAGGAGAAGAGGGGCGGCGAGCGGCAGAGGAAGGAGCCAAGAAGAGGGACAGAAGAGAAGAGGCACACACGTGGGTCGCAGTGCAGAGGAGAGGCTGAGAAGCACACAGATGAAGAAAGAAGACGGGGAGCAGGTGCGAAAGAAGAGTACAGAAGAAGATTACAGAAGAGGAGCGAGGAGGAAGGACAGAGAAGGAGAAAAGAAGCAGGAGAGAGGGTGAGTAGCGCGGGGCAGGGCGAGGGGCTGGGAGGTGGGGGGTACTTACTGCGAGGTGGCTGGGCGGTCTCAGGAACCTGGAGGAGCTGGAGGAGCTGCAGCGGCAGGGGGAGCGACCTACCCTTGGGTCAAGGGTCGCTACCACTGTCGCGCAGCGGCCGCCATAAGAGGGAGGGGTCAGCTGGCGGCGAATGGGAGCTGGGGGGCGGGGAGTGCAGGAGGTGGCGGCGGGAAAGCGGAAGGGAGGGGGGGACAGGTAGAGGGAGAAGAGCTGGGGGAGGGGGGTTTAAGGGTGGTGAGTTTTAGGAAGTTTAGGAGTTTACGGAGAGAGATAGGAGTAAGGTTGGGAAGATAGGGGAGGGGGGGTTGTAGAGGTGGGTGAGGGTGAGAGGTAGAGAGAAAGGATAGGAAGATAGGGGTGGTAACGGAGGGGGTGGCGAGTGGGGGGGAAAGATAGAGAAATAGGTAGATAGGAGGAGGTGGTGAGTGAGGGAGATAGATAGTGAGATAGAGAGATAGGTAGATTGGTAGATAGGAGGAGTGAGGGAGGCAGATAGCGAACGGGGTAGATAGGGGTGATACAGAGGGGGAGGCGAGTGAGGGAGAGAGATGAGACAGGAGCAGGAGGGCAGGCGCGGGAGAGCAGAAGACGGAGGACGAAGAAGCAGAAGAACAGAAGACAGAAGATGAAGAGCAGAAGAAAGAAGCAGAAGAACAGAAGACAGAAGACGAAGAAGAGAAGACAGAAGACAGAAGACGAAGAACAGAAGACAGAAGACCACAGAAGAAGGTACAGGAGACGAAGAGCAGAAGACAGAAGACTACAGAAGAAGATAAAGAAGAAGAGGAGCGCAGAAGACAGAGAAATACAGAAGAAGGTGAAGAAGAGGAGCACAGAAGAGTACAGATGAAGGTGAAGAAGAGGAGCGCAGAAGACAGAAGAATACAGATGAAGAAGGAGAAGAGGGGCGGCGAGCGGCAGAGGAAGGAGCCAAGAAGAGGGACAGAAGAGAAGAGGCACACACGAGGGTCGCGGTGCAGAGGAGAGGCTGAAAAGCACACAGATGAAGAGAGAAGACGGGGAGCAGGAGCGAAAGAAGAGTACAGAAGAAGATTACAGAAGAGGAGTGAGCAGGAAGGACAGAGAAGGAGAAAAGAAGCAGGAGAGAGGGTAAGTAGCGCGGGGCAGGGCGAGGGGCTGGGAGGTGGGGGGTACTTACTGCGAGGTGTCTGGGCAGTCTAAGGAACCTGGAGGAGCTGGAGGAGCTGCAGCGGCAGGGGGCGCGACCTACCCTTGGGTCAAGGGTCGCTACCACTGTCGCGCAGCGGCCGCCATAAGAGGGAGGAGGGGTCAGATGGGGGCGAATGGGAGCTGGGGGGTGGGGGCGTGCAGGAGGTGGCGGCGGGAAAGCAGAAGGGAGGGGGGACAGGTAGAGGGAGAAGAGCTGGGGAGGGGGTTTAAGGGTGGTGGGGGGTGAGTTTTAGGACGTTTAGGAGTTTAGGGAGAGAGATAGGAGTAAGGTTGGGAAGATAGGGGGTTGTAGAGGTGGGTGAGGGTGAGAGGTAGAGAGAAAGGATAGGAAGATAGGGGTGGTAACGGAGGGGGTGGCGAGTGGGGGGGAAAGATAGAGAAATAGGTAGATAGGAGGAGGTGGTGAGTGAGGGAGATAGATAGTGAGATAGAGAGATAGGTAGATTGGTAGATAGGAGGAGTGAGGGAGGCAGATAGCGAACGGGGTAGATAGGGGTGATACAGAGGGGGAGGCGAGTGAGGGAGAGAGATGAGACAGGAGCAGGAGGGCAGGCGCGGGGAGAGCAGAAGACGGAGGACGAAGAAGCAGAAGAACAGAAGACAGAAGATGAAGAGCAGAGGAAAGAAGCAGAAGAACAGAAGACAGAAGACGAAGAAGAGAAGACAGAAGACAGAAGACGAAGAACAGAAGACCACAGAAGAAGGTACAGGAGACGAAGAGCAGAAGACAGAAGACTACAGAAGAAGATAAAGAAGAAGAGGAGCGCAGAAGACAGAGAAATACAGAAGAAGGTGAAGAAGAGGAGCACAGAAGAGTACAGATGAAGGTGAAGAAGAGGAGCGCAGAAGACAAAAGAATACAGATGAAGAAGGAGAAGAGGGGCGGCGAGCGGCAGAGGAAGGAGCCAAGAAGAGGGAAAGAAGAGAAGAGGCACACACGCGGGTCGCGGTGCAGAGGAGAGGCTGAGAAGCACACAGATGAAGAGAGAAGACGGGGAGCAGGAGCGAAAGAAGAGTACAGAAGAAGATTACAGAATTGGAGCGATGAGGAAGGACTGAGAAGGAGAAAAGAAGCAGGAGAGTGGGTGAGTAACGCGGGGCAGGGCGAGGGGCTGGGGTGTGGGGGTTACTTACTGCGAGGTGGCTGGGCGGTCTCAGGAACCTGGAGGAGCTGGAGGAGCTGCAGCGGCAGGGGGAGCGACCTACCCTTGGGTCAAGGGTCGCTACCACTGTCGCGCAGCGGCTGCCATAAGAGGGAGGAGGGGGGGAGGGGTCAGCTGGGGGCGAATGGGAGCTGGGGGGCGGGGGCGTGCAGGAGGTGGCAGCGGGAAAGCAGAAGGGAGGGGGGGACAGGTAGAGGGAGAAGAGCTGGGGGAGGGGGGTTTAAGGGTGGTGGGGGGAGTTTTAGGAAGTTTAGGAGTTTAGGGAGGGAGATAGGAGTAAGGTTGGGAAGATAGGGACGGGGGGGTTGTAGAGGTGGGTGAGGGTGAGAGGTAGAGAGAAAGGATAGGAAGATAGGGGTGGTAACGGAGGGGGTGGCGAGTGGGGGTGAAAGATAGAGAAATAGGTAGATAGGAGGAGGTGGTGAGTGAGGGAGATAGATAGTGAGATAGAGAGATAGGTAGATTGGTAGATAAGAGGAGTGAGGGAGGCAGATAGCGAATGGGGTAGATAGGGGTGATACAGAGGGGGAGGCGAGTGAGGGAGAGAGATGAGACAGGAGCAGGAGGGCAGGCGGGGGAGAGCAGAAGACGGAGGACGAAGAAGCAGAAGAACAGAAGTCAGAAGATGAAGAGCAGAAGAAAGAAGCAGAAGAACAGAAGACAGAAGACGAAGAAGAGAAGACAGAAGACAGAAGACAAAGAGCAGAAGACAGAAGACCACAGAAGAAGGTACAGGAGACGAAGAGCAGAAGACAGAAGACTACAGAAGAAGATAAAGAAGAAGAGGAGCGCAGAAGACAGAGAAATACAGAAGAAGGTGAAGAAGAGGAGCACAGAAGAGTACAGATGAAGGTGAAGAAGAGGAGCGCAGAAGACAGAAGAATACAGATGAAGAAGGAGAAGAGGGGCGGCGAGCGGCAGAGGAAGGAGCCAAGAAGAGGGACAGAAGAGAAGAGGCACACACGCGGGTCGCGGTGCAGAGGAGAGGCTGAAAAGCACACAGATGAAGAGAGAAGACGGGGAGCAGGAGCGAAAGAAGAGTACAGAAGAAGATTACAGAAGAGGAGTGAGCAGGAAGGACAGAGAAGGAGAAAAGAAGCAGGAGAGAGGGTGAGTAGCGCGGGGCAGGGCGAGGGGCTGGGAGGTGGGGGGTACTTACTGCGAGGTGTCTGGGCAGTCTAAGGAACCTGGAGGAGCTGGAGGAGCTGCAGCGGCAGGGGGAGCGACCTACCCTTGGGTCAAGGGTCGCTACCACTGTCGCGCAGCGGCCGCCATAAGAGGGAGGAGGGGGGAGGGGTCAGATGGGGGCGAATGAGAGCTGGGGGGTGGGGGCGTGCAGGAGGTGGCGGCGGGAAAGCGGAAGGGAGGGGGGACAGGTAGAGGGAGAAGAGCTGGGGAGGGGGTTTAAGGGTGGTGGAGGGTGAGTTTTAGGAAGTTTAGGAGTTTAGGGAGAGAGATAGGAGTAAGGTTGGGAAGATAGGGGAGGGGGTTGTAGAGGTGGGTGAGGGTGAGAGGTAGAGAGAAAGGATAGGAAGATAGGGGTGGTAACGGAGGGGGTGGCGAGTGGGGGGGAAAGATAGAGAAATAGGTAGATAGGAGGAGGTGGTGAGTGAGGGAGATAGATAGATAGTGAGATAGAGAGATAGGTAGATTGGTAGATAGGAGGAGTGAGGGAGGCAGATAGCGAACAGGGTAGATAGGGGTGATACAGAGGGGGAGGCGAGTGAGGGAGAGAGATGAGACAGGAGCAGGAGGGCAGGCGCGGGGAGAGCAGAAGACGGAGGACGAAGAAGCAGAAGAACAGAAGACAGAAGATGAAGAGCAGAAGAAAGAAGCAGAAGAACAGAAGACAGAAGACGAAGAAGAGAAGACAGAAGACAGAAGACGAAGAACAGAAGACAGAAGACCACCGAAGAAGGTACAGGAGACGAAGAGCAGAAGACAGAAGACTACAGAAGAAGATAAAGAAGAAGAGGAGCGCAGAAGACAGAGAAATACAGAAGAAGGTGAAGAAGAGGAGCACAGAAGAGTACAGATGAAGGTGAAGAAGAGGAGCGCAGAAGACAGAAGAATACAGATGAAGAAGGAGAAGAGGGGCGGCGAGCGGCAGAGGAAGGAGCCAAGAAGAGGGACAGAAGAGAAGAGGCACACACGTGGGTCGCGGTGCAGAGGAGAGGCTGAGAAGCACACAGATGAAGAGAGAAGACGGGGAGCAGGAGCGAAAGAAGAGTACAGAAGAAGATGACAGAATAGGAGCGAGGAGGAAGGACAGAGAAGGAGAAAAGAAGCAGGAGAGAGGGTGAGTAGCGCGGGGCAGGGCTAGGGGCTGGGAGGTGGGGGGTACTTACTGCGAGGTGGCAGGGCGGTCTCAGGAACCTGGAGGAGCTGGAGGAGCTGCAGGGGGAGCGACCTACCCTTGCCAATTGAATCCGGGACAATGGAGGACAGGAAATCTTCCACTTCGGCATGTGTTAAAGTTGGGAAGGCATCGCCAAGAAGGACCAGGGAGCTGTCGTGTTCCATAGCCTGAGCCTCAGCCAAGGCAGCAGCATTCCGTGGCATGCCCAATAGTGAGTTAAGAGCTGCATCCTCCAGGAAGGGCAACTCATAAACAGCTTCCCATAGCAAACGCACCCTCAACACGCTTGTCCAGTAATGATCCCTCAGCGAGAACATCAACAGATCAGCGTCCAATGAAAGCAAGAGCTGCGTAGAAAGACAAACTTCCAGTACATGTTCGAAAGAGCACCAAAGGCACCAAAACATGGGCTGCACACAATGCAAAACCAGTCTGAATGGCAGGGACCAGTCACTCTCCAATTCCTGCAAGAGTGTTGCTCCAAAGTACTGCCTCATGCGTTCACGACACAGCTGTGCTGATGAGAGCGCTTTCACTCCTCCTTATTGCAGCGGGACAGTCATTGCACATGAAAAATAGCAAGAGCAAAACACCAACTGTTATAGCCAAAGTTATTTGAAATCCCCCAAAATACTGGAAAATATTGAGTGGATGGCTGATGGCATTAAATCGAATATGGAGGAGAAGGTGTGAATGAAACTAGATCCAACAGCCTTAAGGAAATTTGTGATTCCAGTAGTACTAGACGCATTAAATATCCATCCCACGAGTTCACCAAAGTGTCTCGGAAAGTTGGTACTTAAAAGGGACTGTATCTCTGCTGATGACCTTGCCACCTGAAGTGCGTAGGTCTCACATGCAGATGTGAGAGCCTCATGGTTTTGAAACAATAAAGCCTTGAGTCCGCTCAACTTTTCAAAATTCACATTTGAAGTAGCAATATGTGGCCAAATGTCAGCTACCTATTTTATTCTAGTGGGAAGAAAAAGCACGTTCCCGCAGTATGTAACAATCATAGAGCCCGAAACAACATAAACTATTCCAGCTCGCCCACAACAGTCTTCACCATTAAGGAGAACATAGCTGCCGTTTGAAAGCACCTAGAACGTAGGTCTAATTAAGGGGATTCGAACTCCCTTCAGATAAGAAGCCAAGTTTGCTGCAGATGCATTACACCCCCCATGCAAGGACAGCTATTTACAAACCATAGAATGGCTGAAAATATTTCCCTAGCAGAGGTGTTCCCACAATCTCCAGGCCCATTTTCCCGGACTCCGTGAGTGTGGGGACACCATTTTACGCATGTACTGGACATAGGTCACTACTTAAGTCCAGATCCAAAATGGTAACTCTGAATATAGGCATGTTTGGTATCAAACATGTTGGAATCCTAAGCCAAGGCTTTTTAAAGCATTGGTTGTATGATTCCATGCACTCTGGGGGCTCCTTTATGGACTCCCAGTATTGCCATTACAGCCTTCAGAGGGTTTTTCAGGCTGCTGAAGCTGCTGCCACCTCTCAGACAAGTTTCTGCCCTCCTGTTGCTTGAGAAACGTGAGCCCAGGAAGGCAGAACAAAGGATTTCCTTTGAGAGAGGGGTGTTACACCTTCTCCCTTTGGAAATAGGTGTTACAGGCTGGGGGGGGGGGGACTCCCCAAGCCACTAGAAATGCTTTGAAGGGCACATTTGGTACACCAGTCTACACCAGTTCAGGGATCCCCAGTCCCTGCTTTGGCACGAAACAAAGGAAAGTTGAGTAACCACTCCCCTGTCCATCACCACCCCAGGGGTGGTGCTCACAGCTCCTCCAGAGAGTCCCTGGGTTTTGCCATCTTGGATTCAAGGTTGCCAGGAAACTCTGGGAGCATCTGAGTGGATAGTGCCAGCAGGTGACATCAGAGTCCCCTCCTGATAGGTGGTCACCCAGCTAAGTGACCAATCCCCCTTTTAGGGCTATTTAGGGTGTGGGTAAGGTATTGGACACTAATAACGAGTCTGGTGGCCAGTAAACCCAACCACCAGACTCAAGGTGAGGAGTGTGTACTGTCTGCCCTTAGAATGGGCAATGCAGGCTCCCCTGTGCCCCCAACACAGGCTTTCTGCCAACCTTTTCATGGCGGGTTCTCTGCCATGAAATGACTGCCAGAAAGTTGGGTTGAAATCTCGCCTGGTTCCACGATCCTGGTGGTGGTGGTGGTTGCCTGGCAGGGTTGTAATCTGGCGGTCCAACTGCCAGGAGTGCGGTGGTCTGACCACCTCCACAGGACCACCTAGGACCACCAAACATGTAATAGGGCCCTAAATGAGTGACATCTACTATTCCCACTCCAATCCAACCATATTGGGGGAAGGTGTTGGACACTAAAGGGTTGCTATTTACTATTCCCACTCCAATATAAACTAATTTGGGGAAGACATTGGACACTAATGTGGTGACATTTAGTATTGCCACTCCAGTCTCGACCAATTTGAGGGACGCGTTGGACACTAAAGGGGTGATATTTACTATTCCCACTCAAATCTTTGCCAATTTGATGAAAGTGTTGGAAACTAAAAGTTGACATTTAATAATCCCACTCCAATCAAAGCCTATTTGAAATAGGTGTTAGATGTTAAAGAGAAATTTACAATATGAACTTCAATATAAAACATTTAACTAGTGCTTTTGATATGGTTAATAGGTCGAAGTTATGGCAAATTCTGGGAGCTTTAGGTTGTGATACGTCCCTTTTGGAGCTTATTAAATGCCTACACACAAATTTAACGGTTTCCGTTCAGACTGGTCCATATGGTCAGAGAACTTCCCCTATTCCGTCAACAATGGGCGTAAGACAGGGATGTATCTTAGCGCCTTTTCTTTTCTTGATATATATAAATGGGCTTTACGATTCGCTAGTAAAACATGGAAAGGATGTTCCAAAGATGGGCCAGAGACCGCTTCCAGTTTTATTATATGCTGATGATGCAGTTTTAATTGCTCGTACCGCAAATGGTTTACAGGGACTCTTGGACCTATTTTACAATTTGATGTTGAACCTTGATCTAAAAGTAAACTACCCTAAGACTTTTGTTATGACATGTGGCCCACGTAATACAAAGTCTAAACAACTTATTATGGGAGGACATATTTTAAACAAGGTAAAAAAAAATGTTATTTAGGTATGTATATGAGTTCCTCTTTATCCTGGAAGACTCACATTAATTTCAAGTTCCAACAGTTGACAAGGAATAATGAAGCGATTTTTTGCTTTACTAGTAAATTAGGTCACAGACCCCTTGCACAGATGAAAACACTTTATAACTCCAAGTGTGCTGCAGCAGTCCTATACAGGGCAGAAGTTTGGAGCTATAATAAAATACCCTCTCTCCAAAATGCTGAAAATAAATTCCTGCGTAGACTACTGACGGTTCCAAAATGTATAGCAAACATCATTAGTCATGAGGAAATTTGTCAACGTTTTTTGGAGGACAGGGTCTCTATCGCTCCTTTACTGCTCTGGATTAGATGCTGGTTGAACCCTGCGGCAAAACTTATTCAAGACTGCATAGGATTCCCTGGCTTGTGTTCCTGCGAAACTCCTTTAAGCCTAGGCTTAGGTACATGTTTGAAGAACCCCAATTGTTAACTACAAATTCTAGGTCTGTCTTGAAGTCTACTTATTTTAAGCACATATCACAGTTGAGATTTTATAGCTTCCTGAAACTGAAATCTTTTGATCCCTATATTCGGATTGTAACTGTCCCATATCTTGAACCTTATTTGATCTGGTTTTCAAGTTCTAAAAAAACATCTCTTTTAACATTTTTTAGATTTAATTTGATTCATTTTAAGGTAGCCTTTCCCAAACCATGTTTTTGGAAAAAGGATTTACCACCCTGCCCCTGTGATTCCAAATCAAAGCAGAGCACCTCACATTTTTTTCTCTTTTGTCCTCTATATGCTGCTCCTAGAAAGGCTTTTATTTTACCCATTTTATGTCATCTTAGACCTATCCATTATAAGGAAGATCTATTATATTTTCAGAGACTGCCAGATATCCAAACTTGTTATCACGTACAACATTTTGTTATCGGTTCTTTAAGTATTAGGAAAAGGCCTACTCTATTTTAATCTCTGTATGTTTGTGAGAGATTTCTATTCTGAGATAACATCTGTAAATTCTGTGTTTTTGCGATTCTTAATCATGTTTTAGTATATTTATTTGTTACATGTCAAGGGGTTTTAGATCAGATGTTTACATGGTGTTTTTAGAAATTGTTTTTACAGTTTTTAATTATGTTTTATACTATTTACAGATTCGTAATATGTGTCTTTGTATGCTCTTTCATGGCAATTGCCGAATAAAGTTCTTTGACTGACTGACTGACTGACTATAAAACATTTTAAACAATGTACTATATATTAAGTAACTTAAATATACAATTAATATTGCCTATTCATACATATGTTTTGACTATAAAAAATAAAAAAAAACTCTAAAATGAACTACACTAAATTACAAACCTATTTAGGCAAATTTTAATATTTAACTATAAAATCATACGTTTTATTACTATTAATATATAAAATATTTTTGTTTTTTCCCTAACATGCCAAAACTTTAAACTTTTAATTACAAAATAAACTATTGTTCCAAAATCAACACTCATAAAATAAAATTAAATAAGTAAATGTTATCTATTTATAGATTTAAAATATAATTTTTAAATAAAATTATAATTTAAAAAAACAAAATTAAAGACTCTACAATTTAAAAATCTTACTTCCAAAAATTATAAAAATATAACATTTTAAAGAAATATATTTCTATTTTTTTGTTAAAAAATTATATCTAATACCATTAATGTATATATAGCTTAATTCAAATAAAAACAAAAAATTTTCACATATATTTCAAAATTCTAAATGAATAATTTGCATATCTTTAAGCTTCACACTATGTTGTCCCAATTTTTTGTTCAAACACAGGAAATAAATGTAAATAGTAGCTCCTTATCCACTATCCTTGTTGATTGACAGAGTTCCATACCAATTGCAGGGTTTTTATGATGATTATGCCCAACATTTGAGATACAAGAATTCCCACTCCAGCAAGTGGCAGCAGAGTGATGGTTATTGTCACTGAAGCGAAGGAGCTAAAATAGTCTAAACATTTAGAAAGATTAAACTTTTCTCAGTTTATAATTGCCAATAACCCTAAAGTCCATGGCTCAGCTTTGAAAATTGAAGGAGTCTCAGTGGATCTGAAGGTGTATGCAGTGGTGCAGCAATGAGTATTAATAAGGTTGTGTTTCACAACTTTCTATGTTGTGCTTTTGGTATTGTGTTGAAGTTGTGTGTTTTGCAATCTAGTCACACATATGGTTTAATTGTGTAAATGGGTATATATGTTTTATGCTGAGCAGTTGAAATTGTTATTTGGCTCAGCACAGTCCAAAATCCTGTCATAGATGAGAGCAATTATGTTTTTTCATGTCTGGTAAGTTTTGTGGTGTTGGTTCATCAGGTACCCTTGACTGCACATTTTAAATAGGGACCTGTAACTGATTGTTGTGATTGTATTAATAGTGATTGGTGCTTGTAGATCCTATTATGCAAAAGAGGAAGCTGCATTAGTCAGGGTGATTTCCCCTCATCAAGATTGTATTCCTGTGAGGTGTGGAAGTTGGAAAGTATTACTTAGTACTGCTTCTTGTATGAGTGATTATTTTGAATTTTTTAGTGGGGCAGACAAAAGTTATTTGTTTTCTGTGCTTGCTTAGAGGTTGTGAAAAGTTGACACACAAGAAATGTGTAATGGAGTGTGAAGCGCTGCAAGGAAGAAGAGTTACGTCAGAGGGTACTGCACTGACATAGGTTGACTAGTGCAAAATGATGCACTGGGGTTGATTCTTGCATCATCAGGTGTCGCGTAGGCTCTTAATATTCTAATAAGACTACTGGATTTTGAGGTGCAGAATCGCCTGCGGTGTGGGAGACTGAGTCTGACCCACTACAGGTGACACCTGCCTCCCCAATCCGAGTTTCACTCCGGCTAGCTAGCAGTGCCTCATCTCTTCCCAAGGGCAGGGATGATTGGGCAGCCAAGCGCATGACATAATTGATTTTTCAGGGAAACCGTGATCACTCAGGTCTTTTCCGTTTCTCTCAGTTGCAGTAGTCTCACATACACAATGACAAACGGAGACAGTATATGTTTCAATAGGATTCTAATAAGCGACTGCATCTTAGATAGCAAAGCATGTGCTGCAATAGCCAGGGCAATACAGCATGACGAGATTAAAATTGTGACAATAAGAGTTAAGCATAGAAATAACGCTACCATGTTGTGACTAGAGTCAATAGAGTAATTCCTACCTAGGATATAATAGAGCACAGTGTATTAAGCTCTAATTATGCCCTTCAGGTTCCCCTGGGGAGACATCATCCCCCATACCTGAGCAAAGGCCTGAAGTCTGCATAAGCAGCTGTAGCGAAGCGTTCAGCAATCAGCATACAGTTGTGGTTCTTGGCTGTAGTCTCCCTTTAACGTGTACGGGACAGGGAAGTGTTTTTATAATAAAACAGCTGATGCTCTGAGAAAATGTCCCTACATAAGGATGTGTGTTTTCTACGAATGTCAGAGACAAAACTTGTACCACGTTCACCGGCAACCTATCTTAGTGCAGCCTTGAAAGAAGCACAGAGTGAGCAAGAATGTCTTGTTTGAGAATATGGTGATGGCCGAGGCAAAAACAGCTAGATAGAGAGAAATAAAACTAGACCGCAAAAGTGACTATTATAAGAATAATGAAACAAAGCTAAATAAAATCTATCTAAGTTAAAGTGCACAGCAGCAGGCATAGTATGCTAAAATAACGTGCATGAAGTTATAATTAAAATGGCCACACAACACCCTCCCCCTGTCGGTTGAAAGGGGTTCAAAGCCTAAATATACATAAAAGCTACTAAGACTCAACCCAAGACATATATTTAGATAAAGTCAATAATGACAAGTTAAAAGGACACATGAGTATATATGAAAGGACAATTTAAAATGTTAACATGTGGCTTAAAAGGGTACCGAATTTGAAGAGCCAGAATCATTTTTCAAATCAAATCAAATCATTAACATTTATAAAGCGTGCTACTCACCCGTGCGGGTCTCAAGGCGCTAGGGGGAGGGGGGTTACTGCTGCTCGAAAAGCCAGGTCTTGAGGAGTCTCCGGAATGCGGAGTGGTCCTGGGTGGTCCTGAGGCTGGTGGGGAGGATGTTCCAGGTCTTGGCTGCCAGGTAGGAGAAGGACCTCCCACCCGCCATGGAGCGGCGGATGCGAGGGACGGCAGCGAGCGCGAGGCCAGAGGAACGGAGGAGACGGGTGGGGGCGTAGAAGCTGAGGCGACGGTTGAGGTATTCCGGTCCCTTGTTGTGGAGGGCTTTGTGTGCGAGGGTGAGAAGTCGGAAGGTGATCCTTGTGCTGACTGGGAGCCAATGCAGGTGTCTCAGGTGTGCGGAGATGTGGCTGTTGCGGGGTACGTCGAGGATGAGGCGGGCCGCGGCGTTTTGAATACGTTGCAGGCATTTTTGGAGTTTAGCGGTGGTCCCAGCATAGAGGGTGTTGCCGTAGTCCAGGCGGCTCGTGACAAGGGCGTGGGTCACGGTTTTTCTGGTGTCGGCGGGGATCCAGCGGAAGATCTTGCGGAGCATGCGGAGGGTGAGGAAGCAGGTGGAGGATACGGCGTTGACTTGTTTGGTCATGGTGAGAAGAGGGTCCAAGATGAAGCCGAGGTTGCGGGCGTGGTCTGAGGGGGTCGGTGCGGTGCCAAGGGCCGTGGGCCACCAGGAATCGTCCCATGCGGTCGGGGTGTTGCCGAGGATGAGGACTTCCGTTTTGTCCGAGTTCAGCTTTAGGCGGCTGAGCCTCATCCAATCTGCGACGTCCTTCATGCCGTCTTGTAGGTTGGTCTTAGCGCTGGCGGGGTCCTTGGTGAGGGAGAGCATAAGTTGGGTGTCGTCAGCGTAGGAGGTGATGATGATGTTGTGCTTGCGTACGATGTCGGCGAGGGGGCTCATGTAGACATTGAAGAGTGTCGGGCTGAGCGAGGAGACTTGAGGTACGCCGCAGATGATCTCGGTGGGGTCTGAGCGAAAAGTTGGGAGGTAAACTCTTTGAGAGCGGTTTGAGAGGAAGGAGGCGATCCAGTCCAGGGCCTGGCCTTGGATCCCGGTGGAGCGGAGGCGGGTTATTAGGGTGCGGTGACAGACGGTGTCGAAGGCAGCCGAGAGGTCGAGGAGGATGAGGGCGACTGTTTCACCGTTGTCCATCAGGGTTCTGATGTCGTCTGTTACTGAGATGAGGGCGGTTTCAGTGCTGTGGTTGGTTCGGAATCTGGTTTGTGAAGGGTCGTGAAGGTTGTTGTCTTCCAGGAAGTTGGTAAGCTGTTTGTTGACGGTCTTCTCTATTACCTTGGCAGGGAAGGGGAGGAGCGAGATGGGGCGGAAGTTTTTTAGGTCGCTTGGGTCAGCCGTAGGTTTCTTTAGTAGGGCGTTGACTTCGGCGTGTTTCCAGCTTTCGGGGAAGGTAGCAGAAGAAAATGAAGAGTTGATGATGGCCTGGAGGTGCGAGGCGATGATGTCGTCGGCTTTATTGAAGATGAAGTGAGGGCAGGGGTCCGATGGGGCGCCGGAGTGGATAGAGTTCATGGTGGTTTTGGTTTCTTCAGTGTTGATGTGGGCCCAGACGTTGAGGGTGATGGCCGGGGGTGTGGGTTCGGTGATGCTTGGTTGGGTCTGGTGTCCGAAACTGTTGTGGAGGTCGGTGATCTTGCGATGGAAGAAGGTGGCGAGGGAGTTGCACAGGTCTTGTGAGGGCGTGACGGCGTTGGCGTTGGCGTTGGGGGTGGAGAATTCTTTAACGATGCTGAAAAGTTCTCTGCTGTTGTGGCTGTTTTTGTCCAGTCTGTCGGTGAAGAAATTCCTTTTGGCTGCGCGGATCAGTTGGTGGTGTTCGCGGGTCGCGTTCTTGAGGGCGGTCATGTTGTCAGCGGTGTGGTCCTTGCGCCCGGTTCTTTCGAGGGCGCGACAGGTTTTCTTCTATTCCTTAAGGGTGTCAGAGAACCAGAGAGGTTTTTTGGTGTTGGCCTGTCGATGCGTGCGTCTGAGGGGTGCAAGGTTGTCTGCGCAGTTGGTGATCCAGTTCGTGAGGCTGAGGGCTGCGTCGTTGGGGTCATCGGTGGTGAGGGTGGGTTGGTTGATGGTGAGCGCGGAGAAGAGCTGTTCTTTGGGGATTTTGTTCCACTGTCGACGAGTGATGGGTTGAGTGCGGAGGTGGCGGGTCTCGCGTCGGAATGTGAAATGGAGACAGCTGTGGTCGGTCCAGTGTAGAGCGGAGGCGTGGCTGAAGGAGACGTGTTTGCTGGCGGAGAAGATGGGGTCAAGTGTGTGTCCGGCGATGTGAGTGGCGGTGTTCACCAGTTGCTTGAGGCCGAGGTTGGCGAGGTTGGCGAGCAGAGCGGTGGTGTTGGGGTCATTGTTCTGTTCCAGATGGAAGTTGAGGTCGCCTAGGAGGCGAGGCGAGGGCGTGCGGGGAGACGAAGTCGGCGATGGAGTCCCTGAAAGGGGCGCGCGGTCCGGGGGGACGGTAGACGAGGGATCCTCTGAGGGTGGTCCTGGGGTCGGTGCGAATCTGGAAATGCAGGTGTTCAGCGGCGAGGGGGGTGTCTTCGGTGCAGGTGGTGACGCTGATGGAGTCTTTGAAGACGATGGCGATTCCTCCTCCTACTTGGTTGGTGCGGTCTTTCCTGGAAATCTTGTAGCCTTCGGGGATGGCAGTGGCGATGTCAGGGGCCGAGGAGGCGTTCATCCAGGTCTCCGTGATGAAGGGGACGTCCGGTGCTGTGGAGTCCTGGAGGTCCCAGAGTTCAACGGCGTGCTTGTGGATGGATCGAGCGTTGACCAGGATGCACTTGAGGTGGTTGATGGCGCGTGGGCTGGTGGTCGTGGTAGTTGCGTGGTGGAAGATGCGTTTGCAGGAGTGGGCAGTGAAGGGCCCATGGGTGCGTTTGGGGTGCGCTTGGAAGCAGGTGTTGGAGCGCCCTGGGTTGAGGGCGTGGAGGGTGGTGGGGTCGTAGCGGAGCAGCAGGGTTTGGGAGAGCTGGGGACCAGGGGTCATGGCGCTGGGCGCGGGCCAGGCGCGGACGGGCGCAGACGGGCTTGCCCTTACGCGCCAGTGGCGCACCCGCTGCGCGACTAAGAGGGAGGGGTCATCTGGGGGTGAATGGGAGCTGGGGGGCGGGGGCGTGCAGGGCGAAGAGCGAGAAGAGCTGGGGGAGGGGGGTTTAAGGGTGGTGGGGGTGAGTTTTAGGAAGTTTAGGAGTTTAGGGAGAGAGATAGGAGTAAGGTTGGGAAGATAGGGGAGGGGGGTTGTAGAGGTGGGTGAGGGTGAGAGGTAGAGAGAAAGGATAGGAAGATAGAGGTGGTAACGGAGGGGGTGGCGAGTGGGGGGAAAAGATAGAGAAATAGGTAGATAGGAGGAGTTGGTGAGTGAGGGAGATAGATAGTGAGATAGAGAGATAGGTAGATTGGTAGATAGGAGGAGTGAGGGAGGCAGATAGCGAACGGGGTAGATAGGGGTGATACAGAGGGGGAGGCGAGTGAGGGAGAGAGATGAGACAGGAGCAGGAGGGCAGGCGCGGGGAGAGCAGAAGACGGAGGACGAAGAAGCAGAAGAACAGAAGACAGAAGATGAAGAGCAGAAGAAAGAAGCAGAAGAACAGAAGACAGAAGACGAAGAAGAGAAGACAGAAGACAGAAGACGAAGAACAGAAGACAGAAGACCAGAGAAGAAGGTACAGGAGACGAAGAGCAGAAGACAGAAGACTACAGAAGAAGATAAAGAAGAAGAGGAGCGCAGAAGACAGAGAAATACAGAAGAAGGTGAAGAAGAGGAGCACAGAAGAGTACAGATGAAGGTGAAGAAGAGGAGCGCAGAAAACAGAAGAATAAAGATGAAGAAGTAGAAGAGGGGCGGCGAGCGGCAGAGGAAGGAGCCAAGAAGAGGGACAGAAGAGAAGAGGCACACACGTGGGTCGCGGTGCAGAGGAGAGGCTGAGAAGCACACAGATTAAGAAAGAAGATAGGGAGCAGGAGCGAAAGAAGAGTACAGAAGAAGATTACAGAAGAGGAGCGAGGAGGAACGACAGAGAAGGAGAAAAGAAGCAGGAGAGAGGGTGAGTAGCGCGGGGCAGGGCGAGGGGCTGGGAGGTGGGGGGTACTTACTGCGAGGTGTCTGGGCAGTCTCAGGAACCTGGAGGAGCTGCAGCGGCAGGGGGAGCGACCTACCCTTGGGTCAAGGGTCGCTACCACTGTCGCGCAGCGGGCGCCATAAGAGGGAGGAGGGGGGGAGGGGTCAGCTGGCGGCGAATGGGAGCTGGGGGGCGGGGCGTGCAGGAGGTGGTGGCGGGAAAGCGGAAGGGAGGGGGGGACAGGTAGAGGGAGAAGAGCTGGGGAGGGGGGTTTAAGGGTGGTGAGTTTTAGGAAGTTTAGGAGTTTACGGAGAGAGATAGGAGTAAGGTTGGGAAGATAGGGGAGGGGGGTTGTAGAGGTGGGTGAGGGTGAGAGTAGAGAGAAAGGATAGGAAGATAGGGGTGGTAACGGAGGGGGTGGCGAGTGGGGGGGAAAGATAGAGAAATAGGTAGATAGGAGGAGGTGGTGAGTGAGGGAGATAGATAGTGAGATAGAGAGATAGGTAGATTGGTAGATAGGAGGAGTGAGGGAGGCAGATAGCGAACGGGGTAGATAGGGGTGATACAGAGGGGGAGGCGAGTGAGGGAGAGAGATGAGACAGGAGCAGGAGGGCAGGCGCGGGAGAGCAGAAGACGGAGGACGAATAAGCAGAAGAACAGAAGACAGAAGATAAAGAGCAGAAGAAAGAAGCAGAAGAACAGAAGACAGAAGACGAAGAAGAGAAGACAGAAGACAGAAGACGAAGAACAGAAGACAGAAGACCACAGAAGAAGGTACAGGAGACGAGGAGCAGAAGACTACAGAAGAAGATAAAGAAGAAGAGGAGCGCAGAAGACAGAGAAATACAGAAGAAGGTGAAGAAGAGGAGCACAGAAGAGTACAGATGAAGGTGAAGAAGAGGAGCGCAGAAGACAGAAGAATACAGATGAAGAAGGAGAAGAGGGGCGGCGAGCGGCAGAGGAAGGAGCCAAGAAGAGGGACAGAAGAGAAGAGGCACACACGCGGGTCGCGGTGCAGAGGAGAGGCTGAGAAGCACACAGATGAAGAGAGAAGACGGGGAGCAGGAGCGAAAGAAGAGTACAGAAAAAGATTACAGAATTGGAGCGATGAGGAAGGACTGAGAAGGAGAAAAGAAGCAGGAGAGTGGGTGAGTAGCGCGGGGCAGGGCGAGGGGCTGGGGTGTGGGGGTTACTTACTGCGAGGTGGCTGGGCGGTCTCAGGAACCTGGAGGAGCTGGAGGAGCTGCAGCGGCAGGGGGAGCGACCTACCCTTGGGTCAAGGGTCGCTACCACTGTCGCGCAGCGGCCGCCATAAGAGGGAGGGGGGGGAGGGGTCAGCTGGGGGCGAATGGGAGCTGGGGGGCGGGGGCGTGCAGGAGGTGGTGGCGGGAAAGCAGAAGGGAGGGGGGGACAGGTAGAGGGAGAAGAGCTGGGGGAGGGGGGTTTAAGGGTGGTGGGGGTGAGTTTTAGGAAGTTTAGGAGTTTAGGGAGGGAGATAGGAGTAAGGTTGGGAAGATAGGGACGGGGGGGTTGTAGAGGTGGGTGAGGGTGAGAGGTAGAGAGAAAGGATAGGAAGATAGGGGTGGTAACGGAGGGGGTGGCGAGTGGGGGTGAAAGATAGAGAAATAGGTAGATAGGAGGAGGTGGTGAGTGAGGGAGATAGATAGTGAGATAGAGAGATAGGTAGATTGGTAGATAGGAGGAGTGAGGGAGGCAGATAGCGAATGGGGTAGATAGGGGTGATACAGAGGGGGAGGCGAGTGAGGGAGAGAGATGAGACAGGAGCAGGAGGGCAGGCGCGGGGAGAGCAGAAGACGGAGGACGAAGAAGCAGAAGAACAGAAGTCAGAAGATGAAGAGCAGAAGAAAGAAGCAGAAGAACAGAAGACAGAAGACGAAGAAGAGAAGACAGAAGACAGAAGACAAAGAACAGAAGACAGAAGACCACAGAAGAAGGTACAGGAGACGAAGAGCAGAAGACAGAAGACTACAGAAGAAGATAAAGAAGAAGAGGAGCGCAGAAGACAGAGAAATACAGAAGAAGGTGAAGAAGAGGAGCACAGAAGAGTACAGATGAAGGTGAAGAAGAGGAGCGCAGAAGACAGAAGAATACAGATGAAGAAGGAGAAGAGGGGCGGCGAGCGGCAGAGGAAGGAGCCAAGAAGAGGGACAGAAGAGAAGAGGCACACACGCGGGTCGCGGTGCAGAGGAGAGGCTGAAAAGCACACAGATGAAGAGAGAAGACGGGGAGCAGGAGCGAAAGAAGAGTACAGAAGAAGATTACAGAAGAGGAGTGAGCAGGAAGGACAGAGAAGGAGAAAAGAAGCAGGAGAGAGGGTGAGTAGCGCGGGGCAGGGCGAGGGGCTGGGAGGTGGGGGGTACTTAATGCGAGGTGTCTGGGCAGTCTAAGGAACCTGGAGGAGCTGGAGGAGCTGCAGCGGCAGGGGGAGCGACCTACCCTTGGGTCAAGGGCCGCTACTACTGTCGCGCAGCGGCCGCCATAAGAGGGAGGAGGGGGGAGGGGTCAGATGGGGGCGAATGGGAGCTGGGGGGTGGGGGCGTGCAGGAGGTGGCGGCGGGAAAGCGGAAGGGAGGGGGGACAGGTAGAGGGAGAAGAGCTGGGGAGGGGGTTTAAGGGTGGTGGGGGGTGAGTTTTAGGAAGTTTAGGAGTTTAGGGAGAGAGATAGGAGTAAGGTTGGGAAGATAGGGGAGGGGGTTGTAGAGGTGGGTGAGGGTGAGAGGTAGAGAGAAAGGATAGGAAGATAGGGGTGGTAACGGAGGGGGTGGCGAGTGGGGGGGAAAGATAGAGAAATAGGTAGATAGGAGGAGGTGGTGAGTGAGGGAGATAGATAGATAGTGAGATAGAGAGATAGGTAGATTGGTAGATAGGAGGAGTGAGGGAGGCAGATAGCGAACAGGGTAGATAGGGGTGATACAGAGGGGGAGGCGAGTGAGGGAGAGAGATGAGACAGGAGCAGGAGGGCAGGCGCGGGGAGAGCAGAAGACGGAGGACGAAGAAGCAGAAGAACAGAAGACAGAAGATGAAGAGCAGAAGAAAGAAGCAGAAGAACAGAAGACAGAAGACGAAGAAGAGAAGACAGAAGACGAAGAACAGAAGACAGAAGACCACCGAAGAAGGTACAGGAGACGAAGAGCAGAAGACAGAAGACTACAGAAGAAGATAAAGAAGAAGAGGAGCGCAGAAGACAGAGAAATACAGAAGAAGGTGAAGAAGAGGAGCACAGAAGAGTACAGATGAAGGTGAAGAAGAGGAGCGCAGAAGACAGAAGAATACAGATGAAGAAGGATAAGAGGTGCGGCGAGCGGCAGAGGAAGGAGCCAAGAAGAGGGACAGAAGAGAAGAGGCACACACGTGGGTCGCGGTGCAGAGGAGAGGCTGAGAAGCACACAGATGAAGAGAGAAGACGGGGAGCAGGAGCGAAAGAAGAGTAGAGAAGAAGATGACAGAAGAGGAGCGAGGAGGAAGGACAGAGAAGGAGAAAAGAAGCAGGAGAGAGGGTGAGTAGCGCGGGGCAGGGCTAGGGGCTGGGAGGTGGGGGGTACTTACTGCGAGGTGGCTGGGCGGTCTCAGGAACCTGTAGGAGCTGGAGGAGCTGCAGCGGCAGGGGGAGCGACCTACCCTTGCCAATTGAATCCGGGACAATGGAGGACAGGAAATCTTCCACTTCGGCATGTGTTAAAGTTGGGAAGGCATCGCCAAGAAGGACCAGGGAGCTGTCGTGTTCCATAGCCTGAGCCTCAGCCAAGGCAGCAGCATTCCGTGGCATGCCCAATAGTGAGTTAAGAGCTGCATCCTCCAGGAAGGGCAACTCATAAACAGCTTCCCATAGCAAACGCACCCTCAACACGCTTGTCCAGTAATGATCCCTCAGCGAGAACATCAACAGATCAGCGTCCAATGAAAGCAAGAGCTGCGTAGAAAGACAAACTTCCAGTACATGTTCGAAAGAGCACCAAAGGCACCAAAACATGGGCTGCACACAATGCAAAACCAGTCTGAATGGCAGGGACCAGTCACTCTCCAATTCCTGCAAGAGTGTTGCTCCAAAGTACTGCCTCATGCGTTCACGACACAGCTGTGCTGATGAGAGCGCTTTCACTCCTCCTTATTGCAGCGGGACAGTCATTGCACATGAAAAATAGCAAGAGCAAAACACCAACTGTTATAGCCAAAGTTATTTGAAATCCCCCAAAATACTGGAAAATATTGAGTGGATGGCTGATGGCATTAAATCGAATATGGAGGAGAAGGTGTGAATGAAACTAGATCCAACAGCCTTAAGGAAATTTGTGATTCCAGTAGTACTAGACGCATTAAATATCCATCCCACGAGTTCACCAAAGTGTCTCGGAAAGTTGGTACTTAAAAGGGACTGTATCTCTGCTGATGACCTTGCCACCTGAAGTGCGTAGGTCTCACATGCAGATGTGAGAGCCTCATGGTTTTGAAACAATAAAGCCTTGAGTCTGCTCAACTTTTCAAAATTCACATTTGAAGTAGCAATATGTGGCCAAATGTCAGCTACCTATTTTATTCTAGTGGGAAGAAAAAGCACGTTCCCGCAGTATGTAACAATCATAGAGCCCGAAACAACATAAACTATTCCAGCTCGCCCACAACAGTCTTCACCATTAAGGAGAACATAGCTGCTGTTTGAAAGCACCTAGAACGTAGGTCTAATTAAGGGGATTCGAACTCCCTTCAGATAAGAAGCCAAGTTTGCTGCAGATGCATTACACCCCCCATGCAAGGACAGCTATTTACAAACCATAGAATGGCTGAAAATATTTCCCCTGCACTGACATATTGCCAGTGAACGCGACCTGCCTTCAATGTTTGAAGTGTCCAGCCCAACTGCATAATGGACCTTAGTTGACTCTGTCCATGGTGTAATGAAGACATATCAGTTTGTATGATGTCTATAGCAGAAGAGACAATGTTATTTAAAGTGTATATCCAGTCGGACAGTGTATTAATCCCATTATCTACAACAGCTAATGCCTTCTGTAAGTTTTCTTGGTCTATTTGCCTTTCCTGGGAAGCAGTTTCTTGTTGAGAAAGCTCCCAAATTTCATTATATACTTCATATAAGATGCACTTTCTGCGTTGTTTTCTGGGGCCTAACAGAAATTCCTGTAGATCAGTATTATTAGACAGGAGACTGAGGTGTTCCCTAACTGCATCTAGTTAGGAACTCTTTAACCTCCCTGGCATAGTTTCCCTACACTGTATGTTTTTGCTATATCTTCATGTTCGGACGATATATAGCTAGGGTCCGGCCTACTAGTTCTAAAAAAAACCTGTGGAGTTTATAAAAAGTTTATGACACCCATTGGTATCCATGGCCACAATAACCACCCGCCAGGACGTGACAGTGAAGCATTAAACGTGCCATTTTGGTCCCATTCATTGAGCTGATCTTCAGTTGCATTTATGTATTTCTGCCATTTATGAAATTTTGCAGGGGCAGGGATGCTGGGCTTGTTCAATTCCTTATTCTTTGCTAAGCCTAAACAACTTGTTTGTTGTGCAGTTTCATTTAAAAATATTATTTGAACAGGTATCAGGCATGCTCTAAGTAAAGCTTCCTTCCCCTGTATTTGCCAATGTCTAGTTCCCCACACACTTTTCAAGTCAATCGACTTCAGTCAATATTCATAGCCTTCTATAGTGAACCGGGAAACAAAGGAATCCAAATAAATACATTTCGTATTTGTGAGTAATATGCGTACATATTCTGTAGGTGGTAAAATAATATGACTCAGCATTTTTGACATCATGCCCAGAAAAATATGTAAACTTTTCAGAATATGTTTTAGAAGTCCCTTGAGGTGGAGTTGGACAATGTTCCCATTGTGCGTAATTAAAAACAGTCTTCGGGGTACTTGCTCTATGGACGAAATGGTGCCCATAATAATTATGGCAAAACATATCACCATAATTCTCTTTACATTGATAACCATCTTCGTTTTGAAATACAGTGTAATGCTGCAATTCATTCATCATAGAATCAACTGTTTTCACATCCCAAACATCAGAAACAACTCTGGGTATTATTATATCATTAATTGAAAGTTTAAACACATATGATATTTGAATGACCTGTGTGGGGCCGTATGTATAAAATGTTACTTTATCTGAAACAATCCGATCAGGAATTGGTATAGCGGAAATGTTCACAAAAGACTCTGCGGACCTTGGGCCATATTTATACTTTTTGACGCAAAACTGCGCTGACACAGTTTTGCATCAAAAAATGTAACGCCATTTCTTTGCATTGCTTGGGCATCAAATTTATACTTTGACGCACGGCGGCGCAAACCACTGGTGTGAGTCTTTTTTTTTACGCAAACCAATGTGTCACGTCGTAAAGAAAAATGAAGTTAACACAGCAAAAATAACTTTGATCCGGTTAATGACTTCACAGACCGGATACGTGCCTTTTCGTTGTGGCAATTGCATCAAAAAGTGGCGCAAACACTGCAAAATGTGGAAACGAGAGCCAAAATGGATCCCAGAAGCTTTGTGAGACCCCAGGAAGATGACAACAGACCAGGAACCAGCCAGGAGGACCCACACGAGACCCAGGAGAGGGAGAACAAGAAAAGGAAGTGTTGGTTCAGTGCAGAGGAGCAGGAAATACTGGTCATAGAGGTGACGGAATACCAGCACCAGCCTTTTGTCCCCTCTAAATTGCCAATTGGTAGGAGAGAGGCAATTTGGCAACAAATAGTGGACAAGATAAACAGTGTGGCTGAAGTACAGAGAACAGTCATTGAGTGCAAGAAACGCTGGCATGACTGCAAGTGCAGGACCAAGGAAAAGATGGCCAGGAACAGGAAGGTAGCACTGCAGACTGGAGGTGGGGGTCCAGCCCAGCAGGAGGCCCTGGACCACATGGAGGAGATGGTGGCAGCCGTCATCCCTAAGGAGATCACCACAGGGATTCAAGGACAGGAAAGCGCAGACTACCAGGAGACAACACAGATGCAGGGTAAGTCGCATGGGGAACAAAAATGGCAATTTGTAAACTGTAAGCAGGGAGGGGACCTACCTATTACACAATGCATGGACATCATGAGATTCAGGGAGTGGAATGGGCAAAGGGGCACGGCACGGGGGCATGGTCTGTTCAGATGAAACCTGCGGCAAAGTACAACACCACACCAACAACCTTAGCACTGCGGTATGCTGCTATGGATGATGGAAAGGTAAAGCCCGTCCAGTAGGGTAGGGTACAACATAAAACTGTCCTGCTGCCACATGACAGCTGGTATTGTCGCTACATGAACTAGGGCTCAATTAACAGTCTCAGTCCATATCCGCAAGTGGAATTTACCATTGACAATAATTGCCACTACCACCTCTGCTGTGTGCTCAGGTCAATTAGCTAATGGCAATTACCTGCCCATGGATCAAACACACCCAAATTCGAGGGTTCTGGATGACAACATTATCAATCCCCTGAAATCAATCAAAATGTGCCAAACCAGACAAATGTGAATGTCCATAGTGGCTACAAACATCAGCCATTGTCATAAACATTATGAGGTACACAGCAGTAAGGTCATACCCATGCTGTCTATGCCAGTGTCCACCCTGTGCCTGGGTCACAATAGCTGCAATGACACCATGAAACATCCCAACTGTTATACTGCGCAGACAACAGCATTGAGGATGAAGACATATGTAACTGGCAAGTGAAATACACCAGCCCAGTCAGAAGAGGAACTGGAACACTGCTAGGACCATCATTACAATCCAATGTAGCACACATTCCCCAACATCAACATTACACACTACCAATGCTGACATCTGTAGTATGCCATGCCAATGCTAAACATAGTGTATGTTAGGTCTCAGAAACATATAGCTGGATGTGAAATATCTGAAACTGGGGCAGTTCCACATTGTTAAGTATGGTGCAAGTGCCATCAGAACACCCACAGCCAGTGCAAGGCCACAACATGAGGATGGAAGTAGACGGAGGGTTTAGTAGGACAAGAAGGTGGCAACATACAATTTGGGCTGAACCTATACCTAGAGGATATGATGCTGACATTGCCCCAAACTGCCCACACTACATGTGACATGCAGGTGGGGCGTAGACCTAAGAGAATGCTAATATTAATGACAGGAACAATGAACAGTAACCAATATCACAATGTGCAACTATTAGGAAGTCAGACATGTCACATTACAAAGGCCACAACACAGACACACTAATTGTACCATATCTCATTGCAGAGGACGATGGACCTCCTGGGGATATGCCTGTCCTTGACTTCCCTGATGGCATGGATGACAAGCTGACAAACATCAGCCAGCAGACCCTCCAAGATGTCCTTGGAACCCTCCAGACCTCACCTTCACTCACAAGGAGTAGCACAGATACAGCAGCCATCACAGAGGACCTACCCATCACCCCAATAGTACGATCTGCCAGCTCTAACCCAGCTGAGGACTCTGATGACACTGACACCAGCTTTGAGAGAACTGTAGTTGGAGTACAGCAGGAGCTGGCCAAGGAGATGCGGGAGGGGATGCAAAATATGGCAGCATGCCTAGAAGGGGTGCGTTTGTGCATGATGACAACTGCATAACAGGCAGCAGTAATGCAAGGGCGAGCATCTATCTTGCAAGAACTGCAACAAGGTGTGAAGGAAATCAGCACAGCAGTAAGGGAGTTGACACAACACCTCCAACAACAAACTTTTCAACATGTGCACAAATGCAATATTGACCCCCTCAGGGCCGACTGGCTGCCTACCACAGTGATGTAGCTGCTATCCTTAAGAACCAGCAGGTCCTCCTTGCTGCAGTACTGCCCTTAATAACCCCACAGTTGGCAGCTACCTGGATGTCTGACTCCAAGTCTTCAAACACTGAAGTGTGTGTTGCCCCTTCAAATCCACCACCAGCAAGGGCAGAGGAGATGACACACACATCAGAAGATGAAGACGTGGAACAGATCACCTTCACACGTAAGAGTACCCGGTAGCACTAATCCATGCCACATGGCCACTTACAACCAAGGTCCTGTGCTTTGTAACATGCCAGTCTTGCAACAGCTGCTCACAAGCACTGTTCTCCAGCCCACTGTCTATCTTGTCACTCTGCCCTGTGATTGTCTCTCACTACCTCATTGGCAATTCATGTTCCTCTGCCCTTTATGACACTTAACCCCAGCATGTCCAATGACATGTCCTTTTGCACTTGTGCAGGATCACAATGGAAGGTGTCACACTAATGGACTCACAATCCTGGACTATGTAAAATAGCACTACAGCACTTTAAAATAAATAGCACTTACACAACCACTTTGTCATGTGAGGGAGATTAGTGATGTTT
The DNA here is from genome assembly GCF_031143425.1 of Pleurodeles waltl. Taxonomy (NCBI): domain Eukaryota; kingdom Metazoa; phylum Chordata; class Amphibia; order Caudata; family Salamandridae; genus Pleurodeles; species Pleurodeles waltl. Next base: position 396,934,044 of record NC_090439.1, read on the forward strand.
GCCTCATGTCAATGCCTATAGAATGTCAATACAACTGGCCTGAAAGAATGTGGGCTGATAACTATGCACTGTGGTTTGGATTGTACTGTCATCTACCCTTCCTGAGGGTTAATTCTGAGGTAACTAGAAACTATACAGTATAATGCTGTGTTGGACAGAAAAAGTCTTCTTCAAGGGATGTCTAAGAAGAAAAATATTGACTTCTAATTTTTCATCCAGACAATCGTTACGTATGTGACATTTGACACATATTTTTCCTCACACACACCGTACAGCAGGAATGGATGTGTATGAGTGTACGTACAAATAAGTAACCTGGCTGTACAATGTAACAAATGATAGGTGTGAGTCATGTATACTATACTACATGAGATTATACCATCACTCACCTTATCAGGGTTCACATAAACATCAGGCTGCAGGCAGACGTAACACAGTGTCCTCATACCAAATCTGGTCTCCAAGTATGTCAGATTGAAAACATACATCCAACATTAACAACACATTGGAATCCATAGTAACCTTAAGTGGTGGGTGCAATGGATGGCAGCTGCATAAAGTAGCTTTGGTGTGGCTGCCAATGTGACAGCTCAATTGGGATTTGGATGCAGGATGGAACACAAATGCAAATACTAAATTGACACTGTTCACCCATGTCAAGGCCCGGATCCCCAAGCATATGACACATACTGTAAAGGAGTACCTAAATATTTATTTAACAGTAAAAAACGGATACTAAAACTATGGGAAACACCTTAACTATCCTAACCTATCCTAACTACACATTACCCACAACTGGCCCTAACTAACCTAAGCTAAACTTACTTATCACATTTAACTAAACATCTAAACATTAGCCCCCTCCACCCCCTTATATGACGGGACACATGGAGGACAACATATACTAACCTAAACACATACTATCCTATACTAAACAAATACATATATGTTTTTATTTATTTTATATTTATATTTTTTTAAACACAAAAACCCCAACATCATCCCCCTCCCACCCACACACATAAAAAAACATGTAAAAATATTATACCCCCACCCCCTAAACCACTACTACTAACTAAACTAACAGCCTATTCTAACCTAACACTAAGCCCCTTAAACCTACTAATTAAAAGAACCATGAAAGAGGAGGGAGGGGAGGAAATCATGGGTGAAGGTATCAGATTTACAAGTTCGCCCTCCGCAGGGTCTTCTTAATGGCACACACCCTCTTTTTTATTTGTGACACCTCCTGCTGCAGCCTGTCCAGCCTGTGCAACATCCGTTGAATGTCACATTGCAGAGCTCTAAAATCACCAGGGTCAATGACTGCAGCAGGGGTGGTCTGAGTGCCAGTTGTTAAGGGTTGTCCGGTTGGTGGTGCCATGCTTGGAGGGGGAGGTGCAGGTGCTGCTGTCAGTGGTCCTAGAGCTGAGGAAGTCGATGGTCCTGCAGTGGTGGATGTCATCCTTGGTGCCACTTGGGTCATAGTGGTGGTGTTGGTGGTGGCGGTTGTTGTGGACACCGAAGGGCCCTCTTGGACAAATGCCCTCCACACCCCTGATGCTCTTTTATGGTGATAACACCGTGCCATGTGGCGGAACCCAGACTCCACATTCAGAATGTGGCGTTAACGCATCGCCCGCCGCTGAAATTCACAGATCTGTCTGGCATCCATATTTGCTGCTGTTAAAAAAGATAAATGCAAAAACAACAGAAGATGGATGGAATTCAGATAAAATCAAACATTCACCCCCAGTCACAGAACTGGATTTAATCCATCAGTTTTTTTGCTTGCCATGCCATTCCAGCTCAGACCCAGCCATATGCAAATCACTCTTGACCCTGTTCCCTATGGGAACAGTCTAGCCTGAACTGCCAGGCCAGGACTTCCCGGGACCAGAAACAAGCATCCTGGGACTGGTTTCAAGGTATCACCCTTCATCAGCCAGCTAGCCTGTCTGATGAAGGGTGAAACCCTGAAACCGGTCCCAGGATGCCTGTTTCCGGTCCAGGGAGGACCTGGCTTAGCAGTTTGGGCTGAACTGTTCCCATGAGGAACAGGGTCAAGGCAAATTTGCATATGGCTGGGTCCAAACTGGGGTGGCATAGTGGGCAAAAGAATTGATGGATTAAACCTAGACCTGTGAATGGGGGTGAATGTTTGATTGGTTCCGCATTCCGTTCATCATTTGTGTGTGATGGGTTTTCAATCAATCAATCATAGCATTTGTAAAGCACACTACTCACCTGTGAGGGTCTCAAGGCGCTAGTGGGGCTGCTACTGCTCGAACAGCCAGGTCTTAAGGTGTCTCCTGAAGGTTAGTAGGTCCTGTGTCTGTCGCAGGTGGATAAGAAAAGTGTTCCACATCTTGGCGGTGAGGTGGGAGAACGGTCTGTCTCTGGCAGTCATTCTGTGGATACGAGGAACGGTGGTGAGGGCAAGGAAGCTGGTGGGTTGGGTTGAAGAAGGAGCGTCGTCTGTTGATGTATTCTGGTCCAATGTTGTGGAGTGCTTTGTGAGCGTGGGTGAGGAGCTTGAACGTGATTCTCTTGTTGATGGGGAGCCAGTGAAGGTCTCTCAGGTGGGCTGTGATGTGGCTGTGGCTATGGCTGTGGTTGGGGATGTCCAGGATGAAGTGTTCGGAGGCATCATGTATTCGTTGCAGTCTTTTCTGGAGCTTGGCTGTGGTTCCTGCGTAGGGGGTGTTGCAATAGTCCAGTCTGCTGCTCACAAGGGCTTGGGTGACTGTCCTTCTGGTTCCAGTGGGGATCCATTTGTAGATCATTCGAAGCATGAGGAGGGTGTTGAAGCAAGAGGAAGAGACAGCGTTGACTTGCTGTGTCAATGATAGCGATGAGTCCAGGATGAACCCCAGGTTGCATGCATGGTTGGTGGGTGTCGGTGCGGTTCCCAGTATGGCAGGCCACCAGGAGTCATCCCATGCTGTACCCTTGTTCCTGTAGCCACAGTACTGCCCAGCTGCCTTAAAGTTGTTACATCGGTTAGTGTCAGTATTGAGAGATTGTGAAAGTATAGTCATGAGACATCCTCCTGCAGTGATGGTTCCACACTTGGTGGAGATTTTGCTTACTTGCACTGCACTGAGACTCGATATGTGACAAACATCAGACTTACAAAGCATGACCAATTGATTCTTGCTGCTGAAAATGTGGTTCTGAAAATATGTCAGGCTAAAGGTCTTTTTTACAAGTTTGGCAGTCAGGCCGCCAGTCCGCCATGATGGTGGTTCTAAAAAGACCACTGCACTAATGGTCCCTAGTCCGTCGTATTACAATGGAAACAGGCAGAACCGTTGTCAACTTAGCAAAAAGGCAGACCATCAGCTGTGCGGCGGTCTTGTATCTAGGCGATGTAGGAGGCTGGCCTGATTTGTAGAGGGGACCTAAGGTACTTACATCTTATACCAGGTCCAATTATCTCTTATTAGTGAAATGTAGGCAGTGTTCTAGCAGCTTAGGCTGACTAGTGGTAGGTGTAGCAGAGCAGCTTAGGCTGAACTAGGAGACATGCAAAGCTCCTGAAATACCACTATAGTCCCACAATACACAATAAAAGACAATCCTCAGTGTTACCAAAAATAAAGGAACATTATTTTGGTGACAAAAGGCCAAAAATATCTTAGAGGCAATACTCCTTCTGGAGGTAGGTATTATACACAATATATACACTCGTAACAAAAAGCAGGTAAGTAAATAGTCATGGAATAGTGCAAACGGGAGAAAATACAATAGATTGCAAAGGGCCTAGGAGCAACACAAACCATGTACTAAAATAGTGGAATGCAAATGTCAAATTCCCCCTAGGCAAGTATAGTGTGTAGAGGGGTGCTAGGAGTGTAGGAAAACACCAAAGGTAAGTAAAACACCCCACCCTAGAGCCCAGGAAAGCAGGAGTAAAGTACAGCAAGTTTCCTCAGAACATACTATAAGTTGTGATGAAGAATTATGCAAGAACCAAGCAAGACTGCAAGCAAAAAACAATGGATTCCTGGACCTGAAGACCTGTGGAGAGAGGAGACCAAGTCCAGAAGTTGAAAAAGAGTCCAGGAAGACTGGAACCTGGCACCTGCCAACCTGGAAGAAGGTGCAAAAATGGATTCTCCAGTTAGAAGAAAAGTACAGGAATGCACCAAAGAAGAGGGCTGCAGGTTCCTGCTTGGTGCAAGAGATGTCCCTCATTGAGTTGTTGGATGCAGGCTGTTTGCATTGCTGGATTCCACCAATAAGCCTTAGTTCAAGCAAATAAGCGGTTTGCATCAGAGGAGCTGCCTGGACCCAGGAGGGACCTGGGGGTCTCAACTCGGACTGGGGAAACAGAGGGGGCTCTCATCACTTCATAGAGCCCCCAGACGGCCAGGCAGTACCCACAGGAGTCCCAGGGAGAAGATGCAAAGTGCGGTCATCACAGCACTACACTGGAGGGTCCACGACGCCTGAGAACAACTCAGAGAGTTGTGCATCGCAGGATGGGGTGCTGGGGACCTGGGCTATGTTGTGCATGGAGAACGTTTGGAAGAAGTGCACAGAAGCCCAAGGAGCTGCAGAAGATGAGTTTCACAGGGGTACTGTTGCAGCACGGGGAGGCAAGCTCTTCCCTCCACCAAATTTGTACAGCTGGACCTTAGTACATTCTGGGTCACTTCGGTCCACCACCTGGGTTCCAGGAGAGGAGTCCCAGAATACTGATTGTCATTGCAGAAGGGGGCCTGCTGAAGCAGGGAAGTGACTACATCACTCCACTGGAGATTCCTTTGGTTCTTCTGGCGCAGGTTGAAGACAGGCGGTCCTCAGAGCGTGCACACCTTGGAAACTGTTTCAAATGCTGGCAGGAGTTGAAGTTTCAGATCACAGGAGTTGTCCTGGATAATTTGTTGCAGTTGCAGTGGTTCCTGGAGCAGTCTGGGGTTGATCCGACGGTCAGAGGATTGGAGGAATCTTGCAAACTGAATCTGAGGAAACACCCAGAGGGAAGACCCTAAATAGCCCTGAGAAGGGGATTGGCTACCTACCCAGGTATGCACCTATCAGGAGAGGTCTCTGATGTCACCTGCTGGCACTGGCCACTCAGACGTCTCCAGAGGGTCCCCATACCTTGGCATCCAAGATGGCAAACACCAGGGACACTCTGGAGGAGCTCTGGGCACCACCCCTGGGGTAGTGATGGACAGGGGAGTGGTCACTCCCCTTTCCTTTGTACAGTTTCGCGCCACAGCAGGGACTGGGGATCCCTGGACTGGTGTAAACTGGATCTGTGTTTGTGCCCTTCAAAGCATTTCCAGAGGCTATGGGAGGATACCCTCCCATGCCTGTAACACCTATTTCCAATTGGAGGGGGTGTAATACCCCTCTCCTAAAATAAATACATTGTTCTGCTTTTCTGGGATTGAGCTGCTCAATTCCCAGGAGGGCAGAATCCTGTCTGTGAGGTGGAAGCAGCTGTGGCTACAGGGAAAACCTCAGAGAGCTGGTTTGGTAGTACTAGGGGTCCACGGTGGAGCCCCCATGGTGCCTGGGATTGGCCCCCAATATCAAATTTGGATTGGGGGGTCTATTCTATGATGTTTGACACCTCACATGAGCATATTCAGAGTTACCATTGTGCAGCTACATATATGTAGTTTCATATATGTAGTGCACGCTTATTATGGTGTCCCCGCACTCACAAAGTCCGGGGATTTAGCCATGGACAACTTGGGGGCACGTTTGCTAGTGCAAGGGTTCCCTCACACACAGTGACTTTGCACCTAGCCTTCAGTAAATGAAGGTTAGACATATAGGTGACTTATAAGTAACCTGGTGCAGTGAAAATGGCTGTGAAATAGTGTGTTCACTTTTCAGACTGCAGTGGCAGTCCTGAAGGAGTGTTTGTATGAGCTCCTTATGGGTAGCAAAAGAAATGCTACAGCTCATAAGGATCTCCTGGAACCCCAATGCCCTGGGTACGTAGGTACCATATACTAGGGGGGTCCATTGCATTGAAAATGGAGCTGAAATAGTGTGTGCACTATTTCACTCAAGGTGCAGTGGCAGTCCTGATGAAAGGTTTGTATGAGCTCCTTAAAGGTGGCAAAAGAAATGCTGCAGCCCATAAGGACCTCCTGGAACTCCAATGCCCTGGGTAACTAGGCACCATATACTAGGGACTTGGAATATGGAGTCACTAAACTGTAGTGACAAATTTGGTAAGTGCAGAGCGCATAAGCACTGGAGTTCTGGTTAGCAGAACTTCAGTAACACAGTGAAGAATACTGACAACACATATAGGCCACAAACTATGAGCACTGGGTCCTGACTAGCAGGATCCCAGTGAGACAGGCAAATCACACTATCAAACAGGTAGAAATTGGGGGTAACATTCCAAGAAAGATGGTACTTTCCTATAGGCGGTCGGACCTCCAGCACTGTTAGCACCATGGCCAACCACTGAGCCTATTACAAACACACAGTCACTATGGCGGTCCACTTGCAGCAGTTAGCCAATGGCAGTCGACTACCGCCGTATGCTTTCAGCAAAGTAACAGACAAGTGCATATCGGGTGGACACACCTGCAACTCACACTATAAAACACAACCTTCACTGACCACAATCCTTTGCATCTCCACTGCAAGAAAGAAACCACTGTTTTGTTAATACTGATAGATAAGGCACCCCTTTATTCACCATCCCATTTAACAACTTGCACATACTTTTGTCCATTCACTCCCTATTGCTCATCCCCTGTTAAGTAAGTCCCTCTCACCCACTTTAGTTGTCCACCATTTCACATGCCAATAATCCTGTTTTCTCTGAAGCAGAGTTGAGAGTAATGCCACAATTGTTTAGGGCCCAAGTCCAGCATGCTCCTCTCAGTAGAGAAATGGAACTGTTAGAATGGATCATCAACAGAGTGTATGTTGTAGTTGTCACCCTATGCACAAATGTGAAAGAGGTGGAATGCCCTGAGGGCAAGGTGCATTCCCTGGACTCTAGGCAACAGACGGAGGCCAGCAAAACCGGTGGTGGCCCTCCCAGTGCCCCATTGAGACTCCTTCCCTTGGATTAGAAGGTCTTGGCCATCCTTCATCCTGAGGGCTTGACAGGAATACCTGGGGGATTGGAGTCTGGTAAGTTACCATACAAAAACTGTCACAAAAATGCAACGTCCTGCATGCTCACAGCTCACCTTTTGCCACTGTGTGGTTCAGAGTACCTGAAATGTAACACTGTCAATGTGTATAGACTCTACAGCACAGCTACAAAGGACCATCACATGCCATAGGTCAAAATGGTGCCTGTAAGTATTTCCACAGCAAAAAATCATCTCAAGAATAATGCTATGTTTCAACATGTAAATGTATGCTCAAACCTAAATGCAGTTTGCTTATAGATATGTAATACCCACTATTTGTCTAGTGTGGGAAGTAGAGGGAGCAACCTTACTGCAACTCCCAGGAGGCCCTGTGTCTGTAATTCAAACCACCAGTACATTGGTCACTTGCCCAAATCCACCTCTTTGTTACCTCTCAATTGAAGTGTATTCAGCTGGGAGGATACCATTTGTCAAGTGTTGGAAGTAGAGGCAGTAACCTAACTGTGACCCGGTGGCTGTATTTCCAACCACCAGCCCAGTGGTCACTTGCCCCAATATATGTGTTAGTAAACTCTCAAATGAAGTTCACGCCACCTGGGAGTATTCCATTTATCCAGTGTTGGGAAGTACAGGGATTGACCTGACTGCAAAGTCCAATCGGCCTTTTTTCTGTAATTCAAACCACAAGCCCAGTGATTTCTTGCCTGAATACACCAGTTTACTCACCTGGGAGCATATCATTTGTCAAGTGTTGGGGAGTAGAGGGAGTGACCTGACTGCAAACCCCAATGGGCCCTCTTTCTGTTACTCCAACTACCAGCCCTGTGTGTCACTTGTCCATCTACCCCTGTTTGTTGACCCTTAAATGAAGTGTACTCAGCTGGAGGATACCATTTGTAAAGTGTGGGAAGTAGAAGGAGTGATCTGACTGCAACTCCCAGGAGGCTCTGTGTCTGTAATTCCAACCACAAACCTAGTGGTCACTTGACCAATTACACCTGTTTGCTAACTCTAAATTGATGTGTACTCTCTTGGGAGTGAGCAATATACAGATCATGCTCAACTCAGAGATGTGTCTGTCTGCTTCGCTCTATCTTTATCTGCTATCCCAAGGTTAATCTATTGAGGACAGGAATGACACTTTACCAAGTATGTACACTAAATATTCTCAAGGCCTCAAACTGCATCCTTGGATTGGTATCTGCAGCAAACACATTGACACAGCACTGTACACATGATGAATGCAGTTACATATACAAATAATTCTGTGTTTGCCTGTATCTCACTCAACTAGGCCTCCAAGTGGCCAAAGGCATAGCTTCCCTCTCCACTGTGTTGGCTTCACTGTTGTTAAGATGTAATTTTCATTCCATCATCCAAAGTGCAACTGATCTGCACATCTCATTGGCGGCTTGAGGCAAATAGTTTAGGCAAGCTTCATACATGTCATGTCAAATACTTCAATACTATGGTAACGTGGCACAATAGGATAACCTACAACTTAAGAATGTCCACTGTCTCTGCTTACTGTAACACAAAACCTTTGGCGGTAGATGTCACACTTCAACCAGTAACAATGTACTTCCTTCATCAACAGGAAAAGCTGCCACTGAGCATGAGGTCACAGAACAAACACCCACTAACTCCCTGGATGACACCTTTGGTGATCACTCCTCAACTTGTGGATGTGGAGGATGGTCCTGGCCAATCCAAGTAACCTGGTCAGATGGCAACAGTGAGTCTCACTGTGGCTACAATATCACCTCCCAGCCCTGTTGCATCAACATCCCAGGCAACTATGCACCTTTAACCTGTGTACCTAGCATAGTTTCCCCCATCTTGTACCCCCAGTCTTGGATACTGGGTGCATATCAACACTCCTGACACTGAGGGTCCAGGACCTATTTGGAGAGGGCACCCCGTGCCATGGGCACATGCTAGTGGGGTAGGGTGCATGGGAGGGTTGCTGTGGGCCAGCGGAGTTAGACCACTAGGGCTGCTGTTGGTCAGGACACCATCAGCTATGCCTTGGGGTCTATCAGGAGTCCTAAAGGATAAGCCAGGTGTTGACTGAACTCCGGGAAATGAAGCAGCTTCACAAAGGGCATTTTGGAAAAAATGGATGCTCATAACAACGAAACGGACACCCTGACAGGGGTACTGAGGGAAATCCCTGAGCAGGGATATCATCCCACCAACTACCCCTTCCTGTGTGGCAACTACATGGTGCCAAAGTACATCTGAGGCAGCCACAGGAAGGCAGGCCCCACCAGAGGCACAATTACCCATGGATACCCCTGACTCTACAACAACTGATGCCCCACCCCCTCACAAGCAGGGGCATCCAGCAAAGAATCCAGGAGGAACAGATGGCAAGACACGCATCACTGCCAGCAATACAGCTCTTCCTAACGGTCCTCCTTTGTGTGTCACACATACACTCTGTGGACTGATCTTGAACCACATTCCATTTCAATGGGAGGAACACTCTGGACTTTAGACATTCAATGGTGTGGCATCTACTCCAATTATTTCATTCACCATGACTGACCCCTTCACTTTACATTTTTGTTAATTTATGTCACAAATATCTTCTGTTAGTAGTAGCATTGCAATAAGTTTACCCATCACAAACTCATTGTCTGATGTCTTAAATTTCACTTTTAGCCGTGTAGATGTGCCATACAATGTGAACGGTATGATTATGATCCAAGGTACTTGTGCAAGCTGGGATATATTGCATGTATATGGTGTCCAGCTCAGGATTACAACCATTCCACCCAAACATATACATACAAGTGTCTTGTTAACGAAATGTATGTATTGGTCAGCGCATAGGCTGTCAATATGTATGAAACAGCAATTCATCCATGATTGAATCTCACTGGGTAAATGATCAAATTGACAGGTACACACCTTCAGACCATGAAAGGAAGGGATTTATTAGACATTGGGCCAGATGTATCAAAAGTTTTTGCATTCGCAAACGGTGCAAATCGCACAATATGGCCGTTTGTGAATGCAAAAACGTGGTCTGCGATGCTTGAAAGGCATTCGCAGACCAAAAATAATAAACCGCAAAAATTGCGATTTTTAGCGTTGCGACTTGGTTTTGCGTCTCGCAATTTGCGACATGAAATACCGAATCACAATTAGTGATTCGGTATTTCTAGTAGGAAATTGGAAGACGCAAAATGCAACTCGCAAAACCAAGTCACAATTCGATGCACCAGAAAATCACAAATAGCGATTTTTCGCAGAATGGCATTTTGCACATGCAAAATACCACCAAGTGAAACCAGGTAGTAACCAGGTGCAACCTATATAAAGAGGCCCAGAATGCCTCAGACTCTTTTCCATAATGGCTGCACTCTACGTCATGGTGAGGAAAATGAGGATTTTGGCAGGTTTAAGGAGAGGGGGAGGAGACAGGAGCGCATTTTCAGAGTGCGCATTGCACTTTTTGACCAGACTGAGGAGGAAATATTTGAGAAGTACATGTTGAACTCAGCCATGATACTTGACCTGATAGCTGAGCTACAACCCATATTGCAGCGCACAACACATAGGACTCATAGCATCCCCACCCAGGTGCAGGTATTATGCTCCCTCCACCTACTCGCCACAGGGAGCTATCAAGGGGTCATAGCAGCAGATGGAGGGGTCTCACAGAGTACCCTCTCTCGGTTTTTCAATGCATTTATCAAAGCAATGCTGAGCAGAATACACAAGTACATCAGATTCCCCCACACCCCACAGGAAATACAGCAGACAAAAATTGATTTCTACCAGATAGCACAGTTCCCCCACATCCTAGGTGCCATAGATGGGACACATGTAGCAATTTGTCCACCATCAGCCACAGATTATGTGTACCGCAACCGTAAATACCAACATTCAATGAATATACAGGGGATATGCAATGCCTCCTATATCATAACTAATCTCGTGGCCAGGTACCCAGGGAGCACACATGATTCATACATTTTTCGCCACACCGGCATTCACACAAGACTGCTAGCTGGGGAGTTTGGTGAAGGATATCTACTAGGTAGTGTCCCTCTGTACACTGGTGCATTGATGGCGTGCTGAGGTCAGATGGCTCAGTTACTCATTATACCCTCTGTTCCTTCCAGGAGACAGTGCCTACGCAGTGCACACCTACATGATGAGGCCCTACCTAAATCCTATAACACCTGCTGAACAGAGATACAATGCAGCCCACAGGGCAACCTGCAATGTGGTGGAACACACTTTTGGGCTGCTGAAGAGTCACTTCCGTTGCCTCCACGAAAGTGGAGGGGTACTACAGTACAGCCCAGAGACAACATGTAGAATAGGGGCTACTTGTGCAATCTTGCACAATATAGCTACCACCAGGGGCATACCTGTGGAAATATGTGATTCAGAATCTGATGAGGATGATGATCCCATACCCCCCCTACAGCCAGCAGACCAGACCAGTGCACCAGATGGGCAGGCAAAGGTGTGCTGACATCACGCACAACCATTTCAGATGTAAGTATGAACAACACAAATCCACTGACAATTGTACTTGTAGTAAGTAAATTTATTACCTTAATGTCAGGTAATATCAGTTCCACTAGTAGCAACAAAAGTAATTGAAACAATAAACAAAAGCAGTTAACAGATATTCACTGTTCCTTCATTATGGCACAAAAATGTACAGTCCCCTGTCGCCAATACACTAATTTCCTCCGGCCACGGAAGCCACTCGAGTGCGCAGTTGCCTCACTGGCACCTCTGTTTTCTGCCTCAGTGACAGTGCTGTGCCTGGCACTGCGATGTCTGACATCCGTTGTGGGCACAGCTAAGCTGCTGAGGCTCGATGTGTCCTCTGTGTCCCCCAGTCCCAGTTCACTTGGTGTGGCTGACCGGTTACCCATTATATTGTCTATCACATTCGTGATCTGCACCAGTCCATGTGCCACATCCCTACTGCTGTGTGCTGCCTCTACCTGTGCGGCCACAGCACGCCGCGATATGAGGGCTGTTGAATTTGCCAGTCTATTGACAGAGTGACAAAAAAAAAACATACCCATGAAAAGTCTCTCCTGCCTGCAGTGGCTTAACCTCACTGCACTAGTCAGCTCCCTTGGATCCTCCGATGCTTGGATCTGTCCCTCATGCAGCTGTTTGATGTTGGCATCGAGACACTCCAGCTGGCGATGCAGACCCCCCATGTTTGTATTGTGTGCCTGCATCTGCCTTTGTAACGCAGAGATGTCTTTGGTTTGCAGGCGCTGCTTCTTTAACATAGCCGATTCCAGGCCACCAAACATTGATGGTCCCTCACCTGCCTCAAAAGCCTGTGCGCCTGCAAACGTAAGCATCCTGCGGGGTGTTGTGCTATGCTGTGGACGGGGCTCCTGCATCCGAGCGCATCTGCCACTTGGGGGAGGTGTCTGTGAGTCATCCTGCTGCGCATCGGAGTCCTGGCTCAGTTCTGGTAGTGGCGGTGCCCTAGGCCTGCATCGGATGGGCGCTATGTTCTGTGACTCACTGGTATTAGAGTCAGAAGCAGGTTGGGTGTCTGTTTCCCCTGCAATGGCACATGCTGTAGCTGCTGGGTCTGGGCCACCTGCAACGACAATATGCAGCATGTCAGTTATGTATGTATCAATAAAGGTCACACAATGGTAATAAACTTACAGTTACTTCTCATCACAATGTTGTGGGTGTTGTGGTCTTCTGTGTGTCGCTCTGCCTATTACATTGTATGTGCTACTTTCAGCTCTAGGTTGTGGAGTACCACTCCCATAAGGCATTGTTGTGCTGCTTCTAAGATGTGGAATGGACTACTTCTCATAATGCTTTGCCCTACTTGCTAATTCCTCAGGGGCTTTTGTGCATACACATAAGGGGTTACATTTCAATGTTGCACTTAACTTTACTTGTACTTGGTGTGCCAGATGTGTCAGTGTCAGTGACCCCACTGACTGCTTCTGGGAGGAGTGTGTACTCTACTAGGTCTTCCATCGGGGTGGAGGTTGTCTCTGTGGGTGGTCCGCCTCCTGTGCTCCTGGCCTCCTGCAGTCGTCTTGCCACCCTCTCCTTGTCACGGGACCGCAGGTCATACCACCTCTTCTTTATTTCCTCCACAGAGCGCTGCGCTACTCCAACAGCGCAGATTTTGGTCTGGATATCTGCCCAGAGCCTGCACGTTTCACTCTCAGGCACCTCGAGTGAGTTTTTGCCGAACAAATGGTCATGGCTCCTGACCACATCCTCTGTGAGCACCTCCAGCTCTTGCTCACTAAACTTTAGTTTGCGCTTCCTTTCTCCTTTCACCTTTCCCTGTGCAGAGGTGTCCTTGGTGGTTCTGCTGTGCTGCCTTCTTCAGAGACTTGCTCACTATGGCTGGGCTGACTCTCTCTGAGTGCTAGTTTGGGTATGGCACCTGCAAACTGCCTGGGATGACTCACTTCCTGCTTGTGATGTCATCGGGCTCCTCCAGGTGTGCGCTCTCGGCTATTTGCGATTTTCAATTACCGAATCGCAATTTGCAAGAACGCAAATTGCGATTCAGTATTTAGGCCTCGCAAACCACAAATAGCGAATTTTACAGTCCAGTGCTTCTGCATCTGCTGGTATGACACAAACAAATGTCAGTGATGTGCACAGGCACGCTGGCCTACATTGATGAAACACAGCAACAACTACATACAGTTCATACTAAAAAAGTATTTAGCGAATGTTAAGGGAAATTAACATGATTTTGGCCTACAACAACATATTTTCTTACCATATGATGACACACATAATGCATCAGGGCCACCACACGATAGGGAACAAGTTCAGTGGAGTCATCTAAACTTCAGTTCTATCACTGTGCAAGCTGTCTTGGCACAAGTCTCCTATACTGAAAGTCTGAGATCTACATACCCTGTAACAATCCACGTCCACTTCGTATGTCAGAACAGCATTATATACCTGTCAATGCCACAACTCTGAAATGCTCACATGAAGGTACCTAAACAAAGAACAAAACATGGAGCATTGCAGGAAACCATACATATGACACACTTCACATAGCGTAGCAAACAAGCTAGCAACTGTAGAACAAACTACACTACAAAACATCTAACACAAACAAAGCTACATCATCAAGAAATGCATGTGTAAAAAGCTACCTCATCCAACACCCTTTGGCTGATTTTTTCTAACCATCAGCTCCCTAACTTTTTCTTAGAAATTACTAGACACATCATCACAAATACAGTTCACTGTACAGTCCAGGTCATAACATCACATGACATACTTACACTCATGAGAAGAAGCTGTTGATGAGATCTTGTCACAAGTCAGCTCCTTCCTCTTTACCACTGTCATCTTCATTTGGCATTTCAGGATTCTGACCAGTGGCACTGTAGCCCCCCCCTTCTCTGGGATGTATGGGATATTCCTACGCAGGGTGATGTTGTGAAGCATGCAGCATGTCACAGTTATCTGACACACTTTCCCAGGTGAGTAGGGGAGGGCTTCACCAATCCTATGCAGAGAGCGAAATCTGGAGCCCAAAAGCCCACTCCCCTGCCTGCTGTGTTCTCCATGGGCCTCATTGAAGTGGACTTCCACTGGCATAGCTTGATTCCTCTGTGTTGTGAACAACCAAAGACAGTTTGGATATGCTGAGTCTCTTGTTTAGAAACGAGATATAAGGGCAACAACGAGTCACTCACTTCATGATTGTAGCACCTGACATTGCTCACCCAAATCAGGACAGATGTGACTTACCAACCAGCCAGGCCCTCTCTTGTTGCAGTTGTGACATCAGCTAGGATAGGATGCTGTTCCACATTACAAAGGAATCATAAGCTGAACCTGGGAACGTGACACAGATATTTGAGAAGAAGAGATCCGACAAGCAGACAACTTGCACATTGATAGAATGGAAGTTTTTCCTGTTGCTATAGACTTGTTCGCTGGCCTGCAGTGGCACCAAGGCAACATGTGTGCCATCAATGGCTCCTACCACATGTGGGAAGTGAGCAAAACCATGAAGTCATCCTTCACATTGACTAAATCCTCACGTTGGGGGAACCGGATATAAATGTTAATGTGTTTCATCATTGCTGGTAGGACCTCTCCTAACACAAGGCTGAACATAGGTTAGGACATACCACCAGATATAGCCACTGTATATTAGAAGGACCCTGTGGCTAGGAAGTGCAATATGTCCATGAGTTGAAAAAGGGGTGGTATGCAGGTTGGATTACTTTTTTCAGGCATCAGATCTGGCCCTACTGACTACATAAATCCACAATTGTTTGTCTATTCAGACTGTACTGTTTTATTATGTGACATTCTTCCATACTTTGAAGGTCTGGCAATGGACAGTAGTGTTGTGTAGAAATGTTTGTTATAGCTCCATGCACATTATTTTAGCACACCAGGCCTGCCGCTGTGCACTTTAATTTAGATATTTATTATTCAGCTATGTTTATTATTTTAACAATAGCCACATTTGCGGTCTTGTTATATTTCTCTCTATCTAGCTGTTCTTTGCCTAGGCCATCACTGTGTTCTTAAACAAGACATTTGTTTCACTCTTGTGCTTCTTTCAAGGCTGCAGTAAGATAGGTTTCCGGTAAATGTGGTAACATTTTGTCTGTGGTATTCATAGAAACATACACATCCTTACGTAGTGACATTTTCTCAGAACATCAGCTGTTTTATTATAAAAACACTTCCCAGAGGGAGATTCCAGCCAGATGGCCATGACTGTATGCTGATTGCTGGGCTCTTGGCTACAGCTGCTGGCCTTTGCTCAGGTATGGGGGATGATGTCTTCCCAGGAGAACCTGAAGGGCAGAAATAGAGCTTAACATGTTGTGCTCTAATATAGCCTAGGTAGGAATTAGTCTATTGACTCTAGCCACAATATGGCAAATGTATTCGTATGCTTTACTTTCCTTGTCACAATTTGAATCCTGTCAAGCTTTATCGTCCTGGTTATTGCAGTACATGCTTTACTGTCTAAGATCCAGTTGCTTCATTAAAACCTTACTGAAACACATACTGCCTCTGCTTGTCCTTGTATATGTGAGACTAACGTAACTGAAAGAAACGGATGAGATCTGAGTGACCACAATCTCCCTGAGGAGTCAATTGTGTCATGCGCTTGGCTGCCCAATCATCCCTGCTCTTGGGTAGAGATGAGGCACTGATAGTTAGCCAGAGCAAAACTCAGGCTGGGGTGACTGGTGTCATCTGTAGTGGGATAAGACTCAGTCCCACTCCGCAGGTGATTCTGCTGCTCATTAGAATTATGACAGCCTACACGACATGTCATCACCAACGTTTGGTCAGGCTCTAATTTTTTAGTCCTCCTGAGTATCTCTGTCTCACTATATACAAAGACACCTCAGTACTATATACAGAGACGTCCATGGTATTGAGGATTTCCTCCTCAGCCAAGTAGGGAGTACCTAACTAATGCTGTATTTTGTTCAAGCTTGAACTCTAAAAGGAGTCCCCATTTGGTGTGCTTATCACTGAACATATTTACCATTCATTATGGCGAATCCGCAACAGGTAGCTATTGCAGTCATTATGCGACCACCCCTTGCTGCACATTTACTGGCAAATGGCCTACACATCCAGCCTATAGAACACAACTTTTTTTCTTGGGTCACATTTCCAGCAGTTGATGGGAACACAAATACATGTCATCATTATACACCTGCAAACGTACCTGCACAATACAGAGCATATGCATATCTAGAAATACCTCTATCTTATCAAGAACATAATAATTGGCTTGATGGCACCCTACCCCACACAATTTTACACATTAGGTTAGGTCCTCTAAGTAATGATGGTCCTTCCTGGCCTTTATTGGCCACTTATACACCACATCCTGCTGCAGCGAACGTAAGGGTAGCTGAAGTCTATCGCTTCTACGATGACCTGACATCAATATACAGAAGATTAGTTCAGTTTGTAATGCAAACATTAAACACAAAACCAGCACGTGCTGCTCCGGCGCAACCAAATGTGGTAACGCCAGGTATTAACCCTGCGACTGTACATTCGATCATGGGTAAAGTACCAGCCAAATGAGAAGAAATTCTGTTTTGGTTAGCTAAAAAGATAAACCCACTGGAATCACTATTTCTCCATAGGGGATCTCAGGATAACCATAGGATATTAACTATGTGCTTGTCATTAGGGATGGTTACCGCTATAAATAACTGTAATACATGGGGCATGGCATTTGCCACGCTCTATACAACTGCACATGGTACACCAACAATTGCCAATTTACCTGAAGTGTTGAAACAAATTCAAGAAGAATATGGGGCTGCCCGGTGTAGGAGGCTGGACTGGCTTGTAGTGAGTACCAAGGGGTACTTGCACCTTGCACCAGGCCCAGTTATCCCTTATTAGTGTATAGGGTGTCTAGCAGCTTAGGCTGATAGATAATGGTAGCTTAGCAGAGCAGCTCAGGCTGAACTAGGAGACGTGTGAAGCTACTACAGTACCACTTAGTGTCATATGCACAATATCATAAGAAAACACAATACACAGTTATACTAAAAATAAAGGTACTTTATTTTTTATGACAATATGCCAAAGTATCTTAGAGTGTACCCTCAGTGAGAGGATAGGAAATATACACAAGATATATATACACAATAGCAAAAATATGCAGTATAGTCTTAGAAAACAGTGCAAACAATGTATAGTTACAATAGGATGCAATGGGGAAACATAGGGATAGGGGCAACACAAACCATATACTCCAAAAGTGGAATGCGAACCACGAATGGACCCCAAACCTATGTGACCTTGTAGAGGGTCACTGGGACTATTAGAAAATAGTGAGAGTTAGAAAAATAACCCTCCCCAAGACCCTGAAAAGTGAGTGCAAAGTGCACTAAAGTTCCCCTAAGGACAAAGTAGTCGTGTTAGAGGAATAATGCAGGAAAGACACAAACCAGCAATGCAACAACTGTGGATTTCCAATCTAGGGTACCTGTGGAACAAGGGGACCAAGTCCAAAAGTCACAAGCAAGTCGGAGATGGGCAGATGCCCAGGAAATGCCAGCTGCGGGTGCAAAGAAGCTTCTACTGGACAGAAGAAGCTGAGGTTTCTGCAGGAGTGAAAAGGGCTAGAGACTTCCCCTTTGGTGGACGGATCCCTCTCGCCTTGGAGAGTCGTGCAGAAGTGTTTTCCCGCCGAAAGGACGCCAACAAACCTTGCTAGTTGCAAATCGTGCGTTTGGCGTTTTTGGATGCTGCTGGGGCCCAGGAGGGACCAGGAGGTCGCAAATTGGATCTGAAGAGAGAGGGGATGTCGAGCAAGACAAAGAGCCCTCACTGAAGCAGGTAGCACCCGGAGAAGTGCCAGAAACAGGCACTACGAGGATGCGTGAAACGGTGCTCACCGAAGTTGCACAAAGGAGTCCCACTTCGCCGGAGACCAACTTAGAAAGTCGTGCAATGCAGGTTAGAGTGCCGTGGACCCAGGCTTGGCTGTGCACAAAGTATTTCCGCCGGAAGTGCACAGGAGCCGGAGTAGCTGCAAAGTCGCGGTTCCCAGCAATGCAGCCCAGTGAGGTGAGGCAAGGACTTACCTCCACCAAACTTGGACTGAAGAGTCACTGGACTGTGGGGGTCACTTGTACAGAGTCGCTGGATTCGAGGGACCTCGCTCGTCGTGCTGAGAGGAGACCCAAGGGACCGGTAATGCAGCTTTTTGGTGCCTGCGGTTGCAGGGGGAAGATTCCGTCGACCCACGGGAGATTTCTTCAGAGCTTCTGGTGCAGAGAGGAGGCAGACTACCCCCACAGCATGCACAAGCAGGAAAACAGTCGAGAAGGCGGCAGGATCAGCGTTACAGAGTTGCAGTAGTCGTCTTTGCTACTATGTTGCTGGTTTGCAGGCTTCCAGCGCGGTCAGCAGTCGATTCCTTATCAGGAGGTGAAGAGAGAGATGCAGAGGAACTCGGATGAGCTCTTGCATTCGTTATCTGAAGTTTCCCCAGAGACAGAGACCCTAAATAGCCAGAAAAGAGGGTTTGGCTACCTAGGAGAGAGGATAGGCTACTAACACCTGAAGGAGCCTATCAGCAGGAGTCTCTGACGTCACCTGGTGGCACTGGCCACTCAGAGCAGTCCAGTGTGCCAGCAGCACCTCTGTTTCCAAGATGGCAGAGGTCTGGAGCACACTGGAGGAGCTCTGGACACCTCCCAGGGGAGGTGCAGGTCAGGGGAGTGGTCACTCCCCTTTCCTTTGTCCAGTTTCGCGCCAGAGCAGGGCTAAGGGGTCCCCTGAACCGGTGTAGACTGGCTTATGCAGAATTGGGCACATCTGTGCCCAAGAAAGCATTTCCAGAGGCTGGGGGAGGCTACTCCTCCCCTACCTTCACACCATTTTCCAAAGGGAGAGGGTGTCACACCCTCTCTCAGAGGAAGTTCTTTGTTCTGCCATCCTGGGCCAGGCCTGGCTGGACCCCAGGAGGGCAGCTGCCTGTCTGAGGGGTTGGCAGCAGCAGCAGCTGCAGTGAAACCCCAGGAAGGGCAGTTTGGCAGTACCAGGGTCTGTGCTACAGACCACTGGGATCATGGGATTGTGCCAACTATGCCAGGATGGTATAGAGGGGGCAATTCCATGATCATAGACATGTTACATGGCCATATTCGGAGTTACCATGGTGAAGCTACATATAGGTAGTGACCTATATGTAGTGCACGCGTGTAATGGTGTCCCCGCACTCACAAAGTTCAGGGAATTGGCTCTGAACAATGTGGGGGCACCTTGGCTAGTGCCAGGGTGCCCTCACACTAAGTAACTTTGCACCTAACCTTTACCAGGTAAAGGTTAGACATATAGGTGACTTATAAGTTACTTAAGTGCAGTGTAAAATGGCTGTGAAATAACGTGGACGTTATTTCACTCAGGCTGCAGTGGCAGGCCTGTGTAAGAATTGTCAAAGCTCCCTATGGGTGGCAAAAGAAATGCTGCAGCCCATAGGGATCTCCTGGAACCCCAATACCCTGGGTACCTCAGTACCATATACTAGGGAATTATAAGGGTGTTCCAGTAAGCCAATGTAAATTGGTAAAAATGGTCACTAGCCTGTTAGTGACAATTTGGAAAGAAATGAGAGAGCATAACCACTGAGGTTCTGATTAGTAGAGCCTCAGTGAGACAGTTAGTCACTACACAGGTAACACATTCAGGCACACTTATGAGCACTGGGGCCCTGGGTTACCAGGGTCCCAGTGACACATACAACTAAAACAACATATATACAGTGAAAAATGGGGGTAATATGCCAGGCAAGATGGTACTTTCCTACACCCGGCCCTGGATTTGAGGATGCAACTAATGGGCAACTTTGCCACAGTATCCTAAATTACATTAAGTAAAGTTAAAGGGGAAGCAGTTGCACTAGAAGTGCGCATGCAGCTCTGGGATGTTCATCCACAGGATCAAGAATGTGAGCTGCCATAGATTATCGTGGGAACCTATTCTAGCATTGGTCGAGATAGTCTGGGGCCAGACCAGCAAAACCACAATTCCAAGGTAAATCTAATAAAGATTCTACCAAGCAAAGGCTGGGATAAAAAGCAACAAACACCCCAAAAAGAAAGGGGAGAATCTACGCATCCGGAGACCCCACAGAACAGATATCATCTCAGAAATAGAGATAATATAGAAACGCCTGACAGATATCAATACACTGATACATGCTAATCTCGTTCCTTTCAGGACTCATTGGAAAAACGCAGTGAGAGAGGTGTGCGGTCAGAACGAAGAACTGAGTCCTGAAACGGAGACAGGAATCACAACGCTCAACAGAAGTTTCTGTTAAAAAAGAAGAGAAACTTCCCCAACAAAAAACACAATTCAAAAAGAAAAAGATGGCAGCAGTTTCAGTTCGACATGCTGCTCAACAAGAGGGCGCTATTGAAAAACAAGAAGTGGGCATTAACGCTATTAGACAGCGTGGCAGAGGTCACAATAGTTCACCAGAATCTTCTAGAGCATCTGGAGGTAAAATCAACTGATGGCTTCCTACAAAGAAGAGATTGCGGACATTCGTGCCTCCATCCCTGATAGGGTGTACAAAGTAATGCTACAGTTAGAACGAGACATTGAGGGCACAATCAACGCAATCTTTTGGGACTGCATCTTAATTATATATGATATTCTGCTGGCCGAAAAGGATTGGCCACCTGAATTTGTCCGTATTTGTCCATATGGGGAAGATGTCATTAAACCTTCTTTCTCGCCCCTTGTACCTGAGGAGCTCGCAGAATCCCACGCCATTGATTGGGCATTGGTGCAGGCACCCACGTTATATCTCAGTCATGCAGGATGGGATAAAGATTTCCCCATTATGTAATACCTATTTAAAATCAACCCTAGCCTCAACCCCAATATCCAATAAAACATGATGCAAAAGCACATTTGAGGTAAAACCTCATACAACTAGAGTACCAGGGCATAATTGAACCCTGCATCTCACCAATGAATAATCCATCATTCCCAGTAGCTAAACCGGACCATTCGTACACAACAGTCTTAGACTACAGCCATTTAAACAGTCATACATGCACATATGCTATACAAAACTCACATAGCACATCACTTATGAACAACATATTGCACAAAAAATACAAAACAACACTGGGCATTTCCACTGCTTTCTTCTGCCAAAATATAGCACCTGAGAGTAGAGACTTAACTAGTTTCGGCGCACTAGGCTCTCAGAAAACTTTTGTTGTTTACCCCAGGGGTACAAAAAGAGTCCAGAACTGTTTGCAGCTCGTATGACTTCAATATTGCACAGCATTGACCCTGAAGAATTGTCCTATGTAGATGATATCTATCTCACGGATGATGAATTACTGCAACATTTAAGATGGATAGCCTGCATTGTTGTGGGATTTGCTGAGTTTGGCTACAAATTCATTTTCAAAAAAAGAAAAATAGCCTTCCTCAGCATCCTGTTTTTAAATTATGAGCTATCAAGTGAAGGAAAGAGCCTAGCGACACAATTCTTGGATACATGCACACAGTTACAACCTCCAAATACCATTAAAAAACTCCAATCCCTATTGGGATTTTTAAATTTTGGCAGAACTTACATTCCTGATTATGCATCACACATAAAACCTTTATATGACTTAATATGTCCTGACTTTTCAAGTAAGTTTTGAACAGTCGAACACACACGCATTCTCAGAGCTTTGCAAACAGACATGCTTGCAGCACAACACTTACACACAAGGGTCAACAAAACACATTTGATCATCAGAGTAATTGCGGGTGCCATTGGTTTCACCTATGTAACTTTCAATGAGGGTGAGACAGTCCTAATAGCATTCAAATAACATTTGTATTCAGCAGCAGAACAAAGCTTTGCTCCCACTGCGAACATTTTCACTGCTGTTCAGATGGCCGAGATTAAGGAAAGACCACTAGCCCAGGGGAAGCACATTATTGTTATCTCTCCAATTGCAGCCCTTGAGGCTGTTACCAAAGCCAGCATTCCAAACGCTAATGCATTACATCCACATTGGATTCAATGGGCAACGTCTTTGACAGCCACTGATGTAGACTACATTTTTGACCCAAAATTACAAACTCAAGAATTCATGCAATATGAACTAGAATACCCAGTTCCAGCAAATATACTGCCTCTTGATCAGTATCAAAGAGTCATGCATAGTGATGGCTCAGCGCAACCTGCAATTGACACAAAACATCAATGCTCCGCTGCCTGCGCAGTCCTAAGCGGCTATATGGAGAATAATACATTTTGTTCCCAACATACATTCACGCAAACCCTAGGGGATTGAACAGCACAATTAGCAGAGCTAAAGGCTCTGCTGATGGCACTGGAACATATACGGATCCTGCACAGTTAACACTTAGGCCCATACTTATACTGTTTTAGCGTCGCATTTGCGCCGCTTTTTTACGCAAAAACAGCACAAACTTACAAAATGACATTGTATTTTGCAAATTTGCATCACTTTTTCATCAAAAAATGATGCAAAAGCGGCACTACAAAAGTATAAATATGGGCCTTATTATTTGTGATTCATACTACTGTTTTCAGTCCTTCAATGAATAGCTGCATTACTGGCACCAAAATGGGTTTCAGAGATTCTAAATCACCATTAAGCACAGACTTCTGTGGGGGAAAGTAGCAGATCTGAAGGAAATGCCCCCAAACGTCCATGTTGTAAATACACTTGGACACCAGTGCATTGGAATACACATTGCTGGAAATACAGTGGATAAAAAAGCCGCAAAATCAGCTGTAGCTACGGCTACTGTTGCTGCAGTAACCCGCTCAGGAGCGAAACCAGACGATGACATATGGGCTGCAGCAAAAGCTACGGCTGAAGGCACGCCCTACCCAAAAGCATTTCCTGCTAAATGTTCCTACTGAATGGGAGGCTTCCTTGACGCCGAAGTAGAAATACCAGGCGTGCGGGTTCGAGTAATTCCCAATGAAGACATAAGATCAGAGTTGATTAAAGCAGCGCATGAGGGGGTAGCATCTGCCCAAGCTGGTGTGGCAATTACCATATCATTGTTGCAAGCATGTTACTGGTGGCCAGGGATATACAAACAGGCCAAGCAGTACGTCTTAAGTTGTGACATCTGCCAACAAATTAAGGGTTCCACTGCCAAACGCCCAGCGCAGACCACTCCTAATTTCCAACAAACCATTGCAATATGTGTACTTGGACCATTGTGGTCCCCTAACACCAGATAGTGCATACAAATACAATTTAGTCGCTGTTGAGTCCTTCTCCAGATTTCTATGGGCGTGGCCACAATGCTCAGCTGAAGCTCGGACTGTTATTAAATATTAGTGAGTCTTTTTCGGTACATATACAGTTGCGGCTTTCCACTCGGACAAGAGCCCTGCTTTTGCCTCAAGTGCACTCAGGGACGCCATGGCTTCATTAGGAGTCCAACTCCATCACTCGTCTCAATTTCATCTCGAGGGAAATAGTGTAATGGAGAGATGAAACTGTGATTTAAAACAGTCCTTACCAGCCACAGTGTTAGGTAAGGGTTGTAGTTGGCTTAATCACCTGTATGGAGTCCAGAGAGCACTTAACAATTTGCCTAGAAGCTCCCTGGGGGGTCGTACTTCATACGAGTGCCTTTTTGGAACTCAAATGTATGTTCCAGATTTTGATGGCCCTGGCTTGGATGCGGCAGAAACACCTTTTGACATAAATGAACAGTTCCCTGACAACAACGCTTCTGCCAGTGCTGCCTCCACCGGAATTAAGGATGTACCAATAACACCCACCGGCTGGATTCCTAAAGTTGGGGATATAGTACGTGAAAAGGTTGCTGTGAAAAAGGAGTTTGGTCCCAGTCTTGGGAATACACGGTACCAGAAACTGTCGTTCTACCACCGTTGGCTGGTGCTAAAAAAAAAACACTTTGTATCTATTGAGAATGTCAAGTTACACCATGCGGCCGATTCTGCACAGCAGACTAAGAGGAACAACCAGTAGTTCCTGAATCTCTCTGTCTACTGGTCAAGAAGTCCCTCTACAAGTTGTGAGCAGCAACACTGACACCTCTCCGAGCTTGGGAAGGGTGGAAAATGATCTTGCATTAGTTCCACTAACATCTGTTTCAACAAACAATACTGAAATAACTGATCGATTTGACACAACCTCAACACAGACAGATGTCGTCATTTATTCTGAACCACCGCAGGAGACCCCCACCGGTTCTCCACCTACAAATACAGACCCCGCTAGCACCAAATTTATGGAGTTAAAGTAATTTTTTGAAAGTGGAGACCTACCTTGCCTTAATGAGATGCAAGGTAGGCGTTCCCGTGCAAAAAATGACTCTATGGCCTTAACACCATATTTAGGGGAATATTTATACTCTGCGGCATATTTATACTCACTGAATTAGCGTCATTTTTTTTTACTCTAATTCGGTGCGAATCTAACTCCATATTTATACTTTGGTGCTAGACCTATCTAGCACCAAGGCCCTGATTTATACTTTTTTTGCAGCGTATTAACGCCATTTTTTGATGCAAAAGTGGCGCAAACTTACAAAATATTGGCCCTTATTTATACTTTTTGCTACAAAACTGCACTAACTCAGTTTTGCACCAAAAAGTTTAGCACCGGCTTGCACCATTTCTTTGCACCAGCCGGGCACCATATTTATGGAATGGTGCAAGCTGGTGCAAAGGGTAGGCTAGAGTTTAAAAAAATGACTTTAGTCAGGTGGAGCTGGCAGTATAGAAGAAGAGGGTTTAGCACCAAAAAATTGCTTTAGGCAGGTTAGAGTAAAAAAAAATTACTCTAACCAGATTAGCGTCATTTTATAGTGCTAAACCTACCATGCCACATGATTCCTGTCTTAGAAAAGGCAGGAGTCATGCCCACCACCCCAATGACCAGCATAGAAGACAGGGGTCCCCTGGGCATGGCCATTGCACCCTGTGCCATGTATGGGGGCCCATTTCAGGGCCCCCTATGGCACTTTCAAAAATAGAATGCACTTACCTGTACTTACCTGGGATGGGGTCCCCCATCCTCGCAGTCCCTCTAGTGTGGGTGGGGGTGCCCCTGGGGCCTAGAGAGGGCACCTCTGGGCTTATTCCATGGTGTTCCACCATGGAAATAGGCCCACAGGTCGCCTAACGCCTGCCCTGACCCAGGTCTTAAAAAGTGGGGCAAAGCAAGCTTTGCCCCATTTTTTGACCCCTCCTCCCTCCCTTGCACCATTTTTGCATGGGAGTATAAATATGGTGTTAAGGCCATAGAGTCATTTTTTGCACGGGAACGCCTACCTTGCATCTCATTAAGGCAAGGTAGGTTTCCACTTCCAAAAAAGGACTTTAACTCCATAAATTTGGCGCTAGACGGGTCTAGCACCAAAGTATAGATATGGAGTTAGTTTTGCACTGAATTAGAGTAAAAAACAAATGACGCTAATTCAGTGCAAACAGAGTATAAATATGCCCCTTAGCGTCAAAAAATGATGCTTATCTGGCCAGAATCATTTATTTTGACTCAAACCTGCCTAACGTGATTTTTTTTTAAGCTAGCCTACTCTTTGCAGCGGCTTGCACCATTCCATAAATATGGTGCCCAGCTGGTGCTAAAAAATGGTGCAAGCCGGTGCAAAACATTTTGGTGCAAAACTGTGTTAGTGCAATTTTGCACCAAAAAGTATAAATAAGGTCCTCAATGGTTTGTAAACAACTGTCCTTGCACAGGGCATGTAACACTTCAGCAGTGAACTTGGCTTGTTATCTGAAGAGAGTCCCAGTTCCCTTGATTAGACCTGCATTCCAGGTGCTTTCAAATGGCAGCTATGTTCTCCTCAATAATGAAAACTGTTGTGGGATGCGAGCCGGAATAGTTTATGTTGTTTCTGTCTCTAAGATTGTTACATGCTGCGGAAACGTACTTTTTCCTCCCACAAGAGAGAGGGAAGTAACTGAGATTTGGCCCCATATTGCTACTTCTAATGTGAATTTTGACAAGTTGAGCAGACTCAGGGCTTTATTGTTCCAAAAACATGCGACACTCGCATCTGCATGCAAGAACTATGCACTTCAGGTGGCAAGGTCATTACAGTCCCTTTTAAGTACCAACTTTCCTAGACACTTTGGTGAGCTTGTGGGATGAATATTTAATGTGTCCAGTACTACTTGGAATCGCACATTTGTTTAAGGCCGTTGGTTCTGGTTTTGTTCACACCTTCTCCTTAACATTCAGTTTAATACCATTAGCCATCCACTCAATATTCTCCAGTATTTTCAGGGGTTTCCGATAACTTTGGCTATAATAGGTGGCATTTTGCTATTGCTACTTTTTCTTCTCAATGGCTGTCCAGCTGCAACAAGGAGGAATGAAAGCACTCCCACCAGCGCAGCTGTGTCATGAACGCATGATGCAGTACTTCAGAGCAACACTCCTGGAACAATTGGAGTGTGACTAGTCTCTGTCATTCAGACCAGTTTTGCATTGTGTGTAGCCCGTGTTTCGTTGCCTCTGGTGCTTGTTCGAACATGCACTGAAAGTTTGTCTTTCTATGCAGCATTTGCTTTCATTGGACACTTATCTGTTGATGTTCTTGGCAATATATTTCCTACTTTACCACTTGCCTAAGTGGAATACTTCCTGTCTTCAATTGTCCCAGATTCGATTGGCAACTTCCAAAATGACTATGACTTTTTATATAGTGTCTTTTAACTTTCATTATTGTCATTTTTTTATATAAATCTTAGGTTGAATTTTAGTAGCTTTTATACCTAATTAGGCTTTTGAAACACCTTGAAACCGGCAAGGGGATGGTGCTATGTACCTGTTTTAATTATTAGCTCCATGCACATTATTTCAGCACACTAGGCCTGCCGCTGTGCACTTTAACCTAGATATATTTTATTCAGCTTCGTTTATTATTTTAACAATAGCCACATTTGCAGTCTTGTTTTATTTCTCTCTATCTATCTGTTTTTTGCCTAGACCAGCACTGTGTTCTCAAACAAGACATTTGTTTCACTCTGTGCTTCTTTCAAGGCTACAGTAAGATAGGTTGCTGGTAAATGTGCTAACATTTTGTCTCTGGTATTTATAGAAACATACACATCCTTACATAGGGACATTTTCTCAGAACTTCAGCTGTTTTATTATAAAAACACTTTCGTGTCCCATACACGTTAGAGGGAGATTCCAGACAGATGACCACAACTGTATGCTGATTGCTGAACGCTATGCTTCAGCTGCTTATACAGGCTTCAGGCCTTTGCTCAGGTATGGGGGATGATGTCTTCCCAGGGGATACTGAAGGGCAGAAATCGAGCTTAACATGCTGTGCTCTAATATAGCCTATGTAGGAATTACTCTCCTTGTCACAATTTTATTCCTGTCAAGCTTTATCGTCCTGGTTGTTGCAGTACATGCTTTATTGTCTAAGATGCAGTTGTTTCATTAAAATGTTATTGAAACATATACTGCCTCTGCTTGTTCGTGTATATGTGAGACCAATGTAACTAAAAAGGATGAGATCTGAGTGACCATGATTTCCCCTAGGAGTCAATTGTATCATGCGCTCAGCTGCCCAATCATCCCTGCTCTTGGGTAGAGATGAGGCACTGCTAGTTACCCAGAGCACAACCTGGATTGGGGAGACAGGTGTCACCTGTAGTGGGTTAAGACTCAGTCTCTCACACCACAGTCTATTCTGCGGCTCAAATCCAGTAGTCTCATTAGAATAATGAGAGCCTTCGTGACAGTAGACTGGAGGTTGCCACCTCCTCACTTTCCCAGGTACCTTTGTGTGAAAATACATGAGTTGGAGCATTAGTCACTGTGTCCACATCAACATAGACAATGTATAGCAACAGAATCATGTGACAAAGCATTTCTGACTGGAAATACATTTCACCCAGTACACATTACAGCTATCAACTACATAAGGGTCAAATGTGACCTCCATGGTTGTCAACACATGTGCTACAACATGGATTTGGGCAACACCAACTATCTGCTCCTCAAATGCCCCTCGAAATTTAACCGTCTGTTCTGACTGCCAAAAATACAGTTAACGGCGGTGGACAGTGCACCAATGTCATATGCCACCTGCCCCCAGCAACAGGCTACACTGGTGATCGTGTAGTATAACCTACAGAACAAGACTGCTTTAGGATGTATGTGATGATCCGACACACATATTGGTGTTGTTAGGCGTTTAAAAGGACCCAATACTGTATTTCCAAACGCAAAAAATAGCAGATACCTGACCTACTTCACTGGATATTAGGAACTACCTGCAGCCGCTGGCAGAAGTCATCTGTGCGGTTTGTGGTTTCAACTGCGGCAGACACAGCCATAGTCTAACATTGTTGCCTGTGGCATTTGCTGCCCAGTGCCTTTGCCTGTCATCGGTGATGACTGCGTATGTGGCGTACGTGTATGCCACGTTTTTGAACTTCACTCACTTGACTCCTGACACTGCTGTCATCAACACCTCCACCACTTCAGCTGCAGTGTGCTGTCTCTGGGAGCAATCATGTCACAGCCAGCAGACGAAAGGGCTCCTGCCTTCTCTCCAAAGAAGCTGGAGAAACTTGTGGATGAGGTCCTTCCCCTGAATGGTCAGCTCTATGGCTCACAAGAAGAGCAGGTAAGAACCTCATAGGTATATTTGATTCTATTCAACACCATCTTTTCCCTCCTCACTGGCTACATTGTGCCCCTGTGTGCAGCTAGACTTCTTGTGTGCCAGTTGTCACATTTTGTGTAGCATAAATGGGAGATACATGGTGCAGGTAGTGGAGAAAGGTACTCTATGTAGTGAACATTCACATTATGTTGTGTGAAGTGTTTTGAGGTGTAGGTCATCCTTGTGTTGCAAATGTAAAACTAGACAAGGAGACTTTGCAGCCATACAATGACACATCAATGGATTTAATTATTGTAAATGTCATACGCCATGTATGTGCATGACAGCATTAGCTGTGAATGCATTCTGTTTGATTCATTGGAGGATCTTGTAAGCAAAATGTTCAGTGCCACAGATCATTCAGCCCACATCTGGCCTTCACAAACTGTTGTATGAGAGGCATATAATGGCTCACTGTGCCATTCAGAGTGCCACACAAGCCATATTGATGATAACCACATGATGCACTGTCAGCATGGAAGTGAATGAATTCTGAGTACCATGTAGGTTCTGTATGCTCAGCCTGCAGAGACCAGGGCCTGTCAAATGTATCTCCAGGTGTGGGACATAGTCCAGGCTGTGGTATAGTTACTTGTGCTATGCAACTGTGGTACTCAGCCTACTCCCTGCAGTCCAGCTGATTCTGGCATGTGGCCAATAGGAGTCTCTAGTGGCAAGACTTAGCCAGAATTCCTTAGTCCGTTGACTGGATTAGGAACGGGTACTGAGATATATTCCTGAACTAGTGCAAATATGCATTTTGCATCATTGTCAATATGTGTCATTGACTTATGACAAGTGCCTTATGCCCACATCTCTGTTGTCACCCTTACATAAAGTCATATTTGTCCAGTACAGGCGTATTGCACAAGTTCCAAACCTGCAGTGTAGATGGTTTTTAGATTCCTTAGAGGCCATGGCATCTGACTGGGATTTGACCTTGTGGGCGATTCTAGTGTTACCCAGGGTATGGGGTAGATGTTCACTGTATGGATATGTGGGTGGTAATCCAATTGGGGTGTCAATGCATTGTGTTTTGTTTGACATGGTATTTCATCTTGGGTTAGCCAATTTCAGCATGTATTGTGTTATATTTGTCCCCGTGATGTAGACTGGACATTCATCTCAGATGTGCAAGCTAGAGTTTTGTTTGTCCACAAATGGAGGGTAACCAGTTGTGCTACCTTCCTTTATATTTGATTGGCAATGTGTTCATTTTGATGTGTGTACCTTCCAGGTACTTCATATGAATGTGTTACCCATGCTGGTGCTATTGCATTTGCTTTCTTGACTTGTACATTTTGCAGATTGACATGCCACCTGGCTGTACTATTGGTTGTCCCAGAGATGCATGAAGGGCCCGGTCCTGTACAAATGGTGTTTTAGGGGCATGTGCAAAGTGAAATGTGTCCCAGGGTAGTATCTTTTTATGAGTGCCCCTGATGGCCCCATCCCTATTCTGCATGCAATGTTCACATTGTGGGCTTTGGATGTTTGTCTTACAAAATATTGTGCGTCCCATTGACCTTCCATTGTGTTGCAATGTGTATGACATGTGTGTATCCATTACAGGGATATTGCATGGAAGGCGTGTTTATGTTAAATGACATGTCCAAACATATGTGTCTTCAGTTTCACAACAGTCCATAGCATGTGAGCAAAGTGAGGATCTCAGTTTCATTATGTTTGATGTTGATGTGGTGTTGGTGTTGTGTGATACAATGCCCTGTACACTTCACTGTCCCTGATACTGGGATGAGCAGAAGTATGTTTTTGTGAAGTGTGGCGGTTCAGTGTCAGTGACCTGCCCATGGGGTGTCATGTATCTGTGAATTTGCCTATTCACTGTGAACAACTCTGACCTGGGACACAATGACAAGTGTACTTGGTCCGCGTAGCATAACCCACATACCAGGTGGATGGTGACGCATCGATCTGTTGTTGAGTTTCGTAACATGGTTAAGTGGTCTTACTGTAAGTTGCATCCAATGTGGCATGGATTTTTGGCTCCATCTATCAGCAGCAGCAGTAGCAGGACATGTGTGATTGGCTCCATGGCGGCACAGGACGTGTAACGCTTCCTGCAGGTGAGTTCCTTCTTTTAATGTCTCCATTTCCTGTCAGCTGGGATGTGGTGGTTAGACTGCCACAGTCGCATTGGCCTCTCTTGCCACCGTGGCAAATTGCACTGCCTGGCAGAGTTGGAGGGACTGTGGTGGTCTTTCCCCTGTAGGATTCCAAGCATCGTAATAAGGTTGCCCAACCATCAAGCCAACAGGAGTCGGACTGCCGCCACCAAGGCAGTCCATGGACCACAAAACTTGTAATCATCCCCTTAATCCTGCAACACTCTTACAATTCCCTGAAAATGACATTGATGGGGGAGAAGGTTGAGCATGACTGTCTTAATGTCACAGATTTGTGCTCAAGCCAGTCAGCACCAGATATTGAGATAAACCCCTTGATGAGCCAGATCATGCAATAGTTGTTGACAGCTTATGTTTGACAGATAATGAATGGATTTTGAGAGCAGCTTCTGCTGTCGGGACCGATCAGGATGTGGTTGAAGACTCCTTACTTTGAGGTGTCACCTCTTCTCAAGTAGAACTGTTCTGCCTTACCAGAGCTTGTTATCTTTCAGACCAATTGAGGCTGACATTTGCCGATAGTCAATTTGGCTTTGGTGTGGTCCATGACTTTGAACAGTAATGGTCACAAAGGAGATTCATGACTTTGATTAGATTGCCTATCCAGAATGGAGAATATGTAATGAGATTGTTGGAAGCTTTACAATTGCCACAAGAAATTGCATAGGTTAAATGCATAGCACAAAGAAGTTGAAATAATTACATAACCATTGGAATCAGATATGCCGGCAAAGATGCTCGATATTGTGCAACCGTGGCATGCACATTTAATGGAGAGTATGCAAATGAACCTATTTGGGCACTACCTTGTTAAACTGATATGAGGCAGCCAATACTGAGGAAGAAATCAAGAGACTGCAGGAGAAATTTTGAGAAAAGAAACAACAAGGATAGGTCAAAGCAGGATGTGTTAAGAATGCAAATGAGTTTTGGGTTTTAGCCAACAGAATACTTGAGTTGTCTGAAAGTTTCTTATTTAACAATGACTACACATTTTCATGGATCAGCACACATTGGGGGATGTCATGGTGAGGTTGTTCAGTCAGAATTTACTCAATCCCCGATTTAGGGTTTTAGCTGAGGAATTGTATCACAGAAGTGTGGTGTGTCAGCAAATGGATGGGATGTAGGGAGAAGAACCACTGTGACCACTGTAACAATGAGTCACATAAGTAGACCATGAGGACCCTGAACAGAACTTGAAATGCCTGTTTATATTGGTCTGAGATATACCCGTGTCATGGTTTGCATTCTCTTTCGATGGGTGAAACCCTACCCAGCACGTAGGCATGACAGTCTCACTGTAGCCACACTGCTGTTAAGAGAACTCATACCATGCTCAGATTTCTGGTTCTCTGGAGTCAGACTGAGGAACTCATTTTAATAATGAGATGCTTAGAATGTTATGTGTCGCACTACAATGGGAACAAAGAATACAGACCTGAAGCTTTAGGGATTGTTGAACAAATGAATAGGTCACTGAAATCTCATTTGGCCAATGTCTGTGCATCCACTTCTCTAAAAAGGCCATATACTTTGCCTTTAGTGTTCTAGAGCCTCTGAAGTACTCCTGACTGAAGAATAGGTCTGTCGCCACATTAATTACTCAGGGGACATGCCATGTGATTGTCAGCTGTGCCTGCAAATGCACTTGTAAATATCACAGATGACATGATTCTCCAATACCGTAAAGGACTTACTGATAAGGTGCAGTCTGTTTCTTATCGGGTTGGAGTCATTCCTTCCATTCCGACCCAAGAGGAGTGTCATGACCTTAGACTTGTTGTTTGGGTTCAAATGAAAAAGAATTCTCAGAAATCCTTTTTATAGCCAAGTCCCTGAAATCTTGCAGAGTGATGTGCAAGCATCTCTTAAGGAATAAGATCTTAAACTTGAAAAGAAGCCTGCTGTAGAACCACCACAGTTGCAAACATGTGACTTTGGTGAAGGAACAAGTGTAAGATGTGGGAGAGATCAAAAGAGAGAGGAATGGCCAAAGAACAGAAAGCAAATAAGATCTAGTGTTTCATTTGAACACATACCGCAAACCATCATCAAAGACACAGAATCCAGTGGTGTGAGCGAAACCACAGACACCTAATAGATCTAAGAGGGCAAGATTACCTTGTCATGTGTGTTCTGCACCTGAATGGACTTATACTGATAGTCTTCCCAATTTGACAGTCTGTGGCTCAAATGAACCTCCATGATATATGCCACTTTATCCCAGTGGATGATTTAAATCATTGAAACTTATTTTTCATTAAGCTCAACTAATTTGACAATTGATTGATTTACGTTAACATGCAAATGCTTCTTCAAAATAATACACTACTGTATGTCTGAACTGAGTTATGAATAGACTGTCATAACTGAAAAACAAGCTAACAAAACAGAAGCATTAAGACAAGTGCAAGTCCAAGTCTGTAATACAAGAGTAGGGTTGCCATTTTTAGGAGAAGATGGAGTATGGCTAGCAATATGTCTCACAAATATTGGCATAATTGTAGATGCTGAACAAACTAACCACAGATTGATACGATGTGTTTTGCTAATTTTGCACAAGAAGAACCAGGCTCATTATATATTTCAAGTTTGCTGCTGCTATAGTCTACTTGAGGTCTTGGTATAGACAAATGTGTTTCCTTGCCAAATCCAGATGTAGGGTAGTGAGTGCTGTGACTTTAACAGTTATGTTTCAGTATTTATAGCACTTTTTGTTGGTAAGAGTACTACACCTGTGGTAGGTACCGTTAGATCTATCCCCACACCTATATCCCTTTCACATTCAATAGATGAGAGAGAATCACAATCTTCATTAATAGATGTTACAGATGGAGGTTTCATATTGAGCATCTATTTCAGATTCTAGATGTGTTCAAGAATATGCACTTGCTTTAGATACTAAAGATTGCTATGTCTACACACACATAACTGCTTTAGATACCAAGGATGTGCATACCATCACATTTCACTTTCATATGCAATTACCTGTAGTATATTGCTTAGTTTTGTATATAGGCAGAATTGTTTTGATATTACTTCTCCAATTATGACTTTATGTTTCTGAAGTTCCACTTCACAAAAGATTGAATCCTTGCCCACGGGCTACTGAAATGGAAACAGCTTGGTTTTTCGTTAGGCCCTGTTAAGGCATATTCACACAATTTGACATGTTTAATTAATCCGTTGGAGAGTGAATTAATGCAAATGTTAGAGTAAAGGAGAGTTTGTGTGTTCCATAAGGCAACAATAAAGGAAGATATTTTAAAGAATATGGGGGTCATTCCGACCCCTGCGGGAATCGCCAGAAGACCGTACCACGGTCAAATGACCGCGGCGGTCATTCTGACTTTCCCGCTGGGCCGGCGGGCGACCGCCAGAAGGCCGCCCGCCGGCCCAGCGGGAAAGCCCCTTCAACAATGAAGCCGGCTCCGAATGGAGCCGGCGGAGTTGAAGGGGTGCGACGGGTGCAGTGGCACCCGTCGCGATTTTCAGTCTCTGCTAGGCAGACACTGAAAATCATTATGGGGCCCTGTTAGGGGGCCCCTGCACTGCCCATGCCTGTGGCATGGGCAGTGCAGGGGCCCCCAGTGGCCCCACGACACCCGTTCCCGCCATCCTGTTCCTGGCGGTTTTTACCGCCAGGACCAGGATGGCGGGAAGGGGGTCGGAATCCCCATGGCGGTGCTGCGAGCAGCGCCGCCATGGAGGATTCTTTGGGGCAGGGGTAAACCGGCGGGAAACCGCTGGTTGCCCTTTTCTGACCACGGCTTTACCGCCGCGGTCAGAATTGCCCATGAAGCACCGCCAGCCTGTTGGCGGTGCTTCCGCGGCACTCTGCCCTGGCGGTTTTCAACCGCCAGGGTCAGAATGACCGCCTATGTGTGTTAGACCTGACAGCCTTAGGGTGGTCACCCCTAACTTTTGCCTACCTCCCTTCACTTTTTAGATACTGTTTTTGCTGGTTTTAAGGCTGTGCGCACTTTACCACTGCTAACCAGTTCTAAAGTGCATATGCTCTCTTCCTTTAAAAATTGTAACATTGGATCATACCCAATTGGATTATTTGATTTACTTATACGTCCCTAGTAAATTGCACTATATGTGCCCAGGGCCTGTAGATTAAATGCTACTAGTGGGCCTGCAGCACTGGCTGTGCCACCCACTTAAGTAGCTCCTTAACCTGGTCTCAGGCCTGCCATTGCAAGGCCTGTGTGTGCAGTTTCACTGCCAATTCGACTTGGCATTTAAAAGTACTACCAAGCCTAAAACTCCCCTTTTTCTAAATATAAGTCACTCCAAAGGTATGTCCTAGGTAACTCATAGGGTAGGGTGCTGTGTAAGCAAAAGGCAGGACATGTACCCATGTAGTTTAGATGTCATGGTAGTGTAAAACTCCTAAATTCGTTTTTACACTGCTGTGAGGCCTGCTCCTTTCATAGGCTAACACTGGGGCTACCCTCATATAATCTTTGAGTGGTAGCTGCTGATCTGAAAGGAGTAGGAAGGTCATATTTAGAATGGCCAGATTGATGATTTAAAATCCTGCTGACTGGTGAAGTTGGATTTAATATTACTATTTTAGAAATGCCACTTTTAGAAAGTGAGCATTTCTGTGCACCTAGATCCTTCTGTGCCTTACAATCCACGTCTGGCTGGGTTCAGTTGACCGCTCCCTTGTGCATTTACTCAGACACACCCCAAACACAGGATACTCAGCCTCACTTGCATACATCTGCATTTTGATTGGCTCTTCCTGGGCTGGGAGGGTGGAGGGCCTGGCTCTTGCATGTCAAAGGACAGTAGCCTGCCTTCACACAAAGGACTGCCACACATCCTACTGTTACCCAGGCAGTCAGGATTAAAGTGAAAGGGGACCTTGTGCACTTCTAAGCCCTCTTTGAAGTCTCCCCCACTTCAAAGGCACGTTTGGGTATTTAAACAGGGCCTCTACCGCTACCAACTCAGACAGTTCCTGGAGAAGAGAACCTGAACCAGAACTTGCATCCTGCCAAGAATAACTACATGGCTGCCCAAAGGACTCACCTGTCTGCTTTATGTGTAGCACTGCTGCCTTGCTGTTGCCCTGCTGCCTTGTTGCTCTCTGGCTGTGGTGAGAAGTGCTCTCGAAGGGCTTGGATAGAGCTTTCCTCCTGTTCCCTGAAGTCTCAGGACCAAAAAGACTTCATCTCTACAAGAAGGACTCCTTGTGTGGCAAAAATCGACGCACAGCCTGCCAGAAAAGATGCACAGCCTTCACTGCGGTGAAAAATTCACTGCATGGTGAACTGTAACAACACCAGCAAAAATAGAAATATCCAGTAGGGATAAGTGCACAACTAAATATCAGAGTGAAAACCTGAATTCTTCACTGAACGACGCAGCCTGACTTTGCAACAAGAAGATCAACGCAGCGCCAGCATATCGACCAGAAATTCAACACATGCCCAATTGATCGAAGCAAAGTCGAGCTGGAACAACGCAGCCCGACTTACAGAGAGGAATCGACGCCACGCCTGCAATGCAGTAGAAATTTCCTTGCAACGCCCACCGGATCGGCGCAGGCCCTGTGACTTCGTCCTGTCAGCGCCGGAAATCCACGTATTGTCCCAGGGTCGCCCGAAAACCCCACAACCCGAAGAGGATCCACAACAGAGCGCTGGAAATAGACGCAAAGCCATCCCTGCGTGAAAACTAAACAATGCATCCCCGTGTGCGACCCGAGAAATCAACGCACACCTCCTTGTTTTCCTTGCACCTTCTCCTCTGCGGTTCTTTGAGGAGATTTTGAACTTGAACCAGGTACTTTGTGCTTGAAAGAGACATTTTATTTATTTTCAAAGACTAAAGACACTTTATATCACTTTTACAGTGATATCTCAAGATGTACTTATTGTATTTTAATCGTTTTGACCTGCATCTTATCAAATAAATATTATATATTTTTCTAAACACTGTTTGGTGTATTTTTGTGGTGCTATACTGTGTTATTGAATAAAGTTATTGCAAAAATACTTTACACATTGCCTTCTAAGTTAAGCCTGACTGCTCAGTGCCAAGCTACCAGAGGGTGGCACAGGATAATTTGGATTTTGTGTGACTTACCCTGACTAGAGTGAGGGTCCTTGCTTGGGCAGGGG
The DNA here is from genome assembly GCF_031143425.1 of Pleurodeles waltl. NCBI lineage: Eukaryota > Metazoa > Chordata > Amphibia > Caudata > Salamandridae > Pleurodeles > Pleurodeles waltl. Next base: position 396,971,643 of record NC_090439.1, read on the forward strand.
GTAACCTGTCCGCAAACCAAAGCCCCATTTCTAACAATTTATAAAAAGGAGGAAGAAGCATATGAAGGGGAAATGGTTTATCCTAGAATAAAATTAGACAAATGGTAGAAAGGGAAACTATTCTCTTACAAGAGAAGAAAATCACATCAGAACCAGACACATGGGAATAATTAGTTGTGAACACACATTCAAAGTTCCTGAAAGTCTTGTTCAAATATTAATTTGAGAAGAATCAGTTATCCCTGAGTATAATTTGTAGGTGAATAAAATGCTTATTTCCAACTGCCCTGTAATTAGGAAGGTTCTCATTATTTAGCTTTAATATTCCAAAAAATTTATCATGTGAGTTTGATGATGGATGCTTCTCACAGACATAAATGTAATACTAATAATGTGACATAATTAGTGGGATATATTTTTGGTGCTATTAGTCCCCCATTAGGAGTAATCCTATATGATGTGGAAATCAGAAAGCTTTCTTCAGTAGCGGTTTCATTAGCCAATAGTACATCCGGGGGGCATGTCTAAGAAAAGTGGCGTTGCACACAGGACAGCGCCACTTTTCTTGCACCCCTTAGCACATCCCTACTGCTATCATGTGTTTGCCGTATTTAAAATACAGTGCACCATGGCGCAGGGTAGGGGTGAGTAGCATAATTTTTTTAATGTTTTTGATGTATTCTGCACTAGTAGTGCCAAACTTTTGGCACTACTCTTGCAGAGTACATAGGAGCCTGTTGAATTCAATGGCATGCCCACTTTTAATGCCTGCTCTCAGTAGGCATTAAAAGTTAAAAAACAAATGGCAGAAGGAAATCATAGGGAGGCAATTTTTTCAGCCTCCCTAACAGGGGTACGCCCCTGTTGCACACATTATGCCTTGTGCAGGCATAATGTAGGCCAAAGTGGCACAAAGCATGCATTGCTCCACTTTGTAAATATGGTGAAGTTCTTTGGACTTCCAATGCCACATTAGTGTAAAAAAAAGACACTACTGTAGTGTTATGATGGTGCTAGGGGCTCAAAACTATGCCCCCTGGTGCTTTGTTAGCAGTAAATACAGAGTTAACTGCTATTAGATCAATGGTTTTGCATGATTAGCTTTGGACATATTGTTAGCAGAGAAAGGTGGAGTCTGTAAATTGTTGAAAGTGCAACATTGTTGCTGATACATACCAGACATTGGTTAGTGGGCATGACTACTGTCTTTCCTAAGACAGGAGTCATGTTTTTGGAGGTTGTGCACAAGGAAATGGCGCCGGTCTGGTTAGAGGCATTTTTTTGCCTCTAACCATGCTAGCATCATTGTTTGACGTACAAATCCTCCTTCCCTACCGCCACTCCCACCCGGCTAGCATTTTCTTTTAAGAGGCTAGCCCAAGGTTAGCACTGGCTTGCGCCATTCCTTTAATATGGTGCTCGGCTGGCACTGTAGAGTGGTGCAAGCCGGCACTATAATTTTTGCCACAAAACTGCATTTGCGCAGATTTGAGGCAAAAAAGTAAAATCAGGCCCTTAGTGTAGGTAAAGGAGTGTCTATAGGTGGTTGGTTTGGAAACACTGGCAATGGGTTATCAGGTGCTAAATTAAAGCCTATTTGATTAGTGATATTTGTTTGATTTGCTTATTTGCTTTATGGAAGGGTTTTAGATGTAATTTCACAAGGAAGAAAAAGAAAGAAAAAAAAGGAAGAAAGAAAAAGGTAAAGGAGAGAGAAATAGAAAGGGAAGAGACAAAAAGTAAAGGTTACGTATAGTTGAAGGAGACGTAAAACTTAAATGGTTAAAATGGATGAGTCAGCTGGGAGATGAAGTGTTCTCTAAAGATTTATTTTTGTTCAGTGCGATAACTATTGTAGCCAGAAGAGGGGAGAGATGATGGAATATGATTTTCCATTGTAAATTAAACATGTTTTATTAGCAAAAGTGGAATTTATCACGGTAAATAACATATGCTTATTGGAAAAATTAGGGGCATATTTTTCAAAGATTTGTATCACCCTTGCACAGTGCAAGGTAATGCAAGGGTGACTCAAAACCTAGGTGAGATTTACTAAGACACTCATGACCACCATGGTACCAGGTAAATCTCGATTAATTCAAAGCAGCGCAAATCGCTGCCTTGTGTTACTCTGCCCCAGGGAAACATCCCATGGGTGAGGGGTGAGTTTTCCTACAAATCTACCCATGGATTTTGGTGCATTCCCAGATTTAACATGAGTGGTAGACCTGGGAATGCCTCAAAATGCTACGCCTATCCAGGGAGGCGTAGTGAGGAGAAATATCTTTATTTTTCCTCATTTTTTCTTCTTTATTGAAAAGAGGAAAAAGCATCAAATGATCTGTTTTGTGCCTGAAGGTGGACTTACTTGCACAAAAAACAATCCTGTCTCAAATGCAGGCACCCTTGCATCATGTTGCAAGGGTGCCTGCATCGATGCATTGATGTTAGGCTGCCAAAAGTGTGCCAGTGCAAGGGGAGAGCAGGAATGTACCATATCTTGAGCGATATGGAGCATTCTGCCCTCTCCCTTTCACACAGGAATGTATCAAAATGCTACACCTGTCCAGGGCAGGCAAAATGAGGAGAGATATTTTTATTTCTCCTCATTTTTCTTCTTTATATAGAAAGAGGAAAAAGAATCAAATGATCTTGTATGTGCAGGAAGTTGTACTTGCACAAAAACAATCCTGCATGCAATGCAGGCACCCTTGCATTACGTTGCAAGGAAGCCTGCATTGGTGCATTAGTGCATTGATGCTAGGCTGCCAAAGTGTGCCAGTGCAAGGGGAAAGCAGGAATGCACCATATCTTCAGAGATATGGTGCATCCTGCCCTCTCTCTTTCACGCAGCAGACCACAGGAAGGTGTCTTGCTGAGTTGTGTGGAAAAATGATAAAAATGGCCCTTAATTCGTAGTACGTATCCGCACTTAACTAGTATAGGTTAACACTAGAGTTAACCTGTTGTGATGAAGAAGTTACCCTAATATTAATCTTATTTCGAATGTTGACTATACAAGTAAGTCTAAGAGGGCTAATTTCATTTATATGTTGTTGTTTTGCACTGCAGATGCTGTATTTTCCCAGAAACATTCAGTCAGCTGGTGAATATGTATTTGTTATGTATTAGACCATTAGACAACTGATAGCGAGGTTCTCATCGGAAGGAGAAGAAGACATCAGAAACTGTAACTTGTGGAAACAGCTGTCTGAACCACAGGATTCTGTCCATAGTAACAACCAAAGGACATACTGATGTTTGCACCATTGTCATACCCTGAGAAATATTAGAGTTTACTTGCTCCCAGATTTTGATAGAAGATGATTGGTTTATGGAAGTGGGAACTAACTGAAATGATGCAACTAATGTTTTGTTTGGATATTGCTGTGTGTTCTTTAGACTAGAGGGGCTTTGAATTCCAGGACTGCCCTGCTTACTACCTCTCGCACACTGTGCATGAGAGAGATGCTCACTGACTGAGAAAATGTTTCTCACTTCTGCAAATCTCCACGATTTCAGTGCAAAGGCATTATGTCCGAACATCTTTATTCTCTCATCAGGAAAGTTAATTTGGTTTTCCGAAGCCCACACTTTACCCTTTTTTTGGTTAACCCAAATGCCTATCTCAATTTAACTCACCCCAATTTAGAATAGGGATTTATGGAACACACATGTTGCAAATTCTGACTCTTATGTGTAATACTTACTAATGTTCTATTTTATCTTAACTTGGGATATCGACTTCCTCATCTAAATCTGTAGTATTGATTTCTGAAATTTGAATACTTAATAAACTAACAATCTGATCTGGACTAATTTGTAAATAAATGCCTTGAAATCATCAATATTCACAATAGCAAATCGATCAAATTAGATAATTGCATTAAGAAGAATTGAAACACAACATAACCTTTCAGCTAATAAATGACCACGCGAATTTAGTAAGATTTAAGATATTTATTCCCTATTGGAACACTCTACTAGCAAATTGATTAGTCTCAATACCAGAAAATAGATTAACAACGTCACAATGTGGCAGCTTGAATATGACTTAAGCACAGATCATGAACATTAGAACAAAGCACAACAGCAACATGAATTAACTTTAGCAGAGTATAATTAGCACATTATTCAACAAAGGAAAGATTCAGGGTCTCATTTGGACATCCCCACTGGGCCGGTGGGCGGAAACCAAGTTTCCACCCACCGGCCCAGCGGGGATGGGGGCCGCTACATGGCAGACAGTGAAAAGCCGCATGGGGCCCTGTCAGGGGGCCCCTGCACTGCCCATGCCAGTGGCATGGGCAGTTCAGGGGCCCCCAGGGGCCCCACGACTCCCCGTACCGCCAGCCTTTTCCTGGCGGTTCATACCGCCAGAAAAAGGCTGGTGGTCGGGGACTCGTAATCCCCAGGCGGATTATCACCACCAGGGCTAAAGTGGTGGAATACCATCGGCCCCGGCGGTGCGACCACAGCGCTTCCGCTGCGGTCGTAATAGGGCAGGAAGTACCGCCAACCTGTTGGCGGTGCTTCCGTCATTTTAGCCCTGGTGGTCTCGGACCGCCAGGGTCAAAATAACCCCCTCAGTCATTTGTCTATTTGCATTTGTTTTAGTGGACTCCTTATCTAACCTCTGATTAGCATCGGCATGTTGGGCTTCATGCAAAACAATTTTGTAACACAAATTTAGAAAACATCTAACTATGGTCTCTATCAAAAGAGCAGTTGGTACTTAGAAAGAAAAGGCTAACAGACAATTACAATTTCCATCATCATATAATTACCCTCCGTAATGGGTCAGCATACAGAATCAGTCTTCGTCCACAGGACAGCAGTCGATCCACCATCAGCCAGGATAGGACAGCAAAGTCTCGGCAGAATAGGGTAAGTATAGGGTAAGTAGGAATACTTCCCTCATAAGGAGGAGAAGCAAGTATCGGGTAAGGCAAGAAGGGTGAGGATGGTCTAAAGTATCAAGAGCAAGGACTAAGTCAGAATATCAGGGCAGCAGTAAGAGTGTCCCTCTAATGTCTCAGTAAGAGACACGAAAATGGCTGAGTAAGAGTGGCAAGATAAAGGCACGCAATGGCTGATTTCTCCTTGTGACACGTCGTTAAATTGAATTTGCCAGACAAGTCTCTAATTTCCAATTGGTCAGTATTTGGTGCATCATTATCTCCGTTGATCACCTTACTAGAATGCAGTTTATTGCCTCCTGTGATTTACGTCTACAATGGGTAGAATGTCAGGTAGGAAAAGTTACACTCCTTGCTTCTGTCAGTAGCTCCATTGTCTTTACCAGTTTGGGCGACCTTGTACCAGTTGCAAATTACACTGTTGCATTCAGCAAGAATGTCTCCTTGAGCAAGTAGGGTCTCATGAATTTACTACGGTTACACACACATCTCTAGCTTCTGGAAAAGTAGAGTTTTATGACCTTCAGGAAGACAGCACATTGCACGTTAGAAAAATCACATTTAATATGAGACCAGGCAACTAGGCCCAGACCCTTGCTAACTAAGGCCTAATGATTTAATTCAACAAACCCTTAACATATAACTCTTAATGGTAAAACAGAATCATACATTAGTACATTAATAATTCATTATTAGTCAATTTCATTTATCATCGTATACATTGGTGGCCACTCCTCGTGGGCACGTTTCAAACGTGTGCATTAATATTAGTCTGTCATGTCTTCTATGCAGCTTCATTACACATTATTTTGCAAGCAGGTCACATAGATTTTGATTTTAAAAAACTACACTCCAACACCTCCTTAACTGTCCTCATCGTTGTGAAGAATTGCATGCCCACAAACTGCTAGGTTTTTATGTCACCTCAGTGGTGTTCACCCTCATATCCAGTTTCAACAAAGCTTAATTCAGACAACCACATTTTGTATGCTTTCCCTCTGTCATCTTCTTGGTGCATAGCAGCATTTCAAGTAGAATTTGTGTGGATAATGAAGATGGCTATAGAACCCTTTCCTCTGGAAAGCCTCATTATGCACCCTTTGCCATTGGTATGAAAAATCAGAGCCCCATGGTCCTTTTTGGGGTTAAGACCCTACCGTCGGCCCGGGGTAATTGAAGGCAGGAAGAAGAAACAACTCCTTAATAATGGCCCCACTGGGGTTAGTGAAGCAATAGGTTTAATGTCCCTGTTTCAGGCAGAACTCTCACCCATATGCCTATTTAGGCCCTAGCCACCTCAGTCAAGGTGCCTCCAGGGTGGTGTGTAAGAGTGGGGTAATGACATGGATACAGCTGGAAGGTCTTTCTGTAGTCAACCCGACAATACAAGGTAGAGGATCATATTTGTGGAGGGTTAAATTCAGAATCCTGTGCACCCCTGAAGAATTTCTACAGTTTTCACTCTCCCACTAACATTTCACATATATGAAACTGCCGAACTCCTTAAGATATAAGTGTAAAGCTTACTTCAGGTTGAGCACCTCTAGGGTAAATGGCCATGCTGCTCCAGACCATGACCCCCTTCCCCAGAAAAATAGTTTGTATGCATTTAAACTAATTTGGGGTCATTTTGAAATAGACTAGAGATGCTGACATGAAAAAAGACATTGGAAAACATAGCAATCAATGGAAAGCGAAAAACACTTCCAAAAGGGCAGGAATGCAACACACCCTTGTGGCTCCTCTTTATTAAACTGTATTTCTGAGGATAAGTCATCAGTCTTCATAAGAAAACTGCAATTGTTATTTTGGTGTTTTCGAATTGATATGTCACAGAGAATGTGCTGCTTTAACACAGGAATGTTTCAAATATTTGAAGTCCTACGTTTTACTTCTGAAGGTTGCTATGATCATGCAGTGTTTAATATATGTACATTGAAAACATGTAATAATGTATAGATATACTGTGTATAGTTTATCATTTTAAATGTTAAATCTAAAATGTAAGTCTTTTGTTGGCTGACTTTTAAAAGGCTTTTAAAAAGCGAAATGGGAGTACAGTCAGCTAGGGCACACACCGTATTTCGTTGTTTTCTTTTTCTGCAGTAAAGGCCCCTGAGACAAAATGTAACTACTGGTGCAAGAAAATGAAAGCCGAGAAAGTTTCTACTGCGTCATTAATCTTTCAAGGTCTCAGTACTTATATCATGTCACAAAGCAGTGACCTTGTTTAAAATTACAAGACCGCCTATGGCTGCCTTAATCCTCTGAGACACATTTACTGATTGATCCTCACCAAATAGATATCAAATTCTATGGAAAGCCCAAAATTACTTCAAATGGTAATCCCTGTAAAATTGATTTGGTATAATTACAAATTAACTCGAAATATAAATACGTAATTTCCAAGTGAAAATGTATGTATGATGACTTTGCAGTAAGGCAAAGCCTTACACGGAAATAATGCATTAATGTATTAACTCAGTGATAATTAAATACCTGTTTAATTAACCAATTAAATCGTGACATTTTCTTGCCACTCACAATACATTTACAGCTCCCATGAGATACACCTAACTTAAAAATCAATTGCAGTTCTACCGTACAATGTGTTCTTTGTTATCAAGAGAATGTTGGACTTTAGAATACAGTAAGGAGCAGTCTATAAAAGGAGCACTCTTATTATAATCAGGCACTCGAAAAGGTTAAGCCTTCAGGAGATACAGCTAAAGACATTTAAAAGTTACCAAATCATTACATTTTGTGAATAAAAGGCATTTCCCAGCTTGGGGCAGGCAAACTGAAATCAGAATTTTAAAGTTTGCCTGTCTGAGCGACTTTCCCAATCCAGAGCACACCTCCGCTATGTACTCACTGCCATTGGGTTCTGCTTTATTTAGCACATGCCCTGGATGTGTTGCGGGCTTGTTAGAAATTGGGTCTCTAGGTGGCTGAGGTATGCACCAGTACCAGCCTAAGTGGTGTGTGAACCATGCAATGGCACAGGGAAAGCAAGTTAGGGAGGACCAAAAATGTCTCTGAAAATTTCACAGAAATTTACCATCGAACATCAGTGTCTGCCCATCAGCACTAGTGCTCTTGTCAGCCAGTGTTCTCAGCTGAAGAAAAGCTGTGTTCAGTCAGCTGTGGAGGCAACAAAAGAACAATGGGGCGAGGAGGTGGAAGGGTGTGTGTGTGCCTCAGAATCCCTGTAAACTGACATGTCCCAAAGAAAGTGGGAGGCTTTACATGATTTCTGTAAACACTAGGGGGCATATTTATACTATGTTTGCGCTGAAATAGCATCATTCTTTTTACATTATTTCAGCACAAACTTAACTCCATGTTTATATTTTAACGCTAGACCCATCTAGCATCCAAATATTGAAGTTAAAATCATTTTCTCCCTGCGGAAAACTACCTTGTGTCAATGAAATGCAAGATAGGCGTTCCCGGGCAAAAAATGACTCGAAGGCCCAGGCACCTTATTTATCCTCCCGTGCAAAAATGGTGCACAGGAGGGAGATGGGCCTAAATAATGGCACTAAGCTTGCTTCATGCCATTTTTTAACGCCTGGGGCAGGGCAGGCGTTAGGGGACGTGTGGGCCTTTTTCCATGGTCAGAGTCCATGGAAGGGCCCACAGGTACCTTTCCCTAGCCCCAGGGACACCCCCACCCACAACAGGAAGACACCTAAGGATGGGAGGACCCCATTCCAGGTAAGTAGAGGTAAGTATATTTAAACTTTTTTTAAGTTCCATAGGGGGGCCTAAGTTGGGCCCCCATACATGGCACTGGCCCCAATCGCCATGCCTAGAGAACATAAGTCTCCTGGCCATGACCATTGGGCTGGAGGACATGACTCCTGTCTTTACTTAGACATGAGTCATGGCCATGGGGGTTGTGCGCCGAAATATGATGCTAATAAGGTTAGATTCATTTTCTTGACTCTAACCTGACTAGCGCCATTCTTTGACGCACAACCCCCAGTTTTCGCTATGCCTCCCCCACCTGGTTGGTGTCAACTATTTTGATGCTAACCGGGCCTTACCGCTGGCTACCGTTATTCCATAAATATGATGCCCGGCTGGCATTTTGGGATGGCGCTAGCCAGCGGTGTACTTTTTGACATTAAACTCCTTCAGTGCAGTTTAGCGTCAAAAAGTATAAACCAGGACCTAGATATGCACTGCTAGCTCCAGGATGGCAGAACAGCAGCAGATAGTGTAAGATTACTGCCGGAATGCTTGCTGCATGTAACATTATTGTCATAGTCTGCTGCACTGCAGGAAAGGCAGCAGCCTCCCCTACATTGGCCTGTGTGAGTTTTCAAAGTTGCACAGCAGGAAAAAAAGCAGCCGTGTGCATGGTACATTGGGTAGGGAATCCTGCCACTTGGCAGAACAATTTATGAATGCACTTCTCAATTCATTCATATCCATTAAGTACACTTCCCCATTACCTGCAATTTGAGAAGTTCAAGCAACTTGTTTTAACGTGTGTCAGGGATGACGCAGATCTTGTTGTTTTAACTTATATCTTGGGGTGACCCTCATTTTAAAGTGCAGGCTAAGGGGGGGTCAGCTGTTTTCCACCTTAGATTAGGTGTTCCAGCTTTTGAATGTGGTGTAGGATTTACATTCTGTCTGTTGCACCATAGTTCATGTTCACTTGTACTTGTTAACAATCTATTAAATAAAAATTATTAGCAATGAAAAACAATTTGACTTGTATCATGAAGGGCCCATCGAGTATACTCTGTACAGGGCCCGAAATATCCTAAGGTCGGCACTGTGTGCACCTTGTCCAAGTAGGGAGCACAATTCTATTCAGTGTGATAAACACTCTAAATTCACCTGTGCTCACCCTCTGGTATGTCGGCACGGAGCAGTCAGGCTTAACTTAAAAGGCAATGTGTAAAGTATTTGTGCAACACTTAATACAGTAATACAGTGAAAAAAACACACTCTATTGTTGCTGATGCAGACATAGGTCCTCCAGTTAGAGACATGATTTTAGAAAAAAAAACAACAGTGCCAATCAAGGAGAATTAGAAAAAAAAAAATGCCAATCAAGGAAAGTAGGGAAAAACAGATACCAATGAGAATCAGAAAAAAAAAATGATTCATCTTGGTCTTAGATGTGGGTAGTCATGTGCATCAAATGAGTGTAAGGCACTGCAGAAACAAGTCCTATCCTCACCGCTGATCACCAATGTTAGAAATTGGGTCTGTAGTTGGCAGTGGTATACATCCTGTCTAAGGGACCACAATCCTAGTCAGTGTAACTCAGAAACATATCTGAAATTAACCTGTGCTCACCCTCTGGTAGCTTGGCACAGAGCAGTCCGGCTTCACTTAACTGTGCAAATGATTTGTGAATCACTTAATACAGTGACACTGTGAAAACACCACAAAAGAGACCACAACAAAACTACAAAAATTCAATAAGTAGATCCTGCAATGTTAAAGATTTAGATGAAATAGCCCAAAAAAGTGCAAAACGCCAACTTTGGTTATTTAGTCGCACCGAACCCCCTTACACCGCAGGCTAGATACAGGGACCCACTTAGGGCCACTGAACACAGTACCAAAACCCTGGTGCACCATCTGTGTGGTGATGTTTTGTGAGGCATTGCAGCAGTTTCAGTGCGGGCCACAGAGAGCAGAGGACATTAGGCCCACTTCCAGGGGTCCAACAATGTTGTCTCTATGAAAATTGGTTTGCACAGCCCCATCTGTGGACTGTAGTCAACAGTGTTCCTAATCTGTGTGTGCCTACTGCTGAAATGGAGCATCTCAACACAATGTTGGTTAAAATGTAAGAGGGGAGGAGGAGTGGCTGGAAATGGGAAAAATGTACTGCAAAATTCAAGAAATGTTTAGATGTTAAGGATGGGGCTAGTGGGGGGATGGGCGTGGATGCAGGATACTACACACACAACCCAAAAAAGAGTAAGCCCATTGTTATTCACAAATTATACTTCTAAAGTTACTACAAAAGCAAGATATCATCAAATAGAAGTAAATGTACTGCATATTAACCTGTAACAGTAAAGGTAATTAAAAAGTTAAATCAAATTAAACTTGATAACTTTTGATAAATAATTAAAATTAATGTAAATTAATTCTTCACATACATTTGAATAACTTTTATAACAGGGTAGAAATGCTACTTTGGATCAGATTTTATTTTTAACTATTCTTTAAGAAAAAATATTTATACATGTAATAAATATATTTTAATTCATTAATTAAATAATACACATTTAACTTTAAGACAAAGTGATATAACAATTCATTTTACTGGCTCTAAGAATATAACAAAATACTTTAAATTTGCGATTCCCAACCTGTGGTCCATGAACGCCGAGAGGTCTGCAACACATTTCCAGGGGTCAGTAGACCTGGGCGGGGAGGAGGGCACTTCTCCAGTTGGAGCCTCTGACAAAAATGTGCATGTGCTTATATGTATTACTTCCTTTGTGCAGCAATTTAAAAAACACTGCAAAGTCCCTTGTACATCCAGCAACTCTCGGGCAAAAATAAAACCGTCAAGATAACTCTAGTGGGTAATGTACCTGCTAGAGAGAGATGGGAGATTTGTTTAGTGGCAGTTTTTGACTCAAAGTTGGCGCAAATGGTTATGCCTGCTGCAAAGAACTTGTATCATGCAAAGAACAGTATTTTATGTGCACAGCACAGTGAGTTACTGCTTTGGTCACAGATATTCCTTTGTTACTGTGCAGGTCATAAGTTACAGAAGTCATAAACGTAATCTAGCACAATGAGCTATGAACTGCCATTAAAGAGATGCATGCAGGCTGCATAGCACAAAATAGAAAGTAATTTTTTTGCCAGTCTTTCATTTTCCTTATGCTGCAAAAAAAGGTTTGCTTGTGTAGAAATACATTCTTATTATTAAAGTCAACTCTAAACACTGTGTTGTGTTCTGAATCCTGAGTTTGAACTTCTCCAGACCTAGCACTCCTACAAAATGCCTACCAGTGTGGATGACGTGAATCCTACACCATGTAGTCCCCTGTAAAGTGCTCCGACACCCAACAATGGAATGAGAGGTGCTATAAAACAAATGAATTACATGTGACAGAGAGGCTATGGAGAGATGAGAGTCCCTTACGGTTTACATCCTTTCCCCACCACAAGCTTTCTCAGATCTTACATGCCTAAAAAATAAAAAAATAAAAATTGCTGGGGAAATGTAGAATCTGACTCGGGGAGTCAACTTTCCTAAGTAAAACCAAACATTGAAAAGTTAGTCACCGGGATGCAGCGCCAACTTTCCCATTAAATTATTTTCTTTATGCACATTTTTTAAATATAAAATAATTATATCTTTAGTAATTCAAGTATTTGTTTGGTGTGTACTTGTTTGTGTATTTTGTGCGAATTACTGTTTTAATGTTTAAAATTTAAATCGTAGAAATTGTTTGGCGGTCCCCGGCTTTCAGTAATGATTCAGTCGTGGTCCCCAGGAGTCAAAAGGTTGGGAACCACTGCTTTATATTTTTGAAAGATGTTTATTTGATATTAAAATATTTAAAATATTTGTTTAAAAAAACAAAAAAAGTATACTTTCATATTTTTCTTTATACTGTCCAATAAGAAGATCTCTGTAATGTTTGCAACCATTTCTACCTATGTGTGAAATGTTACTAGAAGAAACTTTACACATATAAATTCAGTGATAGGTGTCTCCACCTACAGAACTGAGGAAATGGTGAATGGAAGAAAATTGTACATTTACACTTAGATGGAGGCGTAAATTTACACTTGAGTAAGTCTACCCTTGTATATTGACATTTGTGAATCAGGATCATAGTGTTTACAGTAGGCTGCATTATAACTTCACTTGGGGTATGTGCAAAGTGTTTGTGAGTCCACAGAGCTGTGAAGAGGATAGACCCACTTTTGTTCTTGATTTGTGTATGATGTTTATGAACTCAGTGCCTTTCCTTTCCAAGGACTTCCACCCATGTGATGTTTACACAATGATTTACAGTTTACAAATTGTACATACGTTTGGTTGTCAGGCATTTACCTGTGTTGTTGTTTTATGATCCTGAATATGAATTTTTGAGTTATGAGTTATAGTTCCTATCTAGGTAGGTAGGTAGAAAAATACTTTATTAGTTAATAAAAACCATAAAAAACACATGTAAGAAAACAATTACAGATATCAGTTAACCTAAAAAGTGTGCAAACAATAAAATGTAAGCAAAAAATAAAAAGAGGTCCTCATAATTAAAACGAAGGAAACCCAAATACGATTCTGGACACAAACATAACCTATTGTTTTAAGAGAGCATATTCACAACCATCCCTATGAGGACGTATAATGGCCTATTGTCTAAAGTTGCATTCAAGATTAGCAATACCCCTACATTGCCGATACCTATTGTCTATAGGATGGATTCTGATGTCATGTGACTGAACAGTTCCCTTCTTTGCTTAAAGGGTGCTAGATGAGCTTGCTCTTTTCCATTTTGGTAGGAAATCAAGCGTTGGTAGATCTCCCAACCTCATCTGTGCGAGGGTCTGCTTACTTTTTCATGCTAATGAGGAAGACATGATAGGAGATTCCTTATCGAACGCATATTAATTTAAGACCAACAATCCATGAGATTGGCTCGATAGGGCCTCCAAGTCTTCTAACCAGCTTAAAATTGTGGCTGATTTGTTAACTCCTTTTCTAAAAGCTGGTGCCGGTAATGAGCTGCCCCACAGATCACTTACCTCCAGCCGTGATATGCTGTTTTCCCAGTAATCCTTAAAAATCTTATTACCCCTCTCAAGATTGATTTTTCTGCCAGACTAGACTTGCCAGAGTGTCTGTGGGTGCTAAATGTAATTTATAACAGCCATTAACAAATGCTGCCGGTCTTGCTAATGATTGCTTTGTTAGTAAGAACTCTAGTCTGACTTGGACGGGGAGGCTGATCTAGGTATAGTTCCTATCTAGACTAATTCACAAATGCCTTCCATCCAAATACAATCTATCAGATATATAATGTTTGATAGAACTACAATGATTGTGAGGTCTGTTTTCCCAAGGAGAGTTTATTTCTACATATACGGTTTTGAATGGCATATATTTTGGCAGGCATCATACTTTATACTTTTGTCATTTGAAGAATAGAATATTTCCAAGTAAGCTCATTATGTCATCATTCCGAGCTATACAAATCCAATTCACTGACTGATACAGATGTAGTGAGTTATTGCTTCATAATACTTTGTGAAATGCAAAATTATTGTAGATGTTTGATTTGTGACTTTCTGTCTGAAAGCACTATTTTGTACTACATTTCTAATGCAATACGCTTGTTCTCAGATTTGTTTATTCAATAGGCGTTATGCTACTAATTGGTCTCAATTTCTCTTGAATACTCTCCTTGCAGTGTCTTTGTTGCTGCTTGCTTTTCCTTTATTACCTATTATTTGTTTTTGGAGCACTTTTATTCATTCTCAGTTTGGTTAAACACACATTTTGCAGCAAGAGACCTCATGTCATTAAGTCTTCACAAAGTACAGTAAGAAGTACACTAAGAGTGTAGGTTTGGGTCACTCCCCTTCAGTCATTATTTTCATAGTTTGACTTTGTTTGGATATGTTGTTTATCAAGTACATTGCATATCACAGATGGCTACAGTATCCCGCATTTGTTCTGTTAGTTTTCTGTGATAGTGAATTAAGATATCCTATTATAAGACTACAGATCTAACATGAAGAGCAGTTGTGTTTGCTTTGAAGTATTTACTTATCTGACACAATAATTTAATTACTATTGTTTATTCTTTATGAAGTGTGTGCTGTTTGGATTCCTTAGCCTGACTTAAAAAACCAGTGGCATTTAGTAATCATGTGTATCCCAGTTTAAAGAAGAACACAATGATTCCCCCGACATACTTTCATCAGGAAATCAGCTTTCCCTCCCTAATAGGTCATCAGCTAGGTATTCAAAAAGGCAAATATGTGGGAAAGATCACAAATATAATATAGTACAGAGCAGGGCATTTGTATCAAATGGGGATTATAGATTTTGATGAATTCATCAGTCACTTTAGCCGGATCTGTCTGCAGCACACCTAGGCTTCTCCCAGCATTATAAATTATGATTATAGCTCATTCCCTCCTCAATTAAGGCTATAAGGGTCATTCTTTGGTGGCACGATCATCTGGATCTGAGCTAAATTATAATCTAAGATAATTCACAAGATGTTTAAGCACTGCAGTTTACAATTACAAATCAAGATGTTTTCCTCTTCATTTGATATAACTGTATCGCCATTAAGAGCATTCTGAACCCATTGGAAGCTTTCTCAGCTACTACCCTACCTAGGGTGGAAAAGGCATCTTGTAGATGTAAACCTGTGACCATTGCTAATTTTTCCATTCATAGAGTCAATAGAAGGGGCCCTCAATTTAAGTGCTCCAAACGTAGCCTGAAGAATATGCTTGTAACCTACCCCCTCCATAAAGTGAAAACTGGGAGAAGTCCCACATTTGCTTTTTAGATCCCAAGGTTTAAGGAATTTAAATGGTTGATTTCTTTCTGATACTAAATACATTATTGTGGAATTATAATTATGGAACATTGAAACATACTGAAAGGTTCTAAAGTATTAATGAGAAAGGTGAGTGATTATGATACTAATTTGCCTCTGTCTAGATTTCTGGCACTGTCTCATAGATCATCCTCAGGTGGATGTTGATTTATACAGCACTGTTTGTCGACTGGGGAATGGTTAGATGGGGGAATTAGTGTGTGGAGCCGATGTTTTTTTAAACTTATTTGCATCAGGTCTTCACTGTTTAACCACTTCTGTGCCTTGGACGAGATGATCTCGTCCAAGGCTACAGTTCCCCTGTGCCTTGGACGAGATCATCTCGTCCATGGCACAGGGGAACTTGGGGGCGCGCTAGCGCGCCCCCCGTGCACCCCCCCTCCCCCTCCATGTCGGGGATGGAAGGGGAAGACCTTCCCCTTCCACCCCCGACCCCCCCACCCCCCCCTGTGACGTCAGCACGCGCGCGCGCGCTGATTAGTCACAGGGGCCTCCCTCGTCGCGCTGGAAGCATTTCTCTTTCAATCACTTGGGAGGCCCGGAGGGGCTTCAAAGGGAAGGAAAAGTATTTCCTTCCCTTTGAAGTCTCTCCGAGGGTTTCAAAAGCCGGATTGCTTGCAATCCGGCTTTTGAAACCCCACTAGACGCCAGGGATTTTTTTTTTTTTATTGTTATTGACAAAAGGGAGCGACCCCTTGGGCAAGGGTCGCTCCCAGGGGGGGCATATTTTCGGGAAGGCCTTTTCTGCCCCCCCTGGGGGCAGATCGGCCTATTATTAGGCCGATCTGCCCCCCGGGGGGGCAGAAACCTCTAGGCACCAGGGACCATTTTTATTTTTTTTTATTTTTTTATGTTTCTTTTTTTTTTTTTTGGTGGGGAGCGACCCCTTAGGCAAGGGTCGCTCCCCTTGGGGGATAGTTATATTTTGGCCATTTCTGCCCCCCTTGGGGGCAGATTGGCCTATTTTGATGAGGCCAATCTGCCCCCAAGGGGGGTAGAAACCACTAGACACCAGGGAATTTTTTCTTTGCGTGAATTTCACGCAAAGGGAGCGACCCCTTAGGCAAGGGTCGCTCCCTGGGGGGGAGGGCAATTTATTTTAGGCCATTTCTGCCCCCCCTGGGGGCAGATCGGCCTATTATTAGGCCGATCTGCCCCCAGGGGGGGCAGAAACCTCTAGGCGCCAGGGCAATTTTTTTTTTTTTTTTGTTGTTTCTTTTTTTAGAGATGGGGAGCGACCCATCAGGCAAGGGTCGCTCCCCTGGGGGGTAAATTGTATTTAGGCCATTTCTGCCCCCCGGGGGGCTGATTGGCCGATTTTAGGTCAATCTGCCCCCAAGGGGGCAGAAACCACTAGGCACCGGGGATTTGTTTTGTGGCGCCAATGTCACGCAGGGGGAGCGACCCCGTAGGCAAGGGTCGCTCCCGGGTGGGGTGGGGGTTGGGGGGGCAAATTTATTTTAGGCCTAATATTAGGCTGATCTGCCCCCGGGGGGGGCAGAAACCTCTAGGCGCCAGGGCAATTTTTTGTTTGTTTGTTTGTTTGTTTTTTTAGAGATGGGGAGCGACCCATCAGGCAAGGGTCGCTCCCCTGGGGGGCAAATTGTATTTAGACCATTTCTGCCCCCCTGGGGGCAGATTGGCAGATTTTAGGTCAATCTGCCCCCAAGGGGGCAGAAACCACTAGGCACTGGGGATTTGTTTTTTGGCGCCAATGTCACGCAGGGGGAGCGACCCCGTAGGCAAGGGTCGCTCCCGGGGGGGGTGGGGGCTGGGGGGGCAAATTTATTTTAGGGCATTTCTGCCCCCCCCCTTCCCGGGGCCGGCTGAGCTAGAGGCCAAACTCCACAGGTAGGCACTTTGCAAAAAACACCTGTGAAAAAATATGTTCTGTCCACGTTGTGTTTTGGGCCATTTCCTTTCGTGGGCGCTAGGCCTACCCACAGAAGTGAGGTACCATTTTTATTGAGAGACTTAGGGGAACGCTGGGTGGAAGGAAATTTGTGGCTCCTCTCAGATTCCAGAACTTTCTGCCACAGAAAAGTGAGGAACATGTGTTTTTTTAGCCACATTTTGAGGTTTGCAAAGGATTCTGGGTAACAGAACCTGGTCCGAGCCCTGCAAGTCACCCCATCTTGGATTCCCCTGGGTCTCTAGTTTTCAGAAATGCACAGGTTTGGTAGGTTTCCCTAGGTGCCGGGTGAGCTACAGGCCAAAATCCACAGGTAGGCACTGTTTTCTTTCAAAAATGGGATGTGTCCACGTTGCGTTTTGGGGCGTTTGCTGTTGCGGGCGCTAGGCCTACCCACGCAAGTGAGGTATCATTTTTATCGGGAGACTTGGGGGAACGCTGGGTGGAAGGAAATTTGTAGCTCCTCTCAGATTCCAGAACTTTCTGCCACAAAAATGTGAGGAGCATGTGTTTTTTTAGCCAAATTTTGAGGTTTGCAAAGGATTCTGGGTAACAGAACCTGGTCCGAGGCCCGCAAGTCACCCCTCCTTGGATTCCCCTAGGTCTCTAGTTTTCAGAAATGCACAGGTTTGGTAGGTTTCCCTAGGTGCCGGCTGAGCTAGAGGCCAAAATCTACAGGTAGGCACTTCGCAAAAAACACCTCTGTTTTTTTCCAAAATTTAGGATGTGTCCACGTTGCGCTTTGGGGTGTTTCCTGTCGCCGGCGCTAGGCCTACCCACGCAAGTGAGGTATCATTTTTATCGGGAGACTTGGGGGAACGCTGGGTGGAAGGAAATTTGTAGCTTCTCTCAGATTCCAGAACTTTCTGCCACAGAAATGTGAGGGACATGTGTTTTTTTAGCCAAATTTTGAGGTTTGCAAAGGATTCTGGGTAACAGAACCTGGTCCGAGCCCCGCAAGTCACCCCTCCTTGGATTCCCCTATGTCTCTAGTTTTCAGAAATGCACAGGTTTGGTAGGTTTCCCTAGGTGCCGGCTGAGCTAGAGGCCAAAATCTACAGGTAGGCACTTCGCAAAAAACACCTCTTTTTTTTCCAAAATTTAGGATGTGTCCACGTTGCGCTTTGGGGTGTTTCCTGTCGCCGGCGCTAGGCCTACCCACGCAAGTGAGGTATCATTTTTATTGGGAGACTTGGGGGAACGCTGGGTGGAAGGAAATTTGTAGCTCCTCTCAGATTCCAGAACTTTCTGCCACAGAAATGTGAGGGACATTTGTTTTTTTAGCCAAATTTTGAGGTTTGCAAAGGATTCTGGGTAACAGAACCTGGTCCGAGCCCCGCAAGTCACCCCTC
The DNA here is from genome assembly GCF_031143425.1 of Pleurodeles waltl. Lineage (NCBI taxonomy): Eukaryota > Metazoa > Chordata > Amphibia > Caudata > Salamandridae > Pleurodeles > Pleurodeles waltl. The sequence continues at coordinate 396,990,415 of NC_090439.1, forward strand.
CTTGGATTCCCCTAGGTCTCTAGTTTTCAGAAATGCACAGGTTTTGTAGGTTTCCCTAGGTGCCGGCTGAGCTAGAGGCCAAAATCTACAGGTAGGCACTTCGCAAAAAACACCTCTGTTTTTTTCCAAAATTTAGGATGTGTCCACATTGCGCTTTGGGGTGTTTCCTGTCGCCGGCGCTAGGCCTACCCACGCAAGTGAGGTATCATTTTTATCGGGAGACTTGGGGGAACGCTGGGTGGAAGGAAATTTGTAGCTCCTCTCAGATTCCAGAACTTTCTGCCACAGAAATTTGAGGAACATGTGTTTTTTTAGCCAAATTTTGAGGTTTGCAAAGGATTCTGGGTAACTGAACCTGGTCCGAGCCCCGCAAGTCACCCCTCCTTGGATTCCCCTAGGTCTCTAGTTTTCAGAAATGCACAGGTTTGGTAGGTTTCCCTAGGTGCCGGCTGAGCTAGAGGCCAAAATCTACAGGTAGGCACTTCGCAAAAAACACCTCTGTTTTCTCCCAAAATTTAGGATGTGTCCACGTTGCGCTTTGGGGTGTTTCCTGTCGCCGGCGCTAGGCCTACCCACCCAAGTGAGGTATCATTTTTATCGGGAGACTTGGGGGAACGCTGGGTGGAAGGAAATTTGTAGCTCCTCTCAGATTCCAGAACTTTCTGCCACAAAAATGTGAGGGACATGTGTTTTTTAGCCAAATTTTGAGGTTTGTAAAGGATTCTGGGTAACAGAACCTGGTCCGAGCCCCGCAAGTCACCCCTCCTTGGATTCCCCTAGGTCTCTAGTTTTCAGAAATGCACAGGTTTGGTAGGTTTCCCTAGGTGCCGGCTGAGCTAGAGGCCAAAATCTACAGGTAGGCACTTCGCAAAAAACACCTCTGTTTTCTCCCAAAATTTAGGATGTGTCCACGTTGCGCTTTGGGGTGTTTCCTGTCGCCGGCGCTAGGCCTACCCACGCAAGTGAGGTATCATTTTTATCGGGAGACTTGGGGGAACGCTGGGTGGAAGGAAATTTGTAGCTCCTCTCAGATTCCAGAACTTTCTGCCACAGAAATGTGAGGAACATGTGTTTTTTTAGCCAAATTTTGAGGTTTGCAAAGGATTCTGGGTAACAGAACCTGGTCCGAGCGCCGCAAGTCACCCCTCCTTGGATTCCCATAGGTCTCTAGCTTTCAGAAATGCACAGGTTTGGTAGGTTTCCCTAGGTGCCGGCTGAGCTAGAGGCCAAAATCTACAGGTAGGCACTTCGCAAAAAACACCTCTGTTTTTTTCCAAAATTTAGGATGTGTCCACGTTGCGCTTTGGGGTGTTTCCTGTCGCCAGCGCTAGGCCTACCCACGCAAGTGAGGTATCATTTTTATCGGGAGACTTGGGGGAACGCTGGGTGGAAGGAAATTTGTAGTTCCTCTCAGATTCCAGAACTTTCTGCCACAGAAATGTGAGGAACATGTGTTTTTTTAGCCAAATTTTGAGGTTTGCAAAGGATTCTGGGTAACAGAACCTGGTCCGAGCCCCGCAAGTCACCCCTCCTTGGATTCCCCTAGGTCTCTAGTTTTCAGAAATGCACAGGTTTGGTAGGTTTCCCTAGGTGCCGGCTGAGCTAGAGGCCAAAATCTACAGGTAGGCACTTCGCAAAAAACACCTCTGTTTTCTCCCAAAATTTAGTATGTGTCCACGTTGCGCTTTGGGGTGTTTCCTGTCACCGGCGCTAGGCCTACCCACGCAAGTGAGGTATCATTTTTATCGGGAGACTTGGGGGAACGCTGGGTGGAAGGAAATTTGTAGCTCCTCTCAGATTCCAGAACTTTCTGCCACAGAAATTTGAGGAACATGTGTTTTTTTAGCCAAATTTTGAGGTTTGCAAAGGATTCTGGGTAACTGAACCTGGTCCGAGCCCCGCAAGTCACCCCTCCTTGGATTCCCCTAGGTCTCTAGTTTTCAGAAATGCACAGGTTTGGTAGGTTTCCCTAGGTGCCGGCTGAGCTAGAGGCCAAAATCTACAGGTAGGCACTTCGCAAAAAACACCTCTGTTTTCTCCCAAAATTTAGGATGTGTCCACGTTGCGCTTTGGGGTGTTTCCTGTCGCCGGCGCTAGGCCTACCCACCCAAGTGAGGTATCATTTTTATCGGGAGACTTGGGGGAACGCTGGGTGGAAGGAAATTTGTAGCTCCTCTCAGATTCCAGAACTTTCTGCCACAAAAATGTGAGGGACATGTGTTTTTTTAGCCAAATTTTGAGGTTTGTAAAGGATTCTGGGTAACAGAACCTGGTCCGAGCCCCGCAAGTCACCCCTCCTTGGATTCCCCTAGGTCTCTAGTTTTCAGAAATGCACAGGTTTGGTAGGTTTCCCTAGGTGCCGGCTGAGCTAGAGGCCAAAATCTACAGGTAGGCACTTCGCAAAAAACACCTCTGTTTTCTCCCAAAATTTAGGATGTGTCCACGTTGCGCTTTGGGGTGTTTCCTGTCGCCGGCGCTAGGCCTACCCACGCAAGTGAGGTATCATTTTTATCGGGAGACTTGGGGGAACGCTGGGTGGAAGGAAATTTGTAGCTCCTCTCAGATTCTAGAACTTTCTGCCACAGAAATGTGAGGAACATGTGTTTTTTTAGCCAAATTTTGAGGTTTGCAAAGGATTCTGGGTAACAGAACCTGGTCCGAGCCCCGCAAGTCACCCCTCCTTGGATTCCCATAGGTCTCTGGCTTTCAGAAATGCACAGGTTTGGTAGGTTTCCCTAGGTGCCGGCTGAGCTAGAGGCCAAAATCTACAGGTAGGCACTTCGCAAAAAACACCTCTGTTTTTTTCCAAAATTTAGGATGTGTCCACGTTGCGCTTTGGGGTGTTTCCTGTCGCCAGCGCTAGGCCTACCCACGCAAGTGAGGTATCATTTTTATCGGGAGACTTGGGGGAACGCTGGGTGGAAGGAAATTTGTAGTTCCTCTCAGATTCCAGAACTTTCTGCCACAGAAATGTGAGGAACATGTGTTTTTTTAGCCAAATTTTGAGGTTTGCAAAGGATTCTGGGTAACAGAACCTGGTCCGAGCCCCGCAAGTCACCCCTCCTTGGATTCCCCTAGGTCTCTAGTTTTCAGAAATGCACAGGTTTGGTAGGTTTCCCTAGGTGCCGGCTGAGCTAGAGGCCAAAATCTACAGGTAGGCACTTCGCAAAAAACACCTCTGTTTTCTCCCAAAATTTAGGATGTGTCCACGTTGCGCTTTGGGGTGTTTCCTGTCACCGGCGCTAGGCCTACCCACGCAAGTGAGGTATCATTTTTATCGGGAGACTTGGGGGAACGCTGGGTGGAAGGAAATTTGTAGCTCCTCTCAGATTCTAGAACTTTCTGCCACAGAAATGTGAGGAACATGTGTTTTTTTAGCCAAATTTTGAGGTTTTCAAAGGATTCTGGGTAACAGAACCTGGTCCGAGCCCCGCAAGTCACCCCTCCTTGGATTCCCCTAGGTCTCTAGTTTTCAGAAATGCACAGGTTTGGTAGGTTTCCCTAGGTGCCGGCTGAGCTAGAGGCCAAAATCTACAGGTAGGCACTTCGCAAAAAACACCTCTGTTTTTTTCCAAAATTTAGGATGTGTCCACGTTGCGCTTTGGGGTGTTTCCTGTCGCCAGCGCTAGGCCTACCCACGCAAGTGAGGTATCATTTTTATCGGGAGACTTGGGGGAACGCTGGGTGGAAGGAAATTTGTAGCTCCTCTCAGATTCCAGAACTTTCTGCCACAAAAATATGAGGGACATGTGTTTTTTTAGCCAAATTTTGAGGTTTGTAAAGGATTCTGGGTAACAAAACCTGGTCCGAGCCACGCAAGTCACCCCTCCTTGGATTCCCCTAGGTCTCTAGTTTTCAGAAATGCACAGGTTTGGTAGGTTTCCCTAGGTGCCGGCTGAGCTAGAGGCCAAAATCTACAGGTAGGCACTTCGCAAAAAACACCTCTGTTTTCTCCCAAAATTTAGGATGTGTCCACGTTGCGCTTTTGGGTGTTTCCTGTCGCCGGCGCTAGGCCTACCCACGCAAGTGAGGTATCATTTTTATCGGGAGACTTGGGGGAACGCTGGGTGGAAGGAAATTTGTAGCTCCTCTCAGATTCTAGAACTTTCTGCCACAGAAATGTGAGGAACATGTGTTTTTTTAGCCAAATTTTGAGGTTTGCAAAGGATTCTGGGTAACAGAACCTGGTCCGAGCCCCACAAGTCACCCCTCCTTGGATTCCCCTAGGTCTCTAGTTTTCAGAAATGCACAGGTTTGGTAGGTTTCCCTAGGTTCCGGCTGAGCTAGAGGCCAAAATCTACAGGTAGGCACTTTGCAAAAAACACCTCTGTTTTTTTCCAAAATTTAGGATGTGTCCACGTTGCGCTTTGGGGTGTTTCCTGTCGCCAGCGCTAGGCCTACCCACGCAAGTGAGGTATCATTTTTATCGGGAGACTTGGGGGAACACTGGGTGGAAGGAAATTTGTAGCTCCTCTCAGATTCCAGAACTTTCTGCCACAAAAATGTGAGGGACATGTGTTTTTTTAGCCAAATTTTGAGGTTTGCAAAGGATTCTGGGTAACAGAACCTGGTCCGAGCCCCGCAAGTCACCCCTCCTTGGATTCCCCTAGGTCTCTAGTTTTCAGAAATGCACAGGTTTGGTAGGTTTCCCTAGGTGCCGGCTGAGCTAGAGGCCAAAATCTACAGGTAGGCACTTCGCAAAAAACACCTCTGTTTTTTTCCAAAATTTAGGATGTGTCCACGTTGCGCTTTGGGGTGTTTCCTGTCGCCGGCGCTAGGCCTACCCACGCAAGTGAGGTATCATTTTTATCGGGAGACTTGGGGGAACGCTGGGTGGAAGGAAATTTGTAGCTCCTCTCAGATTCCAGAACTTTCTGCCACAGAAATGTGAGGAACATGTGTTTTTTTAGCCAAATTTTGAGGTTTGCAAAGGATTCTGGATAACAGAACCTGGTCCGAGCCCCGCAAGTCACCCCTCCTTGGATTCCCCTAGGTCTCTAGTTTTCAGAAATGCACAGGTTTGGTAGGTTTCCCTAGGAGCTAGAGGCCAAAATCTACAGGTAGGCACTTCGCAAAAAACACCTCTGTTTTTTTCCAAAATTTAGGATGTGTCCACGTTGCGCTTTGGGGTGTTTCCTGTCGCCAGCGCTAGGCCTACCCACGCAAGTGAGGTATCATTTTTATCGGGAGACTTGGGGGAACATAGATTAGCAAAACAAGTGCTATTGCCCCTTGTCTTTCTCTACATTTTTTCCTTCCAAATATAGGAGAGTGTGTAAAAAAGACATCTATTTGAGAAATTCCCTATAATTCACATGCTTGTATGGTCACTTCGGAATTCAGAGATGTGCAAATAACCACTGCTCCTCAGCACCTTATCTTGTGCCCTTTTTGGAAATGCAAAGGTTTTCTTGATAGCAATTTTTTACTCTTTATATTTCAGCAAATGAATTGCTGTATACCCGGTATAGAATGAAAACGCACGTCAGGGTGCAACTCATTTATTGGCTCTGGGTTCCTTGGGTTCTTGATGAACCTACAAGCCCTATATATCCCCGCAACCAGAGGAGTCCAGCAGACGTAACAGTATATTGCTTTCGATAATCTGACATTGCAGGGAAAAGTTACAGAGTAAAACGTAGAGAAACATTTATGTTTTTTTCACCTCAATTTCAATATTTTTCTTTTTCAGTTGTTATTTTCTGTAGGAAACCCTTGTAGGATCTACACAAATGACCCCTTGCTGAATTCAGAATTTTGTCTACTTTTCAGAAATGTTTAGGTTTCTGGGATCCAGCATTGGTTTCATGCCCATTTCTGTCACTGACTGGAAGGAGGCTGAAAGCACAAAAAATTGCAAAAATGGGGTATGTCCCAGTAAAATGCCAACATTGTGTTGAAAAATTGGGTTTTCTGATTCAAGTCTGCCTGTTCCTGAAAGCTGGGAAGCTGCTGAGTTTAGCACCGCAAACCCTTTGTTGATGCCATTTTCAGGGGAAAAACCACAAGCCTTCTTCTGCAGCCACTTTTTCCAATTTTTTTGAAAAAAACGAAATTTTCACTGTATTTTGGGCAATTTCTTGGCCTCCTTCAAGGGAACCCACAAAGTCTGGGTACCTCTAGAATCCCTAGGATGTTGGAAAAAAAGGACGCAAATTTGGCTTGGTTAGCTTATGTGGACAAAAAGTTATGAGGGCCTAAGCGCGAACTGCCCCAAATAGGCAAAAAAAGGCCTGGCACAGGAGGGGGAAAAGGCCTGGCAGCGAAGGGGTTAACAGACACTACCCTATCAGATTGCCTAGAATGTGAGGTACTTCTGCATAATTTTCCTATAAATATGGACTCAGCTATTTCATGCTCATTTGCAAAAGGGCACATATATGCCCTCTTGGTCAATTCCTTGATACAATCCAGACTGAACTTTGCAAGCTCATTCTAACTGACTTCTCCCACAAAGCTTTTTCATTACATCCAACTTGTGAAGAATGCATCCACCCGATTCCCAGGGGCTTGTCAAGAAAGAATCATGTCCCTCCAATTCTCAGGAGCATTTATTGCTCCCGATTCATAGTAGAATCCTGTCTAAAGCTTTGAGAATTCAAAATAAAGCTTTGTATCTTGGGTTGCTTGGCTGTTAGGTGTAAGTGGTAGTTGCCGCAGTTCAACATTTGTTCCACTAAACAAAGTCCATTGGTAGTACAAAAAAATAGATCTGTTTCTTTGAATATCAAGCTGTTTCTATTGTTGCAGTAAAAATGTGGAATTCTCTGAAGCTTGATCTAATGGTGGAGCCTAAGCTAATGAACTGTCATAGGTTATTGAAGGCCTGACTTTTAAATCAATTGTAGTTGTCTCCTTTCTCCTTGACGTAGAAGCTCAGCAAACATGCACTTTATCACATAACATGGCACAACATAACATAGTCTCCTTCTCTCTTTTCAGAGCCTTCTCCTCTTTTCTTGAATTCCACAAGAAGTTGAAGCTCTGAATTTTCATTTACCCCATCCACCATAGGTAGGAATAGGACACAGACCAGCTCAGCACCTGGATACCCTCACTGGTTATAGTGCCTTTGTAAACACACATAACATAATAAGTGAAGTAAAGTCAATACAGATCTTAGTCGCTGGTTCGATAGAGAATGCTTTTTTGGAAAATCAGTCATCCAAAATCATAGTAGTACAGAATCCCAGAGGCAATCTTTCAATATTAAAAGTACAATTGGCTCTAGGGAAAGCAAAATGTGATCACATCAGGCACAATTATATATTTCTCATGAAGAAAATGTTAGCTGGATATTCAGAAACATAGCCTGAGGGAAAAACTCTGGAGGTGCCCCACTTCTTCTTATCTTGAAAGAAAGCTGGTTTATCCATTTTTCTACACTGGGTCTCAATTTCATCCACCACAACAGGTCTGTTGTAGAAGGCTAAACCTTTTTGGTGACTAAGGTAAAATGTGAAAAAACTGTAGGGCCAGATAGGTAACAGTAGTACCACAGACATGTGATGTTAGGATCTGACTAGCATGTATCCTTCCAATTTCGAATTCTGTTATCATAACAGGTAAAAAGCAGTTGTTAATGGACAAGAAAACGATGATGAAGTGTAACAGACCTTGACAATTATTACCTCATTTCACTTTTAGATGTAATGGGAAAGCATTTTTGGAAACCAGCTGAAGCAGGCTACAGAAGTGGGTCTATTCATGTAAAATCTTGTGTGAGGCCAAAACTGTTTTCCGTAAGAGTAATGGCACGTTCAAACAGAGCTACTGCATGGGTATGAAATAGGTTGATCTCAAAAACCTCAGTTTGTGTGTGGCATTCTTAGAATTCAAAGGTGCATTTATTTAAATTGACAGGAGCATGCTGAATGAGATCAAGTTGGAGCTAGGTGCATTTTTAGGTTTCAAGGAAATAAAGAGTATGATGTATGAGAAAACAATATCTGGAGTGCACGTTAGCCCAAAAAGGTTGCATGTTGAAATGCTCTCCCAGCAACACTTCTTTTTGAACTACTTATTATCAGATAACACACAGAATAAAATGGGGTCTGTTTTATTTTAGAGTATAGATGATGTTCTGGACTGTTTCACACAGAGAGCGACATTGTTAGGTTGTTTCTGGGGTTTGAACATTTTTATATAATGAAGGATCTCCTCATTACTATCCCTAAAAGTAAAATTTGGTGGTTAAGAAATCCTAGCAGTTAAAGATAAATGTTTCTTGGGTACTTTCTAATAGAATGGGAACAAAGGGGGGTTATGCACACAAATCAAGAAATGTTTGACCTTGTTTATAACAGCCCTTTGTTCCTACAATAGCACACTGGGGGCTTGTTCTGTGATAGCACTATTAAACTTCTAGTATGAAATTTATTGTCATGTTCCCTATATGTTGCTGACCACATGGGTTTGGTAAACTTGAAGGACTAATTGAAAATCACTTTCTCATACACTTGCTTTGCTTACCCCAGTCAACATCAAATCTTCCATTACAGAATGAGTTGTGGATACAGAATATTAAAGATGTGACATAATTGCATGTGCTATTGTACTGAATCTGACTTCAGACTAATCCTGATTGGGTAATATTCAGGTTTACCATCAAAGGACCCATAAGTATGGATGGAGCAGTGCCTCTTCAGTTATTCACTTTAATCAGGAATCAGTGCTATTCCTGGAGGTAGGGGGGATAAAATAATTCTAACACACTCTGTGTTAATGTTTAAACCTTGAGTTTGAAATTTTGGTACTTAGTTGAGTTGGAAAATTTTAAAACATGTACCATCTCGAAATGTATATCTAAAACTTGAATTGCCACCAGGACATGAATCATGATTTTTTGTATATACTTCATCCATGTGTGGGTTTATTCCAATATAGATTGGGAGAATTTAATCTAGCCATAGTCACAAAGAAATGGAAATGGAGAATTTGCCTGGTAAGTTGGAAAGTTAAACCCACATGCATTTTTGTACTGTTTAGACCTCTGTACACATCTACTGAAACTGTGGTTTTAGTTTTTTTTAAAAAAAACTATGGTGACACTTGCCATTGCAAAATATATTAATTGAGTGTGTAGATAAGGTGCAGATTGCTTTAGCAGTGTCAGGATTAGAGAGTGGAAGATACGTATTTAATCTGGTTAACAATGGAGGGGAACAACTACTACAACTCTTCTTTGTCTTGAGATTCCCTTTTTATTCGATTTGAAAGATTATGAATGTTTGGTATTATGTGTTTGAACTAAGGAATGGGACACTTGGTTGTTTTAAGTAGATTACTCAAATGTAGTAATTTAACTTTTACTCAAGTTCTACTATTTGTATTTGTCATGTCTGCAATGAAACATACATTATTATTGCTGTGTGCATTGTGATTATGATGGATGTGTTTTTATAGTTTGAATGTAAGCAAACGAGTCATATAGAGGGCACTTTGATTAAGGGTCTGTCTTACTCTCATCACAGTATCATATAAGCTTTAAAAATGGAGGGATGAGTCATAGAATGTTGTGAGCGACAGATGCATGAGATGAAAACAGATATTGACGACAGGGTGCATAGTAGAAAAGCAAAGCTTTTTTAAACAATTTTTATTATTTTTATTTCAAAATATTCTTATTGAGTATATGCAAAAAATATTACATCATGTATCAAGTAATATTACAAGACATTCAATGAATGTACATAGTCTTAATCATAAAATGAAATCATAAATGTTGGAAAGTGGGTTATTGGTAAGGGCAGGTAAGTACCTACACTTAGCAATCAGCCACTAACCCCAACTAGGTTCAGTTAGGTCTCAATAAATTAACCCCAGCTCAACCCTTGGTAGCATGGCAATGAGCAACAAGGCTTAACTTAGGAGACAAAGTATAAAGCATTCAAGTATCACAAAACAGTAATTAAATAAAACACAGAAAACAAAGTAAAAATCCCAAACCAATTTATATCAACAGGACATATGGTTAGCTTTAAAATGACACCAAAATTAACACAATTGGACAAGGGGAATCAGAGATATTAGTATTTTTTTGTGCTTAGAAACAAATAGCACCAATCTGGTCATCTGGTCGCACCTCTACCGGGGCAAAGTCAAAGTTTAAGGCCGAGCCAAACCTGAATCTTGATCCGACATCCCTGGAGCCCTTCTCGGAAACGCTGCTCAGGAGGTCCCGGTCAATTTTCTACGTTCAAACGCAGTCACTTTTTTGAGATTTTCTTCAGCGGGAATAACCTGCAAGTCAGGCTAGGTCGCGGTTGAGGCAAGCCGGCTAGAGTTGCCGCGGCAGGTCATCTATGGAGCTTTTTCCAAAAAGTTCTTCAAACTTCTCCAAACTTCTGGATATTCTTCCAGAAGATCTTTTAAGGTATTTTAGGAGTCCACAGCTCACCCCAAGGTTCCATTAGCTCTTTGTTGCTCCTTGAGTGTGCAGATTACAACTCCCATAATGCACCTGGCTCAAACTCCAAATTGGCCACTGGAGAGTGGTCTGCTGGTCAGTTTCTTCAGGGTTTGATGCAGAGGACTCTGGTTAGCAATTTTTCACCTGTAGAAAACACGGAGTCCCTACTTGAACCAGTTGAAGCCAGACAAAGTCGTTCTTGTGGTGAAGCACAAGTGTGCAGCTGGTGCAGTCCTTCAGAGTGCAGTGTTCAGGTGCATGTCAGGGGGGCAGCAGGACATGCCTTCTTCTTGTGACATTCTTCCTTGTAGGGATCTGAGGTGTGGGTGCAGCTCTGCCATATTTATTTTTGCTTCTGGGTGGAAAACACGGGGGTCCTGGTTCTCCAAACGGAGGCAGGGTCCTTCCCCCTGTGATGACCACTTCCTGGGAAGTGTGGCAAAAATCAATCCCAGGGAGCATCATTCTTTAAAAATCCATCATGGCTGAAACTGATTTTTTGGAGGTTACATCTGACTGAGCCCACCCACTGATGTGGTTAAAAATCATAAACACACCCCTCTCCTGCCCTTTCCTAATCTAATCAAGAGGGTACCTAATTGTCTGGGGTTGAAGGATGTGAGGGACGTGCTGGGTTGCTCCAAATGTCTTTGCTTGACTTTGAAGAACAGTTTGGCAACCCTCCTTCCTTCCTGCTTCCCCATCTGCTGAGGTAGTTCTCCTCCCCCAGGCACATCCTTTGTGTTCAGCCCAGGCCACTTCACACCTCATTAAGGCAACCGGGCCTTGATGGACAATCAGAGAAGGGCACCACAGAGCTGAAGTTGGCAACTTTTCAGGTAGAGTTTAAAACTCTTTACCTGAACTAGTTATATTAAATTCAATAAATGTAAATTGTGGAATTTATTATAACATTTAATTTGATACCCTAAATATCTGACACTTAGGGGGACAGTGTTAATCAAAATAAAGTCTCCCCATTTTAGCCTATGGAGGACATTCAATACAGAGAGGGAAAACACATTTGTCTATTTTACCCCACCAGGGCTTATAAAACACTTTTTATAGGGTTCCTGCTTATAGTTACATGGCACCCAACCCTAGGGGCACACAGGGCACACCTTAGGGGAGACATATGTAAAAATGAGGTAGTGTAAGACTTTGGAAGTACTTTTATTTCCAAAGTTTAATTCCCATATAACTTTAGTTTAAAAGTAGCCAGCAAGGCAGACCTGCCTTTAAAATGACACTGGGCACTTCAGCAGGGTACCTATTGGTGCAATACCTATGCTGGGGTCCCTAAACCTACATGCCCTACCATATACTAGGGACTTATAGGTAGGTTAATACTGGCAATTATAATTAGCCTATTTTGCATATACACTTTACACAGAGCACTGGCCCTGGGACTGGTAAGAAGTACCCAGAGCACAGCCAAGAGTCAGTAACCACAGTATCTGTCCAAAAAGTTTGGGGATGACCAGGGTAAAAAGTAGGGCTTTCCTACAATAAATATATGTAAAACAGATATAAATATTCACGTTTTGCCCAGAAAAAGCATAGTAATTACACTTGATGGTCATAGAGGAAAAGGAAAGGTCTATGATGTGGTAGAAAATGTGGGGATTAGACTGAATAAGATTAACGCAGTGTAAATGCAAAATGAAAAATCCTGGTGTGTAAGAAAGAGGGAAAAGCTGATGTAAATCTGAACGGGCCTTCAAATTGCAGAATTCGAACAATTGGTTGTAGATGGGAATAAGTGGGTAGCAAAGGAATTTTTTTTTAAAGGGAAAGGGTAAGCAGAAGACTAAGCCAGAGAGATGGATAATGTCCCTTTGCTATGGCTATACACACACTCAGATTGACCAGGGGACCTTCCAGAGCTCTCAGAAGAGACACAAGTCTAAGGTTTCTCTCATTAGGGAGAGGAAAATACCAGGATTAAGAATGTCGTAGCTATCTGATGTGTGGTACTATGCCTGTAGGGGGAAGGATCACATAAATTGAGACTGTTTTGGAATACATGCAACTTAAATTCCAGGATTTTTATTTAAATGTATACTAATGTTGCTTTTTACATTATAAAATGAACTACCAAAACTATGGGCCTCATTATGAGTTCAGTGGACGGGAAAACCCATCTGCCAAACTTCCGATGGGGATGTTGCTGACACGCTAGCTACCTCCGTACCAGGTCCATCATAACTTTCCCACTGGGGCTGGCAACCCAGTGGGAAAGTGGCAGCAGCATTGTTGCCAGCTCATACTATAGGGGGCACCAGCACTCTCACAATGCTCAGCAGACAGTGAGCACTGTGAGGGTGCTGGGCAGGGGGACCCCTGTACTGTCTATGCCAAGTGCCTGGGCAGCCCAGGGTCCCCCTGTGGCCTCCTGCATCTGTTCTCCGACAGCCTTTTCATGGCTGTGATACCACCATGAAAAGGCTGGCAGAGAACCAGTTTGTAATTAGCAGGGCGGCACTGCATGCAGAGCTGCCCTGGCTGAATCTGACCACCGCCACTGTCAGCCTGTCAGGATCACTGATCCCGGAGGAGATGGCTGTACCCTGGCGGTCTGACCTTGAGGGTCGTAATGTGGCAGTCGGACCACCACAGCAACAGCAGTTCTGATTGCCACCGCATGGCTGGCAGTCTCAAGACCTTTAGCCTTATAATCAAGCCCTATGTCTGCTTATCATAAAAAAAAGGGCAACAGCAAAATAAGGGAAACAAAAAGAATAGCGAAGAAATAAGGGGTGGTGGGGATCTCCAATGATAAATACTCTTGTAAATAGGGAAGAATCTGTATTTTTTACTTAGAAATAATTATGTTAGGCCAAGCTCGTGTAGTTTCACTTCATGGGATTCCGCGAGTTACATAAAAGCTCTACAAGATTCCTTGGAGTTCCACAAGTGGGTGGAAATCATCACATCACACTGGCCGTGCTGATTGTTAGTGCAGGAAATTGGTTCCATACTTAGAAATCAGCATGAACAGCACCATGTGGTGTACCAGAGGGCACTGCTGCTTGATTTAGTTTTGTTTTCGCTCAAGTAGATTTTCAAGTCGAGCAGCCGCTTTCCCAGTGCCAATAGCAGTGACCGCACGAGTTGAGAAAATCTTGGCAGGTACATATTTAGCACCCAAAAATTGTTCTGTGGACACCAATGATCATTCGTCAACTTATCATTGGTGAGCTGTGTGTGAGAAGAAAACTCCGCTATGTGGTAGCCTGCAGAATTTGGCCAGAACTCTGCATTACATATATAATGTGGAGTGGCCAAAACTCAGAAAACTCACTGGTAGAGTGGAATTTATCACACATCGCTAGAAATAATCAAGTATCTTTAACAAGGTTTTTGCACTTCATAACTGTGGGTATTTTCAGATAAATACTTATGAAAAGGGTGACATTGTTTTCCAATCAGGGTATTTGTTGAACTTCTTTCCAAATGATGAATATTACATAATGTATTCCACCATTTCACCCAAAGAATGCTATTACACTCATTCCACTGTGTGATATGTTGTTTTTCACTGAAAGCACCAATCATTTTTACAAGTTTATTTATATCTAGCAAAGTTGGAATTTATGGCTCTAAGCCCCAAAATAATCATATGTCAATATGTGAAGTTTGTATTTTTAAACAGCTTTAATATTTTTTCAGAATGTATTTATTTTGGTGCAATCATATGTTCATGTTATTCAGTGCTGCTTCAACGGAGACAGAAGTGTTTAATTGTTCTTAAGTTTGTTTTATGTAAACATACTAGTGTCCCCAATCTTCTATGTAGAAAGAAGGAAAGCAGTATTTTAAGTTCATTGACTTAAAGACATGAAGATAGTGCACCCGTCCTTGCCCGCAAACTCTAGTTTCCGGTTGCTGGGTAAATTCCTCATTCAATTTTATATCAAAAAGATTTGTAGTTTCATCTTCACCACACATCAGATGCAAAAATGAGGAGCTGTGCTGGACATTTTCCTTTAGACAAGGCTTTGTGCAGGAGATGAGGAGTTATGATAGGAGATATAGCCTTCATATATTCCTTTAACAATTGTATATCAATTATAGTGATTGATGACTAACCCAAAATTCTATTGATATTTGATTAAATTACTTAAAAATGCTATGGGGGAGACAAGGTGGGCAAAGATAGTTATGAGTACAGGAAGTAATATTGCAGAAGTACTCTTTTTTGCAATGTTCAACATGCCTTTGTGAAGAAGACCCTGAAGAGTCAGAAATGATCCAATGCCACCAATGGAGACTTAAGAGACATTCTGATTGATAGGTAATTTTCGTATTATGCCAAGTGGAGACAGGTTTTATAACATCTACTCGGCTATCAAGTATTTTTTTATATTTAAAGTGTCAGATTATGGGGCCTATTTACAAACTGAATTTTGTGGTACATTTTTTATAATACTACAAGAGTCCCTGCAAACATTCTGTAAAATGTTATTCACAAATGTATTCACATATTTTCTGTTCCTACCCCTCCTATCATTTTCTATGTGGAGATCTCTGCCTGACTGCGGAGTCTCTGCACGTGTAACTTTATATTTAAGTAGTAATTGTGGGCAGTATGAGAGGCTGGAAAATAAGGAATCCTTTCTAGTAAAGGGAAGGGGATTAAGAAGGAGTTAAAGAAAGATTAGGGTGATTAAGAACAGACATGTATCTACTCACAAAAGGTTAAGCCCACTACAACACCAAAAAGGGATCTAAAACAGCAGGAAATTACTCCAACTTGGAGCTGAAGTAATCCAGCACCTGACATGGCCAACCACTTGTACTGCAACACCCTTGCATAACAAATAAGTAGAGGTAAAGGCTTTAAAATAAAATCCTATGTGAAATAATTTTAAATTAATTTAAATTCCTTACATTAATCAAAACATAAATAAGTATAATTAAATTGAAAAGAAATACATAAACAAAATAATAAATAGATAACTAATAAATAAGTTCATTTTTAATTTGAATTTTAAACAATAATAATAATTTAATACACTTAATGAATCTAATATTTATTCAAAATCCAGGTAATTGTGCTGTATGATTTTGTCTTTAGTTCTAGTTTTAAAACAAAAATACAAATTTTATTTACATTAAATTTAATATAAAAATATTTTAACTTTTTTCAAGTTTATTAAACTTTTTTTACTTTTCCCTATACTTTACATGACGGAGACTCCATAGTTGGGGTAGAAAGCTCCATATGGAAAAGAAGAGGCAAAAGCTCCCTATACTTTACAATAGGGGGAGTTTCACCATGGTGGCAAAGATCTTCTATAGATAGCATATAGACAACACCTTAGACATTCTAGTGGTTGTAGTAAAGCTCGATCTCAGCCAGTCCTGCCTGATGGGGACTAATCTTGTGGTGTTGGATATGGTGAAGTTTGCTCTAGCCTATTCTCCATATAGTCCCTGTTGGGAATGTCCATACCAGTCAATGTCAAAACCAAAGTACCAGTTGGAATCAGCAAATGCAATGTTGAAGAGACTGTAAATTACTGTTCTACCAGAAATTAGTATGAGCAGGCCATGGAGTCAAGGAATCTTCCAAAACAGTATAATTTATTGAAGGCTGGAGGTACCCACCCGAATCAGTTTTACCAAACACAGGGCCTCATTACGACTTTGGTGGTCTTTTTGTAAGACCGCTGAAGCCACTGCAGGCAACAGGCCGCCAGTCCTGCTGGTGTGGTGGTGCTGGCTGTGCAAGACCGCCAGGACCCATCACCTCCCGGACAATGTCCTCGATGAAGAAGGTAAGTGGTCGTCTGAAAGGGGGGAGTCTGTGTTTGTGTGGGTGCATGTGTGTATGTATGCGGAGGGGGGTGTAGTGTGAGTGCGTGTATGTGGAGTGGTTTGGTGAATGCTTACGTGTATGCAATTGAATGTGAATGTTTGTGTGCGTGTATGTGCATGTGTAAGGGGTGTCTGAGTGCGTGTGTGCGAGTGAGTGGTGTGTGTCTGCATGTTTGCGAGAGAGTGGGGGTGTGTGTCTGCATATCTGAAAGTGAGTAGGGTTATCTGTAGATGTATGCATATGTCGAGGGATGTGTATGTGAACGCATGCGTGCGTGAAGGGGTGGGGTGTGTTTGTAAGTGTGTGGGCGGGCGGGGGAGTGTGTGCATTTGTGTGGACGTGTGGGGCTACATGTGTCGGCGACAGGAACAGGGATTCCTGTCACCAGGTGCATGACCGCCAGGGTTTTCATGATGGGGTGACTGGCACGGAAAGCCTGGCGGTCTGCAGCTTTGTTATTCAGCTGGCAGGCAGAGGCCTGCTGCCGGGTTGGAGGTGCACACTGCCCACTGCATTGGTGCGACCGCCCTGGCGGGCCTGACGGCGTTGTGGAGGTTTGGCTTCTGCCAAACCCCACAATTTGTGATGTGGTGGTCTTCATAGCGGGGTCTACAGCAGTAAGACCACCATGGCGAGGCTGGCAGTCTGATGACCACCAGCCTCGTAATGATGGCCAGAGTGTCCTGTTATATGGTTTCTACAAATCAAGTAGGACTGTGTATCTGTTCAACATAAGCATCAGTGTATAGGGACTCATTTTGCCTACATCAGCAGGAAATGTTAAAATGATTCCTATCTAACTCACAGTGCCCCATAAGAAACCCTAAACACACCAGGGTATCAGATGGTATTTGCAACCTCAAACATGACTACTGAGATTCCCCAGAAAATCGTGGAAACAGATCTACCCTTTTGTTGTCACAATTTGTACACAAGCTAAGAAATACAATAGATGCTGTAAGGTTGTTTCAAACATTTATTGCAACAAGGTTATTTTTGGTTAAACAAAATGAGCTGTGATTATTAGACAAATGAGACAAGCCATGGTAATCAGCATTACAAAAATGGTTAAAAAGATAAATTGTGGAACCATGATAATGATATTATGTTGGTACACTCCTATCTGTTACTACCTACACTATGAAGAACATAGTAGGAGTACCCTCGCCAGATCAGTTAGGAAAGCCCAACCCCCATATCTGTGTAAAATGTACTGGGAACAGAAAGCCAGTCTGGTGTAGTGCAGGCTATTGTCTTGTGCAGGGTAGCGGTCAGAACCAGCATCATTCAGCAAAGCTGCATTCTAGTCATTGTGCACTGCATTCCAAGACAATCCCAGCTGAAGTGCTCCTGTGCTGAATGTGGTGCAGAGGCAGTTTTTATAATACAAGCGCCTCTCAAGTTGCACTGTGTCAGAGGTGGAGGGCCGGTGCAATGATTTTTCTGCAAGTAAGGATCTGTCTCCACAGACTATCACAATGTTAGGGCATCGCATTCTGTGTGCCCCAGCCTTGAAAGGAGAGTACAGACTAAATAGCAGCAATGCTTACATGA
Organism: Pleurodeles waltl; assembly: GCF_031143425.1. Taxonomy (NCBI): domain Eukaryota; kingdom Metazoa; phylum Chordata; class Amphibia; order Caudata; family Salamandridae; genus Pleurodeles; species Pleurodeles waltl. The sequence goes on from NC_090439.1 coordinate 397,008,204, forward strand.
AGAAAGTGGCATGTACAATGATTTCTCAGTACATTATTGCATAAGTGAAAATCCATGTAAAATGTCAACATCAGGAAAGAAATGTTAATTTAAAATGTGCATTTTAAAATGGAGGCACTAAACTGGCCCTATGATGCTTTACCACAGTGCTATTCAGAGGGGACTGAGCAAAATTCCAGAGGCACAGAATTAGCATGAAGGTACTGCACATTTTAGGGTTGCATGGTAAGATAATCTATTTTAGATCATTCCCTTTGATTATGTTCCTTGGCTATCCAAATGTTGTTTTTTATCCCAGGTCCATAGACACTTCACCTTCAGTGGGTACAAACTATAGCAATGGTAATGCGCTGTTGGGTCAAGATAATAAGGGAACACTGGCCTAACATGGAAGCATTTGCTCAGATGTCTTTGAAGACCTGTCCATATAGCCAAATAAATGGTATCGCAAGAAGGAAGACATTGGGTACCACTCACTATCGGTTGTTTGAGTCCTATTTGAAAGGGTGAACATCAATATCCTGATACCCAAGGCCATCCAACAATTCTGAGAACAAGTAGATATTTTTTGCTGTCAACAACAATAGGATTTAACTTGACACATCCCACTGAGAGAAAATTGCAGACCTTTTTGATGACCCATGACATTGGTGCAGAGCGAACTACAATTCCACTTTCATATTCCACTTTTAAACCAATGTTTTGATGGAAACTAAAAAACTAAGAAATAAAAACAAAAATGTAAGATGAAAACATGGTGAATAAACGAGCAAAATAAATCAATAAACATCTCTAAATGTACACATGCATAATTGTTTTATCAATACTAGAAACCTACCAAGGGCATCTTCAACATCTGAAGTTAAATTTCTTCTACTGTTACTCTTGTGTAATTTCTATGGTGAGGTCCACGTTTCAAAACTAGGGAAGATAAATATCGCTTCTGATCCAAGAAAAGTCATGGACAGTAAAAAGTAAATGGAGTAATGGCAATTAACGCGAAAGTGAAAATAAGCAGAAACAATTAGCTTTATTTTACTGCATCCATAAACCCATCAATCCTTCGCTGTAATTGTATTCCCAAATGCCATTTTACAATTTCATTTGTAAGACTCAGATTCTGAGTTTGTAGGAATCCAGGTGATTTTGTTTGCACCAGAAACATACTGATACCTTGGGTACATTATTTATTAGGTGCAATGAAATTAACATAGTACATGTTTCTGTGGAATAACATGCAGAATTTGGTGCTTACTGCACCAATACTGCATGGGATAATAAATACCGCACATTTCCTCTGTTAAAATATAGCAGGTTTTACTTGTCTGACTTTTACCAAGGGTGAGTAATTTAGCACCCCGACCATTACCAGATGCATTAAATGAAAACAAACTCGTACTTCTGACCTTCCACAAAAAGAGGTTTAAACTGAGGTTTGAAAACAGTGATGCACTTGTAATCAGGACCTTGGTGCCTTATTGAGAGTTTGGTGGATGAAATACTCCATTACAAACATGGGGGATATCCTGTTCACCGTATCACAAGTGCACTATAGTCTGTGGAACTTTTAATACCACAGACAGGATATCCATCATGTTTTCCCACCCACCAGACTCTAAATATGGCCCTTAGTTTTTTTTCTGGAAATTCATAAAGTTAGTTACATTTATCTTTGTTTTCCAAGTTCTCTAAAATTTAAGAAATGAAGGGGCAGATTTAAGAAAAGTGGCGCTATACTTAGTGCAGCGCCACTTTTCTTGCCCCCCCTTAGTGCCCCTACACCGCCTCCCTCTTCAACATATTTAAAATGAGGTGCGCAGTGGTGCAGGGTAGGGGGCAATAGCGGCAACACTTTTGACTCTATTGATGTACTGTTCAGGGTTAGCGCCAACATTTTGGCGCTAGCCCTAAACGGAGCATAGGGGCCTATTTTAACCAATGGTATGCCCACTTTTAACACCTGCTCTGAGCAGGCGTTAAAACTAGCCACAAAAAATGACACCGTGGAATGTCTTAATGTTTCAGTCTAGATATGCAAATCAGCTCTTTACATTTTATTAGAAACTTTTGTCTAAGCAAGGTCTTCATTGTGGCTACCAAAACTACTAAATACGTTGTATATGTGGTTAAATCAGTTGCATGTTCAGTTTCATGCCATCTGGGGTCTTAAGTAATGTAAGTGAAGCTTCTTATAAGTTAGTTATTCTGATCTGTCCATCTCCCAGAACATAAGATCTATTTAAACAATGTATAACAGGATCAGGTTAGAAAATTCCAATGCTTCTTATAGGCCTTCATTTTTATCGAAGAGACATTTATTTCACCATCCAAAACTTCTTCTACCATACAAAGCCATTGCCTTCATCAAGGGAGCTAAAGGGAAACCACTTTACAACCTGCCAACTTTCACTAAGATTACCAGCACATACATAACATTGAACTTTAAAACCTTCCAGTGCTTTTCCTAGAAGAGTGACTTCATGAATCACATTACAAGATATGGCCAGCAATCGACAATTTCTAGCATTTTCCAGAAGTCCACCTAGTATTTTGGATCTCCATTCATTTGAAGTCCACAAATTTAGTTTTATTATTTAAAACAAGACGTTCTGTAAATAACAATTATAAAGAGCAAAAAATACTCTACAGACAAATAGGAATGACAATCAGCAAGGCCAGTTCATTCTCAAACAATAGGATGCCTTTATAGATAGTCTCACTTTTAAGAGAAAACAAATTACAAGATGAGACTATTGCTGGAAAGTCTATCAGATATGGTAAAGAAAGTATCAGAACTAAAATAAAACCCAGCTTTAAGCAATTATTAATTACTATTCTAGATGGAAGTGGCTATCTAGCAGCTGTTTTATGCAGTTGATACAGTATTGTTAGATTTGACAACTGGAGATCTACAGCACCAAATCAACGTATTTGAAAAATCTTGTGCTTGGCATGATCCAATAGGCAATATAGAGAATACAAAAATAATGACGTTTGTAAAACAGGGGTGAAAGTGGCTATGTTAAATTGAACCTAAATGTCAAGTCTGACATAGAGACTGGATCCCAAAAGGCAAGGGCAGTAGTATGCACGCTTCCCAAGCTACATAGTGAACTGGGACACAAGTCAGTGGAAGTACTGTAAGAGGCCTAAAACCTGCAAGTAGTAAGCCTCCTGATTTATGGGTGTGAAACGCTGGGAAACAATTCAATACAGCAGTTAGAGAGAGTGAAATTTAGGGGCATATTTATACTTGTTTTCCCCAAATTTGCGTAATTTTCTTTTTTTAACACAAATCTGGTGCAAAACTAACTCCATATTTATACTTTGGCGCTAGACCCGTCTAGCACCAAATTTGAGGAGTTAAAGTCATTTTATGATGTGGAAACCTATTTTGCGTCAATGAGGTGCAAAGTAGGCATTCCCAAGCAAAAAATGACTCTATGGCCTTAGTGCCATATTCATCCCCCTGTGCTAAAATCACGCACAGGGGGAAGGAGGGGTCAAATAATGGTGCAAAGCTTGCTTTGCACCATTATTTAACGCCTGGGCATGGCAGGCGGTAGGGGACCTGTTGGCCTATTTCCATGGGGGAACACTATGGAATAAGCCCACAGGTGCCCTCCCCAGGCCCCAGGGACACTCCCACCCACACCAGAAGATAGGGGACCCCATCCCAGGTAAGTATAGGTGAGTACAGGTAAGTATTTTTTTAAGGGCCACTGGGGGCCCTGAAGTGGGCACCCCTACATGGCACTGGGTGCAATGGCCATGCCCAGGGGACCCCGGTCCCCTGTGCTGGCCATTGAGTTGGTGGGTATGACTCCTGTCTTTTCTAAGACAGGAGTCATGTGGTATGGATGGTTTTGCAACAGAAAATGACGCTAGGTTGGTTAGAGTCATATTTTTTTACTCTAACCTGACTACCATAATTTTTTGGTACGAAACACCCTTCTTCCATACTGCCAGCCCCACCCGGCCAACGTAATTTTTTTTTAATGCTAGCCAACCCTTTGCACCATGCCATAAATATGGTGCCCGGCTGGTGCTCAGAAATGGTGCAAGCCAGTGCTAAGCTTTTTGATGCAAAACTGCAGTGGTGCAGTTTTGCACCGAAAAGTATAAATCAGGGCCTGAGTATTTCGAAATTGTGTCTACCTCTGCCAAAAGTGCCCCTATACAGCTTAGTGCGACTGGAATTGGGGCATGGGAGCGTCATTTTTAAATACTTCCAGAGGCTTGTATATTACAAGCATCACCTTGAGGGAGCTGCCCTGGGATCACTAAGGCATGTAATGCATGCCTTCATGCAGGAATTCGATGGATCGTCCTGGCAAGATGGTTTGCAAAGTGTATTAAAGAAATTAAAGTTGGATTAGGAGCCGAAAGTGGGGGAAATCTCAAAGTGTTGTCGGAAAAAATCTAATAAAATGAAGGGATGAAAAAACTACATTTGAAAAAGACACTAAAGACTATCATAGGAGATCACAAACTTTCTAAATTTCTAAATTTTCACATCTGTTTTAGTTTCCCTAGCTTCCCCTCCGTGCAAGCCGTTTCTTGCCCATGCCTTATTTTCAAAGCTGACTTCCTCGCATTTCTATTTTGTGGATTCATTATGCAGGGTTGTGTTTTTCTAGGACTGCAGGTAGAGCAGCTTTGCTCTACCTGCAGTCCTAGAAAAACACAACCCTGCATAATGAATCCACAAAATAGAAATGCGAGGAAGTCAGCTTTGAAAATAAGGCATGGGCAAGAAACGGCTTGCACGGAGGGGAAGCTAGGGAAACTAAAACAGATGTGAAAATTTAGAAATTTAGAAAGTCTGGCACCTTACCCCTGTAGTGCATGATTCTTTTCTGTTCATATTTATGAGTGAAAGAAAAACTATTTTAATACCTGCACTTACATTTCTACAAATTTGGAAAGTTAGTGAAGTAATGTCCGTAGTTAGGAACTGTAAATACAAATTTCTATGGCCCTCATTTGAACCTCGGCGGTCTTTTTGCAAGACCGCCGAGGTACCGCCATGCTGAAGACCGCCAGTGCAGGTGGTTTTCCGCACAGCGTATGATGACTGCTGGCAGCCCTCCGTCCTTTTTCGGACAGAGAGCTGCCAGAAGCTATACTGGTGGTCGGTGGGGAAGTGGAGGCTGCTCCACCGCCACGTCTTCAGAACACCGCCCACTGAATCACGTCCCATGATTCAGTGTGACGGTGTTCTGGTGACGGGTTGCTGGCAGCGGAGAAGCCCCCATGGATCCCGTTCCGTCCCGGAGGATCACTGGACAAGGTAAGGTGATCGGCCGTTAGGGGAGGGGGGTGAGGGGGTGTTGTGTGTTGTGTGCATGCATGGGGGTGTGCATGTGAGTGTGTAGAGGGAGTGTGTGTGCGTGTTTGCATGCAGTGTGTTGTGTGTTTTGAAAATGTGTGCGTGTCTGTCTGTTTGTATGTCTGTGAGTATGTGTGCGTGTATGTCTGTGTGTGTGTCTGTTGGAATGTCTGTTTGTATGTGTGTGGTTATGTGTAGTTGTGTCTGTGTGCGTGTAGGGGGTGTGTGTCAATGTTGGGGTGGGTGGGGAGGGGGTTCCTGGCACTTTTGTGGAGTGGTAGGGGGGTCAGGGATGTGGGGGGAGGACTCGGGGTAGGGGAGACCTGTATCAGTGCCAGAGAAGAAATTCCCTGGCACTGATAGTGCCTGCCACCATGGATTTTGTGGCGGTACAGAACCACATGAAATCCATGGGGGTATGCGGGGTTGTGATACCGCCGGCGGTGTTGTGACAGCTGCTGGTCTGGAGACCGAAGTCTCCATCCCAGCGGTCGTTACCACCCTGGCGGTCGGAGTGGAGAAGTGGCGGTTTAGCATGGCAGTCACCGTCATGCTTGTAATGCCATTTTTTTCCGCCGGCCTGTTGGCGGTATTACTGCCATTTCTCCACCAATCGCCAGGGTTGTAATGAGGGCCTATGTTTTAATTTGATGGGGAAATGGGAGTAGGGTGTATAATTGTAAAGGAATTTTTTTAATTAACATATATTGTGAGTTGCTTGTTTTGCCAGATAGAAATTTTGTCAAATAAATTAAAGAAATAAAGAAAATATTTCCTGTGTAGCCACAGACTATTTGCCTGATTGTATAGCATTTTGGTTACAGTGAAAACACAATAGCTAAACCTCTGGAGTGCTACAATCTGTCATGAGCTTCATTTCATTTGCTGTGTCTATATTACATCATTTTCATTGTAAAACATGATATCAATTTACTTCATTAAGAGTGTTTAGTGGATTTCTTTGGAGAAATGGCACTTGAAATCCCCCATTAGACTTGTTATATTGTATGTTCTGTCACTCACAGCGATCAACGTCAGCAACACTTTCCGTAGTGGCAACAGTACTCCAAAAGCACAATCCTACTTTGGTACTTGACCCAAAAAGGTACATCCTGATGACTGCCTGCTTTGAATTAATTGTTATTTCATGTTTTACTTTTATTCTACCTCTTAAGACCTTTGATTGCCAGCCGCGGAGTAGAGACAAACTACAAACACCAGGGGCTGTATCACATAAAGTGAGCATGGTTAATTTAAGAAAGGTCTCAACCACAGGTTGGGTTGAGTAGTGTCCTACATGTTTTTGCTGCTGGAATGTTAAATGAATGCTCTGCTTTTAGCTGGTAACGTAGCATCATTTCTTGGCATCTCTCAAGTAATTATAGAGCACAAAATTGTACAGCGCAATAGCGAAACACAAAGCAAAACAACAATAGAACAAAGCATAAAAGGGTGCGACAAAACAATCAAAACTGAATTTAGCCTCAGTAGAAGAATTTAGGGGGTCATTACAACCCTGGCGAACGGTGTTAAAGCGGCGGTAAGACAGCAAACAGGCCGGCGGTAAAAAAAGGGAATTATGACCGTGGCGGAAACCGTCAACAAAGACAGCAACTTTAACACTCCGACCGCCACGGCGGTACAGACAAACAGCTTGGCGGTCACCGCCAACAGACAGTCAGGAGACAATGTACCGCCCACAGTATCACAACCTACCAATCCGCCACCTTTTCCGGGGTGGATTCACCGCGGATAAAAACATGGCGGAAACAGCCATTTCAAAGGGAAAACGCTCACCTCTACACACTCCACAAGGAAAGAGGGCACCATGGAACCGGAAATCCAAATTCTCCCTGCGATAGTCTTCCTGCTCCTATACGACCATCATCAACGCCGGTGGCGAAGACAACGGTGAGTACTGCACCTACGACATAGGGGAGGGGGAGGCAAAAGATAGGGACACACACACGCAACACCCCCATCCCCACCCGACCCTCACCCACTACAACACACACACCAAAGCATATCCAAACATTACCCATTACAGCAAAAACCCCCAACCCCCCCGGAAGAATGCAAAGACAAAAGGAAATTAGTTCAACCATTGTAATATATCAAAATACCGTAACCAAATATATACAGATATATATACACATTCAACAAAATATACATCACGATTAGTAGTGCAGGTAATGCACCATTCATTGTCCGTGGACCACTGTACCCAAAATGCATGGGCGAGGCCCACATCAGATACCTGATCAAAACGGAGAGAACACTGCCGGGCCATCAGATAGAAATACAACAGGCACCTCAGGGGGAAGGGAAGGGGGGCACCTCAGCCGGATGAGTGCACCACGCCAGATCCGCGAGGGGGCTCCATGCCCATTGATGTATCCTGGGAAGTGCAAAGCCACAGTCTCTCAAGTCTCTACAAAGGGTGGTTTGCCCACTGTACCATCCTGGGGAGTGCAAAGCCACAGTCTCTCAAGTCTCTGAAGTGGGTGGTTTGCCCACTGTTCAATCCTGGGGAGTGCAAAGCCACAGTCTCTCAAGTCTCTACAGTGGGTGGGTTGCCCACTGTACCATCCTGGGGAGTGCAAAGCCACAGTCTCTCAAGTCTCTGCAGTGGGTGGTTTGCCCACTGTTCAATCCTGAGGAGTGCAAAGCCACAGTCTCTCAAGTCTCTACAGTGGGTGCGTTGCCCACTGTTCAATCCTTGGGAGTGCAAAGCCACAGTCTCTCAAGTCTCTGCAGTGGGTGGTTTGCCCACTGTTCAATCCTGGGGAGTGCAAAGCCACAGTCTCTCAAGTCTCTACAGTGGGTGGTTTGCCCACTGTACCATCCTGGGGAGTGCAAACCCACAGTCTCTCAAGTCTCATAAGTGGGTGGTTTGCCCACTGTTCAATCCTGGGGAGTGCAAAGCCACAGTCTCTCAAGTCTCTACAATGGGTGGGTTGCCCACTGTACCATCCTGGGGAGTGCAAAGCCACAGTCTCTCAAGTCTCTACAGTGGGTGGTTTGCCCACTGTACCATCCTGGGGAGTGCAAAGCCACAGTCACTCAAGTGGATAACAGTCTCCACTGGTTCTGGAGGGGGACTGGTGCCCAGAGTGCTTCATCCATTTAAGGACAGAGGTAATGGATGCATGTCTCCACTGGTTCTGGAGGGGGACTGGTGCCCAGAGTGCTTCCCCGTGACGGTCCCAGTTGCGTCACTGCCCGTGCCGCTCATGGGCTAGCGGTGCTTGAGTTGGCGGTCCTTGCCCTGTTCATCGGTGCTTTCCATGGCGGTCTTTGCCCTGTTCAGCGGTGCTTGAGTTTGCAGTTTCTGACCTGTTCAGCGGTGCTTGCCATGGCGGTCTTTGCCCTGTTCAGCGGTGCTTGCCCTGTTCAGCGGTGCTTGCCATGGGGGGCTTTGCCCTGTTCAGCGGTGCTTGAGTTTGCAGTTTCTGACCTGTTCAGCGGTGCTTGCCATGGCGGTCCTTCACTGCCCTGCTGGGCTGGGGCTGGCGGTCCTTCATTGGGCAGCTGGGCTGTGTCTGCCGGGGCCCTCCTGGGCAGCTGGGCTGTGGCTGGCGGTGGCCTCCTGGCCAGTGACGATGGGGCTGCCTTCCTGGGCACTGACTCTGGCGGTGGCCTCCTGGCCACTGACGATTGGGCTGCCCTCCTGGGCAGTGACTCTGGCGGTGGCCTCCTGGCCAGTGACGATTGGGCTGGCGGTGGCCTCCTGGGCAGCGGGGATGATGGCGGTCTTCTCCGTCGTGCTGCTCCTCCCAGACTTTGGCGATTTCGTCTGCCCCTTCCCCACCTTGGGAGGAGTCACAGCTGAGTGGACACTCCCCCCGGGACCCTTGTGAGCGGCTTTGCTGGCTGGAGTCTTCCCCCACTCCCACCGGGCACTGTCCAACTTCTGGTGCTTCACAGGGGGGGGACTGGATGTGCTGTGGCTCCGTGTCACACTGGCTGCCCTGGTGCCCGGTGCACTCCACATACCTCTAACAACAGGCACCACTGGTCCCGGAGATTTTTTGGCTGAGGTGCTAGTACGGGACCTATGAATTGGAGGGGGGGTAGAAAGAGGTCAAGCTCGGTCAGGAAAAGTTTCTTTGGAACACTGGGACGGGTAGCTCGAGGGGGTCTGGGAGTGGAGGAAGAGGAGGTGGTTGTAGGAGGTGTAACTTTTGTGGCTTTGGGTGCAGGTGCATGTGCTGGAGGCTGGCATGAGGTGGATGTATGTTGGGTGGGTGTGTGCCTGCGTTTGTGTACTTTGGGAGGGGGCGTCACAGACACACTGGGAGAGGACACAGGGGACGTGTAAATGGTAGTGGGGGTGGTGAGTGCACGTGAACGGGGTGTGGTGGTGGGTGTGCTGGTGCAGGACGTAGTGGCTGTAGTGGTAGTGCATGCAGGTGAGAGTATAGACGAGACTGGGAGGGAGGAGGGAGATGACGAGGAGGGGGACACAGTGGAGGCAGTGGATGTTGCTGTGTCTGTATGTGTGTGATGCTTGCGTGAGTGCCTGTGGGATGTGTGGTGCTTATGTTTGCCTGAGCTTCCCTTGTGTGTTGACGTGTGTGCATGCTGGTCTGATGGTGTGCTTGGGATAGGCTGGGGTACAGGGGATTGGGTCTGGGTGAAGGAAGTTGGAGGGGGGAGGCTAGACACAGGGACAATGGCTGCCATCAGTGCTGAGGCCAGAGTTTGCAGGGTTCGATGAAGGGCAGCCTGACCAGAATGAATGCCCTCCAGGAATGCATTTGTGTGTTGCAATTCCCTTTCTACACCCTGGATGGCATTCAAAATGGTAGACTGCCCAACAGTGAGTGACCTGAGGAGGTCAATGGCCTCCTCACTGAGGGCAGCAGAGGTTACAGGGGCAGGGGCTGAGGTGCCTGGGGCGAAGGTGATGCCCACCCTCCTGGGTCAGCGGGCACGGGGCAAAGGCTGAGGGGCTGCTGGGAGGGCGGTGCTGGTAGGGGGGTGGCGGCTGTACCTGTAGAAGTGGGGGGCACAGATTTTGACACCACCACAAGGGAGCTCTCATCGGAGGACGAGTCTGTGTCGCTGGTTGCTGATCCTGTGACCGCCGTGAAGCTCCCCTCGCCCTCCGTCCCACTGGTGTATTCAGAGTCCGTGGTGTGGCCCTCCATGGCCATGTGGGATGCAGCTCCCTCATGCTCCGGTGCCACTGTACCTCCGCCTGATGATGCTGATGCACACAAGAACAGGGAGACCACAAAAAGGGGGGGGGGACGACAGAAGAAAGACAGGTTGAGTGCATGGCTTACCGCTACCGTTGGCGGACAATACAGACACAGCAGCCCCCTACACTACGCCGCCCTGTTGGGCTCTACAGATGCAGTTCCTGGGATATGGCCTACATGGCTATGGTGGACATCTGCACACATAGATGACACAGGGGCATGTATACCTGTACTTGGCACTCTTCAGAGGTGGGGTGGAATGCCACATGACCTGCATTATGGAGGGGCCTAGCCTACGGAACTTGCCCTGGCCTAGGGGAACCCACAGCACTCCTCCCCCACCCAGACACCTTCACTGCACGCAAAGTCCGTAGAATGATGTTGTACTCACCCCCTTGTGTCTGCTGTGATGCCCTCAAGCACCCATCCAACTCAGGGTAGGCCACCGCCAGCATCGAGAACATCAGGTGGGTCATGGTGCGACAGGTACCCCTCCCACGTTGGGAGGCCATCCCCAGCTGAGCCTCCGCCGTCTTCTTGCTCCAGCGGCGAATGTCCTCCCATTTTTTACGGCAGTGGGTGCTCCGTCTCTGGTGGAACCCCCTGGGTCCGGACGTCCTTGGCGATGGCACGCCAAATATCCTTCTTCTGGTGGGCGCTGACCTACATCAAATGTACAGGGGAAGAAGAGAAGTCATTAACAACTGCACTGTCGAAGTGAGTGGCCCACATCCCTAGCCTTGCCATGTGGCACATGCATTCACAGTCCTTCATGCACGCAGAACTGTGGCCCCTTCCTTCTTACAACCAGCCCTCAGGCATAGCTCATACAAAGTGCTACCTGTGTACTTACCTTTTGGTCTGGAGGACCGTAGAGTAGCGTGTACTGGGGGAGGACCCCGTCGACGAGCTTCTCCAACTCCTCTGCAGTGAAGGCAGGGGCCCTTTCCCCAGACGCAGCAGCCATTGTCTCTCCCAGACCAAGGTCACAGCAGCACTTGCAGTGTAGGTCCTCTCCTGTCAAAGATCAGGTATCGAGTGATTGAACAGATAGAAAATGGCGGTCACATCCGCGGCTGTGACGTCCGCGGCGGTGCGTATCATCACCGCCGGCGCACTTCGTCATTGGCTTCTTTGACCCATAGGGTCCAATGTTAACCAATGCAGCATTGCGCTGCGGTCTTCGGCCGCCTGCCGCGACGGTGTACAACGCCAGTGCAGTTACCTCACATCCCATTGTCCCAGTTTAGAGGTCAGGCAGCCGCCATTTCAGGGGCCCACATGGCTTCTTTCTCAACTGTGTCACACATAGCTAGGCCTAGACTCAACACACATACAGGCAACCTTTTGGATTATGTTTCGTGTTCTGTGTAGACTGTGGGTACATACCTCTGAGTTGGTTGACTCTGTGCTCGCTGTTGTCCTTCCTAGGCATTGTCCGCTGGGACATGTGAGGAGATGGCGGAATCTTCCGGTGTACCGACCGCTGGTGGACCTGTTGACAATGGAGGAGCGACATTTAATCATCACCTACAGGTTTGACCGTGCCACAATCCAGGAACTGCGTACCCAGTTGGAGCCTGACCTGATGTCAGAAATCCGCCATCCCACAGGAATCCCCCCTCAAGTGCAGGTGCTATCAGTGCTCCATTTCCTTGCAAGTGGGTCATTTCAAACAACAGTGGCCATGGCATCAGGGATGTCCCAGCCTATGTTTTCAAACGTGTTGTCCAGAGTGTTGTCTGCCCTGCTGAAACACATGAGGAGCTACATCATTTTCCCTCAGGTGGAGGATTTGGCTACAGTTAAAGGTGACTTCTATGCCCTTGGACATATCCCTAACATCATAGGTGCCATTGATGGGACCCATGTAGCTCTGGTCCCCCCCTACAGGAGTGAACAGGTGTACAGGAACCGGAAGAGTTATCATTCCATGAATGTACAGATGGTATGTTTGGCAGACCAGTACATCTCCCAGGTAAATGCTATGTTCCCTGGCTCAGTGCATGACGCCTACATCCTGTGGAATAGCAGCATCCCTTATGTGATGGGTCAACTCCAGAGGCACCGTGTGTGGCTATTAGAGGACTCTGGTTACCCCAACCTGCCATGGCTACTGACCCCAGTGAGGAATCCCAGGACCAGGGCAGAGGAACGCTACAATGAGGCCCATGGGCGGACTAGGAGGGTGATCGAACGCACCTTTGGCCCCCTGAAGGCCAGGTTCAGGTGCCTCCATATGACAGGTGGTTCCCTATTCTACTCACCAAGGAAGGTGTGCCAGATCATCGTGGCCTGCTGTATGCTTCACAATCTGGCTTTGCGACGACAGGTGCCTTTTCTGCAGGAGGATGGTCCAGATGACGGTGTTGTGGCAGCTGTGGAGCCTGTGGACAGTGATGAAGAGGAAGCAGAGGAAGAAGACATTGACAACAGGGACTCAGTTATCCAGCAATATTTCCAGTGAGACACAGGTGAGAATACATTCCTGCCTACTACAAGTACTTTCACACTTCTACCTCTATCCTGTCTGTTGCTTTCAACCAGTATATGGTAACTGAGTTGTACATTTCCATTACTGTTTCACAGGTGTGGTTTCCAAAGTGTGTCATCTGCTTAGATTCCTCAAGGACTTGAGATGTGTGACATAGGTATGTTGACATTACATTTGAGAACGCATTTTGTCACTGTCATTGCTAATATACATTTTCTAAATCACAGACTGACTCCAGGTTGTTTTGTGCTTCAAGGGTGTTTATTGAAGTGCTCAATATTGGAGGGGGGTTTTAAAATGGTGAAGGGTGATGCTGGAGGAATGTCCATGGCAGAGTCCAGTCTATTAGTCTCACAGGTGCATTGCCCATATGGGCATAGCAAGTGGAGCTGGGGCAGTTCCAATATGGACAGGGTTAGAAAGTGGGACAGTAGGATGACAATCAGGGTGGTCTTATTTCTTGGCGGGGGTCTTGGCATCGTGCTCTGTCTTGTTCCTGGTTCTCAGGGACCGCTTGCGGGGTGGTTCTCCGTCTGCAGGGGTGGGGTGCTGGTGTGGTGGTCCTGTGGCGGTGCCTCCTGTCCACTAGCGCCGGTGGAGGTTGTGGGCAGTTCATCGTCCAGGTTAGTGTCAGGAGCCCCTTGGAGTGCCACAGTGTCCCTCCTGGTGTTCAGTATCTCCTTCAGTACCCAAATGAAGGAGCCCAAATACTGTTCCTCCTGCAGGCGCTGGGTCTCTTGAAGCTTGGCCAGTACCGTTGCCATCGTCTCCTGGGAGTGGTGGTAGGCTCCCATGATGGAGGAGAGGGCCTTGTGGAGAGTGGGTTCCCTAGGCCTATCCGCCCCCTTTCGCACGGCAGCCCTCCCAGTTCCCCTGTGTTCCTGTGCCTTCATCCCCTGGACCGTGTGTCCAATACCACTGCCCCCAGGTCCCTGTTGTTGTTGGGGTGGTGGGTTATCCTGGGTTCCCTGTAGTGGTGGACACACAGCTGATTGATATGTCCTGGGGACGGAGGTATGGGCCCGCTGAGTGGGTGCTGTGCTGGTGTTACCAGAGGGTAGATGGTCTGTGGTGGGCTGTGCATGGGTGAGGGGAACCGACTGTCCCGAGGCCCACGATGGTCTGGGCTGGTCATCTAGATCCAGGTGGACAGAGCTGCTGTCATCACTGTGGGCCTCTTCTGTGGGTGGGGTGGAGATGTCTGGACCCTCCTGTCTGGTGACGTTGGGTAGTGGTTCTGCAGGGGTGGAAAGGCATGATTATTGCATCTGTGTGTTTCATGGTGTGCAATGGGTGGGTACCGTGTACCCCAGTGCTAGCATTCCTGTGTGTGGGCTTGTGTGATGATAGTTGAGGGGGGTGTTATGGGTATGTGCAGTGGGTATGCTTTAGTGATGGGTGTCCATGCTTTGTTTTTGAATGCAGGGCTTGGTATTGGGATGGGTGGTTTGTGATATTGGTACATTTTTGAGGAGTTGGAGTGATAGGGGTGGGGGCGAGGGTGGGGGTCTGTGATAGCATGCAGGTAGGGTGGGGGATATGATAGTTAAGATTTGACTTACCAGAGTCCATTCCTCCACCAACTCCTCCGAGGCCCTCAGGATGCATAATAGTTAAGAACTGCTCCTCCCATGTTGTTAGTTGTGGGGGAGGAGGTGGGGGTCCGCCGCCAGTCCGCTGTACTGCGATGTTGTGTCTGGAGACCACGGAACGCACCTTCCTCCGTAGGTCGTTCCACCTCTTCCTGATGTCGTCCCAATTTCTTGGGTGCTGTCCCACTGCGTTGACCCTGTCGACTATTCTTCTTCATAGCTCCATCTTCCTAGCAATGGAGGTGTGCTGCACCTGTGAGCCAAACAGATGTGGCTCTACCCGTACGATTTCCTCCACCACGACCCTGAGCTCCTCCTCTGGGAACCTGGGGTGTCTTTGCCGTGCCATGGGGTGGTGTAGGTGATGTGTGGGGTGGTGTATGTGGTGATAAGTGTGGTGATATGTAGTGGTATGTGGTGTTTTGTGCATGGAAGTAGTTTTGGTGATGGTGTTGTGTGCCTCTGTATGGTGGGGTTGTCTATGCTGTGCTGTCTCTCAGGCCTTCGTCTAAATTCTTTTCGTAGGGGTTTGTGGGTGATGTGGGTGTGTGTTTTATATAGTATTGATTGTGTGGGAGTGGTGTGTGTATGTGTATCAGGTGTGTGTATTTCGAATTGTCCAATGTGGCGGTGTTTTGGAGATGTGTGTGTATTTTGAGCGCTGCGGTGTGTATCGCCAATGGAATACCGCGGTTGAAAGACCGCTGTGTGGATTCGTGGGTCGTGATAGCATGGGCGTATTTCTGTTGGCGTGACGGTGGAGGTTTTGTTTTCGCCAGTTTATCACTGACCTTTGGTGTGGCGGACTTGTGTTGGTGTCTGAATTTTGGCGGATTCCGAGATGTGGGTCATAATAGCTGTGGCGGAATTCCGCGGTGGTGTGTTGGCGGTCTTCTGCACGGCGGTAAGCGGCTTTTACCACCAATGTTGTAATGAGGGCCTTAATCTGCTCTAGTTGGCTTTGGGAAAGGAACATTGATTTTGGTGGTGATTGCATAGAAGAGACAAACTTTGTGAGTGTTCATATTTCATTATCAGTACTGTTATTATCTGAATCTTCTGTTTCTCATTCTTTACATAGATATTTGTGGTGTCGCTTACAATGGAGATAGTTGATCTGCTGCCTGAACTGTTAGTTTCTTTTTTCACTTGTCCTCCATTAAAGGTGTAATTGATAAGCATTGTTCTTTATTTAAATTTTAGGCTGTAATTTCAGTCATCTCAGAGCCAATGCCTGTTAGAAATGGGGTCTTTGGTTGACAGTCAGGTTACCACCCTGTACAAGCAAGGACCCCCACTCTAGTGAGGGTAAGTCACACACAATCCAAATTATCCTGTGCCCACCCTCTGGTAGCTTGGCACTGAGCAGTCAGGCTTAACTTAGATGGCAATGTGTAAAATATTTGTGCAATAAATCATGCAATTACACAGTATACCACCACAAAAATACACATCACAGTTTTTAGAAAAAGATATAGGGGGTCATTCCTACATTGACGGGCGGCGGTCGCCGCCCGCCAAGCGGGAACCGCCGAATGACCACACCGCGGTCAAAACACCGCGGCGGCCATTCTGGCTTTCCCGCTGGGCCGGCGGGTGACTGCAAGAAGGCCGCCCGCCGGCCCAGCGGGAAACCCCCTTCTACGAGGATGCCGGCTCCGAATGGAGCCGGCGAAGTCGAAGGGGTGCGATTTTCAGTGTTTGCTTTGCAGACACTGAAAATCTTAGTGGGGCCCCCAGGGGCCCCACGACACCCGTTACCGCCATCCTGAACAGGATGGCGGTAAGGGGGTCGGAATCCCCATGGCGATCCCTGGGCCAGGGGTAAACCGGCGGGAAACCGCCGGTTGCCCTTTTCTGACCGCGGCTTTACCACCGCAGTCAGAATGGCCAAGGAAGCACCGCCAGCCTGTCGGCGGTACTTCCGTCATTTTAGCCCTGGCGGTCGCCGACCGCCAGGGTTAGAATGACCCCCATAATATTTAAATGGTTAAATGCAGGTCAAAACGATCAAGATTCAAAAAGTACACGTCAAGATATGATAAAAGAAGTCTTTAGTCTTTAAAAAGTAACAAATGTCTCATGCAAGCACAAAGTACCTGGTTTGTGTTCAAATTCTCCGCAAGGGACCACAGAAGAGGAGATGCGTGGTAAATGGGGAGGTGTACGACGATTTTCCCAGCGCACACAGATGATGCATCAGCGAGTTTTCACGCAGGGCAGGCTTTGCATCGATTTCCGGCGCATAGACTGGGATCCTTATCGGATGCGTTGAAATCCTGGGCTTGCAGAATGAAATCACAGGGGCTGTGTCGATCCGGTGGGCAATGCGTGAAAATATCTGCCGCACTGCAGGCGCTGCCTCGATTCCTCTCAGGAAGTCGGGTTATGTTGTTCCGGCTCGGCTTTTTGTCGATTCCGAGGGCTGTGTGTCGAATTTCTGGTGGCAGCGCTCATGCTGCTTCGATCTCCACTTCGGGAAGCCGAGCTGCGTCATTCTGGTTTGGCTTGCAGTGAATTTTCTCACTGCGATGCAGGCTGTGCGTCGTTTCTTCTAGGCTGTATGTCAAATTTTCACTGCACAAGGAGTTCTCTTGCAGGATAAAGTCTTTTTAGTCCTGAGGCTTCAAGGAACAGGAGGCAAGTTCTATACAAGCCCTTGGAGAGCACTTCCCAGTAGAGTCAGAGGACAGCAAGGCAGCAGGGCAGCAGTCCTTTTCAGAAAAGCAGTCAGGTGATTCCTTTGTGCAGCCAGGCAGTTCCTCTTGGCAGGTTGTATGTTCTGGTTCAGGGATTGTTCTCCAGTGGTATCTTTTCCAGAGGTTTCTGTGTTGGTAGGGTCAGAGGCCCTGTTTAAATAACCAAATGTGCCTTTGAAGTGGGGGAGGCTTCAAAGAGTAGCTTAGGAGTGCCCCAGGTCCCTTTTCAGTTCCATTCTGTCTGCCAGGGTCCCAGTAGGGGGTTTGGCAGTCCATTGTGTGAGGGCAGGCCACTGTACTTTAAAATGTAAGTGTCAAGCCCTCCACCCTCCCAGCCCAGGAAGACCCCTTCAGTATGCAGATGTGTGCAGGTGTGACTGAGCATTCTGTGTTTGGGGTTGTCTGAGTGAAATGCACAAGAAAGCTATCAAGTAATCTTGCCAGACGTGGATTGTGAGACACAGAAGGATTTAAGTGCAGAGAAATGCTCTCTTTCTAAAAGTGTCATTTTTAAAATAGTAATATTAAATCCAACTTCACCAGTCAGATGGATTTTGTATTACCATTCTGGCCATACTAAATATGACCTTGTTACTCCTTTCAGATCAGAATCTACCACTCAAACAGTATATGAGAGTAGCCCTAATGTTAGCCTATGAAAGAAGCAGGCCTCACAGCAGTGTAAAAACGACTTTAGGAGTTTTACACTACCATGACATATACACTGCACAGGTACATGTCCTGCCTTTTATCTACATTGCACCCTGCCCTAGGGGCTATCTAGGGCCTACCTTAGAGGTGACATACGTAGAAAAGTGGAGTTAAAGCCTTGGCAAGTACTTTTAAATGACAAGTCGAATTGGCAGTGAAACTGCACACACAGGCCCTACAGTAGCAGGCCTGAGACATGGTTAGGGGCCACTTATGTGGGTGGCACAACCAGTGCTGCAGCCCAATGGCAGCATTTAATTTACAGGCCCTTTGGCACATGAAGTGCACTTGACTAGGGACTTACAAGTAAATTAAATAAGCCAATTGGGTATGAGCCAATGTCACCATATTTTAAGGAGAGAGCATATGTACTATAGGACTGATTAGCAGTGGTAAAGTGCGCAGACTCCTAGAGCCCGCAAAAATGAGGTCAGAAAAAGAACAGAGGGAGGAAGGCAAAATGTTTGGGGGTGACCCTGTAGAAAGGCCATTTCCAATTATGCCTATCTAAGCAATCAATTCAGTGAAATCTACAGGATGTCCATAAGGGCAATAACACATGCCTGTGGCCAATAAAAGTGGTATTTTAAGTATTAATTCAAGCTCCAGTTTAAATTAACCAAAAGGTACAATGTGAAACGTAATCAAACATAAAGTGACAAACGATCAAACCAGATAGTTTACAGCACAGTGGAGACATGTTGTCAAACACGTTCTAAATTCAATTTTCCAGCATCCGTCTGGGACTTTATCGACAATTAGGTTGGTAAAAGGCATGTTTTTAGAGTCAACGTTAAATGTGAGATATAAGGGCTATGTGTGACTACTTAATCCGAAACGTTACCTATAATCAATTTAAATCTGAATGAAACATTCACTCAGACATAAGATATCCAAGATGTTGTGTGCCGGTGCACGTTTCTTCCATTATTATCCTTAATATATGGTTTGAAGATGCTGCAGGTTGGAGTGGCATACATACTCAATGGTAATATGCATTTTAAGTTTTTTTGTATGCTGCGATTTAAGTTAACAAATGAAGCCCTGCTGGCAAGCAGTTGTCGAGACTTTACTGAGAAATAAAATTAAGGAATTAATTACACTAAAAAATAAGAGGTATTCAGTTACCGAATGGCGGCCTAAAGGGCTTGTGAGAGGCGGTGCTCAGTGCTGACTCCAGACAGTCGAGTGAAGTGACGTGCCCTTGAGCAGAGCTAATTATCCTGGTATTAAGAACTGCAGGACATTTCCACAGCAAGGCTACCATTGCCCAATTAGGAAGCCAAAACCGTAGTGGCGAGCGAAGCAAGCTCTTCAATTGTTGTTACCCACTGCACTGTGCCCACACTAATCACTCCTATCCGTTTTCTTTAAATAAATGCACCCTTCTGGCCCCTCTCAGGGCAACAGCAATAAAAGCTCCATTTCAAACCTCACCATTCCCACTTTGTGCAGCCATTCCCACCAGACTGGCATCACTATCCTTGCTTGTACTTCGAGGGTGCCCTGCCAGCATATGTGCAGGAGGACTGTTCAGCCCTCCTTCCCAAAAAACAGGAATCTGACACATCACTATTGATGCATGAGATTTCTTGCAGTGCCCTGCAACCCCCTAACGATGCCATGGAAGCTCTGTATTTATGATACAGAGTTCCATGGTGCAGTGTCCACAGATACATCAGAAATTCTGATGCATATGTGGTGCTAAAATCACGCATTGCTTTACTAGAGTAAAACAAATGACGCTACTCAAGAAATGCATGGAAGGTTCCTATTCGAAAAATCCTTGTGTCACTTTAATGCTTGTTCTAAGCAGGCTTTACATTTTTGACGCTGTGAAGACAAAGAACGATGCAGTGAAATCTTGTAGATTTCACCGGGCCAGTTCTGCGTAGCTTCTAACAGGGGAATGCCCGCCTTGAATACATTATACCTGCCACACGTATAATGTGGTACAAGGTGCAGTTTGTAAATGTGGTGCACTCTAAGGGACTGTTTTGTGCCATCATTGCCTTAAAAAAATTACACAATGGTGGTGCAAGGGGCTTGTAAATAAGCCCAATCATTTTGATCAATTTCACAAGGGAGCACCAAGCAGTGAGCACCTCTTTTGAAGGTGCTCCATGGTGTTTATTCTCCCACTTTGCCTCCTCCTTGATGCTGCTAGGGCAACATCTACACACCCATTAACATCAGTAAACCTTGCTTTCATCACCAGTCACCTTCAACAAATTTCATTCTGCTACAAAAGGTATTTTACTCGATCACAGAATATTTTTGACTAACATTATTAAGATGTCTTTATTTGGAAAGAAAGGTGGTGTATGGTATAGACATCTACTTTCAAATTGTGAAACCAGGATTCAGCGAGTGACAATGTGTCATAAGAACGTTTTGCATATTTGCTGTGTTGCATTTTGTTGCAGTGGTGATGTGATGTGTTGTATTGGCTGTGGTGTCTTTGTCCTTTATCATCGCACTGTGTTCTTGCTGTGTTATACTGCCGTCTTTGTGTTGCATTCTGTTTTGCTGTGTTGTACACCGTTATGTTTTACATGTGTTTATATGTTGATTTGAGTTATGTTAGTCTGGTATGTCTGTGGACTGAGGGGCATATTTATTCTCTGTTTGAACTGGATTTGCATCCTTTTTTTTACGCAAATCCGGCTCAAACTTAACTCCATATTTATACTGGTGTTAGATCTGTCTAGCGCCAAGTTTATGGAGTTTGAGTCATTTTTTACCTTGGAAACCTACCTGTAATGAGATGCAAGATAGGCGTTCTAGGGCAAAAATTACTTCAAGGCCTTTGCACCTTATTTATACTCCTGTGCAAAAATGACGCAGGGAGGGCCTTAAAAAATGACTCTAGACCAGTTTAGAGTGATTTTTTAACACCTGGGTCAGGGCAGGCATTAAGGGACCTGTGGGCTCATTTCCATGGTCTCCGACCATAGAAGCAGTTCACAGGTGCCCTTCCCTGCCCCCAGGGACACCCCCTGCCACCCTCGCTCACCCCTGGAGGACACCCATGGATGGGGGGAACCATCTACGGTAAGTAGAGTTAAGTATTATTTTTTTTATTTTTTAAAGTGGCATAGGAGGACCTAACTTGGGCCCCCCTACATGCCATTGTGCCCAATGGCCATGCCCAAGGGACAGGAGTCAGGTTTGAGTCAATATTTTTTTACTCTAACCTGACTTGCACCATTCTTTGACGCACAACCCCCATTCTTCCCTACACCTCTGCTGCCCGGTTGGAGCCATTTATTTTTACACTAACCAGGCCTGTGCTAGCGCTGATTTGCGTCAAACAGTAAAAATATGGACCTCAGTGCATTTGAAAAAGTAAGGGAACTGTGAGACTGTGCGCTAAGAGTGGCGGGGTGAGTGAGTATAGGGGCGAGGTAAAATGCATAGCTAAAAAATGAAATATTCTGTAACTTATTTGGTCTTTCACCTTCAGGTAACTAGATATCTAATATATATAATGAGGCACAGCTTGAATGAAAATGAATGCATCTTAAGTTAATTAGTGGGAAATGCACTTTCAAACATTATGAAACCTCTATTTGCAGAGATCTATGTCTGTAACCAGAGAACCACAGAACTGAATCCTGATCAGTGCAGTGGAAAATAGTGATTTGTGTACCTGTAGAGCTATGAGATCCCAGTCATGGTAGAAAGCACCATGAACATGTAAGTAGTTATGTTAAACTGCCATTACACGCAGTATGAGAAAGACCGCTGCAAAATGGTTTGATAAAAAATTGCTTGCAAAATATAGATTTTAGTAATACCCTGACTGTACACAGTGTAATTGTTTTAGAACTGCCAGTACAGACAATATGTCGTGCTCTTCCGATCCCGCCCACTTAAACTACTGTGTGATGTTCTGTCATGTAACTTAGACATCCAGCAAATTATGTTACATTTTCACCCAAAAGCCACGCTCTACTTTAGAATTTAGGTTCCAATCATTTACCACCGCCCAACGTGGTAAAAAAACTGCTGAACCAGCTCTTCCACCACGTAAGACACCAACCAGCCCAAATCTGTGGCAAAGCCATGGCTCAAATTAGTACTTCCAGTGTTCATTTTATTCGATATGGCCCATAATGGACTGACTTGTTACCCTGTGCATGGTTTCTGGTGTAAATGCATCATTTATTCAGGCATACATAAATACAAAATTGTAATTGTTAATACTGGATCCGTAATATGCAACTAGATTTAATCATTAGTAGTAAGTGCAAAAGCAAAACAGGGTTCCCAAACTTGACCATATGACCTTTCTTGTTTTTGTGAATTGTAAAGATATTAATTGCCTGAGTTACAGAAGCCATTGCAATAATTATATTGACCTACCATAGTTCCAGGTCTCTAGAACAAACTATTCAACAGAGACCAGTGATGCATGTCAAGAAAAGAGTTCAATCAATAAACAGCATTTTAATTTGCACATTTTAAACTGCTTCAAACGTGTGTTTCAATTTGTAATACATGTAATTGCCTCAAGTGTATTAGGAAAGTTATGGTAACTGACACTACATAATTTTTAATGATGCATTGCTTATGTCTAACAAAAAGCAGAGAACAGTCAAGTATGTTTCTCTCCTTCTTCTGAAGAACTCATTAACTGGTGTTATTACTCCATTGGGAAATGTAAACTGAAATAATTTGACTTTTACTGCAGTAATTGCTCACCACATCCACACAATAAAGAATATACTTTTTTGAGGAAATAATTTTTTGCAGTATTCTGCCCAAATGGGAGCAATATAGTTCGCCTTTATCACTTCAACCAATATATTGCTTGGCTCTACGTATCTGTGGAGAACGGAAAGACAATAGTGTTACTGCGACGTATGAATGACTGAATGGATGAATGAATTAAATAATTAATGGTATTTGTACCGCGCACTCCTTACCCAGGTACAGGTGTTCCTGCGTTTGTGGAGAAGAAGATATTGAGGACTGGATTTAGGAAGATTGAAATCAACGGTTTTCTGAAGAGAGGCAGAGAAGAAATGTTTCTCAGGGCAGTAGGGAAAAATAAAAAAATGTTGATAGCCAGATGGAAGAAAACGCGGTCCCCGATACGTTTTTGTAGGAAGAGGCTTGAGGTTGGCAGTGGAAGTTGCAAAGTGTAGACTGAGCAGTTAGAAAAAATTCTATTTCTGGGGTAAATGGGACTAGAGTTGTGGAAAACTCTGTCTAACAAGCAGAGATCCTGGAAAAGGCAGTGATTGTCAATAGTAAGACAGTGAAGATGCCTAAACTCGGGATGCAGATGTAGATTTAGATTCCGGTGGGCAGCTGCATTTTGCACTACTTCTAACTGGTGAATGAGGTGGTTTAGTAGTCCCTGGTAAAGTATATCACCATAATGTAGTTGGGAGGACACGAGGATTAGAATAGATGATCATTCTGAAAGAAAAATAGGGGGTTCACTGTATTGCAATTCTATTATATCCTATGGAAATTGTCATATGGCAGATGGAATAACTGTCATGTTTGTGATAGAGTAATCCATCCACCAAGATCTAAATCAGGCCCTCAATCTCCCTGTGCTCACGAAATGTGAATGTTTCTTTGCGTAATGTAACTGGTGCTAATGTAAAGAGCACCAATACCTTGGGTTTGGATGTGCGCTAATATAAACCCTGCACAAATAATAGATCTCAGTTTTATGACTGTTCAGCTTAAAGCAGTTACTTTTCATTGAGCTGGCAAAATCTGACATACAGACAGAGAAACTGTCATGGCCAGAGAAGACTATCAGAAGAATGTATGTCGGAACAACACATGCTGGCCAACGCATGCCTGAACAACAAGGTCGGAACAACGACCGCGTTGTTCCCACTAATGCCTTTACCATGAATGCCTTAACAACGATTTTTCATTGTAAAGGCATTCCTGGTAAAGGCATTAGTGATAGCATGCATGGTTCCAGCATGCGTCCCTGCTGACCCCCCAACCCAACCCCTAAAAATTACCGTTACCCCCCACCCCCTCCCCTAAAACCACGCCAACCCCCACCCTTGCCCCTAAAACTACCCCAACCCCCACCTCGTCCCAAAAATTGCTGTGACCCCCACCCTGCCCCTAAAACCTAAAACAACCCCAACCCCCATCCCATCCCTGAAACCTAAAGTGCCCCAGCCTCCCACTCCTAAAACCTAAAACTACCCGCCCCTAAAACTACCACGAGCCCCCACCCCGCCCCTAAAACCTAAACCCACCAACCCACACCCTACCCCTAAAATAACCCGACCCCCACAACCCACCCCTAAAACCTAAAACAACCCCAACCTCCACCCCATCCCTAAAACCTAACCTACCCCAACCCTAAAACCTAAAAACACCTAAACACCGCTGCCCCTAAAACTACCCTGAAATCCCCCACTCCGCCCGCCCCTAAAACCTAAAACCCCCGACAAACCCCCCACCCATCCCTAAAATTACCCGACCCCCAACCCACCCCTAAAACCTAAAATCACCCCAACCCCACCCCTAAAATTACCGCAACCCCCCACCCCGCCCCTAAAACCTAAAACCACCCCAACCCCACCCCTAAAACCTAAACCACCCTAATCCCCACCCCACCCCTAAAAACCTAAACCACCCCGATCCCCCACCCCAAATACTAAAAATACCCGACCCCCCACCCCGCCCCAAAACTAAAAATACCCCGACCCCCAAACCTAAACCGCCCGACCTCCACCCCTAAAACTAAAAATACCCCGTCCTTCCACCCTAACCCATAAAACTAAAAATACCCCTCCCCAAACCTAAATTGCCCGACCCCCACCCCTAAAACTAAAAATACCTCGAACTAAAAACTAAAAATACCCTTCCCCACCCTCCCCCGCCCCTAAACCTAAACCGCCCGACGCCTCTCCGCTAAAACTAAAAATACCTCGACCCCCTAACCCCCCCTAAAACCAAAAATACCCCTCCTCTCCCTCCCCCGCCCCTAAACCTAAACCGCCCCAACGCCCCCTCCCCTAAAACTAAAAATACCCCAACCCCCTTCCCCCACCCCTAAACGTAAACCGCCCCTAAAACAAAAAATAACCTGATCCCCTCCCCTAAACCACCCTGACCCCCAAAACTTAAAATACCCCAACCCCTCCTCTGAAACTTAAAACCACAACCCCCCACCCCTAAAACTATAAATACCCCGAGCCCCCAGCCCCTAAAACAGCCCCACTTACCTAACTCATTGCGTCGTCGTCCTCAGCCGACTCCCTTCTTCTGCGTGGTTAGGGCACAAAACAACGAAGTCGTGGATAATGAAAGCGTTGTTCCGCTTTCGTTGTCCACGACTTCGTTGTTATGGAGTCGTGGTTCAGGGCGTTTCCCCTATCAGAAATGGAGACCACTATCAGGGTACCATTGGCATAAGGCATGATTTTAAAAAACAACATTTTTAACTAGTGCCAATAGGGGAGTCCTATAGATGTTTAATAATATGGGGCCAAGTGAAAAACCCTTAGTAATGCCTCAGATGATCTTAGATGCAAGAGACTGAAAGGGGTGGGGTGAAATGGATTCCACTCTGCCTGATAGAAGGGTGCTGACTGAGTCATCTAAGGGCAGACTTGCAGATGCCAATTTCTTTTGCACGTGAATAGTTTATTCATTTTTTTCTGAAAACAGAAAAGTGAGAGCATATTACTGACAAGTTACAACACTCCTACATGTATCAAGAACAGATATGAATAACAGCTCAAAAGTACAAATGACACATATACATCCAATAAAAACAACATCTGATATCAGTATGTTCTTCGAGCGAACAAAAGAAAATTAGGGAATACATTCTCTTCTGCATGTCAGCTCATTCACAGTTCCAGTGGTAAGCACTCTTTAGAGGTTGTTATTTGAGTACTCTTACGACTTATGAATCTGAAAAAAACAGAAAGTCCCAACACTCTGTAGGTCAAGTATTACTGCTCTGCTATTCCATCCAACTCCCAACCTACATGGCTTCTGTAAGTACTCCTGCTTTAACCAAGCAAGTGCAGGTAAAGAAGAGTTTTCCAGCAGCATCTCGGCCAAGTTAGGATAAAACAAAATGTCATCATACCTCCTCGAACGTTGCCAAATTATCATTAAATGTGTAGATTTATTTGATAAAGGCCCATAATTTCACTCAAATCATCAAGCAATATGTGGAAAGTCAGGACCCTTGGTGGTTTCCACATCCTAAAAACACCTACTTTTTCTACTGAGTAGGCTTTAGACAACCATCTTTTTACATGGATGGTGAGGGGTACTAGGGCCCGTATTTATACTCCGTTTGCGCCGAATTAGCGTCGTTTTTTTCAACGCAAATTCGGCGCAAAACTAACGCCATATTTATACTTTGGCGTTAGACGCGTCTAGCGCCAAAGTATGGGCAAATAGCGTCATTTTTTTGCGTGAACGCCTTCCTTGCGTTAATGAGATGCAAGGAAGGCGTTCCCGTCTAAAAAAATGACGGCGACGCAAATGCGTCGTATTTATACTCCCGGGCAAAAATCACGCCCGGGAGTGGTCGGGTCAAAAAACCCCGCATTTGCGCCACTTTTTAACGCCTGGGTCAGGGTAGGCGTTAAGGGGCCTGTGGGCTCAAAATGAGCCCACAGGTGCCCTCCCATGCCCCCAGGGACCCCCCTGCCACCCTTGCCCACCCCAGGAGGACACCCAAGGATGGAGGGACCCATCCCAGGGACATTCAGGTAAGTTCAGGTAAGTATAATTTTTTATTTTTAAAAAAATTTTTTGGTGGCATAGGGGGGCCTTATTTGTGCCCCCCTACATGCCACTATGCCCAATGACCATGCCCAGGGGACATAAGTCCCCTGGGCATGGCCATTGGGCAAGGGGGCATGACTCCTGTCTTTACTAAGACAGGAGTCATTTAAATGGCGTCTGGGCGTCGAAAAAAATGGCGCAAATCGGGTTGAGGTGATTTTTTTGCCTCAACCTGACTTGCCCCATTTTAAGACGCCCTAACGCCATTTTCCCCCTACGCCGGCGCTGCCTGGTCTACGTGTTTTTTTTCCACGCACACCAGGCAGCGCCGGTCTGCTAGCGCCGGCTAACGCCATTCCATAAATACGGCGCCCGCATGGCGCTTCAGAATGGCGTTAGACGGCGCCAAATTATTTGACGCTAAACTGCGTTAGCGCAGTTTAGCGTCAAAAAGTATAAATATGGGCCTACGTCCCAGGTGTCATGTAAAAGAGCTTATTGTGCTAACAAAGCACCCCGTGTAGACTTCTGCCTAATTAAGTGCCATATTTCTTGGCAACACTGCTGTGGATTAGAGCAGTCCCACAGGACGTGCACTACATTTCTAGGTCCAGTCCACATCACCAGCACTTCAAATTGGTGCTTTTTAGCTTATCGGGTAACTAGTGCCACTAGTATAAAAAACTCACATAACTGAATTTCAGGTATGCTGGCATCAACCTGTCCCAACCGTCCTCAGAAAATTGGGTATGGAGACGGTTTTCTTATCAGGTTCACAAAGCGGTGGAGGTGGGTCGGGAGTAAATGTGGTTAATCATAGTGGAGTATAGTCCTGAGATAGTTCCACCAAATTAATATCAGGTGAGTAGATACTGAAGGCTCAGTGTGCATGGCAGGGATGTGGTTATTCTGCTGAGAAATAGTTTCAAAGCATTAGTAAGATGCCTGTGACATCATCCATAAGAAGTAGCCAAACGATTTGAGATCTAGGAAGGACTTAATAGATCCATCATATAACATGTCATCTAGTAGAGAGATCTTTCACTCTTTCCAGAGTTACTATTGAGGGCATCACATCCAATCTGGACAATATAATTTCACCACAGTGGTGCTTTTCTTTGCAAGAGACAGTAAGTGCGTCTCTTGCAGCTTGTGTGCCTGATACCATGAATATTGCGAAGTGAGAATTAAAGGATTGTTTGATGTGGGAAGGGGAGATATAGTCAATGCCCCCAATGAGTTAAGCTTATATCTTTCCATGTGGCAGCAAAGTTGGATTTCCCTATGTGTTTTAAGAATGTATATGGAATGGGCAAAATGATGAGCTAACCAATAGCATTGCATGTTGAATATGCTGAGCCCCCCTGCCGTCACCACTGCATAGTTTTGGACCTCTTATTCTTGGTTTATCATCCCCACCATATAAACACCAATATATTTCTCTCTAGGTTTCAAAAAAGAGAAGGAGGAAGTGTCAGTGGGAGCATCCTAAATACATAGTTGAAACATTTTTATGACTTGGACTTTCCCCCACAGTGAGAATCCCAAAGCTTTCCATCTTTGGAATTAATTTTGTCTAGAAGATGGAGACTGTTGTTTTCAAGTACTCGGTTTAAGAAGATCCCTAAATATGTAAGTTTTGAATGTTTCCATGCAAAGGGTAGAGAGCCCAGTTTGATGCTGTTAGAAATTGAGTTACAGGTAGACTGTGGTGGACACCCTGGTCGAAAGGCAACCACAGTCCTAGTCAGGGTAAGACACAAGCAAACTCTAAATTAACTTAAGCTCATCCTCAGGTAGCTTTGCACAGAGCAGTCAAGCTTAACTTAGAGGTATTTTGTAAAGGATTTGCGCAACATGTCATAAAGAAAAATGTGAAAACACCACACAAAAAGATCCCACACCAGGTTAGAAACAGATATATCTCACTCTTAGTATATAATACATCAAAGTCTAAAAATCTCTCTATATCTCTCCCTCTAACATTCTTTCTCTATCTTTCTGCCTCTCTTTCAATCAATTTCTCCAACTCACACACCTACTCAGACACTTACGCACCCACTCACAGACTCACTCAGACACTCACGCACCTACTCATAAACCCACTCAGACCCTCATGTACACTTCACAGCCCCAGGCACACCCTCCACTCACAGACCCCTTCAGACACTCATACACCCACTCACAGACCCACTCAGACTCTCACACACCCACTCACAGACCCACTGACACCCTCATGCTGCCACTAACAGACCTGCACAGACACTGATCCACCCACTAATACACTGTTGCAAGCACTCTCACACCCAGACAGAGACTCTCACAGCCATTCTCACTCCTAGGTACACCCTCTTACACCTATTCTCACACCCAGAGAGGTAGGATGCAGCCAACTCCTGCCATACACTGCCAAAAGGGCTGTGTGCAGAGTAGGGTTGGGGGTTAGAGGGGGTTGGCTACAGGGTCTGGCTCCAGGCCAGGCTTTGTGGGTAGTCCCTGCTGCGCACAGGCAAAGGCTGTGCACTGTGCAAGGTTGAGTGCTTATGGAGGTTGGCCTCAGGGCCTGAGAGCAGGTCAGGCCCTGTGGCAAACCACTGTTGCTCACAGCCAAAGACCATGTGTGGCGGTAGTTGGATTAACGTATTGTAATGAAAATTACTATTCATTAAGAAAACCATAGACATTTACTTAAAAAAGCAAAGGATACAGGGACATCATAGTTAGGAAATATAATTATAAAAAAAACATAGAAAATCACTTTAAAAAACAAAGGTTGCAGGGACACCATAATTAGGCGCACATTTTAAATGTACGAAACCATAGAAATTCACAAGTTAGAGTCAAAGTTACCTCAAGCAACTATAACTTGTGTCCTGACATAACTATAACTGACGCCCTCGCCATGCACTGCTAATGACTTCACAAATTATGACACTCAAGACATCTTTGATAACATCGTTGATAATATCAATGTAATTTTTGCAGTAAACGTTTTGACGAAAAAACTGCATGGCGAGGAAGCGAGTTATAGTTACCTTAGGTCATGAGTTATAGTTACTTGAGATAACTCTAGTTATAACTGATAAATTTCTATGATTTTGTACGTGTAAGATGTGAGCTTAACTATAAAATTGCTGTAACCTTTGTTTTTTTTAAGTGAATTATATATATGTGTGTGTGTATATATATAAATATATATATATATACACACACACATATATATATATATATGCACACACACATATATATATATATATATATATATATATATATATATATATATATAAATATATATATATATCCATTTATGTGTGTGTGTGTATATGTTGTCTTGCCATTTGAGACTCAAAAGCACTGACAGATGATGACGCTCTTTCAATCATTCATGACGGGGAGTTCAGTATGAGAGTAGGGAAGTCGGCGAACTTCATGTGAGTGTGGTGCTTTGTGCTAAAAAAATTGTCCACATGGTTGTTGGTGATGTACGGACCCTGCGTGCTCTAAGACTCCGGAGTATACTGATGGTTTATGTTGTAAATTGCGCTGTTTAATAGGTCGATGGTGGAAATCGACGAGTCGAGTTTGAGTCAGAGTGAGTGAATGAAAACTTCGATGGAGATTTGGCGAGTCCTAAAGTGCACTAGGACAACCCATTGAAAAGTCGAGAGAAGAATTTACTGGTCAAATTTTGCTTGCGAGTGCGGGATCTGAGAAGGAGAGAGTGGCGGCCGAGGCTAGGCAAAATCTCTGTAATGTTCTGAAGCGATTGTGTTACCCTTCCCTGTAGTAAACCGGCAAATTTGAGTTTTTGTTAGTGCTCGCAATATATTGCATTAGTTTTGTGTGAGGGAGACAAGCCGCAAGACTTTATCAGCCGCAGTATGTGTGAGTGTGACGTCATTGGAGCCGTGCTGGGATAGGTCAGTTAGTAAGAAGGGTCGCACACGGATTGGCAGCCGTCCGTGAGAGGCAATTGGTTGAAAAGGTGAGCGAAGAGAGTTCTGGGAATTAAAGTCACTTCCTGATTTGATTGTGAACAAAAGACGCAAAAATTAAGTTTTTCAAGGCTTTAAGGAGCGCTTTGAGGGGAGATGTGTACATTACCGAGAGTGTAGGGGAGCCTACACCGCCAGAGGATACACCAGCTTATGCCATAATGGAGGAGAGGGGAGTCTAAAACAATGGTGCAAAATGACAGAGAAAGAAGGGTGTTTGGCATTTCTGGAACACGGAACGTTCAATATAAGGATTTTGGAAAATTTGCAGAGGGTGTTAAATGAGCAAAAGCCACCTTCGAGGCCAGCACAGTTTGAGGCGCTAGCAATTTGGGAACTGATGGCCATACGACAACAGCAACAAAAGTTTGAAAGGAGAATGAGGAAAGCAGAAAAGACACTAGAAGAAGCTAGGTGGGACAGCGCACCGAGGGTTTGGAGAAGAGAAATAGTAGAGGGAGTTAGGATGTTTCCAGCAATAACTCAAGAAGACGGAACCCAAGGAGGAAAAGCCACTTGTAGGATGGATAAGGGTCCTAGCAAAGAAAAGGAGACTAAGAAGTCCTGCGCAGAGGCAGATGACTCAGATGATGATGAGTTCCTTAACCAGTTGCTACATGATCAACCACCACCATATGTCCTAGATGACAATAGACCAAGTACTAGTGCAGGTCTCATAAATTTGACGCAAAACCAGGGGACAACAAACCCAGTACAGGTAAATACTGTTGCAACACCAGTTCCGATACAGAATAGTATCAGTGTGTCTACTGCCCCAGAGATGCAGACACAGCTGCAGCCACCACAGGTTTAGAGGCTCTAACCTAATGTCCCAGTACTAGAAACCACTACGAATTTGAGGGTGTTGTCACATCCGGCATACATGAGACCAAAGCTGATACAAACTGAGCCAACTCCACTTTTACTGCCTCAGGCACAGCAACAATTGATACCAAATTGCACCTCGGTCACAGGACCCAGTCAGCCACAGCACCGATAATAAACCAAAATATGAGAGCTAGTGCTCCACAGGTTTTGGGAAGCAGGCAGCCGCCATATCCTTACCTATTACATTTGGTCCACCAGTACCATTGAATGCACAGGCAAAGCCTAATGTATGTGATCAGGGAATAATGACCCAAGAGATGACAAGAGGAGGGTTCGTAGGGAGCTTCCAAAGGGATAACTCCAGTGGAACAGACAATAGAGAGATCTAAGTCTCTGTTAGACTTCAGGCCTATTGGGGTTCCTCCAGATACCATGAGACAATCAGGTTTGGGACTGCTGACTCTGCAGATCCAAAGTGCGAATGTACTGCAAACACCAATGATGCAGGCTGGGAATATCTTGTTGCAAGGTTTAACGGCGCAACAACTGAACGAATGGTTAGACAAGTTAAATTCCCCACAGACTACTCCTGCGACAGCAGAGCGGTCGGAAAGAGAGGAGTACCTGAATTTTGTGAGGTTGGGCATGGAGACAAATGAGCTTGTTGAAGGGAGCATGGGAGTGAACAGGCTAGAATCATATACTGAAGCAGAATTGAGGTATCTGTTCACAAAGATAACTAAAGAAGTGAGCAATGTGTACCAGAAGTTTGCAAACCTGGCAGATGAAGGCCCACCTTAAAGAAATACTGCAGAGTGCACATGTTTCAGGAGCATTAGAAAAGTGGGCAGGCAGATGGGCGAAGAAAAGAGATAAAAGGAAGAGTGACAGCATAGAGCAGCAGCAGGCGAAAGCCGTGCTGGATACCGGTAAGATAAAGATGTTACCAATGAGAGAAACAGCTGGAGGGGTTCTTGTCCATGTACCATGGTCAAGGGGTGATATTTTGTCTTTCACAAATGACTTCCCCAGACTGAGGGAGAAGCCGATAGAATGGTATCAGCAGATGGACAGGTTTGTGAAGCTTGCGAAGTGTTTTCGGGAAGACCTGAATACTCTCTTTGAGATCATAGTACCAGCTGATTTGTGGCTTGAATGCAAGAGAAGTGTGGATTTGCCAACCGTGGAACTGGCAAGGGATAGATTCACAAGAGAACCGTCTCCTGAAGTGATGAGGTACTACTATAAGGTGATTGAGTTTTTGAAACAGAAATTCTCGCCACAAAATATTGATTGGCAAAAGATTGATCGAACGGCGCAGGAGGCAAAGGAGTAGATAAATGCCTACTATGAGAGATTGTTGAAGGCGTTCAAACACTACGGTGTTACAGAGGTTTTAGAGGCGAAGGACATGAATCACCTTGTGTTCAGATTTGTTGAGGGATTGAGACCTGAGATTCGTCAGATGATCAAGAATCATTTGATCTGTTGGCAAGCAAAGCCGATTGATGAGGTGTTGCAGTATGTGAAGTACTGTAGTGACGAAATTGAGTTCAAGCAGAGAAAGTTAAAGGAGAAAGTGATGGTGATGCAAATTAAGGCAGCACAAGCAGGGATGCAGGGAAATGGTTTACAGCAGATGGTGCAACAGCCGCAGAGTAATGGGATGTTTCAGGTGCAAGTGAGAGGCAGAGGTTGAGGAGATTTTGTGAACCGTGGTCCAGATTTGAATACCGTAGTAGTTCAAAATGATGTGCAGGGGATGAAGAAGGTGTTACCTTGCCATGCTTGCGGAGGCGTCAGACACTGGATGCAGGAGGGTGTTGTTCAACAAAGCAGTGATGTTAATGCATTCCAAAATGTTAAAGGACCAAGGATGAGGGGTCCAAATCTGAACTTCCAAAATAACATGGTTCAGATGTAGGGTCTCCAACCCAGCAGCAAATGCAACAGCAGATTCCCATGGTACCTAGACAGCAAATGTAGTTGCGCTTAGCACCAAGAGGACAGCAACAGGCAATGCTTTCTCAACAGGTCACAAGTCAAGGAATGAGTCAAAATAATGCAGTACAAGAGTTCCCATTGCGTGGTGAGAATGGAATAAACGATGAATGGTCGGATGAGAGCTCAGACAGTGAGGAGTGCAGGCTTGCAGTGTCCTTAGAAGTAGATCAGAGAGGGCCCTGTGTGCAAGGGAAAGAGATGGGTCACAAAATTTCGTTCTTGGTTGACACAGGAGCTACACGCTCTACAGTCAGAAGTGCAGAGGTTCCAAAATTGCCTCTTTTGGGACGTACAGTCAATGTAGTAGGAGTGGCGAATCAGCTCTTGACTAACCCATTCACTGATCTGGTTCAGGTTGAGCTTGGCACCTTTCAGGGATTGCACAGGTTTGTAGTTTGTGATTCAAGTCCTGTGTCCCTTCTGGGAAGAGACTTACTGTGCAAGACAAGGGGGGTGATACTAAGTCTGGCGGGCGGCGGAGGCCGCCCGCCAGACTTCCCCCTCCAAAATACCGCTCTGCGGTCGGAAGACCGCTGAGGGTATTCTGGGTTTTGCACTGGGCTGGCGGGCGACCGCCAAAAGGCCGCCCGCCAGCCCAGTGCAAAACTACCTTCCCACAAGGACGCCAGCTCCGAATGGAGCCGGCGGAGTGGGAAGGTGCGACGGGTGCAGTGGCACCCGTCGCGAATTTCACTGTCTGCAATGCAGACAGTGAAATTCTTTGTGGGGCCCTCTTACGGGGGCCCCTGCAGTGCCCATGCCACTGGCATGGGCACTGCAGGGGCCCCCAGGGGCCCCACGACAACCCATACCGCCATCCTGTTCCTGGCGGGCGAACCGCCAGGAACAGGATGGCGGTATGGGCTGTCAGAATCCCCATGGTGGCGCAGCGAGCTGCGCCGCCATGGAGGATTCAAATGGGCAGCGGAAAACCGGCGGGAGACCGCCGGTTTTCCACTTCTGACCGCGGTCAAACCGCCGCGGTCAGAATGCCCAGCGGGGCACCGCCAGCCTGTTGGCGGTGCCCCCGTCATTTTAGCCCTGGCGGTCTTGGACCGCCAGGGTTAGAATGACCCCCAAGATGTTCTATCATCTGTTCAAATGAGGGGATTGAGGTTCAGACAAACAGTGACAATGAAGGGGATGGCGGACAGGTTTCAGAGCCTGAAACTGAGACAACAGATGAGGAGTATCGTCTGATTAACTTCTTCCCAATGTTCACAGTGACTGATCTGCCAGCAGATTTGCAGGGGACAGTCAGAGAGAAAGTGTGGGACTTGACAGGGAAAGAAGTAGGACTGATAAAAGGAGTAGAACCAGTTAAAGTTTGTGTTCCCCCAGGTACCGCAGTACCACATGGTACAAGATGTCCTCATACAGGTAGCGCAACTGATTGCAGACTTTGTGAAGCAAGGAGTTTTGAAAGAGGTGATGAGCAGTCCATGTAATTCCCCACTAATGGGACTGAGAAAGCCTTGTGAGAAAGTTCGGATTGTCCAAAAATTGAGAAGATCAATGACATAGTGGTCAAATGTTGCCCAGTAGTACCCAATCCAGCTGTAATAATGTTCCAGGTTCCATGTGATGCAGAATAGTTCACAGTTGTAGATTTGTCCCAAGCGTTCTTTTCTGTACATCTTCATGAGGACAGCCAATTTCTTTTCAGTTTCAAATTCCTGGATAAGGTCTACAATTGGTGTAAAATTCCCCAAGGGTTTTTGGAATCCCCTTCTATCTTCAATCAGATATTGAAGAAGGATTTTGATTCATTGGAATTGCCTTTTCAATTTGCTCTAGTGCAGTACGTTGATGATTTGTTGATTGCGTCTAAAACAAGAGATGACTGCAAATATGGGGCCAGATGTAGGAAGCCGTTTGCATGGTGCAAACTGCGAAAATCGCAGTTTGCGCCATGCAAACGGCCTAACGCGATGCTCATTCACATATTGCGAGTCAGTCCCGACTCGCAATTTGTAAATGCGACTCGCAAATAAGAAGGGGTGTCCCCTTCCTATTTGCGACTCGCATCGCAATTCAGAATTGCTTTGTGACCGCGAATGCGGTCGCAAAGCATCTCGCAGTCACCACTAGTGTCACACTGGTGGTAACTCATTCGCAAAAAGGAAGGGGTCCCCATGGGACCCCTTCCCCTTTGTGAATGTCGCCAAAAATATTTTTTCAGAGCAGGCAGTGGTCCTATGGACCACTGCCGACTCTGAAAAAACAAAAAAAAATGGTTTCGGAAGTTTTTTCATTTTGCAACTAGGAAAACGGGCTGCAAAATGAGAAAATAAAACTGCTTTATTTAAAAAGCAGTCACAGACATGGAAGTCTGCTGACTTCAGCAGGCCACCATCCCTGTGAGTGCAGATACTCGCTATGGGGTCGCAAAATGTGACCCACCTCATGAATATTGATGAGGTGGGTCGTTGCGACCCCAAAGCGAGTCGCAGACGGTGTCTGAGACATCGTTCTGCATCCAATTTTGAGACTCGGAAATTGCGAGTCGGACAGACTCGCAATTTCCGAGCCGCAATATCGGAGTTTGCTACATGTGGCCCATGATTTGATTGCCTTAATGAACCACTTGGGAAAGAATGGTCATAAGGTGTCCCCAAAGAAGCTGCTGTATTGCCAGAAAGAGGTGAAATACTTAGGTCATCTAATTGAGAAAGGGTCGAGGAAGTTATCCAGGGAAAGAGTGACTGTCTAATTGCAGATGAATCCCCCAACGACACAGAGAGATGTTAGGATGTTCCTGGGAATGGTGGGCTACTGTCGCCAGTGGATCCCAAATTTCTCAGTAATCTCCAAGCCATTGGTGAGACTGACGGTTAAGGATGGGCCGGATGTCCTAACACTGACAGAGAAAGAAATGAAGGCATTTACTGAGCTGAGAGAGTGTATGTGCAGGGCTCCAGCTTTAGGTATGCCTGATTACACGAAGCCTTTTGTCCTGTTTTGTCATGAACGTGATGCTTGTTCTTTGTCTGTCCTGACACAGGTCCATGGAGGTGTAAACCTGCCAGTAGCATACTTTTCAGCTACTTTGGACCCAGTAGCAGCAGCCTTACCAGGTTGTCTGCGTGCAGTAGCAGCAGTTGGTCAAAGCCTCGCACAATGCGAAGGCATAGTGATGGGACATCCTTTAACAGTTATGGTCCCACACTCAGTTGACATCCTGTTGACCCAAACCAAAACGCAGCACATGACAAACACAAGACTGACAAAATATGAAACGATTATATTGGGGTCACCAAATGTAACGTTAAAAAGATGTACAGTGCTGAATCAGGCAACTTTGCTTCCAAACGAAAATACAGAAGTTGAGGATGCTGATGAGGTAGAACATGATTGTCTTGAGGTAACAGAAATGTGCACCAAACCAAGGCCTGATATTAAAGATACTCAGGGCATATTTATACTCCGTTTGCGCCGAAATTGCGTCGGTTTTTTTTACGCAATTTCGACGCAAAACTAACTCCATATTTATACTTTGGCGTTACCACTATGCCCAATGACCATGCCCAGGGGACAGAAGTTCCCTGGGCATGGCCATTGGGCAAGGGGGCATGACTCCTGTCTTTGCTAAGACAGGAGTCATTTATATGGGGGTTGGGAGTGAAAAAAAATGGCGCAAATCGGGTTGAGGCGAAAAAATTCCCTCAACCTGACTTGCCCCATTTCTTGACGCCCAAGCTCCATATCCCCCTACGCCGGCGCTGCCTGGTGTACGTCGTTTTTTTTAACGCACACCAGACGGCGCCGGCGGCTAACACCGGCTAACGTCATTCAATAAATACGGCGCCCGCATGGCGCTTCAGAATGGCGTTAGCCGGCGCTAATTTTTTTGACGCAAAACTGCGTTGGCGCAGTTTTGCGTCAAAAAGTATAAATATGGGCCTCAGGGGCATATTTATACTCAGTTTGCGCCGAAATTGCGTCGTTTTTTTTAATGCAATTTAGACGCAAAACTAACTCCATATTTATACTTTGGCGTTAGACGCGTCTAGTGGCAAAGTCCATGGAGATAGCGTAATTTTTTACCGTGGACACCTACTTTGCGTTAATTATATGCAAGGTAGGCGTTCCCGTCTAAAAAATCGACTCCGAGGCATGTGCGTGGGATTTATACTCCCGGGCAAAAATCACGCCCGGGAGTGGGCGGGTCAAAAAAAATGACGTACGCCCGCTTTTGCGCCATTTTTTAGCGCCTGCAAAAGGCAGGCGTTAAGGGACCTGTGGGCTCTGAAGGAGCCCACAGGTGCCCCCCCCATTCCCCCAGGGACACCCCCTGTCACCCATGCCCACCCCAGGAGGACACCCAAGGCTGGAGGGACCCATCCCAGGGACATTAAGGTAAGTTCAGGTAAGTGTTTTTTTTTTTTTTTTTGTGGCATAGGGGGGCCTGATTTGTGCCCCCCTACATGCCACTATGCCCAATGACCATGCCCAGGGGACAGAAGTCCCCTGGGCATGGCCATTGGGCAAGGGGGCATGACTCCTGTCTTTGCTAAGACAGGAGTCATTTCTATGGGGGTTGGGAGTGAAAAAAAATGGCGCAAATCGGGTTGAGGCGAAAAAATTGCCTCAACCTGACTTGCCCCATTTCTTGACGCCCAAGCTCCATATCCCCCTACGCCGGCACTGCCTGGTGTACGTCGTTTTTTTTAACGCACACCAGACGGCGCCGGCGGCTAACGCCGGCTAACGTCATTCAATAAATACGGCGCCCGCATGGTGCTTCAGAATGGCGTTAGCCGGCGCTAATTTTTTGACGCAAAACTGCGTTGGCGCAGTTTTGCGTCAAAAAGTATAAATATGGGCCTCAATTGGAAGAAAATGAAAAAATTATCTTTATTGATGGCTCATGTTTGAGAGACTCAGTAGGAGTCCTGAGAGCCAGATACGCTGTGTGTATGATCACTGGTATTCTGGAAGCGTCTTGGCTTGAGAGAGTATATTCTGCTCAAGTGGCTGAGTTGGTTGCTCTTACTAGAGCTTGCCATGTCGCTGCCGAATTGAGAGTAACTATCTATACTGATAGCAGATATGGATTTGGAATTTTTCATGATTTTGGCCAACTATAGTCGCAGAGGGGTTTCCTGACCTCTTCTGGCTCGCCAGTGAAAAATGGTGAAAGAATTAAGGAGTTGTTGCACGCGATTCAGTTATCTCATGAAATTGCTGTGGTGAAATGCAGCGCTCATTTGAAATCACAAGACTTTGTTTCAATGGGAAATGGATATGCGGATCAAGTCGCAAAGTTTTGCACTTTGAATTGTATATCATTCAAGGATCAGTGGGAATTGTTACCTGAAACAGAAAATGAGGCATGCACACGTTACGCTTAGAGGGTGGTTGACACACTGGAGGAATTCAAATTGTTGCAGGGACGTGCCAGCAAAGATGAGAAACGTTCTTGGGTTAGGATGCAATGTGTACAAAGACCAGATGATTTGTGTGTTTCAGATGAGGGGAAAATGGTTTTGCTAAATAGTCTCCTGACACAGTTTGCTAGGTTTTACCATGGGCAGACACATATTGGGAGAGATGCCATGATCAGGTTGTTCAAGATCGACTGGTTTAACCCAAAGTTCAGACAAGCCGCAGAAGTGATCTGTCACAGTTGCATCATCTTTCAGCAGATTAATGCGGGGAAAGGGACAGTGGTGAATTTGAGCCACATTGGGAGAGCAGGAGGTCCATTTAGCAGAATGCAATTGGATTTTATCGAAATGCCTGTGTGTGGAGGTCTGAAATACGTGTTAGTGATTGTGTGTATCTTTAGTCACTGGATTGAAGCATACCCTACACGTAGGAATGACAGTCTCACAGTAGAGAAGCTGCTGCTTAGGGAATTGATTCCACGTTTCGGGTTTCCGATCTCTTTAGAATCAGATAGAGGAAGTCACTTCAACAACGAGGTGGTTAAGCTATTGTGTGCAGCATTGAACATTGAGCAGAAGCTGCATTGTAGTTACCGTCCTGGAGCCTCACGATTAGTGGAGCAGATGAATGGTACTCTGAAGTTGAGAATGGCGAAAATGTGTGCAGCTATAAACTTGAAATGGCCCGATGCAATGCCTTTGGTGCTAATGTCAATGAGAAATGCACCCAACAAGAAAACATGACTGTCTCCTCATGAAATTCACATGGGCAGAGCCATGAGACTGCCCGCAGTTCCTGCAAATGCTCTTGTGAATATCACAGATGATATGGTGTTGGACTACTGCAAGGGTCTGGCTGACGTGGTCCGCTCTTTCTCTCACCAGGTGGAAGCCACCACACTGCCACCGATAAATGATCCAGGTGACAACCTGAAAGCTGGTGACTGGGTTGTCATCAAGAAACACGTGAGGAAGTCGTGTTTGGAGCCACGTTGGAAGGGGCCATATCAAGTAATACTAACGACTACTACTGCTGTGAAGTGTGCGGGAATTCTTAACTGGATCCATGCCAGTCACAAGAAAAAGGTGACATGTCCAACTGATGAGGAAATTGAATTGTCAAAAGTAACAGGGACAGAAAAGGAAGTCTCAGGGCCGGAGAGTAATCAAAGGGGAACTGAGACAGAAGGAGAGCCCATTGAGGACGGCTTAGTCACTCCAATAAGAGACGAAGGAGAAGAGACCCAGAGGGGTGACGGTGGGCCTATCTCAACTGAGGCACCAGGAGGACCGAGTCAGAAGGAGGTTCTCCCAGAAGCAGATGGATATGGACAAGAATTTGAGCCCCTGACAGACCCAGAAGGTAAAGGAGTTGAGGCGGAAGAGAGTCAGAGTGTCCAGACTCCTCCTGAGCAAATTGCAGATCCATCAAGAGAAAACACCATAGAGTCAGAGGAGGGTGACAAGCTGCCACAAGGAAGATCAAAGACCAAAGAGACATTAAAAGGAGATAAGTGGCCAGAATTGCAAGTAACTAAGGGGAAAGTGGTTGTTGAAGATGCAATAGAAGAGGAGATCGATACGACAAGAAGAGAAGATCTGAGTGAAGGATAGTTGCAGGGTGACCGCAAGTTGAAAAGAAGGAGAGTGGCAAACAGAAGGTACGCAGGTCCTGAATGGGCATATGCAATGTCAGCTGAGTGGCAAAAAGAGTTCTTGGCGTTCTGTTTTGATCGAGAAGTCCCAGGTCAATACTTTGGTACCTGAGTCTGGCCAGAGAAAGAGACTGTATTGATGTGAAAATTGAATTAAAGGAACCTGAGAAAAGAGACTGATAAATTACCTGATGTGACACTGTTAGCCTGAATTGACTTTTGAGAACTGGTTTTGACAAGCTGCTAACCTGAATTGACAAGGATCATGTGAGTGAATGTGACAGCTGTAAATACTTGCTGGAGAAAGACTTCGCTTAGCTTTGCTGAAAAGAAAAATCATAATAAGTTTCAACCATCCTCTGTTGGTTGTTGATTGAATTAATATTACTTTGCTTTCTGATTCTTTACAGATCATGGCTAACACTAGAAATGATAATAGAGGAAGTAGGCGTTGCAAATGTTTGGGTGTTGTTTTAGGTGTCGTATGTGTGATATTCATCATAGTTGTGATTGTAGGTATGCCATTGGTGGATAAGAGTGAGACTAACAATACTACAATTCCTGAGACCGCTACCGCACTAACAGCTTGGGAAAGGTTTGAGCAGGACATGAGATATTTGCATGAGGGAACTAATGTAAAAGGGGAACTATCCACTAATGTTTTCTATCGCTTGCTGAGTGAGTATGTTGATGCTATGGATGCGAAAGATTGCTATGTGTGTACACAGATTCTTGTTTTGGTGCAAGAGGGAGTTACCTACGATAGCTTGCCTCTAACATATGGATAAGCTGTAATCCGTTACTAACACGATTTTATAACCAGGAAGAGATTCAGTACTTTTTTCCGAATCACGCCCTTGTGTTTTCTTATGTGCCTATCATAGAGGATTTGAATAGTGTAGCTAAATACTATAGCATAAAGTTAGTTAAGGGGTTCTTTAAAGCGACATTAACAATAAGTACATCTTATGCATACCGCAATAATCTGACATGTTTGCTTACACCTCTAGATCTTTCTAGATCACACGGAAGATAGAAGGAGAGCATTGAAGGGGAAGTTAGAAAAAGGCTTGCAGCAGCGAGCTTTAATTAGTAGTGAGAGTTACAGTGCAGTTACGGAACAGGGGAAATTAGCTTTAGATGCACTACACGTAGGTAAGCTTTGCATAACGCGACCAAAGTCGTATTATGACAAAGTGTTTGTGGGAACGAGTGAATGTAAACATGTGTTTTTGTTTCAGAGTAAATGGACATTCATGTTAAATGGACAGGATCCAGCGATCCCTGGGATCTGTTATATATGTGGACTTAATGCTTCTTACCGTCTTCCAAAGGGATGGTATGGGACATACTATTTGGGGATAGTTTTCCCAAAGATATATCAGTTAGAGGACTTGAAATAGTTTCTGAAATTGTCTGAATTACAACATACTAGACAAAGGAGTGAGACTGCTGCTGGTGTAGTAGGAGACATATTTGGGGCGATAATTACTTTAGTGGGAGTTATCTTAAACTCCATAAAGATTCAAAAGTTGTCTACTATTGTGGATAACATGCTGACAAATTTCACAGGGGCTTTATCCCTGATGGATACTTAACTTGCTGCGGAGAGGACTATGACTCTTCAAAACAGGCTTGCTTTAGACATTCTTTTAGCGAAAAATGGCAGAGTTTGTAAAATGCTTAATGAGCGACATTGTTGTGCTTACATACCTGATAATAGTAACGAGATTAGAAGTATGCTTACTAACCTAACAAGAGATAGTACAGATTTGAAGGAACTGAAAGAGCCAGGAGTTTGGGAAAAGGTTGGAAAGGGACTCACTAAAGTGGGAAGTTGGTTTAGTAGTATTTGGCATGTGATATTGGCAAAAATAATACAGGGAAAATTGATTGTTATAGCTTGCTTATTTGGATTATGGCTGTCATGCAAAACTAGCAAAAGAGTTAAATTGAAAATGATGAAAAACAATAAGAGGAGAGAAGAAAAGAAAAGGGAGAAAATGTTCAGGGCAAAATTAGAAGGGGCAAAGTTGAGGGAAGAAATTGAAATGCCAGAGTTCTAGGATGCAAATGGAAAAGGAAAGGGTTGTGTGATGACAAGAGTCATCAGAGGAGGGATTGTTGGAGTGTGACTTTAGAATTTAATCATTAATATGAAAAGCTTGCAATATAATGTGTAGTGAAACTGCATAGAAATGTTTTAATGTAGAAATAATGAATGCGTTGAAATGTGCCCACGGGGAGTGGCCACCAATGTATACGATGATTAATGAAACTGACTAATGATGAATTAACAATGTACTAATGTACGACTTTATATTGGCATTAAGAATTATGTATTAGGGTTTTGCTAAATTAATCACTGGGCCTTAGTTAGCAAGGGTCCAGGCCTAGCTGCCTGGTCTCATATTTACTGTGTTTTTCTAATGTGCTATGTGCTGCTTTCCTGAAGGACACAAAGGTGTACTTTTCCAGAAGCTGGAGATATGTGTGTAGCCGTAGTAAATTCTTTCTCATGGGACCTGACTTGCTCAAGGAGACATTCTTGCCGAAAGCAACAGTGTAATTCGCGACAGGTGCAAGGTCGCCTGGACTAGGGGAAGACAATGAAACTATTGATTGGAGCAACAAGTGTAACTTTTCTTACCGGACATTCCACCTGATGAAGACGTCAATCACAGGAGCCAATAGACTACATGAGAACTGTGTTAGGTGAAAATTCTAGTAAGGTGTGTGAAGGATCATTGGACAGAGATAATGATGCGCCAAATATTGCCCAATGGGAAATGAGAGACTTGTTCAACAGATTTAATATAACGGTGTGACACAAGGAGAAATCAGCCATTACTGAGCATTCTTCCTCGCCTTTACTTTGCCATTCTTCACCATCCCTTGCTACTCTGAGGGACTTTGTCTTTAGCTGTCTGATACTTTAAACCTTCTTCTTCCTATTCCCTGCCTAATTGCTTACTTCTCCTCCTTATGAGGGAAGAACCTTGTTCTTTATCTATGCCCTACTGAATCTTGCCTGTTCTATCCTGGCCGATGGCGAGTGGACTGAT
This sequence comes from Pleurodeles waltl, assembly GCF_031143425.1. Taxonomy (NCBI): domain Eukaryota; kingdom Metazoa; phylum Chordata; class Amphibia; order Caudata; family Salamandridae; genus Pleurodeles; species Pleurodeles waltl. The sequence goes on from NC_090439.1 coordinate 397,051,921, forward strand.
GTCCTGAGGACGAAGACTGATGCTGTATGCTGACCCGTTTGGATGGGTAACTATCTGATGATATATTGTAATTGTCTGTTTGCCTTTTCTTTCTAGGTACCAACTGCTTTTGATAGAGACCATAGTTAGATGTTTTCCAAATTCATGTTGCCAAATTGTTCTGCATGAAGCCCAACATGCTGATGCAAATTCGAGGTTAGTTAAGGAGTTCACTAATATCGGATGCAAATAGACAAATGACTGAATTCTTGCTTTGTTGAATAACGCGTTAATGATACTCTGCTAAAGTTGATTCATGTTAACGTTGTGCTTTGTTTTGATGTTCATGACCTATGCCCTGATAAAGCTTTACTCGAGTTGTCATAATATAGTGGTTTTGATGTGCTTATTGATATTGAGACTAATAAATATGCTATTAGATTGTAACTAATAGGGAATAAACATCCTAACTCTTACTAGATTTGTGTGGTTATTCATGACCGCAAGGTCAAGGGGTATTCGAGTCCTATTACACAATATTGATTAGCTCGATTGATTAGTTATTGTGAATATTGATGAGGTTATTGACTTACTGATTAGAATGCGGAACGGATATCTTGTCCTGGGAAGTCTTCAAACATGGTCAAAAGGTTCATTGGCCTAAAACGTGTCTCCTTGTAAGCTTACTTATCAAGGTTTTGGCATGTTATCACCCTCAACATAGATCAAACTAAATTTAAAATGCTATCTCTTCACAAGTTAAGCATCAATATAATCCAGTTCATCTTCAAAAGATGTGATTTCAAGCTGGCAGCTATCCCATAATCACTTGCACAACCGGATGATATTTTTGCTTTCCCTATTTCACATCTCGCCTATCCCAAACTCTACCCTGAGCTAGTTTGGTTACTTTCACCTAAATCCCCAAAACACACACCTTCAGTAGCACCTGTATAGGGTTTAGCTCATGAGAATGCTCCTTTGTCGGAATGCACAGTTTGCTAGATAATGGCAGGGCACATGCATATGTGCCTAGAAATACATGTGTCAAATATTCCTTCTTTTTCCGAGGGCTAATGTGTGGACCTTATTTAAGCTTTAGCTGCTATCTCTCTCAGCCTAAAATGGTTAAGGTTTTAATGACAGGAGGCCAGGTATGAATGTAGTTACCATCTTAGTAAACACTGAAATTGAGTCCTGAAAACTATATTTTAAAATTCAAACAGGGATTAAACAAAATCAGATAACTCATTTCATACCGCATTACTTATACGCTTCAAATTTAGTTTTGATTACATTCTTGTCAACTGTTACTGAAAAAGGGAGAAATATATCACCAGTTTGTAAATTATTGCATTGGAACAATTGAAAAAAGTGACAAACCACAGTTTTGCAGTGATGTGATCAGTCCTTAGGTTCAACATATGCATATACCATGAGAGGATATAGGTGTGGTAATATCCAGTATTATAATTAAGTATGGAGTAAAATAATTTCAGGCAGACAAGACAGAGAGGATGAGACTGATTAAGAAGTCAAATATTCTTTTTGCAAATAAACTGGCAGGGCTGTAATAACAGTAATAATGTTTTGTTTTTTTGTGATTTATTTTTGAATTTGATGCATTAATCAGCCTTCCTAGGTCAGAAAGTAGATAGATAGAGCCATCATTTTTGTTTAAGACTTTTTTTAAACATTGAAAACTGCACCACTTTCTCTTTCACACATATTTGTGTTGCAATTGGGTGCTGCATGTCCCCTAGTCGGTATTAAGCATCCCTCTCTACTCAAATGCAAAAGCTTTGATATTCTCTCATGAAGGTGCCAATCTGCACGTTGTTACTAGGTGTCCCTCGCAAGTCAAGTGCAAAAGCAATTATGTTCTTTCATGAAGGTCCAGTTGTCTAAGTTTGCTCTTTTTTGGTAGTTACAAACTATGATTTAATAGTAGCATTACAACTGTGAAGACTCTGTGACTGGGAAGGAGAACTACTCATGTAAAAAATATGAAGATGTCCTATCTTGTTATGTGCAGAGTTCCCTGCCCCAACTGTCGACTCTTGGCAGTCGTGAAGTTGCTAATAAATTGTAGTTTGTGAACATCCATAAAGAGTAAATTTACATAAAAGTGCATCAGGTCCTCCATGTCGGAGCAATTGAGGTCAACACAATGGTAGTGCTTTAAGCAACAGAGTCAGTGTGAAAAGAGGGAGGTGCAGCAATTGGTAAACACAACAACGTACAGATGATATAATGAAAAGGCCTGTCTGCTAAAACGTTTTCATTCTGGGGCCTATGAAGATCCCTTTCATACTTTTAGCTTGTCATCACACTTGAGAATTGCTGAGAAGACATGCATGCTGTGTGTGAAATACAGACAACCTTCCCTCAAAGCAATAACTCTAAAACTGTCCTTAAGCAAAAGACCCTGTGGTGCCATGAGGGAACAATAATCCATTTTGGCAGAATTCACTTCTTTCTCCATTAGGATCAAACAAAGATTTCTGTAAACTTGCCTGTTCGACTTGTTTGTAATAGTCCTTGATTGCATTTGGCACACAATTTTGTCTGCATCTAAAACATCTCAGCCTCCTTTTTATCATTGATTTACCAGTCTTGTAATCAAAACGCACATGGATTGATTGGACTGTCTCACTAATTGTGGTAATTAAAGAAAGAAATAGCTCAAACGTTAGATACGTGGCTGTCAAGCTCTTAAATAATTTGCCCTACAACCTCAATAAAACCGAGCACTATCTTGGTATCTGCAAGTCCGCAAGGCCATAAGAATATTCCTATTTTGCTAACTTATCTATGTAGCTTTCCTGGTTTCATCTTTTTGTTGGTCCCACCCCAAGCCATGTGAAACTCTACTCAAGCAGCAACCACAATCCTTGTCAGAGTGAAGTCACATGCAAAGAAGGTGACAGCTCTTCACCCTTATTAAGTCAGAATTGCCCATCCTACCAGAACCTAACTTCCCTTTGTCCCACTGTATGAGAGCAATACACAAAGACCCACTGCCAGCTAAACTTAGTCATGTGACTCAAGAACAGGCTGCAGGTACCAAATGGTTAGAACAGGAAAATGCCATCTTTCTACATGTGGCATTTTCTGAATTGTGACTAAACGTCCAACTTTACCATTACAGGGGTCTTTTAATTACAATTTGTAGACACTAAACTCAAACTGTCTACCTGCTCCCAATTGAAAGTAATAATTTATTAAATACAATGAGATAACCCAACATTATCCTATGGGAGAGGTATGCCATCCAGTAGGGAAAAATGAATGTAGGAGTTTTCCATCACCTGAACATGTAAAACGGAAATGTACATGGTCAACTTTTTAAAAACAATGAAACAAAAAAAATCACACAACATTTAAAATACAAATAAATAGATATAGAATAAATAAATACAAAGATAAATGCAAAATATAAAGCAAACAATTGACCACCCAAGCATAGGAGATATATCATTAAAATTCGATCAACACAGCTTGTCCTAAAAATATTTCATATTCAATAAAATTGTATGCAGTCCTATTACCTGAAAAGCTAATCAGCGGCCCACATTGCTACTAAGAAGTAACAATTGTAATGAGATGGTAATGGCATGATTATTGAGGGCTAGCTCCCATTCCTACAACATCGAGGGCAACACATACTTTCAACCTCAATTTCTACATGCCTAGCAGATATCAGGTGAGAGCACACACTAAAGGTTTGCTTGTATCAGTTCTTAATATTCTAATTTCCACCTTGTATTACCTAACACCCAGTTTCCTACACAGTGGAACAAGCCAGCTATTACTTCCAGGATTGTAGGTCTGTAGAAAAACAACACATGCTCTACAGTCCCTATTGGAGCCCTACAGGTTAGACAACTGGTATCAGTACCCCTCAGAGCACATGTCCACCTAACAGTAAACACACAGAAAGACAGATTATCATACCTAAATTGTAGGTAAAGTCGCTTGGCCAAGGGACGCTCAATCTCATCTAACAGGTCCTCCAACCTGAAGAGATCCTTAATCAAAAGAAAGGAATTCATTATAGATCCATGGCTCACATGTGAATTTTAAAGAATATCCCTGCGGGACCAATAAACACATTTAATATTAGGCTTGGTAACCTTCCCTGCTGTGCCTAGAGAGGTCCACAGGTGAGACAACCCAAGTTCCTGCAGAGAAACCTTTACAAATTTAAGTCAAAGGATTCCACTAAAGCCAAATGAAAATAAAATCCCCCCAAGCCTCTGTGGATAGGATTTTAGCTCAGGAGTCACCCAAAGCCTCTTCCAATATAGCAGAGGGCGCATCTTAACACAGTCGGTTATAGGTCTCAAACCAAGATCCAACCTAAGGGGGAGCAGAGGGGTACTTACAGGGACTCCGAACAGCTGATGCAAAAACCTATTTTCTACCACAGCTAGAGAGGGCACACCCAGATATCCCCATCACTCTGTGCCATAAGTGGCAGCCCTTAAGGCCTGAAGTATATAGATCTTCAAGGCCATCTATACTGGATGGAGCTGAGAGCTATGCAGTGTCTTAATGGTCCCAGCTGTGATCTGCTCCATTTTCAGTCTGCTCTGCGTAATATGTGTTTGCCATCCCATATGCTCCATAAGGGCAATACCTAAATACGTAAAGGTCCACGTACATGCTCAATGGGAACTTCTGATAACATGGGATTTGCCCTACTAGAGTGTCCAGTGTTCAAAACCATATCCTTGGTCTTATTTACATTAATTTCAAGACCTATCAACTTACAGAGACGATCAAAGCACGCTAGCAATTTTTGCAAATGCATAGGAGATTTTGAAAGGAGCAGGGCGTCATCTACAAACATATATGCAGCCCCATTTATGTATAATGTTAAAAGTGTAGAGGCCAATACACACCCCTGCCAAACTCCTCTAGTAACTGGGAATGGTTCTGTCAGTTCCTCTGCGTTGCCATATCTGACCTGGGCATAGTTTTTGTGATGCAATCTGACCAGCACGTCGATCAAATAGCTGGGCTCCTCCACCTCAAAGAGCACTTGCCAGAGCATATTTCTAGGAACCAGGTCAAAATCTGAGGCAGATCTACAAAATCATTGTAGAGTTGTCCCCTGCCCAGGACCACAGTCTTCCAATAGACCATCTGTAATTGAAACACGTGATCTATAGTGCAGGTTGATTCTCTAAATCCCACCTGCAAAGGGGTCAGAATATTGTTGACCATCATTCAATCTTGTAATCTAGTCAGGATGATTCTGCTAAACAATTTTTGGGAACTGTCGAAAAGACTAATTGGTCTGTAGTTAAGAGGTGAATTATGCAAGCCCTTTTTAAAAATGGGGATTATTTTGGCCACGGCCCAAGGTGGGGGAATTGGTGCCCCGTTCAGTATGGTTGTGAACACTTAAAAAAAAATGCTAAAGATTTCCATTTACTCCAAAAACAAATCACCCACAATTGTATCTAGACTTGGAGTTTTTTGGTTACTATTCCTCTAAAAGCTTGGTTTCTTTCCTTAGAAGTAACCTCCAGGTAGCCATACTCCACCGAGCAAACTGAACACCCCAGAGATACTATCTGCCCCTCCTTGGCTACATTCCATACCCTATATTCTTCAAGATTTGGGATAACATCAGATTGAACCTGGTAGTCTTCATACTGGGTATATATGCTGGAAAAGTGATTAACCCAGGCACTAGTAGCAATATTATTCTGAATAGTGCAAAATCCAACTATGCTGCCAGCCGAGACCAAATTACAGAAGGAATGATGGCCCTTCAATCTGGCAGCATCAAGAAGACCCTCCCAGATTCCTCTCTCCCAGTCTGTTTTGGCACTAGATACTGATTTCTTGTAAAGATGCCTAGATGCCTGTATCAAAGGTCTATCTTGATTTTTAATTGCTGAAACTAAACTAGACTCAGCATCTCTACACATCTTATTATACCAAAGTAATGGACACTTTTTCCTCACAGTTGATTTGATCACAATATAAAATTAAGTCCTCAACTTTTGAAACAACTGCACATGGACCTCCGTAATCTGCCCCGTTAACTCGTAAAAACACCTCCACCCTTATCCCAAGAAACTGTTTCTTCCATGCCCTCAGCAACTAGACTGTAGAGTTTGCTACCTAACCCTTGAGAAAGCTTCAGAGTGCTCCACTTAACCCTTCTCCAAATACTTGTAGCTCTCAACATATTGTTGAATGGAACATCTTTGGTAAACATAACTCCTCTAATAGGTAGACTAAGTTTAGGGATAGAGCATTGTGGTCACTGTCATTACAAGGAAGCACCATCATAACAATCAAATTAGGCCATGATTTAACATTCAACAATATATAAACAATTAAGCTTGAGTGATTAGGCCTATTATATGCATGATTACGCTTCTGATCTGAACAAGATCTGCCATTACAGGCACGTAATCCTGGATTTAATGTCGTAGCATTGATCTGAACAGCAAGAGTTGACCAATTCATAATAGGGGGGATCTCAGCATCCCGAAATAACCTGGGGCCAGATGTAGCAAATAATTGCGAGTCGCAAATGGGCCGATTCAATAATTTGCGAGTCGCAAAGCTTATGCAATTGCAACTCGCAAATTGCGACTAGTCGCAAAAAGCCCAGTTTGCATGTCCCATTTACCACTAACTCAGAGCAGGTGGTAACCATAACCAAAGCATAAAAGGAGACCCAGAAAGCATCTGGGTTACTCAAGATGGCGGACATATACCTGATAGCAGTGAGGAGGAGAGTCCACGCCGCACAGCAGAGGAGGAGGAGGGGCCACAGACAGGAGAAGATATATAGAACAAGGCAGACTCTTTTCCAGCAAACTGAGGATGAGATATACGATAAATACCGCCTTAGCAGCGCAGCCATACTAGAATTAATTGATTTACTGAAACCACAGCTAGAACACCAGACTCTGCGTGGCTGCGACATCCCTACGCACGTGCAAGTGCTATGCTCACTGCACCTCTTGGCCTCAGGGAGCTATCAGGGGGTCATTGCTGTGGAAGGTGGGGTATCCCAAAGTGCAGTGTCAAGGTTCCTCAGGGCCTTCCTAGATGCCTTAGTCACACACATGTCTCACTTCATATACCTACCAAGGAATGAGGCAGAAATTAACAGCACCAAGCTGGACTTTTACCGCATTGCCAACTTTCCCCATGTCATAGGATGTGTAGATGGGACACACATTCAAATATGCCCCCCTGCAAACCTGGAACATATTTTCCGCAACAGAAAGTGTACCCACTCACTGAATATTCAGGTAGTTTGTGACTCCCATTATGTCATCACTGACATTGTAGCTAAGTTTCCAGGCAGTACCCATGACTCATAAATTTTTAGGCATAGTGGGATACATCAACGCCTGGAACGTGGGGAATTTGGAGACGGATACCTTCTAGGTAGAGCTACATACACCTTGCAGACATACACACAGGCCACTGTGCACAACAATCAGGACTTCCTAACAGTGTACATTTTGTGCCCAACAGGTGACAGTGCATATGCCCTAAGGCCATGGATTCTGACTCAGTTTTTAACACCCAGCAATGAATGTGAGAGGCGATACAACAATGCACATAAGAGGACAAGGAACATGATAGAGCGCACCTTCGGACTCCTGAAAGCAAGATTCAGATGCCTCCACCGCAGTGGAGGTGCCCTCCAGTATACCCCCATTACAGCATTCAAAATTGTGGTCGCATGCGCCATCCTCCACAACATAGCCACCCGACGTGGGCTACCTCTCACCCCTGCAGACCCAGATCCTGATGATGAAGAGCAAGAACAACCACATCGCCATCATGGGGATCGGAGTATAGCTAATCAAGGCAGACTGAGACGGGAACACATCGCAAACCAATACTTTGGAAGGTACGTGTCAACTCCAACCATACTCACCTATTGACCAAAAACACCATTCGTTAAGTGGAACAAAAATAACTATTTTATTAGTGCAGAAATTGAACTATATACAAGTAATGAATGTCCATGGGCATGAAAATGCAAACCAGGCATGTGGCACATTGACGTCATGTGCCACTTCTACAGGACCAGGGTAATGTCTATGACCTTCTGCCCCTCCTGCCAGCCTGGCTGGTCCCTCGTGCTTCTGCTGTGCTCTGCCTGGTACTCCTGAGCACCCTACTGTCAGTGGCAGAGACACTGCTCACTGTCGAGCCCTCCTCACTGTCCTGGGGTGTTTCCCCTGTGCCCCTAGACAGATGCCGTGCCTCCATCAAGTCAATGATGTGTGTGAGACGTCCCAGGCCCCTAGCCACATCCTCAGCGAAACGGCCCATTTCCACCTGCAACCCAACTGTCCTCCTCGACAGGCCTGTGGTGTTCATGGCGAGCCTGCCGATGGATGTGGCCATCCTGTCTAGTCTGTGCAGGAGCTGACGGTCCCTGCGCCACCCACCCTCGGCCTGGGCCAGTAGTCCTCCCGCCAGTTCCCTCATGGCTAGGGCAAGGTCCCCAGTGTTCGTGCAAATCATGTCCATCCTGGAGTTCATTTGCTGCATGCTGGCCTGGTTATTGCGCACGAAGCGGTGCAGCACACCACTAATCCTCCCTAAAATTCTATTTTGTAGGCGCTGACCATGCAGCAGCTGTGACTCACTGGTGCTGGGAGGTTGTTGGCCGGACTGCAGCCCTGATGTCCTGGACCTACCTCGCCTGCGCAGCGGTGGCTGCCCTGTGAGTTCCACTGTCTCACTCCTGCCTGTTGCTGGCGCAGCATCTTGGGATACAGTTGCAGCAGGTGTGGATACTGCAGGGATGCTGTTGGCCGTGCAGGTGGGAGTGCTGGCGGGTCCTGAGGTGTCCTCATGGGGCTGGCTGATTGGAGTAGTGGTGGTGTCTTGTTGGAGACCTGTTGGACATGGGGAACAGACTGTCAGTGTCTACTATCTGTTGCACACTTCCTAATAAACATTTGACTATGAACTGCCTACTTGACTACATTTCCCATAATGCATCATTCTGGCGTTTGCTACCCTGAAATGGAGCTATCTTGGTTGAGCATGCCCCTGTGTACATGGTGGGTGGGGGTATGGCATTGATAGGGGTACAGGCATGTCACATGGTACTCACCGGTTGATGTGCTGGGCTGTGAGGTGTCCAAGTCCCCAAATCCAGAGACTGCCTCCTGCTCCAGGGTTTCCTCCACCCTTTCTTCCAGGGGTGTGGGTGGTGGCACAGACGATGGTCCCCCTCCTGTGCCTCTCATCTCCCGGAGCCTTTCTGCCACCCTCTCCTTGGTCCGGGAGCGGAGGTCATACCACCTTTTTTTGATGTCATCAATGCTTCTGTGGCTCACCCCCAGGGAATTTATTTTGTCCTGGATGTCCTGCCACAGCTGTTTCTTGGTGGCTTCAGGCACATTTAGGGCTGATTTCCCAAACAAATAATCATAGTGCTGACAGCATTCGTCTGTCAGCACCTCCAGCTCCCTCTCAGAGAACTTCAGCTTTCTCTTACTTGGAGTTCCTTCCATGGCAGCTGCTGTTTCTCCTGTGTGCAGTTCAGCAGTTATAAAAGGGTGTGGTTCTCCCTCCTCCCAGGTGTATTAGTAAACTTCCTGGCTGTGATGTCATCATCATGTGCCAGGAAGTGTTTCCAGAGTGTTCTGGAGTGGTTTCTGGAGTGGTCTGCAGCACCTGTAATAAATTAACAAGCTAATCGCAATTTGCAACTAGCACTCGCTAATTGCGAGTTCGTTTTTTGCACAGTCGCCAAAAGGGACCCCGCAATCGGCGGACTCGCACACTGCGTTGCGAGTCTGGGTGCGAGTCGCAATTTCAGCACTGTTGTTTTGCCTGCATCTCGTTTTGCGACTCGCATTTTGCGAGCCGCAATTTTTAAGTTTGCTACATCTGGCCCCAAGTAACATCCTCATCAGAACTAATTGTTTGGATACTAAGGGGCAGGGGCTCAAACTGTTAATTGAGATCCCCACTCACTAATTTCCTAGTTCCTAGATGTTTACCTAGACAATCAATAACAATGGATTCCTTATTGTTCCTAATGGATCTATTGTATATTCTATACATTTATTATGGAACATCAAAAGAGGCAGTCAAATGAATACCCAAATTATCCAGAGGGTCTACCTCTACTTCTCTCAGTCCACCATCCATGTAGCCTTAAGCCATGTTAAGAGGCCTCCCAATGGCCTCCTTGTGCCAGAAGATAAGGCTACCTTAAAAAAAAAAATCAAATATCCTACATAATGAAGCACAATTCTCCTGAAGTAATCAAATCTCAAATTCCTCAATAAACCCACCCCATTCTTGCATTTATTTTAGCTACCAAACTTGCTACATTCCAGGAAACCAGATTAATATGAATAGATGTGTTTATGCCTGCTCTGCTTCTATTACCCCCAATAAAGGAACAGTCAGGACAAGGTAATACAAAGGTTCCTGGTGTTTGATAGGTGCCAGTGGATCCTGACTGTGTGGATACCCCAATGTACCACCGGTACTATGACTCGAAAAATCCCCAACTGTAAGGTTAGCAAAGTCAACCAGAATAACATAGTGTTCCACACTATTAACAAGTCAACCTACCTCAGCACAAGCTTTAAAGCAATTATAAGTTGGAAATAAAGGGGTATCACTGGGGTCTTCTCTAGGAAACAAGCAAGGACTGGAGCAGCACCACTCCTTTGTTATTATCTAGTCGGTGTAACATGTGCCAGAAGAGCTGGCCTATCAAAATAACCCAAGAGTAGTGGTTCAATGGAAAATCTAGCTAGCATGTTATTTCCCAAAGGTCTAAATAAGATCCTTTGAGCCAAAATAGGGGATCTAAAATTTATGATAACACAATCTCCTCCCCGGTCTGCCTGCCCAGGTCCAATACAAACTACCCTTCTGATGAAAAGGATGTTATTACCCTCAGACAGGGGAAATACTATATTCTGTGAAAACCAACTCAATGTTTTATTATATTAATCTACAATTGTCTCTGTCTTACTTGAGCGTAATTGGCAAACTTTTGTTAAAATCAAAACATATGGACAAGAATCAGGAGGAAGATTAACTACTGGTAGGTCAGATCTCCTATTAGAACCACTAACTCTGGAACTGGTGGAATTGCACTCCCCCCTACATTAATATGGGCAGATTGTCAACTTGCTGTTGGGAAGTCTGAGGTATCTGTGCAGTGGCAGGCCGATTCCAGCCCTGGTGAGAAAGACAAGCATCTGGTCTGGGCTTAAATGAGGTCACACTAGAAGAAGGTTCAGGTTTATTTTCACTAGGGTGACCTTCCCTAGGTGAGTTTGCATCTATCCTTTGGGAGCCCAGATCAGAGGATTCAACTGCATCAGATGCGACCTTTGCTTGCCCTTTTGAGGTAAGCTCATTCTCTGGCTTTGTATGTAAATAGGTCAAACAAGGTCAAGGAGTCAACAAAGGGACTCAAAGAAACAGTATTTTACGACATAAAATACCAAACAATGCTCTCAAGAGCCAAGGGGAGTAGCCCTGCCACTTCCTGTCCCTTTGCCCGGGCATTGCCTGTGCACATCCTATTCCCCGGGAGTTCAGGGAGTGCTGAAAGCACTATGCAAGCTTCTCCTCCTGTCCACAGGTGCAGATGCGCGCTTCCAGGCATGATATAGATTGGGACGTGGAGTCCCCACAGATCAGGCAGCCTGCGCTGTTGGGGTTCAGGGGGTGCTAAAAACCCTAGGTAGCCTACTTCCCCAGACACAGGTGCAGAAGCACGCTTCCAGGTGCAATGTAAATTGGGACGTGGAGTCCCCATAGCAGATCATGCAGTTTAAAACAGTGCACATAGGCTGCAATGGCAGAGTTGATATGTGTTTAAAGGGCTACTTAAGTGGGTGGCAAATTCATTGTGCAGGCCCCCTGGTAGCATTTAATTTACAGGCCCTGGGTACATGTAGTCCCAGTTTACTAGGGGCTTACTAGTAAATTAAGGCCCAGATTTATTGTGGCCTAGTGCCATTCCAACACCACTTTAGAGTCATTTATTTTACCCTAATGTGGTGTTGGCAGGGCAAAAACGCTGCACCACATTTGCAAAGTGATGTAATGTTTGCATTACAACACTTTGTAACCCCTAGCGACACATTATGTCTGCCCCAGGCATAATGAATGCAAAAGGGCATTCTGGTACTAGGGGGGCATAAAAAATGGTGCAAAGGAAACTATGAGATTCCTTTGCACCATTTTGTTGGCATTTTTTAACGCCTGCTAAGGGCATGCATTAAAAACAAGCTTGCATTGTGTTCATTGGGCCTCTAGGTGCTTTGCAGGATTAGCATCAACATTTTTTATGCTAGTCCTGCAAAGCACTGGACTAGTGTAAAAAATTAGACGCTAGTCCCCCTGACTACCACCATGGTGCAACGTATTTAAAATATGGCACACACATGGTGGCTCTATGGGGCACTAAGGGGCGCAAAAAAAGTGGCGCTGCACTTGGTGCAGTGCCACTTTTCATAAATCTGCTCCTAAATTTGCTAAAAGAGTGTAAGCCAATTTTACTATGTTTAAAAGAGAACGCATAAGCACTTTAACACTGGTTAGCTGCAGTTAGGTGCACACAGTCCAACAAAAATTTTGGACTGCAAAAATTAGATCGGCATGACAATAGCATGGGTGATGGTAAAACATTTGGGGGAAGACCACCATAAGTCTGACAGGCTTAACACAAGTCCACCCAGCTGAAAGTGTGGAAAACTACCCAACCTCCTGAGAGTTCTCACCAGTAAGGCAGAAAAGCCTGGAGAGACCATGAGTATTATCATGGTCTGACTCAGGAGTGTGTTCCATTGTAGAGTCCATCCTCTTTAGGACAAAATGGACCACCTCAACAATTTGGAATTTTCACCCCTCATCTGCATCAACCATATGTGGGGTCTGTGGTCTGCCTGAACCCAGAAGTGAGTCCTAAACAGGAATGGTCTCAACTTCAGTGTACAGACCACAACAAAGTCTTGTCTCTCTATAGCACTCCACCTCTGTTCCCGGGAAAGCAATTTCCTATTAAAGAAGACTACAGGTTGGTGGGGACACTTTTCATTTGTCTGTGACAATACTTCCCCTATGAGGCATCCATTTTCACAATATATTTCTGGTAAAAGTCAGAGGTTTTGTGTGCAGGGGCTGTACACTTAGCCTGTTTGAGGGAGCGTTCTGATAGGACTCTGTCTAGATCACCTTCTTTGGCTGCTTCTTTAAAGTGAGCTCAGTCAAGATGGCAAGAATGTTGCCATACCCCCTGAAAAACATCCAATAATATCATGGGAGGCTCAGGAAGGCCCTCACTTCTGTCTGTCTCTTGGGGATTTCCAGTCCTTACCTTCGGCCACCAGGTGTTCGAAGTGTACCACAGACACTTGCCCTATCTCACACTTACTGGCCTTGATAGTTGCAGGGCATGAAGCACTTCCTTGAGGTGAAACAGGAGGTCCCTCCAGTTACTATTTGAGACAGCCATGTTATCCCGGTAAGTAGCACTGAAGGTCTCCACTACAGCCAGGATCTGATTCACCAACTGCTGTGAGGTAGTGGGGGCATTCTTGATTCAAAAGGGCATTACCTAACTCTGGAAGTGGCCCTCTGAGATGGAAAAGGCAAACCTCCCTTTTGCGACCCTCATTTAAGGTGATCTGTCAGTACCCAGACATTAGGTCAAACGTGCTGAGGAACTTGGTAGCCTCACACGATCGATGAGCTCACCAGCCCAGGTGATAGGGTCTGCATCAGTTTTTGTGAATAAATTGAGTCCCCTGTGATGCACACAGAACAAGAGTTCTAGTGTGATGCCAGTGTGGTGGCCTTGGGACCCAGCACTATTGGGCCAGACCAGGAACTGCTGGAGTGCTCAGTCACTCCCAAATCCAGCATCTTGGAGACCTTCTCGTTGATAGTGGCCCTCACCTTGTCTGATAGTCTGTAGATCTTTTTTTATAGGCGGCACCAGTCCCTTTGCTGCTCTGGGGTCGTGGTAGGGGAGAGGTTGACACCCTCTACTGATCCATCTATCTCTTTAAATGACAGGAGATCCAAGAGAGGTTCACTCACATCCTCTACTCCGTCATCTGTCACAAATAGCATGGTGGCCCTTGGCTCAACTAGGTCCAACACCCACACCTTCTGGTCAGGCTGAAGCTCCATCAAAGTGGCATTCTGATCATACCACTGTTTCATCACCTCCTAGATAGGATCAGAAAAAAAAACATAGGAGTGTTGAAGGCAAAACATTTGGGGGAAGACTATGCCAAGGCTGGCATGTCCCACACATGCAACAAACTTAATTTTTCTAAGTCAAGGTCTTCCTGTCCTACTTATAACTTACTGAAGCTCCCTGTCTAAAGGCAGGTACTTTCATAAGCTTTTCTTTCAGAAGGAAAACTCAAATGGCCTTGTTAATGCTATCAGCCTTTCCTCTATTTGTTTCCCAGAGTGCCCATTTACCCCCTATTCACATCCTGTAAGTCTCCAGAATACTACATGAGAAGGTAAGAAGGGAAGGAGAGGGGATGTGGACTGTCACAAGGAAGACCTTAGCATGGAGAAATAAAGATTAACCCCTGAATATTTGTGTCACTACCCCCTGGTTCATCTTCCTTGTCCCAATTGTAAGTTACTGAGCATATAGGAAGCCAAAATTAAGCTTCTCATGCACACCGCAAATGAAGAAGACAGACATCAAATATACTGCTGGACACAATGATATGCAATAAGTATATTAAATTCTGTAAAAAGTGATTTGTGACACACAAGATCTAAGAGAACCTTCATTTACAATATCAACTTTTAAATGACAACAATGAACAACAGGGAGGAACACCTTCCTGCACAAAAACAAGATAGAGGCCAATTAATCTTCCTATATGCACTACAGAATTCAGCGCACAAGGAAAAAAGTAGAGAACAAAAAATAATGGTATTTCTCCCCGTTTCACCTCTGATGGATAAGCACATCTTTTGATGCAAGCTCAGGTTTACGAGTCTTTGTAAATCTGGGTTTGTGCCAAAATCTAGGAACATTCATGCTCCACCCATGGCACGCCTACCTGAGTCAAAGTAATGCAAGACAGTTATTTCTACTGCCATGCTTTACTTTCGATTTACTAAATACTTAGTAAATACCAAAATGTATATTGCAGTGGGGCTGCATCACAGAAACGTGTAAAGTACTACTCCCCAAGCTAGCCAGTGGCATTTATGAGGCTGAGTGTCAGTCATATATCTTATTAGTATTTCTTTTGTGTTTAGCTAGGAATAAATAATTTGGACTGAACAGAAATTCACCTTTTTGGGGTAAAGCAAAACAAAATAAATGCATCTGTGAAAAATATTGAGAATGTATTAGAGTTTCATTTGTTAGGAAATGAAAACAGGAAAATGGAAAAAGAGCATAAACGGAGCCTCATATTATTCAGAGGTGTGCCGTTCAAAGTGCACTTGACAAAGAAGACAGGGATAAGGGAACAATACTTCAGAATAATATTCATTTGCATATTACTGCTGCATTGTACAGCACTACTATTATGTTAAAATATTATGTATGCAACAAAATAGCCTTACATTCAGTAAAGAGATTGTTTCTCTTAGAATCAAACAATGAAATTACAATTTTTCTATAGCATGGAATGTTTCCAGCAAAGCAATTCGCTGATGATGCTTCTGCTTGCGTCCATATCTCAAACTAAAGATAGTCAGACTGACTCCCTTTTCATATATCAGGCATACAAAAGCTGTACATTTTACGTAAGATATACATACAACAATAAAAACACCAAAAGCTGACACCAAAGGACTCATTTACATACATAGGATGCAATAGTCAAGCCACCTTTAGTATTAAATGCGATGTACTGTGCACCTAAGTGAAAGAAATAGGCGTCCATGCGCAATGATTAGCAGTCATCAGAGGTGCCTTTCTTTTTAGGTCTCAGCTGCAGACGACATTGGCTTACTGTTGTCAAGACCTCTTGTTCACAATATCTTTCCTATGCTTGGAGCAGGCTTTGACACAGACCTGTGCGCACGATTTGATGTCTTTGTTGTCTATTTTGTTTCTCTGTTTCTGATTCAAGCTTTTCTCCTTATTCTTGTGTTTGCCCCATCCTTGGGCATTTTGGTCTGACTGGGCCTCATTTATGAAGCCCTAGCGGCACTCTGCACCACCTGGGCATCATTTTATTTTTACCCTCTAGTGCTGCAGTGTGCCAGCCCATATTTACAAGGCCACGCAAAGCCCCTTTGCCTGGCTTTTCATGGCCTTGTAAATATGGACCCCTTTCATGCATAAGACTGCATGCAAGGGGCGTGCTTTGGGTGTTGCTTGGGGTGTTTCCACACTATAACTTTGTCTCAGTGCAAGGTCCTGCACCCAACCTTCTAGAAGCATCAAACCTCTACTTCACATGATCTTCTACCACAAGCAAGACAAGTTTGAAACCTGTGGACAGGGTCTGCTCCCACCCCTCTACTGGTAGTCAACTCGCACCATGTGCGGACTTTGGACATACACATTGGAGGTTGTCTTAAAAGTCTTGTATCACAACAGATGCTGCACTCATCATAGCATAGGGGTTTATGCAATGTGCTTGCCCTATGGCAAGACCCTCCCCCACAATCTGCATGTAGCCAACCCCTGCACTACATACCCTTCAGCCATTTAAATCTGTGTTTGACCACAGGGCCTTTGTGCCAGGCTCTCTCCAGATCCCTATGACCACCTAACATCCTACTTGCTTAGTCTTTAATAAAAGCAAAGGTTGACCAAAGGGTCTGTTGTTCAATGATGTTCAGCAGACATCTCTCCACATGTGACCTACCCTGACTGCACCCATCCTTTGGGCATATACAAGTAAAAAGACAATGACATCCATCAGATGTGCTTCACTTCTGAAATATGTAATTTCTTTTGCATATTTTGAAATCTTGCAGACAGGCTATTAAAGTCCAACCATTGATTTAGGTTGTTGTATTACTTCTTGTTCACAAAGCCGATAGCACACTGTCAGAATCATTAGTTGATATCATTAGTAATCTCAACAATGTGTTTTCTTTTTTAGTTTTATGTAGGTGGTACTATATTCAAACATTCACTTCTTTATGGCAAATTACAAATAAACAATATACAAGGTATATTTAGCACAAATTGACATTGCATAAATAAAGAAATACACTGCCATGTAAGCTGCTCACTCATCTTCTCCAATTAATATAATCCAGAATGGCAAAGATATTTCAAACACAAAGTAACTCAAAGATAAAATAATGTGGCAAAATGCCAATATGGCGGTAGGATCTTGGTATTCTATTTTTTGAAAAGCCCAGAAGATCTGCCCTTTTACAAAAACACAATTAAAAATAAAAAGTGCAGGTGCCAATAAAGTGCTAGAATCCCTGTGTCAAAATGCAATAACAAAAGTGCAGAAAGCGAGCTAAAGTACAGGTGCTTAGACCTTCCTCTCTCCAGAACGACTTCACACAACCTCTTTTGACAAAAAAAAAAAAAAAGCATCACCTCTACTCAAATTTTTTCAGTTAGTTGTTCCTTTTGGCATAAGCAAATTTCATACGTCTTACTCTAATCATTTTAGCAAGTCAATGAATAAAGAATGGACACCTTGAGATTTTCCAAAATTGTAATTGAGTGATCCTGCAGTTGAGACAGCTAACAAAATAAACTTTTGCTCACTCTGCAAAAAGGACACATTATTGCTCAACAGCCAAAAAATAACTACTAATGGGTTTGGTACCACAGTTTATGCTAATTGTTGACTTATGAAATTTAGGATCCGAGAAAGGTTGCAAAACTGGGCAAGTAAAAAAAAGTATGGGACCAAGGGACATATTTATACTCTGTTTGCGCCGAATGTGTTTATATTTTTTCCGCAAATTCAGTGCAAACCTAACTCCAAATTTATTTTCTGAAGTTAGAAGACACATCTAACATAAAAGTATAGGAGTTTGCACTATTGTTGTGATGCGTGCACCTGGCTTGCGTCAATGCGATGCAAGGTAGGCGTTCCCATCCAAAAAATGGTGGTATCCACATAGCCCCATATTTATCCCCTGTGCTGAAATGATGCACGGGTAGGAGGAGGGGCTAAATAGTGATTCTAAGCTTGCTTTGCACCACTATTTAACGCCTGGGTCAGACCAGGCGTTAGGGGACCTGTGGACCCATTTCCATGGTTAAACACCATAGAATGGGTCCACAGGTGCCCTCCCCAAGCCCCAAGAACACCTCCAACCCTACCAGAGGGACAGCAGAGGATGGGGGACACCATCCTAGGTAAGTCCAGGAAAGTATTTTTTTCTATTTTTTTTGCCATTGTGGGCCCTAATTTGGAGCCCCCTGCATGGCACAGGGTGCAATGGCCATGCCCAGGGAACACTTGTCTCCTGTGCTGGCCATTGGGGTGGGGAGCATGACTCCTGTTTTTCCTAAGACAGGAGTCAATTTTTTGGTGTTTTAGCGCCAGGAAATGGTGCTAGTCTGGTTACAGGCATTTTTTTTGCCTCTAACTAGGCTAGAATCATTTTCTGATGCACAACCCCGTCCTTTCTTCCCACCACCCAATCCGGCTAGCATCTTTTTTTTTAAGACACTAGCCCACGTTAAGAGCTGGCTTGTGCCATTCATTAAATATGGTGCCCTGCTGGCGTTGTGAAATGAAGCAAACCAGCGCTTAACTTGTTGCTGCAAAACTGTGTCAGTGCAGTTCTGCGGCAAAAAGTATAAATATGGGCCCAATTGCTTTATGACAATATAGTACAGTGTGACAGACAGTCCATCTAGCAAAAATCCATTTTTTTTTAGGTTTGCTGCTCTGAAAAGAGTATGGCCAGGTCAAGAATATCTGCCCACTATTGTGGGGAAATAACACACCATGCCCCAGATTTAAGAGAGCCTAGCATCCTCTTACAACACATTTTTTTTATGCTAATGTGGCCCAACGAGGCCAGAATCAACATGCCATATTTGCAAAGGGCATGCATTGCGGCACTTTGTAACCCCTTGTGCCACATTATGCCTGGGCCAGGCATAATATATGCAAGGGGCGCTCCCCAGTTAGGGGGGCCAAAAAAATGGGGTGAAGAAATCCAAAGAGCAGGAGTTAAAAGGAGGCACAGCGTTATTTATAATGGGCCTCAATGTGCTTTGCAGAATTAGTAACAACATTTTTTATGCTAATCCTGCAAAGCGCCAAAATAGCATCAAAACATTTGGCACTAGTTCCCTAACTACCACCATGGTGTGCTATATCTTAACTATGGAGCACACATAATGGCATTAGGAGGGCGCTAAGGGGCCCAAGAAAGTGGTGCTGCATTGGATGCACCACCACTTTTCTTGAATCTTCCCCCATGTTACTGATAATATTTCCCAAAGATGTTTTGCGGTTATTTCCTCCTAAATCTACTGGTGTAACATCTTGTAGCAACTACTAAGCCCTAACAAGTTGTTTTTAAAGAAGTGAAATCTCCTATATGTTCCTAAAAAAACTGGACATTTGTGCAAAACTAAGCCATAAGATGGAAACACTCTCAGAATTCTGCAGAGGTAACTATTGACAGGTGTCTAACTATTGTTTATTTTTAAATCTGATATTATTATGAACCCAAGTCTATTCCAAGGCCTAATTAGGTGTTCCAGGACCTTTAACCCCAAGCTACTACAATCGTGCAAAGAAAAAAATAAGTGACAATCAAATATGTTATATTTTAAGCGAATTTCATTTTTAGCAAAATCATTTTACATTTTTATATCGAGCTATTTTTTGGAGGACATTTCCGATAACGAGAACTGAAGCCCTACATCTTTAACCGTTGTACTAAAAAGAAGTTATTGAGAAAGAATGGATCAACAGACAGACAAGCTGAAAGTCAATAAAGGCAGCGCAGCATGATGATGTAAGTAAAAGGTAAGGCCAAACCCCCTTGCTCTTTACTTAATCGTATATTAATCATATTAATACATGTACGCTGATGGTTCCATATAAACTTTTTGATTAAGCTATCGATATCCTTAAAATAACTCTTGCAGAGCTTAATCGGAACATTAGAGAATAAAAGTAGAAGGAGGGGTTGAACCGACATTTCAATTAAATCAACCTGGAACATAAAGAGGTAAAAGGTGCAATTTCTCTAACAGTCCCTTAACTTTGACCAGCATTGTGTGATAATTTAGCTCATGAAGATCTAAAATATTGTAATTTACAAACACATCAAGACATCTAATAGAGCAGGTGGGGATCACTGGCCCCCAAATCGCTGTAGGGAGATCCTCATTAGAGGCATTAAAAAGAAGGATTCATGACTTATTGTGATGAATCCTTTGGCCCTCTAGTAAGAGTACATTTATTAAAATTTGTCAAGGGCTTTTTGGATATTTGACTGCATCGCATCCAAATACACGATAATATCTTCAGCAGTTTGTTTTATGACTTATTGTGATGAATCCTTTGGCCCCCAGTTAGCGTAAATTAATTAAATCTGTCAAAGGCTTTTTGGACATTTGCTTACATTGCATCCAAATCCAAGATAATATCTTCAGCAGTTTGTTTTAACTTAGACATACCTAAATCTGGAGGAACAATTACATCATCATCCCACAAAAAAATAGGTAGCGGCTCGTGAATGTAAAACCAGTGAGAGAGGGCAGCCTTGACGTATCCCTTCAGAAATATGAATTTGTCCTACATTGCATGAGTTTATGGCTATTTTGGCTACCACCCTAGAATACAGATTCTTTAAAATGTTTGGAAATTGATTAGGGAAGCCAAACCTCCTCAGAGTCTGATTAATGCTGCCCAACTTACTAGGTCGAACACTTTAGCTGTGTTGACCATGCTTATAGCTGCTCTATTTCAATTGGTTACAATATAGTCTATGGCCTAAATCAAATATTTAGTATTGATTGCCATTGACCTATAGGGAAAGAAAACATTCTTGTCACCATGGATGAGTTTTTGAGTGACAGGAGCTATGCAATTAGTAAAACGTTTTATAACAAGCACTCCCTGTCATGCACTACTGAGGACTCTCACCCCCGCCTGATCTGAGCGGTGTCTGAGCAGCATCCAGAAGGCCTGCTATGAGCTGCAAGATTCAGCTACTGCTGGCGGATTACACATTTGGAGGTGGCTTTTGTGGCACTTTTCATCCTCAGCATGATCCCGTACTGGTGGTGAGAGTGGAAGCACCGGTGGGACACTACCTGCAGGAGGTAAAAGCTCTATTGTCTCAGCTCTGCTGTGAGCAAAGGAGTTGGGCCCATTGGATAACGTACACAAATTTCCAATCTCCCTTGTGGCAATCTGCTTCATTTGTATCTGGCCATATATACCTTGGTATTACTGTCTCTCCATTTTGGGGGACTAATGAAGCCTAATGTTCATAGAGGATCTGCCCAGAAGGCTAAACCTGTTTCCAAAACCCACCACAAGAAAAACTCAGGTTTATCAGGGTCAGTAAACCGGGAGAGAGGCCCACCTAAGAAACTGACACTTTTTTGTTGTCACCCTGGGGTACTGCAGATGAGCGAATAAGCAGGAAATATTTCACTCAGCGAGTGTGATACGGTCCCCCCCCCTCTTCAAACTTCAAGGTGATGGCTGCACCACACACTTTTGCTTTGAAGGAGGTGGAGGTGGTGGGGGTCCCACCTTCAATGGGCCTGGTTTTGGGAGACTCCATGGGCACTGACTACGGCAATCCAATATTTCAGACTCAGTTACTGGAAGTGGGAGTTGAAGTGACCCCAGTGCAAAATTATCAATTATTTAATAGCTTACAATGTCAGGATATGCCATCTGCTCCTAAGGTGATGGGGAGTGAGCAATTGCAGGAACACAAGAGCACTCTGGATTTTGATTTATCTATACCTTGTGAGAAGAATAAGAGAGGGGCACTGCAGGAAAATGAGGTTGAGCCATGTGCTTCTGTAGGGAGTCTATTGATTCTGAATCTTTGTATTTCCCACTTATCTTTGGTGGATACCCAGCCCAAAATCTTCCCTCCTAATGGGAGTCCTGTAAACTATTAGTTTGGGATTTGCTAGATCTGATTAGGGGCATTAAAAAGTCTCAGTCACAGTCCATTTCATCTTGGCATGATCATTTAAGCAGGATTGATAAGAAGCTTTCTCTTTTTACTGAATGACTGAAACAGACTGAGCAGCGGGTTTTGGACTTGGAGGATAATGCTGCTAAACATCAAGTGATGATGATGGTAAAGAACTCTTTGTGCTGAAGTCAAATTTGGATGAACTAAAAAACTATTTGAGACGTTCAAATCTAAGATTTACTGGTATTCCAGATGGTTAGTAAGCCC
Organism: Pleurodeles waltl; assembly: GCF_031143425.1. Taxonomy (NCBI): domain Eukaryota; kingdom Metazoa; phylum Chordata; class Amphibia; order Caudata; family Salamandridae; genus Pleurodeles; species Pleurodeles waltl. The sequence goes on from NC_090439.1 coordinate 397,074,268, forward strand.
AGGAAAGGTGGGTAAGAGCTTTGAATGAGTCTCTGATTAAAAAGTATGTGCTTAAGAACCGCTCAGTGGATTTATAAAAAATAAGGACATGTCTGACCCCTTTTCAACCAATCTCGAGTATAAGCAGCTACAATCTGGGTAAACTTTTCTGATTTCAGGGCCAAGGAACAAATCCTCTCCGGGGCCTTCCAGCAAGACATGTTTGTATTGGAAGATGGTTCAGAATTTCAGATTTATTCTGATGTGTCCATCGAAGCAGCTCCAGTAGAAGAGAGTTAAAGTTCATGAATAACTGTTTAAAGCAGCTGGAGTACAAGCTGTCATCCACCGACAATCTAAACCAAAAGTGATATATAAGGGTAATTATTGTTTTTTTTTCTCAGTTACAGAAGCTTATGATTTGTTAGAACAAGTCCAGATGAATTCAGCTTGAGGATGCGGTGAATGGATGACTAAAATATTAAGATACTAGTTGGCTGTTGGTTATATTTTTGATTTGTGGGGGGTGAGGGTGGGCTGGCAGGTTTTTTTTCTAGCAAAGTTTAGGGTGCCATTCTAGGGCGCTTGCCAAGTGGGGGTTGAAGGAGCCTGAAGAGTATCAACAGGGGGTTTCTTTCTGGAGGGTGCTTTTATGGGTTGTATGGGTTAGGGGATGGTGATGGTCTAGGTGGAGGGGTGGGCCAGGGGGAAGGTGATTGTGAGGGTTTGCATGCCCGCCTTCCTGAGCCCACAAAGCATACAGATACCTCATCCCTCAGGCCCGTATAGCCAAGGGCCAATGACACCCACTTCCAAGCCTTAAAATGTCTGAGGATCCCTTTTCCTGAAGCCATAAAATAAATTAAAGGGGAGGGGAGCATGTGGCCTTTCTCCTCTAGTTTAAAAAGGCCAGGAAGACCCCATCCCTCAGGTCATCATTTCAATATAGGTTTGCTCCTCAAGACTGAAGAGGTCCCAGAGACTCCCTCCTCTGAAGTCGTAATCTATTAATTGGGAAGGGGTGCTTGGCCCTTCTCCCTGAGCCATACACTGTCCTGGGACCCAAACTCCAGGAATGGGCTCAGGGATGGTGTCCCAGGATCTCCAAGTCCCAGGACACCATTTGTTTCCATGCCACCATTTGTTTTCCAAAGTTGGCATAAATCTGTTAACTAGTTTTTGATGTAGGTGCAAGCAAGAATTCACATGTGAGCTACAAATGGAATCTATCTTTCTATCTATCAATCAATAAATCAGGAATTTGCAAAGTGCACTACTCACCCCTGAGGGTCTCAAGGCGCTCTAGGGGGGAGGTGCTGCTATTGCTTGAACAGCCAGGTCTTGAGAAGTCTCCTGAAGGTAAGGAGGTCTTTGATATGACGCAGGTGGGTGGCAAGAGTGTTCCACGTCTTGGTGGCGAGGAGCCAGAATTAACTGCTGCTGGTTGTAGTTCTACGGACGTGTGGGACAGTTGCAAGGGCGAGGTTGGCGGAACGGAGATGCCGGGTTGGGGTGTAGTAGGAGAGCCGTCTGTTGAGGTATTCTGGTCCGGTGTTGTGCAGTGCTTTGTGAGCATGGGTGAGGAGTTTAAAGGTGATTCTCTTGTTGACTGGGAGCCAGTGCAGGTCTCTGAGATGGCCTGTGATATGGCAGTGGTGGGGGATGTCCAGGATGAGGCGTGTGGAGGCATTCTGGATGCGTTGCAGCCTCTTATGGAGTTTGCCCGTGGTTCCTGCATAGAGGGCATTGCCGTAGTCTATCTATCTCTCATAGGAAACCCTCTTTTGTTTTGCTAATAACTTTGGCACCATTTGATGGTTGTACACAAAACAATTCAAACAAATCATCCACCTCATTGCCTTCTTGGGTCCAAAATGCATTTTGCCCATGTAATTTTCCATAGGAATTTTAGGGACCGTTTTAGAAAAAAAGGTGAACAGAATAAATTTGAAGAAACCTAGTTATTTACTTAGAAATCATATATTTTGTGATATAGTATATATATGTTCAGCTGTTTTTGAGAAATGAAGGTTAAATAATTTGTCATGTCTGGGCGGGACTGAGTTATCTGAATGACAGGCAGCAACCTCAGCTACAATTCTGCCAGTGTGATGATAAAAGATTCCTAAGGTTCGAAGGGGCTGGCTAGAGGCACCCGACCTCCCAGATCCTTGTGTGGGACCCCCTGAAGTCAAAAATAAAAAAGAAATTGGTTGGTGGTCCCATAATACTCCAATGGGACTCAACACAGCCCCAGGTGTGGTTCAGTGGGATTACGGCTGGACCAGAAAAAAATAGAGAAACAAACAAAACATGTTGGATAGTTGTCTAAACGGCATTGTGCGACTGTGGAGGGTTGGATGTTAACAACATCTGCTGTAAACCAATAATCTGTCTTGATCTAAATGAGAAAGTACTTGGTTTCCAAAAACAAACACAGCTGAACTGTATTAGCTGACCACTGAAAAAGTCACACTTTCTTCTGAAGTCTTCCTCATATCTTTTCATAGCACTTGCCTTTACTTTAACACAATGCAGCAGCTCCTTCCTCAGAACATCTTTCTCTTACTCGCACATGCAACAATTTGCATTCAAAGACAGCCAGGTTCATTACCCAACCCGAGCACACCTGCTTGCACACAGAAGATGGCCCTCCAATATTCCACACACCTCAACTGTCTCATCTTGTGCATTCAGTTGTGTCCAAGGATATGTTACATGTTTACCACTTAGCACACTACACTGAACTGTCACAGACCATGTGGACTGCAAACATCAGGAGGTTTGCAGTTCTTAAGAGGACAGCATTTTCTCCAAAATAGAGGAACCTAGCAAACCAAGCAGATAGATATTTCAGTGCCCTTCATGCCAGTGGTGCTGTGTTGTTAAGGTTATTGATTATCTTGAATGCAGTGCTATACATGAAATGCCTACTGCATAGATAGGAGTGTAAAAAGTACTTAAAATATGACAAACCCCTGATTAACGGCTAATACCAATTGTGAGTGCTCCTTTTAAAAGAAAAATAATAATTAATTGATTTTTGTTGGACAATCGCATTGCCATAGTACTGGACATATGACATGACCCATCCACAAAGTCCACTACCCAGAATTGCACTGGAGTTGGAAGTGCTTTAAGCACCCTAAACAGTACTTGGAGCTGTCTGCAGCACTTATTAAAACTGACTTGCCTCCAAGGGGGCAGTGGAGAAAATAAGCAAGTACAAAGAACAAACAGCCCTTTCACCCTACCACTGGCACTGGCACCTGCAAAGGCCTGGAAGAGTGCATCATTCATGCCTCAAGTGCTTGGGATGTAATCTCAACATCTTGTATCATTCCTAACCAACAAAGTGCAGATTACAAAGATCTCACTGTGCCATAAAGTTACATTCTTTAAACAATAGTGCACAGATCAGACTGGACAAATGTTTACACACTGGCAAGTCCTGCCCCAGGTAGAGCCCAATTAGAACACTCACAGATTCTTATAAGCTCCCCCACAGAAACAGTAAGGGGCATATCTATGCTCTATTTGCGCCAAATTTGAGTCATTTTGTATACACAAATGCGGTGCAAAATGAACTTCATATTTATATTTTATTTTTCTATAATTTTTATATAATATATTTATATCTTATTTTATTTACAGTCTAACATCAAAATATTGGAGCTTGCACCATTTTTCAGATGCGTGAACCTACCTTGCATCAATGAGATGCAAGGTAGGCGTTCCCATCTAAAAAATGTAGCGAACCCCATAGCCCCATATTTATCCCCGTGCTAAAATGACACACGGGTGGGAGGAGGGGCCAAATTATGGTGCAAAGCTTGCTTTGCACCATTATTTAACACTTGGTCAGACCAGGCGTTAGGGGACCTGTGGACCCATTCCCATGGTTGAACCCCATGGAATGGGTCAACAGGTGCCCTCCTCAAGCCCCAGGAACTCCCCAACCCACACCAGAGGGACACCAGAGGATGGGGGACCCCATTCCAGGTAAGTACGGTAAGTATGGGTAATTATTATTATTTTTTTTAATTGAAGTGCCATTGGGGGCACAACTTGGGCCCCCCTGCAAGGCACAGGGTGCAATGGCCGTGCCCAGGGCCCCATGTCCTCTGTGCTGGCCCTTGGGGTGGTGGGCATAACTCCTGTCATTTATAAGACAGGAGTCATGTGGTATGAATGGTGTTGCATCAGAAAATGATACTAGGCTGGTTATAGGCATTTTTTTGCCTCTAACCAGCCTAATGTCATTTTTTGGTGTAAAACCCCCTTCTCCCATACAGCCGCCCCATCCGGCTAACGCATTTTTTTTTTTTACGCTAGCCCACCCTTTGCACCAGATTGCACCATTCCATAAATTTGGCGCCCGGCTGGCGTCCTATAATGGCACAAGCTGTTGCTATACTTTTTGACGCAAAACTGCGGAAACGCAGTTTTGCCTCAAAAAGTATAGATATGGGCCACAATGTCCAAATGCTGGCTCTCCAAAGCATCATGGAAGGCTGTCAAATAAGAATACAAAAAAGACACTCTGTACTGTCGGTATAGCACAGTCAACACTTATCCAGTTACTGTGTACTGAGAATTAATACTATCAAGCCTAAACAAATTGGTAGGAATAGCTGGAAATTCTCTAATCTGGATTTTCACATTCCTCTCAGGCACAGTCACCAAGTATATATAAGATCTTCAGAATCTTCAATCTTGACAGCGTTTCAACCTCTAACTCATTTTCTAGATCAATATCAGTGCAAGTCTGGCTGTAGGCCAATGGTATGCAAACCCTTTAAGCATGGGAGTCAGGCAGGTATCACATATACCTTGACAATGTCCAGTTGATGAAAGATGGCTTTACCTACCTAAATGGAGCAAAATCTGTGATTGTGATTGTTGGATGGGAAACACAAGAGTGAGTATGACAGTAGATAATTTAAAGGATGTCAAAAACCTTTGATGCATACCTTTCGTTGAAGTATATACCAATGCCATAATCCAGCGGTTCCTCTGTTGTGGTCCAGGGACCCCTGAGTATCTGTGAAGCGTTCTTAGGGGGTCTGTGACTTATCCAAGAATATTAAATATTATTAACAGAATAATAAAGTGTTTATAGATAAAGAAGCAAATTTACAATTGAAAGTTATAACATATTCTGTAAATATGATGGAATTTGGAATTTGAAGATAAAAAATAAGTTAGAATCCTCAGAATAATTTGTAGGAGCAGTGCAAGTGCATCAAACAGAATATAATGTGGATCATGAGTGGCCTCATTTGAATTTAAAATAAAGCAAAACTTCCTATTAAAATTGCAATTCTGTTTTATATTTGTTTGCAAATTAAATACAAATATTCATCTGTGTATTTGTTTGCTGAATGTTTGTGAATATTTGCATATTGGTTTTTGGTTTAAATCATAGCAAATACTTCGGCAAGGGACCCCAACTTCCAGTAATGACTCAGTGTGGATCCTAGGTATTCAATCATGATTCAGTGAGGGTTCCTGGGTGCTAGTACTGATTTAGTTGGGGTTCCACAGAAGTCAACAGATTATGCACCACTGCCAGCAGTCGTGGCTCCCTACCCTGTGAAGGGGCGGAGTGCACACAGAGGGGGCTGGGGGCTCAGGATAAACATCAAATTATATATTTTTTTAAATCAAAACGTATCTTTCTCACTTCGTCACCGCACCACTGCTCCTTCATCCTGACAGGAGTCACAGGTTCCCAGCCTGCCCTGTGGCCAATCCTGACACTGCTCAGAGCAGCGTTAGGATTGGCTGGGATCCCCCAGCCAGGGCACTCCCAGGCAGACTGGAAGCCTGCTCTCTCCAGCCCAGCACTGAGCCCTGTGCCATGTGGATTTGGTCGGTCCGAGACGGCCGGCCAAATATACATGCACACTCCCCGTCATCCCATCCATCCCCAGTGCTCTGCACCTTTCACAACGAAACAATAATAAACATGGTTTATTATCATTTTGTTGTAAAAGGTTTGCAGCAGTTGCTACTGTTGGAGGGGCCATCCCTGACTGCCAGGATCTAGTGTGGCAAAATTCAACTACCTATCCTCCGGAGAATCCTTCTACAGCAATACACCCAACACTTAACTGAGCTGACACGAGTAATACTGAAGCATTGCTTGTGATTTATGTAAATCGATACACACTATTCTGCCAATAAAACTCACTCATAAGTGGTTTGGTTTAAGTGCTTTTTGCCTATTTCCATTTTGCATAAGGATGATACATTACAAATAAAAAATTAACTCCCTTTTGCTGATAAAAGGAAAGACAATATTAAGCTCTATGTACAAAATAAAACAGATAAGTTGAAAACAAACACAATTATAAGGAGTATTTCAAAAACATATGGTAAGTACAAGGTGCCACACTCCAGCCGCCACCCAAAAATACTTTTTGAATGTCTTTGTGTGACAATTAACAGAGGGAAACCAAACATCATTCTTGTAACCCCCTTACTATGTTTTCAGCAGTATTTCAAGTTCGGGGGACAAATTCTACAAAAATGTTGGTCCACCTGCTACAATATGAGTCCGGCAGCCTCATAAGGATATTTCTCCTTGTTGCCCTCCCTGGGCAGGGGTAGCATTTTGCCGCAATCCCAGGTCTGCCACTCATGGTAAATGTGGGAATACACCAAAGTCCCTGGGTGGATCCATGGGAACACCCTTGCTCCACCCGTGAAATATCTCCCTGGGGCAGAGTAACACATGGCAGTGACTTGCACAGCCTTGCATAACTCCATATGTACCAAGCACCACAGGGCCACACAAGGCGGCCATGTATGTCTTGGTAAATCTCATCAAGGTTTTGCGTCCCCCGTGCATTACTTGCGTGAATCTTGGTGTGTTGAACACTGTTGAAACTGAATTAGTTTCTGTGGACTTTAGAACTCTGGGCACTTCACCACTGCTGACGAGTGCTAAAGTGCAGGTGCTCTGTATTGTAAATATGGTAACAATAGCTTATCCACAATTGGTATACTTAGTTTACTTGTAAGCCCCTAGGAAACTGGACTACATGCTGCCCAGGACCTGTAAATTAAATGCTGCTAGCAGGCTTGCAGCACTGATTAAGCCACTCACCACAGTAGCTCTTTAACTATGTCTCAGGCCTGCCACTGCAGAGCCTATGTGTGCAGTTTTAAACTGCCCTTTCGAACTGGCAAGTGCATCCACTTGCCAGGCCAAAACCTTCCTTTTTATTACATATGTCACCCGTAAGGTAGGCCCTAGTCAGCCCAATGGGCAGGGTGCAGTGTTTTTATAAAGTTGGACATGTATGTTTAAGTTTAACATGTTGTGGTACTGAAAAACGTCTACATTCCTTTTTATAACTGCGAGGCCTATCTCTCTCATGGGTTAACATTGGCGTTATCTTAAAGCATCCTTTAAGTGTAACTTCCAATTGGGAAAGATAGAAATTTGGAGTTTTCTGTCTCTGGACTCACAATTTAAAATCACAACTTATGGTAAAATCAGATTTTAAATTGTATGTCTGAAAATGCCACTTTCAGAAATTTGGCGTTTTCTTACTTTAACCAGTCTGAGCTTCTGCCTGTCTCTGAATATTCGTCTGGGGTGGATGACAGCTGGGCTTTGTGCATTCTTCCTAGACAGTCACACACAAAGGGAGCTTGGGTGTGATATTTTCATCCTGATGGCGGACCACCAGGCTGATTGGTCTTCCTGGGCTAGATGGGAAGGAGGAGCTGACACACCTAAATAGGTGTTCTTCTCCTCACACAAAAGGCTGCATACCCCTATAGAGTGCCTGGAGCCAAGGAAGGAAGGGCAGGGACCTTGTGATTTTCAAATTCCTCTTTGAATTCCCCCCCCACTTCAAAGGCACATTTGGCTATATATAGTGGACCCCAAACCCCACCAAATCAGAACTCAACTGGAACCAAAGACATTCTGCCTGGGAGAAGGACTGCTGTGTTGCCAGGAGGGAATGCCACTCTGCTAAATGCTTTGCTGTGTTGGGCTACTGCTTGCTATGTGCTGTGCTGTAGGAAGGACTGCTCCTTTGCTGCTTGCTCCGCTGTGTTGGCCTGCTGCCTGCTGCTTTTTCCCTGGAGTGAGAAGGACTGGACCTGTTCTCTACATCCTTGAATCCACGATTTTCCAAGGGCTTGTTGGTTTGACCCCTGTTCTTGCAGTTTGAGTGATATCAAAGACTACCTGTAATTCTCCTGGTGCTGCTGGGCTCTAGCATTTGTGAGTCCAACCCCTGCCTGAGGTGTCCCCGTCTAGTCCAGGGCCTCAGAAGTGGGTTTTGCAGCCACTTTATGCAAAAACTGACACATCATCACCACTGCCCTGGTCGGTACCAACACATCACCCGTCGATGGAAACGCAGAGGCTGTTCAATGACAACGGATTCACAGCCTGTGCAGCCCGATGAGGATGTTGTGTGCGGCTTGATGATGACACATTCCATTCAACTCAACAAAGCCTGACTACGGCACAGTGACCCAACTGCATGGAAAATATTGATGCATCACCTTTCCAGTTGCTCCTTAACGTCAACTCTTGCTTCAGCCAAGGTACTGTTCAGCGGACCCTGCATGGGTTCTGTAGCCGGCCTACCCTTCATTGTGGGCGGCCTGTGCTATGGATTTGTAGTGGTTTCCTGTGACCTCAAGTAACCTTTTGACCACCAGTGACTTCCGAGCGCTGTTTTCACATTTAGGCCCTCATTTCAACATTGGCGCTATGGACCGCCTAGCGCTATGGCGATGGCCACCAACATATCGCCGCCGTGGCTACAACCCCTCTACTGGTATCATGACTGCTGACAGTATTCCGCCAGAATGCTAGCGGAACACCACCGACAGTCATGGCAGTGGACGTTTTACTCAGATAAATATTTTCTATTTTTCTAAACTTGTGTAGTATTTTTTTTAATGTATTTCACTGTGTAACTGTAAGTAAGTATTGCACAAATACTTTACACATTGCCTCTTAAATTCAGCCTGACTGCTCTGTGCCAAGCTACAAGCATGTGAGCACAGGTTCATTTTGATTTTGTAATTGACTTACCCTGACTAGGATTGTGGTCCCTACTTGGACAGGCTACTTACCTCTGTCAACTAGAGACCTAGGGCAATGTGTACGAACACTTTTTCCCATAGACACAGAATGGGTAAAAACCTTTGCTACATCTGGCCCCTAATTTCTAACAAACACCAACATTTGCATGTTATTTCCTATAAACTTGACATAGGTGCTATTTATTGCATGTGACAAATAATGTACTCTGAAGTCTCGCTATTTATTAGATCGTTTTTTCCCCTGTCAACGTTCACTGCATCGCTTGTCACCTTGAGATAGCCACACATCAACGTGTACAAGCACTCAAAAACCCCACATAATAAACAACTAATCTTCATTCCGAATAACCTGATATTCCTCAGCAAACAGAAGGGGCAATGTATGACCGTAGTTCTGAGTAGGACGTTTTAACTTCTGTATTTAAGATAGTCTTTTTACATTAGAAGTCCGATATTTTGTTGGAGGCTGCCAAGTTGTTCTTATGCAAACATCAAAGCCCCAACTACTGTCAGAAAGTTAACATGATTAAAATCAAGCTTGCGGCCAGGTCTGTAAAAGGGCTATCAATTTTCTCAGAGTCAGGTATTACATCAAAATGTTCTGGTGTTTGTGCTGTAAATTTGTTACCGAGCATCGATCGTTTCACAGGGAGCTTTCCAGCATTGAAGTCGGTTTCCTCTCTAAAAACGGAAGTCAAACCGTGCCTTCTTCTAGACCAGACGATTCAAAAAACGTATTCAAATGAAGCTAGAATCCTTAGAAACATCACTCGTCCATTAATTAGTCACCGCAGTAGGCGTACTGCATGGATAGAGGCCCATTAAAGTTGCCTATCAACTGCCTCACATTCCAAGCTTAATGTCTGTTTATTCAAGTGAGCTATCTGTCCCAGCCAAATTATTTAAACAATAATATGTTTATTACATTGATTTTTTTCAGGAAGAGCAAAATGACATACAGTGAACTCGCTTGATACAGTTGTCAATACCATGAAAATAAATGTGCTCATAGCAGGTACATTAGAAACACGCAGCAAATATATTGTATGAGCAGGGCTTAGTATTTCTTAGAGGGCAGATTCTTTTAAGATTTCAGTTTGCCCGGTACATAACAGGGACGAATAGGAATGATGAATTTTACATTGAAGAACATTCATTAAGAGGCTGGACAACTGCTTTTGTATTGTTTTATTTCATATAGTCAAGAACACAAAGGAAACTAGAATTCTGTTAAACATTTCTGCTAATCTTGTTCCTGAATCAATAGGTGATCTACTTAGATTCTCTGGGAGAGGGGAAGAGGGGTAGGCATTACAGCTGTTTCTTCTGACATTATAGCAAAAGTTACATCAGGAGAAAACCCTTCTCTGAACTATGTTCTGTAAGAAATAGGGGTATTGGCTGAGATGGGTGGAAGCCCCTCTCAGGCAACAAACACAATCCTTGTCAGGGTGAACCACAATAGTCACTAAATTAACCTGTGCATAACCCTTTGTTAGCTTCACACAAAAGCAACTATGCTTAACTTAAAGGCACTGTCTGAAGTATTTATTCTGCAAACACAACACAAAAAGAATCCCAAACCAAATTAGAAAAATAGCGGAAAGTTTTAGGTTGATATGGTGCCTAAAAGCACAGAGTGCCATCATGGTCATTTGGTCGTGCTAAACTAGGGGAAGTTCACAAGTACAGGCTGATCGCAATGAAATGTGGGCTGAATACAGTCTTTTAAAAAAAGTTACATTCTCAAAATCATGTGATGGAGGAGGCTGAGAGCAGCAGGGAGAGCATTGCAGATGATTTTTCACTGTATTGTGAACAGCAGGCCTGGCAACATAAACGGTCGTCACTGTAGCGCTAACATCCAATATGGTGCTGCAGATGCTTGTTGCTGGAGCTTCGCATTGGCAGTCACTGCTGTAGCACAAACTACAGATTTTGCATTGCTGGTCATCACTAGTGGTCACTCAAGCATGAAGAGTCATGGTCAACAGATATTCACATTAGAGTTTGTTGTGTGCGGAAGACTGCTGATGTGAAAGGGCTTGTTAGCAGTTGCGAATATCCAAAAACTTCAGGATTTTACTTTTCTTCACAAGAAGAGGTCCACTGATGCCAGCCAAGGGTCATAGACCTGGGGACACATCTCATGTGGATAAGAAACTTACTCCAGCAGAAGCCAGAAGGGCTCAGGCAGGCCCAGTTGCAGGTCTATGCAAGTCCAGTGCAGAAGATTATCTAGGCAGTTGCACAGAGGCCTCTAGAACTTGTTGTGACCCTGTAGCCCGGACAGGAGGTCAGTCAACTGACACTTGGGGTCACTCAGGTACCTTGGGAATGAGGGGGAAGGTCCAGTCTTTCTTCTCAGAGAGAAGTGCAGGCCTCTAGCAGCAGGACAGCCAATTAGTGGGCAAGGTGCTTCCCAAGCAGCAGGGCAGTCCTCTGATAGCAGCAGAGCAGTCCCCTGAGGAACAAGCAGGCCTCAAGCAGCAGGACAGTCCTTTTTGGAACAAGACAATCCTTCTTCTGTAATGTCCTACAGGTCCAGGAGTGCACTGAAGAGTCGATCTGGAGCTCCAATATTTATAGCTGGTGCCAGCCTTTTGAGAGGGTGGATTCCCTATACTACAGCCACACCTGCTTCTAAACGTTCTTGCCGTCAACTGTCATGGCTTTACAAAGACTGGGGTAACAAAAGAACAGTGTCAGGTTCCTTTGTGTGTGTTGGAGGAAAGCCCTTTGAAATGTAAGTGGGGCTGGGTACTGCTCCGCCCCCCCCTTGTGGTGGTGGTCAGACCACCGCAATTGTGACGGTCCGACTGCCACAATACAACCCTTGCAGGCGGACCCAGCAGGAGACCACCGTTTCAGCCAGAAACATTATTCCTGACAGGGTGACAAGAACTCAGCACCGCCTTGCTGATTTCCGCCAGCCTTTTCATGGTGGATAGCCCAGGACCCTGACCCTACCTGGAAGAAACATTTGCTACAATGGATGAATTTATGAATATGACATATTCTACTAAGCCTTGAGAAAGCCCTAGGTTTTCAACTATGAAAGGGATGAAACATGTGTCGGCTGTCTCTCTCAAATCTTGCAATAAAGGATGTTTGGATGAACAATACAACTACGACCACATTTTGTTGATCTTCAACTTCTGAATTGACTAACTTTCTTCCAATCTGCATCGTCCAGGATTGACTCTAACTACTAATTTTGGGTGGCTTCGCCTACTCTTCCGCAACATGAGACCATCCTGCAACATATTTGCCTTCAGTAAGTGCTTGATTCATGCAACCCCCTTTAACACATTAAGGGGGTCATTTCGACCCCGGCGGTCAAGGACCGCCGGGGCCGGGGATGCGGGAGCACCGCCAACAGGCTGGCGGTGCCCCGCAGGGCATTCTGACCGCGGCGGTTTGGCCGCGGTCAGACCAGGAAAACCGGCGGTCTCCCGCCGGTTTTCCGCTGCCCTGGGAATCCCCCATGGCGGCGCAGCTTGCTGCGCCGCCATGGGGGATTCCGACCCCCTCACCGCCATCCTGTTCCTGGCGGTTCAGACCGCCAGGAACAGGATGGCGGTGAGGGGTGTCGTGGGGCCCCTGGGGGCCCCTGCAGTGCCCATGCCAATGGCATGGGCACTGCAGGGGCCCCCATAAGAGGGCCCCACTTTGAATTCCAGTGTCTGCTCAGCAGACACTGGAATTCGCGACGGGTGCGACGGGTGCAACTGCACCCGTCGCACCTTCCCACTCCGCCGGCTCCATTCGGAGCCGGCTTCCTCGTGGGAAGGGGTTTCCCGCTGGGCTGGCGGGCGGCCTTCTGGCGGTCGCCCGCCAGCCCAGCAGGAAAGCCAGAATGGCCTCCGCGGTCTTTCGACCGCGGAGCGGCCATATGGCGGTTCCCTCCAGGCGGGCGGATCCCGCCGCCCGCCGGGGTCTGAATGACCCCCTAAATGTTATTTCGGTATCTCAGTCTCTGTTCTATTGTGCCCTTGCCATGCACAGTGTTGTTATAAATGATAATATTTCTGATGTTGCAGTAATGCTATCAACAATGCTATAGAACATGAACAGTGATGTAATATAGGAGGTAATTAGCAGTGCATGGCGAGTGTGTGAGTTATAGTTACTTTGAGGCACAGGTTATAGTTATGTCAGAAAACCATAACTGGTGAATGTCAGTGGTTTTGTCAACTGACATTTTCAGTAATATGTTTCTTTAACCTTTGTTGTTTTCAGTGAATTTCCAAGGTTTTTCTTTTACAAAGGAATTAGATTCTTACAATTTCTAACTATAAGATCACTTTACCCTTAGTTTATCTCAGTGAATTTCTGTTTTTCTCAAAATAAAGTAAGATGTCCACCTGTGAATGGCGTGGGGGTGGGTGCAGGGAACATCATTTCATGACATACAAGAGATGTGCTGAAAGCCACTGTAAAACCTGGCATCCTTTGTGTGCTTTCCCCCCCGACTTTTTCCCTCCTACTCTCCTATTTTGCAGACTTTGTTTTTGTTGACTTTGGTACTATGTGCACTTTACCACTGCTAACCAGTGCTAAAGTGCTTGGGCTCTCTCCTCAAAACATGGTAGAATTGCCTTATACCCAATTGCTATATTTATTTTACTTGTACATCCCTAGTAATGTGGCAATACCTGTGCACAAGGCCTATACATTAAATCCTTCTAGTGAGCTAGCAGCACTGATTGCTACATCTGCTTAAATGGCCCTTTAAACATGTCTATGGTCTATCATTTTTAGCCTGCACGTGCAGTTTTAAACTGCCATTTCATCATGGCAAAGTGAACCTTTTTCCAGGCACAATTCTTGCATTTTAAAACATATAAGTCAACCCTAGCATAGGCTCTGGACAGCCTATGGTGCAGGGTGCAGTGTATCTAAAACGTAGGACACACACTTTTAAGTTTTGCCTGGTAATGAAAAACTCTTACATTTGTTTTCGCTACTACAAGGCCTTCATTTCCCATAAGATAACATTGGAGTTACCTTATTACATTTAATAAGTGATCATTTCAAAATGGTGGCAGGTAACCAATTCAGGTTTGGTGTCTTTAAAGTTGTAATGAAAACTTGTCACTCCTGTTGAGGTTGGATTTCTAAATTACAATTTTCAATATGCCACTTCTAGAAAGATGGCATTTTCCTGCAATAGCCATTTAGGTGGTCAATATGAACTTGGCGGTGTGGCTCGCCATGTCAGCGGTGGCGGGAAAACCACCAGCCGGCATGGCGAGCCACACAGCCACAGTAAGAACACATTGAGGGCTGCCATCAGCAGCCCTCCCTCACTGCCAGGCTGCTTCCGTCAGACACCCTGGTGGCGGTCAGAATCATTATCCGACAGGGCAGCGGTGCTGCCCTTCAGATAATTATTCCTAAGCCTCCAGCCTTTCCCTGGTGGGTTTCCCTGCCAGGGAAAGGCTGGCGGAAGGGGTGCACCGAGCCGGCCCGCCGGCCCACAGGAATGTTCTTTGTGTGGCCGGCGGGGATCCGGGGACACTGGCGGTCAGTAGTTTGACCACCAGTAGGAACACAACGGTTTCGACAGCCGTGTTTATAATGAGGGCCTTAGTGCCCACTGCTTGTCTCTGGGTCACAAGACTGGGTCTAGCTGAGAGTTGGACATTATGTACTCCTCCTAGACAGCCACACAATAGAGAACTTAGGTGTACCTTGATGGGCCATCACTGGCAGAATGGGAGGGTGAATTGGCCACAGCCCTAATTACACTTGAATAGGCTGTGTCCAGCCTCCACAAAAAGGGCTGTAGTTAGTCTAGAGCCAGGACAGGAAATGCCAGATGCCTGTGGACTTTAATGAGAAACCTCAATAAGCTTCTCCTACTTTAAAGAAAAACCCAGGTATAAATATTGAACCAGAGACACTAAGGGGCATATTTAAGTGCCCCTAGCTCCATCTACAGCATTCCCCCATTACGGGGGGCTGAAAAAATGGTGCAAGGAAATCTAAGAGGGTTCCTTGTGCCATTTGTTCCTTGGCCCCACTTGCACTTTTAACGCCTGTTCAGAGCAGGGACTAAAAGGGGTTATACCATTTTTTATAATGGGCCCCTATGCATTCTGCAGGAGTAGCGCCAATATTTTGGTGCTACTCCTGCAGAGTACATCAATAGCATCACAAAAAATGATGCTATTGTCCCCTACCCTGCACCATGATGCGTTGTATTTTAAATAAGGCGCACACATGGTGGAGGTAGGGGGGCAGTAAAGGGCATAAGAAAAGTGGTGCTGCACTGCGTGCAGCACCACTTTTCTTAAATATGCCCCTAACTCTTCAGTTCAATTCTGGACCTGTAGATACTCTACTAGGAAGAATGACTGCTGTGCTGCCTAAAAGGGCTGCCACTCTGCTTCACTGCTGCTATGAAGGAATGCTGCCCTACTGTGATGACCTGCTGTCTGCTGCCGATTTGACTGGGTGAGAAGGACAGGACCTGCATCAGTTGAACCGAGGACCCCAGAGTGACTCTAAGGTTTAGTTTGATGGCCTCCTGACTAGAGCCTCAGGAACAGAAACCTCAAACTACCTTGAACCCAGAACCTGTTCTCTGCCATCGATGAGTCTTACCCTGCCAAGTAGAGACACCCCAGTCCTGAACCCTTGGAAGTCAGCCTAAGTTGCTCTGCCACCCACCTGTGGATCCAGCAGAACCAGCACATTACCTCTGCTGTGAGGCACACTTCTGAGCAGAACTGAGGCATCCCCTCTGCTAGGAAGGTTCTCCCAGTACAAGGTTCCTGCATCGACCGCGGAGCCCGCATCAAAACAGCCATTGGGTGATGCTTCACCGACGCAGGCCCTTGGACTGCAAATCTCTCCTTGACGATGATGCAGGTTCTGGCATTGCAGTAGTGCAGCTCTTCGGAAGTGATAGTTCACCTCGACTGCACAACGCATTCTCACCGCCAGACTTCGCATCAATATCCCTCATCGATGGGCTCCTCAACAATATCACATTGCCTCGGCTGTGCAAAGCATCCTCATTGAGGACCTCACAATGCTCTGCAACCAGTATTTAACTTATTTTTGTTCAGCAGGCCTAGTTGGGTCCCTGTAGCCAGCACGTGCTCTATTACAGTCAGCCTGAACTTGTGAATTTCATGGTCAAGCATGAACAGATATCCACAATTGGTACTTTGAGCTTTTTGATACTATTTTTGCTGAAATCTTTAAACTTTTATCTCTCCAGGTTTACTGAATGGATGTTTTTTCATTTTGGTATTGTTTTATTTATTAACATGAACTCTATTATTCTGATTTGGTGTCGTATTTTTCTTGTATTGTGTTTCCACTTTATTACTGTTTGAAGTGCTGCATAAATACTTCACAAATTGCCTCTAAGTTAAGTTTGGCTGCACTGTGCCAAGCTACCAGAGGGTTGAGCACAGGTTAATTTGAGGTTTGCATGTGCCTCACCCCGACAAGGACTGTGGGTCCTGCTTGAGTAGGGTTTCACCCCCCCAACCAGTAATCCAACTTCTCAAACCCACAGTATCGATCATAAACATAATAATCCACCAGTCATACATTTATTTAACCTGCAGAAAACAACTTCTAATCACAAGAGTAGCAAAAGTGAACATGCACATTTATATGATGAATCCACAATGACCGAGATGCTGAAGACAAAAGCATGGCTGGGTTGTTTTGTTATAGTTCTCTCACACTTTCAAGAAAATACAACTTTTAAGGATGCTTGCTCTCTTCATAGTTTTCTTGTATCCTCAGGTTCAGGGAGAAGTGGTTAACAGGACTAGGTGCTTCATTTACAAGAATCTGATGTATCGGTATCGAAGTGTCAGATTTCTTACACTTCACTTAGATTCCTTAACGTATTTACAATACAGAGCTCCATGGTGCACGTGTTCACAGATGCTTCAGGAATTCAGACACATCTGTTGGTGCTAAACTCACGCATTGCTGGAGTAGCGTTGTTGAAATGATGCTACTCCAGTAATGCTAGGATACTCCCATTGGAAAAAGCCCTGCATGAGTTTTACATCTGCTTTGAACAGGCGGTGAAATTCTGACGCAGTGATATCGCAGAATGACGCAGTGAAATGTATGTGAATTTGTGAATATGGAGCAGTGGAGGGCACTGCTAGGACCACTGATGCATCAAAAGGGACATCTTATAATACCTTGTGGCACTTCAGATATGTGGGGAACATTAATGAATCTCTTGATTTAGTACAGGTTTGTGAATGGCAGGCAATTTCATGTGCCTTTAGCAGGATTTCTAGTACTGTGATCAGTGTACAGTTAGCAGGCAAAGTGATGCCCTCCCAAATGATTTCCTGTCTGTCTTAATTCAAGCATTTTACCCATCACTTATTGTGTTGCCCTAAGTGGGACTGGTATGCCCAGACATGGGTCCAATGCACACTGTGTCACTGGAGCTAAGTATTACCTGGCTCATGAGCCCATAACTAGGGTGAAACGGGTCCTGGGTAGCTTGTGTTGTGGTTCAAGGAGGACGTGGCTTGGCAGTTCAGGCTAGACTGTTCTTATTGGAGCAAGGTTGAGACTGATTTGTGTATAGCCGAGTCCAAACTGAGGCGATATGATGTGCAAAATCATGATGAATTGTGATGTGGCTCCAAGAGGTTGTTTCACCCTATATGGAATGGGTATTCCCAGAAGTAGGTCCTGTGCACACTGTGTCACTAGAACCAAGCTGTACCTAGCTGATGAGTCCATAACTATGGCAAAGCAGGTCCTGTGTTGCTTGTGTTCTGGATCAGGGAGGTCCTGACTTGGCAGTTTGGGTGGATAGTCATATTGGACCAGGGTTAAGACTGATTTGTAAATAGATGGGTCCAAACTTTGGTGATATGGTGTGCAAAATAATAATGGATTGGGATATGGCCTGAGTGATTACCACTGGCTGAGATTAATTCAAACATTTCATCCAATTTGTATACTTATTGTTTTGCCCTAAGCCGGACAGGTACATTCAGTTGAGGATCCTGTGCACAAAATGTCACAAGCCCCAGGCTATACCTGGCTAATGGGCCCATAACTAGGGAGAAACAGGTCCTGGGTTGCTTGTGTTCCGGTTGACGGAGGACCTGGCTCGACAGTTTGAGCTAGAGCATTCCTGTAGGAGCAGTATTGGGACTGATTTACAGATTTATATCTAGCTGTGTCCAAATTAAGGTGGCATGGTGTGAAAAATAAAGATGGATTGGCATGTGGCCCTGACTGATTACAAGTGGCTTAGATTAATTCAAGCATTCCATCCATCACTGTCTTGTATAGTTATTGCATTTGAGTAAAGCAGCAATAACATACAACAGCAACAAAAGACCTGCAGGACACATAGTTACAATAGAACCATTTAAAATCAGAATTACAATAGAGTAAATGTTGGAAATGGGGACTTTGGTTGACAGTCAGATTACCCCCTGTTCAAGCAAGGACCCTCACTCTCGTCAGGGTAAAAGAGAATCACCCTCAGCTATCTCCTGTTTACCCCTTTGGTAGCTTGGCAGAGCAGTAGGCTTAACTTCAGAGTGCTAGGTGTAAAGTATTTGTACCAACACACACAGGCCCGTATTTATACTTTTTGACGCTAAACTGTGCTAACGCAGTTTAGCGTAAAAAATGTTTGCGCCGGCTAACGCCATTCTGAAGCGCCATGCGGGCGCCGTATTTATTGAATGGCGTTAGCCGGCGCAAGCAGACCGGCGCTGCCTGGTGTGCGTGGAAAAAAACCACGTACACCAGGCAGCGCCGGCGTTGGGAAAAATGGCGCCAGGGCGTCTTAAAAATGGTGCAAGTCAGGTTGACGCAAAAAATCGCCTCCACCCGATTTGCGCCATTTTTAACGACGCCCAGACGCCATTTACATGACTCCTGTCTTAGTAAAGACAGGAGTCATGCCCCCTTGCCCAATGGCCATGCCCAGGGGACTTATGTCCCCTGGGCATGGTCATTGGGCATTGAGGCATGTAGGGGGGCACAAATCAGGCCCCCCTGTGCCAAAAAAAAAAAATTAAAAAAAAAAAAATTATACTTACCTGAACTTACCTGAATGTCCCTGGGGTGGGTCCCTCCATCCTTGGGTGTCCTCCTGGGGTGGGCAAGGGTGGCAGGAGGGGTCCCTGGGGGCATGGGAGGGCAGCTGTGGGCTCATTTTGAGCCCACAGGTCCCTTAACACCTGCCCTGACCCAGGCGCTAAAATCCGGCGCAAATGCGGGGTTTTTTGCCCCGCCCACTCCCGGGCATCATTTTTGCCCGGGAGTATAAATACGACGCATTTGCGGTGCAGTCATTTTTTTAGACGGGAATGCCTACCTTGCATCTCATTAACGCAAGGAAGGCGTTCACGCAAAAAAATGACGCTCTTTCCTCATACTTTGGCGCTAGACGCGTCTAACGCCAAAGTATAAATATGGCGTTAGTTTTGCGCAGAATTTGCGTCGAAAAAAACAACGCTAATTCGGCGCAAACGGAGTATAAATATGCCCCACAGTAACTTAATGAAAACACTACAAAATGACACAACACAGGTTTAGAAAAATAGAGAATATTTATCTAAACAAAACAAGACCAAAACGTCAAAAATCCTCAATACACAAGCCAAGTTATCAATTAAAAATGCAAAAAGAGTCTTTATGTAGTTTAAAACACACACTAACACTGTTAACATGAAAATGTACTTTGGGTGCGGCAAAAATAACCCCACAAGGGGGTTAGTGTGTGTCAAAAAGGGCTTGCGATGCGTCGATTTCAATCACAAGCGAGACCTTGCGTCGTTTCTCCTTTTGTCGGGTCGAGTGCATAGTTTCTTCTCTCCGTAGGAGAGTGATGCGTCGATCCGGTCAGCACTCTCGGGTCCAGGCAGACCTTGTGTTGTTTTTACATGCCCACGGTACTTGCGTCGGAAATCCAGATACACAATGATCCGAAATCCACGCAGCACGGGTTGCGATCTCACCAGCCTCCGTCAGCGATGCTGCGCGTCATTTCTCCAGCTCCGTGCATAGACTCTTCTGTTGCGTTGTAGGCGAGCATCAATTTCCAGCCACGAAGCTGGCGGCGCGTCATTTTTTCAGACTCAGATAAAAGTCACGTCGATCTTTTCCCCACATGGTGTTCTGCGCCTGATTTCTTCCTCTTAGACTGCCAGCTTCTCCTTTCAGAGTCCCAGGAACTGGATGGGCACCACAGGGCAGAGTAGAAGTCTCTCCAGAGACTCCAGGTGCTGGCAGAGAGAAGTCTTTGCTGTCCCTGAGACTTCAAACAACAGTAGGCGAGCTCTAAATCAAGCCCTTGGAGATCTTCTGAAGGTGGAAGGCACACAAAGTCCAGTCTTTGCCCCTTTGCTCTGGCACAAGCAGCAACTGCAGGATAGCTCCACAAAGCATTGTCACAGGCAGGGCAGCTCTTCTTCCTCAGCTCTTCTCGAGGCAGAGGCTCCTCTTGCTTTCCAGAAGTGTTCTAAAGTCTGTGGTTTTGGGTGCCCTTCTTATACGCAATTTCTCCTTTGAAGTAGGCCTACTTCAAAGCAAAGTCTCTCTTGAATGTGAAATCCTGCCTTGCGCAGGCCAGGCCCCAGACACTCACCAGGGGGTTGGAGACTGCGTTGTGTGAGGACAAGCACATCCCTTTCAGGTGTAAGTGACAACTCCTCCCAGCCCTCCTAGCACAGATGGCTCATCAGGAAATGCAGACTACACCCCAGCTCCCTTTGTCTCACTGTCTAGTGGGAGGTGGATCCAGCCCAACTGTCAAACTGACCCAGACAGGGAATCCACAAACAGGCAGAGTCACAGAAATGGTATAAGCAAGAAAATGCTCACTTTCTAAAAGTGGCATTTTCAAACACACAATCTCAAAATCAACTTTACTAAAAGATGTATTTTTAAATTGGGAGCTCAGAGACCCCAAACTCCACATGTCCATCGGCTCCCAAAGGGAATCTACACTTTAGTCAGATGTAAAGGTAGCCCCCATGTTAACCTATGTGAGGGACAGGCCTTGCCACAGTGAAAAACGAATTTAGCAATATTTCACTGTCAGGACATATAAAAAACATTACTATATGTCCTACCTTAACCATACACTGCACCCTAGCCTTGGGGATACCTAGGGCCTATGTTAGGGGTGTCTTAGATGTAAGAAAAGGGAAGATTTAGGCCTGGCAAGTGGGTACAGTTGCCAAGTTGAATTTACAGTTAAAACTGCACACACTGTCACTGCAGTGGCAGGTCTGTAACATGATTACAGAGCTACTTATGTGGGTGGCACAACCAGTGCTGCAGGCCCACTAGTAGCATGTGGTTTACAGGCCCTGGGCAACTCTAGTGGACTTTACTAGGGACTTACTAGTAAATCAAATATGCCAATCATGGATAAACCAATTACATACAATTTACACAGAGAGCATATGCACTTTAGCACTGGTTAGCAGTGGTAAAGTGCTCAGAGTTCAAAAGCCAACAGCAACAGGTCCGAAAAAATAGGAGGCAGGAGGCAAAAAGATTAGGGATGACCCTGCATAAACTCAAAAGTCACACCCAGTAATCTAACGCTGGCAATGGATATAAAGAGACCTGATAAACAGGTAAAAAATTGTTTGTAAGCAATACAATATTGTTCTTTTAGAAGATGAAACTCTCTTACCCACTATGCCAAACATGAAGGAATAAACCGACACTAAACTAGAAATTTTGCAAAGAAAAATGTGCATTTATAAACACTGACTAACAAAAAATGCAGATCCTGCTATGTGGCAACTATGAGAAGACAACAAAGCTCTTACATATCCTCTTGGGTGTGGCAATTCAAAGCAGAGAAAGGTGTGGTAGTGCAGAATGGCAAACATACGCCACCTGAATCCAGTACAAAGACAGAACTGGCAGAATACCAGTGCAGAAAAGAACATTGGGAGTTTGGAATGTCGAACTGGTGTGTGTGTCAAAAACTGGAATAAACTAAAAAGACTACCCCTCTTAGAAAATTTGAGATCTCTGTAGACATAAATGACCATGACCAAAAAGCTAGGCACTGAAGAACCTCATAAAAACAATACAATTCAGTCCAATCATAGATTTAGAGCATGAAGTAAACATAACCATATATTTTTTAGATTTGATGGTTCACATTTTCCAATTGTAAAGTATTTTATTTTTTAAAAATATGTTTTTTGAAGGACCCGTAAACCTGACCCCCTTTTTTGAAAAAATGCACTTCATTTGATTTGGTTGCAGGTTTTCTCATTTGTTTTATTTTTAATTGTGAATTTTATTGCATATAGTTTCTAAAAATTGTTATTCATATTTGTTGTTTCTTTCAAAATCCATTTGCAATGACAGGGACAATGACCCCAGTAATTCCCAATTTTAAATAGAGAATGGAAATTGGTAGTTTTACTACGTGTAGGAAAATATGTGCAATAGGAATGTTTATCTGAAACTGATATTTGCAAAAGAAAGTGGCTGGAATTATGTTGACGGATTTCAATTTTCGCTATTTTTTCAGAAGTAGCTTATCACTGTCATTGGTAATTTTGGGCAGCATGACTAATTTCACTAGTTTGCAAACAGAATTTGATTTGACAGCATGTCTAGTGCCAAATGAATGCAAAATTAATTCTTATACCAAGAGATTTATCAAATGTCCTACCACTTTATTTAAATGAAAAGGTGTACAGTTACTACACAGAATCTTTGTGATTGAATAAAAGTAGAAGGATAGAGCCACATTCCTATAAGAGACGGGCCATGAGTGAATCAGTGAATATTAGAATCCTAGAAGATAACAATATGTAATTCTTACAAAGCAAATACTCCACAGGTTAGGGAATATGTGGAACTGATGACCAGTTCAGATACCATAAGTTTGACTGCCTGCTATGCATGAAGTGTTCCATAATGCCTGTGCATTCCTTAATTGAAACATTTGATGCAGACTGAGAAAGGTCTTGCAAAACTATCAGCTCAAGATTCAGCTGTCATTGAAGTTACAGAAATTGTACCATTTCATTCTTCAAACAGAAAAGCAATCTTGGATTAGAAGGCCTCACATGCTCAAGTAATATATTGTTTAGGTATTGCCAACCCCTGGGCTCAGGAATCTGTCAACAAAGCTGTCCCGTACATTTAAGTTTCAAGAACACCATCTACTTCTTCTATCACTTATTGACTGTATTCTTGACTTTCACCCTGTACAATGCTCCAATTGCTTTTGTCTAGAATTGTGCAATACAAATCCACATTTAGGGTAGTACATGTATTTTAAAAATACAGCGATCTTACAACCTCAGACAATTAGCAGCTGAGCCACCCCTTAGAATACAGAATCCGAATACCCATAGCTATCATACAAGAGCTCTCCTTCAATTTTGTAATTTAGGAACATATCTAGGCAATTATTGTTTTTTATTTTTTATAAACAACTTTGATTAGTTTTATATGAAAGAAAGGTTAGAGAAGGAGATAGAAATGCACAGGTAGGCTCTTTCATTGTCAGCATAGAATAAACGTCATAAAGGCAGCATGGAATTTTCAGTACAGCATCCAAGCAAAACTGGTACACAACGCACATGATACACACCGTTAATTATTCACGGGAGGAGGCCTAGCCATTTCCGCCACAGCTTTGCATGTTTATGGGGGCAACCCCTTGCCTCATAGAGCGACTTTTCTTGACTTGCGCACCAGTCGACCCCATGCCTCCATTTCCATAAAAACTGGCCAGTAGCGGAATTCAAAGTGGCTGCAATGTCTCTTTTAGCCACCAGCAGGGCAGTTCCCATGAATTCTCAATCTGCCCTTGACCCTCCATTTCTTCCATTGCACCTAATAAGACCAACTCGGGGGACATCTGTTGCTCCCTCCTCATCACCGTGTTCAGTTCATGGAATATCTTTCCCCAATATGCTACTATGTGGGGGCATTTCCAGACCATATGAAAGAAATCTGCCGATTCCTCTGAGCATCTAGGACAGTGGGCATTTGGGCAGAGACCCGCTTGGTGCAGCTGGGCAGGTGAAAGGTATGACCCATACAAAACATACATTTGTACCAATCGCAGCCTCGCCAACACCGCTATTAGTCTTGGCATCGTCAGTGCATCCAGCCAATCTGCTTCCTCAAAAGGACCCAGACAACCTTCCCATCTGTCCCTGAAGTGGTTTAGATTACTAGGAGCATGGTTAAATAACATCTTATAAATTTGGGACACCCTTTTTTTCTTCAGAGCTCCCATAACCAGTTTGGCCTCTAGTGGACTATATTCAGGTAGTGTGTCAATGCGAGACAACTGCACGTTCAGGGCATGACGGAGCTGGAGATACTTAAACAATTGCGTATGGGAGAGTTGGTAGTTGGTATGTAGGTCTTGAAAGGACCGCATTGAGTCACATCTCCACACATTACCCAGTTGTGAAATGCCTAACAAGTCCCACCTCTCAAACCCACTTAGGGCAGTTGATTCTTTTAGCCATTTGCCTTGCCACAAGGGGGTCTGCTGGGTAATGACATTATTCTAGCGAGTATGACGCAGGGCCACACGCCAAGCAAGAAATAGCGCTCTAGTCACTGGGTCCTTCTAACGGGGAAGCGGTGATCCATAAAGGAATTCTAAAATTTGTGGGAAGCTAAGTGTAGCTAATTCAAGCTGGTAAGCCAGGTCGGCCCAGCCCCCATTAAACCAGTCATGCACAACCAGGAGCTGTGTCGCTAAGTAGTACAAATAAGGGTTGGCCATGCCCATCCCTCCATCATATACCCCCTCTGACAGTGCTGCAGCTCAATGCGATGCCTCGGGCCATACCAGAGGAATGAAGTTACAGTTCTGTCCTATGTATGGATCCAGGAGCGTGGATTCGGGAATGGAAAGTTCTGAAGCACAAACAAAATACGCGGCAGTATCATCATTTTATTATAGTGCCACATGGCCCAATACATTTAATGGCACTGCTTGCCATCGGTGTAAGTGTGCGTTGGCCCAAGACATCAACAGCGCAAGGTTTAAAGACCATGTTAGCTCCAGAAAGAGGGCTACCTATATGCCTAAGTACTTGAAACTCAACCGGCGGATAGGCATGATCTCTTGCCAGTCGTAGCAGTCCTGTGACGGTGCCAAAGGCACCATAAATGATTTATCGGGGTTCATTTTGAGCCCCTACGCTTCTTCATAACAGTGTAAAAGGTGAAAGCTTCTCGGGCCAGATTCACTAGGTTCCGCCATGTATAGCAAGACATCGTCAGCATAAATAGCCACACAATCTTCCTCTGCGTTTCCCCAATTCCAACCTTGATACTATGGATCAATTCTCATAAGTTGTGCCAAATGGTCAATGGTCAGGGCAAAAAGAAGAGGGGGCAGGGGGCAACCCTGATGCGTACCCCGGCGGATAAAGAAGGTGGAAGATAAGATACCATTGACCTGCGCTCGGGCCATTGGATTTGCGTAGAAGGCGGGGACCAGTCGAAAAAATCTAGGCCCTAGGCCAGCACGTTGCAACACTAGGAAAAGAAACTCCCAGTCCACAGTATGAAAGGCCTTCTTGAAATCAATAAAAAGAAGTTCTGAATCATGGGGCAACTGGTGACACCACGCTAAGGCTACATGTAGACGACGTACACAGTGGTACGTGCTTCGATTGGCCATAAATCAACATTGGTCTGAATGAATCAGTAATGGCAGGGCCTTCTTAAGATGGGATGCAAGAATCGTGGCATGAATCTTCACCTCACTGTTAACAATGGAGATTGGTCTGAAGTCAGCACATAACCGTGATAGTGGTTGAGTTTTGGGAAGCACCACAATAGTGGCCATATCTAACCCTCTGGAAAGGAGCCATGCCAATCAACCTCATCATATAAGGCCTTGAGGTGCGGCATCAGGTAATCCCGAAACACTTTATAGTATTCTGATGGAAACCTGTCCTGCCCAGGAAATTCCAGCTCCCAGTGAGGAGATTGCTTTGTTGATTTCTTCATGCGTTATGGGGTCATCTAGGATGGCTGCTTCTGTGTGGGGCAGTCCAGGGAGGGAAATGTCTGTTGAGAGCTGACAAGCATGATCTGGGTCAGTCTTTGAGGATACTCTGTATAGTATCTCGTAGTAGGAAGTGAATGTATCCACCACCTCTTGCAGCTTGGTAAAAGGCTCTCCTTGTGTGTTAATAATTTTGGGGATAATTTTAGATGATTGGTGGGGTGAGCCAACCAGTAAAGCAATTTCCCATTGTTGTGCCCCCACCCATACACTCTGGCATTAACCGCATGCCAAAGGTGCTTAGCCACCTCTAGGGAATGATTGCAAATCTCTTCCCGTATGAGCAGGAGTTGTGGGCTACAGCTTCACTCGACTGTGTAGATTGTTCTGCTTACAACTGGGTGGCTCGGGATTCCAATTGTGTAATGTGTAGTGACTGGGACCGTTCCGGAGAGCAGATAAGGCTGTTAGCCAGGTCCCACATCACTGCTTTGCTCACCCCCCAAGGAGTACCCATCGAGGAGACCATGCCTTTATTAAGAACAAAGTATTCCTGAATTGTTTTCCGCAATTGTTGGACATGGGCTTGTGCCGTAGGTACCATGCATTAATTTGCCACATAGGATGGAGCATCGCTTGAGCAGACCTCATTACAAACCAGAATGGAGCATGATCTGATATACCCCTCGGCAGGATCTCAATGTGTGTGAGGTGGCGGCAATCTGCAGCAGGTAATAAAAGGTTGATTCTAGACTGTGTACGTTGTGCTGCTGGCGTATGTGTGAATTGACGGTGCAGTGGATGCCAAATTCTCCATGCGTCACATAGTCCCACAGACGCTAGCCATATCGACAATTCCGAGGCTGCGGTCTGATTGAGAATAGGGGATCCTGTTGTGTCCTACAGGGGGTCAAGAACTGTGTTAAAGTCTCCTCCCAGAATAGAGACCCCCTGGGGCAAATCTAGGAGCAGTTGGTGAGGTTGTGTAGAACCATGCGCACGGCCGTCAGATGGGCGTTCACACTTATAACATCGACAGTGAGGCCCTCCACTTTCCCAGTCAGGACCACGTACTGCCCTTGTGGATCCCTCTGCACCTGAGTGACCCCCATGGGAAAGGAACGGTGAAGCAGTATCGCTACCCCTCTCGATCCACGAACAAACCCTGCATGGAACACCCTGTAAAAGCCTCTACAGTACCCAAGAAGATGGGTCTCTTGTAGCAAGCGTACAACAGGCAAGTGGAGGTGAACATACGCAAGTACTGCTGTATGCTTGACCTTGTCTAGAAGAACTTTAAGGTTCCATGAAATAATTTGCATCGGGCCAATCCTATCTGTGGATATATGTCAACTGGGCACCTCCCTGGGGGGCTCCTCTGGCACCATCCAGGTCCCCAACCAACAGAGTAGGAATATTGTCCTGGTAAGTACCATAATACCTAATATACAGCAACATGTGCCTATATCCTTGTGCATTTGATAAAGGAAACAGACTTTGATCCTGAACAGCAACAACAGGTGCCATGTAACATGGCACAAACTCCCGTACCCCCAACTCCCGCCACTCCCATACTTCCCCCAAGAAGCATCTGTCACCCTTATAAAACATATAGGGCCAGATGTAGCAAGGGTTTAGCGAGTCGCAAACGGCGAAAATCGCCATTTGCGAGTCGCTAAAGCCTCATTGCTATGTAGAAATGCATTTTGCGAGTCGTGACCGACTCGCAAAATGCATTTCCGACTCGCAAATAGGAAGGGGTGCTCCCTTCCTATTTGCGACTCGCAATGCTATGTATTTTCATTTGCGACCGCGATTGCGGTCGCAAATGAAAGCGCAGTTACCATCCACTTGAAGTGGATGGTAACCCAGGTGCAAACAGGAAGGGGTCCCCATGGGACCCCTTCCCCTTTGTGTCTGGAACAAAAAATTATTTTTCAGAGCAGGCAGTGGTCCAAGGGACCACTCCCTGCCCTGAAAAATACCGAAACTAAAGGTTTCGGTATTTTTTTCAAAGTGCAGCTCGTTTTCCTTTAAGGAAAACGGGCTACACTTAACAAAAAAAGACTGCTTTATTTAAAAGCAGTCACGGACATGGTGGTCTGCTGTCTCCAGCAGGCCACCATCCCCGTGAGTGCCCTGAATCGCTATGGCAAATTGCGACCCACCTCATTAATATTAATGAGGTGGGTCTTTGCGACCCCATAGCGACTCGCAGAAGGTGTCTGAGACACATTTCTGCATTCCAAATTGCGAGTTGCAATTTGCGAGTCGCTGGGACTCGCAAATTGCAACTCGCAATTTGGAATTTTGCTACATCCGGCCCATAGCTCTTTAAATTTGAAAGTTCTTAACCCCAATCTAATGGGCAGTGATGTACCCCTCCGTAATGTCAGATTAAATAACGTAAGTTACTAGGCAGTTACATATCAACAGGTGACCAGATTGTAACTTTACTCGCCCTTTCCTTTTCCCCTTCTCAACGGGAGTGGCACAGAACCGGACTACAGGACACGTCAGAGTCACTGGGGCATCCAAGCGCTCAGGTGTCAGTCCCCTCGCCTGCGGCTCCATTGCCGCTTCACCGGTGTGAATGATTACTGGGTGCTCGGGCAGTGTCAACTGAGCGGCTCCTCCCCGCAGGTGGCCCATGGGGGAGAAAGACCGCAATCTGCATTGCGCTCTGCACCTCTTAGAGCACGTGCATTGCCATTGACTTTGTGGCCGTTGCAGTTGGTTGTCCATTGTCAGTGCCTCACGACTCTGCGGGGAGCCACGTCCAAGGGGGCCCAGCAGGAACTCCTTGGATATCCATGTTCAGACTGTTGTGGGGTTCTCAAAGAAGTGAGTTTTACTGTTGTGCACCACATTGAGCCCAGATGGAAAGAATAGAAGATGAGTTATCTCCATCGCCCTCAACTTCTGTTTAACCTTGGCATAGGATCTACACTGTAGTTGGACCTTTCTTGTGTAGTCTGGGAATGTAAGGACCTTTGCTCCATAGTAGCACAGTTCACCTTTCGCACGTGGCTACTGTAGCACTGCGTCTCTACCCTTATAGTTAAAGCACCAGAGTATCACTGGTCTTGGTGGAGAGCCGGGCGGCGGACTAGCCTGTAGAGCCGTATTTGCTCACACTATGGCAAGCCAGGGTGTGAGGCGGTCCATCAGCACCCATGTTTTAAACCAGTCCTATGATACGAATGTAATTACACCTTGTCCGATTCTCAGCGTCTCATGCCCTGCGATGCAACTCCGACTTCCGAATTAGCAGCTTGGACACTTGGGGCCATATTTATACTTTTTGACGCAAAACTGCGCTAACGCAGTTTTGCGGCCAAAAAATTAGCGCCGGCTAACGCCATTCTGAAGCACCATGCGGGTGCCGTATTTATTGAATGCCGTTAGCCGGCGTTAGCCGACCGGCGCTGCCTGGTGTGCGTGAAAAAAAAACACGTACACCAGGCAGCGCCGGCGTAGGGAAAAATGGCGTTTGGGCGTCCAAAAATGGGGCAAGTCAGGCTGAGCCAAAAAAAATGTCTTAATCCGATTTGCGCCATTTTTGTTTGGCGCCCAGACGCCATTAACATGACTCCTGTCTTAGCAAAGACAGGAGTCATTCCCCCTTGCCCAATGGCCATGCCCAGGGGACTTCTGTCCCCTGGGCATGGTCATTGGGCATAGTGGCATGTAGGGGGGCACAAATCAGGCCCCCCTATGCCACAAAAAAAATTAACAAAAATACTTACCACAACTTACCTTTTCTTCCCTGGGATGGGTCCCTCCAGCCTTGGGTGTCCTCCTGGGGTGGGCAAGGGTGGCAGGGGGTGTCCCTGGGGGCATGGGAGGGCACCTCTGTGCTCATTCTGAGCCCACAGGTCCCTTAACACCTGCCCTGACCCAGGCGCTAAAATCCGGCACAAATGCGGGTTTTTTAGTCCCGCCCACTCCTGGGCGTCATTTTTGCCCGGGAGTATAAATACGACGCATATGCATCGCAGTCATTTTTTAAGACGGGAACGCCTACCTTGCATATCATTAACGCAAGGAAGGTGTTCACGCAAAAAAATGACGCTAACTCCATGAACTTTGGCGCTAGACGCGTCTAACGCCAAAGTATAAATATGGAGTTAGTTTTGCGTCGAATTTGCGTAGAAAAAAACGACGCAAATTCGGCGCAAACGGAGTATAAATATGCCCCTTGATATTTAAGGGCAGTCATTTCGTCTTCCACATTGGATATTCTAGATTCTGCCTCTGTGATCCCTGCAGTTATGTTGCGGAGGTTGTGGCGCACTAGTGCCATATCAACACTGACTTTCCCAATATTTGTCTCTACCACTGTTTGGGAGGTATGAATAGCCTGAAGAATGGTAGCCAGGTCAACCCCGGCAAGGATTTCCAAATCGGGCCACCGGAGGCCAAGTCATCCACGGGAGTCGAGCCTGGACCCGTAGTGAACTGCTCCATATGCCTTTGTGATGAGGTAGACCGAGCCAGTTTGTCCTTTCCCATTGTAACACTCCCAGTGTTTGGTCACAACAGTTCAGTATCTCTTAGGCCCCAGTGGCTTCTTAGCAGGTTATATGTTCAACCTAAGTAGCAGCAAGGGACTGGGAATTGTGCCCCCCCGTTCCCTCTCGCGGCTAGGTAAGTTCAGAGCAGTCCGAGAGTGAGCATCAGAAAAAGGCTACTGTGGTGTTTGTGGTCCCAACCTGGGCTAGAGATACCTCAAAAGGATTGCATGTTTGCTGGTACAGGCTTACACAAGGATCCGCCTTGGTCTTTTTAGAATCAACTGGATATTGGGCCCTAAATCCCATTGAACCACAAGTTCAGGGTCGGATTTCCGTTCCACAATGAAATCTTTATCGAGCGGTGCTCTGGCTATATACTTCTACTGCCCTGTAGTTTCTCTTGCTTTCTTGAAACAGGTGCAAAGTCTGGGGCATAACACACATGCAGCACAATCTGCCCTCTCCCAATTTTCTTTTGTCTCCCTGGCACTGTGCAATCAATGAAACTAGAGAAGGCAGATTTCAATGATCTCTAGTGTGGGGTGTTCAGACACTGCATATCATTCCTCTATGGTGTCAACTCATGCAAATTGCACTGTCAACTCTTTCACAACTCCAAATGCAGGTACATCCTGTACCAGCAGGCAACAGGACTCCAGGCTGAATGTATTTGCCTGATATCCCTTGCTGTGAGCTCCGATCCGGTCCCTGTGATCTGACGATGGCGCTGCTCCCCGGACAAGTACCTCAACAGTTCGACAAGCCCGCTCACCTGACTTTTCCAATGGTGCCAGCAAAAAACCCCTGCATTTTCACTGGCCAGGTGCCTCCAGTTGTGCCCGGCCACCATGTCGGGGCGCGGTCTGCTCCTCGGCACTGGACGGTCGTCCCTTTGGCCTCCAAGTTGTAACCTGGCGCGCTGTGGATAGCACTGGCCTTCTAGTGCTACATCTTGGGCACACCACCCAGTCTCCTGCCCCCTCTTAGTCTTGCACCAAGGTGCAGCCTCACCATCTCAGCGTATCCGAAACAGCTAGCCCCAGAGTCCTTGACCCCGGCCCAGCCCCACGTCACCTCCGCACTTGTTTCTCCCGGCTGTCAGTGCCACTCAGCCTCTATTGGGTCTTCGTGTCAGTGGAGCTGCTCCCTGTACAGTCTCCGCAGCAGTCGGACAGGCCCACTCGTCCCTCAGCTCTGATGGGCCCGCCAAGGCTCCTGCACAGTCACCAGCAGAGCGCCTCCTCAGCAGCACCCGCCTGCCATTTTGTGGCACAGTCCACTTTTCAGTAGCTGGTGTCTCACGGGCCACTGCCGGCTCGTTTCTCCAGTCCAGTTGCTGCTCCAGCCTCAAAGGTGCACCCCGAACGTACCTAGGTCCAAGGTACTGGGCGATAAGGGCAATGCCAAAGGTGGACAACGGAGGGGTCCGGGACAGTACTAAAGTGCGACCACCATCTTTACACCTCGGCCACGCCCCCCATCTAGCCCATTGTTAGAGGGATGTTTTTAATTATAAAATACTGTGTCAACACTAGAATGTGGATCATCGTTCTTGTCAGCACACTTTAGAAGGCCACAGAGGCATGTAACAATCCATGTGATTCACAGCCAAAACAATCCAACAAATGTGTATGCATATATGTGTGAGTATATGGTATTTCTATATTTCTATAGAGTGAATCTACCCAAAAGGCTGTACAGAGCTATTAATTTGTTCCTAAATTGGGATAGAATTGGTGCGCCCCTAATGGATACTGGGATGTTGTTTCAGGTCCTAGGTGCATAGATGTTAAAGGCCTGCTGCCTTGTTTTTCTTTTTCACATTAGAGGGGTATTTAAAAGCCCCATAGCGCCACCGGAGCATCACTTTTTTGTGACGCTCCAGTGGTGCTATGCATTACACATATTTACTAGGCGATACTAAGCCACTTTTTGTGGCTTAACGCCACCTTGTAAATTTGCACCTCCGGTGCAGCTTTCTGTGAAAGAGGGGCATGCAATGGGTGTTTCTGTGGGTGTTCCACTGCAACACCCACTGCTATTGACGCTACCCTAGATTTACAAGGATCTGTAAATCTGTGCCAGCGCCAAAAACTAATGCCACCACGGGGTGGCTTTAGCATGGATCAATGAGGAGAAATGCTTTCATTTCTCCTCGTTTTTGCTTTTTCTATGTGTGCTGCATTTTGCAGCACACATAGAAAGAGCAAAACCACCATGAATGATTGTTTATGTGCAGGAGGGTGTTCCTGCCTGCACTTAAACAATCCTTCCCTTCAACAGAGACACCCTTGAACTATTGTGCAAGGATGCCTGCGCTGGCACCTACATTCAGCACAAGCTCTAGGGGAAAAACAGGGGTGCCCGTTATTTGTGTTAATACGGTGCATCCCTGCATTTTAGAACTGATGCAGCTCGGTGCTGTAAAATTGTCCCTTTTATCTGCAGTCAGATGGTGTCCTGACTGTGGGTGTGCTGAGAACTACCAGTGATGGTGAGCTTGTCTGCAAGAAAAGCAGGATGCTGGTCATTATGAATTTTCAAAAGGTTTTGAAAATAGTGCAGGCTAGTTAGGAGCTAATGTAGTTCCCTTAGGTTAGATGTGATGTGATCATATTTCCTCAGGCCATGGATGAAGCATGCTGTAGAGTGTAGAATACCATTAAGAGGTGCCAGTGTGGATTCTGGGGGGGCATGAAGCAGGATGTTACAGTAATCCACATGCAAGAGTACTAGGGCTTGAGCAGCAGTTTTGAAATGGCTTTCTGAAAGAAATGGTTTACTTTCTGCAGAAGAGAGAACTGGTTCCAGACTGTCTTTTTTATTTGGCAGAGCATTCCTTGAGGGTGAGGTTCGTGTTAAGGGAGAATTCCATTGACTTCGCATTTGTTGAAAGAATGGCCTCTAAGTTGACAATGTTCATGGTATTGAGCTCAAATTGCACTCTATCACAGATGTCTCCAATATGTTCTAAATAGCCACATCTAGCATTAAAGAGTAGAGGCAAAAGGGACATGTTGAGCACTGGCATTAATGAAAGAGACACACTAATGTGAAAGTAGACTTTTTGTATACAATTCCATAAATATTAGATACATTACATAAAGGTCACAAAAAATCTGTGCAGGCTTCTCACATGTAGAGTAAGAAGGAACAGAAAGCAGCAGAGTAGGCCTAGATCACACATGAAGCAGACAAAGCATCCATCTATTTAAAGTGGTTAAAAAATATAAATAAATATATAATAATATTGAAAAATATAAATATATACACTTTTAACATTAATTTATCGTTAATTTATGTTTGCAACGTTTTTAAATAATTTTGTTTAATTGAAAATTATTTTCTTTAGGGTTTGATTTTAAGACCCTGCTGCTATTATATTTTATTGAAGTATGTTTCGGTACCAGTGGTTGACCAAGTGTAGTGCTGGACTTACTGCAAAAGTGTAAGTTCTACAAAAGTGTAAGTTGCTTCTTAACTGCAGTATGTACATACTGAAAGTAGTAAAGTTACTAAAAAGTGTAAAACTACTCAAAAGTGTATGTTACTTCTGTGATCCAGGCCCTAAGTATATAATTCCTCAATTCCTCAATTATCTAGCTTCAGCCCGACAGTTCTGGTAACAATTACACCCA
Source organism: Pleurodeles waltl (assembly GCF_031143425.1). Lineage (NCBI taxonomy): Eukaryota > Metazoa > Chordata > Amphibia > Caudata > Salamandridae > Pleurodeles > Pleurodeles waltl. Next base: position 397,108,485 of record NC_090439.1, read on the forward strand.
GGGCTTTATAATGAACCCCTGGTAGAACTCAAGGCTTGTATTGATAAACCAGGCCTCAGAGATAACAAACTGTTCATGATTTTGTCTTCGATTTTATCCATGAATTCTAAGTAATTGAATTGTACACAAAGAAGAGTTTGAGGCACTTTTGCCTTGTAAACATTCATCAGGTGATCAAGATGTTTCCTAACCAGTCCCCAATAAGCATAAGTCTATGGGCCTGATTACGATCTCTGCAGCCAGTATGGAGGGGGTGTGGATGCAATCAATCCGGCGGCCTCACCCCTGTCGTATTATGATGTTGATACGAGGCTGACTGGCGGAAAGATCACACTGAAATGTTTCAGCTGGTCATCCCAGTGGAAACAGTGCAGCGGCTTTGGCCTTGACTTCCTTAGGGAGCAGATGCCAATGCTGTCACACACTAGCACCCTCAGAATGCGCACTGTCTGCTTTGCAGACAGTGCGCAACACAGCGGTGCTGGCAGGGGAGACCCTGCACTGCCCATGACATTGTCATGGGCCCTTAGGCGGCCCCCAGCACTGGCTTTCTGCCAGCTTTTTCATGGCGGGAACCCCGTCATGAAAAGGCTGGTGGAAAGTGAAGTTGCAATCAGCACGGTGGTGCTGAACTCAGCACTCTTGTGGCTGACTACGACTTTGTCCGCCGTGTACCTGTTGAGATCCCTGATCCCGACGGAGACTGTGGTCTCCTGGTGGTCTGACTGCCAGGATCATAAGCTGGCAGTAGGACCACCAGGAGTGCAGTGCTCCGACCCCCACCGCGATGGCAGCCCATGGATTAATGAGGCCCAATATTTTATCTATAAGTTAGATATAACACTGACATGTTGTTTCTGAAAACCCAAAAGCAACTACCACATTGATACAGAGGAATGGCATTTACAGCATTACCAAGAAACAGATTTTACTGTGGTAGTTAGTCACTGACATTACTATGGCCCTCATTACAACATTGGAGGTAAATGCCGCTTACCGCCGTGCAGAAGCCCACCAACACACCGCCGTGGAATTCCACCACAACTATTATGACCCACAGCTCGGAATCCGCTAAAATTCAGACACCCACACAAGTCCGCCACACCAAAGTTCAGTGATAAACTGGTGAAAACAAAACCTCACAGTCACGCCAACAGAAATACGCCCACACTATCACGACCCACGAATCCACGCGGCGGTCTTTCAACCGCAGTATTCCATTGGCGGTACACACCGCCGCGCTCAGAATACACACACATCTCCAAAACACAGCCACATTGGACAATTCGAAATACACACACCTGATACAGATACACACACCACTACCACACACTCAATACAATGTAAAACACACACCCACATCACCCACAAACCCTTACGACAACAAATCAATCACAAACAAAAGCCAGAGAGAGACACCACCATCAACAACACTAGCATCCACAGGCACACAACACCATCACCCACATAACTTCCACGCACCACACACACAACACCCCACTACATATCAGCACACTTATCACCCCACACACCACCCCACACATCACCTACACCACCCCATGGCACGGCAAAGACACCCCAGGTTCTCGGAGGAGGAGCTCAGGGTCATGGTGGAAGAAATCATCCGGTTAGAGCCACAGCTATTCGGATCACAGGTGCAGCACACCTCAATTGCAAGGAAGATGGAGCTATGGCAAAGAACAGTGGACAGGGTCAACGCAGTGGGACAACACCCAAGAAATCGGGAGGACATCAGGAAGAGGTGGAACGCCCTATGGGGGAAGGTGCGTTCCATGGTCTCCAGACACCACCTGGCAGTTCAGCGGACTGGCAGCGGACCACCACCTCCTCCCCCACAACTAACAACATGGGAGGAGCAGGTCTTGGCGATTCTGCATCCTGAGGGCCTCGCAGGAGTAGGTGGAGGAATGGACTCTGGTAAGTCAAAGCTCTACTATTACATCCTCCACACTACCTGCATGCCAGCACATACCCCCACCATCACCCTCACCCCCATCACTCCTACTCCTCACAAAAGTCCCACTATCACAAACCACACATACTAACACCAAGCCCGTAGGGCTGCTGAAGGAAGTACTCAACACCATGAGGGACACTGTGGCACTACAAAGGGCCCCTGACACTAGCCTGGATGATGAACAGCCCACCACCTCCGCCGGCGCTAGTGGACAGGAGGCACCGCCACAGGACCACCACACCAGCACCCCACACCCCTGCAGATGGAGAATCACCTCGCAAACAATCCCTGAGATCCAGGACAAAGACAGAGAACAATGCCAGGACCCCCGCCAAGAAATGAGACCACCCTGATAGTCATCCTACAGTCCCACTTTGTCAGCCTGTCCATCCTTAAACTGCCCCAGCTCCACTTCCTATGCCCATTTGGGCAATGCACCTGTGAGACTAATAGACTGGACTCTGCCATGGACATTCCTCCGCCATCACCCCTCACCATTTTACAACCCCCTCCAATATTGAGCACTTAAATAAACACCCTTAAAGCACAAAAAGTCTGTCTGTGATTTAGGAATACTGTATTAGCAATAACTGTGGCAAACAGCTTTTTCATTGGTAATGGCAACATACCTATGTCACACAGCTCTAGTCCATGAGGAATCAAAGCAGATGTCACACAGTGGGACCCACATCTGTGAAATCGTAAGGGAAAGTGACAACTCAGTGACCATACACTGGGGGAAAACGACAGACAGTAGAGAGGTAGTAGTGTTTAAGTACATGTAGTAGGCAGGTTGGTATTCTTACCTGTGTCTCACTGGAAATATTGCTGGATCACTGAGTCCCTGTTGTCCATGTCTTCTTCCTCTGCTTCCTCGTCTTCACTGTCCACAGGCTCCACAGCTGCAACAACACCGCCATCTGGACCATCCTCCTGCAGAAAGGGCACCTGTCGTTGCAAAGCCAAGTTGTGAAGCATACAGCAGGCCACGATGATCTGGCACACCTTCTTTGGTGAGTAGAATAGGGAACCACCTGTCATATGGAGGCACCTGAACCTGGCCTTCAGGAGGCTGAAGGTCCACTCGATCACCCTCCTAGTTCGCCCATGGGCCTCATTGTAGCGTTCCTCTGCCCTTGTCCTGGGATTCCTCACTGGGGTCAGTAGCCATGACAGGTTGGGGTAACCAGAGTCACCTGCAAATGGTGAGGGACAACTGTTAGACACACACTAATCTGGAGGGATATCCCCAGACCCAGACAACCATTCCCACTGACTAGCTTCCAGGTGCTCACCTAATAGCCACACACGGTGCCTCTGGAGTTGACCCATCACATAAGGGATGCTGCTATTCCGCAGGATGTAATCGTCATGCACTGAGCCAGGGAACATGGCATTCACATGGGAGATGTACTGGTCGGCTAAACATACCATCTGTACATTCATCAAATAATAACTCTTCTGGTTTCTGTACACCTGTTCACTCCTGTGGGGGGGTACCAAAGCCACATGGGTCCCATCAATGGCACCTATGATGTTGGGGATATGTCCCAGGGCATAGAAATCACCTTTCACTGTAGGCAAATCCTCCACCTGAGGGAAAAACGATGTAGCTCCGCATGTGTTTCAGCAGGGCAGACAACACTCTGGACAACACGTTGGAAAACATAGGCTGGGACATCCCTGATGCTATGGCCACTGTTGTTTGAAATTACCCACTTGCAAGGAAATGGAGCACTGACAGCACCTGCACTTGAGGGGGGATTCCTGTGGGATGGCGGATAGCTGACATCAGGTCTGGCTCCAACTGGGTACACAGTTCCTGGATTGTGGCACGGTCAAGCCTGTATGTGATTATCACATGTCTTTCCTCCATTGTCGACAGGTCCACCAACGGTCGGTACACCGGAGGATGCCACCATCTCCTCACATGTCCCAGCGGACGTTGCCTATGAAGGACAACAGTGAGCACAGAGTCAAACAACTCAGAGGTACGTACCCACAGCTTACACAGAACACCATTCATACTCAAAAAGTGGCCTGTATGTGTGTTGAGTCTAGGCCTAGGTATGTGTGACGCAGTTGAAAATGAAGCCATGTGGGCCCCTGAAATGGCGGCTGCCTGACCTCTAAAGTGGGACAATGGGATGTGAGGTAACTGCGCTGGCGTTGTACACCGTCGCGGTAGGGGGTCGAAGACCGCGGCGCAGTGCTGCATTGGTTGACATTGGACCCTATGGGTCCCAGGAGCCAATGACGATGTACGCCAGCGGTGACGGTACGCACCACTGCAGACGTGACCGCCATTTTCTATCTGTACAATCACTCGATACCTGATCTTCGACAGGAGAGGACCTACACTGCAAGTGCTGCTGTGACCTCAGTCTGGAAGAGACAATGGCTCGAGTGTCTGGGGAAAGGGCACCTGCCTTCACATCGGAGGAGTTGGAGAAACTCGTGGACGGGGTCCTCCCCCAGTACACGCTACTCTACGGTCCTCCAGACAAACAGGGAAGTACACTGGGAGCATGATGTGTGGGCTATGCCTGTGTGGAGAGGGTGGATGTAAGAAGGAAGGGGGGAGAGTGCATGAAACGGCAAGGGTAGGGATGGGGGCCAATCACTTTGACAGTGCAGTTGGTAATAACTTTCTCTTCCCCCTGTACAAATCATGTAGGTCAGCGCCCACCAGAAAAAACATATTTGGTGACCCTGGGGGTCTACCACAGATGGAGCACCCACTGCCAGAAAAGATGGGGGACATTCGCCGCTGGAGCAGTAAGACGGCGGAGGCTCAGCTTAGGATGGCCTCCCAACGTGGGAGGGGTGCCCGTCGCACCATGATCCCCCTGATGTTCAGGATCCTGGCGGTGGCGTACCTGGAGTTGGATGGGCGCTTAAGGGCTTCACAGCAGCCACAAGGGGGTGAGTACACTCGCATTCTGCTGACTTTGCGCGCAGTGGAGGGGTCTGGGTGGGGGAGGTGGGCTGTGGGTTTCCCTAGGCCAGGGCGAGTTCCGTAGGCAAGGTCCCTCCGTAAGGCAGTCCATGTGGCACCCCAGCCTACCGCTGTAGAGTGACAACTACACCTAGTCATGTCCCTGTGTCATCTATGTGTGCAGATGTCATTTCCCAGGAATTGAACACTGGAGCCCAAGAGCGCGGCGTATTGCAGGGGGCTTCTGTGTTTATCATGTCCGCCAATGGTAGCAGTAATGCATGCACTGAACATGTCTTTCTTCTGTCGTTGTCCCCCTTTTTGTGGTCTCCCTCTTCTTGTGTGCATTAGCATCATCTGGTGGAGGAGCAGTGGCACCAGAGCACCAGGGGGCTGCATCCCACATGGCCATGGAGGGCCACACTGCGGAATCGGACTCCACCAGTGGGAAGGAGGGCGAGTGGAGCTCCACGGCAGGGACAGGAGCTGAGACCAGTGACACGGATTCGTCCTCTGATGGGAGCTCCCTTGTGGTGGCAGCAACATCTGTGCCACCCCCATCTACAGGTACAGCCGCCACCCCCCCTTCCAGCACCGCCCTCCCAGCAACCCCTGAGCCTTCGCCCCGTGCCCGCTCACCCGGAAGGGTGGGCATCACCTTCGCCCCAAGCACCTCAGGCCCTGCCCCAGTCACCCCTACTGCCCTCAGTGAGGAGGCCATTGACCTCCTCAGGTCCCTCACTGTTGGGCTGTCTACCATTTTGAATGCCATCCAGGGTGTAGAAAGGCAGTTGCAACAAACAAATGCATTCCTGGAGGGCATTCATTCTGGTCAGGCGGCCCTTTGGCGAGCTTTTCAGTCTCTGGCCTCAGCACTGATGGCAGCCATTGTCCCTGTGTCTAGCCTCCCCCCTCCAACTTCCTCCACCCCGACCCAATTCCCTGTATCTCAGCCTATCCCAAGCACACCTACAGACCAGCATGCACACACGTCAACACACAAGGGAAGCTCAGGCAAACATAAGCACCACACATCCCACAGGCACTCACGCAAGCATCACACACATGCAGACATAGCAACATCCACTGCCTCCACTGTCTCCCGCTACTCCTCATCTCCCTCCTCCCTCCCTGTCTCGTCTACACTCACACCTGCATGCACTACCTCTACAGCCACTACGTCCCTCTCCAGCACACCCACCAACACACCCCGCTCATGTGCAGTCACCACCCCACTACCATTCACACGTCCCCTGTGTCCTCTCCCAGTGTGTCTGTGACGCCCCCTCTGAAGATACACAAACGCAGGCACCCACCCACCCAACAGCCATCCACCTCACGACAGCCTCCAGCGCATGCACCTTCACCCAAAGTCAGCAAACGAACACCTCCTATAACCACAACCTCTTCCTCCACTCCCAAACCCCCTCCAGCTACCCGTCCCAGTGTTTCAAAAACATTTTTCCTGTCCAATCTTGACCTCTTTCCCACACCTCCCCCACCCCATCAGTCTCATAGGTCCCGAACTAGCACCTCAGCCACAACATCTCCGGGACCAGTGGTGCCTGTAGTCACCGGAATATGGAGTGCACCGGCCACCAGGGCAGCTAGTGTGGCACAGAGACACAGCACAGACAATCCCCCACCTGTGAAGCATCAGAAGTTGGCCAGTGCCTGGCGGGAGAGGGGGAAAACTCCAGCCACCAAAGCCGCTCCCAGGGGTACAGGTGGGAGTGTGGAGTCAGCTGCAACACCTTCCAAGGTGGGGAAGGGGCACAAGAAGGTCAGCAAGTCTGGGAACAGCAGCACGGCGGAGAAGACCGCCACCAGCCCAGCTGCCCAGGAGGCCACCGCCAGCACAAGCCCAGCTGCCCAGGAGGCCACCGCCAGCACAAGCCCAGCTGCCCAGGAGGCCAGCACAAGCCCAGCTGCCCAGGAGGCCACCGCCAGCACCAGCCCAGCTGCCCAGAGGCCACTGCCAGCACAAGCCCAGCTGCCCAGGAGGCCACCGCCAGCACAAGCCCCGCTGGGCCATGAAGGATCGCCAGCAAAAGCCCCACTGGGCCATGAAGGACGACAAGCAAAAGCCCTGCTGGGCCATGAAGGACCGCCAGCACAATCCCCGCTGGGCCATGAAGGAACGCCAGCAAAAGCCCCGCTGGGCCATGAAGGACCGCCAGCAAAAGCCCTGCTAGGCCATGAAGGACCGCCAGCAAAAGCCCCGCTGGGCCATGAAGGACCGCCAGCAAAAGCCCCGCTGGGCCATGAAGGACCGCCAGCAAAAGCCACACTGGGCCATGAAGGTCCGCCAGCTGCTGAGTCCCTGCAATGGAGACCGCCGTCTCAAGCACCGCTGAACAGGGCACCGCCGTCTCAAGCACCGCTGAACAGGGCACCGCCGGATCAAGCACCGCTGGCCCATGAGCGCCAAGGGCACTGACACTACTGAGTCCGTAACAGGCAGAATGAAGCACTCTGGACACCATGCCCCCTCCAGAACCAGTGCAGAGATCCATCCACTACCTCTGTCCTTAGCAGGATGAAGCACTCTGTGCACCATGCCCCCTCCAGAACCAGTGGAGAGATCCATCCACTACCTCTGTCCTTAACAGGATGAAGCACTCTGGGCACCTTGCCCCCTCCAGAACCAGTGGAGAGATCCATCCACTACCTCTGTCCTTAGCAGGATGAAGCACTCTGGGCCCCATGCCCCCTCCAGAACCAGTGGAGGGATCCATCCACTGCCTCTGTCCTTAGCAGGATGAAGCACTCTGGGCACCATGCCCCCTTCAGAACCAGTGGAGACTGTTATCCACTTGAGAGACTGTGGCTTTGCACTCCCCAGGATGGAACAGTGGGCAACCCACCCACTGTATAGACTTGAGAGACTGTGGCTTTGCACTCCCCAGGATGGAACAGTGGGCAACCCACCCATTGTATAGACTTGAGAAACTGTGGCTTTGCACTCCCCAGGACTGAACAGTGGGCAAGCCACCCACTGTAAAGACTTGAGAGACTGTGGGGGTGATTCCAACTAGTTCCCCCAACAGAATACCGCTACGCGGTCAGAAGACCGCTGCAGTTTTTCTGTGTTTCCCGCTGGGCTGGCGGGCGACCGCCAGAAGGCCACCCGCCAGCCCAGCGGGAAACCCCTTCCCACGATGAAGCCGGCTCCGAATGGAGCCGGCGGAGTGGGAAGGGTGCGACGGGTGCAGTAGCACCCGTCGCGATTTTCAGTGTCTGCTATGCAGACACTGAAAATCTTTTAGGGGCCCTCTTATGGGGGCCCCTGCAGTGCCCATGCCATTGCCATGGGCACTGCAGGGGCCCCCAGGGGCCCCAGGACACCCCTCACCGCCATCCTGTTCCTGGCGGTCACGACCGCCAGGAACAGGATGGCGGTGAGGGGGTCGGAATCCCCATGGCGGCGCAGCAAGCTGCGCCGCCATGGAGGATTCCTCAGGGCAGCGGATAACCGGCGGGAGACCGCCGGTTTTCCGTTTCTGACCGCGGCCATACCGCCGCGGTCAGAATGCCCTTGGGAGCACCGCCAGCCTGTTGGCGGTGCTCCCGCGGTCGTTGACCCTGGCGGTCAATGACCGCCAGGGTCAGAATGACCCCCTGTGGCTTTGCACACCCCAGGATTGAACAGTGGGCATGTGGCCCCCTCATGGATTTGGCGTTGTGCACTCAAGCGTCTGAGGTGCCCCCCCTTTCCCTCCCCCTGAGGTGCCTTTTTTGTTGCTCTCTGATGCCCCTGCAGTGTTCTCTCTGTCATGGTCGGGGATCTTGTGTGGGCCTCGCCCATACCGTGTGGGCCTAGTGTTCCACTGACTTAATTGGAGCACTACTATGCTTGGTATATATTTTGTACATGGTGTATATATATATATTTTTGCCTACTTGATATCTTACAATGGTTACACTCATTTTCTATTTTCTTTGCATTTTTCCACCAGGTTGGGGGGTGTAACTGTGATGTATTAATATGCGTTAGTGTGTGTGTTGTAGTGGGTGAGGGTGGGGTGTAGCGTGTGTGTGTCCCTGTTTTTTCCCTCCCCCCTCCCCTGTGTCGTAGGTGCAGTACTCACTGTGGTCTTCGCCGCCGGCGTTCGTGCTCCTGGTAGAGGAGCAGGAAGACTATCGCAGGTAGAATTTGGAGTTCCGGGTCCATGGTGTCCTCGCTCCTCGTGGGGTGTGTAGAGGTGAGCGTTTTCCCTTCGGAATTCCTGTTTCCGCCGTGTTTTTATCCGCGGTGAATCCGCCCCGGAAAAGGTGGCGGATTGGTGGGTTGTAATAGTGTGGGCGGTACATTGTCTCCCGTCTGTCTGTTGGCAGTGATCGCAGCGCTGTTTGTTTGTACCGCCATGGCGGTCAGAGTGTTAAAGTGGCTGTCTTTGTTGGCGGTTTCCGCCACGGTTGTAATTGCTAATTTTTTACCGCCGGCCTGTTGGCGGTCTTACCGCCGTTTTAACACCGTCCGCCAGGGTTGTAATGACCACCAATATATTTTAGACCAATATCTTTCATACCTAAAGTATATCACCATAGTACCATTGTTCTAACTTGCAATACCAAGTCTTCAGATGCCATTACAAATTTCAGCTCTCAGTTGTTAGAAATGGGGTCTTTGGTTGGCAGTCAGATTACCCCCTGTCCAAGCAAGGACCCTCACTCTAGTCAGGGTAAAAGAGAATCACACTCAGTTAACCCCTGCTCCCCCCCTTGGTATCTTGGCACGAGCAGGCAGGCTTAATTTCAGAAACAATGTGTAAAGTATTGGTACCAACACACACAGTCATACAGTGAAACACTACAAAATGGACACCACACCAGTTTTGTAAAATGGGTAATATGTATCCAAATCAAACAAGACCAAAACTACAAAAATCCAACATACAGAAGTCAAAATGTGAATTTTTTAAAGAATAATCCATAGAAAACAGTGAGAATGCTGTTGTTACACAAAGTGTCTGGTTAGAGTCAATAATAAAGCTGCATGGGCGAGCGTGCATCGAAAAAGGGTAGCGATGGTCGGTTCCTTACTCACAACTCACGGGCGGGGCACCTCAGATCTGCACAGAGTCAGGCTGACTTGGACGCCCAGGGATGGGTGTGGAAAATCCAGTCACATCATATCAGGAATCCATGCTACATGGAGTTTGTGGCATTATCAGCCTCCGTAAGCAGGTGCTGCGCGTCATTTCTCTAGCTGCGATGCATCGATCTCCCAGCCGTGATACAGGTAGAGCATCGATTTCAGCCACGAAGCCAGCAGCACATCGTTTATCATTTGCATTTTAGAAGGTGTGTCAAAAATTTCCAGGTGCTGGCAGGGGAAGTCTTTGATGGCCCTGAGAGTTCAACAACAGGAGGCAAGCTTAGTTCAAGCCCTTGGAAATTCTTCTCAAGGAGGAATGCACAACAACCGTCTTTGTCCCCTTTCACAGGCAGACGCTGCAAATGCAGGAAAGTCCAACAAAGCACGGTCACAGGCAGGGGCAGCACTTCTCAGCTCTTCAGCTGTTTTCCTTGGCAGAGGTTCCTCTTGAGTCCAGAAGTTATTTTGAAGTAATCGAAACTCTGGGGTTTTTGGTCCACTACTTATACCCCTTTCTGCCTTTGAAGTAGGCTTACTTCAAAGGAAAGTCTCTGTTGTTCACAAGATCCTGCATTGCCCAGGCTAGGCCCCAGACACACACCAAGAGGTTGGAGACTACATTGTGAGAATGCAAGCACAGACCATTTGGGTGTGATTGACCACTCCTTCCCTCCCTCCAACACAGAACAGATGGCTCATCAGGATATGCAGGCTACACCCCAGCTCCCTTTGTGTCATTGTCTACAGGAGAGGTGCAAGCAGCCCAACTGTTAATCTGGCCCAGACAGGGAATCCACAAAGAAGCAGGGTCATAGAATCGTTTAAGCCAGAAAATGCCTAGTTTCTAAAAGTGGCATTTTCAAACATACAATCTAAAAACAACCTTTCCTAAAATATTTATTTTTACATTGTGAGTGGAGAGACCCTAAACTTCACATTTCTATCTGCTCCCAAAGGGAATCTGCACTTTAATAATATTTAAAGGCAGCCCCCATGTTAACCTATGAGATAGATGGGCCTTGCACAGTGAAAAACGAATTTGGCAGTATTTCACTGTTAGGACATGTAAAACATATTAGCATATGTCCCGCTTTAAACATACACTGCACCCTGCCTCTTTGGCTACCTAGGGCCTACCTTAGTGCCAAGTTTTATTGTCAGTTTAAAACTGCATACACAGACACTACAGTGGCAGAGCTACACATCAACAACCTGGGAAACAGAGGCAAAAAGTTAGGGGAGACCACCCCAAGGATGGCAAGTTTAACACATGTCCCCCTAGCTGAAAGTGGGAAGCAACTACCCAACCTCATGCGAACTCTCATCAGTAAGGCGGAAAAATCTGGACAGAGCATAACATGCTATGTACCAGGGCAGTGTTCCACCGTAAAGTCCATCCCCTGTAGGGAAATTGACCATCTCAACTATTTTGGATTTTCACCCGTCATCTGTATTAACCATCTGAGGGGCCTGTGGTCAGTCTGAATCCAGAAGTGAGTACCAAACAAGTAGGGTCTTAGCTTCTTCAGCGCCCAGACCACAGCAAAAGCTTCATGCTCTATTGCACTCTCTGGAAAGTAACCTCCTGCTAATGAAGGCTACAGGTTGACCTAGGCCCTCTTTATTAAGCTTTGAGAGTACTGCTCCTGTGCCATGCTCTGAGCCATCCATTTGCACAACAAACTCCTTGGAGTAGCCAGGAACCTTCAGCACAGGTCCGTGCACATGGCAGCCTTCAGGGCACCAAAAGTGGTCTGACAAGCCTCTGTCCAGATCACCTTCCTTGGTTGCTTCTTAGAAGTCAACTCATTCAAGGGGGCAACAATAGTGCCACATCCCTTGACAAACCTTCTGCAATAGCAAGTGAGGCCTAAAAAGGACCTCACCTCATTCTGGGTCTTGGGAGGCTCCCAAGCCAGAATGGTGTCAATGTTTGGCTGTAGGGGTGCCACCTGGCCACTCCCTACCTGGTGTCCCAAATACACCACTGAAACCTGGCCTCTTGGCACTTGCTTGCCTTAATAGTGAGGCCTGCCTTTTGCAGATCTTCCAACACTCTGCAGAGGTGCTGCAAGTGTTCCACCTAAGTGGAACTGAACACTGCAATGTCATCCAGGTAGGCTGCACTGAAGTCATCCAGCCCAGTCAACACCTGGTTGACCAATGTCTGAAATGGAACAGGGGCATTTATCATCCTAAATGGTATCACTTTAAACTGGAAGTGCCCATCTGGGGTAGAACATGCTGACCTCTCCTTGCCCCCCTCAGTTAGGATAATCTGCCAATACCCAGATGCCAAATCAAATGTGCTGAGGTATTAAGCAGCTCCCAACCGATCGATGAGCTCATCAGCTTGGGGAATGGGGTGCACCTCAATTTTAGTGACCACATTGACACCCCAGTAGTCCTCTCCAGAACTGGAGTTCTTGGGTGGCACCAACAGCAGCAGCCTTTGGGACCAAGACCACAGGGCTGGCCCCAGGACTGCTAGAAAACTCAATTACCACTAGTATTAACATCTTAGGCACCCCATCTTCCGCTTAATAGGTGTATTGTCCCCAGTGTCCCTACATGTGCACACAAGTGTTTGACCCCTGGCACCAAGGAGAACAGGGAGGGAAACTAACCCAATACCTGGTAACAGTTGCTCTGTTGTTCTGAGGCCAGGGAGGGGGAGAGGTTCACTTCCTCCACAGACCCATCTTTCTCTCCAGCAAACAGGAGGCTAGGAAGAGGCTCACTCTCTTCCCCCACTCCATCATCTGTCGCTACGATCATGGACAATTCAGTCCGCTCAAAGTGTGGCTTGAGACGGTTCACATGCAGGAGTCTTAAGGGGTTCCAGGGAGTCTGCAAGTCCACCAGGTAGGTGACTTTGCTCTTGCACTCTACCACCTCATATGGCCCAGTCCACTTTTCCTGGAGTGCTCTAGGCTCCACTGACGCCATTACCTACACTTTTTGCCCAAGATGAAACTCGACCAGAGTTGCATTCTGGTCATACCACCATTTCATGTCTTCCTAGCTTGCTTCTAGGTTCTACTGTGCGAGAGCTCTGAAGCGGGCAGTCTGGTTTCTGAAAGCCAGCATGTAACTAAATACATCCTGGACAGGTTTACTGGTGGCTTTGTCTAAGCACTCCTTCACCAGGCTCCAAGGTGCCCTGACAGGGTGGTGATGCAGTAACTCGAAAGGACTAAATCCAAGACCTTTTTCAGGCACCTGACTGTAGGCGAACAGAAGGCATGGCAAGAGGACATCCCACTTTTACCTCAAGAGCTCTGACAGGCCTATGATCATGCCTATTAAAGTGTGGTTGAATCTCTCAACCAGACCATTGCTTTGGGGGTGGTAAGGAGTGGTGAACTTATTCATTACCTCACACTCCTGCCACAAAGACTTCATATAAGTAGATATGAAGTTGGTACACCTACCAGACACCACTTCCTTGTGGAACCCCATGCGGTTCAAACCCCCCATCAGCGCAGGACCCACCACAGTGGAAGTGATTGACCTCAGACGAATGGCTTCTTGGTACTAGGTAGCATGGTCCACCAAGGCTAGGATGAACCTGTTGCCAATGGCTGTCTTGGGCTCCAGAGGCCCACAATGTCAACACCCACCCTTTCAAAGGGGGTACTAACCACTAGAAATGGTTGGAGGGGAGCCTTGCACTTTTCCCCACTCTTGCCTCTTGCCTGACAAGTCTGGCAAGACCTGCAATGAGCATCTGAGTGCCTGTGCATTAGGGGCCAGTAAAAGTGGGTGACAAGCCTGTCAAGGTCTTGTTTTGCCCCAGCTGTCCAGCTAAAGGCACATCATGAGCCAGACCCAGTACACCAGCACGGGCTGACCCAGGCTCAGCAACCTTAGGCTCACTATTCAAGAGGCCATCCTCCCAATAAATCAGGTGAGATCCTGGCTCCTTGCCAGCCGCCTGGTCTGCAGCCTTCTACCGCAAATCTTCAAGAGTAGGGCATAATTTCTGTGCCTCACAGTTTGCCTCCCTGATGTGTCCCCCTTCCTGATGCCAGTGTGACAGCTCAGGGACCTGCCCCAGTTCAGCCACCTGTTTCCCTGTAGACTCTGGGGGTCATCCTCAGGCTCTGCTTCCTCCCGGACCAAGGGAATTTCTGGGGCCGGCTTCCTGCGTCCCTTGCCCTGCCTCTTCCAGGCTCCAGGGGCTTCTGACCACCCTGACAGGCTGCCGTTGACTGGGTAGATATTCATACCCACCCAGCAGACCGAACATCTCCAAGTGTGACCTGTCTTCCACCTTCTTCCAAGGGGAATCCTCCAGGTCATTGCCAATCAAATAATCCACAGGCATGGTTGGACTCATAGCTACCTTTAATGAACCTGAGACCCCCCATTCAAAGGGAACTTGCACCATTCTGTACAGGCGCTCTGAGCTGTCCACTGCAACTACTTGGTGAGGTACACAGGGATCTATCTGCTCTTCAGATACCAGGTGATGTCTCACTGTTGTCACACTGGCTCCACCCTCTGTCCATTAATGGTCACCCATTATCTGTACTTTTTAGTGTTCTCAGGCACTAGGTTTCTCTGAACCATCTCACTGTCCCCTAGTGAGATAAGGGCCATCTCAGCTGGCTCCCACCCACCTGGAACCAACTCCTCCCCAAGAGCTACACTAGCCAAACCCTGTGACTGAGCACTTGTGGGTACTGGTGTACCATTGGGACATTTGGGATCCCCTCTCACATGGCCCACCTGGTCACATGCATAATACTTGCAGGGGGGACCCCTCTCCACAGGTTTCCCTTTGGAGAACCATGGGTTCTTTTTACTGGGGAACTGGGAATCCTTACCCTGGGAAGTAGGTTGGGGCCCTTTAGAGAACTCCCCCTTTTTACCCTTACATCCCCTATCTTCTAAGAAGGTCCCTGCCCACTATTGGTGTTGTCTCCCCAATACCTCTTCTGGACCCTGGTGCTCTTCCAGCCGTCCGCTTCCTGTGCAAGCTTCGTGGAGTCAGTCAGCTTACTGTCAATCAGGTGCTGGTGCAGCTCTAGAAAACATAAACTGTACAAGTGTTCCCAAGCAAGTCAAAAGTTTTACTGATTGTAACAAATTATTTAAGGTCTCAAAAGTACTGAGGTGTGCCTTCAGCATATTTAACCCTACTGTGCTTCATCTCTTTATAGGCCTAAAGGGCCTGTTTACATGCTAATTGAACAACTTTATTAAAAGGGTTTGTGCTGGGCTCCATAATTATGTACTAACCACCGTAGCATATCAAAGTCACTTATTTCTTAGCTATTCTCCTGAGCCTCATATCCCATCAATTTCTGACTGAGGTGCATTTACTGTACTGTTAAAATACTTTACACATACATGTTGACGATTACAGTCCACTTTAATGCCCTTTTACTTTAACTTGGACCACATGCAAAGACTGAGACCACATCACCCCAATTTAGTACCACTTATTTCTTTACCTGTGTAACTCTTCGCTGATATAATCCAAACTAGATTATAATTTTTTTTGCATGGTGTGAGGGCAAGGGGGTCACTGTTGAGAGGCCATATTCACGTCTTCAGACATCCTGGTCCTGGCTTCACCAAGCATTGCTCCAAAAGAAGATATAACACATGGTGTATTTTTATTGCAGCAAATATTACAGATTTCTAGAATATTGCAACTTTTACCTGTCTGTAAATAGAGCAAATCATCAAAAGGCCTTGTTACTGTCACTTCTGGGTGAGTAATGAATTAGCATACAGATTAGTTAAATTGTACATCCTTTTTGAAAAGTTTGTCAGGACCAAATGCTTAATTTTCTAAATTTAACATAATTACAGTCAGAAAAACTAAAGCTATTGCACAAAAGTCTTTCAAGCATCTATGACTGCAATTCTAAAAGGACCTCTTGAATCATGCAGTTTGCAAATTAATGTTTTTGAGTTTAATCGTGAAAATATTAAGAAGAGTAACACTAGACTTTCATCCAATTGCTATGAAAATTATTTAAAAAAGAGTTGCAAATGAGGAGTTCTCAACATCACATAGATGAATATAAAAATGAATGTGGTTCATCTTTGATCTGTGGGACACCAATGAGTTAAAACACCATCAAGGAGGCAAAATGCACACATGAGCCAACGTTTATTTGCAACTTATGGAAATTGGTGTGCAACAGTTAGTACTGTTGCACCCAAAAATCAACAGCTAGTTTAAGAATCTGAACTGTTGAAACAATTACAAAATTTGTGACACGGGGCCTGATTTACCTTTGATCAGATGGGTACTTTATCATCACCATGACCGATATCCTGTCCATGATATAATGTACTTGTAATAAAGTGGACAGAATATCCGGCAATTTCATGACAGAGAACACGTCTACTAAACTCTAAATCAGACCCTTAAGGACAGATTTAAGAGCCCCTAGCGCCATTCTAAGCCATAATAGTGTCATTTTTCACACTAATGTGGCATTAGAAGGCCAAAAACGCAGTGCCATATTTACAAAGTGGCACAATGCACACATTGCGCTACTTTGTAACACATGTGGAACATTAGGCCTGCATCAGGCATAATGTATGCAAAGGGGCTGTTCCCCCTTAAGGGCGGCAAATAAATGTTGCAAGGAAATCTAAGAGATTGCTCAGAGCAAGTGTTGAAAGGAGGCTTCTATTGCTTACAATGGGCCTCTGGGTGCTTTGTACGATTAGTATCAGAATTGTTGATGCAAATCATGCAAAGCACCGGACTAGCATCAAAAAGTCAGACGATAGTCCCCTAACTACTGCCATGGTGTGCAGTATTTTAAATACGGTGCACATGGTGGTGTAAGGGGGTGCTAAAGTGCGCAAGAAAAGTGGTGCTGTACTGTGTGCAGTGCCACTTTTCTCAAATATGCCCCTTAATATTTGAAACCACATATCTGTGTTGAAAGGTCAATCTTAATATACTCATAAAAGTTAAATCAGTTTTTTGTTTAACTAAAGTAGTTTAAATGAGCTTCAATGCTTTGGTATTAATATAGCATACTGCGTTTCTATGGTGGAACAATGCATGCTGAAACAATGCATGCCTTAACAACACTTTTGGAACCATGACCGTGTTGTGTCCACGCATGCCTTTACGACGAATTTCATTGTAAAAGCATGCCTAGTCAAGGCATATGTGGAAACGGCATTCGAAACGGAATGCGTGGTTCTTTAATGTAACCCCCCACTCGCCCTGAGGTAGACAACTACTCCCGACCCACCCAACCCTGCCCCATAAAACTAAACTACCCCAACACCCCCTACCCGCCCTGAGCCCTAAATCCTTCCCCTAATATGCAAACTACCCCAACACCCTACCCACCCTAATCCCTAAAAAAAACAATTGCAGTAAAATCCCACCCACCTCACCCCAAAATACTACCCAACCCTCCCTCCTGCCGCTAAAAACTAAAATACCCCAACACTCCACCCACCCTAAGCCCTACTGCCCCCCTCACTGCTTAAAACTACCCACTAAGCCTGTCCCAACCCAACTTACCTCAATTCCTTCTCTCCTGGTCCTTCCTGCTCTTCTCTCCTCCCTCCCCCCCGCCCTTCATGAAACCTTTCTCTATCCCTTCAAAAATTAACTTCCCCGCCCCTCACCTTCCACCCTAAATAAACAAAATCCCCAAATAAATACTCAAACCCGGCTCCTGACCCCCCCCACTCACCACAATCACTTAATCCCTGCCCCACTTACCTCACTGCATCCTGTGTGTCCTCTCCTAAACAATGCATGTTTTTTTCTATGCCTTAACACGCATATGCGTAGTTTAGCACATGCATGGCTAAGGCACAGAGAAAGCCATGCATTGTTCTGGCAAGCGTGCCTACGCTTGTGTGGGACACATCC
The DNA here is from genome assembly GCF_031143425.1 of Pleurodeles waltl. NCBI lineage: Eukaryota > Metazoa > Chordata > Amphibia > Caudata > Salamandridae > Pleurodeles > Pleurodeles waltl. Next base: position 397,126,375 of record NC_090439.1, read on the forward strand.
ATATCATTAAGGCCTCGTGGTTAAGGACATTTCCCACGTACTGCCAATTCTTTACATTTAGCAGTGAAAGCTAAGGTCAATTAATCTACATGTTACCATAATACATGGTGCTGGGACTCAACAATGTTTTCGTGAATCAAATGATCTTGCGTGATACTGCCAAAAGTTTCAGATGCATCTAACTTGTTAAATAAGAATGGGGAGAGCCACAGATTCATAGGCTCTTTAGTTATTTTGTTAGGTCGGAAATGTACAAATGAAACATGCTATGGCAAAGCAAATAGGTCTGCCTATGGCTGCTAGCCTTCAGACTTTGGAAATTCTTGTTTGGTTCCATCATGGTTTTGACAAAGGTTTATTACTGGAGGAACTGCTGGTCCCTCACTAATATCCAAAACACACTGGCAGAAAGCCAAAATAATTTTTGGCCCCAAAAAAGCACACATTACCATAGTAGTCCCAGGCACAGATGGGAAATAGTTTGTGTTAAGGTGAGCTTCTTGTCAATGGGCATCAAACACAAAAAAGGTGATGGGAGGAAGGACAGCAATAAGTATAACCACCAGCAATCTCTACATGAGCAGAGTAGACGCCCCGCTTCCCAGCACAGTTGGAATGCACTCTGTCTGCTTTGCCGACAGTGCACATTCCGAGGGTGCTGGAGTGCTAGGATATTGGCATCAGCTCCCTTAAATGAGCTGAGGCCAATATCCTAGCATTGTTCTCGCCGGTCAGCCCGGTGGGAACATTGTAATAGGCTCTGGGGAATTCCACCTGTATGATGGTGGCATCCTCCCCACAGCTTTGGTGGTCCGCTTTTAGTATGGCCAAAGTTGTAATGAGGCCCTAGATCTTGACCCTGCCAAAATAAGAATAGTCCAGCCTGAACTGCCAGGCCTAGTTGTTCCTGAACAAGAGCACAAACAACCTAAGACCAGTTTCACCCTGATTGGGGCTTCTCAGTCAGGTGTAGCTTCGTTCCAGTGGCACAGTGTGTATGGGACCCATGTTTAGTCATACCCCTGCCACTTAGGGCAGTACATCAAAAAATATAATGGTTTGGCATGTGGCACTGAGTGATTGCCAGTGGCTGAGATCAATTCAAGCCTTCCAACCATCATCTTGTTTGTGATGCCCCTTGTGAAAGGGCATCATGCCACAACTTACAGTAGAGTCAGCCAATGGCTGAATATTGCTGACCCATTGCACCATGACCCATGCTGTAATGGGTGGAATTAAAACACAACAGGCTAATTGATAAAGACTAGTGAAAAATCCTTAAATTTAAAAATAACTGTGTTACATTCCTAATTTTAGCAAAATCTAAAAGTTTTTGCTACCACCACACCTAAAAGGCCAATTTTTCTGGCTCTGGCATTCAGTCTCCTGCAATTACTAATTCATTTTTTGGAATATTTTTTGTAAATCTTTATTAGAGATAGATATTGGGATTTGAAAGCTAGTTATCTAGAGTCTTGCGAAGACATATAGGCCCTCATTCTGACCTTGGCGGTCTTTTCGCAAGACCGCCGAGTTACCGCCGCGGTAAAGACCGCCGACCGCGGCGGTATGCCGCTGCGCGTATTCCGACCGCTGGGAGCGTTCCGCCAGAATACCGCCAGCAGCCACACTGGCGGTCAGCGGGAAAGTGGAGACTGGTCAACCTCCACCGCCACGCCAGCAGAATACCGCCCCCAGAATTACGACCCACATTTCTGTGTGGCGGTCTTCTGTTGGCGGTCACGTCCCTATGGCTCCCGTCGCCTCCCGGAGGACCAACGCACAAGGTAAGTTGATCGTCCGTGAGGGGAGGGGGTGGGGGGGTGTTGTGTGATGTGTGCGTGCATGGGGGTGTGCGTGTGAGTGTGTAGAGGGGGTGTGTGAGTGCGTGCATGCGGGCGGGGAGTGCTGCTGTGCCTATGGGCAATGTGTGTAGTTCGGCGGGTGCGCATGTCGGCATGTATGTGTGCGGGTATGTGTCCCCGTTGTGTATGTGTGTGTGTAGGGGGTGTGTATATGTGCATGTTGGGGGTGTGTGCATGTCGGGGTGCGTGTATGTGCATGTCGGGGTGGGGGTGGGGAGGGGGTTCGTACCACCTCTGGGGGGTGGCATGGGGGTGGAGGGTGTGGGGGGAGGACTCGGGGGGGCAGTGGGGGGTGGGGGAGACCCCTATCAGTGCCAGGGAAGGAATTCCCTGGCCCCGATAGTGCCTACCGCCATGGTTCGCATGGCGGTTCCCGAACGCCAGAAACCGCGGCGGTAAGCAGGGTCATGATAACGTTGGCGGTCTTGGGTCGACCGCCGGACCGGAGTGCGCAGACTCCAGCCCGTCGGTCATGACCGCCGTGGCTGTCGGAGTGGGGAAGTGGCGGTCGGTCGCGGCGGTGACCGCCGCGGTCAGAATGCCATTTTTAATACCGCCGGTCTGTTCGCGGTCCGACCGCCGCCTCTCCGCCGACCGCCAAGGTCAGAATGAGGGCCATAGACAATTAGGACTGTATAAATAGACTTGCTCTCATTGTGAGTTTGGTGGGTGGTGGATTATAATAATTGAGCCGGCGGCAATGTGGCAGAGCGTCGGGTGCGACACCCGTTGCGCTTTTCACCGCACATAATTCGGGCAGTGAAAAGCACGATGGGGCTGTCCATGGGGACCCCTCCACTGCCCATGCCATGTACAATGGAATATTCAAGATTTTGTCTGTCTATTTCTTCAGAATAAATGCTATTCTTGGCAAGGACTTAGCCAAGAGGAGTCCACTTCACCTCTTAATCTAAACAAACTGTCAGAGTCACCAAGAGTGACATAGATTGGAACGATCTCATGCAAAAAATGGAAAATTAAGTGTTTTGAGTTGTTTTGTATTGAAATGTGTGAATAGTAATCAGTGATTATATATGGCTTTATCTCCAATGTTAAAGTGTGATAATAGGACTCCTCTGTGTTCCAAGTAAGTAATTACTATTCATCTAAGCTCAACCAGTGACCTTGCCCTGTCCTTCTACAGTCAAGTCATGTTTGAGAGTGTTAGCAGCTGTATCCCACCTCCAACTATTTCCATTACTACATGCAGGAATAAGGTGACATGACATTATCTGGGCCACTGGAATTATGCCGCAAGGGAGGACCACATTATGTGGTGAGGTTGACTAATTATGCAGAAAGGAAATTAAAAATGTATTGCGTTATGCACCACATTTTGTGGTAGTATTACTTCCTTATTTTGTCATTTGCATACAGGTTAACTCTCTCTGGGAAAACGTTGCACCTCTTTAGTACCAGTTTAACAACCAAAGATACATTACGCAATAAAAAGTGGACCAGTCAACATTTCCAAAAGGCCTTCCACTGCACGCCAACACGTCAGTGCGTTTTTAGTAACTATTGTTTGAGCTAGAAACATTCTGTTTTTTTATTCAAATCTGTAGGCTATGCAGCAGGTTAAGTATTATGTGACAAACCCATAATTATGCAGAAAACAATGCTGTTGCAAAATCATGTAATTCCAGTGGCCCTGGACATAGTGACCTTCATGAGTACCAGGGGCTAAAATCATGTCCGTGACTAGAAACATGCTGCTAGTCTTACTCAGTGGCCTTGCCGCTAAACACATTTCAGTCGTCAGCTGCTATTGCTCGATTCATGGGATGCCATGAAAATAATCTGGGGGATTGTCATGAGTCATTTTCGGCAGCTGCCGATGGGACTGAAAACACTTCTCATACGAGTGCATCAGGCTCTTGTAATTGTAGCTGTGTGTAAATGCAAACCCACGTGTCTTCTATTAACAACAAGGCAGGTGCAGAATATCCCCCTGTGCCGTGGCAGGCTTCCAGCTCTTTCATTTGCAATATCCATTCGCGCCACTGTGATAACATGTTGTCACATTAGTATCAACCACTTTATTTTCCTGTCATTGTTCTTTTGGATTTCACAAAGAGTGGAATCGGAGGACAGCTTGAGCGCTACCGTCATCACAAATATGAATGTGAGCTACTGGAATCATTCATTACCTGCTGAAGCTGCTTCTCCTGTGCAGCTGTCAGTTCCATCTCCTCTTACAACTCAAACGTTTTGCAAGACGAGGAAACGCAACTATTTCAATTAACATCTTTACTGAAATTCACAAGGAGCACAACTGAAGGTAAACATATTGAAACAACAATGTTTTTTAAAACTAAAAACTATGGGATATATTTTTCAACACTTTGCGCTGCCATAAAGTCACCAAAAGTGACATAAACATGCCTAAAATGTTGATTTTGGATTTACTTTCCAGCACAAAGCTTGTTGTGCACTGGAAAGAGTCTCTAAAGTAATGCAAAGCCGAACTATGCAATGCTTTACTCTACTTTGCATCAAAGGGGTGCCTCCTTGGTGGCATAAGGGTGCAGCCACTGATGGCTTTTTGAAGCAAAGCATATCTGTTTACATTTGTAGGCAGGGGTTTGTAGCACACATTTAAATCTCCTTGAGATGGGTTCAAAGTAGGAGAAAAGCTTTATTTTCCCCTAACCTTTCCAACTTTGCACATGTGCAGCACTGTACAGAAAACATACAAAGTGAGAAAAATGTCTGAGTTAATGGAATTATATTATTTTGCACTGGAAGTGTACCCTTCCTGAACAAAGCCTATGTTAGACTCACATATACATCTTTGCACTATGATACACTGTAGATCAAAGGGGTGTGTTGTAGCTCTATTCAGCCAAAAGTGTACCAGTGCTAGGGAAGAGAGCAGGAGTGCCATATCATAATAAACATGGGCCCATATTTATGTAAAATGATGCACAACTGTGTTGCAGTTGTGCGCCCAAAAAATTAACGCAAGCTATCTTCATTGCCTAGTGCCATCCATGCGCCATATTTAAAAAATGACGCACCTTTCCTCAGCTTCATGAAAAATGAAGATAGGTGGTGATGGATGGCATTACAAAAAATGACACTAGTGGACCAAAAATGGTGCTAGACTGTTTAGCGGCAACAAATCTGCAGCTAGTCAGCTTAGATTCATTTTTTAGGTTGCACAAGCAGTCAAAAAATGACGCCTGTCCAAGTATGGGCAGGAGACAGTACAACAATCAAAATGTCCAACACAGGGGACCAGTTTCCCCAGGACAACCCCAACAGAACCAGTGCCAGCCAGAGGGCCCCATGTAAGTGGCCCGCAGTGGCACACAAAAGTCAAGCACAGATACTCACATAGGATGGGCTCCCTCCACTTATAGTATCCCTGTGGTGTGGGTGATGGTGATGCTGGGGGTTAGGTTGGGCCCGTACGTGCCAAAATAGTGACACCATGGTAGTCTCCATGGTGTTGCCCTATAGAAATGTGCCTAAAATCACAATAATGCCTGGTATTACCAAAAGTTAAACTTTTACACTAATCGCCCTTAGCATAATTTTTTAGGTCCGCTTCCTTGGTGTGCATTGTTTTAACGTTGGGAGGTAAATATGGCGGTGGTGGGCTAGCGTAATTTTTTTTAATGGAATGCCTACCTTATGCATCATTGTTGCAATATGACGCAGTCTATGTTGGCACTCCCAAAAAATGACGCTAACTCAGATATTTTGAGGTTAGACAGGTCTAGCGTCAAAATATAAATATGGAGTTAAGTTAGCTCCAATTTTGGGTAAAATAAAATGATGTTAAGGTGGCGCAAACTTTCCGTAAATATGGGCCATGGTGCTGTCCTGCACTCTCACACAATGCAGCGTAGCAACCTTGATTGCTCTGTTGAGAAAACTATTAGTACATTTCCCCCTTGTTTCCAGATCTCGATTTTCATCTTAATAAATACGTACGTTTTGGAGTTGCAATATCTGTTTAAGTGGACTAACCATCTATAAAACAGTGATTTGCAAAGTGGGAGCCCAGGACTAGATAAATGTTTTTTGTGGTATGGAGTCAGTCTGAGTCTGGTAAAATCATATATACTAGTCAAACAGAAATGTGCCCACTGATCCTCATTGCAAAAAACGTGTGAATGAAGCAAAGACGCTAAAGATGGAATGACCACACAAAGACCGCAAGCTTTGAATAGGCATGGAGACTGAAAAGTTTCATTACTCGGTTGAGGTAATTATTCAGTAGAAGTATATTTACCAGGGGAGCGTGTCACGCGGGCTGCTAAGATGGTTATTGGACCTAGAGCCTCCGGTCAGCTCCAGTGTTCACTTGGGAGTGCCTGTTTTGTATGTAATGGCTTTTCAAGTTTAAATGTACTCTTGGATGGTCGGCACCACCTTTCTGGAATATATTTACACTATTTAAGCAACACACTGGCAGGTTTTCTTTCAAGCAGCGCTGACTGGTTTTATGAAATGCCGCCATCTTAATTCTCTTCAAGGTCTTGACAGGCTCTGTTCTGAGGTGTCAGGGCAGTGGAAGCTTGTTGATTTACAAGTGCTGATGGCACCATGATCCAATCTTGACCTGTTTCGACCCGTTACTCAACTGCTAGCTCGGAAGTGTGGATTCTGCCTGTCTGTATCCAAGGAGATTCTGAATAGAGCAGCAGCTCCCTCCTGCCTTCCACAGGGGCTTGGGCTTGCTGATTGGCTCTCTATCTCCCAGGCAACCTGAACCCTTCTCTCACACCTGCACTGACCTTTAAGTTTGTGGTGGGAACCCCAAGACAGCCACCTCCAGTTTGTGTGCCCTGCTTTTTCCAGGCACCCTAATACAGCCCAGTGATCAGAAAATCCTTGGAGACGGGGGGGGCCCAGACGTTTTGGGAAATCTTGTTATTTGTTAAAAAGTGTTTGTACTGCTACCCGTGCCTGTTTACTGCAGGCTCCCTGTTTTTCAGCCAGCTTGGTCTTTTTAAACTGGTGTTTTTTAACGGTGACTGTTTGAAATGTTCCTCCTTGTTTGTGGCAAAAGACTGCATAAAGGCGAGCGTCGACCCCCCCTCCTTTTTTGTTTTTAGAAAAAAGGCTACATACACCTCAGTGGCTAACCAGAGTGTGTGTAGGAGACTGCTTAGTCTGTTTCTGTGATTTAACTTGTGTTTAGAAAGTGTCTACATCACTTGTTTTTGCTTGGAAAAAACAAATATCTCATTGTGTGACAAGCAGTATTTCAATGCTTTTCAATCTATCCCTTACCTGGAAAGTAGACTCTGCTAGCTTGGAAGTGTTCCCTCCTTTCATACACCGGGGCTTGGGCTTGCTGATTGGCTCTCTAGCTCCCAGGCACCCCGAGCCCTTCTCTAATACCTGCATTGGGCCTTTAAGTTTGTGGAGGAAACCGTAAGACATCACCTCCATTTTGTGAGCCCTGCTTTTTCCCTGCGCCCTAATACAGCCCAGTGATCAAGAAATCATAGGAGACTGGTCAGAGCCCTAGACTTTCTGGGAAATCTTGTTCTTGGTTAGAAAGTGTTTGCACTGCTACCTGTGATGACTGTTTACTGTAGGCCCCATGTGTTTCAGCCAGCTTGGCCTTTTTAAACTGTCATTTTTTAACCGTGACTGTTTGAAATTTCCCTCCTTGTTTGTGGCAAAAGAATGTATAAAGCCAACTGCGGCCCCCCCCCCTTTTTTTTTTTTTTTTTGTAACAAAGGCTACATACACCTCAGTGGCAAACCAAAGTGTGTTTAGGAGACGACTTAATCTGTTTCTGTGATTTAAATAGTGTTTAGAAAGTGTCGGACAACTTGTTTTTGCCTTGAAAAAGTCAAATATCTGAGTGTGCAACAAACAGTATTTCAGTGCTTTTCAATCTCTCCCTTACCTGGAAAGTAGACTTTGATAGCTTGAATAGGTTTATTCGGCCCGTCTATATCCAAGGAGATTCCTAATAAAGATGCAGCTCCTCCTCCCTTCCACAGGGGCTTGGGCTTGCTGACTGTCTCTCCAGCTCCCGGACAACCAGAGCCTCCTCTAACACCTGCATTGGACCTTTAAGTTTGTGGAGGGAACCTCATGACAGCCACCTCCATTAAGTGAGCCCAGTATTTTCCCTGCATCCTAATACAGACCAGTGATCAATAAATCCTAGGAGCCTGGTAAGAGCGCCACACTTTCTGGGAATTCTTGTTATTTGTTAAAAAGTGTTTGAACTGCCACCCATGCCTGTTTTCTGTAGGCTCCCTGTGTTTCAGCCAGCTTGGCATTTTTAAACTGCTGTTCCTCCTTGTTTGTGGCAAAGGACTGCATAAAGGCGACTGCCAACCCCCCCTTTTTTTAGAAAAAAGGCTACATACACCTCAGTGGCTAACCAGAGTGTGTACAAGAGACTGCCTAATCTGTTTTTATGATTTAAATTGTGTTTAGAAAGTGTCTGCACCACTTGTTTTTGCTTTGAAAAAGCCAAACATCTGAGTAAACAACAAGCAGTATTTCAGTGCGTTTCAATCTCTCCTTTACCTGGGTAAAGTAGACTGTGCTATGTTGGAAGTGTGGATTCTGCCTGTCTGTATCCAAGGAGATCCTGAATAGAGCAGCAGCTCCCTAACCCTTTCCACAGGGGCTTGGGCTTGCTGGTTAGCTCTCTAGCTCCCAGACAATCTGAGCCCTCATCTAACACCTGCACTGGGCCTTTCAAGTTTGTGGGGGGAACCCCAAGAAGAGCCACATCCAGTTTGTGAGCCCAGCTTTTTCCCTGCTCCCTAATACAGCCCAGTGATCAAGAAATCCTAGGAGACTGGTAAGAGTCCCAGACTTTTTGGGAAATGTTGTTATTTGTAAAAAAGTGTTTAGACAGCTGCATATACCTGTTTTCTGTAGGCTCCCTGACTGTCAGCCAGCTTGGTCTTTTTAAACCGCAGTTTTTTTTCTTCCAATGACTGTTTGAAATTTTCCTCCTAGTTTGTGGCAAAAGACAGCTAAAATGCAACCGCCAAACCCCCGCTTTTTTTTATTTTTAAAAAGGCTACATACACCTTAGTGACTAACCAGAGTGTGTTTAGGAGACTGCTTAATCTGTTTCTGTGATTTAAATTGTGTTTAGAAAGTGTCTGCACCACTTGTTTTAGCCTTGAAAAAGTCAATAATCTGAGTGCGTGACAAGCAGTATTTCAGTGCTTTTCAAACTCTCTCTTACCTGGAAAGTAGACTATGCTAGCTTGGAAGAGTGGATTCTGCCTGTCTGTATCCAAGGATATTCTGAATGGGCTGGGGATTTTTACGTTAGCGTCTGGAGTTGCTTTTAAAAAACTTTCTGCTTTGGTGAAAAGACCAAAGAAAGATTCCGACTCACCAGCAAAATTACCTCCTCCTTTCACCCAAGAGAATGTTATGGAAGAAATAAGAGTATTGAAACCCTTTGTTATGGAAACAAATGCTTCCTTGGTGTGAAAAATAGAGAATACTTATCTGAACAGAATAGGGTCAAACTGACAAATATCCAATAAGCACAAATCTCACTTTTAGAAGGTTTTAAGGAGTTTTGATCCTTAGAAATAAACAGTTGGCTCTTTTGTTACACACAGTACCTGGACAGTCTTAGTTCTTCACTGCGTTGCAGGGATATTTTGATGTTCAGGGACGATGCGTGCTGGAAGAAGGCATGGCACTGCGTAGATCTGGTAGGTAATGCGTCTCATTTTTCCATCGCAAGGCAGGCACTGTATTGAATTTCCAGTGGGAAAGTCAGGTTGCGTTGTTCCAGTCAGATGTGTGGCAATTTTTTGGTCACAATGAAAGCTTTGCGTCATTTTTGGCAGGCCTTGCATCAATTTTCGACGTACAAGGAGTTTCTTTGAAGAGATGACGTTTTTGTTGGCCCTGAGACTGCAGAAACAGAAGGCAAGCTCAATCCATGTCCTTGGAGAGCACTTTTGGGAGAAGGAAGAGTCCTTCCAGCAAAATCAGAGGCCAGCAGGGCAGCTGGGCAACAGCAGGGGAGCAGTCCTTCTCAGCAAAGCAGTCCAGATTAGTTCTTTGGGCAGCCAGGAAGTACCTCTTGACAGGAGCAGGTCCAGAAGTGGGGTCAGAGAACAGTTTATATACCCAAAAATGCCTTTGAATAGGGGGAGACTTCAAAGAGTGGTTTTGAAGTGCACAAGTTCCCCTTTCAGTCAAGTCCTGTCTGCCAGTGTCCTAGTGGGGGGTTGATCAGACTGTTCTGTGAGGGCAGGCCACTGGCCTTTGAAATGTAAGTGTCAGGTCCTCCACCCTTCCAGCTCAGGAAGAACCATTCAGTATGCAGATGAATGCAGATGAAACTGAGCGTCCTGTGTTTGTGGTTGTCTGGGTGAAATGCACAAGGAAGCTGTCAAACAGCATAGGCCAGACGTTGATTGGAGACATGCTGTAAGGCACAGATGGTTTAGGTGCAGAGAAATGCTCACTTTCTAAAAGTGGCATTTCTAAAATAATAATATTAAATTCAACTTCACCAAGAAGCAGGATTTTTTATTACCATTCTGGCCATACTAAATATGACCTGGTTACCCCTTTCTGATCAGAATCTACCCCTCAAAAAATATACGAGGGCAGCCCTAAAGCTAGTCTGAGAAAGGAGCAGGCCTTGCAGTAGTGAAAAATTAATTTAGGGGTTTTCCACTACCAGGGCATATAAAATGCATATGTACACGTCCTGCCTTTCACCTAAATAGCACCCTGCCCTATGGGTTACCTCGGATCTACCTTAGAGATGACTTGTATGTAGAAAATGGAAGGTTTAACGCTTGCCAAGTACTTTTAAATGCCAAGTCAAGGTGGCAGTGAAACTGCACACACAGGCCTTGCAATGGCCGGCCTGAGATATGGTTAAGGGGCTATTTATATGAGTGGCACAATCAGTCCTGCATGCCCACTAGTGGCATTTCATTTACAGGCCCTGGGCACATATAGTGCACTTTACTAGGGACTTATAAGTAAATCAAATATGCCAATTGGGGATGAACCAATGCTACCATGTTTAAGAGAGAGAGAGCATATGCACTTTAGCACTGGTTAGCAGTAGTAAAGTGCACAGAGTCCTAAAACCATAAAAACAGTGTCAGAAAAGTGGAGGGAGGCAGGCAAAAAAGTTGGGGAATGACCACGCTAAGGCTGTCAGGTCTAAAAATTTAGAAACAGGAACCGTAGAAATAACCTACCCCTTTATGGAAACCCAGAGATCCTAACATAATCTCTTTTCTGCAAAGGATTATCCCTTCAATTTTTCACTAACCAGATCGCAGCATATTTAATATTAAAAGGGCCCATCGTTTAGGCCCCAAACCATCTGCAACATCTTCAAATCAGGGATCTAGAGGCATTATTATTCTTTCCTTACAGTAAACTGACCTACTACAACTCTTGACTGCAGCCAAACAAGCAGGCCCATTGCAGTGGTCTGGTAAAAAGGTCTAATTTGCACAGGATGTCTCCAATGCAATGGTTGCAAGAAGAAAATGCCTCCTGGAATTTAAACCACAACTAGAATCCTTGAACATGAGATATGGTATAGTCCACCCACCCTTCTTCGCAAAGGTGGCATTTCCTCATGAGGGCGGCCCAAAAAATGGTGCTAGGGAATCTAAGGGATTTTCAGCACTTGTAACACTGGCTTAGAGCAGGGGTTAACAAGAGGCTTCCATTGATTACAATGGGCCTCGGGGTGCTGTGCAGGATTAGTGCCAGAATGTTTTAGCTAATCCTGCAAAGCACCGGATTAGCATAAAAAATTCTGATGCTAGTGCCCCAACTACTGCCATGGTGCGCCATATTTTAAATATGTCGCACACATGGTGGAGTTAGAGGGGCACTAAGGGGAGCAAGAAAAGTGGTGCTGCACTAGGTGCAACGTCACTTTTCTTAAATATGCCCCTAAATGTTTATGGCCCCAACAACCCTGAGCCTATGTTTTGGAAGCATATCTCATAATTGGTCACCCAAACTTTTACTGAAAACCTCATCTTAGAGGGTGATTGCACCCAAATAATTGAACCTGTTGGAAATCATCCTTTCTGCAGGGTTATCCCCAAACATTTGGCCTTTCTCCTCCTATTTATCATGCCCTCTTTCTGTTGGCTTTAGGACTCTGGGCACTTTACCACTGCTAATCAGTGCTAAAGTGCATGTGTTCTCTTCCCTACAGCTTGGCATAATTAGTTTACACCTGTTTGGCTTATTTATTTTACCTTTAAGTCCCCTGGAAAATGATATACCATATACCCAGGGCCTGTAAATTAAATATTACCAGTGGGCGTGCAGGTAGATTGCACCACCCACAGGAGTAGCCTTTCAAACTTGTCTCAGGCCTACCACTGCAGGGCCTGTGTGTGCTGTTTACTGCCACATTGACTTGGCAAGTTAAACTACTTGTCAAGGCCTAAACTCCAATTTTACTACACCTGAGTCACCCCTATGGTAGGCCCTAGATAAGCCTATGGGCAGGGTGCTGTGTATGTAAAAGTTAGGACATATGTCTTTATGTGGTCCATCTCCTAGTAGTGACAAACAACTTATTTAGTTTCTCACTACTGTAAGTGCTGCTCCTCCTATAGGATTGCATTGGAAATACCCTGACATATTTCTAAGTGGTATCTTCTGATATATGAGGAATAGCATAGGCATGTTTAGGATGTTTGGAATGGTAGTGAAAAATCATGCTTATTATTGTAGGTGGATTTTGAATTACCATTGTGGAAATGTCACTTTTAGAAAGTGGGCATTTCTCTGTGCTTATATCTCTAGTGCTTTGCAGCTTGACTCCAATCCACATCTGGGACAGAGTGGCAGGTCCACCTGGTGCATACTTTCCATACAGCCATCACACAGGAGGGGCTGGGTGTAACAGGAGAGGCATCTGCATATTGATAGTCTTCCTGGGCTAGGGAGAGGGAGGGTTGCTTTGTGCTTTACATATGAATTGGCTCTGTCCTGCCCTCACACAATGCACTGATTACACCCTACTGATGTCTGGAGACAGGACTGGGTTAAAAGGATGGTGTGCTGCACTTGAAAGAGCTCTTTTGCAGTTACCCCCTAAACAAATGCACTTTTGGAACTGGGACTGAACCTCCGTCAGAAGGACTGCTGGACTTCCCAAAGGACTCATCTTGACTTGCTCTTCTGTTTATTGCCCTGCTGCCTGGTGTCTGTTGGGTTTTGCAAAGGACTCATCTGGATTTCCTTTCTGCTTGTTGCCCTTCTGCCAGCTGTCCCCTTATTCTGGTCCTTAAGGTATGGTGGGACTGCCAGGAGGGACCACCATGGTTGCCTTCATGTGCTGACCGGCCTGCCCTTGATGCCCCCAAGTGTTCTGGAACTGATTGCCTCAGAATCGCCCATGGGGCTCTGCGTCTGGACCGCAGTCACTTTTCCTAATAGTATATGGGGAGCGCTTCATCACTTCCCCTTCTCTAGTTCGTGGTAAGTGCCTCTCCTACATCGGTGCATGTGGAGCTCTTTATGATTCCCCTAAGGTGACCAGTACCAGTGTGTGCATGGCCCTCACATTGTGCTAGCGTGTGATGAGCGCCAAGGAAGAGCACAGCTTCTGAGCCGGCACGTTCACTCTTAACTTTGTAAACACTGTGCTGCACTGCCAAACAGAGGTATCCCCCTCATCGCGGCCCTTTCAACAAGGGAGAAGCCATGTGCCATGTGAAGGATCAGATTTTACTCTGCCCGACTCTCTCCCTAAGCCACAAGGCGCAGCCAGAGTCGTGAGAAGAGCATCTTTACCTGAATTCTGGGCCAGAGCTGGGTGATGCTCCACGCCCCACTGTATTACCCCTTAAGGAAGCGCACCAGGATCTGAAAGCACAGGTCCCCGTCACCCGTCCATTCACCAGGAATCAGCGGCAGGTACTGTGATCTCATGGGGATGGGGGAAGGACCATGGTGTCTTTCTGTGTTTCTCTGTGAGTGCACAAACTGCATTCTACTAACTTCGGCCCCCATCTACATTACCCCAGCAGGCAGCCTTGATAGGTCTCCGCCCCCACTTGAGTATGATCACATTCGAGGAACTGCCTAGGACCACCAGAGTTTAACTGGTACACATGCAGGTGCCCCTGAACCCTGTGTTCAAAGTCCAAATACACTCATTTCTAGCAGCCCTCCCCCAGATCTACCATAATCTTATTAATAGGAGTGCAGGTGCACTGGGCATAGGTTTTTATGGCTACATAGCGGTTTCATGTGGTGGCCTCCAATCATGCCTATGTGGCCAGTGAGGTATTGATGGCTGGATGATATCACAGGGTGATTTGAGTGCTGGTCCTTAATCAGTCTGATTTACATACATTGGACAAAAAGAAAAAAGGGAGCACACTGCCTCACACTCCAGCAAAAAGTTAGCCCCAATGCATCATGGTAAATGCAGTCACTTTGTTTTGTGTTGAAAAAGTAATCAAAAGTCTTTCACCTAAGTAGGTGCAGCAAGTGCTGTGTATCTCTGGACACGTGTTTCTAGGTTTAGCCCGTCATCAGCAGAGAGCAGCCAAGTCTGTGGGGTTGCTTGAAATGCCGCCAAAAGTCTTCTCAGGTTTATGTACCACTCACTGGCGCACAGGTGCCTCACCAGAGCTCGTCAGCTCGTTAGCTCAAGGGAGCAGTCATTGGACAAAAAGAAAAAAGGGAGCACACTGCCTCACACTCCAGCAAAAAGTTAGCCCCAATGCATCATGGTAAATGCAGTCACTTCGTTTTGTGTTGAAAAAGTAATCAAAAGTCTTTCACCTAAGTAGGTGCAGCAAGTGCTGTGTATCTCTGGACACGTGTTTCTAGGTTTAGCCCGTCATTAGCAGAGAGCAGCCAAGTCTGTGGGGTTGCTTGAAATGCCGCCAAAAGTCTTCTCAGGTTTATGTACCACTCACTGGCGCACAGGTGCCTCACCAGAGCTCGTCAGCTCGTTAGCTCAAAGGAGCAGTCATTGGACAAAAAGAAAAAAGGGAGCACACTGCCTCACACTCCAGCAAAAAGTTAGCCCCAATGCATCATGGTAAATGCAGTCACTTCATTTTGTGTTGAAAAAGTAATCAAAAGTCTTTCACCTAAGTAGGTGCAGCAAGTGCTGTGTATCTCTGGACACGTGTTTCTAGGTTTAGCCCGTCATCAGCAGAGAGCAGCCACGTCTGTGGGGTTGCTTGAAATGCCGCCAAAAGTCTTCTCAGGTTTATGTACCACTCACTGGCGCACAGGTGCCTCACCAGAGCTCGTCAGCTCGTTAGCTCAAGGGAGCAGTCATTGGACAAAAAGAAAAAAGAGAGCACACTGCCTCACACTCCAGCAAAAAGTTAGCCCCAATGCATCATGGTAAATGCAGTCACTTCGTTTTGTGTTGAAAAAGTAATCAAAAGTCTTTCACCTAAGTAGGTGCAGCAAGTGCTGTGTATCTCTGGACACGTGTTTCTAGGTTTAGCCCGTCATCAGCAGAGAGCAGCCAAGTCTGTGGGGTTGCTTGAAATGCCACCAAAAGTCTTCTCAGGTTTATGTACCACTCACTGGCGCACAGGTGCCTCACCAGAGCTCGTCAGCTTGTTAGCTCAAGGGAGCAGTCATTGGACAAAAAGAAAAAAGGGAGCACACTGCCTCACACTCCAGCAAAAAGTTAGTGAGTGGTACATAAACCTGAGAAGACTTTTGGCGGCAGGTAAGCGTCTTCCAATAGGTAAAGGGCCAGGTCCAGACAGATTTACAGTCAAATTTTACCTCCAATTCTCAATATTACTTTTCCCCAAACTCTTTCAATGAATCACTCACCTCTTCCCATTGAACAAATCATCTTGATCTTTTACAGAAACGATGATTTGTGTTATTCCTAAAAATAGAAAGAGGCCCCTATCACTGTACGAATTACCACCCCATATCAATGATTTTCTGGTTTTGCTGTGTATATACTATACGGATAATTTGCGGGTCTTCTTGAACATTCTTAGTGAGGCAACACAACTTAACCACTCCCGGGTAGATGCTGAAAGGCATTTGCTAAAGTAAATTGGAATTATCTAAAGTATGCTCTTTATTGGCAGGGTTTCGAACATCGATTTCTTCAATTCATTTTCTCATTATATTCCTCCCCATGTTCTTCTGTTTTGGTCAATGGTATTCAATCTTCTTACTACCATCACCACAGGGGCACACAGCAGGGGTGCCCCCTGTCATCCAAGCTGTTTATTCTAGCACTTGCGCCTTTCCTATTAAGGTTAAAGCACTTTGACACCTTCTCCGGTTTCCAGTTAAAGAAGGTTCATAATAAATATGCGGCATACAGGAATGACATCGCCAAAGCTGAAATTTATCTTCTTAACTTCTCTGAAGAACTAAAGGCATATTTGAAAGTATCAGGTTACAAACTTAACAAAGAAAAATCCGAAGTGATGCCCCTCAAAAAGTTCTGTTAAAAAGCGCTCTTTACTGAGATGGGTCTACCCAGGAACCCTGACAAGATTATGGTGGTCATTACAACCATGGTGGTCGGTGTTAAAGCGGCGGTAAGACCGCCAACAGGCCAGCGGTAAAAAAAATGGAATTATGACCGTGGCGCAAACCGCCAACATAGACAGCTACTTTAACACTCTGACCGCCACGGCGGTACAAACAAACAGCTTGGCGGTCACCGCCAACAGACAGGCGGAAGACAAAGTAGCATCACAACAGGCCAATCCGCCACCTTTTCCGGGGCGGATTCACTGCGGATAAAAACACAGTGGAAACAGGATTCCGAAGGGAAAATGCTCACCTCTACACACCCCAGGAGGAACTAGGACACCATGGAGCTGGAACTCCAAATTCTCCCTGCAATAGTCTTCCTGCTCCTCTACCAGGAGCATGAACGCCGGCGGCGAAGACCACGATGAGTACTGCACCTACGACACAGGGGAGGGGGAGGGAAAAAACAGGGACACACACATGCAACACCCCCACCCCCACACCCACCCTCACCCACTACAACACACACACACTAATACATATTAATACATGATAGTCACACCCCCCAAACCCCCCCCGGAAGAATGCAAAGACATAAGGAAATTAGTGGAACCATTGTAATATATTAAAATCAAGTAGGCAAAAATTTATATAGACACCATAAACAAAATATACACCAAGTACAGGTAGTGCTCCAATAAAGTCCGTGGAGCACTGGGCCCACACGGTATGGGCGAGACCCACACAAGATCCCCGACCATGACGGAGAGAACACTGCAGGGGCATCAGAGAGCAAGAAAACAGGCACCTCAGGGGGAGGGAAAGGGGGGGCACCTCAGCCGGTTCAGTGCACGACCCAAATCCATGAGAGGGCCACATGCCCACGGTTCAATCCTGGGGAGTGCAAAGCCACAGTCTCTCAAGTCTCTACAGTGGGTGGGTTGCCCACTGTTCAATCCTGGGGAGTGCAAAGCCACAGTCTCTCAAGTCTCTACAGTGGGTGGGTTGCCCACTGTTCAATCCTGTGGATAACAGTCCCCACTGGTTCTGGAGGAGGCATTGTGCCCAGAGTACTTCATCCTGCTAAGGACAGAGGTAGTGGATGTATCTCTCCACTGGCTCTGGAGGGGGCTTTGTGCCCAGAGTGCTTCATCTTGCTAAGGACAGAGGTAGTGGATGTATCTCTCCACTGGTTCTTGAGGGGGCTTTGTGCCCAGAGTGCTTCATCCTGCTAAGGACAGAGGTAGTGGATGTATCTCTTCTCTGGTTCTGGAGGGGGCTTGGTGCCCAGAGTGCTTCATCCTGCTAAGGTCAGAGGTAGTGGATGTATCTCTCCACTGGTTCTGGAGGGGGCTTGGTGCCCAGGGGGCTTCATCCTGCTAAGGACAGGGGTAGTGGATGTATCTATCCACTGGTTCTGGAGGGGGCTTTGTGCCCAGAGTGCTTCATCCAGCCCGTGACGGACTCAGTAGCGTCAGTGCCCTTGGCGCTCATGGGCCAGCAGTGCTTGAGGCGGCGGTGCCCTGTTCAGCAGTGCTTGAGGCGGCGGTGCCCTGTTCAGCGGTGCTTGAGGTGGCGGTGCACTGTTCAGCGGTGCTTGGAGCGGCGGTGCCCTGTTCAGCAGTGCTTGAGGCGGCGGTGCCCTGTTCAGCGGTGCTTGAGGTGGCGGTGCCCTGTTCAGCGGTGCTTGAGGCGGCGGTGCCCTGTTCAGCGGTGCTTGGAGTGGCGGTGCCCTGTTCAGCGGTGCTTGGAGCGGTGGGATCCTTTGCAGTGACTCAGCTGCTGGCGGTCCTCTCTGTCCCAGCGGGGCTTGTGCTGGCGGTCCTCTCTGTCCCAGCGGGGCTTGTGCTGGCGGTCCTCTCTGTCCCAGCGGGGCTTGTGCTGGCGGTCCTCTCTAGCCCAGCAGGGCTTGTGCTGGCGGTCCTCTCTAGCCCAGCGGGGCTTGTGCTGGTGGTCCTCTCTGTCCCAGCGGGGCTTGTGCTGGCGGTCTTCTCTGTCCCAGCGGGGCTTGTGCTGGTGGTCCTCCCTGTCCCAGCGGGGCGTGTGATGGCGGTCCTCTCTGTCCCAGCGGGGCTTGTGCTGGCGGTCCTCTCTAGCCCAGCGGGGCTAGTGCTGGTGGTCCTCTCTAGCCCAGCAGGGTTAGTGCTGGCGGTCCTCTCTGGCCCAGTGGGGATGATGGCTGTGGCCTCCTGGCCAGCGGGGATGATGGCTGTGGCCTCCTGGCCAGCGGGGATGATGGCTGTGGCCTCCTGGGCAGCGGGGATAATGTCAGTCTCCTCCGCCGTGCTGCTTTTCCCAGACTTTCCTGGTTTCTTGTGTCCCTTCCCCACCTTGGAAGGTGTCGCAACTGACTCCACACTCCCACCGGGACCCCTGGGAGCGGCTTTGGTGGCTGGAGTCTTCTCCCTCTCCCGCCAGGCACTGGCCAACCTTTGATGCTTCACAGGTGGGGGACTGTCTGTGCTGTGGCTCCGTGCCACACTGGCTGCCCTGGTGACCGGTGCACTCCATATTCCGGTGACTACAGGCACCAGTGGTCCCGGAGATGTTGTGGCTGAGGTGCTAGTTCGGGACCTAGGAGACGGACGGGGTAGGGAAGGTGTGGGAAAGAGGTCAAGGTTGGACAGGAAAAAAAATTGGGAGACACTGGGACGGGTAGCTGGAGGGGGTTTGGGAGTGGAGGAAGAGGTTGTAGTTGTCGGAGGTGTTCGTTTGCTGACTTTGGGTGAAGGTGCATGCGCTGGAGGCTGTCGTGAGGTGGATGGCTGTTGGGTGGGTGTGTACCTGCGTTTGTGTATCTTGGGAGGGGGCGTCACAGACACACTGGGAGAGGACATAGGGTAGTGGGGGTGGTGACTGCACATGAGTGGGGTGTGGTGGTGTGTGTGCTGGTGATGACAATAGTGGTTGTTGATGTAGTGCATGCAGGTGTGAGTGGAGACGAGACTGGGAGGGAGGAGGGAGATGAGGGGGAGGGGGACACAGTGGAGGCAGTGGAAGTTGGTGTGTCTGCATGTGTGTGATGCTTGCGTGACTGCCTGTGGGATGTGTGGTGCTTATGTCTGCCTGAGCTTCCCTTGTGTGTTGAGGTGTGTGCTCGTCTGAAGGTGTGCTTGGGACAGGCTGGGGTACAGGGGATTGGGTCTGGGTGGAGGAAGATGGAGGGGGAGGCTAGAGACAGGGACAATGGCTGCCATCAATGCTGAGGCCAGAGTCTGAAAAGCTCGCTGAAGGGCCGCCTGACCAGAATGAATGCCCTCCAGGAATGCATTGGTTTGTTGCAACTGCCTTTCTACACCATGTATGGCATTCAAAATGGTAGACTGGCCAACAGTGAGGGACCTGATGAGGTCAATGGCCTCCTCACTGAGGGCAGCAGGGGTGACTGGGGCAGGGCCTGAGGTGCTTGGGGCGAAGGAGAAGCCCACCCTCCTGGGTGAGCGGGCACAGGGAAAATGCTGAGGGGCTGCTGGGAGGGCGGTGCTTGTAGGGGGGGTGGCAGCTGTACCTGTAGATGCGGGGGCACAGATGGTGCCACCACCACAAGGGAGCTCCCATCAGAGGACAAGTCCATGTCGCTGGTGTCAGCTCCTGTCCCCGCCGTGGAGCTCCCCTCGCCCTCCATCCCACTGGTGAACTCCGAGTCCGTAGTTTCACCCTCCAGGGCCATGTGGGATGCAGCTCCCTCGTGCTCTGGTGCCACTGCTCCTCCGACTGATGATGCTTATGCACACAAGAACAGGGAGAACACAAAAAGGGGGGGACGACAGAAGAAAGACATGTTGAGTGCATGCATTACCACTACCGTTGGCGGACACGACAGACACAGAAGCCTCCTGCACTATGCTGCGCTCTTCGGCTCCACTGTTCAATTCCAGGGAAATGGCCTACAAGGCTATGGAAGACATCTGCACACATGGATGACATAGGGGCATGACTAGGTGTACTTGGCACTCTACAGAGGTGGGGTGGGGTGCCACATGGCCTGCCTTACGGAGGGACCTTGCCTACTAAACTCTCCCTGGCCTAGGGAAACCCACAGCCCACCTCCCCACCCAGACACCTCCACTGCATGCAAAATCAGCAGGATGAGAGTGTACTCACCCCCTTGTGGCTGCTGTGATGCCCTCAAGCGCCCATCAAACTCCGGGTACGCCACTGCCAGGATCCTGAACATCAGGGGGTCATGGTGCGACGGGCACCCCTCCCACGGTGGGAGGCCATCCCCAGCTGAGCCTCTCCCGTCTTCTTGCTCCAGCGGCGAATGTCCTCCCATCTTTTCCGGCAGTGGGTGCTCCGTCTGTGGTAGACCCCCAGGGTCCGGTCGTCTTTGGCAATGGCATGCCAAATATCTTTTTTCTGGTGGGCGCTGACCTACATGATTTGTACAGGGGGAAGAGAAACTTATTACCAACTGCACCGTCACAGTTATTGGCCCCCATCCCTACCCTTCACCGTCGTTTCATGCACGCCGCACTCTACCCCCTTCCTTCTTACAACCCCCCTTCTCCACACAGGCATAGGCCATACAGCATGCTCCCAGAGTACTTACCTTTTTGTCTGGAGGACCGTAGAGTAGCGTGTACTGGGGGAGGACCCCATCCACAAGTTTCTCCAACTCCTCTGATGTAAAGGCAGGGGCCCTTTCCCCAGACACTCAAGCCATTGTCTCTTCAAGACCGAGGTCACAGCAGCACTTGCAGTGTAGGTCCTCTCCTGTCGAAGATTAGGTATCAAGTGATTGAAGTGATAGAAAATGGAGGTCACGTCTGCCATTGGCTCCTGGGACCCATAGGGTCCAATGTTAACCAATGCAGCATTGCGCCGCGGTCTTCGACTGCCTACTGCAATGGTGTACAACGCCAGTGCAGTTACCTCACATCCTATTGTCCCACTTTACAGGTCCGGCAGTCGTCATTTCTGGGGCCCATATGGCTTCATTTTGAACTACGTCACACATACCTGGGCCTAGACTCAACACACATACAGGCCACTTTTTTGATTATGAATCGTGTTCTGTGTAATCTGTGGGTACGTAACTCTGAGTTGTTTGACTCTGTGCTTGCTGTTGTCCTTCATAGGCACCGTCCGCTGGGACATGTGAGGAGATGGCGGCATCCTCCGGTGTACGGACCGCTGGTGGACCTGTCGACAATGGAGGAAAGACATGTGATCATTACCTACAGGCTTGACCGTGATACAATCCAGGAACTGTGTACCCAGCTGGAGCCAGGCCTGATGTCAGCTATCCGCCATCCCACAGGAATCCCCCCTCAAGTGCAGGTGCTGTCAGTGCTCCATTTCCTTGCAAGTGGGTCATTTCAAACAACAGTGGCCATAGCATCAGGGATGTCCCAGCCTATGTTTTCCACCGTGTTGTCCAGAGTGTTGTCTGCCCTGCTGAAACACATGCAGAGCTACATCGTTTTCCCTCAGGTTGAGGATTTGCCTACAGTGAAAGGTGGTTTCTATGCACCGGGGCATATCCCCAACATCATAGGTGCCACTGATGGAACACATGTGGCTTTGGTCCCCCCCCACAGGAGTGAACAGGTGTACAGAAACCAGAAGAGTTATCATTTGATGAATGTACAGATGGTATGTTTGGCAGACCATTACATCTCCCATGTGAATGCCAAGTTCCCTGGCTCAGTGCATGACGCCTACATCCTGCAGAATAGCAGCATCCCTTATGTGATGGGTCAACTCCAGAGGCACCGTGTGTGGCTATTAGGTGAGCACCTGGAAGCAAGACAGTGGGAATGGTTGTCTGGGTCTGGGGATATCCCTACAGGTTAGTGAGTTTCTAACAGTTGTCCCTCGCCATTTGCAGGTGACTCTGGTTACCCCAACCTGTCATGGCTACTGACCCCAGTGAGGAATCCCAGGACAAGGGCAGAGGAACGCTACAGTGAGGCCCATGGGCGAACTAGGAGGGTGATCGAACAGACCTTCGGCCTCCTGAAGACCAGGTTCAGGTGCCTCCATATGACAAGTGGATCCCTATTCTACTCACCAAAGAAGGTGTGCCAGATCATGGTGGCATGCTGTATGCTTCACAACTTGGCTTTGCGACAACAGGTGCCTTTTCTGCAGGAGGATGGTCCAGATGGCGATGTTGTTGCTGTGGAGCCTGTGGACAGTGAAGACGAGGAAGCAGAAGAAGAAGACATGGACAACAGGGACTCAGTGATCTAGCAATATTTCCAGTGAAACACAGATAGGAATACAAACCTGCCTTCTACATGTACTTAAACACTACTGCCTCTCTACTGTCTGTCGTTTTCACCCAGTGTATGGTCACTGAGTTGTCACTTTCCCTTATGATTTCACAGATGTGGGTCCCAATGTGTGACATCTGCTTTGATTCCTCATGGACTACAGCTGTGTGACATAGGTATGTTGACATTATAAATGAAAGACCTTTTTGCCACAGTAATTGTTAATACACTATTTCGAAATCACGGACTGACTCCAGATTGTTTTGTGCTTTAAGGGTGTTTATTTTAGTGCTCAATATTGGAGGGGGTAGCAAAATGGTGAAGGGTGATGGCGGAGGAATGTCCATGGCAGAGTCCAGTCTATTAGTCCCACTGGTGCATTGCCCAAATGGGCATAGGAAGTGGAGCTGGGGCAGTTTGAGGATGGACAGGGTGACAAAGTGGGACAGAAGGATGACATTCAGGGTGGTCTCATTTCTTGGCGGGGTCTTGGCATCGTTCTCTGTCTTTGTCCTGGATCTCAGGGACCATTTGCGAGGTGGTACTCCCTCTGCAGTGGGTGGGGTGCTGGTGTGGTGGTCCTGTGGCGGTGCCTCCTGTCCACTAGCGCTGGCGGAGGTGGTGGGCAGTTCATCGTCCAGGCTAGTGCCAGGGGCCCCTTGTAGTGCCACAATGTCCCTCCTGGTGTTGAGTACTTCCTTCAGCACCCCTACGATGGTGCCTAGGGTGGAACTGACGGCTCTGAGTTCCTCCCTGAAGCCCAAATACTGTTCCAATTGCAGGCGCTGGGTCTCCTGAAACTTGGCCAGTACCGTTGCCATCGTCTCTTGGGAGTGATGGTAGGCTCCCTTGATATTGGAGAGGGCCTCGTGGAGAGTGGGTTCTCTTGGCCTGTCCTCCCACTGTCGCACAGCAGCCCTCCCAGTTCCCCTGTGTTCCTAGGCCTCCGTCCCCTGGAACGTGTGCCCACTACCACTGCCCCCAGGTCCCTGTTGTTGTTGGGGTGGTGGGTTAGCCTGGGTTCCCTGTAGTGGTGGACACACTGCTGATTGACGTGTCCTGGGGATGGAGGTATGGGCCTGCTGGATGGGTGCTGTGCTGGTGTTTCCAGAGGGGGGAAGCTCTGTGGTGGCCTGTGACTGTGTCAGGGGAACCGACTGTCCCGAGGTCCCCGAAGGGCCGGGCTGGTCATCTAGATCCAGTTGGACAGAGGTGCGGTCATCACTGTGAGCCTCTTCTGTTGGTGGTGTGGACATGTGTGGACCCTCCTGTCTGGTGACGTTGGGATGGGGTCCTGCAGGGGTATAAAAGGATGTTTTTTACATCTGTGTGTGCTATGGTGTGCAATGTGTGGGTGACCGTGTACCCCAGTGCTTGCATTCCTGTGTGGGACCTTGTGTGATGATGGTTTAGGCGGGTGTATGGGTATGTGCAGTGGCCATGCTTTAGTGATGGGTGTCCATGCTTTGTTGTTGCATGCAGGGCTTGGTGTTAGGATGTGTGGTTTGTGATGTTGGGACATTTGTGAGGAGTTAGAGTGATGAGGTGAGGGTGAGGGTGAGGGTATGTGATGGCATGCAGGTAGGGTGGGGGATGTAATAGTTAAGATTTGACTTACCAGAGTCCATTCCTCCACCTACTCCTGCGAGGCCCTCAGGATGCAGAATCGCCAAGACTTGCTCCTCCCATGTTGTTAGTTGTGGGGGAGGAGGTGGGCGTCCGCCGCCAGTCCGCTGAACCGCAAGGTGGTGTCTTGAGACCACGAAAAGCATCTTCCCCCGTAGGTCATTCCACCTCTTCCTGATGTCTTCCCGATTTCTTGGGTGCTGTCCCACTGCGTTGACCCTGTCCACTATTCTTTGCCATAGCTCCATCTTCCTTGCAATGGAGGTGTGCTGCACCTGTGCTCCGAATAGCTGTGGCTCTACCCGGACAATTTCCTCCACCATGACCCTGAGCTCCTCCTCCGAGAACCTGGGGTGTCTTTGCCGTGCCATGGGGTGGTGTAGGTGATGTGTGTGGTGGTGTGTGGGGTGATAAGTGTGCTGATATGTAGTGGTGTGTAGTGTGAGGTGCGTAGAAGTTATGTGGGTGATGGTGTTGTGTGCCTGTGGATGTTAATATTGATGATGGTGGTGTCTCTCTCTGGCCTTCTCTCAGTAATTGTGGTGGTAGGGGTTTGTGGGTGATGTGGGTGTGTGTTTTATATTGTATTGGGTGTGTGGGAGTGGTGTGTGTATGTGTATCAGGTGTGTGTATTTCGAATTGTCCAATTTCAAACTGTGTTTTGGAGATGTGTGTGTATTTTGAGCGCGGCGGTGTGTACCACCAATGGAATACCGCGGTTGAAAGACTGCTGCATGGATTCGTGAGTCGTGATGGTGTGGGCGTATTTCTGTTTGCATGACGGTGGAGGTTTTGTTATCGCCAGTTTATCACTGACCTTTGGTGTGGTGGACTTGTGTGGGTGTCTGAATATTGGCGGATTCCAAGTTGTGGGTCATAATAGCTGTGGCAGATTTCCGCTGCTGCAGCCGTGTGTTAGCGGTCTTCTTCACGGCAGTAAGCGGCTTTTACCGCCAATGTTGTAATGACCACCTACATGTCTTAGTATCCGATACTGTAAAACATTGAGAGATACATTGCAATCTAATATGGATGTCCTTCTTGGTAAAATTACAAAATTAAGACAAGGCTGGTCCCCACTATTCTTGTTATGGTGGGGTCGCCTGGATACAATTAAAATGATAGTTCTTTCAATTAACAATTTCTTCCTCATAAAGCTACCTACTAAAATCTGAGCCAAATATTTATATCTATTGATAGACTCTTATCTAAATTTTTATGGAATGGGAAACCTTCTTGTGTTTCCATACATCGATTAAAGTTATCAAAATCAGTCAGAGAGGCTAATTTTCATGATATCTCTTCCTTTCATAAAGCCTTTGTTATTAAACATTGTCAAGGCTGCTTTCTTGAACCTTCAGACCTTTTATCCAAACGATGGCTTTAGCAGGGATTAGCTCTTATCTGTCATTTCTCTCATACACATATTATACATATCTCACACCCCCTAAATATTGGATAGTCACAGTCATCTCTCACTCTTGTTCTCTATTCATGCCATATTTGGTAGCTTCAATTCCTTCAGAGGCCCACTAGATACAGTAAATGGCTACCCAGAAATGGCAAACCGCTCTTTTGGCAGACCTGGTTAAATAAGGGCATATTTACTGTTTCTGAAATGATTCTACATATTAACTCCATTATCCCATTTACAAGTGTCTGCTCTTCTTTTATTCTCTGCATGAAATGTTTAAAACAATACCAGATCTTAGAATCCTTGTTGGCCTCTAACCTGACATCAATACATCCTCCTTCCATTCACGGAAACTCTTTACAATCCTCTCACAGACGTCTACTTCATGCTTCCAAGGCTGGCCTCAGTAATTTATAAAACACTGAGAACACTCCCTTCCAATAGTCCATAATCTAAATTGGAGCTCTTGTGGGAATCAGGTTTAGGTTCTTGTTGGCCTGCTTCACTCTGGCAGAGAACATGGGAAAACATATACTCCACAGCACATACCGCCAACCTTACCTAAACACCATAGTATTTCTATAATAGGCTGTATTACACACATAAACACTTGTTTAAACTACTCAAAAGTGATGCATACTAGTGGTGTTGCACCCATCCTGTTGCCTACCTCCATATATTCTTTCTAGGTCCCAGGCTGTCTTTATTTTGGAAACAGTTATGGACAAGAATAGGAGATATCACCAAAGTTCACATTCCATTCTTCACTGAGATTTTATTTTTAGGTGGTATAAGTAACATGTGGCCTCAAAACAAACTATTGCACAAATGTGCTGACATACTGACTGCTATTGCATCCCAGGTAATTACCACTAATTTGAAATCTGAGAACAATATTTCATTACAACTTTGATGGAACTTGGTTTGTCATAACCACTGTCTCAATGGATATAACATTCATTCTTCATTTTTGTCATCAAAACAATATGAACTTTTGGAACCAATAACTAGTTATTTATCAAATCACATTCACAATATAACATAACCACTTATTTTATTTAAGCATTTGGATTATGGTTTTTTATGTATGCATTTTCATTTTACTAATATGATTATTATTATCATACAATATTTGGAAGTTTTGCTCAACTAAGTTATTGTATTTACAGCTTCATTTATTTCTTACTTTCTCTTTTTCTTCTCTTCCCCCTCTACTTTCCATACTCTCCCTTACTTTCCTTTAATATGTTATTTTCCATCGGGTTATCTACATCCTACAGTTATTTGTATTCATAATGTTGGTATGAGCCTTTGTATTTAGTTTTTCTACAGAATCATTTTGTTCTTTATGTACTGGTTTGATGGAATTCATGTATAATTTCACTTCTTAATTGAAAATACTAAACTTTAGAATGATATTTGCCACAAGATGCTAAGTACTGAATGGGTTGATGTTTCATTACTACTTTACTTTTGGTTGTAACTTTTGTAGGAGGCAGGCCTGGTTTGTAGAGTTCACCACAGGTACTTACACCTTATACCAGGTCCAGTTATCCTTTATTAGTGAAATGTAGTCAGTGTCTAGAAGCCAGGATGTCTAGAGGTAGCTGTAGGCAGAGCAGCCAAGGCTGAACTAGGAGACATGCAAAGCTCTTGCAATACCATTATAGTCACACATTTCTTATATACAAGAAAGACAATACTCAGTGTTACCAGAAATGAAGGTACTTTATTTTAGTGACACAAGGACAAATGTATCTTAGAGGCAATACTCCTTCTGGTGGTAAGTATTATACACAATATATACACTAGTAACCAAAATCAGGTAAGTAAACAGTCATAAAACAGTAAAAACTGTGAAAAACACAACAGGTTGCAGTGGGCCTCGGGTCAACACAAACCATATACTAAAAATACTAAAATAGTGGAATGCGAATGTTGGTTTCCCTCCTAAGCAGGTGTGGTGTGCAGATGGGCACTGGGATTGTGGGAAAACACCAAAGGTAAGTAAATTACCCAACTGCAGAGCACAGGAAAGCAGGAGTAAAGTACAGCAAGTTTCCTCAGAACACACTAGAAGTCGTGGTAATGGATTATGCAAAAATTAGCAAGACTGAAAGGAACCAACAATGGATTCCTGGACCTGAAGACCAGTGGGGAGAGGAGACCAAGTCCAGAACAGTCCAGGAAGAACAGGTGCCCCTGCTAACCTGGATGAAGGTGCAAAAGTGGATTCTCCTGTTGGAGGAAGAAGTCAGGAATGAACCAAAGAAGATGGCTGCGGGTTCCTGCTGGGTGCCAGAGATGTCCCACGTCGAGTTGTTGGATGCAGGCTGGTTTTCATAATTGGATTCCCCCAACAAGCCTTGGTTCAGGCAAATGTCGCGGTTGGTGGGAAAAGAAGCTACCTGGGCCCAGGAGGGACCTGGTTGCCTCAACTCAGACTGAGGAGGCAGAGGGGGCTCTCAGCACTTTGGAGAGCCCTTGGAAGACCAGGCAGCACCCACAGGAGTCCCAGAGAAAGGAGTTGCAAAATGCAGTCATCGCAGCACTACACAAAGGGATGGAGTGCTGGGGACCTGGGCTATGCTGTGCATGAAGGATTTCTGGAAGAAGTGCACAGAAGCCCAAGGAGCTTCAGAACATGTGGTGCACAGGGGAACTGTCTGGCACGGGGAGGTAAGACCTTACCTCCACCAAATTTGAACAGCTGGACCCTTGGACAGTCAGGATCACTTTGGTCCACTGCCTGTGTTCCACAGATCAGGCTCACCGACAGGAGAGGAATCCCAGAGTACCAGTTGCCATCGCAGAGAGGTGCCTGCTGAAGCAGGGAAGTGACTCTGTCACTCCACAGGAGATTCCTTCAGTTCTTCTGGTGCAGGGTGAAGACAGGCAGTTTCAGAGCATGCACAAGCTGGAAACTGATGCAGTTGTTGGCTATATCTGAAGTTGCGGGGTCACAGTAGCCTTCTTAGATACTTTGTTGCAGTTACAGCGTTCCTGGAGCAGTCTGCAGTTGATCTGATGGTCAGAAGCTGAAGCAGAGGATGCAGAGGAGTCCTGGTGGAGTCTTGCAAACCAAATCTGAGACCATAAATAGCCCTCAGGTGGGGATTGGTCACCCAACCAGGTATGGACCTATCAGGGCTCGATGTCACCTGCTGGCCAATCAGATGCTCCCAGAGTATCCCAACACCTTGGAATCGAAGATGGCAAAACCAGGGACACTCTGGAGGAGCTCTGGGAACCACCCCTGGGGTGGTGATCGACAGGGGATTGGTCACTCCCCTTTCCTTTGTCCAGTTTCATTCCAGAGCAGGGGCACCCTGAACTGGTGTAGACTGGGTTTTGAAAGAAAGGCACCATCTGTGCCTCTCAAAATACTTCCATAGGCTCTGAGAGGAAACCCCTCCAATGCCTGCAACACCTATTTCCAAAGGTAAAGGGTGTAACACCGCTGCCCCAAAGGAAATGCTTTGTTCTGCCTTCCTGGGATTGGGCTGCCCAAGCCCTAGGAGGGCAGAAGCCTGTCTGTGAGGTGGCAGCAGCTGGGGCTGCAGTGAAAACCTCAGAAGACTGGTATGGCAGTACTGGGGGTCCATGGTGGAGCCCCCAGGGTGCATGGAATTGGCCCCCAATAACAGAATCATATTGGGGGGACAATTTCTGGTTCCTAGACACCTCACATGGCCATATTCGAAGTTACCAATGTAAAGCTACAAACATTTATTGATCTATATGTAGTGCATACTTATAATGGCATCCCCACACTCACGAAGTACAGGAAAATGGGCCTGGACAATGTGGGGGCAACTCTGCTAGTGCAGGGGTGCCCTCACACACAGTAACTTTGCACCTAGTCTTCAGAAACTGAAGGGTAGACATATAGGTGACTTATAAGTTACCTTGTTCAGTGAAGATGGCTGTGAAATAGTGCTTACACTATTTCACTCAGGCTGCAATGGCAGTCCTGAAGGAGTGATTGTTTGAGCTCCTCATGGGTAGCAAAGGAAATGCTGCAGCCCACAAGGGTCTCCTGGAACCCCAATGCCCTGGGTACCTAGGTACTGTATACTAGAGAATTATAAGGGGGGTCCAGTATGCCAATTTGAAGTGTAATAATGGGTTACGAGTATGTAAGTACACATTTGGAATCAGAGAGAGGATAAACACTGGAGTTCTGGTTAGCAGGACTCCAGAGACACAGTCAAGCACACTGACAAAACAGAAAAAACATACTGACATATAAGCCACAAACTATGAGCACTGGCATCCTGACTAGCAGGATCCCAATGAGACAGTACAAACACACTGACAAACAATGACAAACAGGCCAAAAATGGGGGTAACCATGCTAGAAGAAAGTCACCTTTCTACAACCTTCAGCTGCAGAAGGCTACATATTAGGAGTTCATGAGGCCCACATCTCTAAAGAACCATTTAAGTACCTGTCTGTCTCACCCTCTATTTCTATTCACATTTGCATTCCTCCCAAGTTCCTGCTGGAGCTTGGAACTACTCATAGAACCACCAAATGTGAGAGCAAAGAATTATAACTAGTCTGCTAAGTCAATGCTTTTCAAAACTCTTGCATCTTACATATATTATTTCCATGTCTTTATACTGCTAATTTCCCATTCTAGTCTGTTGATTAAATATAACCCAGATAGTCTCTACCATTATATTTTCTTCCCTGAGCTGTTTGCCATGTACCTTTATAGAATGAAAGTTTGAGTTATTTTAACTTACTTTTTTTTCCTTTTCCCCCGGCTGGTAGACTGAGATCTACTTTTAGCATCCTTTCTGTTCCATCATTACTCCTAACCCCACTTTCTGCCTCTCACATTGTGCTATCTGGCTCTTGGAGAACACTTCTGGTAAAATTGGATAATTTCAACTATGCTAATGGTGCAGTAACTTTATCAAGAGTAAAGTTAGGCTTTTGGTTTAAACCTAGACCAAAAGCCTAACTTTACCATGAGTAAAGTTAGACTCTAGGTCTAAACTTAGACTTTTGTTGTAAACTTAGGCCCATATTTATACTTTTTGACGCAGTTTTGCGTCAAAAATATTACCGCTGGCTAACGCCATTTTGGTGCGCCGTGTGGGCGTCATATTTATACTTTGATGAACGGCGGCGCAAACAACAGGTGGGAGTCATAATTTTTATCGCACACTGCGGCGTCAAGTCGTAAAGGAAAACGACGTTAACGCGACCGAAATGACTGTGGGTCAATTTACGACACCGCAAACCGGATTTGCGCAGTTTTTTTTGACGCAATAGCGTCAAAAAACACAGCAAACACAGCCATTTCACCAGAGGAGAGACAAAATGGATCCCAGACGCCACTACAGACCCCAGGAAGATGACAGCAGACAAGGAACCAGCCAGGAGGACCCACACAAGAACCAGGACACATGTAAGAAGAAAAGAAAGTGTCGCTTTAGTGCAGAGGAGCAGGAAATTCTGGTTAAAGAGGTGACGGAACACCAGCACCAATTGTTTGTCACATCAAAGTTGCCAATCAGTAGGAGAGGGGCTATATGGCAACAAATGGTCGACAAGATTAACAGTGTGGCTGAAGTACGTAGAACAGTCATCGAGTGCAAGAAACGCTGGCATGACTGCAAACGCAGGACCAAGGAAAAGATGGCAAGGAACAGCAAAGCAGCACTGCAGACTGGAGGGGGAAGTCCAGCACACCAGGAGGCCCTGGAACACATGGAGGAGATGGTCGCAGCCGTCATCCCTGAGGAGATCTTCACAGGGATTCAAGGACAGGACAGCGCAGACTACCAGGAGACAACGCACATGCAGGGTAAGTTGCATGGGGAATTAAAATGCACAAATGTTAACTGCAAGTGGGGGAGGATACCGACCACAAAATGCATGGAAGTCAACATATACATGGAGTGGCATGGGTAAAGGGGCATGGCATTGGGACATGGCCTGCACAGACAGAAGCTGGGGCACGCCATTACACTACACCAACAACAGTCTCATGGGGGCATGCTGTTATGCCAACGATGGAGCAAAGGGAAAGCCACGACAGGAGGGAAGGCCACTACGTCAAACTTACATCCTGGCACTCGTCAGCCAACATACCACCTACATTAACTAGGGCCTTATTAGCAATCCTCTAGCCAAACCGACAACTGCAATGTAACTGCGACAACAGTTGCCACTACCACCTCTGATCTGTGTGCAGCTCAAGTAGCCAATGGCAGTAACCTCCCCATGGATCATACACACCTAAATTAGGGGGTGAGGATGACATCTGCAACAATCCCCAGAAACAAGACAAAGGCCCCAGTACACTCAAATGTCAATGCCCATAGTTGTCACAAACATCAGCCAAAGTAAACAACAATAGGAGCGACACAGAACTAAGGACACACCCATGCTGCACATGTCAGGGTCCATCCTGTGCCTGGGTAACAAGGCAACATCCCAAATGTCATACTGCTCAGACAACAGCATAGAGGAGGGGAGACATGTAACTGGTCACTGAAATACACCTGCACAGTCAGAGGAGGAAATAGGACACTGATACGACTATCAGGGTAATCCAATGTAACACACATTACCCAACATCAGCAGGACCCATTAACAATGTCAACATCCATATCGGATCATAACATTGCCATGCATAGGATATGCCACATGTCAATTACTTTTAAGTCGATGTGAACGATCAGGGATTGGGTCAGGTCCAGATTGTTAAGTGTGCTGCCAGGGCCATCAGAACACCCACAGCCAGTGAAAGGTCTCACCACGACAATGGATGTACACAGAGGGTCGAGTAGGAAAAGAACGTGGCAATTCTCTATTTGGCTAAAATCAACACCTAGAGGCGATGAGGCTGACAAGTTTAATAACTCAATAACATACATGTGACACACAGGTGAGCCATAGGCCTGAAACAATGCCCATCTGATGGACTGGAGATATTAACACAAAACAAGATCACAAAGTGAATTCATCAAAAGGCAGGCACGTCACATCAAAATTGCCACAACACAGACACACTAATTGTACCCTGTTTCATTGCAGAGGAAGATGGATCTCCTGCCGAAATGCCTGTCCCAGATTTCCCTGATGACATGGATGACGAGCCGATAAACATTCCCCAGGAGACTATCCAAAAGGTCCTTGAAACCCTCCAAACCCCACCTTCTGTCACAAGGAGGAGCACAGAACAAGCAGCCATCGCAGAGGAACCACCCACCACCCCAATTGTAAGACCTGCCAGCTCCAATACAGCTGAGGACTTAGACGACACTGGCACCAGCTTTGAGAGAACTGTAGTTGGAGTACATCAGGAGCTGGCCAAGGAGGTGCGGGTGGGGATGCAAAATATGGCAGCCAGCCTAGAGGGGGTGCGTTCGTGCATGATGTCATTTGCAGATCAGGCAGCAGCTATGCAAGCCCTAACATCTATCTTGCAGGAACTGCAGAAAATCCAGAAGGAAATCAGCACAGCTGTAATACAGTTGACCCAACACCTACAACAGCAATCCTGTCAACGCGTGCACGAATGCAACATTGAACCCCTCAGGGCTGACCTGGCTGCCTACCATTGTGATGTGGCTGCTATTCTCAAGAACCAGCAGGCCCTCCTTGCAGCAGTACTGCCCTTAAGACCTTCACAGGGAGCAGCGACCGGGATGTCTGACTCCATGTCTTCTAACACTGAGGTGTGTGTTGCCCCTTCACAACCAACAACAACAAGGACAAAGCAGGCAACACACACATCAGAAGAAGAAGACATGGAACAGATCACATTCACAAGGAAAAGTACCCGAAAGCACTAGTCCCTGCCACATGACCAACTATTACCAAAGTCCTGCGTTTTGAAACATGAAAGTCTTACAACAACTGTACTCAAGCACTGTTCTGCTAACCACTGTATATCTTGTCACCCAGCCCAGTGATTGTCTCTCTCCTACTCATTGGCTAAGTCTGTCCCTCTGCACTGTCTGAAACAGCAACCCCAGCATGACAAAAGCATTTTGGTAAACCCTTGTGAAGGATCACAATGGAAGATATCACTATAATGGACTCACAATCATGGACAATGTACATATAGCACTACAGCACTTTTCAATAAATAGCACTTACACAACAAATCTGTCTCTGGGTAATGTGACATATCAACTGTGCAGTAGATAACTCTGTCAAATTACGTAGCTTGTCAATACAACTGTCCTGATATTATGTAGTTAGAGAAATCTGCACAGTGACCATGATTGCATCATAATCTGCCCATCCTGAGGGAATAATCTGATGAAGTGAGAAACCATACACCACCATGCTGTGTAGGACAGAAGAATGCTTCCTCAGGGGATAACTAAGTCATCAAATAGTGCCCGCTAAATGTTGTCAACATGCAAAAATAACACATTAAACATGCCACACTAATCTAAGTAAATACAAAACAAAAAACTGCACAAATGAAGGTGTCTGAGTTAACATACAAATAGGTAATCATGCTGAACTGTGTCACAAATGATGTATGAGGGTCAGGAAGACAAGAATACAAGATTGCCAATGAGAACTCATCTTATAAGGGTGTGCATGATCATCAGACTGCAGTCAGACCTAAAACTGTTTCCCCAATATCAAGTCTGGAAGCACTGTTAGTGACTTTGAAAACACACTTATCAACAGAAACACATTGGGAACCATATTAACTGTGATTGGTGGTTGCAACAAAGGGTAGACACTTTGCAAGGTAGCTCTGGGATAGCTGCCAATCGTACAGCTCAGTTGTGATTTGTTTGTAGCAGAGGACACAGATGTTATAGTACAAAATTGATGTACACTGAATCCAAACCCACGATCAAGTACCATTCAACACATACTATTAAGGGGTAACCAAATATTTATTAAAAGCTAACCATAGATGAGGAAACTGAAGGAAAAATCTTACCTACCCTAATCTACCCTGACTACTCATTACCCACAACTGTCCCTAACTAACCTAAGCTACACTTACTAATCACATGTAATGAAACGTTCTAAACATCTACCCCCGCCCCCTTATGAGACGGGACACATTGAGGACAACACATACTAACCTAAACACATACTATACTATCCTAAACAAATATATATTTTTTTTGTATTTATTTTTTTGGTATTTTTTTTTTACACACAAGAACCCCAACATAGCCGTACACATGTAATAAGTTAAAAAAAGAAACAAGCAGGACCCCCCATCCCCCACCCACTAACACTAACTAAAATAACAGCCTATACTAACCTAACACTAAGCCCCTTAAGCCCACTAACTATAAGAACAAGGAAAGAGGAGGGAGGGGAGGGTATCATGTCCATCAAATCAACTGTCTAGAGGTTGGCCCTCCGGAGGGTTATCTTTATATCCTTGACCCGCCATTTAATGTGCCGCACGTCCCGGCTCAGGTGGCTCACCTTGCGCAGCACTTTGTCCATCTTATGTTCAAGTCTATTGATGGCTGCAGGGTCAACAGCTGGAGCAGTGGCAGTCTGGGTACCGGTGGAGGAGGTCTGTGTGGGCTGTCCTGCACCGGTGCAATGCTGGGGCCAGGAAGTCCAGAAGATGTTGGATCAACAGTGGCAGCTGTGGGTGGTGCCACCTGGCTCTGATTAGTGGTTGTTTCTGTGGTGGCTTTGGTGGGCAAAGTAGGCCCACCCGGTGGGAAGGGTCGCCATGCCCCGGAGGCACGTTCATGGCGATATCGCCGTACTATCCTCCGGAACCCCGACTCCACCAGCAGGATGTGCTGGTATCGCATTGCCCGACGCTGAAATTCACGGACCTTGTCTGGAGTCATGTTAGCTGCTGTGAAGACAAATGCAGATATGCTACATTAGTAACTGCATTGTGTGAAACGGCACAGCAAATTAATCAGACATTACATCTACTGTACTTGTAACAGCTCATATCACGATACAGAGCATTGAATGTCCCCGAGGAAGTATATGGCAGGCCAGACAACAAAGGTGACATCACACAAAGCACATCCATAACCCACAAGATGGGTAACAACTGGCTTTGACTTGCAATCTGAGTTCTGACAGTTAACATCTAAGAATCATGCTGCATATCCTCCGCCAAGAGCTGGGCTACAAATGTCAGTGTACGGAAAGCAAAACTAAAGCCACATGGTCTGCAAGTTGTAACTGGACTTTCCATTATGGTACCAAGTGCCAAACCTGAGTGTGTATACTAGTATGCAACCAAACCGTCACTTATTCACAGGTATGTGTAACATACTGGTAGCATCAGTACTAGGTACCCCATTCACAAACCCATGGGCGTGTTTGAGGGGGGGCGGTGGATACACAACTATAATTTGCCAACAACATGTACACCGAGGAGTGTATAGGCAACTCCACACATGTTTGTCTCTACAGACACACCACAGGTAAGGTCTATCTACGATTTGGAGTCAGCAAACCCTAGAGCACTCACAGGGTCAGACATGTCAGGAAATGCAGAACTTAGTACACAACATATACTTCCAGTGAGGCCTGACTTACATCAGACACAGAGTTGCTAGAACACCCATGATCATGAATTGCATGCACACCTAGGCCATTACACTCAGGTTCCACAGACTTGATGCACTACATGTGGAAGTACATGCTGCTAGGAGGGTCTACCTACTGTTTCAAGCTTACATAGGTAAATAGTGAAGCAGATGTCTATTGGGAAGCTATTAGCTCCACCAATCTTAGAGAATGTGGGTCTGACAGGCTGACTAAATAGGGGCTGACTTCCATTGCGACTCTTGGTGATACAAGTGTCAAACACATGACTTTCCCCTGTACTCACAGTGGGGCCTACAGGGATGTCCTACAATCCCTACATGATACCATTGGAAACGCATTGGCAAACTCAAAACATGTGAGAACTGCATTCCCACTCATGGAACAAGTGAAAAGCTTGCCCAACGCATCACACCTTGCTATGCGTCCAACTCACACGAGTCCATAACCAGCAAACACAACACATAACAGACACATCAACACTTACTGGAGTGGTCGGGGTCCTCAAATGTCGCCACCTCTCCCACAGTGTAGGGTGCCGGTCCACCTGTAAGGTATGGAAGGAAGAAATGTGCTCAAAATCTGTGCACAGTGCAACAATTTCATAATCATTTACAATGTGTAGGCTGAATAAGGACATGGCAGCCATTCAGACATGATGGTACTGCATCTGATATTTCACGGCCAACTTGTACATAGCATGGGTCTCCTGTGACAGTTACACACATATCTGCACGCATACATTGGCCCTAACTATCATGTGGTTGCAAACTTGCCCCATAATTGGTGAGCACTAAAAAATATGGAGTGTAATCGTCTCATCATGTGCATCCAAGAGAAACATCCAACGCCTGGTTGCTTGAGGACTGCATTACCAGTCAAACATGCCATGTGGCCATGACACATTTATTGCACATAGGCCCAATGTACAGAGGGAGGGGCAGGGACTCCTGTAAGCCATCCTGTTGTTAGAGTATAGTCAATTGATGTGGCCCAGCTATGGTGATTTGCACCAACCATGGAGATGTGAAGCCATGTGCATACACTTAGACTGCCATCCATATTTAGATTGTGGCTCAACTAATTCCAACAAACATCCTAAGATGTTAGCTGAGGGCACCTTACACCTTTTCACAATGTTTTCAAATCATGAACTGACATGTATCCAAGAAGATCAAGAAACACAATAATCCCACACATTCATAGTACTTCTGTGAACGCTTTCCTTCCACACTCACCAGACTAACATGAGACCAATGTTTGAGCCACTTTGCTATTATCAATTGACGTGAAGGCACCACTAATTTTCAGCATCATGTAGTGATTCTAAAGTCAGTCTAGCAATTGCGTCAACGTAGTTGGCCTAAATGTTGGTACATCTGTACTTCTCTGTCAATAATACCCTATATAGACATGATTGGCTCCTATTTTGTTAGCTGTGCTGACAAAAAGGCCGCACCAATTTCCTTCATGGTAAAGTTACCTGTAAGTTTGCTGAGCACATGCTATCTGACAGCTAGCAATTGTGATCCTTGTCATAGTGCATCAGTGATCCCCTTATATTTCCCCAGCATTACACACAGTCATCAAGTTAGCTGGCAGACATTGCACTAATCCCCTGATGTCACTACAGAGCATTTAATCGTGCACATTAACAATTGTCGTACTCACCAACAGTGCCACCAATCATGATTCCCGGGTGGTCCAAGAGATCCTGCTCCCTGGTGATGAGGTCAGCCCACCGTTGCTTCAGCTGGTGGTCACGCCTCTGGCTGGCATACACACGCTGCAGGTGATGCAGCACCTTTCCCCACCGTATTCTGCGCGCCTCTGTCGGGTACCCCTGTATGACCCTGCCTGGATCATGAGCGGCAAGAAATGTGTCACCAGCCAGATGAAGCCCCCCAACTCCTCTTCCCCCATCCTGCCAAGACGTGGCCTACCAGACATACTTATAGTTGAAGATAAGGAATAGGGGTAAAAGAAATAGAAAGGGGAAATGGGTGAAAGTAGGGGTAACAAGACAGAAAAAAAGTAAACCTAAACACTAAAAGAGCCCAACTATCCCCAAACTAACACTACCCACAACAGACTCCCACAAACAAGAAATACACAAGATAAATGGACAAATGTAGACAAAACACAGTACTACAGTATACACAAACAATATTTATTTCACAAAAGGACTTTACAGATAGCACAAAGGACAAACACAGCACAAAATCTCTGGACAACACTCTCTACACAGCCACCCAGTCTAGAAGGATCATAGACTGCAAAGTGAAAGTGAAAGTACACCCACTGTACATGATCTGTAAACAGGATATCCTATTACATCACTTCCTGTATGAAAAGTCCCACCTTTTTTGTCATTTTTTGTTGCACAAAACTGTATTTGCGTCATTTTTTTGACACACAGATGTGAATATTAACCCGCATCCACATAATGATACATGGACTGTACAAATATCTGGATGCGGGCTAAATTTCACTCCTGTGTGTCAAAAAAAATGACGCAAATACAGTTTTGGTTGTCCAAAAATGACGCACACCGCTAGGGACGTCAAAATTACAGTGCATTAACTGGTTTGGGGCAGATTGGCTAATTTTAGACAGTATGGTGTTGATGGTGTATGTTCACATGTGTGACATCATACTGCAGCGGAACATCATCCACTACAGTCTTCACAGTATGTTTACAGTTGGCTGACGTCATAGATGGTCATAAGTGTGGCCTACATATATATGTGGCACAAATTGTGCATGTTTGTCATAAGGAGAGATAGCAATGTGACGCTCATATGTACAATACCTAAATGCCTTTGGCTCAAAGTGTGTGCTTTGACAACTAATGTGTTGGTTGACCAAGTGTGTGTGTATATCACATGAAGCATTATTGTACATATGGTTGTATGAATGTGACGTCCATTTGTCCAATCCTAAGATGCAAGTCAAATTTGGAATGAGCAAGGGCATGTGTTAGTCTTACATGTAACAACACCCGTAAAGTATACTTCCAAGTTTTAGGGTCACGTAGACACCACATGTGACATAGCATGCACCAGATGGATGGCAGACGCATGTTCATGTCAATGGTCCACATTTTCTACATCCTATGTTCTAGAGTATTGGTAAGAGCTTCCTAGGCACTAGTTGATGAATCCCACAGTGAGTCATACACATGCATTGAGGAAGTGGGTACCATGTTGTTTGCACAGACAGACAAGGGTCAATCTCATATGTATGATGACACCACAGTTGAGGCCATAGAAGTAAGCCCCAACTATCAAGTGGCTGTGGTGGACCAGCATACAAGACAGCACGTGTCCACATATTTCCAGTGATCAATTGCACATAGGTGTCTTGTTCATGTGTGTGGGTGGTCCAATGATGATCCTGTAGATTGTTTGGGGTGTAATTTGTCACAGTCCGGACCAGGACTCATTATGAGTCAGTGGCAGCTATTCCTGTAACTACTGAGTATCCTTTGTTGATCAATGTGAGTAAAGTAGATGTGGACATGTGAACAAACATGTGGATGGTCCCACCCTGTCACTAAAGACGTGTAATGAGACAGTCAACAGGGCAACCTTGGTGTGCTGAGTGAGATAATGTCTCAATTGTCATGTTCCGGCAGGTGTCATTACAACATTTGTACACAGGTTGGTCTCTGCACTTCCCAATGCATCTGGGAACATCATAGCCTCTGTGCTGTTTATTCTCACAGCTATTCACCACACACGGCCCATCGCTATGTTGTGCGCACTGTGATGCTGTGTGTGAACTGTCATGGTTCTGACATTTGTGTATTATTCATGTACATTTTCAGAGGTTGCTGGTTGTGCTGAAAGCCCCGTACCCAATCCCTGCCTATGACCCTGGGACACTGTCACACTTTGTCATTCATGCATATATGCAACCCAGACAAGGTATGGGCCATGAATTTTGCATTTCCAAGAGGATGTAACTCAAATGGTACCGTTAAAAGGCAGATGATGCTATACAATGTATTTGGGTATGTATGGAAGAAGCTCATGCCCAATGCCCCCTGATGAATGGGAGGTTTGCTTACGCACGTATGGTACATATGTAGACACAGGGATACCTTAGGGTGACACACAGACAGTTGCCAGCCAGGCTGACAGAATGCAAGGTGATTCAGGAGCCAGCTACTGGACAAGTTACATAATCAGTGGTCTGACTGAGACTGTTTGGAGGACAAACTTGACAGTTGACTTGTCAAACTGTGTACGTCCTGTGTTTTTGAAGGTGACAAATGAACCCAAGGGCTGTGTTACACTGCTTAATTAGTATCAATGGTTGACGGTGTATTTGACATAATGGCAACTCCTATGCTGTTCCAGGCATCATCAGGGGCAGTGCTTTTTGAAATGGATGGTGTGCATGGAGGTGATCACAGGTGTGGGCTGCATCTGTTTCTCACCAGTCCTGTAGGTGAGACTTGCATTCAAAGGGCCAACAGACATTTTCACAAGGGGAAGCAATCTACATGTGCTAACAGGGCTTTGAAACTAGAAGACAGCGTATAAATTGACCTGACGTCCATGCAGTCAGATGTTATATGACAATGGCATACCTTAGGAAAGGGCGTAGCACACTGGTTTGCTAATGTAGGTCTGTGTGTGTAGAGGAGGTAATATCAGGGTACACATCTTGGTATTCCAGGGACCTCTTCCGACATGTGGGTTGTGACCAGGTGCATGGGTGTGTCAGGAGTTAGGAAATGGGCTGACATGTGCATGGAATGTCATGTGCGCAATGCATGTCATATGTGTGGCACTTGTGCTGTCTATGTTCTGCTTCTATGGAACTCTAGTCACAGATATTCCTTGCAAATATTGGATGCAGTTGGACTTACTGCTGTCAAGGGTCTGGTCAGACATTCCTGTTAGTGATGCCAAAGCACATTGACTGCCTCATGTATGAGGCTTGTTTTCCCCTTAGTGAGTGATGGTGTCATAGTTGTGTGCCATATGCTGCGTTGGACCTTGCTTTCAACATGTATGTGTGAAATAGTTGTGGTCCTCTGCTATTGGCCTTCAAAGGAGATATGTACATGATATATGTCATTAAGAGTGTGTGTGTATGTGACTATTGTATG
Organism: Pleurodeles waltl; assembly: GCF_031143425.1. Lineage (NCBI taxonomy): Eukaryota > Metazoa > Chordata > Amphibia > Caudata > Salamandridae > Pleurodeles > Pleurodeles waltl. The sequence continues at coordinate 397,167,618 of NC_090439.1, forward strand.
TTAGTCATCACATTAGCTCTGGGATGTTCCGTGTCCTACTCAGTATCTCAGCAATGCTCCATGAGGCAACACTCTTATTCTGATAAGTAGAGATGAAGGTGTGCAAAAAGGAATAGCCAGACCATGGCGATTAGAATAGGTGTTTATTTAAATTAGTTAACTAAAGTGGTGAAGGTGATCATATTCAGAATAAATTTTTTACAATCTGTTGCCGCCTGCGTATACCAGCAGCTGTGTTTTGTAGTTCCCCCTCCTGTTGCAGGCCAGCATCCTCCTCTTCCTCCTCTTCAGGCATGTGTGGCTCTGGTTCCAGGTGGGGAATGTTTCTTCTGATACAAATGTTGTGCAATATTGCACATGTGAGGATGATCCTACAGACCATCTCGGGGGAATATAGGAGGCTACCACCAGTGATGTCGAGGCAGCGGAACCTTGACTTGAGGATGCCGAAGGTCCGCTCGACAATGCTGCGTGTCCTCCTATGGGCCACGTTGTATGCACGCTCTGCAGCTGTACTTGGGTTGCCAAATGGTGTCATAATCCATGGCTGGATGCCATACCCCTGAGAGAAAATGAAGGGGGTCATGTTGATGTAGCTGGCACTATTGAAAAGACATTTCATGGCAGTAGTTGTCTTGTGTTGTCTGTGACTCTTTTGTGTACTAATGTGACATCCTATGCTTGTAGACTGTACCATCTGCATTGTGTTGTTTCCTGGGCTGAATGAGTGTTTGTCTGCTAACCGTTTGTCAGCAGTATGTTTTGGGATTTGCAGTACAGTGTGCCCTCCCTAGCATTGTGACTTGTGATACAGGTGTCCGTGTGTCTTCACTGGGGGTGAGATGATAGTTCCATGCACAGTTAAAATTGAAAGTGTTGTTAACACTTTCATATCGAAGTACCGTGGACATCCCATACCTTGAAACTTATGCAATGTATTAATGTAAAGGTCATTGGGACACTTACAATTTGCAAGGTGACACTTAGGCAACCACACTCATTTACGTCTTCACATTAGGCTGTACAGTAATTTCCAATATGTGACAGGTTTAATGGTGACTTAAGAAACATGGCTAGTGGTGTCACGACCTCAGAGTGTTCCTGTTGACATGTTGCTGTTGTGGTGTATGTGTTGTGTGTCCTAGAGGGTTTCTGTGCAGTGTGTATATAAGTAAGTTTTTGTACTCACCAACAAGTAGTCCATTGCCATACCGTCCATCCTGGATGTGTTCATTGATGGTGCAGTGATGGAAGATGTATGAGTCATGTACACTCCCAGGATATTTAGCCACGATGTTGGTGATCAATCCCTGGTGATCGACTATGGCCTGCACGTTGATGGAATGTGTGTGCTTCCTGTTGCGGTAGAGGTGTTCAGTTACAGCAGGTGGCACAAGGCGTACATGTGTGCAGTCGATTGCACCAAGGACCTGTGGGAAGCCACTGATGAGGTAGAACCCCTGTTTTGTTTCCTGCTGCTTCTGCAGTGTGTTAGGGAAGCAGATGTGGCGGCGTGTGAGTTGAATGATGGCATCCAGTACTTTGGGCAAAAAGGCGGAGGATGATGGTTGTGATATTCCGCCAACCAGGGCACCAGTTGTTTGGAAAGAGCCACTTGCCAGCATGTGAAGTACGGCAAGCAGCTTTGTTTCTGTTGGGATGGTGCGGGGTGTCACCAAAGTGGGGGCCAACTGCTGTTCAATATTTCGCAGCAGCTGCTGAATGGCCTGCCAGTTCAACCGGTACCTCTGTATGATGTCGTGTTCCATAAAGCCCTGAAGGGTTGTTCTTGTGCGGGATATCCTCTCCTTCCTTCCTTCTGCACTGCCTTTGGGGTCCCTGCTGGTGTTGCTGTAGCTGCTGTTGTTGCTGCTGGGCTCTGCGTCTGCGTGCATGCTGGATTAGAATCACCTCCATGGCTCCCTGTTGCTGCTCTGCTGCTCTGCTGTTTGTTCTGTGTGTTCTGATTAAATATAGGTGTGTTTGCCCCATTTTAACGCCAGCCCTGACCCAGGCGTTAATATTTGACGCAAATCGGGCTGTGCGTCATTTTCTGGCTCCGTCTCCCGGCCGTGCGTCATTTTTGCCCGAAAGCATAAATACAACGCACGCCCGTTTAAACAATTTTTTGGACGGGAACGCCTACCTGGCATATAATTAACGCAAGGCGGGTTGCCGCATCCAAAAAATTATGCACACAGTGGAATTTTCTCATCCGCGGGCTCGCCCGTCAAAGTTTAAATACGGGGCAACGTTTGTGCTGATTGTGCGTCAAATATTTTGCCGCACAATTGGCGCAGAAAGAGTATAAATATGCCCCTTAGATTTTTGGTCTAAGTTTACTTTTGTGAATGGGGCCCTTAGACTTGTGGTCTAAGTTTATCTTTGTGAATCGGCCCCCTGTCCCTATTGCACTCCCTCATGATGAAAGGTCTGCCATTATTCTACCCATATGAAATAGCCTGGTGCTGATGTAGTATGCCCAATGCAGAATCTTCATCTGTATCATCTGGAATCCTGCCCTGATTGCCATCTCACTGTGGTAGTAGCAGGCTGCCCCCCAATCCTCATGCTCCTACCTACCCAGGTCCTCCTCCCATTTAACCCTTGGGGGGGAATACTATTGTGTAGCAGAGTTGAGAATATGTGTGACATTGTGTGACTTAAAAGGGGAGCCCCCAGGACTGTATATTCTAGAGGGATTTCTTCTGGGATCTCAGACATCAGGCCTAAGCAGCTCCATAGGATATATGACAATTGTAGGTATCAGATGTAGCCCCTGCCAGCTCATATTGATATTGCAGCTTAGAATATAGTATGATGTCACCATCACACTAGATGCCTCCTACTTTAGTGGAGCTGCAACAGATTTTTATAACCTTCTATTGTGCGAGCCCTCTCGAGGACATATGCCTCCCACAGAGGGGTTTCTATGTGACTTTTCCTTTCCATCTCACAGTATTTGTTGCTCTTTTCCATATTTTTACCACCATCTCCATCGGTGGGGGCAGGGGTATCATCTCTCTGCTCTTATTGAGCAGCTAACATAGTCCTCATGGTCCATTGCCCGCTAATCCACCATTAGTGATGGCTCTTGTTGGGATGGAAAAGCCAATCATTAACTACCTGGAGCTGCGTCACTCAGTAGTAGAGATGCAGGTTAGGAAGGGCAATCTCCCCCTATGTGTTTCCTGGTCAGTGTGAGCAGGACTATCCTCAAGGTACTCCTATCCCACAATAAGGTTCTGCTCTAGTTTCCAGTGCTTTGGAAAAAAACTCTTGAACCTCAAATGGAGTATTTTGTAGGATGTAGAGCAATTTTGGCAGATAAATTATCATATATAGAGCAGCCCTCCCCAGCAGTGACCACAGGAGCTTCCGCCAGTGACCCACATTCCCTCTGTGGATTTCCAGGACCCTGATGATGTTTTTTCTGGATAAATAACTCGTTGCCCATGGTCACAAAGATACCTAGGTATTGAGATCCAGGGGGATAGCTCCAGATTCCTTTCTGCTCCTCTTGTGAGAGTGAGTAGACTACCGACTTGCATCAATTGATGCAGACTCCCAAGTAAGACCCAGAAAAAGCCACAATCTGGAGGATTAGGGACATGGAGTGGTCTGGGTCAGCCAGGTAGAGCAGTATGCCATCATCATAAAGGGATACAACATCTTCCCATCCAGGATTCCATCACTGCCCCGTAGGAGTGCATCCTGGTGTATCCAAATTGCCAGTTGTTCAACTGTCATCACAAAAAGTAGGGGAGGTAATAGGCACCCCTGTCAAGTGTTCCTACCGAGGACAAATTCTACAGAGGCTGCCTCGTTAACCTTTAAACCTGGTGGAGCCCAACCTCTTGTACACATACATGATCCCTTTAGTCAGCATTATCTGCCCTTACTACATCATTATCCAGCTCTATACCAACACAACTCTGACTCACAGACAATACGCCCAGTACTTGGATCAAGTTCAATATCTACATTACTGAAATTGCCCATGGGACTAAGACCATCTGTCTGAATCTGAACACTGGTAAGACCATTTGGTAAGAATACTTCAATGTGGGACTCCACCTGATCACCAACAGAGTTAAGACTGATACATATCCCTACTAGTCATGCCAACAACCTTGGAACCTTCAACAGCAAACTCATCATGACTGTTCAAGTCAATGCTGTCACTATCACGTTCTTCCATAACCTGAGGATGCTGAGGAAGATTTCAAAATGGCTCCCAATCAGCTCCAGAAAACTGTCACACCAAAACTCTAGTCACAGGGGGAACTGGACTATGGGAACACCCTCTATGCTGAGATTAACAAAAAATTCACCAGAAGGCCACAGACCTTTCAGAACTCGCCAGCCAGAATCACTCTCATCCTACCATGCCCCCCTCACAATATACCACACCTAAAGGAGCTTCACTAGCTCCCCTTCCATAAACAAGTACAAATCGAACTCCTCAACTACACTTTCAAGACTCTACATAAATCTGATCTGGCATGTGTAAAAAAATGCATTATGCTTTTACCAACGTTCCAGATACTTCTACTTGTCCAGATTCCTACATGCACATAGACCACCCATACGGAAACCAGCTCTGGTGGGTGAGCCTTTTCCTACATTGATTCTAAGGCATGGAATGGTTTGCTACTCAATATAAAAGCTTCCTCCTCACTTCTTGAGTTCTACAAGAAGCTGTTGACCCGGCTTTTTGAGTAGTCTCAGGAGGCCCTTGATTTGGCTAGGTTCACACCTGCTGAGGGCCATGATGCGCTCCAGAGTGATAGTGCACTCTACAAATCTTCATTACATAACATCTAGTCAAGCCCCTCTGTTGCTGCCATTGAATGTATTGAAAAGGACCCTCAGCACTTAATTGAGATAATCTCCTTTGAGACATTATGAGTCTGTAGATATTATTTCCATTAAATAAGGCAGGTTGAATGGGAATACAGGTGGGAACAAATGGATCAGTGGAGGAAGTTGATCATTGGAATTTGCATGTTACAGTGAAGTTGCCTACATAACCAGGCCACGATTATAACGTATGCGCACAAGGTTTAACTTACTGATGTCTGTGATGTTCATTTTTGTGTTTTTTTTATTTTCCAGCTCCATTGTCCTCTCCAGTGTCCCTTAAGTATATGCTTAAAATGTCTATTATTTACCATAACCTGATGTTCACATAAAGTCTACTCTTTCATCTCAGCTCTTCTTTTATTTTTCTATATACATGTTTCATTTTCCTTTTTCCTGTTTTCTCTCTGTTTTCAAATCTATTCTTTACACATATTCGTCCATTTTCTTACCTTGTTATGCATATTAATAGCTTTTTCTAGTATTGCCATTGACCATTGCAACATGGCCTCCGTTTCCCTTTTTGATATTTGACTATCTTCAGTTTCATTCTTGTCGGTTTTCTATTTCTTGAGATTTACCTTTGTATGCATATTAACATTATTTTCTGTTACTGCCAGTGACCATTCCAACATGGCCCCCGTTTTGCCTACTTGGCAATTGTTCATCTTTCGTTTCATTCTTGTCCATTTTCTATTTCTTGAGAACTATTTATTAAGATGGCGGCTTTTACTTTAAGTTACTTACATTTTCTGGAACGCCGCTACACGATACCGGTGGGATACCTGACTTGGGTAAGCCCTGTTTATTTCTCAACACATTTTTTATTTACCTGCTTGTAGCTCACGTAAGGATACATTATGCTTGATCCTCACGCACCCGCTCACTTGAAACTGCTTACCGTGTAATCCTCAAGCCGCTTGCTCGGCTATTAGTATTCATTTTCCTCCGAGGACTGCCGTTTCCGCTTTCCTAGAAACTTTAGATTTCGGACGTTTATTTTGTTCCCACATAAACACCTCCTTACATTTTTCAGATATATTCACAAACAAAACTAATAACTCATATTCCTGCTTTTGCTCGTTAAAGAGCATTACATACAATTGTCCTACTCTATTTTTAAACCGACACTTCTCTTTCGCGGAGCCTTTTAACGTTTGTCTACCAAATGAACTATGTCCATATGTATTTTCCAGTAATTATAACAACAATGGATCTTTCATTATTTCAACTCTGTTCTGCCCACGATTTGACAGTGTCATTTTGAACCTATTTTCCTCCTTCCACCGCATCTCAATATCCATGTTTATATTTTAGTTACAGTCAACCTACAATTTCTATTTAATTTTCAACTTCTAATATTCTAGTTTGACGGGCTTATCATGGCCATTTGCTGCATCATCTGATTCAAGGATCATTACTTCAGTACGGCCTTGCTTTGTGCTAACTGCATCCTAACAATGTGAACACCCCATGTTGGACCACTGCAGGATACCCTTGGATTAACCAACTTTTTTCTACATTATACATGTAAAATCCTTACATGCGCGTGCTCGGTATGTGTTTATTTTCTACCTAAGATTATTACGATAGACTCAAAATCCTGTTCTTTAATATACTGGCATGCACAACTTACCGTCTCAACAACTTTTTAATTTAAGTATTCACAACTCTTTTAGTCTCCTTATCAAGGTTGTGATTTTACTTGGATCTGTTGTAAATATAGGTAATTTTCTCTGAGCACTTTCTAATGTACGGGGTTCTCCTATCACTTTTCTACTTCTTCCACAATATTCGACATTCTGCTACCCTGATGGAATCTAAGATTAAATTTTCTACCTGCCCCTGGTCACCCCCCACCTTCTTTCAATTATCCTTCCCATATCACTCCCTTCTCTCACTATTTTTTCTTTAATACTCACTGCTTCAATCTTCTACTTGTAGAGTATCTCTTACTCTTCATCTCTCAGTTCTATTGTGCACCACTATATGCAATGTTTTGATTTCTATTTTGCAGCCTTGAAAAAGTTCTTTGGACGAAACACGTGTTGGCTGTTCATGGACTGTACACACTCATGACTGCTTGTGGAATGTTTACCCACAAAGATTTAAAGCTTACTCAGTTTGGACAACAACCTTGATTGACCTAAGGTCTTCTTCCTTTTTAACTTTTTGATCAATTTGTTTGGACTATTTTTTGGAGTGCCCGGTACCATTTTCCTTAACACTATTATAACATAGGTAACAACAATTCTCCAGGTGGGAAGGCTGACCAAAGAGAGCTTGGCATTTAGGGAGTCGACAAAGGATATTATAACAATGGTAACAAGGAAAGTGGTGGTGATAGGCAACTGAATTCAGTGACAGCAGTATGTGTGTGCGGCTAGTTATGGAAAAAATAGGTGCACAACTGACACTCTTTTTCCAATCAAATTCATAGGGTGCTCTTACCAGTTTTATATTCAATATCATTTGTGGATGATCTTTCCGATCCTTGCAATTTCCTCATGTAAAACAGTGGTGTAACAGTAGTTTTCCTCCCACCCCCTTTGATCTGCCTCTCTGCATTATGAGATTGTTCCTAAGATCAAGCTATGCAGATATGGAGGAAGATCTTTTACTTACTTTCAGCCAAACTTTTGAAACTATTACATTTCTGTCCTCTACATGGTCGAAAAAACATTTACTTTATTCAGCAATAACTTTTAACATTGCTATTTCAATAACAATAAGTTATCATTGACTTACTTTCTCTGGTGGTTTTGCACTTGACAGCACCAGTATGCCCTCTTGGTAGCAGCTGCATTGTATAGTTTCAGTTTCATTCATTCCTATAAGCAGTCTAAAATGCAGGAGACTGGAGTCCCGCTTTGGTGACTGTAGCTGGTATGTTGCTTATATGCCTAGAATATTATGATGAGAAGAGACTTGCATATGACCCTTGTTTCTATAGTGGGAGATGGAGACAGAGGGGCAGGCTATATAACTATTGTATGGCAGATTCAACTGAGGTCTCTATTCCCTTTGATTCTGCTTAACAGATCGTTTGAAGCATTAACACCAGGGCCGGACTGTTCAGACCATACCCACCTTGCAGGAGCTCAAGTAGAATAGGGTTGTGAAGGCATGGTTGTTTCATGGCTATATTTCCTGTCCTGAAAGAACCCCAGAGCCTGCAGTACTCATGCAATTAACAGGGTAAAAGACTGGCCAGTTTGCACTGAGAAAAATAAGATTCATACAGAAGATTACAATCCAAAAAACGATTTGGCAAAGGGGACTTCCAATTCAGGCACATGATGTAATGATAGCTAGTCTTGGGCCTCATGATGAGTCTGGTGGTCCAAGGACTGCCAGACTCGCGGTGGATGTTGGGCTTGCACTTCAGGCAGTCTGACCCCCACATTACGGACCGCCAGGGAATTGCCATCACCGACAGGAATAAGGTTCCCAATGGGCTGACAGTGGTCAGATTTTTGGTCAGTCACTGCGGGTCTAACCACGACTCCTGTTTCCACCAGCCTATCCATGGCAAAAAGGGGGCCTCTCCACTGTCCATGACATGGGCACTGCGAGGGCCTCCCTGCCCTGCTGTGCAGACAGTGCACATTCCGAGGTTGCTGTTGTGCTACGGTATTGGCCTTTCCCTTAAGGTAGCCAAGACCAATACCGTAGCACTGTTCCCACCACTCATCCCAGCGGGAAAATAGTATTACAATATTCCCACCAGTCAGTCCGGTGGGAGCACTGTAATATGATGAGGTGGAATCCGCCAGCATGTCTGCAACGACCTTGCCGCGGCTTTGGTGGTCCCAGGGTGGGACCACCAAAGTCGTAATGACCCCCTTAATCTACAACATTTAAGAGTATGCAAATGGATGATTATAGGTTAGAGAAAGGGATGAATGAGTATAAGTTAGAGAAAGAGATGATTTGTGCTTTTCCAGCAATGTAATAAAAAATAAGATATTTGCAAAAGATGTATTGTATTACATGGATTGGGCTGGATAACTCTAATTGTGTTTGGACAAAATATTTGTAAAAAATATCGAATGTAGAATATCTGGACATCAAAAATATCAATAGGAATATTAAAGGTAAAATATTTGTTTTGTGACATTTTTAATATTGTTGCAATAAATATCAATGTAGAAAATAATATATGTAGTATTGTTTGTAAGTGTTAACCCCTTGGGTACCCTTGACATAATGGTTACATCCTCAGCTGCTGCGCTGCTGTGCTGAGGAAGTAACCATTATGTTCTGCACCCTGCAAACGGAGGGAGCGCTAGCCTCCCATCCCCCTCCCCTGGGCAGGGATGGTAGGTGAAGCGATTTCCCTGCCACCCCGACCCCCCACGGTGACATGTGATGATGTCAGCGTGCGATGGCGTGCTGACATCATCATGTCTCTCTGAGCATTCCTGCAGGACGATCGCATCACAGGAATGCCACTAGACACCAGGGAGTATTTTTTTTTTTTAATAAACAATGAAGGTGAGTGACCCCTGGGGCAGGGATCACTCCCTTGGGGGGCATTTTTTTAAGGCCTTTTCTGCCCCTCTTGGGGCCGATCAGCATATTTTAATTGGGCCGATCTGCCCCCAAGAGGGGCAGAAGCCACTAGGCACCAGGGATATATATCTATATCTATATCTATATTTTATTTTTTTACAGGTGGGGAATGACCTTTTAGGCAAGGGTCGCTCCCCTGGGGGGCAATTTTATTTTGGACCATTTCTGCCCCTCCACCCCTTGGGGGCAGATCGGCCTACTTTTATTCGGCCAAACCACTGGACACCAGGAGAGCGGCCCCTTGGGGAAGGACCATTCCCCATGGGGGCAAATTAGCAGATCAACCTATTTCTATTAGGCCCATCTGCTCCCTAGGGGGGCAGAAACCACTTAGGCACCAGGGATTGGTGTGTGTGTCTTGTTTGGGTGGGCAGCCCCTTGGGGGCACATTACTGTTGGCCATTTCTGCACCCTGGGGGCAGATCGGCCTATTTTTGTAAGGCCCATCACCCCCCAAGGGGGGCAAAAAAAACACTAGAACCCAGGGAATATATACAGTATATATTTTTTTTTAAAGATTGTGGTGGTATGGCCATAACCCCACTCCAAATAAATAGGGACAAAGTTGTTCTGCCCATCGGTGGACAGATGGGACAATTACACCCCACCCACTCCCTGGAGGGGGCAGAAAGCCTAATAGATGCCAGAGGATTTAAAATAAAAAATGTGGGGTGGTAGCTACCAACCAGTATGGGCATGGTTATGATCCCAACCCAACTGAAGGGGGTAACAGTCTTTCAGCTCCCCCCGCACACTAAAAGATCTTATTCCAAGGGCAAGCAAGAGGACATTTGTTTATTTTAGGTTTTGATTTTACATTTGGGCCATGGGAGCTTGGCTATCTCTCAAAATCGTCCCACTTGGAATGGTGAGGGCTGCACTTTTTGGACTTTGGGACGCTGCCATGTAGAAAAATGTACAAGATCTAGACACATCTGAAAAGTAAACATCTGGGTGAGTCCAGGGTGGTGTGCTTCACATGCACCTCGCACCATTTTCTTACCAACAATGCCCTGCAAATCTCCATCTTTGTTTGAAATCACACATTTTCCTCACCTTTTTGTGACGGAACCTTCCGGAATCTACTGGAATCCATAAAATTCCTACCACCCAGCATTGTCGCATCTATACCGATAAAAATTCTGTCCCACTTGTCAGCCTAAACAAGTGTTTTTTCAAATTGCCCTTTAGGACCCGCTTTGGATCCCCCTCAATTTTGACATGTTTTTGGCTTTTCCCTGTCACAGGCACATGGCCCACCTACACAAGTGAAGTATCATTTTTATCGGGAGACTCATGGGAACATTGGGTAGAAGGAAATTTGTGCCAGTGCTGTGATCCAACAGAGAAATGTGGGGAAAATGTGATTTTTTAGCTAAAGTTGAGGTTTGCTGATGATTCTGGGTAAGAAAGCACTGGGGGATCCATGCAAGTCACACCTCCCTGGACTCCCTCGGCTGTCTACTTTTCAGAAATGTCTGGGTTTGGTAGGTTTCCCTAGATGGTTGCTGAGCCCAGGACAAAAACCACAGGTGCCCGCCCGCAAAAACAGGTAGTTTTGTAATTGATAATTTTGAAGTGTCCAAGTAGTGTTTTGGGGCATTTCCTGTCGCGGGCACTAGGCCTAACCACGCAAGTGAGGTACCATTTTTATCAGGAGATGTGAGGGAATGCTGGATCGAAGGAAGTTTGTGCCTCCCCTCAGATTCCAGAACGTTTCAGCACAGAAATGTGAGGAAAAGTGTGTTTTTTTGCCAAATTTTGAGGTTTGACAAGGATTCTGGGTAACAGAACCTGGTGAGAGCACGACAAGTTACCCCATCCTGGGTTTCCCTAGATGCCTAATTTTCAGAAATGCCCAGGAATGCTAGGTTTCCCTAGGTGCCAGATGAGCTGGAGGCCAAAATCCATAGCTAGGCACTTTCCAAAAAACATGTCGGAATTCAATGTTAAAATGTGATGTGCCCATGTTTTTTTGGGGGTACGTTTCCTGTCACAGGCACTAGGCCCACCCACACAAGTGTGGTACAATTTTTATCGGGAGACTTGGGGAAACACAGAATATAAGAACAAGTGTTATTGGCCCTTGTCTTTCTCTACATTTTTTCCTTCAAAATGTAAGGCAGTGTGTAAGAAAGAAGAGTATTCGAGAAATGCCCTGAAATTCGCATGCTAGTATGGGGATCCCTGAATTCAGACATGTGCAAATAACAACTGCTTCTCAACACCTTATCTTGTGCCCATTTTGGAAATACGAAGGTTTCCTTGATACCTGCTAGACCTGACAGCCATAGGGTGGCAATCCCCCAACGTTTTGCCTGCCTCCCTTTACTTTTCTGACACTGTTTTGCTGGTTTTAGGATTCTGCGGCCCGTATTTATACTTTTTGACGCTAAACTGCGCTAACGCAGTTTAGCGTCAAAAAGTTTAGCGCCGGCTAACGCCATTCTGAAGCGCCATGCGGGCGCCGTATTTATTGAATGGCGTTAGCCGGCGCTAGCAGACCGGCGCTGCCTGGTGTGCGTGGAAAAAAACCACGTACACCAGGCAGCGCCGGCGTTGGGGAAAATGGCGTTAGGGCGTCTTAAAATGGTGCAAGTCAGGTTGACGCCAAAAAATCGCCTCCACCCGATTTGCGCCATTTTTTACGACGCCCAGACGCCATTTACATGACTCCTGTCTTAGTAAAGACAGGAGTCATGCCCCCTTGCCCAATGGCCATGCCCAGGGGACTTATGTCCCCTGGGCATGGTCATTGGGCATTGAGGCATGTAGGGGGGCACAAATCAGGCCCCCTATGCCAAAAAAAAATATATATATATTTTTTTTTTATACTTACCTGAACTTACCTGAATGTCCCTGGGATGGGTCCCTCCATCCTTGGGTGTCCTCCTGGGGTGGGCAAGGGTGGCAGGGGGGGTGCCTGGGGGCATGGGAGGGCAGCTGTGAGCTCATTTTGAGCCCACAGGTCCTTTAACGCCTGCCCTGACCCAGGCGTTAAAAAGAGGCGCAAATGCGGGGTTTTTGCCCCGCCCACTCCCGGGAGTATAAATACGACGCATTTGTGTCGCAGTCATTTTTTGGGACGGGAACGCCTACCTTGCATCTCATTAACTTTGGCGCTAGACGCGTCTAACGCCAAAGTATAAATATGGCGTTAGTTTTGCGCCGAATTTGCGTCGAAAAAAACGACGCAAATTTGGCGCAAACGGAGTATAAATATGACCCTGCATACTTTACCACTGCTGATCAGTGCCACAGTGCATATGCTCTCTCCATTAAAACATGGTAACATTGGTTCATATTTGATCTACTTGTACGTCCCTAGTAAAGTGCATTACATGTGCCCAGGGCCTTTAGATTGAATGCTACTAGTGGGCCTTCAGCACTGGTTGTGCCACCCACATAGGTAGCCCCTTAACCATGTCTCAGGCCTGCCTTTGAAAGGCCTGTGTTTGCAGTTTCACTGCCACCTCGACTTGGCATTTAAAGGTACTTGCCAGTACTTAATCTCCCCTTATTCTACATATAAGTCACCCCAAAGGAAGGCCCTAGGTAACCCATAGGGCAGCGTGCTATGTAGGTAAAAGGCAGGAGGTATTACTCTGTGTTATATATGTCCTGGGAATGGAAAAACTCCTAAATTATGTTTCCACTGCTGTGAAGCCTGCTTCTTACACAGGCTAACATTAGGGCTACCCTCATATACTGTTGTGAGTGGTAGATTCTGATCAGAAAGAGGTAAACAGGTCATAGTTAGTATGGCCAGAATGGCAATACAAAATCCTGCTTATTGGTGAGGTTGGATTTTATATTACTATTTTAGAAATGCCACTTTTAGAAAGTGAGCAGTTCTCTGCACTTAAAATCCATCTGTGCCTTACAGCCTGCCTCAAACCCACGTCTGGTCTGGGCTGGTTGACAGCTCCCTTGTGCATTTCACCCAGACAACCGCAAACACAGGATACTCAGTCACACCTGCACTCATCTGCATACTGAATGGGTCTTCCTGGGCTGAAAGGGTGGAGGGGCCTGACATTTACATTTTAAAGGCTAGTGGCCTACCCTCACACAATGGACTGCCAACCTCCCTACTGGGACACTGGCAGACAGACCTGTACTTAAAGGGGACCTTGTGCACTTCAAAACCACTCTTTGAACTCCCCTCTCCTTCAAATACACTTTTGGGTATATAAACTGGGTCCCTGACCCCACCAACTCAGACACTTCCTGGGACAGACTCTCTGAACCAGATCCTGCAACCTGCCAAGAGGAGCTGCCTGGCTACCCAAAGGACTCATCTGGACTGTTTTGCTGTGAAGGTCTGCTGCTTCCCTGTTGCCTTGCTGGTCTCTCGCTCTGCTGGTAAGTGCTTCCCAAGGGCTTGGTTTAAACTTGCTTCCTGTTCCTGAAGTCTCAGGGCCAAAAAGACTTCTACTCTTCAAGGACAGTCCTTGTGCGGCAAAAATTGATGCATAGCCTGCCCAAATCGACACATGGCCTGCCCAGCAGTGAACGAATCACCGCATAGCCGAACCAGAAGGATGCAGCCCAGCCCCCAAGTAGAGATTGTTGCAGAGCCTACGTTGCGATTGGAACTTTGACGCACAGCCATACTGGATCAAAACGCATCGCCGAGTCAGAACAATGCAGCCTGACTTTCTGTGTGAGGAATCGATGCAGGGCCTGCCGTGCGACAGAAACTCCAAAGCATCGCCATACCGGATCAATGCAGCACCTGTGACTTCGTCCCACATGCCCAGGATTTCCATGCATCGTCCCTGGGCGTCAAAAGACCCTGCATCGCAGTGAGGAACCAAGACTGCATGCCGGAAATCGACACAAAGCCCTTGCAGCATGGAAAGAATCAATACATTGTCTGTCCGCATCAGGAAATCAGACGCACACGTTCCTTTTTCCATGCATCTCCTCCTCTGCGGTCTTCGTGCGTGTAATTTTGAAGCATACCAGGTACTTTGTGCACACAAGAGACATTTGTTTATTCTTAAAGACTTAAGACTCTTCTTATCATTGCAAAAGTGATATTTTGACTTGTGCTTATCAAATCTTGATTGTTTTGACCTTAATGTACTCAACTAAATATTTTATATTATTCTAAACCTGTGTGGTGTATTTTTGTGGTGTTTTCACTGTGTTACTGTATAATTTATTGCACAAATACTTTACACATTGCCCTATAAGATAAGCCCGACTGCTCAGTGCCAAGCTACCAGATGGTGGGCACAGCATCATTTGGATTGTGTGTGACTTACCCTGAATAGGATTGTGGTCCCTACTTGGACAAGGGTGTATACCTCTGCCAACTAGATACCCCAATCTCTAACACTACCTGTTTTTCACTCTTTATATTTTAACAAATGAATTGCTATATACCCGGTATACAATGAAAACACATTGCAAGGTGCAGCTCATTTATTCGCTCTGGGTACCTAGGGCTCTGGGTAAACCTACAAGCCCTATATATCCCTGCAACCAGAAGAGTCCAGCAGATGTAACAGTATATTACTTTTAAAAATCTTCCATAGCAGGAAAAAGTTAAAGAAGAACACATGGACAGAAAGGGCTGTTTTTTTCAGCTACATTTCAATATTTCTTTTTTTCAGCTGTTATTTTCTGTAAGAAAACCTTGCAGGATATACCTAAATGACCTCTTTCCGAATTCCGAATTATGTCTACGTTTAGCTTTCTGGGATCCGCCGTTGATTTCATACTGATTTTTGCCACTAATTGGAAGGAGGGTGAAAGCACAAAATTTTTTTAAAATGGGGTATATCCCAGTAAAATGCCAAAATTGTGTTGACAAATGTGGTTTTCTGATTCAAGGCTGCCTGTTCCTAAAAGCTGGGAAGATGGTGATTGTAGCACTGCAAACCCTTTGTTGATGCCATTTTTAGGGAAAAAAACACATGCTTTCTCCTGCAGGCACCTTTCCCATTTCCATGGAAAAAAAGAAATGTAAGTTATATTTTGGCTAATTCCTTGGTCTCCTCCAGAGAAACACACAGACTCTGGGTACCTTTAGAATCCCTAGGATATTGGGAAAAAAAGGACGTAAATTTAGCTTGGATAGCTTATGTGGACAAAATGTCATGAGGGCTTAAGCGCAAACTACCACAAATAGCCACAAAAAGGCTTGGTACCTGAGGGTGAAAAGGCCTAGCAGCGAAGCGGTTAATTAGTGTACAGTTTATTGTAGTGTGTTTGATTGTATGTGCTTAATATTTTTATTTATTTGTGTTTTCAGTAACATAATTTATTAGTTATGAAATTACAGAAATTTTATTTTTAGTTGTATTAATGTATATAAATAATTGTTTAATTTGTTTTAGTAGCGGGATATTGGGTTTTTAGGAGGTAAATGTAGGGAGATTTTTAAGAAAAAAATATATGCTAAATTAAATTTCAAGCCAATCATTTTTGAAATATGTAAGGTAATAATTTAGAAATTAAAATTTTGTTGTGTTGTGTGACTCATTTTAATATATTTTATTTCATATTAATGAAGATATATTAATGGTATTAAATAAAATTAGGAAAAAACATAAAAAGCATAAAATATATGAAAACTTTTAAATTAATTTTATAGTAAAATAATGTGTGTGAGTATGGAGTATTGATTGCCTATTTAAAATGTGTAATTCGCATTAGCTTGCTGTAAATGTTAGATTTTGAAGAGGCTATTTTAAAGTTAACCTCTTTAGTGTCCAAAACATTCTTAACATAGGGCCTCATTATGACATTGCCGGTCCCCGGTCGCCATGGTGGTGGTGGCGGTCCGACCACCATCAATGTGGCAGTCAGACTGCCGTATTACCAGTTTAGCAGTTGTACCAAAAAAAGATCGTCAGTGGTCCGCCGGCACCGAGAAGTAGTACAGATCGCCATGGTCTCAAGGAAGCACAAACAGACCAGCAGAGACAGTGTTTCCACCAGACCCATTACGAGGTTGCACACCGCCAATGTGACTGTGGTGGTCCAACCACCATGTTCAAGCTGGCAGAAACAGACAGTATAAAGGGAGACACTCACCTGCAGGAAGCCTCACACGTCCGATGTCGCTTTGGAGCTATTCACAAACATCATGCCGTTGCTGATGCTCATCGAAAGACAACAGAATCAACATCACCGTGGACACCAGCAGCCATAAGTACACACATCTACCTATATCATGAAACTTGAAAAAGGCTTGTAGTGCCAGTTTTCACATTAAAAGGGGGCGCACCACAGGCAGCAGGTACACATCTCAACCTACACACACTCACAAGCATACATTAGCAGGAACACACACACAGTCACAATATACCCCCTTTGGGCAGCACACTTACACTGCACTGCAACACTACACAAATACAGCTAGCCACCCAGCTCAGGCACAGGGAGACTGAAGGCTACACAACATTGTCACACACATCAACAACAACACACCAACAGCACATATACAAATACACCTCAAAGACTCACATTCACCACTGGCCTGGGACTGTACTCACATACAACACATTTATATATATATTGATGTGGCATGCAACACAAATACGACCACCATTAAATAACCCTGCAACGGACACACACACATCACACGCACACACACACATAGCGAAACAGAAGCACAATGGCAGGCAGAAAACACAGGGAGACAACAAGACAAAGGAAGCCAGCTATACCTGCACATTTGGGATGGAGTCATCTGAGACACCAAGGGAAAGAGACAGCACTGGGACATATCTATCACTTTCAACAGGCCCCTCAAAAAAAATGTGCACAGGAAATGGCTCCACATGGGTGTCAGGGACAAACAATACTGAACCAAAATGTCATGCACATCTGCACCTCAAACAAAATGTGCACAGGAAATGGCCCTACCTGGGTTTCAGGGACAAACAATACTAAACCCAAATGTCATGCACAACTGAACAATGGGGAAGGGCAAGCCAATCAAAGGAACGCATATAACTCCTACGCATGGGACATACCTCTATAGGAACTAGCTGCAAGGGATACACACCATTGCATTTATACACACACATACCTATACACACAAAATATACCCTTTTCTTGGTGACATCAGCACTGCCCACAAACTTACAAACTAGAAACAACAGCACATGGAGTAGCAAGCACACTCAAACACACACAACTGGAGACACACAACCAAAGTTACTCAGGAACAACATAAAGCTAGAAGAGGAATTGGAAGACAAAGGTGTACCCAATAATCCAACAACTGTTTAGGTTTTATTCTGAAAAAAAGATTCTGAATAAAGGCCATTGGCCAGTCCATGCAATGCTGAGTCATAGCACAGTACTGTGCCAAATTGTGACTCCTAAATGCCAGGTAACCTCCACAGGCAGGGGCATCAAGGAGGCTGGTAGGCACCTCAGAGATTATCCAGGAGTCAGGGGTTGGGGAGATTGGATTTGGAAGGGGAGGTTCGGGCTTGGGAGGGGTAGTCATCTTCTTGGGTGGTGTGAGCTTCTTCTTCTGGGGAGAGGTAAGGTTACTTGCATGTGATTGGAGTGGTTGTATGCTGTGTAGGTGTGGATGTCATTTGTGTGTGCTTATGGGAGGTATGCGTGTGTGGTGGCTCTCTTCTGGGTGGATGAGTGTAGGCATTTGTGTGTCTTGGGGGAATGGGAGGTAGCGGTGCTGGGGGATGTGGGAGTGGTGGATGTGTGTGTGTCTGTTGGGGTGGTGACTGCAAGTTGGCCGTATGTGGTGGATCTATGTGTGTCTGTAGTTGTGGTTTCTGCAGGTGTGGTGCTTATGGTGGATGTCTGCAGGCCTTCTGCGGTGGGATTTGTGGGTTTATACTGGGTGTGCTTGTAACTGCTGGTGTTATGCCTGTCGGTATGCTTGATGTAGTGTCTATAATGCTAGGGGTGTTGGGAGAGTCCAGGGAAGTAGTGAGTGTTGCTGTGTCTGTAGGTGGCTGTTGTTTGTGTGTGTGACAGTGTGTTTTGTGGTACTTGTGTTTTTGTGAGCTACTCTTGGGTGTTGAGGTGGATGTCTGTGAATCTGTTTTTATGTCTTGGATAGGCATGGGGAGGGGGGACTTGTATTGAGAAGAGGGAGGTAGAGGAGGGACGGAAGATGGGGAGTGACTGGTTGCTGTCAGTGAGGAAGCTAAGGCCTGAAAAGATCTCTGTGGGCCAGCTATTGCACCATGAGTACCTTCCAGGAATGAATTTGTCTGTTGGAGCTGAGTTGCCACTCCCTGAATGGCCTTCACAATGGCTGACTGACCCACAGAGATACTCCTCAGGAGGTCAACAGCCTCCTCACCGATGGCAGCAGGGGTAACAGGGGCTGGGGCGGAGGTACCTGCAACAAAGGAAACTCCAAATCTTTTAGGTGAGCGGGCACAGCCAACTGGGCGGGGAGCAACACGGAGGGCAGTGATAGAACGGGGGTTGAGAAAGATGGCAAGGGGGATGCACCGAAGGGTCTGCCACCACCAGGGAGTGGCTACTGGAAGAGGAATACAATGATGATAAGGATGTAGATCCGGTCTCCACCATGGCACTCCCCTCGCCTTCAGACCACTGGGCCCCTCTGTGTCAGTGGTGTCTTGACCTGAGGTCACGTGGCCAGATGCTTCCCCACTTGGCTCAGCCCTGTCTACTCATCTTGCTGGTGCTGATGCTGCAAGGACAAAGAGGAATTGGGTTATCACGTGTCCATGATAACAATTGAACCACAGCCCTGATTGACAAACAATACCATTATGTCAAGTAGGCCCCAGCAAAAACTTGCACCTAAGTGGCACATACATGTTTCATAACATATGCATGCGTGCCATGTGGATTTACAAAAATTGCCCTCAGGAAAATCAGGATCTCAGACAACTACATTTGCCTGGCTGAAATCTTGAAACCACAATAACCATACAACAACTAGGAGACCGCTTCATCCTCAAAGCTGTCCCACATGTAGCAGACCTCCATTAACTAATGGCAAACAATAGTATCCTGCTGTAAAGTCCATTTCCACATATCCCACACAAGGTTATGCACACATCTCTCTGGAACATATGTATTGAACCAACAATGAGAAATGATGCCCTGAAATCCTGCTATGTTTCTTACAAAAGTACAATACCCTAGAGTTGATAACATGAAAATGCCTATGTCACACTGGAAACATATCAATCAACAATGTACACTTCACCAAGTGACATCAGTTCCAACAGAGTCAAGGAGGTAGTATTAATATCACTTAGATAGGCCACACATGGGGCATTGAAAGGAACACTTTTGATGTTAGGTTCAAAATGTCAGGAAGAGATGTCTCTAGAACACAAAAAACAACGCATTAGCAAGCCCCAGGATAGTCAGCACTAATGTCTGACACCCATTACAATGACGTTCTCTGAGTGTTTCTGTAAAAGCCATTTATGCTTTGCATGTTGGAGAGACACAGAATTTACAAGGACTAAAAGAAGGCCCTCAACCTGTTGCCCTTTGAGAAGCAACATCACTATCAACATCTTGGACATGCCAACCCTGGTGTCTGTCTGTGGATGAATTACTGTACTCAAACACATGTTATGTCAACATCACTGCAAGTCACTCCATCAGTGCTTTAAATGGGCCGGTACTCTCCGGTACTGAGTACCGGCACTTTTTTATTTCGAGAGGGAGAGTACCGGCATATCTCAAGAAAAACGCAATACTTTTAATTGGAGAGTACCGGCACTTCTCAGAAACAAGCAGGTACTCTGGTACAGAGTACCTGCACTTCTATTTTTCCATTTAAAGCACTGCACTCCATGATGCATGCCAACAGTCAGTGCACAATCCTTAACCATTACACATGTGCAGTGCACTGTGCTACATGATTACACATCAGAGGCATAGATATAAACAAAGCGGTTACACACTCTGGGCCTACCTGATATGTCTCTCATTGTTACTGCGGTTCTCCATGACAAAAGACATACTAAAGTCAGCGGTCCGAAAAGAAACAATGGTGACACACTCCTGTCTGTGGCACAAGATGAAATGTAACCCCAATGAAAATGTACAATTCCACAAACAGTTTGCCATACACATATATGGGAGGGAATACATACATCATCCCATCAACATAGGTAGAACATGCATGAAACTGCAGCTTACTAATATTGTGTAAAGAGAAAAGGACACATGCTGACAGGTAGGCACAAGAAATGTTGGCAACAGCGATGACACATGATTCATGTCAGTAGACAGTCCCTACTTACCAAGGTAAAGTAGTATGTATGATGGATACCTACACATCACAGACTGCAGTGAGACATCATCACCCATCACACACTGAAGATAACTAGCTTCTGGGTGGCAGATGTCTACGTACACAAATACCCAGACACATGGCAAAGTACAGTGAAACATAACCTACTTACCTTTGCCCTGTAACATGTAGGAATAGTTATCAGTTGGACACAAATTACACCCACTACAACAAAAAACAGTACAAGTATAATCACTGTACACAGCTATCTGTGCTCCCTGTAGAGAAACTGGTTTGAGGATTCCCCCCAGTTTTGTCCTAGGTTCAAAAGGCAATAACGCTCACCAGTTTGATACACTTGATATGGCAACACAAACAAGCTTCCATCTACTGTGTGACACATGGCTCAACACTCACTGTAAGGGGGAGCAGTCAGTACCTAATGCAATCACCTGGCAATTGGGCAGGCATGCATTTGCTGTGTACTCACCCCTTTATGGCCTCTGCGCTGCCCTCAAACACCCGTCAAGTTCAGAGTAAGCCAGCTCCAGAATATGGGGCATTAGGGGGGTCATGATCTGATGGGCATCCTGCCCACATAAGGAGGACAGCCCCAGCTGGGCCTCCGCAATCTTCCGGGTTCAACATCTCAGCTACTCACACCTCTGGCTACTGTGGGCGATGCACCGACTGTGGACCCCCAGGGTTTGCACCTACTTGAGGATGGATTTCCATATCCCTTTTTTCTGATGGGTGTTGACCTGCATGGATGCAATAGACAAGACTAAAAATCATGTCCACACGTCTCATCCAAAATGGCTGAGTCACATACATGTCAGTACACCAAACTGTGAACATTCTGCTTTGTCCGTACTGCCCAAGTGTGGCACATAGTAACCATTGAGAACAGGGACATGACTGCAAACACTTCCCAATCTGCAGACCAACCCACCACCCTCCTCACGCCCTGCACTGACTAGGTAGGTCAACTGATAGCTTGTGGGACATGATCTAGCAATCTGACTGAGATCTGAGAAACAATGTGATACATCTCACCTCTGTGGCTTCTGAAAGGTAGACTCCTTAGGCATGAATGCATTAAAACACTCACTCTGTGAAAATGGTCCTCTGCATATAGTCCCTACAGGCTACTGTCAGGGTACACACTCAAACATTACACATGGGTAAGAACGAAGGGACTGGCATGGTGGGTAAAGAAAGAGTCTAACATGTGTGGACATGTTCACATACCAATGCAGACTCATTCCACTTCAGGGGGTGGGATTCTATGTGTCTTATCATTAACACATAGCACACTTTTGAACATATGCGTCCATATTACATAGATTGCATTCAAAACAACATAGGCATGTGTTGTCCATTTCCTGCAATGTGACTAGACTACTGATTCGTATATCAAAGGTTCCCAGGAAACAATACACTGTTTGCACTTTTGAAATGTCAGAAATGCAATGAGTCTGCACAAAAAATATGTGGGCTGTATGAAGGTGATAACAGGGATGTGGGATTAAGGGACCTGTCAGGGTTCAGAGACACACATTGACAATGATACCAAGTGCACATTATTCACAGATCATTAACTCTCCCCTAAAACCATTTACATTCTTATCAGAGAAAAGAGCCTAATTAAGCTGCATATTAGCGCACAGCCAAGACATGGCCTTATAACAGGCCTCATAACAGGATTAGCTGGGATACAGGGAGTGGGCACAGTGCCACATTTGCATAGTGAAAGTGATTCAACACCAGCCTGGACTTGGACCAATACTGTTAAATACATTTGACAGGCCCTGGCTCAACAGTTTAGTGAGGACAGATGTGGTTTGAAATCTCTGTGACAACATACACATTGCTCAGTTGACATACAACTGACACAAACAAAATACATACACAACTCATGCTGTCATGCAAATACATGTTGCCTCACATTGACAACATCCATGAGGTAAGAGACTTCTGGAGGTAGCTGTAATGTCACCTCAACTGGTTATGTGCATTCAACAGAAGGTAGATCAGGGAACACTAAATGCACAGACACCACAATATATTAGAACAGCCAACCTCCAAGCCAATTACAAACACATAGTCCACATGGTAGTCCTCTTGCGGTGGCTAGCCAATGACAAGTGACCAATGCGGTACACGTTCAGCAAAGCAACAAACAAGTGGCCATTGGATGAATTAAAAAACAACACAGCTCACAATCATGGGCCCAGTGGGCAAACCTGCAAATTACACTATAAAACACACCCCTTCACTGACAATGATCCTTTACATCTCCACTGCAACTAAGATTTGATTTTGTTCAGAGAGATAAATCACCACTTTCTTCACCATCACTAGCACCCCTTTCTCACTCGTCTCTCCATTTACTCCCTACATCACTTACTCCCTGTCACCTACTTTCATTGGCCACCAAAAAAAACCATTTCTCGGAGGATGAGTTGAGAGTCAAGGTGGATGAAATCATAAGAGTAGAGCCCCACTTATTTGGAATCTGAGTCCAGCACACTCCTCTCAGTTGGAAAATAGAACTGTGATACGGATAGTTGACAGAGTGAATGCTGTAGGTACCACCCAGTGCACATTGGAGGACATTAGGAAGAGGTGGTAAGACCTAAGGACCAAAGTATAGTCCCTGGCCTCCAGGCAACAGATGGAGAGCAACAAGACTGGTGGTGGCCCTTCCAGTCCTCCATTACAACTCTTTCCCTGGGAGGAGAAGGTCTTGGCCATCTTGCATCCCAAAGGCTTGACAGGAATAGCTGGGGGAGTGGAGTCTGGTAAGTTACAACACAAAA
Organism: Pleurodeles waltl; assembly: GCF_031143425.1. Classification (NCBI taxonomy): domain Eukaryota; kingdom Metazoa; phylum Chordata; class Amphibia; order Caudata; family Salamandridae; genus Pleurodeles; species Pleurodeles waltl. Next base: position 397,191,111 of record NC_090439.1, read on the forward strand.
ACGCATGCTCAGCTTTTCCCATTGTGCCATTCATTGACTTTACCAACATTCAATACCCAGAGTAAGACTGTCAATGTGCATTGTTGGACCTAACATCACAGCAACCAGGGCCCATAACATCCCATAAGTTGGAAAGGTGCATGTAAGTGTTTCAGAATCAAAAAATCATCCTGGGACTCATAGTATGTCTCAACATATAAATGTATACTCCGACCTAAATGCAGTCTGGCAGCAGATATGTAATACCCAACATTTGTCTAGTGTTTGAAGTAGAGGGAGTGACCTGTCTGCAACTCCCGGGAGGTCCTGATTCTGTAACTCCAAACATCCTCCCAGTCTCCACTTGTCCAAATACACCTGTTAGTGATCACTCAAATGACATTTACTCACCTAGGAGTATACCATTTGTTAAGTGTTGGGAAGTAGACAGAGTGACGTGACTGCGAAGACCAAAATGTCCTGTTTCTGTAACTCCAAGCCCCAGCCCAGTGTTCACTTGCCCAAATTGATCTGTTTGTGAACTTATAAATCCTCTTCACTCACCTGGGAATATACCATTTGTCAAGTGTTGGGACGTAGAGTTAGTGACCTGACTTCAACTCCCAGGAGGCCCTGTTTCTGAAACTCCAAACACCAGCCCAGTGTTCACTTGCCCAAATATATCTGTTTGTGAACTCACAAATACTCTTCACTCACCTGGTAGCATACTATTTGTGAAGTGGTGGGAAGTAGAGAGAGTGATCTGACTGCAACTCCAAGGGGGCCCTGTTTCTGTAACTCCAACCGCCAGCCCAGTCTCAACTTGCCTAAATACACCTGTTATTGAACTCTCAAATTAGATTTACTCACCGTGGAGTTTATCAATTGTCAAGTGTTGGGAAGTAGAGAGAGTGATCTGAATGCAAAGCTCAATAGGCCCTGTCTCTGCAACTCTAAACACCAACCCAGTGTTCAGTTGCCCAAATATATATGTTTGTGAACTCGCAAATGCTCTTCACTCACCTGGGAGTATACCATTTGATAAGTGGTGGGAAGTAGAGGGAGTGATCTGACTCCAACTCCGGGAAGGGGGGCTGTGTCTGTAACTTCAAACACCAGTCCAGTGTCCACTTGCCCACATATACCTGTTAGTGAACTCTCAAATAAAATGTACCCACCTTGGGGTTTACCGTTTGTCAAGTGTTGGGAAGTAGAGAGAGCAACCTGACTTAAAAGTCTAATAGGCCCTTTTTCTGTCACTCCAGACACCAGCCAGTATTTACTTTACCAAATGCATCTGTTTGTGAACTCACAAATGCTCTTCACTCATCTGGGATTATACCATTTGTGAAGTGTTGGGAAGTGAGGGAGTGACCTGAATGCAACTCCCAGGATGCCCTGTTTCTGTAACTCTGAACTAAGCTCAGTGTCCACTTGCCAAAACACGTCTGTTAGTGAACTATCAAATCAAATTTACTCACCTGGGAGTGAGCTATATACAGATCATAGTCAATTCAGGGACATGTCTGTCTATCTAGCTTCATTTTAACCTGGTATCCCAAGACCCAACCTTTGAGGACAGGAATTACACCTTACCAAGTGTGTATACCAAGTATTTCTAAGGCCATAAGCTGCATCAGCAGATGGGTAGCAGCAGCAAATACATAGACACAGAACTGCACACATGATGACTACAGATACAACAAAGTTGTATGTTTGCCTGTATCACACTGAACTAGGCCTCCGAATGGTCAAATGCACTTGTTGCATCTCCACTGTGTTGGCTTCACTGTTGGTAATATGCCATTTTCAGTCCTTCATCCAAAGTGCAACTGATTAGCACATCTAATGAGCTTTTTGAGTCTAGTGGGTTAGGCAAGCTTCACACATGTCATGTCAAATACTTCAATACCATGGTAAAGTGGCACAATAGGCTAATCCACCACTTAAGAATGTCCCATAGCTCTACTTACTGTAACACAAAACCTTTGGAGGTAGATGTCACACTTCAACCAATAACAATGTACTCTCTTACTCAACAGCCTCTGGGTTGACCTCATCGACCAACCAGAGTCACACTCCACCCCCGGATGAAGCCCTAAGTGATGACAACGCTCCTGGACTTGTGGAAATGGAGGATGGTCCTGGCACATCTGGGCAACCTGGTCCGATGGCAACATTGAGTCTCACTGTGCCCACAATGACACCTTGAGCCCTGTTGCGTCAACATCACTGGCAACAACACGTCCCCCAATTGTGTACTTAACATAGTTTTAACCATCTAGTACCCCAAGTCCTGGATCCTGAGATGCAAACCAACACTCCTGACACAGAGGGTCCAGGACCCAGTTGGAGAGTGTACCCTGTTTGAAGGGCACAGGCTTGTGTGGGTAGGATGCATGGGAGTGATTTTGTGGGCCAGCAGAGTGAGGCCACTGGGGCTTCTGTTGACCAGGACACCATCTGCCACGTATTGGGGGTCCATCAGCAGTCCCAAGGCGTGATGAGCCAGGTGTACTTGAACTCCAGCAGTGAAGCAGCTGCAGAGGGACATGGTCCAAAAATTAGATTATCACAATTGCAACATGTGCATACTAACAGGGGTGCTGAGGGAATTCCTTACAACCCTGAGCAGTGTTTTCTACTACCATCCAACTCTTCCTGTTGGGCAACTAACTCAAGCCCAAGTACATCTGCAGCAGCCACAGGAAGGGAGGCCCTGCCAGAGGCACACCAACCCTCAGACACAACTGATGCTCCCCCTCACAAGCGGGGACGACCAGGGAAGAATCCAGGAGGTGCAGATGGCAAGACACCCACCACTGCCAGAAAACAACCTCTTCCTTATTGTCCTCCTTTGTGTGTCACACATACTCTCTGTGGACTGATCCTGAACCACATTCCAATCCCAATGCAAGGAATACTCTGGACTTTGGACTTTTAATGTGTGGCATCTCCTAGCATGATTTCACCATACTGACCCATTCACTTTACATTTTTGTTTCTTTCTGTTCCAAAGTTATTTTCTGTATTAGCATTGTCATAAATTCACCCATTACAAACTCTTTGTCTACTGTCTTAAAATTTACATTTAGCTATGTAGATATGTAAGGCAATGTGAAACATGCAATGAAGATATAAGCTACTTGTGCAAGCAGGGAAATGTTGCATTTATACAGTGTCCAGCTCAGGATTACAAACATTACACACCTACACATACAAACAAGTGTCTTGTTTCAGAAGAGATTTCATTGCATTGTTCAGCACACAGGCTGTCAAGATGTCAGAAACCTAGAATTTCAGGTATGACCATACTTGATTCTGTAGGCCACAAAATATACAGGTAGAGACCCCCAAAACATTATATGAATGGGCATATCAGACATTGTCCTGTTAGATAGGCAAAAGTGGATATGGTTGATGACATCAGCTGGAGACAAATCCCTTAGCTCTCAAAAGGAAGGCCACCTCATATAATGCAACTCCCAGACAGGTGGCAGTAAAACTATCCCTGATAACAGCATCATTACAATCCAGTGATACTGTATCTGGTGGTATGACACAAACAAATGTCAGTGATGTGCCACAGGCACTTTGGCCTACAATGATGAAGCACATTGACAGCTACAAATAGTTCAGACAACCAGAGTGTATAGCCAATGTGAATGGGGAATAGACATGAATTTGGCCTATAACAACATTTTTACTGACCACATGATGACACACATGATGCATCATGGCCACAACACGACAACGAACAAGTCCAACTGAGTCTTGTGCACTTCTATCCTATCACTGTGCAAGCTGTTTTGACACTGGACTTCTACACCCAAACTCTGCGAAATACATTCCCAGGAACCATCCATGCCCACTTTGTATGTCCCAACAGCACTATATACCAGACAATTTCACAACTCTGAAATGCCCAAATGAAAATCTCAGGCTGAAGGAACCTGAACAAAGAACAAAGTATAGTTTTGAAACCTTACATATGACACAAGTTACATAGCAAACATCTGGAGAACAAAGTCCATAAGAAAAATCTGACATAAACAAAGCAACATCATCAAACTGTGAATGTGTCAAACGCTTCTTCATCAAACACCCATTGGTACATTTTACCTAAGCACCATCTCCCTATTTTTAAAAATATACTCCACACATTATCACAACTACAGTTCATTGTACAGTCAAAGTCATAACATCGCATTACATACTTACACTCATGATAAGAAGCTGTTGATGGATCTTGTCGCAAGTCAGCTCGTTGCTCTTCGCCATTATCATCTTCATTTGGCATTTCAGGATTCTCACCCAGTGGTAGTGCAGGCTCCCCCTCCTCTGGGATGTAAAGGATATTCCTCCGCAGGGTGATGGTATGGAGCATGCAGCATGCCATGGTGATCTGACACACCTTCCTGGGTGAGTATAGGAGGGCTCCTCCCAGTGTTGTACAGACAGTGAAATCTTGCATTCAGGAGCTCTAAAACCCGCTCCATTGATAGCCGTGTTCTTCCTTAGGCCTCATTGAAGCGGACTTCCCCTGGTGTAGTTGGATTCATCAATGGTGTCACCAACCAAGGAAGGTTTGGATATGTTGAGTCTCCGGTTTTGGAATGAGGCATAAGTGCCCCAATGAGTCATTCACTTTATGATTGTAGCACCTGATATTGCCCACACTAAATCACGACAGATGTGACTTACCAACCAGCCAGGCCCTCTCTAGTTGCAGTTGTAACATCAGCTGGGGTATGGTGCTGTTCCTCTTCACAAAGGAATCATGGACTGAACCTGGAAACAGGGCACAGACGTCTGGAATGTAGAGATCTGACAAGCAGGTAACTTACACATTGATAGAATTGAAGTACTGACTGTTGTGATAGACTTGTTCACTGGCCTGGGGTGGCACCAAGGCAATATGTATGCTATCAATGGCTCCCACCACATGTTGGAGTCAACAAAAACCAAGGAAATCAGCCTTCACATTAGCTAAATCCTCATGTGAGGGGGACATAATATAGCTGTCAATGTGTTTCATCATTGCTGATAGCACGTTTCTTAAAACACCACTGAATGTAGGTTGGAACACACTACCAGATGTGGCCACTGAATAATGGAAGCACCCTGTGGCCAGGAAGTATAATACTGCCATAAATTCAACAATGGGTGGTATGCCTGTTGGATTTGTGTTTCCAGACATCAGATCTGGCTCCAATTGACAAAATAAATTCACAATAGTTTGCCTATTCAGAATGAACTGTCACTGGGCATTCACTACTTACCAGAGGAAAGTATTGCTCTGTGACTGCACTCAAAGGACAATGTACGCTCTGTCACATGACCTACTTTGCTGTAGCTTGTGGCTGGGGGCTACTGTACATTATGGTATGTCTGGTGATCAAAGCTGTTGTTCAACTGTGATCCGACACATGTAGTGACCCTATTTGTCTTTGTAATTTCAGCATCAGCACAGGCAAGTGGAGGAGACAGGGCCAAAACCAGAGGGGAAGTAGCTGGCCACGGTACCTCCAGTCAAGAGACATCAGACAGGGAGGGACCCAGTGGCCCGTAGGCTGAGGAGAGTGCTATGGAGGACACTCGATCAACTTCTTCAGCTTTAAATTCTTCCTCCAGTGGCCACTCCTTAGTGGTGATGGATCCATCAGGACCTGTACCTGTTACATCCTTGTCCACCACCTTCAGTTCCACCTTCAACCTCCCTGTTGCTCCCCACCAAGTTGACCGTGCCCGCTCACCCAAGAGGGTGGGCGTCTCCTTCACACCAGGCACCTCACCCCTTGCCCCAATTATCCCTGTTGCCCTGAGTGAGGAGGCTACTGGCCTTCTATGGAGTATCTCTGTTGGTCAGACTGCCATTCTAAATACCAACTGGTGGTTGCATACCTGGAAGACATTCACAGTGCCATGTCTGTCCTACAGGTATCTCTTTTTTAAGGCTCAGCCTTCCACCCCCTACAATCCTACCTCCACCACCTACCTCTTCCTTATCTAATTTCCCTCTTTCCATACCCATCCTAAGCATACATAGAGGCATATTTATGGAAAGTGGCACTGTGTTAGAAATGGGGTTTCTGGTTGGCTAGGGTATGCACCTAAGCCAGGCAGAATGCACTCACTGTAGTCCGGTCAAGGGAGTTACACGTCCAAGATAAACCCAGCTCACCCCCTTGGTAGTTTGGCACGAGCAGTCAGGCCTAACCCGGAGGCAATGTATAAAGTGCTTGCACAATACACACAACTCATGTGACGCAATATGTACACCACAAAGTAAACACAACACTGACCAATGTAAAAATAAACTGTATTGCACAAAACATAATTAGACCAAACAGTACATGTCAGTAATACCCTGCTACCTTAGCAATTGTCAGAACGTTACACAGGTTACTAATACTCTGCAAGAATAAGCAGTAGTCACATTAGAACACGTACGTACTCAGGATTCTGCAACATCAGCAGTAGTCAGGAATCACAGTAAAGAAATAAATGCACTTGTAATGGAAATATAATGAAAGCCTATACTAAGAGCATTATAAAAACCTATGGCAAGTCATAAAACCCATATAAGCATGCCAGGCCCATAAAGGGAGCATCAGCACATGTATGTAACCTCATAAAACAAACAGGTCGACATATCCTTCCACAATGTCCATACCAGGAACAATAGAAATAAATATGTCCCAAAAGGTACCTGTATTATGTTGAAGAAGGCACTCCTAGTGCCACGAAGATGAATGTGGGGCCCCCAGCGCTCCTATGCGCAAAACGGGGGCCACGTGTTGCTCCTGGGGGAGAGGGGTGGTCTGCACCCTCACTGGTGTTTATAACTGGCCCCTCCTGGGGCCTGCGATCTCTGGGGGGGCCCCCTGGGCCATCACTGACCCTCCAACAAGGGAGGGGGGCCGAAATAATGCCCACAAAACACCAAGGCATGACAAAGGGACAGACAAAGGGGCCCTGCAGTGAAGGGGGCCTCCGTCGAGGCTTCTGCCCCACCCGCATTCTCTAGGGGCCAAATAAGGGCTTTGTTGGGGCAGGGGGATCCTCCGATGAGGCTTCCTTTCCCTCCTACCCATTCAAAGAACAAAAAGGGGCTCTGCTTGGGTCGCAGCAGTATGCAGGCACCAAAGCAGGTGCCTGCCTGTGCCCCAGGGGCCTTCTGCAGAGCGCGCTTTACCCCGGGGGCACGATAGGAGCGCACTCACGCCTTATTTGAAATCAAGGGTGCCCTAGGAGTCCCGGGGCAGTGCATCCCTCGAGCTTCGAACTCTCCAATGCCCGGGTCATGGCGGTGAATTCCATTAATGGCAATGATGTGCTTTTCAAAGCGCAGGGGACATTCCTTCAGCCTGGGTTGCAGCGGTGATTCCCAGCACGGCAATGCGCTTAGAAGCGTAAGGGGCACAGAGAAGTGCTCTCTTAGTGCTATAAATATACTAAACAGCACTCCTGGTACTGTGGATAGTTGCAGGGATTTGGGTCCACAGCACCCTGCACCAGGAGACAGAATAGGGGGGGAAGTACAGGGCTAGCAGGCCCAACAACAGGCCAGGATTAGGGATGCAGATGGTGGCAGTTCCTCCTAGTGCCCAGGCAGGTCACAGGTCAGCACAGCAGCAGCAGTCCATGGCAGTTCCTGGTAAGTCCATTCAGCAGCGTCCTGTGTCCAGTTCCAGCAGAGTTGTGACCAGTGTCATGTATGATACATGTTTAATGCAGGTGAGTGTGTAGGTTTGACAATGAGGATAATTGGGTGTTTTAAGTTGTGTATAATTGGTGAATAATTTGTAGTGAACACTTTTGTGAGAATCTCACATCAAAAGAATTGGGATATATTGTACTGTTTGGTTTTGGTATTAATTTAAGGGATGGGTTGAGATTTTTAATGATGATTTGGTTATATTTGAGTGGCCCCATTGGGGATAGGGACATGTAATTTATATATATATATTTTATTTTTATTTGTGTATAGATTTGAACTACAGTTATTGAGAACATATTTTTCTGTCCTGAAGAATGTAGTGAAAGAATTTTGATTAGACCACCGAAACACGTCAATGCTAATTGGATTGTTGGACCTATTGGAAAGGGCCTAAATTCAAATAGAGACTTGGTGTAGAAATTGACTGGCCTGGAAATACCAAATTTTGGACAGCTTCAAGACATTAGATGATAATTGATGCTCTTTTGTTTCTCTTATATGTGTGGTATTCTAATATTTTTTGCATTTATATGTTGGGTGGATTTTATGTATTGATTATGTGAATGGGGTATTAAGAATGTTTTAAATTAAATTACAATTTTCACTGATTCTTTTGTTGGAGATTCATCACTTTAGTGTTGAGTGGATGTGATTGGTTGTTGTGTGTTTAAGAATTCATGGTTGAAGTAAAGGTTGAATTGATTGATTATTATTATTGTATTTTCTGGGGATTTTCTTTTTTCCCAGTTCCAGCAGAGTGACTGGAGTCCTAAGAATGTCTAAATTGTGGGGGAAATTTCCTTGTATTTATACTCAGTTTACAGTTTGTTTTACAAAAGAAGGGGAGAGGAGGTTCCAGCCAGTTACAACTGATCCTGGGAGTACCCCCTCTCTCCTTAAGCACAGGCCCTAAACATCAGTGGGGGGTAAACAACCCTATTGAGTGAGGCCAGGGCACAGCCTTTATAAATGCAGGTGTGCCGCCTCTCCCTTCTCTCAGCACAGGAAGACTATTCAGTATGTAGATGCACCTCTGTGACACCTCCACCCTCCCTGTGTACAGGCTGTCTGAAAAGTATGCACAAAGCCCAACTGTCACTCTGGCCAGATGTGGATTGGAGTCAAGCTGCAAAACACCAGAGTTATAGGCACAAAGAAATGCTCACTTTCTAGAAGTGGCATTTCTGTAATGATAATAAAAAATCCACCTATACCAGTAAGCAGCATTTCTCACTACCATTACAACCATACCAAACATGCCTACGCTACCCTTCATAAATCAGACAATACCCCTTACACATAAGGTAGGGCATTTCTAATGCAATGCTATGAGAAGGCAGCACTCACAGCAGTAAGATACCAAGTTAGGCTGTTTGTCACTACCAGGACAGGCCACATTACTAGGCACATGTCCTGCCTTCTACATACATGGTACCCTGCCCATAGGGCTAGCTAGGGTGTACCTTAGGGGTAACTTACATGTAGTAGAAGGGGAGTTCTGGGCTTGGCAAGTACATATTGATGCCAGGTCCCTGTGGCAGAAAACTGCAAACACAGGCCCTGCTCTAGCAGGCCTAAGACAGGTTAGAAAGGCTACTTCAGTGGGTGGCGCAAGCAGTGCTGCAGGCCTTCTATTATAATATAGGGATACCACTTTACAAGGGGCTTATAGGTAAATTAAATATGCCAATTAGGTATAAGCCAATCATAAAAAGTTTACAAGGGAGAGCAAATGCACTTCAGCACTGATTAGCAGTGAAAAAGGTCTCTGAGTGATAACGTCAGCCAACAAGAGTCAGAAAAATAAGGAGGAAAAAGGCAAAACATTTGGGGAATGACCCGTTAAAGGGCCAGGTCCAACATGACCCCCTACCAGCCTAAAGCCAAGGGGAACCAATCAATACCTTGATGGACTTCCCTGCTTGGGGCAATAGAACCAGGACCCTGGCCCGCAACTGCAGGGGCATGATCCAGCTCTATGCCAATCTAAACCCAGTTGGATCCCTCTGTCTATGCTCCCCAGACAACCTACGCTAACCCATGGAGGTGTCCTAGTTGTGTGTGTCCAGAGCCAGGTCCCAGGCAATCCCGGGGCCTCTGGTCTCTGTCACCTCTCTGAGTGGGGGGCGGGAACACCAGTTGCATGGCATCCTCTCTCCACTTTCCTTCCCACCAGGTCAGGAGTTACCCCCCTGCCACTGGTCTTCTAGCCTAGGGACTGGTCCCATAGCCTGAATAGGGGTCAGGGGAGAGTCTCTCCTCCCCCTGCCCCTCCTTCTAGGGTTCCACACCCTCCATGCAGGAGTGGTACCCCCAGAATCCAGAACTGCCAGTGTGCTGGTGTCAGTAGTCCTGGTCAGCTCACCCACCATTCAAAGGAGCCCCTCTGTAACTGGTATCCCAACCCAGGGTCCTTCTCCTCTTGGTGAGCCGGGGTTAGGAAAGAGTCTTTCCTCCTCCTGCCCCTCCTTCTAAAGTTGCGCACCCTCCCACCAGGAGTGATTCCCCTAGAAGTATTGGTAGATAGGATGGGGACAGTTGCCTCTACCTCCAGGTCAAGGGAGTTGCCCATGACCTGGTCCTCCAACCTAGGGTCTGTACCCTTGGGCTGGACATGAGTTAGGAGAGAGTCCTTCATCTCCTTCAAACCCTTCCCCTCAGAAGTGGAATTCCTAGGGAACAAAACAGTAGGGATGCTGGATACAGCAGTCTCTACTTTCAGATCTAGGGGGTTGCCCATGACCTGGTACTCCAACCTAGGGACGGTACCCTTGGGCTGGACACGAATTAGGGGAGAGTCTTCCCTCTCCCTCAAACCCTTCAAAGGAAGTACCTGCACCCTTCTTTGCGGGGTGATGCTGCTTGTCTCCAGAGCGGGCGGGGCACCGGTTCCAGTTGTCCCTCTCACTCCTTCAGACACCAGGGGATCCCTTTCAGAGGATCGGCCTTTGGTAACGACTAATTTCCTGCCTTGGGGTCCCTTTTGGGTTGCCTTCCAAGACAACTGTAAGAGGACAGGTCCCTCTGGACCCTGCACCCTCCCTGCGCCGTATCTTGTCGGGGTCGGTTTAGTTCCTGCCCTGGGGCCCCTTGTGGGTGCTATCCAAAACTAGCATAAGAGGACAGGTCTCGCTAGATCCTGCACCCTGCCCGCTCAGAACTTGGCCTGGATTACCCAGAACCTTCCCCACCCTTAGCTGAGGTGAACCTAAGATAGCCCTCAATGCCTGACCAGTTCCTCTAGCACTAAGCCATAGGTCGGCCTTCTTTGCAAGTTCCCTGGGGTCAGAGAGCTCACAGTGTGACAGGTGTCGGTGTAGCTCTGAAAAACAGCAACGAAACATGTGCTCCCTTAAAATGAGATTAAACAGCCCTTTATTGCTGTGCTACTCTCCACCCATCCTTCTAGTGCTTTGCAACAATTCCCAATGAAATCCTCCCAAGACTGGTGAGACCGCTTCTTGCTGACTCTGAACCTCAACCTGCAGTCCTCAGGGGTGAGAGCGTACTTTTCTATCAGAGCCTTTCTGATGTGGGGATACCCCTAACTGTCAATCCCTTCTGGGGCCAGTAGGGCATCCCTTTCCACCTCAGGAATATATCTTTCTCTCTACGACAGTTCCCCAATCCTATTCAGGGATCTCGCATGCAACTAGACCTTCCTCATACTCCCTCAGCCACTGATGTATGTCGTCCCCCTCCTTGAACCCAGGCACCAAGTCTGTGGTAGGTAAGGATTGTGCCTAACACTACAATCAATGCTGCCACCACTGGACTCCACCTGCAGTGCTGGTGAGTCTAGATCTGTCAGACTGAGCTCTAGAGCAAGTCTTTCCCTGGCAAAGGCCCTTTCAGCCTCTGCCATCCTCTCCTGAACTGAGGTAGTTTCTACCTCAGTCCGTCTCTCAGCCCAGCTAGCTCAAGCCTCAGGTTCCTCTTGTCCCGCCTATCTCTGAGCTCCTCAGGCGATAGGGAATGAGAGGTGGCACTGCTGCTAGGCAAGGACCAAGTAAGGGACACCCTATCTATTGGGTCCTCTCTCTCTACTGGCGTCCCTGGCCAGTCATCCTCTCCCTCAGTGTCTAACTCTCTGTGGTCACTGTCCCCCTGGGGTGTGGACTGGGGATCCTCCTTCTCAGAGTCCTCACTACTCTCATGGGTCTCTTCAGGGTCACCCTTAGAACCATCCCCCCCTTGGGTCTCCTCTTCTGTTGCTTCTTCGTGTGCCCACGCAAAATAATAAAGGGCTCTCCTGATGGCCATTATATTGGATTCTCCACACATAACAGATATCCCTCTCTCCCTGCAGAATCCCTTCAACTCCTCTAGAATGTAAAACCACAAGTCTTCTATGTCAAAGGTAGACTTCATTTTGATGAGAGAACAACACAGGCGTAAAACAACCAGAGTCCAAAGTGCAAGTACACAACACAGGAGTAAAATAAAAATGACTGGTTTGAGAGAACAGGAGAGCCAAAAGACCATTGCCGCGGCTAACATCCGTCTGCCATAATATGACCACAGATGGATTTCTGCCACAAGAAGGGCGGAAATCCGGCTGTGGTCATGCTGGCAGACGGTGTTAAGGTGGCACTGCTACCACCAGCAGCGCCGTGCCAGTAGACCGCTGCTAGCCATATTATGAGAAATAATACGTCCTGGTGGTGTTCTGCTGGCGGGCCCTGCTGACGGTAGCATCGCCCTGTCCTGTCTTCTGCCGGAAGACCCCCTGGATTCAGGTAAGTTGGGTTTCCAACAGGGGAGGTGGGTGGGGGGTGTTGTGTGTGGGCGTGTGTGCATGAATGTGTCAGTGTGTGCGTGCATGAGTGTGTAGTGTTGAGTGTGTGTGTGTGTGCATGTGTGAGACTGCATGTATGAATGCACATGTGAATTAATGTCTGCATGTAAGTTTGGATGTCTGTACTGACGTGTGCATGAATAAATGGATGCATGCATGTTTGAATGTGTGTATGCCTGTGTAAGTGAGTGTGTGACCGCATGGTGTGTGCTTGCGAGTGTGCCTATGTGGGAGGATTGAAAGGGGGGAGAGTGGATGGAGGGGGGGTGGGTAAGGGTAGAATGGGGAGTGTTGGGGGTGGACCTCCTACCAGTGACAGGGAAGGAATTCTCTGTCACTGGAAGGGCCTACCGCCATGGTTTCCGTGGGGTTCCGAATGCCACAAAAACCATGGCGTAGGCAGGGTCATAATGTCGCGGGTGGGACAGTAGCGGCCGCTGGGGTGAAGATTGTTATCTCCAGCCCGGCAGCTGCTACCGCCATGGCAGTCGGTGTGGAGCCAGCCCACCAATGTCATAATGTAGCGGTGTGTACCGCCACCCTGTTGACAGTACTACCGCCACATTAACACCGACCGCCGGGTCATAATGACCCCAATATTCTTCCTAATATTTCTCTTATCTCTCTTCTCTTTCCTGATTCACAGTTTTAAAAGGTGACTAAAGAACCAAAATACAATTTCCTAATACAGAAATACAAGTTTATTTCCTTTAGGAAAGATATTTTCAAGACAACACAGAGTTCTTCGTGATATCTTTCAGGGGGAAACCATAACTTCATCCTGTCTAAAATCTAGACATAGGTCATATCTATAAATTGTCAGGAATTCAGGGGTGAAAATACCAAATCAAGAATGAACAATTCCAGTTGGTGTCTCTGTTATAAATGGGGACTTTGGGTGGCAGTCAAATTATCCCCTGTCCGAGCAAGGACCTTCACCCCATAAGGGGTAAAGGAGAATCACACTCAGTTAACCCCTGCTCACCCCCTTGGTAGCTTGGCACGAGCAGGCAGGCTTAACTCAGAGACAATGTGTTAAGTATTTCCACAAACACACACAGTAATACAATGAACCACTACAAAATCACACAACACAAGTTTAGAAAAATAGTAACTATTGTATTTAAATAAACAAGAGCAAATACAATACAATTCCATAATAGAGAATTAAAAATATGAATTTAGCACTTAAATTCATGAAAACAGTGCCTTGAAGCACGAACACTGCAAGTTGGTATGGTGTGGTGTGGTGACAGAGTTGTTTGTTACAATGTGACGCCAATGGCGCCATTTGCGGAGTCATTTGACCCCCAATTACAGTACCTTGAGAAACAAGTAGAAAACAGGCCGTTGCAGGGAGAATGGCTTCGCTGGGTCCGATGCGGTGTTGGTTCTGGTGCCCCGGGGCAGATGGACAGTGGCGTAGCGCAGCAGTGTCGGGTCCTCACTACAGGGTGGTGGAGGGGAAGTGGCATCAGATGCGAAGTCGGTCTCTTGGTTCCCGCAGATGCGAAGTCCGTTGGAGTCACGATGCAGCAGGGCAAGCTGACGGGATCGCAATGATGTCACAGGGCCGCAGGCGCTGTGAGGGCATCAGGTCGTCATGGATGTTCGACGTAGAGGATTCCGGTGTCAGTGAAGTCCAGCAGGAACAGCAGCTGCAGCAAAGCGAGGGCTACAGGGGTTGTTGGACTCCTACGAGAACCACAGCCTCGGGTCAGGCGGCGTTGTGGTTCCAGGGTGGCCGCGTCAGCTCACAGGTTCATCAGATTCGTCACACACAGCGGGGTCTACGGCCTCAGGACAAGCGGCGTCCTTTTCGAAGTCACACGGCGGTGCCTATTGTTGTTAGACTAGTTTTCTCCAGGAGTTCACTTCCAGGGGTCCAAGAACTGGAATGGCACCCTCTGGCAAGCTAGAGTCCACAGTAAGTAGACTCAGGTCTGATTGGTGAAGCCTTTGCTGTCCCTGAGGCTTCAAAACAGGAGGCAAGCTCTACTCCATGCCCTCGGAATTACCTCTCAAGCAGGAATGCAACAAAGTCCAGTCTCTGTCCCCTTGTACAGGCAGAAGAGCAACTGCAGCATAGCCCAACACAGCTCAGTCACAGGCCAGGGCAGCACTTCTCCTCAGCTCTTCTCCAGGCAGAGGTTCCTCTGAATCCTTGAAGTAATCTAAAGTCTGGGGTATTGGGTCCAATACTTACACCCCTTTCTGCCTTTGTAAGTTGGCAAACTTCAGAGTAAAGTCTCAAGTGTCTGTAAGAACCTTTCTTGTCCAGGCCATGCCCCAGCCACACACCAGAAGGTTGGAGACTGCATTATGTGACAGCAGGCACTGCCCATTCAGGTGTAAGTGACCACTCTTTCCCTCCCTTCCAGCACAGATGGCTCATCAGGAGATGCGGGTTACACCTCAGCCCCCTTTGTGTCACTGTCTAGAGAGAGCAAACAGACCAATTGTCAAACTGACCCAGACAGGGAATCCACAAACAGGCATAGTCACAGAATTGTTTAAGATAGAAAATGCCTATTTTCTAAAAGTGGCATTTTCAAACATACAATCTAAAAACCAACTTCACTAAAAGATGCATTTTTAAATTGTGAGATCCGAGACCCTGAACTCCACATTTCTATTTGCTCCCAAAGGGAATCTGCGCTTTAATAATATTTAAAGGCAAACACCAGGTTAACCTCTGAGAGAGATAGGCCTTGCAAGAGAGAAAAAAAAATCTGGCAGTATTTCACTGTCAGGACATGTAACACACATCAGTACATGTTACACCTTTAGCATGCACTGCACCCTGCCCCTGGGGCTACTTAGGGCCTCCTGTAGAGGTGCCTAACATGTATAAAAAAGGAAAGTTTAGGCCTGGCAAGACTGCACACACAGATACTGCAGTGGCAGGTCTGAGACATGTTTACAGGGCTAGTTATATCAGTGGCACAATCTCTCATGCTTCTTCAATGCATTTCTCAATGCCATGCTGAGCAAAATTCAGCAGCCCATAAGATTCCCCAACACCCCACAGGAATTACTACAAACAAAATTCAATTTCTACCAGATTGCCCAATTCCCACATGTAATAGGCGCCATCGATGGAACACGTGTAACTATCTGTCCACCATCGGCCACAGAGTATGTTTATTGGAACTGTAAAAGTACACATTCTATGAACATACAAGTAATTAGCAATGCCTCCAACATTATAACGGATCTCTTGGCGAGATACGCAAGTAGCACACATGACTCCTACATCTTTCGGTACAGTAGAATATACACAAGACTACTTGCTGGGGAGTTTGGCGAAGGATACCTACTTGGTAATGTCACAGTTGACAATGTCGCCTTGATGTATATGTGATGTCACGGATAACAATTACTCATTTTACTCTCCTGTCATTCTAGGATACAGTGTCTATGCCGTGCAGTCCTTCATACTGACGCCCTATCTGAATCCTGCAATGCCAGCCGAAAGGAGGTATAATGCTGCTCACAAGATAACCCACAGCGTTTTAGAGAGAACCTTCAGCCATTTCAGATGCCTACACAAGAGTTTTGGTGCACTACAATACAGCCCTGAAACTACATGCAAAATCGTGGCTACTTGTGCCATGTTGCACAACATTGCAACAACAAGGGGCATACCTGTGAAACCCACGAGCCTGACTCAGATGAGGATGACGATTCCTTGCTACCCCTTCAGCCAGCAGACAGAAGCAGTGCAGCAGAGGGCAGACATAGATGTGCTGAGATCACATGCAACTATTTCTGATAAGTAATGACAATAACATGTCTAGTTTTATGTATTGCTGTAGGTAGCATCTTTATTGTCTTGACTTTAGGTAGTATATGTGTGATTAGGACATAGGTATGCACTATACTCAAACAAGTGCGAGTAACAGTGTCACACTATTAGCATCATAGTATCACTGCTTTGCTACATGATATGCAAGTCCCCTGTACCTCTCAACATGACTTGCTACATCCCCGCACTCCAATTGAGTGCTCAGTGGTCTTGGTGGCACCTCTTGTAGCGGGTTCCAAGACAGTACTGTGTCTGGTACTGCAACGCCTAGGATCCATCACAGGGACTGTGAGACTGCTGAGGCTAGACAACTCATCACTATCCCCACCACCCAGTTTCCTGTTTGTAGCACTCCGTGCTGTCTGCATTGTCTCCAAAACATTGGTGCTTTGCACCAATCCTTGTGCAACGTCCCAACTGCAATGTGCCATCTCCACTTGTATGCCCACAGCATGTTGTGATACCAAAGCAGTTGTGGTTGTGAGCTGATTAACAGATCTGCAGAACCCATCCAATCTGCCCATCAATTGGTGATGGCGGCTACAGTGGCTGACATGCTCCTGCTGCATCACAGTGCAGAGTTCCCTAATGGCGTTTGTCATCTCCTTTGCATTTTCTGCTGCTGTTTGCTGTCCCTTATGTAGCTTGCACATGTCTTTATTGAGAGACTCAAACTGCTTGTGCACTGATCCCATGTTTTCATTGAGAGACTCGAAGTGCTTGTGCATTGATCCCATGTTTTCATTGAGTGCATCCACCTGCTTGTGCATTGATCCCATGTTGTCATTGTGAGACTCAAACTGTCTGTGCATTCCACCCATGTTATGACCGTTTGACACCAACTGCCTGTGCATTGACCTCATGTGTTTACACTGCAGGTGCTGCACTTTCAGCATGGAAGCCTCAAGGCCACCAAACAGTGATGGGCCCTCACCTTCCTCTGTGCACTGTCTGCCTGCTTCGCGACGCCTCCTGAAGGGAGTGGACTGACGCTTGGGAAGGGACTGCTGTCTGTCAGTGCTTCCAGTCTCTGTTGGTTGTGTTCATCCAGCATTTCATCAGAGTCCAGGTTATACTCAGGGAGAGGTAGAACTCTTGCCCTGCGTCTAGTTGGTGCTTGTATGAAGGACTCACTAGTGTTTCAGTTGGACTGTGGCTGAGTTCCGCTATCCCCCATATTTCCACCTTCTGCTGCATCAGGGCCCATAACATCTGCAACAACAATGTGCAGCATGTCATTCTTGGATTAGTACTCAAATAGTTGCGTAATAGTATTAAATTTACAGTGGCATAGTATCACTGAGAGTCTTTTGTGTTGTTTTTCTCTTTGGTTTGACACTATCTTGCTATTTATGTGGTAGTTGCACTTTAGGGGTGTGGACTAACACTCCCATAAGGCATTGTTGTGTTGTATGGAAGATGTGGAATGGACTACTTATCACACTGCATAGTGCCATTGCTATTTTCCAAGGGGTATTTGTACATGCACATATGGGGAAACACATCATTACTGCCCTTACCTTTACTGGTGCTGGGAGTGCCTGAGTTGTCAATGTCAGTGACACCACTGACAGCTTCAGGAAGCAGTGTCGACTCCACCATGTCTTCCATTGTTGTAGACGGTGTCTGGGTGCATGGTCCTCCTCCAGTGATCCTTGCCTCCTTCAGCCAGCTTGCTACCCTCTCTTTGGCACATGAACCAAGTCATAGCAGCGCTTGCGTGTCTCCTCGATGGAGCTCTGCCCAACACCCACTGTGCATATTTTGGTCTGGATGTCTGACCACAGTTTCCTCTTCTCACTTTCAGGTACCTGTAGTGTTTTTTTTCCAAAACGTTTGTCGTGGTTCCTGACAACCTCCTCAGGGAGCACCTCCAATTCCTGCTCACTGAATCTGAGTTTGCGCTTCCTGTCTCCTTTCTCCTTCACATTCTCATCAGTAGCCATAATCCTGTTTGGTCCTGGCTGTCTCTCAGGACTGCCTCCCTGGTGCTTGGCTGGGTCTCTCTGACTGCTCCTGAGGGTGGGGCTCCTGGAAACAGCATGGACTGACTCACTTCCTGGTTGTGATGACATCAGGTTGTTCCAGATTGCCGTTTTCACAATTTGTGATTTGCAAAAAATGATTCGCTATTTTTTGCGATTCGGGATTTGCAACTCGCAAATTGCGATTGCGTATTTTGAGAAATCGATATTACTGACTCGCAATTTTCATACATCCCATTTTGCATTTCTAAAATAGCGACTTCTTAAAATTCACTATTTAACAAATGCAAACCAGGAGCTTGGTACATCTGTCCCATGGTTCTCAAAATGCAGCCAGTTCTAAATCTGCATTCCTTCATTCCTGCAACTCTTCTCTAAACCGACGTTTTCATTGCCTAATGAAAATTGTATGTTTTTTGAGAGTGTTTTCTGGTCCTTCTTCAATGCTAAAGCTAGATGCATAATCAGTACAAGAAAGTGTACCTGTACCAACAATATCTCATACATCTTCTAAAGCTCCCACCCGCCACCCGAGATCCCGTTGCGGACAGATAAGTGTTTCTTTTTTACCATTTGATGCTCACTTCTGTGTAAGTATGAAGGTATGTGTATTTGTGCATGCACCTTTGGATGGGTGTGTGCTTGAGTATGTGCTTATTGATGGGTGTGTCCGGGTGTGTGTGCTTGAGACCAATGGGTATGAGTAAGTGTGCATGTAGATGGGTGAGTGTAAGCATGTTTGAAGGTTTGAACCGCCCGCCGCCCTGCTTGAATTATTGACCACCACTGCATGGGGCTATCACGGATTGGTCCTTAATTGATAAAGACGTGTTACTCCTAATTAAAGAACGTATATGATAATGTTTTCCACAGGCTTCATTAAGGAACTTGAGAGTCGGCAACTGAATTTTGCGAAATTGTATGTGAATTTCATGGGAAAAAATAATTGTGAACACTTTACTTACTAAAGGTTAACTTTAAGCTTCCTTCCAGGCGAGCACATTGGAACTTGGGGGACTCAGGCCCATATTTATACTTTTTGACGCTAAACTGCTCTAACGCAGTTTAGCGTCAAAAAATTTAGCGCCGTCTAACGCCATTCTGAAGCGCCATGCGGGCGCCGTATTTATGGAATGGCATTAGCCGGCGCAAGCAGACCGGCGCTGCCTGGTTTGCGTGGAAAAAAACCACGTAGACCAGGCAGCGCCGGCGTTGGGAAAAAATGACGTTAGGGCGTCTTAAAATGGGGCAAGTCAGGTTGAGGCAAAAAAATCGCCTCAACCCGATTTGCGCCATTTTTTTACGACGCCCAGACGCCATTTCATGACTCCTGTCTTAGTAAAGACAGGAGTCATGCCCCCTTGCCCAATGGCCATGCCCAGGGGACTTGTGTCCCCTGGGCATGGTCATTGGGCATAGTGGCATGTAGGGGGGCACAAATAAGGCCCCCCTATGCCACCCAAAAAAAAGTAAAAAAATATAAAAAATAATACTTACCTGAACTTACCTGAATGTCCCTGGGGTGGGTCCCTCCATCCTTGGGTGTCCTCCTGGGGTGGGCAGGGGTGGCAGGGGGGGTCCCTGGGGGCAGGGGAGGGCACCTGTGGGCTCATTTTGAGCCCACAGGCCCCTTAACGCCTACCCTGACCCAGGCGTTAAATAGTGGCGCAAATGCGGGGTTTTTTGACCCGCCACCTCCCGGGCGTGATTTTTGCCCGGGAGTATAAATACGACGCATTTGCGTCGCCGTCATTTTTTTAGACGGGAACGCCTTCCTTGCATCTCATTAACGCAAGGAAGGCGTTCACGCAAAAAAATGACGCTATTTGCCAATACTTTGGCGCTAGACGCGTCTAACGCCAAAGTATAAATATGGCGTTAGTTTTGCGCCGAATTTGCGTCGAAAAAAACGACGCAAATTCGGCGCAAACGGAGTATAAATACGGGCCTCAGTTTCAAGGCTCTTCAAGTCCATCATAGACAGAAGCAAAATCCCTGCCAGACAATTATGAAAAGAAATGTGCATTTGGAGTTTTCATGGCTTTTCTAAACAGACAATAAAATAACTAATCATAATATTGTGGAAAATGTAGGTTAAGATATTCCAGCTGATCTGGCAGAAGCAAAATGTCTTAACTTCTTTTTCATGAAAGGAGTAAAATGCACGTTATAAAAAATGTCCAATATATTTTGTTTACTGAAGGGTTTTAGGCGTGAGACCCGAAACTGTCCTCATTAGATCATTCGTTTTCACACGAGTGAAGCATAAAGATACACTTCTGAGAAACGTGGAGTAGCTTGTTTTCACATTTCGAGTGTTTCGTCAATCACTGTGACAATTCTTTTGTTTAGTTTAACAGAGTAAATGGTGGGAAACGATGCACTGGAAAAAATACCACAAAACACTTTGAAAAACAAATTAGAAATTAAATGAATAAACAAACACTTTTTTAGAGATGCAGGAATCGATTGGTGAACAGTTAATTTTTTTAAAGATATTAAGTTTAAATCACAGCTATAAGCTGTAGTACGCAATTCGCTGCTAAAAAGCAAATGCGGCAGACCAATTAAGTATGGTATATTTACTTGGCAGAGCTAGCAGACTTAATTAGCAACAGTTCATTTAATTTCTGCATCACTAATTTAAATGCAAATTTATAATTTGCAAAATTTGTCTTTAAGCACAATTTAAGCAGTGCCTACAAAATGAACCTTATAGTGTGAGTAGTTTGAGGGCAATCATATTATAAACAAATAGTGCCCCATTCAAATATTTTAAGATCTGGAAGTGGAAAGTAGGAGGTGTTTTCTGCCACAGTTCTGGCTAGCCGGTATCCTAAAGTGCGGAAGTGCTGGGCAGTGGTAATTGCCACCTCAGACGGTGGTAAATTGGTGTTTTTCATTTGGAATTTAAAGCAATGTTCTATATATGATTGGAAATATGTCAGCATGAGTTGACATCTCCAAGGTAGCACAACACAATAGCCCACCACAAAGCAACGCACCAACACAACACAACTATAATGGTGCACAATAAAGAACAATAAACTAACCAAAACAGAATGCAACACAACAACCACATTATAATATAACAACAGGTTCAAGGCTTCCCTCCAGAACTTCACCGGTAGTAAGGAGCCACTTTGAGAGGTTAGGCAGAGACATTGTAGCTCCCCTTGACCCTAACACTGTATAATCAAAAAGGTTTATCCTGGTGCTAGAGGACTATACCACCCAGTACCATGAGGTTATTCCCATGAGGACAGTGACTGCACCACAGGTGGCCAGGGCACAGGTGGAAATATTTACCCAAATGTGGTTTCTATAGGAGGTAATAACAGACTGGTGCAGCACTCGCACTGAATTACTATGAGTAAGAATAAGGCCCATATTTATACTTTTTGATGGACAACTGCGCCAACGCAGTTGTGTGTCAAAACTTTTACCGCCGGCTAACGCCATTCCAACGCGCCATGCAGGTGCCTTATTAATGGAATGACGTTAGCCGGCGCTGCGGACTGGTGTGCGTAAAAAAAGAATTACTCACACCAGGCAGCGCCGGCGTATGGGAAAATGGGGGTTGTGTGTCAAAAAATGGGGCAAGTCAGGTCTGAGGCAAAATTCAGGCCTCAAACCGGATTTGCGCAATTCTTTTTGACGCCCAACCTCCATTGACATGACTCCTGTCTTAGCAAAGACAGGAGTCATGCCCCCTTGCCCAATGGCCATGCCCAGGGGTCTTCTGTCCCCTGGGCATGGTCATTGGGCATAGTGGCATGTAGGGGCGCCCAAATCAGGCCACCCTATGCCACAAAAAAAATCGGAAAAAAATACTTACCCGAACTTACCTCTACTTCCCTGGGATGGGTCCCTCCATCCTTGGGTGTCCTCCTGGGGTGGGCAAGGGTGGCAGGGGGTGTCCCTGGGGGCAGGGGAGGGCCCCTCTGGGCTCCTTCCGAGCCCACAGGTCCCTTAACGCCTGCCCTGATCCAGGCGTTAAAAAACAGCACCCATCAGGCTGTGCGTCGTTTTTTAAGGCCCACCCCCTCCTGTGCGTCAAAATGACGTCAGAGTATAAATAAGGGGCACAGGCCTTAAAGTCATTTTTTGGAAGGGAACGCCTACCTTGCATATAATTAACGCAAGGCTGGTTCCCCATTCCAAAAAATGACGCACATGGTGGAATTTTGACACTGGCGGGGTCGGACGTCAAAGTATAAATATGGGACAGGGTTTGCGCCGATTGTGCGTCAAAATTTTTGACGTACATTTGGTGCAAACAGAGTATAAATATACCCCTAAGTGTTTGACCTGCTTGCCATGTTCATCCCCAGTCAGAACATAGTCAACATTCAGTTTGCTGTATGATAAGTGCATTACGGTCACAGCATTGCTCTGAACGGTGGCTGGAACATATGCTATGTTCTCACAGACTACCCTGTGTGCCAAAGACTACCCTTCTTCATAGCTTATGATGTTCTTTTTAGGGAACTTCATGAAAACTCCCAGGCTTGTCTTCCTTAGTTTCAAAGGTACGTATGTTCACTAAGTTTGAGGAATAGGCCTTGCAGGGCATCTTCAGACACCCCCAGCGTCCATCCTCAAACTAGAAGGAGCTGGTTGGTACAGTAAGTGAGCTAAAGGCGCATAAAAGACATGTCTTCCTGAGCCTCATGTGGCTGTCATAAGAGTCATTAGTAAAGGTTCCTTATGCATGGTTTCACTAATGTTCAGGAAGAAGGAGGCCATTACTTG
The DNA here is from genome assembly GCF_031143425.1 of Pleurodeles waltl. Classification (NCBI taxonomy): domain Eukaryota; kingdom Metazoa; phylum Chordata; class Amphibia; order Caudata; family Salamandridae; genus Pleurodeles; species Pleurodeles waltl. Next base: position 397,214,159 of record NC_090439.1, read on the forward strand.
ACAGGTGGTAAAGTGTAGTCAAACTTATTCCATCCTGTGAAGTATTAAATTATGAATGTGATGGGCCCTTGTCTGATGGCAGTAAGTTGATGTGAGTCCAGTGATCGTTTGGATTGGGCCGGTGGTATAAAAGTGTTGTGTGTTGTGCGTGAATAGAATGCGAATGCACCATAACGCAGTTGGTGACGTAAAGAGGCTTTATGGCTCACCTTCAGAAGGCTTGGTTTCAATATTCAGATACTTTGATAAGTATTTATGCTTTGAAACTAGAATTTCAGAAGGTGCTAAAACCAACCAGTGTGAGTGGTGGATTAACTTTAGCATTTCTTCACCCAGAATCCCCTGAAAATCACAAACTTTGCTTAAAATCACATTTTCCTGGCATTTCCTTGAGGGAAAGTCCTGAAATCTCCAGGCAGCCATAACTTTCCTACCACCCAGCTTATGCAAGGACTACCATTGACCTTTGTGTGATCCTTTCCTGTTTCAGGCACTAGGCCGAGGCACACCAGTGGGGTAGCATTTTTATCGGGACAAATGGGGGAACTCTGTGTGGTGAGAAGTTTGTGGATCCCTACATATTCCTGTAGTTTATGAAGCTGAAATGCAAGGAAAAATAGTTTTTCATTAAAATTTTATCTTAATCTGGATTAAAAAAACTTTGGGGAATCCACGCAAGCAATACCTCCATAGATTCCCCTTTATGTCTACTTTTTAGTACACTCACCTTAGTTAACATTTTCACTAAAATACGGTTTGGGCCCTTCCCTGTAGCAGGCACTTGGCCTACCGACACAAGTGGGGTGCTGTTTTTATAGGGGACTTGGGGGAGTGCCGGATGGAAAGAAGTTTGCGGCTCCTCCCAGATTCCAGAAATTTGCGTCATTGAAACGTGATTAAAATGTGTGTTTTTGACAAATTTTGAGGTTTTCAAAGAAATATAGGTAGAACAATGTAGAAAGAGCCACACAAGTCACCCTATCCTGGATTTCCCTGTGGTCTAGTTTTCCAAAATGTACAGGTTTGCTGGGTTTCCCTAGGTTCCGGCTGAGCTAGAGTCCAAAAGCCAAGGCTAAGCACTTTGCAAAAAAGGGCTCAGTTTTCAGTGGAAAAATCCAATGTGTACACGTTGCATTTTGGGTTGTTTCCTGTGTGGCCTACCCACACAACTGAGGTACCATTTTGATCAGGAAACTTGGGACTATACTGGGTCTACTTTGCATCACTGAAATGTGAGGATTTGTTTTTTGACAGAACCTGGTGAAAGCCCCGCAAATCACCCCATTCTGGATTCCCCTAGGCATCGAGTTTGCTAGGTTTCTCTAGATGCCAGCTGACCTAGAGCCCAAAATACACAGCTAGGCACTTTGCAAAAAAACTCATCAGTTTTCAGTGGAAAAATGTGATGTGTCCACATTGCATTTTGGATTGTTTCCTTTCGTGGGCACTGAGCCTGCCCACAAAAGTGAGTTACCATTTCTATTGGGAGACTCGGGGAAATGCTAATTTAAAGGAAGTTTGTGACTCCTCTCAGGTTCCAGAACTTTGCATCACCAAATGTTTTTTTTGACAGGTTGCAAAGGATTCTGGGTGACAGAAACTGGTGAGAGCCCAAGAAATCACAACATACAGAATTCCCCTAGGTGTCTAGTTTTAGAAAGTATACAGATTTGCTAGGTTTCCCTAAGAACTGGCTGAGCTACATCCCAACATTCACAGCTAGACACTTTGCAAAAAATTTCAATGGAAAAATGTGATGTGTCCATGTTGCATTTTGGGTCATTTCTTGTAGCGACACTAGGCCTGTCCACACAAGTGAGGTACTATTTTTATTGGGAGGCTTGTGGAACTGCTGGATGGAAGGAAGTTTGTGGCTTTCCTCAGATTCCAGCACTTTCCATCACCAAAATGTGAGAAAAATGTGTTTTTTAACCAATTTTGAGGTTTGCAACGGATTCTAGGAGTCCCCACATTATCCCACCTGGGATTCCCCAAGGTGCTTAGTTTAAAAAAATGTACAGGTTTTCTAGGTCTCCCTAGGTGCAGGTTGAGCTAGAGCCTAAAATTCACAGCTAGACACTACGGGGGCACCAGTTATAGTTAGCTGAGGTAACTAACTGATGAATTTTACTGGTTTTGTACATGTGAAATGTGAGCCTAACTAAAATGTCCCTGTAACCTTTGTTTCTTTCAATGAATTTCTATGTTTTTTTAAATTCTATTTCTTAACTATAAGGACCCTGTAACCTTTGCTTTTCTCAGTGACTGTAGAAGGTTTCTTAACATAAAGTAATTTTCATTACTATACGTTAATCCAACGCGACCTTGCATGGCTTTGGCCATGTGCTGTGGCAGTTGGCTGTGGCCAACCTCTATAACCACCCAACCCTGTGCTGCGCATTACCCTTGGCAATTCACAGTGGGGGTTGCCCACAGAGCATGGCCTGAGGCCAGGCCCTGCAGCCAACCCCTATAACCACCCAACCACACACTACACACAGCCTTTGGTTGTGCACGAGGGGGTTGGCTGCAGAGACTGGCCTGCTGCCAGGCACTGCAGCAAACCCCTCTAACCACCCAACCCTGCGCTGCTAAGGACCTTTAGCCATGCACAGTAGGGGTTGGCTGCAAGGCCTGCGGCTAACCCCCAAAACCACCCAGCCTTACACTGTGCACATCCTTCAGCCATGCGCAGCGGGGTTTGTCTACCACGACTGGCCCACCCCCCCTCCCCAGGCTGAACACAGTTCGGGGGACCCCATCCCTGGGGCCCAGCCTAAATATTATTTTTGGGGGAGGAAGGCAGCTCTGTGCCCCCTGCCCCAGGCTGATCTCAGCCCTGAGGACCCCAGTGGCTAGCCTCACTTTTAATTGTTTTTTGTGGGGAGGGGGGCTGCATGGGCTCCCTTCCCAGGGCCGATCTGGGCACCAGGGAGCCCATCCCTGCGGCCCCAGCCATGTGACCTGGGTGCCCCCCAGGGTACGCAGTCACAATGTTGAGGACCGCAGGCTCCCTGGTGGGGAACTGGCAGGGGTAGCCCCTGAGGTCCCAGTCAGCTTCCCACCTCCTGTGGGAGCCAGCATTGTTGTCACAAAGAAGGGATTGCTAAAGTAGCTCCCTCTCTGTGAGAGTAATGTTTCCTCTTTTTCCCTGCCTGCCTCTTCACAGGCAAAGTTGGATCTGCGGAGGATCGGCTTACCTATATGTTAGACCTGACAGCCTTAGGGTGGTCACCCCTAACTTTTTGCCTACCTCCCTCTGCTTTTTGGATACTGTTTTTGCTGGTTTTAAGACTCTGCGCACTTTACCACTGCTAATCTGTGCTAAAGTGCACATGCTCTCGCCCTTTAAACATGATGACATTGGATCATACCCAATTGGATTATTTAATTTACTTATAAGTCCCTAGTAAAGAGCACTATGGCCCGTATTTATACTTCTTGACGCTAAACTGCGCTAACGCAGTTTAGCGTCAAAAATTTTTGCGCCGGCTAACGCCATTCTGAAGCGCCATGCGGGCGCCGTATTTATTGAATGGCGTTAGCCGGCGCAAGCAGACCGGCGCTGCCTGGTGTGCGTGGAAAAAAAACACGTACACCAGGCAGCGCCGGCGTAGGGAAAAATGGCGTTAGGGCGTCTTAAAAATGGTGCAAGTCAGGTTGACGCTAAAAAATCGCCTCCACCCGATTTGCGCCATTTTTAACGATGCCCAGACGCCATTTACATGACTCCTGTCTTAGTAAAGACAGGAGTCATGCCCCCTTGCCCAATGGCCATGCCCAGGGGACTTCTGTCCCCTGGGCATGGTCATTGGGCATTGTGGCATGTAGGGGGGCACAAATCAGGCCCCCCTATGCCACAAAAAAAATATAAAAATAAAAATATTTATACTTACCTGAACTTACCTGAATGTCCCTGGGGTGGGTCCCTCCATCCTTGGGTGTCCTCCTGGGGTGGGCAAGGGTGGCAGGGGGGGTCCCTGGGGGCATGGGAGGGCAGCTGTGGGCTCATTTTGAGCCCACAGGTCCCTTAACGCCTGCCCTGACCCAGGCGTTAAAAAGCGGCGCAAATGCGGGTTTTTTTGACCCGTCCACTCCCGGGCGTGATTTTTGCCCGGGAGTATAAATACGACGCATTTGCGTCGCAGTCATTTTTTTGGACGGGAACGCCTACCTTGCATCTCATTAACGCAAGGAAGGCGTTCACGCAAAAAAATGACGCTCTTTACTCCTACTTTGGCGCTAGACGCGTCTAACGCCAAAGTATAAATATGGCGTTAATTTTGCGCCGAATTTGCGTCGAAAAAAACGACGCAAATTTGGCGCAAACGGAGTATAAATATGCCCCTATATGTGCCCATGGCCCATAAATTAAATGCTACTAGTTGGTCTGTAGCACTGATTGTGCCAACCACTTAAGTAGACCCTTAACCATGTCTCAGGCCTGCCATTGCAAGGCCTGTGTGTGCAGTTTCACTGCCAATTCAACTTGGCATTTAAAAGTACTTGTCAATCCTAAAACCAGCCTTTTTCTACTTATAAGCCACCCCTAAGGTAGGCCCTGGGTAATCCATAGGGCAGGGTGCTGTGTAGACAAAAGGCAGGACATGTACCTGTGTAGTTTACATGTCCTGGTAGTGTAAAGCTCCTAAATTTGTTTCTGCACTGCTATGAGGCCTGCTCCTTCATAGGCTAACATTAGTGCTACCCTTATCTAGTCTTTGAGTGGTAGCTCTGAAAGGAGTAGGAAGGCCATATTTAGTATGGCCAGAACATTAATACAAAATCCTGCTTACTGGTGAAGTTGGACTTAATATTACTATTTTATAAATGCCACTTTTAAAAAGTGAGCATTTCTCTGCACTTTAATCCTTCTGTGCCTTACAATCAACGTCTGGCTAGGTTCCGTTAACAGCTCCCTTGTGCATTCACTCAGACAAACCCCAAACACAGGATGCTCAGCCTCAATTGCATACATCTGCATTTGAATGGGTCTTCCTGGGCTGGGATGGTGGAGGGCCTGACACTTACATGTCAAAGGACGGTAGCCTGTCCTCACACAAAGGACTGCCTCACCCCCTACTAGGACCCTGGCAGACAGGATTGAACTGAAAGGGAAGGACTGCTGCCTTGATGTTGCTCTGCTGACTTACTGCTCTCTGGCTGTACTGAGAAGTGCTCTCCAAGGGCTTGGATAGAGCTGGCCTCCTGTTCACTGAAGTCTCAGGACCAAAAAGACTTCGGCCCATATTTATACTTTTTGACGCAAAACTGCGCTAACGCAGTTTAGCGCCAAAAAAATTAGCGCCGGCTAACGCCATTCTGAAGCGCCATGCGGGCGCCGTATTTATTGAGGCCCATATTTATACTTTTTGACGCAAAACTGCGCTAACGCAGTTTAGCACAAAAAAAAATCGCTACGGCTAACGCCATTCTGAAGCGCCATGCGGGCGCCGTATTTATTAAATGGCGTTAGCCGGCGTTAGCCGACCGGCGCTGCCTGGTGTGCGTGAAAAAAAAAACACGTACACCAGGCAGCGCCGGTGTAGGGAAAAATGGCGTTTGGGCGTCCAAAAATGGGGCAAGTCAGGCTGAGGCAAAAAAAACGTCTTAACCCGATTTGCGCCATTTTTTTGGGGCGCCCAGACACCATTAACATGACTCCTGTCTTAGCAAAGACAGGAGTCATGCCCCCTTGCCCAATGGCCATGCCCAGGGGACTTCTGTCCCCTGGGCATGGTCATTGGGCATAGTGGCATGTACGGGGGCACAAATCAGGCCCCCCTATGCCAAATTTTTTTAAAAAAAAAATACTTACCACAACTTACCTTCTCTTCCCTGGGGTGGGTCCCTCCATCCTTGGGTGTCCTCCTGGGGTGGGCAAGGGTGGCAGGGGGTGTCCCTGGGGGCTTGGGAGGGCACCTCTGGGCTCATTCTGAGCCCACAGGTCCCTTAACGCCTGCCCTGACCCAGGCGCTGAAATCCGGTGCAAATGCGGGTTTTTTAGTCCCGCCCACTCCCGGGCGTCATTTTTGCCCGGGAGTATAAATCCGACGCAATAGCATCGTAGTCATTTTTTTAGACGGGAACGCCTACCTTGCATATCATTAACGCAAGGAAGGTGTTCACGCAAAAAAATTACGCTAACTCCATGAACTTTGGCGCTAGACGCGTCTAACGCCAAAGTATAAATATGGAGTTAGTTTTGCGCCAAATTTGCATCGAAAAAAACGACGCAAATTCGGCGCAAACGGAGTATAAATATGCCCCTTCATCTTTGCAAGAAGACCTCCCTGTGCAGTGAAGATCAACACACAGCCTGCCAGAAATGATGCACAGCCTGTCACCGCACGCCAAACCGGAACAACGCAGCCCGACTTTGCAATGAGAAGATCAACACTGAGACAGCGTAGGAACCAGAAATTCAACGCACGCCCCACTGGACCGACGCACAGCTAAGCCAGAATGATGCAGCCCGACATCCAGAGAGGAATCAATGCAGTGCCTGCCGTGCAGTAGAAAGTTCCATGCAACGTCCACTGGATCGACGCAGCCCCTGTGACTTCATCCTGCCACCACCAGATTTCAACACATCATTGCTGGGACGTTCGAAAACCCCGCAACCCGAAGAGGATCAAAGACCGAGCGCTGGAAATTAATGCAAAGCCTTCCCTGTGTGAAAAATAAACAACGCATTGCCATGTGTGGCCCGAGAAATCAACGCACAACTCCCTGTTTTCTACGCATCTCCTCCTCTGTGGTTCTTTGGGGAGATTTTGACCGCAAACCAGGTACTTTGTGCTTGCAAGAGTCATTTATTGCTCTTAAGAGACTAAAGAACCTTTATATCATTTTTACAGTGATATCTCAACATATACTTATTGCATCTTAATCGTTTTGACATACATTTATCCAGATAAATATTATTTATTTTTCTAAACACTGTGTTGTTTTTTGTTGTGGGGTTCTACTATGTTATTGCATGATTTATTGCACAAATACTTTACATGCTGCCTTCTAAATTAAGCCTAACTGCTCAGTGCCAAGCTACCAGAGGGTGGGAACAGGGTAATTTGGATTGTGTGTGACTTGCGCTGACTAGAGTGAAGGTCTTGCTTGGACAAGGGGTAACCTGGCTGCCAACCAAAGATCTAATTTCTAACACAAATATCTATGTTGTTTAAACTCTAATTTCTCCAAAACTCCTGAACTAGCTTTCTGCCTAATTTGTTGTCATTCTGTTCAACGATTTTGGCTGTAGTCCTGTTCAGCATTTTGCAAAATCCCATTGACAGACAATGAAAAAAAAGGTGTTTTTCACCCCCCCTTTTTCTCAGCCCCCGCTTGAAGAATCACCCCAAATATTTCTATAAAGCAGCTGAATGGACCAAAGTATACATTTTGAATTTTTTTTGAAGATTTGTCAATCGGAGGCAAAGTTATTGGCAAAAACAAAACCCTTTGTCTATGGTAAAAAAAAGTCCTAACTAAAAATTTAAAGTAATGTTACTATTAGGTGAGTTACAATATTAACATATTGAGCTTAAAAAACACAGAACTTCAGCAGGTAAAGTTAGCAACATCAACTATACCTAGCGCCTACAACATGCATTGCTTATGAACTCACATTTGGTATCACTCATGTCATGTTCTATGACATCATTTATGACATTACTGATGACACCATCCAATGAGTGTGCTAGTTTGTTTCGTAGATTACATAGTGGTGGGTATCTGTCATATTACTTTTCTACCTAATTATGTACAAGTTGAATTCACGTAATGTGTGCAAGTGCTTACAAAATTCATGGGCTCCTAATGTACCATGGCTGTGTAGATGTCTTGAATACGTTATACATTTTTTAGAGTACCACCTTGTGCTGGTGACAGTTGACTTATGTTCATTATGCTCCAGACAAGTTTTTAGGTTCTAAAGAAAAAAGCCTCTAACAGTAGAAAGATTCTACACAGCAAATACTAACTTTTGCAAGCTGCCTAGAGTTATTAGAGAGAATCTTATCAGCAATGGTTTTTCATACTTAACATAGAAGAGTGTGTGCACCAAGTACTAAGATATGCATGTGTGCTTGTTGTGCTAGTATAGATCAGCTATCTATAAAATGTTCACCACTGTGTGAAGAGTGCAAGAAGTATGGTCTTTAGCATCTTCAGATTGTGGGCATTTTTCAGCAAGTAATGTCTTTTTGCAACTGTTGCATTGAGTGTCCACTGGTCTTAGTATATATTTTTTTAAGTTTTTCTGTTGTGTATTTATCAAAAGAGTTTCACTGTTTTCAAGCAGTGTAATAAAGAGTAAACTCCCTCCATAGAGAAAAGAATGCTTACAGCAGCTTCTTTATTTTTCTATGTAGGCTTGGTGAGTGTCAAGGCTTTCATACAGATAAAAGTGGTCCATAATATGGCATTTGTATTGGAAATGGCATTTACTATTTTGTATTTGCTGAACAGTTGTATAAGATTGAACATTGTACTCAGTGAGGGTTTCCGATGTATCTGTGGGTGATTGCTAATGTGAGCTGTGCTACCTGTTAAGTGCATTCAATACGATCAGCGTTGCACATAATGCTTGTTTCATCTAAGTGAGTTGTATATGTGATGGCAGTAGTAATGGTTGACATTTTCCTGATCTAATTTGCACTTACTGTCACGGTTCTAATGCCATAGTAAATTCTTGGGACTCAGCTTGAGCCAAGTCCCAGAAAAAAAAAAACACAAAAGGGGCCATGGTATGAACACCCTGACCCCTTAGCTCTGGTGCTGGGGTCACAAAGGGACCCCCCAGGGCTAAAAAGCATTGTTTTTATTTTACAGCCAAATTCATGGTGAATCCGTGGATCCGACGTAATTTTTTTTTTTTAAATGCAGTCTTCCCCGCTTCGTTATTAGAAAGCCCCTTGGTGAGCCAAGTGCCAGGGGGTATTTTTAGAATAATGCAGAAGGGGGCCTCCTGCCCCCTCCCAGAAGGCCCCCCCCTCCCTTGCGGTACGGTACCCTGGGGACCGCAACCTCCCCAGTGCTTATGAATAATATGCAGGGGGCCAGGAGCCCCCCCCCCACTGCTGCCCCACGGACCACCAGATCCTAGGACAAAAATGGTTTTGATACAGCCCCAGAGACCATCCCCAAGGGCTACAATGAATTATGAGTGGGGGGCCGCATGGTCCCCCGCACACCAGGGATCACCACATCCTGGGGCATATCCTAAATAAAGTAAAGAGGGTCTGTTTTGGACCCCCTGCAGCCCCAGGGATCACTACCTCCCATGGGCTATGATTGATGGAGGGGAGCCGCACTGCCCCCCTCGAGGAACCACTGAAGGCCCTGGTGACTTCCACCCCCCCGCCCAGGGCTGGCTTCTCCTGTGTACCGGAGTGCACACCCCAGGACATTGGTGTTTGCTGTGGCTTGGCTGCTGCTCTGTAGCTGCAGCCAAGCCACAACAAACAGTCCACTGTTTGACAGCGGGATCCGTCAAGCAGGTCTCGCTGTCAAACAGTGGAGCTTTCATCTCTGTCCCCTGCATGCATACAGGGGGCAGAGATGAAATGCTTCAGCAGCAGGAAGCAGCTGTTAAAGCAACTCCCTGCTTGCTAAAGCAATGGCACTGCAAGGGAAGTCTTAAGGCTTCCCTCACAGTGCCAGATAGCCCAAAAGGGTATTACAAAAAAAAAAAATAAGAAGGGACCACGGGGAAGCCCTTGAGGGCTTCCTCGTGGTCCCAGATAATTGATAAAGGGCTGAAAATTAAAAAAAGATATAGCTCAGTCTGAAGATCACAGACCTTCACAGTGAGCATTCAGGGCTCAAGTCCAGCTGGTCTAGCTTCCCTCTTTTTTTTTTTTTTTTAAGTACAAATTAAGGCCCGTATTTATACTCCGTTTGCGCCGAATTAGCGTCGTTTTTTTCGACGCAAATTCGGCACAAAACTAACGCCATATTTATACTTTGGCGTTAGACGCGTCTAGCGCCAAAGTATGGGCAAATAGCGTCATTTTTTTGCGTGAACGCCTTCCTTGCGTTAATGAGATGCAAGGAAGGCGTTCCCGTCTACAAAAATGACGGCGACGCAAATGCGTCGTATTTATACTCCCGGGCAAAAGTCACGCCCGGGAGGTGGCGGGTCAAAAAACCCCGCATTTGCGCCACTATTTAACGCCTGGGTCAGGGTAGGCGTTAAGGGGCCTGTGGGCTCAAAATGAGCCCACAGGAGCCCTCCCCTGCCCCCAGGGACCCCCCCTGCCACCCCTGCCCACCCCAGGAGGACACCCAAGGATGGAGGGACCCACCCCAGGGACATTCAGGTAAGTTCAGGTAAGTATAATTTTTTATATTTTTTAATTTTTTTTGGGTGGCATAGGGGGGCCTTATTTGTGCCCCCCTACATGCCACTATGCCCAATGACCATGCCCAGGGGACATAAGTCCCCTGGGCATGGCCATTGGGCAAGGGGGCATGACTCCTGTCTTTACTAAGACAGGAGTCATTTAAATGGCGTCTGGGCGGCAAAAATAATGGCGCAAATCGGGTTGAGGCGATTTTTTTGCCTCAACCTGACTTGCCCCATTTTAAGACGCCCTAACGCCATTTTCCCCCTACGCCGGCGCTGCCTGGTCTACGTGGTTTTTTTCCACGCACACCAGGCAGCGCCGGTCTGCTAGCGCCGGCTAACGCCATTCCATAAATACGGCGCCCGCATGGCGCTTCAGAATGGCGTTAGACGGCGCTAAATTTTTTGACGCTAAACTGCGTTAGCGCAGTTTAGCGTCAAAAAGTATAAATATGGGCCTAAATTACATTTTAAAAGATGCACGGTTGTCTGATCAATTACTTTATTGCAAATGTTGCAGTGATAATATGAAAGTGGGATAGATGATGTCACCAATGATGTAACATGGGGGACAATTAACTGTGCATGGCGAAGGTGCGAGTTATAGTTATCTCAGGGTGCAAGCTTTAGCTTCTTGAAAGATCTCCAACTATAACTGCTGAATTTTTTTGGTTTTGTACGAGTAAATTCAGAGCCTAACTATAGCGTCCCTGTAACCTATGTTTTTTTTCAGTGAATTTCAATCTTTTTTGTAAGTATAGTAATTTTCATTGCTATACGTGAATCCAACCACTGTTACGCATGGCATTCGGCAGTGGTTTGCAGCTGTTGGCCACTGGGCCTGGCTTGTTTTCAGGCCCTTTAGGACAACCTCCTATAAGCACCCAACCTTTCACCATGCATGGCCTTTTCCTGTGTGCATTAAGGGCTCCCTGCAAGAGCTGGTCTGTAGCCAGTCCCTGCAGCCAATCTCCCTAACCACCCATCCCGATGCTGTGAATGGCCCTTTGCGTACGCACAGCAGAAGTTGGCCGTGGCCTCTCTGGGTATGAGAATAGGTGAGAGAGGCTGTATTTTGGGGTAAGAGTGGCTGTTAGAGTGTCTTTCTGGGTGTGAGAGTGCATACATTAGTGTTTTAGTGGGTGCGTCTCTATGTTCACAGATCTGTGAGCGGGTATCAGGGTGTCAGTGGGTCTGTGAGTGGATGTGTGACAGTCTGAGTGGGTGTGTGAGTGGGTGTGTAACTGTCTAGGTGGGTCTGAATGGGTTTGTGAGGGTCTGACTGCAGCTGTGAGTGAGTGCATGAGGGTCTGAGTGGGTCAGTGAGTGGGTGCATGAGTGTCTGAGTGGGTCTGTGATTGGGCGCATGAGTGTCTGAGTCGGACTGTGAGTGGGTACGTAAGTGCCTGAATGGGTGTATCAGTGGGAGAGTTGATTGAAAGGGAGACAGAGAGCGAAAGAAACCGAGAGGGAGAAAGATAGAGGTTTTTAGACTTTGGTATCTGATATAATTAGAAAGAGTTATTTGTTTCCAATGTAAAGTCATAAATGCATTTTTTTTTTAATATAATCCTTTTTGTTATAAAAAATAATAATTTAATGAGTCCAATGGACTCAAACCCCTTCAGCTCAGTGTGAAGGTCAACTACGATGTTATTATTTTTGTCATGTTTTTTTTTCAGTCCTTTATGGGTTATCTGGGAACTGCGAGGAAGCCGTCAAGAGCTCCCTGCGGTCCCTATATATTTTTTTACTTATTATTATAATTGTTTTACCAAAAATACCTTTACGGGTGAACTGGCACTGCTGTGCACCAGCCAAGTAACAGCAACAGCTATGTCCCAGGGATGGGTACCCCAGGAAATAGCAGGAGCTGTCCCCCTGGGGGGGTGGCAGTCCCCAGGGCCATCAGAAGCTTCTCGAGGGGGCTGCACTGCCCTCCTTCACCTTTTACATAGCCCAGGCGTTGGTGGTCCAAAATGGACCCCCTTTGCTCTTTTTTCTTTTTGCCCTGGAGGGTTGGGGCCCCTGGCATATATTTTAAGCAAAGCTCCAGGAGTGGTGGTCTCCAGGGTGTGGCGGCTGCAGGCCCCTTCGTATATAATTCAATAGAAGCCCCAGTTGGTGGTGGTCTCTGGGGGTGTGTTTTAAATGAAGCTCCTGGTGTTCCCTGGGACGGCCTCTGCTTATGATATCATAGAAACCCCGGGTGGTGGTGGTCCCTGGGCATGGGGGGCCCATGGGCCATCAGAAGCTTCTCGAGGGGGCTGCACTGCCCTCCTTCACCTTTTACATAGCCCAGGCGTTGGTGGTCCAAAATGGACCCCCTTTGCTCTTTTTTCTCTTTGCCCTGGAGGGTTGGGGCCCCTGGCATATATTTTAAGCAAAGCTCCAGGAGTGGTGGTCTCCAGGGTGTGGCGGCTGCAGGCCCCTTCGTATATAATTCAATAGAAGCCCCAGTTGGTGGTGGTCTCTGGGGGTGTGTTTTTAAATGAAGCTCCTGGTGTTCCCTGGGACGGCCTCTGCTTATGATATCATAGAAAACCCGGGTGGTGGTGGTCCCTGGGCATGGGGGGCCCATGGGCCCCCATACATAAATATAAAGTCCTGGGGAGGAGGTGTTTCCTAGGGCAGCGGGGACCATGGACCCCCGCATATCCAAACATAAAGCTCAATTTTTTAATGCCCCAGGGACCTGACCCACCCGGGGGCCCATAAAAAAACAACTGCAGTAGCCTCCGCTTCTTTTTTATTTCACCGCAAATTTGCAAATCTCTTTCCCTGCCCTTGTGCTGTAAGGGAAACAGATAAAAAAACCTCTCCTTTCAGCATGTGGGAGAGGTTTTAAAGCTACAACTTGCTGAAAGCAGAGTGTTTGCTTTTGCTTTTGGTAGCTGTCAGCTACAACCAAGCAAAAGCAAACAGCTACCTCCCCAGGGTGGGCACATCAGGAGCCCCAGTGCCATATTTGGATCCAAGTGGAGGACCTCACAGCTCCCCTCTTTATATTCTATTCAGGTTGTGCCAGGGGCCCGGGTGGACGTCTGCGTGGCTCCTGGCATACTTACTCATCATATTACCCGGGAAGGTGGCATTCCCCAGGGTGCAGGGGGTTGCATGGGACCCCTGTATACTTACTCAACATATGACCCTGGGGAGGTGGCGTGCAGCTTCCCCCACATAATACTCAACATATTGTCCCAGGTAGATGGTGGTTCCCAGGGTGTGGGGGGGACCCAGCTCCAGCATACTTACTCAACATATTGCCCAGGGGAGGTGATGGTCCTGTGGCATGGGGGCACCACGTGGATCCCCTGCATACTTAATTAACATATTGCCACAGATAGATGTCAGTCCTTGGGGCCCGGGGGGGCATGCAGACCCCTGCATATTTAATAAGCATAGCCCCAGGGAGGTGTGGGTCCGCATGACTTCTGAAAGTCCTAGGAGGGGGACCCTGGGCCCTAGTTTTGCCCAGAGACTACTTTTTAAAAAAAATCACAGCAACATCGCTGGATCCAGATGCGGAAAAAAATACTTTTAAGTCTTGATGGGTGTCCCAGAGGACCTCTGGACTAAGTATAGAGATAGATAGATAGATAGATAGATAGATAGATAGATAGATAGATAGATAGATAGATAGATAGATAGATAGATAGATAGATAGATAGATAGATAGATAGATAGATAGATAGATTGATAGATTGATTGATTGATAGATAGATTTTTATATATTACCAGTCCTGGTCCCAAACAATATAATGAAACAAGTACAGTACTCCTAGTGGTGTGTATGACAATTCCTTAATGATCGTAGGATGGCTGTTCAAAGTTGCAAACATCAACGCATTTCGGCTTAGAAAGCCTTGTTCACAATGTAAACTTTTTTCCAAACACCATATTTAACATAATACAAGAACATAAACAAAGGACTGAGCACCGTGTCTACAATGGGTGCCATCTTATGTCAGTGTTTATATGCCATAAAGCATATTTGTAAACATAAGTTTAGAATGGACTTGATAGTCACTGCTCTCTAACACCATGCTGCTTATTGATAATGTCGACAAATTAGGTCAAAACCAACTGCTTTTTTTACATGTGTATGCTTTTCAATGAAACAATATGGGAAAATTGTTGTCAAATATTATGTCTATATAAATATAAAAACATACTTTTAGATTGTCATGTAACTTATAATCAGTTTAAATAAATCTGACATTTTTATGTTGACTTTTTCATGTCTGGGGATCGACTGACTCTATGCTGGAGTATACTGCTGGCTGTAGTTAGTAAGGGCTCTCTCCCTGCATGAATATTGCATTTTTCCTCTATGAAGATTGGGGCCCTGTCACCTGTACACTCCGCCATGGTGGCTCCCATCAGAAGAAAATGAGCAGCAACCAGTGTGGAGGTCCACTACATTTGAAGGTTACAAAGCATGTCACAGAATGGACCTACAAAACATGTACGCTACTGTGACCGAAAATAACATAAACAGATGCTTACACCTATATTCTATCATTCATGTATTGTTTTAACCAGTGCAGGACAGTAGATGCCTATGAAGGCAGGTACAGATTACACTGCCAGGTCACATCTGCCAGCATAAACCTGTATTTTCACCCTGACAATATGGCTGACCATTATTCTCAATTTGGCACAGGCACCCACTATCCTTTACGGGACTTTTGCCAAAATCAACTAGAACATCTGTCCCACAAAAAATGTAGACATAAACCTATGAAGTACATTGACAGACTTAAAAAAAAATAATACCATAAATTATTTAAAGAACTAATAGCATACATATTTAACCTAATATTTGTGTTTCATAAATCAAATTTGTTACAATAAAATATGTATAATCCAAATGTTTGTATTAAATAAATAATTGTTTATTTAGATTAAATATTTACTTTTAATTGGTTTCCTAGAAATATAAAAAAGAAATTTTACAAAGAAAATCCTAAGTATGTAAAAAATATTTCCATTATTACATGTGTTCATATTTATTGTTCAATAATTGGTAAACTGTTTAATTACAAACACCCATGCATAAAATGTCAATATTTACATACTGCACTCATGTGTTGCACACAATTACACTATTTACACACTGCAATCATGTGTTGCAGGCATGTCCATCCACCAATGCAGGGAAGAAAAGAAGGTGGTAATGCCAAGAGTCTACAAACCACTTCTTGATCGCTAAACCATGCAGGAAAGGGACATCATCTTTAAGAAGTACAAGCTGAATCATGCCACAATTCAAACCTTAGCACTACAGTTTAACCCCTTCCCCGCCAGGGACGTAATGGTTACGTCCATGGCAGCGCCCGTGTGGCGCCATGGACGTAACCATTACGTCCTGGGACTGGCAGTCGGGGGAAGCGCTAGCGCTTCCCCCTGAGGGCCGCCCCCCAACACCCCCAGGCCAGGGCTGAAAGGGGAATCCCTTCCCCTTTCACGCCCACCCCCCCACCCCCCCCATGACGTCAGCGCGCGATCGCGCGCTGATTTCATGGAAAGGGGGAAAGACGCGCTGAAAGCCATTTGCTTCCAGCGCGTCTAAGGGAGAAGGTGAGTTTTTCACCTTCGTGCGGGGTGGGGGTGCTCTGAGAGAGGCATCGAGGGAAAGGAAAGGGTTTTCCTTTCCCTCGATGTCTCTTTGAGCATTCCTGCTACCCGATCGCGATGCGATCGGGCAGCAGGAATGCCCACTAGACACCAGGGATTTCAGTATGTGTGTGTGTGTGTGTTATATTAGTGTGGGGGAGCGACCCCTTGGGCAAGGGTCGCTCCCCTTTGGGGGCACATGTATTTTACGTCGTTTCTGCCCCCCCTGGGGGCAGATTGGCCCTATTATAGGCCGATCTGCCCCCAAGGGGGGCAGAAAGCCACTAGACACCAGGGATTTTATTGTTGATTTGTATTTTTTGTGTTGGGGGGCGGCCCCTTGGGCAACGGTCGCTCCCCTTTGGGGGCACATGTATTTTACGTCGTTTCTGCCCCCCCTGGGGGCAGATTGGCCCTATTTTTACGCCGATCTGCCCCCAAGGGGGGCAGAAAGCCA
Organism: Pleurodeles waltl; assembly: GCF_031143425.1. NCBI lineage: Eukaryota > Metazoa > Chordata > Amphibia > Caudata > Salamandridae > Pleurodeles > Pleurodeles waltl. The sequence goes on from NC_090439.1 coordinate 397,230,583, forward strand.
CTAGACACCAGGGATTTTATTGTTGATTTGTATTTTTTGTGTTGGCGGGCGGCCCCTTGGGCAAGGGTCGCTCCCCTTTGGGGGCAAATGTATTTTACGTCGTTTCTGCCCCCCCTGGGGGCAGATTGGCCCTATTTTTAGGCCGATCTGCCCCCAAGGGGGGCAGAAAGCCACTAGACACCAGGGATTTTATTGTTGATTTGTATTTTTTGTGTTGGGGGGCGGCCCCTTGGGCAAGGGTCGCCCCCAGGGGCCCTCATGTATTTTTGGGCAGTTCTGCCCCCCTTGGGGGCAGAGAGGCCTATTTTTTTTAGGCCTTTCTGCCCCCAAGGGCGGGCAGAATCCCAATAGCGCCAGAAATAGTATGTATGTATGTGTGCTTTGTGTTGGGGGGTGGCCCCTTGGGCAAGGGTCGCTCCCCCCAGGGGCGCAATGTATTTATTGTCGTTTTTGGCCCTATTTTTAGGCCGATCTGCCCCCAAGGGGGGCAGAAAGCCACTAGACACCAGGGATTTTATTGTTGATTTTTATTTTTTGTGTTGGGGGGTGGCCCCTTGGGCAAGGGTCGCCCCCATGGGCCCACATGTATTTTTGGGCAGTTCTGCCCCCCTTGGGGGCAGAGAGGCCTATTTTTTTTAGGCCTTTCTGCCCCCAAGGGGGGCAGAATCCCAATAGCGCCAGAAAGATATGTTTGTATGTGTGCTTTGTGTTGGGGGGTGGCCCCTTGGGCAAGGGTCGCTCCCCCCGGGGGCGCAATGTATTTATCGTCGTTTCTGCCCCCCTTGGGGGCAGATTGGCCCTATATTTACGCCGATCTGCCCCCAAGGGGGGCAGAAAGCCACTAGACACCAGGGATTTTATTGTTGGTTTTTATTTTTTGTGTTGGGGGGCGGCCCCTTGGGCAAGGGTCGCCTCCAGGGGCCCACATGTATTTTTGGGCAGTTCTGCCCCCCTTGGGGGCAGATATGCCTATTTTTTAGGCCTTTCTGTCCCCAAGGGGGGCAGAATCCCCATAGCGCCAGGGATACTATGTGTGTCTGTGTGCTTTGTGTGGGGGTGTGGCCCCTTGGGCAAGGGTCGCCCCCCCCAAAGGGTGCAATGTAATCTGGGCGATTTCTGCCCCCTCCCCTTGGGGGTAGATTGGCCTATTTTTTTTTAGGCCCATCTTCCCCCAAGCAGAGAAGACTAGACACAAGGGAAAATGAAAAAATGGTTAGTGGCGGAGTGTTTGTCAACTGGCGAAGTATTTGCTTTTATGATAATAACAGTTTTTCTCCTTTTTGTTTTAGTTCAAAGCTTTTGCTGACTTTGCTGTGGCTTGTTGCAGTTTTGGCAGTAGTTGTCCTGCGGTTTGCGTAGTTGCATGTTTTAGGTAAGTAAATAAATTTACTCCAAGTGAGTATTGTTGCAATGCATGAATGACATGTTTGTAGGTGGTGTACTGAATGCAGGATTGTGTGTGAAATTGTCCTTAGAGTTATGCACAATGATTATTGTGTTGTCTTATGTCTAATTTGCTTTTTTTTTTCTCTTTTTAGTGGGATATCGTTGGTGATTGCTGTGGCTGTGCAGAGTAGTTGCTGGTGAGTCAAGCTTTTTCAGGCAAGTGAGCAGTATAGTTTTTGAGTTTATAATTCTTAGTGATAAACCTATACTTTGTTACTTATCTTACACAGTGCTGGTTGTTGGTGGTGTATTTGTCCAGTTAATTTTTGTAGGAAGAATCATGGCCAGCCGTAGGATGACCGCTCAGCAGCAGGTTGTTAGTGTGCTTTTTGAGTCATCTTCTGACCATGAATATGAGACTGACTCTGCATCTGAGGCAGAGGAGGAAGTGCAGGATTCTGGAAGTGAATTTTCTGTCAGAGATGAATCATCTGATGATGAAGCCACTCTCAGTGCTGATGAAGGGCCTGTTTTAGAGGAGGACAGTGATGTGCCAATGGTGCAGGAGCCAGCGGCTGAAAGGCTTCCCATTGGAAGACCTGACGCATGGGTTGCACCAAACATGGAGCAGCCACAGTTGCCTGCGTTTACTGGTTTTCCAGGGTGTCGAGTTAATACGGAAAACTTTTTGACCGTCAACTTTTTTGAGTTGTTTATGGACGATATATTTTTGGAAGAGATTGTTGAGCAGACTAATTTGTATGCAGAGCAGTTTTTGAGGGACAACGCTGCCAGACTTAGGCCACACTCTAGAGCTAGCCGGTGGATTCCCACAAATCTGGAAGAGTTGAAAAAGTTCTTGGGTTTAACTTTTTTGATGGGGCTGATAAGGAAGCCGTCGCTGTCTTCATATTGGTCTACTAGTCCCTTGATGGCAACTGCTATATTTCCTGCCATCATGAGTCGTAACCGGTATGAGCTTCTTCTTCGGATGTTGCATTTTGTAGATAATGCTTTAGCCTTGCCACGAGATCATCCTGATTCTGACCGTCTTTTTAAGATTAGACCTGTCCTTGATCATTTGGTAGATCGGTTTTCAGAGATCTATGTTCCAGGGAAAGAAATATCTGTAGATGAGTCTTTGGTCCTGTTCAAGGGTCGTTTGGTTTTTAGGCAGTACATTCCTAGCAAGAGGGCACGGTATGAAATTAAATTGTATATGCTGTCAGAAAGTAGTACAGGATATGTTTATAATTTCCGGGTCTACACTGGTAGGGATTCCAATATTGACCCCCCTGGTTGTCCTCCCACTTTTGGAGTTAGTGAGAAAATTGTGTGGGAACTTGGTAGACGACTGTTTAACAAAGGTCACCATTTATATGTAGATAACTTCTACACTGGAGTTCGGTTGTTCAAGGAGTTGCTCAGAGTGGACACTGTTGCTTGTGGCACAATCCGCTCTAATCGGAAAGGCTATCCAAAAGAGCTTGTCTGTAAAAAACTTGAGAAGGGACAGTGCAGTGCCTTGCGGAATGATGAGCTGCTAGCTCTGAAATTTGTAGACAAGAGGGATGTATACATGCTAAGCACCATCCATGATGAGAGTACTTCACCTGTGGCTGTTTGGGGTCAGGTTGCCGAAGTGCGCAAACCTGTGTGCATCTTAGACTATAATAAGCACATGGGTGGTGTTGATAGAGTAGATCAGAGGTTAGAACCTTACACTGCTGCTCGTAAGTCTTATGTGTGGTATAAGAAATTAGCGCTTCACTAGTTCCACTTGGCAACTTTTAATGCTTTTGTTGTGTTTAAGGATAGTTCTCCAGAGTCAAGGATGACATTTGTGAAATTTCAGGAGTCTATCATAGCTAGCCTTGTTGTGCTGGAACAGGCAAGAGTTCCTAGAGAAGCAGTGGTGGAGGATGTGGCTAGATTGAAAGATCGTCACTTTGCTGAGCACATTCCTCCCACGGCCAAAAAAACTTTCCTGCTAAGAGATGTAGAGTCTGTGCTCGAAGAGGTATCAGGAAGGAGACTAGGATGTACTGCCCTGATTGTCCTTCAAAGCCTGGGCTGTGTGTGGGTGGCTGTTTCAGGAGCTACCACACACAGAAGAATTATTGGGAAATTCAGTGAGCGTAAACTGGTGTTTTATATTTTTATATGTTCGGTTTCACGGTTGGCATTAGTCATGTATTCAGTTAGAGCTTTTGTGTTTGTAGTTTTGTACTAATTTATGATTAGTGGTTTCTTTGTTGTTTAAAAACAAAAAAAAGGGGATGGCATGTGTAGAGTGGCGCTTGGCTGGTGGCGTGGGTGTGGTGGCGCTTGGCTGGCGGTGTGTGTGGGGTGGCGCTTGGCTGGCGGTGTGTGTGGGGTGGCTCTTGGCTGGCGGTGTGTGTGGGGTGGCGCTTGGCTGGCGGTGTGTGTGGGGTGGCGCTGGGCTGGCGGTGTGTGTGGGGTGGCGCTTGGCTGGTGGTGTGGGTGGGGTGGCGCTTGGCTGGTGGTGTGGCGCTTGGCTGGCAGTGCCGGCCAAACGCCAGTCCACACACTCATCAGCTGGTGTGATTGCTGTATCAGGCATGTGGGCGTATGAAAGTGATGGGCCCTTGACTGGCGCTGTCTGTGGATGCGAGTCTTGTAATGTGCTGGGCACGTGGCTGGCGGCGTGAATGGTCTAGTGCATGTCATGTATGAAAGGTGTGTGAATGGACTGTAAAGCGGTTGGTGCCTTGTCGTGGCTTTACAGCTCACGAGCTGTGAGTCATTGGTTCAGTTTTTTGGCCTTTCAGTTATTACCAGTGCATTTCACTTTTGTGAAATCTCTTGTTAATAAAATTTGATCTACTGAACCATCACTCACCCTCGTGCCAAATCCAACCAGTATGTGTGGTACAAATGACAAAACCTGCTCCGCTGTAATCAGGCGTCGCAGCACACTTGAGACACGCTAGGTGCCTCGGGTGGGACCCCGATGATGAAGCATGCCACCAACTTGGTTGGTGGGTGAGGGGTCTTCTTCACATAACCTAAGTGTGTTTCTTTTCACAATTTTAGTGTTTGGCACATCACGGACGTATGTGCACACATCAAAGTGATATATTCCAAAAATACCTGTGTTTGGGGGGGAGGGCCCACCTATGTTTTTGGTCCTGGGTGCGGCCGTCATGTAGGGAAACCTACAAAACCCAGAAACTTTTTAAAACTAGGCACCCCAAGGAGTCTAGGGAGGTGTGGCTTGTGTGGCTCCCCCAACATTTTCTTACCCAGACTCCTCTGTAAACCTCAAAATTTGCATAAAAAAGCATATTTTCCCGATTTTTCTTAGTAGGATCACCGCTCCAGCACAAAATTCCTACTCCCCAGTTTTTCCCTCAGTCTCCCAAGTAAAATGACACCTCACTTATGTGGGTCCCCAAAGCAGAGTCTGTCTAAAGATGTATAAAAGAATATGCCCTTATAAACTTGCTGTGCTATCCCTTCTATCCCTTCAGGTTTTGGGCCTTATTCTGTTGCAGGCACCTGGCCCACCCACACAAGTGAGGTATCATTTTTATCGGGAGACTTGGGGGAACGCTGGGTGGAAGAAAATTTGTGGCTCCTATCAGATTCCAGAACTTTCTGCCACAGAAATGTGAGGAACATGTGTTTTTTTAGCCAAATTTTGAGGTTTGCAAAGGATTCTGGGTAACAGAACCTGGTCCGAGCCCCGCAAGTCACCCCTCCTTGGATTCCCCTAGGTCTCTAGTTTTCAGAAATGCACAGGTTTGGTAGGTTTCCCTAGGCGCCGGGTGAGCTACAGGCCAAAATCCACAGGTAGGCACTGTTTTCTCCCAAAATTTTGGATGTGTCCACGTTGCGCTTTGGGGTGTTTCCTGTCGCAGGCGCTAGGCCTACCCACGCAAGTGAGGTATCATTTTTATCGGGAGACTTGGGGGAACACTGGGTGGAAGGAAATTTGTAGCTCCTCTCAGATTCCAGAACTTTCTGCCACAGAAATGTGAGGAACATGTGTTTTTTTAGCCAAATTTTGAGGTTTGCAAAGGATTCTGGGTAACAGAACCTGGTCCGAGCCCCGCAAGTCACCCCTCCTTGGATTCCCCTAGGTCTCTAGTTTTCAGAAATGCACAGGTTTGGTAGGTTTCCCTAGGTGCCGGCTGAGCTAGAGGCCAAAATCTACAGGTAGGCACTTCGCAAAAAACACCTCTGTTTTTTTCCAAAATTTAGGATGTGTCCACGTTGCGCTTTGGGGTGTCTCCTGTCGCCGGCGCTAGGCCTACCCACGCAAGTGAGGTATCATTTTTATCGGGAGACTTGGGGGAACGCTGGGTGGAAGGAAATTCGTAGCTCCTCTCAGATTCCAGAACTTTCTGCCACAGAAATGTGAGGAACATGTGTTTTTTTAGCCAAATTTTGAGGTTTGCAAAGGATTCTGGGTAACAGAACCTGGTCCGAGCCCCGCAAGTCACCCCTCCTTGGATTCCCCTAGGTCTCTAGTTTTCAGAAATGCACAGGTTTGGTAGGTTTCCATAGGTGCCGGCTGAGCTAGAGGCCAAAATCTACAGGTAGGCACTTCGCAAAAAACACCTCTGTTTTTTTCCAAAATTTAGGATGTGTCCACGTTGCGCTTTGGGGTGTTTCCTGTCGCCGGCGCTAGGCCTACCCATGCAAGTGAGGTATAATTTTTATCGGGAGACTTGGGGGAACGCTGGGTGGAAGGAAATTTGTAGCTCCTCTCAGATTCCAGAACTTTCTGCCACAGAAATGTGAGGAACATGTGTTTTTTTAGCCAAATTTTGAGGTTTGCAAAGGATTCTGGGTAACAGAACCTGGTCCGAGCCCCGCAAGTCACCCCTCCTTGGATTCCCCTAGGTCTCTAGTTTTCAGAAATGCACAGGTTTGGTAGGTTTCCCTAGGTGCCGGCTGAGCTAGAGGCCAAAATCTACAGGTAGGCACTTCGCAAAAAACACCTCTGTTTTTTTCCAAAATTTAGGATGTGTCCACGTTGCGCTTTGGGGTGTTTCCTGTCGCCGGCGCTAGGCCTACCCACGCAAGTGAGGTATCATTTTTATCGGGAGACTTGGGGGAACGCTGGGTGGAAGGAAATTTGTAGCTCCTCTCAGATTCCAGAACTTTCTGCCACAGAAATGTGAGGAACATGTGTTTTTTTAGCCAAATTTTGAGGTTTGCAAAGGATTCTGGGTAACAGAACCTGGTCCGAGCCCCGCAAGTCACCCCTCCTTGGATTCCCCTAGGTCTCTAGTTTTCAGAAATGCACAGGTTTGGTAGGTTTCCCTAGGTGCCGGCTGAGCTAGAGGCCAAAATCTACAGGTAGGCACTTCGCAAAAAACACCTCCGTTTTTTTCCAAAATTTAGGATGTGTCCACGTTGCGCTTTGGGGTGTTTCCTGTCGCCGGCGCTAGGCCTACCCACGCAAGTGAGGTATCATTTTTATCGGGAGACTTGGGGGAACGCTGGGTGGAAGGAAATTTGTAGCTCCTCTCAGATTCCAGAACTTTCTGCCACAGAAATGTGAGGAACATGTGTTTTTTTAGCCAAATTTTGAGGTTTGCAAAGGATTCTGGGTAACAGAACCTGGTCCGAGCCCCGCAAGTCATCCCTCCTTGGATTCCCCTAGGTCTCTAGTTTTCAGAAATGCACAGGTTTGGTAGGTTTCCCTAGGTGCCGGCTGAGCTAGAGGCCAAAATCTACAGGTAGGCACTTCGCAAAAAACACCTCTGTTTTTTTCCAAAATGTAGGATGTGACCACGTTGCGCTTTGGGGTGTTTCCTGTCGCCGGCGCTAGGCCTACCCACGCAAGTGAGGTATCATTTTTATCGGGAGACTTGGGGGAACGCTGGGTGGAAGGAAATTTGTAGCTCCTCTCAGATTCCAGAACTTTCTGCCACAGAAATGTGAGGAACATGTGTTTTTTTAGCCAAATTTTGAGGTTTGCAAAGGATTCTGGGTAACAGAACCTGGTCCGAGCCCCGCAAGTCACCCCTCCTTGGATTCCCCTAGGTCTCTAGTTTTCAGAAATGCACAGGTTTGGTAGGTTTCCCTAGGTGCCGGCTGAGCTAGAGGCCAAAATCTACAGGTAGGCACTTCGCAAAAAAACCCTCTGTTTTTTTCCAAAATTTAGGATGTGTCCGCGTTGCGCTTTGGGGTGTTTCCTGTCGCCGGCGCTAGGCCTACCCACGCAAGTGAGGTATCATTTTTATCGGGAGACTTGGGGGAACGCTGGGTGGAAGGAAATTTGTAGCTCCTCTCAGATTCCAGAACTTTCTGCCACAGAAATGTGAGGAACATGTGTTTTTTTAGCCAAATTTTGAGGTTTGCAAAGGATTCTGGGTAACAGAACCTGGTCCGAGCCCCGCAAGTCACCCCTCCTTGGATTCCCCTAGGTCTCTAGTTTTCAGAAATGCACAGGTTTGGTAGGTTTCCCTAGGTGCCAGATGAGCTAGAGGCCAAAATCTACAGGTAGGCACTTCGCAAAAAACACCTCTGTTTTTTTCCAAAATTTAGGATGTGTCCACGTTGCGCTTTGGGGTGTTTCCTGTCGCCGGCGCTAGGCCTACCCACGCAAGTGAGGTATCATTTTTATCGGGAGACTTGGGGGAACGCTGGGTGGAAGGAAATTTGTAGCTCCTCTCAGATTCCAGAACTTTCTGCCACAGAAATGTGAGGAACATGTGTTCTTTTAGCCAAATTTTGAGGTTTGCAAAGGATTCTGGGTAACAGAACCTGGTCCGAGCCCCACAAGTCACCCCTCCTTGGATTCCCCTAGGTCTCTAGTTTTCAGAAATGCACAGGTTTGGTAGGTTTCCCTAGGTGCCGGCTGAGCTAGAGGCCAAAATCTACAGGTAGGCACTTCGCAAAAAACACCTCTGTTTTTTTCCAAAATTTAGGATGTGTCCACGTTGCGCTTTGGGGTGTTTCCTGTCGCCGGCGCTAGGCCTACCCACGCAAGTGAGGTATCATTTTTATCGGGAGACTTGGGGGAACGCTGGGTGGAAGGAAATTTGTAGCTCCTCTCAGATTCCAGAACTTTCTGCCACAGAAATGTGAGGAACATGTGTTCTTTTAGCCAAATTTTGAGGTTTGCAAAGGATTCTGGGTAACAGAACCTGGTCCGAGCCCCACAAGTCACCCCTCCTTGGATTCCCCTAGGTCTCTAGTTTTCAGAAATGCACAGGTTTGGTAGGTTTCCCTAGGTGCCGGCTGAGCTAGAGGCCAAAATCTACAGGTAGGCACTTCGCAAAAAACACCTCTGTTTTTTTCCAAAATTTAGGATGTGTCCACGTTGCGCTTTGGGGTGTTTCCTGTCGCCGGCGCTAGGCCTACCCACGCAAGTGAGGTATCATTTTTATCGGGAGACTTGGGGGAACGCTGGGTGGAAGGAAATTTGTAGCTCCTCTCAGATTCCAGAACTTTCTGCCACAGAAATGTGAGGAACATGTGTTTTTTTAGCCAAATTTTGAGGTTTGCAAAGGATTCTGGGTAACAGAACCTGGTCCGAGCCCCGCAAGTCACCCCTCCTTGGATTCCCCTAGGTCTCTAGTTTTCAGAAATGCACAGGTTTGGTAGGTTTCCCTAGGTGCCGGCTGAGCTAGAGGCCAAAATCTACAGGTAGGCACTTCGCAAAAAACACCTCTGTTTTTTTCCAAAATTTAGGATGTGTCCACGTTGCGCTTTGGGGTGTTTCCTGTCGCCGGCGCTAGGCCTACCCACACAAGTGAGGTATCATTTTTATCGGTAGACTTGGGGGAACATAGATTAGCAAAACAAGTGCTATTGCCCCTTGTCTTTCTCTACATTTTTTCCTTCCAAATATAGGAGAGTGTGTAAAAAAGACATCTATTTGAGAAATTCCCTATAATTCACATGCTTGTATGGTCACCCCGGAATTCAGAGATGTGCAAATAACCACTTCTCCTCAGCACCTTATCTTGTGCCCTTTTTGGAAATGCAAAGGTTTTCTTGATAGCAATTTTTTACTCTTTATATTTCAGCAAATGAATTGCTGTATACCCGGTATAGAATGAAAACGCACTGCAGGGTGCAGCTCATTTATTGGCTCTGGGTTCCTCGGGTTCTTGATGAACCTACAAGCCCTATATATCCCCGCAACCAGAGGAGTCCACCAGACGTAACAGTATATTGCTTTCCATAATCTGACATTGCAGGGAAAAGTTACAGAGTAAAACGTAGAGAAAAGTTGATGTTTTTTTCACCTCAATTTCAATATTTTTCTCTTTCAGCTGTTATTTTCTGTAGGAAACCCTTGTAGGATCTACACAAATGACCCCTTGCTGAATTCAGAATTTTCTCTACTTTTCAGAAATGGTTAGGTTTCTGGGATCCAGCATTGGTTTCATGCCCATTCCTGTCACTGACTGGAAGGAGGCTGAAAGCACAAAAAATTGCAAAAATGGGGTATGCCCCAGTAAAATGCCAAAATTGTGTTGAAAAATTGGGTTTTCTGATTCAAGTCTGCCTGTTCCTGAAAGCTAGGAAGCTGCTGAGTTTAGCACTACAAACCCTTTGTTGATGCCATTTTCAGGGGGAAATCCACAAGCCTTCTTCTGCAGCCACTTTTTCCATTTTTTTTTTAAAAAACGAAATTTTCACTGTATTTTGGCCAATTTCTTGGCCTCCTTCAAGGGAACCCACAAAGTCTGGGTACCTCTAGAATCCCTAGGATGTTGGAAAAAAAGGACGCAAATTTGGCTTGGTTAGCTTATGTGGACAAAAAGTTATGAGGGCCTAAGCGCGAACTGCCCCAAATAGGCAAAAAAAGGCCTGGCACAGGAGGGGGATAAGGCCTGGCAGCGAAGGGGTTAATTCAGAACTGTTGCTGTACATAAGAGTTCCAACTGCCATCCCACCTAATATGAAGATATTAGCAGTGTTACTTTTCTGTGCAGCAGACTCCTTCCAGTACACCGTTAGCAACTCCAAATGTATGTTGCAGACAACTTTTTCTGCTGTCCTCAGACAACTCCTGAATATCAGATGTATGACTATATTCAATTTCCTGCAGATGATGCTATACTCAATGACATCAAGTGCGAGTTCTGAGGTTTGGAAGGCACTTTGGGGCATATTTATACTCCGTTCGCGCCGGATTTGCGTCGTTATTTTTTTACGCAAATTCGATGCAAAACTAACTCCATATTTATACTCTGGCGTTAGACGCGTCTAGCGCCAAAGTCCATGGAGTTTGCGTCACTTTTTAGCGTGGACACCTACTTTGCGTTAATGATATGCAAGGTAGGCGTTCCCGTCTAAAAAATTTACTCCGAGGCATGTGCGCCGTATTTACACTCCCGGGCAAAAATCACGCCCGGGAGTGGGCGGGTCCAAAAAAATGACGTCCCGCCGCTTTTGCGTCGTTTTTTAGTGCCTGGTCAGGGCAGGTGTTAAGGGACCTGTGGGCTCGGAAGGAGCCCAGAGGTGCCCTCCCATGCCCCCAGGGACCCCCCCTGTCACCCTTGCCCACCCCAGGAGGACGCCTAAGGATGGAGGGACCCATCCCAGTGAACATAAGGTAAGTTCAGGTAAGTATTTTTTTTATTTTTTTTGTGGCATAGGGGGGCCTGATTTGTGCCCCCCTACATGCCACTATGCCCAATGACCATGCCCAGGGGACAGAAGTCCCCTGGGCATGGCCATTGGGCAAGGGGGCATGACTCCTGTCTTTGCTAAGACAGGAGTCATTTCAATGGGGGTTGGGAGTTAAAAGAAATGGCGCAAATCGGGTTGAGGTGAAAATTTAGCCTCAGCCTGACTTGCCCCATTTTTTGGCGCCCAAGCTCCATATTGCCCTACTCCGCCGCTGCCTGGTGTACGTCATTTTTTTTCACGCACATCAGGCAGCTCCACCGGCTAACGCCGGCTAACGTCATTGAATAAATACGGCTCCCGCATGGCGCTTCAGAATGGCGTTAGCCGGCGTTAGATTTTTTGAAGCACAACTGCGTTGGCGCAGTTGTGCGTCGAAAAGTATAAATATGGCCCTTTGTTCCTAGTGCAATGGATGGAACTCAGACTCCTTTGTTGCCACCTCCTGAATGGAAGCAAGAGTATCGCAATAGGAAACATATAGGCCCATATTTATACTTTTTGACGCTAAACTGCGCTAACGCAGTTTAGCATCAAAAAATTTAGCGCCGTCTAACGCCATTCTGAAGCGCCATGCGGGCGCCGTATTTATGGAATGGCGTTAGCCGGCGCTAGCCGACCGGCGCTGCCTGGTGTGCGTGGAAAAAAACCACGTAGACCAGGCAGCGCCGGCGTAGGGGGAAAATGGCGTTAGGGCGTCTTAAAATGGGGCAAGTCAGGTTGAGGCAAAAAAAGCGCCTCAACCCGATTTGCGCCATTATTTTCGACGCCCAGACGCCATTTAAATGACTCCTGTCTTAGTAAAGACAGGAGTCATGCCCCCTTGCCCAATGGCCATGCCCAGGGGACTTCTGTCCCCTGGGCATGGTCATTGGGCATAGTGGCATGTAGGGGGGCACAAATAAGGCCCCCCTATGCCACCCAAAAAAAATTAAAAAATATAAAAAATTATACTTACCTGAACTTACCTGAATGTCCCTGGGGTGGGTCTCTCCATCCTTGGGTGTCCTCCTGGGGTGGGCAGGGGTGGCAGGGGGGGTCCCTGGGAGCAGGGGAGGGCACCTGTGGGCTCATTTTGAGCCCACAGGCCCCTTAACGCCTACCCTGACCCAGGCGTTAAATAGTGGCGCAAATGCGGGGTTTTTTGACCCGCCACCTCCCGGGCGTGATTTTTGCCCGGGAGTATAAATACGACGCATTTGCGTCGCCGTCATTTTTTTAGACGGGAACGCCTTCCTTGCATCTCATTAACGCAAGGAAGGCGTTCACGCAAAAAAATGACGCTATTTGCCCATACTTTGGCGCTAGACGCGTCTAACGCCAAAGTATAAATATGGCGTTAGTTTTGCGCCGAATTTGCGTCGAAAAAAACTACGCTAATTCGGTGCAAACGGAGTATAAATACGGGCCATATTGTATAAAAGATCCGTACATCACTAGTATGTATGCAAGGTTGCAGGGTACAACCCTTGACTCGCTAGTTCTATGCATCACCCGCATGCTATAACACAGAGCAGACATTGTACCCAGAAGGTCCCACTTGTTGATAAGTGTTAAAAATAGTGTTGTAGTAACATGATTTTTTCTAATATTGGCATTCAAATACAATTCAAGTTAAATTTGCATTTTGATTTCTATTTTTCAGGGAAAAAAACTTATCCTACCCATCCATTACTTTTAGCATCACTGAGAAGCCACACAATGCCAAGGAAAGTTCAGTTTAATGAGGCCCATGTGTGAACATGGGGTTCTGTGAAGTGGATTTGTGGGTACATGAAGGTCTGGTTCTGGTGCCTGCACAAATTTGGAAGGGCCCTCTTCTACTCTCTTGGGAATGTCTGTTTGATAATTGTGATGTACTGTAAACTGCACAACAGTGCCTATTCAATCCTGGTGCTGACCACCGGTGGAAACCCTGGTGTGATGTTGGTGAGATGCATCAACAAGATGGCAGTGATGAAAATGAAGGGATTGACCCCAGGCATGAGCTCATTGAATATAGCTTTACCTGATAGTAAGTGCATTAGAGTACAATGTAAAAGTATAGGTAAAACAATTGCATATTCTGGGGCATATTTATACTCCGTTTGCGCCGAATTAGCGTCGTTTTTTTCGACGCAAATTCGGCGCAAAACTAACGCCATATTTATACTTTGGCGTTAGACGCGTCTAGTGCCAAAGTATGGGCAAATAGCGTCATTTTTTTGTGTGAACGCCTTCCTTGCGTTAATGAGATGCAAGGAAGGCGTTCCCGTCTAAAAAAATGACGGCGACGCAAATGCGTCGTATTTATACTCCCGGGCAAAAATCACGCCTGGGAGTGGTCGGGTCAAAAAACCCTGCATTTGCGCCACTTTTTAACGCCTGGGTCAGGGTAGGCGTTAAGGGGCCTGTGGGCTCAAAATGAGCCCACAGGTGCCCTCCCATGCCCCCAGGGACCCCCCCTGCCACCCTTGCCCACCCCAGGAGGACACCCAAGGCTGGAGGGACCCACCCCAGGGACATTCAGGTAAGTTCAGGTAAGTATAAAAAAAAAAAATTATATTTTTTTTTTGGCATAGGGGGGCCTGATTTGTGCCCCCCTACATGCCACAATGCCCAATGACCATGCCCAGGGGACATAAGTCCCCTGGGCATGGCCATTGGGCAAGGGGGCATGACTCCTGTCTTTACTAAGACAGGAGTCATTTAAATGGCGTCTGGGCGTCGTTAAAAATGGCGCAAATCGGGTTAAGACGATTTTTTAGCGTCAACCTGACTTGCGCCATTTTAAGACGCCCTAACGCCATTTTTCCCAACGCCGGCGCTGCCTGGTGTATGTGGTTTCTTTCCACGCACACCAGGCAGCGCCGGTCTGCTTGTGCCGGCTAACGCCATTCAATAAATACGGCGCCCGCATGGCGCTTCAAAATGGCGTTAGCCGGCGCAAATTTTTTTTACGCTAAACTGCGTTAGCGCAGTTTAGCGTCAAAAAGTATAAATACTGGCCTCTGTTTTTTGTAAACTATTGAAAGAAATTAGAGTTCAATTAGCATGAAAGTAAACTAAGATATAGTTGAAGTATGACATGTAAAGCTAGGCATGTTATGAAAGACTATGGCCTATATTTATACTTTTTGACGCTAAACTGCGCTAACGCAGTTTAGCGTCAAAAAATTTAGCGCCGTCTAACGCCATTCTGAAGCGCCATGCGGGCGCCGTATTTATGGAATAGCGTTAGCCGGCGCTAGCAGACCGGCGCTGCCTGGTGTGCGTGGAAAAAAAACACGTAGACCAGGCAGCGCCGGCGTAGGGGGAAAATGGCGTTAGGGCGTCTTAAAATGGGGCAAGTCAGGTTGAGGCAAAAAAAGCGCCTCAACCCAATTTGCGCCATTATTTTCGACGCCCAGACGCCATTTAAATGACTCCTGTCTTAGTAAAGACAGGAGTCATGCCCCCTTGCCCAATGGCCATGCCCAGGGGACTTCTGTCCCCTGGGCATGGTCATTGGGCATAGTGGCATGTAGGGGGGCACAAATAAGGCCCCCCTATGCCACCCAAAAAAAATTAAAAAATATAAAAAATTATACTTACCTGAACTTACCTGAATGTCCCTGGGGTGGGTCCCTCCATCCTTGGGTGTCCTCCTGGGGTGGGCAGGGGTGGCAGGGGGGGTCCCTGGGGGCAGGGGAGGGCACCTGTGGGCTCATTTTGAGCCCACAGGCCCCTTAACGCCTACCCTGACCCAGGCGTTAAATAGTGGCGCAAATGCGGGGTTTTTTGACCCGCCACCTCCCGGGCGTGATTTTTGCCCGGGAGTATAAATACGACGCATTTGCGTCGCCGTCATTTTTGTAGACGGGAACGCCTTCCTTGCATCTCATTAACGCAAGGAAGGCGTTCACGCAAAAAAATGACGCTATTTGCCCATACTTTGCCGCTAGACGCGTCTAACCCCAAAGTATAAATATGGCGTTAGTTTTGCGCCAAATTTGCGTCGAAAAAAACGACGCTAATTCGGCGCAAACGGAGTATAAATACGGGCCTATATATATTAGAGCTTGTGATGTTTAGTCTTTGAAATGTATTATTTAATGAATTTTAAATTGTAGGAGCTTGTTAAAAACATATTAATGTGTGCTTAATCCTTCCTTGGCCATGTCATCCTGTCGTATGATGGAGCACTGGCAAGTGTTTAGTGGTTTACTATAGCCTTACCCAGAAACTAATGATGGATAGATCTGCATTGCAAATTGTCTGAAGGCTACTGTGATGTGTTTGTGAATAATCCGTCTACAATTATTCTGAGTTATGGCATCATACAAATTTCACTGAGTTTTATCTAAGGTAAACAACACATGTTGTGTATGTTTTAAACTCTAAATCTGATTCTTGGATAGGTCATGTGTGTCTGTTGAAATTAGATTATTTATGACTATAAACATAATCTTTGGTAAATGTGATTATAGATTTAAGGGGTACCTAAAGACTCTCATTTGTATTTCTAAAGCATTTGGAGGAACAGTTGCTAAACAAATTAACAATGACATATTTTTCCACACCAAGGGGCATATTTATACTCTGTTTGCGCCGAATTAGCGTCGTTTTTTTCGACGCAAATTCGGCGCAAAACTAACGCCATATTTATACTTTGGCGTTAGACGCGTCTAGCGCCAAAGTATGAGTAACGAGCGTCATTTTTTTGCGTGAACGCCTTCCTTGCGTTAATGAGATGCAAGGAAGGCGTTCCCGTCTAAAAAAATGACGGCGACGCAAATGCGTCGTATTTATACTCCCGGGCAAAAATCACGCCCGGGAGTGGTCGGGTCAAAAAACCCTGCATTTGCGCCACTTTTTAACGCCTGGGTCAGGGTAGGCGTTAAGGGGCCTGTGGGCTCAAAATGAGCCCACAGGTGCCCTCCCATGCCCCCAGGGACCCCCCCTGCCACCCTTGCCCACCCCAGGAGGACACCCAAGGATGGAGGGACCCATCCCAGGGACATTCAGGTAAGTTCAGGTAAGTATAAAAATAAAAAAATATATATATTTTTTTTGGCATAGGGGGGCCTGATTTGTGCCCCCCTACATGCCACAATGCCCAATGACCATGCCCAGGGGACATAAGTCCCCTGGGCATGGCCATTGGGCAAGGGGGCATGACTCCTGTCTTGACTAAGACAGGAGTCATGTAAATGGCATCTGGGCGTCGTTTCAAATGGCGCAAATCGGGTTAAGACGATTTTTTAGCGTCAACCTGGCTTGCGCCATTTTAAGACGCCCTAACGCCATTTTTCCCAACGCCGGCACTGCCTGGTGTACGTGGTTTTTTTCCACGCACACCAGGCAGCGCCGGTCTGCTTGCGCCGGCTAACGCCATTCAATAAATACGGCGCCCGCATGGCGCTTCAGAATGTCGTTAGCCGGCGCAAAATTTTTTGACGCTAAACTGCGTTAGCGCAGTTTAGCGTCAAAAAGTATAAATACGGGCCCAAGTGTTTTTCTTTTAAATTTCAATAGTCCATATTATTTCATTATGCAACCTAATCATTTGTCAGTTGAGTACTTCTGAATGTAGTGTCTTCTCTGCATGATTTTCATTTGGAACATGTGTTTGTAGAGTTAGAAAGCGGATCATTCTCGCTTACTGATATATAATGTACTATAAAAAGTACTATGTTGAAAAAATATAAATCTATGTAGATGAATTTGTAAAACATTACGTGCCAGTCATTTAATTTTTTTTTAATTTGGAATGAATTGTGTATTGTAATTGTAATTAGCCAATAAAGGTGTGTTTAAATATATACCTGTATTACACATTATTTGTTTACTAATAAATTATAAAAGTCACAATATCTTTTCTGTATTAAAATAATATCCGAGCCCACATTTTTTATTACTCACAACGTATAATGCAATACGAAAATCACATTCTCATAAAATGAGTTAACAGATATGTTGGATGAGAAATCAAAGACGATTGCACAGTTGTACAATTGGTTAGGGTCTGTTTCTGGGCAACAGAGCCCATCCTAGCCTGGTTATAGAGATTATTTAGGACATTCCATACCATAAGAAAGCAAGGTAGAATTTTGGATGTTTAAAAAAATACAAAGAGTGATTAATATAAGCACATTTAATTGTGCTAAATCCACAAGGTATGAAACATGATTTAAACCCATTATATGATAGATAATATTATGTAGTCAGTCTTGTGTGAGTCAATGGAAACACTTAGGGGCATATTTATACTCCGTCTGCGCCGAATGTGTGTCAAAAATTTTGATGCACATTTAGCGCAAACGTTGCCCCATATTTAAACTTTGATGCCCAACCCCGCGGATGACAAAAGTCCGCCGTGTGCGTCATTTTTTGGATGCGGCAACCCGCCTTGCGTTAATGATATGCAAGGTAGGCGTTCCTGTCCAAAAAATGACTTAAACGGCTGTGCGTCGTATTTATGCTTTCGGGCAAAAATGACGCACAGCCGGAGCCGGAAAATGACGCACAGCTTGATTTGCGTCAAAATTTAACGCCTGGGTCAGGGCAGGCTTAAAATGGGGCAAACACACCTGTATTTAATCAGAGCACACAGAAGCAACAGCAGAGCAGCAGAGCAGCAAAAGGGAGACATGGAGGTAATTCTTATCCAGCGTGCATGCAGATGCAGAGCCCAGCAGCTACAACAGCAGCTACCACAACACCAGCAGGGACCCCAAAGGCAGCGCAGAAGGCAGGAGAGGATATTCCACCCCAGAACAACCCTTCATGGCCTCAGGGAACACAACATCATCCAGAGGTACAGGTTGAACTGACAGGCCATTCAGCAGCTTCTGCGAAACATTGAGTCGCAGTTGGCATCCACTTTGCTGACACCCCTCACCATCCCAACAGAAACCAAGCTGCTTACCGTACTTCACATGCTGGCAAGTGGCTCTTTTCAAACAACTGGTGCCCTGGTTGCCGGAATATCACAATCTCCATTCTCTGAATTTTTGCCCAATGTACTGGATGCCTTCATTGGACTTACACCCCGCCACATCTGCTTCCCTAACACACTGCAGAAGCAGCAGGAAACAAAACAGGGGTTCTACCTCATTAGTGGCTTCCCATACGTCCCTGGTGCAATCGACTGCACACATGTACGCCTTGGGCCACCTGCTGCAACTGAACACCTCTACCGCAACAGGAAGCACACACACTCTATCAATGTGCAGGCCATTGTCGATCACCAAGGATTGATCACCAACATCGTGGCTAAATATCCTAGGAGTGTCCATGACTCATTCATCTTCCGTCACTGCACCATCAATGAACACTTCCAGGATGGACGGTATGGCAATGGACTACTTGTTGGTAAGTACAAAAACCTACTTATATACACACTGCACAGCAACCCTCTAGGACACACAACACATTCTCCACAACAGCAACATGTGAACAGGAACACACTGAGATAGTGACATCGCTAGCCATGTTTCTTAGGTCACCATTGAACCTGCCACACATCAGAAATTAGTGTACAGTCTACTGTTAAGACGTCAAAGATCACAACGTGTGGAGTGGGTTGCCTAAATGTCACTTTGCAAATTGTAAGTGTCCCAATGACGTTTACATTAATCCATTGCATAAGTCTAAAGGTATGGGATGTCCAGGGTACATTGATATGAACGTGTTAACAACACTGTCAAAATGAATCTGTGTATGGAACTATCATCTCACCCCCAGTGAAGACACACGGACACCTGTATCACAAGTCACAATGCTAGGGAGGGCACACTGTACTGCAAAACCCAAAACATACTGCTGACAAACGGTCAGCAGCCAAACACTCGTTCAGCCAAGGAAACAACACTATGCAGATGGTACATCCTACAAGCTTAGGATGCGACATAATAACACAAATGAGTCACAGACAACACAAGACAACTACTGCCATGAAAGGCCATTTCAATGGGGCTAGCTACATCAACATGATCCCCTTCGTTTTCTCTTGCAGCTGATAAGGGTATGGCATCCAGCCATGGATAATGACACCTATTGGCAACCCGAGTACTGCAGCAGAGCGTGCCTACAATGACGCACATAGGAGGACACGTACCATAGTCCAGAGGACCTTCAGCATCCTCAAGTCAAGGTTCCGGTGCCTCGACATCACTGGTGGTAGCCTCCTATATTCCCCGGAGATGGTCTGTAAGATCATCCTAACGTGCTATTGTGCACAACATTTGCATCAAAAGGAACGTTTCCCTCCTGGAACCCGAGCCGCACATGCCTGAAGAGGAGGAAGAGGAGGATGCTGGCCTGCAACATGAGGGGGAACTACAGAACACGACCGCTGCTATACGCGGGCGGCAACATATCGTGAGCAATTTCTTTTAAATATAATCACCATCACCACTTTATGAACTAATTTAAATAAACACCTATAATAATCACCATATCATCGTTTGGCTATTCATTTTTGCAAACCTCTATCTCTAACTATCAGAATAAGAGTGTTGCCTCATGGAGCATTGCTGCTATACCGATTAGGACACTGAGAATCTCAGAGCTAATGTGATGCGTAACATACAATGGTCACACACACACACACACTGTAAATGACATATATCATGTACATTTCTCCTTTGAAGGACAATAGCAGAGGACCACACCTATTTCACATATACATGTTGAAATCAAGGTCCAATGCAGCATATGGTACACAACTAAGACACCATCACTCAATAAGGGGAAAATAAGCCTCATACATGAGGCAGTTGATGTGCTTTTGCATCAGTAATAGGAATGTATGACCAGACCCCTGACAGCAGTAAGTCCAACTGCATCCAATATTTGCAAGGACTATCTGTGACCAGAGTTCCATAGAAGCAGTACATAGACAGCACAAGTGCCACACATATGAGCAGCATTGCGCACATGACATTCCATGTAGTTGTCTGCCCATTTCCTAACTCCTGACACACCCATGCACCTGGTCACAACCCACCTGTCTGAAGAGGTCCCTGGAATACTAAGATGTGTACCCTGATATTCCCTCCTCTACACACACAGCTTGTCAATAGCAATCATTTCCTATGGTATGCCATTGTCATAGAACATCTGACTGCATGGACGTAAGGTCAATTAATACACTGGCTTCTAGTTTCCAAGCCCTGTTAGCACCTGTAGATAGCTTCCTGTGTGAAAATGTCTGTTGGCCATTAGAATGCAAGTCTCACCTACAGGACTTGTGAGAAACAGATGCAGCCCACACCTGTGATTACCTCCATGCACACCACCCATTACAACAAGAACTGCCCCTGCTGATGCCTGGAACAGCATAGGAGTTGCCATTTTGTCAAATACACCGTTAAGCATTGATTCAAATTAAGCCATGTAACACAGCCCTTGGGTTAATTTGTCACCTTCAAAAACACAGGACATGCACAGTTAGACATGTCAGCTGTCTAGTTCATCCTCCAAACAGTCTTAGTCAGACCATTGATTATGTAACTTGTCAAATTGCTGTATCCTAATTCACCCTGCATTCTGTCAGCCTGGCTGGCATCTGTCTGTGCGTCACACTAAAGTATCCCTGTGTCTACATATGTACCACATTTGCATTAGCAAACCTCTCATTCATCAGGGGGTATTTGGGCATGTGCTTCTTTAATGCATACCCAAATACATTGTATAGCATCATCTGCCTTTTAACTGTGCCAAATGAGTTAAATCCTCTGTGAAAACCAAAATTCATGGCCCATCCCTTGTCTGGGTCTCATTTATGCATGAATGAAAGTGTGACAGTGTCCCAGGGCCGTATGCAGGGATTGGGTAGGGGGCCTTCAGAAGAACCAGCAACCTCTGAAAATGTCCATGAAAAATCCACACATGTCAGGACTCTGACAGTTCACACACAGAATTACATTGCTCACAACATATTGATGGGCCATGTGTGGTGAATAGCTGCCAGAATAATCAGCGCAGAGTCTATGATGTTCCCAGATGCAGTGGGAATTGCAGAGGCTAACCTGTGTACAAATGTTGTAATGACACCTGCCGGAACATGACACCTGAGACATTATCTCACTCAGCACACCAAGGTTGCCCTGTGGACTGTCTCATTACACGTCTTTAGTGACAGGGTGGGACCATCCCCATGTAGGTTCCCATGTCCACATCCACTTTACTCACATTGATCAACAAAGGATACTCAGTAGATACAGGAATAGCTGCCACTGACTCATGATGAGTCCTGGACCGAACTGTGACAAATTACACCCCCAAAAATATACAGGATCAACATTGGAACACACACATGAACAAGACACCTATGTGCAATTGATCACTGGAAATATGTCGACACGTGCTGCCTCGTCTTCTGGTCCACCACAGCCACATGAGAGTTGTGGCTCACTTATATGACCTCAACTGTGGTATAATCATACATTTGTGATTCACCTTTGTCTGTCTGGGCAAACAACATGGTACCCACTTCCTCAATGCATGTGTATGACTCACTGTGGGATTCACCAACTAGTGCCTAGGGAGCTCTTACCAAAACTCTAGGACATAGGATGTTGAAAATGTGGACCATTGACATGAACAAGCGTCTGCCATCTATCTGGTGCATGCTTTGTCATATGTGGTGTCTACGTTACCCTAAATCTTGGAAGTCCACATTACGGATGTTGCTACATGTATGACTAACACATGAGGAAGCATTATTCTGTCCAACACAGCATGATGGTGTATGGTTTCTCACTTCATCAGATATGTCCCTCAGGAAGGGCAGAGTATGATGCAATCATGGCCACTGTGCAGATTTATCTGACTACATAATATCAGGACAGTTATATTGACAAGCTACGTAATTTGACAGTAGGCACATTTCAGTTATCTACTGAACAGTTGATATCACATTACCCAGAGACAGATTTGTTGTGTGAGTGTTATTTATTGAAAAGTGCTGTAGCGCTATCTGTACATTGTCCATGATTGTGAGTCCATTAGAGTGACATCTTACATTGTGATCCTACACAAGGGGTTCCGGAAATGCTTTTGACATGTTGGGGTGATGTTTCAGACAGTGCAGAGGGACAGGATTTGCCAATGAGTAAGAGAGAGACAATCACTGGGCAGGCTGACAAGATATACAGTGGTAAGCAGAACAGTCATTAAGTAGAGTTGTGGCAAGACTTGCATGTTACAAAACGCAGGACCTTGGTAATAGTTGGCCATGTGGCTGGGACTAGTGCTTCCAGGTACTTTTCCTTGTGAATGTGATCTATTCCATGTCTTCTTCTTCTTATGTGTGTGTTGCCTCCTCTGTCCTTGTTGTTGGTGGTTGTGAAGGGGCAACTCACACCTCAGTGTTAGAAGACGTGGAGTCAGATATCCCGGTTGCTGCTACCTGTGAAGGTCTTAAGGGCAGTACTGCAGCAAGGAGGATCTGCTGATTCTTAAAAATAGCAGCCACATCACGATGGTAGGCAGCCAGGTCGGCCCTGAGGGGTTCAATGTTGCATTCGTGCACGTGTTGACAGGATTGCTGTTGTAGGTGTTGGGTCAACTGTATTACAGCTGTGCTGATTGCCTTCTGAGTTTTTTGCTGTTCCTGCAAGATAGATGTTAGGGCTTGCATAGCTGCTGTCTGACCTGCAGATGATATCATGCACGAACGCACCCCCTATAGGCTGGCTGCCATAGTTTGCATCCCCAACCGCACCTCCTTGGCCAGCTCCCGCTGTACCCCAACTACAGTTCTCTCAAAGCTGGTGCCTGTGTCGCCTGAGTCCTCAGCTGTATTGGAGCTGGCAGGTCTTACAATTGGGGTGGTGGGCGGATCCGCTGCAATGGCTGCTTGTTCTGTGCTCCTCCTTGTGACTGGATGTGGGGTCTGGAGGGTTTCAAGGACCTTTTGGATAGTCTCCCGGGGAATGTTTATCAGCTCGTCATCCATGTCATCAGGGTAATCTGGGACAGGCATATCCGCAGGAGATCCATCTTCCTCTGCAATGAAACAGGGTACAATTAGTGTGTCTGTGTTGTGGCATGAGTGATGTGACATGCCTGCCTTGTGATGAATTCACATTGTGATCTTGTTTCGTGTTTATTGCTCCAGTCTTTCAAATGGGCATTCTCCCAGGCCTATGGCCCACCTGCATGTCACATCTATGTTATTAAGTTATTAGACTTGTCGGCATCATCTCTTCTAGGTGTTGGTTTTGGCCAAATATTGAATTGCCACCTTCTTGTCCTACTCAACCCTTCGTCTACATCCATTCTCATGGTGAGACCTTTCACTGGCTGTGGGTGTTCTGATGGCACTGGCAGCACACTTAACAATCTGGACCTGCCCCAGTCTCTGATCGTTCACATCCACTTAAATGTATTTGACATGTAGCATATCCTATGCATAGCAAAGTTATGGCACAATAAGGATGTTGGCATTGGTAATGTGTACAGCTGATGTTGGGAATGTGTGGTACACTGGATTGCCCTGATAATCATATCAGTGTCCTATTTCCTCCTCTGACTGTGCATGTGTATGTCATTGACCAGTTACATGTGTGTCCCCCTCAATGCTGTTGTCTGAACAGTATGACATTTGGGATGTTACATTATGACCCAGGCACAGGATGGACCCTGACATATGCAGCATGGGTAGGCCCTTAGTGCTGTGTATCTCCTATTGTTGTTTACATTGGCTGATATTTGCAACAACTATGGGCATTGACATTTGACAGTACTGGGGCCTTTGTCTTTTTTCAGGGGATTGTTGAAGTTGTCATCCTCAAATCTCTAATTTAGGGGAGGTTACTGCCATTGGCTACTTGAGCTGCACACAGAGCGGAGGTGGTAGTGGCAACTGTTGTAGCAGTTACATTCCAGTTATCGATATGGCTAGAGGTTGTTAAGAGGGCCCTAGTTAATGTGGGTGGTATGGTGGCTGACGTGTGCCGGTATTTCAGTTTGACGTTGTGCCCTTCCCTCCTGGTGTGGCTTTCCCTTTGCTCCATCGTTGGCATGGCAGCATGCCCCCATGGGACTGTTGTTGGTGTAGTGTAATGGTGTGCCCCAGCTTCTGTCTGTGCAGGCCATGCCCCCATGCGTGCCCCTTTACCCATGCCACTCCATGTATATGATGACTTACAAGCAATGTGTAGTAGGTATTCCCCCCTGGTTGCAGTTGACATTAGTGCATTTTAATTCCCCATGCGACTTGCCCTGAATGTGCGCTGTCTCCTGGTAGTCTGCGCTGTCCTGTCCTTCAATCCCTGTGACAATCTCTTCAAGGATGACGGCTGCGACCATCTCCTCCATGTGGTCCAGGGCCTCCTGGTGTGCTGGACTCCCACCTCCAGTCTGCAGTGCTGCCTTTCTGTTCCTGGCCATCTTTTTCTTGAACCTGCGCTTGCAGTCATGCCAGCGTTTCTTGCACTCGATGACAGTTCTGCGTACTTCTGCCACACTGTTGATCTTGTCAACAATTTGTTGCCATATTGCCTCTCTCCTACTCATTGCAATTTTGAGGTGACAAAGAGTTGGTGCTGGTGTTCCGTCACCTCTTTAACCAGAATTTCCTGCTCCTCTGTACTGAAGCAACACTTTCTTTTCTTCTTATAAGTGTCCTGGTTCTTGTGTGGGTCCTCCTGGCTGGTTCTTGGTCTGGTTGGGGTCTGTAGTGGCATCTGGGATCCATTTTGGCTCTCCTCTGGTGAAATGGCAGTGTTCGCTGGTTTTTTTTATGCTATTGTGTCAAAAAACTGCACACATTCGGTTTGCGCTGTTTTGAGTCAAAAAGTATAAATATGGCCCTTAGGCCCTCATTACGACCCTGGCTGTGAGTGGTAAAGAGGCAGTCATACCGCCAACAGGCTGGCGGAAACCATGGCAGTGATATCTCTGAAAGACAGCCAATGTACCACACAGACAGTCAGGGCGTAAACAACAGTCACCATGGCAGAAGCTGACTACAGCTAGGCAGAAGACAAAGTACCGCCCACCATATTATGACACAGGAAAGCACCACCTTTTCCGGGGCGGTACCAACGCCATCAAAAGCCTGGCGGAAACAGAACACATAAGTCCAAGTAGTCACCATTGGAAACACAGGGAAGAACCAGAACCGCCTGTCTTCCCGATGATCTTCTATGTTATGCTCCACCACGAACACCAACGCCGGTGAAGGCAACGACGTTGAGTACAGCCGCCTAGAAGACAAGGGAGGGTGGGAGGAAAACATCAGTGACAAACACACGCACAACACACACCCCCGCACACACATAACATGCATACAACCAGCTGCATAAGATAATCAATTTGTCCAAAATAATTGGCAAAATAATGCAAGGACAACAGTAATTGACTACAGTGATTGTAATGAGATCAACACCAAAAATCATAAGTTGATGTGGCAATGCTACAGATATGCACAAATGTACAAAAAAGGGACACTGCCCAGTTCATAGTTCCCAGGGGCCACATGGCCACAGAGCAAAGTCCAAGGCTGCACGCGCGATTCTTGCCCCAATTCGGAGATAACACTGCAGGGGAATTAGTTGGCAAATAGGCAGGCACCTCAGGGGGAGGGCCGGCATCTCAGCCGGATGCGGAAACAAGAACACTGGTTCTGGAGGGGGCAACATGCCCATTGCTTTGTCAAGGGGAGTGTAAGGCCACAGTGACTTGCCCACTAGTTCTGGAGGGGGATACATGCCCTGTGCTTTGTCCTGGGGAGTGCAAGGCCACAGTCTCTTGAGTGGGTGACTTGCCCACTGATTCTGGTGGGGCAACAAATGCAAAAAGAACAGATGATGGACTGAATGTAGAACAAATCAAACATTCACCCCCAGTCACAGATCTGGGTTTAATCCATCAGTTTTTTTGCTCACCATGACATTCCAGTTTGGAGTCAGACATATGCAAATCAGTCTTGACCCTGTTCTTCAAGGGAACAGTCCAGCGTGAACTGCCAGACCAGGTCCTCCCTGGACCAGAAACAAGCATCCTGGAAACGGTTTTGGGGTATCACCCCTCTTTATGCAGACTAGCTTGAATCTTGTGGCATAGTGAGCACGGGCCCAACGTCTGGGCATACCCTTCCCACTTGGTGCAACAAATGCAAAAAGAACAGTTGATGGACGGAATGTAGAACAAATCAAACATTCACCCCCAGTCACAGATCTAGGTTTAATCCATCAGTTTTTTTGCTCACCATGCCATTCCAGTTTGGACCCAGACATATGCAAATCAGTCTTGATCCTGTTCTACATGGGAACAGTCCAGCCCAAACTGCCAGACCAGATTCTCCCTGGACCAGAAACATGCATCCTAGGACCGGTTTTGGGGTTTCCCCCCTTTTCAGCCAGGCTATCTTGAATCTGGTGGCATAGTGAGCACGGAACACACGTCTGGGCATACAATTCCCACTTGGGGAAACAAATGCAAAAAGAACAGTTGATGGACGGAATGTAGAACAAATCAAACATTCACCCCCAGTCAGAGAACTGGGTTTAATCCATCAGTATTTTTGATCACCATGCCATTCCAGTTTGGTCCCAGACATATGCAAATCAGTCTTGACTCTGTTCTTCAAGGGAACAGTCCAGCCCGAACTGCCAGACCAGGTCCTCCCTAGACCAGAAACAAGAATGCTGGAAACGGTTTAGGGGTATCACCCCTCTTTATGCAGACTAGCTTGAATCTCGTGGCATAGAGAGCAGGGGCCCAACGTCTGGGCATACCCTTCCCACTTGGTGCAACAAATGCAAAAAGAACAGTTGATGGCTGGAATGTAGAACAAATCAAACATTCAACCCCAGTCACAGATCTAGGTTTAATCCATCCGTTTTTTTGCTCACCATGCCATTCCAGTTTGGACCCAGACATTTGCAAATCAGTCTTGATCCTATTCTACATGGGAACAGTCCAGCCTAAACTGCCAGACAAGGTTCTCCCTGGACCAGAAACATGCATCCTAGGACCGGTTTCGGGGTATCACACCTTTTCAACCAGGATATCTTGAATCTGGTGGCATACAGTTCCCACTTGGGGAAACAAATACAAAGAGAACAGTTGATGGACGGAATGTAGAAGAAATCAAACATTCACCCCAGTCATAGAACTGGGTTTAATCCATCAGTATTTTTGCTCACCATGCCATTCCAGTCTTGACCCTGTTCCTCATGGGAACAGTCCAGCCCGAACTGCCAGACCAGGCCCTCCCTGGACTAGAAACAAGCATCCTGGGACCGCTTTCAGGCTATCACCCCTCTACAGCCAGGCTAGCTTGAATCTGGTGGCAAAGTGATCACGGGACCCATGTCTGGGCATACCCTTCCCACTTGGGGTAACAAATGCAAAAAAAACAGTTGATGGACGGAATGTAGAACAAATCAAACATTCACCCACAGTCACAGATCTGGGTTTAATCCATCAGTTTTTTTGCTCACCATGCCATTCCAGTTTGGACCCAGACATATACAAATCAGTCTTGACCTTGTTCCTCATGGGAACAGTCCAGACTGAACTGCCAAGCCAGGTCATCCCTGGACCAGAAACAATCATCCTGGGACCGGTTTTGGGGTATCACCCGTTTTCAGCCCTCAAGCTTTAATCTGGTGTCATAGTGAGCACAGGACCCACTTTCTGGACATACTCATTCGCACTTGGGGTAACAAATGCAAATAGAACAGTTGACGGACGGAAAGTAGAACAAATCAAACATTCACACCCAGTCACAGAACTGGGTTTAATCCATCAGTATTTTGCTCACCATGCCATTCCAGTTTGGACCCAGACATATGCAAAGCAGTATTGACCCTGTTCCTCATTGGAAACGTCCAGCCCGAACTGTCAGACCAGGTCCTTCCTGGACAAAAACAAGCATCCTCAGACCGGTTTTTGGGTATCACCCCTTTTCAACAAGGCTATCTTGAATATGGTGGCATAGTGAGCAAGGGACCTACGTTTGGGCATACCCTTCCCACTTGGGGCAACAAATGCAAAAAGAACAGTTGAAGGGCAGAATGTAGAACAAATCAAACATTCACCCCCAGTCAAAGACCTGGGTTTAATCCATCAGGTTTTTTTGCTCACCATGCCATTCCAGTTTGGACCCAGACATATGCAAATCAGTCTTGACCCTGTTCTTCATGGGAACAGTCCACCCTGAACTGCCAGACCAGGTCCTCCCTGGACCAGAAATAAGCATCCTGAGACCAGTTTTGGGGTATCACCCCTCTTCAGCCAGGCTAGCTTGAATCTGGTGGCATAGTGAGCACAGGACCCATGTCTGGGCAGACCCTTCCCACTTGGGGAAACAAATGCAAAAAGAACAGTTGATGGACGGAATGTAGAACGAATCAAACATTCACCCCCACTCACAGATCAGGGTTTAATCCATCAGTTTTTTTGCTCACCATGCAATTCCAGTTTGGATACAGACATATGCAAATCAGTCTTTACCATGTTCCTCATGGGAACAGTCCAGCCCGAACTGTCAGGCCCTCCCTGAACCAGAAACAAGCATCCTAGGAACCGATTCAGTCTATTACCCCTCTTCAGCCAGGCTTGCTTGAAACTAGTGGCATAGTGAGCACGGGACCCACGTCTAGGCATACCCTTCCCACTTGGGGCAACAAATACAAAAAGAACAGTTGTTGGACGGAATGTAGAATGAATCAAACATTCACCCCAGTCACAGATCTGGGTTTAAACCATCATTTTTTTTGCTCAGCATGCAATTCTTGTTTGGACCCAGACATATGCAAATCAGTCTTGACCCTGTTCCTCATCATAACAGTCTAGCCCGAACTGCAAGACCAGGTCCTCCCTGGGCCAGAAACAAGCAACCTGGGACTGGTTTCGGGGTATCTCCCCTCTTCAGCCAGGCTAGCTTGAATCTGGTGGCATAGTGAGCACGGGACCCACGTCTGGGCATACTCTTTCCTCTTGGGGCAAAAAATGCAAAAAGAACAGTTGACGGATGGAATGTAGAACAAATCAAACATTCATCCCCAGTCACAGATCGGAGTTTATTCCATCAGTTTCTTTGCTCACCATGCCATCCCAGTTTAGACCCAGACATATGCAAATCAGTCTTGACCCTGTTCCTCTTGGAAACAGTTCAACCTGAACTGTCAGACCAGGTCCTTCCTGGACCAGAAACAAGCATCCTGAGACCGGTTTCGGGGTATCACCCCTTTTGAGCCAGGCTATCTTGAACCTGGTGGCATAGTGAGCACGGGACCCACGTCTGGGCATTCCCTGCCCACTTGGGGCAACAAATGCAAAAAGAACAGTTGATGGACGGAATGTAGAACAAATCAAACATTCACCCCCACACACAGATCTGGGTTTAATCCATCAGTTTTTTTGCTCACCATACCATCCCAGTTTGGACCCAGACATATGCAAATCAGTCTTGACCCTGTTCCTCATGGAAACAGTCCAGCCCAAACTGTGAGACCAGGTCCTTCCTGGACCAGAAACAAGCATCCTGAGACTGGTTTCGGGGCATCTCCCCTCTTCAGCCAGGCTAGCTTGAAGCTGGTGGCATAGTGAGCACGGGACACACGTCTGGGCATACCCTTCCCTCTTGGGGCAACAAATGCAAAAAGAACAGTTGATGGATGGAATGTAGAACAAATCAAACATTCACCCCCAGACACAGATCTGGGTTGAATCCATCAGCTTTTTTTGCTCACCATGCCATTCCAGTTTGGACCCAGACATATGCAAATCAGTCTTTATCATGTTCGTCATGGGAACAGTCCAGCCCAATCTGCCAGGCCCTCCCTGGATTAGAAACAAGCATCCTGGGACTGGTTTCGGTCTATTTTCCCTCTTCCGCCAGGCTGGCTTGAATCGGGCGGCATAGTGAGCACTGGACCCACGTCAGGGCATACCCTTCCCACTTGGGGCAACAAATACAAAAAGAACAGTTGTTGGACGGAATGTAGAATGAATCAAACATTCACACCAGTCACAGATCTGGGTTTAATCCATCAGTTGTTTTGCTAACCATGCCATTCTTGTTTGGACCCAGACATATGCAAATCAGTCTTGACCCTCTTCCTCATGGGAACAGTCCAGCCCGAATTACCAGACCAGGTTCTTCCTGGACCAGAAGCAAGTATCCTGAGACCAATTTCAGGGTATCACCCCTCTTCAGCCAGGCTATTTTGAATCTGGTGGCATAGTGAGCACGAGACCCATGTCTGGGCATACCCTTCCCAATTGGGGCAACAAATGCAAAAAGAACAGTTGATGGACGGAATGCAGAACAAATCAAACTTTCACCCACACTCACAGATCGGGGTTTAATCCATCAGTTTCTTTGCTCACCATGCGTTTCCAGTTTGGACCCAGACATATGCAAATCAGTCTTTACCATGTTCCTCATGGGAACAGTCCAGCCCGAACTGCCAGGCCCTTCCTGGACCAGAAAGAAGCATCCTGGGCCCGGTTTCGGTCTATTACCACTCTTCAGCCAGGCTAGCTTGAATCTGGCGGCATAGTGAGCACGGGACCCACGTCTGGGCATACCCTTCCCACTTGGGGCAACAAATGCAAAAAGAACAGTTGATTGACGGAATGGAGATCAAATCAAACATTCACCCCCAGTCAGAGAACTGGGTTTAATCCATCAGTATTTTTGATCACCATGCCATTCCAGTGTGGACCGACATATGCAAATCATTCTTGATCCTGTTCTACATGGGAACAGTCCAGCCCAAACTGCCAGACCAGGTTCTCCCTGGACCAGAAACATGCATCCTAGTACCGGTTTCGCAGTATCACCCCTTTTCAGCCAGGCTATCTTGAATCTGGTGGCATAGTGAGCACGGAACACACATCTGGGCATACAATTCCCACTTGAGGAAACAAATGCAAAAATAACAGTTGATGGAAGGAATATAGAACAAATCAAACATTCACCCCCAGTCAGAGAACTGGGTTTAATCCATCAGTATTTTTGATCACCATGCCATTCCAGTTTGGACCCAGACATATGCAAATCAGTTTTGATCCTGTTCTACATGGGAACAGTCCAGCCCAAACTGCCAGACCAGGTTCTCCCTGGACCAGAAACATGCATCCTAGGACCGGTTTCGGGGTATCACCCCTTTTCAGCCAGGCTATCTTGAATCTAGTGGCATAGTGAGCACGGAACACACATCTGGGCATACAATTCCCACTTGGGGAAACAAATGCAAAAAGAACAGTTGATGGACGGAATGTAGAACAAATCAAACATTCACCCCCAGTCAGAGAACTGGGTTTAATCCATCAGTATTTTTGATCACCATGCCATTCCAGTTTGGACCCAGACATATGCAAATCAGTCTTGACCCTGTTCTTCAAGGGAACAGTCCAGCCCGAACTGCCAGACCAGGTCCTCCCTGGACCAGAAACAAGAATCCTGGAAACAGTTTTGGGGTATCACCCCTCTTTATGCAGACTAGCTTGAATCTCGTGGCATAGTGAGCACGGGCCCAACGTCTGGGCATACCCTTCCAACTTGGTGCAACAAATGCAAAAAGAACAGTTGATGGACGGAATGTAGAATAAATCAAACTTTCACCCCCAGTCAAGCTCTAGGTTTAATCCATCAGTTTTTTTGCTCACCATGCCATTCCAATTTGGACCCAGATATGTGCAAATCAGTCTTGATCCTGTTCTACATGGGAACAGTCCAGCCCAAACTGCCAGACCAGGTTCTCCCTGGACCACAAACATGCATCCTAGGACCGGTTTCGGGGTATCACACCTTTTCAGCCAGGATATCTTGAATCTGGTGGCATAGTGAGCACAGAACCGACGTCTGGGCATACCGTTCCCACTTGGGGAAACAAATACAAAAAGAACAGTTGATGGACGGAATGTAGAACAAATCAAACATTCACCCACAGTCACAGATCTGGGTTTAATCCGTCCGTTTTTTTCCTCACCATGGCATTCCAGTTTGGACCCAGACATACGCAAATCAGTCTTGACCTTGTTCCTCATGGGAACAGTCCAGACCGAACTGCCAAGCCAGGTCATCCCTGGACCAGAAACAATCATCCTGGGACCGGTTTTGGGGTATCACCCCTTTTCAGCTCTCAAGCTTGAATCTGGTGGCATAGTGAGCACAGGACCCACGTCTGGGCATACTCTTTCGCACTTGGGGCAACAAATGCAAATAGAACAGTTGATGGACGGAAAGTAGAACAAATCAAACATTCACCCCCCAGTCACAGAACTGGGTTTAATCCATCAGTATTTTGCTCACCATGCCATTCCAGTTTGGACCCAGACATATGCAAATCAGTATTGACCCTGTTCCTCATGGGAACAGTCCAGCCCGAACTGTCAGACCAGGTCCTTCCTGGACCAAAAACAAGCATCCTGAGACCGGTTTCGGGGTAGCACCACTTTTCAACAAGGCAATCTTCAATCTGGTGGCATAGTGAGCACGAGACCCACGTTTGGGCATACCCTTCCCACTTGGGGAAACAAATGCAAAAAGAACAGTTGATGGGCAGAATTTAGAACAAATCAAACATTTACCCCCAGTCACAGATCTGGGTTTAATCCATCAGGTTTTTTTTGCTCACCATGCCATTCCAGTTTGGACCCAGACATATGCAAATCAGTCTTGACCCTGTTCTTCATGGAAACAGTCCACCCCGAACTGCCAGACCAGGTCCTCCCTGGACCAGAAACAAGCATCCTGGGACCAGTTTTGGGGTATCACCCCTCTTCAGCCAGGCTAGCTTGAATCTGGTGGCATAGTGAGCACAGGACCCATGTCTGGGCACACCCTTCCCACTTGGGGTTACAAACACAAAAAGAACAGATGATGGACGTAATGTAGAACAAATCAAACATTCACCCCCAGTCATGGATCAGGGTTTAATCCATCAGTTTCTTTGCTCGCAATGCCATTCCAGTTTGGACCCAGACATATGAAAATCAGTCTTTACCATGTTCCTCATGGGAACAGTCCAGCCCGAACTGCCTGGCCCTCCCTGAACTAAAAACAGGCATCCTGGGACCGGTTTCAGTCTAATACCCCTCTTCAGCCAGGCTAGCTTGAATCTGGTGGCTTAGTGCGCACGGGACCCATGTCTGGGCATACCCTTCCCACTTGGGGCAACAAATACAAAAAGAACAGTTGTTGGACGGAATGTAGAATGAATCAAACATTAACCCCAGTCACAGATCTGGGTTTAATCCATCAGTTTTTTTGCTCACCATGCCATTCTTGTTTGGACCCAGACATATGCAAATCAGTCTTGACCCTATTCCTCAAGAGAACAGTCCAGCCTGAATTGCCAGACTAGGACCTGCCTGGACCAGAAACAAGCAACCTGGGACCTGTTTCGGGGTATCTCCCCTCTTCGGCCAGGCTAGCTTGAATCTGGTGGAATAGTGAGCACGGGACCCACGTCTGGGCATACCATTCCCTCTTGGGGCAACAAATGCAAAAAGAACAGTTGATGGACGGAATGTAGAAGAAATCAAACATTCACCCCCAGTCACAGATATGGATTTAATCCATCAGTTTTTTTGCTCAACATGCCATGCCAGTTTGGACCCAGACATATGCAAATCAGTATTGACCCTGTTCCTCATGGGAACAGTCCAGCCTGAACAACCAGATCAGGTCCTCCCTGGACCAGAAACAAGCATCCTGAGACCAGTTTCGGGGTATCACCCACCTTCAGCCAGGCTAGCTTGAATCTGGTAGCATAGTGAGCACGGGACCCATGTCTGGGCATACCCTTCCCACCTGGGGCAACAAATGCAAAAAGAACAGTTGATGGACGGAATGTAGAACAAATCAAACATTCACCCCCACTCACAGATCGGGGTTTAATCCATCAGTTTCTTTGCTCACCATGCGATTCCAGTTTGGATCCAGACATATGCAAATCAGTCTTTACCATGTTCCTCATGGGAACAGTCCAGCCTGAACTGCCAGGCCCTCCCTGGGCCAGAAACAAGCATCCTGGGACCGGTTTCAGTCTATTACCCCTCTTCAGTCAGGGTAGCTTGAATCTGGTGGCATAGTGAGCACGGGACCCACGTCTGGGCATACCCTTCCCACTTGGGGCAAAAAATACAAAAAGAACAGTTGTTGGACGGATTGTAGAATGAATCAAACATTCACCCCAGTCACAGATCTGGGTTTACACCATCAGTTTTTTTGCTCAGCATGCCATTCTTGTTTGGACCCAGACATATGCAAATCAGTCTTGACACTGTTCCTCATCAGAACAGTCCAGCCCAAACTGCCAGATTAGGTCCTCCCTGGCCCAGAAACAAGCAACCTGGGACTGGTTTCGGGGTATCTCCCCTTTTCAGCCAGGCTAGCTTGAATCTGGTGGCATAGCGAGCACTGGACCCACCTCTGGGCATACCCTTCCCTCTTGGGGCAACAAATGCAAAAAGAACAGTTGATGGACGAAATGTGGAACAAATCAAACATTCACCCCCAGTCACAAATCTGGGCTTAATCCATCAGTTTTTTTGCTCACCATACCATCCCAGTTTGGACCCAGACATATGCAAATCAGTCTTGACCCTGTTCCTCATGGAAACAGTCCAGCCCGAACTGCCAGACCAGGTTCTCCCTCGACCAAAAACAAGCATCCTGGGACCAGTTTTGGGGTATCACCCCTTTTCAGCCAGGCTAGCTTAAATCTGGTGGCATAGTGAGCACGGGACCCATGTCTGGGCATACCCTTCCCACTTGGGGCTACAAATGCAAAAAGAACAGTTGATGGACGTACTGTAGAACAAATCAAACATTCACCCCCAGTCATGGATCAGGGTTTAATCCATCAGTCTGACGAACTGTCAGACTAGGTCCTTCCTGGACCAGAAACAAGCATCCTGGGACTGGTTTCGGTCTATTACCCCTCATCAGCCAGGCTAGCTTGAATCTGTTGGCATAGTGAGCACGGGACCCACGTCTGGGCATACCCTTCCCACTTGGGGCAACAAATACAAAACGAGCAGTTGTTGGACGGAATGTAGAATGAATCAAACATTCACCCCAGTCACAGATCTGGGTTTAAACCATCAGTTTTTTTGCTCAGCATGCCATTCTTGTTTGGACCCAGACATATGTAAATCAGTCTTGACCCTGTTCCTCATGGAAACAGTCCAGCCCGAACTGTCAGACCAGGTCCTTCCTGATCCAGAAACAAGCATCCTGAGACCAGTTTTGGGGTATCACCCCTTTTCAGCCAGACTATCTTGAATCTGGTGGCATAGTGAGCACGGGACCCACGTCTGGGCATACCCTTCCCACTTGGGGCAACAAATGCAAAAACAGCAGTTGATGGATGGAATGTAGAACAAATCAAACATTCACCCCCAGACACAGATCTGGGTTTAATCCATCAGCTTTTTTTGCTCATCATGCCATTCCAGTTTGGACCCAGACATATGCAAAATAGCCTTTACCATGTTCCTCATGGGAACAGTCCAGCCCGAACTGCCAGGCCCTCCCTGGACCAGAAACAAGCATCCTGGGACCGGTTTTGGTCTATTTTCCCTCTTCAACCAGGCTAGCTTGAATCGGATGGCATAGTGAGCACTGGACCAACGTCTGGGCATACTCTTCCCACTTGGGGCAACAAATACAAAAAGAACAGTTGTTGGACAGAATGTAGAATGAATCAAACATTCACCCCAGTCACAGATCTGGGTTTAATCCTTCAGTTGTTTTGCTAAACATGCCATTCTTGTTTGGACCCTGACATATGCAAATCAGTCTTGACCCTCTTCCTCATGGGAACAGTCCAGCCCGAATTACCAGACCAGGTCCTCCCTGGACCAGAAACAAGCATCCTGAGACCAATTTCTGGGTATCACCCCTCTTCAGCCAGGCTAGTTTGAATCTGGTGGCATAGTGAGCACGGGACCCATGTCTGGGCATACCCTTCCCACTTGGGGCAAAAAATGCAAAAAGAACAGTTGATGGACGGAATGCAGAACAAATCAAACTTTCACCCACACTCACAGATCGGGGTTTAATCCATCAGTTTCTTTGCTCACCATGCGCTTCCAGTTTGGACCCAGACATATGCAAATCAGTCTTTACCATGTTCCTCATGGGAACAGTCCAGCCCGAACAGCAATACCAGGTCCTCCCTGGACCAGAAACAAGCATCCTGAGACCAGTTTTGGGGTATCACCCCTCTTCAGCCAGGCTAGCTGGAATCTGGTGGCATAGTGAGCACGGGACCTATGTCGGGCCATACCGTTCCCACTTGGGGCAACAAATGCAAAAGAACAGTTGATGGACAGAATGTAGAACAAATCAAACATGCACCCCCACTCACAGATCGGGGTTTAATCCAGCAGTTTCCTTGCTCACCATGCCAATCCAGTTTGGACCCAGACATATGCAAATCAGTCTTTACCATGTTCCTCATGGGAACAGTCCAGCCTGAACTGCCAGGCCCTCCCTGGACCAGAAACAAGCATCCTGGACCGGTTTCAGTCTATTACCCCTCTTCAGCCAGGCTAAATTGAATCTGGTGGCATAGTGAGCACGGGACCCACGTCTGGGCATACCCTTCCCACTTGGGGCAACAAATACAAAAAGAACAGTTGTTGGACGGAATGTAGAATGAATCAAACATTCACCCCAGTCACAGATCTTGGTTTAATCGATCAGTTTTTTTGCTAACCAGGCCATTCTTGTTTGGATTCAGACATATGCAAATCAGTCTTGACCCTGTTCCTCATGAGAACAGTCCAGCCAGAACTACCAGACCAGGTCCTCCCTGGCCCAGAAACAAGCAACCTGGGACCGGTTTCGGGGTATCTCACCTCTTCAGCCAGGCTAGCTTGAATCTGGTGGCATAGTGAGCACGGGACACACGTCTGAGCCTACCCTTACCACTTGGGGCAACAAATGCAAATAGAACAGTTGATGGAAGGAATGTAGAACAAATCAAACTTTCACCCACAGTCACAGATCGGAGTTTAATCCATCAGTTTCTTTGCTCACCATGCCATTCCAGTTTGGACCCAGACATATGCAAATCAGTCTTTACCATGTTCCTCATGGGAACAGTCCAGCCAGAACTACCAGACCAGGCCCTTCCTGGACCAGAAAGAAGCATCCTGGGACCAGTTTCGGTCTATTACCACTGTTCAGCCAGGCTAGCTTGAATCTGGTGGCATAGTGAGCACGGGACCCACGTCTGGGCATACCCTTCCCACTTGGGGCAACAAATGCAAAAAGAACAGTTGATGGACGGAATGTAGAACAAATCAAACATTCACCCCCAGTCATAGAACTGGGTTTAATCCATCACTATTTTTGATCACCATGCCATTCCAGTTTGGACCCAGACATATGCAAATCAGTCTTGATCCTGTTCTACATGGGAACAGTCCAGCCCGAACTGCCAGACCAGGTCCTCCCTGGACCAGAAACAAGAATCCTGGAAACGGTTTTGGGGTATCACCCCTCTTTATGCAGACTAGCTTGAATGTCGTGGCATAGTGAGCACGGGCCCAACGTCTGGGCATACCCTTCCAACTTGGTGCAACAAATGCAAAAAGAACAGTTGATGGACGGAATGTAGAATAAATCAAACATTCACCCCAGTCAAGCTCTAGGTTTAATCCATCAGTTTTTTTGCTCACCATGCCATTCCAGTTTGGACCCAGATATGTGCAAATCAGTCTTGATCCTGTTCTACATGGGAACAGTCCAGCCCAAACTGCCAGACAAGGTTCTCCCTGGACCACAAACATGCATCCTAGGACCGGTTTCGGGGTATCACACCTTTTCAGCCAGGATATCTTGAATCTGGTGGCATAGTGAGCACAGAACCGACGTCTGGGCATACCGTTCCCACTTGGGGAAACAAATACAAAAAGAACAGTTGATGGACGGAATGTAGAACAAATCAAACATTCACCCACAGTCACAGATCTGGGTTTAATCCGTCAGTTTTTTTGCTCACCATGCCATTCCAGTTTGGACCCAGACATACGCAAATCAGTCTTGACCTTGTTCCTCATGGGAACAGTCCAGACCGAACTGCCAAGCCAGGTCATCCCTGGACCAGAAACAATCATCCTGGGACCGGTTTTGGGGTATCACCCCTTTTCAGCTCTCAAGCTTGAATCTGGTGGCATAGTGAGCACAGGACCCACGTCTGGGCATACTCTTTCGCACTTGGGGCAACAAATGCAAATAGAACAGTTGATGGACGGAAAGTAGAACAAATCAAACATTCACCCCCCAGTCACAGAACTGGGTTTAATCCATCAGTATTTTGCTCACCATGCCATTCCAGTTTGGACCCAGACATATGCAAATCAGTATTGACCCTGTTCCTCATGGGAACAGTCCAGCCCGAACTGTCAGACCAGGTCCTTCCTGGACCAAAAACAAGCATCCTGAGACCGGTTTCGGGGTAGCACCACTTTTCAACAAGGCAGTCTTCAATCTGGTGGCATAGTGAGCACGAGACCCACGTTTGGGCATACCCTTCCCACTTGGGGAAACAAATGCAAAAAGAACAGTTGATGGGCAGAATTTAGAACAAATCAAACATTTACCCCCAGTCACAGATCTGGGTTTAATCCATCAGGTGTTTTTTGCTCACCATGCCATTCCAGTTTGGACCCAGACATATGCAAATCAGTCTTGACCCTGTTCTTCATGGAAACAGTCCACCCCGAACTGCCAGACCAGGTCCTCCCTGGACCAGAAACAAGCATCCTGGGACCAGTTTTGGTCTATTACCCCTCTTCAGCCAAGCTAGCTTGAATCTGGTGGCATAGTGAGCACGGGAACCACGTCTGGGCATACCCTTCCCACTTGGGGCAACAAATGCAAAAAGAACAGTTGATGGATGGAATGTAGAACAAATCAAACATTCAACCTGAGTCACAGATCTGGGTTTAATCCAGCAGTTGTTTTTGCTCACCATGCCATTCCAGTTTGGACCCAGACATATGCAAATCAGTCTTGACCCTGTTCTTCATGGGAACAGTCCAGCCCGAACAGCAATACCAGGTCCTCCCTGGACCAGAAACAAGCATCCTGAGACCAGTTTTGGGGTATCACCCCTCTTCAGCCAGGCTAACTGGAATCTGGTGGCATAGTGAGCACGGGACCTATGTCTGGGCATACCGTTTCCACTTGGGGCAACAAATGCAAAAGAACAGTTGATGGACGGAATGTAGAACAAATCAAACATGCACCCCCACTCACACATCGGGGTTTAATCCAGCAGTTTCCTTGCTTACCATGCCAATCCAGTTTGGACCCAGACATATGCAAATCAGTCTTTACCATGTTCCTCATGGGAACAGTCCAGCCCGAACTGCCAGGCCCTCCCTGGACCAGTAACAAGCATCCTGGGACCGGTTTCGGTCTATTACCCCTCTTCAGCCAGGCTAGCTTGAATCTGGTGGCATAGTGAGCACGGGACCCACGTCTGGGCATACCCTTCCCACTTGGGGCAACAAATACAAAAAGAACAGTTGTTGGACGGAATGTAGAATGAATCAAACATTCACCCCAGTCACAGATCTTGGTTTAATCCATCAGTTTGTTTGCTAACCATGCCATTCTTGTTTGGACTCAGACATATGCAAATCAGTCTTGACCCTGTTCCTCATGAGAACAGTCCAGCCAGAACTACCAGACCGGGTCCTCCCTGGCCCAGAAACAAGCAACCTGGGACCGGTTTCGGGGTATCTCACCTCTTCAGCCAGGCTAGCTTGAATCTGGTGGCATAGTGAGCACGGGACACACGTCTGAGCCTACCCTTACCACTTGGGGCAACAAATGCAAAAAGAACAGTTGATGGAAGGAATGTAGAACAAATCAAACTTTCACTCACAGTCACAGATCGGAGTTTAATCCATCAGTTTTTTTGCTCACCATGCCATTCCAGTTTGGACCCAGACATATGCAAATCAGTCTTTACCATGTTCCTCATGGGAACAGTCCAGCCCGAACTTCCCGGCCCTCCCTAGACTAGAAACAAGCATCCTGGGACCGGTTTCGGTCTATTACCCCTCTTCAGCCAGGCTAGCTTGAATCTGGTGGCATAGTGAGCACGGGACTCACGTCTGGGCATACCCTTCCCACTTGGGGCAACAAATACAAAAAGAAAAGTTGTTGGACGGAATGTAGAATGAATCAAACATTCACCCCAGTCACAGATCTGGGTTTAATCCATCAGTTTTTATGCTAACCATGCCATTCTTGTTTGGACCCAGACTTATGCAAACCAGTCTTGACCCTGTTCCTCATGAGAACACTCCAGCTCGAACTGCCAGACCAGGTCCTCCCTGGCCCAGAAACAAGCAATCTGCGACCGAGTTCGGGGTATCTCCCCTCTTCAGACAGGCTAGCTTGAATCTGGTGGCATAGTGAGCACGGGACCCACATCTGGGCATACCCTTCCCACTTGGGGCAACAAATGCAAAAAGAACAGTTGATGGACAGAATGTAGAACAAATCAAACATTCACCCCCACTCACAGATCGGAGTTTGATCCATCAGTTTCTTTGCTCACCGTGCCATTCCAGTTTGGACCCAGACATATGCAAATCAGTATTTACCATGCTCCTCATGAGAACAGTCCAGCCCGAACTGCCAAAGCAGGTCCTCCCTGGACCAGAAACAAGCAACCTGGGACCAGTTTCGGGGTATCACCCCTTTTCAGCCAGGCTATCTTGAATCTGGTGGCATAGTGAGCACGGGACCCACGTCTGGGCATACCCTTCACACTTGGGGCAACAAATGCAAAAAGAACAGTTGATGGATGGAATGTAGAACAAATCAAACATTCACCCCCAGTCACAGATCTGGGTTTAATCCATCAGTTGTTTTTGCTCACCATGCCATCCCAATTTGGACTCAGACATATGCAAATCAGTCTTGACCCTGTTCTTCATGGGAACAGTCCAGCCCGAACAGCCAGACCAGGTCCTCCCTGGACCAGACTCAAGCATCCTGAGACCAGTTTCGGAGTATCACTCCTCTTCAGCCAGGCTAGCTTGAATCTGGTGGCATCGTGAGCACTGGAACCATGTCTGGGCATACCCTTCCCACTTGGTGCAACAAATGCAAAAAGAACAGTTGATGGACGGAATATAGAACAAATCAAACATTCACGCCCAGTCACAGATCTGGGTTTAATCCATCAGTTTCTTTGCTCACCATGACATTCCAGTTTGGACCCCGACATATGCAATTCAGTCTTTACCATGTTGCTCATGGGAACAGTCCAGCCCGAACTGACAGGCCATCCCTGGACTAGAAACAAGCATCCTGGGACCGGTTTCGGTCTATTACCCCTCTTCAGCCAGGCTAGCTTGATTCTGGTGGCATAGTGACCATGGGACCCACGTCTGGACATAACCTTCCCACTTCGGGTAACAAATACAAAAAGAACAGTTGTTGGACGGAATGTAGAATGAATCAAACATTCACCCCAGTCACAGATCTGGGTTTAA
Source organism: Pleurodeles waltl (assembly GCF_031143425.1). NCBI lineage: Eukaryota > Metazoa > Chordata > Amphibia > Caudata > Salamandridae > Pleurodeles > Pleurodeles waltl. Next base: position 397,272,064 of record NC_090439.1, read on the forward strand.
TCCATCAGTTTTTTTGCTAACCATGCCATTCTTGTTTGGACCTAGACATATGCAAATCAGTCTTGACCCTGTTCCTCATGAGAACAGTCCAGCCCGAACTTCCAGACCAGGTCCTCCCTGCTCCAGAAACCGGGAAACCTTGGACCGATTTCGGGGTATCTCACCTCTTCAGCCATGCTTGCTTGAATCTGGTGGCATAGTGAGCACGGGACCCACGTCTGGGCATACCCTTCCCACTTGGGGCAACAAATGCAAAAAGAACAGTTGATGGACGGAATGTAGAACAAATCAAACATTCACGCCCAGTCACAGATCTGGGTTTAATTCATCAGTTTCTTTGCTCACCATGCCATTCCAGTTTGGGCCACGACATATGCAAATCAATCTTTACTATGTTGCTCATGGGAACAGTCCAGCCCGAACAGCCAGACCAGTTCCTCCCTGGACAAGACTCAAGCATCCTGAGACCAGTTTCGGAGTATCACCCCTCTTCAGCCAGGCTAGCTTGAATCTGGTGGCATCGTGAGCACTGGAACCATGTCTGGGCATACCCTTCCCACTTGGGGCAACAAATGCAAAAAGAACAGTTGATGGACGGAATGTAGAACAAATCAAACATTCACGCCCAGTCACAGATCTGGGTTTAATCCATCAGTTTCTTTGCTCACCATGCGTCTCCAGTTTGGACCCAGACATATGCAAATCAGTCTTCACCATGTTCCTCATGGGAACAGTCCAGCCCGAACTGACAGGCCCTCCCTGGACCAGAAACAAGCATCCTGGACCGGTTTCGGTATATTACCTCTCTTCAGCCAGGCTAGCTTGAATCGGGTGGCATAGTGAGCACGGGACCCACATCTGGGCATACTCTTCCCACTTGGGGCAACAAATACAAAAAGAACAGTTGTTGTACGGAATGTAGAATGAATCAAACATTAACCCCCGTCACAGATCTGAGTTTAATCCATCAGTTTTTTTGCTTACCATGCCATTCTTGTTTGGACCCAGACATATGCATTTCAGTCCTGACCATGTTCCTCATGAGAACAGTCCAGCCCGAACTGCCAGACCAGGTCCTCCCTGGACCAGAAACAAGCAACCTGGGACCGGTTTCTGGGTATTTCCCTTTTCAGCCAGGCTAGCTTGAATCTGGTGGCATAGTGAGCACAGGACCCACGTCTCGGCAAACCCTTCCCTCTTGGGGCAACAAATGCAAAAAGAACAGTTGATGGACGGAATGTAGAACAAATCAAACATTCACCCCCAATCACAGATCTGGGTTTAATCCAATCAGTTGTTTTTGCTCACCATGACATCCCAGTTTGAACCCAGACATATGCAAATCAGTCTTGACCCTCTTCTTCATGGGAACAGTCCAGCCCGAACGGCCAGACCAGGTCCTCCCTGGACCAGAAACAAGCATCTTGGGACCAGTTCCGGGGTATCACCCCTCTTCAGCCAGGCTAGCTTGAATCTGGCGGCATAGTGAGCATGGGATCCATGTCTGGGCATACCCTTCCCACTTGGTGCAACAAATGCAAAAAGAACAGTTGATGGACGGAATGTAGAACAAATCAAACATTCACCCCCAGTCACAGATCGGGGTTTAATCCATCAGTTTCTTTGCTCACCATGCCATTCCAGTTTGGACCCCGACTTATGCAAATCAGTCTTTACCATGTTCCTCATGGGAACAGTCCAGCCCAAACTGCCAGGCCCTCCCTGGACCAGAAACAAGCATCCTGGGACCGGTTTTGGTCTATCACCCCTCTTCAGCCAGGTTAGCTTGAATCTGGTGGCATAGTGAGCACAGGACCCACGTCTGGGCATACTCTTCCCTCTTGGGGCAACAAATGCAAAAAGAACAGTTGATGGACGGAATGTAGAACAAATCAAACATTCACCCCCAGTCACAGATCTGGGTTTAATCCATCAGTTTCTTTGCTCACCATGCCATCCCAGTTTGGACCCAGACATATGCAAATCAGTCTTGACCCTGTTCCTCATGAGAAGAGTCCAGCCCGAACTGTCAGACCAGGTCCTTCCTGGACTAGAAACAAGCATCCTGAGACCAGTTTCGGAGTATCAACCCTTTACAGCCAGGCTATCTTGAATCTGGTGGCATAGTGAGCACGGGACCTACATCTGGGCATACCCTTCCCACTTGGGCAACAAATGCAAAAAGAACAGTTGATGGATGGAATGTAGAACAAATCAAACATTCACCCCAAGTCACAGATCTGGGTTTAATCCAGCAGTTTTTTTTGCTCACTGTTAGAAATGGGGTTTTTGGTTCGCAGTCAGGTTACCCCCTGTCCAAGCAAAAGCCCTCACTCTAGTTAGGGTAAGTCACACACAATCCAAGATTATCCTGTGCCCACCCTCTGGTAGCTTGGCACGAGCAGTCAGGCTTAACTTAGAAGGCAATGTGTGAAGTATTTGTGCAATAAATCATACAATACCACCATATAGCACCACAAAAATACACCACACCGTGTTTAGAAAAATATATAATATTTATCAGGATAATTTTAGGTCAAAACGAGTAAAGTTGCAATGTGAATTTGTAGAGATATCACTGAAAAGTGATATAAAGTGTCTTAAGTCTTTAAAAAGCAAACAAAGTCTCTTTCAAGCACAAAGTACCTGGTTTGGAGTGGAAAATCTCCTCAGAGGGCCACAGAAGAAGAGATACGTGGAAAAAGGGTGTGTGCGTCGATTTCTCCCCAGCACAAACGGACTTGCGTCGTTATTTTTCACGCGGGGAAGTCGTGCGTCGTTTTCCTGCGCGCGGACAGTCTCTTTCTGTGGATCGCGGGGATTACCAGATGTCCCGGGTCTGTGTGTGGATTTTCCTGCTTGTTTTCCAGCTGCGCGTCGTTCTGCGGGGCTGCGCATCAAAATTTCGGTATCACAGCAGGCGTCGCATCGATTTCTCCTCTGGAGGTCGGGCGGCATTGTCCTTGCGAAGCCATGCGTCGAAGTTCTGGTCGTCCCGAAGGCGTTGCGTCGATCAGCATCGGTGTGCGGCGTTTTTCTCGCCACGGAACAAGCTGTGCGTCGATAATCTCGGCGCACGGAGCGTCCAAGTGAAAAAGAGAAGTCTTTTTGGTCCTGAGACTTCAGGGAACAGGAGGCAAGCTCTATCCAAGCCCTTGGAGAGCACTTTCACAGCCAGACACGAGTTCAGCAAGGCAGCAGGCCAACAGCAAGGCAGCAGTCCTTTGTTGAAAGCAGACAGGTGAGTCCTTTGAGCAGCCAGGAAGCTCTTCTTGGCAGGATGTAGTTTCTGGTTCAGGTTTCTTCTCCAGCATGTGTCTGATGAGATAGGGCAGAGGCCCTGTTTTATACCCAAATGTGCCTTTGAAGTGGGGGAGACTTCAAAGAGTGGCTAAGAAGTGCACCAGGTCCCCTTTCAGTTCAATCCTGTCTGCCAGGGTCCCAGTAGGGGGTGTGGCAGTCCTTTGTGTGAGAGCAGGCCCTCTACCCTCCCAGCCCAGGAAGACACATTCAAAATGCAGATGTATGCAAGTGAGGCTGAGTACCCTGTGTTTGGGGTGTGTCTGAGTGAATGCACAAGGAGCTGTCAACTAAGCCCAGCCAGACGTGGATTGTAAGGCACAGAAAGATTTACGTGCAAAGAAATGCTCACTTTCTAAAAGTGGCATTTCTAGAATAGTAATATTAAATCCAACTTCACCAGTCAGCAGGATTTTATATTACCATTCTGGCCATACTAAATATGACCTTCCTACTCCTTTCAGATCAGCAGCTACCACTTCAATACTGTATGAGGGCAGCCCCAATGTGAGCAGGCCTCACAGTAGTGCAAAAATGAATTTAGGAGTTTTACACTACCAGGACATGTAAACTACACAGGTACATGTCTTGCCTTTCACCCACACAGCACCCTGCTCTAGGGGTTACCTAGGGCAGTGGTTCCCAACCTTTTGACTTCTGTGGACCCCCACTTATCATTAATGGAACCCAGGGACCCCCTCCGAATCATCATTTGAATCCGGGGACCCCCCACTGAGTCATTACTGGAAGCTTGGGACCTTATTTGTCAATTTTTATTAATATTTTTAAATTTTCTAAGCAGTTGCGGACCCCCTGAGAAGGCTTTGTGGACCCCCAGGGGTCCCCAGACCACAGGTTGGGAACCACTGACCTAGGGCACACATTAGAGGTGACTTATATGTGGAGAAAGGGGGAGGTTTAGGCTTGGGAAGTACTTTTAAATGCCAAGTCGAGGTGACAGTGAAACTGCACACACAGTCCTTGCAGTGGCAGGCCTGAGACAAGGAAAAGGGGCTACTTAAGTTGTTGGCACAACCAGTGTTGCAGGCCCACTAGTAGCATTTAATCTACAGGCCCTAGGCACATAGGGTGCACATTACTAGGGACTTATAAGTAAATTAAATAGTCCAATCAGGTATGATTCAAGGTTACCATGTTTTAAGGGAGAGAGCATATGCACTTTAGCACTGGTTAGCAGTGGTAAAGTGCGCAGAGTCTAAAAGCCAGTAAAAACAGTATCCAAAAAGTGGAGGGAGGCAGGCAAAAAGTTAGGGGTGACCACCCTAAGGCTGTCAGGTCTAACATGTGTCCCCCTCAGCTGAAAGTGGGGAGAGCTACCCGACCTCCTGGGAGCTCTCATCGCTAAGGCGGAAGTATCTGGAGAGACCATCAGCATTGGCGTGGTCATCCCCGAGGCGATTTTCCACCGTAAAGTCCATCCCCTGTAGGGAAATGGACCACCTCAAGAGTTTTGGATTCTCACTCCTCATCTGCATGAGCCATCTGAGGGGCCTGTGGTCTGTCTGAACCCGGAAGTGAGTCCCAAACAGGTAGGGTCTTAGCTTCTTCAGTGCCCAGACCACAGCAAAAGCTTCTCTTTCAATAGCACTCCACCTCTTTTCCAGTGGTAATAGCCTTCTGCTAATAAAGACTACTGGTTGGTCTAGGCCCTCCTCATTTAGCTGTGCTAGGACCGCCCCTAAGCCATGCTCTGAAGCGTCTGCACAATAAATTCCTGGGGGTAGTCAGGGGCCTTGAGCACGGGGGCCGTACACATGGCTTCCTTTCAGGGAGTCAAAGGCTTTCTGACAAGCCTCTGTCCAATTCACCAACCTATGTTGTTTCTTGGAAGTGAGTTCTGTCAAGGGTGACACAATGGTACCATAGCCCTTGACAAATCTGTGGTGGTATCCTGTGAGGCCTAAAAGCTCTCACCTGAGTCTGAGTTCTAGGTGGTTGCCAGGCCTTGATAGTTTCAATCTTGGCCTGGAGTGGCTGCACCTTGCCACCACCCACTAGGTGTCCCAAGTACACCACGGAACCCTGTCCAATCTGGCACTTACTAGCCTTGATGGTCAGGCCTGCCTGTTGCAGGGCCGGAAGCACCTCCTTGATGTGGAGCACGTGTTCCTCCCAGCTGGAACTGTAGACAGCTATGTCATCCAGGTAGGCTGCACAGAAGGCATCCTTGCCAGCTAGGACCCCGTTAACCAACCGTTGGGAGGTAGCAGGGGCATTTTTCAATCCAAATGGCATCACCCGGAACTGGTAATGGCCATCAGGGGTTGAAAATGCGGATCTCTCTTTAGCCCCCTCAGTCAGGGCGATCTGCCAGTACCCTGAAGTAAGATCAAAAGTACTCAGGAACTTGGCAGCGCCCAGCCTGTCAACGAGCTCTTCAGCTCGGGGGATGGGGTGACCATCAGTCCGGGTGACTGAGTTGAGACCCCGGTAGTCCACACAGAACCGGAGTTCTGGCTTCGCACCTGGGGCAGTAGCCTTAGGGACCAACACCACTGGGCTGGCCCAGGGACTACTGGATTTCTCGATAACCCTTAAAGCTAACATCTTGGAGACCTCCTCCTTGATGCTGGCTTTCACCTTATCCGATAACCTGTAAATTTTGTTCTTCACAGGGAGACTGTCACCGGTGTCAATGTCATGAACACAGAGGTGGGTCAGTCCAGGAGTAAGGGAGAACAGGGGGGAGAACTGCTCCAACAGCTCATAGCAGTCTCCTTTCTGGTTTAGAGTCAGGGAGTCAGAGAGGATGACCCATTTCACTGACCCATCACCTTCTTGGGCAGAGAGGAGGTTGGGGAGAGGTTCACTCTCCTCTTCCATTCCCTCATCTGTGACCAGAAGCATGTTGACCTCAGACCTCTCAAAATGAGCCTTTAGCCGGTTGACATGGAGCACCCTTAGGGGGTTCCTAGGGGTTTGGAGGTCCACTAGGTAAGTGGCCTCCCCTTTCCGCTCCTTTACTTCAAATGGGCCAGACCAGTGGTCCTGGAGAGCTCTAGGCTCTACTAGCTCCATTATCCACACTTTGGGGGTCATTCTGACTCCCGCCGGCCGCGGTAACCGCGGAGCCGGCGGGAGCCGCCAGAATACCGCTGTGCGGTCAGAAGACCGCCGCGGTTATTCTGTGTTTCCCGCTGGGCTGGCGGGCGACCGCCAGAAGGCCGCTCGCCAGCTCAGCGGGAAACCCCTTCCCACGAGGAAGCCGGCTCCGAATGAAAATCTTTTAGGGGCCCTCTTACGGGGGCCCCTGCAGTGCCCATGCCATTGGCATGGGCACTGCAGGGGCCCCCAGGGGCCCCACGACACCCCTCACCGCCATCCTGTTCCTGGCGGTCACAACCGCCAGGAACAGGATGGCGGTGAGGGGGTCCGAATCCCCATGGCGGCGCAGAAAGCTGCGCCGCCATGGAGGATTCCTCAGGGCAGCGGAAAACCGGCGGGAGACCGCCGGTTTTCCGTTTCTGACCGCGGCGGGACCGCCGCAGTCAGAATGCCCTTGGGAGCACCGCCAGCCTGTTGGCGGTGCTCCTGCGGTCGTTGAGGGTCAGAATGACCCCCTTTGTCTCCAGTTTGAAAATCTACCAGGGTGGCCTTCTGGTCATACCAGCGTTTCATTACCTCTTGACTGGCATCAAGGTTACTTTGGGCCTCTTTCCAGAAGCGGGTCATCTGGTTGCGGAGGGCCAACATGTAGCTGACCACATCCTGAGGGGGTGCCTTTGGAGCTCTCTCCAACCCCTCCTTGACAATGCTTAAGGGTCCCCTGACAGGGTACCCATAGAGAAGCTCAAAGGGACTGAACCCCACACCCCTCTGGGGGACCTCTCGGTAAGCAAAGAGAAGGCATGGTAAGAGGACATCCCACTTACATCTCATGGCCTCAGGGAGGTCACCAATCATGCTTTTCAAGGTCTTGTTGAATCTCTCCACAAGACCATTAGATTGGGGGTGATAGGGTGTGGTGAACTTGTAGGTTACACCACACGCATCCCACAAAGACTTCATGTATGCAGACATGAGGTTAGTGCCTCTGTCAGACACTATCTCCTTTGGGAATCCCACACGGGTAAATATCCCCATCAGAGTTCTGGTCACCACCGGTGAAGTTACGGTCCTCAGAGGGATTGCCTCTGGGTAACGGGTGACATGGTCCACCAAAACCAGGAAGAACCTGTTGCCTAAGGCAGTTTTGGGGTCCAATGGACCAACAATGTCGATGCCCACCCTTTCAAAGGGGGTGCCAACGACAGGAAGTGGAATCAGGGGGGTTTTAACCCTTTTCCCTGCTTTGCCACTGGCCTGGCAGGTAGGACAAGATCTACAGAACTTATCTGAGTTTGTCCTCATTCTGGGCCAATAAAAGTGGGTGACAAGCCTGTCAAAGGTCTTGCCTTGCCCCAAATGTCCTGCCCGGGGAATGTTGTGAGCCAGACCCAGTAGGAAGGTTCGGTAACACTGGGGGACCACCAGCGTACGCGCTGCCCCAAAGGCCGGAACCTTAGGCTCACTGTAGAGGAGATCATTCTCCCAATATATGTGGTGATCGCCAGAGGCTTCACCTGCCGTCTGGTCTGAGGCTTGCTTCCTCAGACCCTCTAGAGTGGGACATTCTTTCTGCGCCTTGCAGAATTCCTCCCTGGTGGGTCCACCCTCAACTTGCCAGCCAGCAAGCTCCGGTAGGTCACCTAGGGTGGCAATGTCTTCCCCAGTTGGCTCGGGAGCCTCCTCCTCAGGAGCCCCGTCAACCACTGCGGGAACCTCTGGGACCGGTTTCCCGCGCCCCTTGCCCCTCCTCTTGGCAGCTCTCTGGGCCATTGTTCCAGGCTCCAGACGCCCTTGACTTCCCTCTCGGTCAGCCATGGACCGTGTGGTCATGCAGACCCACTCAGGTAACCCTAACATCTCCAGGTGAGATCTGAGCTCCACTTCTTTCCAAGCAGTATGCTCAAGATCATTGCCTAACAGACAATCTACAGGCATGGCAGGACTCACAGCTACTTTCAGAGTACCAGAGACCCCCCCCCACTCAAAGGGAACCAGAGCCACCGTAGGTGACTCTCACGATTGTCAGCGACTATGACCTGGTGGAATGTATTAGGGACTATCTGCTCTGTTGACACCAGCTGACTCTTGATAGTAGTCATACTGGCTCCTGTGTCACGCAGAGCCTCCACCTTCTGCCCATCAATGGTGACCCACTGCCTGTACTTGGAAGTATTTTGGGGCATGTGGGCTTTGGGCACCATTTCTCCTTCTCCCAGGGACACTAGGGAAATCTATACCTGTTCCCCAAAGCTATCTGGGTCCATCTCCCCCCCGAGCGCTACACTAGTCAACCCAGGTGTCTGTCCGGTAGTGGACGGTGCTCTCTTGGAGCACTAGGGGTCGCCTTTATAGTGACCATACTGGTGACACTCCATGCATTTGGGGTTGGATTTCCCTGACCTATCATATGTCCCTGGCTTTTTCCCAAATCTAGAAAAGGAATGGTTGCCACCCCCTCCCTGGGAATTCTTTTGGGGGCCTTTGGAGAGTTCCTTATCTGTAAGTTTATCTCCCCCCTCTTTCTTCTGTTGGGAACCCTGACAACCTTTGTGGGTGTCCCCCCCAGGTACCTTCTTGGACACTCTGGTGCTAACCCAGAGGTCCGCCTCCTCAGCAAGCTTCCTGGGATCAGTCAGCTTACTATCCACTAAGTGCTGGTGCAACTCTGTAAAAGTAGTATTAAGCATATGCTCTCTCAGAATCAAGTCATATATCCCATTATAATCATCTACTTTGTTGCCGCGCACCGATCCATTCAGTGCCTTACTGGAAAAGTCAAAGAAATCTACCCATGTTTGTGTGGTTTGTTTGGTGCTGTCCCTGAACCTCTGACGGTATCCCTCAGGGGTCAGCCCAAACTTGGCAAGTAAAGTGGATTTCTGAAGTGGGTATGGGGGTGATTCTGACCCCGGCGGTACTAGACCGCCGGGGCCAGGGTCGGCGGGAGCACCGCCAACAGGCTGGCGTGCCCCGCAGGGCATTCTGACCGCGGCGGTTCAGCCGCGGTCAGAAGAGGAAAACCGGCGGTCTCCCGCCGGTTTTCCGCTGCCCTTCTGAATCCTCCATGGCGGCGCAGCTTGCTGCGCCGCCATGGGGATTCAGACACCCCATACCGCCATCCTGTTCCTGGCGGTTCGCCCGCCAGGAACAGGATGGCGGTATGGGGTGTCGTGGGGCCCCCGTAAGCGGGCCCCACTTTGAATTTCACTGTCTGCATTGCAGACAGTGAAATTCGCGACGGGTGCAACTGCACCCGTCGCACCTTCTCACTCCGCCGGCTCAATTCTGAGCCGGCGTCCTCGTGGGAAGGGAGTTTCCCACTGGGCTGGCGGGCGGCCTTTTGGCGGTCGCCCGCCAGCCCAGTGGGAAACCCAGAATCACCGCAGCGGTCTAATGACCGCGGAGCGGTGTTCTGTAGTGGGGAACTCTGGCGGGCAGCCTCCGCCGCCCGTCAGAGTTAGAATGACCCCCTATGTGTTTTGATCAGGTTGATCCAATGTGAGAAGTGTGTCCCTCCCCAATGGCGGCACATAACCCCACATAGCTACCCCCCATTGCCCTTCAGGAACCTCATGAGCCCTTAGTGCAACTTCATAAGCAGCTAACCATTTATCTATGTCATTTCCCACCACAAAACTGGGCACCACATTTTTGTGTATACAAACCTTCTTTTCTCCAGCAGGTCCTGTCTGTATGCTGCCACCATTATTGCTGGATTCAGACTGTCTCGCCTTGATCTCCAGCTCATTGAGACTCAGTTCATGAGCCAACAATAGTTTCTTTTCAGCCAAAGCTCTCTCAGCCTCCACCTGTTTGGCTGCTCTTTCAGCTTCAGCTTGTTTGGCTTCTCTTTCAGCTTCAATTTGTATGGCTGCTCTTTCAGCCTCAGCTTGCTTGGCTTCTCTCTCAGCCCTTCTTTCCTCCTGTTGAGCCTCAATTTTCAGTTTTGCCATTTGCAATTGGAACTCCCTTTCCTCTCTCCTTTCCTTTGCGGTCAGGCTTTGCACAGAGACACTGCTCCCTGGTCTGGAAGGGGGCACAATTGCAGTGGTAACATCATTCACAGATAGCAACAAATCCTCTGAGGGGCCATTTTCTGGCTCCTCTTCCTCATCATCATCTTCTAAATGGGCTTCTGCCCAGGCCCTCAGCTCCACTTGAAAGTCCTCCTTTTTGGAGGCCCCTTGGGAGGGTACCCTCATTGCCCTGCAGAACCCTCTTAGCTGTTTGACCGTATATGTATCCAACAGGACTAGGTCAAAGTCTCCCATTTGAGACCCAGTCAGAGACATGTTGAGTGAGGATTTCGTTTTTGAAAACTGTCAGGAAGAAAAAAAACGAAATTTTGCAAAAAGAGATAAAAATCAAGTTGACCTTCAACTGTGGGTAGGTAGTGAAATACTTAGCTACTGTATGTCACTGCACAAACACAAGTCCTATCCTCACCGCTGATCACCAATGTTAGAAATTGGGTTTTTGGTTGGCAGTCAGGTTACCCCCTGTCCAAGCAAAAGCCCTCACTCTAGTCAGGGTAAATCATACACAATCCAAGATTATCCTGTGCCCACCCTCTGGTAGCTTAGCACGAGCAGTCAGGCTTAACTTAGAAGGCAATGTGTAAAGTATTTGTGCAATAAATCATACAATACCACCATATAGCACCACAAAAATACACCACACAGTGTTTAGAAAAATATATAATATTTATCAGGATAATTGTAGGTCAAAACGAGTAAAGTTGCAATGTGAATTTGTAGAGATATCACTGAAAAGTGATATAAAGTGTCTTAAGTCTTTAAAAAGCAAACAAAGTGTCTTTCAAGTACAAAGTACCTGGTTTGGAGTCGAAAATCTCCTCAGAGGGCCACAGAAGAAGAGATACGTGGAAAAAGGGTGTGTGCGTCGATTTCTCCCCAGCACACACGGACTTGCGTCGTTATTTTTCACGCGGGGAAGTCGTGCGTCGTTTTCCGGTTCGCGGACAGTCTCTTTCTGTGGATCGCTGGGATTACCAGATGTCCCGGGTCTGTGCGTGGATTTTCCTGCTTGTTTTCCGACTGCGCGTCGTTCTGCGGGGCTGCGCGTCAAAATTTCAATCTCATGGCAGGCGTCGCGACGATTTCTCCTCTGGAGGTCGGGCGGCGTTGTCCTTGCGAAGCCATGCGTCGAAGTTCCGGTTGTCCCGAAGGCGTCGCGTCGATCAGCGTCGGTGTGCGGCGTTTTTCTCGCCACGGAACAAGCTGTGCGTCGAAAATTTCGGAGCACGGAGCGTCCAAGTGAAAAAGAGAAGTCTTTTTGGTCCTGAGACTTCAGGGAACAGGAGGCAAGCTCTATCCAAGCCCTTGGAGAGCACTTTCACAGCCAGACACGAGTTCAGCAAGGCAGCAGGCCAACAGCAAGGCAGCAGTCCTTTGTTGAAAGCAGACAGGTGAGTCCTTTGAGCAGCCAGGAAGCTCTTCTTGGCAGGATGTAGTTTCTGGTTCAGGTTTCTTCTCCAGCATGTGTCTGATGAGATAGGGCAGAGGCCCTGTTTTATACCCAAATGTGCCTTTGAAGTGGGGGAGACTTCAAAGAGTGGCTAAGAAGTGCACCATGTCCCCTTTCAGTTCACTCCTGTCTGCCAGGGTCCCAGTAGGGGGTGTGGCAGTCCTTTGTGTGAGAGCAGGCCCTCCACCCTCCCAGCCCAGGAAGACCCATTCAAAATGCAGATGTATGCAAGTGAGGCTGAGTACCCTGTGCTTGGGGTGTGTCTGAGTGAATGCACAAGGAGCTGTCAACTAAGCCCAGCCAGGCGTGGATTGTAAGGCGCAGAAAGATTTAAGTGCAAAATAGTGCTCACTTTCTAAAAGTGGCATTTCTAGAATAGTAATATTAAATCCAGCTTCACCAGTCAGCAGGATTTTATATTACTATTCTGGCCATACTAAATATGACCTTCCTACTCCTTTCAGGTCAACAGCTACCACTTCAATACTGTATGAGGACAGCCACAATGTTAGCCTATGAAGGGAGCAGGCCTCACAGTAGTGCAAAAACGAATTTAGGAGTTTTACACTACCAGGACATGTAAACTACACAGGTACATGTCCTGCCTTTCACCCACACAGCACCCTGCTCTATGGGTTACCTAGGGCACACATTAGAGGTGACTTATATGTGGAGAAAGGGGAGGTTTAGGCTTGGCAAGTACTTTTAAATGCCAAGTCGAGGTGACAGTGAAACTGCACACACAGGCCTTGCAGTGGCAGGCCTGAGACATGGAAAAAAAAGGGGATACTTAAGTGGTTGGCACAACCAGTGCTGCAGGCCCACTAGAATCATTTAATCTACAGGCCCTAGGCACATAGAGTGCACATTACTAGGGACTTATAAGTAAATTAAATAGTCCAATCAGGTATGATTCAAGGTTACCATGTTTTAAGGGAGAGAGCATATGCACTTTAGCACTGGTTAGCAGTGGTAAAGTGCGCGGAGTCTAAAAGCCAGCAAAAACAGTATCCAAAAAGTGGAGGGATGCAGGCAAAAAGTTAGGGGTGACCACCCTAAGGCTGTCAGGTCTAACACTCACCATGCCATTCCAGTTTGGACCCAGACATATGCAAATCAGTCTTGACAATGTTCTTCATGGGAACAGTCCAGCCCAAACAGCCAGACCAGGTCCTCCCTGGACCAGAAACAAGCATCCTGAGACCAGTTTTGGAGTATCACCCCTCTTCAGCCAGGCTAGCTTGAATCTGGTGGCATAGTGAGCACGGGACCCATGTCTGGGCATACCCTTCCCACTTGGGGCAACAAATACAAAAAGAACAGTTGATGGACGGAATGTAGAACAAATCAAACATTCACACCCACTCACAGATTGGGGTTTAATCCATCAGTTTTTTTGCTCACCATGCCATCCCAGTTTGGTCTCAGACATATGCAAATCAGTCTAGACCCTGTTCCTCATGGGAACAGTCCAGCCCGAACTGTCAAACCTTGTCCTTCCTGGACCAGAAACAAGCATCCTGAGACCGGTTTCGGGGTATCACCCCTTTACAGCCAGCCATCTTGAATCTGGTGGCATAGTGAGCACAGGACCCGTATCTGGGCATACCCTTCCCACTTGGGGCAACAAATGCAAAAAGAACAGTTGATGGACAGAATGTAGAACAAATCAAACATTCACCCCCACTCACAGATCGGGGTTTAATCCATCAGTTTCTTTGCTCAGCATGCCATTCCAGTTTGGACCCAGACATATTCAAATCAGTCTTTACTATGTTCCTCATGGGAACAGTTCAGCCCGAACTGCCAGGCCCTCCCTGGACCAGAAACAAGCATCATGGGACCGGTTTCGGTCTATTACCCCTTTACAGCCAGGCTAGCTTGAATCTGGTGGCATAGTGAGCACGGGACCCACGTCTGGGCATACCCTTCCCACTTGCGGCAACAAATACAAAAAGAACAGTTGTTGGACGGAATGTAGAATGAATCAAACATTCACCCCAGTCACAGATCTGGGTTTAAACCATCAGTTTTTTTGCTCACCATGCCATTCTTGTTCGGACCCAGACATATGCAAATCAGTCTTGACCCTGTTCCTCATGAGAACAGTCCAGCCCGAACTGCCAGACCAGGTCCTCCCTGGCCCAGAAACAAGCAGCCTGGGACTGGTTTCAGGGTATCTCCCCTATTCAGCCAGGCTAGTTTGAATCTGGTGGCATAGTGAGCACGGGACCCATGTCTGAGCATACTCTTTCCTCTTGGGGCAACAAATGCAAAAAGAACAGTTGACGGACGGAATGTAGAACAAATCAAACATTCACCCCCAGTCACAGATCGGAGTTTAATCCATCAGTTTCTTTGCTCATCATGCCATCCCAGTTTAGACCCAGACATATGCAAATCAGTCTTGACCCTGTTCCTCTTGGAAACAGTTCAACCTGAACTGTCAGACCAGGTCCTTCCTGGACCAGAAACAAGCATCCTGAGACCAGTTTCAGGGTATCACCCCTCCTTCAGCCAGGCTAGCTTGAATCTGGTGGCATAGTGAGCACGGGACCCGTATCTGGGCATACCCTTCCCACTTGGGGCAACAAATGCAAAAAGAACAGTTGATGGATGGAATGTAGAACAAGTCAAACATTCACCCCCACTCACAGATCGGGGTTTAATCCATCAGTTTCTTTGCTCAGCATGCCATTCCAGTTTGGACCCAGACATATGCAAATCAGTCTTTACCATGTTCCTCATGGGAACAGTCCAGCCCGAACTGCCAGGCCCTCCCTGGACCAGAAACAAGCATCCTGGGACCGGTTTCGGTCTATTACCCCTCTTCAGCCAGGTTAGCTTGAATCTGGTGGCATAGTGAGCACGGGACCCACGTCTGGGCATACCCTTCCCACTTGGGGCAACAAATACAAAAAGAACAGTTGTTGGACGGAATGTACAATGAATCAAACATTCACCCCAATCACAGATCTGAGTTTAAACCATCAGTTTTTTTGCTCACCATGCCATTCTTCTTTGGACCCAGACATATGCAAATCAGTCTTGACCCTGTTCCTCATGAGAACAGTCCAGCCCGAATTGCCAGACCAGGTCCTCCCTGGACCAGAAACAAGCATCCTGGGACAAGTTTCGGGGTATCACCCCTCTTCAGCCAGGCTAGTTTGAATTTGTCGGCATAGTGAGCACGGGACCCATGTCTGGGCATACCCTTCCCACTTGGGGCAACAAATGCAAAAAGAACAGTTGATGGACGGAATGTAGAACAAATCAAACATTCACCCCCAGTCACAGATCGGTGTTTAATCCATCAGTTTTTTTGCTCACCATGCCATCCCAGTTTGGACTCAGACATATGCAAATCAGTCTAGACCCTGTTCCTCATGGGAACAGTCCAGCCCGAACTGTCAAACCTTGTCCTTCCTGGACCAGAAACAAGCATCCTGAGACCGGTTTCGGGGTATCACCCCTTTACAGCCAGCCATATTGAATCTGGTGGCATAGTGAGCAAGGGACCCACGTCTGGGCATACCCATCCCAATTGGGGCAACAAAAGCAAAAGAAACTGTTGATGGATGGAATGTAGAACAAATCAAACATTCACCCCCACTCACAGATCGGGGTTTAATCCATCAGTTTCTTTGCTCAGCATGCCATTCCAGTTTGGACCCAGACATATTCAAATCAGTCTTTACTATGTTCCTCATGGGAACAGTTCAGCCCGAACTGCCAGGCCCTCCCTGGACCAGAAACAAGCATCATGGGACCGGTTTCGGTCTATTACCCCTTTACAGCCAGGCTAGCTTGAATCTGGTGGCATAGTGAGCACGGGACCCACGTCTGGGCATACCCTTCCCACTTGCGGCAACAAATACAAAAAGAACAGTTGTTGGACGGAATGTAGAATGAATCAAACATTCACCCCAGTCACAGATCTGGGTTTAAACCATCAGTTTTTTTGCTCACCATGCCATTCTTGTTCTGACCCAGACATATGCAAATCAGTCTTGACCCTGTTCCTCATGAGAACAGTCCAGCCCGAACTGCCAGACCAGGTCCTCCCTGGCCCAGAAACAAGCAGCCTGGGACTGGTTTCAGGGTATCTCCCCTATTCAGCCAGGCTAGTTTGAATCTGGTGGCATAGTGAGCACGGGACCCATGTCTGAGCATACTCTTTCCTCTTGGGGCAACAAATGCAAAAAGAACAGTTGACGGACGGAATGTAGAACAAATCAAACATTCACCCCCAGTCACAGATCGGAGTTTAATCCATCAGTTTCTTTGCTCATCATGCCATCCCAGTTTAGACCCAGACATATGCAAATCAGTCTTGACCCTGTTCCTCTTGGAAACAGTTCAACCTGAACTGTCAGACCAGGTCCTTCCTGGACCAGAAACAAGCATCCTGAGACCAGTTTCAGGGTATCACCCCTCCTTCAGCCAGGCTAGCTTGAATCTGGTGGCATAGTGAGCACGGGACCCGTATCTGGGCATACCCTTCCCACTTGGGGCAACAAATGCAAAAAGAACAGTTGATGGATGGAATGTAGAACAAGTCAAACATTCACCCCCACTCACAGATCGGGGTTTAATCCATCAGTTTCTTTGCTCAGCATGCCATTCCAGTTTGGACCCAGACATATGCAAATCAGTCTTTACCATGTTCCTCATGGGAACAGTCCAGCCCGAACTGCCAGGCCCTCCCTGGACCAGAAACAAGCATCCTGGGACCGGTTTCGGTCTATTACCCCTCTTCAGCCAGGTTAGCTTGAATCTGGTGGCATAGTGAGCACGGGACCCACGTCTGGGCATACCCTTCCCACTTGAGGCAACAAATACAAAAAGAACAGTTGTTGGACGGAATGTACAATGAATCAAACATTCACCCCAATCACAGATCTGAGTTTAAACCATCAGTTTTTTTGCTCACCATGCCATTCTTCTTTGGACCCAGACATATGCAAATCAGTCTTGACCCTGTTCCTCATGAGAACAGTCCAGCCCGAATTGCCAGACCAGGTCCTCCCTGGACCAGAAACAAGCATCCTGGGACAAGTTTCGGGGTATCACCCCTCTTCAGCCAGGCTAGTTTGAATTTGTCGGCATAGTGAGCACGGGACCCATGTCTGGGCATACCCTTCCCACTTGGGGCAACAAATGCAAAAAGAACAGTTGATGGACGGAATGTAGAACAAATCAAACATTCACCCCCAGTCACAGATAGGTGTTTAATCCATCAGTTTTTTTGCTCACCATGCCATCCCAGTTTGGACTCAGACATATGCAAATCAGTCTAGACCCTGTTCCTCATGGGAACAGTCCAGCCCGAACTGTCAAACCTTGTCCTTCCTGGACCAGAAACAAGCATCCTGAGACCGGTTTCGGGGTATCACCCCTTTACAGCCAGCCATCTTGAATCTGGTGGCATAGTGAGCAAGGGACCCACGTCTGGGCATACCCATCCCAATTGGGGCAACAAAAGCAAAAGAAACTGTTGATGGATGGAATGTAGAACAAATCAAACATTCACCCCCAGTCACAGATCTGAGTTTAATCCAGCAGTTTTTTTTGATCACCATGCCATTCCAGTTTGAACCCAGACATTTGGAAATCAGTCTTGACCCTGTTCTTCATGGGAACAGTCCAGCCCGAAAAGCCAGACCAGGTCCTCCCTGGACCAGAAACAAGCATCCTGAGACCAGTTTCGGGTTTATCACCCATCTTCAGCCAGGCTAGCTTGAATCTGGTGGCATAGTGAGCACGGGACCCATGGCTGGGCATAATTTTCCCACTTGGGGCAACAAATGCAAAAAGAACAGTTGATGGACGGAATGTAGAACAAATCAAACATTCACCCCCACTCACAGATCGGGGTTTAATCCATCAGTTTCTTTGCTCTGCATGCCATTCCAGTTTGGACCCAGACATATGCAAATCAGTCTTTACCATGTTCCTCATGGGAACAGTCCAGCCCGAACTGCCAGGCCCTCCCTGGACCAGAAACAAGCAATCTGGGACCGGTTTCGGTCTATTACCCCTTTACAGCCAGGCAAGCTTGAATCTTGTTGCATAGTGAGCACGGGACCCACGTCTGGGCATACCCTTCCCACTTGGGGCAACAAATACAAAAAGAACAGTTGTTGGACGGAATGTACAATGAATCAAACATTCACCCCAGTCACAGATCTGGGTTTAAACCATCAGTTTTTTTGCTCACCATGCCATTCTTGTTTGGACCCAGACATATGCAAATCAGTCTTGACCCTGTTCCTCATGAGAACAGTCCAGCCGGAACTGCCAGACCAGGTCCTCCCTGGCCCAGAAACAAGCAACCTGGGACTGGTTTCGGGGTATCTCCCCTATTCAGCCAGGCTAGTTTGAATCTGGTGGCATAGTGAGCACGGGACCCATGTCTGGGCATACTCTTTCCTCTTGGGGCAAAAAATGCAAAAAGAACAGTTGACGGACGGAATGTAGAACAAATCAAACATTCACCCCCAGTCACAGATCGGAGTTTAATCCATCAGTTTCTTTGCTCACCATGCCATCCCAGTCTTGACCCTGTTCCTCTTGGAAACAGTTCAGCCTGAACTGTCAGAGCAGGTCCTTCCTGGACCAGAAACAAGCATCCTGAGACCGGTTTCGGAGTATCACCCCTTTTCAGCCAGGCTATCTTGAATCTGGTGGCATAGTGAGCACGGGACCCACGTCTGGGCATACCCTTCCCACTTGGGGCAACAAATGCAAAAAGAACAGTTGATGGACGGAATGTAGAACAAATCAAACATTCACCCCCAGTCACAGATCTGGGTTTAATCCATCAGCTTTTTTTGCTCACATGCCATTCCAGTTGGACCCAGACATATGCAAATCAGTCTTGACCCTCTTCTTCATGGGAACAGCCCAGCCCGACCTGCCAGACCAGGTCCTCCCTGGACCAGAAATAAGCATCCTGAGACCTGTTTCAGGGTATCACCCCTCCTTCAGCCAGGCTAGCTTGAATCTGGTGGCATAGTGAGCACGGGACCCGTGTCTGGGCATACCCTTCCCACTTGGGGCACCAAATGCAAAAAGAACAGTTGATGGACGGAATGTAGAACAAATCAAACATTCACCCCCACTCACAGATCGGGGTTTAATCCATCAGTTTCTTTGCTCACCATGCCATTCCAGTTTGGACCCAGACATATGCAAATCAGTCTTTACCATGTTTCTCATGGGAACAGTCCAGCCCGAACTGCCAGGCCCTCCCTGGACCAGAAACAAGCATCCTGGGACCAGTTTCGGTCTATTACCCCTCTTCAGCCGGCTAGCTTGAATGTGGTGGCATAGTGAGCACGGGACCCACGTCTGGGCATACCCTTCCCACTTGGGGCAACAAATACAAAAAGAACAGTTGTTGGACGGAATGTAGAATGAATCAAACATTCACCCCGGTCACAGATCTGGGTTTAATCCATCATTTTTTATTGCTCACCATGCCATTCTTGTTTGGACCCAGACATATGCAAATCAGTCTTGACCCTTTTCCTCATGAGAATAGTCCAGCCCGAACTGGCAGACCAGGTCTTCCCTGGCCCAGAGACAAGCAACCTGGGACTGGTTTTGGGGTATCTCCCCTCTTCAGCCAGGCTAGCTTGAATCTGGTGGCATAGTGAGCACGGGACCCACTGTGAGAAAGTAGCCTCTTTCTAGGCTTGTTACCCTCACTTTTGGCCTGTTTGTGAGTATATGTCAGGGTGTTTTCACTGTCTCACTGGGATCCTGCTAACCAGGGCCCAGTGCTCATAGTGAAAACCCTATGTTTTCAGTATGTTTGTTATGTGTCACTGGGACCCTACTAGCCAGGACCCCAGTGCTCATACGTTTGTGGCATATATGTGTTCCCTTTGTTATGCCTAACTGTCTCTCTGAGGCTCTGCTAACAAGAACCTCAGTGGTTATGCTCTCTCTGTATACCAAATTGTCATTAACAGGCTAGTGACCAATTTCACCAATTCACATAGGCATACTGGAACACCCTTATAATTCCCTAGTATATGGTTCTGAGGTACCCAGGGTATTGGGGTTCCAGGAGATCCCTATGGGCTGCAGCATTTCTTTTGCCACCCATAGGGAGCTCTGACAATTCTTACACAGGCCTGCCACTGCAGCCTGAGTGAAATAACGTCCATGTTATTTCACAGCCATTTACCACTGCACTTAAGTAACTTATAAGTCACCTATATGTCTAACCTTCACCTGGTGAAGGTTGGGTGCTAAGTTACTTAGGGGGTCATTCCGACTTTGGCGGGCGGCGGAGGCCGCCCGCCAAAGTAACCCCGTCGGAAGACCGCTCCGCGGTCAACAGACCGCAACGGTCATTCCGACTTTCCCGCTGGTCCGGCGGGCGACCGCCAGAAGGCCGCCCGCCGGCCCAGCGGGAAAGCCTCTTCAGCAATGAAGCCGGCTCCGAATGGAGCCGGCGGAGTTGAAGGGGTGCGACGGGTGCAGTGGCACCCGTCGCGATTTTCAGTGTCTGCAAGGCAGACACTGAAAATCTTAATGGGGCCCTGTTAGGGGGCCTCTGCACTGCCCATGCCAGTGGCATGGGCAGTGCAGGGGCCCCCAGGGGCCCCATGACACCCGTTCCTGCCATCCTGTTCTTGGCAGTAACAACCGCCAGGAACAGGATGGCGGGAAGGGGGTCGGAATCCCCATGGCGGCGCTGCAAGCAGCCTCACCATGGAGGATTCCCTTGGGCAGGGGTCAACCGGCGGGAAACCGCCGGTTGCCCTTTTCTGACAGCGGCTTTACCGCCGCGGTCAGAATTGCCCATGTAGCACCGCCAGCCTGTTGGCGGTGCTACCTCCGGCCTCCACCCTGGCGGTCTTTGACCGCCAGGGTCGGAATGAGGCCCTTAGTGTGTGGGCACCCTGGCACTAGCCAAGGTGCCCCCACATCGTTCAGGGCAAATTCCCCGGACTTTGTGAGTGCGGGGACACCATTTCACGCGTGCACTATACATAGGTCACTACCTATGTATAGCGTCACAATGGTAACTCCGAACATGGCCATGTAACATGTCTAAGATCATGGAATTGTCGCCCCAATGCCATTCTGGCATTGGGGAGACAATTCCATGATCCCCCGAGTCTCTAGCACAGACCCGGGTACTGCCGAACTGCTTTTCCCGGGGTTTCACTGCAGCTGCTGCTGCTGCCACCCCTCAGACAGGTTTCTGCCCTCCTGGGGTCCATCCAGGCTTGGCCCAGGAAAGGCAGAACAAAGGACTTCCTCGGAGAGAGGGTGTTACACCCTCTCCCTTTGGAAAAAGGTGTCAGGGCTGGGGAGGAGTAGCCTTCCCCAGCCTCTGGAAATGCTTTGATGGGCACAGATGGTGCCCATCTCTGCATAAGCCAGTCTACACCGGTTCAGGGATCCCCCAGCCCTGCTCTGGTGTGAAGCTGGACAAAGGAAAGGGGAGTGACCACTCCCCTGACCTGCACCTCCCAGGGGAGGTGCCCAGAGCTCCTCCAGTGTGCTCCAGACCTCTGCCATCTTGGAAACAGAGGTGCTACAGGCACACTGGACTGCTCTGAGTGGCCAGTGCCAGCAGGTGACGCCAGAGACTCCTTCTGATAGGCTCTTACCTGTGTTGCTAGCCTATCCACCTTCCTAGGTAGCCAAACCTCCTTTCCTGGCTATTTAGGGTCTCTGCTTTGGGGAATTCTTTAGACAACGAATGCAAGTGTTCATCCGAGTTCCTCTGCATCGCTCTCTTCACCTTCTGCCAAAGGATCAACCGCTGACTGCTCAGGACGCCTGCAAAACCGCAACAAAGTAGCAAAGACAACTACTTCAACCTTGTATCGCTCCTCCTGCCGCTTCCTCGCCTGTTTCCTGGTGGTGCATGCTCTGGGGTTAGCCTGCTTCCTTTCTGCACCAGGAGCTCTGAAGAAATCTCCCGTGGGTAGACGGAATCTATCCCCTGCAACCACAGGCAACAAAAGACTGCATCACCGGTCCTCTGGGTCCCCTCTCAGCACGACGAGCGTGGTCCCTGGAAATCAGCAACTCTGTCCAAGTGACTCCCACAGTCCAGTGACTCTTCAGTCCAAGTATGGTAAAGTTAAGTCCTTGCCTCCCCACGCTAGACTGCATTGCTGGGTACCGCGTGATTTGCAGCTGCTCCGGCTCCTGTGCACTCTTCCAGGATTTCCTTCGTGCACAGCCAAGCCTGGGTCCCCGACACTCTAACCTGCAGTGCACAACCCTCTGAGTTGTCCTCTGGCATTGTGGAACTCCCTTTTGTGTCTTCGGGTGGACTCCGGTTCACTCCTCTTCCAAGTTCCTGTTCTGTTACTTCTGCGGGTGCTGCCTGCTTCTGTGAGGAATCCCTGACTTGCTGGGTGCCCCCTCTGTCTCCTCATCCAAGTGGTGACATCCTGGTCCCTCCTGGGCCACAGCAGCATCCAAAAACCCTAACCGTAACCCTTGCAGCTAGCAAGGCTTGTTTGCAGTCTTGCTGCATGGGAACACCTCTGCAAGCTTCTTCACGACATGGGACATCCATCCTCCAAAGGGGAAGTTTCTAGCCCTCTTCGTTCTTGCAGAATCCACAGCTTCTATCATCCGGTGGCAGCTAATTTGCATCCTCAGCTGGCATTTCCTGGGCATCTGCCCACTCTCGACATTGTCGCGACTCTTGGACTTGGTCCCCTTGTTCCTCAGGTACTCAGGCCCAGAAATCCACTTTGGTTGCATTGCTGGTGTTGGTCTTCCTTGCAGAATTCCCCTATCACGACTTCTGTGCTCTCTGGGGAATATAGGTGCACTTTACACCTACTTTTCAGGGTCTTGGGGTGGGCTATTTTTCTAACCCTCACTGTTTTCTTACAGTCCCAGCGACCCTTTACAAGCTGACATAGGTTTGGGGTCCATTCGTGGTTCGCATTCCACTTTTGGAGTATATGGTTTGTGTTGCCCCTATACCTATGTGCTTCTATTGCAATCTACTGTAACTTTACATTGCTTGCATTACTTCCTTTTGCTATTACTGCATATTTTTGGTATTGTGTACAAATATCTTGTGTATATTTGGCATCATCATACTGAGGGTACTCACTGAGATACTTTTGGCATATTATCATAAAAATGAAGTACCTTTATTTTTAGTATATCTGTGTATTGTGTTTTCTTATGATATTGTGCATATGACACCAGTGGTATTGTAGGAGCTTTGCATGTCTCCTAGTTCAGCCTAAGCTGCTCTGCTATAGCTACCTTCTATCATCCCACCGCTGCCACCAATGTAGGAGACTGGACCTGGTACAGAGTGTAAGTACCCCTTGGTACCCACTACAAGCCAGGCCAGCCTCCTACACCCACGTCTGGGCATACTCTTCCCTCTTGGGGCAACAAATGCAAAAAGAACAGTTGATGGACGGAATGTAGAACAAATCAAACATTCACCGCCAGTCACAGATCTGGGTTTAATCCATCAGTTTTTTTGCTCACCATGCCATCCCAGTTTGGACACAGACATATGCAAATCAGTCTTGGCCCTGTTCCTCATGGGAACAGTCCAGCCCGAACGGTCAGACCAGGTCCTTCCTGGACAAAAAACAAGCATCCTGAGACTGGTTTCGAGGTATCACCCCTTCTCAGCCAGGCTATCTTCAATGTGGTGGCATGGTGAGCACGGGACCCACTTATGGGCATACCCTTCCCACTTGGGGCAACAAATGCAAAAAGAATAGTTGATGGACGGACTGTAGAAAAAATCAAACATTCACCCCCAGTCACAGATCTGGGTTAAATCCATCCGCTTTTTTTGCTCACCATGCCATTCCAGTTTGGACCCAGACATATGCAAATCAGTCTTGACCCTCTTCTTCATGGGAGCAGTCCAGCCCGAACTACCAGACCAGGTCCTCCCTGGACCAGAAACAACCATCCTGGAAGCAGTTTCGGGGTATGACCCTTCTTCAGCCAGGCTAGCTTAAATCTGGTGGCATAGTGAGCATGGGACTCATGTCTGGGCATACCCTTCCCACTTGGGGCAACAAATGCAAAAAGAACAGTTGATGGACGGAATGTAGAACAAATCAAACATTCACCCCCAGTCACAGATCGGGGTTTAATCCATCAGTTTCTTTGCTCACCATGCCATTCGAGTTTGGACCCAGACATATGCAAATCAGTCATTACCATGTTCCTCATGGGAACAGTCCAGCCCGAACTGCCAGGCCCTCCCTGGACCAGAAACAAGCATCCTGGGACCGGTTTTGGTCTATTACCCCTCTTCAGCCGGGCTAGCTTGAATCTGGTGGCATAGTGAGCACGGGACCCACGTCTGGGTATACCCTTCCCACTTGGGGCAACAAATACAAAAAGAACAGTTGTTGGACGGAATGTAGAATGAATCATAAATTAACCCAATTCACAGATCTGGGTTTAATCCATCAGTTTTTTTGCTAAGCACGCCATTCTTGTTTGGACCCAGATATATATAAATCAGTCTTGACCCTGTTCCTCATGAGAACTGTCCAACCCGAACTGCCAGACCAGGTCCTCCCTGGACCAGAAACAACCAACTTGGGACGGGTTTCGGGGTATCTCCCCTCTTCAGCCAGGCTAGCTTGAATCTGGTGGCATAGTGAGCACAGGACCCACGTCTGGGCATACCCTTCGCTCTTGGGGCAACAAATGCAAAAAGAACAGTTGATGGACGGAATGTAGAACAAATCAAACATTCACCCCCAGTCACAGATCTGGGTTTAATCCATCAGTTTTTTTTGCTCACCATTCCATCCCAGTTTGGACCCAGACATATGCAAATCAGTCTTGACCCTGTTCTTCATGGGAACAGTCCAGCCCAAAATGTCAGACCAGGTCCTTCCTGGACCAGAAACAAGAATCCTGAGACCGGTTTCGGAGTATCACCCCTTTCCAACCAGGCTATCTTGAATCTAGTGGCATAGTGAGCACGGGACCCACATCTGGGCATACACTTCCCACTTGGGGCAACAAATGCAAAAAGAACAGTTGTTGGACGGAATGTAGAATGAATCATAAATTAACCCAATTCACAGATCTGGGTTTAATCCATCAGTTTTTTTGCTTAGCACGCCATTCTTGTTTGGACCCAGATATATATAAATCAGTCTTGACCCTGTTCCTCATGAGAACTGTCCAACCCGAACTGCCAGACCAGGTCCTCCCTGGACCAGAAACAAGCAACTTGGGACGGGTTTCGGGGTATCTCCCCTCTTCAGCCAGGCTAGCTTGAATCTGGTGGCATAGTGAGCACAGGACCCACGTCTGGGCATACCCTTCGCTCTTGGGGCAACAAATGCAAAAAGAACAGTTGATGGACGGAATGTAGAACAAATCAAACATTCACCCCCAGTCACAGATCTGGGTTTAATCCATCAGTTTTTTTTGCTCACCATTCCATCCCAGTTTGGACCCAGACATATGCAAATCAGTCTTGACCCTGTTCTTCATGGGAACAGTCCAGCCCAAACTGTCAGACCAGGTCCTTCCTGGACCAGAAACAAGAATCCTGAGACCGGTTTCGGAGTATCACCCCTTTCCAACCAGGCTATCTTGAATCTAGTGGCATAGTGAGCACGGGACCCACATCTGGGCATACACTTCCCACTTTGGGCAACAAATGCAAAAAGAACAGTTGATGGACGGAATGTAGAACAAATCAAACATTCACCCCCAGTCACAGATCTGGGTTTAATCCATCAGTTTCATTGCTCACCATGCCATTCGAGTTTGGACCCAGACATATGCAAATCAGTCATTACCATGTTCCTCATGGGAACAGTCCAGTCCGAACTGCCAGGCCCTCCCTGGACCAGAAACAAGCATCCTGGGACCGGTTTCGGTCTATTACCCCTCTTCAGCCAGGCTAGCTTGAATCTGGTGGCATAGTGAGCACGGGACCCACGTCTGGGTATACCCTTCCCACTTGGGGCAACAAATACAAAAAGAAAAGTTGTTGGACGGAATGTAGAATGAATAAAAAATTAACCCAATTCACAGATCTGGGTTTAATCCATCGTTTTTTTTGCTAACCATGCCATTCTTGTTTGGACCCAGACATATATAAATCAGTCTTGACCCAGTTCCTCATGAGAACTGTCCAACCCGAACTGCCAGACCAGGTCCTCCCTGGACCAGAAACAAGCAACTTGGGACCGGTTTCGGGGTATCTCCCCTCTTCAGCCAGGCTAGCTTGAATCTGGTGGCATAGTGAGCACAGGACCCAAGTCTGGGCATACCCTTCGCTCTTGGAGCAACAAATGCAAAAAGAGCAGTTGATGGACGGAATGTAGAACAAATCAAACATTCACCCCCAGTCACAGATCTGGGTTTAATCCATCAGTTTTTTTGCTCACCATTCCATCCCAGTTTGGACCCAGACATTTGCAAATCAGTCTTGACCCTGTTCTTCATGGGAACAGTCCAACCCGAACTGTCAGACCAGGTCCTTCCTGGACCAGAAACAAGAATCCTGAGACCGGTTTCGGGGTATCACCCCTTTCCAACCAGGCTATCTTGAATCTAGTGGCATAGTGAGCACGGGACCCACGTCTGGGCATACACTATCCACTTGGGGCAACAAATGCAAAAAGAACAGTTGATGGACGGAATGTAGAACAAATCAAACATTCACCCCCAGTCACAGATCTGGGTTTAATCCATCAGTTTCTTTGCTCACCATGCCATTCCAGTTTGGACCCAGACATATGCAAATCAGTCTTTACCATGTTCCTCATGGGAACAGTCCAGCCCGAACTGCCAGGCTCTCCCTAGGCTAGAAACAAGCATGCTGGGACCGGTTTCCGTATATTACTGCTCTTCAGCCAGGCTAGCTTGAATCTTGTGGCATAGTGAGCACGGAACCCACGTCTGGGCATACCCTTCCTACTTGGGGCAACAAATACAAAAAGAACAGTTATTGGACGGAATTTAGAATGAATCAAACATTCTCCCCAGTCACAGATCTGGGGTTAATCCATCAGTTTTTTTGCTCACCGTGCCATCCCAGTTTGGACCCAGACATATGCAAATCAGTCTTGACCCTGTTCCTCATGGGAACAGTCCAGCCCAAACTATCAGACCACGTCCTTCCTGGACCAGAAGCAAGCATCCTAGGACCAGTTTCGGGGGATGACCCCTTTTCAGCCAGGCTAGCTTGAATCTGGTGGCATAGTGAGCACGGGACCCATGTCTGGGCATAACCTTCCCACTTGGGGCAACAAATGCAAAAATAACAGTTGATGGACAGAATGTACAGCAAATCAAACATTCATCCCCACTCAGAGACCGGGGTTTAATCCATCAGTTTCTTTGCTCACCATGCCATTCCAGTTTGGACCCAGACATATGCAAATAAGTCTTTACCATGTTCCTCATTGGAACAGTCCAGCCCAAACTGCCAGTCCCTCCCTGGACCAGAAACAAGCATCCTGGGACCGAATTCAGTCTATTACCCCTCTTCAGCCAGGCTAGCTTGAATCTGGTGGCATAGTGAGCACGGTACCCACGCTGGGCATACCCTTCTCACTTTGGGCAACAAATACAAAAAGAACAGTTGTTGGACGGAATGTAGAATGAATCAAACATTCACCCCCAGTCACAGATCTGGGTTTAATTCATCAGTTTTTTTGCTAACCATGCCATTCTTGTTTGGACCCAGACATATGCAAATCAGTCTTGACCCTGCTCCTCATGAGAACAGTCCAGCCCGAACTGCCAGACCAGGTCTTTCCTGGCCCAGAGACAAGCAACCTAGGACTGGTTTTGGGGTATCTCCCCTCTTCAGCCAGGCTAGCTTGAATCTGGTGGCATAGTGAGCCACGGACCCACGTCTGGGCATACCCTTTCCTCTTGGGGCAACAAATGCAAAAAGAACAGTTGATGGACAGAATGTAGAACAAATCAAACATTCACCCCCAGTCACAGATCTGGGTTTAATCCATCAGTTTCTTTGCTCACCATGCCATTCCAGTTAGGACCCAGACATATGCAAATCAGTCTTTATCATGTTCCTCATGAGAACAGTCCAGCCCGAACTGCCAGGCCCTCCCAGGACCAGAAACAAGCATCCTGGGACCGGTTTCGGTCTATTACCCCTCTTCAGCCAGGCTAGCTTGAATCTGGTGGCATATTGAGCACGGGAGCTACATCTGGGCATACCCTTCCCACTTGGTGCAACAAATACAAAAAGAACAGTTGTTAGACGGAATGTAGAATGAATCAAACATTCACCCCCAGTCACAGATCAGGGTTTAATCCATCAGTTTCTTTGCTCACCATGCCATTCCAGTTTGGACCCAGACATTTGCAAATCAGTCTTCACCATGTTCCTCATGGGCACAGTCCAGCTCGAACTGCCAGGCCCTCCCTGGACCAGAAACAAGCAACATGGGACCGGTTTCGGGGTATCTCCCCTCTTCAGCCAGGCTAGCTTGAATCTGGTGGCATAGTGAGCACGGGACCCATGTCTAGGCATATCCTTCCCACTTGGGGCAACAAATGCAAAAAGAACAGTTGATGGACAGAATGTGGAACAAATCAAACATTCACCCACAGTCACAGATGTGGGTTTAATCCATCAGTTTCTTTACTCACCATGCCATTCCAGTTTGGACCCAGACATATGCAAATCAGTCTTTACCATGTTCCTCATGAGAACCGTCCTGCCCGAACTGCCAGGCCCTCCCTGGACCAGAAACAAGCATCCTGGGACCGGTTTCAGTCTATTACCCCTCTTCAGCCAGGCTAGCTTGAATCTGGTGGCATAGTGAGCACGGGACCCACATCTGGGCATACCCTTCCCACTTGGGGCAACAAATACAAAAAGAACAGTTGTTGGACGGAATGTAGAATGAATCAAACATTCACCCCGGTCACAGATCTGGGTTTAATTCATCAGTTTATTTGCTCACCATGCCATTCTTGTTTGGACCCAGACAGATGCAAATCAGTCTTGACCTTGCTCCTCATGAGAACAGTCCAGCCCGAACTGCCAGACCAGGTCTTCCCTGGTGCAGAGACAAGCATCCTGGGACTGGTTTTGGGGTATCTACCCTCTTCAGCCAGGCTAGCTTGAATCTGGTGGCGTAGTGAGCCACGGACCCATGTCTGGGCATAGCCTTCCCTCTTGGGGCAACAAATGCAAAAAGAACAGTTGATGGACAGAATGTAGAACAAATCAAACATTCACCCACCGTCACAGATCTGGGTTTAATCCATCAGTTTTTTCGCTCACCGTGCCATCACAGTTTGGACCCAGACAGAGGCAAATCAGTCTTGACCCTGTTCCTCATGGGAACAGTCCAGCCCGAACTGTCAGACCAGGTCCTTCCTGGACCAGAAACAAGCATCCTGAGACCGGTTTCGGGGTATCACCCCTTTTCAGCCAAGCTATCTTGAATCTGGAGGCATAGTGAGCACGGGACCCACGTCTGGGCATACCCTTCCCACTTGGGGCAACAAACGCAAAAAGAACAGTTGATGGACAGAATATAAAACAAATCAAACATTCACCCCCAGTCACAGATCTGGGTTTAATCCATCAGTTTTTTTTGCTCACCATGCCATTCCAGTTTGGAACGAGAAACATGCAAATCAGTTTTGATCCTCTTCTTGATGGAAACAGTCCAGCCCAAAGTGTCAGACCAGGTCCTCCCTGGACCAGAAAAAAGCACCCTGGGACCAATTGTGGGGTATAACCCCTCTTCAGCCAGGCTAGCTTGAGTCTGGTGGCATAGTGAGCACGGGACCCACGTCTGGGCATACCCTTCCCACTTGGGGCAACAAATGCAAAAAGAACAGTTGATGGATGGAATGTAGAACAAATCACACATTCACCCGCAGTCACAGATCTGGGTTTAATCCAGCAGTATTTTTTGCTCACCATGCCATTCCAGTTGGGACACAGACATATGCAAATCAGTCTTGACCCTGTTCTTCATGGGAACAGTCCAGCCCGAACAGCCAGACTAGGTCCTCCCTGGACCAGAAACAAGCATCCTGAGACCAGTTTCGGAGTATGACCCCTCTTCAGGCAGACTAGTTTGAATCGAGGGGCATAGTGAGCACGGGACCTATGTCTGGGCATACGCTTCCTACTTGGGGCAACAAACGAAAAAAGAACAGTTGATGGACGGAATGTAGAACAAATCAAACATTCACCCCCAGTCACAGATCTGGGTTTAATCCATCCGTTTTTTTTGCTCACAATGCCATTCCAGTTTGGACGGAGACATATGCAAATGAATCATGACCCTCTTCGTCATGGGAACAGTCCAGCCCGAACTGCCAGACCAGATCCTCCCTGGACCAGAAACAAGCATCCTGGGACCAGTTTGGCGCTATGACCCCTCTTCAGGTAGGCTAGCTTGAATCTGGTGGCATAGTGAGCACGGGACCCATGTCTGGGCATAACCTTCCCACTTGGGGCAACAAATGCAAAAAGAACAGTTGATGGACGGAATGTAGAACAAATCAAACATTCACCCCAAGTCACAGATCGGGGTTTAATCCATCAGTTTCTTTGCTCACCATGCCATTCCAGTTTGGACCCAGACATATGCAAATCAGTCTTGACCCTCTTCCTCATGAGAACAGTCCAGCCCGAACTGCCAGACCAGGTCCTCCCTGGCCCAGAAAAAAGCCACCTGGGACCGGTTTCGGGGTATCTCCCCTCTTCAGCCAGGCTAGCTTGAATCTGGTGGCATAGTGAGCACGGGACCCACGTCTGGGCATACCCTTCCCACTTCGGGCAACAAATACAAAAAGAATAGTTGATGGACGGACTGTAGAACAAATCAAACATTCACCCCCAGTCACAGATCGGAGTTTAATCCATCAGTTTCTTTGCTCACCATGCCATTCCAGTTTGGACCCAGACATATGCAAATCATTCTTTACCATGTTCCTCATGGGAAGAGTCCAGCCCGAACTGCCAGGCCCTCCCTGGACCAGCAACAAGCATCGTGGAACCGGTTTCGGTCTATTGCCCCTCTTCAGCTACGTTAGCTTGAACCTGGTGGCATAGTGAGCACGGGACCCACGTCTGGGTATACCCTTCCCACTTGGGGCAACAAATACAAAAATAACAGTTGTTGGAGGGAATGTAGAATGAATCAAACATTCACCCCAGTCACAGATCTGGGTTTAATCCATCAGTTTTTTTGCTTACCATGCCATTCTTGTTTGGACCCAGACATATGCAAATCAGTCTTGACCCTGTTCCTCATGAGACCAGTCCAGCCCGAACTGCCAGACCAGGTCCTCCCTGGACCAGAAACAAGCAACCTGTGACCGGTTTCGGGGTATCACCCCTATTCAGCCAGGCTACCTTGAATCTGGTGGAATAGTTAGCACGGGACCCATGTCTAGGCATATCCTTCCCACTTGGGGCAACAAATGCAATTAGAACAGTTGATGGACAGAATGTGGAACAAATCAAACATTCACTCCCAGTCACAGATCTGGGTTTAATCCATCAGTTTTTGTGATCACCATGCCATTCCAGTTTGGACCCAGACATATGCAAATCAGTCTTGACCCTGTTCTTCATATTAACAGTCCAGCCCGAACTGCCAGACCAGGTCCTCCCTGGGCCAGAAACAAGCATCCTGGGACCAGTTTCGGGGTATCACCCCTATTCAGCCAGGCTACCTTGAATCTGGTGGCATAGTGAGCACGGGACCCATGTCTAGGCATACCCTTCCCACTAGGGGCAACAAATGCAAAAAGAACAGTTGATGGACAGAATGTAGAACAAATCAAACATTCACCCCCAGTCACAGATCTGCGTTTAATCCATCAGTTTTTGTGATCACCATGCCATTCCAGTTTGGACCCAGACATATGCAAATCAGTCTTGACCCTGTTCTTCATAGGAACAGTCCAGCCCGAACTGCCAGACCAGGTCCTCCCTGGGCCAGAAACAAGCATCCTGGGACCAGTTTCGGGGTATCACCCCTATTCAGCCAGGCTACCTTGAATCTGGTGGCATAGTGAGCACGGGACCCATGTCTGGGCATATCCTTCCCAGTTGGGGCAACAAATGCAAAAAGCACAGTTGATGGACGGAATGTAGAACAAATCAAACATTCACCCCCAATCACAGATCTGGGTTCAACCCATCATGTTTTTTTGCTCACCATGCCATTCCAGTTTGGACCCAAACATATGCAAATCAGTCTTGACCCTCTTCTTCATGGGCACAGTCCAGCCCGAACTGCCAGACCAGGTCCTCCCTGGACCAGAAAAAAAGCATCCTGGGACCAGTTTTGGGGTATTACCCATCTGCAGCCAGGCTAGCTTGAATCTGGTGGCATAGTGAGCACGGGACCCATGTCTGGGCATACCCTTCCCACTTGGGGCAACAAATGCAAAAAGAACAGTTGATGGACTTAATGTAAAACAAATCAAACATTCACCCCCACTCACAGATCGGGGTTTAATCCATCAGTTTCTTTGCTTACGATACCATTCCAGTTTGGACCCAGACATATGCAAATCAGTCTTTACCATGTTCCTCATGGGAACAGTCCAGCCTGAAATGCCAGGCCATCTCTGGACCAGAAACAAACATCCTGGGACCGGTTTTGGTCTATTACCCCTTTCAGCCAGGCTAGCTTGAATCTGATGGCATAGTGAGCGCGGGACCCACGTCTGGGCATACCCTTCCCAATTTGGGCAAAAAATACCAAAAAAACAGTTGTGGGACGGAATGTAGGATGAATCAAACATTCACCCCGGTCACAGATCTGGGTTTAATCCATCAGTTTTTTTGCTCACCATGCCATCCCAGTTTGGACCCAGACATATGCAAATCAGTCTTGACCCTGTTCTTCATTGGAACAGTCCAGCCCAAACTGCCAGGCCCTTCCTGGACCAGAAACAAGCATCCTGGGACCGGATACAGTCTATTACCCCTCTTCAGCCATGCTAGCTTGAATCTGGTGGCATAGTGAGCACGGGACCCACGTCTGGGCATACCCTTCCTACTTGGGGCAACAAATACAAAAAGAACAGTTGTAGGACGGAATGTAGAATGAATCAAACATTCACCCCAGTCACAGATCTGGGTTTAATCCATCCGTTTTTTTGCTTACCATGCCATTCTTGTTTGGACCCAGACATATGCAAATCAGTCTTGACCCTGTTCCTCATGAGATCAGTCCAGCCCGAACTGCCAGACCAGGTCCTCCCTGGACCAGAAACAAGCAACCTGTGACCGGTTTCGGGGTATCCCCCCTATTCAGCCAGGCTACCTTGAATCTGGTGGCATAGTGAGCACGGGACCCATGTCTAGGCATATCCTTCCCACTTGGGGCAACAAATGCAAAAAGAACAGTTGATGGACAGAATGTGGAACAAATCAAACATTCACTCCCAGTCACAGATCTGGGTTTAATCCATCAGTTTTTGTGATCACCATGCCATTCCAGTTTGGACCCAGACATATGCAAATCAGTCTTGACCCTGTTCTTCATATTAACAGTCCAGCCCGAACTGCCAGACCAGGTCCTCCCTGGGCCAGAAACAAGCATCCTGGGACCAGTTTCGGGGTATCACCCCTATTCAGCCAGGCTACCTTGAATCTGGTGGCATAGTGAGCACGGGACCCATGTCTAGGCATACCCTTCCCACTAGGGGCAACAAATGCAAAAAGAACAGTTGATGGACAGAATGTAGAACAAATCAAACATTCACCCCCAGTCACAGATCTGCGTTTAATCCATCAGTTTTTGTGATCACCATGCCATTCCAGTTTGGACCCAGACATATGCAAATCAGTCTTGACCCTGTTCTTCATAGGAACAGTCCAGCCCGAACTGCCAGACCAGGTCCTCCCTGGGCCAGAAACAAGCATCCTGGGACCAGTTTCGGGGTATCACCACTATTCAGCCAGGCTACCTTGAATCTGGTGGCATAGTGAGCCACGGACCCACGTCTGGGCATACCCTTTCCTCTTGGGGCAACAAATGCAAAAAGAACAGTTGATGGACAGAATGTAGAACAAATCAAACATTCACCCCCAGTCACAGATCTGGGTTTAATCCATCAGTTTCTTTGCTCACCATGCCATTCCAGTTAGGACCCAGACATATGCAAATCAGTCTTTATCATGTTCCTCATGAGAACAGTCCAGCCCGAACTGCCAGGCCCTCCCAGGACCAGAAACAAGCATCCTGGGACCGGTTTCGGTCTATTACCCCTCTTCAGCCAGGCTAGCTTGAATCTGGTGGCATATTGAGCACGGGAGCTACATCTGGGCATACCCTTCCCACTTGGTGCAACAAATACAAAAAGAACAGTTGTTAGACGGAATGTAGAATGAATCAAACATTCACCCCCAGTCACAGATCAGGGTTTAATCCATCAGTTTCTTTGCTCACCATGCCATTCCAGTTTGGACCCAGACATTTGCAAATCAGTCTTCACCATGTTCCTCATGGGCACAGTCCAGCTCGAACTGCCAGGCCCTCCCTGGACCAGAAACAAGCAACATGGGACCGGTTTCGGGGTATCTCCCCTCTTCAGCCAGGCTAGCTTGAATCTGGTGGCATAGTGAGCACGGGACCCATGTCTAGGCATATCCTTCCCACTTGGGGCAACAAATGCAAAAAGAACAGTTGATGGACAGAATGTGGAACAAATCAAACATTCACCCACAGTCACAGATGTGGGTTTAATCCATCAGTTTCTTTACTCACCATGCCATTCCAGTTTGGACCCAGACATATGCAAATCAGTCTTTACCATGTTCCTCATGAGAACCGTCCTGCCCGAACTGCCAGGCCCTCCCTGGACCAGAAACAAGCATCCTGGGACCGGTTTCAGTCTATTACCCCTCTTCAGCCAGGCTAGCTTGAATCTGGTGGCATAGTGAGCACGGGACCCACATCTGGGCATACCCTTCCCACTTGGGGCAACAAATACAAAAAGAACAGTTGTTGGACGGAATGTAGAATGAATCAAACATTCACCCCGGTCACAGATCTGGGTTTAATTCATCAGTTTATTTGCTCACCATGCCATTCTTGTTTGGACCCAGACAGATGCAAATCAGTCTTGACCTTGCTCCTCATGAGAACAGTCCAGCCCGAACTGCCAGACCAGGTCTTCCCTGGTGCAGAGACAAGCATCCTGGGACTGGTTTTGGGGTATCTACCCTCTTCAGCCAGGCTAGCTTGAATCTGGTGGCGTAGTGAGCCACGGACCCATGTCTGGGGCATAGCCTTCCCTCTTGGGGCAACAAATGCAAAAAGAACAGTTGATGGACAGAATGTAGAACAAATCAAACATTCACCCACCGTCACAGATCTGGGTTTAATCCATCAGTTTTTTCGCTCACCGTGCCATCACAGTTTGGACCCAGACAGAGGCAAATCAGTCTTGACCCTGTTCCTCATGGGAACAGTCCAGCCCGAACTGTCAGACCAGGTCCTTCCTGGACCAGAAACAAGCATCCTGAGGACCGGTTTCGGGGTATCACCCCTTTTCAGCCAAGCTATCTTGAATCTGGAGGCATAGTGAGCACGGGACCCACGTCTGGGCATACCCTTCCCACTTGGGGCAACAAACGCAAAAAGAACAGTTGATGGACAGAATATAAAAACAAATCAAACATTCACCCCCAGTCACAGATCTGGGTTTAATCCATCAGTTTTTTTTGCTCACCATGCCATTCCAGTTTGGAACGAGAAACATGCAAATCAGTTTTGATCCTCTTCTTGATGGAAACAGTCCAGCCCAAAGTGTCAGACCAGGTCCTCCCTGGACCAGAAAAAAGCACCCTGGGACCAATTGTGGGGTATAACCCCTCTTCAGCCAGGCTAGCTTGAGTCTGGTGGCATAGTGAGCACGGGACCCACGTCTGGCATACCCTTCCCACTTGGGGCAACAAATGCAAAAAGAACAGTTGATGGATGGAATGTAGAACAAATCACACATTCACCCGCAGTCACAGATCTGGGTTTAATCCAGCAGTATTTTTTGCTCACCATGCCATTCCAGTTGGGACACAGACATATGCAAATCAGTCTTGACCCTGTTCTTCATGGGAACAGTCCAGCCCCGAACAGCCAGACTAGGTCCTCCCTGGACCAGAAACAAGCATCCTGAGACCAGTTTCGGAGTATGACCCCTCTTCAGGCAGACTAGTTTGAATCGAGGGGCATAGTGAGCACGGGACCTATGTCTGGGCATACGCTTCCTACTTGGGGCAACAAACGAAAAAAGAACAGTTGATGGACGGAATGTAGAACAAATCAAACATTCACCCCCAGTCACAGATCTGGGTTTAATCCATCCGTTTTTTTTGCTCACAATGCCATTCCAGTTTGGACGGAGACATATGCAAATGAATCATGACCCTCTTCGTCATGGGAACAGTCCAGCCCGAACTGCCAGACCAGATCCTCCCTGGACCAGAAACAAGCATCCTGGGACCAGTTTGGCGCTATGACCCCTCTTCAGGTAGGCTAGCTTGAATCTGGTGGCATAGTGAGCACGGGACCCCATGTCTGGGCATAACCTTCCCACTTGGGGCAACAAATGCAAAAAGAACAGTTGATGGACGGAATGTAGAACAAATCAAACATTCACCCCAAGTCACAGATCGGGGTTTAATCCATCAGTTTCTTTGCTCACCATGCCATTCCAGTTTGGACCCAGACATATGCAAATCAGTCTTGACCCTCTTCCTCATGAGAACAGTCCAGCCCGAACTGCCAGACCAGGTCCTCCCTGGCCCAGAAAAAAGCCACCTGGGACCGGTTTCGGGGTATCTCCCCTCTTCAGCCAGGCTAGCTTGAATCTGGTGGCATAGTGAGCACGGGACCCACGTCTGGGCATACCCTTCCCACTTCGGGCAACAAATACAAAAGAATAGTTGATGGACGGACTGTAGAACAAATCAAACATTCACCCCCAGTCACAGATCGGAGTTTAATCCATCAGTTTCTTTGCTCACCATGCCATTCCAGTTTGGACCCAGACATATGCAAATCATTCTTTACCATGTTCCTCATGGGAAGAGTCCAGCCCGAACTGCCAGGCCCTCCCTGGACCAGCAACAAGCATCGTGGAACCGGTTTCGGTCTATTGCCCCCTCTTCAGCTACGTTAGCTTGAACCTGGTGGCATAGTGAGCACGGGACCCACGTCTGGGTATACCCTTCCCACTTGGGGCAACAAATACAAAAATAACAGTTGTTGGAGGAATGTAGAATGAATCAAACATTCACCCCAGTCACAGATCTGGGTTTAATCCATCAGTTTTTTTGCTTACCATGCCATTCTTGTTTGGACCCAATATGCAAATCAGTCTTGACCCTGTTCCTCATGAGACCAGTCCAGCCCGAACTGCCAGACCAGGTCCTCCCTGGACCAGAAACAAGCAACCTGTGACCGGTTTCGGGGTATCACCCCTATTCAGCCAGGCTACCTTGAATCTGGTGGAATAGTTAGCACGGGACCCATGTCTAGGCATATCCTTCCCACTTGGGGCAACAAATGCAATTAGAACAGTTGATGGACAGAATGTGGAACAAATCAAACATTCACTCCCAGTCACAGATCTGGGTTTAATCCATCAGTTTTTGTGATCACCATGCCATTCCAGTTTGGACCCAGACATATGCAAATCAGTCTTGACCCTGTTCTTCATATTAACAGTCCAGCCCGAACTGCCAGACCAGGTCCTCCCTGGGCCAGAAACAAGCATCCTGGGACCAGTTTCGGGGTATCACCCCTATTCAGCCAGGCTACCTTGAATCTGGTGGCATAGTGAGCACGGGACCCATGTCTAGGCATACCCTTCCCACTAGGGGCAACAAATGCAAAAAGAACAGTTGATGGACAGAATGTAGAACAAATCAAACATTCACCCCCAGTCACAGATCTGCGTTTAATCCATCAGTTTTTGTGATCACCATGCCATTCCAGTTTGGACCCAGACATATGCAAATCAGTCTTGACCCTGTTCTTCATAGGAACAGTCCAGCCCGAACTGCCAGACCAGGTCCTCCCTGGGCCAGAAACAAGCATCCTGGGACCAGTTTCGGGGTATCACCCCTATTCAGCCAGGCTACCTTGAATCTGGTGGCATAGTGAGCACGGGACCCATGTCTGGGCATATCCTTCCCAGTTGGGGCAACAAATGCAAAAAGCACAGTTGATGGACGGAATGTAGAACAAATCAAACATTCACCCCCAATCACAGATCTGGGTTCAACCCATCATGTTTTTTTGCTCACCATGCCATTCCAGTTTGGACCCAAACATATGCAAATCAGTCTTGACCCTCTTCTTCATGGGCACAGTCCAGCCCGAACTGCCAGACCAGGTCCTCCCTGGACCAGAAAAAAAGCATCCTGGGACCAGTTTTGGGGTATTACCCATCTGCAGCCAGGCTAGCTTGAATCTGGTGGCATAGTGAGCACGGGACCCATGTCTGGGCATACCCTTCCCACTTGGGGCAACAAATGCAAAAAGAACAGTTGATGGACTTAATGTAAAACAAATCAAACATTCACCCCCACTCACAGATCGGGGTTTAATCCATCAGTTTCTTTGCTTACGATACCATTCCAGTTTGGACCCAGACATATGCAAATCAGTCTTTACCATGTTCCTCATGGGAACAGTCCAGCCTGAAATGCCAGGCCATCTCTGGACCAGAAACAAACATCCTGGGACCGGTTTTGGTCTATTACCCCTTTCAGCCAGGCTAGCTTGAATCTGATGGCATAGTGAGCGCGGGACCCACGTCTGGGCATACCCTTCCCAATTTGGGCAAAAAATACCAAAAAAACAGTTGTGGGACGGAATGTAGGATGAATCAAACATTCACCCCGGTCACAGATCTGGGTTTAATCCATCAGTTTTTTTGCTCACCATGCCATCCCAGTTTGGACCCAGACATATGCAAATCAGTCTTGACCCTGTTCTTCATTGGAACAGTCCAGCCCAAACTGCCAGGCCCTTCCTGGACCAGAAACAAGCATCCTGGGACCGGATACAGTCTATTACCCCTCTTCAGCCATGCTAGCTTGAATCTGGTGGCATAGTGAGCACGGGACCCACGTCTGGGCATACCCTTCCTACTTGGGGCAACAAATACAAAAAGAACAGTTGTAGGACGGAATGTAGAATGAATCAAACATTCACCCCCAGTCACAGATCTGGGTTTAATCCATCCGTTTTTTTGCTTACCATGCCATTCTTGTTTGGACCCAGACATATGCAAATCAGTCTTGACCCTGTTCCTCATGAGATCAGTCCAGCCCGAACTGCCAGACCAGGTCCTCCCTGGACCAGAAACAAGCAACCTGTGACCGGTTTTCGGGGTATCCCCCCTATTCAGCCAGGCTACCTTGAATCTGGTGGCATAGTGAGCACGGGACCCATGTCTAGGCATATCCTTCCCACTTGGGGCAACAAATGCAAAAAGAACAGTTGATGGACAGAATGTGGAACAAATCAAACATTCACTCCCAGTCACAGATCTGGGTTTAATCCATCAGTTTTTGTGATCACCATGCCATTCCAGTTTGGACCCAGACATATGCAAATCAGTCTTGACCCTGTTCTTCATATTAACAGTCCAGCCCGAACTGCCAGACCAGGTCCTCCCTGGGCCAGAAACAAGCATCCTGGGACCAGTTTCGGGGTATCACCCCTATTCAGCCAGGCTACCTTGAATCTGGTGGCATAGTGAGCACGGGACCCATGTCTAGGCATACCCTTCCCACTAGGGGCAACAAATGCAAAAAGAACAGTTGATGGACAGAATGTAGAACAAATCAAACATTCACCCCCAGTCACAGATCTGCGTTTAATCCATCAGTTTTTGTGATCACCATGCCATTCCAGTTTGGACCCAGACATATGCAAATCAGTCTTGACCCTGTTCTTCATAGGAACAGTCCAGCCCGAACTGCCAGACCAGGTCCTCCCTGGGCCAGAAACAAGCATCCTGGGACCAGTTTCGGGGTATCACCACTATTCAGCCAGGCTACCTTGAATCTGGTGGCATAGTGAGCACGGGACCCATGTCTGGGCATATCCTTCCCAGTTGGGGCAACAAATGCAAAAAGCACAGTTGATGGACGGAATGTAGAACAAATCAAACATTCACCCCCACTCACAGATCGGGGTTCAACCCATCAGTTACTTTGCTCACCATGCCATTCCAGTGTGGACCCAGACATATGCAAATCAGTCTTTACCATGTTCCTCATTGGAACAGTCCAGCCCAAACTGCCAGGCCCTTCCTGGACCAGAAACAAGCATCCTGGGACCGGATTCAGTCTATTACCCCTCTTCAGCCAGGCTAGCTTGAATCTGGTGGCATAGTGAGCACGGGACCCACGTCTGGGCATACCCTTCCTACTTGGGGCAACAAATACAAAAAGAACAGTTGTAGGACGGAATGTAGAATGAATCAAACATTCACCCCAGTCACAGATCTG
Organism: Pleurodeles waltl; assembly: GCF_031143425.1. Taxonomy (NCBI): domain Eukaryota; kingdom Metazoa; phylum Chordata; class Amphibia; order Caudata; family Salamandridae; genus Pleurodeles; species Pleurodeles waltl. The sequence continues at coordinate 397,312,427 of NC_090439.1, forward strand.
GGTTTAATCCATCAGTTTTTTTTGCTAACCATGCCATTCTTGTTTGGACCCAGAAATATGCAAATCAGTCTTGACCCTGTTCCTCAAGAGAACAGTCCAGCAGGAACTGCCTGACCAGGTCCTCCCTGGCCCAGAAACAAGCAACCTGGGACCGGTTTCGGGGTATTTCCCCTGTTCAGCCAGGCTAGCTTGAATCAGGTGGCATAGTGAGCACGGGACCCACGTCTGGGCATACCCTTTCCGCTTGGGGCAACAAATGCATAAAGAACAGTTGATGTAACGAATGTAGAACAAATCAAACATTCACCCCAAGTCACAGATCTGGGTTTAATCCATCAGTTTTTTTGCTCACAATGCCATCCCAGTTTGGACTCAGACATATGCAAATCTGTCTTGACCCTGTTCCTCATGGGGAACACTCCAGCCCGAACTTTCAGACCAGGTCCTTCCTGGACCAGAAACAAGCATCCTGAGACTGGTTTCGGGGTATCACCCCTTTTCAGCCAGACTATCTTGAATCTGGTGGCATAGTGAGCACGGGACCCATGTCTGGGCATACCCTTCCCACTTGGGGCAACAAATGCAAAAAGAACAGTTGATGGACGGAATGTAGAAGAAATCAAACATTCACCCCCAATCACAGATCTGGGTTTAATCCATCATTTTTTTTTTGCTCACCATGCCATTCCAGTTTGGACCCAAACATATGCAAATCAGTCTTGACCCTCTTCTTCATGGGCACAGTCCAGCCCGAACTGCCAGACCAGGTCCTCCCTGGACCAGAAAAAAAGCATCCTGGGACCAGTTTTGGGATATTACCCATCTTCAGCCAGGCTAGCTTGAATCTGGTGGCATAGTGAGCACGGGACCCATGTCTGGGCATACCCTTCCCACTTGGGGCAACAAATGCAAAAAGAACAGTTGATGGACTTAATGTAAAACAAATCAAACATTCACCCCCACTCACAGATCAGGGTTTAATCCATCAGTTTCTTTGCTTACAATACCATTCCAGTTTGGAACCAGACATATGCAAATCAGTCTTTACCATGTTCCTCATGGGAACAGTCCAGCCTGAAATGCCAGGCCATCTCTGGACCAGAAACAAACATCCTGGGACCGGTTTTGGTCTATTACCCCTTTCAGCCAGGCTAGCTTGAATCTGGTGGCATAGTGAGCGCGGGACCCACGTCTGGGCATACCCTTCCCAATTTGGGCAACAAATACAAAAAGAACAGTTGTGGGACGGAATGTAGGATGAATCAAACATTCACCCCGGTCACAGATCTGGGTTTAATCCATCAGTTTTTTTGCTCACCATACCATCCCAGTTTGGACCCAGACATATGCAAATCAGTCTTGACCCTGTTCTTCATTGGAACAGTCCAGCCCAAACTGCCAGGCCCTTCCTGGACCAGAAACAAGCATCCTGGGACCGGATTCAGTCTATTACCCCTCTTCAGCCATGCTAGCTTGAATCTGGTGGCATAGTGAGCACGGGACCCACGTCTGGGCATACCCTTCCTACTTGGGGCAACAAATACAAAAAGAACAGTTGTAGGACGGAATGTAGAATGAATCAAACATTCACCCCAGTCACAGATCTGGGTTTAATCCATCAGTTTTTTTTGCTAACCATGTCATTCTTGTTTGGACCCAGAAATATGCAAATCAGTCTTGACCCTGTTCCTCAAGAGAAGAGAACAGTCCAGCCCGAACTGCCTGACCAGCTCCTCCCTGGCCCAGAAACAAGCAACCTGGGACCGGTTTCGGGGTATTTCCCCTGTTCAGCCAGGCTAGCTTGAATCAGGTGGCATAGTGAGCACGGGACCCACGTCTGGGCATACCCTTTCCTCTTGGGGCAACAAATGCATAAAGAACAGTTGATGTAACGAATGTAGAACAAATCAAACATTCACCCCAAGTCACAGATCCGGGTTTAATCAATCAGTTTTCTTGCTCACCATGCCATCCCAGTTTGGACTCAGACATATGCAAATCAGTCTTGACCCTGTTCCTCATGGGAACAGTCCAGCCCGAACTTTCAGACCAGGTCCTTCCTGGACCAGAAACAAGCATCCTGAGACTGGTGTCGGGGTATCACCCCTTTTCAGCCAGGCTATCTTATATCTGGTGGCATAGTGAGCACGGGACCCATGTCTGGGCATACCCTTCCCACTTGGGGCAACAAATGCAAAAAAGAACAGTTGATGGACGGAATGTAGAACAAATCAAACATTCACCCCCAATCACAGATCTGGGTTTAATCCATCAGTTTTTTTTGCTCACCATGCCATTCCAGTTTGGACCCAAACATATGCAAATCAGTCTTGACCCTCTTATTCATGGGCACAGTCCAGCCCGAACTGCCAGACCAGGTTCTCCCTGGACCAGAAAAAAAGCATCCTGGGACCAGTTTCGGGGTATTACCCATCTTCAGCCAGGCTAGCTTGAATCTGGTGGCATAGTGAGCTCGGGACCCACGTCTGGGCATACCCTTCCTACTTGGGGCAACAAATACAAAAAGAACAGTTGTAGGATGGAATGTAGAATGAATCAAACATTCACCCCAGTCACAGATCTGGGTTTAATCCATTAGTTTTTTTTGCTAACCATGCCATTCTTGTTTGGACCCAGAAATATGCAAATCAGTCTTGACCCTGTTCCTCAAGAGAACAGTCCAGCACGAACTGCCTGACCAGGTCCTCCTTGGCCCAGAAACAAGCAACCTGGAACCGGTTTCGGGGTATTTCCCCTGTTCAGCCAGGCTAGCTTGAATCAGGTGGCATAGTGAGCACGGGACCCACGTCTGGGCATACCCTTTCCTATTGGGGCAACAAATGCATAAAGAACAGTTGATGTAACGAATGTAGAACAAATCAAACATTCACCCCAAGTCACAGATCTGGGTTTAATCCATCAGTTTTTTTGCTCACCATGCCATCCCAGTTTGGACTCAGACATATGCAAATCAGTCTTGACCCTCTTCTTCATGGGAACACTCTAGCCCGAACTTTCAGACCAGGTCCTTCCTGGACCAGAAACAAGCATCCTGAGATTGGTTTCGGGGTATCACCCCTTTTCAGCCAGACTATCTTGAATCTGGTGGCATAGTGAGCCCGGGACCCATGTCTGGGCATACCCTTCCCACTTGGGGCAACAAATGCAAAAAGAACAGTTGATGGACGGAACGTAGAACAAATCAAACATTCACCCCCAATCACAGATCTGGGTTTAATCCATCATTTTTTTTTGCTCACCATGCCATTCCAGTTTGGACCCAAACATATGCAAATCAGTCTTGACCCTCTTCTTCATGGGCACAGTCCAGCCCGAACTGCCAGACCAGGTCCTCCCTGGACCAGAAAAAAAGCATCCTGGGACCAGTTTTGGGGTATTACCCATCTTCAGCCAGGCTAGCTTGAATCTGGTGGCATAGTGAGCACGGGACCCATGTCTGGGCATACCCTTCCCACTTGGGGCAACAAATGCAAAAAGAACAGTTGATGGACTTAATGTAAAACAAATCAAACATTCAACCCCACTCACAGATCGGGGTTTAATCCATCAGTTTCTTTGCTTACGATTCCATTCCAGTTTGGACCCAGACATATGCAAATCAGTCTTTACCATGTTCCTCATGGGAACAGTCCAGCCTGAAATGCCAGGCCATCTCTGGACCAGAAACAAACATACTGGGACCGGTTTTGGTCTATTACCCCTTTCAGCCAGGCTAGCTTGAATCTGGTGGCATAGTGAGCGCGGGACCCACGTCTGGGCATACCCTTCCCAATTTGGGCAACAAATACAAAAAGAACACTTGTGGGACGGAATGTAGGATGAATCAAACATTCACCCCGGTCACAGATCTGGGTTTAATCCATCAGTTTTTTGGTCACCATGCCATCCCAGTTTGGACCCAGACATATGCAAATCAGCCTTGACCCTGTTCTTCATTGGAACAGTCCAGCCCAAACTGCCAGGCCCTTCCTGGACCAGAAACAAGCATCCTGGGACCGGATTCAGTCTATTACCCCTCTTCAGCCATGCTAGCTTGAATCTGGTGGCATAGTGAGCACGGGACCCACGTCTGGGTATACCCTTCCTACTTGGGGTAACAAATACAAAAAGAACAGTTGTAGGACGGAATGTTGAATGAATCAAACATTCACCCCAGTCACAGATCTGGGTTTAATCCATCAGTTTTTTTTGCTAACCATGCCATTCTTCTTGGACCCAGAAATATGAAAATCAGTCTTGACCCTGTTCCTCATGAGAACAGTCCAGCCCGAACTGCCTGACCAGGTCCTCCCTGGCCCTGAAACAAGCAACCTGGGACCGGTTTCGGGGTATTTCCCCTGTTCAGCCAGGCTAGCTTGAATCAGGTGGCATAGTGAGCACGGGACCCACGTCTGGGCATATCCTTCCCTCTTGGGGCAACAAATGCATAAAGAACAGTTGATGTAACGAATGTAGAACAAATCAAACATTCACCCCAAGTCACAGATCCGGGTTTAATCCATCAGTTTTTTTGCTCACCATGCCATCCCAGTTTGGACTCAGACATATGCAAATCAGTCTTGACCCTGTTCCTCATGGGAACAGTCCAGCCCGAACTTTCAGACCAGGTCCTTCCTTGACCAGAAACAAGCATCCTGAGACTGGTGTCGGGGTATCACCCCTTTTCAGCCAGGCTATCTTGAATCTGGTGGCATAGTGAGCACGGGACCCATGTCTGGGCATACCCTTCCCACTTGGGGCAACAAATGCAAAAAAGAACAGTTGATGGACGGAATGTAGAACAAATCAAACATTCAACCCCAATCACAGATCTGGGTTTAATCCATCAGTTTTTTTTGCTCACCATGCCATTCCAGTTTGGACCCAAACATATGCAAATCAGTCTTGACCCTCTTCTTCATGGGCACAGTCCAGCCCGAACTGCCAGACCAGGTCCTCCCTGGACCAGAAAAAAAGCATCCTGGGACCAGTTTCGGGGTATTACCCATCTTCAGCCAGGCTAGCTTGAATCTGCTGGCATAGTGAGCACGGGACCCATGTCTGGGCATACCCTTCCCACTTGGGGCAACAAATGCAAAAAGAACAGTTGATGGACGGAATGTAGAACAAATCAAACATTCACCCCAGTCACAGATCTGGGTTTAATCCATCAGTTTTTTTGCTCACCATGCCATCCCAGTTTGGACCCAGACATATGCAAATCGGTCTTGACCCTGTTCCTCATGGGAACAGTCCAGCCCGAACTGTCAGACCAGGTCATTCCTGGACAAGAAATTAGCATCCTTAGACCGGTTTCGGGGTATCACCCCTTTTCAGCCAGGCTATCTTGAATCTGGTGGCATAGTGAGCACGTGACCCACGTCTGGCATACCCTTCCCACTTGGGGCAACAAACGCAAAAAGAACAGTTGATGGACGGAATGTAGAACAAATCCAACATTCACCCCCAGTCACAGATCTGGGTTTAATCCATCAGTTTTTTTGCTCACCATGCCATCCCAGTTTAGACCTAGACATATGCAAATCAGTCTTGACCCTGTTCCTCATGGGAACAGTCCAGTCTGAACTGTCAGACAAGGTTTTTCCTGGAACCAGAAACAAGCATCCTGAAACCAGTTTCGGGGTATCACCCCTTTTCAGCCATGCTATCTTGAGTCTGGTGGCATAGTGAGCACGGGACCCACGTCTGGGCATACCCTTCCCACTTGGGGCAACAAATGTTAAAAGAACAGTTGATGGACGGAATGTAGAACAAATCAAACATTCACCCCCAGTCACAGATCTGGGTTTAATCCATCAGTTTTTTTTCTCACCATGCCATCCCAGTTTGGACCCACACATATGCAAATCAGTCTTGACTCTGTTCCTCATGGGACCAGTCCAGCCCAAACTTTCAGACCAGGTCCTCCCTGAACCAGAAACAAGCATCCTGGGCCCAGTTTCAGGGTATCACTCCTTTTCAGCCAGGCTAGTTTGAATCTGGTGGCATTGTGAGCACGGGACCTACGTCTGGGCATACCCTTCCCACTTGGGGCAACAACTGCAAAAAGAACAGTTGATGGACGGAATGTAGAACAAATCAAACATTCACCCACAGTCACAGATCTGGGTTTAATCCATCAGTTCTTTTGCTCACCATGCCTTCCAGTTTGGACCCAGACATATGCAAATCAGTCTTGACCCTGTTCTTCATGGGAACAGTCCAGCGTGAACTGCCAGACCAGGTCCTCCCTGGACCAGAAGCATCTGTTCTTTTTGCATTTGTCGCCCCAAGTGGGAAGGGTATGCCCAGACGTGGGTCCCTTGGTTACTGCACCACTGGATTCAATCTAGCATAGCTGATGAAGGGTGATACCCTGAAACCAGTCCTAGGATGCTCATTTCCGGTCCAGGGAGGACCTGGCTTGGTATTTCTGGCTGGACTGTTCCCATGAGGAACAGGGTCAAGACTGAGTTGCATATGGCTGGGTCCAACCTGGGTTTGCGTGGAGAGCAAAAAAAACAATGTACTAAACCCAGATCTTTGTGATTGGGGTGAATGTTTGATTTGCTCTGCATTCCGTCCATCATCTGGCTTAGCAGTTTGGGCGGGACTGTTCCCATGAGGAGCACGGTCAAGACTGATTTGTATATGGCTGGGTCCAACTTGGGGTGGCATGGTGAGCACATAAATGATGGATTCAACTCAGATCTTTGTGACTGGGGGCAAATATTTGATTTGCTCTGCATTCTGTTAATCATCTGTTCTTTTTGCACTGGTTCTGGTGGGGGCAGGCCACACAGCAGCCCATGGAGGGTGGACTATATGGCATCTGCTGGCGGTGATGGCTGCACTGTAGTGGTGATTGTGGGAGGCTGCTGCTCAGCCCCTGCACCCTCTGATGGCTGCACTGTGGTGGTGGTTGTGGGAGGCTCCTGCTTAGCCCCTTGAACCTTCTGATGGCTGTATTGTGGTGGTGGTTGTGGGATGGCTCCTGCCCAGACCCGGCACCCTCCGATGGCTGCATTTTGGTTGTGGGAGGCTCCTGCTCAGCCCCTGTACCCTCTGACGGCTGCACAACCACGGCTGGTGGTGGGGGCTCTGTGACAGCTGCTGGTGCAGGCTCCTTGCTGTTCCTGGTGGTTGGTGCAGGCTCCTTACCCTTCCTGGTGTCTGGTGCAGGCTCCTTCCCCTTCTTGGTGGCTGGTGCAGGCTCCTTCCCCTTCTTGATGGCTGGTGCAGGCTCCTCCTCCTTCTTGTTAGCTGGTGCAAGCTCCTTACCATTAAGTCTTTGTGGCCTGGAATCCTTTCCACGACAAGTAGGTGCTGCTGAAACTGGGCCTGTGGACTGTTTGGCTGATGTGCTTGGCTGGGTCCGTGATACCCTGGCCATACGTGCAGGATGGTGGAGAGGGGTAGGGAAGAGGACAATCTGGGAAACGAAAAGCTTTTTAGGGACATTGGGGCGGGAAGAGGAGAAATAATGGGAGTGGAGGATGAGGGAGTGGTCTTTGGAGGTGTTTGCTGGTTTTGGGTGCAGGTGCATGGGTTGTATACTGTTGTGAGGTGGATGGCTGTTGGGTGTCTGAGTGCTTGTGTTTGTGTACTTTAGGAGGGGGGGCAGAAAGGGTGGGAGAGGATACTGGGGACTTGTGCATGGATGTTGTGGAAGTGTCTGCCAGTGAGGTATGTGTTCTGCTTGGTGTGGTGATGATGTTGGTAGTGGTTGATGATGTTGTGCATGCAGGTGTGATTGTGAACGTAACTGGGTGGGAGGTGGAGGAGGAGGGGAGACAGTGGAAATAGTGGATGTTGTTGTGTGTGCAACTGGATACTGTTTGTGTGAGTGCCTGTGGGATGAAGTGGTGCTAGTGTTTGTCTGTGACACTCTTGGGTGTTGTTTTGTGTGCTTGCTCGTCTGGCTGTGTGATTGGGATGGGTTGAGGATGAGGAGAATGGGACTGGGAAGGGGAAGTTGGAGGGCGATGGTATAAACAGGGACAATGGCTGCCATCAGAGAGGAGACCAGAGCCTGAATCAATCTCTGTTGGGCCGCCAATCCACTGTGAATGCCCTCCAGAAATGCATTAGATTGCTGCATCTGGGATGCCAGCTCCTGGATGGCATTCACAATGGTTGACTGTCCTACAGAGATGGATCTCAGGAGGTCAATAGCCTCCTCACTCAGGGCAGCAGGGCTCACTGGGGTAGGGCCTGAGGTGCCTGGGGCGAAGGAGATGCCCACCCTTCTGGTTGAGCGGGCACAGGCAACTTGCTGAGGGGCTATTGGGAGGGCGGTGCTGGTACGGGGGTGGCGGTTATACCTGTAGCTGGGGTGGTCCCAGAGGTGTCCACCACCATCACAGAGCTTCCATTGGAGGAGTTATCAGAGTCTGTGTTGTCCACTCCAGTCTCCACCGTGGTGCTCCCCTCGCCCTCATTCCCACTGGTGCCTTCACCGTCGGTGGACTCTGCCTCCAGGGTCCTTTGGGATGCAGCTCCTTCTGTCACTGGTGCCTCTGCTCCTCTGCCAGATGATGCTAAAGCACATAAGGACAGGATGACAAAAAAAAAAGGGGGAGAGAGACAAAGGATACACTGGGTCAATGACTGCACCAACACCACCGTTGGTGTACACGGCACATTCAGACACAGGGTACAGGCCTACGCACTATGCATTGCACTACCAGTGATATTGCTAGCCATCAAGGCATGAGAAAGAGCACACACCACCAACTGCAGCACACCTGGGACCCACGCAGCCCTGACCAGTAGTGGATGCTAACAAGCTAGGTAGGCAGTATTTCCCCTTCAGACCCTTAGCCACCAGAGGACCTACGCTGCTATGTCTGGCCTGGCTTAGGGGAACCCACTGACACACAACCACCACCAGGATACCACTCCTCCAGCCGTGAGCTTCAATGATGGCCCCTATACTCACCCCCTTGTGGCTTCTGTGATTCCCTCAAGTGTCCATCCAGCTCTGGATAGGCCACTGCCAGTATGTGGGCCATCAGGGGGGACAGGGTCCGACCGGCACCCCATTCCTCGTTGGGAGGCCACCCCCCCTGGGCCTCCACGATCTTCTATGCCCACCCTCTTAGGTGCTCCCACAGTTTGGGACAGTGGGTGCTCCGCCTGTCTTAGCCCCCCAGGGTCCGCAACTCCTTGGCGATGCCACGCCATATACACTTCTTTTGATGGGCACTGACCTGCAGCGGCAATACAGACAGGAGAACACCATTAGACAAACAGTCCAGCTAGTAACATGAATGGCCCACCAAGCCCGTTTCTATCACCACTGGCACACACATAGCCCAGCACACAACGTGTACCCAGCCAAGAGGACATCCCTCCCCCTTACACAATGCCTTCACACACAATTCCATTCATTCATGCCACATGCATCGTGCCCACAGTGTACTCACCTGTTGGTCTGGAGGCCCATACAGCAGTCCTTACTGGGGTAGGACCCCATCCACCAGTCTCTCCAACTCCTCCGAAGTGAAGACTGGGGCCCTTTCACCGGTCACACAGGCCATGGTAGGTTGCAGACACAGCTCACAGAAGCACATGTAGTGTAGGTCCTTTCCTATGGAAGGTCAGGAAGCAAGTGAGGAATATGATAAAAAAAAGGTGGTCATGTCCGCGGCGATGCATACCGTCACTGCCGGCAAAGATCACCATTGGCCACTGTACCCCATAGGGCCCAATATTAACCAATGAGGAGTTGCACGGAGGTTCCCGACCGCCAACCACCATGGCGCACAACGTCAGCGGCACTACCTCACTTCCAACTGTTCCTCCGCACAGGACAGGAGGATGCCATTTTGGGGGGGAACAGGCCTATGGAATAATGCTGCGTACCAGGATGAATAGCCACATACATGACAGATTGCACTGTCCCATTGCATGATTACACATTGCGGACTACTGTAGTGGCTCCATTGTTCAGTTTGTGACAGCCTCCTCACTGTTTTGTCCCTTAGATATCAACCACTTCAGATGAATAGGAGATGGAGATATACCCCTGTGTACAGACGCCTGGTAGACTTGGCTACACTGGAGGACAGGCACATTATCCTCACCTATAGACTGAACATGGCCACAATCACAGAGCTATGTGCCCAATTGGAGCCTGACCTGATATCTGCTATCCGTCATCCCACTGGGATCAACCCTCTTGTGCAAGTGCTATCAGTTCTCCATTTCCTGGCAACTGGTTCATTCCAAGTGACAGTGGGCTTGGTAGCAGGAATGTCACAACCAATGTTCTCAAAAGTGCTGACAAGAGTGTTGTCTACCCTGATTAAACACATGTGCAGCTACATTGAATTCCCCCAGGTTGAGGTTTTGGCCACTGTGAAGGCTGGATTTTATGCAATGGGACATATCGCCAATATAATTGAGGCGATTGATGGACCACATAGCATTTGCCCCCCGACAGAATGAACAGATATTTAGGAATCGTAAGAGTTTCCACTCCATGAATGTGCAGATGGTGTGCTTGGCGGAACAGTACATCTCCCCGTCAATGCTAAGTATCCTGGGTTGGTGCATGATGCCTTTGTCCTAAGGAATAGCAGAATCCCAAATGTGGTGTCCCAAGTACAGAGGCACAGGGTGTGGCTAATAGGTGAGCCTTGGTTCCCACCCAGTATATGTTTATGTATGCCTATAGTGTGGGCCATATAGAATAGTGTGTGGCTCAATGTTGTCCCTCAGTATTTGCAGGTGACTCTGGTAACCCAACCCTATCATGGCTGCTGACCCCTGTGAGGTATGCCAGGACAAGGGCAGAAGAACGTTATAATGAGGCACATAGGTGAACCAGAAGGATCATTGAAAGGACATTTGGCCTCTTGAAGGCCAGGTTCAGGTGCCTTCATCTGACAGGTGGATCCCTGTGCTACTCACCCAAGAAAGTCTGCCAAATAGTCGTGGCATGATTCATGTTGCACAACCTGACCCTCGGACGCCATGTACCTTCTCTGTAGGAGGAGGAGACCGGAGATGCCCCTGTGGCAGCAGTGGACCCTGTGGGCAGTGAGGATGAGGAGGCAGAGGATGAGGATCAGGATGTGGACAACAGAACATCTGTGATCCATCAGTACTTCCGAAGATACACAGCTGAGACAGTGCAACTTTGCATTTCTATGACTTTAGTTGTATTCTGTGTGGCATTGGCATGCTGGTATTTCCCACTTCTATTCATTTTGCAGATGTTGGTGATATGACAAATACTCCTGGTGTGATCACAAAAGCCACCTACAGGTCATTGATTCTATGCTCATTCTATGTACAGTTCATTTGCAATGGTTGTACCTGTTTCAATCAATACATATTTGAAATACATGACATGCTCGAAATTTATTAATATCAAAGGGTATTTATTGTAATGCTAAGAAATCGAGGGTAAAGTGCAATGGGATGGGGTGATGATAGAGGAAAGTCCAGGGTATTGTTCCAGTCTGTTCGTAGCACAGGTGCATTGTTCAAGGGGACATAGGAAGGCGAGCAATGGCAGTTCAAGGTGGACAGGGTGACTGAGTGGGACACAAGGAGGACAATCAGGACAGTCTCATTTCCTGGCGGGGGTCTGGGCAAGTGTCTCTGGCTTCTGTCTGGATCACAGGTAACGTTTGCAGGGTGGTTCACCTTCTACAGGGGGAAGGGTGCTGGTGGCCTATGGGTTCTGTGGTGGGGCCACCTGGCCTCTAGCAGCAGCAGAAGTGGAAGGCTGTTCAGATGACTGGCTAGTGGCAGGGGCCCGCTGGTGTGACACTTCCTCTCTCATAATGTTGGCCATGTCTGCCGGCACCCCAGCTATGGAGATCAGGGTGTTGTTGATGGCCTGCAAGTCCTCCCTGATCCACTGATAGTGCCCTTCCTGCAGTCACCTCTTCTCCTGCACATTGTCTATCATCTGGCCCACCGTGTCCTGGGAATGTTGGTTGGCTCCCAGGATCTCGGAGAGTGCCTCCTGGAGAGTGTGTTCCCTGGTCCTGTGCTCCCCCTGGTGCACAGTGCTCCTCCCAGTTTCCCTGTTGTCCTGTGCCTCTGTCCTCTGAACCGTGTGCCCACTGCCACTTACCCCAGGTCCCTGATTGTCTTGGGGAGAGGTGAGGCCTGGTGTCCCTGTACAGGTGGGCACACTGCTGATTGACCTGTCCTGGGGACAGAGGTTTGGAGGTGCTGGGTGGGTGCAGTGGTGTTGTTTCCCGATGGGGGAGGCTCTGTGGTGGTCTGTGACTGGGCTTGGGTAACCAGCTGTCCAGTGGTCCCTGATAGGCCAGGTAGATCATCCATATCCTGAAGACCAGAGTTACTGTCATCACTGTGGGCCTCTTCTGTTGGGGGACTGGATAGTGCTGGCACTTCCTCTCCAGTGACATTGGCAGGGGTTCCTTTGGGGATGTAAATGATGTGTTATGGTTAATGTGTATGACATATTGTATATCCCTGGCTTCCCCTCTATGGTTGGTGTTGCCCTGGCAGCTTTTACTTGTGTATGTTGGTGTATGGTGGGATTGTTAGTTTCCCTATGCTGTGCATGCTTTTGTGATGTGTGTCCATGCAGGGTTGTGAGGGGTGTCCATGCATTGGCACATCATGCAGGGCATGGCATTGGGATTAGTGGGATGTGATGGTGGAGTGTGTGGAATGGAGCGGAGTTAATGGAGTGAGGGTGAGGGTATGTGATGGCATGCAGGTATGGGGGGTGATAATTGATGGAATTTGACTTACCACAGTCCAGTCCTCCTCTGACTCTGGCCAGGCCCTCAGGATGCAGTATTGCCAAGACTTGCTCCTCCCATGCTGTGAGTTGTGGGGAGGAGGTGGGGGTCCACCGCAAGTCCTCTGTATAGTGAGCTGGTGTCTTGCTGCTATAGAACATACCTTTCCCCGTAGGTCATTCTACCTCTTCCTGATGTCGTCCCGCCGGCTCCCCTTTTCTGACCGCGGCTTTACCGCCGCGGTCAGAATCGCCCAGGAAGCACCGCCAGCCTGTTGGCGGTGCTTCCGCCGCCCTCCGCCATGGCGGTCATGGACCGCCAAGGTCAGAATGACCCCCTTAATGCTATGTTATGGAAATGTAAAAAGGTAAAAGGTTGTCAGTCCTCCATGTGGTTACCCACCTAAGTACCTTTGTGGCCAAATATGGGCAGACATTAGTGTTTGGTACCTTTGATAGATGTTGCCTTCTTAAAGCAGCAAGTGTTCTATAATTTGATGATCTTGCAAACAGGAAGGTTAAATGGTGTCCTAGCCATGCTCTGCTAACTAACTCACATATTACATCACTCATGACGTGTTTTATGAAATTGATAACATCACTGCTACATCTTACATTACATTATCGATAAGAACACTGTGCATGACAGAGGCATGTGATATGGTTAATTTAGGTCTCCAGGTAAAGTTACTTGAGGTAACAGGTTATTTTGAATGGTTTTGTTAGTTTAAAATTGCATTTTTTAATTTGCATTTTCAACTATATATAATGATCCTTTAAATATAGTTTTTCAGTGAATTTCTAAGTCTATTTAATTTAAAGTAAGATATTATTATAATTCCTAACTAACTTTTCACTTCAAACCTTTTTCAGTGAATTTCCATGTTTTTTTTAACATAAATTAAGATGGCCGTCGCTGTGCATGGTGTGGGGTTGGGTGACCTGCACCCAACTACCCCGGGCATGCACAGCTGACTTAGTAATGTATCAATATAAAGGATGTCATTTTAAGTAAGGCAGACCTAATGGCTTTTTTGATAAAGAAGTCATTTAAAAAAAGGTAGACCTCCTTACTTTATCAAGGATTAATGACAGCAAAATATAAAAAGTGGGCCTGTTGGCTTTATCAAGGGGTCAACACATCAACATAGATCAGACTTATTCTCTTTGTCAAACGTCACCAATATTTATAATAAAATGTTCTTAAAAGTTCACACTTTGCAATGTGTAATAAAAATGATACTCAGAAAATGTTTTCAATAAAGCCATATTGCCTTTGAATCTTTTTAAACATTTTTCAGGCCACAAAATGCAATTATAGAACCCACCGCATGGGGTTCCTGTACTCCAGCTAAAATGTTCAGCTAGACAGCGTATCAGTTACCTAATAGCACCATGAGGTGTCAGACCCTCTCCTTGTACCCCAACCCCCTAGTGAATTCTTCCAGTTTCCACCCTTTTTACAGTCAATATTCAGAAATGATGGGATCCAAATAAGCACAGAATATGTGTGTACCTGTGTCTGTGTGTCCGAGCAAGGCTAAGAAAGCTTGCTTGAGGGTACCTCCACAAGAGGCATAGGCTTCTTCAGCTGCATATGGATGTTCACATGGTCTCTTCTTTCATTTAGTCATGCTGAAAGAGCAGCTCAGATAAAAATATTACAGCCTGACCATGGGCCACCATGCATTCCTCCAATGGCTTATGCCTAGGATGTGTGCCAGATCTATCAAGGTATTGTCTTGCCTTTGTGTCACACAGGGTGTCACAAGGACAACACAATCCCTAAGTCAAAGTTACCACCTTGTGTGGTCCTGCGTCGCTTAGTAAATCTGAAGTAACACAAGGCCGTGCAAGTCACTGCCTTGCATTACTCTGGCCCAGGGACGAGTTCTATGAGTGGATAGTAAGTGTATTCACACATCCACCCATGGAATTTGGTGCATTCCCAGACTTACTATTAGTGATTATGCTGGGAATACATTAAAATCTACACCTCAATAGAGGAAGCGTAACAATGAGAAATAGGTTTATTTCTCTTAGTTTTTTCCACTTTCTATGTGTGCTGCATTCTGTAGACACATAGAAGAAGGAAAAAGCCTCAGAAGATTGTTTTTGTGAAGGAAGAGAACAATCCTGCCTACAACACAGGCACCCTTGCACCCTTGTGCAAGTGTGCCTGCATTGGTGCTAGGCAGCAGCTTGTGCACCAGAGCAGGCAGAAATCAAGAATCTACCATACAATGTGTTCATGTCTTCTCCCTTTCACGCAGGTCAGTGCAGCAAGGTTTCTTGCTGTGTTGCATGAATATTTGATAAATATGCCCATTAGTTTGAAATAATACATTTGCCGAAACATGCTTAAGCAGTCTATCTGTCATGCATTTTGCAGGTCCCATTTCCTCTATTGATGAAATGGCAATCAACTATTATTTACAGTTTATGCAGTTTTGCTGGGTTAGTTTGCTTTAAAATTTACAATTTCTCACCAATTATACAAGAAATTCTATTGTAGATTGCTCCCACTCTAAATGTGCTTGAAATCATCCAGTTTCTACCAATGTTACTGGCACATAAAATTCAGAAGGGGTGATCCCCTCACTATGTGAAATACTTCAACAAGAAATAATCAATGTCCCTGGCCACCACGTTTATAATACCATAATTTACCAATATTTTATGTAAATATTATAGCGTACAATACCACTGAAAACAATATTTTCCAAACAATGCACTGTGTGCTATAGTGTATCCTTCTCATGTTCGCGCACCAGCATTTAATTCCAACAAACTTTCAAGTGAGAATACTGATCCACAATTCTTCCTCCCCCACACCCGGACACTCCCTTTCATGTTCTTGAAGCTACTGAGGTCAAAACTATTCTTTTTTACTAAAGCCTGGTAAGTACAGGTATGAAAACTAAAACAAGCCCTGGCAAAACTGTTCCAACCAGCACTACGCTTAAGGAGATTGCAACTATATTGGGGCAGTGCAGGCAAGGATGTATCATGGCAGCACATCCTGCTCTGAAAGATTTAGTCAGCAGCTTTCAGACCGGCAATGTAACAGAGTGTTAATGATTATAGAAGACCAGGAACCTGTGGAAAGAAAACAGTACATTAACAAAGAGGACCTATAGTCACATCAATATAATATAATGTATAAACTGCATATGAAGGACCATCAACTGTATCGTAATAGTAATGAACAAGAGTATAATAGACTAAGAAATGTATACAGTCAACGTGTAGAAGGACCAGCTGTTTCCATAGGGTTTGTAGAGTGTAGTCTTCATGAAGAGCTGCAGGGGAGTTATATGAAGTGGTCTTATTTTGATATGTCACTTTGAACAAGCACGGATGGAATAATCCAAAATGAGCTCCCAAGTCACAAAGCTGTGGACGAAGATCCAAAAATTCTTTCCTCCTGTCTGCTGTAGCTTTGGACACATCCTGTGAGATAAAGATTTTAATTCCCTGCCAAGAGATTTGTTTCTTGGCTTTCACAGCATTAAGAACTCTCAATAGATCAGTAAATTCAAGAAAGAAAATAATCACGCCTCTTGGTTTAGATGTGGAGGAATGCGGAGGACGATGACCAATACGATGTGCCCTTTTGATGTTCAATACTATAGAAGATGGTAGGCCCACTAACTGTGGAAAGAATAAAGCAAAAAATGAAATTGGGTCACTCCCTTCAAGACCTTCCGGTAGTCCATTAAGGTGAAGATTATTGCGTCTGTTTCTGTTTTCCAAATTCTCCGGAAGTGTCTTCAAAGTTTCCACTTCCTTCTCCAAACTAGTAATTTTATGTGTTTCATCCTGCACGTCACTGACTCTTTGCTCTTAAACAGAGACTCTCACTTCCTTTTGAGACCAGTTAGTATCAAGATTTTGTATCCGAGAATGAGTTTCTTCGATAAAAGGACGCAATGCGCGTATTTCGTCAAGCATAATTTCAAGAGAAATCAGTGAGGGAGATTTTACTGGTGAAGGTGGGTCCTGTTTAACCCTCTTATGAGAAGCTGTAGAAGTATTCTGAGAAACTTTAGGCGAAGAAGTAGATGAGGAAGAAAACTTTGACATAGAAGAAGAAGACGCTGCGGCAGAAGTATCCAATTGTAAAAACTGCAAAAGTTTGTGAGTTGAGGAGAACTGATGCGACAGAGATTGTATTTTCTTTAGTTTGCCCATATAAAAATAAAAGCCTTCAAGAAGGGAATGAGTGACACAGGAACTCCAAATATATGTTGATGAGACACCAAAAATAAATGATATGGCTTGCGCAAAAAAACTGCAAGCAAAGCCATCAAATATTCAAGGAAAAAACAGAGAAGTACCTTGTATTGGTGAGCAAATATGATTCAAAATGGCTGCTCTCATGAGGAAAAATGTAAAAGCATAATTTAAAAACCAGGAAATAAGCTAGGCAAAAATAAAAAACATTAAAAATGCTCACCAAAAAATCCCACAGCTATTGTGAGCAAAGCGCCATTAGAAAAGGAAAAATAAACGGCTCTGGCGGTAGAAATGTGTCCGACGATGCGCGGAGCTCCGAGATTAGGCAGCCATCTTGGTTGGTGGCTCGCGCGCCCTCCCCTCTATTAAAAATGTTTAACATTTGATTTGTGACTACCTTACTCTGCGTCATAACCAGGGCATTTCACCGGCATCTCCACCTTATAGTCTTACTGATTTACTTATTGTATCTCACATTCCAGTACAATATCATGTCTGAGTCCATAAACTCTAAAAATAAAGATGCAAAAGGGATACTAAAACACGCTAAATAGGATCCTCTACTCCCTGCATCCCCTAGGAAGGGTAAAACCAGAGACTCCACATCAATGAAAGCCATTCTAAACAACCTAAATGCTGTGCATGATATTGCTCAAAGTACTAAGACAAATACAGACCTCCTGCAAGTGGAGATAGTGGCTATCAGGAGTGATATGAAAGATTTAAGCATAAGACTCAATAATGCCAAAGGCAGGACAAGCAATGAAGAAGATTGCATGGTGGCCCATGGGAATCAACTTCACCGGATCGAACAGGTTGTGTACTCTGTCAAACGTGATGTTACCGACATGGAATATCGCAATAGATGTGCCAATCTCAGAATTTGCGGACTTCCTGAGGAAACAGAGGTGAAAACTCCATCTATGTTTGAGTTCTTGGAGTCCTGGGTTCTGGCAACCCTTCAAATTTAATTCCACAGACATTTTTAAATAGAATACCCTCACTGGATACCTCCCTTCGAATGTAAACACTCTACAACTCCACAATTAGTACAGAAATTATTTTGGCACATGTGATGAAGTTCAAGTGGTCTCCTGGCAAGGGACTAAAATCTCCAATTCTATAGAGAGATACTGTGATGAGGAGGAATGGAATTTTGGCCCTGCGTAATAGACTATCTGAAGGAAACATCCAATATTAATTCACTGGTCCCTCACATTTCAGGATCATCTTCAAAGGTAAACGGCAAATATTTGATGAACCTACAGAGCTTGTCACCTTCTTAGACAATACCTCTGACACTCACATGGATGAGGGTGGTGCTGGAGGCTCCTTGCAATATCCTCACCCTTGACTTTTTGGTGGGGTTCCTTGGTGTGTTTTTTTATGTGTAGAGGTTACTAATTTTGTATATATTAATGCTGTGACTCCTCTTACTCTGATTTTATTACAGAATGTAAGTTTCCAATTGTAGTGATTTTACATAAGGGCTGTGCTCTTGGGATGACCTATGTTCAACTCAATGTTTATGATGTTTGCCTTTTCCATGGTGTATTTTACTGCATTTTTCTGTTGTGTGCTTTAGATGGTTACCTTTCCCCTTTGTAATAGACATTTGATCAATAGGTTTCCACACTCAGGTTTCTTTCGATTGTGCACTATAGGCCCTAGTGTAGATGGTTCTATCCAAGCTTTGTTATTACCCACAATACTCCTTTAAATCTTCCAATGTATTCTTTATGTTTTATGTTTGTAGTATTAGAATTTATATATCAAGTTGCTAACCTCCCCCATCTTTCCCTGGTGTCGAACAATCAGCTTCATCCAACCACTGGGACTTCAATTTATTCCTGGGGCGGTGGACTGCTCTGAATTCTACCAGACATGTGGATGCTGCCACAGCTTCCTAGATTTTGTGCTATTTTTTTGTATTTGCTTATTCTTTTCTGTTTTATTTATTTATTTTGTCATTTGCATCCTGAGTTTTCTCACTAAGTACAGATGCATCTCCTATATGGGCATCTGTTGTGGGCAACAACAACCCAATTCATATTTTAACTCACTATTATCCTCCAAAATGCCTGGCCTGAAAGTTGTCTCTCTAAAAGCTTAAAGTTTAAACCACCGAGTAAAATATAGGAAGATATTGGACTACTGTGCCAGTCTCAAAGGTGACATAATTTTTCTTCAAGAAACCAAAATTAGTGACAAACATACCCTTTCCTTACGTTCTGACTCAGTCTCTGACTTGCCTAGTTTTTCGTCTACCTCAAAAAAGAATGGGGTGATTGTTAATTGAAAAACATTCTGGTCTCTCAAACGGTGGATCAGGACGATGAAGACAGATGGTATATTGCCAGACTTTCACATGGTGATGGTAAGCTGTGTGCTGTAAATATCTAAGCTCCAAACAGTGGCGATCCTCTATTGTGGAACACTATTAATTCCAAGCTTAACTCTCCTACTCAATCCGCAAAAATTGTTTTAGGTGGTGATTTCAATTTGCCCATGGACACAATTGTTGGTAGACAATCAGCATTACTTTAGAGTCTCATAAAGTCATGCACTATTAATGGATAACACAGAAATTTCTTGACATCTGGTGCTTGCAGAACCCCACAGTTAGTGATTTCACATCTTTTCTTCACCTCATAACACTTTCTTTGGAATTGACTACATTTTGCTTAGTTCTAGCCTATCTCAGGATAATCGACACTCCTCCATTTAACCCATTTTGGTATCTGATCATGCTGCTATCACAATTTTTCTTTACATTCGTCCCCACACTCACTGAGCAGGACCCGTGGAGGATGAACAAAAAACTTCTGGAATCTGAGGAAGACAGAATATGGTTGGGTAGAGAAATTTCACAACTTCTAACGGAAAACCCTGGATCGGTTTCCTCTCTGATAATCTAAAGGGATGCCTTGAAATGTGCTATTATGGATTTTTGTGTTAGTTGGGTGGCTAAAAGACATAAGTATATCAAAGTTACCTTGGTCTCTCTGGATGTCAATTAAGGATAAAACATTTATTTACAAAGATTCCTAGGACCCCTAATAAGCAGCTCACACTTGGCAGTGCAAGCTCAAAAAACAAGAAACTCTTTTATTTAAACAAAGCTGGCAAATCTCTAGCAGCACATCTTAAATTCAGCACTTTTACAGTTCTTCAAGAATCAAACAGCCGACATTCTAGAGATTTTTAGAAATGTTTATGCAACTCTCTATAACCCAAAGATTGGCACCACAATAGATGATTGTGCAACCTTTCTTAAACACATACCTGTGAAATCCCTCTCAGAGACTGAGAACAGTCCTCTTAACAAACATATCAATATTGGTGAAAAAATGCAGGCAATTAAACTTATCCCCGGGGTTAAGGACCCTGATCCAGATGGCATACTAACTGAATTTTAGAAGTATATCTCTGATACAATTCTGCTACTTCTGGAATCCTTTTTGCATCATTGTGTCACTTCTGGGACTGTTTCGGGTATGGCAGTGGAAGCCACAGTAGTTGTGCTCCCTAAAGAGGGAAAAGACCAGCCTGATGCTAGGAACTATAGACCTATCTCCCTCCTGAACATGAAGGCAAAGATTTATGCAAAAAACTTTACCAAAATCCCTAGAATCTTTGATTCCTAAATGAATCCATCAGTCACAGTCAGGGCTTGTCAAAGGAAGATTGGCATGTGATAACACTTGTCTATTTTGCCATGTCATTTAGAAAGCAGCCCTTGCCAACTATCCAGCCACCATTGCTATCGCCCTTGATGCCAAAAAGGCTTTTGATACGGTGTCCTGGCCTTTCCTCAAGGCAGCTCTGGATTGCAACAACTGGGGCGACCTCATCTCTTCAATGGTTTTGTCGTTGTAGGTGAATCTCATTGCTAGAAGAAGGATAAATGAGGCTAGTTCCGCCTCCTTTTCCCTGTATCAAGTTACAATCAGGGCTGTCCTTTAACTCCTCTTTTGATTGTTTATCTGCAGGAAGGAACACCTCCCTGCACATAAATAATCATTCCCTGCAACACAGGTATCCTTACACTATGGTGCAAGGGTGTCTGCGTTGGTGCTAGGCAGCTAATTTTAGCACTATCGCTAGGGAAAACATGGGTGTGCACCCTATTGTATTCAATACAGCACATCCCTGTGTTTCTGAAGTGACGAAGCGCAGCTCTGCCATGCTGAACACGTCTTAGTAAATGAGGCCCTAGGTATATTGCTTCCCACAAACCTTTCTTTTTTTATCCAAAAACTGAATAGAGGGGGTCATATAGCATTGAAAATATGCAAATCCCTTCAAGGTGCTCTGGTGTCTTCCTCTACACCCTTTCAAAAACTATAGTGGAAATACATTCAGGAGTCAAATTTTCCCTCAGTCCCGAATGATAGCTGTCCAACCACCTAACTTTCTCACTAATAACTTGATCCCTGTTCTTGCACAGACACACTTCTATACTGCACAGTTTCTCCACTGGGCACTGTCTAAAATGTTTACACTGCACATACTTGAATCTGATCTTTGCTGGTCCTGTAACTAAACCACTGGTTCTCTTGATCATGTGTTTTCACACATAAGCGACTCTGCCTCTTGGACAGAAGTGTATGAATGACTAACTACTATTTTTGTGGTGTCTTTATTCCTCTCCCTTTCTCTCACCATGTTGGGCCCCCAAGCACTAAACTCCTCCTTGAGTTTATCTGACAATGATATGGCTTTATTGATTCTCCTCTTAATGGTGGCAGTAAAAGTTATCTTGTAAGAATGGAAAGCACTGAACAACATTTCTTTTTCACATGGGATGGGCATGGGTCACTTGCCTTTAGAAGTACATATAAAAGTTTAGCTCCCTTCCCTAGGACACCTGTCCCATCTTAATCACTCTGGTACACTCTGGACACTTTCATGGTCGCAGCATAATAGATTTTTTGTAATTTCTCCCTTCTATTATTTTGTATAGGATGTAGTTCATTTTACACCAGGTCTTACATCCCCATGACACTTAACCTTTTTCTTTTCTCGCTCTTTTCTTTCCCTACTATTCTTCATCGCTTCTTCATTGTTTCTTTTTTCACCCGTCTTCTGAAGTTTATCCTTAAGGCCTTCAAATTTTTGATCTCTATATTCCTCCTTGCATGTTTTTCTAATTAATTTTTGTGGTCATTATATCTGTGTATTGCTCTTCTTTGCCGAATGTACTTTTGGATACTCTCTTATAATGCTATGAACACACTGTCAGTTTGGCATCTTATTTCAGGGATTAAGCATTATGGTACCCTTTGGACAAATAATTTTGTATTCATCTGATCACAAATTCTTTACTCTGTTTGATATTTTGGGTATATTCCGTTCCAACTGGGCCTCCTGAAATTTTCCTGTATTGTATGGTTGATGCTTTGTGCTTTTTCTAGAACATTTGGAGCAAAATTACAATGATCATTAAATGGAATGAACGTATGCTTGAGGTCATTCTTATGTGTTGCCTCATATGAAAGATCCAGTTGCATACATGTGCAATACATAAAAAAAGAGTCATCATTAGGTGGATACATTTTCCAGCAATTTGAATGCCCCTAGCCAGACAAAGCTTTTGGGGTTACTTTCATATTTTCAATTTCATTTTCCCATTAGCTGCTGCCTTCCGGGGTAACTTCAGCAAGGTTTTGAAAAGCTTTTAAGATCCTATCCTTTCTAGCCTGATTAACAAGTTTAAGGCATGGTTCACTGAAAACAGCGCTCCCTGAAACTTCAAATAACCTTTTTTAGAAATATAGGCTCTCATTATGACATTGGCGGTAAGTGGCGCTTACCGTCATGCTGACTGCTGCCAACATACCACGACCACGGCGGTATACCGCTACCCGTATTATGACTCACACATAGTAATCTGCCACTATACAGACACAAACACAAGTCCGCCAGACCAAAGGTCAGTGATAAACTGGCAGTACCAAATCCCACACCGTTACGCCAACAGAACTACACCCACAACATTATGACCCACGAATCACAGCGGCAGACATTCAACTGCAGTAAACCATTGGCGGTACATACCGCCGTGCTCAAAATACCCACACACTAAAAAAACAAAACCACATTGGACAATTCAAACTACACACGCCTGACACACATACACACACCACACACCACTATAAAAAACACACCCACATTACCCACAACCCTTTACCACTACAAACAATTTACAACAGAGAGAGAGAGACACAACAGGAGCACCCACTGAACCAGAGCCACAGAACACCATCACCCATACACCATCCACGCACCTCACAGCACACATCTTAACACATCACCCCACACACACTCAAACACACCACACACACTACACCCATGGCACCACAAAGACACCCCAGGTTCTCAGAGGAGGAGCTAAGGGTCATGGTGGAGGAAATCATCTGGGTAGAGCCACAGCTATTCGGATCACAGGTGCAGCAGACATCCATTGCAAGGAAGATGGAGCTATGGCAGAGAATTGTGGACAGGGCCAATGCCTTGGGACAGCACCCCAGAACATGAGATGACTTCAAGAAGAAGTGGAACGACATACGGCGGAAGGTGCATTCCGTGGTTGTACAGAGGATTGGCGGTGGACCCCCACCTCCTTCCCCACAACTAACATGGGAGGAGCAAGTCTTGGCAATCATGCACCCTGAGGGCCTGGCAGGAGTAGCAGGAGGACTGGACTCTGGTAAGTCAAATCTTTACTACTTACACCCCCCTATCTGCATGCCTTCACATTCCCCTACCCCTCCCCTCCCCATGACCCCACCACCTCACATACACCCCACCATCACAACCCACCCATCCCTGTACCCAGCACTGCATGCAACAACAATGCATGGACACCACTCACAGCCCTGCATGGACACCCATCACCACAGCATGCACAGTAGTGACAATCACTTAGCCAACCAAATAACAACTCACACAAGCCAAAGCTGCCTTGGTAATAATAACCACAGAGGGAAACATACCCATGCACAAGATGTCACACGCAGAAACAATAACACTGCATTTACATCCCCACAGGACCCCCACACAACATCACCGGAGAGGAGGTGCCAGCAATATCCAGTCCCCCCACAGAAGAGGCCCACAGTGATGACAGCAGCTCTGCACGCCTGGATCAGGATGACCAACCTGGCCCATTAGGAACCTCTGGACAGTCTGTTCCCCAGGCACAGTCCCATCCCACCACAGAGCCTCCCACTCATGAAACACCAGCACAGCACCAACCTAGCAGGCCCATACCACTGACCCCAGGACACATCAATCAGCAGTGTGTCCACCAGTACAGGGACCCCAGGAAACCCCACAAACACAGGACGATCAGGGACCTGGGGTCAGTGGCAGTGGGCACACAGTTCAGGGGACAGAGGCACAGGACAACAGGGAAGCTGGGAGGACTGCTGTGTGACAGGGGAAGGACAGGGCCAGGGAACCAACTCTCCAGGAGGCACTCATCAACATCATGGGAGAATACCACCATTCCCAGGAGACCATGAGCCAGATACTGGCCAAGTTGCAGGAGACCCAGCGGCTGCAGGAGGGACAGTACCTGCGGTTTAGGGAGGACCACACCACCCTGGTCACCATTGCAGGGGTGCCTACAGACATGTCCAACACCATGAGGGAGGCAGTGGCACACCAACGGGCCCCTGACATTAGCCTCACCGATGAACAGCCTTCCACCTCCGCTGACGCTAGTGGACAGGAGGCCCCGTCACAGGAACAACAGGCCACCAGCACATCACCCCCTGCAGAAGGAGAACCACCCCGCAAACGGTCCCTGCGATCCAGGCAGAAGCCAGAGAACATTACCAAGACCCCCGCCAGGAAATAAGACTCTCCTGATTGTCACCCTTGTGTCCCACTCTGTCACCCTGTCCACCTTGAACTGACATTGCTCCCCTTCCTATGCCCCCTTGGACAATGCACCTGTGATACGAATAGACTGGACTTTATCCTGGACTTTCCTCCATGTTGGAAAATGGGTTATTGGTAAGGGCAGGTAGGTACCTACACCTAGCAATAGGCCACTAACCTCCACTAAGGTCCAGTAAATTAAACCCAGCTCAACCCTTGGTGGCTTGGCAACGAGCGTCAAGGCTTAACTTAGGAGACAGAGTGTAAAGCATTCAAATATCACAAAACAGTAATTAAATAAAACACAGGAAACAGTTTAAAAATCCCAAACCAATTTATAAAAATAGATTATATTTTTCTCTTTAAAATGACACGAAAACTAATAAAATCAGATAAGGGGAACCGGAGATATGAATTTTTAAAGAATTATTATTTTTTTAGCGCCTAGAAACAAAAAGCGCTAATCGGGTCATCTGGTTGCACCTCGACCGGGGCAAAGTCAAAGTTTCAGGCCAACCGCGATGGAGCCCTGCTCGGCTACAGGCCGCGGGAGGCCTCGGTTAAAATGTTACCTTCACACTTAGGGCCTCATTCCGAGGCCGGATGAAGCACCGCCAACAGGCTGGCGGTGATTCATTCAGTATTCCGACCGCAGCTTTGAAGCCGCGGTCGCCCAGCCGGGTCCGGCGGTTTCCCGCCGGATTTCCCCCGGCTGGGGGAATCTCCGCCATGGGGATTCCGACCCCCTTCCCGCCAGCCTGTTTCTGGCGGTTTTCACCGCCAGAAACAGGATGGCAGGAACGGGTGTCGTGGGGCCCCTGGGGGCCCCTGCACTGCCCATGCCCCTAACAGGGCCCCACAAGTATTTTCACTGTCTGCTTTGCAGACAGTGAAAATCGCGACGGGTGCAACTGCACCCGTCGCACCCCTGCAACTCCGCTGGCTCCATTCGGAGCCGGCTTCATTGTTGCAGGGCCTTTCCCGCTGGGCCGGCGGGAGATCTTTTGGTGGTCGCCCGCCGGCCCAGCGGGAAAGTCGAAATGACCCCCGCGGTCTTTCGACGGGGTAACTTTGGCGGGCGGCGTCCGCCGCCCGCCAAAGTCAGAATGACCCCCTTAGTCTTTTTTTTCAAAGATTTTCTTCAGCGGGACGAACCTGCCAGTCCAATCCGACCTCCTGGAGCCCTTCTCCGGATACGCGATGCTGGAATCCTCTGTGGAGATTTTTACCTTCGGACTTAGTCGTTTTTTCGAGGTGAAAAACCTGGATCTTGATCCGACATCCATGGAGCCCTTCTCGGATACGCTGGATGGGAGGTCCCGGTCAACTTTTCACCTTCGGACTTAGGGGGTCATTCGGGACCGCGGAAGCACCGCCAACAGGCTGGCAGTGCTTCCTGGGCCATTCTGACCACGGCGGTAAAGCCGCGGTCAGAAATGGGGAACCGGCGGTTTACCGCCGGTTTTCCCCTGGCCCAGGGAATTCCGACCCCCTTCCCGCCATCCCGTTCCTGGCGGTTTTTACCGCCAGGAACAGGATGGCGGGAACGGGTGTCGTGGGGCCCCTTGGGGCCCCTGCACCGCCCATGCCACTGGCATGGGCAGTGCAGGGGCCCCCTAACAGGGCCCCATAATGATTTTCAGTGTCTGTTTTGCAGACACTGAAAATCGCGACAGGTGCCACTGCACCCGTCGCACCCCAGCAACTCCGCCGGCTGCATTCGGAGCCGGCTTCATCGTTGCTGGGTCTTTCCCGCTGGGCCGGCGGGCGGCCTTTTGGCAGTCGCCCGCCGGCGCAGCGGGAAAGCCAGAATGACCGCTGCGGTCTTTTGACCGCGGTGCGGTCATTCGGCGGTTCCCGCAAGACAGTCTCTTTTTCTGAGATTTTCTTTACCGGGACGAACCAGCAAATCAGGCCGGGTCGCGGTTGAGGCAAGCCGGCTAGAGTTGCCGCGGCGGGTCGGTCCCTCTATGGAGCTTTTTTACAAAAGTTGTTCAAACTTCTCCAAACTTCTGGGGCTTCTCCCAGATGTCCTTTTAAGGTTCTTTTGGGGTCCACAGCTCACCCCAAGGGTCCAGAAGTTCTGAGATGGTCCTTGGGGGGTACGGACTACAACTCCCAGAATGCACCTAGCGCAAACTCCTTTTTGGCCACTGGAGAGTGGTCAGCTGGTCGCTTTCTTCAAGAGTTGGTGCAGGGGACTCTGGATAGCAATTTTTCACCTGTAGCAAACAGGGAGTCCCTCCTTGAACCAGTTGAAGCCAGGCAAAGTCCTTCTTGTGGTGAAGCCCAAGTGTGCAGCTGGGGCAGTCCTTCTGAGGACAGGTTCCAGGTGCAGGCCAGGGGTCCAGCAGAGCAGTCCTTCTTCTTCTGTTCTTCTTCCTTGTTGGATGTGGTAGGGAACTGAGGTGTGGGTGCAGGTCTGCCAGTTTTATCCTTGCTCCTGGGTGAAAAGCAGGGGGGTCCTGTTTCTCCAATCAGGTGCAGGGTCCTTCCCCTGTGATGACCACTTCCTGAGAAGTGTGGCAAAAATCAATCCCAGGAGGCAACATTCTCTGAAAATCCATCATGGCTGAATCTGATTTTTGGAGGTTACATCTGGCTGAGCCCACCCACTGGTGTGGCTAAAAATCATAAACACACCCCTCTCCTGCCCTCTCCTTATCTAATCAAGGGGGCACCTAGTTGTCTGGGGTTGCAGGATGTGGGGGTGTTGCTGGTTGCTCCAAATGTCCTTCTCTGCCTTTGAATACCAGTTTGGCAGCCCTCCCCCTTCCTGCCTCACCATCTGCTGAGGAGAGATTCCCTCCCACAGGCACATTCATTTGTGTGAAGCCAGGCCACTTCACACCTCATCAAGGCAGCTTGGCCAAGCTACTAGAGCTGGCCAATCAGAGCACAGCAGCAAAAACAATGCAGGGCTGAAATCGGCAACTTTTCAGGTAAAGTTTAAAACTCTTTACCTGAACAAGTTATATTAAATCCAACAACTGGAAGTTGTGGGATTTATTACAACAATTAATTTGATACCAAATTCTTGGTATGCATCATTTAAGGAGACTTTAAAAATTAAAATAAAGTCTCCCTATTCTGGCCTATGAAGGCCATTTACTACAATGAGGGAAAAACTAATTTGGCGGTTTTTACCTCACCAGGGCTTATAAAACTATTTTTATAAAGTCCCTGCTTATAGTTACATGGCACCCAGCCCTAGGGACACATAGGGCACATCTTAGGGGTGACTTATATGTAAAAATAAGGCAGTTTGAGACTTTGGAACTACTTTTATTTCCAAAGTCGAATTTGCATATAACTTTAATTTAAAAGCAGCCAGCAAGGCAGGCCTACCTTTAAAATGACACTGGGCACCTCAGCAGTGCACCTATGGGTGCACTACCTATGCTGTGGTCCCTAAACCTACACGCCCTACCATATACTAGGGACTTATAAGTAGGTTAACTTAGCCAATTATAATTAGCCTAATTTGCATATCCATTTTACACAGAGCACAGGCCCTGGGACTGGTTAGCAGTACCCAGGGCACCATCAGAGTCAGGAAAACACCAGCAAAAGGTGGAAAATGGGGGCAAAAAGTTAGGGGGCCTCTGCAATCAGCCCTGTTTTCTCACACTCCATCATCACCCAAGCCCATTGCACATCCCTCCCCATTTACTTCTCAGCACTGAAATAAACTCCCTTGGAAGAAACAAGTATGGAGTATGTCAAATGACTTAAGGATGTAGTTGTTTAACAATCTGTAGACATTGCAAATAGACTGTACAGTGATGTATACATAGTTAGGACCTGTAATGTGCTGAAGTCAATACACCAGGAGCCACAGGAGGGCACAAATATCTGCAAATAGAGAGGTTAAAGGGTACAATAAGTGGCCGTTGTAGTGGGAACAGCAGCCAGTCAGAGAAAATAAATTTCACAAAACAGCAATGGAAGGAGAGGTTATAGTGTCTTATCTGTGTGTCACTGGAAGTACTGTTGTATTATAGTTGTTCTGTTGTCCACATCCTCTTCCTCTGCCTCCTCTTCGTCACTGGCCACATGTTCCACCGCTGCCACATGACCATCCCCAGCCTCATCCTGCTGCAGAAAAGGCACATGGCGTCTCAAGGCCAGGTTGTGCAACATGCAACATGCAATGATGATCTGGCAGACTTTCTTGGGAGAGTAGCACAGGGATCCATCTGTCAGATGGAGGCACCTGAACCTGGCCTTCAGGAGGCCAAATGTGCGCTCAATGATCCTCCTTGTTCGCCCATGTGCCTCATTGTAACGTTCCTCTGCCCTTGTCGTGGCATTCCTTACTGGGGTCAGTAGCCATGAGAGGTTGGGATAACCAGAGTCACCTGCAAATATCGAGGGATACCTGTTACCCAGACACTCACCCTTAGGGCCAACCTCACACCCATATACCAACATGCACTGGGTGGGGACCATGAACTCACCTATAAGCCACACCCGGGGCCTCTGGAGGTGAGCCATTACATATGGGATGCTGCTATTCCTCAGTATATAGGCATCATGCACAGACCCAGGATACTTTGCATTCACATGGGAGATGTACTGTTCTGCCAGGCACACTTCTGCACATTCATAGAGTGAAAGCTCTTTCAATTTCTGTACACCTGTTCATTTCTCCAGGGGGGGGGGAAGGCAATATGTTTACCATCAATAGCACCAATGATGTTGGAGATATGTCCCATTGCATAGAAGTCAGCCTTCACTGTGGCCAAATCCTCCACCTGGGGGAAAATGGTGTAGCTGCACATGTGTTTCATCAGGGCAGACAACACTCTGGTCAGCACGTTTGAGAACATAGGCTGTGACATCCCTACTGCCATGGCCACTGTCATTTGGAAGGAGCCACTTGCGAAGAAATAGAGCACTGATAGGACTTGCACAAGAAGAAGGATCCCAGTGGGGTTACGGATAGCTGAGATCAGGTCTGGCTCCAATTAGGCACACAGCTCTTGGATTGTGTCCCTATCAAGTCTGTAGGTGAGGATAATGTGCCTGTCTTCCATTGTTGCCAGGTCCACCAGGGGTCTGTACACAGGGGTATGTCTCCATCTCCTATTCATCCTCAGCGGTTGAACTCTAGGATGAAAAACAATGAGCAGATGGTAACATTCAAACATATCCTCAGAGTAAAATGCCTTGCAAGTTGTGACCCAAACAGTATGTTAAAGTGTATTCCCGTAAAAGTGCCTATGTCTGCTGTGACGCAGTTAGGTGCCATGGCCTGTTCCCCCTGAAATGGCAGCCGCCTGACCTGTGTGGAAGAATAAGTGGAAATGAGGTAATTCCGCTGACGTCGTGCGCTGTTGCAGGAGGCCATCGAGGACCGGCGTGCAACACCTCATTGTTTATCATTGGGCTCTATGGGTTCCAGTAGCCAATGGTGATGTACGCTGGTGGTGACGGTACATACCGCCATGGACATGACCGCCATTTTCTATCTGTTCACTCACTTGCTACCTGACCTTCAGCAGGAGAGGACGTGCACTGCAAGTGCTGCTGTGAACTGTATCTGGAAGCGACCATGGCTCGGGTGTCCGGGGAAAGGGCCCCTGCCTTCACTTCGGAGGAGTTGGAGAGACTAGTAGATGGGGTCCTACTGCAGTACCGTTTATTTTATGGTCCTCCAGACCAACAGGTGAGTACACTGTGAGCACGATGCATGGGGCATGAATGCATGGAGTGGTGTGTGTGTGTAAGCCTCGTGTAAGGGGGAGGGGGTGGCTGAGGGGTCCTGGGCAGAGTGCTGCATTTATGGTGGTGCGTAAGGGGATGAGAGGGATTTGGTGGGCCATGAGTGTAACAGGCCGGATGGTACGGCTGACCCAGTTCCTATGTATCATTGTCTGCAGGTTAGCACCCATCAGAAAAAGGGTATTTGGCGTGCCATCGCCAAGGATGTATGGACCCTGGGGGTCTTTGACAGGTGGAGTACCCACTGTCGCAAACGGTGGGAGGACCTGCGCTGCTGGTCAAGGAAGATGGCGGAGGCCCAGCTGGGGATGGCCTCCCAACGTGGAAGGGGTGCCGGTCGAACCATGACCCCCCTGATGTTCCACATCCTGGCAGTGGTCTATCCGGAATTGGATGGATGCTTGAAGGCATCACAGCAGCCACAAGGGGGTCAGTACAGTTTCAGAATCAGAAAATTGCGCGTGGTGAGGTGTTATCTAGGTGGGGGATGTGGGCCTGTGGGTGCCCCTATGCTAGGATGAACATGGCAGAGTAGGTTCCATGTTGGGCAGGCTCTGATGCACTCCAGCCCCAAATATGCTAGTGGGCATCTACTACTGGGCAGGGTCCTGTGGGTTTCAGGTGTGCTGCTATTGGCGTTAGGCAATGTACTCCATGGCCTGGTGACTAGTATTGTAACTGGTAGTGCATGGCCTAGTGCATAGGGCTGTTCCCTGTGTGTTGTGTACGCCAACGGTGATGTTGTTGCTGGCATTGAGCAAGTGTATCCTCTGTCCCCCCACTTTTTGTTTTGTCACCCTGTCCTTGTGTGCATTAGCATAATCTGGCGGAGGAGCAAAGGCACCAGCGATGGAGGGAGCTGCATCCCACATGGCCCATGAGGCCGAATCAACTGACGGTGAGGGCACCAGTGGGATGGAGGGCGAGGGGCGCACCACAGCGGAGACTGGAGGGGACAGTTCGGACAGTGACACCTCCTCTGATGGAAGCTCCCTGGTAGTGGCAGACACCACTGTGGCCACCCCAACTACAGGTACAGCTTCCACCACCGTACCAGCACCGCCCTCCCAACAGCCCCTCGGCGTGTTTCCCATGCCCGCTCACCCAAGAGAGTGGGCATCTCCTTCGCCCCAGACACCTCAGGCCCTGCCCCAGTCAGCCCTGCTGCCCTCAGTGAGGAGTCTATTGACCTCCTGCGATCCATCTCTGTTGGCAGTCAACCATAGGGAATGCCATCCAGGGCATGGCAGGGCACTTGCAACAAATAAATGCATTCCTGGAGTGCATTCACTCTGGCGTGGAGGCCCAACAGAGATCATTCCAGGCTCTGGCCAACTCCCTGGTGGCAGCCATTGTCCGAGTCTCTAGCCTCCCCCCTCCAGCTTCCTCTACCCAGTCCCATTCCCCTCAACCCCAGCCTATCCCAAGCACACCATCAGACCAGCATGCACTCAAATCAACACACAGAAGTGGCTCAGGCAAACACAAGCACCACACTTCATCCCACAGGCACTCACACAAGCACCATCCAGATGCAGACACACCAACATCTACTGCCTCCACTGTGTCCCCCTCCTCCTCCTCGTTCACCTCCCTCCCAGTAGCATCTCCACTCACACCTGTATGCACTACATCCTCATCCACTACCCCGATCACCATCACGCCTATCAGTACAGGCCCCTCACTGGCAGGCACCACCCCCACATCCGTGCACATGTCCCCTGTGACCTCTCCCACTGTGTCTGTGCCCCCTCCTCCCAAAGTACACAAACGCAAGCACTCAGACACCCTACAGCCATCCATCTCACGACAGCATCAAACCCATGCACCTGCAACCAAACACAGCAGACACTTCCTACCACCACTCCCACTTCTTCTACTCCCAAACCTTCACCCTCTTCCAGCCCCAGTGTCCCAAAAAAGCTTTTCCTCTTCACCCTTGAACCTATTCCCTGCCCCTACCCCCTCCGTCCTTCACTTCGCGCCAGGGTGGTCAGGACCCAGGCTAGCACCTCAGCCACCCAGTCCACGGCCACTGTCGTTTCTGCAGCCACTGCAGTTGTGAGAGGCTCTGAGAAGGCACCAGTCCACACAGCCAGTGTGCCTGCACCAGCTGCCAAGGGCAAAAAGGGAGCACCAGCTGGCAAAGCCAAAAAGGGAGCACCAGCTGGCAAAGGCAAGGAGGCACCACCAGCTGGCAAAGGCAAGGAGGTACCACCACCTGGCAAAAGCAAGGAGACACCACCAGCTGGCAAAAGCAAGGAGGCACCACTGGCTGGCAAAAGCAAGGAGGCACAACCAGCTGGCAAAAGCAAGGAGGCACCACCAGCTGGCAAAAACATGGAGGCACCACCAGCTGGCAAAGGCAAGAAGAGGCCTCCAGCTGCCAAGGGCAAGATGGGACCACCGGCTGCCAAGGGCAATGACAAAGGCACAGAAGCCGGAGGCAGGATGGATATGGAGCCTGGTGCAGGAGCAGCGTCTGAGGAAACAACACCAGCCATGGCACTTCAGCCGTCCGAGGCTGCAGGGGATGTGTTGGAGCCTGTTGGAAAATGGGTTATTGGTAGGGCAGGTAGGTACCTACACCTAGCAACAAGCCACAAACCTCCACAAAAGTACAGTTAGGTCTCAGTAAATTAATCCCAGCTCTACCCTTGGTAGCTTGGCATCGAGCGTCAAGGCTTAACTTAGGAGACAAAGTGTAAAGCATTCAAATATCACAAAACAGTAATTAAATAAAACACAGGAAACAGTTTAAAAATCCAAAACCAATTTATAAAAATAGCTTATATTTTTATCTTTAAAATGACACAAAAACGATTAAAATCGGTTCAGGGGAACCGGAGATATGAATTTTTAAAGTATTATTATTTTCTAGCGCTTAAAAACAAAAAGCGCCAATCGGGTCATCTGGTTGCACCAGGACCGGGGCAAAGTCAAACTTTCAGGCCGACCGCGATGGAGCCCTGCTCGGCTACAAGTCGCGGGAGGCCTCGGTTAAAAAGTTACCTTCTGACTTAGTCTCTTTTTCGATGTTTTTCTTCCCCGGGACGAACCTGCCAGTTGGATCCGACCTCCTGGAGCCCTTGTCCGGATACGCGAAGTCGGTTTCCTCGGTGGTGATTTTTACCTTCGGACTTAGTCGTTTTTTCGAGATGAAAATCCTTCGACCGGGGTAAACCTGGATCTTGATCCGACGTCCGTGGAGCCCTTCTCGGATACGATGGCTGGAAGGTCCCGGTCAACTTTTTACGTTCGGACTTAGTCTCTTTTTCGGATGTTTTTCTTTACCGGGACGAACCACGAAGTCAGGCCGGGTCGCGGTTGAGGCAAGCCGGCTAGAATTTCCGCGTCGGGTCGGTCACTTTATGGAGCTTTTTTCTAAAAATTCTCCAATCTTCTCCAAACTTCTGGGGCTTCACCCAGATGTTCTTTTAAGGTTCTTTTGGGGTCCACAGCTCACCCCAAGGGTCCAGAAGTTCTGTGATGGTCCTTGGGAAGTGCGGACTTCAACTCCCAGAATGCACCTGGCGCAAACTCCTTTTTGGCCACTGGACAGTGGTCAGCTGGTCACTTTTTCAGGAGTTGGTGCAGGGGACTCTGGTTAGCAATTTTTCACCTGTAGCAAACAGGGAGTCCCTCCTTGAACCAGTTGAAGCCAGGCAAAGTCCTTCTTGTGGTGAAGCCCAAGTGTGCAGCTGGTGCAGTCCTTCTGAGTGCAGGTTCCAGGTGCAGGCCAGGGGTCCAGCAGGGCAGTCCTTCTTCTTCTTTAGTTCCTTTCTTGTTGAATTCTGGAGGGGATCTGAGGCGTGGGTGCAGGTCTGCCAGTTTTATCCTTGCTCCTGGGTGAAAAGCAGGGGGGCCCTGGTCCTCCAATCAGGGACAGGGTCGTCCCCCTGTGATGACCACTTCCTGGGAAGTGTGGCAAAAATCCATCCCAGAAGGCAACAGTCTCTAAAAATCCAAAATGGATGAATCTGATTTTTAGAGGAGAGATCTGGCTGAGCCCACCCACTGGTGTGGCTAAAAATCATAAACACACCCCTCTCCTGCCCTCTCCTAATCTAATCAAGGGGGCACCTAGCTGTCTGGGGTTGCAGGATGTGGGGGTGTTGCTGGGTGCTCCAGATGTCCTTCTCTGCCTTTGAAGACCAGTTTGGCAGCCCTCCCCCTTCCTGCTTCCCCATCTGCTGAGGGGAGATTCTCTCCCCCAAGCACATTCCTTTGTGTGAAGTCAGGCCACTTCACACCTCATTAAAGTAGCCTGGCAGAAGCTGCTGCAGGCTGGCCAATCAGAGCACAGGAGCAAAAATCAATGCAGAGCTGAAATTGGCAACTTTTTAGGTAAAGTCTAAACTTTTTACCTGCACTAGTTATATTAAATCCAACAACTGGAAGTTGTGGGATTTATTATAACAATCAATTTGATACCAAATTCTTGGTATGTAACATTTAAGGAGACTTTAAAATTTAAAATAAAGTCTGCCCATTCTAGCCTATGAAGGCCATTTACTTCAATGAGGGAAAAACGAATTTGGCTGTTTTTACCTCACCAGGGCTTATAAATCTATTTTTATAAAGTCCCTGCTTATAGTTACATGGCACCCAGCCCTAGGGGCACATAGGGCACACCTTAGGGGTGACTTATATGTAAAAATAAGGTAGTTTAAGACTTTGGAAGTACCTTTAATTCCAAAGTCGAATTTGCATATAACTTTAATTTAAAAGCAGCCAGCAAGGCAGGCTTGCTTTTAAAATGACACTGGGCACCTCAGCAATGCACCTAGGTGTGCACCACCTATGCTGTGGTCCCTAAACCTACATGCCCTACCATATACTAGGGACTTATAGGTAGGTTAACTTAGCCAATTATAATTAGCCTAATTTGCATATCCATTTTACACAGAGCACAGGTCCTGGGACTGGTTAGCAGTACCCAGGGCACCAGCAGAGTCAGGAAAACACCAGCATAAAGTGGAAAATGGGGGCAAAAAGTTAGGGGGCCTCTGCAATCAGCCCCAGTTTCTCACAGAGCCTCCCCCCCACCAGCAGCACCGCCAGCTGCACAGCCGTCAGCACCGCCACCTGCACTGCCACCAGCACCACTGCCAGCAGCAGTAGCTCCAGTGGGCAGCTGTCTGAGGCTGCAGGGGAAGGGCTGGAGCCTCCCCCACCACAGGCAGCACCGCTGCCAGCACCGCCACCTGCACCACCACCAGAACCACCAACCACCACCAGCACCACTGCCAGCAGCAGCAGCCCCAGTGGGCAGCCATCCGAGGCTGCATGGGAAGGTCTGGAGCCTCCCCCCACCACAGGCAGCACCACCACTTGCACCGCCACCAGCACCACTGCCAGTAGCAGCAGCCCTAGTGGGCAGCCGTTCGAGGCTGCAGGGGAAGGGCTGGAGCCTCCCTCCACCACTGGCAGCACCACCGCCAGCCCCGCCACTGCCAGCACTGAGCAGCCATCACTGCTGGCAAGCAGTGTGTAGTCTTGCCTCCATGGGCTGTAGTGCGTCCTGGCCCCTGCAAAAACTGTAGGTGTGACACCCAGGTGAGAGACTGTGACCTTGCACTCCCAAAGATCTGCATCACAGGGCACAAAGCCCCCTCCGGAACCAGTGGAAGAAGTCATTCAATCACCCCCTCCTTGCCAGGATGAAGCACACTGGGCACAAAGCCCCTACCAGAACCAGTGGAAAAAGGCATACACTCACCCCCACCTTACCAGGATGAAGCACACTGGGCACAAAGCCCCCTCCAGAACCAGTGGAGAAGCCATCCACTTTAGAGACTGTAGCCTTACACTCCCCAGGACCAGGAAGTGGGCAGACCACCCACTAGAGAGACTGTGGCTTTGCATTCCCCAGGACCATGCAGTGGGCAGACCACCCACTAGAGAGACTGTGGCTTTGCACTCCCCGGGACCAAGCAGTGGGCAGACCACCCACTAGAGAGACTGTGGCTTTACACTC
Organism: Pleurodeles waltl; assembly: GCF_031143425.1. NCBI lineage: Eukaryota > Metazoa > Chordata > Amphibia > Caudata > Salamandridae > Pleurodeles > Pleurodeles waltl. The sequence goes on from NC_090439.1 coordinate 397,348,999, forward strand.
CCCAGGACCATGCAGTGGGCAGACCACCCACTAGGGAGACTGTCGCTTTCCACTCTCCAGGACCAAGCAGTGGGCAGACAACCCACTAGAGAGACTGTGGCTTTGCACACCCCAGGACAGAGTGATGGGCATGTGGCCCCCTCCAGGAGCAGTGGCGTTGTACCATCTTCCAGCTGAGGTGCCCACCCTTCCCCCTGAGGTGCCTGTGTATTTTCGACCTGATGCCCCAGCAGTTTTCTCTCCGTATTGAGGCAGGAGTCAAGTGGGCCTTTGACCTATGTGATATGGCCCTGTGGCCCACAGACATTATGGACTGGGCAGTATCCCTCCATTTGTATATATTGTAGATCCTGTTTTGTGCTTTGAGGACGTATTTCTAGAAATGTATATTATTACACTGACTTTACTCACTTCCTTTTGTCCTTGAATTATTCCTGAGGGGTACGGGTGGATATGTAATGTTGTTGCATCTGTTTTTGTGTATGGCTTTGGGGGTAGGGGTGTGGGTGTTGCATGTTGCATGTGTGTGTGTCACTCTCTTTTTCCTCCCCCCTCCACTTGTGTGCTAGGTGCTGTACTCACTGTGGTCGTCTTCGCCGCCATTGGTATTCCTGGTGTAGGAGGAGGTAAACCAGCATGAGTAACACCTGCAGTTCGGGCTCCATTGCATTGTGGTTCTTCCTTGAGTGCCCAGAGGTGAGTTGTTTCCCTTCTGTGTTCTGTTTCTACCATGCTTTTGATGGCATTGGTACCGCCCCGGAAAATCTGGTGGATTGGCTTGTTATAATAGGGTGGGTGGTACATTGTCTTCTGCCTGGCTGTTGGCGGTTACCTCCACGTTGCTTGTTGCTACCGACATGGCGGTCGTGTGTTAAAGCGGCTGTCTGTGTTGGCGGTTTCCGCCGTGGTCATAATTTCATTTTTTTACCGCCGGCCTGTTGGCAGTATTACCATCGCTTAATCAGCAACCTCCTGGGTTGTAATGAGGGCCATAGTGTCAGCAAGGCGTTTCTGGAATGAGATGTTCTTAAATCTGGAAAATAAATGAACTACTGTAATTATGACTTTGTATACTGTTGACCTACCATGCAATAAAAAAGCTCATGAGAACAGAACTTCACAAGATATCATCCTACTAAAGTAGAGCATCCAGTTAAATATTAGTTACAATAAAATGCACCAAAAGCCAAGCTAAAGTACAATAATTAAATCGACCTTACATTGACTTTAAAACAATAAATGATACCAAATTGATTAACCTTACTCATTATGTGGATAAGCATTAAGCAAGAGTACTTAACAATTCTGAGCTCAATTAAAAAAAAATAAAAGCAGCATGTTACAAATGGGTTCACCTACTTAATGCGCTCACATTTTCTGCTTTTTCAATCATCCGTTTTTCGACCTTTTACTGTGGGTGAATTCCTCTATTTGTGTCTCACCTGTGGTAATCACACAGTAAATACATTGCATGTGTACAACCAGTGTCTGCCTTTATAGAAAAGGCTGCTGTGACAAAGCTAGGGAATGGGGCGATTGGCTAGTTACTCATGAAGACTTGTGCACACACGTATTCATACGTATGCAGGCTGTAGCTTGGTGCAGAGGGAACTCAGTAAGTTTAGGCGCTGACCAGAGATGGTTCTTAGAATTTTAGTGTGCAGTCACAGGTCAAGCCAGTATGGTTTACTGGTATGTCTAAAGTGACTTTACATTATACTTTATAAGGACTCTTGTATTATAATGAGACTGCTGAATTTGAGGCAGCAGCACCTCTTCTTGTAGGCGACTGAATCACTCCCATACCAGTTGGAAGCTGTTAGCCCAACCCTCCGGGGTCTCTAGCAGCACCTCACCCAAACGCTAAAGGTGATTTGTGCGGCCTAGGGCATGGATCTCTGAAAAAACCCACAGGGAAATTGTGGCAAACAACACTTACCCTTTTCTCTCCACATGCAAGTCTCTTACACACACATAGACAAGAAAGAGATGCAAGGTAGCTTTCTATGCATTTATTGAGAAAATTGCAATCTACAATAAATTGCATAGGCCGCAATGACTAGGATAATGAGGAATAACAAAATCAGGATTGTGAAAATCAGAGATGTAAATATAAACAACCCCAAAATATTGCAATAACTTGAATATATAATTCCCACTTAGAAACTAATGTCTAGACCCTAGCAAGAGCATGGTGATGTAACCCAAAATCTGTCCACACAGTGTCCGCGAGAAGCACACCCCACCCTATTACCCTGGTACAAGTTCGGCCCTCCAGTCTCCAGATCAGGCTCCATGGAGACACAAAGGCTGAGGTCAACCACAAACTGGCATGAAGTATGGATGGAAAATCTCGTCTGGAACCCCCCTCAAATGCCCTTAGTCCTTCAAATTTTTTAAATAGGGGACATGATTTGTTCTTGCTCAGAAGCCTGATGCTGGTATGTACCTAAGTCCTGGACTGTTTAAGCAGGTTTGTGGCAATATAAAATATTCTCCTGTGTGGCTTGCATTCGGTTCCTGATAACCTTGGCTAAAAGAACACAATGAAAAATGTGTCTTATCTCAGTGGCAAGAGGAAACATGCACTTCTTTTGCACTGTTTGGATGCAGAAGGACAAGACATTATAGAAAATTTGCCAGAACGCAGTCCAGATGAGAGGAATGACCTTATCGAGTTTGAGGTGCTATACTCAAACTAGATCAACATTATCTACCACGGGTCAACATGATACTTTAGAGATATCATTTTGGTCTTCAGAAGTCAAGGACAAAATGAATCAATAGAAAAATGTGTCACTAGTTTAAGGAACTGGCTTCAACCTGCAAATCTGGTGGAACTGTAGAGGGACGAATTAAAGACCAGTTTGTGTTAAGGTACAATAGTAATAAAATACATGAAGAATTGTGGATGAAAGACAGGCCATCACATCAAGAAGTGTTGTTAGTTGCAAACTGAGTAGAACACATGTTAAATTGTGTAGGGGAGCTCAGTACGGAGGAAGAAGTGAAAACTATGGTAAAGGAAGGTGTGTCAGAAGTGTGTAATGAAGGCACAGAACAAGCTTGTTAAAAACAAATGATAAAGTGACGTTTACAGGGACATACTATAGGTGTGGTTTCAAAGGTCATAAAGCTAATTACAAATTATTCCCAGCATTGTTTCAGACATGAAATTCTTGTAGGGGTAAGGGACATTTTAGTAAATGTTTCAGAAGTAAAGGAAAGAAAGTAACTAAAAGTAAACTTTCTGGGGTATGTAAAGAAATAGTATTCAAGCAGGAGTGTGAACCAAAGGTTTTCCAACAGAGGTAGTAACCATTGATGGTGCTGAAGAAGCAATTACATTTGATTCATGCTTGTACATTTCCATCATTTCAAATCATACATTTAAGAGGGCGCTACGATCAACATGTTAGGGTATTTTGAGGCTGAGATAGCTGTCATTTACAAATATACTCATGACAAGATTTATGTGTCCACAGGCTCAAGTAGAAGAAATATTTCCGAACAGTGACAACTTCACCAAAGAGTTTGAAGGTTTGTGCCAAGATAGACTAGGTAAGCTTGTAGGCTACAAGTATAACAACAGGTTGAAAGGAGGTGCAACTTCAGTGGTGGTGAAAGACAGGTGCATTCGTTTGAGCATGCAACCTGCAGTGATGAATGAACTAGAGAAATTCTGTAAAATTGGAGGGATTGAGTCAGTTGAAGCTACAACATGGTTGGCTCCCATAGTGGTGGCTCTCAAGGGGAATGGTGACATTCACCTGTGTGTAGATCTGTGGACACTTAATAGGGAAGTTGTAGAAGATAAATTCCCTTTGCCCAACAATGAAGAAATTAATCCAACATTTCCAGGTGCAAAAATATTTACTATTCCCAATTTGTGTCAGCATAGCAGCAGATCAGGCTTAGGGAGACACGTCAAGAGCTGACAGCCTGTGTAAGGCCCAATGGGATAATCCACTACAAAGGCTGCCCTGGGGGCTAATTTCAGCCACTGCAGTTTTTGAAGGGATCATGATGGAGATTTTGAAATATATTCCTGGTATGCAGTGCTACCAGGATGATATATTGAGAGGTGTTAGGGAGGTTACAAAAGGCAGGTCTAGCACTTAAAGGTGAAAAGTGTAAGTTTGGAGTGAGTGAAGTCAGTTTCCTAGGTTGCATAGTTTTATATGTGAGTACTCGCAGAATTGGTTGATATAGTTAACTCCATCAAATAGCTAAACTCCAAAGAAGAACTGTCATCCTTTCTTGGAATAGTGGAGAACTGTAGCAAGGTTTTTGGGGATTTTGCTAGTTAGACACATAATATGAAAAAGTTGTTGAAGAAGAATGTTGAGTTCCTATGGAAAGATGAGTGTGCAGGAAATTTGAGTAAGTGAAAGCAGAATTGGATCAGTCTCCAACTTTGGATGCTTATGATACCTCATGTGACACCAAAGTGGTGTGTGACGCCAGTTCCAAAGGTCTTGGAGCTCTTCTTATTCATATTAAGGAAGGAATTAAAATCTGATAGCCTGTACCACACAAACGTTGAAAGAGTGGAGTGTACTTACTCGGTCCTTGAGAGAGAATATCTGGCTGTCTACTGGGCTGTCAATAGATTCAAACAAAGCCTGTGGGAATGAAATTTGCTTTCCAAACAGACCACAAACCATGGGTAGACTGCATACCCTCATGCATCAGGAAGTGGAGTATAAGCTTACAAGGTATAGTTTTGCTATACGAAACTAGCAACTTTTCTGCTGACTGTTAGCTTAAAAGACTACAAGAGGAGTCGGGGAAGATTGTTACATGAACTAGCAGTTGACAGATGGTTTTTACTAAAAGGTACAAGATTGGTGCCACCAAAATGGTTGAGTCAAAAAGTCTTGGAATTAGCTCATAATGGACACAAGGGCATAGTAAAAACTAAAGGGAGACTTCATCACAACCTCTGGTGGCCAGATCTGGGCCATGATGTGGATTGTATGGTCAGGGATTGTGTAGAATGTGTAGCATTTGATAAGGTCCTAACAACTACCAACATTCCCATTGTGTGCTTAAAATTGCCAAAGTATCCATGGGAAAAAGTCACTATGGACATGTTAGGACCCATAGAATGGGAACATTCTGCTCCTTATCTGTTGGTTCTCATGGATGTTATTGTCTGTGATGATCAAATATTCTTAAGGAGAACTATCCTCTTTCTCTACAATGGTGTACAGTTATGTTCTCGTTGGCTGGAGGAGTACTTGCAAGTATGTGGTATAGGGCAAAATAAGTCAATTTGTATCACCCACAAACTAATGGTGGCATTGAGAGATTGGTGAAAAATTGAAGCAAGGCATACAATTGGCAAGGGTAAATTGTTTAGACTGGAAATGGAGTTGTCTAAGAGAATAAGTGGTTACCACATGTTCCCCAATACAACCACAGGTACATGCTCATTTGAATTATTTAAAGGGAGAACTCCTTCTACTAAATTTTGTAGGGGTAGGATGCCCTGGGATAAGGAAAGTGTGAATAATGCTCCGGGTGACTGAAGAGAAAAGGAAATAAGACTACAAAAAAAAAAGAAAAGATAATTTTGACAAAAACAACAATGTAAGTGATGTTGAAGTCAAGGTTGGAGACTTTGCTAAAACAAAAGCATCTAAAGGTTGTGCCGACTGGTCAAGGTTTAGAAGGAAGTTGGAGGTTGTAAAGTGTTTCCTGTTGTCCTTTGCAGAACACCAGAGAACTCCCCTTTGATGTTTTCAAGGGAAAGACCCTGGCAATAATGTCAGTTAGGGGTGGAGCTGAGACCCCCAGAAGAAATATTATCAGTTACTTATTCACGGTTCATATTGGATTGTCCTAGCATTTTGTGCAGGAGAGTTGGGACAGGGGTGATGGGGTCATATGGCACCCTAAGATTGGCCCGACTGCTTCGCTTCCAGAACTTTACATCCCCATTTAAAAGTATGCTCACAAGGGAAAGTAGTTGTTGTTGTTGAATACTGGACATGGAATGTGGCAACACCATGGACAACTGGAAGAACAAGCCCACAATACCTTAATGTATTAAGGAATCTGCCTGCGGTTGACCTTAGAACAAGTGGGTCTATCCAGGACCAGAGAAGCTGGTTCCGTTACTCCCACTAAGGAACGTTTGGGGGAAATATGGACTCCTGTACACCAGGCAAAAGAAAGGAGGAAAGCTGGTGCAGGGAGTCAGTAAAACCAGTTCCCTTCAGAATTCTCCACCTTGGAAGTGAGGAGATCTACTGAAACCTAAAGCTCAAAACCAGTAGGAAAATGAGCCATGGATTGTTCCAAATGGCTCAACTAGCCCTGAGATAGTCACATTTAAATATCTTGACCTTTGACTAGTGAATAGTGATTACTAGCCCACTCCACCACCCGCAAGCAGGCCTTGTTCTGTTCTGCTTTGCTACCTTGAGAGAGTCAAGCACTAAAAGAAAGTTTGAGGACATATCACTTTGCAGGCCTCATATCCTGCACAATTAATAACACAATGCCTTCCACAGTCATGTTTGTGGTATCTTTACATAAACTTTGACTGTCTGTAACAGGCTGAAAGAAACAGGATTATTATTTGGGGAGGGCGACACCCCACCAAATGAAATAACCACCACTTTTGTCAGAGTGAACCTTTAATGCCACTAAAGTAATATGACCTCAATAACCTGATGGCTATGCCACAGAGCAGAAAGGCTTAGTTTAGGGGAATATATAAAGCATTTATGCAGTACCAAAAAAGTAATGAGGTCAAACTGTAAAGCAATAGAACTGTTGAACCAAATTAGAAAAAATAGTGTAAAACGTGACAAAGAAAATTACACCAAAATGACAAAAATTAAATAAGGGAACCGCAAATATGAGTTTAAGAGAAAATAGTGGCAAAAAGCACAAACCACCAAGTATATGGTTGTGGTAGAACAGCACTTATGTGCAATTTCAGGCTAACTGTGATGGAGCACTGATAGTATATGCCAATCAGGTTCGACCTGTCAAAGATTTTAGCTTCTGATTTGGGGCCTGATCTAGAGTTTCGTAGATGAGTTACTCCATCACAAACATGACAGGTATCCTTTCTGCCATATTGTGATCTCCATAGGGTATTATGGAATAATACTACAGTAGATGGGATATCCGTAACGTTTGGATGAGTTACTCCATCTCAAACATGACATGTATCCTTTCTGCTATATTATGATCTTCATAGGATAATATGGGATAGTAATACAGTGGATGGGATATCCGTAACATTTGTGATGGAGTAATCCCCTCAGCTAAACTCTAAATCAGGCCCATAGATTTTTAAGTCCCAAACAACTCCAGGAGTACACTTCTAAAACACCCACCCCAGGGGAGGCACTTAGGGACTCACAGGGTTTCGGGGCCCAGGCCAACAGTAGGTCCAGTCTATGTCCAGTTGCAATGTGTCAACTGGATGCTTAGAGGAAAAAGCCTCTTGCAGCTTGTCTCTCCATAGCCACACAGGAGGTCAGCCAACAGATCTTTGGAGTCCATTTTTTCTCCTGGGTTCAAGAGGGAATTTATAGAATTCCTCAAGGTTCCTCTATGGGAGATTGTAGAGGGTCGCTGGGACTGTGAGAAACCAGTAAGGGTGTCCAAAGTACCCCACCCCAAGACCCTAGAAATTAGGAGTAAAGTTACCCTAATGCCCCAGAAAGACACAATAGTTGTGATAGGGGGATTCTGCAAGAACCACAAGCACCAGCAAAACATTGAAGATGGATTCCTGGACCTGATGACCTGAAAAGGAAGGAGACCAAGTCGAAGAGTCGCAATAGTGTCCGGGGGGGCATGATCCCAGGAAACCCCGGATGGCGGTGCAAAGGGGCTGCCTCCGGGTGGAAGAAGCCAAAGATTCTGCAACAACGAAAAGGGCTAGGAACTTATCCTTTGGATGGAAGATGTCCCACGGTGTGCTGGATGTTGCAGAAGTGTTTCCCGCAGAAATCCTGCAAACAAGCCTTGCTAGCTGCAAGGGTCGGGGTAGAGGTTTTTGGGTGTCACTGGGGACAAGGAAGGACCAGAATGTCGCCCCTTGGGGGAGAAGACGGGGGGGTGCTCAACAACTCAGAGAGCCCCTGCAGAAGCAGGCAGCACCCACAGAAGTACCAGAGCAGGCACTTAGAAGATTTGTGAACCAGAGTCACAAAAGGAGGGTCCCACAACGCCGGAGTCCAACTAAGAGGATTAAGCACTTCAGAAGGGAGTGCTGGGGACCCAGGCTAGGCTGTGCACAAATGAATCCTTGGAGAAGTGCACAGAAGCCGGAGAAGCTGCAAATCATGCAGTACACAGGTTTGCCGTCTAGCTTGGGGAGGCAAGGACTTACCTCCACCAAACTTGGACTGAAGGGTCACTGGACTGTGGGGGTAACTTGGATCTAGCTCCTGTGTTCCAGGGACCACGCTCGTCAGGATGAGAGGGGACCCAGAGGACTGGTGATGCAGTCTTTTGGTGCCTGCATTAGCAGGGGGAAGATTCTTGGATTCCAGTGTAGGGTGAAGGCAGACAGCCCCCAGAGCATGCACCACCAGGAAACCTTCGAGAAAGCCGGCAGGATGAGGTACTACAATGTTGCTGGTAGTCATCTTGGCACTTTGTTGCGGTTTTGCAGGCGTCCTGGAGCAGTCAGCGGTCGATCCTTGGTAGAAGTTGAAGAGGGAAGTGCAGAGGAACTCTGGTGAGCTCTTGCATTCGTTATCTGAAGAATACCCCAGAGGAGAGACCCTAAATAACCAGAAAAGGAGGTTTGGCTACCAAGAAAGGAGGATTGGCTACCAAGAGAGGTAAGAGCCTATCAGGGCATTGGGGTGACAATTCCATGATCTTAAACATGTTACATGGCCATGTTCGGAGTTACCATGGTGATGCTACACATAGGTAGTGACCTATGTGCAGTGCACACGTGTAATGGTGTCCCGCACTCACATAGTCCGGGGAATTTGCCCTGAGCAATGTGGGGGCACCTTGGCTAGTGCCAGGGTGCCCACACACTAAGTAACTTGGCACCCAACCTTCACCAAGTGAGGGTTAAACATGTAGGTGACTTATAAGTTACTTATGTGCAGTGAAAAATGGCTGTGAAATAACGTGGACATTATTTCACTCAGGCTGCAGTGGCAGGCCTGTGTAAGAATTGTCTGAGCTCCCTATGGGTGGCAAAAGAAATGCTGCAGCCCATAGGGATCTCCTGGAACCCAAATATCCTGGGTACCTAAGTACCATATAAAAGGGAATTATTTGGGTGTACCAGTGTGCCAATGAGAATTGGTCAAATTAGTCACTAGCCTGCAGTGACAATTGTAGAAAGCAGAGAGAGCATAAACACTGAGGTTCTGGTTAGCAGAGCCTCAGTGATATAGTTAGGCACCACACAGGGAACACATACAGGGCATACACTATGAGCACTGGGGTCCTGCCTAGCAGGATCCCAGCGACACAAGGGCAAAAACAAACATACATGCAGTGAAAATGGGGGTAACATGCCAGGGAAGATGGTACTTTCCTACACCTGCATTTAGCACTAAACATACGTTTAAGTACAGCATTGTACCAAGAACAGATTCAGAAACAGACATCTGGTGGAACTAAAGCAGGGTCCTCCAGCAACGAGACAGAAGATACACAAGAACTGTCTTGGCATCCCGCTTTCTCCCTTTCAGATGTTACATGTGGCTCAGCAGACCAGTCAGGCAAGATTTGACACTGCAGTTTAAAAAAAAAGATTAGATTGGCCTCCACCCTGCATATGAATATTCTGTAGAGTTCGGATTAGTAATCTCAGTTCATTCTAGTTCGCCTATTGTTTGCTCCTAGGAGGCATTTCACATCTTTTTTACACCTATTCAAGGCCAAGCACAGGCTGAGAGCTGGCATAAGATTGTGCTAATCAGGCTCCAGGCAATACAGCCAGGTGAAGGGTAACCTTCTAAAACATTTGTTTCCTTAATATTTATTATTTCACCATTGAACTGGATTTTTAATAATTATTAACATAGTAGTTTAATTATTTCCCTAGCTGGTCCCTTTACTGAGTCATCACTATTAGCAGAGTAATCCACACTCTAGTTTTCCACAAAGTACAGCTATGTGAGACCAATTGGCCATGACGATGCATGTTCCCTTTGAGACAAAACCATCTGTCAGAATAGACTGACTAAAGAACATATATTCAAAAAAGAAAAGTGAGAACAGCTACGCCAAGTAGAGGTTTTCCCAGGTGTTAGACCTGGCATCCTTGCCATGGTCTCCCCTTTTTGCCTCTACTTCCCATGCTGTTTCTGTGTGCTGTACTCTGTTTATGCTGTTTTTGTTTATCTGGGTACTTTAACACTGCCGATCAGTGCTAAAGTACAAATGCTCCCTATGTGAGATTGCATGTATTGGCTTCTCCATGATAGGCATATCTGATTTACTAATAAGTCCCTTGTATGGTGCACTAGAGGTTCCCAGGGTCTGTAAATCAAATGTTACTAGTGGGCCTACAGCACTTGTTGTGCATCCCAGATGTGTAGCTCTGTAAACATGTGGGTTGCAGTGTCTGTGGGTGGCGTTTTAAACTGCCAGTTCGGCTTGGAAAGTGTGTTCACTTGCCAGGCCTAAACCTTCCCTTATTATACATGTAAGGCACCCCTAGGTTAGGCCCTAAATAGCCCCATGGGCAATGTGCAGTGTACGTTAAAGGTGGGACATGTACTGAGGTGTTTTACATGTCCTAACAGTGAAATACTGCCAAATTCGGTTTTCACTGTGCAAAGCCTATCACTCTCGTAGGTTAACACGGGGGCTGCCTTTACATATTATTAATGTGCAGATTCCCTTTGAGACCAGATAGAAATATGAAGTTTGAGGTCTCTGAACTCACAATTTTAAAATACATCTTTTAGTGAAGTTGTTTTTTAGGTTGATAGTTTGAAAATGCCACTTTTATAAAGAAGGCATTTTCTTGCTTAAACCATTCTGTGACACTGCTTGTTTGTGGATTCCCTGCCTGGTTCAGTTTGACAGTTGGGCTGTTTGTGCATCTCCTCTAAACAGTGACACAAAGAGTGCTGGGGTGTAGCCTGCATATCCTGATGAGCCATCTGTGCTAGAGTGGGGGGAGGAGTGGTCACTCACACCTGAAAGGTATGTACTGGTCCTTGCAGAATGCAGTCTCCAACCCCCTGGTGTGTGTTGTGTCTGGGTCCTGGACTGGGTAAGGCAGGATCTTGTGAACAACAGAGATTTACCTTTGAAGTTTACCTTCTTCAAAGGCAAAATGGGGTATAAGTAGTGGACCCAAAACCCCAGACTTTAGATCACTTCAGTAATCAAGAAGAACCTCTGCCAAGGAGAAGAGCAGAAGAGCTGAGAAGTGCTGCCTCTGCCTGTGACTATGCCGTGCTGGGCTATCCTGCAGCTGCTACTGAAAGGGGACAAGTCTGCAACTCTGTGGAAGTTGCTGCACTACATCATGACCGTCTGACATCGACTCCGCTGGAAGTGTGCGGATTCAATGATCTGCGCAAGCACTGCCTCATCTCCACTGCTCCGCAGCACGGACCGCCACCTTTTCGTGACGACTCTGCTCCTTCGCTCCACAGCACCAGAACTGATGCCGCCTCCATGCACCGGCTTGTTTCCTCATTTTCACAAGCTACAGTACCTGGGGATCTGTGTGACTCCATGACTGGCACCATTGGCGTCAGATTAATGGGAACGACTCAGCCATGACGTTTTCATATCACCTAATCAATGCATTTGTGTTTCTAAGCACTATTTGTGCGTTTAATCTTTAAAAAATCTTAATTTGACTTGTATATGTTGGAGTTTTGTCGTTCTGGTCTTGTTTAGTTCAGATAAATATTGGTTATTTTTATAACCTTGTGTTGAGTCATTTTGTAGTGTTTTCACTGCATTACTGTGTGTGTTGGTACAAATACTTTACACATTGTCTCTGGGTTAAGCCTTTATGCTTGTTCCAGGCTACCAAGCGGGTGAGTGGGGGTTAACCAGGTGTGTTTCTCCTTTGCCCTGACTAGAGTGAGGGTCCTTGCTTGGACTGGGGATAATAGCCTTACTGCCAACCAAAGACCCCATTTCTAACACTGGTGATTAGCGGTGAGGATTGGACTTATATTTGTACTTGACATATAGTGATTAAGTGAACACTGCTAGTTTCAGTGCAGTTCTGTAAGGATCTTGCCTGTGCCATTAGGAGCTCCACAAGGAAGGAGGAGCTGCAAAAGGCACTGTGGGCCTGTGCAATGCCAAGGAGGCTGGGGGGGCACACAGAGAGGAAGGATGAGGAGGTGCAAAGTGTCCATAATAGGGATGTACCTGTCATGCCTGTGGGAGGGTCTCTAGGGCAGGTAGCAGTGTGCCCTCCAAGGGTCTGACTCCTGAAGAGTTACAGGACAGACAGGTAGAGAGGGTACACCAGTTGGAGTTAAAGAAGTTGAGGATGAAAATGAAGAGGGAAATGGAGGAGAGGAGGCTGGCCACAGAAGAGAAGAAGCTGCTCCTGGTTCATAAGCTTAGTTTGAGGAAACTAGATAGGAGGAGCCAGTCTAGTAGAGATGGTGGCAACAGTACCACAGTGCAGCCTGAGAGGAGGCTGCACATTACCAAAGACCTAGTTCAGGATTACAAGAGGAAGGATGACATCTACTTGTCGTTTAAGGGGTATGAGTCTGCTCCACATCAACATGGTCCCTGAAGCACATTGGAGGGTGGGTCTGTGGAAACACTTTGAGGTAGGAGACAGGAATACTCTGACATCCTTATGGGATTCTCAGGGGCTCACGTGCTCTAGCATGAGAATCACCCTACTCACAAGGTATGGTGTCACCCCTGAGCAGTTTAAGGACAAGTTTAGGCCCTACAAAAAGAAAGAATCCCAAACTTGGCTAGAATTATTTCTTCTTTCTGTAGGTCACTGGATGGTTGGGAGAAGGGCAAAAAGGTAACAACTTGTGAGGGGCTTTACAACTTATTTGCTTGGGAGCACTTGTATAGTCTTTTTTTTCTAGAGCTGCACCAGCACCTGATTGATAGCAAGCTGACTGACCCCAGGAAGCTTGCACAGGAACTGGACCATTGGGAGAGAACCAGGGTTCAGAAGAGGCATGGGGGAGATCATGCCAAGAGTGGGAAAGGTCTCCATGAGAAGTGGGGTGTTAAGGGTAAATAGAGGGAGTTCTCTAAAGGGCCCCAACCTAGTTCCCAGGATAAGGATTCCCTGCCCTCAGTTGCAAAGAAGCCATGGTTTTCTAAAGGGAAACCTGCAGAGGGGGGCCTGTAAGTGTTATGCATGTGACCAGGTGGGTCACGTGAGGGGGGATCCCAAATGTCCCAAGGGGACCCAGACACCCACTGGTGCTCAAGCCCATGGTTTGGCCAGTGTAGCACTTATGGAGGAGTTGCTTCCAGGTGGGTGGGAGTTAGCTGAGATGATCCTTGTATCACTAGGGGACAGTGAGATGGTCCAGATAACCCTTGTGCCTGAGAACACTAAGAAGTACAGGCAGTGGGAGACCATCAATGGACAGAGGGTGGAGGCTCTGAGAGACACATGAGCAAGTGCGGCTACTGTGAGAAGTCACCTTGTGTCTGAAGAGCAGATAGATTCCAATATACTTCACCAAGTAGTTGCGGTAGGCAACTCAGAGCACCTGGGCAGAGTGGCGCAGGTTCCCTTTGAATGTGAGGGGTCTCAGGTGCATTGAGAGTAGCTGTGGGTCCAACCATGCCTGCACATTGTCTACTTGGCAATGACCTGGAGGATTCCCCTTGGAAGGAGGTGGAACACAGGTCTCACTTGGAGATGTTGGGTTTGCCTGGGTGGGTGTGTGTGTCCACTTGGTCGATGGCACCCCATCAGGATAATCAGGAACACTGGAACCTGAAAGAGTGGCCCAGGTGCCTGCCAGAAGTGGGAACAGCAAGGGGCACGAGAAACCAGCCCCAGGAGTTCCCACGGTCCAGGAGGAGGCAGAGCCAGAGGGTGACACCCCGGAGCCTACAGGGGAACAGGTGGCTGAGCTCGGGGGAGGTCCCTTAGCTGACAGTGGCAGCAGGAAGGGGGACCCACCATGGAAGCATTCTGTGAGGCTCAGAGAAAATGCCCTACTCTGGAGGGTTTACGGGGGCAGGCTGCAGACCATGCATCTTACAGCAAGTCTGGATCATACTTGATCTACTGGGAGAACGGCTTCCTATATACTGAGCCTAAGGTTGCTAAACCTGGGTCAGCCTTGTTGGTGGTACCCCAGTGCTTCAGAGCCTTCGTCCTCGGTCTGGATCATGATGTGCCGTTAGCTGGACATTTGAAGCATGGCAAGACCTTTGAACGGCTGCTCACCCACTTTTACTGGCCTCCAAATGTGCAGGCACTGAGGTGCTCACTGTAGGTCTTGCCAAACTTGTCAGGCAAGTGGCAAGAGTTGGGGGAAACGTAAGGCTCCCCTCCAACTTTTCCTGTAGTCAGCACCCCCTTTGAAATGGTGGGTATTGACATTGGGGGGCCTCGGATCCCAAGACAGTCATGGGCAACAGGTTTATCCTGGTAGTGGTGGACCATGCCACCCTGTACCCAGAAGCCATTCCTTTAAGATCAATCACCCCCAATGGTTTATCCTTTTTAACAAAACTAACTACTACGGCTCTTGAAAATTCAGAAGGGATCTCAGCTCCTTCTAGTATTTTATTAAATTATTGTACTAATATTTTAATGATTTGATCCTCTAATATTTTGTAAACCTCCACCGGGAAGCCATCTTCTCCTGGAACTTTTCCATTGGGGGCTCTCCTAATTGCATCTACTACTTCCTTATGAGTAAAAGGTGATGTTAAAATATGCTGTGCTACTGAATCTAAGCCTGGCAGTACCACTGCATCTAAATAGTGTTTTCACTTGCATCGTCTCAGTATACAGCTTGCGTTAGTGTGTGAGGAATGCTTTTTCAATCTCTTTAGACTGATTAACCTTTATACCCAGCTCCTCATCCAGAATAGCCTTTATTAGATTACAATAGATTTCTTTTTAGCTGACCAGGCTAAAAACCTGTCTGCATGCTCGCTTTCTTCGTATTGCCTCTAGAAACTTGTATGTCTATTAAGTATCTCCCGAGAAAGATTGAAATACCTTTATTTGGCCTGGGCCCTTCCGAATATTAATTCCGTTCCTGGACTGGGCAGGAATTGATTCCTTTTTAAAGCCTGCGCTAGCTCCCTTTGAAGTAAATTGCTTCTTTTGCGAGCTGTTATCCCAAGATGAGCCTTAAAGGAAATCGCCTCCCCTTGTACATAAGCTTTGGTGGCTCCCCATATAGTAAGGAGAGAGGCTGACTTCTTATTCACCTCCAAAAATCAAGAGAGACCTATCCAATCACCATTGCGGGCGGCTCTGTTGATTTCCTAACTCACTAAGATTAACCCAGGGAACAGAGTGGTCAGAAAAATAATTTACAAGTATTCCTGATGTCTGCCACTTCAGTGCAAATCAATTCTTGATTCAGTATTATACCTTTTTGAATAACATGTAAATGCTTTCTCCTGGGGTTGAACAGCTCTCCACACATCTACTAAAGCTAGGTCCGAGATCAATTTTAAAAGTATTTGGTAGGCTCTTGGTTTATTTTGCGTCTTGTTCCTCTATGATGTGTCCCATTAAATATCTGGTATTATATTGAAGTCCCCTCCTATTATGAAATAGCCTGGAAGCAGAGATAAATGTGCATATAGAGCCTTCATTGGCGCTATGTCGTCCTCTATTTGTCCATTGAAGCTTACAAAATGGACCACTTTATCTTCCAGCATAGCAGTAACTACTGTCCATCTTCCCTGCGGGTCTCTAAAAACTCCCATTATCCTCCCTGCAAATTTACTAGAAAACAAAACTGCTATGCCTCATACCGCAGCATCAGCCGACGCAAAGAAAGAGTGGGTGATATATGCAGGGAATTTAGGTGGCTTGCCATTAGCCTTCAAATGAGTTTTCTGCAGGAGGATGACCTGTCCCTGAGATGCTTCCAACCAATTAAGAATTGCTTGTAGTTTCGTATTATTATTAGCCCCATTTAAATTACATGAAGGTACTCTTAAGTTGTACCTAATCATTTCCTGATATTCCACTTCATAACCTCCATAGCCAATTGTGTTATGGCTGCATTCTGTACTACACTCTCATCTTGTACCTTATCCTTGGGTAACAAATATATCTGACTAATCTCCACCTGCATTTTTTTTGTTTTTTGTTTTAGCTCTACACTGTGTCTCCCCCTCCAATACCAACCCCCCAAGCCTGCAACTGAATCTCTTGTTGAGTTCCTCTCTCTACCCTGTGAACCGCCCCTCCCCGTTGTCCTTACTGAGGCCCTCTCCCGTCCAGGCCCCTCCCTCCCTTGTGACCCCCGTGGTTCTCCCTCCACCGTGACTCCCCCAATGTCCCAACCAATGTCCCAAACAAGAGTGCATTGTCATGGCACTCCAAGAGCCTGGCTCCCACCGACCCGCAGACCGGCGGGTGGAGAGGTCCGAGATGGAAGGAAGAAAGAGAACAGGCACGAGAACATTTAACAATACAAAGAAAAATAAGTCTTCTAATCGTCCATATCCTACTTACTCTCTTTCCTCCTCATTGCCCTTATTGCCTTACTTATCTTGACATCTCTTTTCCCTCCCCCCACTGCATCCTTCCCCATTCTCCATTGGGAGTAATTTCAAAGAAGCTAGGAAGTCTTTTGCATCCTGTACATGCTGAAATATATGTGTTTGACCTTTGAAAAGAACTTTCAGCTTAGCTAGTTGTACAATACCAGCCGGTGCTCTCCAGGACAAGTGGACTGGGGCTACCATTTCTTGGCATTCACATGGTGGCCTTCGAATTGGCAAGACGCACAATTAATTTCTTGTGTTTAAATCATGATGTTCATTGTGTGTTGCCATTTCATGGCATTTCCGTGGTGACATTTGAATCGGCAGAACGCGCAATTAATTTCTTGTGTTAAAATCATGAAGTTCATTGTGTGCTACCTCTTCCTGGCATTTACTTGGTGGTCTTTGAATCGGCAAGACGAGCAATTCATTTCTCATGCTAATTCATGTTACTCCTTGTGCACAATCATTTCATGGCAGTTACAAACCTTCGTGGAAATCTGCAATGTGCGCAATTCATGTTCCTATATTTTAAGAAAACTAAAGTGTTTTAAAATTCTAGATGTTATATTGTATGTGTATAACAAGTCTCTCAATTATAATTCATATGGTGTTATAGAAATCATTCAGATTATTTCCTTGTCCTCATGCCAAAGTCTATGCTTGAATTTGAAAGCGTAATTCTAGAAAATTCTGATGTTTCTAATTCATGTGGAACATTTCATTGAGCGGTTCAATAGAGAGTTGTATTAATCTTTCTTGATTCCCTAACAGGTATTCAAACATTTTTGAGGCCTTGTTATTTAAGTACATGTTTAAGTTATCCATGTTTCCAGTATGACAATGCTTAGAGTCATAGCCTAGTAATGATTGGTATGATATAATCTTGACATTGTGTGTTCTAATCTTTTTGCTTCCTACAGGTCTCCTTCCCAGCTGTTCTCTACCTAATCACCTTTTCCCAACTTGGACTCTCTTAGACTCTGTGACATTCTAATCAGGGTATTGGAGCTGTCTTGTGGTGGACGTGTTGGGAACGTGCACAGACCCCGAGGATCTGGTGACTCTGACAGCTGTACAGAGGACTGGCGGTGGACCCCCAACTCCTCCCCCACAACTAACAACATGGGAGG
Source organism: Pleurodeles waltl (assembly GCF_031143425.1). Lineage (NCBI taxonomy): Eukaryota > Metazoa > Chordata > Amphibia > Caudata > Salamandridae > Pleurodeles > Pleurodeles waltl. The sequence goes on from NC_090439.1 coordinate 397,366,803, forward strand.
AACAAGTCTTGGCAATCATGCTCCCTGAGGGCCTTGCAGAAGTAGCAGGATGTCTGTACTCCGGTAAGTCAAATCTTTACTACTTCCCCCCACCTGTATGCCATCACAAACTCCTACCCTCACGCCCATCATTCCACCACCTCACATATTCCCCACCATCACAACCCACCCATTCCAATACCAAGCCCTGCATGCCCCCAATGCATGGACACCAATCACAGACCTGCATGGACACCCATCACCACAGAATGCCCAATAGAGAGACTCACCCAGCCCACAAAATCACCACTCACACAAGGGCAAGCCGAGAGGGAAATTACAATCATACAGGGAAACACACCCATGCACAAGATGGCACAAGCAGATGCATTAACAATGCATTTTCATGCCAACAGGACCCCTACCCAATGTCACCGAAGAGGAGGTGTTAGCTACATCCAGCCCCCCTGCACGCCTGGATCAAGATGACCAACCTGGCCCATCAGGGACCTCTGGACAGTTGGTTCCCCTGCCACAGTCCCAACCCACCACAGAGCCTCCCCCCTCAGAAAACACCACCAGAGCACCCACCCAGCGGGCCCATGCCACTGTCCCCAGGACACGTCAATCAGCAGTGTGTCCACCACTACAGGGACCCGAGGCAACCCCACAAACCCAAGAACATCAGGGACCTGAGGTCAGTGGCAGTGGGCACACGGTTCAGGGGACAGAGGCACAGGACAACAGGGAAGCTGGGAGGACTGCTGGGCACCAGGGGAAGGACAGGCCCAGGGAACCGACCCTCCACGAGGTACTCTCAAACATCATGGGAGCATACCACCATTCCCAGGAGACCATGGGCCAGGTAATGGCCAAGTTGCAGGAGACCCAGCGGCTGCAGGAGGGACAGTACCTGGGGATCAGGGAGGACCTAACAAAAATATACACCATCCTGGTCAAAATTGCAGGGGTGCTGGCAGACATGGGCAAGACCATGAGGGAGGCAGTGGCACAACAAAGGGCGCCTGACACTAGCCAAACTGAGGAACAGCTTACCACCTCCGCCGGCACTAGTGGACATGAGGCCCCGCCACAGGACCAAGAGGCCACCAGCACCCCACCCCCTGCAGAAGGAGAACCACCCTGCAAACGGTCCCTGCGATCCAGGCAGAAGCCAGAGAACATTGCCAAGACCCCCGCCAGGAAATAAGACTCTCCTGATTGTCACCCTTCTGTCCCATTCTGGCACCCTGTCCACCTTGAACTGCCATTACTCCCCTTCTTATGCCCCCTTGGACAATGCACCTGTGATACAAAGAGACTGGACTCTAACTGGACATTCCTCCACCATCACCCCAGCCCATTGCACATACCCCCATACTTAGTGGCACAAAAATAAACACCCTTGAAACAAATACCATACTGGAGTCAGTGTAATGATTCTCAAATGTATTAGTACAACATTATCAAAGCATTGCAACGTATATGTTCAGTGAAATATACTACAGGATGACCTTTGGTGGGCAGCAGTACATATAGCAGGAGCCAGAATGGGGCACACAAATTTGTAAATTGAGAATCCAAAGTGAACAGTCAGTGTCCATAGACAGAGTGTAGGAGGCTGCCATGTACAATGTCCAAAAGATTACTGAAATGTTAAGTGGAGTTACAGTCTCTTACCTGTGTGTCACTGGAAGTACTGCTGTGTTATGTTTGTTCTGTTGTCAACATCTTCTTCCTCTGCCTCCTCTTCCTCACTGTCCACACGCTCCACCGCTGCCACAAGACTATCTCCAGGCTCATCCTCCTGCAGGAAAGGGACCTGACGTCTCAAGGCCAGGTTGTGCAATGCAACATACAGCATGCCACGATGATCTGGCAGACCTTCCTGGGTGAGTAGTACAGGGATACCCCAGTCAGATGGAGGCACCGGAACCTTGCCTTCAGGAGGCCGAAGGTTCTCTCAATAATCCTCCTTGTACACCCATGTGCCTCATTGTTACGTTCCTCTGCCCTTTTCCTGGCATTCCTCACTGGGGTCAGTAGCCATGAGAGGTTCGGGTAACCAGTGTCACCTGCAAATATCGAGGGACAACTGTTAGACACACACTAACCCTTAGGGACAACCCCATACCCAGACAACTACTTATACTGGGTGGGGACCTTGGGCTCACCTAATAGCCACACCCGGTGCCTCTGGAGTTGGTCCATCACATATGGGATGCTGCTATTCCTCAAGATATAGGTGTCATGCACAGAGCCAGGATATTTGGCATTGATATGGGAGATGTACTTGTCCGTCAAGCACACCATCTGCACATCCATCGGGTAATAGCTTTTATATTCCTGTAAACCTATTCATTTCTCCGGGGGGGACAAATGCCACATGTGTACCATCAATGGCACCATTGATGTTGGGAATATGTCCCAGGGCATTGTCGCAAGGTCCACCAGGAATCTGTACACCGGAGGATGCCGCCATCTCATATTCTGCCTCAGCGGTTGTAGCCTATGGAAGAGAACGGTGAGCAGAGGGTCATATTTGCACATAGATTGCACACTTGTTGCTGCATTTATGTCACAGAAGCAGTATGTGAAGTAGAGAGTCAGTTGAAGTGCCAATGTCTGCTGTGAAGCAGTTAGGTGACATGCCATGTGCCCCCCTGAAATAGCGCCTGCCTGACCCGTGAGGAGGGCCAAGTGGAAATGAGGTAAGTGCACTGGCATTGTGCGCCTTCGCGGTAGGCGGTCGATGACCGTTGCGCAAGTTCGCATTGGTTATCATTGGGCCCTATGGGTTCCGGGAGCCAATGGCGATGTACGCCGGCAGTGACGGTACGCACTGCCGCCGACGTGACTGCCATTTTCTATCTCTTCACTCACTTGCTACCTGACCCTCAACAGGAGAGGACCTCCACTGCAAGTGCTGCTGTGACCTGAGTCTGGAAGCGACAATGGCTCATGTGTCTGAGGAAAGGGCCCCTGCCTTTACTGCAGAGGAGTTGGAGAAACTGGTGGATGGTGTCCTACCACATTGCACATTACTCTCCAGACAAACAGGTGAGTACACTGTGAGCATGATGCGTGGGCAATGCATGTTTGGAGTAGTGTGGATGTAAGACACATGTTGTGGGGTGCTGTAGCGTCCTGGCCTGAGTGCTGCATGAGAGGTTGTCAATGTATGTGCTTCCGGGCATGGCTGGGAACTGGTGAGCCATGTGTGTGCTGGTCTGGACAGGTGAGTAATTTCCTTCTCTGCTGTCTTTTCCCTCCAGGTCAGCGCCCACCAGAAAAAGGGTATTTGGCGTGCCATCGCCAAGGAGGTGCGGACCCTGGGGGTCTATCACAGGCAGAGCACCCATTGCAGCAAGAGATGGGAGGACCTGCACCGCTGGACCAAGAAAACGTCGGAGGCCCAGCTGGGGCTGGCCTCCCAACGTGGAAGGGGTACCCGTCGCACCATGACCCCCCTGATGTTCCGCCTATTGGCGGTGGCCTACCTGGAGTTGGATGGGCGCTTGAGGGCATCACATCAACCACAAGGGGGTGAGTACAGATTCTGAAAGCTGACTTAGCGCACTTTAGGAGCCAACTGGGTGGGGGATGTGGGCTGTGGGTGCCCCTAGGCCAGGGAGATCATGGCAGGGTAGGTCACTATTGTGCAGGCTCAGAAACACCCCTACCCCAATGGTACAAGTGGCCATCTACTACTGGGCAGGGTCCTGTGGGTGTCAGGTGTGCAGATGGTGGCGTTAAGCATTGTACCCCATGGGCTGGTGACTCCCTTAGTTAATGGTTGGGCATGGCCTAGTGCATAGGGCAGCTCCCTGTGTGTTGTGTACGCCAACGGTAGTGGTGTTGCTGGCACTGACCAAGTGTATCCTCTGTCTCTCCACCCTTTCTGTTTTGTTACCCTGTCCTTATGTGCATTAGCATAATCTGGCAGAGGAGCAGAGGCACCGGCGACCGAGGGAGCTGCAACCCACATGGGCCTGGAGGCCGAATCCACCACGGGTGAAGGCACCAGTGGGACAGAGGGCGAGGGGAGCTCCACGACAGGGACAGGAGGGGAGACCACTGACAGTGACTCCTCCTCCGACGGAAGCTCCCTGGTGGTGGCAGACACCTCTGCGCCCAACCCTACCACAGGTACAGCCACCACCCCACCTACCAACACCGCTCTCCCAGCAGCCCCTCAGTGTGTTTCCCGTGCCCGCTAACCCAGGAGGGTGGGCATCTCCTTCACCCCAGGCACCTCAGGCCCTGCCCCAGTCAGCCCTGCTGCCCTCAGTGAGGAGGCTATTGACCTCCTGAGATCCCTCACTGTTGGGCAGTCAACCATTCTGAATGCCAACCAGGGTGTCGAGAGGCATTTGCAACAAACAAATGCATACTTGGAGGGCATTAACTCTGGCGTGGTGGCCCAACAGAGAGCATTTCAGGCTCTGGCCTCAGCACTGATGGCAGCCATTGTCCCTGTGTCCAGCCTCCCCCTCCACTACCCAGACCCAATCCCCTCTACCTCACCCTATCCCAAGCACACCATCAGACGAGCATGCACCCCATACAACACATAAAAGTGGCTCAGGCAAACATAAGCACCACACTTCCTCTCATAGGCACTCACACAAGCACCATGCCCATTCAAACACACCAGCATCCACTGCCTCCACTGTGGCCCCCTCCTCCTCATCATCCACCTCCCTCCCAGTAGCATCTCCACTCACACCTGCATGCACTACATCTACATCCACTACCTCCATCAGCAATACGCCCATCACTACATGCCCCTTACTGGCAGTCACCACCCCCACAACCATGCACATGTCCCCTGTGTCCTCTCCTACTGTGTCTCTGACCACTCCTCCAAAAGTACACAAACGCAAGCACCCACCCATTCAACGGCCATTCACCTCACAACAGCATCCAGCCCATGCACCATCACCCAAACTCAGCAGACATAAACCTCCTACAAGCACTCCCTCTTCCTCCACTCCCAAACCCTCTCCATCTTCCCGTCCCAGTGTGTCTAAAATGTTTTCCTTGCAAACTTTGGTCTTTTCCCTATGCCTCCACCCTCCGTCCTTCCCCTCATGCCAGGGTGTCAACATCCCAGGCCAGCACCTCAGCCACCAAGTCGGCGACCGCTGAGGTACCTGTAAGTCCCAGAGGATCAAAGGGGGGACCCCTCAGGGCAGCCAGTGTGCAACCAACCCCTGCAAAGGACCAACCTATTCCGCCACCTGCCAAGGTGAAGAAGTGGGCAGCATGCAGTACGGCCAAGAAGCATGCCCCACCCAGCAAGGCCTCCTCCAAAACTCAAGCTGCCAGTGCCAAGGTCCCAGCAGCATCTGCCAAGGTGGGGAAGGGGAAGAAAATCCAAGGCAAGGCACTTCAGGCCTCGGAGGCTCCAGGTGAGGGACTGGTGCCCACCATTAGTAACAACAGCCCCACAACCTGTACCTCGGAGAGCACCACTGCAGGCACCGCCACCTGCACGGCCATCTGCCCCGCCACCTGCCCCGCCCCCTGCAACGCCCCTGCACCGCCACCTGCACCGCCGCTGCCACAACTGTCAGCAGCATCATCCCCAGTGGGCAGCTGTCCGAGGCTGCAGGAGACGGCCTGATGTCTCCCACCACCACTACCAGCACCTGCACCACGGCCAGCACCAGCAGCATCCCTGCTGCAGAGAGTGCCACAAGCACCGCCAACTGCACTGCCAACTGCACCGCCACATGCCCTGCTGGTGCCACTACAACTGTCAGGAGCAGCATCCCCAGTGGGTAGCCGTCCGGGGCTGCAGGAGATGGCCTGGTGCCTCCTCCCACCACTTGAAGCACCCCTACCAGCACCGGCACTACCACTAGTTTGCAGCCTCGGTCGCCGCAGGATGGAGTTCGGCCCTGCCTCCATGGAGTATCATGCTACCTGTTCCCTGCACATCTCGTGTCTCAGACACCCAGGTGAGGGAATGGGAACTACAGCACCCCAGGTGTAGCATGACTGGGCACAGGGCCCCCTCCAGAACCAGTGGAGAAATGCATCCACTCTCACTTTCCTAGGCAGGATGAAGCAGACTGGGCACAAGGCCATGTACAGAGCCAGTGGAGAAATGCATCCACTCTCATTTTCCTTGGCAGGATGAAGCAGACTGGGCACAAGGTTCCCTCCAGAACCAGTGGAAGAGGCCACGGACCTGAGAGACTGTGGCTTTGCACTCCCCAGGACCAAGCAGTGGGAAAACCACCCACTTGGAAGACTATGGCCTTGCATTCCCCAGGACCAGGCACTGGGCAAATCACTCACTTGAAAGACTGTGGCTTTGCACTCCCCAGGACCAAGCAGTGGGCAAACCACCCACTTGAGAAACTGTGGCCTTGCACTCCACAGGACCAAGCAGTGGGCAAACCACCCACTTGAGAGACTGTGGCTTTGTACTCCCCAGGACATCGCTGTGGGCATGTTGCCCCCTCCAGGAGCAGTGGCGTAGTACCATCTTCCGGCTGAGGTGCCCCCCTCCCCTTCCCCCTGAGGTGCCTGTGTGTTTTTGTCCTAATGCCCCTTTAGTGTTCTCTCCGTTTTAAGGTAGGAGTCAAGTGTGGGCTTCGCCCATGATTTTTTTGCCCACTGGGCCATGGACATTTGCATAGGACAGTGTACGGCCTTCTGTACATATTGTAAATATTTGTATATACTAGTTTTTCCAATTGTTTACTTTATCTGCCTATTTCCAATATATGAAAGATTTGACTTAATTCCTTTTGTCCTTGTTACAGGGGGTAAATGTCCTGTTTTTGCATGTGTTTGTGTGTATGGTGTTGTGGGTGAGGGTGAGGGTGGGGGTGTTGCGTGTTGTGTGTGTGTATCACTCTCTTTTTCCTCCCCTGTCCCCTGTGTGCTAGGTGCAGTACTCACCGTGGTTGTCGCCGCTGACTTCCTTGGTGCTCCTGATATATGAGAAGATATACCAGCATCGGCAGGACCTACAGCTCAGGCTCCATTTCATCCTGGTTCTTCGTTGAGTGTCGAGAGGTGAGTGGTTTCCCTTCCGAGTCCTGTTTCCGCCGAGCTTTTGATGTCATTGGTACCTCCCGGAAAAGCTTGTGGATTGGCGGGTTGTGATAGGGTGGGCGGTACATTGTCTTCCGCCTGTCTGTTGGCGGTGACCGCCGCAGGGCTTGTTGCTACCGCCCATGGCAGTCAGAGTGTTAAGGTGGCTGTCTGTGTTGGCGGTTTCTGCCGTGGTTGTGATCCCATGTTTTTTTACCGCCGGCCTGTTGGTGGTATTACCGCGGCTTTAGAACCGACCGCCAGGGTTGTAATGAGGGCCACAGTCTCTTTTAAGTACTAACTTTCTGTGACACTTTCGTGAGCCCGTGGGATGGATATTTAATGCTTCCAGTGCTACTGGATTTGCAAATTTCTTTAAGGCTGTTGGTTCTGGTTTCGTTCACCGCTTCTCCTCTATATTTGGCTTAATACCTTCAGCCATCCACTCAATATTCTCCGGTATTTTCGGGGGATTTTCAATATATTTGGCTATCATAGGTGGCATCTTGCTATTGCTACTTTTTATGCTCAATGGCTTTCCCGTTACTACAAGGAGGACTGAAAGCTCTTCCACCAGCGCAGCTGTGTTGTGAATGCATAATGCAGTACTTTGGAGCGCCACTCATGGAGCAATTGGAGTGCAACTGGTCTCTGTCATTCAGACCTGTTTTGCATTGTGTGCAGCTGGTGTTTTGGTGCCTCTGGTGCCCTTTTGAATGTGCACTGAAAGTTTGTCTTTCTACGCAGCGTTTGCTTTCATTGGATGCTGATCTGTTAATGTTCTTGCTGAGGGCTCATTACCAGACATGCGCATTGAGGGTGCATTTGTTACAGGAATCTGTTTATGAGTTGCCCCTGGTGGAACATGCAGCTCTAAACTCACTGTTGGGCACACCGTGGAATGCTGCTGCCTCAGCTGGAGCTCAGGCTTTGGAACACAAATGCTCCTTGGTTTTCCTTGGCGATGAACTTGCTACTTTACCGCCTGCAAAAGTGGAAGATTTCCTGTCTTCAATTATCCCAGATTCAATTGGCGACTTTAAAATTACTCCGACTTTTGAAATTCGGCTTTTATTGATGCCGCAATTAACATTTTAAATTGTCCTTTTAATCCATGCTCAAGTGTCTTTTTAACTTGTCATTATTGACATTCTCATATGTATGCCTTAGGATGAATTCTAGTAGCTTTTACATATAATTAGGCTTTGAATCAGCACTGAACCGGCAAGGGAGGGAGCTGTGTAGCCATTTTAGCTATAGCTTTATACACGTTATTTTAGCAAACTAGGCCTGCCGCTGTGCACTTTAATCTAGATATGTTTTAGTTTAGCCTCGTTATATTAGTTTAACGTTAGTCACGTTTGGGGTCTTGTTTTATTTTCTCTATCTAGCTGTTCTAGCCAAGGTCAGCACTAAGGGGGTTATTCCAACTTTGGAGGAGGTGTTAATCCGTCCTAAAAGTGACGGATATACCACCAGCCGTATTACGAGTTCCATAGGATATAATGGACTCGTAATACGGCTGGTGGTATATCCCTCACTTTACCGTCACTTTTAGGACGGATTAACACCTCCTCCAAAGTTGGAATAACCCCCTAAATTCTTAAACAAGACATTTATTTCACTCTGTGCTTTTCTCAAGGCTGCAGTAAGATAGGTTGCCGGCAAAAGTGGTACGCTTTGTCTCGAAAGATCACAGAAACATATCCACTCTTATGTGGGGATCCTTTCTTGGAACATCAGTTGTTTTATTATAAAAACACTAATTTGACCCATGTACGTTAGAGGGAGATTCCAGCCAGATGACCACAACTGTATGCTGATTGCTGATTGCTTCGCTACAGCTGCGTAGGTGGACTACAGGCCTCTTGCTCAGGTTGGGGAGGGTGATGTCTTCCCAGGGGGATCCTGATGGGCAGAATTAGAGCTTAACATGCTGTGCTCTAACATAGCCTGAGTAGGAACCATCTTTACAAACTCTAGTGACAATATAGTAACGTTATTCTTGTGTTTTACTCTCCTTGTCACAATATTAATCTTATTGTGCTCAATTGTGCTAGTTATTGCAATTCATGCTTTATTATCTAAGATGCAGTTACTTCAATAAAACTTTATTGAACTACACTCTGCCTCTGTCCTTGCATATGTGACACTAATGTAACAGAGAAAAACAGATGTTATCTGAGTGACCATGATTCCCCTGAGGAGTCATTTATGTCATGCCCCAGTTGCCCTAATCATCCATGCTCTTGAGTGGAGATGAGGCACTGCTAGTTAGCTGGAATAAACCCGGATTAGGCCGACAGGTGTCACATGGTGCGGGTTCAGACTCAGTCCCCCGCAGTACAAGTGATTCTGCCACCCGAATCCAGTAGTCTCATTAGGATAACGTGAAGCTATGTGACAGCACCATTGTTGCTCTCTTAACAGAGTTCTCTAAAAAGCAACCAAAGAAGGTGATCTGGACTGAGTCCTGCTAGACAGCTTTTGATGCCCTGAAGGCAGCAATGTGCACATCACCCCTGCTGAAGGGACCTGACTTTTCTAAAGAGTTTGTCATGCAGACTGACGCTTCCGAGCATGGTGTGGGAGCAGTGTTGTCACAGCTAAATGAAGAGGGCCTAGATCAACTTGTAGCCTTCATCAGTAGAAGGGTTACTTCTCAGGGAAAGGATGTGGAATGCAACAGAGCGTGAAGATTTTGCTGTACTCTGGGCGCTGAAGAAGCAAAGACCCTACTTGTTTGGGACTGACTTCTGGGTTCAGACCGACCACAAGCCCATCAGATAGTTAATGCAGATAAGGGGTAAGAATCTAAAATTGTTGAGGTGGTCCATTTCCCTACAGGGGTTGGACTTTATGTTGAAACACCACCCTGGAACAGAACACGCCAATGCTGATGGTCTGTCCAGATTCTTCTGCCTTAGTGATGAGAACTCCCATGAGATTGCGTAGTTCTCCCTACTTTCACCTGGGGGGGGACACATGTTAGACCTGGCATCCTTGACATGGTCTCCCCTAACTTTTTGCCTCTACTTCCCAGGTTGTTTCTGTGTGCTGAACTCTGTTATTTCTGTTTTTGTTACTCTGGGCACTTTACCACTGCTGACCAGTGCTAAAGTGCAAGTGCTCCATATGTGAAATTTTATGTATTGGCTTCTCCATGACTGGTACATTAGAATTACTAATAAGTCCCTAGTAGAGTGCACTAGAGGTGCCCAGGGACAGTAAATCAAATGCGACTAGGGGGTCTGCAGCACTTGTGCCAACTACAAGTGTAGCCCTGTAAACATGGCTCAGACCTGCCATTGCAGTATCTGTGGGTGCAGTTTTAAACTGCCAGTTCGACTTGGCAAGTGTACCCACTTGCCAGGCCTAAGCCTTCCCTTTTTATACATGTAAGGCACCCCTAAGGTAGGCCCTATGTAGCCCCCTGGGCAGGGTAAAGTGTATGTTAAAGGTGGGGCATGCACTGAAGTGTTGAACATGTCCTAACAGTGAAATACTGCCAAATGTGTGTTTCACTGTGCAAGGCCTATCTCTCTCATAGGTTAACATGGGGCTGCCTTTAAATAATATTAAAGTGTAGATTCCCTTTGAGAGCAGATAAAAATGCGGAGTTTAGGGTCTCCGAACTCACAATTTAAAAATACATCTTTTAGTGAAGTTGGTTTTTAGATTGATATTTAAAAAATGGCACTTTTGGAAAGTAGGCATTTTCTTGCTTAAACCAATCTGTGACTTTGCCTCTTTGTGGATTCCCTGTCTGGGCTAGTTTTATAGTTGAGCTGTTATGCAACTCCTCTAGACAGTGACACAAAGGGTGCTGGGATGTAGCCTGCATATTCTGATGAGCCATCTGTGCTAGAATGGAGGGAGGAGTGGTCACTCATCTGAAAGAGCTGTACCTGACCTCACACAATACCATTTCCAACCGCCTCGTGCTTATCTGGGGCCTGGCCTGGCAAGGCAGGATCTTGTGAACAATAGAGACTTTCCTTTGAACTTTGCCTACTTCAAAGGCAGAAAGGAGTATAAGTAATGGACCCCAGACTTTCCATCACTTCTGACATCAAGAGGATCCTCTGCCAACTAGAAGAACTGAAGAGCTGAGGAGAAGTGCTGCCCCTGCCTGTGACTGTGTTTTGTTGGGCTATCCTGCAGTTGTTGCTTATGCCTGTGAAAGAGGACAAAGACCGGACTTTGTGGTATATCCCTGCTTGATAAAAATCTCCAATGGCTTGGACTGAGCTTGCCCTCTATTCTTAAGTCTCTGCCAGCACCTGGACTCTGTGCTGAGACATCCGCCCTGTCATGTGATGCCTAATCCAGTCCCTGGGCCCTTGAAAGGAGAAGCTGGTGGAAAACCAAGAAAATCCAAGAAAACTGACTTTGGATAACTCCAGACCAACGCAGGTGGTGAATCCCGTGATGCCGCCTGCAACCGAAGCCGCGTTCTTCGTTGGAGGGCAACAACATTGTAGACCCGCTGAAGTCCGCAACTCAGTGGAAGTCGCCGCACCACGTTGTGACTGATGGACATCGACTCTGCCAGAAGGGCGCAGATCCAACGTTTTGCACCGCCGCCACCTCACCTCCATCGCTCCGCTGCATGGACCCGATACCTCTTTGTGAGTCCTCCACTCCTTCGCTCCACAGTACTGAAACCGACACCACCTCGGGTACAGCGACGCGTTGATCCCCGACTCTGTGCACCGGCTTGTTTCCTCATTTTCACAAGGTACTGTACCTAGGGATCTGTGTGACCCCGTGACCGGCACCATTGGCGTTGGTTTGGTGGGAAGGACTCCGTCACGACGTCTTGATATCACTTAATCGAAGCATTTGTGTTTCTAAGCACTATTTTTGTGCTTAATCTTTAAAAAATCATATTTTGACTTGTGTATGTTGGATTTTGGTTGTTTTGGACTTATTTTGTTCAGATAAATATTGGCTATTGTTTCCAGTTTTGAGTCATTTTGTACTGTGTGTTGGTACAAAAACTTTGCTCATTGTCTCTGGGTTAAGCCTTTCTGCTCGTGCTAAGCTACCAAGGGGGTGAGTGGGGGATAACCGGGTGTTTACTCCTTTGCCCTGACTAGAGTGTGGGTCTTTGCTTGGAAAGGGGATAATAGCCTTACTGCCAACCAAAGACCCCATTTCTAACTTTGGTGATCAGCTGTGAGGATTGGACTTATATTTGTACTTGACATACAGTGATTAAGTATACACTGCTAGTTTCAGTGCAGACCATTACGTGACCACATACTACTTGTTTTTGCTTTTTCTCTTTTTAGACTTCATCTGCCTTCATTACTTAGATTTTTGAACTTCTCATTGGGAACAATTTGTTGCCCTGGACCTTTGCACTTTGTTTTGATTAGCCATCATGTGTCAATCTGGAGATGCACCAGCTGGAGCTGTTTTTGATTTGGAGAAGCTGGAAGGTTATACAGTTGCGCAACTGAAGCAGTTCAGTAAGGATCTTGCATGTGCCATTAGGAGCGCCGCAAGGAAGGAGGAGCTGCAAAAGGCACTGTGGGCCTGGGCAATAGCCAAGGACGCTGGGGGGCACACAGAGAGAACGGATGAGGAGGTGCAAAGTGTCCCTATTGGGGTAGTGGATGTACCTGTTATGCCTGAGGGAGGGTCTCTAGGGCAGGTAGCACTGTACCATCCCAGGGTCTGACTCCTGAAGAGTTACAGAACAGACAGGCAGAGAGGGCACACTAGTTAGAGAAGTTGAGGATGAAAATGGAGAGGGAAATGGAAGAGAGGAGGCTGGCCACAGAAGAGAAGAAGCTGCTCCTGGCTCATAAGCTTAGTTTAAGGAAACTAGATAAGAGGAGACAGTCTAGTAGAGATGGTGGCAACAGTACCACAGTGCAGCCTGAGAGGAGGGTGCACATTCCCAAAGACCTAGTTAAGGGTTACAGAGGGAGGATGACATCTACTTGTGGTTTAAGGGGTATGAGTCTGCTCTCCACATCAACATGGTCCCTGAATCACATTGGAGGGTGGGTCGGTGGAAGCACTTTGAGGTTGAGGAGAGGAACACTCTGACATCCTTAGGGGATTCTCAGGGGCTCACCTGCTCTATCATGAGGGACGCCCTACTCACAAGCTATGGTGTCACCCCTGAGCAGTTTAAGGACAAGTTCAGGTCCTACAAAAAGAAAGAATCCCAAACTTGGCTAGAATGTGTTGACTCTTTTTGCAGGTCACTGGATGGTTGGGTGAAGGGCAGTAAGGTAACAACTTGTGAGGGGCTTTACAACTTATTTGCTCAGGAGCACTTGTATAGTCTTTTTTTTCTGGAGCTGCACCAGCACCTGAATGATAGCAAGCTGACTGACCCCAGGAAGCTTGCACAGGAAGTGGACCATTGGGAGAGCAGCAGGGTTCAGAAGAGGTATGGAGGAGACCACGCCAAGGGTGGGAAAGGTCCCTCTCAAAAGGAATTGGGGGGTTAAGGGTTAATAGAGGGAGTTCTCTAAAGGGCCCCAACCTAGTTCCTCGCTGAAGTCTGTGACTCCGTGGAAGTCGCCACACCACATTGTGACCGACGAACATCAAGTCTGCTGGAAGCGCGCAGATCCAACGTTTTGCACTGCCGCCACCTCACCTCCACCACCCCGCTGCATGGACCCGATACCTCTTCGGGAGTCCCCACTCCCTCGCTCCACAGTACTGGAACCGATGCCTCCTCGGATACAGTGACGTCTTGATCCCGACTCCGTGCACCGGATTGTTTCCTCATTTTCACAAGGTACTGTACCTAGGGATCTGTGTGACTCCATGACCGGCACCATTGGCATCGGATTGTTGGGAACAACTCCGTTACGACGTCTTGATATCACCTAACTGAAGCAGTTGTGTTTCTAAGCACTATTTTTGTGCTTAATCTTTAAAAAATCATAATTTGACTTGTGTATGTTGGATTATGGTTCTTTTGGTCTTATTTTCTTCAGATAAACATTGGCTATTTTTCTCAGTTGTGAATCATTTTGTAGTGTGTGTTGGTACGAAAACTTTACACATTGTCTCTGGGTTAAGCCTTTTTGCTCGTGCTAAGGGGATGAACGGGGGTTAATCGGGTGTGTTTTGTCTTTGCCTTGACTAGAGTGAGGGTCCTTGCTTGTACAGGGGGTACCCTGACTGCCAACCAAAGACCCCATTTCTAACACCAGCCAATAGAATGTGCCCAGCCTAACACTGAAGTAAGGCCCTAAAATTTCTAATGAGCTATAACTTTAAAAAAGGCTGGAAGAACAAACTGAATTTTTCCTGAAGATAATAACTCACCAGAGATATGGTCGTAATATGTTAGTTATATCTCAAGCAGTATTTTCCAATGTGTGGTTCTCAATATAATAACACCACAAGGTCATGTGTCCCGTAAAGCATCCAAAATATAATTGATTTGAGTTTGATTTTCAGGTTTGCTATTTCTCTGCAGCCTAGAGACAGAACCATTACGGAATCCATACTATTATGGGTTTGATAGCAGTTAGAAGATCTACTGATTTGATGTCTAGTTTTGTTTGCCTATTTGAAGTAGATGTTTCTCTGCAATTTGACTTGCAATTTGACTTGGGATTCCATTTGCACAGTCCCATAGTTCCGGACTATTTAAGCACTGATTCTTCACCTTTTCATTTCTGTGGATTCCCACTCAACTATTTATTGATTCAGTGCCCCCCACTGAATCATTATTAGAATCAGAGACCCCACTGAGAGATTACTGGAAGCCGGAGACTTCACTCTAAGCAACTTTGATGATTTGAACCTCAACATTATACAAAAATAGGGAAACAAGAATTCATCAAACAAATGTAATTATGTGAGGTAGTGAGAGAAGTATAGAGAGGTGAAGGGTAATAAGTGATGAAGTAGAGAGAGTTGCAAAATGTAACCATAAGTCAGGTAAACAGTAATGAGGCAGAGAGAAAGGTATGGAGGGGCTGGGAAGAGTGAACAGAGATGAGGTGAAGAGATACAAGACAGTAAGTAGAGTGACTGAGGTGAGATAGAGAAAAAATGTGACATAGAAATAGGGTGTGGTAGGCAGGGGTGAGCTGGAAAGAGGTAAAGACAGAAAGGATAGGTATAAAGATGTATGTTCTGGGAGAGATGTAGAGAGCGATGAGACACAAATGGTGAGTTCAGAAAGAGAAGGGGGTGCAGAGAGAGAGGGAGAGAAGGAGATAATGATGGAGTTGGAAAAAAGGGGAGATGGAGAGAATAGGTAACAATTGAATGATGAGGTAAATTGTTAGGCAGTGAAGGAGAAAAAAAACATTGGGACAGAGACAGATGAGGTAGTGAGAGGTGAGGTAGAGAGAGAAATGAGGTTAGTAGGAGAAGTGCACAGTGATGAGACAGAGAATGGGCAGAGGGAAAGGTAGAGAGAGAGAAGGCAAAGAGAGAGATGAGACTGTGAGAAAGCTAATTTAAATAGGGAGGTTAGATGGACCAGAGCAGTGAGGCACAGAGAGGGTGAGGTACAGAGAGTATTGAGATATAGAGAAGAGGTGGAGAGGGAAGATATAAAGGTAGGCCCAGAGACTCATAAAAAGAGAGGTTCAACGTGAGAGTCAGGTGGAACGCGCTTGTGTAGAGAGAGGTGTATTGAGATAGAAAGGTGAGACAAATGAAGTATTGAGAGTTGAGATAAAAAGGGATAAACGCATTGAGATGTACCAATCAGATATATAGAGAGAGAGGGTAAAAAGAGAGGAAGGTGAAATAGAAAAGGTGAGGGGATGGAAAGGAGTGAATGATGAAACAGAAAATGTATTTTTAGCTTTATTGCCACCAAATGTCTTGGAGAGTGAGAGTTGCGTGTGGCCTGGATAGACATGCACACTAAGAGTCCAAGTCACAAAGGTAAATGTAGACCTAAAGCCTAAGTTTAGACCTGAAGTTTAAGGGCCTAATTCACAAAGGTAAACTTAGACGTTAGACTTCAGGCTTAAGTTAACCTTTTAGAACTGGACCCTTAGACTTCAGCTGTAAACTTAGACTTCAGGTTTCAACTTAGACTTCAGGTCAACGTTTACGTTTTTCAATTGGGTTCTACGTTTTTGTGGTTCATGAATGTCCTCGTGTCAAATTAAAAACTGAATCAGTTTTTTAATGCGCATTGTTCTTATGGTAGGACTTCTAGGACTTTTTTGTCCACTTTGTCTGTAGCACTTTGGAAGGTCCTGATCACTTTCCCACTGGGACCACAGCTTAAAATGGCTCTTTTTATTGTTTGGAAATAATGTCTGCAGGAAGTAGAATAGAGACTTGTAGTTGATATACTAAGTCAAAAGGTACCAGAAGAGTCAATGGAATCAGAGATTCTGTGTTATAGTGGTCAATATTTTTTAACATATCCTTGGTTTCAAAAACAACTTGATTGTTTCAGCCTCACCAATGTAAGCCATACAATAATAACACGACTCTTAAATGTTATTAAAAAACAAACAATTTAGTAAAGCACATGCACAGTTTATCAAGTGCTGCACAATAATAGTTAAAATAGAAATGATAAAACGTTTATCGATATGTTTGATATCCAATCCCGTGGCAAGGTGTATGAGCCATTGAGATTATGGCGGTCATTCTGACCGCGGCGGTCGGCAGTCGCCACCCGCCAAGCGGTCCCGCCGAAAGACCGCTCCGCGGTCAAAAGACCGCGGCGGCCATTCCGGCTTTCCCGCTGGGCCGGCGGGCGACCGCCAGAAGACCGCCAGCTGGCCCAGCGGGAAAGCCCCTTCAACAATGAAGCCGGCTCGGAATGGAGCCGGCGGAGTTACAGGGGTGCGACGGGTGCAGTGGCACCCGTCGCGATTTTCACTTTCTGCACAGCAGACAGTGAAAATCTTTGTGGGGCCCTGTTAGGGGGCCCCTGCACTGCCCATGCCAGTGGCATGGTCAGTGCAGGGGCCCCCAGGGGCCCCACGGCATCCGTTCCCGCCATCCTGGTTCTGGCGGTGGACACCGCCAGAAACAGGCTGGCGGGAAGGCGGTCGGAATCCCCATGGCGGTGCTGCAAGCAGCGCCGCCATGGCGGATTCCCTGGGCCAGCGGGAAACCGCCGGCTCCCCTTTTCTGACCGCGGCTTTACCGCCGCGGTCAGAATCGCCCAGGAAGCACCGTCAGCCTGTTGGCGGTGCTTCCGCCGCCCTCCGCCATGGCGGTTATGGACCGCCAGGGTCAGAATGTCAGAATATGTTTATTGGCCTACAGCAGAGGTCAAGTAAACTGGTTATCTCATAAAATTTGCAAGGTGGACACATAGGGGGGGACATATGTCTCCCCCCCTTTGGTTGAGTGTACACTTCATGAGTCAACATATGAAAACAAGATATACAGGTCATTTGAGCCCTCCTCATGGTTGATAATAACCCTTCTGAGCACTAGGCACAGGAGTAAATCTAATTCTTGGGAAGTAGCAAACTTATTAACCTATCATTCATAAACTATGTCAGTGAAAGATCAGTACATTTACAGAGATTATGCAACACTTAACTTCCATACCAGGAGACAGCAGGTGCAATGCTCTGTGGTATCATTGGGAACCTGTCTCTACTCCTACTGGGCATAATCACTGATTATTACATAAATAATAAGATGCAGCAGTATTCCCTAAAAATGAAGTCTTGAACAAAAGACTAAATACAGAACACCCCCTCTCCTCTTACTGTGCAGTAGAGATAGTCATGTTCTGTGCAAAGATGCTTCAATCAACTACCCCGTATCCATTTGTGCATTGTGGTTTTAAATTCAAATATACCTCACTCCCCATTCACTGTGCAAATAAGCTAATCAGTGTCATATACAATAGGGGCTCTGCACATCCCAAAAAATCACCAATTCTCCAATTTTCAAAAAATAAGGTGAACTTATGACAGGCAAGGTCTGATGGCTTTCTATGCAGTGCTGATGTAAGATGCAACCATAGCAAAATATGCCTCAAAATCCATTTGGAGAATTAAAGACATTGCATGCTTGCACTGTCTTTTATAAATTCATACAGTTTCATAACCTCCTTCTGATAGTTGCAAGCAGTAGAGCTTGAGGATTTACCAGCCCATTTATGTGTTTAATTCATAACTGGCAGTAATCCTAGCCTGTTCCTTATGTACAATTATTGTTAGGAAATGGGTTTCTGGTTGGCAGAGGTATGCACCATGTCCAAGGAGCAACAACAATGTTAGTCCAGGTAAGCCAGATGTAAAATATAAATTAACCTGTGCTCCTCTTCCTGTAGCTTGGCACAGAGCGGACTGGCTTACTTTAGAAGGAAATGTGTAAAGTATTTGTGCAAAACTTCAAACAGTAAAACATTGAAAACACTCCATAAACTGCACCAGGTTAGAAAAGTAGAGATTCATTTAATGAACAAAACAAGGCCATAATAGCGAAAATGCAATAATTAGAGGTTAAAATATGATTTTGTTAAAGAATAAACTTAGTTGTAGTGCTTAAAAGCCTAAAGACACAACCGGGGCTATCTAGTTGCACTACACCAGGTCAAATCTGAAAATTCAGGCCAACCGTAATAGAAAGTGGGTCAGCTACAGGGATCAGCCTTGTTCCACTGAAAACAGTACCTTCGTTCAGAGTTACGTCAACATTGAGAACAAGATTCGAGAAGCAAAAGGGGTGATGCGTTGGTGTCGATCCAGCAGATGTTGGAGCTGCATCACCTCCAAGCTCTGCAAAGTCAGAATTGTGTTTGGAATAGAGGGGATGCGTCACATGGTAAGCATTGTGGTACTCCTTAATCTCACAGCCGCAGTGATGCCCCGGCACCAACGGTTATGTGATGTCCTTGATCTTCACAGCAGCAGCAATGTGTTGGCATCGATGGAGATGCTCTGGTTCCAATTGGAGCAACGACATTGATGCACAGATTCTAGCAGCTGCAGCACTTTATATCTACTTCCAAGGACCCAAGACTGGATTTGGCCCATTTGGCAGGGCAAGACTTGCAGCAAGCAAAGTCCAGGTGCTGTTGCGCAATGAAGGGAAGTCTTTGATGTCCCAGAGACGTTAGAAGAATATGAGGCAAGCCAGCAAGCCCTTTGAGTCACTTTCGTTCTGTGCTGTATTGATTGAGGTCCAGTCCTTCTCACTTCAAGGTAAGGAGGGCAGCAGGTCAACACAGCAGAGCAGGAGCCTAGCAAAGTCCAGCAGAATGACAGCCCTTTCAGCAGCACAACAGTCCTTCTTCCTGGCAGAGTATCCACAGGTCCAGACCTGTACTGAGTTGGTAGTTCAGATGTCCAGTTCTTATACCCAGTGATGCCTTTGAAGTGCACAGAGTCCCTGCCCTTCCAGTCCTGTCTCCAGACTCACTACAGGGGGTTATGCATCCCTTTGTGTGAGATCAGGACACAACTAAAACAGGTGTGTGTCTGAGCTCCTCTCTCCCATCCTGCCCAGGATGGGCCATCAGGATGTTGTTGGCCCATCAGTCTTTCCTAAGTTCCCTTTGTGTGCTGCTATCTGGAGGGACTGCACAAGTCCAGCGGTCACTCCACCCCAGATGTGTATTTGAAACAGGCATAAGGCATCAGTTGGTAAAAGTAAGAAAATGCCAACTTTCTAAAAGTGCATTTTCAGAATTGCAACTTAAAATCCAACTTCACTATAAGCTGTGATTTTAAACTGTGATTCCAAAGACACCAAACTTGGGAGTTCCATCTTTGCCCAATAGTAAATGAGACTTATAAATGTAATGAGGCAATCCAAATGTTATCCTAGGGGAGAGACAGGCCTTGCAGTAGTGAAAATCAAATTAAGAGTTTTTCACTACCAGGACATGTTAATCTTAAAGGTACATGCCCCACACTGCACCCTGTCCTTGGGTTGTCTAGGGTCTCACTTAGGGATGATTTATATGTATCAAAAAGGAAGGTTTGGGCTTGACATGAGGGTTAATTTGCCAGGACAACATTATATATGCAATGGCAGGCCTGAGTCACATTGGAAGGGCTACTGAAGTGGGTGGCACAATCAGTGCAGTGTGTCCCCTACTAGCATTTAATTTACATGCCTTAGGCACATGTAGTGCACTTTACTAGGGACTTATAAGTAAATTGTCAATTGTCAATTGTAGATAAGCCAATGTTACCATGTTTTAAGCAAAGAGCACATGCACTTTAGCACTGGTTACCAGTGGTAAGGTGCCCAGAGTCCGAAAGCCAGCAAAAATAAGGTCAGAAAAAGAGGTATAGGAAGGCAAAACATTTGGGGACGACCCCACAGAAAGGGCCAGGTCCAACGATTATCTTTTTATCTCTTGGAATAACTAGTCCATGTACCATTCTAACTGGATGATATGTTTTATTTCTTGGAATTGAGACATTAGCTTGCCTCCTCGCTCTTCTTTCTATCAGGACCCATAGTTTCCTTCGAATAATTGCAGGCTTGACAGAGTCTTCACCCCACAGTTGATCTAGCACAATCTAGGCCAATTAATGAAGCTGTGATGTGAATGAACCAGGGAAGATTGCTTGTGTTCTTACTTTGCCAGTTTCAGGCAGGGCTTTCAGATAAATGGACAGCTGAGGTGTTGTCCATATTTGGATCCAGTACAAGATCAGCTTGAAGGATAGTAGAGTTCCAGTGGTCCTCATGGCCAGTCCAACCCCTAGTATGGGCATGAGAGACCCTGACCAAAGGTGCAATAAGCGTTGTAAGAACTGGTTTTCTATATCAACTTTTTGTCTCTCAAAAGCTTTGCCCTATCAGTCTGCAGATTTGATTAAACTTTGACTGCACTGTTTGGATAACTGCAAGAAGGTGTTGGCCTATTGGCTCATGATAACTTTACTTTTTGCTTTCTGCTTCACCCAAGACAATTTGTCGTCAAATATGACCTTAGATAAGCATAATAGTGTACTCGGTCAATGTAACTGATTTTAAATTTGTTCTTTGGGTTGCACTTTGAATTTAATGTCATATACTTAGTTTTTTGCGAATTGATCTGAAGGTTTCAAATAATTTTCCAATCCCCGAGTAGGTTTTGGAATGACAATTCAATGCAAATCAATATCATTGAGTCATCTGCAAAGAGAAGGATACATATTTTGTCCCCACCAATTGTTGGTACATCCAGATTTGCAGGGTCCTTTGTTACACCCCTTTTCCAATACAAAATAATATGATGAGACATAGGTTAAAAATGTTCATATTTTGTAAGTCTGCTGTACAGTGCAGTAGGCATGCTAAGTTAGAAATGCTTGGGGGAAAAAAACTTTCTCTAATTTTGCACCTGCCTCAAGGAGGGCATTTTGGTCAAAGCCTTCTCCATAGATTTTAGTAACTAGGATGTTGTATCAAAAACCATGGGTGGCTCCATGAGAATGCCCATGTTCCATCCATGGGCCTCCCATATGACTCAAAGAAAAACAAAGTCTTAGGGCTACTTGCCAGTGCAAAACAGGTTTTGTTCTGGACCATCCATCTCAAATCAACATTATGCACTGGTTTGCATCAATTCTGGTGTCTTGGCATCCCCGCAAAGTGTTGATAAAATTTGGCACAGGTGTGTACATATATCAGCAGTAACCATTAATATAGAACACAAACACAAAATAATTTGATTCATGTTGCTCAACAATATATCCTAATTTCTGCACAAGTTTATGGTCTCCTGTAGCTACCTTATGTAGAATGAACATAAGAGTCAGCTCTCAAGTGATTCAAACATTTCTCTCATACAATACATGCAAGTTTCTGCACCAGGAGAATAAGTAAATAATGTTTCAAAAATATTGAAAAAATTATTTCAAGGGAACACACTGAGTTCTGTAACAAATAATACTCCAGCCCCACACATGGCCAAAAACTGGTACTGCAAGAGAGGGAACTTGAAAGCTTTAATACTTTTGAAAATGCCGGACATGTACATTTGTGGTGTTCTGAATTTTTCAGAGAACATGATTTTCTGATGAAGAAAATTAAATAAACACTTTTTCCTGTTACCTTCAAATTTACAATTTTAGTGCTGTGCAAATAACATTATTTCATCTTATGTGAGGCACTATGAGTAGCGCCTAACCCTAGGGAGTGCTAGGAGGCACTCAGAGATGGAAAATGGGAACTAAAAAAGGGGGAAAATAATGACTTTTCAACAAGAAGAATCATTATTTTTCAGACAATTGTGCAGATGGCAATTTCTAATTGGAAACTGGCTCATACAAAAAAGATTTTTCTTTTTAAAAAACATAACGCTATGTTTAGGTGTTGTGTGCAGCAAGTTGGTCCCTTGTGGTGGTTGGGTGCATGGCCTAGCCAAATGCAAGGAGTTGTGGTCCACCCATGCTACACACGGTAAAAGGCTATATGCAACATGAAACTAATTCACCAGGTCAATACACCATATACGAAAGCCTGGGAACTCAATGCTAAAAACTACAAGTAAAGGTTAGTTATAGTTCACTGAACACAAGTTCAAAAACGGACCGCAATTCACCAGCTAAAGCATACAATGCTCAACATGACTCATGCTGCCCTCTATGTTTTGCTCCTAGATAATGCTTGTTTTAAAGATAATCTAGCCTCAATTTGAAGATTTCTAGTGATTGAGCAATTCTTTTATTGGTCGGATGGACATCCCACATCCCAGGGGCATTCTCTGAGAAGATGCAGTTAAGAGTAGAGGTCTTTAAGAAGCCTGGTTTTCTGAGCATAATTTTGCTTCTTAAAGTCCTGTTCTTACCAGACAATCCAAGTTCCTGAGAGAGGTAATAAAGGAAATAGTGGAAGGTCATGATAGTGAGTCACAATGGGGGTCATTCTGACCCTGGCGGTAATTACCACCATGGCGGAGGTCGGCGGTAGCACCGCCAACAGGCTGGCGGTGCACCGCTGGGCATTCTGACTGCGGCGGTTCAGCCGCGGCCAGAAACGGAAAGTCGGCGGTGTACCGCCGACTTCCCGCTGCCCTTGAGAATCCTCCATGGCGGCGGAGCGCGCTCCGCCGCCATGGGGATTCTGACACCCCCTACCGCCATCCTGTTCCTGGCGGGTCTCCCGCCAGGAACAGGATGGCGGTACGGGGTGCCGCGGGGCCCCTGGGGGCCCCTGCATTGCCCATGCCAATGGCATGGGCACTGCAGGGGCCCCCGTAAGAGGGCCCCACAAAGAATTTCAGTGTCTGCTTTGCAGACACTGAAATTTGCGACGGGTGCAACTGCACCCGTCGCACCTTCCCACTCCGCCGGCTCCATTCTGAGCCGGCGTCCTCGTGGGAAGGGTGTTTCCCGCTGGGCTGGCGGGCGGACTTTCGGCGGTCGCCCGCCAGCCCAGTGGGAAAGCCAGAATGACCGCCGCGGTCTTTTGACCGCGGAGCGGTCTTTCGGCGGGAACCGCTTGGCGGGCGGCGACCGCCGTCCACCGCGGTCAGAATCACCCCCAATGTCTTGTAGGTAGAATATCCTGCAAGAGTATGTCAAGTTAAGTATCTGCATGATTCTCTCTCAATTATGTTTTATTTGAGTGATCAACCTGGCTGGAAAATGGAGGATGGCTCGATGAGGGTTAAGGAGGGATTTGATTACCCACTTAGTAGAGATTTCCAATGTTATATGCAGGATATCTCTGCAGTTTGTACAGCAGTCTTGAATCACTTTTTGAATAAAAGGCTAATGTTGCAGTGTAACTTTAATTCATATCTTTAGGGACATCCCTAATATGATTTCAAGATAGATATGGCGATTTAGTGTGAAGCTACAAGTGGGTTGACTGATTTGGTGAACATATGGGGAAGATATGTAGGGCCTGCAATTTAGTAGTCCAGTTGATGAGAAGACCTTGGAGCTGTGGGTGACAGTAGGAAAAATCACTACACCTTGTTGTATGTATGGTAGTACTCCAATACTACTACTAAAGTACTCCAAAATGCCATTCATAAACATTGAAGTGTAAATCCACACCTTCACCCCTCTTAACGTTTCTTTGGGCAGATCCTCACATATTTTATGTTTGCCACTTAGTTGTAAATATGGGATGGACCAGGAGGAGTGTCTGAAAAAATGGGAGTGTTTAAAAAGGAGTAAGGAATTGCTAAAGGAGGGGTTTAGGGAGGGACCAACACTGCCCACAAAAGTGTAAGCCCATTTCTATTCACAAACTGCCCTTCTAAAGTTACTATAGCCAAAAAGGATCTCAAACACTTATAGATGTTCTCCAGTTCTGAGTACAAGCAAGCTTAGCACCACACATGGCCAACCACCATCACTGCAATACCCTCCCACGTAAGTGTGGTATTGACTTAAAATAAAATCCTGGTGAAAATAATGTTAAATTCAATGACATTATTATAAGATTAGTCAAACGTATATATCAGGTTAATTTACTGTCTAAAATGAAAACATATTTGTAATTAAAATATGATTGCCATACCTTAAGTTAATTGCATGCAGCACTTTTATTAATTATTATTAAATAGCTATAAAATTATTTATTTTACTTTGGGTGAAATCTTTACATTTAAAGTACAGTAAAAAGTCAAAAATAATCGTAACGTAATTTAATACTGTCAAAATAATTACATTTAAAATTTAAATTAAGTTATTCTTCCTTCAGCATTTGTATTTAGTTCTACATTTAAGCATTTAAGATACATATATAAAATGTATTTACAATAATATTTAACATAACAAAGTTTGAGTATTTTTTCAAGTTTATCAGACCTTTTTACTTTCCCTCCTACTGTATCATAAGGAAATCGCTGCAACTGAAGTGGAAGTTTCCTGATGATAAAGTACAGGAAACATTTTAAAAGTATCTTAAACTTAAAAAAATGACTAAAATATTTTTATGTTACATATTATTGTAAATATGTTTTGTGTATTTATCATTTAGCACTATTAAATGAATTAAATAATTAAAGCACATTATATTTTAAGAAAGTATTGCCATAACAACCCCACCTTAAATAAAATGTTTATATTTATTTAACATGCATTAAAATTGAAAGAATGTTCTTTTTTAGAATTAATGTCCACTGATGTTCACTGTAAGCACTGGGAATTCCTGGTGTGGAGAGTATTCAAGCAATAAGCAAGGAAGAGGCATTATGATATCCTCTCTGCTTGTTTTCGCATTTTATCTAAATTAAATAGTCTTTAGTTTGGCCCGAGTTCAGGAAAGATGTAGCTAAGATCCATGTTTCAGTGAGCAAAATCATGCCAGAGTTATTGCACAATATCAGTGAAAATTAGCTGCAGTATTTGTTATTTTAGGACTTTATTATATTAGTGCCTTTCGGATGGATGGCCTGTCATTTGTGGATAAAAAAGATTGTGAGGTGTTGAAGATGATCAATCACCTTGTATCAGTTCTTAGGATTTGATAATAATGTGGTAAAAGCTGTTTGTGTTGACACAGGCAAGTTTAGACATCCTAGAAGAAATTACGTCGGGAGGAACAATGTCATCAGTAAAGCCCTCCAGACTCAAGCAGAGACCTAGAATGAGTGTTTCAAGTTTCCTGGAGCAAAAGAGGTTTTTGAGTGAAGTCGGAGTGGAATTAATTCTGGGTTGAATTACCTGATGTAGGATGTGGGGATGATAGTCATTAGGG
Source organism: Pleurodeles waltl (assembly GCF_031143425.1). NCBI lineage: Eukaryota > Metazoa > Chordata > Amphibia > Caudata > Salamandridae > Pleurodeles > Pleurodeles waltl. The sequence continues at coordinate 397,392,426 of NC_090439.1, forward strand.
AAAGAGATGAGGATCACGGAGAGACATTGATTCAAGCTTTGCAATGCTACTCAGATTTAGCTGCGTATTTGATGTTCTGTAGCTTCATCCCTTTACGTCTCTGTGAATGTGGCATGTGGGGAAATGTTTATTTGGTCTTTGGAATGTGAAAAAGTGCAATCAGAGAAGGAAGAATAAATGAAAGATGATGGTTGGGAATGGCTAGTATTTCTAGGGCAATTTTGAGTTTGGCTGTGATGCTCATTGGGATTATCAAAGTTGCAGTAAGGAAGCGAAGAGTTGACGTGGGGGGATTTCTGAGCTATCATTCTGCACCACAGACTTTCAGCAGTTTCTGTTGATTGATCTTCGTCAGGGTAGAAGTTTTCAGGAGATTCTTTTGGAGACTGACAACTTCAGTGTTGATATAACAGCACAAGGAGAGGGAGGTGTTAAAGTAATGGCTAATATGTAAATAGAGATAGAGGTTTTCAGGAGTACCCCAAAATAGTTAACCAAGAACAGATAACTAAAAGCACTTGCACCTCTAATTTTATTCACATCGTTAATACCACACACCACTCACATAGTTATAACCACTGACATCTAGCACACTGCCCACTTTATCTCACTCACATAGCTTACACAAACAGTATCTCTCACATTATTCACAACCAATCAGAGCCTACAGCACTGACATAACACTCACTACTGCAGCATAGTTCTTGCACAGCTTATACAACTGACAGCAGGCATTCCACCAACACAATCCACAATGCCGAGTCCAAATATAAACCCACATACTCACATAACTCACAACAGTCGTATCATTCCCATTGCATTCCAGATTGTCCCTTTCATACACTTTTATCACATACATCACACACATTCACCACACACAGCGCAGACAGCACTCACATTGCTCGCTACAAATACTTACCTCATACCTTTCACTGCATTCTTATCACTCACCCCACCTGTATCACTTACGCCTCTCGCATAAAACAGCACTTACATTACTCTTATTATTTATATGATTCACATCGCTCACACCTCACCTCACATTGTCACACCACTCACAACTTGGACACACAGCACATTTCAATTACATAACTCATACCCAACCTATCTCGGACACGACACCTCACTTTTTACATTATTATTGTCCACATCACACACTGCCCACATTATTCACATCACCTGTATTGTGAATGCTGTGTTATGTCAGAGCTGAAGGTATACGTAATGAGCTGTAGCATGTTTTTGTGCGAGTTACTAAATCTCTTTAATCTGTCTAGAATCCAGGAGCAGTGATTTACATAGACTGCACTGCTCTCCAATGTTATCTAATTTCCGTAAGCACAATGATTGCACATAAATTCTGCCATATTTAGGTAACTGGCTGCAGTATCCGCTATTTTTCATAATGCATATACCTTACAGCGGATGCAGGCGCTTTGTAGAGGCCTCACCCTTCTACCTTGGAGACTTTACCAGCAGAAGCAGGCGGGAGATAAGTTTCACAGGTGATTACGTTTTACAGGGCAGATTAAACATGATTAAACTCCCTATTCAGTGCGTCTACGGTCACTTGGAGTGTTTTTCATGTCAGGATTCGTAAAGCCGACCATGGCGTTTCTTATAGAAGCTGTATATAGGAGTGTGCTTGTAAAGCACATCTTCACTCCAAGCAGGTCTCTTGCTGCTTTGGACACACATAAACACAAGAAAAATATCTTTAGGGGCATATTTATGAAATTATCACTGAGCACAGCGCAGGAAGTCACCTTGCCGCATGATAGAAAAACAGCAGGAATGCACCTTACTTAATATATAGCGTATTCCTGTCATTTACCAGCACTGGCTCACTTTTGTCTGCCTAGTGCTAACGCAGGTACCCTTACACCATGGTAGGCAGGATTGTTCTTGTGCAGGAAGGAACCTGATCCTGCACAAAAACAATCCCCTGAGGCATTTTCCCCTTTCTATGTGTGCCACAGCATGCAGCACCATAGAAAGAGGGGAAAACAAGGCGAAATAAACATTTTTCTTCTTGTTATGCCTCACCTGTGGAGGCATAGCAGTTTTGGTGCATTCCGAGTTCTAACACTTATGGTAACTCTGGGAATGCATCAAAATCCATGGGTGTTGTGAGGAGAACACCCAAACATCGCCCATGGAATGCCTCCCTGGGGCAGAGCAACACAACACAGCGGTTAACGCAAGGTGGCCTTGTCTGGCTTGATAAATTACACTTAGTAGTTGCATCGCACTTGCATCCTGTTGCGTGGTGGAAGTGTGACACAACTGCATGATAAATAGGGTCCTTGGTACGCACATTTACTTCAAGGATGGCTCCATGGGGCATTGGCATTAAACTGCTGTTCATTGCTACTCAGCTCAAACATTTTCATTTTATTGACGAAATCAGATGAAAGCATGAGTGTACCAGGGTAGGGGCCATAATAAGAGGTTGGAGGAGGGCTCAGTTGTGCAACTGTATTCATGCTACTGCACTTTCTACAGAGCATGCATCTAGCTTGTAATTTCTCTAAGAGTTGTATGTGCTGGAGATACCACAGTATGGAAAAAGAGAAAGGTAACCACTCTCTGCTCACTTTTTCCAAGCTTCTTTGTCAGCAATTCATGAATTCATTTAGAACATTCTGCATTTTAGAAAGCGTAATCACATAAAATCAGCTGCACAGCTGTGCCATCAAGCGCACACGTTCATGATGCAGGCCCATGATTCAAACTTGTGACGTTGACATCACAAATGGCATCCATGAAGTTGATGCCTTAGGCCACTAAGCCTGTGTAGCATCACAGAATGTTGGAGAATGTGATAAGCTGTGAGGTGGTATTTTTAATTAAGGTAATATTTCAGTATGTGACCAATCCCTTATCTTTGTGGATGTCTGATCATAACAGGTCACATTGTCAGCTCCCAATGTCCCTCACTACAAAGTGTAAGTTCCCCAGTGTGGGAGAAGGCTTCCTTCAGGGTATCGACTGTCTAATAACCGTAACATCAACTTGCCAGTCCCCAGTGAGATACACACTTTCTCCCTCAGCTTTTCCAGCCCATTTGGTTAAATATAACCTTTTCTCAATATTCCCACAGTGTAACATTGACTTTCTCACAGTATTCCTTCCTTCTTTTTATAACATAGGTCTTCCCTCGGTATGCTAGCACTCAGTGGCATATTTTCAATAAAGTGGTGCGGCGCTGCACCAAAATTGGCAGCAACGTGCTGCGTCAGTTTAGAAAAACAGGGATGCACTGAATTAAAAAGAATACAGTGCATCTCTGTATTTCCCCCTGTGCTGCTGTTAAATTTGCTGCCGAGTACCAATGCAGACACCCTTGCGCCATGGTGCAAGGATGGCTGCATTACAGGGGAGATTGTTTTTGTACAGGAAGGGACACCTTCCTACACAAAAGCAATCTTCAAAGGGGATGTGCTCTTTCTTTGCGTGCTGCAGAATGCAGCACACATAGTAAGAGCAAAAAGTAAGGGAGAAATGAAAGCATTTCTTCTCATTGCGCCATGCTAACACCCCCTTGGGGTGGCATTAGATTTTGATGCTGCCTCAGGTTTACGAAATCTCATAAATCTGGGGCAGCATCAAAAGGCAATGGGTGTTGTTGTGAAACACACACAAAAACACCCATTGCACGCCCATTCCATGCAAAGTGCTGCGTGTGAAGGGGCCTTATTTGCAAGATGGCATTAAGCCACAAAAAGTGGCTTAACGCCGCCTTGTAAATACAGTGGAGTGCACAGCCCCACTGGAACGTCAGAAAAAGTGACACATTGGTGGTGCTAGGAGCTTGTAAATATGTTCCTTAGTGTGACAGTTCTGCAAGAATTCTGTTTGTCGACATCCTCCAATATGAGAGCTCACCTCCTGGAGTGAAAGATAACTGACAACATCAGCCACCCAATAGCTGATGCGCAGTGAGTGACCAGACGTTTCAAAACATTATTTACTCTCCTTGCCATCTTCTGCAATCAGACATTTATCTTTTTGTGTGATTTTATTTGTAATGTGCATCATGACTGCTGTGCAAATGAAAGCTTTGTAATAGCACAGAGCAGCAAGAAACGTAAACCAAACAAGAGGATAACAAATCCAGATGACATACAAGTGGACTAAAACAAGCATTGGCAAAGACAATCAGTCTGTCCTTTTACATAGATACAGGAGTACCTCAAGTAATTACTAGGGCCCTCATTATGAACACGGCGGTCAAAACCGCCGTGTTCATGCTGGCTGTCATACTACTGACCGCCAGCGCCCCCATATCCCCACCGGTGGTATAAAGAACCTTCCTGTGGGCCGGCAGTTGGAAACATTGTTTCCGCCTGATGGCACAGAGGAATGCCTGGCCGGGACATTGACCCGCCGCCAATGCCTCTGTGCGGTGGGTGCAGCTGCACCCGTCACGCAGATCACTGCCCGATTTGCGCGATGGGTCACTGCATAGGGGCCCCTGCACTGCCCATGCCAAGTACATGGGCAGTGCAGGGGCCCCCAGGGGTGCCCTTGTGCACCCCTTCCACCAGCCTTTCCCTGGCAGGGAAACCCACCAGGGAAAGGCTGAAGGCTTAGGGATCATTAACCGAGGGGCAGCATCGCTGCTCTTTCGGATAATGATTCCGATCTCCGCCAGGCTGCCTGACGGAGGCAGCCTGGCGGTGAGTGAGGGCCCAAAGGGTTCATTATGTGGCGGTGTGGGCCATCATGCCACGTGATCTGCCTCTCAGAGACCTGAAATGTCTGTAAATATTTTTGTGAAAAAAGAAAAAGAAAAAGGAGTTGGGAATCAGTATTCTGGCTCAAAATGTGTTTCTCTGACCTTCATCCGCAATCCATAATGGGGCTACCGTGGGTGAGGAAGATTAGAGGTGTTGCTTCAAACATGTACCCCTCAAGTAAAGTGAAATCTGCCTGCATACCAAAAATCATTTTTTTCAGTTTTTGTGAATTCTTTTTAAAAATGTGGATAATTGGAGGGCTAGGATTGCTGACAAAGGAGTACTTTTTCATGATGTCTTCATCTGCATTTCACCTTACCTGTAGAGAGATCAAGGGTCCATCCTCCAATCGCATACACTAGGGTGCTGAGAATCAGTAACTGCATACCCTTCACCCCCTGGGACATGTTTGGGTAGTCATACTGCAGTGGAGAGGAGCAGACAAAAACTGCATCCATGTGTGGAGAATTTTGGATGCACCGTTTGTCACTGAGATTTTACCTGTGGCATGTCTGGAGTGTTTTACCACAGTATTACCTGCACCCAAAAAATGCTTCTAACCCTCTGCTATCTTTTAGCTAGGCCTGTGCTTCATAAATATCATTAAGATGCGTGCTTGCAACCTCACATATCTTTCAAATGCTGGAGAACGTAAGGGGGTGTGACCTCCCTGCACTGCAAAAGCTCTCCTTACACATAACACTGATCAACATTTACTTATCCAGGAACACCATACATGTCTGGAAATGCCTAACGTGCATGCAAACACTGTCCTTTGTATAATTCTGTTCTAACCGGTTACAAAAGGATGCTTGTCACTAGTGATTTATAAATAGTATAGTAGAGCCGTCTTATATTGCAGTCCAAATGGAAGCTGAGAAATAGCTAAATGAAGGTTTAACTTTGTCCTTTATTTAGCACAACAAGCCTGAAACACATCAAAATCCTAGGACTTTGACACAAGGCAACCAGGGAAATTCGATTCTTCACATGATCAGCAGGAAGAGACTTTGCACAACCAATAACCCGTTCTTTACTGAGCTGTGCTTATACTGGTTACAGTGTTCAATTGGAGAAATCTACACCGAAGTAAAAAATATATAGAATTCTCACACAAGGGGCATCATTAATTGGCAAGACACTGTCTCTGTATCATATGCACTCTGGGAATGTGGTTTAGTGGCTCAACCTGCCATCCTTGGGACAGGGGAACCGAGGAATAAAACCTGGCCTCGGTGCTAGACATAACATTATGTGGTTCTGGAAAAATCATTTAATCTTCCTGTTCCTAACTGTGCGTAAAATGTATTGTGTAATACAAACTTAATGTATATGGCTTATGAGCATCCTCCATCCCTCATCTAAAGTATGGCACTACATCTCTTTACAGCTAAATTTGAGGTATTGAAATAACAATGCACACCCTGGCCTAATATACTCCCTGAATGTCCCCGTCCCCCAGACAGGACAGCATTAGTGTTTTGTATTTAAAATCAACCTAGTGATTAAATTGCTGACTTGGGCTCTATTATGTTTATTCTTAGGACCTAGCAGTCCACCTGGTGTATGTTTGAATAATCATGAATTGATTCTGCAGCTTGTATCCTTTTCTCTAATGGAAAATATTTTCCTGAATATTTGCTCCTGGAACTGACCGGCAACAAGGAATCATATCAACGTCAAACATTTTTAAAAACTAGAGGGTAGGGGGGATGGCTGTGTTGTGTAGAGTCCAATATATTTGTGCGGAATCCACCACTTTTCTTAACCCCTTCACCATTACTTTTTCTTACCCAAAGAAAGCACAAAACTGTCAACAGAAACAATATTTCATCACAATTCTATTGGTGAATGGCCGCCCTATGTAGGCTGAGGGCTGTCAGTCTCCTAGGGACTCTAATCAACCTACCATTTATGAAACCAAAGGAAATCCAGAATGGTATAGTTTGGTTGGATACCAACATCTTTGTTTACACAGAAGGTCTATAAACTTCAACCTGTGGTTAAGAAAACATTTTGCATTTAGATGAAGGAAAAACAATAATCTGTGGCTGACAGCAAAGAAGTCACAGAGGTGTCCACGGCTGCCATGGAACCCGAACTGGAAGTCCTGCCGATGCTGTACAATGCAATAGGAGTCCAGGAGCAGCAACATCGACGAAGACGACAACTGTGAGTACAGACGCCTAGCACACAAGGGAAGGAGGGGAGAGTGACACACCCACATGCACAAAACACACCATACACATATACCACACACATGGAGAACAATGCGCTGAAAAATACAACAATTACATAGGCCAGAAGAAAAGAAAGCCAGGACGAATACCTGTGATTCACCCATTGTATTCCTGTGGGAACAGCGACCACAACAAAACAGCAAATATATATACAAAGGACCATTGGCCAGTCCAATTGTTCATGACAACCCACAAGGCAATGAAAAAGGCCCATCTTGACTCCTGACAGCCCAAGTGACTCCACTAGGCAGGGGCATCAATGTGGAAGGCAAGCACTTCAGTGGGGAGGGCTTGGGGGCTGTGGGGAGGGTTTTTTCTTGAAAGGGAGGACTTTAGACTTTGGTTTGTTAGGGGATGGGCTCTTGCTCCTCTTTTTAGGGGGCGGGGGAGTAAGTCTCGATTGGGTGGTGGGAGTGGCGGCCTTGTGTGCCGTAGTGAAAGCCTTCTTAGCAGGGGAGGGACATTAAAAATAAAAGGGGGGCCATGGGAAGACTGGGAGTTGGAAGGACTGGGCTGGGGGAGCAGGACCTTCTGTTTAGGAACAACCCAAGGTGGGTCAGGAGGAGGTAAGAGGACAAGGTGGGCAAGGAAATGTTTTTCAGGTACAGTGGGGCAGACTGTGGGAGCAGGTTTGGGAGTGGAGGTAGAGGGGGTAGTTTTAGGACGTGTAGGTGTGTTTGGCTAGGTTGTAGGTGCATGCAGTGTGTGCATGTGTGAGGTGGATGACTGTTGAGTGTTTGAGTGGGAGCATATATGTGTTTTGGGAGGAGGGGGAAGAGAGGGATGGAGATAACAAACAAGTTGTGTGTTTGTATGTTGGCGTGGTGTCTGCAAGTGAGGTGGGTGTGCTGCATTTGGTTGTGATGGTGGTGGTGGTGTCTGCGTATGTGGAGAATGGGGTGCTAGTCTGCGTTTCTGCTTTTGTGGTGACTGTGGGCAAGGATGAGCAGCTGGCAGGATCTGGGACTGAGGATGCTGTGCTTGAAGGTGTGAGTGCTGATGTGACTGTGAGGGAGGAGCTGGAGGATGAGACAGTGGAGGCAGTGGCTGTTGTTGTCTGTGCTTCTGTGTATTGGCTGTGTGTATGCTTGTAGTGTGATCTGTGGTGCTTGTGCTTGTCTTTGCAAGTCCTGTCTGTTGTCTTGGGTGCATGCTCTTCTGATTGTATGCATGGGATGGGTGGGGGCAGAGGGCTCTGGGACTGAGCAACAGTCATTGGAGGGGGATGGAAGAACTAGGGACACTGGCTGCCCTCAAAGGTGAGGCCAGAGCCTGAAACGATGTCTGTAGGCTGGCCAACCCAACGTAAATGCCCTGCAGGTAGGCATTGCATTGCTGAATCGGGGATGCCAGCCTCTGGATGGCATTCACTATGGTTGACTGCCCTACAGAGATGGATCTTAGGAGGTCAATAGCCTCTTCAGTGAGGGCAGCAGGGCTGACTGGAGCAGGGGCTGAGGTGCCTGCAGCGAAGGCGTGGCCCACCCTCCTAGGTGAGTGGGCATGGGAAACTGGGTAGGGGGCTACTGGGAGGGCAGTACTTGAGCGGGGGTAGCAGAAGATGAAGATACCGCTGTGGTCCCAGAGGGGTCCGCCACCACCAGGGAGCTCCCATCGGAGGAGGAATCAGAGTCAGTAGTGTCTCCCCCATGGTGCTCCCCTTGTGCTCCAACCCACTAGTCCCCTTGGTGTTGGTGGACACTGCCTCCTGGGTCCTGTGGCCTGCAGCTCCCCCACTCACTGGTGCCCCTGCTCCTTCGCCAGATGATGCTAATGCACAGAGGGACAGGAGAAGAAAAGGAGTGAGGGTGGGGGAGAAACACAGGGTCAATAACAGCACATATAGCATTCACATCACAATGACTCACTGGTAACTTACACTATGCAGTGACAACCACAATACCACACCATTGCCTGGGAACAACAGCTGAGATGAACTCTGAAGAAACTACAATCTGCACACCTACTGAGACTCACTAATCCATGTCTGCCTGTTGACAAAGGCACAGCTACACTTACTCTGTTAAAGTGTCTGCACACCGTGCGATGGCAGGTCACACAATCTAGGCAGTGGACATCAGAGCATCACTCCAACACTGGTGAGTCAGGATGTGGGCCCTACTGAAGCAGGAATCCCAGCAAATGATTAATACAAATTGTACATACCACTCGCCATAGCAATGCAGAACTATACAACATCACCTACAAGGGCATACTGAGGCATACACTGACTATTACCTTGGCATCCAAAGATCATGCCAGGCATTAGGAAACAAATGAACACAGTGAGTACACACCCCCTTGTGGCTGCTGTGCTGCCCTCAAATGCCCATCCAACTCTGGGTTGGCCACTGACAGTATGCAGGCCATTAGGGGGATCAGGGTCCGACAGGCACCCTCCCTCATTGGGAGGACGTCCCTAGCTGGGCCTCTGTGGTCTTCTGGGCCCAGCATCTCAGGTCCTCCCACCTCTTTCTGGAGTGGGCACTCCACCGGCTATAGACCCCCAGGGTCCGCAAGTCCTTGACGATGGCATGCCATAACCATTTCTTCTGATGGGCACTGACCTATATAGGAAAAAAAGACAGAAGGACACCTTTAACTACACACTACAATCAGTTACAGCAATGGACTACATACTTAATTGATCCCACAATCATCATACACATCACTCATACCTCTGTGCATATATTGCATGCAGGAAACAATACACCCTGAAGGACACACTGCATGCACACACATACATGAACATACAGCCATGCTGCATCCAAAATACCTGAAAGGTGTTCACCTGTTGATCTGGAGGCCCATACAACTGGCCATACAAGGGTAGGATCCCATCCACGAGCTCCTCCAGTTTTTCAGATGTGAAGGCTGGGGCCCTATACCCTGTAGCTTGGGCCATTGGGGTTCCAGACACAGGACACAGCAGCTCACCCAGTGGAGTTCTTGATAGGGTGAAGGTCAGGAGTCAAGTGACATGGGCTTCTAAGAATGGAGGTCACGTCCGCACCGGTAATCACCGTCACTGCCAACAGTGATCGTCATTGGTCCCTGTGTTCCATAGACTTCTTTGTTAACCAATGAGGAGCTGCATGGGGGTTCAGACCACCCTCTGCCTTGATGTCAAACGCCAGCAGAGTGAGGTTACTTCCACCTGATGTCTGCATGCGGGACAGGCGGGTGCCATGTTCTGATGATTGTTATCATGGTAGTCAATTAAATGTGCGTCATAGGTACTTATAGTACACACCAAGGCAATTCCTACAGGTTTATATCATACATGTGCTGTGAGAATCTGGCTCTTCAATAAGAGCTCATACCAGTGCACTGCTTGCAGATGAGTAGTTAACAAAAATCTCAAATGTGATGGTACAAATCACGTATCACAACTTGGACTACATCTGTGAAGCAGTATGAGTATTTGATGAAAATATATGGTATCAGAAGTCCGTTTGCATGTAGAGGTCACCAGAGCTGATTCCAATCATTGGTTCCCTGAAACGTATGAGATAGCTCTATTTACTGTGATTTTGTGTGTTTCTATCCTTCCTGCTATCACACAATTGTGATTTTTTTAATGTTCAGATACCAACCATTGCAGAGAGGAGGAATGCACCTGTGTACAAACCCCTAGTTGACTTGGCTACACTGGAGAAACGCCATATAATTCTCACCTATCGTCTGGACAGGGCCACAATCACTGAACTGTGTGAACAATTGGAGCCAGATATCATTCTTGCTCTTCGTAGTCCTACTACAATACCTCCTACATTACAGGTGCTGTTAGTGTTCCACGCCCTGGCCGGTGGATCGTTTCAGGTGATAATGGGCTTGGCTGGAGGTATGTCACAGCCAATGTTCACTAAAGTACTGAGAAGAGTTTTGACTGGCTTGCTGAAACACATGAGAAACTGTTTCACATTCCCCCAAAGTGAAGATTTGCCCACTGTTAAGGCTGCTTTCTATACAATGGGACATATTCCACATGTGATTGGGGCCATTGACATGACCCATGTTGCTTTGGTACCTCCCAGGATAAATGAGCAAGTGTTCACAAATAGGAAGAGTTACCATTCTATAAAGGTGCAGATGGTGTGCCTTGTTGATCAGTATATTTTCTACGTCACTGCCTAGTTTCCAGGATCTGTGCATGATTCCTACGTAATGAGGCACAGCAGTGTTTCACAGATGATGGCATGACTACAGAGAGAGAGAGTCTGGCTCACTGGTGAGCATGATGTTTTACACAAAGTATGTCACAGTATGTTACCTGGAGTTGTCATCTGTGCTATTGTAGACATGTAATGTGAGTTTCTCACTATTTCCAGGTGACTCTGGCTACCCAAACCTATCCTGGCTGTTGACACCAGTGAGGAATCCGAGGACAGAGGCAGAGAATTGATACAATGAGGCATATGGAAGGACCAGATGAGTCATCGGAAGAACGTTTGGGTTACTGAAAGACAGGTTCAGGTGCCCACATATTTCTGGTGGATCACTACTCTACTCCCTTGTAAAGGTCAGCCACATAGTCATGGCCTGCTGCATGCTCCACATTTTGTCCCTCAGGAGGCATGTGCCATTACTGCAGGAGGAGGGGGTAGATAATGCACCTGTGGCAGCAGAGGAAACTAAGGACAGTGATGAAGATGGGTAGGAGGAGGCGGATGTGGACAACAGGACACATCTGATACACCAGTACTTCCAATGACAGTCAGGTAAGCCTGTAGTTCTGTTCATACCATCAGTTCAATGAAGAGCTTGGTTAGAAAGCTAGTTCTGCCTATGCAATCTATCAGCTGTTTTGCAGTTTCACATACATGCCCATGTCCAACTATGTCCTCAGTCCATACAGTACTTAGCAGTTGTTGTAGGTAATGTATTGTGAGTTTGAATATGCTTACACAACCTTTCTGTGATTCCATTGTCCCTGACAGTTTGGCCTAGGTGTTATAGAGGAGGGTTTGGCTTACTGAGAACATGACATAGCTAAAATGGCAGCTACTTCCTGGGGACAGTGTGACATGTAGAGGCTGTAGTAACACAGATGAAACCATTGATGTTGTGGTTTGCCTGTGCCTAGCTTTATTAAAGGAGCTTAGATTTTTTTCTTCGAGCAAATGGAATGAACTGGGAATCCGCTTCTGTCAACAGGCTATCATCCAGTCTTTGGACCCAGGCAACCCAAAGCTAAATGTGTTATTGACTAAATCTATTAAAATTGTGCAATCTAAATTCAATGGCACTGCGAGCAATGAACAGGTATAATCGGAATATTTTCACGCCTTTGCCATATTGCCTGTTATTGGTTAGGTCGAGGAGTTCTAACGGCATATGTTGCTGTTTAGTGCAATTACTATTTAATGCACCATGCACTTTAGGGCTGTGTCTATGCACTTTGTCTTTGTGTAGTATGCGGGACTCCGGGTTGGGTGGTTTGTTTTATTTCTATATCTCAGAATGTCTTGGACTTTTAGGCAGGATTTTCTTTTTTAAACTGTCATGTGTGTCTAATTTATGGTGTGTTGTTAGCATGAATTTAGTCTCTGATGGTATTTATTCTAAGATTGCTCTTTTGATTTTTTTGTATTGGATGTTATTATCTGTACAATGAATTATTATTCATATTGTTAACATGGCATAGCTAAAACCATGGTATCTTGTCTCAGGACCTAACAAAAGTTGTGTATTGCTCACAAGTAGTATTTGGAGTTCATTACAGTGCAAAATATTAAGTTGATGTGACCAGATGAATGTAGGCTGACATGTTACAGGGACCCATGTTGCTTTACTTCCCTTTACTGCTAATTTCGTTGTCACAAAAAGTTTCCCTTTTTTCAGATGTTGGTGTGGTCACTACTGTGTACTCATTGAATGCCTACAGAGTGCTTTCACACAGTTTGGTAGATGGAGACATGTGGCAAGCACTTACACTAGGAATGTGTACCCCAAGCTGTCTGTACATTGGATGGATTCACACTCCACATGATATTTGCACATGGAATAAAGGTAAAGGCATTTCATGTACATGCAAAAAATGCATAAATCCTTCTGTTGTGTTTCCGTGTGTTTATTTCAATGACAAAAAAGAAGGGCTGGTGCAATTGAGTGGGGAGGTGGTGGACGAAATCTTCAGTGTAATGGCCAAGTTATCTTGTAGCACTGGTCCAGTATCCCTGGGGTCATAGGACAAAGAACAAGTGGTAGTCCAAAATGAACAAGGTGTATTATTGGCACACAAGGGAGACATGTTGGTGAGGCTCACTTCCTGGCAGTAGATTTGGTCTTGGGTACAGTTTCTGGAGGATGTCTGGCTTGCAGGGAACATTTGCGGGGTGGTTCCTCTGCTACACAGGGAGGGGTGCTGGTGGTCTGTGAGTCCTGTGGAAGGTCCTCCAGTCCACTAGCTGCACCAGTTGTAGAGGGCTGGTCAGTACTGGGCTAGTGGAAGGGGCCCCTGGTGTGTTGTGGACTCATGCATGATGGTGGCAATTTCACTGAGCACCCCTGCAATGGAGGCCATGTTGGCATTGTGGGCCTGCAACTGCTGCATGACCTCCTGGTGGTGATCCCTCTGCAGTCTCTGGTTCTACTGCAAGATAGTAAGTACCTGGCCCATTCTGTCCTGAGATTTCTGGTATGCTCCCAAGACATGTGACAGTGCCTCCTGGGCAGTCGGTTCCCTCGATTGGGCCACCGCTTGGCGCAAAGATATACTCCCACTGACCCTGGCCCCCTTTGCCTGTGTCCCCTGAACTGTGTGCCCACTCCCACTGACACCAGGACCTTCTTTGTCTTGCCTGAGAGGTGTTGACTCTGGTCCCTGTACAGGTGGGCACACTGTTGATTGAAGTGTCCTGGGGACAGAGGTTTGGGAACGTTGGGTGTGTGCTGTTGTCATGGAGTCAGATGTGATCTTCTCTGGGGTGGACTGGGTATTGCTTGTGATGTATGACTGTTCAGTGGTACCAGATGGGCCAGTGAGATCTTCCAGATCCAGACATCCGTTAAAGCTGTCATCACTGGGGCTTTCTTCTGGTGGAGGACTGGGTAGACGTGGCACATGTCGCCGGCTGACATTGGCTGAAGTACCTGTGGACAAGTGTGATAGTTGTTAATTTCATCCTCAGATGCATGTTTTCCCCATGGGATGGTGATTTTTTCCACCTTTGGTTTGTGTATGGTGATGCATTGTAGGATTGGTAGTGCTTCAGGCTGACCATGCATTACTTATGTGTGTGAATGATGACGTTGGAGAGGTGTGAATTAAGTGGGTTGGGCATGCAGGGTGAAATTGTTGAGGGTGGTTATGGGGTGGTTCTAAGTTTAGGATGGAATGGGTTAAAGGGAGATATGGTGACAGGGAAACATGCCATGCAGGTGTACATGGTGGTAGATAAGTATGGGTGACTTACCAGTGACCAGCCCTCCAGTGATTCCAGTTTGGCCCTCTGGATGCAGGATAGCCAAGACCTTCTCCTCCCATGTTGTCAACTGCGGGGGAGGAGGTGGGGGTCCCAATGCCAATGACGGCAATGTGGTGCCTGGATGCCATTGCACACACCTTCCCCGTAGGTCATTCCACCTCTTCCTTATGTCATCCCTTGTGAATGAATAGGTTCCTACGGAGTTCACCTTGTCCACGATTCTCTGCATAGCTCCATCTTTCTGGCAATTGATATCTGCTGGACCTGTGCACCAAACAGCTGTGGCTCTACCCTGCGATTTCGTCTACCATGACCTGCAACCCCTCATCAGTGAAATGGGGGTTCTTTGTGGGGACATACCGATTGTGTAGTTGGTGTAGTGTGTGTGTGTTGTGCAAAGGGTGGAATGTTTGGTGGGGGTGAAGGTTGTGTGAGTATGTGGGACGCTGTGAAGTAGTGAATTAGTGCAGTGTTGTTGTGTGTTTGGTGTAGGGCTAGGATGTGTGGTGTGTGATGCGTGCAGGGTGTACAGGTGGATGTGGTTTGTGTGTGCAGTTCTAGGGAATTGTGGGTTGTGTGGGGGGGTGTTTTATAATGCTGTTGGTAGGTGTGTAAGGTGTGTGTATGTGTATCAGGTGTGGGTAATTCAGTCTGGCCATTGTTGGCTTTTGCTGTTGTGGAGGGGCAAAATCAACTATGGCGGTCCACACCGCCAATGGGTTACCGCTGTTGATGGACTGCTGTGATGATCTGTGGGTCTTTCTTTGGAGGGTAGTTTGTTATGGGCGTGGTGGTGAGGATGGTGGGACCGACTCTCTACTGCCTTCATTTGCTCTGGCGGTGTTGAAATTATGGCTGCTTTCTGGCGGCTTTGTTTTTGTGACTCATGATACGGCAGGCGGATTGCCGCCTCTGGGGCAGTCTTTGGGCGGCCGTCACCACGGCGGTCTTCAGTATAGACCGCCAAAGTCATAATGAGGGTCTAAATCTTTAATCAATAATTCCTGAAGAGAAAAGGATACAGACGGTAGGATCAATTTATGATTAGAAATATATACTTCAATGAATAGCATGTTTACTCTCAAATAATGAAATTAAGGAGGTGCATTTGATGACCAGCTGATTTCAAGTCATGGTGATATACCAATAATTCTAATACAAATTATTATTCACCACAATCAAGTTCAAAATTGGTAATTGAGCACTGTTATCAAATACATAAAGGATATATTAAATATGGAAATAACAACAGTCAGTATAAGTGAAAAAGGTGAATAAGACCTCTGAATACTACATTGCGACTGTTTTAATAATTCTTAGATGAAAACAGTTAAGGGACAATTCAACAAGCAGAATTAATATTTTCTGGGATGTTGGATTAGTATAATTGATAATAACATACATCAATGACTTTTAAATTAATATTTTGGTTAAAATCAGTCCTATTATGGAAAGAATGGTGAGCAAGGGTGTAACTTCGGGGGTGGGGTGTTTGAGGTGTTACACCCCTCTAATAAATGTATTTTCCGATAAACAGTTGGGTACAGGTGCTTTTAGCAGGGAAGGGGAGGTGTCTGTCGATTTTCACCAGGAATTTTTACAGACACACAATTACTTGCAAGTCCCTGGTAAAGTGCACTATATGTGCCCAGAGCCTGTAAATGAAATGCTACTAGTGGGCCTGCAGCCTTGATTGTGACACCCATTACAGTAGTTCTGCAAACATGTCTCAGGCCAGCCATTGCAGACCCTGTGTTTGCCATTTTAAACTGCCATTTCATCCTGGTAGGTGCACCCACTTGCCAGTCCCAACCCATCCTTTTTATTACATAGAAGTTATCCCTAAGGTATGCCCTGGTTAGCCCCCATGGCAGATGCAATCTATTTAAAAAGTTGAACATTAATTTTTAATTTAGCGTGTCCTGGTAGTGAAAAGTTATTAAGTTCATTTTTTACTACTGCAAAGGCTATCTCTTCCATAGGTTAATATTGAGGTTACCTTGAAGCAACCATTAATTGTAACTTGCAATTGGGAAAAAATACAAATTCGAAGTGTGGTGTTGCTGAAGACACAATAAAAAATCACAGCTTATGGTGAAGTTGGATTTGAGGTTGTAAGCCTTTAAATGGCACTTTTAGAAAGTTGGCATATTCTTACATTAACCATTCTGTGTCTCTGCATGTTTCTCAATACACGCTTGGAGTGGATGACCACTGGGTTTTTGCGCATTCTCTCCAGACAGTCACACACAAAGGGAGCTTGGGTATGACATCTGCATCCTGATGGGTGTTCCTGGGCTAGATGGGAGGGAGGATCTGACGCACCTTATACCTGCTTGTATCTCTCCCCTCACAAAGGGCTGCATAAACCCCTTTAGAGTGTCTGGAGGCAGGAAAAGAAGGTCCGTGATCTTGTGTACTTCAAAGAATCATTGAATCCCCCCCCTACTTAAAAGGCACATCTGGAGAGAAGTACTGGACTAAATCAGACATCTACTGGAGCCAAGTACATTCTGCCAGGAAGAAGGAGTGCTGTGCTGCCATGAGTGGCTGCCACTTAGCAACTGCATTGTTGTGTTGGACTACTGCTTGCTGTCTGCTGTGCTGTAGGAGGGAATGTGTAGTGTTGTGGCTTGCGGCAACGGCGCGCAGTGTTTTCTTTGATCCGCGCGCCGCTCTCGTGAACCAGTTCGGCACGAGACGCGTTCTTTCAACGCTCCGTGCCGAACAAATTCGTTGGAGAAAAGGGGTTGAGAGCGTCGGAAGAAGCTGGATTAAAGAGCTTCCTTCATATATGTTGCCAGGGTGGTTTCTACAGATAAATAAACCTGGATGAAATCTACTTACGTTTTGCGACTTCATTACTACATTTTGTGGCGACGAGGAGTAAGAAACCACCCAGCGAACCCACAAGTCAAGATTTGGAGGTGTTTTCCTTTCGTCAGGAGCAGTGCTGTGAGTCTAAACTCCGCCCCTACAACTAGACAGCTAACTGTGAGACTTTAATTCAGTATTATTTGTGGCCTCTCCAACAAAGCCTCATGTTACAACTAGAGCGCTAACTTCTTTTTGTGAATTTGATGTGGAACTGAACAAACGCCATTTTTTTTTCTTCTGCTAAAGATTTCTGAACTTTTATTTTTTAAAGCAGAAGATTTTTTTTTTAAAGTGGTGTTTGTTACCTACATAAAGCGTTTGCGCAGGAATCAGTATGCAGGCTGTTACACCTCCACCACCTTTCTTAGAAACTCCTGGTGAACCACCTATCACATGGAAACATTGGTTTGATGCTTTTGAAACATATTTAGGAGCGTTAGGAGCTACTAGATTTAGACCAGAAAGAAAGGAATGTCTTTTATTACACTCGCTTGGCTTTGAAGGGAGATCTACGTTTAAACATCTACCAAATATAGAAACACATCAAGATGAAGAACTTGATGAATTCCAAGAAGCAGTTAAAAAACTGGAATTGAGGTTCAATGAGCCCCCGAGTTTAGTCGTTTTAAGTCACAAATTCTTCAAACGAATACAGAAATCTAATGAAGACATTGATACGTACATATCAGCTTTAAGATCTTTGGTAGCTGAATGCGAATTTGATAATTTTAGTGATCAGCTTATAAGAGACCAATTCATTTGCCACTGTTTGGACAAAAATATTCGTCAGAAGCTCTTGACTTTGGGGAATCCTAGCCTTAATGAGTGTATCAGAATTGCTAAAAGTATTGAAACTTCTGTACGATCTGTGAAGGAACTTGAAGACAAGCCTCAAGAACATGTCTGCCCTGTATATAATAAAGAGACCTCAGTCTTTAAAAAAAAAGGAGATTCTTTGAAAAACACCAACTCCAAATCGTTTTTTTCTCAATCCAATTTTTGTTTCAGATGTGGAAATAATTTTCACAAGAAAGGGAGTAAACCTTGTCCAGCAAAGTTTGTTACTTGCAGATTGTGCAACAAAGTTGGCCATTTTGCTAAGGTTTGTCAAAGCACCAATGGTAACAAAATTAATGTTGGTGCTATCAAAGATGAAACTCAGGATTTTCAAGAAAGTGATCTTGTCTCTGATTTACAAGACATGGTGTTAGTTGTTAATGATGATGTTGTCAAGTGGCGTGATCCTTCAGACTGTGTTGATCCGTATGTGGAATTGGGTGTTGGAGACAAAGTTATTCGTCTGTTAGTTGATTCTGGTGCACGAATTACAATGATCACTAAAGAACTTTTTCAAGATACATGGAATGATAGACTTCTTCATCATCCAGACAGATCTCCTGTGTCATACGAAGGACGGAAAATTGACTTGTTGGGATATTTTGAAGATGTTCTGAAATTCAAAGGGAGAGTTATTTATAGAAAAATTTATGTAGCTGAAAAGGGTCTTAATATTCTTGGTTGGTTTCATCAAGGATTGTTCGGTATGATATTAAGACCAGGTACACGTGAGCAAGTGCTCGCCGTGAGGGATTCAGATATGGTGGAAGATCTATTAAACGATTTTCTCAAAGTCTTTTCTGGAGAATTAGGGAAAATTAAAGGTTTTAAGCACAGAATTAAAGTGAAAGAAGGTGCCCTGGCCATTAAACACAAGATGAGGGGAGTACCTTTTAGTGCACGGAATGATTTGGAGAAGGAATTGATTTCTTTGACCAAGTCAGGTATTATTGAACAAATTGAGTCTTCACTTTGGCTTTCTCCTTTGGTCGTTGCTAAAAAAAAAAATGGAGAGCTTAGGGTATGCATAGACTTACGTGCTCTGAACAAAGAGATTTGGGTTGATTCTCATCCTTTACTGAAAATAAATTATTTGTTAGCTCTTGTCGCTGGTGCTAAGTTCTTTACTAAATTAGATTTAGCATCTGCTTACCACCAAATTGAATTGGAACCTGATTCCCGACATTTCACCGCTTTTGTTTCACCGTGGGGTACCTATCAGTATTGCAGGTTACCTTTCGGTTTAGCATCGCCTGCGTCTGTGTTCCAAAGAGTAATGGAAAGTTTACTCAAGGGCATTGATAGAGTAGCCATATTCCAAGACGATGTGTTGATTTTTGGGCCTGATCGTCATTCTCATGATGCCACACTCAGACAAGTTCTGTCTATTTTTCAGCAACGAGCAGTTGTGTTAAAAAGGGAAAAGTGTGAATTCCTCAAAGACGAGGTAGAATATCTGGGCCATATGATTTCTAGTTCAGGTGTCAAACCAAAACCTGGTTTGGTTCAGAACATTCTCGATGCGGCTCCTCCCTCTGATAAAAGTGGTGTTAAAAGTTTTTTAGGCCTGTGTGAATTCTATTCTCGGTTTATAAAAGATTTTGCTTCCAGAGTTAGACCTATTTCAAACTTACTGAAAGCGAAAGTAGATTTTAATTGGAATAATGATTGCAGTGAAGCATTTGAATGGATTAAACTTCAGCTTTCCAAATGTGTGGGACTGAAACCGTTTAATCCTGAGCTCAAATCTGTGCTCACTGTTGATGCCAGTAATGTGGGTTTAGGTGCAGTTCTCACGCAACAAACTCCTGATGGAGAAAACACTGTGGGTTTTGCTTCCAGAGTCCTAAGAGATTCGGAATGCCTGTATTCGGTTATTGAAAAGGAGCTCCTAGCCTGCTGGTGGGCGATAGAGAAATTCCGCACTTATCTCTGGGGTACTAAGTTTTTGCTCCAGACAGACCACAAACCTCTCATTTTTATATTAAGTGGGAAGAATGTGAAAAATTGTTCACCTAGGATTGCAAGATTCTCAGCTCGCCTCCTTCAATTTCAATTTGATATTCAGCATATTTCTGGAGGAAAAAATGCACGAGCTGATTTTCTGTCTAGGTTCCCTGCGGTTTCCCCATCACAGGTCTTAAAAGATGAATGTGACGATGAGAGCTGTATTATAGCTTCTCTTGAATTGGATGATGCTGGTCCATTTTCTGAAGCAGAATGGATTTCGGCTACAGATAATGATCCTGTATTGAAAACCGTTTCTAAATTTATCAGTGAGGGGTGGCCTAAAGAGAAGTCTTTAGAACCGGGTATTCAGCCTTTTTTAAAAATTAATGAAGAATTATCATTGGAGGGTGGATTGGTTATGAGATCGGAAAAGTTGATACCTCCTCATATTTTCAAACAACAAATAATAACAAAAGCCCATGAGGGACACCTAGGTTCGACTTTCACTAAACGTAGGGTACGTTCTTTTTTCTGGTGGCCCCAAATGGATACAGAAATAGATAATCTAGTCAAGGGTTGTGTTATTTGCGCATCTAGCGATAAAGTTCTTAAAACATCTGTACCTCCCTTAATGCCCATTGAATTGCCGGAGCGACCCTGGGTGAAACTAGGTGTTGATTTGATTGGTCCTTTTTATACCCTGCCGTCAAATGCTAAGTTTGCTTTAGGTCTATTAGATTATTACTCAAAATGGCCAGAGGTCAGATTTATTAGTGAACCAAATTCAAAAGCTGTGGTGAAATTTATTAGAGATGTGTGCATGAGGGAGGGTTTCCCCGAATACATTGTTTCTGATAACGAAGTGCAATTCGTTTCCAATGAAGTGGAACAGTTTTTCAGGAGTAGTAGTATTAAACACCTAAAAAGTTATTTGTTTCACCCTCAAACTAATGGCCTTGTAGAACGCTTTAATCGGGTCCTGGGTGATTGTATTAAGTGGGCCATACAGCACAAAGTTGACATTCACTCTGCTACTCAATCAATGTTGTGGTTCTATAGGACTACACCTCAGTCTTCCACTATGGTTTCTCCTTTCGAATTATTACGAGGTAGGAAACCGGCCACTGAGTTTAAGCCTGCGTGGATGTTCAAGTTATTGAAACAAGAGGTGTGTGTCCAAAGCTTAGATCATTTTGTGAGAAGGAATGTAGCAAGGGCTCAAATTTCACAAAAACTCCATTATGATGAAAGGAGGAAAGTGTCTGATTTGGAGGTGAATGCGGGAGATTTCGTGAAAATTTAATTTGGGGGTTTCATCAAGAAAGGTGACTCTAAGTTTTCGTCACCGGTTTTAGTCAACAAAGTATGTGGAAATGCTGTCAGAGTTGAGGGTGGTCATTGGTGGAACAAGTCTAAGGTTGTGAATGTTCCTTGTCCAGCCAATATGAGCCTGTTAGTTGGTGAAGCTGAGCGTCATAAAAATTGTGATTTTCAGGATGATTGTTCGAATGAGCGTGTGGATGCAGGCAAGGTTCGTGATGATTTCTCCATGGTACGCAGAAGTACTCGTATAAGACGTAAGCCTCACAGATTTAGATGAATATATGTATTATTATTTTTTTTGTATTCCTTTGGAATGTTGTTGTTATAAATTCAATTGTTCTTTGCCTCTCGTTGTTCTATATTTTTTTGTCAATACTTATATTTCATTGTAATTGTATAAATAGTGTTGTTAGTATAACTACATGTGGAACTAGTGCTGTATTCTGAGTGTAGTATGTATAGTTTTTCAATGTATAGTTATATCTTTTTTCTTCCTTTTTGTTTTGTTTGGAAGAAGAAAACCCATGTAGTGTTGTGGCTTGCGGCAACAGCGCGCGGTGTTTTCTTTGATCCGCGCGCCGCTCTCGTGAACCAGTTCGGCACGAGACGCGTTCTTTCAACGCTCCGTGCCGAACAAATTCGTTGGAGAAAAGGGGTTGAGAGCGTCGGAAGAAGCTGGATTAAAGAGCTTCCTTCATATATGTTGCCAGGGTGGTTTCTACAGATAAATAAACCTGGACGAAATCTACTTACATTTTGCGACTTCATTAGTACAGAATGCCACTTTGCTACTTGCTCTGCTGTGTTGGCCTACTGCCGTCTGCTTCTTCCCTAGATTGAGAAGGACTGGATCTGTTCTATACATCCCGGAAACCAAGATTCTCAGGGGATTGTTGGTTTGACCTGTGTTCTCCTGCAGTCTCAGGGACATTAAAGGCCGCTTGCAACTCTTCTGGTGCTGCTCGACTTTAACATCTGTGAGTCTTACCCTTCCCTGAGGGCCCCCTTCCAGCCCTGGACCTCAGAAGGGGGTTCTGCAGCTGTTTACTGCAAAAACTGGTGCATCAACTGGATTGCATGTGAAAAATTGGTGCATTATGCCTACAGCACCGACCCAGAGGCTGCACAATGACAACGGATACACAGTCTGTGCGGCTTGAGAATGACACTCTGCACTACTCAACAACATAACATTGCATTCATCTCAGAGTTTGACCCCCACGTAGGACCCGATTACAATGCTAGATGACAATGCAGTAACTTGATCTTGGAAGTTCCTCTAATGTGCTTTAGGAGTCCACAACTCACCCCAAGGTTCCAGAAACTCCGATTTGCTCATTGAGGGTTAGGACTCCAATTCCCAGAATGCACCAGGCTAAAATCCAAAAATGACTTATGGTCATTGGTCAGCTGATCAGTTTGTTCAGGGCTTGATGCAGGGGACTCTGGTCAGCTATTTTCTACCAGTAGCATAGAGGAATCCCTTCTTAAAGCAGTAGAAGCCAGGCAAAGTCATTTTTGTGGTGAAGCCCATGTGCACCTGGTGCAGTCCTTCTGAGTGCAATGTCCAGGTGCAGGCCATGGATTCAGAAGGGTGGTCCTTCTTCTTGTCTTGTCTTGTTCCTATAGGTGAGGTGCAACTCTGCCAATTTTATCCTTGCTCCTGGGGTGGGAAGAGGAGGGGGGTGCTATCCAATCATGTGCAGCCAACCGCCCTCTTGAGTGACCACTTCCTGGGAAGTGTGGCAAAAATCAATCCCAGGGAGCAACATTCCTCCAAAATCCAAGATGTCAAAAATGCAATCTTAGAGTTTAGGTCTGGCAAGCCAACCCACTGGTGTGGCTAAGATTCCCTTAAAACTCCCCTTCCTTAATCTAATCAGGGGCACCTGGCAGTCTAGGTTTGCAGGAAATGGGGGAGGTACAGTGGCTGTCCCAAATGTGCTTCTCTCCTTTGAAGACCAGTTTGGTTGCTCTCCCCCCATCCTGTTCTACCATCTGCTGAGACAGATCTCCTCACACCAAATGCGTCCTTTGTGTCAGCCCAGGCCACTTCACACCTCATCAAGGATTCCTGGCTCAGGCTGCCAGAGGCTGACCAATCAGAGCAAGGTACTCCAGGTTTGAAACTGGTAACTTTTAGTAAGAGTTCTAAAACTCTTTCTAGGTACTAGTTATAACACATTTAAAAATGACAAGTTGGGTTTATTATAACTTTCAATTTGATACTAAACTTGCCATATTTATCTCCTTCCTATGTAAAAGAAGACTTTATTATTTTAAAATAAAGACTCTTCAAGTTAGCCTATGGAGCCCATTTACTACAATGGGGATAACAATGTTAGCTATTTTTCCTTCACCAGGGTTTATAAAACATCTTTTATAAAGTCTCTGCTTATAATTACACTGCACCCAACCATGGGGGCACCTCAGGCATACCTTAGGGGTGACTTATATGTAAACATAGGGTAATTTAGGACTTTGGAAGTACTTTTAATTCCAAACTCGAATTTGGGGTTAACTTTAACTTAAAAGTGTTCAGCAAGGTAGGCCTACCTTCACAATTACACTGGGCACCACATCATTGCACCTATGGGTGTACTACCTATGCGTGGGCCCCTAAACCTACATGCCCTACCATATAATAGGGACTTAGAGATAGATTGTCGCATGTAATTATAATTAGCCTAATTTGCATATCTATTTTAATCAGAGCAAATGCCCTGGGACTGTTTAGCAGTGCCAAGGGCACCATCGTAGTCAGAAAAACACCAGCATAAGTGAAAATAGAGGCAAAATGTTAGAGGGCTTCTGCAATCAGCCCAGTTTTCCCACAGTCTGAAATTTTGATTTTCACCATTTCCTCACAACGTCAAGTAACCTTTTGGCCGCTAGTGACTTCTATGCACTGTTTTCACATTTAGGGCCTGATTTAGAGCTTGGTGGAGGGTTTACTCCATCACAGATGTGAGGGTATCCCATCCGCTGTCTGTTGGAAAATGGGTTATTGGTAAGGGCAGGTAGGTACCTACACTTAGCAATAGGCCACTAACCTCCTCTTAGGTCCAGTTAGGTCTCAGTAAATTAAACCCAGCTCAACCCTTGGTAGCTTGGCAACGAGCGACAAGGCTTAACTTAGGGGACAGAGTGTAAAGCATTCAAATATCAGAAAACAGTAATTAAATAAAACACAGGAAACAGTTTAAAAATCCAAAACCAATTTAGAAACATAGATTATGGGGGTCATTCCAAGCGGGAACCGCCAGAAGACCGTACCGCGGTCAAAAGACCGCGGCGGTCATTCTGGGTTTCCCACTGGGCTGGCGGGCGACCGCCAAAAGGCCGCCCGCCAGCCCAGCGGGAAACACCCTTCCACGAGGAAGCCGGCTCCGAATGGAGCCGCGGAGTGGAAGGGGTGCGACGGGTGCAGTAGCACCCATCGCGAATTTCAGTGTCTGCTAAGCAGACACTGAAATTCTAAGTGGGGCCCTCTTACGGGGGCCCCTGCAGTGCCCATGCCATTGGCATGGGCACTGCAGGGGCCCCCAGGGGCCCCACGACACCCCATACCGCCATCCTGTTCCTGGCGGCCGAAACCGCCAGGAACAGGATGGCGGTCGGAATCCCCATGGCGGCGCAGTGGAGGATTCCCCTAGGCAGCGGAAAGTCCGCGGTACACCGCCGACTTTCCGTTTCTGGCCGCGGCTGTACCGCCACGGTCAGAATGCCCAAAGGAGCACCGCCAGCCTGTTGGCGGTGCTCCCACGGACCACGGCCCTGGCGGTTTTTACCGCCAGGGTCAGAATCAGGGCCTATATTTTTATCTTCAAAATGACACAAAAACAAATAAAATCGGTTAAGGGGAACCTGAGATATGAATTTTTAAAGAATTATTGTTTTCTAGTGCCTAGAAACAAAAAGCGCCAATCTGGTCATCTGGTCGCACCTTGACCGGGGCAAAGTCACAGTTTAAGGCCGACTGTGATGGAGCCTGGCTCGGCTACAGCCCGCAGGAGGCCTCGGTCAAAAGTTTACCTTCGCACTTAGTCGTTTTTCTGAAGATTTTCTTCAGTGGGACGAATCTGCCAGTCCATTCTGACCTCCTGGAACTCTTCTCCGGATACGCGTCGCGGGAGACCTCGGTGGAGATTTTTACCTTCGGACTTAGTCCTTTTTTCGAGGTGAAAATCCTTCGACCGGGGTAAACATGGATCTTGATCTGACGTCCTTGGAGCCCTCCTCGGATACGATGGCTGGGATGTCTCGGTCAACTTTCTACGTTCGGACTTAGCCTCTTTTTTGGAGATTTTCTTCACCGGGACGAACCTGCAAATCAGGTCATGTCGCGGTTGAGGCAAGCTGGCTAGAGTTGCCGCGGCGGGTCGGTCCCTTTATCGAGCTTTTTGTCAAAAGTTCTCCAAACTTCTGGATATTCTCCCAGATGTTCTTTTAAGGTTCTTTTGGGGTCCACAGCTCACCCCAAGGTTCCAGAAGCTCCGAGATGATCCTTGGGGGTGTGGACTACAACTCCCAGAATGCACTTGGCGCAAACTCCTTTTTGGCCACTGGATTTCTTCAGGAGTTGGTGCAGGGGACTCTGGTTAGCAATTTTTCACCTGTAGAAAACAGTAAGTCCCTCCTTGAACCAGTTGAAGCCAGGCAAAGTCCTCCTTGTGGTGAAGCCCAAGTGTGCAGCTGTGGTGCAGTCCTTCAGAGTACAGGGTCCAGGTGCAGGCCAGGGTTCCAGCAGGGCAGTCCTTCTTCTTCTGTAGTTCTTCCTGGTAGGGATGTGGTAGGGAACTGAGGTGTGGGTGCAGGTCTTCCAGTTTTATCCTTGCTCCTGGGTGAAAAGCAGGGGGGTCCTGGTTCTCCAATCAAGCGCAGAGTCCTTCCCCCGGTGATGACCACTTCCTGGGAAGTGTGGCAAAAATCAATCCCAGGAGGCAACATTCCTCAAAAATCCATCATGGCTGAAAGTGATTTTTGGAGGTTACATCTGGCTGAGCCCACCCACTGATGTGGCTAAAAATCATAACACCCCTCTCCTGCCCTCTCCTAATCTAATCAAGGGGGCACCTAGTTGTCTGGGGTTGCAGGATGTGGGGGTGTTGTTGGGTTGCTCCAAATGTCCTTCTCTGCCTTTGAAGACAAGTTTGGCAGCCCTACCCCTTCCTGCCTCACCATCTGCTGAGGGGAGATCCCCTCCCACAGGTGCATCTCTTTGTGTGAAGCCAGGCCACTTCACACCTCACCAAGGCAGCCTGGCCAGGTTGCCAGAGGCTGGCCAATCAGAGCACAGAAGCAAAAACAATGCAGGGTTGAAGTTGGCAACTTTTCAGGTAAAGTTTAAAACTCTTTACCTGAACAAGTTATATTAAATCCCACAACTGGAAGTTGTGGAATTTATTATAACAATTAATTTGATACCAAACTCTTCGTATCTGTCACTTAAGGGGACTTTTAAAATGAAAATAAAGTCTCCCCATTCTAGCCTATGAAGGCCATTCACTACAATGAGAGAAAAACAAATTTGGCTGTTTTTACCTCACCAGGGCTTATAAAACTATGTTTATAGGGTCCCTGCTTATAGTTACAATGCACCCAGCCCTACGGGCACATAGGGCACACCTTAGGGGTGACTTATATGTACAAATAAGGTAGTTTAAGACTTTGGAACTACTTTTAATTCCAAAGTCGAATTTGCATTAACTTTAACTTAAAAGCAGCCAGCAAGGCAGGCCTGCCTTTAAAATGATACTGGCCACCTCAGCAGTGCACCTATGGGTACACTACCTATGCTGTGGTCCTTAAAACCTACATGCCCTGCCATATACTAGGGACTTATAGGTATGTTGACTTGGCCAATTATAATTAGCCTAATTTGCATACAGATTTTACACAGAGCACAGGCCCTGGGACTGGTCACCAGTACCCAGGGCACCATCAGAGTCAGGAAAACACCAGCAAAAAGTGGAAAATGGGGGCAAAACGTTAGGGGGCCTCTGCTATCAGCCCTGTTCTCTCACACCATCTTACAAATTCTATAGGCTATAATGGAACTGTAATACAGCGGACGGTAAATCCATCACGTTTAGACGGAGTAACCCCCTAACACTAAATCAGGCCCTTAATCTTTAAAAATGCATTTGTCAACTTCTATCCATTTGATTGTTATCATTTTGGTTTTGTTTCACTCAGATAAATAGTCTCTATTTTTCTAAACGGGTGTGGACTCTTTGTGGTGTTTTTATTGTGTTACTGTATTTTAATTGTTGCATAAATACTTTACACATTGCCTCTCAATTTAAGCCTGACTGCTCTGTGCCAATCTACCAGAGGGTGAGCACAAGTTCATTTAGGGTATGTATTTGACTTACCCTGACAAGGATTGTGATCCCTACTTTGACAGGATGCATACCTCTACCAACTAGAGACCCAATTTCTAGCACTCTCCCATAAGATAACATTGGAGTTACCCTATTACATTTTATAAGTGTAAATTCCAAATGGGAACAGCTAACCCTCTTAATGTTTGGTTCTCTGGTATTGCGATCAAAAATTCTAACTTAAGGTGAAGTCTGGATTTAAATTGCACATCTGTTTTGCTTTCACTAATGACCGAGCAGACAAAAATCTCGGGAATGCACTTTTTAGTTTAAAGAAGACAATTATTATTACTTCACCACGCAGTTCCTGAGAAAGGAGATTAGTAGGTCGGAAGCACACATTTAAAAATAGTCACAGCAATGAAAGGAAAATATATCAAAGTGATTCTCAACTGCAATGTACACAGCAAATATATGTGATTATATCATAGCATAATTGCAAAGCAAAGAATAAAGTCAAAATTCATCACCGCAGGGCCTGCCAATGCTCTTCATCTTTCTCATGCCAGCAAGCTGATGACCCCTGATCAACTGCGAGAAAGAGTTTTCCACCATCACAGGACAAGTGTCTGTGGCAGGCATTTGAAGTCCAATCCTGACTGAAGTCTCGGAAATTCCCGTCGCTGCTGCCCAGGGACACCTTTTATATCTTAAATAATCATGGAAAAAAGCCTTCTGAAAGGCCCTTCCCTCTCAGATTGGAATTATTCAAAAATGCTGGCTTGTTTAGGTAAACTTTGACAGGAAAGTGGCGAAAGCTGGCCATCGTTCCGAGACACGCCTTTCAAGGTCAAACTGTTCTCTTGCATATGATAAACACTAGCTTGTTACGGCCTTATCGTACTAACTGCTCACCTCCTCCATGTCATGTACCAGCACTGGCTCTTCGGTGTGAAGAAAAACACGTAGAAGTAGAAAAAACACATTGCATAACATGTTTGCACGGAAAAATACTTTAACATGGAGGCAAAGCTAAGCTGACCGCAAAATGGACTCTAGACGGAATACAAATGTAATGTCTAACGCCACGATAAAGCCAATAGGCAGCTAAACTGAATACAAAATGTAATCTCCTATTGGTGGACATTGAACAACTAAAATGCACAGTGGTGAAACACAAAGTCAGTGGTCAAAAATACTTATTTTCACTACAACATCTGAAAAAGCCACTTTTAGAAAGTTGGCATTTTCTTGCCTTAGCCATTTGGAGCCTGCAGTCTGTCTGTGGGTCACATCACTGGATGTAGTTGACAATTGGGCTTTGTGTATTCCTCCCAGACACCAACACCCAAGACGGACCTTAGCTGTAACTAGATAGGTCATCACTGGCAGGATGGGAGGGAGGAGTTACATCCAGCTCCTCTTACACTTGAAAATGTAATGTCGCCATAAAAAGGGGCCATACCCTATGTAGTTAGTTTGAAAGCATTGTTAAAAATAAAGTTAAATATAACAACATCAAGAACTAGTAACAATGAATCGTATAAAACAGCCAGCCTCATCAGAAATACACTTGCTATATTGTACTGACACCACACAAACTCTGTGCATTCCTTACTCACATGTATTTAAACAGCCAAATAATGGAATAATTTCTCTATCGCTGGCCAGACAATATGTCTGATTAATAGAACTACATTTACATTGTTCTTTATTGAACACTTACTGACTGTCACAACATATTCCACTCTTCTACAGCACAAAAAGGCCTTTCCTTTACACATTCTCGCCAGGCTCATTTACTGTGTTCTAGCTCGAAAATACACTAGTTTTTTCTGTCACTTTGGCTAGAAATACTTTTGATATTGTATAAATGGTCATTATAGTATTAAAAACGGACACAAACAGAATTAAAATAACATAGTGTCCCTGATATGTGTCTCACTCATAGTTTTCTGCCTTAAATCCAGTAACTGCAGTGTAACAGTTTTGCAATAGTGATCCATTTGTCATTGTGGAGTCAATGTTGTAAACACATTTCTTTGAGCTCACTGCAGTGGTGTCTCCATTTAATATTGCAATACACTCTTGCAGGATACCAGCTTTTGCAGCATGAGATTTGCTGTTACACAGTGTGTAGTCTTACAAAGATTTGTGTGCTTGCTTTGGAGCACCATTACTAAAACAGTGCAATTATTAAAGTCCCTCCCACTGCTATCCAATATATACAATTTACTCACACTTTGACCTGGGGCCTAACTTGTGATCAAGTGGCTGACATCACCGCCTTCATCTGTGTCAAATTCATCCAGTCCATGAAATTGTTTCCTCATGAGGCAAATTATTGAAAGGCCCTTCTTTTCTTGGTCAAACACCCACAAGAGATGTTAATGACCTTTGAGAAAAAATGTGTATGTTAGATAGGATCAAAAAGAAATTAGTGAGGACACAACTGCATGGACATTTGATGAAGGAGTACCTAAGGACCATAACCATTCCTGTAGGACTTCAAGTTAGGAACACACCTGTCATTTTCATTAAGGATCCTAAATACAGAAATAACTTTAGTTTTGTTGCCAACCAGTGCTCATGGCGCTGGGTGGTTTTGTGCATAGACACTGCTCTTGAGCACACTAAAAGCCTCTCGTAATAAGGTAAGATTCTTCTTGAAAGAATATTCACCGACTTTGAAGGTTTATAAGGTAAACTTAAAAGAAGATGTGGTAGATTTAGACACTATAACACAAGGTACTCCGACATGTTTATTGACTGTGAGTTCATTCTAGAATGGTGGAAGGAAATTTCCAGCAAGATAAAGTTGATCACAGATATAGATATTCAGCTTCCTTCTTCTTTGCTGCTGCTGAATGACCTTCTGTCTGCTAACATTTTGGATGAAATTGCACTCTTTGGATTGCCAAACTTTTAGTGATTGGTAAAAGGATAATTCTCTATTAATGGAAGCTTTGTATAGGTGTTTGGTTTCTGACCGGACCACACATGGAAACCTGATGAATGTCAGCTACAAAATGAAAAATGATGAACTAAACTTCACTCCCATTTGTACCAGATGATGTCTATGTTTAATTTATTGCATGCTCTTTAGTCACACTTTAAGAAACAATTGAACGTTTTACAAATTATTAATCCTACACATTGTGTTTGTGTTCAAACCAAATTTTATATACAATCAAGTAATCAGCTTTTGAGCTTCGTTTTTATTGTTCGTTTTTTGAAATTGCACTACATCTGCTGTCATTGTTTGAACATAGTATACGTAGCATTTGATTAACAAATTGCTTTCAAAATTTAAATATGAAAAATAGGCTTTTGATCATCTCAAGAGAGCAATTTGTCTAATATAGCACCAGGCTATTGATTTTTTTTTATTCTGAAGGGAATGCAAACATTATCACTAACTGGAACAGATTAAACATATGAAGAAAACATCTTAATTATGATTTTTGACACTTTGCTGCCATACTAACTTAAGTCCATGAGCCAGAAAACATGTAATCTATTCAAATTACGGGCCTCATTTGAAAGGAAATGTCAGGGCGTGGAGCTGTGACAAATTTGACACGGCTGCGTTCCGACATTTCAAAAATGCAAGGATGCACCGTATTTACAACCCCTGTGTGTTCCCTAGCGCTGGCACTAAAATTAGCGGCCTAGTGCCAAAGCAGCACCATAGTGTAAGGGTGCCTGCGTTGCAGGGTATGATTGTTTATGTGCAGGAAGGTGTCCCATCCTACACATAAACAATCAATAATGGTGATTTGTTACTTGAGCAGAATGTGGCACCAAGAGCAATTCAACATTATTTAATGATTTATGTGCAGGAAGGGACACCTTCCTACACATAAACAATCAATAATGGTGTTATGTTCTTTCTGTGTGCTGCAGAAAAAGCAAAAACGAGGAGAAATAAAAGTGTTTCTCCTGGTTGTATCACTCTAACCCCTGGGAGTTTTTGACGCTGCCTTAGGTTTATGATTTCTTGTAAATCTGGGGCAGTGTCAAAAGCAATGGGGAAATGCCCACAGCAACACCTATTGCATGCCCCTCTGCCACAGAAAACTGCATCGGAGGCCCACATTTACAAGGTGGCGTTGAACCATGCAAAGTGGCTTAGTGCCACTTTGTAAATATGGTAAGGGCCACGGTGCCACCAGAATGTCTCTGAAAGTGATGTTCCGGTGGTGCTAGGGGCGTGTAAATGAGCCCCTACATATTTTAGGTGTAGATCTTGCCAGCTTAAAGGCATTATGGGGCATATTTATACTCCGTTTGCGCCGAATTTGCGTCGTTTTTTTCGACGCAAATTCGACGCAAAACTAACTCCATATTTATACTTTGGCGTTAGACGCGTCTAGCGCCAAAGTTCATGGAGTTAGCGTCATTTTTTTGCGTGGACACCTTCCTTGCGTTAATGATATGCAAGGTAGGCGTTCCCGTCTTAAAAAATGACTCCGATGCATATGCGTCGTATTTATACTCCCGGGCAAAAATGACGCCCG
This sequence comes from Pleurodeles waltl, assembly GCF_031143425.1. Taxonomy (NCBI): domain Eukaryota; kingdom Metazoa; phylum Chordata; class Amphibia; order Caudata; family Salamandridae; genus Pleurodeles; species Pleurodeles waltl. The sequence goes on from NC_090439.1 coordinate 397,424,671, forward strand.
GGAGTGGGCGGGTCTAAAAAACCCGCTTTTTGCGCCGGATTTTAGCGCCTGGTCAGGGCAGGCGTTAAGGGACCTGTGGGCTCAGAATGAGCCCAGAGGTGCCCTCCCCTGCCCCCAGGGACACCCCCTGCCACCCTTGCCCACCCCAGGAGGACACCCAAGGATGGAGGGACCCACCCCAGGGACATTAAGGTAAGTCCAGGTAAGTATATATTTTTTTTTTTTGGGGCATAGGGGGGCCTGATTTGTGCCCCCCTACATCCACTATGCCCAATGACCATGCCCAGGGGACAGAAGTCCCCTGGGCATGGCCATTGGGCAAGGGGGCATGACTCCTGTCTTTGCTAAGACAGGAGTCATTTCAATGGGGGATGGGCGTCGTTAAAAAATGGCGCAAATCGGGTTTTGGCGATTTTTTTGCCTCAGCCTGACTTGCACCATTTGTGGACGCCCACACGCCATTTTCCCCATACGCCGGCGCTGCCTGGTGTACGTCGTTTTTTTTAACGCACACCAGACAGCGCCGGCGGCTAACGCCGGCTAACGTCATTCAATAAATACGGCGCCCGCATGGCGCTTCAGAATGGCGTTAGCCGGCGCTAATTTTAAAAGTATAAATATGGGCCTATGTTGTTGTAGCAGTGACAGGGGAATAGCACCACTTTCCTTTCTGACAAAGCTTGCTATGCATTGGGCATGCTCTAGTTTACCCTCCCACAATCTTTGCATTTTCAGTAAGTGATGGATAATAGGTGAGAAGGTATGTCTGTTGGAGTGTTGCAACAGTGTGCTGTTACTCATCCAGCCTTATGACTTTAACTGACACTGTTGACAATAGGATTAGTCTGATACAGGAAGGTTAATCATACCATGGAAACTTTGCAGGCATTTATGTATTTTGAATGTCAGTATGAACACACATGCAAGAGGTTCTATGAACAAACACCTAACAAATTCCTCAATCTGCTACCCAGAGGTTGTCTGCACTCAATAACGTTTCCAGTATTTAATTAAGGCAAAACATGTCTTGGAAAAAATATTCATTAATATGTTTCCTCGCGTGCGCATTTAGCATTGCAACTAGCTGTTTGAGAGGGGATGAAGACTGAATTATGGTGTTTGTCTAAGGATTCCCACTCTCTAGGGTCCATATGTATACTTTTTTGCGCTGCATTTGCGTCAAGAAATGACACGAATGTGGCGCAAAAAAAGTATAAATGTGGGCATAGGTTTTGACAGCTTTTATGGAACTGTTGACAATTAAAAAAACAAATTGGTGCGAGGCATCACATACTTCCTCAAGCACCAGTGGTGCAAAGGTAAGGTATAGGAGGCAACCTTAAACTATATAGGACTGATTTACATAGTCAATTTTAACTGTATTGATACATTCAGGGATGAAAATGGGTCTATTTACGGTTGTGAGCTATTCACAAAAGGGGAAATGTTTCACTACTGTTTAATCCTTGGCCATGAGGGCATAGAGGTAAGCAGTAGCATCCCACGCAAGAGGTGCGGTATGGCCTGAGGTTTGCCAGTTTGTGAATGATCACAAACCTTGTAAATTGTATTCCCAAACTCCTCTTCCCTGACACTTTCCACTACTGTATACATTCTGATTTTTTTACTCCAGCAACAAGCTAGAGTAATTATTTTCCATAATAAGGGTAATGACATTTCCAGTAGCATTCAAGTGTACTATAGGAATGTTAATGACTTGCAAAAAAGTGCTAGAAAATATTCATACACTGGTGTTAATCTCCACACGTAATTTTACATTTTTCTCTGATTCGAATTTATTTCTACCGGACGAAAAAGTGCACGCTTATCAACGATTAATTCGCATGTAAAAAGCATACTAAGGACGGTGCACTTTGAATGTGACATAGTTAGAAAGAAAATTATACTGTGTTGTCAACCCCACTTAAAATAATTGCCTTCTCTTCATTCTTTTCTGTTCTACTGTGTGCAGCGTGCCTGAACTAGTTAGAAGTTTTACAACATACTTGAAATGATGGGTTGCCTTTACAGGTTAAACTTAGGGGCATATTTATACTCCGTTTGCGCCGAACTTGCGTTGTTTTTTTCGACGCAAATTCGACGCAAAACTAACTCCATATTTATACTTTGGCGTTAGACGCGTCTAGCGCCAAAGTTCATGGAGTTAGCGTCATTTTTTTGCATGAACACCTTCCTTGCGTTAATGATATGCAAGGTAGGCGTTCCCGTCTTAAAAAATGACTCCGATGCTATTGTGTCGGATTTATACTCCCGGGCAAAAATGCCGCCCGGGAGTGGGCGGGTCTAAAAAACCTGCATTTGCGCCGGATTTTAGCGCCTGGGTCAGGGCAGGCGTTAAGGGACCTGTGGGCTCAGAATGAGCCCAGAGGTGCACTCCCCTGCCCCCACGGACACCCCCTGCCACCCTTGCCCACCCCAGGAGGACACCCGAGGATGGAGGGACCCACCCCAGGGACATTAAGGTAAGTCCAGGTAGGTATTTTTTTTAATTTTTTTTTGTGGCATAGGGGGGCCTGATTTGTGCCCCCCTACATGCCACTATGCCCAATGACCATGCCCAGGGGACAGAAGTCCCCTGGGCATGGCCATTGGGCAAGGGGGCATGACTCCTGTCTTTGCTAAGACAGGAGTCATTTCAATGGGGGATGGGCGTCGTAAAAAAATGGCGCAAATCGGGTTGTGGCGATTTTTTTGCCTCAGCCTGACTTGCACCATTTCTAGACGCCCATACGCCATTTTCCCCTTACGCCGGCGCTGCCTGGTGTACGTCGTTTTTTTTAACGCACACCAGACAGCGCCGGCGGCTAACGCCGGCTAACGTCATTCAATAAATACGGCGCCCGCATGGCGCTTCAGAATGGCGTTAGCCGGCGCTAATTTTTTTGACGCAAAACTGCGTTGGCGCAGTTTTGCGTCAAAAAGTATAAATATGGGCCTTAGTGCTTCATTTGGGCCGGTTACTGGCACATATTTCTACACTTTGTGGCAGCTTTTTTTAAGGAAAACTCATAAGTGAAACTTTTAATGATTTACTATACTTTAAAAAGCTGCTAAAACTAGCACATAGGTACGTCTGTTACTGACATTTGACATCAGTGGAAGGAGATGTGGAATGTGGGCTGTTTGGGCCCTGGCAATTATGGTTTTTTTCTTTAAACAAATCAAGCATTTGTTAAAATATATGGCTTATAGAATGCTACCAAGATACACCTTTAAACCCATCAGCTGTGACAGAATGGGAGCGCCTGGTTTACAACATGAAAATGCTGAGAGTGAGTTTCCCGCCGTAGTGATGGTAAAACCACTACTGATAACGTCCTGAACAAAGGTGCTTTAGCATCAAACAGGTCGTGTGCGCGGAAATGGCTTTCACCCCGAAAATAAATTCAGCCTGTCCCTGCCGGATGTGACCCGTGTCATTGCTGTTTTAATACAAGTTCCTGCGCGGCAATTCGAAGAGAGTTGTTTGGTTTCGTATCAGAAAATTCTGATTGTGGTCAAACGTCTTTGTCACAGACTCACAGTGGGCTCTGGGGATTTCCAGTAGAATGTTTTACATACATTTCTGCAAACATTTTAATTCTAAAGTTGAATTGCCTAGATAACTGGCACAGTAAGGCCTATATTTATACTTATTTAGAGCCGCATTTGCGTCATTTCGTAACGCAAAAGCGACACAAACTTATAAAATACAATGGGCTCATATTTATACTTTTTTTGCGCCGCCTTTTGTGCCGATCTTTGACGCAAAAGCAGCGTAAATTTGCAAAATACAATTGTATTTTGTAAGATTGCGCCAATTTTACGTCAAAAAAAATTACGCAAATGCGGCACTAAAAAAGTATAAATATGGGCCATGGTATTTTGTACGTTTGCGCCGCTTTTGCGTTAAAAAGCGGCACAAATGTGACGCTAAAAAAGTATAAATATGGGCCTAAGTGTTGATCAGACTTCTTTTTTTCATTAGAGGCCTCAAAGCAACTGCATAATGGATCGGGAGTGCCCCATTCACAAGCCTTGCGAATTCTTAATATGTTAACCTATCGTTAATAAATATAAAATACTTTTTTTAATTTGCATTGAAGATGTGCCACATGCCCAGCATACACTCCAGCCTTTAAAATGAATTCATCAATAACTTGCAAATGTTTAGCCACTAGAGGTATTTATCGAATTTGATCTAAAAATAATCAATGAGATAAGCATTCCATTGTGGTAGGCTCATTGTAGTGTACAGTACTAGACAAATTCCACACCAATTTAGGAGAACAGAGTATATTTCAATAAATTATTTGACACCAAAATGTCAAATGACATAAATCAGTAGATCTCAAGTGATGAATTTTTAAAGTTTAAGGTAGCAAATAGCGGCTAAAAGAACAAAGCAACAACCGTGGACATCTAGGGCCAGATGTATCATTTTTTTACAATAGTGATTACCTAATTCTGATTTTTAGTGAATCACAATTAAGTAATCACTATTTGAATGTATGAAACTCCAGAAGTTTCATACTGCGATTCCCAGTGGCTCGCAAATCGGCCTACCTCATTAATATTTATGAGGTAGGTCTCAATTTGCAAGCCATTGCGAATGGCTACAATCACAGGGATGGTGACCTGCTGGGGTCAGCAGACCACCATGTCTGTGATTGCTTTTCAATAAAGCAATCTTTTTTTTTTTAAATGCAGCCCGCTTTCCTTAAAGGAAAACGGGATGCGTTTAAAAATGAAAAATGAAAAGTGTTCTTTAAATTTTTTAAGAGTAGGCAGTGGTCCGTGGGACCACTGCCTGCTCATAAAAAACATTTTCGGATGCATTCACAAAGGGGAAGCGGTCCCTTGGGGACCCCTTCCCCTTCACAAATGGGTTACCACCTACTTGAAGTAGGTAGGAACTGTGATTGTTTTGCAACCGCATTCACGGTCACAAAACAATCATACATACCTCTGCGATTCGGTATTAGGAAGGGACCCCCTTGACACGCCCCTTCCTAATACCGAATCGGTATGTAGTTGCAAATCCAATTTGCGATTCGGTAACAAGTTACCGAATCGTAAATTGGACTTGTTACATACCAAAATGCATTTTAGAGATCGCAAAAATGTGTGATACATCTGGCCCCTAGTCACCAGGAGAGTGGGGCAAATTCTAAAGTTATAGCTGACCGCAACGGAGTGTGGTTTGGATACACAAAGTGGATTGGGCATGATCTCTGCTTACCTTCAGCCTCAGAAGAAATTTCAGGAGGTAAAGTACAGCAGGGCAAGGCAGCTAGCAGTGTCTGAGAAGAAGATAGAGTCAGCATCAGGGCGCCGCTGGATGATGTTGTGGTGAAGATTCTTTCATGCATATTTAGGCTCGAATTTTAAGAAAAGTGGTGCTGCATCCAATGCAACACAACTATTCCTGCGCCCTCTAGCGCCCCCCTACCACCACCATGTGTGGGCCGTATTTATTGTATAGCACACCATGGCGCAGTGTTGGGACAATAGAATCAACAATTTTTACGCTACTGATGTACTGTGCAGGATTAACTCAAAAATGTTATGCTAATCCTGCAGAGTAAATAAGGACCCATTGAAAACAGTGGTATGCCCCCTTTTCCACTTCACCATTTTTGCGGAGTGCCCCCCTTGCATACATTATGTCTGGTGCATTCATGATGTGGCAAAAGGGATCACAAAGTGGCACCTGGCGCAGGCATGATGTGGCACAAGGGATCACAAAGTGGCGCTATGCATGACCACTCTGTAAATATGGTGCTGCGACTGTGGCCTCGTTAGCCCACGTTATCGTCATAAAAAATAATGCGGTGCAAGAAGGTGCTAGGCCCTCTTAAATCTGGGCCTTAGTCTTGTTTCTTGGAAGTCAAAATCTACGGTGAGATAAAGCTGCAGGCCGTAGCCAACAAAGGCTCCACAAGGCCAGATGCCCCTTCTGTGAGGAGTTGCTGAAAGGGATTTGCTCCCATGAAAACAACTTAGTGAGAGCTGCTCCAAAGGTAGGCAAATCGGTGATAGACCTTGGGCAGGTGGAAGAGCAGGCAGGTCTTGTCTCCTCTCGGTTCCCAGAGCAATTTTAAAGTCAAACATTTTCTAAGTTCCAAAATGTTGAGGTCATACATTTTCAGGTCATAAATTGCCTTAGTTAACACAAGGGTAGACTTGCAAATTCACTTTATATGGGCCTCCCTGAGGGGGGCACAGAAAAAGAGTATTTTCTTACAGAAGTGTTACGTGATCAATGAAGCAGAGGTTCTCATCATACCAATTTTCTATTTCAAAGGAGTGGAGAAAATCCCACTTGTGTACAATTTAACTCCTATATACTTACCAAGATCATAGTTAAATATTGCTATTGCATTCTTTTTATGTAGTTATTTCTAATGTATTCTTTAGGCAGATATTCTCTATGTGAGTAAAACAGTGTAGTTGAGGCATGCTGCTTCAAAAATGTCATCACATGGCCTACGCATGAATACAAGATAAAGGCATGTTTGAATACACAGACAGTACTAGAATTCTGTTTCGAAGACACCATGACTAGTACTTTTTTTTCTAATAAGCCAGGATCCTTTTTACAAATGTTTTAATTTAGCATAGATGACCTTTTATGTAGTCTTATTCAACACTGCCATTTTAACTTAAATGTTGATCATGTTGTTTATTATGATGTTATTGTTAGTGTAGGTGTTGTCAGCCTTACATCTCTTCAATATCAAATTTAATTGTGGCTGTTGCTAGGTGTGGAGAATGCTTATGCCTCAGTGAGGCAGATTTATGTAGATTTGTTACTACACATTGCTACAAGAAATGTTAGGGTGCTTGTATTTGAAGAGAGAGAGAGAGCAAAACAGTGCCCTGGATAATAAGATGTAGAGTAAATCCTCTCTCTCTGTGTGCTACTACACTTACTATTTGAAGCAAGGATTTTTGGGTGATATCACCCGTAGGTTTGGAACTTGAAGGATACCCTTTCAATTAAAATTCCTATACTTAGACATACATTTAATCTTCTCTAACTTCTTATATGCACTCTACATTGCAGCTCACATCCAAAGTTGCATAAAGCATAGGAAGAATCAACTTATCTCCAACTTTATGCCTACTTCAGGGAGGGGCACACATTTACTGATAAGACCTGTATACCTTTTTTTTAAAGAAAGGGTCTTATGAAAATTTCTATGTGTGTTTGCATGGCAATATCCATGTTCCAGCCATGGGATATCTCCTTGATTCAGTGTAACATTACTTGACATTATGGCTACTTTCCAATGCAAAATAAGGTTTGCACTAAGAAGCCATCATAAAACAAATTGGATCTCATAAACAAAACCATTTTGTGGTCAGAAAGTCTTTGATTCTGAAACTCAGAGTGTTCCAGAGCTCAAAATAGCATTTGTGTATTCTCACAACCCTGGTTTGAATTCAGTAACTTGTTATCCAATCTTATTGTATCACAATTTGAGTTTGGAGTTAGCTGCAGAATTGGAATTTAAAAGGAATGTGTTACGGGCATTCCTTCCAGATAGCAATTCTAGCTCCAAATGTAACTAATCACAACTACAAAATCTGAATGAAGACGAGACTCTGAATAGGAAAAATATATAAAACTATCTTCCAAAGTAATAAAATATGTATGCTTATAAACTAATTAATTTTAAAATATTAAAATACAAATTACTAACTAAACATTCTACGACTTTTATTGTTTTGTAATGTAACTACTTCAAAACATTTACTGCAAATTCAAAAAAATACCAAACTGAAGAAAAATGAAGGAAATCAAATACCTGGATAAAGACTAATAAAAAGTAAGCTAAATCAAACAATTACTAAACACAGACACAACAACAAATGTTAGAAATGTAAGTAAACACGTTTTTTCTCCAGCACAAAAGGCAACACCTGATTTATGTTACGAGAACCTCAACAAAAAAACAGAAAATAAAGAGTGCAATTTCAGCCACAACAGACATGTAAGTATGAAAATTGAAAAAACGAAACAGATAATTTTGCATGTTAATGTTAAATGAATTATAAATTGTTACACAATTAATACTTTATATTATTATTATATTTCAAGACAAAATAACAGAAATACCAAGATACATCACATTAGAGAAAGAAAAACAATTACTCTGGGCACATGGGCTACACTTACAGTGAAAAAAGTATAAGGACAGAAACCGTCAACTGGAAATGTATTAAATATTACTCTATTGCATGATATGGAAGGACCACTACAAAAGATAATGCTGTAACCTGCCCTGAAATATCACAGAAATTGAAGTTGGACATGTACTACAACTTTTAAGAGGGGCACGCACTTGTCCCAAGAGCCCAAACTAAATAATTAAAAGATGTACTTCCCAAAATTCACAACCACATTAAAGGCCAGCTACCACCTTTACCCACCTTAAAACGCTTAGTAGCATGAACTAAAAAGCCCTCCACTGACAACCCTCCTACCCTAGAAGATTCCACAATATCAAAATTCTTGACCATATAGCCATCACACATAATGTGGAAGCCTTCCCCTAGTATGATAACCTAAACCTTGATACAAATATCAGTATTTTCTACCACAGATAATTTACTGCAACTAACACAATGTCAAACATGGATGATGGATGGTGTCAGGAATCTCCAAGGTGCCTCCTGCGTTCTCTGTCAGCATTCCCAGAGATTATGGTTAAATCATATCTCTGTTCTTGGTTAAACCTTCATGTTGCTAAGTGAACATAATATGCTGTGTTACACAATTGGTTTTATCAATGCTTGTTTTACCAATGTTTGTTTGCTAATGTGACCAGGTGTAGACATGTGCTTCTAATTGGGTATGTTGTAGACATCTGCTTCTAATTAGGTGTGGTGACTCATCCACATGTGGAAACTCAACTGCTTTCCTGATTGGCTATAAATAGCAGAGTGAAGCAAGCCCCCCTGAGTGGCTTTATTTTGCTTCCTGTTCTCAGCATCTGATTTGGCAATTCAGCGCCTGCTTTCATTCTCGTATTCAGGTCTTTTAAGGCAATTCTTTTCTTCGTTCCTGTACCAGCTGACATCAGGCATTCCTCCAGCACTCCGGAAAAGACCGCAGCTAAGTGACTAGTATTCTTCAGGGAGTTTGTTCTTTGAGCGCCGCGCTTTCCTAGAACAGCTGGTGCATTTCAGACCTCGTATTTTGGCAGAGTGCTTATCTTGAAGAGACAAATGCATTTCTGAACCATCTACATTATTATTGTAGTTACTTGCCTAAATGTGCTTCAGGAAATCTGCTTGAGCTCAAGTACTACAAACAGTGACAGTGCAATTTTAAAAGAGCATTTACGTGACTTTTCTTTCTCTAATGGCATAACTCTTGGATTTAAATGTTGTCATTCATGCCTGTGTATCAGGTTTGAGGAATTTGCTTTTGAAGGGTTTTTCACACACACAGTCAAAAACCAAACCAACCTGTGCCACCTTAACTGTTTAAACCCAGAGTGGACATTTGTATTTCTTGGATTTTTTTTGTTCCGTTTAGTTTAACCCTATGCATGCAGGAAAGTTATACGTGATATAATTAATGCCCTTGTTTGTCTTTCTTGTGCATGATAAGTGCAACAACAGTTCTAATTGTAGTGTGCAACAGTGAATCTCTGTGAAGCCAGCCCTAAAGTTGCAGTACTCATTGTTATGGTACTCAGATTGGGTTTGTGGTAATGCAGTGTTAGTAATTGGGCCAACAGTTATTATTATCCAAGAAAAGTGCTGGAGTATCCTGGTGTTCTTCTACCACTCCTGTGCCCATATCAGAAAGAGGGATTCAGTTTCAAGGAAGTTGAGTGCACTAACTCTACTATCACTCTCTCAACAACGACCTGATCCCCCCGAAGATACAGGGTGCCTGGCTGGACCGGCAAGATGTGGAAGTGTCTTGTCTCTTTCTCTTCCACTCCACCTTTCCTTTTGGGACACCTGCCGGGCTTTCTGTGTCCACCAGGAAGTGCCGAGAGGTGTTCCAGGAGGTCGGGGCATACCATTGCCCCTGCAGACATCCTGCTTTTCAGGTGAGTGGCCCGTCTCGACAGATGGCACATTTAAAATGTGCCCTAAACCATTCATTCAGCTAAGCACATTATATGATGAATACCAAAACACTAATATACCATTCATATATATGCCCTACTACCTAATAAACAAAGTAGTATTTACTATGAACTTCTAAACCACATTAAAAGTCTAGCAAACAACTGTACCCCGCATAAAATAATTATAGGTTTTGAACAAATCATCATTCAAACTTTTCTAAAACTGTATCCACGCATAGCCATAGAGGACAGTTTCTACCAACTTAAATGAAGTATTTGGAGACAACTCCAAAAATCTACACTAAGGGCCGCATTACGAGGCGGAGCTGGCTGTCTATCCTCAGGCCAATTACAAGATTTCCACAGGGCTGACAGGCTGAAACCTCTGAAATTAGAGGTTTCCGCTGGTCAGCCGAGTGGAAACCATGTAGCATCATTGACCTCGGCTCCTCATGCAGCCGAGGCCAATGACATCACACAGAGGGTGCTCCTAGCATCCTCGCAATACACTCTGTCTGCCACAGCAGACAGTGGGCATTCTGAGGGTGCTGAGCAGGTGGGGCCCTGCACTGCACTGGACGCCAGTACGGGATTGCACCTACCTTTTTATGGTGGGGTTCCATTCATGGAAAGACTGGTGGAAACTGGACTTGTGATTAGCACAGCGGTAATGAACCCAGTGCCCCAGTAGCTGACCATGACTCCGACTGTTGCCACCCTGCCAGGAACCATGTTTTCCTGGCAGTTTCTGCAGTCTGACCACCAGGGTCATAATTTGGTGGTGGGACCACCTGGAGTGCGGCGGTCCATCCACCACCGCGAGGCTGCCGGACTCAAGACTGCTACCCTCATAATGAAGCCCTAAGTGTTGAGTACATAACAAAACAGCCAATTTGCATTTAAAATTAAAAAATCATAGCACTAGCCTATGTTCCCCTCTAACCACTACAAATTACTCATAGAAAGTAATTTCTACCAACAAAGTAAAAACAAACAACGTTTCCCAATGGACTATTTTGAATACACCTGGGTGGGCAGACTGCATCAGTCAGGAAGCAGATACTAACCAAAATTCCAAATACCATGATGGAATGTCTTTGATAGCAATACAGCACAGGAAGCCAAAACAAACAACACAGTGAAAGAATGGCACAACGCCTTCCAATCCACACTAGGCAGAACCCAACCTACAGTAAACAAATTCCTTGAAACCTTACAAAAAGAACAAAGCTACCAAGAATTATAAATGTAACAATCATTGACCCAAATTACACCTAAAGTAACCATACAAACCAGTAAAATATATGACATCTTACAAAGTAAATTAAAACTCTTTTTTATCAACAAAGGGTTACACTACTTCGAATCAATAGCCAAATCGGTATTATAAAAGATCAGATTTCATATGCAACACCCAATACCCCGAAATAAAAATCCAACCCAGTAACAATAAAATAATTTGTAACAAATTACACAAAAAATATTTTTACACATCAGTTAAAAAAAATATAAATCACTAATCACAGATTTGGCTAGTGAGTAAAATTGATATGTAGATTAAGAAGTTAAAATAAAGAAAACACCACCAACTGCGAAAACACATTATTGAAATTAAATCAGTTGAAAACAATTAAATGAATCACATGAAATATAATATAATAAACAAGCACATCGAATATAAAATCATAAATGAATGTACCATTTCTCAACAGACAATAAATAACTTCAATATATCTTACAGTATTGTAGCTGCAGATCTTTCTTAACCGTGATGTAGTTAAAATACAATCCACCAAAAAGAGAAAAAAAAGGTAGAAAAGCCACTCAAAATTGCAAAAATAAGACAGGTCCATTAGAAATCTATCAAAGCAATAAAAATTATTTTAAGGAACCAAAAAAAATATATATATATTAAAAGAAACAATGCTCTGGGAAAAACTAAAATCAAAATGAAAAGTACTGGTTTGCTAGAAACCAAAATAATTTCCTTTAAAAAAGAAATGCAAAAAAGGGAGAATTTCCACCCACAAAAAAGTACACTCAAACATAAGTGTAACATAATGATAAAGTCATACAAAGATGATAATACAACAAAATGTAATATATAACAATAATATCTTAATAACAAATACAACCTATGCCTAAAAGAAATGACGAGGTAACAAACACACAAAACTAGTATTGAATGTTTCAAAAACCACAAACAACACTCTACTACGTCTTCCTAATCCCCAAAACCCTGAAAAACCTTTAAAAAGGTTTTACCTGCTCTGATGACAAACAATTTCTGTGAATTTATTCCTAGAAAATGATCAAGAAAGAAACAGATAGCCTACAAAAAAATAACTAATTGAAAAAAGAAGGGCCCCTAAATGATCATTTACAAAAATGACTATTTTCCTACAGAAAACAGAGGGGATTAAATATATAAATGTTTACAGAATGTTTAAAAAATGTTAAAATGTATACAAAAGTTTAAACATATCTAAAAAAGTTACAAAGTTATTAACCACTTATATAAAGTGTACAATAAATAATGCTATCAAAACTCTTTTTTTAAAAGGTATGCAAAAAAACCTTAATGTACAAATAAAGTAACCCAAATGAAAAACTGTAAAAAATGTACAACTTGTTGACCGTGTCTATTTATTATTTAAGCATTTTATTTATTATGGAAAAAGTATTACTTTTTGTTTATAATAACTATATAATTGTTTTTCCTATGTGTAAAAATAAGCATAGAATCACAACTATATCCATAGACATTCAATAAAGAAAGAAATATAATAAAAAATACAAAGTGTGTTATATAACTTTATTATCATAAAAAGTAATTAAAAAAAATTAATACTAACACCAACGCAAACTATTTTGTATAAAGTGTTGGACACTAAAGGGGTTCCATTTACTGTTCCCACTCTAATCTATGCCATTTTGGAGACAGTGTTGCATAATAAAAAGGCTACATTTACTATTCCAACTCCAGTCTAAACCACTCTGGGAATGGTGTTGGACAATAAAGGGCTTACATTTGCTATTCGTGCTACAATCTATCCCATTTTGTGGACAATGTTGGATAATAAAAGGGCTACATTTTCTATTCTAACTCCAATCTCAACCTCTGCGAGAAAGGTGATGGGCACTAAAGGGATTACATTTACTGTTTTCGCTTTGACCTATCCCATTTTGTGAATGGATAATAAAGGGGATACATTTACTATTCCAACTCCAATCTACACCACATTGGGGAAGATGCTGTACACTAAAGGGGCTGCATTAACTATTCCCACTCCAATCTAAACCATATTGGGGAATGTCATTGACACTAAAGGGGAACCATTTACTATTCCCATTTACATCTAAACCATTTTAGAAGGGATTGGTCAGTAAAAGGGTGAAATGTATTAAACATGATCCTAAAAAAAAAAAAAAAAAACTGAAAATCAAACTTAAAATGCTCAAAACTGCACAAAACATCACACCTAGTAAATATTTAAATTACCATAAAGTTTGCAACTTCATAAAGTTTGCAATACAAAATAAATATGTATAAACTTAATAAAATATCAACATTATATTAAATAATATAATTACTGAAACTAAACACAATTATTAATATTAACTATCAAAATAGCAACATAAACATATTATTATTATATGTAATACAGTATATATCCATTCTAATATGTTTAATATATGAAAATAAAAATATAACATTTGTAGAACTATAAATATATAAATAAGTTCACTATTACCTACTTTTTCTAAATTATTATTTAAAATTAAAAACACATTGATCTAATTTAAAAAATATTTAAATAACAAAATTAAATATTATTATACATTGTTAAATATAAAATTGTTTTAACACATATTTACATATTTACATAGACAAATTAACAATTAAACATACAAAACCACATATGTACTAATACATTGTAAAATAAAATGAATTGTTAAATATTGTGGACACAAATATTTTAGGAATTTATTTATTTTGTAAACAGAAACACACAAAAAAAAATTATATAAATGAAATAATATTAACATTGCATTACAAATGCCAAATTTTATTTCAAATATGAATAAATATTTTTTAAATAAAAAAGCTTATATTTGATAATACCATTACACAAAGAAGCTTTCGTGACATTATAATGTTGGGCCGCAAAAATTAGAAATGCATGTCACAAACACCCATTGTGTGACATTGAAAAGCTCCTGGAGACATGGCCACTCATTACCACAAGACCTTCAATTTTACTAGGTCACCTCCTAACATTATTGCTGCAATAGGTAGAGATGTGTATGATTGTTCAGAATGAAAAAAAGTGCCTGGATACTTGGTTGCTGGTCAGTTATTACGTAGTTGAAAAACATGGCAGTCATTTGCTGATCCTGCAGGAGTTTTGGGTTCTCATGTCCTTGTATGAAGATAGGGCGTGCTGTTTCCCTCCATCACCTTGAACAGTTTAGCGAGGTAACACAATGGATCAAGGTGAAAGTACTTGAACAAAAATCTGAGGACAAACCTAGAACCAGGACAAACACAAGGCAGACAAGTGTCACAGAAGCAGAAACTCTAGTGATCAGGGTTTGGAAGAAGACAATCCAAGGCAGGAAGTACCAATTCAATCAGCGGATCTGGAATGGTTTTGACCTGGAAGAAATAATAAACAAGCATTCGCAGTGCAACGGGTCTCGCATTTTCTGGAGTTAGAGGTATTAGCGCTGAACACTCCTAACCGGACTTTTCTTGCCACACAAATTGAAAGAAAGAAAAAAACGAGCATGATCGCGCTATGTAAAATGCAGTGCGATTGCTCTGAAATTGAAAACAAAAAAAACAAGCGTGAACAATCTGTGTCAAACCCAGCGTGATGGCACTGCATGGAAAAAATAAAAATAAAGTAGTCTGGAAATCATGTTGTAACATGGAGCCTCATATCGTTTCAGTAGTTGGCCGGTGCGCTCGAGGAGGGCTAAACACTGGAAAAGGCATGACTATGCATGCCTTTCACTAATGAAATCAAGCGGATTTTAAAAGCCAAGCCCACAAACCAATGAAAGTGACAGGCATGACATGGGTGTGGTTAAAAGCCCAAAGAGAGATTACAACAGGGACGGAGCACCTGTGCGCTGGACCCCAAAAATACAAGAAATGAAAACCTGCCATTCTGAGAAAATATATTCTTGTAAAGAGAATGGGAAAATGCATTACAATCCTAACTGAAATGGGTAAATAAGGGCTTTATTCAAATTATGGGTCGCTTTATGAAACGGTTGCACTGTCCTAGTTTATACAGTGGTGCATCATTATCTAGGTGTTCTAGGCTCAAACAAGGGCATTGTGCCCTGACACAATAATGTGCTGCCCCCAGGGCAGTAACCGGGAAGTGCTCTAGTGAAAGGTGGAATAGCTCATTAAAATAGCTGCTCTCACATTCACAGTTCAGGCATCACCCAATCTGTTTTACAAAGGTGGGGAGAGATTTGCCCCTGCAGGACTGTGCAGTGAGTAGCTGCACCTACGTGCTAATGGATGTCTGAGGTGGTACAAGGGACCCCCTTTCTCCTCTTTCAGATGGCACCCTTAGAAGAGTGCACTACTACCACCTCTAACAGCCTCTTTGACTTTAGACCTGCCTCCATAATATGTTGTTGGCACAGAGGTGAAGTGTTTCCCTTTATTTGCAATGGGCAATCCAAATGAGGGAACTCCCCTTTAAGATCATCCTGGCACTATTTGAGTGTTGGCACTAACTGTGTTATAGATTGAGCTGTGCTAGTATCTGCGGGTCTTTCTGTAATATCAAAGTGCACTGGGGCAGAAAGCATAGGCACACACTTGTTGGGCCCCCGGAGCACTTTAGGTAACATGGCCTCTGGTATCATCCACAGTTTCGAAGAGCATGTTCTAATGGTATAAATACATATTTCTTGAAAAGGCACTGTATTTCCAACAAGAAGCGTGGATTCCTTGCTTCCAACATGTGGCAAGGAAGAGCAACGAAGTCCTTTCCACCCATGAGGAGGGCAAACATCTAAGTGAGAGGACAGTCATGATGAATAGTGAGGCCCACCTCCATGTCAGGGAAGAGTGCTAGAAGAGAAACACTGTTGGTCTAGATAATACCCTCAAGCTGACACCTCTACAATTAAGTTAGCAGAAGAGGGCGGGCTCAGACAGCTTATTCAGAAAGTGCCGTTATGTCTCTGCCAGGGATTGTGTAGGCGTTGCAGGCGTGAGTGCCTGCAAACAGTCATCCTGCAGCTTCTCTCAACTTGGAGCGACGGTAAGCAAGAACTGCGACACCTGCTTTAGAAAGGCCTTGCCACCAGGAGTAGGAAACCGGACTGTGGCTCAAAGAACATAGCAAGGGCATGCGCACAGATAAGGTAACCATTACCATAGGTAAAAATCTGGTACAAATAGGGACTAACAGCTATTCTTGCGGCCATAATGCCCAAACATCTGAATGAGTGTTAACTATATTTCAGTTATGTTATTTTTGTAAATCTGACCCTTAGCTCAAACATCATGTCATCGTTGACATTTCCAAGCAACATTCTATCCTGTACTGTAAAACAAACGTTCCCTTTTCTTTGCATATGCTTAGTAAAAACAGAACGCTCATGTCTAATCATAGCTTTCACCTTGGGATGGCTTGCTACTTATGCTTGAGTTTCAATAATATGCCTTTCTCCTTCAAATATTTTCCATCACCGGCTCCACATCTATCTAAATATGCCCTAGAGGAGTTGAGGGGTTGCTCATGCAAGGTATAATGGAAACACATTTTTTACGCTTGCAGCATATTTTTCACTTATTTTGATCTGACATCTTTCTGGTTTGTGAATATAATTTCTCTGGGATGTGTCCTTTTAGCCTTGACTAATACAACTTTGAAAACTGTTGAAATAGGGCCTATAAGTCAAAACGTCTTTGAAAAAAGTGACAGCGCCTTTTCATATTAGCACTGACCTCATGACAAAAGCTGACATTAAATAACCCTAAAATTACATAAAATTCAAGGCGTAGAACACCTACAGAATATTTCTAAAATCCATTTTTGCTAGATATTATGGTAAAAACATAGGAGCATTTGCAACAACAATAATATTCAAGTTGCAAGTTCTGCCATTTATTGTTGTGCGAATGAACCTTTAAAAACTGAATGGATGTGTTTTTCAATTTGTGAAGACATTAATATAGATCCCAGCATAAGCCTCGTTTGTTCAGGTCGGAAACATTGAACCTGTTTTCCCTGTGGGATAAAGCCTCTCTGCTCTAGGAAAATGTGGATGCCTGCCCTGAATTATAACAAATATTTGCTTAATGTTACCTTTCTTTTACCCCGTTAGGTTCCCGAATTAGAAGATATTTGTACACCTAATTGCAGATATAAGATTCTGGATGTTTGCAAACCTTTTGCAAGTAGTTTCCCACCCCGAAATTGATAAGAGATTATTCTTGTCACTTCCTTCACTTGGTTGTAGTGAAATGGGTTTCTCTACTGGGAAAATATCTGGCTCTGCTTTTTGGAATGAGGACTGATGTTCGCGGTCCTCATTCCACCTTTCACTTGCTTATGGAGGTCTTTGGCACTAACTTTCTTCACGGTTGTTAACAGGTGCTCGCCAAGGATACTGCGAGGTTGAATAAAGTGAAAGAGGGGACAAGCCAGCAAACCTCCTGTGATCTCCACTGGGCAGACAAGCTAAAGAAGGATAGCATCTGGGGTCAGGGCCTGACGAATCATAGACCCTGGAGAAATATGGCCTACACATTCATAATCCAATTGGTGTTAATTCAGCCCTAGGACTACGACTCATGGAGTTGGGGTACCTTAAATGACATACATATATAATCCAAAATATTAGAACTTGCAGTACTAGAGTTGTTGTCACTGGTAATGACCTGCAAGAGAATACCATCCAAGGACATTGGTGTGCCAACAAATACCACATTTCATGGGAATCAGTTAATGTAGCTCCATCAAGCCCCCTTCTCCACACAAATCTGACTGGCACTCACATAGACACGCAACAGGGGAATTTTGCCAGCCTCAATCCTACTTCTAAGCACACAGGGCAGAAATCCCAACAAACCTATCATGAGGGTTAATACACAGCCTTAAACTATGCATGACATGAACTGTCAGGGGCACTATACAACCGTTGTCCTCTAACAAAGTAACAATCATCCAACACTCTCCTTCAACTGAGCATTTAACAATAGTGTCTTACTGTTTAAACACACAATCCAGCCTCCAACCATAAGGCCTGCATGAAAAAAATCAAGGGAACTCTATTACATCTATTTGCCATGAAAAATATGCAGGGGCATTCTATGTGTGCTGCATTCTGCAGCACACATAAAAGTAGTAAATCGTCATTATTTAATGACTGTTTATGTGCAGGAAGGGACACCTTCCTGCAAATAAACAATCATTAATGGTGTTTTGCTTTTTCTATGTGTGCTGCAGAATGCAGCACACATAGAAAAAGCAAAAACAAGGAAAAATAAAAGTATTTCTCCTCGTTGCGCCACGTGGTGTTAGTTTTTGGCACTGCCTCAGATTTATGATTTCTCGTAAATCTGGGCAGTGCCAAAGCAATGGGTGTTGTGTGGAAATGCCCACAGCAACACCCATTGCACACCCCTCTGCCACAGAAAAGTGTATAGGGGTGTCCTGTATTTACAAGGTGTCGTTAAGCCATGCAAAGTTGCTTAGTGGTGCCTTGTAAATGTGGAAATAAGCAAAGAGCCACCGGAGCGTCACTGAAAGTGTTGCTCTGGTGCTGCTAGAGGCTTGTAAATAAGTCTTACATCGTTTTAAGAAAACAAAGGAAATCGCAGTTCACCATCCTCACTAATATTTCTCACCCAACCGGATTAAAGACCATTCTCTCCAAAGTCATGGTTCCAATTGACCGTCTTTCCCACTCTGAAGATCAATTCTTCTCACATTAAGAAGCATTATAAAAGCCATTTACTTTGCAGTTACTTCGGTTTTAGGCTGTTGCACTGTCAAGCTGCAAGTAGTGCACATTCAAAAGGAATGTAAGTCATTTGACCTCTCTAATATTAGACTCCACAGTAGTACTGATAAATCCTTAAAACATACCAAACCAGGTGGACACAAATGCCACATTCATCATGATTGTATTTTTAAAATGTAGCATATATGTCTCAAATAAACTCAAAAGAAGTTCAAATGTTTGTAGAATATTGTGAGAACCACCAGCCATTTCAACAGACAAACACTTCTTGCAGTGCAATTTATTAGAATCCTTTAAGCCACTAATAAAATATTAAGGCCCAGATTTATCAAAGGATTGTGTTGCCCTTGTGTCACGCAGGATGACACAAGGGCAACACAATCATTAAATAAGATTTACAAAGTCCTGCAAGGCCACTTTTCATTTCCCTGTGTTGCTTGGTATACCTGGAGTAAGGCAAGGCAGTGTAAATTGCTGCCTTGTGCTAATCTGCACTGGGAAGGAGTTACATGGGTAGAGAGTGGGTTTTCTAACACATTCATCCATGTATTTTGGCACATTCCCATTCTTACCAAGACAGGTGAACCTGTGAATGCTTCCAAATGAGCCCTCCCAACAGAGGTGCAACAAGGAGAAATATCTTTATTTTTCCTTGGTTTTCTACCGTTCTGCATTCTGCAGCACACTTAGAAAAAGGAAAGTGCCTCTAAGGATTGATTTTGTGCAGGAAGGAGTTTCTTCCTGCACCAAAACAATCCTACATGCTATGCAGACACCCTTGCACCATGATGCAAGGGTGCTTAATTTGGCACCAGGCTGCACTGAGTGTGCCAACGCAGAGAACGAGAATGAATGCTCCATATGTTAGTAAATATGGTGCATTCCTGCTCTCTCCAATTGAAATAGCACAGAGTTGCAAGTTGTCTTGCTGTGTTACGCTGTGTCAAATAATTGTAAATCTGGCCCTAGATCTCTTTCCCCATTTCATTTCTGAATTCATATATTCTGTTCATAATGCAATCAGTCCAAATAAGGCCATGAGTGTGACAGTGTTAAAGGGGCCATGTAAGAATACTGGGGTCCGTCAATGCAGTGTCATGATGAGCAAGGAGAATCATCAAACCAAGTTGTGTGTAAGGTAACGTTAAATTTACCTCTGCAGCAGCTAGTAGTCCTCGCAGAGTCTACAATACAAGAAAATTCCACAATTCAAGGCTGTCAACTTTGTACTAAAATCTCAAGAAAATCCATACTTCTTGAACCACAACCACAACTTTCAGCTGGTGAGAAATATCACACCTTTACAACTACTGGAGTAAGGCTGATGCCATCTGATCAGGCCCACTGTCTTATAATGTGGCACTTGTGCTGAAGGATTTCAACTCTTTGTTTCATATTTTTGCATATTTCGTACAACAAACTATAAAATAAGTGTTAGAACAGGACAAAAGGTAAAAAGAATAGCAGAGGCACAATACAATTAAGCAATACAAATAAAAAATGATTACATTATGTGTGCATACACAAAGTGAACAAGATCTGGCAAAGTCAGTAGGTCTCAGCATTTAAATTCCAAGCTATTGACTTTTAGGCAATGCTATGCCATTCTCATGTGGCCAGGCTCAGGCAAACACATTCCTGCCAATGGTGGAATGGTTTTATATTAAAGGAAACCTATTCCAGGATGGCTGCTGATGTGTATGTATGCCTTGTGAAGCAAGCACATGCATGCATCATGACATAAGCACATATCTGCATCATAGCGCAGGTGCATGTGTACAAGTGTTGTCATAAATGTTGGCCATTTTTAATTTACTGCTGGATAGGTTTGCTAGAATGGTATATTAAAATGTGACAAATAAAGAAAATTGAAGATGAAACAGAAGAAAGAAAAAGAGCAGCCTGGCAGCACCTTGCCATCACAGAGGCAGTAGAATGGGCAGCAGGAAAGAAGCATCAGGGAGTGGGAGAGAGTCCCCTCTAAAAGAAAATTGAAAAAGGGGCGAAGAGGAAGGAATCACATGGACTCCTAAAGAATACCAAAGCATAAAAGAGTCTACCAAATTATGCTGTGGAAGACTGCTTGGAGATCAAAATGATCCTTGGTTGGACAAATATAAGAATGGGGAGGAAAGAGATTGAATCAAGTGCAGACAAATCATTCCCTCATGAGTTAGAGGCTGACCCAAGGGCCGCTCTCAGTATTTGTTATGAACTGGAAAGAATAGGTATGCCTTGAGAAAGCTAAAGTTGTCTGTAGCCAAGAACGAAAAAAGAGTTTTCAGGTGTTTAACAAATCCTAATTAATTGAGTTCAAAGAAGATATGTTACTGAAAAAACGATTTAGAAATGCAGTGGCTGAACTACTACATAAATACACGTTGATCTTAGGTTTCTGAAAGGAGAGTGACTTCAGTGGAAAATAACCTTGAGAGGATAGAATGGATAGCCACCATTTGGCATGAGCAGCTGGGCTAAGAAGGAAGGTTTCCCAAGATGAATAGATTGCCGTAAGGGGAATACAGACTAATTTTCATCAAGAACTGACCTTGATATGCATTCTGTGGAGCAAGAGTGCAGCATAGCATTCATTGAAGCCAAGAGGTGATGGCTTTAATGTAATGATAATTAATTGTTCTCAAATTATTTTCTGAAATGTAATAGAATTACTCCTGAAACCTTTAGCTTTAAGAAGTTTAATGACTGGGAACTTTAAGCTCATTAAACTTTATCTTAAAGTAGTACTTGCTATACCCATCAGCATAAACATTTTTAATGCACACCTGAATGATACAGAAAATAATATAAACCCTAGACAAAATATAAATTAAACATGTTTTATCTGTTTCAATAATATCAGAGTAAAACATAAACAAGAATTAACAAAAACAAATTACACATAACAATCCATGGACATACAGGAAGGGACTGTAAGATAGAAATATGTAAATAACACATCTTTTACAGTACAAATGGTTCACAAAAACAAATTCCAGAATAATTGGTCCAAACAGTCTATGGGCCTCATAAAAGGCCCTGGCGGCCGGTGGTGCACCAGCGGTAACACCTCCAACAGGCTGGCAGTGTACCAGCAGTCTATTATGACCGTGGCACATTAGCCACGGCCATACCGCCGGCCTCTCCAACTGACCACCAGGCGGTCATAATCCCAAGGGCAGCGGTGCAAGCACCGCTGCCCTGGGGTTTATGAGTCCCCAACCGCCAACCTGTCCATGGCGGAAAACACTGCCATGGAAAGGATGGCGGTGAGGGGGACTCTGGGGGCCCCTGCACTGCCAATGCACTTGGCATGGGCAGTGCAGGGGCCCCCAGGCACAGCCCCATCATGCATTTCGGGCAGTGAAATGTGCGACGGGTGCTGCTGCACCCGCTGCTCATCAACATTGCAGCCAGCTCTATTATGAGCCGGCGGCAACTTTGATGTGACTTTTCTGCTGGGCCAGTGGATGGAAACACTGTTTCCGTCCGCTGGCCCAGTGGAAAAGTCCTAATAGGGAGCCACATAAACCACCAGCAGTGGCGGTAAAGTGGCGCCCGCGGCTCCGGCGGTCTTTTAGTAAGACCGCCTAAGTCGGAATGAGGGCCTATGTATGTTGACAGTTTTGGTCATCCAAATCATTTCAATCATCAAGATGAAAAGTGCACATTCAATTTAATTATGATATAATTTCTCTAAAAACATTACATACATGAAGCTAATTACAGAACAACAATATATACAACTAAACTTTTTTAACAGTGTGTATAATACATTTCTACATATCAAAAATGTCAATTGTATTTTCTGACTTTTGATCAATTTTTTGGAGAAGATTTTTCACATACATCCATAAATTAAAATGAACACAATGCATTTTGGCTTAGCCTTATTTTACAGATGAATGATGTGACAAAAAAATATTAATTTGGTTAAATCTGATCCAACGCAATCTACTTTACATCATGTCCTTTGAGCAGAGCTGTAAATCTATCCTGGTGCATCAGAAAATATTCATATTACTAAAGATAAAAATCACAGTAATTTAATTAGTCCTAACTCAACACAATCTATTTTGCATCATGTCCTATAGTCAGATATGGTATTAGGTTGGTTTACAAAATACAGATTTGCAGTGGCCCTCAATTTGAGCTACTTAATGAATAATAATCAGATAGGTAACAAAATGTGATTCACTATGATATGCTGCCATTACACCCACTGGGGTCAGATAGCCACTATGTAGGTGATGGTTTTTAAATAAAACATTTTTCAATGCAGCCAGTTTTCCTTCAAGCAAAATAGAATCTGTTTTAAAAATGTTTGTAAAACCTTTGGACCACTTCCTACTCCCAAAAATGTTTTTGGGACCATGTACAAATGGGAAGGGTTCTCTCAGGGATCCCTTCCTGGTTGCATATAGGTTACCACCTCCTTTGAAGTGATGGCAAAATACTAATGCTTTGTGACTGAATTTTGGTTTCAAAACATTAATACATCCCACAAGGGATGCCCTAAACAAAGTTTTCCAAATAGTGACTTCATATCATTTTGTAAACCCATTTAGCACTTTGAATAAATTTGTCTATCACTAAATGGGTTTGCTCCATAAAAAAAACACATTTTCCTGCAGCAAATTGTGAAATTTACCAAGTTGCAGAGTTTGTGGCATGAAAATGTGTTGGTATATCTTGCTCGTTGTTTTCAGAGCTAGCCTATATCCATAAAAGGGACTGGTAGTGATTTTGTTAATAAAAACGTTTACAGTTTGTAAAAACATTCTGTAGAGCAAGACTGTCCGCTCCCGAAAGGGGAAGTTGTTCCACGGGAGGGCAGCTTCATGTGTGGTGGGTCACATACCCCCTTTGAGGTATCAGTATCTGGTCAATGGTATGAAACTGTAGTAAAAAACCATTGATAGAATCTTCTCTGAGTAGAAGAGGGAGGTATTACTTTCACACCTCCTCCTGAATGCATTTCAAATAAGGTAGCAAACGCCATTTTATGAGCTGGCAAAAGACTTTAGTAAAAATATGTTTTACAGTTGCAAACCCTGTGATCTTATGAATCACAAGCTGTACTACAGCAACATCATTTTGTACTTCTAAGGAACAAATACATGCAGCTAAATGAGATGATTATAGATTGAAAAGGATGACATGCAAAGGGAATCCATGAAGAAAACAAACTTAAGGAGATTTGGAAGAATACCAGAAAATAGTAAGATGAATAGTTTGATCAAAGATGCCAAGAACCTGCCAGTATTGTGTCATTGTGCCAAGGTAAACCTATTTCCACAAGATGATATAAATGCCATGCTAATAATGGACAGCTTTTAGCTTGGAAAGGTTCCCATCTTGACAAATATGTCATTAGTATACTCAGGGTAACAGACATGTTGCTAGAAAGGTGGGGGCTCTAGCTTTAGTCTCCATTGTCTACCAGAGCCTTTGGACAACCACTTTGAAAAATACACAGGAACTCTATATGTGTGATGTGCTGTTTAGGCTCATCCACTTGCAGAGTTTGTATGTAACTCTGCTGTCACTCACAATCTGCTCTGTATGTTACTACCTTCTGCAGTTTGCATGTGGTGGCAGCATCTAGTGTCAAACCATCACATTGATGGCCAGAATTGCTGGTGGGGCTCTGCACTAATCTCCCTAAGGCTAGGCAATCATTAATTGTGAATATGAAATAGTACTCAGTTTGCATTGCCAATATATGCATAGGTTTACCTAACATGTCCTCTTCCTCAGCTCTGGTAAGGGCCAGAGGTATAGTGTTAGACTTTTCATCCTGGGCGTGGCCTCCCTCAACTTTTGGCCTCTGTTCTCAAGGTTGTTGATGTGTGCCGGACTCTAATGTTGCTGTTTTTGTTACTCTGGGCACTTTACCGCTGCTAGCCGGTACTAAAGTGCAAGTGTTCCTTCACAAAATGTGTATGTAATTGGTTTCCCAATGATTGGTATATTTGATTTATTATTAAGTCCCTAGTAAAGTGCACTAGAGGTGCCCAGGGCCTGTAAATCAAATGCTACCAGTGGGCCTGCAGCACTGGTTGTGCCACCCACATAAGTATCTCTGTAATCATGTCTCAGACCTGCCACTGCAGTGTCTGTGTGTGCAGTTTTAACTGTAAATTTGACTTGGCAAGTGTACCCACTTGCCAGGCCTAAACGTTCCCTTTTTTTACATGTAAGACACCCCTAAGGTAGGCCCTCAGCAGCCTCAAGGCTAGGGTGCAGTGTATGGTCAAGGTAGGACATATAGTAATGTGTTTTATTTGTCCTGACAGTGAAATATTGCTAAATTCGTTTTACACTATTGGAAGGCCTGTTCCTCTCATATGTTAACATGGGGGCTACCTTTAAATCTGATTAAAGTGTAGATTCGCTTTGGGAGCGGATGGACATGTGGAGTTTGGGGTCTCTGAGCTCACAATTTAGAAATACATAATTTAGTAAAGTTGATTTTAAGATTGTGTGTTTGAAAATGCCACTTTTAGAAAGTGAGCATTTTCTTGCTTATACCATTTCTGTGAATCTGCCTGTTTGTGGATTCCCTATCTGGGTCAGTTTGACAGTTGGGCTGGTTGCACCTCACACTAGACAGTGACACAAATGGAGCTGGGGTGTAGTCTGCATTTCCTGATGAGCAATCTGTGCTAGGAGGGAGGGGAGGAGTGGTCACTCACACCTGAAAGGGCTGTGCCTGTCCTCACACAATGCAGTCTCCAACCCCCTGATGAGTGCCTGGGGCCTGGCCTGGGCAAGGCAGGATTTCACATTCAAAAGAGACTTTACTTTGAAGTAGGTCTACTTCAAAGGGGAAATTGGGTATAAGAAGGGCACCCAAAACCACAGACTTTAGAACACTTCTGGAAACCAAGAAAAACCTCTGCCTGGAGAAGAGCTGAAGATCTAAGGAAGAAGAGCTGCCCTGCCTGTGACTGTGCTTTCTGGAGCTGTCCTGCAGTTGCTGCTTCTGCCAGAGTAAGAGGGCAAAGACTGGACTTTGTGTGCTTTCATCTTTTGAAGATCTTCAAGGGCTTGATTTAGAGATTGCCTCCTGTTGTTTGAAGTCTCAGGGACAGCAAAGACTTCTCTCTGTCAGCACCTGGAGTCTCTGGAGAGACTCGTACTCTGCCCTGTGGTGCCCATCCAGTTCCTGGGACCCTGAAAGGAGAAGCTGGCAGCCTACGAGGAAGAAATACACACACAGAACGGCGTGCAGGGAAAAGATTGACGCAACTCCGATCAGCGGCTGAGAAATCAACACGCTGCCGGCTTCGCAGCTGTAAATCAATGCTCGCCTGTAATGCGACTGAAGAATTGATGCACGGAGCTGAAGAAACAACGCACAGCATTGCTGACCAAGGCTGGGAGATCGCAACCCGTGCTGCATGGTTTTCTGATCATCGTGCAGTTGGATTTGTGATGCAAACACCGCTGGGCGTGTAAAAGCAACGCAGCGCCTGTCTGGACCCAAGAGTGCTGACCGGATTGACACATCGCTCTCCTGCAGAGAGAAGAAACAATGCGCCCCACCCGACGAAAGGAGAAACGAAGCAAGGTCGAGTACAATCGACGCATCGCAAGCCGTTTTTGACGCACACTCGCCCGTGCAGAGTTATTTTTGAAGTACCCAAGGTACATTTTCATGC
This sequence comes from Pleurodeles waltl, assembly GCF_031143425.1. NCBI lineage: Eukaryota > Metazoa > Chordata > Amphibia > Caudata > Salamandridae > Pleurodeles > Pleurodeles waltl. Next base: position 397,451,438 of record NC_090439.1, read on the forward strand.
TAACAGTGTTAGTGTGTGTTTAAAAATACATGAAGACTCTTTTTGCATTTTAATTGATAACTTGACTTGTGTATTGTAGATTTTTGTCCTTTTGGTCTTGTATTATTTAGATGAATATTCTCTATGTTTCTAAACCTGTGTTGTCTCATTTTGTAGTGTTTTCACTAAGTTACTGTGTGTGTTGGTACAGATACTCTACACCTAGCACTCTGAAGTTAAGCCTACTGCTCGTGCCAAGTGACCAAGGGCCTAAGCAGGGGTTAGCTGAGGGCGATTCTCTATTACCCTGACTAGAGTGATGGTCCTTGTTTGGACAGGGGGTAACCTGACTGCCAACCAAAGACCCCATTTCTAACATATAGCAAGCTGAAAACTGTGCATCCTTGATTTTACCTTTGGTGAAGGGGAGTGCTATTATCTTCCTGAAAAGTTTCAGCCTAAAGCCGAATGGATGGTACTGACATTGTGGGGATATTAAGATCTTATTGATCATCTGATGGGATCAGTGGCTTGAAAGCTAATAGACATCACCCCATGCATGCTGTGTTACAAACTGAGAAATGCCGGGGTGGTGAAAGGATGGTAATGTGGCCTGAAAGTTGTGAGCTGGCAGCAAATCCTATCTTCTTTGGCTCTGGGAATCAGGGACCTCTAGGTGATGCTCTTGTTTTGCTAAAGGAATCTATGCTACTCGATGGGGAGTCTTAAGCATAGTCATTATAGATCATTCTGTCCAAAGTTGGCCACAGGATGAAAGTGATCGGGTATTTCAAAACATACAATAAAAGGCATATAATGTCACAAAACGTTACAAAAACATTCATTGTCAAATAAAAGAACATTTTGCATTGCTTATTGTTGCTGAAGCATAACTTGGTAAGCAGAATTTTTTTCTCCTATTGGATGGTTCCTTTAAGATTGTTGTCACTTAGTCAAATTTGAATGTAAACACTCAAGGGCATATTTACTTACATTTCACGCAATGGGGGGCAGCAAGCACAGTTGAGGCTCTGCATCGCATGAGAGGGAGACAGCAGAAATACACTATGGCTCTCATTATGATCTTGGCGGGTGGCTACAGCCGCCCGCCGAGATCTGACTGCCTGGCGGCCGCCAATGCAACCACACCCCTTCTGCGGCCATTATGAGATCCCCGCTGGGCCGGCGGGCGGAAACCTGGTTTCCACCCGCCGACCCAGCGGGGATCTCGGCTGCTCCGAATGGAGCCGGCGGTGTTGCGGCCGTGCGACGGGTGCAGTTTCACCCGTCGCGCTTTTCACTGTCTGCATAGCAGACAGTGAAAAGCTGCATGGGGCCCTGTCAGGGGGCCCCACGACTCCCCGTACCACCAGCCAAAAGGCTGGGGGTTGGGGACTGGTAATCCCCTGGGCAGTGCTGCAAGCAGTGCTGCCCTGGCGGACTATCACCGCCGGGGCAAATTTGGCGCTACCGCAGCGGTCGTAATCCCCTCTGAAGCAACACCAGCCTGTTGGCAGTGCTCCAGCCAAAACAGCCCTGGCGGTCTTGGACCGGCAGGGTTGTAATGAGGGCCTATATCGACTAAAATATGGCAAATTTTTGCTGTCTCCTATTGCTGGTGAACTGTGGGCAGTGCATCACCAATGCAGACTCCCATACACCGTGTCTGGATTACAGGCAGGATTGTTTTGTGCAGTAAGGCATACATTTCTACACAAAAACAATCCTTAGAGGCATACACCTCTTCCTTTGTGTGTATCAAACATAAAACGAGTAAGTAAGGGGGAGTTATGAAGATACTTCTCCTTGTAACTGCCTACTTCAGGGAGGCGTAGTGTTAGGACCCATTTCCAGGTTCACTAGCATTAGTACATATGTGAATATGCCAACATCCTTTGGTGGATGCATGGGAGTGTCAGTGCTCCAGCCATGGACCTCCTCACCAACGCAAAGTTTGCGTGGCTTAGTAAATTCCAAAAAGGATTTTGTGTCAGGGTTGCGCCATAAAAGTGGAGCAAAACCTCATTAAATCTTGCCCTGATTATTTATCCATGATAAGGTTTCCCTCAAAAAGACTAGAAAAGTTTGAGGAGGATTCAGAAGACGTATTTATTTTATTTTTGTGGTTTTACTTTTCGCAGACCACAATACTCTAAACATCAGAGCAATTTACATTTTGCATATACAAAAAAAATAAAAATATTGAGATATACAACGCAAGATTATGACAGGATGCGTCGAAGTTCTCATGTATGCACTAAAATGTTCCTGGTCGTGTTTCTCAAATGATGAGACACGCTGGTTATACTAGAGATGGGCATATGTGGCCTGATAAAAATAGCAGGAAAATATTAAGGGTCTCTAGATTAAAAGTGAGTAATAATTGTGAAGTTTATGGTCTTCCACGTGAGAGCTGCTTGCAGGAACCATTAAGCAGGTTTTAAAGAATTCTTTCAGCCCTCTAATAAAAGAAGTGGGTAAGGGAGCTACCCCGAGCACTCATTTAAGATTTTTCTACTTTCTGATTTCTCTGCTGCCCAGAGAAGGAACTGAAGAGTCTGTGTAGTGTCACTTTTTCTAGTCCATTTGTTTCTGCAGTAGTTAAGCCGGGATGTTATGAATTGCAATGCTCTACTTTTAGAGTGCTACTACCATACAACAGGAATTATGATGCGGTATTTGTTTTCAAGTTAGTTTATTTCAGAGAACAATGGTTTAAAACTAAGGGAGTGGATGACTTCTAATTGTGAGCATTATCCTCATTTTTCTTTCGATTTTCTATTTTTAATCTTGGTCTTCATCCATGTTATCTTAGTCTGATTAAATGATGGTGTTGAATGGATGAATAACCAATTTTAATCTTTTCTAGCACTTTCTTGATGGTGACTTTGAGCATCACGTTATTTTGGCTGAGAGCCCCCCCTCACTGGGGTGCCCACTAGGCATTGCAGTGCCAGCCTGGTGAGGAGCATTTCCCAATGATGATGCTAGCCATCCAATGTGATGCTTGAGGGTTCTAGCTCCTGAGATCACAGGTCTTCTGGTGGTATTGTTTTGCTAGGAACAGTGTACTCATTTTTTTATTACGACTGTTGGGTGGTTGTACACTGGACCTGAATACTCCCGGTCCCTCTTCTCTTTGTTTTGTGCCTTCTAATTGTGAGTGACTGATAACCACAGCAAACACTGTCTGGAATTATCGTGTGCGCATGATTGACATATTATTCAATAGTCACTACATGTTGGTCTTACATTGGCTGACTGGAAGCTTTTGCTGAGATCAATATTTGCGTGAGAAGCAAAATATCTGTAATGCCCGTCGCATCTTAGCTCAAAAGCTCTGTTGAGCCCCCAAAAGTATGTACATTGCAGCTATTTACCCCTTATGGCAACAACCTTAAGACTAGAATCCCGACGGATTTAAAATAAGTAATACTGTTTCTGCATTCAAGTGACAAGGTGAGTTTCAGTAAATCCATTTTACCGGTTAAATATTATTCATATAAATGATGAATTGCATATTTTGATGCAATCTAAACATATGTTCTCTTTTTTCAAACTGCATTTCTTCGGAAAAAATACCAATGCAGCATATTTTGGGCCTAAACATGCAAGTTTCAGAAGTCTGAAGAAAATGAGACCATGCTCATCTATCTAATCAGATGCTATTTTTAGAAGCATGGTCAGCGGTTTACAAGGAGGATTCAACTCGAATTCAGCATTTAAAAGAAAGAGTTCATGCAACAATACATGATAGGGACCTTTACACGCTAAATAATGAAAGATTGAAAACAGTTAACTAAAGCAACGCTATAATATTTGTATAAATGTGCTATATAAAATGATTGGTTGCAGATTAGCGCATTCAAGTACAATCTGAACTACTGCTATAGTAATTAGGGGCAGTGCCTAGTGGTTGGAAGTGGTAAACATCAGCATTCAATTTTCGGGGGACCAGTACCCACATTATTTTATCACGCTTTCACCAGTGCAAGAGACAGAAAGATTGAAAAGGGAGAAACAGATAGAAAAGAAATCAGTGACGCAGCGAGAAAGGGTGGATGAAGAAGATCATGCAAGAGATGGCTAACCAGGCCAGAAGTGTAGGGTGGTTGAAGATGCTGAGGTGAAATCAGGATTAGCCACTTTTAAAATTAAGAAACCCCGGGCTCATAAAAAACTGCATTTGGTTTTTACTACATATGAGGTACTGACAATGAGGCATTTCTTTTTGAGATGGGTCACAGGACCATGTCTTATTTGTGATGTGTTTCTGTCTGTTTTAAAAATATGTGAGGATGACGAAGTTTGCTGGGCATGCAGTTCCTACATATGTATTCCAACAGATCATAATGGAAGAATTATCAGGAGCTTGGATTTTTAAATCATGCTCAAACAATGCTGTAGATTAAGGAAATATATATGATCTTTATAATTGTAAAACAAATTGTGTAGCAACAAATTCAGGTTGTCATTTTGTTGTATAAGCCCATTAAAAAGCATAGCATACAATTACAGTAAAATTCTTCTTAAAAACTGCAATAAAATGCATCTGAATGTCTGTTGATTAAGTGTAATCCTCCTGCTGATGCTAACAAGCAATTTTGCATAGAGGGCATGACGTTCATTATCTAACATTTTGCTGAAGTGTATTCGCAGCTTGTGTCAACAATCTATTCACCTGCAAATTTAGGTCCATATTTATACAGATTTTGGGGGCTTGATGACAGCCTTTGTAGGATTTGTTGTTTCCTTTTACAATCCATTTCGGGCATAGATCCAGTGACTAGTGTCTCCTAAATGCCGGTGCATTCATTTCATTTCCATATGGAGAGAGTAACATGAACCTAAGTATGTCTGTTATTCCAGGGTTTTATAAGAGTGCATGGTAATCCATGATTGAGAAGGCATTTTATTTTCCAGTAATAAAAGCTCACGAGTAATTTTGTTAATGTGTTTTCTTAAAACAAGGAATGCTGTTGGAAGCTCTCACAACCCCTTTATTTGTAGACACCCTATAATGGACCATAAGTAATCACCATATGGGCAGTGTCCTGTGTCAGTGCATAATTATGTCCCGGTCCTTTGATCTAGTAAGTCAACCTTGGCAGCTCTCAATTTGTGACAAAATTTGATAAAAGCACATTGCCTTGCATACTTCTTTCTCACCAGTACGAACTCCAGCCTTATTTAGGCTGGGAAAACGTTAGGGGCTCTACGAAAGTGCTGACAGTATCTTTTAAGACTTAGGCCCTCATTACAACCCTGGCGGTCCGTGTTAAAGCGGCGGTAATACCGCCAACAGGCCGGCGGAAAAAAAATGGGATTACGACCGTGGCGGAAACCGCCAACATAGACAGCCACTTTAACACTCCGACCGCCACGGCGGTAAAAACAAACAGCGCGGCGGACACCGCCAACAGGCAGTCGGAACACAATGTACCGCCCACCCTATCACAACACGGTTTTTGATTCTGACTCGCATGTGTTGAGCAGATGTGGATGGAGACAAACGGTAGAAGTCCCATATTTAAAAGGTTACCCTTGGGTGGAGTTAAACCCTCACACTTCACCTTTTAAGCTGAAATCTTCGGCCCTGTTGCTCTTCGTGGTGCATTCGCACTTTCCTTTCTTGTCCTGTATGCAAGCAAGATTGTCAACAAGTGATGCCGCCGGAGACAAGGAAGAGCAGGAAGGCGGAAGGCGAGAGGGCAGCTACTCGGCATTTTCCGGCGGTTTGGTTCCGGGTCAGACACCGCGGAACCAGCACGTCGGAGGCAGCACGGACCGGAGCGCGGAGCACAGGGCACGGAGCGGAGCACACGGCCACCTGCAACCCGTACCGGAGAGCTCACAGTGCTCCTAGCCCCCTAGCACAGGCAGCGGGACCGGACCCTGCCCTGTCCGCAGCTCACCTGACATCCGATCCGCCGCCGGTGCCCGCAGCACCCTTATAGCACGGAGTGCACAGAGGACAGCGTCCCCCCCCCTCTGCCGAACCCCGGGGAAGCGGCCCGATCGCGGGTGTGGCTTGCGGGGGCATAGGGTCTTTGGGGCTACAAATTATTATTATTTATTTTTTACAAACTTTTTGGTGGCAAGAAGGGAGGGCCCCTTCAAGGACGGCACCAGGCTTCGAGACATCAGCTACCTTCCCTCTGCCCTCTGCTCCAGGTGCTGCCCGCGACGTGACCTCCAGCAAGAGGCAAGTGAGCGGTGAGCAACAGAGGTCAAAGGGGCAAAAGGGGGGAAAGGAGGGCAACAGGGCGGGGGGAAGCCGGTCCAGGGTCTGGTGCTGGTTCCACCGCCAGGGCTTGCAGCACCCCCCACCCGACCCACCCCGGTAGTCCCACCAGGCAGTTCGTTGCCTCATCCCCCTTACCCTGCTCCCCCTCCCGCCCTTGCACCTTGCACCTTGCCCAGGGTAGCCAGGGCCAGGAGCGGAAGGGCCCAACACGGCCCAACAAGGACTGGCACGGTCCAGCAACTCCGGACTCTCTGCACCTCCCCAGGACCCAGGCCCTCAAAAGCTCCAAATTCCCCTGAGGGTGATCGCACACTCAGAAATCAACGTCCGTTAAAGTTTCTTTTGGAGGACGGCACCCCTAACAATAAAAGGCACAAAAAGGCTCAACAAGGCCCTTCTCCCTCACTCCAACAGCCCGCCCAAAATCACCCCGCTCTAAGGCAGGAAAACCTACCGATCATGAGATCAGGCAAAGCACGAGGCAGTATTACCATCCGTCCAGCAAAACAAGGAAAGAGAAAAAGGAAAGGAAACCTGGGTCTGGATGAAGCAACCCCAAAAAAGAGAGCAAGCAGCGAACAGGATCTCCCCCTCCCCTCCCCATGCAGGAGGCAAAATCTAACAAATGGCACACGCGGGGGAGGCGACCAAAATTCCAGCATGGAAGAAACGATCTGGGGAGAACCCGGCTTTTGGAAGGAGGCGACCACACCGGAGGGGGTTCCAGAGTCCGTAGTCTCTCCCAAACATCACAAGATAACCGATTATTTCACTACTACTGGTACCAACGCCACCAGAAAAAGGATCAACTCCCTGGCTCCAACCTAAACAAGTTTTGGGGAAATAACCTCACCCAGCCAAGACCGGCAACAGCAAGGAAGCAGTGAAAAGAAACTCAGAATGAATTCACCTCCTCCCCTCCCCCTATCGCCAACAGTAGTGATCAGGAAAAATCACCCTACGAAAGCAGACACATCAAGTATAGTCCAGGACAATGCGGTACCAATTAACTCCTACACCAGGATCCGTCTACAATCCTAGGCAAGACTTAACTCTATGTAATAAATACCTAGACGCCACTAAGTACCAATGGACATCTAGTCCAGCGAAACTCCCCATCCTGGACTCAGAACTGGTAGCAATCGCAGAACATTTAGAACAAGAATCTCAGGAAGGTGGCCCATTCTGTCAAAGTCCAAAATTTCACTCATTCCCAACGCACAACGGTGAAAAAGAAGAACAGGACCTCTGGGGTATAGAACAGGTCTTCATAAATTGACAAGCAAAAGCAGAAGCAGTGACAGCAGCACAGAAAGTCCCCCATAAAACAACAATAAACAAAGTACTATCAAGTGGTAACCAAGAGCCCGACTTAAAGTTACAAGCCCCAGTGGCAGTCAGGTCAGAATAAATGTGGGCTGCAATCCTAAATTCAATGCAAGCAACGGTCATGGCGCTGCAATTTAATTCAAATAAAATGGACATTCAAGTTGACTTGCTAAACACCCTGGCAGTAATTGTCTCCAGGATTGACAGTAAGTTGGAAAAATTAAACGCACTTATAACAAGGGCGCAAGTCAATCACTCTAATGACTATACAATTTGTTCCTGTAAAGAGGTAGTAGAAAAGATATCTCAACTGCCGCAAATCTTAGAGGGAATACTTCAAGAAATCCGCTCCACCCGAAAGGATGAACATACATGTACTAAACCACTCGCCACCATGATAAAATCTACTCCGAGGGAGCAGAAACAAAAATAGCAGCAGCCCCTTTTCTCCCTGGCACCCGCTTCATAAATTATAAGTGAGGAGAGAATATTGGCTGGCAGCCGCCAACTAGCAAGTGCTCGTATGGAACCCATGGTGAATCATCCTCTGCAACAGTCCATCAATAATCCCCGGAACCCTGAGTTTCCCACAACCCGGACCCTCTCAAAAAGAGAACGAAAGCGGGCAAGAAAGGGAAGGAAGTCCGCCCAACCTCATCGACTCAACTTATCAAAGGATCCACCTAAACACCAGGTGACGTCAAATTGAGGGCACAATAGAGACATTACTACCCACATAAGTACAAGCTCTAACACAATAGTAGATGGGATAACACTCCCCGCCTCAGCAGACATTACCCACTCAACAAAGTCCCCCCTGAGACCACCCGAAGTAATTGGCACTATAACAAACTTAAGACCCAGCCCCACAAGGGGCCAGCAGAGCACAAAACCAAAACCCATTACGCCTGCGCTGCCCCCCCAACTAACACTGGTCAATGTGGGCAGCAAGTCTGCAATTAGTCAGAGGGAAGATGGCTATAAGAAGCAAGACCGGTACATAGAGCAAAATCAGTCACTTATAACAGACACGAATACCCTCCAGTTACTCTGGATTCCAGAATTCACTTCCAGGTCCCCAACAGATGTTCTTAATCGCTCTTCTATCTTAAGAATCATAAAAGCCTTACCGGATCTTCAGTTTGTAACCTCGGAGGACCTCGCAGCTATAAAATTAATTCAAGCAAGAGGCAACCAACACACGGACCCAACAATCACCATCTTCTCGGCACCAGATATCCCAAAGCGGATCATGAAAAGAAAGGACTTATTGAAAGCTTGGGGCATTGAGGTAACCACCTACAAAGGAGACCGCTATCCAACTCCGTTACTATCCTCACAATACCTGGGAACCCCCAAAGGCACATGGTCGGTTCTGAAAGGAGTACATCAGGCCAGCAGACCCATTGAAGAAAGGTGCAGTGAGGAGAATCCACCTAAGCACCCGCTGACAGTCCAAGTATGGAGAGAAGGAGGGAGGGAAAGAGTGGTCTTGGGTCAACAAAAGTATCCAGAAAGGGAATGGGTAGCGACGGTTTTACCCTCAAGACCGATGGGCAACAATTGAATTGGTAAGGATCAACCCGCACACGGCATATTATCCATTTTCTCCTGGAACGTCGGTGGCCTACGGTCAAAACTGGAGGATCCTGCAGTAATAATTTTTTCAGCACCTTCGACATCTTACTCATACAGGAATCCTGGGCAATGGAATCAATACCGATAATCGGATTCATGCAATATCTTAACCCAGCAACGAAAAAAAATAGGCCCGGTAGGCCAAAGGGACGCCTTGCCATTTACGTTAGCACCAGCCTTTTGGTAAAAATCTCAGAGCATAAGGAGGAAGACCAACCTTTCCAATTTCTCCAGCTAGACGATTGGGGAAAAAACACACAAGAGCCATTGATTCTGATCAACACATACATCAATTCTAAAAATAAAAAAATTGAAGCAAACAAATTTTTAACTCAACTATTAAGGATAAAATATACAGTAAAATCAGCATTCTGGTTAATATCGGGCGATTTCAATCTCGGCTTATTCCACAACCCCAGTGAGGACCACATCCAAACAGTGGCAAGAATGTCCAGCCAAACCCTCCCCAAAAAACTCAGGAAAGACAAAATAGGGGAGAGTTTCATACGCACCTGTGAATTAGTAGGCCTCTTCACGCTAAACGGACGGAAGTGCCCCGATATCCCACCGGCCTGGACAAGATTCTCCGGGAAATCGGTCTCCTATCTAGACTACACTTTGGTGTCCCCTGCTTTATATAAGTTAGTAAACACCTTTACTATCATGGACCGCACGGAAAGCGACCATAAGCCACAGGTATTTGGGATCTGTGCTTCACCGCAAAAAACTGAGAAAGTGGCAGCCCTAAACGGGATACTAGGCACCGAAAATCTAAAGCGACTCAAATGATCCTCAGACACCATTGAAAGTCAGGCAGAAGAGGCCCTACGAAAGCTATAATCAATTACCACAAGTGGGGCAAAGCTGACAACAGTTTGGGAGAACTTTGCCCTCGATCTCATAAAAAAGATTCCTTAAGTAACACGAGAAAGGGAGCGCAATTGAATCACCGCCAAAGTTCACTTTTACCGCTGCCAGTGCGCAAAAGGAAAGCAGCTGTAGGGAAATTACTAAGGTCACTGCGTAAATGCCCAGATATTGGATCAATATTGGCTGCCCTGAGAGAGCAAAGGAAATTGTATAAAAGGGATCAATGGACCTTTAAAAAAGGCCAACAGGAGGTCTTGTGGGCCAAACTACATTTTGCGACCAAAACATCTGACTCCAAAAGATTTTGTAAAAATCATCAATACAATAGACAATGTTGCAAAAGCAGGCAATAACGCAAACATAACAGAGGAAGTATGGGTATCCCATTTAAAGTCCCATCTAAAAGAACTGACCATCGAAGAAGGCCCTCAAATTCATTTGCATATGATTAGCTGGGATCCCAACATCCCTGAACCTTTGAAATTTACGGCACCAGAACTATTAAAAATCATTGGAAAGCCACGAATGGACTGCGCCCCTGGCCCCAACGGCCTACCGCAAGCACTATTTAAAAAAGAAACGGAAAGATGGGCCAATTTCCTGGCAGCAATGTTTAATGACGTGATCACAACAGGCAATGTCCCGGCATCCTGGAAAGGCTCAATAATCCACCCCATGTATAAGGGTGGGTGCATGCTCTCCCCAAGCAACTACAGACTAATCGCGCTTTTGGACGTTGACCTCAAGTACTTTTCCTGCTGTGTGCTAAAACATCTAGAAGCCTGGATTACAGATAACAATATTCTACCCTTTAATCAAACCGGGTTCACCAAGCACCAAGGAACATTAACAAATCTTATGGGGCTAGGCTTGATCATAAACAGAACAAAAGCAAAGGGGACTCCAACCTATTTATGTTTTGTTGACTTTAAAGCTGCTTTTGACTGTGTCTCCTGCGGCAAATTGTGGGCCAAATTACTACAGTGGGGGCTGCCACATTCTATTTCAAATGCCATCAAAATTATATACTCTGATACTTGGGTGAAGGTAAAATTGGGGGAAGGCTCTCACCTATCCAGGGCAGTCAAAACAACAGTGGGGGTGAAGCAAGGCTGTGTATTGGCCCCAATACTCTTCAACCTGTACTTAGCAGATCTTCCCACCAAGTTAAATGTTCACTCATCCCACTCTCCCTCACTGAAGTATCCAACCTACTATATGCAGATGACCTACTACTAATCAGTAATACCAGAATAGGCATGCAGAAATTGTTAAAGGCATTAGAAGAAAACTCAGGCTCTAATGATTTAGAAATTAATCATAAAAATCTAAAATGATTACCTTAAACCGCAGGCCAACCACCCAAGGTAAATGGCATATGAATGGAAAAACCCTAGAGGAAGTAACATCATACAGATACCTAGGATTGGTGGTGGATGCTAGAGGTAATTACACGCCACAAAAAGAAGCAATGAAAAACAAGACGCAGGCCCTTACTTACGCCTTTTGCAAGCTAGCAAACTCAATCTGTGGTCATGCTCTGAACCCATTAACAGCTGTAATGGAGCTTCTGGATAAGCTTCTGATAAAAACCTATAAGAACGTTTTTCGGCTACCTGGGCGTGCAGACTGGAATTCATGCTGGTCAAACAGTCGTTAGCCCGACCAGCGGCATATATTAAATGCTGCTACAAATTGAGCCGCGGTTCAAAAGGGTCTTTAGCCAATCTAGTCTGGCAGGAAATTATCCTAGAAAGAGGGAACTCCAACTACATAAGATATCTAGAAGAAAGTAAGAGTCTTTTGAACTTAGATGAGGTATGGAACCAGTCTCTACCCATCCCCATTTTCAATAAAGCAGTGAATAAAGTGAGTAAATTACAGAGCTTGCTAGAAGATAAGATCTCATTGACCAAAAGGGAGCATAGTTGGTTGATCCTTAACTCCTACAAAACGTTTTAAGAATCACCACTTATGGCTGGCTCCTACTCACGGAAAATCAAGCAATCCTTTCTCAGACTTAGGCTGGGTGAAGTCCCTACTTTAGACCTCATGCCAAAATGGAAGAAGGAGCGGCAAATAGGCTACCAGGAGTGCCGTCTCTGTCATCTAGCAGATGCATGTGGTCTGCATTTGCCCAGCCTTGGCGGCCGAAAGGAGACTCTTACTGAAAAAATAATTTAACGGTTTAAGAATTAGATCCTGCAGACAAGCACTAATTGCAGCTTTTAACCCTCAAATATTGAACATTAGGCTGGTTCAGTTTTTGGAAATTTTCACTCTTAAAACCACAGCCTCTCGAAATAACCAAGACAGAGGGAGGGCGGAAACGATAGCGAAATCCCTATAACCCGCTTTGAACATCTTAAAAAAGGGAAGGCTCCTAGGTAGTCCACTGGGTTGTTTAACTTGTGTCGTAATAAAGTCCGGTATCAACAATCAGACTTAAGTAGGGGTAAATAAAATTGATAGAAGGTCTCTTCCCACTTTGTCCTATTTTTACCAATGCCTCATTGGTCTGTTACTGTTCTCTTTAAATTCCTTTGTGGAAGGCAATTTCACATAGCATTTCATTTTAAACACATGATTTTATTTGGCGCTGTATTTATCTTACCCACAATAAGATTGTTCTGTTGCCCCATTATTAATGCCTTACAGCACTAGTACGTTCTTTTCTTAAAATCTTTATGTGGAAGGAAATTTCACTAACCATTTCACCCTAAGCTAAATAACTGTAACTGCCTTCTTGCACTAAAATTGTTCTGTTAAATGTTTATGTGGAAGGAAAGTTTTATGGTTTTAATTAACTAATAAACTTGTGTTTTACTCTATCACAACACGGCTATCCCCCACCTTTTCCGGGGCGGATCCAACGCAAATAAAAACACGGCGGAAACAGTACACAGAAGGGAAAAGACTCACCTCTCCACACCCCACGAGAAACCAGGATGCCATGGAGCCTGAACTGCAGATCCTGCCAGCGATGGTCTTCCTGCTCCTCTATCAGGAGCTCCAATGACAGTGGCAACGACCACGGTGAGTACTGCACCTACAACACAGGGGAGGGGGGGAGGGAAAAGAGAGTGACACACACATGCAACACACAACACCCTCACCCCCACCCTCACCCACAACACCATACACACAAACACATGCTGCAACATTACACATACACCCCTGACACCCTCTTGAATAACGCAAGGAAAAAAGGAAATGATTGTAACGATTGTAATCATAAAAAATCCATCAGTCAAAACTCAAAATCCAGTAAATACAATTATGTACACCAACTGCATAAGTCCTTATAGTGCACCAATCATTGTCCGTGGACCACTGAGTCCAAAATGCATGGGCGAGGCCCACACTAGATACCTGACTCCAAACGGAGAGAACATTGGAGGGGCATCACATAGAAAATATACAGGCACCTCAGGGAGAGGGGGGGGCACCTCAGCCTGATGAACACACGATGCCACTGCTCCACGAGGGGGCTCCGTGCCCAATGATGTATCCTGGGGAGTGCAAAGCCACAGTCTCTCAAGTCACTCCAGTGGGTGGTTTGCCCACTGCTTTATCCTGGGGAGTGCAAAGCCACAGTCTCTCAAGTCTCTCCAGTGGGTGGTTTGTCCACTGCTGCATCCTGGGGAGTGCAAAGCCACAGTCTCTCAAGTCTCTCCAGTGGGTGGTTTGCCCACTGCTGCATCCTGAGGAGTGCAAAGCCACAGTCTCTCAAGTGGATCACAGTCTCCACTGGTTCTGGAGGGGGCTTTGTGCACAGAGTGCTTCATCCTGCCAAGGACTGAGGTAGTGGATGTGATACTCCACTGGGTCTGGAGGGGGCTTTGTACCCAGAGTGCTTCATCCTGCCAAGGACTGAGGTAGTGGATGTGATACTCCACTGGGTCTGGAGGGGGCTTTGTACCCAGAGTGCTTCATCCTGCCAAGGACTGAGCTAGTAGATGTATTTCTCCACTGGTTCTGGATGGGGCTTTGTGCCCAGAGTGCTTCATCCTGCCAAGGACTGAGGTAGTGGATGTGATACTCCACTGGTTCTGGAGGGGGCTTTGTGCCCAGAGTGCTTCATCCTGCCAAGGACTGAGGTAGTGGATGCCTTTCTCCGCTGGTTCTAGAGGGAGGTTTGTGCCCAGAGTGGTCCACGTGCATTGTGGCCGCAACAATACACTCGCCTGGGTGTGTGTGCCATGGGATTGCCGAGGTACAGGTGGGTTGATACGCCATGGAGGCAGAGTCATACCCCACACTGCTGCGGCTTCACATTCCATATGCAGATGACAACTGTGATGACAGTGATGCTTCATGGAAGCTGCCCAGGCTCCTGGAACTCACCACCAGCCTCGGACAACTGACCACTGGGGATGGCAGCCATGTCTGCGGTGGTGCCACTGGCTCAGGATGTCGCGGGGCCACTGGCGGTGCTTTGCAGCGGTGTCAGTCACGGCAGGCTCTGTGGGGGCGGTGCTTGCGGCGGGGTCTTTAGCGGCGGTGCTGGCTGCAGGGTCTGTGGCAGCAGTGCTGGTGGCAGGCTCTGTGGCGGTGCAGGTGGCGGTCTTCTCCGCCGTACAGGTTGGCGTCGATGTCGACAGACGTTGTGACACTGGTCCCTCAGTTGGTGCCACCATGCCCTCTTCTGACCTGCCTTTCACTTTCTGTCCCTTCCCCACCTTTGATGGTGGCGCAGCTGTCTTGCCACTATCCCCTTTCGTTTTCCCTGACCCCTTGGAGGCAGGTGTTTTCGGCTTCTCCCTCCGGGATGTGGGTACCTTTTTCACCTTGGCAGGTGGCGGAATGTCCTTGCCCTCGCTCCGTGGCACACTGGCAGCCCTGATGGTTGGCACACTCCATGACCCCGCAGATGCTAGCACCACTGTGTGTCTGCTCCTATCCCCACCGTGGAGCTCCACTCGCCCTCCGTCCCACTAATGGCTTCAGACTCCGTTGTTTCGCCTCCCCCAGGGCCATGTGGGATGCAGCTCCCTCCTGCTCCTCCACCTGATGATGCTATTGCACACAAGAACAGGGAGACCACAAAAAGGGGGGGAAGACAGAAGAAAGGCATGTTAAGTGCATGCAACACCACTACTGTTGGCTGACACAACAGACACAGCAGTCCTCTGCAGTACGCCATGCACTTATAGTTCCTAGATTTAGCACATGCCCATGGGGTACAAGGCCTAAGCCTGATTGCTGCACACCTGGAAGTCACAGGAGCCTGACTATGTGTAGATGGCACTAATCACTAGTGGGGTTGGGGTGCCACAGAGCCTGCCTCACAAGGGACCTTGACCACCTCCCCCACCCAGACACCTTGTAATGCATGCAAAGTCAGCAGAATGATAGTGTACTCACCCCCTTGTGGCTGCTGTGATGCCCTCAAGCACACATCCAACTCCGGATACGCCACTGCCAGGATCCGGAACATCAGGGGGGGTCATGGTGCGACAGGCCCCCGTTCCCATGTTGGGAGGCCATCCCCAGCTTGGCCTCCGCCGTCTTCTTGCTCCAGGTCCTCCCATCTTTTCCGGCAGTGGGTGCTCCGTTTGTGGTAGACCATAGCGTCCAATGTTGACCAATGCAGAATTGCGCTGCGGTCTTCGACTGCCTACCGCGACAGTGTACAACGCCAGCGCAGTTACCTCATATCCCCTTGTCCCTCCTTACAGGCCAGACAGCTGCCATTTCAGGGGGCCCCATGGTATTAATTTTAACTGCGTCACACCAATGTAGGCCTTGCATACACACAGTAACAGGCACATTGCGGATTAATAAATGTTTGCAAATGACATTTTGTGATACCTCAGTGTTGGCTGACTCTCTGCTTGCTGTTCTCGTCCATAGGGCACGTCCGCTGGGGCAGGTGATGGGATGGCGGCATCCTCCGGTGTACAGCCCGCTAGTGGACCTGTAGACAATGGAAGAGAGACACGTAATAGTCACCTACAGACTTGATCGTGCTACAATCCATGAACTGTGTGCCCAGTTGGAGCCAGACCTGATGTCAGCTATCCGGCATCCCACAGGGATTCCCCCTCTAGAGCAGGTCCTGTCAGTGCTCCATTTCCTGGCAAGTGGGTCCTTTCAAACAACAGTGGCCATTGCATCAGGGATGTCCCAGCCAATGTTCTCTAACGTGTTGTCCAGAGTGTTATCTGCCCTGCAGAAACACATGCGCAGCTACATCGTGTTCCCTCAGGTGGAGGATTTGCCCACAGTGAAAGGTGACTTCTATGTCCTGGGACATATCCCCAACATCATAGGTGCCATTTATGGGACACATGTGGCCTTGGTACCTCCCCCAGGAGTGAACAGGTGTACAGAAACTGGAAGAGCTACCATTCGATGAATGTACAGGTGGTGTGTTTGGCTGACTAGTACATCTCCCATGTGAATGCCACAATTCCTGGCTCAGTGCATGAAGTTTACATTCTGAGGAATAGCAGCATCCCTTATGTGATGGGGCAACTCCAGAGGCACCGTGTGTGGCTAATAGGTGAGGACAAGGACCCTATATAGAGTGAATAGTTGTCTGGGGCTGTCCCTACGGGTTAGTGTGTGTCTAACAGTTGTCCCACGACATTTGCAGGTGACTCTGGTTACCCCATCCTGTCATGGCTACTGGCCCAGTGAGAAATTCCAGGACCGCTGCAATGAGGCTCACGGGCGAACTAGGAGGGTGATCAAATGGACCTTCGGCCTCTTGAAGGCCAGGTTCCGGTGCCTCCATGTGGCAGGTGGTTCTCTCTACTACTCACCAAAGAAGGTGTGCCAAATCATCATGGCCTGCTGTATGCTGCACAACCTGGCTTTGCGACGGCAGGTGCCTTTTCTGCAGGAGGATGGTCCAGCTGGTGGTCTTGTGGCAGCTGTGGAGCCTGTGGACAGTGAAGAAGAGGAGGCAGAAGAAGAGGATATCGACAACAGAAACAACATTATCCAGTATTACTTCCAATGAGACACAGGTAAGAAGATGTCACTGCCTCACATATCTCAAACTATTGTTGGAGCTAGCATAAGTATTTCATGTTCACTCAGTGTATGGACCCTGACATGTCACTTTGCCTTTCCATTTAACAGATGTGAGGCCCACTTTGTGCCCTCTGCTATATTTCCTCCAGCCCTACAGCTGTGTTTCATCAGTATGTGAACAATTAAATTGACATTGCTATATTCCATAGTTATTGCAATTACACATTTGTGAAAGCACAGACTGACTCCAGATTGTTTTGCGATTGAAGTGTGTTTATTTCTGTGCAAAGAAGTGGAGGGGGTTGTAAAATGGGCAGGGCTGATGGTGGAGGAATGTCCATGGCAGAGTCCAGTCTATTTGTTTCACAGGTGCATTGTTCAAAGGGGCATAGGAAGTGGAGCAAGGGCAGTTGATGGATGGACAAGGTGAAACAGTGGGACATAAGGGTGACATTCAGGGGGGTCTCATTTCTCTGTCTTGTTCCTGGATCTCAGGGACCGTTTGCGGGGTGGATCTCCATCTGCAGGGGGTGGGGTGCTGGTGGAATGTTCCTGTGGCGGTGCCTCCTGTCCACTAGCGCCGGCGGAGAAGGAGGGCTGTTCATCATCCAGGCAAGTGTCAGGGGCCCCTTGTTGTGCCACAGTGTCCCTCCTGGTGTTGACAAGGTCTTGCAGCGCCCCTGCAATGGTGACCAGGGTGGTGTTAATGGACTTCAGTTCTTCCCTGATCCCCAGATAGTGTTCCTCCTGCAGCCGATGGGTCTTCTGAAACTTGGCCAGTACCGTTGCCATCGTCTCCTAGGAATGATGGTACTCTCTCATGATGTTGGAGAGGGCCTTGTGGAGAGTGGGTAACCTGGGCCTGTCCTCCCCCTGTCGCACAGCAGTCCTCCCAGTTCCCCTGATTTCGTGTTCTTCTGTCCCCTGAACCGTGTGCCCACTGCCACTGCCCCAGGTCCCTGATTGTCTTGGGTTGGTGGGTTTGCATGGGTTCCCTGTAGTGGTGGACACACTGCCGATTGACGTGTCCTGGGGACAGAGGGATGGGCCCACTGGGTGGGTGCTGTGCTGGTGTTTCCTGAGGGGGGAGGCTCTGTGGTGGCTTGTGCCAGTGTCAGGGGAACCGACTGTCCCAAGGTCCCTGATGGGCTGGGCTGGTCATCTTGATCCAGTTGTGCAGAGCTGCTGTCATCACTGTGGGTCTCTTCTGTGGGGAGACTGGATATGTCTGGTACCTCCTGTCCGGTGACGTTGGGTAGGGGTCCTGCAAGGGTGTAAAGGCATGATTATTGCATCTGTGTGTGCCATCATGTGCAATGAGTGAGTGACCCTGTACTCCAGTGCTTGCATTCTTGTCTAGTTCCTTGCGTGATAATTAGTTTGGGGTCTGTGTGGGTATCTGTAGTGGACATGCTTGGGTGATGGGCGTCCATGCATTGATGTTACATGCAGGGCTTGGTTTTGGGATGTGTGGGTTGTGTTGGTGGGGTGTCCGTGGGTTGTTGGGGTGATGGGTGTGAGGGTAATGGTGGGGTATGTGTTTGGCATTCAGGTGGGGTGGGTGGGATAAGGTAGTAAAGATTTGCCTTACCAGAGTCCAGTCCTCCTCCTACTCCTGCGAGGCCCTCAGGATGCAGTATTGCCAAGACTTGGTCCTCCCATGTTGTTAGTTGTGGGGGAGGAGGTGGGGATCCACCGCCAGTCCTCTGTACAGCAATCTGGTGTCTGGAGACCACGGAACGCACCTTCCCCCGTAGGTCGTTCCAACTATTCCGGATGTCATCCCTAGTTCTTGGATGCTGTCCCATTGCGCTGACCCTGTCAACAATTCTGCGCCATAGCTCCATCTTCCGAGCAAAGGAGGTGTGCTGCACCTGTGATCCGAATAACTGTGGCTCTACCCAGACGATTTCCTCCACCATGACCCTGAGCTCCTCTTCAGAGAACCTGGGGTGTCATTGAGGTGCCATGATGTGGTATGTTTGATGTGTGAGGTGGTGTATGTTGTGATGTGTGAGGGGATGTGTTGTTGTGTGTTGTTTGAGGTGCGTGGATGTTGTGTGAGTGATGATGTTGTGTGTCTGTGGATGCTGGTGTTGTTTCTGGTGGTGTCTCTCTCTGGCGTGGTATCAGAAGTCTGGTAGTAAGGGTTTGTGGGTGATATGGGTGTGTGTTTTATATTGGATTGGGTGTGTGGGTGTGGTGTGTGCATGTGTATCAGCTGTGTTTATTCTGAATTGTCCAATGTGGTTGTGTTTTGTAAATGTGTGTGTATTTTGAGCGTGGCGTTGTGTCCCAGCAATGGAATACCGCGGTTGAAAGACTGCCGCGTAGATTCGTGGGTCGTGATGGTGTGGATGTATTCCTGTTGTTGTGACGGTGTCGGTTTTCTTATTGCCAGTTTATCACTGACCTTTGTTGTGGCGGACTTGTGTGGGTTTCTGGATTATGGTGGATTCCAAGCTGTGGGTCGTAATAGCTGTAGCGGAATTCTGCCATCGCAGCGGTGTGTTGGCGGTCTTCTGCACATCGGTAAGTGGGATTTACCGCCAGGGTTGTAATGAGGGCCTTAATATTTCTAACTATTTAGGTTCCCAACAACAGAGAGCTGCAGAATCATAGACTACATTAGGAAAGAGCTTTTGTCTGATGACCTCTAATGTGGGAAAGAAGCATGTAACATCCTGGTACCCTAGTTACCAAAACCTAGGTAAAGGAATGTGGAATTTAGAACACTGGATGAGGGGAACGTTGGGAGGTCAGTTGAAGAGTGCATGTAGCGAGAGCAGACACTACTTAAAGAGGACTTGCTCTTAATAAATACCTGTTACATACTTCCTGAACCTGTGTCATCTCTACATAACCTCCCATGTTTTTCTGAAGAAATAAAGAAAACAGTTAAGAGAGACCCTGCTTTCGATTTCTTTTGTTCCTTGTGTAGTAGGGACATACCTTTTGTGTCCATCATGACTCCCAGATCACGATAGTTTTGCTCTTGAATTAGTTTATGATTATTTATGTATCAAGCACCAGCATTCTTGAGTCTTTTACTGATAGCTCTTTTGTTTTGTTGAAATCATTTCCAACTTGTTTGCTAAGGTATAATTGCTTAATTTGTGCAACAGCCCATCGTAGTTCTACTGAGGAGAACAGTATTGTCTGCACATAACATGCTTCTTAGTGGCTTTCCCCTTAGATTGGGTGCATAGACATTCATCTGATCCAGGTCTTGTGCGAGATCCTCCAGAAAGAGGTTAAACATCACTGGGATGAGCATGCAACCCTGTTTGAAGTCCGTTGTGGTCTAAATCATACAGAAGACCCTTGATCCCCTGCCTATTTTATCCACATACAGGATTCTTTATGGGTGATCAGGTGATAGTTCGTTAGATTGCTTTTTCTGCTGCCTTTATAAAACAGGTGAATGATCTCACCTCTCCAGGAGTCTGGAATTAGGTTATAAGTGAAGCAGTAATTGTACAGTGGGGCTAGGTAGCTCTCCCAGTTCACTGAATCTGAGTTGAAGGATGCAGTGTGCAAGCTCTTTGGCACAGAGGCATCATTTGTTTTATTTTTGATTATCAATTTCTCTATCTCTCCTGGGCAGGGGTCTTCAAACAGGGGGGCGGGCCTTCCTACGGGGGCCTCAAGTGATCCCAGGGGGGAGGGGTGCCAAAAGAAGCATTATGCAGACAACACTGCTTTGTTGTAGGCATAAAAACATTTATTGTAATTTTAAAAAAGGTAACAGAATTTAACTGTAATGTTTAAAGAAGTCTAGGCTTATTTAAACATTGCCAACTTAATTGAATAATTGTGAAGAATTCTGAGGCAGGGCCCGATTATTTTACTTCCTCCTATGTAGTGGGGCGTGGCATTTAAAAGTTTGAAAGCCACTGCTATAGGATGATAGACATTTCTGACTGAGTCGTCCGGGTTCCACCCTGGTAACAACAGGGCGAAGTCTGTGTATGGGTTTGTGTTCAAAGACTCTTTTAAATGGATGGCTTAGTGGGCTGTGAGGTACTGCACCCAGGCTGGCTCACTGATGTTAACTTTGTTAGCAGCATGGGGTCCTCTTTCCAAATTGTTGACAGTCCACCAACATTTTTGTGTATAGTTGTTTTCACATTCACAGAGGATTCTCACCCAGAGGCATTCATTATACGCCTTCTTTACTGCCCAAATGCTTGTTTGTACCCCTGTCTGGTTTTCCTAATTTTTCCACTAGATAGATATTAGCTGGATGCTTCCTCAGTGCTCTTTTGCGGTGGTTCAAGCATTTTTTTTGCTATCCTGAACCTGTGTGAAACATTCTGACTTTGTCTTGCTTGGGACAAGTTGATGGCCTTTTTGCAGTATAGTGTTTTAAAATGTGTTTAACAACTTGGCCACATTTGACTTTTAGCCTTCCACAGGGTTTATATTCATAAATGATTTCTAGAGGATGAGAGCTACACACTGCTTGATTGTGTTGTTTGAGATTTGATCTTTCCATTTCAGCCTTTTCAGTTTTTCATATGTTACTGGGGTATTAGCACCGTGGCATTTGAATGCAAGTTGGCTGTTGTGCTTAGACCTATTAACTGGGGCTGTGACTTCTTTGTGGTCATAGATAAACTCCTGAAAAAAGTTATACGATTCGATAAACTGAGAGATGCCAAGGTGTAGTCAATTGTAGAGCTCATCTTGGAGACAGTTCCTGTTTTTCCGGGCAGCTGGTCCTCTTGGAATCTCCCATTTAGTACTCTGATACTCATGCTGAGTCATGCCATGAGGATGGAGCCATCAGTTTTACTCTGTCTGTTCTCCATTGGTGACAGCTGGTCCAGCATCTGCCATGTAAAGTTTTCTTCTCGAGCAAACTCATTGATGTTGTGATGACAGAATATATTTACATTGAAATCACCTGTTAATATAAATTCAGCTGCACTGCGATACTGCCTCCAGGCCATTAACATTGGCTGCAGATTTGCTTCAATAGTATCCAGATACATTGCCTGGACCTTAGGATCAGCTGAAATGTAGATTGACAGGATGCCTTTTGGATGACTCCTTAAAGTGTGTTTAACTGAAAGGTTGTTCAATTCAATGAATTTGATCAGTGTTCCACTTTTTTGGGCCCAAATCTCTTGCTGTAAGATGATATGATGCATCTCTCAAAAAGTGCCTACTGCAGCAGTTTCTAGTGGGTTTTAAAAACACATCACCATCCTTCTAAAAACACAGTTGTACAGCTGGTAACTGGTCTCTACAACTGATCTGATTTGACTGTGTGCTTTTAAGTCATCCCAAAGCTTTGCTTGAAAGAGCCCACGGCAGCCAGCTACTTTTGGTATGCTCCTGCGTGGTATATGCCGTAGTTGTCATGTCAAGCTGAGTCACCCTTGCAGTTGTATATGACCAGTGTTTACCAATGGGGTTCCTCAAAATTGAATGAGCTGGAGGGTGGACAGCTGTATGTGGAGATATTAGGCCCGACTCAATTGGGCACCCTATTTACAGAAAATGTGGGTAGGCTTCCTCAATGTGCCCTGTAATAAGAAAGCTGCACTTCTTGAAGTATGATATGCTCATCAGTACCATATTGGCTATTTCCTCTGAGCCTGAGGAAATTATTGTTGTTTTAGGCTTATGTTTGCTTAAGGACCCTATATTTGTGACAAATTTGACAGATGATATGCCTGTTGAATTAATATGCTGAAGCGGTATGATAGTTTTAACTAACCTGAGAATATTCCCTTGATTTAATATATCAAGCAACCCCACCCCCCTTGAGATGCATGTTGGTGTAAAATATAACTGTGCTGTAGCTTCCTTGCACCTTGTTGTGCCTGGCTGTGGGAAGACCATCATCGTCGAGAAGCATTGATTCTGGGAACTCTGTTGTGGACTGGAGCCTGATGCTACGGAGAACATGAACAGACCATGAGTTCGATCTCAGTAAGCTTCGCTGACGGGGGTGCAGGAAGTATTAATGTTTCTATCTTTGCATTTATTCTGGTAACATAAAGCAGGAGTATATTGAACACTTCCACCTGAATCGCAAGCTTTTCAGAGTGAAAGTTTAAAGCCTCCACTGTGACTTAGGCCAGGGCTAAGAGGCATGACCAGGGATCCTCTTTGACTACCTTATTGGTGTTAATATTGCTCATTAGGGTCCTGTTCGGAGCTTCTTTCTAGAGAGACGCTCCATCTTCTGTCTTGTTGGACATTACTAGGCACCCCACTAGCACTATGCCTCTTGGTGGGACATCATTGTTACTAGATTTCCGATAAATGTGTTGTGGTGTGTTTCCTGGGAGGTCTGGGTCATCTGACCTTCACTTAGTGGGCTTTGTTGCATAATATCTTTATTTAGCCTATTAGTGGCAGATGGAATTTTAGTTCTTGGCTCAAGCTCTAATTTTCCCATCAATATTGTGAGGTTCCAGGACCTTAGGTTAGAAAGATTAGTTTTGCCCACTTTAACTGCTTCTCTACCTTCTACAGAGTTTTAGGAATAAAAGGGTCCGTTGCTTCTAAAGGCTTTGCTTGTCACAACTGTGCGACATATTCTTTATTCTCTTTTACAGCACTTTTACAGCTCATCAGCAGAGAACCCTGGGTCGATGAGCCAAATCAAATGTTGTTTGAAGGGGAAAGCATGGGTAGCATTTGGATCCCTGTAAGTGGCTGGGATAATGGAGACTCCATTTCACTAGTTGCTGAATTTTATCTCAAGCTTTTCCCAGCAGGGTAGGGAAGAGAGATTTTTGAAATTCATCTTTGGTCAAACCATCCAATGTAGTTATGAGATGGAGTCCCTTTAAGGGAGTTTTGAATAGATACTTTTGAATTTTGCATTGATTGGCTCCCAGCAAGCGCGCTCTGTTATTTACACCCTGAGACCTGGCCTTGTTTGTTGTGTAATGCATCACCATGAACTTCAGGTGCCCAATTGCTCCTACCCAATTTTTGCCTCCAGTACATTAGAACTCTGAGACACATGTAGGTTTCCCTGTGTGATTGAAGGCAATTTTAAATGTTTTCTCTGTGTGGAGCTTGTTAGTTGTTTATGACCTTGCTGCTAATTTTTGTCTTAAGATAGTGGAGCAATTCCAGAAAGTAGCAAGAATGTTACCTTTGGAATTTCTTCTTTCCTCCACCTTCTATGGTTGTATTGGCTGCTAGTCCTTAAATGAGAGAGGGACTGACATTGCACATCCGAGGCTGTGCCCTGCTTATACTTTTCTGGTGATTCTCTGATGCAGGGCAGACTTGTTAGGTGAGGTGATAATTCCAGAGAGCTATCCCACAAATATTAGACCAGTCATCGGCCATCCTCCAGTCACTTTTGCCCCCAAACACCCCACTTGCTGGGGCGGATGCTGCAGAAGACACAAACTATCAGTTGCACTTGATAAACCTGTTGTGAGAGGCAATGAGGCCAAGCATGATTGTGGGAGCAGATCAAGGCACAAGGTAAAAAGTGCAGCAAGCACAGCAAAACAGGGGGATTTTATTGATAAGCGAGGAGTGAGGAGGTCATCGGAGTGGCTTTTGAAATGTTCAGGGAGGTGGGGGAGCGCAGTGAAGTGCAAGCTACACCAGCTACTAAGCTGGCTTCTTTTTTGCCACACGAAGATCAACCCTATTGCACCCATATTGCCACCACAACACCTAGGCCCTCTTTACGAGACTGGTGGTCATCAGACCGTCAGCCTCGCAGTGGCGGTCTTACCTCCGCGGACCCGGCGGTAAAGACTGCTGCATAACAAGTTGTGGTGTATGGCTGAAGCCAAACCACCACATCGCCATCTGGCCCATCGGAGGTGAGCTCCTCCGGGCCGGTGGCAGGCCTCAGGCCACATTAAAAGGCAGCATACCGCCAGGCTTTTTACAGCAGTCGCTCGCCACAAAAAGCCTGGCAGTCATGCACCCGGTGATAGGAATCCCCCTTCCTGTCACCGGCACATACACACACACACGTCTGCACTCCCCCATGCACCTCCCAACTCATTAGCATGCATGCACACACACCCCAATTCACACTCATTCACACACACCCCTCATCCACACTCATCCATACACCCCACTTCATCCACACACATGCACACCCCCTCCCTATCATCTACACTCATCTACACCCCCCCTCTTCATTGAGGTCTCTGCACATGTGAGTATATATTTTTTTAATAAATGTAGGAGAGACAAGGTGGAGTTGTGGGAAAATGTGGAGTAATTACTTGTAAATGGGAAGGATGCGGGCAAATTTATTGACGGGTTTAAGGAGGGACCTGCTAATGTAAAAACACATCCACAAAGGAGTAATAGCATTGCAATTGCCACAATACACTTCTATATTTGTCACAGCAAAAATAGTGCCACAAATTGTGTCAAAACAATCTAGCCCAGCCTTGAAGTAAGTAAAGTTCCACACATAACCACTGTACTAAAACACACTCTCATAGAAAATAATGAACGCTTGGAATTAAATTAACACCCACCCATAGAAAAATAACATAACATTTATTAGATTATCCTTCTTTTAAATTATCTATCTATCTATCTATCTATCTATCTATCTATCTATCTATCTATCTATCTATCTTTCTATCTATCTATCTACCTATCTATCTATCCGTCTATCTATCTATATTTGCTAACAATATTTTTATTTATTGAAGAATTTATCAGATATAAAAAATACAAATAATTAAAAATATAATGTTTAATCATTAGTGTGCTTAGGGTAACAGACATGTTGCTAGAGAGATGAGGGCTCTAGTTTCAGTCTCACCTGTCTACCATAGCCTTATGGCATATATACAATAAAACACAGAAACTGTGTAAGAGTGAGAAGCCATTTAGGCTGATGCACTTGCACAGCTTTTATGTCAACTTTGCTGTCACTCATAATCAGCTCTGTGTCTCACTGCCTTCTGCATACTGCATGTAGTGGCACCATTCAGTGTCAAACTGTCAAAGTCATGGCCACAATTTATGGTGGGGCTCCACTCCAATCTCCCTAAGGATAGGCAACCACTAATTGTGAATATTAACTAAGACACAGTTTGCATTTCGGACATTGGCATAATATTCATCTACGTCTCATCAGATACACCTCTGGGAAGGGCCACAGGTATTGCAAGCTGAACACTGTGAGTCCTTGGATTTGGTGAAGGGAGGTGGTATTATCTCTTGGCCAAGGTTCAGCTTCAAGCTGAGTGAAAGGCAAGGACATGTTGGGGAAATTTAGATCCTGTTGATCTATTGATTGGATCAATGGCTCCAATTCTACAAGCGGGTGTCCACATGCTTGCTTTGATAGAACCTGAGAGATTCTAGTGTAGGAAGAGGATGGTGATGGGGCCTGCAAGCCGTACGGTATCAGCAGCCCCTATTTCTTCTGTTTCTTCCAAGTGTATAACAAATTAAATAAATGAATGTTTGTGAAAAGGCTGATTTTATTTTTAATATTAACATTTATACATTGAATTATTATTATTTTAAAACAGAATGCAAATTTCATTTGAGAAGGCAATTTGGCATAACATGTTATTGTATTCATTCTAGTTTACCTTTAATTATTTTAAATTATCATACTTTTATATTTTAACATTCAAATCATTTTATTTTCTTTCAAACAAATATGCTAAAATATTTCCCTATATTTATTTGCACAGAGATGTCTGCCCTTGCGGCAAAATATCCACAAACAACTGGAAAGTTATACATAGTAAATTTACATTAATAAAATGAGTTGTAAGTTGCCCCATCCCTTAATTTGAGGGTATGGAGACCTCCAAGTGTACAATTGAAAGTAAAATGCAATTCAGAAATGGTATATTTACATCTAGGTAGTTGTGTAACATTAGTCCCACAGCTCCTGCATTGCAGGAGACCCCAGCTCCAGGGGGCCCCTCAGCACTGTACGCTGACTGTGTCCAGGACCAGTTAGTGTTAGTTTTATTCACTCGGTTTTGTGGCGGTGGGGCAATGTGGTAGGTGATGGGCCGGGGGGCAGGGTCTCCCAGTACTTTGCAGGGGGCCCCCTAATTTTTTTTAATCCACTGCACCTAAGTCTAGAAATGTATATACTTGAGTAGATCTACTCATGTAAACAAACCTTTGAGAGTCATCTCCAATTATGCAAAACTCTTATGCCATTCTAAGTATGCATAACGATTGTATGCACAGAGGGTGCTGGAAAGAGAGGGAAAAGCTATGTAAATAAATGCTTGGTTCCTGTGGATTATTCCTGGCACCGAGCATACTCCCTTGATGACATATGCATGTTTGTTAAACTGTCAATAAAATGATCTAGTCATTTGTGAAATTACATTTCTGGACAGTGGCAGCTGTTACATTTTTAAAATAGTGGGCATATGAAACCTAAAATAAAAACCTTTAAAAAAGAAACTGAACTGCGCATGTCAAGCTGGCCACAGTGAAAACACCGGCCAACTTGACTTGAACAGTTCAGATGACACAGTCTCAGGTCCTCCCTATGAACTGATGTCATTCAGTGGGATGGTTGGGGGGTCAACACCCCCACTTCCCTATTGACTAACCACCCCATTTCTGGATGATTGTATGAGTATCAATATGTGTTTATCAACATCTCATTTGTTCTGGACTTAGATACATACCTGAGATTGTGAATATGAGTGGTACATGCAATTCTGACTGTAGCACTTTTAACTTCAAATTAGATGGCATGCTAATACTGCATTATAACACTTTTCGACATGGATGTGCTGTGCATTTGAATACACAATACACTGAGCAAATCTACCTGATGCTCACAATATTCTGCATTTATAAAACCAAACATAATGAAACATTTTTCTATCATGTTGGGCTATGGAATTGTGCAGCTTACCTAATGTCTCTGCATGAAAAAGCACACAATTATGTGGGCAATTAACACAACAGGTGTGTAATATCTCTTGTAAGTTATTTTACCCAGGTGTATGGTATTTATGCAGTTGGATAAATGTCTCCTATTGTGACTTTTCAAGAGAAAGTAAGCATTACATGTGGAATCGGTGTTTACTATATTGGTTTCTGCATATGTTTCCCTAATACATTGTTGAGGTCCTTCCAGACTAAATCTCTCTAGGGGAAATTACCAATGCACATCACTCCGAATTCCAATCCATTTGCAGATCCAGTTTGTACATGTATCAACATTTTAACTTACCTACAATAGAGACCTTATGAGTGTTATCCTGTCCAGAGGACTAATTACTTCTAAAGCATTAAATAGAATCAGCCACATTACGTGTAGTAAATCTGACAAATATTTTAGTGAGCTCCAGAATCCCTTTTGTTTTTTACTTGAAACTATTTCTGTTTAGTGTCCTATCTTCTTCCACCACACCTGTGAGATCTCTGTCTTATGCACATTATCATTTGTTCCAATTCATTTCTAGCTTGAAAATATTTACGTCCATCCTCATGGCCATTCACAGCACAGAATCAATGTTTAATCAATCCTGTGTCAAGAGTTAAGTCACCAGTGTTAGATCCACACCCTCTGTGACTCTCCCTGAGTTCTGATTCCTAAAACATTTGGGGTTGGAGCTAAATTTTTGGTGAAGCTGCAATTCCATGGAATTTTCACACTCTTTGGCTATGTGAGAAATGAATATTTGCCTGCTTCTACCACAACAGAGCAGACATCTGTTCCATATCTTCTAACTAACTACTGCATAAGCAGGGGGGCTTCCATGCAGGTAATAAAGTTCTATATAAGGCACATACATGACCTGCTGTCCATGGCAGAGGTCCATAAGATTAGTGTTCAGGCAGAGATAGCTGCATGGATATCCATACCAGAAATAAGTATTGTAGCTTTGCAAGTAACACTTGGGGCCATATTTATCATTGTTCGTGCAACACAATGTAACAAGTCACTTTGCTGCTGTGCGTTGATGAAAGAGAGAGGTCAAGAAGTGCCATAGCGATCAAGATATAATGCATTTCTGCTCTCTCCTTGTGTTGGCACACTTTTGGCTGCCTAGTGCCAATGCAGGTGCCCTTGTACCATGGTGCAAGTTTGCTTGTGTTGTCAGCAGATTGAAGGGACACCTTCCTGCCCAAAAACAATCCTTTGCGGTGTTTTCCTATTTCTGTGTGTGCTGCAGAAGGCAGCACACATACAAAGAGGAAAACAGGAAGAAGAATTAAGATGTTTCACCTTGTTGCATCTCCCCTAGTAAGGCATAGGTTTTAGAAGCATTCCCAGGTATACCACTCATGGTAAGTATGGGAATGCACAAAAAATCCATGAATGGATGTGTGGGAACATCCACATCCAAATGCTTCCGTGAGGCAGAGTAACACAAGGCAGTAGTTTGTGATGCCTTGCATTACTCCACCTTCATCAAGCAGGGCAATGGAGTGGTGATGGCCTCATGCTCATGTCACACTGGATAGACAATAGTGTGTACCAGACAAAACATGTCCCTCTAAGGTGAAAAGGGGTTTGGTGATACAGGGAAGTGTGACTTCCAGTCAGAAATCTGAGGTAGCCTGATGAAATAAAGGTCCCTTACCTGATTTCATGGGACTTAGTTTACAAGGTGGAGCCATAGGCTTCTCCCTTGCATGAAACTACTGCACCCCAAAACTAAACATATAGGCCCATATTTATACTTTTTGACGCAAAACTGCGCCAACGCAGTTTTGCGTCAAAAAAATTAGCGCCGGCTAACGCCATTCTGAAGCGCCATGCGGGCGCCGTATTTATTCAATGACGTTAGCCGGCGTTAGCCGCCCGTGCTGTCTGGTGTGCGTTAAAAAAAACGACGTACACTAGGCAGCGCCGGCGTAGGGGGAAAATGGCGTATGGGCGTCCACAAATGGTGCAAATCAGGCTGAGGCAAAAAAATCGCCACAACCCGATTTGCGCCATTTTTTTACGACACCCATCCCCCACTGAAATGACTCCTGTCTTAGCAAAGACAGGAGTCATGCCCCCTTGCCCAATGGCCATGCCCAGGGGACTTCTGTCCCCTGGGCATGGTCATTGGGCATAGTGGCATGTAGGGGGGCACAAATAAGGCCCCCCTATGCCAAATTTTTTTTTTTTTAAAAATACTTACCTGGACTTACCTTAATGTCCCTGGGGTGGGTCCCTCCATCCTTGGGTGTCCTCCTGGGGTGGGCAAGGGTGGCAGGGGGTGTCCCTGGGGGCAGGGGAGGGCACCTCTGGGCTCATTCTGAGCCCACAGGTCCCTTAACGCCTGCCCTGACCCAGGCGCTAAAATCTGGCGCAAATGCGGGTTTTTTAGACCCGCCCACTCCCGGGCGTCATTTTTGCCCGGGAGTATAAATACGACGCATATGCATCGCAGTCATTTTTTAAGACGGGAACACCTACCTTGCATATCATTAACGCAAGGAAGGTGTTCACGCAAAAAAATGACGCTAACTCCATGAACTTTGGCACTAGACGTGTCTAACGCCAAAGTATAAATATGGAGTTAGTTTTGCGTCGAAAAAAACGACGCAAATTCGGCACAAACGGAGTATAAATATGCCCCATAGTGCTGAAAACCAGGAATTGGGGTTAACGTGTTTCGATGGCCCTCTGCAGGGTCATCCCAAGAACTTTTGCCTTTTTACCTTCACTTTTTGCTCAATTTGTTTTTGTTGACTTTAGGTCTCTGGGCACTTTACCACTGCTAACTAGTCCTAAAGTGCATGTGCTCTCTACTTAAAATATGGCAACATTGGTTATCCACAATTGGCATATTTAATTTACTTCAAAGTCAAATTCAAAATTATTTATTTGATCTCAGAAAACAGATACTACATTACTAAAAACTATACTTACATCATAAAATCTAAAAGATTCATAAATAGGAATCACAGACACAAAAATTGATAAAAACATGAATTTCAGAACACACACATCAAGTTTAAAATCATAACATGCAAAAGAAGAAGGTGACCAGTTAGCCTTGTATTTAAGTTCACAAGGAATACATGCTCTATCGTAAAAAACACCATAAAAAAACTTTTTGGGGGGTAAAATACCCTTTTTTAGATGACACGTGACTACATTATATATATAATAATAAGGAGCTCCAGTTGTAAGGAAAAGCAGCCAATGCCACTAGTAAGACAGAAGTCATGGTTAAAACATTATAGATTTACAGAGATAAAGCACACATTTTTAGTAAGGAGCCAACTGAAATACATGTATCATGTTCTTCTAGCTGTTGTAAGAAGACCAGTGCACTCTGCACTTGCTGAACTTATGTTTTTGAAGCAGAGGTAATAAAAACCATTTGGTGTGCGGAAGATAATATTTCCCAAAAAAGACAAAGTGGAAGAGAGTCTGAGGGGATAGCTCATCACATCACATGAGCAAATACATATGTCAGAGGGAGAAAACTAACCTTACAGAAAGCACAAGAGCCATCTCATAGAAACGAATCTAAAGTGAGTCAACAACATCCGTTCCCAAGTACCCTGGAACAGGTTCAGAAATGGGGCTACCTCATCCGTAGTAGTGCAGGAAAACAATAATCTCTGATTGTGGGATTTGTTACTTCCCTGCCCTTTCTCTGGGCCTGTCTGTGGGACCGAAGAGAGACCTTAAACCATCCTTTGTCCTTACTAGTAATGACCCCTGACTTCACATATATGATCTAAAGTAGAGTCTGTGTCCCTGATGTAGTTAAGCCAGGGAATTGTAGATGCATTTAAACAGGAAAGGCAGTTTGCAATAATGGCACAATTTAGGACAGCTTCTACATTTGTCCACTGAGCACCAGAACAGCAGCAGTTGAGATTTATTGACTTCTCCACATATTCTGGTCCTAGCTCCTGGTGTGACACATAGGCCTATATTTATGAAAAATAGCGCACAACTGCACTAGGGCAGTTGTGCGTCATTTTTTTAATGCAAGCGTACGCCATTACCTAACGCCATGCATGCGCCATATTTATAAAATGATGCACAATGGTGCTGAAGAATGGGTAGCATTTGAAAAAAAGACGCTAGCTGGTGACGGATGGCATTGGGAGAAATGACGCTAGTGAGTCAAAAATGACGTTAGGCTGATTAGCGGCAAAATATCTGCCGACAGTCAGCCTAGCATCATTTTTTGATGCACAAGCAGCAAAAATATGGCTCCTCTCTAAGTATAGACACGGGTCATTACTTCTACCACAAAGCTCACCACAGGGGACCAATGTCCCCAGGGCAAGCCCAACATAGCCAGTGCCAGCCAGGGGGCCCCATGAAAGGGGCTCCCAAAGGCACACCACACACATACACTTACCTGCAACTTACCTGGGATGGTTTCCCGCCTCCTGTAGTGTCCCTGTGGTGTGGATGGTGGTGATGGTTGAGTGGGCATCTTTGTGGCCCTTCCATTGTGTTTCCCATGGAAATGGGCCTACCTGCACATTAACGCCTTGTCTGACCAGGCGTTAAATAACAGCGCTAAACAGGCTTAGCGTCATTATTCAGGTCGCCTCCCTCCTGTGCATCGTTTCCGCGTCGGGTGTTAAATATGCACTGGGGTACAAGCGTAATTGTTTGGAAGGGAATGCCTACCTTGCATCCTATTGACACAAGGTGGGTTGGTGCTTCCTAGAAATGGTGCTAACTTCAATGTTTTGATCCTAGACGGGCCTGGCATCAAAATATAAATATGGAGTTAAGTTAGCGCTGTTTTAGCATCAAAATTAAAGACACTAACGTGACACTAACCTTCCATAAATATGGGCCCTAGTGTGAAGCAGACAGGGGGATACCTAGTGCACATCTAAAAACTCTGGCCCATATTCATGGAAGGTTAGCACTCCCTTAGCATCATTAATTTTGATGTGAAAATGGCCCAATCCTTTTCACTACAAGTAAGTCACCCCTAAGGTAGGCCCTAGCTAGCTCCAAGGGCAGGGTGCAGTGTATTAAAAAAGTGGACATGTACTTTTTAGTTTAACATATTCCGGCAGTGAAAAGCTATTAAATTAATTTTTCACTTCTGCAAGGCCTATCTCTTTCATAGGTTAACATTGTGATTACCTTAAAACACTCTTTAAGTGTTGTTCTGTGAGGGAACAGGGCTGATTTCAGAGGTCCCCTAACCTTTTGCCCCCATTTTCCACTTTTTGCTGGTGTTTTCCCGACTCTGATGGTGCCCTGGGTACTGCTAACCCAAGTCCCAGGCCCTGTGCTCTGTGTAAAATCAGTATGCAAATTAGGCTAATTATAATTGGCTAAGTCAACCTACCTATAAGTCCCTAGTATATGGTAGGGTATGTAGGTTTAGGGACCCCAAGTAGGTTTAGGGACCCCAGCATAGGTAGTGCACCCCTAGATGCACTGCTGAGGTGCCTAGTGTCATTTTAAAGGCAGGCCTGCCTGGCTGGCTGCTTTTAAATTAAAGTTATATGCAAATTTGAATTTGGAATTAAAAGTAGTTCCAAACGACCTTATTTTTACATATAAGTCATGCCTAAGGTGTGCCCTATGTGCCCCTAGGGCAGGGTGCCATGTAACTAAAAGCAGGGACCTTATAAACATTGTGTTATAAGCCCTGGTGAGGTAAAACAGGCAAATGTGTTTTTCTCTCATTGTAGTGAATGGCCTCCATAGGCTAGAATGGGGCAACTTTATTTAAATTTTAAAAGTCCCCTTAAGTGGCAGATACAAAGAGTTTGGTATCAAATTAATTGATATAATAAATCCCACAACTTCCAGTTTTTGGATTTAATATAACTTGTTCAGGTAAAGAGTTTTAAACTTTACCTGAAAAGTTGCCAACTTCAGCTCTGCATTGTTTATGCTGCTGTGCTCTGATTGGCCAGCCTCTGGCAGCCTGGCCAGGTTGCCTTGATGAGGTGTGAAGTGGCCTGGCTTCACACAAAGAGATGTGCCTGTGGGAGGGGATCTCCCCTCAGCAGATGGTGAGCCAGGAAGGGGGAGGGCTGCCAAACTAATCTTCAAAGGCAGGGAAGGACACTTGGAGCAACCCAGCAACACCCCCACATTCTGCAACCCCAGACAACTAGGTCCCCCCTTGATTAGATTAGGAGAGGGCAGGAGAGGGGTGTGTTTATGATTTTTAGCCACACCAGTGGGTGGGCTCAGCCAGATGTACCCTCCAAAAATCACTTTCAGCCATGATGGATTTTTGAGGAATGTTGCCTCCTGGGATTGATTTTTGCCACACTTCCCAGGAAGTGGTCATCACAGGGGGAGGGACCCTGCCCCTGATTGGAGAACCAGGACCACCCTATTTTTCACCCAGGAAAAAGAATAAAACTGGCAGACCTGCACCCACACCTCAGATCCCCATCAGATTCCAACAAGGAAGAACCACAGAAGAAGAAGGACTGCCCTGCTGGACCCCTGGACTGCACCTGGACCCTGCACTCTGAAGGACTGCACCAGCTGCACACTTGGGCTTCACCACAAGAAGGACTTTGCCTGGCTTCAACTGGTTCAAGGAGGGACTCCCTGTTTGCTGCAGGTGAAAAATTGCTAACCAGAGTCCCCTGTACCAACTCCTGAAGAAATCAACCAGCTGGCCACTGTCTAGTGGCCAAAAAGGAGTTTGCGCCAGGTGCATTCTGGGAGTTGTAGTCCACACCCCCAAGGACCATCTCAGAGCTTCTGGAACCTTGGGGTGAGCTCTGGACCCCAAAAGAACCTCATAAGAACATCTGGGAGAAGATCCAGAAGTTTGGAGGAGTTTGGAGAACTTTTGAAAAAAATCTCCTTAGAGGGACCGACCCGCCGTGGCAACGCTAGCCGGCTTGCCTCAACCGCGACTCGGCCTGATTTGCAGGTTCATCCCGGTGAAGAAAAACTCCAAAAAAGAGACTAAGTCTGACAGTAGAAAGTTGACCAGGACCTCCCAGCCAGCGTATCTGAGTAGGGCTCCAAGGACGTCGGATCAAGATCCAGGTTTGCCCCTGTCGAAGGATTTTCACCTCGAAAAAACAACTAAGTCCGAAGGTAAAAATCTCCACCGAGGGCTCCCGTGACGCGTATCCGGAGAAGAGTTCCAGGAGGTCAGATTGGACTGGCAGGTTCGTCCCGCTGAAGAAAATCTTCAGAAAAATGACTAAGTGCGAAGGTAAACTTTTGACCGAGGCCTGCTGCGGGCTGGAGCCGAGCCGGGCTCCATCGCGGTCGGCCTTAAACTTTGACTTTGCCCCGGTCGAGGTGCGACCAGATGACCAGATTGGCGCTTTTTGTTTGTAGGCGCTAGAAAACAATAATTCTTTAAAAATTCATATCTCCGATTCCCCTGATTTTGGATTTTCAAACTGTTTTCTGTGTCTGTGTTATTTAATTACTGTTTTGTGATATTTGAATGCTTTACACTCCGTCTCCTAAGTTAAGCCTTGTCACTTGTTGCCAAGCTACCAAGGGTTGAGTTGGTTTTAATTTACTGAGACCTAACTGGACCTAAGAGGCCTATTGCTAAGTATAGGTACCTACCTTCCCCTACCAATAACCCATTTTCCAACATATTCCAATTTGGAAAAGTTAGAGATTTGGAGTTTAGTGTCTCTGGACTCACAATTTAAAATCACAACTTATAGTGTGTTGGATTTTAAATTGCCAAACTGAAAATGCCACTTTTAGAAAGTTGGCATGTTCTTACTTCAACCATTCTGTGCCCCTGCCTGTCTTTGAATACACATCTGAGGTGGGTGACAGTTGGTCTTTGTGCATTCCCTCTACACCGTCACACACAAAGGGAGCTTGGGTGTTACATTTACATCCTGATGGCCCATCACCAGGTTGATGGACCTTCCTGGGCTAGATGGGATGGAGGGGTTGACACATACCTGAATAGGGCTGTGCCTGACCCCACCCAAAGAGATGCATAAACCCCTGTAGAGTGTCTACAGCCAAGGAATGACAGGGACATTTTGAATTTCAAAGGCCTCTCTTTGAAGTATCCACCACTCAAATGGCTCATCTGGGTATAAGTGCTGAACACAAACCCCACCAAGTCACTACTCTTCTGGACTGATGACATTCTGTCTGGAAGAAGGACTGCTGTGCTGTCAGGAGGGACTGTCACCCTTCTGAATTGTTTTTCTGTTTTGACCTGCTACCTGCTGCTTCTTGCCTGCGAGTGAGAAGGATTGAACTTGCCTTTCTACAGCCTCTAAAGAGCTGAAGTGATTCCAAGAGCTTGTTAGTTTGCCTCCTGTTCTGAAATCTCAGGGCCATGAAAGACTTCCTTCAACCCTGCTCAACTGCTGGACTCTGCCAGCTGTGAGTCCTGTCCTTCCAAGAGGTGCCAATCCAGTCCTGAGCTGTGAAAGGGGAATCTGCATGACTCATAGATGCCATTGTGCCAATCGAAACCGTTGCATCTTCCTGACATATCACTGCTGAGGTCACGGACTCAGCATCGCTGACTACGTGGCACAGGATCGATGCATCACTGCCAGCCCAAGCCCATTGCCTTTGCATAACTGTCTGGCAGCTCGACAGCAACACATCACCTTCACTGCAAAGGGTTTGATGTCGCACCTTGAGGACATCGCTTTGACTACTGCAGGGCTCAATGATGATGCATCCCCTGGAATTTGTAGGTCAGAACACATCACCGTTGCATCCTGCGTGGGTCCTGTAGCTGCTCTGCCCTCTATCACGGTCAACCTGAACTTTGGTCTAGCGTGACTTCAAGTAACCTTTTAGCGCTATTGATTTCTAAACACTCTTTTGCAGTTTACTGTTTAAAAATTCATATCTTGAGTTCTACTTATTGGAGTTTTATTGTTGTGGTCTTGTTTCACTCACAAATATATTCTTTATTTCTCTAAACTGATGTGGAGACTTTTTCTGGGGTTTTCACTGTGTTACTATAATTTAAGTGTTGCACATGTACTTTACACATTGCCCCTTACATGAAGCCTGACTGCTCTGTGCCAAGCTACCAGAGGGTGAGCACAGGATTTTTTAGGTTGTGTGTATCTGACCTACCCAAACTAGGATTGTGGTCCCTACTTGGACACATGGCATACACCTGTCAACTAGGGATCCACTTTCTAACATTCATCCTGATGTGGAAACATAAATCTTGTTTGAATAAATATGCATATCTTTTCTTCATCAATAAAACTTTACATCTACAAAAAGGCAGTATGTCTGTGGTACTACAGTGTAGGTTAAAGCACCATAGTAGTAGCAAGACTATTCACAGGTGAAGATATAGGGAAAACCCAAGGCAGATGTGTGTATTTGAGGGTTAGCCAAGACCATTTAAGGTTTAACCCAATTAATATACCTGTAGAACAGTAGTGGGTCTTTGTTTTGTTATTTAAAGTTTTGGTAAAGCACTTCTTAGACAACTGAAGCATTTCTTGTCACTTAGGAGAAAAGATCAAATCGAGTTGTCAGAAGCATGTCTCGTGATAAAACACATTTTCAAGAAAGACTTAAACATTGGCGGACACTTCAATTTTTTTTTTCCTCTAAGGGAACCCAGTTCCACTGCAAGCCTATCTAGATCTTTTGACATTTTTTAGAAGAAATGCTTGGTTAAATGAAAGCAACGTTCTATAAGGGAAATATTTTTGGAACAGTGTTGGAGGAAGGCAAGGTCTTTTCCCAGCAATGCATTTTAGAAAAGTCTGTGACTTAAATTGGATACACTCTCTGACCAAGCCTCTGTGCAAACTATTCACACCAGCTGAAACATCGGCCCATGTTTATGAAAAAATGCCACACCAGAGCTGATGCGTCACTTTTTCTGAGCACTCCCTACTGGCAACTAATGACACCATGGTTGCACCATATTTATAATACGGTGCACCATGGTGGTCATTAGCACAATAGAGTCAAAGTTTTTGAAGCTATTGAGGCACTTTGCTACACTAGCGTAAAAGATGTTGATGCTAGTGTAGCAAAGTGCAGGATGCTCATAAGTTTCTATGGGAGTGTCAGTTTTACGCCTGCTCTAAGCAGGCATTACAAATTACACCACAAATGGCACAGTGAAATCTGTTAAATTTCCCTGTGCATTTTTGCAGGGCTCATAGAGCTGGCCTGCCCCCTTGCATATACTATGCCTGGTGCAGGC
The DNA here is from genome assembly GCF_031143425.1 of Pleurodeles waltl. Lineage (NCBI taxonomy): Eukaryota > Metazoa > Chordata > Amphibia > Caudata > Salamandridae > Pleurodeles > Pleurodeles waltl. The sequence continues at coordinate 397,489,547 of NC_090439.1, forward strand.
ATAATGTGGCGCAAGGGTTTACAAAGTGGTGCATTCTGCCACTTTGTAAACATGGCCTGTGGGAAAAGCCACTTTAGTGCCGCCTTAGCATCAAAAAATTATACTATGGTGGCACTCAGGTGGTGCTAGGGGCTCTCACATATTCCCCATGGTCTTTTCAGTGATAGCCATATACAAACTGGGCTGCTGCATTCTTCAGTCTCCACAGTTTACTGTATGAGTAACCATTTGATGGTTACATAGTATTTTTTGGGAAAGCAAAATAACTTGAAGTTTTTCAGGGAAGATTAAGAATTTAAATATAATCTAATGCAAGTAGTTGATAGCACTCACTACTGCAAAAGTGTTATGGCTCTCTGAGAGTTTGTTGTACAAGGTGAAGCACACGTTCCAAGAATTACTGAAAGAAAAGGGGAATCTGCCAAGTTGTTTGTCTTTGGCTTACTTTGGACACACATTTGGGAGTGCAGAAATTAGCATTAATTTGGTCATCTGTTTACTGTTATTTGATTAGCGAACATCAGCATTCCAGTTTCAAGAAGCTGAGTAGCAAATTTTCTTTTGCTCTCGTTTACTGATAGAAAGAAGTTTAAAAAAACAATTGAGAATCCTTGACAGTGTTTTGATACTGTATTTTCCCAGATTTACTTAGGATCAGAAGGGGACATAGACATACAATGAAAAGGGGTGGAGATAGTTCTGCTCCCTGGAGCAACTCCATTGATCAATGTGTTGGGATCAGACATAGAAGACTTCAGTCTGACTGGGACCTCTCAGAAAGGAATGACTGATGGATAATTTCAACGGTCTATCAGTCTTTAAAAAGGAATAGAATGAGAGGCAGTGTCAAAAATGGCTGACAGAACTAATAAAAAAAGAGCACCAACACTGTCATCATCAGACATCAAACTCAGATTGTCCAAAATACTATGGTTACCACAATATGTTGCGGGTGGAAACCACCTTGCTTATTGTAAATTGTGGTCTCCAATATATGTACTGATTCTTACCATCCACCTAAGAAACTTGGCCAAATATGGCAGTGTCAACTATGGCTGACAGAACGAATAAAAAAAGAGCACCAACACTGTCATCATGCTGGTAGGTACCTTGCTGATTGAAAATTATGGTCTCCAAAATATATACCTATTCTTACTCTCTGCTCCAGAAACTTGGCCAAAGTGTTTTCTGAAGTGAATCTTTCAGAATCTGAAACAAAGACTACCATGGGGTGTCAGCCAGTAAGAGATAAGGACAAGTTTAGGAGAATTGAAAATAGACACCACATCTAAGCAGCAACTCTCAAGAAGATAAGAAGTGATTATAGAGAATTTCAAATAGATCTATAGGAATAGTCCAGAAGCCACAAAAAGAATGGATACCTGCACTTTAAATAGGCACGATTAGTTTTTTTATGGGATCAACCATAAGCAACTTGTGCTAGGAAAATTAAACAGACAGTCACAGACATGGATCTGTTGGTGAAAGAAAGAGGCAAGGTGAAACCCTAGATACATTAAAATAGACAACCTCATAGTAGCTCTGTAGGGTTAATTCAAAGAAGCAATGCACGCACAGTTAATATAGGCACCACCGATGTGGGTTTCAAAGATCAATCCAGAAGGAGAGAAGGTACACTTCTATGAATACTCAACAGACCAAATAGTAGTGTGTCTGTAGGAGTAACCCAGTAGAAGCTAATATTAAATGTAAAACACAGCAATGAGTCTGGGGGACCTGGCATTCATGGAAGCAAACACTAATTTAAAAGTGGTTGTAGAACACACCATAAGGAAAGCATTATATTAATATCATGAGGGGAAGGAGTTAAACATTGGGGTCTCACAACCAATTGGCAAGTGATTGGGACAGACAAAGGTAAATGTGGGCAGCTACATAAATGTACTGTCTGCTTCTCCACTACAGCCAAGGTGGATGGATGCCAGGCACCTTTACAAACAACAAACTAACTGCATAGGATAAACTTTGCATTTAATTTGTACCTTCTGAGAACACTTCAGGGCCTAGGAAGGAAACATCTTTAAAGAGGACACATTGCCTGACTTCTGGAACAAAATGTCTTTAAAACTCCTGACTTTTCCTGGCACCCCAGGATTGCAACTGCCTTGCATGGGTTCATTGGTTGACCTTCTGACCACAAGAAGTCCTAACTGACCACTGAACTTGGTCTGGTGCCTCTGTGAATGAATGCATCCTTTCCAGGAATTTGTTTTTAACCTTATGGTCACAGGAAGGAATCCTGACAGGTTCATTCAACCTTTGATCTTTCCAAGATCAATAATACATTGAGTTGAGTAATAATTGGCAAATGCCAGCTGGCACCAATGTGCCCCAAGGGGTGGTGAATGTGTCTTTTAAAAACACACATTATGTTGTGTCATAAGGAATAGACCTTGAAGGTGAGAGATCTGATGCTTAGAAGACTGAACTGACACCTGCAGGAGTAACCATGTAGAACTTTTTTAGCAGCTGAAGTAAAATGGGACTTGATCATTTTTCCAAAATTGGAGGACTTGGACAACGTGGTAAGGCTTTCACAAGAAAGGTACACCCTAGTGGGCAAGAAATGCAGGTTTGACCACCTTGTAGCTTTTTGCCACACTGAAATCAGGTCCAGAAAGACAGGCACTGATAGCATCTAGCTTTGGGGATCCCTGACCAGCTACAGCTTCCTCGGGAGAGAAAACCACAGTGATATGTGGGTGGGAGGAGCAGAGGGGAGTCTCAAGGAGCGCAGGCATGCCAATAAATGATGTTTTACTGTAGATAAAATCATTTAAAACAAGACTGTATATTTCAGAAGAAGTTACGACTGTCATATGAAGGCAGAGCAGAACAGAGACTAATGGGCATCACCAGTAGTGCTTCTCACTGTGTGTCTCTAAACATGGCATATTGCTGAGATATAGTTCCAGTTGTAGGTGGAACGGTGGACCTGCGGGAAAGCCTGAGTGATTAAAAAAAATGGACCACGATGGAATAAGGACTAAGGACACAGGAGGCAAAAAAACAAGAAAGCAACCTGTAAGGAAGTAAAAAAAACCTGCTTGACATGAAGAAATAACAGGAGCAATACTTGTTTCCACTCCAAAGTTAGTTTAAAATCTGAGTCATTGAGGTCAGCTTGGAGTTTAATCTGCGTTCAGCAACGTCTGACAAAAACACTAAAGAAGAACAGTTGTCAATTACATTACCCGTGGTTGAATATATCATTGGAAGGCATTTAAATATTACCATGTAGAAAAGATATTCAAGCCATGGGAAAATGATATTTTTCTTGTTGTTCTTTGAGTCTCACAGTGTGGTAATCAATTGGCATCACAGCCTAATTTTAACCGATTTGTTAAAAGTATTTGTATGCACTCACATAAGCAGGAAAACGATTTGCACATCTAATTATTCCTTAATTTGTTTCTGTTAAATATTTCCACTAAACCTGAGGCAAAGTGTTGGAAAAAGCCCAGAAAATACATCATATTATGTTATTCACCCTGTAGTAAGTATTATTTATTGTGTAATGGGTTTGTTACATTACACTAGGTATTTTTCAAAACAATAATAAAAGTCAACTTCTGCCACAAGCTACAATAACACCATGAACAGTTTTTCATAAATTGACAAGCATTTCAGAGGTGGATAATTTAATTGACTCTATGTCAGACACCTCTCCAGAAAAACAATGGCAGAACGAACATGTGAAAACGGGGCAGGTAAACTCAAAAATATATCTTGATTTGACATTTTATTTCCTATACAAAGTTTCACTTTTAGCCCCTTCCCCGCCACAGACGTAGTAGCTATGTCCGGTGCTGCGGTGCTGAGGCACCACCGACGTAACCACTATGTCCTGGTATAGGCTCTCAGGGGAAGTGCTGGCCCTCCCCACGAGGGCCTCCCCCACCCCACAATTACCCTTCCATCCCCAAACCCCCCAGTGACGTCTGATGATGTAATTGCGCCAACGCGCGCCGACCTCATCAGAGGTCAACTCCCGTCAAGCTGGAAGCAATGTTTCCAGCGCGACCTGGGGGGAAAGTGATTAGTTTCTCCTTGGTATGGGGAGCAGGGGAGGCAGAGAGGCATGAAAGGGGAAGGAAAGGCTTTTCATGACTCTCTGTGCATTCCTGCAGCACGATCGCATAGCAATCATGCTGCAGGAATGCCCACTAAACACCAGTGATTTTGTTTACTTTGTGTAAACAAAGTTGGAGACTGGCCCCTTTGGCAAGGGTCTCTCATCAAGGGAGAGCATTTAATCTAAGGCCATTTCTGCACCCCCTGGGGGCAGATCGGCCTATATTAATTAGGCTGATTTGTCCCCGGAGGGGCAGAAGCCACTAGACACCAGGGATTTTTTAATTTATTTATATTGATAAGGGGAGCGACTCCTTAGGCAAGGGTCGCTCCCCAGGAGGCAGTTTTTTTACTAGGCCTTTTCTGCCCCCCCTGGGGGCAGATTGGCCTATATTAATTAGGCCGATCTGCCCCCAGGGGGGCAGAAGACACTAGACACCAGTTTTTTTTTATTTGTATTAATAAGGGGAGCGACCCCTTTGACAAGGGGAGCGACCCCTTTGACAAGGGTCACTCCCTGGGGGCGGGGTGGAATTGTTTTTAGGCCATTTCTACCTCCGTTGGGGACAGATCTGCCTATTTCTATTAGACTGATCTGCCCCCGGGGGGGGTAAAAGCTACTGGCACCAGTGAATGGTGTGTGTGTGTATGTGTGTGTTTTGTTTGGGGGGACAGCCCCTTAGGCAAGGATTGCTCCCCAAGGGGCCACATTACTGTTGGCCATAGCTGCCCCCCTTGGGGGCAGATTGGCCTATTTTTGGAAGGCCCATCTGCCCCCAAGGGGGGTAGAAAGTCCACCAGGGAAGATTTTTTTTCAAAATAAGAGGGTGGGGGTATGGCCTTGCCCCTACCCCAAATAAATGGGGCCAAAGTTGTTCTGCCCACCAGTGGGCAGATGGGGCAATTACCCCCGATCTACAGCCGGGGAGGGACAGAAAGTCTTCTAGATGACAGGGAATAAAAGATCAAAATAAATAGTGTGGTGGTGACTACCAACCAGTATGGGCATGAATATCCCCCAACCCAACTGAAGGGGGTAAAAGTCTTTCAGCTCTTCCCCCACACACTAAAACATCTTATCCCACGGCAACCGAGAGGACATTTGATAATTTGGGATTTTTGTTTTATATTTGGGCCATGAGAGCTCGGATAACTCTCAAAATCGTCCCACTTGGAATGGTGAGGGCTGCACTTTTTGGACTTTGGGACGCTGCCATGTAGAAAAATCCACAAGACCCAGACACATCTGAAAACTAAACATCTGTGTGAGTCCAGGGTGGTGTGCTTCACATGCACCCCACACCATTTTCTTATCTACAATGTCCTGCAAACCTCTAACTTTGCTGGAAATCCCACATTTTTTCCACATTTTTGTGATGTAACCTTCTGTAATCTACAGGAATCCTCAAAATTCCTACCACCCAGCATTGTCTCATCTATACCGATAACAATTCTGCCCCACTTGTCAGCCTAAAATGTTTTTTTCAAACTGCCCTTTTGGAAATGTGGGAAAAATTAGATTGTTTTAGCTAAATTTGAGGTTTGCTGAGGAATCTGGGTAAGAAAACATTGGGGGATCCACGCAAGTCACACCTCCCTGGATTTCCTCAGGTATCTAGTTTTCAGAAATGTTTGAGTTTGTTAGGTTTCCCTATATGGTTGCTGAGCCCAGGACCACACCCCCGCAAAAACGGGTATTTTAGTATTTGACAATTTTGATGTGTCCACATAGTGTTTTGGGGCATTTCCTTTTGCAGGCACTAGGCCTACCCACACAACTGAGGTACCATTTTAATTGGGAGACTTGGGGGAACCCTGGGTGGAAGGAAATGTGTGGCTCCTCCCAGATTCCAGAACTTTCTGTTACTGAAATGTGAGGAAAAAGTGTTTTTTGGCCATATTTTGAGGTTTGCAAAGGATTCTGGGTAACAGAACCTAGCGAGAGCCCCACAAGTCACCCCATCTTGGATTCCACTAGGTGTCTAGTTTTCAAATATGTGAAGGTTTGGTAGGTTTCCCTAGGTGCCGGCTGATCTAGAGGACAAAATCCACAGCTTGGCACTTTACAAAAAATAGCTCTGTTTTCTTTGGGAAAATGTGATGTGTCCACGTTGTGTTTTGGGGCATTTCCTGTCATGCACCCTAGGCCTACCTACACAAGTGAGGTATCATTTTTATTGGGAGACTTGGGGAAACGCTAGATGGAAGGAAATTTGGGGCTCTTTTCAGATTCCAGAACTTTCTGTCACCAAAATGTGAGGAAAAAGTGTGGTTTTTTTTTTGCCCATATTTGGAGGTTTACAAAGGTTTCTGGGTAACAGAACCTGGTGAGAGCCCCAAAAGTCACCCCATCTTGGATTCTCCTAGGTGTCTAGTTTTTAGAAATGTGCGGGTTCAGTAGGTATCCCTAGGTTCCAGCTGAGCTAGAGGCCAAAATCCACAGCTAGGCACTTTGCAAAAATCTGGTCTATTTTCTTTGGGAAAATGCGATGTGTCCACGTTGTGTTTTGGGGCATTTAATGTCACAAGCTAGGCCTACCCACACAAGTGAGGTACCATTTTTATGGGGAGACTTGGGGGAACGGTGGGTGGAAGGAAATTTGTGGCTCCTCTCAGATTCCAGAATTTTCTGTCACCACAAAGTGTTTTTTTAGCCAGATTTTGAGGTTTACAGAGGATTCTGGGTCACAGAAGCTGGTGAGAGCCCCACCAGTCATCCCATCCTGGATTCCCTTAAGTGTCTAGTTTTAAAAAGTGCACAGGTTTGGTTGGTTTCCTTAGGTGCCAGCTGAGCTAGAGGCCAAAATCTACAGCTAGCTACTTTGCAAAAAACACGTCAGATTTCAATGTAAAACTGTGATGTGTCCATGTTGCATTTCCTGTCGCAAGCATTAGTCCTACCCATGCAAGTGAGGTACCATTTCTATTGGGATTCTTGGTGTTAATGTCCCTTGTCTTTCTCTTCTTTTTTCTTTCCAAATGTAAGACAGTGTGTAAAAAAGACATCTATTTGAGAAATGCCCTGTAATTCCCAAGCTAATATAGGCACCCCGGAATTCAGAGATGTGCAAATAACCACTGCTTCTCAACACCTTATCTTGTGCCCATTTTGGAAATACAAAGGTTTTCTTCATACCTATTTTCACTCTTTATATTTCAGCAAATGAATTGCTGTGTGCGCGGCATAGAATGAAAATCCATTCCAAGGTGTGGCTCACTTGTTGGCTCTGGGTACCTAGGGTGTTTGATGAACATACAAGCCCTATAAATCCCCGCAACCAGAAGAGTCCAGCAGATCTAATGGTATATTGCTTTAAAATCAGAGTAAAACATTGAGAAAAATGGCTGTTTTGTTACCTCAATTTCAATATTTTTTTTTTTATTTCAGCTGTTATTTTCTATAGGAAAACCTTGTAGGACCTACACAAATTATCCCCTTGCGGAATTCAGAATTGTGTCTACTTTTCAGAAATGTTTAGCTGTCTGGGATCCAGCATTGATTTCACACCCATTTCTTTCACTACCTGGAAGGAGGCTGAAAGCACAAAAAATAGTAAAAATGGGGTGTGTCCCAGTACAATGTTCAAATTGTGTTAAAAAATGGGGTTTTCTGATTCAAGTCTGCCTGTTCCTCAAAGCTGGAAAGCTGGTGATTATAGCACCACAAACCCTTTGTTGATGCAATTTTCATGGAAAAAACCACAAGCCTTCTTCTGAAGACCTTTTTTCCCATTTTATTTTTAAAAATGAAAGTTTTGCTGTATTTTGGCTAATTTCTTGGTCTCCTTCAGGGGAACCCACAAAGTCTGGGCACCTCTAGAATCCCTAGGATGTTGGAAAAAAAGGACGCAAATTTGGCGTGGGTAGTTTATGTGGATCAAAAGTTATGAGGGCCTAAGCATGAACTGCCCCAAATAGCCAAAAAAAGGCTTGACACCTGAGGGGGGAAAGGCCTGGCAGCGAAGGGGTTAACTACTGGACGTTGTTTATATTTTATTTACATCTGCATCTCTGTAGTTAAATGTTTTGGGGAAGGTTTTATTACTGATATTGCAATAAACAGGTTAGAACAGTTTTCAGATTGTATCAATAAGTAGTTATTTGTTTTGACACAATTCTCATTGAATTTCCATTATCTAACTCCCCTGAGACACCATGTATTAGTATCTTTTTACATAATGTAAAAGAACTCCTAATTTAACAAAGTCATATTGCATCTTCCTGCCCATGCATTCATCTGTTTACTTATTCCTCTATTCCTTTAACAATGCAAAGAATTTCCGGCCTTCTTATATTTTGGTGGACATGCTATTCCTACACAAACTAGGCAGAGCAGCATATCATCCAAACCTATGGTTTCCCTGCTCTGTTTAGACTTAGGCACTGGCATGTTCTTGGATAGCCTTGTGTACAGGTCTGACTGATATTAGGTCATTGATCAAAGTACCTCAGATTATCGACCCTATTTAAAGTAGATTTTCTGATGTAAATGTTTCCTGTTGTTCCTGTTGATATGCATAAAAACAGTGTCAATGTATGCCATGATATGTAGCAGCATAAAAATGAATTGGCTTTGCTATTGTCGGTTCCACCTGACATGACCTCCCCGTCACCCCGAACCAGAAGTACGTGGTCAAGCAGGCCCTGCGACCCAGGCCTGAAGCAACTGATTGACAGATCACAGGTAAGGTGACACGTAGCCCATAGACAAATGTGAAAAACAGGAAAGACCCATATCGATTCCCCAGATAGGCAGAAACACCACACAGGTCTTAGGAAATTGGCCCCCAATAAAACACATTAGGCCAAAACACCAAAAAGTTAGATGTCATATGAGGTTAGGAACACACAGCCAAACAAAGCACAGCACACACACCACATGCAGTGCTCAGGCGCTCCTCATGCCGGACATCTGGATATGTTACCTACTTTCCCACACTATGTCCATGCAAGGTCGAGACCCGCCTGCACACGTTATCACATGGACGGATTTATGGCCTTGTGACTAGACCTGGATTCCTTTTTTCAAAGAATGTAATGTTGAGAGACAGTCATCAGACTCCAACTCTGTACTGCCCTCTCCCAGCCCTTGCATTTAATTAATTGAACAGACTGTTCCTGCTTTGCCAGACGCTTCTTGTCTTTCACTTATTTAGGGTAAATCTGCATTCGAGCAGCATTCCTGAACTAAGAACCAGGCTGGAATAAAACTCAGAGTGTGCAGCTCATTTGTATTTTTTTTTTCTCTTTCACTGACAAATGCCTGCTTTAGAAGTTTTGTTTTTGGAAAACAAAAGTCATCATCATCATAAACTTCCAGTGCCATAGAAGTCACATCGCACCGCAATAAATAATAACTTAAAATTCATAACATTAAACTTGGCTAAAAATAAATAAAACATGATAATGTGCAAAATGCAGTGCAATAAAAGAGAAGTGTGACAAAACACAGTTCCCGGGATATGGTAATGGTGTAGAAATGAACATGTAATACTGTTGGGACATAGGGTTAGGCACTCTTAGTCAGTTTCCTTCTGATGTGCCACGTTCCTCCGAGAAATTTGGCAACTGCATTGGCAATTGGCAGACTGGAGTCTGATTTTCAAATTCTCATGGCTGCTGAGTGATCTCGGGTCCCAAGCCGTTTTCAGGTTGTCGTGAGCCATTTCCTTCATAGGGGAGCATAGAATGGGCATACAAAGAGGACATGGGCAGTTGACTCCTGGCGCAGATTGCAGTAGGGGCATAACTTGTTACTAAGGGCCTTATTCTTCCAACTGCTGGTAAAGGTTTTGAGAGGGAGGGAACCAAATCTGAATTGCATATAGGGCTTCCCATCAGTTGGATCAAGAATGCTGTCCAGGTAAGGTTCTAGCAACAAGGTAGGCTTGAAGTCCAGAAACACGATAGTTAGTCACCATAATGAGAGCGAGTGAGATGTAGACTGGGTTACCCACTTCCAGTAGCAGGCCTTCACTCTTTCTTTGGTCGGTGGTGGCCCTGAGTATGAAGAGTTCCATGAGTCTCCCAACTCAATAGCTGTCAATGCTGTCTTATCTGAATGGATCCATCAGATCTTATTGGAGGTGTCCAAGGAAGGAACTTCCCTAAATGCCGTGGCATAGGAGGAAAGTTCAGGAGTTTTCATGATTCTCCTCCAGAACAACAGCGGTCCGAGACCGACTATGGCAGCTAGTGGTTTGCAGGCCAGATCCAAGTGCAAAGGAAGAAGCAGGGTACTCGGGGGCAGGGAGGTGAGCTTTTTTATAAACATATTCTCAATACGGGTAAGCTCCTTTGCATCCTCAAAGCTGCAGAGTTCGGCCCCATAAAGTGCTGCGCTAACAGACTTCATATTATAAATCTGGAGAACAGCAGCTACTGGTTGTGTAGTTGATGCATGGTGTTCCCTTAGAAGGGCGCCCACTAGCTGACTAAATTTTAATGATGCAGATTTGATATGAGCTTTCCAAGACATTGAGACACATAGTTTAATTCCCAGGTATTCAAAGGTGTTAACTTGATCTAGTTTAGACCCACCTAGGAAAAGGTTCCCCCTATATGACCTGTGAGGGTTGATGACTATAAACTTGGTTTCAGAGGTGTTTATTTCTAGGCCTCTCTTAGAGCAACAATCGTCAAATTGATTCAGCGAGGATTGGAGGCCCATCAGAGTTTTGGATACTATCAGGGTGTCCTCTGCGAATAAAAGTGTTGTGATCTTTTCGTTGCCTAAGGCTGGTGCATCAGAGGGCTGCAAGGAGAGGTGTTGGATGACCTAGTTCAAATAGAGGGAGAATAGAGCTAGTACACAGCCCTGCCAAACGCTCCTGACTACTTTGATCGGATCGGTGAGATCGCTCTGGTTCCCCCAGCGTATTTTTGTATAGTTGTCCTCATGTAGTCAAATTGTTGTGGTCAAGAGCCCTAGGGGCATACCTATTTCATTTAGGACCACCCAAAGTTTACCTCTAGGGACCAGATCGAATGCAGATTTAAGGTCTATGAAGGCTACGTATAGACTCCCCTTCCCTACACTACAACCTTCCAATACAAAAGCAGAAACCTAAACACCTGATCTATGGTGCTTGTTTTGGACCTGAAGCCAGCCTGGAATGGTGATAGGATGTCATTCTCAGAAATCCAATCTTAGATTTTTGATAGTAGGGCACAGCAAAATACATTTTGCGCTGTATCGATGAGGCTTATGGGCCTACATTTGGCGGGTAGGGACCTATCGCCTTTCCTGTAAAAAGGTATTACCTCGGCATCCCTCTAGGCCTTGGGAATGGGGATCCCCTAACAATTGCGTTGGATAAGAGAAGGAAGTACTCAGCACATTTATCGGTGTTGCGAAGAAAAAGGTCACCAGGAATGCCATTGGGGCCAGCAGCTTTTAGTCAAACTATATTGTTAATTTCATCTCAGATATCTCCCAAGTAGAACAAACCATCCCCGTGGGTGGTATTCAGCTGTGGTAGAAGTGGAAGGACAGAGATGGTTGCGACTTGGCTTTCAACATTATAGAGAGAGTTGAAGTGTTGGAACCAGTCTGAGGGCTTTATATTTTTCCCAATTGCAGGAGCTCCCTTTTGGTTTATTTTGCTTACCGTAATCCAAAAGGATGTCTAATCCCTGAATTCACATGCAACCTTCAAGAAACTCCATCTTTCCTCATCCCAGTCGTACCTGGCCTTTTTCTGCGTCTGCTTGTACAGATTCCACAAAGTCCTAACTCGGGCGACATCCTTTTGTTTGATTGCACTGATTAGATTTGTTTGTACTATCCGGCAATCTCAGTTGTACCAGTTATCACTCTCACGGTGAGGAGCACTGCCAGTGTTGTGGGAAACTGGCAAAGACAGTAGCTCTTCCAATCTTTTGAAAAACTCGGGGTGCACTTCAATTAGAGAGGAACTGATTCCTACGTCTTCTCCCATTGTGGATATCAATGCTACGCAATGTGTCAGATCTAAATCGATGGAAGAGAGAATGTCGTCTCGCAGGATCACCTTGCTCCATCTAAGTCTCCATCTGCTGTTCTCAGCCTGGACCACCTTGGCTGCTTTGGCAGTGATTGTTGCAATGGGCACCCTCCCCCACGGTGGCTCTAAAGTAAGACAGGGTGGATTGTGGTCACTGTCCAATTGGGTCCCGACTATCATGTCATCTACCAAGTGCCAGTATCTAAGGTCCATCATTATTAAATCGATGCAGCTCTTCCCCTGTGTGCCAGTGAATGTGTGGGCGGCATGCTTGTCAGAGTTGGTTCTTCCATTTACAGCCCTCAGGCCTTGGCTGAGGGTCAGGGTGTTTAGTTGCAGGGAAGCTGAGTGCCACTTCTTTATAGGAGGAAGCTCCAGCCCAGTTATGTGTCATAAATTATCTTCTTCCCTGAAATCACCCATGTGGTCCAGACCGAGGGGTTTGAAAATGGTATTGAAGTTGCCTGCTACTATGAGGGCAGGTTTGGAGGGTCATTCACCTAATTGGGTCGCTAGAGACTGCAAGGTGACAGAGTGGTTGGGCTCCCTTGTCCCCCTGGCATAGATGTTGAAAATGTCAGTGACAGTGGACCCTGTTCCCTTGAGAATGAGACCAAGAATATCAGGGCTATCTGTCGGTATCAGTTTCACTGCACACTGTAGTGCAATTTTCACCTATATTAGGAGGCCCCCCACTGGATGACCCACCTTGCCAGGAACAACAGGTATGTAGTAGGTTGCATAGCCAGGATTGTGGGCAGGTTTGATTAGCCAGGTCTCCTGAAAGATGCATATCTCGTGGTGATCAATAAAGGGGTTCCAATGAGGCAACAGGAGTTTGGATTTGATACCTGCCACATTCCAGGAGACAATCTTTACTTACCAACCGGTGGTCATGGGGTTGAGCGATGGGCACAGGTTTGCTTGGAGATCTAGGGTGGCTGGTGCAACGATATTGAGAGAAGCAGTGGGGGCCATCCTAATTCTCTGATTAGAGATGTCCTCTGTGTGGCTGATGGTGCGGAGGCAATTGTCAGAGCTTGTGCTGCTATCAGGTCTATCATAGGAAGCCTGCGCCTTGTACTCTGTTGGTCAATATATGTTGGAAACAGACTTTGGCATCATCTAAAGTCACTTGGGAGGGTGGCACACAAAATGGGGTGGGTGACATGAGTTTGAACTGTATAGTGGACCCGTCCGGGGGTTAGTTCTTTAATCTAGGGCTACTAAGTCATAGGCTAGCTGCCACTTGTCTAGGAGAAGCTCGATGTAGACAAACGGAGTGCTCAGAGACCTGAGTCACCTGGCCCTAAGAATATCTTTCCGAATTACTGAGAGGCATCCTCTACTGTGTCGAATCCAGTGGGTGACTTTGCTAATTAAGGAGTCTTCTCTCCTCCCCTGAGAGTTGGACCTGGGCACATTGGTAATAAAGATTTTTCGAGGAGAAAGAGTGGTGGTCTTGGGAACATGTGTACTGCCAAGGTGACAACCCACCCCTAGTGTGAGGGGTGTGAAATTGAAGTTTTTGTTCTGGGGGTTGGTGAAGGGAGATTCAATTTGCACACCTACTGGTGTATGGGGACCCGATGTACGGTCACCGACCGATGTCCTGGAAAAGGAGTCCTCACGTGGTGGACCTGAGTGGCCTCCAAGGTGTTTTATATGATGGAGCATGATGGGAACAGATGGTGCCAGAGGGGCGATGTTGGTCGGAACTGGGATAGCGGCACTTTCCCTAGCTATTCTCCCTCTCTCTTCCATAAGCCACCCCCCTGTAACCGCAAGGTCACCTATCATACACTTAAGGGCTGCTATTTCTGCCATGAGTGTTTGTATGCAATCTACCAGGTCGCCATTTGGGGGACGGGAGGATGGCTGGTTATTTGAGAAACCACCTGCCCTAGCCTGGGCAGGTGGAGCTGCAAGATCCTGAGTTCTATGTGGGTCTGAGGGACATGATAATGGAAGAAAGTGATTGGTACAGGGGATGGGTGAGGGAGGAGGCACCATTGCTGAGTTGTGAGAGGAGCTGGGAGCTGGGTCTGTGGGGTTGTGGGGCGGTGTGCTGATCTTGGTCTTCATCCTTACCCTGGCTTTGTTAAACATATTAGATATGCTTTCCTGCCCGCTGGTCAGTGTCTTCCACAGACCTGCAGTGATACAGGCTTTGCTGAAGGAACATATATCCATCTTCATTGCAGATATTTCTAAGTATGTATGACTATAGTCTGCTGCAACAGCAAAGTATATCCTTCGGCTGATCTGGTAGAACAGTGCACAGGGTGCTAGACTCCTAATAGACCCCTTAGTTTCTTCAATAAAAATGTGCAAAATCCCATTTTACAAACTCTCCCTATAACAATTGTTACCAATAACCATACTAGTACTGAGTGACTAGGCCTGGTTTCCATTTTTCAAAGAATGTATTCAATTGTTTTATTGCACCTCAAATTAATGCATAAAAAGAAGCTCAAAACTTTGAGAGACAGTCATCATACCCCGACTGTGTACTGCGCTTCTCCAGCCCTTGCGTTTAAATAAATATACTGTTCCAACTTTGCCAAAAGCCTCTTGGTTTCCATTCATATAAGGTAAATTCGCATTCAAACAACATTAATGAGCAGAAAACCAAATAAATCGGCTCCACAGGCTGGGATAAAACTCAGAGCAGTTCACATTTTTTTTTCTTTTTCAATTAACGCCTGCTTTAGGACTTTTGTTTTTGGAAAACAAAAATATTTGCTATGAGGGCTACTGAACATGTCATCTACAAAGCGAGGCTTCAGTGCCTTCCACAGACATGCTGTGATGCAGGTTTTGTTAAAGGAACAGAGATGTCAGTCTGTAATGCAGATATTTCTAAGTATCGTGGACTGTAGTCTGCCACAGCATCGGAGTATATCCTTCAGCTGATGTGGTAGAATGGTGGACAGGATGCTAAACCCTTAATACACTCTTTAGTTTCTTCAAATGAAAGGGTCAACATTCAATTTTACAAACTCTCCTTAATGTTCCATGAGTCTTGTTACCAATAAAAATACTATTGTGTGAAAGTACTAAGGATGGAATAGATCGGCATGTTTCAGGGATCTGAAACTGAAGGGAACACTGCCATGTTTGAAACAGTAATATTCGGTAATATACGTGACAACTGTAGGTGCCAGGCAAAAAGCACTTGATCGGATCGCACTAGAAAATTGTATGCAAGGGCATATCTCATGCCCATAAATCACAAGAGTTAGTTGTGGGAGATTTCTTCAAGCAGAAAATGTCTTGCAGCTACAACACAGATGAGTTTCACTATTGCGCAAGATTACGCTTGTGTGAGAAAGATTTCACCCTGACCTACCCGGTAACTGGCATGAAGCAAGTATTCTGTAGATCTTCAATAGATTGCCTCTGCCTTTGATGGAGAGAGCTAATACTCAAATATACACAATGACAGCACAGAGAATGACTTAAAATGAGTGACCAGGAATCACTTAAGTATATTTTCTTCAAAATATGTAATTTCTTTTTCAATTCATAGTTATTCAAAAAAGGCATTTCAAGCAGTGGCTACCATTTTTGCCTCAAAGATTATTTTTCATATATATTGATTATTCTTCTGGGTTGCTAATGGAGTAAATGAAATACACTTTCCTAAGGTTTACTTCTGCTCTGCTCTTAATTTATATTTCCATTTCAAATTAGCTATGTATGGATAATGTTGAAAAATCAATAAGCCATTTGACTGAAAGCAGTTCAGAGGTTTTCTTTGACATGCACAGTGAGTTTTTTAGATGATTGTCGGTTTGGGGAATTCAAAGAGGATTTATGGCATATTAAGTGCCAAAATGACCTGTGTGTTTGGAATGGCACATGACAAAGGAAATGCCTGCCATTTTAAAGCTGCCTTAAGAAGTGAAGGTTTTCTATTTTGTTTCATTTTAACAATGATATTGTGACACCTGGATATAGTTTAGAGAATGTATTTCAGCATTTCAAGCTCGGATTGATGAATTTGATCAGGTTTTCTTTTGCAGTACAAAATGTTCAACCCGCCTTAAAATTAACAAGGAATAAAATGTAATACAGAAAAATAAAGAAAAACACACTTCATGCTGCAGATTTGTTCTGGCTAGATGTGTTTTGACAGTTTCTGGGAGACGTTTCTCCATTACTTCCTTCGGTGTCCTAACTTTGATAATTTACTTACAAGGGGACTCGTTTTAGGCCAATGAACCATTTGACCCTGATTAGAGACTGCTCAGGATGAGATATCTATTTAACATCTAAATTGATAGATCAATAACCTCATCAATATTCACAATAACTAATCAATCAAACTAATCAATAATATTTACTGAGAATGAAACACACCATGACCTTCCAGCCATGAATAACCACACAAATCTAGTAAGAGTTTAGATATTTATTCCCTATTAGTTACAATCTACTAGCATATTCATTAGTCTCAATATCAATAAGCCCATCAACAAAACTACAATATGGCAACTTGAATAAGACTTTATCAAAGCAAAGATCATGAACATTAGGACAAAGCACAACGTCAACATGAATCAACTTTAGTAGAGTATCATTAGTACATTATTCAACAAAGCAAAGATTCAGTCATTTGTCTATTTGCACCCGATTTTAGTGAACTCCTTAACTAACCTCTAATTAGCATCAGCATGTTGGGCTTCATGCAAACCAATTTAGCAACATGAATTTGGAAAACATCTCACTATGGTCTCTATCAAAAGAGCAGTTGGTACCTAGAAAGAAAAGGCAAACAGACAATTTCAATTCATCAGCAGATAGTTACCCATCCAAAAGGGTAAGCATGCAGGATCAGTCTTCGTCCTCATGACATCAGTCGATTCGCCATCAGCCAGGATAGAACAGGCAAGTCTCAGTAGGGCATAGCAAGAAAAGGCTCTTCCCTCATAAGGAGGAGAAGTGCATATCAGGCAAGGGTTAGGATGAGGATGGTTTAAAGTAAAAGACAAAGGCCCTCATTACAATATTGGCGGTAAAAGCCGCTTACCGCCATGCAGAAGACCGAAAACACACCGCCGCGGAAATCTGCCACAGCTATTATGACCCACAGCACGGAATCCGCCAATATTCAGACACCCACACAAGTCCGCCACACCAAAGGTCAGCGATAAACTGGCGATAACAATACCTCCACCATCACGGCAACAGAAATACGCCCACACTATCACGACACACGAATCCACGCGGCGGTCTTTCAACCCGGGTATTCCATTGGTGGTACACACTGCCGCGCTCAAAATACCCACACTTTTACAAAACACAGCCACATTGGACCATTCAAAATACACACACCTGATACACATACAGACACCACTCCCACACACCAATTACAATATAAAACACACACCCACATCACCCACAAACCCCAACGACCAAAAATCATGAACGAAGGCCAGAGAGAGACACCACAAACAACTAACAAGCATCCACAGGCACACAATACCATCACCCACAGAACTTCCACACACCTCACACAACACACCACTACATATCAGCACACTTATCACACACACACCACCCCACACATCACCCACACCACCCCATGGCACGGCAAAGACACCCCAGGTTCTCGGAGGAGGAGCTCAGGGTCATGGTGGAGGAAATCGTCCGGGTAGAGCCACAGCTATTCGGATCACCGGTGCAGCACACCTCCATTGCAAGGAAGATGGAGCTATGGCGAAGAATAGTGGACAGGGTCAACGCAGTGGGACAGCACCCAAGAAATTGGGAAGACATCAGGACGAGGTGGAATGACCTACGGGGGAAGGTGCGTTCCGTGGTCTCAAGACACCACCTTGCGGTTCAGCGGACTGGCGGGGGACCCCCACCTCCTCCCCCAAAACTAACAACATGGGAGGAGCAGGTCTTGGCGATTCTGCTTCCTGAGGGCCTCACAGGAGTAGATGGCGGAATGGACTCTGGTAAATCAAATCGTAACTATTACATCTCCCACCCTACCTACATGCCATCATATACCCCCACCCTCACCCCCATCACTCCAACTCCTCACAAATGTCCCAACATCACAAATCACACATCCCAACACCAAGCCCTGCATTCAACACCAAAGCATGGACACCCATCACCAAAGCATGCCCACTGCACATACCCATACACCCCCCTAAACCATCATCACACAAGGTCCCGCACAGGAATGCAAGGTCTGGGGTAAAAGGTCACCCACCCATTGCACACCATGGCACACACAGATGTAATAAACATCCTTTTATACCCCTGCAGGACTCCTACCCAACGTCGCCGGACAGGAGGGTCCACACATGTCCACATCACCAACAGAAGAGGCCCACAGTGATGACAGCAGCTCTGTCCAACTGGATCTAGATGACCAACCCGGCCCATCGGGGACCTCGGGACAGTCGGTTCCCGTGACTCAGTCACAGGCCACTACAGAGCGTTCCCCCTCTGGAAACACCAGCACAGCACCCACCCAGCGGGTCCATACCTCTGTCCCCAGGACACGTCAATCAGCAGTGTGTCCACCACTACAGGGAACCCAGGCTAACCCACCACCCCAACAACAACAGGGACCTGGAGGCAGTGGCAGTGGGCACACGGTCCAGGGGACGGAGGCCCAGGAACACAGGGGAACTGGGAGGGCTGCTGTGCAACAGGGGGAGGACAGGCCCAGGGAACTGACCTTCCACGAGGCCCTCTCCTCCATTATGGGAGCCTAACACAACAGCAACGGTACTGGCGAAGTTTCAGGAGACCCAGCGCCTGAAGGAGGAACAGTATTTGGGCTTTAGGGAGGAACTCAGAACCATCAATTCCACCCTGGGCACCAACGTAGGGGTGCTGAAGGAAGTACTCAACACCAGGAGGGACACTGTGGAACAACAAGGGGCCCCTGACACTAGCATGGACGATGAACCGCCCACCACCTCCACCGGCGCTAGTGGACAGTAGGCGCCGCCACAGGACCACCACACCAGCATCCCACCCCCTGCAGAGGGAGAACCACTCCGCAAACGGCCCCTGAGATCCAGGACAAAGACAGAATACTATTGTGTGAAAGTACTAAGGATGGAATAGATCGGCATGTTTCAGGGATCTGAAACTGAAGGGAACACTGCCATGTTTGAAACAGTAATATTCAGTAATATACGTGACAACTGTAGGTGCCAGGCAAAAAGCACTTGATCGGATCGCACTAGAAAATTGTATGCAAGGGCATATCTCATGCCCATAAATCACAAGAGTTAGTTGTGGGAGATTTCTTCAAGCAGAAAATGTCTTGCAGCTACAACACAGATGAGTTTCACTATTGCTGCAAGACATCATCCTGACACATGAGATCGTGTAAGGGAACTGCGCAAGATTACGCTTGTGTGAGAAAGATTTCACCCTGACCTACCCGGTAGCTGGCATGAAGCAAGTATTCTATAGATCTTCAATAGATTGCCTCTGCCTTTGATGGAGAGAGCTAATACTCAAATATACACAATGACAGCACAGAGAATGACTTAAAATGAGTGACCAGGAATCACTTAAGTATATTTTCTTCAAAATATGTAATTTCTTTTTCAATTCATAGTTATTCAAAAAAGGCATTTCAAGCAGTGGCTACCATTTTTGCCTCAAAGATTATTTTTCATATATATTGATTATTCTTCTGGGTTGCATTATTCAACAAAGCAAAGATTCAGTCATTTGTCTATTTGCACCCGATTTTAGTTAACTCCTTAACTAACCTCTAATTAGCATCAGCATTTTGGGCTTCATGCAAAACAATTTAGCAACATGAATTTGGAAAACATCTCACTATGGTCTCTATCAAAAGAGCAGTTGGTACCTAGAAAGAAAAGGCAAACAGACAATTTCAATTCATCAGCAGATAGTTACCCATCCAAAAGGGTAAGCATGCAGGATCAGTCTTCGTCCTCAGGACATCAGTCGATTCGCCATCAGCCAGGATTGAACAGGCAAGTCTCAGTAGGGCATAGCAAGAATAGGCTCTTCCCTCATAAGGAGGAGAAGTGCATATCAGGCAAGGGTTAGGATGAGGATGGTTTAAAGTAAAAGACAAAGGCCCTCATTACAATATTGGCGGTAAAAGCCGCTTACCGCCATGCAGAAGACCGAAAACACACCGCCGTGGAAATCCGCCACAGCTATTATGACCCACAGCACGGAATCCGCCAATATTCAGACACCCACACAAGTCCGCCACACCAAAGGTCAGTGATAAACTGGCGATAACAATACCTCCACCATCACGGCAACAGAAATACGCCCACACTATCACGACACACGAATCCACGCGGCGGTCTTTCAACCCGGGTATTCCATTGGTGGTACACACTGCCGCGCTCAAAATACCCACACTTTTACAAAACACAGCCACATTGGACATTTCAAAATACACATACCTGATACACATACAGACACCACTCCCACACACCCATTACAATATAAAACACACGCCCACATCACCCACAAACCCCTACGACCAAAAATCATGAACGAAGGCCAGAGAGAGACACCACAAACAACTAACAAGCATCCACAGGCACACAATACCATCACCCACAGAACTTCCACACACCTCACACAACACACCACTACATATCAGCACACTTATCACCACACACACCACCCCACACATCACCCACACCACCCCATGGCACGGCAAAGACACCCCAGGTTCTCGGAGGAGGAGCTCAGGGTCATGGTGGAGGAAATCGTCCGGGTAGAGCCACAGCTATTCGGATCACAGGTGCAGCACACCTCCATTGCAAGGAAGATGGAGCTATGGCGAAGAATAGTGGACAGGGTCAACGCAGTGGGACAGCACCCAAGAAATTGGGAAGACATCAGGAAGAGGTGGAATGACCTACGGGGGAAGGTGCGTTCCGTGGTCTCAAGACACCACCTTGCGGTTCAGCGGACTGGCGGGGGACCCCCACCTCCTCCCCCAAAACTAACAACATGGGAGGAGCAGGTCTTGGCGATTCTGCTTCCTGAGGGCCTCACAGGAGTAGATGGCGGAATGGACTCTGGTAAGTCAAATCGTAACTATTACATCTCCCACCCTACCTACATGCCATCATATACCCCCACCCTCACCCCCATCACTCCAACTCCTCACAAATGTCCCAACATCACAAACCACACATCCCAACACCAAGCCCGGCATTCAACACCAAAGCATGGACACCCATCACCAAAGCATGCCCACTGCACATACCCATACACCCCCCTAAACCATCATCACACAAGGTCCCGCACAGGAATGCAAGGAATGGGGTAAAAGGTCACCCACCCATTGCACACCATGGCACACACAGATGTAATAAACATCCTTTTATACCCCGGCAGGACTCCTACCCAACGTCGCCGGACAGGAGGGTCCACACATGTCCACATCACCAACAGAAGAGGCCCACAGTGATGACAGCAGCTCTGTCCAACTGGATCTAGATGACCAGCCCGGCCCATCGGGGACCTCGGGACAGTCGGTTCCCGTGACTCAGTCACAGGCCACTACAGTGCGTTCCCCCTCTGGAAACACCAGCACAGCACCCACCCAGCGGGTCCATACCTCTGTCCCGAGGACACGTCAATCAGCAGTGTGTCCACCACTACAGGGAACCCAGGCTAACCCACCACCCCAACAACAACAGGGACCTGGAGGCAGTGGCAGTGGGCACACGGTCCAGGGGACGGAGGCCCAGGAACACAGGGGAACTGGGAGGGCTGCTGTGCAACAGGGGGAGGACAGGCCCAGGGAACTCACCTTCCACGAGGCCCTCTCCTCCATTATGGGAGCCTAACACAACAGCAACGGTACTGGCGAAGTTTCAGGAGACCCAGCGCCTGAAGGAGGAACAGTATTTGGGCTTTAGGGAGGAACTCAGAACCATCAATTCCACCCTGGGCACCAACGTACGGGTGCTGAAGGAAGTACTCAACACCAGGAGGGACACTGTGGAACAACAAGGGGCCCTTGACACTAGCATGGACGATGAACCGCCCACCACCTCCACCGGCACTAGTGGACAGTAGGCGCCGCCACAGGACCACCACACCAGCATCCCACCCCCTGCAGAGGGAGAACCACCCCGCAAACGGCCCCTGAGATCCAGGACAAAGACAGAATACTATTGTGTGAAAGTACTAAGGATGGAATAGATCGGCATGTTTCAGGGATCTGAAACTGAAGGGAACACTGCCATGTTTGAAACAGTAATATTCGGTAATATACGTGACAACTGTAGGTGCCAGGCAAAAAGCACTTGATCGGATCGCAATAGAAAATTGTATGCAAGGGCATATCTCATGCCCATAAATCACAAGAGTTAGTTGTGGGAGATTTCTTCAAGCAGAAAATGTCTTGCAGCTACAACACAGATGAGTTTCACTATTGCTGCAAGACATCATCCTGACACATGAGATCGTGTAAGGGAACTGCGCAAGATTACGCTTGTGTGAGAAAGATTTCACCCTGACCTACCCGGTAGCTGGCATGAAGCAAGTATTCTGTAGATCTTCAATAGATTGCCTCTGCCTTTGATGGAGAGAGCTAATACTCAAATATACACAATGACAGCACAGAGAATGACTTAAAATGAGTGACCAGGAATCACTTAAGTATATTTTCTTCAAAATATGTAATTTCTTTTTCAATTCATAGTTATTAAAAAAAGGCATTTCAAGCAGTGGCTACCATTTTTGCCTCAAAGATTATTTTTCATATATATTGATTATTCTTCTGGGTTGCATTATTCAACAAAGCAAAGATTCAGTCATTTGTCTATTTGCGCCCGATTTTAGTTAACTCCTTAACTAACCTCTAATTAGCATCAGCATGTTGGGCTTCATGCAAAACAATTTAGCAACATGAATTTGGAAAACATCTCACTATGGTCTCTATCAAAAGAGCAGTTGGTACCTAGAAAGAAAAGGCAAACAGACAATTTCAATTCATCAGCAGATAGTTACCCATCCAAAAGGGTAAGCATGCAGGATCAGTCTTCGTCCTCAGGACATCAGTCGATTCGCCATCAGCCAGGATAGAACAGGCAAGTCTCAGTAGGGCATAGCAAGAATAGGCTCTTCCCTCATAAGGAGGAGAAGTGCATATCAGGCAAGGGTTAGGATGAGGATGGTTTAAAGTAAAAGACAAAGGCCCTCATTACAATATTGGCGGTAAAAGCCGCTTACCGCCATGCAGAAGACCGAAAACACACCGCCGCGGAAATCCGCCACAGCTATTATGACCCACAGCACGGAATCCACCAATATTCAGACACCCACACAAGTCCGCCACACCAAAGGTCAGTGATAAACTGGCGATAACAATACCTCCACCATCACGGCAACAGAAATACGCCCATACTATCACGACACACGAATCCACGCGGCGGTCTTTCAACCCGGGTATTCCATTGGTGGTACACACTGCTGCGCTCAAAATACCCACACTTTTACAAAACACAGCCACATTGGACAATTCAAAATACACACACCTGATACACATACAGACACCACTCCCACACACCCATTACAATATAAAACACACACCCACATCACCCACAAACCCCTACGAACAAAAATCATGAATGAAGGCCAGAGAGAGACACCACAAACAACTAACAAGCATCCACAGGCACACAATACCATCACCCACAGAACTTCCACACACCTCACACAACACACCACTACATATCAGCACACTTATCACCACACACACCACCCCACACATCACCCACACCACCCCATGGCACGGCAAAGACACCCCAGGTTCTCGGAGGAGGAGCTCAGGGTCATGGTGGAGGAAATCGTCCGGGTAGAGCCACAGCTATTCGGATCACAGGTGCAGCACACCTCCATTGCAAGGAAGATGGAGCTATGGCGAAGAATAGTGGACAGGGTCAACGCAGTGGGACAGCACCCAAGAAATTGGGAAGACATCAGGAAGAGGTGGAATGACCTACGGGGGAAGGTGCGTTCCGTGGTCTCAAGACACCACCTTGCGGTTCAGTGGACTGGCGGGGGACCCCCACCTCCTCCCCCAAAACTAACAACATGGGAGGAGCAGGTCTTGGCGATTCTGCTTCCTGAGGGCCTCACAGGAGTAGATGGCGGAATGGACTCTGGTAAGTCAAATCGTAACTATTACATCTCCCACCCTACCTACATGCCATCATATACCCCCACCCTCACCCCCATCACTCCAACTCCTCACAAATGTCCCAACATCACAAACCACACATCCCAACACCAAGCCCTGCATTCAACACCAAAGCATGGACACCCATCACCAAAGCATGCCCACTGCACATACCCATACACCCCCCTAAACCATCATCACACAAGGTCCCGCACAGGAATGCAAGGACTGGGGTAAAAGGTCACCCACCCATTGCACACCATGGCACACACAGATGTAATAAACATCCTTTTATACCCCTGCAGGACTCCTACCCAACGTCGCCGGACAGGAGGGTCCACACATGTCCACATCACCAACAGAAGAGGCCCACAGTGATGACAGCAGCTCTGTCCAACTGGATCTAGATGACCAGCCCGGCCCATCGGGGACCTCGGGACAGTCGTTTCCCGTGACTCAGTCACAGGCCACTACAGAGCGTTCCCCCTCTGGAAACACCAGCACAGCACCCACCCAGCGGGTCCATACCTCTGTCCCCAGGACACGTCAATCAGCAGTGTGTCCACCACTACAGGGAACCCAGGCTAACCCACCACCCCAACAACAACAGGGACCTGGAGGCAGTGGCAGTGGGCACACGGTCCAGGGGACGGAGGCCCAGGAACACAGGGGAACTGGGAGGGCTGCTGTGCAACAGGGGGAGGACAGGCCCAGGGAACTGACCTTCCACGAGGCCCTCTCCTCCATTATGGGAGCCTAACACAACAGCAACGGTACTGGCGAAGTTTCAGGAGACCCAGCGCCTGAAGGAGGAACAGTATTTGGGCTTTAGGGAGGAACTCAGAACCATCAATTCCACCCTGGGCACCAACGTAGGGGTGCTGAAGGAAGTACTCAACACCAGGAGGGACACTGTGGAACAACAAGGGGCCCCTGACACTAGCATGGACGATGAACCGCCCACCACCTCCACCGGCGCTAGTGGACAGTAGGCGCCGCCACAGGACCACCACACCAGCATCCCACCCCCTGCAGAGGGAGAACCACCCCGCAAACGGCCCCTGAGATCCAGGACAAAGACAGAATACTATTGTGTGAAAGTACTAAGGATGGAATAGATCGGCATGTTTCAGGGATCTGAAACTGAAGGGAACACTGCCATGTTTGAAACAGTAATATTCAGTAATATACGTGACAACTGTAGGTGCCAGGTAAAAAGCACTTGATCGGATCGCACTAGAAAATTGTTTGCAAGGGCATATCTCATGCCCATAAATCACAAGAGTTAGTTGTGGGAGATTTCTTCAAGCAGAAAATGTCTTGCAGCTACAACACAGATGAGTTTCACTATTGCTGCAAGACATCATCCTGACACATGAGATCGTGTAAGGGAACTGCGCAAGATTACGCTTGTGTGAGAAAGATTTCACCCTGACCTACCCGGTAGCTGGCATGAAGGAAGTATTCTATAGATCTTCAATAGATTGCCTCTGCCTTTGATGGAGAGAGCTAATACTCAAATATACACAATGACAGCACAGAGAATGACTTAAAATGAGTGACCAGGAATCACTTTTGTATATTTTCTTCAAAATATGTAATTTCTTTTTCAATTCATAGTTATTCAAAAAAGGCATTTCAAGCAGTGGCTACCATTTTTGCCTCAAAGATTATTTTTCATATATATTGATTATTCTTCTGGGTTGCATTGTTCAACAAAGCAAAGATTCAGTCATTTGTCTATTTGCACCCGATTTTAGTTAACTCCTTAACTAACCTCTAATTAGCATCAGCATGTTGGGCTTCATGCAAAACAATTTAGCAACATGAATTTGGAAAACATCTCACTATGGTCTCTATCAAAAGAGCAGTTGGTACCTAGAAAGAAAAAGCAAACAGACAATTTCAATTCATCAGCAGATAGTTACCCATCCAAAAGGGTAAGCATGCCGGATCAGTCTTCGTCCTCAGGACATCAGTCGATTCGCCATCAGCCAGGATAGAACAGGCAAGTCTCAGTAGGGCATAGCAAGAATAGGCTCTTCCCTCATAAGGAGGAGAAGTGCATATCAGGCAAGGGTTAGGATGAGGATGGTTTAAAGTAAAAGACAAAGGCCCTCATTACAATATTGGCGGTAAAAGCCGCTTACCGCCATGGAGAAGACCGAAAACACACCGCCGTGGAAATCCGCCACAGCTATTATGACCCACAGCACGGAATCCGCCAATATTCAGACACCCACACAAGTCCGCCACACCAAAGGTCAGTGATAAACTGGCGATAACAATACCTCCACCAACACGGCAACAGAAATACGCCCACACTATCACGACACACGAATCCACGCGGCGGTCTTTCAACCCGGGTATTCCATTGGTGGTACACACTGCCGCGCTCAAAATACCCACACTTTTACAAAACACAGCCACATTGGACAATTCAAAATACACACACCTGATACACATACAGACACCACTCCCACACACCCATTACAATATAAAACACACACCCACATCACCCACAAACCCCTACGACCAAAAATCATGAACGAAGGCCAGAGAGAGACACCACAAACAACTAACAAGCATCCACAGGCACACAATACCATCACCCACAGAACTTCCACACACCTCACACAACACACCACTACATATCAGCACACTTATCACCACACACACCACCCCACACATCACCCACACCACCCCATGGCACGGCAAAGACACCCCAGGTTCTCGGAGGAGGAGCTCAGGGTCATGGTGGAGGAAATCGTCCGGGTAGAGCCACAGCTATTCGGATCACAGGTGCAGCACACCTCCATTGCAAGGAAGATGGAGCTATGGTGAAGAATAGTGGACAGGGTCAACGCAGTGGGACAGCACCCAAGAAATTGGGAAGACATCAGGAAGAGGTGGAATGACCTACGGGGGAAGGTGCGTTCCGTGGTCTCAAGACACCACCTTGCGGTTCAGCGGACTGGCGGGGGACCCCCACCTCCTCCCCCAAAACTAACAACATGGGAGGAGCAGGTCTTGGCGATTCTGCTTCCTGAGGGCCTCACAGGAGTAGATGGCGGAATGGACTCTGGTAAGTCAAATCGTAACTATTACATCTCCCACCCTACCTACATGCCATCATATACCCCCACCCTCACCCTCATCACTCCAACTCCTCACAAATGTCCCAACATCACAAACCACACATCCCAACACCAAGCCCTGCATTCAACACCAAAGCATGGACACCCATCACCAAAGCATGCCCACTGCACATACCCATACACCCCCCTAAACCATCATCACACAAGGTCCCGCACAGGAATGCAAGGACTGGGGTAAAAGGTCACCCACCCATTGCACACCATGGCACACACAGATGTAATAAACATCCTTTTATACCCCTGCAGGACTCCTACCCAACGTCGCCGGACAGGAGGGTCCACACATGTCCACATCACCAACAGAAGAGGCCCACAGTGATGACAGCAGCTCTGTCCAACTGGATCTAGATGACCAGCCCGGCCCATCGTGGACCTCGGGACAGTCGTTTCCCGTGACTCAGTCATAGGCCACTACAGAGCGTTCCCCCTCTGGAAACGCCAGCACAGCACCCACCCAGCGGGTCCATACCTCTGTCCCCAGGACACGTCAATCAGCAGTGTGTCCACCACTACAGGGAACCCAGGCTAACCCATCACCCCAACAACAACAGGGACCTGGAGGCAGTGGCAGTGGGCACACGGTCCAGGGGACGGAGGCCCAGGAACACAGGGGAACTGGGAGGGCTGCTGTGCAACAGGGGGAGGACAGGCCCAGGGAACTCACCTTCCACGAGGCCCTCTCCTCCATTATGGGAGCCTAACACAACAGCAACGGTACTGGCGAAGTTTCAGGAGACCCAGCGCCTGAAGGAGGAACAGTATTTGGGCTTTAGGGAGGAACTCAGAACCATCAATTCCACCCTGGGCACCAAAGTAGGGGTGCTGAAGGAAGTACTCAACACCAGGAGGGACACTGTGGAACAACAAGGGGCCCCTGACACTAGCATGGACGATGAACCGCCCACCACCTCCACCGGCGCTAGTGGACAGTAGGCGCCGCCACAGGACCACCACACCAGCACCCCACCCCCTGCAGAGGGAGAACCACCCCGCAAACGGCCCCTGAGATCCAGGACAAAGACAGAGAACGATGCCAAGACCCCCGCCAAGAAGTGAGACCACCCTGAATGTCATCCTTCTGTCCCACTTTGTCACCCTGTCCATCCTTTAACTGCCCCAGCTCCACTTCCTATGCCCATTTGGGCAATGCACCTGTGAGACTAATAGACTGGACTCTGCCATGGACATTCCTCCACCATCACCCCTCACCATTTTGCAACCCCATCCAATATTGAGCACTTAAATAAACACCCTTGAAGCACAAAACAATCTGGAGTCAGTCAGTGATTTCGGAATAGTGTATTAGCAATTACTGTGGCAAAAAGCTCTTTCAATTGAAATGTCAACATACCTATGTCACACAGCTCTAGTCCATGAGGAATCAAAGCAAATGTTACACAGTGGGACCCACATCTGTGAAATAGTAAGGGAAAGTGACAACTCAGTGACCATACACTTGGTGGAAATGACAGACAGTAGAGAGGTAGTAGGTTTAAAGTACATGTAGTAGGCAGGTTTGTATTCTTACCTGTGTCTCACTTGAAATATTGCAGGATTATCGAGTTCCTGTTGTCCATGTCTTCTTCTGCTTCCTCTTCTTCACTGTCCACAGGCTCCACAACTGCAACAACACCGCCATCTGGACCATCCTCCTGTAGAAAAGACACCTGTCATCACAAAGCTAAGTTGTGAAGCATACAGCAGTCCACGATGATCTGGCACACCTTCTTTGGTGAGTAGAATAGGGATCCACCTGTCATATGGAGGCACCTGAACCTGGCCTTCAGGAGCCCGTAGGTCCGCTCTATTATCCGCTGTGTTCGCCCATGGGCCTCATTGTAGCGTTCCTCTGCCCTTGTCCTGGGATTCCTCACTGGGGTCAGTAGCCATGACAGGTTGGGGTAACCAGAGTCACCTGAAAATGGCGAGGGACAACTGTTAGACATACACTAACCTGCAGGGATAACCCCAGACCCAGACAATCATTCCCACTGTCTTGCTTCCAGGGGCTCACCTAATGGCCACACACAGTGCCACTGGAGTTGACCCATCACATAAGGGATGCTGCTATTCCGCAGGATGTAGGCGTCATGCACTGAGCCAGAGAACTTGGCATTCACATGGGAGATGTACTGGTCTGCCAAACACACCATCTGCACATTCATGGAATGATAACTCTTCCGGTTTCTGTACACATGTTCACTCCTGCAGGGGGTACCAAAGCCACATGTGTCCCATCAATGGCACCTATGATGTTGGGGATATGTCCCAGGGCAGAGAAATCACTTTTCACTGTAGGCAAATCCTCCACCTGAGGGAAAACGATGTAGCTCCGCATGTGTTTCAGCAGGGCAGACATCACTCTGGACAACACGTTGGAAAACATAGGCTGGGACATCCCTGATGCTATGGCCACTGTTGTTTGAAATGACCCACTTGCAAGGAAATGGAGCACTGACAGCACCTGCACTTGAGGGGGGATTCCTGTGGGATGGCGGATAGCTGACATCAGGTCTGGCTCCAGCTGGGTACACAGTTCCTGGATTGTGGCACGGTCAAGCCTGTATGTGATGATCACATGTCTTTCCTCCATTGTCGACAGGTCCACAAGAGGTCTGTTCACTGGAGGATGCCGCCATCTCCCCACATGTCCCAGCAGACGGTGCCTGTGAAAGACAAAAGCGAGCACAGAGTCAACCAACTCAGAGGTACGTACCCACAGCTTACACAGAACACAAATCCTTATCCGAAAAGGGGCCTGTATGTGTGTTGAGTCTAGGCCTAGGTATGTGTGACGCAGTTAAAAATTAAGCCATGTGGGCCC
Source organism: Pleurodeles waltl (assembly GCF_031143425.1). Taxonomy (NCBI): domain Eukaryota; kingdom Metazoa; phylum Chordata; class Amphibia; order Caudata; family Salamandridae; genus Pleurodeles; species Pleurodeles waltl. The sequence continues at coordinate 397,519,790 of NC_090439.1, forward strand.
CTGAAATGGCGGCTGCCTGACCTGTAAAGTGGGACAATGGGATGTGAGGTAACTGCGCTGCCGTTGTACACCGTCGCGGTAGGTGGTCGAAGACCGCGGGCCAATGCTGCATTGGTTAACATTGGACCCTATGGGTCCCAGGAGCCAATGACGATGTACGCCGGCGGTGACGGTACGCACCGCCGTGGGCGTGACCGCCATTTTCTATCTGTTCAATCACTCGATACCTGATCTTCGACAGGAGAGGACCTACACTGCAAGTGCTGCTGTGACCTCGGTCTGGAAGAGACAATGGCTTGAGTGTCTGGGGAAAGGGCCCCTGCTTTCACATCGGAGGAGTTGGAGAAACTCATAGACGGGGTCCTCCCCCAGTACACGCTACTCTACGGTCCTCCAGACAAACAGGTAAGTACACTGGGAGCATGCTGTATGCTCTATGCCTGTGCGGCGTGGGGCAGATGTAAGATGGGGGGGAGATTGCGGCGTGCATGAAATGATGGTGAGTGCATGTGCCACATGGCAAGGGTAGGGATGGGGGCCAATGACTGTGACGGTGCAGTTGGTAATAAGTTTCTCTTCCCCCTGTACAATTCATGTAGGTCAGCACCCACCAGAAAAATTATATTTGGCGTGCCATCGCCAAGGACGTCCGGACCCTGGGGGTCTACCACAGACGGAGCACCCACTGCCGGAAAAGATGGGAGGACATTCGCCGCTGGAGCAAGAAGACAGCGGAGGCTCAGCTGGGGATGGCCTTCCAACGTGGGAGGGGTGCCAGTCGCACCATGACCCCCCTGATGTTCAGGATCCTGGCGGTGGCGTACCCGGAGTTGGATGGGCACTTGAGGGCATCACAGCAGACACAAGGGGGTGAGTATACTCTCATCCTGCTGATTTTGCGTGCAGTGGAGGTGTCTGGGTGGGGGAGGTGGACTGTGGATTTCCTTAGGCCAGGGCGAGTTTAGTAGGCAAGGTCCCTCCGTAAGGCAGGCCATGTGGTACCCAACCCCACCTTTGTAGAGTTGCAAGTACACCTAGTCATGCCCCTGTGTCATCCATGTGTGCAGATGTCGTCCATAGCCTTGTAGGCCATTTCCCAGGGATTGAACAGTGGAGCCCAAGAGCGTGGCGTAGTGCAGTGGGCTTCTGTGTCTGTCGTGTCCGCCAACAGTAGCGGTAATGCATGCACTGAACATGTCTTTCTTCTGTCGTCCCCCCCTTTTTGTGGTCTCCCTCTTCTTGTGTGCATTAGCATCATCAGGCGGCAATGGAGTCGGAGTTCACCAGTGGGACGGAGGGCGAGGGGAGCTCCACGGCAGGGACAGGAGCTGACACCAGCGACACGGACTCGTCCTCTGATGGGAGCTCCCTTGTGGTGGCGGCAACATCTGTGCCCCCGCATCTACATGTACAGCCGCCACCCCCCTTACCAGCACCGCCCTCCCAACAGCCCCTCAGCCTTTGCCCCGTGCCCGCTCACCCAGGAGGGTGGGCATCACCTTCGCCCCAGGCACCTCAGGCCCTGCCCCAGTCACCCCTGCTGCCCTCAGTGAGAAGGCCATTGACCTCCTCAGGTCCCTCACTGTTAGGCAGTCTACCATTTTGAATGCCATCCAGGGTGTAGAGAGGCAGTTGCAACAGACCAATGCATTCCTGGAGGGCATTCATTCTGGTCAGGCGGCCCTTCAGCGAGCTTTTCAGACTCTGGCCTGAGCACTGATGGCAGCCATTGTCCCCGTCTCTAGCCTCCCCCCTCCAACTTCCTCCACCCAGACCCAATCCCCTGTACCTCAGCCTATCCCAGGCACACCTACAGACCAGCATGCACACACCTCAACACACAAGGGAAGCTCTGGCAAACATAAGCACCACACATCCCACAGGCACTCACGCAAGCATCACACACATGCAGACACACCAACATCCACTGCCTCCACTGTGTCCCCCTCCTCGTCATCTCCCTCCTCCCTCCCCGTCTCGTCTACACTCACACCTGCATGCACTACCTCTACAGCCACTATGTCCCTCTCCAGCACACCCACCACTACACCCGCATACGTGCAGTCACCACCCCACTACCATTCACACGTCCCCGGTGTCCTCTCCCAGTGTGTCTGTGACGCCCCCTCAAGTTACACAAACGCAGGCACACACCCACCCAACAGCCATCCACCTCACAACAGCCTCCAGCGCATGCACCTTTACCCAAAGTCACCAAACGCACACCTCCTACAACCACCACCTCTTCCTCCACTCCCAAACCCCCTCCAGCTACCCGTCCCAGTGTGTCCAAAAAACTTTTCCTGTCCACCCTTGAACTCTTTCCCACACCTCCCCCACCCCGTCCATCTCATAGGTCCCAAACTAGCACCTCAGCCACAATATCTCCGGGACCAGTGGGGCCTGTAGTCACCGGAATCTGGAGTACACCGGCCACCAGGGCAGCCAGTGTGGCATGGAGCCACAGCACAGACAGTCCCCCACCTGTGAAGCATCAGAAGTTGGCCAGTGCCCGGCAGGAGAGGGGGAAGACTCCAGCCTCCAAAGCCGCTCCCAGGGGTCCCGGTGGAGTGTGGAGTCAGCTGTGACACCTTCCAAGGTGGGGAAGGGCCACAAGAAACCTGGCAAGTCTGGGAAGAGCAGCACGGTGGAGAAGACTGCCATCAACCCCGATGCCCAGGAGCCCACCTCCAGCACTAGCCCACCTGCCCAGGAGGGGCCCGCCGACACCAGCCTAGCTGCCCAGGATGCCACCGCCAGCACCAGCCCAGCTGCCCAGGAGGCCACCGCCAGCACCAGCCCAACTGCCCAGGAGGCCACCACCAGCCCAGCTGCCCAGGAGGCCACCGCCAGCACCAGCCCAGCTGCCCAGGAGGCCACCGCCAGCACCAGCCCACCTGCCCAGGAGGCCACCGCCAGCACCAGCCCACCTGCCCAGGACGCCACCATCAGCATCAGCCCAGCTGGGCCATAAATGACCGCCAGCAAAAGTCCCGCTGGGCCATGAAGGACCACCAGCAAAAGCCCCGCTTGGCCATGATAGACCACCAGCAAAAGTCCCTCTGGGCCTTGAAGGACCACCAGCAGCTGAGACCCTGCAATGGAGACCGCCATCTCAAGCACCGCTGAACAGGGCACCGCCGACTCAAGCACCGCTGAACAGGGCACCGCCAACTCAAGCCCCGCTGAACAGGGCACCGCCAACTCAAGCACCGCTGAACAGGGCACCGCAGTCTCAAGCACCGCTGAACAGGGCACCGCCAACTCAAGCACCGCTGAACAGGGCACCGGCAACTCAAGCACCGCTGAACAGGGCACCGCCGTCCCATGAGCGGCAAGGGCACTGACACAACTGAGTACATCACAGGGTGAATGGTTCACTATGGGCACCATGCCCCCTCCAGAACCAGTGGAGACTGTCATCCACTACCTCTGTCCTTAGCAGGATGAAGCACTCTGGGCACCATGCCCCCTCCAGAACCAGTGGAGAAAAGCATCCACTACCTCTGTCCTTAGCAGGATGAAGCCCTCTGGGCACCATGCCCCCTCCAGAACTAGTGGAGACTGTCATCCACTACCTCTGTCCTTAGCAGGATGAAGCACTCTGGGCACCATGCCCCCTCCAGAACCAGTGGAGACTGTTATCCACTTGTGAGACTGTGGCTTTGCACTCGCCAGGATATGGCAGTGGGCAAACCACCCACTGTATAGACTTGAGAGACTGTGGCTTTGCACTCCCCAGGATGGAACAGTGGGCAACCCACCCACTGTATAGACTTGAGAGACTGTGGTTTTGCACTCCCCAGGATTGAACAGTGGGCAAACCACCCACTTGTGAGACTTCAGAGACTGTGGCTTTGCACTCCCCAGGATGGAACAGTGGGCATGTGGCCCCCTCGTGGATTTTGCGTCGTGCACTCAGCCGGCTGAGGTGCCCCCCCTTTCCCTCCCCCTGAGGTGCCTGTTTAGTTGCTGTCTGATGCCCCTGCAGTGTTCTCTCCATCATGGTCGGGGATCTTGTGTGTGCCTCGCCCATACCTTGTGGTACCAGTGTTCCACAGACTTTCTTAGAGCAGTACCTGGACTACTATGCTTGGTATATATTATGTACATGGTGTATATATATATATATTTCTGCCTACTTGCTTTTAATATATTACAATGGTTACACTCATTTTCTATTGTCTTTGCATTCTTCCGGGGGGCTTGGGGGGATGTAACTGTGATGTATTGATATGCATTAGTGTGTGTGTTGTAGTGGGTAAGGGTGGGGGTGTTGCGTGGGTGTGTCCCTGTTTTTTGCCTCCCCCCTCCCCTGTGTCGTAGGTACTCACCGTGGTCTTCGCCGCCGGCGTTCGTGCTCCTGGTAGTGGAGCAGGAAGACTATTGCAGCTAGAATTTGGAGTTCCGGGTCCATGGCGTCCTCGTTCCTCATGGGGTGTGTAGAGGTGAGTGCTTTCCCTTCGGGATTCCTGTTTCCGCCGTGTTTTTATCCGCGGTGAATCCACCCCAGAAAAGGTGGCAGATTGGCCTGTCATAATAGTGTGGGCGGTACATTGTCTCCCGCCTGTCTGTTGGCGGTGACCGCCAAGCTGTTTGTTTGTACCATCGTGGTGGTCTGAGTGTTAAAGTGGTTGTATTTGTTGGCGGTTTCCGCCACGGTCGTAATTGCAAAACTTTTACCGCCGGCCTGTTGGCGGTCTTACTGCCGCTTTAACACCGACCGCCAGGATTGTAATGACCACCAAAGACTCTCAGAAAGGCAAAGGGTGATGAAGAATGTCTCGATAATGGCAGGATAATGGCTAAGAATGGTAAAGTAATGGCTGGCTTCTCCTTGTGTCACGTTGTTATATCAAAGTTGTCGGACAAGTCCCTAATTTCCCATTGGGCAATATTTGGGGCATCGTTATCTCTGTCCAATAAACCGTCGCACACCTTACTAGAATTTTCACCTAAGACAGTTCTCATACAGTCTATAGGCTCCTGTGATTGACGTCTTCAATGGGTAGAATGTCAGGTAAGAAAAGTTACACTTGGCGCTCCAGTCAGTAGTTCCATTGTCTTTTACCAGTTTAGGCGACCTTGCACCTGTTGCGAATTACACTGTTGCATTCAGCAAGAATGTCTCCTGGAACAAATCGGTCCCATGAGAAAGAATTTACTACGGTTACACACATCTCTCTAGCTTCTGGAAAAGTACAGCGTCGTGTCCTTCAGGGAAGCAGCACATTGCACATTAGAAAACACAGTTAATATGAGACCGCGCAGCTAGGCGTAGACCCTTGCTAACTAAGGCCTAGTGAGTAATTTAGCAAAACCTTAATACATAACTCTTAGTGCTAATACAAAATCATACATGAATACATTATTAATTCATTTTAGTCAGTTTCATTAGTCATTGTACAAATTGTTGGCCACTCCCAGTGGGCACATTTCAAACGCATGCATTGTATTGCATTTATGCGGTTTCATTAGACATTACATTGCAAGCTTTTCATGTTAATATTGATTATAAAAGTCACACTCCAACAGGTGCATCTTGTCTAACGATCAGAGAGGTATTTTCTGTGGTTGAGACCCCCTCAGGTTGATCTTCCAGTTTTCTGCGGCTGGGCTCTTGCTCTGAATTTATATTCTACAACCTAAACAGACAGGTGGTCACTGCCACAAAAAGATCACTCCTGATTTGGAGTGACAGACTCCCTCACGTTCACATGGTGTATCAGATGGTGGACCTTTACAATGCTGTGTGGTGTGGCCAGGGGAAAAGAAAGTGCTGCATCTTTCAGTGGATTATTGTTGAAGATGCATGGGGGTCTGGCGATGTTTTACATCTCAGCAAGCTCTTTTACCAGCTTAATGATGTTACACAGTGTCATGGAAAGGAGTCAATGCCCTTCAGGGTAGATCAGGCTTAAAATGCATGGCTGTTAGAATATATGATGGTTGTAGATATTGCAATTTGAGGTGAGAGAGGCATTTTAGGTCCTGAATCCCTTTCCATTTGTTCTGGGCCTAGTTTTGCCCATTTAGCCTCTTTATTAATGAGCATTTGCTTTCGGTGCCAATGCTCCCCACAGAGGCTTACTAGATTTCTAGGCTGGATCTCTATTAGATCTTTTGTGAGAACCTTCAAGTTTGTCCAAGGTCAAGCTATTCATTCCAAGACAGATAGAGCAAGCTCATGGTGCAATGTTTTATTGCATATTATGCAGTGGAACCCATTTTCAAGATCTCTGTAGAAGAATGTTTAAGGTCTTTCAATAGAGTCATGGATGAAAAACACCTTGGCAAGACTATGTTTGTGGGTGGAGTCTTAATTCACACCAATAGATGCAGAATTCCTGTCAAGACCCTGTAGTTCTACATCAGATGCCACTATCATACCAGAACAACATTGTAAGACTATCACCTGACAAAAATATTATGCTAAAAACATTATTTTCAAAAATATCACTCCAATTGAATTCACAATATGTTATCTCCATCTAATTGGATATTAGTTTTAAAATCAATTTTGTTGGAACAATATTTAAGTCATATGGTATATCTGTAGGCAGTATTCTGACATACAATTTCATATGCCATAAGGCCTGTGTACTAAGCAGACAGGATCCTGTCAATTCTATGAGGGATTATGTTAAAAATGTGAATCAGGAAATGTCATGTGCTGAGGATGTGTGATTTCAATAAAACTGTGTGTCAAATGGGTATCGCTCAATAAGGAAATACTTTATCATCCTCCAAAAAATCATGGCAAAGCTTAAACTTTATCTACATCTTCTGGTTGATGCAATTGCCAAATGTTGTCATCTTTGACTTCTGGTTGCTATTTTGCAGCATTTCATTGCAACATATTTTTCAATTGGAATGAACTTTAAAAAAGATTACATAATTCGCATACAGCAGAACTGAAACTTGAAACCTCTTTTTTGGACCTTGTTATGTTACCACTAGGATCTCCTTTCATAGGTCATTGTTGGATGGAACGGGGAGGAGAGGGACCAACAGGCAACTCTCATTGATGCATACTAAAAGGAGCTTTCAGTGAGACCTACTGTCACCTTTGAGGTTGTTGATGTCCAATTAAGATGTTGTTTCAGGTTTCAGTGGTCAACTTGTTCTACATTCCCTTTCTATTTACAAAATACAAGGCAGAGAACAAATAAAAATATGCCACATGCAGATCCATCGTTTTACTGATGATGAACTTGTTCATTATGTTGAATGACACTCTGTTTTGCGAGAGTGGAGAGATTAGGATCAAAGTCTTTTTACATGTTCACAGAATGTTGATGTATGTGAGAATTTTGAAAGGGGACCCAGCACACATCGGTATCTATTGCTGTTCAAAGGAGTATTTTCCCATATTTTCAAGTAGAATCGTAAGTCACATAATTCCACAATCAAGTCATGTTAAAATTATTGTTCTTCATTCATTCATGTTGAAGATAACAATCCTAGCCAATGCGATTTTCCTGCCGGACTTCTTCAGGGCCAAAGGTATACAAATATATAAAACCATAATTCAATATAGAACTGTATCTATATCCTAAGATTGCTATACATCTAAAATTCCTAAAAACATACTCTTTATTTGTCTTCAGATCCAAAGAGTTAGACAACAAGAAAAGTATATACTCAATGATTATCTGTCGACATATGAACCTCTAAAATGGTCATTTCATATACACCGACTTAAGTATGAAAACATGAGAATGCATCTGCCATAGATGTTGGCAATAATAAAAATAAGTATATAAAGAACTTGTGTAGAATAAAAGGGATCCTAAAATTCATATTGATTTACATCATAGTGTGTTCACAATAAAGAAATAAAATCAAAACCAACATTATGGGTCTGTTAACTAATTAATTCTTGTAAACAAACCTCAATGTAACATATGATCTAACAAATGTAGATACCACTTCAAAATGGCCGCCATAGACATACGGCCTGCAAAAAAGTTCAAAATGAACCTCCCATGTGTGAGTGTTTGGTTGAGAGCATATAAGTGATGTGAGTTCGTAAGACAAGATTTGCATAAATAAAATCAAAACCAATATTATGGTTCTCAAAACTAAACAATTCTTCTAAATGAACCTCAATCTAACATATGACCTAACGAATTTAGACACCACTTCAAAATGGCCACCATAGACACACGGCCCGCAATAAAGTTTGAAACGAACCTCCCAGGTGTGGGCGTTTGGTTAAAAGTATATAAACAGCGTGAGTTCGTAAGACAAGATTTGAAGGGACGTCGCCAAATGGAGTTTCGCTATAGAGCACGTTCCACGCGTTGACTATGAGGTAGGAGTTGGTTGGATGAAAATATAATCATGATGACATTTGTACGATAGAATTACATAGATCTTGTTCGGACAACATCGGACTCACGATGTATATTTAAATGAAGTTTACTCTGTCTGGTATGGAGGTTAATAAAATTCTTTGGAAATTAGGATTGTAATTCAGATCGCGAACTACAACCCTCAAACAAAATTGCAGTAAAATGTAATTTAACAGACGTACAGGAGGTTAAATATGACTGCCATCGATATACAGATGTTCACTTAGGAATAGTGCAACGTGAGTGCCATAGACACTGGCATATATATATAAAAACAAAATATCTAATTTAGGAATGCTTGCCGAAAGGTTAAAAATTACTCTGGTAATTTATGGAATTTGGCTATAATTCATATGAGGACATTCTCTTTCTGATCTGACATTAGTATTGTGTTCAATATGACTTATTATACATAGAGGACATTTTAATATGGACGCTATAGACACACCGATTAAACTGAGACCTAAGAGGTGCTTGTTGATTGTTAACTATCAATTTTTACCTTTAAATCTCAAATAAGATCATATTAGTGGTGCGTGAGAACACAATGAGATCTGTAGGGCTGTCACTTAATGGAGTTTTGTCACTGGGCAAGCCATAAATTTGGGCCATATAGTAGGAACATGTTTGTCTATATTGAAATGTAATTATTGTGATACCAAATCTGATTGTGTTTAATAGAACATTTGAGAACTGATTTGATTGATCTTTGAGTGATTATGTAAAATCAAATGTCTAATCGATATCTGATGTCTAGACAAATGCTTGCAATAATGGGGTTGTATTGTTTTAAAGCATTATAACAAAAGATTTTAATATGACCATTACTTCTTACACTCTAAATAATAGAAATTCATATATTATTAAAAACAATAATATTTGGTCTGTTTACAATTCATTGACCAATATATAGAATAGTCGTTAGTTTATTCCTATTCTGTCTGTCTCTGGTTCACATATGTATTATTTAAATGAAATCTAGATAGGGATGACAGTTAAATTCCTATGTCCCATGTATATACATATTGATTATCCAAGAGGAGAGTAAAATGTACATGCTCCATTATTAATGGTTACAAGCTATGTACAAGAAATATAGACCTATAGGATATTTAATATCATAATGGAAGAGTAGTGTAAAATCATGACGACGTAAGCATGTGATTTCAATATGTTGAACAGAATTTTAGATGTATAGCAATCTTAGGATATAGATACAGTTCTATATTGAATTATGGTTTTATATATTTATATACCTTTAGCCCTGAAAAAGTCCTGCAGGACGAAACGCATTGGCTATGGATTGTTATATTCAACATGAATGAATAAAGAACAATATTTTTAACATTATGTGATTGTGGAATTATGTGACTTACGATTCTACTTGAAAATATGGGAAAATAATCTTTTGAACAGCAATAGATACCGATGTGTGCTGGGTCCCCTTTCCAATGCTTTAAACCAGATTTTCTGGTTATCTGAGGCCTAGGGGGTTGGTTCTCAAGACCCGAGCACTAATAGCATGATCAACTATATTTGTAACTAAAAATGAAGGTGCAGCAATGATCAACTCGACCCCCATCCTACATTGAGTATATGAGAATTTGATGAAGTATACTTTACTCATACCTGTTCATGATCATCTTTTGTTGATCAGAGTAAGAATGTTCATGCATGGAGGAAATCTTATGTGTGTGTGTGTGTATGTGTGTGTGTATATATACATGATCTCTAAAAAAAGCAAAGGTTACAGGGATGTTATCATTAGGTTCAGATTTTACACACACAAAACCATAGAAATTCAACAGTTTAAGTTAGAGTTATCTCAAGTAACTATAACTATAACTCATGCCCTTCAACAAAGATTATACAGAATATACAGTGCTATGACCATGCATGCCTCCTACTGCCATTCCTAGCAAAGAGCTGCCTAAGGTGGGAATCCCAGGGGAGGAATGCTCATCCAGGTACCTTATATGGGTGAAAGACGCAGAGGTGCAAAACCTCCGCTTAACATCGAGCAAATAGTGCAAAGACTGACACTCAATAGCATTGTGCAACATGCTCCCCCTCTCCATAATGGGGTGAGCAGCACTCACCAAGATGGTCCTGCTACTTAGATGCCTATACATGCTCCAAAACACATTCTACCCGGTACTGCTATTGATCTTCCAGCAACTCTACAAACTCCTTACTTCGTAGTAAGGGTCTGCCTGGAGGTGCTGCAGTTGAGCAGAGAGAAGGGGGACTAGGATTGCTGAACTTTGAGCTATATTACATGGCATTGCAACTGCAGCACTTGATGTTTTGGTGTGTGGGGGAGTCCAATTGGAAGATGCATCTAATGAGCGGCCTAATAGAGGTCACTGAGCTACCCATATGCCTGAGGAGTGCTCTACATCAGTCTTGCATGGTGCCAGCAGTTGTGGTGTAGGTACCAGTGGTCTAGATAAAGGTGGTGCACAGGGTGCTCAAACATCTGCCATCAAGGTCTCTTGCACTGGACTGGCTGAGACCAAACTGACAAATTAAGAATGTCATGACACTAAATGAATGGATGACAGGACTGCTTACTACTGGGAGACCTATACTGGAGGAGACAGTTATCACATTTGAAGCAGTCAGGGAAGCCTTCAAAGTCACAGCAGGGCAGTTCCTGCAATTCGCAAAGATAGTCTGAACCACAAAGATGATATGGATGGAATTCCTGAACATGATGTCAGTGTCTCAGTCAATGAAGACGCTGCTGCAGGGGGGACAGGGGTGATGACTAATCACCAGAATGTACCGGGCCTTGGTGAAGGATGACCCAGCGCTGCTACTTAGGGCATAATAGGCATGGGGCACAGACTTGAACAATCTCTTGATTGATGTGGAATGGGCATCTGTGTGTGCACAAATGCGGGAAGTCACTAGTAATGCCCACTTCAAACTTACCCGCTTCCACTATGTATATAGGGCATACATGATGCCTGACAGGGTACACAAAACCTATGGTAATTGATCATCAGAGTGCCCTCGATGCTGTGAAACATGTGCCACATTCATCCATTTGACCTATATGTGCAGGGCACTGACAAGCAGCTGGGAAGCAGTGACTGGACACCTGATGCTAGTAACTGATATAGGGGGTCCAGAGCACGATAACGTACTGTCTGCTGGATCTGATCCCCAGACCCTAAAAACAGGCAATACCATGCAGATGTGCAAAGCCAGGTCTCCTGCTGGCAAAACAATGAGTAGCAATATGGTGGGTGAGCAATACGGGGCCTACGACTGCCAAGTGGTGACAGAACCTGCTGGAGTAGGCACTAGCATAGGAGGACCACCTCAAGAAAATACCAATGGACAATAAGGTTGAGGATGATCTCACAGACTGGGTAGGCATACTCCATCACATGGTTGATGTGACGGATGTGACGGGTGTGAACCGGTCCCTGATGACTAGGATGATGAGTATTTGGGCCCCACGGATACAGCCCCACTCTCCAGGCTGATATTGGCCCCAGGTAACAAATCCCGAAGGCCTGGCCAATGTTTAATGGAGTAGACAGCCCCCCTCCCTGGGCTGATTTCAGCCTATTGACCCCACCACCTGGACCCAGCCAACTTAGATTGAGTGCCCTGATTCCCATGCAGGAAACCTACTATATCCTTCTTGAGTGCTGTAGGGGGAGCTAAAAGGCCTGCATCCAGAGGGAGCTAGCATTACTCTCACACACGGAGAGCACCTAAAAATGTTGCTCCCTTTGGGCTGGAGCAATATTCAGATCTGTTTCTCTGCCTGCATCACTGTGGGTAAGAAAACAGATCTGAAGTCCGCTCCCAGCTGGCTGGAGCATTTTTAAAGCTGCTGCCACCTTCACAGCAGACTTCGTGTTTGCTCTCACTTGGCAGGAGCTATGAAATTGCTCCCGCCAAGTGAAAGCAAACACAAGTTTCCCTGCTGGTGTCAGTGTGGGTAGGGAAACTGCTATGTCCTGTTGGTGGGAACCCCAGGGCATAGCAGGAGCCAGGCCTTGGGGATGGAGTCCCCAGGATTATCAATGGCTCCGCAGGGAGGATGTGCTGCCCTCTCCCCTGTGTTAGTGAGGCCATGTCCTGGGTGATGGGGTCCCTGAGGCCGGAAACAGTCCAGAGAGGGAGGCCCCACATACTCCCCACCGTTACTAACACGGTCTGGTCCTGGGGATGGTGTCCCAATGGCCGAAATCAGCCCAGGCAGGGGGCTGTGTGCCCCCTTCTTCTTTTCATCTACAGCTGGGCCCAGGGGTATGGAGTCCCCTGAGTTGAAATCAACCCTTGGAGGGGAGCCACATGCCCCCTACCACTTATTTCTAAGTCTGGGACCAAGGCGATGGCAACTACAGGGCCAAAACCATCCTGCCCCCTCCCCTGTATAAAATAAAAAAAACAATTGCCCCAATTTTTTTCGAATTTTGCCAGGGATCCTCCGTAAATTTGTGGCAAAAATTTTAAAAGACATTTTTGGTCCCAGGTAGTGTCCCTATGGGATGTCATCATCAGGCCTAGAGTGTCAAGGTATGACCCGTTTCCTTGAGGAGAACAACAGTCTGGACCCATCCCAATCCGGATTCCTCAGAAACCACAGCACCGAAACCTCCCTCATAGCCACCACCGACGATATCAGGACCATACTTGACATTGGCAAAGCTCTGGCCCTCATCCTCCTGGACCTCCCAGCCGTGTTTGACACCATCTGCCACCACACCCTAAGCACACACCTCAACAATGCTGGAATCTGTGACAGTGCCCTGGACTGGATCACCTCCTTCCTCACCGGCAGAAATCAGACAGTCCACCTCCATCCATTTCGCTCTGAGGACACCAAAATCATCTGCGCCGTACCCCAGGGATGGTCCCTCAGCCCGACACTCTTTAAAGTCTACATGGCTCCACTCGCTAACATCGCCTGATCTCACAACCTCAACATCGTCTCACTGATGGCACCCAGCTGATCCTCTCCCTCACCAAGGACCCTGCCATCTCCAAGCTCAACCTCCACCAAGGGATGAAGGCCATCACCAAAAGGATGAAGAACAGCTGTCTGAAACTGAATCCAAACATGACTGAGGTCCTTATCTTTGGCTCCACCCTCTCCGCATGGGACGACTCCTGGTGGCCCGCCACACTGGGAAACGCACCAACGCCCACTGACCACGCACACAACATGGGATTCATCATGGACTCTTCATTATCTATGATCCAGCAAGTCAATGCCATCTCTTCCTCCTGCTTCAACACCCTCCACATGCTTCGGAAGATCTACAAATGGACCCCACTGAAACTAGAAGGACGGTCACCCAAGACCTCGCAAGCAGCAAATTGAACTACAGCAATGCCCTCTACGCAGGAACCATGGCCAAATTCCAGAAAAGACTGCAACGCATACAGAACACCTCTGCACACCCCATCCTGGACATTCCCCGCCACTGCCACATCACATCCCACCTGAGAGATCTACACTATCTCCCTGTCAAGAAGACAATCACGTTCAAACTCATCACTCACGCTCACAAGGAACTGCACAACAGAATACCTCAACAGACGGCTCTCCCTCTACACCCCGTTCCAACAACTTTGCTCCGCCAACCTTGCCCTCGCCACCGTCCCACATATCCACAGAACGACTGCCGGTGGGAGATCGTTCACCCACCTTGCCACCAAGACTTGGAACACACTTCCAACCCACCTGCGTCAGACAAAGGACCTACTTACCTTCATGAGACATCTCAAGACATGGCTGTTCGAGCTGTAGCAGCCCCCCCCCTCAGTGCCTTGAGACCCTCACAGGTGAGTAGTGCACTTTGCAAATACTCTGATTGATTGATTGGTTCCTACTCTGCCACCTTGTGTTTTTTTTTAATTTTTCCCTGGTTGAAGTGGTGGCAATGATATTTGTTGGAACTGCAGACCCACTGTGTCCCTAGATATACATATTTTTTTAATTACTTAAAAACTACTGAATGGATTTACACCAAATTATGAAAAGTAGTCTTTCTGGACCAAGATCTAGCTTTCTGCAAAAATTGGATTAATTCCATTCAGTGGTCCGGGCCGTGCTTGTGTTCAATATTGCTGTGGAAAATTGCATGGGGAAAACACTTTTTGGGACCTCGCCTTTTTCTCAGCGCCCCACGAATCACCCCCAAAACTTTGCAGACAGCAGCTTAATTGACTGTCACACTAATTTTGAAAATTCCAAGAAGATTCGTCAAATGGTACCAAAGTTATTAGCAAAACATATTTTATATTCACTGAAAAAAACTAAGATTAAGGTGACATTATTGTTAGGTGTTGAAACAATACAAAAACTAACATTTATACAAGACTTGCTTATGACCTCACATATTACATCACTCATGACAACATTAAAGGGCACCATTGATGACCTCACTGATGAGATCTCAAGTGGCATCATTGGTGATGTTACAACTTCCAAATAGGTATGTTAATGTAAACCATGTAAGTGTTTTTAGTGTTTGTTATAATTCATTCAAACAGAGTAAGTTAAATTGCCTTAATGCTTCTGTAATTTAGGGCCATATCAAGAGATCCTTGTGCAGACACAGAATAGGACAGTTCACCTCTTTTCATTATAGTAACTTTGTCAACATCACACATACACTAAGGGCCTGATTTCTAGTGGAGGGGTTACTCCGTCACAAATGTCACGGATATCCTGTCCACCATGTTACAAGTTCCATAGGTTATAATGGAATTGTTATATGACGGACAGGATAGCCATCAAATTTGTGATGGGGAAACCCCCTCTGCCAAACTCTAAATCAGGCCCCAAGTAAAATATAAAGTGAAATGGACGAGCAGTGGATAGCAGAATTAAAAAAAAACATAATGGTAGCTGCTGCTTCAAGTATATTTGCACCTGCTTCTGAAGATTACTGTAACTCAAAAGCTCTCTAAAACTCCTCACTTGGTACATGAGCTGTAGACATAAACGCTCAGATAACCAGATATGATCCTCCACCTGTTATCTAAGCTGTGCCGTCTGCTCGTTATACGCCAACTTGTACAGTTACCAAGTAAGTGTGTGCGTTTCTAAAACTTGCAAAACCCATGCTCCTTAAACCATGCTCAAAGCTCCATTTCAAGCTTCTCCAGCTTGTTCCTAATAAGGCCCCAGTTGTAGGAGTATGCACGCAGTGTTCACACATGGTCCACAGACTTTTTTGTAAAAGTTTGTTTCTCATGACTTTAATAACATGCACCATTTTTCATGTTGTGTTTGACATTATACAATAATGGCAATCACCTGAAAGCTGAGTTTGCATGATTTGTTTGTAACCTTAATTTTTTGTTCGACAAAAAAACTTTATACCATGTGTAGATTGAGAACTTAAAAAATGTAAATGATGCAAAGTTTAAAGACTGCCTAAACAAGTAAAATGTAAAATTTTAAAAAGCCCTGTATCTAGAGGTAAATTAAAATAGTCCTAATTATAAACTGCAGTTTGTAGTACATTTTTCTATTCACAAACCTATATGCAGAGTTTATAACTCTGCCTTTCCTATCTTTTTCTGTGTGGAGATTTATGTCGAGGGGTCAGAGTCTCTGCTAAGTATACGTTTTTAGTAGTAAATGCAGGAGAGACAGAAAGGAGTGGCTGGAAAATGGGGAATACTTACTATTAAAAAAGAAAGAGGGGAATGGGGAAGAGTACAGAAGCACTAGAGAGGATCAGAGAGGGGTTTAGCAAGGGATGCCTACCCGCCCTCATAAGAGTAATCCCATTCTTATACACAAACCGCACTAGTAAAGTTACTACAGCCAAAAAAGGACCTAAAATGATTGTAAAGTATTTTAAGTCAGACCTGAAGTAAGGTCAGCACCAAACATGGCCAGCCATTGACACTGCAACCCTCAACATAGAAAATAATCGACTTAAGGGCTTAGAATAAGATCTCATAGAAAATAATGTAAAAATATATGTAAATGATTTAAACTGTAAAAAACGTAAATACATATTAATCTAGGGCCATATTTCCAAGGGGCTTGTGCCGCTGGTGCACAAGTCACTATGTTGTCTTACTCTGCGTCAAAGAGGTGTTCAATGTGGTGGATGTTCCCATACAACACCCATTTATTTTGATGCATTCCTAGATTTACAAGGTTTTGCAAACCTGGGAATGTGTTAAAAGCCTACACCTCCCCATAAGGCATAAGGAAGGTGCAATGAAGAGAAATACCTGTATTCTTCTTGTTTTTGTCACTTTTCTATGTATGCTGTATTCTGCAGCACACATAGAAAGAGGAAAACACATCTCATGTTTTTGTGAAGGGAGGTGTCCCTTCATTCACGAAAACAATCATCCCCGCAATGCAGACACCCTTACTCCATAGTGCAGGGGTGCCTGCGTTGGCACATGGCAGCCTATTTTGCATCAGTGCAGGGGAAAAGGGCAAGACTGTGGCATATCTTGTAGATGCAGCTCATTCCTGTCCTTTTCTTTTGACTCAGGACAGGCAGCAAGAAGGCTTTCAGTGCTGCCCTGCATCATACCATTGTAAATATCTCCCTTTATGTTAAGCATACTACATAGTTTTAATTTAATTAAAAGCAGCCTACATCACATTGCAAATTATGCATCCTTAGGGATGTTGAAAACTAACTTTCTTATGTATAATAGGTCACTGTTTTTAAGCAGCCCATTTCCATAAAAGGAATTTATGACCAGGGTTTTTTTTTGTTTCGTGTATGGGAACACCGTGAAGCAGGCATTCAATGACTACTTGCTCGTACGGTGTCCATTATGATTCTTCAAGGGGACGGTGGCCCACCATGAGAACTTAGCTATGGTGGAAAGTGCCCCTTTTTGGCATGGTTACCCCCCACTTTTGCCTGATATTTGACTGAGTGTGTGCTGGGATCCTGCTTACCAGGCCCCATCACCGGTGTTCTTTCTCTAAACTTTACCATTGTTTCCACAATTGGCACATCCCTGGCACCCCGCTAAGTCCCTTGTAAAAGGTACCAGTGGTACTAAGGGTGCTGTGGCCAGGGAGGGTCCCTAAGGGCTGCAGCATGTATTCTGCCACCCCAAGGGACCCCTTACCAAACTCATGCACACTGCTATTGCATATTGTGGGTGTGTTGGTGGGGAGAAAAAGGTAATTTCGACATGGCATCCAACCCAAGATGGCATGCCCACAAACCACTGCCTGTGGCATAGGTAAGTCACTCCTCTAACAGGCCTTACAGCCCTACGACAGGGTGCACTATATCACAGGAGAGGGCATAGCTGCATGAGCTATATGAACCTACAGTATCTAAGTCCATTCTCTGACATTGAAAGTGCAGTGTGGCCATATTAAGTACATGGGCAGGGATTTTGTCATTACTAACTCCACAGCTCCATGATGGCTTCACTGAAGACTGGAAAGTTTGGTATCAAACTTCTCAGCAAAAAACCCTCACTGATGCCAGTGTTGGACTTTCAGTAAAAAACACTCAGAGGGCATCTTAGAGATACTCACTGTGTTTCACTAAACCCTTTAGTACAAGGCTGACTAGTCTGTATCAGCGTGCCACTAAAAGACAAGTTTCTGACCCCATGGGGTGAGCATCTTTGCGCTCTCTGTGGTCAGGAACAAAGCCTGCTCTGGGGGTGCTTCATACCTCCCCCCCTGCAGGAACTGCAACACTTAGCTGTGAGCCTCAAAGGCTTGGGCCTCCTGTTACAGTGGCCCAGGGCACTCCGTCTGGTGAAAATTCCCGCCCCTGGACCGAGCCCCACTTTTCGCGTAAGGTCTAGTGGGAAAATTAGGAAAAACAAGGAGAAGTGACCACTGTAGCTAGGACCACACCTAAAGTGTCCATAGCTGAAGTATCCCCCTCCTTCCAGAATCCTTCATCTTGTTCTGGAGGAGAGTGACCAGTAGGGATAAGAATATGCCCCCCCAAAGAGAGTGGGCACAGGAAGGAACCTCAGGAACAGTAGCCATTGGCTACTGCCCTCTGACCCCTGTTACGCCCCTAAATCTAGGATGTAGGGGGCACCCCTGAACCTTGCTCTCATGATTCCTGGTGACCTCAAGAAAGAAGAAGGACTGAAGAGCCGAACCCAGCAGTGCAGGCTTCAGAGGACAACTGACTTGGCCCCAGCCCTACCAGCCTGTCTGCAGCTTCAAGACATTATAAATCAAAAGGTACACTGTTCCTATTGAAAATGAACTATAGAGTGAAAGGAATGTCTCCAGGAGCAAAAACCCTCATGCATCACAATGGATGACTGGCTTCATCATTGGGAAAGCTCCTCGTTAGGCCGGTACTGCAATGCCTAACGGGCTCCCCCAGAGGGGGTGCTCTTAACCGGTGTGCTCAAATAGTAGCACTTTCAAAACATTGAATTGGTTTGAGTGGGTGCCCAATAGGGAATACCCATATGTCAATGGAGTGAAAGAGAAAAGTTAAAATTGGTTCATCACCAGTGATTGTCAATCATAGTTTTAATCTGTTTTATCTGATGAAGACCAAGGTTAAAAACAAAATCAGAGAGTAGTGGGTGATAAATAATGATCACCTACTCCCAAAAAAGAGGATAGACAATCTATGGTATCTCTCTATAGCAGGTCTACATGTTTCGCGTCCAAATGGTCCAATCGGATCCCATGACGCTTCCTCAGGACCGAAAAAAGAAGAAAGTCTACTCCACAAATATTAGAACAAATACTCAGTGGTATCTAAAGATAAGTAGTCACTTACTTAGTTCTACTTGTGCAAAAAAGTTCACCCATCCCCAATTTCAGGATAGCGTTCTTAAAGGATCACAAGTCAGGAAAAAGGAACTTTTATTTTGTGGTTCCTTGTTTAGCAGGCTAAGTAACCCAGGGGTAGGTTAATTAGCCTGCTAAACAAGGAACCACAAAATAAAAGTTCCTTTTTCCTGACTTGTGATCCTTTAAGAACGCTATCCTGAAATTGGGGATGGGTGAACTTTTTTGCACAAGTAGAACTAAGTAAGTGACTATTTATCTTTAGATACCACTGAGTATTTGTTCTAATATTTGTGGAGTAGACTTTCTTCTTTTTTCGGTCCTGAGGAAGCGTCATGGGATCCGATTGGACCATTTGGACGCGAAACATGTAGACCTGCTATAGAGAGATACCATAGATTGTCTATCCTCTTTTTTGGGAGTAGGTGATCATTATTTATCACCCACTACTCTCTGATTTTGTTTTTAACCTTGGTCTTCATCAGATAAAACAGATTAAAACTATGATTGACAATCACTGGTGATGAACCAATTTTAACTTTTCTCTTTCACTCCATTGACATATGGGTATTCCCTATTGGGCACCCACTCAAACCAATTCAATGTTTTGAAAGTGCTACTATTTGAGCACACCGGTTAAGAGCACCCCCTCTGGGGGAGCCCGTTAGGCATTGCAGTACCGGCCTAACGAGGAGCTTTCCCAATGATGAAGCCAGTCATCCATTGTGATGCATGAGGGTTCTTGCTCCTGGAGACATTCCTTTCACTCTATAGTTCATTTTCAATAGGAACAGTGTACCTTTTGATTTATAATGTCTATTTTGGGAGGCCGTACACTGGACCTCTAAATCTCCCGGTCCCTCTCTCATTATTTTGTTGCAGCTTCAAGACTCCTGCTACAAAAAAGCCATGCATCCTGCAGGACCAGCAACCTCTACAAACTCCCAGAGGACTGCCTGCCCAGCAGAGGACCAAGAGGTTCCGAGGACTGCGGCCCTGTCCAGAAGAATTCTTGCAAAAAGACTCCACAGCCTCCCCGGATCTGCCCACTCTGCACCTGATGCCCATGTCCAGGTGGGCCACCAGTCCAGAGGAGGTCCCCTGGTGATTACAAACTCAAGTCCACCCTAGGTTGACTCCTCCGGGCCAACACAATAATGCCTGCTGCCTAAATCCAGAGGACCCCTCTGACCCCGACCAAATCCAACAAAGATTCATGATGCCCAAATGTACCCCTGCACCCACAGCCCCCTAGCCTTGGGAAATCTGACTGATGGACCGGCAACATCCAGCAGGCACCTCTCTTACTTGTCCAGCCTTTAGTTTTCTGGAAGTGACCCCCTGGACCCAGCCTGCAGCATCTTTGTGACCCCAGGGTTCCCCATTGAAAAACATTGGGCGCCCAACTCTGTTTGCACTCTGCCCACGGGCGCCCCTGTGCTGCTGAGGGTGTGTGTTTGGTGCCAACCTGTTGCCCCCCTGGCGCTTATCTAAACCTCCCAAGTCTGTGCCCTGAAGTCGTGGGCACTTACCTGGAACCTGTTTTCTTTTGAGTGCCCTCAGTCCTCATAGGATTCCATTGAAAACCTGACACCAACTTTGCCCTCTGCATCCGGCAGCCCCTGTGTTGCTGGTAGTGCGCTTTTAGGATAAACTTGAGTTTTGCGCTGTGGACATCCTATCCCCCGAAGACTGGGATTGTAAGTCGAGTACTTACCTGTTAACTATGCTAACATTTTTCCTCCCCCAGGACTGCATTGATTCCTACGAGAAATTGCACTGTGTCAACTTTAGAAACTGAAAAGTGTTACTTACTTGTAAACTTTTTTATCTGCAAAACCTAAAGAAAGTACATTTGATACATATGCTTGATACCCGCTTAAAACTGTACTTACCTGCAACAAAGTCTTTTTGGTTCTAGAAATAAAGTAACAAAGTATATAGTTTGCTCTATAAAAACATTGGCCTGGAGTCAGTCATTAAGGTCATTAATTGTGTGCCCCATTTTTTACTGTTTGTGTTCAACAAATGCTTTGCACTACCCTCTGATAAGCCAAACTGCTCAACCACACTACCACAAACGATAGCATTAGTATTTTCTACTTTACCCTCTGTTAAGCCTCTGGGGATGCACACTATACCTCATTTTGGTATAGTATATACAGTCCCAGCTTCCTATGGTGTCAAAGCTCGGATTCATTCCTTTGCAACACCTGTAGTATACCCCCTCTCATTTTGGGTTCATAAAGTGTAGCTTTCAGAACACCTTTGTAGTCAAATGGTTACTTGTTGCCAGAAGATCCACATTCTGGCTGCCTTGTATCACCCACAAAGCAATACATGGAACAAGACCGCTTTTCATCATGAAAAAATCACCAAATACATTCAACAAAGAAACTTCCACTCAGGATTTGAACCCCACCTTAAAACACCATCTTATAAGAAAAAGACAGTAGGTGGTACATCCTTCTCTATTCAAATGGCCAATCTATGGAATTCCTTACCTCCAAATGTAAGATCCATGGATAATTATCTTATCTATAGAAGACTACTCAAGAATTGGCTCTTTCCTTCATAACCACCATATCCAAAAGCAATAGACTGCATATACCTGCATTGGCAAAACTTTTTAATCTGATTGTGTATCTATCTAGATATGTGTATTTCTTTAAAAAATATGTTTAATGACTTTTTTATAATAATAAAGTATATATATACTCTCTAAGCCTGTATAACAAATGTATATTTTACTCATGGTTAAATGTATATATGGGTATGCATGTATGTGCGCATATGTATGTGTATGTAAATATGTGTGCATGTCTGTTTATATGTATGTATATATAAGTATATGTATAAATTGTGTGTGAATATACATATATGTGTATATTGTTCTATGGTTAACATCTTAATGGGTCATTGCATAGTTCAGTTCCTTGATAAGTTGTTAGATTAGATACTTATGAATCTCCGTTTTCATTTTATCCATCACAATATGCAAATGTTTTCTAGTGTACAAGAGTATGATCTCCCACACAACCCTACTTAACTCTCCTTCATTTATCTCACCTATGACTGATCCAAAACCCCTTCTACTACTATGATCTCCCTAACCCCTTACAAACAGACTCTTCCCTCCTCCATCTCTCATTTACTCATCCCAAGCCTCATTCTATTACTTTAAACCCCAATTAACACTTCTGGATTCTTCCCTCCTCTATCCCTCCATTCCTCTATTCAGTCCAACTAACAAACTCACATATCCTCTGCTCAAATTAACTCATACTAATACTAATAGCGTACTCATATTTCCCTATACTAATCCACCACTAATCCTTTTGGGTTCCAGGCTACCGTGCTAATCGCCAAAAAGTGCTTTGACACCTCGTAAGGGGTAGAAAGCTCTATATAAATACAATTACAATTAAAAGTACCTTACACATTCCTTCTTAAATGAAGCCTGACTGCTCTGTGCCAAGCTACCAGAGTATCAGCATAGGATAATTTAGGGTTTCTATTTGACTTACCCTGAATAGGACTGTGTTTTCTACATGGACAGGGTGCACAATTATACCAACTAGGGACCCAATATCTAACAACGTGGGCTTGACATTTTTTAAAGAACAAAGCTTTTTGACTGTGAATTGTCTCCAGTACAAGAATATTTTGCAAAGCCAAACCTAAAACTATTAAAGGCCTCCCTTTTGGACGAGAAAATTTTTGGGTCCATTTGTCAGTTCCCCTAAAACATTAAAAATGAAAGAAATAATAAACTCAGTTAACACACAATGAACAATAAAATACTATTAAAATAATTCATTTATTTTTCAAACTGGTTAAGACACACCATTAAATTTAGCCACAGCACCTTATCGAAGGTTCAGCAGCCAACCCTGAATTTACCAGGCCGGAGGCCATGCACAGTGAAGGTTGGCTGCTTGAAGTAGGATCAGCATAGACCCTAATTAAAGAACAATAGTTTTAAGGCAATAAAACAGTGATGAAATAAATAATTATAATAATACTAAAACAGTGTTAAAATATAATAATACAAACTTTGATAAAAGAGGCCAAACCCTCTGCCACATTTAGGTACAGAGTGTAATTGAAGGCCGTCCTGTATACCCATCCCAGCAGCAGAGATTGGTCATTATTGAATACTGTTCATGTGGAAGCTGAAGTTAATAAAAAAATAACTAGTAGTTTAAAACTCGGGCCACAAACTCTAGTTTTAATGGAGTGCTACAGGTCCTGTAGTTTTATTGTGCAGTGTCTGTCTGAAGGCAAGGCCATATGGCCAATCCCAATGACACCCATGCAAAGGACTTTTGGAGTGGGGTTGGTCACACACAACAATTAGGCTGAGGGACTGACGGAAGGCCAGGCCATACAGTCAAACTGCCCTGCACATGGCGTTCATGTACAGCTGGGGTTGGCTACCTATGATGGTTGTGTGCCACTGCAGCCAACCCTGATGTGTCCAACTGAAACCCATGTGCGGCTAGGAAGGGAAAACCAAAGGCAAGGCACTGCAGTCCATCCATGTTGTACATGGCCTAAAGACCTTGCACAGCAGAAGCTGGCTGCTTGCAGCTAGGGAGAAGGGCTTGCCTAAAGGCCAGGACCTGCAACCAAGTCTTGCTGTAGGTGGCTGCATGACTCAAGGTTATGCGAAGCAGGGGTTAGATACACACAGCAGTTGGCTGCCCAGGTGCCCCTGTAGCCATCCCCAGCTGCACAGAGCTGAAAGCCATGCACAGCAAGGAAGGGAATGCTTCCATAAAAGTTGGACAAAACAAACATTCACAAAATAAACAGGAGTTAAAGTGGAGTTTGCACATGTTTATCCTTATCCCTGAAATTCTCTAAAAGTCTGTTTTAAATTACAGTTACAATTAAAATTGAAAACTTGCAAAACACTGAAATTCACAATTTATGATTAGAACAGCATTCCATAACTTGCACAGCAATCATACACACCACAACCTGTGCACCAAATGAAGTGGTCATGATCTCAGAACATTTATACCAATAAGTTACAACAGCTGAATCAAACCATCATTAATAACAACACATACTCAAATAGGTGATATTTTATTGATTATTATCTTATTGATATTGTGAATATGACATCTAACCTAACTTGGAGGAATATTTATGACAGTTGTACTTGCATCTGTTAATTCAAGGGTGAGGTCAGGAGCATTACATTTGGTGTAGTCATTGATGTGTACATGTATGATGTTCATAAAAGCCTTGCCCATTTATGTTGTTTGTTTCATGAGAAAGGCCTGAGTCTGTGAGTGGACTAGCAACTATTTATATACTGTGCTTGATGTGTTTGCTGGGCCAGGCAGCCACTTTGTTTACAATGGTACACAGATGCTTCTTGGTGAGTGTGTTCCCTCAATTTTTCCTCAAGGTTTCTGTCATTTTTCAGTATACCTATTGGTGTCCTTGATGTGATAGTGATCCAGCAGTTGCTTTCTATGTTCCTTAATTTTTATGCAATTTTCCCAAGTTAGTTAAGTTAATATAGTTTATAGTGGATTGCTTAACATACATTGTTCTCTTATGATGTAAGTAATGTAGTTTACATGCGCAAACACACACACATCCATATAGAAAGTATTTATTTATGCATTTCCATTAAGCGCTGATATTACCCAAAGGTGCTAAAACACTTTACAATAGAAATGGAGCACTTACATAAGGTACACAATCACATTATCCAAAGATTGTGATGCATTTAAGTAAGCCAAGAAAAGTTGAGTATGAGTAGATTATTGTATAGATATACCATTGCATTATCTTAAGATGTAGGTACATTTAGAAAATAACAAACATTGGAGTATGGAAAAAAAGCTACAGTAATCATAAAAATTGTGTAACAGTATGTTGACTGGTGCCACGTGCAACACAGAGTTTAATGAATCAAGGTAGTGTGGTAAATCTCAAAGCACCAATCAGTGAGGAGAATAAGCTAGAGAGGTAACAACTGGAGAGGATAGCTAAAATGTCTCAGAAAGAGAAGGGCTTTCAGCTCAGATTTACATGTAGAATCATACATACATTTAGTATTCCAGTAATAATGAGAGACTATCCCAGGGCCATAATACCCCCACACCTTTAAACACAATGAATACAAAGCAATAAAATGCCCAGAAAGTGAGGATACATTTTGGTGATGAGTCAGCTTCTCCGTCATCATCCCAGTCAAATGGTACCTACACTTGAATACCTTCAAACCTTGGACCAGCACCAAGCCTACTAAAAATACCAAATTTGTTAAACATCTGTTAAACACTACAACCAACGCTTCTAAATGTACTACTATATGAAAACAATATTTGCAAAGTGCCCACTGCAGATAAAATAGTAATTGTTATTCCATGAGGCCCAGAAATAAGGTCTCCCAGCAGGCGTTTCTCTAACAATTGCAAAATTAGGAACTCAAAAGGAAAAAAATAGTCCCTCTTATCTTTCCATCAACCGTCCATCAAAACAAAAATATCCTACAAATAAACAAAACCTTACTTGATTTTCCGATCATGCAGAGGGTGACGTAGGTAGAGGATGTTAGATGCTTTTCAATAGTAAATGACAATAGCCAGTTACCAAACACAATGGGGCATATTTACAAGCCCCTAGAGCCACAGGAGTGTCACATTTTGTGACGCTCCAGTGGCGCTCTGCACTGTGCCATATTTACAAGGTGGCGTTAATCCACTTTTGTGACTTAACGCTACTTTGTAAATATAGCCCCTTCACACATAGCAACAACTTCAGGCCCTTTTAAGTGTGTGCTTATCCAGTGTCTTGCACTGTATGCAGCATCAACTTTGGAAGAAAATGCTCTATCCAGGCATCAGGAAGTACCCACAGATGCTGGCTACAATCAGTCATACATAAATATGTGCAGCCAGGTCTTTAAGTGGGATGGAAAAAGCAGGGGCTCTCTAACAGGGAATATGCAAAATACATTGCTGTGTTTCCCATAGTGTGCCACCTGGCCTGTACTTTGGTTTCTTGCTGAGATGTTAGTGCACCCAGAAATATGACAAAACAACTGACATACACCTAAAACCTGCCAGTACTGTTGGCTATGTCAGTGATTGTTAGTTCTTTAAGAGAAATGAGTAACAACAACAATGATTAGTCATAAATATTTAACATTTGAAATGTTTCATTTCTGAAATTGTGAGACTGAATTAAATTAAATTGAGGCCTGTGAAAGGAGTCAGCCCTTAAGTTATGTCTGCTTTATGTTAGATATGTTTGCCCTTTTTCTCTTCACATCTCATCCATCTGCACATTTTCAACTCCCTCTTCAGCACCCTCTTTTCACTCTCGCCTGAATACACTTCCTTGCATCTCCCTTATTTTACCACCCCAAACATACACTGCACTCATTCACATTTAAGCACATTATTTCCTTTTGCTTTTGCCATCTAAATATTTTGACCTATGTGCACCCCTTCAGACACATTTACACTGAATTTCAATTGTAACTGGAATACTTGACCATTGATCTGTGTGCTCTGCAGAGACGCCAACACACTGATAGGCACTTTGTATTGACTTCAGCCTCATTGCCAGCCCTCTCAATCAAAGCCCCTCATAAACACCTGGCAATAGTCAAAGTATGCACTATGCAAGATTATTACAATGCACAGAAACAGAGCATGATGAAATAGCTCTTTTGGTCAAATGCAACATTAAGTAAAACATTTGAAATAAGAGACAAACTAAATAGCTTTTTACCATTTATTGCTTGTATATCAATCCATGTTATTGGCATTAATGCTGAGGGCCTTTCTGCAAGCACATATTTCTCCCTTTGCAATTGACTCAGATATTTGGATCAATTTCGCAAGGGAACAAGAACCCAATCATCTTTTGGATCAATTTCATGCATGAACAAATACAGCAGCTTCACTTCTAAAGTAGCCAGTGATCTGCAGCCAGGGCCTGGGGTGTCACAATAGGGGAGGTTAGTGTGATAAGGGGTCTCAGTACAATAAAAATAACTCAAGATTTGCAATATAATACTGACCTTTACCGAAGCCAAGGCAATAAGTTACACCTGTGGGGAAAGAGTGGGATCTATGCCTGTGAATGAAAGACTGCTGCCCTCACAAAGAGATGAAGACTCTGATACCCGAAATCATGACACTTAAAGCATCACTGGCCTATGGTGGATTATGCTGTAGATCACAATGGAAATTAAGGGCTTTAGAGTAGCCAGCCCTGTGTTGTGCATGACAGTGTAGAAAGTTGTTTTACTGGCTGGCTTCTGTCTCCAGCTTCAAGGCAACATGGGCCAGGCAGCCTAGGACAGACAGCCCAGACTTATATGCACAGATTTGTTTAGAGTTCCAATTCTTATTATTGCATTGCTGAACAAATCAATGTATTTATTATTTTTTGCTATAAATGAGTAGGAATTTTAGAGGGGCACAACCCCTCAGCCCTAAAGGAGAACCCGCCCCTGACCCCTGAGATGGTTTTTGCATGGTGCAATGAAGAGAAATGCTTTCATTTCTCTTCATTTTTACTCTTTACTGCATTTTGCAGCACACACAGAAAGAGTAAATCGCCAATGAAGATTATTTTTGTGCAGATTCCCTTCCTGCACAAAAACAATCTCCCTCGCAACGGTGGTGCAATGGTGGCTGCGTGGCACTCTGCAGCTAATTTAGCACCAGCACAGGGGGAAACACAGGGACGCACCATACTCTTTTAAATACAGCTCATCCCTGCATATTAGAAGTGATGCAGGGTGGGGCTGCTAATTTTGGCACAGCTGCTGCACTGTGCCCCTTCTACTAAATATGCCCCAGTGTATGGGGAAGTTGGTGAGGAATGTGAAAATGATACTTTTTTACATGTAGAATACCTTCTCTTCACCGTGTTGCTCTCTCCTTCTTAAAGAAAATCCCCGCTGTATTAATTTAATGTACTAAAGTTCTTAGATTATGTTATGCAGTGCTATCTCTTCTAGAATGTCAAGAAAAAATGAAATCTACAATAAAAAGAAAAAAACACGTGATAAAAAAATAGTAAACTAGGGGTGACTCCTCCACTAAGCCAGAGGAGTGTTGCCCCACTGGATAGTAAAAAAAGGCAAAATACAATGGTAATAACACTATGTTATTATCATTTAATTTTTCCTGGGAGTAAGGGGTGGGGTGTGGTGGGCTGGGCTGGAGCGAGCTGGAGGAGGGCTGGAGGAGGGGTATGTACACCACAAAGTGTGTAGGTTTGTTTGGACAGCCGTGTTGGGCAGGCCAAACACACATGCACACTTTACATGTTCTCTACCTGGCTGTATTGCACTGCCGGGTGGAGAACATGCACAGGCTCTCACTCCCAGTCTGAGCAGTAAAGTAGGCCGCTTGGACCAATCACAATGCTGCTGTCATGCTGACAGCTGAGTCGTGATTGGCTGGGAACCTGTGTGCAGCCAGTAAGAAGACAAGGACAGAAGGAGATGAACGCATCTCCCAAAAAAGGTGTTTTTTTAATTTGTTTCTTTAACACCCTATGCCCCACCCCACCACCCCGTTCAGTGGTGACCACCACTGTTGTAAACATCTATTCAAATACAGGCTTGCGAGGAATGTTTTGCAATTAGACATTCTGTACACACCATACTGTTTGCACTTTAGCATACAAAACATTTCATCCTCTTCCAGTGCACAACGGTACACCTACAAGGTAATTATTATGCACATAAACTTCCGTCAAGGCTAACATTCGCACTAAAAGTCTGCATATGTGATGCTAGCAAAAAAAAGGTTTCAGCTAAAAATTGTACATAAAGTCCGCATGTCTTAGCAGTAAATGAGGAGAGCGAATTCGATACAGACGAGAGCACCCAAATTGAAACCCTTTTTCAACTAGTCATTGTGTACTTTGTCATTGGAATGTTGCTCCAAAGAGAGGGAAGGAAATGGTCGAATCAGTGTGAACCATTTGAAATGACTGGGGACTAATTCCATTCCATTGTATTTTTTTAACTGGTTCACTCTATGACAGAGAGCAAAACCATTTGCAAAATATTCTTGACCTTATCTCAACAGTAACAGTCCTGGCCATAAAACAAAGGCAATGTACTGAAAGGGAGAAGGATATACAGCAAGGTCCTGAATCCATGCCAGTATTTTGATGAGCTGAGAGGGGTCATGAAAAAAATATGTACAATAGGTATAAAAAGTGTCTCTAAGATTTACCATCCAAATTACAAAGTGGAGCACCGCAGCATGCGTTAATGTATTTTATGTGTGGAAACTCTGGTGGAGACCCATTAGGTTAAAAAACAGCTTCCCTGTAATGAAATTTATGTCTTTGATCGCTCAGATGACAAAAGACTAAGAGGCTTCATAAAGGGGTTACTAGCTGTGGTGCCTTTCATGGGATGATGAACTACACGGTGGTAACTCTGTCGCTTTTTGTCATTTTATTAAGTAAGTGAGGTGAGCTTTTCTCCTTTGTGAGATAAAGCAGTCTTTAAACTTGATCTTGCGCTGAGCCCTACATAAGCCCTTTACAAAAGAGCTATGTATAATTTTATCCGAGACTGTTCTGTTCTAGGAGGAGACAGCGATCGTTCACCTTCTTATGCCAAATTTATATTAAAATGATGTCAATGGTGACTGCACCTGGGGCTAGAATATTTGTCGCAAAACCTAGAAAGAAAATATCGTAACCACAATATAGACCACCACACGATAGTCATGTCAGTTATATGTAGGAAGTATAGATTTGGGCCCAGATTTATGGTGGCCTTGCGCTATTCCAACACTACATTAGAGTGATTTTTTTTTCACTAATGCAGCGTTAGAAAGGCAAAAACGCTGCACCATAATTACAAAGTGGCGCAACGCTTGCAGTAAATGAAAAAGAGGCTCCCATTGGTTACAAAGTGCCTCTGGATACCTTGCAGGATTAGCATAATCATTTTTAACACTAATCCTGCAAAGCACCGGACTAGCGTAAAAAATTATAACACTAGTCCCCCTGACTACCGCCATGGTGCACCATATTTATGTACGGCGCACAGATGGTGGCATTAGGGGGAGCGCAAGGAAAGTCATGCTGCACTAGGTGCAGAACCGCTTTTCATAAATCTACCCCTTACTTTCTTATCTCCACATCTATGTACCTTGAAGATGTATATGGACCGTCGTGATAGATAGATGTGAAATTAAGAATAGTACACCGGTACTTTCCTGCATATACTTAACATAAAATATTGTGGTATTCGATATGCAGGAAATTATTGTTTTAACAGGGCAATATTTAAAATTCGATCTTGTAATAAACCACTAAGGTGAAGGTTTTAGTGCCAAATTCGTGTTTTGCTACATTCTGCTAAACATACTGTTTGGATGTATAAAAAATAAAATGGTATGACAAGTACGACCATAGATTACGTCAAATACAAGTATATTAATCAAATCTGCACTGAACAGTCTACCATGAAAGAATCAAACCAGTCCTCTACTCCAGTGCTTAATTTGTGCTTGTTGTTTCCGGTGCTGAGCACCGGCAGTTATTTTTGAGGGCCGGGGTTTACTCTTCTGCCTCAAGTATTTGCTGTGGGCAAAAGACACATATGGGGAAGACGGAGGAAGGGAAAAAGGAAAAAGCGTCACAAGGGGAGAAAGAAAGCTGTAAGAGTGATCTGAAGGGGCAGGGAGTAGATTTATATGGATTGAAGAGGCCCGATATGGCTTCAGGATTACGGCGCCTCAGTACTCCGTGTCCCCACATTTAACTGCAGCAGCCGCGTGTTTAAGAGGAGAGCTTTGGGCACCGGCACCTCTTTATTTACGAATCAAGCACTGCTCTACTCCCACACATTTCTAATTGTTTTCTATCCAATTTAAAAAAAACGTTTTAACATGCATTCTGCAAGTGTACGTATTGCTCCATTTCCACATACTTATTCACTTCAATTGTGAGACCCAATAATAATTACTCCTTCAAAGAGTTCTACACATAGAGCATAGATGCATTCACAATAGCATCGTCTTCAGATAAACGATTAATATAGATGCATTCCTCGGCCATCCAGCAACTTTGATATTCTGCTAATGGGCCGATCACCAGCCCCGGAGGGCTGTGCTTTATTTATGACACCTGATACAATCTGATACTCCATGCTTTTGTATGCAGAAATTAGGTCCTTGTGAGTTTTACCCTGGAAATAGGGAAGAACACGGAGGTTTTGGCTCTTATTGCAGCAAGCTACGCCTGTATTGATATTTATCATACTTTTCTCCATGTCATATTTCAACCGATTTAACCTGTCAAAATATACATGGAGAAAATTACGGTGCGGAGTTACAATTGATTTATTATTCTGAGAACCGCACAAACAGGTTTACACAGTGATCGGAATCAATTGCACCACTTGCATATAAATTCAAACTCAAGTTCAATTTCACTATTAATGGATAGCTAATAAAAAACATTCTAAAGTGCTATAACGAACATATAAAACTCAGTGTGACAGATTCATTCTTAGACAGTTAGTGCATTAGATTTGAAAGGTGCTAACCTGTCTCATGATTTTAGGAGAGTGTTGTTTTTCAGGTGTTTCATGACTACATTTTTTACTTTTTCTCAGCCAGATTTAAGAACCTGACAATTTGTACATGAAGACCGCACATTCAAATTATTTAAAGACTGTCATAATAAAGGTGGACGTTCTGGGAGGAGTGAAAGACATAGGCAGATGATATACACCATGGTTTCTGGCTCTTGTCGACAACGTCTGCAAGTTTTATCATTGTCTAAGGCTGACGATTTTGGGCCAAAGTCTAGCGTTCGGAGACCTGCCAAGCATTGAATCATAAACTGAATTTTCATGAATTTAGAATACCAAGTACACAAATGTGTCTGTCGCGCTAAGAGTTTATGATGATGATGATCCAGGCATATGATCGCTTTGCAAGGGAATCTTTACATTCATGAAATTATAGCTTCCATATTCTGCTGTTAGTATGCTTCTCAAAGATGGTAAACAAAATGGGCTGATCCCAGAGACTGGTGTTTTGTAAATTCCTTATGTATATCTGTGAGTGATCTATATATGTTGAATTCCATGTAGGGCTGGATAGTTCTGACCAAAACAGGTGGTCAAGCAAGCCCGCTCGTGGAGTTCAACGTAAAACAGAAATGTACTAAGGTATCTTGTATTGCTATGGTTTCTTTAACCAGGTCAAATTTAAACCTTATTTGGCCTGGGGATAGATTCCATGAAAGGCCAAAAAACTACCCATAAGTATTTAAATGTAGGGTTTCTAGTAGCTTTCCTTCTGTTGACGCAGATATGCTAATTAGAAATTATTAATAAATGCATATATGTTATGATTTGCAAAAGTTCATAGAGAAATTAATTGTAGAGAAAACTAATGTGCATGTTTATGAAAATGTGCCCATGGGGTATGTCAGCCACTCATACGAACTTGTATTAAAATAACTAAAAATATGTGAAAAAAAAATGTGTAATAATGATGCAGTAATGTGCCATATTGAAATGTATAACCTATTTTTTGCTTTATACCGTAGACGCTAACTTAGCCGAAGAGGTGGCCTACTTGCCAGACCTCAGGCAGAAGCAGAATTAATAAAAGCACGATGTAAAAGTTGCTGGTGTCTAAGAACTGACTGTGAAGTGTGTGCTTAGCTAGAACTTTCTGCAATGTACTGACAGACAGGAGATGATGAAGTCAATTTGAAACAATTTTGTGTAGAGTAGACTGAATGCACTTTCCCAGGACTTGAACAATAGACACACTGACTGAAGAGGAAAATGCAACATTTTTTATACCTGGAGGCCCGGATGATGAAGACATCATACAGTGGACCAATCAATGAACTGAGAAAGATGAAATATTAGAACTCTTAGATATGTAGAATAAAAAGTACTGGGTAACATCACATATGGAGAACTGATTGACCAATTGGGAATTAGGGGGATGGACTGAAAAACTCTAATAAAAAGTCATGACAAGGGGCCAAAACTTCAGATGGGAGGGCAAATTCGAGATGCGAGGGGAGAATTGATGACGTCAAGAGACACGGTTCGAGATTCTGTCATTGGGCTCATGCTCATGAGAGCCTGCTGCGTTGCTGATCGATTGATGACCTGAGGACAAAGACTGACTTTGTTGCTGATCCTTTCCATGGGTAGGGAGCTATGACAATGTGACTGCTTAACATTTATGCCTTTCTTTCTAGGTACCAACTGCGCTGTTTTATAGTTTTCCTCTTAGTTAGATGATTTTCTAAATTCACATTTCCTAAATTGTTTTTGCATGAAGTCCCACATGCTAAATTCTAATCTGGGTTGGGTAAGGGTCTATTGGGTGATGTTGACAGTGACAAATGATTGACAAACTGATTGCTGAACTCTGCTATTAACGCTGTT
Organism: Pleurodeles waltl; assembly: GCF_031143425.1. NCBI lineage: Eukaryota > Metazoa > Chordata > Amphibia > Caudata > Salamandridae > Pleurodeles > Pleurodeles waltl. The sequence continues at coordinate 397,553,346 of NC_090439.1, forward strand.
CTATTAATATTTGCTGACTTATGCTGAAGCATTCGAGCATTTGTTTTCTCAAGTTATGATTAGATTATGTTATTGGTGGTCATTAATGAACTAATTCTTGCACTTCTAAGCCGCAGAGTGGTTGAATCCTGCATGAGATGGTGGGGAGAACCTTGACAATAAAGACCTTCAATAGGAGCAACAATGTTTGACCGTGTTGCGTCTTGTCAATATCTATGATGTAAACTTTTTGGATCCTGAAAGACAAATATAATGATGACATAAGTTTTAGAACATGGTGAAGTGATTGCAGTTTTAGAATGGGGTGTTTGCGGTAACACGCTGACAAAGACGTGTAATACATAGCTCCATGTGAGGCGTTGTCATTGGTGGGTACCGTTAACGCATCTGACCTTAATAAGTAAACTTACAAGGGGACAAGAATAGGTTGATTAACCTTTTGACTCGTATTTAAGATGTTCCCACCATAGATCCAGTACAGGCAGATCAATAATCAATCTCATTCATTCATTTAACTTTATTTCGGTGAGTAAAAACAAACCATTAAAGTACAATACACAACAAAAAGAGAGAGGACTTCTAAAAGCAGGGAAGTACTAAAAAGATAAGGTAAAAGCACAGTTAAAAGGGACAAGACAAGTTTTAAAAAACAAACAAGAAATAAGCAGTCAGATAAACATCACTTAATATAATGAAAGGCAATACTCAATAATGAGAATAATTCCATGAATCAGCACTGGTTAAAAATATAATACACACTATAAATAGATAAGTCTAAAAATTAATTCCCCACTCTTGCTCCTTAAAATTGCTGATCTCAGATGTCATAATAGTACAGTTTTTTTTGCCCTTTTTGCCCCCATTAAAAAAACTGTCTGGGTGGATGATTTTCGCTTTAAGATTCTCACGACATGAAGTAAGGGATCAGTTCCATAGGTCTATAAATAATCCATAAGGAACCAAACCAAGGTCTATGTCCTGTACAAAAAAAGCTACAATCATACATCCAAGTTAGATAAATATACATAGATAAAACTAAACAATAACTACACAATTTTGTCCCTTAAACTTGCTAATCTCAACCGCCAGATAGATTCAAGAAAACTTGCCACTGGTAGAGCTATCTGGACGGACGGGTCGCATTTTAAAATTCTCTCAGCATGGAGACAGGATCTAACTCCTAATTGTTTGAAAAGCGGGATGAGCCAAAGTGCTCTTTGTTTGTGATATGCTTGACAGTGGAAGAAAACGTGTGAAACAGTTTCTTCGCTTTTACAACCCATCGGGCAACCTTTAGATCTATTAGTTGAACTGGACCATTTGTACGTAATGCAGCACAGAGGGAGAGACCCAATCCTAAACCTGATAAAAAGGGCACGAGCAAATGGAGATAACTTTGCATCCAAAAAGGGCTCAAATTCGTAATGACATTTAACAAGTAAAAAATTGTCAGACATGGACAATGGTATAGAACCAGCAAATTGTCCAACCTGGACATTATGCCAATAAGCATCCTTTAACAGCTGTGCAGCATTTTTAGGAATAGAAATAGGATCATGCCAATAGGAACCTAACCCCAGATGGGAAAAAGATTGTTCAACAAAAGCACACCATTTAGATTTAATAGTAAAATCACGGCCCACCACATTTAGGAGGCCACACCGAAAAGGGGTTAGGGCATCAGTTGTCCACAGCCGAATCCAAAACAGCAGGGGCCTTAGGGCAGCAATCTGTGAGATTGAAAAAAGATTTAGGTCCAGGTGAATGGGCAAGGATGGGGTACTCGATGGAACCTTTAGCATCATTTTTAAAAACTGATTTTCCGCCCTAGCCAGATTCGCCAGATTACAATGGCCCCAAAGTTCGGCTCCATATAAGGCGGCCCCCCTAGCTTGAGCTTTATATATTTCCAGTGCAGGAGATATTGCAAATTTTGGGGAACTAGAGGCAAATCTGACAATTCCACCCGCCCTCTGCTTCAGGCATAAAAAAGATTTATGGCGCTGGGCATGCCAAAGATGTGAATCTTCCACTTTAATACCTAGATAATCAAAGGTACCTACCCTTTCCAAAGGGACATCATCTAAATATACAGGCCTCTTCATTTTTTTTCTAATATCTCCAAAAACCATGTATTTTGTTTTTGCTGAATTAATTGATAACCCATGGTCAGTGCAAAACTCCAGGAATCTGGAGAGCAGCCTAGAAAGGCCCATAGCAGTACGTGATAGCAATAGGGTATCATCTGCAAACAGAAGACAGGGGATCATCTTCTGCCCGCTCAGGCTAGGGGCATCACTTTGACAGTCTAAGAGATATGGCAAACAGGCATTAATAAACAAGAGAAATAAGGTGGGTGCCAAGACACAGCCTTGCCTCACACCCCGTGCAGTTGGGAAAGCAGGGGTCAGATCGCCAATGGTACCCCAGCGGACTTTAGCACAATTATCAGAATAAAGATCCTTGATAATATTAATCATGGAACCTGGAACACCGGTGGTACTAAGGACCTCCCAAAGCTTGGCACGTGGGACCAGGTCAAACGCAGACTTCAAGTCAACAAAGGCCACAAATAAGTGGCCTTTGTCTGCATCTACGGTCTTCCACTTGATGGTGGTAAATTGGAAGATCTGATCGATAGTGCTGACCTTGTCCCTAAATCCTGCCTGGAGATGGCTTAAGACCTGATTTTCCATTATCCATTGTTTTAATCTAGTTAGCAACTGGTACGAAAAGATTTTCTGCAAGTTGTCTAATAGACTGATAGGCCTATAATTCCCAGGGGAGCTCTTGTCTCCTTTTTTATGAACGGGGACAATAATCGCCATCTTCCACGAGAGTGGATAGGAACGAGATGCCATGGCAGTGTTTGATACCTTGTTTATATAACGGGTCCACACAGATAGGTCTGATTTGTACAGATCCGAGGGAATACCATCTGGGCCAGGGGCCCTACCAGATCTTTGAGTGTAAATTACCATCTCTGTTTCTTTTAGGGTGAAGGGCGGCATTTCAGGCTGGCACAGTGCATAATCTATGGAAGTATCATAAAGCTCCATCCGAGAGCCATACAGTTCACGAAAATAAGAGAGCCAGGTTCCTGGATCGATATGACATTCAGTAGTGGATGACAGGCCTGGGTCACTGTGTGCAACCAAAGTCCAAAAGAGCTTGGTGTCGCGAGAGCTAGCAGCCTCCGCCAGACACTCCCATAAATGCTCCTCATATTTGAGTTTTGATAGAGTGAGAGTAGACACATAGTTCTTTCTCGCATGTGTAATGTCGTCCCGGTTCTTTGCCTTTAAGGCTTCAGATAGAAGATGCTTGGCCACCCGGCACTCTTTGTCAAACCATTTGCACCTAGGAGCAGAAGATTTTGTTTGAGATTTGGAAGATATAGTGAAAAGCTCCTTAAGTTCCGCAAAAAACCCCACATGGGCGGACAAAATTTCTGAAGGAGATAATGCAATGGAGTCCTCAAAAAGTTGGTGACGGGTCATCATAATGCCAAGCTTATGGTTCAGTAAGTCAGATTTAAAAAATGAGGGCCACTTTACCGCAAGCTTATTAGTGGGAAGTTTTGGCAGAACACTTCGGCCAACCAAACCAGCGGGTAGATCAAACAGGGCTACGTTATATGCAATTTGCAGGGGGGCGTGGTCGCTAGTGCGGGGAAGACCCACCTCTACATTAGTTATGAGATGCCAAACTCGTAAATCCAAGATGACATAATCCAAACAACTACTATAATTACCTCTGAAAAAAGTGGGCATAGCAGGGTTATCATTTGGAAATCGGCCATTTCCAAAACGGAGGCCGTAGGTAAGTGCAAGGTCTATTATCTGAGACACCCTAGGGGAAGGAGTAAGTGGCGTAGGATGAAATTGAAGTGGGGGAATGTTCCACACTACGTCCTCATCCTGAGTGGACTCAGCAAAGGCTGAGCAAAACTCAATTTGGGCATTAAGATCACCAGCAATAATGACTCGATATTTAAAATGGAATTCTGAAAGAACATTATGCAAGCGATAAATGGTATCAGACTGTTGGTTAAGGGAGCCTGGACGGTTATAGATATTAATACACAGCACAGGGGTGCTAGACCTAGGCTGCATTACTATGGCTAAAATATCACAAGAATCAACAGCAATTTCCTTAACCCTAACCATCTCAGACATCTTGACCCAGATACATAAACCCCCAACCGCCCTTCCCCTAGGAGATTGAGTTGCCTTTTTTATGAAAGAACGATAACCTTGCCTATACACATCACCCATTGCCCAAGTTTCCTCGAACATGCAGATAGAATAAGATTCCACAAAAGCTCCCCACTCCGGATCAGGCAATTTGCTCTTAATACCTGCCACATTCCAGGACAGCAAATACCCTTCAGAAGTTGGAGTGTTACAAGTGAGCGTACCAAAATCAGTATCCGTAATTAGTATAGAATTAACTATAGGAGTACAAAGAGAAGCACTTGGAATGGAACCACCTGGGCTGATTAAAGGTCTTTGAGACAGTACAAGTGGACCACAGGGTATGCAATGGTTAGGGAAGAGTAGTCAGTCCACATCAGATGTATCCACTATAGTAACGGGGTCTTGAGTACCACTATGTTTAGGATTGTGAACCAAAGCAGCCCCATCAACAGGGAAAGGCAACATGCCAGACTTAGGAGCAGGAACTGGAACACTGCAGGGGCTTCCCTTAGGCCTAAAAGTATGTGCGGGCAAGATCTTGTGGCCGATAGCAGGCAGGCATTCACGGAAATGTATATCAAGGTCAGTTCTTAACGTATTGCGGGCTTCCATCTGCAAAAGTCCCCTAACTAATTCGGGGTTAGTGAGGTTAATTTTGATGGTATCACGGCCACCGGGACAACCACGTACTCGAGAAGCAAAAACAATGTCAGAATGAATAATAGAAGCACAGCCCCCAGTATGACAAATCCAATATCCCACCTTGTTAACAAGGGAGGAGGTATCTTCTCTGATATGAGAGGTAAGAGGAGGAACATTGCACAAAAAAATACAATTTGAATTAGCCACATAGGTAGAAGGGGCCACAACTTGACCAAAGTCAAAAGAGGAGGGTGCTGAACGTACTGTCGAAGTGGCCGGTTGGATCCTATGGCCTGGCTTATTAGTGGGGGCCTTGTTGTGGTCCCCACTTGTTGGAGAAATAGCAGGCGTGCAACCGGGCCCAGAGGACAAGAAGATTGTACCGGCACAGGAATCAAAGTACGGTGAGGAGATGAATCAATGTTTTTTAAGAGATTGAGAACCTCAAACAGTATGCCCTTTAGCTCCCCGACTTCACGTTTTAAGCTGGAGACTATTGTTAGTGCGTCTTCTCCTGTAGGGTCACAGGGAGTGATAACGTGCGAAGATATCGAAAGTTGGTTGGCACCCACCGAGTCAGCCTGGTCTAAAGTAGAAAACCGATTAGCGCAAGGGATGCCACTGAGAATGAGATCGTAAGAGGTGGCATCTGAGTTGTCCATTAGACCTGGGGGAGTCAAAGGTTTAGACAAACCCAACTGACTGGGCGATACAGAAACTTGCACAGGGGAATTCAAGGGCTGGGGATCAATAGAAAGGTTAGGGCCTGCTGTTAGGAACGGGAGTAAAGTCCCAGATTTCAGTCTCTTGCAGGCCTTGCTCTCCTTTTCATTAAGAATTGATTCCACCTCCTCAATTAAGTTATCAATTTCTCTTCAGACGCAGTTTGAGTGGACTTGCGCTACTCTATTAAGTTTTAGGTTTTTAGATTTAGCACCTGCAGCATCAGGACTGGTGCGCTCCTTACGCTTCCCCATGCTTGGCAAGGGAGGTAAGATAGGTAAGGCAGGGAAAAAAAGGCACTCACTACACTCTTGTAAGGTGCATGAACAAAGAATTTAGAAGAGAAAACCAAGGGGGGTGGCCCAGCCCAGCGTCTTCCGAGCACTGACGGGCAAAGGACGGGCCCAATCAATAACAATAATAACCAATGACAATCAACAACATTAGTAATCAATTGGAGTCAGTAATTGTTACACACCATGACCTTTCAGGCATGAAGAAACACACCTTTAAGTAAAAGTTAGAATATTAATTTCCCTATATTAACAATGCTAATGTCATGTAAAATAATCTCAAAATCAAATGATAAACATACAGAAACATCACTTGCTCTCCAAACCGCTGAAAGAAACGTAATCTATTCAAAGATTGAATCACTACACATTCTAAGGTTACAGTGCAAATTAATAACAAGAACAATTGAACAAACCATATCACATACTTTTAGGTTCAGCAAAGAAAAGACATCAAACGTTATTCCCTATAGCAGACTTTCACTAGTAATGAATCCCTTAACTAACACCAGATTACCATCAGCATGTTTGGCTTAATGTGAAACAATTTAATAAACACACAAATTTGGAAAACACCTAACTATGGCTATATCATATAGTGTGGTTAATACCTAAAAAGAAAAAGCAAACAGTCTTAAGAAACACTTCAGTAATAATATACCTCTCCTCAAATGGATCAGCAAGCTAAGATAGTCTGTGTCATTAGGACATCAGTTAGGTCAGCAAGGCATCAGGATTCTGCATTAAAGTTCAGAAAATGCAAAGTCTTTAAGCATTAAAGTTAAGCACGTCTCTTGTCAAGATGCTCAGTAAAGTAATGGCCTTTTGGCAAGAAAAAAAATGGGCAAATGACTTGTCTTCCATTAGTACAGTCCGGCTAAGTTAGAGTGCCTAAAACTATTTCCCAAGTCCCTATTGGTCAAGGGATTGCATGTTCACACTTTGTCCAATAAAACTATTACATAAAATCTATACTTTCTACTACTACTGGGTTCACATGTCGCTGATTGGCTTCCCTTGTAATGTCCTCATCATCCGGCTCGTCAGGTAACAATATTGTTGCAGTTTATACTCCAGTCAGTGTCTACATTGTCCTCCTCCTGAGAAAGTCAGTCTTACACACATTACATTCATATTGTTACATTTAGCAAGAACAGCATCTTCTAGCAATTGGTTCTCATGAGAAAAGACTTTTAGCTACGAGCACATTTAGACAGCACAGTGGAAAATCACAATCTAATTCTCTAAGCAAACATTTTATTAATTGGTTTAGAAATACAGCTTGACATGAGGCCATGCAATTAGGCCAGGACCTCTGCTGAGTTAAGGCCTACAGTTAATATAGCTAATATATAATGCATAATCTTCAATATGATGTATTACTACATTAATCAAATATAAGCTCCATATTTAATATTATTAAGCCATTAATAAGTACACTTCGTGAACATTGACGGCCACTCACTTGGCCACATTTTCAAATGTGTGCATTATTTCTCTCTATATTATTATTACATTTTCTACACCAATCCATTACTCAGAATACATGACTACTCATTAATATTTGTATTAAAACACCTGCTTTAGCTGTACCCAGGCTGGGGAGGACACTACAACTGGCAACAAGATAGGGGATCAGTAACCCTATGATCGTCAGTGCTCACCCAGAGAGTTTGATGTGGTCCTAGCAAACTGCTTGTGTGTGCCTCGAATTGCTGAATCGACTGTTGGCATATGTGGAGTCAAAGAGCAACTCCAGTCAAGTTAAACCATTTGAAATTAAAGTAAGCTTTATTGAAAAGTCTACGTGTCATACGTGTCATAAGTGTCATTGGTCAAGAAATTACAAACAAGGTCATACAGAAAGGTACTGTGCTGTGTGTCATTGGTCAAGAAAGTACAAACAAGGCCATGCAAAAAGGTACAGCACTACTACGCAATATAAAAATATAGAGCATACAGACCACTACTGCTGAAGGTGGATACAACCAAGTTTTGAAGGTGCAGCAATTTGCAGTGGCAGATTCCACAATAACGCTGCGATCAGGAGTGCTGCAAGGCAGAGCTCAACCATGTATTAAGAGCAAGAAGAAAGACTCTAAACGTGACCACCCAGATGCATGAAAGGGTCACCTACTTACTGCAACTAAATGAAGAGAATCATACTGCTGCCAAAGGTGACTCCAACAGAAGTGTCCTTGATTGTGCTTACATAGCCATCCATACCTGCAGTAATAACAGGCCAAGAAGAAAGCCATTCTGCCAATGAAGACCGTAGAAAGTTACCCTGAGGCCGGCACATTGCAGGGCCAGGACAGGGGTATGAATGGAACAGATCCTGAGATCTTGCAGAGGGAGTTAGAGAGAGCTCCAGCCACCATGTTATTCAATCCTGTGAACACTTACAATGCTGCTGCCTTCCTGAAACCATCACCACTTTTCCATGCTACCAAAAAGGAGAAAATCGGTGATATATGGACTGCTTGGATAGAGGTATTTGGTGGTTTCATTAATGCGCTAGAAGAAACAGATAAAAAGATCATCAAATACCTCAAGAATCTTCCTGTTGATGGTAAAAAAGAGGTCATAAAGAAAATGTCAAAAACAGATGATGTTACATACTGTAAAATTAAAGAAACCTTAAATCTGAAGTTCAATCCAGTGCAAAATGTAGATAGCAAAAGGTACATTTTCAGTCAAGAATGACAAGAATTGGTGAACCCATAGATTAATTTATTGAGAGATTGGATATGCTCATAAACCTCGCAGAATCAATTAATTTAATGATGAAGAAGCAATTTGTCTCAGAGTTATTGATGGATGCTTGACAGGTTCATTCAGAAGAACAATACTGAGATAAACTCAGTCTGGTGCGAGTTTTCATGGCTGCCAGAGCTGAAGATTGTGCTGATCAACAAGCTGCTGACACGGAGGCTGGAGATGCCCAAAGTAAGTCAGTCATGAAAAGTAACCAGAAAAACAAAGCTAAAGGACAAAAGGTGATGTCTCCACAGGAAAAGACATTGTGCTTACGCTGTGGATTTGTTTTTCCACACAAAGGTAAATGTCCCACCATTGGACAGATAGCCAAAGGCTGTGGTAAAGAGAATCAATCTGTGATGGTTTGCAAGGCAAAAATAAAGTTAATGCGCCACATAGGAAAGACAAAATGGCAGACCGAATGTTCCAGAAGCGAAGTTTGACGAGCTTCCACAAGGCCAAGCGGTAACGTCAGTTGAGACAAATCTACACCAAATAAAGCCAATAGTCATCTAAATTATTGTCAAAACATTTGTCAGTATCAGTATCAAGTGAAAGTGAAGATGACAATTGTGCAATGTCAATGTTTACTTCAGAGAAAATATGCACACATTGGACTGGCCACATGTGAAGAGAAGTACCAGTCAAAGAAAAGTTGAAATGAGAAAGCACCCAAGTCATTCAAACGTTGTCCAAGGGTTACACTGAAAATACATGGTTGTGCAATACCGTTTATCATTGGCAGTGGTGCGTCGATAAATATTATGCATGAGGAGAAATATAATGAACTATCTTCACTACCATGACTGATGCCATCAAAAACAAAATTGTACACATGGGCTGCATCAAAGGCTTTGAAAAGTGAAGGTTCATTCGCAGAGACCATGAAGCACAAGAAAAAAAAATGGAAGCGCCCATTCGTGTACTTCAAAGTACAGCATCAAGTGACTGTCTACTCAGTTTCTGCACAGATACTGATTTGGGACTGATATCAGTGAATTACAATATGAATGCTCATCAGGAAATAGTAAGTTAGTTCCCTTCATTATTTCATGGGTTAGGAAAACTGAAGACTATGAAAGTACAGTTGCATATCAATGAGAATGTTCATCCATTTGCTCAAAGACACAGAAGAATTGCATTTCATTTAGAGGAAGCTCTTGAAATTAACTTGAATCATTGCTTAAGCATGATATCATTGAGCATTCTATTAGTCTGACACCATGAGTTTCTCCCATAGTGGTAGTGCTAAAAGTGACAGTGAAAGGGCCGTACGCATCTGCGGGGGCATATGTCAAGCGAACAAGCCAATTGAAAGAAAATGACTTCCAGGTCTGCACACTGCTGACATGATAACACAATTGAACAGTGTGAAAATCTTCTCTTGCCTTGATTTAAATAAAGGATATCATCCGTTGGAAACCATGGGGAATTGCAGGTACCTTACAAACTTTTCTACACATATTGGTCTGATTCGACACAAAAGACTAAGGGCCTGATTTAGAACTTGGCAGACAGGTTTCTCCGTCACAATGGCAATGGATGGCCCATCTGTGGAAATCTAAATCCCATTATATATAAGGGGATTTAGACTTCAGCTGACCGAACAGTCATCAGCATTGTGACAGAGTCACCCACCTGCCAAGTTTGAAACAGGCCCTATGTTTTGGTGTGTCATCAGCTGGCAAGAGTTTTCAAGATGCTATTAGACGTATCATGCAACCTATTGTAAATGCTTTCAACTATAGCAATGACATATTGATTTTCAGAGCTACATGGAAGGAACATATCAAAGCTTTAAGACAAGTGTGTTGTTTACTTTTTTATCCAGGTTTAATGCTAAATGCTGAGAAATGTGAACTCAATAAGACAAAGAGGGTCATTCTGACCCTGGCGGCCGGTGGCCGCCAGGGCCACCGACCACGGGAGCACCGCCGACAGGCTGGCGGTGCTCCAATGAGCATTCTGACCGCGGCGGTTCAGCCGCGGTCAGAAGCGGAAAGTCAGCGGTCTCCCGCTGACTTTCCGCTGCTCATTGGAATCCTCCATGGCTGCGGAGCGCGCTCCGCAGCCATGAGGATTCTGACCCCCCCTACCGCCATCCAGTTCATGGCGGGAAAGCCGCCATGAACAGGATGGCGGTAGGGGGGGGGTCGCGGGGCCCCTGGGGGCCCCTGCCGTGCCCATGCCAATGGCATGGGCACGGCAGGGGCCCCCGTAAGAGGGCCCCAAAATGTATTTCACTGTCTGCCTTGCAGACAGTGAAATACGCGACGGGTGCAGTAGCACCCGTCGCACCTTCCCACTCCGCCGGCTCGATTACGAGCCGGCATCCTCGTGGGAAGGTCGTTTTCCCCTGGGCTGGCGGGCGGTTTAACTGGAACCGCCCGCCAGCCCAGGGGAAAACTCGTAATACCCGCCGCGGTCTTTTGACCGCGGCGCGGTAATTTGGAGGGCGGGATCCTGGCGGGCGGCCTCCGCCGCCCGCCAGGGTCATAATGAGGCCCAAAGTTCTTTGACCATATCTTTTCTAATGGGGACATGACTCTCGATCCAGCTAAGGTATAAGTGTTGTCAACTGCCAGTCCCCCACAAGATGTTTCCATGTTACATTCATTACTTGGCATGGTGAGTTACTGTTCCAGATATATACAAGACTTTGCAACTGTGAGAGATTCATTGAGAGAGTTCACGAAAAAGAATGTTTCAATGGTCACATGATTGCGAGCAGAGATTCAAGAGAATTAAACAAGCTATTAAAAATGCTACTGAAATGGCATATTTTGATCCAAAGCTACATACTGAAGTTGTTCTATGATTGCACAAGTACAACTACACAATTGTGCATCGTCCAAGGAAGGATCAAAACCCTGCCAACTACTTCTCAGTAGTGCTTATACAATGTCAAGGTACCCCATCTAAGACTGCTGGAGCCCACATACATTTCATTGTGAAATCAAAAACACCGGCTGGCATTTTGTTGGAACAAATTGCCACTGCCAGGAGTCAAGATAGTGACAAGTTAAAATTAAAAGACATTATTACACATCATTCATGAAATTGACATACTCAACCTCTTACCAGTGACAGCGAGTATCAGAAGTACAAAAATATCAAAGATGAACTGTCTGTGACACAAGAAGGAATTATGCTGAGGGTTTCGAGAATTGTCATTCCAGAGTCTGCGTCAGAAATTAATTGAAGTGGCCCATGGACATTGTGAAATTGCTACCACTAAGCAAGCTCTCCAAGTTTGAGCCCGGTTTCCTCATCTAGATGAGCAATTTGAAAAGAGTTGAAAACCTGTCAAGTAAGTAACTGCCTGTCATCGAAAACTACCCAACACCCCTTGAACATGTCAGAGCCGCCAAAGCATGCCTGGTAAGGGATTGCAGTTGACTTTTTTGGTCCACTTGAGAATGGACATCACCTGATGGTGATTGTGGGCGAATACTCACCCTTCCTATTAAAAGAAGATCTCTCATCTATCACTCAGGACAGAGTCATTGAGAGATTAGGTGGCATATTTGCGACATGGGTCATTCCCACAATTTTGTAAACTGACAATGGCCCACTTTTTAATAGCAGACAATACAGAGACTTCATCAATCTGCTTAATGTGAGCACACCTTTTTGGCCACTGGCTAACAGCCGCATTGAACGTTTCATTAGTACATTAAAGAGCATTTTTCAGTGTGATACATTAGGGACACTCAACCTCAAGACTGTCTTGAATTCTACTTTACGAGCTTACTGTTTCACTTCTCACTCAACCTAAGGTGAAAGCCTTGCAACATTGATGTTTGGGAGAGGCATAATAACTAATAAGGAGAATGAAGACCCATTGTTTTCTGCAAGTATCTCCAAAGAGCTAGCTTGACAGGTGCACCAATGCCAAAATGTTCCTTAAGTATGACAGTGCAACATTTTTTCATGGATGCTCCATATTCCAGGAACTAATTCCAGCACAGCACTACCAGTATTTTACTTAAGGGTGACAATTATGCCAATAATTACTTCTAGCATGCGGTTGTCAGTATTTTGTCACAAATGCCTGTAATGCTGACAGTTGCCTCCAGTTTGCCAGCAGCAGTATGTTTCCTGCATGCCTGTAAAGCCAAGAATGACTCCCAGTATGCCAGGGCCAATGGTAGACACTATGGGCCTTATTATGACCATGATGGAGGTATTTCCTTCATCACAAATGTGACGCGTATCCCATCTGTCGTATTATGAGCCCATTGTAGTCTATTAAGATTGTGGTATGATGGACGGGATAGCTGTCATATTTGTGATGGAGGAAACCCCTCCGTCAAGGTCGTAATAAGGCCCTAAGGGGCATATTTATACTCCGTTTGCGCCGAATTAGCGGCGTTTTTTTCAACGCAAATTCGGCGCAAAACTTACGCCATATTTATACTTTGGCGTTAGACGCGTCTAGCGCCAAAGTATGAGTAAAGAGCGTCATTTTTTTGTGTGAACGCCTTCCTTGCATTAATGAGATGCAAGGAAGGCGTTCCCGTTTAAAAAAATGACGGCGACGCAAATGCGTCGTATTTATACTCCCGGGCAAAAATCACGCCCGGGAGTGGTCGGGTCAAAAAACCCCGCATTTGCGCCACTTTTTAACGCCTGGGTCAGGGTAGGCGTTAAGGGGCCTGTGGGCTCAAAATGAGCCCACAGGTGCCCTCCCATGCCCCCAGGGACCCCCTCGCCACCCTTGCCCACCCCAGGAGGACACCCAAGGCTGGAGGGACCCACCCCAGGGACATTCAGGTAAGTTCAGGTAAGTATAAAAAAAAAAATATATATATTTTTTTTGGCATAGGGGGGCCTGATTTGTGCCCCCCTACATGCCACAATGCCCAATGACCATGCCCAGGGGACATAAGTCCCCTGGACATGGCCATTGGGCAAGGGGGCTTGACTCCTGTCTTTACTAAGACAGGAGTCATGTAAATGGCGTCTGGGCGTCGTTTCAAATGGCGCAAATCGGGTTAAGACGATTTTTTTGCGTCAACCTGACTTGCGCCATTTTAAGACGCCCTAACGCCATTTTTCCCTACGCCGGCGCTGCCTGGTGTACGTGGTTTTTTTCCACGCACACCAGGCAGCGCCGGTCTGCTTGCGCCGGCTAACGCCATTCAATAAATACGGCGCCCGCATGGCGCTTCAGAATGGCGTTAGCCGGCGCAAAATTTTTTGACGCTAAACTGTGTTAGCGCAGTTTAGCGTCAAAAAGTATAAATACGGGCCTAAGTACTTGCCCATGCTCACTTATGCTCACTCACACTCCCTCACCCATTCTCATTTACTTATACTCATTCACTCTAATTCAGTATCTTGCACTCCCCTTACTCAGTCACACTCACTGACTCTCAATCATCCTTACTCACTACCTGTCACTGACTCTCCCTCAGTGTCAATGATTCCCATCCACTCTCGCACACCTGCTCACACATACAGACACATGCTCACAAACACACACTCTCTTGTGTACAAACACACTCTCATCTAACGTACATTTAAAAACATGTTTTCACTTGCATCATGTGCAACTGGAGATCTTGTTCCAGCTTTTTGTGTTCCATTTTTATATTAACTTAATAGTGAATGATAAACTATTATTTTCTATTAGTAAAATAAAAAAAGCAGAAAGGAAGGAGGACACACCAACGACCATAAGAGCAGACTACCTCAGTCATTTTAGCATTGACTTTGCTACCTCCGAGGCCAGGGGTCACAAAGGCAGTGCCAGTTTTAACAAAAGGCAAGTCAGAGGTTGCAGCTGCGACCCCTGGTGACCCCTAAACGACATCTATGGTTATTGCCAGGCCAGCTCGTTAGTTTGGCCCTTTTTCATTCTGGGACCTGTCTAACAAATTACTCAGACTGGAGAAGAGAGTTGGTTCTATCCCCTTTTTAAATGTGAAAGCTTCCTCAGAGGTGTTCGCTGATAATTCATCATCATCAACACAAGCTTTATTCGGTCACATTTAACCATCAAAGCCAAAAAAAATCACAACAATCAAATACTTATGTACATAATAAATAAATGAATAAAAACTTTAAGACAGCAATCATTAAGAGATAATAATTTATTTTTTTTAAACGGGTACAAATGAACCATGTGGCCGCAAGGAACTTGCTGACCTCACAAATTAAAAAAGGGGAACTATCTCTCATCAACATCCTAAGTGCAATTTTACAATGTCTCAAGCCCAGATTCCTACAAACTGGGCGAATCAACTTCCGCCGTGCAAGCCCATACGCAGGACAGATAAAAATAAAATGCACTATGGTTTCAAAAGCACAATTGCAACTAGGACATTGGTCAATTCGGAATAGGAGTTGCCAGGTACCATTAAGATACTTTAGCAGTAAACATCCGTATCTAAAATGAGCATAGAGGCTTTCGCATAATAGGCCAGGTATTAAGTCCAAGTAGGATTCGAACTGTGGGTACCATTTAAAGTCGAGAAATTTAGTTATCAATCAACCATGTGATGTACATAACAGGTAATTATTCCTAACATAGGACCAGTAAACTGTTTTCAGGTGTTGCTTCTGAGCCCTCCCTAAATTATGTGAATACTTCCAGAAGTCCCCAATGCCTAAAATATAGAGACACTTCGAAACATGCTTAAACCAAGGGATAGAAAATACATTCGGTCTGCCTAAAATGTCTTGCATAGATTCCTTATAAACAGTTAGCTCAGGGGTAGTCCAAATGTGCACCCAAAAAAGTAGGGGTCTTAAGACTATCACATCACAGATGCCGGGAAACCCAAGGTCCAAAAAAACTGGAATCAGTGGTGTACTACGAGGGCATGCAAGAAGAGATCTTACAAAATTATTTTTGCCCACAGATAATTTACTGACATTAGAGGATCCCCAGATCTCAGCACCATAGGATGCCGCACCCTGGGCCTTTGTTAAAAAAACCTGTTATAGCCGGAGAAACAGCTTTCACAGAGGTGGAATGATAAAAACGCAGAATGGCGCCCGATCTGTGCTGGAGAAGTGCAGTGCTCTTGTCAACCTGGGCCGCCCACTGCAGGTTATTTGTGATTCTTACTCCCAGGTACTCTATTGAGCATACCTTACTTAGGGAAGTCCCATTTAGTGTAATAGTCCATCTCCTGACGGAACCCTTGCTTAAAATTATTAATTTAGTTTTACTAGCATGAAGCTCCAATCCATGGTCCGCACAGAAGGCACCAAACCTGTCCACCAAGTCCTTGAGACCCATAGGGGTTTTGGAAATCAGGAGTGAATCGTCAGAAAATAATAGAATGGGAATTTTCTGTCCATTCAGAGAAGGGGTATCATTTTGGCAGGCAGACACAGCTTGCACCACTTCATTAATAAATACAGTAAAAAGGGTGGGAGCTAGGACGCATCCCTGTCGCACCCCCGCCGGATGTCAATTCGGTCTGTGAGCTCTCCCTGGCTGCCCCATCTCACCTGAGCATAAGTGTTCTCATGTATCCGTTGTATTAGATGTACTATATTCTCTGGGGCACCAATTTTATGCAAAACTTCCCATAACTTCCCTCTAGGGACCAAGTCGAAGGCAGATCTTAGATCCACAAAGGCAACATACAAATGTTGTTTTGCTAGGACGACTTGCTTCCAAAATAAAAGGGTGAGCCTGAAAACCTGATCCATCGTAGTCATTTTTGGTCAGAACCCTGCCTGGAGCGGGGATAGTACCTGGTTAACTTGGACCCATTCCAAGAGCCTATCCAGGACTTGTTTTTCAAACATTTTTGGGAGATTATCAATTAGACTAATAATTGGTCTGTAATTTACTGGTGAACCCACATCACCCTTTTTACATATGGGAATTATTTTCGCCCGTGCCAAGTTTTGGGAATGGGGCCTCCTGCTTCTATAGCATTTGATAATGTATTAATGTACCATGACCAAATAACAGTTTCAGATTTAAACAGGTCCCCCGGAATCTTATCGGGACCAGGTGCCTTAGCTGATTTTAGGGAATCAATGGCAGCTATGGTTTCCGCCATTGAAAAGACAATAATCTCTGCAGAACCATCAGTGGATGTTCTCCAATCATCAGTCCCATGGCACAATCCCTCCTGAGACAGGGCAGTACAATCCTGTACGACGGGTAGAGCATAAAGCTCAGAAAAATGGTCCACCCATCTTTCGGGTCGGATATGCATACAGATAGTATCACTGCCCCCTCTGTATCTTTTGGCCACAGGCTTCCAAAAGATCCCATTAGCTTGATGTTTAGTTGCATCCAGCATTCTCTGCCAAATGTTATGTTCCCAATCTTTTTTTGCCAGTTCCAGAGATTTATTATACATAAGTCTAGCAATTCTAATCACCACCTGGGAGTGAGTCTTAATGGCTGATTTTAGATTTTTCTTCGCATCAGAACAGTCCCTATTGAACCATTCCCTTGCTTTAATATTATCAGAGGGGTACGGGTGCCTAGTTGTAGTTTCCCTATAGAAAATGCCCTGAAGAATCCTTACCATTTTAGCATGGATGCTCACAATTGGGATATCACTGACCTCATACTCCTGAAAACCATTTTTTTTTTTTTAGAAAGATGAGTCAATTTCCTTAACCAAGTATGGATTTGCCATTATTTTAGGCCACCTAACATGAGTTTGTCAAAAATTCAAAAGGGGACCCCTGACATTGGAAATCCCGACTGGTTAAAGTGAGGAGAAGAGGATTATGGTCGCTGTCATGGCGGGGTTCTACCTTCATATCTATAAGGATAGACCAGAGCCTAATGTCCATCAGAAAATAGTTGATGACACTGGACGAAAGCCCTCGCTTAAAGGTGGGGGCAAAATTTGGATCAGATCTAGTACGACCATTGCATGCTCTTAGGCCAAATCTGAGGCAAAGCGAAGTCAACTGAGACGCAGCACTGGAGCCTATGCATAGAGTGTTTTCTTCCAATTGGGGAATACCCCAAAATTCATCCTCTTCAGTCATCAAGGTGTTATTGAGGAAATTTGGTTCAAAGGTGCAGTTCATGTCCCCGGCAACCACCAATTTAGTAGGTGGGTGCAGGGACTCCATATATTCAGCTAACTTGGCAAGTGTTTGAGACTCTATGCCACGGGAAACAGACCTAGCATACACCTTGATTAAGATCATTTTGAAATCAGATTGAAATACAAGTTGGACACCCAATAAATCATGCAAATTAATACATAATACTGAATGATCACATTTTAAATTCTTGTTCAGCAAAATCATTAGACCCCCCTTAGGTCTGCCGTAACCCCCAACAGGAGGTTGAGCCGCAGAAAAGTATGTCACAAACCCATCTAAAAAAATCGTCTCTTCAGCCCAAGTTTCCTGCAATAAGCATATATCTTGGTTATTAATAAAAATATCCCACTCTGGGTCTCCCAGCTTTTTCCCAATCCCTGCCAAATTCCAGGACACAATAAGAAGTTCTGAGCGCGGGGTCTGAGTCCTAGATCTAGGATATGAGACATTCTCTAATTTACCAATCCTCTCTTCACAGCTTCCACCCACAACTACAGTGGAGATTCCTGCGGGAAAAGCAGTAATTAGTCATTCAGGGTCCGATAGCGAATGGAAGAGATTCGCTGTCGCAATTAAGGGGCAGCCCCTACCCAAATCCTGGCCCTCTCCCAAATAGCCATCACATAAAGTGGAATAACTACTTGCACTATATCGGGGTGGCTGAAAAAGAAGTCTAATACCCGATCCTTCGTTAGCTCTCCAAAAACTAGTATGTAAATCAAAATCATTAAGGTTGTCCACCAAAAGATTGTCGACAAGGAGAATAGAAATAAAATCAAACTCAGACCCTGGCTGATTGTGTCTACCCACCTCAAGTATGTCAGCCCGGATAACAGAAAGACACTTCCTCTGCATGCGTAACCAATAAATCACCTTATTGATAAGAGAATCCTGTGTTTCTCTAGTACCAGAAATAACCTGGGCACCCGTCACGTAAATAAAACCACCCTTACTCCTCCAACCTCGGCCCCTCTTCAGGGCAGCCTCCTGAGATGAACCTAAAGGGGCCTGGGGGGAGTGGTCTAGATGGTTCCACCAACACCTGGGCCCCAAAATATCGCTCAGGAGCCCCTTGGTGGGATCAGTGTGTTGGGTTATTAGCTGCTTCCCTGATCCGCATGGAGACCCATCTTTAACAGAATCTGAATTAGACATCCGACCAGTTGGGGCTAACACAGCAGGACAACTCTCTTTACCATTTGCCCCCATACTACCATGACTCCCTATTAAGAGCGGATGTGGGGAAGAACTGACCACTTTGGCACAGGTGTTTGTCACAGCTGGAATGGTAGGTGCCCCCTCTGGAGGAAGGATAGACACGCCCCCACTAGACCGCTGGGAATTACAAACTACCCTCTGAGCAGAATCTCCCACAAAATGGTTTAGAACTAATAATACCAGGGACTTTAAATTGTCCAACTTCTGTGAGATGGTAAACAAATCAAATGCTCCATTAGATTGTACTTGTCTGTCCTGAGACGGGGGCAAATGAGATGAAGGATTCACTGCTTTAAGATCAATGTGCGATGTTATCAAGTCACGTTCTGGGGATTCACAGAGTATGGTCAGGGCTGAATAGCGATTGAAACATGGGATATCAGAGGAAACTAAGGCCCCCAAACTAGGAGAGGACAAAGATCATTTGACTCCCTCCTGACAGCACTCAACGAACTCCGTGCACTGGGGAGTTCTCTTCGTAGGAGAGGGTGTTGGTATCTGCACAGAAGGGGGATTGTGAAGTTCCACCTCTATGGGCAAGTTTGACATCGGAGGCTTTTTCCTAAAAAGGTCAGGAATCTTCTTATGGGAGATGGTGTCGTGGTTTATGGAGGATGGAATAGAGGGACTTCTCAACATGGCTTCTACCTCCTCAAATAAAGTGTCTATTGTTTTAAAGCGATTACTACTATTGTTAGGGAGACCATCCAGTTTACCACTTTGTCATTTCTTGGATTTCTTGATGCCAGAGTGGGGCACGGGAAGGTCAGCTGCCTTCCGTTTCCCCATAATGAGCAGTCTAATGTACAAATACTGGAGTAAATGCGAAAAGGAAAATGACCAACAGCTACCTTAGCCAAGACACTGGCTCCCCGAGACTAACAGAGTTGGCCCAGTCCAGGCTCAAACAGGCGAAGACGGGCCCGTCTTGGCCCGGACTTCACCCGGGCACACGCCCGGGCACGCCCTGCACGTGTACCGCGCTGCGTGACTTTGTGCCCCTGATAAGGGCCTGAAGGGTGCAAAGGATGCTGGGGGATGTGGTCCTTTCTCCCCCAGTTACGAGGTCTCTTTCCAGTAAATGCGCGTCCCGCGCTGCATGACTTTGTGCCCCTGATAAGGGCCTGAAGGGTGCAAAAGATGCTGGGGGATGTGGTCCTTTCTCCCCCAGTTTAAGGTCTCTCTCCAGTAAATGTGCGCCCTGCACTGTGTGACTTCATGCCCCTGATAAGGGCCAGAAGGGTGCAAAGGATGCTGGGGGATGTGGTCCTTTCTCCCCCCAGTTACGAAGTCTCTCTCCAGTAAATGTGCGCCCAGCGCTGTGTGACTTCGTACCCGTGATAAGTGCCTGAAGGGTGCAAAGGATGCTGGGGATGTGGTCCTTTCTCCCCCAGTTACGAGGTCTCTCTCCAGTAAATGTGCGTTTGCTGATAATTATTCCGCTGCTTTCGAAATCTGCTTTTGTAGCTAGGACCTCAGTTGCTATCTGTTGGATACACCAGGTCATTCAGGTTCATTAGACTGTATGAGACATGCAACTGGGGACAAACTGAATATATTCAATATCCAAAGAGTTGATATGCCATAAAGTTGGAAGGCTCTTTGCTAGTTTAAGAATGTTTCCTCGGTTCAGTGTGTCAAGACTCCCTCTGTAAATCTACCTTTGCATGTGTAGTAACTGAGAGTTTTTGTCAGTTTTTAGGGTCGAGCCTGCATTGCATGCGCATGCGTATTGCTTGCGAGACTCTTTAGTAGTTAGAAAAGAGCTCGGAGCCCAGTCCATGTCACGTCAATGTCTTTCATTGGTTCGTGGGCTTCCCTTTTAAAATCTTCTTGCTTTCATTAGTGGAAGGCATGCATACGTCATGCCTTTTCTGGTGGTTAGCCCTCCTCAAGCGCAGCGACCAATTACTGAAAACATATGAGGCTTGCTGTTTTCCGTCCGGTTTGTGGACTTCTTTTTATCTTTGTTCTCAGCACGATCTCGCTTGGCAGAAGTCGATCGCTTTGCATGACATCGACCCTGTTACACAGTTAATTGCACGTTTGCCGGTTACGTAGATAAGACACTTTTGCCGATAGGTTTCACTATGAGTGAACTGTAGCAGCACGATCGCACTCTTTTTTTCCATTTTTTTCTCCTTCTCTCAGAACAGAAAGTTCAGCACAGACCATACTTTTAATAATGGGCGGCTGCAGGAACTTAATAGTAGCGACATTGTTTTAATATGAAACATCTGCCAGCTTCTAATGTGATTAATTAGCCCTCGGTTTGTCTCTGTTGTCTGTGTCTTGTCTCTGTCACTCGCTGGTGTTTGTCTGTGTCCGTACAATTCATATGCACCACTTGACTATGACTGTTGCTGAGCAGCACTCTGTCTATCTGTCTTACAGTCTACTGAGGAATAGCAGTCTACCTACTCTCGAGACTTTCTGGCTGCATCTGCATGCTCCCCCATCCGTCCAACTATCCCGTTCATCCACTCATCAACTGATTCATCCACCTACCTTCCCCCTCAATCCATTCACCCATCTGTCCGACAATTTTTTTTTTTGAGTGCCCTCTCCCTCCTCTCCCTTAATTAACTCCTAACCTATCACTCCAACTTTCCCTCATTGTGTTTCCGTGCTCCGTTCATCGCCCTACCTCTTGCGACCTTCCCTTTGCCTCTGGGTGTCGCCTTTCTATCACATCCTTGTGAATTTCTACATTATTTTTTCCTCTTTTCCCATTTCCTTGTGCCCTATCTTCTTTCTGTTGATGCATGTATCTGTGAGGGTACGCCGTGAGCGTGCGCACTTTTATTTTAGTTGCTGTCTATTTGCTTTTCCCCTATTTGCTTCTGCGTTATTTCCTCCTCTTTCAATTTATTTTCCTTTCTTTTTTAAGCTACCCATCATTGCCTCTTAAAATAGTAAAGTCGGAGGCATTAAAAAACTGCTCAGAAATCGCAGAAAGTCGGTCCATGGCAAGGTGGCTTACTTCCTGTGTGTGAACCTCCTGACCCCATCAGTATGTACAGATGAAAGAAGAATAACGAGGGCAGGGGGGTTGGTTGCTTGTCTTCTGCTACCTTGACTGGGAGAGGGGGCATTTCCTCTCGCATTACTGTGATGGCAAATTATAGGCCTTCAAAAAAGAGTCAAATGAAAGGAAACATAAAAATGTCAAACACTAAATTCATAAATGTTTAGGGCCAGAGCCCATGCCAGCAGGCAGAAGCTGGGTATTTTAAAGTGCTAATTTGTTCCAAATTATGTCCCTGGTATAAACATCGACTGCAAAATGTTTTGGAGAGGTTGCCCTACAAATCACTCAAGCCAACCCAAATCCTACGAAGAGGGGTACTTTTCATCGAAGCGAGGGCCCTGCCACTGCTTTCAACATTCGAGGGGTGGGGGCAAAATGACATTTATTATAGTGGCAGGCTTCTAAAAATAACTTTTAAGGAACTGTCCTGAACAACGATTTCGCATATGGCTGTAGAAAAGAATTATAATCGGTTTCCACATCCAGATAATTTAAAGCCACGCAGGCACAGGCACTTTTAGGTTGAGCATAGCAGCACTCAAGCGCTGCTTTTCCTACGTGTTGGTATCTATGTGGACTTTTAACCACACCCACTGCACGCCCATCACTATCACTCGTTCATGGGCTTGCTTTTCAAAAATCCTTTGTTATCAATGGTAAATGCTTTAAGTTTCTCTCTATGTGGGGTGGCTTTGGTACCAGCTTGGCCAGCGACCCTGTTACATGGATAATTGCACTTTTGCTGATAAATTTGACAAGGAGCGAACTTCTTTCCCCTTTTGTTTATCTGCTTTGCGCCCACGGCGGCGCTTTTAATCGCCTCGCTTATGTCAACTTTTTTACTTTTTATTTTCAGTTTGTGTGGCAAGGAAATTTCAGTTAGGATCTTACAACGCTAATAGCTCTAACTCGAGAAAATGTGAGACCCACTGCATTGCAAATGCTTCTTTTGTTTGCAGTTCTTGCAAAAATTGTGAAATAAGGAGCCAACGAAAGGTCACTCCCATTTTCAGATATAAATTGAAACTGGATTGTGTGTGATACGTGATCTGTGTTTTGGTGCCATTTAGGGGTGTGGAGTAATTACTCCTGTTTTTTAAGTGGGGACTGAGGACAAGTGGCAATGGAATCTGCAGCTGCCTTGTGATAGCAGCTAGTGGATTTCTGCAGGGAATTGTATTTACTGAGGACTCTTATTTGGCATTCTGTGATCTTCTGTTGATGTTACATTGTGTTTGTCAGCAAGCACTTTTCTGACATGATGCTGGTCATTTATACTTGTGCAATCCTTGTCAAGTTTGGACAGGCATATTAAGGGAAAGATTCTACTATTCGGTAACACTCTGTTTTGAGAGATGATCAGGGTAGGGCTTGGTGTGGTCTGTCTCTTGAGGGTTTGTGTTTGTTATATCATGGTTGTTTCCTATTTGCACTTTGCATCAATAATGAGGTTGACACTAGATTCTGTATTAATACTACTGGATTTGATGACTGAATTTCAAGATTTGGAGATATTAAATTTGAATTATTTTCTCTGGACTGGCTTTATGTTTTGATCAGCTTCTTTGGCTTTTCAATCTAATTTTGTTCATCCTTCTCAAAAGTCGGATAGTTGTTTTCCATTTGTGGTTTTACCAGTCCAGGCCCCTTACGTTTTGCTATTATAGGTTGCTAATTTCTACCTGTACAAAGTCTTTTGCCATGCCACTTAGTTAATTGCTTCCTAGAGTTTTCACATAATTCATGTTGATCATTATCCCATGATTTGTCACCAGTTAAGTTCAATGAAGCTTATGTATTTGTGGGATGACTAAGCGTAAGAGGTTGTAGGGATCTGTCATTGAACAAATCAATCTATCAGGATTTATAAAGTACGGCTAATCACCTGATAGGGTATCCAGGCATTCACAGGTTGTGATTGGAGGGAGTGGGTGAATGTCCTAGGTCTGATGGCCACCAGGAGTGGTTCATGTGTTGCTGGTGTTGTCAAAGATCAGTACTTCTGTCTTGTCTGTGCTTAGAAGCAGACAGTTGCTCTTCATCCCGTCATCAACGCTTGTCATGCATCTGTGGAAGGTGAGTGAGAGGATGAGTTGGGTGTCACCTTTGTGGCAAATTATGTTGAGACGGTTGTTTCTGACGATGTTGGTCATCGTGGTCATATATGCGTTGAAGAGCATGGGGCTGATGGATGATCCCTGAGGGACACTGCAGGTGATCTCCTCGGGTTCAGAGGTGAAAGGTGGGAGGTGAATCCTCTGGGTTCTTCCAGTGAGGCAGGAGGTGATCCGTTTGAGTGTGTCCCCTTGGATGCCGATATAGTGGAGTCTTTCGATCAGCATGTGGTGGGATACGGTGATGAAGGCTGCTGAAAGGTCGAGAAGGTTCAAAGCTGCTGTTTCCCCTTGGTCAAGAATGGGTCGGATTTCATTGGTGGCTGCGATCAGATTAGTTTTGTTGCTGTGATTACTATGGAAGCGGAATTGGGAGGCGTCAAGTATCTGGTTCTGCTCCAGGTATGTCATGAGTTGCTTGTTGATGATCTTTTCCAGTACCTGAGCTGGGAATGGGAGCAGGGAGATTGCCCAGTAGTTTTTGCGGGAATCGACGGAGGGTTTTTGAGAACTGGTCTGACTTTTACTGGGTTCCAGGTGTCGAGAAATGTAGAGGTGTTGAGCAGCGTGGTGAGTTCTTGTCCCATCCTTTCGATTCCAAGGTTAAAGATGTGGTATGGGCATGAGTTGGGGAAGCTTCAGAGTACATGGATGTAGGAAAGTACCATCTTCCTTGGCATGTTACCCTCATTTTTACCTGTATGTCAATATGTTTTTGCCTGTCTCACGGGGATCCTCCTGGTCACAACCCCAATGCTCATAGTTTATGGCCTAATGTGTGTGTCTATATAGTGCTTGACTGTGTCATTGAGGTTCTGCTAATCAGAACCTCAGTGCTTATTCTATCTTTGCTTTTAAATTTGTCACTGTAGGCTAGTGACTTCATTTACCAATTTCAGTTGGCACACTGGACCCCTCTTATAAGTCCCTAGTATATGGTACCTAAGTACCCAGGGCATTGGGGTTCCAGGAGATTCATATGGGCTGCAGAAATTCTTTTTAGACCCAGAGGGAGCTCAGACAATCCCTTCCACAGGCCTGTCATTGCACCCTGCATGAAATAATGCACATGTTATTTCACAGCCATTTTCACTGCACTTAAGTAACTTATAAGTCACCAATATGTCTAACCTTCACTTAATGAAGGTTAGGTCCAAAGTTACTAAGTGTGAGGGCACCCTTGCACTAGCAAAGGTGCCCCCACGTAGATCGGGCCATTTCCCTAGACTTTGTGAGTGCGGGGACGCAATTACACGCGTGTACTACATATAGGTCAATACCTATATGTAGCTTCACAATGATAACTTCAAATATGGCCATGTCTAAGATCATGGAACTGTCCCCCCATTTCAAATCTGATATTTGGGAGCCAATTCCATGCATCCTGTGGGCTCCACTACGGTCCCACAGTACTGCCAAACCTGCTCTCTGTGGCTTGCACTGCAGCTACAGCTGCTGGAGCCTCACAGACAGGGTTCTGCCCTCCTGGGGTCTGAGCAGCTAAGTCCCAGGAAGGCAGAAGAAAGCATTTCCTCTGAGAGCAGGGTGTTACACCCTCTCCCTTTGGAAATAGGTGTTTCAGGCTGGGGAGGGGTACCCTCTTCCAGCCTCTGGAAATGCTTTGAAGGGCACAGATTGTGCCCTCCTTGCATTAGCCAGTGTACACCAGTTCAGGGACCCCTTATCCACTGCTCTGGCTTGAAACTGGACAAAGGAAAGGGGAGTGACCACTCCCCTGTCCATCACCACCCTTATGGTGGTGCCCATAGCTCCTCCAGTGTGTCCCAGACTTCAGCCATTTTGCTTTGCAAGGTGTGGGTGCACTCTGGAGGGCTCTCAGTGGCCAGTGCCAGCAGGTGACATCAGAGACCCCTACTGACAGGTCCATACCTGATAAGGTAGCCAATCCCCCTCTTAGGCTACTTAGGGTCTCTCCTGTGGGTTCTCTTCAGATTCTGCTTGCAAGTTTCCTTCAGGAATCATCTGCAACTACTACTTCATCCTCTGACCTCAAATCAACCGCAGCCTGCTCCAGGAACTGCTATAACAGCAACAAACTATCCACAAGGGATACTTTTCTTCTGCAACTTCAGCTCTAGCCAGTAACTGCAACAGTTTCCATGGTGTGCACACTCTGGGGACTCCCTGTCTTCACCCTGCATCTGAAGGACTGAAGAAATCTCCCTTGGGGTGACGGACTCCCTCCCCTACTCATGCAGGCACCTTCCAAGTCAATGACCGGTACTCCTGGACTCCTCTCACAGTGATGAGCGTGCTCCTAGAAACACAGAGGGTGGATTCCATTTACACAGACTGTCCTGAGGTCCTGCTGATACAATTTGGAGGAGGTAAGACCTTGCCTTCCCTGAGAGCGACAGTACCCCTGTGAACCGGGGACTTCTTCACCTCCTGAGACCTCTGTGAACTATTTGCAAAATTCCTTCATGCACAGCCTGGCCCAGGTCCCCAGCACTCTATCTTGCGATGCTCAGCTTGCGGAATTGACCTCCGGCAGCGTGGGACCCTTCTTTGTAGTGCTGCATCAACCGTGTTTTGCATCTCCTTTGTCCCATGTCCTGGGACTCCCGTGGGTGCTGTCTGGCATTCTGAGGGCTCTCTGAAGTGCTGAGTACCCCCTCTTCCTCCTCATACAGAGTTGAGGGCCCCAGGTCCCTCCTGGGTCCAACCAGCGCCATTTTGTAGTTCAATGCACATTTGTCGTAACAAAGGCTTGTGGGTGACTTCCAACACGAAATCATGTCTGCATCCATATTCACATCATGAGACATCTTTTGCATCATGCAGGAACCTGCTGGCATCTTTCTAGGGTGCATTTTTGCAGTCTTCATCCAACCAGAGACTCTTCCTTTGCACCCTCTTCTGGGTTGGCAGGTGGCTTCTGTCTTTCCTGGAACTTCTTTCGACTTCTGGACTTGGTCCCCTTCTTTTGCAGGTCTCCAGGTCCAGGAATCTAGCAGTTGTTGTTTGCAGACTTGGTTGGTTACTGTAATAATCCATATCATGAGGTGTAGTGTGTCCTAAGGAAACTTGCAGTACTTTACTCCTGCTTTTCTGGGCTCTGGGGTGGGATAAATTACTTACCTCTACTGTATTCTTACTCTCCCAGCGATTCTGCACACACTACACTTGGCTAAGGTGGAATTTGTGATTCACATTTTGGTGTCTAGTGTATATATTGTTTATAATACTTACCTCCAGAAGGAGTATTGCCTCTAAGGTATTTTTAAACTCCCTTTATTTTTGGTAACACTGAGCATTGCCTTTACTTGTGTATAAGTACTGTGTAACTATAAGTGGTATTGCATGAGCTTTGCATGTCTCCTAGTTCAGCCTAAGCTGCCCTGCTACAGCTACCGCTATCAGCCTAAGCTGCTAGAACACTACAACATTTCACTAATAAGGGATAACAGGACCTGGTATAAGGTGTAAGTATCCAAGGTACCCACTACAAACCAGGCCAGACTCAATGGATTTCATGGTGGAAGTGACATCCTAGGTAGAGCGGATGTTCCAGGCAGTCGGCGTGTGGTTTGTGTCAGTTAGTGGTGGCATATCTGTCAACGAAGTGCATAGGTGTGGGTTGAGGTTCAAAGTTTCTGTATATGGTTGCAATCTTTTGTGGAAGAAGGGGGTGAGGCTGTCGCACACCTCCTATGAGGGTGTGATGCTCTTTTCAATGGCAGCCAGGTTGGAGAGTTCCTTAATGGTGTTGAAAAGTTCATTGGTGCTGTTGAGGGTGGTTTCAATGCAAGTGGCAAGGGCTGCCTTCTTTGTTGCACTCAGCGGGGGGTGGTAGAGGGTGAGAGAGGTCTTGAAGGCTGCTCTGTCAGAGGTGCCCTTGCTGGCGCACCATCTCCTCTCCAGTTTGATCTCACATTTCGCTCTTCTGAGTTCTTGTGTGTGCCAGCCTGGCATTTTTGGAGGATTTTCTCTGGATATTGCTCTTGATGGGGACAATGCTGTTGATGCAATTGGTGATCCAGGCATTGAAGTTTTTCACTCCCTGGTTGAGGTTGGTGGTGGTAGCTGGGTTGGAGGTGTTGAGGGCGTCCACCCAGCTGGTCTCTGAGATTTTGTTCCACCTGGTCATCTTAGGGATGGAGGTGTGGGCACTGGAGATGCTGAAGTGGATGATGGAGTGATTGTTCCATATGAGGTCTGTGACATGTCTGTATTTGACACAATTAATGTAGGAGACTGGCCTGGTTTGTAGTGGGTACCTAAGGTACTTAAATCTTATACACAGTCCAGTAATCCCTTATTAGTGAAATGTAGTCAGTGTTTAGAAGCCAGGCTCTCTTTGGGTAGTGAGGTTGAGCAGCTAAGGCCTAACTAGTAGACATGCAAAGCTCACCAATACCACTGTAGTCACACATGAAAGAAAATACTCAGTGTTACAAAAATAAAGGTACTTTATTTTGGTGACACAAATGCCAAAAATGCCATAGAGACTATACTCCCCTAGGAGGTAGGAAATACACAAATTATATACACTAGTATGCAGAAATAGCTGTAAAAACAGAAAACAGTGCAAATAGTGAAAATCACAGTAGTTAGAAATGGGCCTAGGGAGGACACAAACCATATACTAACGAAGTGGAATGTGGAAGTTGGTTTTCCACCTAGGCAAGTGTAGTGTGTAGAGAGGCACTGGGAGTATTAGAAGACACCAAAGTTACGTAATAGAACCCACCCCAGGGGCCAGGAAAGCAGATGTAAATCATAGTAACATTCCTAGAACACACAAGAACATAAGAAAGGAGATATTGCAAGAACCAGAAGAGACTGCAAGGCACCAACAATGGATTCCTGGACCTGAAGACCTTTGGGAGAAGGGGACCAAGTTCAAGAAGCACTGAAGAGTCCAGGGAGAACAGGAGCCCCTTCCAACCCAGATGAAGGTGCAAAAGAAGAACCACTGGTGAAGAACAACAGCAGTACTGCACCCAAGAAGACAGATGCGGGTTCCTGGTTGGTGAAGAAGATGATTTGCAATGGATGGGTGACTGCAGTCAACGAGCCTTGGCACACGCAAAGCTCATGGTTAGCATAAAATGGCACTGCCCGGGACCATGAGGGACCTGGTGGACTCTACCCAGGCGGGGGAGTCAGAGTCGTCTCTCAGCAATGCAGAGAGCCCTTAGAAGACAAAGCAAAGTGTACAGGAGTCCCAAAGCACAGGGACAAAAGAGGTGCAAAAGGAGGCCCATGCAGCACTACAACAAAGGGTCCCAAGCCTCCGGAGAACCACGCAGGAAGCTGTGCATCACAGGATGGAGTACTAGGGGCCAGAGCTGCACGGTGCATGAAGAACTTCATGGAAAGGTTGGACAGTTGGGCATCAGGACCATAAGGACCACTTCAGTTAACCACCCTTGATGCGGGATCCACGATGCTTGTTGGGAGAGGGGCCCCACACAACCAGGCGTTGTTTCAGAGAGGTGCCTGCTGAAGCAGGGGAGTGACTCCTTCACTCCAAGGGAGATTCCTTCATTCTTCTGGTGCAGGCTGAAGACAGGCTGTCCTCTTAGGATGCACAATCATGAAACAGTTGCAGTTGCTGGCAGGAGGTGAAGATACAATGTTGTAGAAGTCATCTTTGCTTGCTTCTTTGTTGCAGTTGTAGAGTTCCTTGAGGGTCTAGTTTATTCAGTAAGATGGTGAAGTAAAGGATGCAGAGGGTTCCTGCTGGAGTCTTTGCAGTCCGAATCTAAAGAACCACCCAAGAGAGAGACCCTAAATGGCCCTGAAAGAGGGATTGGTCAGATAAACAGGTAGGCACCTATCGGGGGAGGGCTCTGACGTCACCTGCTTTTACTGGCCACTCAGATGCTCCTGGAATCCAAGATGGCAAAACCCACCGACCCTCTGGAGGAGCTCTGAGCACCACACCTGGGGTGGTGATGGACAGGGCAGTAGTTACTCTCCTTTCCTTTGTGCAGTTTCACGCCAGAGCAGGGACTGGGGTCCCTGAACCAGTGTAGACTGGATTATGCAAGGAGGATACCATCTGTGCCCTTCAAAGCATTTCCAGGGGCTCTGGGATGCTACCCCTCCCAAGCCTGTAACACCTATTTCTAAAGTGAGAGGGTGTAACACCTCGTTCCCAAAGGAAATCCTTTGTTCTGCCTTCCTGGGCTTGAGCTGCTCAAGCAACAGGAGGGCAGAAACCTGTCTGTGAGGTGGCAGCAGCTGGGGCTGCCTGGAAAACCTCAGAAGACTGGAATGGCAGTACAGGGGGTCCTCTAAGTAGCCCCCAGAGTGCATGGAATCATACAACCAATGCTTACAAAAGCATTGAGGTATGATTCTAGCATGCTTGATACCAAACATGCCTATGTTCAGAGTTATTATTATGTGACTGGACATAGGTAGTGACTTATGTGCATTGCATGCGTACAAAATGGCGTCCCCGCACTTACGAAGTCCGGGAAAATGGTCCTGGAGGTCATATGGAGCCTGCTATAGGGGTGACTTTTAAGTGACCTGATGCAAGGCAAATGGCAGTGAAGGGGTGCATGCACCTTTTCACACAGGCTGCAATGGCAGTCCTGCAGAAATCTTTGCATGGGCTCCCTATGGTTGGCAAAAGAAATGCTGCAGCCCAAAGGGATCCCCTGGAACCCTAGTGCCCTGGGTACCCTGGCACCATATACTAGGGGGGCACCAGTATGCCAATTTTGGGTGAAATACTGGGTTACCAGTATGCAGTGACAACATTTAGAGGAGAGAGAGCGTAATCACTGGGCTCCTGGTTAGCAGGGTTCCAGTGAACACAGTCAAACACACTGACATCAGGCAGAAAATGGGGGTAACAATGCCAAAAAGAGGGTACTTTCCTACAGTTACTGGAGGTGAAAATGGGGTCCTGCATGTATCCTGTAGTGTGTGTAAGGTCGTGGACAATCTGGGTCAATCTGAGCCTGATAATACTGTCGTGGAGTTGTTGGGGTCCTCGATGAGGAAATTTAGGTCACTGAGGAAGATGTAGTCCTTGGAATCTAAGGCTAGGGGCACAATGAAGCCTGTGATGGTGCTGCAAAAGGTGGAGTGCAGGCCAGGTGGTCAGTATGTGAGGGTGCTTCTGATGGATGTTTTGTCATCTGTGTGGAGCTTAAAGTTGAGACGTTCAATGGGGCTGGTGGTGTTGTTGATGGTGCATTGTATTGTCTCTTTTGGATGATGGATGTTCTTTCTCCTGTCTTGTTGGTGCGGTTCTGGTGGATGATTTTTTTACCCGTCAGGATTGCTGTGTCAATGTCAGGGGTGGATCTGAGGATGAGCCAGATCTCGGTGAGTATGATGATGTAGGGTGCAAGGATGGTGAATGCGTCCCATAATTTGGTGGAATGCTTTCATAGTGAGCGTGTGTTGAAAAGGGTGCATGCGAGTTGATGTTTTTGTTCAGGTGGTGTCTGTGGTGTGTTTGGGGTGGGGCTGATTGGTGGGCTAGTGTGTGTGTGATGTAACAGGTGAAGTGACAGTGGGTGCAGGTGAAAGGTCCTAGCATGGGTCAACATAATGGTAGTGCTTGTTGCAGTGTCCGGGGTCAAGGGTGTAGAGCTTGGCTATGGGGTATCTTCACGGGGAGGCAGAGCCAGGGGTCATTGTGCTTGTCACCATCCAGGTGCAGACTGGCACAGACGGGCTTGCCTTTGGTGTGCATTCAGCACACCTGCAGCGTGCCTGCAGAGCATGTTCACTGCATGGATGTGTTGCGGCCTGCATTAAGTAGGTCCTGGGGTGGAGGGGCATCTGTTGACAGGAAGAATGGTGAGTGGGAAAACACAGCTAGGAAAACCCCAGCAGGAAAACCCAGGCAGCTGTGGTGTCACTGGATCAGTCTGGAACAAGCAGGAACTGGAAGCCGCAGGTAAGTCGCAGGCTATGTGTTCGGGTGCCTACTGATGTGGCTGCACTACAGCCTGCATCAAGTAGGTCCTGGGGTTGGTGGGGCTTCTGTTGGCAGGAAGAATGGTGAGTGGGAAAACCCATTTGGGAAAACCCCAGAGGGAAAGCCACAGGCAGCTGTAGTGTCACTGGATCAGACTGGATCAAGCAGGAACAGGAAGCCACAAGCAAGTTGCAGGCTAGGTGTCCAGGTGCCTAAATCAAATGGATTTGGAGGAAATTTAGTTGCAGCAATTCTTCTTTATCGGGAACATGGATTAGAGTATCAGATGTATATTGCCCTAAACCTATGGGTGGGTGTGTTTGTGTTGCCCTGTTTTTGTGAATTGTGCCATTTTCAGATGATTTCAGAGTTTTCAGCAGTGACCTAACCATCAGGTCATGTTCACTGGAAATGACCCTTCCATTTGCAGTTTGCTGTTCATATTGGAATATTGGGGAAACCTTTGCTGGTTTCCCTATATTTATCTGTAGTTCATTGGTTAATTCTATGTCCTTCAAGGTGGAATTAAGGACTGTTCGTCTGCAACGTTTTTATGCATACAATTGTGCTTTTTTAATGGAGTTTTAGGAAGGATAATAGTTTTAAATTCTTGTCCAGACCTGCTTGAAAGAGGGTATTGCAAATTGTTTTTCAATTTATATTAGTGATTGCAGAACAGCAGGAAGGGTGCTTAACTTATCTACCGGCAGATAGCTTGAAGCATATCCAAATGAGAGGACCATTAATTGTTGTTTTAACTTTTGTTCTGGGAGGAACAATGAGCCTTGCTATTTATGTCATCTGAGCTTAGGTGGATTGAGTTTCTTTTACATTGATTGATTTCTACCATTTCCCAAGTGTCACAGTATGTGTGTAGTTGATATACTTTTGTCGGTGCCCCTTTTAATGTTGTTGTAATTTTCCTTCCTTTGGGATCGATGCCCGTGGGACAGATGTTTCCTAACTGGGAAGACCATTACATAGTTCTTTAGCTTTGTGACTGGGAGGGTTGAGAAAAAAATTCAACTTCTTTTGATTATGTATCAAGGAAGAGCGATTGTGTTTGCTTGGCCTTACAGAGGAATTGGAAAACTGAAGTCGGGTAATAGAGCTAACATGTCTGGTTGATTTTTGTTAAGGGGAAAGTTTAATACAACCTTGTAGGTCTTCAGGTTTTTGTGTTTGCATGGTTATGCAAGGGCTTACTATCACTTTTTGTTCTGCCACACACAATCTTCTATTTTTGGTAAGAAACTGTGCCTGCCCATTTATGTTGCACTAGCCTCCTATGATGTCTAAAGGGTATGTGGGCACCAGTTCTTACAAGATCACAGTTCACAAAGCACAATTGTTAAAGGTTGGTAATGGAGGGAATTGGTGGCAAAACCTGCTGTAGTGAGATGCTTAAAAGTTGTCTTGATGCAGGGATGGCAGGGATCCTTGAGGTAACACTCCAAATCTATTTACAGGAGGAGTCACCAGATGTACACCTTTGTTCCGGGCTCCCTCAAAGCCACCTCTTTGGATGTAACAACTCCTACTGTTGCCCAACAATCAGTCAGACACACAGGGAAGGAAGAGACGGGGACAGTGGGTCGATGCGGGGCTAAAAGGCCAACAATCAAGCAATAAAGTCAACAGAGTCAAACAGCTTAACTTGGTGGTCCATCTTGCTGTTAGCCCAGTCACAATTGGCCTGAGAGACACAGGAGAGGGGGAGTTGAAGTGGGGGAACATCAGCACTTAGGCTACCCGCTTTCATGCACCACCAGACTGTACCCTCTGCTACCTATGCCTAAAATACCTTCTGTGTTGCAGTCTAGCTGTCTAGTGATTGGAAACTCTGATTCTTGACCACTGCTCCAGCTGCCAAGCTGTTTGACAGTGATGTAGCAATGGAGCAACTCATACAACACATGACATTTTTAATTAGCTCCTAAGTAAATCATCTGTGTCAAATTCCCCTCTTATTACATACAGGTCACCTCTAAGGTCGGCTTGAGGTAGCCCATAGGACAAGGTGCTATGTAAATAAAAAGCAGGGGCTGTGCTTTTACGTTTTACATGTCTTGGTAGTGAAAAACTCCCAAAGTCGTTTTTCACTACTGTGAGGCCAACTCCTATCATAGGCCAACATTGGGAATTCCTTAATAATATACGTTTAAGGTGTAATTTCTGATTAGAAAAAAGTAGCTTTGTCATGCTTAGTATCATTGGATTGGAACTGGTAAATCTTTTTTCCTGCTAAAGTTACTATTTTAGAAATGGCACTTTTAGAACATGGGCATTTCTCTTCTCTTTTTGCTTGTGTACCTTGCAGCCTGTCCCTTATACCCATCTAGGGTAGGTTACAGCTACACTTTGTGCATTCCCTCTAGACAGGCACAAACAGAGGCAGGATGGGTGTGACAAAAGACTCATCTGCATTCATCCACATTCCGATGGGCCTTCGTGGGCAGGAAGGGTGAAGGGAAGCTGACAGTTAGGGCCAGATGTATCAAAATGCAATTGTGCATTTCTTAAATAGCGACTTCATAGAAATAGCTATTTAAGAAATTGAAAATTCTATGTAGAGAGATACAGATTTCCAAATAGGAAATCGCTATTAAGAGATCCCATTGCATTTTAGTCAATGGGCCGGTTTTGCATTTCCTAAATAGCAGTTTTTTTTATTAAGAAATCGCTATTTAGGATATGCAAAACCAGGGATGGCAAAGGGCGAAAGGCCTTCTTGGAGCACACCAAAAATAGGGGTGCACCTGTAGAGCATACATATGCCTTGCAATATGTGTGCTCTATTGCAATTAAAAAAATCACTTTGAGGTGCCTTTTTAAATTGCACCTGGTTACCACTGACTTAAAGTCAGTAGTAACTCCATCTCCTAAATGCCCACGTCGCATTTAGGAAATGCTTTGTACATCAGCATAGGAATTGCAAATAGGACACCCCTATTTGTCATTTCTCAAAGGTCTTTGTACATAAGAAAAGGCCATTTTGCATTTCTTAATAGCCCAAAATACTGATTCAGATCATTAGGAAATGCAAAGGGGCTTTGTACATCTGGCCCCTGCAGTTCAATAGGGAAATGCCTGTCACCACACAAAAGAGCTGATCGCCCCCCCACTGGTTGTCTGGTGCCAGGGTTAGGAAGAAAGGATCTCTGTGCAGTTCAAAGACCCCTCTTTGAAGTCACCCCCACTTCAAAGACACATTTGGGTATAAGAACTGGGTCTCTGACCCCACCAAATGAGTACACTACTGGACCTGGGAAGAACTCTGCTGGAATAAAGACTGCTGTGCTGTAATGATTGTCTGTTTGCCTGGACTGAATGCTTTGCTGAGCTACCCTGCTGCCGTCTGATATCTACCCTGCTGAGGACAATGCCTCGCCCCATCTCATTTGAACCCAGAGTGACTCCAAGAGCTTGCCCCCTGTTCTTCTGTAGTCTCAGGGACATAAATGACTGCCTGCAACTCTCCTGGTGCTTCCGGACTCTACCATCTGTGAGTACTACCCTTGCCTGAGGTGACCCCATCCCACCCTGGGCCTCAGATGTCAGTTTTTCAGCTGATTTCTGTCAAAAATGATTCATCGTCACCACTGCACCAGTCGGAACCAACACATTGCCCCCATGATGCCAATGCAGAGGCTGTTTGACAGCAGCAGATCCACAGCCTGCACAGTCGGATGACGACGCTCTGCGTGGCTTGATGACAATGCATTGCATTCATCTCTAAGGACTCTGACGCCTATGTGGGACCCGACTACAAGGTTCAACGACAACCTAGTGACCCGATTGTGTGGAAAATATCACAGCATTGCCTTCGCATTTGCTCCTTGCAGGAAGTTGGCTCTGTATATACTATCTCAAAGTGAGAGATAATGTGTACAGAGTCCAGCGGTTCCCCTTAGAGGTTGATAGTGGCAAAATGAGATAATTCTAATGCTCTATTTTGTGGTAGTGTGGTCGAGCAGTAGGCTTATCAGAGGGTAGTGCTAAGCATTTGTTGTACACACACAAGCAATAAATAAGGAACACACACTCAAAGACAACTCAGGCCAATAGTTTTTATAAAGAAAAATATATTTTCTTAATTTATTTTAGACCCACAAGATTCAAGATTTGAAGTAAATACATAAAATGCAAGGTACTCCACACAGGTAAGGAAGGAACTTTGCATCAGAGCAGTAACATACACAGTATAGGTTAAAATGTCAATAAGCTATTTTAAAAGTGGACACTGCAAAAAATCAACAGTTCCTGGGGGACGTAAGTATTGGTTAATTTCTCAGGTAAGTAAAGCAGTTACAAGTTCAGTCTCCTGGGCATAGGCAGCCCACAGTTGGGGGTTCAAGGCAACCCCAAAGTCACTGCACCAGCAACATAGAGCGGGTCAGATGCAGAGGTCAAAGGATGGCCCATAACACATAGGTGCCTATGGAGAACAGGGGTGCTCTGGTTCCAGTCTGCCAACAGGTAAGTACCTGCATCTTTCGGAAGGCAGACCAAGGGGGTTTTGTAGAGCACTGGGGGGGACACAAACAGGGACACAAAACACACCCTTAGCGGCACAGGTGCGGCCGGGTGCAGTGTGCAAAGTTGGTGTCGGGTTTGCTATTGAAAGCAATGGAGGGACCCGGGGTCGCTCTTGCGATGCAGGCAGGGGATGGGGGCACATCCCTAATCCTATAGGGTGAATCCTCTAATCTCAAGATGGAGGATTTCTAAAGGCAGAGGTCACCACAGCTCAGGACACCTTAGGGGCTGTCCTGACTGGTGGGTGACTCCTCCTTGTTTTTCTCATTATCCTCTCCTGCCTTGCGGCTAAAAGTGGGGGCAGTGGTAGGAGGGGTGGGCATCTCCACTAGCTGGGATGCCCTGGGGTGCTGTAACAAAAGGCATGACCCTTTTAGACTCACCACCAGGTGTTACAGTTCCTGCAGGGGGAGGTGAGAAGAACCTTCACCCAGTGCAGGCTTTGTTTCTGTCCTCGGAGAGCACAAAGGCTCTCACCCCAGGGGGCAGAAACTTGTCTCAGTGGGAGGCTGGCACTGACCAGTCAGTCCTGCATTGAAGTATTAGGTAAATTAGAGGGGGCATCTTCTGAGATGCCCTCTGTGTGCATTTTGTAATAAATCCAACACTGGCATCAGTGTGGGTTTATTATTCTGAGAAGTTTGATACCAGACTTCCCAGTATTCAGTGTAGCCATTATGGAGCTGTGGAGTTCGTTTTGACAAACTCCAGACCATATACTTAATATGTTCACACTGTACTGACAATGTCTAAGAATAGACTTAAACACTCTAGGGGCATATTGCTCATGCAGCTATGCCCTCACCTGTGGTATAGTGCACCCTGCCTTAGGGCTGTAAGGCCTGCCAGAGGGGTGACTTACCTATGCCATAGGAAGTATTTTGTGGGCATGGCATCCTGAGGGGAATGCCATGTCGACTTTGTCTTTTTCTCCCCACCAACACACACAATCTGCAATGGCAGTGTGCATGTGTTAGGTGAGGGGTCCCTTAGGGTGGCCCAACACATGCTGCAGCCCTTAGGGATCTTCCTTGGTCACAGGGCCTTGGTACCACTGGTACCTTTTACAAGGGACTTTTGCCAATTGTGGAACAATGGTACATTTTTAAGTGAAAGAACAGTGGTGCGGGTCCTGGTTAGAATGGACCCAGCACACTTCTCAGTCAAGTCAGCATCAATATCAGGCAAAAAGTGGGGGGTAACTGCAACAGGGAGCCATTTTCCTACACTCCTAAACTCCGATGCTAGCTCCATACAAGGTGCTTTTTCAGCGAACCCTGTGTGGGTTCTGTACCCTCCATCTTGGTTTTACTCAAATATATATTCTCTATTTTTATAAACCTGTGTGGTGTTTTTTTGTGGTGTTTTCACTAGGCTACTGTGTGTGTGTTGCACAAGTACTTTACACATTGCCTCTCAAGTTAAGCATCTTTTCTCTATGCCAAGGCCCAGAGGATGAGCACAGTTTTATTTGAAGTGTACTTTACACATTGCCTCTCAAATTACGCTTGATTGCTCTATGCCAAGCTACCAGAGAGTGAACACAGGTTAATTTAAAGTGTGTACCCTCTTACCTTGACTAGAGTGAGGTACCCTACTTGGATAGGTTACAAACCACTGCCAGCTACAAACCACTTTCTAACACTGGTGATCAGAGGCGAGGATAGGACATGTATTTGTACTTTACGTAGAGTGATTGGTGTATACTACTTCCATATCACAGACCATTATGAGACGACATAATGTTTTTCCTTTTGGTCTTTTTGCCTTCCTAAAACTTTGCAACTCTTGAGTCTTCATCCATAATCATGTGTCAGTCTGGGGAGCAATCAGCAGTTGTTGCAGATTTGGTGTTTGAGCAGGAGAGTTTGGAAACATATACAGTAGTTCAGCTCAAAATGTTCTGGAAGGACCTCACATGTCCTTTAAAAGGCCTCACCAGGAAGGAGGGGGATGCAAAGGGCACCAAGGGCCTGGTTGGCAGCCAGGAAGGCTGGTGAGCACACAGAGGAAGGGAATGATCATGTGGGCATGGAGGAAAAGATTCTGCAGGGTGATGCTGTGGACAGTCAGGATCTGCCTGGGAGAAAGGCACCTACCAGGACAAGCACCAGTGTTTCTTCAAGAGTTCTGTCCCTAGAGGAACTTGGAGGGCAGGCGGGAACCTAGGAAGCACCAAGTGAAGCTGGAAAAACTCAAGACGGAGCATGAAAGGGAACTCCAACTGGAAGTAGTCTTGCTCAAAAGAGAGGCAGAGAAAATAAAAATTGCCATGGAGGAGAGGAAAATTATTTTAGCTCAAGAGCTGAGCTTGAAGGAGGTGGACTTATAAAGCAGGTCCAGAACAGATGGTGGCAGCAGTTCTGCAGTGCAGTTTAGATGAATGGCACATATATCCAAGGATGCAGGGAAGGATTTTGTTGTGGGGGATGACATAGAGTAGTGGTTTAGGGTTTGTGAAGTGGCATTGAGAATGAACAGGGTCCACGAGAGAGATTGAGGGCTGGCCCATGGAAGTAATTCACAATGGAGGGGAGAGACACCTTGTTGGCTTTTGATCTAGAAGATCAGATGCGGTACCCTGACATGAAAGAAGCTCTAACCAGGAGATATGGTCTCAACCCAGAAAGTTACAGGGCAAAGATTAGGGAGAATGCTAAACTTGGTTCTCAGACTTGGGTGGAGTATGTATATGTATGTGAGCTTGCCAAGGAGGCAAAACAATGCCTCAGCACCAGGGTCACAAAGACATTGGATGTGGGAGACTCAGCCAAGGGTGGACAGGGTCTCCAACAGAAGAAAGAGGGGAGGGGACAAAGATAAAATGAAGGAGTTCTCTAAATGGCCCCAAACTAGTTCCCCTAGGGTAAGGATTCCCAACCCCTTTTGAAAGGAAGAGTTGGTTCCCTTCAGGAAAGCCTGCAGGGAAGGGACCCCAGGTGTTTTGCCTGTAATCAAGAAGGGCATTTCAAGGGAGTGCCAAGTGACCCAAGTCGGCACAGCTCCCCACAGGTGGGCAGTCAATTGGGGTGGCAAGTGAAGCGCTTGAGGAGGAGTTGGCCCCAGTTAGTGGTGGGGAGCCAGCTGAGTTAACCCTAGTCTCCCTGGCTGAGGTAGTCCAGAAAACCCTCATGCCTGAGGGCACTAAAAAGTACAGGCAGTGCTTAATTTGAGCCAGTGGTTGCCGGTGTGGTGCACCAGCACTTATTTTCGAGGACAGGCACTTATTTTTCTGCATCAGTTAATTGCTGCAAGCAAAAGATACATATGGGAAAGGCCGAGGAAGAGAAAGATGGAAAAGCATTACAAAGGGAGAAAGCAGAAAGCTGCAAGATTGAGTTGTAAATGGATCAAAGAGGCCTGAGACGGCCATAGGATTACGCTCCCTCAATGTTCTGTGCACAAACATTTAAATGCAGCAGCTGTGTGCTTCAGCAGAGAGCTTTGAACACCAGCACATTTTTATTTACAAATTAAGCAATGAGTACTTACAGTGAGTGGCCCATAATGAGAGGTGGTTTTAGGCTCTGAGAGACACAGGGGCCAGCATGATAACTGTTCACTGTCATCTGGTGTCTGAGGAGCAGGTAATCGCTAATGTGGTCCACCAGGTTGTAGCAGAAGACAACAGTGATTGGTGGCTGATGTTCCCTTGAGTGGGAGGTCTCGGTTTCCTTGAAAGCAGCTGTGAGTCCATCCATGCCTGTTTGCTAGTAAACAACCTGGAGCATACCACCTTGAAGGAAATGCTTTCTTGGCATGTTACCCCCAATTTCTGCCTGTTTGACAGTATGTTTTGCCTGTCACACTGGGGTCCTGATAGCCAGGACCCCAGTGCTCATAGTTTGTGGCCTATGTGTGTGTTGTGAGTATGCTTAAATGTGTCACTGAAGATCTACTAACCAGAACACCAGTGCTTATGCTCTCTCTACTTACCAAATTTCTCACTATAGTTAAGCGACTCCATATTCCAATTCTGATTGGCACACAGGACCCCCCTTATAAGTCTCTAGTATATGGTTCCTAGGTACCCAGAGCATTTAGGTTCCAGGAGATCCTTATGGGCTGCAGTATTTGTTTTGCCACCAATAAGGAGCTCAAACAAACCTTTCTTCAGGACTGCAGCCTGAGTGAAATAGTGCCCACACTATTTCGCAGCCGTTTTCACTGCACTTATGTAACTTATAAGTCACCTATATGCCTAACCTTCATTTACTGAAGGCTAGGTGCAAGGTTACTGTGTGTGAGGGCACCCTTGCACTAGCAAAGGTGCCCTCCCGTTCTCCAGGGCCCATTCCCTGGACATCGTGAGTCCTGTGATACCATTACACGAGTGCACTACATATAGGTCAATACATATATGTAGCTTCACAATGATATGGCCATGTGAGGTGTCTAAGATCATGGAACTGTTCCCCCATTCCAAATCTGGTATTGGGGAGCCAATTCCATGCATCCTGGGGGCTCCACTGTGGACCCCCAGTACTGCCAAACCAGCTCTCTGAGGTTTCAACTGCAGGCCCAGCTGCTGCCACCTCACAGACAGGTTTCTGCCCTCCTGGGTACTGAGCAGCTCAATCCCAGGCAGGCAGAACAGTGCATTGCCTCTAAATAGGCTTTGAAGGGCACAGATGGTGCCCTCCTTGCATAAGCCAGTCTGCACCAGTTCAGAGACCCCCAGTCCCTGCTCTGGTGCGAAACTGGACATAGGAAAGGGGAGTGATCACTCCTCTGTCCATCACCATCCCAGGGGTGGTGCACAGGTCTCCTCCAGTGTGTCCCTGGCATTAGCCATCTTGGATTCCAAGGTGTGGGGACACTTTGGAGATCTCTGAGTGGCCAGTGCCAGCAGGTGACATCAGAGACCCCTCCTGATAGATGCATACCTGGGTAGGTAGTGAATCACCCTCTCTGGGCTATTTAGGGTCTCTCCTCTGG
The DNA here is from genome assembly GCF_031143425.1 of Pleurodeles waltl. Classification (NCBI taxonomy): domain Eukaryota; kingdom Metazoa; phylum Chordata; class Amphibia; order Caudata; family Salamandridae; genus Pleurodeles; species Pleurodeles waltl. The sequence goes on from NC_090439.1 coordinate 397,594,763, forward strand.
GTGTTTCCTCAGATTCAGCTTGCAAGACTCCTCCAGGAATCCTCTGCATCCTCTGCTTCAGCTTCTGACTGTCAAATCAACCGCAGACTGTTCCAGGAACCGCTGTATCTGCAACAAAGTATCCAGGATGACTCCTGTGGCCTGCAACTTCAGCTCCAGCCATCATTTGCAACAGTTTCCAAGGTATGCACACTCTGAGGACTACCTGTCTTCGTCCTGCACCAGAAGAACCAAAGGAATCTCCCATGGAGTGACGGAGTCACTTCCCTGCTTCTGCAGGCACCCTTCTGCGGTACACTGGGACTCCTCCTCTGATGACGAGAGTGCTCCCTGGAACACAGGTGGTGGCCTGACGTGACCCAGACTGTCCTAAGGTCCAGCTGTCCAAATTTGGTGGAGGTAAGAGCTTGCCTCCCTGTGCTGTGACAGTACCCCTGTGAACTGCGTCTTCTCCAGCTCCTTGGGCTTCTGTGCACTTCTTCCGAGAATCCTTCATGCCCAGTGTAGCCCAGGTCCCTACCACTCCATCCTGCAACGCACAACTGAGTTGTTCTCCGGCGGCGTGGGACCTTCCTTTGTAGTACTGTGATAACCACACTTTGTATCTTATTTGTCCCCATGTTCTGCGACTCCCGTAGTGCTGCCTGGTCTTCTGTGGGCTCTCTGAAGTGCTGAGAGCCCCCTCTGTCTCCTCAGTCCAAGTTGAGACCCCCAGGTCCCTCCTGGGTCCAGGCAGCTCCATTTTGACAAAAACCGCATACTTGCGTGAACCAAGGATTGTTGGCAAAATCCAGCGACACAAACAGCCTGCATCCAACAACACGATGTGGGACATCACCTGTACCAAGCAGGAACCTGCAGCCTTCTTCTTTGGTGCTCTTCTGTACTCTTCTTCTTACCAGAGAATCGACTTTTACACCTTCTGGGTTGGCAGGGGCTCCTGTCCTTCCTGGACTCTCCTTCGACTTCTGGACTTGGTCTCCTCTCTCCACAGTTCTTCAGGTCCAGGAATCCATCGGTTGTTGCTTGCAGTCTTCCTTGGTTCTTGCTAAATCTCTTATCACAACTTGTGTTGTGTCCTGAGGAAACTTGGTGTACTTTACTCCTGCTTTCCTGGGATCTGGGGTGGGGTTCTTTACTTACCTTTGGTGTTTTCTTAAAACTCCCAGCGCCCCTCTACACACTACATTTGCTTAGGGGGGAATTTGCGATTCTCATTCAACTATTTTAGTACATGGTTTGTGTTGCCCCTAGGTCCATTGCATTCTATTGTATTTTCTACTGTTTGCACTATTCTATGACTGTTTACTTGGCTGATTTTGGTTCCTAGTGTACATATTGTGTATAATACTTACCTACCAGGAGGAAGAAGAACAAGGGGTGTGGAAAACTCACCCCTGATACTCCTACAGTCGAAGAGGAGGCTGAACCTGAGGGGGATGCCCCAGAACCTAAAGGGGAAGAAGTGACCGAACTGGGGGACCTTCCTGAGCTGACCCATTGGCAGCTTGAAGGAGGCTTGAAGGGAGGAATTCTGCGTAGCGCAGAAAGAGTGCCCTACTCTTGAGGAAACAGGTCAAGGCCCAGGCAGCTGGTGACACCTCTGGATCACACCTGATTTACTGGGAGAATGATCTCCTGCATAGTGAGCATAAGGTTGCTAAGAACTGGCACAACCCATGTGATGGTGGTGCCCCAGTTTTCCAGAGCCTTCCTACTGGATCTGGCTCATGATGTGCCATTTGCAGGTCATTTTGAGCAGGACAAGACATTTCACAGGCTTGTCACACACTTTTATTGGTTCCTAAATGAGGAAGGCCTCAGATGTGTTCTGCAGCACCTGTCAAACATGCCAGATGAGTCGAAAATCTAGGAAGAGTTCCAAGGCTCCTCTTCAACTGTTTGCTGTTGTAGGCCCCTTTTGAGCGAGTGGGCATTGACATTGTGGAGCCTCTGGACGGCAAGACAGCCATAGGCAAAAGGTCTTGGTAGACTACACCACCTGGTTTCCAGAAGCTATCCCTCTGAGAACAGTGAGTGTGCCCACTGTGGCCAGAGCACTTCTGGGGATCTTCATTCATGTGAGTTTCCCCAAGGAGGTGGTATCTGACCAGGGTGCCAATTTCATGTCTTTGTAAATTAGTGCCATGTGGAAGGTGTGTGTTGTTACCTACAAGTTTACCACACCTTCCCACGCCCAAAGCAATAGGTTGGTTGAAAGGTTCAACCATACCCTGAAGGTCATGATCAGAACCCATGAGACCTAATTGAGATATCCTGTTACCATGCCTGTTGTTTGCCTACAAGGTGGTTCGGCAGAAGGGGGTTGGCTTCAGCCCTTTTGAGCTTTTGTATGGCCACCTGTGAGTGGACCTCTCAGTTTGGTGAAGGAAGGCTAGGGGGGCAAGCTCCTAAGAAGCCACCCCAAGATGTATTCTGTTACATGCTGACCTTCAGGAACCAGACAGCCTGTTTCCGCAAACTCACCCAGGACAATATGTAAGCTAGCCAGGAGTACATGATAAGCTGGTTTGACCTGAATACCACTCTGGTTGAGTTTCAGCCTGGTTAGAAAATGTGGGTGATGGCCCCGGTAGAGCCCTGTGCTCTACAAGACCACTGGTCTGGGCCATTTGAGGTTAAAGAGCGTAAGAGTAGTATCACTTATCTGGTGGATATGCAAACTCTGAGGAACACTTTGAGGGTCCTGCATGTGAACCGCCTCAAGCTGCACTTTAAAAGGTCTAAGTTGACTATGTTCTTGGTCACAGATGATAGGGTGGAAGAGGAGAGTGAACCTCTTCCCAACTTCCTGTCTTCCAAGGAGCAGAATGGGTCAGTGGACGGTGTGGTCCTCTACCCTACTCTGACTTTAGAACAGCAGGGTAACTGTAGTCAGTTACTGGGACAGTTTGTCTCCATGCTCTTAATCATCTCTGAAGTCACCCAATGATGTACCCACGATATTGACACTGGGGACACCTTGCCTATTAAGCACAAGTCTTGCAGGTTGACTGATAGAGTGGGAAACAGCATCAAAAAGGAACTATCTATGATGCTGGAGTTAGGGGTGATTGATCACTCCAACAGTCCTTGGTCCAGCCAGTGGTTGTAGTCCCCAAGGCTGCTCCACCTGGTGTCACCCCTGAACTGAGGTTTTGTTTGACTTCTGTGGGCTCAATGCCATCACCAGGGCTGACGTGCAGCCCAAGCTGATGGGCTCATTGACCAGTTGGGAGCTGACAAGTTCTTCAATACGTTTAATCTGAGTTCTGGGTACTGGCAGATCGCCTTGACCGAGGGGGCTAAGGAGAGGTCTGCGTTCTCTACACCAGAGGGTCATTACCAGTTCTGTGTTATGCGCTTTGGGTTGAAGAACTCCCCAGCCACATTCCAGAGGCTGGTCAACCAGGTCCTAGCTGGATTGAATCACTTTAGTGGTGCCTATCCAAATGCCATTGAAGTCTTCAGTTCTAACTGGGAAGACCCCTTGCACCACTTCCAGGAAGTGTTGATGGCCCTGCAGAGTGCAGGCCACTCTAACGAGTCCATAAGTGCCAGATAAGGCAGTGGTCTATGGTGTACCTGAGGCACCAGTTAGGTAGTGCCCAGGTGGCACCCCTACATCCCAAGATTGACACCATTCTGGCTTGGGCATACCCCAAGACCCAGACAGAGGAGAGATCCTTGTTAGGCCTCACAGGGTTTTGCAGGAGATTAGTCCATGACTATGACACCATTGTTGCACCCTTGACAGAGCTGATTTTCAAGCAGCAGCCACTTTAGGTGATCTTGACAGTGGTGTGCCAGACCGCTTTTGACGCTCTGAAGGAGGCCATGTGCATAATACCCATGCTTTAGGCTCCTGATTTTCTATAGAATGTTTGGCACAGACGGATGCCTCAGAACATGTTGTAGGAGCCATGCTTTCACAGCAAGATGAAGAAGGTCTAGATCATCCTGTAGCCTTCATTGGGAGAAGGTACTCACCAGGGAACAGAGTTGGAGTGCAATAGAAAGGGAAGGCTCTGCTGAGGTCTGGGCATGACCCTACTTGTTTGGGACTCTTGTACAGGTCCAGACAGACCACAGGTCCCTTAGATAGTAATGCAGCTGAGGGGTGAGAATCCTAAACTTTTGAGGTGGTCCGTCTCCCTAAAGGGAACAGACTTTACAGTGAAACACCTCCCTAGAACAGAACACACCAATGCTGATGGTGTTTCCAGGTTCTTCTGTCTTAGTGATGAGAACCCCCAAGCTGTTGGGTAGCTTTCCTCACTTTCAGCTGGGGGGACACATGTTAGACCTGTCAGCTCTTGGCATGGTTTTTCCTGTGTTTTCGCTTCTGACCTCCTGCTTTTGATCCTGTGCTGAAGTTCGTTTGTAATGGTTTTAGGACTCTGGGCACTCTACCACTATTGACCAATGCTAGAGTGCAGGTGCCCCCCTGTCTAAATTGTATTGGTGATTGTTTTTTCCATGATTGACATATTTGATGTACTAGTAAGCCCCGAGTATAGTGTACCAGGCATGCCCAGGGCTTGTAAATCAAATACTGCTAGAGGACCTGCAGCATTGATTGTGCCACCCACATGTGTAGCCCTGCAAACACATCTCAGGCCTGCCCTTGCAGCATCTGTGTGTGCAGTTTTAAATTGCCATGTCGACCTAGCAAGTGCATCCACTTGCCAGGACCAAATCTTCTCTTGTATTTTCTCTAAGTCACCCCTAAAGTAGGCCCAAGGCAGCCCCATGGGCAGGATGCAGTATATTTAAAGTTAGGCCATGTACTGTTGTGTTTTAATTGTCCTGATAGTGAACTACTGCTAATTTTGGTTTTCAGTATTGCAAGAACTAATTCTCCCATTGGGTAACATGGGGATTGTCTTTAAATATCTTTCAAGTAAAATTTCCCATTGGGAGCAGATAGAGATTTGGGGTTTGGGGTCTCTGAACTCACAATTTACAAATGCATCTTTTGGTGAAGTTGGTTTTTGAACGGTAAGTATGAAAATGCCCCTTTTAGACAGTGGGCATTTTCTTACTTAACCAATTTGGGCCACTGCCCATCTTCTGAACATACATCTGGGCCAGGAGGACAGTTGGGCTATTTGTGCATTCACTCTGGACAGTCAAAAAAAGAGAGCTGGGGTGTTCTCTCCATATTCTGATAGCCCATCACCAGGCTGATGGGTCTCCCTGAGCTAGAATGGTCTGAGGAGCTGACACTTGCACTTGAATAAGGCTGTGCCTGTCCTCAAACATAGCCATCTCCAACCCCCTGGAGTGTGTCTAGGGCCAGGGAAGAGAAAGCAGGGTCTTGTGTGCTGCAAAGACTTATCTTTGCAGTTTGCCTACTTCAAAGACAGAAATGGGTATAAGTACTGGACCTCTGAAATCACATAGTTAAAACACTTCTGGACGGAGGAGATTCTGTCAGGAAGAAAAGCTGGATGCGGTAGGAGGGACTGCCCCTCAGTCTGCTGCTTTGTTCTGCTGGCCTGCTGCTTGCTGCTTCTGTCCTGGAAGTAAAAGGACTGGACTTTGCTTTCTACATCCTGCTCTCCAAGATTTTCCAAGTGCTTGAACTGAGCTTGCCTCCTGCTTAAAAGTCTCAGGGCCATCAGAGACTTTATCTGCCAGCACTGGGTCTGCTTGCAGACAGTCCTGACTGGCCAGGTGGTGCCAAATTCAGTTCCTGGGTCCTTGGAAGTACACTGTGGTGATCTTAAGGAGAAAACCATGAATCAACTTCCAGCGGTGCTTTGAACCGGTGCATCACTGATCTAATGCAGTGCCTGCTTCACCACTGTAGAATCAACGCAGCACCTGCGGCGCTGTTGTACAATCGATACAACGTCTGCTTCACTGCTGTAGACCAACACAGCACATCTGTATTTTTGATGCATCGTCCCTGGGCTCCACTTTCTTCATCTGCACCTCACCACAATAAGGAACAAAGGCTTCATGTCTGGAAACTGAGGCATTGCCTCCCCTGACAGTAAGGAACCAACACATCACCTCCTTGCAACAGTAAGGGACCAATGCATCACCTCCCCTGACAGTAAGGAACAAATGCATTGCTTGCTATTCAGGTGCCTCACCTCCCCTGCGCCTGTTCTCATCTTTGATTTTGGTGCACCTGATGTACTTTGCCCTAGAACAAAGGCAGAAATTGACTTCTATGGACTAAACATGCTTAAACTTTTTTAAATGATATCTTGACTTGTGTATGTTGGAGTTTTTCGTTTTGGTCTTGCTTCACTCAGATAAATATTGGCTATTTATCTAAACTGGTGTGGAGTCCTTTTCTAGTGTTTTCACCATGACTGCTCTAGCCCAGCTACCAAGGGGGTAGCAGGAGTTATCCTAATGTGTGACTTCTTTACCTCTGAATCGACGCATCAGTGATCCAATGCAGCGCCTGCTTCACCACTGTAGAATCAACGCAGCACCTTCGGCGCTCTTGCAGAATCAACATAACGTCTGCTTCACCGCTGTAGACCAACATAGCACATCTATATTTTTGATGCATCGTCCCTGGGCACCACTTTCTTCATCTGCACCTCACCACAGTAAGGAACAAAGGCTTCACATCTGGAAACTGAGGCATTGCCTCCCCTGACAGTAAGGAACCAACGCATCACCTCCTTGCAACAGTAAGGGACCAATACATCACCTCCCCTGACAGTAAGGAGCCAACTCATTGCTTACTGTTCAGGTGCCTCACTTCCCCTGCACCTGTTCTCATTTTTGATTTTGGTGCATCTGATGCACTTTGCCCTAGAACAAAGGCATCCATTGACTTCTATGGAATAAACATGCTTAAACTTTTTTAAATGATATCTTGACTTGTGTATGTTGGAGTTTTTCATTTTGGTCTTGCTTCATTCAGATAAATATTGTCTAATTATCTATACTGGTGTGGAGTCCTTTACTAGTGTTTTCACCATGACTGCTATGGTCAGGCTACCAACGGGGTAAGCAGGAGTTATCTTAATGTGTGAGTCCTTTACCCTGACTAGAGTGAGGGTCCTACCTAGACAGGGTACAAACCACTGCCAACTTGAGACCCCATTTCTAACAACAGGCAGGGCTAGTCACAAATTCTCTACACAAACATCAATCAATCAGGGATTTGCAAAGTGCATGAGGGTCTCAAGGCGCTGAGGAGGCGAGGAGGGAGAGGGCAGGGTGGTACTACTGCTCGAACAGCCAGGCCTTGAGAAGTTTGCTAAAGGTAAGGAGGTCTTTGGTCTGGCACAGGTGGGTGGGAAGAGTGTTCCACTTTTTGGTAGTGAGGTGCAAGAATGATCTACCACCTCTTGTAGTTCTGCAGACAGGTGGGGCAGTTATGAGGAGGAGGTTGGCAGAGCGGAGATGCCGGGTCAGAAGGAGAGTCGTATGTTGAGGTATTCTGGTCCGGTGTTGTGCAGTGCTTTGTGAGCGTGGTTGAGGAGTTTGAAGGTGATTCTCTTGTTGACTGGGAGCCAGTGCAGGTTTTCAGGTGGTCTGCGATGTGGCAGTGGCGAGGGATGTCCAGGATGAGGCGTACAGAGGCGTTCTGGATGTGTTGCAGCGTCTTCTGGAGTTTGGCATTGGTTCCTGCGTAGAGGGCATTGCCATAGTCCAGCTAGCTGCTTACGAGGGCTTGGTTGACTGTTCTTCTGGTTTTGGTGGGTATCCATTTGTAGATCTTTGGGAGCATGTGGAGGGTGTTGAAGCAGGAGGAGGAGATGGCGTTGACTTGCTGGGTCATGAATAGTGAGGGGTCCTAGATGAATCCTAGGTTGCGTGCGTGGTCGGTGGGAATTGAAGCGATTCAGAGAGTGGTAAGCCACCAGGAGTCATCCCATGCAGAGGGGGTGGAACCGAAGATGAGGACTTCCGTATTGTTGGAATTGAGTTTGAGGCAGCTCCTCTTTATCCATTCGGCGATGGCCTTCATTCCTTCATGGAGGTAGATCTTGGCGGAGTACTTGGTGAGGGAGAGGATCAGCTGGGTGTCATCAGCACATGAGATGATGTTGAGGTTGTGGGATCAGGCGATGTTAGTGAGCGGGGATATGTAGATGTTGAAAAGGGTCGGGCTGAGGGATGAACCCTGGGGTACGCCGCAGATGATTTCGGAGGCCTCTGAGCAGAATAGGGGGAGGTGGACTCTCTGGGTTCTGCCGGTGAGAAAGCAGGTGACCCAGTCCACGGCTCTGTTGCGGATTACAGCATTGCTGAGGTGTGAGCGTAGGGTGTGGTGGCAGACGGTGTCGAACACGGCCAAGAGAACCAGGAGAATGAGGGCCGCGGTTTTGCCACTGTCCAGTATGGTTCTGATGTAGTTGCTGGCGGCAGTGAGGGTGGTTTCGGTGCTGTGGTTGCTGCAGAATCCACATTGGAAAGGGTCCAAGGTGCAGTTCTCCTCTAGGAAGCGGGTTAGTTGTCTGTTGACAGCCTTCTTGATGACTTTTACCGGGAAGGGGAGCAGGGAGATAGGCTGGAAGTTCTTGATGTCCTTTGAGTTCACCTTGGGTTTTTTGAGGAGGGCGCTGATCTCGGCGGGTTTCCAGCTCTCTTGGAAGGTGGCGGACTCGAAGGAGCTGTTGATGATCTTCTGTAGTTGGGGTGCGATGACGGAGCTTGCTTTGTTGAGGATGTGGTGATGGCAGGGGTCAGATGGCTAGCCTGAGTGTATGGTGTTCATGATTTCGATGGTGTTGTTGTTGTTGATGGGGGTCCAGGAGAGCAGGAGGTTGGTCGGAGGTGAATCTGTGTTGTTAGTGGTTGCTGGGGAGGTCTGGGTGCTGATGCTGTCATCGATGGCTGTAATCTTGCGATCAAAGTTGGAGGCTAGGCAGTCGCGGAGGTCTTGGGATGGCGGGATGTCCTTGGCATTGGAGTGGGGGTTGGAGAGTTCCTTCAAAACTTTGAAGAGCTCCTTGTGGCTGTGCGCATTGTTGTTGATTCGGTCTTGGAAGGCGGTTCTTTTGGCAGCTCGGATGAGTCGGTGGTGTCTGCGGATGGTATTTTTGAAGGCTGTGTGGTTGTCCAGAGTCTGATCTTGGCGCCACTTTCTTTTGAGTCTTCGGCAGCTTTGCTTAGATTTGTGTAGGTCAGCGGTAAACCAGGCCTTTCTGTTGGTGCGTCTATTGGAGGGATGCTTTATTGGGGTGAGAGTATTGGCACAGGTGTTGACCCATTGCCTGAAGTTGCGGGCAGCTGCATCAGTGTCAGTGGTTTCGATGGGTGGGTTCTGGGAGAGGGTTGCGATAAGTTGGTCTTCCAACTGTGGTGGGGGATCCGTTGTGGGTGGTGGTGTGTTGTGGGTTTCTTGAAGGAGAAGTGGATGCAGTAGTGGTCTGTCCAGTGGATATCGGTGGTGTGTCTGAAAGAGACGTGATTGCTGGCGGAGAAAATAGGGTCGAGTGTGAGTCCTGCGGAGTGGGATGGTGTTGTGACGAGCTGTTTGAGGCTGAGGTTGGAGAGGTTGTCGAGCAGGGTGGCGGTGTTGTTGTTGTTGGTGTTCTCGAGGTGGAAGTTTAAGTCTCCGAGTAGTATGTAGTCAGTAGATGCGAGATCGTGCGTGCTGATGATGTCGGTAATGGAGTCACTGAGTTGCTGTCGTGGGCCGGGGGGCCTGTAGATGAGGGTCCCCCGAAGGGTGGTGTTTTGGTCAGTGTGGATTTGGAAGTGCAAGAGTCGGCAGTGCGGAGGGTGTCTTCGGTGTTGGTCGTGATCCTGAGGGCGTTCTTGCGGATGATGGCGATGCCTTCTCCTGGTTTGTTGGAGCAGTCCCTGCTAGTGATCTTGTAGCCGTCGGTCAGGAAGGCGACGTCTGGGGAGGCTGAGTCGTGTAGATGCCATAGCTCTACTGCGTGCTTGTGGATGGAGCGGGTGTTTAGGAGGATACATCTGAGATGGTTGCGTCCTGCCTTGGTGGGTGGGTCGTTGGTGTAGAGTCTGGTGAAGGTGCAGTTCTGGCAGGAGAAGGGTCCGCGGGTGGTCTGCGGGGAGAGTTGAAGGCAGGTGGGAGAGTGGATGGTGTTGACGGTATGGAGGGTGGCGGCATCGTAGTGAAGACGTGCATGGCGGCGGTGGGGGGACGGGAGCCAGGGGTCCTGGGGCTGGGCATGGTCCAGGCGTGGACGGGCGCAGATGGGCTTCCCTTTGGCATGCCTTCGGCCGCCATTAAGTAGGGAGGTGGGGGGGAGGAGAGGACAGCTGGGAGGCGGGAGGGGGATGGAAAAGAGTGCGAAAAAGAGGCCAAAGACGAAAAAAGGGGCGGGTCTGAGGGTGCAGCAGCGGCGGGGGAGAGTGAAAGTGAGAGAGAGAGAGCTTAGTGAGAGAGAAATGAGGAAAAGGAGCACAAAGGGACAGTAGTGCAGCAGAGAGCAAAGCAAAACAAAGCAAAGCAAAAGGAGGAGAGAGCCAGAAGGTAGCCTAGTAGAAAAGCAGAGCTCTCCCACAAGACACCAGGGATGAGGCGCAGGCAGAAGCCTGGGGGTGGAGGAGGGCCTCTTAGAGGGTGGAGCAACAGGAGGCAGAGAAATGCACTGACCAGGTCAGTGGTATTGCTCAGCCTACCACGCAGCGGCCGCCATTAAGTAGGGAGGTGGGGGGTAGAGGACAGTTGGGAGGTGGGAGGGGGACGAAAAAGGGGGCAGAGCCAAAAAAGGGGGCGGGCCACAGGGGCAGCAGCGGCAGGGGAGAGAGAGGGGGGAAGGTACCAGTGAGATGGATCCTGAGATCTATGTGCCATCAAATACTACAATGTACAGGCAATGGATCACCATCAATGAGCCAGGTGTTGAGGCTCTGGGGACTCAGGTGCCAGCATGACTATCACTATGGCAAGGAGTTAGCTAGTGTCTCCATAGCAAGTGATTCCCTATGCATTCCACCAAATTGTGGTGGTTGACAACAGGGAGGGTCACTATCCAGTGGCCCCTGTTCTGTTTGAGTAGGTGGGGGGGGCAGGACTTCTGAAGATGGCTGTGAGCCCTGTCATGCCTGTGGACTGCTTGTTGGGTAATGACCTGGAGTCCACTATCTGGAAAGAAGTGGAAACCAGGACTCCTGTGGAGATGTTAAGGTTACCTAATTGGATTTGTGCTACCACAAGGCCCATGGCTCCCCAGGAGGGGAGTCAGAAAGGGCTGCAACCTGGAATAAGGGACCAGTCAATTGCTAAGGAAAGGAAAAGCAGAGGGTGTGGGAAACAAACCCCTGAGTGTTCCCCCAGTGAGATGGATGGGGTACTTGCAGTGCTTCCCTTGGTGACCTGCCTACACTTGCTAGATGACATGTAGAAGGAGGTCGCACCAAGGAGAAGTTTTCTAGGGCACAAAAGGAGTAACCAACTTTTGAGGGCACAAAGAAACAGGCCAAAGCCCAAGCAGCAGGTTATGTCTTTGGAACTATCACATTTCCAGGGAGGACAACCTCCTTTACAATGACCCTAAGGTTCATGTCCATGGGACAACAAGGGCCCTGGTGGACCCTAGTGATACAGAGCCTTCCTACTGGACCTGGCTCATGAAATTCCCCTGGCAGGACACTTGGGCCTTTGCAAAGCTTGTTCCCCACTTTTATTTGTCTTAGTTTAGGACTTCAGATTTGTTCTTTTAGGGCCTGTGTGACTTGCTAAGCCAGGGGGAAGAATGGGCAAAGGCTGTAAACCTCCTTATTTCCTTACCTGTCATTTGCACCCCCTTTGAAGTGGTGTCTGACAGGGGCACAAAATTCATGTCTACATTTATTCTGTCCATGTGAGAGTATGGATTAACTACAGGTTCTCTATCCCATGGCACCCCCTAACCAATGGCCTTGTTGAGAGGTTCATCAAGACCCTAAAAGGCAGGATCAGAAGTCCGCCTGAAGGGCCTCAGGAAAAAGTGGGATATCCTCTTGCACTGCTTGTTGTTTTCCTACATGGAAGTAACACAGAAGGAAGTGGGATTCAGTCTCTTCGAAGATGTTGTAGTTGGGGGTGATAGAACACTCCAGTAGCCCCTGGTCCAGTCCTGTGGTTCTCGTACCAATAGCTGCCCCATTGAGTACCACACCTGAACTGAGGTTCTATGTGGATTATAGAGGGCTCAATTCTGTGACAGAGATTGATACTCACCCCATCCTCCGGGTAGATGAGCTCATTGACAGCATAGGGGCTTCCCAGTACTTAAGTACCTTTGAGCTTACATCAGGGTACTGGCAGAAGGCCCTAACAGAGGGAGTCAAGGAGAGGCCAGCCATCTCCCCTCCAGAGGGCCACTATCAATTTAAGGTGATGCCCTTTGGATTAAGAAACCTCCCCTGCCACCTTCTACAGGTTGGTGAACCAGATCTTTGCTGTATTGGAGGCCTTCTCAGCTGCCTCCCTGGAGTGCATAACTGTCTTCAATTGCTGCTAGGAGGAGCACCTCTTTCACCTCCGGGGAAGTGCTTCAGGCCTGCAATAGGCAGGCCTGACTATCAAGGTCAGTAAGTGCCAGATAGGGCGGGGGTCTGTGGTGTACTTAGTACACCAAGTTGGCAGGGGTAAGGTGCAGCCCCTCAAGGCCAAGATTGAAATAATTAAGGACTGCGAGTGCCCCAAAACCCAGACTGAGGTCAGAGCATTCACTGGGTACTGTAAGAGGTTTATCAAGGTATCAAGGTATATGGCACCATTGTTGCCCACTTGACTGAACTAACTTCTAAGGAGCAGTCCGGAAATTTTATTTGGACAGAAAATGACAAAAAACATTTGATTCCCAGAAGCAAGCCATGAGCACAGCCCCTGTGCTCAAGTCCTTTGACTTCGCCAAGGGGTTTATCATTCAGACAGATGCCTCAGAGCATGGCATGGGACAGTTTTATCATAGTTCAGTAATAAAGACCTAGACCAACCTGTAGCCTACATCTTTAGGAGGTTACTATCCCATGACAGAGGTAGAGTGCTATAAAAAAAGAAGCTTTTGCTGTGGTCTGGACCCCAAAGAAGTTGAGGCCACTCTGTTTGGCATTTCTGATTCAGTCTGATCACAAGCCCCTCAGGTGCCTCATACAAATGAGAGGTGACAATCCAAAACTGTTGAGGTGGTACTTTTTTGTACAGGGTGAGGACTTCAGGATGGATCCCAGACCTGGCGCAGAATATGCCAATGCTGATGGTCTTTCTAGGGGGCATATTTATACTCCGTTTGCGCCGAAATTGCGTCGGTTTTTTTGATGCAATTTCGACGCAAAACTAACTCCATATTTATACTTTGGCGTTAGACGCGTCTAGCGCCAAAGTCCATGGAGTTAGCGTCATTTTTTAGCGTGGACACCTACTTTGCGTTAATTATATGCAAGGTAAGCGTTCCCGTCTAAAAAATCGACTCCGAGGCATGTGCGTGGGATTTATACTCCCGGGCAAAAATCACGCCCGGGAGTGGGCGGGTCAAAAAAAATGACGTACAGGCCACTTTTGCGCCGTTTTTTAGCGCCTGCAAAAGGCAGGCGTTAAGGGACCTGTGGGCTCTGAAGGAGCCCAGAGGTGCCCCCCCATGCCTCCAGGGACACCCCCTGTCACCCATGCCCACCCCAGGAGGACACCCAAGGCTGGAGGGACCCATCCCAGGGACATTAAGGTAAGTTCAGGTAAGTGATTTTTTTTGTTTTTTTTTGTGGCATAGGGGGGCCTGATTTGTGCCACCCTACATGCCACTATGCCCAATGACCATGCCCAGGGGACAGAAGTCCCCTGGGCATGGCCATTGGGCAAGGGGGCATGACTCCTGTCTTTGCTAAGACAGGAGTCATTTCTATGGGGGTTGGGAGTGAAAAAAAATGGCGCAAATCGGGTTGAGGCGAAAAAATTGCCTCAACCTGACTTGCCCCATTTCTTGACGCCCAAGCTCCATTTTCCCCTACGCCGGCGCTGCCTGGTGTACGTCGTTTTTTTTAACGCACACCAGACGGCGCCGGCGGCTAACGCCGGCTAACGTCATTCAATAAATACGGCACCCGCATGGCGCTTCAGAATGGCGTTAGCCGGCGCTAATTTATTGGACGCAAAACTGCGTTGGCGCAGTTTTGCGTCAAAAAGTATAAATATGGGCCTAGGTTTTTCTGTCTTAGTGATAAGAACTATAGAGTTTGAGTTGCGGTCTTCACTTTCAGTGGTGGGGGTGGAAACATGTTAGACCTGACAGCAGTAGGATGGTCTTCCCCAGACCATGTGCCCTTACCTCCTGTTTTTGCTTTATCTTGTTTGCTGGCCTTAGGACTCTGACCACTTTACACTGCTGACTAGTACTAAAGAACATGTTTCTCCCCTAAACATGGTAACATTGGTGTATCCATTATTGCACATTTAATTTACTTGTGAGTCCTGTGTAAAGTGGTATACCATATATCCAAGGCCTGTAAATTAAATGCTACAAGAAGGCCTGCAGCACTGAGTGTGCTACCCACATCAGTAGCCTTTAAAACCTCAGGCCTGCCATTGCAGGGCTGGTGTGTGCAGTTTCACTGCCACTTCAAATTGGCATTTAAAAGTTCTTGCCAATCCTTAAACTCCCCTTTTAGTACATATAAGTTACCTGTAAGGTAGACCCAAGGTAGCCCAAAGGCAGGGTGCTATGCAAATAAATGGCAACAGATGTACTTTTCAATTTTACATGTCCTGGTAGAGAAAAACTCAAAAATTCGTTTTTCACTGCTGTGAAGCCCACTTCTCTCATAGGCCACCACTGGGAATTCCTTAATACGCTATTAAAGTGCAATTCCTGATTAGAAAAGAGCAGCTACATCATGTTTCATATTCTTGAAATGGTAATGATAAATGCACTTTTCTAGTAAAGTCGGATTTACCATTTCTACTTTAGAGATACCACTTTTAAAAAGTGGACATTTCTTTGCTCTTACTGCTGTGTGTGCTTTGCAGCCTGTCTCTAATACTACAACTAAAAGTATTTTTGCTGACAAAGTTCCAGGAGAAGAAACACAAGGAGATACAGGTTTAAGAGTAAAAGTAACCTTTACTCCCTTACCATCTGCAATCCCTGTTGACATCTAGGCTGTTAAGATAGCAGTCTTAAAGTAAATTGGGGAGATTGGCCCTCATCAGTTTAGAACTTTCCACAATACTACAAGAGAACAGAGGGAAGCTACAAAAGAACTGGCAGCGATATGGTAATTAAACCATCCGATAAGGGGGTGAGACGGTTATTCAGTCAAGAGAGACTTACTGGAATGAATATCTTCTCCTCTTAAGTGACACAAGAAACTATGACTGATTACAAGCAGATCCCACTGATTACCTTAATAAAGAAATCAGTAGCACGTTATAACAGGCCTTAGCAAATGCTTGAATCATGAAAGAAGAAGGGGCTTTCCTAAACAATAAATCTCCCAGTATGCAGTATTTTTATACCATCCCAAAGATTCTCAAGAATTTGGAGAAACCACCAGGATCCCCTATAGTTTCAGGGATCGGATCGGTATTAGAGCCCCTGTCCAAATTTACAAATGTTTTTCTAAGACCAATAGTCCAAGGCACAAGAACATACTTAAAGGATACAAAAGACATATTACTGCTTTTTAGTGATATTGATTTTGATCCAGAAGGGCAACTCCTTGTGGGTTTGGAATATCAAGGGTTTGTATCACAGTTTCCAGCAGCAAGAAACTCCCAATTTGGTAGAGAATGTATTGTTCGAGGTAGACTGGGATTACCAAACACCAAAAAAATTATAATGGAAAGCTGTAAGTGGGCCCTAAGCAACAACTTTTTTGAATTTGAGGGCTCCCTGTATTTGCAAAAACACAGAACCAGCTGCGTTATATGTACACCATTTGGAAACACATAAAATACTTAACACCCATAATCCCTTGCTGAACAGGATTTCCATTTGGAAAATTTATATAGATTATGTTTTAGTCATCTTGACATCTTTTGTGAATTGGCTTAACACTCAGAATTAGTATTTAAAGTTCACTTCTAATATGAGTAACAAAGAGCTGGTATTACTGGATTTGAAAATTGAGGCAGATCAAGGTGTATTAAAAAGTATGACTCATGAGAGACACACGCAAAAAACAGTCTATTATTATGTGATAGCTCCCACCCACAACATCTAAAGGAAAAATCATTGGGTTTGCACAGTTTCTCAGATTAAAAAGAAACTGTTCTGACATTAAGGACTAAAAGCAGGAAAGTATCTGAAAAGGATCAAATGCTTGTCGGAAACACATCACAAAAAAAGAAAAGACTCACCATCGGAGACACAGGGAAGAACAACACTGCCATGGAATCCGAACTACAAGTTTTTTCCATGATCTTCTACCTTATGCCCCACCTCGAACACCAACGCCGATGAATATGACGAAGGGGAGTACAGCCGCCTAGCACAAAAGGGAAGGAGGGAGGAAAATGAGAGTAATACACACGCACATGACACACACCCAACACACACAGACCATACACACAACCAGCTGCACATGAAAAACAATTTGCACCTGCTAAACGGCAGAATAATGCAAGGACAACAGGAATGCACCAAGGTGAATGTATTGATATCAACAGCTAATAAATAATCCAATTGTCCATGAAACTGGTATGTACAAATGTACACAAAGGGACGCTGCCCAGTCCAATGTTCAAAGGGCCCACATGGCCACAGGGCATATTCCAAGGCCTAACTCGAATCCTGACTTTATTGTGATTGAACTCTGCAGGGGAATCAGTTTGCAAGTGGGCAGGCACCTCAGAGGGATGGGGAGTAGGGAGCACCTCAGCTGAATATGGGAACAAGCCCACTGGTTCTGGAAGGGTCTCCATGCCCATTTCTCTGACCTGGGAAGTGCAAGGCCAAAGTCTCTGAAGTGGGTGACTTTCCTACTGGTTCTGGAGGGGTATCTATGCTCAGTTCGCTGCCCTGGTGAGTGCAAGTCCACAGTCTCTGGAGTGGGTGACTTTCCCACTGGTTCTGGAGGAGGCTCCTTGCTCAGGTCTCTACCCTGGTGAGTGCAAGTCCACAGTCTCTGGAGTGGGTGACTTTCCCTCTGGTTCTGGAGGGGGCTTCCTGCCCAATTACCTATGCTGGGGAGTGCAAGGCCAGAGTCCCTGGAGTGGGTGACTTTCCCACTGGTTCTGGAGGGGGCTCAATGCCCAGTTATCTGTCATGGGGAGTGCAAGGCCACATTCTCTGGAGTGGGTGACTTTCCCACTGGTTCTGGACGGGCTCCATGCCCAATTGCCTATGCTGGAGAGTGCAAGGCCAGAGTCCCTGGAGTGGGTGACTTTCCCACTGGTTCTGGAGGGGTCTCCATGCCCAGTTCTCTGTCCTGAGGAGTACAAGGCCACAGTCTCTGGAGTGGGTGACTTTCCCACTGGTTATGGAGAGGGATCCATGCCCATTGCTGTGTCCTGGGGAGTGCAAGGCCACCGGTTCTGGAGTGGGTGACTTTCCCACTTGTTCTGGAGGGGCTTCCATGCCTAGTTCTCTGTCCTGGGGAGTGCAAGGCCACAGTCTCTCAGGTGGGTGACTTTCCCACTGGTTCTGGAGGGGGCACTTGTACAGCAGCCACTGGAGGATGGCCTACATGGCTTCTTTGGTGGTGATGGCTGCAGTGTGGTGGCAGATGGAGGTGCCTCCTGGGCAGCCTCTGCAGGTGGTGATGGCTGCAGTGTGGTGGCAGATGGAGGTGCCTCCTGGGCAGCCTCTGCAGGTGGTGATGGCTGCAGTGTGGTGGGAGATGGAGGTGCCTCCTGGGCAGCCTCTGTAGGTGGTGATGGCTGCACTTCCCCAGCTGGCAGTGGGGGCCCGTGACCACTGGTGGTGGTGGAGGTGTCACCCTGACAGCCTCCGCTGGAGTAGAGGGCTTCGTCCTCTCCATGACATGGGGTGTGGAATCCTTACCCTTCTTGGCAGGGGTTGATGGCTTCTTCCCCTTCATGGCAGGTTGTACGTGTTTGTTAGCCTTCTGGGCAGAAGTGAGGGCTTCTTCCCCTTCAAAGCAGGAGGTGCAGGCTCCTTCCCCTCCTTGGCTGGAGGTGCAGGCTCCTTCCCCTTCTAGGCTGGAGATGTTGGATCCTTCCCCTTCGTGGCTTGTGGAGTGCGATCCTTCACTTACTTCCCACCATGACTAGGTGGTGCCACCACTGTCCGCTTGGACTGTTTGGCTGAGGTGCTGGGCTGGGTCATTGGGACTCTGCTCATACAGGCAGGATGGGGGGAGAGGGAGGGAAGAGGTCAGGTTGGGCAAGGAAAAGCTTCTTAGGTATGGTGGGGTGGAAGGAGAGAGGAGAGATGGGAGTGGAGGTTGCAGGAGTGGTTGTAGGAGGTGCATGTCTGCTGGATTTGGGTGCAGGTGCATGGGCAGTATGCTGATGTGAGGTGGATGGCTGTTGGGTGTGTGAGTGCTTGCGTTTGTGTCCTTTAGGAGGGGGACAGACAGGGTGGGAGAGGACACAGGGGATGCGTGTATAGATGTTGTGGAGGTGTCTGGAAGTGAGGTGTGTGTGCTGCTTGGTATGGTGATGCTGGTGGTGGATATTGGTGCAGTGCATGCAAATGTGAGTGTGGATGCATCTGGGATGCCAGCCCCTGGATTGCATTCACAATGGTTGATTGCCCTACAGAGATGGATCTCAGGAGGTCAATAGCCTCCTCACTCAGGGCAGCAGGGTTCACTGGGGCAGGACCTGAGGTGTCTGGGGCAAAGGAGATGCCCACCCTCCTAGGTGAGCAGGCACGGGAAACTCTCTGAGGGGCTACTGGGAGGGCGGTGCTGGTACGGGGTGGCGGCTGTACCTGTAGCGAAATTAGTCACAGAGGTGCCCGCCACCACCAGGGAGCTCCCATCGGAGGAGGTATTTGAGTCTGTGTTGTCACCTCCTGTCTCCGCCGTAGTGCCCCCCTTATCCTCTGTCCCACTGATTCTCTCATCGTCAGTGGACTCTGCCTCCTGGTTCTTGTAGGATGCAGCTCCCTCTGTCGCAGGTGTCCCTGTTCCTCTGCCAGATGATGCTAATGCACAGATGGACATGATAATAGAACAAAAAAGGGGGGAGAGAGAAAAAGGAAACCCTGGGTCAATGACTGAACCAACACTACAGTTGGCATACACAGCACCGTCACACACAGGGATAAGGCTTAAGCACTATGCATTGCACTGCCAGTGATATGGCTAGATGCTACGGCAAGATGAGGGCAACACACCGCCAATTGCACCACTCCTGGTACCCACAAAGCCGTGCCTGAAATGGAATGCTAACAAGATAGGTAACCTGCATTTGCCATACACCCATTACACTAGAGTTGACCCACGCTGCAATGTCTGGCCTGGTCTTAGGGGCACCCACTAGCTCACATCCACCACACGGGTCCCACCCCACCTGCCAAATTCTGGAATAGTACCCACTGTACTCACCCCCTTGTGGCTGCTGTGATTCCCTCAAGCGCCCATCCAGCTCTGGGTAGGCCACTGCCAGTATGCAGGCCAACAGGGGGACAGGCTCCGACAGGCACCCCTTCCCCCCAGCTGGGCCTCCCCGGTCTTCCATGCCCAGCATCTCAGGTCCTCCCATTGTTTCTGACAGTGGGTGCTCCACCTGCCATAGACCCCCAGGGTCCGCACGTTCTTGGCGATGGCACACCATAATCCCTTCTTTTGATGGGCCCTGACCTGCAGAGGCACTACAGATATGAGATCACCATTAAACAAACACTCCAGCCTGTCACACAAATATCTCACCATTCCCGTTTCTATCACCATTGGCAAACACATTGCCCAGCGCACACCATGTACACCACCACAAGACATTCCACACCCGCCCCCGATGACACAATGCTTGCACACACATCTCCATGCATCCTTTCCACATGCATCCTTCCCAATGTGTACTCACCTGTTGGTCTGGAGGCCCGTACAGCAGTTCATATTGGGGTAGGACCCCATCCACCAATCACTTCAACTCCTCCGAAGTGAAGGCAGGGGCCCTTTCCCCGGTCACACGGGCCATGGTAGGTTCCAGACACAGGCCACAGCAGCACATTCAGTGTAGGTGTTCTCCTGTTAAAGGTCTGGAAAAAAGGGAGGAATCAGATAGAAAATGGTGGTCACGTCCACATTGGTGTACACCGTCACCACCGGCACAGATCCCCATTGGCCACTGTACTCCATAGAGTCCCATATTATCCAATGAGGAATTGCACAGCGGTGCAACACCTCCTTCTGCCACGACACTCAACGTCAGTGGAATTACCTCACTTCCACCTGTCCCTACATACTGGACAGGAGGTGGCCATTTCAGGGGGGTCACAGCGCTAATATCAACATTAACTGCGTCACAGATTAGATTGGCACATGCCTCGCCATTAACACTGTCTCATTACATAAATGCACCTTGTACACTGAAGTTGTGGTTCCATTGATCCAATTGTGACAGCCTACTCACTCTTGTGTCCCTTAGATACCTACCATTGTGGATGAATAGGAGGTAGAGACATACCTCCGTGTACAGAACCCTTGTGGACTTGGCTACACTGGAGGACAGGAACATTATCCTCACCTATAGACTGGACAAGGCCACAATCACAGAGCTGTGTGCCCAATTGGAGCAAGACCAGATCTCATCTATCTATCATCTGACTGGGATCCCCCCTCTTGTGCAAGTGCTATCAGTGCTCCATTTCTTGGCAACTGGTTCTTTCCATGTGACAGTGGGCTTGGCAGCAGGAATGTCACAGGAATGTGATTGACGGGACACATATTGCATTTGTCCCCCCCGCCAGAATGAACAGATATTCAGGAATCGTAAAAGTTTCCACTCACTGAATGTGGAGATGGTGTGCCTGCCGGACCAGTACATCTCCCAAGTCAATGCTAAGTATCCTAGCTCGGTGCATGTTGCCTTTGTTCTGAGGAATAGCAGCATTCCAAATTTGATGGCCCAACTACAGAGGCACAGAGTGTGGCTAATAGGTGTGCCTTGGTCTCCACCCATTGTATGTTAGTGTATGCCTTCAGGTGTTCATCCCATAGGATTGTGTGAGGCTAAATGTGGTCCCTGAATACTTGCAGATGACTCTGGCTACCCAAGCGTATTGTGGCTGCTGACCCCTGTGAGGAATGCCAGGACAGGGGCTGAGGAACATTATAAAGAGGCACATGGATGAACCAGACGGATCATCGAGAGGACCTTCTGACTCCTGAAGGCCAGGTTCAGGTGGATCCCCGTGCTACTCACCAGAGAAGGTCTGCCAGAGAGTAGTGGCATGCTGCATGTTGCACAGCCTGGCCCTCAGACTCCATGTACCTTTTTCTACAGGAGAAGTAGACTGGAGATGCCCCTGCGACATCAGTAGACCCTGAGGACAGTGAGGATGAAGAGGCTGAGGATGAGGAAAACAGAACATCAGTTATCCCTCAATACTTCCAATGATACACAGGTAAGACAGTGCAACTGACCATTCCTCTGACTATTGATGTATTCTGTGTGGCTTTTGCCTGATGGCATTCACTTCCTTTGCATCTCAACTTACTGTCACCTATGGCTTGTCATTTTACAGATGGTGTTGATATAACAACTGTGTACTGATGTGCGGAATACAGACAGCTACAGGTCATTATTTCTATGCTCTCACAGTGTTCAGATCATTTGCACTAGATGTGACTGTTTCCATAAATGCACATTTCCAAAACATAAAACACTAGTAGTCAAGTTGTGTTCAAGGGTGTTTATTGTAGTGCTAAGAAATTGAGAGGAAAGTGCAATGGAATGGGGTGATGATGGAGGAAAGTGCAGGGTATTGTTCCAGTCTGTTTGTAGCACAGGTCCAGTGTCCAAGTGGCCATAGGAAGGGGAACAAAGGCAGTTCAAAGTGGACAAGATGACAGGGTGGGACGCAAGGGGGACAATCAGGAGAGCCTCATTTCCTGGCAGTGGTCTTGGCAAGTGTCTCTAGGTTCTGTCTGGTTTATAGGGAACATTTGTGGGGTGGTTCACCTTCTGCAGGGGGAGGGGTGCTGGTGATCTGTGGGTCCTGTGGTGGGGCCTCCTGCCCACTGGCTGCAGAGGAAGTGGAGGGCTGGTCAATGGACTGGATAATGGTAAGGGCCCGCTGCTGTGCTGTTGCCTCCCTCATGATGTTGGCCATGTCTGCCAGCACCCCTGCTATGGAGATCAGGGTAGTGCTAATGGCCTGCAAGTCTTCCCTGATCCCTTGATACTACCCCTCCTGCAGCCGCCTATTCTCCTGCACGTTGTTCAGGATCTGGCCAATCATGTCCTGGGAATGTTGGTAGGCTCCCTGGACCTCTGGGAAGTGCCTCCTGGAGAGTTGGTTCCCTGGTCCTGTCCTCCCCTGGTGCACAGCAATCCTCCCAGTGTCCCTTATTGCCTGTGCCTCGGGCCCCTGAATGGTATGCCCACTGCCACTGACTCTAGGTCACTGATTGACTTGGGTATGAAGTGTGGACTGGAGCCCCTTACAGGTGAGCACACTACTGATTGACGTGTCCTGGGCACAGAGATATGCATACCCTGGGTGAGTGCTGTGGTTTTGAATACTGATGGGGGAGGCTCTGTAGTGGACTGTGAGTGGGCTAATGGTGACTGGCTGTCCAGTGGTCCCTGATTGCCCTGCCACCTTTTGCTTGTGTATGGTGATGTATTGTGTGATTGTTAGGTTCCCTATGCTGTGCATGCTTTTGTGATGGGTGTTGATGCAGGACTGGGAGGGCTATCCATGCATTGCGATAGCATGCAGGGCTTGGCATTGGTGTTAGTCATATGTGTTGGTGCAGTATGTGGGAGGTGGTGGAGTGATGGGAGTGAGGGTGAGGGTGTGAGATGGCATGCAGGCATGGGGGTGATTAGTAGTAAATATTGACTTGCCAGTGTCCTGTCTTCCGGCTACTCCAGCGAGTGCCTCAGGATGCAGGATTGCCAAGACTTGCTCCTCCCATGCAGTGAGCTGAGGGGGAGGAGCTGGTGCCTTGCTGCTATGGACGTACTTTGCCCTGTAGGTCGTTCCACCTCTTCCTGATGTCGTCCCTTGTTCCTGGATGTTGTTCCACAGCGTTCACCCTGTCCACGATTCTCCGCCATAGCTCCATCTACCTTGCAATGGATATCTGCTGGACCTGTGCTCCAAAAATCTGTGGCTCTACCCTGACAATATCCTCCACCATAACCCTTAACTCCTCAACAGTGAAACGTGGGTGCCTTTGTGGGGACATGGGTGTTGTGTGGGGTGTGTTGGTGAGAGTGTGTTGAGTAAAGTGGTGGGGTGTGTGATGTGGGGTGCATGAGTGATGTATGGGTGTAAGTGGTGTGTGTGTCTAGTTATCTTGGTGTCAGTCTGGTGGCAATAGTTTGTATTCGTAAAGGGTTGTGGGTAATGTGGGTGTGTGTTTTATAGTGCTGTGGGTGTGTGGGTGTGGTGTGTGTAAGAGTGTCAGGTGTGTGTTTTTAGTATTGGCCAATGTGGTGTTGTTTTGTATGTAGGTGTCCATTCTGAGCATGGCGGTATGTACCGCCAATGGTTTACCGCTGTTGAATGTCCGCCTTGGTGATTCGTGGGTCATAGTGTGATGGGCGTTGTGTTGTTGGCATAACTGTATGGGTGTTGGGGCCGCCACTCTTCCACTGACTCTTGGGCTGGTGGATTTGTGTATCTGACTGAATTCTGACGGATTGGTGTGTGTGTGTGTGTCATAAGATGGCGAACGGATATTCGCCACCGTGGCGGTATGTTGGCGGCCGTCACAGTGGCGGTAAGTGTGATTTACCACCAATGTCATAATGAGGTCCTATGTGTTGTATTCTGTATTAGTGTGGAATTTGTATCTGTTGTCACAGAGTTTTTAAATTAATGGTTTTGTGTATATAGAAGTGTACATGACAACCTGTTGCCCAGGGTTGCCCATAGTGTGTGGTTATGTATGAAAGGGATTATCTCTACTACAGTGTTTTTATCCCTTTAAAAAAATGACATCTCCCCATTATTTGTTATAGTAATGTCTTACCAACTAGGTAACTAAAGTTTTCTTCACCAGATAGGTGAGACGTTCACTGTAGCATGAATAGTGCATGCAGTGTGTATATGTTGCTATTTCAGTAATATCATACTTTAGGGGTAATAGGGATTCAGTCCTCTGGCTCTGATAAGAGCCACAGGGAAGAGTAGCCAGAAAAATCTTGACCCATAGATATAGGGGAAATTGATACCGCTGGTTTCTACTATAGCTTCCTTTTTCTAATCATATCGCATGGGGACAGTAATAAAGCTAGTAGGGTCTTACCAGAAATGTATTTTTTTTAATTCTCAACCAAAAAACGTGTCCATCCTTTACCATCATCATCATTTGGTAATAATTAGTGTTCCCATGTCTCTCATTGGTAGCAGCATACCCAGTTCCATAAGTGAAAGGAAAGAAACCCTATGATGAAGCATGCCACCAAGGGGTAATTCTGGCGAGTGAGGGTTTTACAATAAAAGCCAAGTGCTTTTTTACCTGTAGAGGATTGGTGATTTTTTTGTAGACAACATTTTTCTACATATGGTAGTAGGGCTCTCCTTGATTAGAAACTCTGATACACATCTGGGGTAGGTGACAGCTACACTTTGTGCATTACCTCTAGACAGCCACAAATAGAAGACGGGTGAGTGTGACAAATGACTAATCTACATTCATTTGTATTCTGATGGGCCTTCCTGGGCAGGAAGGGCAGAGGGAAGCTGACACTTACACTTCAATAGAGAAGTGCCTGTCCCCATACAAAAGGGCTGATTACCTCCTACTGGTTGTCTTGAGCCAGGTCTTGGAAAAAAGGATCTCTGTGTACTACAAAGAACCCACTTTGAAGTAACCTTCACTTCAAAGGCATATTTGGGTAGAAGACATGGGTCTCTGACCCCACCAAATGGGTACACTACTGGAACTGGGAAGAACTCTGCTGGACTAAAGACTGTTGTGCTGTAAGGATTGCCTGGACTGCTGTTCAAAGGAACTGCTCCTCTGCTTTGCTGAGATGCCCTGCAGCCTGCCGATCTCTGCCCTGCTGAGGATGAGGACCAATCTCAATTGAACCCAGAGTGACTCCAAGGTCTTGCTGGGTTGCCACTGGTTCTTCTGCACTCTCAGGGAGATCAAAGACTGCCTGCAAATCTCCTGGTGCGTCAACGGAATATTTGGGTAGAAGACATGGGTCTCTGACCCCACCAAATGGGTACACTACTGGAACTGGGAAGAACTCTGCTGGAGTAAAGACTGCTGTGCTGTAAGTATTGCCTGGACTGACTTTTCCAAGGAACTGCTCCTCTGCTTTGCTGAGATGCCCTGCAGCCTGCCGATCTCTGCCCTGCTGAGGATGAGGACCAATCTCAATTGAACCCAGAGTGACTCCAAGGTCTTGCTGGGTTGCCACTGGTTCTTCTGCAATCTCAGGGACATCAAAGACTGCCTGCAAATCTCCTGATGCTGCTGGGCTCTGCTGTCTGTGAGTCCTACCATTGTCTGAGGTGCCCCATTCAGTCCTGGGCCTCAGAATTGGGTTTTGCAGCTCCTTTCACCTCATCACCACTGTGTCAGTTGGAAGTTAGGCATCGCCTCTGAGACACAGGCTCAGAGACTGTTCAATGACAGAGAATCCACAGCCTGTGCAGCCTGACGACTATGATCTGCTTGGCTCGATAATGGCACATTGCATTCATCTCTATAGAGTCTGATTGTGACAAGGAGCCCAACAGTGAGGCTCGACAACGAACTGACCCGACTGCATGGAAATTGTTAATGCATCTCCTTGGCATTTGCCCTCAATGTTGATGCTTTTTTCAGCAGACCTTGCATGGGTTCTGTATCCGGCCTACTCTCCATCGTGGTCAGCCTGAAGTTTGGATTTCTACCAGTCCATTGCAACTAAAGTAACCTTTTGACCGCTAGTGATTTCTAAGCACTAATTTTAATTTAATCTTTAAAAATTCATATTGGATTTTTGTCATTTTGGTCTTGTTCTACTGAGATACATTGGGCCTCATTATGACATTGGCGGCAAATGCCACCTACCACTACGGCAACGGCTGCCAACATACCATCACCATGGCTACCGACCGGAATCTGGGGAGGGGGAGGGAGGCAAGTGAGACCCCTTTCAGTGCCAGGGAACGAATTCCCTGGCACTGATAGTGCCTACCGCCATGGTTTTCGTGGCGGTACAGAAACCACGGAAACTATGGCAGTGGGCGGGGTCAAAATACCATGGGCGGCCTAGTGTAGTCTCCAGCCCGGCGGTCGTTACCGCCGTGGCAGTCGGTGTGTTAACTTGGTGGTTTGGTTTAGGCCAAACCGCCAAAATCATAATAGTAGAGGAATGTACCGCCAGCCTGTTGGAGGTAATACTGCCACTATTACACCGACCGCTGGGGTCGTAATGACCCCCATAGCCTCTATTTATCTAAACCTGTGTGGAGTCTTTTGTGGTATTTCCATTGAGTTACTGTGTGTGTATGTGGCACAAATACTTTACAAATTTCCACCTAGTGGTAGGTAGTTATAATTAGGATAACTTTTCCCATAGACAAATAATTTTTTCTTATGCATATAACTTTTGCCCCCTTTGATGACTCTTCAGGAAATAAAAAATAAAAAAGTGTCCTGCTTTGCCTAGTTCTGCTTGTAATGTTTTGGGGTGATGCCTGAAGGAGGGACTGAGAAAAACAGGGGATTCTAAAAAACCTTTACCTCATTCATTGTCAATAGGGATTTTATATTCTTTAGACACAGCTACAGCCCGAACTGCTGAACAGAATTATACCAAATTTGTCCGGAAGCTAGATCTTGGTCCGCAGATTGTGCTTTTTGTCATTTTCTGTAAATCTGTTCAGTAGATTCAGAGTTATTTAAGGTTAAATATAGCTATGTAACAATGCGGATCCTCCTGTGGATCTGCAGATCTGGTTGAGAAATGCAAGGCCCTGGTTGGCTGGCAGCAACCTGACAGAAAAGTTGCAGCTGCCATTTTGTTTGTCACATTGGCTGTGAGGTGGGAAAAAAAGATTGAAAAACACAAAAAGGGTCAGGGTACAGCTATCCTGACCCCATAGGACACATAGAAGGTTGCCTTTGGAACCTCTGAGGGCTTAAAAATTGCCCTTTTTTTCCCTGTTCAATCCACAGATCTCCTGTGTAAATTCATGTGGGCACCGCAGATGCAGAGAAAAATTGAATAAAAACACCTACTCCATCTAACCCCATGCTGTGCATGGCTGAAATCCATGCACAGCCTGAGATTTGGTTCATGTGGGTGGGTTGACAGCAGGGTCTGGTCATAGGCTGTGCGTGGAACTGGTTGTATTAACGAATAAGCTAAAAAGACATAGAAATTCATTGAAAAAACTAAAAGTCACTAAGACGTTATAGTTAGGTTCTGAATTTACTCACACAAAAACAAAGAAATTCAGGAGTTATAGATATGATTACTCTAAGGTAACTATAACTTGAACCCTCACCATGCACATCTAATTACCCCACATATTACATCATTGATGACACCTTCTATGGCATCACTGATATTATCACTACAAGGTTTGCAGTACAATTATTGATGAGAAAACGGTGCATGGCAGAGGCATGAGTTATAGTTACCTTGGGGCACAACTTATAGTTACTTGAGATACCTATAACTAAAACTCATGCTCATTTAAAACCTTAGAAATTCAACAGTTATAGTTAGAGTTATTTCAAGTAACTATTACTGGTGCCCTAAGGTAACTATAACTCGCGCCCTCACAATGCACAGTTTTCCTTCATTAATTTGAATGTTCAAGCTCCATTTATATTTTTAAAAACATAATAGAAGTTGTCATGAGTGTTATACCATCTAGGGCAATTAGCAGTGTATGGCGAGGATGTGAGTTATAGTTACCTTAGACCATGAGTTTTAGTTAATTAAATAACTCTAACTCTAACAGCTGAATTTCTAAGGTTTTGTATGAGTAAATTCAGAACGTAGCTATAACATCTCTGTAACCTTTGGTTTCTTCTGTGAATATCTCATTTTTTTTAATTCTATTTCCTAACTATAGCATTCCTGTAACTTTTGTTTTTATCAGTGAATTTCTATATTTTTTAAACATAAAGGCCCTCATTACAACCCTGGTGGTAAATGCCACCTACCACCGTGCCGACAGCCGGCAACATACCGTGACCTCTGTGGTAATCTGCCACGGGTATTATGACCCACACAGAGAATTCCGCCACAATACAGACACCCACACAAGTCCGTCACACCAAAGGTCAGTGATAAACTGGTGATAGCAAAACCCACACCATTATGCCAACAGGAATGCGCTCACAGTATCACGACCCACGAATCAACGTGGCGGTCTTTCAACCGCGGTAAACCATTGGCGGTGCACACCGCTGCACTCAAAATGCACACACACTTACAAAACCACACCACATTGGACAATACAAAATTCACACACCTGACACACATACACACACCACACCCTCACACTCATGCCACTATAAAATGCACACCCACATTACCCACAACCCCTTACAATGAAAAAAAGAGACCAAGCACAGAGAGACTAGCAAAGAGCACCCACTCAATCAGAGTTACAGAACAACATCACCCATACACCATCCACGCACATCACAGTATACACCCCAACACATCACCCCACACATCACCTCACACATCCTCACACATATCACTCACACTACATCCATGGCACCCCAAAGAAACCCCAGGTTTTCTGAGGAGGAGCTAAGGGTCATGGTGGAGGAAATCATCTGGGTAGAGCCACAGCTATTCAGATCACAGGTGCAGCAGACGTTCATTTCTAGGAAGATGGAGCTATGGCGGAGAATCGTGGACAGGATCAATGCCGTGAGACAGCACCCCAGAACAAGGTATGACATCATGAAGAGGTGGAACGACCTACAGGGGAAGGTGCGTTCTGTGATTTCAAGACATCAGATTGCTGTACAGAGGACTGGTGGTGGACCCCAAAAACTAACAACATGGGAGGAGCAAGTCTTGGCGATAATGCATCCTGAGAGCCTCGCAGGAGTAGCAGGAGGACTGGACTCTGGTAAGGCAAATTTCTATTACTATATCCCCCACCCTACCTGCATGCCATCACATACCCCCACACTTGCCCTCACCCCGATCACTCCACCAACTCACATATATCCCACTATCACAACCCACCCATCCCAATACCCAGCCCTGCATGCAACAACAATGCATGGACCCCCATCACAGACCTGCATGGGCACCCATCATCCCAGCATGCCCAATAGAGAGACTGACCCAGCCCACAAAATCACCACTCACACAAGGCCAAGCGGACAGGGAAAGCATTTTCTAGCACAATCATACAGGGAAACACACCCATGCACAAAATGGCACACACAGATTCATTAACAATGCATTTGCATTGCAGCAGGACCCCTACCCAACATCACCGGAGAGGAGGTGCCAGCTACATCCAGCTCCCCCAGAAGAGGTCCACAGTGATGACAGCAGCTCTGCACGCCTGGATCACGATGACCAACCTGGCCCACCAGGGACCTCTGGACAGTCGGTTACCCTGCCACAGTTCCAAACCACCACAGACCCTCCCCCTCAGGAAACACCACCACAGCACCCACCCAGCAGGCCCATACCTCTGTTCCCAGGACACATCAATCAGCAGTGTCTCCATCACTACAGGAAACCCAGGCAACCCCACAAACCCAGGGTGATCAGGGACCAGGGGTCAGTGGCAGTGGGCACACGGTTCAGGGGACAGAGACACAGGACAACAGGGAAGCTGTGAGGACTGCTGTGCAACAGGGGGAGGACAGGCCCAGGGAACCGACCCTCCACGACCCTCCACGAGGCACTATCAAACATCATGGGAGCATACCACCATTCCCAGAAGACCGTGGGCTAGGTAAAGGCCAAGTAACAGGAGACCCAGCGGCTGCAGGAGGGACAGTACCTGGGGATCAGGGAGGACCTAACCAAAATATACACCATCCTGGTCACCATTGCAGGGGTGCTGGCTGCCATGGGCAAGACCATGAGGGATGCAGTGGCACAAAAAAGGGCCCCTGACACTAGCCAAACCGAGGAACAGCCTTCCACTTCCGCTGGCGCTAGTGGACAAGAGGCCCCGCCACAGGACCAACAGGCCACCAGCACCCTACCCCCTGCAGAAGGAGAACCACCCTGCAAACGGTCCCTGCGGTCCAGGCAGAAGCCAGAGAACATTGTCAAGACCCTCACCAGGAAATAAGACTCTCCTGATTGTCACCCTTCTGTCCCACTATTTCACCCTGTCCATCTTGAACTACACCACTTCCAATGCCCTCTTGGACAATGCACCTGTGATATCAATAGACTGGACTCTAACTGGAGATTCCTCCACCTCACCTTCACCCCAGCCCTTTGCACTTATACCCATACTAATTTACACAAAATAAACACCCTTGAAACATAAACCATACTGGAGTCAGTGTAATGATTAGAAAAATGTATTATTATAACATTAACAAAGCGTGCAATGTCTATGTTCAGTGAAATATACTACAGGATGACCTTTGGTGGTGAGCAGTACATATAGCAGGAGCCAGAATGGGGTACACAGATCTGAAAATAGAGAATGAAAAGGGAACAGTCACTGTCCATAGACAGAGCCTGCCATGTACAATGTCCAATAGATTACTGTAATGTAAAGTTGAGCCACAGTCTCTTCCCTGTATGTCACTGGAAGTACTGCTGTATAATGTTTGTTCTGTTGTCCACATCTTATTCATCTGCCTCCTCTTCTTCACTGTCTACAGGCTCCACCTCTGCCACAGGACCATCTGCAGGCTCATCCTCCTGCAGAAAAGGCACCTGGCGTCTCATTGCCAGGTTGTGAAACATGCAGCATGCCACAATGATCTGGCACACCTTCTTGGGAGTGTAGTATAGGGATCCACCTGTCAGATGGAGGTACCAGAACCTGGCCTTCAGGAGGCCGAAGGTTCTCTCAATAATCCTCCTTATACACCCATGTGCCTCATTGTAACGTTCCTCTGCCCTTGTCCTGGGATTCCTCACTGGGGTCAGTAGCCATGAGAGGTTGGGGTAACCAGAGTCACCTGCAAATATCGAGGGACAACTGTTAGACACACACTAACCCTTAGGGACAACCCCATACTCAGACCCCTACTGATACCTTGGGCTCACCTATTAGCCACATCCGGTGCCTCTGGAGTTGCCCCATCACATATGGGATGAAGCTATTCCTCAAGGTATAGGTGTCATGCACAGAGCCAGGATATTTGGCATTCACATGGGAGATATACTGGTCTGCCAAACACACCATTTGCACATTCAGCGAGTGATAGCTTTTTCTATTTCTGGAAACCTATTAATTTCTTCGGGGGGGACAAATGCCACATGTGTACCATCAATGGTACCAATGATGTTGGAGATATGTCCCAGGGCATAGAAGTAAGCTTTCACTGTGACCAAATCATCCACCTGGGGGAAAATGATGTAGCTGCGCATGTGCTTCAGCAGGGCAGACAACACTCTGGTCAACACGCTGGAGAACATTGGCTGAGACCTTCCTGATCTCACGACCATTGTAGTTTGAAAGGATCCACTTGCCAGGAAATGGAGCACTGACCGAACCTGCACTAGAGGGGGTATTCCTGTGGGCTCACAGATAGCTGACATCTGGCTCCAATTGGGCACACAGTTCTTGGATTGTGGCACGATCAAGTCTGTATGTGATATAATGTGTCTGTCCTCCATTGTCAACAGGTCCACCAGGGGTCTGTACACCGGAGGATGCCACCATCTCATCATCTGCCTCAGCGGTTCTAGCCTATGAAGGAGAACAGTGAGCAGAAGGTCATATTTCCACATAGATGGCACAACTGTTGTTGAATTTACATCACAGAAGCAGTGTGTGAAGTCGAGAGTCAGTTGATGTGCCAATGTCTGCTCTGACGCAGTTAGGTGCCATGCCATGTGCCCCCTGAAATGGCACCTGCCTGGCCTGTGAGGAGGGACAAGGGGAAATGAGGTGAGAGTGCTGGTGTTTTGCTGTGTCGTGGTAGGCGGTCGATGACCACAGCGCAACTTCGCATTGGTTATCATAGGGCCCTATGGGTACGGTACCTCAAGATATAGTTGCTGGTAGGCACCGCCGCCGACATCACTGCCATTTTCTAACTATTCACTCACTTGCTACCTGAACATCAACAGGAGAGGACCTACACTGCATGTGTTGCCGTGACCTGAGTCTGGAAGCGACAATGGCTGGAGTGCCTGGGGAAAGGGACCCCGCCTTCACTGCGGAGGAGTTGGAGAAACTGGTGGATGGGGTTCTACCCCAGTACATGTTACTTTATGGTCCTCCAGACAAACAGGTGAGTACACTGTGAGCATGATGTGTGGGCAATGCATGTTTGCAGTGGTGTGGATGTAAGCCACATGTTGGGGGGTGCAAAGGCGTCCTGGCCTGAGTGCTGCATGAGAGGTGGTTAGTGTGTGTGCCTCAGGGCATGGGTGGGAACTGGTGGGCAATGAGTATGATGGTCCGGACGGGTGAGTAATTTCCTTTTCCGCTGTCTTTTCCCTCTAGGTCAGCGCCCACCAAAAAAAGGGTATTTGATGTGCCATAACCATGGAGGTGTGGACCCAGGCGGTCTATCACCGGCGGAGCCCTCACTGCTATAAGAGATGGGAGGACCTGCACCACTGGACCAAGAAAACAGCATTGGCCCAGCTGGGGCTGGCCTCCCAATGTGGAAAGGGTGCCCGTCGCACCATGACCCCCTGATGTTCTGCTTCCTGGCGGTGGCCTATCTAGAGTCGGATGGGCGCTTGAGGGCATCACAGCAGCCACAAGGGGGTGAGTACAGATTCTGAAAGCTGACTTTGAGCTCTTTAGGAGCTAGCAGGGTGGGGAATGGGGGTGGTGGGTACCCCTAGGCCAGGACAATCATGGCAGGGTAGGTCCCTTGTGTGCAGGCTCTGAAGCACTCCAAACCCAATGGTGTTAGTGGGCAACTACTACTGGGTAGGGTCCTGTGGGTGTCAGGTGTGCAGATGCTGGCGTTAGGCATTGTACCCCATGGGCTTGTGACTACCTTAGTGACTGGTTGGGCATGGCCTAGTGCATAGGGCAGCTCCCTGTGTGTATTGTACGCCAAAGGTAGTGTTGTTGCTGGCATTGACCAAGTGTATCCTCTGTCTCTCTCCCTCTTTTTGTTTTGTCACCCTGTCCTTGTGTGCATCAGCATAATCTGGCGGAGGAGCAGAGGCACCGGCGACAGAGGGAGCTACATCCCACATGGGCCTGGAGGCCGAATCTACAGAAGGTGAAGGCACCAGTGGGACAGAGGGTGAGGGGAGCTCCACTACGTCGACAGGAGGGGAGACCAGTGACTGCGATTCCTCCTCCGATGGAAGCTCCCTCGCTGTGGCAGACACCTCTGTGCCCACCCCAACAACAGGTACAGCTGCCACCCCCCATACCAGCACCACTCTCCCAGCAGCCCCTCACTGTGTTTCCTGCGCCCACTCACCCAGGAGGGTGGGCATCTCCTTCGCCCCATCCCCTGTCAGCCCTGCTGCCCTCAGTGAGGAGGCTATTGACCTCCTGAAATCCCTCCCTGTTGGGCAGTCAACCATTCTGAATGCCATCCAGGGTGTTGAGAGGCATTTGCAACAAACACATGCATACCTGGATGGCATTCATTCTGGCTTGGTGGCCCAACAGACAGCATTTCAGGCTCTGACCTTAGCACTGATGGCAGCCATTGTCCCTGTGTCCAGCCTCCACCCTCTAACTTCCTCTACCCAGACCCAATCCCCTCTACCTCACCCTATCCCAAGCACACCACCAGACCAGCATGCACACAAATCAACACACAAAAGTGGCTCAGGAAAACATGAGCACCACACATCATCTCACAGGCACTCACACAAGCACCATACCCATGCAAACATAAACATCCACTGCCTCCACTGTGTCCCCCTCCGCCTCCGCGTCCACCTCCCTCCCAGTAGCGTCTCCGCTCACACCTGCATGCACTACATCATCATCCACTACCTCCATCACCAGCACGCCCATCACTACACACCCCTCACGAGCAGTCACCACCCCTACAACCATGCACACACCCCCTGTGTCCTCTCCTAGTGTGTCTGTGACCCCTCCTCCCTATGTACACAAACACAAGCACCCACCCACCCAACAGCCATCCACCTCACAACAGCATCCAGCCCATGCACCTTCGTCCAAACTCAGCAGACGTACACCTCCTACAACCACTTCCTCTTCCTCCACTCCCAAACCCTCTCCATTTTCCTGTCCCAGTGTGTCTAAAAAGATTTTCCTGGCTAACATTGACCTCTTCCCTACGCCTCCCCACGGTCCTTCCCCTAGGGCCAGGGTGTCAAAATCCCAAGCAAGCACTTCAGCCACCAACTCGGCATCTGCGGTGGTACCTGCAAGTCCCAGGGGATCAAAGGGGGCATCCGTCAGGGCTGGCAGTGTGCCACCAACCAATGCAATGGACCAACTGATTCCACCACCTGCCAAGGTGAAGAAGGGGCCAGCATGCAGCACAGCCAAGAAGCACGACCCACCCAGAAAGGCCTCCCCCAAAACTGCATCTGCCAGTGCCAAGGTCCCAGCAGCATCTGCCAAGGTGGGGAAGTGCAAGAAAACCCAAGGCAAGGCACTTCAGGCCTCGGAGGCTCCAGGTGAGGGACTGGTGCCCACCATTAGTCCTGACATCCCAGCAACCTGTACCGCGGAAAGCACCACCGCAGGCACCGCCACCTGCAACGCCACTTGCACCGCCATCTGCTCCACCATCTTCACTGCCACCTGCACCACCGCTGCCACAACAACAGTCAGTAGCTTCATCCCCAGTGAGCAGCCATCCGAGGCTGCAGGAGACGGCCTGGTGTCTCCCTCCACTACTACCACCACCTGCACTATGGCCAGCACCAGCAGCATCTCCGCCGCAGACACCGCAGCAGGCACCGCCATATGCACCGCCACATTCCCAGCCGGTGCCACTACATATGGCATCAGCAACATCGCCAGTGGGCAGCCATCCGAGGCTGCAGGAGACGGCCTGGACCCTCCACCCACCACTTGAATCACCACCACCAGCACCGGCACTACCAGCAGTTTGCAGCCTAAGTCGCCGCAGGATGGAGTGTGGCTCTGCATCAATGGAGTATCATGCTGCCTGTTCCCTGCACATCTCGTGCTTCATACACACAGGTAAGGGAATGGGAACTGCCACACCCCAGGTGCAGCATCACTGGGCACAAGGCCCCCTCCAGAACCAGTGGAGATGTGCATCCACTATCACTATCCTAGGCAGGATGTAGCAGACTGGGCACAAGGCCCCCTCCAGAACCAGTAGAGATATGCATCCACCCACCCTATCCTTGGCAGGATGAAGCAGACTGGGCACAAGGCCTCCTCCAGAACCAGTGGAACATGTCACCCACTTGTGGGACTGTGGCTTTGCACTCCCCAGGACCAAGCAGTGGGCAAAACACCCACTTGAGAGACTTGAGAGACTGTGGCTTTGCACTCCCCAGGAGCAAGCAGTGAGCAACCCACCCACTTGAGAGACTTGAGAGACCCGTGGCTTTGCACTCCCCAGGACCAAGCAGTGGGCAAACCACCCACTTGAGAGACTGTGGCATTGCACACCCCAGGACATCGCTGTGGGCATGTTTCCCCCTCTAGGAGCAGTGGCGTACTACCATCTTCCGGCTGAAATGCCCCCCCCACCCCTTCCCCCTGAGGCGCCTGTGTGTTTTCGACCTAATGCCCTTGCAGTGTTCTCTCTATTTTGAGGCAGGAGTCAAGTGTGGGCTTCGGCCATTTTTTTTGGCCCACTGGGCCATGGACATTTGCAAAGGACAGTGTTCGGCCTTCTGTACATATTGTAAATATTTGTATATACTGTTTTTTCTAATTGTTAACTTTTGTCTACATATTTCTAAATATCACTTATTTCACTCAATTCCTTTTGTCCTTGCGTTTTTCCAGGGGGTTACGGGGTGTGAATGTCATGTTGCTGCATGTTTTTGTGTGTATGGTGTTGTGCGTGGGGGTGGGGGTGTATCGTGTTGTGTGTGTGTGTCACTCTCTTTTTCCTCCCCCCCTCACCTGTGTGCTAGGTGCAGTACTCACTGTGGTCGTCGCCGCGCCTTCTTTGATATTCCTGGTGTATTAGCAGATACACCCGCATCGGCAGGACCTGTAGTTTGGGCTCCATGGCGTCCTGGTTCTTCGTTGAGTGTCGAAATGTGAGTGGTTCCGCTGCGGTGTTTGTTGCTACCACCGTGTGGTCAGTGTGTTAAAGTGGCTGTATGTTTTGGCGGTTTAACGCCGTGGTCGTGATCCCATTTCTTTTACCGCCGGCCTGTTGGCGGTATCACCGCCGCTTTATCACCGACCACCAGGGTTGTAATGAGGGCCAAAGTCATTTTCAATTCTATATATTAATCCAACCACCGCTAAGCATGCCCTTCGGGTGTACATGGTGGAAGTTTGTTCTCAGGTCCTGGCCTGAGTCCAGGCCCTGCGGCCAATCCCCATAACCACCCAATTCCACACAGAGCACAGCCTTTGGCCATGCACAGCGGGAATGGTTCCAGGGCCTGTCGCTCTGAGTGTGAGAATAGGTGTGATAGGGTTTCTCTGGGTTTGAGAGTGTCTGTCTGAGTGTGAGAGTGGATGTGAGAGGGTATATGTGAATGTGAGAGTGGGTGTTAGAGTGTTAAGGTGTGACAGCAGTTATGAGAGGGAGTCTGGGTGTGAGAGTTGGTGTGGGAGTATCTGTGAGTGGGCGTGTGAGAATCTGAGTGGATCTGTAAGTGACTGTGTGCATCTCTGATAGGTCTGTGAGTGGGTGCATGAGTATCTGAATTGGTCTGTCAGTGGGAATGTGAATCCCTGATCGGGTCTGTGAGTGGGTGCATGAGTGTCTAAGTGGATCTGTGATTGGGTATATGAGTGTCTGAGTAGGTCTGTGATTGGGTACATGATTCTGAGTGCATCTGTGAGGGAGTGCATGAATTTCTGAGTGGGTCTGTGAGTGAGTGCATGAGTCTCTGAATGGGTCTGTGAGTGGGTGTGTGAATATCTAAGTGGATTTGTGAGTGGGTGTATGGGTGTTGTAGTGGGTCTTTGAAGGGGAGCGTGACTGTCTGAGTAGGTCTGTGATTGGTTGTGTGAATCTCTGAGTGGGCCTATGAGTGGGTACATGAGTGTCTGAGTGCATCTGTGAGTGGGTGTGTGAATGTCTGTGTGAGTGCATCAGCAGATGTGTGAGTGACTTAACCACAAAGGAACCTCACCTTCCCTTTTGTCCAATAAGAGACCACAGCTTCGCCTAAAATATCTACCCAAGTGGAGTTTGTTCTGCCTCTTTGGATAAATGTACAGTATGTATTCTACACCACAGCTGTGCAATGTAAAGGGCCAGACTGGGTGTAACGGATATTAGGCATTTTCCTGGTGAGCTGGAAGAGTGAGGATCGGTTTTTCAGAGGTGGGGGTGATTTTGTTACTGGGGGCTAGTTTTGCAGCAGTGCTGCAATATCGGCCACAGTAAAAAAAGAACTAAAGCAGCAGTGCTATGTCCCCCCACATCCCTTCCCCAACCCAGGGGATGGTCTGACAAAATTGCCGGGGCTGATTTTGGTTCCCAGTCCAGCCCTGGTAATGTAGCACAAGTAGATGTCACCAGTGACCTTGTGTGCATTTTGGCAACATGTGTTGCCTCTTTCTCTAGAATTCCATGATAACATGAATCCTGCTATAGAAAGGCCAACAAGACTATAAAGACATAAATCTACATCAAACCAGGTTCCTTCCTTTTATCTATTTGATAAAAGTGTTTCTTTGTTTTGTCGAGAAGTCCTCATACTCGACTTTAAGAACGCGTCACAAAAATTGGCAGGGAACCTATTGAGGGGCCTCTTGGTAAGCCGTTTGTGCTTCTGGCAAAAGGTGTGAAGACCTTTGTAAACTACTAAGGGGGACAGTGCAGGTGATTTCCATACTTGTAGCAATTTAAAGAGAGAACCAAGGACTTTATTTGAGGGGGTGCCGTGCAGCCCCCCTCCCTCGGCTGATTTCAGCCCCGGGGACCCCTGGGGAAGTGACAGTCCTCAGGTCTAATATTTAATCCACAAGGAGCGGCCCCCTCCAATGCTTAACTTAGCCTCAGGGAGGTGGTGGTCCTTGGGACTGCATGGGGGGGGGGCACTTGGGCACCCTGCTTCAATTTCATATTTAACCCCAGGGAGGTAGTGGTCCCTTGGGCTGTGGGGGAGGCCATTTGGGCATCCCCCACTACAAATAAACATTTTGACCCAGGGAGGAGTTGGTCCACCACATCCCGAGACCACCACCTCCCTTTACTTTTACTTTGCTCCTAGGTGGGCCAGGTCTGAGGGGGCATAGGGGGCTTAAAAAGGGAGGGGAATTGCACAAGGCCCCTCTCCTAGTGCTTGTATTAGCCCGGGGGACCACCACTTCCCCAGGGCGATGATGTAAAAATATGCAGGGGCCTAGGGACCCAGAGGCAAAATAAAAGAAAAGGGTGGGATGTCACCCTTTAAAAAAAAAAAAGAAAATCTCGGAAAAATCAGCGGATCCACAGTTTTTTTTTAGATTTAAAAAAAAAATGCTATTTATTTCTGATGTGGTCCGTGAGGGACCCCATGACCAAGGCTAAGGGCTCAGGGTGACCCTACCGTGGCCCCTTTTCTTTCACATTTTAATTTTGTTTTTTGTGGAAAGTGGTACCAACACTTCATTAGCTAAATTCCCTGAATGGATTTACACCAAATCATAAAAAGACTGCTTTACGGACTAAAAGCTAGTTTTCTGCCAAATTTGTTTAATTATGCCCAGCGGTTCAGGCTGTAGCCATGTTCAAAATCCCTAAAAATATATATATATATTCAAGTATTTCAATTCTCAGATTAAGATGGTGACTTCTTCTTGCTTACATCAACTGATTGCTCAAAAAATCTAAAGGACCGGTATGCCAATATGCCCCAAAGTGAATGCCTCCTAAATATAACATTACCCGCTAAATTGGCATGGCTGATTTGTTTAAGATATTGGGTTGTTGATTAAGTGCTCAAGCAACAGCCACGATCACGGTCAGGATGAGCCACAAAAAACACTAAATACCTGTGCTTAAACATGCAGTAGCTTGGCACAAAACCTGACAGAAAAGTTGCA
Organism: Pleurodeles waltl; assembly: GCF_031143425.1. Classification (NCBI taxonomy): domain Eukaryota; kingdom Metazoa; phylum Chordata; class Amphibia; order Caudata; family Salamandridae; genus Pleurodeles; species Pleurodeles waltl. Next base: position 397,634,029 of record NC_090439.1, read on the forward strand.
GTTAGAGGCAATGTGCAGTTATGTAGCACACAAACAGTAATAGAGTGAAAACACAACGCAAGAAATATCCCACACCAATGTGGAGAATATGCAGTAAGTTTTGATATATTATTTGCCACCAAAACAACAAAAATCCAATCAAAAGACTTAGGGTTGTGAATTTTTTTAAGTTTAGGGAAAAAATAGCACCTTAAAGATCAAAGTGTCAACCGTGGACACCTAGACGCACAAGACTAGGTCAAAGTACAAAAATATGGCTGACTCAGATGGAGCATAAGTCGGAAACAAGAAATGGATTGGGCCTGGTTGAAGCTTACATTCAGACTTGGAAGAAATTTCAACTAAAATGGTCTGAGAATGCAACTGTCAGCCTGGCAACGCAGCAGGCGGTTTCAGAGGAGGTGTCAGGGATTCACTGGACGAAGTTGCGGTGAAGATTACCATGTTCAATCGTAGAATCTTTTTGGGAAGTTCAAAATCTCCAGTGGGACGAGGCTGGAGGCTTTGGCCAACAAGCGTTCCCATGAGGCTGGATGTCCCTTTGGCAAAGGACCGCTGAGCAGGATTTGGTGCTGTGGAGAAGAATGTAGCAGTAGCTGTGGGAATATCAGGCTGACTGGCGATGCACCTCAGCAAATAGTCAGTCAGATAGGCTCTGGTCTCCTCTCAGTTCTCAGGATATTTTTTAGACAAAACATTTTTAAGTACCAAGTTTTGGTTTTTGGCTACCATGGCACCTTTAGCTCCACCACATATGGTCTAGGATTGGAGAGGAACCAATTGGGGGTAGGACTCACTCAGACTCAGTCCAAGAGTGGGATCAAGATGGTTAGAGCCTTTTCTGTTCATGAGGCTCTGATCAGGTGGCAAGCCAATTAGCCCTTGGAGCCACTCTGGTAGTCTTGGGTTCAACAGTAGAACAGTGCTTAATATCAGGGCCGGCCTCTGAGGCTTCATAGCATACACAATGCAGCAAAGCAGTCCTTCCAGGTGCCTCAAAGCAGCTTTGTTGAGTCCTCTGAGAGTCCTTCGGCAGGTCAAGAAAATGAAATTAGGAGTCTGTCTGAGGATCCTATTTTTATACCTGGTGCCTTCCTTAAAGTAGGAGATGTTTCTAGAGAATTCCTTATGAAGAGCTTGACATTTCCTGGTTATCCTGTCCTGGTTCCAAGCTGACTGCATGACCAATGCTAGGGTGACAGGTATTTTGTGTGAAGGCAGAGCATAGCCGATTCAGGTTGCAAGTGGGGCTGTGCTCAACTCCGCCCTTACAATCCTTCCAGTAGGTGATCTATCCAGGCATACCCAATCCCTCTATTGTATGGCTGTCTGGGAGGAAAAAGTAAATTCCAACTGCCAACTAGACCCAGTCATGCGATTCAAGATGAGGCTGCAGGTACCAAATGCCCATGCAAGGAAAATTCCAAATTTGTAAAAGTGGACATTTTTTACTTAAAATCTGACTTTATTATTAAAGAGGATTTTAATTACAATTTCTCAGACACCAAATATTATATGTTTATCTGTTTCCAAGTAAAAGTTAGCACTTTTTAAGTGTCATAGGGGAACCCAAAGCTATCCTATCAGAGAGGTAAGTGATGGTCACCAGGTTGATTATCCAGTCCCAAATTAAATCAGCTCTGTCTTAGTGTAAGTTCTGCCCGCACATAGAGTTGACTCATTGTGTATTTCAATTTCCCATCTCTCGTGCCATTATTAACACGGGGACTTGACTGAACTTCAAATTTCTCCACCAACATCATTAAAACCAGGGAAGCACTTGAGATCCTCCGCACTATCTGCATGGGCACTCACCAGCACAGTAGCCTTGATCTAGTAAGTTTCCCTCATTAGTTGATTTTACCCTGGACATTACACCACACTGAGTTTCCCTTTGACTCATTCCCTTTTTTTCACTCATACAGCTCAAACCAATAGATGGTCTTAGATGCCTCCTGCTTTAACACCCCTACCCTCAAGGCGTTTTTCCATTTCACTGACCCAACTAAGGTTTTGCTTAACATCATCATCATGAGGTGCCCATTAACTTTCCTTTGTGTCAACCAGTTTTCTTCATTTAGCAATCATTTCTGCCTATAACACAGCACAATCATTTGAAGAAATGTTTCAGTCGCACATGAGGAAAGGGTGTGATCTCTCCCACCATCTATCTTGACATCACCCTCTCCTATCTTTGGGACGTGTTTCCTCAATTCATGTTATTTTCATTTAATCTTTTTAAATGAGGTGATGGTTTTACTCTTCACTTCCTTCAACATTAGAGCAGTTTTTCTTTCACTCTACTCTAATCACCGTATTTTGCCTTATTCAGACTAATATGTCTGATGTATTCTATTTGTGATTTTCCTATTGTCTAGAGTGGGGTCCTCTATATATCTCGGCATAAACAACACAGTCTGAAAGATGGACTCATGGATACTTAGGCCCGTATTTATACTTTTTGACGCTAAACTGCGCTAACGCAGTTTAGCGTCAAAAATTTTAGCGCCGGCTAACGCCATTCTGAAGCACCATGCGGGCGCCGTATTTATTGAATGGCGTTAGCCGGCGCAAGCAGACCGGCGCTGCCTGGTGTGCGTGGAAAAAAAACACGTACACCAGGCAGCGCCGGCGTAGGGAAAAATGGCGTTAGGGCGTCTTAAAAATGGTGCAAGTCAGGTTGACGCTAAAAAATCACCTCCACCCGATTTGCGCCATTTTTAACGACGCCCAGACGCCATTTACATGACTCCTGTCTTAGTAAAGACAGGAGTCATGCCCCCTTGCCCAATGCCCATGCCCAGGGGACTTCTGTCCCCTGGGCATGGTCATTGGGCATTGTGGCATGTAGGGGGGCACAAATCAGGCCCCCCTATGCCACAAAAAAAATATAAAAATAAAAATATTTATACTTACCTGAACTTACCTGAATGTCCCTGGGGTGGGTCCCTCCATCCTTGGGTGTCCTCCTGAGGTGGGCAAGGGTGGCAGGGGAGGTCCCTGGGGGCATGGGAGGGCAGCTGTGGGCTCATTTTGAGCCCACAGGTCCCTTAACGCCTGCCCTGACCCAGGCGTTAAAAAGCGGCGCAAATGCGGTTTTTTTTGACCCGCCCACTCCCGGGCGTGATTTTTGCCCGGGAGTATAAATACGACGCATTTGCGTCGCAGTCATTTTTTTGGACGGGAACGCCTACCTTGCATCTCATTAACGCAAGGAAGGCGTTCACGCAAAAAAATGACGCTCTTTACTCCTACTTTGGCGCTAGACGCGTCTAACGCCAAAGTATAAATATGGCGTTAATTTTGCGCCGAATTTGCGTCAAAAAAACGACGCAAATTTGGCGCAAACGGAGTATAAATATGCCCCTGACAGTGTGAGACTGACGTACAACACATCTTTCTCTTGAACTACTTGCATCACTCCAATTTATTTGTTTCAATACATTGATGGGACGTTCTAGTGTTGAATTAAGAAGGTGGGTGATTAGTACATTGACATATGTCTAAAATACCCCAGGTTCATACTCTATTACAGACAACACATTGTCAATGTACTTTACAAGAATCTTTATGTTAACCCCTTGATTTTCTATATCTAATTTCAATATACCATGCTAAAACATATACACCTATTTCTGTCATTTATTCAATAATGTAATGTTTTTTTCAGATTGACTATAAGGAATTAAGTTCTGATGTGACTCTTGTACATAACTGAATAATCTCAGTACTCAATTGTTATTTGTTGAATAACTTCCTTGTCTGCACCTTTACTCACTGAACTGTGGCCCACTAGTAGCAGTTAATTTACAGGCCCTGGGTACATGATATACCACTCAACAAGGGACTTTGAATTAAGTATGCCAGTCAGGTGTAATCTAATTTTGCCATGTTTTAAGCAGTGAGCACAGGCACCTTAGCACTGGTTAGCAGTGGTAAGGTGCACAGATTCCTAAGGTCAACAAGAATTAATTCAGCCAAAATAGGAGATGTGAAGTACAAAAAAAGTTTGGGGTGACCCTGCACAGACAACCAAGTCCACCAATTGCTATACTTATTCCTTGCATGATGTTTGGATCTTTTGCAGCCCTATGACTTCAATGATGTAACACTGATGGCATCATGCGCAATTAAAACATTGTTCCAGCACCATAGCAATATGGCTAAAAAATAATGTTTTCCATTGAGGCAGGCCCAAATGTAGCACTGTGTACTTTATAAATGTGTGTTTCATTCTTAGAGGCCTTTGCGAAGGTTCATTGGTTTTTTCCACTCCTTCAAAAGATGTATTATATTGAATTGGGGAAGAAATGTTTGCGTGAAATTATCAATGGATCGTTCTTGTCTTATTTTTGTAAGCTCGACTTCTTTTGAGAGAGAGAGAAGAAGCACTTTATTTAGTGCACTTCACTAATGCAGTTTGCTCTTTCCTCTTATGTTGTGTTATTTTTCTCACTCTTTGGAAAGGTTTTGATCATAGCAGAAAATGTTTTAGTGTATGGAATTGTTTATAACTATGCTATGCATGTGTTCAGGATAGATTTCTATGAGTCTGTGTGTTAGATATAAAGTATAATAAATAAAGATATTTACAGTAAGTTTGAGATATAACGAAGTCATTTTATTCGCACACTTGGTCCGCTTCTTGCGTGCCACGACCAAAGTCTTTCTTTTGTGTTGTAACTTTATTATCCAAATATTTATAGCAATGGATATTACATCTATATTTTGTGTATCTTCCACAATAATCTTACATCTCATGGTGTCTCTAATAGATACTCCTTGAGCTATAATGTATCATAATTTGTGTGTCATATGTTCAGGTGTGGGAACCGAGCATACTGTACATCTTTCAAAATAAGCAGGTTCTAGGTTTTCTTGTCTGTAAATATTTCTAAAGTCAGCAGACAAATTCAGACACATTCAGATCTAAATGTGAAAATTAGCATAGCAATTATGAGTTATTCTTTGTTACGTTCGTTTTCCCATTTCACGAAGTCTAGTTCTAGAAATGCAGTTATCACCAAATGGACAGATTGCTGAAGTTAAAACGACTTTAATTGCTTTTATTGCCATGGAAGAGAACGTTAGTTTGTGTATTTCTTACACTAAAATATGTCAATGTATCCATCTGTTGTACTCTATTTTGTTTAATTAATTCTCACAAAGGAAGGAATATTGTTAGGTCTTTCTTGCTACTGCAAAATGCGAAAGCCAAACAGCTTCAACAAAAAGCGAATTGGCTTCCAGATTTTTACTGGAAAATTACTTTTTATGAGAAATATACCAACTTTCTTAATAATGAAAAACTCATCTTATATGTTGCACAATTGTCGTTACTTTTATAACGTGTTTTACTGGGAAAAGACAGGTTTCATAAACGCATCGAATTTGCGTCTACAAAATGTAACAAAAAATGACAATAATACTGATTCATAGATATGATTGCAAATTCGTGAGGGGGGAATTTGCCGTGCAATGTGCAGTGTATTTCTTTTGGCCGATTCACAGTTGCAAGGTTTTGACCAGCAGAGGGTGAGGTAATGATCACAGGAGATGAACCCACAATCCTGGTACAATCAAGCATTGGGTGGCTGCCCGCTACTCTAATGTTCATTGGATCCTATGTAGAGCTATGTTGGTGAAATGACTCAGCGCTGCTGTTACCCATCTCATCATTAGAGCACATTAATATGTACAAACCTAAAAGTGCCTGTCCACGTCAATACATAGAAATACATTACTACCACTAAAGTAGTGGTACTAGTATGGGCCAATGGGTTTGCGAATCAAAGACCCATAATTTCATATATAAAAATAATTTTACGAGTCAAAAATGTTTTTCTGATTAAATGTTTTTTTATGTTTCAGAACTCTTGCCAAATCGCGGTTTGCAAGGAGCATCAATTGAGCATTACTTCCAAACTGTGTTTCAGGATTGTTATGTGTCAATGGTTTGTGACTGCAATTCCGGTTGCCAGTTACCAGATCCTCAAAGGCCGCGGGGAGGTACCTGCTCCTCTTGATGTTTTTATTAAACAGAACACTTTTTTTTTATGCAACCCTGGTTCCTTTAGGTAATATCCTTGTGTTTGTATCCATCCGCAGGGGGTCACAAGTTACAACTTGCCAAATGAGTATTCATTAAGCAGGTCATTATTTAAACCTCATGGGACTGGCGATTTCATGAATCAACCTAACAGCACATAGGTCAGTTGCAAAATTAGCACATAGGTCAGGACAATTTAAGACCACATTATATGAACAGACTGTTTGGACATCTGTCCCCAAATTTTCTATTTCACCACTCATGCATTTCTCGCGTAGTGATATGCTCTGTAGAGAAGTGACACTTCTGTCCTCTGTATATATATTATTGTGCACAGTCGTACAGTGGTAGATCTGCATGAGTTCACGAATGCTTTTGAGGAATGGAAGTTGCGCGAGGTGTAGACCTCAATATATATAGTTTGAGAATAATCACAAATATATAATGCTCAATTCCAAAATCTGCACTAATGCAAATGAGGAAATGATAAAAAATTTGAATTATTTAAGAGCATGCATATGTCTGACAGAGAGATCAGGGAGCAGTTATGTATTTAAACTCTCAGTTAGAGACCAGTGAGGTTTCGACAGACTTGCGTGAAAAGTGATCCCATGCAAACATGAAGGTCACAGATTAACTAGCACAGCCTCCTGAGAGATAGGAGAGACCATCTAGGAGACCAAGACCTTTTTGACTTTGTGGGATGCTATATTGGTGTGTTTGGGCTATTGTGGCCTTCCTTGCACACAAGTCACTAGCGCCAAGGAGGAGGAGGGGCTCCTACATTGTGCCGTGCTATTAAAATATACAGGAACTCTGCCAGTACGAAACACTGTTTTATTGTGTTGGGGCTATGGTGGACTTCCTTTACCACAACACACTAGAGCCCCAGAGGAGGAGGGGGACCTACATTGTGCTGTATTATTAAAGTGCTCAGAAACCCCTGCGGGATGTTGTTGTTTTGTGCTGGGGCTATTGTGGACATTTTTGCCCACAGTGTACTAGATCCCAGAAAAAGGATGTGCTCCCACATTGAGCAATTAATTCAATCAAGAACTCCCATGCCACGGGAGAAGCCCAGGCATATGCCCGGGTGAAGGTCAGACCAAGACCGGGCCCGTCTGTACCCATATGCAGCCAAACTTGACCGGCCCAGACCACCTACCCTTCATTTGTTTTGTGTATTAGAGGAGGTGGGGAAGCCTAAGTGTTCCCAACTGTACAGATGCCTGCAAGTTTGCCCCTAACCAAGCCTCTTGAGGGTAGCCATAACAAATCACCTATTCTATCTTATCTTTCCTAGTCTAAGGCAGCCCTAAGTGACCATATTTCAAAAGTAAATGAGTTGGAATTACATGCTTGTTCAACTAGCACTGTACTGTTTGAAATACCATCCCCGACATTGGCTGACTAGAGCACTACAATGTCTGTTCTACTCCAGGATAATTTGTCAGTTCTCTCAGCTAAGAGAAGGTTGCTAAAAGGTTACAGGCTTAGGACAGTACACACAGATGTGCAACAGTGTAATATGGGTCCTGCTAATCTTCCTGATAAGTCAGTTTTCCAACTCCCAAATCCCAAGAGGAGGAAAAAAGGCAGCGATTTAATAAAAGGAAAGTGCTGAGACAGGGTAAAACTTGATCAAGGCCTTCTATTGGGACTTCAAGTACCTTGGAGGATCATTCATTAGACTCTATAATGGACCCATGCGTCTCTAAAATTGAAGTGCTGGTTCAGGATTCCCTTTGGCCTGCCTTGAACGCTTCAAGTTAATTTAAGGCTCCCTATCTGACATGTCCTCTCCTACTAAATCTGACTTTCTGATAAATGCTGAAAAGGGAGCCAATAGACTTGGGGATGTGTCGGGCTGAGTCTGGGGAGGAGGGAAGGTCAGGAAAAGGCTACCAGACAGTGATTTGTGACTGTGCCTGAGGTTATTGGTCAGCACAATAGTTTGCCATGTCTCCTTAATGGCCGTTCTGATACTTGTCCCGTCCCCATTCTCATTTTCACGACCAAGTATTACCTCCACCCCACAGGGGGTTTAAGCCACCCCTCTCTAACTGGTCGTGAATAGGTCAGCTCATCACAGTGTCTCAAGGGCCCCACGCTTCCCGATGCAGAGGAACTTACCTCTTAAGGCCACACCTTATGTTGTTGTTTTGAGCAATGTTCTCAATTATTGAACGGCTTGAGTGAGAAATTTGAGCAATTTAAGAATGAAGTGACTCATTGGAGAGGAAGGCATTTGGCTGATACTACAAGAATGGTAGGGGTGGCAGGTCAATTATTGACCCAGACAACACATCTTAAACTTGACTTTGCTTCCTCCATACTGGCGTTACCTATAGGTTTCTTTTGTAGACCACAAGTGGAAAGTTCCAGTATTAGGTAACATACCCTTTCTTCAAACATGTGGGAGAGTCAGTTTCCTTCTTGTTTTGTAGTTAATACCAGGTTTGAACTCCTGTGGAGAATTGTGACTGACTTGATGAGGAATATCAAGGGGGTTTATCAAAATATGATACAGGGCTGGTTGTTGCTTGTTCTGCTCCTAGGATGGCTCCAGGCTTCAGAGCCATATGTTAAAATGTGACAGGGTTATCTGGCGAAGTTAAAGATGGGATATGACACTTGGGACACCTCTAATAACGTATAATTGAAAGACTATAAGTCCAAGTAAGCTTGTCAAGTGGTAACTGCCTCTCCCAATCTTCAAGCTCTAATTATTACTCGTCTCCAAGCACCCGAAGCTTTGCTGTTGAATTTTTACAATACTAATCCTTTGCACCATAATATGGGAAATCTGAACTTTGGGGATCTTAATTAGAAGGGATAGAGGTGAGTTCAGCCTCCCCCACTAGGGTGTTACTGGTGGGAGACTTTAGTGCTCATTTGTGCACAAGAGTGCAGGCATGTCCTAGACCTTTCTTCCTCTGTGCTATGAATTCTCATGGAGAATACAAGGCCGGGATATTTTTTAAACACTTTTCCTTATTGAATTTATTCTTGTCTTTTCCCTCAAAAAATTTGTTTTCTCCACTTTCCTTACCTTGATCCCTTTCACTGGTCAAGGGAGGTTCTCTGTAATCTACTATGTTTTTGTATCTGCTTCTCATAGAGATTACTTGGAGAACATCATGATAACCTCAGATAGTTTTAGTGGCCATAATCTCATGTATTATTTTTTGGGTCTCTGTGAGACTAAGTTGGCAACTTTTGGGAACGTGTATAAAAATATGGTCCTGACTGACCAAGGAAGAAGAATAAGATGGTTGCTGGTAGGTACTGATACATTTTATAACAAGTTACTTTCTGATAGTGCCACAGAGTTCACAATTTGATTAAAGGAAAATTAATCACTCATCGAGATAGTTAGTGCATTTAATGTCATTGCTTGTAAAGTCAGGGATCTTCTGTCGATTCATTCTTATCAGAGGTCAAACCAGTGTATCAGGTGCTTTAATGAAGACTCTTCTAGGGCCCATAGGAATATAAAGCTTGCCCTGAAAACTAAACCTAAAAATAAGAACTGGATTATAGCCTGTTGGAAAATTTATAAGGCTTCAGTGAAAAGTAGGAAAAACGTCTTAAAGGATGAGGCTTGGGGATGTATTTTAAAATTGTGTTGTCTGAAGAATAGCTCTGTATTTTGGGAGATCGTTAATTCCCCCCTCTTTGCTCCAAATGATAATGGCTCGCTGTGTCACCACATTGCTCCAGGGAAGTCTGAGATGTATAGCAACCAGGCAACAGATTCACCTGGAAAAAGGTGTAGCATGGTAATGAGTGGTTCAATTTAGTTATTACACTTAATGAAGTTAAGGAGGGGCGATAGGGCTACTAATGATTAGTGTCTCAACCTATATCTAATTATTAACAAATACACAATAGCTCAGTCAGGTATGATCCATATGGCTTTTATGGATCTGAATTAGATTTTGATCAAGTTAATTGTTCATAATTGAGGAATGTTCTTTCTACAGTAGGGATAGATAGGGATATTGAGCTTTTTTAAGGGATCGCCATAAGAATAGTTATGCATAAGGCTCCTCTTGTCTGTGGTTCACCAAGGATGTACCCTTGCTCCTTTTTTCTTTCTTTTATATGTAAATGGTTTACGAAACACCTTCCTGGCATCTGGAGCAGAATGCCTCCTTGTGAGGGAAAAGAACCATGTCAGCCCTTCTCTGCATTGCCGATGCTGTCCTCCTCACTCAAACAGCTATGGGCCTGCAAATGCTTCTTGATTCATTCATGTCCTTTATGGAAGGCTTAGGCCTATCCACTAATTTTACTAAGTCTTTTGGTATGATTGCTGGCCCTTAATCTACTAAAACAACAGATGTTTGAGTACAGGGACATGATCTACAGAAGGTACCCTCTTTTCTTAATTGGCTATTTTGTTTGACTCCCAATTCAAATGGAAACCTCTTATTGGAGCACAAAATAACAAATTAATGAGGTCTGTTTCTTCAGTCACTGAGTTTGAGTCCAGGTTGGGCAGGAAACCCCTTAAAACTATACTATAGGGTTATCAGTCCAATTGTACCCTGAAGGTCGCCCAAAGCAGTGTCATTTGGGTGTACATGGATCATTCATCACTCTAGGTCTCTGAAAACATATTTTCAGATGTCTGTTGTGTGTGTCACAAGTGGTCCCATCTTAAATTGTGCAAGCAGAATTAGGAGCTACCTATCTCTCTGATATCTTGAACTCTGCCATCTTCCCCATTGGGTTTCACTTTGGATAAGGGAGGAAACAACACTAAAGAGTGACAACTTGCTTGGTTGTGTCTCTCACAATGTTCCTTGGATAAACTATATTGAGGTTGCTTACCTGGGAGGGAGGAGATATTTAATAACATGGGCTCTCTGGTCAAGGGTAACTTGGCATGAGTTAAACAAAATTTAACGTCAAGGTGAAAAGTTGTCAGGAACGGTTTGAAACTTACAAAACCTTCAGTATGGAGGTACATACTTTTGAAAACTGTTCCTTAGGGGGAGCCTTACCTCACTGTTGTTCTAAAGAACAATCATGGTTTCCTTCTTATAAGATTAATTTACTTCACCTGTAGCTAGCCATTCCAAAACCACTGGATGAGTTTTTAAATCTACACCTCTGTGGTTTGGACTCTAGAATCCTCACAGAGTTCCATGCATTTCATGATATTAAGTACGTTTTATGAGATGCCAAGAAGAGATTTTATTATACCTGTAATAAGGAGTCACATGTTTTATCAATTCTGTCCAGCTCTTATTCATCTACAGTCACTGAATGGCCATGTATTTGTTTTGCAGTCACTAGCTTTTTAATTCGTTCATCGATTATAAGGTGTGCTCTTGAGGGGTGATTTTAGTTGGAGTTTAAGCATTATTTACTAAAGGTTTTATTTCTGCTTCTATTCTATTTTAAATGAATTGTTGGGTTCATGTTATTGCTGCTCCTTGTATAGGGTTCTTAGGATATTTGTTGGGAATTAGAGGGATAATGTAATGCATGGATTGTTTTTATGATGGTGGATGAGATTTAATGCATCTTTATGAATCTTTTGTGATTAACTTGTTTTAACTGAATAAGGAAACTATGATGATGATGATGATGGTGATGATGAGACAGCTTTAGCTGCCTGCCAGATGTTATGAAATCAATACATAATGATACCCAGAGAATGGGTGTGTAGATGAGTCTATGTAAGATATTGATAGAGGCAAGTTTCATTCACATTCAAGATGGAACAACATGATAGCTATTGGGACCCATATGTGTCAATCATGCTAAAGGTATCATGTCCTCTTGACTGTGGATTGTTGCATATTAAAGGAGTTTGATTCCAGAACCAAAGATAATCATAATAATAATGGTTATGGTCTGAGTCAAAACAGGTAGGCCTTCTGACTTCTTCCAATTCTCATATGTGTGGGTGATTGCCCTGGTGTTACATACAACCAGGAGCAGAAGCCTTGGTAGCCAGCTACAGACCTTTGTTGTACCTCACTCTCTGCAATGCTGCTAGTTGTGATAACTACAAAAGCTACCTTGGTGAATTTCAGTGAATTAATTGTGAAAAAATGTAAATTGTATCGACCTTTCATGAGAACTTTAAAGCATCACTGTAAAGTATTTATGCATTATCAAAATAGTAATAAAGTCAGAATGCAAAATAACAAAAATACCAAACCAATTCAATAAAAGAGTGTAAAATGTAATAAATAAAGTGGCATCAAAATGACAAAAATACAATAAGGTAAACAGGTGTTATGCACTTTTAACATTTTAAGTAGGAAGTGCACTAAGTAGCACAAAGCGCCTATGATAGACAACCGTCAGTGTAGACGGGGACCTAGGTGCAATTTAACGCTGAACATGATGGGTTGTGAGTCTGATCTACTAACAAAGTTCATCCTGGTCAAAGATTTTATCTTCTGACATTCTGACTTCAATCCACCACAGGAGAACACTTATAAAGCCCTCCAGAACCTCAGGAGAGGCACTTAGAAACGCATAGGGTGCAAAGCAGAGTCTAGTCCAGGACCAGTTTCCACTGATTAGATGGTCAGTTGCAGAAATCTATATTTTGTTCTATAACTGTATCTTGAAAAGGAAGTCATTCTTATGACTCTTGGAGTTCACTTCTTTGTCCTGACTACAAAATGGAGATTGGCTCCAATCTTCTAGGCTCATCTGAGGTCTCAGACAGAAGATTCAGTCCACTTCTGATCTTCCACAGATCGAGGACTGTTCTGAACCGGGTGTCTGGAGATGCCACATTTATTCCTGGCATGAGGTAGTGGGTGGGAGTGACACCTGGGGGTGCCCTAACCAATAAGGTAACAGTTGCCAGGCCTAACCCTACCCACATTGGGCATTTTTAAGATGGTAAAAGTCTTCTGACACACTACACAATGGCTCTGAGGGCTGGGGAGTATGTGGGGCTTGTTATATGGTAATCCAAGTGTAGCCCTATATAAAATACCACAATTCAGTTTGAGGTAGTCCCTGTACTCCCATGAAACTGAGAGGCAGAAGTCCCCAAAATGTCATACGAAACACTTGAGCAGATCTACGGAGCAGGATCTAACATTCAAGTAGGATTTGTCACTTTAATGTAAAAAAAATATGCTCACAGCCACACTTTGCAGATGCTGTTAGGTTCAGAGAGGTCATCTCTGGACAATCAGGCCAGCCTATTGTTTGCCCCTGAGAGTCATTCAATACCAATTCATAACTATTGAAAGACCAATAATGGTCTACAGAGGTTTTGGACGGGAAAAAGGTAACATTGTAAAAGTATGTGTTCCAAAATATTAAGTAAAAATCATATTTCACCATAAAATTGGATTTGGAATAACTATTAAAAATAGTGGTTTAATGTTTTTTTCTAGTTAGTCCTGCAACATGCACAGTGGGTGCTGCTGTCCACTATGACATTTAAGTTTCAGGTCCAGGGTACTCTAAATCATGTACTAAGAACTTGTAGGTAAGATACATATGCTAAATAGAAGTATCCCAATTTTACCATGCTGAAAGGAGGAACACAATCATGCTATCACTGGCTGCCAGGTGTAAGACATGCACAGAGTTTTACAGCCAGCAAAAATATATGATCAGCAAAAGGGAAAAAATCTTGCAGAACAGGGGGGGCCTCCTACAATCATCATTATAATAAATGTGATAAGTGTTGCTATTCCAAGCACCAAAGCACCAAAGTCTTAGTGAGGGCATTACTACATAGCTCTGTGTGTGACTGCCATCTACTCTATTAATGAGGTTGTCCTACGGATTAGTGAGTGATGCTGCACATCTGAAAATGCATTAAGATTTGCTGTGTTACTGTGCAAGACTTTGCTTGCACTTTGGATTAATCAGCAACTTCGCAAATCCAAACACGCAGTAAGGGGCATATATAGAATTTTTCACACAAAACTGCACTAACGCAGTTTTGCATGAAAAAGTATACTGCCGGCTAGCGCCATTCCAAGACACTGGCCGGGCGTCATATTTATGGAGTAATGATAGCCAATGGTAAGGCCTGACCAGCGTCATCAAAAAGGACGCTAGCCATGTGGAGGAGGCTTAGGGGGAACAGGAGGTTGTGCGTCAAAGGATGACGCTGGTATGGGCAGAGGATAAAAATACCTCTAACCAGACTAGCGTCATTTTTTTAATGTAAAACCCCCATGAACATGACTCCTGCCTTAGTAAAGTTAGGAGTTGTGCCCACCAGCCCAATGGCCATGCCTAGGGGACATATCTCCCCTGGGCATGGTCATTGTCCCAGTGCCATGTGGGGGGGGGGGGGTCTCTGACCATGGAAATAGGCTCACAGGTCCCCTAACTCTTGCCCTGACTCAGGCATTAAATAATGGCACTAAGCAAGCTTAGAGCCATTATTTAAGGTCCCCTTCCACCCTTGCTTGATTTTAGCACAGGGGGATAAATATGGCTATAAGGCCATATCGTAATTTTTAGACCGGGAATGCCTACCTTGCATATTATTGATGCAAGGTAGTTTCCCACCAGCAAAAAATGACTTTAACTCCAGAACTTTGGCACTAGACGGGTCTACCGCCAAGTATAAATTTGGAGTTAGATTTGCACCAAATTTGCGGAAAAAAATGATGCAAATTAATCGCAAAGCAATTATAAATCTGGGCCTAAGTAGTTAATAATGATCAGGCAAACAAGAATTTGAAAGAAGGATTGGTGAGTGAAGCTCTTTTAGCAACAATGTCTCCCAATACAAAAACATGAGTTGCGCAGACCAACAAAGATCTGAGCAAAAAGAAGCAAGAGAGCTATTGACAAAAAACTCAAGTCCTTTTATGTTTTGTACAGTATATGTTTTACAGACAGATACTGTAACATTTAAAAAAATAACTTCATGTTAGCAGCAGATTTAGGAAACAATGGACCACATATATGAAACCCTTTTTGCATTCGCAAACGGTCTGAATTGCAAAATTCGCCTGTTTGCGAATGCAAAAAAGCCTTTCACAATGTATGAAAGGCATTCACAGTGCAATCCTAAGGGATTGCAAAAATAGTGATTCCTTAAAATTGCAACCCCATTTAGAGAATCTCAAATTGGGATTCTCTAAATAGGAAATCACAAAGAGAGAATTCCTGTTTGCGATTTCCAAAGCACAGGATTCAAGCATTTCCTAAATTCGAATTCGGCATTTAGAAAATGCAATTACCGCCAAATCCAATTTGGTGGTAAGCATGTGCAAATTTCAAAAATGCATTGTAAATGCATTTTTTAAATTGACATGTAGCGCACACATGCCCCTAAGGCATGTGTGTGCTTCACATGTCTGCAAATATTTATTTTGGGTGCATCAGAAGGGGCCTTAGGCTCCCCACACCCTTGGGTTTGCATTTCCTAATTTGCGAATTCCTAACTGGAACTCACAAATTGGGAAATGCAAAACCATTCACACCTATGGACCTACAGGCCTATAGGGTTGAATGGGGTCGCATTCTCTATTTGTGATTCGTAATAGCGTTTGCGAATTATAATAAATCGCTATTACCGAATCGCAAAATTCATACATACCATTTTGCATTTCTTAAATAGCGATTTCTTGAAGGGCCACATGTACGTACGTTTAGCACCTCGCAAATTGGTCGCAGAGCTATTTGCGACTGTGCAAAACGCAAAATGGTATGTACAAATGCGATTTTGGAGTCCCAAATAGCGATGCGATCAATTACCGAATCACAGACATTTGCGACTTGAGTTTGCGACTCGCAATTAAGAAATTGCAATTTGCGAATCGCAAACAGAATGTACAAGGCAGTCTCAAATTGCGAATAGTCGCAAATAGGCCGTTTTGCACGCCCATATTAGCACTGATTCCAAACAGGTGGTAACCAGAACCAAAGTATAAAAGCAGACCCAGAAGGCATCTGGGTTTTTCAATATGGCTGCACTCTACGTGATTACAGGGAGGAGGCGAGTCCAGGCTGCCGAACAGAGGAGGAGGAGGAGGCGGAGACAGGAGAGGATATACAGAACCAGGCAGACCATATTTCAACACACTGAGGAGGAAATATATGACAAAATATAGACTGAGCAGCGCAGTCATCTTAGAGATTATAGAATTGCTGAAACCTCAGCTAGAACGCCAAATCGTGCGCAGCTGCTCCATCCCCACACATGTGCAAGTGCTGTGTTCACTGCACCTCTTGGCCTCGGGTAGCTACCAGGGGGTGATTGCAGTTGCTTGTGGGGTGTCCCAAAGTGCCCTGTCACAATTCTTTAGAAGGTTCCTAGATGTCATACTCGCACACATGTCCAGATACATATACTTTACCAGGAATGCAGAGGAAATACTCAACACCAAATTGGACTTCTACAGAATTGCAAACTTTCCCCATGTAATAGGGTGGGTGGACGGGACACATATACCCATATGTCCTCCTGCAAATCTGTAATATGTGTTCTGCAATAGGAAATGTACTCACTCACATCCAGGTGGTATGTGATGCCCATAATGTCATAACTGATGTAGTGGCAACATTTCCAGGGAGCACACATGATGCGTACATATTCAGGCACAGTGGGATACACCAACGCCTAGAACGTGGGGAGTTTGGTGAAGGCTATTTATTAGGTACTGTGGAGTACTCAC
The DNA here is from genome assembly GCF_031143425.1 of Pleurodeles waltl. Taxonomy (NCBI): domain Eukaryota; kingdom Metazoa; phylum Chordata; class Amphibia; order Caudata; family Salamandridae; genus Pleurodeles; species Pleurodeles waltl. Next base: position 397,650,715 of record NC_090439.1, read on the forward strand.
CAATGTCAGAAATACATTTCAATGCATAACCATTTGAAGCCATGCTCATATATGCTGTTTTGTTACACAGGTGAAAGTGCATATGCTCTAAGGCCATGGATACTCACCCCATACCTAACACCTGCCAATCAGAATGAGAGGCGCTACAACATTGGACATTGGCGAACCAGAACTGTCATTGAGAGGACCTTTGGCATTTTGAAGTCACGTTTCAGATGACTGCACAAAAGTAGAGGTGCACTCCAGTATGCCCCAGAGACTGCATGCAAGATTGTGGCGACATGTGCCATCCTACACAACATAGCAACCAGATGTGGGCTACATCTCACCCTAGATAACACAGAATCTGAGGATGAGGAGCAGGAGCCACCACAATGACAGCCTGGGGATGGTAGCATCGCAATTGTGGGTCAGACGGAGACGGGATCACATAGCAACTCATTACTTTGGCAGGTAAGTGCCAACCTCAACAGCATTCACAAATGTAAGACACACATAGCCAGGTTGTGCAAAACAAAAAATCCTTTAATGTCAGGAGTGGAGTATAGCTAGCAGTATAATGTAACAAAGTCTGACACATTAAACTCATGTGCCTTAGGCTAAAACTAGGAAGACAACATCACACCCTTTCTACTGCTACGACAACCATAGCCTGTGCCTGGTTCATCCACTGATGTCTGGCGGGCACTGATACTACGCAGGATGCGGGCATCTGAGGCAGAAACGTTGCTTACGCTTGATATGTCCTTACTGTCCTGAGTGGTGTCATCAGTACCTCTTGCTGCCTGGGAGGTACGAATGAGGTCATTTGAAGCAGTAATGCGCCCTAGTTCCCTTGCCAAATCTCCAGCAAAATGGCCTAGTTATACCTGGAGTGTGCAGTGTGCCTTAACAGGCAGGTAGTTTTGGTGGCTAGGTGGCCAATTGACTGACTGAGCTGGTTCAAACGTGCAGCTGTGTTGCGCTCTCTGCACCTTGCATGGGCCCGATCCACAACCATTTCCCTACACAGGTCATTGATGGCAGTGGTGAGGTTGACCATGTTGGTGTTCAGGGTGGATAATTGGTTCTCAACATTTCCAAATCCCTGTGGGAGGGTCTGTTGCATTCAGTGCAGGTTCTGGTTCATCATCTGCATTTGTTTGTTTTGCAGGTGGTGACTGCTCAGTATGGATGCCTCCAGTCCAAGGAATTGTTCTGTCGTGACATCCTCCCCACCTGCATCATGTGTCAGACGACGCCTTCTACAACCAGACCCAGCAGTTCGCAGTGGGCAACTCTCACCCATCTATGGCCCCAGTGTCAGGTCTTCTGCCTCGTTGTCCACATCTGTCTCCTCTGTGGTCTCACTTGCATAGTGAACAATCGGTGTGGTACTGCACTCCCCTGCAGAAATGCTGACTGCCTCGTCTGCTGTCATGGTGGCATCATCATTTCCATCCATACTAGGGTCATCAGTGGTTACTTGAGGGAGACCTGTGGGACACAGGGGATACACTGTCAGTGCTTCTCAGATGTGTGGCTTCTCAAAATAAATATTCCTCAAAATGTGGACTACTGTACTACATTACCCATAATGCACTGAACTTGAGGTTGGCATATCGGCATGGAGCAATTTAGATGATGCATGCTTTTGTGGACCGTGGTTGTGTGCATGGTGCCTTGAATATTGTAAATAAGTGCAGGTCCCCAATTCCAACAACAGCCTCTGGCTCCAGAGTGGTCTCCACCATGCTCTCCATTGCTGTAGGTGGTGGTACTGTGGATGGTCCCCACCTGTTCCATTCGCCTCCTTCAACTGCTCTGCTACCCTTTCCTTGGTTCTGGACCCGAAGTCATACCATCTTTTGCGCACCTCCTCGATGGGGCGATAACTGACTCCTATGACATTTATCTTGCTTTGAAAGTCAGCCATATCTTCTTTTTTTGTCAGTCAGGGAAACTCATTGCTGCCTTCCCAAACAGGACCTCATGGTGAAGGCAGCACTCCTCAGTGAGGACCTTAAACTCTTTGTCTGAGAATTTGAGCTTTCTCTTCCTCCTTGCAGTGGTTGCCTCCTTAGTTTGGCTTGCCATGGCTGCAGTTGCTCATCTCAGCTGGGTGTGCCGCTGCTGTATGTGCTGGCTAGACTCCCACTTCCATGGGGGGGTACTTCCTGGTTCTGAGGTCATCATCCAGCACCAGGAAGTGTGATTTCTCTTTTTTTCTGCACACGTTTGCTAATTGCGACTCAGTCGCAATTTGCGATGCTGTTACACACCCATGTGCAATTTAGGAAATTGCAATTTGTGATTTAGCAAATTGCGATGCGACTCAGCACCGAATCGCAAAATTGATTCGCAATTTTTTGTTACATCCCATTTTGCAAGTCAGAAATAGCGATTCACGTTGAGTCGCTATTTCCGACTCGCAATTTTTTAGCTTCGTACATGTGGCCCTTAGTGAAGCAGTTAAATATTCAGCATTAACAACACAGGACATAGAACCTGACTTTTTCAACTAAATCAATTGCCAGATATGTGACAGGTGACCTTACCCTTTTCTGACGTGTGGCAGGCTAGAGTGTTATAAGCACATAGAAGCAGAGATAAGACCTTAAAGCAGGGATACTGCTTAGAGTTGGCATTAAGACATTGCTTGACACTTTAGCCTTTCACTGAACTTCAGATAAGAAATTCATGTATTAGTATGAGTTAAAGAAGTATGAAATGTTTATGTTCTCAGAGAAACACAGACCCAAAAGATGGCATGAGTTTTCTGAAATTGCAACTTGTGCAATGGAGTAATATGCCTGCAATGATGTTTTTAGAAAACATAACCAAAACTGAGACGGTTCTGGAAAAGACAATTGCAAGCTTCTTAAATATTTAAGATTGTGATACACACAGAATTGACACTGAATGCGATTAAGCACCCAAGCATGGTATCACTGCTCTTTCTTTTACCCTGATACAGTGCCATCAACTTGGTTTCATGGAGTGTATCTCACAGGTAAGGTACTAATCGGGGGATATGGTGCGCCAATGACACACGCCACACCATCATAAGGCTAAAAGGCTGCTTCAATGTAAAAGGTCTGATACCAAATAAATAACCACCTGGGCAGGATACCTTACAAAACTAAATATGGCCTCACAAATACAATGTCAGCTTCTAAAACCCACACTCCTAATCTTAAATGTCACCCTCAAGAGAACCTTCTACCCTTCACACACCTCCAAAACCTGTCCTACTCTCCCCCACCTCTGATATCACCACTCGCTCCCCTGTCACCTTAGCTAAATCCATCCCATGTTCACTGACCATAACCTCAACCACACCCACCATGTGATCACACAAAACAACAATTGTGCTGTTGATATTGCCAACTAAAAGAAATCAGTCTTGCCTCCTAGCATCAAAACAAATATACTATTGATCTGCTCCATCAAAAGCAAACACAATACTGAATATATAACTGTACTTCTCTCATAGCCTTAGTGTACAATAGCTGAACAAAAAAAACATAGGGAAAGGCAGAAAGGCTCAAGTGTGACAAGCTAGCCTGCCCCCGGGTGTGAGGCCATCCCACAAGAAACAACTTCTTAAAAACTACAACAATCCTCCACCCTTACTTTAATCAATAAGGGTATGGGTCATCAACAGACAATGCCTCTCACCCAAATGCCTCTCACCTAAATGTCGAGGGGGGTACCAGGCTCCACCCAATATGACCCTGGTCCCCCATGGAGCCTGTACTAATTTTCTGATTGCTTAACCTCTGCTAGTGGCAGTCTGTGAAGATCGTTTTAGTAGCATATTTGATTAAATAATTTTTGTTTGCTCGTTAATAAACATGCTAAAACTGTTTCTTGTCTTTGTTCCCAGCGAGCGGCGAACGCACCAGTACTCAGAATATATCACTAATAAATGACCTGATTTATGAACTCATCACAAGGCATACAGTTACCTCCAAATCTGAGCAGGAAACAACAGTTTAATAAGGAAATATGGGCCAGATGTATTATGCATTTTTGCAGTCACAAATGGCCCAAAAATGTATTTTGGTATGTATGAATTCCAACTTGTTACAAATCACAATTTGGAATTGCGACTACATAGGGATTCGGTATTAGGAAGGGGTGTGCCAAGGACCACTGTCTACTCTTAAAAAAATGAAAAGAAAACTTTTCATTTTTCTTTTTTAAATGCATCCCGTTTCCTTTAAGGAAAAAGGGGTGCAATAAAAAAATTGCTTTATTTAAAAGCAATCATAGACATGGTGGTCTGCTGAGCCCAGCAGGCTACCATCCGTGTGGTTTTAGCGTTTCCTAATGGTTTGCAAATTGCAATCTACCTCATGCATATTAATGAGGAAGGTCAACTTGCGAGCCATTAGGGATCGCTAAATGAAACTCCTGTAGTTTCATACAATCAAATAACGATTACCTAATTGCGAAATTAGATAATCGCTATTCAAATAAATGATACATCTGGCCCTGTATGCTTTTACAAATGTTCTTAGTTCTGGCTGTTACTGTTTCTTTTTCCATTGCTTAGTGATATGCCCAAATTCAGTGGGTCATTACATCTGATCAGAGAACCCCACCTCTTAATGGTTTCATGTCCTCTTCAACGCCCCCTTCAAAGTTCTTTTCAACTTTCCTTTATAATACTTGTTGGCTAATGGTCTCAATCCTGTATTATGCGTCAGATGGAGTTTACTACCTGTTTTGGGCTGCATGCCCAAGAAACCCAACTCAAAAAAGATCTGAACCTGGCATGCCAGGGCTGTTCTGGCCTTACACTATCCGCATGGTGAGCCTCAATCAGAAGAACTTGCAACACTGTGAACCTGGGAAGTTGTTCTTCTGTTCGTCATATTAGGGTGGGTGGGGATTTAGCGGGGGCTCTTCACTCACCGCTACTGAGGGAATCCTGGTTATCTTCTTTTCCTCTGGTTATTATTATCTATGAGGATCCAAATTGTTGATTGGTTTACTACTGTGCAATTTTCATATGTATTTGCATAAACATAGGGGGTCATTCCAACCATGGCGGTCGGTGTTAAAGCGGCGTCAAAACCGCTAATAGGCTGGCGGTAAAAAAAATGCAATTCCAACCCTGGTGGAAACCGCCAACAGAGACCGCCACTTCAACACACCGCCCGCCACGGCGGGACAAACAAACAGTGCGGCGGTCACCGCCAACAGACAGGCGGGAGACAATGTACCGCCCACACTATCACAACCCACCAATCCGCCACCTTTTCCGGGGCGATAAAAACACGGCGGAAACAGCCATTTCAAACGGAAAACGCTCACCTCCATACACCCCCGAGGAATCAGGACAGCATGGAACCCGAACTCCACATCCTCCCAGCGATTGTCTTCCTGCTCCTCTACCAGGAGCACGAACGCCGGCGCAGAAAACAACGGTGAGTACTGCACCTACGACACAGGGGAGGGGGGAGGGAAAAAATTACGGGGACACACATATGCGACACACCCACCCTCACCCTCACCCACTACAACACACACATCAATGCATAGCAACACATCACAGTTACCCCCCCAAACTCCCCGGAAGAATGCAAAGACAAAAGGAAATGATTATAAACATTGGAATATATTGTATGAATGGCTTTAAAATATATCACACATCTAAAACTTTATATACATAAATTGTCCAGTCCGATATGTGTATCAGGCATTGTTCGTGGGCCACTGGGCCCAAATCACATGGGCAAAACCCACACAGGATACCTGACTCCAACAGAGAGAACACTGCAGGGGCATCAGATCCCAAAACTACAGGCACCTCAGGGGGAAGGGAAGGGGGGGCACGTCAGCCAGATGAGTCCACGATGCCAGATCCACAAGGGGCCTCCATGGCCACTGTTCAATCCTGGGGAGTGCAAAGCCACAGTCTCTAAGTCTCTACAGTGGGTGGGTTGCCCACTGTGCCATCCTGGGGAGTGCAAAGCCACAGTCTCTCAAGTCTCTACAGTGGGTGGCTTGCCCACTGTTCCATCCTGGGGAGTGCAAAGCCACAGTCTCTCAAGTCTCTACAGTGGGTGGCTTGCCCACTGTGCCCTCCTGGGGAGTGCAAAGCCACAGTCTCTCAAGTCAATACAGTGGGTGGCTTGCCCACTGTTCCATCCTGGGGAGTGCAAAGCCACAGTCTCTCAAGTCAATATCAGTCTCCACTGGTACTGGAGGGGGACTAGTGCCCAGAGTGCTTTGTGCAGCCCTGCCCGACACAGATGCGGGCCTGCCCGTTCCGCCAATGGTCCAGCGGTGCTTGAGATGAAGGGCCCAGCGGAGCGGTGCTTGAGACGGCGGTGCCCAGCGCAGCGGTGCTTGAGATGAAGGGCCCAGTTCAGCGGTGCTTGAGACGGCGGTGCCCAGCGGAGCGGTGCTTGAGATGAAGGGCCCAGCGGAGCGGTGCTTGAGACGGGCGTGCCCAGCGGAGCAGTGCTTGAGATGAAGGGCCCAGTTCAGCGGTGCTTGAGACGGCGGTGCCCAGCGGAGCGGTGCTTGAGATGAAGGGCCCAGTTCAGCGGTGCTTGAGATGAAGGGCCCAGTTCAGCGGTGCTTGAGACGGAGGGCCCAGTTCAGCGGTGCTTGAGATGAAGGGCCCAGTTCAGCGGTGCTTGAGACGGCGGTGCCCTGTTCAGCGGTGCTTGAGACGGCAGTGCCCAGCAGAGCGGTGTTTGAGATGAAGGGCCCAGTTCAGCGGTGCTTGAGACGGCGGTGCCCTGTTCAGCGGTGCTTGAGACGGCGGTGCCCAGCGGAGCAGTGCTTGAGATGAAGGGCCCAGTTCAGCGGTGCTTGAGATGGCGGTGCCCAGCGGAGCGGTGCTTGAGATGAAGGGCCCAGTTCAGCGGTGCTTGAGACGGCGGTGCCCAGCGGAGCAGTGCTTGAGATGAAGGGCCCAGTTCAGCGGTGCTTGAGATGGAGGGCCCAGTTCAGCGGTGCTTGAGATGAAGGGCCCAGTTCAGCAGTGCTTGAGACGGCAGTGCCCTGTTCAGCGGTGCTTGAGACGGCGGTGCCCAGCGGAGCAGTGCTTGAGATGACGGGCCCAGTTCAGAGGTTCTTGAGATGAAGGGCCCAGTTCAGCGGTGCTTGAGACGGCGGTGCCCTGTTCAGCGGTGCTTGACACGGCAGTGCCCAGCGGAGCGGTGCTTGAGATGAAGGGCCCAGTTCAGCGGTGCTTGAGATGAAGGGCCCAGTTCAGCGGTGCTTCGGATGAGTGCCCAGTTCAGTGGATCAGCCCATGGCGTGGAGGTCATTCGCCACCTGACTTGTGGCTGGCTGCGCCTTCCTGCCCACCTGGGATGGGCCTGGTGGGGCCCTCCTGGGCTGCAGTACCGGGCCTGTTGGTGTCCTCCTGCCCACCTGGGATGGGGCATGCGGGGCCCTCCTGCACAGCTAGGCTGCTGGCGGTCTTGTCGGGCGTGCTGCCCTTCCCAGCCTTCCCTGGCCACCTGTGGCCCTTCCCCACCTTTGGCGGTGTGCCAGGTGGCACCACACTCCCTGCCGGAGCCATGGTAGGGATTGTGGTCCCAGGTGTTTTAGGCCTCTTGCGCCGGCCACTGACAATCTTCGCATGTTTTTGCGGCGGTGGGCTGCCCGTGCCTTGGCTCCCTACTGAGCTGGCTGCCCTTGAGGGTGGAGGACTCCACAGTCCATGGCAGACTGTCTTCACAGGGCTCACTTTTGTGGTGGCTGAGGTGCTGACTGGAGTCTTTTTAGATGGACGGGGTGGGGGAGTTGTTGGAAAGAGGTCAAGTTTGGAAAGGAAAATAAGTTTAGGAAGAGAGGGACGGGTAGGTGTAGTAGGTATGGGAGTGGAGGAAGAGGTTGTGGTTGTAGGAGTTTGAAGTCTGCTGACTTTGGGTGCAGGTGCTTGGGCTGGAGGCTGTCGTGAGGTGGATGGCTGTTGGGTGGGTGGCTGCCTGCGTTTGTGTAGCTTGGAAGAGGGGGTGACAGACACACTGGGAGAGGACACAGGGGACGTGTGAATGGTAGTGGGGGTGGTGACTGCACGTGTGCGGGGGGTTCTGGTGGGTGTGCTGGTGATGGACGTAGTGGCTGAAGATGTTGTGCATGCAGGTGTGAGTGGAGACGTGACAGGGAGGGAGGAGGGAGACGAGGAGGAGGGGGACACATTGGAGGCAGTGGGTGTTGGTATGTCTGCATGTGGATGTTGCTTGTGTGAATGCTTGTGTGATGTGTGGTGCTTATGTCTGTCTGAGCTTCCCTTGGGTGTTGAGGTGTGTGCAGGCTGGTCTGATGGTGTGTCTGGGATAGGCAGAGGTACAGGGGATTGGGTATGGGTGGAGGAAGTTGGAGGGGGGAGGTTAGAGACAGGGACAATTGCTGCCATCAGTGCTGAGGCCAGAGTGTTGAACGATCGCTGATGGGCAGCCTGACCCGAATGAATGCCCTCCAGGTATGCATTACTCTGGTGCACCTCCCTTTCTACACCCTGGATGGCATTCAAAAGGGTAGACTGCCCAACAATGAGCGTCCTCAGGAGGTCAATGACCTCCTCACTGAGGGCAGCAGGGGTGACGGCAGGGCCTGAGGTGCCTGGGGTGAAGGAGATGCCCACTTTCCTGGGTGAGCGGGCACGGGGCAAACGCTGAGGGGCTGCTGGGAGGGCGGTGCTGGTGCGCTGGGTGGCGGCTGTACCTGTTGTTGCGGGGGCACGGATGTTGCTGCCACCACAAGGGAGCTCCCTTCAGAGGACGAGTCGCTGTCACTGACATCTGCACGAGTCCCCGCTGTGGAGCTCCCCTCGCCCTCCGTCTCACTGGTGAATTCCGAGTCAGTTGCATGGCCCGCCATGGCCATGTGAGATGCACCTCCCTCGTGCTCCGATGCCACTTCTCCTCCGCCTGATGATGCTAATGCACAAATGAACAGAAAGACAACAAAAAAGGGGGGTGGGGAAAAATAAAGAAATGTTGCGTGCATGCATTGGCGACACCGTTGGCGGACAGGACAGACACAGAAGCCCCCTGCACTACGCCGCGCACTTGGGGTCGACTACGCAATCCGTGGGACATGGCCTACAAGCCTATGGGCGACCTCTGCTCACATACATGACACAGGGCAATGGATAGCTGTACTTGGCACCCTACAGAGGTGGGGGGCGGGGGCACGGGGCCATGCCTTACGGAGGGGCCTAGCCTACAGATATCGCCCTGGCTTAGGGATACCCACAGCCCCCCTCCCCTACCCAGACACCTCCACTGCGCGCAAAGTCACCAGGATTTGAGTGTACTCACCCCCTTGTGTCTGCTGTGATGTCTTCACGCGCCCATCCAAATCGGGGTAGGCCACCGCCAGGATCCGGGACATCAGGGTGGTCAAAGTACGACTGGCACCCCTCCCACGTTGGGAGGCCATCCCCAGCTGAGCCTCTGCCGTCTTCCTGCTCCAGCGTCGGATGTCCTCCCATCTCTTCCTGCAGTGGGTGCCCCGTCTCTGGTGGACCCCCAGGGTCCGGACGTCCTTGGCGATGGCACGCCAAATACTGATTTTCTGGTGGGCGCTGACCTATGTGACATGTACAGGGTGAGAAGAATAATCATCACCTTCTGCATGCTCGATGTGAGTGGCCCCCCCATTCCCACCCTTGCCATGTGGCACATGCTCTCATCTGTCATTTGATGCATGCCTCAATCGCTCCCCTCACCACCATCTTTCATCCACCCGACTCAACACAGGCATTGGCCACAAAGCATGGCCCCAGTGGACTTACCTGTTGGTCTGGAGGACCGTAGAGTAGCGCATACTGGGGGAGGACCCCATCCGCGAGTTTCTCCAACTCCTGAGCAGTGAAGGCAGGGGCCCTTTCCCCAGTCGCATGAGCCATTGTCTCTTCCAGACCGTGGTCACAGCAGCACTTGCAGTGTAGGTCCTCTCCTGTGGAAGATCAGGTATCGAGTGATTAAGCAGATAGAAAATGGCGGTCACGCCTGCGGCGGTGCGTACCGTGGTGGTGCGTACCGCGACCGCCGGCGCACATCGTCATTGGCTCCTGAGACCCATAGGGTTCAATGTTAACCAATGCAGCTTTGCGCCGCGGTCTTCGACCGCCTACCGCTACGGTGTCCCACGCCAGCGCATTGACCTCACATCCCATTGTCGCACTTCACAGGTCAGGCAGCCGCCATTTCAAGGGCCCACATGCCTTATTTTCTACTGCGTCACACATACCTAAGCTTTGCATCGACACTCATACAAGCCATTCAATGCATTGGGAATCGTGTTATGTGCAAGCTGTGGTTACGTACCTGTGGGTTGATTGACTCTGTGCTCGCTGTTGTCCTTCATAGGCACCGTCCGCTGGGACACGCGAGGAGATGGAGAAATCTTCCTGTGTACAGACCGCTGGTGGACCTGTCGACAATGGAGGAAAGACATGTCATATTGACATACAGGCTTGACCGAGCCACTATACAGGAACTGTGTGCCCAGCTGGAGCCAGAACTGATGTCACCAATCCGCCAACCCACAGGGATCCCCCCTCTAGTGCAGGTGCTGTCAGTGCTCCATTTCCTAGCAAGTGGGTCATTTCAAACAACAGCAGTGGCCATATCATCAGGGATGTCCCAGCCCATGTTTTCCAAGGTGTTGTCCAGAGTGTTGTCTGCCCTGCTCAAACACATGCGGAGCTACATCGTCTTCCCTGAGGTGGGGGATTTGGCTACAGTGAAGGCTGATTTCTATGCCCTTGGACATATCCCCAACATCATTGGTGCCATTGATGGGACACATGTTGCTTTGGTCCCCCCCAGCAGGAGTGAACAGGTGTACAGGAACAGGAAGAGTTATCATTCCATGAATGTCCAGATGGTCTGTTTGGCTGACCAGTACATCTCCCATGTTAATGCCAAGTTCCCTGGGTCAGTGCATGACGCGTACATCATGCGGAATAGCAGCATCCCTTACGTGATGGGTCAACTCCAGAGGCACCGTGTGTGGCTATTAGGAGACTCTGCTTACCTCAACCTCTCATGGCTACTGACCCCAGTGAGGAATCCCAGGACAAGGGCAGAGGAAACGGTACAATGAGGCCCATGGGAGAACTAGGAGGGTGATCGAGCGGACCTTCGGCCTCCTGAAGGTCAGGTTTAGGTGCCTCCATATGACTGGTGGATCCCTAATGTACTCACCAAAGAAGGTTTGCCAGATCATCGTGGCCTGCTGTATGCTTCACAACCTGGCTTTGCGATGCCAGGTGCCTTTTCTGCAGGAGGATGGTCCAGATGGTGGTGTTGTAGCAGCTGTGGAGCCTGTGGAGAGTGAAGAGGAGGAAGGCGAAGAGGACGACATAGAGAACAGGAACACAGTAATACAGCAGTATTTTCAATGACACACAGGTAAGAATCCACACAGGCATATTACATATACTTAACCCCTACTACCTCTCTAATGTCTGACCTTTTCCCCCAGTGTATGGTAACTGAGTTGTGACTTTCCCTTCCGATTTCAGAGATGTGGGCCCCACTGCGTGACATCTGCTTTATTTCCCCATGGACTATAGCTGTGTGACATTGGTATGTTGGCATCACAATGTGAATATGCCATTTGGCACGGTAATGTCTAATACATTTGTACAAAATCACAGCCAGACTCCAGATTGTTATATGCAATAAGTGTGTTTATTACAGTGCTCTAAATTGGTGGGTGGTTGCAAATCGTTGAGGTGTGATGGTGGAGGATTGTCCATGGCAGAGTCCAGACTATCAGTATCACAGGTGCATTGTCCAGATGCCTATGGAAAGTGGAGCAGGGGCAGTGTAAGGTTGGACAGGGTGTCAATGTGGGACAGTGGGATGACAATCAGGGAGGTATCCTTTGCTGGCGGGGGTCTTGGCATCTTACTCTGTCTTCTTCCTGGATCTCAGAGCCCGCTTGCGGGGTGGTTCTCCTTCTGCAGGGGGTGGGGTTCTGGTGGCCTGTTGGTCTTGTGTCGGGGCCTCCTGTCCACTAGCGCCGGCGGAGGTGGTAGGCAGTTCTTGGTCCATGCTAGTGTCAGGGGCACTTTGTGGTGCAACAGTGTCCCGCAATGTGGTGACTACCTGATTCAGAGCCACTACGATGGTGCCCATGGCGGTACTGATGTTTCTTAGTTCTTCCCTGAACCCCATATACTGTTGCTCCTGCAGAAGCTGGATCTCCTGAAACCTGGCCAGGACCGTCGCCATCGTCTCCTGGGAGTGGTGGTATGCTCCCATGATGGAGGAGAGGGCCTTGTGGAGAGTGGGTTCCCTGGGTCTGTCCCCCCCCTGTGGCACAGCAGCCCTCCCAGTTCCCCTGTTTCCCTGGGCCTCTGTCCCCTGGACCGTGTGCCCACTACCACTGCCCCCAGGTCCCTGTTGTTGTTGGGGTGGTGGGTTAACCTGGGTGCCCTGTAGTGGTGGACACACCGCTGATTGACGTGTCCTGGGGACAGAGATATGGGCCTGCTGGGTGGGTGCTGTGCTGGTGTTCCCAGAGAGGGGAAGGTCTGCTGTGGCTGTCGGAGGGGAACCGACTGTCCAGAGGTCCACGATGGGCCGGGCTGGTCATCTAGATCCAGGGAGACAGAGCTACTGTTATCACTGTGGGCCTCTTCTGGGGGTGGAGCGGAGATTTGTGGACCCTCCTGCGCGGTAACGTGGCGTTCGGGTCCTGCAGGGGTATAAAAGTATGATTATTGCTTCTGTGTGTGCCATAGCGTGCAATGGGTGGGTGCCCGTGTACCCCTGTGCTTGCATTCTTGTGTGGGGGCTTTTGTGACGGTGGTTTGGGGGGGGATGGGTATGTGCAGTGGGCATGCTTAGGTGATGGGTGTCCATGCTTTGTGGTCGCATGCAGGGCTTGGTGTTGGGATGGGTGGGTTGTGAGGGTGAGACATTTGCAAGGAGTATGTGTGATGGAGTGGGGGTGAGGGTGGGGGTATGAGTTGGCATGCTGGTGGGGTGGGGGGATGAAGTAGTTAAGATTTGACATACCAGAGTCCATTCCTCCGCCTACTCCTGCGAGGCCCTCAGGATGCAGGATCGCCAAGACCTGCTCCTCCCATGTTGTAAATTCTGGAGGAGGAGGTGGGGGTCCGCCGCCAGTCCGCTGCACCGCGATGTTGTGCCTGGATACCATGGAACACACCTTCCCCCGTAGGTCGTTCCACCGCTTCCTGATGTCGTCCCGATTTCTTGGGTGCTGTCCCACAGCGTTGACCCTGTCCACTATTCTGCTCCATAGCTCCATCTTCCTGGCAATGGTGGTGTGCTGCACCTGTGTCCCGAAGAGCTGTGGCTCTACCCGTACAATTTCCTCCACCATGACCCTGAGTTCAGCCTCAGAAAACCTGGGGTGTCTTTGCGGTGCCATGGGGTGGTTTGGGTGATGTGTGGGGTGGATTGTGTGGTGCTAAGTGTGGTGATGTGTATTGGTGTGTAGTTTGAAGTGCGTGGTAATATTGCTGGGTGACAGTGAATTGCACGTCTGGGTGCTCGGGTCTCTTATCTCTGTGCGTGTTCACGAATCTCTAAGAGTGGGGGTTTGTGGGTGATGTGGGTGTGTGTTTTATATTGTATTGGGTGTGTGAGAGTATTGTTTGTATGTGTAACAGGTGTGTGTATTTCGAATTATCCAATGTGGCTGTCTTTTGTAAGTGTGTGTGTATTTTGAGCGCGGCGGTGTGTACTGCCAATGGAATACCGCGGTTGAAAGACCGCTGCGTGGATTCGTGTGTCGTGATAGTGTGGGCGTATTTCTGTTGGCGTGACGGTGGAGGTTTGGTCTACGCCAGTTTCTCGCTGGCCTTTGGTGTGGCAGACTTTTGTGGATGTCTGTATTTTGGCGGTTTGCCTGTTGTGGGTCAGAATGTCTGTGGCGGTTTACCACGGCCGCGGCGGTGTTATGGCGGTCTTCTGCACGGCGGTAAGTGCCTTTTACCGCTGAGGTTGGAATGACCTCCATAGTCTCAGGCACATTTAATCTCTGCTATGTAGTATTTAAAATACCGAGATCAGTTATGTTTCACTTCTTTACATAACATTAAATCTGACAACTGCTTATCTACCTTAAACATTACTCCCTTGAGCGACTTGCTAACAACAAACATGTTTGGAGTAACCTGAACACAAAAACTGGTTTTGCCCTAGTTAGGGCTCTTCTGCCATGTTTAGCTGGTTTCAGTGGCACAGTGTCTGGTAACCCGGCACACTAGGTTGCTTGTGTTCCAGTTCAGGGAGGACCTCGCCTTAAAGATCAGGCTGGACTGTTACCATGAGCATATGGCTGAGTTCAATCTGAGGTGGCATGTTCGGCAAAAAAAATGATGGATTGGGTTGCGGCACAGAGCGATTGCCAGTGGCTTTGATTACTTCAAGAATTCCATCCATCGCCTTGTTGTTTTTGCACCAATAGTGCAGCACCATATTTAGTCAGAGGTGTGAGCACAATGCCAAGCTTTGCACTAGGGCACAAATGCAAGGCAACTCTGCCATGAGATTTTTAGACATTGTACATGTTATGCATTGGAATATCACGATATTCCACTCGCTCCTTCTTTCTGGTTTTGTTTGGAGCTCAGGATTCACACAAAGCCTGATTACACTATTTTAACAGATCAGCCTTTGCAAGAAAAACTATCACTGTTTGTGCTGTTCCCACCTTATTTCACTCACTTTGAATAGCTACGAGGAGTGCTACAGCTTCCAAAGTCAGGAGATTAGTACCTCTAGGTTCCAGGCTTTCATCATTTTGAGGTTGATAAATTAAGTACCATTAGATTAAAGAAAAGCAACACCTGTTATTTATAGCACACAGAAAGGTGAAAAACTGTTAAATGTAGGTTTCTATAAACAAGTTAAATAATGAAGTCTAATTGATCTTCGCTCAGATTGCTAACAGAAGTTAATGCACTCCACATGGGGTGGTTACTGTTCCTAGGTAATTGCCACATAATTATGAGCCTGAGCTAAGACAAGGGTGCATAATGAGGGGAAGGGCAATTAAAACTGTTTAAGGCCCAATAGCATGTGGAAACTAAGACTATTAGAACCTGCTCCCCACCTAAGTGGCAGGCTAAGTAGCAAAATGTTGCAACCTTCTCTGTGTCACCCCATGCTCAGCTTTAATACTTTGTTCCATGGCACTCCCTTTCTTTTATGCTCTACAACCATTCATAGGACCTCTGACCCTTCCTTCCACCATTCATTAGGATCCCCCCGGCCCTTTCCACTCTTCTTTACTCCTGCACTTATCCCCTGCATGAGCAGTTTGGTAAGGACTCTATTTCTGGTGTCAGGACTGTTGTGCTGGCAACTTCATTGAGGCAGGGATTGTTCTTGAAAGGTTCCAGAAATCCCAAGAGATTTAGGAGCAATGCAAGCCATCTCTGGGGTGGTCATATAAGTAATGTGGCCTTGCTGTCGCGTAGGCTCTCATTAGTCTAATGAGACTACTGGATTTTGAGCAGCAAGATCGTCCACAGTGTGGGGGACTGAGTCTGACCCACGGTGGATGACACTTGTCGCTCCAAATCCGGGCTTTGCTCCAGCTAACTAGAAGTGCCTCATCTCTCCCAAGAGGCAGAGACTATTGGGCAGCCGAGCGCATGACATATTAGTACTTCTCAGGGAAGTAGTGGTCACTCAGGTCACAACCGGTTCACTCATACACAGTTTGGTCTCATATATAAATGGCAACAAAAGCAGTATAAGTTTTAAAGATTAGTTTAATAAAATGACTCCATTTTGGATAGCAAAGCGTGAGCTGCAATAACCAGAACTACACAACACAACAATATTAAAATGTTGAGAGTGAGAGCGAAGCATAAGACTAATGCTATCATGGTGCCACTAGAATAGATGGACTATTCCCTATCTAAATCATTGTAATCTTACAAAGGCCTGTAATCTGCGTCAGCATCTGCAGTGGAGTATTCAGCATACAGTTGTGGATCCCTGGCTGGAATCTCCCTCTTGACGTGTAATAGGACTAGAAAGTGTTTTTATAATTAACACAGCAGACGTTCTAAGAAAATGTCCCTAGGTAAGGATGTGTATTTTCTACGAATGTTGGAGACTAAACTTCTACCACGTTTACCGGCAATGTACCAGACTGTAGCCTTAACTGAAGCACAGGGTGATCAAGAATGCATTGTTTGAGAACACAATGTTGAACTAAGCAAAACAGTTTGATAGAAGAAATTAAAACAAGACCGTAAAACTGGTTATTGTAAAAATAACAATGCAAAGCTGAATAAAGTATATCTAGGTCAAGGTGCACAGCGTCCTAGTGTATTAAACTAACGTGCATGGAGCTATAATTAAAATGGCTACACAACAATGCTGCTCGGATTTGCTTGGCTTCGACACTCCCAGAGAAGAGCATCTCCTCCTGGAGCCCTGCAACTGGACACTCCAGAGAAGTCCTCTAAATACTGTCCTTTGAGCCTTCGCATCCGCACAAGTCCAGATTTTCTGGAAACATATTCGTCTGGTTGAAATATCGAGATCCCTGAAAAAAAGAACAAACGGAGAAGAAAGTGATTAACAAGTCCAGTAAGGTCTATTACCACGCACAGCTCACTGCACCAGCAGCATTGCTGCAGCAAGGAAAGACAAGGTTAGCGAACATTCCAATCAAAGACAAATTTGGTGAAAATATGTTTTCTAGCTATAGACTGAGAGACCTGATTATGCATGTGTAATTGTTTTTAAAGTAAATTAGACAAGAAGAAGTTAAACAAACATATGGTACTAAGAATCATCTGAATGCACAGCTTGTCAGAAGATCGTTTCTTATGATACATCTCAACACTGTTCTTGCCACAGAAGGTAACACAAGGAATAGAAGGGGCAGTTAGGAAGTAAGCTAATTCAAGTATCTTTTGTACAAGTTTAACCGCTCTGTGTCCCTTAGTGCTTGAGATAACAGACCATTTTATACCACCCTCCAACAAAGAGCAATTTTGCCCTCCTAGAAGGTGTCCCCGTCTAGAGCAGTTGCTAGATTGCCATTGTACAACTTAAAGCGAGGTAAAGGCTCAACACAGTACTCAGTATACACTGTGTTCTAGAAAAGAAGAACTGGTGGTTAATGTATGAGGGCATACGCTCATGTATAAAACCTCTGTTTGTTTACTCCTTTTAGAGTTCTTCCTGTGGACATGCACCTGCTACTCATCACACAGACCAAGGATGAAATCAACACTCACTGAGCTACCTGTGATTTATCAGTATCTCTCTCGCTCTCTCTCTCTATCTCTACTCCCTCTTTCCCTCCTTCTTTCTCTCCCACCCCCCTTCCCTCCAGGCCAAATACTGGCTCATGGCGTGTCAACTCTTGCAGAAGCTCCTCCTCAGCTAATGGAGACAGGGGGATCGGTGGCTTATTCTTAAACTCTGCATGCTGGAAGCCAAGCTAGTCCCCACATTGTCTATCTAGTTCTATTTGATATTTTAAGGTGAACAGGAATACTCAGTCACTTAACTGTTGATAGCAGAGATGGTAAAAACAACACAGCCTAATGTCATCACCGGGAAGTAAAAGTAGTATATAAATAGCTTAAAGAAATACTTATATTCATTTAGTGAGACTATTCATTTAATTAATTAGAGAGATTCTCTGCTAATAATTAGACTACCATTCAAGTTAATTTTATTTTTCAATGCACTCAAAAGGTAATCCACGTTTTAACTGTAGGTTTTCTCTCATTTTAAATATATGATGCAAACTCATCATTTTTTAGATCAGCTAATTCATTTTTTATCTAATCTATGAGAATACATTTTAGAGAACATTCAAAGTCAATATTTACAATTACATAAATATTTATGCTGATTACTTTTTATAATTTGACAATTGATCTGAAACAAATTGCCCAGGAAATACAATTCCTCTTTCTTACTTTCTAAATCCATTAGCAAATTTAGATTCACTCAGGACTTACATCTCGTTATATTAACAGTTTGGCTAAACTCACCATCTTACGCCTGCACATCTTGAAGAAAAGCCAACATCTTTTTTCTCCATAGCTCGTGAATTCATCAGTTGAGTCTTAAGTTGTCTGAAGAATTGACGTCAGAAACACCATTTAGGCATAAGCCAAGCAAACATCCACAGCCCCATCTAGGGTTTTCTAAACCTGGATACAAGGCTGCTCAACTCTACAGGCAAATGGAAGCACATTGCTCCCATATTTATTTATCTCTACTGAATACCCATCACCCCCAGAATCAATTTCACATTTTCTTGTCTTGTGTGTAGAGCAGAGGGAAGGGACAGGAATGCACTGTATGTCATAGATACAGCGCCTTCCTGCCCTTTCCCTTTGATGCAGGGTAGCACAGCAAGGTGACTTGCTGCGCTACCCTGCGCCAGATCCCCATAAATTTTGGCCTAGGTGCACATTCCATAGAAATGCCAATCTGTGTACCTGAAAAGTTAGTTTGCGTTGACAAATCAAGAATAACTGTTAGTTATACTTTTACCATGAACTACTTTTACCAGTTTTAACAGGCCACACAAACTAGAGGCAGCAATACAAAATTAGTACATGACCCATAATTTTGTTCATGGCCAACAATGCAGTAACTTTGTTGTCTCACATAGCAGCTCTGGAAAAATCACAATGGTTATCCTTATGGTATATAGTAACACTTCCTACTAATAACAGTCATGTAGTAAAGCTTGCATCAAAGAACTCCATGAGACAAAGTCAAAAGCAAATTGACGGGGTCAAACATGGTTACATAAAACATATAAAATATCATCACTTGGCATCATGCTCAATTTCAGAGAAACTTTACTGACATTGCTTCAGAACGCCTGATGTTACAGCCTTACAATAGCAACCTCTAACAAAATTAAGAACCTTATCCCACCACATGTCCGAGAGATATCTGCATTTTGGAGCTCATTTTGACTTCTGCTGATAAGACCGCTGTGCTGGCATCTGCCAAAGGACCTCTGGATTTGGAGGGGTGTTGCATGTGTGTGCGCGTGAGTGTAAGGGTGTTGTGAGTGTGTGCGTGTGAGTGTAAGGGTGTTGTGAGTGTGACTGAGTGTGTGTTAGGGTGGGCGTGTTTGTGGGTCGTGTGGGTGTGTAATTGTATGCGGAGGGGTGAGGGGTTAGTACGGGGATGAGGGGGTGGGTGGTTACTGGAGGGGTCAGGTGGAGAGGTGGGAATGTTGTAAGGGAAGGGGGTGCTCTTGGGTGGATGGGGTGGTGAGTGAGTCATCTACCGGTGACCGGAATGCAAATTCCTGTTGCCGGTAGCCTTTCCGTCAGGGATTTTGTGGAAAGGGGACTCGTAATCCCGCCATAGGTCTTTGATGGACCGCTGGGTCAGAGATGACTATCTCAGGCCTGGCGGTAGTAATGGGAAAGTGGCGGTTTGGTACAGGCCAAACCACCACACTCGTAAAAAGGTAGCCCACACTGCTGGCCCGTCGGCGGTGGTACCCCCACTGCGAGTCTGGCAGTCAGAAGACCCCCAGACTTATAATGACAGCCTTTATGTTTTTTCCAAGATTGCAAACGTTTGCTTAACACTGCAATAGGAGCAAAATTCCACAATTGCTGAAAATGACCACGACACCTAGCAACAAATGTATATGCACATGTATCATCTAGCAAAACACAGAGCCATAAAAAACTGAAACTTCTACCAAATAAGAACCCCAGAGCTTTTCAAATATTTACACCTTACTAAGGACAAGACATCCGCTATTGCTTCTTGTGTCAACCAAAATTAACAGTTAATTATCCAGGACAGGTACCCACCTAGTTCATACATGTTTTCATAACTAACGTGTTCTTCATTCAATATTTATTTGTTTGGTTACTTGAGAGTTTTAGAATGTGGTAGCATCAAAGACCAGGATGCGAAAAGGACTAGAAGAAAGTCTACAGTATAGATGATGTATGGGTAAACTTTCTCTCAGTTAGGGTATGCTCCCATGGTTGACGTTCTAGCACTAGCAGGTTTGCTTAGAATGTAGGTCTGAATAATCAAGTTCTTTTGAGTTTCCTGAACTGCAAGTGAATAGGTTTTTTCTAATGGATTGGACTAAGAGTGCTCCACAATCTTGAACCTAGTACTCCTTTGCTCATATGTATAAAAGGATTTTGCAATTCTTAACAGTCCGAATCGCTATTTCGGGCCCTTAAGGAATGCAAAACTGCCTTTCCTAATGTAAAAAGGCTTATGTGTAGTAGCAAAATGCAATTTCTACCAAGTAGAAATCGCATTTTGTGACTTCCAATGGAAGCTTTGGACATTCTGGAAAGAAGTATAAGAATAAGTACTTCTCAGGTAAGTGTGAAATATAAATATACATGTTAGGGCTAAACCCTTTTTAGGGTTTAGGGTGAGTGCAGGATTTTTGGTGGCAAGTGTATTTTAAGTGTTTTGGGTGGGTATGGGTTTTTGGGTGAATATAAAAATATGCAGTTTTCTCATCATTAATTGTACTGCAAATGTTACAGTGATATTATCAATGATATCATAAAGATGTAATGAGTGACTGTTGTTCTGACTCTGCCCTTCCCGCCTGCCCTGAACTGTTAGCTTACTGAGTCCATACACGAGGCCCCAACCTGCTGCCCTACATGGTCCCATGTACTGCCATTACCTCGCCCTCTCTGCCTTTCATAGTCCGTTATGCTACAATTATCCTTCCTGTCTGTCTGGTATCGCCAGCTTGCTGCCCTTGCCTCTTTCTCCTCTGGTCTTTGTTGTCCATGTGCATGGGCCTGTCCCCTTCCTATTGCTTTCCATGGTCCGTTGTGCTGCACTGCTCTCCCGCTTGCCCTATGTGGTGTATTGTGCTGCTGCAACCTCTGACGCTTATCTTGTAAGGTCAGTTTGGTGCTCCTGTCCATCTCCTTCCTGCCTTCTGTTATCGAAGTCCATGTCCCTACCGCATTCCTCCTGCCATCTATGATCCAATGTACTATACTTGCCAACATTTTGAACTTGGTAAGAGAGGGATTTTGAAAAAAAACCTGGGGAATTGATTTTCCTCATTGACGTAAAATGAAAAAGAGGAGATTTTAAGCAGGCGGCAGATAAAATACAGTCCTTTTGGGCACAAAACCATCAGGAGTCTCCTGCCTGAATTCTGTCTGCTGGCATGTATGGTTGTGCTGCCAATGCCTCTTCCTTCTGCCCTCAATGATCTGTTATATTGCCACCGTCTCTCTTGCTTGCCAGTCACGGTTGGTTTGTTAGCCCTACCCCCTTTCCCCTGCCCTCTATGGTCCATTGTACTACCCTGCCCCTCCCTCCTGCCCAGCATGGTCAACTTGTTGCCTCTGTACCCTCCTACCTGCCCTCAATTATTTGAGTCCTTGGCCCTGATCTCTGCCTCCCCACAGTATTCTAATGAACAACTAGATTGCTAACATTCTATATTTATTACAAAAGTGTGGCATGCCCAAAGCCATCTTAATCTAATCAATACTGTAATACCTAAAGTATTTCCTTTAGAAATTATTAAAATGAGAGGGTCTTATTCACATAGAAACGATGGTTAGTGCACTAAAAAACTAAAATGACATATTTTCTGAGTTCTCAAATAGCCACAAAGTACTTTGGCGGTCATTAGCGTCCGTACCGCCAACAGGCTGGCGGTACGGAGGCCTTTATTACGACCGCGGCGGTAGCACCGCGGTCGCAACACCGGGGCCGGCGGTTTCCTGCCGTTTTAGCCCCGGCCGTGATAATCCGCCAGGGCAGCGCTGCCCTGGGGATTATGACACCCGTACCGCCAGCCTGTTTCTGGAGGTTTGCACCGCCAGGAAGAGGCTAGCGGTAAGGGGTGTCCTGGGGCCCCTGGGGGCCCCTGCACTGCCCATGCCACTGACATGGGCAGTGCAGGGGCCCCCTAACAGGGTCCCGGACAGCTTTTCACTGTCTGCAACACCGCCGGCTCCTATGTTGCGGCCTCATCCCTGCTGGCCCAGCGGGAATGTCGTAATGGGGGCTGCGGGAGTGCGGCCTCATTGGCGGCCGCATGGCGGTTACTGCTTGCCAATGTCGTAATTATGGCCCAAGCTTCAGACTTTGCAGCTGGAGAACTAATTACAAGTTTCGGTGTCAGCTCGACATCCTGTTATTCTGGGCAAATCGCTTAATCTTCCAATGCCTAAAACCAAAATGAATGTGTCCTTGTGTAATGTAACTGATACTCATGTAAAGCACTCCAATTCCTTCTGGTCAAGTCTACGCTATAAAAACTGCAAACAAACTAAACAATTAAAGGCCTCTTTCATAATTAAACGTCGGCGCAAGGAGCTGCACCGAATTTGGCAGCGGCGCTATCACATTTCAAAATCACAGGGATGAGCCATATTACAATAATAGAAGTAGCAAATTGACATTATTTAATGATTGTTTATGTGCAGGAAGAGACACATTCCTGCACAGAAACAATCCTTAATTGTGTTTTGCTCTTTGTTGGACCTGGCCCATTTAGCAGGGTCATCTCCAAACTGTTTGCCTCCTTCCTCTTATTTTTTCTGACCTCGTGATGTTGGCTCTAGGACTCAGCACTTTATCACTGCTGATTAATGCTAAAGTGCAGGTGCTCTCCCTACTAAAGTTAGTATGATTAGCTTACACCTAATTGGCAAATTTAATTTACCTGTAAGTCCTTTGTACAGTGGCATCCCTATACCCAGGGCCTGTAAATTAAATGCTATTAGTGGGCCTGCAGCGCTGCTTGTGCCACCCACAGAAGAAGCCTTTCAAACCTGTCTCAGGCCTGCTAGCGCAGGGCCTGCATGCACAGTTTACTACCACAGGGACCTGACATCTAAATTTACTTGTCAGGCAGAGAACTCCCCTTTTAGTGCATGTAAGTCACCCCTAAGGTAGACCCTAGCTAGCCCTATGGGCAGGGTGCTATGTATGTAGAAGGCAGGACATGTTCATGGTTGCGTGGCCTGTCCTGGTAGTGACAAACAGCTTATTCCGTTTCTCACATCTGTGAGTGCTGCCTTGCTCATAGGATTGCATTGGAAATGCCCTGCCTTATGACTATGGGGCATTGTCAGATTTATGAGGGGTAGCGTAGGCTTTTTGGGTATGGTTGTTATTGTAGTGTGAAATGCTGCTTACTGGTGTAGGTAGATTTTTTATTAGCATTATACAAAATTCCACTTCTAGAAAGTGATCGTTTCTCTGTGCTTCTGATTCTAGTGTTTTGAAGCTTGACTCCAGTCCACATCTGGGGCAGAGTGACAGCTGGGCTTTCTGCACACTTTTCAGACAGCTGGTACACAGGAAGGGTGGAGGTGTCACAGGGGTGCATCTGGATATTGAATGGTCTTCCTGGGCTGAGAGAAGAGGAGGCGGGCACTCTTGAATTTATAAAGGCTGTCCCCTGGCTTCACACAAAGGGCTCATTTACCCCAAACTGATGTCTGGAGCCTGTGCTTGAGGAGAGAGGGGGCACTCCTGGAACCAGTTGTAACTGGATGAAACTTCTTCTCCTCCTCTTTGAAAGTGCTTTGCAAAACTGAGTATAAGTAAATGGTATTTCCCCAAGAAAGGAAGTGTCAGAATCATAGGGGAAACTGGACACAAAATACTGCTGGAGGGGCTCACCAGGAACCACCTTGGACTGCTCCTGCTGTGCTGACCTGGGCCTGCTGGGTCACTAGGAGAGACTGTCACTGACTGCATCCCCCTTGTTGCTGGGCCCTACCGCCCTGTACTTCCTTTTGTGTCTCTACAGGCTGGGAGCTGTGACCCCTGTGCTCCGGAACCTTTGGGGTTCCAGTGTGAGGAGCGCTTTCTTTTGTCTGCTGGAGCACATGGAGTAGCGCTCTGCTGACACCCATTTCGCACTGTGAGAGCACCATTTTCTTTTAAATTGCTGGATCTCAGCGTCTGGTGAGCGTTTTTTTTATTGCTAAGGGCCTTGAGTGCGCCTTGTTCTTAATTACCGGAGCGCGTGGGGAGTGCTCCATTCGTCCCTGCTGCTAGAATAATCACCGCCACGGTCGGGGCAGCTGGTGTTTTCACAGTGTGTTGGGAGCGCGCTGGTTTGTGTGCCCCCAGAGCATGTGGAAGTGCAGGCAGGAGCCCCCGGAGGTGTGGCTTATCAAGAAAGTGCCACTGGGGATCAGGGCGGCAACTGCTTTGGTGCATTCACTGCCGCGACCCATGCCCGGGAGAGAAGAAGGCTGCGGGCTGGATTCGTCCTGTTGTCGGAGGCAGCGGCCTCGAGAGACTGAGCAGAGCAGCTTACAGGACCCTGGAAGGCCCCGGGTGTGCCCCAGATTGCCTTAGGGAGGTGAGGAGCGTACCGGATAGGCAAGTGTGCAGGGCTTTGTGACCATAGAGGCAGCAGGCTCAACCCGGATCTTTCCATGTGCAACAAGAATCACTGGGGACTTTAAAAAAAAATTCTATGGAAACATGGTCCTAACTATAACTAGTGGCAACTGCCACTATGTTTATATATATATATATATATATATATATATACATATATATATATATATATATATATATATATATATATATACATACATACATACATATATATATATATATATATATATATATATATATATATATATATATATATGTCAAACCCAGTGAAAAGGAAGTCACCGGACGGCTGCACAGTGTCCCGGGGATCGCATTCGGCTGGGAGAAAAGAATCCAAGAAAGTCTCAAATAAAGATTATTGTATTAGTTTATTGTAGAAAAATCCATAATGATGTATTCAAAACAAATTCACCATCACACTGTCCTGACCCAATGTCTACGCGTTTCAGCAAATGCCTTCAACTGTACATTGGCAGACATTATTGCACACATCCATTTATCCTATATAGTCCTTCTTTGATTTCAATGCCACACTGCACATTTGCAACAGCGGCTGCTTAAAGCATGATTGATTTTTGCCATAGTGAGCCAAAAGGCGTTATATATACCATTGAAGCATCCTCGTATTGGAACATAATTTGCTGTGCTTCAAGAAGAATATCAAGCACATGGAATTCTGTGATAGAATAAATCTCTAACATATAATTATAATAATCTAAATATTTATAGATATCCATACAAAGCAAATTAGATATATGGATAAGGGAATCTATCTAATAATAATAAAGATATTTCTCAAGATAGGTTTCCACACCATTTCTAATTACTTTTGTACCAAAGAGCGACATAATAATCTATCTTGCAGATGATATAAATATAAATATAATACATATCTATAAATATTCAGAGAAAATGAATAAATTAATACATGAGTGAAAAGTCTAATAATCACAAAATGGGAAAGTTTCCAATGTAAATATTTACAGCAATTCTAATCAAATTTAGACCAAAATGAGACGCATTGGTTATATGAGATATACAAAAAAATATATAATCCATATATAGTTTAAATCACCACCATAATAAACATGTAAAAAATGAATAATTAATGTAAAATCACATTGATCATTCTGATAAATTAATTCTCGACCGTTGATACATGATAATTCATTAGAAAACCAGACAAAAATACCTCATGTAGAAATATGTAAAAATATGTAGAAGATTACATCAATCCATATACTGATTTATCCACAAGGAAGCAATTTTATTTTCAAAAAGTTAGTTAAATCGCTCATGTTTATAAGGTGCTCAGTGTCAAAACATGCAAACATAGCTAATCTAAAAAGTGATAAAAATAATGTGCAAGAATGAACAATTAAAACTTGTATTCCTAATTATTAAATATAAATAATAAAACTAGGTATACTGATACTGGCCAAAATATTGCATATGGAGCAGACATGTTACTGAAACTAATTTTGGATATCATCCACCTGCCACTATGTAAGAGGAATTTTGTGATAATGAGATAGCTCCCGATTAAGGGTCAGAGGTGTCAAGAAATCAAAAGGTATATCACAGATGGACATAAAGCTCTGCATCTAGATTATGCCCCCATGGATTTTCTGAACCAAGTAGCAAAATCATTTTTTATTCCATCTGCCATAGCTCTAACATTCTATCTCCTCCTCTTGAATGAATTTTAATAGTTTTGATCCCATAAAATATCAATGAACTGCAGTCACCGTCATGGACTTCCCAGAAACGTTTGGCTATAGGATATAACCTGTCCTGATTCTTTATAGCCCTGAAATGTTGTAAAAATCTAACTTTGAGTTTATGAATAGTGCTGCCAACATATTTTTGGGGCAGCCACATTCAATAACGTAAACAACATATTCAGTCTCACAAGTTATGTGATCAGTTATCTCACAAATCTTGCTATCAAATGTATTGTCATTATGCGCATTATGTGCAAATTTTCAAGATTTGCAACGACCACATTTCCAAAAACCCAAACTCTTCTTGGATAGCCATGACTGATTATCCTTAGAAAATAACAAAGTTCTCATTAGATGATCTCCCAACGATGGTGTTTTACGATATGTGATCTGAGGATGAATCCCAATATCTTCTTCAATATGGGGATCATGTCGTAAAACATGCCAGTTCTTTTGTATAATATTTTCAAGTTCTGTATGTTGTTGATTAAATTCAAAGAACAATCTAGGTGGTTGTCTATGTTCTTGTAGATTTTGCTCTCTGACTGCAATTTTAAAGAGTAATTTATGTCTAGACATATTCATCACTCTATTTTGGGCATCATTTAGAATCTTCAACGGATATCCTCTAATCAAAAACCTCTTAAACATAGTGGCAATTTCTGTTTTAAAGGTGATAGTATCAGAACAAATCCCGCGAACCCGCAGGAATTGACTATACGGAATGCTCCATTTTAAAGCCTTCGGGTGACCATTATTCCCATGTAATATAGAATTACAAGCGGTTAGTTTGCGATAAATAGTCGTCTGCAAAGTGTCATTGTTTACAGTTAGCAAGACATTTAAGAATTCAATAGTGTGTGTACTGTATTTCAGATCTAAATGAATATTAAGCTCATTATAATTGAGTGCACTGATATATTCCAAGAGGAGCTGTTCGCCGCCATCCCAAATGAGAAAGAGGTCATCAATGTACCTGACCCACAGTATGACTCGTTCCACATAACTTTTATAAATATCGGACCAGGCCACCTCCTTTTCCCACCAACCCATGTACAGATTGGCATAGGTGGGCGCAAAAGAAGCTCCCATAGCTGTCCCCTGTTTTTGGAGATAATACTCATTATCAAACAGGAAGACAGTATGGATAAGGCAGTATTTTAGCATAGCTAGAAGCATATTGGTGTGTTGCAAAACTTCACTCTTACGAGTGCCTAAAAATTACCTACAGGCCTGAATACCGTAGTCATGCATGATGGAAGTGTATAAAGAGGTCACATCCATAGTGACCAAAAAATAGTCGGATTGCCAGGGAATATTATGTTCTTTGGATAGAAAATCATTAGTGTCCCCCAGGTAAGATGGCAATGCAGTTACATATGGACACAGAAAAAGATCCAAATAGCATGAGGTATTTTCTAACAGGGATGAGTTCATGCTTACAATAGGTCGACCCGTAGGGTTTTTCTTATTTTTATGGATCTTAGGTAGGAAGTAAATGCAAGGGATTTTGGGAAATTCAACTTTTAAATATGTATATTCCTCTTGATCAATAAGGCAGTCCTCACGCCAATTATCCAACATCTACCAGTATATATACATATATATATATATATATATATATATATATATATATATATATATATATATATATATATATATATATTTTTTATATACATATATATGTACATATATATGTGCATAGATAGATAGATAGACAGACATATATTGGCATTGGAAATGCTGTTTTGTACTTTTGAGTTCCATGATGTTACAAAATGCTCAGTTTATGGAAACTAGGGCCTAACTGTAACTACCTAGTGGTCACCGCCACTAGGTAATATCTAGTGGTGGTCACCAGTAGGTAGTTATAGATAGGACCTAGTTTCCATAGATGGAGTGTTTTTTGTTTTACCAATAACTTTGGCGTCACTTGACAAATCTTCACCAAATTTTCAGAACATACACTTTGGTCAGTTCAGCTGCTGTCTTGGAAGTTTCAGGGTGATCCGTCAAGTGGGGCTGAGAAAAAGAGGGATCCCAAAATGTGTTTTCCCATTCAATTTTTTCAATAGGACCTTTAAACACGCCTAAAGCCTGAACCACTGAATGGAATGACACCAAAATTGGTACAAAGTCAGATCCTGTTCCACGTGTTCTGCTTTTTGTGGTGTGGTGCGAATCCATTTAATAGTTTTGGAGTAATTTAAGGCCAAAAATGTAGATATATATAGGGATGCAGATCCTCTGTGGATCCAACTGTCCTTGTGCTGATATCTGATTGGCTGCCAACACTTCAAAAAAGAGGTGTTGGTAGCCATCTTGGGACTCAGCTTCAGCTGAGTCCCAGAAAAAAAAGCAAAAAAAATGAAAAGGGGCCAGGGTGGAGTTACCCTGACCCCTTAGCCCTGCTACTGGAGCCCTTGAGAGACTCTACCAGGTCTAAAAAGCATTTGTTTTTTATAAGAAAGTCAGAAAAATCAGCGATCAGCTTTTTATTTTTTCGCCACCAGATGGGACTGGGGTCATTTGGGGCTTAATAGAGGAGGAGGCGAACGGGGATCCCCTCCTTAGACTTTAATAAGCCTCGGGGAGCACCACCCCCCAGGGCAATTTTGCTAAATAAGTGGGGGGCTGCATGACCCCCCTTTACTGCCCCAGGGGCCACTACATGCCCAGGGCTTTAAATAATTAACAAACTCAAGGCCACCTTGCTCTCCCTGCTGCCCCAGGGATCAACACCTCCCCAGGGCAAAGAATGAAAAGAAGTGAATGGGGTCCATTTCGGACCACTGCAGCCTCGGGAACCACCACCTCCCCAGGGCAATAGTTGTTGGAGGGGGTTCAAGTGGCCCCCCTCAAGGAGCCACTGATGGTCCTGGGGACCGCCAACCCTAGGGCCAGCTCCTGCTATGTCCTGGGCCCTGGGCGCATGGCCGAAGATTGGATTAACATATAGTGATGAGAATTTCTATATGTTAAAAAACATAGAAATTAACTGAAAAAAACTAAAGTTAAAGGAAAGTTATATCTAGGAAATCGAATTAAAAAAACATGGAAATTAATTGAAAAATACAAAGGTTACAGGGACGTTATATTTAGGGACACATTTTAAACATACAAAACCATAGAAATTCACCAGTTATAGTTAGAGTCAGCTCAAGTAATTATAACTCATTCCCTAAGGTAACTATAACTCACGCCCTTGCCATGCACTGCTAATTAACCCACAAATTATGGAACTCTAGACTTCTTTGATAACATCACTAATAAGGTCACTGTAATATTTGCAGTAATATGTTTGATGAACAAAATGTGCATGGCGAGGGTGCAGCCCAGACATAGATGGGTTTGCCTTTGGCGTGTTTTCGGCACCTGTCACCTGACCTTTATACCTACACCAATATTATTCTGCAGTCCTTTGCTTCCACAAACATGCCATGCTATTTATTTGTAATGGTTTACATTGCCATCCGTCATTCTTGCAAAACCAGACCTATTTGCATTGCCAATGCTTGTTTTACTGTTGAGTTCCATGATATTACCACAAGCATTGCCTGCAGCATACATAAATCAGTGCAATCTCCCATACCTTGCATAACACCCATACAGTGTGTCTTTACAAGTTTGAATCTGTCCTGATTTGCAAATGGGGTCACTATTTTAGCTATATGGTTTGCTAATGGGGCCATTTTTATACTGTTGCGCAAGCCTATGTCTTGTCCACATCTGACCCCAATTATGTGCCATGTCGACTATTCAGAGTATTCTATGGTCATTATATGACTTAATTCTAGTGATCCTGGTTTACAGGTTTGTGTAAGAACCACAATTTCTCCTTTTTGGATATATTTTTGTAGATTTGCCATTTCTTCTTCATCCAATTTTCCAAATCTGTTCCGTCTTTGCACCCAGATTTTTGAGCCTGTGTACATCTTTTTCAGTAAAAGAGTCTGGTAGTAGCTCTGAAACTCCGACAGTAGATGCTTTGCATTGCCTGTAACTGTGACATGTTCAGGCAGATGTTCTATAAGTATGGTCAAAGAGATCCAGTCTTTTATAAGTAATACACTTATACTTACCTTGTTCAAAAATATGGAAACTCATAATGCTTATTTCTAGTTCTGAAAAAAACTGTAGCACAACATTCTCTTTGCTGTATGTACATTTAAATACAAATAGTGCTCTGTAATTTTGCTAATATTAAGAGTGAATTTTAGTTTAATGTGATCCCAATTGCATAGATTAAGGAACATTCTGACAGTCCAGTTTTGTGATGTTGTTAACCTTGCAGTGAATGTTGTGTGTAGGCTTTAAATGATGTTTCAGTAGTCCAGGTGGGACATGACAATGCACTCATTGGTTCTACTCTATTGTTGGTTTGAAGATGTGGGGCTTTTTTCTGGATCAGAATAGCAGGAGTTTGATCTTATTGACAGCTGTGTTGACTTGTGGGAAGTTCTGAGTCAAAGAGTAGTCTGGGTTATTAGGTAACGTGCTGGTGGAGCAGAGTACTGAGACTAAGAGGCCTGCAGAAGAGCAGTCAGTCGGGCTATTTTCACGCTTTAGGATGATTATTATTCTTGTTCCCTTTGTGCCAATAAGTTCTCCTTTATCCACTGGAGGACATGGTCAAGGCGCAAGGCGATATTGTGTCGTTTACGTTAATTTGCAACCACAATTTTGTATTAGCTGCGTACATTTGGGTGCTTACTTGATACTTTGATACTGCTTGAGAAGCTCTGCTCTTTTTGATTTTATTCATGTTTTTTACAGTCACATACTGTTTTTCAGTAGCTTACTTTTTTTTTTTTTAATCTGTTTATTAGTTTAACAACATTTACATTTTGCTGGTTATGTTTCTGCTGTTTTCGACATTTTATCTTTACATTTGACGTTTCGTTGCCATTTACATGTTATGTCTATATAGCGTTCAGTATACCAGTAGCTTACTTTTAACTTATATTGTAGAAAACATATGCTTAAATATTGGACAATGTCCTCCATTTTGTATATTTCCTTCAGTGAATACTGTGAAGCAGGTGGATGCGTCACACGGTGGTGGCTGCCAGGTATGGAGAGTGGTGGGGCGATCAAAATAAGTTAAGTACATTCATGTCGACATGAATTACACTAACGTTTTAAAGTTAAAATGTTTGGCTTTAAAACTGTGATAAATTGCATGCCACCGGTTAAGATCATACATACAAAATATAAACACAAGTAAAATACATTAAAAAAGAAAGAAAAGTGACTTGTCTTGCTTCATGTCCTCTCTTCGGTCCCGGTGTTCTCTTCTCCAGCCTGGGCACAGCCAACTCCACTAATCAATCCTGGCACTGCTCTCATAGCATGAGAGCAGCACCAGGATTGGATGAAGTGGGCTCCCTTCGTGCTCCAAAGGGCACTGGGGGCCCGTGCTTGCTCTCAACCCAGCTGTCAAAGACAGCTGGGTTGAGAGGTTTAAAGTGTGCATGTCTGGCTGGTTGTCGCAAGACAGACAGCCAAAGAGATGTGCATACTTAAAACAAGTGCACAGTCAGCACACCTCTCCTTCCTGCTGCTGCTATGTGATTCAGCAGGCCCTACCCCGTACTGACGCTTGGTACATGACGCAGTTTTGCAGAGTTAATGAAAATTGGATGGAAACAATGTTTATAACCATTTTATTTTTCGTCTGGTGGCATTTTCATTAGTGGGGCATCACTACTCGACCATATAGCAGAGGAGGAGCCCCTAGTATCCCAAGATTATGGAAAACACTGTCTACATTTTCATAATAACAGTAAATGGCAAAATAGTATGCAGCGTGTACTTGGTAGATCATGCAACAAAATGCTATTTTTTATGTACATCTCTAAATGATGTCACTTCTTGTTCAGGCATTCAAGTAAGGCAGTTAACAGAAAGGGACAGCACGCATGAGAAGAAAGTTTATAAAAAACAAAACTCAGACAGTTCTAAAACTATTTCAAACTAGTGGTTAGATGACTCAGGAAAAAGCCACACAATTCTTTTTGAGGTACAGCATATATTTGTAATCTCTTCAATTTAACATCTTTGTGAGAGGACAGAGTATCCACAGTTGATATAGAAAATGACTTTCTTCTGGTTCATGTCTTTACACCCACAATAGAGAAGCTCTAAAAAACACAGCCAGCTTGCTTCTTTCAATGTTTTGGTGCAGGGCAGCACCGCAAGCCTTCTTGCTGCACTGCCCTACTTGTGTCAAAACAAAGTGGCAGGAATGTGCTGTATCTATGAGTTACGGCACATTCCTGTCCTTCTCCCCAACTCTGGTGCACAAATTGCTGCCATGCGCCAAGGCAGGCACCCTTGCACCATGTTACAAGCGTGCCTGCATTGCAGGGATGATTGTTTTTGTACAGGAAGGGGCACCTTCCTGCAAAAAAACAATCCCAAGGGGAGTTTTCCTCTTTCTATGTGTGCCACAAAATGCAGCACACATATAAAGAGGAAAAATTGGGGAGAAATAAAGATATTTCTCCCTGTTCTGTCACTTCTATACCACTGCTGGGGTGGTGTAGGGTTTTGACGCATTCCCAGGTTTACAAAACCTTGTAAATCTGTGAATGCATCAAAATTAATGGGTGTTGCGTGGGAACAGCCACACAACACCCATGGAAAGACCTAACTGACGCAAAGTAAGGCAACGCAGCGACTTGAGCTGCCTTGCCTTACTCCATATTTATAAGGCCAATGTAAAGCCACGCAAAGTGGCTTTGCGTGGCCTTGTAAATTTGGGTCAACAGCATACATTGCAAATGCGTCAAAAAAATGTATGCATCAGTGGCACAGGCCACTTGTAAATCTGGGCTGGGTCTCTCAAGTCTTTCAGATGCTGTGTTTCCATTCATTTATTTTTTTGCAGCTACTGTGTAAGGAGGTGAGTATCTTGCTAGTAGTTCACAACTGGTTTTCGTTTGACAAAAAATTCTATAACGTTTAACTCGTCAGGAACATTTTTGATGCCCTAGATGCTTATGACCTATTCATTTAATTTGTTCAAGCTGAATGTATGGAATGAATAGAAGCTCTGACTAAGATTACAAATTACACATTAGGCCTCTGTCTCAGTGCAGCATGATAAAAGGGGCAATAGCCAGAAGTTATCATTTCTCAAATAGACATAAAGATATGGAATTGAAATGTCTCCCTTATCCCTATTAGAGCCTTGGTAAAACCATTAATCCAACAAGCAAACCGAGGCCATCAAAAAGCAGAAAACTTTGACATAGTGGAAACATTCTCCTGACTCCCTGTGTTTCTATGGGTGTGTTGATGAGCTATCAGATCCAGACCTTTAAAGAAAATTGCGTTTTGGAAATCCACAACTAATAGACAAAGGCCCTGGTTCCCAGTAGAGTGGTACATTCTGATTAATATGCAAAGTAGTTTGAGCACAAATTAATAGGCTGAGATTGGCAGTGGTCCCAGAATTCCTGCAATTTTCACAGATACATTTATGGGACTTGCCAAAAGTTACAGGGAAAAGCATGCGATGAAGTGTGAACCATGTGGTGTCCAATGCAGAAAATACTAATTCTTCACGTAAACCCTTGTTTTCATCTGTTAAATGCCCCATGCCACAGGATCCTTCTTTACCATTTTTGATAAATATTTCACTCCTTCCCGCCCCACTCATAAAAAGCCCAAGACCAGATTTTTCAAAGAATTGCGTTGCCCTTCTGTCAAGCAAGGTGACTCAAGCACTACACAATCCATAAGTCATATTTACCAAGCCACGCAAAGCCACAATGCATTGCCCTATGTGGCTTGGGAAATCGTAAGCGTAAGTTGCAGCCTTCTGTTACTTTGCACCAGGAGGGTGTTGAATTGGTGGAGCATGGTTGCTTCCACGCATCCACCCATGTATCTTGCCACGTTCCCATATTTAACAAGACAGGTAAACCTGGGAATGTGTCAACAAGGAAAAATACTTTTTTTTCTCCTCGTTTTTTCCACTTCCTAAGTGTGCTGCATTTTTAAGGAAAAAGTCTCTAGATATGTTTTTTGTGAGGGAAAACGTCCCTTCCCACACAAAAATAATTCTAACCATAGTGCAGGCACCCTTACACCATGGCACAAGGGTGCCTGCGTTTGCATTTGGTCAGCCGCAAGTTCACCAGTGCATATAGAAAGCAGGAATGTGCCATTTGTTAAAATAATATGAAGCATTACTGTCCTCTCCCTTTCACACAGCACAGCAAGGTGTTTTGCTGCATTGTGTTGAGTGAAAGGATGATAAATATGGACCCCAATATCTACACAGTGTGGAAGAAAGGACTGTAAGACATCGATTCTCAAATTACAGCAAAAACACAAGACCTCATCTTTGTTAATGCACAGTTTCATTGGATGGTCATGAAATCAAATTTGCCTTTGAACCTCATCCTCACAACCTTGAAGATGATTACACCAACATCTCCAGAAAGCATCAGGAAATTGGTGAAAGTTACTTTAAGGAAACCAGGTCTGACAGTCCCAGGAAAGGCAGGAGGTACTGGACAACAACTATAACAACTGTGGTCTTCTGTCTATGGTGCCAAAGGGGCACCATTTTGCAAAGCCCCTAACAGGGAATCAATAGCCCCATTTTAGCATTTGGCTTTCAGGGTAGTGAGACAGAGCAGTAAAAAAATAACTGTGTAAGGGTGGTGCTGTGACCCAGATACTCCACACTCAGCATAGTACCAAAAACACTGTGCCGTCTAGTCAGTATTTTTTCTTATAAAAATAAAAATACTTCACTACACAGACTACTAAATACTACACACAACTTTACAAAGACATATAGAATGGCAGGGGGACATGCTTATGGTGACTGATGGGTTGGAAAAGAGTAACTAGTAACTAAATGATACAACTTTGAATGTCTTACAGATAGTGAATAAAATGGGGTCTCTAGTTGTCAGAGTTATGCACCCTCTCCAAGTACGGACCAGAATCCTAGTCAGTGTAAGTCAGATGTACAACCTACATTAAGTGGTGCTCACCCTCTGTTAGCCTGGCAAAGAGCAGTCAGGCTTAACTGAAGAGGCAATGTATAAAGCATTTATGCAACACTTAGGGGGTCATTCTGACCCCGGCGGTAAAATGCACTTACCGCCGGTCAGAAGACCGCCATAACACCGCCGCGGCCGCGGAAACCCGCCACGGTCATTCTGACCCGCAGAAGGCAAACCTCTGAAAATCCGACAGCCACAACCGACCGCCAGACCAGCGGTCGGCGGAAAGGTGGAGGTGACAAAACCTCCACCGCCACGCCAACAGAAATACGCCCATGCCATTACGACCCACGAATCCACGCGGCGGTCATTCAAACGCGGTATTCCATTGGCGGGACACACCGCCGCGGTCAGAATACACACAAACGAACAAAACCCAGCCACATTGGACGATTTGAATCCCACACACCTGATACACATACACACACCACTCCCACACACACAATACAATATAAAACACCCACCCACATCACCCACAAACCCCTACGCAAAAAAATTCTGAAAGAAGGCCAGAGCGAGACACCAGCATCCACAAACTAACAGCCACAGCCACTCAACACCATCACCCACACACTATCCACACACAAAACAACACACACCACCACACTCAACACACTTAACTACACATACTCCACCCCACACATCATACACACCACCCCATGGCACCCCAAAGACAACCCCGCTTCACAGACGAAGAACTCAGGGTCATGGTGGAGGAAATCGTTCGGGTAGAGCCCCAGCTGTTCGGCACACAGATACAATACACCAGCATTGCCCGGAGGACGGAGCTATGGCAGAGGATTGTCGACAGGGTCAACGCTGTGGGACAGCACCCCAGAAATCGGGAAGACATCAGGAAGCGATGGAACGACCTACGGGGGA
Organism: Pleurodeles waltl; assembly: GCF_031143425.1. Classification (NCBI taxonomy): domain Eukaryota; kingdom Metazoa; phylum Chordata; class Amphibia; order Caudata; family Salamandridae; genus Pleurodeles; species Pleurodeles waltl. The sequence goes on from NC_090439.1 coordinate 397,686,694, forward strand.
AGGTGCGTTCCATGGTATCCAGGCACAACATCGCCGTGCAGAAGACTGGCGGAGGACCCCCACCTCAACCCCCACAATTCACATCATGGGAGGAGGAAGTCTTGAACATACTGCATCCTGACGGCCTCGCAGGAGTCGGTGGAGGAATGGATACTGGTAAGTTGAAGCTTCACTACTGCTTCCCCCCCACCTGCATGCCAAATCATACCCCAACCCTCACCCCCATCCTCGAACCCCACCCTCACCCCCACCCCCACCACCATCCTCACCCCCACCCCCAGCACACCTATTCCCCGCCAATGTCTCACCATCACAACCCACACATCCCAAAACCTAGGCCTGCATGCGTCCACTAAGCATGGACACCCATCACCAAAGCATGCCCAATGCATATACACATCCCCCCCACAAGCCACCCTCACCAAAGCCCCCACACACGAATGCCAGCACTTGGGGACACGAGAACCCATAGATACACCCATATGCCACACATTGAAACTATAACCATACCTCTATACCCCTGCAGGACCCGACCGTCAACACACCGCGGCGGAGGGGCCAGAATTCTCCACACCCCCCACCCAAGAGGCCGTCAGCGATGACAGCAGCTCTGTCGACCTGGACACCGATGACCAGCCCGGACCATCGGGGACCTCTGGACAGTCGGTTCCCCTCACACAGGCCCAGGCCACTACAGACCCCAACCCCTCTGGGAACACCAGCACAGCTCCCACCCAGCGGGCCCATGCCTCTGTCTCCAGGGCGCGTCAATCTGCGGTGTGTCTACCACTACAGGGCACCCAGGATAACCCACCACCCCAACAACAACAGGGACCTGGGGGCAGTGGTAGTGGGCACACCGGCCAGGGGGCAGAGGCCCAGGGAAACAGGGCAACTCGGAGGGCAGCTGTGCGACAGGGGGGGGACGGGCCCAGGGAACCCACTCTCCACGAGGTCCTCACCACCATCATGGGAGCATACAACCGCTCCCAGGAGACGATGGCGACGGTACTGGCCCGGTTCCAGGAGATCCAGGTACTGCAGGAGGAACACTATCGGGGGTACAGGGAGGACATCAGAGCCATCAACACCACCCTGGTTACCATGGTAGGGCTGCTGCAGGACCTCGTCAACACCAGGGCGGACACTCAACAACACCCAAGGGCCCCTGCCACTAGCCTGGACCAAGAACAGCCAACCACCTCCGCCGGCGCTAGTGGACAGGAGGCCCCCGCACAGCAGCAGCCCACCAGACCCCCACCTCCTGCAGGAGAAGAACCACCCCGCAAGAGGGCCCTGAGATCTCGCAAGAAGACAGAGTAGGATGTCAAGACCCCCGCCAGCAATGGATACCACCTGATGTCATCCCACTGTCCCACATTGTCACCCTGTCCATCCTTGAACTGCCCATGCTCCATCTCTCCACAGGCCTCTGGACAATGCACCTGTGTGACTGTTACTCTGGACTCTGCCATGGACATTCCTTCACCATAGCCCCCACCCACTTGAAACCACCCATCCCATTTTGAGCACTTAAATAAATACCTATTTTGCACAAAACTATCTGGAGTCTGGCTGTGATTTCAATATATTGTAATTGACATGACAGTGCAAATATGTCCTTGTACATGGTGAAGTCAACAAACAGCTGCCACAAAGCTGTAGTCCATGGGGAAACGAAGCACAGGACTCGTAGTGGGGACCCCAGATCTGAAATAGGGAGGGAAAAGCCACAACTCAGTCATCATACACTGGGGCAAATAGACAGGCAGCAGAGATGCAGGAGAGTAGTTCACATTTACTAAATTATCTTTGAAATGTTACCTGTGTCCTATTGGAAGTACTGTTCAATGATTCTGTCCCTGTTGTCTGTTTCAGCCCCGTCGTCTTCCTCCTCGTCACTCTCCTCAGGTTCCACAGCTGCCACAACACCACCGTCTCGACCATCCTCCTGCAGGAAAGGCACCTGGCGGCGCAAAGCCAGGTTGTGAAGCATGCAGCAGGCCACGATGATGTGACACACCTTCTTAGGTGAGTACATTAGGGATCCACCTGTCATATGCAGGCACCTAAACCTGGCCTTTAGGAGGCCAAAGGTGAGTTCGATCACCCTCCTAGTACGCCCATGGGCCTCATTGTACCGTTCCTCTGCCCTGGTCCGGGGATTCCTTACTGGGGTCAGTAGCCACGACAGGTTGGGGTACCCAGAGTCCCCCACTAGCCATACACGGTGTCTCTGTAGCTGTTCCATCACGTAAGGGATGCTGCTATTCCTTAGGATGTAGGCGTCATGCACTGACCCTGGGAATTTGGCATTTACATGCGAGATGTACTGGTCAGCCAAACACACCACCTGGATGTTCATTGAATGGTAATTTTTTCTGTTCCTGTACACCTGCTCCCTGTCTCTTGGGGGAACCAAAGCCACATGGGTCCCATCAATGGCACCAATGACGTTGGGAATATGTCCAAGGGCGTAGAAATCACCCTTCACTGTAGCCAATTCGCCCACCTCAGGGAAAATGATGTAGCTCCTCACGGATTTCATCAGGGCAGACAACACTCTGGATAACACCTTCGAAAACATGGGCTGAGACATCCCAGAAGCAATTCCCACTGTTGTCTGAAATGACCCACTTGCCAAGAAATGGAGTACTGACATGACCTGCACCAGAGGGGGAATCCCTGTGGGTTGGCGGATGGGGGACATCAGGTCGGGCTCCAGCTGGGCACACAGTTCATGGATAGTGGCACGGTTAAGACGGTAGGTCAGGATAATGTGGCGTTCTTCCATTGTCGACAGGTCCACCAGCGGTCGGTACACGGGAGGATTCATCCGTCTCCTCGCCCAACCCAGCGGACGGTGCCTAGGAAGGACAACATGGAGCACACAGTCAAGCAACCCACAGGTACGTACTCACAGCTAGCACAGTAAACGATTCTCTATGCAGTGAATGGCGTGTCTGAGTGGCTATGCAAGGCCTAGGCCTGTGTGACGCAGTTGAAATTGAGCCATGTGGGCCCTGGAAATGGCGGCTGCCTGACCTGTGAAGTGTGACAATGGGATGTGAGGTCAATGCGCTGGCGTGGCACACCGTGACCGCCATTTTCTATCTACTTATCCACTTGCGACTTGAACTTTCACAGGAGAGGACCCTGTAAAATGCTGACAAACTTGAACGTGGTATTTCTCCCTCCCTGTACGTGTCACATAGGTCCGCGCCCATGAGAAGATCGGGATTTGGCGTGCCATCGCCAAGGAAGTCCGGACCCTGGGGGTCCACCATCGACGGGGCACCCACTGCCGCAAGAGGTGGGAGGACATCCGCCGCGGGACCAAGAAGACCGCCGAGTCTCTGCTGGGGATGGCCTCCCAACGTAGGCGGGGTGCCTGCCGTCAACTGAGCCCCCTGATGTTCCGGATCCTGGCGGTGGCCTACCCTGATTTGGATGGGCGCGTGAGGGCAGCACAGCAGGCACAAGGGGGTGAGTACAAGCATTATCTACTCTGTTGTCGCGCAGTGGAGGTGTCTGGGTGGGGGAGGAGGGCTGGGGGTCCCCCTAGGCCAGGGCGATATCTGTAGGCTGGGCACCCCCGTAAGCCCCTGTGTCCCCAGCCACCACCCTCAGTAGTTTGTCAGTACAGCCATCCCTGGGCCGTGTCATCCATGGGTGCAGTTGTCAACTCTAGGCGTGTAGGGCATGTTCCACGGAATGCGTAGCGGACCCCAAGTGCGCAACTTAGTGCAGGGGGCATCTGTGTCTGTCATGTCCGCTAACTGTACCGGAGATCCATGTACTCAATATCCCTTTATTTCTCTCTCCCCCCCCCCTTTTTGTTTGTCTTTCTGTGCTTGTATGCATCAGCATCATCAGGCGGAGGAGAAGTGGCATCGGGGCAGGAGGGAGCTGCATCTCACATGGCCCAGGAGGGCCATGCCACAGAGTCAGACTGGACCAGTGAGACAGAGGGCGAGGGGAGCTCGCGAGGGGAGCTCCACGACGGGGACGACTGGACCCTGCAGCGACACGGACACGTCCTCGGAAGGGGGCTCCCTTGCGGGGGTGGCACCATCCGTGCCCCCCGCCATTACAGGTACAGCCGCCACCCAGCGCACCATCTCCGCCCTCCCAGCAGCCCCTCAGCGTTCGCCCCGTGCCCGCTCTGCCAGGAAGCCGGGCATCTCCTTCGCCCCAGGCACCTCAGGCCCTGCCCCTGTTACCCCCGCTGCCCTCAGTGAGGAGGTCATTGACCTCCTCCGAACGCTCATTGTTGGGCAGACTACCCTTTTGAATGCGGGTCTGCCCATCAGCGATCGTTCCAGGCTCTGGCCTCAGCACTGACGGCAGCCATTGTCCCTGTCTCCTGCCTCCCTCTACTAACTCCCTCCTCCCAGTCTCCTGTTCCTCTGCCTGTCCCACCCACACCATCAGACCAGCCTGCACACACCTCAACACCCAAGAGAAGCTCATCCAAACATAAGCACCACAGATCACGCAGACATTCACACACGCAACATTCCGATGCAGACATGCCAACAGTCACTACCACCTCTGTGACCCCCACCTCCTCGTCTCCCTCCTCCCTCCCTGTGACGTCTACACTCACACCTCCATTCACCTCACCATCAGCCAGTGTTTCCATCACCAGCACACCCTCCACTCCAGTCCGCACACGTGCAGTCACCACCCCCACTGCCATTTACACGTCCCCTGTGTCCTCTCCCACTGTGTCTGTCACCCCCTCTTCCACACCACACAAACGCAGCCACCCACCCACCCAACAGCCATCCACCTCACGACAGCCTATCCCTCCTGCACCTGCACCCAAAGACAGCAAACGTGACTCACCTACAACCACATCCTCCACTCCCATTCCCACTGTACCTACCACTCTCCATTGTCCCAAGAAACTCTTCCTCGCCACTACTAACTTCTTTCCTGACCCTGAGCCCCCCCCTCCTTCTCGTCGGGGTAAGAAGAGCACCTCAGCCACCACCAGCCCTGCAGCCCCCTTGACAAGGGTGCAGGGGTATTGGAGCCCGCCAGCCCGCATGTCTGGATCTTCGCCCAGCAGCAAGGGGACAGCCAGCCCACCCCCTGGGAAGAGGAGCAGAAGGCGGAAGGGGCGCCGCAGGAGCCCGCCTTCTACATCCCCCCCGGACACCACCCAGAGACAGTCACCAGCCACAGCTCCAAAGGGAGGAAAGGGCCACAGGCCCACGACTAAGGAGGGCAAGGGCAGCAAGTCGGAGAGGTCAGGCAGCAGGCCTGCTGCCCAGGAGGAGCCCACAACCCCCATAGCCGCTGCCCCGGGAGGAACCGGCACAGCTGCCCCGGGAGAGCCCACCACCCCCATAGCCGCTGCCCAGGGAGGACCCAGCCCAGCTGGCCAGGAGGGCCCCACCACCCACAGCCCAGGTGGGCATTGAAGGAGCACCATCCCCGCTGCCCAGGAGGGCACCACCAGGCAATGAGCAGTTGGCCATAGACCGGCCGCCGTCTCCAGAACCGCTGAACTGGGCCCCGCCGTCTCAAGCACCGCTGAACTGGGCCCCGCCGTCTCAAGAACCGCTCCGCTGGGCCCCGCAGTCTCAAGAACCGCTCCGCTGGGCCCCGCCGTCTCAAGAACCGCTCCGCTGGGCCCCGCCGTCTCAAGAACCGCTGAACTGGGCCCTTCAAGGCAAGGAGCGCTGAACTGGGCCCCGCCGTCTCAAGAACCGCTGAACTGGGCCCCGCAGTCTCAAGAACCGCTCCGCTGGGCCCCGCCTTCTCAAGAACCGCTGAACTGGGCCCTTCAAGGCAAGGAGCGCTGAACTGGGCCCCGCCGTCTCAAGAACCGCTGAACTGGGCCCCGCCGTCTCAAGAACCGCTCCGCTGGGCCCCGCAGTCTCAAGAACCGCTCCGCTGGGCCCCGCAGTCTCAAGAACCGCTCCGCTGGGCCCCGCCGTCTCAAGAACCGCTCCGCTGGGCCCCGCCGTCTCAAGAACCGCTGAACTGGGCCCTTCAAGGCAAGGAGCGCTGAACTGGGCCCCGCCGTCTCAAGAACCGCTGAACTGGGCCCCGCCGTCTCAAGAACCGCTGAACTGGGCCCTTCAAGGCAAGAACCGCTGGCCCTTTGGCAGACGTGGCAGGGCAGGATCTATCTCGGGCAGGGCTGCAGGATGTCCTCTGGCCAACTTGCCTCCTCCAGTGGCAGTGGGGTCTGTTATGGACTGTATGGACCGTGGCTTTGCACTCTCCAGGATGGCCCAGTGGGCAGGCCACCCACTGTATGGACTGTATGGACTGTGGCTTTGCTCTCCCCAGGATGGCCCAGTGGGCAGGCCACCCACTGTATGGACTGTATGGACTGTATGGACTGTGGCTTTGCTCTCCCCAGGATGGCCCAGTGGGCAGGCCACCCACTGTATGGACTGTATGGACTGTGGCTTTGCTCTCCCCAGGATGGCCCAGTGGGCAGGCCACCCACTGTATGGACTGTATGGACTGTGGCTTTGCTCTCCCCAGGATGGCCCAGTGGTCATGGAGTCCCCTCGTGGATCTGGCGTCGTGTACTCAAGTGGCTGAGGTGCCCCCCCTTCCCTTCCCCCTGAGGTGCCTGTCCTATTTTCTTTCTGATGCCCCTGCAGTGTTCTCTCCGTGGAGTTCTTGTCGTGGGACTGGGCCTTGCCCCTTTGCACAGGACCCCTGTGATCCACAGACAGTGGTTGGACTACATTTAGTAGCTGTGTATATTTTGTACATAGTTTATTTATTTATTGGGATTACTGGTGTACATATTTCAATATATCTGCCCGTTTATGATCTCTTATTTTGGTCTTTGCATTATTTCGGAGGGGGGTGGTTTGTGGGTTGTGACAGTGATCTGTGGGAATGCATTGATGTGTGTGTTGTAGTGGGTGTGGGTGGGTGGGTGTGTGCCGGTAATCTTTTCCCTCCCCTGTGTCGTAGGTGCAGTACTCACCGATGTCTTCCACGCCGCCGGGCGTGCTCCTGGTATATGAGCAGGTATAGGAGTGCGGGGATGACCTGCAACTCTGGTTCCATACTGCCGGAATCTCGCGTGGAGTGCGTAGAGGTGAGCGTTTTCCCGTTCGTAGTCTGTTTCCGCCGTGTTCTTATCGGCGGTGCTCCCGCCCCAGAAAAGGTGGCGGATTGGTGGGTCGTGATAGGGTGGGCGGTACATTGTCTGCCGCCTGGCTGTTGGCGGGGACCGCCGCGCTGTTTGTTTGTACCGCCGTGGCGGGCGGAGTGTTAATACGGCGGGCTGTGTTGGCGGTTCCCGCCAGGGTCAGAATTGCATATTTTAGACCGCCGGCCTGTTGGCGGCTTGGCCGCCGCTTTATCACCGACCGCCAGGGTCAGAATGAGGGCCTTAATACAGTAACACAGTGACATCACCACAAAAGGACACCACTCCAATTTAGGAAAATAGAGAATATGTTTATAGATACAACAAGACCAAAACAACAAAAATCCATTAAGTAGATTCTGAGATATGTAATTTCAAAGATTTAGGTGAAAATAGTACACATAAGCACAAAGCACCAACTGTGACTATCTGGTCGTGCCAGGCCTAGTACAGATACACATTATGCCCTCTGAACACAGTACCTTAAATCCTGGTGCATTGCTTTGCAGGGCTTCACGGCTGTTCCAGTGAGGACCACAGAGGGCAGAGCACCTTAGGCCCACTTCCAAGGGTTGGTACCTCTTGGCAGGGCAGACTCACAGATGGCATTGTCCAGGTGCAGGGTCAGGTTGGTTGGAAGTCTTGTGTGTCCCTGAGACTTCAGAAAACATGAGGCCAGTCAGCTGGCCCTTGGAGTCCCTCTGGGTTCGAGGTTGTAGGAATGCAGGACCAGTTCTTCTCACTCCCAGGCAAGGGGGCAGCAGGCACAGTTCAGCAAACAAAGCAAAGGTCCAGCAAAGTAGCAGTCCAGCAGAGTGGCAGTTTTTTCAGCAGCATAGCAGTCCTTCTGCCAGACAGAGTATTCACAGGTCCAGAGGTGTACTGAAGTGGTGGTGTCTGTGAGGTCAGACCCAGTATTTATTCTTTGGTGCCCTGCTGCTCGAAGGTGGGAGTAGCATTTAGAGGCATACCTTTGAAGTGCACAGATGCCTTGCCTCCCCATCCTGGCTCCAAGCTGGCTGTACTGAAAATGCAGTGTTGTTAAACCCTATTGTGTGTGGATAGGACACGCCTATTCAGGGATAGGTGAGACAGTGCTAAGCTCCACCCCCATCAATCTAGTTAATGGCCATTAAGGCCAATCAAGTCACACCTAATCTCCCATTGTGTGTGGCTGTCTAGAAGAAATGCACAAGGCCTAGCTGCCACACACCCCAGTCGTGTATTTGAGACAGGAAACAGGCACACAAAGCTAAATGCAGAAAAATGCTAACTTTCTAAAAGTGCTGTTTGTAAAATTGTAATTTTAAATTCAACTTTACCATTAAAGAGGATTTATCATTACAGTTCCATAGATGCTAAACATGATTGCTCTACCGCTTTCCAATCAGGTATTACACTTAATAAATGTATTTAGGAATCCCCAATGTTACCCTATGAGAAGGAAGGCTTCACAGTAGTGAAAAACTAATTTGGGAGTTTTTCGCTATCAGGATATGTAAAACTAAAAAGTAAATGCTCAGGCTTTTACGTACAGAGCACACTACTCTATGGGCTACCTAGGGCCTACTTTAGGGGTGTCTCATGTGTAATAAGAGGGAAGTTCAAGACTTGGCCAGGGGTTTTGAATGCCATGTCAACATGGTAGTGAAACTGCACATAAAGGCTCTGCAGGGGCAGGCCTGAGACATGTTTAAAGGGTTGCTTAAGTGGGTGGCACAATTGGTGCTGCAGGCCCACTATTAGCATTTTAACTTACAGGCCCTGGGCACATGTAGTGGAATTTACTAGGGACTTATAAGTAAATTAATTGTGGATAAGCCAATGGTACCATATTTTAGGGAAAGAGCACATGCACTTTAGCATTGTTTAGCAGTGGTAAAGTGTTCTGAGTCCTAAGGCAACAAAAGCAGATCGGAAAAAAGTATAGAGAAAAAGGCAAAAGTCTGGAGGTGAGCCCGCAGAAAGGGGTATTTTCAACAGACAGAAAACAATGTATGTAAAAGATGTTTCATATTTAGTGCTTATTGCAGATCATGACCGACGTTTAAGTACTAGACTGAAAATGCTAGCTTTGGTGTTGATAGTTCTTAATGACCTTCCTCTTAAGATAGTGTTTTCTATATGCAGCGCTTTGATGTCTTGTATTTGTCAGAACAACAGATTTTGATATGATTAATGAGCATCATACAGTTTTCTGATAAACCAGCAGCATAGCACTTACATCATATTACATGCTTTTGTCTTTTAGTTACCAATCATCTGTTCCTATTGGCAGCCTACATTGTTTCTTTCTGTATTTGAATCCAATCTCCCAAGTGGTCAATGTTATGTTCTTTGTGGACATGTAATTTTATTTGTGTTGATACCTTTGCTGACTGCCAAACTTCCAAAAATACAGAAAGTAATCGTCCACTTCTAGATAAAGCTTTCTTTTACAAAGGTGTGAACCATTTCTACGGACTCCAAATTTTGGGAAATAAAAGAAATAAAGTAATAGCGACAAGGTGTTTTCATATGACAACACAATGTGGCAGTATACTCTTAGGGGCATATTTATACTCCATTTGCTCTCTATTGGCGTCATTTTTTTATGCAAATTCGGCGCAAAACAAACTCTATATTTAGATTTTGACATTAGGTACGTCTAACCTCAAAGTATTGGAGTTTTTAGATGAGTGAACCTACCTTGCATCAGTGAGATGCAAGGTAGGCGTTCCCATCTAAAAAATGGTGCTAACCCTATAGCCCCATATTTATACCCTGTGCTAAAATGAAGCACGGGAAGGAGGAGAGGCTAAATAATGGTGCAAAGCTTGCTGGTTCAGACCAGGCATTAGGGGACCTGAGGATCCATTGACTAGCCGACCCTTTACATCGGCTTGTGCCATTCCATAAATATGGAGCCCGGTTGGTGCTCGGGAATAGCGCGAGCCGGTGCTAAACCTTTTGATGCAAAACTGCATTACTTCAGTTTTGCATCAACAAGTATAAATATGCCCCTTAGTGTCACGGTTCAACATGAACAAATTTCTTAAAAACAAGTTTTTTGTTTTTGGAAGTGCCCACCCAGTGAGGATATGAGTAATATATTTAAGCCATGGGTCCTTGCCCTTCTTCATTGCTGGTGGTCCGGAATCTGGGCGTGTACTTGGATTATAAACTATCCCTGGGCGCTCATGTGGGAATGTGAGAATTTCTTGCTTTTTTCAACTCAAACCTCTCCATAATATTTTTCCATTAATAGAGAAAATCTGCACATCCCAGTTCTGAACGCACTTGTCCAATCTCGCTTGGATGACTGGAACACAATTTACTTGTCAGCCCCAAATAAATAAATTAATCAACTTCAGCTTAGTCAAAATGTATCAGCCAAACTAAATCTGTGCTGTCCCCAGCATCAGCACATTTCACCATTATGAAGCAACAACACCGACTTCCAGTCGACAATAGATTTATTATTAAGGCTGTAGTCATTATGCACAATGTTTCGTTTCACTCCTTCCCTCATTTATGGATGCCAGGTACAGTTGGCACATGGTGATTCACATCTAAATACTGCTAACATTTCCCACAACCAAAACTATTTCTTTTGATGGTCCAGTGTTTCTGTTGCAGCACCTACGTGGCACTCCCAGCAGCCAGAACTCGATTTTCTTTTTTACCTCTGTGTCCATGGTACCAGTCTTCACTACTGGGCTCCAGAAACTCACAGGATACGTTCCTATTTACCCTGTGTCATCTGGTTGTCTATGCCTAAGGCTGATTATTTTAGCGCCATAAAGCCACGATTCATATGTGCTTCATAAATAACATGGTTATGTCATATAATGACATATATCATGGCGAAACATAACATAACATAATGGCAGGTGCATGAACAGGGAAGGCACTAATGAGTGAACATTAAGGTCCATATTATGAGGTCCTCAGAAATTGGGGTGTTAATTTGTGGCAGTCAGTCATAATGGCACCAGGAGTATGTTAACTTCGGGGCTGCAGACTTAAAAGTGTTTCAAGGTTGAACCATGAGCAGGGATGTAACTTTAGAAGGTTTTTTGGGGGTGTAACACCCCCAAAGTAAAAACATTTTTGCCTTGGTTGTTGGGACCTGAGTGGGGTCTCCTGTGTCTGTCAGATTTTTTTTTGTCATCTTGATTTCACAAAGAGATTTTAACTTGTTCATTTTTTGGATCAGTAACCTAAATATATTTAGGCACAGATTTACAAAGTTTCGCATCAGTGTCACATCACTTTTTTAAATCAGCCCTGTAGCAAAATAGTTTTTGGTATTTACTAGGGGGGGCAGAACTCACGGAGTTTCACTCCACAGAATTCTGCGTGTTTTAGGACAACTTCACAAAGGGTGGAAAGTATGCAGCTTGAGCTGCTTGCACTGCAACTTAGTTCCGGTGGCATCAGCAACGCTGAAATCAGTGCAAACGGCACCATGCATTATGCAAGAGCGCACAACAAGTCACACTGATTTTGCTGCCGCTCCAGTAGGAACTCTATGAGCAGAGATGTAACTTTAGAAGGTTTTTTGGGGGTGTAACATCCCCAAAGTAAAAACATTTTTGCCTTGGTTGTTGGGACCTGAGTGGGGTCTCCTATGTCTGTCAGATGTTTTTTGTCATCTTGATTTCACAAAGAGATTATAACTTGTTCATTTTTTGGATCAGTAACCTAAATATATTTAGGCACAGATTTACAAAGTTTTGCATCAGTGTCACATCACTTTTTTAAAGCAGCCCTGTAGCAAAATAGTTTTGGGTATTTACTAGGGGTGGGCGGAACTCACAGAGTTTCACTCCACAGAATTCTGCGTGTTTTAGGAAAGCTTCACAAAGGGTGGAAAGTATGCAGCTTGAGCTGCGTGCACTGCAACTTAGTTCTGGTGGCATCAGCAGCGCTGAACTCGGTGCAAACTGCACCAGGCATTATGCAAGAGTGCACAACAATTCACACTGATTTTGCTGCCGCTCGAGTAGGAACTCTATGAGCAAGGATGGAACTTTAGAAGGTTTTTTAGGGGTGTTACACCCCCAAAGTAAAAACATTTTTGCCTTGGTTGTTGGGACCTGAGTGGGGTCTCCTATGTCTGTCAGATTTTTTTTGTCATCTTGATTTCACAAAGAGATTTTAACTTGTTAAATTTTTGGATCAGTAACCTAAATATATTTAGGCACAGATTTACAAAGTTTTGCATCAGTGTGACATCACTTTTTTAAAGCAGCCCTGTAGCAAAATAGTTTTTGGTATTTACTAGGGGTGGGCGGAACTCACGGAGTTTCACTCCACAGAATTATGCATGTTTTAGGAAAATTTCACAAAGGGTGGAAAGTATGCAGCTTGAGCTGCTTGCACTGCAACTTAGTTCCGGTGGCATCAGCAGCCCTGAAATCAGTGCAAACGGCACCAGGCATTATGCAATAGCGCACAACAATTCACACTGATTTTGCTGCCGCTCGAGTAGGAACTCTATGTAGAAAATCTACCCTATCTGCAGCAAACCTACTCAAACAGCAGGCCTATATGACCAAGTCGCATCTACCAGCATTATAAAATGCTGCCAGAAGGCTCTGCGGCGACCGTGGAATTGCGCCAGGGGAAGGCAAATCTTGGTTCGCAAGTGCATTTTTGTGAGGCCTGGCATTGTTCCAATAAGGCATGAATGGCAGAATAATTTCGCTATGTGCCAATTGGGGGAATTAAGCAGGACCTCCTTGTTACAAATGTAATGCGGGGTTACCCAAATTTTGTTAATTCTTTGAGCAGAATTATAATTCCTCCTGGACCTGGTATTTACAAAGTCTTGCAAATGCATGGCTTCGTAAGGCAAATTGATGCAAGGCAGTACATTGTGCTGCTTTGCGTTACTTTGCTTCAGGTGAAAGTTCCATCAGTGGTACATGAGCATTCATCTACATCCACCCATGGATCTTGAAACAAAACTATAATTACAAAGAGTTGTAGACATGGGTTTGTGACAAAATTGGACGTGAAAATAAGTGTGAATTTCATGACATATACAGGCTTATGCAAACAAAATGTATCAAATGTCAAGAACATATCTCACTTGGTAATATACCACATGAGTGATCCTGATCACATATTATATTCTCCTTAATTAGCCATATTAAGCAGAAGCTGTGTAACATATGCCTGCTATGCAAGACATATATGATTGTGAAAATGTGACAGTCACAGCTCTTCAATGTCAACAGACTTTTTAATATAAAGTATCTAAATTTCAAGCAATTTTTTGGAGATGTGATATGGTGTTCAACTATAACAAAACAGACTGGTTCCTGGTAACAATACTTTTGATGTAAATAACGAAATGGCGAATATAATTTACTTAAAGGAATTTATGAAAAGCAATTTCAAGACACATAGGCCCATATTTAAACTTTTTTAGTGCCGCATTTGCGCCACTTTTTGATGCAAAAACGGCGCAAACTTACAAATTACAATTTTATTTTGCAAGTTTGGGCCGCTTTTGCATAAAAAAAAGACGCAAATGCAGCACTAAAAAAGTATAAATATGGGCCATAGTGGCTCAGTGAATACTGGTGCAAAACAAATGTTCTTACCATTTGAAGAACTATTGGGGAAGTAACAACAAGCCCATGCATATTCCATGACATCAAAAACAGCTAACAGAAGAGACAGATTCAAGTGACAAAGAGAAATTGTGATGGCATTTTGATCTTTGGTGAACTTGCTATGAGTGCTACATTCTATGTATCATGCACATCCTCATTCAAACCATGCATCCAACAAGTAAGTCACTACATGTCATTCCCAAACAGAGGCAGACTTCGATCTCCAGGCTGGTATACCCAATATATGTAATATGATTGGAGTAATCATCCGCGCCTATGTGGCACTCCCACCAGTCAAAGAATGTGAGCTTTTGTACTCAAATTTCAAACACTTTCACAACATCAATGCTCAAGTTGTATGAGATGTCAATCTGCGCTTGACTATCTGTGCTTGACCTTCTACTGTGAATATCACCCCTTGTGCGCAATCCACAAACCCAGTTCTCATGGTTGCTCCATTTATTAAATGGTTACCAAGATTGCTGGCTATGATGAAATGCCCATTTTGGATCCTGACGACTTTGGCTGTTCTTATGAACATAACTGTCATGTGCTTCCATTCATCAAATGATGTCTATGGCAAATAACTTTGATGGACGAAGTACTGTTGTTAATTCTAAAAAAGGGCACAATCACGAACCTCCCTGTTATGTTTTAGCCATTTGCTGAATAACAACTATTGTGTCCAGCCATGACAGACAGCCCACCATGGACACCCCCGCAGGGGACCCTCATGAATCTGGTAGTCATATTACTTCAATTCATTGAATGGTGGCCATACGGATTAGCTATGACTGTCAGTCAACAGCAAGCACTGTTTACTATGGGCACTTCACCAACCATAGCTGTCATAGTTCTACAATTCATTGACTGATGACCATGGCAGCTATCCATGATGCACCACCCAGCATCCAAAGTTGACCCTTCCCTAAACCTGGCCAGTATCACCACCAATACCATGAGAGATTGCAATAGCAGGAAGGTGTAGCAGATCACTTGCCATGAGCGATGAAATGCCTCCCTTTCATTACATGATATCCATTATTGGAGATTGCGGTTGCATGATATCTAGAAGCAAACAATATACATTGCCACTATGGATGGCAGCAATTCCATCATGTAACACTGCTTCATGAAAACATAAGAGCAGAGCTAAGAAGCCATTTCTAAGCCATCATTCAACTTGACAAGACCATGCACCATCATCAGCTGCTCCTTCTTGTTCAATAATCTTCTGCAATCCATCCAAATACACTGGTGGTCTTGACAAGTACATAAATTTAACTCCGAAGAAAGTGAAAAAAATATCCTATAACATGACAGTAAGCTGTAGAGTGAGGTGGACGAGCACCTTGACTGTCATTCCAAGCATTAGTTCAAGGAGGCAATTGCCAGTGAGTACAGGGTGGACAACTGCTGCAAGGTGGACAACTGCTGCTGCACATGTCATCAGTGTCTGGACATATTTTTAAAAGTTCTTTAGCCTGAGCGGGGGACTCAGGCTGTGTAAAGTGACTGGCTTGAAAATTATGCATGCCAGTATGAACTGTATCCTGGCTTTTAGTGGGAGCCAAATTAAGTCTTGTAGTAGCAGGATGTTGTGTACTAACTTCCTAATCCCCGATACTAACCTAGTTGTCGAATGAAGGATCGCATTTTGTGGTGAAAACGCTGATCCAGGTACAACTATTAGGATGACAATCCCTTAGTCCATACAGGAAATTACTTGAGCTTCACTACCAAGTTGATGTTACAATGCTGCACCGCTCATAAACGCCAGTCTGGGATGTAGTCAGAAAAGTATCCTTGGTAATCTAAGCTGCAAGCAGTTTAGTTTACATTCCTCAATGACTTTGCCCAGACGTGGGAGATTTGGAACAGGCCTGTAACAATAAGAGTTGAAATCGATCCACCTATTTTAGTAGCCATGCGACTTGGGAAGTTGGAATCAGGGAAAATACCTTCTATTGAGGATGAATGTATATGGGGCCATATTTATACTTTTTGACGCAAAACTGCGCTAACGCAGTTTTGCGCCCAAAAAATTAGCGCCGGCTAACGCCATTCTGAAGCGCCATGCGGGCGCCGTATTTATTGAATGGCGTTAGCCGGCATTAGCCGACCGGCGCTGCCTGGTGTGCGTGAAAATAAAACACGTACACCAAGCAGCGCCGGCGTAGGGAAAAATGGCGTTTGGGCGTCCAAAAATGGGGCAAGTCAGGCTGAGGCAAAAAAATCGTCTTAACCCGATTTGCGCAATTTTTTGTTGCCGCCCAGACGCCATTAACATGACTCCTGTCTTAGCAAAGACAGGAGTCATGCCCCCTTGCCCAATGGCCATGCCCAGGGGACTTATGTCCCCTGGGCATGGTCATTGGGCACAGTGGCATGTAGGGGGGCACAAATCAGGCCCCCCTATGCCACAAAAAATTTTTACAAAAATACTTACCACAACTTACCTTGTCTTCCCTGGGTTGGGTCCCTCCATCCTTGGGTGTCCTCCTGGGGTGGGCAAGGGTGGCAGGGGGTGTCCCTGGGGGCAGGGGAGGGCACCTCTGGGCTCATTCTGAGCCCACAGGTCCCTTAACGCCTGCCCTGACCCAGGCGCTAAAATCCAGCGCAAATGCGGGTTTTTTAGTCCCGCCCACTCCCGGGCGTCATTTTTGCCCGGGAGTATAAATACGACGCATATGCATCGCAGTCATTTTTTAAGACGGGAACGCCTACCTTGCATATCATTAACGCAAGGAAGGTGTTCACGCAAAAAAATTACGCTAACTCCATGAACTTTGGCGCTAGACGCATCTAACGCCAAAGTATAAATATGGAGTTAGTTTTGCGTCGAATTTGCGTCGAAAAAAACGACGCAAATTCGGCGCAAACGGAGTATAAATATGCCCCATAATGTTTAAGATTACGTTGTTCTTTTTTAGAATTTGTGTTGGAAAAGTGCTGTCAACGCAGAAGATCAGTTTGATATTTTTGATTAATTTGTTCCGTTTTTTTATCTGAGATCATACAAAATGAGTTGCAAATGCTGAAGAAGGGCGGAGGCTCTTTGTAGTGTGTGGAGTTTCTTGTTGTGTGCTGTGCAATTTTGTTAACACATTTGCAATGGATCTGTCATGGTGGTAAATAAGGTTTAAATCCCTCTGTATATTTGCAGCTTGGCTGAGGCAGTGTATATACAAGCTTGAAAGAGTGCTTTAGAAATGTTGTGAGTTTGTTTACTTTGGAAAATATCCTACTGAGATGATGTTGGACTATCCTAAGCATGCCTGTGAGACGATTGTGTGGGCCTGTCTTCTGCGTGAGAAATGTAAATATTTTAGAAATCTGCCTGCAGACCAGGCAAGAACTGTTACAAGTACACCTTTGTTGCGTGGTTTACCACTGTCACCTTTATTGTTATTTATGGCTCCATGAACAGGATATATGCTTTCATAGTCAAATAGCAATTCCGTATTAACTTGCTGCCCTTAAAGTCATTTGACTAGTCATATGTTTGTAATAATCACACCGGTCAATGCCTTATGTATTGCCTAGATGACACAAACAGGTTTATTGGACTACATGGTTTAAATACATTGACTGGACATATCTTAGTCACTTAAGAACTTTCCTCCTTGAGTGATGAAATACTTTATTTTGCACATACCCTGTGAAAAAGACATTCTTTTAGCCCTTCCCATCCCAATTATTTCGGACGGATACTGGTGGTTACTGACTCTGATGGTGCCCTGGGCTCTGCTAACCAGGCCCAGGGCCAATACTCTGAATACAAAGGTTTATGGTAGTTGGGTATAATTACATTTGGCAATGACAGGCCCCTGTAAGTCCCTAGTAAATAATAAGGAAGGAGGAATTCGAACTCCCTAAAAGGCCCTAGTATATAATAGGGCAGGGAGGTTTAGAGGCCCAGTAGATTTCATGCACTGGAACGTGCACTGCTGTGTGGCCTACTGGCACTTTTCAAAGGTAGTCCTGCCTTGCAGACTCTCTTTAAAAGTAAAATATATGGAAAGTAGTTGTATTCTACCTTAGTTTTGCATATGTCATCCCTAAGTTCTCCGCAAGGTTCCCCAGTGGTGGGGTGCCATGTAACTATAAGCAGGGACAGTATAAACGATGTTTTACATGCCCTGGTGAGGAAAAAACTAAGCATTTCATTTTTTCATATTGTAGAGACTTAGCTTTGTAGGCTAACACTGGAACATTTTTATTTTAGTATAAATATTGCTAGGAGGGAGCTAGAAAAGTCATTCAAGGACTCGAAAGTATGATAATGATGAATCAAACAATTTTTCATTGTCAAATTTATCATACCCAGAAAAGAAGTTGTAAGACTTTCTTTTCTGTTAGCCAAAATTCAGCCTTATAGGAGCCTCTCCTGATTGGTCAGTCTCAACAGGATTAGCCAGGTTGCTTTCATGAAGTGATAAGTGGCCTGCATTGAGCAGAGGCTATCTGGTGGTGGGAGATATGCAGCTGCAGAGCACAGGCCAGAAAGGAGGCTGTGTAAATCATACGGGGCTTCAAAGAGAACACAATATATTTGCACAAGTGCTTCGTTGTTTTCAAGCTACAGCAATGTAGTCAAGTAAAGATACATACATTAAAAAATGACCTAGGCATCTGTAACATGCACAGATAATGTATTTGACCCAAGTGCATTTATTTCAAAGTATTTACTTACAACATTTTAGAATACAAATGTCAGTGCCTCAGAAAAGGTGCATTCGGGTAAACTGAATTACCTTGTTCTTTGTTGCCTATTGGTGATGCCACCTGCTGTGCAACAATACCATTTTAATAGTGAATCTCTTCAAACTGTGATGTCTACCGGCCTGGATGTGTGCTGAGAAAGTTTGTAGTATTTTGTGTACTGTTGATGGTTCGAAAAAATATAATTTATTAATATTAAAATAATACACTTATAAAATAAAGAACATTTAATGAAAGGATTGTGTACTGTGGGATTCTATTGTGAGGCAATTGTTTTCTCCCCTCTGCTCTGATAAGTTGTTAACGCTGATCATCAATAAAACTGTTAATGTTTCCTAGGCAATCAGTGACCTCATCATTAGGAATTTCAGTTACTAGTGGTCATGAGCAGACTTCAGTGTATCGGTCAGGGCTTTAGGACGGACTGAGAGGTGCAGCTGCACCTGGCGCTAACCTGAGAGCCGGTGTCCTGATTTTAAAAATAACATTGGTGTAAAAGCATGTGCTGCAGAGCTACTTGAGGGTCCAGATGTCTTCAGGCAACAATAAAACTGTCAAGATAACTCTGTTGATTGATGTTCCTACTGGAGAGAGATCGAGGTTTATCTTGTGGCAGTTTTTACTCATCTTAAAGTAGTCCAGAGGGTTAATGTACCTGCTGCAAAGAAAGTGTACCATCTAGACACAGAACAGAGCATGAGTAAGCCATGAGTAGCACTATAAAATAATATATATGTCAGAGAGGGGTTATGGAGATAAGAAGGGCACCGTTGGAGAGTGGTAGTGAGGTGTTTTGTGGAGGAGGTTAGTGAGGGGCACCAAAGAGATTATCACATGGGGCGCCACTAGCACTATGGCCGGCCCTGAAACAGGGTTCAGTGGTGCTCTGCCGTAGAGTGCATTCACAGGACTCAGTGCTAAGTGTGAGTGTTAAATTGGATAAGAAAGTTGCACTCATTGTGAAGAAGCAAATGAGGCTCTGATGAGTTGAGTGAGAATTGGAGTTGAGCTGTTCAGATATTGTTTGGGTTAAGGGAAAGTCAATGTGAATTCTACTGCTACTAATGGATTGCTGCAACTAGGCGGAGTCCAGCATCAGCATCTATAAAGGGGCTGATTGACACCGGAAGTTCAGCTGCCTGACACGTAGCAGTAACGTGCCTGACCTATGCGAGGTACCATGGACTCTTACTACCACACAACATGGAGCTCAACATTGACCAATCTTTTCAATGGCAAGGGGGCATTTTATTTAGTAGATGGTGCATTCTGCCTAAGCATAACCACACTGACATGCATGCCAGTGACTTACGATAAACAAGCTACAGCTCATGTCAGAAACATGGTAACATTTAGCGTGACAAACACCACAGTTTCAGGTCAAGCCACTGCTCAAGCAGGAAATGTGCTGACTGACAATAGCAAACATTCTGAGTACGATTCTAAGAAAGATAAACATACTTTCTACATGTGTGCTTTATGGAAAACTGAGTGGAAGAATGTACATGCTCACTTCTCAACGACCATAATATTGTCTATTTCACCAATGATCTGCACACCTTCTGTTGCAGCTTACGCACCACCCAGCACTCACCCACCCATACACCCTTAGATGCATTGTGAATGTAATGCAGTGTAGCTTGCCTGGTTGTTACCTACCTCGTTGTAGTGGTAAATGCGTTGTTGTAAATGTATTGCAGTGGCCCCTCGCTGTAGTGGTCGCATTCTAATGACGTAAAATAGGTGAGTATTTCTTATTTTGTTTTCAACTACGTTGTTGCTTCTTTGGGGTTGTTAGCATGGTGTTTCGAGACATAGTTGGTTTGTCAGCTTGCTTGATCCAAAGATCTGTAGATCTCATGTTTGTTGCGTTTTGCACAACATGTCGTAAAACGTTTAACTTGCTACCCTTTTTCTCCAGGAACGATGGAGCTAAGGATTGAAGCCACTGTCTCATGTTAATGTCAGACAATGGGGTCCACATTACTGGTTTAGTACACTGGGTTCAATTTAGCAGGGATCCGAGCTTCTCAGGGTGCAAGGTTAATATTTTTTTTCTTGTTCAGATGACCACTTTTGTTGGTTGTCAAGTCAAGTCAAAATAACTTTATTCGGCTTATCAAAAAACCATAAAAGTATACATGCAAATTTCAGTTTTGCAGTTTGTTCTGTAGGTCTCAACCAACGTAATCTGACCAATACTTGAAATATGTTTCTAATACCAGGAACTCTATTAAAGGTCATGCAGTTAATTCTATGTAGATACAACACTCATTAAACACTATATCAATAAAATACTTTTGCATCATAAAATTACAAGCATACTACATGAAACATTTCAATCCCTCAAAAGTGCTTGGGCATATATAATTCCAATTTTGGCGTCTGTTTGGAATTTATCAATTATCAAAACCATGCTAGATTAAATCTCTCAACTCACCCGGGGATATAACCGCATAAAATGCATATATTTATATAATTGGAGAATCATTTATACTCTTAATAGGTTGTCTAATGATAAGAATTAGCATACAATATGATCATAAATGGGACCACTCCAATAAATATCCTACTAGTTGTCCCCCATTGTTCTCCTGCTGCAGATAGCATGTTTAAAAAAACTACACACTCCAATGCAGACATCTGTATTACCTAACAGCTGAAGAAAGGTTAAAGCCTCTTTGCACATTTGAATAGCTGATTTTCTTAATAAGGGCTTAAGGTACGTCTGGGAAATTCTCCTATAAAAACCACGGAAAAACATAAAATGGAGTAGGAATTGTTTTGCGCCACCATTGCAAGGACAAGGTGGCAGCAGAGTACCCCACACATTATTTTCATTGTTAAAACAGAGTAGTCACCATACAGTACCTGACCTGAACCTAAAAAGTATTGATTCTCCCATCTTGATAGCTCTGACGTAAGGTACAAGGGAGTATCACTAACTGCTAGAGTAAAATAAAAAATGCAGATACTTGATTTACTGAGTGCATCATGAATCCTCAGTGGGTAGATTGCTCCTCAAAATTCCGCCTCACCACCATCTTATCTGATTTGACAATCACATCAGGATTGTTGAACAAGTCTGGGAGGCCAATATTGGTCAAGGAATTAGCTATGTACTTTAGCCATGGCAAAGTGAGCCCTTTATCCAATTTCAAACAGTCCCTAATTATTTCCATGTTAAGGCTTGCCTTATAATTGCACCACACACTAACCCAGAGCAGGAGAGGAGCCCGCTTTATCACATCCATAATGTATTCCATGTTCAATTCAGAGTGTAAAATAAAACTGACACTCAAAGGCGGGAGATTCAGTATACGCCTATAGATGCTATTTTCTTCCACCTGAATTGCTGTGGAATTTTGATAGCCCCATACTCATGCATCATAAGTCGCAATCGGAATACATTGCATTTTGTAGATTTTCATAAATGGTATGATCATGGTCCTTCCGTCTTTCCTTACTAAATAAAGTAGAGAAACAGGAGACCTACCCAATATCCAGAGGGCTATAGATACCTGATTTGACCAGGAATTGTTTGTAGAAAAATCCACTGCCAGATAAATTCCTAACAGCACTGGGGGATTTTTCTCCCACTCTCAAGGCCACTACTGATCTTTTTCCATGTCCAATGGTCATAATATATGATTTATTAAAATTAATGGTCATGTCTAGGTTATGCATAAAGGACACAGAAGCATCAACTAACATTTGTAAGGCGCACAGCGTTCTAGCCAACAAAACCGCATCGTCAGCGTTCAACAGAGCCGGCACAGGGAGATTACCAATTATTGGTACATCCCATGGGGAGCAAGAGAGACTGGCATTTAATTCATTTATATAAAGGACAAAAAGGAGAGGTGCTAAAACACATCCCTGCCGGACACCACTTTATAATTCACCTTGCCAGCCAAAATGCACCCTAGCACCTCACTTTTCATGTAAACCATACAAAAAGTTCACTAGGATGACATCCACTCCTCAACTAATTAACATCATCCAGAGCTTACTTTTATTTACCCTGTCAAATGCAGTAGACAGATCCATAAATGCCAGGTACATTAGGCCGCGCTAAGCAAAAGTATATTTACTTACAATGAGCTGTAAATTCAAGCACAGCTCTACAGTTCCAAGACCAGGTCGAAAACCATATTGACAGGGAGACAATACTTTGTTCTCTGTGGTCCAGGCCTGCAAACAATTAAAAATAACTCTCCCTATTATTCTAACAGAGCTGTCAACTAAGGATATGGGCCTGTAACATTTGGGTGATCCCCTGTCTCCTTTTTTAAAAATTGGAACAATTGTAGAAAGTGACCAAGACTCAGATATCTAATTGCATAAAGAGTTATTGAATAAGTTTGCAAGTAGGGGTCCCCAGAGACCCGGATAATATCTAAATAGATCCATAGGGATCCCAATCGGGCCTGGTGCCTTTCCACCTGTGCTCGAAACAATGGTCATCTCAACCTCCGGAACTGTTACTTGCAGCAGGCCAGCAAATGCATGTGCCCTCTGCAATATGGTCTCTAACTCTCTATCGGCTACCTGTGAGTAAACATTTTTAAAATGTATTACCCAATCATGGCTGAAATGCTGCTGCTTAGATGGTTTGTTTGTGGTACATCCCTTTGATAGAGGCTGTTGATTTTCTCATAGAAGACCTTGCTATTACTTTGAGCAGCAGTCCATTCCAACATTTCCCAGTCCTTATTAAACTGAGAGTGCTTCCTTTCTTTTTTGGCCGCGTCATAAAAGCGTCTTGCCTTCTGAACCTCTTTTTTTATCCATGGGGAGCTTCACTAACGCTGATCTCAAATGGCTATTTTTTGCATCAAACTAACGGGGACTATTTATTTCAGGTTTAAAAGATTGCGATAACATATTCTTGACTGCTTCACATATTAGCATATAGTACTGAAACAACTCAGCCGCAGAACCTTCCTCTAAACATCCCAAGCTAATTGAGAGAATGCCTCTTATAAGGCACGTTAGTGTTGCTATAGGGTCTTTTAAATGCCACACTACCCTTAAGCCACCCCGCGTATGTTTATTAATGCTATCAGACACTTTTAGGTTGGCGTCCTTATTCAAGGGAAAACCAGCATCTAGGGGTATGGCATTATGATCACTCCATGAAGTTTCTAACACCACGCAATTTTTACACCACTGAAGACAGTTTTTTGTGGCAAATATATAATCAATAACAGAACCATGACCCCCTCCTCTGTACTTTAGCTTATCTGGACCAGAGCCTTGAAAATAATTAACTACGTCTGTCAAATCATATTGAGCTACTAGATTCTACAGATACAGCCCTGTCGCATCACAGGGCACTTCTTCTGTAACCTTACTCCTTATCCCAAAATCCATATTCTCAATGCCAATTTTAGCATTACAATCTCCAAAAATGTAAATGCTCGGTTGTTGAGTGATACTCTTCCCATAAGACCTTAAGCCTCCAATAAAGCTAAATAGCTCCTCAAACAGGTCACTATAAGTATTGGAAAAGTTATTGTTACAAACATTTACTAAATATAGGCTGAACGCTAGCTTATTGTCTCTAATAAATAAGGCCTAATAAGCAGAACTACCTGTATCTGTAACAGTAATTCTAACATTAGTCTTTACCCAGATAGCAAGACCACCACTAACTCTTCCAAATTGAGCAGTACTGGACCTGGGCCATTTCACCAGGTCATTCCCCAAACTTTTTGCCTTCCCCTCCTTATTTTTCTGACCCTTTTTGGATGACCTTATGACTCTGGGCACTTTATCAGTGCTAATCAGTGCTAATGTACATGTGCTCTCCCTTGTAAACTTGGGATGATTGGCTTAAAACTAATTGGCACATTTAATTTACCTACAAGTCCCTTTTACTGTGGTATCTCTATACACAAAGCCTGGAAATTGAATGCTACTAGTGGACCTGCAGCACTGCTTGCGCCACCCACTGAATTAGCCTTTCAAACCTGTCTCAGGCCTGATGGCACAGGACCTGCGTGCGCAGTTTGCTGCCACAGGGACCTGGCACCTAAATTTACTTGCCAGGCCCTGAACTCCCCTTTTACTACATGTAAGTCACCCCTAAGGTAGGCCCTAGCTAGCCCTATGGACAGGGTGCATTCTATATATAAGGCAGGACATGTGCCTAGTGGCGTGGCCTGTCCTGGTAGCGACAAACAGCCTAATTGGTTTCTCACTGCTGTGTGTGCTGCCTTCTCATAGGATTACATTGGAAATGCCCTGCCTTATGTCTAGGGGGTATTGTCTGATTTATGAGGGGTAGCGTAGGCATGTTTGGTTTGGTTGTAATAGTAGTGAGAAATGCTGCTTACTGGTGTAAGTGGATTTTGTATTACTATTACAGAAATGCCACTTCTAGAAAGTGACCATTTCTCTGTGCGTATGACTCTGGTGTCTTGCAGCTTGACTCCAATCCACGTTTGGGCAAAGTGACAGTTGGACTTGTGTATACTTCTCGGACAGCCGGAACACAGGGAAGGTGGAGGTGTCACAGAGGTGCATCTGCATTTTGAATAGTTTTCCTGGGCTGAGAGAAGGGGGAGGTGGGGTACACATGCACCTGTAAAGGCTGTGCCCTGGCCTCACACAAAAGGGTCATTTACCCCTAACTGATGTCTGGAGCCTGTGCTGGAGGAGGGAGGAGACATCCTAAAAACCAGATGTAGCTGGTTGAAACCCCCTCTCCTCTTCATTGGAAATGCTTTGAAAAACTGAGTATGAGTAGAGGATATCTTCTCCATAATTTGGAACACTTTGGGATCAAGAACATACTTGTAATCGGACACAGAATACTGGAAGGATTCACCCAGAACCACCTTAGACTGCTGCTGCTGTGCTGACCTGTGAACTGCTGGGTCACTAGGAGGGACTGGCAACTGCCTGCATCCCCATTGTGCTGGCCTGCTGCTGGGCCCTGCTGCCCTGTGTGCCCCCTGTGTCCCCAGAGGCTGGGTGCTGTGGCCCCTGCCTTCTGCAACATTTGGTTCCCCAGAACCTGGAGTGATGGAGTAGCGCTCTGCTTGCTGACCCCATCACGGTGTGAGAGCTCTCTGTTCCTCTTTTGATTCTGTGCCTTGAGAGCTCGCCTGGTGATTTAACCGTTGCACTTTAAGAAGTGCTTCGTGAGCCCTGCTGCTGGAATCACTGCCACGACCCGGATGTCAGAGTCACCAGATCCTCGGGGTCTGTGCACATTCCCAACACTTCCACCACAAGACAGCTCCAATACTGTGATTAGAATTATCACAGAGTCTAAGAGAGTCCAAGTGGGGAAAAGGGGATTAGGAAGGGAACAGTGGGGAAGGAGACCAGTAGGAAGCAAAAGGTTAAAACACACAATATCAAGATTATATCACATTAATCAGTACTAGAGTATAACTCTAAGCATTGTCTTTCTGAAATCATAGACATCCTAAAAATTAACTTAATAACTAAGCTTCAAGATTACTGGATAGCTGAGAAGGAATCAAGGAAGGTTAAATGCACTTTCAGATTCAAACATTATCTTTTGCATGAGGATCAGGAAAAACATCATATGTATCGTTTTTGAGGAACTTATTATATACATACTACATCACACCCAGAACTCTAGCATTTTGTTTTCTTAAAATTGTCGGAACATGGATTGTGCACATTGTATACTTTCACAAAGGTTGTAAATACTATAGAATGATCATGCACCATGAATAGCATAAGTTTAGATTCGAGAAATAAGTCACACGTCTTGCTGACTAGAAAACCACCTCGTAAATGGCATGAAAAGGTAGCACCTTATGAACACATGAATACCGTGGTATTAAACACAAGAAAAGAATTGCGCTTCCTGTTGATTTGAATATCACCATAAAAAATGCCATAAACAGATAGTGCACAATGAATAACATGAATTACACACAAGAGTGAAATTGCACGTTTTGCCGATTTGAATGCCACCATGTAAATGCCAGGAAATGGTAGCGCACAACGAACAGCATGAATTATACACAAGAAGTGAATCGCGTGTTTCGCCGATTCGAATGCCACCATGTAAATGCCAGAAAATGGTAGTGTACAATGAATAGCATGAATTACACACAAGAAGTGAATTGCGCATTTCGCCGATTCGAATGCCACCATGTAAATGCCAGAAAATTGTAGCGTACAATGAACAGCATGAATTACACACAAGAAGTGAATCGCACATTTCGCCGATTCGAATGCCACCATGTAAATGCCAGAAAATGGTAGCTTACAATGAACAACATGAATTACACTCAAGAAAAGAATTGCACGTTTCGCCGATTCAAATGCCACCATGTAAATGCCAAGAAATGGTAGCGCACAATGAACATCATGGGTTAAAGCATTAGGAAAGAATCGCACATCTTGCCGATTGGAATGTCACCATATAAATGCCTGGAAATTGTAACACACATTGAATATCAAGGATTAAAGCACGAGGAAAGAATTGTGCGTCTTGCAGATTCGAATGTCACCATATGAATGCCTGGAAATGGTAACGCACAATGAATAACATGAATTAAGCATGAACAAAGAATCGCACGTCTAGCCGATTCGATTGCCAGCATGTAAATGCCCAATAAACATCAAGCGCACTTTCACACGCACAAGAGTCAAAAGATTTTGTCATAGTAATTAGGCCCAAGAACATGAAATCCTTCGAGAACGGGGTCGGGGGCCCAGCCCGACCTCCGTCTTACCGCCCTGATCAAGAATCACCAAGCGGAGTGAAAGGGCGAGGCCTGGAAGATCCAAATAGGCCTCCGGAACAGGAGCTCAGGAAGTTGCTGCTGCTCTGCACCAGGACCTCTGAATAGTGAGCACGTGGAGCTGGGCTGGCTCCCTTTTATAGAGTCTTAGCCCAGCCCACCAACCACACCTAGGCATGCTGCAGGGAAGCTTCTAGAAGGCCCTGGAAGGGGACCGCACCATGACACATTCTGAATGCATGCAACAGTACATTACATGTGAACAGTATTTATATGCATGCTGAACATAAGTCTTCAGGATGAAACTCTGCAATGCAAAAGGTTAAACAACATTACATCAGCACAATGCATAAATTGTGTTAGCTTGAAATCATTAGGTTTTTGCATTCTGGTCGTCCATAGAGCGTGTACTGCCCTGATGTTGACACCGGACTCATCCAATTAACCCCAGCGCTTGGAAAAGTGTGTTGTCAAGAAAAGGGATTCACCGCTGCGACCCAGCTTTGTTTTGCAAGCATGCCAGAATTGCGCTGCCCCAGTGACCCCCGGGGCACTAGTGAAATCCACACCAGAGCAAGCGTGCTCCTACCATGTTCCCGGGAGTGAAGCACACTCTGAGGAGCGCCCCAGGGCACAAGCAGGCACCTGATCACCGCTATGGCCCAGGTGGGCCTTTCCAGTGTCTGGAGAAGTCAAGCTGGTAAGGAAGCCTCATTGGAGGCTCCCTGCCCCACCAGTCCCCTCAGTTGTCCTGAAGATGGGCAGGGGGAAGAATGCCTCATTGGAGGCTCCCCCGCCCCACCGGAGCCACCAGTGTATCTCTGAAGAGTGCGGATGAGGGGGAAGCCTCTCAGAGGCTCCCTGCAGCACCTGGTCCCCTGTTGGCCCCATATTGTTGTCCTGGCTTTGCCCCCCCCTCTGGAGGGCCAGCTGTGGGCCCCAGTAGGGGCCCAATATAAAAGCAGGAGGGGGTGCATGTCACCCCCCTCCACCCTAACATCAGCGTGAGACCCCTGTGGAGTGCAAGGAGTGCCCGGGGCCCTCTTATGCTTCATGGCACTAGAAGTGTCTTTTCATCAGATAAACAGGTACTCTTTTTCTGGACATAGGATTTCCAAATGTTCCTAGTATGGACTTTGCTGCATAATATGTTTTCCTGTCTCTTCTGATGATGTGCCATATATGTTTGCTGATGTTCCTTTTGGACGTTATACGCTGATATGTTTTCATGACTTACCATATGGTTTATAATGTTCCTGATATGGGCATTTATGATATTTCTGACAAGTGCATTTATTTAGTAATGTGATTCCTGACTACTGCTTATGTTGCAGAATAATAGGTAACCTGTTTGCTATGTGTGACTGCTGTCGGTCCTGCAGAGTAGCTATTGCGCAATGTTCTGAAAACTGCTAAGGTAGCAGGGTATTACTGACATGTTATGTTTGGTCTAATTATGTTTTGTGCAATACAGTTTATTTTTACATAACTTGGTGTTGTGTTCCTTTGTGGTGTATTTATTGTGTCACATGTGTTGTGTGTGTTGTGCAAATGCTTTACACATTGCCTCCGGGTTAGGCCTGACTGCTCGTGCCAAACTACCAAGGGGGTGAGCAGCAGTTCTTTTGAACGTGTAACTCCCTTGCACTGACTAGAGTGGGTGAGTTCTGCCTCGCTTAGGTGCATCCAAGCTAACCCGAAACCCCATTTCTAACAAGCAGCAACAGCAGGGCAAGTGCAACGAGATAAGCCATTTAAAACTGCAAAAGTGGTATCCCACGTTTCTTGGAATACAATAAAATCATAGCCTTCATTAAAGGATATCTATTCTGGGTTGGAAATTTTGCTTCTTAAGCCGGCCACATTCCAGCTCCACAGGGAAAGCTGTCTATCCCCACCCTGGCTATTACAGTACACCTCACTTCAATGAACCCTTTCCTTCAATAAGGTATTTGGCAAAGGAGAAGGAGTAATGAAAGAGACCCGTTCTAAAGCAAGCTCATTATGATGTAAAAACACTCTATGATAAGAACCAGGTCTAAAGGGGACATCCCCATCCGATTCCCTATCCCTGACACATGGAACTACCTTCTGCAGGCCCCAATGCTGCCAAGCCAACTCGTTAAGATCTACCGTTAGATTAAAATGTTTTTTATACGTAGCACTGAAAATATCTAGGGGGGCTGTGCTAAACAAGTCAAGGAAGGAATCATGGGCTTTTCTGGGATTATTTGGTCTATAGAAAAAAACAAGAGGTAAAACTCTAATTTTATCCAAATTGCCAAGAGTCTTAAAAGGCTGGGAGAGAATTTTCTTTGCCAAATGTGGGTACGTAAAGTTAACAATAATACAGTCACCAGGGATACTTTTACCAGAGGGACTGATCCAGGCAACACAGTGAATCAGCAAGATATTTCCATAATCACAGAAATCAAATTTAAAATGATTTACTAACCAGTGACAGACCTTGTTTTGTAGTTGGGAGGTAGATTCCAAATGTGAGTTTAGCACAGAAGCCCCAGAACTTGTTTTGTAGTTGGGAGGTAGATTCTAAATGTGACAACAACACATGGACAACAAGCAGGGGGGATATTAATCACTGGTAAGTATGCGGATGATGCAGCAGCTAAAGATTCTTGTGGCGCCGCATCAGGGACAGTTGAAGACAGATTGGGAGCAGATAGATTAACTGTAGGAGCTAAAATGGATGCAGGTCGCTTATCATGCAAACATAGGCCAGGGCAAAATCAACTGCTTCCTGCTATCTCCTCCTGTCTAGTATTTTCAGGGGGGAGAACATTCAATGAAGAAGGGTGTCGGGAAGGGGTCTTTTCAGGATCGTTAGTAGTAACTATGGGTCCCCTCGTGATAGCCTTTGTTGACCCTGACATAATCCTAAAATTTTCTCTACTGCTACATCTAATTTCCCCAATCTATCTCTCAGGAGAGATAAACACTTGTTTAAGGAAATTATAAACTTTTGGGCAACTATATCCCAATCCGGTGTTTGTACCTTACCCTGGTTGGCTGTTTCACCAAGCTCTCCTACAGTAGACCCTCTTATAGGAGGTGACAGGGCATTAATAGTTTTAGCTTTCCTCTTATGCTTAGTGGCAGGTGAGGCTTTAGTTATGGTTCGGTTTGCGTGCTCCACATGAGAGTTAAGTACCCTACTACTGACCATAGGGGCATCAGAACTAATTAAAGGGATAGAGCCATTTAAGGCACTGATAGCCTGCCCTCCTATCTCACTTTCTACGTCGGGCATCCCTATAATATCAGTATCGTGGGAACCTGTGCAACCCAAAGACAACTCCAAATCAATCTCCTTAGAGACAACACTAACTGCTCACACCAAAAAGGAATCGATGGTTGTAGAATTGCACCCTATGGGCATTTTACTGCAGGCTACCCTCTTCTTACCCACAACTGGTTTCTAGTCTAATATAGCCTGCTACCAATGGTCATAAGCTCGTTATAGCCCTATAGCAATCCTTATTGCGCACCGTACTTTACTCACCACTTTCTATATTATATGAGTCAACATTCAATTTCAATGCATAAAAACATAAAAGAATAAGAAACAAACAAAAAACAAGAGAGTTGGCCCAGCCCAGCCACTTCTGGGCACGGACGGGCGCGGACTGGCACGCTCCTGACCCGGTCTGTGGTCTTCTGTCCGTGCTTTATAGCGCTTGTTGGTGGACTCAAATGTGAGCAGCTGGTCCCCAAAGTGCCCACCTGCAGGGGCAAAGAGGAGTCTGGGATATGTAGTCCCCCACAAGTAGTTTAGCTCGTTGTGGGTTGTCCTTCTGACTTGAAGTGTGAGCATTGAATTTAGTATTGAATCAAAAAGTCATAGACCCAAATAACCTAGAGGTGCTTTTGGACTTAAACCGAATCTTCGTGCCTTACAATTCCACCCAAAATACTCCTCTGTGTCGTAATATGTAAAGATGTGAATGAGTCCAAAGCAATGCCACAGGCTAACAATAGTCTTGCCACCGAAACGATACACTCACAGAAACTCAAAAGCATTAATTTTAACCTGAAACATTTTCTTAAGTAACGTCCGAGAGGTCATCTTTTGAATTACTAAACAATTCCCAGAGAATTTTGTTTGTATACTACGACCCTTTTCCTGGAAAGGCAAGTGATGACAGAACAATAATAAAGTAATACTGTAATGAAAATTATTTTAATTAAAACATAACATTATTATTGTTGTTAGAAAACAGAAATAAATCAACCGTTATTCTTTCATAATTAAAAAGACATTAAATGTTTGCTGATATAGTAACATGATTTATCACCTCAGGCAATATTTTGTGTTTTCAGAGTGTTTTAATTGCTGGATTGCAAATCTGCTATTTAATGAGGCAGTAGAAATGTAACACATGCCAACCAGCCCAGACTCTGCAGCGAAAGAGTACTTTGGTGAATAGTCTACCCATATAATTTAGCCTGTGTTGTAAATGGTCGCAAAGGATAAATAAAGCAATGTAACTTGCAATAAAGTATGAGAAGGTTCTGATTCTCAAGACAACGTTCCTTTAAAGTGGTAGTTAGAATTTGTTTGCCTATGTTGGTGTTAAATAAACCGTTACTCTTTGTATGTATTATCTGCTTTCTTTTTGGTTTCATCACAGCTTCTTAATGGTCTTATTTGTTTATTCAGAAGAAAGCCAAACCAGAAGTGAGAAAGGGAAATCTCAGAAAAATGTTAAGCTACTGACCCTGCATCCAGATTGGTGGTTCTTAACCTGTTGTCCGGGGACCGATAGGGGTCTGTGCAAAGCCTATTCAGAGGGTCAGCAACTGCTCAGAAAATTAAAAAATATTAACAGATTAATAAGCTGCATATATGTATAAAAGCAAAAGGTAAATTTTTTAAAGGTTCTGTAAATATGAAGAAACATGAACTTTGTGGTTAAAAGTTGTTAGTAGCCTCAGATTGATTCTCGAGGAACTACAACTGCATCACAAAAAATATTGTACGGTTGATGAGTGGCCTCGGTTCAATTTAGAAAAGCTCCAACCTTCCCTCAAAACTAAAATGGTGTTTTTTATACATTTATTGTGAAGTAAATAAAATATTTCACCATTTGTGGATTTGTTTGATTGATGCTATTTCTGTATTTATTCTGCGTACTGTTTGGTGACTCAAATCATCAACAATTATTGCCAAAAGGGCAACCCCAAGTTGACTAGACAGTATCTTGAGAAGAGTCACACCAAGGACGATAATGAGTGGTATATTATTAAAAAATGTAAAACCACTTCACCCTGACATGGCGAGGGCACTGCTAACTTTTGAACAATGTTGGGTGTACAGGTTGAAGCCAAATTCACAGTGGCTCACTGACAAAATCCTATGGGCACAGCTGAATAGACAGGCATGGCAAAAATCAATGCTGTACGATTTAAATAACTATTACTAGAAACCCCACAGAAAAAAGGCCAGGTTTACCTCGTTTTTATCTTTTGAGCAATTTTCCACAATAACAAGGTTTTCCCGAACTTTTCTCCCCCTCACCCAACTCTTTCGTGTGGTGTGAGACTTACTGACAAAAATGAGTTCCTTATGAACCAAGTTGGTGGTGCCAGGACTAGAATAAGAAAACTCTGGAGATATTTGATATGGGCCATGGGCTTACATTAGTATAAAACTAGGAACTACATGTCCCAGTAACCCCCAGTAACTTTTCAAGGTGAACCAATGCCATAGCACGTCCCACGCTGCTGAGTATTCATTTTGCGACTCCATTCTGGAACTATGGCCCATATTTATACTTTTTTAGCGCCACATTTGTGTCATTTTTTGACGCAAAAGCAGCGCAATCTTACAAAATCCAATTGTAGGGCTTATTTATACTTTTGGGTGCAAAACTGCACTAAAGCAGTTTTGCACCAAAAGGTTTTGCACCGGCTTGCACCAGTTTTTAGCACCAGCTGGGCACCGTACTTATGGAATGGTGCAAGCTGGTGCAAAGGGTAGGCTAGCATAAAAAAATTACGTTAGGCAGGTTAGAGTCAAAATAAATGACTCTAACCAGATTAGCATCATTTTTTTACGCTAAAGGGCATATTTATACTCTGTTTGCACTGAATTAGCATCATTTTTTTTTACTCTAATTCGGTGCAAAACTAACTCCATATTTATACTTTGGTGCTAGACCTGTCCAGCGCCAAATTTATGAAGTTGAAGTCATTTTTTGAAGTGGAACACCATGGAATAAGCCCACAGGTGCCCTCCCAGGCCCCAGGGGCACCCCCACCCACTCCAGAGAGACTGCGGAGGATGGGGGACCCCATCCCAGGTAAGTACAGGTAAGATTGCATTTTATTTTTTAAAGTGTTATAGAGGCCCCTGGAATGGGCCCCCACACATGGCACAGGGTGCAATGGCCATGCCCAGGGGACCCTTGTCCTCTGTGCTGGCCATTGGGGTGGTGAGCATGACTCCTGACTTTTCTAAGGCAGGGGTCATGTGGCATGGTAGGTTTACCACCATAAAATTACGCTAATCTGGTTAGAGTCAATTTTATTTTTTTTGTCTAACCTGCCTAAAGTCATTTTTTGGTGCTAAACCCTCTTCTTCTATACCGCCAGCCCCACCCGACTAAAGTCATTTTTTTTTACTCTAGCCTACCCTTTGCACCGGCTTGCACCATTCCATAAATATGGGGCCCGGCTGGTGCACAAAAATGGTGCAAGCCGGTGCTAAACTTTTTGGTGCAAAACTGAGTTAGTGCAGTTTTGCAGCAAAAAGTATAAATAAGGGCCAATATTTTGTAAGTTTGCATCACTGCAAAAATTGTATAAATCAGGGCCTGGGTGCTAGACAGGTCTAGCACCAAAGTTTAAATATCGTGTTAGTTTTGCACCGAATTAGAGTAAGAAAAAATGACGCTGACTCTGTGCAAACAGAGTATAAATATGCCCCTGTGTTTTGCAAGTTTGCGCCACTTTTGTATAAAAAAATATCGCAAATACGGCACTAAAAAGTATAAATGTGGGCCTATATTTGCCAACATCCTTGAATAATATCAGCAAGGAGAACACATAACAAGTTGCATCCTATGCTGAATATTCATGGGGCGGCGCTGATCGGGAACTACAGCCTCGTGTAACAAGAAGATGAAACATGACCAGGAAAGCCCTACATCGAGGAATCATGTGGGGACGCCTTAGGCCAAGCCAAACAACGGCGACCTTCAGGATTTTTATGTGGGTGTCGGGGAGGATCGAACACACGAGTTAGGATAATGGAGAGAGAGAATGTAGATTAAAATACTCGGCGCACCTCCTTGATGAAGCAAATAAAGCAGTACATGTTCTATCAATGTATGAATTCAGAACCTCATCTTACAAAAAAAGAGATATGCTTTTCCTAAGCCACAAATTACTACCGGTCGCAGTGTACCAATACCAAGGAGTGTAGCACTTCCCTAGTGGGCTGTTGACCTGTGTGAATCAAACTTTGTTTCCATTCTTTTCAGCTTTAAAAATCATGTGCAACTGGATTCAGAGTGTCCTCCATAATACACATATGAAAAGAAATTACGAACCAACATAAGGGATGCCGTGACCAACATGTGATCTGTGCATTATTAATTATCCTTCCTTGTTTTAAAAGTGTGAGACTACAGTGTGAGACCACAGGAGTCGCACCCCATGACGACCATGCAGTACTTTACAATGCTGAGTTGGGTAAGCAACTCAGACCCGTTTGTTTTTGCATGTCATCATTAGCTTGTTGTTCACTCTAGCCTCTAGAAATGTGAAGGTTATTCTTTAATAAGTGTTTGATGCACTGACCAAAGAAAGGAATTGCAAACAAAGGTGCAGACAGACTACCTCCGACGGTGGACTTGATGTACATACTTGGGGGGGGAAAAAAGCCACATAAGCTACACATAAGTTTTGGAGGAGTGGAAAGTAACTCTTAACCTGCCACTTATTGTGTCGTTTTTTGTATTCGTGTTTTTGGTTTTAACATGTCTAAATATGGCAATGTCTATACTTCTTTTATGTCAGTCGAATGGGAATTGATGCAATCGCTCCAGGGAGGAGCGACGTGAGGACAGCGTTTGAGCTTGCACAGCATAATTTCATTAAAAGGTGTCGGGTGATTAATATGCCAATATACACGTGAATAGTTAAAGTTTTAACTTTGTAATTGTTCAACAATAGGTTCCCAAATTAGACCCCTGTGGGGTGGTTTGGGCAAAGCCCGTTAGTATGGTAAGAGTTCCTGTGGGTGAGCAAGCTACAGATACCGCACTGGATCTTCCACAGAGAACATTCCAGAAGAAACAATAGAGACAGCGAATATTAAGCACTCCAAACTACGGTTTGCAAATGTTACATTATTGTTGTTTTATTTCTCCTCAATTTCAGGTCGGGACAAACAATTTTCAAATCAATATTTTCCAAATGCTTAAAGGGACTATTTGATCTGAAAATGTTCATAATACCCACTCAGAACACATTTACACGCAGCCCTCATGCATGTGTCCAGAGAAGAATTATTAGTCTTCTCATTAATGATATTGATGAGCAGGAGCAAGAGAATGCAGACATCATTGTTGTCAGTGGGAAATACACTTAAGAATATATCTCTCTGGTCTGCCGAGTGGGTTGAGGAGAGATCAAAAAGGATCTTTATCCCGTCTCTCCTGGTCTGACCATGATTGGAGGTCTAACATATAGAACAAACCATTGAGATCCCATGATGTCATGATATAGGTAAAAAGTGAAAAACATTGATCTGGTGAGCGCCTCAGAGGCAACAGTTTCTCCCCTGAAGCCACAAACTAAAACAAAAGGAAAACCTGGAGCAGATGTACTGTTTACCAACTCCCATGTTGCTTAAATGAGGAGGTACTTATTACCTGGCCTCTGCATTACCAAGGGTGAAAGATCATTTACACGTCCACCCTAAAAGCAAGAGGTATCTTGGACTAAAGAGACTAAAATGCCTCAAGGAGCAGCAAGCTGTCCAATGCCATCACCCTGTAATCACCAAATGTAATGGGGTGTTCCTCACTCTCCAAATGTGCTTACACCCACAGTGTGCAAATGTAATCACACATTTGCACCCCCTATTCGCAGATTAATATGCAAGTAATAGAAAAATAAAGGATGGGGTAATTGTGAATGGAAGGCTGCAACACCTGTGAACAGGCCTGGTCCTCCATGGCCACAACATTTGGTGAGGTATTGAGGAGGGTGCAGCAAACAATTTTGAATAGGATATTGGGACCAATCTGAACTGCCTCAGTCCTCTGTGGCCTGTCAAATGCTACAAAGCTCTTTTTTGTTCTCTTTAAATTCCCTTTCACCTGTCAATAACAGGACCCAAGACACCATACCTTCAACAGAGGGCAATCCCATACATCACCTATACATTTTACATTATGAAAGATATCTACAAAAATCAAAAGGGATGCTGAATTAGCGCCTTGTAGTTTACAAACTATCTCCAGTCCTCTCCTTCTGGGACAGACAATCTTTACCATTGAAACCAAAACCATGATCATACACACAAGCACACGATCACACATGGACACACACCCTCAAAAACTGTTTCAGACGATCAAAAACACCAGCACACACCAGCAGGCATCACACAAACACCATAGAAACATCAGACTCCTACACACCAGCAATGAGATGCGAGTGTATCCTGAAAAAAAGATGCACACACTCACCATCAGGCACTCGCACACCTAACATGAGATGCACACACACCCATGAGATGCACAAGTACCTTCAAACACCCACAGGCTCACCGGACACCCACAGTAACACAACCCTATTAGATAGCCACATCCCAACAGCTGGCCACCCTCACTATCCTCACTATAAAAAACCCACACACAGTTTTATGAGCCTGTACTCACCATTAAACACCCTTGCACATGATCCAACAGTGACCACAGTCAGAACGCCAAACATGATCAGACATCTATGCACAAAATCAGTTGTCCCTGAATGCAGCAAACACACATTCAAAACATTCCAGCAGTCACCAACACACAAATAAAAACTCTAAGCATTTCATCAAACCACCAGGTCTTCTGAAGAATACACTCAACCTTTCTGCAGAGGCCACTGAATGCACAGTACTGGGGACTCCCCACTGACCCTCCAGCACACTGTGGATTTCTTTCCTGCTGAAACCTTAGAGTGCCATGATCCAGGCTCCTTACAGACGTTTTTTTTCCACAGCAAGATCGCCGACATCCACAGCAGTTTCAACACCCCCACCACACCCACCAACGCCACCACCTCGAACCCAAGCATCGCCAACCCCATCACCGCCTGGTCCAACGTCGACGACGACACAACACGCAAAATCATGAACACCATCCACTCCGGATCACCGAATGACCCCTGCCCCCACCACATCTTCAACAAAGCCGACTCTATCATCGCGCCCCAAATCCGCAAGATCATCAACGCCTCCTTCGAATCAGGCACCTTCCCGGAAAGCTGGAAGCACGCAGACATCAACGCCCTCCTCAAGAAACCCAAAGCCGATCCCAAGGACCTCAAGAACTTCCGCCCCATCTCCCTCCTCCCCTACCCAGCAAAAGTGGCAGAAAAGATCGTCAACCTTCAACTGACACGCCACATCGAAGACAACAATGTCCTCGACCCCTCACAAACTGGATTTAGACGCAACCACAGCACCGAGACCGCCCTCATCGCCACCACAAATGACATCAGACGCCAACTCGACCACGGCGAGACCTCCGCCCTCATCCTCCTAGACCTCTCAGCGGCCTTCGACAAGGTCTGCCACCGCACCCTACTATCACGCCTCCAAAAAGCCGGCATCCAGGAAAAAGCCCTAGCCTGGACCTCATCCTTCCTCTCCGGCAGAACACAGACCGTCCGCCTCCCACCCTTCCGCTCAGAAGCCAACAACATCATCTGCGGCGTCCCCCAGGGCTCCTCCCTAAGCCCAACGCTGTTCAACATTTACATGGCCACCCTCGCACAAGTGGCCCGCCGTCACGACCTCAACATTATCACCTACGCCGATGACACCCAGCTCATCCTCTCCCTCACCAACGACCCCGCCACCGCCAAAGCCAACCTCCACGAAGGAATGAAAGCAGTCGCCGACTGGATGAGAAATAGCCGCCTGAAACTCAACACCGACAAGACAGAAATCCTCATCCTGGGGACATCCCCCTCCGCCTGGGACGACTCGTGGTGCCCCACCACCCTTGGAACGGCTCCGACACCCACCGACCACGCCCGCAACTTGGGATTCATCCTTGACTCCGCACTCTCCATGGACAGACAAGTCAGCGCCGTCACCTCCTCCTGCTACAACACCCTCCGCACACTCCGCAGGATCTACAAGTGGATCCCGACCGACACCAGGAAGACAGTGACCCACGCCCTCGTCAGCAGCAGATTGGACTACGGCAACGCACTCTATGCAGGAATCCCAGCAAAACACCTCCATTGACTCCAACGCACCCAAAACACCTCAGCCCGACTCATCACCA
Source organism: Pleurodeles waltl (assembly GCF_031143425.1). Classification (NCBI taxonomy): domain Eukaryota; kingdom Metazoa; phylum Chordata; class Amphibia; order Caudata; family Salamandridae; genus Pleurodeles; species Pleurodeles waltl. Next base: position 397,725,431 of record NC_090439.1, read on the forward strand.
ACGCACCCCGGCACAGCCACATCACCCCTCACCTCAAAGAGCTCCACTGGCTTCCCGTCGACAAAAGGGTCACCTTCAAGCTCCTTATCCACGCACACAAAGCACTCCACAATGCCAGCCCCACCTACCTCAACGACAGACTTAATTTCTACACACCGACCTGCCAACTGCGATCCGAGAGCCTCGCCCCCGCCACCGTCCCCCGCATCCAACGAACCACCTCCGGCGGCAGATCCTTCTTCTACCTCGCCGCCAAGACATGGAACGCGCTCCCTACCTACCTCCGACAGACTCAGGACCTACTCACCTTCAGAAGGCTCCTGAAGACCTGGCTCTTCGAGCAGTAGCAGTCTCCCGCCCCGCCCCCCCCCAGCACCTTGGAACCCTAATAGGTGAGTAGCGCGCTCTATAAATGTCTGTGATTGATTGATTGAGAGCCTGCAGTGAGCCACCAGTATGTTCATTGGCCCCCTTCGATGCCTTCAGTGCCTTTGGAGCCATTTCAACTGTGTTTACGGAGCTGCGGCGCTCACCGCAGCTCTGCCTCCAGTTCTGCCTCCAGCAGACAGCCAAGCAACACAATGGTGGTCATTCTGACCCTGGCGGTCTTTGACCGCCAGGGCGGAGGACCGCGGGAGCACCGCCGACAGGCCGGCGGTGCTCCAATGGGGATTCCGACCACGGCGGTAAAGCCGCGGTCGGACCGGCACCACTGGCGCGGTCCCGCCAGTGTACCGCCGCCCCATTGAATCCTCCGCGGCGGCGCAGCTTGCTGCACCGCCGCGGGGATTCCGACCCCCCCTACCGCCATCCAGATCCCGGCGGTCGGACCGCCGGGATCCGGATGGCGGTAGGGGGGGTCGCGGGGCCCCTGGGGGCCCCTGCAGTGCCCATGCCACTGGCATGGGCATTGCAGGGGCCCCCGTAAGAGGGCCCCTACATGTATTTCACTGTCTGCTGCGCAGACAGTGAAATACGCGACGGGTGCAACTGCACCCGTCGCACAGCTTCCACTCCGCCGGCTCGATTCCGAGCCGGCTTCATCGTGGAAGCCTCTTTCCCGCTGGGCTGGCGGGCGGTCTGAAGGCGACCGCCCGCCAGCCCAGCGGGAAAGTCAGAATTACCGCCGCGGTCTTTCGACCGCGGAACGGTAATCTGACGGCGGGACTTTGGCGGGCGGCCTCCGCCGCCCGCCAAGGTCAGAATGAGGGCCAATATCTCTTCAGCTACATGCCCCCAGTAAATGAGCTTGCAGCCGCAGCTCTAAACACAATGCAGGGGGACTGCCTCCACTAACTTCAAGCAGACAGCTGCTCACGATCGGTCTGTGAGCCACCACCTCCATCCTCATTCCAATCAGGGAACAGACCATGCAGGAGATAGTATTTCCTTCACCTTTCAGGCTTGGTCAGAAGTAAAGACGTTCGGCCGTACTACGCCACCACCATCTTGCCCCCTCCATTGCACATGGTACTGTCCTAATTGCTGACTTCCTGTGTCAAAATCTCCAATGATACTAGAATGTGGATCAGACACTCCAGTAGTGTCCATTTGTCATCCTCCAACATCATGGCTTTAGCAGTTGCATTCCCTCTCCTTTTTAGTTTGTATTCATTGATAGACCTGTACTACTCAAACAGGTGATGCAGCATGCACAATGTGGAGTTCTAAGGGTTTCACTCTTTCTGTATGAACGCTAAACAGGGAATCTATGACCATGCTGAATAATCCTCAGCTGCTTTCAGGCTTTGGAAAAATTACTGAAATGAGTGCAAAGCAGGCTACAGGTGACCAGTATGCTGTTGGCCTGTTCAGCATAGGACACTGAAGTATCCTCCAAAAGCCCTGGCATTAGAAAACTTACTGCCACTGATAGTGGTAAATTATCCAGTGCAAAGCCCTATGGGTTGAAACCATCCACAGACTTTAGTGTTAAATTCTCCCAAGAGGTTGACAGTTGTATGTGATTTCTCCATAAACATTACAACTTTTGTATGGCACTGAACACCTTAAAAAGCAACCTCATTGGTGAGATCAGCAGCTAACCTCTGCTTACTCTTTTGAAGGAGACCCAGTGTGAAGTGATGCACATGTAGTTTGTGGCTCAACTAATGGACCACGTTTGTCATGAGCGGATGAACTGAACAGTGCTCTCCTTTATTGCTTTGCTAACTAATCCTAGCACTTGAAGATGCTGTCAGACACCGGTCTGCCAATGCTGTATGCTCCTCATTGTCATCACCTTTTCCCAAATAGGCTGGTGCCATGTACTCTGCTGTATTTTATTGTGCATATTATGCTCAGTGTTTAATTGAAAAGGAATGCTATGCACTCCAATCTGTGTGTACTGCAAAACAATCTGTTAAACCCCTTCGCTGCCAGGCCTTTTCATCCTCAGGTGCCGGGCCCTTTTTTGGCTATTTGGTGCAGTTCGCGCTCAGGCCGTCATAACCCTTTGTCCACATAAGCTACCCACGACAAATCTGTGTCCTTTTTTCCAACATCCTAGGGATTCTAAAGGTACCTAGAGTTTGTGGGTTCCCCTGAAGGAGACCAAGAAATTAGCCAAAATACAGCAATTTTTCTTTTTTGTAAATGGGAAAAAGGGCTACAAAAGAAGGCTTGTGGCTTTTACCCTGAAAATGGCACCAACAAAGGGTTTGTGGTACTAAAATCACCATCTTCCCAGCTTTTAGGAACAGGCAGACTTGAATCAGAAAACCCAATTTTTCAATACAATTTTGACATTTTACTGGGACATACCCCATTTTTACTATTTTTGTGTGTTTAGCCTCCTTCCAGTTAGTGACAGAAATGGGTGTGAAACCAATGGTGGATCCCAGAAAGCTAAACATTTCTGAAAATTAGACAAAATAAATTCTGAATTCATCCATGGGTCATTTGTGTAGATCCTACAAGGTTTTCCTACAGAAAATAACAGCTGAAATACAATAATATTGAAATGGAGCTGAAAAAGTCAAGGAAGGAATCATGGGCTTTCGGGGATTATTTGGTCTATAGATGCCAGCTTATGTTTCCAATAATTATTAATCATTTTACTTCATAATATAAGCACCATTTCCTTAACATTGTTGTTCTTTTTTGTTTTCCCAATATATTTCCTAATATATATTTTAATATATTTTTCCTGATATATTTATTTATGTGTCTGGCAATTGCGCGCTGAAGTCATTAGAGGCTTCCCACCCTCCGATCACGTGGAGGGGGCGAAAGAGGCATAAAAGGAGAGAAAAGGACTTTCCTCTACTTTCTTGTCTCTCTCAGCATTGCTGCTGCAGAAATGCCCACTAGACACCAGGGATTGTTTTTCTTCTAGGGTATGGAATGAGGGGAGTGGCCACTTGGGCAAGGGTTTCTCCCCAGGGGGGGCAAATCTGTTTTAGGCCATTTCTGCCCTCCTTGGGGGCACATCAGCTTTTTGTAATTAGGCCGAAAACCTCTAGGCACCAGGGATAATTTTATTTATTTTTTTGTTTTAACTTTTTAGACATGGGGAGCGACCCCTTAGGCAAGGGTCGCTCCACTGGGGGAAAAATTATTTTTATGCCATTTCTGCCCCCCTTAGAGAGCCCACCAGAGACCAGGGAAGATTTTATTTAAAAAAAGAGGATGGGGTATGTCAATACCCCCATCCCAAAAAGATGGGGCCATAGTTGTTTTGCCCACTGGTGGGCAGATGGGGCAATTAACCCTGATTCACTCCCCGGGTGGGCAGAAATCCTACTAGATGCCAGGGAGTAAAAAAAAAATAGTGGGCTGGTGGCTACCAACCAGTATGGGCATGGTTATGCCCCCACCCCAACTGACGAGGGTAACAGACTTTCAGCTCTCCCCCACACACTAAAACATCCTATCCCACGGCAAGCAAGAGGACATTTGATTATTTTAGGTTTTGCTTTTACATTTGGCAATGAGAGCTTGTCTAATTCTCAAAATCGTCCCACTTGGAATAGTGAGGGTTCCACTTTTTGGACTTTGGAACACTGCCATGTGGAAAAATCCACAAAACCTAGACACGTCTAAAAACTAAACCTCTGGGTGAGTCCAGGGTGGTGTGCTTTACAATCACCCCACACCATTTTCTTACCCACAATGCCCTGCATATCTCCAACTTTGCTGGAAATCACACGTTGTTCCCACATTTTTGTGATGGAACCTTCCGGAATCTGCAGGAATCCACAAAATTCCTTCCACCCAGCATTGTTGCATCTATACCAATAAAAATTCTGCCCTACTTTTTAGCCTACATTTTTTTTTTTTCAAACTGCCCTTTTGGACCCACTTTGGTTCCCCGTCAATTTCAACATGTTTTTGGCTCTTCCCTGTCACAGGCACTTGACCCACCTACACAAGTGAGGTATAATTTTTATCGGGAGAAGGAGGAGAACATTGGGTGGTAGGAACTTTGTCCCGGTGTGGTCATCCCACACAGAAATGTGACTTTTTAGCTAAATTTAGGGGTTACTGAGGATTCTGGGTAAGAAAACACTGAGGGATCCACACAATTCACACCTCCCTGGACTCCCTCAGATGTCTAGTTTTCAGAAATGTTTGGGTTTGGTAGGTTTCTTCATATGGCTGCCATGCCCAGGACCAAAAACGCAGGTGCCCCTGCAAAAACAGGTAGTTTTGTTGATGTGTCCACTTACTGTTTTGGGGCATTTCCTTTCGCGGGCACTAGGCCTACCCACACAAGTGAGGTACCATTTGTATTGGGAGACTTGGGGGAATGATTGGTGGAAGGAAATTTGTTGCTCTTCTCAGATTCCAGAACTTTCTGTCACTGAAATGTGTGGAAAAAGAGTTTTTAGCCATATTTTGAAGATTTGCAATGGATTCTGGGTAACAGAACCTGGTGAGAGCCCCACAAGTCATCCCATCCTGGATTCCCCTAGGTGTCTAGTTTTCAAAAATGTACAAGTTTGGTCGGTTTCTCTAGGTTCCGGCTGAGCTAGAGGCCAAAAGCTACAACTAGGCACTTTGCAAAAAACACGTCAGATTTCAATGTAAAAATGTGATGTGTCCATGTTGCATTTCCTGTCGCGAACATTAGGCCTACCCATGCAAGTGAGGTACCATTTTTATCGGGAGACTTGGGGGAACACAGAATAGCCAAACAAGTTGTTATTGCCCCTTGTCTTTCTCTACATTTTTTCCTTCCAAATGTAAGACAGTGTGTAAAAAATATGTCTATTTGAGATATGCCCTGTAATTCACATGCTAGTATGGGAACCCCGGAATTCAGAGATGTGCAAACAACCACTGCTTCTCAACACCTTATTTTGTGCCCTTTTTGGAAATACAAAGGTTTTCTTGATGCCTATTTTTCACTCTTTATATTTCCGCAAATGAATTGCTGTATACCCGTTTTAGAATGAAAACCCATTGAAAGGTGCAGCTCATTTATTGGCTCAGGGTACGTAGGGTTCTTGATGAACCTGCAAGCCCTTTATATCCCCGCAACCAAAAGAGTCCAGCTGATGTAACGGTATATTGCTTTCAAAACTCTGACATTGCAGGAAAAAGTTACAGAGTAAAACATTGAATGTTCAGGGAAAAATACCACAAGCCTTCTTCTGCAGCTCTTTTTCCTATTTAAAAAAAAAAAAACGTTTTCACTGTATGTTGGCTAATTTCTTGGTCTCCTTCAGGGGAACCCACAAAGTCTGGGTACCTCTAGAATCCCAAGGATGTTGGAAAAAAAGGATGCAAATTTGGCGTTGGTAGACAAAAAGTTATGAGGGCCTCAGTGTGAACTGCTCCAAATAGCCAAAAAAATGCCTGGCACCTGAGAGGGAAAAGGCCTGGCAGCGAAGGGGTTAATAACATGTTTGTATTATTTATACATTACAATATTTTATTTTTAATGTATTTCTATGTTGATGTTCATTTTCTATATCTTCTTAAATATTTTAATATCTAGAGTTTGTAACTATAATTCATTTTATTTATTTTTTCAAGTTCAGGTCAAAAAGGTGCTCTGCTACAGAGGAATTGTCTTTGACATGAAAGACAATAGGGCCTGATGGTTGTTTGGCTACAGTACACCACCTAGAGTCCAGTGAGCCTTCAGACATGGCTGATTCAGGCTTTGAGACAGAATTGGGCCACAGAATTATAGCATCAGCCAACACCTCATATCTGTTAATTACAGGTATGGTAGGAAGTGCTATAAGACAGTTTGTTTCCTCAGTCACATCAACAGCATTAACAGCTACATCCCTTATCATAGACAATATTTGTCCGAGTAGACACCATTTGATTGATCCACCTTATTGAGCCTCCTGCTGAAACAGGCTTTTATTCTTCTTTTCCATAATTTAAAGTAAAATGTTTGGAGAGGGAGTGGGCCTCTTTTTAGAAATCTTTTGTCACGCACTAGCCAGGCTTAGTGTAGGTTCTTTAAGAGTTCTGTATAAGCCTTTTCCCTGGACAAACTTTATTTCCTAGATCCTGCTTGGAGCTCTTTTCAGGAGGAGATATGGGAATCTTCTGCTTGGTGGACTAGGAGTGTATCTTTTTTTAGCCCCCCCAAGTTAAAATTCACTACACTTACCTACTTTCTGACAAAAGTGTTGTCTTCTATATTTTTGTGGTTGATATCTTTGATTGTTAGAAGCAAAAAGTCAACATTTCTACCCTTGATATACATTTGCAATATTTGTGTCCCTAGTATTTTTGTTGACAATATTTTATTAGACAACCATTCCTTAAAGTGTTGGTGGGTGGGACGAAGTTTGTTAGTGCCTAATTCCTTCAAGCCACTAGCAATCTCACAAAGAAAGTTACACAGTGCTAACTTTTAGACTACCTCATTGATATGTACATATCAGGAGGAACATAAGAGACTCCCTACCCACCAACCCTCAGGGTCTTATGAAGGATCCATTTCATCAGTGGGGCTATAGGAGGACATATCGGCAGTTATTAATCCCTCTGGCTCGTACCTTGCCAGGAGCATTAACCCAATAGACTTCTTATGAAGGTGGGAAAGAGAGATAGATAGAAAATTCAAGCACTTCACCTCTGCTCCAATATTTTCTGCCACACCACCAATAGATGAAATGACCAGGAAGTGGGATTTGGAAAGGGGGGAACTAAGATTGTGGCTGTCATTCTTTCTCAATTCCTACCTGTTTGTGCATTTTCTCTGTTGTTATGAACAATGCACAATGCATCCATCTTTATGAGAAGCATTGTGAGTGGAAGGACCGTGTGTCTGTGCTTTTGAGGTTTGATATGGGGGGGGTTAGAGGTATGAAAACAACAAAACAATGCAGAAAGATTTTTGATTGCTGAGAAGTTCACAAAATTCTGGATTTAAAATTCAAAAGATTGTAGATTGATCAATGTATTCCCAAATGCACTAGTCATTGAAAAAGGAGAAACGGATAATAAAGTTTTCATCTGTAATTTTTGGCACAGAAAACAGGTTCATAAAATGAACAGACCATACATCCATCAAATTCTTCCAGTCAGTCACAGAACTGTATAGTGTTTATAGTTTATTCAAATTTCCAATATGCCAGGATGCAACAATCAACAGTTTACAATACTTTCTGCGAACTGATCATGCATCACTTGAAGAGAGAATTGCCTGGGATGGGAATGGCCAAAAACTCAACCATGAGATGTGGAAGAAAGAAGCTTTACATTGGATACATTTTTTAGATCTGTCCAAAACTGTGACTTAGTGAAATAAGTCTTGTATTAAAAGGGACCTTACATGGATTATCTTTTAGCCAGTCACGTCCCAGGAAATAACCCATCTCTGCATGTGACTTACTGGTTTAATCAGGACAGCTGTGGGTAGGACTTTTGCCATTTGCCAGAGGTTCTGCCATCTTCTGTCATGGAAGGTGGAAGACATTTGGTTTGTTTATCCCCACCTTGACATGTGTAGGGTCTTCTGCATAGTAAAACACATTAGGGAAAACACATATCCATGGATTCTGCCGGGTCTCTGGGTTTTGGAAATGTCAGGGTGGGTAGGTTTTTATGAAATTGTCAGCTCACCTGCGTAATACTTTAGATATCTACCACAGAGGATTCCCTTATAAAAAAACCTTCCTGTGTGCCTAATGGATGGATCTTTGCACAAACCCATTACAAATCTACATATGTCTGTTACCCCCACAACCAGGACATCAAAAGAAACAATTATGTCAGGCACGCTTTGGCAGGTATAGTTCCTATGTAATGAACATTTGAAAGTGTTACACTGTTTTTGGGGAACATTGCTTGAAATATGAATATTATTATTTTTAACACCTTGTTACTTCCTGCTAGTCAGAAAGAGGTGGTCTGTCAGTCAGCAACATTAGGTCTTAAGGTTGATATCTGCTACCAGATGACAGGCACCCAAAACTGGCATTTCACTATCAGTTACTTTTGCACTGCACCGAGTTATTGATGGTGGGCACCTGAAATCACTTAAACACATTTGACACTGACACTCAGGAGATTGAAGGGAACACAGATGCACTTAAACATAATATTCAATACATTTGCCAGGCAGACACTCAGGGAAAGGGTGGCTTGGTACCTAGAAAAAGAAATATTAAATTTGCTTATATTCAAAATGTTGGTATGGTAGGTTTCCATACAGCTAAGAGGTGATACCTGTGAACAAAGTGAAGGTAGTATAATCCAACATTTTGCTTTCAGTTGCATTTGAACCTCATTGAAACTCACACGTCTGATACTTCCATAATCAGAAGTTATAGGAAAACATACAAGCGTATCAAGCATTGGCAATGAAGTGTTCCTGCAGGAGGATGACTGGGGGACTTATCATTTTAGGGGGAAACAATTGCTAAAAATCTGGGAAGCATCATATTCAATGTGTTCCGTTAGTCATCTGTTGGGAATGGGCTTTCTGGTTGGCTAGGGTATGCACCTAAGTCAGGCAGAACCCATCCACTCTAGTCAGGGCACGGGAGTTACACACCCAAGATAACCCCAGCTCACCCCCTTGGCATGAGCAGTCAGGCCTATCCCAGAGGCAATGTGTAAAGCATTTGCACAAAACACACAACACACATGACGCTCTATCCCCACTACAAAGGAAACACAACACCAAGTTATATAAAAATTAACTGTATTGTACACAATATCATTAGACCAAACACAACATCTCAATGATACCCTGCTACACAAGCAGATGTCAAAACATTATACAGTACTATTACTCTGAGAAGGCCAGCAGTAGTTACATATAACACATAAGTTACTGGTTATCCTACAACATAAGCAGTAGTCAGGTAAACATTACTAAAAGAATGCACATCTTAATAAACATAAATGCCCATAACAGGAACATCAGAGGACACATGCCAAATCATGAAATCACATAATCAGAAATGCATGGGTCATAGTAAATAGGTACTCATAAATGCCCATAACAGGGACATCACTGCCAAACCTTTATCATGACTGCGCATAACCTAACACAGCACCAAGCTCATGGCATTACCATACTGCAAGACAATATCATGACGGCAACACATTACATCATAAATGCCCAGAAAACATGGAGCCCTCCCTGCCTGGGTACAGGCCCAATCCCTGGGGCCATATAAAGGGGGCTTCAGCGCTCCTCCTGTCCTAAAAGAGCCCCAGGAACCGGCTTTGCGGTTACGGAACCTCCGTCGAGGTTTTCCTCCCACCCAGCAAGCCTTTTGTGTGTGACTGAGGGAGGGGGTGACACACGCACCCTCTAATCCTCTGGGGAGGTACATCCCCTCGTTTAATAACCCGAGGGGCTCGTCTGACCCTCGGGGGCCGGAAAGCCCAATTGCCCAAAATAACACTGGAACGTTAATGCTCCTCATGCAGCGGCCTGGGGTGAGGGACTCACCCTCGCCTCCCTGCGTCCATCGCTGAGTGAATAAAGTAAATCACTCGTCAAGCACTTAGGCTCCAGCACAGGAGCTTCAAAACACAGCGCTGGCCTCATGCTGGAAAGCAAATAGCTGCATGGGGCAAGGGGCAGGGTTCACATAACCCAGCCCCTGGGGACACAAGTGGAGCACAGGGTCGTAGGGTCGTTCCTCCTAGTGACCCAGCAGATCACAGGTCAGCACAGCAGGAGCAGTCTTTTAGAAATGGGGTCTTTGGTTGTCAGTCAGGTTACCCCCTGTCCAAGCAAGGACCCTCACTCTATTCAGGGTAAGTGTAGGAGGCTGCCTGGTTTGTAGTGGGTACTTTTGGTACTTACACCTTATACCAGGTCCAGTTATCCCTTATTAGTGAAATGTGGTAGTGTTCTAGCAGATTAGGCTGATAGAGGTAGCTGTTTAGCAGAGCAGCTGAACTAGGAGACATGCAAAGATCCTGCAATACCACTATAGTTACACAGTACTTATACACAATAAAAGACAATACTCAGTGTTACCAAAAATAAAGGTGCTTTATTTTAATGACACAAGGCCAAAAATATCTTAGAGGCAATACACCTTCTGGAGGTAAGTATTATACACAATATATACACTAGACACCAACATAAGGTAAGTAAATAGTCATAGGATAGTGCACACAATAGAAAATACCATAGAATGTAATAGGAAGAAATAGGTCTAGGGGCAGCACAAACCATATACTAAGAAAGTGGAATGCAAATAAAAAATTCCCTCCTAGACAAGTGTAGTGGGTAGAGAATTGCTGGGAGAGTAAGAAAACCACAAAGGTGAGTAAAATACCCCACCCCAGAGCCCAGGAAAGTAGGAGTAAATTACTGCAAGTTTCCTTAGGTCACACTACAAGTGTGATTAGAAGTATTGCAAGAACCAAGCAGGACTGCAAGCAACAAATGGTGGATTCCTGGACCTGTAAAGAGAGGAGACCAAGTCCAGAAGTCACAGAAGGACAGGAACCCCTGCCAACCCAGAAGATGGTGCAAAAGAGGATTCTCCGGTTAGAAGAAGTCTGCAGAAGAGCACCAAAGAAGAAGGCTGAGGGTTCCTGCATGATGCAAAGGAGGTCCCACGTGGAGATGTTGGATGCAGGTGAGTTGCATAGCTGGATTTGTCCAACAAGCCTTGGTTCAAGCAATGTCACAGATTGCATCAAAATAGTGCTGCCTGGACCCAGGAGGGACCTGGGGGCCTCAACTTGGACTAAGGAGGCAGAGGGGGCTCCCAACACTGGAAGGAACCCACAGATGACCAGGCAGCACCCACGGAGGTCCCAGGACACCGAGACAATGAAGGTGCAAATTGTGGTTGCTGCAGCACTACAAAAGAAGGTCCTGAGCCACCAGAGACCATGTCAGCGAGTTGAGCGTCGCAGGGTAGAGTGCTGGGGACCTGGGCCAGGATGTGCACGTAGGATTCTTGCAAATAGTGCACTGAGGCTTCAGGAGGTGAAGATGACGTGGTGCACAGGTGTACTGTTGCAAACAGTTGGGAAGGCAAGCTCTTACCTACTCCAAATTTGGACAGCCGTACCTTAGGACAGTCTGTGTTGAAGGGGTCTACCACCTGTGTTCCAAGGAGCCTGCTCTTTGCCAGGAGAGGAGTTTGAGAGAACCGGTCGTCATCTTAGAAGGTGCCTGCTGGAGCAGGGAAGTGACTCCATCACTCCACTGGAGATTTCTTTGGTCCTTCTGGTGCAGGGTGAAGACAGGGAGTCCCCAGAGCATGCACAACAGCTGGAGCTGAAGTCGCAGAGTCGAAGTAGCCGTTCTGGATACTTTGTTGCAGTTACAGCGGTTCCTGGAGCAGTCTGCGGTTGATCCGAGATCAGAGGATGAAGTAGTAGTTGCAGAGGATTCCTGATGGAAACTTGCAAGCAGAATCTGAAGAGAAACCCACAGGAGAGACCCTAAAGAGCCCGGAGAGGAGGATAGGCTACCTAACTAGGTATGCACCTATCAGGAGGGGTATCTGACGTCACCTGCTGGCACTGGCCACTCAGAGGCCTCCAGAGTGTCCCCACACCTTGGAAACCAAGATGGCTGAAGTCTGGGATACACTGAAGGAGCTCTAGCACCACCCCTGGGGTGGTGATGGACAGAGGATTGCTCAATCCCCTTTCCTTTGTACAGTTTCACACCAGAGCAGGGACTTATGCAAGGAGGGCACCATCTGTGCCCTTCAATCATTTCTAGAGCTCTGGGAGGCTACCCCTCCCCAGCCTGTAACACCTATTTCCAAAAGAAGAGGATGTAACACCCTCCTTCCTCCCAAAGGAAATGCTTTGTTCTGCCTTCCTGGGACTGAGTTGATCAGACCCCAGGAGGGCAGAACCCCGTCTGTGAGGTGGCAGTAGGTGGAGCTGGTTTGGCAGTACTGGGGGTCTATGGTGGAGCCCCCAGTGTGCATGGACTTGGCTCCCCAATACCAGATTTGGACTAGGGGGACAATTCCATTATCTTAGACCCCTTACATGGCCCTATTCGGAGTTACCATTGTGAAGCTAGATATAGGTATTGACCTAAATGTAGTGCACGCGTGTAATGGCATCCCCGCACTCAAGAAGTCCGGGATTTTGGCCCTGGACAGCATGGGGGCACCTTTGCTAGTAAAAGGATGCCCTCACACTCAGTAACTTCGTACCTAGCCTTCAGTAAATGAAGGTTAGACATACAGGTGACTTATAAGTTACTTAAGTGCAGAGAAAATGGCTGCGAAATAGTGTGGGCACTATTTCACGCAGGCTACAATAGCAGTCCTGTTAAAGGGTTTGTCTGAGCTTCTTATCGATGGCAAAATAAATGCTGAAGCCCATAAGGATCTCCTGGAACCCCAATACCACACACTAGGGCTTTATAAGAGGGGGTCCAGTGTGCCAAATGGAATTGGTAAATGAAGTCACTAGCCAATAGTGACAAATTTGGAAGTAGAGGGAGCATAAGGACTGAAGCTCTGGTTAGCAGAGCCTCAGTGACACAGTTAAGCACTACTGACAATACTAACATTAGGCTACAAACTGTGAGCCCTGGGGTCCTGACCAGTAGGATCTCAGTGAGCCAGGCAAAAACATACTGAGATACAGGCAAAAATGGGGGTAACATGCCAAGAAAGATGGTTCTTTCCTACAGTAAGTCACACACAATACAAATTATCCTGTGCCCACCTTCTGGTAGCTTGGCACTGAGCAGTCAGACTTAACTTAGAAGGCAATGTGTAAAGTATTTGTGGAATACATCATGCAATAACACAGTATAATACCACAAAAATATGCCACACAGTGTTTAGAAAGTACACATTGAAATATCACTTCAGAGAATGATAAAAAGAGTCTTTAGTCTTTAAAAAGCAACACATGTCTCTTGCAAGCACAAAGTACCTGGTTTGCATCGAAATTATCCGTAAGGGGCCGCAGGGGAGGAGATGCCTGGAAAACGGGGAGGTGTGCATCAGTTTCTCCGGGCACACACAGACGATGCGTTGATATTTTTCCACGCCGTCAGGGTCTTGCATCGATTTCCGGCGCAAAGACTTGGATTCTCTTTGGGTTGTGGGGTATTTGGACACCCCTGGGACGATGTGGAGAAATCCTGGTCATGTAGGACGAAGTCACAGGAGATGCGTCGATCCGGTGGGTGATGGGGGGAAATTTCTTGATTCTTCTCACAGGAAGTCAGGCTGTGTTGTTCAGGCTCAGCTATGCATTGATCCAGTGGGCCGTGCGTCAAAGTTCCGGTCGCAATGCCGGTGCTACATCAATTGCCTCTTGAGGAGCCGGGCTGCGTCGTTCCAGTTTGGCATGCAGTGATTTTCTCACTGTAATGCAGGCTGTGCGTCATTTCTAGCAGGCCATGCATCGAATGTTCGTCTCAGAAGGAGTTCTTTGCAGGATGAAGTCCTTTTGGCCCTGAGACTTCAAGGAACAGGACACAAGCTCGAACCAAGTCCTTGGAGAGCACTTCTCATTAGAGCTAGAGGTAGCAAGGCAGCAGGGCAACAACAGGGCAGCAGTTCTTTGCAGAAAAGCAGTCAGGTGAGTCCTTTGGGCAGCCAGGCAGTTCCTCCTGGCAGGTTGCAGGTTCTGGTTCCTCACCAGTGGTATCTTTTCCAGAGGTTGGTGGGGTCAGAGGCCCTGTTTAAATACCCAAATATGCCTTTGAAGTGGAGGAGATTTCAAAGAGTGTCTTAGAAGTGCACCAGGTCCCCTTTCAGTTCTATCCTGTTTGCCAGGATCCCAGTAGGGGGTTTGGCAGTCCATTGTGTGAGGGCAAGCCACCGTCCTTTCAAATGTAAGTATCAGGCCCAACACTCTCCCAACCCAGGAAGACCCATTCAATATGCAGATGTGTGCAAGTGTGACTGAGCGTCCTGTGTTTGGGGTTTGTCTTAGTGGAATGCACAAGGGAGCTGTCAACTAACCCAGCCAGACGTGCATTGTAAGGCACAGAAGGATTTAAGTGCAGAGAAATGCTTTCTTTCTAAAAGTGGCATTTCTAAAATAGTAATTTTAAATCCAACTTCACCAGTCAGCAGGATTTTGTATTAGCATTCTGGCCATACTAAATATGACCTTGTTACTCCTTTCAGATCAGAATCTACCACTCAAACAGCATATGAGGGTAGCCCTAATGTTAGACTATGAAAGGAGCAGGCCTCACAGCAGTGTACAACTAATTTAGGAGTTCTACACTACCAGGACATATAAACTACACAGGTACATGTCCTGCCTTTTACCCACACAGCACCCTGCTCCAGGGGTTGCCTAGGGTCCACCTTAGAGGTGACTTATATGTAGAAAAGGGGGTAGTTTAAGGCTTGGCAAGTACTTTTAAATGCCAAGTCGAATTGGTAATGAAACTGCACACACAGGCCTTGCAATGGCAGGCCTGAGGCATGGTTAAGGGGCTACTTATGTGGGTGGCACAATCAATGCTGCCGGCCCACTATTAGCATTTAACTTACAGGCCCTGGGTACATGTAGTGCACTTTACTGGAGGCTTACAAGCAGATTAAATAAGCCAATTGGGTAGGAACCAATGTCACCATGTTTTCAGGGAGAGAGCATATGTACTTTAGCAATGGCTAGCAGTGGTAAAGGGTGCAGAGTCCTAAAACCAGCTAAAACAGTGTCCAAAAAGTGGAGGGAGGCAGGCAAAAAGTTAGGGGTGACCACCCTAAGGCTGTCAGGTGGTTCGTGGCGAGTCCCTCCAACAGCATTCTGTTTCCTATTTCTGTTGTTCCAGAGTGTCTCCCACACATGGGGGAAAGCCCTCTGTACTGCTACTCAGTTTTGCACAACACTTTCAAAGTTAGGGAGAAGAGGTTCCAACCAGTTACAACTGGTTCTCAGAGCATCCCCTCTCTCCTCCAGCACACCCTCCAGACATCAGCTAGGGGTAACGGATTTGATTGTGTGAGGCCAGGGCACAACCTTTACATTTGCAGGTGTGCCCCGCCTCACCTTCTCTCAGCCTAGGAAGACCATTCAATATGCAAATGCACCACTGTGACACCTCCACCCTCCCTGTGTACATGCTGTCTGAAAAGTATGCACAAAGGCCAGCTGTCACCATGCCCCAGCCGTGGATTCGAGTCAAGCTGCATAACACCAGACTCATAAGCACAGGGAAATGCTCACTTCCTAGAAGTGGCATTTCTATGATGGTAATAAGAAATCCACCTACACCAGTAATCAACATTTCTCACTACCATTACAACCATACCAAACATGCCTAAGCTACTCCTCACAAATAAGACAATATCCCCAGTCATAAGATAGGTCATTTCCACTGCAATCCTATGAACAAAACAGCCTTCACAGCAGTGAGACACCAAATAGGCTGTTTGTTGCTACCAGGACAGGCCACACAATCAGGCACTTGTCCTGCCTTCTACATAGATAGCACTCTACCCATAGAGCTAGCTAGGACCTACCTTAGGGGTGACTTACATGTAGTAAAAGGGGAGTTCTGGGCCTGGCAAGTAAATTTAGATGCCATGTCCATGTTGCAGTAAACTGCACATGCAAGCCCTGCGCTAGCAGGCCTGAGACAAGTTTGAAGGCTACTTCTGTGGGTGACGCAAGCAGCGCTGCAGGCCAACTAGTAGCATTTAATTTACAGACCCTGGGTATAGAGACACCACCTAACAAGGGACTTACAGGTAAATTAAATGTGCCTATTAGGTGTAAGCCAATCATAGCAACTTTTAGAAGGGAGAGCACCTGCACTTTAGCACTTGTCAGCAGTGATAAAGTGCTCAGAGTCCCAGATCCAACAGCAAGAGGTCAGAAAGCATAGGATGAAGGAGGCAAAAAGCTTGGGGATGACCCTGGAAAAAAGGCCAATTCCAACATCAGACAATTAGGGTAAGGAAGGTCTGACAATCAATGATAGAAACTTTTAGCTGAATAAATTTAAAAACATATGGCTGTGTCAGGTATCCATATGTCCATGGGCTGATACTTGTGACCAAAAGAGAGATAACCTAAAACACAATTTTGCCTTCTGTACCTTTTGAAATTTCCTGAATGCACTGTCCCTACTTTCTTGCCTGTGATCACTCCAAAACCATTGGCAACCTGCACATATCTGACACCTACACATTCAGAAGAACCAGGTCAATACAGTAAGCCAGAAGGAAATTACAATTTGAAGGAAAATGCTGCAAATCTGACAAATGGAATGTTTGACCAGCACATCAGGGTGCAAGAAACCTGGCACTCCCCAACAGAAACCTTTGAGTGTTTAGATGTGACAACATATGGTTATGTTAGGTTTGTATATGGTCCATGGGTGATATCCTGAAGAAAAAACAGATACCCTAAAATAGATTGTCACTTTCAATTGCTTTCAAGATTTCCCTAATCTACCACAACTGGTTTACCTCCTTTGTGCACCTCAAACCCATTTAAAACCAACAACTGTCTGATATATCTATACTTAAGGGAATCAGAAAAAAATATTTATGTTGGTGAAACCTTGGCAGTGATATGTTCAAGCATGAGAAAGACAAAAAGGCATTACCATATTTTGAGAAAACATTGCTGAAAATCTGAAAATGTAATTCTCAATACACTGTCCCAACCAATGTGTGCCATAGCAATCTTTTCATTTGTACATTTTGAACATATATGGCTGTGGTAGGTTTCCACATGGCCCAATTTGAAACTTAGAATAAGAAGGCACACATCCTAAATCATATTTCATTTTCAGTTGCTTAAACAATTTGTAAAATGCACTGTGCCAATTATAATGCATGTTGGCACCCCCAAACCAATGGAAAAATCCACTTATGGCTAAAATTACCATACTGAGGAGACCTAGGGGAATACAGATATGGGTCATACCTTGAAGTGAATATATTCCAACATGAGGAAGACAGGATGGAATTACCATGTCTGCAGAAAAAATGCTCAAACCCTTGCAAATGTCATGTTCAGCAGGCTCTCCATATGCATGTCAGTCAAGCCAAGAACTACACCAGTAGACAGATACATTAGGTTTAAGGATTTAGAAGGAATATTGTTTTTTATTCTTTCCATATAATCCTGTATTTGATATGCAGTGCATCATAAACTTTGATTCAAACACAATACAGTTATTTGCTCTAGCTAATATTACCTAATTGATTGTGAAAACTACATTTCCTAGGGAAACTCTCAAGTATTCGATAGTTCCAGGCTCCTGGAATCGCAGTTGCTACCAGGAGTGGCAGGCTCTCTCTCTATTCTCAATTACAATAAAGCCATTTATCAGAAGGTCTGTCCATAACAAGTACTTAGGCCCTCATGTAGCGTTTGGTTGATAGGTTACTGATGTTTTGGTAGCTTTGATATCATGTTGAATGTAGTGTGGTGTGAGTGTTCGAGGAGGTTATAACTGGGGAAGGTTTAGAGTGTTGGGGCAGTTGGAAGGAGACATTGGCTGTGAGCTCTATCTAACTGTTGTTTCATCAATAAATCCGGAAACCAAAATCTGTCTAGTGAGATTGATACAATATAAATTTGGTGACAAGGAGTACACCCATGTTAAACGGGGTGATGTGTCATGGGTTACTTTGATGGCATGGAGACACACAAGCATCTGGTGAAGTGGATACCTTAGAGCACTTCAGAATCCAGCAAAGCAGCCCTTGTGTGGGGATACCTGGTAACATAATCAGCAATGATAGATTAAGGGCGATGCTGCAACATTGGCCGTGAGTTTTAATCCTCACTCAGGTGCTCATTCAGAGTCTGGTGGTCATTTCCGGAGACCGCCATGCAAACGGCAGCCGATACACCACTAGCTATGGCAGAGTGAAGCCCGACACATTACGAGTGACCAACACAACACTGCCAAATTTTGACCGAAAACCAACACTGTCGGCCCAAACAACAGAATGAAGGAGGCGGCTGCACCACTACCACCGCCATGCAAAGAAAATGCCGCCCGCCAAATTCCGATTCACAAATCAGCATTGCAGAAACCAATACAGTGGTAATCCATTGGCGGTCCAAACCACAGAGGGAACAAAAGTAGCCACCACTGCAGCAACATTGCACCAGATAGGATAACACCAATAACAACACCTGAAACACATACACACACCTGTCCACAGCACTACAAAACTCACCCCTACACATACCCAGAACCCTTTGCAAATAGAAACCCTGACAAAGCAAGGGAAGGACACACTGAAAGGAGGTTCTGCACCTAGATACCAGAGGCACCATCATACTAAGCATGCATCATACAACACACCACTGCACACAAACACCACAGAGCACACGCACATACCATTACACATATTCACAACTACAAACAGCATACACAGAATCCCTGCACACCATAGTCCCCCACCTACAATACAACCACCATGGCACCACAAAAAAAGCCAGATTCACAGAAGAGGAGCTCAGGGTAATGGTCGAAGAAATAGTAAAAGTGGAGCCTCTACTGTTTGGAGCACTGGTCCAGCAGACATCCATAGCCCGGAAGAACGACTAATGGCAGAGGATAGTCAACAGGGTGAATGTGGTAGGGAACCATCCACGTACAAGGGAGGACATTAAGAAGAGGTAGGACAACCTTAGGGGAAGGTATGGGCCATGTCTTCCAGGCACCAAGTGGCCGTCATGAGGACTGGTGGCAGACCCCCACCACCTCCCCCAGAAATGGCACTGTGGAAGGAGATGGTCCTGGCCATACTACATCCTGAAGGGCTGACAGGAATTGCCACTGGACTGGACACTGGTGGGTCCACTGTACTCACTGGCCACAATGACCCTGTGCACAGCATGTGCCCCTACCACCTTCTCACCCCCTCAAACCACCCAAACATGCACAATCCCATCATTTGCCCTATACCCACACTTGCATGCCACATCTCCCCCTGACGCCATTCCCTAACAGCCCAACCTAGGTCATGTAAGCCTCACACAGCAGAAAGTACCTCAACTACCACAATGCAACACTCCCTACCCTGGCCTGACTGCTACGTCCATATCACATTTCTGCAATTGCACTTTAAACCATGTCACTCCCCATCACCAATATGTGGTAGGAATGCACATCAGTACATGGCAATGACAGTAGCAAGACATATGTAAACTGTACTGCAAATTAGGGCCACTGCAACCTTCCACTGATGGGAACACAAGCAGTGGACTTGAAACTGTTAATGCCATTACTGCCCTGCAAAGACAGTGAATGAGGGAATACAACCATGTGTGTCACCACAAAAATACCATCATCTGACACAATACCTCTCATCTCACAGGTCTCCCAAGTACTGACACACAGCAGAGGAGCCCAGTGACAGGCAGCCCAGGCCTGGATTCAGCACCAATAGGGGAGGATTCCAATGCAAGCCTGGATTCAGACAATGATCCTGCCCCATCAGTCATGAGTGGTCAGTCCACCACCACCAGCCTCACCCTGCCCAGAACTCAAACCACCTCCCCTGTGGCAGCCAGTGCACAGCAAAGCCCACCTTCCCATACCTGTGTCCCAAGGTCACATCAATCATCAGTGTGCCCCACAGGACAGGTGCAAACCCAAGACAATGACGGTCCTGGTGTCAGTCGCAGGGGGCACACTTAACCATGGGGCACAGGGGGCAAGGGCCAGTGGGAGGACAATCGTGGGACAAAGAACGAGGCAGGTACAGGATGCGACTGGCCAGCAGGCCATCTCCAGGGTCCTGGGAGCTTACCAGCAAACCTAGGAACAGTTGGGTCAGATACTCACCACCTTGCAAGACTCACAAAAGCTGCAGGAGGAATACTAACAGGAGGCCAGGCAGCAGTGGCAGGCATGCCACCATGGCCCCCATATTAGGGGAGTTCAATGAACTCAACTGCATCCTGCGGTCATTCTCCACCCAACAGCAGGCCCCATCCAGTAATCAGTCAACACCACCGCCCTCAACATCAGCACCTGTTACTGTAATGGAGGCACAGCAGGAGGAGCCACAGGACAACAGCACCACAACCCATGCAGCTGAGGAACCCCCACCCTGTAAAAGAGGTCGCCCATCTAGACATCCTGCATGACCCCAGGCCAAGAACAATCCTCCACCAGGAAGTGATCTCTCTTCTGAAATGTCACCCTTGTGTGCCACTGTTACACCCTGTTGTCTGTCCAATACCAAGGTCACATCATTCCGAGGCAAATGGGCACAGGACCTATGAACCTAATAGCTGGACCACCCACTCTGTTCATCACCTAGAGCACTGCCCTACTCCTCTGGACTGTGAAATTCTACACTAAATAAACACCTATTATCACAAGTCATGGTGCATGTCTCTTTATTGTTAGTATTGCCAAATATGTTGAAGAACAACAAAAGGATAAACAGGTCTACACAACCTAAATGTCCAAGTCACAGATGTAGTGGGATACTCTAGCAGGTGTGTATGCACATCCATTTTGTTCTAACATCCACTGTCAACTATGCAAACAGGCAAATCAGCAAGTACACTGCAAACAGAGATGCCACCTGAAGGGGGATAAATAAATAGAATGAGGTACAAGGTTGTAAGGAATGTAATCCACAGTCATACATTAATAGCAGTTGAACACAAACACAGGATGAGTGTCCCAGCAGCTATGGTACACAATATGTAAGGGACTACATTTGCATTCTCACACATGTGGAACAGGAAAGATGAAACATAGGTAACATCCTCAATTGCACAACTCCCTGAGTAGTCATGAACAGGTACTTGACACCCAGCAGATGACAATGCATGATATACCTACGCAACAGGACAAGACTGATAAGTGCCCCTAACAGATCCTCAAATAGGCAGCCTGAGGACCCTACATCTTTAGTACAACTAGAAGGCTGTACCGCAATGGCACCAGCATTCCACAAATGAACTTAGCAGCTATGCATTTTCACTACCTCTCATGGTGAGTCACCTACCCTTCAAGGTCGTTACCCAGTGTCTAAGGCGCCAGTCCCCACACATACCTTGATGCATGCAAATGCTGGCTACAGATTGGCTTCAGCATTGCATCTGCCATGTGCAGACGATATGTAATGCAGACATACCTATACATGAAGGAAAGTAGTGACGAATCATGTCAGTCCTGTTGTCATGTGCCTCATCCTCTTCAGCCTCCCCCTCAGCATCAGAGTCACCTACCACAAACACAGCTCCAGCACCAACGTCCCCCTCCTCCAAAAGTGGGATGTGCCTCTGAGGGCCAGATTATGGAGCATGCAGCATACAACAATGACTTTGCAGATTTCTCCTGGATTGTACTGTAGTGCACCACCAGACACATGAAGACAATGAAATCTAGCTTTCAAGAGACAGAAAATACGTTCAATCAAATGCCTCGTCCGGCCATGTGCCTCATTGTACCTGTTCTCCCCTAATGTATTTGGATGTCTCACAGGTGTCAGGAGCCAGGGCAGGTTGGGGTACCCGGAGTCACCTGTGTGTAAAAGGAAACATGGCCTTGGGTAACATTGTTAGGCAGAGTGCTGACTGTGTCATGAGGGGTAGACGTCGGACATGGAGAGCAGTACACATACCTCTGAGCCAGGCCCTTTCTCCCTGTAGCTGTGACATCATTGAACGGTAACTGCTGTTCCTCAGGATGTAGGAATCATGTTCTGATCCTGGGAATTTAGCATTCACATGTGTAATTTGTTGGTCTGCAAGACACACCACTTGTACACTGAGTGAATATGTACTTTTCCTGTTTCTGTAGACCTGTTCATTGATCCTCGGAGGTACCAGGGCAATGTGAGTCCCATCAATGGCCCCAATTACATGTGGGACATTTGAAATGTTGTAGAAGGCTGCTTTCACCGTGGGACAATCTGGAGGTAGTGGGAAACTAATGTACCTGTGCACATGCTTGAGTAGGGCATCCAGCACATCCTGCAACACCTTGCAGAACTTGGGCTGTGAAAAGGCTGTAGCCAGTCCCACTGTGCCCTGAAAAGAGCCACTCACCAGGAAATGTAGGACTGACAACACCTGGACTGTTGGAGGGATGGCATAGGGATTCCTCAAACCTGGCAGGAGGTCTCTCTTCAACTGGGTGACCAGTTCCCTGATGCACAAATGGTTCAGTTGATGGGTCAGGATGATGTGGTGCTCCTCCATGGTTTCAAGATCTACGAGTGGCTGGTAAATTGGTGCATTCCTCATCACTCCATTGTGGCAAAATCTGTGCGGGGATACAAATAACAATCGGTATCTGGCGCAATGTAGGCTATACAGTATGACACATGACAGTCATTATGTAATAGTCACGCAAGTTGCCTATAATGTGTGAGTACACATTACTCTACCCTCCGTACCTAACCAGACGATGGCACATGAATCCTGTGTGAATGGACGTATACAGGACATGTACACCTACACCTTCCCTGTGTTTTACTATACTGATTAAATATGCTGACAATTGTTGTGAAAAGTCTGTAAATTTCACTAGACATGCACTACTTGTGTCTATATTCACCATGTCAGACCTGAAGTATGTATGTGTGGTATCAGGCAGGTAGTTATGCTGTGTAAACTCAGGACAGTAATGTCACAAACTAAAATGGCATCCGCGTGTCCGGCATGCATTGCACTGCTCTAAGTGACCTCGTTCCGCCGGCGCAAGTCGTCATGGCGGAGTGCGGTCAGAACCACTGTGCTACTCCTCATTAATATACATTGATGTCAATGGGAGACTGGGACCAATGACGATCGCAGCCGGTGGTGACAGTCATGACCACTGCGGTCGTTACCGCCATTTTGTGTGGGACAGATCACTTGACTCCTGGCATTTGGGGTAGACAGACCTCCACTTTGTGTGCTGCTGTGTCCTGTCTCTTGGAGCAACGAAGGCACGCATTGCAGGGGAAAGGGCCCCAGCCTTCTCAACAGAGGAGCTGGAAAAAACTGGTGGAAGGGGTTCTACCCCTGTATGGGCAGTTGTACAGAGGTCCAGGACAACAGGTCAGTACAACCTCCTTGGTCCCACAAGTTGGGTGTTATTTGACGATGTATGTGTGTGCACACTGACATGTCATGACTGATCAGGTCTGTAGCATGCACATGCTATGTGTGGGATATTGTCAGTGTGTATGAGCAGTGTTCGTTGTGTGTCGCCAAAGCTTAGTGCTGGATTGGTATCATTTACATCTTGTCCCCGCTTTTCTAACTGTTTCCCAAGCAGGTCAGCGCCCACCAGAAGAAAAGGTTGTGGTGAGCCATCGCCAAGGAAGTGCGGACCCTGGGGATCCATTGCCAGCGGAGCACCTACTGCAGGAAACAGTGGGAGGACCAGCGAAGCTGGGCCCAGCTGGAGGTGGACTCCCAATGTGGGAGGGGTGCACATCGGACCCTGACCCTCCTAATATCCCACATACTGGCGGTGTAGTACCCTGATTTGGATGGGCGCTTGAAGGCAGCACAGCAGCCGCAAGGGGGTAAGTGTTGACTGTCATGTCACTACTGCATGGTTGTGTACTGTCACCCTCCTTGGACTTGGAATGGACCTAGTCAGATGTGTTTTAGAGAATGTACAGTCCTGGTTGCCACACCCATCAAGTAGGAGTGTGTGATGGTCGCTATGTTAATCCACGTAGGATGAGTAGTGGTGGTACACTGACACATGTTCAGCTGTAGGTATGGGTCTCTCAAGTCTGCTATCATGTCAATGGCTGCATCCTCCATCTCTGTGTGTACTGTAGTAGTTTGAAGTGGTCATGATGGCACTATATATGGGTAATGACAGGCATGTTACGAGAAGGTTGAAGTTGCATCACTTCTTACATCAATACATCCTTTGTACCAAATACTCCTCACATTCCAATCAGTTAGTTAGTGTCCTGAGCCCCTCTCTGCTTAGATTACTATCACCCTGCAGTGGATGACATGTGATTGGGTATAATCCTGGGCTTGATTCTAGGAGTAGTCATTTTGGCATTGATGGGCATGCAGTTGTCTGCATGCAGAAGTTTGGTCTGCAGGGGTGGGATGGGTTTGGACATAGCTTGCATGACTCTATTTGGGAAAGACTGCTAATTGGTCTATTGTTTCGCAGGCAGCGACTGTTATCTGTACTGTGTGTATGTGAAGTGGATGTGAGGGTTCTAATATTTTCCCCCCTTTCTGTTTCTGCCACCCTCCTTTTCTCTATCCTCCTCTGTCTATGTGTGCATTAGCATCATCTGGTGAGGGAGGAAGGGCACCAGCGAGTGGGGGATGCTGCAGCCCACGGGACCCATGAGGCAGCCAGCAGTGAAGCCGAGGGGACCAGTGGGATGGAGGGCGAGGGGAGTACCACGGGGGAGACTGGAGCTACCAAAACATCTGACTCAGATAACTCCTCCGATGGTGGCTCCCTGGCAGTGGCGGATCCTTCTGGTACCACACCAACACCATCGTTGCCTGCCACCCTTCTTTCCAGCATGCCCTCCCTGAAGCACCTCACCCAGTTGCCCATGCCCGCTCACCCAGGAGGGTGGGCGTCTCCTTCGCCGCAGGCACCTCTGCCCCGTCCCAGTCAGCCCTGCTGCCCTTAATGAGGAGGCTATTGACCTCCTGAGGTCCATCTCTGTGAGGCAGACAACAATTGTGAATGCCATGCAGGGACTGGCATCCCAGATGCAGCAGACCAATGCACTCCTGGAAGGCATTCACAGTGCCTTGTCTGGCCTCCAGAGATTGTTTCAGGCTCTGACCTCCTTGTTGACAGCAGCCAGTGTCCCTTCCGTCCCCCCTCCAGCTACCTGTTCCCAATCCACAATCCCTCTCCCTACACCCACCCATGGCACACCAACACGCATGAATACACCCAGTACAACATACAAGGTGTGCAAGACAGACGGGTATCACAAACGTTCACACAGGCATGCACACACACAACACATCTGCAGACACAACAACAGACACTTCTCCCACCACCTCCTCCTGTACAGTTACATCTCCACTCATACCTGCCAGCACAACATCATCACACACTTGTCCTGCTGTCATTTCTGTCATCCCCTCAATCACCACAACAGCAGACTCACAGTCACACACCTCACACACCACATCCACACTCACCACGACTACCGTCTCTGCCATCTGCAGCACATCCACCTAACTTGCACACACCACCACAACATTCACTCACACATCATCCATTCCCTCTCCCTGCATCTCTGCCCCCTCCCAAGAAATGCATATGTAGCCCCTAACCCACCCAACATTCAGCCACTACACACATCCAGACACTGCACACAATAGCATCCACATACAGCACACAGACACATCAGACGAGCACTCCCTCTATCTCCACTCCCAACCCTCAGTCATGTGACCGCCCCGTGTACCTAAGAGATCCTTGCCACCCTTGACCTCTTCCCTGCTCCTCTCTCACCACATCTTCCCCGTAAACAGCATATCCCCATGCCCCTCTCAGGCCCTTCCACCTCCTATTCCTTGGGTCCCCCTCTGGTGTTTCCCCTGCTCCTCCACCCAGCAAAAAATTCACTGCTCCCAGTGCCAAGGTCACCCCCCCAAGCCCAAGCTGAAACGTACCCCTTCTACATCCAAGCCTCCCCCACAACCCCCACACCCCTGAGGTGCCTGCCTGTCCCATTGCTGCCCCTATGAAGTGGAAGCCTAGCTTCAATCAGGAGTCAAGTTGGGCCCATATTAATGGACAATGTGTCCTGCTGAAGTGGACATTGGACTTGCCATTGGCACTTTTTGTATATAGTTTATTGTTTGACTACAACTGCCCACATTGCTGTGGTTGGCAAAATAAGATGCTTGCCCTGGTTTCTTCTACATGGTGGTGTGACATCTGTGTGCAAAGGTGTGTGAGGTCTGTCTTTTGATTGTGTCTGTGTTGTTGAATGCACTTCGTAGATGGTTTGGGCCATGGGTATGTTGTGATGTGTGTGTCTGCTTGCTTATCTGTTTGTATGGATTGTTGTATGCTTTCATGTGTCTAGTGCTGCATGTGTGTACTTCCTTGATTGTTGGTTGTTTGTGTTGTGTCAACTGTATGATTGTTTGGATGTGTGTTCACAGCTTTTGATTGTGTGTCATTGATACATGGAGTGCATGGTGTGTGTATGTGTGGTGTTGCACAACGTGCCCGTCTATGCCATTGTTGAGGTGTTTATGGGGTAGTTGTCGCTATGTGGTAATGGGGTGTGTTGGTGTTGTTGTGCGTTGTGCTGTATGTTTGGAATGTATCTGCATGGCTTTGTGTGTGCATTGGGTATTTGGCATTGAGGTATGCTGTGTATACGTGTGTGTGGGGTATGTGTGTTCTGTGTGGGAGTGTATCACTGCCATTTCCCTCCCCTCTGTGCTAGGTATACTTACGGTTGTCATCTTCGTCGTTGTCGATGGTCCTGAAGGTGTATGGCACGATACAACGCTGGGAAGACTGGCAGTTCATTTGCAATGGTGGCCGTAGCGGCGTCTCTGTGCTTGGAGGAGGATGTTTCTATTTATACTTTCTGTTTCTGCCCTGTTTTTCATGGCAGTAAGGCCCCACTGGATATCCTTGCGGAGTGGTTACTTGGAATATGGAGGGCGGGACCTTGGCTGCCTCCTGCCTGAAGTTGTCTTCTGCTGGCGGATGCTGCTCGTCGGTGGTGGCGGGGCTGGCGGTGAGTTGTCTGTATTGCGTTGGGTTCATCGCCTTACTTGTTATTTGGCAGTCTGCAATGCGACCCTGCCGGGGGTCACAAGACCACCATCGGCATGGCAGTTCAGTTACCGCCAAACTCAGAATGAGCACTTCACTGTGCCATTGTAACCGCTGATGGACTGTGCGCCGTTTGAAATAGTGAGCTAGTGCACTGAGCTCGAGCCAGAACCTCATGGAGTGCAAGCAGGAACGTGGAACTCAAACTGGGTGGTGGTGGCATGCCACTTGCAGTGAGGAAGCATGTTTTGCGCATGACTTAAACCCAATATGATTCTCAGTGGCAGCAGTGTAATTGTTTGTTGTGGAAACAAGTGCGTGTAGCACAGCTTGCATCTGCAGGATCACTGACATGGCAATTTCTCTGAAGTATTTTAAGTTTTGCTGGTGTGTTCTATACCATGTATGTTCAAGGAAGCATGTCTTCCTGAGGTGAGGTAACCCAGTCATAGTGATGCAACGGTTGTTTATTTTGTGACTGCAGAACGGTGAAGAGTGGACTGTGTTATCACTCATATTAGGAGTGGAAAGCTATCACAGACCTAGACCACTTTGTTTTCAAAATGTCTGCAAAGTGCTTTAATATTAATCCATCTAAGGAACATAATTCCACTGAGACCTGGATGGAGTGGAAAGAGTATTTACTGAACTACATTGCAAATGTTGATGAAGAAAACACATTTCCCAAGAACAGAACATATGCATTCTGTTACATTCTCTGTATCCTGAGGGATTAAAAATCTAAAATTGGGTACCAAAGCAATGTGGAGCGAAAGATGAGAATGTGTTTGATATGACATTGAAAGAGCTGGATGCAAACTTTGCAACTAAAGTATGCACTGATAGTGCCAGACTATCCAACTACCTGAGGTGTGCAAGGCCACAGTATCTCAAGTGGGTGAATACCACACTGGTTCTGGAGGGGGCAGGTTGCACAGTAGCCCCTGGAGGGTGGACTACATGGCCTCCACCGGCGATGATGATTGCATGCTTGTTGTTGTTGGGGGAGGTTCCTGGGCAGCCCCTGCACTCAGTGATGGCTGCATGCTGGTGGTAGTTGGAGGAGGCTCCTGGACAGCCCCTGCACTCAGTGATGGCTGAATGCTGGTGGTGGTTGGGGGAGGCTCCTGGGCAGCCCCTGCGCTCACTGATGGCAACACATCCATGGCTGGCGGTGGGGTCCTGTGACAGCTTCTGGTGGTGGTGGTGTCTGCCTGACAGCTCCAGCTGACGTAGAGTGCCTCTTCTCCTCCTGGTCATGGGTTGGGGATACCTTACACTTCCTGGTAGGGGTGGATGGGCTCTTCCCCTCTCTGCCTTGTGGTGCAGGCTCCTTCCCCTTCCTCACAGCTCAGTCAGGATCCTTTCTCTTCTTCACAGCTAGTGCAAGCTCCTTCCCCTTCTTCACCGCTGGTGCAGGCTCCTTCCTCTTCTTCACAGCTGGTTGTCAGGAATAAGGCCAGGAGCGGTCCAGGTCTCGCCTGAAATTCCGTTGCGCAACTCTGCAGCGCTTTATGACCACCACTGGTCAACCCCGCTTGTTCCAAGAATGGCCATCAGCGTCGTCTGCCCTGTGGTAAAGCTCACATAGCTGCAGGTTCAGGGCATTGGTAGACAAGATGCACTTATCAGTGCTATCCTAGAACTACATCTCCCATGTTTTTAGAGGTGGCGGACATCTTGGGGTGTGGCAGGCCTACAAAGCCCAGCCACACCCAAGCACGTTGCTCACTATTTTGAAGACTTCGAAGTAGCCAGACCTCGTGGAGGTTTCTCTGGAGAAGTCCAGAGTTTCTGAATGGCAGAGTATCGTCCAACCAAAGTCCATGGTGCATTCTAAAATGAGTAGGTCGTACTCATAGCGGTAAGGCCTTGCTGAATCCAAGTTTGGAGGAAGTTATTACTTCCAAAAGGTAACGCGCTTTTATGCACAGTAATTCAAGGTGTTTCCGTTCATAGATGTAAAGCGCTCTTTTGGCTCTGTAATTCAAAGCGTTTCAGTTCACAGAGATAATGCGCTTTGTGCACAGGTAATTCAAGGTGTTTACGTTTGCAGATGTAAGGTGCTCTTTTGGCTCAGTAATTCAAAGCGTTTCAGTTCAAAGAGATAAAGCGCTCTTTGGGCACAGTAATTCAAAGCGTTTCAGTTCACAGAGGTACCGCGCTTTTGTGCACAAGTAATTTAAGGTGTTTCCTTTCACAAATGCAAAGCGCTCTTTTGGCACAGTAATTCAAAGCGCTTCAGTTCTCAGATGTAAAGCACTCTTGGCATGATAATTCAGGCACTTCAGTTCTCAGATGTAAAGCGCTCTTGGCTTGATAATTCAGGCGCTTCAGTTCTTAGATCTAAAGTGCTCTTGGCATGATAATTCAGGCGCTTCAGTTCCCAGATATAAAGCGCTTCAATTCACAGGAGGAAAAGGTTCTTGTCACAATAATCTAAGTGATTTAGGGGGTCATTCTGACCCTGGCGGTAGACTACCGCCAGGCCAACAACGCGGATGCACCGCCAACAGGCTGGCGGTGCATCCATGGGCATTCTGACCGCGGCGGTACCGCCGAGGTCAGAAACGGAAAACCGGCGGTGTCACGCCGGTTTCCCGTTGCCCTGGGGAATCCTCCATGGTGGCGCTGCAGGCAGCGCCGCCATGGGGATTTCGACCCCCTTACCGCCAGCCTGGTTCTGGCGGTTTTGACCGCCAGAACCTGGCTGGCGGTAACGGGTGTCACGGGGGGCCCCTGGGGGCCCCTGCAGTGCCCATGCCACTGGCATGGGCACTGCAGGGGCCCCCTAACAGGGCCCCACCAAGATTTTCAGTGTCTGCCAAGCAGACACTGAAAATCGCGACGGGTGCAACTGCACCCGTCGCACCCCTTCCACTCCGCCGGCTCCATTCGGAGCCGGCATCCTCATGGAAGGGGGTTTCCCGCTGGGCTGGCGGGCGGCCTTCTGGCGGTCGCACGCCAGCCCAGCGGGAAACTCAGAATTACTGCGGCGGTCTTCTGACGGTGCAGCGGTATTCTGACGGCGGGACTTTGGCAGGCGGCCTCCGCCGCCCGCCAAAGTCAGAATGACCCCCTTAGACTACTTGAGTAAAAGCGCTTCCTGGTGTTATTAAGTAAGGCGCTTTAGGTTTAATGAGTAAAACCTTTTTGGCATTTATTATAATGAATTAAAAGTATTGTTGGAGATAAACAAATCAAAGTTTTCATTGTTCTTTTAATAATTTAAGATATGAAAAGCATATTTAAGTCTTTGAGATTTTCTAAGTCATGATCGAAGATTTATGTTGTGAACACATAAATGTTGCAAGATTGATATTCTGTGTATAATCAAAGTTCAACGTTCTTGCCATCTCTTGAATCTGAGGTCATGTTTTACAAGGGGCTTCGTCCTCATTTTAGAAGGGGTCTCCACTTGATATCTCGGAGACATATTTAGGGGGTTATTACAACTTTGGAGGAGGTGTTAATCCATCCCAAAAGTGACGGTAAAGTGACGGATATATCACCAGCCGTATTACGAGTTCCATAGGATATAATGGACTCGTAATACGGCTGGTGGTAAATCCGTGCAGTCCCACAAAGATTTTTACTGTCTGCTTTGCAGACAGTGAAAATCATGGAGGTGCCACTGCACCCGTCGCACCCCTGCAACTCCGCCGGCTCCATTCGGAGCCGGCTTCATTGTTGCAGGGGCTTTCCTGCTGGGCCGGCCGGCGGTATTCTGGCGGTCGCCCGCCGGCCCAGCGGGAAAGCCGGAATAGCCGCCGCGGTCTTTCGGCGGGAACCGCTTGGCAGGCGCCGACCGCCGCGGTCAGAATGACCGCCATATTCTCCAGCATGGCGTTAGCGGGATTTACCGCCACTGTCAGAATGAGGGCCATGGCTATTAGTGCTGCACATTTACACGTATTTCACTTTGTGCCCTGTTCAAGGCTGTCAAGTTCAGTACATGATATTCTATCTCGTATTGCTGCTCCACGAGATCAGGAGCCAGCCCCCAATTCTTAGACATGTCATCACGTCGGATCTGTTCTTAGAACACTGCAGGATTTATTATATAAACTTAGATGGGCAGACGGCGTTCCAGTCACGGCCATCCTATGACATACATCATACCAGTGACAGTTTCTCTGATCCAGGCACTGACTCTACAGCCAACCAAGAGGATTGCCATCTAGACAGCAGGCAGACCCTTACCAGCCTTTTCAGTTATGGGGTTGGTGTCTTTCTCTTAGACCAGGACAGGCACAATAGTTACCACTACTATGCTCTCAGGTGTTAGACATAGGGTGTAGGAAGGAATTATTTGGGCTTTTAGGATCATACAAAGATGGTGGGGTTGTTTATTCTCTTTACACTAATCGTATTGATGATCACTGTTTTATGTTTAATCTGCCCTATTATTGCAGGCCATACGTTTTATAACAAGATGCAATTGCTTCAATAAATGCATTGAAATCCATCTTGCATCTCTTATTCTGCCTTGGCATGTCTGAGTCTTTTGTAATGGGATGAAAGGAATATGATCCTTTCACCACAACTTCCCTTAGGAGTCTAGGAGGCATATTTATACTCCGTCTGCGCCGAATGTGCATCAAAAAGTTTGACGCACAATCAGCGCAAACCTTGCCCCATATTTAAACTTTGACGCCTGAGCCCGCGGATGACAAAATTACGCTGTGTGCGTCATTTTCTGGATGCGGGAAACCGCCTTGCGTTAATCATATGCAAGGTAGGTTTTCCCGTCCAAAAAAAGACGTAAACAGCCATGCGTCGTATTTATCCTTCTGGGCAAAAATCCTGCACGGCCAGGAGGTGGAGTCGGAAAATGATGCAAAGCCTGATTTGCGTAAAAAATTAACGCCTGGGTCAGGGCGGGCATTAATATGGGGCAAACACACCTGAATTTAATCAGAATACACAGAAGCAACAGCAGATCAGCAAAAGGGAGACGTGGAGGTGCTTCTCATCCAGCATGCATGCAGACGCAGGGCCCAGCAACAACAGCAGCTACCACAACACCAGCAGGGACCCCAAAGGCAGCGCAGAAGGCAGGAGAGGATATTCCACACCAGATCAACCCTTCATGGCCTCAGGGAACATGACATCATCCAGAGGAACAGGCTGAACTGGCAGTCCATTCAGCAGGTGCTGCGCAACATAGAGCCACAGTTGGCACCCACCTTGCTGACACCCCGCACCATCCCAACAGAAACCAAGCTGCTAGCTGTACTTCACATGTTGGCAAGTGGCTCTTTTCAAAGCACTGGCACCCTGGTTGCTAGAATATCACAGCCATCATTCTCTGCCTTCTTGCCCAGAGTACTGGATGCCATCATTGGACTCACACCCGCCACATCTGCTTCCCAAACACACAGCAGAAGCAGCAGGAGACAAAACAGGGGTTTTACCTCATTAATGGATTCCCACACATCCTTAGTGCCATTGACTGCACACATGTACGCCTTTTGCAACCTGCTGCAACTGAACACCTCTCCCACAACAGGAAGCACACACACTCCATCAATGTGCAGGCCATTGTCGATCACCAAGGACTGATCACCAACATTGTGACAAAGTATCCTGGGAGTGTCCGTGAGTCATTCATCTTCTGTCACTCTACTATAAATCAACACTTCCAGGATGGACGATATGGCAATGGACTACTTGTTGGTTTGTACAGAAACCTACTTATATACACACTGCACAGCAACCCTCTAGGACACACACCACATACACCACAACAGCAAAATGTGGACAGGAACACACTGAGGTTGTGACACCGCTAGCCATGTTTGATAGGTCTGCAGTGAACCTGTCACACATCTGAAATTAGTGTACAGTCTAATGTCAATAAGTCAATGATCACAACGTATGGAGAGGTTTGGCTAATTGTCACCTTGCAAAATGTAAGCATCTCACTGATGTTTAAATTAATCCATTGCATATGTCTAAAGGTATGGGTACATAGATGCTAATGTGTTACCACCACTGTCAATTTGAATCTGTGTATGGAACTATCATCTCACCCCCAGTGAAGACACAGGGACACCTGTATCACAAGTCACAATGCTAGGGAGTGCACACTGTATTGCAAATCCCAAAATATACTGCTGACAACCGGTCAGCAGGCAAACACTTGTTCAGCCAAGGAAACAACACAATGCAGATGGTACGTCCTAGAAGCCTAGCAATCAACACAACAACACAAAAGAGTCACAGACAACACAAGGCAACTATTGCATGCAAGGTGATATTAATGGGGCAAACTACATCAACATGATCCCAATCATCTCTTTCAGCTGATCAGGGGTATGGGATCCAGTCATGGATTATGACACAATTTGGCAAACCAAGCACTGCAGCAGAGTGTACCTACAATGAGGCACATAGGAGGACACGCACCATAGTGGAGAGGACCTTCGGCATCCTCAAGTCGAGATTCAGGTGCCTCGACATCACTGGTGGCAGCCTCCTATATTCCCCAGAAATGGTCTGTAAGATCATTTTAACATGTGCCATGCTGCACAACATTTGCATACGAAGGAACATTCCCCTATTACAAGCAGAGCCACAAATGCCTGAAGAGGAGGAAGAGGAGGATTCTGGTCTGCAACATGAGGGGGAACAACAAAACACAGCGGCTGGATTGCGAAGGCGCCAACATATTGTGAACAATTTCTTTTAAAACAACTCACCATCACCACTGTAGCAACATATGTAAATAAACACCGATAATAATCACCATATCATGGTCTGGGTAATCATTTTTGCTCACCTTTATCTCTAACTATCAGAATAACAGTGTAGCCTCATGGAGCATTGCTGATATACCGATCAGGACACAGAAATTTCCAAAGCAATTGTGATGAGTATTACACAACAGTCACATACACACACACTGTAAATGACATACATCCTGTATATTTCACTTTTGAAGGGCAATAGGAGTGGACCACACCTATTTCACACATACATGTTGGCAATATGGTTAATCGCAGCATATTGCACACAACTAAGACACCATCAATCTATAAGGGAAAAAAATGCCTCATACATAAGGCAGTGGATGTGCAATTGCATTGGTAACAGGAATGTATGACCAGACCCTTGACAGCAGTAAGTCGTACAGGACCTATCTTTGCAAGGACTATTTGTGACTAGAGTTCCATATAAGCAGAACATAGACAGCACAAGTGCCACACCTATGACAAGCATTGCGCACATGACATTCCATGTACATGTCAGCCCATTTCCTAACTCCTGACACACCCATGCTCCTGGTCTCACCCCACATGTCTGAAGAGGTCCCTGGAATGGTAATATGTGTACCCAGATATTCCCTCTTCTACCACACAGACTAACAATAGTAATCCAGTGTGCTTCACCCTTCCCTATGGTATGCCATTGTCATGGTACATCTGACTGCATGGACGTCAGGTCAATTAATACACTGGCGTGTAGTTTCTAAGCCCTGTTATCACCTGTAGATAGCTTATCATGTAAAAGGTGCTGTTGGCCATTTGAACTCAAATCTCACCTACAGGACTTGTGATAAACTGGTGCAGCACACACCTGTGAGCACCTTCATGCAGACCACCCATTTGTACATGCACTGCCCTTGCAGATGCTTGGAACAGCATAGAAGTTGCCATTTTGTCAAATACACTGTTATGCATTGCTAGAAAATAAGCCGTGTAATACAGCCCTTGGGTTCATGTGTCACCTTCTAAAACATCGGACAAACACCGTTTCCCATGTCAACTGTCTTGTTCTCCCTCCGACCAGTGACAGTCAGACCACTGAGTATGTACCTTGTGAAATTTCTGGATCCTAATTGACCCTGCATCCTGTCAGCCTGACTGGCACCTGTCTGTGCGTTACCCTAAAGGTTCCTTGTGGCTACATATGTACCACACTTACTTTCCCAAACCTCACATTCCTCTGGGGGTATTTTGTCAGGTGATTTTTAATTGTACCTTAATTGTAAAATTGTCTTGGAATACCAAAATCATGGCCTATCCCTTGTCTGGGTCTCATGTATGCATGAATGACAAAGTGTGACAGTGTACCAGGGCTGTATGCAGGGATTGGGTATGGTGCCTCCAGCAGAACCAGCAACCTCTAATAATGTGCATGAAATTTCCACACATGTTAGGACCCTGACAGTTCACACGCTGAATCAGATTGCTCACAACATATTGATGGCCTGTGCGTGCTGAATAGCTGCAAGATTAATCAACACAGAGGCTATGATGTTCCCAGATGCAGTGGGAACTTTACAGGCCAACCTGTGTACAAATGTTGTAATGACACCTGCCGGAACATGACTCCTGAGATATGATCTCACTCAGCACACCAAGGTTGCCCTGTTGACAGTCTCATAACACGTCTGCAGTGACAGGGTGGGACCATCCCCATGTAGGTTCTCATGTCCTCATTGGCTTTACTTCCATTGATCTCAGTAGATACAGGAATAGCCGCCACTGACTCATGATGAGACCTGGACGTAACTGTGACAACATAGACCCCTAAAAATATGCAGGATCAGCATTGGACCACACACATGAACCAGACACCTCTGTGCAATTGATCACTGGAAATATGTGGCCACGTGCTGCCTCGTCTGCTGGTCCACCACTGCCACAGGAGAGTTGTGGCACAGTCATATGGCCCCAACTGTGGGGGGAAATTACAGTTGTGGGTCACCTTTGTCTTTCCATGTCAATAACATAGTTCCTACTTAGTCTGTACATGTGCCTGACTCACAGTGGGTTCACCAACAAGTGCCTAGGAAGCAGTTTCCAAATTTCCTGGACATGTGATGGGCAACTTTTGGACCATTGACATTAACAAGCGACTGCCATCTATCCGCTGCATGCTTTGTCATTTGTGGTGTCTACGTTAACCAAAATCTTGGAAGTGCACACAAC
The DNA here is from genome assembly GCF_031143425.1 of Pleurodeles waltl. Taxonomy (NCBI): domain Eukaryota; kingdom Metazoa; phylum Chordata; class Amphibia; order Caudata; family Salamandridae; genus Pleurodeles; species Pleurodeles waltl. The sequence goes on from NC_090439.1 coordinate 397,761,455, forward strand.
AGATGTTGCTATATGTATGACTAACACATGTCCTCTCTCATTTGCACACTGACTTGCATCTAAGGTTAGGACACATTGACTTCACATTCATACAAGCATATTTTCAATAATGCATCTTGTGATGCACACACACTGGGTCAACAGCTACATTAGTAGCCAATGCACACACATTGAGCCATAGGCATTGAGGTATTGTACTTATCTGCGTCACCTTGCTACCTCTCCTGACGCCAAACATGCCCAATTTGTGCAATACATATATGTAGGCCACACATATGGCCATCCAGTGCGTCAGCCAAGAGTGAAAATCATGTTAAGGAAGTAGCGGATCATGGTCCGCAGCAGTATGATGTCTCACATGTGCCCATACACCGTCAAGACCAAAGTGGGTGTAATCAGCCTATCTCAGTTGTGTCACAAATGTAACATTACATTAAAATGGTAAAATGACGCAAAGCCAGTTAATGCCCTGAAATTTTGACGCATACTCGTCAAAAAATGATGCATATGCCTGAAAAACGACGCATAATGCCCTGAAAATTGGTTAAGTGTTAGACTATTTCAAAATATATGGATGCGGCTTAATTTTTACTCCTGTGCGTCGAAAAAAATGACGCCCAGACTGTATGCGTCAAAAGTTTTGACGCATAACTATAAAAACGGCAGCCATTTTATGCAGAAAGTGATGTAATAGGATATCCTGTTTACAGATTCTGTACAGTGGGTGTACTTTCACTTTCACTTTGTGTTCAGAGTTTTGTCTAGTGAAATTGTGTTTTTATCTCCTGTTTGGTGCATTACTTGTCAGTTTGTGAATAAAATATTGTTGTTGTATCCTGTCTGAGTGTTTATTGTGTACTATTGTCTAGTATTGCGTTGTCTTTGTTGTTTTTGGGAGTCTGTTGTGGGTAGTGATAATTTGGGGATAGTTGGGCTCTTTTAGTTGTTTAGTTTACATTTTTCTAATTCTACTTTCCCCTTATTCTCCTTTGTTCTCCTTTATCCTCTATTACCCTTTTTTGTGCTAAAATGTTGGGTAGGCCACGTCTTGGCAAAATGTGTGAGGAGGAGCTTGGGGGGTTCATATGGCTGGTGTGCCATTTTCTCCCCCTTATGATTGAGGCAGGTGGGCGGGTGATACAGGGGTGTCACACCGAAGCACAGAGGCTCCGTTGGGGAAAGGTCCTGCATCACTTGCAGCGTTTATATCGGAGCCAGAGGAATGACCACCAGCTGAAGCACCGCTGGGCTGACCTCATCTCCAGGGAGCTAGATCTGCTGGACCACCTGGGAATTGTGATTGGTGGCCCTGTTGGTGAGTAAAAATCATGTACATGTGCACGATTAAAATGCTCTGTAGTGACATCAGATGATTTGTACAATATCTGCCGGCAATGTTGTTGAGTGTGTGGAATGCTTTGGAAACATACAGGGTCATTGATGGACTATGTTAAGGACCACAATTGCTAGCTGTCAGGAAGCAAGTGCTCTGCAAACTTACTGAATACTTTTGCTTAATGTAAGTTGGTGCCGCCTTTGTGTGAAACAGCAACACAAATCAGGAGCCAGTTATGGACATATAAGTCACATTTGCCTTTGAGGTATAGATTTTCAAAATCATTATCAACATTTGTTGACGCAAGAGCTAGACTGACTTCCGAAACACTACATGATGCTGAAAATAAGTACAGGCTTCACGTCAATTGATGATAGCAATGTGGCCCAAACAAATGTCTCATGTGTGTCTGGTGAGTGTGTAAGGCAAGCGATCATGGAAGTTCTGTATATGTTAGGGATTATTGTGGTCCTTCGTCATTTCGGATACATGTCAGACCTGGATTTGGAGACATAGGAAAAAGGTGCAAGGTGCTGTCAGCTAACATCTTAGACTGGTATTTGGTGTTTGTTGTTCCACCTTTCGTTTAGGGATGGCTGGCCAAAGGTATGCATATGGGTTCATATCTCTATGGTTGGTGCAACTCATCATAGCTGGGCCACATCAAATAAAAAAACTGTAACAACATGAGGGCTTACAACTGTCCCTGCCCCTTTGTACATTGTACCTGTGTGTCATAAATGTAGCATGGCCACAATGGCTGGTAGAATGGTAATGCACTCCTCAAGGAAAGTGGCTTTGGATGTCTCTCTTGGATACACATGATGAGACTAATACACTCCATTATTATGTCTGCTCACTAATGAAGGAGCATGTTTGCCAACACATGATAGTTCGGGCCACTGCATGTGTGCAGATATGTGTGTAAATTTCACAGGAGACCCATGGTATGTACATGTTAGCCATGCTATATTGGATGCAGTATCATCATGTCTGAGTGGCTTTACTTACTTATGTACTCTTACACATAGTATTTGTCTTTGGAATTGTTGGACAGCGCACAGAATTTGAGCACATTTCTCCCTTCCATGCCTTACAGGTGGACCCGCACCCTACACTGTGGGCGAGGTGGCTTCATTCAAGGACCCCGACAACTCCAGTAAGTGTTGATGTGTCTGTTATGTGTTGTGTTTGCTGGTGATGTGTGATGGACTCCTGTGTGTTGAACAAATAGCAAGATGTGATGCGCTGGCCCATCATTTGTCTTGATCGATTAGTGGGATTTCATTTTCTCACCATTGTAGAGTTGGCCAATGCTTATCCTATTGTCTTATTTAGGGATTCTAGGTCAGTCCTGTAGGCCCCGCAATGTGAATGGGGATGGGTCATGTGGATAACACTTGTATCAGCAAGAGTTGCACTGGATCTAATCTGTGATTTAGTCAGCCTGTCAGACCCACATTCTCCCAGAATGGGGCTGCAAAATACTTACCAACAGACTTCTGCTTACCTATTCACTAATGTAGTGATTAAACTGTAGGTTGAACTTCCTAGCATCATGTAGCTCCACATGTAGAGCTACGAGTATGTGGCACTTGAGTGCAATGGCCTAGGTGTGCATGCAAATCATGGCCAGAGGTGTTCATGCATCTCTGTGTTAGTTGTATGTCATGGCTTACTGGAAGTATATGATGTGGACAAAGGTCTGCATTACCAGACATGTGTGGCGCTGGGATTGGTCAAGGGTTTGCTGTCTCCTATTTGTAGATAAACCTTATCTGTGGTGTGTGTGTTGAGCCAAACACGTGTCCTGCTTTCATAAGCTTCCTCGGTGTCCATGTTGTGTGAAATTGTTAGTTGTTTCTCCACCCCCCCACCCTCAAACACAGGCATGGGTTTGTGAATAGTGTACCTAGGACTGATGATACAAGTTTGGTACACAGACATGTAAATCAGTGAATCTTTTGTCTGAACCTAGTATACACGCTCATGTTTAGCACATGAGTACTATACTAGCAAGTCCATTTACAACTTGCATATCATGTGGCCCTAGATTTCGATCCCGTACAATGACATTTGTAGCCCTGGCATTGGTGGAGAATGTGCTGCATTATTGTTAGCTGACAACTGGCAGAACTCTGATGCCAAAACATGCAAGTTGTTACCCATCTTGTAGGGTTTGGATGTGCTATGTGTGATACGACCTTTGTAGGCTGGCCTGCCATGTACTTCCTCAGGGACATTCCATGATCTGTATGATGATATGAGCTGTTACAAGCACAGTAGATGTATTGTCTGATTTACTTCTTGTGCCATTTCACACAATGCAGTTCCTAATTTATTTATTTTTAAGTGTCCTCACAGCTGCTAATATGACACTCATCCAAGTGCGGGAATTCCAAAGGCGGGCACTGCGGTACCAGCATATACTGCAGGTAGAGTCGGGGTACCGAAGAATGGCCCGCAGATACCGAAATGAACGGGCCTCTGGAGCCTGGAGGGCATTTCCACAGGGTGGTCTTTCTTTGCCCACCACAGCCACCACCAGCACCACCACCACTACCACCCAGGTGGCACCACCAACAGCTGTGACCGTTGTGGCAACAACATCTGCAATTGCTCCAAGCGCTAGCACAGGACCACCTGCAGGGCAGCCCACAAATATTGACCCTGCACGGCCCCACACTTCCTCAGCTGGTTCACAGACCACCCCAGCTACTGCTATTGACCCTGTTGCTTTTGTGGACATGCAGCGTAAAATGGACCGTGTCCTCAGGAAAATGAGTCTCCTGCAGCAGGATGTTCGCCATATTAACCGGCGGGTGCGGTCCGTTAAGCGGACCCTCCGGAGGGCCAACCTCTTGACATTTTGATAGACACTATTCCCTCCCCTCCCTCCTCTTTCCTTATTCTTATACTTTGTGGGTTTAGGGGGCTTAGTGTTAGGTTAGTATAGACTGTTAGTTTAGTTAGTATTAGTGGTGGGGTGCGGTTCCTGATTATTTCTACTGTTTCTTTTTGAGTGTGGTGGGCAATGTTGGGGTTCTTGTGTGTTTTGAATTTTTTTTTAATAAAAATTATAAAATAAAAAATTACAAAAAAATATATATTTGTTTAGTATAGGATAGTATGTGTTTAGGTTAGTATCTGTTGTCCTCCATGTGTCCCGTCTCATAAGAGGGGTGGGGGATTGATGTTTAGAACGTTTCGTTACATGTGATAAGTAAGTTTAGCTTAGGTTAGTTAGGGACAGTTGTGGGTAATGAGTGGTTAGGGTAGATTAGGGTAGGTAAGACTTTTCCTCGAGTTATCTCTTCTGTTTTTACAGTTTAATAAATATGTAGTAAATATGTAGTAAACCTTTTACAGTATATGTGAAATGCTTGTAGATCAGGGCCTTGGCATTAGTGTACATGATTTCTTTTGTATTACATTTGTGTCCTATGCTACAAACAAATCCCAAATTAGCTGTAACATTGGCAGCTACCACAAAGCTACCTTGCAAAGATTTGAACGTTCATTGCAACCACCAATCACAGTTACTTTGGATACCAACTTGTTTTTTTCAATAAGTATGTTTTCAATGTCACATACTGTGCTTCCAGATTCAGTATTGGGGACACTGGGGGTCATTCCGACCACGGCGGTCAAGGACCACCGGGGCCGGGGATGCGGGAGCACCGCCAACAGGCTGGCGGTGCCCCGCAGGGCATTCTGACCGCGGCGGTTTGGCCGCGGTCAGACCAGGAAAACCGGCGGTCTCCCGCCGGTTTTCCGCTGCCCTGGGAATCCCCCATGGCGGCGCAGCTTGCTGCGCCGCCATGGGGGATTCCGACCCCCTCACCGCCATCCTGTTCCTGGCGGTCGGGATGGCGGTGAGGGGTGTCGTGGGGCCCCCGTAAGAGGGCCCCACTTTGAATTCCAGTGTCTGCTCAGCAGACACTGGAATTTGCGACGGGTGCAACTGCACCCGTCGCACCTTCCCACTCCGCCGGCTCCATTCGGAGCCGGCTTCCTCGTGGGAAGGGGTTTCCCGCTGGGCTGGCGGGCGGCCTTCTGGCGGTCGCCCGCCAGCCCAGCGGGAAAGCCAGAATGGCCTCCGCGGTCTTTCGACCGCGGAGCGGCCATATGGCAGTTCCCTCCAGGCGGGTGGCTCCCGCCGCCCGCCGGGGTCTGAATGACCCCCAGAGTGTTATGTCTGACTGCAGTGTGATGTTCAAGGAAACCCTTATAAGGTGAGTGGTAGTATGCACTCTTGTAGTATCCTGATCATGACTCACATAGATCATTTGTGACACTATTCAGTATGATTACTTATTTGGATGTAAACTCAGACACCTTCATTCATGCAGTTTGTTGACTGTTTGCTTAGATTTGTGGGCAATGATAGATGTGTTAGTATTGCATGGAGGCAACATTTTGCTGCCACTATTTAATTGCTTAGATATCCCTTGAGGAAGCATAATTCTGTCCAATGCAGCATTATGGTGTATGGTTTCTCTTTTCATCAGCTATTACCCTCAGGAAGGGCAGAGTATGGTGCAATCCAGGCCACTGTGCATAGTTAGCAGACTACATTATTTCAGGACAGTTGTATTGACAAGCTATGTCATTTGACAGGTGGCAAAATTCAGTGATCTACTGCACGGTTGATGTGTCACATTACACAGAGACAAAGTGGTTGTGGAAGTGCTATTTATTGAAAAGTGCTGTAGTGCTATATGTACATTGTCCATGATTGTGAGTCCATTATAGTGACATCTTCCATTGTGATCCTACACAAGTGCTACAGAAAAATGCATTTGACATGCTGGGGTGAAGTGTCAGACAGTGCAGAGGGACAGGATTTGCCAATGAGTAAGTGGGAGACAATCCCTGGGCAGGCTGACAAGATATACAGTGGTTTGCAGAACAGTCATTGAGTACAGATGTTGCAAGACTGGCATGTTACAAAGCGCAGGACCTTGGTAATAGGTGGCCATGTGCAAGGGACTAGTGTTTCCGGGTACTGTTACGTGTGAAGGTGATCTGTTCCATGTCTTCTTCTTCTGATGTGTGTGTTGCCTCCTCTGTCCTTGGTGGTGGTGGTTGTGAAGGGGCAACACACACCTCAGTGTTTGAAGATGTGGAGTCAGACATCCCGGTCGCTGCTACCTGTGAGGGTCTTAAGGGCAGTACTGCTGCAAGGAGGATCTGCTGGTTCTTAAGAATAGCAGCCACATCACAATGGTAGGCAGCCAGGTCGGCCCTGATGGGTTCAATGTTGCATTTGTGCACGTGTTGACAGGATTGCTGTTGTAGGTCTTGGATCAACTGTATTACAGCTGTGCTGATTTCCTTCAGCCTTTTTTCTACTTCCTGCAAGATAGTTGTTCGCCCTTGCATAGCTGCTGCCTGATCTTCAGTTGACATCATGCACGAATGCACCCCCTCTAGGCTGGCTGCCATAGTTTGCATCCCCACCCGCACCTCATTGGCCAGTTCCCGCTGTACTCCGACTACAGTTCTCTCAAAGCTGGTGCCTGTGTTATCTGAGTCCTCAGTTGTATTGGAGCTGGCAGGTCTTACAATTTGGGTTGTGGGTGGGTCCTCTGAGATGGCTGCTTGTTCTGTGCTCCTCCTTGTGACTGAAGATGGGGTCTGGAGGGTTCCAAGGACATCTTGGAGGGTCTGATGGCTGATGTTTGTTAGCTCGTCATCCATGTCATCAGGGTAGACCTGGACAGACATGTCCGCAGGAGATCCATCGCCTCTGCAATGAAATAGGGTACAATTAGTGTATCTGCATTGTGGCATTTGTGATGTGACATGCCTGCCTTGTGATGATTTACACATTGTGATCTTGGTTCCTGTTCATTGATCCAGTCTTTCAGATGGGCATTCTCCCAGGCCTATACCCCACCTGCACATCACATGTATTGTGGTAAGTTTTTTGACTTGTCGGCATCATCTCCTCTAGGTGTTGGTTTAGGCCAAATAGTGAATTGCCACCTTCTTGTCCTACACAACCCTCCGTCTACATCCATTCTCATGGTGAGACCTTTCACTGGCTGTGGGTGCTCTGATGGCACTAGCAGCACACTTAACAATCTGGACCTGCCCCAGTCTCTGATCTTTCACATCCACTTATATGTAGTTGAAATGTAGCATATCCTATGCATAGCATTGTTATGGCACGATATGGATGTTAGCATTGGTAATGTGTACAGCTAATGTTGGGGAATGTGTGGACATTGGATTGCCCTGATAGTCATAGCAGTGTCCTATTTCCTCCTCTGACTGTGCAGTTGTATTTCAGTGACCAGCTACATGTGCCCTCCCCCTCAATGTTGTTGTCTGAGCACTTTGACATTTGGGATGTTGCATTGTGACTCAGGCACAGGGTGGACCCTGACATATGGTGCATGGGTGTGACCTTAGTGCTGTGTAGCTCCTAATGTTGATGACATTGGCTGATGCTTGCGGCAACTATGGCCATTCACAGTTGACAGGACTGGAACATTAGTCTTGTTTCAGGGGATTGTTAAAGTTGTCTTACTCAACCCACTAATTTAGGTGTGTATGATCCATGGGGATGTGATACATTTTTGAGTTGATGAGGGGTTACTTTCTGAGGCTTAAGGTTAACCCCAGTTGGTTGTTTTGTAAGAGTTCACAGAAAGAATGGTCTTTGGAAGATGTAAGAGAGAGAATGCATATAGAACGCGTCACGTACAAGGAATATTATGGTACAAAAGTGAGGTGTAGGTTTCCATTTATTGAGATTGGGCAAATTGTGAGAGTGTAGAAGCCTGGGTTGGTACCAAAAGTTGTTATTAAGTGAAATGACCCCACAAAGGTGATAAGGGGCATGAGGACTTCTGTACAGTTGGAAGATGGCAAAATGCAAATGAGCAGTGTAGCAGTGTGTAGAAAGGAAGGATGTGTATCTAAATGTGCGGGTGTGGTCCAACAGTATTATTTTGATATCAGATGGAAAAGGGGTGTTATATGGTGGTAGGCACAAGGATGGTGTTGAGAGAGGTGCAGATGTTGACACTGAGAGTGGTATTCCTTATGCCATTGAGGAAGGAGAGGAGGGACCTGTTAACACAGATGAATTATGAAATGGACCTGATGTTGTCACATATGATGTTGTGGTATTGGGCAAGAGTAGGCCCCTAAACAATGATCACATTCTGGATTGTTCCACAAGAGATACTCTGAATGGTATGGGAATTGCTTTATCTTCTAAGGGAAGACCTGTTAAACCACAATTTGCTTCACCTGATTATCAGTGTAATATGAATGTCACTTTAGGGCACTAGTGTATGTGAATCTTCATTAATGTATATGTAAAGATATTCCATTGTAGTTGTGTCATTGGTTCTTTTGCATATCTGTACAATTGTTTTGTTGTGGGATTTTTTTGTGCTGTTGTTGTGTTGTGTTGTGTTGTGTTGTGTTGGGAGTTGTGATGTCATGTGGAATGTGGTTTGGTGTGAGTGTTCTAGAAGTGTCCTAGGAGGATATATATAGGGAATGTTTACAATCTTGGTTGACAGATGAAGGGAGATGACTGTAAGCTATAGCTTGCTTTTGTCTCATCAACAAATCTGGAAACATATCTGGCTGGTGTCATCGATACAACAGTTTCTCCATCACAAAAAGGGATATCCCATCTACCTTCTTACAAGTGCTTTTTGATATTATGAGTTTAACGAGATATCTGACACATGTTTGATGGAGTAACACATCTTTCAAACTCTAAACCACTCTTTTGTGTCTTTAAATGCTTTATCAATTGCGAAAGGTCTTCTTTTAAAGGAGTAAAGGAATTCAACGTAGTTGTTGTTTTAATTGGAGATTCAATAGTGTTTATTTTATCAGAGAAAAATGACATTCATTTGCTACAATTAGTAATTGGTGGCACATTTGGAGAATTAGCAGGTAGACTCGTGTTACTGTTTATGCGTATGGCACCTGGATTAGGAGAGGTCCAGATGGATTTATTTGGATCCATCTGGAAATTGACAGTTTATATGAGGAGCTATGGAATCTGTGATGAGAAAACCTGTATGGTCATAATCTTTCAGTATTGTGTCAAAATCCTTAAAGTGGTAGAGATGTTTAGTATTGATGTTAGAAAGTTAAGAAGAGCAGTTGTTGTAGGTTGTAGATGGATTATTAGATAAAGGCTACTGGTAAAACAGTTGAAGATCACGCCTCTGAATATAAATTGTGATTGCATGCTGCTTCTACTATTGCTCCAGCTCAGTGACACTCCTGAGGGAGGGTTCTTGTTGTTTCTGATCAGTCTGTCTGTCTTACTACAAGAGGGGACACCTGCCTCCTTGGTTACTATTAACCTAGTTGACCATTAGTGATTGTGTGATCCTGTATAGGCTGTATAAGCTACATTGAGAGCAGCAGGCATTCAGACTGCATGCAGATACATTTAGAATAATTGCACTCCATTCTGGATATTTAGTCATTCCTAGTTGAGCAAATCCAAAATGGCTAATCAATTATTGTAGTTTTTTCTGAACCCCAAAAAATGTCTGCTTACTGTGATGTGACCTCCTACTGTCTATTTCTTTTATATCCCTATGAAAGGAGATCAGAATATCTTGTCGGTGCTTCGCAATGCAGTTTGATATTCAGATAAATTTTTCCTTGGTTACCAGTTTGGGACTCATGCTTATCTATTTGAGGAAATTCAATAGAATCTTATGCAAATATGCTGAAAAATGAAAGAATCTCCAGGTTGAAATGATATATTGAAGTTGTACCAACAGATAGATCTAACCGTGCTGAAAAAATACATATAGCAATCTATTCATAAAAAACTATTTTGGAGTACCAGAACCAGTACTATTTTCCTTTTTCTAAAATGCATTTCACAAATCGAAGGTCGGAATTCTCTGCCTCTACTGTCTTTTCTTTATGGAGATCTCTGTCCATGTAGGTATACGATTTAGTAGTAAATATGGGAGGGACAAGTATGAAAATGGGGAGTTATTACAACAAAATAAATAGATTAAGAGAAAATGAAGGATGGGGAGAGAAAAGCTTGGATAGGGATATGCTGATACAAAACACAAACCCAACTAAAAGTAGGACAACTGCAATTGCAAAATACACATGTAAATTTACTTCTACAGTTCCACTGACAAAACAGGCTCATACATGCTCCAGTCAAGACCATAGGCAGATAACCACTGTTTTTGCCACACTCATAGAACCAAAGGCTGAAGGAAATACACTAACACATGAGGAACTATATATAATTAATTATGGTAAAATGCATCCAAGGACCACCAGTCTCACGGTGACAGTCGGGCTGCCACAACTGTAGCAGTCTGACCACCAGATTACAACTCTGGCTGGCTGACCAGCCAGGGGACCGCCGTCTCCACCGACAACAGGGTTCCCAAAGGGTTGACAGCAGCTGGAGTTGTAACCAGCCAGGTTGGCACTGAACATACTGCTACATGGCTGATTACAACCCCATTTTCCGCCAGCCTTTCCATGGCAGTCACCCCACTATGGAAAGACTGGCGGAAAGCCAGTGCAGGTGCCACACTTGGGGGGGCTGTGCACTGCCCATGTCTATGGCATGGGCAGTTCAGGGGCCCCCCTGCCCAGCACCATCGGAATGCACACTGTCTGCTTTGCAGACAGTGTACATTCCTGGGGGCTGGAGTGCTATGGTAATGACCTCTGCTCCCTTAAGGGAGCCAAGGCCATTTCTATAGAACTGTTCCCCATTGGCAGAACGGTGGGAACCTCATAATACTATGGTGGTCATTCTAACCCTGGCGGTAAAAACCTCCAGGGCGAATGACCGCGGTAGCACCGCCAACAGGCTGGCGGTGCACCGCTGGGCATTCTGACCGCGGCGGTTCTGCCGCGGTCAGTAGCGGGAAACCGGCGGTCTCCCGCCGGTTTCCCGCTGCCCTGCAGAATCCCCCATGGCGGCGGAGCGCGCTCCGCCGCCATGGGGATTCTGACACCCCCTACCGCCATCCTGTTCCTGGCGGGTCTCCCGCCAGGAACAGGATGGCGGTAGGGGGTGCCGCGGGGCTCCTGGGGGCCCCTGCAGTGCCCATGCCAATGGCATGGGCACTGCAGGGGCCCCCGTAAGCGGGCCCCAAAAGGAATTTCAGTGTCTGCTTTGCAGACACTGAAATTCGCGACGGGTGCTACTGCACCCGTCGCACTCCAGCAACTCCACCGGCTCCATTCGGAGCCGGCTTCATTGTTGCTGGGTCTTTCCCGCTGTGATGGCGGGCGGCCTTTTGGCGGTCGCCTGCCAGCACAGCGGGAAAGCCAGAATGGCCGCCGCGGTCTTGTGACCGCGGTGCTGTCATTTGGCGGTAACCGCATGGCGGGCGGCGACCGCCGCCCGCCGCGGTTAGAATCACCGCCAATGTTCCTGACAGTTACCCCACCGGGAACATTGTAATACAGTTGGGGGACACCACCACCTGAGGCTTCTAATATGAAAAAAAAAATGTTTGTCAATAAATATTTTTAAAACCATTTTAAAACATGTTACGTTGGTGGTGCTTTATAAATATGTGTAAGGGAATTGAGTTTTAATATTTATTTTTAGATTTAAAAATGTATAATCTTTAAAATTCATTTTAATAAAATTGCTTTCTACAGGGAGATCTCTGTCCCGTTGGTGGAGATCTCTAAAAACAGATCTAAAGTTAATATTAGTAAGTCTACATGTAGGTGTAAATCTACTCGTGGAAATAATAAATTCCATCCATGATGAGATTTATGTCTGAGTATAGGTATTGATCTACACATTTAAAATTACCTTTGTAATTACCTTTAAGAATCAGCCCTATAGTTTGTGCACAAAAAAGACCAAAAGGTGCCTTTTTGAACTCAACAGGGGGCCTGATTTGCAAAGGTATACTTACACTTTTGTGTAAGTTTGCTATTTTTTTGGTATTCACAAATGAAGTTAATCTCTGTGAATCAAGGCCTATGATGGGTGCACAAACCTCTTAGCTGTGTAATGTTTAAAGAGGTGTGAAAACGTTTTTACTAATTAAAGATTGGCATAATTAACCTGTACTCTATTTCATGTAGGCCTCAACTGAATGCTACTTAAATGTGGATTACACCAGAGTTTTTCATAAAGGCATGAATTCAGCTAACAACACGGACAAATACATTTTTCTCTTTCTTTCCTATCTTCTTTGCTTTGCTCTGACCCGTATCATGGTCACAAGTGTATATCTTTTCATGACACAAATGCATTCTTGAAACAGCAGTATGAATGGGGATTGTATTGGGATTTAGGTGGTCATTCTAACCCTGGCGGTAAAAACCGCCAGGGCGAATGACCGCGGTAGCACCGCCAACAGGCTGGCGTTGCACCGCTGGGCATTCTGACCGCAGCGGTTCTGCCGCGGTCAGTAGCGGGAAACCGGCGGTCTCCCGCCGGTTTCCCGCTGCCCTGCAGAATCCCCCATGGCGGCGGAGTGCGCTCCGCCGCCATGGGGATTCTGACACCCCCTACCGCCATCCTGTTCCTGGCGGGTCTCCCGCCAGGAACAGGATGGCGGTAGGGGGTGCCGCGGGGACCCTGGGGGCCCCTGCAGTGCCCATGCCAATGGCATGGGCACTGCAGGGGCCCCCGTAAGCGGGCCCCAAAAGGAATTTCAGTGTCTGCTTTGCAGACACTGAAATTTCGCGACGGGTGCTACTCCACCCGTCGCATTCCAGCAACTCCGCCGGCTCCATTCGGAACCGGCTTCATTGTTGCTGGGTCTTTCCCGCTGTGCTGGCGGGCGGCCTTTTGGCGGTCGCCCGGCAGCACAGCGGGAAAGCCAGAATGGCCGCCGCGGTCTTGTGACCGCGGTGCGGTCATTTGGCGGTAACCGCATGGCGGGCGGCGACCGCCGCCCGCCGCGGTTAGAATCACCGCCTTAGTTTGCAGACTTTCCTGAGAGCACTTCGACTCAGATACATTCTGACTCAGACTCTGCTGATATTTCTTAGACTCATTCTGGGAAATACATTTGATGTTATGTTTGAGTTTATGCTGTTCTGAGACTCTACTGAGTTTCTTGTGCCTCTCTTTGTGGGAAGTTCTGTTACATCTTTTATGCTTTCACCTCTCGAACCTTGAACTCTTAATGAGTTCCACTGATACTCCTTTTCTACATTATTAAGTTTACAAGAGGATAATCATGGAACACACCTCATGCCTTACTCTGTAATTGTATTGAAAATCTTATGATATGCTAATAAAGAATTTAGCTACTAAAAAGATTTAAATACAAATTTGAAAAGTATACCAACAATCTATCGCATTATTGACTTCTACTAAACTGTCTAATAATTAGAAATGTTAATAACCTGTTGATTAAATTGCAGCTGTAATCAATTTGTTCTTACTTCCAAGGTGCCAGTGGGGTGGGGGAACTTCCTGTTTCCACTTACATTAATATTCAAGCTATTGGAGTTCCCTATAGTACCCGCTCCACAAGAGGTTATTGTACATCCTATGATAAATAACTGGTAAGCAATAGCAAAGGGCTGGGGTTTCATACAAAACCATTTACTCTACTTCGCATGACTCTATGGGCCAGATGTAGGTAGGTTCCGATTTGTGACTTGCAAATTGCGAGTCAGAGCGACTTGCAATTTGCGAGTCGCAAATCATAATGTAGGATGATGTCCCTGACACCATCTGCAACTCGCAAGGGGGTCGTAAAGGCCCACCTCATGTATATTCATGAGGTGGGTCGCAATTTGCAACCCCCTTGAGACTCGCGGCACTCACAGGGATGGTGGCCTGCTGGAGACAGCAGACCACCATGTCTGTGACTGCTTTTAAATAAAGCAGTTTTTTTTCTTTATAATGCAGCACGTTTTCCTTAAAGGAAAAAGAGATGCATTACAAAACTAAAAAATGAAACGTTTCGTTTCATTTTTTCAGAGCAGGCAGTGGTCCATATTTTTAATGCCATTCCTTTTTGCGAATGGGTTAGCACCCATTTGAAACGGGTGCTAACTGCGATTGTTTTGCGACCGCGTTCGCGGTCACAAAACTATACAACATCGCACTGCGACTCACAATTAGGAAGGGAACACCAAAATTCGCTGTTTGCGATGTGCAAAAAGTTTAGTACATCTGGCCCTAGTTGATCTGGTGTTCAGTGGAATGCTAGGGTTGTTTGTGCAGTCCCTACCACATTACGCCCTTTGTGAATGAATTATTAGAGATTTGGTGCATCGTGTCACTAAGCCATTTAGTTGAGGTTATGACAATTTTTGATGTAAAACTCTTTATGCATTCAAAATTTTACTGGTGATGCAGATTATGCTGCTTTGTTATGCCTGTACCATTGCTAAGTCATAGTAAATATTGGCCTAGATCTGGAACTTCTAGTAACAATTTAAATAAAGAGCAGATAAAGCAGGGAGGATAGGCTCAGCATTGCAAGTGTTTTTATCTAACGATCTAGCTATACACAGCATGGCATGAGGCACGCAAATCGTCTTCACTGCAGCCTGGAAATCTGTAAATTTAATCTTATAGCATTGATTATTACGCTATCAGAGTTCCAAGAGCACTACAATCTGTATGTGCATTTTAAATGTGAACTGTTCTTTAAGAAATTGCTCTGTAACTGTTTCAGGCTGGTGCAATGTATCCTACGCTTACCCGCAGGAGCAAACACTAAACCTGGAATTGTCAAACAGAGGGGGTTATTCTAACTTTGGAGGAGTGTTAATCCGTCCCAAAAGTGACGGTAAAGTGACGGATATACCACCAGCCGTATTACGAGTTCCATAGGATATAATGGACTCGTAATACGGCTGGTGGTAAATCCGTCACTTTTCCGTCACTTTTGGGACGGATTAACACCTCCTCCAAAGTTAGAATAACCCCCAGAGTCTTTTAAAATGTCTGTTTTGACGACCAGGAAATCAATAATCTGTCGTCTTAATTTAGTACTTAATTTCTCTATTTCTTTTCTTTGAATTGAATTCACTCTTTTATGTCTACTGTTTATGAAGTAGCCTAAAATATAAATCAAAACAGGTGGAAGAATGTGCGTTGCAATTAAAAACAAAATAGCACACTATGGCCCATATTTATACTTTTTTAGTGCCGCATTTGTGCCACTTTTTGACACACAAGCGGCGCAAACGTACAAAATACAATTGTATTTTGTAAGTTTGCGCCACTTTTGCATCAAAAAATTACGCAAATGCAGCGCAAAAAAAGTATAAATATGGGCCTATGCTCGGGCACTTGTTCACACAGTACAAATTCAGGCTTTCTGGCACTTTTTCTTCCACTATCAATGGTTCCGTAGGGAGTATGTCTAAAAAATAGAAATTAAGTAATAAATCATGTGGTGTGGTTTAGGTGAAAATAAGCACGAAGAGCAGAGATAACAAGACTGCAATGTAGAAACAAGTCACAAGTTGAGGACGACTGCTATGAAGCACTAACCAGGTACAGGGATGAGGTTAGTCCCGCTGAAATATTACTTTCTCAAGGCCTGGTGCTAGGAGTTCAGTTTACCTTCAAGGAGGCCATAAGGAGGATACGTTTGTCACAAAGAGCAGATGGAACATCACAGACCGTTGCAGCTGTAGTGCAAAGATCCAATGATCACCGGAGCTTCACATTAGTAGTCTTTGTGGGCAGTCGTCATTGTGGTATGAGGTCCATGTCTTGTGTTGCTGGTGTTGTTAACTATCTCTGTCAGCACAAAGAGCAGGTTTCAGTGGTGGTTTGCATTGGTGGTCATCACGAGTAGCCAAAGCTTCAGGATTTTAACCTTTTCCTTTTGGGAGGAACCTTCAATGACATCAGATGAAGGTCCAGGAAGAAGGAGGCACCTCTTGGGGATCAGGACTCACTTCAATATAGTCCAGTAGCAGGGCTCAGGCAGGCCCAGACAGATCCAGACAGGTTCAGTCAGTGCTGGTCAGCTGAGAATGACCTTGTAGTCACTCTGGATAGCCTGGGATCAAAGAGAGGTTCTGGAGGTACTCTATTGATATATGCTGCCAGACTTTGTGTGGGGGAATTCCCTTTTTTACCTCCAAAACTGGCTCTGGTCAGGTTTCCCTTTGCCCTGATCCAGGCACCAAACTGTCTAGGGTGGCAACAGACAGGGCAGGACTGATGCCATATTTCATTGTGTGTGCTGTAGGCAGAACCCTCTGAAGTGTAAGTGAGGCTAGGTACAGAGTCTCCTCAGCCATCCTGTCATGATGGCCCATCCTGCCCCCGGCTAATCCCTGTTTCTCACACTGTCTGGAAGCAATACAGAAACCATAGTAGGAGAACCATTTATAGTCATGTGACAAAGGGCACAAATAGAACGACATAGGGGCATATTTAAGGAAAGTGGAGCTGCACCTAGTGCATTGCCACTTTCTTTGCGCCCTTTAGCGTTCCCCTACTGCCACCATATGTGTGCCGTATCTGAGATATGGCACACCATGGCGCAGGGTAGGGGGCAATAGCGTAATTTTTATTGACGCTATTGATGTATTCTGCAAGAATAGCACCAAAATATTGGTGCTGCTCCTGCAGAGTACATACGGGCCCATTATAAATAATTGAAGCCCCCTTTTAACACCTGCTCTGGGCAGGCATTAAAAGTGCTGTAAAAAATTATGCAAGGAAATCTGTTAGATTTTCTTGCGCCATTTTTTTAGCCCCCCCTAATGGGGGAACGCCCCCTTTGCATACATTATGCCTGCTGCAGGCATAATGTAGCTCAAAGGGTTACAAGGTGGTGCAATGCATGCATTGCACCACTTTGTAAATATATAGAGAAGATTTGGCTTTGTTGGGCTACAGTAGCGTAAATAAATTATGCTAATGTGAAACAAGGTGGCGCTTGGGGCTTATAAATGTCCCCCATGGTTGAGTAGGAGAAGAAAATGCTAAGGAGCATATTTATACTCTGCTTGCGCTGGATTTGACAAATTTTTTTAATGCAAATTCGGCGCAAACCTAACACCTTATTTATACTTTGACGCCGATCCCCATGAAGGTCAAAATTCCACTGTGTGCGTCATTTTCTGGATGCGTGAAACTGCCTTGTGTTAATGACATGCAAGGTAGGCGTTCCCATCCAAAAAATGACTTTAACACCTGTGCGCCATATTTATCCAACCGCGCAAAAATCCCGCACGGCAGGGAGGTGGAGTTGGAAACTGCTGCATAACCTGATTTGCGTCAAAAATTAAAGGTCAGGGCAGGTGTTAAAATGGGGCAAACACACCAGTACTTAAGAAAAACACACAGAAGCAACCTCAGAGCTCCAAAAGGAAGACATGGAGGTGCTATTCATCCAGCATGCACGAAGACGCAGAGCACAGGAGCAACAGCAGCAGCTTCCACCACACCAGCAGGGACCCCAAAGGCAATGCAGAAGGCAAGAAGGCAGGAGAGGATATTCCAGATCAGGACAACCCTTCAGGGCCTCTGGGAACATGACATCATCCGGAGGAACAGACTAAACTGGCAAGCCATACAGCAGCTGCTGGGTAACATTGAGCCACAGTTGGCACCCAGCTTGCAGACACCCCACATCATTCCACCATAGATCAAGCTGCTAGCTGTCCTCCACATATTGGCAAGTGGCTCTTTTCAAACCACTGGTGCCCTGGTTGCCAGGATCTCACAGCCCTCATTCTCTGCCTTCCTATCCAAGGTACTGGATGCCATCATCTCCCTCACACCCCGCCACATCAGCTTCCCCAACACACAGCTGAACAGCAGGAGACCAAGCAGGGCTTCTACCAAATCAACAGCTTCCGACACGTTCTTGGTGCTATTGACTGCACACATGTACGAATTGTGTCATCTGCTGCAACTGAGCATCTACACCGCAACAGGAAGCACACACACTCCATCAATGTGCAGGCCATTGTGGATCACTAGGGATTGATCACCAACATCGTGGCAAAGTATCCTGGGAGTGTACATGATTCATTCATATTCCGCCACTGCACCATCAATCAACACTTCCAGGATGGACGATATGGAAATGGCCTAATTGTTGGTAAGTACAAAAATCTAGTTATATACACACTGCACAGCAACCCTTTAGGACACACAACACATACACCACTACATTGACACATGGCCAGGAAGACGCTGAGGTTGTGACACTGCTAGTCATGTTTGATATCCTGACATAATGGGATACCCACCTATGGACAAATGACAGATGCAAATAACAACAGATGCCATTCCAGAGACACAAGGGACCAATTTAAAACCACACAGTGACAATGTCATGGCCTTAACTGGCAGTACAACTTGGAAGATGAACCTTCCAACATCACATCAATAACACTCAATCAAGCACCCTTCCAAGCAATACTTCCTGTGTAAGGGGTGTGTAATGTGTTTTGCTGCAGGTCAAACACCATGAGACACATAGCATGATGATGATGACTCTAATGAATGGGACATGGAATCATTGAGGCTGTACCAACATCTCACATCACTCCTGGGCTGACATTAGCTGCTACCAATAAGGAAGTGGACTGTGCTAAGAACACATATTGATGTGACAATATTGCAAAGTGGACATTGCTACACATACGGAATGAGACAATTTCACATATACACAACAGATGTACAGGCATATGGACCTTCTGACAATTAAACCTTTACCCCCCACAACCAAGTTAGCCACCTTATCTGGACCAGGTTCAGTAGTGTAGGTGAACGTTTGAACATGAGCCAACTCGGCGAGGGCACAAAAATCGGTTTGCATAGAACTTGTCACACATGGGATATTTGTGCATTGTCAAGTGTCAACACTTCAGTGTTGCAAACTTATGGAGATGTGTTGTACATCGTCACCTTCCCACATCAAAGGGCCGCACTGTTGTTTTACACATGCTATTACATATGTTGAATTGGATGGGATGTTCAGACCATATAGTGCAACCGTGTTACCACCACAGTGGAATCAATTGTGTGTGTGGAAGTATCATGTCACCTCCAGTGAAGACACAGGGACTCTTCTTTCAAATGACATATTGCAGGGAGATACACAATGTACTGCAAGTTTACAAAAATACCGCTGATATCCAGTCAATCAGCCAAACACCAGTTTAGAAAAATAAACAACCCTATGCTGATAGAATATCCTGGAAGCCTAGGATTCCACACAATAACACAAACACAGATGAGTCACAGACAACACAAGATAACAACTGCCATGCAAAGTGATAATCATGGTGCAAACAACATCCAAATGTTAACACTCATTTTCTCTTTCAGCTGATCAGGGGTATGGGATCCAGCCATGGATCATGACCCCATTTGCCAACCCAAGCACAGCATCAGAGCGTGCCTACAATGAGGCACATCGTAGGACACGTACCATAGTAGAGCGGACCTTTGGCATCCTGAAGTCACGATTCAGGTGCCTCAACATCACTTGTGGCAGCCTCTTATATTCACCTGAAATGGTCTGCAAGATCATTTTGACCTGTGCCATCCTGCACAACATATGTGTGAGGAAGAACATCCCCCTCTATAAACCAGACCCACAAATGCCTGAAGAGGAGGAAGCGGAGGATGCTGTCCATCAACATGAGGGGGACCATCCAAACACTGCAGCAGGATTGCGTCGGAGACAACACATTGTACAAAACTTCTTTTAACTCTAGTCACCACCACTTTCGTACCATATGTCATTAAACACGTCACTTCATCACTCAATCGTGATCTGGGCAATTATTTATGCATCACATGATCCCTAGGAATCATAATCAGAATTTAGCCTCATGGACCACAGCAGAAATACAGATTAGGATACTGAAAAAGCCACATCACATTTGATGGGTATGAATGTACACTCAGCTTCACACACAGTGTTGATGACATATATCCTGTCTATTTCACATTTGAATGGCAATATCAGAGGACCACAGCTAAAGCGCTCATCCATGTTGCCAACATGGTTCATTGCAGCTTAATGGAACACAACTAAGACACCATCATTCATAAGTTAAAAAACTGCTTCATACATGAGGCAGTGGATGTGCTCTTGCATTGGTAACCAGAATGTATGACCAGACCCTTGACAGTAGTAAGTGTGACATCAGCTATCTCTGTGACAAGAAGTCCATTTAAGCTGCAAGTGGATAGCACAAGTGCCCCAGGTATGACAAGCATTGCTCACAAGACATGCCCTGCGCATACCATCCCAGATTATAAGTCCTGCCACAGGCATGTTTTCTTTTTCTCCCCACCCTTCTCTAGGGGACCATGTAAGTGGACAATTTGTACCCTGATAACCTTCATCTCCACACACCCAGGCTCACATTCTGACTCCTGTGTGCTTCCCTCTTTAGTATGGCAAGCCATAGTCACAGTTCATCTGTCTGCATGGACTTCAGGTCCGATGATGCACTGCCTGGTATTCTGTAGGACCTGTAATCACCTGTCCATTGCTTCCCATGTGAAAGGTACTGTTGGCCCTTTGAACTTGATTCTCACCTACAGGACTTGTGAGAGACTGAAGCTGCACACACCTGTCAGCACTTAGCTGCAGACCAGCAATTTGAACCTGCACTGCCATTCCTGCTGCCTCGAACGGCTTAGAAGCTGCCATTTTATGTATATCCTTGTTGTGCATTGCCGTATAAATCACTTGTGTAACACAGGCCTGGGGTTATTGTGTAACGTTGCAGCCCACAGAACAAATACAGTTTTTATTTTCCACAGTGTTGTTCCAGCTTTTCACAGTCAGAGTCTGCTCACTGTGCATTTACCTTGTTCATGTTTGTTCCTGACAGAGCCTGCATCCTGTTAGCCTGACCGTTTCCTGTCTTTGTGTTACCATAGAGGTTCCCTGTGGCTACATTTGTCTCATAGTTGCTTTCCATGCCCTCTCTTTCCTCCTGGGGTATTGTGTCTGGTAGGTCTACGATGAATCCTTAAATAGATTGTATAGTGTAATCAGTTTACTTATCGTATCATGGTCTGGGACATGCATTCAAATATCCTAATCCAGGCCCCATCCCTTGTCTGGGTTTTATGTATGCATGAGTGACAAACAGTGACAGTGTACTATGGCTGTATGCATGGATTTCGTATGGTGCCTCCAGCATAACAAACAACATTTGCTAATGTGCATGAAAGGACAAAACATGTTTGTGCCCTGACGGTTCACACACAGATTCACATTGGCCGCAACCCAATGATGGTGCTTGCGTGGTGACTAGCTGTGAGATTAATCAGCACAGAGGCACTGATGTTCCCTGTTGCACTGGGAATTTTAGAGGCCACCCTGCGTACAAATGTTGTGATGAAACCTGCCGGTTTCTAATTAATGATCTATTAAGTTTGTGAGCACACCAAGGTTGCCGTTTTGTCAGCCTCATAAAACTTCTGCAGTCCCATCGCTCGACTAGCTCCATGTGTGTTGTCAATTCCTCTTTGACTTTCGGTCAATTCTGCTTTTTAGGATACTCTGTTAATGCAGGGAATGGCTCCACAGACTCATGACTAGATCTGCACATAACTGTGACAACATGGAGGCCAATACTGGCACAGGGTACACATGGCCACACACTTGAACTGGACACCTTTGTGCAATTAACCTCTGGAAATATGTGAACACAAGCAGCTTGGTCTGCTGGTCCTCCAGTCACAAGAGAACCATAGGTAATTTATATGACTCAAACTGCGGAGTGACATTACATTTTTGGATTGGTTTTGGGACTCTGGGGGTCATTACAACATTGGCGGTAAAAGCTGCTTACCGCCGTGCAGAAGACCGCCAATACACCGCGGCGGCGGCGGGAGACCGCCACAGCTATTATGACACACATCACGGAATCCGCCGAAATTCAGACACCCACACAAGTCCGCCACACCAAAGGTCAGCGATAAATATGCGGAAACAAATCCTCCACCTCCACGCCAACAGAAACACGCCCATGCTATTATGACCCACGAATCCACGCGGCGGTCTTTCAACCGCGGTATTCCATTGGCGGTACACACCGCTGTGCTCAAAATACACACACAGCTCCAAAACACCACCACATTGGACAATTCCAAATACACACACCTGATACACATACACACACCACTCCCACACACCCAACACTATATAAAACACACACCCACATCACCCACAAACCCCTACAACCACAAATTAGAGACGAAGGCCAGAGAGAGACAGCACAGAATAGATAACACCATCACACAGAGGCACACTACACCATCACCCACACAACATCCTCGCACAAAACACCACATACCACTACACTCACCACACTCATGAACACATACACCACCCCACACATCACACACAACGCCCCATGTCACGCCAAAGACACCCCCGCTTCTCCGAGGAGGAGCTCAGGGTCATGGTCGAGGAAATCATCAGGGTAGAGCCACAGCTATTTGGCTCACAGGTACAGTACACATCCATAGCCAGGAAGATGGAGCTATGGCAAAGAATAGCCGACAGGGTCAACGCTGTGGGACAGCACACAAGAAATAGGGAGGACATCAGGAAGAGGTGGAACGACCTACGGGGGAAGGTGCGTTCCACGGTATCCAGGCACCACATCGCGGTACAGCGGACTGGCGGCGGACCCCCCCCTCCTCCCCCACAACTAACAACATGGGAGGAGCAAGTCTTGTCCATCTTGCATCCGGAGGGCCTCGCAGGAGTCGTTGGAGGAACGGACACTGGAAAGTCAAATCTTCACTATCATATCCCCCACCCTACCTGCATGCTATCACACACCCCCACCCTCACACCCTCCCCTATCACCCTAACTCCTCACTAATCTACCCATAACACCAACCACCCATCCCAACCCCAAGACCTGCATGACACAACTAAGCATGGACACCCATCACTAAAGCATGCCCACTGCACAGACCCAGAACACCTCCCAACCATCACCACACAAGCCCCCACACAGGAATGGCTGCACTGGGGTTCACGCACACCCAACCATTGCACACCATGAAACACACACATGCAATAATCATGTACTTATACCCCCGCAGGAACCCGAAGAAACGTCACCACACCAGAGGGTCCAGACAACACCACTCCACCCCCAGAAGAGGCCTACAGTGACGACAGCAGCTCTGCCCTACTGGATCTTGATGACCAGCCCGGACCATCGTGGGCCTCAAGACAGTCGGTTCCCCTTGACCAGCCACAGCCCAACACCGAGCTTCCACCCTCTGGTAACCCCAGCACAGCACCCACCCAGCGGGCCCATACCTCCCTACCAAGGACAGGTCAATCAGCGGTGTGTCCACCACTACAGGGCACCCAGGCTAACCCACCACCCCAACAACAACAGGGACCTGGGGGCAGTGGTAGTGGGCACACAGTCCGGGGGACGGAGGCTCAGGAACACCGGGGAACTGGGAGGGCTGCTGTGCGACAGAGGGAGGACAGGCCAAGGGAACCCACTCTCCACAAGGCCCTATCTTCCATCATGGGAGCATACCACCACTCCCAGGAGACAATGGCAACGGTCCTTGCCAAGTTGCAGGAGACCCTGCATCTGCAGGAGGAGCAGTATTTGGGGTTCAGGGAGGATCTCAGGACCATCGGCTCCGCCCTTGGCACCATCGTAGGGGTGCTGACGGACATTCAAAAGACCTTGAGGGACACCGTGGCACTCCAAGGGGCCCCTGACACTAGCCAGGACGATGAAATGCCCACCACCTCCCCCGGCGCTAGTGGACAGAACCGCCCCGCCACAGGACCACCACACCAGCACCCCACCCCCTGCAGACGGACAACCACCATGAAAGCGGGCCCTGAGATCCAGGAACAGGACAGAGCAAGATGGCAAGACCCCCGCCAGGAAATAAGACCACCCTGATTGTCCCCCACTGTCCCACTTTGTTACCCTGTCCAGATTGGAACTGCCCCAGCTCCACTTCCAATGGCCAGATGTGCAATGTACCTGTGAGACTAATAGAATGGACTCTGCCATGGACAGTCTTACACCATGACCTCTCCCCATTTCACAACCCCCCTATATTTTTATGCACTTCAATAAACACCCTTGAAACCTCAATAATATTGGAGTCAGTCAATGATTGTGAACTTTGTATTGTCAATTACAGTGTTAAAAAAGGTTACCCATTGGAAGGTCAACATACCAATGTCACACATCACAAGCCTTTCAAGGGTGCAAGCTGTTGACACGTAGGTTACCACATTACTGAAACTGAAATGGAGGGGGACAACTCAGTTACCAAATAGGGAGTGAAATGTAGGTAGAGGATAGAGGTAGACGTGTGAAATGTAATATAATGTGAAACATGAAATTGTACTCACCTGTGTCTCATTGAAAATATTGCTGTATGACTGACTCCCTGTTGTAGTTTTCATCTTCTTCAGCTTCCACCTCATCACTGTCCACAGGCTCCACAGGCTCACCCGCTGCAACAACACCGTCATCTGGATCATCCTCCTGCAGAAAAGGCACCTGGCGTCGCAATGCCAAGTTATGGAGCATGGAGCAGGCAATGATGATGTCGCACACCTTCTTCTGTGAGTGGAATAGGGACCCACCTGTCATATGGAGGCACCTGAACCTGGCCTTCAGGAGGCCGAAGGTACGCTCGATCACCCTCCTAGTCTGCCCATGGGCCTCATAGTACCGTTCCTCTGCCCTGGTCCTGGGATTTCTCACTGGGGTCAGTAGCCAGGACAGGTTGGGGTAACCAGAGTCCCCCCAATAGCCATACACGGTGCCTCTGGAGTTCACCCATCATATCAGGGATGCTGCTATTCCGCAGGATGTAGGCGTCATGCACTGAGCCAGGGAACATTGCATTTACCTGCGAGATGTACTGGTCTGCCAAACAGACCATCTGGACATTCATCGAATGATAACTCTTCCTGTTCCTGTACACCTGTTCATTCCTGCGGGGGGGACCAGAGCTACATGGGTCCCATCAATGGCACCTATGATGTTGGGGATATGTCCAAGGGCATCGAAGTCACCTTTCACTGTAGGCAAATCCGCCACCTCAGGGAAAATGATGTATCTCCTTACGTGTTTCAGCAGGGCAGACAACACTCTGGACAAAACGTTGGAAAACATAGGCTGGGACATCCCTGATGCCATGGCCACTGTTGTTTGAAAAGACCCACTTGCAAAGAAATGGAGCACTGACAGCACCTGCATGTCAGGGGGGATTCCAGTCGGATGGCGGATTGGTGACATCAGGTCTGGCTCCAACTGGGTACATAGTTCCCGGATTGTGGCACGGTCAAACCGGTAGGTCACGATGACATGTCGCTCTTCCATTGTCAACAGGTCCACCAGCGGTCGGTACACCGGCGGATTCCGCCATCTTCCAATATGTCCCAACTGACGGTGGCTAAGAAGGGCAACAGCGAAAAAAATGTCAGCATTCCTCCAGGTATGTACCCACAGTCACACACCACACTACACAAGACAATTAACCCATCCGGGAAAGGTTTTGAGTGTAGGCCTCGGTATGTGTGACGCAGTAGTAATTGAAGCCATGTGGGCCCCTGAAATGGCGGCTGCCTGACCTCTAAACTGGGACAATGGAATTGTGGGGTAACTGCGCTGGCGTTGGACACCGTCGCGGTAGGCGGTCGTAGAGCGCAGCGCAATGCTGCATTGGTTAGCATTGGACCCTATGGGTCCCAGGAGCCAATGAACAGGTGCGCTGGCAGTGATGATGCGCACCGCCGCGGACGTCACTGCCGCGGACGTCACCACCATTTTCTATCTCTTCAATCACTAGATACCTGACCTTCGACAGGAAAGGACCTACACTGCTAGTGCTGCTGTGACCTCGGTCTGGAAGCGACGATGGCTGCTGCGTCTGGGGAAAGGGCCCCTGCCTTCACTGCACAGGAGTTGGAGAAACTTGTGGATGGGGTCCTCCCCCTGTATACGCTACTCTACGGTCCTCCAGACCAACCGGTTAGTACACAGGGAGCACGTTGTATGGGCTAGGCCTGGGTGGACAGGGCTGGGTGGATGAGGGAAGGGGGCAGAGTACATAGAACAGTCATGCATGGGGATGAATGGGCCACAGGGATAGAGTTGGGAGGGGGCCAATTACAACGACGGTGCTGTAGGTAATGACTGTTCCTCTTTCCTTGTGCATGTCATGTAGGTCAGCGCCCACCAGAAGAGGGACATTTGGCGTGCCATCGCCAAGGAAGTCCGGACCCTGGGGGCCCACCAGAGACGGGGCACCCACTGCCGGAAGAGATGGGAGGACATTCGCCGCTGCAACAAGAAGACGGCGGAGGCTCAGCTGGGGATGGCCTCCCAACGTGGGAGGGGTGCCCGTCGCACCATGAACCCCCTGATGTTCCGGATCCTGGCGGTGGCCTACCCGGAGTTGGATGGGCGCTTAAGGACATCACAGCTGACACAAGGGGGTGAGTACAACCTCATCCTATGGACTTTGCGTAATGCAGGGGGCTGCTGCGTTTGTCTTGTCTGCCAACGGTAACGGTATGCCATGCACTAAAACTCTCTTTCTTCTGTCTCCACACTTTTTCTGCTCTCCCTGTCCTTCTGTACATCAGCATCAACAGGCGGAGGTACAGTGGCACCGGAGCACGAGGGAGCTGCATCCCACATGGCCATGGAGGGCCACACCACAGACTCTGAATTCACCAGTGGGACGGAGGGCGAGGGGAGCTTCACGTCAGCCACAGGATCACCAAACAGCGACACGGACTCATCCGCCGATGGGAGCTCCCCTGTGGTGGCGGCACCATCTGTGCACCCCACTTCTACAGGTACAGCCGCCACCTCCCCTACCAGCACCGCCCTCCCAGCAGCCCCTCAGCGTTCGCCCCGTGCCCGCTCACCCATGAGGGTGGGCATCACCTTCGCCCCAGGCACCTCAGGCCCTGCCCCAGTCACCCCTGCTGCCCTCAGTGAGGAGGCCATTGGCCCCCTCAGGTCACTCACTGTTGGGCAGTCTACCATTGTGAATGCCATCCAGGGTGTAGAACGAGAGTTGAAACACGGTAATGCATTCCTGGAGGGCATTCATTCTGGTCAGGCTGTCCTTCAGCGAACCCTGCAATCTCTGGCCTCAGCACTGATGGCAGCCATTGTCCCTGTGTCCAGCCTCCCCCCTCCAACTTCCTCCACCCAGACCCAATCCCCTGTACCTCAGCCCATCCCAAGCACACCTACAGACCAGCATGCACACAAGTCAACACACACAAGTAGCTCAAGCAAACATAGGCACCACACACACCACAGGCACTCACACAAGCATCAGACCCATACAGACACAGCAACATCCACTGTCTCCACTGTGTCCCCCTCCTCCTCTTCTCCCTCCTCCCTCCCAGTGTCGTCTACACACACACCTGCATGCACCACATCTACAGGCAGTAGGACTCGCACCAGGACACCCAGCACCACAAGCCGCTCACCTGCACTCACCACCTCCACTGCCATATACACGTCCCCTGTGTCCTCTCCCAGTGTGTCTGTGACGCCCCCTCCCAAAGTACACAAACGCCGGCAATCACTCACCCAACATCCATTCACCTCACGACAGACTCCAGTACCTGCACCTGCACCCAAAATAGCTAAAGTGACACCTCCTACAACCACCTCCTCTTCCTCCACTCCCAGAGCCCCTCCAGCTACCCATCCCAGTGTACGTCAGAAACTGTCCCTATGTCAAATTGACCTTTTTGTCCCCCCCTTCCAATTCATCAGTCCGGTCGTAGCGCCTCAGCTAAAAAGCCTCCAGTACCAGTGGTGCGTGTACCAGGTTTTTGGAGTGCCCCGTCCACCAGGGCAGGCAGTAGGACCCGGAGCCAAGGCACTGTCAGCCCACCCCCTGTAAAGGCTCCGAAATTGGAGAGTGGACGACGGGACCGTGTCAAGACTCCTGGTGGGACACACAGTGAAATGGGATCCAAGGCGATTGGTGAGTCATCTGTAACTCAAAAGAAGGTGGGGAAGGTCCCAAGGAAGTCTCCCCAACCTGTTGTGAGTGTCACGGCGGAGAAGTGCGCCATCATTTCCGGCGGTCCAGACACAACCGCCAGCACCGTCGTCACTGGTCCAGAGACCACCGCCAGAGTCATAGCCCAGGAGGGCCCAAGTATCGTTACTGGTCCGGAGACCACCTCCAGAGTCATAGCCCAAGAGGGCCCAAGTATCGTTACTGGTCCGGAGACCACCGCAAGAGTCATACCCCAGGAGGGTCCAAGTATCGTTACTGGTCCGGAGACCACCGCCAGAGTCATAGCACAGAAGGGCCCAAGTATCGTTACTGGTCAGGAGACCACCACCAGAGTCATAGCCCAGGAGGGCCCAAGTATCGTTACTGGTCAGGAGACCACCGCCGGAGTCACAGCCCAGGAGGGCCCAAGTATCGTTACTGGTCAGGAGACCACCGCCACTGCCGGAGTCACAGCCCAGGAGGGCTTAAGTATCGTAACTGGTCAGGAGACCACCGCCAGAGTCATAGCCCAGGAGGGCCCAAGTATTGTTACTGGTCAGGAGACCACCACCAGAGTCATAGCCCAGGAGGGCTCAAGTATCGTTACTGGTCAGGAGACCACCGGCACCGCCAGAGTCACAGCCCAGGAGGGCCCAAGTATTGCTACTGGTCAGGAGACCACCGCCACCGCCGGAGTCACAGCCCAGGAGGGCTCAAGTATCGTAACTGGTCAGGAGACCACTGCCAGAGTCATAGCCCATGAGGGCCCAAGTATCGTTACTGGTCAGGAGACCACCACCACCGCCAGAGTCACAGCCCAGGAGGTCTCAAGTATCGTAACTGGTCAGGAGTCCACTGCCAGAGTCATAGCCCAGGAGGGCCCAAGTATTGTTACTGGTCAGGAGACCACCGCCAGAGTCATAGCCCAGGAGGGCCCAAGTATCGTTACTGGTCAGGAGACCACCGCCACCGCCGGAGTCACAGCCCAGGAGGGTCCAGAATCCCACAGCCCCGCTGGGCAATGATGGAACGTCAAGCCACACACCAACGTCCAGTTTGGAGTTCGTCATGCCACACACCAATGTCCAGTGTGGAGTTCGTCATGCCACACACCAACGTCCAGTGTGGAGTTCGTCATGCCACACACCAATGTCCAGTGTGGAGTTCGTCATGCCACACACCAATGTCCAGTGTGGAGTTCGTCATGCCACACACCAATGTCCAGTGTGGAGATCGTCATGCCACACACAAATGTCCATTGTGGAGATCGTAATGCCACACACCAATGTCCATTGTGGAGATCGTAATTCCACACACCAGTATCCGTACCAGAACGCCATGGCAAAGCACCGCTGAACAAGGCCAAGACCGCCATGGTGAAGACCGCTGAACAGGGCAAAGACTGCCATGGCAAAGCACCGCTGAACAAGGCCAAGACCGCCATGGTGAAGACCGCTGAACAGGGCAAAGACTGCCATGGCAAAGCACCGCAGAACAAGGCAAAGACCGCCATGGTGAAGACCGCTGAACAGGGCAAAGACCGCCATGGTGAAGACCGCTGAACAGGGCAAAGACCGCCATGGCAAAGCACCGCTGAACAAGGCCAAGACCGCCATGGTGAAGACCGCTGAACAGGGCAAAGACCGCCATGGTGATGACCACTGAACAGGGCAAAGACCGCCATGGCAAAGCACCGTTGAACACGGCCAAGACCGCCATGGTGAAGACCGCTGAACAGGGCAAAGACCGCCATGGTGAAGACCGCTGAACAGGGCAAAGACCGCCATGGTGAAGCACCGCTGAACAAGGCCAAGACCGCCATGGTGAAGACCGCTGAACAGGGCAAAGACCGCCATGGTGAAGACCGGTGAACAGGGCAAAGACTGCCATGGCAAAGCACCGCTGAACAAGGCAAAGACCGTGTGGGTATGAATAGTCCGGCACATCAGGCATTGTTCTCCCATGTGCAGCTGGGACTGTGACAGGACATGTACTTTCACGGGGAGACTCATCCAGTCTGGGCACCAGTCCCACCCAGTACCAGTAGAGAACTGCATCTACTTGCGAAGATGTGTCTTTGCACTCCCCAGGATGGCACAGTGGGCAACCCACCCACTGTAGAGACTTGAGAGACTGTGGCTTTGCACTCCCCAGGATGTCACAGTGGGCAAGCCACCCACTGTAGAGACTTGAGAGACTGTGGCTTTGCACTCCCCAGGATGTAACAGTGGGCAACCCACCCACTGAAGTGACTTGAGAGACTGTGGCTTTGCATTCCCCAGGATATAACAGTGGGCAAGCCACCCACTTGTTAGACTTGAGAGACTGTGGCTTAGCACTCCCCAGGATGTAACAGTGGGCAAGCCACCCACTGTAGAGACTTGAGAGACTGTGGCTTTGCACTCCCCAGGATGTCACAGTGGGCAAGCCACCCACTGTAGAGACTTGAGAGACTGTGGCTTTGCACTCCCCAGGATGTAACAGTGGGCAACCCACCCACTGAAGTGACTTGAGAGACTGTGGCTTTGCACTCCCCAGGATGTAACAGTGGGCAAGCCACCCACTTGTTAGACTTGAGAGACTGTGGCTTAGCACTCCCCAGGATGTAACAGTGGGCAAGCCACCCACTGTAGAGACTTGAGAGACTGTGGCTTTGCACTCCCCAGGATGTAACAGTGGGCAACCCACCCACTTGTTAGACTTGAGAGACTGTGGCTTAGCACTCCCCAGGATGTAACAAAGGGCAAGCCACCCACTGTAGAGACTAGAGAGACTGTGGCTTTGCACTTCCCAGGATGGCACAGTGGGCAACCCACCCACTGAAGTGACTTGAGAGACTGTGGCTTTGCACTCCCCAGGATACATCAATGGGCATGGAGCCCCATCGTGGATCTGGCTTTGCATTCATCTGGCTGAGGTGCCCCCCTTTCCCTTCCCCCTGAGGTGCCTGTAGTGTTTCTATCTGATGCCCCGCAGTGTTCTCTCGGATTTTGGTCAAGTATCTATTGTGGCCGTTGCCCATGCATTTTTGGACTGTTGGTGCACGGACATTGTTGTGTACATATCTGCACTACTTCTTGTATTGTACATTTATTTTTGACAGATTTCGTTATATATATATACGTATATTTTTTAATGAGTAGTATATTGGCACAATACAAAGTTTGACCGCTATTCGCTTTGTCTTAGCATTCTTCCGGGGGGATTGTGGGTTGTTACTGTGATTTTTGTGAATGCATTGGTGTGTATGTTGTAATATGCGAGGGTGGGGGTGGGGGTGTTTGGTGGGTGTCCCCGTAACTTTTGCCTCCCCCCTCCCCATGTCGTAGGTGCTGTACTCACCAGTATGTTCTGCGCCTACGTCGCTGTTGGTCGTAGATGAGCAGGAATGCAAGGGCAGGGAGTATTTGTAGTTCCGGATCCATGGTGTCCTCGTTCCTCGTGGGATGTGTTGAGGTGAGCGTTTTCCCATTGAAATGGCTGTTTCTGCCGTGTTTTTATTCACGGTGAATCCGCCCCGGAAAAGTTGGCGGATTGGTGTGTTGTGATAGTGTGGGCGGTACATTGTCTTCCGCCTGTCTGTTGGCGGTGACCGCCGCGCTGTTTGTCTGTACCGCCGTGGCGGGCGGTGTGTTAAAGTGGCTGTCTTAGTTGGCGGTTTCCGCCAGGGTCGTAATTCCCTTTTTTTGTCCGCCGGCCTGTTTGCGGTATTACCGCAGCTTTAACACCGTCCGCCAGGGTTGTAATGACCACCTCGGTGTCACAAACACTGTACCTACATAGCATTTTCAAATGCCTGACTCATGGGTAGTATACAAACAAGTGACCAGCAAGTGGTTTCCAACATTCCAGTACATGTGATGGCTTACTCTTGGAACATTGCCATTATCAACTGTCTTCTATCCATCCTGTGCATAGTTTGTCATGGGAGATGTTTTTCCACAAAAGTCAGGGAAGTTCACACAGCATTAAATGCTATGTGTATGACAAACACATATCCTGACTCTTTTCCACACTGAATAGCATCTGATGGTTATCCACAATTACAACACATGCATACAAGCACATTAATGAAAGCACGTCTTGTGACGTTCACACAGAGGCACAACAACAATTGAAATAGACAAATCACAGACATAAACACACAGGCCATGAGTAAATGTATTAAGATACGCAGCATTGCTATCCTCTATTGATGCACCACCTGCTCAAATTTGGGAATACCAATTTATATTCCAAATGTTTAGATCTCTGTTGCGTCAGATAAGAGTGCTCATCCGGTACAACAACATGAGTATTATGGTCCACAGTAGTGTGGTCTGCCACATGTGCCCAAACACTGGAAGACACAAGGCAGGCACAAACAGCCTATCTCTACAGTTACAGCTTTCATGTATGTTAAAAATGAGAGAAACAACACAAACACAGTTAAAGACAGATATTTTGACGCAAATGCATTTAAAAAGATGCATATGTGTCAAATTTTGCGTGCATATGCATTGAAAAATGATGCTCACAGCCATTATACATCCATTGGGCCCTAGCGGTAATTCCTACACTGTACCCCATGAAATTGGTTATCAATGAAAAATATATAGAACTATGAATGCGGGGGAATTTTGAAGCATTTGTGTCAAAAATATTTGACGCACAGCCCGTAAGCGTCATACATTTTTCAAGCATCATAATAAAAACGCACCGCATTTGAGACAGGAAGTGATGTAATAGGATATCCTATTTACAGAAATGGTACAGTGGGTATACTTTCACTTTCACTTTGCAGTCTGTGATTCTTCTAGACTGTGTGGCTGTGCTGAGAGTTTTGTCTGTCCAAATTGTGCTTTTGTCTCCTGTGTGCCATCCTATTTGTATCTGTTGTTTCTGTAATTGTCTCAGTTATTCAGTGTAAGTGTGTTTTTGTCATATTTGGTGTCTAATTTTGTCTTTGTACTGTTGGGAGTGTGTAGTGGATATTGTTAGTTTGGGGATTGTTGGGCTGTGTGTGGGTTACTTAACTTTCAATTTCCTTCTTCCTTTCCCTGTATTTTCCTCTGTACCCTTTCCTACACCTATTATTTTGTCATGTTCGGTAGGCCACGTCTGGGGAGAATGGGTGAGGAGGAGCTGGGGCATTCATTTGACTGGTGTGCCACTACCTCCCCCTGATGTTAGAGGCTGGTGGCAGGGTGATACAGGGCTATCACATGGAGGCAAGGAGGCTCAGGTGGTCCAAGGTGCTGTACCATCTGCGGAGAATTTTCAACACACAGCGCAACAACCGCCAACTCAAGCATCGCTGGGCTGACCTTGTTGCCAGAGAGCAAGACCTGCTGGATCACCTGGGTGTGGTGATTGGTGGCCCTGTTGGTGAGTACAATTCAGACGAATGTGTACATTTAAATGCTCTGTAGTGACAGTAGCAGATTTGTTGACATGCTGCATGCAATGTTTGTGGACATGTGGAATGCAAGTTAAATATACAGTGGCACAGATTTATACAATATTTGCTACACATTACCGTCATTTGTTGAAGGAACAGCTGCACATACTTACAAAACACAACTTTATTTTGTCAATTATGGCTGCTTCGACCTCAATAGAAGATGGTAATGCTGCTCTAACTTATGTTTCATTCATGGTCTGTCAGTGTACCAGGAAAGAGATGTATTTCACAAGCTAAAGCAAGGAATTCATGTAGTCCCCATTTATTTGGAAAACATGTTTGAACTGTATTCCTGGCCATACGTACAAAGTTCTTCCTAACCTCTGGTAATATCTTAGGCTGATACTTTGAATGTATGCCAAAGTAATGCACACGGGTTCATATCTAAATGTTTGGTGCTACTTTCCTTGGCTGTAGCGTTAAACATGAAGCAAATGCTACAGATTGAGGAAAAAAATATATCTGGCCCTCTGTTCATTGTTCCTGTTTGTTTTAATTTGCCTTGGGCACAATTGCTGGAACAGAGCTGATGCATCTGCCATCTGTGTCACTTTATAGCCATGCAATTCTCATAAGTTATTGGGTCATCATGGGAAACCTGAAGTTGGTGATTGCATGATCACAATTTATTACTTGCCTTATGTTGTGCAAGGGACCCCTGACCGATTCCATCATACATATGAAGTGCCAAAATAGTTTGCTAGTTTACGTTTGGGACACCCTTGGTGATCTAGTGCAGTGTATGTACAATAGCTAACTTACTAGTATGAAGGTTATCACAGACATGGGTGTATGCTAAGATCAGCAGACCAGCATTCCTGTTACTGCTGCCATTCCCAAGGTGCATACAAACTGAAACCTACATCATCAAGATTGCCACAGTAGGGCATTTGCTAAACCATGTTTCAATTATGGGACAGTGTCAGTTTGTTGAATACCCGCAGATCACTGAACTTGGCTAATGTAACATGATGAATGTGACTAACTGTGAATTCCAATACCCAATATGGGTACACAGGGCAATGAGTGACACATTTCAGGTGAAATGACTACATCTGGGCCCATGCATTCTGTCACGGATGACCAAAATAGACACTGTCAGCATATATTTCTTTGTTGTATTAATTTAGATAATTGGCCAATCCATGTTTTGCGTAAGATTGTCATCAAGTAACATACAGGATCCCTGCCATTATGGTGTCATAGGGGGCATATCTGGCTCTGGGTACACAGGCAATGTGGCATATGTAACCTACAGACAACACAGGCACACATTTAATGGATCAAAGAAAACACAATAATTCATGAGCTAAACTCAACCCACATGAGCATCACACAGTAACTGATTGTCCCTTGATGCACAAGACACAATACCTGAGTGACTGTTCTTGCAGTGCACCAGGGACATGGCTTTGCATGTCTCTCATAACAACAAATTAATAAATGGAGTACACTCTATAAATGAATCTGCAACCAATTGAGTAATAATGTTTGTCACCACATGATTGTTAGGGCCACTGCATGTGTGCATATGTGTGTGTATCACTCATTGGAGTAACAGGGTCAATACATGTTTGCAGTGGTATGTCTGTTGTAGTGTCATCATGCCTGAGTGGCTGTACTATCAGATATAATGTCACACACAGTAATTGTTTCTTCAAAGTGTTGTACAGTGCGCAGATATTGAGCACATTTCACCCTTCCATGTTTTACAGGTGGACCTGCCCCCTACAAACTTGGAGAACTGGCTTGATTTGTGGACCCAGACATATCCAGTAAGTGTTGATATGTTAGTTCTGTGTTGTGTATGCAGCTGTTGTGTGATTGACTCCTGTGTGTCGGACACATAGCAAGGTATGATGTGCTTGCACATGATCTGATGTGTGACTTGACTGGAGTTTGACTCGTTTTTCTAAATTTGAGTTGGACAATCAGTGGCATAGAGTCATAATTTGGGATTTGTAGTGCAGCGCTATAGGCATGGGCAGGTGAACAGGGTGACATTTGTTGTTACGTTTATTATAATGGAAAATTTGGAGGCAGCCATTTTCATGGATTAGTCAGCAAGTCATACCCTGAATCACACAGAGCAGGGATGTCAAAGTATTACCCACAGACTTGAGCCTCCCTGTTAACTAATGAACATGTAGGACTGTATGTTTGACTTCTTAGCAGCATCTAGCTTCACATGTTGTGCTATGTTTATGTGGCACTTGAGTACAATGTCATAGGTGTGCATGCAGCTCCAGCCCAGATGGGTGCTTGCATCGATGTGCTTGTTGTAGGAAAGGTATTAGTGATATCAAATGATGTGGACAATTGTCCTCAATTAGGAACATAAATGTGGATGTGATTGTACAATGTTTGTGTCTATCCTAGTTGGACACCCTCCTTACCTGTGGTGGACTGACTAAAACCATGGACATTTGTCTAAAGCTTCCTGGCTGTCCTTGATGTTTGAAAGAATGTGTTGTATGTCCATCCCCCCGAGGCAGAGGCGTAGAGTTATGAAATATGTGTACCTAGGTGTGAGGATCCCAGTGTAGAACACAGACATGTAATTCCCAAAATCATTTGTTCCAACCTAGGATACCCCCTCATGATTAGTAACAGCCAATTCCATTTACAAATCACAGATCTTGAAGCCCTTGATTGTCATCCAAAAGATAGTCATTAGTTGGCCTGCCACATGTGGAGGACTTGCAGCATTTGTTATGTGACTAATTGCAGAACAATGATGCACAGATCATTTAAGAAGGTACACATCCTTTTGAGCATTGCTGTGCTGTTAGATAGGACATGTGTAGGCTGCGTTTGCATGTACTTCCTCAGGGACAATATGTGATCTGTACTGTGATTTAGCCTGTTTAAGCTAATTTTGAGGACTTCTTTGAATATCATCAGAGGCTATATCACATAATGATGTAACTAATGTTTGGCTTTATCTTTTTTAACAGCAGCCAATATGGATGCCAATCAGATCCGAGAATTCCAGAGGAGGATGATGCATTACCGCCACATTCTGGATGTTGAGTCTGGGTTCTGCCACATGGCACGGCGTTATCGCCATGAGAGAGCCACAGGGGTCTATAGGGCATTTGCCCTGTCCACAACAGCCGCCACCACCAGCACCACCACACCGACCCAAGTGGCACCAAGGATGACAGCCGCCACTGCAGGCCCCTCAACATCATCCGCTCCTGGACCACTGACAGCAGGCCCTGCACCTCCCCCTCCAAGCATGGCACTGGCACCAGCACAACTCTCCACAAGTGGAAGACAGACCACACCTGCTGCAGTCTTTGACAATGGTGAATTTATGAACATGCATTGTGATGTGCAACGGATGTTGCGCAGAATGGACAGGCTGCAGCAGGTGGTGTCCCGGATTAGCAGGAGAGCAAGCTTGTAACTGTTGGACCCTCCGCCATTATTCCTTCCTCTCCTTCCTCTTTCCTGGCTCTTATATTTAGTGGGTTTAGGGGGCTTAGTGTTAGGCTAGAATAGGCTGTTAGTTTAGTTAGTATAAGTGGGTAGGGGGTGGAGGGTATGATATTTTTGCGTGTCTTTTTTGTGGGTGGGTGGGGATGATGTTGGGGTTTTTGTGTATAAAAATATATATACATATATAAAATAAAAAATAAAAAATATATATACTTGTTTAGGATAAGATAGTGTGTGTTTATGTTGGTATAAGTTGTGCTCCATGTGTCCCGTCATATAATGGGGGTGGGGGGTTGATGTTTAGAGTGTTTTGTTAAATGTGATAAGTAAGTTTAGCTTAGGGTAGTTAGGGCCAGTTGTGGGTAATGTGTAGTTAGGATAGGTTAGGTTAGTTAAGGTGTTTTTCCTAGTTTTATTATCCTTGTTTATTGTTATAAATAAATACATATTTAGGTTCTTTTTTACAGTATGTGTTATATGCTTGGGGATCAGGGCCTTGGCATGGGTGAACAGTGTCAATTTAGTATTTGCATTTGTGTTCCATCCTGCATCCAAATGTTAATTGAACTGTGTCAGGGAGACCAGATCCTCGGGGTCTGCGAAGTTCCCAACATGTCCACCACTAGACAGCTCCAAGACTCTGATAGTTAAAATCACAGAGACTGAGAGAGTCCAAGCGGGGAAGAAGGGATTAGGAAGGGAACAGCTGGGAAGGTGACCTGTAGGAAGCAAAAGGTTAAACCACACAATATCAAGATTATATCACATTGATTTTTACTAGACTATGATTCTAAGCATTGTCATACTGTAACCATGGATAACTTAAGAAAGGACTGATAACTAGGCCTCAAGACGTCTGGGTACCTGGGAAGGAATCATGAATGATCAATACAACTTCACAATGAAACTTTTCTTGAAATGTTACACATTGTCTAGGAATATAAGAACCTTCTAGAATTAAGTTTTCAGAACAAACATGGTCTTTTTACGTGAGGACAAAAAGTAATCTGAAAGTTTCCTTGAACACAATAGGAATTGTATTAAGGACTTAGGCCCGTATTTATACTTTTTGACGCTAAACTGCGCTAACGCAGTTTAGCGTCAAAAAATTTTGCGCCGGCTAACGCCATTCTGAAGCACCATGCGGGCGCCGTATTTATTGAATGGCGTTAGCCGGCGCAAGCAGACCGGCGCTGCCTGGTGTGCGTGGAAAAAAAACACGTACACCAGGCAGCGCCGGCGTAGGGAAAAATGGCGTTAGGGCGTCTTAAAACGGCGCAAGTCAGGTTGACGCTAAAAAATCGTCTTAACCCGATTTGCGCCATTTGAAACGACGCCCAGACGCCATTTACATGACTCCTGTCTTAGTAAAGACAGGAGTCATGCCCCCTTGCCCAATGGCCATGCCCAGGGGACTTATGTCCCCTGGGCATGGTCATTGGGCATTGTGGCATTTAGGGGGGCACAAATCAGGCTCCCCTATGCCAAAAAATAAATATTTAAAAAAAAATGTATACTTACCTGAACTTACCTGAATGTCCCTGGGGTGGGTCCCTCCAGCCTTGGGTGTCCTCCTGGGGTGGGCAAGGGTGGCAGGGGGGGTCCCTGGGGGCATGGGAGGGCACCTGTGGGCTCATTTTGAGCCCACAGGCCCCTTAACGCCTACCCTGACACAGGCGTTAAAAAGTGGCGCAAATGCAGGGTTTTTTGACCCGACCACTCCCGGGCGTCATTTTTGCCCGGGAGTATAAATACGACGCATTTGCGTCGCCGTCATTTTTTTAGACGGGAACGCCTTCCTTGCATCTCATTAACGCAAGGAAGGCGTTCACGCAAAAAAATGACGCTCTTTACTCATACTTTGGCGCTAGACGCGTCTAACGCCAAAGTATAAATATGGCGTTAGTTTTGCGCCGAATTTGCGTAAAAAAAAACGACGCTAATTTGGCGCAAACGGAGTATAAATATGCCCCTTAATATGCACATACAATGTAAAATCTAGAATTTGAACACCTACTTTTAAATGCGGGTAATGAATCACGCACACTGCCGATTTCAACCAGGATATGCAAATGCCATGAAATGATTGCGCCCTCTGCAAGTGATCTGAAACATCAGGATTTAAATGTGCGAATGAATTGTGCGTCTTGCCGATTCGAACGCCACCATGTAAATGCCAATAAATGGTTGCGCACAATGATTATCAAAGTTTTAATGCAAGGAATAAATCGCGCATCTTGCCGATTTGAATACCACCATGTAAATACCAAGAAATGGTTGCGCACAGTGATTATCAAGGGTTAAATGCACCGAATGAATCGCGCGTCTTGCCGATTCGAATGCCACCATGTTAATGCCAAGAAATGGTAGCGCACAATGAGTATCAAGAGTTAAATGCAAGGAATGAATCGCGCGTCTTGCCGATTCGAATGTCAATATGCAAATGTCTAGAAATGGTCAGGCACGCTGTTGCCGACCCGAATCTCAAAAGTCAAATGCCAGGAATGAATTGCTCATCTTGCCGATTCAAATATCAACATGTAAATGCCAGAAACCAAGAGCACATTCACACGCACAAGGAAAAATCTTCCAACATGAAAACCAGGCCCAAAAACTCGAATGCCTTCGAAAACAGGATTGGGGGCCCGGCCCGACCTCCATCTTACTGCCTTGATCAAGGATCATCAATAGAATGAAAGGCAAAGGCCTGGAAGATCAAGGTAGGCCTCCGGATCAGGAGCTCAGGAAATTGCTGCTGCCCTACAATCCAGACCCCAGTGCAT
Source organism: Pleurodeles waltl (assembly GCF_031143425.1). Lineage (NCBI taxonomy): Eukaryota > Metazoa > Chordata > Amphibia > Caudata > Salamandridae > Pleurodeles > Pleurodeles waltl. The sequence continues at coordinate 397,801,438 of NC_090439.1, forward strand.
AGCTATCGGCCCACAATCTTTTAACGCAGTTGTACTGACATTCTATGGCCATTGACATGAGACAAACATCACTAATCTCCTACACAGTTGATGTGTCACATTACACAAAGACTAAGTGGTTGTGTAAGTGCTATTTATTTTAAAGTGATGTAGTGCTATATTTACATTGTCCAGATTGTGAGTCCATTAGTGTGACGCATTCTATTGTGATGCTACACAAGTGCAAAAGGACATGTTATTGGGGTGAAGTGTCATACAATGCAGAGGAACATGAATTGCCAATGAGGTAGTGAGAAACAGTCACAGAGCTTAGTATCAAGGTAAACAGTGGGCTGGAGAACAGTGCATGTGAGCAGCTGTTGCAAGACTGGCATGTTATGAAGCACAGGACCTTGAATATAAGTGCCCATTTGGCATGGACTTGTGCTACCGGGTACTCTTACGGGTGAAGGTGATCTGTTCCATGTCTTCATCTTCTGATGTGTGTGTTGTCTCCTCTGCCTTTGGTGGTGGTGGGTTTGGAGGGGCAACACACACTTCAGTGTTTGAAGACGTGGATTCAGAAATCCCGGTCGCTGCCAACTGTGGGGCTATTAAGGGCATTACTGATGCAAGGAGGAGCTGCTGGTTCTTAAGTATAGCAGCTACATCACTGTGGTAGGCAGCCAGGTCGGCCTTGAGGGGGTCAATATTCCATTTGTGCACATAGTGAGAGGTTTGGTGTGTGAGGTGTTGTGACAACTCCCTTATTGCTGTGCTGATTTCCTTCACACTTTGTTGAAGTTCTTGCAAGATAGATGTCCGTCCTTGCATGGCTACTGCCTGTTCTGCCGATTACATCATCACGAACGCACCCCCTCTAGGCTGGCTGACATATTTTGCATCCCCACCCACACCTCCATGGCCAGCTCCTGCTGTACTCCAACTACAGTCATCTTAAAGCTGGCGCCAGTGTCATCAGAGTCCTCAGATGGGTTGGAGCTGGCAGGTCATACAATTGGGGTGGTGGGTGGGTCCTCTGTGATGACTGCTACTTCTCTGCTTCTCCTTATGACTGAAGGTGGGGTCTGGAGGGTTACAAGGACATCTTGGAGGGTCTGCTGGCTGAGGTTTGTCAGCTCGTCATCCATGTCATCAGGGAATTCCAGGACAGGCATATACCCAGGAGAGCCTTCGTTCTCTGCAATGAGATATTGTACAATTAGTGTGTCTGTGTTGTGGCATTTGTAATATGACGTACCTGGCTTCCTATTAGCTGCACATTGTGATCTTATTTCCTGTTCATTGTTACTGTCATTGATATTAGCATTATCCCAGGCCTATGCCCCACCTGCATGTCACATGTAGTGCGGGCAGTGTGGGGAAATGTCTGCGTCACATCCTCTAGGTGTAGGTTCTGTCCAAATTGTATGTTGCCACCTTATTGTCCTACTCAACCCTCCCTCTACTTCCATTATCATGGTGTGGCCTTGCACTGGCTGTGGGTGTTCTGATGGCACTTGCGCCACACTTAATAATCTGGAACTGACCCAGTCTCTGACATTTCACATCCACTTATATGTTGCTGAGACCTAGCATATACTACAGTATGTATAGCATTGGCATGACACGATACAGGTGTCAGCATTGGTATGGTATACTGATAATGTTGGCGAATGTGTGCTACATTGGATTGCACTGATGGTCCTAGCAGTGTTTCATTTCCTCTTATGACTGTTCAGGTGTGTTTCCGTAGCTAGACACATAAGTCCTCCCCATCAATGCTGTTGTCTTAGCACTATGACACTTGGGATGTTGCATGGTGTCATTGCAGCTATTGTGACCCAGGCACAGGGTAGACCCTGACATGTGCAGCATGGGTATGACATTACTGCTGTGTACCTCATAATGTTACATACAATACCTGATGTTTGTAGTGCCTATGGACATTGGCATTTGACAGGATTTGCACATTTTTATTAATTACATGGGATTGATAACGTTGTCATCATGATCCCTCTAATTTGAGTGTGTTTGATCCATGGGTAAGTAACTGCCATTAGCTACTTGACCTGCACACACAGAGAGGTGGTAGTGGCAACTATTGTCAATGTTAAATTCCACTTGCGGATATGGCCTGAGACTGTTAATTGATCCCTTGTCCATGTAGCGACAATACCAGCTGTCGTGTGACAGCATGACAGTTGTATGTTGTACCCTACCCTCCTGGACGTCCTTGGCATGGCAGCATACCCCAATGCAAAGGTTGTTAGTGTAGTGTTGTGCTGAGTCCCAGGTTTGCCCTGCACAGCCCATGCCCCCGGGCCCTGCCCCTTTGCCCTTTCCACTACCTGATTATCATGGCTTACATGCATTGTGTAGTAGGTATGTCACCCCCGCTTGCAGTTAATAAATAGGCATTTTAGTTCCCCATGCCACTTACCCTGCATCTGTGTTGTATCCTGGTAGTCTGCGCTGTCCTGTCCTTGAATCCCTGTAACGATATCCTCAGGCATGACAGCTGCCACCATCTCCTCCATGTGGTCCAGGGCCTCCTGCGGTGCTGGACTCCCACCTCCAGTCTGCAGTGCTGTTTTCCTGTTCCATGACATCTTTTCCTTGGTTCTGCACTTGCAGTCATGCCAGCGCTTATTGCTCTCGGTGACTGTTCTCTGTACTTCTGCCACACTATTGATCTTATCGACAATTTGTTGCCAAATTGCCTCTCTCCTCCTAATTGCCAATATAGAGGTGACAAAAAGTTGGTACTGGTGTTCCGTCACCTCTTTCACCAGTATTTCCTGCTCCTCTGCACTGAACTGACACTTCCTTTTCTTCTTCTCCCTCTCCTGGGTCCTGTGTGGGTACTAATGGCTGATTCCTGGTCGGTTGTCATCTTCCTGGGGTCTCTCATAGCTTCTGGCATCCATTTTGGCTCTCCTTTGTACATTTTGCTCTGTTTGCGCCGCTTTTTGATGCAAATGCAGCAAAAAAAGGCGCGTATCTGGTTTGCGATGTCGTAAAACAGATTAAAGTAATTTTCGCCACGTTAATGTCGTTTTTCTTTACAACGTGGCGCATTGGTATGAGTAAAAAAATACGTGACTCTAACCAGTGGTTTGCGCCGCTGAGAGTCAAAGTTTAAATTTTACGCCCGAGCGACGCATAGAAATGGCATTAGTCGGCGTTAAATTTTTTGACACAAAACTGCATCGGCGCAGTTTTTGCATCAAAAAGTATAAATATGGCCCTAAATTTCTAAAAGTGGTATTTTCAGAATTGTAACCTAAAATCTGATTTCACCAATAGAGATGATTTAAATTACAATTTATGTAAATGTAAACAGTATATTTCTATATGCTTCCAATCTAGTTAGCCCTAATTAAATGTAAAAGGTAGCCCCGAGTTAGTCTATGTGAGAAATAGGCCTTATAATAGTGAAAAAAATTCCTTAGGAGTTTTTTCACTGCCAGGAATGTAAAACGAGTAGACATACCCCTTTAAATAAAATACACCCTGCTTAATAAGTCCCAAGGGCCTAACTTACTGGTGACCTAATTGTATTAAAAAGGATGATTTAGGCCTGGCAAAAGGTTTATTTTGCCAGGTCAAAATGGAAATTTAAAACTGCACACATAGGCTGCAGTGGTAGACGTGAGATATGTTTTTGGTGGTGGCACAATGAATGCTGCTTCCCACTAGTAGCATTTGGTTTACAGGCCCTGGGCACAGGTAGTACCATTTACTAGGGAGTTACAACTAAATTAAATGAATTAAATGGGCCAAACAGGTTTAGTTCACTTTCACTTGTTTAAGTAAAGAGCACAAGCACTTTAGTACTGGTTAGTAGTGCTAAAGTGCACAGAGTCCTAATGGCAGCAAGAATGAGTTAAGCCAAAATCAAGGTGGGCAGGCATAACGTTTGGGAAAATACCTTGCCAAGGATGTCAGGACTCACAGGTTCCAAAATACTAACACATCCCACTGTGACCATCTCCCACTCCACCCTCTGTGACAGACTACATGACTCCGGCATCCAAGATAAAGCCCTGGAGTGTCAGACTACAGCAGTTCACATGAGAATCCAAAGACACTTGCTGAGGAGTGCCCCAAGGATCTTCACTCAGCCCAACACTTTTCAACATCTCCATGGCCCCGCTTGCCAAGATCACCAGACAACACGACTAAACATAGCCTCCTATGCTGACGACACCCAACTGATCCTTTTCCTGTCCGAGGACTCTGCTCAGGCCAAGAGAAATTTCCACAACAGGATGAGAGCAGTCGCCGCCTGGATGGAGGCCAGCTGCCTCAAGCTAAACTCGGACAAGACAGAAATCCTCGTAATCGGCTCCACCCCTTCTGCCTGGAATGACTCCTGGTAGCTTGCCGCTCAGGGAAGTGCCCCCTCAGACCACTCGCGCAGCATGGGCATTATCCTGGACTCCTCACTATCCATGACCCGCCAAGTCAACACCGGCTCTTCGTCATGCTTTCACACCCTTTGACTCCTGCGGAAGATTTTCAAGTGGATTCCCTCTGACACAAGGAAGGCAGTCATCCACGCACTCATCACAAGCAAACTGGACTTTGGCAATGCACTTTATGTCAGCATCAACAAGAAACTTCAATTGAGACTTCAAAGAGTCCAGAATGCAGCAGCCAGACTCATCCTGGATATCCCCTCACACAGCCACATCTTTTCCCACCTCAGAGACCTACAATGGCTCCCAGTCAATAAGCACATCACATACAAACTCCAGGCACTTCACAATATACTTCAACCACCGCCTCGCCTTCTACATACCTAACAGATGTCTCCATTCCTCCCAGCTCGCCCTTGCAGCCACTCCCAAGATCTAGAAAAGCACAACAGGAGGACGTTCCTTCTTTTACCTAGCAGCCCGGTCATGGATCGCACTACACCTCAATCTCAGGCAGTCCGCATCACTGATGCAGTTCAGGAAGGACCTCAAGACCTGGCTCTTCAACTGAGCAGCATGCTCACAAACAGCGACTTGAGACCCTACAGGTGATTAGCTGTGCTTTACAAATCCATGATTGATTGATTGTTTGACTAGGTATTTGTAAGGAACGCCCTAAGCCTGCCCCTTCCAAATACTGATTTTATTTGTAATCACAAACCCAAATTGCGATTCAATATTGTGTGAATTAATCAGAAGTTGGATTTCTTACATACCAAAGGGCCTTTTAGCTGTTGCAAAAATAAACATGCCAAATTCTATGAATTGGACCGTTTGCGAATACAAAAATGTGTGGCACATCTGGCCCATAGTCCTTTATTGTTCCTCCTGGATATCTAAGTGATGATCACCTAAACAGGCCAAATACAGTAATTTTCTGAGTCTGGTGCCCTTGGGTCCTTTCTCCATATTCATTAATATATGTATCCTGACTTTTTGGTCATCTATGTGTTTCCTCCTATCTATTGATCTTTAATAGAGAATCCTCAGGATGTTGGCTGACCTGGTAAGGACATGTATTAAATAGAGGACACAAAAATAAATACCCCTTTTAAAGTGATAAGAAGTGATGACGGTTATACTGTGCCAAATACTATCCTTAGAAATTGGTGAATGCTGCTTATCATGGTGCAGTTTCAAGATACTGTCAAAAATAAAAGACATGTGTTACATATTTTGCAAAGGATACAGGGACATCCATGTTTGTGCTGCTTGTAATTTAGGAAAACCTAGAGAAATATCTGATATCCTTGGTGGAGCTGATAAATTGCCTCTTTTTAATATACCATACAAAAATCTGTCTTTAAAGCAGTGGTATAACAAGAGACCCCACAGCCCCTGCAGTGTGGTTGGGGCTTGAGCTCCAGGGACCACCCTCTGCATGGTACCCTGGTCTGACAGCTCCTGAGTGAGTTTGAAGGGTGGCTCTCAAAGTACTTTGCAGGGGGGGAGCCACAAGATTCGTTATGCCACTGCTTTGAAGGGGTGTCTAAACCAACCCGAAGAGGTGCCTCATCATGGGTGGCCACTGGCCCACAACTAAATTGCGTGCCAGTTACTGGCAGGGCAGTGTCTAATCAAAGCGCCTTTGAGTGCCATGACTGCTTGGATGAAAATGTTGCTGTAGTTACATTTTATATATACACACAAAATTATATATACACACAAAATGCAATTACCTCATTTTGTATATGCATGAATGTTTTGAAGTTCCTACAATTAGATTAGCAAACTAGATTTTGACTTCTGAGTATGTGTGTGATGTGGGTGGTTGGCAGATATAAGAGACATTACATATTTTCTACTTGTAAGACCAAAATTGTAATGTACATCATCGTATGCTCATGTAATGCGTTGTAAATTGCAAAGAAGTATCAAAAAGTCTAAAATAGGACAATTGTCTGGTCTTTGGGCTCAGGAGGCAGGGGAGTTGCCAGCAATTGCCTACTTATGGGGAGCTATGCATGATGAGGCAGAAACAGTTGACAAAATAAAGGGCAGCATTGATATTACTTTTTTTAATTAAAGGGGCAAACCGGTTCTCCTCCTATTCATTCTCAAATAACTCCTGGACCCTCTAGTACTAATTGTAACAAGTGGGGTAACCAGATGTGGGCCTGCCGGTGGAGATAATACCTCATCCAAACAGGGTAGAGGTTATGTAAAGAACTGGAGTCACTCCCGTTGAAGAAGGGTTTAGGACGTGCAGCACAAGGAGGTGGGTGTAGGCAAGAAAATAGCCAATATTGGATAGCGAAAATGCTCCAAACACTAGCTAATGCACAGCATAAAAAGGACACATCACCACCTCTTCAGAACATTCCTATGCCCTGGTAGACAAGGCCTGAAGAAGAAGACCTTGCTGAAAGAAAGTAAACTCCTGGCTCCAGACTTTTGACTGGCATGCAAGGCCTGGAACTGCTCCCCGAGGGGCTGACTAAGCTTCTGTATTCCTGCTTCAGTGACACAAAAGGGATAAGGACTCCTGGCTACAACAAGACCCAGACGACCATAGAGGACTGGACCCTGTAGATGCCTTAGATGGATAGAAACCTGGTGCCTAGAAGCCCCCAGCTGGGGTGGGGGATAAGAGGGCTGCAGGAGTAAAGTGCAAATAACTTTCCCAGCAATTAGAGAAAAGTATGACTTTTTAACCTCAGGAGGTCTGGGTTAAGGTGCTGAGGCTTGCCCAGGCAAACCAAGAAAACCAGGATCCTCTAACTCTGTTTTTTTGCGGCACATAAAGCAGGTTCAACAGGGCCCAGTTGGACAGGTAGCTATGTCCCAGAGTCACTAGCTGCCTTGAACTATGGGAAAAATCTTCCATTTATCTGGTGGATGTTGGTAGATGTAATCTAACAACTGCTGAACCGCCTTATTTTTCCTCTCTAAAGGGCTCACATACCTTGATGTAACTTTAGGAAGTAACCTTGAAATGACCAAATGAGCAATGATAAACAAAGCTTTATCCGACTGACGGTACATAGGTAGCGAATTGTCTGACAGACTTCACACATCTTGTAATTAGCTTTGGCAACTAATAGATTCCTAAGTGCTGATTCCGAAAGAAGACCAATGACATTAAAAGGCACTTTCCAAAGGCACATATTCTACTCAAAAGGAGGAAGACCATACTCTGGTTTGGTGTCTATAAGTACGGTGCAATGGGGAAACTCTTGTTAGTTGCTGGGTGAAAATTCTGCAAGATGTGCACAATCCACCCACTTGTTTTGATGTATAATACTGAAACTGCTCCAATAGTGTTCAATGGTCTGTTCCAACCTCTGTGTGGTGCACAAGGTAGATGGGCATCAAGGAGGCTGCCCAGATTCCTATTGCAGAAGGTAGGGGTGGGAGTTACCCCACGGTCTGCTAGCCGTTAGGAAGATGATCAGATAGAGGGGTGGGTTTCAAAAGTAGGATCTCGATTATTTCGGTATTACGTTTTAAGTCGTTACTGCTCAATTACGTGTTTACATAATGTATCGGCCTTGTCATTTAAGTTACCTGGACTGTAAGTAATAACATAAAAGAGCATTAAAAAAGACCAACTGTCATGCTTTGCACTATTGCATTTCATTGACTGAGAAATACTGAGATTCTTTTGACCAGTATATACATTTACTCGTTGGACCGAGGCTTCAAAATATTGAAGTCAGTACGCGGAAGTATTTGTAAATGGCAAGAACTCATGGTTGTATATTGTATCATTTCTGAAATATCATGCTGTGGACGCATGCCATTAGTTTCTTGGTCTCCTTCAGTCTTCACAAACAGTGGTCTAGAGTGGTCAGGATGCAGCAACACTAGTGTGGTAGCAAATATCTCTTTCAAGAACTGAAAAATGCACGTTTTCTGTTCTCCTCATTCAAATGGCATCATTCTGTTAGTCAAACATTTTATGCGTAACATGGTCCTATAAAATTTCTTCACAAAATGAAGGTCCAAATTGGCAAATCCTAAAAATGTCTGAATTTCTTTTATTGGGGTTGTGAAAACCACTCTTTTACTGTTGTTATGATCCCTGGTTGCATCTGAAGACCTTGGTCAGAAATAATAAAACCCAGGTGAATCTGTTCATTTCAAAGTCACACTTTTCTTTGTTAGCATACAAGAGCATACCCTAAAACCTCTTTCGTATGGATTCAGTGTTGTCTCATGGTATCTGAAAACACCAGAATGTCATATAAGTAGATAATAATGTATGCCACGACACACATCAGTAGTAAAGTGCTAAAAAATGACGGGTGCATTATATAATAAGAAAACCCCTGCTGTCAGTGTGAAACAGGTGTTGTGCTCCTCGTAGATCAGTTTTCACAAACACCTTTGCTCATTTCACCTGTTCCATTATAACAGATGTGAATGAGCTTGGCTATCTGCTTCTTATGGTGATTAAATTCAGCTTTCCATAATACACACGCTGACTGTACTCTTCACGCACTTCAGGAATGAAGAATATAGGAGCACCAGCAACGGAGACGGAGTGCTGAATAAATCCCTTCTGTACCTTTTTCATGTAGATATTTTATGAATATAGTATCTTCTATGGGTGTCAATAGATCCATTCACCCATGGGGCGTTTTAACTAGTGGCATGATGTCAATTGCACGATTGTAAACCATATGAGAAAGTAATTAGGTTACTACTTTACTACTTTTTTGCGGAAAACATCCCAAAATTCTTAATTACATTTTTTTCTGACTCTGCTATGTTTGCCTATATCTGTTTTTACCCATTATCGTCATCATCAACAAACTGAGATGAACTTAGAAACATTGTTTAAAGAATTTCATAATCTTATATCTACCCACTGTTTTAACGATTTTTCAGACAGATCACACTAATAAACAAGGTGGAGGGGTTGCTGTTTTGGCTCAGTCGCATGTTGGTCATGCAATGAAATCTGAAACTGGAATTCAATGAGGCTAGATAGCAGACTTGTAGGTAACTCCCAATACCAACAAATATATGTGTTTACAATAGTAAAACAATTTGATTTCCTGTGGCAAAAATATATTTGGAACTTCTTGTGATTGATCATATCTCTACCCAGTTACATGGTAAAGGTGAGGGCACAACATAACTTCCAGGGCAAAAGGTAGCATTCTTAACACCTAGGCCACAAATGTCACTCTACGTAGGTGACTAGAACTGACTACTAAGTGACTTAGAGTAAGGATGGGGGGAGAGAGAGAGAGAAAAGTAGAGAGACCTAACCAGGTAAATAAGAGAGAGAGAATGAAGTTTATTTCCACTTTATGGAACGGATATTCAACAAATGTTTCGTGAAGACTGCCAGCAAGAATATTTATTTATTTATGTATTTATTTATTTTTCCTCATCTCGCTAATCCGTGCCAATAAAGAAAGGATCCACTACTCGTTAACCCCCAGTTGTATAACCCCACAATATCAACGGGCCACTCCACCTGCCACTCTCTTCCGTGGATCCCCCCGCATCCTTGGCAAGCCCTTACCGACTATCCGTCTGGTGCCAAAGCACGGCAATACACTGAAATACACAGAAAGGGGGACCAGGTATAATCATCAGACTTCATAACTGATACTAAACACCACCAATCAAGTGAAAATTTGACAAACATTTTCCCATCCCACCCAGAAAATGTCCCATTTACTAATAGGCCCAGCTCTGTCCAAATTATACAATCGATCTACCGACCTCTGCCACTCCTGCGCTGTGGGCGATGATGAGCATACCCATTTAGAGCAGATTTGCCACCGGGCAATGAACATCAATACAAACAGAAGACATTGCAGTGTTTGGGCTTTCAAATCACAAACCCCAAATAGGACCAAAAGAGGATTCAATGTTATTCCTTCACCAAATATCTTGTTTAAATCTTTCTGAATGGCTTCCCAGAAATTTCCCAACATGGAGCAGTTCCAAAACATATGGATATCATCCGCATTTGGGTCATCACATCGTGGACAGTTTTTCTGAGTTTTCCCGATGGAGGACAACCTGGCTGGAGTCCAATATACTCTATGCAAAGTAAACAGATGGTTCCTTCTCATCGCCGCTGATTTAACAGTGAACCAAAGATTTGAACATGACTTTTGCCACAACGATATTATGTCAATGGTTGGAAACACCTCCCCCCACTTCTGGAGCGGGAGGGGGGGATCCTCCTCAGCTGCCTCCAACAAGGTTTGATACCAAAACGCAATTTCCTTAAGTAAAGGTCTCCGAGTTAATTTCTCCTCCCATCTGGATCTACCAATTTCCCCTACTTGTAACAATTTAATCCAGCTAACCGACTGATAATATTTAAATTTAGAAATGGACCCCCGCTCGCTCCAAAAATGTGGTCCAAGGAATCAATTCCACATCCTCTATGATCTGTCCCCACAATAGTACCCCACTCACTTTCAGCGGGATAGATAACTTATCAAGAAGACATACCGGAGTACCTAGTGAATCCCAAATTGGGGCTAATCCGGAATAATAGGCTATCCCTAGTATGTCACAGATCTGTACCCAAACCTTGCAGGCCTGCCTTGGAATCTTAAGTCTAACTTTTTTTTAAAACCTTGGATGACCAAATTTATACAGAAAAAACTCGTCCCCTTCCTCCGCGTGTGCTGTCAAAGCTTTCCACAGTGGAGTATACTCAGACTTTTTACTTAAAAGAATTCTTCTATTCTTAAATTGAAAAGCCAGATAATACTTATAAAAATCTGGTGCTGCCTTCTTCTTACACAGCTTCTTCCAAGATATCCTTATTCCCTTATGTGCCCAAACAAACGTAGACAAATCTTCCTGCAGTTTTGTAAACCACTTAGCCTTGAATTTCAAAGGGATAGTATTAAATAAAAACGTAAATTTTGGCAAAACTGTCATCTTCAAAATATTAGATCTACCTATTAAGGAGAGAGGGAGAGCCGCCCATGTTTCTAGAAGTTTCTTAGGGGCATATTTATACTCTGTTTGCGCCTGAATTGCGTCGTTTTTTTTTACGCAATTCCGACGCAAAACTAACTCCATATTTATACTTTGGCGTTAGACGCGTCTAGCGCCAAAGTTCATGGAGTTTGCGTCATTTTTTAGCGTGGACACCTACTTTGCGTTAATGATATGCAAGGTAGGTGTTCCCGTCTAAAAAATTGACTCCGAGGCATGTGCGCCGTATTTACACTCCCGGGCAAAATTCACGCCCGGGAGTGGGCGGGTCAAAAAAAATGACGTACGGCCGCTTTTGCGCCGTTTTTTAGCGCCTGGTCAGGGCAGGCGTTAAGGGACCTGTGGGCTCGGAAGGAGCCCAGAGGTGCCCTCCCATGCCCCCAGGGACCCCCCCTGTCACCCTTGCCCACCCCAGGAGGACGCCTAAGGATGGAGGGACCCATCCCAGGGACATTAAGGTAAGTTCAGGTAAGTGTTTTTTTTTTTTTTTTGTGGCATAGGGGGGCCTGATTTGTGCCCCCCTACATGCCACTAAGCCCAATGACCATGCCCAGGGGACAGAAGTTCCCTGGGCATGGCCATTGGGCAAGGGGGCATGACTCCTGTCTTTGCTAAGACAGGAGTCATTTCTATGGGGGTTGGGAGTCGGAAAAAATGGCGCAAATCGGGTTGAGGCGAAAAATTTGCCTAAGCCTGACTTGCCCCATTTTTTTGGCGCCCAAGCTCCATATCCCCCTACGCCGGCGCTGCCTGGTGTACGTCGTTTTTTTTCACGCACACCAGGCAGCACCAGCGGCTAACGCCGGCTAACGTCATTGAATAAATACGGCGCCCGCATGGCGCTTCAGAATGGCGTTAGCCGGCGCTAATTTTTTTGACGCAAAACTGCGTTAGCGCAGTTTTGCGTCAAAAAGTATAAATATGGCCCTTAGTCTCCAAATGCACTTTCTTAAAATTTACCCTTGCTACCTCACCCACATCTTTCGTAATCTGAAATCCTAAGTATCTGATCTCCTGATTAACTAATGGGGATTCATACAACATGTTCCAACAAATAAACTCTGTCTTTTCAGCATTAACATTATACCCCGACATTCTGCCAAAACCTTCTATCACCGAGTTTATAAAGGGAAGTGAAAAAGAAAGATCTCTAGTATAAGTCATCTGGTCATCTGCATACAATGCAACTTTCTTTTCCCATCCCTTACTCTGGAAGGAGAGAATGTCCCCGTTATTTCTAAGCAATATCGCAAGAGGCTCAATATATAAGTCAAATAATAAAGGGGATAAAGGACAACCCTGACGTGTTCCTCTACCAATGCCTACTTCCTGTGACAGCACATCATTAATCAAAATTCTCACTGTTGGTGACCTATATAGCTCTTTAATTGCTCTAATAAAAGTGCTCCCTAAACCAAATAACTCCATTGCAACCTGCAGAAATAATCAATTCACCTGATCAAATGCCTTAGCTGCGTCAAAAGTTATTATTGCCAGAGGGAGCTTCTCCTCTAAGGCCAGGTCCGTTGCAGCCAGCAAATCATGCACTAATTCCTGTAGCTGCCTACCTTTAATAAATCCCTTCTGATCTGGATGTACCAGACCAGAGATGACTTTCCCCAATCTTTTAGATAACAGGCTTGTGTAAATCTTATAATCTGAATTAAGAAGCGAAATAGGCCGGTAAGAAGAACATTGTGTTGGATTCTTACGGGGTTTCAAGATCAAACAAATTACAGCTTCAGCCCAAGATCTTGGTGCATGCGCCCCTTCCAGAAGCATATGGTTAAACAATTTCAATAAAACCGGGATTAATTCTTTCCTCAGTAACAAGTACAGCTCATTCGGGAGGTTATCTGGACCAGATGCCTTCCCTTTCTTCAATCCCTTAAAAACTTAAATTAGTTCAATCTCAGTTAGCTCTCCTTCTAATAAATGTTGTGCTGACTTCTCCAAGTCAGGCAATCTAACATTAGTCAGGAAGTCCCTAATCTGCTCCTCAGAATTCCGAAGCTCATCCGAATACAAAGTTTGAAAGAAGGAAACAAAATCAGCTTCTATTTCTGTCCTCTCTACACAGATCTGCCCAGTAACCTCTGACCTTATTAAAGAAATGTATTTCTTTGAGGATCTGACTTTATTTTCCAAGCTAATAATTTACTGCATCCTTCTCCGTATTCATAATGTGCATACTGACTAGTTTCCCATTTCTTCCTTTCCTGCCTTTCTAAAAAACACTCCAAGTTCAGACGTGCTTTTTCATATTGCTGCTCGAGTATCTTTAATTGACCCTTATTCTCCGTTTTCTGTGCACTCTGTATGGACTCCTGCAAAGTTGCCATTCTGGTTTCAACGTTACGTAACTTGTCTCTTTCCTCACTACGCCTGTATGCAGCCAAACTAATCAGTCTGCCCCTTATATATGCTTTGTATGCATCCCATATTATTTGCAAGCTGGCTGAACCCTGATTCAACTCTAGGAATACTCTTGTATCTTTTCTTAATGTCTCAATTACCAAATCATCCAATAATAATGCACAACTTATTGAACACCAAAACCTAGGGACTTGCATCGTAAAAGAAAGATACAACTTCACAGCAGCATGATCTGACAGGTGTGCCGGGGCATGAGCTACGTAAGAAGGGTTCCCAAGCAGGCTATTTTGCAGTAGAAAGAAATCTATTCTAGACTTGTGCCCCCATATTTCTTATTATGAAAGGTGAATCTGGACCCTTCCCCCCCTCTTGGCCTGCCAAACATCCACAAGCCCCAAATCAATCATTGCCTGCTTAACCAATGACCTACTTCTAGGGGAATTAACCGTTGCCCGGGGGGTGGATTTGTCCAGATCTAAATTCAACAGTATGTTGAAATCCCCTCCTAACACAACCGGATACTTAGTTTGTAAAAGAAGGTTATAGAGTTCTGTAAAGGGGGGAGAATCATCCATATTGGGGCCATAGTAGCCTGCAATCGTAAGCCATAACCCCAAAAAACATACCTCGACCACCACCCATCTACCCCTTGAATCTACCTGCACATCACCTATACTTATCCCCCTTGCTTTTTTCTCTTTGAAAAGAATAGCAACGCCTTTAAGTGAGCACAATTGATTAGTCACTATCCCGTGGGAGATCCACCGTGTATTTCTAAGCACATTGTCCCATTCTTCTCGTGATAGATGTGTCTCCTGTAAAATAATCACATCCTCTTCTGCCTGTCTGAGAAACTCCAGAATCTTCCTTCTTCTACGCTCGACCCTTAACCCGTTGATATTCCATGAGATTATTTTTAAAAGTATACCCTCCTGCTTACCCACCTTCTCGAGAGACTTCTTGGGCCCTTCCCTTATCCAACTGAAACATAGACCTCCTGAGGACTTTTATATTTTTATACTTTTTTCTCCCCATGCTCCCACACCCAAAACAGCACACTCCCCATACCACGCAAACCCCCCCTATACCCATGACCCACCCACCCGTGGGAACCCTCCTTTCTTTTAGCTGGACAACCAAAGTTACCCGGTAGAGCACTCCATACACCGGAGTATATCCAATCATACCATTATTGTAACATTATTGCGACGCCTTCATCTGTTCTATTAGGGCCCTAACCTCCTCTGGATCTCTTATGTTATGAGTTTTATTCTGCCACATAATCTGTAGGGCCGCTGGGAATCTCAACTGCACCGTTGCACCCAAGGACCGGAGCTCTTGTATGAGTTTCCCCAGCTCCCACTGTCTGTCCAAGGTCACTCTAGAAACATCTGACCGTATTCTAAAGGACCAATCACCTTTAACAAAATTTCCCACCTTCAAAGCCTCGGACAAGATCTTCTCTTTTATTGAATAAGTAGCAAAGTTCACTAGGATTCTTCTGGGGGATTTCCTACCCGCGTTCTTCTTGAACGGATCTCGATGTATTCTTTGAATATCATCCTCTAATTTCAAATGTGCTAAACCTGGCAATGTGTCTTTTATCGATGAAACCATGTATCCTTTAAGATCCGCCCCTTCCGTCCCCTCCGGGACTCCTAGAACCCTAATATTGTTTCTTCTCATATTGTTCTCCAAAAACTCTAATTTATCCTGAAGGCTCCTCTCCCACGTTTAAGCTGCAAGATATCTTGAGTATTGGCCAACACCTGGCCTTCTTGTTCTTCCACGGTCTCCTCTAGCCTACCAACCCGATCTGTCAATTGGTTAATCTTGGTCTCCGAGACCATACAAGCTTCCTGTATCTTAGCTTGGTTACTCTCAGAAATCTCAAACTTTTCCCAGATCTCCTTCGTGAGGGAAACCAAAAGTTCATAGACAGCCACATTGCTAGGCTCTGTAGGGGCTAAGTTACTGGGCTCAAAAGGATGGGCTTGTAGGAGCAAGGAATCCTCCCTGCTCTCTAAAAAACCTCTCTTAATTTGAGGCATCTGGGACATCTGAGCCTGATGACTCTCCAGGGACTCCTGTTCTGATGCCTCCGAGCCCCCTAAGGTTAGTTGTGACTCCATAGGTAAAGGAGAGATCTCCCTCGCCTCCTCCACCCCTGGCTGAAAATAATTAACTATTGAACCTAGGGTAACACTCTCCCCCCCCAGAGTCACCAGTACCTCCCGTAAAATTCTTAGACTCTCCCAGACTTCCCTTCATCCGAGATTGGCCCCTCCTTTTGGTTCAGCATATATTGTTAACAATTGTAATGTTTTCTGACCCCCTAGAGCTGGGCTTACCTTTTCGCGTTGCCCCTAGTAGAGCCTACCTGGGGACCTTTCAAATAGTGCTTAACCGGTGACATTAATGCTGGTCCAGATGTCTCTTCTCCCTGCTTCTCTGTCTCTGTTAAACCAGCCCCAGGAAATGTTAATGGGCCTCGAAGGCTGCACCTGGAGGTGTAGCATCTTACACGACGCACACCCCTTACAGCCTCGCTCCACACCCCGAAGTTGAATGAGACCTCCAAAGTGTCTCTCCACGTGTGCCTTTAATTGTGGCTTTAACTGCCGCTACAGCGGCTCCAGTATAGGTGTGGGCCAGAGCTTCCAGAAATGCTTTTGCAGCGGCTTGCAGTCCCCGCCGCTGCCCGAAAAAGAAAAGGAAAATGAGAACCCAACAAAAAGATCTCCAAGAAGAGACATGTATAGAGGTACAGCAAGATTCCAATACTTAGCCAAGAGGTGAAAAGTACTGAGGGCATATTTTCAAGGAATAGCCGCGCTGGTTGCTAGCGGTCTTTTTCAACCAGTCCATTTGTCTTTTGAAAGCCCAGTGGTTGCGCTGCAAGTCATTTAGTTATATATTTTACAGAAAAACTTTCCATTCATTGTTGGATGCTGTTGCTTTTAAATGTACAACTAACATGAAAACTGGGCCCTCAAAACGCTTGCGGTCGGGGGAACAATTACACCTCTGCCCACCTCTTCTGAAGTTTCTGACCTGAACAGATTCACATTTATATTCCTTTCATAAACCTACTTAGTTATGCTCACTTGCTGCATCGCATTTAGGCCTTAAAATTTAGAATTCAACATCAATACAGCCCCTTTGATAAAAGGTTCTCTTCAAAAAGATCAAGCAAAACTGGGATAACTGTGAAATGACCTTTGGTTGCATTCTTCACCTGGCTTCCACAGTGCTTAATTTGTGCTTGTTGTTTCCGGTGCTGAGCACAGGCACTTATTTTTGAGGGCCGGGGCTTATTCTTCTGCCTCAAGCATCTGCTGCGAGCAAAAGACACACATGGGAATGACGGAGGAAGAGAAAAACTAAAAAGCGTTGAGAGAGCGTAGTTTAAACATTACCTATTTTAGATGTGAAATGCTTATATTAACAACGCTAATATTATTCATTGAAACGTATTTTAAACGTGGAGAATTTTTCGCATGCATAAACTAATGTCGACTGTAAGAAATAATTGCTTGAATTATGACTAATTGAATATATTAATACGTACGATAATTGCATTTTATTAGAATCCATAAGCCTTAAGTTAGCGTGAGTTGAAAACTAGCTGTGTAGCTCTCATATTAAAGCATATTTTTCTGTTTCTCCAGTGTGCTGACTTGCAAAAAGGCCATGACCCAGCATTTGTTCTTTTTCTCTGCTTATTGTATCATTGACCGTTATATTCTCATCCTCATGCTAGTTGCTTTAGGATAAAGATGTACGCTTTGCCACAAATATGGACACTTTCAGGGACACTGAACCACGGAAAAGAGAACTCTTGACCCAAAGAATGTGGCAGAAAATGAAGTAACCCCGGATATGCCACCTACGAAAGACGTCAATTATGAAGACCAATCAGAAGGATGTAAATTATCGTAGAATGACAAATGCATTACTTAATGTATAATTTGATAGGTTACAGATAGTGGGGTGTAGTGACTATCCAATAGAATTTTGGGGGAATGTATTACGAAAAAGGGATAAAAACCCATGACACAAGAGACTCGAGAGCACTAGGTAGGGAATGATATCGATTGCATCCAGAAACTCTGTCACTCTGTTTGGTGATTTGAGACTTAATAAAAACCATCTTCATCCTTAGTCGCCCCATTGCACTTTCCTCTCTATGAGGGAAGTGTCCCCTGCCCATAGATTAGATAGACTGACGGCGATCTAACTGATGTCCTGAAGACGAAGACTGATCCTGTATGCTGACCTATTTCGAGGAGGGTAAATTATGTTGTTGCTATTGAAATTCACTTATTTGCCCTTTCTTTCTAGGTACCAACTGCTGTGTATTTTTGATTAGAGACCTAGTTAGATGTTTTCCAAATTGATGTTCTAAATTGTTTTGCATGAAGTCCAACATGCTGATGCTAATTGT
Source organism: Pleurodeles waltl (assembly GCF_031143425.1). Classification (NCBI taxonomy): domain Eukaryota; kingdom Metazoa; phylum Chordata; class Amphibia; order Caudata; family Salamandridae; genus Pleurodeles; species Pleurodeles waltl. The sequence continues at coordinate 397,819,648 of NC_090439.1, forward strand.
GGTTAAATGAGGCATTTCATCTTGACTGACGTGACTGGCGTGGTGCTATGCTGAACTAAACATATATGAGGTTTTATGCGTCTAGATTTGTTTATCTTCATATTACCATCTTATGTCTGTGTTCTTTGCATTATAATCACATTGTGACTATGCTCTTTTGCTTCTTGGTTTTTAGATTAATACATTTGCTATTAGATTGTAATCAATAGGGAATAAAATTCACAAACTTCAATAAGGTGTGGTTATTCATGACTGAAAGTTCATGGTTGCGCCGAAGGTTTAACTAATGTCTAAAGTGAAATATATTGTGGTGATATATGTTGACAATATTATTGATATATTGATTGATATATTGATCAGTTATCTCGTCTTACGGTGTCTCACCACTGGGTCCAAAGATTCATTGGCCTAAAACGAGTCCTGATGTGTATAAATTAACATAGAAGGACGTGTTAACAGCGTCACAAATGGGAGAAAGTAGAAAGCTGCTAGAGTGAGCTGAAGGGGCAGGGAGTGGCTTTATATGCTTTGAAGATGCAGGGAGATGGCTTTAAGATTACGCTGCCTCAGTATTCCGTATTCACACATTTAATTGCAGCAGCTGTGTGTTTTTAGTGTAGTTCTCTGGGCACCAGCACCTTTTTATTTACAAATTAAGCACTGGGCTTCCAGTCTATGCATCCTCAACCTTATGTTTTCCTGACTGTGTCCTCATACCACAGGCACCACTTTTGAATTAGGTCACACATTCCTTTTGATAGGAACTCTCTACAATAAGATAGGTCTTATAACTACTGATTTCCGGCCAAAATCTCCAGGATTGCAGGACTGAGGGATTCTGCTCACCATTCTCCTGGAAATCTAACCTCGCAATCACAAAGGACCGAGAACAGCAGATAAAAACAAGACATTATGGGGGTGATTCTCACCCTGGCGGGCGGCGGAGGCCGCCCGCCAGAGTTCCCCCCTCCAAAATACCGTTACGCGGTCGTGAGACCGCGGAGGGTATTCTGGCTTTTGCACTGGGCTGGCGGGCGGCCGCCAAAAGGCCGCCCGCCAGCCCAGTGCAAAAGAGCCTTCCCACGAGGACGCCGGCTCAGAATTGAGCCGGCGGAGTGGGAAGGTGCGACGGGTGCAGTGGCAAAAGGTGAAATACAAAGTGGGGCCCTCTTACGGGGGGCCCTGCAGTGCCCATGCCATTGGCATGGGCCCTGCAGGGGCCCCCAGGGGCCCCACGACAACCCATACCGCCATCCTGTTCCTGGCGGGAGAACCGCCATGAACAGGATGGCAGTATGGGCTGTCAGAATCCCCATGGCGGCGCAGCGAGCTGCGCCGCCATGGAGAATTCTAAAGGGCAGCGGAAAACCGGCGGGAGACCGCCGGTTTTCCGCATCTGACCGCGGCAAAACCGCCGCGGTCAGAATGCCCTGCGGGGCACCGCCAGCCTGTTGGCGGTGCTCCCGCCAACCCTGGCCCCGGCGGTCCATGACCGCCGGGGTCAGAATGACCCCCTATATATCTATTCATGTAACAAAAATAAAGCAATTTCGTGAAATGTAACGCTTCGTATATTTATGCAATCAATGTAGGATTTTAAATCAGTTAACACAGTCATTGTTTTGCAAACATTTTTGCATGAATGCTTAAAAAGGGAATATCAGTTGACATGCCAAGCTGCAGCCACCGCATCACAAGATCACATTTCTTTCTGGATTTAAGAGTATAGTGTTAATGCAGCAAACTAAGTTGCATTGATCTAACATTACAGCATAGATCAATGTTCAACAGCTTCAAACACTTGATAAAATGTGCCTGGAATGCTAATGTTTATGTTGCGTAAAAATTATAGTCAAGGACTTTGAATTAGAAACACTATAACAGCTTGAAAAGGAATGAACCATTTATTATCGCACTTCTCCTTTAGTTAATCTAACTTTTACGTTTGTCATTTTTAATTTTCTGCATCTCACATTTACATTATAGAGAGAGGCAGTGATCTTATCTATAGGAATGCTTTCTATTATGACATGCCAAAAATAAAATTGAATGACTTATTCTGTGCAATGTTTTCATGAAAACCTCCCCGAAGTCTCAGTAGAATTAAAAATAGATTAGTTAGGAAAGAAAAGAGACAATATATTTTGATTATATTCATGAACTATTTATAAGTTTGAAGTCTTGTTACTGAGCTTTTAGCTGTCCATTGCAGAAATATTTTTTCCAGTACTTTACCATGTATTTGTAGTGGACTCTTCCAACCCTTTGCTTATGATTGGTTAGTGTTGCGGTCTATATTAGATCAATGCTATTGATTTGACAGTTCCACCATTTTCTTGTATTGTCCATCCAGAAACATTCTGTCTCACGGTAGCTTCACTATTGATTACAAGGAATTCCGTATGAGCCTTGAAAACTAGCTAAAGCATACATGCAAAGGGGAACATTTCTCAAAGCATAGTTTTAGCAAAAACACTATGCTGACAACAATGCTTTCACCGTTGCTCTATGGAGCAAGGATATCTACATTGTCAGCAGGCAAAAGTGTGCCAGTGTAGGGAGAGAACAGAGCAGTACTATATCTTAGTAGATAGGGTGCTGTTTTGCTCTCTCCCATTCAAACTAAACAGCACAGCAACTTCACTTGCTGAGCTGCATTACTTTTTGGAAATCTTCCAAAGCAAACAAGTGATAGCACTCCAGGGAGCAAGTTTTAAAAATGTTAATGGCTTATTAACACTTCACTACCACCTTTTGACCTTCTTGGTCTTGTTCACCATGATGGGGTTCTAGAAGGTCCACGCCTGGGGCCAAAATGTTTTTTTTTAAATGTTACCTCAAAATTGGCATGGGCCAGGACTTGTGTGTGGAGGGTGTTTTTATGTTTTTCCGGTGGGAGCCTCACAGCCGCTAAGAGGCTTTGGAGGCCCCATCCCTCCAGGACTGAGGCAAAAAATAAGGGAGGGGTCAAGTAGGCCACCCCCTGGAGTCTAAATAGGCTCTAGGAACCCCGTCAGGGTCCAAAAACATTAATTTGTAATATTTTGCTGTGAATTCACAGAGGATCAATACATTCACAGAAAAAAACTTAAAAGAAAAGCAGTGGCTTCCACGATTAACGCACCCCAGGGAAGATTACACATATTGTAAGATATGGAAGGGGTCAACTCGTACGAATCCCCAAGCCTCGCTGATGCCCCAGGGACCCCATCCCACAGGGCACTGGCTGAAAATGGTAGCATGGCCCACTCCTTGAGCCTTAAAAGGTCCCAGGATCTCATCTCCATGGCCCACACTTTATTTTAAAGGGAGGGAGCCATGTGTCCGCCCCCACCCTGAGCCTTTAAAGGCCCCACAGACTCCATCCCCCAGGGCCAGCTCAGTTACTGTGTCTCAGGGAGCCCACCCCTGAGAAACAGTAGTTTCTCTGCTCACACTACCACAGGCAGGGAAACATATGTTTGCTCCTACTCGGTGGGAGCATTTTCAAATCTTAACTCTAACTTGTGCCCCCACCATGCACATTTTCTCATCAATAATTTCAGTGCTACTGTTGCATGGATATCATCAATGATGTCACAGAATATGTCATGAGTGACGTAATATGTGGGGTAATTAGCAGTTCATGATGAGTTATAGTTATTGTAAGGTTTGAGGCATGTTTTTACTGGTTGGCATTCGCTTATCATATTAGAATGACCAATATCAGATCAGACAGAAACACATTCACAGTCATGATCGTAATGATTATCATCACAATTCATATTAATTAAGTGAATGGAAAATAAGTCAAAATAGATATACTTTGAAAGTTAATATGCAAATTTCCTTTAGAGCCATGCCCCACTGTAATTTGGTCTGCTAAGAACAAACGTACAAACAACACTCTTCCATTGCTTCTTTCTACTTTCAGCAAAGGACTATTCAAAGGAATCTGATTACATAATTTTCTGATATTCTGAGACTGGCAGTGGTTTTCACCTGTGACACATTCACATTCAAGGGAATCTGATTTCATAATTTTCTGATATCCTGAGATTGGCAGTGGTTTTCACCTGTGACACATTGAATAATTGCATAAAGTGCTGCAGCCTGAATACATGAAGGGTCAATGATTAACTCCATGCTCCTGTATGAGCCTGAAAAGATTTATTTCTGACTGAAGGGATTTTGGTTTTAGTCTTGCAAATTATTGCTTTGCTTGCCGCAAATGTCTGCTCCTCCTTTACTCTACACTTTCCTATCATCTACAAATTGCTGGCATCTACCTGGCAGTGTTGAGAATGTGCTTTGAATATTAGTGTTATTTCTTTCAAAACATATAGGAATGCATTTAGAGTAATTTGTTTTTTTTCAATTTTTTATTAAAAATAAAAGGGGGGCGGGATACTGGGTTATAGATTCGACAGCCAGGTTGCATGGAAATCAATATGCTCTGGTTGGGTGTGGGAGAAAAGCACAGTTACCTTTTAAGGATCAATGCTCCCAAAAGTCAATGCTCTCCAAGCCTACATATGAGTGCACAGCGTGCATCACACATGAATTACAAAATACAGCTTGCATAGAACAAGATGAAAAATGTTAAATACTCAAGCCCCAAACAAATATGTGCATTTGCTGAGTAACTCGTTGATCAGTTTGTGATATGATGTTGTCATCACAGAGGTATGGATCGAACAATGAGTCATTGTGCATAACGGTCCATGAGTGTGGGTGTTTAACTTGGCATCCTAGGTGTAGTCTCCCCTAACTTTTCCTCTGCTTTCCAGGTTGTTGATGTGTGCTGGACTCTGTTTTTGCTGTTGTTTGATACTTTGGGCACTTTACCACTGCTAACCAGTGCTAACCAGTGCTCAAGTGCAAGTGCTCCTATGTAAAATGTATGTGAAATTGGCTCATACATGATTGGCATGTTTGATTTACTAGTAAGTCTCTAGTAAAGTGCACAAGAGGTGCTCAGGGCCTGTAAATCAAATGCTACTAGTGGGCCTGCAGCACTGGTTGTGCTACCCATACTAGTAGCCCTGTAAACATGACTCAGACCTGCAATTGCAGTGTCTGTGTGTGCAGTTTTAAACTGCCAATGTGACTTGGCAGGTGTACTCATTTGCCAGGCCTAAACCTTCCCTTTCCATACATCTAAGGCATTCCTAACATAGGCCCTAGATAGCCCCATGGCCAGGGAGCAGTGTATGTTAAAGGTGGGGCATGTACTGTGTTACATGTCCTAACAGTGAAATACTGCTAAATTCACTCCTCACTGTTGCAATGTCTTTCTCTCTAATAGGTTAAAATAGGGGCTACCTTTAAATATTACTAAAGTGCAGATTTCCTTTGAGAGCAGATGGAAATGTGGAGTTTGGAGACTATGAACTCACAATTTAAAAATACATATTTTAGTAAGGTTGGTTTTTAGACTGTTAGTTTGAAAATGCCACTTTTAGAAAGTAGGTATTTTCTTGCTTAAACCCCCTGCTGTGTGTCTGGAGCCTGGCCTGGGCAAGGCAGGATCTTCTGAACAACAGAGACTTTCCTTTGAAGTAGTCCTGCTTCAAAGGCAGAAAGGGCTAAATGCAGTGGAGCAAAAACCCCTGAAAATAAGATCACTTATGGGACAAAGAGGAACCTCCACCAAGGAGAAGAGCTGAAGAGCTAATTTATGCATCGCTGCTTTTTCCAATGCACGCTCGCCCTTGCTGCCTTATTCTTTTGAAAATTCATATGTTAACATGTGCATGTTGGATTTTTGTTATTTTGGTCTTGTTTGATTTAGATAAATATTACCTATTTTACTAAACTGGTGTGGTGTCCATTTTGTAGTGTTTTCACTGTATTGCTGTGTGTGTTAGTACAAATACTTTACACATTGCTTCTGAGTTAAGCCTGCCTGCTCATGCCAAGCTACCAAGGGGGTGAGTAGGGGTTAACCAGGTGTGTTTCTCCTTTGCCCTGACTATAGTGAGGGTCCTCGCTTGGACAGGGGGTAACCTGACTGCCAACCAATGAACCCATTTCTAACAGTGGGCAAAACAATAATACTAAATAGTATATGTCAATGCAACCGAGGAGAATACAGAAAGGATATGGCTACTGTATGCCAAAAACATACGCACAGAAATTAGGGTGCAGGGTCAAGTGGAGAACAACTGTAAGTGATGCAATTGAGTGAAGAGTGAAAGGGCATTTCTACTGGGAAATGTGGTTCTGCACCCAGTGAGATGCAGTACTGGTAGGATGGGTATGGAATCAAGACACAGGTGGGGGTATAGGGGACAAGGGATGGCAACCATGGTGGGTTTTGTTTGTGAGTGGGTGGCAGTGCACAATCCCTGTCCATGCCCAGGCTATTCTGCCCTCTTGACAGTCATTAGTGTTGGGTATATCCAAGAATTTAGCCCACACTTCAGTGAACATTTTCATTCTGTCCTGCAATCTATAATTAAATCACTCATAAGTCTACATTCAGAGTGTGTCAGCCTCTGGAGGGAGCTTCAGAGGCGCAATACACAGATCATTGCAGCTGTGCAGGCTGTCAATAGCAAGCACTGCACTGGCTTAGTCTGTGTGGGCTGATTGGTTGTATTGTGTAGGATGATCCTTTTCTCAGAAAGGGGGATGACACGTCTACGAGTCAGTACAAATGGAAAAGATCACAGACCAGAAGGTCTCCAGTACTGGATGGATACAGATGAATGGAGGATATCTCAGGCTGGGTTGTGGCATCTCCAGCAGTATGCATGGAGTAGGAGGCCAGTGGCCTGTAGTTTCTTGGACATCAAGTACCAGTCTTTGGGTATTTTGAAGAGGATGAGTTTCATCCTGGACTTCAGAACCCACAATTGAGATTCCTAAAGGAGTCTCTCCAGTTCTCCTTCGAGTAATCTGTATGAAGTAAATCCTGCCATTTAGTATGTAATTGTCTCAGGACAGTTAGAGATTACTGATGGCACTCTATCAGGTTATAGAAACCCGGGACTACATCAATTAAAAGGCCCCACTGCTTTGAGTATTGAATGACAGGAGAGTCAGCGACTTCCCATGTGGGGTCCACAGTACCTTGAGTACTTTATGTTGCCGCCATATATATCTCCATTCTTGCATCTGGGGAAGATGAAACTAATCTCACTGCGAAGAAAAAGGCTGCAGCAATCCTGCATCAAGGACTTTCATCAATTGTCAACATCCCCCTGGAACGCCATGTTTCCTATGCTATAGGTTGTTTGTCTACAACTATCTTAAGCATTATGCCAGACTCATAGAACAACAGTGACTGTGGGCAAGCAGGTGGGACATCATTAGACGAGGACTCCAGGACCTCCATATGAGGTCCTTGTCCTTATATGGAGGTCTCCAGGACCTCCACATGAATCATTTTGTCCAGTTGCCAATGCCTCGTAGAACTGATTTGCCGTAATCAGTAGCATCACCAGGACATTATTAAATCTGGGAACCCCAACCAACTTTACAGCTTGGACTTTGCCCCACAATGACAATTTCATCTGGAATCATTTGGCATACTCCATGTTGCTTTTGGTTACTTGTATCCATATTAAGTGAAGCTAGCTTGTCATGATCTCAGGTGATCTTTATTCTCAGACAGATGAGACAGTCAGGAAACATTAAAATTGATAGGGCATGATCACTGCCAGGAGTAGCACTGTTTTAAAGTCATGATCACTTTATTCTGTACATGAAAAAATAAGCAGCAGTGGACATTTTTAGCTGTCTGGACATTATTAAAACAGTTACTTACTGTCCATGGAGTGATCTGAGCATGTTCCAAGGAGGGGCATTGTGCACACTGCAATATGGTGTCAGTGTGACTTTCAAATAATTTATGTTTCTTCCTCTCACAAGATCTCTCACATCCTGATATTTTGGTTGCTTAGCAACCACATAACTAGGAAGTGCTGAGGCATAGTCTCCTGTTGAATGTTTGTGCTTAGCAATGTCATGGAGACAAGGGTCAGAAAGAAAAGGAAGCATTTAGAATATTCCTAACCAGATGAGAAAGGTCCTAGTCCTGCTCCTCTGCATTCGGAATCAACTATGCTATCCTTAATTCAGAAGATAATTAAGCAATATGTTGGAGTAGTATTTGTGGTTAGAAAAGCAGTGTTTGTGGCAAGACTAGGGTATCGTCAGACCGAGATAATGAAACGGCAGGGGAAGGAGATGACAAGGACTACGGAAGTCACTTTTTACAATGCATAGAGCTCTCAAAACTGTTGTAGCATGGGAGAGAAAATCTTGCTTTGCTGGAAGCTCCAGTACAGGTGGAGGACAAATACCTCTTTAGCCACTACCAGAAAAGAGAGCCAAAGTTATTGCCATTACATGCTGCGATAAAGAAAGTTCTATCCAATGAATGGAAAGATGTAGATCATCAGTCCTTTCCAATACTTCTGTTTCAGAGGTACCCACTGCACCAATATTCAGATGAATTTCCTTTGACAATGAAAGTCGATTCATTGATAGCAGGTCTTTAATCACAGAGGGTGGTCATTATCGAAGAATCAGTCCTTCCTAGAGCTGTAGACAAGAAAATAGAAAAAGCAGTAAAAAAGTTGTATGCTGTTTAAATTCTGAAAAACGAGCAGGTAGCTATGCAAATAATGCCTTTCAGTCCCTGCTGAAGGACTTTCAATTACTATCCGACCAGATGTGAAATAGAGAGGATGTGTCATTGACATTGGCACTAATAGAGCCACACATCCATTTCCTCTAAAATATCTAATTTGATTTACTTGGAGCAGTAGGAGCATCCTCGGCCAAAGGTAGAAGCCAGGAGATACTTGTGGATGCATTTTTGGATGTCCAAAAATCCACGTTATTGCTAATTCATCTGCCCTGTTTGCACTCCGAACTTTTTGGTCCTCAGTTAAATGAACTAGTCAAATAATAAGATGAGGATTGAAAGGTATTTGGTCTAAATCATTTAAGCCTCATAGAGAGAAGCTCTCCACAAGAGAGTGTTTAGAGCAAGTTCCGCTACAAGACAGCAGACCAGCCTTGTGGATTTAGGGGTCATGGCCAGGGGGTTATTGGAGGCTTACCTGCCCGTACTGATGCATTGCAACGCTTTCTTAATTTTTTTAGGCAGAACATCTATTTCCAGTTTCACGTTCTCCCATTTGGATTAGCAAGTGCTCCAAGAATGTTCACAATACTCCTCTCCAGTGGTAGATAGATATAATTCTTTACAAATATTCATATTTCTGTATCAGGAAAGCTTGTTGATTGTTTCTCCAACTTTCCTTAAGGTATCAGAGGAGGTATTGAAAGTGGGCAATGTGCTGGAAGAACATGGGTTCTTGTAAATCTGGCCAAAGCCATACTAATCCAACAAAATCACTTTAGTATTAATATAGAAGTGGGGAAAGTGTTTATAGCACAATCCAGAATGGTACAGGTACTATCAGATGTGCAAGCACTCCTTTCCAGGTCCGACGCACAACCCAAGAATGGTTAACAGTGCAGGGAGATATGGCCTGATCACTTTATATCCTTGAGACTATTTGCACCTATATTCAAGAGTGTGGCATCTCATAGAGGTTTGAAACCCTACTTCACATAGGTACAAACAATTAGTAAGTGTGATAACTCAGATAGCATCCTGCTTTCAATGGTGGCTTCAGTCATGAAATCTAACCAGAGGGTGATCTTTCCAGCGTCCCTTCCCAAGGTATAAATCACAAATGCAAGTGGTTTGGGATGGAAGCAATTATGTGTTTGAAGGAAGATCAGGGCAAGTGGGAGTCAAATGAGCAAGGCAGATCCTCCAACTGGAAGGAGCTGACAGCAGTATTTTTAGGCAATAACCATTTCTCACTGGACCTAAAGGGACATGCCATTCATGTCCATGCAGACCACCTCATCACAATATCTTTTCTCACTCATCAGAGAGGAACAGGATCCCTAGAATTATGGCTCGTGGCACAGGAGATAGGGATGTGGACAAAGAACTACATTATTAATCTCAGACCAAATTAAGGAGAACACTTGTCTCCATCCGAACCATTCTTTTCGAATTTATAACACAGAATTTTAGAGTCCCTTTGGTGGATCTTTTTGAGTTAGAAGATAATTCTCTGCTTCATCAGTTCTGTTCTCTAATTCCTTCTGAGACATCCAGGGCAATGTAATGCTTGTTAGCTATATGTCCTCAGTGGTACTATACATATTTCCACTGATTCTCTTAATCCCATAGGTAATTAAAAAAATTCAGGAAGCCTATGCATGCATGTTCATAGTAGTTCCATGTTGGCCTAGCTGCAATTGGATCTTTCCAGCACGTTCCTCTCCATTGTAAGAAATGTGTAATCTATGTTTGTTACCCTCTAAATCCCAAAATAACAGACAGTTGAAACAGACTTTTATTTTTGCTCACCAGAGGGAAGCAAAGATTCTTTCAGAAACCATTCCAAGTAGAGCAACTGGTGGAGTATCTGTCTCACAGACATTCTGAAACTGTGACTTTATGAAACACATTTGGCATCCAAACAGACAACTCTGCACATGTTTCTAGCTCATTGCAGAAATTATGGTGGGGGAAATGCTACGAAACACTTTGGAATTAAGGAGCTTGAAGCAATAGATTTAGATGGATTCTGTTCAAATGGACAATTTATTAAAATTCATTTTAATTTACATGATTATTTTCTGCATTCTGTGTTTATTTAATTATCTGCTGTTTCATTTAACTGCTTGGGTATTGACTTAGGCAGTAAGGACTATGTCAAGGAAGATGGGTGAGGGGGTAATGACCCGGATACTTACTGATAATCTCCTTTACTCTGAGTTCAGGTTTCCTCATTACAGTCTGAACTTTCCCTCCTGCCTTCCATGGGAGATTAGAAACCAAACAGCAAACTATTATATGAATTGCTTGGTTTGGAATGTTGATTGAGTGAATCAGGCTTGACTCTCTATTGTAGTTCTAAGCTCAGACAAAAGTGCAGGCGTGCTTCTATCTTTTTTTAAATTAAAGACAAACTTGTAAACTTTGACAGCGGGGAGTAAACCTGGCCAGCTCGGACTGTGACGAGGAAGACCAGGACAAGGAGTAATGAAGATTACCATTAGGTAAGTGGGTCATTCAGTGTCTTCTGTTCTGTTCATAATTCACTGCTATCCTTAGTGTTAGACCTGACAGCATTAGGGTTGTCTTACCCAGACTTTTTGCCATTCATGTTCTGTTTTGCTGTATCTTTTTTTGGGCTTTGGGACTCTGAGCACTTCACCACTGCTGACCAGTGCTAAAGTGCATGTGCTTCTCACCTAAAGATGGTAACATTGGTTTATACTCAATTGTCATATTAAATTTATTTGTAAGTCCCTTGTAAAGTGTTGTACCACAGACCCAGGGGCTGTAAATTAAATGATAATAGTGGACCTACAGCACTAATTGTTCCTCCCACTAAGTAGCCCTTTCAACATATCTAAGGCCTGCCACTGCAGAGCCTGTGTGTGCAGGTTCACTGCCACTTTGATGAGGCATTTAAAACCCCTTGCTAATCCTAACACTCCTCTTTTATTATATATGTCTCCCCTAAGGTAAGCCATAGGTAGCCCATAAGGCAGGGTGCTATGTCATTAAAAGGCAAGACATACTTTAAGTGCTACATATCCTGGTACTGAAAAACTCCCAGTGTCCTTTTTCACTGCTGTGAGGCCTAGTCCTCTAATAGGCAAGCACTGGGATTTCCTTACTATGCTTTTAAGTTGTCATTCCTGACCAGAAAGGATTAGCTAAATCATGTGTCATATCATTGGAATGGCAATGATGAGCCCTCTTTCATGGTAAAGTCAGATTTAACATTACTATTTTAGAAATGACACTTTTGGAAAGTGGGTGTTTCTCAGCTCTTACTGCTCTATGTGCCTTGCAGCCTGTCTCCAATACATGTCTGTGGTAGGTGACAATTACACTTTGTGCATTCCCTCCAGACAGCCACAGGCACAGGAAGGCTGGGTGTGACAAAGGCCCATCTACATTCATCTGCATTCTGATGGGCATTCCTGGGCAGGAAGAGAAGTTCCTGCCCTCACACAAATGGGCTGATTACCCATTGGTTGTCTGGCCTGCTCCCTGTTCTCATGCAGTTCCAGGGACATCAAAGGCTGCCTGCAAACTCTTCAGGAGCTGCAGGACTCAGCCATCTGTGAGTCCTCCCCCTGCATGAGGTCATCCCTCCAGTCCTGAACCTCAGAAGTGGATTTTGCAGCTGCTTTAGGCTTAAAACTGACTCATCGTCACCACTGTGCCAGTCAGCTATTCAACACCGACACAGAGGCAGTTCGATGACAGCAGATTCACAGCCTGTGTAACCCGATGATGATGCTCTGTTCGTTCAACAATGAAGCATTGTGTTAATCTCCGCAGAGCTTGATTATGATGCAGTGACCCGTCTGCATAGAAATTATTACGGAATTGCCTTCTCATTTGCTCCTTGATGTCGATGACAAGGTACTTTTTAAGTGGACCACTCTTGGGTTCTGAAACTGGCCTACCTTCCATTATGGTCAGCCTGAACTTTGGATTTGCACCGGTCCCTCGTGTCCTCAAGTAACTTTTTGACTGTTTGTGAATTCTAAGCACTATTTTGAGTTTAATCTTGAAAAAATTAACATCTTGACTTCTAATGATTGGATCTTTGTCGTTTTGGTCTTGCTTTGTTTAGATAAATATTGTCTAAGTTTCTAAACATGTGTGAAGTATTTTGTGTGTTTCCATTGTGTTACTGTGTGCATATGTGTTGAACAAATACTTTAAAATTGCCTCTTTAGATAAGCCTGCCTGCTCTGTGCCAAGCTACCAAAGAGTGAGCACAGATTACCTCTAAGTGTGTATCTAGCTTACCTTGCCTAGAAGTGGTAGTTCCTGCTTTTACAAGGGGATAACTCTGACAACCAGAAACCCCAGTTCTAACACAGATTGACAGGCAGTGCTGGACATATGTGGGACCTTGAATATTTGTATAAAGGCACTTCAGCATAAAAGGACAAAGGACATATGTCTGTCCCCAGGGATCAATATCAGCAACTTGCTAGGAAAACATCCCTCATAATAACCCAAGATACTACAGCTTGCTTTTGAAAAGAATTAGTGTATGAATTCAACAAGAGCGCTTTGATTGAATAACATATATCTTTCAACTCTTAACATCAGAAAATTAGTTTTTTAATAAATCAGCTTTATTTTACATTTAACATATAACAATACCTAACTGCCCTACTCACTGTTGCTTGTTTCATCTACTTTCACACTTTCTTTATTTTAATTTCTTGTTTTTCACCTAGAAGTACTCAAAATAGCTTAGAATATTGGGATGACTTCTCTCAGAATGTATACAAATGCATGAGTTATGATCATAACCATTATTATCACAAACCATCATTAACATATTCATTTAGGACATGTAAGACAAAGGCAATAAACTTGTGAAGTTCAATGCAAAAATTTATTTTTAAGCCACCCCCTCTGTGATTTGGCCTGCAGAAAGCAAAAGCACAGCCAACTTTATGCCACTGTTTCTTACTACTCTGAACAAAATACATTCAGCACATCTGCACTATTCATAATTCTTTTGTATCCTGAGGATGAAGGAGTAATGTTAGACACCTTTAGTACCTTGAATAATTACAAATGTTACTGCAGCCTGATTGCAGGAACAACACATGTCTGACATATGTATAACTCCAGGGTCAAAGTACTAATACCTAACTATAGGAAAGTTGCCTTTCTCCAAGGTCCTCTAGTGTTGCAGCCCCCTAGGACAAAATATGTTTTTTTGGAACAGACTTTATTGGATTTTATACACATACATGAGTTAGCCCTGGAGGACCCGACACAGGAAGGATCCATAACATCATGCATGTGAATATGCAAAGTAGATATAAAGTCAAAACAATAGAAATAATACCTTGCACAAACCATCCCCCACCCACTCCCCTCACATCAGCCAGGGTCTGGATACCTGCAGGCAGACGTCTGACCCCACCATGCAGGCCACAGTCCTGAATTTCTTCATCAGCCCTCTGTCCTGAGGGCACATTGGTTCCAGAACAATTCCCTGGTAATCCGCCCATCTTTGCCAGATCTTGAAGCGTTTTTTCTGAGGACAACCCCTACATACAATGGTCAATTCCTGTTTCCAGGCTGCGAGCAGAGGTGGGGCCTTGGCCTTCCAATCCTTAGCTATGTCATGCTTGGGGAGGGTGAGGCCCAGGAAGTGCACAGTTATACCTATTTCCCCTGATGCCTTCTGTAATATGTAGAATGACCACTTTAGGTTCCCTTGGTAAGGTCTAGGAGAGGACCTCACCTGGGCGAGAGAGAACCCTTAGCCAAAACACATCCAGTGCTGTACCGCTCTACACAGAATGTAAGAAATTGCCCTCAGCTGCTCCACAGCGGAGACATCAAGGTGACGTCACTAGACCGATGCACCAGGCCCTGTGTAAGTATTTAAACTGTATAAGGTCAGTCAAGACTTCAGCCTCTCTGCGTGCCCCCAGATCCGCCATCCAGTCATCATTGTCTAACAGTTCAAGGTCCTGTTTCCATGCCACCTGAAGGGCAGGGAGTGTATTACTGCAGTGTCTGGTAGATTTTTCCTACTTTGTGTGACTCAAGGTTTCACAGGAGGAGCTTGCACTTATGGGGTTTGCATTTTGGGAGATTCAAGATGTGTTGTATATAGGGGTGAGAGCGTGACTGAGCTGGAGGTAGAGGTGGAATTAGCTCTAGTGGAGGTGATCTTCCAACTGCAGGTCTTGATGTGATTTCAGCATAGCGTCCTGCATGATGTTACCTAGTGTGGAACTCCCGAGGAGGTCCAAGGGCTGAAAGGCTTACTGCTGGGACACCTAAGGTACTTATAGCCCTGCCAAAGGGGTGTCTGCTCCATCAGCCGACCCCATCTCCCCATTTCAGTAGAGCACTCTTCCATAGTCCCAGGAGCACCTGAGCAGCAGGCAGCAGGAATCCCACGCTCCCCGCCATGGAGGTATGATGCAATTAGTGTATTGTTCATGACTCACTTCTCTAATGCATAAGCAGGACCACCCTGTGGCCCATACCACCAGTCATTAATGACCAGCAGGTGAAAGAAAGTGTAGCAGACATAAATGTCAGCCAAAGCAATGCCCCCACGGTAGTTCAATTGAAAATATGTCTTAAGAGCAACCCGGGCTGCCCCCGTAGGAAACACCCAAAGATAGAATCAATCCTCCTGAACCAGGCTCATGTGATAGGGCATAGGTAGTTCTGGAGATGATACAATAAACATGGAAGGGACACTATTTTAAATATTGCCAACCTGCCCATTAACAACATGAAGTAAAATTAAAGGATGAGTGCCCAATCACAGCATAAAGACGTTAAAGAATTCGCACGGGAGTCCGTTTGGACCTGGGGCCCTCCTTGTCTGCATCTCAGACAGGGCTGAGGCCAATTCCTCAGCCGTGATATCCTCCTCTAGAGAGGCTCTGGCTATGTCACAGAGAGACTCTGGAAAAGAATGTCTTCAACGAACGTAATAAACTGGTCAAGTGACAGAGTCTCCCTACAGGCATACAGTGCTTTATAAGAGGAGGCAAAGCCCTGGGCCACCTTCTGTGGGCCCACCAACATCTGGCCCAATCATTTCAAATCACTAGCATCATGGTGTGCTCACAAGTCGATTTATGGAGTCTTTGTAAAAGTTTGCTGGAATTGTCCCCCCACTGGCACAGGCAGCTTTGGGCGGAGTGCCAGAATAGTTTGGCCTCATCTAGGAGTAAATGCTAGTATTGCTATTGAGCCCACCCCAATTGTCGGCGCGCTTCATGACCCTTGTAAGTCCTTCCCAGCAGCTATAAGGATCCCATCTGCTGCTCAAGAGCGATAAGGGATTGTTCTCATTTGCGGCGTTTCCTGGCTCAAACAATATTATCTACGCTGCATAAGATAGTCTTAAAGGTTTCCCGAAGTGTAGCAACTAAAAGGTCAGTGGCTGAGTTGAGGGTAAAAATGCTCCTCTGTAGAACAGGAGATGTGCAATTTATAGGGTGGTTTTTGTACGTGCTACGGGGAGAGGCACCACCAGTACCTCAGCCTCAGGGGTCCCACGCGGATATGGAGGACATTAGGGGAGTGATCTGACAGACCTTGTGTTAGGATATCCACTTTCGCCAGCTTTTGAGCATATGTACTGAGAATGTAGAACTAGTTGAGGCGAGAAAACGATCTGTGAGAAGTATATGTATGCAGTGTCTGAGGGATGGTTGACTATCCAAATATCAGCAAGACCCAGGGCTGCAGTGAAGGAGGTTAGCTTGGAGTTTACTGTATCTAGGGCCCCACCCATGCTGTGCCATCTAAACCACATGGGTGTCATGATGGCATTCCAGTCACCTCCAATTACAGATAGGCCCTCCAGGAGTTCTTCCCATAAATGTAACACCAGGGCCAGAAATGGCTCACCCTGCAGTGGGTGGGGCATAGATGCAGCCAATAGTAAGGAGTTGTCCAAAGATTGTCTGCTTAGGTCCTAGTGTGCCTAGAGGGGACCCCTCTCTATATAAGGATGCATGTGCTCCTGGTGAACCCCGATGGTAGCCATAACATGCAAGGGACTTTGGTGCCCAGAAGGTGTGTCTTCTGCAGCAGTACTATATCCAACCCTGCCCTCCCAGCGTGCCTCAGGACAGCTCCTCTTTTAAGACATGTTTTTAGCACTCCAGGCACTTCAAGAAAAGAACCAATACTGCTGCTGTCTGCCCCAGAAAATTATTTGTTTGTGACTACAAAGGCAATGTTTTGGTAGGATACATTATATACTTTGTTACCAATCTCAGAGAATAATTTTATTTTCTACAAATCACAGTTTTATTTTAAGCATATAGTAATGCATTTTTGTTGGTTCTTACCGCCTCCTCATGTTCAGCTCTACGACTTATCTTCTTTCTTAACTTGCTGGTGTCAAGTATGAGTGTCTGAAATTACATTAGAATATAGGATGACTTATTCCATAACATATAGAAATGCATTTAGAGCCATGATTATAAAGATTGCTATCACAACCTATCATTAGCATATTTATTTATTACATAAAAAACAAGCAAAAAAATCAGTAGACTTGTGAAGTCAAATATGCTAACTTATTTTGAAGCTACACACTCTCTGAGGTCTGGCCTGGTGACAACAGAAACACAGTCAACATTTTGCTGTACTTTCTTTCTACTTTCAACAAAATACATTCAAGGGCCTCTGCTCTATTCATAATTATTCAGTACCCTGAGATAGAAGGGGTAGTGGTAGGCACCTGTGGAAGCTTGAATAATTTCAGATATTGCAGCGGCGGCTCCTCCATTAAGGCAGAGAAGCGTAGACCCCGCCAGCAGCATCAGCTGCAAAACCTTTGAAAGAAAAGGATAATAAATGTTGTTTATTATTCTTTTCTTTTAAAGGGGCGGGCCATGGGGATGAGGAGCAGCTCCCCCTCAGAGTTCATGTATGTTTGGATGGCCATCTGGGCCGGCCAAATATACATGCGCAGTGGGCTCTCTCCAGCCTGGTAACACAGTTGCCGGCTGGACAGAGCCGTCACCGGATCCCAGTCTGCCTGGGAGCGCTCTGCTTTGAGCAGTGTCAGAACTGGCCGCAGGGCAGGCTGGGAGCCTGTGCCTGCAGCAACACGAAGAAGAGAAGCGGTGCGGGCAGTGAGGAGCAAGGTAAGTGTTTTATTTTTTAATTCAGTTTATTTTAATGTTTATTCCTCCCCCCCCCCCCAACACACTCCCACCGCCCCGTCCCCTCCATGCCCTGCGAGCCACTCCTGAGATATTGCAGTCTGATTACAATAAGGGCATAGACTGATTCCGGGGACATATGTTAACAGGTTGCTAGGAGAAGACCCCTAATAATAGCCTAAGGTAGAGCATCTTGTTTTGGAAAATAATTTGTTTATGACTCATGAGACAGGGCTTGATCAGACAAATTATACCTTTCTCCTGCTAACATTCGAAAAGCCTTTTAATTCTTATAAATTTCTCTTTAATTTTATCTTTGGCTTATAGTGTTAGTGGCTTGTGCTGCTCACTACTTCCTCCTGGTCTACCCTAACATATTTTTCTATTTGAATTGCCAGCTGTCTACCTACAAGTGCCAGGAATTAGCTTAGAATATTACAGTAATTGTTCCAAAACATATTTAAAAAAAATAAAGAATCATTTACATAACAATTACCATCACCGAGCACCATTATTGTATTTTTAGGATGTGATAAACAAAAAACACTTTTGTGTGAAAGTGTATCCAGGACTTTACTTTGTAGTCACATCCCAAGTGATGTGGTCTTCTGAAAACCAAGCCACAGTCAGCATGTCGCCCTTGTTTCTTTCCACTTTCAACAAAGTCATTTTAGGACATCTGCTACATTTATAATTCTTTGGTATCCAGAGATTAAAGGAATAGTGGTAGACATCTGTCGGAACAAGAATAATTGCATAAGGCATAGCAGCCTGATTACAGCAAGGTTCTTATCCTGTCTCCAGGGACCTCTTGTGACAGCAATGGACATAATTGCTCTTTCTACAGCTGACACTTTAAAATTACTCAAGTGCTAAAATTTAAGAAAATGGTAATACGATGCTGTTCTCACTCACTTCCTCACTGCTTTCTATTATTATGAGTTTGCTGGTATTAGCTTGAAACATTCGGGTGACTTCTTCCATAACATTTTGCGATGTACTTAGAGTCATGGTCATAACAGAAATTACATTAGCCTTTTTAGTTAGCAAACAAACCAAGCCGAACATGTCATCGACTCGATGTGAATACACAAATTTATTGTGAAGCCATGACCCCTCTTTGATGTGACCTGCTCAATTTAAAATTTAAATGTTTGCCATTTTTCTTTCATGAAAAGACTTTGAATGGCATTGGTTTTATTCATAAGTCTCTGGTATGCTAAGATTGAACGGACAGTGCCGGACACCTGCGGAATATTTAGAAATTGCATAATGAACTGAATGTCAAAAAACCTAACGTATGCACATGGAAATCGGTCAAGGGGCAGATGTGTGTGAGCAGGTTGATGCGTGCCACATTCACATAGCCTAACCCACCATCGGGCACAGATATATTCACTAGGTTCTAAGCTTTCACGAAGCTTTCAGGACCCAGTGCAACCTGTCACAGGATTGAATCTCTGGAAGATACAATGCATACACAGAATAAAAAGGCCCCTGCTTGTCTCATGTACCTCTCACCACTACAAATTTTCCTCAGCAGACCTTTTAACACTGTTAGAAATTGTGTTGCTGGTTGGCAGAGGTACACACCCTGTCCAAGCAGCAACCACAATCCTAGTCAGGGTAGGTCATCAACACACCCTAAATGAATGTGTGCTCACTCATGGTAGCGTTGCACAAAGCAGTCAAACCTAACTTAAGAGGCAATGTTAAGTAATTGTGCAACACTTAAAACAGTAAAACTGTGAAAATACCCTACAAAAGACACCAAAGCTTGTTGAAAAAATATTGCTTAATGCAATGAACAAAAAAAGAACAAAATGACAAAAATCCAATTAGTAGAATTGGAGATATGAAATTTTAGAATAAGTGCTTAAAAAAGCGGGACTGTCTGGTCACTCGAGACTAGGTCAAATTTGAAAAGTCAGGCCAACCGCAATGGACCGTAGGTC
Organism: Pleurodeles waltl; assembly: GCF_031143425.1. Lineage (NCBI taxonomy): Eukaryota > Metazoa > Chordata > Amphibia > Caudata > Salamandridae > Pleurodeles > Pleurodeles waltl. The sequence continues at coordinate 397,839,339 of NC_090439.1, forward strand.
GGATACACGCCGAAAACAGTACCTTGGTCCGGAGTTGCATTGACGTCAGGAACAAGATGTGAGGAGCAAAAGGTGTGATGCATTTTGCGTTGGTCCAGCAGATGTAGGGGATGCAGCTGCTCTGAGCTGTGCAAAATTGGAGATGCATCGGGAATGGAGGCAATGTATTGCGCAGTGCTCCCGATTCTTGCATCAGCAGTGATGCGCCGTGGCGATACGATTACCTAGATCAGTAGCAATGTATCAGTGTTGATGGAGATATGCCTGTTCCAATGGGTGCAACATCATTGATGTACAGGTTCTGGCAGCTGCAGCACTTTATACAAACTTCAAAGGGCCTAGGACTGGATTGGCACCACTTGGCAGGGCAAAACTTGCAGCAACCAAAGTCCAGATGCTGTTGAAGGATGAAGGAAAGTCTTTGATGTCTGTGAGACATCAGAAGAACAGGAGGCAAGCCAGAAAGCCTTGGAGTCACTTTGTTTCTGGGTTGGAGAGATTCAGTTCCAGTCCAGCTTACTCCCAGGCAAGGAGGGCAGCTGAAAGAAGGTCAGCTTAGCAGACCAGGAGTCCAGCAGAGTCTAGCAGTGATATTTTTTTCAGAGGCACAGTAGTCCTTCTGTCTGGCAGAGTATCCACAGGTCCAGAAATGTACTGAGTTGGTGCGATCTGAGGTCCAGTTCTCATACCCAGTGGTGCCTTTGAAGTAGGGGAGACTTCAAAGAGAGACCTTATAAGTACACAGAATACCTGACCTGCCTGTCCTGGCTCCAGGCACATTACAGGGGTTCATACAGCTGTTTGTGTCAGATCAGGTGTAAGTGTCAACTCCTCCTTCTTATCATACCCATAATGGCTCATCATGCTGTGGATGGCCCATCAGTCACACCTAAGCTCCCTTTGTGTCTCTCTGTCTGGAGGGAATGCACAATAGTCAAGCTGTCACTCTCCCAGGCGTGTATCCAGAGACAGGCGGAAGGTACTCAATGGTTAAAGTAAGAAGATTCCAAATTTCTGAAAGTGGCATTTTCTGAATCACAATTTAAAATCAATTTTCAGCGTAAGTTCTGATTTTAAACTGTGATTCCATAGACACCACACTATCCATTACTTTACTATGCCTTGGCTCACGTGGGGAGTGGAGACACAGACTAGCACATTCCTGCATCAAAAGGCCCAAAGTTCACATCTCCCTGGAAAGGTGTTCGTTAAACCGCAATTCCATTTAACTTATGTGCATCCAGATCTCCTGTTTTCCTTATTTAGTTTTGCTTGCTTTAGGTCTCTAAGCACTTTACCACTGCTAACCAGTGCTAAAGTGCATATGCTCTCTGCTTAATACATTGTAACATTGGCTTGTCATAGTCATAGTCAAATTTTATTGATTCATCTGTGAGCCACACAATATTTAAAATCGCAATAAAAAAAAATTATAAACACAATAGTAATATGGTAAAAAGAATATGTGAAATATAGCCTAATAAAAAACACAATCATAGCTAAACACAACATTGCATTCCAGCATAACAGTAATTAAATTCATGATATATATAAAGTACTGGTACTGAAAAAAAGCACTTGGGTGATATATATCATCCCAAAACTAAGCAGAGTATAGCAATCCAAACCGGGCATTGTGAATTGTATAAACTGTGCAAGTACAGGCAATAAGACACTTCGGTGATGCATACTGACCCACCAGCAGGAGTCAACGGTTTCACTGGAGGTCCGTGTGAGTTATATAGTTCACAGGCATAAACCAGGGATAGCAGTACAGTGCGTGATATGAAATGTTCAGGGGCTCTTGAGTTATCAGGCTGAGCTAATCCCTAGCACAGTGGGCAGTTCTCTGAAAATAGGGCAACACAACCCATAGGAAGAACACTACTGGGTTAACCACATGCAGATCTTTGAAACTAATGCACAGTCCCAATATTGAATTAACGTATCTAACTTAATAAAATTTAAAGAGGGGGATAAGCCAGTGCTGCAGTGAATAGTCATGTTTGTTACAAAAAACGGAGAAGGTGGGTTATATTACCTAGCCCACCAAAGCTACAATCGCAGCACTCAGATCCCCTGGTAAGACTAAAGATATGAGTTAGGTAATCCCTTGTTGGCTGGATACCCAACCTGTGTTGTGTAACCATTTTAGCTATAGTTTTATACACAATATTTTAGCATACTAGGCCTGTCGCTGTGCATATTAACCTAGATATATTTTATTTATCTTTGTTTTTATCATTTTAACAATAGCCACATTTGCTATCTTGTTTAATTTTCGCTATCAAGCTGTTCTTTGCCTAGGTCAGCACTGTGTTCTTAAACAAGACATTTCTTTCCCTCTGTGCTTTTCTTAAGTCTGTAGTAAGATAGTATGCCGGCAAAAGTGGTACGCTTTGTCTCCAATGTTCACAGACACATACACACTCTTACGTGGGGATCCTTTCTTGCAACATAAGCTGTTTTATTATAAAAACGCTACTTTGACCCATGTACGTTTGAGGGAGATGCCAGCCAGATGACCACGACTGTATGCTGATTGCTGAGAGCTTCACTGCAGATGCTTATGTAGACTACAGGCCTCTTGCTCAGGTATGAAGGATGATGTATTCCTAGGGGGACCTGAAGGGCAGAATTAGAGCTTAATATGCTGTGCTCTAACATATTCCAGGTAGGAACTATTCTTAAAACTGTAGTGACATGGTAGCGTTATTTTTGTGTTTTACTCTCCTTGTCACAATTGTAATCCTGTCATTCTTCATCGTCCTAGTTATTGTAATACATGCTTCATTATCAAGATGCAGTTGCTTCAATAAAACCTTGTTGAACTACACTCTGCCTCTGATTGTCCTTGCATATGTGAGCCTAATGGAACTGAGAGAAACAGATGAGATCTGAGTGACTACGATTTCCTTGAGGAGTCATTTGTGTCATGCATCCAGTTGCCCAATCATCCCTGCTCTTGGGTGGAGATGAGGCACTGCTAGTTACCCGGAACAAAACCCGGATTAGGCCGACATGTGTCACCTAGTGTGGGATCAGACTCAGTCCCTCACAATACAAGTGATTATTCTACCCGAATCCAATAGTCTCATTAGGATGTTGAGAACCTAGGCTACATGGTGCCACCAATGTTTGGTCACGCATTAATTTTCAGGTCCTCCTGAGTATCTCTGTCTCTCTACATGCAAAGACACCTCATTACTATTTACGGATACGTCTGTAGTATTGAGGATTTTCCTCCTCAGCTAAGTAGGGAGTACCTAACTAACGATGTAGGTTGTTCAAGCTTGAACTCTAAAAGGATAATCCCCATTTGGTGTGCTTGTCTCTGAACAAAATGTACCATTCATCATGGCGAACCTGCAACAGGTAGCAATTGTAGTTAATATGCGACCAACCCATACCGCACATTTACTGGTACATGCCCTACCAACCATCCAGCCTATGGAACAGAAATGTTTTATTCTTGGGTCACATTTCCAGCAGCTGATGGGAACACAAATACATTTCACCACTATACACCTGCAAACATACCTGCACAATATAGAGACTATGCATATCTAGAAATGCGGACATGCATGTTTCTATGCCTGATAGGGTGTACAAAGTAACGTTACAGTTAGAAGGAGAAATAGAATGCATAATCGACGTAATCTTTTGGGATTGCGTTGTAAACATTTATTATATTTTACTGGGCGAAAGGGATTGGCCACCTGAATTTCTCCGTACTTGCCCATATGGGGAAGAGGTTATCAAGCCTTCTTTCTCGCCCCTTGTTCCAGATGAGCTTGCAGGATCTTACACCATTGATTGGCCATTGGCGCAGGCACCCGCGTTATATCGTAACCACATGGGGTGGGATAAAGATTCCGCCTATCATGTAATTCTGATTAAAAATAAACCCCAACCTCAACCCAAATACCCAATAAAACATGAAAGCACCCGTGAGGGAAATCCTCACACAACTGGAGTACCAGGGCGTAATCAAACCCTGTGTCTCACCTATGAATAATACTTTATTCCCTGTAGCTAAACCGGACCATTGTACAGAATAGTCTTAGCTTACAGACACTTAAACAGTTACACACGCGATAATATGGTGGTAAGTACTGCCTGCAGGCTGGCAGTACTTGCCACCATATTACGACATTGGCGGGCTGGCTGAAGCCAACCAGCCAATGTACCACTCCAACCACCACAGCGGTAACAGCCGCCAGGCTGGAGATATTCATCTCCAGCCCGGCGGCCGTCACTGTTTCGCCTGCGGAATTATGCCCCGCCTACCTTAACGTCATGAAAACATTGGCCGTAGGCACTATCAGTGACAGGGAATTCCTTTCCTGTCACTGACAGGGGTCTCCCACCCTTCCCCTCCAGTTAGCCCCCTACCTCTCCAAAGTCCCCCACCCCACCTACTTTCACACCCCCTTCACACACACACACGCATACACACACCCATTCCCACATGCATCCACGCATGCATACATCCATTCACACACACACATTTTCATACATACACTCAGACACGCCTTCACATAACAGAACATACACGCACTTATACCTCCATACATGCACACATGCATTCAACACACAAAACACCCACATCCACACACACACAAACATTCACACACACACAACACCCCCACCCACTTCCCCTGTCAGCAGAACACTGCCAGGCTGTATTTGGGTCATAATGCTGCTGGCGGCAGTCTACTGGTGTGTCGCTGCTGGTGGCAGCAGCACTACCTTACCGCCATATGCCGGCATGGCCTCAGCCAGATTTCCGCCATTCTTCTGGTGGAATTCCGGCTGTGGTCATAATACGGCAGACGGCTGGTAGCGGCAGCGACAGTCTTTTGGCAGCCGTCGTCGCGGCGGTAGGTGGTTTTTACCGCCAGTGTCAAAATGAGGGCCATAGTGCGCAAAAAATACAAAAACAACACTGGACATTTCCAATGTTTTTTTCTGCCAAAATATAGCACCTGAGAGTAGAGACTTAAGAAGTTTCAGTGCTCTAGGCTCCCAGAAAAAATTCTGTTTACCCCATGGGTATAAGAACAGTCCTGGGCTGTTCGCTGCTCGTGTGACTTCAATGTTGCACGACATTGACCCTGAAGCATTGTCCTATGTAGATTATATCTATCTCATGAATGATGAATTACTGCATCATCTAAGATGGGTAGTCCGCATTGTTGTGGGATTTGCAGGATTTGGCTATAAATTTAATAAAAAATACAAAAATAGCCTTCCTTAGCGTCATGTTTCTGGGACACAAACTATCAAGTGAAGGAAAGAGCCTAGCACCACAGTTCTTAGAATAAAGTGTGCACTTACAACCTCCAAATACCATCAAAAAGCTCCAATCCCTAGTGTGTTTCCTAAATTTTGGCAGAACTTACATTTCGGATTACGCATCACTCATAAAACCCTTATATGACTTAATATGTCCTGACTTTTCCAGTAAATTGTAGACAGCCAAACACAGAGGCATTCTCAGAGCTTTGCAAACAGACATGCTTGCAGCACATCACCTATACACTAGGGACAATAAAAAACATCTGGTCATCAGAGTAATTGCTGGTGCCATTTGTTTCACCTATGTAATATTCATTAAGGGTGAGACAGTCCCGACTGCATACAAATCACATTTGTATTCAGCAGCAGAATAATGCTTTGCTCCCACCAAGAAAATTCTCACTGCTGTTTAGATGGCTGTCATTAAAGAAAGACCACTGACCAAGGGGAAACGCATTATTGTCGTATCTCCAATCCCAGCCCTTGAGGCTGTTACCAAAGCCAGCGTTCCAAACGCTAAAGTATTACATCCACGTTGGATCCAATGGGCAACGTCTTTGACAGCCACTGTGTAGACTATGGCCTTCATTACGACCCTGGCAGTGAGTGAAAAAGTGACGGTAATACTGCCAACAGGCCGGTGGTAACTACTGCCATATTTTGACCATGGTGGTGATATCTCCCATAGACAGACAATGTACCACACCAACCGCCAGGGTGGAAACAGCACTCACCATGGTGGTAGCCTTCAACAGCCAGGTGGAAGAAAAAGTACCGCCCATCATATTAACACACTGCATTCCGCCACCTTTTCCAGGGAGGTATCAATGCCATCAAAAGCCTGGCGGAAACACATCGCAGAAGAGAAAGGACTCAACATCAGATAAACAGGGAAGAACAACGCCGCCATGGCCAAGTCTTTCCGATGCTCTTCTACGTTATGCTCCACCTGGAACACCAACGCCTACAAAGACGACGACGCTGAGTACAGCCACCAAGCACACAAGGGAGGGAGGGAGGAAAACAAGAGTGACACACACACACGCACGACACACACCCGACACACACACCCCATACACACAACCAGCTGCTCACAAAAAACTATTTGCCCCCTATAAAGAGCAGAATAATACAAGGACAACAAGAATGCACTAAGGTGAAAGTATTGATATCAACAGCTAATAAATAATTGAATTGTCCGTGAAACAGATATGTACAAAGGTACACAAAGGGCCACTGCCCAGTCCAATGTACTAATGGCCCACATGGCCACAGGGCACAGTCCAAGGGCCCAACTTGAATCCTGACGTCATCCAGATAGAACTCTGCAGGGGCATCAGTTTGCAAGTGGGCAGGCACCTCAGGGGGATGGGGGTAGGGACACCTCAGCCAAAAATGGGAAAATGCCCACTGGTTCTGTGCTGGGAGTGCAAGGCCACAGTCTCTCAGGTGAGTGACTTGCCCTCTGGTTCTGGGGGTTCTCCATGCCCATTTCTCTGTGCTGGGGAGTGCAAGGCCACAGTCTCTCAGGTGGGTGACTTGCCTACTGGTTCTGGAGCAGAGCCCTCATACAGCAGCCCCTGGAGGGTGGCCCACATGGCTTCTGCTGGTGGTAATGGCTGCACGTGCATGTTGGTGGTAGGTGGAGGTGCCTCCTGGGTAGCCCCTGCTGGTGGTGATGGCTGCACATTGGTGGCAGAGGGAGGTGCCTCGTGGGCAGCCTCTGCTGGTGGTGAGGGCTGCACGTTGGTGGCAGATGGAGGTGCCTCCTGGGCAGCCCCTGCTGGTGGCGATGGCTGCACGTTGGTGGCAAATGGAGGTGCCTCCTCTGCAGCCTCTGCTGGTGGTGAGGGCTACATGCTAGTGGCAAACGGAGGTGCTTCCTGGGCAGCCCCTGCTGGTGGTAATGGCTGCCCGTTGGTGGCACATGGAGGTGCTTCTTGGACAGCCTCTGCTGGTGGGGATGGCTGTACGTTGGTGGCAGATGGACGTGCCTCCTGGGCAGCCTTTACTGTTAGTGAGGGATGCTTCTTCCTCAGCTGGCGGTGGGGGCCCCCATGACCACTGGTGGTGGAGGTGTCACCCTGACAGCCTCTGCTGAAGTCGAGGGCTTCTTCCCCTTCATGGCATGGGGCGTGGAATCCTTACCCTTCCTGGCAGGGGCTGAGGGCTTCTTCCCTTCATGGCAGGTTGTACGTGTTACTTAGCCTTCCAGGCAGAAGTCGAGAGTTTCTTCCACTTCAAAGCAGGAGATGCAGGCTCCTTGCCCTTCATGGCAGGAGGTGTGGGATCCTTCCCCTTCTTGGCTGGTAGAGTGGGATCTTTCACTGACTTGCCACCACGACTAGGTGGTGCCACCACTGTCCGCGTGGACTGTTTGGCTGAGGTTCTGGGCTGAGTCATTGGGACCCTGCTCTTATGGGCAGGATGGGGAGGGGAGGGAGAGGGAAGAGGTCAAGTTGTCCAGGAAAAGCTTCTTAGGGACGGTGGGGCAAGAGGAGGGAGGAGGGATGGGGTGGAGGTTGAGGGAGGGGTTCTAGGAGGTGTATGTCTGATGGATTTGGGTGCCGGTGCATGGGCAGTATGCTGATGTGAGGTGGATGGCTATTGGGTGTGTGAGTGCTTGTGTTTGTGTCCTTTAGGAGGGGGGGACAGACAGGGTGGGAGCCCCTGGATGGCCTTCACAATGTTTGACTGCCCTACAGGGATGGATCTCAGGAGATCAATAGCCTCCTCACTCAGGTCAGCAGGGCTCACTAGGGCAGGGCCTGAGGTGCCTGGGGCGAAGGAGATGCCCACCCTCCTGAGTGAGCAGGCACGGGCAACTCGCTGAGGGGCTACTAGGAGGGAAGTGCTGGTATGGGAAATGGCGGCTGTACCTGCAGCTGGGTTGGTCACAGAGGTGTCCACCACCACCAGGGAGCTTCTATCGGAGGAGGTATCTGAGTCTGTGTTGTCACCTCATGTCTCCGTCGTGGTGCGCCCTTCGCCCTCCGTCCCACTGGTTCCCTCAGCGTTGGTGAACTCTGCCTCCAGGGACCTGTGGGATGAAGCTCCCTCTGTCACCGGTCCCCCTGCTCCTCCAGTAGATGATGCTAAAACACACATGGACAGGATGAAAGAAGAAAAAAGGGAGGTAGAGAGAAAAAGGAAACATTGGGTCAATTATTGCACCCACACCACAAGTGGCATACATAGCACTGTCACATACAGGGATCAGGCTTGAACACTATGCATTGCACTGCCAGTGATTTGGCTAGATACTACGTCAAGTTGAGGGCCACACACTGCCAACTGCACCCCTCCTGGTACCCACAAAGCCATGACTGAAATGGAATGCTAACAACCTAGGTTACCAGCATTTGCTATACACCCATTACCCTAGAGTTGGCTCACGCTGCAATGCCTGGCCTTAGGGGTATGCATTGACACACATCCATCACCCGGATCCCACTCCACCTGCCAAATCTTTTAATAATACCCAATGTACTCACCCCCTTGTGCTGCTGTGATGCCCTCAAGCGCCCATCCAGCTCTGGGTAGGCCACTGCCAGTACGCGGGCCATCAAGGGGTCAGGTTCTGAGGGGCACCTATTCCTAGTTGGGAGGCCATCCCCAGCTGGGCCACAGCGGTCTTCCATGCCCACCGTCTCAGGCCCTCCCACTGTTTCAGAGAGTGGGTGCTCGGCCTGCCATAGACCCCCAGGGTCAGCACATCCTTGGCGATGGCACGCCATAATCCCTTCTTTTAATGGGCGCCTTAACCAAACAATCCAGCCTGTCACACATAGGCCCCACTAATCCTGTTTCCCTCACCTTTGGTACACACATCGCCTGCCGCACACAATGTACACCACCACAAGACATTTCCTCCCCCTGATGAGACGATGCTTGCAGACACATCTCCATACATCCTTCCCACATGCATCATGCCCAATGTGTACTCATCTGGTGGTCTGGAGGCCCATACAGCTGTCCGTACTGGGGTAGGACCCCATCCACCAGTCACTCTAACTCCTCTGAAGTAAAGGCAGGCGCCCTTTCCCCAGTCACACCGGCCATGGTAGGTTCAAGACACAAGTCACAGCAGCACACGCAGTGTAGGTGTTCTCCTATTGAAGGTCAGGAAACAAGTAAGGACTCAGGTAGAAAATAGAGGTCACATCCATGGCAGTGTATACCGTCCCCGCCGGCTCAGATCCCCATTGGCCACTGTGCTCCATAGAGCCCCATATTATCCAATGAGGAATTACACTGCAGTGCAAGACCACCTTCCAACATGGCGCCGAAGGTCGGCGGAAGTACCTCACTTCCACCTGTCACTACATACAGGACAGGTGGTCTCCATTTCATAGGGGGGGGACAGCGGTCATGTCGACATTAACTGCGTCACAGCCTAGATTAGCACATATCTCGCCATTCCCACTGTCCCATCACATAAATGCACTATATACACTGAGGTTGTGGTTCCATTGTTCAAACTGTGACAGCCTACTCTTGTGTCCCTTAGATACCTACCACTGCGGATGAAAAGAAGGTGGAGACATACCCCTGTGTACAGACTCCTTGTGGACATGGCTACACCGGAAGACAGGCACATTATCCTCACCTATAGACTGGACAGGGCCACAATAACTGTGCTGGTTATCCAATTGGAGACAGACCTGATATCTGCTATCCGTCATCCCACTGAGATCCCCCCTCTGGTGCAAGTGCTATCAGTGCTCCATTTCTTGGCAATAGGTTCTTTCCAAGTGACAGTGGGCTTGGCAACAGGAATGTCACAGCCAATGTTCTCACTTGTGCTGGCAAGAGTGTTGTCTGCCCTGGTAAAACACATGTGCAGCTACATTTCTTTCCCCCAGGTAGAAGATGTAGCCACTGTGAAGGCCGGATTCTATGCAATGGGGCATATCCCCAATATTATTGGGTTGATTCACGGGACACATTGCATTTGTCCCCCCACCCACCAGAATAAACAGGTTTTTAGAAATCATAAGATTTTCCACTCACTGAATGTGCAAATGGTGTGCCTGGCGGACCAGTACATCTCGTACGTCAATGCTAAATATCCTGGGTCGGTGCTTAATGCCTTTGTTCTGAGGAATAGCAGCATCCCAAATGTGATGGCCCAACTACAGAGGCACAGGGTGTGGCTAAAAGGTGAGCCTTGGTCCCCACCCAATGTATGTTAGTGTATGCCTTCAGGTGTCATCCCCAAATCATTGTGTGAGGTAAATTGTGACCCCTCAATACTTGCAAGTGACTCTGGCTACCCAAACCTATCATGGTTGCTGACCTCTGTGAGGAATGCCAGGCAAGAGGCAGAGGAACATTATAATGAGGCACATGGGGAACCAGAAGGATAATCTAGAGGACCTTCGGCCTCCTGAAGGCCAGGTTCAGGTGCCTCCATCTGACAGGCGGATCCCTGTGCTACTCACCCGAGAAAGTCTGCCAAATAGTAGTGGCATGCTGCATGTTGCACAATCTCGCCCTCAGATGGCATGTACCTTTTCTGCAGGAGGAAGAGACTAGAGATGTCCCTGTGGCAGCATTAGACTTGAGGACAGTGAGGATGAAGAAGCTGAGGATGAGGACAACACAACATCAGTTAACCGTCAATACTTCCAATGACACACAGGTGAGACAGTGCAACTGACCATTCATATGACTATTGGAGTATTCTGTGTGGCTGTAGCATTATGGCATTAACTTCCATGGCATCACAACTTACTGTCAGCTATGGCTTGTCATTTTACAGATGTTGCTGAGATAACAACTGTGTACTGATGTGCTGACTACAGACAGCTACAGGTCCTTATTTCTATGCGCTCATTGTGTTCAGATAATTTGCACAATACTTTTTTCCATAAATGCAGTTTCAAAACACGAAATACGAGTAGTCAAGTTGTGTTTAATGGTGTTTATTGTAGTGCTATGAAATGGAGAGAAAAGTGCAATGGAATGTGGTGATGGTAGAGGAAGGTCCAGAGTATTGTTCCAGTCTATTTGTAGCACAGGTCCAGTGTCCAAGGGGCCATAGGAATAAGAGCAAAGGCAGTTCAAAGTGGACAAGTTGAAAGTGTGGGACACAAGGGGGACTATCAGGAGAGTCTCATTTCCTGGTGGCGGTCTTGGCAAGTGTCTCTGTCTTCTGTCTGGTTCTCGGGGAACCTTTGCGGGGTGGTTCACCTTCTGCAGGGAGAGGGGTGCTGGTGGCCTGTGGCACCTGTGGCGGGGCCTCTTGGCCACTAGCTATAGCGGAAGTGGAGGGCTGGTCAATGAACTGGCTAGGGGTAGGGGCCTGCTGGTGTGCTGTTGTCTCCCTCTTGATGTTGGCCATGTCTGCCAGCACCCCTGCTATGGAGATCAGGGTGGTGTTAATGGCCTGCAAGTCCTTCCTGATCCCCAGATACTGTCCCTCCTGAAGCCGCCTGTTCTCCTGCACGTTGTCAAGGATCTGGCCCATCGTGTCCTGGGAATGTTGGTAGGCTCCCATGATCTTGGAGAGTGCCTCCTGGAGAGTCGGTTCTCTGCTCCTGTCCTCCCACCTGGCACACAGCGGTCCTCCAAGTGTCTCTGTTGGCCTGTGCCTCTGTCCCCTGAATTGTGTGCCCATTGCCACTGACCCCAGGTCCCTGATTGTCTTGGTGGAGAGATGTGGACTGGGGTCCCTGTACAGGTGGGCACACTGCTGATTGATGTGTCCTGGGTACAGAGGGGTGGGTACACTTGGTGGGTGCTGTGGTATTAGATACTGATGGGAGAGGATCTGTGGTGGACTGTGAGTGGGCTTGGGTGACCGGCTGTCCAGTGGTCCCTGATGGGCCAGGCAATTCATCCAGATCCTGAAGTCCAGAGTCACTGTCATCACTGTGGGCATCTTCTGTTGGGGGACTGGTTTGTCAAGGCACCTCCTCTCTGCTGAGATTGCCTGGGGCACCTGTGGGGATGTACGTGATGTATTATGCTTCATGTCTGTGACATTTTGTACATCCCTGGCTTTCCCTCTATCCTTGGTGTTGCCCTGCCACCTTTTGTTTGTGTATGGTGAAGTATTGTGTGATTGTTGGTTCCCCTATGCTGTGCATGCTTTTATGATTAGTGTCCATGCAGGGCTGGGAGGGCTGTCCATGCACCGGTATAGCATGCAGGGCTTTGCATTGGGGTTAGTCATATGTGTAGGTGCAGTGTGTGGGATGGAGTGGAGTGATGGGAGTGAGGGTGAGGAGGTGAGACGGCATGCAGGTAAGTATTAAATGTTGACTTACCAGTGTCCAGTCCTCTGGCTACTCCAGCGAGTCCCTCAGGATGCGGTAATGCCAAGACTTGCTCCTCCCATGCTGTGAGCTGTGGGGGAGGAGGTGAGGAGGCCACCGCCAGTCGTCTGTATGGCAAACTGGTGCTTTGCTGCAATGGAACGTACCTTCCCCCGTAGGTCGTTCCACCTCTTCCTGATTTTGGTCCTTGTTCTTGAATGCTGTCCCACGGCGTTAATCCTGTCCACAATTCTCAGCCATATCTCCATCTTCCTTGCAATGGAAATTTGCTGTACCTGTGCACCAAACAGCTGTGGCTCTACCCTGACAATTTCCTCCACTATGACCCTTACTCCTCATCAGTCAAACGGGGATGCCTTTGTGGCGACATGGGTGTTGTGTGGTGTGTGTTGGTGAGAGTGTGTTGTATAATGTGGTGGGGTGTGTGATGTGGGGTGCGTGAGGGATGTATGGGTGAATCTGGTGTGGGTGTCTAGTTGTCTCTGTGCTGTTCATGTCAATCTCCTGGCAGTAATTGTCGTTTGTAAAGAGTTGTGGGTAATGTGGGTGTGTGCTTTATAGTGCTGTGGGAGGGTGCGTGTGGTATGTGTATGAGTGTCCGGTGTGTGTTTTTAGTATTGGCCAATGTAGTGGTATTTTGTATGTGTGTGTCCATTCTGAGTGCGGCAGTTTGTACCGCCAATGGTTTACCACCATTTAAATGTCCGCTGTGGTGATTCGTGGGTCATAATGTGATGGGCGTTGTTTTGTTGGCATTACGGTATGGGTGTTGGGACCACCAGCTTAGCACTGACCTTTGGGCTGGCGGATTTGAGTGTGTGGCAGTATTCTGTCGGATTGGTGCTTGTGTGTCATAATATGGTGAACAGATATTCGCCACCATGGCGGTATGTTGGCAGCCGTCACTGCAGCGGTAAGCAGGATTTACCGCCAATGTCATAATGAGGGCCTATATTTTTGACCCAAAGTTACAAACTCAAGAATTCTTGCAATATGAACTAGAATACACAGTTCCAGCAAATACATTGCCTATTGATCAATATCAAAGAGTCATGTACGCCGACAGCTCAGCACAACCTGCAATGGGCACAAAGCATCAATGCTCCGGTGCTTGCGAAGTCGTAAGCAGCTATATGGATGGTAGTAAGTTCTATCCACAAAATACTTTCATGCAAACCCTAGGGGATTACACAGCACAACTAGCAGAGCTAAAAGCTCTGGCGATGGCACTGGAACATACGGATCCTACAGAGCTAACACTGATTGTCTATGATTCATACTTTTGTGTCCAGTCTTTTAACCCCTTTTTGCCAGGCCTTTTCCCCCTCAGGTGACAGGCCTTTTTTTGGCTATTTGTGGCAGGGCGCGCTTAGGCCTTGATAACTTTTTCTCTACATCAGCTACCCACGCCAAATTGCGTCCTTTTTTTCCAATATCCTAGGGATTCTAGAGGTACCCAGGCTTTGTGGGTTCCCCTGAAGGAGAACAAGAAATTGGCCAAAATATAGAAACAGATTTGTTTTCTTTAAAAAAATGGGAAAAAAGGGCCGCAGAAGAAAGCTTGTGTTTTTTTCCCTGAAAATGGCATCAACAAAGTGTTTGCATTGCTAAAATCACCAGCTTTCCAGCTTTCAGGAACAGGCAGACTTGAATCATAAAACCCAATTTTCCAACACAATTTTGGCACTTTACGGGGACATACCCCATTTTAACGGATTTTTTTTGCTTTCAGCCTCCTTCCAGTCAGTGACAGAAATGGGTGTGAAACCAATAGCGGGTCCCAGACACCTAAATATTTCTGAAAAGTAGACAAAATTCTGAATTAAGCAATGGGTAATTTGTGTAGATCCTACAAAGGTTTCCTACAGAAAATACCAACCGAAATAAAAAAATATTGAAACTGAGGTGAAAAAAAAGAAGCAATTTTTCTCTACGTTTTACGCTGTAACTTTTTTCCTGTGATGTCAGATTTTTTAAAGCAATTTACCGTTATGTCTGCTGGACTCTTCTGCTTGCGGGAATATATAGGGCTTGTAGGTTCATCAAGAACCCTAGGTACCCAGAGCCAATAAATGAGCTGCACCTTGCAGTGGGTTTTCATTCTATACCGGGTATACAGCAATTCATTTGCTGAAATATAAAGAGTGAAAAATAGGTATCAAGAAAACCTATGTATTTCCAAAATGGGCACAAGACAAGGTGTTGAGAAGCAGCGGTTATTTGCACATCCCTGAATTCCGGGGTGCCCATACTAGCATGTGAATTCCAGGGCATTCCTCAAATAAACATCTTTTTTACACACTGTCGTATATTTGGAAGGAAAAAATTTAGAGAAAGACAAGGGGCAATAATACTTGTTTTGCTATTCTATGTTCCCCCAAGTCTCCTAATAAAAATGGTACCTCACTTGTGTGGGCAGGCCTAGAGACTGCAAAAGGATATGCCCCAAAACACAACGTGGACACATCACATTTTCCCAAAGAAAAAAGAGGTGTTTTTTGCAAAGTGCCTACCTGTGGATTGTGGCCTCTAGCTCAGTCGGCACTTAGGAAAACCTACCAAACCTGTGCATTTTTGAAAACTAGAGACCTAGGGGAATCCAAAATGGGGTGACTTGTGCGGTTTCACCAGGTTCTGTTACCCAAAATCCTTTGCAAACCTTGTGATTTGGCTAAAAAAAATATTTTTCCTCACACTTCAGTGACAGAAAGTTCTGGAATCTGAAAGGAGCCACAAATTTCCTTCCACCCAGTGTTCTCCCAAGTCTCCCGATAAAAATGGTACCTCACTTGTGTGTGTAGGCCTTGTGCTCGCAACAGGAAATGCCCCAAAACACTATCTGGACACATCAAAATTATCAAATACAAAAAAAACTTTTTTGCGGGGGGCACCTGCATTTTTGGTCCTGGGCTCAGCAGCCTAGGGAAACCTCCCAAACCCAGACATTTCTGAAAACTAGACACTTGAGGGAGTCCAGGGAGGTGTGACTTGCGTGGATCCCCCAATGTCTTCTTACCAGAATCCTCAGCAAACCTCGATTTAACTAAAAAAAAAAAATGTTTCCCACATTTCTGTGTGGGTTCACAGCACCGGGACAAATTTCCTACCACCCAACGTTCCCCTCAGTCTCCTGGTAAAAATTATACCTCACTTGTGCAGGTGGGCCAGGTGCTTGCAACAGGTAGGAGCCAAAAACATGTCGAAATTGAGGGGGAACAAAAGTGGGTCCAAAACTGCAGTTTAAAAAAAAAAAACATTTTTAGGCTGACAAATGCAGCCGCATTTTTATCGGTATAGATGAGACAATGCTGGGTGGTAGGAATTTTGTGGATTCCTTTCGATTCCAGAAGGTTCCATCACAAAAATGGGGAAATATGTGTGATTTCCAGCAAAGTTGGAGGTTTGCAGGGCATTATGGGTAAGAAAATGGTGTGGGCTGCATGTGAAGCACACCACATTGGACTCACCCAGATGTTTAGTTTTCAGATGTGTCTAGGTCTTGTGGAATTTTCTACATGGCAGCATCCCAAAGTCCAAAAAGTGCAGCCCTCACCATTCCAAGTAGGACGATTTTGAGAGTTAACCAAGCTCTCATGGCCCAAATGTAAAACCAAAACCCCAAATATTCAAATGTCCACTTGCTTGCCGTGGGATAAGGTGTTTTAGTATGCGGTGGGGAGCTGAAAGACTGTTACCCCCTTCAGTTGGGGTGGGGGCACAACCATGCCCATACTGGTTGGTAGCCACCACCACACAATTTTTAGTTTTTTTAAAATTCCCTGGCATTTAGTGGATTTTCGCCCCCCCCGGGGTGTGGATCAGGGGTAATTTCCCCCTCTGCCCACTGGTGGGCAGAACAACTTTGGCCCCATTTATTTAGGGTGGGGGTATTGCCATACCCGCCCTGTTATTTTGAAAAAAAATCTTCCCTGGTCTCTGACGGGCTTTCTGCCTCTCTTGGGGGCAGGTGGGCCTTCCAAAAATAGGCCGATCTGCTGCCAAGGGGGGCAGATATGGCCAACAGTAATGTGCCCCCATGGGGAGCGACCCTTGCCCAAGGGGCTGCCCCCCATACAAAAGACACACACACCAACCCCTGGTGCCTAAGTGGTTACTGCCCACGGGGGGCAGATCGGCCTAATAGAAATAGGCCAATCTGCCCCCAAGGGGAGCACAAATGGCCTAAACTAAATTTGCCCCCCAAGGGGAGTGACCCTTGCCTAAGGAGTCTCTCCCCTTATGTGAATTTGGCACAAAAAAAATCCCTGGTGCCTAGTAGTTTTTGCTCCCCTTGGGGGCAGATCAGCCTAATAAAAATAGGCTGACCTTCCCCCAAGGGGAGCAGAAATGGCCTAAAGTAGGTTTCCCCCCCAGGGGAATGACCCTTACCTAAGTGGTCGCTTCCCTTGCGTGAAATTGATGCAAAAAATAAAAAATCCCAGGTGTCTAGTGTTGCCTAATAAAAATAGGCCGATCTGCCCCCAGGGGAGAAACCCTTGCCTAAGAGGTCGTTCCCCACATATAAAAAACTAAAACAACAAAAAAAGAAATCCCTGGTGCCTAGAGATTTCTGCCCACCTCCCCCTCCCCCCCGGGGACAGATCTGCCTAATTACAATAGGCCGATCTGCACTCCAAAGGGGGCAGAAATTACCTAAGACAAATTTGCCCCCCCAGGGGAGTGACCCTTGCCTAAGGGGTCGCTCCCCTCATGTGAAACTGACAAATAAAAAGAATCCCTGGTGTCTAGTGGTTTCTGCCCCCCATAGGCCGATCTACCCCCAAGGCAGGCAGAAACGGCCTAGAATTAATTTTCCCCCTAGGAGGGCGACCCATGCCTAATGGGTCGCTCCCCACATACAAATAAAAACAAAAAAAGTCCTTGGTGTCTAAGGGTTTCTGCCCCCCTGGGGGCAGGGCAGCCTAATTATAATAGGCAGAAATAGCCTAGAAATAAATTGCCCCCCTGGGGAGCGGCCCTTGTCCACGGGGCCGCTCCCCTTATTTCCTAAATACAGAAAAAAAAAATCCCTATGTCTAGTGGCATTTCTGCTGCCCGATCGCGAAATAACTTTCCTCTCCTTTCATGCCTCTCTGCCCCCTCCACGTGATCGGAGGAGAAATGCTTTTGCGTGGAGGGGAAGGCCTCTCATGAGGTCAGCGCGCAAGAGCGTGCTGACGTCATCAGATCCAACAGAGGTGTCGGGGGTTGGAAGGGGAAGCGATTCCCCTTCCATCTCTGCCCAGGGGAGGTGGGTGCTTGGCCATCTGGGAGAGCGCTAGCGCTCCCCCCGGGGGCCCATAGCAGGACAAGCTGGTCTCGTCCTTGACACCAGGCAACCGTTGCCGAGGGTGAGACCAGCTCATCCTGGGCACGCTAGGGGTTAATGAATATCTGCATTGCTGGCGCCAGAATGGGTTCAGAGATTCTAAAGGTAACACCATCAAACTCAGACTTCTGTAGGGGAAAGTAGCGAATTTGAAGGAAACAATACCAGATGCCCATGTTGTACATAGACTTGGACACCAGCGCATTGGAATACACGTTGCTGGACATACACTTGCTGATGAAGCTGCCAAATCAGCAGTAGCTACGGCTTCTGTTGCTGCATTAACTCGTTCTAGAACAAAACTGTATGATATTGGCTGCCGTGAAGGCCACAGCTGAAGGCACGCCCTTCCCAAAAGCATATCCTGCTAAATATTCCTACCGAATGGGAGGCTTCTTAGACGCAGAAGTAAAAATACCAGGAAGGAAAACCACGGCACATCCCAGACAGTTATAATGTTCCAGTTTATTCCTTGTAGTGTCCTTAGATGAAACAATGGCATCTGGCCCAAACTGACATCTTGGGGCCAGACTCAGTTGATGACAACAGAATTCGTTCTCAAATGGACAAAAGTCCAAATGGACAACAGCCGACACGTGTTTCGTCTGGATAGACTTTATCAAGGCTATAGTGATAATCGTTCGATGTTCCAAAATGTCAGAAACTTATTGCTGTCTTGTGAATTAATATAGCAAATGAGGGAGAAACTGAATGAGGACCATGGTAAGCCTCAATGTCTCCCCGTGTATGTTACTCGTTGTATTGGGGGCGTCGCATATAGTAAATGCATTTGAAAGTGAGGATGTTTATCAATCGAAAGAAAATTATGTGGACATGTTTTGCTATGATTATTATGGACACCATTTCATTCACACATCAACTACCCCAAACCCTATTTTTTATTACACACAATAGGAACATTGTCCGACTCCACCACAAGGGAGTATTAAAACATATTCTGAAAAATTTACATATTTTTCGGGGCACAATGTTAAAAATGCTGAGTCATTTATTTCAATTTGTCATTTGGAAAATGTACACATATTATTGACAGACACAAAATTCATCTATTCGGGCTCCTTTGTTTCCCAGTTAGCTATAGAAGGCTATGAATATTGGTTGAAGTCGATTGACTTAAAAAGTGTGTGGGGAACAAAAAATTGGCAAATAAGGGGAAAGGAAGATTTATTTAGAGTGTGCCTCATACCTGTTCTAATTATATTTTTAAATGAAACTGTACAAAAGACAAGTTGTTTAGGCTTAGCAAAAATTAAGGATTTGAATGCACCCAGTATTCCTGCCCCTGCAAAATTTTATAAATGGCAAAAGTATATGAATGCAACTGAAGATCAGCTCGATGAATGAGTCTAAAATGGCATGTTTAATTCTTCGCTTTCACATCCTGATGGGTGTTTATTGTGGCCAATAGATAACCATGGGTGTCATAAATGTTTTGTAAACTCCACGGGGGGTTTTAGAGCAAGTAGGCCTGACCCTCACTATGTGTCATCTGGACAGGCGTGTATAGTATTGACATACAGTGTAGGGAAGCTATGCAAGCAATGTTTGAAGACTTCCTCACTAGATGCTGTTAGAGAACACCTCAGTCTCCTGTCTACTAATACTGACTTACAGGATTTCCTGTTAGTCCCTAGAAAACAATGCAGAAAGCGCTTCTTATATGCAGTCTATAATGAAATTTGGAAGCTTTCTCAACAAGAAGGTGCTGCCCGGTTAAGTCAAATAGATCAGGGAAATTTACAGAAAGCATTAGCTGTTGTAGATAATGCGATTAATACCCTGTCCAACCAGATATACAGCTCAAATAACATTTTGTCTTCTGCAATAGACATAATACAAAGTGACATGTCCTCTTTACACCATCGACAAAATCAGTTAAGGTTCATTATTCAGTTCTGTTGGACACTACAAACACTGAAGGCAGTTCCCTGGCAACATTTTAAAACAAGGGATATATTTTCCACATTTAGTTTAACGTGACAACAACAAATAATGGCTAAGAAAGAAGTGATTTATGTCATGTTAATTTTGAAAAATTTGAAAAGTTGACTTTTACTGCTGAGTGGTTAAAAAAAGGGGTCATTAATCTGCCTATTTCAACACTTCAATTTACATCCTGCTTAAAACACATTCCAGTGGGCAGATATGAAAGGCTAGGAGATAGTTACATTCATGAGGTGTGGGAGATACCCTGCTAGTACAAATGTCTTAGTGGCATGAAAGAGGTCTTTCTTAGCGGTAGTGAATGCAAGACTTCTGTCAGCCATTCGATGGTTTGTAAACAGCAGTCCTTGCACAGGGCGTGTAACGCTTCGGCAGTGAACTTGGCTTGTTATATGAAGGGAGTCCCCTTGATTAGACCTCCGTTCCAGGTGCTCTCGAATGGCAGCTATGTCCTCCTCAATAGTGAGAGCTGTTGTGGGATACCAGCCGGCATAGTTTATGTCATTTTGGTCTCTAAAATTGTTACATGCTGCGTGAACTTACTTTTTCCTCCTACACGACAGTGAAGAAGCTGAGATTTTGTCCCATATAGCTACTTCAAATGTGAATTTTGACAATTTGAGCAGACTCAAGGCTTTATTGTTTCAGAAAAATGTGGCATCCACATCTTCACGTGAGACCTATGCGCTTCAAGTTGTGAGGTCATCAGCAGAGATACAGGCCCTCATTATGAACATGGCAGCAATCACTTCTCTGCCGGCGGTGGTGGTAACTACCGCCAACAGTCTGGCAGTCCGGACCACCAAATAATGAAGCACATGAGAAACAGCTAGCGGCCCATCCACGCACCTCCAGCGTGGAGTGCTGACAACGACAGAAGAGTCCTCCCATGGGCCGAGGGAAAGGCCCCACCCGCCCAACAAATAATGAAGCACAAGACCGCCGTCAATTCCGGGGCGGAAAGGAAGCAAACCAAATAAAGGGAAATACTTACCATAGGCACACACAACACACCGAGGAAGACATGGAGAGAGAGTTGCAAATAATGCCAGTCCCGCGCCTTGCAATATACCTCCACGACTGTGACCACCGACAAAGACGACGACGGTACGTACTGCAACCTAGTAAACAAGGGAAGAAAGAGCACAGCTACACACCCACCCACCCCACACACCCCACCCACCCCACCCAACCTGCAATGCACTTCCAAACCCTCACACCATCACAAGCCCTACACAAGAGAATAAGAGGTACTTACCCGACACAAGGCAAATAAAACCGGCCCAAAGTACATATATGTGCACACCACACCCCCACAATAAAACGATGAACCACGTTTCCATATTGTGCCAGCAGCACCACTGGGCACACAAACTTTATTACAAAATTAATATAGGAATGTCCAAATAAGGCCATTGGCCAGTCCGTGATGATTAGCCTGAAGGGGCCAAATGGGCCGAACTTGACTCCGGGTGCTCCACCGTAAAGGGACATCAAGGGGGAAGCCAGGTACCTCAGGGAACAGGGGCAAGGGATGGCGGGGGTGGGAACTTACGTCTGGAGGGGGGAGCTTGGGCTTACGTTTGGGAGGTGGAGGGGGTTCGGGTTTGCCCTTGGAAGGAGGGGAAGCGGTTTTGGACAGGGGGTGGCAGAGGGACCTGGGGCAGCTCAGGGCTTCTTCCTCTCTGGGAAGGGGCACGGGAATGGGAAGGGCAGACTTGGGCAGCCTTAAACAAGGAAGGAGTGGACAGGGCAAGGAGATGGGCACGTTTAGGGATGATACAGGGTGGGCCATTGGGATCGAACAGGTCGACACGGAGCAGGAAAAGTTTTTTAGGAGCAGTTGGGGTGGAATGGAGGAAGGTGTGGGAGTGGAGCTAGAGGGAGTGCTTGTAACAGGTGTAGGTGTGCTGGAGGTGGATGCAGGTGCCTGTACAGTATGCTGATGTGTGGTGGATGTGTGCTGAGTGGGTGTCTGGGAACGTTTCAGTGTCTTGGGAGGAGGGGGGTAGACACAGTGGTACAAGACAGGCTGCCAGTGTAAATGGATGTTGTCAGGGTGTCCGCAGGTCTGGTGAGTGTGCTGCATGTGTCAGTCAATGTAGTTGTGGTGAGTGTAGGTGTGGTGTCTGGGGTGGATGACTGGATGTCAGATGTTGTGGTGACTGCAAGAATGGGGCCAGCAGCAGTGACTGAGGGTGCAGTGATTGTGGGTGTGCAAGTCGAGGTGACAGACAGGGAGGCGGGAGAGGTTGACACACTTGGGGAAGTGGATGTTGTTGTGTGTGCCTTTGTATGTTGGCTGTGTGTATGCCTGTGGTAGGAATTGTGGTGCTTGTGTTTCTCTGTGTGCTTCTTGTGTGTTGATGTGTGTGCATGGCTGTCTGTACATGTGCTTGGGATGGGTGAAGGGAGTGGGGTGCTGAAAGGGGTAGACGTTGTGGGAGGAGGGGCAGAAAGACCAGGGACACTGGCTGCCGTCAAAGAGGAGGACAGAGCCTGAAAAGATCTCTGTAGGCCACACATGGCACTGTGAATGCCTTCCAGGTATACATTGCATTGATGCATCTGGGATGCTAGGCCCTGGATGGTATTCACAATGGTTATCTGCACTACAGAGATGGTCCTCAGGAGGTCAATTGCCTCTTCCGTGAAGGCAGCAGGTCTGGCTGCGGCAGGGGATGAGGTGCCTGGGGTGAAGGAGACGCCCACCCTTCTGGTTGAGCAGGCACAGGCAACTGGGTGGAGAGCAACTGGGAGGGCGGTGATGGTATGGGGGTGGCGGAAGATGTCACAGAATGGGTGGGCCCACTGGGGTCCGCCACCACCAAGGAGCTCCCATCGGAGGAGGTATCAGAGTCACTACCGCCAGTGGTATTTGCCTCCCCGTGGTACTCCCCTCGCCCTCCAACCCACTGGTCCCCTTGGCATCGGTCGGCTCTGCCTCCTTGGAACCGTGGGCCACTGCATCGCCACTGACCGGTGCCACTGCTCCCTCACCAGATTATGCTGATGTAAACAAAGAACACAAGAGCACAGGGGTGGGAAGACAAAACATGAGAGAAATCTGTAAATACCTGAATGGATGTACATACTTGGTGCAGACACACTTCCATCCAGCTTACACACCTACACGCAGCACCTACAACAATAGTCATGACTATGCCCCTGACTAGTGGCCACTATCCCAGCATACAACTCATTTACCACATGAAACACGGACCTGATGAACTTTGTGAACTACACACATGGGGGACCATGTGCCCACAAAGAACCCTACAGTACAGGAAGATCAATCCCCAAGGGCCTATTGTGCCTGTTTACACCTGCTCCACACCATTCCCGTGCCCATGGGGGGCAGGACTGCTGGAAAACACCTGTCAGAGTGCCTGGCACTAGACAGCACAAATACCACAGCACCCAAACACATCCATCGAAGTGGCTGCTGTGCTGCCTTCAAGCACCCATCCAAATCCAGATATGCCACCGCCAGAATGCGGGACATAAGGGGGATCAGGGTCCGACGGGCACCCCTTCCTCATTGGGAGGACTTCCCCAGCTGGGCCTCGTAGGTCTTCCTGGCCCAGCGCTGCAGGTCCTCCCACCGCTTCCTGCAGTGGGTGCTCCACCAGTTGAAGACCAACAGGGTCCGCACCTCCCTGGCGATGCCTTGCCAGAGTCACCTCTTCTGATGGGCACTGACCTGTATGGGACACATAGAGAAGAAAAACAGACGTCAGGATGTTCCCATCTGGTACAACTGACATGTCGTCCCCAGTGGGACGGAAACTTCACAGGATCATTTTACTACCTCAGTAACAGTACTTGCCACACAATCTACACCTGTGCAGTTACAAATCGACCACACATGCATACAGGCATTCGCCTCCATCACACACATCCATGCAAGACATCCGCCAACTCACCTGCTCCTCTGGTTGCCCATATAACTTGGCATACAGGGGTAGGACTCCGTCCACCAGCTTCTCCAGCTCCTCCGTGGTGAAGGTCGGGGCCCTTTCCCCTGTGACACATGCCTTTGGAGTACCCAGAGTTAGGTCACAGCAGCACATTCTGTGGAGTACTTGCATGCACGGGATTCAGGAGTCAAGTGAAATTGGGGTGATGACATGGCATACGCTCCACAGCAGTGTGCACCAACACTGGCGGCGGCGATCATGATAGGCCCAGGTTCCCCATTGACAACCATGTAAACCAACGAATGGGTACGCGGAGGTGAACACCGCCATCCGCCATGACAACTACTGACAGCGGAATGATGTCACTTCCACTTCTTCATATCTGAATGGCAGGAGGATGCCATTTTGCTAGCACCACGTACATATTTCCTGGTCATGGGCCCCATTCAGGGCCTTCAGATCCCAGCCCTTAGTCACCTGCCCACATGAGATGAGTGTTTGTTCCTTACATCAGACCAGAGGTATCACTGCATAAATGTCCATAAAGTTGTACATCAGACATCGCTTGTGTGTGTAACCTACGATTGTACACCAGTTATTGATACACAACATGTTTTGCATGTGTGTTCCTCATATGTGTTCTTTCCTCCCCATAGGTACAGACCCATGTGGCGAGGGGGGGCCCATCTGTGTACAGACCTCTTGTTGATTTGGATACCATGGTGGAACATCACATCATTGCCATCCACAGACTCAATCGTACAACAATCCAGGACCTATGTGCTTTACTGGATCCTGTACTGAGACCAGATCATCGGAATCAGCATGCCATCCCTACTGAAGTGCAAGTGCTCTCTGTACTCCATTTCTTGGCTACAGGCTCATTTCAGGTGACAGTGGGCATGGGTGCAGGGTTCTCACAGTCAATGTTCAGCCTCATCCTGTCCAAATTTCTGGATGCATTTGTACAACACATGCAGACATATGTCAAGTTTCCCCAAAGGGCTGAACTCCCTGCCATCAAGATAGAATTTTATGCCTTTGCTAACATTCCCCATGTGATAGGTGCCATCGATGGCACCCACATAGCTCTCATTCCCCCAAGAGTGAAAGAACAGGTGTACAGGAACAGAAAGAATTTCCACTCAATGAATATACAATTGGTGTGTACTGCTGACCAGTACATATCACAAGTAAATGCCAGGTTTCCAGGATCAGTCCATGATTCCTTTGTCCTGAGGAACAGCAATGTGCCACACATGATGGACCAACTACACGGGGACAGAGGATGGCTCATAGGTGAGTATGTATGACACTGGATCTGTACATAGCTGACAGCCAAGCTGTATGCAAGTAATGGCAGTTTGTTACAGTCCTATTTCGCCCACTTTTGCAGGTGATTCTAGCTACCTCAACTTGCAATGGCTCCTGACACCTGTGAGAAATCCCAGGACAGATGCAGAGAGGAATTATAATGAGGCCAATGGACGCACTAGGAGGGTGATTGAGTGCAATATAGGTCTCCTGAAGGATAGATTTAGTTGCCTTCATCTCTCTGCGGGATCCCTGTGCTATGGCTCTGAAAAGGTGTGTAAAACAGTAGTGGCCTTCTGCATGCTGAACAACGTGACTGTGAGGAGAATTATCCCCCTACTAGAGGAGGAGGTTGCTGTACATCCAGACCTGCTACCTCTGAGAGGGGATGAGAGTGATGGTGAAGATGAAGAGGGGGAAGATGTCCACTCCAGGAACCAGCTGATCCACATATACTTCCAGTGACTATGAGGCACTGTTCACTGATGATGTTCTGTGCACTGCATAATGTTTGTCTGACCCATTTGTTTGGGGATGTGGTGTCTGTAGTCATTGATACTGTTACCTGAAGACTAAGGTGGCATGTGCCATGGAAACAAACATGGTGTACGTTTTGGTTTACTCCAGACGATGTTGTGCGTGGGGTACTATTCCTGTAATAAAGGTATGAATATGGAATTGACTGGCTAATGCATTCACACTTACAATTGAATATTCATAACGACAGGGTACATGCAAATTGGTACAAATGTGTTTTATTACATGTCACAATTGCATAGGTGCACTGTACAGTGATAGGGAGTGGGCTCACGGTGGATATCCACACCAGGTACATGGGCTCAGCGATTGGTGGCACTGGGTATTGGTACATATGTCCCTTGCAAGTTGTTATGTTGCTATTGGCGGGTGAGGATGGTAGCACAGTGGCACACTTGGGAGACAGTTCAGGTCAAAGTCACTTCTTAGTGGTGGCCTTGGTCTTGGCAGTTGTTCCATTACCATATCTGGGTCTGAGGGCATGCTTGAGTGTCTGCTGCTGGCCTGCATGGGTAGGGGTTCTGGGGCCAGATGTAGCAAAGGTTTGCGACTCGTAAACAGGCAGAATCGCAATTTGCGACAGTGCAAAATCGGAAATGGGATGCAAAAAGCCCATTTCCGACTCGCAAAAAGCGATGTGCCCCATTTGCGAGTCGCACCCGTTGCGACCCCCTTTTGCGACCCGCAATGTGCGTGTCGCAATTTGCGACTCGCAAAGCTTATGCAATTGCAACTCGCAAATTGCGACTAGTCGCAAAAAACCCAGTTTGCAAGTCGCATTTACCAGTAACTCAGAGCAGAAGGCATCTGGGTCACTCAAGATGGCGGACATATACCTGATAGCAGTGAGGAGGAGAGTCTACGCAGCCCAGCAGAGGAGGAGGAGGGGCCACAGACAGGAGAAGATATATAGAACAAGGCAGACCCTTTTCCAGCAAACTGAAGAGGAGATCTATGATAAATACCGCCTTAGCAGCGCTGCCATTCTAGAATTAATAGATTTACTAAAACCACAGCTAGAACACAAGACCCTGCGTGGCTGCGCCATCCCTACGCATGTGCAAGTACTATGCGCACTGCACCTCTTGGCATCAGGGAGCTATCAGGGGGTCATTGCCGTGGCAGGTGGGGTATCCCAAAGTGCAGTGTCAAGGTTCCTCAGGGCATTCCTAGATGCCTTAGTAGCGCACAGGTCTCAGTCATATACTTACCAAGGAATGAGGCAGAAATTAACAGCACGAAGCTGGACTATTACCGCATTGCCCACTTCCCCCAGGTCATTGGATGTGTAGATGGGACACACATTCAAATATGCCCCCGCTAATCTGGAACATATTTTTCGCAACAGAAAGTGTACCCACTCACTCAACATACAGGTTGTTTGTGATGCCCATTACGTCATCACGGACATCGTAGCTAAGTTTCCAGGCAGTACCCATGACTCATACATTTTTAGACATAGTGGGATCCATCAACGCCTGGAACGTGGGGAGTTTGGAGACGGATACCTCCTAGGTAGAGCTGCATACACCTTGCAGACATACACACAGGTCACTGTGCACGACTATCTGGACTTACTAACAGTGTACTTTTGTGCCCAACAGGTGACAGTGCATATGCTCTAAGGCCATGGATCATGACTCCATTTTTAACACCCAGCAATGAATCAGAGAGGCAATACAACAGTGCGCATAAGAGGACCAGGAACCTGATCGAGCGCACCTTCGGACTCCTGAAGGCAAGATTCCGATGCCTCCACCGCAGCGGAGGCGCCCTCCAATACACCCCCATTACCGCCTTCAAAATTGTGGTCGCATGCGCCATCCTCCACAACATAGCCACCAGACGTGGGCTACCTCTCACCCCTGCAGACCCAGATCCTGATGAGGAAG
Organism: Pleurodeles waltl; assembly: GCF_031143425.1. Taxonomy (NCBI): domain Eukaryota; kingdom Metazoa; phylum Chordata; class Amphibia; order Caudata; family Salamandridae; genus Pleurodeles; species Pleurodeles waltl. The sequence goes on from NC_090439.1 coordinate 397,866,880, forward strand.
AGCAAGAACAACCACACCGCCATCATGGGGATAGGAGTCTAGCTAATCAAGGCAGACTGAGTCGGGAACACATTGCAACGCAATATTTTGGACGGTACGTGTAAACTCCCACCATACTCACCCATTAACCAGACACTCCTTTTGTTACGTGGAAGAGAAATAACTGTTTTAATAATGTAATGGATGAACTATATACATGATTCAATTGTCCATGGGCAGGGAAATGCCAACCACTCATGTGGCACATTAAAGCCATGTGCCACATTTGTTTGTCCGGGCTGTTGGCTAACTTCTCCTGCCCCTCCTGCCAGCCTGGCTGGTCCCAGCTGCACCTATGGTGCTCTGCCTCCCACTCCTTAGCACCCTACTGTCAGTGGCAGATACACTGCTCACTGTGGAGCCCTCTTCACTATCTTGGGGTGTTTCCCCGGTGGCCCTCGACATCTCACGTGTCTCCATTAGTTCAATGATATGTGTGAGACGTCCCAGGCCCCTGGCAACATCCCCAGCAAAATGGCCCATCTCAATTTGCAGGCCAACTGTCCTCCTCGACAGGCCTGTTGTGTTGATGGCTAGCCTGCCGATTGATGTGGCCATCCTGTCCAGTCTTAACATAATCTGCCTATCCCTGCGCCACCCAGCCTCTGCCTGACCCAGCAGTCCGGCCGCCAGTTCCCTGATGGCAGAGGCAATGTCCCCAGTGTTCTGGCACATCAGGTCCATCCGCCTGTTGAGGTGCCGCATGCTTGCCTGGTTTTGTCTTTCAATGCGGTGCAGCACCCCACTGATCCTGCCCAATGTTGTGTTTTGCAGGCGCTGACCCCGCAGCAGATGTGCCTCACTGCTGGTTGGAGGATGAATCCGGATATCAGACGCTCTTGCCCTGCGACGCCTGCGCAGTGGTGGCTGCCCTGTCCTCGCACCTGTATCCTCCCTGGCTGTTGCTGGGGCAGCTCCTGGCGTTGCTGTTGCAGTAGGCGTTACAACTGCAGGAATGCTGTTGACTGTGCATGTGGGGGTGCTGGAGGGTCCTGGGGTGTCCTCCTGGGCCTGGGTGCTTGGGGTGTAGGGGGTGTCTTGCTGGAGACCTGTGGGACATGGGGAACACACTGTCAGTGTCTAGTATCTGTTGCACAATTCCTAATAAACATTTGCCTATGCACTGCCTATTGGACTACATTTCCCATAATGCATCATTCTGGCTTTTTCTACCCTGAAATGGAGCTAATTTGGTTGTGCATCCACATGTGTACATGGTGGGTGGGGTATGACATTGATAGGGGTACAGGCTTATCACATGGTACTCACCGGTTGATGTGCTGGGCTCTGAAGTGTCCAGGTCCCCAAATCCACACACTGCCTCCGGCTCAAAGGTTTGCTCAATCCTGTCTTCAAGGGGTGTGGGTGGTGGCACAGATGATGGTCCCCCTCCAGTGCCTCTCATCTCCCGGAGCCTTTCTGCCACCCTCTCCTTGGTCCGGGAGCAGAGGTCATACCACCTCTTCCTTATGTCCTCAATTGTCCTGTGGCTCACCCCCAGGGCATTGATTTTCTCCTGCATTTCCTGCCAGATTTTTCTTTTGGTGGCCTCTGGAACAGTGAGGGCAGCTCTCCCAAAGAGCTCATCATGGTGCTGACAACATTCTTCGGTCAGCACCTCAAGCTCCCTCTCTGAGAATTTAATTTTCCTTTTTCGGGGGGTTGTCTCCATGGCTGCTGCAGCTAGCTCAGTGTGCATACTGGCAGTTGTAAAAGGGTGTGGTCCAGCCTCCTCCCAGGTGTATTTGTTAACTTCCTGGCTGTGATGTCATCATCATGTGCCAGGAAGTGTTTCCAGAGTGTTTTGGTGTGCTTTCTGGAGTGTTCTGCTGCACCTGCAAGCAATTTTGAGGGAACTCGCAATTTGCGACACCAACTCGCTAATTGCGAGTTCGTTTTTTGCACACTCGCAAACAGCGACCTCGCAATCTGCGGACTCGCACACAGCGTTGCGAGTCCGGATGCAAGTCGCTAAATCGGACCGGTTTCTTTCCTGGCATACCAATTTGCGAGTCGCATTGACTCGCAAAATGCGACTCGCAATTTTTTTGTTTCCTACATCTGGCCCCTGGTCTCTTGTGTCTTCTCTGCCAGTGCCACCAGTCCAGTTGTTGCTGCAGATGTAGAGGACAGGTCTGTGTCCTGGGCAGTGATAGGGGCTTCCAGGTTTGTTGGGGTCTCAGATTGGCTTGGGTAGTGGTGCTGCAGCACCCCTGCAATAGTGGCCATGGCGGCATTGAGTTCTTTCCACTGCTCCATGGTCTCCTGGTGTTGGGCTATCTGCAGCCTTTGACTCTCCTCCAGTGTGGCCAGGATCTGGCCCATCCTGTCTTGGGTATGGTAATATGTTCCCAGGACCTCAGATATCACCTCCTGGGCTGCAGCATCCATCCTTTGGCCTCATGGCTGGGCCACTGATGCCCTCCCACTGGGTATAGCCCCCTGTGCCTGTGCCCCCTTCACAGGTCTGGCAGTCCCACTTGCACTGGGGCCGTCATCATCCTGCCTGTTAGTTGGTGGTGACTCTGGCCTCTGTACTTGTGGTCCACCAGCTCATGGCCTGGAGACACTGGGGTGGGGTCATTTGGTCTGATCTGATGGTGGTGGCTGGGTGGTATGGGTGTCAGTAGTATCCTGGGTGGGTCTGCTGGAGGGTGACAGTCCAGGACTGAGTGACAGCCCAGGGTAATCCTCACTGTTGATTCATCCCTCCCCAGTCTCCTGAATGGGGCCTCTGTCTTCGTGTGGGGCGCTGGCACTCCTAGGCCTTTCCAACAGGGTGGCATGGGTGGTGGTGCCTGTGGAGGGGAATGGACCTGTATGTTACATGTACTAATTTGAATAAGGATGCATAGCTCTGCCCTATTTTGTGCTGTTTATTCCCCCATCGGGCCATGCAGGCACCTATTGTGGGGTTGTCCTTACATTTTGCATGGGATGTGGAGGTGCATTGTGGGTGCAGTAGTGGATATAGTTATTGAGGCCTGGGTGGGGTAGTGGTCCTGGTGGTAGTTGGAGAGGTGGGGTGGTACATGCATTACAGGTGTGGTAGATATGAAGTAACTGTAGATAACTTACCTGAGTCCAGTCCTCCAGTTATTCCAGTGAGGCCCTCACGGTGCAGGATAGCCAGTACCTTCTCCTCTCAGTCGGAGTAGTCAGGAGGTGTAGGTGGGGGTCCTCCCCTAGTCTTCTGGACCGCAATGTTGTGCCTAAATGCCTTTGAGCTCACCTTCCTGCGCGGGTCGTTCCATCTCTTGTGGATGTTGTCCCTTGTGCGTGGATGTTTTCTCACTGCATTGACCTTGTTTACAACCGTCTGCCTTAACTCCATTTTCCTGGCGATGGGTGTTTGCTTGACCTGTGCCCTGAAGATTTGTGGTTCGACCTTCAGTATTTCATCCACCATGGCCCTTAGCTCCCTATCTGTGAAGCGGGAGTACTTAGGGGGTGCCATGGTGTGTGTTGTGGGTGGTGTGTTGTAGGATTATTGGTGAGGGTGCTGTTGTGTGGTTGGGTGTGTGACTTCTGTGATGTTGAGTTCAGTGTATGCGTGTTGTGTTGACAATATCTGTTGTGCTATTAGCATGGCAAAGGATTTTGGGGTGTGTATGTGGGTGTTTTATAGTGTTGTGGATGTGTGTCAGGTGTGAGGGTTTCAAACTTGCCAATGTGTGCATTTCTTGCTGTTGGGTCCCATTTCTGGCCGTGGCGGTCCGTACCGACAATGGTCTTTCGACATCCACTATCCGCCACAGTGATTTGTGCATCATTATTTGTAGGGCGGAGGATTTGTCTGCTTGGCGGTGGTGGGGTGGGGTGTACAGCCTCTACCGCCATCAAGGGCCCTGGCGGTGGCTGGAGGTAGCAGAATTTTTGGAGGTTTCTGTTTTTGGCATCATTGTATGGCGGTGTGCTATTAACCGCCAATGGTGGTCTTCAGTTCACCGTCACCACGGTGGTCGGCGATGTTTCCCGCCATGTTCATAATGACCGCTACAGTCCCTTTTAAGTACTAAGTTTCCGAGACACTTTGGTGTGCTCATTGTACGAATATTTAATGCGTCCAGTACTACTGGAATCACAAATTTCTCTAAGGCTGTTGGTTCTGGTTTCGTTCACAACTTCTCCTCTGTATTTGACTTAATACCTTCAGCCACCTACTCAATATTCTCCGGTATTTTCGGGGGATTTCCAATAACTTTGGCTATAATAGGTGGCATTTTGCTATTGCTACTTTTTCTGTGCAATGGCTCTTCTGCTGCAACACGAATGACTGAAAGCTCTTCCACCAGCGTAGCTGTGTCATGAACGCATGATGCAGTACTTTGGAGCATCACTCCTGGAGCAATTGGAGTGTGACTGGTCTCTGTCATTCAGACCGGTTTTGCATTGTGTGCAGCCCGTGTTTCGGTGCCTCTGGTGCTTGTTTGAATATGCACTGACAGTTTGTCTTTCTATTCAGCTCTTGCTTTCATTGGACGCTGACTTGTTGATGTTGTCGCTGAGGGCCCATTACCAGACATGCGCAATGAGGGTGCGTTTTCTACGGGAAGCTGTTTATGATTTGTGGATCATGCAGCTCTAAACGCACTGTTGGGAACCCCACGGAATGCTGCTACATTGGCTGGAGCTCAGGCTTTCGAACACAAATGCTCCTTGATTTTCCTTGGCGATTAACTTCCTAATTTACCACCTGCTGAAGTGGAAGATACTCTGTCTTCAATTATCCCAGATTTAATTGGCAACTTCCAAAATCATTCTGACTTTTGAAATTTGACTTTTTCATGATGCCACATTTCACATTTTAAATTGTCCTTTTATTACATGCTCAAATGTCTTTTTAACTTGTCATTATTGACATTCCCATATATTTGCCTTAGGTTGGATTTTAGTAGCTTTTATACATAATTAGGCTTTAAACCACCTTTGAACTGGCAAGGGGAGGGTGTTTTGTAGCCATTTTAGCTATAGGTTTATCCATGATATTTTAGCATACTAGGCCTGTCACTGTGCACTTTAATCTGGATATGTTTCATTCAGCTTTGTTTTTATTATTTTAACAACAGCCACATTTGTGGTCTTGTTTTATTTTTTCTATCTAGCTGTTCTTTGCCTAGGTCAGTACTACGTTCTTAAACAATACATTTCTTTCACTCTGTGCTTTTCTCAAGGCTGTAGTAAGATAGGTTGCCGGCAAAAGTGGTATGCTTTGACTCCAATGTTCACAGAAACATACACAATCTTACATGGGGATCCTTTCTTGCAACATCCGCTGTTTTATCATAAAAACACTACTTGGACCCATGTGCGTTAGAGGGAGATTCCAGCCAGATGAGCATGACTGTATGCTGATTGCTGAGTGCTTCGCTGCAGCTGCTTATGTAGACTACAGGCCTCTTGCTCAAGTATGAGGGATGATTTCTTCCCAGGGGGACCTGAAGGGCAGAATTAGAGCTTAACATGCTGTACTCTAACATAGTCCAGGTAGGAACTATTCTTAAAACTGTAGTGACATAGTAGCGTTATTTTTGTGTTTTACTCTCCTTGTCACAATTTTAATCCTGTCATTCTTCATCGTCCTAGTTATTGCAATACATGCTTCATTATCAAGATGCAGTTGCTTCAATAAAACCTTATTGAACTACACTCTGCCTCGGATTGTCCTTGCATACATGAGACTAATGGAACTGAGAGAAACGGATGAGATCTGAGTGACCACGATTTCCCTGAGGAGTCATTTGTGTCATGCACCCAGTTGCCCAATCATCCCTGCTCTTGGTTGGAGATGAGGCACTGCTAGTTAGCCGGAACAAAACCTGGATTAGGCCTACAGGTGTCATCTAGTGTGGGATCAGACACAGTCCCTCGCAATACAAGTGATTCTGCTGTCCGAATCCAATAGTCTCATTAGGATAATGAGAACCTAGGCTACATGGTGCCACCAACGTTTGGTCAGACACAAATTTTCAGGTCCTCCTGAGTATCTCTGTCTCTCTACATGCAAAGATACCTCAGTACTATTTACAGATACGTCTGTAGTATTGAGGGTTTCCTCCTCAGCTAAGTAGGGAGTACCGAACTAACGCTGTAGGTTGTTCAAGCTTGAACTCTAAAAGGATAATCCCCATTTGGTGTGCTTGTCTCTGAACAAAATGTACCATTCATCATGGGGAACCTGCAACAGGTAGCATTTAATATGCGACCAACCCATACCGCACATTTACTGGTACATGGCCTACCGACCATCCAGCCTATAGAACAGAAATGTTTTATTCTTGGGTCACATTTCCAGCAGCTGATGGGAACACAAATACATTTCACCACTATACACCTGCAAACATACCTGCACAATATAGAGAATATGCATATCTAGAAATATCTCTATGAAGAACATAATAATTGGCTTGATGGTGTCCTACCACATACAATTCTACACGTAAGGTTAGGTCCTCTAAGTAATGATGGTCCTACCTGGCCTTTATTGGCCAAATATACACCACACCCTGTTGCAGCAACCTTGACGGTAGCTGAAGTCCGCCGCTTATATACTGAGCTTACGGAAATATACAGACGATTATTACAGTTGTAATGTAAACATTAAATACAAACTCAGCACATGCTGCCCCGTTACAACCACATGCAGTGACGCCAGGCATTAATCCTGCGACTGTACATCTGATTATGGGTGAAGTACTCACCAAACAAGAAGAAATTCCATTTTGGTTAGCTCAAAATATAAATACACTGGAAGCAGTATTTCCCCATACGGGACCTCAGGATAAGCATAGAACTTTAACTATGTGCTTGCCATTTGGGATGGTTCCCCCACTAGATAAATGCAATACTTGGGAGACGGTATTTGCCACGCTTTATACCATTGCACATGGTACACCGACACTTGCTAATCTATCGGAAGTGTTAAAACAAATTCACGATGAATACGGGGCTGCTCCGGCAATGGGCTTGGGGATGCAACTTATGGGCAATTTTGCCACTGTATCTTCAATCATATTAGGTAACCGTAAGGGGGAAGCAGTTGCAGTAGCATTGCACATGCGATTCCGGGACGTTCCTCCACATGATCAAGAACGTGAGCTCCCAAAGATTATCACAAAGACCTACTCTAGTATTGCCTGAGATAGTCTGGGTGCTAGACCCTCGAAACCACAGTTTCAGGGTAAATTTAATAAAGATTCTACCAAGCAAGCTCCTCGGGGTTCTAAAAAATGCTGGGATAAAAAAAAAACACCTAAAAAAGAAAGGGGGGAATCTCCGCATACAGAGACCCCACAGAATAGATATAATCTCAGAAATAGAGATAATATCAAAACGCCTAAAAGATATCAATATACTGATACACGCTAATCTTGTTCCTTTCAGGACTCACCAGAAAAACGCAGTGAGAGAGGTGGGTGGTCAGAGGAAAGAACTGAGTATGTGAAACTGAGACAGGAATCACAACGCTCTACAAAAGGTTCTGTTAAAAAAGAACAACTTCCCCAACAAAAACTCAAATTTAAAAAGAAGAAAGTGGCAGCAGTTGCGATTCTTCATGACACTCAAGAAAAGGGCTCTATTGAAGAACAAAACGTAGGCAGTAGCTCTGCTAGACAGTGCAGCAGAGGTCACAATAGTTCTCCGGAATCTTCAAAAGCACCTGGAGGTGAAAGCAACTGATGACTCTATGCCTGATAGGGTGTACAAAGTAACGTTACAGTTAGAAGGAGAAATAGAATGCATAATCAACGTAATCTTTTGGGATCGCATTGTAAACATTTATGATATTCTAATGGGCGAAAGGGATTGGCCACCTGAATTTCTCCGTACCTGCCCATATTTGGAAGAGGTTATCAAGCCTTCTTTCTCGCCCCTTGTTCCAGATGAGCTCGCAGAATCTTACACCATTGATTGGCCATTGGTGCAGGCACCCTCGTTATATCGTAACCACGTGGGGTGGGATATAGATTCCACCTATCATGTAATTCTGATTAAAAATAAACCGCAACCTCAACCCAAATACCCAATAAAACATGATGCTAAAGCACCAGTGAGGGAAGTCCTCATACAACTGGAGTACCAGGGCGTAATCGAACCCTGTGTCTCACCTATGAATAATACTTTATTCCCTGTAGCTAAACCGGACCATTCGTACAGAATAGGCTTACTCTCACAACACAGCACTTATGAACAACATAGGGAGTCATGAGTCTCCCATCATGTATTCTGCTGCATTATTCAAGGAGAGGATAAAAAGCAAAGGTGCCAGCGCTCACCCTTGCCAGACACCCTTTGTGACCAGGAAAGGTTCAGACCAGGGCCGTACCTGACTCTAGCCATGTTACTAGTGTGGAGAGCCTTTATAGTAATTGCCAATGTTGGAGCTACTCCCATATCCACCAGTGATCTCCGTAGCTTCTCCCTATCAGCTAAATCGGAAGCTGCGTTTAAACCTTTAAATGTAAGGTACAATGATGACTTCCTATTTATTGTGAATTTGTAAGCAATCATATAGGTGGTCATCACAACCCTGGCGGACGGTGTTAAAGCGGCGGTAAGACCACCAACAGGCCGGCGGTAAAAAAATTACAATTACGACCGTGGCGGAAACCGCCAACAAAGACAGCCCTTTTAACACTACGACCGCCATGGCGGTACAAACAAACAGCGCGGCGGTCACCGCCAACAGACAGGCGGGAGACAATGTACCACCCACACTATTATGACAGGCCAATCCGCCACCTTTTCCGGGGCGGATTCACCGCGGATAAAAACACGGTGGAAACAGGAATTTCGAAGGGAAAACGCTCACCTCTGCACACTCCACAAGGAACGAGGACACCATGGAACCGGAACTCCAAATTCTACCTGCGTTAGTCTTTCTGCTCCTCTACCAGGAGCACGAACGCCGGCGGCGAAGACCACGGTGAGTACTGCACCTACGACACAGGGGAGGGGGAGGCAAAAAACAGGGACACACACACGCAACACCCCACACCCACCCCCACCCTCACCCACTACAACACACACACTAATGCATATCAATACATCACAGTTACACCCCCCAAACGCCCCCGGAAGAATGCAAAGACCAAAGAAAATGAGTGTAACCATCGGAATATATTACAAACAAGTAGGCAGAAATATATATATACACTATGTACAAAATATATACCAGGCATAGTAGTCCAGGTACTGCACAAAAAAAGTCTGTGGAACACTGGGACCACACGGTATCGGCGAGGCCCACACAAGATCCACGACCATGACGGAGAGAACACTGCAGGGGCATCAGACAGCAACTAAACAGGCACCTCAGGGGGAGGGAAAGGGGGGGCACCTCAGCCGCTTGAGTGCACATTGCCAAATCCACGAGAGGGCCACATTCCCACTGTTCAATCCTGGGGAGTGCAAAGCCACAGTCTCTCAAGACTCTACAGTGGGTGGGTTGCCCACTGTTCCATCCTGGGGAGTGCAAAGCCACAGTCTCTCAAGTCTCTACAGTGGGTGGGTTGCACACTGCTTTATCCTGGGGAGTGCAAAGCCACAGTCTCTCAAGTCTCTACAGTGGGTGGGTTGCCCACTGTTCAATCCTGGGGAGTGCAAAGCCACAGTCTCTCAAGTCTCTACAGTGGGTGGGTTGCCCACTGTACAATCCTGGGGAGTGCAAAGCCACAGTCTCTCAAGTGGATAACGGTCTCCACTGGTTCTGGAGGGGGACTGGTGCCCAGAGTGCTTCATCCTGTGAAGGACAGAGGTAGTGGATGGATGTCTCCACTGGTTCTGGAGGGGGACTGGTGCCCAGAGTTCTTCATCCTGTGTAGGACAGAGGTAGTGGATGGATGTCTCCACTGGTTCTGGAGGGGGACTGGTGCCAGAGTGCATCACTCACCCCGTAAAGGACCCAGTTGCAGCAGTGCCCCTGCCGCTCATGGGCTAGCGGTGCTTGAGTTGGCGGTGCCCTGTGCAGCGGTGCTTGAGTTGGCGGTGCCCTGTTCAGTGGTGCTTGAGTTGGCGGTGCCCTGTTCAGCGGTGCTTGAGTTGGCGGTGCCCTGTGCAGCGGTGCTTGAGTTGGCAGTGCCCTGTTCAGCGGTGCTTGAGTTGGCGGTGCCCTGTTCAGCGGTGCTTGAGTTGGTGGTGCCCTGTGCAGCAGTGCTTGAGTTGGCGGTGCCCTGTGCAGCGGTGCTTGAGTTGGCCAACGGAGCTTGTGCTGGCAGTCCTTCATGGCCCAGCGGGGCTTGTGCTGGCGGTCCTTCATGGCCCAGCAGGGCTTGTGCTGGCAGTCCTTCATGGCCCAGCGGGGCTTGTGCTGGCGGTCCTTCATGGCTCAGTGGGGCTTTTGTTGGCGGTCCTTCATGGATCAGCTGGGCTGGGGCTAGCGGTGCCCTCCTGGGCAGCTGGGCTGGGGCTAGCGGGGCCCTCCTGGGCAGGTGGGCTGGGGCTGGCGGGGCCCTCCTGGGCAGCTAAACTGGGGCTGGCGGTGGCCTCCTGGGCAGCTGGGCTGGGGCTGGCGGTGGCCTCCTGGGCAGCTGGGCTGGGGCTGGCAGGGCCCTCCTGGGCAGCTGGGCTGGCGCTGGCGGTGGCCTCCTGGGCAGCTGGGCTGGGGCTGGCGGGGCCCTCCTGGGCAGCTGGGCTGGGGCTGGCAAGGCCCTCCTGGGCAGCTGGGCTGGGGCTGGCGGTGCCCTCCTGGGCAGCTGGGCTGGCGGGGCCCTCCTGGGCAGCTGTGCTGGGGCTGGCGGTGGCCTCCTGGGCAGCGGGGATGATGGCGGTCTTCTCTGCCGTGCAGCTCTTCCCAGACTTGCTGGGTTTCTTGTGGCCCTTCCCCACCTTGGAAGGTGTCACAGCTGACTCCACACTCCCACCAGGACCCCTGGGAGCGGCTTTGGTGGCTGGAGTCTTCCCCCTCTCCCGCCCGGCACTGGCCAACTTCTGATGCTTCACAGGTGGGGGACTGTCTGTGCTGTGGCTCCCTGCCACAATGGCTGTCCTGGTGGCCGGTGCACTCCACATACCGGTGACTACAGGCACCACTGGTCCCGGAGATGTTGTGGCTGAGGTGCTAGTTCGGGACCTATGAGATGGACGGGGTGGGGGAGGTGTGGGAAAAAAGTCAAGGCTGGACAGGAAAAGTTTTTTGGACACACTGGGATGGGTAGCTGGAGGGGGTTTGGGAGTGGAGGAAGAGGTGGTGGTAGTAGGAGGTGTACGTTTGGTGACTTTGGGTGCAGGTGCATGCGCTGGAGGCTGTCGTGAGGTGGATGGCTGTTGGGTGGGTGTGTGCCTGCGTTTGTGTATCTTGGGAGGGGGTGTCACAGACACACTGGGAGAGGACACAGGGGACGTGTGAATGGTAGTGGGGTGGTGACTGCATGTGAGCGGGGTGTGCTGGTGGGTGTGCTGGTGAGGGACGTAGTGGCTGTAGTGGTAGTGCAAACAGGTGTGAGTGTAGACGAGACTGGGAGGGAGACGAGGAGGAGGGGGACCCAGTGGAGGCAGTGGATGTTGTTGTGTCTGCATGTGTGTGTTGTTTGCGTGAGTGCCTGTGGGATGTGTGGTGCTTATGTTTGCCTGAGCTTCCTTTGTGTGTTGAGGTGTGTCCATGCTGTTCTGTAGGTGTTCTTGGGATAGGCAGAGGTACAGGGGATTGGGTCTGGGTGGAGGAGGTTGGAGGGGGGAGGCTAGAGACAGGGACAATGGCTGCCATCAGTGCTGAGGCCAGAGTTTTTAAAGCTCGGTGAAGTGCCGCCTGACCAGAATGAATGCCCTCCAGGAATGCATTAGTTTGTTGCAACTGCCTTTCTACACCCTGGATGGCATTCAAAATGGTAGACTGCCCAACAGTGAGGGACCTGAGGAGGTCAATGGCCTCCTCACTGACGGGACGGCAGCAGGTGTGACTGGGGCAGGGCCTGAGGTGCCTGGGGCGAAGGTGATGCCCACCCTCCTGGGTGAGCGGGCACGGGGCGACGGCTGAGGGGCTGCTGGGATGGCGGTGCTGGTAGGAGGGGTGGAGGCTGTGCCTGTAGATGCGGGGGCACAGATGTTGCCGCCACCACAAGGGAGCTCCCATCAGAGAACATGTCTGCGTCGCTGGTGTCAGCTCCTGTCGCCCTCCGTCCCACTGGTGAATTCCGAGTCCGTAGTCTCGCCCTCCAGGGCCATGTGGGATGCAGCTCCCTCGTGCTCCAGTGCCACTGCTCCTCCGCCTGGTGATGCTAATGCACACAAGAACAGGGAGACCACAAAAAGGGGGGGGAACGACAGAAGAAAGACATGTTGAGTGCATGGATTACCGCTACCGTTGGCGGACAAGACAGACACAGAAGCCCCCTGCACTACGCCGCGCTATTGGGCTCCCCTGTTCAATTCCTGGGAAATGGCCTACAAGGCTATGGACGACATCTGCACACATAGATGACACAGGGGCATGAATATCTGTACTTGGCAGTTTACAGAGGTGGGGTGGGGTGCCACATGGCCTGCCTTACGGAGGGGCCTTGCCTACGGAACTCGCCCTGGCCTAGGGAAACCCACAGCCCTCCTCCCCCACCCAGACAACTCCACTTCGTGCAAAGTCAGCAGAATGAGAGTGTACTCACCCCCTTGTGTCTGCTGTGATGCCTTCAAGTGCCCATACAACTCCGGGTAGGCCACCGCCAGGATCTTGAACATCAGGGGGATCATGGTGCGATGGCCACCCCTCCCACGTTGGTAGGCCATCCCCATCTGAGCCTCCACCGTCTTCTTGCTCCAGTGGCGAATGTCCTCCCATCTTTTCCGGCAGTGGGTGCTCCGTCTGTGGTAGACCCCCAGGGTCCGGACGTCCTTGGCGATGGCACGCCAAATATCTTTTTTCTGGTGGGCGCTGACCTACATGAAATGTACAGGGGAAAAAGAGAAGTTATTACCAGCTGCACCGTCAAAGTGATTGGTCCCCATCCCTACCCTTGCCATGTGGCACATGCATTCACCGTCTTTCATGCACGCAGCACTCTGCCCCCTTCCTTCTTACATCCAGCCCTCTCCACACAGGCATAGCCCATACAATATGCTCGCTGTGTACTTACCTGTTTGTCTGGAGGACCGTAGAGTAGCGTGTACTGGGGAGGACCCCATCCACGAGCTTCTCCAACTCCTCCGATGTGAAGGCAGGGGCCCTATCCCCAGACACAAGAGCCATTGTCTTTTTCCAGACCGAGGTCACAGAAGCACTTGCAGTGCAGGTCCTCTCCTTTCGAAGATCAGGTATCGAGTGATTGAACAGATAGAAAATTGCGGTCACGTCCACTGCGGTGCGTACCATCATCGCCGGCGTACATCGTCATTGGCTCCTGGGACCCATAGGGTCCAATGTTAACCAATGCAGCATTTCGCTGCGGTCTTCGACCGCCTACTGCGATGGTGTACAATGCCAGCGCAGTTACCTCACATCCCATTGTCCCACTTTACAGGTCAGGCAGCCGCCATTTTAGGGGCCCACATGGCTTCATTTTCAACTGCTTCACACATACCTAGGCCTAGTCTCAACACACATACAGGCCACCTTTTGTGTATGATTGGTGTTCTCGGTAAACTGTGGGTACGTACCTCTGAGTTGTTTGACTCTGTGCTTGCTGTTGTCCTTCATAGGCACCGTCCGCTGGGACATGTGAGGAGATGGCGGCATCCTCCGGTGTACCGACCGTTGGTGGACCTGTCGACAATGGAGGAGCGACATTTGATAATCACCTACAGGCTTGACCGTGCCACAATTCAGGAACTGTGTACCCAGTTGGAGCCAGACCTGATGTCAGCAATTCGCCATCCCACAGGAATCCCCCCTCAAGTGCAGGTGCTGTCAGTACTCCATTTCCTTGCAAGTGGCTCTTTTCAAACAACTGTGGCCATGGCATCAGGGATGTCCCAGCCTATGTTTTCCAACATATTGTCCAGAGTGTTGTCTGCCCTTCTGAAACACATGCAGAGCTACATCATTTTCCCTCAGGTGGAGGATTTGCCTACAGTGAAAGGTGATTTCTATGCCCAGGGACATATCCCCAACATCATATGTGCCATTGATGGAACCCATGTGGCTTTGGTCCCCCCCACAGGAGTGAACAGGTGTACAGAAACCAGAAGAGTTATCATTTTATGAATGTACAGATGGTATGTTTGGCAGACCAGTACATCTCCCATGTGAATGCCATGTTCCCTGGCTCAGTGCATGATGCCTACATCCTGCGGAATAGCAGCATCCCTTATGTGATGGGTCAACTCCAGAGGCACCGTGTGTGGCTATTAGGTGAGCACCTGGAAGCAAGTCAGTGGGAATGGTTGTCTGGGTCTGGGGTTATCCCTCCAGGTTAGTGTGTGTCTAACAGTTGCCCCTCACCATTTGCAGGTGACTTTGGTTTACCCAACCTGTCATGGCTACTGACCCCAGTGAGGAATTCCAGGACCAGGGCAGAGGAACGCTACAATGAGGTCCATTGGCGTACTAGGAGGGTGATCGAGCGGACCTTCGGCCTCCTGAAGGCCAGGTTCAGGTGCCTCCATATGACAGGTGGATCCCTATTCTACTCACCAAAGAAGGTGTGCCAGATCATCGTGGCCTGCTGTATGCTTCACAACTTGGCTTTGCTATGCCAGGTGCCTTTTCTGCTGGAGGATGGTCCAGATGGCGGTGTTGTTGCAGCTGTGGAGCCTGTGGACAGTGATGAGGAGGAAGCAGAGGAAGAAGACATGCACAACAGGGACTCAGTGATCCAGCAATATTTCCAGTGAGACACAGGTAAGAATACAATCCTGCCTACTACATGTACTTTAACACTACAACCTCTCACCTGTCTGTAGTTTTCACCCAGTGTATGGTCACTGAGTTGTCACTTTCCCTTACGGTTTCACAGATGTGGGTCCCACTGTGTGACAGCTGCTTAGATTCCTCATGGACTAGAGCTGTATGACATAGGTATGTTGACATTACTATTTCAAATATATTTTGTCACTGTAATTGCTAATACACTATTTCGAAATCACAGACAGACTCCAGATCATTTTGTGCTTTAGGTGTGTTTATTTAAATGCTCAAAATTGGAGGGGGTAGTGAAATGGTGAGGGGTGATGGCGGAGAAGTGTCCATTGCAGAGTCCAGTCTATTAGTCTCACAGGTGCATTGCCCATATGGGCATAGGAAGTGGAGCTTGAGCAGTTTAATTATGGACAGGGTGACAAGGTGGGACAGTAGGATGACAATCAGGGTGGTCTCATTTCTTGGCGGGGGTCTTGGCATCGTTCTCTGTCTTGTTCCTGTATCTCAGGGACCGTTTGCGGGGTGGTTCTCCCTCTGCAGGGGGTGGGGTGCTGGTGTGGTGGTCCTGTGGCGGGGCGTCCTGTCCACTAGCGCCGGCGGAGGTGGTGGGCAGTTCATCATCCATGCTTGTGTCAGGGGCCCCTTGTAGTGCCACAGTGTGCCTCCTGGTGTTGAGTAGTTCCTTCAGCACCCCTATGATGGTGCCCAGGGTGGAGCTGATGGTTCTGAGTTACTCCATGAAATCCATATACTGTTACTCCTGCATGCGCTGGGTCTCCTGAAACTTGGCCAGTACCGTTGCCATTGTCTCCTGGGAGTGGTGGTATGCTCCCATGATGGAGGAGAGGTCCTCGTGTAGAGTGGGTTCCCTTGGCCTGTCCGCCCCCTGTTGCACGCCAGCCCTCCCAGTTCCCCTGTGTTCCAGTGCCTCCGTCCCCTGGACCGTGTGCCCACTACCACTGCCCCCAGGTCCCTGTTGTTGTTGGGGTGGTGGGTTATCCTGGGTTCCCTGTAGTGGTGGACACAAAGCTGATTGACGTGTCCTGGGGAAGGAGGTATGGGCCCGCTGGGTGGGTGCTGTGCTGTTGTTTCCAGAGGGGGGGAGGTCTGTGGTGGCCTGTGCCTGTGTGATGGGAACCGACTGTCCCAAGGTCCCCGATGGGCCGGGCTGGTCATCTAGATCCAGTTGAACAAAGGTGCTGTCATCACTGTGGGCCTCTTCTGTTGCTGGTGTGGACATGTGTGGACCCTCCTGTCCGGTGACGTTGGGTAGGGGTCCTGCAGGGGTATAAAAGGATGTTTGTTAAATCTGTGTGTGCAATGGTGTGCAATGGTGTGCAATGGGTGGGTGACCGTGTACCCCAGTGCTAGCATTCCTGTGTGGGAGCTTGTGTGATGGTGGTTTAGGGGGGTGTATGGGTATGTGCAGTGGCCATGCTTTGGTGATGGGTGTCCATGCTTTGTAGTTGCATGCAGGGCTTGGTGTTGGGATGTGTGGTTTGTGATGTTGAGACATTTGTGAGGAGTTGGGGTGCTGGGGGTGAGGGTGAGGGTGGGGGTATGTGATAGCATGCAGGTAGGGTGTGGGATGTAATAGTAAAGCTTTGACTTACCAGAGTCCATTCCTCCACCTACTCCTGTGAGGCCCTCCGGATGCAGAATCGCCAAGACATGCTCCTCCCATGTTGTTAGTTGTGGGTGAGGAGGTGGGGGTCCACCGCCAGTCCGCTGAACTGCCAGGTAGTGTCTTGAGACCACGGAGCGCACCTTCCCCCGTAGGTTGTTCCACCTCTTCCTGATGTCCTCCCGATTTCTTGGGTGTTGTCCCACTGCATTGACCCTGTCCACTATTCTGCACCATAGCTCCATCTTCCTAGCTATGGAGGTGTGCTGCACCTGTGCTCCGAATAGCTGTGGCTCTACCCGGACGATTTCCTCCACCATGACCCTGAGCTCCTCCTCCGAGAACCTGGGGTGTCTTTGCCGTGCCATGGGGTGGTGTAGGTGATGTGTGGGGTGGAGTGTGTGGTGATAAGTGTGGTGATATGTAGTGGTGTGTTGTGTGAGGTGCCTGGAAGGTGTGTGGGTGATGGTGTTGTGTGCCTGTGGATGCTGGTGTTCTTGCTGGTGGTGTCTCTCTCTGGCCTTCTTTCTGAATTTTTTGTCATGGGGGTTTGTGGGTGATGTGGGTGTGTGTTTTATATTGTAATGGGTGTGTGGGAGTGGTGTGTGTATGTGTCTCAGGTGTGTGCATTTTGAATTGTCCAATGTGGGGATGTTTTGTAAGAGTGTGTGTATTTTGAGCGCAGCGGTGTGTACCGCCAATGGAATACCGCGGATGAAAGACCGCCGCGTGGATTCGTGTGTCGTGATAGTGTGGGCGTATTTCTGTTGGCGTGACGGTGTCGGTTTTGTTTTCGCCAGTTTATCACTGACCTTTGGTGTGGCGGACTTGTGTGGGTGTCTGACTTTTGGCGGATTCCGAGATGTGGGTCATAATAGCTGTGGCGGAATTCCGCGGCTGCAGCGGTGTGTTGGCGGTCTTCTGCACGGCGGTAAGTGGCTTTTACCGCCAATGTTGTAATGAGGGCCATAGTGCCTTGTCAGTGGTCCCTGTTTAAGACTGGAAGCCAGCTTGGACTTCTGTCAAGATTTGATGGCATCGACCCATCCCTGGAAGTCTGGAAGTGATTTTACATTACCTTTCCTGACACTTTGCCCGCCCTGTCCAGAAGAGAGATCAGGTAGTAGTTGGATTGGTTATCCCAGTCTCCCTTCTTATAGATTGGCACAATAATATCAGAGTAAAACAAGGGGGGAACTGCTTTGCCAGCTTATACAGCATTAAACACTTTGGTAGGGATGCTGGCTCACAAGTAGGGCTCCTCAGGATAGATATCAATAGGCACTAAATCAGGGCCAGGGGCCTTGTGTCTCTAAATATCTTTTAGTGCTCTCTCAACCTCGGGTACCAGAATATTGATTACAATGGGACCAATACAAGTAATCTCCTGAGGTAGATTCGGGCCAGAAGGACCTATGGGGTTGGTGCTATATAAAGAACTAAAATGTCTGATCCATGCTACTGAGCCAATAAGGGTTTCTATAATGTTTACTGCTCCCTTCTTGACCCGTGTTACCATTTTCCAAAATCGTCTCGTATCTTACCCATGTGGGCTCCCTCTCAGTTCCTCCCACAGTGCTAATTGGTGCAGCGATTTCTTAGTTTTTAGAAGGTGCTTGTACATCATCCAGCACTCCTGAAATATCAATTTGGACTTGGGGCTGAAATGGTACTGTACTAAGGTGGCAGAAACAGCTCCCTTCATTTTAACACATTCATCATTGTGCTAACTAGCCCTGGCACTTCGTCTCCCTCCCTTAGAGCCCATGGTTTTAGTTCCGGAGGGCATGAACCATAGGGCTGTCAGCTCCTTAACTATCCCTCCATAAGCAACTATCGCTTTTTTGTTGTCAGCACACAGGAACGCCATAGCTATAGATCCAAATCTGTCCATTATATCTTGCAGCAGAGGGAGCTCATGTTGGTATTTCTCAGTAATCCATATTATTCTCCTGCTGCTGTTAGATAGGCTAATCATTGGCCCTCGATTGTTCTCCCACACTGCCGGACCACCATGAGCATAATTTTGAACAAAGTACCACAGGTTCATGATCAGTCTCCACCCTGCTTACTACAGACAGATCATACACACATTCTCACCCATTTGTATTGATTAGTAAGTAATCAATTAATGTTGGGCTTCTCCTGTTCTCAAAAGTCATCATGGCAGTGCTATCTGAGAGATTATGACCATTTATAAAACACAGCTGTTGATCAGAAGATCAGAGTAAGCATCCCCTTTCTTAGTTTTAAATTTAAAGTTGTTCATAGCTGTTACAGGGATACCCAAACAAAGATCTTCCATTAGGATCTTGCTGTTATAAGTCGCATCAGATGGTTGCATATTAAAATCACCACACATCAAAAGCAGGTACTTCCCCATTTTCCCCTCCTTTATTAGCTTCCAGTTAGCTGCCTCCTCCTTAACACTCTCAATATAGGAGACAAAATTCTCCCATATTACCTGAACTGCTGGAGTCCATACCAGGGTGATATAAACGTTCAGTATGTCGACCACTCCACCTTCTGATGTGAAAAATAGATCCTCATATGCTGAATGTTAGCTCCAATTTAGGTACCCCAAGTTGCTCTATTCTACATTTCAGTTTACAGGACACCCACACAGAAAGCCCCCTCGTCCCAAGGACCATCCCTTCTTGTTTCTAACAGCCTGAATATACTTTTCAAGAAACTCATTTACACTAACTCCCTCAAGGGCCCATGTTTCCTGGAAACAACATAAGGAAAATATTTCAATGAACTTCAGCCGGTCATCATCCCCAGTTTTGTCTGCCAGGCCTGAAATGTTCCAAGAAAGGACATGTAGATAGTTATTGCCTTTCCAGGCCATTATGCCCACTTTGGGCGACCCTACTTGGATTGGGGCAGTAAACACAGGTTGTGGGATCATCCATATGCTGTCAGAGCCCCCTCTAGTAGGCTCTCTGGGGCAGGAGGCCAGTACCGCTGATAACCATGACCAATATCTGCACACTGTCAGGATCTCTCCGTGCTCAGGGTCTGGAAGCTTGATTGTCCTGGAATTCTTGCGTGACGTAATGCACAAGTTCTCTTGAGTTACTCCGTTTGTGGTCTCCAGGTCGCTCTTCACCACCCCTCCTATAATTTATGGTTCAAGAAGTGCTTGTGATTTAGGGGTGCTGTTTGTGCTCGATAAGGACCTGAAGTGACTGCACACTCTTCGTTGAGACATGAGCAAGGCAGAACATTGAACCCATGATCTGGAAGTCATCTACATGGCTGAGCACCAATCTGGTGATACTAGGTAGAGTGAATTCAACCTTTGAGGTATAGACGTTGTTCCTTCTTGACTAACCCGACATGCTGATTGGTCAGCTTCACTATCCTGAGGTCACCCGCAAGACCACTCTCAACTCAGGGATTGCATAGAAAAGAGCTAACACTCTGAATCTGTTTAGAGGCTTTACAGAACCAATATCTGGAAACAGGTCAATAAATTCCAGGCAACAATCAACTGCTTCCCGGTTGGCTAAAGTAGTATTATTACACAACAGAGAGCCCTATTTTGCATGTTGACCCCGCGCAATGCTGCGGGCCCAGGCAAAAATCAGAGCCAAAGGGTTCAGACTGGTTGCTGGGCCAAGTACCCCTGTGAAACCAGCACCTGAGCACCCAGTCTGGCTGGCAGCTGGACTTGGTTTTGGTGCTGTTAGTAGTCTGGGTCCTATTGCTCTATCTGGCTGGGTTGTCACAGCAACTCTTTTTATAAGATGGGTTTTCCGCTTAACTTTCTTTTTTCTTTTAGGTTGCATAAGGAATTTTTTCACATTTCTTGTTATCAAAGCCTTGATCATCAGCACATAAGGGGTAAGTAACTATTTTATTTGTAGTGCAGGCATCATTTACAACCTTTTTGGGTAGCTAGTTATTGGTTTACAGGTAGTTTAATTTTCTGTCATATCTGTATTGGCCAGACTGCATCTTTGAGCCACGTCATTCTTGTTGGGTCCCTTAGAATTAGAGAATAGCAGCTTTAAACATTATATAGGAAAGGATGAGTCAATTTTTCACTTTTTCTCAGATTTACCAATTTTCCCGACATCCCAATGTCTTAAAGTAGGGCCTGTACTTTTGTCATTGGTGGATTGCTGTCTAGAGGTTCCTAGGTTGCACAATGTGGAAACAGAGCACCCTGGAGCTCCAACTCTTGACACAGACACACATTCCTCAATGCTGAAGGAACTTACATTCCTGGCACCTGA
Organism: Pleurodeles waltl; assembly: GCF_031143425.1. Taxonomy (NCBI): domain Eukaryota; kingdom Metazoa; phylum Chordata; class Amphibia; order Caudata; family Salamandridae; genus Pleurodeles; species Pleurodeles waltl. The sequence goes on from NC_090439.1 coordinate 397,887,575, forward strand.
TTTCATTATTGCTATTTGGTAAATTAGTGGATTTGCCGGACTTTGCTCCTTTTGTCAGTTGGTCAGGTAACCCAGGTGTCTTTACAAGCTGAGCTAGTATCGTCCATTCTGGAAGGTTTGATAACGGGGTATATTTTTGTATATCAATTTTCTCTGCTCAATTTGTGGTTCTGTCTGGTAGGCTGCATGCCATTTTCTGCGTGTATGTGCTAAAGCACAAAGTATCTGAGTCAACAATGGTGTTATATGATCAGACCCACCTCACGCCTTCTCTAGGAACGAGAGGATTGAAAACATAACTCTGTTAAGGTCGATCATGGCATCTGAGAGTACAAAATCTTGCATTGCCTCCAAAATGAGTGAGCGCTGGGTGCCTGGACTGTACCTGGCACCACAGACCCTGGTTTCTGCACCTCCTCCTGCTATGATGCCAGCAATGTCTACGCCCTCAACACCAGACAATCCACCGCCTGCCACCTTGCATTTGACGAATGACACCCAAGGCCTTTTCACCTGCTGCAACTGCACCTTCTCCTGCCTCCTCACATCAGACCCACCAACTGGACTGCTCCCAAGAAATAGACTCAACCACCTCAGATGCATCCTACTCAACACACGCTCCTTCAACAAACATGCTGGGGAGATCTGGGACATGCTTGGCTCCATCTCCCCTGACGTCGCCTTCTTCACGGAAACCTGGATGAAACCCGCCTCCGCTCCAGACATCGCCACTGCCATCCCTGATGGCTACAAAATCATCCAAAAGGACTGCACCAACCGACCAGAAGGAGGCATCACCATCATTAACAGAAACACACTCCGCCTCACAACTAGTTCTGACAACCACTTACCTGACATGGAGCCCTGTCCACTTCCAGGTACAGACCAACCCATTTGCCACACTCCATGACACCCTTGTCTACACCTCCCATACCCGTCCAGACTTCAGCAAATCAATAGACGACTTCATTGCAGACCACTCTCTCACCTCAATGGACTGCATCCTCTTTGATGAACAGTTTCCACCTGGACAATCTCAATGACTAAAACACATCATCCATACTGGAGAACCTCTTAACAACTGGTCACCTCGCCAACCCACTCAGAAGGACACACGCTCAACCCCATCTTCTCCACTAGCAACAGCATCTCCGTCACACACAGCTCTGAACTACATTGGACTGACTACTGCTGTGTCCACTCTTACTTCACCAAACCCCCCGAATACCACTGTGCCCACCGCTAACCGCACAGACTCTGGAATAAGGTTTCAAAAGAAAACTTGCCACCTCCCTTCGCAAAATATATCAACGCCAATGCCCACAACAGAAAAGAACTCTTCATTGTGATCAAATAATTTTCCAAACCCAGCATGGATAACACAGACATCCCCCTGTCCCAAGACCTCTGTGACAACCTCACCACCTTTTTCCACTTCTTCACACCACAAAACCCAACCACTACACCTAAATGCTCCAGTTCTCAGGTAACCCTGCTCAACTGGACCACCCTCATCACTGACGACACCCTAAGGGTCATGAAAACCATTCACCCTGGAGCCCCCTCGAATCCCTGCCCCCACCACATCTTCAACCAAGCCAGCACTGCCAGCACCCTTGAACTTTGCCACACCATCAACTGCTCCATCAAGTCCTCTACCTTCCCTGAAGACTGGAAACATGCAGAAATCAACTCCCTGCTGAAAAAATCCTCCACCAACCCAACAGGCCTCACAATTTACAGACCCATCTTGCTGTTCCCCTTCCCAGTCAAAGTCATCAAAAAGGCCATCAACTTCCAGCTCACCAAACTCATTGAAACAAACCACACCCTGGACCCCTCCCATTCAGACTCCAGAAGCAACCACAGCACCAAGGCTGCACTCTGCGCTGCAGCAGACAACATCCACACTCTCCTCGACCGAGTCAAAACTGAAGCCCTCATCCTCCTGGACCTCTCTGCTGTCTTCAACACCATTGCTTACCACACCCTCTGCACAAGACTCCATGACTCCGGCATCTGCAGCAAAGCCTTAGAGTGGATTCTCTCCTTCGGCACGGGCCGAACCCAGAAAGTCAAGCTCCCATCTTTCTCCTCAGAACCTATAGTGATCAGCTGCCGATTTTCTCATGGCTTCTGTCTGAGCCCAACCCTCTTGAACAACTACATTGCCCTGCTTGCAGACATCATCAGAAACCATGGACTCAACATTGTCTCCTACACCAACAATACCCAGCTGAATCTCTTTCTCACTGATGCACCTGCAGTCAGTAAGAACAACTTTCAAAAGGAGATGAAGGCAATCACCACCTGGATGAAGGACAGCTACCTCAAATTAAATTCCAACAAAACCAAAGTCCTCAGTCTGGGCACCACCCCTGCCACCTGGGACTACTCCTGGTGGCCCACAGCACTCAGTCCCCCCTCACACCCACCGACCACGCACATAACCACAGCATCATCCTCAACTCTTTGCTCTCAAAGGACCACCAAATCAACCCCGTCTCATCCTTCTGCTCCCATACACTCTGCCTGCTTTGGAAGATTTTGAAGTGGATCCCTACTGAGTCCAGGAGAACGGTCACCCAAGTGCTCGGCAGCAGCAAACTCAACTACGACAACCCACTCTACGCCAGCACCACCCAGAAACTCCAACAGAAATTGCATAGAGTCTAGAACGCCCTGGCCAGACTCACCATGAACATCCCCCGCAGCAGCCACATCTCTTTTTTAGCTGAGAGGCCTTCACTGGCTCCTGATCAACAAAAGAATCACCTTCAAGCTCCATACGCATGTCTACAAGGCACTTCACAACATCGGACCTGCATACCTCAACCACCACCTCTCTTTCTACACACCCACCAGACATCTCCGATCTGATCACCTGGCCATTGCCACTATCCCAAGGATCTATTCAGATAGATTGAATTGCCAAAATGACATCCTCCTATGGAAGCTCTGCTGTTTTCTCCCGAAGGGGTAACTGAGATAGCCTGGGCTACCTGTGTGTCTTCAAGTACAAGAATTGGATCCTCAGGGTTCCCAGTCCCCTCTTTACTCAGCCACCTACCTGTTGAGGCAGCTAACTGTACATCAGTAAGAGTATAATCTAGGAGCATTAAAGTACTGGCACTCAACTCATCACTCCTATGCGTTCATCATCCGGACTAGCAAACAACCCTATGGGGCTAGCTGATGGACAATTAGGCGGCTCAGGGGAGAGGGAGTGTTAGACCTGGCAGCCTTAGGGTGGTCACCCCTAACTTTTTGCCTGCCTCCCTCCACTTTTTGGACACTATTTTTGCTAGTTTTATGACCCTGCACACTTTACTACTGCTAACCAGTGCTAAAGTGCATATGCTCTCTCCCCTAAAACATGCTGACATTGGTTTATACCCAATTGGCTTACTTAACCTACTTGTAAGACCCCAGTAAAGTGTACTACATTTGCCCAGGGCCTGTAGATTAAATGCTAATAGTGGGCCTACAACACTGATTGTGCCACCCACATAAGTAGCCTCTTAACCATGCCTCAGACCTGCCATTGCAAGGCCAGTATGTGCAGTTTCACTACGCTTCGACTTGCCATTTAAAAGTACTTGCCAGGCCTTAAACTCCCATTTTTCTACATATAAGTAACCTCTAAGGTAGGCCCTAGGTAACCCATAGGGCAGGGTGCTATGTAGATAAAAGGCAGGACATGTACCTGTGCAGTTTATATGTCCTAGTAGTGTAAAACTCCTAAATTAGTTTTTACACTGCTGTGAGGCCTGCTCCTTTCATAGGCTAACATTAGGGATACCCTCATATACTGTTTGAGTGGTAGATTCTGATCTGAAAGGAGTAACAAAGTAATATTTAGTATGGCCAGAATGGTAATACAAAATCCTACTGACGTGTGAAGTTGGATTTAATATTACTATTTTAGAAATGCCACTTTTAGAAAGCGAGCATTTCTCTGCACTTAAATCCTTCTGTGCCTTACAATCCACGTCTGGCTGGGTTTGTTGACAGCTCCCTTGTGCATTCCACTAAGACAATCCCCAAACACAGGATGCTCAGTCACACTTGCACACATCTGCATATTGAATGGGTCTTCCTGGGCTGGGAGGGTGGAGGGCCTGAGACTTACATCTCAAAGGACAGTAGCCTGCCCTCACACAAAGGACTGCCACACCCCCTACTGGGACCCTGGTAGACAGGATGGAACTGAAAGGGGACCAGGTGCACTTCTAAGCCACTCTTTGAAGTCTCCCCCACTTCAAAGGCACATTTTGGTGTTTAAACAGGGCCTCTGACCCACCCAACTCAGACACTACTGGACAAGATACCAGTGGAGAAGAATCCCTGAACCAGAGCCTGCAACATGCCAAGAGTAAATGCCTGTCTGCCCAAAGGACTCACCTGACTGTTTTCTGCAAAGGTCTGATGCCCTGGTGTTTCCCTGCTGCCTTGCTGTCCTCTGGCTCTGCTCAGAAGTGCTCTCCAAGGGCTTGGACAGAGCTTGCCTCCTGTTTTTTGAAGTCTCAGGACCAAAAAGACTTCATCCTGCAAAAGAACTCCTGGTGCGGTGAAAATTCGATGCGCAATCTGCAAAAAATTACGCACAGCCTGCATAGTGGTGAGAAAATCACTGCACGCCAAACTGGAACAACGCAGCCCGGCTCCTTGAAGTGGAGATCGACGCAGCACCAGCATTGCGACCAGAACTTCGATGCACGGCCCACAGAATCGACACAAAGCCGAATTGGAACGACGCAGCCCTACTTCCTGAGAGGAATTGATGCAGCGCCTGCCGTGCAGCAGAAATTTCGACGCATCACCCACCAGATCGACGCAGCCCCTGTGACTTCATCTCGCACGCCCAGGATTTCAACACATCGTCCCTGGGGCATCCAAAAACCCCGCAACCCGAAGAGGATTCCAGTGTACGCACCGGAAATCGATGCAAAGCCTGCCCTGCGTGAAAACTCACTGACTCATCTGTTTGTGCTGGAAAAATAGATGCGCACCTCACCTTTTTCCACGCATCTCCTACTCTACGGTCCCTTGTGGAGAATTTGAACGCAAATCAGATACCTTGTGCTTGCAAGAGACATTTGTTGCTTTTTAAAGACTAAAGACTTCTTTCATCATTTCCTAAGTGAAATCTCAAAGTGTACTTACTGAATCTTGTTCATTTTTACCTGCATTTATCCAGATAAATATTATGGCCCTCATTACAACATTGGCAGTAAGTGCCGCTTACCGCCATGCTGACTGCCGCCAACATACCGCGGAGGTATACCGCTACCTGTATTATGACCCACACATAGAAATCCGCCACTATACAAAACACACACAAGTCCGCCACACCAAAGGTCAGTGATAAACTGGCGGTACCAAAACCCACACCGTTACGCCAACAGAAATACGCCCACAGCATCATGACCCGCGAATCACCGCCGCGGTCATTCAACTGTGGTAAACCATTGGCGGTGCACACTGCCGCGCTCAAAATACACAAACACTAACAAAACAACACCACATTGGGCAATTCAAACTACACATACCTGACACACATACACACACCACACCCATAACACTATAAAGCACACACCCACACTACCCACAACCCTTTACGACCCAAAGATTTTGGCAAGTGAGAGAGAGACAAGCCAGGAGCACCCACTGAATCTGAGCCACAAAACACCATCACCCATACACCATCCACGCACCTCACAGCACACACCCCAACACATCACCCCGCACACCCTCACACATACCACTCACACTACACCCATGGCACCACAAAGACACCCCAGGTTTTCAGAGGAGGAGTTAAGGGTCATGGTGGAGGAAATCATCCAGGTAAAGCCACAGCTATTCGGATTACAGGTGCAGCAGACATCTATTGCAAGGAAGATGGAGCTATGGCAGAGAATCGTGGTCAGGGTCAACGCCGTCGGAGAGCACCCAAGAACAAGGGATGACATCGGGACGAGGTGGAACCACCTACGGGGGAAGGTGCGTTCCGTGGTTGCAAGACGCCAGATAGCTGTACACAGGACTGGAGGTGGACCCTCACCTTCTACCCCATAACTAACAACATGGGAGGAGCAAGCCTTGGCGATCATGCATCCTGAGGGCCTGGCAGGAGTAGCAGGAGGAGTGGAGTCTGGTAAGTCAAATCGTCACTACTTTATCCCCCACCATACCTGCATGCCATCACAAACAACAACCCCTACCCACAGCCCCATCACCCCACCACCTCACACATACCCCATCATCACAACCTACCCATCCCAATACCAAGCCCTGCATGCAACAACAATGCATGGACACCATTCACAGACCTTCATGGACACTCATCACCACAGCATGTACACTAGTGACAATCACTTAGCCAAACCAATCACAACTCACTCAAGCCAAAGCTGCCTTGCTAATAACAACCATAGAGGGAAACATATCCATGCACAAGATGGCACACGCAGAAACAATAACACTGCATTTACATCCCCACAGGACCCTCACTCAATGTCACCGAAGAGGAGGTACCAGCCACATCCAGTCCCCCCTCAGAAGAGGCCCACAGTGATGACAGCAGCTCTGCACGCCTGGATCTCGATGACCAACCTGGCCCATCAGGGACCTCTGGACAGTCGGTGATCCAGGCACAGTCCCAACCCACCACAAAGCCTCCCCCCTCAGGAAACATCATCACAGCACCCACTCAGCAGGCCCATCCTTCTGTCCCCAGGACACATCAAATAGCAGTGTGTCCACCACTACAGGGACCCCAGGCAACTCCACAAACACAGGCCGATCAGGGACCTGGGGTCAGTGGGCACACAGTTCAGGGGCCAGAGGCACAGGATAACAGGGAAGCTGGGAGGACTGCTGTGCGACAGGGGAAGGACAGGCCCAGGGAACCGACTCTCCACGAGGCACTCACCAACATCCTGGGAGCAAACCACCATTCCCAGGAGACCATGGGCCAGATACTGGCCAAGTTGCAGGAGACCCAGCGGCTGCAGGAAGGACAGTACCTGGGGATCAAGGAGGACCTGAGGGACATCCACACCACCATAGTCACCATTGCAGGGGCGCTGGCAGACATTGTCAACACCATGAGGGTGGCAGTGGCACACCAACAGGCCCCTGACATTAGCCAAACCGAAGAACAGCCCTCCACCTCCGCCGACGCTAGTGGACAGGAGGCCCTGCCACAAGAACAGCAGACCACCAGCACCCTACCCCCTGCAGAAGGAGAACCGCCACGCAAATGGTCCCTGCGATCCAGGCAGAAGCCAGAGAACATTGCCAAGACCCTCGCCAGGAAATAAGACTCTCCTGATTGTCACCCTTGTGTCCCACTCTGTCACCCTGTCCACCTTGAACTGACATTACTCCCCTCCCTGTGCCCCCTTGGACAATACGCCTGTGAGACAAATAGACTGCACTCTACCCTGGACTTTTCTCCAGCAGCAACCCAGCCCATTGCAATACCCCCTCCACTTATTAGCACCTAAATAAATACCCTTGGAACAAAATCATATATGGAGTCTGTCAATTGTTTGACAAAAGTATTAGTTTCATAAACTGTAAATATTGCAATTCAAATGTACTGTAATATTTACGTAGGTTTGACCTGTAGTGGACAGCAGTAAACACACCAGGAGCCAGAGTGGGACACGGAGATCTGAAAATATAGATGCCAAAGGGTAAGGTAAGTGGCCATGTTCAATGTCCAACACAAAACTGCAATGGAAGGTGAAATTACAGTGCCATACCTGTGTGGCACTGGAAGTACTGTTGAAGTAGTGTATTTCTGTTGTCCACATCTTCGTCCTCTGTCTCCTCTTCATCACTGTCCACAGGCTCCACCACTGTCACACGACCATCCCCAGGCTCATCCTCCTGCAGAAAAGGCACCTGGTATCTCAAGGCCAGGTTGTGCAACATGCAACATGCAACGGTGATCTGGCACACTTTTTTGGGTGAGTAGTACAGGGATCCACCTGTCAGATGGAGGCACCGTAATCTGGCCTTCAGGAGGCCAAAGGTTCTCTCATTGATCCTCCTTGTTCGCCCATGTTCCTCATTGTAACGTTCCTCTGCCTTTGTCCTGGCATTTCTCACTGGGGTCAGTAGCCATGAGAGGTTGGGGTAACCAGAGCCACCTGCAAATATCAAGGGATACCTGTTAGCCTCACACTCACACTTAGGGCCAAACCCACACCCATATACCTAAATCAACTGGGTAAGGACCATAGGCTCACCTATTAGCCACACCTGGTGCCTCTGGAGTTGAGACATCACATATGGGATGCTGCTATTCCTCAAGATAAAGGCAACATGCACAGAGCCAGGATACTTGGCATTGACATGGGAGATGTACTGGTCCGCCAAACACACCATCTGCACATTCAGAGAGTGAAAGCTTTTTCTATTTCTGAACACTTGTTTATTTCTCTGGGGGTGGAACAAATGCAATATGTGTTCACTCACTTGCTACCTGACCATCAACAGGAGAGGACCTACACTGCAAGTGCTGCTGTGACCTGTGTCTGGAAGCGACAATGGCTCGAGTGTCTGGGGAAAGGGCCCCTGCCTTCAGTTCGGAGGAGTTGTGAGTACACTGTGAGCATGAAGCGTGGGCCATGAATGTATGGATTGCTCTGTGTGGAAGCCTCGTGTAGGGGGCGGTCTGAGGGGTCCTGGGCAGAGTGCTGCATGTATGGTGGGCAATGTATGTGCATAAAGGGATGGGGGGATATGTTGGGCCATGAGTACAACAGTCTGGACGGTATGACTAATACCTTTTCTGCTGTTTTATTCCTGCAGGTCAACGCCCTTCAGAAAAAGGGTATTTGGCGTGCCATCACCAAGGAGGTGCGGACCCTGTGGGTCTTTGACAGGCGGAGCACCCACTACCGCAAACGGTGGGAGAACCTGTGCCGATGTGCAAGGTAGACGGCGGAAGCCCAGCTTGGCTGGCCTCCCAAAGAGGAAGGGGTGCCCGTTGTACCCTGACCCATCCTGGCGGTGGCCTATCCGGCTTTGGATGGGTGCTTGAAGGCATCACAGCAGCCAGAAGGGGCTGAGTACAGATTCTGAATTATGACTTTGCGTGCATTAAGGTATTACCTGGGTGGGGGATGTGGGCTGTTGGTGCCCCTAGGCCAGGGCGAACATGGCAGGGTATGTTCAATGATGGGCAAGCTCAGATGCACTCCAACCCCAATAATGTTAGTGGGCATCTACTACTGGGCAGGGTCTTGTGGGTTTCAGGTGTGCACCTAATGGCGTTAAGCATTGTACCCCATGGGCTTGTGACTAGCATTGTAACTGGTAGCGCATGGTGTGAGAAGGTAGCCTCTTTCTAGCCTTGTTACCCCCACTTTTGGCCTGTTTGTGAGTGTATGCCAGGGTGTTTGTCACTGTTTTCACTGTCTCACTGGGATCCTGATAGCCAGGCCTCAGTGCTCATAGTGAAAACACTATGTTTTCAGTATGTTTGTTATGTGTCACTGGGATCCTGCTGGTCAGGACCCCAGTGCTCATAGGTTTGTGGCCTATATGTATGTGTCACTGGGACCCTGTCACACAGGGCCCCAGTGCTCATAGGTGTGCATGTATATGTTCCCTGTGTGGTGCCTAACTGTCTCACTGAGGCTCTGCTAACCAGAACCTCAGTGGTTATGCTCTCTCATTACTTTCAAATTGTCACTAACAGGCTAGTGACCAATTTTACCAATTTACATTGGCTTACTGGAACACCCTTATAATTCCCTAGTATATGGTACTGAGGTACCCAGGGTATTGGGGTTCCAGGAGATCCCTATGGGCTGCAGCATTTCTTTTGCCACCCATAGGGAGCTCTGACAATTCTTACACAGGCCTGCCACTGCAGCCTGAGTGAAATAACGTCCACGTTATTTCACAGCCATTTTACACTGCACTTAAGTAACTTATAAGTCACCTATATGTCTAACCTTTACCTGGTAAAGGTTAGGTGCAAAGTTACTTAGTGTGAGGGCACCCTGGCACTAGCCAAGGTGCCCCCACATTGTTCAGAGCCAATTCCCTGAACTTTGTGAGTGCGGGGACACCATTACACGCGTGCACTACATATAGGTCACTACCTATATGTAGCTTCACAATGGTAACTCCGAATATGGCCATGTAACATGTCTATGATCATGGAATTGCCCCCTCTATGCCATCCTGGCATAGTTGGCACAATCCCATGATCCAGGTGGTCTGTAGCACAGACCCTGGTACTGCCAAACTGCCCTTCCTGGGGTATCACTGCAGCTGCTGCTGCTGCCAACCCCTCAGACAGGCAGCTGCCCTCCTGGGGTCCAGCCAGGCCTGGCCCAGGATGGCAGAACAAAGAACTTCCTCTGAGAGAGGGTGTGAAACCCTCTCCCTTTGGAAAATGGTGTGAAGGCAGGGGAGGAGTAGCCTCCCCCAGCCTCTGGAAATGCTTTGTTGGGCACAGATGTGCCCAATTCTGCATAAGCCAGTCTACACCGGTTCAGGGACCCCTTAGCCCCTGCTCTGGCGCGAAACTGGACAAAGGAAAGGGGAGTGACCACTCCCCTGACCTGCACCTCCCCTGGGAGGTGTCCAGAGCTCCTCCAGTGTGCTCCAGACCTCTGCCATCTTGGAAACAGAGGTGCTGCTGGCACACTGGACTGCTCTGAGTGGCCAGTGCCACCAGGTGACGTCAGAGACTCCTTGTGATAGGCTCCTTCAGGTGTTGCTAGCCTATCCTCTCTCCTAGGTAGCCAAACCCTCTTTTCTGGCTATTTAGGGTCTCTGTCTCTGGGGAAACTTTAGATAACGAATGCATGAGCTCAGCCGAGTTCCTCTGCATCTCCCTCTTCACCTTCTGATAAGGAATCGACCGCTGACCGCGCTGGAAGCCTGCAAACCTGCAACATAGTAGCAAAGACGACTACTGCAACTCTGTAACGCTGATCCTGCCGCCTTCTCGACTGTTTTCCTGCTTGTGCATGCTGTGGGGGTAGTCTGCCTCCTCTCTGCACCAGAAGCTCCGAAGAAATCTCCCGTGGGTCGACGGAATCTTCCCCCTGCAACCGCAGGCACCAAAAAGCTGCATTACCGGTCCCTTGGGTCTCCTCTCAGCACGACGAGCGAGGTCCCTCGAAGCCAGCGACACCGTCCAAGTGACCCCCACAGTCCAGTGACTCTTCAGCCCAAGTTTGGTGGAGGTAAGTCCTTGCCTCACCTCGCTGGTCTGCATTGCTGGGAACCGCGACTTTGCAAGCTACTCCGGCCCCTGTGCACTTCCGGCGGAAATCCTTCGTGCACAGCCAAGCCTGGGTCCACGGCACTCTAACCTGCATTGCACGACTTTCTAAGTTGGTCTCCGGCGACGTGGGACTCCTTTGTGCAACTTCGGCGAGCACCGTTTCACGCATCCTCGTAGTGCCTGTTTCTGGCACTTCTCAGGGTGCTACCTGCTTCAGTGAGGGCTCTTTGTCTTGCTCGACGTCCCCTCTCTCTGCAGATCCAATTTGCGACCTCCTGGTCCCTCCTGGGCCCCAGCAGCGTCCAAAAACGCCAAACGCATGATTTGCGTGTAGCAAGGCTTGTTGGCATCCAACCGGCGAGAAAACACTTCTGCACAACTCTCCAAGGCGTGCGGGATCCATCCTCCAAAGGGGAAGTCTCTAGCCCTTGTCGTTCCTGCAGTATTCACAGTTCTTCAGCCTAGTAAGAGCTTATTTGCACCAACCGCTGGCATTTCTTGGGCATCTGCCCATCTCCGAGCTGCTTGTGACTTTTGGACTTGGTCCCCTTGTTCCACAGGTACCCTCAGTCAGGAATCCACTTGCACTGTTTTCTAAGACTATACTGCATATTTTTGCTATTGTGTATATATATCTTGTGTATATTTCCTATCCTCTCACTGAGGGTACACTCTAAGATACTTTGGCATATTGTCATAAAAATAAAGTACCTTTATTTTTAGTATAACTGTGTATTGTGTTTTCTTATGATATTGTGCATATGACACTAAGTGGTACTGTAGTAGCTTCACACGTCTCCTAGTTCAGCCTAAGCTGCTCTGCTAAGCTACCATTATCTATCAGCCTAAGCTGCTAGACACCCTATACACTAATAAGGGATAACTGGGCCTGGTGCAAGGTGCAAGTACCCCTTGGTACTCACTACAAGCCAGTCCAGCCTCCTACACATGGCCTAGTGCATAGGGCTGTTCCCTGTGAATTGTGTACGCCAACTGTAGTGTTGTTGCTGGCATTGACCAAGTGTATTCTCTGTCTTTCCCTTCCTTTTTTGTTTTGTCACCCTGTCCTTGTATGCATTAGCATCATCAGGCAGAGGAGCAGAGGCACCGGCGACGGAGAGTGAGGAATCCCACATGGGTCTGGAGGCCGAATCCACTGACTGTGAGGGCACCAGTAGGACGGAGAGCGAAGGGAGCACCACAAAAGGGACAGAAGGGGACAGTACCGACAATGACACCTCCTCCGATGGCAGCTCCCTGGCGGTGCCGGACACCTCTGTGGACACCCCAACTACAGGTACAGCTGCCACCCCCGTACCAGCACCGCCCTCCCAGCACCCCCTCAGCGTGTTTCCTGTGCGTGTTCACCCAGGAGGGCATCTCCTTCGCTCCAGACACCTCAGGCCCTGCCCCAGTCAGCCCTTCTGCCCTAAGTGAGTAGGCTATTGACCTCCTGAGATCCCTCTCTGTTGGGCAGTCAACCATACTAAATGCCATCCAGGAAGTAGCAGGGCATTTGCAACAAACAAATGCATACCTGGAGGTCATTCACTCTGGTGTGGCGGCCCAACAGAGAACATTCCAGGCTCTGGCCAACACACTGATGGCAGGCATTGTCCCTGTCTCCAGCCTCCCCCCTCCAACTTCCTCTACCCAGTCCCAATCCCCTCAACCCCAGCCTATCCCAAGTACACCTTCAGACCAGCAATCACCAAATCAACACACAGAAGTGGCTCAGTCAAACACAAGCACCACACTTCATCTCACAGGCACTCACACTCACACAAGCACCATCCACATGCAGACACACCAACATCCACTGCCTCCACTGTGTCCCCCTCCTCCTTGTCATCCACCTCCTTCCTAGTAGCGTCTCCACTCACACCTGCATGCATTACATCCTCATCCACTACCTCCATCACCAGCACACCTATCACTACACGCCCCTCACTGGCAGTCACCACCCCCACATCCATGCACACGTCCCCTGTGTTCTCTTCCACTGTGTTTGTGACCCCTTCTCCCAAAGCACACAGACACCCAACAGCCATCCACCTCACAAGAGCATCCAGCCCATGCATCTGCACACAAACACAGCAGACTGACACCTCCTACAACCACTCCCTCTTCCTCCACTCCCAAACCTTCACCCTCTTCCTGCCCCAGTGTACCTAAGAAGCTTTTCCTCACCACCCTTGAGCTATTCCCTATCCCTCACCCCATCCTTCACTTCGGGCCAGGGTGGCCAGAACCCAGCCTAGCACCTCAGCCACCCAGTACACGGCCACTGTGGTTTCTGCAGCTACTGCAGGTGTGAAAGGCTCAAAGAAGGCATCCGTCAGCCCAGCCAGTGTGCCAGCACCACCTGCCAAGGCCAAGAAGGGTCCGCCACCTAACAAGGGCAAGAAGGGAACACCAGCCAGCAAGGGGAAGGAGGCACCACCAGCCAGTAAGGGCAAGAAAAAGACACCAGCTGGCAGAAGCAAGGAGGCACCACCATCTGCCGAGGGCAGGAAGGGGCACACAACACCAGCCATGGCACTTCAGCCATCCGAGGCTGCAGGTGAAGGCCTGGAAGCTACCACCACCACTGCCAGCACCACCACCTGCACCGCGGCCAGCACCGCCAAATGCACCGCCGCCAGCAGCTCCACTGCCAGCAGCAGCAACCCCAGTGGGCAACCGTCTGAGGCTGCAGGTGAAGGCCTGGAGGCTACCACCCCCACTGACAGCACCGCCACCTCGGCCAGCACCACCACCTGCACCGCTGCCAGCAGCACCACTGCCAGCAGCAGCAGCCCCAGTGAGCAGCTGTCCGAGGCTGCAGGTGAAGGCCTGGAGGCTACCACCACCACTGCCGGCACCTCCACCTGCAGCGCAACTGGCATCCACTGAGCAGCCGTCACTTCCGGCGAGCAGTGTGTAGTGCATGGCTGCAGTGCATCCTGGCCCCTGCAACGCCTTTCGGTGTGATACACAGATGAGAGTCTGTGACCTTGCCCCATCCAGGATGAAGCACACTGGGGACAAGGCCCTCTCCAGAACCAGTGGAAGAAGGCATCCACTCAGCTCCTCCTTGGCAGGATGAAGCACACTGGGCACAAGGCCCCCTCCAGAACCAGTGGAAAAAGGCATCCACTCAGCCCCTCCTTGCCAGAATGAAGCACACTGGGCACAAGGCCCCCTCCAGAACCAGTGGAAGAAGGCATCAACTCAGCCCCTCCTTGCCAGGATGAAGCACACTGGGCACAAGGTCCCCTCCAGAACCAGTGGAAGAAAACATCCACTAGAGAGACTGTGGCCTTGCACTCCCCAGGACCAAGCAGTGGGCCAACCACCCACTTGAGAGACTATGGCCTTGCACTCCTCAGGACGAAGCAGTGGGCAAACCACCCACTTGAGAGACTGTGGCCTTGCACTCCCTAGGACCAAGCAGTGGGCAAACCACCCACTTGAGAGACTGTGGCTTTGCACTCCCCAGGACAAAGCAGTGGGCAAACCACCTACTAGAGAGACTGTGGCCTTGCACTCCCCAGGACCAAGCAGTGGGCAAACCACCCACTTGAGAGACTGTGGCCTTGCACTCCCCAGGACCAAGCAGTGGGCAAACCACCCACTTGAGATACTATGGCTTTGCACTCCCCAGGACCAAGCAGTGGGCATGGAGCCCCCTCCAGGCCAGTGGCATTGTACCATCTTCGGGCTGAGGTGCCCCCCATTCCCTGTCCCCCTGAGGTGCCTGTGTGTTTTCGACCTGATGCCCCTGCAGTGTTCTCTCCGTATTGAGGCAGGAGTCAAGTGTGGCCTTGGCCTATGTGCTTTGGCCGAGTGGGCCACAACCATTTTGGAGTGGGCATTGTCCCTCCTTTTATTTATATTGTATATATTGTAGATACTGTTTATTTATTTCAGTACGTACTTATCTAAAACTGTACAATTGCACTTATTTTACTCCATTCCTTTTGTCCTTGCTTTATTCCTGAGGGTTACAGGGTATATATGTAATGTTGTTGAATCTGTTTGTGTGTATGGTGTTGGGGGTGGGGGTGTTGCGTGTGTGTGTCACTCTCTTTTTCCTCCCCCCTCCCTTGTGTGCTAGGTACAGTACTCACTGTGGTCGTCTTCGCCGGCGTTCGTGTTCCTGGTGTATGAGAAAGTACACCAGCATTGGGAAAAAGTGCATCTCGGGCTCCACGGCGTTGTGGTTCTTCCTTGAGTGTCGAGAGGTGAGTTGTTTCCCTTCAGAGTACGGTTTCCGCCGTGCTTTTGATGGCGTTGGTACCACCCTGGAAAAGGTGGCTAATAGGTGTGTTGTAATGCAGTGGGTGGTACTTTGTCTTCCGCCTGGCTGTTGGCGGTTACCGCTGCAGTGTTTGTTGCTACCGCTGTGGCGGTTGGTGTGTTAAAGTGGCTGTTTGTGTTGGCGGTTTCTGCAGTGGTCATGATTAAAAAAATGTTACCGCCGGCCTGTTGGCAGTGTTACCGCCGCTTTATCACCGACCGCCAGGGTTTTAATGAGGGCCTATATCTTTTTCTAAACACTGCGTGGTGTATTTTTGTGGTGTTATACTGTGTTATTGCATGATTTATTGCACAAATACTTTACACATTGCCTTCTAAGTTAAGCCTGACTGCTCAGTGCCAAGGTACCAGAGGGTGGGCACAGGATATTTGGATTGTGTGTGACTTACCTTGACTAGAGTGAGGGTCCTTGCTTGGACAGGGGGTAACCTCACTGCCAACCAAAGACCCCTTTTCTAACAGGGAGGGAGAGTCATTGCTTTTACTGAACTTCTTTATGGGCTCCACTTGTTTGACCATTGGTGCCCCCACCAGGGCACTGTGAAGTATCCATTGTGCCAGAAGATCTTAGTTGAGGTTGGGTTTGCTCCTCTTGAGCCTCAGTCTGAGACCCTTGGGCAGCACTACCATCACCAAATTCATTTTCGAACTCCCAATCAGCCCCATCTGGAATTTTACTGCCAGCTCTACCTTCTCTACAGTGTGTTGACACATTTTTGACATGGGTCATTTCTGCTTCGGTTTCTTTTCCAGTCCGGTCACCTGCCAGGATTTCAGGACCCAGCACGTCTCCATTGGTTGATACTAGTAGAGTTTCTTTTTCACTGTTTCAATAGAAGCTTGTTATTAATTTTTGGTAGATCTGACCATAGTATTAGAGTTCGGGGGGGTCAGTGAGGTGTACCACTGCAGTTTCTGCACATGTACTTTCATTCACAAGTCCAGGAATACTTATATTATCCACCCGTATGCTGCCCTTCCCTTTTGGATAGTTTGCTAATAATCTAATATAGACTCTCAGTGAGCATCTCAGAGCCATCTGTTTGGTACATCTATTTGCTAGTGTCATGAAAATATAAATGCAGTGTAGAAGTCTTTGAGCTGTAAGGGAATATCCTTCTTCCTAATTAATAGCAAGCTATGACTGCTCTTCTGATTCACCTACAATCCTCCACCCTCCATGCACTAACCACCTTCACAAAAGAAAAGTTTGCTGCTTCCGGATCCTGGAAGAAATCCCACACTCAGATAACAGAGTAACAGCAGCAGAGTGGAGTAGAAGTGATAAGTGTAGCTCAGTGTCTGTAGCATGGGATAGCGTAGGTTCATAAGTTCAAATTGTGGGTTCCAGGTGGGGGCAAGGGTCGGCACTTCCCTGACTACAAGCAACACCGAACCTAGTCGGGCCGCTTTTTCAGCCAGGGAGCTCAAATTAATGTAGCAGCTCTACTGCTACTGCTTCTCTACCACCTTTCACCACCTCTGTTGCAGTACTAGTTAAGAGTATTCCCGCTATTACAGCTATCAGAACTTTCGGCAGATCTGTAAGACCAAAGGAGCCAAGCAGAAAGACCACAATATATAAAATGCACTCAATTACTGTAGCGTTGATGCTGTATGGGCCATGTAGCTTTCTCTCAAATCTGCAGAATTAAACCAGCTTAGTAACAGCTTGTTTGAAGGCAGGGTCATGCGAGGAGCTCAGGTTACCAGATTAAAGGTTTGTAGAAAATTGGATCGCAGGTAAAGTAGGGTGATGGTGTCACATGCTGCAGGCCCTGGCCCTGGTTACAAGCCCCACTGCCGCCATCAGTGCCACTGCTGCAGCCCCAGTTTCCACGTTACAGGCAGCAGTGGTTAGCTGAGGCAAGCCCAATACGGCTTTTAGCTCTCTCAGCCCGTCATTGGATTATCGACAATTGGCATACTTAATTTTTCAGGGCTAAACTTGCCTTTTTAATACATTTAAGTCACCCTTAAGGTAGGGCCCAAGGGCAGGTTGCAGAGTATTTAAAAAGCTGGACATATACTTTTTTAGTTTTGCATTTCCAGGTAGGAAAAATTCCTAAACTCGTTTTTCACTAGTGCAAGGCAAATCTCTCCCATAGCTTGACATTGGGATTACCTTATTACATTTTATAAGTGTAATTTCCAATTGGGAAAATATAAATATTTTGAGTTTGGTGTCTCTAGAATTACAATTTAAATTCACAACTTACCATAAAGTTGGATTTTAAGTTGCAAGTCTGAAAATGCCACTTTTAGAAAATTTGCATGTCATTACTTTAACCATTCTGTGCCTCTGCCGGTCACGGAATTCACATCTGGGGTGAGTGACAGCTGGGCTGTGTGCATTCCATCCTGACAGCCGCAAACAAAGGGAGCTTAGGTGTACCAGATGGGTCAGTCACAACCTGATGGGCCAGTAACATCCTGATGGGTCATCCTAGACAAGAGTGGAGGGAGGAGCTGACACTTCCAACTTAATGGGCTGTGCCTGTCCCCACACAAAGAGCTGTATATCCCGTGCGGTGAGTCTGGAGCCAGGGCAGGAAGGACAGGGATTTTTTGCACTTCAATAGCCTCTCTTTGAAGTCTCCCTCACTTCAAAGGCACACTATGGTATCATTACTGGACCTCAGACACCACCACTTCAGTACACTTCTGGACCTGAGGGCATTCTGTCAGGAAGAAGGACTGCTGTGCTGCTGAAGAGACAATCACACTGCTGATCTGTGCTGTACTTCCAGCTCTGCTGTGCCTGCCCTCCTGACCTCCTTGCCTGGGGTAGCTTGACATACCTTGATGCTAGTTTCTGCATCACAAGCTCCTTAATGGTGACTTCATCAGAACTGATGTAACATGATGCATTATGACGCTGTACTTTGCATCACAGTTCCTGATGGGTGACTTCTGGCTCCGATCCAGAGTAATGCATCTTGACGCAACTCTTCACATCACAGCCCAAGACCAGTGGCTTCATCGGCTTGCCACAGGATGCCACACATCACATGTCATGATGAGTTCAACACATGTCAATGTAATACCTTAAATCATAGCTCCTGTTCAATGGCTCAGATACATCAACACAGCACAGCGCAGGTAGATGTGGAACTCACATCTCAACTCCAAGGACACAAGGTCCTATCTTAAGTAAACCAAACTTGGTCATGTATCCTGCTCTCACTCCATTGCAGTCAGCTTGAACTTGTGAGTTTGTCATAGTCCAACATGGCGGCAGATGGCGCTTTGTGCTTCTAACTGCTCTTTTTACCTAAACTTTGCAATTGCATTACTCTGGTTCTACTGATTGGATGTCTGTTGTTACGGTATCATTTTATTTATTGAAAACTGCTCTATTTGTTTAAGTCGATTTCCTTGTGCTTTGTTCCCACTTTATTACTGTTTGTGTGCTGCATAAATACTTTACACTTTACCTCTAAGTTAGGCCTGTCTGTAAAGGCACATACTCTTATCCAGTGGAGATGCTGAACAGGAGTAGAAAGGCACTTTTAATTTTCTTTGAGCCTGAAATACCTTACACACTCTAGAACACTTGTGATACTGGATATTGTAATAACAAGATCTGGACTGTACCCATGATCCAGACTCAAGGAATTCCAAACACATTTAGTCTCACATTCAGAACTTATCAGACATACATTGCATTGTAAATTAAATCTATTTTACCACAGAACTGTCCATGTTCACAGAGAAAAGCAGATATTTACGTTTGGGTAAACTTAGTGGAATACCACTGGCCCATGTACCACTGAATGTATCACTGCATGTGGTACATGAAATACCCCTGCCAATAAGCTTAAGTATATGAAATGTTGATAAGAAAGAGTCTGTTTATAATGGTCATATACTGATTCTGTGAATCCTTTCCTGCAGGTGTGTTGATCCAGTGCAGTCTTGCTGGGCATATTTTAAACTTGACAATTTGCCTGGCATCACAAACTGAGGCTATACTGTGAACAGTGTGGATTTGTGCAAAATGTCGTTTGCTCACCTCTGTTTGCATAAGTCCAGCTGTGCTTCTCTCTCTGATTTTTAAACATAATCCTCATTTCTGCACTGATGGCAATGTTATGATAACCATTTTGCTTTTGTATCCATTGGTTTACAAAACTGTTCCAAACTGAAAACCTGGCAATTTTCATGACAGATGATCATGGAGTTAAGTATTGTCTGTCACTGGAAGTGGATGTGCTCATAACAATTTTTCCACAGGTGCACATCGCCAATGATGCCGTGTTTTATGCCTCAGCATCAGTGCAGAACAGACCTGCACTCTTAGTCTTAAGAGTATCTCATTTGGTGCAGCACACGTTTTAACATGAATACTTAGGCGCAGATTTATACTTTGCTTGCGCTGTATTAGTGTAATTTTGTTATGCTAATTCAGTGCAAACTTAACTCCATATTTATATTTTGACACTAGACACGTCTTGCATCAAAATATTGGAGTTAATGTAATTTTTGGGATGGTGAAACCACCTTGCGTCAATGAGATGCAAGGTAGGCATTCCCGTCCAAAAAAATGACTGTAAGATCCTAGAGCCATATTTATACACCTGGGCAAAAATGACGCATGGGTGGGAGGTGGACACAAAAAATTACGTTAACTCCAATGTGTGTCAAATGTTAATGCCTGACTCAGACCAGGCGTTAAAATGAGGCCCAGACATCACTACTTAAAGAAAACACACAGAAGCAACATTACCAACACAGAGGACAACATAGAAGTGCTACTACTTGCAAGACAACGCAGAGGACAGCAACAACAACTCCAACCACCACCAACTAAATGGGGCCCACAAAGGCAACGCAGAAGGCAGGAGAGGATATTCCAAAACAGGACAACCCTCCTTAGCCTCACCGAGCAAGACATTATAAGGACATACAGTCTAAACCGGCAAGTTATACTACACCTGCTGCACCACATTGACCCACATATCACAGCCAGCCTGCAGACCCCACATAATATACCACCTGTGACAAAGCTGCTAGTTTTCCTGCACATGCTGGCAAGTGGCTCATTTCAAACAATGGATGCCCTGGTTGCTAGTGTGTCACAGCTGTCATTCTCAGTGTTCCTTGCAAATGTGTTAGACACAATTATCTCTCTGACACCACATCTGCTTCCCCAACACCCAGCAAATGCAGCAGGAGATAAAACAGGTGTTCTACCAATTTGATGACTTCCCGCATGTGCTCGGTGCAATTGACTGCACCCATGTCCAACTTTTTCCACCTGCAGCAACAGAGCATTTATACCGGAATCGCAAACACATGCATTCAAGAAATGTGCACGCCGTAGTGGTCCACCGGGGACTAGTCACAAACCTTTTGGCCAAGTATCCTGGGAGTGTCCATGATGCCTACATATTCAGGCACAGCAGGATCAATGAACACTTCCAGGATGGACAATATGGAAATGGCCTACTGGTGGGTAAGTCAACAAACCTAGCAATTTACACACAACACACCAACCCTGTAGCACACACAGGACATACACCACTCCAAAAACACATGGCCAGGGTAACACAGATGTGCATGTAACAACACATTTGCACCATGCTGCAGTACAGCACATTCAGTGCATACCACAAACACATACACCCACATGTACGTAACACACCCACAACTTGACAGGCGTGAAGCTCAGGTGCAGATATGTACCCTTTGCAAACAGAAGATGTACACAAACCACTACAAGTGCCCACAGGTTGCCTACTATGTACACTTCACACACACACTACATCAAACAAAGAATAGCACAGCAATACCCATGGCATACACCATGCTCATGTAACGTAAGTCACACATAGGCACAGATCACTCAAATCATGCCGTGCAAGTCTCTGCCAAAACAACCATCACATGCCAGACAACTGGTGCCAGTACCAACTACATCTCTTCAACACATACTTGACTTATCTGTAGTGTGCATATACAACTGCCTGATGCATTGGGTCACACACATAGGAATACAAATCAATGGCCCTCACATACCATGTGTCAGATTTGTGAGAAGTGGCACTACACCTACTGTAGTATCACCCCACAAGCACCACTTACTGACCCACAACACCATCATGTCTGTACTGTAAACAATAAATGGCCCGCTATGGGGAAGAGTCACTGTTAGACACTGCAGATCATGGATGCCGTAGCGGGACCTTGTAGGAGTAATTAGGACATCACTGACCTTACATGCACTGTGCAAAGGGACACATTTAGTAGCTGAGCTCCATCACATAGCCTGCACTGTGCATGTGTGGACAGTAGAAATGCTGATTCATGTTTTGGAAGATAGGAGAGACACTGGTAGTGAATTTGATCATCTTGAAACAATGGGATACACACCCTTGGATACCTGATGGCTGGCACAAACAACAGCTGCCACTCAGGATCACTAAGGGGCTAATGTAAGAGCCCCCAGTGCCATTGTCATGGCAGGCACTGTATGAACAAGTTTGCGAGTGACCACTCTATTGTGACTTGAAGCCACATTGGAAATCGGCCACCCTCCCACGTAGCACTTAGCGTGGAAGGGGCTTGCAATGTGTGTAGCTGCAGGTCTGTCACCACCAGATACATAGCATTATGATGCTGACACAGATGTAGGTATCACCTAAAACCTGAGGCAGTGCCAACATCAAACACCACCCCAGGGGTGCTGTTTGCAGGTTGCAATAATGACTGTGATTTGACATCATATGAATGTGCCACCTATGCATGCTAAATACTGCTGCACACACAGAAAGAGCCAATTGGCCATTAAAAATGTATATGTATAGGAAGGTGTCCCTTCCTGCATAGATACATCCACCTCCATAGGGCAGCTAACCAAGCACCCTGGTGCAAAGTTAATAGTCTTGGTGCACGGCTGCATATTAGGTACAGGCGTAGGGGACAACAAAGGGTTGCCTAGTAACAAGTCACACATGGTGCATTCCAGCATAGTCAAAATGTTGCAGCACAGTGCTACCAATGTTGGAGCAGTGTTGTGCATTGTCACATACTCATTTAAATGGACCTACGTTTTGCACTTCATCTGTAATGACACATGTCAAAATGGCTGGGATGTCCAGGCTCTGTAGGGCTACCACGTTGTCACCACATCTGACTCCATTGTGTTGTGAGTATATATCATGTCCCCTCTAGTGATAGCACACTAATACAAAGGCACACTACATAACACATGGTACATACATACTGAGCTTCAGTTAGGATTCCAAAATATATGTACCAGGTCCTTGAACCAGTACCCAAGATTATCATGTTCAACAACACAGTGCTAAGAAAACTTTGCACAAGGCCAGGAACTCAAACCATACCACAAACACGTATGAGTCACAACCAAATCAAAATAACAACTGCCATGCTACATGACAAACTTGTTGCAAGCCTAAACAACAGCTTACACCTTTTATATTTTGCAGGGTATCAGGGTTATGGCATAGAGCCGTGGATGATGACCCCATTTGCAAACCCAAGCACAGCAGCAGAGCCTGCATACAATGAGGACACCGTAAGACACACAATATTTTGGAAAGGACACTTGGCATACTGAAAACAAGATTCAGGTACCTGGACCTCACAGGAGGAAGCCTTCTATATGCCCCACACATTGTGTGCAAAATCATCCTGGCATGTGCTATCCTGCACAACATATGTGTGCAGATGAACATTCTGATGTATGACCAGGTAGATGACCTTCCTGAGGACGAAGAGGAGTATGGTGGTGACAATATGGAGGGGGAACAACACATCACAGCTGCTGGGGTACACCAGAGACAGCGCACAGTTGACAACTTTTACTCTTAAGAACCACTGAATTCACCTTGTCAATTTTGTACATAAACACTTCACGGATACAACCAATCCTGCTTTGGACTTTTCAGTCTCCACTACACAATGCATAGGAATGTGAGTCAAAGGTCAGGGATCATGTTACTAATATGAATCTGACAAGTATTGTGGCAACATCATATGTTATGTGTAAGATTGTACTGCCACCATCACACACCTCACTAACAGCCTCATCAGTGGCATGTGACAACTGAAGGACACAATCTATTGACCACTACATATTTTGTATATCCACGTTGCCAACTTGTTAATCAGTAGGTCATCAGACACAACTACATCATGTCCAAATAGGGTGTATGCAAGGTGCCCTCACATGAGGTAGTGATGTCAAAAATTTGAAATTAAGTGATGTTGGAACTTAACGCTGTCACAACTCAGTGAGAGTTGCAATGGCTGCATGGAACGTGTGTGACAAGAGGGGTGCATCATTAGTAACTATGGTCATCATGATTTGCCCAGGTATAACAACCAATGGTGGAAGTTGGGCCTGCGCAGAATATCCATGGTAATCTGTCCTGCCACTGCCATAGGGCACAATCCTGACACAGGGTACAAATACCCTCACACATTGAACGGATACGTCTGTGGAATGCACATCAGCATGGATGAAACCATATGCAGCTAGGGCAGCAGGTCCACCACACAAAACCAACAACCATTGGTATTTGCAACAAGTTTAATCAAACTTTTGTGATCAAAACAAATCCTGGGTGGAATGTAGGCAGAGTGTGTCATGCACACTATGTACCAAAGATGCACACATTTCAGACAAATATGCAGGCTTCACACAAGTCTCCATAAACTCAAAATCTACATACGGAGACAGTTGTCTGGTAATAATTCCAAGGTAGCAGTTGTTCACTGTGAGAAAGTAGCCTCTTTCTAGCATGGTTGCCACCACTTTTGGCCTTTTTGTGAGTGTGAGTCAGTGTGTTTTTACTGTATCACTGGGATCCTGCTAGCCAGGACCCCAGTGCTCATAGATAAAAACCTATGTGTCAGTGTGTTTTGCCTGTCTCACTGGGATCCTGCTAGCCAGGACCCCAGTGCTCATAGTTTGTGGCCTAATGTGTGTGTTGTCAGTAGAGTTTGACTGTGTCACTGAGGATCTGCTAACCAGAACTTCAGTGCTTATGCTTTCTTTGCTTTTAAATTTGTCACTGTAGGCTAGTGACTTCATCTACCAATTTCAATTGGCACACTGGACCCCCTTATAAGTCCCTAGTATATGGTACCTAGGTGCCCAGGGCATTGGGGTTCCAGGACATCCTTATGGGCTGCAGCATTTCTTTTGCCACCCATAAGGAGCCAAGACAAACCCTTCCACAGGCCTGCCATTGCATCCTGCGTGAAATAGTGCAAACACTATTTCACAGCCATTTTCACCGCACTTAAGTAACTTATAAGTCACCTATATGTCTAAACTTCACTTGCTGAAGGTTAGGTGCAAAGTTACTAAGTGTGAGGGCACCCTTGGACTAGCAAAGGTGCCCCAACATAGTTCAGGGCCATTTCCCGGGACTTTGTGAGTGCGGGGAAGCCATTACACACATGCACTACATATAGGTCAATACCTATATGTAACTTCACAATGGTAACTCCAAATATGGCCATGTAAGGTGTCTAAGATCATGAAATTGTCCCCCCATTCCAAATCTGGTATTGGGGAGACAATTCCATGCATCCTGGGGACTCCACTGTGGACCCCCAGTACTGCCAAACCAGGGGCCATATGTACAAAAGCTTTTTCCCATAGACACAGAATGGGTAAAATCCTTTCGTAAATCTGGCCCGAGCTCTCTGAGGCTTGCCCTGCAGCTACAGCTGCTGCCACCTCACAGACAGGGCTCTGCCATCCTGGGGTCTGAGCAGCTCAGTCCCAGAAAGGCAGAAGAAAGCCTCCCCCAGCCTCTGGAAATGCTTTGAAGGGCACAGATGGTGCCCCCCTTGCATGAGCCAGTCTACATAGGTTCAGGGACCCCTTGTCCCCTGCTCTGGTGTGAAACTGGAGAAAGAAAAGGGGAGTGACCCCTCCCCTATCCATCACCACCCTAGGGGTGGTGCCCAGAGCTCCTCCAGTGTGTCCCAGACTTCAGCCATCTTGCTTTGCAAGGTGTGGGGGCACTCTGGAGGGCTCTGAGTGGCCAGTGCCAGCAGGTGACGTCAGAGACCCCTCCTGATAGGTACTTACCTGATAAGGTAGCCAATCCCCCTCTCAGGGCTATTTATGGTCTCTCCTGTGGGTTCCCTTCAGTTTCTACTTGCATGTTTCCAGCAGGAATCCTCTGCAACTACTACTTCAACCTCTGACCTTGGATCAACCGCAGCCTGCTCCAGGAACTGCTGTAACAGCAACAAAGTATCCACAAGGGATACTTTTCTTTTGCAACTTCAGCTCCAGCCAGCAACTGCAACAGTTTCCACAGTGTGCACGCTCTGAGGACTTCCTGTCTTCATCCTGCACCAGAAGGACCGAAAGAAATCTCCCATGGGGTGACGGAGTCACTCCCCTGCTCATGCAGGCACCTTCTATGTCAACGACCGGTTCACTTGGACTCCTCTCACAGCGACGAGCGTGCTCCCTGGAACACAGAGGGTAGACCCCCATCGACACAGACTGTCCTGAGGTCCTGCTGATGCAATTTGGAGGAGGTAAGACCTTGCTTTCCCTGAGAGCGACAGTACCACTGTGCCCCACGTCTTCTTTGCCTCCTGAGGCCTCTGTGCACTACTTGCAAAATTTCTTCGTGCACAGCTGGTCCCCAGGACTCTATCCTGTGATGCTCAACTCACTGAGTTGACCTCCGGTGGCATGGGACTCTTCTTTGCAGTGCTGTACCAACTGCGTTTTGCACCTCCTATGTCCCCATGTTCTGGAACTCCCGTGGGTGCTCTCTGGTGTCTTGAGGGCTCTCTAAAGTGCTGAGAGCCCCATCATCCTCCTCACACAGAGTTGAGGCCCTCAGGTCCCTATGGGTCCAGCCAGCGCCATTTTGATGCAAAATGCAACTTTGTCGTAACCAATACTTGTTGGAGACTTCCAACACAAAATCATGTCTGCATCCATCTTCACGTTGTGGGACATCCATTGCATCATGTAGGAACCACTATCATCTTCCTTGGGTCCATTTCTCCAGTCTTCGTCCAACCAGGGACTCTTCTTTTGCACCCTCTTCTGGGTTGGCAGGCTCCTACCCTTCCTGGAACTTTTTTCATCTTTTGGACTTGGTCCCCTTCTTTTGCAGGTCTTCAGGTCCAGGAATCCAGCAGTTGTTGTTTGCAGCTTTGGTTGGTTATTGCAATAATTTCAATCACGAGGTGTAGTGTGTCCTAAGGAAACTTGCAGTACTTTACTCCTGCTTTTCTGGGTTCTGGGGTGGGGTAATTAACTTACCTTCACTGTATTCTTACTCTCCCAATGATTCTGCACACACTACACTTGTCTAGGGGGGAATTTGGGATTCACATTCCACTTTCTTAGTATATGGTTTGTGTTGCCCCTAGACCTATTTTCTCCCATTGCATTCTATAGCATTTCCTATTGTTTGGACTATCCTATGTTTAATTACTTACCTTATTCTGGTGTCTAGTGTATATATTGTGTATAATACTTACCTCCAGAAGGAGTATTGGCTCGAAGATATTTTTGGTACTGTGTCACCCAAATAAATACCTTTATTTATGGTAACACTGAGTATTGTCTTTACTTGTGTATCAGTACTGTGTAACTATAAGTGGTATTGCATGAGCTTTGAATGTCTCCTAGTTCAGCCTAAGCTGCTCTGCTATAGCTACCTCTATCAGCCTAAACTGCTAGAATACTACTACTTCACTAATAAGGGATAACTGGACCTGGTATAGGGTGTAAGTACCCAAGGTACTCACTACAAACCAGGCCAGCCTCCTACATTCACCCATCATCAACAATGCCTGACCTGTGTATGTAGCCTTAAATCACACATCACAGACAAAAACGTAATACACAATCAGAACTATTGCATTGAATTGAATGTCAAACATGTGTGGATATACTATTGTCACACATACATATATATGCACGACGACATTGGTGGAACAGACCAATCACACCCTTGTCACATTGTTACATGGACTACCACATGTGGCCATGCCCAAAATGCCACACTGCAGTACAGTCCATATCATATGTATGTTGATTCAGGGTGCATCTAAGGATAATGCAAAAAAACACGTAATCAGGGATTGAGTAAAAAAATATGACCCAAATGAATGTAAAACATCCGCAAATTCAAATTAATGACACATTGCCCTTAGCGTGAATTCCACTCCTCTCAATGCAGCCTTCAGTGAAATCATCGCATAACCATCATGCGTCTATATAAATGATTCACCTGCACTATTCATTTAAAAAAAAACATGCAAATGTCAAATGCGTCAAATAAATACCCGCATAACTGAAAACTGTGACGCACGGGGCAGGAAGTGATGTAACAGGAAATCTTATCCACATGCATGGTACAGTGGGTGTAATTTCACTTTCTCATTACAGTGTGTGCCTTTCAGACCGTGTGGTTGTGTTTTGGAGCTGGTGGTTGAGTCTTGGTTATGTATTGAAGTTTGTGGTGTCCCTCCTGTTGTGTCCTATCATACATTGTGTGCATTTTGTCCTAGTAGTCGTGATTTTGTGTGTTTTTTGTCTACATTTGTATTTGTACTGTCGGGTGTCTGTTGGGGGTAGGTAAGCATTTGGGATAGTTGGGATTAGTTAGTTTTTCTTGGTATTTGGAGTAAACTTTGATCATTTACAACATGTCTGGTAGGGAGAGGCTTACAAGGATGTCAGAGAACGAGTAGGGTGGATTTGTGTGGCTGGTATGCCACTACCTACCTATGATGCTAGAAATGGGTGGCCGGATCATCCAGGGATATCGGACTGAGGCCAGGCAGCTGTGGTGGGGCAAGGTGCTCCACCACCTGAAGAGAGTCTACAGGAGCGGCAGGAATGAGCACCAGCTCAAGCATCGCTGGACAGATCTGATGGCTGAGGAGCAGGATCTGCTTGTTCACCTTGGTGTTGAGATTGGCGGACCTGTTGGTGAGTCTCCCTTTGGCAAACTAATTACTGTTCACTGCTCTTGAATGACAGTAGCAGATGAGTTGGAGTGCTGCATGCAATGCTTGTGGACAGGTTGTATGCAACCAGAATGAAATGTATTTGCGCCAGTCTAGGCCTGGAGTTCACATGTCCAACCATGATACCAATGCAGGTCAGATGTCTGGTCAGTCCTGCACAACCATCATGTAGGCACACATTTCAGAGGACATGGCGACACCTGTGCCCCGGCATAGTATCATGTATGAAACGCAAAGGTACTGCCAGCCTACCATATTTTCCCTGGATTGTGTCAACAAAGTTGGACAATGCAGGTATAGTGCAACTTTGTCATCATTTAACGCACATGATCCCTGCCCCTGCCATTATGTTATGAAAGGGGACTTATCCGCCTTAGGAGGCAATGAATATGGGTCATTTGATACAATTAGACAACTTTGCCACATCAGTAATGGATTAAACAACGCATGATCATTGCAGACTTAAAATTGAGTGGCATGTCTATCACAACACGCCTCTGGGTGCCTTGCAGGACAGGCATGAGTACCTGAATCATTTGTCTTGCAAAGCGCCAGGATGGTGTTATGTTTTTATGCACAACTCACCCTTATACCATGTTGTTCTGTCTTCTATAAATGGTGCACACATGGTTGTTGCAGGAAGTAGCACTACATGAGTCTCTGGCCCAGTGTTAGTGTTCAGATGTGTGAATCTTACTCACCTGAGTGTCTGTGTCATTGTGTGATTGTAGTGGTGTGTCTGTTGCACTGTTTTCCGCTAGGATAACTATCTCACTGCTCTCAACTAGTTCACACTGAAATTTGTTGCCCACTTGCAGTGACTGTAATATGACACTAACCATGTTTTCCATTCATGTCTTACAGGTGGACCTGCCTCCTACACAATTGCGAAGTGGCGCAATTTGAAGACCCAGATGTATCCAGTAAGTGTGATAATGTGTGCCTTGTGAAGTAATCCAGGGTTCTGTGTGAGTGAGTCCTGTTTATTGAATACAATGCCATATGTGATAAGCTGTCCGATGATCAGATATCAAAATAGGCTGGATACTGGCATTATGGCCTTTTAAAGGATCCCCATGCACCACCAGAGGGTAACATCTTGTGAGGCATATGGTGCACAATGGCCAGCATTGTGTACACAAGGCGATGACAAGCCACATATAGGGCCATATTTCTCACAACACAGGGATGCACCATATTGAACCCAATTTGGTGCATCCCTGTATTGTCATGAAGATGGTGGTCTGGGCTGACAATTGTCCCTCAGCATGGCGCTCCGTCTTTTGTCCCCCATATATGTGACACTTATTAGGAATGTAATTGGTTTGCATGCAGGTAAAGGCCAAACGTGTGCTGGCATGGAAATGGGTGTGTTAGGAATAGTAGTGGCAGATCAGGTATTGATGGGTGTTTACATCTGGACACATGAATGTAGATGTTGTAGTCCTATGGATACCAGCTTCCTAGTTGTCAGCCCTTCTAACATATGGTCCACTCCTTAACTCCATGTATGAGTGGGCATGCCTTGGTGGATGACCAGGACAGTTGAGATGATAGATTGCATGGCCATTCCCCCCCCCTTTTAAAAAAAAATATTTTTATTGCATTTTAACTTTATATACATTTCCAGTGTGTACAATGCCAGGATATAATAGATCTTATTACACCATTATCACACAAATTAACAATAAAAGCTTAACTGAGGTCTCGTCATATTACTTTAAGGAATTTCAAGTGTAGTTCCTGCATGTTCACTCTTACCGTGTGTGATTAATGAGCTTATGTGTCCCGGGTTGGTAGTGTTAATTGTCGTGTCTTGTGGTTTTGCTATGGAGGGGGGGGAGACCCAGTTAAGTGACAGTCAGTGGTGTGTGGGCTCCGAGGTCTTTTGTTCCTGTGTGGGGCCCTAGTCCCGCACCGGGCATCGCAGTGGGTCTTTTCTGGTGAAGGAGGAGGGCAAGGCAGCGACCATTGACCACCGTGTTTGACTTGCCAGACCTATTCGTAGTGTAGGGGTCTGTTAGGTAAATAAATGTTTGTCTTAGGATCACCGTTTGTTCCCGTTCATGGTGGTTTCTCATCACTTTTGGCTTCCAATCTACTTATTAGGGTTTCCCAGACCTCGCTGCCTGTGTGCTGTTGACCCTCCCCAGACGATTTCCGCAGCACCATCAATTCTGCGCTAGCCCATCTCAGTGTCACGTTGTGCCAAGTTTTCAGGTCTGGGGCAGAGGCCGATTTCCAGTTCATTGCTATCAGTCTTTTATACATTACGTATGCTAGGTCTGTGAATTTATGCAAATGCTTATGTTTCATTGTCTCTCTGTCTCAGGCCCAGCAAGCAGGATTTAGGGTCTGCTGTCAGCACCAACCCCGTTAGCTCCGATACCCTCTCCGCTATCGCACTCCATTCCCTGTGCACCTGTGCATATTCCCAGACCATATGATAAAAGTGTGCCAGCGGAGCCTGGCATCTTGGGCAGGTTGGGTCCGAGCTGGGAAGCATGTGTTTAATCCTGGCTGGTGAGAGATACGCTTGATGTGTATAATTAAATTGCGTGAAGCGAAACCTGGGGTTTCTCAATACCCCTTGCGTGTGGTGTAACACGTTCGGCCATTCCTCCTGCGAAATCGGGGTTGGGAGGACTGCGTTTCACCTTCTCCGAGTATTTTCTAGGTTGGGTGCGGGGTATTTGTTCAGAGTTTTGTATAGGTTCGACACGACTTTCGACTGGCTGTCATATTGTAGCATGTGGTGTAATGCTGGGGAGGTCGCAGGTTCTTGGTTCCCTGCTAGCCACAACTTCTTGATGGAGTGGCATATGGCATAATATGTCATGAACTGACCGGGATTTACAGAAGAGAGATCCCGTATCTGTTCGAAGGACATTATTTTCCCTTCTTCAAAGCAGTCACCTATCGTCTCTATGCCCGCCTCTGTCCAGGCCGCCAGTGAACATTTTCTTTCTCCTCTTTCCCAGCCAGGAATTGCGTCCAGCTGTATGAGAGGCGAGTAGGGGAGCGCGCTGCGGCCATTTTGAATATATCTCTTCCAGCATGCATGCTCCACTAGCATGAGTGGTTTATCGGACACATCCCTCAGAGTCCTGGTGGCCAGCCAGGGTACCAAGAGTGTGGCGCACAAGTGCATCAGTACCCGTTCCGATTCAGCCAGTGTGGGCCTATGTATCCAGCTCAGTATCCACTGTAGCTGCGCAGCCGTGTAGTAGCATTCAAAGTTAGGGGCGCCCAGGCCGCCCTCAGACACTGGGCGCTGCAGTGTAGTAAGTGCGACGCGCACTCTGCCTCCCGCCCATATGAGTTGCGACAGGGCCCCGTTCAGGTCCCGGAAGAAACTCCCAGGGATCAAAAGCGGCAGTGCCGCAAAATAATATAGTAGCCTAGGTAATATCAGCATATTTGCTATCGCCACTCTGCCCATCGGTGATAGCGGGAGTTTACACCAGAACTGTAGCGACCCTTTTATGGAGGCTAGTGCTCTCCCCAAGTTTCCATCTCTGAGGTCCTCTGAGCTGTGGTATATTTGTACCCCCAGGTATTTGAATGAGTCAAAGCACCATTTCAACTGCCCGGTCTGGGATGTACCTCTATTTGGCAACAGCCGCGGGGACAAGGGGAACACGCACGATTTTCCCCAGTTCACTACTAGACCAGATAACCCCCCGAATTCAGTCAAAAGTGAAATTACCAGCGGAATCGTCTCGGTTCCCTTCTGCAAGTATATTAAGGCGTCATCAGTATATAGAGATAATATATGTTTCGCCCCATTCCTGAGTATGCCCCAGCTGTCCTCCATCATCCGCAGGCGGGTCGCCAGTGGTTCCATCGCTATTGCGAACAGCAAGGGAGACAGGGGGCACCCCTGTCTAGTGCCTCTAGCAATCGGGATGCTGTCAGATACGACTCTCCCCGTTTTCACGCGTGCTTGTGGTCTGGAGTATAGTGTCTGCACCCACTGTATATATTTAGGGCCTATTCCCATTATCCGCATGGTGTTGAACAGGAAGTCCCACCCCAGCGTGTCAAATGCCTTCTCAATGTCTAGTGCGAGCACCATTTCTTCAGGCGCCCCAGGTGGAGTGCCCCCCATCACTCCCAGTAATCTGCGGATATTTAGAAAGGTGTTGCACTTGGGGATGAAGACGTTTTGGTCGTCGTGTATTAAGGTGTGAATAACGGGCGCTAGCCTATTAGCCAATACTTTGCCCAGGATTTTACAGTCAGTGTTTAATAGTGATAGTGGCCTATAGGATTTAACGTCCGTAGGGTCCCGTCCCTGTTTGGGTAGGACCGCTATCATGGCTTCTCTTTGTGAGGGGGGCAGCGCCTTGTGGTTCCAGGCTTCCTTGAACACTTTCAGCAGATGAGGCTTAAAATAATTTGAATATTTCGCGTAGTATTCTAGTGGGAGGCCATCTATTCCCGGTTCCTTATTCCTGGGCATCTGTGCTATTGCTACGTTTAACTCCTCTACACTCAACGGGGCCTCCAATTTCTCAGCATCTCCCTGAGACAATTGTGCCAATTGGGATCCTGCCAGAAATGCAGTGAGCTATGTGGGCATACATGCCGTTCACTTGGCGTAGAGGTTCGCGTAATATTCCCTGAATGCACCATTTATCTCCTGTTGTGTGGAGGCCATCTCTCCGTTGTCTAGTTGTATGGCCCCTATTGGAGATTGTTGTCGGTCTCCCTTTTGGAGCTATGCCAGCAGCCTGACTGACCTGTCTCCTTCCGACTGCTGTCGCATCAAGTAATATTTGTGGTCATGCCTACGGAGGCGAGTGTCTGCTTCTTTATGTTTTGAGCGCGCCTCTTGCAATGCGGTGTATGGTGCCTCCTGCCGTGCCACCGCTGTTTCCAGCGCTCTCAATTCCTTCTTTAGTTTACTGATCTCCGAGAGTAGAGTGCGCCTAAGTCCCCAAGTGGACGACATACAGTAACCCCTGATCACCACCTTGTGTGCCTCCTACTCTGCTGCCCTTGTGCTCGTGGAGTTTATGTTGGTTTCTCAGTATTGCCTCAGTGCCGTGCCCAATCCCTCTGCATATGCCTGATCTTGGAGTGCTTCTGGCTGTAACCGCCATGTAGGGATCGCTGATCGAGTTCCGCCCCATTTTAATATCATTTTGAGCGGCGAGTGGTATGATAGTGTCTTAGCCAGGTACTCTGACTCGCTCAACATTGTGCATATATCTGCGGAGCCCCAGATTATGTCTATTCTAGTATACACTCCGTGGGGTATTGAGTAGAATGAGTTTTCTCTCTGTTGGGGGTGTTGCATGCGCCATACGTCATAGAGTCTCATATCTTCCGCCCATATCTGTAAGGGGCTCTTAGCACTTCTATTTGTTGTACCTTTCTTGGGTGGGGTTTATCTATCCAGCGCTGCATTCGGTAAGCCATTAAAATCACCTCCCCATATGGCCGGGGCTGCAGGGTTTACTAGTAGTGCCGGGTGAGTGTTTCCAGAAAATCCGCCAGTGCATTGTTGGGGGCGTAAATCCCTATGAGCACCAAGTGCCGCCCATCTAATTGTCCCTCCACTATTACATATCTGCCACTTGGGTCTACTTTATGTGAGGTTCGTGTAAACGGGACGCCTCCTGCTATCCAAATCAGTACTCCCCTAGCAAACGCTGAGTAAGCTGTGTCTGTTATCTGCCTGCCCCATTTCCCACAGATTTCCTGCAGCTCAGGTTCCAGTAAGTGTGTTTCTTGTAGGATAGCTATGTGAACTCTCTGGCGTCTGAGACGCGCGTGGAACTGCGCCCTTTTGCCCAGTGTGCCCATGCCCCTCACATTCCACGTAATTATTTTGTACTGGTGTGCATTTAAAGTCGTGCGCCGACATGTGTCATTGTATGGTGCGACTGCATCCTGCACCTCCCAAGGTGCGGCTTCCTTCTGGACTCCCCCCGTTCCACCGGGTGTGTATTTAAGACTGACATCCACAATGGTGTATCCTGTTCTCTGAGTTGACCTATAACAAACCCTTAAACTCCCCAAATCCCTCCCCTCGTTCTAACTATTTCCCTGAACCAACTACTAACACTTAGTGAACCTCCACATGCACTACTATGTGGTGAGGTCTGTATCCGTTCGGATACCTGTGGGGGAGCCGTGTTAATGTCAGATGTGGCCCTTGTGCAGAGCACGCATCCTTCCTCAGACCTGGTCTGAGGGTATGTGTATATACGAGTGTGGGCACTCCCGGTATATTGTGTTGTATCGTGTTGATCACCCCCCTTTTGCTTGCCCACAGTTATTAATCAGCAAACACAGCGGTCAAGGATTAATCGTTAAAAAGATACTCTTTATGGCCAGCGCGGCTGACGATTCAATTCCTGTTGCGGTTTCTTCTGTATCCCAGTCGCTCGCTGCCCTGTCAGGGCTAAGGAATCCGGTATGTTATTTTCGTTTACAGTTTATCTGCAGTTCTGGGGGTAACCTCCGGGCCCCGGAGCACGTCTGCAATCGTGGAGTCCGAGCTGGCCGATTCTGAGTCCGAGCCCGCCGGGTGGCCCGCCCTGAGTGTCTCAAAGGATTTCTGCGTTAATAACAGAGTTTATTTTAGCACTTTTGCTCTTTCCTCTGCTGCTTGCTTCTCCGTGGGCTGTCCCTTGTGGCGTCTCTTATTGCGCTTTCTCGATGTGGAGGGCATCCATTCCTCCTCTTCATTCGCTCCTTCACTATACAGTGCTATGCCTTTAGCATGCATCCAGGTCCAAGCATCTTCGGGGGAAGTGAACACATGGGTACGTTCTTCAGAGATCACCCTCAGTTTGGCAGGGAAAAGAAGAGCATATTTGATGTTGTGTTCCCGGAGCCGTTGTATGACTTTCATATAGGAGTTTCGTTGTTTCTGTACTTCTTGGGTGAAGTCTGGGTAAGCATGGACCACTGAGCCCTCCTGCCGGAATGGGCCTTTGCTGCGAAATTGCTGCAGTATCAAATCTCTGTCTCTATAATTCAGTAGCCTCACTATTAATGGTCTGGGAGGTGGACCCGGTAGAGGCGGTCTGCCCGGGATTCTATACGCTCGCTCGACAGAGAAGAACTTCGAAGGGGACCCGCTCAGTACTTCTTTGATTAGCCACTGCTCTATGGTTATTTCCGTGTTCTGTTCTGGTGGGTGCTCACGGAACCCCACAAAGCGAATATTATTGCGTCGGGATCTGCTTTCCGCTTCCTCAGCGCGCCTCCATAGGATCTTCACCTCTGAGTCCAGGCGCTGGATTTGTTTCTGGTTGTCCGAGGCCATGGGGCTCGTCTTGCTCAGGGTATCCTCGGTAATTTTCACCCTCTCTGTCAAGTTCCGATGATCCACTCTGAGTAGGTTTAGATCTTGTGATACTGTGTCTATTTTTAGTTCTAGTGTGGATTTAGTGTCCGTGATTGCTTGTAGCACTTTCTTGAACTGTACAGAGTGGGATTGGAGTGTATTTTCCAGTGATTGCAAGGTTAGGAGTTGCTGATGGTCGGTGGGCGATGGGCCGGGCGCGGTTCGTTCTTGGTTTTTTGCTGACTTGGATTTCCCGGCCATTGTTGTTCCTCTTATGTAATTCCCTCTGTGAGGAAACAGTTAAATTGTGCGTTTCTACAGCAACGAGGCGCCCCGGGAGCTCCAATCCACCTTTGAGCGTGGGATACCTTGTTGAGGCCCCTATGCCCTGTTTCTGGTCCCTCCTTTTCTATTTCTTCTGTGGGGGCTTGTGTTGGGTCAAGTGCAGCTGTTGGGGGGGGGATCTTGGTGCTGCTGGTTGGCCGTTCCAGTCCCAGGGTGAGTGCAGGTGCCTCTTCAGAGTGTCTGCCCTGTGTTGAGCCCCCGGAGGGGAGGAGGGGCGGGGGGGGTCAGGGCAATCCTGGTGACCGCATTATTCTTCCACCGGTATCCCCGCCATTCGTGTCTGCAGGCCCCGGCTCGTGCAGCGCAGGAAAATCTGACGAGGGCGCAGGGGGGAGAAAGGGGGGAAGGGGAGCCTACCAGTTGGGCTGCCCCCTCAGCTGTTTTTCGTCAGTTTACTGTGTAGCCCCCATTGCCTTCTTTTCACCTCGTTATCTCTGCTTCCCCAGAGGGAGGGGGGGAAGCAGCTGTTGTCAGCTTCCAAATGACGGGGGGCCTATTCCCCACTACGTTTGGGCGTCTCACCCTTGGATCAGGTGAGCGCCCATGAGGCTCTGTCTGAGTGGCTCCCTTAAGATTTCTTCGTGTCCGGGCCGACTGCGTGCCCGAACGCATCTCCGTCCTCCCTTCGTGCCCCCCACCGCCTGTTGCATCGGGGCGGTCCGCCCTCGCGGCGAGGTCCGCTGGTTCTCGCCGCTCCGTGCGGCCGGCCCAAGGGAAGCGGTGGGGGGGGAGAAAGAGGGATGCAGCTGTAAGGGGGGGGTCACCCTGGAGCCTGGGCCACAACCCCCGAGGCTCCCCTGCTCCAAAGGCCCCCAGCCCCCTACCCCGCCGCTCCAGAGTGCTCATTCCTCCCGTCGGAGGCTCAGGGCTCCAGGGCGCCGCCATTTCGTGGCTCCGTAGCCGTGCCTCTGTTCTGGCTCCTCGACCGGCTCCGTCTGACCGTGTGGGATCAAAAAGCCCCGCGGGTTCGGGTGCCTTCCAGGGACCGGGCGCACACCACCAGGGAACAATCTCCCTTCTCCGGGAGTGCCCTGCAGGATTGTTTTTTTCAGGTCCGAGTCGGAGCTCCTCGTTAGGCGTCCGACTCGGTCACCATCTTGGCTCCTCCCCATGGCCATCCCCCCCATAGGTTCTGGGGAAGTTGAATACCAAATTTGTAGGTAGATGTGATGCTCACAGTGAAGGTGACAGTCATATTGATCAGGCTTGCATGTGTACCTATCGGCTCTGACCCCTTATGGTTACCAACAGCATCCCTACCTCCCATTAACATGCCCAGGTTACTGGTGATGTATGGTTGTAAATAGACACAGATGATGAGGAAGTTTGGGCATGATCTATGTAAAGTTTGCAGTGCCATTGCATTATTCTTTACAATGCAAAAGCGATGCACACTTCCATATGTTTGGATCATTTTCACATTTCGCTTCGTCTTAGTGTCAATAAAATGATGCTAAGGCAGCGTTGTCGTTACATTTATCAGGGCCATTTTCTTTTCTGGAATGTGAGTTGGAGTGCATTCGTAATAAGATGAAGCAGTGTAAGCTACCAATCTGTACAGACTCCAAACCATGCTGACACTGATGGTTGCCTGCCTCCATTTCACAGCTGCCAACATGAGCAGTGATGAGTTACTCACATTCCAAAAGAGGGCAGTGAGGTACTGCCATATCCTGGCAGTGGAATCTGGCTTCTGTAGAATGGCTCATCGCTACTGTGCTGAGAGGGCAATGGGGGAATGGCGGGCATTCCCACAAGGGGTCTCCACAGTGGCAAAGAAGGCACTGCAAACACATAGCTCCTCAGCAGTGCAGGGGGTTACATCTGGAACCACTCTGACTACCTAGGTTGCAACTACTTCAACTACATCAGTGCAACAGCTCACACCACCTGCTACCATGGACATGCAATTGCTGCAGGATCTCAAGAGGGACGTTTCCCTGGTCCTGAAATGGTTGGACAGTTTGGAGAAGGAGGTGGTCACCAACACCAAAAGGCTTAAGTTCATAAAAAAACTGAAGAAGGCCAAACTCTGAATTAATCTGAACTGCCACCTCCAAGTTCTGTCCCCTCCCTTCTGCTTTTAAGTTATGTTTTTTAGTGGGTTTTAGGGGGATAGTGTTAGGTTAGTGTAGGTATGTAGTTTAGTTAGGATGAGTGGACTTGGGGGGTGGGTTATTTACTTATTACGTGTTAATTAGTGGGTGGGGGTGTCATGTTGGGTTATCTATCATTTAAAAAAATTACAAAAAAATATGGCCCATATTTATACTTTTTGACGCTAAACTGCGCTAACGCAGTTTAGCGTCAAAAAATTTTGCGCCGTCTAACGCCATTCTGAAGCGCCATGCGGGCGCCGTATTTATGGAATGGCGTTAGCCGGCGCAAGCAGACCGGCGCTGCCTGGTGTGCGTGGAAAAAAACCACGTAGACCAGGCAGCGCCGGCGTTGGGCAAAAATGACGTTAGGGCGTCTTAAAATGGGGCAAGTCAGGTTGAGGCAAAAAAATCGTCTTAACCCGACTTGCGCCATTTTTTAACGACGCCCATCCCCCATCAACATGACTCCTATCATTGTAAAGATAGGAGTCATGCCCCCTTGCCCAATGGCCATGCCCAGGGGACTTCTGTCCCCTGGGCATGGTCATTGGGCATAGTGGCATGTAGGGGGGCACAAATCAGGCCCCCCTATGCCAAAAAAAATTATAAAAAAAAAAAAAAAAATACTTACCTGAACTTACCTGAATGTCCCTGGGGTGGGTCCCTCCAGCCTTGGGTGTCCTCCTGGGGTGGGCAAGGGTGGCAGGGGGGGTCCCTGGGGGCAGGGGAGGGCACTCTGGGCTCATTTTGAGCCCACTTGTCCCTTAACGCCATGCCTGACCCAGGCGTTAAAAAGCGGCGCAAATGCGCCGTTTTTAGCCACGCCCACTCCCGGGCGTCTCTTTTGCCCGGGAGTATAAATACCACGTAAAGGCCTGGGAGTCATTTTTTAGACGGGAACGCCTCCCTTGCATATCATTAACGCAAGGAAGGGGTTCACGCTAAAAAATGACGCACATTCCGGGAACTTTGGCGCTATACGCCTCTAACGCCATAGTATAAATATGGCGTTAGTTGGCGTTAGTTTAGCGTCGAATTTGCGTCGAAAAAAACGACGCAAATTCGGCGCAAACGGAGTATAAATACGGCCCTATGTCTTTGTTTAGATTTAGTTAGTGTATGTGTAGTATTAATATATGTTGTCCAGCATGTGTCCTGTAACTTAAGTGGGAGTGCCGCCAATGTTTAGAGTGTAGTGTTAAATGTGTTAGTTAAGTTTAACATAGGGCAGTTAGTTTTAGTTGTTAGTTAAGTATAGTTACAATGGGTTAGTTTAGGATAGGGTAGGTTTTATTATTTTTTTTAGTTCAGTTTAATACTTGATAAACATTTTTTACGTACTCCTATACATTTTGTGTTATATGCTAGTGTCTCAGGGTCTTCCCGTGAGTGCACAGTGCAAATTATGTGTTGGACTAGGGATTCCGTCCTGCCTCCGAATCCCTCTCTTGACATGTGCATCACCTATTGACAACTGAGCTGTCACATTGGCAGCAACAACATATCTACTTGTCCATGTATCTGCCATCCAGTGTACCCACCACTCAAGGTGACTATGTTAACTTTGTATTGGACAGGTAGGTGTGGTAATTCAGTTGTCAGTGTCGGGGTCCTGTTTAGGAATGTTGGTGACTGTGGCACATCTGACAACAGCCTACATTTGAACTCTATCCAAAGTGATCGGTGTCAATCACTAATGAGGTTAGGTACCTCTGTTTTACACCAATGTGTTGGACTGGTAATCCCAGCTGACGATTTTGCCAGAGAACTGTTTCATAGCAATTCCTTCCATATGTAGTGAGTGAAGCATACATGTGTTCTTCATTTTTGACATACTCAGTGAATTGCTTGTAGGGGATGAGACCAGCATTGACATTTATCATGTTGAAACTTTGTGTGTAGGTATGTGCCCCAATATTCCTGCACTCCTGTACTGACACTCTGTGACTAATGACATGGTTACGCACATCAGAAGTCCTAAGCATAGTAGATGTGTCACAATACACAAAGACGTGCTGTTTGTGTAGGAGGTGTTTAATTACAAGTGTCGTAGGACAATATTTACAATGTCCAGGTCAGTGACCCCATTTGTGAAATCCATACAATGGTGACACAAAACAAGTCCAGGGTTGAGGGACGTGTCATGGGACATGCTTGGGTGAATTGTTGTTAAGTGCGGAGGAACATGAATTGCCAATTGGTAAATGAGAGACAATGACAGTCTATAGCAGGCAGGTCAACAGTGTGTCTGTGAAGAATGCACATATCCAACTGTGCTAACACTGGCATGATCGCAAGCACAAGACAAAGGAAAACACTGCCCATGTGGCATGGGCAGGTGCTACAGGAAACTCTTACAAGTGAAAATGATCTGTTCCACATCTTCATCCTCCGATGTGTGTGTGGTCTCCTCAGCCCTTGATGGTGGTGGTGGGGAGGTAGAAGGGGCCACACACACTTCAGTGTTTGGAGATGTGGACTCACAATTCCTGACAGCTGCCATCTGTGGAACAACATATGGCATCACTGCAGCAAGGAGGAGCTGCTGATTTTTCTGGATAGCAGCAACATCCCAGCGGTAGGCAGCCATGTCTGCTCTGAGGGAGGCCACTTCGTGGTGCATGGAGTCCAGCTTGTTCTCAGTCACGCTGTTGCCAGTTTGGGAGTGAAGTTGTTATGGCCTCTTCCTCATTGCAGCAGCTATGTCTCTCAGACACTGCTGGACTCCATGCAGTGGGGAGTGTGTGCCTCCTTTGGCTGCAGTCTGTTCATTGGCCGTAACGAGGCATATGTGTATACCCTCTAGGCTGGCTGCCACATTCTCCATCCCCACCCGCACCTCCTTGGCCAGCTCCCGCTGGACTCCTACCACTGTCCTTTCAAAGCTGGTCCCTGAGTCCTCGGAGTCCTCAGCTGTGTCGGTGCTGGCAGGTCGTACTATTAGGGTGTTGAGGGAGTCACCTGGGATGACCGATACATTTTCTGTCCTCCTTGCGACTGGAGGTGTTGTCTGTATGCATTTGAGGACATCTTGGAGGGTCTGTTGGCTGATGGTTGTCAGCTGGTCATCCATGTCATCGGGGTACTCAAGGACAGGCAGATCAGCAGACAAGCCATCATCCTCTGCAGTGAGATTGTGTAAAATCAATCTTTCTGTGTTATGGCAGTTGACATGTCATGTCACTGACATGCTATTGGAGGCTCATTGTCATCTTACTTCTCAAACATTGTTCCTGTGCATGATGGTTGCAATCTATCAGCCCTTTGCCCCACCTGAGTGTCACACGAGGAGAAGCTCAGGTGGCACAATTGGTGGTGTCATA
Organism: Pleurodeles waltl; assembly: GCF_031143425.1. Lineage (NCBI taxonomy): Eukaryota > Metazoa > Chordata > Amphibia > Caudata > Salamandridae > Pleurodeles > Pleurodeles waltl. The sequence continues at coordinate 397,929,212 of NC_090439.1, forward strand.
TCTGCTAGGTGTGATGTATATCCTTTTTGTGGCTTGACACCATCTTGTTATTGTCAACCCTCCATGTGCAGCTATTTGCATGGTAGGGCCTTGCAATGGGTGTTGTAGTGGTCAAGCCACAGCACCACATGTGACAAAATGCCCTGTCGCAGTCTTACATGTTTCACATACACCTGTGTGGTACTGAAACCTTCACGACCCCAGGGATTGCATTGGCAAGACACTATGCTGTTGTTTCTTTTGATAGCTCTTCCTGTTGATGTTTGTGTATGTGTGCTACAATACACAGCCCACATGGACCTAGCAGATTTCCATTTCGTCTTCTGTCTGTGCTGGAAGGTGAGCCTTTTTTACACAACTATGATCTCCCCCTCAATGCAGCCATCATTGCACTATGATGCGAGAGATGCAGCATAGCGGCAGTGCAGCTCAACTGACACAGGCACAAGGGTGGACCCAGGGATGGGCGGCATGGGTATAACTTTTTGCTGTGTGCATCATTTTGTATATTACAGTGCCTGATGTTACATTATTTCATGAACAGTTAACTGGAGTTGAATTTAGGTCAGGGCTTCGAGCTAGTTTGATGGTGATTCTGCATGTAGTCATACTGGTCCCTCATTACAAGTGCAACAGTCCTTTGACACCTGACTGCCATTGTCTATATGACCACCCCCAACACCGCAGGTGGTAGTGGCACATGTTGTCAATTGGGAATGCCCCATGGGCCAATGGCCTGGCACTGGCAGTTTTACAGCAGCTTACAGACTGGCAATGCCACCTGTCTTGTGACACCAGACCAGTATTACGATCAACGCTACCCTCCAGGTATGTTCACGCTTTTCCACCAGCTTTTGCATGCCGGTGAAATCCCCATGCAAAGGTTAGTGGTGATGTGGTGTGTTGTGCCCCTGGGTACCCCTGCACTGCCCATGCACCTGGCATGGGAAGTGCAAGGGGCCCGTGCCCTGCCCCTTTGCCCTTTCCACTGCATGATTTGCAGGGCTAAGAGCAACCTGTCCTATCACACCCAATGCACCCCATGACTGGCACTGACTCTATTTGATCCATCAACAATGTTGTTCTGAATGCCCCACAGAGCTACCATGAGCACACAGATTTCCACCTGCCATCCCAACGTGTGACTAATAATGCCAACCTCAAAGGGTACACTTCACTGGCAGTCTTACCAGCACCATACTTGCCCATGCACCATCCCTCACCTGGCAATGTTAAATTATACACCATTATGTTCACAGTCATATACCATGTGTTGTATGTGTGTTTATTTCCCCATTCCTATGTGTCTCACATGGCTGTGTCAGAGTAGTTGTGGGCTCAGCCTGTATCTGTTGTGACATACAGTTTGCTCTCTGTGGTACGTATTTTCTGTAGTGGCCCATTTCTGATCAGCTTCAAGATGTGTGATTGCACACTACACCAGTTTAGTTGCTCTGGGTAGTGGCATGTTTCCAGTGATACAGGACCACCCTGCTATTCCCTCAGCACCTGCTCTGATTATTTTTCCCTGCATCCAGGTGGCATCCTCACAACATGATGGAGTTGTGGCTACCTTTTGTGGATGTGTGGGGAGGTGGTGATACCAGCACGTCTGGGTACTGTTGGGATAGTGCAGTGAATTGTGTGCTGTAAGATGCAGCACACATGTATTTGGGCAATGAGGCAAGGCAGTTGCAAGGTGTTGCTGCAAGGGACACGACCATGACGTAACCCCAGGAATGCTATTGACTGACTTCCTAGTCTCTGATGTCTTAGGTGTGTTGATAGGGTTCATTTGACTATATGCGAAGGATGTTGTGATGACACAACCAGAGGCACAGCAATTAGACATGCCATCCATCCCATGTGCTGCATATGTACATGTAGGTATTGGCCCTGGTGATTGACATATGTCCAGGTTGTGTATGTGTTGTGGTGCATGGCACTACCAAGGTGTAGGAACATGTGTAGCTTACGTCAGCATGATGCAACTTGCTTCATGTGCAATGTGTCCTTCTGCGTTCCTTTGACATGCATGTGTGTGTCCTATGTGCCTTCCCCTTCTTGCACTTGACAATTTAGCATTAGTTTCCCCCATGCAACTTACCATGCATTTGTGGTGTTTCCTGGTAGTCTGCGCTGTCCTGTACTGCGATTCCAGTGACAAGTTCCTCCAGGATGACCACTGCAACCATCTCCTCCATGTCTTCCAGGTCCTCTTGTGGTGCTGGACTACCACCACCAATTTGCAGTGCTGCCTTCCTGTTCCATGCAATTTTTTTTCCTTTGTCCTTCGCTTGCAATCATGCAAGCGTTGCTTGCACTCAGTTACGGTTCCCCTCACCTCTGCCACACTGGTAATCTTGTCTACCAGATTGCTTTTCACCTGTCAATTGGCAATTTTGAGGTGAGGAAGAGTTGATGTTGATGCTCCGCCACCTCTCTCACCAGTATTTCAGGCTCCTTCGCACTGAAATGACACTTTCTCTTTTTCTTCTCCCTCCCCTGGGTCTTGTGTGTGTCCTCCTGGCTGGTTCCTGGTTGATTGGGTCACCCTCGGGTCTCTCCTTGTTTTCTTGCTCCATTTTGCCTCTCTCTCCTTTGCACTGTTTTCTACACTAGGGTCTAAAGTTGACACTATCGCAGTTAAAAACGGTGCATTTCCGTTTTGCGACATGTTTATGTGTCGTAAAACAGGTTAGAGTCATTTTTCCAGGGTTAACGTAATATTGCCTCACAACAAGGCCCAATGGTTAACGTAAAAAATGTTGACTCTACCCTGTTTTAGCGCCACCCAGCCTCATAGTATAAGTATGATGCCTAGGTGGTGTTAAAAAATTGTGGTAGCCAGCGCTAAACTTTTTGATGCAAAACTACGTTTGCACAGTTTTGTGTCAAAAAGTATAAATCTGGCCTTTAATCTGAAAAAAAACTTAGCACACATTGCTGAGAGAAGTGGTCTCAAAAAACAAAGTGACAATTACTGCAATGGGCTGTATCATGACCCTTTTTTCGACACTATGGTGCACGAGTGCAGAAGGGATGTGTGCCTTTCATTTTCACGTTTTGTGCATCCATTGCCTCAAAAAACCTCCATGTTAGTGCAAGTTTTACTGACAGCAGAGCTTGGAAACACACAAATAGGAAGTTTCTGCCCCGTGTTTCTGAGTTGTGTTGTTTGCAGCCCACGTGTTAACTCAGATTTCTTAGGTTAATGTATGTGCTGAAATATGAACAAGAAATCCACACTGCCTTTTGTGGCAGCCTAGCAACGAAAATAGGATAAGGATACGGTTAATTTTTTTTCAAATGTATGCTCTGAAGATGAGTAAAACAAATTCCAACACCCCTTCTGCATTTGTGGAGTACAGAAAACAGGATCATGCCAATGCCCCATGTGCTTGAGCAGTGTACTCAGAAGAATACCCCAAAGCGAGCATACGGATTGTCTTTGTGGAAGCATAGAAAGTGTTCATAAAACTTGGGTGGTCATTAAAACCCTGGCAGACAGTGTTAAAGCGGCGGTAAGACCGCCAACAGGCCGGTGAAATTTTTTTTGCAATTACGACTGTGGCGGAAACCGCCAACAAAGACAGCCACTTTAACACTCAGACCGCCACGGCGGTACAAACAAACAGCTTGGCGTCACCGCCAACAGACAGGCGGAGGACAAAGTACCGCCCACACTATTATGACAGGCCAATCCGCCACCTTTTCCGGGGTGGATTCACTGCAGATAAAAACACATCGGAAACAGGAATTCTGAAGGGAAAACGCTCACCTCTACACACCCCACGAGGAACGACGACACCATGGACCCGGAACTCCAAATTCTACCTGCGATAGTCTTCTTGCTCCTCTACCAGGAGCACGAACGCCGGCGGCGAAGACCACGGTGAGTACTGCACCTACGACACAGGGGAGGGGGGAGAGAAAAAACAGGGACACACACACGCAACACACAACACCCCCACCCACTACAACACACACACTAATGTATATTAATACATCACAGTTGCACCCCCCAAACCCCCCGGAAGAATGCAAAGACAATAGAAAATTTGTGTTACCATTGTAATATATTAAAATCAAGTAGGAAGAAATATATATATACACCATTGACAAATTATATACCAAGCATAGTAGTCCAGGTAGTGCTCCAATTAAGTCTGTGGAACACTGGGACCACACGGTATGGGCGAGGCCCACGCACGATCCCCGACCATGACGGAGAGAACACTGCAGGGTCATCAGAGAGCAACTAAACAGGCACCTCAGGGGGAGGGAAAGGGCGGGCACCTCAGCCGGTTGAGTTCACGACGCCAAATCCACGAGGGGGCCACATGCCCACTATTCAATCCTGGGGAGTGGAAAGCCACAGTCTCTCAAGTCTCACAAGTGGGTGGGTTGCCCACTGTTCCATCCTGGGGAGTGCAAAGCCACAGTCTCTCAAGTCTCTACAGTGGGTGGCTTGCCCACTGTTCCATCCTGGGGAGTGCAAAGCCACAGTCTCTCAAGTCTCTACAGTGTGTGGCTTGCCCACTGTTCCATCCTGGGGAGTGCAAAGCCACAGTCTCTCAAGTGAATAAGAGTCTCCACTGGTTCTGGAGGGGGCATGGTGCCCAGAGTGCTTCATCCTGCTAAGGACAGAGGTAGTGGATGTATCTCTCCACTGGTTCTGGAGGGGGCTTTGTGCCCAGAGTGCTTCATCCTGCTGAGGACAGAGGTAGTGGATGTATCTCTCCACTGGTTCTGGAGGGGGCATGGTGCCCAGAGTGCTTCATCCTGCCAAGGACAGAGGTAGTGGATGTGATTCTCCACTGTTTCTGGAGGGGGCATGGTGCCCAGAGTGCTTCATCCTGCTAAGGACAGACGTAGTGGATGTGATTCTCCACTGTTTCTGGAGGGGGCTTTATGCCCAGAGTGCTTCATCCTGCTAAGGACAGAGGTAGTGGTTGTATCTCTCCACTGGTTCTGGAGGGGGCATGGTGTTGTAGTTTAGCAGCGATTAGATTAAGCATTAGCAGAAGACATCTTGTATTTAGCAACTATTGTGAACATTTTGCGGAATCCATTTTGTATTTATGGCAGCCATTTTCTCTGCCACATGCTGCCATGTGCTCACCATGTGCTCTGTCCTACCTTTCTGTTAACTACTCTTGAAAATTTGCCTAGTGACAAGTTATATTTAGCATCTCCCACTTTCGCACATACTCAGTAAGGTCTGCAGCTGTTAGTCCTTGAAAACTGTCAGCTCCTCCTACCTGTCGACTATGCATTTCCACATGACCTTACATGTATGCAAGTCTTGCTTCTATAATTGTACCACCTCCTTTTAGCCCCTGCGTGGGTATAAAAGGACCATGCTCTCTCAGTTCAGTGTGCTACTTCAAACATTACCGAAGGGTGCTGTTTGAACTGTTGTACCACCTCATGAGGTTTAATAAACTTTGTCTTTTATTTCAGTTTCTGTGCCAACTTCTTCCTATGTGGTCTGAAGACCTTGTGCAGAGAAGGGTGAACCCCTTGCACTAGTAGGCCTTGCTGAGGCTTACTTCAACAAATTGGCGCCCGAACAGGGACTCATCGGCGACTCGGACGCCCAACGGATTGGTCGCGACGAAGGATTGGGATCTCGCTGCGGACGATCAATGCCTGAGGAGACCCGAGTCTTGGCATCCACAGCGTTTTTCCCTTCTTTCTGATTTGACCATCCAGGTGGCGCCGGTCCCTTGACTGATATCCTTTTTGTTCATACGTCATGCAGTGACCATTTGGTTGATTTTAAAACTTGGCAGTTGGAACCTGGACACTCTGTGATTGGTAAGAGCCATTTTACGGCACTTGCTGTGGGTTTTGATGCCATTGTTTGGTAATGTAGTTTAGCACTACTTACTGTGGCTCTCGTGTTTTGGGTGACTAGTCAATTTGTGTCCTTTGAATTGATATATAAATTGCAATTTATATATGCGGATGAGGAGGAGAATTTTCTCCAATTTAATTTTGATTTGAACGGCACCTTAAGTGCTACTTTGATTATAATATTGCATATTCTGCACTATTTTTGGCATGCCTGTTTTTAGCGCACTTCGTAGGATGTGTTGCTTTTGTAATGGTACCAATTTGAAACTGGAAGAATCGCAACCGGCACCCCCAGAAGGGACGCCCAATAGAGATATGTATGTTAAACATGGTCTTTCTTCTATAAAGTACAGCACATTATGGAATAAATACACTTGTGCGGATCCTGAGTTACGTTGGCCTATGCATGGGTCATTTGATTTGCAAAAGATTGAGTATGTGGAACAATGTATGTGTAAGCAAAGTTCTAGGCAAGATATGTTTGACTATGTACGAATGTGGGAGAAATAAGTGCGTGGACGAGTGAAGCGTGAGCAAGCCTTTCTTGAGAAAGAGCAGTGGAAGAATGTAAATGTGAAAGCATTGGAAATGAGAAAGAAAGAAATAAATGACTTAAAGGCGATAGAAGAGAAAGAACGTAAATTACAGGCAACTGGCAAATACACTGTTAGGCAACCTCTCTATCCTATCCGTAATAAACTGCACAATGATTTTTTATTACTAGATCGCCCTCCATCTCCATATGTCGTTCCTTCTGCCCCTCATGAGTTAGCTGAGGTCTCCGGTTCAGAGCAACAAAAGATACGAGACAGTCGCTCTATGTTGCCTGCTGACCGTGCGTCTGAGCTTAGATCTTTTGCTCGTGAAACAATTTGTAGCGTTGTCTCTGCTTCTGAACTTTTAGACAACATGAAAGGGTGGACGGAAAAGGAGCAGCTATATTTTACTGAGGCATTTGGCACAGAAGTTATTGAACTATTCCGAAAATATTCTGATGAGTTAGAGCCCGATGATGTTGCAGCTGATCATAAGCAAATGCGTGATGGTCTTTTTGTTTTCTCTCAGGTGGCTGATGCAATCAGGCGTTTGGTGAAATTATGTGTTGCAACAGACCGTTTGCGAGAGGAGAAAAGGGCCGTGGACGTAGTTGCACGGACATCTCAGACCGGCGGGGTGCAAGCTTCCATCTTCGGAACAGATAAGACTATGATAGTTCACGCGAAACCAATGCGGGAGGCCGCGCTTTTGTATGTTCCTCCTAACGGATTGCGTACAAGTGATGATAAAACTTCTGTTGATGCTAAGGGTTATTTTATTTATAATTGGGTGTATACTCCTTGGAATAGGGCAGATGTAATGGCACTTAAAACAGCATTACCTGACCCGCGGAAAAATACAGCCGCCTTTTATGAGGAAGTTGAGGGAGCAATTAGTTCTTGTACTATGACTTTGGACAACTTGATTCTTTTGTTTTGCCTGAAGGTGTGGCTCTCATACAATATGTCGATGATATTTTGTTGGCAGCTGATACCCCTGAGCAATGTGAAAAGTGCACTTTGTCCTTACTTTCTTTTCTTGCTTCACACCATCATAAAGTGTCATGAAAGAAATTGCAATATTGTAGACCAAAGGTAACCTATTTAGGTCACCTTTTGTCTACGGAGGGCCGTGCACTTACATCAGATCGTATTCAAGCAATTTTAGACACACCAGTACCCTCTTCTCAGAAAGATGTTAGTGCATTCCTTGGTCTTACTTCTTTTTGTAGGAAATGGATATTAGGGTTTTCACACATTGTCAAACCTTTGCTAGCACTTTTGACTAAAGATACTCCAATGCCCCTCCCATGGACAGATTAATGTGAGACTGCTTTCCGGCAGCTGCGACAAGCCCTTTGTTCAGCACCAGTGTTAGGTACTCCAGATTACATGAAGCCATTTACACTTTACGTACATGAGAACGATGGATGTGCATTGTCAGTTTTAGTATAGACACATGGCGATAAGCAGCGTCCCTGTGCATATTTTTCAGCAGTACTTGATCTTGTCGCTCGAGTGTTGCCTGGGTGTTTTCGTTCAGTTGCCGCAACAGCTGTGTCAATACGTCAGAGTGAAGGGATAGTTTTGTCACATATGCTGTTGGTGTTAGTACCCCATGCTGTTGATGCTCTTTTAAATTAAACAAAGACACAACATTTAACTAGCACTCGCATAACAGGATATGAGTTGACATTGCTGGCTCCTCACATTACACTGAAGAGATGTGCAACACTAAATCCAGCCACTTTGTTGCCATATCCAGTGACTCAGCCTCAGTCACAAGAAACAAATGATTGTATATTCCTTACCGAAGAACAGACAAAGGGTCATATTGATTTACAAGATACACCCCTTCTAGATGTAGACGGGGAATTGTGGGTTGATGGGTCTTGTTTGAAGTTGCCAGACCGTACGACCTCAGCTGCATATGCAATCACCACAATACACACAGTAGTGGAGACAGCTCGTATACCACAGAAGTCAGCTCAAGCAGCTGAATTAATAGCTTTGACACAAGCATGTGAGCTTAGTACTGACTTATGTGTGAACATTTATACAGACAGCCGCTATGCTTTTGGAGTGGCTCATGATTTTGGTTTGCTTTGGAAGGAGAGAGGTTTTCTCACATCCCACGGGATGCAGATAATGCACGGAGAATTAGTGCATAACCTCTTGACTGCATTGACATATCCAAAGAAACTAGCTATTGTGAAATGTAGTGCACACAAGAAAGTGACCGATAAGATAGGGCAAGGTAATGCCCTGGCGGACCGCGTAGCACGTGAGACTGCGATGCAGCGAAGTACTACTTCTATGTATGTAGTGAAATCACAAGCTGAACGTTGGCATAATGCTAGACAAGACATATTAGATATACAGAAATCTGCTTCTGTGAAAGAACGTGAGCAGTGGTCTGAAGAAGGATAATTGGATGATGAGGGCTGTTGGCGGAATAAGCAGATGGATAAATGGAAATTGCCTATAGCTTTTGTACAACCTATGGTTCAGATGGCACATGGGCTGGCACATGTTGGAGCTTCAACAATAACAAAGTTGCTTATGCAAGTTTGGGAGCATCCAGAAATTTACAGTACAGCTAAGAGAGTAGTACAATCTTGTTTGATCTGTTTACAATACAATCCTGGAAAAGGGACACAAACTCCTGCGGGAGGGTTCACTACACCAACTGCACCTTTCGAAGTTCTACAAATGGATTATATTCAGCTTGAACGCTGCAACAATTTAAAGTATGTCTTGGTGGTGGTATGTGCCTTCAGTAAATGAATAGAGGCGTACCCCACAAAGGATAATACTGCCATTACCACAGCGAAGGTGCTTTTGAAATAATATTTCCCTAGGTTTGGTGTTTGCAGACTTTTATGGAATGATAACGGACCTCATTTTGTTGGGGAAGTTATTAAGTATGTCCTGAAAGGATTAGGGATCAAACAGAAGTTCCATGCGGTTTTCCACCCATAATCAGCAGGGTTGGTGGAAAGGTATAATGCTACTTTGAAGCTGAAGTTAGCGAAGATACAAGTTTCCACATCCTTAACTTGGACGGATGCATTACCGTTGGCATTATTGTCTATTAGGTCAGTGACATACTCTCAAATTGGCCTTACCCCATAAGAAATAGTGTTTGGAAGGCCAATGAATATTTGGGGAGTTCCTAAGCCAAAATCTGTATATGATGTACCTTGTGTCCTGATGAATGATTATTTGGCACAGTTAACCGACAATTTGGTTTCTATTCATTAACAGGTTCGAGAAGCACTTCCTGACAGATCTACAGGTGAAGGCCATGAACTCCGCCCTGGTGACCAGGTGATGATTAAGTCCTTTGAAAGATCAAGCAGCTTGGAACCAAGGTGGCGAGGCCCAGAACAGGTGCTCCTTGCGACAAGGACAGCAGTTCGAGTGACGAACCGAAAGAATTGGGTCCATAGTACTCACTGCAAGAGAGTGCACCTACCTTGGTGGAACCTGCTGTGCTGACCGATCATCGAGAGATTTTGACTACGGAGAAAGGCCGTGCTATATCACCTGACGAATCTGCAGAGGTCTTCCAGGACCATACGACTTCTGGAGTGACGCGATATAATTTGAGACCGAGGAAAGAATCTGATATATATTTTTTTTAAACTGGTTGAGCTACCGCCCTGGGTTAGTGAAACGGAGAGCCAATGGGGCAAGGGGGGGGATCATCCATGCATTAGAGTAGTGACACCCGTCTTGGCCCGTGGTGAAGAAATCAGCGGCTGCCCAGGGATATGAGCTCCAACGATTGTTTTTAATTAATTTCTGAAAGGGTCAATTATCACTGTTGCTAAAATGAATAACAAACTGATCATTAGTACTATGGGGTTTGTTGTTGTTTTGGTGGTTATAGCAAAAATCACCTGGTTTGTTGAAAAGAAGTCTCCTGCTCGTGAGTTTTTTGTTGCCACTACTCCAGTACCAGAGGATCACTATTACTTTACGCTTCCCTATCATGAGCAGAAGCGTCGTCAATCGTACTTCAATAACACTTTCATTCAGATGTTGCATCATACTCATAATGCTACAAATACTACTAACTGTTGGGTATGTGGAATGATACCTGCGCATCAAAAGAAAGGAGGAACACCTTTCATTCCTCTTCCTTTTTAACACAATGGTTCTTGTCAAGCTTGGTACACGCTTTTGTTTGCATCTGGAAAACGTACAAAGGGCGGACTTCTTTTTCGCCTTAATAAAGTATACTGCCAAGACAAAGATGGGTATCCCCAAGCCAAAGGAACTAAATGGGAATGGGAAGAGTATCAACCCGACAATGTTTCAATACCATATGTCTTCACAAATATTAGAGACTCTGACAAGAAAGAACAATTTGTGATTTCTGTTACAAAAACTAAAGCAGATTTGTGTATACGTAGCATTGGGCGAATTCCAGTAGGGATAAGTGATTGTACCTTGATTTTAACTATTGAGGGTGTAAATAATAGTAGTTTTACAGCTTCACATAATACATATTTTGTTTGTGGTAACTATGGATATTACCAACTACCTGTTGGGTGGTCAGGTGTGTGTAATGATTGCAATATTTTTCACATGCTATGTCTGTATTCAGTGTGGTCAAATGTTCTGCTCCATGTTTATTACTGCTTGTATGCCTACCAAAGGAAATATTACAGAAATGAAAGCACAACATATGTTAGATAAGGAAATAGCTGAAATGATGAGCATAAATATACAAGATGAATATTTAGATTATCCCAGAAAGATGAATGTCTTCAGCTAATGCTGAAAGGGTCGTCTGTTGTAGTTTAGCAGCGATTAGATTAAACATTAGCAGAAGACATCTTGTATTTAGCAACTATTGTGAACATTTCGCGGAATCCATTTTGTATTCATGGCAGCCATTTTCTCTGCCACATGCTGCCATGTGCTCTGTCCTACCTTTCTGTTAACTACTCTTGAAAATCTGCCTAGTGACAAGTTATATTTAGCATCTCCCACTTTCGCACATGCTCAGTAAGGTGTGCAGCTGTTAGTCCTTGAAAACTGTCAGCTCCTCCTACCTGTCAACTGTGCATTTCCACATGGCCTTACATGTATGCAAGTCTTGCTTCTATAATTGTACCACCTCCTTTTAGCCCCTGCGTGGGTATAAAAGGACCATGCTCTCTCAGTTCAGTGTGCTACTTCAAACATTACCGAAGGGTGCTGTTTGAACTGTAGTACCACCTCATGAGGTTCAATAAACTTTGTCTTTTGTTTCAGTTTCTGTGCCAACTTCTTCCTATGTGGTCTGAAGACCTTGTGCAGAGAAGGGTGAACCCCTTGCACTAGTAGGCCTTGCTGAGGCTTACTTCAACAATGGTGCACAGAGTGCTTCATCCTGCCAAGGACAGAGGTAGTGGATGTGATTCTCCACTGTTTCTGGAGGGGGCATGGTGCTCAGAGTGCTTCATCCTGCTAAGGGCAGAGGTAGTGGATGTATCTCTCCACTTGTTCTGGAGGGGGCATGGTGCCCAGAGTGCTTCATCCTGCTAAGGACAGAGGTAGTGGATGTATCTCTCCACTGGTTCTGGAGGGGACATGGTGCCCAGAGTGCTTAATCCTGCTAAGGACAGAGGTAGTGGATGTGATTATCCACTGTTTCTGGAGGGGGCATGGTGCCCAGAGTGCTCCATCCTGCTAAGGACAGAGGTAGTGGATGTATCACTCCACCGGTTCTGGAGGGGGCATGGTGCCCAGAATGCTTCATCCTGCTAAGGACAGAGGTAGTGAATGACAGTCTTCACTGGTTCTGGAGGGGGCCTTGCTGAGGCTTACTTCAACAATGGTGCACGGAGTGCTTCATCCTGCCAAGGACAGAGGTAGTGGATGTGATTCTCCACTGTTTCTGGAGGGGGCATGGTGCTCAGAGTGCTTCATCCTGCTAAGGGCAGAGGTAGTGGATGTATCTCTCCACTGGTTCTGGAGGGGGGATGGTGCCCAGAGTGCTTCATCCTGCTAAGGACAGAGGTAGTGGATGTATCTCTCCACTGGTTCTGGAGGGGGCATGGTGCCCAGAGTGCTTCATCCTGCCAAGGACAGAGGTAGTGGATGTGATTCTCCACTGGTTCTGGAGGGGGCTTTGTGCTTCATTCGTCCTGTGACGGACTCAGTACGGTCAGTGCCCTTGGTGCTCATGGGCCAGCGGTGGTTGAGACGGCGGTTCCCTGTTCAGTGGTGCTTGAGACAGCGGTGCCCTGTTCAGCGGTGCTTGAGATGGCGGTGCCCTGTTCAGCGGTGCTTGAGACGGCAGTGCCCTGTTCAGCCGTGCTTGAGACGGCGGTGCTTTGTTCAGCGGTGCTTGAGACAGCGGTGCCCTGTTCAGCGGTGCATGAGACGGCAGTGCCCTGTTCAGCAGTGCTTGAGGTGGCGGTCTCCATTGCAGGGACTCAGCTGCTGGCAGACCTTCATGGCCCAGCGTGGCTTTTGCTGGAGGTCCTTCATGGCCCAGTGGGGCTTTTGTTGGCGGTCCTTCATGGCCCAGCGGGGCTTTTGCTGGCAGTCCTTCATGGCCCAGTGTGGCTTTTGCTGGTGGTCCTTCATGGCCCTGCGGGGCTTTTGCTGGCGGTCCTTCATGGCCCAGCGAGGCTTGTGCTGGCGGTGGCCTCCTGGGCAGCTGGGCTTGTGCTGGCGGTGGCCTCCTGGGCAGCTGGGCTTGTGCTGGTGGTAGCCTCCTGGGCAGCTGGACTGGTGCTGGCGGTGGCCTCCTGGGCAGCTGGGCTGGTGCTGGCGGTGGCCTCCTGGGCAGCTGGACTGGTGCTGGCGGTGGCCTCCTGGGAAGCTGGGCTGGTGCTGGCGGTGGCCTCCTGGGAAGCAGGGATGGTGGCGGTCTTCTCCGCCGTGCTGCTCTTCCCAGACTTGCCGGGTTTCTTGTGGCCCTTTCCTACCTTGGAAAGTGTCACAGATGACTCCACACTCCCACCGGGAACCCTGTGAGCGGCTTTGGTGGCTGGAGTCTTCTCCCTCTCCCGCCGGGCACTGGACAACTTCTGATGCTTCACAGGTGGGGGACTGTCTGTGCTGTGGCTCCGTGCCACACTGGCTGCCCTGGTGGCCGGTGCACTCCAGATTCTGGTGACTACAGGCACCACTGGTCCCGGAGATGTTGTGGCTGATGTGCTAGTTCGGGACCTATGAGACGGACGGGGTGGGGGAGGTGTGGGAAAGAGATCAACGTTGGACAGGAAAAGTTTTTTTGACACACTGGGACAGGTAGCTGGAGGGGTTTTGGGAGTGGAGGAAGAGGTGGTGGTTGTAGGAGGTGTTTGTTTGCTGACTTTGGGTGAAGGTGCATGCGCTGGAGGCTGTCGTGAGGTGGATGGCTGTTGGGTGGGTGTGTGCCTGCGTTTGTGTATCTTGGGAGGGGGCTTCACAGACACACTGGGAGAGGACACAGGGGACGTGTGAATGGTAGTGGTGGTGGTGACTGCACATGAGCGGGGTATGCTGGAGAGGGACGTAAAGCTGTAGAGGTAGTGCATGCAGGTGTGAGTGTAGACGAGACAGGGAGGGAGGAGGGAGACGAGGAGGAGGGGGACACAGTGGATGCAGTGGATGTTGGTATGTCTGCATGTGTGTGATGCTTGCGTGAGTGCATGTGGGATGTGTGGTGCTTATGTTTGCCTGAGCTTCCCTTGTGTGTTGACATGTGTACATGCTGGTCTGTAGGTGTGCTTGGGATAGGCTGAGGTAGAGGGGACTGGGTCTGGGTGGAGGAAGTTGGAGGGGGGAGGCTAGACACAGGGACAATGGCTGCCATCAGTGCTGAGGCCAGAGTCTGAAAAGCTTGCTGAAGGGCCGCCTGACCAGAATGAATGCCCTCCAGGAATGCATTGGTTTGTTGCAACTGCCTTTCTACACCCTGGATGGCATTAAAAATGGTAGACTGCCCAACAGTGAGGGATCTGAGGAGGTCAATGGCCTCCTCACTGAGGGCAGCAGGGGTGACGGGGCAGGGCCTGAGGTGCCTGGGGCGAAGGTGATGCCCACCCTCCTGGGTGAGCGGGCACGGGGCAAAGGCTGAGGGGCTACTGGGAGAGCGGAGCTGGAAGGGGGGTGGCGGCTGTACCTGTAGATGGGGGGACACAGATGTTGCCGCCACCACAAGGGAGCTCCCATCAGAGGATAAGTCCGTGTCACTGGTCTCAGGTCCTGTCCCCACCGAGGAGCTCCCCTCGCCCTTCGTCCCACTGGTGAAGTCCGATTCCGTAGTGTGGCCCTCCATGGCCATGTGGGATGCAGCCCCCTGGTGCTCCAGTGCCACTGCTCCTCCGCCTGATGATGCTAATGCACACAAGAACAGGGAGACCACAAAAAGGGGGGGGACGACAGAAGAAAGACATGTTGAGTTCATGCATTACCGCTTCCGTTGGCGGACACGACACACATAGAAGCCCCATGCACTACGCTGCGCTCTTGGGCTCCACTGTTCAATTCCTGGGAAATGGTCTACAAGGCTATGGGCGACATCTGCACACATAGATGACACAGGGGCATGACTAGGTGTAGTTGTCACTCTACAGAGGTGGGGTGCCACATGGCCTGCCTTACGGAGGGACCTTGCCTATGGAACTCGCCCTGGCCTAGGGAAACCCACAGCCCACCTCCCCCACCCAGACCCCTCCTCTGCGCGCAAAGTCAGCAGAATGCGAGTGTACTCACCCCCTTGTGGCTGCTGTGATGCCCTCAAGCGCCCATCCAACTCCGGGTACGCCACCGCCAGGATGCGGAACATCAGGGGGGTCATGGTGCGACGGGCACCCCTCCTACGTTGGGAGGCCATCCCCAGCTGTGCCTCCGCTCCGCCGTATTCTTGCTCCAGCGGCGAATGTCCTCCTATCTTTTCTGGCAGTGGGTGCTCCATCTGTGGTAGACCCCTAGGGTCCGGACGTCCTTGGCGATGGCACGCCAAATATGTTTTTTCTGGTGGGCGCTGACCTACATGATTTGTACAGGGGAAAGAGAAAGTTATTACCAACAGCACCGTCAAAGTGATTGGCCCCCATCCCTACCCTTGCCATGTGGCACATGCACTCAACGTCGTTTCATGCACACCGCACTCTCCCCCCTTCCTTCTTACATCCACCCCTCTCCACACAGGCATAGCCCATACATCATGCTCCCAGTGTACTTACCTGTTTGTCTGGAGGACCGTAGAGTAGCGTGTACTGAGGGAGGACCCCGTCCACGAGTTTCTCCAACTCCTCCGATGCGAAGGCAGGGGCCCTTTCCCCAGACACTCGAGCCATTGTCTCTTCCAGACCGAGGTCACAGCAGCACTTGCAGTGTAGGTCCTCCCCTGTCGAAGATCAGGTATCGAGTGATTGAACAGATAGAAAATGTCTGTCACGTCTGCGGCGGTGCGTACCGTCACCACCGGCGTACATCGTCATTGGCTCCTGGGACCCATAGGGTCCAATGTTAACCAATGCAGCATTGCGCCGCGGTCTTCGACCGCCTACCGCGACGGTGTACAACGCCAGCGCAGTTACCTCACATCCCATTGTCCCACTTTAGAGGTGAGGTAGCCGCCATTTCAGGGGCCCACATGGCTTCATTTTCAACTGTGTCACACATACCTAGGCCTAGACTCAACACACATACAGGCCACTTTTTGAGTATGAATGGTGTTCTGTGTAAGCTGTGGGTACGTACCTCTGAGTTGTTTGACTCTTTGCTCGCTGTTGTCCTTCATAGTCACCGTCCGCTGGGACATGTGAGGAGATGGCGGCATCCTCCGGTGTACTGACCGTTGGTGGACCTGTCGACAATGGAGGAAAGACATGTTATAATCACATACAGGCTTGACCGTGCCACAATCCAGGAACTGTGTACCCAGCTGGAGCCAGACCTGATGTCAGCTATCCGCCATCCCACAGGAATCCCCCCTCAAGTGCAGGTGCTGTCAGTGCTCCATTTCCTTGCAAGTGGGTCATTTCAAACAACAGTGGCCATAGCATCAGGGATGTCCCAGCCTCTGTTTTCCAACGTGTTGTCCAGAGTGTTGTCTGCCCTGCTGAAACACATGCGGAGCTTCATCATTTTCCCTCAGATGGAGGATTTTCCTACAGTGAAAGGTGATTTCTATGCCCTGGGACATATCCCCAACATCATAGGTGCCATTGATGGGACCCATGTGGCTTTGGTCCACCCCCACAGGAGTGAACAGGTGTACAGAAACCAGAAGAGTTATCATTCGATGAATGTACAGATGGTATGTTTGGCAGACCAGTACATCTCCCATGTGAATGCCATGTTCCCTGGCTCAGTGCATGATGCTTACATCCTGTGGAATAGCAGCATCCCTTATGTAATGGGTCAACTCCAGAGGCACCGTGTGTGGCTATTAGGTGAACACCTGGAAGGAAAACAGTGGGAATGGTTGTCTGGGGATATCCCTCCAGGTTAGTGTGTGTCTAACAGTTGTCCCTCGCCATTTGCAGGTGACTCTGGTTACCCCAACCTGTCATTCCTACTGACCCCAGTGAGGAATCCCAGGACAAGGGCAGAGGAACGCTACAATGAGGCCCATGGGTGAACTAGGAGGGTGATCGAGTGGACCTTCGGCCTCCTGAAGGGCAGGTTCAGGTGCCTCCATATGACAGGTGGATCCCTATTCTACTCACCAAAGAAGGGTGCCAGATCATCGTGGCCTGCTGTATGCTTCACAACTTGGCTTTGGGACGACAGGTGCCCTTTCTGCAGGAGGATGGTCCAGATGGCGGTGTTGTTACAGCTGTGGAGCCTGTGGACAGTGAAGACGAAGAAGCAGAGGAAGAAGACATGGACAACAGGGACTCAGTGATCCAGCAATATTTCCAGTGAAACACAGGTAAGGATACAAACCTGCCTACTACATGTACTTTAACACTACTGCCTCTCTACTGTCTGTCTTTTTCACCCAGTGTATGATCACTGAGTTGTCACTTTCCCTTACGATTTCACAGATCTGATTTGATTTCTCATGGACTAGAGCTGTGTGACATAGGTATGTTGACATTCCAAAGGAAAGAGCTTTTTGCCACAGTTATCGCTCATACAGTATTCCGAAATCACAGACAGACTCCAGATTGTTTTGTGCTTTAAGGGTGTTTATTTTAGTGCTCAAAATTGGAGGGGGTTGCAAAATGTTGAGGGGTGATGGCGGAGGAATGTCCACGGCAGCGTCCAGTCTATTAGTCTCACTGGTGCATTGCCCATATGGGCATAGGAATTAGAGCTGGGACAGTTTAAGTATGGACAGGGTGACAAAGTGGGACAGTAGAATGACAATCAGGGTGGTCTCATTTCTTGGCGGGGGTCTTGGCATCATTCTCTGTCTTGTTACTATATCTCAGGGACTGTTTGCGAGGTGGTTCTCCCTCTGCAGGGGGTGGGGTGCTGTGTGGTGGTCCTGTGGCGGTTCCTCCTGTCCACTAGCGCCGGCCGAGGTGGTGGGCAGTTCATCGTCCATGCTAGTGTCAGGGGCCCCTTGTAGTGCCACAGTGTCCCTCCTGGTGTTGAGTACTTCCTTCAGCACCCCTACGATGGTGCCCAGGGTGGAAATGATGGCTCTGAGTTCCTCCCTGAAGCCCATATACTGTTCCTCCTGCAGACGCTGGGTCTCCTGAAACTTGGCCAGTACCGTTGCCATCGTCTCCTGGGAGTGGTGGTAGGCTCCCATGATGGAGGAGAGGGCCTTGTGGAGAGTGGTATCCCTGGGCCTGTCCGCCCTCTGTCGCACAGCAGCCCTCCCAGTTCCCCTGTGTTCCTGGGCCTCCGTCCCCTGTACCGTGTGCCCACTACCACTGCCCCCAGGTCCCTGTTGTTGTTGGGGTGATGGGTTAGCCTGGGTTCCCTGTAGCGGTGGACACACTGCTGATTGACCTGTCCTGGGGACGGAGGTATGGGCCCGCTGGGTGGGTGCTGTGCTGGTGTTTCCAGAGGGGGGAAGCTCTGTAGTGGCCTGTGACTGGGTGTGGGGAACCGACTGTCCCGAGGTCTCCGATGGGCCGGGCTGGTAATCTAGATCCAGTTGGACAGAGGTGCTGTCATCACTGTGGGCCTCTTCTGTTGGTGTTGTGGACATGTGTGGACCCTCCTGTCCGGTGACTTTGGGTAGGGGTCCTGCAGTGGTATAAAGGCATGATTATTGCATCTGTGTGTGTCAAGGTGTGCAATGGGTGGGTGACCGTGTATCCCAGTGCTTGCATTCCTGTGTGGGACCTTGTGTGATGATGGTTTAGGGGGGTGTATGGGTATGTGCAGTGGGCATGCTTTAGTGATGGGTGTCCATGCTTTGGTGTTGCATGCAGGGCTTGGTGTTGGGATGTGTGGTGTGTGGTTTGTGGTGTTGGGACATTTGTGAGGAGTTGGAGTGATGGGGGTGAGGGCGAGGGTGGGGATATGTGATAGCATTCAGGTAGGGTGGGGGATGAAATAGTAAAGCTTTGACTTACCAGAGTCCATTCCTCCACCTACTCCTGTGAGGCCCTCAGGATGCAGAATCACCAAGACCTGCTTCTCCCATGTTGTTAGTTGTGGGGAGGAGGTGGGGGTCCGCCGCCAGTCCGCTGAACCGCTAGGTGGTGTCTGGAGACCACGGAACGCACCTTCCCCCATAGGTTGTTCCACCTCTTCCTGATTTCCTCCCAATTTCTTGGTTGTTGTCCCACTGCGGTGACCCTCTCCACTATTCTTCACCATAGCTCCATCTTCCTTGCAATTGAGGTGTGCTGCACTTGTGATCTGAATAGCTGTGGCTCTACCCAGACAATTTCCTCCACCATGACCCTGAGCTCCTCCTCAGTGAACCTGGGGTGTCTTTGCCGTGCCATGGGGTGGTGTAGGTGATGTGTGGGGTGATAAGTGTGCTTGACCCAAGGGTAGGTCGCTCCCCCTGCCGCTGCAGCTCCTCCAGCTCCTCCTGGTTCCTGAGTTCCTGAGACCCACCTCACAGTAAGTACCCCCCACCTCCCAGCCCCTCGCTCTGCCCTGCGCTACTCACCCTCTCTCCTGCTCCTGCTTCTTTTCTGCTTTTCTTCTTCTCTGTTCTTCCTCCTCGCTCCTCATCTGTAATCTTCTTCTGTACTCTTCTTTTCCCCGTCTTCTCTCTTCTTCTCTTCTTCCTCATCTTCTTCTGTGGTCTTCTGCCTTCTGTTCTTCGTTTTCTGTATCTTCTTCTGTGTTCTTCTATGTTCTTCTGTGTTCTTCTGTGTTCTTCTGTGTTCTTCTGGTCTCCTGTTCTTCCGGTCTTCCTTTCTTCTGTTCTTCCGGTCTTCTGGTCTTCTGTTCTTCTGTTCTTCCGTTCTTCTGTTCTTCTGTTCTTCTGTTCTTCCGGTCTTCTGCTCTTCTGTCTTCTGTCTTCTATCTTCTGCCTTCGGCTTTTCTGCCTCCTCCGTCTTCTTCTCCCCGCGCCTGCCCTCCTTCTCCTGCCTCATCCCCCTCCCTCACTCGCCTCCCCCCTCTCTATCACCCCTATCTAACCCGTTCGCTATCTACCTCCCTCACTCCTCCTATCTACCTATCTCTCTATCTCTCTATCCCACTATCCAACTCCCTCACTCTCCACCTCCTCCTATCTACCTATCTCTCTATCTATCTATTTCTCTATCTATCGATTTCTCTATCTATCGATTTTCTCTATCTATTTCTCTATCTCTCCCCCCCTTCCCGCCACCCCCTCATTTACCTATCTTCCTATCCTCTCACTCTACCTCTCACCCACCTCTACAACCCCCCCTCCCCTATCTTCACAACCCTACTCCTATCTTTCTCCCTAATCTCCTAAACCTCCTAACACTCACCCCCCTCCACCCTTAAACCCCCCTCCCCCAGCTCTTCTCACTCTACCTGTCCCCCCCCTCGCGCTTTCCCGCCGCGACCTCCTGCACGCCCCGCCCCCAGCTCCCATTCGCCCCCAGCTCACCCCTCCCCCCCTCCTACCTCATATGGCGCCCGCTGCGCGACAGTGGTAGCGACCCTTGACCCAAGGGTAGGTCGCTCCCCCTGCCGTTGCAGCTCCTCCAGCTTCTCCTGGTTCCTGAGTTCCTGAGACCCACCTCACAGTAAGTACTCCCCACCTCCCAGCCCCTCGCTCTGCCCCGCGCTACTCACCCTCTCTCCTGCTCCTGCTTCTTTTCTTCTTTTCTTCTTCTCTGTTCTTCCTCCTCGCTCCTCGTCTGTAATCTTCTTCTGTACTCTTCTTTTCCCCGTCTTCTCTCTTCTTCTCTTCTTCCTCATCTTCTTCTGTGGTCTTCTGCCTTCTGTTCTTCGTTTTCTGTATCTTCTTCTGTGTTCTTCTATGTTCTTCTGTGTTCTTCTGTGTTCTTCTGTGTTCTTCTGGTCTCCTGTTCTTCCGGTCTTCCTTTCTTCTGTTCTTCTGGTCTTCTGGTCTTCTGTTCTTCTGTTCTTCTGTTCTTCTGTTCTTCCGGTCTTCTGCTCTTCTGTCTTCTGTCTTCTATCTTCTGCCTTCGGCTCTTCTGCCTCCTCCGTCTTCTTCTCCCCGCGCCTGCCCTCCTGCTCCTGCCTCATCCCCCTCCCTCACTCGCCTCCCCCCTCTCTATCACCCCTATCTAACCTGTTCGCTATCTACCTCCCTCACTCCTCCTATCTACCTATCTCTCTATCTCTCTATCCCACTATCTAACTCCCTCACTCTCCACCTCCTCCTATCTACCTATCTCTCTATCTATCTATTTCTCTATCTATCGATTTCTCTATCTATCGATTTTCTCTATCTATTTCTCTATCTCTCCCCCCCTTCCCGCCACCCCCTCTATTACCTATCTTCCTATCCTCTCACTCTACCTCTCACCCACCTCTACAACCCCCCTCCCCTATCTTCACAACCCTACTCCTATCTTTCTCCCTAATCTCCTAAACCTCCTAACACTCACCCCCCTCCACCCTTAAACCCCCCTCCCCCAGCTCTTCTCACTCTACCTGTCCCCCCCTCCCTCGCGCTTTCCCACTGCGACCTCCTGCACGCCCCCGCCCCCCAGCTCCCATTCGCCCCCAGCTGACCCTTCCCCCCCTCCTACCTCATATGGCGGCCGCTGCGTGACTGCGCAGCGGGCGCGCCAGAGGCAAGCCCGTCTGCGCCCGTCCGCGCCTGGCCCGCGCCCAGCGCCACGACCCCTGGTCCCCAGCTCTCCCAAGCCCCGCTGATCCGCTACAACCCCACCACCCTCCACGCCCTCAACCCAGGACGCTCCAACACCTGCTTCCAAGCTCACCCCAAACGCACCCATGGACCCTTCGCCTGCAACTCCTGCAAACGCATCTTCCACCACGCAACTACCACGACCACAAGCCCACGTGCCATCAACCACCTCAAGTGCATCCTGGTCAACGCTCGTTCCGTCCACAAGCACGCCGTTGAACTCTGGAACCTCCTGGACTCCACAGCCCCGGACGTCGCCTTCATCACGGAGACCTGGATGAACGCCTCCTCTGCTCCAGACATCGCCACCGCCATCCCCGAAGGCTATAAGATCTCCAGAAAAGACTGCACCAACCAAGTAGGAGGAGGTATCGCCATCGTCTTCAAAGACTCCATCAGCGTCACCACCTCCACCGAAGACACCCCTCTCGCCGCTGAACACCTGCATTTTCAGATTCGCACCGACCCGAGGACCACCCTCAGAGGATCCCTCATCTACCATCCTCCCGGACCGCGCACCCCATTCAGCGACGCCATCGCCGACTTCATCTCCCCGCACGCCCTCGCCTCACTGGACTACATCCTCCTAGGCGACCTCAACTTTCATCTGGAACAAAACAACGACCCCAACACCACCACCCTGCTCGACAACCTCGCCAACCTCGGCCTCAAACAACTGGTGAACACCGCCACCCACATCGCCGGACACACGCTCGACCCTATCTTCTCCGCCAGCAAACACATCTTCTTCAGCCACACCTCCGCTCTACACTGGACCGACCACAGCTGTGTCCACTTCACATTCCGACGCGAGACCCGCCACCTCCGCACTCAACCCATCCCTCGTCGACAGTGGAACAAGATCCCCGAAGAGCAAGTCTTCTCCGCACTCGCCGCCAACCAACCCACCCTCACCACCGACCCCAACGACGCAGCCCTCAGCCTCACAAACTGGACCTCCAACTGCGCAGACAACCTTGCTCCCCTCAAACGCACGCATCGACAGACCAACACCAAAAAACCTCTCTGGTTCTCTGACACCCTCAAAGAATCAAAGAAAACTTGTCGAGCTCTCGAGAAGGCCTGGCGCAAGGACCACACCGCTGACAACATGACCGCCCTCAAGAACGCTACCCGCGAACACCACCACCTGATCCGCGCTGCTAAAAGGAACTTTTTCACCGACAGACTGGACAAAAACAGCCACAACAGCAGAGAACTCTTCAGCATCGTCAAGGAGTTCTCCAACCCCAACGCCAACGCCGTCACGCCCTCACAGGATTTGTGCGAATCCCTCGCCACCTTCTTCCACCGCAAGATCAGCGACCTCCACGACAGCTTCGGACACCAGACCCAACCAAACACCACCGAACCCGCCCCCCCGACCATCACCCTCCACAACTGGACCCACATCAACACTGAAGAAACCAAATCCACCATGAACTCTATCCACTCCGGCGCCCCTTCGGACCCCTGCCCTCAATTCATCTTTAACAAAGCCGACGACATCAACGCCCCGCACCTCCAGGCCGTCATCAACTCTTCTTTTTCTTCTGCTACCTTCCCTGAATGCTGGAAACACGCCGAAGTCAACGCCCTACTAAAGAAACCTACGGCTGACCCGAGCGACCTGAAAAACCTCCGCCCCATCTCTCTCCTGCCTTTCCCAGCCAAGGTAATAGAGAAGACCGTCAACAAATAGCTGACCACCTTCCTGGAAAACAACAACCTGCTTGACCCTTCACAAACCGGATTCCGAACCAACCACACCACAGAAACCGCCCTCATCTCAGTCACAGACGACATCAGAACCCTGATGGACAACAGTGAAACAGTCGCCCTCATTCTCCTCGACCTTTCGGCTGCCTTCGACACCGTCTGTCACCGCACCCTAATCACCCGCCTCTGCTCCGCCGGGATCCAAGGCCAGGCCCTGGACTGGATCGCCTCCTTCCTCTCAAACCGTTCCCAAAGAGTTTACCTCCATCCGTTTCGCTCAGTACCCACCGAGATCATCTGCGGCGTACCCCAAGGCTCATCACTCAGCCCGACACTCTTCAATGTCTATATGAGCCCCCTCGCCAACATCGTACGCAAGCACGACATCATCATCACCTCCTACGCTGACGACACCCAACTTATACTCTCCCTCACCAAGGACCCCGCCAGCGCCAAGACCATCCTACATGAGGGTATGAAGGACGTCGCAGATTGGATGAGGCTCAGCCGCCTAAAGCTGAACTCTGAAAAAACGGAAGTCCTCATCCTCGGCAACACCCCGTCCGCCTGGGACGACTCCTGGTGGCCCACGGCCCTCGGCACCGCACCGGTCCCCGCAGACCACGCCCGCAACCTCGGCTTCATCTTGGACCCTCTCCTCACATGACCAAGCAAGTCAACGCCGTGTCCTCCGCCTGCTTCCTCACCCTCCGCATGCTCCGCAAGATCTTCCGCTGGATCCCCGCCGACACTAGAAAAACCGTGACCCACGCCCTCGTCACGAGCCACCTGGACTACGGCAACACCCTCTACGCTGGAACCACAGCCAAACTCCAAAATCGCCTGCAACGCATTCAAAACGCCTCGGCCCGCCTCATCCTCGACGTACCCCGCAACAGCCACATCTCCGCACACCTGAGACACCTGCATTGGCTCCCAGTCAGCAAAAGGATCACCTTTCGACTTCTCATCCACGCACACAAAGCCCTCCACGACAAGGGACCGGAATACCTCAACCGACGCCTCAGCTTCTACGTCCCCACCCGCCTCCTCCGTTCCTCTGGCCTCGCACTCGCTTCCGTCCCTCGCATCCGCCGCTCCACGGCAGGTGGGAGATCTTTCTCCTTCCTGGCGGCCAGGACCTGGAACTCCCTCCCCACCAGCCTCAGGACCACCCAGGACCACTCCGCTTTCCGGAGACTCCTAAAGACCTGGCTTTTCGAGCAGCAGTAACCCCCTCTTTCCCCTAGCGCTTGAGACCCGCACGGGTGAGTAGCGCGCTTTATAAATGTTAATGATTTGATTTGATTTGATATGTAGTGGGGTGTTGTGTGAGGTGCGTGGAAGTTATGTGGGTGATGGTGTTGTGTGCCTGTGGATGCTAGTGTTGTTCCTGGTGGTGTCTCTATCTGGCTTTCGTTCGTGAATTGTTGTCTTAAGGGTTTGAGGGTGATGTGAGTGTGTGTTTTATATTGTATTGGATGTGTGGGAGTGGTGTGTGTATGTGTATCAGGTGTGTGTATTTCGAATTGTCCAATGTGGTAATGTTTTGTATATGTGTGTGTATTTTGAACACGGCGGTGTGTACCGCCAATGAAATACTGCGGTTGAAAGACCGCCGCGTGGATTCATGGGTCGTGATAGTGTGGGTGTATTTCTGTTGGCGTGACGGTGGAGGTTTTGTTTTCCCCAGTTTATCACTGACCTGTGGTGTGACGGACTTGTGTGGGTGTCTAGATTTTGGCGGATTCCGAACTGTGGGTCATAATAGCTGTGGCGGAATTCTGCGGCCGCGGCAGTGTGTTGGCGGTCTTCTGCACGGCGGTAAGTGGCTTTTACCGCCAATGTTGTAATGAGGGCCTTGATGTGTTGTCTTCTTGAAGGGGAAATGACTAGGGGTGGGTGAAATATTCTGCTCCTCTGGCAGAGTGTTTTTTTCTCAATCACCAGAGTTATGTTGGTGAGCGCGAACAAGAGAAATCACTAAGGTGGTGAGTGCAAGAGAGATTTCTGAACGCGAGCAGTATGACACGACCGCTTCCAATGCGAAAGCTGCCGCTCGCACTGAGGAAGCTGCCGCTCAAGTAGATAATGTACTCGAGCGGCATAAAGAAGTTAGCTCACTCTGGCACTCTGCGTGATGCCATTCACACTGATTTTACAGTGGAGGAGAAACTCCTGGTGCTGAAAATCAGTGTGAACAATGTAACTTACCCAAACTTCGCCTCTCATGGAACTCCTCGTAGTGCAGCAGAGTTTTTTCGATACTTTGCTGAGGTCTGCGTAGCAGAACTCTGTGAACTCCGCCCTGGCGTAGAGATAACGTGTCAATAAAGTAAGTAGAATAAACTCCACACAAATATTTTCATATAGATATCCTGTTCTCACAGTGCCTTATCATTTTCATGAAAAAGAGAAGTTGTTCTATGTCCACTAGCTGTTTGAATTCATGTAAAATGGTTTAAGTTGAAAGATGCCATATTCAGGAGAAACAACATAATTTTCAGCCACAGAGCAGGCTAGATATTGAAAGCAATTTATTGTAAGAGTCGAGTTTTATTAATCATTCAGTAGCAATGAAACACAAATAGCTAATTGTGTGCCATTTCACAACTACCACCACCAAACTGCTGCAATTAAAAGACCATAAGGAGCAGAGGAAGCTGCTGTGGGCAGGAGTGGATGCTGATAGGTCCCATGGATCAGGTTCTGTACAGTCAGTTGTTTTATTATGTCCTAAGTCAGCAAACCTGACTGATTAAATTGTTTGTTTAGCACCCTCTAAGTACAGTCCACAACCTATTCATATTGTTATGACATGTTCCTGTGATCTAAAGAACATCACACACTAAGAAGACCCACAACATTTCCCTACCCCACTATCTGCTTTTATACCCTCTCATTCTTTCCCATTTTCACCACCTATGCTCTCTTCACTGTATTTCACGGCTCCATGTAGTGCCTTTATGTGCTTGCCCAACCATTTTACAATACGATGGGCCTGATTTAGGGTTTGTCTGGTGGAGTACAGTCCGTCAGGATGTTCGAGGACAGTACACCCGGTACCCTAAAGGACTACCATTTGCCAGATGGATATGACCACTCTACCAGCGGTCATCTCCATACACAGAAGGGACTACCATCACAGTGGTTTATTTCAATATACTAAATGTTTTGTGACTGTTCAATGTCAGTTTTAACTTTTTTTTTTGAAAAAATAATCTCTCAAAGTGGTAGTTTATTTTTGAAAAACCAAAAAATAATGAACCACATACTCTGTAAGTTTTCTCCCAGCATGTGGTGGCCATATTAGGTTTTTTTTTGTTTCTCACCACCATGTTTTTACTGATAGTGATGGGCAGGATAAAAATACATTACACCACCCACCCTAATTAGTGTGAGTTTTTAATGTGCTTCTGCCAAACTGCCTTACTCCACTGGGCTGTTGGAGGAGATATTCTATTGGTAGAGCCAATGGGGCTCCATCCGCAGAATACCTAAGATGTTGAGAAAGGGGGCCGACGGCTTGGTGGACAGGCTACTCAGTTACATTCTCAAAGGAGTACCCTGTCTGGTAAACTCCAAATCAGTCACTCTTTGTTCCCATTTCAAATAGATCCTTTCACACAGTCACTATATGGATCTGCATTCTGGACGGTGTCCCTGAAGCTCTATGCTGTTATTTACCATATCCTGTGTCTCGCTCTTTGTCTCTGCCCACCAGATGTTATCCCTCCCTGTACCAGCTCATGTTTCACAATGTCAAATATGCAGCCCCACTTTCTTGCCCTCATTTGCACTTTCATTGTATGCTCCATTGTGTAATTCTTAGGTTATTCAGTACATATGTCTGTGATAATAGAGTGTACACAAATGAGTGCTGTCAGAGTGTGCATCACCTGCAAAGCCACAACCATTAGGTGTGCCAGGTTACATATGTCCGTGATAATAGTGTGTACAGAAATGATTGCTTTTAAAGTGTGCATCATCTGACAGACCACAACCATTAGGTGTGCCAGGTTCCATGCAGAGACTAACTATTTTTTTGTTTGATGTTTTCTGCTAAATGGACTCTATGAACTGCACTGAACTCTAGACACATAGATAAAATAGATATAACGCTGTTCCACAGCCACAGAAACCCCCCGTTTGCAGCAACCCTGATTCTGTACACAGAAATCTCATGTGTTTGTATTAACAGTGCAGGGTTATTGAGACCATACAGCTCACCCAGGGATTTACAGCACTGTAGTTGACATTTGTATGCAATAGAGTACTCCAGTATGACCCTAGGTTGGCCTCGGATTATTTATTGTAAAGGGATAATAAAGTGGCATATAAATAACAATGGCTGCTGCCTTCAGTGAAAAATATACTGTGTGTTGTTCTCTATTGCCAGGTATTCCGTACTCTTTCCTTTCTTAATCCATTAACTACTACTCCACCTTCTCCCCCCTCCACAACATCCCCATACATTACCTCTAGTTCCACTCTTCCCCACAATTACCAAACTGTCAGAGTGCATAAATGTAGTGATTGCATACCATGGTTTGGATCATGCTGTAAAAGTGTAAGTGTGCACTTATATTTGCTTTTGGATCTGTAAGGGTGTGTGTTTAAAAGAGAGTGAGTAAAGTGTTTGTAACAGTGCATGCATGTGTGAGGGAGAATTTGTGACAGTTCTGATGAGACTGATGGATTCACTGACTCTTACACTTGTACAGGGGTCAACAAAGGTGCCACTATGCGTGAGAAAGACGAATTTCATTGTGCCAGACCTGTCAGCCATAGGGTTGTCTCTCCCTGATCTTTTTATCTTACTCCCCCATATTTGTCTGATCTAATGTTTGTTGGCCTTAGTACTGTGTGCACTTTACCATGGCTAACCAGTGCTGAAGTGCATGTGCTCAGTCCTTAAATCATGGTAGCATTAGCTTATTCCCCCATTGGCATATTTAATTTACTTATTCAAGTTCAAGATTATTATTCAGAAACAAAGGCAACCATAAAAGCACATATATTAAAACAACAATTCAGTAATTCAAAGATTAAAAGTAAACAACACAGCGGTAAAAGCAGACAGCACAATGTCCATAGAAGATGAATGTGTACACAATAACGTTAAATCAGTGATCATAAAATTAAGCGCAGATACTAATGCATTTCGTAAAAATATATGCCTGTACATAAGGACCAAATGCGAAATAAGCATTTAAAAATGGGTTCAGCTGCACTTCCTATAGCAATAAACAATATGTCACTCAAAAGTGCATAATGCTTCGAGAATGGGCGGGTAGTTTGAGAAACGTACTTACATGTAAACAGCAAATGTATATCTGCCAGATGTGGGGGATGCTGCAAAGCTGGTCTGTATCGCTGAAAACTATTTATTTTGATAAATGAAGTTAAAATTGTTTAACATAAAATTTACATAAAAGGAAAAAGTGTAAAAGAGATTGAACCGATGTGTCGTTACACGGACATAGGCAAGCACTAAAAAAGTTCTGATAGCCCAAGGGTAAATATAATAGGTGCATAATTATACCTTTCCTAAATCAAAACAATAAAGCTATTTCCCAACGCCCTCGCATGCTTAACAGATAGTTACCCGAAGTGCCTACGGGGCTCAATAGCAAATGAGGAGAAACTGAGGATTTTTTCCCTTCCTTCTCAAGTCTTTGTATGCACATATGTTCTAATAAAAGCGCTTTCACACTTTTTCCTCTGCTTTCTAATGGTACTCGAGTTATGAAAGAGGTGAGACAGCCCAATCTCCAGAAGAGTGTGTTTAACATAGAGCCCTTAACACATGCTGGGCAGTCTTTAATGATGGCTTGATTCACTGTAGCCTCTTTGGTCCACCAAACAGATACCCATAAGAGTTAGGGACAAGCTCTGATACGGATCTCGATATAACTAAAGTCAAGTTCTTCGTGACATATGAGGTGCGAGGTAGATAGAGGAAATGACAACGCCCTGGATTATGGCACAGTTAGCATTGCCCCAAATCTCGGTTCGATATGCAGCCACAGGTACACATTGGGTTTTGTAGATCTGTAAAATAGGGAGAAGTGCGCTACCCCCAGGTGGCTGTGAAGATTAAACAAAGAACCAACTGATCTGGAAAGCTTTAGGGGCATATTTATACTCTGTCTGTGCCGAATGTGCATCAAAAAGCAGTTCAGAGGTGCCCTTCCCTGCCCCCAGGGACAGCCCCTGCCACCCTCGAACACCCCTGGAGGACACCCATGGATGGGGGGACCGATCCCAGGTACGTAGAGGTACGTATATTTTTTTAATTTTGTTTAAGTGGCATAGGGGAGCCTAACTTGGGCACCCCTACATGCCACTGTGCCCAAGTCCCTGTGGCATGGCCATTGGGCAAGGGGGCATGACTCCTGTCTTTGCTAAGACAGGAGTCATTTCAATGTGGGTTGTGCATAAAAAAATGGCGCAAGTCGGGTAGAGCCATGATTTTTTACTCTAACCTGACTTGCACCATTTTTTGAAGCACAACCCGCATTTTTCCCTACGCCTACGCTGCCTGGTTAGAGTCATTTGTTTTACTCTGACCAGCCTGCAGCGCCAATCCTTAAATAAGGTGCCCGCCTGGCGCGTAGGAATGACGTTAGCCAGTGCTAAAAAAAATTACGCAAACCAGTGCCGGCGCTGGTTTGCTCCAAAAGTATAAATATGGGCCTTAATCTACAGCTTTTGATATTGGGCACCCATGAGCCTAATGAAACAGAAGCTACTCCAAGATATGAAAAGATATATGTTCTGAACAAGAGTTAATTGCTGACTGTATGAGAGAAAGCACAAATACATTTAGGGCCACAGGTCATAATATATGATTTTATGGAATCGGTGTGCAGATCCAAATCTGCCACAAATTGTATACAAGATGCTACTAGTAAGCGCAGGGCTCTGGGGGTTTGGGCCATCTATAATGCATCATCTGCATAGAGGACCATGAGAAGGGATATACCATCAACCTTGGGCACATCCGGGGTAAAGGTGGTTAGATAAGGACTCGCGTTGTTAATATGTACTATAAATTAAAGGGGAGCCAAAATGCATCCCTGACCTACACATGGAAGATTTCAAACTTACCAGAAAGCTCG
The DNA here is from genome assembly GCF_031143425.1 of Pleurodeles waltl. Taxonomy (NCBI): domain Eukaryota; kingdom Metazoa; phylum Chordata; class Amphibia; order Caudata; family Salamandridae; genus Pleurodeles; species Pleurodeles waltl. Next base: position 397,959,640 of record NC_090439.1, read on the forward strand.
CCATTCTCCCCATGTCTTACTCGGGAAGTCATGTTCTCATGCAAGTTAGCAAGGAAAGACAAAAGAGCTTCATCCCACCACATAGTCAAAAGCAGCCTCCATAATTTGGACCAGTTAAAAAAATCAAAGGCCAACAACATATCTATAAAGCCCAAGTAGACTAGGCAACGTTTTGCTGTTGTGTAGAGGCCAATAATAAAATGTACATTCAAACACTGCTCAGTAGTGCCAACACATTTCCTAAAGCCATATTGGCAGGTATATAGGATATTATGTGCTGAGGAATATTCACTAATTCTATTGTAAATAACTGTTCCTAAATATTTTGACAGAAGTATCAATTAGTAACAATTAAAGAGATCGTGGGCTCTGAGAGATTATCCTTTTTAGATATTGTGACTATAATTGATATGGACCGAAAACTTAGAAAAGGGATTTGTGCAAGATTGTTAAAAACATTTGTTAAAAGCAGCACCTAAAGATCAATTTCACACTTTAGCAAATCTATGGAACCCAGAGGGTCCACGTGCCTTACCAACATCACTTTGCAGAATGGCCTCTACAACCTCACAAAGCAAAAATGATAAACCGATCTGTGGATTAAATCTAATAGTAGACTGTTTGATGGAATTAACAGAATAGATTCTGTTAAAAAAATGGGACCCCCAAGCTCTACTTAAAATATGACAGCTAGTTAGAGCTGTAGGGGAGACACAAAGTGAGAGTGGCGTCTTCTGTTGACCAAAAAGACTTAAGGTCATTTATGGACACAACTTTCACTAATTGTTCCCATTATTGCATAAGAACCTCGCCCACCTTTTTTAAACAGTTGCTTTATACATTTTGTGCATGACAGCTACTGTGACAGGATCTCTGGGGTTGGCAGATAGGACAGTAGGCTGCTGTTGATTGCCATTTGAACAGTCACCATTAAACCATCTAGGTACATTGTTTTTGTTCCCCATAGCTTTAGGGTGGTTTTTCATATGAAAGTAAAAAAAGGTGACAAAAGAACCCACAACCAAATACCTCTCAGCTTCCACCACCAAACAGCCCAAGAATACCTCACTATTATCCCTAAGTAGGATTTAAGAAAGTGGGATGGACTACCAAGTCTCCAGATCAGTCTTACACTATCACTGGTTGTTTGGGGTCTGTCAGCCAAAGCTGTTTCTTTTTTTATTTTCATTACAGCATTAAAACAAGACTGCTTTAATAGGATTGTGATGGCTAACATTTGAAGTAATAGCATATCTATGCTCTAATAAGTTTCTTAAAACACTGGAGATAAAGATGTAGTCAATTACTGAGGCACAGCCTCTTCTGCTAAAAGTAGGAGGTGACATTTTATTTAAACCCTCTATTTCCATAACGTTACATAGATCATGGGAAGAAATATGGGCGTCCAACTACTATCCTCTTGAATCTATTGGGCCCTTGTTCACCACCAAATATCCCATCAGTGAATAATGTCTCAATTTTGTCTTAAAATGGGCACCTAAATTCATGCGTGTTTTGTACCCCTCATTAAAATGAGCTTTCTTGATTGAATCAATAAATTCAAAAATAATTGGAAACTTGGGCCCATATTTTAGGGCTTTTGGTGCAGGGCTCAGCAAGTCCTCTTGCTGCACTGCCCTGCGTCAAAGGGAAAGGGCAGGAATGTGCTATATCTATAGCATATGGGGCATTCCTGTCCTTTCCCACTGTGCAGGTGCCATTTTAGCAGCCTAGTGCAAACGCAGGCACCCTTGCACCAGTCTGCAAGGGTGTCTGCATTCTAGGCAGGATTGTTTTTGTGCAGGAAGGTGCACCTTCCTGCAAAAAAACAATCCTGGAAGTCTGTTTCTTCTTCCTATGTGGTATTCAAAAAACAGCACACGTAGAAAGAGGAACAGACGAGGAGAAGTAAAGATAAGTCTACTTGTTATGCCTCCTCTGAGAAGGCATAAAGCTTAGGTGCATCTCCAGCTTTAGAAGGTCTTGTAAATCTGGGGATGCCTCAAAATCAAAATCCACAGGTGTTGCATGGAAACACCTACCACAAGGTCCATGGAACGCCTCCCTTGCACATAGTAAGGCAAAGTGGTGATTTGCACTGCCTTGCCTTACTCCATATCTGGGAGGCCATTGAAAACCACGTGTGGCCTCATAGATATGATTTGGGGCTCATAAATATACCCCTTAGTGTTTGGAATATTTACAAATTCATTGTAGTAACAATTAATTAAATAAAAACAAAAGCTATGGGCCACCTTAACTCTAAAGCCTCGAATATTCTATCCAGGAGTTTTTAGAAGGTGAACTTTCACGTTCAAAGACAGACTAATACAGATAAATAAAGTCCCACAATACTGCCCACGCCAGGAGGGTGTAGCTGGTGTGCAGTAATGTTCTAATCCTTCAAAATCCAGGGATGACAACTCGCAAGTGGCCTGGAGGAATAGAATATCAAAGCCTCGATTGTCATTCAGACTGGAGAGTCTTTTCATGCAGATCAACTATTTTACAGTTCAAAATTCTTATATCAGAAGATGGCATGCTAATTCTTGTTACAGAAACTATGCTGTCAGGTGAAGGGATATGTTGATCGATTTGTATAACAACATGCCCCATGTGATTGATTCTCATATTACCTGAAAGGCAATCCTTTTTGTTCAAATTTGACAATATCCCAAATGTGTTCCTGACCTCCATTGATGGCATATAATCCTGCGATGGATAGAATACTGGAGGTTTATAGAAGAAGCCCATATGCTGTATGGCAACCTCTCTATGGCAACTCTCACCACCTGCATGCAGATTAAAAATATGCATAACTTAAGCTGAATGTTTAAAAATCACCTCAATGTGGTCCTTTGTGATATCTTTTTCCGAGGGCCCAACCCATCCCACCCTGCGATCATTAAAATCTTGTTACCATCCATTAAATTAAAGTTTCTATTTCTGCATAACCAGTGAATGATTTTATTGTGCAAATGGTAACAGAATTCAGATTGACCATGTTTTAGGGAATACTCAAGCCAACATCAGCACTAGGAGACAGGATGATGGTTGGCGACTCAAAATTGGGATGTTCAACAGCGCTAGAGCCACCTACATGTATTGTTCTCTCCTGTGGCTAACTTTTCATCAAAGTGATTTGGTATGGAAATAGGGTGATAATCTAACTTCTAATCTTTCATTGATATTTGATTTAAATTATAAAACGTGTCATGAGTGCTGTAATATCTGGGTTAATTAGCAGTGTGAGGTGAGGGTGCGAGCTTTAGTTATCCTAGAACGCTGTAGTAGGGGAGTCAGTAAAGAAAGAAAGATCCACAAGTTGATGAAATATAACGAGGAAGTTTAATTATCCAAAGTAAACAGCATAGGATAAGAGCCATGGCTCTTCACTGCCGCCAGATGAGAAGCTTTGAATCAACTCCCTCTCACCTGCCAACCAAAAGTAAACATTTTCTATGATGGAATAGAACACATTTATATCAGGACATAAAAGAATGTCACAAGGCAATCCCATTCGAATAAAGACCATAGAGTAATACACATTTATAATAAACAATAATACTACATCATCTCCCTCTCATAAACAAATTACCAAGATCATAATCCAACAGTTTTATGGGCAATTTGGAAACTCTCTTTGTTGCAATGGAATCCTGTGAAGAAAAGGAAGTGGAACTATTACCATTTGCATCATTGTCAACAACACTGTTCTTCAACAATTTAGATGATTCTGAATTCAACACACCAGAAGAACTAGCCAAAGAATCAAAAACATTTGAATCAGAAGCTCTATGATTTTCATCATTCCTAGGAATCTCTGCCTCAAAAACAATGTAGTCATCCTCTAATGCCATCCACATCTTGTTGTGTATTTCCCTTTTTGTGCATCAGATATGAGTACTAACCTACTTTTAGTCCACCAACCTATTACCTGTCAGAAGCATGGCATTGTTGGAAACACGCTCAATTCTCAAAGGAGGAGAGAATTGAGACATCCCTTTTCTAACTTTGAAAGATTTTTTGATAAGTACCCATTGTCCCACATTAAAATGTCTCTCATTTATGTGTTTATAAGAATAAAAATAGTGTTTTTGTTGAGTTTGTTTAGTTTGCACCCTTTCTTGAAGCAAACTTCTCAATTCAACTTGCTCAAGCCATTTATGTATATGATCTAACCATTTGGGAAAAACATTTGACATACATTTACTCCCTATTAGCAATTCAAAAGTAGAAACGCCTGTTGTAGAATGTGGAGTAGAGTTGTAAGAATTCATTTTACTTCTTAGAAACTTTGTTACTTCTACGCCTAAAGAAAGAGCTGTTTGAATGCCTTCCTTGAGAAAACAATTTACTCTCTCTACCAAACCATTTGCAAAAGGGCTATATAAGGCTGTCTGAAGATGTTTAATGTCACGTTTTAAACAAAATGATCTCATTTCATTGGAAATGAAATGAGCACCATTATCTGTTACTATTTTTTTAGGAACACCCTACATAGAAAAAAACATTTTCTAGAAAAGGAATAACAGATTTGGTGTTTGCTGACTCTACAAATGAATAATAAATCAATTTCGAATAGTAGTCAACAAGTACAAATAGAAATCTAATAACCCAAATGTACCCATGAAGTCCAAAAGTATTTTCTTCCAAGGTTGATCAGGGAAAGGAATAGGATGAAGTGGTTTTTCAACTGTTTTCCAATGTTTGTCTGTAACTATGCACTGTGGATACAAATTACTAAATGTTGTAACTTGGCTGTTAATGCCAGGGGACCAATAGTGTTCTCTAATGTTCTTGCAAGTAGCAGTAATACCTAGATGGCCTTCATGCGCTAAGGTAATTAATTTTCCCCTCAAAGCACAAAGAGGAATAAAACATCCACCTCTAGTGCAAATGCCATTTTCACGAGAAAGTTCTGCTGAAATTTGAGCATATGGTTCCAGAGAATTCTTAAGAATATGAATATGTGCCCAACCTTTTTGTGTAAAAGCTAAAACCTTCATTAAAATATTATCTTGAAACGTGGCTTCTAACCACTCTTTTTCAGATACAGCTCCATTGAGTTCTGACACAGCATCAATACTAGCAACGACACACACTCATAATCTTCACTGACATCATGACTAACAGGTAAAGGTAACCGTGAATGACAATCAGCACTAAAGTTTGTGCCACCTTGAATGTAATGAATGGTGAAATCATATTCTTGCAGCTTAGAGTGTAAACACACAAGGCGAGCAGAGGCTTTGCCTAAACCATCATCCTGAAGTAAATACACTAGAAGTTTATGATCTGTGTATTGGTTAAAAGAGTTGCCCCATAAATATGTTGTAAGCCCAGACACAGGCTAACGCTTATCTTTCAATTGTGCTATAATTCTTCTCCGGGTCTGTGAGACTTTTTGAAGCAAAAGCAGAAGTGATTTGTTTGCCATTGACTTTCTGACCAAAACGGCTCCTACACCTTTCATGCTGGCGTTCACATTAATGAAACATTTTTGGCCATGAATGAAAGGACATTAAGCCAGAGCCTTAGTTACTAAATTTTTTACAGTAGTGAAGGCTAACTCAACATCTGTTGACCATGTAAATTTGGCACCTTTTTTGAGTAAATTTCTCATAGGTTGAACTGTGGAGGCATAGTTGGAAACAAAGCGAGCATAGTATTCGCATAAACCCAAAAACGACTTTAGTGTATCTTTGTCAGTGGGTGCTGGAGCTTTAAGTATGGCTTCCTCATTGCAGAATTTTAGCTTGATGCTTTCAGTGGAAATAGAATGACAAAGAATGTCAATTTATTGTGCCACAAATTTTCATTTTTCTGGCCTGAGAGTGATTCCCCTATCATTAAGAATAGAGAGCACTTTTTCCAAAACAGTAAGGTGTTCAGCTTTAGTTTTCGCGAAGATCAGAATATCATCTTGGAATGCTAGCACATTTTGTAAATCTTTAAATAAAATATCAATTACACCCGGAAAAACACTCACTGCCGAGGCGAGACTAAAAGGTAACTATTATGCTGTGCTCAAACAGATATGACATCGCACAAGGTACGATTAAATTCCGGTTTTATTTTCATGTATCAAAGAACCACCTCCACAGTGCGTCCCCAGCTCCACTCCAACTGCCCTTCCTCACTCTCCGCGCCTCCCGCATACCCTCGCTCGAGCCGCCGCATCTCCCGCATTCCAACCCTCGAGGCCACATTCCACCATCCCCATTCGGCTCACAACTCGCGAGCCAAACACAAGACCAACAGCACACAACATACCACATCTCTCTTTTCTTTTTTTTTTTTTTTTTGACTTAAGCTTAAAACAAAACCATACAATAACTACTACTAAAACAATAAGAACTATTGAATAAAACACTAGCACTAATTATAACAAAAACAAAAAAAAAATTATTGATCTGCTCTTAATTTCCATGGCAAAAAAATTTCACGGGAAGATCTGCGTGGAGAATGTCCTTCATAATGTGAGACCGACTTTTGAGTATTCGAGTCATGTAAGTTTTGACCATGTAACAATGGACTTTCATTCGTACACCTATCAATGTCATTACAAAGACTCAAGTCAGAATCATCAACTAACTTCACCACTCTGGAAAGATTCCACCATCGACCATCTTCAATCATAATGGCACTTCCACAAACTTTCTTTACCCTGACTGGCTTCCCAAAACAGTCATCACCTTTTTTTACAGACACACATTTTTTTATACGCACCAAATCTCCAGGAAACACCTTGGTTAACTTGGTAGCTTTGATAAAATCATATCTCCTCTTCATACGTTCTTGACCTAACCTCACTTTTTCCCACTCCAATTCCTTTTTACCACCACTCAGTCCTTTGGAGTTCAGCGAACTCTCCAACCAAGAAGGGAAGAGAACGGTGGTCGGTTTACGTCCTTTTAAGGCTTCAAAAGGTGACACATTTGTTAATGAATGAGGTGTGGAGCGATAAACCCACAACATGGTGCTCACAGCTTCAAGTATGTCATAATTATTGTGCCTTTATACAGTCACTAACCCCACGGTTCATCCTTTCAACCAAACCATTTGTCTGGGGGTGGTATAATGAACTCTTCAAGTGCTTGATACCAGATTGCTTAAAAAAATTCTCCATTTCAGAATTAACAAATTGTACACCATTGTCAGAAATGATGACTTCCGGAAAACCCTCCAGCAAAAAGACTTCCTTTAGAAAATTCACTGCATTAAATGCTGAAGGAACAGCATAAAAGTGAACCTCAGGCCATCTACTATGATAATCCATGAGAACAAACGCATACCGTAAATTGTGAGGAAGAAAATTAAAAGGACCAATCATGTCAATCCCCAGCTTAGACCATGGTCTTGCAGTAATTTCAATAGGATGCAACGGTGGAGTAGATACTTTCAACCCCTTTTCCGCTGAATTGCAAACATGACACCTCTTGACAACCATATCAACTTCTTTGTCCATAGATGGCCACCAATAACTCTCCCTTAACCTCCTTTTTGTCATAGTTGCTCCAAAATGTCCTTCATGCGCTACATTAATCAGACCCGAACGTAAATCATGCTGGGGAATGCACCTTTCACCCCTCAACAATATCTGATCTTCTATTGAGATCTCACCCGCAACCTTACAAAATGGTTGTAACGGTAAAAGAACATTCTTTTCACTTGGCCACCCATTAACAACAAATTCTTTAACCTGGTTCAAAATGGGATCTTTTGCCAAAGCTACCTCCCAATCATTTTTGTTATAGGCTCTGGACATTGGTAGATCCACTGAAGCAATAAAACAATCCTCTCTATCATCCTCAGCATCAACACACTCCAACTCATCTACAGGTAACCTAGACAGAAAATCTGCTCTCACATTGAGCTTCCCCGGCAAAAACTTAACCTCCACATTATACTGCAATAACTTTGTGGTAAGACGAGCAATACGTGGGGTAGTGTAATTGGTTTTTTCCCCCCCAAGAATGTATATTAAAGGTTTATGATCAGTCACTATAACAAACCTTCTGCCCCATATGTAACTCCTGAATTTCTCACTTGCCCAGACACAAGCCAACAATTCTTTTTCAATTACTGAATAATTGACCTCAGCTTCCCTCAACACTCTAGAAGCATAGATGATGGTGACTTCACCATGTTCTGTGTTCTGTACCAAAACTGCTCCTAAACCATATTTGCTGGCATCAACCATAATTTTACACGTTAACGCAGGATCATAGGAATGTAAAGCTTTAGCATCAGTCATTTCTGCTTTTACCAATTCAAACGTGTCCTGACAATCCTTGTCCCATTTAAACTCAACACTTTTCTTCAACATATTTGACAGACACTTCATCTTGGAAGCATAGTTCGGAATAAACCTAGAATAAAATTCACATAATCCCACAAATGAGCGTAATTCATCCTTATTCTTAGGGGGAAGACAATGGCGAACAGCATCTACTAGCCCAGGTCTAGGTTTAACTCCCTCCGACGAAACCACATGTCCCAAAAATTCAATCTCTTTACTCCCAAACACACATTTCTCCTCCTTAACAACAACCCCATTCTCTTCAAAAATCTGTAAAACCATCTTGAGCACAGTATTGTGAGCCAGTAATTGTTTGCCAAAAATCAAAACATCATCCTGAAAAACCAATACCCCCTCGACATCTTTCAGCAGAAATGACATAATACGCTGGAACACTGAAGCAGCCGAAGCAAGGCCAAAGGGCATTCTACGAAATTGGAAAGTACCAAACGGAGTGTTGAAAGCTGTTAAATGCCTAGAATTTTCATCAAGGACAACCTGGTGATAAGCTGAGGCCAAGTAAATTTTTGAAAACCAGACTGCGCAACTAAGCTTCTCAAGAAGATCACAAATTCTAGGTAAAGGGAAAGAATCTACCCAAATCTCTTTATTGAGACTTCTTAAGTCAATGCATAAACGAATTTCACCGTTGCGTTTGCGAGCAACCACAATGGGGGATAACCATAAACTAGATTCAACCGGTTCAATTACACCAGAGGATTGTAACTTTTCCAAATCCAATTTGAGCTCCTCCCTCAAACTAAATGGAATCGCTCTTAACTTGTGCTCAATCGGAATCGCATTATCCTTAACCTTGATTGAATGCTTAAAACCTTTGATACAACCTAATTTTTTTCCAAATACCTTAGGGAACATCGAATGGAGAGTAGACAAATTCATATCACCACAGTCCCTAACCACCATTACCTGCTCAGTGGTACCTGGTCTCAATACCATCCCAAATAGGCCTTGATGGAACCAGCCTAAAATATTAAGACCTTTGACAGCAACATACACGTTACCATGGATCTTGCGCCCCTTGAATTCCAAAACATCTTCGATGAAACCTTCCAATTCAATCCTCCTTCCTTCATAATCAATCAATCAATCAATCAATCATGGTATTTATAAAGCGCGCTATGTACCCGTCAGGGTTTCGAGGCGCTGAGGTGGGGGGGGGGGGCGCTGCTGGATTAGCGGTCGAAGAGCCAGGTCTTGAGGAGCCTTCTGAATGTGAGGAGGTCCTGGGTCTGGCGAAGAGATGTGGGGAGAGAGTTCCAGGTCTTGGCGGCGAGGAAGGAGAAGGATCTGCCGCCGGATGTCTTGCGCTGGATTCGGGGTACGATGGCGAGGGCGAGGTTGGCGGATCGGAGTTGACGTGTTGGCGTGTAGAAGTTGAGTCTGGTGTTGAGGTAGGAGGGTCCGGTGTTGTGAAGTGCCTTGTGAGCGTGGGTCAGGAGTTTGAAGGTTATCCTCTTGTCTACCGGGAGCCAGTGGAGTTCCTTTAGGTGAGGGGAGATGTGACTTCGGCGAGGTATGTTGAGGATCAGTCGGGCGGAGGCATTTTGGATACGTTGGAGGCGTTTGATGTCTTTGGTTGGTATGCCTGTGTAGAGTGCGTTGCCGTAGTCAAGTCTGCTGCTGACGAGGGCCTGGGTCACCGTCTTTCTGGTTTTTGTTGGAATCCACTTGAAGATTCTGCGGAGCATTCGAAGGGTGTTGAAACAGGAGGAGGAGACGGCGCTGACCTGTTTGGACATGGTGAGGGCGGAGTCCAGGATGAAGCCGAGGTTTCTTGCGTGGCTGGCAGGGGTGGGTGGGAGTCCGAGGACGGAGGGCCACCATGAGTCGTTCCAGGCCGAGGGAGTGCGTCCGAGGATGAGGACTTCCGTCTTGTCGGAGTTGAGTTTCAGGCGGCTGTTGTTCATCCAATCGGCGATGGATTTTAGTCCCTCGTGGAGGTTTGTTTTGGCGGTGAGCGGGTCTTTGGTCAGGGAGAGGACGAGCTGGGTATCGTCGGCGTAGGAGATGATGCTGAGGTGGTGTTGGCGGGCCAGTTGAGCGAGGGGGGCCATGTAGACGTTGAACAACGTGGAACTGAGGGAGGATCCTTGGGGGACGCCGCAGATGAGGTTGGTGGCTTTGGAGTGGAAAGGGGAGAGACGGACTCTCTGCGTTCTGTCGGAGAGGAAGGATGAGATCCAGTGGAGGGCTTTATCTTGGAGGCCGGCTTCTTGGAGGCGGGTCAGTAGGGTGCGGTGGCAGACGGTGTCAAAAGCGGCTGATAGGTCGAGGAGGATGAGGGCTGAGGTTTCGCCGTTGTCCATTTGATGTCTGATGTCATCTGTGGCGGCGAGGAGGGCAGTCTCAGTGCTGTGGTTTCGTCTGAATCCGGATTGTGAGGGGTCCAGGATGGAATTGTCTTTGAGGAAGTGGGTGAGCTGAGTGTTGACGATCTTCTCGATGACTTTCGCTGGAAAAGGGAGGAGAGAGATCGGACGGAAGTTTTTGAGGTCGTTGGGGTCAGCCTTGGGTTTTTTGAGGAGGGGTTGGATTTCTGCGTGTTTCCAGCTGTCCGGGAAGGTGGCAGAAGTGAGGGATAGGTTGATGATCTTGCGGAGTTCGGGGGCGATGGTGGCGTTGGCTGAGTTGAAAATATGGTGGGGGCAGGGGTCCGTGGGGGAGCCTGAGTGGATGGTGTTCATGGTTGCTATGGTTTCTGCCTCGTCCACGTGGGTCCAGGCGGTGAGGCGGCAGTCGCGGGAGGAGACGTCAGGGGTGAGGTCTGGCGGTGGACCGGTGATGAAGCTGTCGTGAATGGTGGTGATTTTCTGGTGGAAGAAGGTGGAGAGATCGTCGCAGAGTTTCTGGGAGGGCGGGATGTCGTTGGAGTTGGCTTTCGGATTGGAGAGTTCCTTCACGATGCCGAAGAGTTCTTTGCAGTCGTGGGCGTTGTTGTTGATGCGTTCGGTGAAGTGGGCGCGCTTGGCGGTGCGGATCCGTCATAGGAAACAGGAGGTCTGTCAGGTGGAAACAATTTCCTATTACCCCACGTTCTCTTGAACAACTCTAAAGTTATCATGGTAATGCGTGCCCCAGAATCCACAAGCAAATGAAGTGTTTTACCCCCCACACAAATATCAACATACGGGTCCACACACTTTTCAAAATCATTCAATGAAATTTGCTCATCTGTGACAACCACAATCCTGTCACGGAATTCATTTTCCAAACATTGATTCGACCCTTCACAGATTGCAGACACATTGCTGATTTTTACATTCTTGTCACTCTTGACACTCTGACACACTCTAGCAAAGTGGCCCGTCCGCCCGCATTTGTGACAAATAACATTCTTAGCAGGACACCCTTTAGAGTCTTTCAAATGTGGCACATTCCCACATCTAAAACAAATATTGCTACGTTTGAAAAACTGATTTTCGTTAGCCTTGAGTTCTTTGCGTGATGTGACAACATTGACACCAACTTTGTCATCTTCCTTGCATTGACACGAAAGTTCTTTAAGCGAAACTTGGGCCAACTCAATGCTTTTTGCCTGCTTTATAACCTCCTCAAGTGAAGGATCACCCATCGTAAGCAGTCTTTGTTGAATATGTCTGTCATAACAGTTCCCAATGAGTTGATCCCTGACTAATTGATCACGAAATGCACCAAATTGACATTGTGCACACAATTTACGAAGTACACTAACAAAATCATCTATCGATTCATTTTGTAGCTGGACCCTCTTGAAGAATTTGTGGCGCAAAACAACAAGACTAGGTTGTTTATCAAATCTCAAAATCAGCTTCTTCACTGTATCCTGATATTCATCCAATTCTTCATTATCTGACATTTCAATTTCAGGAGGGTGTTTCAAAGTCTCTCGGCCTTCAAATCCCAGCGAATGTAACAACAAAAACTTCTTCCTTTCAGGTCGATATCGTGATGCCCCAATGGCTCCTAAGTAAGTCTCAAAAGCATCGAACCACTGAGACCATGACACTGGTGGTTCACCAGGTGTATCAAGAAATGGAGGAGGAGCAGAGACTGACTGCATATTTATGAAATAAAATTAAATCTTTCAGAAGTTGAAAAAATTATAAAACACCTTCACTGGAATTTCTGATGTAATTCTGAACAACTTTTGACCAGCATACAAAGCTTGAGTTGGAGCAAAAATTGTTGAAAACAAATCTTGACCAAAAAACAAGAAAATAAAACATACAGCCACTAGTTGCAACCTCCTCGTTGACAATGTTCAAGCCACTAGTCCGTTTTCTAAAGGAAATTCACCTTCTTTTCCATCTAATGTCTCTTTTTTTTTATTTTATTTTTTTATGACAAAACGTCCTGAATTGTAAGATTCAGTTGCTCAAACACCCTCCGCACAGGCAGTTGCAGGAGAGTGCGCGTGAAGATTTTGAGTGAGGCAGCACTCGTGGCTGGGGACTGAAAATAAACAAATCTTCAATACAATACACGCTATGTCCTAAACGCGTATTAGAGCGTGTGTAAAAAAAAATTCCATAACATCACAGCAATCCAGCCAAAAGTCTCTTCGTGACTCGTACCCTCGAAGAAACAGATCTCACCTTCGCCGGAGATCCGTTAATGGCGCTGCAACCGCTTGAAAGATGTTGACTGAGCGTAGGTTCGGAGGTGGTTCAGCGAAGAATCCTCGTCGCCAATATTATGCTGTGCTCAAACAGATATGACATCACACAAGGTAGGATTAAATTCCGGTTTTATTTTCATGTATCGAAGAACCACCTCCACAGTGCGTCCCCAGCTCCACTCCAACTGCCCTTCCTCACTCTCCGCGCCTCCCGCATACCCTCGCTCGAGCCGCCGCACCTCCCGCATTCCAACCCTCGAGGCCACATTCCACTATCCCCATTCGGCTCACAACTCGCGAGCCAAACACAAGACCAACAGCACACAACAGTGACCTTAAATACTTGTACGATCCAAAAGGTGTAATGATTGTAGTGAGCTCTTGGGATTCAGCATTCAAGGTTATCTGATTATATGCAGCATGTAAATCAATAACTGAATATACTTGGATTCCCCTATGTTGGCCAACATTTCTTGTATCCGGGGAAAAGGATGACAATCAAGAAGAATGTTATTATTAAGTGACCTAAGGTCTACACACAACCAAAGGTCTTCCGATTTTGTTTTAGCAAGAACAATGGGAAAAGCCCATTCAGAAGATTCAGTGGGAATTATAATTCCTTCTTGCTCCAAGTTTTCCAGTTATTTTTTTCAAATCATCTCAACGACTGATAGGCACTGGTCTCACGTTTTGAGAAATTGGCTTGGCATTAGACTTCAGCCTGATTTTGTGTTCAAATCCTAAAACAGTGCCAATCTCAGATCTGAAAACCTTCAAGAATTTGGAAATCATAGAAGGTAGTACAGCAGCATGTGTTTCAATAGACAACACCGGTATCTCTCAAAGGACAATAGGATCATCCTGTCCAGGTTTGAGATGAATTCCTAACTTGGCCAGATCCATCCAACCTACAATATTCTTCCCATTAACAGCAGCATACATTTTGGTCCAAATACTTCTGCCAAGTATTTGTAAACGTGAATAAAAGTAGCCAAGCAATTAAATCTTTTTGTCACCAAATTCTTCAGGACTACTGTCTGGATTTCCCAGTTTAAAAGTCATTAGCCACAGAGAATAAAATGTACTGTCAGCCAATATATTGAATGGCGCCACCGAATCAGCCATAGCTAATAGAGATTTACCATTAATTACAGGTTCAGAAATAGGACCCTTAATGCTGACATGTTACTGATCATTATCAATAGTAAGAACTACATTAGTAAATTTGTAAGAACAATTTTGAATTTGAGTATCATAACTAGTAGCAATATCATACGGACTTTCGACATCAACATTATGTATTCCAACATTTGAGCTTGAGGGTTGAGATCTGCAAACAACGTACAATGACCAATTTTCTTGCACTTCATATACTTCTTGCCAATAGCTGGACATGAGGGATAGTTCCCCAGGTGAGTTTGTGAGCCACATCTATAGCAAATGTTTTTTTTCTTTTTTAGGGTTGAGTCTGCATCTTGTGAGACCTGATTGTGCCACCCACATAAGTAGTCCCTTAACCCTGTCTCAGGCCTGATATTCCAAGGCCTGTATGTGCAGTTTCACTGCCAGTTCAACTTGGCATTTAAAATTACTTGCCAAGCCTTAAACTCCCCTTTTTCTAAATATACATCACCCCTAAGGTAGGCCTTAGGTAACCCATAGGGCAGGGTTCTATTTAGGGATAATGTAAGACATTTACCTGTGTAGTTTATATGTCCTGGTAGTGTAAAACTTCTAAATTTGTTTTCCACTACTGTGAGGCCTGCTCCTTTCATAGGTTAACATTAGGGCTACCCTTATATACTGTTTGAGTGGTAGATTCTGATCTGAAAGGGGTAACAGGGTCATATTTAGTATGGCCAGAATGATGATACATAATCCTGCTGACTGATGAAGTTGGATTTAATATTACTATTTTAGAAATGCCACTTTTAGAAGGTGAGCATTTGTCTGCACTTAAGTCCTTTTGTGCCGCACAATCCACATCTGGCTGGGTTAGTTGAGCACCCCCCTTGTGCATTTCACTCAGACAACGCCAAACACAGGATGCTCAGTCACACCTGCACACATCTTCATACTGAATGGGTCTTCCTGGGCTGGGAGGGTGGAGGGCCTGAGACTTACATGTCAAAGGACAGTTGCCTTCCCTCACACAATAGACTGCCAAACCCCCTACTGGGACCCTGGCAAACAGGATGGAAATGAAAGGGGACCTTGTACACTTCTAAGCCACTCCTTGAAGTCTCCCCCACTTCAAAGGCACATTTGGGTATTTAAACCGGGCCTCTGACCCTACCAACTCAGACACTTCTTGATAAGATACAAACTGGGAAAGAAATTCTGAACCAGAACCTGTAACCTGCTAAGAGTAGCTGCCTGGCTGCCCAAAGGACTCACCTGATTGCTTTGCTGTAAAGGACTGCTGCCTTGCTGTTGTCCTGATGCATTGTTGCCCTCTGGCTCTGATGAGAAGTGCTCTCCAAGGGCTTGGATTGAGCTTGCCTCCTGTTTCCTAAAGTCTCAGGGCCAAAAAGACTCCATCTCTGCAAAGAACTCCTTATCTGGCGAGAATTGATGCACAGCCTGACAGAATCGATGCACAGCCTGCCCTGCTGTGAGAAAATAACTGCATCGCCAACCGGAACGATACAGCCAGACTCCCGGAGTGGAGATCGACGCAGCGACAGCGTTGCGACCGTAACTTTGACGCCGGAGCAACGCAGCCCAACTTCCTGCAAGAAGAATCGATGCAGTGTCTGCTGTGTGACAGAAATTTCCCCGCATTGCCCACCGGATCGACGCAGCTCCTGTGACTTCATCCTGCACGCCCAGGATTTCTCTGCATCATCCCCAGGGCTTCCAAATACCCTGCAACCCAAAGAGGATCCAGGCCTACGCTCCACAAATCGACGCAAAGCCCTTGCTGTGTGGAAAAGCATTGACGCATCGTCTGTATGCACCGGGAGAAACCGACACACACACCCCCGTTTTCCACGCATCTCCTCATCTGCGGTCCCGTGCGAATAATTTAGACCAGGTACTTTGCACTTGCAAGAGACCATTGTTATTTTTAAGAACTAAAGACTCTATTTATCATTACAAAAGTGATATTTCAACTGGTGGTTATCACATCTTGATAGTTTTTTATCTTAATCTACTCAGATAAATATTCTATATTTTTCTAAACCTGTGTGATGTATTTTGGTGGTGTTATACTGTGTTACTGAATGATTTATTGCACAAATAATTTACAGATTGCCTTCTAAGTTAAGCTTGACTGCTCAGGGCCGAGGTTCCAGAGGGTGGGCACTGGTTAATTTGGATTGTGTGTGACTTACCCTGACTAGAGTAAGTGTTCTTGCTTGGAAAGGGGGTAACCTGACTGTTAACGAAAGACCCCATTTTTAACAATGACTCAGTGCCCCGAGTGTTGTAAAAATATTGACGCATCATGCCATCACCATCAACGCATTGCTCCATCAAAGGTACTTTTTCAGCAAACCCTGCATGGGTTCTATAGCCGGCCTACACTCCAGCGCAGTTGGCCTAGATTTTGAATTTGCACCGCTCCCATGTGACGTCAAATAAGAGATGGAAACTAGACAACTGTAGAAATATTGAACTCAGGAGGGAAAGGGACGCCTTTGCCCCCCGCCACGCTCCCTTGAGGGTAGTACTCTCTCTTAACGGTTGACTGGTTTCATGACCTGTTGCTGGCAAGGAAATGAAGCAAGCGAGCCCCATGGTGATGAATTCTTTTTGATTATTATTTTTAGCTTTGCATTGTGCATGAATATATAATCACTGTATATCCAGATATCTAATCCATGATTAAATTTAGTGTATTTTCATTGTTTGTTTTTATAAGCGTTATTATTCTACTACTGTGATTATTTTTGGAGGTGTATTCATGCTGCATTTGACTTACATGTCTCCTCTATTCGAACCTGAAAGAGTGCTTTAATAAATGTATTACTCAGACCAAGAGCTCGCATTGGTGGAATTCCTTTTATTTGTGTTTCCTCTCTGTTTAAAATAAAGCAGTACACTTTTATTTCGTTGCAGTGATTTTCTTCAAATGTGCACTTGTGTTGTACATCATTACAAAGTGCCTTAATAAATGTGTTTCTTGGACTGAGAGGATTGCATACCAGAAATTCCTTTCAGTATTTGTGTATTTCTTCTTAATCTGCAGTGAAGCAAAACACCAAGCCACGCAAGCCTACCTTGAGTGGTCCTGCACTGTGTAGTAAATCTGGAGTAACGCAAGGCAGCTAAAATTGCTACCTTGTGATACTCTGCGCCAGGGAGGCATTCCATCGGTGCAGTGTGGATGTTCCCACACATCCATCCATGGATTTTGTCACATTCTCAGATTTTCCATGGGAATGCATCAAAATACTACGCCTTGCCAGGGGAGGCATAACAAAGAGCAATATCTTTATTTCTCCTTTTTTTCCTCTTTCTATATGTGTTGCATTCTGCTGCACACATAAAAAGAGAAAAACACCTCAAAGGTGTGTTTTTGTGCAGGAAGGTTTTCCTTCCTGCACATAAACAATCCTGCCTGCAACACAGGCACCCTTGCACAGTGGTGTCTGCATTGGTGCTAGGAAGCCAAAAGTGACCAAGCAGAAGAAAAGAGCAGGAAAGGAACACACTTGCTTGCCACATACCTAAGAATGCATATGGCTGGACATCTAAGCTTCTGTAATTATTCAGGTAAATCACAATGTAGTTATATCAACCATCTGATGTCCGGCTAGGTACCTGCCAAAGAGTTTAAGGCTACAAGTGATTGTCGAGCAGATAGTGCGTGAAAGAAGGAACACTATAGACAGATAGGCTCAGTTCTAAAAGGGAAGGGCTAATTAAAGCGTTACAGGTCTAAAGTCACTGATTTATGTTACGGCAACCATTGTTCAATCCTTTAACACGCTTAGGGGCAGATTTATGGAAAGTGGCGCTGCACTAAGTGCAGCACCACTTTCCCTGTGCCCCTTAGCACCCCCTTACTGCCACCATGTGTGCGTCATATTTAAAATACGGCACACCATGGCACAGAGTGGGGGGCAATAGGGTCATCTTTTAATGACTATTGATGTACAAGAGTAGCGCCAAACTGTTGTTGTACATAGTGGCCCATTCTAAAGAATGGAAGCTCCCTTTTAACACTTGCTATTGAGCAGGCATTAAAAGTGCCATAATAAATGGTGCAAGGAAAACCCAAAGATTTCCTTGCATCATTTTACCGGCTGTCCTAATGGGGGAACACCCCCTTTGTGTACATTATACCTGGCACGGACATAATGTAGCACAAAGGGTTACAGGGTGGCACAATGCATGCATTGCGCCACCCTGTAAATACAGGAGGGGGATTTTGGCCTCGTTGGGCCACATTAACGTCAAAATAAATTATTTTAATGTAGCACAAAATTGCACTTGGTAGAAAACTTCACTAACGCAGTTTAGCACCAGCTTGCGCCATTCCTGAGCACCAGCAGGGCACCATATTTAAGGAATGGTTTAAACCGGTGCAAATGGTGGGCTAGCATAAACAAATGACGTTAGCCGGGTGGGTGGCAGTATGGAAGAAGGGGGTTTTGAACCAAAAAATTACATTAGGCTGGTTAGACCAAAAAAAATTACTCTAACCAGCCTAGCATCACTTTCTGACAGGAGTCATGCTCACCACCCCAATGGCCATCATAGGGTACCAGTGTCTCCTGGGCATAGCCATTGCCTGTGGCATGCAAGGGGCCCCAAGTTGGGCCAAATGGCACTTTAATAAAACATAAAAAATGACTTACCTATACTTACCCTCCTTCCCTGGGATGGGGTCCTCCATCCTCCGGTGTACCTCTGGTGTGGGTGGGGGTGTTCCTGGGGCTTGAGGAGGGCACCTGTGGACCCATTCCATGGTGTCTAACCATGGAAATGGGTCCACATGCCCCTTAGTGCCTGGTATGACCCAGGCGTTAAATAATGGTGCAAAGCAATTTAGTCCCCCCTCCCACCCGTGCATCATTTTAGCACTGGCGGATAAATATGGGGCTATGGGATTAGCACCATTTTTTAGATGGGATCGCCTACCTTGCATCTCATTGATGCAAGGTAGGTTCATGCATCTAAAAAATGGTGCAAACTCCAATATTTTGCAGTTAGACGGGTCTTATGTCAATATATAAATATGGAGTTCGTTTTGCACCGAATTTGTGTAAAAAAAATTATGCAAATTCGGCACAAATGGGGTATAAATATGCCCCTTATTGTATCTTCAAACAGATCTTTTTTTATACCTAACTCTACCATGAATCATTTTCCGGTGTTAAATAAGCAGTACCATGGTCTATAAACTATTAACTGCATATATTAATTACCTTGCTCCGGCTATGTGAACCTTTTAGCTCATTCCAATGCCCCTCAGAAAATACCTCCTTCAGGAAGCAATTCAGGAAGCAATTCGGTTATAAATGAGATAAGTAATGCATAAGTAAATGCATAGATTTTCATTAACTCATGCCCACATAAATGATTATTTGCCTGCAGTTCGAGAGCCCTATATGCTCTGCTTTACTAAGGCCAAACATAAACATCAATTGTCAAGTTCGTTTTCCATTTGCTTCACACATTGAACTGTAATAGATGGTTTTGACTGTTAAAAGAAGTTAATTTAGACTATGAAGTGTGTTGGGTTGTACTTAATTTAAACATGCTTATATGCTAATGTTGTTCTGGATACTGTATATTGAACGGACATTATCACCTATAGCTAACACAGCCTATTATATATTGTGTTAGTAGCACTTAAAGTGTTTCCTAATGTGAAATGTGTCTGTTAGTTTGTAACAGAAAAGGATGATGACTGAAGCAATTCCTGTTCACAGAGTGCTCCTACAAAATATATGTAATTTTAATGCTATTGCAAGACTTCAATTGGTGAAGCATTCCAACAAATTCATTTTGAAGTAGTATTTTTTTCCTTTAAAACGATTGTCGGTGATAACAGCATTTCGAGATTTAGGGGCATATTTATACTCTGTTTGCGCCGGAATTGCGTCGTTTTTTTTTACGCAATTCAGACGCAAAACTAACTCCATATTTATACTTTGGCGTTAGACGCGTCTAGCGCCAAAGTCCATGTAGTTTGCGTCATTTTTTTGCGTGGACACCTACTTTGCGTTAATGATATGCAAGGTAGGCGTTCCCGTCTAAAAAAGTGACTCCGAGGCATGTGCGCCGTATTTACACTCCTCGGCAAAAATCACGCCCGGGAGTGGGCGGGTCAAAAAAAATTACGTCCTGCCGCTTTTGCGTAGTTTTTTAGCGCCTGGTCAGGGCAGGCGTTAAGGGACCTGTGGGCTCGGAAGGAGCCCAGAGGTGCCCTCCCATGCCCCCAGGGACACCCCCTGTCACCCTTGCCCACCCCAGGAGGACGCCTAAGGATGGAGGGACCCATCCCAGGGAACATAAGGTAAGTTCAGGTAAGTATTTTTTTATTTTATTTTTGTGGCATAGGGGGGCCTGATTTGTGCCCCCCTACATGCCACTATGCCCAATGACCATGCCCAGGGGACAGAAGTCCCCTGGGCATGGCCATTGGGCAAGGGGGCATGACTCCTGTCTTTGCTAAGACAGGAGTCATTTCAATGGGGGTTGAGAGTCGAAAAAAATGGTGCAAATCGGGTTGAGGCGATATTTTTGCCTCAGCCTGACTTGCCCCATTTTTTGGCGCCCAAGCTCCATATTCCCCTATGCCGGCGCTGCCTGGTGTACGTCATTTTTTTGACGCACACCAGGCTGCGCCGCCGGCTAACGCCGGCTAACGTCATTGAATAAATACGGCGCCCGCATGGCGCTTCAGAATGGCGTTAGCCGGCGTTAGATTTTTTGACGCACAACTGCGTTGGCGCAGTTGTGCGTCGAAAAGTATAAATATGGTCCTTAATTTTTTTCCACACTTGCTGTAATCATTGGATGCATATCAGCTACCTAGCTTTATTTAGCGCACAGAAAATCAATAGTCAACATTTCAAACAAACGTACGTTTCCTTACCGCATTTAAAGTTGCACTTTTTGTTATTCTAAACCACCGATTTTACTAAGTATTTTCTTCCAGCAATGTGACAAGTGCTTCTGTTGGCTGTCAGTTTCTGGCTTCTGAATATAAAATGAAAGCTAGCTGAGACAATTAACAGTTGGTAAATAATGTATTAACTTAGAAGGGATCAGAACACACTCACGCCAACCTGCTGCTTTTTTACAGGCACAAAAAGCATATATTTTACGTTATGATACACCGCCCAGGGGAAATAGTATATTGAAGCGAGATCGCGGTGTCTTACATTTTTATGTTGCAAACTTGTTTGTCAGTTCTGTTTGTTGGTTTTCATGGCTTGTTTTACTTGTTGGTAGCACAGCATTTTTTAGAAAATGAAAGAGAATTCTGAACGATGCTTCAAAATGTATCTCCGGGTGACACATAATATTTCGATTCCAGGTACTTTATCCACTTTTACATGAGCAAAATAAATTTTAAGTAGCAATTATAAAAAAATTGCTGTTCTGTGAATTTCGTCTTTTAATTCATCTTTGAGATGTGAGCTAGCACAACTTGAAATAATCACAAAAGCATCAGACCTGGACACCTTGGTCCCAGCGAAAGCACTACAGAATATTTGCTACAGTTATAATGATTAGGGCCCTAATTATGAGTTACCATTGGAGTGTGATATTTATTACACCCAGTAAAATCTGGCACTGCAGGGGTCCGAGTTTATCCGGAATAATGGGTAATAATGTGAAAAGTTTGGTGCTTACTGCCGCAAAAAAACTTTATCTATGTGAATTGTGTTAGTTTTCACCTACTGACACCGACCTGCAGCAAATTCTGAATTTCTGAATAATATAAAAAGAAATACAAAAAGACTTAATGGGGCTCTGACCATATTCAATTCAAGATTACTCACCAATTCAAAAATGTGAGTTGATTACCGACCCCGATATACTTAGATGGAACTGCACATTTGCACCTTCGTTTATGCCTCAAGATCAGTTATGCCAAACAACTACCCAAGAAGCTGGACTCGAGATACCCGACAGATAAGAAACCCATAATCAAGGAATATGTTATAAGCAGATTGATTCAGAAACTACTATTGAAGCAACCATTTCAGCTTTGCCTGATACCATGACTGGTTTTCATCTCAGGCTTGGAAAGAGTCCAAGAAATCCTCAAGCAAACAGCTGATCAGTGGGGCGGAACAACTCTACGTCTATTCAGTGTTTCGGCTCTGTTTAACACAGTCTGTCATCCCACTTTACTGCACAGTCTCAAGGAGTATGTAATCTCACCAACAGCTGAGGACCGTGTCCCATTCCTCACAGAGATGCAACAAAACATCTGCCCCAGCCCATGTCTAATCACCATTAAATATTGCAGAATTCACTACAGAAAACGGTCCCAGCTTGTCCTTCAACTCCGATCTTAGTCCTCTCTGGAGCATCATTAAAGCTCTCAGCTTCTACGCTGAGAATGCACAGATCAATCTGAAACAAGAAAACCCACCTGACACAGACCCCTGTTCTCTGACCCACTACTCCTTGGCATTTTCAAGGTGAATGAATGATAACCACCTCCAACAAAATGGGACACAAAATAAACTGAAATTCCAATGAGGGAAGCGTGGGTGATTGGGCATCTTGCTTTAGACCGAAAGGCTTAAGAAACATAGAAGCCCATGTGCTGCAGGTACCAAATCCAGGAGCCTTGGATTCCTAATGGATGCCGAGCTCTTGCTAACACTTCAATGTAACTATACTATCAAATCTGCTTTTCACTCTCTTAGGTTCCTGAGACACATATTTGCCTCGTGGGCCCGAGCAACCACTTCTTTTGTCCTGGAGCGACTACTAAACCGGCATCTACATAGGTCATATATTTTCATTGGATCCATTGAATACAGAACACAGGCTCCGTGTAGCTAGACTGTTCATTAGCTATCAGATTTCACACAAATAACTCTGCTTTGCTCGTTCTGTGGTAAAAAGTAGTTTGACTTCTATTTTCTGGAACAAAACCCCACCCTAGGATGAACGTTAGGTGAAAATTAGCATTTTTAATGGTTATCCATTGTCATAGCTATTACTTGCAGTTGTGTGATACCACTTTCTGTGCTTGATTTAAATCCCTCTAGCATTGTATTGAGGAAACTGACAGCCCGTCCTACTTTCCTGAATTAGTCAAATGCTGGCTTTGCTTCTGGCAAGGGAGCAATGGTAGAAGAAAGCCAGGTCCTGAGGCCAATCCCCACTACACAAGGTGAAAGGTCTTGTGCAGCAGGGATTGGCTGTCTCTGTTGAGTTGGTGTATGGTCTGACCAAATCCACTCCCCGTGGCCAATCTGTCTTGTGCCAAATGGGTACATAGCAGGTGAATCAAATTCCTCAGGTAAAAACTATATGAATTCCAGGCCTGTGCGGAGTTCAAAGGGTTGCCCCACACGAAGCTCCATGAAATGCCCAAAAAACTCTGCTGCGCTACGTGGAGTTCTTCAAGTGGTGGAGTGAATTAGGTTGCACAGTTCGGGCTGATTTTTAGTGACAGGTATTTGTCCTGTGCAGAAAAATCACAGCAAAAGGCTCCCTGGACAGCACAAAAGGGTGCTGCTTCTTTTCTGCGGCTCAAGTTGATTTTCTACTCGAGCGGCAGCTACCTCAATGCAAACAGAAGGTTTCTCAACGTGAGCAGTCACAACCATCTGCGACTGCCCGCATAGAAAAATCTTGCCAGGAGGTGGTCTTGAGTAAGATTTTCCTTGCTCTTGCCCGCCAACTCACTGTTCACGAGCACGAGTGAGGAAAGAACTCCGCTCCACTATGTTGAGTTTTTCAGAACTTCTTGCTCTAAGCGGAGCGCAGAGTGGGAAAAACTCTGCAAACTCCCCGAGTGGAGTGGAGTTCACATCCCACCCCTAATAGATTCACAAAAATGATACAGTTGAAGCTTAGCTATGGCTTAGAGAATAAAAACACATAAAACTTAAAGTTGTTCCTTATGATATAGAACACACACAATGTACACCATAACTCGAACCACTACCATGTTTATTGTAACCCTTTGCTGATGGCACATAAAAAATGCTGTTTACGTCATGTCACCTGCCATGCTCAGTATACCACTTTGCAGAAGCAAAACATGGTGGGTGCATGGGTGTAGGATGAATTCCTTGAATATCCATGAATCTATTTCGGAGCTTTTTCAGTTTTGTGTTTAGTTAACTAACCTTAATGACATATGTAATTATATATGTTATGACAAGGGCTAAATCATGAGCTTTTCATTTGGTGTGTGAATTAAGGTCTGCATGGTTGTTTTCTGAGTTATTCATTTTAGGTTTTGTTTTGCAAACATTATTTCATTTTAACTACATTTTCAGTAAATTTTCAGACCTATGTTAAAGAGTTACAACCAATTCTATCATATCTTCAATGTAACAACAGTTTTTTAAAAACAAATATGAGTATGTTTGTGTGTGCTCATATGTCTGCTTCTGTGTGTAAGTCTGTGTGTATGTCTGTGTCTGTGTGGATGTGTAGATATTGAATATATGTGTGGCTCCTGGTCACTTAATAGCCACAATACCGGAAAGGAGAACCACAAAAAGTCACTAAATTAACATGTGCTAACCCCTGGGCAGCTTGGCATAAAAAGCAGTCAGCTTTAGCTTGGAGATAATGTGCAGAGTAATTTTGAAGCATGTTGGAAATGGCCTTTCTGAGGAGTCACCTCCAAACTTTTTGCCTTCCTCCTACTCTTTTTCTGACCTAATTTTTGCAGGATTTAGGACTCTGCGCACTTTACCAATGCTAATAAATGCTAAAGTGCATAAACTCTCTCCTTAAAACACGGTGACATTGGCTCATACCCAATTGGCTTATTTAATTTACTTGCACATCCCTAGTCAAGTGCACTACATGTGCCCAAAGCCTGCTCTGCGTGAAAAAACACTGATGCATCATCTGTGTGCACCGGAAAAATCAACCCACAACTCCCCGTTTTCCACGCATCTCCTCCTCGCTGTCCCTTGTGGAGAATTTGAATGCAAGCCAGGTACTTTGTGCTTGCAAGAGACATTTGTTGCTTTTTAAAAAACTAAGGACACTCTATATCTTTTTTACAGTGATATTTCAACGTATACTTATTGAATCTTGATAATTTTGACCTGCATCTTACCAGATAAATATTATATATTTCTCTAGACACTGTGTGGTGTATATTTGTGGTGTTCTAGTGTGGTATTGCATGATTTATTGCACAAATACTTTACACATTGCCTTCTAAGTTAAGCCTGACTGCTCAGTGCCAAGCTACCAGAGGGTGGGCACAGGATAATTTGCATTGTGTGTGGCTTACCATGACTAGAGTGAGGGTCCTTGCTTGGACAGGGGGTAACCTGACTGCCAACCAAATACCCCATTTCTAACAAAGCACACAAACATTAATACAGTGTAAACACAACACAAGAAGAATGTTACACTCAGTAGAACTGGAGTTATGAAGTTTTAATGTTTTTAATAAAAAATAGCAATCAAATTGGCAACCATGGACATCTAGTTGTGCGAGGCCAGGTCAAAGTAAAAAAATATTGCCAACCACAATGGAGTGCAGGTCTGATACAAGAAGTGGATTGGGCCCGGTCATAACTTACCTTTGGACTCTGAAGAATTTTCAAGAAAAATATTTTGAGAAGGGAAAGTTCAGCAGGGCAAGGATGTAGGTGGTGTCTGAGGAAGAGGCCTCATCATCGGGGAGCCTCTGGGTGAAGTCACAGTGAATATTTCTATGTTCAGGCTGACACTTTTATGGAAGTGGAAAATCTCCTGCAGGACGAGGCTGAATCCCAAGACATGTTAAGAAGGTCAGATCCACAATATAATACAATAGTATAACATGTAGAGCACATTGATACTTCTGACTAAGTTTCCCAGTGCTAGGATGTTGATTATGTGAAGACAAGTTGCTCACTGAGTGGGAAGAAGTTAGACACATCTAAAGAGCCAAGTTTTCAGCTTTTTCCTGAAAACAGTTTCAGAGGGGCAAGCCAGAGTTCCAAGGGTAATGAGTCCCAAATTTTTAGTATCAGCTGACTAAAAGTGCAACCACCAATTCTCGCTTTTTGGGTAATTGGAAACAAGTGGGGCCCTGAAGAGAAAGAACTTTGTAGCAATAACAAAGAGTCTTAAAGGTAATCATTTGTTGTGCCAGCAGCCAGTGTAGTTTCTTCAATGCTATGCTAATAGAGGCAAGTCTAGGAAGTCCAAGCAGTGTCTGAGCTTCCACATTCTGAAACCGCTGAAGCCTATTTAACAGAAATTGGGAAACAACCACGTAGAGAAAGTTAACGTAGTTTAATCTGGATATGACCAGAGCCTGAACTACCGTTGTTTGGACGGAATTAGGGAGGAGATGGAGGATTTCATTCAGCAATCTCAACATCCCGAGTCACTTTCCTGCAAGGGCATTGATCTGAGCATCAAACAAAAGTTTTTAGTGAAACCAGATGCCCACATTCCTAACCTTGTGCCTAGGAGGTGGTAAAGGGCTGTGACTGTTGGGCCACGAAGCGTTGGACCAGATGTTAAGATGCTTGCTCAATACCAAGACCCCTGTCTTCCCAGCGTTAGCCTTCAAGCCGTGAAGATCCATCCAAGTAGCAACCTCTGACAAACATGTGTGAAGAGAAGAGGGCATGAGCTTGCTGCTTTGAGACATGGTGATGACAAGTTGAGTGCCATCAGCATATGAAATGAGAATAAAACCACAGCACTCAGTGCCCTCAGCCAAAGGGCTAATGGAGCCCTGTGGCACTCCTTCCAGCAAAGAGCGAACAGTCAACTGAAATGGCTTTAGTGAAACCTGAAAGTTAGTCCCTTCAAGAATGAGGTCAGCCATTGCAATGCTTTGCCGTCAATGCCACTGATCCAGAACCCCTTGGCTATGATATTATGCAATACAATATTGAATGTGGCACTGAGCTCAATCTTAACAATAGCCTCAGTGTTGCCCTCATTGATAATCCACCTCATGGACTCAGAGGCAAGGGGCAAGTCTGAGTCAGTGCTGTAAGAGGGGTGGAAGCCTGATTGCACCCTATGCAGGAGCTTCTAAACTTCCAGAAAACTGGAGAGTTGTTTGTTTATATGGTTTTCCTGCTAGCTTAGAAAAAGAGGTAGCAGTGAAATAGACCACTAACTTTCAGGCTTAGATGGAATGAGCAGAGGGTTTCTTAAAAGAGGGTCACCATAGCATGTTTCCATTATTGAGGAATACAACCAGAGGACAGGGAGAGATTAAATAGTTCACACACAGCAGGTTGCATAATCTTGCAGCCCTGCTCCATGATGAAGGAAAAAATTTAATCTGCTGGAGAACCAGATTTAATGGCAGAACAGAGGGAAGTCAATTCCCTAAGTGAAATTGGATAGAATTTTCCAAGCTTAATATTGTCAGCTAAAGAGTCAAACCACATTTCTGGCTACGGGAGACTTCTAGGTTCTACTGGCAAGGACATATAAATTTTCTTCACTTTTTCAGCAAAATAGAGGTTAGTGCATTAGAAAATTTCTTCAGAAGGCAGAGAAGAGGGTGGGGCAGAGGGCAGTGAGGAGAGGGATGTAATAATCTGAAACATTTCACTTAAGGAATTGCTGGTGGCTAAAATCCTCTAAGCGTAGTGTTTTCAACGAGACTAATAAATAAGATGGTGGTATGCTTTTAATGCCACCTTATAGTCTGCCGTACAATGAGTGACATAATTTGTTCACCAGAGTCCCTCAAGGCTCTCACATTTCTTTTTAGAAGCAAAGCATTTGTCATTGAACCATCCTGCTGAAAGAAAGACCACTGAAAAGGATTTGCTGCCACAGATCATGGTGGGAGTAGCCACAAAGTCAGGCTGACTGTCAATGCAGCTTGGGCAGATCAACCAGCAGGTTGGTTCTGGTCTTTCCTCAGTTCTCAGAGCAGTATTTACTTAAATGTGTTTTGAGTCTCACATTTAAGAATTTGCTACAAGGACACTTTGAGCACTAAGGGTTTAGGGCTGGTGGAACACTACTTCAGGGTTTGAGACTCACTCTAGCAGGCTCCAGATGCCCATTCAAGATAGTGGGAACCTTTTATGTCCCTGTGGCTTTGAACAGGAGGCCAGGAAACTAGGCTGTGAAGTCACTCTGGTTGTCCCGGGTTTAGGCGAAGGTGCAGGCCTCAAACAGTAGGGCTGGTCTCTGAATGTTCAAGGCAGGCAGGAGGCATAAAAACAGTCCTTCCAGGTGTAGCAAAGCAGTCTTGGGAGTTCACAGAAAGGCACTGCAGCAGGCAGTCTACTGAAAGTCCTTCCACAGATTCAGAAAGTGAACTGAATAGTGGGTCTGAGGTCCCTATTTGTATACCTGTTGACTTCCTTGAAGTTAGTAGAAATTTCAAGAGGTTTATTTTTGAAGTGCTTGGAATTTCCTGACTCCCCTGCCCTGGCTTCAAGCTGGCTGCAAAGACAATGTAGCAGTGATAAGCACTTTGTGTGAAAGCAGAGCAAAGCCTAAGCAGTTGCAAGTGGGGCTTTACCCATATCCTTCCTATTATTTTGCAAGCAGATAGCCTAATCGAGCACACATAACTCTTCTAATGTGTGATTCCCTGGTAGGAATTTGCAACATCTGTCAGTTACACCCAGTGATGTGACCTGGGGGAGGCTGTTGGCACTAAATAGCGTAGGCAGAAAAATGCCAACTTTCAGAAAAATTACAGTTTCATAGATACCAAACATAAAATGCTCATCTGTCCCTATTCAGAAGTTGGTGCATATTAAATGTAATAAGGCAACCAAATGTTCTCCTATGGGACAATCAGACCTCAAAGTAGTAAAAAACAAATTCAAACTTTTTTCACTACAAAGACATGTAAAATTTAAAAGTGCATGTCTAACCTTTTAGTTACAAAGGACCCTGCCCAATTGCCTTCCTAGGGTTTACCTTAGGGGTGACGTATATGTAATAAATGGGGAGGGCTTGGCAAGGCTTGGGGTATGTTTAAAGGGGCTGTTTTAAGGGGTTGTACAATATGGGCTGAATGTCCAATGGTAGCATGTAATTTACAGGCTCTGGGTATATGGTATACCACTCTACAAGGGACTTATAAGTAAGTTGCATATGCCAATCAGGTGTAAACCGATCAGAGCTGGGGCTTTCCCACAGGCTCAGAGGTACCTGAGATGGGTGTGACCTAGATTTGGCCTGTCTAGGGTGGTCAGCCAATGGTGGCTGCATATTTAAAATTGTCACCAGTCTCCCACAAAAGCGCAACCATTGGTTGCCTGGAGGATAATGGGGTCACCAGGGGTGGCCAGGAAGGTCAAATAAGGGGCTCTCTCATCTGGTTGTCACCTTCCTGCCTGGCTGCGTCTGACGATCAACAACACTCGTCACTACCTCTGGCCCAAAGGGCTTGTTTCTGCCTCACTCTGCTGGTGTGCCTCCCCTTCTCTTTTGGACCTCCCTGGAATTTGGAACACAGCAGCCTACCATCATTGGACCCTTCTGGGCAGCAGGATCTGCATTGTAGACCAGGTGAGGTGGGAGCTGTGACTGCATAATTTACTCTAAGACAGATGCACGTTGTGTAATGACGATTTCAGGTGAATTGGTGTGGAAACTGGTATATTTTTTTTTTTAGAGTCATAACTGTGATATGAGTGGGATCTTGTTTCATTTTAATTCTGTATACAGACTGGATGGTGTTGCTTTTTTACATTTGTTTGGCTGCTTTCTGGTTGAAATACATGGGGCCTCATTTACAAGGATTTTTTTTAATGCTAAGATGGCGCAAAACAGTCCCTAAGCCCACACCATTGGAGCAATGTCACAATTGTGCCAGTTTTTAAAGCCTTGTGTCACATTATACCTGAACCAGGTATAATGTGTGCAAAGTAGGCATTCCCCCACTAAAAGCCCCAAAGAAACGGCACAGTGAAATCTACAAGATTTCACAGCACCATGGTGCGCCAGCATAGTGTAATTTTTTTAATGCCTGCTCAGGGCAGGCGATAATTGAAATGCTGTGCTGTTGTCTATGGGGCTCCCTTAACATTGCTGGACTAGCGTACATTTTGATGGTAGTCCAGCAATGTTAAGGTTTAGCACCAAAACAGCAACATAATTTCTGATTCTATTGTGAACACTTTGTGCCACGGAACACTGTATTGTAAATACAGCGCTCCCATGAAGTTGTTAGGGGATGCAAGAAAACTGGTGCAACAATCAAAAATTTGCCAGTTTCATGTAAATGAGGCCCATGGTACTTTAGCCATTGTGATCAGTGTTTAGGCAGTATTAAGGTACAATACGTCAGCTTATCTGGTGCTATAATTAGTGGGCTCCTCCATTGTACTGATTTTATTCTGGGTCAGGGTGCAGCAACCTACCAACATGCCCCAAAACAAGTGAAAAGAAAGACCGATATGGCACTCATCATGTGTAAGTTAGATGACATAGACCAAGTCTTGGCCTTGCTGCTACCAGCTTTGACCTCCCTAGTTCAATAAGAGGCCGGTCCACCGCCAGGGCTCAGTAACAAGACAGTCCCGCGTGCAGCTACAGCCAATGAGGACTGCCCCAGGAGGACTGGTGAGCCTCAAAAGGCAGAATTCCCCCTATCCTGAAGAGAACAAGGAAAGGGCCAGACGAAGGGGGAAAGGAAAAAGTAGCAGCACCCGTGGCCGTGGCCACCCCAGATCAGGTCGGGGGAAGAGGTCCTTGCAATAGAGAAGGACAAGGCAAAAGATGGGGGCCAAACAGAGGGAGGTAATGGGAGTTCAGGGGAGGACTTTGTGAGCAGCATGGCCAGGCTACTTCATTGGCTGTTAAGACTTGGCAACCAGGGCATGGCTTCTCTAGCAGTGGAGGAGGGGGCATGGGCAGAGGCAACAAATCTAGTTGTGGGGGTCAATCCTAGGCAGCCAGAAATGGAGGTGGGCTTCAAGGTCGTAGCAAACAACTAAGAGCAATCGTGAGTGCCAGTGGTAACAACACCAGAAGCACCCTCAGTGGATGTTCCCACCCCTACAGCAGAAGGGACACCCATTGCAGCAACGGCATCCCTGTCTAGGGGAACAGAAGGTGAGAAAACATCCCAACCTAGTGGTGCTCTTGACCTGGTGCTGTTCCATAGGGATCAGTTAGGGTGCATTAACCCACAGATGTAAAAGTGAAAATAAAGAAGAGTACATATGTGGACTTGCATTTGCTCACTGTCATAAAAAAATATGGAGGGGAAAGCCACAGAGGCTAAAGAATGTAAGCTTCAGTGGAAGAAACCCAAGGTGGAGGAGCACTTATGAATTGGAATTAAAGGTTTTAACATTTATCATTCTGTTCTTCTTGAGGCATTCCCTGACAGTGGCCACAGACAGCTTATTATAACAAAATTGGGGGGGTGTATGAGGAGTTAGGGGTTGCTGTTGGAAGGATTACAATAAGGCCTTTAGGTTGAAGAAGGCCTCAAACCCAGCAATGTTTTGAGAGCAAACTGACATCAATGCTTGGTTACATCATTGGTTAAAAAAGCCAAATTAATGGCCAGTCACCTTTTCAGTCAGTGACCAGGGGAGAGGAGTGCAATAGTAAATGTTGGGCATATAATAAGAAAATCTGTACTAGACCACAAAGGTCTTGCAAAGGTAAACACAATTGCTCCAGTGTGGGACAGCAAGACACCCAGAGTTTAAAGGATTTAAGAAATTCAAGGAGAGGAAAGGGTAAAAGTGAGGTCATCCCATCATTAGGAGGTGCCAATGCTTCCCTGGTTCCAGTACTGGTCTTGAATCCTTAGATTAACTTTTCTGTACTCAAGGAGCTGCCATGTGACGATCAATCATGAGTTTTCATGATGCTTTCAGAATAACTACTACAGGTGAGCGGGGGCCAAAATTGTAATGATTTTCTATTCCTTAGGCCGGGTGAGTCTGGATGTTGTGCTAAGTCCCTACCTAACTTTGTGATTAATGTCAGATTTTAAAAAAAACTTAGCACAGGAAAAAAAAACACAGGACCAGCAACAACCCTGTTATTCCTGAGTATAGAAATAGATTCAGTTAAAATGGAATGCAAATTCCCGGAGGTTAAAGTGGTACCTTCAGAGCCTCCCCGGAGTCGTACTAGGGGAAGACCACCTTACACCAGTTACAATCTTTGGTAGGTCAGCTCAATTTTGCCCTGTGGATAATTCCTATGGGTTGCCCCTTGTCTCACCACATAGCTCTGGTGTAAAAGAAAAACATCAAAGAACCCGACTCTCTGCAGATCAAAAGCAGAATTTTAGTTTTTTTTGGCCTTTCTCAAAAATGTTATTGGTTTGATGGTGCAGCCAGATCCCTTGTGGTCAAGCGAAGATTTTTGGTTGTTTACAGATGCAACAGGCGGCGTGGGTTTCGGGGCCATCCAGGGCACCAAATGGTATGCCCAGGGCTGAGCTAAGACCTGGTTGAAGTCAGGCGTGGAGTGGAATGTCACCTTTCTGGAACTGTTTCCCATTGTGGTGGCTGTGCACATTTGAACTGACTTGTTTTGCAACCAGTCGGCCATCTACTGGTCAGAAAACATGGCGGTGGTTGAATGCATTAACTCTCAGCACACAAGGTGCAGGAAACTACTTACTTTTTTGGAGGAATTGGTCTTGATTTGTTTAAAGAATAACATTCTGTTTAAAACCAAACATGCACCAGGTATCTTGAATAATGCATCCAATGCTTTGTCTTATCTCAAGTTGCAGGATTTCAAAAGCTTTCACCCACAGACTGAGGCAGAACCCAATCACTCTTCAGAACAACTATGGAACCTTGGCACTCAACTCTCTCTGATATGATTTAAGCCAGCATTGCACCGAAATCAATGCAAGCTTACAAAAGGGCCTTCGTCAGCTACAAGACATACATGGGGGCAAACCTGAGGTGCAGCTTTTCTCTTTATCTATTAGGCTGGGTTTTCTTGAGCACAAGCAAATGCTAAATTGGGGAGGTACTCAGATCATTTGCAATCCTTTCTAATTAACAAGACCCTGAAAGGATGGGAAAGGTTGGAAGGCTCAAAACCAGATCAATGGCATCCCACTGATGTTGACAAGCTAGGGGAGATTATTGAAGCTTAGAATGGGTATGTGAGTCTGCATACGAAGTGACTGTTCACTGCATCATTATCCCTTGCGTTTTATGGAGCCTTTAGTGTTTCTGTGATTGTGTCCAGGTCCAAACAGGACTTACATGGGGGGGATTTTGGTCAGTGGCATATCTTGGTTTGGTGAGGACTTGTTCATCCCCAATCTATGCTCTAAGAGGGTCCAGTTGCAGAAAAGGTCAGCAGGTATTTTTGAGGATGGCAGACAGATTTATGAGGTGTCCAGTGGCCACAGTGCACAGATTCTTGTAGATACGCCACGGGTGGCAGATACCTCTTTGCTTGTCCACATCCCTGGTGTCCCACTCACAAGATTATAGTTCACACAGGTTCTGCGCAACGCCCTAAGGGTGGCGGCCATCCAGGGTAATTTCAACTCGCACTACTTTAGAATTGGGACAACTATATCAGCAGTGGGGGTGGGGCTTGGCCTGGAAGTAGTCACGAGAATCAGCAGGTCATGGTCAGATTGCTACAAATGCTATGTGAGTCTCAACATGCTGCAGGTAGAAAAGTTTCTCTCCAGACATGTGAAGTAATGCCGATTAGAAGTAGTAGCTGCATCATGTTTCACATCTTTGGAATGGTAGTGATAAATCCTCTTTAATGGTAATGTTGGATATAACGTTACTATTTTAGAAATGCTACTTTTAGAAAGTGGACATTTCTCTGGTCTTACTGCTCTGTGTACCTTGCAGCCTGTCTCCAATACACATCTGGGGTAGGTACCAGCTACACTTTGTGCATTCCCTCTAAACATCCACAAACACAGGAAGGCGGGGTATGGCAGGGAACTTATCTACATACATTTGCATTCTAATAGGCCTTCTTGGGCAGGAAGAGGGAGGGGAACTGGCACTTACACCTGAGTAGGGAGTGCCTGTCATCACACAAAGGGCTTATTACCCCCTACTGATAGTCTGGAGCCAGGACTGGGAGTAAGGGACCTCTGTGTACTTCAAAGACAATTCTTTAAAGATTCCCCCATTTCAAAGCCACTTTTGGGTATAAGTACTGGGCCTCTGACCCTACCAAGATTACACTACTGGACCTGCCAGGAGTAAGGACTACTGTACTACAAGAATGGCCACTCTGCTGGACTGCTGCCCTGGAAGGACTGCTTTCTGCTTTGATGAGCTGCACTGCTGCCTGACGATCTCTGCCTTGCCGAGGACAAGGACTGGACCCATCTCACCTGAACTCAGAGTGTCTCAAAGGGCTTGTTGGCTTGCCCTCTGTTCTTCTGCAGTCTGCCTGTAACCAGCACAAGGACTCTGTCTGCTGTGAATTCTGCTCTGCCAATTGATACCAGTCCAGTTGTAGGCCCTTTGAAGTGCTACAACCCAAGAAAATCAATGCATCAATGATTTTGCGCTTATTGAAACATGCACATTTACACTCAACACCGACACATTGCTGTTGATCGAGTTGCGGGTACCCCATGGCCAACTTCGCGATGCATCATCCCTGGTTTGCAATGTTTCTTTGACTCTGTGTGGTCCGATAAAAATGCATCACCTTGATGCCCAACACTGCTTGACTTCACCTCTTCCTTGATGCTGTGCATCTTCGAACTGACACATCGCCTACATCACCACCAGTGATAGCTATACATCTCCTCCTAGGCTCAGCGCATCAAATCCTCAATGTCAACGCTTCTTTCATCAGTGTACTTTTTCAGAGGGTCCTCTGTGAGTACTGTAGTCAGCCTGTCCTCTTGATTTCTACGGACAGAATGTTTGTTGTTTTGGTCGTGATTTACTCATAAATTATTGTGGAATCTTTTTGTGGGGTTTTCATAGCGTTACTGCTTGAGTTGCAAAAATGCTTTACACATTGCCTCTTTAGATAATCCTGACTGATCTGTGCTAAACTACCTGAGGGTGATAACAGGTTATATCTAAGTATGTATCTACCTTACCCTGATTAGGGTGATGGTTCCTTCTTCTACAGGGTGCATACTCTGACATCCAGGAGTTCTAGTTCTAACAATGGCATTCCTTTTCTCATGCTACTTTTGCATTAGGGCACAACTGTGTGGCTCAGCAGGTATTAATTTGTTCAGTAAGCAAGGTTAGGATTAAATGAGAGTCAGCTCTGCAGGCAGGGTTCAAAAGTGGGTTTTCTTTTCCACTGAGCCTGTAGTGGCTGTCTACACTTGGATGGACTATGACAGCTGATTGAGGAGGTGGCATGCAGGGAGCTTCCGTCGCTGCAACTCATCATCCTCCTCATCGGTGATAATGACATGGCAGCTATGGACACAAGGATCCTATTTGAGAACTTGATGGTTGAAATCTCTTGGGTAGCTAGGACATGTCCAGATCCAGTCATTGTTTGGTCACACATCAACCCAAGGAGGGTGTGGAAGTCAGCTGGTTCTCCAATGGTCTCAATGAATTGGTCAGGTGCTTAAACAGCAAAATGAAAAGGTTGTTCAACATGGTTTGGCTTAAAACAATTCCCCACAACTGCCTCCAAGGGGAATAATTATTTCACAAGGATGGGGTTCCTCTATCAAACACAGGCAAATAGTGTCTGTGGAGAACTTGGTGGCTTTCACCACTCAACATTTCTTGCAATACTAGAGGGAGTCCTGGCTGGTCGGGGATCTACCCAGGCCTGTGGTGAAGGGAGAGTCATGTTTGCCTACAA
This sequence comes from Pleurodeles waltl, assembly GCF_031143425.1. Taxonomy (NCBI): domain Eukaryota; kingdom Metazoa; phylum Chordata; class Amphibia; order Caudata; family Salamandridae; genus Pleurodeles; species Pleurodeles waltl. Next base: position 397,995,444 of record NC_090439.1, read on the forward strand.
AACAGGTGGACAACTTTTGCATCAGGAAGATAAGTGCTGGTGAACTAAGGATAGAATTTGTGTTAAGCTGTTAGCTCAATTCAGGGCAGATGTACTATGGTCTCCAAAGTAGAGCTTGTGACATCTGCTACCACAATTCTCCATAGCAAGGCAAAGTACAACATTACATGCCCCTGGGAATGTTAGGGTGTATGGTAACTGCACCAGGGGACCAGGGAATGGTCTGTAGGCCCAGAACCACCTCTTGTTTGGGTACCAGATGGATTCCCACTATTGGGTGGCTATGGCACACATGGTTATTTTGGGGGACCAACTTTCATGCTGGCCCATGCTCACTCTATCTTGAAAGACCTGGTGGGTTTGCCTTGTGAAGAATTGCTAAAGGTGGGCTCCGTTGGGTCATTTTCACCCCGGATTCAAGTCAATTGAGCTTAGTGATGCCACAGAAGACCTGACTGGTGGCCAATCATGAATTTGACATTGTTTAAGAAATGTGAATGGAGTAGGAGATTTAATTGTATTAGTTATATTGAACCATCAACTGTTACTCTATTGTACATATTGTAAATTTGTGTGAAAAAGGTTTTACTTAAAATCTTTTTTAGTAGATAACCCTGTTTATGATATTTAATGAAAAGAGCCTAAGAATGGAAAATAATCTCTAACTCATGAATAGCAGTGAGTCTTGGGTCATTTTATGGACCAGCATTGTGGTTAAGAAGGGTGATGGCTGATGCCCTTGTGGGAGTGGGGATTGGTTTACTGGCCTAAATATAGTCCACCACCTGTTAAGGGAAATTAACTTTGTCACTGGTTAACAGAGCTAAAGTACAGAGAGTCCTAAGGCCAACACAAATGAGTTGCATTAAAAAATGTAGGGAAACAGGCAAAAACATTTAGGAGAAGACCATCCTAAGGCTGATACGTCTAAAAATGGGTCTCCAGAGGGGCAATGACTGACAAAATGCAAGCCTTGAGTGTGTTGTGCAGAATGGATGCCCTCTGCTCCCCCACCATAGTTATACATAACATTTTAATCTCTTCACATATGCATTTATAGTTTATATGATGATCTACTTATAGTCACAATACATATTGAATGTGATCTCAACTCACTGCACATTAACACCTTTCTCTCTTTTTGTTATTCTTTTTTAAAACCAATGTTTCTGTAACTAATTATCTATTATCTATTATCTAACTAATTATCTATTTCAACATTTTCAACATCCGGTTCGTGGTCTATTTGTTCTCTATTTTCCCAGCGCGACCTTGCTTGTTTTAAATGCTGACATATTTTTCAGCGTATTTCGTCTCTTATCTTTAGAGAATGGAAAGCATTTCAGATCCTCCCAATTAAAGCGACCTTCTTCAGCTATTTGTACGTAAACAATTCAACGGTTTGCGAGATTTCTCCGCAAACTCTAGTGGACTTTGTTTTTGGAATTCTGTTTGTTCATAATATTTAGAGCCACATCCTGATGTGAAAGGTGGCCGGTGAGAGCAGCGCGCAGATGTTTGCCCACGCGGGCCGAGCCAGGGTTTTACAAAGAATGAATAAACGTGTTACGCAAGCTGTTTGTAAAGTGGTTTCAGCTAAATGTCACATGTAAAACTGCACAGACGTGTTCTGCCCAAGGTGTCTAAATTAGTAGTAACAACGCTTTTGAAATCGGGTGCCAAATTTGCTTTTAAACTTTAAACTTCCTTAACCGATGTACGTAAAATAACTTTGAATTTACGTTTATATTAGGTCGCATACTTGTGCCACAAAGTGTGTACTAAGACGCAGAAAAAAGGGCATCCGTTGCTTCTGGTAGCAAGGGTTTATTGTATCTTACCTGAGCAGAAGCATCCTAAAATATTGACCCACTTAGAAGATGGGCAGACCTGAATTGTGGAAATAGTTCCACCTTGGATGTAATCGGCTATGCTGCTACACATGGAAAATGATTGAGGAGAAAATGCAAAACAACTCTGCCTTCTGGTGACGTCACGAATTTTTAAGAGGTGGTCTCATGACTGGTACATCACACACAAGGATTCGTGTCATCGTTTTCCATTTTACCTGCTCAAGTTAGAATTCACACTACAATCTGTTCAAGGGCTGTGTTCCATTCTTGTTTGATATGATATTGTTTTTCGTCCACTGCTATAACCCGTTGGCAGTTACGCCACAACATTTTCAATTTTTCTTGTTTTTCCTTCTTTCTCTAAGGTATTCTTGACACATGACACAAGCACACGCTCGATAATTGTCATATGGAATTATTAGTGTTTTACCAAGCTACATTAGTAACATTTAATTAGGTCAATATATATATAATATATATACTATATAATTTATACATGTTGTACATTTCTTTAAATATAAAGCTTGCACACAATTGGCCATTTGTATAAATCAAAGTTTCTCCCTAAATGTTCTCAATACATATGAACAAGATTCAAATTTTTGTAACTTTTGCTTTTCATTCATCCTCTCTCTCTGGATTCATATCCAACAGTCTAGCTCGCACGTCTTCAAAGCTGTAAAATCAATACATTGATCCATTAGTATCATAATCTTGAACAAAAAGGTATGATTATTTGTGTGCCTGGCCCCTTTACATATATATATATATATATATATATATATATATATATATATATATATATATATATAAACAATATTCACTAAATATGTCAGGGAAAACATCATAGCTTTCAGAGCAGTGAATCAAGCTGAAAAATGCTTAAATGACATGGCGGCCAACCACCAGTTTGAATAACTAAAAATAGGAAGGCCCTTTATACCTAGAAATCCATCTGTGTCCGAATGGACTCAACTACTTAAGAGGTCGTAACAGAATCCTTTCAAGTGTTGATATTGAGTGCCACCTAAGGTCCTCTCGATGGAAGGCTACTAACTAGGGAACTAACTCTTTTTAGGGTCGAACCTGCATCGCATGCGCTTGCGCATGTGTTTCGCTAGCGAGACGCTTTAGGAATTAAAAAGGGCTCGGAGCCCCGTCCACGTCACGTCAGTGTCTTTCATTGGTTCGTAGGCTTGCCTGTTAGAATCTGCTTGATTTCATTAGTGGAAGGCACGTATACGTCATGCCTTTTCCGGTGGTTAGCCCTTCTCGAGCGCATCGACCAAGTGCAGAAAACATACGAGGCTCGCTGTTTTCCGTCTGGTTCATGGACTACTTTTTCCCAATTTTCGCAGCGCGATCTCGCTTGGCAGAAGTTGAGCGCTATGCATTATATAGACCCTGTTACACAATTAATTGCATTTTTTCCGGTTACGTACATGGTTTATGTGGCAAGAAAAGTCCGGTTGGGAGTTTACAATGCTATTAGCTCTAACACAAGCAAACGTGAGACCCGTTGCATTGGAAATGCTTGTTAATGTTTGGCTGTTATAGTACTCCACTGCAAACATGCCAAAGTAGCACATCCACCAAACTTAAAGTTTACCTACTCCATTATGTTTCTGACAGTGGAGCCTTTGCTAGCTCAATCAGTGTAAACCTTTGAGCTAGAGCTCATTTGAAATTTGCCAAGTTCAGTGTTTTTCTCAATGTTTGTTACATTGGCAATATTCATTTATTTTACTATGTGGCCTAGTCTTCCAATCTCCATCCAGCCAGTAGGCCCAGTACTAGTCATCAGTGCATGAAAGAAATGTTTCTGTGGCATATGCTTTTAAAATATCACTTAAGTCAGGGATAGCGTTGTAGTAAGTTAAAAATATTGCCTTTTGTTTTTATTTCATTTTTTTTTGTAAAACGTGTACATGTAGGGTAATATGTTATACCATAGGAGGATGTGTGTTGGGGTGCTCAGTTAATTTTCATATTTATGTTACTGATTGCATGGTAGTGTGTTTTCTTCAGTGTTACCATGCCTCCTTTGTATGGACAGTGTGTGTATGAATGTGTTTGGCATCGGCCGTCATTTGTCTTTGTTTTCCAGGCCGTGTGGCCAGGGACCATTTTGTGTAGTCTGGGTGTGTAGGCCTGCATGTGTTCTTTGTTCTCCTTGCCTCCTTCCTCGTTGTTGTTATTTAACCATGTGGCTGGTAAGCATTTTATGCAGCCAACCTATATTCTTTTTGCCACATGTGTTATTTGATTTCTATGCCTCCCTGCTCACTGTTATTGTTTGACCATGTGGTCAGAGGCCATTTTCAGTACCCAAACAGCGTGCATTTGCCATAGGCTTGTATGTGTCTTTTTTCTTCATGCCTCCTTGCTGGCTGTTGTTGTTTGACCATGTAGTGGTGGCCGTTTCATGCATCCAGCCATGTCATGTGGCCAGGGGCCAATTTGTGCAATCTATGTCCATAAATTTGAATGTGTTCTTTGCTCCCAATGCCTCTTGCTCTTTGTTGTTGCTTGCCCATGGGACTTGTGGCCATTTTGTACATCCAGCCAGTGTGCTTTTCCCACAGGCTTGCATGTGTTCTTTGTTCTCCATGTCTCCTTGCTCGTAGTTGGACTTCGATGATGTGACTCGCGGCCATTTCATACATCCAGCCAGAGTACTTTTACCATAGGCTTGCATATGTTTTTGTTCTCCATGCCTCCTTGCTTGTTGTTTGATCATGAGGCTGTTGCGAATGTTGTGCAGCCAACCAGTGTGCTTTTTGCCATATGCTTGCATGTGTTATTTGTTTTGTATGCCTCCCTGCTAGCTGTTGTTGTTTGACCATATGGTCAGGGGCTATTTTGTGTACTCAGCCCGTGTGTCTATGCTGTAAGCTTTATTGTGTTCTTTGTTCTCCATACTTCCTTGCTCACTGTTGGTTTTTCACATTTTTGTGCATCCAGCCAGCATGCTTTTGCCATAGGCTTGTATGTGTTCTTTGTTCCCCATGGCTCCTTGCTCACTGCTGTTGTTTGACCATGTAGCTGTTGGCTACTTTGTGTATGTAGTCAGTGTGCTTTTGCCAGAAGCTTGGTTATTTGTTTTCTATACCTCCATGCTTGCTTGCTGTTGTTGTTTGACCATGTGACTGGCGGACATTTTGTGCATCCAGACACTTTGCTTTTGCCATAGGCTTGCATGGATGTGATATAATCAATTTAATAAAATGTTTGAGCCTCATTTTAGTATATGTATATTATGGATATGATAATGAACAGTGCCTTATATTAGATGCATTTTTCAAAATTTTTCATCTGTACCTCCTTGCCTCACAATGGGCTTCTCATACTCCCATACTAACATCAGAAATGTATTATCTTCTTTATTTAAATTTTTTAATTTAATGTAATTGTTTTTTTGCTATTCTTCTTTTCTTGCATTTTGCTTTGACCTATCCACCAAGAGTGCAAAGCAGCACAACATTAATTTTTTAGGTATAATTACATTCCCTCTTGGATACTCTGCCTGCCATAGAGTAGGTGCACTGCAAACACATCAGCAACATTCATTTTTTAATGATTATTCAATTTATCCTGGACTACCTTGCCGGCCATAGGCACATGCTAACTTTATTTTTTTTAAGGATTAGTTCATTCACCCATGCACCTCCCTGACTGCCACAGGTGTCTCCTTTAGAATAGAAGCAAATTAAAGCAAAGAGCTATGTATGTTGTGTTATCCTGATTGTAGAAGAAACTATATGGTATGGTGTTATGTTTTGTCTTTAAAATAAATGGTTGGATACATTGTTTTTAATTATTACCTAAGTAACCACCCACACCAAATTATGTTGCCTTTGTCTCTACTAATTCAAACTGCAACAATACCGTGTTTCACTAAATGTTTTTCTTGCTTGTGTGCTTTTAGGTGCACAAGAAAAGGAGAGTTGTCACCCAGAGTGCTGCCAAACAGAAGGCCTTTGCAAAACACATGTGATGTCAGTACTTCAATCTGTTCCTCTTGTGCAGCTTACTGCCACGGCCAACTGAGATCTTTAAAATGTCCCCAAAGAAAGTCGTTGGCTAGAAAGTGGTCAGTGAGAAGAAGCAGCTTTCTGCCACTGGCTAGCCGACCACAACCTTTTTCAAGAGATGTGTGGCTGCTGCTCTGGACTGTGGGGGGAACTATGAGCAGCACTCACGCTTCAACAGCACCACCGCAACCTAAGCCCAAGCCCATGTCTGTCAGAGAGACAGCCATTGCTATCATGGCAACACCCATGAGCAGTTATGTTAAATTTTTGTCCCTTCCACAAAGTAGTACCCAGTCATTTCAGGAAACAGAGAAAAGTGGACAACAGCCACATCCAGCAATGGTAGAACTTCCTGAAGTTGGAGCAGAACAGGATGCTGAGATTCCTGCAGAGTAAGAATCTTCTCTTTTAGAATCGTTGGCTTCCAGCTCTCCAGCAAGAAAAAGGAAAGGTATTCAATTTTCTTCTTCAAGTATCGCTTGTGATGAAGATGATGATGTGGACATGTAGTGGACCCTAGTAGAGTGCAGGGGACAGCAGCAAAGGCAAGGGAAAAGAAAAGTTCTGGAAAGCCTTAGAATTATAGAAGGGGAAGAATAGAAGGATTATGAAATTAAGAGTACACTGTTCCTATCTAGAAAGTTTATTAGGGTGAAAAAATATTATATATATATATACAGGAGCAAGAACCCTCATGCATCACAATGGATGACTGGCTTCATCATTGGGACAGCTCCTCGTTAGGCTGGTGCTGCAATGCCTAACGGGCTCCCCCCATGGGGGAGCTCTTACCCAGAGTGCTCAAATAGTCACACATTCAAAAATATTTTGTTTAGATAAGGTGCCCAATTCGAAGAACCCAAAAATAAATGGAGTGAATAAAATGAATTAAAATTGGTTCATCATCAACAATTGTCACTCATAATTTAATCAGTTTTATGTGATGAATACCAAGATTAAAAACAGGGTAGAGAGTCAGGGTGATGAATGATGGTCACCCACTCTCAAAAAACGAGGATAAACACTATATGATATCACTCTATAGCAGGTCTACATGTTTCGCGTCGAAGCGGTCCAGCCGGATCCATTGACGCTTCTTCAGGACCAAAAGGAAATCTACTCCAAAATACCAGGACTGATATTCAACAATGTCTAGGAATCAGTAGTCACTTACTTAGTTCTACTCGTACACAAAAAGGTCGCCCTAAATAGATAAAACATAACCCATGATCAGGTTGTGTCACTCAAAATACAAATTTAGTGCATGTGTGTAATTAGTATAGATTGCAGTGTCTCACACTAGTGAAATTTATTTTTTTTATATAAAAGTTAGCTTACCATCCCCAGTTTCAGGATAGTGCTTAAAAGGATCACGGTCAGGAAAAGGAACTAATATTCTGTTAATGCATAATCAAGAAAAGTTAGTCTGATAGGCAGTTCACACATATCATTGACTCAAAAATCGCCAAATTAAGTGCTACTCCGCTTAGCAATCTTTATCAGTATTAGTGTTACTTTAACATAAGCAAAGAGAACCATCGTTCAAAGAAGATTATCATGAGTTTGTGTTGATGGAGAAATCAATAATCATCTCACAACTTCAGTCATAATTTTAGGTTAAAGGGGTTCATCGTACACAGAGAAATCAGTGATCATCTCAAAACTTTAGTCGTAATTATATGGTTAAAGGGACTTGACGTTAAAGATCGTTTTTGTAAAAAGGCCTCTTGCCATCGTGCAATAATGACAAGGCTGGGGCCAGTGTCGGACTGAACAGTTAACAGGTATTACATGAAGACAGCGATCAAAAGGAGAGTGGATAAAGGTTACGACACTCATCCAAGTCAGTTACATAATTTGTAAAGGACAACTGAACATTCAAAAGTAAATATTTATCGTATGTTAGTGGTTAACTAGATCAAATCGCTTTTTTCAAAGTGCAGAAAACGGCGATAGAAACGGAAAAAAGGGACGAAGGTAGACGAGAGGGAGGTACAGGAAAAGACTTACTTCTCATTCCATTGCTGTAGGTTAATTAACCTACCCTCGAGACCCGTGTCCCACTCGAACATCGATCCGACGTTCTGCCGGGGTTTATTACGAGGAAATACGATGTGCGAACCCGGAAGTAATTGCCGGGTCGCATCTAGTGAAGAGAGAAAACGGACTACGGCCCGTAGTTTTTAAGAAAATGGCCTGAATAAGGGACTACAAAAACGGAGTTGTTTTTTTTAAAAAAAGGCCTAGAATAGAAAATGTACGATATACTTGATCAAAAAAATCTCATTAGGTGAATCAATTGGACGTATATATAACTGGAAACGCGCCGGATATCTATTGCGCCTTTTTACATGTTTATATGTTATGATGTACTTAACAGAACTCGTAGGGCATGGAGAATGTAAGAATCCCCGCAAAGACTTTCCGATATATGCCTAATACAGGAAAAATGCAGGGAATGAATGAAAGTAGAGAAAAACATAAAGAATTTCTGTTAGCTAATATGGCTATCAATGCTAGTTCAGAATCATGCGAAGTTAATGAGGGTTACTCAATGTATATTCAGCAAAAAGGGGGGAGTTATGATGAGAGGACGGTCCAAGGTATATCATCATTTAATCCTCGTGACGCTGTCTAGAATAGAAGGATGACAGTGATTAGCCAGTCATTTTGAAAGCTGGCACAGAGGAGTCCTCCGACATTACTCTTTCTGTTCAACCTGCTCTGAGGGATGTGGTGCAGGTAGCACGCCAACTCCCATATCTGTAAAGCCCCAGCTAAGACCTACAACAACCCCAACCTCAGTAAAAGTATGCCCTGCAGAGAGGCAATCAGCATACCCAACTACCTCCACTTCTTATTCAGGCATTGGCAGTTGCCCAATAAGAAAGTACTCCTCCCCAGTTTATATCTTTTTTATGATTAGCAAACAGGAGGAGAACAATGCGATATGCTCCATTTGCCACACGAATGTTCATCGTGGTTAGTCTGATTCACATTATGGTACTGGAGGCCAGACGACCCATATGAAAAAACATCAGGCAATCTGGTGGGAGGAGCAACTTAAAAAATTACTGAACCTGGTTACGGTGGTGAAGGTGAGGAGAGCCAGGAAACATAAGGTACAACTGGCCAAATCACATTGGAAGGTGAGGAAGAAGAGGATGACATCCTCAAACAAAGCAGCCCTGTCCCCAGGAGTGCACCAGAATCACCCACCTCAGCAACCTCACAATGGTACAGGAAGACTCAGAGTCAGATGGAGACACCACGCCATATGGAGACTGCACCATGATACACATTGAGTCTGCCACCACCTACATCTCAAAAGCCATCTGTATTAACGGCCACACAAAAGAAGAAAATCCAGGCTACAATTGCAGGCATGTTTAGGCAGGAACAGCTCTATGACCGCAACCACCCAATCGCATGTTTGTACAATAAGAAGCTGGCAACAATTTGAGTGCTGGATCTCCTACCTTCCTTTGTGGAAGGGGTGGGATTCTTAGAGTTTGTGGCAGCTATTAAAAATAGAGGGTTAAAAGTCAGACCTGTTTTGCCAGAGTTCCTGTTCCAGAGTTGCATCATGATGTGCTGCAATTGGTTGGACAAGCTGTGCAGCAAAGTACTGTTCACACTATCCACCTGATGACAGACATGTGGACTAGTTGTCAGGTGACTGATTATATGTGCAACACTGCCCACTGGATCTCTTTTGCAGGGGCAAGGGAACAGCTATCTTCATCGCTTAGCTCTGAAGAATGTTTTGAGTGCATTCAGCAGCATACAACCATAGCCACATTTGCCATGGAGAGTTTGCATACAGCTGGAAAAATTTTACACAAATTTAATAGCAAGGTGTCTGAATGGCTGTGACCCAGAGGTCTCCAAACTGGATTCGTTGTCATTTGTCAATGGCAGTAACATTGTCAAGGCCATGGCAGGCAGTGGCTATCTCAGGGTCCTGTGTTTGGTGCATTGCATCAACCTGGTTGTGCAAAAAAGAAGACATAGGGGGTCATTCCGACCCTGGCGGTCATGGACCGCCAGGGCCGGGGATGGAGGAAGCACCGCCAACAGGCTGGCGGTGCTTCAGGGGCAATTCTGACCGCGGCGGTAAAGCCGCGGTCAGATAAGGGGAACCAGTGGTTTCCCGCCGGTTTTCCCCTGCCCCAGGGAATCCTCCACGGCGGCGCTGCAAGCAGCGCCACCATGGGGATTCCGACCCCCTTCCCGCCAGCCTGTTCCTGGCGGTTTACACCGCCAGGAAGAGGCTGGCGGGAACGGGAGTCGTGGGGCCCCTGGGGGCCCCTGCAGTGCCCATGCCACTGGCATGGGCACTGCAGGGGCCCCCTAACAGGGCCCCATTCAGATTTTCTGTGTCTGCAAAGCAGACACTGAAAATCGCGACGGGTGCCACTGCACCCGTCGCACACCAGCAACTCCGCCGGCTCCATTCGGAGCCGGCTTCATCGTTGCTGGGGCTTTCCCGCTGGGCGGGCGGGCGGCCTTTTGGCGGTGGCCCGCCCGCCCAGCGGGAAAGTCAGAATGACCGCCGTGGTCATTTGACCGCGGTGCGGTCTTCTGGCGGTCTCCGCCCGGCGGGCGGCGCCCGCCACCCGCCGGGGTCGGAATGACCCCCATAGTCATCAACATATTGGCCACCTGCAGAAGAATCTGAACTTGTTTCAGCCATTCTTTTTAAAGCCCGGAAGCAGTTGTGTGCTAATAGAGTGCGGATAAAGCCCTGATACAGGAGGTGCCAACACATCGGAAATTTACAGATTACATATTGCAACGTTTGTGTAGTACAGACAGATCAATGACTATGTCAATGGTAGAGGAGGGGATGCAAGTGGGAAACCTATGACCATGAATGCAGACAAAGGCAAAAGAGGTCGATTAAATGGCAGCACCAATGATCATTCAGAGGATGTTCCAGGAGATATCTGGATGACCCAAAAGAGGTCTCTGTGGATTAAAACCCATTGGTGTATTGCAATGGAAAGATGCACCAATGGCCACAGATCAGCAGGCTGGATAAAAAAGTATCTGGCTTGTCCTGTAGCCAAAGTGTCTCCAGGCCACACACCTAGACCAACGCAGCTGACACAGTTGTCACAGTGAGAAGAACCAGTCTCTTACCTCAAAATGTGACAAGATTGGCCATGATCAAAGTGAACCAACATTTCATACCACACGATTTCACAGTTCCTGAAACATCACAGGAGGAGGATGATTGGTCAGAATCATGTGTGTTAGCTGACCAACTTTTGGGTGAAACACCTGAATTTGTGGATGTACTCTAATTCCCTGACTGAGTATGCCACCATAGAACTTTTTAATTTTTTTATCATTTATCTAATTTATGCTGCCCTGCCATTATTTAGTCAAATAAATGGCCAGACTGGATTTGGACCAGTGTGCAGTGAAGAAGCCTCCACATTCCCTTCAGGACATTGGAAACAATGCCTGCCTCCCTAACATGCTATTGCCTGTCCTTTTTTTGTATCACTTAGCGGGGCTGCCTCAGAAGATCACTGATTTACAACCAGGCGTGGGCAGATTTCACTGAGTTCCACACCATTGAATTCCACAGAGTTGATTAAAAACTCTGAGGAATTCTGTGAAGGGTGACTTTGGTGACCCTCAGAGCCCTGAATGCACTTGATTTCAGAAGTGCTAAGAAGGGTCGGGCCTCATTAACCAGGCCCAACCCTGCTTAGCGCTTCCTAGATCGGGCACATTCAGGAGAGGACCAAATGCAGTGAAAGCTGCTGTTTCAGGTCTCTTGTGCACCAGTATGAACAAACAAGAAAAAAGAAGAGATGTGGAGTCACCTGGATTTTCCAGGGGTTCATCTTTTCCTTATCATCCTCCGGGTCTGCAGCAGCCTGGCTCTCTGCCTCCCTCTGTCCCCTGCTCTCAGGCTCAAGTACACACTGCAACCCAGTTATGGGCTACACAGCGCAAGCAGAGTGTCTGCACTTGTGCTGTGTAGTCCATAACTGGGCTGCAGTATGCACCGGGTGAGCTATGCTCTGCTGGCAGAGCTAGCAGAGTTTTTGGATGAACTCCATGATCTAAGCGGAGCGCGGAGTTCCAAAAACTCAGTTAGCTCCACCAGCAGAGTGGAGCTCCCTGCATACCCCTCTTTATAAGACTGTCCAGCCCAATGCCAAATTTCAATGTGTTGCTTGCATCAAAGAGGAGATAGATTATTTTGTCTACCACAGTGCTTGGATTGGAAGAAATACTAATACCTATTACACCAATAAGTGATTATATATATTATTGAATGATTGTGAGTGATGATTGATGAGCAGTGTGGGAAGGTGTCCATTGATGATTTTTCCTGAAGATGACTGGCCTTTCAAACTTAGCAAAATTTGCCTACAAGGTCTACGTGTTAGACTTGGCATCCTTGTCGTGGTCTCCCCTAACTTTTTGCCTGTGTTTCCCAGGTTGTTGATGTGTCCTGGACTCTGCTTTCGTTGTTTTGATACTCTGGGCACTTTACCATTGCTATCCAGTGATAAAGGGCAAGTGTTCCTATGTAAAATATATGTACAATTGGCTTTCCATGATTGGCATATTTGATTTACTAGTAGGCCCCTATTAAAGTGCTCTAGAGGTGCCCAGGGCCTACAAATCAAATGCTGCTAGTGGGCCTGCAGCACTGGTTGTGCCACCCACATTAGTAGCTCTGTAAACATGGATCAGACCTGGCACAGCAGTGTTGGTGTGTGCAGTTTTAAACTGCCAATTGGACTTGGAAAGTGTACCCACCTGCCAGGCCTAAACTTTCCCTTTTCTTACATGTAAGGCACACTAAGGTAGGCCCTAGGTAGCACCATGGGCAATATGCAGTGTATGTTAAAGGTGGGACATATACTTATGTGTTTTATATGTCCCAACAGTGAAATACAGCCAAATTCGGTTTTCACTATTGCAAAACCAATCTCTGACATAGGTTAACACAGGGCCTGCCTTTAAATATTATTAAAGTGTTGATTCCCTTTGGGAGCAGATAGAAATATGGATTTTAGGGTTTCTGAGCTCACAGTTTAAAAATACATCTTTTAATGAAGTTGTTTTTTAGATTGTGGGGGTCATTCCGACCCTGGCGGTCGGTGATAAAGCGGCGGCCAACCCGCCAACAGGCAGGCGGTCAAAAAAAAGGTATTCTGACCCTGGCGGGAACCGCCAACACAGGGCGCCACTTTAACACTCCGACCGCAACGGCGGGACCGACAAACAGCGCGGCGGTCACCGCCAACAGGCAGGCGGCAGACAATGTACCGCCCACCCTATCACAACTCACCAATCCGCCACCTTTTCCGGGGCGGGAGCCCCGCCGATAAAGACACGGCGGAAACAGAATACGAACGGGAAAACGCTCACCTCTACACAGTCCACGAGGAAGGAGGACAGCATGGAACCCGAATTAAACATCCTACCAGCTATTGTCTACCTGCTCATCTACCAGGAGTACGAACGCCGGCGCAGACGACAACGGTGAGTACTGCACCTACGACACAGGGGAGGGGGGAGGAAGAAAGCTTACGGGCACACACATGCGCCATACACCCACCCTCCCAACCCAAATACCTACACCCCAATGCAGAGAAACAAGTCAGAGTGACACCCCCCAAACCCACCGGAATAATACAAAGACACAATTAAAATGATCTATAAAATATATGTATAAATAGCTCCACTGAAGGTATGGGAAATATGCTATATGAATGATACAAAATAAGGAATGAACATAGTCAAAAATATATACATAGGCAATAAGTCCTGCACATTCTGTCAAAGTTCCATAGTCCGTGGGCCAATGTGCACTAACACATGGGCAAAGCCCACACAGGAGACCAGATACCATTGGAGAGAACACTGCAGGGGCATCAGATGATAAAACTACAGACACCTCAGGGGGAAGGGAAGGGGGGGCACCTCAGCAACATGAGTCCACGACGCCAGATCCACGAGGGGCCTCCATGCCCACTGTCCCATCCTGGGGAGTGCAAAGCCACAGTCTCACAAGTCTCTACAGTGGGTGGCTTGCCCACTGTGCCATCCTGGGGAGTGCAAAGCCACAGTCTCACAAGTCTCTACAGTGGGTGGCTTGCCCACTGTGCTATCCTGGGGAGTGCAAAGCCACAGTCTCTCAAGTCTCTACAGTGGGTGGCTTGCCCACTGTTCCATCCTGGGAAGTGCCAAGCCACAGTCCATCAGATGGATTACCGACTCCACTGTTAATGGAGGAGGCATGGTGCCCAGAGTGCTTCATGAAGCCCTGCTCGACACAGAACCGGCACTGTCAATGGGCCAGCGGTGCTTGAGACGGCGTTGCCCAGCGGAGCGGTGCTTGAAAGGAAGGGCCCAGCGGAGCGGTGCTTGAGATGAAGGGCCCAGCGGAGCGGTGCTTGAGATGAAGGGCCCAGCGGAACGGTGCTTGAGATGAATGGCCCAGCGGAGCGGTGCTTGAGATGAAGGGCCCAGCGGAGCGGTGCTTGACAGGAAGGGCCCAGCGGAGCGGTGCTTGAGATGAAGGGCCCAGCGGAGCGGTGCTTGACAGGAAGGGCCCAGCGGAGCGGTGCCTGACAGGAAGGGCCCAGCGGAGCAGTGCTTGAGAGGAAGGGCCCAGCGGAGCGTTGCAGAGACGGCGGGGCCCAGCGGAGCGGTGCTTGAGATGAATGGCCCAGCGGAGCGGTGCAGAGACGGCGGGGCCCAGCGGAGCGGTGCTTGACAGGAAGGGCCCAGCGGAGCGGTGCTTGACAGGAAGGGCCCAGCGGAGCGGGCCTTGAGATGAATGGCTCAAAGGAGCGGTGCAGAGACGGCGGGGCCCAGCGGAGCGGTGCTTGAGATGAAGGGCCCAGCGGAGCGGGCCTTGAGATGAATGGCCCAGCGGAGCGTTGCAGAGACGGCGGGGCCCAGCGGAGCGGTGCTTGAGATGAATGGCCCAGCGGAGCGGTGCAGAGACGGCGGGGCCCAGCGGAGCGGTGCTTGACAGGAAGGGCCCAGCGGAGCGGTGCTTGACAGGAAGGGCCCAGCGGAGCGGGCCTTGAGATGAATGGCTCAGCGGAGCGGTGCAGAGACGGCGGGGCCCAGCGGAGCGGTACTTGAGATGAAGGGCCCAGCGGAGCGGGCCTTGAGATGAATGGCCCAGCGGAGCGGTGCAGAGACGGAGGGGCCCAGCGGAGCGGTGCTTGACAGGAAGGGCCCAGCAGAGCGGTGCTTGACAGGAAGGGCCCAGCGGAGCAGTGCTTGACAGGAAGGGCCCAGCGGAGCGGTGCTTGACAGGAAGGGCCCAGTGGAGCGGTTCTTGTCACGGCAGGCCCCTGTTCAGCGGTGCTTCTCCCGGCGGGCCCCTGTTCAGCGGTTCTTGTCACGGCGGGCCCCTGTTCAGTGGTTCTTGTCACGGCGGGCCCCTGTTCAGCGGTGCTTCTCCCGGCGGGGCCCTGTTCAGCGGTTGTTGTCACGGCGGGCCACTGTTCAGTGGTCCTTCTCCCGGCGGGACCCTGTTCAGCGGTTCTTGTCACGGCGGGCCCCTGTTCAGCGGTTCTTGTCACGGCGGGCCCCTGTTCAGCGGTGCTTCTCCCGGCGGGGCCCTGTTCAGCGGTGCTTCTCCCGGCGGGGCCCTGTTCAGCGGTGCTTGTCCTGTGTTTCTAGGGAGCCAGACCTGGCCAAGACTTCCCGCTCAGTCGCCATCCGACCTTGCGGTCGCGGGGCCCTCCTGTGATGGAGTCCTGGGCCCGTGGGTGTGGTCCGTCACAACCGGAATGGGGCTGGTGGGGCCCTCCTGGGCAGCTCGCCTGCTGCCTGACTTCTCCGCCCTGCTGCCCTTGCCCTCCTTCGCTGAAGCTCTGTGGCCCTTGCCTCCCTTTGATGATGTGGCAGGTGATGGGGCAAGGCTACTGTCCTTGGTGGCAGCCGTCTCAGGCTTGTCACGCCGGCCCTTCTTTTTTTTTGTCCTCTTCCCAGGGGGTGGGCTGGCTGTCCCCTTGCTGCTGGCCGATGTTCCTGCCCTAGGAGCTGGTGGACTCCAATAGCCCTGCACTATGGTCACAGTAGATGCAGGGCTGGTGGTGGCTGAGGTGCTTTTTTTACTCTTACCAGATGGAGGGGGTGGGTGAGTGATTGGAACGAGCTCAAGGTTGGAAAGGAAAAGGACTTGGGAAGGACAGGGACGGGTAGGTGGAGTGGGTATGGGAGTGGAGGAAGAAGATGTGGTTGTAGGAGAGTCAAGTGTGCTGTCTTTGGGTTCAGGTGCTTGTGACGGAGGCTGTCGTGAGGTGGATGGCTATTGGGTGGGTGGCTGCCTGCGTTTGTGTGCTTTGGAAGAGGGGGTGACAGACACACTGGGAGAGGACACAGGGGACGTGTAAATGGCAGTGGGGGTGGTGACTGCACGTGTGCGGACTGTAATGGAGGGTGTGCTGTTGATGGAAGTACTGGCTGATGGTGGTGTGCATGCAGGTGTGAGTGGAGACATCACAGGGAGGGAGGAGGGAGATGAGGAGGTGGGGGACACAGAGGTGGTAGTGACTGTTGGCATGTCTGCATCTGGATGTTGCTTGGGTGAATGCTTGTGGGATCTGTGGTGCTTATGTCTGGATGAGCTGCCCTTGGGTGTAGAGGTGTGTGCAGGCTGGTCTGATGGTGTGGATGGGATAGGCAGAGGAACAGGAGACTGGGACTGGGTGGAGGGAGTCAGAAGAGGGAGGCTGGAGACAGGGACAATGGCTGCCGTCAGTGCTTAGGCCAGAGCGTTGAACGATCGCTGATGGGCAGCCTGACCCGAATGAATGCCCTCCAGGTATGCATTGCTCCGATGCACCTCCCTTTCTACACCCTGGATGGCATTCAAAAGGGTAGACTGCCCAACAATGAGTGTCCTGAGGAGGTCAATGACCTCCTCACTGAGGGCAGCAGGGGTAACTGGGGCAGGGCCTGAGGTGCCTGGGGCGAAGGAGATGCCCGTCTTCCTGGGCGAGCGGGCACGGAGCAAAGGCTGAGGGGCTGCTGGGAGGGAGGGGCTGGTGCGCTGGGTGGTGGCTGTACCTGTTGTGGCGGTGGGCACAGATGTTCCCGCCACCGCTAGGGAGCTCCCTTCCGAGGACGTGTCGGTGTCGCTGACGTCTCCACGGGTCCCCGTTGTGGAGCTCCACTTGCCCTCCGTCTCACTGGTGTACTCGGAGTCTGTTGTATGGCACTCCGGGGCCATGTGAGATGCAGCTCCCTCATGCGCCGATGCCACTTCTCCTCCGCCTGATGATGCTAATGCCCACATGAACAGGAAGAAAAAGAAAATGGGGGGGGGGGAGAAATGAAGACAGGTTGAGTGCATGCATTGGCAACACCGTTGTCGGAGAGGACAGACACAGAAGCCCCCTGCATTAGGCCGCGCAATCGGGGTACACTACTCAGTTATTGTGACTAGGCCTACAGGTCTATGGACGACAAATGCACACATGGGTGAGGCCGGACCATGGATAGCTGTACTTGGCACCCTACAGAGGTGGGGAGCGGGGGCACAGGGCCGTGTAACGGAGGGGCCTAGCCTACAGAATGCGCCCTGGCCTAGAGATAGCCACAGCCCTCCTCCCCACCCAGACACCTTCACTGCGCGCAAACATAGCAGAATGTGCTGATACTCACCCCCTTGTGTCTGCTGTGATGTCCTCACGCGCCCATCCAAATCGGGGTAGGCCACTGCCAGGATCCGGGACATCAGGGGGGTCAATTGGCGGCTGGCACCCCTCCTACGTTGGGAGGCCATCCCCAGCAGAGACTCGGCGGTCTTTCTGGTCCTGCGGCGGATGTCCTCCCTCCTCTTTCGGCAGTGAGTGCCCCGTCTGTTGTGGACCCCCAGGGCCCGGACGTCCTTGGCGATGGCACACCAAATGTCGATCTTCTGATGGGTGCTGACCTATATGACATGTACAGGGTGGTAAAGGAAATCGCATCAGTTTTCTGCCTGGTCAATGTGAGTGGCCCCCCCCTCCCCAACCTTGTCCATGTGGCACATGCTCTCATCTTTCGTGCGTTGCACTCCTCATTCGCTCCCCTCCCCACCATCTTACATACACCCCACTCAAAACAGGCATAGCCCATTCAACGTGCACCCTGTGTACTAACCTGTTGGTCTGGAGGACCGTAGAGTAGCGCATACTGGGGGAGGACCCCATCAACAAGTTTCTCCAATTCTTCGGAAGTTAAGGCAGGGGCCCTTTCCCCAGTCGCAGCAGCCATTGTATCTCCCAGACCGAGGTCACAGCAGCACTTGCAGTATAGGTCCTCTCCTGTGGATGATCAGGTCTCGAGTGATTAAGCAGTTAGAAAATGGTGGTCACGCCCGCGGCGGTCCGTACCGCGACCGCCTGCGTACATCGTCATTGGCTCCTGAGACCCATAGGGTTCAATGTTAACCAATGCTGCTTTGCGCCGCGGTCTTCGACCACCTACCGCCACGGTGTGCCACGCCAGCGCAGTGACCTCACATCCCACTGTCACACTTCACAGGTCAGGCAGCCGCCATTTCAAGGGCCCACATGGCATAATTTCTACTGCGTCACACAGGCCTTGCATTGCCACTCATACAAGCCTTTCAATGCATAGCGATTCGTGTACTGTGCAAGCTGTGTGAACGAACCTGTGGGTTGCTTGACTCTGTGCTCCATGTTGTCCTTCCGCTGGGACTTGCGAGGAGAAGGATGAATCCTCCCGTGTACCGACCGCTGGTGGACCTGTCGACAATGGAAGAACGACATATCATACTTACATACAGGCTTGACAGAGCAACTATACATGAACTATGTGCCCAGCTGGAGCCAGACCTGATGTCTCCCATCCGCCAACCCACAGGGATTCCCCCTCTGGTGCAGGTTCTATCAGTACTGTATTTTTTGGCAAGTGGGTCTTTTCAGACAACAGTGGCCATATCATCTGGGATGTCTCAGCCTATGTTTTCTAAGGTTTTGTCCAGAGTGTTGTCTGCCCTGATGAAATACATGCAGAGCTACATTATTTTCCCTGAGGTGGGCGAATTGGCTACAGTGAAGGGTGATTTCTATGCCCTTGGACATATCCCAACATCATTGGTGCCATTGATGGGACCCATGTGGCTTTGGTTCCCCCCAAAGAAAGTGAGCAGGTGTACAGAAACAGAAAAAGTTAGCATTCGATGAATGTCCAGGTGGTCTGTTTGGCTGACCAGTACATCTCCCATGTAAATGCCAAGTTCCCTGGGTCAGTGCATGACGCGTATGTCATGCGGAATAGCAGCATCCCTTATGTGATGGAACAGCTACAGAGGCACCGTGTGTGGCTAATTGGTGACTCTGGTTACCCCAACCTGTCGTGGCTACTGACCCCAGTGAGGAATCCCCGGACCAGGGCAGAGGAACGGAACAATGAGGCCCATGGGCGAACTAGGAGGATCATAGAAAGGACCTTCGGGGTCCTGAAGGCCAGGTTCAGGTGCCTCCATATGACAGGTGGATCCCTAATGTACTCACCAAAGAAGGTGTGCCATATCATCGTGGCCTGCTGTATGCTTCACAATCTTGCTTTGCGACGCCAGGTGCCGTTTCTGCAGGAGGATGGTCCAGATGGTGGTGTTGTAGCAGCTGTGGAGCCTGTAGAGAGTGAAGAGGAGGAAGACAACGGGGACGACACGGACAACAGGGATACAGTCATACAACAATATTTTCAGTAGCACACAGGTAAGAATCACCCACGCCATTTTACATTTACTTAAGGCCTCATGAGTCTCCACTGTCTGTGTTTCCCCCCAGTTCCTGTTAACTGACTTGTGACTTTCCCTTCCCTTTTCAGAGCTGTATGACCCACTGCCTGACTTCAGCTTTGTTTGCCCATGGACTAAAGCTTATTGAAATTGGTATGTTGTCATCACAAAGTAACTGGACATTATTGCACCGTTATGTGTAATACATTTGTTAAGAATACAAGCAGACTCCTGTTATTTTAAGTGCCATAAGTGATTTATTTTAAGTGCTACATATAGGTACATGATTGTAAAAGGGTGATGGGTGGGGGTGGAGTAATGTCCATGGCAGAGTCCAGTTCTCAGTCGCACAGGTGCATTGTCCATATGCCTGTGGAAGGATGGAGCAGGGGCAGTTAAAGGTTGGACAGGGTGACAATGTGGGACAGTGGGATGACATCAGGGGGTATCTTAGGCTGGCGGGGGTCTTGCAATCCTACTCTGTCTTCTTGTGAGATCTCAGGTTCCGCTTGCGGGGTGGTTCTTCTTCTGCAGGAGGTGGGGTTCTGGTGGCCTGTTGTTGTGTGGGGGCCTCTTGTCCACTAGCGCCGGCGGAGGTGGTAGCCTGTTCCTGGCCTGGGCTAGTGACAGGGGCCCTTTTGGGTGCCACATGGTCCCGCAATGTGGTGACTATCTGGGTAAGGGCCACGACGATGGTCCCCATTGCGGAACTGATGCTCCTCAGTTCCTCTCGGAACCCCATGTACCGTTCCTCCTGCAGTGCCTGGATCTCCTGGAACCAGGCCAGTACCGTCGCCATCGTCTCCTGGGAGTGGTGGTAAGCTCCCATGATGGAGGAGAGGGCCTCTTGGAGAGTCGGTTCCCTGGGCCTGTCCCCCCCCTGTCGCACAGCAGCCCTCCCAATTCCCCTGTGTTCCTGGGCCTCTGTCCCCTGGACGGTGTGCCCACTACCACTGCCCCCAGGTCCTTGTTGTTGTTGGGGTGGTGGGTCAACCTGGGTGCCATGTAGTGGTGGACACACCGCTGATTTATGTGTCCTGGAGACAGAGGCATGGGCCCGCTGGGTGGGAGCTGTGCTGGTGTTCCCAGAGGGGGTTGGGTCT
Source organism: Pleurodeles waltl (assembly GCF_031143425.1). NCBI lineage: Eukaryota > Metazoa > Chordata > Amphibia > Caudata > Salamandridae > Pleurodeles > Pleurodeles waltl. The sequence continues at coordinate 398,016,190 of NC_090439.1, forward strand.
GGTGTAGCCTGTGGCTGTCTGTGGGGAACCGACTGTCCAGAGGTCCCCGATGGGCCGGGCTGGTCATCTGGGTCCAGGGAGACAGAGCTGCTGTCATCGCTGGGGGCCTCTTCTGGGGGTGGGATGGACATCTCTGGACCCTCCGTGGCGGTGTGATGGCGTTCGGGTCCTGCAGGGGTATAAAGGTATGGTTATTGCTTCTTTGTGTGGCATTTCGTGTGATGGGTGGGTGTCCGTGTACCCAAGTGCAGGCATTCCCTTGTGGGGGCTTTTGTGAGGGTGGCTTGTGGGGGTGATGTGTGTGTGCAGTGGGCATGCTTTGGTGATGGGTGTCCATGCTTTGTGGTCGCATGCAGGGCTTGGTGTTGGGATGGGTGGGTTGTGATGGTGAGCCTTTTGCTAGGGGTTGGTGTGATGGGGGTGGGGGTATGATTTGGCATGCAGGGGGGGTGGGGGTGGGAAGCAGTAGTGAAGTTTTGACTTACCAGAGTCCATTCCTCCGCCTACTCCTGCGAGGCCCTCAGGATGCAGGATGTGCAAGACTTCCTCCTCCCATGCTGTAAATTCGGGGGGAGTAGGTGGGGGTCCGCCACCAGTCTTCTGCACCGCAATGTTGTGCCTTGATACCATGGAACGCACCTTCCCCCGTAGGTCGTTCCAGCGTTTCCTGATGTCCTCCCGATTGCGTGGATGCTGTCCCACCGTGTTGACCCTGTCCACTATCCTTTGCCATAGCTCCATCTTCCTGGCAATTGTGGTGTGCTGCACCTGTGCCCCGAAAAGCTGGGGCTGTACACGGACTATTTCCTCCACCATGACCCTCAGTTTGGCGTCAGTGAACCTGAGGTGTCTTTGGGGTGCCATGGGGTGGTGTGGATGAGGTGTGGGGTGGCGTTTGTGGTGATGAGTGTGGTGCGTGTGGTGGTGTGTGGTGTTTGGTGCGTGGAATCTGTGTGGGTGATGGTGTTGTGTGCCTCTGTGTCGTGGGATTGTCTATTCTGTGCTCTCTCTCTAGCCTTCGTCAATAATTTCGGGTCGTAGGGGTTTGTGGGTGATGTGGGTGTGTGTTTTATATTGTGTTGGGTGTGTGGGAGTGGTGTTAGCATGTGTATCAGGTGTGCGTGTTTCAAACTGACCAATGTGGCTGAGTTTCTATGTGTGTGTGTATTTTGACCGCGGCGGTGTGTACCGCCAATGGAATACCGCGTTTGAAAGACCGCCGCGCGGATTTGTGGGTCGGAATGGTATGGGCGTTTTTCTGTTGGCGTGACGGTGGAGGTTTGGTCATCGCCATTTTTTCGCTGACCTTTGGTGTGGCGGACTTTTGTGGTTGTCGGGATTTTGGCGGTTTGCAGGTTGCGGGTCAGAATGACCGTGGCGGTTTACCGCGGCCGCGGCGGTGTTATGGCGGCCTTCTGACCGGCGGTAAGCGCCTTTTACCGCCAAGGTCAGAATGACCACCTGTGTGTTTGAAAATGCCACTTTTAGAAAGTATGCATTTTCTTGCTTAAACCATTCTGTCACTCTGCCTGTTTGTGGATTCCCTGTCTGGGTCAGTTTGACAGTTGGGCTGGTTGCACCTCTCTCTAGACAGTGACACAAAGGGAGCTGGGGTGTAGCCTGCATATCCTGATGAACCATCTGTGTTGAGAGGGAGGGTAGGAGTGGTTACTCACACCTGAAAGAGCTGTGCCTGCCCTCACACAATGCAGTCTCCAACCCCCTGGTGTGTGTCTGGGGCCTGGCCTGAGCAAGGCAAGATCTTACAAACAAGAAAGACTTTCCTTTAAAATAGGCCTACTTCAAAGGCAGAAAGGCATATAAGAAGAACCCCCCCAAAATCCCTGAAAATTAGATCACTTCTGGAATCAAGAGGAACCTCTGCCAAGGAGAAGAGCTGAAGATCTGAGGAGAAGCGCTGCCCCTGCCCCTACCTGTGACTGTGCTTTGTTGGGCTATCCTGCAGTTTCTGTTCCTGCCTGTGAAAGGGGACAAAGACTGGACTTTGTGGTATATTCCTGCTTGAGAACAATCTCCAAGGGCTTGGACTGAGCTTGCCCCCTGTTCTGAAGTCTCTGGGCCATTAAAGACTTACCCTAGCAGCACCTGGACACTCTGCTGAGATTCTCGCCCTGACAAGTGATGCCCTATCCAGTTCCTGGGCCCTTGAAAGGAGAATTTGGTAAAAATCCAAGAAAACTGACTTTGGAAGACTCCTCACTGGTGTCATTGCCAAATCCCATGACGCTGGATGCAACCTACTCCATGGTCCTAGCTGGAGTGCGACAACCCTGACAGACGCGACATCGCTGCAGCCCTGCTGACGTCTGCGACTCTGTGGAAGTTGCAGCACCATGTTGTGATCAACTCCGCCCGAAGTGCGCGGATGCAACGCTTCAAATTAACGCCGCCTCACCTCCACCGCTCCACAGCAAGGACCGACACCTCTTTGTAACGCCTCCGCTCCTTTTCCCCACAGCACCAGAACTGATGCCACCTCGGATCCAGCAACGCCGCAATCCCTGACTTCGCACACCAGCTTGTTTTCACTTTTTACTAAAGTACTGGTCCTGGGGGTCTGCGTGACTCCGTAGCCATTGGCATCAGATTGTTGAGAATGACTCGGTCACAATGCTGTGTTATCATCTCATTAAAGCATTTTGTGTTTCTAAGCACTATTTTGGAGTTTAATCTTTATAAGTTCATAACTTGACTTGTGTATGTCGGATTTTTGTTGTTTTGGTCTTGTTTTGTTTAGCTAAATATAGGCTATTTATCTAAACCTGTGTTGAGTCATTTTGTGGTGTATTACTATATTATTTTGTGTGTTGGTACAAATACTTCACCATCATTAAAGAGCTATCAAAACCCAAAGCCAGCAACATAGACCCCACACACACACAAACAAACCCTCTGCGACTCCCTCTCCAACCTTTTCCACCACAAAATCCTGGACATAGACAACAGCTTCACACCACACACACCCACCACACACACCTCTCACCCACCCAACTCAGACCCCTCTCACACCCCCAAACCTACTCACCACCTGGGCCCCAACCACCGAAGAAGAAACTGAAAAAAACATTAATTCCATCCACTCTGGATCCCCCTCCGACCCCTGCCCCATCGCATCTTCAACAAAGCCAGCCCTACCATTGCCCCCAAGCTCTGTGACATAATCAACACCTCATTCGACACCGCCACCTTTCCAGACCCCTGGAAGCACGCAGAATTCACTGCACTCCTAAAAAAGCCCAAAGCCGACCCAGACAACCTCTCCAACTACCGCCCCATCTCTCTCCTCCTTTTCCCCGCAAAGGTCGAAGAGAAACTAGTCAATGCCCGCCTATCCCACTTCCTAGAGGAAAACAACACACTCGACCCTTCACAATCCGGGTTACGCAAAAACCACAGCATGGAAACCGCACTCATCGCATGCACTGATGACATCAGAACAAGAGTCAACAAGGGCGAAACCGTCGCACTCATCCTCCTTGACCTCTCCGCTGCCTTTGACACTGTCTGCCACCACACACTCCGCACAAGCCTCCACAACACAGGAATTCAACACAAAGCCCTAGATTGGCTCACCTCATTCCTCACCGATAGAACCCAAAAAGTCTGCCTCCCTCCCTTCCACTCTACTGCTACCAAAATCATCTGCGGAGTCCCCCAAGGGTCCTCCCTCAGCCCCACTGTCTTCAACATTTACATGACCACTATCACCAACATCCTCCGTCCACACAGAATCACCATCCTCTCCTACGCAGATGATACCCAATTCATCATCTCCCTCACCCGCAACCATACCACTGCTAAATCCAACCTCCACGCTGCACTCCTTGACATCGCCATCTGGATGACAACTAACCACCTCAAGCTCAACTCCAGCAAGACAGAAATCATCACCTTCGGCCCCAACAAAACCATAAGGGATGACTCCTGGTGGTCTAGGCCCGCCCCCACCCCCCAAACCACGTATGCAACCTCGGCATCATCCTAGACCCCTCCCTCTCCATGACCCAGCAAATCAACACAGTCACCTCATCCTGTTTCCACACACTCACACAAAAAACCTTCAAATGGATTCCCACAGAGACCAGGAAGACCGTCACACATGCACTCATCAGCAGCAGGCTAGACTACAGTAACGCCCTCTACACCGGCACCGGCACCACGCTCAAACTCAAACGCAAACTCCAGAGAATCCAGAACACAGTCGCATGCCTCATCCTGAACCTGCCCCGCCACAAACACATCACACCACACCTCAAATCACTTCACTGGCTCCCTACAGACAAGAGGATCACCTTCAAGATCCTCATCCACGCACACAAATCCCTCCACAACACTGGACCAACCTACCTCAACGAAAGAGTGAACTTCCACACTCCCACATGCCACCTCTGATCTGCCGACCTCGCACTAGCCACAATCCCCCGTATCTAACGCACCACCACTGGAGGCAAGTCCTTCTCCTACCTCGCCCCCAAGACCTGGAACTCCCTCCCCACCAACCTTCGCAAAACCCAAGGCCTCCTACTTTTCAGAAAAAACCTTGAGACATGGCTGTTCGAACAGTAGCCCCCCCCAACCAACCCCTATCCCCTCCAGCGCCTTGAGACCATCACGGGTGAGTAGCGCGCTCTACAAATTTTTGGACTGATTGATTGAATACTTTACACCTGGTCTCTGAAGTTAAGTCTACCTGCTCGTGCCAACCTGCCAATGGGGCGAGTGGGGGGTTAACTGAGTGTGATTATCCCTTACCGTGACTAGAGTGACGGTCTTTGCTTGGACATGGAGTAACCTGACTGCCAACCAAAGAACCCATTTCTAACACTGGTGGCAGCAGTGGGATAGGACTTGCACACTACGATTGTGACTCATTATTTTGTCACAAAAATTGCGTTTAGAACATCACATGTTTTGCTTCTCCTAACTTTCTCTCATTGGTCATTTTTCCTGTTTTCAGTTCTCATCCTTGGGTATTTGGCTTGTCACACTTGTGTTTACTGTACCTTTTTAAAATGGAGCCAACCTTTAATTTAGCGGACCTGCCATTTTACACGCAGGAGAAATTAGAGGGGTTCTGTAGAGAGAGAGAGCCTGCCAGTGGAAGGGGCCCTCGTGAGATCATTGAATTGTTTTGAAAGGTTTGTGACTTATGCCCCGGGAAGAGTGTGCTTAGGGGTTACCCAGAGGATCCCGAGTGTAGTGAGGATTTCCAATGGCAGAGCTCCCAGACCTCATCCCTAGGAGGCAGTGGAGAGACTGATCAGGAGGGCGAGAATGACTGGGTGGGGCGGCAGTTGACAGGGAAGGCCCTCGTTATAGGAAGTCCCTTGCTCGGTCCAGTGTAAGAAACAGGGCTTCCTCTCATTCCTTGATGCCTGATGAGCTAAGAGATAGGCGGGAAGAGAGGGACCTGAAGTTATAGTTAGCGCACCTAGCTGTGGAGGAGAGAAGGGCTGAGGTGGAGAAGGCCTTAGTACAGGAGAGGATGGCAGAGGCAGAATGGGCCCTTTGCCAGAGGAAGACTTGCTGTTAAGCGCAGTCTGAAGGTGCTGGACTCAGCAGCGCTGCAGGAGTCCAGTGCTGGCCGCAATGTAGAGTGCTGTAGCCAAAATGTTCCTCACATACCCACAGATCTGATACCTAGGTTCCAAGGGGGTGTGACACACGTCAGTGTTTAAAGGAATATGAGAGGGCTCTGGTAGAGCACAGGATCCCTGAGAAGGATTGGAGGACTGGCGGAAGGAGCTATATTCCTGAGGAGGGGAGGGATGTCCTACTGACTGAAAGGGAGTGACATGGAGGGGTACTCCACTATGAAGAACGCACTGATTGTGAAGCATGGTTTTTCCCCTGAGGAATACAGAAAGAGGTTCAGGGGATGTAAGAACCTGTCCCACCAGACTTGGGAGGTGTTTGTGGAGGATTGCTGCATTGCACTAGATGGATGGGTGAAGGGTAGCATAGTAAACAATTTTGAAGGGCTCTTTGATCTGATTGTCAGAGAGCACCTGCTTCATTGTTGTTTTTCAGGGTTACGCCAACACTTGTCAGTGTGTGAGCTCTCTGACCCCAGTGAGCTTGGTAAGGAGGCAGACCTCTGGTTTAGTGCCAGAGGGTCTGATGTGGCAGTAGGGGGTGTTCCTAAAGTGTGTGGTCTAGGTGTTTCCCAACCAGGTGTTGTGGGAAAGGCTTGTATCCCAGGTAGGTCCCGGTATAATGGGATCGGTTTTGGATCCCATGTCTTTTCTCAGAGGAGAGGGAGTGGGCTGTGTCCCAGGATGTCTGAGAACCAGTCTCATAGCCTAGTTGATTCCATGAGTGGACGCTGCTCGGAAGGATCACATTTTGCAAGTAGGACTTGGGCAGGTGGCTGGTGATAGTGTTCCACCAGCCCTGGTGTCTGGTAGTTTCACTCCAGAGTAGAGGAGGCAGAAATCCAGGTGTAGGGTTCAGAGGGGGTTGCAGACCCAGTGGGGAACCTGGTCAGGAGTCATCTCTGAGGTCAGAGCCCCCCACGAATGACATTGGTGAGACCTTGTCTGGGTTGGGGGGAATCCAGACTCTGCCAGATGAGCAGAATTCAGGAGGCCTGCACCAGCCAGACTCTTGTGTGGTCCTTGGGGAAGGTGCTTCCCATGTGGGGGGTAGTTGTGTCCCCGGGAAGTCCTGATGCATCAGGCAAGGGTTCAACCGCAGGGTGGTGACTGTGTGTTGGATGGTCAAGTTCAGGGGGTAAACTCTGACCTGATGGGGAGTAGGTGTGTTCCCAAGAAAGTCCTGGTGCACCAGGCAGTGGTTCAGCCACAGAGTGGTGAATCTGGGTTGGATGGTCAGGTTCAGGGGGTAAGCTCTGATCTGGCGGGGTAGGTGTGTTCCCAAGAAAGTCCTGGTTCGCTGGGCAAGGGTTCAGTCTGAAGGTGCTGACTATGAACTGGGTAGACAGGTTCAGGGGGTAAACTCTGATCTGGTTGGGGGGGGTTGGTGTGCTCACTCCCCCTGTGTGTAACTTCTAGAGGCCTTTCTCAAGGTGAGGAGATGCAGAACTCTGGGAGTGGGGTTCAGGGAGGGGGAAACTCACCCCAGATCCCAGTGCAGTCCATGGGTGGTGTGCTTGGGTTGGATGGCCAGCTGCTGGGTAGTGATCCTAGGCTGGCGAGAGAGATGTGCCAGATGACTGTATCCAGGGCCCTGGCAGTTATGTATTCTGGTGATACCCCTCCTAGGAGAGGAGGGCGAGATCCTAGAAAGAGGGGTACAGGGAGGAGAGCCTCGCCTCTAGCCCCTGTGGAACCTATGGGTGCAACCCTAGCTTAGTAGATCAGTGGCAGGATAGACTCCCTGAACTGATTGGAAGTGGAGTGGAGACAGATTGCTATGCACCTGGGGCTTATCCCCCCACCACTCATTGTGGTTTCAGAGACCAGAGATTCCTAGATGGCCTGAGGCCTGGTTCTGGCCATTGGCAGCTAGGGAGCCCACGTGGGTTCGTCTAGGTGGCCTGGGAAGCATTGAAAGAGAGACTCAGAGTGGAGTAGAACTAGAGCGTGCTCCTACCGTTGCGGGCCAGGGTCGATGTTCCATCACCCCAACCAGGGAAGCCCATCAAGGTATTGATAGGTCTTCCCTGGCTTTAGGCTGGTAAGGGGTTGTGTTGGACCTCGCCCTTTTGGCAGGTTAATCTCCGGACTTTAACACTACTCCTTTTTTTTGTTTCTTCAGAGACCAGACCAGGCACTTTAGTTAACAAACAAAAATCTACACAAAATAATTCTGTCTCTCTATTTGTTCTTCAACAGAAGTACACTAAGGGGGTCATTCCGACCCCGGCGGTCAAGGACCGCCGGGGCCGGGGATGCGGGAGCACCGCCAACAGGCTGGCAGTGCCCCGCAGGGCATTCTGACCACGGCGGTTTGGCCGCGGTCAGACAAGGAAAACCGGCGATCTCCCGCCGGTTTTCCGCTGCCCTGGGAATGGATTCCGACCCCCTCACCGCCATCCTGTTCCTGGCGGCTCCGACCGCCAGGAACAGGATGGCGGTGAGGGGTGTCGTGGGGCCCCTGGGGGCCCCTGCAGTGCCCATGCCAATGGCATGGGCACTGCAGGGGCCCCCATAAGAGGGCCCCACTTTGTATTTCAGTGTCTGCTGTGCAGACACTGAAATACGCGACGGGTGCCACTGCACCCGTCGCACATACCCATTCCGCCGGCTCCATTCGGAGCCGGCTTCCTCGTGGGGAGGGGTTTCCCGCTCCGCCAGCCCAGCGGGAAAGCCAGAATGGCCTCCGCGGTCTTTCGACCGCGGAGCGGCCATTTGGCGGCTCCCTCCAGGCGGGCGGCTCCCGCCGCCCGCCGGGATCAGAATGACCCCCTAAATGTCTATCCCTCTTGGGTTGGGAGTGGGACAGAGTTACTGGGAGGCAGGAGGAGGATGTAAGGACCCAAAGCATGACTACCTCAACAGCTACAAGAAGGAAGTTATTGACTTCAAAGGGAAACCATGATGAAGATGACTTTGGTTTGGGAAATGCTGCTTAGTGCATGTTTGCTGCTTTGCTGGGTCAAACTTAAAACTCCTCTTATGTTCTTGCACTACCTCTGAGACTTCTTGGTGCACTCCTGACTCCTCATGAAGCTTACATTCCTTCTATCCTTCTACTTGACTCTACAACATAATTTGTGTTTTTCGATCTGCATACCTTCTTCTCTCCTGCACTAATTAAACTGGCTAAAAGCTCAACACTCCTGCTTACCTACCGGACTGGTTCAGCCAGGCACCCAAAAGTGACAGACATTCTGAGAAGAATGCAGATGTGCCGCCCAATTTGGCCATAAAGTATCATTGTTCTTTTAACAGTCATAATTTTTAGATATGGACGGGCTAGATTCACTCCTTCATAATTTGTATTTTTTAAACCTAGATGACAGAACAGTTAGCTATCTACTGTTTTGGGTCTCTCTGGGGCTGAATAATTGCGTGCAATGCATTTAACTGAACCATGTCATACTCCCTCCTTCATTTCCTTCCAACAACAGATCGATTATGATGTGCTGCCCAGCGCCCCAATGAATATTTTCATTGTTTTGTGTATGGTTTGCATTTGTCACAGTTTTTCCCAACCCCCTTTCCCATCCATTCATCGAACCCCTAACCCTTCTGCGCTGGGCTGTGTGTTGCTGTGGTAGCAATTCACTGCAGGATCTTCTATTAGCAGAGCAATAGCCCGCATCGCCCCACTTACTCACCCATGCATCATTTGTCAACATCATCATTCAGGACTTATGTTCCATAAATTCTTAACCTTGTCCACATCACTCCTGACTCAGAGACCACTTCTTCTGCCTCAAGGATTTTATTTTATAAGTTTAGTTTTCATTAAATACTAGCTCCCCATTGCTCAGAAGAAGTTGATATTGCTAGTTTTTGTTATCATATCAGGTCTTCTTTGTGTGTGCCATCATGGTAGTCTGGTCTCAGTTTTTCTATAACCCACTAACTCTGTGTTTTCTTTCAATCTAGTAGATTGTGATAGAGAAACCTTTAATTAATCCTACAGTTGGAGTTCACTTAGGTAGGAGTGGAACCGCGCTTGTGATGGCTTCCCTGTAGAGAGGTAGCAGCCCTCACCTCTTCTACTCAGGTAAGAGAACTATGGAGTGAAGTGAACTCATTTAGTTAGTAATTAACTTCTACTGAAGGTGGTGTTTGTGGCTATCTAGGTTTTTTGTAGGCAAAATAGGCAATAGCAATCACCCACAGTGGGCAATATAGTTACAAAGGATAGTAGAACAAGAGTATAACTAACTGACACACTTTTTTAGGCAGATTTAAAAAAACAGACTATGCTAAAAGACAGCAGTGCAAACTAGAACATCAAAATAAATGATTCCCCTTTTATTCTTTACAATTATGAAACCAACCCTTTCTACCCATAATGGGCCCACCCCTCTCCTCAAACAAATCTCCCCATTCCAAAACAAAGTCTAACAAAAATCCAAAGTGGAAGAAAACTGATCTCAACTCCCTTATCTACCCTCTCCACCCACAGCCAGTGTCCCTGTCACCAAAACAAACATTTTAAAAAGGGTTAAGAAAAAGAGGGTGACATCCATACAGAATCTGAGATCATTGAGGGTTGCCTTATTATGTGTCACCCTGCATTTCAGGCGCTCAAGGTGTTGTATGCCCCGGCTCTGGAATATGCAGTCCGGCAGCTGCCTCGTTCTCCTCCTTTGCCTGCAGAGCCACCAGCCACTGGTACTTCATACGGATGGCCTCCCTTCTCTGCCACCACAGTTGGGCTGCTATCTCCTTGTGTGTAGGATGTCGACCAGGAGTATCTATAGCAAGAAAGAAAAAAGAAAATGACAAATTGTATTCAGTGCTGTGTGCAAGCAATTGTTTAAAAGAAAGTAGAGTGGCACAGTAGCATTACATTGCTGGTCCCCTAGGGGCACTGGAATTAGACATGGACCTTTTTTGCCCACACATGCCTCACTGTAGATGACGCATGCAAAAAGGGTACAATTTGAACTGGCATGAATCAGTTCTGGAACCCATGAAATATAAATTACTTGTACATAAACATGTGGCACATGCAGAAAAGGATTTATTTATTTTTTTGAGTGGCTGGGACAGAACGTAAGAAAGAATAAAGGATGAATTAATATAAGCTACAGAGTGGGCACTGAGAGGAAAATTAAAGGTACCTTGTTTTAATTTTGCAATGTATTGACAACTTTGAAAATGCTGCATTAACCGAAGTAGATGCACATTGCACATACAACACTATTGTACTGCACAATTTAACCATACTGCAGTTCCTTCACATCATGGGTGACCAAATGCCACTGGAGGTAGGTAATGAATGATGATGGGTGGGAGGATGCATATCTGCCTTGCTTAAAAAATTACAATGAGTTAAGGGAGGAGAAAGAAAAATAAAATACCCCCCACGTTGAACTAAATCTTTGATAACCAAGCAAACCAAATGAAGCAGGTGAGCACGTCCCTCTCCAGAAGAGCTAGCTCCTTTATTTCTTCATCCAAGCCATTTTCCATTTATCTTGTCATTGTTCTATTCACCCTTTGATATCCACCACTTAAACTTTACATTCTTTTTATCCAGTCTTTCACATTCCGATCCATCCATCCATCTATATATCCACCCATTCAACCATACACTCACCTATCCACCCTTCCAACCATCCTTTCACCCATCCATCCATTTATCCACACATCATTACCATTGACCCATCCTATAGCCTACCCGAGCATTCTTTTACCCAGCCAAATTTCACCCACCCAGACATCCTTTCACCCAAATACCCTGTCATTCATCGGTTCACTTCCTTCCTTTTAACTATCCATCCTTCTTTCCCTTTTCCACCAACCCATCATTTGTAGCATTCACTCTGAGCTTTTGTCTGCTGAGTTGCAGATATAAGAAGACATTGAGAGCAACCCTGGTGTAGCTGCTAAAGCAGGGGGTTTACAAGTGATGTCCTTGCAGTGAGTATACTAGTAATTTCAATAAGCATGCAATATGACTTACCAATGCCCGTCTCTGTTGCCACTTGTTCTCCCCCTGTGTCCGCTGCCATGTCCGGTGCACTGATGCTGCAGCTGGCCCCATCATTGGTGGTCATTGCGGCTGGAAAAAACATTACACATTGTCAACAAAATACAACTCCAACAGATCACTTTAGTCTATCTTTGCGTTTGCATTGCGCTCCTAAATCTTAAAAATGTAGCGCAAACAGGCACATCAAATAATTCCGCCCAATGGCAGAAATCCACAGAGACTTGCAGAGTTTCTGGCCTGCTCTGCGGAATTTCACGTAGCAGAACTCTGCGAGCTCCACCCAGGCCTAGCACCCAGGCTAGCACAGGCTTGTTGTGTAGCCATTTTAGTTATAGCTCCATGCACATTATTTTAACACACTAGGCCGCTGTGCACCTTAACCTAGAAATATTTTATTCAGCTTCACATTGTTATTCTTACAATAACCATTTTTACGTTCTTGTTTTATTTTCATCTATCTAACTGTTTTTGCTTAGCCTAGCACTGTGTTCTCAAACAAGACATTCTTGATCACTCATTCAAGGCTACAGTTTGGTACATTGCCAGTGAACGTGGTAGAAGCTTAGTCTCCAACATTTGTAGAAAATTCACATCCTTAAGTAGGGACATTTTCTCAGAACATCAGTTGTGTTATTATAAAAAACACTTCCTAGTCCCATTACACATTAAGAGGGAGATTCCAGCCAGGGAACCACTACTGTATGCTGATTGCTGAATGCTTCGCTACAGGCGCTTACGCAGACTACAGGCTTTTGCTCAGGTATGAGGGTTGATGTCTTCCCGGGGGAACCTGAAAGGTAGAATTAGAGCTAAACATGCTGTGCTCAGATTATGAGTTAGATAGGTAATAATCCATCGATCATAGTGACAATATGATAGCGTTATTTTTATGCTTCACTTTTCTAGTCACCGTTTTGATACTGTCATGTTGTGTCGTCCTGGTTATTGCAGCTCACGCTTTGCTATCTAAAATGCAGTTGTTTTATTAAACTAGTCATTGAAACATATACTGCTTCTGTTTGTCATTTATATCTGAGTCTGAATTGTAAATGAGAGAACCGGATACGACCTGAGTGACCACGACTTCCCTGAGAAGCCTAATATGTCATGTGTTCGGCTGCCCTATCATCACTATCCTCTGGTAGAGATGAGGCACTGCTTGTTGGCCAGAGCAAAACCCGGATTTAGAGCGATAGGTGTCATCCGCAGTGGGTTAGACTCAGTCTCCCACACCGTGGACGATCCTGCTGCTCAAAATCCAGTACTCTCATTACAATAATGAGAGCCTACGCAACATGCTAATCTCTGCTTTTCTGTTGAATGCTTTATCAATATCATTAACATTGGACCTTATGGGTACTTGCATATATGTGTTTAACAAGATGTTAGGGTAAACTGTTGGTGATATCTACCACAAGGATATGTGAGTTTGACCACATGGTCTTCCATGACACTTAAAGATTTATCTGATGTCCATATCATGACCACTTTGCATTCTAATATTTTAAAGGTGATGCATACTTATCCTTATCAATGACAAGGAGAGCAAATATTTGCATGTTTGTGGGGGTATGTGTGTGTGTGTGTGTGTGTCAAATGTTTATTTGATGTTAAACTTCATTTTGTCTAACTTAACATGCATTTGCAGTGTTCTGCACACATCCACTTTACCTTAACAACTATTCAAGTAATTCATTTACTTAATTAGACTACCTCTACAGGTTGATGCCACCTCTCTTTCTATTGATGCTGCTTATCTCCAGGAGATGTTGTATTGATCACTGAATATTGTTATCGCTGATTTTAATAATGACATTAATAATGAATATTCATGTATTCTGAGTGTTGAATTTGCATAGAAAATGTAATAACCATTGTTCACGAACTGTACTTATTAATGGCTTATTATTGTGAAATGTTGAGCTTATGTTTGATTAATGTAGGCCTTAATTTAGCGTGGGTCTTAGCCCAGTTGCACTGCCTCATGTCAAGCTGCATTTCTTAGGCGTTTAATAAAATGTCTGCTTAGAGATTTAAATTGTGATTTTCCACTGTAGTGTCCATGTGCTCATAGCTTAAAGTCTTTCTCATGAGAACTCCTTGCTAGAAGATGCTGTACTAGCTAATGCAATATTGTTTAATGTAATGTGTGTAAGACTGACTTTCTCAAGAGAATACAATCGAGACTGACTGGACCATAAGCTGCAACAATATTGTTACCTGACAAGCTGAATGACGGGAGCTAGACAAGAGGAGCCAATCATCGACATGTGAACCATGTACTAGTAGAAATGTTGATTTGAAGTTTTAGTTTTATTGGACAAAGTGTGAACATGCCATCCCTTGACCAATAGGTACCTGGGAAGTAGTTTTAGGAAATTTAACTTAGCCAGACTGCACTGAGAAGAAGACACCATTTGCCCATTTTCCGTTTGCCATACCGCCATTTCTTTTAAGGTGCCCAATGAGCCACTTTGGCCCATTTTTGCCCATTTTACGTCTTGAGAAGAGACATGCATAACTTCATTGCCTAAAAGACTTTGCCTCTTTGAAATCTGATGTTGTATCCTGATACCTTGCTGACCAAACTGATGTCCTGATGATGAAGACTACCAAAGCTTGCTGATCCTTACTGAGGAGAGGTATATTGACTATGATATTGACTGTTATGTCCATTTGCTTTTGTTTCTACGTACCAACTGTGCTAATTTTGATAGAGCCATAGATAGATGTTTTTTCCAAATAGGTGTGATTAAATTGTTTTGCATGAAGCCCAGCTTGCTAATTCTAGTCTGATATTAGCTAGGGAGCTCACTGATGAAGTTCGCCATATGAAATAACAGCTGATGACTTTTCCTTGCTGAATCTAAATGTATGTAATAGTGTTTGCGCAGTTGTTCTTGTTATTCATTTGCACTGAAACCTTAGAATGTGTAGTAACTCAAGCCTTGGCTAGATTGAGTTTCTTTCGCCACTTCGGACAGCCATTGTTGTTTCAGTATGTTTATCAATTGATTTTGAGATTATCCTACATAACATTAGCTTTGTTAATATAGGGAAATACATATTCTAACTTTTACATAAAGATGTGGTTATTCATGACTGGAAGGTCATGGTGTGTGACAATTACTGACTCCATTGATTACTAATGTTATTAATTGTTATTGGTTATTGACTTGTGCATGTACAGGATATATGGTAGGAAAACTTCAAAGCAAGTCAAAAGGTTCATCAGCCTAGTCGCGTCTCCCTTGTAAGTTTACTTATTAAGGTCTGACCCGCTAACAATAGTTACATCTAAAATTAATATGCAGGAACAATTACATATATTAATTTCAGTTCCGTTTGTTTCATATTTCTAGGTCATTGTGAAACCCTCACTAGATTTTACAGTTTGGTGACCGGTTAAGCACAGCCCATATCTCAGTGTTCTTCATAATAATACTTGAACACGTTGCTTAATATGACACTCTCTCACCCATCAGTGCCATCACAAGCCAGGAGCAGCAGGGACTGTTGCCTCAGGCCTGCTCTCTTTAAATTAATGGATTTGTAGACCACATTATCTGTAATAAATTCACGGCAGCTAAGATTATTCACTATTAGGCAGAGCCATATACAAAGTCGAGTCGAACTGTCTTCCAGGACATTCTTTTTCTTTCGAATGAGGTGCTCAAGAATCCAGAGAAGCCCCGTGCATGATTTTATATATTAGGCCCCACAAAAGCTTCCTACAGACCTGTAGCTAACTGCCAAACTACCAAGATGGACACTCAAACTGCAGAATATGACTATGAAACTATCTTCAAATTTAATGTGACATTGTTTAGTATTCTTTCGCTGCATAGTCAATTTCTTTTATCATGAAGGGTCCTTTCATTTTGAAGTATACACAAGAATATTTACTGTCTTTAGGTTGTAATAATAAACAGGTTATTTTTCAGAGGAGGAAAATCTCTTCCCTCGTTGACACCCCCACCTTCCCACATCTGCTGCTTTCTCCACAGCACCTGCAAAAGTACTTCAGAAAGTCTCTAAGACAACATGTTTCTAATTAACAACAGCTGCTCCCAAACAAGCACTCCCCTTGGAGGACTCAGAGATAAATAGCCTTATGTCAGAGCATTGAAGCAGTGGCTCACGGAAGGACCCAGGACAGTCCCTGAACGAGATTTAGTTGAAGACATGATCATGCCTTGATAGCATTTGGGATGAAGATGTCTAAACATGCAAACTAAGGGATTCAGAAACTTTGTCTCATAATAAATAATCCAGAATCCATTGTGTAATTATGTATGTGTGTGTGTGTATGCGTGCGAAAAGTAACAGAGCAGCTGTGATGCTTTATCTATTGACAAGAGAATACAAGGCAATGCCTCAAACAACAGGTTTAGTAGCCAAAACTGAAGATGAACATCTGCATGCTCGTAAGCTTCTTGGAAAATGCATCTAAGCAACGGGCCTACACATTTTCCACAAACTCCCACGTGCAGTAATAAAATAGTGCACGAAAATTAAAGTTAATAAAAAAGCTTGAGCTCACACCAGCTAAAAGGAAACCCAGAAAAGAACTATTCTGACTCAGTGTTTCTATTAACTGCATCCGCTTTATGTCAAAGGTCTCATTAAACAATAGTTGCAAACTCTCACACTATCAACTGCCTCCAAACAGTTTTGGAGAATTATAAATATATTTTTGTAGTGCCAATGCTACCCTCAGTGGTCTCTCTTTTGCCTTTAATTTTAGTTCATCGGTGATTTCTGGCTGCAAATAAAAACGTCGGTAAAGAGGTTTTCTGAAACCACGAAGTAAACTGTGAAGTAGTAGCGAGTTCAAACATGAGTTGCAAAGCCCTTTCTGGAAAAGTTAGACATTTGCTCCAGTGGGATTACTCCTACATTTGGAGCAAATTTACAACTACCAACGCTCTCTGATAGCAGCATCCAATTTCTCACTCCTGGTCAACACTTATGACCGTGAAAAATCACCCAACTGATGAGTTTTCTACAATAGCACAGGGCATCGATCTTGCTTATGGTTGTGTTTAGTTTGTAGAGATGCGTTAAATATTTAACTTAATAATGGTTCCTGATGGTTTGTGTGAAAGGAAAATCAGTTTAATCCTGCTAAATAGAATTGTAATGTGTTAGATGCATGGATAGGGGTGCTGGAAGAACGTTGCTGTGCTGTGTGGTTGCTTGTCCACGGCCT
The DNA here is from genome assembly GCF_031143425.1 of Pleurodeles waltl. NCBI lineage: Eukaryota > Metazoa > Chordata > Amphibia > Caudata > Salamandridae > Pleurodeles > Pleurodeles waltl. The sequence goes on from NC_090439.1 coordinate 398,033,006, forward strand.
AACCTAGAGCGATTGATTTCTAGACATGGCAGCATTAAATCTCATAGCTCGCTTGAATTCACTGTAGAACACTTCACGTACATGTAAGCTCATAACGGGCAGTGGACACTTTCAGTAATGCTTGAGGCATATGATCCAGTGCCCACAACTGTTAATACCTCCATTCACTTCACACTTGATGACATCCTTAGGGCTATCCAGCTCCTAAAACCAGGGAAGGCCCCGGGCCTAGATAATAAGACTTGTCCCATTCAGAAACTACTATCTGGGGCATATATAGATATACTTATTCTCGGTGTGGTGCTGAGGGGATCACGTTGTTTAAAAAGGGAGACAGGACAGGTTCTGATATTACAGAACTATCAGTCTAATAGATAACCTTAAGAAAGTGTTCTGTCACCAGGTATTGGCCAAATTACTTGCCTGGATTGAAGAGGCTGCTATTCTGTCTCCTTTTTAGGTCAGTTTTCGTTCTAGGGTGAGCACAATCAATCAGGTATTTCACTTTAACCTGATTGTTGCTAAATATCTCATGCTCTCTAGAGACCATCTATATACGGCTTTTGTAGACCTCAGGGCAGCCTTTGATTTAGGAACTGTGGTTCACTCTTGAAACAATTCGTATTGATCCTGCATTGCCTAACGTACTCATTACATTGCACGAAAACAATTTACCACAAGTCAGGTAAGGGATGGATGGTAAGTTGACTGCCAATATGCCAGTCAAGAGAGGAGTGCATCAGGGATATGTCCTCACTCCAGCTTTGTTCTCTCTGTACATAAATGATGCTATCTAAGCTCTTATGTTCATGGCTCCCCTGGGCTGGGTGGATGTTCCATCCCAGCACTGCTATTTGCAGACAACATCCTGCTGCAATCTCAAACCCTGTCTCAGCTCCAAAATCTGCTTAATGAATTTGCTGAATTTTGTGATGACTGACTAGTTTTAGACCTGGCCCTTTTTGCAGCGTTAACCCCAAACTTTTCACCTTCTTTCTTCTATTTTTTCTGACCTGTTTGTGTTGGTTTTAGGACTCTGGGCACTTTACCACTGCTAGCCTGTGCTAACATGCATATACTCTCTGTCTAAATTGTAATGATGATTGGTTTCTCCATGGTTGGCATATTTAATTTACTAGCTTGTCATTAATATAGAGCACAAGGTGTGCCTGGGGCCTGTAAATCAGTTGCCAATAGTGGGCCTGCAGCACTGATTGTGCCACACTACATATGTAGCCCTGCAAACCTGTGGCGGCCAAAGCAAAGCAAAACACAAATGATGGACGGACTACGGAACCAATCAAACATTCACACCCCAGTCACAGATCTGGGTTTAATCCATCGTTCTTTTGCTCACCATGCCACCCCAGTTTAGACACAGCCATATGCAAATCAGTCTTGACCCTATTCCTCATGGGAACAGTCCAGCCCGAACTGCCAGGCCAGGTCCTCTCTCGACCGGAAACAAGCATCCTGGGACCGGTTTCAGGGTTTCACCCTTCATCAGCCAGGCTAGCTTGAATCCAGTGGCATAGTGAGCCCGGGACCCATGTCTGGGCATACCCGGCGCACCTATGGCGGCCAAAGCAAAGCAAAACACAAATGATGGATGGAATGCGGAACCAATCAAACATTCACCCCCAATCACAGATCTGGGTTTAATCCATCGTTCTTTTGCTCACCATGCCACCCCAGTTTAGACCCAGCCATATGCAAATCAATCTTGACCCTGTTCCTCATGGGAACAGTCCTGCCCGAACTGCCAGGCCAGGTCCTCCCTGGACCGGAAAGAAGCATCCTGGGACCGGTTTCAGGGTTTCACCTATATGTGCAGTTTTAAACAAACTTATGTCGACCTGGCAAGTCCACCCATTTGCCAGGCCTAAACCATCCCTTTTATTACCTGTACATCATCCCTGAGGTAGGCCCAAGGATGCGTCATGGGTAGGCTGTAGTGTATTCAAAAGATAGGATATGTATTGGTGTGTTTTACTTGTCCTGATAGTGAAATACTACCAATTTCATTTTCCACTATTGCAAGGCCTGTCTCTCCCATAGGGCAACAAAGGGATTGTCTTGAAATATCTTTTACATGTGATTTCCTTTGGGAGCAGATAGAGATATGGAGTTTGGGATCCCTGAACTCAAAATTTAAAAACAAATGTTTTGATGATGTTTGTTTTTGAATTGTAGGTTTGAAATTGCCACTTTTAGAAAGTTGGCAATTTCTTGCTTAACCATTCTGTGGATCTGCCTATCTGCGGAGTACACATCTGGGTCAGGATGACAGTGGGCTGTTTGTGTATTCACTCTAGACAGTCACTAGAAGGAAGCTGAGGTGTGCCCTGCATATTCTGATGGCCCATCACCAGGCTGATGGGTCTTCCTGAGCTAAACTGATGGGAGAAGCTTACTATTGCACCTGAATAGGGCTGTGTCTGTCCTCACACAAATCAGTCTCTAATCCCTTGGAGTTTTTCTGCTGCCAGGGCAGGGAAAGGCAGGATCTTGTGCACTAGAAAGACTTCTCTTTGAAGTTTGCCTGCTTCAAAGACAGCAATGTAAATGTGCTGCACCTCTGACACCACATAGTTGGAACACTTCTGCACTGAGGGCATTCTGCCAGGAAGAAAAGCAGGAGTCTGTAGGAGGGACTGCCACTCTGCCTGTTGCTTTGTTATGCTGGCCTACTGCTGGCTGCTTCTGTCCTGGAAGTGAAAGGACTGGACTTTGCTTTCTACACCCTGCTTTCCAAGGTTCTCTAAGGGCTTGAGTTGAGCTTGCCTCCTGTTAAGAAGTCTCAGGGACATCAAAGACTTTTTCTGTCAGCACCTGGGCTTCTCTGCTGAGAGACCTGTCCTGTCCAGTGGTGAAAAATCTAGTTCTTGGTGCTACAAGAAGAAAATCCAGGCATCGACTCACAGCATCATTGCAAACTGACACTTCGCTGTAAGGATTCAATGAATCACTGCTACCCACGCCGGAGCGTAGTCCCCACTTGAAGCATCAACCGTGGTTTCTGACGCAGGCCCCAACTTTCTGTTGCAGGACTTCAAAAGGGCACCACATCACTGAAGTCCATGACCTACCACCCGACTCCAATGCAGTTCCTGCTTTATCACTGTGAGATCGACTCATCGGGTTTGACTTTCAACGCATCATCAATGCATCATCTCTGGGTGCAATTTTCTTCATCTACACTGCACAGCAGTAAGGAACTGAAGCTTCGTGCCACAAATGATGCATCACCTTCCCTGTGGCAGAAAGGAACCAATGCTTCACATCCCCTGCAACAGGAAGGAGCCAATGCATTTCTGGCTCTTTCGACACATCCCTTCACCTTCAGCCTGCATCGAGTTTTGTTTATGACACATCTAAGTTACTAGCTTCAGTTAAGTGCTTTATTGATTTCAAGGAACTACAATTTCATTTAAACCTTTAAAAAGTGATATCTTCTTTGCTTATGCAAGTTGGATTTATGTTGTTTTGGTCTTGTTTTACTCAGATAAATATTGCCTATTGTTCTAAACTGGCTTAGAGTACTTTTGTGGTGCTTTCACTGTGTTACTGTGTATTTGCACAATAAGTTACACATTGCCTCTCAGATAAGCCTTACGGCTTGAGCGAAGCTACTATTGGAGTTAGCAGTGGGTATCTTAGCTGTGTGGCTTCCTTACCCTGACTAGAGTGAGAGTCCCATCTTGGACAAGGTGCAAACCACTGGCAACTAGAGACCCAGGGCCACATGTATAAAAATCAGGTGTTGCGACTTTCAAATTGCGAGTCGCAAAACCTGATGCACAACAGTGTCAATGACACTGTTTGCGATTCCCAATGGGGTCGCAAATGACCTACCTCATGAATAATCATGGGGTAGGTCGCAATTTGCGACCTCATTGGGAATGGTCGCCCTCACAGGGATGGTGGCCTGCTGGTGTGACGGCTTTTAAATAAAGCAGTTTTTTTTTTTTCATTCAGCCCGTTTTCCTTAATGGAAAATAAGATGCATTTCTAAATCAAAAATGAAAAGTTTTCTTTTCATTTTTTCAGAGAAGGCAGAGGTCTGTGGGACCACTGCCTGCTATGAAAAAATATTTTCGCTACCATTCACAAAGGGGAAGGGGTCCCATGGGGACCCCTTCCCCTTTGCAAATGTGTTAGCACCAGTTTGAAACTGGTGCTAACTGCGATTGTTTTGCGAGTGCATTCGTGGTCACAAAACAATCATACATACCATCTGGATTCAGTATTCTTAATACTTGTCATGACCCTTGTCACGCCCCTTCCTAATACCGAATCGCAAAACCCAAACTGCGATTCGCAGTTTGGGCTTTGTACATCCCAAATAGCATTTTTCAAGTCGCAAATGAGCCAATTTGCCGTTTGCGACTTAAAAGCTACTTTGTACATCTGGCACTTAATTCCTATCACCTAGAAGTAAATGCTACAGAAACGAAGGTCATGGTATTTCAACCCAATGGATCTAGTAGAGGTGGGTTTCAGATGAAAGGGAGACTCTGCTAATGGATGATAAATTTCATAATTATCGATTCAGAATTGATAAATCTAGAGTTTTGAAATCTCACATTCAAAAATGTGAACTTACATTACTTCGCAGTGCTTCAGTGAAAAGGAAAATACACAAAATTACTACCTCTACATCCGTTTCAGCTGCTATTGAAGTTTACAGGGCAAAGGCACAGGCTGCAGCCCTTTATGGGACAGAAATATGAGGTAATGGCAACACAAGAGGTTTCATTCTCAGGGAAAACTACTTTATAGGCTCATTGTTTAGTCTACCCCAGAGTACCCTCATCGCCCCACTATTTTATCATCTAGGACTCAAACGTTTGGACGAGATAGCGTCTTTAAAACATTTTCTTTATTAGACAAAGTTGGTCTAGTAGGAGAATTTTCATCTATTAAACATGTACCTGATCTGGAATTCCCCTAATGATTTTTGGCCTTAGTCATTACTTGTATGCCGTGTGGTTATTTAGGAAGAGGGTGGGATTCACGTTTTGGTTTCTTACAATCAATTTCCTTTATGTTTTTTTCTGTTTAATTTAATTGTTGCTAGTAATTACTACCAGCATAGGTTTAATGCATTGAGATGTTCATGTATTTCTTTTCTGCTTCTGTTGTTATGCCTTTTCTAAGACCGAATACCATCCTGAATATTTTCTTAGTTGCCTTTGCCAAATATTTCCCCACAGGTTGCATCCTGTCATAGTTCTTTTCGGCCATGTACAGTCCAGATTATGAGGGTCATTCTGACCCTGGCGGCCGCTCCAACGAGCATTCTGACCGCGGCGGTTCAGCCGCGGTCAGAAGCGGAAAGTCAGCGGTCTCCCGCTGACTTTCCGCTGCTCGTGTGAATCCTCCATGGCTGCGGAGCGCGCTCCGCAGCCATGAGGATTCTGACCCCCCCTACCGCCATCCTGTTCATGGCGGGAAAGCCGCCATGAACAGGATGGCGGTAGGGGGGGTCGCGGGGCCCCTGGGGGCCCCTGCCGTGCCCATGCCAATGGCATGGGCACGGCAGGGGCCCCCGTAAGAGGGCCCCGCAAAGTATTTCATTGTCTGTCTTGCAGACACTGAAATACGCGACGGGTGCCACTGCACCCGTCGCACCTTCCGACTCCGCCCACTCGATTACGAGCCGGCATCCTCGTGGGAAGGTCGTTTTCCCCTCGGCTAGCGGGCGGTTTTTCAGCAACCGCCCGCCAGCCCAGGGGAAAACTTGTAAACCCGCCGCGGTCTTTTGACCGCGGCGCGGTATTTTGGAGGGCGGCATCCTGGCGGGCGGCCTCCGCCGCCCGCCAGGGTCATAATGAGGCCCTATGTTTTAGATGTTTCCCCCCTCATTGTTTTATAAGTCAGAACCCCCTGCTTGCTGGAAATGTGTCTTTTTTATGTAATATTTACAAACAGATTATTTATTATATGTACCTAATTTTCTAAGTGTGTTTTGAATGATGATTGATATGTTTTATGAACTAATCCTGAAATAAGGGTAAATGAATGATTTCTAGACAGGATTTTTACCTGGTTAAAAAGCTATGTAGTAAAGCTGTGTATGTGACCAGTAAGTATGTCTGAGCTAACCTTATCTCAGTGGAACTAAGATATATGTTTGTGTTTGTTGCAGAGAACTTTGTTGAGTTGGCAGCACTTTGCCAACTGTATGGCTTTGGCTCTTTGGTGTGAGCCTAAGGTTTCCCGATGTCTGTCTAGTATGTTCTGCCTGAGTAAGGTGAACTGATAGTGTAATCAGAATAATGTTAAGTGAATATTATTGTGTATGAAGTCAAATTGGGTGTCTGATATTAGCCCATTAGTCTGAGAGAGCATAACCTAGCTGTGCCATTACGCCTCTTAATTTAAACATGAAATGAAAGGGTGGTTGTTTTTTCAGCTTAACAAAAGGTGTCACATTGTCCCTTCCTCAGGATCTGCACGTTGCTGAACAAGAGACCCACCTGCCGGCGTCACCAACTCAGAAAGCTATTATAGCACAGAGTTATGGTTAAGCCAGTTGGGGGGAAGGGAATTAGGGTAGGGAACAGCAGGGAGAGAGAGATCTGAAAAGAAAAGGTTAGAACAAATATGCACTTACTCATTCATAGAAATATAACTCATCAATAGACTCTTGACTGAATGCGTCTCCGTGATATCAAATGTAGACCCCTTTTGAAATGAGGGCAAAGCCCCTTCTTTGAATCATGGAACAAAAATAAATTACGACTTCAGAACCAAGATATGGCAAGACCTTTGGATTATGATTATACTCAGAATATCAATCCTGTAACATTTATGCATTCATAAAATAAACCTTTGATCATGACCTAGAACATCTCAAAGAATTAAATATGTTTTTTCACATATTATGCATTTCAGAAATCAATGTAAACTATGATTTGCTTATCTCCAGAAATACTTTTACATTCAAAACTATAAAGGCCCATATACGTTTTTGCTCATTGACCTTGAAGCGCTTTACCTACAATACCAGGAAGCGCTTTTACTTGTCTTGTCTGAGACCCTATGCGTGTTATGCTAAGGGGGCGCTTTACTCATGTGGCCTGACTCCCTTTGATTGTTGTGCCAAGAGCCTTTTACTCATGCGGATTCAATCGTTTTAATTATCATGCCCAGAGCGCTTTACACCTGTGAACTGAAGCGCCTGAATTGCCGTGCCAAGAACGCTTTACAACTGTGCACTGAAGCACCTGAATCGTTGTGCCAAGAGCGCTTTACAACTGTGGACTGAAGCGCCTGATTTGTCATGCCAAGGGCGCTTTATAACTGTGAAATGAAGCGCCTGAATTTCCATGCCAAGAGTGCTTTACAACTGTGGACTGAGGCGCCTGAACGGTCGTGCCAAGAGCGCTTTACAACTGTGGACTGATGCACCTGAATTGTGCCAAGAGCGCTTTACAACTGTGAACTGAAGTGCCTAAATCACTGTGCCAAGAGCGCTTTACAATTGTGGACTGAAGCGCCTGAACTGTCGTGCCAAGAGCGCTTTACAACTGTGGACTGAAGCGCCTGAATCGTCGTACCAGGAGCGCTTTACAACTGTGGACTGAAGCACTTGAATTGCTGTGCCAAAAGCGCTCTACCTCTGGATGGAAGGACTTAGTTCAAAATTGGATTAATCAATACCTTACAGCTACGAGTACGACCTCGTTTTTTAGTTCACCATGGAAACAAGGATACTTCAATTGGATGACACTCTGTCATCCAGGAACTCTGTAATTCTTCAGAAAACCCTCCACGAGGTCTGGCTGCATCGAAGTCTTCAAAATAGTGAGCAATGTGCTTGGGTGTGGCTGGGCTTTATAGGCCTGCCACACCCCAAAATGGCTGCTGCCTCTAAAAACATGGGAATTGTAGTCTCTTGATGGAATAGCACTGATAAGTGGATCTTGTCCACCAATGTCCTGAACCTGCAGCTCTATGAGCTTTGCCACAGGGCAGACGATGTTGATGGCCACCTTTGGAACAAGAGGGGATGACAAGTGGTGCGCATAAAGCCGCACAGTGGAGTTTCGGATGGGACCTGGACCGCGCATGGCTTTATTCCTGACATTACACCCCTCCCCCAAGTGCAGTCCAGGGCCCGGTTTATCAGGATGGAGGAAGTGAAATCGTCGCACCAAACATGGTGCATGAACATGTCTTGCAGGTTCCCAAGAGTCATTTTCCGGCCCGTATCCTTTCCAGGACACCAAGTACCAAAGGGAAGATCCCCTATATTTAGAGTCCAAAATAGATCACACCTCATACTCCCAATGACCTTGGAATAATAGAGGAGCAGGTTGTGTGACGCTTGTGGGCGAAGCAGGTTTAAGAAGCGAAGTGTGAAACACTGGATGAATTTTCAAAGACAATGGTAATTTTAGCCTATATGTTACTGGGTTTACTTGTCGTAGTACTTCATAGGACCCTATGAATTTTGGTTGAAACATATTTAGATTTTTTTATACAAAGTTTTTCGTGGATAACCAAACTCTATCTTTGTTTGTATACTGAGGACCAGGCATATTTTTTCTTTGCTTGCTGAAGATTTGTTTGCAATTGTGAATGTACCTTTTTCATGTGTGTTAGCATGTCCATGACTGCTGGAGTGGTTTGAGTAGAGGCAGGTAACGTAACTGGAAAAATGTGCGGATGATGCCCATATAAACCATAGAAAGGAGTTGAGTTTATTAAAGAGGGGTGAGAGTTATTATAAGCCAGTTCTGCAAGCCACAAAAGATCCAGCCAGGTTTTAGGAGACTTTGTTGCGTAACATCGTAAATATTGTTTCAGTGTTTGGTTTAGTCTCTCAGTTTGACCATCCGTTTGTGGATGATAACTAGTAGATAAAGTCGAATCAATTTGTAAAGGCTTGCACCATTGTTGCCAAAAACATGCAGAAAATTGTGTTCCTCTATCAGAGAGGATAACTCTTGAAAGTCATGAATACAAACTATATTTTCTAAGATGATGGTCGCTAAGGTGACGGAAGTTTGGAGCCCTTTACAGGCAATAAAGTGAGCATACTTGGTAAGACTGTCTACTACCACTAGAATGGTTGTGAATTGTTTTATTTGAGGAAGACCAGTAATAAAATCCATAGAGATATGTTCCCATGGATGATTGGGATTGGGTAGAGGTATCAGTAGACCTTTGGGCTTGCTGTGTTCGTTTTTGCATCTTGCACATACTTCACATGATTGTAGCATTTGCTTAAGGTCGTGAATGAATGTAGGCCACCAAAAATACCTTTTCATGAATTCTATTGTTTTTTGAGGACCTGGATGACCTGCCAGAGGATGACTGTGTAACCAATGAAAACCTGTCTCTCTTAGCTCATCAGTAGGCAGGAATACTCAAGATTCATGTAGAGGTAAGCCTTGTTAAATAGACCTCTTGGTGTCTTGTTGTTACCACTCTTGCCACTTAGTGATGTGAAAATGATTATGAATGAGATCAAAGAATTTCTCAGCAGCTACTGAACACAACACTTTTGAAGGCGTTATAATAGGCATAGGTTTTTGTTCAGGAGGTGACATTGAAGAATCTTGTCTAGATAAGGCATTGACCTTACGATTATCTACTCCTGGTCTAAAAGTCCTGGTCTAACGAAAAGTGTCACAGTGTACCTTCCTCAGGATCTGCACGTTGCTGAACAAGAGGCCCACCTTCCGGCGTCACCAACTCAGAAAGCTATTATAGCACAGAGTTATGGTGAAGCCAGTCGGCGGGAAGGGAATTAGGGTAGGGAACAGCAGGGAGAGAGATCTGAAAAGAAAAGGTTAGAACACATATGCACTTACTCATTCATAGAAATATAACTCATCAATAGACTCTTGACCAAATGTGTCTCTGTGATATCAAATGGAGACACCTTTTGAAATGAGGGCTAAGCCCCTTCTTTGGATCATGGAGCAAAAATAAATTACGACTTCAGAACCAAGAGATGGCAAGAGCTTTGGATTATGATTATACTCAGAATATCAATCCTGTAACATTTATGCATTCATCATATAAATCTTTGTTCATGACCTAGAACATCTCAAAGAATTAAATATGTTTTTTCACATATTATGCATTTCAGAAATCAATGAAAACTATGTTTTGCTTATCTCCAGAAATGCTTTCACATTCACAAATATAAAGGCCCAAATAAGTTTTTGCTCATTGAAATTGAAGCGATTTACTTATAATACCAGGAAGCGCTTTTACTTGTCTTGTCTGAGACCCTATGCTCGTTATGCTAAGGGGGCGCTTTACTCATGTAGCCTGAATCCCTTTGATTGTTGTGCCAAGAGCCTTTACTCATGTGGATTGAAGCGCTTTAATAATCATGCCCGAGCGCTTTACATCTGTGAACTGAAGTACTTGAATTGCCGTGCCAAGAGTGCTTTATAACTGTGGACTGAAGTGCCTGAATTGCCATGCCAAGAACACTTTACAACTGTGGACTGAAGCCCCTGAATTGTCGTGCTAAGAGCTCTTGATAACTGTGAAATGAAGCACCTGAATCGCCGTGCCAAGAGCGCTTTACAACTGTGGACTGAAGCACCTGAATCGCTGTGCCAAGATTATTTTATAACTGTGGACTGAAGCGCCTGAATTGTCGTGCTCTATGAGTTTTGCCACAGGGCAGACGACGTTGATGGCCACCTTTGGAACAAGAGGGGATGACAAATGGTGTGCATAAAACACAGCAACACCGCGCAGTGGAGTTACAGGTGGGACCCGGACCGCTCATGGCCTTATTCCTGACAAAAGGATTGTGTTTTTAACTTGATGCATGGTAAAATACATGAGCTAAGTGCACAGATGAATGTCATATTTTCTGTATGGCATATTTTATCATCATTTGAAAACATATTTATGTTGCAGTGTTTTTGAAATAATCATTATATATTTGACATAATAGACATATAGAATTTAAATAACCCAAGAGTGAATTCAGGTTTAATTGGTTTGCCGGAGTGAAGGCCCATACATTTTTCAGTTTTTTAACCTTCAATGTGCAGGCTGCTTTTTTAATGTATTCTAAAGCTGCAGGTGTCAGGATCTGAGACAGAGATAATTGGAGCTCATTGTTCAAGAGTGCGAGGATGTACCAAGGTTGACACCAAAAATGCAAAAAGTAAAAATGTCAGTTAATGAAGTATAATTTGTGGTCATGTTTATGAACTGGAAAAGGTATTTGCCTATGAGAGCATCCTTGGAAGAATTGGGATTTAAGTGTGGTTTAGTTAGTGGTAAGTTTCAGATTACCTCTGCCCTTAGCTGAGAGATTTCCTTTCTTAGATACTTCTCTTGAACTCTAGCTTTTGTGGCTTCATGCTGCCTCACCTCTCTTGATGGAAACTTCTCCAGAAGTTCTGTTGTGCTTACTACTTTCCGGAGCCCATAGAATATTAGCATAGATAGGAGTTTAGAATAAAAGGTTAGGCAGGACAACCTGGATTCCCATTCTATGCATCAATTGTTTTTCCTTATGTCCTATATTATCGCTATTGAAAGAATGGTCCGTTATTTATTAGTTAAGTTTCATATTGTGCAGCGTTTTGATTCATCTTTGGTTATTCTGTGCAGTTATACTATGAATTTGAGACTCATATGTGTAAGTTTGATTTTGACTCTAAATAAAGCCCTTTGAACTATATATTGGTCTCTGAGATTGAATGTGTGACCATCGAGTTACACTGAAATTAATTTGAATAATTTAATGCATTGTCTCCTCACGCTTTGGAAGAGAGACGAAAAATTACTCGGACCCCAGAATTCAGATTTAAAGCCCAAAGCTGGATCAGATGGTAGCAATGTGGATGGTTCTCGTTCTGAACTGAGGAGAACCAGAATTAGGCTCTGGAAAAGTTAGTCCCCAGTGTCCACTTTAGATGCTCATATCCACACTTGGAAGATCGGGGGAATCATGGAAATTCAAAGCAGAATTTTACTGGCAGTGGATGAGTTAGTATTAGTAGGATTGTTGTTTGTGGTAGTTGTAGCTAGTTTGCGACAATTGTGTGAATACGTGGTGTCTTGCAGACACGTTTTGCATGTTGTGTGAGTGAGATGATTTATAATGGAGATTGAAGGTTATCGGGTCCGATGTGGCCAATGATTCCAGGATACTTTAAAAGGTGTAGGAGACACCATATTATACTGTCTGCTCAGAGGTTGAGTCGCTGTGAGACATCATCAACGGCATAGTTAAGACAGGGACTTATTTTGTTTGAATGTGAGGCAATTGATATAGTGGATCTTAAAGCGCAGAGTGAAACTATACTGATCTCATTGACTCATCCCCGCCAAGGTCAAGGTTTCGTCTGAAGTGATTGTAAACTCTCTTTTTGGGTTTGAAACTATCTGTTTTGGTAGAGCAGACAAAGGTATTGTATTTTGTGTGTGTTATTGTGGAGCGAGAATGCATGAAGATTGTATTGGAAATGGACTTTCTGCAGGGTCTACCAAAACTTTTTGCCTTCCTCCTTCTCTTTTTCTGACCTGATTTTTGCTGGCTTTAGGACGATGCGCACTTTACCACTGCTAAGCACTGCTAAAGTGTATAAGCTCTCTCCTTTAAACATGGTGACCTTGGCTCATACTCAATTGGCTTATTTAATTTACTTGTAAGACCCTAGTCAAGTGCACTACATGTGCCCAGGGCCTGTAAATTAAATGCTACTAGTGGGCTGCAGCACTGTTGCGCCACCCACATAAATAGCCCCCTAACCATGTCTCAGGCCTGCCTCTGTGGTGCCTGTGTGTGCAATTTCACTGCCACTTCGGCTTGGCATTTAAAAGTACTTGCGAGCCTTAAACTCCCCTTTTTCTACATATAAGTCACATCTAAAGTAGGCCATAGGTAGCCCATAGGGCAGGGTCCTATGTAGGTAAAAAGCAGTACATGAACCTGTTTGTTCTAGATGTCCTGGTGGTGTAAAACGCCTAGATTTATTGTTTACACTGCTGTGAGGCCTGCTCCTTTCATAGGATAGCATTGGGGCTCCCCTCATATACTGTTTGAGTGGTAGATCCTGATCTGAAAGGAGTAGCCAGGTCATATTTAGTATGGCCAGAATGGTGATACAAAATCCTGCTTAATGGCGAAGTTGGATTTTATTACTATTTTAGAAATGCTACTCTTAGAAAGTGAGCATTTCTCTACACATAAATCCTCCTGTGCCTTCTAAGCCATGTCTGGCTAGGTCTAGTTGACAGCTCCCTTGTGCATTCACTCAGACACCCCAAGCACAGGACACTCAGCCTCACTTGCAAACATCTGCATTTTGAATGGGTCTTCCTGGGCTGGGAGGGTGGAGGGACTGACACTTACATGGACACCTGCTGGGACCCTGGCAGACAGGATGGAACTGAAAGGGGGCCTTGTGTACTTCTAAGGCACTCTTTGATGTCTCCCCCACTTCAAAGGCACATTTGGGTATTTAAGGAGGGTCTCTGACCCTACCAACTCAGACATTACTGAGGTAGACACTCTACCTGACAAGACACTAACTGGAGAAGAGAACCTGAACCAGAACCTACATCCTGCCAAGAAGAACTGCCGGGCTGCTCAAAGGGCTCACCTGACTGCTTTCTGTGAAGGGCTTCTGCCTTGCTAGTGCCCTGCTGCCTTGCTGCTCTCTGCCTGCGCTCTCCAAGGGCTTTAATAGAGCTTGCCTCCTGTTCCCTGGATTCTCAGGACCAAAAAGACTTCATCTGTACAAGAAGAACTTGTGTGGCAAAAATCACTGCACATCCTGCTAGAAACGATGCACAGCCTGCACCGCGGTGAAAAATTCACTGCATGCCGAAAGGGAACGACGCAGCCCGACTTCGCAACGATCGATGCAGTGCCAGCATAGCGACCGGAACTTCGACACACGGCCCAGTGGATCGACGCCCAGCTGAGCTGGAACGATGCAACCCGACTTCCAGAGAGTAATCTACGCAGCGCCTCCTGTGCAGTAGAAATTTCCACGCAACACCCACCGGATTGATGCAGCCCCTGTGACTTCATCCTGTCAGCACCGGAAATCCGCATATCATCTCCTGGGATGTCCGAACACCCCTCAACCCGAAGAGGATCCCGAACGCGAGCCGGAAATCAACACACAGCCATCCCTGAATGAAAACTCAACAACGCATCACTGTGTGCGGCCTGAGAAATTGATGCACACCTCCCGGTTTTCCACGCATCCCCTCCTCTGCGCTTCTTTGCAGAGAGTACTTTGTGCTTGAAAGAGACATTTGTTGTTTTTAAAATACTAAAGACACTTTGGGCCATATTTATACTTTTTGACGCAAAACTGTGCTATCGCAGTTTTGCGCCAAAAAGATTAGCGCCGGCTAACGCCATTCTGAAGCGCCATGCGGGCGCCGTATTTATTGAATGGCGTTAGCCGGCGCTAGCAGACCGGCGCTGCCTGGTGTGCGTGGAAAAAAAACACGTACACCAGGCAGCGCCGGCGTAGGGAAAAATGGCGTTAGGGCGTCTTAAAATGGGGCAAGTCAGGTTGAGGCAAATAAATCGCCTCCACCCGATTTGCGCCATTTTTAACAACGCCCAGACGCCATTTACATGACTCCTGTCTTAGTAAAGACAGGAGTCATGCCCCCTTGCCCAATGGCCATGCCCAGGGGACTTATGTCCCCTGGGCATGGTCATTGGGCATTGTGGCATGTAGGGGGGCACAAATCAGGCCCCCCTATGCCAAAAATAAATATAAAAAAAAAAAAAAATTATACTTACCTGAACTTACCTGAATGTCCCTGGGATGGGTCCCTCCATCCTTGGGTGTCCTCCTGGGGTGGGCAAGGGTGGCAGGGGGGGTCCCTGGGAGCATGGGAGGGCAGCTGTGGGCTCATTTTGAGCCCACAGGTCCCTTAACGCCTGCCCTGACCCAGGCGTTAAAAAGATGCGCAAATGCGGGTTTTTTTGCCCCGCCCACTCCCGGGCGTGATTTTTGCCCGGGAGTATAAATACGACGCATTTGCGTCGCAGTCATTTTTTTAGACGGGAACGCCTACCTTGCATCTCAATAACGCAAGGAAGGCGTTCACGCAAAAAAATGACGCTCATTCCTCATACTTTGGCGCTAGACGCGTCTAACGCCAAAGTATAAATATGGCGTTAGTTTTGCGCCAAATTTGCGTCTAAAAAGACGACGCAAATTTGGCGCAAACGGAGTATAAATTTGCCCCTTTATATCACTTCTGCAGTGATATCTCAACATATACTTATTGCATTTTAATCGTTTTGACCTGCATCTTATCAAATAAATATTATATATTTTTCTAAACACTGTGTGGTGTATTTAAGTGGTGGTATACTGTGTTACTGCATGATTTATGCACAAATACTTTACACATTTCCTTTTAAGTTGAGCCTAACTGCTCAGTGCCAACCTATCAGAGGGTGGGGACAGGATAATTTGGATTGTGTGCGACTTACCCTGACTAGAGTGAGGGTCATTGCTTGGACAGGGGTAACCTGACTGGAAACCAAAGACCCCATTTCTAAGTGAAGAAGGGGGAGCTGCTGGGTGGTGTGAGATCTATATGATGGTGTACCACACTGGTATAGGTTGGTTTGTTGTAAAATCATCCTGCTATTGGTGGACAACACCATACAGTGCCATTCTGCAATAATTAGTTGTGTTGAAGCAAGGAAATATGGATACAATATTGTTCTAATTGAACTGAGGTCTGATACTCCTGGTCATTATATGGTGATTAAAATATGGCTTCATACATGTGTTTAGTTTGGTAAGTGGTACGAGATCACAGAAAAGGATGACCCATTGAGATTTCCACAATATGGTTCATTTAGGTTGAGAATTATTGAAAATGTGAGAAGGGTACTGTATGAAATGAAACCACCTCCTAGACCTGCACAATATGAAACCCTTAAGGCTTGGGGATGTGCTGCTCCTGCAAAGGAAAGAGAGAGATACCAAGGTAGGGGGAAGAAAACGATGTATTCTTATGCAGATGCTCGATGGGATGCTAAGCAGAAAAGAGGAGAACAGATATGATAGAGTGTAATGGATCCTATTCAGGTTTAATGGGAATCAGGAGCTTAGCTTAACCTTTTGGCTTGCAGGCCTGTGCCCCCATCACCTAGTGACTTTTAACGTATTAAGCTTGCTCTGTCTTAGACGATTTATTAAATTATTTCTTTCAAAATGTCCGCCATGTTTATAGTTAGTGAAATGTTTTGATTGTATGTTATTAGTGCCACTCTGTGAAGACATCAGTATCAGCATCAAAGTTAAGTGAGATACACAGGTATTCACATCATGTCCCTTTCCCACTTACCTGTGACAGGAATATAATGTACTTTTAGAGGGAATTGTTTCTATAATTGCCACCCCAAGTATGCCTCTTTATCTAGTCTTTGGGAACATAACTGTGTCAGGAGTCCTACATGATCTGTATAAATACATCTCAAGCTGGCAAGGTTATCAGAGGGATTCCTACCAGACGCTATCGACGCCATCTATATTGCATGTTGCCTTGATGCAGACCCAGCGTTGTGTTCCCATGGAGTCTGATTTAGAGACCTCATTCCAAGGTGATGAGGGTTGGGGGGTGCTTCTCGTGGACCAAGTACTGGCATATTAGGTTTATTATACCTAGCTCTCGTTAAGTTAGGTTAGAGATTAGGTTCTCCATGCTAGGGTTTTAGAAATTTTACATTTCATGTAGATTGCAAGATGATAAGGGACTTTGTATTCACAACTCTCATCTTTACAATTCTGCTTCTTGCATCATTCATTATCCTAATCATTGCAGCTCATGAATTTCACAGTAGATTGCAGTCCTTCTAATTAACCAATTGAAAACTTTCCTGCATCTCCTTTATTGCCAGTGTATGACTGAGACTTATTGCTAACGTGAAAAAGGGTTACCTCCGTTCCACCATGACTCCCCTGAGATGTTGCATTCTATAGTCCTTGCATAAGGCTACCAGAAACCACCTTGTCATGTTTGGGTTTTTGGCGAGGTACTGCTTGTGAGCTGGAAGTGTTGGACTGACAATTGTGACTTGTTGTCAGATTGCTAGTTGCCTACAAACAAAAGTGCTGTCATCCCTAAACCAGCAGTCTCGCCTCGGATCGAGAGTCCAAGTACAACAAGAGGGGGTTAGGCTAGACCTGGCTTTGAGTACAGATGTGAACAAGGGAGAAGGGGAAAGAAAGGCCAATAAAAAGCAAAAGGAGATGAAGAAAAAGAAGCCTGATGACATGAGCATAGATGCTCTCACGGTTGGCCTGGTAGTTCCTATGTATAAATCAGAAGGTTCTGGGAGAAATACATAAAATTTGGCAGTAGTTATTAGTGCTGCAAGATCAATAAATGCTCTAAATAATTCAGGCAATAGAGAGTTTGTTTCTTTGGTTCCTACACGTACAAGCACTCTATGTGCAGGAAGTACAGATATGACTCTGAATATGTCAGGATGCACTTCAATAGGCACATATCAGAAAATGCCCTCTCATACAACTTCTGTATGAAAACTGCCTTTGAATTTGAGGAATGGTGCTCAGTGGAATGATTCTACACCTAAGATTCCTGTGGAAACCCGATCCATTACTGCAAAGGAGATAGATAAATTAGTATAATTCTTTAATGGAAGCACTCCATCAAAAGAAAGCACAAGCTCAGATGTAAGACAGTGAACAATTCCAGCAACAGTGAGAGAACAAATTCAGGATGCAGCGAAGTTGACAGTAGAATTGGACACAATGATTGCTGGAAATCTTGGCTTAGAATGATTGGAGACTTAGCAAGAAGATGAGCTCGAATTCTTGTGTGGGACATCACTAAGCAGGCGGGTTAAATTCATGATAAATTGGCTAAGTGGCTCAGAAATATGAAGTTGACCTAAATAAGACCAAGGCCCTTTTTTATACTTTTTGGTGCAAAATTTAACTAAAGCAGTTTTGCACCAAAAAGTTTAGCACTGGTTTGCACCATTTCTGTGCACCAGCCGGGCACCATGTTTATGGAATGGTGCAAGCCCGTCCAATGGGTAGGCTAGAGTAAAAAAAAAATACTTTAGTCGGGTGGGGCTGGTGGTATAGAAGAAGGAGGTTTAGCACCAAAAAATGACTTTAGACAGGTTAGAGTAAAAATAAAATGACTCTAACCAGATTAGCGTCATTTTATGGCACTAAACCTACCATGTCACATGACTCCTGCCTTAGGAAAGGCAGAAGTCATGCCCACTACCCCAATGGCCAGCACAGGGGACAAGGTTCCCCTGGGCATGACCATTGCACCCTGTGCCATGTATGTGGGTGGGTGGGGGTGCCCCTGGGGCCTGGGGAGGACACCTGTAGGCTTATTCCATGGTGTTCCACCATGGAAATAGGCCCACAGGTCCCCTAATGCCTGCCCTGAGCCAGGAGTTCAAAACCGGGGCAAAGCAAGCTTTGAACCACGTTTTGACCCCTCCACCATTTTTGCACAGGAGTATAAATATGGCGTTAAGGTCATAGAGTCATTTTTTGCACGGGAACGCCTACCTTGCATCTCATTAAGGCAAGGTAGGTTTCCACTTACAAAACATGACTTTAACTCCATAAATTTGGTGCTAGACTGGTCTAGCACCAAAGTATAAATATGGAGTTTGTTTTTAACCTTAATTAGAGTAAACAAAATGACGCTAATTCGGTGCAAACAGAGTATGAATATGCCCCTCAGGATCTACAAAGGAGCTATTGAGTATGCTTCAGTGAAAAAGACACTGCTGACAAGAGAACATCAGGGCTAAAAACTCAGAATGAAGAATTAATTCAAAATATTAGGACATTTAGGCCCGTATTTATACTTTTTGACGCTAAACTGCGCTAACGCAGTTTAGCGGAAATTTTTTTTGCGCCGGCTAACGCCATTCTGAAGCACCATGCGGGCGCCATATTTATTGAATGGCGTTAGCCGGCGCAAGCAGACCGGCGCTGCCTGGTGTGCGTGGAAAAAAAACACGTACACCAGGCAGCGCCGGCGTTGGGAAAAATGGCGCTAGGGCGTCTTAAAAATGGTGCAAGTCAGGTTGACGCCAAAAATCGCCTCCACCCGATTTGCGCCATTTTTAACGACGCCCAGACGCCATTTACATGACTCCTGTCTTAGTAAAGACAGGAGTCATGCCCCCTTGCCCAATGGCCATGCCCAGGGGACTTATGTCCCCTGGGCATGGTCATTAGGCATTGAGGCATGTAGGGGGGCACAAATCAGGCCCCCCTATGCCCAAAAAATTATTTAAAAAAAATTATACTTACCTGAATGTCCCTGGGGTGGGTCCCTCTAGCCTTGGGTGTCCTCCTGGGGTGGGCAAGGGTGGCAGGGGGGGTCCCTGGGGGCATGGGAGGGCAGCTGTGGGCTCATTTTGAGCCCACAGGTCCCTTAACGCCTGCCCTGACCCAGGCGCTAAAATCCGGCGCAAATGCGGGTTTTTTTGCCCCACCCACTCCCGGGCGTCATTTTTGCCCGGGAGTATAAATACGACGCATTTGCGGCGCAGTCATTTTTTTAGACGGGAATGCCTACCTTGCATCTCATTAACGCAAGGAAGGCGTTCATGCAAAAAAATGACGCTCTTTCCTCATACTTTGTATAAATAAATATGGCGTTAGTTTTGCGCCGAATTTGCGTCGAAAAAAACGACGCAAATTCGGCGCAAACGGAGTATAAATTTGCCCCTTAATGAATTAGACAAATGGGAGACTAAATTGTCAAAAAAGGAGGAGGTAAAGAAACCTTCAGGTGACCTGCTTCCGGTTGGAACAGAGGGATGCATTGCAAACTTTCCTTTGAGAGAAGTACCTAGTGGAGGTTATGTACATGTTCATGGAGCAGGGGTGATCTTGCATAATTTCCCAATGATTTCCCAAAATTAGGTGAGGCCAGTGGAATGATTTTGACAAGTTGAAAGATTTATGAACATTTCAGTGGTGTTTTGGATTGATTTAAATACGTTGTTTGACATTGTTGTTCCAAGTGACCTGTGGACAGAATGTAAGATAGCTGTTCCCTGGCCAAAGATGGAACCAACAAGAAATACATTGATAAAGGGTTCTTCTCCGCTGGTAATGAAGAAATATCAGGAGGTCATGACTTTCCTGAAAGGGAAAGTTCCTCCTCAGGATGTTGATTGGGTCAAAATTGACAGAACAACTCAAGAGCCAAAGGAGTCGATTTTATTATGAGAGGTTGTTGCAGCCATTCAAACAGTACAGTGGTATAGAGATGTTGGAGGCAAAGGATACAGTTTGTGACAGGGTTGAGGCCAGGATTAAGCTTAATGATCATGCAACATTTGGTCTTCTGCATACTATTGCCATGATGAAATAGAGATGAAGCAGAAAAAGCTGAAGAAAAAACCTAATGGTTGCTCAGATGAAAGTTGCAAAAAGCAAACAACTAGCCAGATGCCCCTAGCTGTAAATAATATGGGCACAATGCAAGGGGTATACCAACAACCACAAAATCCTATGCAGGGTAGAGATCGAGGAACCCCTATAGATCCAGGTACAAGGAATAATATAAATAGTCTAAAAAAGATCAACACAGAATTGTTAGACTTGGCATCGTTGGCATGGTCCCCCCTAACATTTTGCCTCTGTTTTCCAGGTTGTTGATATGTGCTGGTCTCTGTTTTTGCTGTTTTTGTTACTCTGGGCACTTTACCACTGCTATCCAGTGCTAAAGTGCAAGTGCTCCTATGTAATATGTATGTGCAATTGGCTTTCCTTGATTGTCATATTTGATTTACTAGTAAATCCCAAGTACAGTGCACTAGAAGGGCCTGGGGCCTGTACATCAAATGCTACTAGTGGGCCTGCTGCACTGGTTGTGTCAACCAGATTAGTAGCCCAGTAAACATAGCTCAGACCTGCCACTTCAGTGTCTGTGTGTGCAGTTTTAAACTGCCAATTCAACTTGCCCAATGTACCCACTTGCCTGACCTAAATCTTCCCTTTTTCTACATGAAAGGCACCACTAGGTTAGGCAATAGGTAGCCACATGGGCAGGGTGCAGTGTATGTTAAAGGTGGGACATGTACTATTGTGTTTTACATGGTGTGACAGTGAAATACTGCCACATTCAGTTTTCACTGTTGCAAGGCCTATCAATCACATAGGTTAACACAGGGGGTGCCGTTAAATATATACTACAGTGTAGATTCCCTTTGGGAGCAGATGGAAATATGGAGTTTAGGGTCACAGAAATCACAAGTTTGTTTTTAGATTGTGTGTTTGAAAATGCCACTTTTAGAAAGAAGGCATTTTCTCGCTTAAACCATTCTGTGACTCTGCTTGTTTCTGGATTTCCTGTCTGGGTCAGTTTTCAGATGGGCTGTTTGCACCTCTCCTCTAGACAGTGACACAAAGGGAGCTGGGGTGTAGCCTGCATATCCTGATGGGCCATCTGGGCTGAGGGGAGCAGAAGAGTGGTCACTTATACCTGAAAGAGCTGTGCCTGCCCTCACACAATGCAGTTTCCAACCCCATGGTGTGTTTCTGGGGCCTGTCCTGGGCAAGGCAGGATCTTGAAAACAACAGAGACTTCTCTTTCAAGTAGGCTTACTTCAAAGGCAGAAAGGGGTATAAGAAGAGCACCCAAAACGCATGAAATTCAGATCATTTCTGGAATCAAGAGGAACCTCTGTTAAGGAGAAGAGCTGAAGAGCTGAGGAGAAGTGCTGCCCCTGCCTGTGACTGTGCTTTGTTGGGCTATCCTGCAGTTGCTGCTTCTGCCTGTGAAGGGGGAAAAAGACTGCACTTTGTTGTGCATTACTGCTTGAGAAGAATCTCCAAGGGCTTGAAATGAGCCCTGAGAGGTGAAGCTGGGAGCTAAGAACTGAAAATCCATGCAAAGACCGCTGTGCGGGGAAAATTTTGACGCACCACCCGCCTCGCGGCTAAAATTAATGCTCCACCTGCATTGCGGCTGGACGATCGACACAACGCGGGTGGAGTAACAACATGCAACACCCGCAGCGGCTGCTGTTAATGATGCAAGCCACCACACAGCGTGGTTTCTTGACACCGTGCAACCGGATTTCAACGCAACCTCGCTGGGTGTCGAAAATCAATGCAGAGCCTGCCTGGATCCGAGGTGCCGGTCTGGATCGACACATTGCTCTCTTACAGGAGAGAAAAAATGACGTACAGAAACCTGACCGAAGGAGGAACGACACAAGTTCTCACTTGAGGGTGAGAAATCGACGCATCGCTGACCTTTCTACACACACTCGCCCGTGCGGCTTTATTTTGATGCTACCCAGGTACTTTTGTGAAGTAATAGCATTCTCACTGTTTTCTAAGGATTAAGGGCCACATGTATTGTTAGAAATAGGATCTTTAGTTGGCAGTCAGGTTACCCCGTCAAAGCAAGGACCCTCACTCTAGTCAGGGTAAGTCACACACAATCCAAATTATCCTCTACCCATCCTCTGGTAGCTTGGTACTGAGCAGTCAGGCTTAACTTAGAAGGCAATGTATAAAGTATTTGTGCAATAAATCATAACACAGTAAAACACCACAAAAATACACCACACAGTGTTTAGAAAAATGTATAATATTTATCCGGTTAAATGCAGGTCAAAATGATTAAGATTTGATAAGTACACTTTGAATTATCACTGTAGGAAATGATAAAAGAAGCCTTTATTCTTTAAAAAGCAACAAATGTCTCTTGCAAGCACAAAGTACCTGGGTTGCCTTCACATTCTCTGTAAGGGACCGCAGAGGAGGAGATGCACGGAAAACGGGGAGGTGTGCATTGAGTTTTCCGGCGCACAAAGATGATGTGTCGGTGAGTTTTCACGCAGGGCAGGCTTTGCGTCGATTTCCGGCGAGTAGACTGGAATCCTCTTCAGGTTGCGGAGTTTTTGGATGCCCCGGGGATGATGTATTGAAATCCTTGATGTGCAGGACAAGGTCACAGGGGCTCCGTCGATCCGGTGGGTGATGTGTGGAAATTTGTGCCGCACAGCAGGTGCTGCGTTGATTCCTCT
Organism: Pleurodeles waltl; assembly: GCF_031143425.1. NCBI lineage: Eukaryota > Metazoa > Chordata > Amphibia > Caudata > Salamandridae > Pleurodeles > Pleurodeles waltl. The sequence goes on from NC_090439.1 coordinate 398,056,050, forward strand.
CAGGAAGTTGGGCTGCGTCGTTCAGGCTCAACTTTGCATCAATTCCGTGGGCCATGCATCGAAGTTCTGGTCAGAACGCTGGCGCTGCATCTATCTCCACTTCGGGGAGCTGGGCTGCATTGTTCCGGTTCGGCGTTCGGTGATTTTCTCACCGCGATGCAGGCTGTGCATCGTTTCTTGCAGGCTGTGCGTCGAATTGTCACCGCACAAGGAGCCCTTTTGCAGGATGAAGTCTTTTTGGTCCTGAGAATTCAAGTAACAGGGGGCAAGCTCTATCCAAGCCCTTGGAGAGCACTTCTTAGCAGAGCCAGAGAACAGTATGGCAGCAGGGCAACAGCAGGGCAACAGCAGCGCAACAGTCCTTTGCAGAAAAGCAGTCAGGTGAGTCCTTTGGGCAACCAGGCAGTTCTTCTTGGCAGGTTGCAGGTTCTGGTTCAGGGATTCCTCTCCAGTGGTATCTTGTCCAGAAGTGTCTGGGTTGGTAGGGTCAGAGACCCTGCTTAAATACACAAATGTGCCTTTGAAGGGGGGAGACGTCAAAGAGTGGCTTAGAAGTGCACAAGGTCCCCTTTTAGTTCCATCCTGTTTGCCAGGGTCCCAGTAAGAGGTTTGGTAGTCCTTTGTGTGAGGGCAGGCTACGGTCCCTTGACATGTAAGTGTCAGGGCCTCCACCCTCCCAGCCCAGGAAAACCCATTCATTATGCAGATGTGTGCAAGTGTGACTGAGCATCCTCTGTTTGGGGTTGTCTGAGTGAATCCACAAGGGAGCTGTCAACTAAGCCTGGCCAGATGTGGATTGAAAGGCACAGAAGGATTTAAGTGCAGAGAAATGATCACTTTCTAAAAGTGGCGTTTCTAAAATAGTAATATTAAATCCACTTCACCAGTCAGCAGGATTTTGTATTACCATTCTGGCCATACTAAATATGACCTTGTCATTCCTTTCATATCAGAATCTACCACTCAAATACTATATGAGGGTAGCCCTAATGTTAGCCTGTGAAAAGAGCAGGCCTCACAGCAGTGTAAAAACGAATTTAGGAGCATTACACTACCAGGACATATAAACTGCACAGGTACATGTCCTGCCTTTTATCTACATAGCACCCTGCCTTATGGGTTACCTAGGGCCTACCTTAGGGGTGACTTATATGTGGAAAAAGGAGAGTTTAAGGCTTGGCAACTTATGTGGGTAACGCAATCAGTGCTGCAGGTCCACTAGTTGCATTTAATCTACAGGCCCTGGGCACATGTGTTGCACTTTACTGGGGTCTTACAGGTAGATTAAATAAGCCAATTGGGTATAAACCAATGTAAACATGTTTTAAGGAGAGAGCAGATGCACTTTAGCACTGATTAGCAGTGGTAAAGTGCGCAGAGTCCTAAAGCCACCAAAAATGAACTCAGAAAAAGAGAAGGAGGAAGGCAAAAAGTTTGGGGGTGACCATGCAGAAAGGCCATATCCAACATGCATGAACATTTGGAATTGCAATTTCCTATTTGCAATTCCATGCGAATCGAAATTAGGAAATCACAATTCTAAATGTAACTCCATTGAGTTTCTTTTGTGATTCCCGGTGGGTTGCAAATAGACCTACCTCATTAATATTAATGAGGCAGGTCGCAATCTACGACACACTGGGTATGCAAAAATAATAGGGATGGTGGCCTGCTTGGCTCAGCAGACAACCATGTCTGTGATTGCTCTTAAAGAAAGCAATCTTTTTTTTTTTAAATGCAGCACATTTTCCTTAGAGGAAAATGGGATGCGTTTCAAATAGAAAAAGGAAATGTTTTCTTTTCATTTTTTAAGAATAGGCAGTGGTCTGTGGGACCACTGCCTGCTTTTAAAATTGTTTTCACATGCATTCACACAGGGGAAGGGGTCCAGTTGGGACATTTGTGATCACAAAAATGTTTGATACATCTAGCCCTAAGACTCTTGGGGGCAAATTTATAGTTTTTGGTGCAAAACTGCACTAATGCAGTTTTGCATCAAAACGTTTTGCACCGGCTTGCACCATTCTTGAGCGCCAGCCAGACACCATATTTATGGAATGGTGCAATACGGGGCAAAGTGTAGTCTAGCCTAAAAAAAATGACTTTAGCCGGGTGGGAGAAGGGGGTTTTGCACCAAAAAATGACGAGTAAAAAAAAATACTCAAACCAGCCTAGCGTTATTTTCTGACACAAAAACATCCATACCTCATGACTCCTGTCTTAGAAAAGACAGGAGTTATGCCCACCACCCCAATGGCCAGCAGAGGGGACAAGGGTCTCCTGGGAATGACCATTACACTCAGTGCCATGAATGGGGCCCATTTCAGGGCCCCCAATGGCACTTAAAAATAATACTTACTTGTACTTACCTATACTTACCTGGGATGGGGTCCCCATCCTCCCCTGTCCCTCTGGTGTGGGTTGAGGTGTCCTTGGGTCTTGGGAGGGCACCTGTGGGCTTACTCCATTGTGTTCCACCTGCCCTGCCCTGACCCAGGCGTTCAATAATGGTGCAAATCAAGCTTTGCACCATTATTTGACCCCTCCTCCCCCTGTGCGTTATTTTAGCACGTGGGGATGAATATGGCGCTAAGGTCCTAGAGTAATTTTTTGCACGGGAATGCCTACCTTGCACCTCATTGAGGCACTGTAGGTTTCCAGGTCCAAAAAATGACTTTAACTCCATAACTTTGGCGCTAGGCGAATCTGGTTCCAAAGTATAAATATGGAGTCAGATTTGCACTGAATTTGTGTAAAAAAATTATGCAACTTCGGAGCTAAACAATTATAAATATGCCCCTTATTATTTTTCAAATTTAGAACTTGACTTGTGTATGTCGGATTTTTGCAGTTTTGGTCTTGTTTTGTTTAGATAAATATTATCTATTTTCTAAACCTGTGTTGTGTCATTTTGTAGTGTTTTCACTGAGTTACTGTGTGTGTTGGTACAATTACTTTGCATATTGCTTTTGAAGTTAAGCCTGCATGCGCATGACAAGCTACCAAGGGGGTGAACAGGGGTTAGCTGAGGGGGATTCTCCTATACCCTGACAATATCTGCAATAGAGTGGGGACATTGGAAGCAGTCATGTTGGTTAGGTCTAATCAGGTCCAAAATGATGGAGTCGTACCTTCTCAAAATAAAAATTCAAATTAGATGCATGGGGTGCAAAGACCAAGAAATCAAAATTTTAATGTAGCCCAAGCTCCAATAATGCAAGTTGCTCAACGTCCGATGCCACAGCAAAATGCTGTTAGGTTACAGTGGAACATGTGTAAATGTTCGAAAATGAACACAACTTTGATGCAAGATAATACACTTTTCAACAATTTCCTCTGTTTAATTTGAATGATGGAAATGACCCTAGTCAGCCAGCCTGATAGTACCTGAGGGAAGAGGAAGACTGTGCACTTGACGCAGCCTTAGAGGTGGACCAGAGTAGACCATTTATAGACAGTGAAGTGGATAGCTGTTCTGTATCATTCTTGGTTGTTATTGATGCTACCCATTCTACTCTGAGAACAGCAGAAGTCCCAAACTTACCCCTCTTGGGAAAAACAATCCAAGTTGTTTGTGTGGAGGATAAACAAATAGCTGCCCAGGAAACTGCTCCAGTTAATGTGAAAATAGGATCTTTTGAGGCTAAATACAAGTTTATCATATATGACTGCAGTCCAGTGAATCTCTTGGGAAGAGACTTGCTTACAAAACTCAATTGTGTTATCTTTAGCACTCCAGTAGAAATAGAAGTGCAAACCCATGATGAGGATGCTGTCTTCAAGTTGATGAAAAATTAATTGTGTAGCATGATGATGACATTTCTAACACTTGATGATTTGCTCCCTGATTAGAGAAAAAAATGTCAAACACGAGGTGTGGGATTTTACGGAGAAGGATATCAGATCAGATTTCTATTAAGCCTCATGCTGAGTTCCTGAGAACACCACAGTATAATGTGACACCAGAAATGATTACTGGGGTAGCTCCTGTGATTAAATCCATGATACAGCAGGGAATCATGAAGGTGATAATAGGAAGTCCTTGTAAATATCCTATTATGGGTCTTCAGAAACAAAGTGATAAATATAGTATTTACAGGACCTGAGGAAAATAAATAACATTGTTTCTCCTTGTTGCACTTGGTACCAAATCCAGCTGTAAATATGGTTCCAGATTCCATGTGACGCTGAGTGGTTCACTGTCACTGATTTCTGTCAGGCCTTCTTTTCAATACTGTTGCAAGTCAGTTCTTTTTTACATTGCGGCTCAGAAACAGGGTCTTAACGTGGTGTTGTGTCCCACAAAGATACACTGAATCTTCATCTATTTTTAATCAGATTTATTTTAAAGAAAAAATTGGAATCCTTAGTCATGCCTTGCAGCTCAGTCTTGATCCAGTATATCGACAACCTAATGATAGTGTTGAATACCAAAGAAGCTTGTAAACAAGACACTATTGCATTGCTGAACCACCTGGCTGAAAATGGGCATAAAGTGTCACTAGGAAAGTTACAACATTGACCAGCATCTTGGACACCACATTGAAAAAGGAGTGAGGAAAGTGTCACAAGAGAGGATTTTAACTATACAGAAAATGAGTCAGCCGAACACATAGGGGAAAGTCAGGATGTATTTGGGAATTGTGGGCTACTGTAGATAGTGGATACCCAACTTTTCCCTAATGGTCAAGCCTTTGCAGAGGCTGACATGCAAGGATGTGTCTGATCCAGTACCATGTGACAACGACTGTCTTGTTACGTTTCTGGAGCTGAGAGAAAGTCTTTGCTGTGCCCCGGCTCTAAGGATGCCCGATTATAACAAATCTTTTGCACTTTTGTGCTGTGAGATGGAGGGCTGTGCTCTCTCAGTGCTAACTCAAATGCATGGAAATGCTGAGACCCGTGGCATATTTTTCTGCCACATTAGATCCTGTTGCTTTTGCTTTGCCTGGCTGCCTTAAATCAGTAGTCGCAGTTAGCACAAGTATTGAGAGGTGTGAGAATATTGTTATGGGTCATCCATTGACTTTATACGTTTATCATTCTGTAGAGGTTTTGCTGACCCGAGCAAGAACGCAACACCTTACTAGCAGTCGACTTACTAAACATGAGCAAATGATATTGGCTGCAGAGAACGTAACTATCAAACATTGTGGGATTGTGAATCCTGCTACTCTGTTGCCAATATCAAATCAAGAAATTGTTGAAGATTGTGATGGAGACCATGATTGTCCTGATGTCACTGAACTGTGCACAAAACCGAGACTGCACATCCGAGATGAACCATTACCTGAATCTGATTATGCCCTCTATGTTGATAGTTCATGCTTAAGAGACAGTGGAGGGAGTCTGAGAGCAGCTTATACTGTCTGTACCATTTTAGGGTTGTTGAAGCTTTCTGTCTTCAAGGCATGTTCTCTGCCCCAGAAGTCTTACAAGAGCATGTTGTGTTTCCAATCAAATGAAAGTGGCAATCTTTACGGATAGTCAGTACTGTTTTGAAGGTGTTCATGACTTTAGACAACTGTGGTCTCAGCGAGTCTTTATGACGAATTCTTGCTCAACAATCTGGAACGGTGAACAAGTGGGATGCCTTCTCGATGAACTACAGCTGCCCAAGCAGATTGTAGTCGTTAAGTGCCCTGTACATCGTTCTGGAGATGATTATGTCATTTTGGGCAATAGGAACGCTGCTGAGGTTGCAAAGTATTGTTAACACAATGTTTGTACATTCAGTGGTGAATTCACGATTGAAGGAATGGATGAGAATAACTTTAACCTCTTGTTGACAACAGCTGTTACTTGGGATGAAGTGAAAAGGCTTCAGGATGAAGTGTCTAAGGAAGGACAGCATAGTTGAGTCAGAGCAAGTTGTACCAAGAGAGATGATTACATTTAGGTTTCAATGGATGGATGACCGGTGTTGCCAAACAGTCTGTTACCCCCTATGGCTAGACAATTCCATGGTTAAGCTCATATTGGGAGGGATGCCATGGTGAGATTGTTTAGGCAGACCTGGATCAATCCTAAATTTTGGTTGATGACTGAAGCCTTGTGCCATAGATGTGCTTTGTATCAACAGAACAATGTTGGGAAAAGAACTGCAGTGCCGCTGAGTCATAAAATAAGGTCAGGAGAACCTTTCTGCAGAATACAGAAGGATTTCATTAAGATGCTTGTGTGCAGTGAATTGAGGTAGGTTCTCGGAGTGTGTATTGTTACCCGTTAAATCGAGGCCTACTCAACTAGGCGAAATGACAGTTTCACCGTAGCTAAGCTGTTTCTGAGATAACACATTCCAAAGTTTGGCATCCCAACCTCTTTGGAATCAGATTGGGGAACTTATTTCAACAATGAGGTCCTGAAATTGTTCTGTGCAGCATTGTAATTGGAGCAGCGATTGCAGTTACAGACCTGAAGCTTTGGGCCTTGTGGATCAGTAGAATGGGATGCTAAAATCGAAACTGGAAAAGGGTGTTCTTCAATGTTGTTGAAATAGCCTGATGCTCTGCCTCTTGTGTTAATGAGTTTACAGAGTATACCTGATCGAAAGACTGAGCTGACCCCTCCATGAGATCATAACAGGGAGGGAGATGAAACTGCCAGCAATTCCTTTGAATGTACTTGTGATTGTTGCTGATGAAATGGTCCTAGACTAATGCAAAGGACTAGCTGATGTGATATGTTATGTATCCCATCAGGTTGGAGCAGCCACAATGCTTCTGCATCAAGAACAATGCCATGACCTTAATCCAGGTGATTAGGTCTTGGTGAAAAAGCATGTCAAAAAGACATGTTTAGAACCTCATGTGGAACTTACTAACAGATCCTAGGATCGGAAACAGCTATAAAGTGTGGAGGACTCCCCAACTGGATACACACTTGCGAGGCTCGCAGCGTTGAGTGTGCCCTCGATGCAATAGCACCTTTTCCAGAAGAGCCAGTGATGCGAGCGAGATGACAAGAATGCTAAAGACTGCTATGTCTGTACTCAGTTACCTGCTTCTCTGTCAAAAGGCATGACACATCTTCACCTCCCACTGACAGTGGTATTTCTTGTAGTTTGCTAATAAGTATATTTTACAATGAGGAACGCTTTCAATATTATTTTTTGAATTGTGATTTGGTGTTGCCAGGTGTTCTTTTCTTTAAACACCTGAATAAGAAAGGTGCAGAGATTGCGGGAAAATATTTTGTCATTGAAAGCTTTAGACACTGCATATGCGCATAGACACAATTTGACCTTTTCTATGACTGAACTAGAAAATAAGTTTTTATATTTAATGGAGGATCAAAGGTGGGAATTAGAAACCAAATCTAAAACAGATAAGGATCTTGCAATACAACTCATATGAAAAAAGGAAGAAACAAAAAACACTAAGGGACATATTCCCCTAGCTCCATTGCAATCCCACTTTAGCATCATTTGTTATGCTAATGGGGCAAAAACGCAGTGCCATATTTCCAAAGTGATGCAGTATATGCATTGTGCCACTTTGTAACCCTTTGAGCTACATTATGCCTGCACCAGGCATAATGTATTCAAAGGGGGCGTTCCCCCATAAGGGGAGTTGAAAAAATGGCGCAAGGAAAGCTAAGAGATTTCCTTATGCCATTTCTTTGGCACTTTTAACTCCTGCTCAGAGCACGCATCAAAAGGAGGCTTTCATTGGTTACAAAGGGCCTCTGAGTGCTTAGCAGGATTAGCAAGGATCATGCAAAGCGCCAGACTAGCTTAAAAAAATGTGTTGCTAGTCCCCTAACTACCACAATGGTGCACCATATTTTAAATATGGTACACACATGGCAGTTTAGGAGGACACTGCGTGCAGCACCACTTTTCTTAAATATGCCCCCAAGTGCAAGAGAATTTACCAGCTTTACCCTTAGACTGGCAACATAAAAGGAAAATGTGCATACACATTGATTAGAGCTATATCAATCCTTGGTTCCTAGGTAAAAGTAATTGTGAGCATGCTTTTGATGTCAGAGGAAAGAGTGAATTCTTTTTGGATAGAAAAGATCCTGTGATTCCTGGGGTGTATTTTATTTGTGGACAGTATGCATATTTTGATTTCCCGAAAGGATGGCACTGCACGTTTTATATAGCAATAGTATTTCCAAAGATCTATCATGTGGAACATCTTGAAGCTCCTGTGTTGTAGGTGAAACATAGAACTAGACAAAGAGCTAGTGATGCAAAAGTAGTGGGGATATTTTTGGTGCATTGATTCCATCAGAGGGTGTGATTCTGAATGACCTGAAGATTAGAAGGCTATCTACAATTGTGGCTAATCTGACTATTAACATAGTGAATTTATTGTTGGTGGTGAATACTGAGATGTTTGCGGTAAGATCAATAGTTTTACTAAATCGGCTTGAGCGAGACTTGTTGCTTGCAAAAGAGGGCTGAATCTGCCAGATGCTGAAGGTTTAACAATGTTGCAGACCTGCCAACTCACACGGTGACACTGTCTGACACACAATATTGGCACCCCTCACACGGTCTCCCTGTGGGGAGCCAATATCAAACGGTGGCAGGGAAAACAAGCTGAAAACCACTGTAAACTGTATTTTTCAGCTCATTTTCAGAGGCTTTTAACTGCTGATGTCCATTAATGGGTTTGAAAACACCCCAGGATATCAGCAGGAGCCTCAGCAAACATTCTTTTTTTGTGGAGGGGGTTTGGGGTTGAGGTGGGGCAGAAATGCCTTTTAGGTGCTTCTCAACACAAGGCTCTCCCCCCTCCAAATCCCAGCCCCTCCCCACAGTGTGCGGTTTCTGGTGAAGTTGACAGGTCTGATGTTGTACCTTTATTCCAAGTAAAAGTAAGGATTTGGAGAAGTATATCCATAACATTTCAGGGTTGACAAAAGATTCAAAGGAGTTAGAAGTGACTGGTGCATGGGAGGCAATTGGAAATTGATTTTCTGCTATAGGCAGGTGGTTTGGGAATTTGGTAAGAGGAATTGTGGGTTTTGTGTTGGGACCATTGTTGATTATTTCAGTAGTGGGGTTAGTCCTTTTGGCTGCATATAACATATTTCAGAGAAAGAAGATCCATAGAGGTCAGAAGAGAAAGAGAGCAGATGTGAAGTTGTGAGATAGTTAGTGTAAATATTATGATGATATGAAACTTCTCAAGAAGTCAAGGTGGAAACACCAAAGCCCAGATTTAAGAAAAGGGGCGCTGCACCAAGTGCAGCACCACTTTTCTTGCGTCCTTTAACACCCCATTAGCACAACAATGTGTGTGCGATATATGAGATGCAGAACTCCATGGTGGTAGTTAGGGAACTAGCGTCAAAGTTTTTGACACTAGTTTGGAGCTTTGCAAGATTAGCATCGAAAATGTTGACGCTAATCCTTCAAAGCCCACAGAGGTCCATTGTACACAATGGTTTGCCTCATTTTAACGCCTGAACTGAGCAGGCATTAAAAGTTCAGAAAAAAATTACACAAATAAATCTCTTAGATTTATTTGCTCTATTTTTTCGGAACCCCTAACAGGGAACGCCCCTTTTCTATACATTATGCATGGCGCATGCATGATGTAGGGCAAATGGTTACAATGTGGCGCAATGCATGCATTGCACCACTTAGTAAATATAGTGCGGAGAAAAGGCCACCTTAGCCCCTTCTTAGCATCAAAAAATTACATTAAAGTGGCGCTAAAGTGCCGCTAGGCCCTCTTAAATCAGGGACTAAGGTTTTGCAGAGTCTAATGCAAGAATAAAAAGGAATTCATGATTACTCTAAAAGTCATAAGAGTTAGGGCTGAGAGAGTGTAACCTGGCTTTGCCATTATACCTCCTCAAACATGAAATGAAAGGATTTTTTTCTTCCTGCTTAATAAAAGAATTGTGGGGCATATTTATAGTTTTTGGTGCAAAACTGCATCCAACGCAGTTTTGCATAAAAAAGCTTTGCACCGGCTTGCACCATTCTTGAGCGCCAGCCGGGCACCATGTTTATGGAATGGTGCAAGCCCACCCAAAGCGTAAAAAAAAAATGACATTAGCCGGGTGGGGGTGGTGGAATGGGAGAAGGGGGTTTAGCACCAAAAAATAACTTTAGGCAGGTTAGAGTAAAAATAAAATGACTCTAACCATCCTAGTATCATTTTCTGATGCAAAACCATCCATGCAACATGACTCCTGGTTCAGAAACGACAATGTCCCAAGGTTCCCTGGGCATGGCCATTGCACCCAGTGCCATGTACGGGGTCCATTTCAGGGCCCCCAATGGCACTTAAAAAAAAAATACTTACCGTACTTTCCCTACTTACATGGGATGGGGTCTGTCAGAGTCACATGATCCTCGGGGTCTGTGCACGTTCCCAACACGTCCACCACTGAACAGCTCCAAGACTCTGATAGATAAATCATAGAGACTGAGAGAGTTCAAGAGGGGAAGAGAGGATTAGGAAGGGAACATTTGGGAAGGAGACCTGTAGTAAGAAAAAGGTTAGAACACACAATATGAAAATTATATCTCCTGAAATCAATACTAGTCTATGGGGGTCATTACGACCCTGGCGGTCGGAGACCTGTGCTGTTGGACTCCTGTGTGCGGTGCGTGGTCTTCTGAAGGCTCTCTGAGTTGCTGAGATCCCCCTCGGTCTCCCGCTCCTGGATAGAGGCCACCAGGTCCCTCCTGGTCCCAGGCAGTGCCATTTTCCACTAACCGAGAGCTTTTCAGGTGTTGTGGAATCCAGCGACGCAAACCAGACTGCATTCATCCATCCAGCACGGGACATCTTCTGCACCAACCAGGAAACCCGCATCTGTCTTCTTTGGTGCAATACTGACTTTGTCTTCGCAACAGTTGTTCTTCTTTTGCACCTTCATCCATCATTGGTGTTTTGCAGTCTCTTCTGGTTCTTGCATTATCTTCTATCATGACTTCCAGTGTGTTTTAGGAAACTTGCTGTGTTTTACTCCTGCTTTCCTGGGCTCTGGGGTGGGATCTATTACTTACCTTTGGTGTTTTCTTTCACTCCCAGCTCCCCTTTACACACTACATTTGCCTAGGTGGGAAACCGACTTTCGCATTCCACTATTTTAGTATATGGTTTGTGTATTCCCCCTAGGCACATTGCAACCTATTGTAATATTCACTGTTTGCACTGTATTCTGACTATTTGCTTACCTGTTGTTGGTTACTATTGTATATATTGTGTAATTTACTTACCTCCTAAGGGAGTATAGTCTCCAAAGTATTTTTGGCATTGTGGGCCTGATTACAACTTTGGCGGAGGGGGTTAATCCGTCCCAAATGTGACTGCCAGGCGTATTATGAGTCCATTATATCCTATGTCACTGACTACATTTCACTAATAAGGGATAACTGGACCCAGTATAAGGTTTAAGTACCTTTAGTACCCACCACAAATGAGGACAGCCTCCTACATTGGTTGCAGCAATGGGATAAGCACTTGAAATTCACACACAAGTAGAGCTCCCTTCACACTTAGAGGCCAGGTTACTAGGGTTACAAAAGCTAGGGAAATATCTGCCTCTGCTCATTCCAATGTCACCTCAGGACCTCTGAGGTGTCCCACATATCCACTCCTAAGGATTTACTCTCTAGGCAGGAAGCTCAGAAAGCTGACAGTGGAGGAGGCTAGACTGAGGCTGCAACAGCAACAGTTGGCACTAGATAGGGAAGCCTTCACTGTGGAAAGGGAAAGACAGGTGGTGTGGTTAGTTCCCCATGGTGGCAGCAACAATAGAAGTTTCAGACATTATGGGATCAGGTAGGACACCATTGACTCAAGAAACCTACACAAAATTGTTCCCCCATACAAGGTGGGAGATGATATCCAAAAGTGGTTTGCTGCACTTTATTGGGCCTGTAAAGTTCAAAGGGTCCCTCATAGGCAATGGACTGCTATTCTTTGGTTGTTCTTCTCTGATAAAGGGAGGGACAGACTCCTCACTGTGACATTCTGAAAATGCACTTATTGATGGTTTTGGGCTCACCAAAGAGCAATACAGAATTAAGTTCAGGGACACCAAGAAAGAATCTTCACAAGATTGGGTTGACTTTGTGGACTGTTCTGTCAAGGCTTTACAAGGTTGGTTACAGGGCAACAAAGTATCTGACTATGAGGGTCTATATAATCTGATTTTGAGAGAGCATATTTTGAATAGTTGTGTGTCTGATTTGTTACACCAGTACTTGGTAGACTCAGATCTGACCTCTCCCCAAGAATTGAGAAAGAAAGCAGACAAATGGGTCAGAACAAGGGTGAGCAGGAAAGCTCATACAGGGGGTGACAAAGAAAAGAAGAAAGATGGTAAAAAATCTCAGGACACGCATGGGGACAAACATACACATAAAGATTCCTCTTCAGGTCCACAACACTCTTTTGAGGATGAGGATAAAACCTCTTCTTCCTCTTCTACACACAATAAAAAGCCTTGGTGCTATATGTGCAGAGTTAAAGGCCATAGGCCAGGGAATAAGTCCTGTTCAGGTAAAGCCCCTGAGCTTACCACCTCTAATACAGCCACTCCAACTTCTAGTGCCCCTAGTAGTACCAGTAGTAATAGTGATGGGACTACTGGCAATAGTCAAACTAAAGGTGTAGGTGGGTTCACTTTTGGGACCATAAAAGAAACTGGGGTAGACACTCCCAAGACAGTTTCTGTCACACCTGGTGGCATTGGCCTTGCCACATTGGCTGCTTGTCCCCTTAACATGGATAAGTAGAGTCAGTCAATCTTAATAAATGGTGTTGAGGCCCAGGCCTACAGGGACACAGGTGCCAGTATCACTTTGGTGACTGAAAACCTAGTTTCACCTGCACAACACCTTGGACAGAAGTACCAAGTTACTGAAGTCAATAACTCCACTCAGTCTCTCCTTAGCTGTAGTTCAACTTAGTTGGGGTGGAGTTACTGACCCTAAGCAGGTGGTGGTATCACCTAGCTTACCTGCAGGTTGTCTCTTAGGGAATGAGCTAGAGGCCTCAGGTTGGGCTGAAGTGGAGTTTAGTACCCATGCATCCATGTGGGGTATCCCTGAGTGTTAGAAAATTGGGTTTTTGGTTGGCAGTCAGGTTGCCCTCTGTCCAAGCAAGAACCCTCACTCTAGTCAGGGTAAGTCACACACAATCCAAAATCAGCCTGTGCCCACCCTCTGGAAGCGTGGCACGAGCAGTCAGGCTTAACTTAGAAGGCAATGTGTAAAGTATTTGTGCAATAAATCATACAATACCACCATATAGCACCACAAAAATACACCACACAGTGTTTAGAAAAATATATAATATTTATCAGGATAATTGTAGGTCAAAACGAATATAGTTGCAATGTGAATTTGTAGAGATATCACTGAAAAGTGATATCAAGTGTCTTAAGTCTTTAAAAAGCAAACAAAGTCTCTTTCAAGCACAAAGTACCTGGTTTGGAGTGGAAGATCTCCTCAGAGGGCCACATAAGAAGAAATACGTGGAAAAATGATGTGTGCATCGATTTCTCCCCAGCACACACGGACTTGCGTCGTTATTTTTCATGCGGGGAAGTCGTGCGTTGTTTTCCGGCGCGCGGACAGTCTCTTTCTGTGGATCGTGGGGATTACCAGATGTCCCGGGTCTGTGCGTGGATTCTCCTGCTTGTTTTCCGGCTGCGCGTCGTTTGCGGGGCTGCGCGTCGAAGTTTCGCTCTCACGGCAGGCGTTGCATCGATTTCTCCTCTGGAGGTCGGGCGGCGTTGTCCTGGCGAGGCTGTGCGTTGAAGTTCCGGTCGATCCGAAGGCGTCGCGCCGATCAGCGTCGGTGTGTGGCGTTTTTCTTGCCGCGGAACAAGCTGTGCGTTGAAAATGTAGGCGCACGAAGCGTCCAAGTGAAAAAGAGAAGTCTTTTTGGTCCTGAGACTTCAGGGAACAGGAGGCGAGCTCTATCCAAGCCCTTGGAGAGCACTTTCACAGCCAGACAAGAGTTCAGCAAGGCAGCAGGGCAACAGGAAGGCAGCAGTCCTTAGTAGAAAGGACTCAGGTGAGTCCTTTAGGCAGCCAGGCAGTTCTTCTTGGCAGGATGCAGGTTCTGGTTCAGATTTCTTCTCCAGCAAGTGTCTGGTGAGGTAGGGCAGAGGCCCTGTTTTATACCCAAATGTGCCTTTGAAATGGGGGAGACTTCAAAGAGTGGCTAAGAAGTGCACCAGGTCCCCTTTCAGTCCAATCCTGTCTGCCAGGGTCCCAGTAGGGCGTGTGACAGTCCTTTGTGTGAGAGCAGGCCCTCCACCCTCCCAGCCCAGGAAGACCCATTCAAAATGCAGATGTATGCAAGTGAGGCTGAGTACCCTGTGTTTGGGGTGTGTCTGAGTGAATGCACAAGAAGCTGTCAACGTGGATTGTAAGGTACAGAAAGATTTAAGTGCAAAGAAATGCTCACTTTCTAAAAGTGGCATTTCTAGAACAGTAATATTAAATCCAACATCACCAGTCAGCAGGATTTTGTATTACTATTCTTGCCATGCTAAATATGACCTTCCTACTCCTTTCAGATCAGCAGCTACCACTTCAATATTGTATGAGGGCAGCCCCAATGTTAGCCTATGAAGGGAGCAGGCCTCACAGTAGTGCAAAACGAATTTAGGAGTTTTAGACTACCAGGACATGTAAACTACACAGGTACATGTCCTACTTTCCCCCACACAGCACCCTGCTCTAGGGGTTACCTAGGGCACACATTAGAGGTGACATATGTGGAGATAGGGGAGGTTTAGGCTTGGCAAGTACTTTTCAATGGCAAGTCGAGGTGTCAGTGAAACTGCACACACATGCCATGCAATGGCGGGCCTGAGACAAGGAAAAAGGAGCTACTTCAGTGGGTGGCACAACCAGTGCTGCAGGCCCACTAGTAGCATTTAATCTACCGGCCCTAGGCACATATAGTGCAAATTACTAGGGACTTATAAGTAAATTAAATAGTCCAATCAGGTATGATCCAAGATAACCATGTTTAAAGGGAGAGAGCATATGCACTTTAGCACTGGTTAGCAGTGGTAAAGTGCGCAGAGTCTAAAAGCCAGCAAAAACAGTGTCCAAAAAGTGGAGGGAGGCAGGCAAAAAGTTAGGGGTGACCACCCTAAGGCTGTCAGGTCAAACACTGAGGAATTGCTTCCTCTCACTTCTGGTGAAATGAAAAAGCAAAGGAGAGAAAAAGGCCTGAAATCTCAGGATCCCTCTCCACCAACAGGTAAAAAAGGGTATCAAAGTATCCCTTCTCCACCCTGCCACTAAGGATACCATTCCTATGGTGGGAGAACCTCTCCTGGGGTGAAACCTGCACCAAAGGAGCCATCAGCTACCACAGCTGGACTCCTAGAGGTAGAAGTACCTCTCTGTGGAACTACTAATCCAAATGTGCAAAACTGCACCATGTTAGTAAATATGGAGTATCCCTCCAGCCCTCCCAGAGAAACTATATTGCAGAAGCTCTGCACTGCCTCTGAACACTTAGGACAGCAGCCCTGTCCTGGTGTGGAGCTTATAGGACAGCAGCCCTGCCCTGTTCCAACTCTGTTCTCTCTTACAGCTATATCGACAAGGTTTTTGCCCAGCTATGGCTTTATTGAGACAGCATCCCTGTCTAGCATTTACTGCATTTGACATATGCCCAGTGGACCAATCCCACTGCCCAACTTTAAAACATACTAATAGGAACTTTGAGAAATTACACTCACACTGTTGGTTAGGTACAAATCTCCAAACAGGATGGTTTGCTTCCCCACAGGGAAGTAACCATATAGTGGATGATAAAGGGATTAACCACTCTATTGCAGATCTACTCTTCACTTATCACTAATTAGACAATAAAGTCTCAACTGGCCAAGGTTAGCCTTATTGTCCTTCGTTGGGGAGTGGGAGGGTTGTGTGAGAAAGTAGCCTGTTTCTGGCATGGTTACGCCCACTTTTGGCATGTTTGTGAGTGTGTGTCAGTGCGTTTTTACTGTGTCACTCGGATCCTGCGAGCCAGAACCCCAGTGCTCATAGATAAAAACCTATATGTCTGTGTGTTTTGCCTGTCTCACTGGGATCGTTCTAGCCAGGACCCCAGTGCTCATAGTTTGTGGCCTAATGCATGTGTTGTCACCCCAGTGCTCATACTTTGTTGCCTAATGTATGTGTTGTCAGTAGGTCTTGACTGTGTCGCTGAGGATCTGCTAACCAGAACCTCAGTGCTTATGCTCTCTCTGCTTTAAATTTGTCACTGTAGGCTAGTGACTTCATTTACCAATTTCAATTGGCACACCCGACACACCCTTATAAGTCCCTAGTATAATGTACCTAGGTACCCAGGGCATTGGGGTTCCAGAAGATCCATATGGGCTGCAGCATTTATTTTGCCACCCATAAGGAGCTCAGACAAACCCTTGCACAGGCCTGTCATTGCAGCCTGAGTGATATAACACACACGTTATTTCACAGCCATTTTCACTGCAGTTAAGTAACTTAGAAGTCACCTATATGTCTAACCTTCACTTGCTGAAGGATAGGTGCAAAGTTACTAAGTGTGAGGGTACCCTTGCACTAGCAAAGGTACCTCCACACAATTCAGGGCCATTTCCCGGGACATTGTGAGTGCGGGGAAGCTATTACACGGGTGCACTACATGTCGGTCAATACCTATATGTAGCTTCACAATGGTAACTCCGAATATGGCCATGTAACATGTCTAAGATCATGGAATTGTCTCACCATTCCAAATATGGTATTGGGGAGCCAATTCCATGCATCCAGGGGGCTCCACCATAGACCACCAGTACTGCCAAACCAGCTCTCTGAGGCTTGCACTGCAGCTACAGCTGCTGCAACCTCTCAGACAGGGTTCTGCCCTCCTGGGGTTTGAGTAGCTCAGTCCCAGGAAGGCAGAACAAAGCATTTCCTCTGAGAGCAGGGTGTTACACCCTCTCCCTTTGGAAATAGATGTTACAGGCTGGGGAGGGGTTAGCCTCCCCCAGCCTCTGGAAATGCTTTGAAGGGCACAGATGGTGCCCTCCTTGCATAAGCCAGTCTACACCAGTTCAGGGGCCCCTTGTCCCCTGCTCTGGCATGAAACTGGACAAAGGAAAGAGGAGTGACCACTCCCCTGTCCATCACCACCATAGGGGTGGTGCCCAAAGCTCCACCAATGTGTTCCAGACTTCAGCCATCCTGCTTTGCAAGGTGAGGGGGCACTCTGGAGGGCTCTGAGTGGCCAGTGCCAGCAGGTGATGTCAGAGACCCCTCCTGATAGGTCCATACCTGATAAGGTAGTCAATCCCCCTCACAGGGCTATTTAGGGTCTCTTCTATGGGTTCTCTTCAGATTCCGCTTGCACGTTTCCTTCAGGAATCCTCTGCAACTACTACTTCAACCTCTGACCTCAGATCCACCGCAGCCTGCTCCAGGGACCGCTGTCACCACAACAAAGTATCCACAAGTGTTAGAAATGGGGTCTTTGGTTGGCAGTCAGGTTACCCCCTGTCCAAGAAAGGACCCTCACTCTAGTCAGGGTAAAAGACCCTCAGCTAACCCCCGCTCACCCCCTTGGTAGCTTGGCATGAGTAGTAGGCTTAACTTCAGAGTGCTAGGTGTAAAGTATTTGTACCAACACACACAGTAACTTAATGAAAACACTACAAAATGACACAACACAGGTTTAGAAAAACACTCCAGAAGTGTTCTAAAGTCTGTGGTTTTGGGTGCCCTTCTTATACTCATTTTCTCCTTTGAAGTAGGCCTGCTTCAAAGCAAAGTCTCTGTTGAATGTGAAATCCTGCCTTGTCCAGGCCTGGCCCCAGACACTCACCAGGGGGTTGGAGACTGCATTGTGTGAGGGCAGGTATAGCCCTTTCAGGTGTGAATAACCACTCCTTCCCTTCCTCCTAGCACAGATGGCTCATCAGGAAATGCAGACTACACCATAGCTCCCTTTGTGTCACTGTCTAGTGTGAGGTGCAACCAGCCCATCTGACAAACTGAGCCAGACAGGGAATCCACAAACAGGCAAAGTCACAGAAATGATCTAAGCAAGAACATGTCCACTTTCTAAAAGTGGCATTTTCAAACACACAATCTCAAAATCAACTTTACTAAAAGATGTATTTGAGACCCCAAACTCCACATGTCTATCCGCTCCCAAAGGGAATCTACACTTTAATCATATTTAAAGGTAGCCCCCATGTTAACCTATGAGAGGGACAAGCCTTGCAACAGTGAAAAACAAATTTAGCAATATTTCACTGTAAGGACATATAAAACATATTACTATATGTCCTATCTTAACCATACACTGCACCCTGCCCTTGGGGCTACCTAGGGCCTACCTTATGGGTGCCTTACATGTAAGAAAAGGGAAGGTTTAGGCCTGGTAAGTGGATACACTTGCCAAGTCGAATTTACAGTTAAAAACTGTACACACAGACACTGCAGTGGCGAGACATGATTACAGAGCTACTTATGTGGGTGGCACAACCAGTGCTGCAGGCCCACTAGTAGCGTTTGATTTACAGGCCCTGGGCACCTCTGCTGCACTCTACTAGGGACTTACTAATAAATCAAATATGTCAATCATGGATAAGCCAATTACATACACATTTAGTAGAGGAGCACTTACACTTTAGCACTGGTTAGCAGTGGTAAAGTGCCCAGAGTAACAAAAACAGCAAAATCAGAGTCCAGCATACATCAACCACCTGGGAAGCTGTGGCAAAAAGTTAAGGGAGGCCACTCCAAGGATAAAAAGTCCAACTACAAGGCATACTTTTCTTCTTCAACTTCAGCTCCAGCCAGCAACTGCAACAGTTTTCACAATGTGCACCCTCTGGGGACTCCCTGTCTTCATCCTGCTCCAGAAGGACAGAAGAAATCTCCCTTGGGGTGACGGAGTCACTCCCCTGCTCATGCAGGCACATTCCAAGATGACGACCAGTACCCTTGGACTCCTCTCACAGCGACAAGCGTGCTCCTATGGACACAGAGGGTGGACCCCATCGACAAAGACTGTCCTGAGGTCCTGCTGACGCAATTTGGAGGAGGTAAGACCGTGCCTTCCCTGAGAGTGACGGTACCCCTGAACTGCGTCTTCTTCACCTCCTGAGGCCTCTGTGCACAATTTGCAAAATTCCTTTGTGCACAGCCTGGCCCAGGTCCCCAGCACTCCATCCTGCGACGCTCAAATCGCTGAGTTGTTCTCCGGAGGCAAGGGACCTTCCTTTGTTGTGCTGCACCAACTGCATTTTGCATCTCCTTTGTCCCCATGTCCTGGGACTCCCGTGGGTGCTGTCTGGCAACCTGTTGGCTCTCTGAAGTGCTAAGAGCCCACTCTTCCTCCTCGCACAGAGTAGAGGCCCCCAGGTCCCTCCTCGGTCCAGCCAGTGCCATTTTGATACAAAATGCATTTTTGTCATAACCAAGGCTTGTTGGCAACTTCCAAGTCAAAATCATGTATGCTTCCATGTTCACGTTGTGAGACATCTTTTGCATCATGCAGGAACCCGCTGGCATCTTCCTAGGGTGCATTCCTGCAGTCTTCGACTAACTGGGGACTCTTCTTTTGCACCCTCTTCTGGTTTGACAGGGGCTCCTGTCCTTCCTGGAACTTCTTTCGACTTCTGGACTTGGCTCCCTACTTTTGCAGGTTGTTGTTTGCAGACTTGTTTGGTTCCTGCAATAATCCATATCACGAGGTGTAGTGTGTCCTAAGGAAACTTGCAGTACTTTACTCCTGTTTTTCTTGGCTCTTGGGTGGGATCATTTACTTACATTTACTGTATTCTTACTCTCCCAGCGATTCTGCACACACTACAAGTGTCTAGGGGAGAATTTGTGTTTTGCATTCCACTTTCTTAGTATATGGTTTGTGTTGCCCCTAGACCTATTTTCTCACATTGCATTCTATACCATTTTCTATTGTTTGCACTGTTCTATGACTAATTACTTGTCTAATTTTGGTGTCTAGTGTATACATTGTGTATAATACTTACCTCCAGAAGGAGTATTGTCTCTAAGATATTTTTGGTACAGTGTCACCCAAATAAATCCCTTTATTTTTGGTAACACTGAGTATTGTCTTTCCTTGTGTATAATTACTGTGTAACTATAAGTGGTATTGCATGAGCTTTGCATATCTACTAGTTCAGCCTAAGCTGCTCTAGTATAGCTACCTCTATCAGCCTAAGCTGCTAGAGCGCTACTACTTCACTAATAAGGGATATCTGGACCTGGTATAAGATGTAAGTACCCAAGGTACCCACTACAATTGGCCATTGGCCATTGGCCAGGGGATACGTCCTGCACAGGTAGAGCCCCTGAGCATACCACCACTAAGACATCAGACTCTAGTGCCCCCAGCAGTAGTGGCAATAGTGGTGGGACTACCGACAATAGTCAAACTAAAGGTGTAGTTGGGATCACTTTTGGGACCATAACAGAAACTGGGGTAGACACTCCCAAGACAGTTTCTGTCACACCTGGTGGCATTGGCCTTGCCGCATTGGCTGCTTGTCCCCTTAACATGGATAAGTAGAGGCAGTCAATCTTAATAAATGGTGTTGAGGCCCTGGCCTACAGGAACACAGGTGCCAGTATCACTTTGGTGACTGAAAACCTAGTTTCACCTGCACAACACCTTGGACAGAAGTACCAAGTTACTGAAGTCAATAACTCCACTCAGTCTCTCCCCTTAGCTGTAGTTCAACTTAGTTGGGGTGGAGTTACTGACCCTAAGCAGGTGGTGGTATCACCTAGCTTACCTGCAGGTTGTCTCTTAGGGAATGAGCTAGAGGCCTCAGGTTGGGCTGAAGTGGAGTTTAGTACCCATGCATCCATGCGGGGTATCCCTGAGGAATTGCTTCCTCTCACTTCTGGTGAAATGAAAAAACAAAGTAGAGAAAAAGGCCTGAAATCTCAGGATCCCTCTCCACCAACAGGTAAAAAAGGGTATCAAAGTATCCCTTCTCCACCCTGCCACTAAGGATACCATTCCTATGGTGGGAGAACCTCTCCTGGGTGGAACCTGTACCAAAGGAGCCATCAGCTACCACAGCTGGACTCCTAGAGGTAGAAGTACCTCTCTGAGGAACTAGTAATCCAAATGTGCAAAACTGCACCATGTTAGTAAATATGGAGCATCCCTACAGCCCTCCCAGAGAAACCTTAGTGCAGAAGCTCTGCACTGCCTCTGAACACTTAGGACAGCAGCCCTGTCCTGGTGTGGAGCTTATAGGACAGCAGCCCTGCCCTGTTCCAACTCTGTTCTCTCTTACAGCTATATGGACAAAGTTTTTGCCCAGCTATGGCTTTATTGAGACAGCATCCCTGTCTAGCATTTACTGCATTTGACATATGCCCAGTGGACCAATCCCACTGCCCAACTTTAAAACATACTAATAGGAACTCTGAGAAATTACACTCACACTGTTGGTTAGGTACAAATCTCCAAACAGGATGATTTGCACCCCCACAGGGAAGTAACCATATAGTGGATGATAAAGGGATTAACCACTCTATTGCAGATCTACTCTTCACTTATCACCAATTAGACAATAAAGTCTCAACTGGCCAAGGTTAGCCTTATTGTCCTTCATTGGGGGGTGGGGGAGTTGTGTGAGAAAGTAGCCTGTTTCTGGCATGGTTATGCCCACTTTTGGCTTGTTTGTGAGTGTGTGTCAGTGTGTTTTTACTCTGTCACTGGCATCCTGCGAGCCAGAACCCCAGTGCTCATAGATAAAAACATATATGTCTGTGTGTTTTGCCTGTCTCACTGGGATCCTTCAAGCCAGGACCCCAGTGCTCATAGTTTGTGGCCTAATGCATGAGTTGTCACCCCGGTGCTCATAGTTTGTTGCCTAATGTATGTGTTGTCAGTAGGTCTTGACTGTGTCGCTGAGGATCTGCTAACCAGAACCTCAGTGCTTATGCTCTCTCTGCTTTTAAATTTGTCACTGTAGGCTAGTGACTTCATTTACCAATTTCAATTGGCACACCCGACCCCCCCCTTATAAGTCCCTAGTATAATGTACCTAGGTACCCAGGGCATTGGGGTTCCAGGAGATCCATATGGGCTGCAGCATTTATTTTGCCACCCATAAAGAGCTCAGACAAACCCTTGCACAGGCCTGTCATTGCAGCCTGAGTGATATAACACACACGTTATTTCACAGCCATTTTCACTGCACTTAAGTAACTCAGAAGTCACCTATATGTCTAACGTTCACTTGCTGAAGGTTAGGTGCAAAGTTACTAAGTGTGAGGGTACCCTTGCACTAGCAAAGGTACCTCCACACAGTTCAGGGCCATTTCCCGGAACTTTGTGAGTGCGGGTACGCTATTACACAGGTGCACTACATGTCAGTCAATACCTATATGTAGCTTCACAATGGTAACTCCGAATGTGGCCATGTAACATGTCTAAGATCATTGAATTGTCTCACTATTCCAAATATGGTATTGGGGAGCCAATTCCAAGCATCCTGGGGGCTCCACCATGGACCACCAGTACTGCCAAACCAGCTCTCTGAGGCTTGCACTGCAGCTACAGCTGCTGCAACCTTTCAGACAGGGTTCTGCCCTCCTGGGGTTTGAATAGCTCAGTCACAGGAAGGCAGAACAAAGCAATTCCTCTGAGAGCAGGGTGTTACACCCTCTCCCTTTGGAAATAGATGTTACATGCTGGGGAGGGGTTAGCCTCCCCCAGCCTCTGGAAATACTTTGAAGGGCACAGATGGTGCCCTCCTTGCATAAGCCAGTCTGCACCCGTTCAGGGGCCCCTTGTCCCCTGCTCTGGCATGAAACTGGACAAAGGAAAGAGGAGTGACCACTCCCCTGTCCATCACCACCCTAGGGGTGGTGCCCAGAGCTCCTCCAATGTGTCCCAGACTTCAGCCATCCTGCTTTGCAAGGTGAGGGGGCACTCTGGAGGGCTCTGAGTGGCCAGTGCCAGCAGGTGATGTCAGAGACCCCTCCTGATAGGTCCATACCAGATAAGGTAGCCAATCCCCATCTCAGGGCTATTTAGGGTCTCTTCTGCGGGTTCTCTTCAGATTCCGCTTGCAAGTTTCCTTCAGGAATCCTCTGCAACTACTACTTCAACCTCTGGCCTCAGATCCACTGCAGCCTGCTCCAGGGACCGCTGTCACTGCAACAAAGTATCCACAAGTGTTAGAAATGGGGTCTTTGGTTGGCAGTCAGGTTACCCCCTGTCCAAGCAAGGACCCTCACTCTAGTCAGGGTAAAAGACCCTCAGCTAACCCCCGCTCACCCCCTTGGTATCTCGGCACGAGTAGTAGGCTTAAATTCAGAGTGCTAGGTGTAAAGTATTTGTACCGACACACACAGTAAATTAATGAAAACACTACAAAATGACACAACAAAGGTTTAGACAAATTTAAATATTTATCTAAAGAAAACAAGACCAAAACAACAAACATCCACTATATACAAGTTAAGTTATCAATTAAAAAGCAAAAAGAGTCTTCATGTAGTTTTAAACACACACTAACACTGTTAGCGTGAAAATGTACCTTGGGTGCTTCAAAAATAACCCCGCACGTGCGAGTGTGCATCAAAAAGGGCTTGCAATGCATCGATTTCAATCACAAGCGAGACCTTGCTCCGTTGCTCCTTTAATCAGGTCGGGCGCGTCGTTTCTTCTCTCCGCAGTAGAGCGATGTGTCGATCCGGTCAGCACTCTCAGGTCCGGGTAGGCCTTGCTTTGTTTTTATACGCCCAGTGGTACTTGCGTCGGAAATCCAGTTGCACGATGATCCGAAAACTATGCAGCGCTGTTGCGATCTCACCAGCTTCTGTCGGCGTTGCTGTGCATCGTTTCTCCAGCCCCGGGCACCGATCTTCGGGTTGTGTTGCAGGCGAGCATTGATTTTCAGCCGTGAAGCCAGCGACGTGTCAATTTTTCAGCCGCAGATCGGAGTTGTGTCGATCTTTTCCCCGCACGGTGTTCTGGGCGTGGATTTCTTCCTCTTAGGCAGCCAGCTTCTCCTTTCAGGTTCCCAGGAACTATATGGGCACCACGTGGCAGAGTAGCAGTCTCTCCAGACACTCCAGGTGCTGGCAGAGAGAAGTCTTTGCTGTCCCTGAGACTTCAAACAACAGGAGGCAAGCTCTAAATCAAGCCCCTGGAGATCTTCACAAGATTGAAGGCAACACAAAGTCCAGTCTTTGTCCTCTAGCCAGGCAGAAGCAGCAACTGCAGGATAGCTCCACAAAGCACAGTCACAGGCAAGGCAGCTCTTCTTCCTCAGCTCATCAGCTCTTCTCCAGGCAGAGGCTCCTCTTGGTTTCCAGAAGTGTTCTGAAGCCTGTGGTTTTGGGTGCCCTTCTTATACTCATTTTCTCCTTTGAAGTAGACCTGTTTCAAAGCAAAGTCTCTGTTGAATGTGAAATCCTGCCAGGTCCAGGCATGGCCCCAGACACTCACCAGGGGGTTGGAGACTGCATTGTGTGAGGGCAGGCATAGCCCTTTCAGGTGTGAGTGACCACTCCTCCCCTCCCGCCTGAGCCAGACAGGGAAGCCACAAACAAGCAAAGTCACAGAAAGGATATAAGCAAGAACATGTCCACTTTCTAAAAGTGGCATTTTCAAACACACAATCTCAAAATCAACTTTACTAAAAGATGTATTTGAGACCTCAAACTCCACATGTCTATCCGCTCCCAAAGGGAATCTACACTTTAATCATATTTAAAGGTAGCCCCCATGTTAACCTATGAGAGGGACAAGCCTTGCAACAGTGAAAAACGAATTTAGCAATATTTTACTGTAAGGCCATATAAAGCATATTACTATATGTCCTACCTTAACCATACACTGCACCCTGCCCTTGGGGCTACTTAGGGCCTACCTTATGGGTGCCTTACATGTAAGAAAATGGAAGGTTTAGGCCTGGTAAGTGGATACACTTGCCAAGTCGAATTTACGGTTAAAAACTGTACACACAGACTTTGCAGTGGCGAGACATGATTACAGAGCTACTTATGTGGGTGGCACAACCAGTGCTGCAGGCCCACTAGTAGCATTTGATTTACAGGCCCTGGGCACCTCTACTGCACTGTACTAGGGACTTAATAATAAATCAAATATGCCAATCATGGATAAGCCAATTACAAACACATTTAGTAAAGGAGCACTTACACTTTAGCACTGGTTAGCAGTGGTAAAGTGCCCAGAGTAACAAAAACAGCAAAATCAGAGTCCAGCATACATCAACAACCTGGGAAACTGCGGCAAAAACGTTAAGGGAGGCCACGCCAAGGATGAAAAGTCCAACTACAAGGCATACTTTTCTTCTGCAACTTCAGCTCCTGCCAGCAACTGCAACAGTTTTCATAGTGTGCACCCTCTGGGGACTCCCTGTATTCATCCTGCTCCAGAAGGACAGAAGAAACTTCTCTTGGGGTGATGGAGTCACTCCCCTGCTCATGCAGGCACATTCCAAGATGACGACCAGTACCCTTGGACTCCTCTCACAGCGACAAGCGTGCTCCTACGGACACAGAGGATGGACCCCATTGACAAAGACTGTCCTGTGGTCTTGCTGACGTAATTTGGAGGAGGTAAGACTGTGCCTTCCCTGAGAGTGACGGTACCCCTGAACTGCGTCTTCTTCACCTCCTGAGGCCTCTGTGCACAATTTGCTAAATTACTTTGTGCACAGCCTGGCCCAGGTCCCCAGCACTCCATCCTGCTACACTCAACTCGCTGAGTTGTTCTCCGGAGGCAAGGGACCTTCCTTTGTTGTGCTGCACCAACTGCGTTTTGCACCTCCTTTGTCCCCATGTCCTGGGACTCCCGTGCGTTCTGTCTGGCATCCCGAGGGCTCTCTGAAGTGTTGAGAGCCCCCTCTTCCTCCTCACACAGAGTTGAGGCCCCCAGGTCCCTCCTGTGTCAAGCCAGTGCCATTTTGACTCAAAGTGCATATTTGTCATAACCAAGGCTTGTTGTCGACTTCCAACACAAAATCACATCTACATCCATCTTCACGTCATCGGACATCTTTTGCATTATGCAGGAACCCGCTGGCATCTTCCTAGCGTGCATTCCTGCAGTCTTCGACTAACCGGGGATTCTTCTTTTGCACCCTCTTCTGGGTTGGCAGGGGCTCCTGTCCTTCCTGGAACTTCTCTTGACTTTTGGACTTGGACCCCTTATTTTGCAGGTCTTCAGGTCCAGGAATCCAGCAGTTGTTGTTTGCAGACTTGGTTGGTTACTGCAATATTCCATATCACGAGGTGTAGTGTGTCCTAAGGAAACTTGCAGTACTTTACTCCTGTTTTTCTGGGCTCTGGGGTGGGGTAATTGACTTATCTTTACTGTATTCTTACTCTCCCAGCGAATCTGCACTTACTGCGGGAAACATCCTGAACAACGAGGTCTAAACCACTACTTGCCTGAACCACTACTGCTAAACAACTAAAAAGTCTCTACAACTAAGTACTGAACAACTACTGTCTAAACAACAATTGTGCCTGAATAACAATTGCCTTAACAACTAATGTTAAGGTAAGTTTTTCTTTTTCTTTTTTACGGTTTATTAGTTGCTTAGAATTTATATGTATATATATATATATATTTAGATATATATACGTTGTTTAGAATATATATATACATATATAAAAAATATAAAAATAAAACCTTACCTTAAAATTATTTGTTCAGGCAATTGTTATTCAGGCACAATTGTTGTTTAGACAGTAGTTGTTCAGTACTTAGTTGTAGAGACTTTTTAGTTGTTTAGCAGTAGTGGTTTAGGCTATAGTTGTTTAGGACCTAGTTGTTCTGTCACATATTCCACACTACACTTGTTTAGGGGGGAATTTGTGATTCGCATTCCACTTTCTTAGTGTATGGTTTGTGTTGCCCCTAGACCTATTTTCTCACATTGCATTCTATAGCATTTCCTATTGTTTGCGCTGTTCTATGATTAATCACTTGCCTAATTTTGGTGTCTAGTGTATATATTGTCTATAATAATACGCACCTCCAGAAGGAGTATTGTCTCAAGATATTTTTAGCACTGTGTCACCCAAATAAATACCTTTATTTTTGGTAACACTGAGTATTGTCTTTGCTTGTGTAGAAGTACTGTGTAACTATAAGTGGTATTGCATGAGCAATACCATGCATTAGGCTGAACTATCTCCTAGTTCAGCCTAAGCTGCTCTGCTATAGCTACCTCTATCAGCCTAAGCTGCTAGAACACTACTACTTAACTAATAAGGGATAAATGGACCTGGTATAAGGTGTGAGTACCCAAGGTGCCCACTACAGACCAGGCCAGCCTCCTACACACATCAAATCTGAAAAGCGTTCAACTCGAAGTATTTTACTCATGTGTGGCTTGACATTCAAAAAAATCATGGTCCAGACTTAGGAAGCTCTAGCACCACATTACCATCATTTGTTCATGCTAATGTGGTGTTAGGCTCAAACAAATCGCCACGCCAGATTCACAAAGTGGCGCAATGCATGCATTGCACCACTTTGTAACCCCTTGCGCCACATTATACCTGCACCAGTTGTAATATATGCAAGGAGTACGTACCCCCGTTTTGGGGGGAGAGGGGCAAAAAAAATCACACAAAGAAATCTAAAATATTTATCTGTGCCATTTTTTGCAGCATTTTTAGCGCCTGCACATAGCATGCGTGAAAAGGAAGTACACCGTTATTTATAATGGGCCTCAGTGTGATTTGCCGGATTAACATCAACATTTTCGATGCTAATCCCGCAGAGCACCAAACTAGCAACAAAATGTTTGACACTAGTTCCCTAACTACTGCCATGCTGCACCAAATCAGAAATATGGTGCACTCATGGTGGTGTTGGGGGTGCGCTAAAGGGAGCAAGAAAAGTAGCTCTGCAGTGGATGCACTGCCACTTTTTTAAAATCTGCCCCTTATTTTCAAACATAAATGGGGAACACTTCCAAATTACGTAGAAGGTGGCTGGTTTGGCGCTTGGAAATAACTATAGTGTACTTTTTTCTAATGGCTTTGGCATAACTACTTGCAGGGTCTCCCATCAATCACTGGGCCTCTTTTATACGAGATGCCCAAAGAATGGAATTCTGTGTTAAAATGTTAGTTGGAGGCAAGACTACTTTAGCTAACTGCTCAAAGAATGAATCCTTAAGTAGGCCAATAACAACATTCTTCTTAAATGAGCAAATTATCCGCTGATTGCTGTCAGTACATTGGGCTACACGAGTACCTATGGAGAGGGCACATGTAACTCTCTGATCAGCGTAGAAATGAATGGCATTGGCAGCAGTTACTATTTCAGAATAAAAATAAATCCAATTTAAATTCATAGAATTTGTAAAGTTCAACGCAGAGTCTACCGTAGGTTAATGCAATTCACCTCTTAATTTTTGTTCGCTATCTACCCCAGAAATTTCATATGGTATTCTGAAATCATGCTTTCAACAGTGTTGAGTTGATTTAATTCAGTAACTGAGAACTTTATCAGTCATGTTATTCAAACTATTTTCAGCTATATTTTTCTATGAAACTTTAGGATTAGAAAAGAGAAACGTCCCAGAGAGTAGCTAATTCACATAAATTAATTGATAACTTCTCAAAATATCCTCGCTGATTTAGACCATTCTAAGCGACCGGAAAAATTGCACTGTTTACAACAACCGGTAGTTACCTGTTTAAACTGTAGGACCAATGGCGCAATATCTAAGTAACAATGTAGGCCCATATTTATACTTTTTTTGCGCCGCATTTGCGTAATTTTTTGACGAAAAAACGGTGCAAATTTACAGAATATAATTGTATTTTGTAAGTTTGCACCGTTTTTGCATAAAAAATAGTGTGACACAAGCACGGGGTCAAAAATATTGTTTACCAATATATCATGCCCCCATACTTATAACAGTGGGTAAACAAATATCAGAAATATTATAGTTGACACTAATGTCGTACAAAATAGACAACAATATTCATAATGTAATATAAATAAGTGTAAAGTAGTAAATGTTAAATATTGTAATATATAAATTTCAAAAAATGTAAATTAGATATGTTCCACTAATATTTAAGACTATACATAATGGCATACTCATATAAACATACAAACACATATGTGTTTGTATTTGTGTAAATATGTAAATATTTTATATATATATATATATATATATATATATATATACATTACAGTGTAACATAATTAATAAAAATTGTTTTTATGCATTATATTAATGGTTTAATGTTTTAAACTTAATATATGAAGCTTTATATATTCACATGTATTCGCAGTAATATACTTAAAATATAAATAACATGAATATATAATGTAAAATTATATGTATATGTGTGGGGATATATATATATATATATATATATATATATATATAGTCACAAGAATGCCGGTATTTACCAGGGGCTAAGGAGCGGTGGTTCGAGCAGGACTCCGACCTTCCTTCAAATAAACACACTCTTTCCCCGCTAAGAAAGAACTCCCAGAGCCATTCCTTTTGATGCAAACATGGGTTTATTCAGCCTCTCCCGATGTGTTTTGGTCCCTCTGGACCTTTGTCATGGGTAACAGTAGTATAGTGACCACAACACATATAAATGTGCAGAAACAGTGAAAGGACTCATTTTGTGTTGGAGACTGTGTGTGCCATCTTAAAACAATGTTACAATCACATTGAAGATGCCCAAAACAAATCCAGTGGTGTCTCCTAAAAACAATAAATTAATATTTGAATAGTGTTCATGCCTAAAATTAGTACATGCTTCCTTTGTAAGCCATAACTAACAAGAATTACATTCTAGTCATTGGAGGTCATAACATTTACAAACCATGATAATGCTAATCCATAAGACAACATGCTAAGAAATAATGCAGAGGTTGAGAATGTCAGACATATACATGCCACTGCACCAACATTAATAAAATAAATGAAGTCCATTGTTACATAATTCTCACCCAATTGGGCCATTAATAATCAAAAAAGTCTCACTAGTAGTAGATGTGGTTCGATGCAAATATAACGTCTAGCCCAAGTGGACACATGAAGGCTATACCTCCACAAACATTCTTGCTTGTCCACAATGTCCAAACACTGACCTAAATGAACTAAAACATAAAAAACATGAAAAAAACTTAGTTAAAACCACAGTTATTAGACAACCTATAAAAGCAAAGAGAAAGGGTAGTAGCTTCTAACGTCTAATCAACATCTCATCAATACAAAAGTACTGCCATTTCTTCTAGAGGTTAGAGAATTTTCCCAATACTGGCGGACGAGAATCCAGATACTGAAATGTTGATGGAATGGGCTGATGATTCAAAAAATTGTTCTATGGTGATGATGTGCACATTACTTTAATATGCATTAAAGGATAGAGTTAAAATGTTAGAAGAGATGGAAAACCCCAAACAGAAATTGGAGAACATGATATCGAAGGAACAGTTTGATGACTTTCTGAAGAATTTACAGATTAACCTGGAGAAATTAGAAATGTAATTTACAAAGAAGAAACAGCGCACATTTATTAGAGATTATAAAGATTATCACACAGGACGTATTTTGACATTCCATAGAAAATATGATCATCTATACAATGAGGAGGAATCAACAACCAAGGTGAATACTGCAGGGGATCAGCAAATCAGTTCAGGAAGTGAATGCTTAGACAGTAATGCTTCAGATGTATCAGATACTACCCTAGCCCAGATGGAACAGAGAAGTTCAATACCAAATGTTTTAAGACAGTTTCAATTGTCAAATTAAAACAGGACAGAGCAAAGCGTAGATCAGAATTGTCAAAGAGGCAGAGGTAGATCAAGCGGAATAGGAGGAGGAAAGTAAAATGTCAATCAAAGATCCAAAAACAATACCCCAGTGGGGGTGAAAACAAGGGGTCAGACAAAGGGACACTGAATGTGGTAAATCTTTCAAATCGTATTTTGAAAGATGGGGAGATTAATTTGTTATCTTTAGTTTTATCATTTTACTCATCTACGGATTTCAACTATGTACAGAGCAGGGTGGACCTGTTCCACTTTAAGACAAAAACTAAAAGTGGGTTGAACTAAAACCTAAGAACCAGGAGCAGAGGGTCTCTGCCCCGACCATTAGGGAATTACAGATTGATATTATTGATTTGTTCCACACCTTATCAGCTTTGGAGGCCACAGACTCTTTTTATAAGGATCCATTTCTCAATTTACATGATCTTGATATTGAACGAGGATTCAGTTGCCCTAGTAATTTTACGTCTAAATCCACCTTTTTGCCCATGATATCGTGTGATGGCATCAATGTATTTAAAAGGGGAGTGATTAAAGATGTTGAAAGTATGAGGTATGTACATTCACCTTGCTTGGTGTGGTCAGTGTGACTGGTCAACTTAATTAATGGTATTGTAGATGTCCGTTAGATAGCATAACTGGTATATAACAATGTTTATGTTTAGGGACATACATCATATTTGTTGTGACATGATGTTGGTAATTTACTGGCACTACCTAGGGGTGTTAGTCGAAAGGATGTAATGAGATGTATGTGTAATGTATGTTGGAAGTGTTATCTTGTGAATGTGATGACCCTAGTTCACTATCTATTTTCAGCATCAGCACTGGCAGGCAAAGGAGATGGGGCACAGCTGAGTGGGGAAGCTTCTGGCCACGGGACCTCCAGTCACAACATCACTGACAGAGAGGGACCCAGTGGCTAGAGGGAGAGTACAGTACCACGGAGGAGACCAGATCAACTACATCTTCTTTGGAATCCTCCTCCAGTGTCCACTCCCTAGTGGTGGTGGACCCACCTGGGACCACTCTAGTACCATCTCTTTCAGCCATCCCCCATCTGTTTCGACCCTCCCTGTAACTCCCCACCCAGTTGGCCATGCCTGCCCATCTAAGAGGGTGGGTGTCCCTTTGCCATAGGCACTTCTGCCCCAGCCCCTGTTAGCCCTGCTGCCCTCAGTGAGGAGGCTATGGACCTCCTGGGGTCGATCTCTGTGGATCAGTCAACCATCATGAATGCCATCCAGGGACTGGCAACTCAAATCCAATAGAGCAATGCATTCCTGGAGGGCATTCATGGTGCACTGGCTGACCTACAGAGATCATGTCAGGCTCTGGCCTCCACACTGATGGCATTCGGTCACCCTTTGTCTACCAGCCCCCCTCCACCTTCCACTTCCCAGTCCAAATTCCCCCTTCACTGACCCAGCTAAAGCACACAGACTTGCATTTATCCACGACAACAGACAAGTTAAGCGTACACAAATATAAACACAAGAAGACACACCACCGGCATACACACAAACAACATCCACCTGCAGACACAGCAACAGTCACCAGCCCTGAAACCCCTATAACTCACAGCACCATGGACACAGCACCTGACACACCTGCAAACACCACACCAACATTCAGTGATCCAGGCACCACACCTATCCTATTTGCAGACAGCACCCCAGCAGACCCTCAGAAATCCACCCCAGTCACCACACCTGCAGACACTACAACCATCGACATGCCTACATGCAGCACACCCACCATACCTGCAGTCACCACACCAACAGACAGTCTCCCACCCACCACAGTATCCTCCAGCACCTTCACCCCCTTAGCCCAAGACACATAAAAAGACCTCACTGGCCCACCCAACAGACACCCACCACACACAAGCATACCTTATACTAACATTCACCAACGACATCCATGCATAAACATCAAACAGCCACTCCCTCATCCTCCACACCCAAAATCTATTCTGATGACCATCCTCGTGTGTCAAAAAAAGTGTTCCTTTCCGAGTTTGACCATTTCCCTGCTCTTTCCCCCGTGACACCCCTAAGAGATCTGTTTCCCTCCCCAAGATTATACCTTCCACCACCAAGGCCCCCCTAACCAACTGGCAGTACCCATTCCCCTCTCCTGCCAAAGAGAAGTCCACCCCTCCCAAAAAGGTCCAGGCCCCTCCCAAGCCAATGCCTAACCCCCTTTCAAGCCTTAGCCCAACCACCCCTCACCACCCACTCCATCCCCACTATCCCCCAAGAATCCCTGAAGTGCCTGCCTGCCCTCTTAATGCCCCTACCTGTAGAGGTTCCATGGTAATCAGGCGGGGCACCATATTGTTCCTTTGGTGCAACTGACTTTTACATATATGGACTGGCCAATGGCTTTGGTCTTGACATCATAATATATGATAACCAACCAGTTGTTGGTGTTTCTGGATACATCTATGTCCTGGATTTCCTTTCCTAGGTGTGAGCTGTTGCTGGCTGACATTGGTTGTGTGTCAGTATTTTTGTATATGCTGCTTGTTCTTCCTGTATTGTGTGAGCCGTCTGTGAGGTTGCATGGAGTGCTTTTGTCCCCCAGGGATATGGTGTGTGTTGTGTGATGGGTATGTGTATTTGTGTGTAGCTGAAATGTTGTTGTCATGGTATTGTGTTTTGTTTGTGTTTATTGTTGGGCTGTGTTGCTTTTGTCTGTTTTTACTGGTTGAGTGTGAATGTATTGTGCATGACATTATAGGTTAATTGTGCTGTGTGTGTGTGATGTGTGTGCCTATTGAGAAGTTGAATGATTGTAAAATTGTGTGTTTTCCATCAAAAATGGTTTTAGATTGTGTTGAATGTGTGTCAAGTCCCTGGCCAGTGTCGGTTGTATTTGGTATGTGTTTATATTTATGTGGTTGTGGTGTTGTTGTTCTGAGTATGTCTGTAGTATGGGATTGTGGGAGGCTGGGCCTGTGGTGTGTTGCCTTGTGTAACTGTGTACTATTGACATGTAGCTTGTGTGCTGGCTGCAGTGTGTGTGCTGTGTATGTGTGGGTATATTTGTTGCTGTATGTGAGTGTGTGTGTCACTGTACTGGTACGTATGTGTGCAGCCCTCACACCCCCTTCCTTATGGTATGTATTGTAACTGCACTAGATTTTAACAGTTTACAAATGCACCAGTTGAGTGGATGCACTTAAGGTTGTTGTCGTCCTTATCTGCAGTGGTTCAGTTGTCCTACTGCGAGCAGGAGTAGCGGGTGACCTCTAGTTTTGGTTCCATGGTGGCTCTGGACAATTATGGCTTCCTGGAGTTTAGTGTCTCCTTTTATACTGTTAGTTTCCGCCTGGTGTTCCATGGTGGTCCAACGCGGCAAACATTTTGACAGTGTGCAACTTCGTAATGGGTCCAGCGGAAACATGGTCTCCATATGTATACGATTGCATGCCTTAGATTATTCTTCCACTGTGGCCTGCCATGTATGAGTGCTCCACACTCATTTAGAAAATTTCTGATTTCATTAGAAAATGTGACGATTTATGTAGCTTTTAAAATCATGTGAAATCAAGTATATGATGTCACAAGCAAAACAAAGGGTGTATGGCATACTATGCATTAAATTAGAAGTATATTTTTATAAGATGGGTCCGTGCGTAACCTTTTGTTGTGCAGTTTGGGAAAGTTGTGAGAAAACATATATATCTAATAATATAATATAATTGTACATTATGTATTAATTTTCTTTATATTTTAAGTGTATTACTACAAATACATCTGAATATATATGGCTTCATATGATAAGTTTAAAATATTAAACCATTAATATAATAATGTATGAAAACTATCTGTATTCATTATGTGATATATATATATATATATATACATATATATATATTTAGATAAATACAAGCACATATATATGTGTTTGTGTTTACATAAGTATATCATTATATATAGTCTTAAATATTAGTGGAACATATTTAATTTACATTATTGTATTATATTAAAATATTTAGCATTTACTACTTTAAACTCTACTTATTTTAAAATATCATTATTTTCGTCTATTTTGTACGATATTAGTGTCAATTATTATTTTCTGATAGTTGTTGACCTACTGTTATAAGTAGAGGAACATGATATTTTGGTTAACGGTATTTGTGACCAGATAATTGTGTCAAACTATATTCTTTACTTAGATTCATATTCTGAGCCTGGCATGCCCTGCCTATATGTTGACACTTGCACATTAGTGTTTTCATGTCTATACCGAGCCTAGCATTACTTGCCAGTATACTTGCCTGTATGTGCACACTTCCACACTGGTGTTTCATATGTATACTGAGACTGGCACTACTTGAAAGTGTTAGACCTGACAGCCTTAGGGTGGTCACCCTAACTTCTTGCCTGCCTCCCTCAATTTTTAGATACTGTTTTTGCTGGTTTATAGACTCTGCGCACTTTACCACTGCTAACCAGTGCTAAAGTGCATATGCTCTCTCCCTTTAAACATTGTAACATTTGATCTCACCCAATTGGACTATTTAATTTACTTAGAAGTCCCTAGTAGAGTGCACTATGTGTGCCCTGGGCCTGTAGATTAAATGCTACTAGTGGGCCTGCAACACTGATTGTGCCACCCACTTAAGTAGCCCCTTAACCTTGTCTCAGGCCTGCCGTTACAAGGCCTATGTGCGCAGTTTCACTGCCAATTCGACTTGCCATTTAAAAGTACTTGCCAAGCCTTAAACACCCCTTTTTCTACATATAAGACTCACCTAAGGTATGCCCTAGGTACACCATAGGGCAGGGTGGTTTACATGTCCTGGTAGTGTAAAACTCCTAAATTAGTTTTTATACTGCTTTGAAGCCTGCGTCCTTCATAGGCTAACATTGGACTGCCCTCATACATTGGTTGAGTGGTAGCTGCTGATCTGAAAGGAGTAAGAAGGTCATATTTAGTATGGCCAGAATGGCATTATAAAATCCTGCTGACTGGTGAAGTTGGATTTAATATAACTATTTTAGAAATGCCACTTTTAGAAAGTGAGCATTTCTCTGCACTTAAATCTTTCTGTGCCTTACAATCCACGTCTGGCTGGGTTTAGTTGACAGCTCCTTGTGCATTCACTCAGACACACCCCATACACAGGATACTCATCCTCACTTGCATACATCTGCATTCTGAATGGGTCTTCCTGGGCTGGGAGGGTGGAGGGCCTGCTCTCACGCAGAGGACTGCCACACCCCCTACTGGGACCCTGGCAGACAGAATTGAACTGAACGGGGCCCTGGTTCTCTTCTAAGCCACTATTTGAAGACTCCCCCACTTCAAAGGCTCATTTGGGTATATAAACAGGGCCTCTGACCATACCAACTCAGACACTTCCTGGAGAAGAAACCTGTAACCAGAACCTGCATCCTGCCAAGAAGAACTGCCTGGTTGTCCAAAGGGCTCACCTAACTGCTTTCTTTGAAGGACTGCTGCCTTGCTGTTGCCCTGCTGCCTTGCTGCTCTCTGGCTGAAGTGAAGAAGTGCTCTCCAAGGGCTTGGATAGAGCTTGCCTCCTGTTCCCTGAAGTCTCAGCACCAAAAAGACTTCATCTCTCCATAAAGAACTCCTTGTGCTGTGAAATTTCACGCACAACCTGCCAAAAACGACGCACAGACTGCCCTGCGGTGAAGATTTCACCACCCACCGAACCGGAACGACGCAGCCCGACTTCGCACTGAGAAAGTCGACGCGGCGCCAGCGTAGCGACTGAAAATTCGACATACGCCCACTGGATCGATGCACAGCCAACCCGGAAGAATGCAGCCCGACTTCGAGAGAGAAATCTACACAGCGTCTGCCGTGCTGTAGGAAATTCGACGCAACGCCCACTGGATCGACGCAGGTCCTGTGACTTTGTCCTGCCAGTGCAGGAAATCCACACCCCGTCCCTGGGGCATCTGAAAACCACGCAACCCGAAGAGGATCCACAACCGAGTGCCAGAAATCGATGCACAGCAGTCCTTGTATGAAAACTAAACAACGCATCGCCATGTGCGGCCCGCGAAATCAATGCACACCCCTTTGTTTCCATGCATCTCCTCCTCTGCGGTTCTTTGCGGTGATTTTTCACGTGAACCAGTACTTTGTGCTTGAAAGAGACTTTGTTTGCTTTTAAAAGACTTAAGGCACTTTATATCACTTTTCAGTGATATCTCAACATTTACTTATTGCATCTTTGATCGTTTTGACCTGCATTTAACCAGATAAATATTATATATTTTTCTAAACACTGTGTGGTGTATTTTTGTGGTACTATATTGTGTTATTGTATGATTTATTGCACAAATATTTACACATTTCCTTCTAAGTTAAGCCTGATTGCTCAGTGCCAAGCTACCCGAGGTTGGGCACAGGATAATTTGGATTCTATGTGACTTACCCTGACTAGAGTGAGAGTCCTTGCTTGGACAGGGGGTAACCTGACTGCCAACCAAAGACCCCATTTCTAACAGCAAGTATGTGCAAACTTGCACATTAGGGTTTTTATGTTTATGTAGTGAGCCTGTCACAGCATTCCTGGATGGGCGAACTTTCACCATTGTGGTGTATCCAATTCCACTGGAGGCCATGTGCCCATGGAGTGAAGAATACCCATGTGTGTTTTAACTACCATTGGCAGCTGCTTTGCCCATAGATTAATATGGGGGAAAAGTTAATGAATATGATTAAAAGTTTATAATTAATCCTAGCTGTAATAGTGGATTGCAGTGGTGCAGCCTCATAGTGTTTTCTATCATTAGATTCCTAAAGACAAACCCTTTCCATAGGTGTTGTCAGTAATACTTTGGAAATGCCACTTCTATAAAGCGGGCCTTTCCATACTCTAAAATCCCTTTTGTGCACCTTTTTATTCCAAGCTTCATTCCACTGGGGGTCAGGGGAAACCACATATGTGCCTGCCCCAGCAACAGCAATAAAACTTGGGGAACTGACCTCTGTCAATTGAGGGTCTGGCTGGATAAATTGCAGAAAGAGGTTTTGACACTTGGCCTCTCAGAACCAGATCATGGCACCCCTAAAGATAAAGATCTACAGTCCATGGTCCTATGGCAGGACTGAAATTTAGGGGATACATCTGTGGTTCAAAGAGGAACCCTTTGAACCACCACCAACTTCAAAGATACTTTTGAGTATAACTAGGGATACCACAGTTCAAACATTTAGAGATACACTTATAGGAGTGCAGGATGGAATCCTCATACTGCATGATGCACAGAGGAATCAGTTGTGCACAGGTGTATTTACTGTCCTGGGAAGGGAGTGTGCACCCTTCCTACATTGTGACTGGCCTGGGCATACTCTTTGCTGTGATATGTGCTCTCCAAGGGTTTGTTACCTTGCCCCCTGCTCTCCGTGGAGGTCTTAAGAACATCAAAGTTGCGAGGGACTTTATACCATCTACTGTGTCATGTGGAGGGTGGTGCCCTCCTACATCATCTGGTGGATTTCACCTAGTAACAGAAGTGTGACCATTGAACTAAGTATTGGACTTGGAGACCAGATTTGTCTGGTGTGGAACCTACATCACAGGGCCACATAATGAATAAGCATTTGATTGGTAGTGAACTGACTACTGGTTGCAGGACCACGCTTGGCCACTATTGTCAAGTGTGCCACAATTCTCTTGTGTGACAACCGACTGCACGCTTATTGCATGCAGTGTCTGTATCACTGGTTGTGACCCTCCGAGGTAAGGGTGCACCAGGAGCAGTGTTACATTTTACCTTGTGCAGTACTGTTGAACTGGCATTTCTGTACGTCTGACTGGATTTGTCTGGTGTGGCTCAAGTCATTGCGCACCAGACTTTGTGCCTCATTCCAGTGAGGTATGGAAAGGGAACTGATTGTGTGCTCATAAGTGCTTAGCACATCTCAAGTCATCTCAAATCAGGCTTGGTGTCTCATTCTAGGGAGGCGCTGCATTGGTAACTTTTTGTGTGCAGTAGGATTGTCTGGTATGACTCA
This sequence comes from Pleurodeles waltl, assembly GCF_031143425.1. Classification (NCBI taxonomy): domain Eukaryota; kingdom Metazoa; phylum Chordata; class Amphibia; order Caudata; family Salamandridae; genus Pleurodeles; species Pleurodeles waltl. The sequence goes on from NC_090439.1 coordinate 398,094,836, forward strand.
AGTCATCAGCACCAGACATTGTGCCTCATTCCAGGTATGTACAGCAGTAGTAACTTTTTGTGTGTGGCAGGATTGTCTGCTGTGACTAGAGTCATCTCACACCAGAAGTTGTGCATCTTTTGAGGGAGGCACTGCATTGGTAACTTGTCACGTGGAAGTGGCATTGTCTGGTGCGACTCAAGTCATCACGTACAAGATGTTTGGTCTCATCCAAGGGAGGCCCTGCATTGAGCACTTTGCATCCGCTTTCAGAAGTGTCTGGAGTGACTCACCTCATTGTGCATCTGACCATGTGCCCATACCAGGAGGGCACGGAATTTGGTAACTCTTTGTGTGCAACAAGAATGCTTGGGGCCATCAAAGTCATTGGGTCCTAGACGTGTTGCACCCTGTCCTGGGAGATGTCAAATGGGCAACTATTTGTGAAGTGGAGTGTCTAGCTTAGGAAGACACCACTGTGAACTGCGTATCCTAAGGTTACCCCGTGGGTTGCAGACCAGGGCCCATGCTGGAAGGCTGGTGTGGAGACCCCTGATTGTACTTCCTGAGTGGGGAACAAACCTCTATTTTCAGGCTGCTACCTGATCAGCCATTCACTCTTTATTCCCCTGTACCTTTGCCCCGGGATCCTGATCAAGTGTAACCACTGGCTTCAAGCGGCTTAGAATGTGGAGAAAGGGTACTTCATCTCTAACTCTGAGGGGATGGGTATTAGTTGGAGGGAGGCCAAGCGGGAACATTGGCAAAATAGAAGCTTGGAATATCCTAACTTCTTAACTAGGAAGCAACATAGCAGGCTAATACGGCAACACAAGCAACAGCAAGTGAAACAGCAATGGCTACAAGTTTTCAATCTTCTGAAATACTCTATTCAGGCTGAGCTCTGAAAATACATTAGCAGCCTCAAGGACATTCCACAGATAATTGTCATGGTTTTTCTGCTTCATCCTGGGTCACTCCCATCAGGAACCTGTACTGTAACCTCCTGATCACTGCAAACGTCAATGCCTGGACCATGCTCCAGAAAAGCCTACTGAGCCATCCATCCCCTAGGATTGACGAGTAGCCTCATAGCAATCATTCTCCATCTCTGACCTTAGTGAACCTTGATCAGGTAGTCAAAATCCTGAGGAGAATAAGGAGCAACAGGGCCCCAGGACTAAATGGGCTTCAAGGATCCGTATTCAAGGAGGACTATGATTTCTGGGCATCCTTGCTCACCCCACTATACCTACACTGCTTTATAATTCAATCGTTCCAGACTCATGGGGTGGATCAATTTTACGTCCAATTGTTTAAAAAGTCAATAACTCAGAACCAGCAAATTATTGAATGATTGCCTTGCTTTTGAACCAAAGCATATGCCAGCACCATACTTCAGGACCTGGAAAGCACCAGCTTATTTGGTGGATCAGGCCTTCCAACCCAGCAACCCAGCAACCCACAACTCTTTGCTTGCTTTGTTGTCTACACTGCAACATTTGAAGAGGTAGACAGACAAATACTCTGCAATAAACTAACAAACTGGGGAATCTCAAATAAATTGTTCCAGGTAATAATTTCCTTGTATTCAAAAACGTGGGTGCAAGTCAAGCTGATACACAACACAGTAACTAAAGTTCACACCGATAAAGGTCTTAAGCAAGGGTGGGCCCTGGCAAACATGCTCTTTAACTTGTAAACCACAGATCTTGGGCAAAGATTGAAATCTGCATCATTGAAAACAAACTGGCTTCAAATGCCACCAAAACAAAGGCTGCACCTTTGGACAGTACCCAAACAAGAACAGACTATAATAGACTCTAGGTGATTTAAAAATAACAAGTGACACAAAATACAACTATTTAGTTGTCTGGTTCAGTGCTAATGGAGAGTTAAGGCCACTGGAATGGGTGAGAAAGGAAAGGCAGTGACCTACGCTTTATGTAAGCTCAATTCAAATCTGCAAGCTATGGCAATGTATCCTTCCCCGGGAAGTTAACGTTGAGAACGGTAGTGGAGCAGTGCTGGAGCCTATAAACACATTTTTGGCATGTCATCCCATGTTCGAAACCCTTCAATACGTCTGCACTTGGGCCTCTGTAAACAGTGCCTCGAGAACATAACAGTGTTTGTACGATACCATCATAAAGTCCATATCGCATCTGCACCTACAATGAAAGAGGCCCTGAAAGAAATATATGGTTCCCGTAAGAACAAATGGTCGTAGTTTTTGACAGCTTCACGTGACAAACTGAATCTGGCCTGGCAAAATTAGAGTGAAATCCCAATCTCACCAGTACTATTAAAGACCTGTTTTAAAAAACATAAAACAAGTGGGCCCATATTTATACTTTTTGACGCTAAACTGCGCTAACGCAGTTTAGCGTCAAAAAATTTAGCGCCGTCTAACGCCATTCTGAAGCGCCATGCGGGCGCCGTATTTATGGAATGGCGTTAGCCGACCGGCGCTGCCTGGTGTGCGTGGAAAAAAACCACGTAGACCAGGCAGCACCGGCGTAGGGGGAAAATGGCGTTAGGGCGTCTTAAAATGGGGCAAGTCAGGTTGAGGCAAAAAAAGCGCCTCAACCCGATTTGCGCCATTATTTTCGACGCCCAGACGCCATTTAAATGACTCCTGTCTTAGTAAAGACAGGAGTCATGCCCCCTTGCCCAATGGCCATGCCCAGGGGACTTCTGTCCCCTGGGCATGGTCATTGGGCATAGTGGCATGTAGGGGGGCACAAATAAGGCCCCCCTATGCCACCCAATTTTATTTTAAAAAAATAAAAAATTATACTTACCTGAACTTACCTGAATGTCCCTGGGGTGGGTCCCTCCATCCTTGGGTGTCCTCCTGGGGTGGGCAGGGGTGGCAGGGGGGGTCCCTGGGGGCAGGGGAGGGCACCTGTGGGCTCATTTTGAGCCCACAGGCCCCTTAACGCCTACCCTGACCCAGGCGTTAAATAGTGGCGCAAATGCGGGGTTTTTTGACCCGCCACCTCCCGGGCGTGATTTTTGCCCGGGAGTATAAATACGACGCATTTGCGTCGCCGTCATTTTTTTACACGGGAACGCCTTCCTTGCATCTCATTAACGCAAGGAAGGCGTTCACGCAAAAAAATGACGCTATTTGCCCATACTTTGGCGCTAGACGCGTCTAACGCCAAAGTATAAATATGCCGTTTGTTTTGCGCCGAATTTGCGTCGAAAAAAACGACGCTAATTCGGCGCAAACGGAGTATAAATACGGGCCGTGGTGCGCCTCTCTAGGCAGGATGACATAAATAGTACTCAAGACTTTTAATCCAATATGAAGATGAACATAGGATGCTCAAAGCAGCCATATTTGAACAGGGCACTGAGAAAGGCACATCTAAAGCACATTCTTTATGCAAGACTAATGGCCCTATCACTTAAAGAGCTTCATGCAAGCTGGAAACCATGAACAGGGTCAGGCCCATGCAGAGTTTGCCAACTAAGAGATGAAGCCCTGGAAAATCTCATATACATGTGCTTAGCTCTTTTGCAGTAGCGGCACATTGGTAATATCAACTTTTCTGTATTAGTAGTATCACCCCGTATTATGCACCTTGAGGTATGGCTGCGCTCTCGCAACTTTGGAATCTGGAATAGTGTTCCGCTAATTACCACTAATAGCACTTTCCATCCGGAGGCGTCATTGAAGGCAGTTGAGTGAATAGAAGGACACCCAATGGACTAAAAAAGGACAGTGGACCCATAGGAGATACGTAGTCCAGTTTATGAATGTCCATCGCACATGAATGAACGCTTGGAACATAAGGGACGGTTCTTGTGCACAGGGGTTGCCTGGTGCCAGGTCTGCCCTTACGTGCGCTGGTCGTGCGGTTCTTTGGGCTGGTGATCAGGTACACTTAGAATGACTCAAATGCAGAACACAAACTTGCTGTTAGTACTTAATGGTTCTTGTTTTTAAATTACTTATTTTACTGTCTAAATTGTGGATTGGTAGATTATTAGATGTCCATAAATATTAAATGGGTCTCAGTCATGTACAGCTGACTGTGCTCATGTATACAGTATCATTCATTGTTTGTGGGAGAATCATTTTTTGTAACAATTTAAATTAATTGAACAAATCAATGTATTACCGACTTACTATTCCCACTCTTATCAGGGCAAGAGTAGGCACAATGTTGGACTATGAAGGGTTAAAATTTATTATTCCCCCTCCAGTCTCTGCAACAGTAGGGAAAGCGTAAGATTTTGGAGGGGTGAAAGTTAATATTCTCACTCCAATCAGTGTAACAGAAAGGAAAGTGGTGAAGTGGTGGACTTTGGAGGGGTAAATTGTACTATTGTCACTCCAGTCACAGGCACATATATATATATATATATATATATATATATATATATATATATATATATATAGAGAGAGAGAGAGAGAGAGAGAGAGAGAGAGAGACTTACATACATATCTATATATATATATATATAATATATATACACACACCAATTGATATACTGTTAGTAATATATATATATATATATATATATATATATATATATATATATATATATATATAGTTTACCTACAAGCGGTTGCCAGAAGGTACATAGTTTTCATAGAAAAAAAGTTTTTGGACTTGGCTATATCTATGGCAGCGCTTGAAAAATCTTCACAAAGTTTTCCAAAAAAAGTGGCTTGGAAAGCTTCAGGTAATCCGTCAAGTAGGGGGCCTGAGGAAAAGGCGAGGGGGGTTAAAAAGTATGTTTCTTATGTTAATTCCTGTAGACTCTTTAGACATGCCTGCAGCCTGAATCACTGGGTGGAATTACACCAAATTTGGCAGAAAGTTGGGTTTTGGTCCACAGATGACCCTTTTCTTCTGTTTGTTGTAAATCCTTTCAGTAGTTTAATAGAAATTAACCTCTTGATTGCCATGGACACAACGATTGCGACCTCGGTCGCAGCACTGCTGTGCCAAGGGTGTAACCGTTACGTCCTGGTAATGACCATGGGGGAGTGTTTGCTCCCCCCGTGGGCCACCTACCCACACACCCCCATCAGGGATGGCAGCCGAAGCAGTTCCACTGCCACCCCTGATTCCCCTCCTTGACATCCAATGACATCAGTGTGCAACACATGCGGAGGTCATCAGAGGTCACCCCCGTGACCTGGGGACAAACAAATTTGTTTCTCCTTGGCAAGGGGGAAGGGGGTATGGGGAAAGGGGAGGTCAGAGAGGCATTGAAGGAAAGGAAAGGTTTTTCCTCTCCTTATATCACTCTGAACAATCCTGCTGCACCATTGCGTTGTGATCATGCAGCAGGAATGCCCACAAGACACAAGGGATTTTCTTTTTTGTTTAATGTGACATAAGGGGATCGGCCCTTAAGCAAGGGTCACTCCCCATGGGGGCATTATACTTTAGGCCATTTTTGCCACTTTGTAGAGGCATATCAACCTATTTTTATTAGGCCCATTTGCCCCCAAGGGGGGTGCAGAAACCATTAATGCACCAGGGATTGTTGTGTATGTGTGTGTTTTTTTGGAGGGGCGTCCCCTTGAGTAAGGGGTGCTCCCCATGGGGGCACATTACTGTTGGCCATTTCTGCCCCACCTCCTTGGGGGCAGATTGGCCTATTTTTATTAGGCCCATCTGACCCCACGGGGGGCAGAATCCACTTAGGCACCAGAGATTGTTGTGTTTGTGTTTTGTTTGGGGGGCTTCCCCTTGGGCAAGGGTCAAGACCCTATGTGGGGGGCATTCATTTTGACCATTTCTGCCCCCCTTGGGGGCAGATCAGCTATTTAAGTAAGCCCACTGCACACCAGGTTTTTCTTTTTTAAAAGAGAGTGGAGGTATGGCCACACCCTGTCCTAATTAAATGGGGACAAAGTTGCTCAGCCCACCGGGGGGCAGATGGGGTAATTACCCCTAATCTGCCCCCCGGGGACACAGAAAGCTTACTAAATGCCAGGGAATTAAAAAAAAATAGAGGGGGACTGCCAACCATTATGGGTATGGTTATGCCCCCCCTACCCCAACTGAATGGGGTGACAGTCTTTCGGCCCCCATGCAAACGAAAGCATCTAATCTCATAGTCATCACACCTCCCTAGACTTCCTTGGATGTCTAGTTTTCAGAAATGTCCGGGTTTGGTAGGTTGCCCTAGATGGCTGCCAAGCCCAGGACTTAAAAGGCAGGTGCCCCCCTTGCAAAAACAGGTTGTTTTGTAATAGGTAATTTGGATGTGTCCACGTTGTGTTTTGGGGCCCTTCCCTGTTCAGGCACTAGGCCTACCCACACAAGTGAGGTAGCATTTTTATTGGGAGACTTGTGGGGATTCTGGGAGGAAGGAAGTGTGTTGCTCCCTTCAGATTCCAGAACTTTGCAGCACCGAAACGTAAGGAAAAAGTGTTCTTGTAGCCAAATATTGAGGTTTGCAGAGGATTCTGGGTGACAGAACACAGTGAGAGCCCAACAAGTCACCCAATCCTAAATTTTCCCCAGGTATTGCTAGGTTTCTATAGGTGCCGACTGAGCTAGAGGCCAAAATTCAAAGCTAGGCACTTGGCAAAAAACACATCCGCTTTCATTGGAAAAATGTGATGTGTCCACGTTGTGTTTTGGGGCATTTCCTGTGGCTGGCACTAGGCCTACCCACACATGTGAGGTACCATTTTTATTGAGAGAATTGGAGGAATACAGAACACGTGTTATTGTCAATTATCTCTCTCTACATCTTTGCCTTTCAAATGTAAGACAGCGTGTAAGAAAGAAGTCATTTGGATTTGCCAAATGACCTGTAATTCACATGCTAGTCTGAGGACCTCCGAATTCAGAGATGTGCTAATAGCCTCTGCTTCTAAACTCCATATCTTGTGCCCTTTTTGGAAATACATAGGTTTTTCTTCATAACTATTTTTCACTCGTTATATTTTAACAAATGATTTGCTGAATGAATATCCGGTATACAATGAAAACCTGTTTCAAGGTGCAGCTCATTTATTGGTTCTGGACAGCACTTCATTTGAGCCATTGGTTTCCAGTGTGTGGCACCGGCACTTATTTATGAGGGCCAGCACTTAGTTTTCTGCATCAGGCATTTACTAAGAGCAAAAGACACATATGCGAAAGTTGGAGGAAATGAAAAATGAAAAAGTGTCAGAAAGGGAAAAAGCAGAAAGCTGCAGAAGTGAGCTGGAGGGGCAGGGAGTTGCTGTAAATGAATTAAAGAGGGACGAGCTGGCTTTAAGATTACTCTGTCTCAGTATTCTGTGTGCGCACATTTGAATGCACTGTTTCAAAGGAGAGATTTGGGCAACTGCACCTTATCATTTACAAGTTAAGCACTGGCTCTCGGTGCCATGGATTCTTGATGAACCTACAAGCCCTACATATCCACACAACCAGAAGGGTTTAGCAGACATAAAAATATATTGCTTTAAAAAATCAGCTATAGTTGGAAAAAGTTACAGAAGAAAACGTAGACAGAAATGGCTGTTTTTTTCAACTCAATTTCTATATTTATATTATTTCAACTGTTCCTTTGTATAGGAAAACCTGGAAGGATCTACTCAAATGGTGCCTTCTTGAGAATTTTGTCTACTTTTCAGAAATGTTTAGCTGTCCAAGATCCGCCATTGGGTTCACACCAATTTCTGTCACTAACTGGAAGAACTGCTTTAAAGGGTGTAAATTGAGGGAAAAATTGGCGCTCAAGGTGTTAATCTGCCCTATGTTAACAATGGGGAACCTGACATCGGAAACACCCAACCCTCCGAGGTAAACTACCTCTAAACTAAGACAAATTACACAAAGAGGGTCCCCTCTTGTACAAAGAAATTTCAAAGAACAATTCCCATAAAAAAAATATTTTTTTTCTTTTCTTTCCATTCAGAATATCAGTCCATATATCAAAAAATGATGCTGTAGAAAATCAATAGAATCAAAGAATAAGTCCACAATTTTATTCCAAATCTGATTAACATTCAGTTGTCGGGAATCCACCAGAATTTATGCTTCCAGCCTTATGCTTCCAGCCAACACGTGTTTCGTCTTGGGGAATAATTATATCCCTTACGACTTCTTCAGGGCTAGAATCATGAAATAAAAGTAAAACTTATACAACATAAAACAATTGAGTTATGACCAAAGTGCTCAAACGTTACAATCAAAATGTGTATATTTAAAGCCAAAGGGAGGTAAAATTATTCCTGATAAATCAACCTGAAAAAGGTGAGAGGAAAGTGAACTAACGCCCATAATTAAAGATGACTATACGGAAAAAAAACAAAAAAAAACAAAAAAATCATAACAACTTTGTCAAAGAAAACCTCTAGCAAACTATTGTATAAGTGGTAGAGCAACCTCGGTGAGTATCTAATAATTAATAGCAGACCACCCAAAGTGTAACCAAGTATCAACATATTAAAATAACAAAATCAAAATACCTTAATCGTACTAATCCAAGACACAAATTGATAACCCAAGTTCTTCACAACTTTTCTTCACAAATCCAACAATGACTCAATGGGAGTACCCATCAGCTATCGGAACAAGAAGAAACCCAAAACTAGGCCATCAATAAATCTACACAAACTGACAATGCAAACATTCTAATAGCAAATCCAATGTCACCCAAAGTGCAACCAAGTGTCTAACCACCAAATATTTATAAAAACAGAAATACCTTAATTGCTGATCTCAATTCCATACAAAAATCGATAATCCGAATTCTTCAAATCCAAGTGTGCTTTGCACTCCAAATCATATTACAATGGGCAACCCAATCCACTGTCGAGAGCATGATAATAAAACATATATGCAAATTAGTACGCTGACATACAGAAAGGACAATACATCGTGTGCCATGATACCAACATGATCAAGAATGGTGAAAATACAAAACCAGTACGGAATTGTGCCGAGGTGGAATTTGCTAAATAGTTAAGTGATGATTCATAACCAAGTCGCAATAGAGAACATTAATGACAGAAATCTGTATCACTCAAAAGTAATCACATTGGTATAACTTCACAATATCGCGCAATCCTTACTTACATAAAATATTTCTATTACAACTCACCCAGTTATTTGGATAACTTGAATATTAAGGTCCGCTGCGTCTTCAGGTGCGGACATATAGCGAGTACGCTAACGACGTGCCCGGACCCGGAAGTATAAATACTTCCGGGTTCAACAAACCTGTTCAATAGTAATGAACATCAAGGATGGACTACCAAAATGACAATATCACTTCATGTAACCAAAAGTTCCCATCACCGTCTCACGGACGCATAGCGAGTACGCTAATAAAGTGAGCCAGAACCCGGAAGTGAATATACTTTCGGGTTCACTCATTACAATCGTAAGTATAAAACACAAAGAAAGGACTGTGAAGCCCAAAATGAATAACAGATAATAAGCCAGTTTGTAGAGAAAAGTGAGTTAAGTATATGGATTCAATGCTGTAACCGAGGTTGGACAGTACAAATGTAGAAGTATACTGACGAAACAGACTCAAACCATTACACGAAAAAATTATTGCTATAATTTAAACAATTACAATTACAGAAACAAAAGTGCATCTATTGATAACATGCCAAATCCAGGCAACTGGCTATATTCATATTTATATTAAACCACAATTGCTAAAGATGAATAAAACATTGTAAGCCCGTTTACAGAGAAAAATAAGTTGAGTATATAGAGTCAATGCTAAAACCGAGGTTAGATAATCCTAATATAGAAGTGTGTTAGTATCACAGGCCCATATCAATGCAACACAAGAAGATAGACAGACCCACTACAATTAAATAAACCACTAGAATTGGAGAAACACAAATGAACCAACCAATAATATGCCAAACCAGGGCATCTGCCTATATTTATAATGGCACCCTCATTGTTATTAGATCAAAGTAACTACAACATCCACCCAACTCTCTATATTTGGAAATATATATATAAATGACTAAAAGGCGAATAGCAATGCTAATATCGAATATATAAAACGCTCCCAAGTTCGGTATGAACTAAAAACGTTCGAGAATCTTGGTTGTTAACTCCACAGCAGACCGGGAAAACATCACATATAGTACAATAATGGGTAACATTACATTATTGATATGCATATATACAATATACGGCAACATTGGCATTACTATGTACTATAATTAGAGGAGCCATGATTTAATCTCCCAGAAAAAATTCCAATTCTCTATCGGAATTTAATCCTATCTCAACCGCTCTTAATCTCATAATCCATAATGCTTCCTGTCTGCGCAAACGTAGTTCTCTATTACCCCTTCTAGGATCCCGGGGGATATGTTCAAGTCCAAAAAATTCAAAACTTTTCTGAGTTGGTTGTGCATCACAGGATACCATATGTACCACTAAAGGATATCTCATGTCCATATTCTTCAGTGCCCGAATATGTTCTCCAATTCTGATTTTGAGTGGTCCTATAGTACTCCCAACATATATTCTAGTGCATTTACAACGTATTATGTATACCAAAAAATTGGAGTTACAATCCATAGTGGAATATATTGAAAATGACTTGCTATCATATGAGAATTTCTGCAATTTATGACATGCCCAACGGCAGACTCCACAACCGCCACATTTGAAGAAACCCACCCCTCTTTGTGATAGCCAAGTTTTGTTGGGGGAAATAGTGGTAAAACTGGGACTCAGAAAACTTCTGAAAGTTCTGCCTTTTCGGAAAGCTGTGACAACTCCTCCTGACACCACATTTTTTAGTGATTCATCCTGCAATAATGTAAACCAATGTTTCATCATATATTTCTTCATAATCAAAGAAGCATTATTGTAGTCTGTGATGAACCTAACTAAGTCAGAAGGCTCCTTAGTTTTATTGTGCACTTTGAGTACCAAGGTATCATTTCTATTCAGGTGCCTAGCTCTGTGTCGGGCTTTTTTCAAGATCTTATTCGAGTAACCACGTGCTGTAAACCTTCTTTCCATGTCATTTATTTGGGCAACAAATTCATCATCTATGCTACAATTACGTCGTGCCCTCATGAATTCACCAAAGGGAATTGATGCCACCTGATGCCTGGGGTGAGCACTTTTAGCATGTAAGATAGAGTTGCAGGCAGTTGCCTTCCGAAAAAGTCTACTATGAATTTTATCATTAGAAATAAAGAGTTCTACATCCAAAAACTCAATCTTGACAGAACTAAATTGAAAGGTAAATGTGACATTCATATCATTGGAGTTCATGAAGCTACAAAATTCAATGAGATTTTCTTCACCTCCTGTCCAGATCATTAGGCAGTCATCTATATAGCGACCCCAAAACAGTATAAATGATTGCCAAACAGCGTGGATTTGGGGCCCAGAGGCCGCTGTTTGGCGGGGTTTGGCGGGGTTTGGCAACAGGGTCTGGCCTGTGGCCAGGCCCTGTAGTCTACACCAGAGCACTCATGAAGTGTTTCTTTGTTTGGTGAAGATGTGATCATATTTATTTGCATCAAGAACTATCCTCCAAAATGGGCAGGAAACACGTTTGGGTGGTCCTTTTAGTAAGCTATCCTTCTTCCTTGGAAAGGAGATAACACAATGTCTGGTATCAGCAGCAGATGACAAGAAAGATTGCACACAGCACAGTCACTACATAGGATATTGCACACAAAAGTATGTAGGATACAAACACCTCCTTCAAAGTTTACTCATCACTTTTCATGGTGGAAATGCAAATAAAACACAGTTGCTTTGCCTGGCCATGCACACGAAATTAGGATGATTAGTACTTTTCATAAGTGGAGCTTCAACTTTGTTCATATCTGTAAATGCTTCCCATTGAGGTTTATTTTCTGTGACTTGAGCATTGTGCCAGAATAAATCCTGCCTCGCATATTTATTTAAGAAGAGGGCAGCGTTCCCAGAAGAATGTCTGGAATGCTTTCTACTGGCTAATTGCATGCAGGGAGATGCTGAACATGCAGCTCAATGCATATGGAGCAATAGTTTCATCTTTTGAAGATATGAAAACTCTGTCTCCAGCAAGTGGGAGTTTTTTCACAGCTCCCACTTGCTGGAAGTGGAGTTATGTTTGCTTTTGCTTGGCGGGACCTGCCACAGCTCCAGCCTAGCAAAAGCAAACAGCTACCTTTGGATGGTGGGAACCTCAAGAGGTATCAGGAGCCGGCTGTACGGAGTGGTGGGTCCAGGGCCATATATGGCTTCAGCAGGGGGTCTGCGCAGCCCATCTCCTTCTTTGTAAATATATAAATAGCCCCGGGGAGGTGGTGGTCCCCAGGGCCAGGGGACCTGTGCAGTTCCCCCAACAATTTACATAATTTAGGCCCAGGGAGGTGGTGGTCCCTAGGGCCCGGGTGGTCCACGGGATCCCCCCATTCACTACTAAATTATAGTCCCAGGGAAGTGGTGGTCCCCGGGGCCCAGGGGGGTCTTGTCAGCCCCTGCATAGTTTGTAAACATAGCCCCGTGGAGGTGGTGATTCCTGGTGCTTTTAACTGCCCTAGGAGGGGGGCTTCCTTAACAATAAAAAGATGTACATTCCAGGGACCTTGCCCACCCAGGGACAAAATAAAAAGCAAACGTGGCAGAATCAGCTTGTTTTTTTTAATTTTATGGTGAAATTCATGAATATATTATGTGTATCACAAGCTTTTGTCATAAATGTAAAAAAACAAAAAAAAATTGCCCTGGGAGGATCCCAGGGAGACCCCTGAACCAAGGCTAAGGGGTTAGGGTAAAGGTATCCTGCCTCCTTTTCTTTGTTTTTTTTTTTGTTTTTGAGACTCAGCAGCCAATCGTATCTCTGACAAGATTGGGAGCATTCTTGAAGGGTTCGCACCTCTAGATATACAAACTTGGTTTGCAATTAATACTTTAAAAAACTAATGAATGGATTTGCAACAAATAAAAAAAGGGCACTTTCTGGGGAAAGAGCTACTTTTCTGCCAATTTTGGTGGAATTTCATCCAGCGGTTCAGGCTGCAGTCGCATCTAAAATCCATATAGGAATTCACATGGGAAAAACACTTTTTTTTGTCCCCCCTTTTTTTTAGCCCCCACTTGATGGATCACTCAGAAACTTTCCCTACACAAAAAGACCTAACAACCCATTTGTGGGAACATTTTGTAAAGATTCGTCAAACAGGGCAGGTCCAAAAATTATTTTTCGATTGAAACTAGGTCCGACCTATACCTACCTATTGGTGACCGCCTGTAAATTTGGTGCCGTTTGACAGATTTTTTTTAGGGCCCTGCTGTATCTTATTGTGCATGGTAGGTTTCGGGTGATTCATCAAGTGGCAGCTGAGAAGAAAGGGGATCAAAAAACGTTTTCCATACTAATTCCCACAGGAATTTTGAACACAACTACAGCTCGAAACACCAAATTTGGCAGGAAGGTAGCTCTTGGTCCATAAGGTGACCTTTTTATTATTTGGTGTAAATCCGTTCAGTACTTTTTGAGATTATAAAAAAAATGTTTTATAGAGGCCCAAAGACTTCGCAAATCCTTCTGATATCCAAGAAGTGTTGGCAGACAGTTTGGGACTTTGACTCAGCCGAGTCCCTGGGCTGGCACACCCTTCAGCAGAGCATGGGTACACACGCCTGGGCTCCCACACCACAAGAGAAAGTGCTTACACCTTCACCTCCCCACACCCACAACTAGTGAAGTGGGGGAGGCAAATCACCATCAACCAGCCTTCATGCAAGGATGCAGATGGAAAAATTGACATGCTTTTTTCTACACTGGCACAGCACAATGTCTGCACGGAAGGGAGCCAATAGGATAGCAGGGAATAGGTTCCCAAACTGCCACACTAGCCCTACCTGTACCTTGCTGAAAGAAGGCAAAGGAATCCAGGACTTGAAAAAAAAAAAGAAGATGCATTGCACATCTGTGCACTTGAAAACAAAGTGGCATGGGCTGCTAATATAATATTCACAACTTCCCAGCCTTGAGTCTCCCATAATGCCCTGTGCAGGCTGATTTGTGTATGTTTCTTTGCTTGTGGTGGCCACAGGAAGACAGGCTCACGACCAATGACTTGAAGGAGTGGTTTGGGGTGTGGAAAAAGGTGAGACAGTCTCCTACATGCGATCTTAATAGTGACCCCAAGTTTCTGGGGTCATATAATGCATGATCCCCAGCCTTTTCACCATTATTTCAAAACATTCGTAAGGCTGTTTTTTTTTTTCTTTTCCCTGGAGTGCTCTGATCTCAAGTCGTTTGTTCTATGGCTAAATATTATGTGGCCTAATTGTGTGAGAGAAAGCCTAAGATGTATGTGGTGTTGATTTTAAATGCTTTATTGGCATTATAATGTCACAGTAGCTAGTGATGTGATTAACACTGTAATGCTTTTTTGGTAGTAATGATTGCTGTAACAAACTATGTTGTTGGTTGACTGGGATGTAAGCCCTGGTCAAGCAGCAGCCACATTTCATGTCAGGATAAAACACAAGCAAACGCGAAATTAACTTGTGCTCCACCCCCTGGGAGCTTGGCACAAAACAGTCAGGCTTAACTTACCTGTGTAAAGTATTTGTGCAACACTTCAAACAGTAACACAGTGAAAACACACCACAAATGGAGCACACAGCAGAGTAAAAAAAAACAAAGTAGATTTTAAACAAGACCAAACTAAGAAAAATCCAACCAGTGAACACAGATTTATACATTTTTTTTAAAGAAACTGAAAATAATTGTGCCTAAAAAGCATACAGTGCCAACCGCAGATATCTGGTCACACTGGATTGGGTTAAAGTCAAAAGTTCAAGCTTACTGCAATGGAGCACCTGTCAGATAGAGTCCCAGATTAGTCTTGCTGACGTTTTACCTTCTCAAGTTTTGGTCCAAGAGTTCTGTTCACATGGAAGTTGTTTGCCGGAAGCAAGGAGAGTGGAAGAGTGTTTTTAATTAACAGAATATTTGGGGGCACATGTACAAAGATCCTGTTTTGCGACTCGCAGTTTGCTATTTGCAAAACTGGATGTACAACACTATACTTAACACTGTTTGTGATTCCTAATGGGGTCGCAAATGACCTACCTCATGAAAATTCATGAGGTAGGTCGCCATTTGCGACCTCATTGGGAATGGCTGCCCTCACAGGGATGGTGGCCTGCTGGAGACAGCAGACCACCATGTCTGTGACTGCTTTTAAATAAAACAGTTAAAAAAAAAATGCAGCCCATTTTCCTTAAAGGAAAACGAGATGCATTTCAAAATAAAAAATGAAACGTTTTCTTTTCCTTTTTCAGAGCGGGCAGTGGTCTGTGGGACCAATGCCTGCTCTGAAAAAATATTTTTGCTGCCATTCACAAAGGGGAAGGGGTCCCCAGGGGACCTCTTCCCGTTCGCGAATGGGTTAGCACCAGTTTGAAACTGGTGCTAACTGCAATTGTTTTGCGACCGCATTTGTGGTCACAAAACAATCATAATACCATTTGGATTTGGTATTAGGAAGGGACGCCCTTGTCACGCCCCTTCCTAATACCGAATTGCAAAACCCAAACTGCTATTCGGTAATAAGTTACCCAATCGCAGTTTGGGCTTTGTACATCCATTGCAAACGGGCCGATTCTGTGAATCGGCCCCTTTGCGACTTGAAAAATGCGTCATGCATCTGGCCCTAGGTGCTGAATTAAAAGTGTAGAAATAACATGTATCTCTGAAAATGATACAAATGCATTTATTTTTCCTTTCTGTGCTATTTTCACAGCCAAAAAAGACAAACGGCAACAAAATCTGTAAGGTTTAGTTAAGTAATCCACCATCAACCACATATTTTACTTTATTTCTCATTAGTTACCTAGGCTAACAATGTATCATGAATAACTGTTAAAACGTGTTTGGAATATTCAACAATGGTCCATGCTCTACAAAAATTATTTTTAACCTTCTAATCTTCACACGTTCACAGAATTAATAAGATATTTAATTTGAAATCACAAAATCTGTTCTTTAAGAATACGCTGAATAGAAAGAGCATATGTGAAAGAAAATGTGATTTGCAAAATATGCATTGCACTAACCATTAACATTTTTCTTTTTTATGTCTTATAATGGTGAGAAACAGCATCCAGCAGATAGTTTAGTTGCAAAGTTAGAACATGATGAATCAAATGTTCCAAATCTGCTTTGTTTAGATGGATTAGTTGATAGAAGTTGTCCTGTTCTAAGGAACACATCAAAACCTGAGTGAACGAGCTGGCGGTGGAGACGAGAAAATAAATTATAAGTTACAAAATTGTCTTGTAAAATGTATTTTCCTAGATTAGTGTGAGAAGCTGAGGCTCATTGGCATCAATCCAATTCCCCATTCTGACACTCTGTGATTTTTTACAGATGCTCTCTGAGATATTATTCAGGCTCACTTTGGGCAGCTTTGAATTTAACACTTAGAGTTATTTTGAGACTCTGCCTGAATCTTATTTTGCTTTAAAACTCCACTGAGTTTCTCAATGCTTTCACATCTCTGAATATATGAACTCTTTATGGGTTCTTCTGATTGCTTGCTTATTTTTCTTTTACAGAACCATGCTTTAGATTAGACTAGGGACATTGAATTGTACTAAATGCCCTTGATACATTGTTCTGTTTAACACTGATTTATTTTTCATTGATTTTTACAATAAATATGAGAAGCAAAGAAACTGATAATAAAAATACTAAACTTTCTTTCAACTCTCATCATTGACTCATATAAATTGTCATTGATAATTTGGGAATTGTTTTTGCTTGATTTGTAGCTTCTCTCTGCCTCATAACACACCTCAAAGGTCCATTGATTAGGGTCCAGTAGCAAAGCGGAAAACTCTTAAACTTTTATTCTGAATTTTCACTCTCACAAGAGCGTCACTGGTGATGGTCGGTGTGGTGCAAGGAGAAGGCTGGGTGTCGCAGATGAGCGGGCTTCAGCCTAGTGTTGACACTCCATGTGGGTGGACAATGATCGCTGTGCAAGCAGGCGGACTTGCAGCAGGTTGCACT
This sequence comes from Pleurodeles waltl, assembly GCF_031143425.1. Lineage (NCBI taxonomy): Eukaryota > Metazoa > Chordata > Amphibia > Caudata > Salamandridae > Pleurodeles > Pleurodeles waltl. The sequence goes on from NC_090439.1 coordinate 398,111,810, forward strand.
GATTTTCCATGTGAGTGGTGTGGATCTGGTGCGAATGGGCTTTTTGCAATTGCGAAGAGCCCAAAAGCTTTACTTTAGGAGCCCAAGAGCCATCCAAGGGTTCAGGACCTAAGAGGCACCTCTTGGGGATCAGCAATTCATTGAGGCCAAGTCCAGGAGCTATGGGAATCCTATTATGTCCCTGAGGCCAAGATCAGGCAGTCAGTAGACTAGCTCTTTGAGTCGCTCTGGGGTCCTAGGCTCAAGATGAAGTTGCAGGTCCGGTTCCTTCTTCCCAGGCAAGAGGGCAGCAAGAAGAAGGTCAGTGCGGCAAGGCAGCAGCTCCTTCAGAGTAGCAGTCCAGCAGAATGGCAGTCCTTTCAGCAGCACTGCAGTCCTTCTTCCTGGAAGAATATCCACAGGTACCAAAGTATACTGAACTAGTGGCGTTTGAGGTCCAGTATTTATACCTTGGAGCCCTGGTTCTGGAAGGTGGGAGAAACCTCTAGACAGTGGCTTTGAGGTGAAAGGAATTCCCTAACTCTTATGCCCAGGATTAAAGCTGACTGGAGTGATGACACAGGGTCATTAAGTCCTTTGTACGTGGACAGAACACAGCCTATTCAGGTGTAAGGCTGGGTCCAGCTCCTCCATCCCATCCTTCCCTAGATGACCGATCAAGTCACACCTAAGCTGACATTGTGTGTGGCTATCTAGGAGGAATACAAAAATCCCACCTGACACATACCCCAGTCATGTGACCATAAACAGGCTGCGAGCATCATAAAGCTAAGGCAAGCAAATGCCAACTTTCTAAAAGTGGTATTTCAGAATTGCAATTTAAATTTTGACTTCATCGTAAGTTAGGAGTTTAAATTGTGATTCCAGAGACACCAAATGTGAAGGACATATCTTCCCAATTGGATATTTCTCTTACAAAATGTAATGAGGCAATTCCACTGTTCTCCTATGGGAGAGCTAGGCCTTCCAGTAGTGAAAAACAAATGTAAGGGTTTTTCACTACCAGGATATGCAAACTTAAAAGTGCATATCCTACTTGTTAAATACATTGCACCCTGCCATCTGGACTGTCCAGGGCCTAACCTAGGGATGACCTATATATATAAAAAAGGAAGATTTAGATTTTGACCAGATCAAAAAAGCAGTTTAAAAGCTGCATGTACAGGCTCTGCAGTGCAGGCCTGAAACATGATTGAAGAGCTACTTAAGTGGGTGGATCAATCAGTGCCGCACACCCACTAGTATCTTGTAATTTACAGGACGTGGGCACATGTAGTACACTTCACTAGGAATGTATCAGTAAATTAATTATCCCAATTTGAGATAAACCAATATTACAATGTTTAGAGGAGAGAGGCAAGCACTTTAGACTTGTTTTTCAGTGGTAAAGTGAGCAAAGTTCTAACACCAGCAAAAGCAAAGTCAGAAAAACAGAGGAGGAAGACAAAAATTTGGACGGAAGACAAAGCTAAGGTTGACATGTCTAACAATTACATTCAAGCACAAGTTATTGCTTTCAATGGCATAATGATGATTTTTACTGTGTGATTATTGGTCTTTTACTGTGGCACCCACTTGAAAAAGTGAATAGGCATGCCTCAGACACGGACCTTGTAACAATGAGAATAGGCCTATTTCTTTTCACATGACACCCCCTTATATTTTATTGTTCCATCCTGTTTAAATGGGCAAAATTGTGATTGTCATTACCCAGCAGGTGTCAAATGTGATTTCAGAATGTCACCAAAGGTATTTCAGTATGCTGATATCTATATTTGTAAATTAATGCTTAGTATTTAGTATTGTGCGTGTAATTAAGGCAGCCTTCCTTTATTAAAGAAAAATAACTAACTAGCCAATCATTTATCGTGTGTCACTGTTGTGTGTCAGTGATTGGTGATTACTAGTCCACACCACCATTCCTGACTAGGCCTTGGACTGCTCTGCTTTGTTACCCTAAGAGAGTCAAGTGCTACAATGGGGTGCTTGGTTCCCAGTAAGAAGAAACTTTGGGACTATTACTTGCACAGGCTTCACGTTCTGCACTTCTAACAACCCCATAGCTTACTGTAGCCACTAATGTAGACGTGTCTGATGTTGTCTCTAACAATATTTCTAGGTCTGGTTAATGTTTGTTGAACATAATTAGCTTTTATTACTAAAAAAGTTGAAGATGTTTGGTCTAGGTAGGTCACTTGAAAAAGCACATTTAATATGTGTATTTAGTATGTTCAATCTACTCTCCATATTGAGGATGATTTACTGGTTGCTAGGATAAGTGCTTGCCATTTATGGCACCCACCCCTCTTTTCTGAAGGGAAACTCAAACTCTCTGTGAATACTGCTGTTTTTCATGTGGATGTAGATATTTGTGGGAAAGGCTTTGGGGCAGAGCTCCGATTCTGTGAAACACACTCCATTTTCCTCATACCTTCAGGCTCTGATAATACTGACATCCAGATGTGCTGGTGTTGAAGTTGCCTTATATTGTGAAATTTCATTTGGAAAATGAGGAATTACGTGTGGACTTGATGTTTTAACACAGAAATCTGCATGTATTGGATTTACCATACATTTTTTGTTGGCGAGTTTGACCTGACAAAATTTGCTTGGGAAAATTGAGGTGGGAACAGTAATTACTACATTACTCACAGTTCTGATCTCTGTCCAAAGTCCTGTTTGCCAAGCATCGGCAACTCATCAATCACCTCATCAATCACCTCCCAATATTGGGCTTTGGAGGACACTAGAAATATGTTACTTTGAATTTATGAAATGCCATCTTCTCCCCTCGAGCAATTTTTCTGTCAACTGCGAGTTCTGTTCAATTACATTTAACATAACTAAGCTGACAAGGACCTCTCATGGAGTTCCTTTAAGGCCTTGTTGAAGATTTCTATTCTCACGCAAAACCATTTCTAGGCTGTTCCACTACTGGTGGCAACAAAGAAAATGTCTCCCAACCAAACACTTGGCCTCATTTACAAGAATCTGATGCATTGGTGCTGATGAGTCATATTTCTTGAGCTGCCCTGTAACTCCCGAACAGCACCATGGATCCGCTGTATTTACAATACAGAGCTCCAAAACACCCATTTTCACAGATGCGTCAGAAATTCTGATGCATCTGTGGCGTTAAACTGTTGAATTGCTGGAAAGTATTAAAAAATTACACTACCCCAGCAATGCGAGGAGGCCCCCATAGAGAAAAGCCTTGTGTCAATTTTACACCTGCTCTGAGCAGGCGGTAAAATTCTGATGCAGTGATGGGGCAGTGAAATGTAAATTTCACTGCATCAGTACTGCATGGCTTTACCTGTGGGAAGGCGTACCTTGTATACATTACACCTGGAGCAGGTATAATGTGACACAAGGCTTTACAAACTGATGCACTGTGCCCAATGTGTTAGTTTTTAAAGGTGGAGCAGTGTAGAGCACTGTTTGGGCCAAAAGTTACATAAAACAAAATGACGCAACAGTGGAGCGAAGGCCTTGCAAATGAGTATAACATATTCACCTAGATGTAAGTAAATACGATAAACATGTTGCTTGGTTTTTGAAACTTTAAGATTTACTGTTTTAACAAAGGCCAGGTCAGAGAATAGAAAGAGTTTTGATTGGCATCTACAATTTTGTGACACAGGCTGACTATGAAAGCAAACAATTAAATACTTTTGATCTAACCCTAATTGTCTATATACTGCGATCTAATTCTGGAAACATGAAGGGGCATATTTATACCCTGTTTGCGCCAAATGTGCGTCACTAATTTTGACCCACATTCGTCGCAAACCATGCCCCATATTTATACTTTGACGCCCGACCCCGCGGATGTCAAGATTCCATCATGTGCGTTATTTTTTGGAAGTGGGAAACTGCCTTGCGTTAATGATATGCAAGTTAGGTGTTCCCTTCCAAAAAATGACTTTAAGGCCCGTGCGCCTTATTTATCCCCCAGCGTCATTTTGACGCACAGGAGGGGGTGGGCCTTAAAAAACGGCGCACAGCCTGATGTGCGCCGTTTTTTAATGCCTGGGTCAGGGCAGGCGTTAAGGGATCTGTGGGCTCGGAAGGAGTCCAGAGGTGCCCTCCCCTGCCCCCAGGGACACCCCCTGCCACCCTCACCCACCCCTGGAGGACACCCATGGATGGGGGGACCCATCCCAGGGAAGTAGAGGTAAGTTCAGGTACGTACTATTTTTACGTTTTTTTAAGTGGCATAGGGGGGCCTGATTTGGGCCCCCCTACATGCCACTATGCCCAATGACCATGCCCAGGGGACATAAGTCCCCTGGGCATGGCCATTGGGCAAGGAGGCATGACTCCTGCCTTTGCTAAGACAGGTGTCATGTCAATGGGGATTGTGCATCAAAAAAAAAGGCGAAAGACCGGTTTGAGGCCTGATTTTCGCCTCAGACCTGACTTGCACCATTTTTTGACAAACAAACCCCATTTTCCCATATGCCGGCGCTGCCTGGTGTGAGTCATTTATTTTTACTCAGACCAGTCCGCAGCGCCGGCTAACGTCATCCCATAACTAAGGCGCCCGCATGGTGCGTTGGAATGGCGTTAGCCAGCGATGAAACTTTTGACGCACAACTGTGTTGGCGCAGTTGTGTGTCAAAAAGTATAAATATGGCCCGAAGTTTGGACGTGAAATCAAGTTAAAATCTTTTTTATGTGAAAATAGGCTGTTGACGTATTTTGTGGTACTGTTAGGTCATGAGACTATTTCCTGAACCATTGAAATCATATACACACAGAAATCCTCATAGAAGCCTGATAAACACTAGAGTAGCTAAAGATCATGACATAGTATAGGTAAGAGAATTCTTTGAATCTACACTAACGTTTGGAACAGCTTATGCGCATAAGAACAACTTAACATGCTTGCTTACACCTTTAGAGAAGAGCTTCTTAGGTCATACTGACGATAGGAGAAAAGCATTAAGAGAGAAATTAGAAAAAGGCTTAGAGAAAAGGACTTACAAGAATGATTATGCTTATAGTGCAATTAAAACGCAAGGGAAATTAGCTTTAGATGCATTACACATAGGTAAGCTTTGTATATAGAGGCCAAAATTGAGCACTGACACTTTATTTGTGGGAACAAGTGAATGTAGGCATGTGTTTCTGTTTGAGAGTAAATGGACTTTTAATGCTGAATTGTCAGGACCCTGTGATTCCGGGGATTTATTATATTTGTGGACTTAATGCTTATTACCGTCTTCCAAGAGTATGGTATGGGACATGTTATTTGGGGATAGTATTCCCAAAGATTTACCAGATAGAGGAATTGAAAAAGTTTCCGAAATTGACTGAATTACATAATAAGAGACATAGGAGGGAGTCCTCGTCTGAGGTAGTGGAAGATATATTTGGTGCGGTGATTCCTTCACTGGGAGTCATCCTGAATTCGATCAAGATTCGAAAGTTGTCTACTATTGTGAATAACATGCTGACAAATTTTACAGGGGCAATACTCGTGATAGATACTGAATTGACTGCGGATAGAGCTATGAATCTTCAAAATCGTCTTGCTTTAGACATCCTTCTAGCGAAGGACGGAGCAGTCTGTAAAATGATTACCTCTAGGCATTGTTGTTCATATATCCCTAACAATAGTAAATAGATTAGAGACTTACTTACTACTCCTACTAACTCAAGTAGTGATTTGAAAGAATTGAAAGAACCAGGAGTTTGGGAAAACGTTGGTAAAGGATTTGCTTCAGTGGGAAATTGGCTTAGTAAAATTTGGAATGTGGTACTATGGAAAATTATTCAGGGGATAATGTAAATTGTGTCAAAGAATTAAATTGAAAAGGTCTAAAAATAATCAGAGGAGGATAAAATGAAACAGGGAAAGAATCTTTAGGGAAATTTCAAGTAGAAGACAAAATGTTGAGGAAATCGAGTTGTAAAATGTGTAGGTGATAAAAGTAGTGTAATGACATATTTAGTCATCAGAGGAGGGATTGTTAACACAAATGTCTTAACTAGAAATTTATTGATGAATGTTTATGTATTTTGAATAATGATTTCATTAGAAAATAATTAACATAGAAAAATAATGTGCACGTTTGAAATTGTGACCTCGGAGAATGGCCGCCAGTATTTAAGAATTATACTAAATGAGTGATTAACATACATAAATATTGAAAATGTATTAGATTAATGTGGTAATATGTCATATTGAGAGTTATAACCTATGTTCTTCAATAATTGTAGGCCTTAACTTAGTGAGTGTCTTGGCCTAATCTTGCCAGGCCTCATGCAGAAGCTGTATTTCTTAATGTTCAATAAAAAATGCTGACAAAATGAACTAACCTTGAACTGCTTATTGTTTTAATAAAATGCCTAGTCGAAGCTTTCTATGAGAACCGACGGACAGGAGATGATGTCTCTAGCAATGTATCTAATAGTGTGTAATCTGCATGAGATGTACTTTCCCAGGACTCGAACAATAAAGACACTGACTGGAGAAGAAGATGCACCATTTTTGATACCTGATGAGCCGGATGAGAACATCATAAAGCGAACCAATCAACGACATGTGAACTGTGAAATATTAGAATTCATTGATTTGATTTATGGACTCTATTGTGTAGGGTAGTAACATACGATTAATTGACCAATTGGAAATTGGGGGGTAGTCTGGGTGAGTTTGATATAACAAAGTGACAGAGGGAAAAGAGGGCATACCATGCTCCGGAATTGTGATGCGATATTGGGAAGAAGAGATTTGAGATTCTGTCATAGGGCTCATACTCTCTGACTGAGAGCCTGATGTGATGCTGATCGACTGATGACCTGAGGACGAAGACTGACTGTGTTGCTGACCCATACAGTAGATATGTAGATATGACAATGTGACTGAATTGTATTTTTGTGCCTTTCCTTTCTATTATAGTATTCTTAGCTAGATGTTATCTAAATTCTTATTTCTAAATGGTTTTGCAATAAGTCCCACATGCTGATGCTAATCTGGGTTAGAAGAGGTTTCCTTAAATGACAATTGACAGATTACAGAGATAAATGGTTGACTGACTAATTTGCTGAATTCCATGACTAGAAATGATTTATTGCCTTTGATTCTTCAATTGATTTGTGAGAATGCTCTAGAGTGTACTATGAAGCAAGCTTAGATTAGATTATGGTTTTGGCATCTTCTAACTAATTAATGCTGTTCGTACTTAAATTGAATTGAGTTTGAATTAATCTCATGGCTTAGTATTGAAACAAAAAGGGAAATAAACTTACTAAAACATATATTGAGATGTGGTTATTCATGGCTGAAATGTCATGGCATGATGATTATTGCTTTTATTGATTATTGATTAATGATTTGTCTAAATGGTTATTGAATTTTGTGTATTGATTACTGAGAACATTGGTCATATCATATCTAGGATACTCCATGTGAATTAAAAGGTTCATCGACCTATACGCGTCACCTTGTAAGTTTACTTATTAACGACCGACGTGCTCACATTATTTGCACAAGGGTGAAATTGGACAATGTTGCAAATTCTAAGGTTGTTTTAATTATTTTATCTTTTATATATGTGTTCATATACATTTTAGCAACATATGAATTGTGTAGATTTTATTTAAAAGCGCAAGACAAATGCAAGACATAATTAAAAAAATACAATTGTCCATGGAAAAGACCAGCCGTGGCCCATCTTTTAGGGTGGAGGGGCCAACCCCCCCAATTTTTTGCCCCTCATGCAGAGTGCCTGTCAGGCTGAGCAAAGGTCAGCCTGACAGACACTTTTCATGTTCAGCTTGGGCAGCCAGGAGCGAGACATGCACAATTTGCGTAGACTCCTCGCTGCCTGAGCTGAACTTTTCCTGGGCTGAAGAGGTCACAGCTCCTATGGGCGTGACCTCCTCAGCCCAGCAAAGGTGCCTTCAGACCCTTCCCCTCAGTGACGAGGGGAAGCGTCATTGATTGAGTTTGACCTGGGCACTTCAGGTTTAAGCCCTGAAGCGCCCAGGGCGAGTGTCAATCAGTGACACCTTGTCACAGAGTGGGATGGGGTCAGAGGTCTCACTGTCCCCATCCCACTCTGTGTGTGCCGAAGTTGGGACTGCTGACCTAAGGTCAGCCAGAGAGGGAAGGCAGCAGTCCCAACCCTCCTGGGACCTCCGAGCTGAAGGTAAGTATGTGTGTGTGTGTTTTAAATGAATGTTTGGTGCATGCATGTATGTTTGAATGTTGATGACTGTTGTGAATGGATGTGCATGCTTGTGTGAATGAATGATGCAATCCCAGATTTACTAGGAGTTGTAAACCCAGGATTGCATCAAAATGGTACATCTTTCCGCCAGATGAACAACAAGCAGAAACATTGTTATTTCTCCTTGCTATTTACTCTTTATACATGTGCTGCATCCTGCAGCACATGTATAAAGAGGAACATGTCTCAAAGGATTATTTGTGTGCAGGAAAGTGTCAATTCCTGCAGAAAACAATGCTGCCTGTAATGTAGACACCCTTGCACCATGGCACAAGGGTGTCTGTGTTGGTGCTAACACTCGGAGAAAGCACAATGCTATGGTCTGGAGAAATGCATTCAACATGACCTTCATTGAACATGGGCATACTGTCCAAGTACCAATTCATGGACACTTAGCAGCAATGTCAGAATACCATTTTTGAATCTCTAGTACCAGATAGGCCTTCTTCATGCCTAGTGAGAAACCTACCCACTTTTCTCACCAAAGTTCCACTTGAGTGCCCTTTGCTGGCATCCTAAGTATTAGGTATATGTATATGGAAGATAAAGTACTGTATTATGAATGTACGTGGCCTGTAATTGTGTGATTATAAGACCATTAAGATGCCCTTTGGACATCCCCTAAAAAAGCATGGCACAAGATAGAAGCCAGGCACTGCCTCCCAGATGAGCAATCACTCAAGCTTTTGTGAAGCACCTGTCATAGAAGTCTGATATAACAGGGACAGGGCTTCCTACAACAATATAGCAGTGGCTTTTCTGCAGCAGGCTGGCATATCTGTCCTTACTGAGCACTCACATTAGGATGGATGGAGGATGGGTATGAGGGGGTGGATACATTAGTCACCAAGTACAGGTTGAACAATTATATCATGGTCTGTCTTTTGTCTCTTCCAACAATGCCACAACCAAACTGCAGATGACTGACAAGTGAAAGTACTACAAAAAACTTTGTGTTTTAGTTGCTCTCTTTAAAAAATGTCTCATAACTCCCTATTTTGGAACCATCACCTGAAAACGGAACCTTTGTCTGCTCTAGAGAGAAAGGATACATGGACAGAGTGAACTACCTCTAACTGCTTTAAAAAAGTGACAGTGGAATCAAGATTCCTGTTCTGAAAAAAGACTGCAAGAGAAAGCCTTGAACATCCTGAATTATTTAAAAGACTTCTAAATGACAGATGATATGTAATTTTGCATACTGTCGGGCACTCGCAAGATATCCAGGACTAGGTCTGCTGACAGTCTGTCTCCCAGAGATAGAAATACACCACTTTAAAGCCCAGGTGCAAATACCTAGTAACAGGAACAGCCCAGAAGAGTAGAGTGACTGGACATGCTTCAGTGAAACTTTCCTGAATGCTACATTCCTGCATTTGAGCCTATTGCACTGCACCAAGACTTCCAAGTTTGACTGCGGATATGGTATTACCGTAGTAGGAGGTTCATCAAAGGAGCCAACACAAATGTGCACACAAGCTGTGACCATTTAGTCATTTTTAATGCTTTATGTAAATTAATGCCAATATGACTGCTTTTGTGAATTCATGCATATACAGCAACTACCTTTGAAAGATGTTTCTTCAAGCTAAAGAAAAAGCATTGTAAGATAGCCATGAATCCTGCAGGCACAGATATATGAAAATGTGGTTATCTTTGAAGGTTTTACATCCATTTAAAGATGTTTATCTGCCAATTCAGAGGTGGGCGGTGGTCAGACCGAGAAAGTAAAAATGAGAGTAAGCAGCAGAGGAGGGTGAGCAAGAAGACAGAGGGGGGAAAGAAAAGTGTTCCTCATGAAAATCAGTTACACCTCCTGACTCCAGCAAAAGAAGGATATGGCTCTTACAGTCAAGACATGATGAGATTGAAACGCTGTTTTGAATGGGAAAAATCTGAAAAGGGAGAGATTTAATAGTGGGAAAACGCAAGGAAATCAAAGTATTAGGAGGGTGAGCATTTTGGATGCCATGTGCGTTGCATGAGAAATATCTGCATAAACTGGCCATCGTGAAAGAAAGAGCTGAGAGAAATCTTTCAACGTTGCCCAGCAAGGTGTAAGAGCCTCCCAAAATAGATACATTTTGAGTAGGATATCTGGGAGTGTTTAGATTTAAGGCTTTGCAGCTACAGCATGCACTTTATACAGAACATCATGCCTCAACCTGGAGAAATTCCAGGTAGGCAAGAGAAAGGCTGATATGTCTATTTTTGGGGCGACAAGTCAGAAAGCCTGAACCAGAATCAAGTCCGGAAATGATCATGTGATTAACTACTAGCTTCAGATTATGTTCGAGGAGCATGTGTTTTCAGTTTAAAGCTTTTGAAGTTGAAATCTAACAGACTTAGCACCTGATTACGATCTTGATGGATGGAATACTCCTTCACAAACATGATGGATATTCCATCTGCCATGTTATGATCTCCATAGGATATAATGGAAACGTAACATGGTAGATGGGATATCCCTCATGTTTGTGACAGAGAAACCCTGCTGCCAAGATCGTAATCTGCCCTTAGCCTTAGCTTGCATGTATCATATGCAGTATAGATTTTCATAAGAAGAAAACCTAGTTGTGATGACGTTTGGGTAAAACCAGCATTGGTAATGATATCAAGCCAATAATGTTTAATTGGTGGGCAAGATTTTTAAGGTAAGTGGCAGACAGTTTGGCTGTAAGGCTTTGAATATATGGTTGCCTATGTTGCTTCTATTGATTAAAACACTTCAGGGTTGGGGATTCACGTTTAAAGAAAGTTGGGTGTCATCAGTGTATATACCAAGTTGCATAACTAATTCACAGAGTAGTTGAAAATGAAGATAGTACTTAACTATCCCAAAATCGGAACCCTGGTTGATCCATGTTGACAAGCAGGAGAGATAATCTGAGAGATAGGACTGAAAGAATTTCATTACCAACCCTCTCAAGCCTCTCTTTATTTGTCTGTAGTATAGGAACTATAAGGAGAGACTGCTTTAGTTCATGCTTCAGATATAGGCCAGTGAAGAAACATTTGGAAGGCTAGTCAAATATCAAGTATCAAATTTATTAATGTTTTGGAACTCCGAGGAAAGAACTGAGATTTATGTCTCAAAGTGGTAAAATCCTCTCTGTAAATCAGGTGCCTCAGGGACAGTTCGTCACTATGAAATAAACAGTGTACCATCCTGAGCATGCCCACCAGATCTAATACATAAATGCTTTTAAGATCAAACTCTAATCTCAGAGCCGGAGAAGACGCCACCGTATTACAAAGGGCCAACTTACAACTTAAAATTTGCCCCTCAGTTCTATCTACCAAGCCCCAATCTGCCACATTTGTGAATTCCAACGCATATAGCAAAGTAGCAGGGATCTTAATCTTATACACAGACAGAAGATGGCCAAAATGTTGATCCCCAACTGCCTAATGAAAAGTTCAGAAACTCAGGGCTTGTGAGCTGGCCTCACCCAGATTTTTAGAAATGTACTCTGATTCACTGAGAAAAGAGGACATAACGTTCCCCAAAAGGCAATAAGATTTTACTTGTTCAACCCTGTGGGAGCCCACCCACCATACAGAGCTATTTTTTAACCTATTTTCTTGCAGGCTTGCTATTTCTTAGCATTTATCTTCAGATGAAGGTGGTCTACGTTTCCACTCAGGGCCGATAAGCAATTATTCAGCCCTTTAGGACTCAGGTCTATAATGACTATGGTGGTCATTACAACCCTGGCAGTCAGTGTTAAAGCGGCTGTAAAACCGCCAATAGGCCGGCGGTAAAAAAAATGTAATCCCAACCGTGGCGGAAACCACCAACATAGATAGCCACTTTAACATTCTGACCGCCACAGCGGTACAAACAAACACCGCGGCGGTAACCGCCAACAGACAGGCGGAAGAAAAGGTTCCGTCCACTGTATTACAACAGTCCAATCCACCACCTTTTCTGGGGCGGATTCACCGCGAACAAAAACACGGCGGAAACAGGACTTGGAAGGGAAAACGCTCACCTCTACACACCCCATGAGGAATCAGGACGCCATGGAACCTGAGCTCCAGATGCTCCCAGCCTTTATCTTCCTGCTCCTCTACCAGGAACAACAAAGACGGCGGCAAAGACCACGGTGAGTACTGCACCTACGACACGGGGGGAGGGAAAAAAGAGTGACACACACACGCAACACGCAACACTCCCACCCCCACCCTCACCCATTACAACACACACACAAGTACATGTTGATACATTACATTTACAACCCCCCTGGAAGAATGCAAGGACAAAAGGAAATGAGTCGAACGTTTGTAATCTATTCAAATACAGTAATAAAATAAAAAAAATAATATATATGTATATATATATATTTATTTTTTACACTATAAACAAAGAAACAAATAACACCAAGAATACAAGTCCAAGGTATTCCACAATCATAGTCCGTGGACCACTGGGCCCAAAACGCATGGGTGAGGCTCACACTCAATACCCGATCAAAACGGAGAGAACACTGCTGGGGCATAAGATAGAAATACAACAGACACCTCAGCCGGATGAGTGCACGACACCAGATCCACGAGGGGGCTCCATGGCCACTGCTGTATCCTGGGAGTGCAAAGCCACAGTCTCTCAAGTCTCTCCAGTGGGTGGTTTGCCCACTGCTTTATCCTGGGGAGTGCAAAGCCACATTCTCTCAAGTCTCTACAGTGGGTGGTTTGCCCACTGCTTTATCCTGGGGAGTGCAAAGCCACAGTCTTTCAAGTCTCTCAAGTGGGTGGTTTGCCCACTGCTTTATCCTGGGGAGTGCTAAGCCACAGTCTCTCAAGTGGATAACAGTCTCCACTGGTTTTGGAGGGGGCTTTGTGCCCAGAGTGCTTCATCCTGCCAAGGACAGAGGTAGTGGATGTAAATCTCTACTGGTTCTGGAGGGGTCTTTGTGCCCAGAGTTCTTCATCCTGCCAAGGACAGAGACTGGTTCTGGAGGGGGCTTTGTGCCCAGAGTGCTTCATCCTGCCAAGGACAGAGGTAGTGGATGTAAATCTCCGCTGGTTCTGGAGGGGGCTTTGTGCCCAGAGTGCTTCATCCTGCCAAGGACAGAGGTAGTGGATGCCTTACTCCACTGGTTCTGGAGGGGGCTTTGTGCCCAGAGTGCTTCATCCTGCCAAGGACAGAGGTAGTGGATGCCTTACTCCACTGGTTCTGGAGAGGGCCTTGTGCCCAGAGTGATTCATCCTGCTCGTGGCAGCCTCAGTAGCGTTGGAAGCTTTCGCGCTCATTGGCCTGCGGTGCTTGTGGTGGCAGTGTCCTGTTCAGTGCTTGTGGCGGTGTCCTGTTCAGCGGTGCCGGCGGTGTCCTTGGCAGCGGTGCCGGCAGTGTCCTTGGCAGCGGTGCTTGCAGCGGCGGTGTCCTGTTCAGTGGTGCTTGTGGCGGCGGTGTCCTGTTCAGCGGTGCTTGTGGCGGCGGTGTCCTGTTCAGTGGTGCTGGTGGCGTCGGTGTCCTTGGCAGCGGTGCTTGTGGTGGCGGTGTCCTGTTCAGCGGTGCTGGTGGCATTCTTGTCCGCCGTACAGGTTTTAGCAGACTTGCCTGTTTTTCTGTGCCCCTTCCCCACCTTGGATGGTGGCGCAGCTGTCTTCACACTCCCAACTGTACCCCTGGGAGAGGCTTTGGCGGTAGATTTTTTGCCTCTCTCACACCGGGCACTGGCCAACTTTTTGTGCTTTTGTGGTGGGGGACTGTCCGTGGTCTGGCTCCTTGGCACACTGGCTGCCCTGCTGCCTGGCGCACTCCAGAAGCCAGTTACTACTGGCACCACTGTTCCTGCAGATGTTGTGGATGAGGTGCTGGGTTGGGACCAGGAAAGGCAGGCCTTAGGAGACTGAAGGGGTGGGGGAGGTGAGGGGAAGAGGTCAAGGTTGGACAGGAAAAGTTTTTGGGACACACTGGGATGGGTAGATGGAGGGGGTTTGGGTGTGGAGGAAGAGGTAGTGGTTGTAGGAGGTGTATGTTTGCTGACTTTGGGTGAAGGTGCATGGGCTGGAGGCTGTTGTGAGGTGGATGGCTGTTGGGTGGGTGTGTGGCTGCATTTGTGTACCTTGGGAGGTTGGCTCACAGACAGACTGGGAGAGGACACAGGGGATGTGTGAATGGTAGTGGGGATAGTGACTGCACGTGAGAGGGGTGTGGTGGTGGGTGTGCTGGTGATGGGGGTAGTGGCTGAAGATGTAGTGCATGCAGGTGTGAGTGGAGACGAGATTGGGAGGGAGGAGGGAGATGAGGAGGAGGGGGACACAGTGGAGGCAGTGGATGTTGGTATATCTGCATGTGTATGATGCTTGCGTGAGTGCCTGTGGGATGTGTGGTGCTTATGTTTGCCTGAGCTTCCCTTGTGTGTTGACGTGTGTGCATGCTGGTCTGATGGTGTGCTTGGGATAGGCTGAGGTACAGGGGTTTGGGTCTGGGTGGAGGAAGTTGGAGGGGGGAGGCTAGAGACAGGGACAATGACGGCCATCAGTGTTGAGGCCAGAGTCTGAAAAGATCGCTTTTGGGCTGCCTGACCAGAATGAATGCCCTCCAGGTATGCATTGGTCTGTTGCAACTGCCTCTCTACACCCTGGATGGCATTCAAAATGGTAGACTGCCCAACAGTGAGGGATCTGAGGAGGTCAATGGCCTCCTCACTGAGGGCAGCAGAGCTGACTGGGGCAGGGGCTGAGGTGCTTGGGGCGAAGGAGATGCCCACCCTCCAGGGTGAGCGGCCACTGGGCACACGCTGAGAGGCTGCTGGGAGGGCGGTGCTGGTTGGGGGGGTGGCAGCAGTACCTGTTGATGCGGGGGGACAGACGGGCCCACCACCACAAGGGAGATCCCATCGGAGGAGGAGTCCATCTCGCTGGTCTCAGCTCCTGTCCCCGCCGTGGAGCTCCCCTCACCCTCCGTCCCACTGGTGGCTTCTGACTCTGTTGTGTCTCCCTCCAGGGCCATGTGGGATGCAGCTCCCTCCTGCTCCGGTGGCACTGCTCCTCCGTCTGATGATGCTCATGCACACAAGAACAGGGAGACCACAAAAAGGTGGGGGAAGACAGAAGAAAGACATGTTGAGTGCATCCAATACTGCTACCATTGCTGGACACTACAGACACAGAAGCCTCCTGCACTACCCCGTGCACTTAGAGTTCCCTAATTAATCACAGGGACATGGGTTACAAGGCCTATGCCTGATTGCTGCACACATGGAAGTCACAGAGGCCTGACTAGGTGTAGTTGGCTCTGAACACAGGTGGAGTGGGGTGCCACAGGGCCTGCCTTAAGAAGGGACCTTGCCTACTAAACTCGCCCTGGCCTAGGGGAACCCACAGCCCACCTCCCCCACCCAGACACCTACAATGCGTGCTGAATCAGCAAAATGAGAGTATACTCACCCAATTGTGGCTGCTGTGATGACCTCAAGCTCCCATCCAACTCCTGATACGCCACCGCAAGGATCCGGAACATCAGGGGGGTCATGGTGCGACGGCCACGTTGGGAAGCGATCCCCAGCTGGGCCTCCACCGTCTTCTTGCTCCAGCGGCGAATGTCCTCCCATCTTTTCTGACAGTGGGTGCTCCGTCTGTGGTGGACACCCAGGGTCCGGACTTCCTTGGCGATGGCACACCAAATATCCTTCTTCTGGTGGGCTCTGACCTGCAGGAATATTACAGGGGAAAAGGAGAAGATATAACCGTCCGCACCGTCACAGTCATTGGCCCGCATCCCTACCCTTGCCATGACGCACATGCACTCACTGTTGTATCATGCACACCTCATTCTCCCCCCCCATCTTTCATCAACACCACTCCAAACAGGCATTGCCCGTACAGCATGCTCACAGTGTACTCACCTGTTTGTCTGGAGGACCGTAGAGTAGCGTGTACTGGGGGAGGACCCCATCCACTAGTTTCTCCAACTCCTCCGTGCTGAAGGCAGGGGCCCTTTCCCCAGACACACAAGCCATTGTCTCTTCCAGACTGAGGTCACAGCAGCACTTGCAGTGTAGGCCCTCTCCTGTGGAAGATCAGGTATCAAGTGATTGAACAGAGAGAAAATGGTGGTGATGTCCGCGGCGGTGCGTACCGTCACCGCCGGCGTACATCGTCATTGGCTCCTGGGACACATAGGGTCCAATGTTAACCAATGCGGGATTGCGCCGCGGTCTTTGAACGCCTACCACGATGGTGTAAAACGCCAGAGCAGTTACCTCATGTCCCCTTGTCCCACATTACAGGTCAGGCAGCCACCATTTCTGGGGGCCACATGGCATTAATTTTGACTGCGTCACAGATATCTAGGCCTTG
Source organism: Pleurodeles waltl (assembly GCF_031143425.1). Taxonomy (NCBI): domain Eukaryota; kingdom Metazoa; phylum Chordata; class Amphibia; order Caudata; family Salamandridae; genus Pleurodeles; species Pleurodeles waltl. Next base: position 398,128,363 of record NC_090439.1, read on the forward strand.
CTTAAACACTAATACAGCCCTATGTCAAATTTTCAAACATTTTCCCATTAAGTTTTGTTTACATACCTCAGAGTTGGCTGACCCTCTGATCGCTGTTCTCATCCATACAGCACGTCCGCTGGGGCAGGTGAGGAGGTGGCGGCATCCTCCAGTGTACAGACCGCTGGTGGACCTGTTAACAATGGAGGAGTGACATGTAATTGTCACCTACAGACTTGATCGTACCACAATACAGGAACTATGTGCCCAGTTGGAGCCAGACCTGATGTCAGCTATCCGCCATCCCACAGAAATCACCCCTCCAATGCAGGTGCTGTCAGTACTCCATTTCCTACAAGTGGGTCTTTTCAAACAACAGTGGCCATTGCATCAGGGATGTCCCAGCCTACGTTTTCCAACGTGTTGTCCAGAGTGTTGTCTGCCATGCTGAAACACATGCGCAGCTACATCGTTTTCCCTCAGGTGGAGGATTTGCCTACAGTGAAAGGTGACTTCTATGCCCTGGGACATATCCCCAACTTCATAGGTGCCATTGATGGGAAACATGTGGCCTTGGTCCCCCCGCAGGAGTGAACAAGTGTACAGAAACCGGAAGAGTTACCATTCTATGAATGTGCAGATGGTGTGTTTGGCCGACCAATACATCTTCCATGTAAATGCCATGTTTCCTGGCTCAGTGCATGACGCTTACATTCTGCCAAATAGCAGCATCCCTTATGTGATGGGGCAACTCCAGAGGCACTGTGTGTGGCTATTAGGTGAGGACGTGGACCCAATACAGTGTGACTAGGTGTCTGGGGATGTCCCTAAGAGTTAGTGTGTGTCTAACAGTTGTCCCTCGACATTTGCAGGTGACTCTGGTTACCCCAACCTGTCATGGCTACTGACCCCATTGAGGAATCCCAGGACAAGGGCAGAGGATCGCTACAATGAGGCCCATGGGCGAACTAGGAGGATTATAGAGAGGACCTTCAGCCGCCTGAATGCCAGGTTCCGGTGCATCCATATGACAGGTGTTTCCCTATTCTACTCACCAAAGAAGGTGTGCCAGATCATCATGGTCTGCTGTATGCTTCACAACTTGGCTTTGCGACGACAGGTGACTTTTCTGCAGGAGGATGGTCCAGATGGAGGTGTTGTGGCAGCTGTGGAGCCTGTGGACAGTGAAGGAGAGGAAGCAGAAGAAGAGGACATCGACAACAGAAACACAGTGATTCATCTATATTTCCAGTGAGACACAGGTAAGAAGACATCACTGCCTGCCACATCTGATATAATTCTTCTACCTCTCATCTGTCTATCACTTTCACCCAGTCTATGGACCCTGAGTTGTCACTTTCCCTTTCAATTTCACAGATGTGGGGCCCACTGTGTGACATCTGCTTTGTTTCCTCATGGACTAGAGCTGTGTGACATAGATATGTTGACAATAAAATGGATATAGCATTTTTACACAGTCATTGCAAGTACAAATTTTCAAAAGCACAGACTGACTCCAGATTGTTTTGTGATTTGAGGGTGTTTATTTAAGTGCCAAATAGTGGAGGGGGTTGTGAAATGGTCAGGGGTGATGGTGGAGGAATGTCCATGGCAGAGTCCAGTCTATTAGTCTCACAGGTGCACTGTCCAAAGAGGCATAGGAAGTGGAGCTAGGGCAGTTTAAGGATGGACAGGGTGACAAAGTGGGACAGAAGGATGACAATCAGGGTGGTCTCATTTCTTGGCGGGGTCTTGGTATTGTCCTCTGTCTTTGTCCTGGATCTCAGGGACCACTTGCGCGGTGGTTCTCGATCTGCAGGGGGTAGGGTGCTGGTGTCGTGGTCCTGTGGTGGTGCCTCCTGTCCACTAGTGCCGGCAAAGGTGGTGGGCAGTTCAATTTCCAGGCTAGTGTCAGGGGCCCCTTGTTGTGCCACAGTGTCCCTCCTGGTGTTCACAAGTTCCTTCAGCACCCCTACAACGGTGCCCAGGGTGGAATTGCTGGATTTGAGTTCCTCCCTGAACCCCAAATACTGTTCCTCCTGCAGCCTCTGGGTCTCCTGAAACTTGGCCAGTACCGTTGCCATCGTCTCCTGGGAATGGTGGTAGGCTCCCATGATGTTGGAGAGGGCCTCATGGAGAGTGGGTTCCCTGGGCCTGTCCTCCCCCGTCACACAGCAGCCCTCCCAGTTCCCCTGTGTTCCTGGGCCTCTGTCCCCTGAACCCTGTGCCCACTGCCCCCAGGTCCATGGTGTTGTTGGGGTGGTGGGTTAGCCTGGGTTCCCTGTAGTTGTGAACACACTGCTGCTGGACGTGTCCTGGGGACAGAGGTATGGGCCCGCTGGGTGGGTGCTGTGCTGGTGTTTCCAGAGGGGGGAAGCTCTGTAGTGGCTTGTGCCAGTGTGAGGGGAACCGACTGTCCCAAGGTCCCAGATGGGCCGGTCTGGTCATCTAGATCCAGTTGGACAGAGCTGCTGTCATCACTGTGGGCCTCTTCTGTGGGGTGAGTGGACATGTCTGGACCCTCCTGTCCGGTGACGTTGGGTAGGGGTCCTACAGGGGTCTAAAGGCATGATTATTGCATCTGTATGTGCCATGGTGTGCAATGGGTTGGTGACCCTGTACCCCAGTGCTTGCATTCTTGTGTGGGACCTTCTGTCATAATGGTTTAGGGGGGTGTATGGGTATGTGCAGTGGACATGCTTTGGTGATGGGTGTCCATGCTTTGGTGTTGCATGCAGGGCTTGGGTTTGGGATGTGTGGTTTGTGATAGTGGGACATGTGTGAGGAGTTGGACTGATGGGGTGAGGGCGAGGGTGGGGATAGGTGATAGCATGCAGGTAGGGTGGGGGATTTGGTAGTTTAAGGTTTGACTTACCAGAGTCCATTCCTCCAGCTACTCCTGCGAGGCCCTCAGTATGCAGTATAGCCAAGAGCTGCTCCTCCCATGTTGTATGTTCTGGGGGAGGAGGTGGGGTCCTCTGAACCGCAATCTGGTGTCTTGAGACCACAGAACGCACCTTCCCCCGTAGGTCGTTCCACCTCTTCCTGATGTCATCCGATGTTCTTGGGTGCTGTCCCACTGTGTTGACCCTGTCCACGATTCTTCGCCATAGCTTCATCTTCCTAGCTATGGTGGTGTGCTGCACCTGTGATCCGAATAGCTGTGGCTCTACCCGGATGATTTCCTCCACCATGACCCTGAGCTCCTCCTCAGAAAACCTGGGGTGTCTTTGCGATGCCATGAGGTGGTGTGGGTGATGTGTGGGGTGGGGTGTGTTGTGATGTGTGGGGTGATATTTAGAGGTGTGTTGTGTGAGGTGCGTGCATGTTGTGTGAGTGATAGTGTTGAGTGCCTGTGGATGCTAGTGTTGTTTCTGGTGGTATCTCTCTCTGGCCTTCTGTCGCAATTGTTGTCGTAGGGATTTGTGGGTCATGTGGGTGTGTGTTTTATATTGTATTGGGTGTGTGGGAGTGGTGTGTGTATGTGTATCAGGTGTGTGTATTTCGATTTGTCCAATGTGGTAGCGTTTTGTAAAAGTGTGTGTATTTTAGCGGAGCGGTGTGCACCACCTATGGAATACCGCGGTTGAAAGACCGCTGCGTCTGTTCGTAGGTCGTGATACTGTGGGCGTATTCCTGATGGCGTGACGGTGGAGGTTTTGTTATCGCCAGTTTATCACTGACCTTTGGTGTGGCGGACTTGTTTGGGTGTCTAGATTTTGGCAGATTACGAGCTGTGGGTCATAATGGCTGTGGCGGAATTCCGTGGCCGTGGCGGTGTGTTGGTGGTCTTCTGCACGGCGGTAAGCGGCTTTTACCACCAATGTTGTAATGACCCCCTATATCATCTGCCAATAGTAGGCAAGCAATACTGAAGGCTAGTATATAATTCTAAAATTTGCAAATTCACTCTTTTAGATTCACCCCAGATTCTTTTGCCTTTTTCTGGAACTCTTTTTAACTTCCAATAGGTATTGGGTGCCATGTGACACAGTATCACTATTTTATGTGACCCGAAAATGGTAGTGGTACATTTCGATTCACCCTACATGTCTAATAACTGTTCTGTAAGACCGTTAAGATGGTGCAGAAAATGCACCAATTACATTAAAATTAAATGGCATATGCAGGCTGCAGTGTGTATTTACACCACCCACATTCATTTAACAAATACACATACGACAGGAGCACCAGTGTGCGCTATTTGGGCTTCATTTTCAATGCACTGCAATGACACATGCCAAGTAATTTGCCTTTAAAAGGTGGACCAATGTTAGTATATTCATAAGTCACTCCCAACTTATTTATTGTACGCTCTGAGGTTGGGTACTAATATAGAAGAATAGGGAGATTATATATTGCGTTTGCTCTACTCACAGTAAAATAAATCCAATGAGCTGCTTTATTGGCTAAAGTCATGCTAGTCTTTTCCCATGAAAGGCTTTCTTTATTTCCTAAAGTCCCTCCAGAAAATGATTGATAAATGCTTTCCTATTTAATTTCAGAAATCTGATTTTATTATGAAATCTGATTTTTGATAACTTAGATGGGAAAGTAACTTGGTGAAAAAGTACTTTAGGCTGTCTGAGGCAAAGCTGACATAAACCAATTCTGCCACTTATCACACATCAAGAGCTGGAATACACATCCTTGGCTGGAGAGTCAATGCCTCTGGCTCAGGAGGCAATATTTGGGAGTTCAGTCATCCCACCGTGATGGGGGTTCAAAGTACTCCGTCAAACTGATAGAATTTAGACCACCATATTTAGATTTTATGGCTGCTGAACCTCCGCCTGCGTAGAGAGTGAGTGTGATCTGCTGCGTATGTGGTTCAGCGATGCTGGCGCTGGGGACTCCAGGGCTGGCTGACAGTACTGTGTCGCCATCAGGGTGACAGGTTTGTGAAAAGTATATTTAGATTTCACAGTTGTGCTGGCATTGTTCTGGCGGCGGTTTCCTGTCAAGAGTCCATCACAGGACCTGATCAGCATTGTACTATGTCTGTGGCTATTGGCTGGATGCCAGCAGAACAAACCTGATTTATATTGGCAAATTGTGAACACCTGCATACCACACTTGTCTCCTTTTTACTTGTTTTTATTAACCTGTGTTCCACTATTTGATTTATTTTTAATTATTCATAATGACAGGGAGGTGGAATCCCTGTGTCAGTCATGGTAGATAAAATAATTAGATTAGAACCACAATTGTTTGGAGCCTAAGTATAGAATACAACCATATCTCAGAAAAGGCAAATGTTGGTCAGAATAGTTAACACAGTGAATGCTATGGCAAACAAACTTGCCACAAAGGAGAAAATTAGGAAGAGGTGGAAGACCTGAAGGGGAGAGTGTATTCCCTGGCCTACAACAATCACCTCGAGGCCCAGAGGTCTGGTGGTGGTTCTCATTGCCCCTCTTAAAACATTTTCCAGTGGAGGAGAAGGTCTTGCAGATCCTACACCCTGAAGGCTTGACAGGCATTCCTGGTGGAGTGGAGACGGGTATGTTATACTTATATGTCTCACTAAACACAAAAGTACTTTTTGCTCTTAGGTCTGTAGTACATAATGTGTTTTCCATATTTATAAAATATTTAAGTACAATTTGAAAAATCACACATCTATTGCCATCATCAAATTATTAACAACCTGATAATCATTTCTTCTATTTGCTTATATTTTTTTGTAGTTAAGATAACAGGTTCAAAACCCCATCCATTATACCATGAAGGAATGGTGCTTGGAAGTCTTTTTTCACCTTTAAACATATTTCACACATGTTATAATTTAGTAAATGTGTGTACATCGTCACAACACATATTTTACTATGATTGTTCAACTTTTATTTTTTCAAGTGTTGACAATGTCAAATTGAAAGGACTACAACTACCAGGAGACCTTGTTTTTGCATCTAGAAAATGTGTTTGCTATGTGCTGTTGATTGTTCTCTCTTTACTTCCATAAAAATTTTTTCAAAATGCCAGGCATTTATCAAACCACATTTTATGCAATAAATAAAAAGTTAATTATTTCATGCAATTTTGTTTTCCCCTTCTTGTCATTTAAATTAAGTGATGGAATTGGTTTCAAAACTCAAAGTATGTTGATTTAATGATTTTATATCATGTTATGTTGTAAGTAGAAGCAATACTACATTTACTTAGAAACTTACTCTATTTTTGGTTTGCCACTTTGTCATTTGTTTTTCATCCTTTATAAGTTTATTTGTGTTTATGCAATTAATTCTAAAAACACAAAGTTAAAGACTGCCATTGTATTTCTGATGGGGTTTACTTTTTTATTTCTTCCTTCATTATTTTAAAAATGCAAATAATCTAAAAAATGTTTTGCCCAAAAATTTGTATATTTAGGTAATGTTCCTTTAATGTTCGAAAAAGTGAAATAACAAACACCACAAATCTTAATATATTAATTTCATACATTAGTAATTAAGAATAGTTTATCAAATGAAAACAATAGAACACATGTATAAACAAAATAGTCAGTGTCATTTTTGTTTTTACAGTTCCAGACCTTGAGACCATGGAAGAACAAGATATAGGGGGTCATTCTGACCTCGGCGGTAAATGGCGCTTACCGCCGGCCAGAAGACCGCCATAACACCGCCACGGTAAACCGCCACGGTCATTCTGACCCGCAACTGCCAAACCGCCGAAAACCCGACATCCTCAATAATCCGCCAAACCAAAGGTCAATGAAAAAATGGCGCTGACCAAACCTCCACCGTCACGCCAACAGAAATACGCCCATACCATTCCGACCCACAAATCCACGCGGCGGTCTTTCAAACGCGGTATTCCATTGGCGGTACACACCGCCGCGGTCAAAATACACACTCCCATAGAAAACTCAGCCACATTGGTCACTTCGAAATACACACACCTGATACACATACTAACACCACTCCCACACATCCAATACAATATAAAACCCACACCCACATCACCCACAAGCCCCTACCACCCGAAATCATTGACGAAGGCTAGAGACAGAGCACAGAATAGAGAATCCCACAACACAGAGGCACACAACACCATCACCCACACAGAATCCACGCACCAAACACCACACACCACCACACGCACCACACTCATCACCACAAACGCCACCCCACACCTCAACCACACCACCCCATGGCACCCCAAAGACACCCCAGGTTCAGTGACGCCGAACTCAGGGTCATGGTGGAGGAAATAGTCCGTGTAGAGCCCCAGCTCTTCGGGGCACAGGTGCAGCACACCACAATTGCCAGGAAGCTGGAGTAGGCGGAGGAATGGACTCTGGTAAGGCAAATCTTCACTACTGCTTCCCACCCCCACCCCACCTGAATGCCAAATCATACCCCCACCCTCAACCCCTCCACCATCACACCAACCCCTAGCAAAAGCCTCACCATCACAACCCACCCATCCCAACACCAAGCCCTGCATGCGACCCCAAAGCATGGACCCCCATCACCAAAGCATGCCCACTGCACACACATCACCCCCACAAGCCACCCTCACAAAAGCCCCCACAAGGAAATGCCTGCACATGGGTACACGGACACCCACCCATCACACGAAATCCCACACACAGAAGCAATAACCATACCTTTATACCCCTGCAGGACCCGAACGCCACCACACCGCCACGGAGGGTAGAGAGGTGTCCATCCCACCCCCAGAAGAGGCCCCCAGCGATGACAGCAGCTCTGTCTCCCTGGAGCCAGACGACCTCTGGACAGTCGGTTCCCCACAGACAGCCACAGGCTACACCAGACCCAACCCCCTCTGGGAACACCAGCACAGCTCCCACCCAGCGGGCCCATGCCTCTGTCTCCAGGGCACGTCAATCAGCGGTGTGTCCACCACTACAGGGCACCCAGGTTGACCCACCACCCCAACAACAACAGGGACCTGGGGACAGTGGTAGTGGGCACACCGGCCAGGGGACAGAGGCCCAGGGACACAGGGGAACTGGGAGGGCTGCTGTGCGACAGGGGGGGGACAGGCCCGGGGAACCGACTCTCCAAGAGGCCCTCTCCACCATCATGGGAGCATACCACCGCTCCCAGGAGACGATGGCGACAGTACTGGCCCGGTTCCAGGAGATCCAGGAACTGCAGGAGGAACGGTACATGGGATTCAGGGAGGAACTGAGGAACATCGGTTCCGCAATGGGGACCATCGTCCTGGCCCTTACCCAGATCGTCACCACATTGCGGGACCATGTGGCACCCCAAAGGGCCCCTGTCACTAGCCCAGGCCAGGAACAGCCTACCACCTCCACCGGCGCCAGTGGACAGGAGGCCCCCACACAACGACAGGCCACCAGAACCCCACCTCCTGCAGAAGAAGAACCACCCCGCAAGCGGAACCTGAGATCTCACAAGAAGACAGAGTAGGATTGCAAGACCCCCGCCAGCCTAAGATACCCCCTGATGTCATCCCACTGTCCCACATTATCACCCTGTCCAACCTTGAACTGCCCCTGCTCCATCCTTCCACAGGCATTTGGACAATGCACCTGTGCGACTGAGAACTGGACTCTGCCATGGACATTACTCCACCCCCACCCATCCCCGCTTCCCAATCATTTACCTATATCTAGCACTTTAAATAAATCACTTATTCCACTTAAATAAACAGGAGTCTGCTTGTATTCTTAACAAATGTATTACACATAACGGTTCAATAATGTCCAGTTACTTTGTGATGACAACATACCAATTTCAATAAGCTTTAGTCCATGGGCAAACAAAGCTGAAGTCAGGCAGTGGGTCATACAGCTCTGAAAAGGGAAGGGAAAGTCACAAATCAGTTAACTGGAACTGGGGGGAAACACAGACAGTGGAGACGCATGAGGCCTCAAGTAAATGTAAATTGGGGTGGCTGTTTCTTACCTGTGTGCTACTGAAAGTATTGTTGTATGACTGTATCCCTGTTGTCCGTGTCGTCCCCGTCGTCTTCCTCTTCTTCACTCTCCACAGGCTCCACAGCTGCAACAACACCACCATCTGGACCATCCTCCTGCAGAAAAGGCACCTGGCGTCGCAATGCAAGATTGTGAAGCATACAGCAGGCCACGATGATCTGGCACACCTTCTTTGGTGAGTACATGAGGGATCCCCCTGTCATATGCAGGCACCTAAACCTGGCCTTCAGGACCCCGAAGGTCCTTTCTATGATCCTCCTAGTTCGCCCATGGGCCTCATTGTAGCATTCCTCTGCCCTTGTCCTGGGATTCCTCACTGGGGTCAGTAGCCACGACAGGTTGGGGTAACCAGAGTCACCAATTAGCCACACACGGTGTCTCTGTAGCTGTTCCATCACATAAGGGATGCTGCTATTTCGCATGACATACGCGTCATGCACTGACCCAGGGAACTTGGCATTTACATGGGAGATGTACTGGTCAGCCAAACAGACCAACTGGACATTCATCGAATGATAACATTTTCTATTTCGGTACACCTGCTCACTGTCTTTGGGGGGAACCAAAGCCACATGGGTGCCATCAATGGCCCCATTGATGTTGGGGATATGTCCAAGGGCATAGAAATCACCCTTCACTGTAGCCAATTCGCCCACCTCAGGGAAAATAATGTATCTCCGCATGTATTTCATCAGGGCAGACAACACTCTGGACAAAACCTTTGAAAACATAGGCTGAGACATCCCAGATGATATGGCCACTGTTGTCTGAAACGACCCACTTGCCAAAAAATGGAGTACTGACAGAACCTGCACCAGAGGGGGAATCCCTGTGGGTTGGCGGATGGGGGACATCAGGTCTGACTCCAGCTGGGCACATAGTTCATGTATAGTTGCTCTGTCAAGCCGGTATGTAAGTATGATATGTCGTTCTTCCATTGTCGACAGGTCCACCAGCGGTCGGTACACGGGAGGATTCATCCTTCTCCTCGCAAGTCCCAGCGGACGGTGCCTAGGAAGGACAACATGGAGCACAGAGTCAAGCAACCCACAGGTTCGTTCGCACAGCTTGCACAGTACACGAATCGCTATGCATGGAACGGCTTGTATGAGTGGCAATGCAAGGCCTAGGCCTGTGTGACGCAGTAGAAATCATGCCATGTGGGCCCTTGAAATGGCGGCTGCCTGACCTGGGAAGTGTGACAGTGGGATGTGAGGTCACTGCGCTGGCGTGGCACACCGTGGCGGTAGGCGGTCGAAGACCGCGGCGCAAAGCAGCATTGGTTAACATTGAACCCTATGGGTCTCAGGAGCCAATGACGATGTGCGCCGGCGGTCGCGGTACGCACCGCCGCGGGCGTGACCGCCATTTTCTATCTGATTAATCACTCGAGACCTGATCATCCACAGGAGAGAACCTATACTGCAAGTGCTGCTGTGACCTCGGTCTGGGAGATACAATGGCTGCTGCGACTGGGGAAAGGGCCCCTGCCTTCACTTCCGAATAATTGGAGAAACTTGTTGATGGGGTCCTCCCCCAGTATGCGCTACTCTACGGTCCTCCAGACCAACAAGTTAGTACACAGGGTGCACGCTGAATGGGCTATGCCTGTGTTGAGTGGGGTGTATGTAAGATGGTGGGGAGGGGAGCGAATGAGGAGTGCAACGCACGACAGATGGGAACATGTGCCACATGGCACGGTTGGGGAGGGGGGGCCACTCACATCTACCATGCTGAAAAGTGATGATATTTCCTTTCCCACCCTGTACATGTCAAATAGGTCAGCGACCATCAGAAGGTCGACATTTGGCATGCCATCGCCAAGGACGTCCGGGCCCTGGGGGTCCACAACAGACGGGGCACCCACTGCCAAAAGAGGTGGGAGGACATCCGCCGCGGGACAAGAAAGACCGGCGAGTCTCTGCTGGGGATGGCCTCCCAACGTAGGACGGGTGCCAGCCGCCAATTGACCCCCCTGATGTCCCGGATCCTGGCGGTGGCCTACCCCGATTTGGATGGGCGCGTGAGGACATCACAGCAGACATAAGGGGGTGAGTATCAGCACATTCTGCTATCTTTGCGCGCAGTGGAGGTGTCTGGGTGGGGGAGGAGGTCTCTGGGTAACTCAAGGCCAGGGCGCTTTCTGTAGGCTAGTCCCCTCCGTTAGCCATGGCCCTGTGCCCCCGCCCCCCACCTCTGTAGGTTGCCAAGTACAGCTATCCATGGTCCTGCATCACCCATGTGTGCAATTGTCGTCCATAGACCTGTAGGCCTAGTCACAAGAACTGAGTAGTGTACCCCGATTGCGCAGCGTAGTTCAGGGGGCTTCTGTGTCTGTCCTCTCCGCCAACGGTGTTGCCAATGCATGCACCCAACCTGTCTTCATTTTTCCCCCCCACCCATTTTCTTTTTCTTCCTGTGCATGTGTACATTAGCATCATCAGGCGGAGGAGAAGTGGCATCGGCGCACAAGGGAGCTGCATCTCACATGGCCCCGGAGGGCCATGCAACGGACTCCGAGTTCAGCAGTGAGACGGAGGGCGAGGGGAGCTCCACAACGGGGACCCGTGCAGACGTCAGCGACACCCACACATCCTCGGAAGGGAGCTCCCTTGCGGTGGCGGCAACATCCGTGCCCACCGCAACTACAGGTACAGCTGCCACCCAGCGCACCAGCTCCGCCCTCCAAGCAGCCCCTCAGCTTTCGCCCCGTGCCCGCTCGCACACCAAGGCTGGCATCTCCTTCGCCCCAGGCACCTCAGGCCCTGCCCCAGTTACCCCTGCTGCCCTCAGTGAGGAGGTCATTGACCTCCTCCGGACGCTCATTGTTGGGCAGTCTACCCTTTTGAATGCCATCCAGGGGGTGGAAAGGGAGGTGCATCTGAGCAATGCATGCCTGGAGGGCATTCATTTGGGTCAGGCTGCCCATCAGCGATCGTTCAACGCTCTGGCCTCAGCACTGACGGCAGCCATTGTCCCTGTCTCCAGCCTCCCTCTTCTAACTCCCTCCACCCAGTCCCAGTCTCCTGTTCCTCAGCCTATACCATCCACACCATCAGACCAGCCTGCACACACTTCAACACCCAAGGGCAGCTCATCCAGACATAAGCACCACAGATCCCACAAGCATTCACACAAACAACATCCAGATGCAGACATGCCAACAGTCACTACCACCTCTGTGTCCCCCTCCACCTCGTCTCCCTCCTCCCTCCCTGTGACGTCTCCACTCACACCTGCATGCACACCACCATCAGCCAGTACTTCCATCACCAGCACACCCTCCATTACAGTCAGCACACGTGCAGTCACCACCCCCACTGCCATTTACACGTCCCCTGTGTCCTCTCCCATTGTGTTTGTCACCCCCTCTTCCAAACCACACAAACGCAGGCAGCCACCCACCCAACAGCCATCCACCTCACGACAGCCTCCAGCCCAAGCACCTGCACCGAAAGACAGCACACTTGACTCTCCTACAACCACATCCTCTTCCTCCACTCCCATACCCACTGCACCTACCGTTCCCATTGCTCCTAAAAAAACTTTTCCTCTCCAAAATTAACCTCTTTGCATCACCTGACCCACCCCCTCCATCTGGTAAGAGTCCAAAGAGCACCTCAGCCACCACCAGCCCTGCATCTAGTATCACCATAGTGCAGGGCTATTGGAGTCCACCAGCTCCTAGGGAAGGAACATCGGCCAGCAGCAAGGGGACAGCCAGCCCACCCCCTGGGAAGAGGACAAGAAAACTTAAGGGCCGGCGCGAAAAGCCTGAGACGGCTACCACCACGGAGAGTGGCCTTGCCACGTCACCTGCCACATCATCTAAGGGAGGCAAGGGCCCGAGAGCTGCAGCGAAGGAGGGCAAGGGCAGCAGGGCGGAGAAGACATGCAGCAGCCGAGCGCACCAGGAGGGCCCCACCAGCCCCATACCGGGTGTGACGGACGACACCCACGGGCACAAGACTCCATCACAGGAGGGCCCCGCTACCGCAAGGTCGGAGGGCGACTAAGCGGGGAGTCTTGGCCAGGTCTGGCTCCCTTGAAAGACAGGACAAGCACCGCTGAAGAGGGCCCCGCCAAGAAAGGCACCGCTGACCAGGGCCCCGCCGTGAGGAGCACCGCTGAACAGGGCCCCGCCGTGAGGGACACCGCTGAAGAGGGCCCCGCCAAGACAGGCACCGCTGAACAGGGCCCCGCCGTGAGGGACACCGCTGAAGAGGGCCCCGCCAAGACAGGCACCGCTGAACAGGGCCCCACCATGAAGAGCACCGCTGAAGAGGGCCCCGCCAAGACAGGCACCGCTGAACAGGGCCCCGCCGTGAGGAGCACCGCTGATCAGGGCCCCGCCGTCTCAAGCACCACTCCGCTGGGCCCTTCCTGTCAAGCACCGCTCCGCTGGGCCTTTCATCTCAAGCACCACTCCGCTGGGCCCTTCCTGTCAAGCACCGCTCCGCTGGGCCCTTCCTGTCAAGCACCGCTCCGCTGGGGCCTTTATCTCAAGCACCGCTCCGCTGGGCCCTTCCTGTCAAGCACCGCTCCGCTGGGGCCTTCATCTCAAGCACCGCTCCGCTGGGCCCTTCCTGTCAAGCACCGCTCCGCTGGGCCCTTCCTGTCAAGCACCGCTCCGCTGGGGCCTTCATCTCAAGCACCGCTCCGCTGGGCCCTTCCTGTCAAGCACCGCTCTGCTGGGCCATTCATCTCAAGCACCGCTCCGCTGGGCCCTTCCTGTCAAGCACCGCTCCGCTGGGCACCGCCGTCTCAAGCACCGCTCCGCTGGTCCCTTCCTGTCAAGCACCGCTCCGCTGGGCACCGCCGTCTCAAGCACCGCTCCGCTGGTCCCTTCCTGTCAAGCACCGCTCCGCTGGGGCCTTCATCTCAAGCACCGCTCCGCTGGGCCCTTCCTGTCAAGCACCGCTCCGCTGGGGCCTTCATCTCAAGCACCGCTCCGCTGGGCCCTTCCTGTCAAGCACCGCTCCGCTGGGGTCTTCATCTCAAGCACCGCTCCGCTGGGCCCTTCCTGTCAAGCACCGCTCCGCTGGGTCATTCATCTCAAGCACCGCTCCGCTGGGCCCTTCCTGTCAAGCACCGCTCCGCTGGGCCCTTCATCTCAAGCACCGCTCCGCTGGGCACACTTCCGTCTCAAGCACCGCTCCGCTGGTCCCTTCCTGTCAAGCACCGCTCCGCTGGGCACCGCCGTCTCAAGCACCGCTCCGCTGGTCCCTTCCTGTCAAGCACCGCTCCGCTGGGGCCTTCATCTCAAGCACCGCTCCGCTGGGCCCTCCCTGTCAAGCACCGCTCCGCTGGGGCCTTCATCTCAAGCACCGCTCTGCTGGGCCCTTCCTGTCAAGCACCGCTCCGCTGGGGCCTTCATCTCAAGCACCGCTCCGCTGGGGCCTTCCTGTCAAGCACAGCTCCGCTGGGCCCTTTCTGTCAAGCACCGCTCCGCTGGGGCCTTCATCTCAAGCACCGCTCCGCTGGGCCCTTCCTGTCAAGCACCGCTCCGCTTGGGCCTTCATCTCAAGCACCGCTCCGCTGGGCCCTTCCTGTCAAGCACCGCTCCGCTGGGGCCTTCATCTCAAGCACCGCTCCGCTGGGCCCTTCCTGTCAAGCACCGCTCCGCTGGGCCCTTCCTGTCAAGCACCGCTCCGCTGGGGCCTTCATCTCAAGCACCGCTCCGCTGGGCCCTTCATCTCAAGCACCGCTCCGCTGGGCCCTTCCTGTCAAGCACCGCTCCGCTGGGCCCTTCATCTCAAGCACTGCTCCGCTGGGCCCTTCCTGTCAAGCACCGCTCCTCTGGGCACCGCCGTCTCAAGCACCGCTCCACTGGTCCTTTCCTGTCAAGCACCGCTCCGCTGGGCCCTTCATCTCAAGCACCGCTCCGCTGGGCACCGCCGTCTCAAGCACCGCTCCACTGGTCCTTTCCTGTCAAGCACCGCTCCGCTGGGCCCTTCATCTCAAGCACCGCTCCGCTGGGCACCGCCGTCTCAAGCACCGCTCCGCTGGGCACCGCCGTCTCAAGCACCGCTGGTCCATTGACAATGCCGGTTCTGTGTCGAGCAGGTGTTCACGAAGCACTCTGGGCACCATGCCTCCTCCAATACCAGTGGAGTCGGTTATCCATCTGATGGACTGTGGCTTTGCACTCCCCAGGATGGTACAGTGGGCATGGAGGCCCCTCGTGGATCTGGCGTCGTGGACTCATGTGGCTGAGGTGCCCCCCTTTCCCTTCCCCCTGAGGTGCCTGTTGTTTTCTCATCTGATGCCCCAGCAGTGTTCTCTCCAATGGTTTCCGGTCTCCTGTGTGGGCTTTGCCCATGTGTTTGTACACATTGGCCCACGGACTATGGATATTGAACGGACTGTGCAGGACTTATTGACTATGTATATACTTTGCACTATGTTCATTATTTATTTTGTATATTTCATATGGCATATTTACCATGACTTAAATGAACCTATTTTATACATAAATTTTAAACTTCATTTGAATTATGTCTTTGCATTCTTCCGGGGGGTTTGGGGGGTGTCACTCTGACTTGTTGCTCTGCATTGGTGTGTAGGTATTGGGGGGGTGGGTTGGGGGGTGGGTGTATCGCGTATGTGTGTGCCCGTAAGCTTTCCTCCTCCCCCCTCCCCTGTGTCGTAGGTGCAGTACTCACCGTTGTCGTCTGCGCCGGCGTTCGTACTCCTGGTAGATGAGCAGGTAGACAATAGCCGGTAGGATGTGTAATTTGGGCTCCATGCTGTCCTCCTTCCTCGTGGAGTGTGTATAGGTGAGCGTTTTCCCGTTCGTAGTCTGTTTCCGCCGTGTTTTTATCGGCGGGGCTCCCGCCCCGGAAAAGGTGGCGGATTGGTGAGTTGTGATAGGGTGGGCGGTACATTGTCTGCCGCCTGCCTGTTGGCGGTGACCGCCGCGCTGTTTGTCAGTCCCGCCGTGGCGGTCGGAGTGGTAATGTGGCGGGCTGTGTTGGCGGTTCCCGCCAGGGTCAGAATTCCATTTTTTGGACCGCCTGCCTGCTGGCGGGTTGGCCGCCGCTTTATTACCGACCGCCAGGGTTAGAATGACCCCCAGAATCCTATAAAACAGATTCAATAGGCAAACTATTTTTGATTCAACCACAGGATCCTTCCAATACACTGTGGCAGTATCTGGTGGAATGTCACAACCAACTTTGAGTGGTGTGATGCAACACATGAACAGCTTCATATACTTAACACAAAATGAGCATTTTGCAAATGTGTAGGGGGTGAGTAGGCTATGGGTCAAGTTACACATGTGGTAAATGTCACAACTTTAAAAATGTCCAAATGAAGAGGATGTGGTGAAGGATCCTAAAACAGAATAACAAGAAAAAATTATTGAATTTACATGAGAGAATAGACACATTCCAAATTACAAAAAATGAGGACACATTTACTTAGAATAATCAAAGATAAACAATGTAAATGAACACAGTAGTTAATGTGTCACTTTTCATCAACATACATTTTTGGCCTGGAATTTACTATGCTATCCCTTTCTGAAAATGTCCAGCACAGAGTGGTAGGCTCTTTATATGACAAGTTCTTTGGACATTGAATGTAATGTTATATAAGGATATATTTAAACTTGTAAAGTTGTCAATAACATCTTTTGTACATCAATTCCTTCCTCTTCACCACTATCATCTTCATTTGGCATTTCAACATCCTCATGCAGTAGCTCATCACGGTCCCGATCCTCTGCAAGTATGGGATGTTCAGTCGCAGACTATGTTGTGCAACATGCAGCAGGTCACTGTGATTTTGCACACCTTATCAGCTCAGTAAACGAGAACTGCAACAGTCTTATCCAGACTGCCAAATTTGACCTTTAGAAGTCCAAAAGCCTGCTCCACATGTTCTTCCGTGGGCATCACTGAAGTGAACTTCCCCTGGCATTGTTGGATATGTCAGCTGTGCCAACAGCCACGTTAATTTAGGATAAGCTGAGTCTCCGTTATGAAAAGCGCACAGTGTGTGCCCAGGGCCGGTAAATCAAATGTAACTAGTGTGCCTGCAGCCCTGATTGTGCCACCCACAAGGGTAGCCCTGTAAATATGGCTCAGGCTCGTCATTGCACTGCCTTTAGATGCACTTTGAAACTGCCATGTCAACCAAGCACGTGTACCTACTTGCCAGGCCCAATCCTTCCCTTTTATTATCTGTAAGTTACCCCTAAGGTAGGCGCAAGGTAGCCCCATGGACAGGTGCGGTATATTTAAAAGGTAGGACATGTACTGGTATGTTTTATATGTCCTTATAGTAAAATACTACTCCTTTTGTTTTTCACTATTGCAATGCCTATGTCTCCCATAGGGTAACATGACGATTGTCTTGAAATATCTGATAACTGTTATTTCCCACTGGGAGCAGACAGAGATCGGAGTTTGGGGTCTCTTAACTCACATATTAAAAATACATATTTTGGTGAAGTTGGTTTTAGAATTGTGAATTTGAAAATGCCACTTTTAGAAAGTGGGTATTTTCTTGCTTAACCATTATGGGCCTCTACCTGTCTGCTGAACATGTCTGGGTCAGGATAACAGTTGGGCTCTTTGTGCATTCACAGTAGACAGTCACATACAGGGAGCTGAGGTGTGCCCTGCATATCCTGATTGCCCATCACCAAGCTGATAGGTCTTATTGAGCTAGAATGGTGGGAGGAGATGATTCTTACACCTGAATAGGGATGTGCCTGTCATCACACAAAGCAGTCTCCAATCCCCTGGGAAGGAAAAGGGAGGGTCTTGTGCACTACAAAGACTTCTCTTTGAAGTTTGAAGTTTGCCTACGTCAAAGACAGAAATGGGTATAAGTGCTGGACCTCTAAAACCACAGAGATAGAACCTGTTTGGACTGAGGAATCTCTGCCAAGAAGAAGAGCTAGATGCTGTAGGAGGGGCTGTCATTTTGTCTGTTGCTTTGTTGTGCTGGCCTGCCGCTTGCTGCTTCTGTCCTGGGAGTGAAAGGACTGGCCTTGGCTTTCTACATTATGCTTCCAAAGGTTCTCCAAATACTTGGACTGAGTTTGCCTCCAGTTTAGAAGTCTCAGGGACATTAAAGACGTCACCTGCCAGTGCCTTGGCTCTGTTGCTGAGAGTCCTGACTTGCTAAGTGGTGCTAAATCCAATTTCTGAGTCCTTGAGAGTAAGTTCTGGTGCAACAAGGAAGAATCTAGTGCATTGACTTCCAGAAGAACTTCGGGACCGGTACTGCTCTCTGACCCTGCGTCGCTGCCTCCATCTGAGCTATGGTCCCTGCTCGGAGCAGTGACTACGACCTACAATGCAGGCCCAACGCCACCACAGTGCCTCCAAAGTCCTGCCACAGCGGGAGTCCAGCATGCCATGTTACTGAATTTTGTGGCACCTGACTCAAACTCTGCAGCAGGCCCTGTGGCCCCATGGTGATTGCGACACCGCGAAGTTGACACCTCGCATCTTGACTTGCTGGATTCATTGACTCCACCTTGTCATAAGGAACCAACACTTAACCTCCCCTGACTTGTAGTAAGAAACTGACGCCTCACCTCCCCAATGCAGTAAGGAATCAATGCCACACTGGCTCCAGTGACGCCTCACCTCCCGGACTCCGCGCAACGTCTTTGTTTCCTCATCCTTTTCCAAGGTACTGTAACTGGGTTGTACACGACTCCGTGGCCTGCAGTGCTTCCTCTCTGGTGGTGGCAGACTATTGGAAGTGACTTCTTCAAGCTATTTTGATAGCCTCAGTTTGAGCTATTGTGTTTGTAAGCACTATATTACATTTTAGCATTGAAAATGTTATAATCTTCATTCCTGTCGACTCCATGGAGTCCCAGGAGTGCAAGTATAGTAGGGTTATTCTTCTTTGAGAGTGCTGTTGAGCTTTGCGGTGTCTTGTGAGAATTGATGAGTTGGTGTGTTGTGCTGTGTGGTGTCTGTTGAGCCTAAGAAAGCTTTGTGTTTTTAGGACCATAATTCTAGCTATGTATTTTGCTTGTGCTTAAAAATATACATACTTGTTGTAAGAGATCAAAAGTTGTTATCAGACGCCTCATAGTCTAAGATACCAGGATATATATTCAGCATTTTATGTTGTAACTTGTCTGTTAAGGCTTGTTGTGAGGACTGTGAAGTACTATCAGCCTCACATTGCGATAGGGACTTTAACTTCTACTGTGAGATCATACTAACAGATACTGGTGGTTGGTTAGTACTTTTGCCCAGAGAAGTAGACTGAACTAGTCAGAGTGAGTCTCCACTGGTTGAGATTTCACTTTGAATGAGTGTTAATAAATTAATATTTCCTAGTGTTGGTCCTTGATCACCTTTAGAGTTATTGTGCATTTTTAATTTCTTTAGTGGAATGAAGAAGAGGTTGTTTTGTCTCTGGCTTCTGTTAATTTGCTATTGCCAAGCTGAAACACTGCTGAGGGAGAACTGCTGTGAGACGATGCACATTGCGCCATAGAGTGCTGCACTGGTATAGATAGTTTGGAGTAACCTGCACTGGGACTGGTAGTTTTGTCAATTACTATTGTGCAGTGAGTGAGCCACTTTGTGGTGTCACACTGCGATTGGAAGTTAGTGTTGTTGTGTATTACCCTCTGATTTACTGGGAATGGTTGGTTATTTCTCTTTACGCTTAATTGGAGATATTGTATTAAAACGTAGACGAAAGAGCTGTTTTTAAAGCCGATATAAGAATACCTATCCAAGAGGGTGAGAAGTATCCTCTAGGAGGCCATCAGGTCATGACATAGCCAAAAATATCAGACTCCATACATATACTGGATTAAGCAATTGAATAAGATCAGGATGAAAGAAGGGTCCTTGCAGTTCCCTCAATAAGGTATGGTAACTTGAATACAATAGAAAATTTGAGACGGGTACTGGTGCTGGGTTCAAATGATGTGGGCTCAGTCCTTCTCACCGAGGCAAGGAGGGCAGCAGGCTGCAGGTCAGCACAGTACGAAAGCAGTTGTTCCAAAGCAGCACTCCAGCAGAGTTGCGGTCCTTCGGCAGCACAGCAGTCCTTCTTTCTGGCAGAGTATCCACAGGTCCACAAGTGTACTGAGTTGGTAGGGTCAGAAGTCCAGTTCTTATACCCAGTGGTACCTTTAAAGTAAGGGAGACATCAAAGAAGGACTTTAAAGTGCACACAGGTCCTGCCCTGGCTCCAGACTCACAGCAAGGGGTAAAGCAGTCATTTCTGTGGAGGCAGGACACCTCCTTTTCAGACGTAAGTGTGAGGCTGTGGCCAGCTCCTCCCTCCCATCCTGCCGCGGATTGCCCTACAGGATGTCAATAGCCCATCAGTCACACTTGAACTCCCATTCTGTGTGACTGCCTAGAGGGAATGCACAAAGCCCAGATGTCACCCACCCCAGACATGTATTGGTGACAGGCTGCAGGCACACAGAGCTAAGAGCAGGAAAATACCAACTTTCTAAAAGTGGCATGTTAAAAATTGTAACAGCAAATCTGACTTTACCATTAAAGAGGATTTAATATTACAATTCAATAGGTACTAAACATGACATCTAAATGTTGCAGCATTGCTGAGTAGCTTATAGGTGGTGGCCCCAGTTGGACTCAGCATTTAGCAATGTGAAGGCATTGTGATGGGGCACCCTTTTACTGTAATGGTTCCCCACCCATATGAGATTCTAGTTACCCATACTCCAAGCCAACACATGACCCACAGCAGTCTAATAAGGTATGAGAAACCAATCCTTGCTGCTTAAAATGTAATCTTTAAAAGATGTTCATGTTTTAATCCTGCTACGTTCCTGCTGTTGCCTGAGAGGGATGAAAATGATTATGACCTCAATTGTTTTGATGTGGTAGAACTGTGATCCAAATCAAGACCTAACATATAAATTGCCTTCTGGATTAACCTGATTATTTGCTGTTCATGGACTGCTCTTATTTGAGAACTGAAAGAGGGATTCTGAAAGTAGCCTATGCCATCTGCACCTTAGAAGGTGTAGTTAAAGACTCCTTTTTGGGCAATGCAACTTCTGCTCAGGTGGCTGAACTGATTGTTCTTTCTTGAGCCTGTTGTGTATTTTCCAATTTAAGAGTCACCATTTACACTGGTAACCAGTACAGGTTTGTTGTGGTCCATAATTTTAGACAGCTGTGGTCCCAGAAAGATTGTGGCCCTCATTCTGACCTTGGCGGTCTTTTCGCAAGACCGCTGAGTTACCGCCGCGGTGAAGACCGCCGACCGCGGCGGTGTGCCGCTGTGCGCATTCTGACCGCTGGGAGCGTTCCGCCGGAAAACCGCCAGCAGCCACACTGGCGGTCGGCGGGAAAGTGGAGACTGGTCAACCTCCACCGCCACGCCAGCAGAACACCGCCCACAGAATTACGACCCACATTTCTGTGTGGCGGTCTTCTGTTGGCGGTCTTCTGTTGGCGGTCACGTCCCTATGGCTCCCGTCGCCTCCCGGAGGACCAACGCACAAGGTAAGTTGATCGTCCGTGAGGGGAGGGGGTGGGGGGGTGTTGTGTGATGTGGGCGTGCATGGGGGTGTGCGTGTGAGTGTGTAGAGGGGGTGTGTGAGTGCGTGTATGCGGGCGGGGGGTGCTGCTGTGTCTATGGGTAATGTGTGCTGTTCGGCAGGTGCGCATGTCGGCATGTATGTGTGCGGGTATGTGTCCCCGTTGTGTATGTGTGTGTAGGGGGTGTGTATATGTGCATGTTGGGGGTGTGTGCATGTCGGGGTACATGTATGTGCATGTCGGGGTGGGGGTGGGGAGGGGGTTCGTACCACCTCTGGGGGTGGCAGGGGGGTGGAGGGTGTGGGGGGAGGCCTCGGGTGGGTAGTGGGGGGTGGGGGAGACCCCTATCAGTGCCAGGGAAGGAATTCCCTGGCCCCGATAGTGCTTACCGCCATGGTTCGCACGGCGGTTCCCGCCCGCAAGAAACCGCGGCGGTAGGCAGGGTCATAATACCCTTGGCGGTCTTGGGACGACCGCCGGGCCGGAGTGCGCAAACTCAAGCCCCGCGGTCATGACCGCCGTGGCGGTCGGAGTGGAGAAGTAGCGGTCGGTCGCGGCGGGGACCGCCGCGGTCAGAATGCCATTTTTAATACCGCCGGTCTGTTCGCGGTCCGACCGCCGTCTCTCCGCCGACCGCCAGGGTCAGAATGAGGGCCTGTATGTCCTTGTCTGAATGCAAATTTATTATGAACATTATGTTAAGGAGCTCCTCAAAGCCTTAAAGAGACTAGCTGAAGTAGCCATGGTGAAGTGCACAGCACACAGGACTAGACATGATTTTTGTAAATACAGGAAACAGGTATGCTGATAAAACAGCTAGATGTTGTGCTCTTTGTTCCTCTGCCTTCAGTGGAGATTTAGCAAATGAATCAGAATATTACCCTTTCTTTAACCTGTACGTTTAACCCGTGCTGATAACAAGTGGGAAGAGGTGAAAAGACTGCAGGAAAAAGCACCAGAGTGGGAACAGAAGAGGTGGGTCAGAGCAGGATGTACTACGAATGAGGATGAAGTTTAGGTCTCTGTTGATGGTCGTCCTGTGTTGCCTAAGTTGATGTTACCCAGTATGGCACAGTTTTTCCATGAGGCTACACATATTGGCCAAGATGCTATGGTACATCTGTATTTTGTACCTATTGTTCATTAATAGGTTGCACGTAGTTGCAGCCGAGTTGTGTCACAGACGTGTCAGCAGTTGAATGCAGGCTGAGGAATTACTGTCCTTCCTAGTTACATTGAAAGATCAGGTGGTTTCTTCAATCGCATGTAGCTTGTTTTTGTTGAGGTACCTGTCTGTATTTGGCTCCATTAAATTTTGGTAGTGGTCTGTCTCTTCTCCCTTTGAGTGGTGAAATACCCTACCAGGAGAAATGACAGACTTACTGTGGCCACGTTGCTGTTATGAGAATTCACTCACTGTGGGATCCCAGTTTCTCTTGATTCCGATTGTGGCAGCCATTTTAAAAATGAAGACATTACACTTCTGTGTGCAGCATTGCAGGTGGACCAGTAATTTTACTGTAAGTACTGTCATGCAGCTTCCAGAACTGTGGAATGGGTTAATGGGACATTAAAGGCTCATATTACTATTTTGTGTGCACCCACATCTGAAATGGCTTGAGACTCTTCCTTCTGTGTTGATTAATTTGATGGGCATTCCAGATAAGAGGACAGGACTGTCCTACCATGAGATCATCATGTGTAGACCCACAAGGCTTTCTGCTGTTCCTGAAACAGCACTTATAAATATTACAGATTCAAATCTTCTTGAATACTGCAAATTCTTGGTTGACATGGTGGATTCTGTCTCTCATCAGGGCGAATTGGCGTCTCTAGTACTGAGTAAGGGGCAGTGCCATGACCTCAATACTTGTGATTGGGTTTTGGTGAAGAAGCATGTGAAGAAATTGTGCATGGATCCCAGATGGTGTGGCACTTTCCAGGTCATCCTGGTCAATAATACCACTGCTCGTGAGCTCAAATCTGATATCTATCATTAACCTTCCATTTACCCATTGTTGCTTTTTTCTTCCTCTTGTCCGATGTTTCATTTTTCAATTGCTCTTTAACTTTTCATTCTTCTCTCTCACACACATTCAGTTCATCTCCATCTTTGTTACGATCTTTCTATGTTTTTTCTTTCCATTTCATTCAATTTTTTATTCTTTGCTTTCATCAAAATTTGCACAATGTCATGCACTTTCTTGACTTTTGTGTCATTTTTGTTTCAATCTTAATTTTT
This sequence comes from Pleurodeles waltl, assembly GCF_031143425.1. NCBI lineage: Eukaryota > Metazoa > Chordata > Amphibia > Caudata > Salamandridae > Pleurodeles > Pleurodeles waltl. Next base: position 398,152,040 of record NC_090439.1, read on the forward strand.
GTTTACACATTCCTCTTCTTGTCTAGGCTTCTCTGTTTAACTCAAAGGGTGAAATAGTAGTTTACTTATTCCTTGTTTTAGATATTCACACCAATGCAGTGTAGGTTAAACCCAGCTGTAAGTACAGGCTGAGTGAAGATATGCACTGTTTTTGTTTCTCTTTGGTCCCATTTCCATTTCCATGGACCTACTTTCGACTACCATAACATATTATGTATGGCTGACAGTGGGTTCAGGGAAGAGTCAAAAATAAAATGTTTCCTGTTAGATGTGGATTTCCAGGTTGCCAATTTCCTTTCTACCTTTCATCCTAAATTCCATCTCTTTTTTTCCTTTCTTACTTATGCGCACTATTTGCCTCCCACCACTTTTTTGCCATTTTCATAATTAGTCTTTTTTCCATCAGTGTTTTTGACTAGTCACCAGTGTGCTGCTCTGTCATGAGAACATTTTGTTACAACCTTTATTAGAATCTGTCTGCCCAGCCATGAGTCACAGATTTGAGTGGCTATGACAAAATTTCAATTGCTCCATTGGCGATGCCAGTTTTATATTTATTTCTTCTGTGGAGAAACAATTGATGTCTCGACACTCTTCAATACACTGCATGAGAGGAATACGCAAAATATTTTCTAATTGAAAGAAACCTAGGTCACCTAAGGTCTCCCAAATGCAGTCAGAATTGTCCTACAATGGCTACTGTAGATCTAAAAGCCATGTGTATTACGTTTAACAGAAGATTATCAATTGTTATTGTTAATGCTTATATACGATCGGTCCCAAATGGCTCCGAGTCCCATACCCTGGCTATTCTGTCTGAATTTGTAGGCAGCCTCCACCCCTCAACTATTCTAATCATAGCTGGAGATTTTAACTGTACCTTCGAGCCTTCTATTCTCACAAGTGGTTTAACTGATGAAGAAGATGAGCAGTGGGGGATCCCACAACTATCTATTACCCAGCCTTGCAAAAAATCTCGGGTGGCCATGCAATTAGCCACATTATGTTTAAATCATGGCCTTAGGGCCTGTAACGGTAGAACTCAATCTGATATGAACAGCGCACCTACTTTTAAAAGGGGCATGTCGACAAGCACTATTGATTACTTCTTGGTCGATGTTAGGTTGTGGCCCCAATTGGTAGATATGAAAATAGAAGTAAGATGTGACAGTGACCATTTCCCCTTGCTCCTTACTCTTTCTGGAGAAACGTTCAGGAGAACACTTAATAACCATGTCACAATCATTCCGCCATCTTGTTGGAATAACAAATTCACCAAGATTACATGGCCAAAAGTGGTGTCCAACCCTCATCATATCAGAGCAATATATCAGATTTTTTTAAATAATTTGGCAGAGTATGAAGACCAGGCAGTGGGGAATATTCCGATTCTCAAAATACATGATAACATGTATACCCAACTACGGTCTTTTTTTTATAAAACAAGGCGGTCAAAGCCACATGAAGGGAAAGGGGCACGCAAGGGATGGTTTGATGAGAGGTGCTCAAAGGCTAAGTCTGGGTTAAGAGTTGCAGTAATGTCTGGTTCCCAGGGGGAAATTAAACAAGCCAGGTCCCTATACAAAGCAACTTTGTCTAATGCTAAAAAGCAGTGGGAGGATTCCCTGTGGCAGGAATTATTAGATGCTTCCAGAGAGAAGAACAATAAGCGTTTCTGGGAGCTTCTGTCTAAAAGAGAAAATGGAGGTAGGAGTTGTCCCAGCAACCATATCCAACCAGAAAGCTGGGTAGAGCATTTTACTACTCTCTATGCCCTACCAGAGGGCCCAATGGACACCAATGTGGTCCACTCTCCAACAGAATTGTTGGAACCAAATTCCCGTATGGCCCCCCAAGTGGAGTCTCAGTGTGTCCCTGAGCGTTGCCTCATTTTTAAAATAGAAGAGACACTTGAGGCTATAAATAGCCTAAAACCTGGCAAAGCACCTGGACCAGATAAGCTTCCTGGAGATCTTTATAGATCAGAACCACATATCTGGTCCTGGTATATAAATGCCATTTCAAATAGTATAGCGGCAGGGGGGCAATTTCCAGGTACATGGAAGGGGGCAGAGATCATACCCATTTATAAAAAAGGGAATGCTAATCTCCCAGCCAACTACAGGCCAATTAGCCTTATAGACAACCTACAAAAGATCTTTGCAAAACAAATTTTACAGAGGTTAATCAATTGGGTTGAGGAGTACCAAATCCTTTCCCATCTACAGGCAGGGTTTCGTGCAAAAACAAGCACGATAGACCAGGTTTTTCGATTGGCCATATTGCACTGGAAATATGTACTTGTGGCCAAACAATGCCTGTATGTGGTATTTATAGACCTGCGATCGGCTTTTGATTTGGTCCCAAGAGCCAAACTGTGGGAAGTGCTGGGTAGATTGGGAATCCCAGAGGATCTATTACTCCTGTTAAAACGACTGCATGAGAACACTTATGCCCAAGTGAGGTGGGGTGAACAAGGCGAACTGACAGAACGGATTCCAATCAGAAGAGGAGTTCGCCAAGGTTGCGTGTTAGCCCCCCTACTGTTTACTATATTTATCAACGAAGTAGTAAAGGCTGTGTCCACAGGCCAGAATGATGCCCCTTCCCTGAATACACAAAAAATCCCTATCTTGCTCTTTGCCGATGATTCACTCCTCATTTCTAAGACACCAATGGGGTTGCAGACCCTTGTTGACCGGTTTAACCAATTCTGTAGCGATTATGGGCTGGAGGTTAACATTAACAAAACAAAATTGATGGTCTTATCCAAGGGACCTAGGAAAAGATGTTCCATCCACATTGAGGGAGTACCGCTGAAGGAAGTAAGCTCTATAGATTACTTGGGAGTTAGGTTAACGAGTAAACTACTATGGGAAGAGCAGATTACGAAAAGTGCAGGGCTCCTTCAACATAGAGCCTCATCCATATTGCGTTTTTATCAAAGCTCCTTTACAAAGGTTGTTTCCCCAGCAATAAAAATTTACACGGCTAAGGCTCAAAGTGCAGCCCTGTACGGAGCGGAGGTATGGGGTTACGCTAACTGCAATAAGATCAGTGTGGGGGAAAACAACTTTGCAAGGGCTTTAATTGCATGTCCACGCACTACACCCTTGCTTCCATTATTTCTAGATCTGGGGTTAAGCCGAGTAGCAGACCTAGCTACTCTAAGACCTCTCCTTTATTGGATTAGATTTTGGACAACCCCCGAACTAGATATATATAAGACCGCATTACTCGATTTACTGAAATGCCAAAATGCTAATACTCTTCCCTGGATTCGCCATGTGGCCCATTGGCTTCGGCTTTTGGGCTTGGGCGACTATTGGGAAAATCCCCACAAATTAGAGAGACGGCACAAAAATGTTTTAAAGTTAACCTATTGGTTTTACGTTAAGGACAACTACATAATCCATAAATCCCATGGTCGCTTAACTAATTCCTTTACTGATATTAAATGGTCCCCAAAGTTTGAATCCTATTTGGATGTGATACCGGACTTGCAAGGCAAGAGCTTATACGCAAGGTTTCGTTTTGGCTCACTGCCCCTGATGTCTTTGATTCATAGGTGGGGGTCGATTAATCTTCCCGATACATGCCCTGCCTGTGGCAGTATTTTTTAAACCATTGAGCATTTTATGTTCTTCTGCCCAGCCTATGCGATTCCGCGAACAAAATGGATCCGCAAGATTTGCAGGGACATGGGATTCAAGAATTGCTCCTTGGCTCTACGGGTTCTAAAAAGCCATAATTCAGCTGGCGTAATTCTTTCAATAAGTAAGTATTTAGCAACAGCTTGGCGCATACGTTGCCATCTTCAAAAAGTTATTTAAGGTCTTATCTCTATATAGGTAAGATTTAGAGCCATATGTGCAAATCAAGTTATTGTTTTAATGTTTTACACCTATTTACAGACATGTATTTATTTATTTACTTAAGAATTATTATATTCTGTTTTATGTGCTTCTATGGTCATTGATGAACTAAGTTGATGATGAAGATGATCTGGATGAAGTGGGTTGGATAGGGCTTGGAATAGATTTTTCAGACATTATGTAGGTAATCATTATGTGTTTCTGCCATTTTAACACTAGTTTTAGCCATAAAGAGCTATTTTTTATGCATCTGTCTGGTACTCGTGCCATTTTAACATGAATCCGATAACCATTTTAAGTTAATATATAAGCTTTTTATCACACTGTGCTTGTGTCTTAACGACTTGACAGTGCTTAAATTTGCCAAATGATTGTGCCGGTAGTAGGCTCTCTTTGTTAAAGTATGCCATCTAAATTATTAAGGAATTATATTATTATGTAACATCAAATCAGCACTTTAAATTTTTACATCTTGGGTCGGATAGTTTGTATTTATCTTGATGATGATACCATCTGGGAAATATGTATTTTGAAATCGCCCCATATTGTTTTAAGAGTTTTAAATATTTATACTATTTTAACGTTATGAAGCAATTGTCTCAGAAACCCTGGTATCTAAATGTTAAGTTATGTATCGGGATTAATGGTGGATTATAGTAGGCCATTGCCTATAGAAGCTTTTCCTATTCTAAACCTTACTATTTTCAGCCAGTGTAAAAGTATAATGAAGAAAACGTACCTTTTTTGTACAATTTAATATGTAACTTTTATGACCTATGGTCGAATAAAGTATATGATGATGATGATGATGATGTCCTACAAGGTGCAATGTCATTCTATAAAGTTTTGAATATGTAAGAGAGACAGTACAAGACTATCTGAAATTGGACATGCGGAGATGGAAAGAAAACTATGGAGATGTTAATTGCTGGATTTTCCATCTCACCATCCCAGTGCCAGCACCAGAGTTGGAGAACTATGGCCCTCATTCTGACCCTGGCGGTCAAAGACCGCCAGGGCGGAGGACCGCGGGAGCACCGCCGACAGGCCGGCGGTGCTCCAATGGGGATTCCGACCGCGGCGGTAAAGCCGCGGTCGGACCGGCACCACTGGCGGGCTCCCGCCAGTGTACCGCCGCCCCATTGAATCCTCCACGGCGGCGCAGCTTGCTGCACCGCCGCGGGGATTCCGACCCCCCCTACCGCCATCCAGATCCCGGCGGTCCGACCGCCGGGATCCGGATGGCGGTAGGGGGGGTCGCGGGGCACCTGGGGGCCCCTGCAGTGCCCATGCCACTGGCATGGGCATTGCAGGGGCCCCGTAAGAGGGCCCCTACATGTATTTGACTGTCTGCTGCGCAGACAGTGAAATACGCGACGGGTGCAACTGCACCCGTCGCACAGCTTCCACTCCGCTGGCTCGATTCCGAGCCGGCTTCATCGTGGAAGCCTCTTTCCCGCTGGGCTGGCGGGCGGTCTGAAGGCGACCGCCCGCCAGCCCAGCGGGAAAGTCAGAATTACCGCCGCGGTCTTTCGACCGCGGAACGGTAACCTGACGGCGGGACTTTGGCGGGCGGCCTCCGCCGCCCGCCAAGGTCAGAATGAGGGCCTATGTCTGTTTTTATTGTTGCCCAACATCAACTATTCCCTGCACATTGTCAGGGAGGAACATTTCTTCCTTTGTCACAATGGTGGCCTCTCTGTTACTGATGCATCCTTTGTGTGAATGAATTCATCAAACTAAACATATTTTGCTAGGAATCCTCCTGGAGAGCAGCAGGTAATGTTGTGTTTGGACTTAGTCACTTCCTCCTGGCTAGTGTTAGAGTTGTTATGGTCTTCTGCATTTCTACACTCTCTCCATTTGAACGCAACTGTTAGTAAGTGTGCATGTAATGTTTATGGGCCAGTCATACAAATAATAAATTACACTCTATGCATATGTATTGATGTTACATAAAAAAAAATAAAAAAAAAACTCTTGTAAGGCATTTGTAAAACCCATAGGTTTTGTGGCACTAATGAGAGAAAGGATCCAGATCCAGACTAACTAGTCAGGGGCATATTTGAACAAAATGTGAAGTATTGATGTTTTTTCCTGAAGTCAAAACATTCTGAATTCTCCAGAAATAAACTGGCAAAGCTTCCCAGAGAGAAATGCTTAACAGAAAAAGGACGGTCAATCTCACCATTGCCTGTGAAACTGGGGAACGGTAAGATACTTTAGAGTGGCTGAGAGCAACAGATGAGGAGTGTAGAGTGGTCATTTTTATGTATCCTTTGCGCATTTGCTTCAGGCGTTAGGCCTTTGTGCACTTTGCCCTGGATGTATTTTATTCCTTTGCTTGCAGCATAGAGCCTCTGTGCACTTTGCTCTAAATGCATTTTATTCAGCTTCGTACTGTTATTTTACAAATAGCCAGTTCTACGGTCTTGTTTTATTTTTTCTATCACACTGTTTAGCCTACTTCAGCACTGGAGTTCTCAATAACACATTCTTGTTCACTCTGTGCTTCAGTCAAGGATACAGTCTGGTACATTGCCGATAGACGTGGTAGGAGTTTAGTCTTTGGATTACTTGCGTAGGGACGTTTTGTGATCACACTGACATGTTAGTTATAAAAACACTTCCTTGTCCTAATACACGCAAGAGGGAGATTCCGACCAGGGAACCACAACTAGACGCTGACTGCCTTGTTGCAGATACTGAACCAGATCACAGGCCTTTGCTCAGGTATGAGGGTTGATGTCTTCCCTGGGAATCTGAAAGGCAAGTTAGTAGCTTAACATGCTGTGCTTGAAATATAACTTACTGAGAGAGAATAGAATCTATTAACACCATGATAGCGTTGTTCTTATGTTTCACTCTCATCGTGACTATTTCAATCCTACTGTGTTGTATGGTTCTGGTTATTGCGGCTCACGCCTTATTATCCAAAATGCAGTCGTTTTATTAAAAACAATATATAAAACTTAAACTGCCTATGTCATTTGTATATGAGATCATACTGTAAATGAGAGAGCTGGTTAGGACCTGACTGACCACGACTTCCCTGAGAAGTTCTAAAGATGTCATGCGCTCGGCTGCCCAATCATCCCTCCCCCTTGGGAGAGATGAGGCACTGCTAGTTAGCTGGAGCAAAACCGGATTGAGGGTGACAGAGGTCCTTCCAAGTGGGTCAGACTCAGTCCCCCACACCAGGAACGATCCTGCTACCTAGAAATCCAGTGGTCTCATTTTTAGGAGGTGGAGCTGGGGGCGGGAGGGGGGCGGGGCCGATGCGGCGGGAAAACGGGCGAGGGAGCGGTGAGTGGGGAGGGGGGTTGGAAATAATGCTAGGTAGCTAGAGGGGAAGGGGAGGTGGGAGGGCAGGGGGTGTAGAGTAGGGGGAAAAAGTCAGGGAAGCGGGCGGATGGCGCTGGATTGGCGGTGGGGCGGTCAGAGGAGGAGGGAGACGCGCAACGGGAGAGAGCGAGATCATGCGCACAGAGAGGACAAAAACAATAAAGTGACTACTAGGCAATATAGGTACAGATACAGAATACAGATACTAGTGAATACAATACAGATACAGAATCCAGTTACTAGAGAATACAGTGGGCACAACAGAGACAACAACACAACAGAGACACAAACGAAGAGACAAACAAAGTGAATACAAACACGACAGAAGCAAACCTTACTGCCCACCACTGGGCCACCAGGGATGAAGCGCAGGCGGGGGCCTGCGGGTGGAGGAGGGCCTCGAACAAGGGCAGCAGCGGCAGTCAGGGACAGAGCACCTGCAGGGTTCGCTGCGCGGTGGGGGGAGCGTCCTGTCCTGACAACAAGGCCAGAGAACGCACCCTCGAAGCGCAGCGACCTGCATTAAGAGGGGGTGGAGGGAGGGAGGAGGAGCTGGGGGCGGGAGGGGGGCGGGGCCGAAGCGGCGGGAAAACAGGTGAGGGAGCAGCGAGTGGGGAGGAGGGGTTGGAAATAACACTAGGTAGCTAGAGGGGAGGGGGAGGTGGGAGGGCAGGGGTGTAGAGTAGGGGAAAAAAGTCAGGGAAGCGGGCGGATGGCGCTGGATTGGGGGTGGGGTGGGTCAGAGGAGGAGGGAGACGTGCAAGGGGAGAGAGCGAGATCAAGCGCACAGAGAGGACAAAAACAATAAAGTGACTATTAGGCAATACAGGTACAGATACAGAATACAGATACTAGTGAATACAATACAGATACAGAATACAGTTACTAGTGAATACAGTGGGCACAACAGAGACAACAACACAACAGAGACAGAAACGAAGAGACAAACGAAGTGAATACAAACACGACAGAAGCAAACCTTACTGCCCACCACTGGGCCACCAGGAATGAAGCTCAGGCGGGGGCCTGCGGGTGGAGGAGGGCATCGCACTGGGGCAGCAGTGGCAGTCAGGGACAGAGCACCTGCAGGGTGCGCTGCGTGGCGGGGTGAGCATCCTGTCCTGACAACAAGGTCAGAGAACGCACCCTCGAAACGCAGCGACCTGCAGTAAGAGGGGGTGGAGGGAGGGAGGAGGAGCTGGGGCGGGATGGGGGCGGGGCCAAAGCAGCGGGAAAACGGGCAAGGGAGCGGCTAGTGGGGAGGAGGGGTTGGAAATAACGCTAGGTAGCTAGAGGGGAGGGGAGGTGGGAGGGCAGGGGGTGTAGAGTATGGGAAAAAAGTCAGGGAAGTGGGCGGATGGCGCTGGATTGGGTTGGGGGGGTCAGAGGAGGAGGGAGACGTGCAAGGGGAGAGAGCGAGATCAAGCGCACAGACAGGACAAAAACAATAAAGTAACTACTAGGCAATACAGGTACAGATACAGAATACAGATACTAGTGAATACAATACAGATACAGATACAGATACAGATACAGAATACAGTTACTAGTGAATACAGTGGGCACAACAGAGACAACAACACAACAGAGACAGAAACGAAGAGACAAACAAAGTGAATACAAACACGACAGAAGCAAACCTTACTGCCCACCACTGGGCCACCAGGGATGAGGCGCAGGCGGGGGCCTGCGGGTGGAGGAGGGCCTCGAACAAGGGCAGCAGCGGCAGTCAGGGACAGAGCACCTGCAGGGTGCGCTGCGCGGCGGGGGGAGCTTCCTGTCCTGACAACAAGGTCAGAGAACTCACCCTCAAAGCGCAGCGACCTGCATTAAAAGGGGGTGGAGGGAGGAGGAGCTGTGGGTGGGAGGGGGGCGGGGCCAAAGCGGCGGTAAAACGGGCGAGGGAGCGGCGAGTGGAGAGGGGGGGTTGGAAATAACGCTAGGTAGCTAGTGGGGAGGGGGAGGTGGGAGGGCAGGGGGTGTAGAGTAGGGGAAAAAAGTCAGGAAAGCGGGCAGATGGTGCTGGATTGGGGATGGGGCGGGTCAGAGGAGGAGGGAGATGCGCAAGGGGAGAGAGCGAGATCAAGCGCACAGAGAGGACAAAAACAATAAAGTGACTACTAAGCAATACAGGTACAGATACAGAATACAGATACTAGTGAATACAATACAGATACAGATACAGAATACAGTTACTAGTGAATACAGTGGGCACAACAGAGACAACAACACAACAGAGACAGAAACGAAGAGACAAATGAAGTAAATACAAACACGACAGAAGCAAAACTTACTGCCCACCACTGGCCAACCAGGGATGAGGCGCAGGCGGGGGCCTGCAGGTGGAGGAGGGCCTTGAACAAGGGCAGCGGCAGTCAGGGACAGAGCACCTGCAGGATGCGCTGTGCGGCGGGGGGAGCGTCCTGTCCTGACAACAAGGTCAGAGAACGCACCCTCGAAGCGCAGCGACCTGCATTAAGAGGGGGTGGAGGGAGGGAGGAGGAGCTGGGGGCGGAGCCGAAGCGGCGGGAAAACAGGCGAGGGAGCGGCGAGTGGGGAGGGGGGTTGGAAATAACGCTAGGTAGCTAGAGGGGAGGAGGAGGTGGGAGGGCAGGGGGTGTAGAGTAATGGAAAAAAGAAGCAAACCTCACTGCCCACCACTGGGCCACCAGGGATGAGGCGCAGTGGTGGAGGAGGGCCTCGAACAAGGGCAGCAGCGGCATATCTCAATATAACTTCTATTGCGGACCTTTGGTGGGAAATCATGATGCTGCATTTGCTGCAGCCAGGACATTGCTCTGCAGATCTAGTATATCTTTAGCCAAGAACAGTTGCTTCCTTTGGAGCTATGTTAAAGACATTGGGAATAAAAATAAATATTCTGAAAGTTGAGTTTAATGGTGAAAACCAATTTTAAACTATTTTAAAAATTCAAACAACATTTCTCTAAATATTGTAGGATTGTTGCACTGTACTTGAGTTTTTCTCATTTGATGTAACAGGAAGTATTGATAAGTCAGAAACAGGTTGCTCGTGCTATTCATATATGCCAATTTGTAAGGTATGTGTGTTTCAGCAATGCTTAGAAGAGTTGCTAAAATATAAATTATTGAATATTAATGCTTGCTATTTTCCTTGCAGTGACTCAAGTGTCAAATAAAACTAACTTATTTTCCACAGAGAGCGCATAGTGATGTATCATCAAGTAGTTATCCTACTCGTAGAGAGAATTGTTGGTGAACCTATGTTTAACATTCTCATCTTTTGTATATTTATTTTAGAAGTTACAAGCTCCAACTAGAAATACAGAGAGTAGGTTACACATAAATATCACTAAAGTAGCTTCTCACTGTTACAGTTAGATGCATACATTGTATGGGAAGCTACCAAAAATAGTCCTCTCCCATTAGAATTCAACTACTTGCTGCTGACCTCAGTGCCAAGGAGAAGTGATGAGTCAGCGTGGTTAAGTCTAGTGTCTCTATTTTATTTCTTATCCCTTTCCCCTTTGCCTGTTTCTACTGTAGAGCTGACCCCAGTATCCTTGTGTATGTGGTCACTGGTGGAGGCAGTGAGAGACAGAAGAGTGTATCACTCCCCATGGATTCTGAGTGTAAAGTAAATGACATATGATGTGATCGGTATACCCATTCTGAGACAAGCATCAAATTTAATACCAAAAACTTTGATTGGATGATTGAGCAAGTACCTGTATCTTGTGACTTGTTGTTCAAACAGCATAGATCCTTCTGCCCATATTATACATAGGCATCAGTGCATTTTTTTCCTCTGTGCAACTGACCAGGCCTCTACCAGAAAGCACTCATTTACACTTCTTTGTCAGGGGAGCAGAATTTGATGGGTGGAAAAACAACCAAATGATAGATTGAAGCATATAACTTATCAAAGATACAATGAGATGTGACCTCATCACACCTATGGTGATGAGACTGCAGGGAGTGCCCTTGCCAGCCCATGCTGTTTTCAGAATACAGTGCATCATCTACAAAGCTGAGATTGGAGCTGAAGTGAAAAAATAATAAATAAAGCAACATTTCTTCTGTGTACATGCATGCATGTACGTGCACATCTGGAACCATATCCCAATATACATCAAGACTGCTCCAACCCTGATTAATTTCAGGAAAAATATTAAGCCACACCACTTTAAAGAGTACTACATCATGATTCAGTAACAGGCTACTTTCACTCTTAGAAATGAGCTTCCTCTCCAGTCACACTCAGACTGTTTCTATGCTTTGGAATCCAGACAGTGCCTCACTGCCTTTCGGCTAGGTTATCACTCTAAATACCTCCTACACACATATATACTTTTCACAGAAGAATATTGGGCTATGTTGACTCTTTCTGAGATCCCTCTGATTGCACCCCATCTTATGACCACCCTGAGGGTACTGCTAAATGTAGAATTTGTTTTTGTCACTGAACTGAATGGCATAATTCAGAGAATATGAAAGAATCACGTGTTGTACTTTTGCAAAGCGAGGAGCCATGTGCATAGAATCAGTCACAGCGCAGAGTTTTGCTGAAGTCTAGTATTTCAATGTTGCTAAACCAGAAAAGGTGAAAGAAATCGCCTTTTCCATATCCTTGAGCCAGATTTACAACAATGTTGCCAAAGAACCGCAAAGCAATGTAACATCTTGGAAGGGTGTTTACTTTTCAGCACAAAAGGCATTCTGCCCTGGAAATATGCCCTTCTCTCAGAGTAAAAAGCAATTTGCACTGCTTTGCCCTCCTTTGCTTGAAGGGCAAGTTACTTGGACAGAGCAGAGCAAACATAGGGCCTCATTTACTAGAAAGTGGTGCAGAATGGAGCTGCACCAATTTTGGCAGCACCGCACAGTATCACTTCAGAAACACAGGCACAGCCATATTTAAGACAATACGGTGCACCCCTATGTTTTCAATAGCGCTGGCGCTAAATTTATCTGCCTAGCACCAATGCAAACACCATTGCACCATAGTGCAAGGGTGCCTGCATTGCAGGGAATGATTGTTTATGAACCTCATTTTTATTAATGACGATTTGTCACTTCTATGTGTGCTGCAGAACGCAGCAAACATAGAAGTGGCAAATCATCATTATTTAATGATTGTTTATGTTCAGGAATGGACAACTTCCTACACATAAACAATCGTGTAGTATTCTGGCTCGCGGCATCGGCGCGCAGTACTTTCTTTTACCCGCGTGCCGCTCTCGCGAACCGGTTCCGCACGAGACACGTTCGGCGAACGTGCCGTGTGGAATGAACTTGGTGATTTTTAAAAAACGGGGAGCGTTGGTAGGAAGCTGCGATGAAGGAGCTTCCCTGTTGTATGTTGCCAGAGTGCTTTCTTTGTTATTAATAAATCTACAACAAATCTACTTACGTTTTGGCCAGAATCTTCTTTACATTGGTGGTGACGAGAGGAAGGAAACCACCCATACAACGAACCCCAAGACAGGACTGGAAGAGCTTTCCACACGTCATGAGCAACGCAGTGAGTCTAAACCCAGCCTCAACAACTAGAAGGCTAACCTTAGACATTGGATCTGTTTTTTTGTGTCAAAATCCAGTCGTTTTTCTTGCTTTCACTGCAGCTATGAGTTATTTAACAACTAGAGTGCAAACCTCTTTTTTTTGGATTTGTTGTGGAACAAACCTAACGCCATTTTTTTTTTACTAAAGAATGCTGATTAATTTATTTTATTCATTAGAGGACTTTTATAACATTCAGTCAAATTGTTAGTTTACTAACACAGCAAAATTGTTCTGGAATCAGCATGCAGGCTGTTACACCACCACCACCTTTCCTAGAGACTCCTGGTGAGCCACCTATTACATGGAAACGTTGGTTTGATGCATTTGAAACATATTTAGGAGCATTAGGAGCTACAAGATTTAGACCAGAAAGAAAGAAATGTCTTTTACTACACTCGCTTGGCTTTGAGGGGAGATCTACGTTTAAACATCTACCAGACATACAAATACAGCAAGACGAAGAACTTGATGAATTCCAAGAAGCAGTAAAAAAACTGTAATTGAGGTTCAATGAGCCCCCAAGTTTAGTTGTTTTAAGACATAAATTATTCAAATGAACACAGAAATCTAATGAAGACATTGATACGTACATATCAGCTTTAAGATCTTTGATGGAGGAATGTGAATTTGAGAATTTTAGTAATCAGCTAATAAGAGACCAATTTATTTGCCACTGTTTAGACAAAAATATTCGTCAGAAGCTCTTGACTTTGGGGAACCCAAGCCTTAACGAATGTATCAGAATTGCTAAAAGCGTTGAAACATCTGTACGATCAGTGAAGGAACTTGAAGACAAACCTCAAGATCATGTCTGCCCTGTGTACAATAAGGAGTCTCCAGTCATTAAAAAAAAATGAGATTCCTTGAGAAACACCAACTCTAAAGCATTTTGTTTTTTGTTTCAGATGTGGAAACAGTTTTCACAAGAAAGGAAGTAAACCTTGCCCAGCAAAGTTTGTTACTTGCAGATTGTGCAACAAAGTGGGCCATTTTGCTAAGGTTTGTCAAAGCACCAATTTTAACAAAACTAATGTTGGTGCTATCAAAGACAAAACTCAGGATTTCCAAGAAACTGATCTTGTCTCTGATATACAAGACATGGTTTTGGTAGTTAATGATGATGTTGTCAAGTGGCGTGATCCTTCAGACTGTGTCGATCCATATGTGGAATTGGGCGTTGGAGACAAAGTTCTTCGTCTGTTAGTTGATTCTGGTGCACGTATCACAATGATCACTAAATAACTTTTTCAAGCTACGTGGAATAATAGAGTTCTTCATCTTCCAGACAGAGCTACAGTGTCATATGAAGGACGGAAAATTGAGTTGTTGGGATATTTTGAAGATGTATTGAACTTCAAAGGAAGAGTTATCTCTGGAAAATTATGTAGCTGTCAAGGGTCTTAATATTCTTGGTTGGTTTCACCAAGGATTGTTCGGTATGATATTAAGACTGGGTACACACGAGCAAGTTCTTGCCGTGAGAGATTCAGATGTTGTGGAAAATTTATTAAATGATTTTCCCAAAGTCTTTTCTGAAGAACTTGGGAAAATTAAAGGTTTTAAGCACAAAATTAAAGTGAAAGAAGGTGTCATTGCTATTAAACACAAGATGAGGGGAGTACCTTTTAGTGCACTGAAAGATTTGGAAAAGGAAGTGATTTCTTTAACTAAGTTAGGTATTATTGAACAAATTGAGTCTTCACTTTGGCTTTCTCCTTTAGTTGTCGCTAAAAAAAAATGGAGACCTTAGAGTATGCATAGACTTATGTGCTATGAACAAAGAGATTTGGATTGCTTCTCATCCCTTACCGAAAATCAATGATTTGTTAGCTCTTTTTGCCGGTGCTAAGTTTTTTACTAAATTAGAGTTAGCATCTGCCTACCACCAAATTGAATTGGAACCTGAATCCCGACATTTCACGGCTTTTGTTTCACCTTGGGGAACCTATCAGTATTGCAGGTTACCTTTCGGTTTAGCATCAGCTGCGTCTGTTTTCCAAAGAGTAATGGAAAATTTACTCAAAGGCATTGATAGAGTAGCCATATTCCAAGACGATGTGTTGATTTTTGGGCCAGATCGTCAATCTCATGATGCCACACTCAGACAAGTTCTGTCTATTTTTCAACAACGAGGTGTTGTGTTAAAAAGGGAAAAGTGTGAATTTCTCAAAGAAGAGGTTGAATATTTGGGCCATGTGATTTCTAGTTCTGGTGTCAAACCAAAACCTGGTTTGGTTCACAACATTCTCAAAGCGCCTCTTCCCGCTGATAAAAGCGGTGTTAAAAGCTTTTTAGGTCTTTGCAAATTCTATTCACGGTTTATAAAGGATTTTGCTTCCAGAGTCAGGCCGATCTCAAACTTGCTGAAAGCTAAAGTGGATTTTGACTGGAATAGTGATTGCGTTGAAGCATTTGAATGGATTAAACTTCAGCTTTCCAAATGTGTGGGGCTGAAACCGTTTAATCCTGGGCTGAAGTCTGTACTCACTGTTGATGCCAGTAATGTTGGTTTAGGTGCAGTTCTTACGCAACAAACCCCTGAAGGTGAAAACACTGTAGGTTTTGCTTCCAGAGTCCTAAGAGATTCAGAATGCCTGTATTCTGTTATTGAAAAGGAGCTCTTAGCCTGCTGATGAGCGATAGAGAAATTCCACACTTATCTCTGGGGTACTAAGTTTTTGCTCCAGACAGATCACAAACCTCTCATTTTTATACTAAGTGGGAGGAATGTGAAGAATTGTTCACCCAGGATTGCAAGGTTCTCAGATCGCCTTCTTCAATTTCAATTTGATATTCAGCACATTTCTGGTTGGAAAAATGCGTGGGCTGATTTTCTGTCTAGGTTTCCCATGGTTTCCCCATCTCATGTTTTAAAAGATGAATGTGACAATGAGAGTTGCATAGTAGCGTCTCTTGAATTAGTTGATGCTGGTCCATTTTCTGAAGCAGAATGGATTTCGGCTACAGACAGTGATCCTGTTTTGAAAACCGTTTCTAAATTTATCAGCGAGGGGTGGCTTAAGGAGAAATCGTTGGAACCAAGTATTCAACCTTTTTTCAAAATTAATGAGGAATTATCGTTGGAGGGTGGATTGGTTATGAGATCGGACAAATTGATACCTCTTCATGTTTTCAAACGTCAAATCATAACGAAAGCCCATGAGGGACACCTAGGGTCAACTTTTACTAAACGTAGGGTATGTTCCTTTTTCTGGTGGCCCCAAATGGATACAGAAGTAGATAATGTAGTCAAGGGATGTGTTATTTGTGCATGTAGTGATAAAGTCCTTAAAACATGTGTACCACCCTTAAAGCCTATTGAACTGCCGGAGAGACCCTGGGTGAAACTAGGTATTGATTTGATTGGTCCCTTTTACACCCTGCCGTCAAATTCTAAGTATGCGTTAGTCCTGTTAGATTATTACTCAAAATGGCCAGAAGTTAGATTTATTAGTGAACCCAATTCAAAAGCTGTGGTGAAATTCATTAGAGACGTGTGCATGAGGAAGGGTTTCCTCGAATGCATTGTTTCTGATAATGGGTTTCAATTTGTTTCCAATGAAGTGGAACAGTTTTTCAGGAGTAGTAGTATTAAACACCTAAAAAGTTATTTGTTTCACCCTCAAACTAATGGCCTTGTAGAATGCTTTAATTGGGTTCTGGGTGATTGTATAAAATGGGTCATACAGAACAAAGTTGACATTCACTCTGCTACTCAATCAATGTTGTGGTTCTATAGGACTACACCCCAATCCTCCACTTTGGTTTCTCCTTTTGAACTATTACGTGGAAGGAAACCAGCCAATGAGTTTAAGCCTGCGTGGATGTTCAAGTTGTTGAAACAAGAGGTGTGTGTTCAAAGTTTAGATCATTTTGTGAGAAGGAATGTAGCAAGGGCTCAAATTTCACAAAAACTCCATTATGATGAAAGGAGGAAAGTGTCTGATTTGGCAGTGAATGCTGGAGATTTTGTGAAAATCAAATTTGGGGGTTTCATCAAGAAAGGTGACTCAAAGTATTCGTCTCCTGTTTTAGTCAACAAAGTATGTGGAAATGCTGTCAGGGTTGAGGGTGGTCATTGGTGGAACAAGTCTAAGGTTGTAAAAGTTTGGTCTCCAGCCAATACGAGCTTGTTAGTCGGTAAAGCTGAAAGTCATAAAAATTGTGATTTTCAATTTGATGAGTGTAAAGAGCGTGAGGGTGCAGGCAAGGTTTGTGATGATTTCTCCATGGTACGCAGAAGTACTCGTATAAGACGTAAGCCTCACAGATTTAGATGAATAGATGTATTGATGTTTGTTTTATTCCTTTAGAATATTTTTGTTATAAATTAAATTGTACTATGTCTCTCGCAGTTTATGTTATTATCTTGTTTTCATTTGCTTTATTGTCGATACTTAAAATCCATTGTAATTTTCTAAACAGAATTGTATAGTGTAACTATAGTTTGTATTAGTGCAATGTTTCTAGTGTAGTTTATATAGTTTTCCAATGTACTGTATTATGTTGTCTCTTCCATTTGTTTTTTTTGGAAGAAGAAAACCCATGTAGTATTCTGGCTTGCGGCATCGACGCGCAGTACTTTCTTTTACCGTGCCGTGTGGAATGAACTTGGTGGTTTTTTAAAAACAGGGAGCGTTGTTAGGAAGCTGTGATGAAGGAGCTTCCCTGTTGTATGTCGCCAGAGTGGTTTCTTTGTTATTAATAAATCTACAACAAATCTACTTACGTTTTGGACAGAATCTTCTTTACAAATCGTTGATGGCATTTTGCTCTTTCTATGTGTGCTGCAGAATGCAGCACACATAGAAAAAGCAAAAATGAGGAGAAATAAAAGTATTTCTCCTCGTTGCATCAAGCTAACACCACCCCTTGGGTGGCGTTAGTTTTTGGCTCTGCCTCAGGTTTAATATTTTGGAAGCAGGAGGAGGCGGCGTCTGGTTGCCTAAGGGCAGGAGCCCTTTAAAAGTGACTTCGTGCTCCTGCTTCCGCGGGACGTGCGTGGGCAGCGCCTGGGCGAAGCTCGGGCCAAGGGCGGGCCCGTCTTGCTCCCGTCATCGCCTGTAAGAGGCTGGGCTGGGCCACCCCTCTTTCGTTTCCAGTGGAGGGTGACTATATATATCTGCTAATACTTGGAGTATATTTTGGAGTTTTATAGTGGGTTTTTAAATAGTTTTCTAACTTTCACTTATTAGGTTGCTTTGTTTGTTTTATGGTTGAAACTTTTTTTATTGTAAAAATGGGCAGGAAAAGAGGTCTATTAACTGGTCCATTGGGTGGTGGTGGTGGCAGTAGTAGACAGGGAAGTGGCACCACCACATTGGACTCCTTCCTCGCAAGAGCTGTCGGGGTTGTAACAAAGGAAATCGATTTGGCAGAGAGGAGGTTATCCATGGAATTGGAGGACTGGCGCCAGGCCCCAACAGATAGTGGCCCTCTGGAGGTTGTGGATGTGGAGGTGGCTTTTACGGGGGGGGACCAAGGTGCTGTTATGGCTGCTGCTGAGCCTGTTCAGGCTGAGTCAACAGAGACAATAGAGGGTTCTGGTGGCCAAGGCCCCTCCAGAAGAAGTAAAAGACTTTTATTATCTTCTCCTCCGGCCTGCCCCATGGATAAATGTGCCCTCCCCCGAGGAAAAAAAAGGTCTTAAAGAAAATGATGCCCAAGTCACAAACACCTCTCTTGGTGCTCCCTAAGGGTATGAACAGTGACCCTGTACCTTGCCAGCATCTGGGCTGTGATGTAACTATTTTATTGTCAAAATTTCAGGAAATGTCGCCCATAGAAAAAGCAGTCTCTCTGATATATATGCAAGGAAGCCAAGGGAGGCACTGTGTAGGTGGATGTGTGGCCCCGACCAGGCGATCCCATTCCAGTGAGGAGTTGTTCCTGCCGGAAGAAGCTGCAGGGTCGTTGGGGCCTCTGGGAAAAACATCTCAGCTATTGGTTAATCCTGTAAATTCTGGGGGTCAGGGTGCTCGTGTTGAGATTGCTCCGGCTGCACCGACTTCCCTATTAAGGGCGGACAGGACTGTCAATAGGGTTAGTTGTAGTAGGCAGCCTGATCCTGATCCTGAATCTGTGGCGGTTGGGGGGTCGGCCAACAGCTGGATGGGGACGATAATCTAAATCTGCCGACGGCCAGGCCTCCATTGGCTTGTTTGGATCTCCCCCCCCAGCTTGTGCCCCTTACGTGGTGGTGTTGATGAATGTACCTGCTCTTGCTCCTGGGGTAACTGAGTGTATGGCCCAACTCACAAATAAGGTTGGATACTGGTTGAGTAAGAACTGTGATTTTCCATGTAAGGATTTTAAGGATATTCTCTTTGCCAGAAGAATTGGCTGGGTGGGGCCCAAAAATAAGGTGGGGAATGGAGATTGTATTATTATAAATGTCAGATATCCTGCCCTGACTCAAAGGCTCCTTTCTACTTATCGTCCGGCTGTTCTTAGAGCAGGTACAATAGGTATGGTCCCTCTGGGTTATTTTTATGACCACATGCGACTGAGTGCTGGGGTTTCTCTTGGCTTTGGCAGGAATCCCCCCCTAGGTCGGAATAGCCTGCAGGCAACTAGCAGAAGAATTGTCACCGACAGTAATTTATGTTTGGAAGGGGTGGACTGACAATGCGCCGAGACCCTGACCACGCAGGAAGAGGTGCCTCCACAGTGTAATCTTATTTCATGGAATATTGCGGGGTATGATGCTAAGTTATCTGATCAGGCGTGGGTTGGGTGTGTGGTTAACTATGATGTTATCATGCTTCAGGAAACCTGGTCGGAGGGGTTGTCTGTGTGGGATGGGTATGATAGATTTGCAATTCCAGCCGTGCAGTCTTTTGGTGGCCACTCGAATGGTGGCCTTTTTACACTAATTCGCCTCTCTAAGATAGTGGGTGCTTTTCAAATTAACTGCAACCAGCAAGGTATATTGGTGGTATGGGTAATTTTCTCCAATAACTTTAGTATTTTGCTGGTAAACTTTTATAATGCTGTGTGGGATGTGGGGTGCCACATTGGGGCACTGTTCTCCATTCTTCAGGTTCTGAAATATAGAATGGAGGAGGTGGGGCTGGAATATGCGCTATTGTCTCTGGAGATTTTAATGCTAAGTTGGGAAGGCTTAGTACTGTGGTTAATCCCTTTATGTGTGATTGCGAGGATTATTTAGTGGATGGTCTGCAGGACTCCAGAGGCAGGGTTCTAATTAAGGAACTTAGAAAGATGGGCCTTCTGAATTTTTGTAATATAGAAGCAGTAGGCACTCACCAACTCCCAAACTATGTGGGAAGAGGGTCTGGAACCACTATTGACTATATTTTTGTGTCTCCACCTATGAAAGATCTGGTGATTTGGGGTGAGGTGCTAGGGGAGTGTTTCAGCGATCATAATCCCCTTATAGTGTCCTTTAAACTCCCTGGGGCCCTACGTAAAGTGGGACGAGGTAGGCCTGTAGCAGTGGAGATAAAGGACCAGGGTAGGCGGCTTGGGTGGAAACAAGTAGATTCCCAAAAAGTTGTAGGAAGGGTGGTGGGGGAAAATCTACACTTATTTATGGAAACACTCTTGACAGAGGCTCCTAATCCTAAAACTGTTATGGATGCAATAACAGTAGTAAATGCAGCTATTCTCAGTAGGCAGCCACCCCAGTAAACGCAAATGTGGTTGGTTTGACAAGGCCTGCTATGATGCAAGGGCAAACCTGAAGATGGCCACTAAGAAACATCCTAGAGATTGGGTCCTCGTAAAAGAAGCCAGATTGAAGTATAAAAGGGCCCTGAGGGATAGCAAGCTAAAACATAAAGATGAAGCCTGGGAAGAGTTAGAGCGTGCTATAGCTCTGAAGGATCGTGGTCTGTTTTGGAAGGTGGTAAATAGAGGCTCCTTTGGAACATAAACATCTGAGGGCCTTGGCTGTAACATCGCCCCAGAGGCCTGGGTAATTCACTTTTGTAGAATTTTTGAGGGCACTCCCCTAAGAAATAACCGGGATAACGAGTATGACATGGCTCCCAACCTAGCAATTAGGTTTTCGCTCCAGTAGGTTATGGATGCGATACAGAGCAGCGCTAGTAATAAAGCTCCGGGCCCGGATTCGATCCCTATGGATTTGTATAAATCTAACCCCCAGTTATGGGCACCTATTCTCTTAAATGTTCTCAATGCAGCAGTTACTGTGGGCATTCCTGCCTCTTGGAGATTGGCCTGCATTGTCCCAGTGTTTAAAAAGGGCGATTGAAATGATCCTAAGTCTTATCACCCTATTTCTCTCCTGGACTCTTCTGCGAAGATTCTGGGACGGATTATTTTAAGGCGTCTGGAGGCCTGGATGATAGGAAATTATATTTTAAGGCAGGACCAGTATGGTTTTAGGGAAGGCCTCGGTATGCCAGAACAATGTCTTAACTTATTGATGATGATCGGTAAATACACGCAGGCCAGGAAAGGTACCCTCTATCTTGCTTTTATGGACCTTAGTTGTGCCTTTGATAAGGTGAACCGGTCCATATTGTGGGAGAGGTTAAATCAGCTATGGTTGGATCCTAATATTGTAGAGCTGCTCCAGTATCTCCATTCTGGAACGGTTGCAAATGTGAGGGTGGGGCCAAATGGTGAATGCTCAGAGGCCTTTAAGCTTTCAAGGGGTGTGCGCCAGGGGTGTGTTCTGGCCCCTACTTTGTTCCTTCTATATACAAATGGATTGTCTGATTTTTTGATGGAGCATTATAGAGATGTCCCAAAGGTGAATGGTATTGATATCCCTGTGCTGACGTACGCGGATGACGCGGTCCTTATGGCCCGCACTATGAATGGTCTCCGGGAAATAGTTAGAGCCTATGTCTCTTTTATGTCAGCTTTGGGTTTAGAGGTCAATTTTAAGAAATCACATTTTATGGTTTGCGGAAGACCCTTGAGTAGGGTGGGGGAGCTAAGGGTGGAGGATCAAACTATTAGCAGGGTCCATGAGTTCCCATATTTAGGGGTTATTTTTGATGAGAAAGGATCTTGGAAACCCTGTATTGCTAGAAGGGGTGTGCTTTTTCATGCAACAGTTGGTGCAACTTTTGACTTTGCTGTAAGGGTAGGTAGTAAACCTATCAAGCCTTTGCTTGAAATCTATAGGCGGAAATGCCTCCCTGTCCTGCTGTATGGTGCGGCACTTTGGGGATATAGGGATATCCGAGCCCTTACGGTGAAAGAAAATCGGTTCTGTAGAAGGCTATTGGGAGTTGGACAAAATATCCCTGGTTTTTGCCTTCATCTGGAACTGGAGCTTGAGTTTGTGCAGGACACTATCCAGTTGGCTCCCCTTCTGTTATGGATCTCAATCTGGAGTAACGAACATGCCACTTTTAATAGGGACATCTTAAGGGACTGTTTGGCTTGTGATAATGCAAAGAATATTCCCTGGCTGGCGCACATAAGGAAAATGGCCCATGATCTGGGGTGGCCTGAATTGGCTGATTATCCTGAGGGCCTGACTAGTTGTGATAAGAAATGGGCTAAGGATAACTTTCTGAGAATCCAGGAGACCAAGAGGGAGGGGGAGGTCCTAGCAAGAAAATCGATCAGGGACTTTATCATGCTAAATATGTGGGTGGGTCCTGAGCGCTATCTCTTAAAGATAAAGGATGTGAGGGAAAGGTCTCTTATAACTCGATTCCGTTTGGGGATCATGAGAAGTAATCTGTGTTTCCCGCTAGGTCAGTATGGGGAAAAATCTATTAGACCCTGCCCCTGTGATGGGGTGTCCCTACAGACCTTGTCCCATTTTATATTGTTTTGTGTTTTTTATGCACCGTTTAGAACTCGATTTCTATTACCCTCCTAAGGCCCAAGGGTTTCGTGCAATATCGTCCTGCTTTTATGTGGTTGCAAATGGCCTCAGATGTATTGGTGTGGAAGGGCCTTGGATCATTCCTGAAGGGAGCTATTACTTGGCGTAAAAATGTAGAGTTTTTAGAATGAATTATTTTATCTTATTGTTTTTATCTGTGAGGTTTTATATGTTTATATTGTTGATGGGTGTTCTTATTATATATGGTTTTTTGTTATATTTACAAATGTATTGGTGATTATTTGTTTTAATGGATGAATTTTTTCATACCGAATAAAGTTTTACTTACTTACTATTTCTCGTAAATCTGAAGCAGCGTTAAAATGCAATGGGTGCTGTGGTGGAACTCCCACCGCAACATCCATTGCACACCCCTTTCACGCTAAGTGATCTGTGTAAAGGGGCTGTATTTACAAGGTTGCGTTAAGTCGACTTAAGTCAGGCTGTATATCCTGTTAACGTCTGCTACCTAGGCAAAATGTCATGCATCAAATGTCCTGTGGTCTGGCCACTGCATCACAGGACATCCTGACACTCACTTGTGGTCTTTCAGCAGGTTCAAAGATGCGACAGCGAGGTGATATTGATGGGAGCCTCAGGAACTGCGTACTCGTAAGCAGACGAGGGACATGGCCAGCAGCACCGGGAAAGGGATTTAGGTCTGGTAACTGGAACCATTCTTACAATACCTCATGCCAATGAAGATGGTTTTTAGCTTTCATGTAGGGCCCATAAAACGTTTTCATCTTTGCGAAGTTATGAGGCTTTCGGTTTCGCAATCTTCCCTGGCCATAGTTAGAGCCCTGTGGTGCGTAGATCGAATGTGAAAGGTTGACATTCACATTCGATCTACGAGACGGGGGTTCGGAAGGTGGCGGTTAGGAAGGAAAGGATCAGAATGAACGGAGCGGTTCCGACATTGCTCCTGTAAAGTCCCCGCATATTTTAGAATACAATATTACCTGTTACTGGCGGTCTCCGTCTTTACAGTGGCGACGAGGCGGGCAGGAGCGATGTCGGAGGTGAGGATCGTGCTTTTATTTTCGGCAAATTTCTGGCTGCTGGTGTTTCCATAACTTGAGGGGCGGCGCATTAAGTACTTCTTGATGTCCTGTATGGGCAAGATTCCTGTTTCGGAAAAATATCTGCAACTACGCCAGGAATTATGGGTTGGAGTGTGCCCAAATTACTCTAGAGAGTGAACAACACAGTTGAAGCAGCCATTTTGAAGTGGTTTGGAGATCTTTTCAATCTTTATTAAGGAACACGGTGATAGGCACACCTGTGTGCCTACAAATAGAAAATTGGCAGCCATCTTTAAGGAGTAGACTTCGTACCTGCAAATATTGTCTACAATTACAAGGAACTAGGCACGTTTAGTGTGCTATAAATACAATTACAAGGAATTTGGTACGTTTAATTTGGAATACGGTGATAGGCACACCTTGTGCTTATAATTACAAAAAGAACCTTTATCTATACATTTGACTTGTTGGATGTGCCGGAATTTATTGTGACTGGACTCTGTTTTAAAAAATAAATAAAAATACAACTGCATTCAGTAATTATTGATATAGGACATTATTAATTACAGAATGTCTAGTATTCAACCTCCACCATTTTTTTTTAATGAACCAGGAGATCCGCCCATTCAGTGGGAATTGTGGTTGGATTTATTTGAGGCATATGTTGATGTGTTGGAAGAGGGCGAATGTTCACCTGATAGGCACCTGTCATTGCTTAAACATCGTTTGGGCGCTGTAGGGTTAAGGGAATTAAAAAATTTACCAC
Organism: Pleurodeles waltl; assembly: GCF_031143425.1. NCBI lineage: Eukaryota > Metazoa > Chordata > Amphibia > Caudata > Salamandridae > Pleurodeles > Pleurodeles waltl. The sequence goes on from NC_090439.1 coordinate 398,176,435, forward strand.
CTGTAGATAATGTGCATGGGGTAGATGTGTATAAATGTGCTTTACAACAGTTACAGGATAGGTATGGCCGGAAAATAAATGTAGTTATGGAAAGATATACATTTTATTCCAGGGAACAGAAGGTTGATGAGTCTATTGACCAGTATATGGCAGTGTTAAGAGGCTTAGCGGTTACGTGTGCTTTTGACAATATGACATATGACCAAGTTTTAAGGGACCAATAATGAAGACTAAATCTAAAAAAATACAGGAGAAACTTTGGTCTTCAGGGGAAATATCTTTAAAAACGGCTGTTGAAGTGGCGAGGAGCATTGAGATTACCGAAGATTGCATACAAACTATGAGGAGGGAAGTTAAAGATTGTGACAACGTTTGTACCGTAAGCAAAGACAGGGATTGCAAGGATAAAAAGAAAAAAATGGTTTCCTGGTCTGGTAGTGGGGATAACAAGTCTGGCATGAATAACAATACTAGAGTGTGCTTTAGATGCGGCGCCAGTTCGCATTTTGCAAATTTTAATGGTTGTCCGGCGATTGGGAAAAATTGCAGTGCATGTAAAAAAAAGGGACATTTTGCACGCGTCTGCAGAAGTTTCGAGAAAAAAGTGAGTTGTGTTGTGGAGAATGTGGATGATGATGAGGTTGAGGGAGGAATTCAGAATTTGGTACTAAGTATTCAAGAGCGTAACATTAAGGGAAAAGAGCTTCAATTTCCGAAGTGTTATATAAATATTGACGGTGCACGACTGTAAGTTATGGTGAACTCGTGTGCGTGGTACACTATAATAGGCAAGTCTCTATTTAATCAGTTGTGGCCTGGAAGGAGTTTACAAAAAACAAAAAACAGTCCTTGCAGTTATTCTGGTCATAAAATTGCTATTGTAGGAAAAATACAGGCAGAAATCGAATATGCTGGAAAGAAGTGTTCAGGTGAAGTTCTTGTGGCAGAAGGAGGGGCAACTATTCTGGGTTGGCCACATATATGTCAATTGGGGTTGAGGGTGGACCCTAATGCTACTCCGCCAGTGTACATTGTGAGTATGGATACGTCACAGGATGATTTGTGTCATGATATAAAGGGACTATTTCCCACCGTGTTTAGTGGTTGTTTGGGAAGTATGACAAATTTTAGACATACAATTGTATTAAAGGAGAATGCTGTTCCCATAAGGCAGAAGTTGAGGAATGTTCCCTTGAATTATAGAGAAAAATTGAAGGAGATGTTAAAGGATTTGTGTGATAATGATATTATTGAACCCATTGAGTGCTCATATTGGGTTTCTCCGATTGTAATTTCGGTAAAATCCAGTGGGGACCTCAGGTTGTGTGTTGACCTGCGGGCACTCAATGATGCAATTTGGATAGATACATTTCCTTTACCAAATTTGCAGGAATTGATGTCGTCTATTGGAGATGCTACTGTATTTTCAACCATCGACTTGGCAAGTGCGTATCACCAGATACATTTAAGTCCTGAGTCTAAACATTGTACAGCTTTTATTACACCGGAGGGGATGTTCCAGTACAAAAGGATGCCGTTTGGATTGGCTAGTGCGTCTGCAGTTTTTCAGAGGGAATTGTCCAAAATACTTTCGAATGTTAAGGGGGCAAAGGTATTCCAGGATGACATTTTAGTATATGGTCGCGACAGAAGTGAGCATGACCGGAACTTAAAAATAGTATTGCAAGCACTGAGTGACTATGGATTAACTGCTAAGGATCAAAAGTGCAAATTTGGAGAGAGCCACGTGGAATATTTAGGTCATATTATTTCTAAGGATGGTATTCGACCTAAGGTTAGTCACATCAAAGCTATTAGTGAGGCTCCAGAACCAAGGTGCAAGGAACAATTGTTATCATTTTTAGGCCTAGCAGAGTTTTATTCTCGCTTTGTGGAAAACTTTGCATCCAAGGTGGAGAACCTCCGTGCCTTGCTGAGGAAAAATGCGACGTTCTGCTGGACAGAGATACATTCCAAGGAGTTTTCGACTATAAAGAAAGAAATTGTCAATGCCTCTTGTCTCAAATCATTTGATGAAACTGCTGAATGTATTATAGCAGTAGATGCTTCCGCATATGGTATTGGTGCAGTTTTGTCTCAGAAGAAGAAAGGAGACACATGGGTGGTTGCATATGCTTCTCGTACTCTGTCTCAAGCAGAGAGGAACTATTCTGTAATTGAGAAGGAGTTATTGGCCTCTACGTGGGCTGTGCAACGATTTAGGATGTACATATGGGGGCGCAAATTAAAAATGTGTACGGATCACAAACCTCTGATTAATATTTTGAGCGCGGGAGGGGGAAGGAACCTCACTCCTAGGTTGGCAAGGTTGGCTTCCAAATTACAAATGTATCACTTTGAGATTTTGCATCTTCCAGGGAAAAGTAATTGTGTAGCAGATGGGTTGTCTCGGTTACCACTATCGCATAGTAGTGCCGAGGAAATTGATGATGGAGAGTGTGATGTTGCGTTCACTTATAGGGATGCTATGTTTCTGCAAAATGGGAATGTGCATGACAATTTATCTGAATGCGTGTGGATGAGAGAAATGCAGAAGGATGAGGTTTTGTTGAAAGTGAAGGAGTTTATTTTGAAAGGATGGCCATCAGAACGTAGTTTACGAGGTGAGAGCAGTACATTTTGGAAGATTAAAGAGGAATTGTCTGTGTCGAATGATATTATATTAAGAGGTGATAAAATTGTGCCTCCCTATGGTATGCGTGATACCATTGTTAAGTTGGGACATGAAGGTCATGGTGGCATGGCAAGTACCAGGAGGAAGATCAAAGAAGTTTTTTGGTGGCCGGGGTTAGATGGTATGGTAGATCGTTGGGTAAGAGAGTGTGGTAAGTGTGTACTGAGTGATAAGTCTGTGAAACCATTAGTGGTACCATTACAGTTGGTTGAGTTGCCTGATGGCCCGTGGCGCAAAGTTGCAATTGATTTTATGGGTCCGTTTGTTAACTTACCTGCTAAGGAAGGGTATGCGATTGTCCTAGTTGATTATTTTTCCAAATGGCCAGAGGTTCGTATGGTTGGCAATATAACTACTGATACTGTGATCCAATTCTTAAAAGATGTATTTGCGAGGGAAGGAATTCCTGAAACTATTGTTTCGGACAATGGTGTACAACTTACTTCTGTTAAGATGAGTTCCTTTTTGAAGAGCTGTGGGGTAAATCATGTGAGGGTGTCATTATACCATCCTGAAGGCAATGGTCAGGTTGAAAGGTTCAACAAGGTTATTAAGGACACTATACAATTAGCTTTAGAATCTAATTTGTCTTGGAAGGAGGCCATCCAAAATATGTTGTTATCATACAGAATTACGCCACATTCAGTCACTGGAAAAACACCTTTTGAGTTACTGAGGGGTCGGAAACCATCTTCTAAACTAATCCCTTGGTGGTTGATGAACAGAAGGCAAGGAAGTTTTGGTGGGGTAGACTTTAGCTCTGTGAGAAATCGGGTGCAAGAGTATCAAAACAAAGTTTTAAGCAAAATCAATAGTGGAAAAAATATGCCAAACTTGGCAGTTGGACAGTACGTACGTGTGAAGAATTTTGGGCTAATAAATAAAGGGAATGCGAGATGGTCACGCCCTATGAAAGTGGTGAAGGTATTGAATGGTGCAGTTCAGTTTGAGGATGGAAGAGTACGTAATTTGCGGCATGTGAGTTTGTTTAAAGCAAGTATCACTCCCCAGGAATTTGGGTGTGAAGATTTTGATGAAGAGAGTGGATATTTGTGGGGATACGAGGATGCGCGGCCAGACAGAGGTGAAGGAGGCGGTGAATTCCGTGGTCTTGAATCTAGGAATCGGGAGGATGACGTGATACCTATTCGTAAAAGTTTGAGAGAAAGGAAATTACCAAGGCATTTCAATGAATTTGTGATGGGAAGTTAACTAAATGGGAATGCTTCCAATTCAATGTAAAAAATTAATTTCCTTTAGAGGTACATGTATTATGTATTTTCTCTTATATGTATTTTCCAAATTTTAAGTATGTTATTTGTTTTGTTGTTGTTGATAAGAGGGGAAGATGTGTGGTGCGTAGATCAAATGTGAAAGGTTGACATTCACATTCGATCTACGAGACGGGGGTTCGGAAGGTGGCGGTTACGAAGGAAAGGATCAGAATGAACGGAGCGGTTCCGACATTGCTCCTGTAAAGTCCCCGCATATTTTTGAATAAAATATTACCTGTTACTGCCGGTCTCCGTCTTTACAAGCCCCTTCATCACCATTAAGATCCCCCGAAGTCACATCTATTTCAGAACACACCTTTTCAAGCCTTTAGAACTCTGAAGTCAACTTGTAAATAAGTTCCAAAAGCCATTACCGTGAGTGGTTAATGTAGGTGTGCTTCACATTTCTGATTGTGTGTCTTTTGTATATTTAGCATGCATAGCCTATGATATGTCGAATGATTATGATACACTTTATCGTGGCTACAGATTTGTCCATGAAGCCCTGTCTGTTTTTCTGTACTTGCGCGCCAGCATTGTGAGTAGTGTTTCTCACTCTTTCTTGCCTCTTTTCTTGCGAAATAAACTGTTCTAGACGGGCACTTTCGGGCGTGGTTAGAGGACCAAGTAGTGTCTAAGTGAATACAATGTTGTTTCATTTACAAAAACACTGTAGTGCTTGGACATTTATCAGCGTACCCGTGAAAAGAAGTGTGAAATGGAACAAAAGGTCTGCATATGTGGCGAATTGTCACTTTTGATGAATGCTAAATCGTCTTGTAAAAAAAACTTTTTTTATAAAGAAATAAAGTGGTCCTTTACAACGTCACACTGCCTGTGGCCATGATATTTTGTGTTTGCTTTGAATGAAATACGTCTTGTTGTGTAGGGATTGAAACTACCCTTGGGTCGTACATTCATGACCTTTCTTATCAAATGTCACATTGATACCTCATTAATGTGATCAATAGCACCCGATAGAAACTGAAATCAGTTGGGACAGGTGTTGTCACATGATATATTGCATTTCAGCAATGTATTCTAGCATAGTGACAAGTCTTCCAACCTTGAGGTGTAGGACAACAGGGAACCAAACTGTGAAAAGGCTTGATCGCAAATAAATAGTGCTATATGATTCTGTAAGTAGAGTGCTGACACTAAAGTAATACTTTCAGCAGTTATTTGTAATCATATAATGGACTTCAACATGGCACATAACTTTTTAATCTATGACTTAGCTGTAACGCTCTACCTTCTGCATTTGAGTGAAGTTATCAGTTAACATTACTTACTATTTACACATTGCCACAATGAGGAGTTCTCAGATTTACTGTCCAATAATTTACACTGAATTAACTGCTTTAATTTAGTGAGTAGTTCTGTTTTACTTTGGGATTAGGTTAGATTTATCATATAACCCCTGAGGTGGTCTGAACTAGACACCTTTCACCCTTAAGGAATACATTTTTGTGGCCCTGTGCATACGAAGATGTCCAGGGTCAAGTAGCTTGGACTATTGGTGAGATCCCTTTATGAGAGGTGACTAAAGAGGGCATGCTGCTTTCGGAGTTGGGACCAACTGTGCTGACATCAGAGTGGATAAGTATAGCACGTGGCTTGAAGAAAAAGTAGTAGTGAGTAATTCTAAGTGCATTTTGAGAGTGTTTTATGGTCTCCCTACAGAGGATTCAAAACCTCTGGAAAACTTTAGCAGTTACCAAAAACTGAATTCAACTTTTAATGATGTATTAAATTCTAAGAATCATTGGATGTTTAACCCCCCTCCACCCCAACACACACACACACACTTTCAAATCAGGAAACAGAAATCAATTTCCACTGCTAAGGGAATGGCATGAAAATGTCATGGCACAGCTTAATTTCATAGACATAATAGATATACATAATAGATTCGACTCCAGGGCTTCTCGAGAAGCTTGCCTTAAATCCATGTAGAAACTACCTTCACATTGGTTCGAGACTTAACAAAATTGCATTTGATTGTAGCAGAGCTTCAATGTGACGATCAGAGCATGCTTGGATGAGGCATGACTTTAATATGAATTACTACCAGGAAAAAGAGATGGTCTACAAAGCACAAGTTATTCTTGGGAACCTCCTCATGAGAAGAAGTGAGGACAGGAATAATCACATGACCCAACCTTAAGAGATCTAGGATTTTTTAGGCCCTTTTCTATGTGGGGCTCACAGAAATTTTATATGAGGTATCTAAAAATAGGAAGGAGGAAGGGCCATATTTCGAGAGATAGGAGGGATGGGATGGAAAGAACAACAGGAAATTTGGGTAGACGATGAAGTCAAACTACAAAAAGATACATAGTTAAATTGGGAAGCTCTTCTCTAGATAAAGTTTAAAAGGATGAACAAGTGGACCGATCTTAGTGAGAAAATGACAGTGAAAATAGAACAGGAGTTACAACATTCAAACCTGAGCTGGTGAGGAATGTTGGCTGAAGAGCCATAATTTATTTAACTATTTTTAGGATCTTTATTCCCACATTTTCCCTGATGAGATGTCAGTATAGGGCCTACTATCCTCCTAAGTAATGCCTAGACTTTCAGATAAAGATGCAGACTATTTGGATTGTCTCACTATAAGCATTCAGTTTAGTAACTATTTTAGGAAATAAAGCTCTGCAGTAGGGCTTTTTGACCTGGAGGCTAAACCTGTACACCACCTCACTAGACTAGCAAGATTATACATCAGAACATTGTACTCAAAAATGTCCTCTGACATAAAAAATAATGTTCTAAATATTGTGAACAAAAATATTGCCCTATTTAGGAATAGATGTCCTATTATTTGCTCCAATGGGGTAATATTTTGTACACAGTATTTAGAATGCAATACTTTTGTTAATGATATTCTGGCTACTCAATTCTGGTACAACACCCTTTGCTGAGGAGTAAATAACCCTCTAAAAACGTTCTACAATCTTAGTTACAAAGATAAATATGGTTTGTGCAAAGCATGGACATTAAGAATCTGAAGGGGAGATGCCCTACTTAGACAGCTGTGGGATCTAATGCACATAGAAAACTGTAGGGAATATTGGGATTTGATGCATGACCCCTGAGGCACATCATAGTTCTCAAAAGACTCATGGAAAAGATATTCATCAGGACATCAGAAAATTCCTTGAAACTTAAATAGTAGTTTTAGACATGGGATCCCTAGCATAGTTTATCCTTAATGTTTGCCCTCTAAATTCCTGTTTTTCTGACTCATTTTTGATGGTGTTTAGGATTCTGGGCATTCACCACTGATGACCAGTGCTAAAGGGCAAGTATTCTGTACACTAAACATAGTAATGTTTGCTTTCCCACATTTGGCTTATGTAATTTACTTGTAAGTCCCTAGTAAAGTCCACTATATGTGCCCACGGATGGTAAATTAAATGATACTAGTGGGCCAGCACTGGTTGTGCCACCCACTACAGTATCCTTTCAAACATGTCTCAGGCCTGCCCCTGCAGAGCCTGTGTGCAGTTGTAAACTGTCATTTTGACCTGGCAAGTGTATCCACCTGCCAGGGCCAAACCTTCCTTTTAATTACATGTACGCCATTCCTAAGGGATGCCCTATTTAGCCTCATGGGCAGAGTGCAATATATTTAAAAAATTGGACATGTACTTTTAAGTTTAACATGTCCAGATAATGGAAAGCTCTTTCATTCATTTTTCAATATTGCACGACCTATCCCTCCCATAGGATACCATTAGGATTACCTTAAAACATCTTTTATGTGTACTTTCCAATTGTGAAAAGGAGGAAATATTGAGTTTGGTATCTCTGGCCTCACCATTTAAAATCACAAACTATCCTGAAGTCAGATTTTACACTGTAAATCTGAAAATGCCACTTTTAGGAGGTTGACATTTTCATACTTCAACCATTTTGTGCTTCTGCCTGTCTCTGAATACACATCGGGGATTGTTGATAGTTGGGTGTTGTGCATTCCCTCTAGACAGTCACATACAAAAGTAGCTTGGGTGTGGCATTTGCATCCTGATGGCACATCACCAGGCTGATGGGCCTTCCAGGGCTAGATGGTTGGGAGAAGCTGACACTTACACCAGAATAGTGCTGTGCCTCACCTCACACAAAGGGCTGCATAACCCCCTGTAAAGTGTCTGTAGCTAGAGAAGTGAAGGGTAGGGGCCTTGTGATCTTCAAATGCCTCCTTTGAAGTCTCCCCAACTTAAAAGGTGCATTTGCGTATACATATTGGACCCCAAAAGCCAGCAAATCAGATTTCTACTGGAAAAAAGAAAGACAGACAGTAGTGCTGCCAGGACGTGCTGCCAATCTGCAACTACACTGCTGTGTTGACCTACTGCTTGTTGTGCTGTAGGTGTAACTGCCTCTTTGCTACTTGCTTTCCTGTGATTGACTGCTACCTTCTGCTTCTTCCTGCATTGAGAAGGATTGGACTTGCTCACTACCTCCTTAAACCCAAGAATCTCTCAGGGCTTGCTGGCTTGCCCCTGTTCTTCAGCAGGAACATCAAAGACTGTTGCAACTCTACTAGTGCTTCTGGACTCTGCCATCTGTGAGTCCCACCCTTGCCTGAGGTGCTCCTCTCCAGCCCTGGGCCTCAGAAGTTGGTTCTGACGTTAAAATCTGCAAAATGTGATACATCACTCCGGTGTGTTGTAGAAAGATTGGTGCATTGCTTCATCAATAGCAACACAATGTCTGCCTAAGGACAGTGGATTTGCACACTGAGTGAGTTTGAAATGATATCTGTATTTGACTACTACTCCGTCTTGACCACTGACTCCATTTGGGTTTAACTTAGCTTCAAACACCGTTACATTGGTGGTGCTGGTATTTTCCAAGCACAACTTATGTAACATTGTTTTACGCTCATGTTTTCACTCTTCCTGCTCTTTCTCACCAAGGGCGGGGACATAACATGGAGGATTGAGGGTAAGATAAGGATGTACCAGAATTTTTTTTATGATATTGTAGGGAAAAGCTTGGACTTGGGAGCACACCTTGGGATGTGGCCAAATCTCTAACATGCTCTTTCAACACAGACTGGTTTAGCCAGTGTTTGAACAACAATTAACAATATGGGAGGAGGAGTTTCTATAATTCTCCTCTCTAGCTTATTTAAGTTATTTAAGAGGGATATCTGAAGACCGGGGTTACCAACAAAACTCATTCCGGCCTGGTTCCCATTGAGGGTAGTTTTTCTCTCTTTCTGCAGTCATCTGGGTTCTCAGCTTGAAGCTGGCAAAGAGATGATGTCCCTACCTCGTCTCATGGTGATGCATTTTTCATTCTTATTTTTAGCTTTGTGTTGTGAATGAATATATAACCAATGTAATTCAGATATATAATATATGATTAAAGTAGTGTATGTTCATTGTTTCTATGATCATTATTATTCTACTGATTTGAGTATTTTTGGAAGTGTATTCGTGTTGCTGCATTTGACCTGCATGCTTCCCTATTAAAACCTTAAAAGAGTGCTTTAATAAATGTATTACTCAGACTAAGAGCTCTGCAGAGTTGGAATTCCTTTTATTTGTATTTCCTCTCAGTCTGAAGTAGAAGCAAAACAGGGCTGACGACAATGCTCTGAACGGCCTGACGATGACAAATCATACTCACTTCCACAAAGCTTGATGACAACTCAGTGCCTGAGTGTTGTGAAAATATCAATGCATCATGCCCTCACCATCAATGCATTGCTCCATCAAAAGTACTTTTCCAGCAGACCCTGCATGGGTTCTGTAGCTGGCCTACCCTCCAGCTCAGTTTACCTAGATTTTGAATTTTCACCGCTCCTCCATGACCTCAAATAACCTTTGAAACAATGGTGACTTCTAAGCACCTCTTTCATATTTAGGGGCATATTTATACTCTCTTTGCGCTGAACTAGCGCCATTTTTTTTTTACGCAAATTCAGCGTAAAGGTAACTCCATATTTATATTTTGATGCTAGACTTGTCTAGCATCAAAATATTGGAGTTAAAGTCATTTTTGGGATGTGTGAAACCACCTTGCATCAGTGAGATGCAAGGTAAGTGTTCCTGTCCAAAAAATGACTCAAAGCCCCTAGCACCTTATATCCTCCTGTGCAAAATTGGTGCACGGGGGATGTGGCCCTAAATAATGGAGCTAAGCCTGCTTAGCACCATTATTTTACGCCTGGGTCAGAGCAAACATTAGTGGACCTGTGGACCCATTTCCATGGTCAAACACCATGGAAAGAGCCCACAGATGCCCACCCCAAGCACCAGGAACACCCCTACCCACACCAGAGGGACACCACAGGGTGGGGGACCCCATCCCAGGTAAGTAGGGTAAGTAGAGGTAAGTATTTTGAAAACTTTTTTAAGAGTCATTGGGGGCCCTGAAATGGGCCCCCTACATGGCTCTGAGTGCAATGGCCATGCCCAGGGAACACTTGTCCCCTGTGCTGGCCATTGAGGTGGTGACCATGATTCCTGGCTTTCATAAGACAGGAGTCATGTGGTAGGGATGGTTTTGCATCAAGAAATGACGCTAGGTATTTTTTTTGCCTCTAACCAGCCTAGCATTATTTTTTTAGGCAAACTCCCTTCCCCCGTACCGCCACCCCCACCCAGCTATCATCATTTTATCTGACGCTTGTCTAACCAGTGCGCCGGCTTGCTGGATTCCATAAACTTGGTGCCTGGTTGGCCCTCAGGAAAGGGGCAAACCAGCACTATACTTTTTGATGCAAAACTGTCTTTGTGCGCATTTGCATCAAAAAGCATAAATATGGGCCTTAATGTTTAAAAATTCATATCTTGACTGCTACTTATTGGATGTTTGTCATTTTGGTCTTATTCAGATTTGGTGTTAAGTCTTTTTGTGCTGTAGTTCACTGTGTTACTATAATTAAGTGTTGCTCAAATACTTTACCCATTGCCTCTTAAGTGAAGTCTGACTGCTCTGTGCTAAGCTAACAGAGGGTGAGCACAGGTTAATTTAGGGAGTGTAACTGACTTACCCTCACTAGGAATGTGGACGCTACTTGGGCAGGATGCATACCTCTGCCAACAAGAGATCCAATTTCTAACATTGGTGCAGCTGTGAGAAAGGACTTGTGTTTGTGGAGTGCTGTACAGTAATTTTGTGTACACTACTACTCACACCAAGACCAATTCTAATCTGTTGTCTCTGTTCTCCATTGACTTGGCATTTTTCTGTTCTCTTCAACTGGCAATTTTTATGTTTCAATTCTCCCTAACTGACAATTTAGATTTTTACTCTAAATCATATCTCTGGTTTGAGATTTTGCAGGGATAGAGTTTGAGTTGGCCAAGCTTGAGGATTACACTGTGGCCCAGCTCAAGAATTTCCGTAAGGGTTTTATGCTGCCTGTTAGGACCAAAAAAGCAAAGCTGCAAAAGGCACTGAGAGCCTATGCCATAGCAAACGAGACCTCAGAGTACACTGAAGATTAGCTTAATGTCAAGGATGGTTTGGACTGGGGTCTGAGTGGAGGCCTTGGAGTGCTGTCTGTGAGGCAGGCTAGCAACTTACTCCCAGGAATGAGGGCCCCTTACAGGGCAGGGAGCAGTGTGGCATACAAAAGCCTGTCTCTAGAGGAGTTGAAAACAGTAGACAGGAGGGAGGAGAGAAAGTTCAAATTATAGCCCAGGGTCCTGCCAAAAAGAGGATGGGCAAGGGGCACAGGAAGCCCACTCCTAGTAATCCCAAAGTCCAGGAGGAGGCTGACCTTGAGGAAGATACCCCGGTACCTACAGGGGAAGACATTGGTGAGGTGGGTAACCTGCCTGAGCTGCCCAACTGACATCAGGAAGGGCGTCCCACCAGGGAGGAGTTCTGCAAGGTGCAGAGAGAGTGCTATACTCTTGTGGGTCTTCGGCAACAGGCCAAGGCCCAGGTAGCTGGTGACTCCTCTTGTAAGCACCTGATTTATTGGGAGAATGGTGTCCTGTACAGTGAGCCTAAGGATCCTGAGCCTGGTGTGCAACATGCATGCTGGTGATTCCTCAGTGCTACAGATCCTTCCTATTGGGTCTGGCTCATGATGTGCCACTGGCAGGTCATTTGGGACAGGACATGGCCTTTGACAGGCTTGCCACTCACTTCCATTGGCCCCAAATGAAGAAGAAGTCTGCTGAATACTGTAGGTCCTGTTCTATCTGCCAGGCGAGTGTCAAGTCAGGAGGGAAATGTAAGGCCTCCCTGCAATCTTTAGCAGTTGTTAGCAACCCCTTTGAGTGGGTGGGCATCAGTGTTGTGGGGCCTCTGGATCCCATGACAAACATTTGTTCTGGTCTTGATGGGCCACACCACCTGGAACCCCAAAGCTATTCCTCTGAGGTCAGTCACTGTTCCCATCATGCCCAGGGCACTGATGGGGATCCTTATCTTTGTGGTTTTCCTCAAGGAGGTGATATCTGACCCGGTACCAGCTTCCTGCTCCATTACATGAAGGTCATGTGGAAGAAGTGTGGGGTGACTTATAAGTTCACTACTCCTTCCCATCCCTGAACCAATGTTTTTGTTGAAATGTTCAATCGAATCCTGAAGGGCAAGCTTATGGGTCTACCTGAACCCAGGAGGTGTAAGTGGGATGTCTTCCTGCCATGCCTGTTGTTCACTGCGAGGGAGGTACCGCAGAATGGGGTTGACTACAGCCCATTTGAACTTTTGTATGGGCACCCTATGAGAGGGCCTCTGACTCTTGTGAAAGAGGGTTGGGAGCAAGCTCTGGGGGTGCTCCCCAGGATGTGGTCAACTGCATGCTGGCCCTATGCAATCAGACAACACTCTTTAGGAAGGTCTCCCAAGAGAACCTAGCAGCCAGCAAAGAACATTAAATAATGGTATGACCAGAATGCCAATTTGATGGAGTTTCAGCATGGCTAAAAAGTGTGGATCATGGAGCCCATAGAGCCCCATGGTCTACAAGACTGCTGGTTTGTGCCGCATGAGGATAAGGAGCGGAAGAGTGATGTCACTTATCTGGTGGACCTCAAAACTCCTAGAAACACCTTGAGGGTTCTATATGTGAAACGCCCCAAGGCCCACTTTGAGAGGTCTGAGGTGACCATGCTCTTGGTAACTGATGATGGGGTGGAAGAGGATAGTGAACCTCTCCCGACCATCCAAAGAGAAGGATGGGTTAGTGGAGGGTGTCAGCCTCTCCCATGCACTGACCCTCGATCAGCTGAGAGTCTGCCACCAGTTGTTGGGGCAGTTTACCTCTTTATTCTTCCTTACCCTAGGACTCACTATATGGTGCACCCATGATATTGGCTCTGGGGACAGTCCACCTCTAAAAAATAACATTTACAGATTGTCTGATAAGGTGAGGGGTAACATCAAGGAGGAGGTCACCAAGATATTGGCACTTGGGGCTATTGAGACTTCTGACAGCCCATGGCCCAGTCCAGTGGTGATGGTCCCCAAAGCTGCTCTGCCAGGTGTCACATATGAACTCCGGGTCTGTGTGGACTACTGTGGGCTCAATGCATTCACAAGGACTGACACACACCCCATCCCCAGAGCTGATGAGCTCATAGATCGGCTTGCAGCTGCTAAGTTTCTCCACACGTTTGACCTAACTTCTGGGTACTGGCAGATTGTCTTGACCGATGGGGCAAAGGAGAGGTCTACATTTTCTACACCAAAAGGGGACTCCCAGTTCTGGGTCATGCCCTTTGGGTTAAAGAATGCCCCTGCCACCTTTCAGATGTTGGCAAATCATGTCCAAGCTGGAGTGGAGAACTTCAATGCCTCCTATCTGGATGACATTGCGGTCTTCAGTTCTAGCTCCGAGGACCACCTATGCCACCTGAGGGACGTTCTTCAGGCTATGCAGAGGGCAGTCCTGACTCTCAAGGCCAGTAAGTGCCAGATAGGGCAGGGTTCTTTGATCTTCTTGGAACAACAAATATGGGGCGGCAAGTGCAGCACTTTCAACCCAAGATTGATCGCATTCTTGCTTGGAAGCCTCCCAAGACCAAGACTCAAGTGAGAGCCTTCCTAGGCCTTGCTGGATATTGCAGGAGATTCTTCAAAGGGTGTGGCACCATTATAGCCTGCTTGATAGAGCTGACTTTCAAGAAGCAACCACATTAGGTGATTTGGACAGAGGTGTGCCAGAATGCTTTTGATTCCCTAAAGGAAGCCCTGTGAACAGTACCCATGGTAAAGGCCCCAGATTTCTCCAAAGAATGTGTTTCTCAGACAGACATCTCAGAGCATAGCACAGGGACCATGCTATCACAGCTAAATGAAAAGGGCCTGGATCAACCCGTAGCTTTCATCAGTGGAAGTGTTCTTTGCAGGGAACAGAGGTGGAATGCTATTGAAAGGGAAGCCTTTGATGTGGCTAAGCTAAGGCCATAGCTGTGTGGCACTCGCTTCCGGATTCAGACAGACCACAGGTTCTCAGATGATAATGTGTATGAGGGATGAGAATCTCAAACTGTTTAGATGGTCCATTTGCCTACAGGAAATGGACTTTGCGGTGGAATACCACACTGGAACAGACCACACCAATGTTGATGGGCTCTACATGTACTTTCTTAGTGAAAAAATCCCAAGGGGTTGGCTAACTCTCCCCACTTTTAATGGGGGGAATGACATGTGTTAGACCTGGCTTCCTTGGCTTGGTATCCCCAAACATTTTGACCTCCTGTTTTTCTGGATTGTTTTTGCTGGCTTTTAGGATTCTGGGCACTTTACCACTGCTGGCCAGTGCTAACGTGCAGGTACCCTGTACACTAAACAGTGTAACATTGGCTTCTCCACTGCTGGCATATTTAATTTACTTGTAAGTCCCTAGTAAAGTACCCTATATGTGCCCAGGGGCTGTAAATCAAATGCTACGAGTGGGTCTGCAGCACTGATTGCACCATCCACTACAGTAGCCTTTCAAACATGTCTTAGACCTGACACTGCAGAGCATGTTTGTATAGTTTTAAACTGTCATATCAACCTGGCAAATGTACCCACTTGCACAGCCCAAACCTTCCTTTTCATTAAGGTAGGCCCTAGTTAGCCCTAAGTGCAGGGTATTTAAAAAGTTGAACATGTAATTTTAAGTTTAACATGCCCAGATAGTAAAAAACTCTTAAATTCATTTTTCATTATTTTAAGGCCTAGCTCTCCCATAGGACAGCATTGAGATTACCTTAAAACATCTTTAAGTCTATTTTCGAACTGGGAAAATAGAAATATGGAGTTTCGTGTCTCTTGAGTCACAATTTAAAATACCAACTTATGGTGATGTTGAATTTTAAATTGCAAGCCTAAAAAAGCCACTTTTAGAATTTGGGGATTTTCTTACTTCAACCATTCTGTGCATCTGCCTGTCTCTGAATACACATCTTGGGTTGTTGTTGACATTTGGGCTTTGTGCATTCCCTCTAGACAGTCACGCACAAAAGGAACTTGTGTGTGACATCTGCATCCTGATTTTCAAAGCCTCCTTTGAAGCCTCCCCTACTTCAAAGGCACATTTGGATATAAGTACTGGACCCTAAACCTCAGTAAATCAGATTTCTACTCAAACCAAGGGCACTCTGCCAGGTAAAGGACTGCTGTGCTACGAGGAGGAACTGTCACTGTGCTACTGTATTGCTGTGTTGACCAACTGCTTGTTGTGCTGTAGGAGGGGCTGCCACGTTACTACTTGGTTTGCTGTGTTGGCCTGCTTCCTGCTGTTGTTCATTGCCAGTAGTGAGAAGGACTGGATTTGTTCTCTACATCCTTGACCCAAGAATCTCCAACGGCTTACTGGCTTCACCCCTCCTCTTCTGCAGTCTCAGGAACATCAAAGACTGCTTGCAACTCTCCTGGTGCTGCTGGACTCTGACATATGTGAGTCCTACCCTGCCTGAGGTACCCTCCTACAGTCATGAGGCTCAGAAGTGGGTTCTGCAGCTAAAATCTGCAAAATGCAATCTCCCTGAGTGTGGAAGAAAAATCAGCGCATCACTCCAGTGACAGTAACACAGTGGCTGTTCGATGACAGCAGATTCACAGACTGCCCTGCCCAACAATGACGCTCTGCAGGGCCTGACAATGACACATCGCATTCACTTCCAGGGAGCCCGCCGATGATGCAGTGCCCTGAGTGTTATCAAAATATTGACCCATCATGTCCTCGCCATTGATACAATACTCCATCAAAGGTACTGTTTCAGCAAACCCTGCATGAGTTCTGTAGCTGACGTACCCTTCATCACTGAATTTTGGATTTGCACCAGTCCTTCGTGACCTCAAGCATCCTTTTGATTGCTCTAAACACTGTTTTTACATTTAGGCCCTCATTACAACTCTGGCGGTCAAAGACCGCCAGGGTTGTTTTGGCGATCGTACTGCCAACAGGCTGGTGGTACAAATTGCCATATTTTGACTGCGGCGGTAGCGCTGCGGTCATACCGCCCGGACCGGTGGTTTCCTGCCATCATTGTCCCGGTGGTTATAATCCGCCTAGGCAGCGCTGCTTGCAGCGCTGCCCTGGGGATTATGACTCCCCTTCCCGCAGCCTGTCCATGGCGGTAGAGACGGCTATGGAAAGGCTGACGGGAAGGGGAGTAGTGGGGCCCCTGGGGGCCCCTGCACTGCCCATGCACTTGGCATGGGCAGTGCAGGGGCCCCCAGGCACAGACCCGCCCTGCTTTTCACTGTCTGCATAGCAGACAGTGAAAAGCGCCACAGTTGCAGCTGCACCCGTCATACGGCCGCAACACCGCCGGCTCCATCAGGAGCTGGCTGCAATGTTACGGCCAACATCCCCGCTGGGCCGGCGGGAATGTTGTAATGCGCCCGGCGGGTTTGTGGTAGTAACAAGAGCCACAATCTTTAAAAATTAATATCTCAACTTCTACTTTTTGGATGTTTGTTGTTTTAGTCTTGTTTTAATCAGATAAATATTATCTATTTCCCTAAGCTGGTGTTTAGTATGTGGTGTCTTTCACTGTGTTACTGTAATAAAGAGTTTCACACATTCTTTACAAATTGCTTCTTAAGTTAACCCTCACTGCGCTCTGCCTAACTTTCAAAGGGTGATCACAAGTTAAATTAGGGAGTGTAATTGACTAGGATTGTGGTCCCTACTTGGACTGGGGGCATACCTCTGCCAACTAGAGACCCAGTTTCTAACAAGCAGAGTACAGAATTCTAAATATTATCAAACAAATCCAACAAAAAGTTAGCTCTATGCCTAAACTCATCTACAAATGTCAACCTTCTTCCTCTAGTACAGTGAAATCACATAACTTACAGTTGGCAGCACCTTCTCATTTGAGCTCACATTACAAATTGGCCAGGCTGCACATTTTCATTTGTGCCAATTAAAAAGAATACAAGTATCCTATCTTCAACTATTAATTAAAGACTGCAGTTAAATCACTTGTTATCCCCAGAACACACTCTGGCACCACCATCTTGTCTGAACTCCTGGGAAATTGCCTGCTACCACTAAAAGGAGTTCTGAATTCTACAGCCAGATTGATCACTGTGAATGAAAATGTAACCACATCACTCAAATCTTGAGGGATTTGATTGGTCCACACTAGAGGCTCATATCAAATTTAAACGCGGTGGCCTCACATCCAAGGTCCTCTTTAAAAGGCAACCTAGCTACTTAACTGAACTCCTAAAACTTTCTGGTGGCTCAAGAAATTTCTCCAGCAAAGTCTCTCTCATTATCAAGCCTCTGAAATTCAGAATGAAGCAAGCTCAAAGACAAGCTACTGATCCAAATAATAATGGGTTCATCAATTCTCTCCTTCTGAATCAATGCTCAAAACTTACCTATTGACAATATTCTTAAATTAAGCTCACCCTGGCATGAGCTACTCCCCATCCGGTAACAACTCCATCTAAGACCCTATTCTATGCATCATCTTAGCTTAACTCCACAGGTGATTCTAGTTCACCTGATTACTGATGATGGTTTGCTAATTAAGTACCTCCAAGTCATCATACTCTCCCTCAATTACTTCACCTCCCTCTTTAAAAACCTTCCTTTTATGCTTGATTCTTGGGCTGTGTCGTTTATAAGAATATCTCTTCATGTTCAATAATTGCATTGTTTGAAGTGGTTTGATACCAACTGTTGAGACAGCACTATTGAAATACCTCATAAATAACTAAAAAGTAACAAATAGATGATATTAATGGTAGACCTGCTGTGAATATACAATTATGAGTCTTAATCATAGGCAAGGGCGATTTGACTTGCTTGTTAAGGAGTTTGCAGTGGGTTGGTTTCAGAAAGAGTTATAGATGGTTAAAACATATCATTTACAGTCCCTCCTCTACAGTAGTAGTATATTTGAGAACCAAACATAAAGTTTGTTATACCAGCAGGCATAAAAGAAAGATGTCCCCTCACCCAGAGGATAACATCAGCTTTTGTGAATGAAGAAGAGAAAAACATAATTTTGTCATGGATAACTTGGCACTAGAGCGAAAGGGGATTGGTGTCCAAAGAAATAACATAGAAGTTACTCTATCTGTATGTAAAACAGCATGCATGGTTGCATCTATTTAATATAAGAGCCTGTATTAACTAAAGTGACCATGGGAGGAACTCCTTGAGACAATGCCATTAAAAAATGACGACCCAAGAAGCACAATTTACCTATTCCGTTTGAGAACTTTTGCAAGGCATGTAAAGATAATTCCTCAATCTGCTCCCAGTTATAGTCTATAGGGGAGATAGGCCTTACAACAGTGAACAATGACTTTTGTAAAACTTAAATATACTTGTCCTACTTTTTAAATATCATGCACCTTGCACTTTGAGCCTTCAAGGTGACGAATATGGTTGCATCAATTAAAACAGGAAAGAACTGAGGGACATATTTATAATGCCATAGTGCCACCTTGTGCCACATTAACGTCATAATTTTTTATGTTAATGTGGCCCAGCGAGGCCGAAATCCCCATGCCATATTTACAGGGTATTGAAATGCATACATTGTGCCACCCTGTATCCCTTTGTGCTACATTATACCTGCACCAGTCATTGTGTATTCAAAGGGGGTTTTTCCCTATTAGGGGAGCCGGAAAAAAGGTGTAAGGAAATCTATGAGATTTCCTTGCACCATTTTTTACGGCATTTTTTAGAATGGGGCCCTATATACTCTGCAGGAGTAGTGCCAACATTTTGGCACTACTCCTGAGGAGTACATCAATAGCACCATGAGAAATTACACTATTGCCCCCTACCCTGTGTCATGGTGCAGCATATTTTAAATATGGCGCACACATGGTGGCGGTAGGGGAATGCTAAGTGGCACAGGGAATGTGGCCCTGCACTCTGTGCAGCACTATGTCCATAAATCTGCCCGAGTTTTGTGTGAGAAGCATGAATGTGCTTCAGTGTAAGTGCAGTGAACTTGTTCCTTCAGTTAGATTCAATGGAATCTCGCAGACATGTATTAGATGGGATAACTGTGCATAAATACTTAGGGGCATATTTATACTCTGTTTGCGCCGAATGTGCGTCAAAACTTTTGACGCACAATCGGCGCAAACCCTGCCCCATATTTATACTTTGACGTCCGACCCCGCGGGCGTCAAAATTCCACCATGTGCGTCATTTTTTAGAAGGGGGAACCAGCCTTGCGTTAATTATATGCAAGGTAGGCGTTCCCTTCCAAAAAATGACGTTAAGACCTGTGCCCCATATTTATACTCTGACGTCATTTTGACGCACAGGAGGGGGTGGGCATTAAAAAACGACGCACAGCCTGATGGGCACCGTTTATTAACGCCTGGGTCAGGGCAGGCTTTAAGGGACCTGTGGGCTCGGAAGGAGCCCAGAGGTGCCCTCCCCTGCCCCCAGGGACACCCCCTGCCACCCTTGCCCAACCCAGGAGGACACCCAAGGATGGAGGGACCCATCCCAGGGAAGTAAAGGTAAGTTCGGGTAAGTATTTTTTTCAGATTTTGTTTGTGGCATAGGGGGGCCTGATTTGGGCCCCCCTACATGCCACTATGCCCAATGACCATGCCCAGGGGACATAAGTCCCCTGGGCATGGCCATTGGGCAAGGGGGCATGACTCCTGTCTTTGCTAAGACAGGAGTCATGTCAATGGAGGTTGTGCATCCAAAAGAATTGCGCAAATCCGGTTTGAGGCCTGAATTTTGCCTCAGACCTGACTTGCCCCATTTTGTGACGCACAACCCCCATTTTCCCATACACCGGCGCTGCCTGGTGTGAGTCATTTTTTTGACGCACACCAGTCCGCAGCGCCGGCTAACGTCATTCCATAAATAAGGCGTCCGCATGGCGCGTTAGAATGGCGTTAAAAATTTTGACGCACAACTGCGTTGGCGCAGTTGTGCGTCAAAAAGTATAAATATGGGCCTTACTGTGAATTAAATTGTGATTGAATTGGAGCGTTGAGTCTGCGCTAAGTGCTCAAATTAGACAAAAAGCAAAAGGCAGGGATACAGCAAGTATTCTGTTTGATGAGGTGAGAGGCAACAGCCCACTAAAATGAGAAAGATTATCTATATGGGTGAGTCTTATGAGAAGTGGAAACTAATGTCGAATTCGGCTCTTTGAATGGAGACTCTATGTGAGATGGTACTGGCAAAATATGTCTTGCAGGAGTATCTGTCCTTTTTCATAGAGAGCACAATGATCCAAACACCCAGCATTGCAGAAGATTTAGGCAGTAACTAGTGCCATTGAAGTACTTCTTTAAGCATAATGATTGACATTTCAGCATAAATGTAGCTTCTGCATACAAAGTCATGTAGTATATTTGTTAAGGTGGCGATAATCCAACATAGCTTTCACCATCTTCCCCATTTATGGTGTGTTTGGAGTTGCAAGGCAACAGAAAATATCCTGCAAACGATCCCTGCACTTTACTTTTGCACTACACACCTGATGGCTATTAGTTTCCTAATACAAAGCGCTACAAATATGTTTTTTCAACACAGCTGAACTTGGAAATGGTTCTAATTCCCTACCAGTGCCCAAAGTTTGCCTTAAACTTAAATACCCATGAGGCTATTCAGCCCTATCTGGGAGAGATGTCTGACCAAAACCACAACTATTCTGTTTTACTTTAAAGAAAAGGATCAAGCAAAGGATGCTGGAGAAAACAGGATATTATGCCACACCTGATAGACATGCTGCAGTCTAGCTAAGCAAGCTAGATAAAGTAAAACTATTAGAGCAACGACATTCAACCATTTGAGAGTTCTTAGGCCATTCTCAGTGTAACTCCTAGTACACAGCATGAATCATCTATCCCCTAGATACAGCAACCATTGTCACAGTTTCTGAGGTGAACAGGTTTGAAAGTTCCCATACATTGCAAACATTTTGTTCACATACAGCACCATTCTGTATGCTAGGCAAGTCGTAGGGCAGTCCCTTCTCATTGCCGCCCCTTGACATCACCACTCACGGTCGGAACAAGCATTTCAGAATCACTGAATATGTGTCATTTGATGGTGAAAGCCAGATCAGCCGTTATATTAAGTGCCCTAACACGGACAATGCAAGCTGTGCCCCAACACAGTATACATATTTATGTTCAAGGCAGCTACTTAATATTATCGTATGTTTTAAATTGTGATGAGTAGTAAGTCATAGCTCATATTTGCAAGCTGTGCCCAAACACAGTATACACATTTATGTTCAAAGCAGCTACTTAATATTATCATATTTTTGAAAGTGTAATGCGAAGGTAATCATAGCTCGCATTGTTCTGCTCGGTCGAGCAAATATTCACTATGTGATTGATTCTTACGGTGCTGCTCATTGTTTTGATCTAGTTTATGCACAAACTGCTATGATGCTCTAGTTCGTGTGAAGAAGTTATCTTTTTTCCTACAGAACATGTATACATTTTGCAATGTGCAGCATTACGTACTAGATTTTTTTTGTTGTTCTCGGCCCTGAATTCACAGCATGAAACCATTTGTGGTTAAAGTGAATGCTCAATGATAATTCTGGGTAGAAATTAATCTTGTGATTTTCATACAACCGGTTACTTTTTCTCTGTGACTTGAAGCAGAATGCAATCTCAATCGTAATAGTTCCGAATTTTGCCACCGTTCGTCTTAGATGATCTAGAACAATTTGTTTTAGACCAAGTTATCTGTGTGCACAGTTCATTGAAATATTTCCAAAAGTTCAGCTGCACAGACAAATATCCAGATTAGTTATTCAAGAACCGCTTCAGATGCCTCACTTTCAGACGCCTTGCAAGGTCTTCCTTCTTTGTTCTCAGTTCTGGTCAAAGTGCTCTTATATCCTTTTAATTAGGTCAGGGGCTGCCAAACACTGAGGACATCCTAACTTATCAAACATTCTTTTAACATAAAATAATCACAGGATCTTACGAGCATTGTTTAGTGCAAGACTATCCTTGACTATGGCCTAATATAATTCTAACTCCGAGTTAGACCAGAGTTTAAGCCAACACACTACCGAGGCTCAGGCCAAAATGCCGGCTATATACTCCAAACCTAATTCCTCATTGACAATAAAAGTGGACCCTGACCGAGGGAGACCAGGCAATCTTATGACGAAGGCATTTTCTACCCTCTGGATCTATCTACAGTCTTTGTGCCCCCAACGTCCACATCCATATGATGCTAACTCTAAACATTTGGCAGAACAATACTGAGGTAGGCCTGGCCCATAACCAAGAGGCAAAGTCTAACAGTGCAGCCACAGCCCTGGCCATAGCTTTTCTCTTTGCCTTCAAATGTGGGGCCCAATTACAATTTTAGTCAAAAATCACCCTTAAGTAAGGGAAAAATGTGACTCTCAGCACTTCCTGTCCCTCACCAAAGATTGTATTACTCCGCCTTCTACCAGGACCGATGGTCCTAACATGGGAGTTAAAAAAATTCACTAGCACGTCAAGGGAGGCCATAAACTTGACAAAAGAATCAAGAAGACATTGGAGACCCATTGCAGCTCTGGCCAAAAGTACTGTATTGTTGGCATACACCAATGCTGGTATCAGTCTCAACCCAACCTGCAGCACATCATTTGAGGCAGAGCTTAGAACTGGGCATAAATTATTAATGTAAAATGTAAACAATAATGGTGCCAGGATGCAGCCCTACCTTACTCCATTCTCAACATTAATCAGGGCTGCCAATGACCCCTCATAATTAAATATGACCCTTACTGCGAGGTTCTGGTGAAGATTATGCAAACAATCCACAAGGTAGGGATCCAGGCCCATATCAATAAGCATAGACCATAACTTTTGTATATTTACCCAGTCAAATGCAGAGAACAGGGCCATAAAGGCCAAATGTAGCCCACTCCTTCTTGGTGACATAATATTTACCAATTAAAAGATGTAAATTTAAGCATTGATCCATTGCCCCCCTACTCTGCCTGGAGCTGTACTGGAAACAGGAAATTACATTTCTTTGTTCTAGCCAAAGGGACATCCTAGCCAAAATGACCATTCCCAGAACCTTTACAGATGAATCAATGAGTCATATGGGTCTATAACATTTTGGAGTTAATCTATCCCCTTTTAAAACACTGGAATAATAGTGGAGCTTTGGTATGAACTTGGAGGGCCCACAAGCCATGCTGCATTAAAGGCGAGGGTAAGGATTTTAATTCATAAACTGGTATGGTGACAAAACAATTCTGCCAGTACCCCATCCAGACCAGGGGCCTTATTTATTGACATGATGGCACCCGCTTTCTCCACCTCATCCTCAGTAAACCTTGCAAAGCCTCCCCCTGCCCAGCCCAAACCCCAATCGAGTTGTACACTTAACAGGGCTTCCATAAATCACTGCAAAGTGATTTACCCACTCAACTGCCCGGATAAAACAATCAATTATCATTTTCGTCTCCCCGGAAAAAAGGAACAATTAATAATTTCCCAGAAAGAAGCACTATTACTCAAGGTCTGTAGGGCTGACAAGTCCTCCCAGGCCTGTTCCCTAATCTTCCTTTTCATCTTGAGTAGCAAATTTATAGGCCTTCTTGGCCTGGCCAATGTCCGCACTATTTCTTCGGTCTTTTTTCAAGTTCTGAAGAGCCATTGAACAGTCCGAGTTAAACCACCTTTCCCATGCACTAATTGTCTGCCTCTTGGATACCCTTAGCTGTCCATCAATCTTTTTACAGATCCCTTCAAAGCCTCCAAGAGGACGCCATGCTCCTCAGGGTGTCCAGGCAAACTACAATTTCAGACTCCATCAAGCATAAGAGAGCTTCTAAGAAAGCATCAGATGCCACTCCACTGCATCTTAACCTCTGCCCGTAGTCCTATGGCAAAATATCCATATTCCAGGGACCTATCTCCAGAGGCCAAACCTGCTGGGGACCCAAATTGATCATGCAAACTAAAGGGTTATGATCACTAAAAGCTGACCAAAGGACATCAACTCTCCTGCAAATTTGATGAGAGCAGCTGAAACAAAAACATAATCAATGATTGTGTTAGAACCATGGCCCTTAAAGGTGGGAATAAAGGACCCTTCAGTGCTCTCCCTTAATTGTCTCAAATTGAAATCTGACAAAATCTCTTCATGATAACTGCTTTCCAGTGAATATTCAAAATGAATTCCCTCCTCAATCTCTCCCTCTTCTATATAATTATCAATCAATCAATCATTTAATCATTTTTATAGAATGCAACTACCCCCCCGCCCCCATAAGCGTCTCAAGGCCCTGAAGGGGTCGGTCCTCTGTGCTTCAGTCGAAGAGCCAGGTCTTAAGTTCCTTCCTGATTTAAGGCAACAATGGTGACTGTCTGAGGTGAAGAGGCAAGTTGTACCAGCTCTTTGCCGCGAGGTAGGTAAAGGATCTTCCACCTCCAAAGTCTTCCATTTGCAGGGTACAATGGTTAGTGCTTGTTGAGCAGAAAGGAGATGTCTTGCAGGGGAGTAGAAGGTGATGTAGTGGTTGGGGTAGGTGGGTCCTAGGTCGTGGAGAGCCTTGTATGCGTGGACAAGGAGTTTGAAGTTTATCCTCTTCTCTTCTTTATTTAAATGGCAATTCAAGGGACAGCCGACCTATGCTCATAAGAATTATAAAAATTAAGCAAGTAAATACTTGGTCGACCCTCAAACGCTAACCTTACAGCCAACAAGTTAGAAGATTTAAGTGCAACACACAAAGACGAACATTTTATATCCGGGAAAAACAGAATAAGTAGTCCACCCCTTGCCCTGCCCATCTGAAAAAGCATGGCTGAAACCAAGAAAGTTATATAACCATCAAGGAAAATAAATTCCACTGTATTCTGGGTCTCCTGCAAGCTCACACTATCTTCCTCCTTAATTGCTCTCAGCCGTGCTACATCCTGCTTCTCATTTCCCAGCCCTGCTATATTCCAACTACAAACTTAACCAGCAATGAGTGATCACTCTGAGATGCTACCAGGATGACCTCTTGCTCACTAAGCACACCAGTTTCAAGGTTTTGTCAATCCAGACCCTCTAACTCCTCCAAAGGTTGAACCCTGTTCCTAATTTCCAGAGGGGTAGACAACCTCCCACTAACAGGAGGAACTGCCCTCCCTGAAATAGGTTGATTACCATTAAACTATCTCACCACAAAGCCTTCCTCTGTGGGTAAAAATATCCTAGATGAAAAACTTTAATCTCAGACCCCTCCCCACCTCAGAACACAGGAACAAGAACAGCTGCCCCACAACATTTAATATATAAAAATTTGCTATAACACAAACACCTTTAAACAATGTTCTTCCCGCCCAACCCATCCCACTCCTTGCCATAATAATCTTATTGCAGTCCCAAGGGCAGACCCCCTCATTGTGAACACCAGTGAACACCAGTGCCTCACTTTCCAGATTAAATCCTTGGTTGATTCCTTCACTCCGGCTTTTAATAGTGGAACATTTGTCAAAATGGCCACAAAAGGGGTAGCGGCAGGTGGGAGATGTAACTTAGTGCGACAAACTGCTTGAAAGTCCATTTTCCCATCCGTGATCACTGGCACCCCTGGACACCAAGAGAGCTATCAGTAAAGACAGATTTGCAGGAAGAAGTGGATCCACCAGTGCCAGAAGACTGGGACCATCTCTCCTGGGTCCGCATCCCACTTCATTCCCAATCCCTTAGGTCAAAAAGGGGGGGTTTACCAGAGAGATTATCAAAACGACCTCCCCTACTATGCAATCCAGAGACAGGTCCACCTTGGACTCACTCAGAACAACGGCCTAGGAGTCCACATGTAATGGCCCAAGCAGAGTAGTCATGCCCTAAGTTGATGCCTTGTTACTGGGACCCCCCTGGCACCAAGAATATAAAAGAGACTCCATTTTATCCAAGAGCTCTCTAATGGTGGCTAAACAGGTACCCAATATTAACTGTAACCGCTTAGTCATTTGCTCCCAGTTAATCGCCACTGGGGAACCAAAGTATAATCAAAAGGGGAGGTGGGCCCAGTCCAGCCTAGCAAGCCCAGCCTACTTTGCGCTCTGACTGGTGCAGGCCTGTTCTTTGCCAAGGCATGTGCCGCATGAGTTGAGGCATCCTTTAAAGAGCCTCCTGACGTGAAGGAGCACGGGGCGCAGCCCTCCTGCCACTGGGGCTGCTGGTCTGTGTGGTCTCTCGCCCCCTTCCCTGTGGTATCCAAGTCCTGCATAACGGGATTTGAGACTTCCTTTAAAGCATCTCCCGGCATGAAAGAGTGCTGTGCGCGATGCTCCTGCCACTGGGGCTGCTGGTATGTGTGGTCACTCCCCCCTGGTCCCACAGTGCCAAGTCCCGCACAGCAGGAATCGAGGCATCCTTTAAAGTGTCTCTCGATGTGAAAGAATGCTGGGCACGGAAATCCTGTCACCTAGGCTGCTGGTATATGTGGTCTCTCTCTCTCTCTGTCCTGTGTTATCTAAGTCCCTAATCACTGAGTCAGCTTTACCAGCCAGTGGCAGGAGGGTCTCCAGAAGTCTTCTTTCATACTGTACAGACATTGCTAAGGGGAGGTTCTGTAGGAGAGTGCCATATTAATAGGTTGCAAACAACATAATTATTGTGTTTTCTCCAAACTGCTTAACACATTTTTCTCTATGGAAATTGATCCAGTTTTATGTGTTTCCAGTGAAGAGCAGGAGCTAGTCACGACAGAGGTGCTCATTGCTGAACATCATTTAAAAACTTTAAACACCAGGCTTTGTTATCACTGGTTCTTTAACAGTTTTATTAAACTTGTTACCTCAAAGTGAGTGTGTTTCCAAACTGGACACCAGGGACCATATTACAGTAATTGCACACTGTCCCTGCTTGTGCCATGGCGCACTGATAACAAGGTGAGTTGGGTGCAAACAGGGACAGTGCTCCCTGTTACTGAATAATGCACTGCCCACAGAGGAGTCACAAACTTGTGGTGCCCTTGGAGCAGTGCAATATTGAAAAATGTTCTACGCTTCAGCTTTCACTTTGCAAGCAGCACCCATATGCACATCAAAGGAGGGCAGAGATCGCTTTGCAGTGATTTATTTCAGGGGGCACAGTGCACCACCTTTTTATGGCACAGTCAGTGCTCCTCCTAAAGCCTCTTTGCCTCTATGTCCACTGTTAGACCTGTCAGACTTAGGGTGGTCTTCCTCCAAAATCTTTTACTCACTTATCTCCATTTTGATCAGAAACTTGTTTTTGTTTACCTTAGGACTCTGTACATTGTATTACTGCTAACCAGTGCTAAAGTGTTTTCCCTCACACGACTGAACTTGGTTTAATTGACTTTCACCTGGGAGGCATATTTAATTTGCTTATAAGTCCCTCACAGAGTGGTATGCCACATACCCAGGGCCTGCATATTAAATGGTACTAGTGGGCATGCAGTACTTATTGTTCTGCCCACTTAAGGAGCACCTTAAAAGATGTCCTAGGTCTGCCATTGCAGCCTGAATGCAATTTTTAAACTTCCAATTTGACTTGGCAATATAACCCTTTGCCAAGTCTCACAATCCCCTATTTTCTATTTAAGTCATCCCTCAGGTAGGCAATAAGTGGCCCATAGAGCAGGGTGCATTGTAGTTAATAGGATGGACATGTACTTTTATGTTTTATATATTGTGATAGTGAATACCTCCTAAATTCGTTTTCCACTCCTGTGAGGCCTATTTGACTCCAAAGAAAACATTGGGTTGCCTTATCACATTTAATAAGTGCTAACTTTTGATTGGGACCAGGTAAGCAGTTCATGTTAGGTACCTATGAAATTGCAATGAACAACCCCCTTCAATATTAAAAACAGATTTTAAATACAATTTTGAAAATGTCACTGTTAGAAGGCATTTTCTTCCCCTTAGTCATTTGGTGATGCAGCCCCTCCTGGGTCACATGACCAAATGTAGCTGACAGACTTCGTGAATTACTCCCAGACAGTCACACAATAGAGGGATTGGATGCAC
Organism: Pleurodeles waltl; assembly: GCF_031143425.1. NCBI lineage: Eukaryota > Metazoa > Chordata > Amphibia > Caudata > Salamandridae > Pleurodeles > Pleurodeles waltl. The sequence continues at coordinate 398,204,800 of NC_090439.1, forward strand.
CGAAATGGGCCATCTGCTGGCAGGATGGATGTCGAAGTTGTGCACTACCCCACTTGCAACTGAATAGGCTAAGCTCTGCCTTCACAAAAATGGCTGATCACCTCTACATTGTTACTCCACACAGCTTGGAGCCAGGGCAGGAGATTCAGAAAATTCCATGCACTTCAAAGAAGATACCTCTAGAAACGTTCCAACTTCAATGGAAGAAATGGGTAGAAAAATAGAGCCCTCAGACCCAATCTTCAGTTAACTTTCTGGACCTGTGGAAGGACTCTCAGAGGACTGCCTGCTGCTGTGAACTGCTGACCACTCTGTGAGACTGTTTTCCTATACTTGATAGGAGTACTTTGCTTCCTGAAGCCTGCCTCGAATCCTCAGAGTCCAGCACTGCTGTTTGAGCCCTGCATCTTTACCTTGACTCAGGAGTACCAGAGTGACTCCAAGGGTGAGTTTTCCAGCCTCCTGTTCAGAGCCATGGGGACTTTAGAGGCTCTCACCTTCTTGAGCCCACAGCTGGACCCAGTCTGAGTGAATCCCTGATCCCCAAAGTGGTGTCCCACCAGGCCTGGATCCTTGGTTATGGTGATAAATGTGCCCAGATAGCCAAAATCCAGACTTGGAAAATATTTGGCTAAAAACTGCTTTGAGAACCAAGTGAAAACCAGGACCAACAAGCTTGTCAATTTGCTCCATATGTGTTGCCAGTCAGCCTGACTTTGTGGTTGCTCTCACTAATTTCTAACTGTAGCAGCAAATCTTGGCCAGCTGTCCTTCGCCAAAGGGATATTTGAGCCCCTGGAACTTTCTTGGGCTACAGCCTCCTGCCTTATCCCACTGGAGATTTTCAACTTTCAAAAAATACATTTAAAAAAAAAATTCTTCTAATTCTGATGGTAACCACTGACCCAATCCACTTTTTGTCCCTGAGCCGTGCCCCATAGAAGTTGGTCATATGTTTCGACTTTGATCCGGTCTCATGTGACTAGGAGCCAGATGTAGCAAAGGTTTTTACCCATTCTGTGTCGATGGGAAAAAGTGTTCGTACATATGGCCCAAGATGTCTGATGTGTCAGGTTAAATTAGTGACTTTTTATGGTTCATCCTGCAAGGGATTGTGGCTGTTGTTTGTCAAGGGGATCACACTCCAGTCAACCAATAATCCAGTTTCTCACAACTGTGTCCATAATATGGCACTGGCGAAGAGGTGAATTGTTTAACTGAGTTTAAGGTTAAGAGCAAGACTTTTAATGAAATGTCCACTGTTTTTGTATTGGTTATATGGGTCATTTCAAAGTCCCTAGGATTGTTTTATTTATGGTAAAAGTATAAAAGGGTGGACACTGCTAGTCGTTTATTTCAAAATGTCATATCATTGTATGTTGACAACATTTAACAAAGCTAGTAGGTCTAACATGATATAGCTATATAACACATTTTGGTTTTGGCCTATATGAGGACCTTGTGTTTCTAGGGGTTATATTTTTATGGCACACAAACTGTTAAATGTGCCTCATGCATAGTGAGCTAGTCCACATTTAAGGTGTTTTTGGTGACTGTTTCCTTTCTTTAACCTCTGCTCTCTATAGTTTGCAAAGCCATTTAGAGAGTTTCCTAATTTCCACTTCCACATGCCATGCATTGCATAATTTTAAATTTTGTGCATAGAATTACGTTTTACGTTTATTAAAGTATGCTTCCCTTTTTAAAGAAAAACAAATTGACTGGGCATTGTTTTATTGTGTATTATGTTGCATTGCTAAGTTCTGATTGTCTAGCCCAGAGGACTTCGTTGAGTAAGTCTTTGGCTATTTTACCTTGCTATCTTCCTAGTGAAGTGCTAAAAATCGTACTTTTTGGTAGTTAGGTGGCTTGTAGTTTGGTTGCGCCTTGACACCAGAAGTGAAAGACACTGGTCACCACAAATGAGCCTCATTCATTGCCCTGGGATTCTCAGACTGGATTTCCCAAAGAAGAACTTAAGAAGTATTTTGTTCTTTTGGATTATGGCCTTGGGGAATTGAGCCCTGGTGGTTGCTTGAGAGTAGAGGGATATGGTGTGCTGACCTAGGTGACTAGCAGAGTGAACCCCTATTCCTTGCCAGCCTTACCAATCAGTGTTGCATAACTGTAATTTTTCCCATGCCATGCCATCCTAAAAATACTCATGTAAACCTGAGCAAAATAAATTAGGTTATTAGTTAGATGCCCCACTGAAATCATAAACACAATCCTTTTCAACGTGAACCACAAAAATTCACTAAATTAATCTGTGCTTAAACCTCTGGTTGCTTGGCACTAAACAATCAGGTTTAACTTAGAGGCAATGTCTAAAGTATTTATGCAGCACACAAACAGTAATAAAGTGAAAAAATAACCTACAAAATATTATAAAACAATTTAGAAAAATAGTGTACATTTTGATTAATAAAATGACACCAAAACAATCAAAATCCAACTAGAAGAATGTTATAAATGTTTAATGTTATTGGTAAAAATAGCCCCAAAAGGTGCAGAGCTTGAACTGTTAGTTTCTGGTTGCACTGTACTGGGACAAATGCAAAAGTTTAAGTCAACGTCAATGAAGTTCTGCTGGGCAAGAGACTGAGGCCCATATTTATACTTTTTTAGCGCCACAATTGCGTAATTTTTGGACGCAAAAGCGGCGCAAACTTACAAAATACAATTGTATTTTGTACGTTTGTGCCGCTTTTGCGTCAAAAAGAGGCGCAAATGCAGTGCTAAAAAAGTATAAATATGGGCATGAGTTTGGCCCACTGGGAGTGGTACCTTATGTTTTTGATGTGAGATCTGTGCAACATTGCTTAGTGGAGATTTGCGCATCTTGGTGTTGGATCTGAATGAGCTTTCAGCTGCACGTTGAGGCTGGTGGTGCCTACGTCACTCAGAATTGGATCCAATAAAAGCCTTTCGTTCAGTGCTGAGTGGCTTGCCTTCACTCTGTGTTAGATCCAATTATAAAACAGGATTTATTATCACTGGTTCTTTAACATAGATTTGGACAGAAAGATGGCAATCTTTCGAAACGTGACATTTTAAACATGTAGCTTACAATCGAACTTTGCCATTTAAAAAGAATTTTAAATTACAATTCATCTGAGTGTAAAAATAATTTCTCTATCTGCACCTAGGCTTAAGTTAGCACTTATTAAACATAATTATGTAACCCGCTTATCTCTGGGAGAGATAGGCCTTAGAACAGTGAAAAACACGTTTAGGAGTGTTTCACGGTCAAGACATGTAAAACTTGTACATATATTTTCTACTTTTTAAATACCATGCACTTGATGCTCTTAGGGCCTACTTTAGGGGTACTACATAACTACTTAAAAGGAAATTGTATGCCTGGGACAATGTTTATGATGCCAAGTCAAAGTGACAGTTTAACACTGCTCTCAGTGGTGCAGTGGTGGGCCTGTTTTTTAAAGACTACTTCAGTTGGCGGCACAATGAGTGCTGTAGCCCACTGGCAGCATTTTATTTATACACCCTGGGTACATTTGTACTATTTACTAGGGTTGTACAAGTAAATTAAATGTGCCAATTAGATGCAGACCAACTATACCACTTTTTAAGGTGAGAACACAGGCACTTTAGCAATGGCTAGCAGGAGTTAAGTACAGAGTCCTAATTCCAACAAAAATGAGTTCAACAAATAAGCAAGTAAAAGCAAAAGGATTGGTGGAATACCATGCCAAGGATGTCAAGTCTAACACTTACACAGGTTCAACATAAAATAATATACCCCTCAGCATGGAGGAATTGAAGTAACAAGACTCCTGACCCAATGCCATTCAACAAAATGACCTAGCAATGAAATTCACTATTCCACTTGAGAACTACTGAAAGGCATTTTCCAAAACCATGAGCACTTAAGTTCTGTCTACACCTGTAATAGCTGCCACGTTAAAACTGATTTGTGTTTAAACAATGCTGTGCTTACTCAGTTGAGAGATACAAATCTCTAGAGGCAGTGTTGTAAAAATGGCCACATGATAAGTCTGCAGTAGTAAAGCATTTAACTCAGGAATGCATTGTGTACTCAAGGGAAGACACTGGCCACATTACAGCTACATTTACGTTTCTTTATTCAAACACTTGCAGAGGTCCAGATACCCTTCCTATTGCAGTATATGCTATCCACTTAGCATGTGCCAGCACCTGCTGTCTTCACATTCTGCACTGCACTGTAATGGGCTACACAAACAGTGTCATGAGCACACTTCACTCAGGATTGTCCGACTTGCACAATTCATATATCATCTGAACAGTGTTACAGAAAAGTTCATTGACATGCTCAGTGCTTATTGTAAAAGACTTTTCAATGAATAATTCAGACCGCAGTATAGACACGTGTAATTCCAGAGTATTGATGGTTCAGGATCTGACAGGCAAAGACTGCTCAGTCATCAGTTACTGCATTGCTAAGTGCTCTGAGGGAATGTAACCTGAGCTTCAACATTCAAAAAAATGTGTAGCTCACTTCTGATTTCACATGCAGCTTGAGTAGAGTAATACCATGTATCCCCGCTTAAATGTTCTTTATTATTCTACTAAGCAAGATATTCTTCGTTGTCTCAGTAAATGTGTATAGACATCATTAGTGTTCAGGGAACTCACTGTTCCTGTAAACAGATCCGCTAAAATAATTAATCAACTGCATGACTTATAGATTTCATCAAAGTAATCAAAAGCTATAGAAAGACCTCTCTAACTGGGCTACAAAGTAGTACCAGTCATTTGTAAAAGTTAACTGAACACCCAGACCCTTGCACCTGCGTCCTTCCCCCCTCCCTGTCTACCTCCTTCCTTCCTTTCCTCCCATATCCCTCCCCAGAAGGCTTCATGGCACTAACAACAACTAAAATGAAGACTCAGCTACTGAGGAATGTGTGCCAAACTGAAGTTACTTTGAAAATAATGCTTGTTGTATTACAGCACCTGTGCAATGCTTCATTTTATAGACGTGCACCTAGAGATTTTTTTTAGTTACAGGTTTCTTACAGTTCTCTTTAGTGGCAAGGTTAAAATGTGAATAAGTTTCACTGAATCAGGCAGAGAAGCCAGAATAATTTATACAATGACCGGCAGCTTCCCAGCATTACACTCTGATGAGTGCTACCACCAGTTGGTGGGGATCACTTTGGAAGTAAGCCCATTGCTAAACTTGCACCAGACCAGCATACAATGTAGGCCTGTTGGCTATTTTTAAAATTTCAAAAATAACTTTTCAAAATGAGGAGTTGATTCTGAGTTAGAAAAAGAAAATAGTGGCCCTCATGTGCATGGATGCTATTTGTGCTTGGGTTCATTTGTAGTATTGTCCTTCCTGGGATTACCAATGTCTTGAACTACAGTCCAGAACAGGAAAGATATGCATCCGAAGGCCCATCATTACATGGCTGGTTCTTGAGATGAGTTGTCCTGTTGTCAAGGTGGCCCCTAAATGTAATATCTGCTATCTTAATCCTGGCAGTTCCTTTAACATTAATAAGGTGGATGAAGCCTCAGGTTTCGTAGGACATGTTTAAAGACCCTTGTGCTCCCGGATACCTCTATATTTACTGGCATCAACTAATAGGAAGCACTGTCATGAATAAGATATTGTAAATGTCTTATCCCATAAATGGTTCCTTTCCTTTTTGCATCATAAGCATGAGACCTTATTAGGACACTCTAAATTCTTACTTGTGTAATGCATAAAAGATCTCACATTCTTCCAGACTGACATTCTCAAAATATTAGGTGTCAGCACAAGAACTTGTGAGCATCTGATATGGTTTTGCATCATGGAATACAACAACGTAGAGATCAGTAAGACTTTTCTACAAACAAACAATATTTATGTGAATACTGAACACATAACAGCAGCCTGATGAAGCTACAGAGAGTCTAAAGGAGAAGGAAGACTGCCTTCCTTTACCAATGAGGGACAGTAGGCTGTGTCCCATTTTGCATCATTATAGATGGGGCACAGAGAACCAGACATTAGAAAAGAGGTGGAGATGCAAGACTCCACAAGAGCCTCCATCCAGAAGGTTTTCTATTTTTTTGGAATGTTTAATGGAAAACACGTGTTAGACCTATCAGCTTTAGGGTGGTCTTCTCCAGAAACTATTTGCCTTACTCCAGCATTTTAGCTGATCTCATTTTTGTTAGCCTTAGGGCTCTGTGCGCTTTACCACTCCTAACCAGTGCTAAAATGTTTATGCTCTCTTCTTTAAACATAGTGAAATTGCCTTCCACCAACTTTGAACATTTAATTTGCTTGTAGGTCCCTAGTAAAGTGGTGCTACATTTACACAGGGCCTGTGAATTAAATGCTACTAGTGGGTGGGTCTGCAGCACTGTATGCTATATCTACTGAAGTAGCCTTTTAAACATGTCTCAGGCCTGCCATTGCAGTCTGTGTGCAGATTTAACCTGTCCTTTCGACCTGACAAAATAAAACCTTTTGTTAGACCTAATCCTTCCTGTTTAATACATATAGGGCCAGATGTAGCAAACGATTGCGACTCGCAAACGGTCCGAATCGCAATTTGCGACAGTGCAAAATCGGAAATGGGATGCAAAAAGCCCATTTCCGACTCGCAAAAAGCGATGGGACCCGTTTGCGAGTCGCATCTGTTGCGACCCCATTTTGCGACCTGCAAATTGCGAGTCGCAACCCATATGCAATTGCAACTCGCAAATTGCGACTAGTCGCAAAAAGCCCAGTTTGCATGTCCCATTTACCACTAACTCAGAGCAGGTGGTAACCATTACCAAAGTATAAAAGGAGACCCAGAAGCCATCTGGGTTACTCAACATGGCGGAGATATACCTGAAAGCAGTGAGGAGGAGAGTCTACGCAGCCCAGCAGAGGAGGAGGAGGGGCCACAGACAGGAGAAGATATATAGAACCAGGCAGACTCTTTTCCAGCAAACTGAAGAGGAGATCTATGATAAATACCGCCTTAGCAGCGCAGCCATTCTAGAATTAATAGATTTACTCAAACCACAGCTAGAACACAAGACTCTGCGTGGCTGCGCCATCCCTACGCATGTGCAAGTACTATGCGCACTGCACCTCTTGGCCTCAGGGAGCTATCAGGGGGTCATTGCCGTGGCAGGTGGGGTATCCCAAAGTGCAGTGTCAAGGTTCCTCAGGGCATTCCTAGATGCCTTAGTCACGCACAGGTCTCACTTCATATACTTACCAAGGAATGAGGCAGAAATTAACAGCACCAAGCTGGACTTTTACCGCATTGCCCACTTTCCCCATGTCATTGGATGTGTAGATGGGACACACATTCAAATATGCCCCCCTGCTAATCTGGAACACATTTTCCGCAACAGAAAGTGTACCCACTCACTCAACATACAGGTTGTTTGTGATGCCCATTACGTCATCACGGACATCGTAGCTAAGTTTCCAGGCAGTACCCATGACTCATACATTTTTAGGCATAGTGGGATACATCAACGCCTGGAACGTGGGGAATTCGGAGACGGCTACCTCCTAGGTAGAGCCACAGACACTTGCAGACATACACACAGGTCACTGTGCATGACTATCTGGACTTCCTAACAGTGTACTTTTGTGCCCAACAGGTGACAGTGCATATGCTCTCAGGCCTTGGATCATGACTCAGTTTTTAACACCCAGCACTGAATCAGAGAGGCAATACAACAGTGCGCATAAGAGGACCAGGAACCTGATCGAGCGCACCTTCGGACTGCTGAAGGCAAGATTCAGATGCCTCCACCGCAGTGGAGGCGCCCTCCAATACACCCCCATTACCGCTTTCAAAATTGTGGTCGCATGCGCCATCCTCCACAACATAGCCACCCGACGTGGGCTACCTCTCACCCCTGCAGACCCAGATCCTGATGATGAAGAGCAAGAACAACCACATGGAGTCTATTTGTTAACTTCCTGGCTGTGATGTCATCATCATGTGCCAGGAAGTGTTTCCAGAGGGTTCTGGTATGCTTTCTGGAGTGTTCTGCTGCACCTGCAAGCAATTTTGAAGGTAATTGCAATTTGTGACACCCACTCGCTAATTGCGAGTTCGTTTTTGCACACTCGCAAACAGCGACCTCGCAAACTGCGGACTCGCACACAGCGTTGCGAGTCGCAAAATCGGATCGCTTTTTTTTCTGACATTCCAATTTGCGACTCGCATTTTGCGAGTCGCATCAACTCGCAAAATGGGAGTCGCAATTTTTATTTTTGCTACATCTGGCCCATAGTTCACACCTAGGATGGGCCCTAAAGCAGCCCAGAGGGGGAGAGTGCAGTTTATCTAAAAAGTTGGACATATGCGTTTAACTTTTACATGCCCTGGTAGTGAAAAACGTTATTACATTTAATGAGTGATAACTTTCATTTAGGAGCAGGTAGGAATTTCAAGTTTGGTGTCTACTGAATTGTAATTTAAAACCATCTTCAATCATAAAGTCTGGTTTTAAATCACAATTCTGAAAATGCCACTTTTACAAAGTTGGCATTTTCCCTCTCAACTATTTGGTTCCTGCAGCCTATATCCTGGATCTCATGACTAGGTGAAGGTGGCAATTGGTCTTTGTGTATTGCCCCAGACAGTGAGACAAAGAAGCATGGCTCTTGACAGGATGAGCCATCTCTGACTTGATGGGGGGGAGGAGCTGTCCCCAATTACACTTGCACATCATAAAGGCTCTAACTAAGCACACTCACAAAGAGCTTGACACTAATCTATTATGATCTTAGACAAGTACCTCCAAAACCTCTCCTACTTCAAAGTGAGCATCATAAATGATGGACCCTCAGACCCAAATCTTCATTACAACTCTGGACCTGTGAAAGACTCAGATGGACTGATGTGCTGCTCTGCAAGAAGGAGTACTAATCTGCTGCGCTGTTGCCTTTCTGCCTAGCTGAAAGGACTGGACCTGCATTCTGAACCCAGGACTACCAGAAGGACTCAAATGGATAGTTGGCTGTCCTTCTGATCAGAACCTCAGGGACAGAAAAGGCTCCAACCACCTTGAACCCAGCACTTGGAGTCTGTCTGCTGTGAGTCCTAACCCCCAAATGGTGCTGGACCCTTAGAAGTGGGCCTGAAGGTGATCTGACAGTCCAACTCTGTTCCTGTGGGCAGAAGTAACGCAGCACAATGCATCTCCTCACAGCTCCACTTTAGAACCGCTGCTGCAAGACCCCTTCCCAACGCAGGATCTCACATCATAGCCCACAGCTTCTTCAGAACCACCAGAATGCAACACATCTTCTACACAATGCTTCATATCACAAGCCCCTCATTGACAGCATCCTTGATGATGATGCAGGACCTCATATCGCAGCTCCTCAGAGCCACTGCTGCGTGACGCATCCTGGACAAGGGATCTCACAACACTCAGCAACCAGGATTTCAGGTACTCTTGTTCAATGAGCCTCGCTTGATTTTTGTATCTGGCCCATGCTTCATTGCAGTCTGTTTGAACTTGTGACTTTGTAACAGTCCAGTGTGACCAGCTAATCACAGTGTACAACTTGTGCTTCTAGGCACTCTTTTCACTTACATCTTTAAAATTGCATTATCTCAAATTCTACTGATTGGGGTTTTGTCATTTTGGTGTCAAATGATTTATTTAATTATACTCTATTTTTGTAGAATGGTGAAGGATTTTTCTTGAGTGGTGTTTTCACTTAATTATTGTATGAAGTGCTGCATAAATACTCTACACATTGCCTCTAAGTTAAACTTACTTCTTTGTGCCAAGCTACCAGAGGGTTAAACATAGGTTAATTTGGTGTTGGCTTGTGACTGCACCCTGACCAAATTTGAGGTGTCTGCTTGAGTATGGTTTTACCCGCCTCAAGCAGTGATCCAATTTCCAGCACCACAGTACACTGTCTGTTGTGCTTTCCGATAGCCAGTAGTCTGAAGATTTTCATCGTAATCCAAAACAAAGATGGATTATCTAGTGCCATGTTTTTTGCAATACTTCTGCAGGAGGGCCTTTTTCCATTAGGCCAAAAACCTAATTTTACAATTGATTGTGGTGCAGGATATGTATGCATGGATTCCATAGAAAATGTTATTGCATTATTACTCAAAACGCCAAATGTGGAAGTCAACCATTTACACTGCTTATCTTGTAGCTATTTCCTTATACTCATTAGTCGCTTACCATCTCTTGCATACCACTTTATTGCTAACAAAGCATGCTTGTTTGGTTTCTTGTAGGTTTGCGTCTAATTCATTCTTTTGTATTACATTTTAATTACTCTTCTTGCTTGAGTATTTTATAGCATTTATTTCACAAATTCCTTCTTCTGAAATAAAATCTTCTACTTGACCTTGTTACTATGAACTGAGCAGCTTGGTGATTTTTCGAAAGTGACTGCTATAGCTATGAAAGGCAAACCTGGACCTGATTTAGCCTTGGAGTTGGGCTGAAGACGACTCTGTCCCTTGCTTAAATGACTAGGAGTGCTAGCATGACTACAACCTTTAAGTTGGTAATACCTCAATGTGTATTTATAAAGAGCATTAAAAGTTTCTATCTTATTTGTGTGTATGTGTTATGTATAGTTGCAGGCTCGTCCTTAGGCCTTCTCTTACTGACACTTCCAATACCTAGTGATGTCTTTTCCGGTATTTTGGGGCATATTTAGGAGCCTCTAGCGCCACTGGAGCATCACTTTTAGTGACTTTCCAGTGTTGTTATGCCCTGCGCTGTATTTACAAGGTGCCGTTAAGCCACTTTTTGTGGCTTAACGCCACCTTGTAAATATGACTCCTTCACATGCAGCCCTGTGAGTGGAAGGGGTGTGCAATGGGTGTTGCTGTGGGTGTGCCACAGCGAAACCCATTACATCCTGACACTGCCTCAAATGTACAAGTTTTCATAAACCTGAGGCAGTGCCAAAATCTAATGTCACCCTAGGGGTGGCGTTAACTAGGCGCAACTAGGAGGAATACTTTTATTCCTTGTCATTTTTTGCTTTTTCTATACACGCTGCACTCTGCAGCACGCATTTGAAGGATCAAAATGCCAGACATGATTGTTTTTGTGTGGGAAGGCGTCCCTTCCTGCACATAAACAATAATTCCAAATTATGCTTTGGCACTTCTGTGTGTGCTGCATTCTGCAGCACACACAGAAATGCCAAATCACCATTAGTGATTGTTTATGTGCAAGAAGGGACATCTTCCAACACATAAACAATCAAACCCCTCAACACAGACATCCTTGAACAATGGCGCAAGAATGCCTGTGTTGGCGCTAGGCAGATAAATTTAGCACCAACGCAGGGGACAGCACAGAGGTGAGCCATATTCAATTGAATACGGCACATCCCCGCATTGTAAAAATGACAGAGTGCAGCGCTGCCAATTTTGGTGCAGCGTCGCGCTCCATCATTTTCTTTTAAATATGGGCCTTTGAGTCTGCAAAGAATGTAGAGCCAATGACAGGCTGCCTGGGACTTCTTAGTGATGGCCATCCTAATGCTTAGTTCACTGTTGATGTGGGATCAGGATACTTAGGCCCATATTTATACTTTTTGATGCAAAACTGCGCGGGGGCAGTTTTGCGTCAAAAATATTACCACCGGCTAATGCCATTTCGGTGCGCCGCAAACCACAGGTGTAAGTAATTTTTTTTTACGCACACCACAGCGTCAAGTCGTAAAGCAAAACGGATATGCAGCGTTTTTTGACACAATAGCGTCAAAGTTCCCCGCAAACAAAGCCATTTCAGCAGAAGAGAGCCAAAATGGATCCCAGATGCCTGTACAGACCCCAGGAAGATGACAACAGACCAGGAACCTGTCAGGAGGCCCCACACAAGACCCAGGACAGTTTTAAGAAGAAAAGAAAGTGTCGCTTCAGTGCAGAGGAACAGGAAATTCTGGTTAAACAGGTGACGGAACACCAGCACCAACTGTTTGTCACCTCAAAGTTTCCAATCAGTAGGAGAGAGGCAATATGGCAACAAATTGTTGACAAGGCTAACAGTGTGGGAGAAGTACGCAGAACAGTCATCGAGAACAAGAAACGCTGGCATGACTGCAAGCGCAGGACCAAGGAAAAGATGGCCTTGAACAGGAAGGCAGCACTGCAGACTGGAGGTGGGAGTCCAGCACACCAGGAGGCCCTGGACCACATGGAGGAGATGGTCGCAGCCGTCATCCCTGAGGAGATCGTCACAGGGATTCAAGGACAGGACAGCGCAGACTACCAAGAGACAATGCACATACAGGGTAAATCGCATGGGGAATTGTAATGCACTAATGTCAACTGTAAGCAGGGGGGAATACCAACCACAAAATTCATGGAAGTCATCATATACATGGAGTGGCATGGGTAAAGGGGTATAGCATGGGGGCATGGCCTGCACAGAGAGAAGCTGGGGCACACCATTACACTACACCAAGAACAGTCCCATGGGGGCATGCTGCCATGCCAACGATGGAGCAAAGGTAAAGGCACGCCAGGAGGGAAGGGCACAACATCAAACTGAAATCCTGGCACACATCAGCCACTATACCCCCTACATTAACTAGGGCCCAATTAACAACCTCTAGCCATACCGACAACTGTGTGCAGCTCAAGTTGCCAATGGTAGTAACGTCCCCATGGATCATTCACACCTAAAATAGTGGGTTTAGGATGACTACTTTAGCAATCCCCTGAAACAAGACAAAGGCTCCAGTCCTGTCAAATGTGAATGCCCATAGTTGCCACAAACATCAGCAAATGTCATCAACAGTAGGAGCTACACAGCACTAAGGACACACCCATGCTGCAAATGCCAGGGTCCATCCTGTGCCTGGGTCACAATGCAACCTCCCAAATGTCATACTGCTCAGACAACAGCATTGAGGGGGAGGACACATGTAACTGGTTACTGACATACACCTGCACAGTCAAAGGAGGAAATAGGACACTGCTCCAACTATCAGGGCAATCCAATGTACCACACATTCCCCAACATCAGCTGTACACATTACCAATGCTAACATCCATATCGTGCCAGAACAATGCTATGCATAGGATACGCTACATGTCAACTAAATATAAGTGGATGTGAAAGATCAGAGACTGGGGCAGGTCCAGATTAGTAAGTGTGCTGCTAGTGCCATCAGAGCACACACAGCCAGTGAAAGGCCTCGCCATTAGAATGGATGTAGACGGAGGCTTGAGTAGGACAAGAAGGTGGCAATTCACTATTTGGCCTAAAACAACACTAGAGGAGATGATGCCGACAAGTCTAATAACTTAATACAATACATGTGACATGCAGGTGGGCCATAGGCCTGGGAGAATGCCCATCTGAAAGACTGGAGCAATGAACAGGAAACAAGATCACAATGTGAAATCATCACAAGGCAGGCATGTCACATCACCAATGCCACAACACAGACACACTAATTGTACCCTATTTCATTGCAGAGGATGATAGATCTCCTGCGGATATGCCTGTCCAGGACTACCCTGATGACATGGATAATGAGCTGACAAACATCAGCCACCAGACCCTCCAAGATGTCCTTGGAACCCTCCAGACCCCACCTTCTGTCACAAGGAGGAGCTCAGAACAAGCAGCCATCACAGAGAACCCACCCACAACACCAATTGTAAGACGTGCCAGCTCCAATACAGCTGAGGACTCAGACGACACAGACACCAGCTTTGAGAGAACGGTAGTCGGAGTACAGCGACAGCTGGCCAAGGAGGGGCAGGTGGGGATGCAAACTATGGCAGCCAGCCTAGAGGGGGTGCGTTCGTGCATGATGTCTTCTGCAGATCAGGCAGCAGCCATGCAAGCCCTAACATCCATCCTGCAAGGACTACATCAAACTGTCAAGGAATTCACCACTGCAGTAAGGGAGTTGCCTCAACACCTTGCACCCCAAACCTTCCACTGCATGCACGAATGCAATCATGACCCCCTCAGGGCCGACCTGGCTGCCTACCATCGTGATGTGGCTGCTATTCTTAAGAATCAGCAGATCCTCCTTGCAGCAGTACTGCCCTTAAGACCTTCACAGGTAGCAGCGACTGGGATGTCTGACTCCATCTATTCTAACACTGAGGTGTGTGTTGCCCCTTCACAACCACCACCACCAAGGACAGAGGAGGCAACACACACATCAGAAGAAGAAGACATGGAACAGATCACCTTCACACGGAAAAGTACCCGGAAGCACTAGTCCCTTCCACATGGCCAACTATTACCAAGGTCCAGCGCTTTATAACATGCCAGTCTTATAACAACTGTACCCAATGACTGTTCTGCAAACCACTGTTTATCTTGTCATCCTGCCCAGTGATTGTCTCTCACTTATTCATTGGCAAATCCTGTCCCTCTGCACTGTCTGACACATCAACCCAGCATGTCAAATGCATTTTCCTTTATCACTTGTGTAGGATCACAATGGAAGATGTCACTTTAATAGACTAACAATCATGGACATTGTACATATACCACTACAGCACTTTTGAATAAATAGCACTTACACAACCACTTTGTCTTCGTGTAATGTGACACATCAACTGTGCAGAAGATAACTGAAATGTGCCTCCTGTCAAATTACGTAGCTTGTCAATGCAACTGTCCTGAAATTATGTAGTCTGATAACTTTGCACAGTGGCCTAGATTGCATCATACTCTGCCCTTCCTGAGGGTAATATCTGATGAAAAGAGAAACGATACACCATCATGCTGTGTTGGACAGAATAATGCTTCCTCAAGGGAAATCTAAGCCATCAAATTGTGGCAGCAAAATGTTGTCACAATGCAATACTAACACATATAACAGTGCCCACAAATCTAAGCAAACACTCAAAAAACTGCATGAATGAAGGTGTCTGAGTTTACATCCAAATAAGTAATCATGCTCTGCTTATATGGAACTCTAGTTACAGATAGTCCTTGCAAAGATCGGTGCAGTTGGACTTACTGCTGTCAAGGGTCTGGTCATACATTCCTGTTACCAATGCAATAGCACATCCACTGCCTCATGTATGAGGCTTGTTTTCCCCTTATTGAGTGATGGTCTCTTAGTTGTGTGCCATATGCTGTGATGAACCATGTTGCCAAAATGTATGTGTGAAATAGGTGTGGTCCTCTGCTAATGCCCTTCAAAGGTGAAATGTACAGGATATATGTCATTTAAAGTGTGTGTGTATGTGACTGTTGTCTGATACGCATCACAATTGCTCAGGAAATTTCTGTGTCCTGATCGTTATATCAGCAATGCTCCATGAGGCTACACTCTTATTCTGATAGTTAGATATAAAGGTGAGCAAAAATGATTAGCCAGACCATGATATGGTGATTATTATTGGTGTTTATGTACATTAGTTAATACAGTGGTGATGGTGATTAGTTTTAAAAGAAATTGTTCACTATATGTTGGCGCCTACGCAATCCAGCAGCCTTGTTTTGTTGTTCCCCCTCATGTTGCAGGCCAGCATCCTCCTCTTCCTCCTCTTCAGGCATGTGTGGCTCTTGTTCTAAGAGGGGAATGTTCCTTCGTATGCAAATGTTGTGTGGGATGGCACATGTTAGAATGATCTTACAGACCATTTCTGAGGAATATAGGAGGCTGCCACCAGTGATGTTGAGGCCCCTGAATCTCGACTTGAGGATGCAGAAGGTCCTCTCGACTATGCTGCGTGTCCTCCTATGTGCGTCATTGTAGGCATGCTCTGCTGCAGTGCTTGGGTTGCCAAATGGTGTCATTATCCATGGCTGGATCCCATACCCCTGATCAGCTGAAAAGGAAAAGGAATGGGATCATGTTGATGTAGCTTGCCCCATTGAAATCACCATGCATGGCTGTAGTTGTCTTGTGTTGTCTGTGACTCTTTTGTATTATTGTTTTCTTCCTAGACTTGTAGGATGTACCATCTGCATTGGGTTGTTTCCTTGGCTGAACAAGTGTTTGCCTGCTGACTGGTTGTCAGCAGTATGTTTTGGGATTTGCAGTACAGTGTGCACTCCCTAGCATTGTGACTTGTGATACAGGTGTCCCTGTGTCTTCACTGGGGGTGAGATGATATTTCCATACACAGATTCATTTTGACAGTGGTGGTAACACGTTAGCATCAATGTACCCTGGACATCCCAATCCTTTAGACTTATGCAATGTATTAATTTAAACTTCAGTGAGACGCTTACATTTTGCAAGGTGACAAATAGGCAAACCTCTCCAAAAGTTGTGATCATTGACGTCTTTACATTAGACTGTACACTAATTTCAGATGTGTGACAGGTTCAATGCTGACCTATGAAACATGGCTAGCGATGTCACGACCTCAGTATGTTCCTGTCCACATGTTGCTGTCGTGGTGTATGTGTTGTGTGTCCAGAGGGTTGCTGTGCAGTGTGTATATAAGTAGGTTTTTGTACTTACCAACAAGTAGTCCATTGCCATACCGTCCATCCTGGAAGTGCTGATTGATGGTAGAGTGACGGAAGATGAATGAGTCATGGACAATCCCAGGATATTTTGCCACAAATTTGGTGATCAATCCTTGGTGATCGACAATGGCCTGCACATTGATGGAATGTGTGTGCTTCCTGTTGCGGTAGAGGTGTTCAGTTGCAGCAGGTGGCACAAGGCGTACATGTGTGCAATCGATGACACCAAGGACATGTGGGAACCACTAATGAGGTAAAACCCCTGTTTTGTCTCCTGCTGCTTCTGCAGTGTGTTTGGGAAGCAGATGTGGCGGGTGTGAGTCCAATGATGGCATCCAGTACTTTGGGCAAGAAGGCAGAGAATGATGGCTGTGATATTCCAGCAACCAGGGCACCAGTTGTTTGAAAAGAGCCACTTGCCAACATGTGAAGTACAGCTAGCAGCTTAGTTTCTGTTGGGATGGTGCGGGTGTCAGCAAGGTGGGTGCCAACTGTGGCTCTATGTTTCGCAGCAGCTGCTGAATGGCCTGCCAGTTCAACCTGTACCTCTGGATGATGCCATGTTCCCTGAGGCCATGAAGGGTTGTTCTGGTGCGGAATATCCTCTCCTGTCTTCTGCGCTGCCATTGGGGTCCCTGCTGGTGTTGTGGTAGCTGCTGTTGTTGTTGCTGGGCTCTGCATCTGTGTGCACGCTGGATGAGAAGCACCTCCATGTCTCCCTTTTGCTGCTCTGCTGTTGCTTCTGTGTGTTCAGATTAAATACAGGTGTGTTTGTCCCATTTTAATGCCTGCCCTGACCGAGGCGTTAATGTTTGACGCAAATCGGGCTGTGCGTCATTTTCCGACTCTGCTTCCCGGCCATGCAGCATTTTTGCCTGGAAGCATAAATTCGACGCACAGCCGTTTAAGTAATTTTTTGGACGGGAACGCCTACCTTGCATATGATTAATGCAAGGCGGTTTCCCGCATCCAAAAAATTATGCACACAGCGGGATTTTGACGTCCACGGGCTCGGGGGTCAAAGTTTAAATATGGGGCAAGGTTTGTGCTGAATGTGTGTCAAATTCTTTGATGCACATTCGGCGCAGACAGAGTATTAATATGCTCCTTAGTACTGTCTATTAATTGAACAACACATCTATTCCAGTTCCTACCTCTGAAACATTATTTGTCACTGCGTGCCCTCTGTAGTAGGCTTCATCCAATTCGTGAAAGGGGAAATACTATGAAGACACAAGTGACAGAATATTTTGTTATGTATAAAATGTGATGCAGTCAACATTATAATCAGTTTTAAGGAAGCACATATATGTTTCATGTATTTTGCAATACTGATTTGTAAGACCTTGTATAGTTGCCACAACAATTGTTAATAAAGAGACTTCTTAAGAGAAAAATATTCAATTTTACTTTTGATACAGGAACTGTAGTTTAAGATTTGATAGGCAGCCAACAGCAATAGGGCTGGAGCTTTAAAACACGTCGCTGTCCTATCAACTAAATACACACAGCCCAGGGAAAAATGAAAATTATGACTCAAATATTTCTTTCATTCATACATTTATTCTTGAGCTTGCCTTCTAACAGTGGTGAGTTTCATTTTCATGTGGTTCATCTTCAGTAGCGTTTTCCAATCAGGCTCGTATGTGTGACCCCTGAACGATCTATCTTGATGCTCTTGCAGGCGAGAAGAGCACCACGCACTTCCATGCAAGGATTGAAGGTGATAGGATTGTGCCATGGCACAAACCGTAGACCACAGGGTTTCACCGTGACCTTGAGGTATCTATAAGCCTGAGCTAGTGTCTCCTAGTCGGGTAGGAGGGGAACCACAGCAGGAATTCTTCACGAAATCCTTTAATATTTCAAGCTTTCATGATCTCCGTCTCTTGTTATTCTGTCTTTTTTTCCATTGTTCAACTCTACAACAAATAATTCCTAATTTATTCACTATAGTTTTGCACAAATGTTTCCTTCCTACATCCTTACTTAAAATTAACAATTACTACAGAATATAAACTATTGTTGTGGATTAAGTATATGTTGCAGATTGTTTAAAAAATTGATATGTGCTACTTCCTTAGTATTCCCTTTTGGAACTCTTCTATTAGGCGGATGCCACAAATAAAAGGTAATATACTGTAATCTTGGGAGAATCTGAAAGCAACGCACACACATCATATGCATATAAAAACAGCTTAGGCATACTGAATCAAGGACATTCAACATTTTAAGTGAGCAATCAACACAGACGCATAAACTCTGATGAAAATAATGCTCTGATAGCCACCTGGCGCAAAACCTCGAGGGAATGATGTCAAATGAGCGCAGAAAATGTGCTTCTGAAGCATAATGTGATATTTTGCACAATTCATTAATCTTCTATTTCTTCATGCATCCTGTCAGTGCTTCCATTTCATTTTCATATTACAATGGAATATAAACTCAGAGGAGAATAATGTGGCTGGGATAGAGATGAATGAAACATTAATGTCATAAATATGCTGACGACTGAATCGTTTCTTGTTTTTATTTAAGTCTTGACTTAACCAACTTCTTTCATACCTGTTGCCGAAACAGTCCGCTCTATCGATTTTGCAGCTGACATTGAAAATTGTCCGAGTTTTTTGCAAGATGTTCTTTGTTACTGCTGAATCTGATGCGCCTTTTCCAAAGCTACTTGTAGACAACATAAAGAGTACAAAAATATTCATAAATATGAAAGTAAATGCTCGAATGTACATCGTAAGGTGCCAAGACCGTCCACAAATTATTTAATAAACAGTTATTGTTGCCAGGACTGTTAATCTGTTTAACAGTGCAAGGTCTGTTGTACATCTTGATGAATAGTTTAGCTTGCTGATCAGAATGCAGTCAAGAACATTTCTCTTTTCTTATTTTTCCACATAACTAATAGATTATAAATTTCAAAATCTAGTCCAGGCAAGTGCAATGTCAAAGGCTTTTTGCCGGCTATTCTGTCTGTCGAGAAATCATCTGCAGCTAGAAACATTTGAAAAGAAACTTGTTCTGGCATGATATTTTAATAAATCACTACATAAAATATCAGACATTAACGTAAATAGATTTTAGACCAAAACATAGAATGTTTAATAACAAAATGTAACTAATTTAATTTTTCTGCATTGTATTCTTAATTTTATTGACTATTGCAGAATTGATAATACAAAATTATTAATACTAATTAAAATTCACACATAATTTCTCCGGAACAATTATGTTAGGGGGTTTTGATTTTTTAAAAGTATTTCAAGAGTGTATTTGCTACCTATGGCTCTTTTTCAATAATTATGAGCAGGCATGCTACTCAGTTTACTATCTCTAGTCATGAATTACTGATACCAGCTTGCATTTACCCTGTCTTTCCATTTTTGAGTTGTATATTGGAATTGTTTGCCATTTTTTTAAGTCCTAACACAGCGAATAATTGAAAAGGAATTAGGGTTCTAGCAACCATGCTGACCTGGTTAATTATAGGTAGTAGGCCAATTAAAGATATGAGGCCAGATCTATCAAGATTCCAGGTAGCGATTTCCAAATTGCAAATTTTAAGAAATTTGCAATTTTAGAAATTCAAAACGCGATGTATCAAATTTGAAAATCGCTAATAGCGATTTATTAAAATTCGCAAACGCCATTTGTGAGATACAAATACCGAATCGCAAAAAAAATTGCGATTCGGTAACTGAAATTGCCAAGTAGCGAAAACAGCAAACCGGAGCAGCCTGATGACATCACAAGCAGGAAGTGAGTCAGCCCATGCTGTTTCCAGGAGCCACACCCATGGGAGCAGTGAGAGAGACACAGCCCAGCACCAGGGAGTCAGCATTGTGAGGAAGCCAGGATCAAACTGCAACATGGCCAATGCTGGCAATGGGAAGGAGAAGGGAGACAGGAAGAGGAAGCCGAAATTTAGTGAGAAAGAATTGGAGGTGCTCATTGAGGAAGTTGTTCGGAACCATGATAGACTCTTTGGCAAGACCTCACTCCAAGTACCTGAGAGTGAGAAACGGAAATACAGACAAAAATATGCACAGTGGGTGTTGTGCAAGCGATGGTACGACTTGCGGTCCTGTGCCAAGGAGAGGATGGCCAGCAGGCTTAGGGAGGCAAGGAGCACTGGAGGCGGACCATCCACCCACACACCGTCCACCCCTATGGAAGACCTGGTGGAGTCCACATTGCTGCCAGAAGCTGTCAGTGGTGTAACTGACATTGACACCTCAGGGACACCCAGCACTAGCAAAGGTAAGACCAGTAATTATGTGTATCCCCACATGTGCATGTACACATGCCCCTTAGGAAATAGAACATAGCTTGATGCACAATGAAAAGTAGTCCATGTCACACCTTACATACAACACAACAGTGCCTTATGGGAGTGGCAGTACACAACCCTAAGGTGAATACACATCATAAATAGCAAGATAGTAGTCAGCCACATAGAGAAACACCACAAACGACTTAGGGTGACACAATTTAATTGTACATGGAAAGCAACACTGTTGAAATCTGTGACAAATTCTAGAACTGACATGCTGCACATTGTCCTTGCAGATGACTCGGTCCCTGCTGCTGCAGGATCTGAAAAAATGGGGGAAGCAGAAACACAGCCACAGTCAGACTCAAATACCAGTGAGTCCTACAGTATTGTACCGACTAGACGCAGGGCAAGGGTGTTACCACTCCCAGAGTACAACCTGGACTCAGATGAGATGCCAGAACACGAACCCACACAACCATCAGAGGCGAGTCACACAGAAAAACAGCAGTCCCTGCACCAGCGCCAGCATCAGTCAAATCCCCTCAGAAGGCACCAGGATGCTGGCAGACAGGCACAGAAGAAGGAGTGGGCACTTCAATCTTTGGCGGCCTGGAAGCTTCCATGCTGAAGGTGCAGCGCCTGCAATGCAAACATTTGAAGTCACTGCACAGACAGTTTGTGTCTCACAATAGCAATATGGGGTTACAAAACAAGCACTTGGAGACCCTGATTGAGGGACAGCAACACGTTGCTGAAAACACCAAGGAGTTGACTCAGGCCATTGGGGAACTATGCACTGAGATACGGCAGGAACTCGTCAGCCAGCGCAGGCGCCATTACCAATATTTGTCAAAGCTGGATACCTTTGGTAGATCAGTCAATCGGCTTGCAAGTTCAACAGCCCAGATTTCACGGCGTGCCGTTGCCATACAGGTGGAGATGGCACATTGCAGTCGGGACATTGCACAGGGATTGATGCAAATTACCAATGTGCTGGATGCCATGCAAACAGCACACAGTGCCACAACCAAGAGTGGGGAGTCCTCTAGCCTCACCAGTCTGACAGTCCCTGTGACTGATCTGAGGCGTCGCAGTGCCAGACACAGTACTGCAGGTGAACCTGCTACTAGAGGTGCCAGCGAGGGCACTAAGCACTCAAGTGGAGTGTGTGAACGTAAGAAGTGATGTGGAGGGCTACAGGGGACCACCTCAACGTGTAGAAATAAAGTCATGTTATGACGCTAATAGTGTGGCACTGTTAATAGTTCATGTCTACCCATTGTGAATAGCTATGTCCTAATGACACATTGTTTATCTGAAGTCAAGGTAATAAAGATGCTAACTACTGAAATACATGTTGTTGAAGTGGATCTGTCATTTCTTACATCACAAATGGTTGCACGTGATGTCAGCATGTCTTTGTCTGCCCTCTGCTGCACTGGTCCTGTCTGCTGGTAGAAGGGGTGGTAAGGGATCATCATCCTCATCTGAGTCTGGCTCCGTGAGTTCCACTGGTATGCCCCTGGTGGTTGCTATGTTGTTCAGGATGGCACATGTGGCCACAATTTTGCATGTTGTCTCAGGGCTGTACTGTAGTGCACATCCACCTGTGTCCCATCAATGCCACCTAGCACATGTGGAAACTGTGCTATCTGGTAAAAATGAACTTTAGTGTGTTGTAATGCCTGTTGAGTGTTGGAGAATCTTATGTTCAGTTGTATTCTTCTCAGCATGGCATTGAGAAATGCGTTGAAAACTCTAGAGAGGGCACTCTGTGATACCCCTCCAGCTACTGCTATGACCCCTTGATAGCTCCCTGAGGCTAGTAGGTGCAGGGAGCATAATACCTGCACATGGGTGGGTATACTATTGGTCCTGTGTGTTGTGCACTGCAGCATGGGTTGTAGCTCAGCTATCAGGTCACGTATCATGGCTGAGCCTAACCTATACTTATCATAAATTTCCTCCTCAGTCTGGTCAAAAAGGGTAATGCGCACTCTGAAAATGCGCTCCTGTCTCCTCTCTCTCCTCAAACCTGCCAAGATCCTCATTCTCCTCACCATGACGTAGAGTGCAGCCATTGTGGAAGAGGGGCTGAGGCATTCTGGGCCTCTTTATATAGGTTGCACCCGGTTACCACCAGGTTTCATTTGGTCTTAAATTGCATGTGCAAACGGCCATTCTGCGAATATTCGCTATTTGTGATTTTTTGCTACATCGCATTAAGATTCTGTTTTTGCATGTCGCAATCTGCATCTCGCAAATAGCGGCACGATTTAGGTGATCGCTATCTGCGATTTGCTATTTTGTATCGCAATTAGCGTTTCTCAAAAGGCGATTCGGTAAATCATATCGCTATTTGAGATACGCTGTTTGCGACACGGAAATTCGTGCCTCATTCGCAAAAAATCGCAAATTTTGAGATTTCTGATTTTTACCACTGCAAATGCCTTTCATACATCGTAAGACACATTTTTGCATTCGCAAACGGGAATTCGCAACGTTTGCAAATGCAAAAAGTCATGATACATCTGGCCCATGGACTTGGAAGTTTCACATTGACTACTACGTATCGTGCATGGAAAAACAAGGATTTATTCATAAGAAGCCAACACCATTAGTCTACACTGATTTAGTCTAAGAGGAAATATTGTAAAATCACAAATTACAATATTCTGTGTTGTTGACAACATCAATATTTAAAATATGATGTATTCTGTTTACAAAATATTTTAAGAAATGGAATATATGTTTAGAGTTTTCTTTTTAATGCCTTTTCTTACAAACCTTGCAGAGTTGACATATTTGTTTTCACACAATTAAACCTTTGAACCACAATTGTACCCGGAATTATATTTTTCAATATAGAGACATCTTAACCCCTTCGCTGCCAGACATTTTCCCCCTCCTGGGCCAGGCCTTTTTTTGCATATTTGGAATAGTTCTCGCTTAGGATCTTTTAACTTTTGTCCACATAAGCTATCCACGCCAAACTTGCGTCCTTCTTTTCAAACATCCTAGGGATTCTAGAGGTATCCAGACTTTGTGGGTTCCCCTGAAGGAGGCCAAGAAATTAGCCAAAATAAAGTGAAAAATTAATATTTTTTTTTTAAAATGAAGAAAAAAAAGGGCTGTAGAAGAAGGCTTGTGGTTTTTTTTCTGAAAACGGAATCAACAAAGGATTTGCGGTGCTAAAATCATCAGCTACCCAGCTTTCAGGAACAGGCAGACTTGAATCAGAATACCCATTTGTTCAACACAATTTTGGCATTTTATTGGGACATACCCCATTGTTACGATTTGTTTGTGCTTTCAGCCTCCTTCCAGTCAGTGACAGCACTGGGTGTGAAACCAATGCTGGATCCCGGAAACCTAAACATTTCTGAAAAGTAGACACAATTCTGAATTCAGCAATGGGTAATTTGTGTAGATCCTACAAGAGTTTCCTGCAGAAAACAACAACTGAAATAAAACAATATTGAAATTGAGGTGAAAAAAACCAACAATTTTTCTCTATGTTTTACTCTGTAACTTTTTCCTGCAATGTCAGATTTTTTACAGCAATATACTGTTACATCCGCTGGACTCTTCTGGTTGCGCAGATATATAGGGCTTGTAGCTTCATCAAGAACCCTACGTACCCAGAGCCAGTAAATGAGCTGCAGCTTGCAGTGAGTTTTCATTCTATACCGGGTATACAGCAATTCATTTGCTGAAATATAAAGAGTCAAAAATAGGTATCAAGAAAACCTTTGTATTTCCAAAATGGGCACAAGATAAGGTGTTGAGGAGCAGTGGTTATTTGCACATCTCTGAATTCTGGGGTGCCCATACTAGCATGTGAATTACAGGGCATTTCTCAAAGAGGCATCTTTTTTACACACTGTCTTATATATGGAAGGAAAAAATGTAGAGAAAGACAAGGGGCAATAACACTTATTTTGCTATTCTATGTTCCCCCAAGTCTAAACTAGAGACCTAGGGGATTCCAGGACGGGGAGACTTGTGGGGCTCTCACCAGGTTAAAAAACACTTTTTCCTCTCATTTCGGTGACAGAGAGTTGTGGAATCTGAGAGGAGCCAAAAATTTCCTTCCACCTAGCATATCCTCAAGTCTCCCGATAAAAATGGTACCTCACTTGTGTGGGCAGTCATAGTGCCCATGACAGGAAATGCTCCAAAACACAATGTGGACACATCAATTTTTTCTACAGAAAACAGAGGTGTTTTTTGCAAAGTGCCTTGCTGTGGATTTTGGCCTGTAGCTCAGCCGGCACCTAGGGAAACCTACCAAACCTGTGCATTTCTTAAAACTAGAGACCTAGGGGAATCCAAGACGGGGTGACTTGTGGGGCTCTCACCAGGTCCTTTTACCCAGAATCCTTTGCAAAAGTCAAAATTTGGCTAAAAACACACTTTTTCCTGACTTTTCGGTGACAGAATGTTCTGGAATCTGAGAGGAGCCACAAATTTCCTTCCACCCAGTGTTCCCCTAAGTCTCCTGATAAAAATGGTACCTCACTTGTGTCGGTAGGCATAGTGCCAGCGACAGGAAATGCTCCAAAACACAACGTGGACGCATCACATTTTTTTACAGAAAACAGAGGTGTTTTTTGCAAAGTGCTTACCTGTGGATTTTTGCCTCTAGGTCAGCCGGCATCTTGGGAAACCTACCAGACCTGTGCATTTTTGAAAACTAGAGACCGAGGGGAATTCAATACGGGGTGACTTGTGGGGCTCTCACCAGGTTCTGTTACCCAGAATCCTTTGCAAACTTAAGATTTTGGCTAAAAAAAACTTTTTCCTCTCATTTCGGTGACAGAGAATTCTGGAATCTGAGAGGAGCCACAAATTTCCTTCCACCCAGCGTTTCCCCAAGTCTCCCGATACAAATGGTACCTCACTTGTGTGGGCAGGCATAGTGCCCGTGACAGGAAATGCTCCAAAACACAACGTGGACACATCAATTTTTTCTACAGAAAACAGAGGTGTTTGCAAAGTGCCTTGCTGTGGATTTTGGCCTCTAGCTCAGCCGGCACCTAGGGAAACCTACCAAACCTGTGCCCTTTTGAAAACTAGAGACCTAGGGGAATCCAAGACGGGGTGACTTGTGGGGCTCTCACCAGGTCCTTTTTCCCAGAATCCTTTGCAAACCTCAAAATTTGGCTAAAACACACTTTTTTCTCACATTTCGGTGACAGAGAGTTCTGGAATCTGAGAGGAGCCGCAAACTTGCTTCCACCCAGCATTCTCCCAAGTCTCCCGATAAAAATGATATCTCACTTATGTGGGTGGGCCAGGTGCCTGCAACAGAATAAGGCCAAAAACTTGTAGCGATAGAGGGGATAGCACAGCGAGTTTGATAAGGATATATTCTTCTTTTATACATCTTTAGGCTGACTCTGCTATGGGGACCCACACAAGTGAGGTGTTATTTTACTTGGGAGACTGAGGGGAATGCTGGGGAGTAGGAATTTTGTGCTGGAGCAGTGATCCTACTAAGGAAAGTCAGGAAAATATCATTTTTAAGCAGATTTTGAGGTTTGCAGAGGAGCCTGGGTAGGAAAATATTGGGGGATCCACGCAAGCCAAACCCCCCTGGACTCCTTGGGGTGTCTAGTTTAAAAAAATGTCTGGGTTTGGTAGGTTTCCCTAGATGAAGGCCGCACCCATGACCAAAAACATAGGTGCCCCCTCCCCCCCAAACACAGGTAGTTTTGCAATATATCATTTTGATGTGTCCACGTACGTCCGTGATGTGCCAAACACTAAAATTGTGAAAGGAAATGCACTTAGGTTATGTGAAAAAGACCCCTCACCCACCAACCAAGTTGGTGGCATGCTTCATCATCAGGGTCCCACCTGAGACACCCAGCGTGTCACAAGTGTGCTGCGACGCCTGATTACAGCGGAGCAGGTTTTGTCATTTGTACCACAGATACTGGTTGGATTTGGCACAAGGGTGAGTGATGGTTCAGTAGATAACATTTTATTAACAAGAGATTTCATAAAAGTGAAATGCACTGTTAATAACTGAAAGGCCAAAAACTGAACCAATGATTTACAGCTCGTGAGCTGTAAAGCCGCGTCAAGGCACCAACCGTTTTACAGTCATTTAACACACCTTTCATACATGACATGCCCAAGACCATTCATGCCGCCAGCCACGGGCCCAGCACATTACAACACTCGCATCAACAGACAGCATCACTTACATACACCCACATACCTGATACAGCAGTCACACTAGCTGATGGGAGTGTGTGGACTGATGTTTGGCTGGCACCGCCAGCCAAGCGCCACCCCACGCACACCGCCAGCCAAGCACCACCCCACGCACACCTCCAGCCAAGTGCCACCCCACACACACCACCAGCAAAGCGCCACCCCACGCACACCGGAAGCCAAGTGCCACCCCATGCACACCGCCAGCAAAGTGCCGCCCCACTCACACTGCCAGCCAAGCGCCACCCTAAGCACACTGCCAGCCAAGTGCCACCCCACGCACGCCACCAGCCAAGTGCCACTCCACACACACTGCCAGGCAAGCGCCAGCCCACGCACAATGCCAGGCAAGCGCCACCCCTCGCACAGTACCAGCCAAGTGCCACCCCAAGCACACCACCAGCCAAGCACCACCCCACGCACACTGCCAGCCAAGCACCACCCCAAGCACACCGCCAGCCAAGAGCCACCCCATGTACCCTGCCAGCCAAGTGCCACCCCAAGCACACCGCCAGCCCAGTGCCACCCCACACACACCACCAGCCAAGCGCCACCCCACGCACACCACCATCACTTTTTTTTCCGTTTATAAACAAACAAGAAATCACTAACTAATTATTAAACAAGTACAACACAACAGCTCTAACTAAATACATGACAGTAATGCCAACCGTGAAACTGAACATACGAAAATATAAAATAGACAGTTTACGCTCACAGTATTTCCTCAAAATTTTTCTTGGTGTGGTAATTTCTGAAACAGCCGGGCACACACAGCCCAGACTTTGAAGGCCAATCGGGGCAGTACATCCAGCTCTCCCTCCGGATACCTCTTCGGGCATATATTCTACATTTCTTAGTGGGTAAGTCTTTCTTGGGAGTGGGAGGAATGTGATCTGGAAAGTGCCGATCATTCGAACTAGCCACTTCCTCCACCACTGCTACTCTAGGAACTCTTGCCTGTTCCACCACAATAAGGCTCTCTATCACTGACTCCTGAAATTTAACAAATGTCATCCTTGATTCAGGTGAACAATCCTTGAACACAATAAAGGCATTAAAAGTTGCCAGATTAAATAAATGTAGGGCCAACTTTTTATACCACACGTAAGACTTACGCAGAACACTGTAAGGTTCCAACCTCTGATCTACTGTATCAACACCACCCATGTGCCTACTGTAGTCCAAAATGCATGCAGGTTTGCGCGCTTCCGCAACCTGGCCCCAAACAGTCACAGGGGAAGTACTCTCATCATGGATGGTAGATAGCATGTACACATTCCTCCTGTCTTAAAATTTCAGAGCTAGCAGCTCATCATTCGGCAAGGCACTGCACTGTCCCCTCTCAAGTTGTTTACAGACAAGCTCCCTTGGATAGCCTTTCCGGTTAGAATGGATTGTGCCACAAGCAACAGTGTCCACTCTAAACAACTCCTTGAACAACTGCACTCCAGTGTAGAAATTATCTACGTACAAATGGTGTCCTTTGTTAAACAGTCGTCTACCAAGTTCCCACACAATTTTTTCACTAACTCCAAAAGTGGCCGGACAACCAGGAGGGTCGATACTGGAATCCCTATCAGTGTAGACCCGGAAATTATACACGTATCCTGTACTGCTTTCTGACAGCATATACAATTTAATCCCATACCGTGCCCTCTTACTAGGAATGTACTGCTTAAAATCTAAACACCCCTTGAAAAGGACCAAAGACCCGTCCACACTTATCTCTTTGCCTGGAACATAGACCTCTGAAAACCAATCTACAAAATGATCAAGGATAGGCCTAATCTTAAAACGATGGTCGCAATCAGGGTGATCTCGTGGCAAGGCTAAAGCATTGTCTACAAAATGCAGCATATGAAGAAGAAGCAAATAGCGATTACGAGTCACAGTTGCAGGAAATATAGCTGTTGCTATCAAGGGACTAGTAGACCAATAAGAAGCCAGGGACGGCTTCCTTATCAACCCCATCAAAAAAGTCAAACCTAAAAACTTTTTCATCTCTTCAAGATATGTGGGAACCCAATGAGTGGCTCTAGACTGAGGCCTAAGTCTGATAGCGTTGTCCCTCAATTATTGCTCCGCATACACATTAGTCTGCTCCACAATCGCTTCCAAAAATACATGGTCCATAAACAAGTGAAAGAAATTGACAGGCAAAAAGTTTTCCGTATTGACTCTACACCCTGGGAGACCAGTAAATGCAGGTAACTGTGGCTGCTCCATGGTTGGGGCACTCCAGGTGTCAGGTCTTCTAATGGGAAACCCTTCAGCCCTAGGCTGCTGCACTCTTGGCACATCAATGTCCTCCTCTAAAACAGGCCCTTCATCTGTACTAAGAGTGGCTTCCTCATCAGAAGAATCCTCACTGCCAGAATCTCTCACTTCCTCCTCTGCCTCAGATGCAGAGTCAGTCTCGTAATCATGGTCTGAAGATGACTCAAAAAGCATGCCAACAACCTGCTGAGTGGTCACTCTGCTGCTAGCCATGATCCTCACTAACAACAAATAGATTGCCAACAACCACCAGCACTAAAATAAGTAATAAACAAAGTGTAGCTTTATCACAGTTATGTACTGAAAAACTATACCACTCACTTGCCTGAAAAAGCTACTCACCAGCAACTACTCTGCACAGACACAGCAATCACCAATGATATCCCACTAAAAAGAAAAAAGAAAAAAGGAAATTAGACATATGACAACACAAATATCATTGTGCTCAAATCTAAGGACAATTTCAAACACAATACTACATTTAGTACACCACCTACAAGCATGTCATTCATGCATGTCAACAATACTCCTTTGGAGTAAATTTCTTTCACTTACCTAAAACATGCAACTACGCAAACCGCAGGACAACTACTGACAAAACCGCAAGGATCCACAGCAAAGGAAGCAAAAGCTTTGAACTAGAACAAAAAGAAGAAATCAATTGTTATAATCACAAATACAAATACTTCGCCAGTTGACAAATACCCCGCCACCAAGTACTTAGAAATTGTCCCTGGTGCCTAAGTGGCTATCTCACCCCGGGCCTAAAAAAAATAGGCCAATCTGCCCCCAAAGGGGCAGAAATGGGCAACAGCTCTGTGCCATGTTTGGGGGGGTGACCCTTGCCAAAGGGGACAAATGGGGGTGCCCCCAGCACAAAAAACACTAAGGGGAGCAAAAAAAAAAAAGAATTCCCTTCATGTCTTGGTGGCCTCTGCCCTCTTGGGGGCAGATAGGCCTACAAAATAGCCCGATCTGCCCCCAAGGGGTGCAGAAATGGTCATCAGTAATGTTCCCCCGTTTGTGGAGCGACGCTTGCAAAAGGGGCCGCCCCCCCCACCCACACAAAACACACACACACAAGATCCCTGGTGCCTAAGTGGATTCTGCCCCGGGGGGGCTGAAACATATAACAAATTATTGGCCCCGGGACAGCGACCCTTGCCTAAGGGGTCGCTGCCCAGAAAAATAAGGTAAACATAATCCCTGGTGGTCTAGTGTTTTTTGGGGCAGATCGGCTGAAAAAACGACCGATCTGCCCCTGGGGGGGGGGGGGGGGTGAAAAAGGATTATTTATGTCCCCAAGGGGAGCGACCCTTGCCCAAGGGGTCCCTCCCCAAAATATCTTAGTGAAAATAAAATCCTTGGTGTCTAGTGGCTTTCGACCCCCCTAGGGGCAGATTGGCCGAAAAAACAGCCTATCTGTCCCCGTGGGGGGCGAAAAAGGATTATTTATGCCCCCAAGGGGAGCGACCCTTGCCCAAGGGGTTGCTCCCCAAAAAATCCTAGTGAAAATGAAATCCCTCGTGTCTAGTGTCTAGACACCAGGGATTGCTCAATAAATACTGAATAGACTTACACCAAATCATAAAAAGCAATCTTTCTAGACCAAACTAGGCAGAAAACTAGATTTCGGTCTAGAAAGATTGCTTTTTATGATTTGGTGTAAGTCTATTCAGTATTTAGTGGGCAATTAAGGTTTAAAATGTTTGTATATTTCACACTCCAGTGAATTCACAGGTCCAACAGATCTCAAGATGGGTGGGGGGCACAAGTTATAGTTACCTTAGGGCATGAGTTATAGTTGCCAAATTTCAATGGTTTTATGTGTGTAAAATCTGAATCTAACTATAACATCCTTGTACCCGCTGTTTTTAGTGAATTATAATATATATATAATATATATATATATATATATATATATATATATATATATATATATATATGTTTTATATATATATTACCATTACTTTCTAAAATATATACACAAATTAGAAAAATGTGCTACATTTACTTTAAAAAAACATAAAATAAATACTTTAAAAGAAGTCTAAATATATTTAACAAACCTTTATTTGTTAATGTTGTATAAATAGTATTAAATTGTTTTAAAATGTTATACAAAAATAAAATAATTGTGCAAAACTGCAAATGAAAAAAATATTCCAATGTAAACCCACCAACAAGTCATGACTTTATATTACAGAGTGGCGGTGACCAATCTGTAGTTATAGTTAGGGTGACCAGAGATAGGGATTTTATGGGATTTTGTCCCTTTATAACTTAGCACCTGTTTGATGCATCTGTTTGAAACTTTGTAGACCTGCTGCCCCCATTTCATTTTGGGAAGACTAAAAGTTTTGCATTGTTTGGTCAAGGGAGTGCAAAGAAAAAAAGGGGGACCCCAAAATGGGCTTTAAATCCTATGCATTTTCCATGGTGTTTTGTATTTCACAAAACACAAACACCATCAGCTAGATTTCCACGAAATTTGGCAGTATTACATATTACGGGTACAGATTATTCTATGGGGTACAGCAGTTAAGTACAGTAGGTAAATGTTAAATCATAAGGTTTTTCAATGTAGTGGTCTCTTGTAGCACAATCATACTAAAAGTAGCAAGGAAGCTCCAAAAATAAACTAGACTGCATATGTAAAATTCAGATTTACTACATGAACAACCGAACGACCCATTTATGATCACATGTTAATAGAACTCTAAAAAAAAGTACATAGCTAATAGAATACATCTTAATCTATATAACTTTTCTTTACCTGCTCTCTGGCTCCCACAATAAAAGTGAATTAATAAGGTAAGCAAAAACCACCTTTCTTATGCACCCCTGTGCACCAAAATGAAGAGTCGCCCTAGTAGTGAGCCACACTAACTATTTTTGGAAGACATGACAATTGGCCACTAGAAAAAATAATAATCTTCATTTTTATAACAATAACAATCATTGCTTTCCATTCACTTGGGCCTTTATATGTAGCACAATTGTCCTAAAATAGCAAGGAAGCACAAAGAATAAAGTAGACTACAAATATAAAGTTTCAGATTTAATACATCAACAAACAAAAAAGACCCATTTGTGGTTACATGCTATTGGAAACCTGTAAACAAATGCATAACAAATAGAATACATCTTAATCTACATAAGCTTTCTTTGCATGGTCTCTGGCTCACAAAATAAAACTGTGCCCAAGAAGCCAAACAAAAAACATCTTCCTTATGTATTTCTGTGCAACAAAATGGAAAAGTGGCCTAGGCAGACCATGTGAAATAGAGAAAGGGACACCATCGTACATTCTAAAATGGAGATCACTGTTGCCGAATGGAAAGTAGGATGAGCAGGATTTTATTTTCCTATTTAAAGCTCTCAGCCCCAGATGCTCTAGGTTCTCGACAAAGGCCAAACACCTGAGGTCCCTCCTTAGCAGTCATGGCTGAAATCAAGGAATCTGCTAGATCTGATTTTGAATGTCAACTATTTGATGTTCATGTGCGCCTGCCTGGAGCAAATTCATATTGAGGTCGCCTGTCATTAAAACAAGTGGTGTTGGATTGGAAGCCATTCTAGCAGTAACAAATGATAATAGATTATATATTATTTTCTTCTTCCTAGCTGGCTTGGGAAAGATATAGGTGGTGACTATCAGCAACGGCTGCTCGGAGTCAGAGAAATATTGTGATAGTATCATAGCTTGCAGGTTGGAGTAGTCCATTTCTAGCTCTTCTATTTTGACGTTGATGTCCACCGATACAAAGATTGCTAGACCCCCAGCAGGGCTCCCGAGCATGTGTGTTTTAGTGACAGACATACTGAAACCCAGTTAGCCGTAGTGTCTAGGGGGGCCGATGCCCGAGTTTCTTGGAATATTAAAAACTTGGGAAGAATTTATATAAGCTAGGAAGTTGTCTCTGAAATTTGGCAGCGTCAGTTGATGGCTCCTTGACCCTCTGAGGGTTGACCTTGTCTGATACTGGCCGCATAACAGATTTAATATTCGAATTCCACTTCCGCAAATATTTTGGAAAGTTCATATGATTGGGGATGTCAGATTTACTATTCTAGCACCAGTCCTATTAACAGTGGGGAAAATGCATATATCTTCAGGATCAGATATACTATTGTAAGCAAAGTAAAAATAAATGAGTACAGTTAATTGGGGGGCAGATTAAATACTCTTTCCTTGTTTGGGTGGGTCTTTGCTTTAATTTATTG
Source organism: Pleurodeles waltl (assembly GCF_031143425.1). Taxonomy (NCBI): domain Eukaryota; kingdom Metazoa; phylum Chordata; class Amphibia; order Caudata; family Salamandridae; genus Pleurodeles; species Pleurodeles waltl. The sequence continues at coordinate 398,238,239 of NC_090439.1, forward strand.
TTATAACTTCAGCACTACTAACATTGAGGAAAGTGACTATGTTTGAAAATGGGGAGATTAACTATTCCAACGCCAGTAAAACAAACCAGGGGGAAAATACAATTTTAGCATTACATTTATATTTAATAAACATACTAAAAATAGAGACCTCCAATACATTTAGGAGTATATTTATGAGAGGCTTTTGCCACAGTTGAGTCACTTTTACTGATGCAACGGCAGTGCAAACTTTTAAGCCATCTCTAGGAGGCCACGTAAATCTACTTTACATGTTTTTGAGTGGACTCATAGATGCGGAGTAAGGCAAGGCAGTGCAAATCGCTGTGTTGCCATACTCTGCACAAGGGAGGCATTTCATGGGTATTGCGACAGGTGTTCTCATGCAGTATCCCATGGATTTTGATATATTCACAGATTTACAAGGCCATGTAAACCCATGGATGCTTCAAAACCTTATGCCTCCAAAGGGGAGGCACAAGAAGGAGAAATATCTTTATTTCTCCTTGTTTTTGCCTCTTTCTATTCTGCATATTCTTCATTCTGCAGCACGCAAAGAAAAAGGAAAATGCCTGCCAACATTGATTGTATGCAGGAAGGTGCCCCTTCCTGCACAAAAACAATCCTGCTTGCAGTGCAGATACCCTTGCACCATTGTGCAAGGGTGTCTGCATTGGCGCTAGGCTGTTGAAACTTCACCAGCACAGGGGGAAAGGACAGGAATGTGCAATATTGTATAGCCACAGTGCATTCCTGCCTTTTCACTTTGATGCAGGGTAGCGCAGCAAGGTGTCGGGCCTGCAAACCCAAATATGCTCCTGAACCCACATTTGGAGTTTAGTAAAGTGTGCCCCTAAAGCAAATCACTTGCCCTTGCCTGGGCGAATGATTGTTGTTGCCTTTAAGAAATGTTTACTTGAGCCAATGTTTGTTTTAGAACTCGTCTGGGAATCTGGGGCACGTGTCAACTTGTTGCCTATGCTTGTGGCATCCTGATGACTCAGACTGGGTGTGGCCAGGTGACCCAGATTGGGTGTGGCCAGGTGCAGCAGGTATTTAAAGCCACACCAGTCTTGAGGTGATCGCTTTCTGTCAGAGGTCTTCAGATGTGGAGTGTGATTCTCTGCTCCCCTCACTTGTTCCTGGATTTTCTATTCCCCAGCCCAGTGTTGCGAATGCCGATCCTAGAAAACAAGATATCAAAAAGATCAGCATCATAAGTGGGGGTAACGCGCTGCAAGTGCTTTTAAGGCTTCTTACGGGTTACCTTTGATAGTTGATTGCCAGACGGGCAGCACGCACTTAAAGGACATATTATCAGTGTCCTTGGTTACTTGAATACTTGCACCCTGACAAATAATAACACTCATTATTGTTAGCTTGCAATGACAATACAGATTTGAGTGTATGCTGGACAATTGTTTTTTGAACGATATACTATGAACATGTTTGTTTTAGTTGAGTTTTATGTAGCATTTTGGTGTTACTAATCACTACTTATGATAAAGAACATTTATTTCAAAATGTGAATCAAAGGTCTTTTATTTCAATGTTCAATTGTCAATGTGATTTAACAGTGATCACACCAATTACATACAAAAGTGAGCTTTAGTATATTAACCCTATACTCTCATTGTGGTTAAAAACTGAACTGTGTTCTTACCAATACTAACACTCTGCACTGAATAATCCCTGAATATTTGAGAAATCTAAGTCCAATATTTATGGATTTTGACGCAAGACTGAGTTAGCGCAGTCTTGCGTCAAAATCCATAGCGCCTGTTAGCGCCATTCCAGAGCGCCAGTCGGGCGCCATATTAATGGAATAATGCACAGTGGCACAAAGGACAGCCTACCATCTACAGAAAATACGCTAGCCGGGGGGATGGCGGGAGGGGAAAAGGCTTTCAATCAATCAGAGTCAATCAATCAGAGTTTTATAAAGTCCAGCTACTCACCTGTTAGGGTCTCAAGACACTGTGAAGGTGTAGCAAGTACCGGAGGTGGATAAAAAAAAACATGTTGTCAGTTTCTTCGTGAAGCTTGGAAGTAAGGTGGTTTGTCTGATGTGGATGGGTAGGGCGTTTCTTGGTGGTGGCGGCGAGGTAGGAGGACCATCCTCCTGTCCTGGGTTTCCGAATGCAGGGTAATTCCGAGGTTGCAGCTTGGCTGGTGGGGTGGGTGGGTTTCTGAGGATGGGTGGCCATCAGTAGGCGCTCCATGCATTGGATTGAGGGCCAGGATGAGTACCTCAGTCATGTTTGTGTTGAGCTGAAGGTGGCTATCTCTCATCCAGTTAGTGACTGCTTTCATGCCAGTCGTGGAAGTTGTGTCTGGCCTTGTCTGGTTCGTTTGAGAGGGAGAGGATGAGTTGGGTGTCATCGGCGTAGGAGATGTTGTTTATTCTGTCATTTCTGACGATGGTGGCTAGCGGGGCCATGTAGACGTTGAACAGCGTGGGGCCTTGGGGCACTCCGCAGGTGGTGGGTGTGGGTTCTGCGAGGAAGGGGCAAGTCTCACTCCTTGCGTTCTGCCAGAGAGAAAGGATTGGATCCAGTCGAGGGCCTTGTCTCTAATGCCGACTTCGTGGAGTCTTCTTATCAGGATCTGATGGGAGACTGTTGAAAGCTGCCGAGAGATCAAGTAGGATGAGTGCTGCCGTCTCTCCTTTGTCCAGTAGGGAGCGGATGTCACCTGTTGCGACAGGAGGGCCATTTCGGTGCTGTGGTTTGACCTGAATTGGAATTGGGAGATGTCAAGGATGTTGTGGCTTTCTAAAAACATGATGAGTTGGCTGTTGACTGCTTTTCTATGATCTTCACAGGAAAAGGAAGTACGGAGATGGGCCTGAAGTTTTTGAGGTCGGTGGGGTCAGCCGAGGGTTTCTTGAGGAGGGGGTTGACCTTTGCATGTTTCCAGTCATCAGGGAAGGTGGCGGCAGCTAGTGAGCAGTTGATGGTGAGGCGGAGCTTGGGGGCAATGATGTCTGCAGCTCTCTTGAAGACGTGATGGGGGCATGGGTCCGTGGGGGCCCCGAAGTGCTTTTCAGTGTATCTTCGGTAGAGAGGGGTGGCCAGATGGAGATTATGGGTTTGTTCTCATTGGTGGTTGGAAGGGGGAGTTCTGCACGTGGGTTGTCCTTGTTGAAACTGTCGTAGATGGTCTTAATTTTCTGGTGGAAGTAGGGGTTGAGTCTATCACATAGTTCCTGTGAGGGTGGGATGTCCGTTGTCTCGCTGTTGGGTTGGGTGAACTCTTTGATGATGTTGAAGAGTTCCTTGCTGTTGTGTGCTTGTGAGGAGATCCTGTCTTGGATAGCCTTCTTTTTGGAGTTTCTAATGAGTTGGTGGTGTACTGTGGTGGTGGCTTTGAAGTTGCTGTGGGCTTCTGGGGATTTAGGCGGTCATTCTGACCGCGGCGGTCGCTGCCCGCCATGCGGTTACCGCGAATGGCCGCTCCGCGGTCAGGAGACCGCGGCGGCCATTCTGGCTTTCCTGCTGGGCCGGCGGGCGACCGCCAAAAGGCTGCCCGCTGGCCCAGCGGGAAAGCCCCTGCAACGAGGAAGCCGGCTCCGAATGGAGCCAGCGGAGTTGCAGGGGTGCGACGGGTGCAGTGGCACCCGTCGCGATTTTCACTGTCTGCAAAGCAGACAGTGAAAATCTTTGTGGGGACCTGTTAGGGTGCCCCTGCAGTGCCCATGCCAGTGACATGGGCAGTGCAGGGGCCCCCAGGGGCCCCATGACACCCGTTCCCACCATCCTGGTTCTGGCGGTGAAAACCGCCAGAAACAGGCTGGCGGGAAGGGGGTCGGAATCCCCATGGCGGCACTGCAAGCAGCGCCGCCATGTAGGATTCCCTGGGCCACGGGAAAACCGGCGGGAAACCGCCGGTTCCCCTTTTCTGACCGCGGCGGTAGCCCAGGAAGCACCGCCAGCCTGTTGGCGGTGCTTCCGCTGCCCTCCGCCCTGGCGGTCAGAGACCGCCAGGGTTGGAATGAGGGCCTTAGTGTTTCTCCAGATTTTCTCAAGGCGGCGACAGGTGCATCTTGATTCCCGGAGTTTGGGGGATGACCAGATGGCTCGCTTTGCATGAATGTTGTTGTTCTTTTTGAGGGGACTATGTTGTTGGTGCAGTCAGTGATCCACTTGTGGAAGGTGCGTGCTGCGGTGTTTGGGTCATCGTTGCATGCGATGGAGGGTTCAGCGATGATCGAAGGTGGCGGTGAGCTGATCTTTGGTTATTCTTCTGTTTCTATGGGATGGCTGGAGTTGGGGTCTGGTGATAGTAAGTAAGTTGAAGGTGAAGTGAATGCATTGGTGATCTGTTCATGGGAGTTCCGTGGTGTGGCTGAAAGTGGTGGAGGTTCCTGTAGTGAAGATAGGATTAAGGGTGTGTCCTACTAAGTGTGTTGGCTCTGTCACGATCTGTCGAAGTCCTATGTTGTGGAGGTTGTCTAGGAGGGATGTGGTTTTGGGGTCTTGTGGTTTCTCGAGGTGGAATTTGAGATCTCCCAGCAGGGTGTAGTTGGTGGCTGCGATGGCTTGTGTGGAGATGAAGTCCGTGATGGAGTCAGCAAAAGGTGTGTGGGGTCCAGGAGGGCGGTAGATGATGGTTCCCCTAATGGTGAATGTCGGGCTGGTGTGTAGCTTGAATTGAAGGTATTTCATCAGGTTAGTGATGTCTTCGGAGTGTGTGTTCAGGCAGAACATGAACCTGTGGAGAATGGTGATCCCCCCCAGGGCGGCAGGGGCGATCTTTCCAGGCGATCGTGTACCCCTGGGGGATAGCAATGTCTGGCCCTGAGGTGCTGTTGGTCCAGGTCTCGTGAAGAATGCGACGTCCGGGGTGATGCTGTCGAGGAGGTCTCATATTTCTGTGGCATGTTTATGGAGGGAGTGGATGTTAAGGAGGATGCACTTCAGGGGTTTTGGTTTGGGTGAGTTGTTGCTGGTAAGTTGTGCTGGGTCTTGGGTCTTGGTGGTGGTGCAAGTTTGAGGGCAGCAGAGGCAGCTGAAGGGACCATGTGTGTTGCCTGGAGCTGCTTGCTTGCAGTTGTTGTTGCGTCCTGGGTTGAGTGCGATGAGTTCATCTGCTGTGGCACTGATCACATTTGGGTCGTGGCCACTATTAAGTAGGGAGGGGGAGGAGAGGACGGCTGGTAGGCAGGAGTAAAAAACGGCCCGAAAAAGGGGGCGGGCCACGGGGGCAGCAGCAGTGGGGGAGTGAGAGAAGGGGAAGAGCTAGAGTGAGAGTGAGAGTGCTGAGTGAAGGGAGAAAAACGAGAAGGAGAGAGTGAAACGCAGAAAGCAAAAGACACAAAAGGAACACAAAAGGAACAGGAAACGGAAGGAAAAGCACACAGTGAACAGAGGCAAAAGAGAAAAAAGAGAAAAGAGGCAGAGGGCAGCCCAATAAGTTATGTTCTGTTATGAAAATTCATAGAGCACATGGCTACCCTAAGGCCTCCCAGCGCTAAACAAAATCTTCCAACAGCAGTGCCTTAGGGACAGAGAATTAATACAACCATGTTTTCAGTAACTGATGGAAGGATCATTTTTGGCTTGTTTGATGTAAGGAGACAGTTAGAGAGTTCCAGAGTTTGCCGCCAAGGTAGGACATAGATCTTCCACCCCATTTGGCCTTTTTTACTGGTGGGCTTACTGCTAAGGCTGCTGATGATGACCTAAGATGTCTAACAGGCTTATGGAAGGTAGCCAGGGTTCACAGGAATGGATGACCTTTATTATAAAGAGCTCTATGGATGCAGCATAGTGCTTTGAACTTTATTTTTTGCTCCAATGGGAGCCAGTGCAGGGCTAAAAGGGCTGATTTAGCCAACTCATACCTGGGAATGTTGAAGAGAAGGCGGGTAGCAGTGTTCTGCACCACCTTCAATTTCTTTTTAACATAATTTGGGGCCCCCAAAACCAAGGCGTTCCCATAGTCCCGGCGCAAAAGGATTAATGCCTGTATAATAAGTCTCTTTGTGATAAATGGAAGTATTTTGAAAACCTTTCTAATTAGTCTGAATATGCCAAAACATGTGGAAGATATTTTCTTTGCCTGTTGGTCCATGGTCAACCAGGGGTCAAGCCATACACCAAGACTCTTAATGTATCCCTTGGGAGGGGGAAGATCTCCTAGCGAGTGCAGAGGTTAGATTTGGATGAGAGTGATGACCCAAGATCATGGCCTCTGTTTTGTCTCCGTTCAACTTGAGTTTACACTCCAACATCCCATTGGATACTGCCAGTAGACAGGGTGCAAGTAGTGACTCAAATGAGTTCTGTGAGGTGGAAAGAGATACTGGCAGAGCTCTCTCAATAGACACCAGGGATGAGGCGCAGGCACAAGCCTGCAGGTGGAGGAGGGCCTCGAACTCCTGACAGAGGTCAGAGTTCAGGGAAACAGAAGGGCTTACTTGCCAGTGGAGCTACGAGGTGGCAGAGCAATTTACCAACTAGGTCAGTGTGGTTGCGTTAGTGGGCCCGGAATGATGCTAGGCTGGCTAGTAGCAATAATATGCCACTAACCAGCCTAGCGTCATTTCCTGATGCACTACCACCCAAACTTGACTCCTGTTTAAGTAAAGACAGGAGTCATGCCCACCACCACAATGGCCAGCACATGGGAACAGTGTCCCCCGGACATGGCTATTATACCCAGTGCCATGCAAGGGGCCCCCACTGGCACTGAAAAACATATATATACTTACCTCTACTTACCCAAGATTGAGTCCCCCATTCTATGGCGCCCCTCTGGTGTGGGTGGGGGTGTTCTTGGGGCTTGGGGTGGGCACCAGTGGGCCCATTCCATTGTGTTTAGCCATGGTGATGGATCCACAGGTTTCCTAACGCCTGGTCCGACCCAGGCCTTAAGCCTTAAACAATGGTGCTAAGCAGGCTTTTCACCATTATTTGGATCCGCCTACTCTGGGTGCAAAATTTTTGTGCCGAAATATAAATAAGGCGTTAGGGGGTTAGCGTGATATTGTGGACGGAAACGCCTACCTTGCATCTAATTAGCACAAGGTAGTTTGCTGCATCCACAATATGGCACTAAGCCCTATATTTTGATCCTAGTTGGGTCTAGCGTCATGAGATAAACATAGAGTTAACTTTGCACCATTTTGGCATAAAAAAATTACATTAAAACTGCGCAAAGCAAATATAAATATGCCTCCTAATGCTTAAGAATTGATTTTCATTCTTTATAGTCTGTTATATGTCTATGATTATGAGTGTAACTGTGTTTTAGAAAGTCTCATCAAGACTAAATGAGCAAGACATACACTTAATTTCTGGAACACTTTAGGATCCATATTGTTTCTCGAAGTTCCCTAGAGAGAGTGTAGAGCCATCAAAAGCGGGAAAGGGGACCCTGACAGAAGATATCTGCTTTTCATAGACCACCACTAGCCATCCTGATCCTACCAGGCGATGTTCGTTTTTCTCTCTTTCTCTCACCCGTCCCCTTTCCCCGGAATATTCCTGTGATGATCACTTACAAGTAAGTGAAAGGCACTCAACATCTTGGTAGAGTTGGGAACAAGCAACTTGGGTCAGCATTGTGTCTCCATGGGATTAACAGGTTAGTGCTTGACACACGGTGACTTGATGCACTGCCTTCCACCAAATCCAAATAAATCGGGACCTTAATTTTTAAATATTATTGTTCTGCCACTGGTGTCCCACCTGGTATGGCTTTTAGAGTTAGTGTGGGTTGGCCGGATACAGCTGCTTAGGCATGTGTCAGGCTGGGGAGTGGTGGCAGGCCACCGTGCTACCTCGTCACTACTGGAGTTTCCTACTGGAGTTTTCCAATCCAACATGGCAACACCACTACGTTTTAGGTAATTTCCTGTTATTCAGGGTATACAAAGAAGGAATTTCTTTAGCTCTTGCATTGCAATGCTTTTTCAGTCCTGTTGATGTGTTTTCTCGCTCCTGACTATTTCTTAGTAATCCCTGAGTAGTTATTCTGCATTTGCTCCCACTCAAGGCAACTTCCCTTCTCTCTCCAGCTTCTCCTTGGTGATTTTTAATCCACTCTGCATCTCTCAGACTCTGGAGTTGTTATCAAGGAAGCTTTTCACCCTCTGGCTTTTCCTTTATTTGGGCTCCTTCTGGAAGGCACTATCTGTTTAGATGCTATTAAGTGTCTGAGGCATCATAGCTATTAGAAAGAGTTACCCTTACCTCTGGCAGACCTAGAATGTAAAGACATAGGTAGTCATTACAACCCTGGCGGTCGGTGTTAAAGCTGCGGTAAAACCACCATCAGGCCGTCTGAAAAAAAATTGGAATCACGACCGTGGCAGAAGCCGCCAACATAGACAGCCACTTTAACACTCCGACCGCCAAGGCGGTACAAACAAACACCTCAGCGGTAACTGCCAACAGACAGGCGGAGGACAATGTACCGCCCACAGAATTACAACAGTCCAACCCGCCACCTTTTCCGGGGTGGATTCACCGCGAACAAAAACACGGCGGAAACAGGACTTGGAAGGGAAAACGCTCACCTCTACACACCCCACGAGGAACCAGGACGCCATGGAACTGGAACTTGAGATTCTCCTTGCCTTTGTCTTACTGCTCCTCTACCAGGAGCACGAACGCTGGCGGCGAAGACCCCGGCGAGTACTACACCTATGACACAGGGGAGGGGGGAGGGAAAAGAGAGTGACACTCACACCCAACACGCAACACTCCCACCCCCACCCTCACCCACTACAACACACACACTAAAACATCATGATACATTACAGTTACACCCCCCAAACCCCCTGGAAGAATGCAAGGACAAAAGGAAATGAGTCGAATGATTGTAATATATTTAAAGACATGAATCCAAAATATATACATATATAAAGATATTCACACTATAAACAAATATATATACCAAGAATACAAGTCCAAGGGATTCCACCATCATAGTCCGTGGACCACTGGGCCCAAAATGCATGGGCGAGGCCCACACAAGATACTCGAACAAGACGGAGAGAACACTGCTGGGGCTTCAGATAGAAATAAAACAGGCACCTCAGGGGCAAGGGAAGGGGGGGCACCTCAGCCGGATGAGTGCACGATGCCAGATCCACGAGGGGGCTCCATGCCCATTGATGTATCATGGGGAGTGCAAAGCCACAGTCTCTACAGTGGGTGGTTTGCCCACTGCTGCATCCTTGGGAGTGCAAAGCCACAATCTCTCAAGTCTCTGCAATGGGTGGTTTGCCCACTGCTGCATCCTGGGGAGTGCAGAGCCACAGTCTCACAAGTCTCTACAGTGGGTGGGTTGCCTACTGCTTTATCCTGGGGAGTGCAAAGCCACAGTCTCTCAAGTGGATAACAGTCTCCACTGGTTCTGGAGGGGGCTTTGTGCCCAGAGTGCTTCATCCTGCCAAGGACAGAGGTCATGGATGTCATTCTCCACTGGTTCCGAAGGGGGCCTAGTGCCCAGAGTGCTTCATCCTGCCAAGGACAGAGGTAGTGGATGTATCACTCCACTGGTTGGTTCTGAAGGGGGCTTTGTGCCCAGAGTGCTTCATCCTGCCAAGGACAGAGGTAGTGGATGTCATTCTCCAATGGTTCTGGAGGGCGCTTTGTCCCTAGAATGCTTCATCCTGCTCGTGGCGGCCTCAGTAGCGTCTGAATCTTTGGCGCCCAGTGGCCTGCGGTGCTGGTGGCGGTGTTGTCCTGTTCAGCGGTGCTGGTGGCGGCGGTGTCCTGTTCAGTGGTGCTGGTGGTGGCGGTGTCCTTGGCAGCGGTGCTGGTGGCAGCGGTGTCCTGTTCAGTGGTGCTGGTGGCGGGCGTGTCCTGTTCAGCGGTGCTGGTGGTGGCGGTGTCCTTGGCAGCGGTGATGTTGGTGGCGGTGTCCTTGGCAGCGGTGCTGGTGGTGGCAGTGTCCTGTTCACTGGTGGCGGCGGTGTCCTTGGCAGCGGTGCTGGTGGCGGCGGTGTCCTGTTCAGCGGTGCTGGTGGTGGCGGTGTCCTTGGAAGCGGTGTCCTTGGCAGCGGTGCTGGTGGCGATCTTGTCCGCCGTGCAGGTTTTCCCAGATTTGCCAGTTTTAGTGTGCCCCTTCCCCACCTTGGATGGCGGCACAGCTGGATCCACACTCCCACCTGTACCGCTGGGAAAGGCTTTGTTTGAAGATTTTTTCCTCTCTCCCGCTGGGCACTGGCCAACTTTTGGTGTTTTTGAGGTGGGGGACTGTCCGTGCTCTGGCTCCTTGGCACACTGTCTGCCCTGCTGCCTGGCGCACTCCAGAAGCCGGTCACTACGGGCACCACTGCTCCTGCTGATGTTGTGGCTGAGGCGCTAGGTTGGGACTTGGAGAGGTGGGCCCTAGGAGACTGAAGGGGTGGGGAAGGTGAGGGGAAGAGGTCAAGGTTGGACAGGAAACGTTTTTTGGACACACTGGGACGGGTAGATGGAGGGGGTTTGGGAGTGGAGGAAGAGGTAGTGGTTGTAGGAGGTGTACATTTGGTGACTTTGGGTGAAGGTGCGTGGGCTGGAGGCTGTTGTGAGGTGGATGGCTGTTGGGTGGGTGTGTGTCTGCGTTTGTGTACCTTGGGAGGTGGGCTCGTAGACACACTGGGAGAAGACACAGGGGATGAGTGAATGGTAGTGGGGGTGGTGACTGCACATGATCGGGGTGTGGTGGTGGGTTTGCTGGTGATGGAGGTAGTGGCTGACGATGTAATGTATGCAGGTGTGAGTGGAGACGAGACTGGGAGGGAAGAGGGAGACGAGGAGGAGGGGGGGACAGTGGAGGCAGTGGCTGTTGGTATGTCTGCATGTGTATGATGCTTGCGTGAGTGCCTGTGGGATGTGTGGTGCTTATGTTTGCCTGAGCTTCCCTTGTGTGTTGAGGGTGTGCTTGGGATAGGCTGAGGTACAGGGGTTTGGGTCTGGGTCTGGGTGGAGGAAGCTGGATGGGGGAGGCTCGAGACAGGGACAATGGCTGCCATCAGTGCAGAGGCCAGAGTCTGGAAAGCTCGCTGATGGGCTGCCTGACCAGAATGAATGCCCTCCAGGTATGCATTGGTTTGTTGCAACTGCCTCTCTACACCCTGGATGGCATTCAAAATGGTAGACTGCCCAACAGTGAGGTCAATGGCCTCCTCACTGTGGGCAGCAGGGGTGACAGGGGCAGGGGCTGAGGTGCCTGGGGCGAAGGAGATGCCCACCCTCCTGGGTGAGCGGCCACAGGGCAAACGCTGAGGGGCTGCTGGGAGGGCGGTGCTGGTAGGGGGGGTATTGGCTGTACCTGTAGATGCGGGGGGCACAGAGGGGCATGCCACTGCAAGGGAGCTCCCATCAGAGGAGGAGTCCGTATCTCTGGTCTCAGCTCCTGTCCCCGCCGTGGAGCTCCCCTCGCCCTCCCTCCCACTGGTGGCTTCTGACTCCATTGTCTCGCCCTCCAGGGCCATATGGGATGCAGCTCCCTCCTGCTCCGGTGCCACTGCTCCTCCGCCTGATGATGCTAATGCACACAAGCACAGAGAGACCACAAAAAGGGGGGGGGGGAACAGAAGAAAGACATGTTGAGTGCATGCAATACCTCTACCGTTGGCGGACACTACAGACACAGAAGCCCCCTGCACTACACCGTGCACTTGGAGTTCCCTAATCAATCCCAGGGACATGGTTTACAAGGCTATGCCTGATTGCTGCACACATGGATGTCACAGAAGACTGACTAGGTGTAGTTGGCTCTGTACACAGGTGGGGTGGGGTGCCACAGAACCTGCCTTAAGAAGGGACCCTGCCTACTAAACTCGCCCTGGCCTAGGGGAACCGACAGCCCACCTCCCCCACCCAGACACCTCCACTGCGTGCTGAATCAGCTGAATGAGAGTGTACTCACCCCCTTGTGGCTGCTGTGATGCCCTCAAGCGCCCATCCAACTCCGGGTATGCCACTGCCAGGATCCGGAACATCAGGGGGGTCATGGTGCGACGGGCACCCCTCCCACGTTGGGAGGCCATCCCTAGCTGGGCCTCCACTGTCTTCTTGCTCCAGCGGCGAATGTCCTCCCATCTTTTCCGGCAGTGGGTGCTCCGTCTGTAGTAGACCCCAATGGTCCGGACTTCCTTGGCGATGGCACGCCAAATATCCTTCTTCTGGTGGGCGGTGACCTACACGAATAGTACAGGGGAAAAGGAGAAGATATAAGCGCCCGCACCGTCACAGTCATTGACCCGCATCCCTACCCTTGCCATGTTGCACATGCACTCACCGTTGTTTCAAGCACGCCTCATTCCCCCCCCCATTTTTCATCCACACCACTCCAAACAGCCATTGCCCATACAGCATGCTCAGAGTGTACTCACCTGTTTGTCAGGAGGACCGTAGAGTACCATGTACTGGGGGAAGACCCCATCCACTAGTTTCTCCACCTCCTCCGTGCTGAAGGCAGGGGCCCTTTCCCCAGACACACGAGCCATTGTATCTTCCAGACTGAGGTCTCAGCAGCACTTGCAGTGTAGGTCCTCTCCTTTCGAAGATCAGGTATCAAGTGATTGAACAGAGAGAAAATGGCGGTCACGTCCACGGCTGTGCGTACCGTCACTGCCGGCGTACATCGTCTTTGGCTCCTGGGACCCATAGAGCCCAAATGCGTCACACGTACACAGGCCTTGATTATACACTAAGACAGCCATATGTCAATTTAGAAAAAATTTCATATAAAGTTGTGTTTACGTACCTCAGTGTTGGTTGATTCTCTGCTCGCTGTTCTCCTCCATAGAGCACAACCGCTGGGGCAGGTGAGGAGATGGCAGCATCGTCCGGTGTACAGACCGCTGGTGGACCTGTCGACAATGGAGGGGCGACATGTGATCATCACCGACAGACTTGATCGTGCCACAATCCAGGAACAGTGTGCCCAGTTGGAGCCAGACCTGATGTCAGCTGTCTGCCATCCCACAGGAATCCCCCCTCTAGTGCAGGTCCTGTCAGTACTCCATTTCCTGGCAAGTGGGTCTTTTCAAACAACAGTGGCCATAGCATCAGGGATGTCCCAGGCTATGTTTTCCAACGTGTTGGCCAGAGTGTTCTCTGCCCTGCTGAAACACATGCGGAGCTACATCGTTTTTCCTCAGGTGGAGGATTTGCCTACAGTGAAAGGTGACTTCTATGCCCTGGGACATTTCCCCAACATAATAGGTGCCATTGATGGGACACATGTGGCCTTGGTCCCCCCACGCAGGAGTGAACAGGTGTACAGAAACCGGAAGAATTACCATTCGATGAATGTGCTTATGGTGTGCTTGGCAGACCAGTACATCTCCCATGTGAATGCCAAATTTCCTGTCTCAGTGCATGACGCTTACATTCTGAGGAATAGCAGCATCCCTTATGTGATGGGGCAACTCCAGAGGCACTGTGTGTGGCTATTAGGTGAGGACATGGACCCAATGCAGTGTGACTAGGTGTCTAGGGATGTCCCTAAGAGTTAGTGTGTGTCTAACAGTTGTCCCTCGATATTTGCAGGTGACTCTGGTTACCCCAACCTGTCATGGCTACAGACCCCAGTGAGGAATCCCAGGACAAGGGCAGAGGAACGCTACAATGAGGCACATGGTCAAACTAGGAGGATGATAGAGAGGACCTTCGGCCTCCTGAAGGCCAGGTTCAGGTGCCTTCATATGGCAGGTGGTTCCCTATTCTACTCACCAAAGATGGTGTGCCAGATCATCGTGGCCTGCGGTATGCTTCACAACTTGGCTTTGCAACGAAAGGTGCCTTTTCTGCAGGAGGATGGTTCAGATGGAGGTGTTGTGGCAGCTGTGGAGCCTGTGGACAGTGAAGACGAGGAAGCAGAAGAAGAGGACATAGAAAACAGGAACACGGTGATCCAACAATACTTCCAGTGAGACACAAGTAAGAAGACAACACTGCCTGCCACATCTGTTTGATCCTTCTACCTCTCATCTGTCTGTCATTTTCGCACAGTGTATGGACCCTGAGTTGTCACTTTCCCTTTTGATTTCACAGATGTGGGTCCCACTGTGTGACATCAGATTTGTTTCCTCATGGACTAGAGCTGTGTGACATAGGTATGTTGACAATGCAATGGATGTAGCATTTTTCCACAGTTATTGCAAATACACATTTTCGAAAGCACAGACTGACTCCAGATAGTTTTGTGATTTAAGGGTGTTTATTTAAGTGCTAAATAGTGGAGGTGGTTGTACAATGGTCAGGGGTGATGGTGGAGGAATGTCCATGGCAGAGTCCAGTCTATTTGTCTCACAGGTGCATTGTCCAAAGGGGCATAGGAAGTGGAGCTGGGGCAGTTTAAGGATGGACAGGGTGACAAAGTGGGGCAGAAGGATGACAATCAGGGTGGTCTCATTTCTTGGCAGGGGTCTTGACATTGTTCTCTGTCCTTGTCCTGGATCTCAGGGACCGCTTGCGGGGTGGTTCTCCATCTGCAGGGGGTGGGGTGCTGGTATGGTGGTCCTGTGGCTGTGCCTCCTGTCCACTAGCGCCGGCGGAAGTGGTGGGCAGTTCATCGTCCAGGCTAGTGTCAGGGGCCCCTTGTTGTGCCACAGTGTCCCTCCTGGTGTTGAAGAGTTCCTTCAGCACCCCTACAATGGTGCCCAGGGTGGAATTGATGGATTTGAGTTCCTCCCTGAACCCCAAATACTGTTCCTCCTGCAGCCGCTGGGTCTCCTGAAACTTGGCCAGTACCATTGCCATCGTCTCCTGGGAATGGTGGTAGGCTCCCATGATGTTGGAGAGGGCCTCGTGGAGAGTGGGTTCCCTGGGCCTGACCTCCCCCGTCGCACAGAAGCCCTCCCAGTTCTCCTGTTTCTCTGGGCCTCTGTCCCCTGAACTGTGTGCCCACTTCCCCCAGGTCCCTGGTGTTGTTGGGGTGGTGGGTTAGCCTGGGTTCCCTGTAGTGGTGGACACACTGCTGATTGACATGTCCTGGGGACAGAGGTATGGGCCCGCTGGGTGGATGTTGTGCTGGTGTTTCCAGAGGGGGGAGTCTCTGTGGTGGCTTGCGCCAATTTCAGGGGAACCGACTGTCCTAAGGTCCCAGATGGGCCGGGTTGGTCATTTTGATCCAGTTGTGCAGAGCTGCTGTCATCACTGTGGGCCTCTACTGTGGGGGGGACTGGATATGTCTGGACCCTCCTGTCCGGTGAAGTTGGGTAGGGGTCCTGCAGGGGTGTAAAGGCATGATTATTGCATCTGTTTGTGCCATCGTGTGCAATGGGTGAGTGACCCTGTACTCCAGTGCTTGCATTCTTGTCTAGGTCCTTGTGTGATATTTGGTTTGGGGTCTGTGTGGATATCTGTAGTGGATATGCTTTGGTGACATACCGATGAAACACAGCTGTAGGTCTGGAGGAAATATAGCAGAGGTCACAAAGTGGGACCCACATCTGTTAAATGGAAAGGCAAAGGTTCCATACACTGGGTGAAAATGACAGACTTCTGATAGCTTAAACAATAGCATGAGATGTGTGAGGCAGTGACATCTTCTTACCTGTGTCCTACTGGAAGTATTGCTGTATAACATTGTTTCTGTTGTCGATATCCTCTTCTCTGCCCCCTCTTCTTCACTGTCCACAGGCTCCACAGCTAGACCATCCTCCTGCAGAAAAGGCACCTGTCATCGCAAAGCCAGGTTGTGCAGCATACAGCAGGCCATGATGATTTGGCACACCTTCTTTGGTGAGTAGTAGAGAGAACCACCTGTCATATGGAGGCACCGGAACCTGTCCTTCAGGAGGCCGAAGGTCCGTTCAATCACCCTCCTAGTTCGCCCATGTGCCTCATTGTAGCGTTCCTCTGCCCTTGTCCTGGGATTTCTGACTGGGGTCCTTAGCCATGACAGGTTGGGGGACCCAGAGTCACCTGCAAATTTCGAGGGACAACTGTTAGAGACACACTAACCAGTAGGGACAACCCCATACCCAGACACCTATTCACACTGTATAGGGTCCTTGTCCCCACCTATTAGCCACACACGGTGTCTCTGGAGTTGCCCCATCACATAAGGGATGCTGCTATTCCTCAGAATGTAAGCGTCATGCACTGAGCCAGGAAATTTGGCATTCACATGGGAGATGTGAAGGACAGGTTCCGGTGCCTCCATATGACAGGTGGCCAAACACACCATCTGCACATTCATCGAATGATAGCTTTTCTGGTTTCTGTACACCTGTTCACTCCTGTGTGGGGGTACCAAGGCCACATGTGACCCATCAATAGCACCTATGATGTTGGGGATATGTCCCAGGGCTTAGAAGTCACCTTTCACTGTAGGCAAATCCTACACCTGAGGGAAAACGATGTAGCTGCGCATGTGTTCCAGCAGTGCAGACAACACTCTGGACATCACGTTAGAGAACATTGGCTGGGACATCCCTGATGCTATGGCCACTGTTGTTTGAAAAGACCCACTTGCCAAGAAATGGGGACTGACAGGACCTGCACTAGAGGGGGTATCCCTGTGGGTTGGCGGATAGCTGACATCAGGTCTGGCTCCAACTGGGCACACAGTTCCTGGATTGTTGGACGATCAAGTCTGTAGGCGACTATTACGTGTCTCTCTTCCATTGTCTACAGGTCCACCAGCTGTCTGTACACCGGAGGATGCCGCCATCTCATCACCTGCCCCAGCGGACGTGCCCTATGGAGGAGAACAGCGAGCAGAGAGGCAGCCTACACTGAGGTATCACAAAATGTCATTTGCACAAATGTATTAATCTGCAATGTGCCTGTTACTGTGTGTATGCAAGTCCTAGATAGGTGTGACGCAGTTATTATTAATGCCATGTTGCCCCGTGAAATGGTGGCTGCCTGACCTGTAAGGTGGGACAAGGGCATATGAGGTAACTGGGTGGCGTTCTACACCGTAGCCGTAGGCGGTCCAAGACCGCGGCACAATCCTGCATTGGTTGACATTGGACCCTATGGGTCCCAGGAGCCAATGACAATGTACGCCGGAGGTGACGGTACGCACCGCCACGAACGTGACTGCCATTTTCTGTCTGTTCACTCACTTGATTCCTGACCTTCAACAGGAGAGGACCTACACTGCAAGTGCTGCTGTGGCCTCAGTCTGGAAGGGACAATGGCTCATGTGTCTGGGGAAAGGGCCCCTGCCTTCACTTCGGAGGAGTTAGAGAAATTAGTGGATGGGGTCCTACCCCAGTATACACAACTGTACGTTCCTCCAGACACACAGGTGAGTACACTGTGAGAATGCTGCATGGGCAATGCCTGTTTGGAGTGGTGTGGATGGAAGATACATGGGGGGGGGACTGAGGCCTGTATGAGCGGACGGTGAGTGTATGTGTGTCAGGTCAAGGGTGGGAACGTGGGCCAATGAGTATGACGGTCCGGACAGGTAAAGATCTTCCTTTTCCCCTGTACTATTCCTCTAGGTCAGCGCCCACCAGAAGAAGGATATTTGGCGTGCCATCGCCAAGGAAATCCTGACCCTGGGGGTCCACCACAGACAGAGCACCCACTGCCGGAAAAGATGGGAGAAAATTTGCAGCTGGAGCAAGAAGACGGTGGAGGCCCAGCTGGGGATGGCTTCCCAACGTGGGAGGGGTGCCCGTCGCACCATGACCCGCCTGATGTTCCGGATCCTGACGGTGGCGTATCCGGAGTTGAATGGGCGCTTGAGGGCATCACAGGAGCCGCAAAGGGGTGAGTACAGCCACATTCATGTCTCTGTGCGCATTACGAGGTGTCTGGGTGGGGGAGGTGGGCAGTGGGTTCCCCTAGGCCAGGGTGAGCTTGGTAGGCAAGGTCCCTTGAGAGGCAGGTTCAGTGGAACCCCAACCCCACTAGTGGTTAGTACCATCTACACCTAGTCAGGCTCCTGTGACTTCCATGTGTGCAGCAATCGGGCTTAGGCCTTGTACCCCATGGGCATGTGAATAATCTAGGAACTGTAAGTGCATGGTGCAGTGCAGAGGGCTGCTGTGTCTGTAGTGTCCGCCAACGGTAGTGGTGTTGCATGCACTGAAAATGTCTTCCTTCTTTCTCCCCCCCCCTTTTTGTGGTCTACCTGTTCTTGTGTGCAATAGCATCATCAGGCGGAGGACCAGTGGCACCGGAGAAGGAGGGAGCTGCATCCCACATGGCCCTGGAGGGCGACACTACGGAGTCTGAATTCACCAGTGGGACGGAGGGCGAGGGGAGCTCCACGGCGGGGACACGAGGTGACAGCGACTCCTTCTCTGATGGGAGCTCTCTGGCGGTGGCGGGCCCCTCTGTGCCCCCGCATCAACAGGTTCAGCCACCACCCCCCTACCAGCACCGCCCTCCCAGCAGCCCCTCAGCGTGTGTCCTGTGCCCGATCACCCAGGAGGGTGGGCATCTCCTTCGCCCCAGGCACCTCAGGCCCTGCCCCAGTCAGCCCTGCTGCCCTCAGTGAGGAGGCTATTGACCTCCTGAGATCCCTCACTGTTGGGCAGTCTACCATTCTGAATGCCATCCAGGGTGTTGAGAGGCATTTGCAACAAACAAATTCATACCTGGAGGGCATTCATTCTGGCCAGGCAGCCCAACAGAGAGCATTTCAGGCTCTGGCCTCAGCACTGATGGCAGCCATTGTCCCTGTGTCCAGCCTCCCCCTTCCATCTTCCTCCACCCAGACCCAATCTCCTGTACCTCAGCCTATCCCAAGCACACCATCAGACCAGCATGCACACACCTCAACACACAAAAGTGGCTCAGGCAAAGATGAGCACCACACATCCCACAGGCACTCACACAAGCATCATACCCATGCAGACATACCAACATCCACTGACTCCACTGTGTCCCCCTCCTCCACGTCGCCCTTCTCCTTCCCAGTCTCGTCTCCACTCACACCTGCATGCACTACATTTTCAGCCACTACCTCCACCACCAGCATGCCCATCACCACACACTGCTCACGTGCACTCACCACCCCAATACCATTCACACATTCCCTGTGTCCTCTCCCAGTGTGTCAGTGAGCCCTCCTCCCAAAGTACACAAACGCAGTCACACACCCACCCAACAGCCATCTACCTCACAACAGCCTCCAGCCCATGCACCTTCACCCTAATTCAGCAGACGTACAGCTCCTACAACCACTACCTCTTCCTCCACTTCCAAACCCCCTCCATCAACCCATCCCAGTGTGTCTAAAAAACTTTTCCTGGCTAATATTGACCTCTTTCCTACACCTCCCACCCTGTCCTTCCCCTAGGGCCAGGCTTTCCAGGTCCCAGCTCAGCACCTCAGCCACCACATCCCCAGGCACAGTGGTGCCAGCAACTGCAGGCTATATGAGTGCGCCAACCATCAGGGCTGCCAGTGTGCCACAGAGTGAGGGCAAGGACATTCCGCAACCTGTCAAGCTAAAAAAGTTGCCCACATTCCAGAGGGAGATGCAGAAAACACCTACCACCAAGGGGTCAGGGAAAACGAAAGGGGATAGTGGTAAGACAGCTGTGCCATCATCAAAGGTGGGGAAGGGCCATAAACTGAAGGGCAGGTCAGGAGAGGGCATGTTGGCAGCCACTTAGGGACCAGTGTCACACCTTCTTTCCACATCGATGCCAACCTGTACGGCTGCCAGCATCGCTGCCACAGAGCCAGCAGCCAGCACCGCTGCCACAGAGCACGCAACCAGCACCGCTGCCACAGAGTACACACCCAGCACCGCTGTCACAGAGCCCGCAACCAGCACTGCCACCACAGAGCCCGCCGCCAGCACTGCCACCACAGAGCCCGCAACCAGCACCGCCGCCACAGAGCCCACAACCAGCACCACCGTCACAGAGCCCGTCGCCAGCACCGCTGCCACAGAGCCCGCAACCAGCACCGCTGCCATAGAGCCCGCAACCAGCACCAGTGCCACAGAGCCGGCAGCCAGCACCGCTGTCACAGAGCCCGCAACCACCACTGCTGCCACAGAGCCCGCAACCAGCACCGCCACCACAGAGCCCGCAACCAGCACCGCCGCCACAGAGCCCACTGCCAGCACCGCTGCCACAGAGCCTGCCGTAAGCACCACTGCGACTAACACCGCTGCAAGAACCGCCACGACTGACACCGCCGCAAGCACCGCCAGCGCCCCGCGACATTCTGAGCCAGTGGAACCACCGCAGACATGGCTGCCATCCCCAGTAGTCAGTCGTCCGAGGCTGGTGGTGAGCTCCAGGAGCCTGGGCAGCTTCAATGAAGCATCACTTTCAGTAGAGAAAGGCATCCACTACCTCAGTCCTTGGCAGGATGAAGCACTCTGGGCACAAAGCCCCCTCCAGATCCAGTGGAGAGATACATCCACTATCTCTGTCCTTGGCAGGATGAAGCACGCTGGGCACAAAGCCCCCTCCAGAACCAGTGGAGAGATACATCCACTACCTCAGTCCTTGGCAGGATGAAACACTCTGGACACAAAGC
Source organism: Pleurodeles waltl (assembly GCF_031143425.1). Taxonomy (NCBI): domain Eukaryota; kingdom Metazoa; phylum Chordata; class Amphibia; order Caudata; family Salamandridae; genus Pleurodeles; species Pleurodeles waltl. Next base: position 398,258,656 of record NC_090439.1, read on the forward strand.
CCCCTCCAGAACCAGTGGAGACTGTTATCCACTTGAGAGACTGTGGCTTTGCACTCCCCAGGATAAAGCAGTGGGCAACCCACCCACTGAAAAGACTTGAGAGACTGTGGCTTTGCACTCCCCAGGATAAAGCAGTGGGCAACCCACCTACTGAAGAGACTTGAGAGACTGTGGCTTTGCACTCCCCAGGATAAAGCAGGGGGCAACCCACCCACTGGAGAGACTTGATAGACTGTGGCTTTGCACTCCTCAGGATAAAGCAGTGGGCAAACCACCAACTGGAGAGACTTGAGAGACTGTGGCTTTGCACTTCTCAGGATAAAGCAGTCGGCAAACCACCCACTGAAAAGACTTGAGAGACTGTGGCTTTGTACTCCCCAGGATAAAGTAGTGGGCAACCCACCCACTGGAGAAACTTGAGAGACTGTGGCTTTTCACTCCCCAGGATAAAGCAGTGGGCAACCCACCCACTGGAGAAACTTGAGAGACTGTGGCTTTGCACTCCCCAGGATAAAGCAGTGGGCAACCCACCCACTGGAGAGACTTGAGAGACTGTGGCTTTGCACTCCCCAGAATACATCAATGGGCATGGAGCCCCCTCGTGGAGCAGTGATGTTGTGCGTTCATCAGACTGAGGTGCCCCCCCTCCCCCTGAGGTGCCTGTATATTTTCGGTCTGATGCCACAGCAGTGTTATCTCCATTTGGAGTCAGGTATCTAGTGTGGGCCTCGTCCATGCATTTTGGGCCCATTGGTCCACGGACAATGATTGGTGCACTATCCGGTCTTGTGTAGTTGGTGTACATAATTGTATATACTGGATTTTGAGTTTTGACTACTGGATTTTTATTGATTACAATTGTTCAAATCATTTCCTTTTGTCCTTGCGTTATTCAAGGGGGGTGGGGGTGTAAATGTAATGTTGCAGCATGTATTTGTGTGTATGGTGTTGTGGGTGAGGGTGGGGGTGGGGGTGTTGCCTGTTGCGTGTCGGTGTCACTCTCTTTTCACTCCCCCCTCCCCTGTGTTGTAGGTGCAGTACTCACCGTGGTCGTCCCCGCCGTCATTGGAGCTCCTGATAGAGGAGCAGGAAGACCATCGCCGGCAGGATCTGCAGTTCTGGCTCCATGGCGTCCTGGTTCCTCGTGGGGTGTGGAGAGGTGAGTGATTTCCCCTTCTGTGTACTGTTCCCGCTGTGTTTTTATTTGCGTTGGTTCCGCCCCGGAAAAGGTGGCGGATTGCCGGGTTGTGATGGGGTGGGCGGTACATTGTCTTCCGCCTGTCTGTTGGCAGTTACCACTGCGCTGTTTGTTTGTACCTCCGTGGCGGTCGGTGTGTTGAAGTGGCTGTCTATGTTGGCGGTTTCCGCCGTAGTCGTGATTCCATTTTTTTTCCGCGGCCTGTTGCCGGTATTACCGCCGCTTTAACACCGACCGCCAGGGTTGTAATGAGGACCATTATGTTTATAACATAATGAAACAATAATTAAACATTTAAGAAATATTAAGACTTATTGTATTAATCTATATATTTTAAATACTATTACCTAATTTCACAAAAAAACACCCACCCCAAATACATGACTTTCATAACAATAACATTAATAAATTAACATACATTTCTACACTGAGGTGTAGCAAAAGTAAACGCAATATAAAACACAAACACCAATAGTTCAAACTCTAATATTATTGTAAAAAAATGTATATTCTTAACTTCAATATTTAAAATCTCAATGTTTTTGTATTTCAGGAATTTTGACTTCAATATTATAGTAAAACAATCACCTGGTGTTGATATTCTGGAGCCATACCATCTTATCCAAAATGTGCCCGCTACATTGCATTGCTGCAGCTATTGACTACATTACTAGTTTGAAAATAAATGTAATAGTGGAATCCTGGCCTAATTTAACAATACATGATGATAAAGTTTCCCCATATCTTTCATCATACTACAGGTTCCTGTGCATTTTAGGAAATATGAATTGTTTCTCAAAGATATACTCTCCACCGTTTTAAATATAACATTTCAGAAAACTTTATTAAATAATTTTCCTGCTACTAAAGATTCACAACCAAGGATTAGGTGATGTGAGCTAATAAATTCAAAGCTGCAAATATTTACCTAGAATTAATATATGCCCACCATGTTTCACTTTAAGATATGTTGCTGTAAACTCTTGTATTAACCACATCTCCAATAGTTCAACTAAAGGCTTTGAACAGATTTCTCAGTTTTCCAGTTTCACATTGTTCATATTCTTTACCTTTTTCATGGTTTAACACAATTATTTCCTGCCTTGAAGACCGTGTCTTGTTACATTTAACAATACCTTATTTGTGTACCTGTGCCAAATGTCTATAGATACATAACTAAATATATGGCTATGAAATGTAATGGACAAACTATCATCCAATGGTAATTTTGTTGTAGCATTCCCTTATGGACACATCTTTCTCAGGATTATTTAACCAGACATAGTTCTTACTTATTCCCAAACTACATTATTTTTTCTGGAAATTGCTGTAAAGTGTCTGGTTGGCATCATAATCTTCAGAATACTGTATTTTTATAATAATTGTAGAATCAATTTCAATAACTTTGCTATGTGTTTTAGAGCAAAAGCCTGAATATTTAATCACAACAACCAGCAAAGAATTACTATCATGTGTTAAAATGTACATCGAAAGTCACCCCTTTCTCCCCAGATGCTCCCCAGATACTCAAAAGTGTCGTTTTAGCAACTTCATGAAATCTGTGGTTGATGACTATTTAAGCTTGGTTGCAGTTGTAAGATTATCCACTGATGGGCTGTGGTGATATATTTATATTTATTCCTTTATTAGTTTCTGTTGACAGCTCTAAAATGTATTAGTTTCTTTCTCTTTGCTAGCAGATATTTGTTGTGTAATCATTAGTTTCTTATGTACAAATGTTTTCTTTTGAAAAAACAAACAAATTACACATTAGACATATTACATCAGGTAGATGTGCTCCATCCAAATAAACATTGACATTCTAACAATGCTTAATAACAGCGTTAGAAGAAACACTGAACATAGTTGGGCTATATGGAATAGTCATTTCTTTAAAAAGAATTGTGCCTGTTAGAAACATAACGTGAAAGTAACCAATTCGTATCAATAAAATGTACTAAAAGGGCTTAATTAGAGAAACTTGTTCTAGAAATGTAAAACGTGTATATTTGAAATGTGGTTGACATGGTGTGAAATAATAAATAACTTTGGAAACATATTTTGATGAAATTATAACCATTTGCACTGACAAAAAGATATTTAATATTGATGAATAAAACTAATTATTATTGACTGACTAAATAATGTATTAAATATGATTTGAAATGCATAATATTATTTGAGATATGAAAACTAATTAAGACATATGGTTTGAATATTGAAATTGTTTTGTTCTTCATCTATTAGCATTAGTCAAAAGGCCTACGTTTTAGTATTTTTCCACAGTACAGTGTTAAAAATGTTATGCTGTCTTCATTGAAATTCTTTTGCAAACTTTGTCTGCTAGCTATTTCATTGAAAGCTCACAGTGGAATTCTCTTGCCTTCTTCACTTGGTTCATTCTGTACTTCCTTGTGATAACTGTTCAAATGGATCTTAGTTTCTGGAAGGAAATAATGTCATTACAAATGTCATGTTCTGTGCTATTTTCTAAGATGTTAATATTTTGTGGAAGCTGTTGTCCAGAGAAGAGTGTCAACATGGCCTATATCAAGGAAATGTCGCAAAAGTTAAAATTGGAGACTTCAGTTAGTTGCTCAATGTCACACCTCTTAGCTTTGTCCAATAGGGGCCTAGCTAGTATGTTTGGGACTTTAATTAAACAACGTTTCAGATGATGTAGTTTAGTTAAGTTGCTCTGTTCTGCTCTATTCAGTTAAGTGAGAATTATGTAGTCTGACTCATAGGTTTTATGATTTTATCAGTTAAGATACCTTATGCACAATTCTACTAAAATGTTGTCCTTTCATGTTCTTGATGTCGGTTGCTGAAGACCTGCTGTTCCTGTGCTTTGCTGATGAAGACTCTGCTTGCTGCTGCCTCTTTTAGGAGAGGTAAAATCAATGTGTATTTAAATCCAACCGCATTTTTGTTAGAGTCATTGTTTAGATATTTTTCTAAATTAATTTTTGTCTTTTTTTAATTTTGCATGTGCCAAAGCTCAGCCCCACACATGCATTCTGAATTAGTAGCAGAAGTAGGGATGTGTTACCCAATTATTAAATTGGATGTTTATTAATTGATTATGATTGATTCAACTGCACAATTATGTGAAATATGTTGCTATTTCTCAATTAATTTTGTTGTTATTCTGTATATTTCTTCTGGAGTGTTTAATGGTAATTGCTTTTATCAAATTAAGATTCTTCAGACATTGTGGACAATATGTGTTGTTTCTATATTGCTATTATCTGGTTTTGCCTATTATTTATGTAACTTTAGCATTGTTCATATAAGGGTAATAAATGTTTACACTTTGCTAAATTGGTGTAGTGATTCATGGCTATATAGCTCATGGTAAGTGTAAATTACTGACTACTTATTGCATATTGCTGTTGTTTATTGCTGTTGGTTCTTATAGTTTGATTTGATGATCTTTTTACTACTGTCTGAGTCCAAAGATTTGAGCCGACCTTTGAGGGTAGTAGATGTCACTGCCCAATTACGTGCCCCCTAAGCCAAATTTTGGGGGTCACACACCCACAAAGGCAATAGAACATTTCAATGAATTAAAGATGATGAAATAAAAAGAAAGCAGAAAGATGAAGGAGATGGACGACTAAAGAGCGTGTGTGTGTGTGTGTTTGTGATGTCTATTGTACTTGATGTACTGGAAGGGTGTCCTTCCAGTTGATTACATGTTGTGTCTAGATATACTTTATAACTTTCCCACATTGTATAAGTCCTGTTTGGTGTGGCACAGATGCAATGAGGGAAATGTTATGAGAACTAACGTTTGTCCTTGCTAGAGCCGACATCAAGGATGCATTTTTCGGTGCAAGTCCCTGTCTACAATTGTTACTAGATAGGGTTTTGCTTTACAAACCAGGGCTGTTTACATTAGAACGCCCATGTACCACCAATAGGCACCCCTTCGCATTAATGTTATGGCTATTTACCAGTGCAAATAATTGAGCTGGAACGTAAATACTTTATGCAGGTTTACATCAGTCTTGTGATATTGCACCTGGACAAATAGTTGAATAATCCACCCCTCAAGGGAATTTGTAAATCAAGGAATGGTAAAGAGAAAGAGGAGCTTTAATCTCTACCTTGCCTTTTAACATCAAGTGGCATAAATATGTTCTCACAAGTTTTTAAATATTACTCCTGCAACAAAAGCTGTGGCAATCTAGTGTTGAAATAAAAAGGAGATGACTAATGCAGCTGATCACTTTTTCTGAACGCTACATCTAGACGAAGAAAATGCCATTTTGCCAACAAATGTTTACCTCTTGTCCATTCGTGATTTTAAACACTTTCTCATTGTGACAAGGTGAACACTGAGCTTATGCGATCCATTACACATTTTTCACTTTTTGCCGGGAAACAAACAAATGCTCTTCACCACTGTAGGTGACAGGTCCTTCAAACATCAATTAAAGCAGACAATAATCAATTTACTGAGGTTGCTGCTCCCCAAAGCAGGCCCCCTGCCAAGAACGCCATTAGGATCGGAGGAAACTGAGCTGCGCATTTGATATATGTCGCAGCATCTGACAATACCTTTGACACCGAGGCTAGCAACAGATAGAACTTGTAATGAGTTTAGCTTAGAATGAGGCACACATTTGGTCTCAGACTTGTATAATAATCAAATACATCTACTATGCTGTGACACGCAGATAGCTTCTCGCAGGCTGCAGGCTGATATCAGTACACCACGGTGGCATTAAAGGCAAACAAATCAACCGTTTATTTCTCTCTTTCCTTTCCCCTACCGGCCAATAAACATTTCTGTTATGTACATAGTGCACTGATCTAAATATACAAGTCAATAAACTGCCCAGCTTGCGGTACGTTTACAAGTTACATGGACATCACATGGTGAAAATTACTGGACTAGGAACTTTATTTTAAGAAGCTGGGTGCATACTGATCCTACTGAAAAGAGGAGTTGGCACTGAGTAATTTTCCATTTACTTCAATACCAAATGATTCCCAGGCAAATCTAGGAAGGCCAAGCCTGCCAAAATGAACTGAAGGAAAAATGTGAGGTAAGTTGCAATTAGGCCTGGGTGAGATTTTAGTTCTGTTTTGTTCCTTACATGAATTTCCTGAAATTCCGCCATTTAATCCACACCATTTAATTTCAAGTCTAAGGTGAAAATCCTTTCATGGGAGCATAGGAATACCCTCAATGAACACAGCTCGAGTGGACATTGTTCCTGCCTCATATCTTTTATGCTGGGAGGATGCATTTTGCTCTAAATTATAGTGCTCAAACTCAAATATGCAATTCCCTAATTTTGCATAATTGTTCTGAAATTTTGCATAAGTAACCAAAAGGTTAATTGATACTCGTGCATAATTCTATTTACAACACATTAGGAATTTTGCACAATTTCCCAAGTAATTTCCTATTTTTTTGTGGGAAACTTTAGAATATGAAATGTTTGCCACTCCAGGTAAAAACATGATATGGTTATTGTCATTTCACCATGTGCCGTAAATGTATCACCTTTACTAGCCTCTTTGTTTTCATGATTTATGCACCATGTTAATCCCAGTCGTTGTTTTTTTACACAATGTCTTTACACCTGCATCATGTCTGTGTATTTTGTCCTTGCTAAAGTGCCTCTGAACCTGTAATATGGTCCCCACTAGAAAGGTAGGACTGTCTATTGTGGTTGCCGAACTTCAGGAGGAGAGTCCATCTACACCATCAAAAACTGTTGACCTGATTCCTAGTTAGCTCACAGTGCCTCACCTGAACTCCCAACCTTCTCATGTTAACAGATGATTACAGCAACCTCAAACATGACACTCTGCCAAGGAAGTCATGGAAACAGATCTTACCCATTTCACTGTTTACTCATGCATGTCCAGGTTAAACACAAGAAATATACGAATAAAGGTTTTCAAACGTTTATTGAAATAATAATTTTCTGGCATAGAGAGAATGAGCTGCAATTATTAGGCAAATTAAACAAATCATTGTAACTAGCATTACTAACATGGTGAAAGAATAAATACTTCAACCAAGGTAATCTTAGATTTATATCTCTCTATCTAGAACTATCTAATCTAAGAGCATAGTGGGGGTACCCTCTGCCTGTGCACGATCTAATAGGATAGCCCAAGATCCTCTAGCTGAGCCAGGGTGCTGGTCCAGAGTGAAGCTGGCACACCTCTTCTGCAATGTGAAAGATCAACTTCAGCAGAACTGCATGTCGAACACAGGAATTGTTCCAGGAAAGTAGTAGCCGGAGTGCTCCTCTGACCACTCTGGGTCAGTGCATAGTTTATATTTTCAAAGCTACACTGTGCTAGAGGCATATATCTGAAGGAATGATATGTCTAGATGTTAGTGCAATGCAAGCAGCAGGATATCGTGTACTGTGTTCCTAGCCTGAGTCCACAAATTATAGGTCAAGAAAGGCTAACTAAAAATAAGCAGCATGTACAATGTATTCTTGGGGTAATATTGTACAAGAACAAAGTGCGTCAAATGCCATCACTAGAATGCAATGACAGCTTAAACATTTCAAATATAAAATACGAAACTAAGCTAAACGGTGGAATGAACCTGGGCCCGTGAAGGCCTCACAATACCCTCCCCTTGGCTGTGAAAAGAGATGCTTTATCAAAAACTATGCTAATAGGAATAATAAGTTTACTCCAACAAGCATAGCAAACACGCTTATAAACAGATGCCAAATAAAAACATGAAATCAATTAAAAAAAAATGAATAAAACAAGGGCCAAATTTAAAAATCAATGGAGTCTTCCAAAGTGTCATCCAGGTTCTAAGTGCCAAAGGAATACAAGACGGACCCCACTTCTGCAGACAACAGTACCACAATGACCTTAGTCAACATATCACAAGAACAGACATGGTCAGTACCCTCAACTGATGTTGAAGGTGTGGCATCCTGTATTGTGCCCACATTAGAAGAGCCAGTGATAAGTGATCCGGGAGCCACAGTATCTATTTCCAAAGAAAAGAAAGCTTATAGTAAGCATCCTGAAGCAATGGCAATCTCTTGGGAGAACACCGAAAATTAACCCTCAATAGGCACATAAGCTGGTCCTTGTTCATAGATTGTACAAATTCTGTTGCAAGACAGATGCCAAGTGCACACTGGAAAGGGCACCAAAGGCAGCAGGACACACGCTGCACACAGTAAACCCACACTGGCCAAAAAGGCAGGGACCAGTTTTCATTAAGTTCCTCCGGCAAAGACACTGCAAAGTACTGTATCATGTGATCATGACAGAGCTGGTCATGTGGCAGTTCCATCACCATTTTGCCTCGAGGTGGGACATCCTTTGCGGACCAGCAAAAGCAATATCAAAATACCACCAATTAGGAATAACACAAGTGGTATGCTTCCAAATACACCTGAAAACAAACAGTATATAAAAGGGGCTAGCACTCTGAAACTAGTCTGGAATGTGTTGACAAAGCCAGACCCAACTACTTAAAAAATGTACAATAGTATTGGAAGCATTAAATATGCAAAGCACAAGTTCACCAAAGTGGAAATGTTTGTGCTCAGTAGTGATTGTATTTCAGAGTACAACCTTTCAACTTGAAGTCCAAATATTTCACGAGCAGATGCCAGAGTATGTTTTTCTGAAACACCAAGGCCTTCAGTCTGCTCAGCTTATTAAAATTAACATTAAAGGTTGGAATGGAAGGCCACAAGCTGACTACTCTAATCTCATGGGTGAGAGGAAGGAGCACGTTACTACAGCAGTTACTATTTGGGAGACCAAAACCACATAGGGGACACCTGATTTCATCCCATAGCAGCCTTGGTCATTCAAACATCAAATAACTTCCATCTGAAAGTAACTGAAATACTGGATGAATCAAGGAAACTAGTACTCACTTCAAGTAACAGACTAGATAGAGGAGTTACATGCCCCATGCAATGATACCTGTTTACAAGCCATAGGGTGGCTTAGAAAAGTTCCACATTCCTTCTCGCTGAGTAAGACCTCTTTTTCCTCACTCATACATTTGTAATAGAAGACTAATTCCCACACCTCGGGAATAGAAATTGCCCTTAAAGCTTCCTATGTGCCTACTAGAAAATGTTTCAAATATGATCTGAACTGAAACATTGAAATTGGCAGTGAGAGAACTCCATGAATGACCCATACTACTGCTGGTGTTTCAGCTACTGTGAAAGGCTATTTCTATCATCTTTCCATAGTGAGCATTGTATAAGTAGCATCTTTCTTTGCAATTATTTGTTGTTTGCATATTAAATTAAAGGACAAAAATAGTTCTGCTGCGTTCATGTACTTCCAGGGCATGCAGTTTGATTTTAAAACTTGTTGTGTCCAAATCAACTGCATAATAGATCTAGACTGACTTTGACCAGGTTGTGGTTGTAAAAAAAGATATGTCATCATGTATAATATCAATTTCAAATGATATAAACAGTAAAACAGTATAAAAATGTCAAATATACTGATGGTTCAGGACAACCTGCTATAGGCACTAAACTTCAACACTCCGCGGCATGTGCCATGGTACATGGAGTAATGAGGGATGGAAAATTCAACCCTCAAAAAACCTTTATGGATTCACTAGGGGTTTGTAGGGCACAACTGGTTAAATTGAAAGCCTTGATTCTGGGCCTTTAAAATAAATATCCAGGATTCCCTGCTTTTATAGTGTATGATTCATATTATTGCGTCAAGTCTTTTAATGAAATTTTACATTCCTGGTGCCTGAATGGATTGAGAGACTCAAAAGAGAATATTATAAAGCATATACTGCTTTGAGGAAAGGTGGCACAACTCAAAGACAGTTTCTTTTGGCTCATGTAACTTGTACATTGAGTCATCAGAGTATTAGAATACATGTTGTTAGGAATTCATTGGCTGATGAGAAGGTTTTCAAATTGTTTTGAATTAATCATATCCTTTCATGGATAGAATTAGCCTTGATCATTAGGCCGATGTAATAAAACATTGTAACCTTCATCACTAACATGGCGAAGAGAATAAACAGTGCAACCATGGTAATCTTAGATCTATATCTTCCTACCTATCACTACCTCCACTCTGAGAGCATAACAGGTGTACTCTCTGTCTGAGCTGGGTGGATAGCCTGAGACCCCGATACCTGGAAACCTGAGCCAGGAAGCCGGTCTAGAGTGGAGTTGTCAATTCTTTTCTGCCAGATGAAAGGTCAGAGTTCAAAGGTGCATGTCGAACACAGGATTAGTTTCAGGACAGTAGTAGCCAGAGTGCTACTCCAACCCATGAAGTACAGTGCACTGTTTATATAATTAAAAAACACACTGTGTTAGAGGTACAGTTCTGCTGCAATGACATGTCTGGATGCTAGAAGCTGTCTCCGAACGGGCAATGCAGGCACTAGGATATCTTGTTTTATGTCCCAAGCCTTGAACAGAGTGTACAAATTACATAACGAGAAAGACTTTCTGCAAACAAGCAACATGCACAGATTCTTCTCAGAATAATATTGTGCAAAATATAAAGTAATGTCAGTCATAAACGTACAGAATATAAAATGTAAATCTAAGCTAAGATGGAGAACCAAAGTGGGCCAGAGAAGGCCTCACAACACTGTGCTGTGTAAAATGTTGATAAATATGGGCCCTAGATTTCACTTCTCATAAAAGTCTAGAAGTAAACAAAACTGTCACTTTCTTAGAACCATCTCATTAAGACAACACAGCCCCAACCCATACACATTTCATTTACTGTCACAAACGTTTTATGATTTTTGGAATAGGGCTGTTGTTCAGAAACAATATTTATTTGATAAGCTCAGAATTCTCCTGGAATAACTGTGACTATATCAAATCAGCATTACATTTTAATTCCCATAACTCTCAGTAAGACCTGTGTAATTCTTCATCAATTTAAAATAAAGTTTGCACATTCCTAAAAAGAAAGAAAGTTGTTCTTTGTCACATACGTGTGTGGAGCTTTTAAAATGCCACTGATAAGCCCTGGATAAGGCTTGAATCAGACTGTGCTTTATTGAAACTAATGATATGCACTACTTGGGTAAGGAGTGTGTCAAACTATTTGTAATCTTCCTGGGAGCACTCTATGCTTTTGGTAATGCCCACTGTGTCATCTAAACTGGGATTATTGCAAGCTAAAATTATCTGTTGTATGCTTTTAGAATTACATCCTAATACTAGTTGGTCACAGATGAGTTGTTCTGTAAATAAACATTTTGAATTCGCAATATGAAGCTAAAACGTTTAAAGCTGCAACATAGGTGTATATTAATTCAGTAAGGCATTGTATTCGAAATAAAAAATAAATGAAAAATGCTGTCAGGTACAACCAAATTTACCTTGCCTTCAACATTAATTTCTTATTGTATGTCATGGAATCTGATGGAATCTGAATTTCATGTAAAGTTTCATCATCATCAGGTGTAAAGTTTGGTAAGTGATTACATAAATTTTGACCCTTTACCCCAAGATAATAATACAATGAATTTCTCTTGTTGTTAGGTTTACATTTGATCTCATCAAGAGCTCCAAGGTAAGCACTGGAATATCTAAATCAAAAACAGTTAATCTCAGTTGGGGTTCAACTGGTTTTTGAAGAAAAGGCACAGGGGGTGGGACAGTTTTCATATTGTTAAAGAAATAAGAATTACCACTTTAAATAACATGAGATAAGCTAAATGAATAACCGAATGCAATAAATTGAGTTATTTTTGAAACTACAGTGCATATAAAATAGGCAAATTGTTCAGTTGTGAAATGTTTGGAGTGCAGTTAGAAGTCCTTGAACTTTATAAAGCATCTAACAAATGTGCAGATTGTTGAATACGGGGTAAAAACGCACACTTCCAATAATTCACCATAATGAAGTACTCATCTAAAGGAAAATATGAGTAGGAGAGACACACCAACTGGTTCTTTTTCTAAAAAGCATGAAGGCTCTCACTCACTAAAGTGAAATGCTTCATCAGAGGACCTCTCCACACTGTGGTGTCATAGGTGCACACCACGGCTTCCCCCTGGACCTTTATATTTGAGGAGCAATTTGAGGAGTTATGTGCCTAATTGTGATGCAGAGTCCTACGGTCACAGGAGGTATGGGTTGCAAAATGTTCAGAATTGCGACATGTGACCCTTTACCTATCACTCTTTATCACATGATTAAAAATATTAAGTCTGGGAAAATGTCATGCTGAACTCCAGTGGTATTCCAATTGATTCCTTCCAATTCTTATTGGCCTTATGCAGGTTTGTGGCATTTGTCAGTGTGAATTGATCTCCAAACTCCTTTACACAGATCTTACCCATAATATGTGGAGTTAAAACTGTCAGTCGTGAAACAGCATGACTACCTCTTGTGTGTTCGGTGGAGACTGAAGTGGTCCTTTCGACCTGTAGAAAATAAATGAATGATATATGCCAAAAAGACATACAGATTCATCAGACCATGCAATTTCTGGTGGGCTGCCTATTTACAAGCAGTTCCCATATCAGCTAAAGGACACACACAAAAAAAAAAAAACACAATAAAAATGGAATGAACAACTAAATGGAAAATAAAAGAAAGGACATTCAAGCACAATCATTTTCATACAGTTGTGTACATGTTATCCAACAGAATGGCATCACTGAAAGGGCAGTAAAGTCATTAGCTGAAATGGGCTGGTCCATTGCCCCATGCCATGTTGAAACCAGTCACTGGCACAAGCAGAATGTGAATAAAATTAAATAGACCAATGGTCAAAGAGGGTTTACCTATATCCTTTTTAAGTGTATACATATGTATGTATGTATATACATGCATATGTATGTGGTATATTTATATGCATGTTTGTAGTTTTGTATGCATTTATTTGATTACAGGATCCTGATGGAAAACTAAATCAACCACCTCCAAAGAGAATTTAGCAAGGGTTATCCCAATGCAAATTGTCAACAGCCAGGATTTTTCAGGGTGGGTACACAACAGTAAAACCATTGTCTACCACAGTAATCTGTGAGAATCAATGGAACAAAATACCTATCTGTGGGCTTGAACTTCAAGCCAGACCTACAGTCTTTATGATAACTTTTCATAATCAAGATATCTGACCTATGGCATCTGACAACATTTCTCAATGAACCAATCAAGCCTATGACCTTCATCATTATCTTCTTACGAAAACCAATTAAGGCCTATTGTATGAAGGGTAAAGAAAACCAATTAAGGCCTATTGTATGAAGGGTAAACCGTCTCACAAGGCAATCATCAGGTGAGCAGCCATAAAATTAACATATGCACACAATTATATTTTGGCAAAACAATATATAATCTCTCCTAAAACAGCCTAATGAAGATTATCACAGTTCAACCTTTCTACACAGAAGGATTGTTGCAGGGGGTAAACAATATCAAACTCTTTGCCTATAACAGTAATGTGTGAAATTCTGAATAATAAACACCAGTCTACAGGTGTTAACACAGTGTTTTAACAATCCACCCTTCACTGACTTTTGACTTTAACATATGTTTTTTACAAAAAATAAGACAAGACTGTTGCCTTTATTTTCACTTTTCATATTTAAGTGATCAGACTCATATCTCTAATTATTTGATTATTGGATTGTCATCTTAATAAACTCAGTCCTTTTGTATTGAACACATTTTTGCGCAGAAGGCAAAAAGTTCAGGACAAGCACTGTGGAGGCACACAAAGTCTCTCTCCCAGCAGTGCTTTTCAAAGCTCTTTTTATATTCATCACATAAGATCCAGGTAGAGTTTTATTGTGAAGCCAGATCTATTGAAGTGAATCCTCTGTGAATAACCATTATGTTTGACTGGACCATACCTTTTGAGAGCAAACATGAAAGACTTGAACGTCTGGCCAGTTTGCACATGCAATCAATAGAAACAGAGGTAGAGCTAAATGAATTATCAATAATAATTGTGATTTCCAAATTGGAAATCTCAATACCTAACATATGACATTTTTATTTTTAAACTAGTGATTCCTAGTGGGTAGCAAATCTACCTCTCACTTTACTGTTAATGAGTTCGGTTGTAATTTGCAATTCAGTAGGAATGACAGCCATCACAGAGATGGTGGCCTGGTGGGGTCAGATATTTCAAAGGTCACCAATCAAAGGGTAAAGGGACCAATCCAACCCCTTCACATTTGTGAATAGATTACCACCAGTATTGAAATAGTGCTAATGTATTACTCTTTTGCGACTGGAATTCGGTCACAAAACATTAATTCATATCACTACCATTCAATATTTGGAAGGGACTCCATAAACATGTCCTTTCAAAATATCAAATCGCAAGTGAAAATTGTGATTCGTGACAAGTTGCCAAGTTGAAATGTGCCTTTTGTGCATAACGCTTTTTTTGTGGATGCAAAAGGCTTGTTTGTGACCTTAAAAAAAATCTTTGTGCAACTGGCCCAAAGTGTATGAGAGACATGTATTTGTAATGCATATCAGTAGTTTACAAGTGTTTGTTATTCAAATACATTCCCTTGTGTTTGAATCATTCACAAAAATAAATGACAAAATGTATTAACCTTTTCTTTGGGGCCATTGCCCAATGGCCAATGCCTGCACTCTCCTCCAAGTGAATCAACTCTGGGGAGGGCTGAAAAGAACCCATTGATGCTTTCATCACAATGCTTCCTTTCTAAGATTGTGTACTACAGCTGCTGGGGAAGATCCTCCTTGTGAGGACTCCCACTGAGCTTAGTTTAATCCATTCCTGTTGAGGACAGTAGACTTTGCCACACAAATAGGGTGACATTTTTTCAGGAGTAGTGGGGTATCACTGTGTGGTAGGAGTACTAATCCCTCTTCGTTATATGTTAGGGTTATTATCCACTCACTGGTGGGTACATCCATGGAATGCTCACTAATAAGGCTTAACTCAAGAGTCCTCTCTGACAAAGTAGTCAAACGTGTCTTGGTGCCTCAGCATTCTTAGCAGTAACTCCCCTGGGGACCAACAGCCAATTAACCAGTGTTGTCCAACCTGCAGCATGGAAACTTGCAGTGTCTCAGGAGTTGCTCTGAACACAAGCACTTACACTCCTCATGTGGGCTCACCGCCTGCTCCAGTAGCGATCGGAGGTTTTCAGGTGCTTCTTTCGCGTGGTAAGCCTGATGTGCTCCAACACATGGGGGTATTGGATCCCCATGCTCCCAGTGGGACTCTGGTGATGTAAGGCTGCACTCACAGTCTCCTCCTCAGCTCACGTGGACACTCCACAATCCTCAATGCTCAGGCATGACCCACTGGTTGCACGATTCATAGCTCTCGGGTGACAACCCAAACCTCAGCAGTCCTTGATAGTGGCAGCACCCTCTGGCATACCGAGTTGCTGTACTGCTGCCAAGCAAGGTACTGGCCCTAACCACAAAGTAGTCCATACCATGGCAGCCCCTCCTGGCATACAGGGTCACTGCTAGGCTCCACACAGGCCTTGGCACTTGTACTCCAGCATACTTTTACAGTGGCTCCTCCTAGCATATGGGGTAATCGCAACAGGTACCATGCAGGCTTTACTCATACCACATAGCATTTCACTCACAGCTAGCTTCACGCAGTCTTTTCCTAGCATACAGGGGTCACTGAATAGAATCTTCTCGTGAAAAACAACCTTATCAGTGCAGCAGCTGTCTTCAAACGCATCGTACCTGGACTCTACTCGTGTTGGGCTCACAACTGGATCTCGCTCCCTGCAATGCTTTCCTCTTCCTCACACAGCACACTGGTCTTGGCAAGCAGGCCAACACTTGTGTTCTAGGCTCCAGAGCAGGTGGCCTTGGTTACCCTGGGTGTTCTCCCTTCAACCAGCAGGGAGACGTTGAAGCTTTGGCCCCTACTCCTGGTCACAGGCTGATATCTTCCATTCCTCATATGGGCCATTTGCCTACTTTCAGATGTCAACCCTTTGGGGTCTCATCCTTCCGTTCTTATCGTTAGTTTTCAGACACCAAATGTGATTTATGCTCTGCATCTTTCAAGTTGTTTGTTGGAGGTCTGCTTCTTTTGAAGTACACCCAAAAGTCTGTCTGTCACAGCAGGAGAGACTCCAAAGCTTGTAGACCAACATTACAGGCTATGGGAGTGACTAGAGTTCACACCTGGATGTCAGAAACAATGATATGTGCATCAAAAGTTTAATACTGGTCTCCCATCACATCTTTATGCTTCCTTTATCAGCCCCATCTCCTTCCTGAGATGTATACGGGCCCCTTCATTGTGATTTGACACTGAGTCGAAGAGCAAACGTGGGGAAAACTTTTTCTCTCCCTTCTCCAGTGTGTCCCAGCCAGCTCACAGAAATGCAGAAATGCACATGTCTTTCTTGTGAGATTCCTCTGCTCCTCATGTCTTCACTATGCAGGCCTTGGATTCCAAAATGGAACCCATTTGCTGTCATTTAATGCACCATTGCAGGCCCATTTGTACTCAGTGTACATACACAGCACACACACTAACTTACTGTTACTTCCTTATATTGTGCCACCCCAGGCACACATAGATTCAGTGAACACATCCACTCTGCTCCCATTGCTCAGTACTGTAGCCTTCCTGTACTGTGCCATGGTGTGCTACTTGCAAACTTGAAAACACTGCTAGCACCCACATCAACCATGCATGCGCTGCACAGCCCTTCACCTTTCATGTATTGTACTTCTTGCAAGCACACGTATGCACATCACATGCTTTCACTGCGCAAGCACTGCACAGCACCACCTCTAATAAAATGTTTTTCTCCTCTGTATACATATACCGAGTACATGCACTCACCATGCATGCTTTGCATGCACTGCTTTGTCTCTGACTGTACCCTTCCCAGGCACACATATATGCAGCACAGAGTCACCTTTCCTGCTCTGTACAGCACATTACATCTAACTGATGTAGTCTAAGGGTGAGTTATGCACACCACGTTGGAACTTTGACAAGACGGACGAGCTGGTAAGCCTCACTCCTGTGACAGTTTAAAACCTGTTTACTACTACTGATCACTACACAGCACGCTTGGGGGCATATTTACAAGAAAGTGATCCATCATAGATGATGCACCACTTTTCTTGTGCCACCCTCCTGGCACCTAACAACACCATGGTAGAAGCATATTTATGATACCGCACACCATGGCGGTCGTTAGGCCAAAAGCATCAGAATTTTTAACGCTCTTGTGGTGCTTTGCTGCACCAGCATCAAACATGTTGACAAACATGCGGCAAAGTGCAAGAAGGCCCATAGCTTACTATGGGTGCGTCATTTTATAACATGCTTTGAGCAGACGTTTAAAATGACACCAAAAATGGCCCCATGAAATTTTGTACATTTCACTGAGCCGATTTTGCGGGCCTCCTAGGGGCGGAACATCCCCCGCATACATTATGCAGGCAAAATGTGTTGCAAGGGGTTAAAAAGTGGCTTAATACAGGCATTGCACCACTTTGTAAATATGGTGTGGCAACAATGCCTTCTTAATGCCACATTAGCGTAAAAAAATGATGCTAATGGGGCGCAAGGAGGCACTAGGGACTTGTAAATTTCCTATTGGTGCTTAATTCCTGGTAAAGGCAGAAGCTTTCCACCACTATGAAGGTAGTGCAATGCACACCTACCCGTCCAACAAAATCACAAGTCGTGAGACAGGCCTATGTCTTGGTGCACACGCACGATCAGTGTTTACATATGACAACAAAAAATCTGCATTAGGAATATAGACATCAGTACGGATGGTCAGTAAGGGCAGGGGTGCATGTCCATTACCATGCAGAGGACTTTTCCATCCCAACATCCACAATTTCAGATATGCACACATAACCTCTGCTCCCAAATTCAGTATATGGTGTATATTTCAGAAATATAAAAGTTTCCTTCATACCCATTTTTCACTCACAAAATTTTACCACATGAATTGCCCTATACTCTGTACACAATGAAAACCCATTGTAAGGTGAAGCTCAGTTGTTGGGTGTGTGTACCTAAGGTTCTTGAACAACCTAAAACCCCCAAATTTTCCATCCACCTCAAGATCTATCGGATGTAATGGTAAATTATTTTTTTAAATCGGCCATCATGACAGGCGGTTACAAATGAAAAACATTGTCACAAACGGCCATTCTATTCTACTCATTTTCAAAATATTTTTATTTCAACAGTTAGTTTATTTTGGAAAACCTCAATGGATCTACAAAAACAGCCCCTTGCTGATTTCAGAAGTTTATCTACTTTTCAAAAGTACATAGCTTCTTTCCATCACAAACTGGAAGTAAGTTAAAAGCACACAAATTAGGAAAAATGGGCTACCTCTTAGAAAAATGCCAAAACTGTGGTAAATAGTAGCTTTTTTGATTCAGTTATTGTTTTTCCTGTATGCTGAGAAGATGATAATTGTAGTACAGCAAAACTTTTGTAGATGCCATTTAAGTACAAAAAACAGAATTTTTTTTGGCTGAGGTGTTTTTTCATATACAATGGGTACAGTTAGAATTCCCATGAGTTTGGAAAAAGGGGGCACAAATTTGTCATGGATACCTTATGTGAAAAAAAGCTATGGAGGCCTAAGCGCAAAGTACTTCAAATAGCCAGAAACTGGCTCATCACTCATCTGGGAAAAGTTTTAACAGTTAAGCGGTTAAGGCACATGTATGTTATTCACACTCATTTTCCTCATACTATTTATACATTAAGGGCAGATTTAAGAGCCCCTTGCCACATTAGCGCTGGCTTAGTATAATTGGCCTTTTCCCTGCGCCATGTTTACAAAGTGTCGCCATGCATGCATTGCACCACCTTGTAACCCCTTGAGCCATGTTATGCCTGCACCAGGCATAATGTATGCAAGGGAGACGCTCCTCTATCAGGGGTGGGTGAATAATTGGACCAAAAAAATCTAACAATTTCTACATTTTTAACACCTTCACAGAGCAGGCATTAAAAGAAGCACACTATTATTTATAATGTCTCTCATTTTTTATGCTAGTTCCCTAACTACCACCATGGTGTGCCGTATCTTAAATATGACACACAGATGGTAGAGTTAAAGGAGCGCTGAGGGATGCAATAACAGTGGTGTTGCATTGGATGCAGTGCCACTTTTCTTAAATCAGGCACTAACTTTGCAGTGTGTACACTAAGGGGCACATTTATAACTATTTCACGCAGTATAGCAAGTCACCTTAATGCACTGAGCTTCATGAAAGGGAATGGGCAGAAATGCAATATATTTAACAAAATGTAATGTATTCCTGTCATTTCATAATACTGTCAGCCTTTTGGCTGCCTACCACCAATCCAGGCACACTTGCACCATTCTTTAAGGGTTGCAGACAGGATTGTTTTTGTGTAGGAAGAAGCGTCTTTCTGCACAAAAACAATCATCCAAGACATTTTCCTCTAAGACTCAGCTGGGTAGGTGTAGCAATTTGATGCATTCCCAGGTATACTAATAATGGTAAATCTAGGAATCCACCAAAATCCACGGATTGAATCGTGGCAACCCCCGTGTCCCACCCATGGAACACCTCCATGGGGCAAAGCAACAAAAAGCAGCGATTTGCGATGTGTTGTGTTACTCTAGATTTATAAAGCCACTCAGGGCCGCACAAGGTAGCCTTGTGTAGCTTAATAACTCTAACTTAGTAGTTGCATTGGCCTTGTGCCCCTTCACGTGGCACAAGGGCAAATCAACTACTTGATAAATATGTCCCTAAGGCCCTGATTTATACTTTTTGACGGAAACCTGCGTTAGCGCAGGTTTGCGTCAAAAAGTTTTCCGCCGGCTAGCGCCATTCCTGGATGCCAGCCGGGCATCATATTTAAGGAATGATGCTAGCAGGTGGTAAGGTCACGCTAACCAGGTGGAGGGGAAAAAGGAGGTTGTGCCTCAAAGAATGGCACTAGTCAGGTTAGAGTCAGAAAAATTAGTCTAACCTAACTAGCGTCATTTTTTGACGCACAACCCTCATGGACATGACTGCTGTCTTAGTAAAGACAGAAGTCATGCCCCCCCTACCAAATGGCCATACCGAGGGGACTTATGTCATATACTCATATACCCTTATATACTGTTTGAGTGGTAGATTCTGATTGGAAAGGGGGAAAAGGTAATGTTTAGTATGGCCAGAATGGTGATAGAAAATCCTGCTTATTGGTGAAGTTGGATTTGATATTACTATTTGAGAGATGTCACTTTTAGAAAGTGAGCATTTCTCTGCACCTAAAATCCATCTGTGCCTTACAGCTTGTCTCCAGTCAATGTTTGACTTGTAGATTCTGATTGGAAAGGGGGAAAGAGGTCATGTTTAGTATGGCCAGAATCGTAATAGAAAATCCTGCTTATTGGTTAAGTTGGATTTGATATTACTATTTGAGAAATGTCACTTTTAGAAAGTGAGCATTTCTGTGCACCTAAAATCCATCTGTGCCTTACAGCGTGTCTCCAGTCAATGTCTGGGCTGGGCTGGTTGACAGCTTCCTTGTGCATTTCACCCAGACAACCACAAACAAAGGATACTCAGTCACACCTGCGCTCATCTGCATACTGAATGGGTCTTCCTGTGCTGAAAGGGTGGAGGACCTGACACTTACATTTCAAAGGACAGTGTCCTGCCCTCACACAATGGACTGCCAAACCCCCTACTGGGACCCTGGCAGACAGGGTTGTACTGAAAGGGGACCTTGTGCACTTCAAAACCACTCTTTGAATTCTCCCCCACTTCAAAGGCACTTTTGGGGATACAACCTGGTCCCTGACCCCGACTTAGACACTTCCTAGGACTGACACTCTGAACCAGATCTTGCAACCTGCCAAGAAGAGCTGCCTGGCCTCCCAAAGGACTCACCTCGACTGCTTTGCTGTGAAGGACTGCTGCCTTGCTGTTTCCTTGCTGCCTTGTTGGCCTCTGGCTCTGCTGAGAAGCGCTCTCCAAGGTCTTGGATTGAGCTTGCCTCCTGTTCCTTAAGTATCAGGGCCAAAAAGACTTCTTCTCTGCAAGGAAACTCCTTGTGCGGCGAAAATCGAGTCACAGCCTGCCAGAATCCATGTACAGCCTGCCCAGTGGTGAAAGAATCACTGCCTCGCCAAACCGGAATGATGCAGCCCGGCTCCCTGAGTGTAGATTGACTCAGTGCCAACGTTATGTCCAGAACTTCGATGCACAGCCCAACGGACCAATGCATCTCTGAGCCAGAACAACACAGCCCGACTCCCTACGGGTGGAATTGACGCAGCGCCTGCCGTGCAACCGAAACTCCGACATATCATCCACCGGATCGACGCAGCACCTGTGAGTTCGTCCTGCACACCCAGGATTTCCACACATCGTCCCTGGACGTCAAAAGAACCTGCAATGCAAAGAGGATTCAAGCCTGTGAGCCTGAATTTGATGCAAAGCCCTTTCCGCGTTGAAAAGAATAGGCGCATCATCTGTGCGCGCCCGAACATCTGATGCACAGCTTCCTTTTTCCATGCATCTCCTCCTCTGCGGTCATATGGGTAAATGGATGGATGGGTGAAAGGATGAATCAAAAAAAGGGTGGATAGTGTGGGTACTGAATGGATGGATAAAGGATTGCGAATTTGGGTGAGACTGGATGAGAGAAAGCAAAGCTTAAATTATGGTGGCTATTGGTGTTGATAGCGGAAGAATGAAAAGATGATTGAATAATTTCTTAGATGAATAAAGAAGGGTGCTTTTCTTCTGTAGAGAGATCAGTGATGCCCCTTGTTGGACCTGGCCCTTGTTGCACGATCATCCCCTGACTTTTTGCCTACTTCCTCCTATTTCTTCTAACCTCTTGCTGTTGCCTCAAGGATTCAGAGCACTTTATCACTGCTGATCAGGGCTAAAGTGCAGGTGCTCTCCCTTCTGAAGTTGATATGATTGGCTTATACCTATTTGACATATTTAATTTCCCAGTAAGTCCCTTGTACAGGGGTATCTCCATACCCAGGGCCTGTAAATTAAATGCTACTAGTGGGCCTGCCCCTCTGCTTGTGCCACTCACTGAAGTAGCCCTTCACACCTGTCTAAGGCCTGCTAGCGCAGGGCCTGTGTGCACAGTTTTCTGCCACAGGGACCTGGCATCTAAATCTACTTGCCAGACCCAGAACTTCCCTTTTACTACGAGTAAGTCACCCCTAAGGAAGGCTCTAGCTAGTCCTATGGGTAGGGTGCCATGTATGTTGAAGGAAGGACATGTGTTTAGTAGTGTGGCCTGTCCTGGTAGTGACAAACAGCCTATTTGGGTTCTCACTGCTGTGACTGCTGCTTTTTCATAGGATTGCATTGGAAATGCCCTGCCTTATGTCTAGGGGGTATTGTCTGATGTATGAGGGGTAGCGTATGCATGCTTGATACGGTTCTAATTGTAGTGAGAAATGCTGCTTACTGGTGTAAGTGAATATTTTATTACTATTATAGAATTGCCACTTCTAGAAAGTGAGCATTTTTCTGTGCTGATGACTCCAGTGTTTTGCATTTTGACTCCAATTCACATCTGGGCTTTGTGCATACTTTACATACAGCCTGAACACAGGGAGGGTGAAGGTGTCACAGAGATGCATCTGCTTACTGAATAGTCTTCCTGGGCTGAGAAAAGGGAGAGGCAGGGCACAAATGCATTTGTAAAGGCTGTGCCCTGGCCTCACACAAAAGGGTTGTTTACCCCCAACTGATGTTTGGCATCTATGCTGGAGGAGAGAGGGGGCACTCCCAGAACCAATTGTAACTGGTTGGAACCTCCTTTCCCCTTTCTTTGTAAATGAACTGTAAAACTAATTACAAGTATAGGGTAGCTTTACCCACAATTTAGAGACACCTTGGAACTGAACACAGAAGACTGGAGGGACTCACCAGGAACCACCATGGACTGCTACTGTTGTGCTGGTCTGTGACACTAGAAGAGACTGCCACCTGCCTGCACCCCCCTTGCGCTGGCCCGCAGCTGGGCCCTGCAGCCTGTTCTCCCTTTTCTTTTATTATTGTCCCCTTGAGGCTGGGTGCAATGGGCCTGGACCCCTGCAGCTAGTCCATAGCACCTGGAGAGCGCATTGATCACTCTTCCTGAGCGTTTGGAAAGTGCTTCCTTTTAGTTGCCTTTTGCGCTTGGAAGCGAGTCTTTGGTGGTGTCTTTGCGCCTGGCAAAGCACCTTCTTGAACCCTGGATTCACCGCCACGACCCGCGCTCTTTTAAATATGCCCCCATGCTCGTAAGCACGTCGCCAATACTGGAAACACCGCTGCAGCCTGGGCAGACCTATTTTTCCAAGCATGAGTAACTCGCTGTGCCCCCGAGGCACCACTCAAAGAAAGGAAAGGAGCGAGCACGCTCCTACCATGCCCCCTGGGCGAAGCACGCTCCAAGGAACATCCCTGGGGCACAAGCAGGTACCTGCTTTGGTGCCTGCTTCCCCCCACTGGAGTCTCTCGCAAGTGTCCTGATGGGAGGTGGGGGAAGGAAGCCTCATCGGAGGCTCTCCCTGCGCCACTGGAGCCCCAGAGAAATTTGAGGAGGACATGGGCGGGGTAGAAGTCTCGACGGAGGCTCCTCGCCTGGTGCAGTCCTCCCATTTTGTTTTGGGCCCCTGCTAGAGGTGGGTGGCCCCCCATTGTGGCCCCATGTTGTTTTGGGACATTGTTTGCCCCCCCTTGTTGGAGGGCAAGTGGAGGCCCAGGGGGACCATAGAGATCGCAGGCCTCCGGAGGGGCCTGTTATATCACCAGAGGGGGTGAGTGTTGCCCCCCTTGATCCCCCAATCATCGGAGTGGCCTCCAGAGTGAGCGCACAGAGCGCCAGGGGCCCCATTATGTTCTTCTTTGCACTGGAAGTGCCTTTCATCATGATACAGATACTTTTCAAGAGACACACACTTTTCTAAATGTGCTTCATGGTCGTTATGGATGGATGTGTTAACCTTCTTATTTTTGATGTTACATATATGTTTGCTAATGTTCCTTTTATGGGCATAACATGCTAATATGTTTTCTTGACTTGCCATGTGTTTTATAATGTTCTTGGTATAGGCATTCATGATACTTTAATAACAAGTGCATTTCTTGTGCAACGTTTTCCTGACAACCTTCTATGTTGCAGAATAATAAGTAACCTGTGTGTTACATGTGACTACTGCTGACTCTGAAGAGTAACTAATGTGTAACGTTCTGACAACAGCTTGGGTAGCAGGATATTACTGACATGTTGTGTTTGGTCTAATAATTGCATTGTGTATAATACAGTTTATTTTCATATAACTTGGTGTTGTGTTTCCTTTGTGGTGGGGATAGTGCATCACGGGTGTTGTGTGAGTTGGCACAAACACTTTACACATTACCTCTGGAATGGGCCTGACTGCTCGTGCCAAGCTACCAAGGTGGTAAGGAGGGGTTTTCTTGGACGTGTAACTCCCTTGCCCTGACTAGAGTGGGTGGGTTCTGCCTGGCTTAGGTGCATATCCTAGCCAACCAGAAACCCCATTTCTTACACCCCTCTATTCTTCTATAGCAAAAACTCTACCTACCTGCCTAATCCATCTGCCTTTCTCAGCAGTAGAGTAAGTCAAGTTTCTTTTCTTTCCTTACTGCCCAGCGAATCAATTTGTTGTAAAGAATTTGTGATGGTGGGTGAGATCAGTGAGTAAAGTAAAGTGCCCAATTTGATTTCAAGTTTGCCATTGGGGATACTCTGTGATGAACGTGCCGAATACAATCTATACAGCCCATTCCTTTACCTGTACTGCAGTGCCTTGCCTCCCTGTCTACTTGGGGCAGACAGGATAAAATATATCCACATTTTGTACCTGACATGTGTGACGTATCTTAGTTATTCTTCTGCCTCTTTGGAGTCAGGTTAGAAACTAAACTAAGTGGAAGGCATGTGGGGAAAAGCAGGGATATTGGAATTAAATATAGATAATTGTCAGCTACAGGTGCCTGAGCTGCAGACAGTAACAACTAACTTGAAGCACTGGCTAGCATGCCTCCAATTATTTGGCATAACAATTTGTACTCCATAGTTCATAATGGCTTACTCATTATAAAAGCCTTTAAAATAAAATATATATTTTTTTAATCTGGTGTTATTCTGCCTTAATTCTTTTTCGCCAGACAGTTGGTGTTTCTTATTTGAGGTATGTGTAGGTAAACAAATAAACTATTGGCCCTGTGACTCTCATAATCATAAATAATCACATCAAATTCCAGCATCGCTGGGGGACCAGCAATGTAGCACTACTGTTGCACCTAGAATCTATCATTTGAAGAAGTGTTTGTTCAGAGCAGTGTTTACAGTTTGTCTTTTGTTATTCTTCTTTTTTTTTATACAGTTACTCCTGCCTAACGACCACCGCTAACCAAGCAGGAGATAGCGGCTCGTCTGTGGCAGCAGAGGCTGGAGAACATTCAGGCAGAGTAATCCTGGTGATCATGGAGGAGGAAGAGACCGAAACAGCTGCCTCAGACCAAGGACCCAGTAGAGCAGCATGGTAGCCCACAGCCTTCCAGCCAGTACATCCCTGGCACAGCCGCCAGCAGTCATGGCCCCTAGCTGCACCTGCTGCTGCATCCTCCCACTCCACCAGGGCATTGCTCCGATGCATCCTGCAGCAGATAGACCGGATGGAGAGCCGGCTTGCCAGTATCAAGCAGAGCCTCAACCAGCTCTGGACCCATGTTGACAGTGCCTTTTTTTAAGCTCTTTTCAATTGTTTTTGTTTTGGTGGGAGAGACTTGTTGTGGGTGGAGAGGGTGGGGAGGGATTTGGGCTGGACTTTGGATTTTCGCTGCACATTTTGGGGACATAGTTATTTTTTCAGTAACCGGGGTGGGACTGTTGTGGTAGAAGGGGGGGGGATTTTTTTTTTACTTAATTTGTATCTCAAATCTTTATTTTGGTGTTTTACACTATTAGGATGCACTGCTGTCTTTCAGTGTAGCCTGTTATTTTGAATCTGCTAAAAAAAGTATATGTAATTTACTTAGACCCTTGCTATATTGCACCCTGCAACTATTATTGACCACTAGTGGATGATTGCCCTTGCCTATTTGGTCTACAAAACCACAGTACAGACAGACAACATCTTCTTCATTAGGAGTTAAACAAGTTCACTTCAATCCATAGTTCTTCTCTTACTTGAATAGTTGAAGCAAGGGATTCTTTGTAGTGCAGGATTTTTCTCAAGATGGCATCTTAAGGGGGTGGTGGGTAGATAGTAGTAGTAGTAGGCTAGTAATCTAACAGGGAAGACAGATGTTCACAGAAGGTGCCACTCTAACTATTGTGAATTCCAACTACAGGATTAACTAAAGGGTTATCCATCACTGTTAACTCAATTGAAAGAAAACAGAGATTTAGTGGGTCATCATCATATTTCCATAACTTTAGGAAGATTGAGACCAGACTACCAAAGTGATAGTATTTGACACACAGCAAAGAAGACCTGCTATGATCATTAAATCTAGCAATATCAATGCTTCCGAGAAATGGTGGGAGCTATAGCATAAAACCAAACTTCGGAAATAAAATTATGGAGTCAGGAAAGGTGGGCTAAGACTCAACAGTTTTTGGACAAGGTTAAGCATTTAAGGAACACACACAGGGCATGAATAAAGATGTTGATTGTGCCGGCGTGGAGTATTGCTCAAGTAACAGAAGGTGGAAGGTCATGCAGTGTATTGGTGTTGCTTTTACCACATCTGCTTCAGTAAGTGTGTAATTCATTTATGGTGTAAAATTAAGTCACACCGCATAAATCACACGTCCCAATGGAAGAGGGCTAGGGGCTCAATGAACGAGTGGGAAGAAGGATTTGGGAAAAGGTCTGACAAAGACAAACACTACACACAAGAAACCACAACAATATTCATTGGGGCGCTGAGCAGCACACCATCATCAGTCTGTTGTGGAAGGAAATGAAGGGATAAGTAAGTATGACACAGTTCAATAAATTAATTGGAAACAGTCTTTCTGCCCCAGAGAGACCCCAGCTAATATGTCCTAAGTGTTATGTCTTCTAGTTTTTAATTGCGGATGATTGAATGTAACCCAACCAGTTCTAAAAGGAAAATGATACTGTAATGCCAAATTGTGTGATGCATCTCCATTCTTCTTGGATTGTCTATCACTCTGGTGCCTGTCTGAACCTGTCCAGTAGGTAAGCTGGAGTCCTGAGCTTTCCAAGTATTGTTCATGCAGGAGAAGACTAGGAGAAGGCATGTGTGTTGAAAAAAAAGCAGCTGTATTATAGAGTAAAGGAAAAGGGCGGGAGAAGGCAAGTTAAGCTTCATGAGGAGTAAGGAATGTACTAAGATGATTCAGAGGCAGAGGAAGAACATAAGAGGAGTTTCACCTTTGAGCTAGCAAGGCAGCTAACACATACTCAGAAGCATTTCCAAATCAACACATCTCTCTCTAGTTCACACAGCTGAGTGTGTACTAGGCCTCAGAGTATTCGCCTTCATAATGGTTTCTCTTTGAAGTTGATAGCTTTCCCCTACAGGCAGTTTAAGTAGTCCCACCCTGAGTCCTTCCATCTTCCTCCTCCAGATTCTGAGTAACTCCATCCCGGTCCCAAACCAAGCAAGGTAGACCTGTGAAGTGCACTGCTGTTGAAGAACAAATAGAGAAACAGAACTGGAGTATTCTGTGTAGATTTGTGTTTGGTAACTAAAGAGGCTGGTCTGTTCAGAGGAACCAGAAAAAAGGAGTGGACTCTGCAGGTAAATTTCAGTACTCTTGAATGGCCAATCACTTTAAGGAAAAAAATTATTATCCACTAGCCCCTAAAAATTGCACATCATCGGAAACAAGTTCACACATTTATTGACCTACCTCCCTCACTGTCAGGCACCACGTACATCAGTCATCACTCACAAATTCCCAATCATAAACAATCAATATATCACCGCTCATTGGTGCAACAGTTACTTAGAAACCTCTTTCAATCCAAGTACGGTGGTTGAACAAAATATCTCTTCGTGGTATCTACACATTGGAATTATGAATTGGCACTTGCAGTCTTTTAATCAATGATCTTCTAGGGCAGTCCTGCTAGGTGATGTAAAAATAGGATAGGCAATGGCATGTGAGAGAGACAGGCATCATCTCCAATATCCTGAATGGTATGTGGGTATGTGTTCACTGCACATGGGACCAACTCCAAATCGGGCGTATACGTGACTATAAAATTAATGGAGTGGCAACATAAATCGACACTAACATAATGTTACACCAGCCTATTTTTCTTTTTCTTTTCTGCAAAGAAAGAAAAAAAGAGAAAAATAAGCTGGACTAGAAACAATTAAAAAGTTCTATGGTGGAACTGGCATACTCAATCAGGGAAGTAGAGTTTGCCCTCAAACTCTGGTTGTTCTCCTAGAATTTGGTCAGCTAACATACTTGATTCTGACCAATCATCCTCCTCCTCCTCCTGTGGTGTTTCAGGAATGGTGTAATCAGGTGGCATAAAAAGCTACTTTATTTGCAGCATGGTCAATCTCTCCATGTTTGGAAGTCAGAAACAGGTCCTTCTCATTGTAACAACTGCACCAGCTGCACTGAACACATGTTCAGCACATACACTGGCTACAGGACAAGCCAGATACTTTATTGCCAGCCTGATGAGCTCTGGCCCTTAATGCTTCTTGCCATACCAATACACCAATGGGTTTTGATCCACATACACCTCTTTCAGGTCATACAGATACTTCTTGAACATTCTGAATGGTCATTGGCGCTGCCACCTGCTCGACCTCTATTTCCTTCACCCTGACACTGGACTTAAGACCTGCCGCTTGAAACTAAGCAAATGCAGAGGTTGGGACTAATTCTTCTGTTGCTGTTGTCCGTGGCTTTCTTGTTAGTGGAGTTGGTGGATGTGAGACAAGACTGCCCTCTCTAGAAGTTGAAAGCAGCACCCCAGAAATGAGGAGTTGGACTCTAAGTTCCAGCCTTTCTTCTTCCAGTCCTCCTGCTTGCTCAACAATACACCTCTTCTATTGTGAAACATCCCCTTCAGAAAAATAAATGATAACAGAAGATTTTTTTTGTCGTGTGGATCAAGTAGGCTGGCGGAGATGTGCTCTTTGGACGAGATGATGTTGTTTTGCTGCCTTGTATTACAAGTCAAGCAATAGCTTAGGCTATTAACCAAGGCATGGGCTTCTGGGTTTTCGTTCGCACCCCTGAATACGAACCTTTTAGACACCTTCTTTAGCTGCTCCTGTAGCAGATGCAATAACGGGGTAACTTGGCCCACTGTACTGTCCCCTTGCTAAAAACCTCGAAAGGAAGCAGCATCTGTGTGACATATTTGACTAGTCCCCATTTGTTCGCATCCATGGTCATTCCTTTCCCAACTTCATCAAGACCTCTTTGAATGACATAGTCATTGATCTGTTTCTACTGCTCAAACAGATGTTGCAACATATAATAGGTTGAGTTCCAATGTGTTGGCACCTCCTGTATCAGGGCTTTAACTGGTACTCTGTTACCACACTCAATAATCCACAACAGTTTCTTGGCTTTTAAAGAATGTTTGAAATGAGTGCAGATGCGTTTGCATCTGCAGGTGGGCAGTATGTTGCTGACTATGTCTTTTTTGTTAAGAAAGTCTTAGATAACAAGGTGTATGCAGTGTGCCAAACACAGGACTCTGAATTAACCACTGTCTGCCATGGCCTTGACTATGTTACCGCCATTGTCTGTGGCAACAAATCCCTCTCAAAGACCTCTGGGTCGCAGCCATTCAGACACCTTGCTATTAAATTCCTCCAAGATTTTTGCAGCTGTGTGTGATTTCTCCATGGTGAACATGACTACTGTTGCATGCCGCCGAACGCTCTTATACATTTCTTCAGGGCCAAAACCTGTAGATAGCTTTTGCTTTATCCCCAGAAAAGAGATCCTGTGTGCAGTGATACACATGTAATCAGTCATCTGACAACTGATCCACAAGTCTGTCAACAGGTGGATAGTGTGGACAACACTTTGCTGCAGACCTTGTCCAACCAATTGCAGCACATTGTGGTGCATTGCTAGAATAGCAACTCTGTCAACATAGATGTGGATTGGATCTTTCCATTTCAGGCAGATGGTTGCCACAAACTCTAAGAAGCCCACTCCTTTCACAAAAGAAAAAGGGAGCAGGTCCAGTGCTAACATTTTTGCCAGCTTCCTATTGTACATTTTGTGGGACCACTGATAGATGACTTTTGAGAAGTAGGTAGTGATAGACTCAATGTGCGACATGGTGGTGCAGTCACTGTATGCTGTGGTGTATCCATCTGACTCTGAGTTTTCCTGTGCAATTGTGAGGTCATTGAGGCGGGCAATTCTGGTGCACTGCTGGGGACAGGGATGCTTTGCATGAGGATGTCACCCTCTTCTTTCTCATCTTCCACCGTGATTTGACCAGTTGTAGCTGATGTTTCCAGGCTCTCCTCAGTTTCACCACAGCAACCACGTCGAGTTGTTTTTTTTAGGTGCTACTCCATCGGATTGAGTGATATTTTTCATATGGGTCACCTGCCCTCCAGTACCATAATGGGAACTAGGTTTACCTCGATGAACACTTGTGTGGCAAATGGAGCATATAGCAATTTTCTCCTACTGTTTGTTAATTGCAAAAAAGTCCCAAACTGGGGAGGAGTACTTTTTTATTGGGCCACTTGATGGAGGTGGTTCATTGATTTCCTCTCTGCAGTGCATACTTCTACTGAAGAACCGGTTGGTGCAGGTCTTTTCTGGGGCCTTACTGCTGCCACATCCCTTGGAGCAGATTGGATAGTAATGTCTGACTCCTCTGTGCCAGCTTCCACAATGACTGGCTCATTGTCGTCATCCTCTTCACCATCATCCCCTTCCATGATTCAAAGGCATTCTGGATCTTTTCTTTTCTCTTGCCTCTCCTAGCATCTCCCAGACTCTGCTAAGGTCCACTCCATGTCCCTATCATCGTCATCAGAAGAGGAGCTCTGAGAAGATGATGGAGTAGTACCCTTCCTTTTTGTTGTTGGAGATCTGAGAGCCATTGATTCTAAAAGAAGAGGTTCTTGCTCAGCTCGACCTCCTGTGCTGCTCTCTCTTCAGGAAGATCTGGCTCCTGTCCACTTTGCACTGTGTCCTGAATCCATTGGGTACTACTTTGAAAAAGGGACAAATCCAATTCAACATCACTTCTCGTCTGCGTCACCATGATTACAGTGGCTGCCTCACTGACAGACATGGTTTTCAGCTTGGGCTAGGGTGGTGCTGTTGATGCGGGAGTGCTGCTCCCAGGTTTCTCTCCGGAGGCCGATGTGGTAGGCACTCATCTCCTGATAAAGGTTGTTGTTGGCACACCACTGGTGGAAAGCTGCCAAAACCCACCCTTGAGAGCATGAACAAACTTTGCTCCCCGCTGGAGTGTGGAATTCGTGAACTCCGTGTTACTCCCCGTAGGGCGAAGTGCCGAATTCCACAAACTCTGCCAGCTCCCAGGCCTAGAAATAAGCCTAACACTCTAACATCATACACCTAAGTCGTTCCCTTGCTGAGTCAGGCTCATCGATGGTTGGCTATTTGCATTGTTCTGCAGTATTCAAGTGAAAATGGGCTAACAACATTGCAAGCCAGATGTACTATGGTACTGGGTGCAAAATGGTCACATATTTGAAACCAGTAAAGTATTTTTCAAAACCATATATGTAATAGGTCAGTTTACAAAATAAGGAAACAGATGGGATTGCAGGTCTATGGGGCTGATTTAAGAGCCCCTATTGCCATCCTCTCACCACATTAGTGTCATTTTGTATGCTAATGTGGCGTTAGAAGGTCAAAAACAGCATGCCATGTTTACAAAGTGGGACAATGCATACATTGTACAACTTTGAAACCCTTTATTGTATGCAAGGGGACATTCCCCCGTTAGGGAGGTTTCCTTGCACTATTTTTCTTCTGTGAGCAGACATTAAAAGGGGGCATGCCATTGAATACAATGTGCCTCTTTATACTCTGCAGGAGTGGCACCAACATTTTGGTGCTACTCCTGCAAATTACATAAATAGCGTCGGGAATTTTGACACTATTGCCCCCTATCCTGCGCCATGATGCACCGTATTTTTAATATGACGCACACATGGTGGTGATAGGGGGGTGCTAAGGGGTGAAAGTAAAGTGGTGCTGCACTTATTGCAGTGCCACTTTCCTTAAATCAGGCTCTATGTGCTTTAATATAATTTATTGGGCAGGTCTCACATTGCAGTTACCTTCAATTGAATCCTTCACAAAGATGATGAGGTGCACTCTGAGTTTGTTAAAGGAAACAGGGCTGCTAAAAACAAAAATTGTAATGAGAGCAGAAGTGGTCTCCTTTGTGAATCAGTTTCCGTGGAAGGCTCCTTCTTCTCACTGGCCACTTTCTTGGGAGCAACTTTCCTAGGGACCATCTTAAGATCTAGGTTGTGAATGGCACTAGGATGCACAAGCAAGAGAGTTTGATGCCTGTGGACTGAAGTAACTGTAAGTCCTTCTCTTTAGCATTACTGCATGTGATGTGGAGCACCTAAAAACAACCAAGCAAGAAAACATGTTATCAGTGAAATGTGGCATTGTTGCAGATAGAAAATAATACAGAGAATCACAATCTTAGAGGGGTTGGTTACTTATGTAATGTGCCTATTAAATCACACATTGTAAAGGGAAACTAAACCACCACTCCATAAAAAGATTAGATTTCAAATCAGACAGCACAGCAGGCAGATCGAGCTCTTCGCTTTATCTCCATCTGTTTTAAAGGAGACACCTGAGGTAGTCAGATAGGTGCATGAGTAAATGGAATCATCCTTTAAGTAATCTAATGCAACAATGTGGTCCAGGGAAAATGGAATAGTAATTAACAAAATGAATTATGCTGTTGATTTGTCTGCTGTGCTCCGAAACCAGGGTGTTCTGGAAGAAATTGAATTACACCTAAGAAAGTGAATGCTGTAGTGCAGCTATGCATCTTTGATGGATGGATGGAGGAACGTAATGGATCGGGTTGATGTGGATGGATGGATCTAGGCAAAATGCAGAACTGAATATAAGTTAAAGTTAAAATTCAAAACGATAACAACAATTGAAAAATAAAATACAGAAAGAAAATGAAGAAGAAATAATAAAATTAAAATGTAAAATTAAAAAATTAAAAAGCAAAACTGAATAAACAATTATAAAAAATAAAATATAAATATTTAAAAAATGAAATAAACGCATAATTAAAATAAAAAATGTAAAAATTAAAATAGAAAAACTCAAATAAACTTAAAAAAATAAATGATCAATAATTATGATGTTTGTATGAAAGTCTTTTGCCAAAGACACACTGGCTGCACACACAAAAAATGGCTACCAGCCAGCCACATGGTCAAACAACAACAACAAGGAGCAAGGAGGCATGGCAAACAAAGAACACATGTAAGGATATTGCAAGGGACACTGGCTGGATGACAAAATGGCTGCCACCCAGGCACATGGTCAAACAACAAGAAGGAGCAAGGAGGAATGGCAAACAAAGTGCATATGCATTCACAAAATGGCTGCCAGCCACACAGTCGAAAAACAACAAGGAGCAATGAGAACAAAGAACACATTCAAGCCTATGACAAAGGGAGGGACACTGGCTGCATGTACAAAATGGCTGTCAGCCACCTGATCAAACAACAACAAAAAGGAGCAAAAAGGCATGCCAAACAAAGAACGCATGCAGTCTATGGCAAAGAGACACTGGCTGCATGCATAGAATGGCTGCCAGCCGCATGGTCAAACAACAAGGAATAAGGAGAACAAAGAAAACACATGCAAGCCTATGGCAAAGGGACACTAGCTGGATGATAAAATGGCTGCCAGCCAGCCACATGGTCAAACAATAAGGAGCGAGGAGGAATGGCAAACAAAGTGCATATGCATGCACAAAATGTCTGCCAGCCACACAGTCGAAAAACAACAAGGAGTAAGGAGAACAAAGAAGAACACGTTCAAGCCTATGACAAAGGGAGGGACACTGGCTGCATGCACAAAATGGCTGTCAGCCACCTGATCAAACAACAACAAAAAGGAGCAAAAAGGCATGCCAAACAAAGAACGCATGCAGTCTATGGCAAAGAGACACTGGCTGCATGCACAGAATGGCTGCCAGCCGCATGGTCAAACAACAAGAAGGAATAAGGAGAACAAAGAAAACACATGCAGGCCTATGGCAAAGGGACACTGGCTGCATGCACAAAATGGCTGTCAGCCACATGATCAAACAACAACAAAAAGAAGCAAAGAGGCATGTCAAACAAAGAACACATGTAGTCTATGGCAAAGGGCCACTGGCTGCATGCATAGAATGCCTGCCAGCCACATGGTCAAACAACAACAAGGAGTAAGGAGAACAAAGAAGAACCCATGCCAGCCTATGGCAAAGGGAAACTGGCTGCATGCACAAAATGGCTGCCAGCCACATGGTCGAACAACATCTTCCTATGCCATCATATATTATTACCTCACAATATATGCAGTTTTTGCAAAAATAAATTATGTAAACGATAGCCAACATTTTAAATGTAATCCAATGCCATCCATGCCCTAAGTGAAGCTTTAAAAGTGTATTGCAATGAAACTATTATTTCATGCACTGATGACTATTAGTACTGGGCCGACTGGCTAAATGGCCCTTTGAAAATCTAGGCCACACACTAAAATAATATTGCAAATGTTACAAACATGTACAAAGGTACTGAGCTGTGCAACACTTTTTCTTTACAAAAGGTGAAAAATCAATGAAATGCAAAAGAAATAATAACTAGGCCTATACTTAAACTCCAGCCCACCCAACACCCAACACAGTGATCCTTCCACCTTGAAATCCAATTGAAAAAGTGACCAGGAGATAGACAAAGTACTGGGAGGAGCCTCGTGGACAGGAACTGGAACTTTGAGTCTCTGACACACTGCCTTCCTGTTTGAAAAAAAGGCTTTTCAATCTGAAAAAAAAACAAATCTCATGGTCCATTGGAGAAGAAAATCTAGTCAAAATCTCTTTTTGACTAGATTTAGTGCCTCTGGAGAAGAAATCTACTTCAGAAGTGCCTTCGTGCTCATGAGCGGCCCAGTTTTGGCTACCAGCGTGGCAGGAGACAACATGAGGCACGTGAAGTCTTGCACGGGCTCGCTAGCGGTCTGGGAGCATTATTGTGCTTGCGAGATGGTGAGGTCCATGTGAGAGGAGACAACCAACAAAATAGTTCAAAATAGACTTTTTTAAAGCATCCTGAGTTTGTTAAAGGAAACAGGGCTGCTTTAAAAAAAACTATGTGAGCAGGAGTGGTCTCCTTTGTGAATGAGTTTCCGTCCCAACTTAGTTGATAAAGGTATTGCAACTTGAACTCTGGGTGTAAACCATGGATACATGGCTTACTGATTCACAATTTGGAAGGGACATGCCCTTTCCAAATTGTAATTTGGTAATCATTTCTAAACCTGCTTAACGATTCTGAAAAATATTTCTGGCTCACTAAATGGGCTTAGTCAACTAGAAAAGTCTTTTTACTGGCTGCAAACCCTATGATCTGGTGAATTGGAAGGTTTATAACCGGTAAAAAGCAGTATACATATGGCCCTTAGTTCCTATGGACAACATTAATAAAAGTGAAACTTTTTGATGTCAGCTGTCCTACGAAAGAGGGGCGAAGTTGAAAGGCTGAAAGGCTGTGGGCAAGTGAGGTTGAGCACAGAGGCCAATCACAGAGAAGGGCATTGGGTGCCTCCGTATATCAGGTTTCAGGGACATCCATCTACCATCCCATTACTGGCTTAGGAAGTGCTTCTCCAGGCTAGACTTTTGCTGCTTTCTGCCTTCGATTGCTGCGGCCACCCGCTGTTTCCCACCTGCCTGTCTGGTTGCCTGCTCACCTACCAGAGCCCGCCACAGTCCTGCAACAACTTGTGACTGGGCCTGCGACAGCCCGTGGCCACCCATTGAGGAGATGCTGGTACCGTAGGAGGGCATTGAGGTGTGAAAGGGAGGGGGCAGAACCACTCGCTATTACCCTCGGCCAAGGCATTCACAACCTGGGTCCGTTGCACGTCAAGGAAGTGGCCGGCAGTAGGCCGATGCAGCTTGTGTCTACGGTGGGCCTATTATCTGCCCACATATCTGATATATCTTGCAGCTCTAAACCTTGCTTTGCCAGCCAGTCACTCCTTGACACAGTCTCCAAGGGTCAGCGTTGCACCTCCCCTAACTGCCTCCAGTGCGTGGCTGGGATCTCTCCAGTCTTAGCTAGGGCCCAAACAAACAACAGGGGCTGACGAAAGGACAGCAAAGGAAAAAGGCAAGAGGAGCTACAGTGCAACTCCTCTATCCACTTAGTCCACTGTCTGTATTGCATTTAACCTGCAATTTCCTGATTCTGGCAGCACAAACATTCCTCACAGCCCTTAGAAGCTCTCAAAAGCTCTGTGTTCAGCAACAGCTGCTTCTCTAGCCTGACTCTTTTCTTCCAAGGGCAGCATGCTTGTGCCCTCTTCCTCTGTTGATCACCTAGGAGAGTAGGGTGTGGTGGTGCCACCCAGTGAAATCAACCTTCAGCTATTAGGCCCATGACAGCCAACTATGAGCATGCTCGTGTCCCCCCTCTCACGTGAAGTGGGGTGCAGCAGTGCTGCATAGCAAAATGAGCCATTAGCTATTGGAAACCAGCCCACAATATCCTACAACGAGCGTGATCATGCCTCTTACTCAAGGGGAGTGGGGAGTGGTGGCGCTGTGCGGCAAAAATTTCCATTGCCCATCATCCACCTGGTATCAGGCACATGTGAGCAAGTAAACATATCTGGACATAGCCAGATGCGCTCTGCAGAAGAGGGGTTTGACGGTGCCACTCAACTAACTCCATAAGGCCATAACACCTAACTCTGTCAGGTGACAGAGTTCAAACCTTCAAGTCCAGTCAGTCCAATTCCACCACTTTGCCTATTTCAGTAGCAGACTGACAAACCTATGTACTCAAATCCCATTATAAGTGAGCTATTGTGTCATTAACATCACAACAATCTATTTCATCCTAAATCTAAATCTAAAATCTAAAATGAGATCTGGCTGAACAAGAGGGACACCCCTAGTAAAAAATGAGGGGAGAAAATGCAAGAGAGGACATCTCAGTCCCTCAATTAGCAGGGTTAGCAAACAGTGTTGCTTAGATTCATCCTAACCAGAGGCTCCATCCTCTTTTCAAGTATCAAGGGGATTCCCAACGCCCAGACTCCCCTGCAGCCCCTAGATGCAGGCAAAGCAAAGGAAGCCATTTCACTGCCTCCTGAAGAGAAAGAACAGGGGATAAGCTACCAAAGTGCAACTGCCTACGTATCTGACTTGGCATTGGCATCACGTAGGCCTACCAGGCTCTTGGTTCAAGAAGATGTAATTGCCTCTTTCAAGCAGACCTCAGGGGGAAGCAGCTAAGTGGTAAGAGACCTCAGCCCCACACACCATGAGGGAGTCCATGCGCCAACACATCCTATACTCTGAAGCTTGCCGAGGCAGGCAAACCATATGAGTGCCAGGTGGGAGGTAGCCCCCATAAGGGAACTAGAATTAAGAGCTGATCAGGAGGACAGCTTGATCTCTCTGAGTTCCAACTTCTTTCACTCCTCCAACTGTGGAATCGCATTTTACAGATCTTAGGTATGCTATGCCTAGTGGCCCCTGTGATACACAATTACAATCTCTGCACAGGCCTATCATTAAGTAAAGAGGCCTACAAATGTAATTCGCTACTGCTAGGAACGCATTATGTTGCAAGGCTTGCTCTCTGAACAGCCATCATGAAATATCATTGTCATTGCATGCTAGCTGAAGCAATCTCCCTTCTGGAAAGTACCAGTCTGAGTACGTGATGTTCTCAAGTTCTGTCACAAGATGGACCATGTGATATTAGGCACAAACGCCACCTTGTGTAAAATCTTTTTCTATGCTTTTTGTTACTATTTATGGTATGATAGAAAAAACGACCTCAGCCATAATGGAGAAGTAGTCATACGTCAATCATACGTCAAAGCCAAAGAACCAATAAGACGTTGAATTATGTTTGAGGGTTAATACTAAAAAAGATCATGTATTACTTTCTTGTATTAGGCTGTTCGTGTACACTAGTACAGAGCATCCTCCATGTACATGTCTTTCTATTCTATCCCTAATAAATTCATTATGTTCATCTAGAAGAGCTGGCTAACGGTCGTTTGCATCCTGAATGGGTGGAAGAATTGCGGTCTCGTTCAGCGAATAGCTTCCTTCAGCCCGGCTCCTGTTTCGGTTGGGGCGACAGCTGACCCATTGGACAGGGCCCCTCCTGCGACTGAGGCTGGAGCTGTCGTGAGTATCTATTGCTGCTTCGTGGTCCTGCTCTCGCTGTTTGCTCTACTGTATTTTCTGTGTAAATATTGCGTAACAGGGAGGTAACTGGGGTGTTTTGTTAATATGTTTCCTGCATAGAGTGGTTATGCATTTATGGTTAATATTTCTATTTGCCGTACCCCTTAGCCAGCTTTTTGTAATGACATTTTTTTTTTCTCTGTCTCCGGTGGCATGCCAAGGGCATTTCTTCCTCTGTTGTCCTCTGTTGCGGGCTCCGATAATGCACCTCGTGAAAACATTCAGATAGTTAACTATAGCCGTCCGCCGGCTGCTAGCATTCTGTATTAATTTGGTCCTTCCATTGTATTACACCATTTCCTTCCTCCCTGCGCTGCAGCTGTATACTTAGAATAGCTTCCTGTATTTCATGTAGCTTGTTACTGTTAAAAACGAAGTCCGAGGAATAGAGGCAACTAGCGGTGTTGCTTCAGAACACAGCACGAGTCGCTGTTTGCAGTCCCCAGCCGGAGGGGCTGGGGCGGATAACTCTGGCCAGAGAGGGTGTTGTAGGCGCCAAGCCAACCCCAGGTTAAAAGGGCGTTGCCCAGATGTGGAAATGGAATGGTAGTGGTCCATTCCAGGGTCTATGTGTATAGGAGTGAATGTGGTTCATTCCAGTAACTGGATGATAGTTGTTCATTCCAGTGGAGCAGGCAGGCTCTGTTTGTCGTGTTAAACAATTGTTATGTTATCTGTTTCCTGTAATATTGCAGCTCTTTGAACAATGCTTATGGCATATTGAACTATCGGCTACTCATGTGAAATGGTGTAAACTATAGATGCTGGTTTGATTACGTGTGTGTGTGAAAGTGGGTTTTGAGCTATAAATACGTGTGTGTGTGAAAGTGGTTTTTGAGCTATAAATATGTGTGTGTGTGTCTAAGTGGTTTTTGAGCTATAAATACGTATGTGTGCGAAAGTGGTTTTTGATTCATGAAGGAAGGTTTGACCACAAGGTGGTGTACTGTGATTTATTTTGACTGCATGCATTTGCGATTTAGGATAAGAATTTTTAGAAAATTTAAGACTAGGTGGGTGGACTCCTGGGCGACATAATACAGATTTTTATGACAATTGACTGATTTAATCTGCAAACATCACACAGTGCAAACACCCCCCTGCACTCACTACATATTTGATACAAGGGGTGGGAGTAGGATCACCCCACAGGGCTAGTTGTACTGTGACCCTTGTCTATGGTTCTGCCGTCACATGTGGTTGCCTGACTTGTTCACCGCTATTGCATTCTCTGTGTGTCACTGGCCAAGGATCTGGGCCAGTTTCCAATATCATACAGCCGCACCCTGCCCCAGGGCAGGAAAGGATTTTTTTTTATCTTTCCCTCCTGACTATTCTGTCATCTCTTGATTTGCCCCAAAGAACGCCAGTGTGGACGCCGTTACTAGCACCTTGGGTACTGTCTGATTTCAAACTTTGTGTGAGCTAAGGTGGACATGGCTGGCTGAAATTGTGGCATGGATGCAGACCGGCTTGCTTCCTGCTTTTACTAATCAATAATTGCGGCTGGCAGAGAGAGGCTACGTGTGTGAATGTACCCATTGTTATCCCTTCTGTGTCTTGGGGTATGAGCGGTGTAATAAATAAAAATAAAAAAATAATACACCGACATCCTATTGTTTTCTGGAGCGATTGTAATTGTCTTCGTGTTATGTAACAAAAGGCTAGGGTAAGACAGTCACGAGGAACCCTCTTAGTAAAGGCAAGCTAGAGACAAATCAACATAACCCCAAGGACAGTCCAGCATACCAAATAGCGGCGAAAGAAGGCCTATATGCACTACTGTACTTAGACTTTGACTTTGCAAGGAAACTGACAGTAGTGTTTCTGTGGCTTTGCGGACATGTGTGGTGCTTTACAATGCCGCCTACATACTGGTAGCATATGGGATGTCCCTTGAATGTGGGGCTGTCCTGTATGCGGAGGATAAAAAAATAAATAAACTGAACTGAAGAATGGTTTCCTCCACATGGTGGGGGGGCTGACAAAGGCAGGGAAGATTGGAGGACGAAGAAAAAAAAATAGAGATAATAGGGGCTTGTCAAGTTCTCTTCCTGTGGCGAGTGCACAGTCACAGGAACAAAACATCGATTTTGTTTGAAGACATTTGGGAAATACACTACAGCCTGAGGGCACCACAACAGGGACCAAACACTCTGAGCTGCCTCTACAACAGCAGGCAGAGATGGAACGTGAAAGCCGCACCCTGGCATGGCGTTTGATGGATGATGAAGTGAAAAATAAAAGCAAAACGTAAGAGACCTTGTGAAAGAATTAGACAGTTATTACATAGCCAGGGTAAAGAGGAAGTGGCTAACGCAATTAGAAAACATGAACAGTAGTACGAACAGATATCAAATGAAATGGAAAGATGTATTGGCAAGGGGCGAGAGGGATCACACAATTTACTATGGGATATGTCCATGTATGCACATCACACAATCCATAACATCAAGATGTGGAAGGAGGTGCTCAGCAATACAAACACACAGCTGGAGATCACAAGACACAGGGCCTGATTCAGACCTTGGCGGACGGCGGAGGCCGTCCGCCAAGGTCCCGCCGGCAAATGACCGCACCGCGGTCAAAAGACCGCGGCGGCCATTCAAACATTTCCGCCGGCCCAGCGGAAATGCCCCTGCAACGAGGACGCCGGCTCAGAATTGAGCCGGCGTAGTTGCAGGGG
This sequence comes from Pleurodeles waltl, assembly GCF_031143425.1. Classification (NCBI taxonomy): domain Eukaryota; kingdom Metazoa; phylum Chordata; class Amphibia; order Caudata; family Salamandridae; genus Pleurodeles; species Pleurodeles waltl. The sequence continues at coordinate 398,299,994 of NC_090439.1, forward strand.
TGCGACGGGTGCAGTTGCACCCGTCGCGTATTTCAGTGTCTGCAAAGCAGACACTGAAATACTTTGTGGGGCCCTCTTACGGGGGCCCCTGCAGTGCCCATGCCATTGGCATGGGCACTGCAGGGGCCCCCAGGGGCCCCGCGGCACGCCCTACCGCCATCCTGTTCATGGCGGGTTTCCTGCCATGAACAGGATGGCGGTAGGGGGTGTCTGAATCCCCATGGCGGCGGAGCGCGCTCCGCCGCCATGGAGGATTCAATGGGGCAGCGGTAAACCGGCGGGAGACTGCCGGTTTACCCTTTCTGACCGCGGCTGAACCGCCGCGGTCAGAATGCCCTTGGGAGCACCGCCAGCCTGTTGGCGGTGCTCCCGTGGTCGGTGACCCTGGCGGTCACCGGCCGCCAGGGTCAGAATGACCCCCACAGTCTCTCGACGTACATAAAAATGTACAGAGTTAAACAGAATAATAGCCATGGGAAGGGCTGCTTTGGAAGGATCTGGATACATTGTTTAGCATTATTGTACCATGAGATTTGAGGGAGGATTGTAAGAAGGCGATACACTGGCCTGAAATATGTGACCACTACTCCAATACTACACTATCATTTGGCGCTAGACTGAGTATGGGAAAGGTTTGCACGTAGACAAGGGATGGCTGTAACATGCTTACACACTGTAGAAAATTTAAGTTTAATTGTTAAGTTATCACACGTAATAAGACACAAAATTCAGACTTTATTACTTGTTAATGGCTTTAAAAGCACTGCAAAGAGCATTGTACAGCGAAAATAAAAGCGTCAAGATAACTCCAGTGATTAATGTACCTGCTGGGGAGGAATGAGAGTTTTAGACAGTGGCATTTTTGACTGAAGGATAGTGCAGATGGTTAATATGCAGGCTGCAAAGGATGTGTATCATGAAAAGAACAGTATTTTATGTGGATGGCACAGTGGGTTACTGCTTTTGTCACAGAGATTCTTTAGTTACTGTACAGTTCATAATAGTAATCTAGCACAGTGACCTATGAACTGCAATTAAGGAGCTGCATGCCAACTGCATAGCACAAATTAGAAAGCTGTTTTTTCCCAGTCTTTAATTTTCCTTATGCTGCTCCAAAAAAAAAGAAAAAAAAAAAGGGTTTGCCTGTGTAGAAATACATTCTTATTATTAAAGACAACGCTAACGACTGTGTAGTGTTCTGAATGCTGAGTTTGTGCTTCTCCAGACCAAGCACTCTTAGAAAAATGCCTACCAGTGTGGATGCCGTGTGAATCCTACACCTTGTACTCCACTGTAAAGTGCTCCAACACCTACACTGGTATGAGAGATGCTTTAATAAAAATTAATTAAATGTGACAAAAAGGATAGGGAGAGAAGAGAGGCACTTATGGTTTACTTCCTTTCCCCACCACATATTTATGTATAAAAGCTTTCTTAGATATTATGGCCCGTATTTATACTTTTTGACGCTAAACTGCGCTAACGCAGTTTAGCGTCAAAAAGTTTAGCGCCGGCTAACGCCATTCTGAAGCGCCATGCGGGCGCCGTATTTATTGAATGGCGTTAGCCGGCGCTAGCAGACCGGCGCTGCCTGGTGTGCGTGGAAAAAAACCACGTACACCAGGCAGCGCCGGCGTTGGGGAAAATGGCGTTAGGGCGTCTGAAAATGGTGCAAGTCAGGTTGACGCAAAAAAATCGCCTCCATCCGATTTGCGCCATTTTTAACGACGCCCAGACGCCATTTACATGACTCCTGTCTTAGTAAAGACAGGAGTCATGCCCCCTTGCCCAATGGCCATGCCCAGGGGACTTATGTCCCCTGGGCATGGTCATTGGGCATTGTGGCATGTAGGGGGGCACAAATCAGGCCCCCCTATGCCCAAAAAAAATATTTAAAAAAAAATATATATATACTTACCTGAACTTACCTGAATGTCCCTGGGATGGGTCCCTCCATCCTTGGGTGTCCTCCTGGGGTGGGCAAGGGTGGCAGGGGGGGTCCCTGGGGGCATGGGAGGGCAGCTGTGGGCTCATTTTGAGCCCACAGGTCCCTTAACGCCTGCCCTGGCCCAGGCGTTAAAAAGAGGCGCAAATGCGGGTTTTTTTGCCCCGCCCACTCCCGGGCGTGATTTTTGCCCGGGAGTATAAATACGACGCATTTGCGTCGCAGTCATTTTTTTAGACGGGAACGCCTACCTTGCATCTCATTTACGCAAGGAAGGCGTTCACGCAAAAAAATGACGCTCTTTCCTCATACTTTGGCGCTAGAGGCGTCTAACGCCAAAGTATAAATATGGCGTTAGTTTTGCGCCGAATTTGCGTCGAAAAAAACGACGCAAATTTGGCGCAAACGGAGTATAAATATGCCCCTATGGCCCGTATTTATATTTTTTGACGCTAAACTGCGCTAACGCAGTTTAGCGTCAAAAAGTTTAGCGCCGGCTAACGCCATTCTGAAGCGCCATGCGGGCGCCGTATTTATTGAATGGCGTTAGCCGGCGCTAGCAGACCGGCGCTGCCTGGTGTGCTTGAAAAAAACCACATACACCAGGCAGCGCCGGCGTTGGGGAAAATGGCGTTAGGGCGTCTTAAAATGGTGCAAGTCAGGTTGACGCAAAAAAATCGCCTCCACCCGATTTGCGCCATTTTTAACGACGCCCAGACGCCATTTACATGACTCCTGTCTTAGTAAAGACAGGAGTCATGCCCCCTTGCCCAATGGCCATGCCCAGGGGACTTATGTCCCCTGGGCATGGTCATTGGACATTGTGGCATGTAGGGGGGCACAAATCAGGCCCCCCTATGCCCCCAAAAAATATAAAAAAATATATATATTTATACTTACCTGAACTTACCTGAATGTCCCTGGGATGGGTCCCTCCATCCTTGGGTGTCCTCCTGGGGTGGGCAAGGGTGGCAGGGGGGGGTCCCTGGGGGCATGGGAGGGCAGCTGTGGGCTCATTTTGAGCCCACAGGTCCCTTAACGCCTGCCCTGACCCAGGCGTTAAAAAGAGGCGCAAATGCGGTTTTTTTTGCCCAGCCCACTCCTGGGCATGATTTTTGCCCGGGAGTATAAATACGACGCATTTGCGTCGCAGTCATTTTTTTAGACGGGAACGCCTACCTTGCATCTCATTAACGCAAGGAAGGCGTTCACGCAAAAAAATGACGCTCTTTCCTCATACTTTGGCGCTAGACGCGTCTAACGGCAAAGTATAAATATGGCGTTCGTTTTGCGCCGAATTTGCGTCGAAAAAAACGACTTAAATTTGGCGCAAACAGAGTATAAATATGCCCCTATGTACCTAAAAATAATAACAGAAATAGCCCCGGAGATAATTTTTAAAAAATTGCCCGGAGGATTCACCTTTCCTAAATAAAAGTAAAAATTGAAAAGTTGGTCGCCAAGATGCAGCACCAACATTTCCAATAAAATGTTTAGATTTTTGCATATTTTTTCAATATAAAAAGAATGATTTCATGTTTGAAATTTAAATTGTGCAAATTGCTTGGGGGTACCTGGCTTCCAGTAATGTTTCACTGGTGGTCCCCAGGAGTAAAAAGGTTAGGAACCACAGGTGTACAACAAATTAGAACTTTCTTATGTAGGGATTACATTTAAAAATATTTGACCCATGCAAAGGTTGCCAAAACTCTTACAGCGAACAAATTTAGTCTGGAGGGAACAGAGGATTCATTTGCAGCAGTTAACAATATGTTGTCAGGAGTGTGGAATTTTATAAAATGTCTAATTGTCCATGGGACAGTTTGTGTCATCAGTCTACTTGTCCTGTAAAAACACATGCATATTTTCCTCCTGCTAAAATGGTGTTTACAAATATTGTCTAGGAGTTCGATTTCCTGGTCTGCCTCATTAAATGCTAGCTCATGTATAAAAGCTGTAAATCTGCACTAATGCAGGAACAGATACCATGGGTGCACTTTGTGATTTTCTTTAAGAATGATGCCATAAACTGGTTATCACAGACCTTTTGTTATTTGAATTCTGTCTCTCTGTTTATTGACTGGCTTCAGTGGTAGTGACACCATTCTGCTCTTCCATACGAAGAATATTGGCCCAAAGTAGTTTTGGCAGAAAGTAGTTTTGTTCATGCCAGGAACTACTATGGCAATGTGTAACTTTGATGAAAAGGTTACATTGATTTTTCCTGTTATGAATATAAATTTTGGAAATACCACCATGCATCCGCACGATGCTTCAAAGAAATGACACCTAAAATATCATGGTAGTTTAGCAGAATGTTTCTTACCTAGTTACATTGTTTGTGAAGATATTTTGAAAGCAGGGAATAGCAAATTTTGCTTTCAAGTTTCTGCAGATATTTGCATCTGATGAGAGAGCATTCTGGAAGAATTGTGCTTGGCATTTGTTTACGGTAGTTCCATACCCCTGGTTGTGTATTTCTTCATAGCTCTATAGAGTACATACTAATAATTTAGTCATGTTCAATGACAGAAGAGATATAGAAATTAACAGAAGAGTTAATATGTGCTGAATTGTAAATAATATAAGGAAAAAATAGATATATAATAATGTGGGTTCTTGTTGGGGTGTAGAGTGAGTTAATTATGTGATAACAAACTTCTACTAAGGTGTATTGATATTTAAAATAAACACATTAGTGCAGTAATAATGATTACACATGACGTGTTAGTGACTGATCGATTTTACTTAATAAGAGGCTAAAAGAAAATAACACAAGTGGATGTTTAAACATCTGCATTACATGTAGTATGTTGGAGTCATGTGAGTGCAACCAGGGTGTCAAAAGGGCAATGAATGGGTAAAGATGCAGCACATTTGCCACAAATGTGTTTTATTTTTATGGTATTTTATTTTATGCATTTATCTGCGAGGTCCCGTCCCTGTATTAAATTGTAGCAGTTAAGGTTACCTTCCCCATTTCTGAACACCACAGACTCTGGGCATGACTCCAAGGGCAAAGCCACGGATTGTTGTGATATGTTACCATGACGAACCAAGTAGAATTGTAAAATAAATGTACAGCTGAATGTTACAGTTAATTTTAAAGTTTATAGGATTTTTTTATATACACCCTGGACGCAGGATGTATGTATCTACCTATATATATGTGCATATAATTGGCGGCAGGAGGAGTATTTTTCTATCCATGTTTTTTCCTAGGTTTCAGAACATGGACGAGAAGATGTGGTTTCTGTATCCGTCTGTCTATGTTACGTTTTATGTTTTCATAATTAATGGGAGTCTTCCGTGGTACATCTTAATGTGCACAGTGACATGGATTGCCTTCATGTGTTGGTAGATTGCAACTAAATATTCTCCAAACTGGTTTTGGGTATTGAAAATACCTATATTAGGATAGAGTTATTACTACCTTAGGATGTGCTATGTAGTACTGCAATACAGCTATGAGTAATATACTTCTGATGATGAGGGTGCCAAATATAAATAAATAAAATAAATATAATATCTTAAAGGAACATCAGCATTTCAGAACATCACACTTGTACGAGAAAGGGGAAGTGACTTCTGATGGCGGTGATGCCTGCAAAGTCCCAACCCTTCCAGCATTGATGCAGATATTCTGGGTGTTGAAATAGAATAATAGGATAAAATTACTATTGCTATTACTGAGTGTAGTTGTTATTTATTTTTTGAGTGTTGATTTCAGTTTAAGAGTGTGCTAGTTACCCCATAAACCAGTAAGAAATGTCCCTTTATAAGATTTTGTGCATCTGCTGAGCGGTTCTAGATTGATGCACTACCGCTTGCTTCATTGGTCAAGAAAGGCACCCTTGACAAAGTTGTCAAAGTGAGCACCGACTGAGATACTGTTTGACTGGCCTATGAACATGTCTGGTGCTGAGAAGTTATTACCTGATAAGACATTTTGACAGCAGTTTGCCATACCTTCAGCATTAGGTGCTGCAGGCCCTTCCTGGCTGGACAACACTACCTGGACATGATCTCCAACAGGGAGATTGGGGTTGGGTCACCTGAAAAGTAGGAGGGACTGACCTCCTGGATCCACAGCTATTACACCAAGAAGGTACACCACCGAACACGACTGCATCCTGGAGAATGGGTGTGGGTAAAGGCCACACCAGACGTCACTTGCCTTCAACCACGGTGGAAGGGACCACACCAAGTCCTATTGACAACAGCCACAGCAGTCAAGTGTGAGGGCATCACATCCTGGGTCCATACCTCACACACCAAGAAGGCCGCTGGACCAAAGGACGACCAGCCGCCAACAAAGTTGCCGATGAGAGTAATGCCACCTTCACCACAGCGGTACAACCTTCATTCCACAAGCGCCACCAGCCAACACTGACGGAACTGCTCGTGCTACACCCCCACAGGAGTCGGAGAGTGTAAGCGGGTTCCCCAGTACACCAGAGCATTGTTCTTGGACTGCTCGTGCTGCAACCCCACAGGAGTCGGAGGGTGCAAGCGGGTCCTTCAAGACACCAGGATACTCTTTCAGAACTGCTCGTGCTACTCTCCACAGGAGTCGGAGAGTCAAGCAAGGCCACTGAAGTATTAAAGACATCAGGATATAAATGAACAGAATACTATAAGTCCGCTAGAAAAATTTGCACCAAGAGGTACAGATCCCAGTCCTACGGAAGCGCCTGGTCACTAGAATCAGTGCAGTTTGTAGCCCCATTGGGAGGTGCCTCTTCCAATTAGGAATACAGCAAAAATAGGAAGAAAGGGCCATCCCTCGGGTCAGTGGACTATCGCACCCAACTCCCTTAGAACTGGACACTGGGATTCATCCCTTTATACTCTGCATAACTACAAGTGCCAAATAGCATTCAACGTCGCCCCGAAAATATACAGAAGGAATAGACTACTCGTGTGGCACTCCTACAGGAATAAGGAGGTACCATAGGTAACATACCAATGGAACTGGTTTCAAGTGCTAGCCACATCCGACCACACCCTATAAGGCAACATGGATTTCAGATTACAACGTAAGAAAAAGGAGCAGAAGAAGTGGCCCGTGGTGGACACAGCATTACTCACCCCGGTAGCAGCTATAGTACTAACAACAATCCTGATAGTATATAAAGACGACATACATATTCCATGACTCGACCAGGAACACTACATCCCCAAAAATGGCCAAGGTGAAAGAACAACAGGTGGTGAGAACAACAATATCTCAAAATAACATGAGAGGGTGGAGGATAAAACAAAATGGGTGAAAAATACAAAATGGAAAGAAGATGGAGAAGATTATAAGGAAAATACATTTGTGCAAATGGTATCAATGTACAAAGAACTAGCAAATGTGTCTGATTGTTATATATGTACCCACCTACCGACCACTAGCCAGGAGAAAAGAAATTACACTTAAATGCCCCTCACAGAATTCCTGGCATGTAACATATTAGATAATATGTTAGGGGGAAATTTAAAAGGAATGAGAACAGGGAAAAGAAAAAAGGAGAGAATAAGAGAAAATATAAACAAAGGAGAAATGAGGAGAAAAAGGGATGACTATGGTTTGGAAGATGAACCTGATGTAGGTGATATGAAAGGAAAATTGGTAGAAAGAGTGTAAAATAAATTGAAGGAAGAAGATAGAAGGAGAAGAAAGAAGTGTAGGAGATTAGATCCGAAGAAAGAAGAAGAGAATTTATTGAATGCATTTACAACAGAAAGAGGGAAGGGTTACACTGAAAGGGATCATGGCTCAGAACAATGAATACCATGCCTGGCCATAGATACAGAAATAAAGCTCAAGAGGTAACGCAGACACTAGCAAAAACGGAATTGATGTGGGACATAGTATTTGCAATACAACATTGAGCCTGGACTACAAAAGAAATGACACAACAGGCTTGTCCATAGGCCTGACACCTCCCAAAGGAATATTTATTATATGTGGGACATCTGCATTTTTTAAAATTGCCAGCAGGTTGGCAAGGTACGTACTACCTAGCATTCGTGCTACCAAAAATGGCGCATAGAACAGAATTACAGAAGGGGGAAAAGAGAACACTTGGCGGGGTGCGCAGGAAGAGGACACCAACGTGGGGAATATAAGAAAGGAAATAGAGGATATAAAAAAAGGTAGAAGAAGGAGCTGGGAAAGTGGCAGATGGGACAGACGTCGGAGGAATGCTGGATCGAATAGCAGCATGGTTCAGGGGTTGGGGTACCTGGTTGGTAGAGGTACTACCGATAGGGATCGTGGCACTGATAACGATATGTGTGCTCATACCAGTTTGTCCATCCTTCCTGGCCCTACTCTTGAAAAAAAAAAAAAAAAGGCACCAGAAACACACACATTATCAAAGAAAAAGATATAATGATGACAACAGGGACGAGCAAGAGGTATAAATGAGAGCAATACACCATGACCCTTAGATTTGTCATTGAGTATCAGAGGGCGGAATGTGGAATCGCATTTTACAGTTCTTAGGTATGCTATGCCTAGTGGCCCCTGTGATACACAATGACAATCTCTGCACAGGCCTATCAATAAGTAAAGAGGCTTACAAATGTAATTCGCTACTGCTAGGAACGCATTATGTTGCAAGGCTTGCTCTCTGAACAGCCATCATGAAATATCATTGTCATTGCATGCTAGCTGAAGCAATCTCCCTTCTGGAAAGTACCAGTCTGAGTACGTGATGTTCTCAAGTTCTGTCACAAGATGGACCATGTGATATTAGGCACGTAGGCCACCTTGTGTAAAATCCTTTTCTATGCTTTTTGTTACTATGTATGGTATGATAGAAAAAACGACCTCAGCCATAATGGAGAAGTAGTCATACGTCAATCATACGTCAAAGCCAAAGAACCTATAAGACGTTGAATTATGTTTGTGGTTTAATACTATAAAAGATCGTGTATTACTTCCTTGTATTAGGCTGTTCGTGTACACTAGTACAGAGCATCCTCCATGTACATGTCTTTCTATTCTATCCCTAATAAATTCATTATGTTTATCTAGAAGAGCTGGCTAACGGTCGTTTGTATCCTGAATGGGTGCTGAATAATTAGGCTTCTACACAACCTGGACTCTCCATCTCAGCCACTCTCTGCTCTCCACCCACAAACAAAACTGTGATGGGCTTCTTTCTGACAACTTGAACAATAAGGAGGGTGCCAAGGAGTCACTGGCAGAAGAACAGGTCTATTTTCCTACCTGAGTCTTCTAGAGTGGGAGGACACACATGAGCTTCACCCTCAAATCCCTCAAAATTCTCAAAATCCTCAAGATCCTCTTCCAGCTCCTACTTCTGAAACTGCTACATTCCCACCCTTACAGGCTGCTACCCAGCTCGCCAATAACACAGGAGAAACAACAGCAAAGGCACCAGTACCTAACACGGATAGCACCTGGGCATCAGTACTCAACACTATGCAACTTCTGGTTACGGGCCTCCAGTAGAAGTCAGACAAAATGGGTGCCCAGTTAACTTTACTTAACACCTTGTATTTGTATTTGTTGTAAGTATTGATAAGAAGCTTTGAAACTTAAACTCCCTTGTTAAGCAAGTCCAGCAAGAGGTCCCCAACATGCCCCTGTGCTGCAGATGCGGGACAATTGTGGACAAGTTATCCACACTGCCTGATATGCTTAGCACCCTCTGCATAGATCTCAGGGTGGAGGCCACAGGTTCTTCAGCTCCAGTACCAATGCAGGAATTTGCCTTACTTGCAAGGAGTCCAGTGTTAACCCCCAAAATCAGCCACTCAGAGCATCTACTAAACTTTCTGGCACCAGGCACAGATTCCTGGCTGGGAGAAGGAAGCCACTTTTGCACAGCCACTCTTGCACAGACTACTCTCAACAGGCAACCATGTTCGCTCGTAACCCTTCAGCAGACAGAGCATTAGAATGAGATCTGGAAACTAAAACAAAAACAAAAATAAGAACAAACGCAAAGCAGTGGAGACTTCAAAGGATAAAAAAGGCTGCTACAAACAGACAGTCACAAATCATGCTGCTATCTACTCGTTATTTAAACAAGTAACCAGTGCAAGACAAAATGGAGATCTAACTCCGGTCAAGGGGGAAACTGCTCTCTGAACCAAATCAAGAGAGCTCAGTGTAGCAAACAAAACATTCAGCACTCCTGAGCTGCCAGGGACCTATGAGGGACAACCTGAGTCCCCCAGCCTTGATGTAGCTGGGCCTGAGGCATTTCAAGGTACACATTGCACTGAGGATATGGTTGTGCAGCAGGTCCTAGCCTTGCCTCCTTTTTCCTGTAAGCACCTTGTGGTATTAGTCAACATAAATGAAAGGCTTTCCCCCTTGCCCACTCGTCTGACTGGCCTTTGTTGAACAACTGCACACAGCAAATCTGGACCTCAGCTAGTATGGCCCTGGGTCAGGGGAAAACTACCTCATTGGTCGGCTCCTAATAGGCAACACTATGTGTAAAATCAAGGTCCCTACTATTCCAGCCCTGACTCAGTGGGCTGTCTGGCAGTATACTCCTAGGTCCTTGGAAACCTGGCCTCATTCCCCACCATCTGGCGCACCACTCCAGGTCACAACATGGTTGTTTTCCATTCAAGTGACCTGGAATCCACAAATGGGGGAGACAACCATGGAACCCCTGTAGGTCCTGGAAGGAATCCTTGCCAATCAAGCAAGTAGCAACAGCTCAGGGGACCCCATTCAGTACCAGCCAAGAAGCACAACACAAGACCAGTTTTGTCAAATACAATACAGACTGCACAGCCCCTGGTTTCATAAACCCACTTGTCTCAGGTTCCTGCAGACTTTACCCCCAACTCTACTACGCTGCTGCATGGGGCCTGTGATTATCTCTCATTTTTGGCTCACTACTGTGACAGAAATAATCTGGGAACAATGCTCCCCAACCCGAGTAGAATACCAACCTGCAGCTTAACTCAAATATCCTAATTTTTCTGCCGGAATATAAATCTAGAGGGAACTGGGATGTACTAAACAGAGGCAATATTTCATCATTTTTATCATTCATCCCTTCTCCGGTGGATCTGCTCTCTTTAGACCTTAAGGGGCATATTTATACTCTGTTTGCGCCGGAATTGCATCGTTTTTTTTTACGCAATTCCGACGCAAAACTAACTCCATATTTATCCTTTGGCATTAGACGCGTCTAGCGCCAAAGTCCATGGAGTTTGCGTAATTTTTTAGCGTGGACACCTACTTTGCGTTAATGATATGCAAGGTAGGCGTTCCCGTCTAAAAAATGTACTCCGAGGCATGTGCGCCGTATTTACACTCCCGGGAAAAATTCACGCCCGGGAGTGGGTGGGTCAAAAAAAATGACGTGCAGCCGCTTTTGCGCCGTTTTTTTGCGCCTGGTCAGGGCAGGCGTTAAGGGACCTGTGGGCTCGGAAGGAGCCCAGAGGTGCCCTCCCATGCCCCCAGGGACACCCCCTGTCACCCTTGCCCACCCCAGGAGGACGCCCAAGGCTGGAGGGACCCATCCCAGGGACATTAAGGTAAGTTCAGGTAAGTATTTTTTTTTAAAAAAATTGTGGCATAGGGGGGCCTGATTTGTGTCCCCCTACATGCCACTATGCCCAATGACCATGCCCAGGGGACAGAAGTCCCCTGGGCATGGCCATTGGGCAAGGGGGCATGACTCCTGTCTTTGCTAAGACAGGAGTCATTTCAATGGGGGTTGGGAGTCGAAAAAAATGGCGCAAATCGGGTTGAGGTGAAAAATTTGCCTCAGCCTGACTTGCCCCATTTTTTGGCGCCCAAGCTCCATATTCCCCTACGCCGGCGCTGCTTGGTGTACGTCATTTTTTTCACGCACGCCAGGCAGCGCCGGGGGCTAACAACGGCTAACGTCATTGAATAAATACGGCGCCCGCATGGTGCTTCAGAATGGCGTTAGCCGGCGCTAATTTTTTTGACGCAAAACTGCGTTAGCACAGTTTTGCGTCAAAAAGTATAAATATGGCCCTAAATCTATAGAGTTCATTCATGGTGAGCCACCATCATTGTCCGAAGTGACCAAAACCATCTACCACACACCAACAATTACACAGAGAATTTTAGCAGAGTGTTCTACCTTTAAGAATTGGCTGGCTATCCAGCCCCTCTGTTAACATTATGCTTGTGCACAGAGCAGAGTCTTGAACAATGTAACCACCAGTTCTGAGAGGCACCTTAGGAAACTCACCAAGAAGTGAAAGACTAAAAATAATTGCCAGTTCGACTTGGCTGTGGATCCCGCTTCCGCTCAAAACTCTGTGCAGATCTCCAGAGCGGTCACTAACCCTTCTGCTAGCCAATGACAAAACAAGGCCCATGCGACCAACATTACATTCTGTAACCCATTCCTTTGATTATGCTCCTTGAATGCCAATGGCCTTGCCAGCAAGATCACTGACCATTGCCTTTCTCAGTTACATCACCAGCTTTAACAGTGTTTTGATGCAGGAAACATGATTAGCTGAGCCACATCATTTGCAAGGCTACTTAACCTTTTTAACACCTGTGGTTAGGTCGGGAACACATGATCACCTGCAGGGGTGTCTATCAACGTATATTTCAATCAGCTGTGTGGTCTCAGCATGCACTTTACATTGTGACTCTCCAGACATGAACATAGTTAGAATCAATACATCACTTCAAGCCGGTACAAAAAGGATAATCATTATTAACATCTATATCCATCTGAAAATTGATGTCTCTGCTGCCTACAATTTGGTGGATCACATTACAGATAATCTATGCGATGGTGAATTCTCGAATACTGTCCTCTCTGCCGATTTCAATTTACATCTGCTCGGTTCCCCCTATGATGAAGCAGTAGCTGCCCAAACCTCATGTTGTAACATACCACCACAAGGAAAAAGCACATGGGGTCGCCCAACAAAGACTGGTAAAGGGCTATTGACTGATCTGGAGCACCTCAACCTCAGAGCCCTTAAGAGCAGCCAAGGATTACCCTCCAGTAGCATCCTTTCATTCTTCAAAGGCCCAAACAACAATAGACTTTACCTTTGTATTATTACCACTCTTCCATCGTGTGGCCTCTTATTGATTGGGCAACAAAGGAGACAGTGATCATCACCTCAATAAATAACATTGACAACCACTAAGCCCGCCCTGGCTGCCACAGGCCCCAGGTGCTATTTATATGGTTATTTACAAAAGGGTAAAGTGTGCTCAGGCAAACATTGAGTAACTATTCGGGTCCGCTATAGTGCTCTTTTACATTCATGGGAACACGGCTGCAAGCAACCTAAGAAGGTCGGCAGCTTTCACCAACAGACTTGCAGAATAGTTTGCTTCAGTGCTGAAAATCAAGCCCTACAACTCAAGGGACAAACTGCCAGATGGAGAAAAGATATCTGCCACTTTACCCAGAGGACAATTCACTTCGAGCGGCTCTATGTAAGCACGAAACAAAACTAAAGAAGCTGAAGTGATCCATAAACCAACTACATGAGGATGACATCTGGGCAAAACTGCTTGCCAACATGAAGCAAAATGATAGGGCCCGCTTCTAGAAAACAATAAAGCAACCGGTGCACACCCATCACATACGGGTATATCCTTGCATACAGCAGAAGATGACTGGGTGACATTTTTTGGGAACACTTCAATCAAGGAGGCTATGCCACCAAGGCCCATGGGGCAACCAGAATGGAGCTGCCCAACATGGATGGCAACTCTTCTCTGCCCAAGGGGATCCCTCATGAACATCTACTATGGTCAGCAAGTGGGCTTGAGCTCCTCCCCAGGTCCGCATGGATGAATGCAATCAGAAGACAAATAGGCAAAGGACGGGAGGAATGGGCACTGGGGCCAAATTGTATCCTTCCAGCTCTATTCAAACACAACGCTGACCATTGGGCTGTGGCCGTAAAGACACTTTTTTTCTGAAATCCGGCTCACCTGCTGGCAAAAAATTACTGTCTAATTGCCCTAATTAATAACGAGGCAAAATATTTTGCTGTGTCCTTACTGGAAGATCTGCATACCTGGGCAGCAGAAAAGCAAATAATTCCATGAAATTAAACCATTTTCCCAAAAACATCTGCGATGACCACCAATATTATGAGCATTGCACTAATTGCAGACAGGGCAAAAGCTACAAAATAATCACTCCAACTCTGCATTATCGATTTTAAGGCAGCCTTCAACCATGTGGACCACGCCAGTCTCTGGGGCAAGTTGGCTAGCTGGAGGATCCCACGGCCCTTCCTAGATATGCTAATTGTCCTGCGCACCAACATAGGGGTCCAGGTAAAGCTTGGGGGAGGGACGCATCTGGTTAGCTCAAAAAAATAAATGCATTGAAAGCAGTATTTCCCCATATGGGACCTCAGGATAAGCATAGAATATTAACTATGTGCTTGCCATTTGGGATGGTTCTAGGTATTTGCAGGTTCTATACTACCGCACACAGTACACCAACACTTGCCAATCTACAGAAGTCTTAAAACAAATTCAAGATGAATGCAGGGCTGCCGTGGCCCTAGACTTGGGGATGCAACTTATGGGCAATTTTGCCACTGTATCTTCAATAACATTAAGTAACCTTTAAGGGGAAGCAGTTGCACTAGCAGTGCTCATGTGGCTCCGGGACGTTCCTCCACAGGATCAAGAACGTGAGCTGCCAAAGATTATCACAGAGACCTACTCTAGTCAAGATAGTCTGGGGGCCAGACCCACAAAACCACAGTTTCAGGGTAAATCTAATAAAGATTCTACCAAGCAAGCCATTGAGGGTTCTAAAAAACGCTTGGATAAAAAGCAACAAACACCTTAAAAATTAAATGGAGAATCTCTGCATACAGAGACCCCAGAGAATAGATTATGGGGGTCATTATGAACACGGCGGTAACAACCGCCGTGTTCAAGCTGGCGGTCAAAACACTGATCGCCAGTGACCCCGGAACCCTGCCGGACAAATTATGAACATTTCTGTGGGCCGGTGGGCGGAAACATTGTTTCCGCCTGCCGGCTCACAGAAAGGCCCGGCCGGGACATTGACGGCGGTTCCACCGGCTCTGCACCGGTGAGTGATTCTTGTTCTCCTTATGCTGTAACACTTCCTTTGGAGGTGATCTTTGCTCCTACGACTTTTTCGCCAGTTATTTTTCCTCGCCTGTTCCAGCTTCTTTCAGTATAATTTTTTTTCCTGTAACAAGACTTACCTTTTTGATTCTTTTTTGTTCCAGGGAGTTCCTGCTTAGAGGTTTTTCCATTTGGGTTTTTTCCTCTGGGATTCCTTCTGGATGGCACGGACTGCTTTTGGCGTTCCTCCGTCGGCAGCACCGTGGCTACCAGAAAGGGCCGCCCCTACCTGTGTCAAGGCAGAACCAGCAAGAATCAAGACCTTTTTGCAGTTCCAGTGGGCCAAAGACATAAACGATGACTAGCCCGTGACACAACTAGAGTACCAGGGCGTAATCGAACCCTGTGTCTCACCAATGAATAATCCTTTGTTCCCAGTAGCTACACCATACCATTCATACAGAATAGTCTTAGACTACAGACACTTAAACAGTCATACATGCACGTATGCTATACAAAACTCTCATAGTACCACACTTATGAACAACATAGTGCACAAAAATACAAAGCAACACTGGATATTTCCAATGGTTTCTTCTGGCAAAATATGCCACCTGAGAGTAGAGACCTAACAAGTTTCAGCGCACTAGGCTCCAAGAAATATTACTGGGGGTGAATGTTTGACAATGTTCAGCATTCCGTCCATCACTTGTTGTTTTTCCAAGAAATACTCTGTCATTTAACACAGGGGTATAAGAGCAGTCCAGGACTGTTCACAGCTCGTGTGACCTCAATATTGCACAACATTGACCCTGAAGCATTGTCCTATGTGTAGGAAAGTAGTCTCTTTCTAACATGGTTACCCCCACTTTTGGCCTGTTTGTGAGTGTGTGTCAGTGGGTTTTTACTGTGTCACTGGGATCCTGCTAGCCAGGACCCCAGTGCTCATAGATACAAATCTATATTTCAGTGTGTTTTGTCTGTCTCACTGGGATCCTGCTAGTCTGGACCCCAGTCCTCATAGTTTGTGGCCTAATGTGTATGCCTGTGTAGTGCCTAATTGTGTCACTGAGGCTCTGTTAATCAGAACCTCAGTGCTTATGCTCTCTCTGCTTTTAAATTTGGCACTGTAGGCCAGTGACTTCATTTACCAATTTTAATTGGCATACTGGACATCTCTTATAAGTCCCTAGTATATGGTACCTAGGTACCCAGGGCATTGGGGTTCCAGGAGTTCTGTATGGGCTGCAGCATTTCTTTTGCCACCCATAGGGAGCTCAGACAAACCCTTACACAGGACTGCCATTGCAGCTTGCGTGAAATAGTGCACACACTAATTCACAGCCATTTTCACTGCACTTTAGTAGCTTGTAAGTCACCTATATGTCTAACCTTCACTTGCTGAAGGTTAGGTGCAAAGTTACTAAGTGTGAGGGCACCCTTGCACTAGCAAATGTGGGCCCACATAGTTCAGGGCCATTTCCCCAAACTTTGTGAGTGCGGGGACTCCATTACACGTGTGCACTACATATAGGTCAATACATATATGTAGCCTCACAATGGTAACTCCGAATAAGGCCATGTAACATGTCTAAGATCATGGATTTGTTCCCCCATTCCAAATCTGGTATTGGGGAGCCAATTCCATGCATAGTGGGGTCTCCATCTTGGAATCCCAGTACTGCCAAACCAGCTCTCTGAGGCTTGCACTGCAGCTACAGATGCTGCCAACTCACAGACAGGGTTCTGCCCTCCTGGTGTCTGGGCAGCCCAGTCTCAGGAATGCAGAACAAAGCATTTCCTCTGAGAGCAAGGTGTTACACCTTCTCCCTTTGGAAATAGGTGTTGCAGGCTGGGGAGGGGTAACCTCCCCCAGGCTCTGGAAATGCTTTGAAGGGCACAGATGGTGCCCTCCTTGCATAAACCAGTCTACACCGGTCCAGGGACCCCTTCTCCCCTGCTCTAGTGAGAAACTGGACAAAGGAAAGGGGAGTGACTACTCCCCTGTCCATCACCACCCCCAGGGGTGGTGCACAGAGCTCCTCCGGTGTGTCCCAGACTTCAGCCATCTTGCTTTGCAAGGTTTGGGGGCACTCTGGAGGGCTTTGAGTGGCCATTGCCTGCAGGTGACATCAGAGACCCATCCTCATAGGTCCATACCTGATAAGGTAGCCAATCCCCCTCTCAGGGTTATTCAGGGTCTCTCCTGTGGGTTCTCTTCAGATTCTGCTTGCAAGTTTCCTTCAGAAACCCTCTGCAACAACTTCAGACTCTTCTGACATTGGATCAACCACAGCCTGCTCCAAGAAACACTGTAACTGCAACAAAGTGTCTACAAGAGACACTTTTCTTCAGCAACCTCAGCTCCAAATCAGCACCTGCAACAGCTTCCATGGTGTGCATGCTCGGGGGGCCAACCTGTCTTCATCCTGCACCAGAAGGACCAAAGAAATCTCCCACGGAGTGATGGAGTCACTCCCCTGCTCCAAACAGGCACCTTTCAAGCCAACAACCGCTACCCTGGGACTCCTCTCACAGTGACGAGCATGCTCCTAAGGACACAGAGGGTGGACATCGTCGACATAAACTGTCCTGAGGTCCAGCTGATGCAATTTGGAGGAGGTAAGACCTTGCCTTCCCCAAGAACGATGGTACCCCTGTGTATTGTGTCTTCTTCCCCTCCTGAGGCCTCTGTGCACTCTTTACAAAATTCCTTTGTGCACATCCTGGCCCAGGTCCCCAGCACTGCACCCAGCGATGCTCAACTCACTGAGTTGTTCTCCGGCAGCGTGGGATCTTATTTTGGTGGGCTGCATCAACTTCATTTTGCACCTCCTTTGATCCTGGATCCTGCGGCTTCTGGGGGTGCTGGCTGGAACCCTGAGGGCTCTCTAAAGTGCTGAGAGGTCCCTCTTCCACTTCACACAGAGTTGAGGCTCTCAAGACCCTCCTGGGTCCATCCATCGCCATTTTGATGCAAAACGCACTTTGTCGTAGCCAAGGCTTGTTGGCGCCTTCCAACACAAAATCTTGTCTGCACCGATCTTCACACCGTGGGACATCTTTTGCATCATGCAGGAACCTGCTGGCATCTTCCTAGGGTGCATTTCTGCAGACTTCGACTAACCGGGCGCTCTTATATTGCACCCTTTTCTGGGTTGGCAGGGGTTCCTGTCCTTCCTGGAACTTCTTTTGACTTCTGGACGTGATCCCCTTCCTTTGCAGGTCTTCAGGTCCAATAATCCAGCAGTTGTTCTTTGCAGACTTGATTGGCTGCTGCAAAATCCCAAAAACGAGGTGTAGTGTGTCCTTGCAGTACTTTACTCCTGCTTTTTTGGGCTCTGGAGTGGGGTAATTTACTTACCTTTACTGTATTCTTACTTTCAAAGCGATTCTGCACACACTACACTTGTCTAGGGGGGAATTTTGATTCACATTCCACTTTTTTAGTATATGGTATGTGTTGCAACAGACCTATTTTCTCCCATTGCATTCTATAGGACTTCCGACTGTTTGCATTGTTCTATGACTATTTACTTTGGTGTCTAGTGTATATATTGTGTATAATACTTATCTCCAGAAGGAGTATTGTCTCTAAGATGTTTCTGGTACTCTGTAACGCAAATAAATACCTTTATTTTTGGTAACACTGAGTATTGTCTTTGCTTGTGTATAAGTACTGTGTAACTATAATTGGAATTGCCTGAGCTTTGCATGTCTCCTAGTTCAGCCTAAGCTGCTCTGCTATAGCTACCTTCATCAGCCTAAGCTCCCAGAACACTACTACTTCACTAATAAGGCATAACTGGACCTGGTATAAGGTGTAAGTACCCAAGGTACCCACTACAAACCAAGCCAGCCTCCTACATTGGTGGTGCAGCGGTGGGATAAGTACTTACAATTGCTTTACCCCTTTGTTACTTTTCACAGGAAAACTTGGTCCAATAGTTAGAACATATATAATATATACTTAGAAGCCATTTTCTAACTTTCTAAAAGTTCTTTAAACTTTGCAAAACATTTTTACAAAGTCTTGAAAAGTTTTCTTCTTTTCTCTAATAAGTTAGCTCTGTTATTCTACTAACTTTTTACTCACTTTCCTAGCCTTTTTTCTTTCAATATGTCTTCTGTAGAAGCTACCCCTAGAGCTGTCAAGACAACAAATGAAAATCTAAACTTTAAACGTTTGAGGGGTCTCTGTATTGAAAGAAGTTTAGGGATTGGGAAGAACCCCAATAAGGAGTTCCTCTTAAGTCTTCTCCTCCAAGATGACCAGGGACTTAGCACTGGTCCACATCAGACAGGAGAAGAGGTAGAAGATTACTCCAACCAGGAAGGCTCAGAGGAGCAAGATGACAATCCTGGCGAGGGTCCTTCCACAGACCTATCTGGCAACAAGCCCCCTAGTATAACTGGTATTGGTAAGGGTTCACACTCAAGTAGGGATCCCAGTACCCCTAGAGGCCAGGACACTAGAGTGGCCCCTGTTAGAAATAGGTCTGCCTCTGCACACTCTCATCTTACCTCTGTTTCAGAGTCTTCACATAATTCTAACCCTGAGGACCAGTCTCTAGATAGGGAACTCAGAAGGCGGAGGTTAGAGGAGGCCAGACTGAAGATAATGTAGCAGCATTTGGCCTTAGACAGGGAATCCCTGTCTGTGGAGAAAGAGAAGAAGGGTTTGGGGTTAGTTCCCCATGGTGGCAGCAGCAGTTGTAGAAATACAAATATGAGGGAACCTTCATTTGATTCTTGGATTTTGCACAAAGTTGTCCCTCCTTACAAGGATGGTGATGACATCAACAAGTGGTTTGCTGCACTTGAGAGGGCCTGTAAAGTTCAGAGGGTCCATTGTGTACAGTGGGCTTCTATCCTTTAGTTATCCTTCTCTGGCAAAGGTAGAGAAAGACTTCTTATTGTCAGAGAGGATGGTGCAGATATTTATCAGATTCTTAAAAATGCACTCTTAGATGGTCTGAGCTTAACCACTGAACAGTACAGACTTAAGTTCAGAGAGACCAGAAAGGAGTCATCACAGGACTGGACAGACTTTGTGGACTGTTCTGTGGAGGCCCTAGAATGTTGGTTACATGGCAGTAAGGTGACTGATTATAAAAAAGCCTATATAACTTGATCCTGAGAGAGCATATCTTGAATAATTGTGTGTCTGACTTGTTACCTCAGTATCTTGTGGACTCAGATCTGATCTCCCCCCAAGAAATGGGAAAGAAGGCAGACAAATGGGTCAGAACAAGGGTGAGCAGAAAAGCTCATACAGGGGGTGAAAAGAATGGCAAAAAGAAAGATGGTGAAAAATCTCAGGACAAGCATGGAGATAAAAGTAATCACAAAGATCCTTCTTCAGGTCCAAAACACTCCTAGGGGAGGGGATAGAACTTCTTCATCTTCTTCAAACTCTTCACAGAATCAGAAAAATCTTTGGTGCTATGTGTATAGATATATTGGCCATTGACCAGGGGATAAGTCCTGCACAGGTAAAGCCCCTGCACCTACCACCAGTGCCCCGAGTATTGTCTCTCAGATATTTTTGGTACTCTGTCACCCAAATAAATACATTTATTTTTGGTAACACTGAGTATTGTCTTTGCTTGTGTATAAGTACTGTGTAACTATAATTGGTATTGCATGAGCTTTGCATGTCTCCTAGTTCAGCCTAAGGTACTCTGCTATAGCTACCTCTATCAGCCTAAGCTGCTAGAACACTACTACTTCACTAATAAGGGATAATTGGACCTGGTATAAGGTGGAAGTACCCAAGGTACCCACTACAAACCAGGCCAGCCTCCAACACTAAGTAAATGATATCGATCTTATGGATGATGAATTACTGCAACATCTAAGACGGGTAACCCGCATTGTTGTGGGATTTTCTGAATTTGGCTATAAATTAATCTTAAAAAAAACAAAATAACCTTCCATAGTGTCCTGTTTCTGGGATGCCAATTATCAAGTGAAGTAAAGAACCTAGCGCCACAATTCTTGGAAAAATGCACACAGTTACAACCTCCAAATACCATTTAAAAACTCCAATCCCTATTGGATCTCCTAAATTTCTGCAAAAAGTACAATCCAGATTACGCATCACAGATAGAACCCTTATATCACTTAATACATCACACTTTTCCAGTAAATTTTGGACAGTCGAAGACACACATTCTCAGAGCTTCTCAAACAGGCATTCTTGCAGCACAACACCTACACACAAGGGACAATAAAAAACATCGGGTCATCAGAATAATTGCTGTTGCCATTGGTTTCACCTATATAACTTTCAATGAGGGTGAGACAGTCCTGATTGCACACAAATCACATTTGTAATCTACAGAAGTACAACACGTTGCTCCCACTGAGAAAATTCTCACTGATGTTCCGATGGCTGTCATTAAAGAAAGACCACTGGCCCAGGGGAAACACGTTATTGATATATCTCCAATTCCAGCTCTTGAGGCTGTTACCAAAGCCAGCAATCTAAACGATAAAGCATTACATCTACTTTGGATTCAATGGGCACCGTCTTTGACAGCCACTGGTGTTGACTACATTTTTTGCACAAAATTACAAACTCAAACATTTTTGCAATATGAACTAGAATACCCAGGTCCGGCGAATACATTACCTATTGACCAATATCGAAGAGTCAAGTACACGGAGGGCTCAGCACAACCTACAATAGGCACATAGCATCAATACTCTGCTGCTTGCACAGTCGTAAGCGGCTATATGGAGGGTAATAGGTTTCATCCACAACATACTTTCACGCAAACCCTAGGGGATTGTACTGCACAACTGGCAGAGTTAAAGGCTCTGGTGATGGCACTGGAACACACGGATCCTGCACAGCTAACACTGATTGTTTGTGATTTGTACTATTTTGTCCAGTCCTTTAGTGAATATCTGCATTACTGGCACCAGAATAGGTTCAGAGATTCCAAAGGCAACACCATCAAACACACATGCTTCTGTGGGGGAAAGTAGCAGATCTGAAGAAAACGCTGCCAAATGTCAATGTTGTACATACACTTGGACACCAGCATGTTGGAATACACATTGCTGGAAATACACTGGCTGATGAAGCAGCCAAATCAGCAGTAGCCATGGCTGCTGTTGCTGCAGTAACTCGTTCTAGAACAAACCGGACAATGCCATTTGGGCTGCCTTTAAAGCCACGGCTGAAGGCAGGCCCTTTGCAAAACCATTTCCTGCTAAATATTCCTTCCGAACGGGAGGCTTCCTTGACGCAGATGTGAAAATACCAGGCATAGGGATTCGCATAATTCCCAATAAAGACCTAAGACCAGAGTTGATTAGAGCAGCGCATGAGGGGGTTGCTTCCTTCCCATGCTGGTGTGGCAGCTACAATATAATTATTGCAAGCACATTATTGGTGGCCAGGTCTATACAAACAGACCAAGCATTATGTCCTTTGTTGTGACATCTGCCAACAAATTAAGGGATCCACCATCAAACGACCACCGCAGACTCCCCTCCTAATTTTGAACAAACCATTACAATGTGTGTACTTGGACCATTGTAATCCCCTAACACCGTACAGTGCATACAAATACATCTTAGTTGCTGTCGACTCTTGCTCCAGATTTCTATGGGTGTGGCCACAATGCTCGGCTGATGCTCAGACTGTTATTAAAGATTTGCAAGTCTTTATCCGCACATATGCTGGTGCAGCATTCCACTCGGACCATGGCCCTGTTTTCGCCTCAAGGACATTCAGGGACGCCATGACTTAGTTAGGGGTCCAACTCCATTACTTGTCCCCATTTCATCCTGAGGGAAATAGTGTTGTGGAGCGATGAACCTGAGACTTAAAGCAATCCTTAACAGCCAGAGTATTAAGTACGGGTCATAGTTGGCTTAGTCACCTGTATGGAGTACCGAGAGCACCTAATAATCTGCCTAGAAGGTCCCTGGGGGTTCTCACTTCAGACAAGGGCCTGTTTGGAACTCAAATGTATGTTCCAGATCTTGATAGTCCTGGTGTGGAGGCGGCAGAAACACCTTTTGACGTAAATGAATGTGTCACTGTCTTGCAGGAATTACAACAGTTTCATGACGACAACACTTCTGCCAGTGCTGCCTCCGTAGGAATTAAGTATGTACCAATAACATCTACCGGCTGGACTCCAAAGGCTGGGGATCTAGTACATGAAAAGGTTGCCGTAAAAAAGAAGTTTGGTCCTTCTTATCATGCACCGGTCCTAGTCCTGGGAACACGGTATGAGAACCGTCATTCTACCACCGTTGTCTGGTGCAAAAGAAAACCGCTTTGTATCTAACGACAATGCCAAGTTACACCATGTTGCCGATCCTGCACAGAAGATCAAGAGGAGCAACCAGTAGTTCATGAATCCCTCTCACTACTGGTCAAGATGTCCCTCTACAAGTTTTGATCAGCAACACTGACACCTCTCTGAGCTTGGAGAGGTTGGAAAATGATCTTGCATTAGTTCCACTAACACCTATTACAATAAACAACACAGAAATGCTGATCGATTTGATTCAACTCTACACAGACGTATGGCATCATTTACAGTTAACCACCACGGGAGACTCCCACCAGTTCTCCTCCTTTAAATACAGCTCCAGTTTTTGCACAAACTGCTTCTGGATACTTTGCTGACATCAATGACACCTTTTTAGACTAATTTGCCTCTTCTACTCCTGAACCACCAAAAACAAGTAAGGTGATAAACTGGCTTAAAACAAATTACTTTATATTCCCATGGAACTATTAGTGCCTTTCCTTGACTATATTAGCTTTCCTCCTTTGGATTGCTATGTTATTAATTTCTTTCTATTAATACATGGTCATTACCTTCCTGAAAGATCAACAGTTGAACCAGTGGATGAGGTCTTAAAACCACATTTTTCTCCTCACAAGGTCCACAGAGACTTGTCTTTTGTGAACATGTCCACAATACCAATTCCTGATGGGATTGTTTGGGATGAAGTGACATTTTATATATACGGCCCGACAGAGGTAATTCAAATACGATATGTGTTTAAAATTTCCAGGAACAATGTAATAATACCTGGAGTTGTTTCTGATGACTGGAATGTGAAAACAGTTGATTCGATGATGACTGAATTGCAGTATTTTACTGTATTTGAATGTGAGGAAGTTTATCAATCCAAAGAGAATTATGGTGACATGCTGTGCTATAATTATTATGGACACCATTTCATTCATTGAGCAAGTACCCCAAAAACTATTTTTAATTACACACAATGGGGACATTGTCCAACTCCACCAAAAGGGAGTTCCAAAACACATTCTGAAAAATGTGCATATTATTTGGGCACAATGTTAAAAATGCTGAGTCATATTATTTGAAATTGCCATTAATAAAACAAATTACATATATGATTGACAGACACTAAATTCATTTAGGCGGATTCCTTTGTTTCCCGGTTGGCTATAGAAGGCGGCTATGAATATTAGCTGACTTAAAAAGTTTGTGAGAAACAAAAAATTGGCAAATAAGGGGAAAGAAAGCTTTATTTAGAGCATGCCTGACACCTGTTCAAACGATATTTTAAAATGAAAGTGTACAACAGGCAAGCTGTTTAGGCTTAGCAAAAATTAAGGATTTGAAAGCGCCCAGTATTCCTGCCCCTGCAAAATTTTACAAGTGGCAAAAGTATATAAATTCAACTGAAGATCATCTCGATGAATGGGTCCAGAATGGCACGTTTAATGCTTCACATTCATGTCCTGGTGGGTGGTTATTGTGGCCAATAGATACCAACTGGTGTCATAAATGTTTTATAAACTCCACGGGGAGTTTTAGAACAAGTTGGCAAGACCCTCGCTATGTGTTATCTGAACATGAAGGTATAGTAACAACATACAGTGTAGGAAAAATATGCCAGCAGTGGTTGAAGAGTTCTTCACTAGATGCTGTTAGAAAACACCTGAGCCTCTCGTCTAATAACACTGACTTACAGGATAGGCCCTAGAAAACAATGTAGAAAGCGCTTCTTATATGCGGCCTGTAATGAAATTTGGAAGCTTTCTCAACAAGAAGCTGCTGCCCGGTTAAGGGAAATAGATCAGAAAAACTTACAGAAGGCATTGGCTGTTGTAGATAATGGGATTAATACCCTGTCCAACCGGATATACACCTTAAACAACATTGTTTCTTCTGCAATAGACATAATACAAAGTGATATGTCTTTTTTACACCATGGACAAAATCAACTAAGGTCCATTATGCAGTTGGGTTGGACATTTCAAACATTGAAGGCAGGTCACGTTCCCTGGCAACACGTTAGCGCAAGGGACATATTTTCCACATTCAATCTAACCCAACAACAACAGCTAATGGGTAAGAAGGAAGTGACTTACATTATGTTAAATATTGAAAAATTAGCAACGTTGCCTTTTTATTGTGGCTGAAATACCATCTGCTGAATGGTCAATACACGGGGTCATTAATCTGCCTATTTCAACATTTCAATTCACGTCCTGCTTAAAATACATTCCAGTGGGCAGATATGAAAGGCTAGGAGATAGTTACATCCATGAGGTGTGGGAGCTACCCTTCTCATACAAATGTCTCAGTGGCATGAAAGAGATCTTTCTTAGCGGTAGTGAATGCAAGACTTCTGTCAGCCGTTCGATGTTTTGTAAACAGCTGTCCTTGCACGGGGCATGTAACCCTTCGGCAGCGAACTTGGTTTGTTATCTGAAGGGAGTCCCAGACCCCTTGATTAAACCTGCATTCCAGATGCTCTCAAATGGCAGCTATGTCATCCTCAATAGTGAAAACTATTGTGGAATGCGACCCAGAATAGTTCATGTTCTTTCGGTCTTTAAGATTGTTACTTTTTCTTCCTATACGACGGAGGGAAGTAGCTGCGATTTAACCCCATATAGCTACTTCAAATGTGAACTTTGCCAAGTTGAGCCGACTCAAGGCTTTATTGTTTCAAAAACATATGGTGCTCACATCTGCATGTGAGACCTATGCACTCAGGTTGCATGGTCACCAGCAGAGATACAGTCCCTTTTAAGTACTAACTTTCAATGCATCAAGTACTACTGGAATTACAAATTTCTTTAAGGCTGTTGGTTCTGGTTTCGTTCACACTTTTTCCGCTGTATTCAGCATAATACCTTCAGCCATCTAATCAATATTCTGCAGTATTTTTGTGGGATTTCCAAGAACCTTGGCTATAATTGGTGGCATATTGCTATTGCTACTTTTTCTGCGCAATGGCTGTCCCGTCACAACAAGGAGGACTGAAAGCGCTTCCACCAGCGCAGCTGTATTGTGAACACACTTTGGAGCATCACTCCTGGAGCAATTGGAGTGTGACTGGCCTCTGTCATTCAGACATTGTGTTTTGTATTGTGTGCAGCCCGTGTTTCGGTGCCTCTGGTACTCGTTCGAAAAGGCACTGAGAGTTTGTCTTTTTACGCAGCTCTTGCTTTCATTAGATGCTGATCTGTTGATGTTCTCGCTGAGAGCTTGTTACAAGACATGCACACTGAGGGTGCGTTTGCTACGGGAGGCTGCTTATGAGTTGCCCTTCATGGATGATGCAGCTCTAAGCTCATTGTTGGGCACACCACGGAATGCTGCTCCCTTGACTGGAGCTCGTGCTTTGGAACACGAATGCTCCTTGGCTTTCCTTGGCGATTAACTTTCTACTTTAGACACCTGCCAAAGTGAAAGATATCCTGTCTTCAATTATCCAGGATTCAATTGGCAACTTCCAAAATGACACTCACTTTTAAAATTCGGCCTTTTTTAATGCTGCACTTAACATTTTAACTTTTTCTTCTAATACATGCTCAAGTGTCTTTTTAACTTTTTGTTATTGAAATTCCTATATATATGCCTTAGGTTGAATTTTAGTAGCTTTTTTTACATAATTAGACTTTAAACCACCTATGAACCGGCAAGGGGAGGGTGTTGTGTAGCCATTTTAGTTATAGCTTAATACACATTATTTTAGCAAACTAGGCCTGCCGCTGTGCACTTTAATCTAGACATAATTTATTCAGCTTTGTTTTACTATTTTAACAATAGCCATATTTGCAGTCTTGTTTTATTTTCTCTATCTAGCTGTTCTTTGCGTAGGCCAGCACTGTGTTCTTAAACAAGACATTTCTTTCACTCTGTGCTTTTCTCAAGGCTACAGTAAGATAGGTTGGCTGCAAATGCGGTACGCTTTGTCTTTAATGTTCACAGAAACATACAAACTCTTACAAGGGGATCCTTTCTTGAAACATCAGCTGTTTTATTATAAAAACACTACTTTGACCCATGTACATTAGAGGGAGATTCCAGCCAGATGACCACAACTGTTAGGTGATTGCTGAGTGCTTCGCTGCAGCTGCTTATGTAGACTACAGGCCTCTTGCTCAGTTGTGAGGGATGATGTCTTCCAACAGGAACCTCAAGGGCAGAATTAGAGGTTAACATGCTGTTCTCTAACATAGCCTAGGTAGGAGCTATTCTTAACAATCTTAGTGACAGTATGATAGTGTTATTTTTATGTTTTACTCTCCTTGTCACAATTTTAATCCTGTCATGCTTCATCGTCCTAATTATTGCAATATATGCTTTATTATCTAAGATGCAGTTACTTCAATAAAACCTAATTGAACTATACTCTGTCACTGATTGGCATTGCATATGTGAGACTAACTGAGAGAAACGGATGAGATCTGAGTGATCATGATTTCCCTGAGGAGTCGATTGTGTCATGCACTCGGTTGCTCAATCATCCCTGCTCTTGGGTGGAGATGAGGCACTGCTAGTTAGTCGGAACAAAACCCAGATCAGGCCGACAGGTGTCACCTGTAGTGGGTTTAGTGGGTTTAGACTCAGTCCCCCACAGTGCAAGTGATTCTGCCACCCAAATCCAGTAGTCTCAATAGGATAATGAGAGACTATGCAACAAGGGGTCCAGGGATGAAGGCTTTACACTGCCAGATTTGTATTTAGACTTATGCAGGAGATATGGGCAACAGGATAAGGATCATAATCTGCCTCTGGGGGTCTACATCCCTGCCTTTGTCTACAGGGCTGCAACATTTTAGCAGCACACCCTCTTCCCATGCATCATTGCATCAGGGGGCTCAAAGCAAGAACAGTCTCTTCCACTGGATGTATCTTCATTGCCAGCTAGAGCTTCTGAGAGCATAGCTGTTTGGCCTCACACCAGCGTTAGCACTCAGGCAGGTAAACCACAGTGTGAAGAGCTATCCGTCAACTCTGATTTGGTCGAAAGCCCGATCCCCTGTTAGGAGGGAGTGGTGGGTAAAAATTACTTCAGCTGAACACGAAGTGCTTCCAATCTTTAAAACATTGACCAAGCAAGGTAATTTGCTATCCTCCCCCAAATGCTGAAATGAATCCCAAAAATAAAAGGAAAAAAGGAGAGAAGGGAAAAAATCAATCCAGAAAATTGCAAGAAAAGACAGAGGAAAATGCAATTCAGAGAAGCAGCAGACCTCTCTCTAAGGTCAGAGGAGTTACTGCAATCTGTCTGCCTTATACCCCTGGTAGTATGTGCCGAGTCTGGGTCTACAAGGCCGTCTAACAAGGAGTCAGAGGAGGCTTCAGGGATAGAAACTGTTGCTGAATAACTCCCTAGGGAGTTGCCTGCATCAAATCCATTGGCTATCCCTTTTGTGAACTCTGGCTTGAAGACAGGCTTCACTTACTTACCTAAATCAGAAAGAAACATCCTTCTCTGGTTCAATGTAGACATATGTACGTAAGACTTCACACCCATCGTTGAGACATAATTTTGAACAGATCTACTTTGCTCAATTGCTTTTATGAGTCTGAATCTTTAGGGTAATCCAAAGCAGTGATATTTATTTGGTTTCCTTGCTGTATTCTAGGGTGGGTTTCCAGGGTGACTTTTTATTCTTAACTTACAGGTATTATGATTTTACAAAACGCGGAATGTATGCAATGTAGGGACATTGATGTTGTACCATTCCTGGGAGAAAAGGGAGGATATGCTGTTGGGGGGTCCCAGCCCAAGGCTCCAAGGGGGACAAAGGGTGGTACCGCTCCTTTTCAACCCCCCAATAATAATTACATGTCCCTTGTAGACTTTAAGGGTTTGAAAGTCTTTCTTGGAGGGAATGTCAGGCAGGTGTCACTTAGGAAACCAAAAAATTCCCCCATCTAAAACCTGAATGATGGCTTAGATGGGTGGGGTTGGCTACCTGGTATTCTAGATGAGGCATGGGGGTCTAGGCAATTACCATGACTCCATAATGAGCAATGACCTTAAAGCTAATGCCTGGAATGCCACTGGTGTAAAGAATGGTAGGGAGAAACTGCATCTTTAATATACTAAGGTCAAATATGATTTCCTCCAGGAGACCTAGTGATATAGGGATTTATTGTGTGAGGATTACTACACCTTAGATTGTAATGCTATGCCTTCTAGAAAGGGCCATACAAAGAAGGGAGTAGCTTGCCTGTTATCAAATAACCCTAAATGGAAGTTTGACTATTATAGAGACCCTAGTAATTTGTTTGTGGCCCTAACCATGTATGCTCCCAGCGTGGTCCAGTTTTGATTCCCCTCTTATTGGTTAATGCTTACATTCCCCCTGATGCTGCCTATGATATTCTTTTGTAGAGGGTCTTTTCCCCATGGATTCTCTAGCATCATACACACATTTCTCCCAGGAAAAAGGCAATTCTAGACTATGTAGTGAAAGGTTGTACCTCATTCACTTTGTTAGGTGACTCAAATGCCATAAACAACCCCCTTAGTGATCGTAGCCTCACTGTATTCTCCCTGGAACTGAATATGTTACCCACGGGGTCATGGAAGTTTGATGGGTTGCGATCTAAGTGGGATGAAAACACAGGGGAGACACAGTGGGATCACAGGATGGTTACAAGTTCGAGTATAACAGAAACTACTCTGACAATGTTCGAAACCTGGACGAGGGATGAAGTGGAAAACCTTGGTAGGTTTATGAAGCAGCTGTTAGTAGGGGCAACAGCAAAATCTTCTAAGAGTAAGTTCAAGGTGATTCTCTGTCCATTACTCCTTTTGAAGGGAAATTAATGCCTTAGTTATAAGTCAATACATAGTACACTCTTCTGAAAGGAATACAAGGCTATCGCTGTTAAGGAGGAGAAGAAGGTGTTTGAAGGCCCGACAAAAAAGGGAAGCATGGGACAGGCTTTGGAGTAACCTAAGGGAAGCTGCAGTAAAAGTGCAGGTAAGATGTTTCTGTTTCTTGGTCACAGAAGAATGTGGGTCAAGAGTGTTTTCATCTCCCATAGCTATTGACCAGGTTTGATGGATTGAGTTTATTTCTAACCTTTATGCACTTAATGAGGATGAGGTGGAATGGCCCATTGATAAAGGGGATTTGCCTCCTTATGATTTCCCTTCTGAAAAAGAGATGGAGTTGGCTATTCAAGGAATGCATTCCTCTGGCTCGATGGGCCCAGATGATTTACGAATTTCAGTAATTAAACAAGACATCCACTCCTGGAGCAAGATTTTATTTTTGGTTTTTAAAAGTTGTTACAAAAACAAAAAAAATCCCCCTCTTTGACAGGAAGTAGTATAGTGCCACTGTTCAAGAAGGGCAATCAAAATTTCCCATGTAATTATGGCCGAATCACTCTCTTAGATGCGATGGGCAAAGTTTCTACTGTCCTGGTTAAGTGAGTGGGTGGAAGAAAATAAAATCATTCCCGTCGAGCAAACGGGTTTAGGAGCAAACATAGCAGCCCTTTAAGTGATTCATGAAAAATATGTAAAAGCTAGAAGAAGAGTGGTTTATACAACCTTCATAAACTTCTCAATTGTATTTGATAAAGTGGATCGAGCCTTGCTGTGGGGAAAGCTTGCTACCCTGGGTATCCAGAGCACACTATTAGATCTAGTTATATCGCTACATACTTCGACCTGGTGCAGAGTATTATTAGACGGTGATAGAGGCCTGTCCTAAGAAATAGCTCTTTCGAATGGGTGCCTGTAGGAGGCTGGCCTGGCTTGTAGTGGGTACCAAGGGGTACTTACACTCTGTACCAGGTCCAGTTATCCCTTATTAGTGTAGAAGAGGTGTTTCTAGCAGCTTAGGCTGATAGAAGGTAGCTATAGCAGAGCAGCTTAGGCTGAACTAGGAGACATGCAAAGCTCCTACTATACCACTGGTGTCATATGCACAATATCATAAGAAAACACAATACACAGACATACTAAAAATAAAGGTACTTTATTTTTATGACAATATGCCAAAAGTATCTCAGTGAGTACCCTCAGTATGAGGATGCCAAATATACACTAGATATATGTACACAATACCAAAAATATGCAGTAATAGCAAAATGAAGTTATGCAAGCAGTGTAAAGTTACAGTAGATTGCAATAGGAGCACATAGGTATAGGGGCAACACAAACCATATACTCCAAAAGTGGAATGCGAACCACGAATGGACCCCCAACCTATGTGAGCTTGTAGAGGGTCGCTGGGGCTGTAAGAAAACAGTGAGGGTTAGAAAAATAGCCCACCCCAAGACCCTGAAAAGTAGGTGTAAAGTGCACCTATAACCCCCAGAGAGCACAGAAGTCGTGATAGGGGGATTCTGCAAGGAAGACCAACACCAGCAATGCAACAACAGTGGATTTCCAGACCTGAGTACCTGTGAAACAAGGTGGACCAAGTCCAAGAGTCGCGATAATGTCGAGAGTGGACAGATGCCCAGGAAGTGCCAGCTGAGGGTGCAAAGGAGCTGCCACCGGGTGGAAGAAGCTTGGTGTTTTGCAAGAACGAAGAGGACTAGGAACTTCCCCTTTGGAGAATGGATGTCCCACGTTGTGAAGAAGCTTGCAGAGGGGTTCCCATGCAGAAAGACCGCAAACAAGCCTTGCTAGCTGCAAGGGTCACGGTTAGGGTTTTTGGATGCTGCTGTGGCCCAGGAGGGACCAGGATGTTGCCACTTGGGTGAGGAGACAGAGGGGGTGCCCAGCAAGTCAGGGGGCCCTTACAGAAGCAGGCAGCACCCGCAGAAGTACCGGAACAGGCACTTAGAAGAGGAGTGAACTGTAGTCCACCCGAAGTCACAAAAGGGAGTCCAACGACGCCGGAGGACAACTCAGAAGGTTGTGCACTGCAGGTTAGAGTGTTGGGGACCCAGGCTTGGCTGTGCACAAAGGAAATCCTGGAAGAGTGCACAGGAGCTGGAGCAGCTGCAAATCATGCGGTACCCAGCAATGCAGTCTAGCATGGGGGGGCAAGGACTTACCTCCACCAAACTTGGACTGAAGAATCACTGGACTGTGGGAGTCACTTGGACAGAGCTGCTGAATTCCAGGGACCACGCTCGTTGTGCTGAGAGGGGACCCAGAGGACCGGTGATGCAGTCTTTTGTTGCCTGCGGTTGCAGGGGGAACATTCCGTCGACCCACGGGAGATTTCTTCAGAGCTCCTGGTGCAAGAAGGAGGCAGGTTGCCCCCAGAGCATGCACCACCAGGAAACAGGCGAGAAAGCCAGCAGGATGAAGCGATACAAGGTTGCAGTAGTCGTCTTTGCTACTTTGTTCTGGTTTTGCAGGCGTCCTGAGCAGTCAGTGGTCGATCCTTTGGCAGAAGGTGAAGAGGGAGATACAGAGGAACTCTGACGAGCTCTTGCATTCGGTATCTGAAGAATTCCCCAAAGCAGAGACCCTAAATAGCCAGAAAAG
Organism: Pleurodeles waltl; assembly: GCF_031143425.1. Lineage (NCBI taxonomy): Eukaryota > Metazoa > Chordata > Amphibia > Caudata > Salamandridae > Pleurodeles > Pleurodeles waltl. Next base: position 398,332,729 of record NC_090439.1, read on the forward strand.
GAGGTTTGGCTACCTAGGAAGGAGGATAGGCTTGTAACACAGGAATGAGCCTATCAGAAGGAGTCTCTGACGCCACCTGCTGGTCCTGGCCACTCAGAGCAGTCCAGTGTGCCAGCACACCTCTGAATCCAAGATGGCAGAGGTCTGGGGCACGCTGGAGGAGCTCTGGGCGCCTCCCCTGGGAGGTGCAGGTCAGGGGAGTGGTCACTCCCCTTTCCTTTGTCCAGTTTCGTGCCAGAGCAGGGCTGGGGGATCCCTGAACCAGTGTAGACTGGCTTATGCAGAGATGGGCACCATCTGTGCCCATTAAAGCATTTCCAGAGGCTGGGGGAGGCTACTCCTCCCCAGCCCTGACACCTTTTTCCAAAGGGAGAGCGTGTAACACCCTCTCTCTGAGGAAGTCCTTTGTTCTGCTTTCCTTGGCCAAGCCTGGCTGGACCCCAGGAGGGCAGAAACCTGTCTGAGGGGTTGGCAGCAGCAGCCGCTGCAGTGAAACCCCAGGAAAGGTAGCTTGGCAGTACCCGAGTCTGTGCTAGAGACTCGGGGGATCATGGAATTGTCTCCCCAATGCCAGAATGGCATTGGGGTGACAATTCCATGATCTTAGACATGTTACATGGCCATGATCGGAGTTACCATTGTGACGCTATACATAGGTAGTGACCTATGTATAGTGCACCCGTGAAATGGTGTCCCCGCACTCACAAAGTCCGGGGAATTTGCCCTGAACGATGTGGGGGCACCTTGGCTAGTGCCAGGGTGCCCACACACTAAGGGGGTTATTCTAACTTTGGAGGAGGTGTTAATCCGTCCCAAAAGTGACGGAAAAGTGACGGATTTACCACCAGCCGTATTACGAGTCCATTATATCCTATGGAACTCGTAATACGGCTGGTGGTATATCCGTCACTTTACCGTCACTTTTGGGACGGATTAACACTCCTCCAAAGTTAGAATGACCCCCTAAGTAACTTAGTACCCAACCTTCACCAGGTGAAGGTTAGACATATAGGTGACTTATAAGTTACTTAAGTGCAGTGGTAAATGGCTGTGAAATAACGTGGGCGTTATTTAACTCAGGCTGCAGTGGCAGGCCTGTGTAAGAATTGTCAGAGCTCCCTATGGGTGGCAAAAGAAATGCTGCAGCCCATAGGGATCTCCTGGAACCCCAATTCCCTGGGTACCTCAGTACCATATACTAGGGAATTATAAGGGTGTTCCAGTATGCCAATGTGAATTGGTGAAATTGGTCACTAGCCTGTTAGTGACAATTTAGAAAGCAGAGAGAGCATAACCACTGAGGTTCTGATTAGCAGAGCCTCAGTGAGACAGTTAGGGGGTCATTTTGACCTTGGCGGACGGCGGAGGCCGTCCGCCAAGGTACCGCCGCTGAATGACCGCACCGCGGTCAAAAGACCGCGGCAGCCATTCAGACATTTCCTCTGGGCCGGCGGGCGCTCTCCAAAAGAGCGCCCGCCGGCCCAGAGGAAATGCCCCTGCAACGAGGACGCCGGCTCAGAATTGAGCCGGCGTAGTTGCAGGGGTGCGACGGGTGCAGTTGCACCCGTCGCGTATTTCAGTGTCTGCTTAGCAGACACTGAAATACTTTGCGGGGCCCTCTTACGGGGGCCCCTGCAGTGCCCATGCCATGGGCATGGGCACTGCAGGGGCCCCCAGGGGCCCCGCGGCACCCCCTACCGCCACCGCCAGGAACAGGATGGCGGTAGGGGGTGTCAGAATCCCCATGGCTGCGGAGCGCGCTCCGCAGCCATGGAGGATTCACAAGGGCAGTGGTAAACCGGCGGGAGACCGCCGGTTTACCCTTTCTGGCCGCGGCTGAACCGCCGCGGTCAGAATGCCCTCGGGAGCACCGCCAGCCTGTTGGCGGTGCTCCCGTGGTCGGTGACCCTGGCGGTCACCGGCCGCCAGGGTCAGAATGACCCCCTTAGTCATCACACAGGGAACACATACAGGGCACACTTATGAGCACTGGGGCCCTGACTGGCAGGGTCCCAGTGACACATACACTAAAACAACATATATACAGTGAAATATGGGGGTAACATGCCAGGCAAGATGGTACTTTCCTACAGTGCCTCTTAGCTCCACTTGTTTTTTCTTTATATATTTCAGATCTCCGCACTCATTTACATCAGAGTGAGGGATTTGCCCCGTTGGTGGTTGTTAGACCTGCCTCCCTCCACGTTTTAGATACTGTTTTTGCTGATTTTCAGACTCTGCCACTTTACCACTGCTAACCAGTGCTAAAGTGCAGATGCTCTCTCCCTTTAAACATGGTAACAATGGATCATACCCAAATGGACTATTTAATTTACTTATAAGTCCCTAGTAGAGTGCACTATATGTGTCCAGGGCCTGTAGATTAAATGCTACTAGTGAGACTGCAGCACTGATTGTGCCACGCACTTAAGTAGCCCCTTAACCTTTTCTCAGGCCTGCCATTGCAAGGCCAGTGTGTGCAGGTTCACTGCCAATTCGACTTGGCATTTAAAAGTACTTGCCAAGCCTAAAACTCCCCTTTTCTACATATAAGACGCCCCTAAGGTATGCCCGAGGTAACCCATAGGACAGGATGCTGTGTAGGCAAAAGGCAGGACATGTACCTGTGTAGTTTACATGTCCTGGTAGTGTAAAACTCCTAAATTCGTTTTTACACTTCTGTGAGGCCTGCTCCCTTCATAGGCTAACATTGGGGCTGCGCTGATACATTGTTTGAGTGGTAGCTGCTGATCTGAAAGGAGTAGGAAGGCCATATGTAGTATGGCGAGAATGGTGATACAAAAATCCTGCTGACTGGTAAAGTTGGATTTAATATTACTATTTTAGAAATGCCACTTTTAGATAGTGACCATTTCTGTGCACTTAAATCTTTCTGTGCCTTACAATCCACGTCTGGCTGGGTTTAGTTGACAGCTCCCTGGTGCATTCACTCAGACACACCCCAAACACAGGATACTCAGCCTCACCTGCATACATCTGTATTTTGAATGGGTCTTCTTAGGCATGGAGGGTGGAGGGTGGAGGGCCTGACACTTGCTAGTGCAGTAGCCTGCCCTCACATAAAAGACTGCCATACCCGCTACTGGGACCCTGGCAGACAAGATTGAAGTGAAAGGGGACCTTGTGCACTTCTAAGCCACTCTTTGAAGTCTCTCCCACTTCAAAAGCACATTTGGGTATTTAAACAGGGTCTCTGCCCCTACCAACTCAGACACTTCCTGGAGGAGAAACTTGAACCAGAACCTGCATCCTGCCATAAAGAACTGCCTTTCTGCCCAAAGGACTCACCTGTTTGCTTTCTGTTAAGGACTGCTGCCTTTCTGTTGCCTTGCTGCCTTGCTGCTCTCTGGCTGTGGTGAAGAAGTGCTCTCCAAGGGCTTGGATAGAGCTTGCCTCCTGTTCCCTGAAGTCTCAGGACCAAAAAGACCTCATCTCTACAAGAAGGACTCCTTGTGCGGCGAAATTTGACGCACAGCCTGCCAGAAATGATGCACAGCCTACACCGCGGTGAAAATTTCACTGCATGCCGAACCGGAAAAATGCAGCCTGACTTCGCTTCAAGAGGATCGATGCAGCGCTAGCATAGCAACCGGAAATTAGACGCACGGCCCGCTGGAATGACACACTGCTGAACAGGAACGTTGCAGCCCGACTTCCAGAGAGGAATTGATGCAGCGCCTGCCGTGTGGTAGAAAATTCGACGCAATGGCCACCAAATCGATGCAGCTCCTGAGACTTCATCCTGCCAGCGCAGGAAATCCATGCATCGTCCCCGGGGCATCCGAAAACCCCGCAACCCGAAGAGGATCCACGACTGAGCACCTGAAATCGACGCACAGCCATCCCTGCGCAAAAACAAAATGACGCATCGCTGTGTGCCGCCCGAGAAATCAATACACACTCCTTTGTTTCCACGCACCTCCTCCTCTGCAGTTCTTTGCAGAGATTTTTCACGCGAACCAGGTACTTTGTGCTTGAAAAATACTTTGTTTGCTTTTAAAAGACTTAAGACACTTTATATCACTTTTAAGTGATATCTCAACATATACTTATTGCATTTTAATTGTTTTGACCTGCATTTAGCCAGATAAATATTATATATTTTTCTAAACACTGTGTGGTGTATTTTTGTGGTGCTATACTGCGTTGTTGTATGATTTATTGCACAAATACTTTACACATTGCCTTCTAAGTTAAGTCTGACTGCTCAGTGCCAAGCTACCAGAGGGTGGGCACAGGATAATTTGAATTGTGTGTGACTTACCCTGACTAGAGCGAGGGTCCTTGCTTGGACAGGGGGTAACCTGACTGCCAACCAAAGATCCCTTTTCTAACAGTGGTAAATCTGTAGTTTGTCTATTATATGCAGACAATTTATTAATCCTAGATTTTACCCTGAAAAGATTAAAAAATCCTCTCCAGACATTGAAACAGTACAGAGATGCCTATTTCCTAAAGATTCACATCTCAAAAAGTAAAATTATGTGCCTCCATGGAAAAAATAAATAATCTTCAATGGTCCCCGGGGGCACAATAGTTAGAAATCGTGAGTTCATATACCTTCCTGGGGAAGATAATGTGTAATCACGAAAGGATCGCTTGTGGACGTCCTTTCTCAGTGTCGGAAGCGGTGACTGTTCTGCTTTCCTTCTCTTATCTCATGACCGAGCTTACAAAACCTCTCTGGAATGCACTTCTTAGTTTAAAGAAGACATTTATTGTTATTATTACTTCACCACGAGGTTCCTGAGAGACAAAATTAGTAGGTTGGAAGCACACGTTCAAAAGTAGTCGCAGCAATGAAAGCAAAATATATCAAAGTACTTCTCAGTTGCAATGTACACAGCAAATACATGTGATTATATTATAGCATAACTTCAAAGCAAAGCATAAAAGTCAAAATTGCATTACCGTAGGGCAAGGCTGTAGGGCCTATAACTCAGCTTCATCTTTCTGGGGCTTCAAGTTGATGACTCCGGTTCAACTGCGAGAAAGAGATTTTCTACCCAAACGGGGACAGGCAACTGACGTCTGGTTCCTGTCTGAAGTCAAGATAGTTTCTAACTATTTCTGCCGTTGCCCAGAGCATCGTTCCAAAAACGTGCCCCCTCCTCTCAGACTCAGGAAAACTAAGCAAGCCTTTGGAGACTGGCCAGATCTCCTAGACCCCTCCTCTTCCCAAGGCTGAGCAGAAAGGAAAACACCAAATGTACTCTTTCTTATCAGCTAGGATCTGGTGTGAAAAACACAGCTCGGTCTATCATGTGGAAAAACACAGCTTGGAAAAACACAGCTCATCTGCAATGTCTCAACGGCAATGTCTAACTCCACGTTAAAGCCAATAGGCAGCTGACCTGAATACAGAATGTAATGGCTAACCTAAATACCAAATGTAATGTCTAATGCCATGTTAAAGCCAATAGGCAGCTGACCTAAATACAGAATGTAATGGCTAACTCCATGTTAAAGCCAATAGGCAGCTAAACTGAACACAACATGTAATGTGCTACTGGTGAACATAGAGCAACTAATATGCGCAGTGGTGAAACACAAAGTCATTGGTCAAACACAATTAATAGCATCACAGTAACTCAGCGCTTTTGGCGCTCGCGGTGTCTGCGGTCAGAGGTGGAGGCAGAGGGCTTGTGCCTCGCGTGCTCTGTTGACTTTGTTGACATTGGCGTTTACGGATCCGGTGTTTACGGCGGCGGAAGAGGCGTACGAGTAGCTCGGCTCCAGCCCGGTATGAGACTCCATCTGCCCTCTGTACTCTGTATCTCATCCCACATCAGTAGAGATAGGAGGTTGGGGATGAAGGTGAAGACCCCCGAGCCCTCCGAGCCCCCAGGGCTTCCAGGATCAGCTCCAGGAAGGGGCCAGAGAGGCCACTTCCCTGGCTGCCAGGGAATTCTAACGAAGGCAGCGGAGGAGCCAAACGGAGGTGTGTGGAGGCTTTTTTTTAAGTGGAGGAAAATTGCCAGAGAAGGTGACAGGCTGTGCACCGTAAGTACCTACAAAGAGGTTGCAAGGGCTGGGTGTCTTTCAAATAATCTTTTAAGACTCCTTCTCCACTGCCAAGGGTCAAGCACTGTGGCGACCATACCAAGCCATTTAAACTATCGGCTACATCTGGGCTTTATTATTGGCAATCTACCTAAGTAATATCTGGCCTGCACCTAGGATTTGTTTACTGACTCTCAAGCAATTAATCTGACAGTGGCCCTCTCCTGCAGAAAAACGGCACTGCTTTGCTTCTAGCTGTGTCCCTTGCCAAGCCAAAACCTGCCAAAGCTTGTTGCTTGCTAAATTTCCACACAATTTTTTGTGTTAACCAGACTGCCTACTGCTCATTGTTTACTGCCACTTTGCGAGCACGGCAGCGCAGCGTAGAGGTTGGGTGAATCCAGGCCCCCACAGAATCGGCTCAGCCAGGTCTGGGTGCGGCTTGTGGAGGCTAGCCGGTTGCTAAACACCTGAGGTGTGGAGGTGCACCCACAAAACCTAGGGTTCTCTGGAGGTGCCGGAGAAGTAATCAGTTGGCCTAGTAGGATTCCCTTGGCTGCCATAGTAAGACCGTTCCCTTAGCAACCTAAAAGGCACCAGTAGCTTGGCTGGGATAGTACCAGAAGAGGACCACACATGCTTGTGCTCCTCAAAACCAGAGGTGTGGCGGCGTGTCTATCTGACAGGAAAAGAAAAAAAGAAAAAAGGAAAAAAAGATGGATTGGACCTAATCAGGAGCCAGCAGTAAACTTGGGCTCATGCCCCTCATCTGAGGTGTGGCAGCGCATTGTTTCAGACTAAGTCAGGAGGAATAACTAAAGGAAAATATTACAGAAGGCAAAGATGACGTCAGGGAAAGATAGGGCACTTCAGCCACAATCCAGGAGAAACAAGAAGCAGATTAAGCCCTCATCTTCACCTTCAACATCAAAAGGGGAAGAGAAAATAAAGACAAAGCATCAATCCCTGATCTCCCCTTTAGCCCCTTTCTTCAGCAGGCTTCAAAAATCAGTAAACGTCCCCCACAAAACTAAATTTTTAAAGGACCCTTTGGGTGTGATTTTTTCTTTTTCTAATGGCTCTGTGACTTTACCCCACCCAATCTCCCCCATAAAAAGTGAATGCAGTATGCTATATGAGCAAGACAATAAAAGTGGGGTTAAGGAGGAAGGGTGGACTGCAAAATTTACCCCTCAAAAAAATAAGATCCAAACTGAAGTCAACCCTAAAGAAAATGTTTTGGATTCAATCAATGACCTAGAATTACTGACCCTCCGGTCATCTTCACCATCTCCTGTTACCTCTACCTTTCCACCTTTGGGAGGCCAAACTGGCTTTCCTCATTTAGGCTTTCAACCTCTACTTGAGGTAAATGTAATGATCAAAAGAGCATTTGACTCTTCCTTAAGTGAACTTGCTGTGAGGCCGCAAGAGCATGGTAAAGCAAGGAAAAGGAATCATTCTTTTGAAACGACTCATATTTTAGAAAATCTTAATAATCCGGACTCGTTAAAATTAAGCCTTTCTTGCCATAACAGGGATTTGAGCCCCTCCACACTCATCTCCAACAAGCCCTGTAGGAAAGATATGGGGGTGCCCCTGCAAGAAGAAAAAATTGCAACCTCAGAAACTCAAATGGATACTTCTGTTCTTGAATGTAGATCCCTAAATGCATCCATTTTATCAAAATAAAAAATAACTGAACCCAAAGTCAAGGAGGAAAATGACGAGAATACACTGGATGAAAATGCGGTGTGGGATATCTTTTTCAAAAACTCACCGCTAACGCTGGATGCTCTGTCCTATCAGTCCTCTAAAATGGATGTCCAGGTGGATACATTGAATGCTATGGCTAAATCAGTAGCAGGGATTGACCAGAAGCTGGCAAACTTAAATAACTTGATTAAGTGAGCTCAGAATCTTGCTGAAATGACAATAACAGATTGCTCTTGTGAGCTCATAATCAATAAGCTGGCCACTCTCCCAGAAGCTCTAAACTCATTGATAGTAAACTTTAAAGAAAATCTAAATATTAAAAGGGAGGATTAAATTATTGCTAAAGAATGCCCCCCGTATCATGGGGAGGAGGGGGAAAATAAAAACCCCGGAAATAGAGAAAATTGGTGTCCGATGAAATTGACTGACAACGAGATAGAATCCCTTGAAGAACTGAGAAGTGACCAGGAAAGAGCTTGCAAGGAAAATTTAGGCTCTTTTGTCTCTCCCAAACCAGTGGGTCTTCCATTTCATCCAGTAAAGCCACCTACGAAAAGACAAAAGGAAATCAATGAAAAGCGAGAAATAAAAAAGGGACAGCCTCAATGGGCCCTCGGCTAAAAATTTGAGCCCCTCTTCAAACCTCGACTTAGGTGATGATATGCCAATGTCCAATGACCCCGTGTCAAACACAAAGGGTATTTCAATGGCAAATAAATTGTTCCCACTATTCAACACAAGAAGTACTGGAGTGAGGGGCCATTCCATCCGAAATCAAAAGGGGCAAACCGAAAACGATCAATACTCTTATGAGGGGGATATAAAAAGCAATGACCAACGAATTATGCTTATATCAAATGATATAAGCCATTCAAATCAGGAACCTCGGAATATTAAATTACATCAACGGTATAAACAAGCTGTAACGACTAGTCACATAATAAGCAGGAGGTCTATTGAAAGAGAGGGTATAACAATCACGGTCCCAAATTCTGAATATGCAGTGTACCAAGGGGTACAAACTGGAGCCCTACTGGCCCAACACCAGGCAAGAAAAGGAAGAACGCCAATTCCATCCTGGGAAGAAGAGTACCTAAGCAGATCAAAAGCAAAGCGAAAACCTACAAAATTAGAATGGTCTGATAGAGAGCCCCTGGTGGGGATGCAGGTAACAGAACATCCAAGGGCAGTTCAACTAGATGAACAGGTGGTCACTATAGGTAGGTCAAACTCCAGTCTGCCTAATGACTGTTTTCAGCTAATACTGGAACCACAATACCATTCTAGGGGTTGATATGATATCTTAAATAGGGGAAATATATTAAGCTATTACAAGCCATTCCTGCATTAAAAGACATAAAATCCACTGATATCGTCTCCATGGAGTTTTTACCAAGGGAAAAAACAAATGAAGGAGGCCTAAACGAATCAACCCTGGTAACCTGGAGATCATCACATTTGGTAAAAAGAGTTGTTAAAGAAAAATTCTCCTTTTTAAAAAGGAGAATCAAATTCATCATACCCAAAGAAGTAGGCTATCCTGACCCGTTAGAAGATCAAATTAATATGGCTAATCAATTTAAACCGAAAGAGTTGGATAAGCCTTTCTCGGTTGTGAGATCTGCAACTGGAAGGATGGAAGACTACACCTCAGGGTGCATTGTATCTAATACACACTCCTTATCACAGTTAGATGTAGGCTGGATATCGGAAATAATCCATCTAGAAAAATGTCAGTGACTTACGAGTAGTAGGGCGAACAATAGGTTGGGAACTTCGCATGATGACCCTCTCCAAGTTTTTTTTTCCCCAGCAACAAAGGAGAAAAGGTATGGCCATCCAAAGGTGGTATTAGCAATTTTTATCTCAGCAGGATTAAACATAGTATGTACTCGACTATATGAGGAAAATAAAGATTTCTTGCTAGTGAAGCTAGACGGGTGGAAAAAGGAATATTCCAGCCCTCTCTTGCTAATTAATGTCTATATCCATCCAGATGCCCGATCCAAAAAACATATATCTTCCAAATTGATAGACACAATTTTAACTGCCCATTAGGATGTAGGTCCGCTGGAGCTCCTAATAGCTGGGGACTTTAACCTGAAATTATTAAATCCCTTTCAAAGAGACTCACAAACCATACTGCAAGACCAATTATGGGCACTACCACAGCAGTCCCTGGGGGCAATAGAGTGAAGAAAAACTGGCACACTAGCTCTCTCCTCAGTAAAAGATCTTGAGGCTCTTGGGCTTAGACTTCTAAATGGAAGATATCCACAAAATATTCCACCAGCAACTACCTGCTACGTCACTGAAACCCAAGCGACAATTGACTATGCTGCAGCTTCCTTATTTCTGCTCACGTTAATTACAAAGTTTTATATTGTAAAATCAGATATGAGTGACCATGGCCAGCAATGCCTGGAGATAGGAGGTGGCCTTCCCAATTTTAACCTTGCACTAACTACACCAAGGGATATTACTACAAGAAACTATAAAAAACTCAGATGGTCTGAAAAGTCAAAGGAATCCATAGGTGAACAAGCAATGGCGATAACTGACAAATGCTATGTGGACATAACCAGGGACTTAATAACCATCTGGTTGACTTTTCTAGATAGATTTGTGGCTGGTCTTCTAGTAGACAGATCATGAAAGAAGTATCAAAATCAGGGGCGAGGTGCGAAAACAAACAAGAATATACATTTTTCAGCACACATGATTAAATTAAGAAAAGAACGAAATAGAGATTTAAGACTATATAACAAGAATCCAACATACTGTTATATTAAGGATGACTTACAAAATCAAAATAATATATATCAGAAACAAATTTGGGAATATAAACATCAAGAAAACCATGATTTTTGGGCAAAGTCCCTTTTCTTAAGTAAAAAATCAAATACACAAGGTTTTTGGAAAATGATAAATGACCTGAATAAAGCCCCGATGACCCAGACCAGCTCTAATATTTTGGAAGCCCTCTGGTTTGACTATCTAGGTCACCACTTTGACAAACAAAAGAGAGCCAGCAAAAAAAAAGAATTTAGAAGGGGAAATAAAAAAGTCAAGCCTTGAAAGAGTAAAATTAAAGCCCCTTACCCCCCAAAAGGGAACCGAAAAAATAATATGTACCACGGCCGAAATTATGAACTCAATAAAAAACAGCAGAAGTGGGGGTGCTCCTGGTCCAAATGGGATCCCAAATGCCTTGTTTAAATTGAATCCTGCCTTTTGGGGTAAAAAAATGGCCTTGACTTTCAACCATTATATAGCTCTAGGAAATATTCCACAATCTTCGAGGGGGGCGTTAATCCATCCAATATTCAAAGGAGGTAGCACATCAAAACCTTAGAGTTTTTGATTAATTGTCTTAATGGATGTAGAAGCTAAATACTATGCAAGGATTTTATTGGAGCATCTTCGGAGGTGGGCAACTGAAAATAGTATAATTCCCTCTAATCAGACCGGTTTTGTAAAGGGCCTGGGTATGGCTGCAAATATTATAACTCTATCCATGGTTATTGATAAATGTAAACCAAAAAATCAACCCTTGTATCTGTGTTTTTAAATCGGCCTTTGCTTTGGCACAGCGATCTCTTCTATGGGAGAAATTAGCTTCCTGGGAGATACCGGAGAATCTGTTAAAAGCAATTCAGCAGCTACACACAGATACATGGATAAGAATTAAGATAGGGGATGGATCTCTCCTTTTAAGGGAAATTAAGACAAAACAAGGACTGAAACAGGGTTTGCTTGCTGGCACCATATCTCCTTAATCTTTTCCTATCAGACTTGACTGCGGAAGTAAATAATGTAAATGTGCACTCTCCAAAACTCGGTGATATGACAATTTCAAACTTGCTATATGCTAATGATGTAGTACTCCTGAGTCAAACCAAAGTAGGGCTACGGTGGCTCATCGTAAAGATATTTGAATATGCTGAGCAGAATGGAATGGAAATTAATCAGACAAAAAAACAAAATAATGGTAATCAGTCAAAAAAACTTCTAATTTAAAAAAATGGTCCATGCAAAGGAGTGGTTTGGAACAAGTAAATCAGTATAGATACCTAGCTGTACTCTTTGATGAACGGGGTTCCTTTCTCCCCCAGAAACAGGAGCTATACACGAAAGGAAATGTTTTACTTGTTCGATTTCCGCGCTTTTAAAAAACTACTTACCAGCCCTATCTACCGGCCCTTACTTCAAGTCATTGCAGCTAAAATAATTCCAACTTTAGGATACGAAAGTTAAGCACAAGAGCTTATTAGCCACCAGATCGCATTCCTGGATGGTAATAAACTAGTATAAACTCTTGAAATATCAGCCATATCTGGAGGCTGGACGGACAAAGTCAGACAAGGACCTTTTCATCAAATATCGATTTGGCATCATTCCCAGTGGTGCCCATCTAGTCCAGTAGGAACGCCCTGCAATAATCCCTCAGTGTAGGTTGTGTGGCCGTGGTCAAGAAGGTATAATTAATTTGATCTGTATTTGTAATGACCTATGAAGTGAACGCAAATCTCTATTGAAGGCAGCATTCAATCAAAGGGTCATACAGTTTTGCAGGCAAGCGGTGATTGCCTGTTTTAAACATTCTGACGAAGTCTTTACGCTTAATATAAAAGATTTTTTTTATCAAAGTTCATAATTAGTATAAATATAATAAATATAAAATATAATAAGTCTTCGTACAGAATTTACGAAATTACTTTTATCATTTATTCCAAATAGTATTCCGTACAGTATTTTAGAGTTTAACCCACAAGGGTTCGGTTAATTTGTACTCACCTCGGAATAGGAGGTACTTATTAGAAAAATTCTTAAATTATATTATCTTTATGCACATTAAGAATTTATAGTAGTCATCCCGGACTGTATATATTTTGTTTTAATTAGAATGATGTGAAGGATTGTTTTTTATTAACTATGCATTAAAAAAATAAACTTGAACTTGCTAATGTGTGGGAATCTCAGTAATAAGGCCCATATGGAAAATAATTTGTGTAAAGCAAGTTCCCATCAAGAGGTTTAGGGGCTTTACAGGGTGGCTAATAGGAGACACTTTTGACATCTTCAAGAGGTCTATTGTGCAAATATTCCAGTTTATTAACTGACACTTCTACATGGGGCCTTCTGAACTTGATGGAATGTAGAATCCTTAGAAAGCTCACCTGTATTAACACTGCTACCTCAGTGGCAACATTAAAGTTAGAGATGGACCTGAAAAGTGCACTTGCCCAGGGTTTGGCAGGGGTGGTATGCTGGGTTGCATGTCTTGATAGATTGAAGGCCGATGAAGAAAATAATCTAGGTGGATAATAATAACAGAAGGTTTACTATCTATAGAATCTTCTCTTACTCCTTAGAGATGTTATAGTTAGATTGTAATTTGGTATTTGCTCTAACACTGCTGCAACTAAAAGCCAATCTAAACCAGGCTCTATGGTCCCTATGTTTTCATGTCGATAGGGAAGCGTGACTGAAAAAGAGAGGCTTTCAGAATTTAATAGACCCCATTTTAGTAAAAAAAGTTGCAACCCTAGTTTACATGGAACGAAGAGGAAAGGGCTGTCTTTGGCAGTCTCGCTTAGGATTTTGAAGGCAAAATTTAATGGGCCAAAACTTGCCCCGCTTCTCCAGGTACTGCAAGCTAAACGTTTACCAACATTAACTTACAGCAGTGAACCGAGCAGTGAAGGGACGTCAATATTCTGGATAGCTTAGTAAATAACATGTCTCCAGCACAGATCAGGCTGGAGTTTGGTCTGACAAAACAGGCCCTGCAAAGCAAGGAGCCTTCATCATCTTTTGCGATAAAGCATGGAGGGTGCCACTTGACTCTCTCATGCATGCCTCACTTCAGTCTTGGTGGCTGCATGTGCCATTATTAGAGCTCAGCACAAGTGGCTTCATCTCCATACACTTCATGTTACTCTTGTTGCATTATGTGATGGTTAGTGTTGTGAATCCCCGCCACTAAGGGTCAGATTTATGGAAAGTAGCGCTGCACTGAGTGCAGCGCCACTTTCCCTGCGCCCCTTAGCAACCCCCTATTTCCACCATGTATGCACCGTATTTAAATTACGGTGCACCATGGCACAGGGTAGGGGGCAATAGTGTCCTTTTTCATGACGCTATTGATGTACTCTACAGGAGTAACGCCAAAATATTGGCGGTACTCCTGCAGAGTACATAGGGCCCCATTCTAATGAATGGAAGCCCCCTTTTAATGCCTGCTCTAGAGCAGGTGTGAAAAATGCCGTAAGAAATGGCGTAAGGAAATATTATAGATTTTCATACGCCATTTTTCTGGCTTCCCTAACGGGGGAACGCCCCCTTTCCATACATTATGCCTTGCGCAGGCATAATGTTGCACAAGGGGTTACAGAGTGGTGCAATGCATGCATTCTGCCACCCTGTAAATAAGACACGGGGATTTCGGCCTCGTTGGGCTACATTAACGTCAAAAACAATGACGTTAATGTGTCGCTCTGGGTGTCGCTAGGGCATTATAAATATGCCTTTAAAGCACATATTTATACTCTCTTTGCACCGGATTATTTTTTGTAAATTTTTTTTACGCTAATCTGGCTCAAACTAAACACCATATTTATACTTTGATGCTAGACCCGTCTAATGTGAAGATATCCTAGTGTACGCAATTTTCTGAATGCTTGAAACTGCCTTGAGTCAAGAATATGCAAGGTAGGCATTCCCGTCCAAAAATGACTTAAACACCTGTGCGCCATATTTACCCAACACTCAAAAATGACGCACGTCTGGTAGGCAGAGCCAGAAAATGGTGCAAATCCCGATTTGTGCCAACATTTTACGCCTGGGTCAGGGCATGTGATAAAATGGAGCAAACACACCACTACTTAATGAAAACTCACACAAGCAACATCATTGCTAAAAAAGGAAGACATGGAGATGCTACTCATGCAACATGCACGAAGACACAGAGCACAGGAGCAACAGCAGCATCTACCACCACACCAACATGGACTCCAAAGGCAACGCAGAAGGCAGGAGAGGATATTCAGGACCAGGACAACCTTTCAGGACCTCAGGGAACATGACATCATCCAGAGGTACAGACTAAACTGGCAAGCCATACAGCAGCTGCTGCGCCACATTGAGCAACAGTTGGCAGCTGAGGTGTGACACTGGTAGTCATGTTTGATATCCTGACCCAATGGAATCCATACCTATGGACAAATGACATATGCAAATAACAAGAGATGCCACTCTAGAGCCACACGGGACCAATTTAAAACTACACAGTGACAATGACATGGCCTTAACTGGCAGTACAACTTGGAAGATGAACCTTTCAAAATCACATCAATAACACTCAATCCCACACCCTTCCAAGCAATATGTCCTGTGTAAGGGGTGTGTAATGTGTGTTGCTGTAGGTCAAACACCATGAGACACATAGCATGATGACGCTGACTCTAATGAAGGTGACATGGAATTATTGAGGCAGTACAAACATCTCACATCACTCCTGGGGTAACATTGCCAGCTAGCAATAAGGAAGTGGACTGTGCTATGAAAACATGTGGATGTGACACTAATGCAAAGTGCACACTGCTACACATACGGATTGGGACAATTCCCCATATACATAACAGATGTACAGGCAGATGGACCTTCCTACACTAAAACCTTCACCCCCACAACCAAGTTAGCCAGCTTACCTGGAGCAAGTTTATTAGTGTAGGTACATGTTTGCACATGAGCCAACCCGGTGAGGACACAAAAATAGGTTTTCATAGAACTTGTCACACATGGATAATTGTGCATTGTCAATTGTGAACACTTCGGTGCTGCTAACTTATGGGGATGTGTTGTGCATTGTCATCTAGCCAAATCAAAGGGCCTCACTGTTGCATTTCACCTGCAATTATATATGTTGAATTGCATGGGATGTTCAGGCCATATAGTGCAACCATGTTACCACCACAGTGGAATCGATTGTGTGTGTCGAAGTATCATGTCACCTCCAGGGAAAGCACACGGATACTTCTTTCACATTACAATACGCATGGGAGATACACACGGAACAGCAAGTTTCTAAATATACCAGTGATATCATGTCAATCAGCCAAACACCAGTTTTGCTAGTCAAACAACCAAATGCAGAAAGAACATCACAGAAACCTAGGAACCCACACAATACCACAAACACAGATGAGTCACGGACGACACAAGATAACAACTGCCGTGCAAAGTGACAATTACGGTGCAACCAACAACAAAATATTTACCCTCATTTTCTCTTTTAACTGATCAGGGTTACAGGATCCAGCCATGGATCATGACCCCAATTGCCAACCCAAACACACCAGCAGATGAAGTACATCGTAGGACACGCACCATAGTTGAGCTGACTTTTGTCATCCTGAAGTCCAGATTCAGGTGCCTGGACATCACCGGAGGCAGCCTCTATATTCCCCTGAAATGTTCTGCAAGATCATTTTGACCTTTGCCATCCTGCACAACATTTGTGTGAGGAGGAACATTCCTCTCTATGAACCGGATAAACAAATGCCTGAAGAGGAGGAAGAGGAGGATGCTGTCCGTGAAAATGAGGGTGAACATCCAATCACAGCTGTAAGATTGCGTCAGAGACAACACATCGTACAAAACTTCTTCTGACTATAGTCACCATCACCACTTTGTTATCATATGTAATTAAACACCTCACTTACTCACTCAATCATTCTCTGGGTAATCATTTATGCATCACATGATCTCTAGGAATCATAATCAGAGTTTTGCCTCATGGAGAATTGCAGAAATACAAATATGCATACCGAAAAAACCACATCAAATTTGATGGGTATGAATGTACCGCAAACAGCACACACAGTGTTAATGACATATATACTGTCTATTTCACAGTTGAAGGGCAATATCAGAGGACCACAGCTATAAGACACATTCATGTTGCAACATGGTCCATTGCAGCATATGACACCCAACTAAGACACCATCAATCATAAGGTAAAAAAGTGCTTCATACATGAGGCAGTGGATGTGCAATTGCATTGGTAACAGGAATTTATGACCAGACCCTTGTCCGCAGTAAGTGTGACATTAGCTATCTCTGCAATGAGCATGTGTGACAAGAAGTTCATCAAACTTGAAAATAGATAGCACAAGTGCCCCAGGTATGACAAGCATTGCTCACAAGACATGCCCTTTGCAGTCCATCCCAGGTAATAAGTCCTGCCACTGCCATGTTTAAAGTCCCTCCCCACTCTTCTCTAGGGGGCGCTGTAAATGGACTATCTGTACCCTAAGAATCTTCATCTACACTCACCCAGACTCCCATTCTGACTCCTGTGTGCTTCCCTCTTCAGTATGGCGTGCCATAGTCATAGTTAATCAGTCTGCATGGACTTCAGGTCCGATAATGCACTGCCTGGTAGTCGGTAAGACCTGTAATCAGCTGTCCATTGCTTCCCATGTGAAAGGTCCAGTTGGCCCTTTGAACTTGATTCTCAACTCCTGAACTTGTGAGAGACTGAAGGTGCGCACACCTGTGAGCACTTCCATGCAGACCAGCCATTTGAACCTGCCGTGCCCTGGCTGCTGCCTGGAACTGCTTGGAAGCTGCCATTTTCTGAATCTCCTTGTTGTGCATTGGCGTACAAATCACTTATGTACCTGAGCCCTTGGGGAATTATGTAACAGTGCAGACCACAGCAGAAACTGTTTTTTGTTCCCACAGTGTTGTTCCTGCTTGTCCCAGTCAGCGTCTGCTCACTGTGTATTTGACTTGTTCATGTTTGTCCCTGACAGAGCCTGCATCCTGTTAGCCAGACTGGTTCCAGTCTTTGCGTTAACCATAGAGGTTCCCTGTGGCTACATTTGCCTCATAGTTGCTTTCCATGCCCTCTGATTCCTCCTGGGGTATTGGGTCTGGTAGGTTTACGATGAATCCTCAAATGTATAGTATAGTTTAATCAGTTTACTTATCGTATTCTGTTCTGGAACATGTATTCAAATGGCCTATTCCAGCCCCCATCCCTTTTCTGGTTTTGCATGTATTAATTAGTGCCAAACAGTGACAGTGTGCTATGGCTGTTTGCATGGATTTGGTACTGTGCCTCCAGCACAACAAACAAGGATTGCTAATGTGTATGTGAGGACAAAACATGTTTGTTCCCTGACGGTCCAGACACAGATTCATTTCTGCCGCCACCTTTTGATGGGGCTTGCATGGTGACTAGCTGTGAGATTAATCAGCACAGAGGCACTGATGTTCCCTGTTGCAGTGGGAATTTTAGAGCCCACAGTGTGAACAAATGTTGTGGTGAAACCTGCCTGTTTCCTATTACTGATCCATAATGTATTTGAGCACACCAAGGTTGCTCTGTCGTCAGCGTTCGAAAAGTTCTGCTGTGCCATAGCTGGACTATCCCCATGTGTGTCGTTAGTTGATCTTTGACTTTTGGTCAAATCTGCTTTGAAGGATACACTGTTAATTCAAGGGTTGACTCCACAGACTCATGACTAGACCTGCATTTAACTGTGACAACATGGAGGCCAATACTGACACAGGGTACACATGGCCACACACTTGAACTGGACACCATTGTGCAATGAACCACTGGAAATATGTGAACACATGCAGCATGGTCTGCTGGTCCTTCACAGCCACAGGAGAAACATAGGTCATTTACATGACTCAAACTGTGGTGTACATAATAATTTTAGGATTGGATTTGAGACTCTGTATCACAAACACTGTACCTACCTAGCATGTTCAAATGCCTGACTCATGGGTAGTATACACACAAGTGACCATGAAGTGGTATCCAAAATGTCATTACATGTGAGGGGTAACAAATCTGAAATAGCCATTATCAACCGTCCTCGATCTTTCCTGTGTATAGTTAGTAATGGGAAATGTTTTGTCCCCAAAGTTAAGGAAGTATAAGACGCAACAGATATAACAAACACATATCATGACTGATGTACCTCAATGAATGGCATCTGATGGCTATACACATTTATACCACATTCATACATGCACATTACGCCAAACTTTTCTCATGACTTTCCCACAGAGACACAACAATAATTTGAACAGACAATTCACAGACACAAACACACAGGCCATGAGTCTATTTGTTTAGTAGTGTAGCCTTGCTGTCCTCTATTGATGCAACACCTCCTCAAACAAAAAAATACCTATTCTATTTCCAAAGTTTGTGTTGCTTTTGCATCAGTTAAGAGAGCTAATCCTGCACAACAACATGAGTATTATGGGCTGCAGTAGTATGGTCTGCCACATGTGCACAGACACTATAAAGCACACTGCAGGTCATACATCCTATCTTTGTATAGTTATAGGCTGCATGCATGTAATAAATTGAAAAATCACACAAACACAGTTTAAGAAAACTGACACTCACACACATTATACATCAATTGGTCCCTAGCGTTAATTCTACCACCGCACCCCAGGAAAAGCGGTTATCCATTTAAAATGTATTGATCCTTGAATGCGGGGGAATTTTGATGCATGTGTGTCAAAAAATAGTGACGCAAACCCCGTAATCATCATAAAATTACACGCAATACAAAAACAACGGCCCGCAATTGAGACAGGAAGTGATTTAATAGGATATCCTGTACAGTGGGTGTACTTTCACTTTCACTTTGCAATCTTGCGATTATTCTAGACTGTGTGGCTGTGTCTTGAGTTGTCTCTGTGAATATTGTGAATTTGTGTCCTGTGTGCAATTGATATTGCATTTTGGTGTTTTGTAAGTGTCTGTGGTATCCTGTGTAAGTGTTTTTTTGTCATTTAATGTAATTAGATTTATTTTTGTACTGTTGGGAGTCTGTTTGTGGGTATTGTTAGTTGGGGTATTGTTGGGCTGCCTGTGGGTTAATTAAGTTTCCTTTACCTACCTCCTTTCCCTGTTTTTCCCTCTTTACCCTTTTCTCTCCTAATTTTGTTGAGATGTTGGGAAGGCCAGGTCTGGGGCGAATGGGTGAGGAGGAGCTCGGGGCATTTGTGTGGCTGGTGTGCCACTTCCTCCCCTGATGTTGGAGGCTGGGGGCCGGGTGATACAGGGGTACCACACGGAGGCAAGATCAGCACAACAGACCACCAGCTGAAGCATCGCTGGGCTGACCTGGTGGCCCCAGAGCAGGACCTGCTGGACCACCTGGGTGTGGTGATTGGTGACCCTGTTGGTGAGTACAAAATTGACTAATATGTACAGTACAATGCTCTGGAGTGACAGTAGCAGATTTTGTGACATGCTGCATGCAATGTTTGTGGACATGTGGAATGCAAGTTAACAAACTGTGGCCCTGATTTATACAATTTTTACAAGGCATTACGTCATTTGTTGACGCAAAAGCCACGCAAACTTACAAAAGGCAAATGTATCTTGTAAATTAGTGCCACTTTTGCGTCAATAGATGATGGTAATGCGGCACAAACAAAATTATTACTCAGGGCCTGTGAGTGTACCAGCAATGGGATGTATTTCACATGCTAATACAAGGAACCAATGTAGTCCCCAGTTTTTTTTTGATCATGTCTGAACAGTATTCATGGTCATACGTACAAAGCTCTTCCTGACCTCTGCTATTATCTTAGGCCGATATTTCTACTTTGTTTGAGTTGCATTGCATTATTTCTGGATTCAAAAGTATAGCACACTTGCTACAATCAAATTTATTTTGGTAATTTCCATAGCTGTAGCATAAACAAATGAGGCAAATGCAACACAAAAAAATTACACATCTGGCCCTAAGTTCATTGTTTCTGTGTGTTTACGCCTGGACAGATAATCTTTCACATGGCCAAACCCAAATGTGCCAGGATGCTACCAGATTGCAGTAACACAAAACAGGTTAATCTCGTGGCTTTTCGGAGTAGGTGCAAATCAACCCACATGAGCATCACAGTTACTCACTGTCCCTTGATGCACAAGCCACATCATCCAGGCGATCTGAACTTCCATCTAGAAAACAACAACGACGTCAACACCAGCTACCTGCTGGAAAACCTCGCAAACCTCGGCCTCAAACAACTCGTCACATCGCCCACTCACACAGCAGGCCACACACTCGACCCCATCTTCTCTGCCAGCAGCCACGTCTCATTCAGCCACACCACCGAACTCGGCTGGACAGACCACCGCTGCATCCACTTCTCCTACCAGAAACCAGCCACTCACCACCACCGCACACAACCCCCCCGACGCAACTGGAGCAAATTCTCAGCAGAACAACTGATCTCCACCCTTGCCCAGGCCCTGCCGCCAGGAACCCTGGACCCCGACACAGCCGCCATCAACCTGCATTGCTGGATAGAAGACTGCACCAACACCCTAGCGCTGCTCAAAAAAACAATCAAACACCCTCCACAGCCACAAGACCTAGCGTCAGGATCCTACCGAAACAAACCACAATGCACTCAAGGAGTCAATCCGCAAGCATCACCAGTTGATCCACACCACCAAAAGAACCCTCTTCAAAAGCCGCATAGACAACAACGCTCACAACAGTAAAGAACTCTTCGGCATTGTCAAAGAGCTATCAAATCCCAGGATCTGCTCCAATGAACCCCAGCCTTCGCAGGAGCTCTGCTTTCCCCTCGCCACCCATTTCCACCGCAAGATAGAAGAAATCCACAACAGCTTTAACCCCAAGACCCACCTACAGACCACAGGCACCATCGAACCCAACTCCCCAAGCAACACCAACCTCCTCCACCCCTGGACCCTCGTCAACAAAGAAGACATTGCCAACACCATGGCCTCCATCCACTCCGGATCCCCAACGGACCCTTGCCCACACCACATCTTCAATAAAGCAAGCAACATCATCGCTCCCCACCTCTGCGACACCATCAACAGCTCCTTCGAGTCAGACACCTTCCCGGAAATCTGGAAACATGCAGAAGTCAACGCCCTACTGAAGAAACCCAAGGCGGACCCAGATGACCCGAAAAACTACCGGCCGATCTCCCTCCTTCCCTTCCCAGCCGAGGTCATCGAAAAAAGCGTCAACTCCAAACTTTTCCGTTTCCTGGAAGACTGCAAGGCGCTCAACACCACCCAATCCGGATTCCCAAAAAATCACAGCACTGAGACCACACTCGCTGCCACGGATGACATCAGGACCATGCGCGACGAAGGCGAAACCGCAGCACTCATCCTCCTGGACCTATCTGCAGCCTTCGACACGGTATGTCATCACACCCTCCGCACACGACTGTGTGTCCACGACAAGGCTCTTGACTGGATCTTGTCATTTCTCACCAGCAGAACCCAGAGAATCTGTATCCCGCCATTCCTGTCAGAAGCCTCCAAGATCATCTGTGGCGTCCCCCAGGGATCATCCCTCAGACCAACACTCTTCAATGTTTACATGGCCCCACTCGCCAACATTGCACGGAACCACCACATCAACATAGTTTCCTATGCAGACGACACCCAGCTAATCCTCTCCCTCATGGAAGACCCTACAACTGCAAAAATCAACCTCCACAATGGACTTCAAGCCATCTCCAGCTGGATGGAATCAAGCCGCCTCAAGCTAAACACCGATAAAATAGAGATCCTTATCTTCGGCTCCGACCCCTCAGCGTGGAACAACTCCTGGTGGCCCAGCTCCCTAAGTACCGCACCTTCGCCCACCACCCACGCACGCAACCTGGGTTTCATCTTGGACTCCACCCTCAGCATGACACAGCAGGTCAACACAATCTCCTCTTCCTGCTACAACACTCTCTGCATGCTCCACAAGATCTTCAAGTGGATTCCTGTAGAGACCAGAAAAACTGTCACCCACTCCCTGGTCAGCAGCAGATTGGACTACGGTAATGCTCCATATGCAGGGACAATGGCCAAGCTGCAAACAAAGCTGCAACGGATCCAGAACGCATCTGCCCACTTCATCCTCGATGTCCCATGCCGCAACCACATCTCCCCCCACCTCAGAGACCTGCACTGGCTACCTGTATCCAAGAGGATCACCTTCAAGCTCCTGACCCAGGCACACAAAGTTCTCCATAACACAGGTCCAGCCTACCTCAACGACAGACTCACCTTCCATGCTCCCACCCACCATCTTCGCTCCGCCAGCCTCACCCTCGCCACCGTCCCCCACATCCGCCGCACCACCGCCAGAGGAATACCCTTTTCACACCTTGCCGCCAAGACCTGGAACTCCCTACCGCTCCACCTACGCCAGACCCAGGACCTCCTGACTTTCAGGAAACACCTCCAGACGTGGCTCTTCGACCAGTAGCGCCCCCCTCCCCAGCGCCTTGAGACCCTAACGGGTGAGTAGTGCGTTTTATAAATGGATTGATTGATATCATTGAGTAGCAGGGCCCAACATCCTTTTTGGCTTGGGCGCACTTGCTGGTACTGAGCTAGTGCAGTTACCATCTGTGTCACTTTATAGCCAAACTATTTTGTAAAGTGAATGGGTCATCATGGGATCCCTGCACTTTGTGAATGCATGGTCACAAACAATTTTTTAGCATGATGTTGTGCAAGGGACCACTGACTGCTTCCATCATACTACATTTTAGTGACAAAATAGGTTGTTAATTTACTTTAGGTACACCCCTGGTGATATAGTGAAGCATTTGTGCAAATGTTAACTTCTCAATATGAAGGCTGTCACAGACATGGTGGTATGCTAAGATCAGCAGGCCAGCATTCCTGTGAGTGCCACCATTCCCAAGGTGCGTTCAAATAGAGACCTACCTCATCACGATTGCAGAAGTAGGACATTTCCTAACCCATGTTTTTATTAGCTGATAGTGTCAGTTCGGTTATACTACCACTGATCACCCTACTTGGCAATTCTAAGTTACTGAATCTGGCAAAGTGTGATTTACAATACCTGATATAGGTTCACAGGGCCCAGAGTAACACATTTCATGTGCAATGACTACACCTGTGCCCATGCATTCTGTCAAGGATTATCAAATAAGACACTGTCGGCATACATCTTTTTGTTTTTTTGAATCAGAAAAGTGGCCAATCCATGTTTAGCGTAACATTGGCATCAAGTAACACACTGGATCCCTGCCATCATGTTGTCATAGGGGGCATATACGGCTCTGGGTACACTGCCAATGTGGCATATGTAACCTACATACAACACTGGCACACATATAATGGACCACTGAAAGCACAATAATTCCTGAACGCAAATCAACCCACATGAGCATCACACAGTTACTCATTGTCCCTTGATGCACAAGCCACAATACCTGAGTCACTGGTATTGCAGTGCACCAGGAATGTGGCATTGCATGTGTCTCTAAATTACAAATGATGAAATGGAGTATCCTCTGGAATGAATTAAGCACAAAATTGAGTAATCATGTTTGGCACCACATGATTGTTAAGGACAGTACATGTGTGCATATATGTGTCTATCACTCACTGGAGTGACAGTGTCAATGCATGTTTGCAGTGGTATGTCTGTTGGGGTGTCTACATGCCTGATGTGCAGCTCTATCATATAAAATGTCACACACAGTGATTTGTTGTTCCAATTTGTGTACAGTGAGCAGACATTGAGCACATATCACCCTTCCATGTTTTACAGGTGGACCAGCCCCGTACACAATTGGTGAAGTGGCTCGATTTGTGGACCCAGACGTATCCAGTAAGTGTTAATATGTTTGTCCTGTGTTGTGTTTGCAGCTGTTGGGTGATAGACTCCTGTTTGTTGGACTCATTGCAAGATATGATGTGCTGGCACGTGATCTGATATGTGACTTGACTGGAGGTTGACATATTGTTCCATAGAAGAGTTAGACATTCAGCGGCAGACAGTCATATATTGGGAGTCGAGTGCTGTGCTAAAGGCATGGGCAGGTGAACAAGGTGATTTGTTGCTACATGTATGCCAGAAATTGATTTGGAGGTGGACAGTGTCATAATTTAGTCATCAAGTCATATCCTAATTCAATCAGAATAGTAATGCATCAGTTTTACACACAGACGTGCGCATCCCTGTTAAATAATGAACATGTAGGACTGTTGGAAAATGGATTATTGGTAAGTGCGGGTAGGTACCTACACTTAGCAATAGTCCACTAACCTCCACTTAGGTCCAGTTAGGTCTCAGTAAATTAAACCCAGCTCAACCCTTGGTAGCTTGGCAACGAGCGACAAGGCTTAACTTAGGAGACAGAGGGGGTCATTCCGACCCTGGCGGTAAATACCGCCAGGGCCGGGGACCGCGGGAGCACCGCCAACAAGCTGGCGGTGCTCCCTTGGGCATTCTGACCGCGGCGGTTCGGCCGCGGTCAGAAGTGGAAAACCGGCGGCCTCCCGCCGGTTTTCCGCTGCCCTGGGAATCCCCATGGCGGCGCAGCTTACTGCACCGCCATGGGGGATTCCGACCCCCTCACCGCCATCCTGTTCCTGGCGGTTCCGCCCGCCAGGAACATGATGGCGGTGAGGGGTGTCGTGGGGCCCCTGGGGGCCCTGCAGTGCCCATGCCAATGGCATGGGCACTGCAGGGGCCCCCGTAAGAGGGCCCCACTTTGTATTTCAGTGTCTGCATTGCAGACACTAAAATATGCGACGGGTGCCACTGCACCCGTCGCACATCCTCCACTCCGCCGGCTCCATTCGGAGCCGGCATCCTCATGGAGGGCTGTTTCCCACTGGGCTGGCGGGCGGCCTTTTGGTGGTCGCCCGCCAGCCCAGTGGGAAACCCAGAATGACCGCCGCGGTCTTTTGACCGCGGTACGGTCTTCTGGCGGTTCCCTCCAGGCGGGCGGCTCCCGCCGCCCGCCGGGGTCAGAATGATCCCCAGAGTGTAGAGCATTCAAATATCACATAACAGTAATTAAATAAAACACAGGAAACAGTTTAAAAATGCAAAACCAATTTATAAAAATAGATTATATTTTTATCTTTAAAATGACACAAACATGAATAAAATCAGATAAGAGGAACCGGAGATATGAATTTTTAAAGAATTATTGTTTTTTTAGTACCTAGAAACAAAAAGCACCAATCGGGTCATCTGGTTGCACCTCGACCGGGGCAAAGAGCCCTGCTCGGCTACAGGCCACGGGAGGCCTCGCTTAAAAGTTTACCTTCACACTTAGGGGGTTATTAAAACTTTGGAGGAGGTGTTAATCCGTCCCAAATGTGACGGATATACCACCAGCCGTATTACGAGTTCCATAGGATATAATGGACTTGTAATACGGCTGGCGGTATATACGTCACTTTACCGTCACTTTTGGGACGGATTAACACCTCCTCCAAAGTTGTAATAACCCCCTTAGTCTCTTTTCTGAAATTTTTTTCAGCGGGATGAACCTGCCAGTCCAATCCGACCTCCTGGAGCCCTTCTCTGGATACAGGTTGTGGGAATCCTTGGTGGAGATTTCTACCTTCGGACTTAGGCGGTCATTACAACCCTGGCGGACGGTGTTAAAGCTGCGGTAATACCGCAAACAGGCCGGCGGACAAAAAAGGGAATCACGACCCTGGCGAAAACCGCCAACTAAGACAGCCACTTTAACACATCGCCCGCCACGGCAGTACAGACAAACAGCGCGGCGGTCGCCGCCAACAGACAGGCGGAAGACAATGTACCGCCCACACTATCACAACACACCAATCCGCCACCTTTTCCTAGGCGGATTCACCGTGGCTAAAAACACGGCGGAAACAGCTTGTGCTATGGGAAAACGCTCACCTCAACACATCCCACGAGGAACGAGGACACCATGGAGCCGGAACTACAAATCTTACCTGCCCTTGCATTCCTGCTCATCTACGACCAACAGCGACGTAGGCACAGAACATACCGGTGAGTACAGCACCTATGACACGGGGGTGGGGGGAGGCAAAAGTTACGGGGACATCCACCAAACACCCCCACCCTCGCATATTACAACATACACACCAATGCATTCACAAAAATCACAGTAACAACCCACAATCCCCCCGGTAGAATGCAAAGACAAAGCGAATAGCGGTCAAACTTTGTATTGTGCCAATATACTACTCATTAAAAAATATACAGATATATATATCACGAAATCTGTCAAAAATAAATGTACAATACAAGAAGTAGTGCAGAGATGTACACAACAATGTCCGTGCACCAACAGTCCAAAAATGCATGGGCGACGCCCACAATAGACACCTCACCAAAATCCGAGAGAACACTGCCGGGGCATCAGATAGAAACAATACAGGCACCTCAGGGGGAAGGGAAGGGGGGGCACCTCACCCAGATGAATGCGAAGCCAGATCCACGACGGGGCTCCATGCCCATTGATGTATCCTGGGGAGTGCAAAGCCACAGTCTCTCAAGTCTCTCCAGTGGGTGGTTTGCCCACTGCTTTATCCTGGAGAGTGCAAAGCCACAGTCTCTCAAGTCACTTCAGTGGGTGGGTTGCCCACTGTGCCATCCTGGGGAGTGCAAAGCCACAGTCTCTCAAGTCTCTCCAGTGGGTTGTTTGCCCACTGCTTCATCCTGGGGAGTGCAAAGCCACAGTCTCCCAAGTCTCTACAGTGGGTGGCTTGCCCACTGTTACATCCTGGGGAGTGCAAAGACACATCTTCCCAAGTAGATGCAGTTCTCTACTGGTACTGGGTGGGACTGGTGCCCAGGCTGGATGAGTCTCCCCGTGGAAGTACATGTCCTGTCACAGTCCCAGCTGCACATGGGAGAATGATGCCTGATGTGCCGGACTATTCATACCCACACGGTCTTTGCCCTGTTCAGCGGTCTTCACCATGGCAGTCTTGGCCTTGTTCAGCGGTGCTTAGCCATGGCGGTCTTTGCCCTGTTCAGCGGTCTTCACCATGGCGGTCTTTGCCCTGTTCAGGGGTCTTCACCATGGCGGTCTTTGCCCTGTTCAGCGGTCTTCACCATGGCAGTCTTGGCCTTGTTCAGCGGTGCTTAGCCATGGCGGTCTTTGCCCTGTTCAGCGGTCTTCACCATGGCGGTCTTTGCCCTGTTCAGCGGTCTTCACCATGGCGGTCTTTGCCCTGTTCAGCGGTCTTCACCATGGCAGTCTTGGCCTTGTTCAGCGGTGCTTAGCCATGGCGGTCTTTGCCCTGTTCAGCGGTCTTCACCATGGCGGTCTTTGCCCTGTTCACCGGTCTTCACCATGGCAGTCTTGGCCTTGTTCAGCAGTGCTTAGCCATGGCGGTCTTTGCCCTGTTCAGCGGTCTTCACCATGGCAGTCTTTGCCCTGTTCAGCTGTGCTTTGCCATGGCGGTTCTGGGACGGATATTGGTGTGTGGCATTACTATCTCCACACTGGACACTGGTGTGTGGCATGACGATCTCCACACTGGACATTGGTGTGTGGCATGACGAACTCCACACTGGACATTGGTGTGTGGCATGACGAACTCCACACTGGACATTGGTGTGTGGCATGACGATCTCCACACTGGACATTGGTGTGTGGCATGATGAACTCCACACTGGACATTGGTGTGTGGAATGACGATCTCCACACTGGACATTGGTGTGTGGCATGACGAACTCCACACTGGACGTTGGTGTGTGGCTTGACGTTCCATCATTGCCCAGTGGGGCTGTGGGATTCTGGACCCTCATGGGCTGTGACTCCGGCAGTGGCGGTGGTCTCCTGACCAGTAACGATACTTGAGCCCTCCTGGGCTGTGACTCTGTCGGTGGTCTCCTGACCAGTAACGATACTTGGGCCCTCCAGGGCTATGACTCTGGCGGTGGTCTCCTGACCAGTTACGATATTTGAGCCCTCCTGGGCTGTGACTCTGGCGGTGGCGGTGGTCTCCTGACCAGTAACGATACTTGGGCCCTCCTGGGCTGTGACTCTGGCGGTGTCGGTGGTCTCCTGACCATTAACGATACTTGGGCCCTCCTGGGCTATGACTCTGGCGGTGGTCTCCTGACCAGTTACGATACTTGAGCCCTCCTGGGCTATGACTCTGGCGGTGGTCTCCTGACCAGTTACGATACTTGAGCCCTCCTGGGCTGTGACTCTGGCGGTGGCGGTGGTCTCCTGACCAGTAACGATACTTGGGCCCTCCTGGGCTATGACTCTGGCGGTGGTCTCCTGACCAGTTACGATACTTGAGCCCTACTAGGGGCACTCCAAAAACCTGGTACACGCACCACTGGTACTGGAGGCTTTTTGGCTGAGGCGCTACGATGGGACTGATGAATTGGAGGGGGGGGGCTGGGGCAAAAAGGTCAATTTGACATAGGGACAGTTTCTGACGTACACTGGGATGGGTAGCTGGAGGGGCTCTGGGAGTGGAGGAAGAGGAGGTGGTTGTAGGAGGTGTCACTTTAGCTGTTTTGGGTGCAGGTACAGGTACTGGAGGCTGTCGTGAGGTGGATGGATGTTGGGTGAGTGATTGCCGGCGTTTGTGTACTTTGGGAGGGGGCGTCACAGACACACTGGGAGAGGACACAGGGGATGTGTAAATGGCAGTGGAGGTGGTGAGTGCAGGTGAGCGGCTTGTGGTGCTGGGTGTCCTGGTGCGAGTCCTAGTGCCTGTAGATGTGGTGCATGCAGGTGTGTGTGTAGACGAGACTGGGAGGGAGGAGGGAGAAGAGGAGGAGGGGGACACAGTGGAGACAGTGGATGTTGCTGTGTCTGTATGGGTCTGATGCTTGTGTGAGTGCCTGTGGTGTGTGTGGTGCCTATGTTTGCTTGAGCTACTTGTGTGTGTTGACTTGTGTGCATGCTGGTCTGTAGGTGTGCTTGGGATGGGCTGGGGTACAGGGGATTGGGTCTGGGTGGAGGAAGTTGGAGGGGGGAGGCTGGACACAGGGACAATGGCTGCCATCAGTGCTGAGGCCAGAGATTGAAGGGTTCGCTGAAGGACAGCCTGACCAGAATGAATGCCTTCCAGGAATGCATTACCATGTTTCAACTCTCATTCTACTCCCTGGATGGTATTCACAATGGTAGACTGCCCAACAGTGAGTGACCTGAGTAGGTCAATGGCCTCCTCACTGAGGGCAGCTGGGGTGACTGGGGCAGGGCCTGAGGTGCCTGGGGCGAAGGTGATGTCCACCCTCCTGGGTGAGCGGGCACGGGGCGAACGCTGAGGGGCTGCTGGGAGGGCGGTGCTGGTAGGGGAGGTGGCGGCTGTACCTGTAGAACTGGTGCGCACAGATGGTGCCGCCACCACAGGGGAGCTCCCATCGGCGGACGAGTCTGTGTCGCTGTTTGGTGATCCTGTGGCCGACGTGAAGCTCCCCTCGCCCTCCGTCCCACTGGTGAATTCAGAGTCTGTGGTGTGGCCCTCCATGGCAATGTGGGATGCAGCTCCCTCGTGCTCCTGTGCCACTGTACCTCCGCCTGTTGATGCTGATGTACAGAAGGACAGGGAGAGCAGAAAAAGTGTGGAGACAGAAGAAAGAGAGTTTTAGTGCATGGCATACCGCTACCATTGGCGGACAAGACAAACGCAGCAGCCCCCTGCATTACGCCGTGCTCCTGCCCTCTGCACATGCAATTTCTGGGATGTGGCCGACATGGCAATGGTAGAAATCTGCCCACATGGATGGCAAAGGGGCAACTATACATCAATTTGCCTTTTTTTTGAGCTGGGGTAGAGTGCCACATGGCCTACATAACGGAGGGGCCTTGCCTACCTAACTCGCCCTGGCCTAGGGACACCCATAGCCCACCACCCCCACCCAGACAGCTCCACTGCACGCAAAGTCCACAGGATGAGATTGTACTCACCCCCTTGTGTCTGCTGTGATGTCCTTAAGCGCCCATCCAACTCCGGGTAGGCCACCGCCAGGATCCGGAACATCAGGGGGGTCATGGTGCGATGGGCACCCCTCCCACGTTGGGAGGCCATCCCCAGCTGAGCCTCTGCCATCTTCTTGCTGCAGCGGCGAATGTCCTCCCATCTCTTCCGGCAGTGGGTGCCCCGTCTCTGGTGGGCCCCCCGGGTCCGGACTTCCTTGGCGATGGCACGCCAAATGTCCCTCTTCTGGTGGGCGCTGACCTACATGACATGCACAAGGAAAGAGGAACAGTCATTACCTACAGCACCGTTGTTGTAATTGACCCCCTATCAACTCTATCCCTGTGGCCCATTCATCCCCATGCATGACTGTTCTATGTACTCTGCCCCCTTCCCTCATCCACCCAGCCCTCTCCACCCAGGCCTAGCCCATACAACGTGCTCCCTGTGTACTAACCTGTTTGTCTGGAGGACCGTAGAGTAGCGTATACTGGGGGAGGACCCCATCCACAAGTTTCTCAACTCTTGTGCAGTGAAGGCAGGGGCCCTTTCCCCAGACGCAGCAGCCATCGTCGCTTCCAGACCGAGGTCACAGCAGCACTAGCAGTGTAGGTCCTTTCCTGTCGGAGGTCAGGTATCTAGTGATTGAAGAGATAGAAAATGGTGGTGACGTCCGCAGCGGTGACGTCCGCGGCGGTGCACATCATCACCGCCAAAGCACCTGTTCATTGGCTCCTGGGACCCATAGGGTCCAATGTTAACCAATGCAGCACTGCGGCGCGCTCTACGACCGCCTACCGCGACGGTGTCCAACGCCAGCGCAGTTACCCCACAATTCCAATGTCCCAGTTTAGAGGTCAGGCTGCCGCCATTTCAGGGGCCCACATGCCTTCAATTACTACTGCGTCACACATACCGAGGACTACACTCAAAACCTTTCCCGGATAGGTTAATTGTCTGGTGTAGTCTTGTGTGTGACTGTGGGTACATACCTGGAGGAATGCTGACAGTTTCTTCGCTGTTGTCCTTCTTAGGCACCGTCAGTTGGGACATATTGGAAGATGGCGGAATCCGCCGGTGTACCAACCGCTGGTGGACCTGTTGACAATGGAAGAGCGACATGTCATTGTGACCTACCGGTTTGACCGTGCCACAATCCAGGAACTATGTACCCAGTTGGAGCCAGACCTGATGTCACCAATCCGCCATCCGACTGGAATCCCCCCTGACATGCAGGTGCTGTCAGTGCTCCATTTCCTTGCAAGTGGGTCTTTTCAGACAACAGTGGCCATGGCATCAGGGATGTCCCAGCCTTAGTTTTCAAACGTGTTGTCCAGAGTGTTGTCTGCCCTGCTGAAACACGTAAGGAGATACATCATTTTCCCTGAGGTGGAGGATTTGCCTACAGTGAAAGGTGACTTCTATGCCCTTGGACATATCCCCAACGTCATAGGTGCCATTGATGGGACCCATGTAGCTCTGGTCCCCCCCGCAGGAATGAACAGGTGTACAGGAACAGGAAGAGTTATCATTCCATGAATGTCCAGATGGTATGTTTGGCAGACCAGTACATCTCGCAGGTAAATGCAATGTTCCCTGGCTCAGTGCATGACGCCTACATCCTGCGGAATAGCAGCATCCCTGATATGATGGGTGAACTCCAGAGGCACCGTGTATGGCTATTGGGGGACTGTGGTTACCCCACCCTGTCCTGGCTACTGACCCCAATGAGGAATCCCAGGACCAGGGCAGAGGAACGGTACAATGAGGCCCATGGGCGGACTAGGAGGGTGATCGAGCTGACGTTCGGCCTCCTGAAGGCCAGGTTCAGGTGCCTCCATATGACAGGTGGGTCCCTATTCTACTCACTGAAGAATGTGTGCGACATCCTCATCGTCTGCTCCATGCTCCATAACTTGGCATTGTGACGACAGGTGCCTTTTCTGCAGGAGGATGATCCAGATGACGGTGTTGTTGCAGCGGTTGAGCCTGTGGAGCCTGTGGACAGTGATGAGAATGAAGCTGATGAAGATGAAAACGACAACAGGGAGTCAGTCATACAGCAATATTTTCAAAGAGACACAGGTGAGTACAATTTCATGTTTCACATTATATTACATTTCACACGTCTACCTCTTTCCTGTACCTACATTTCACTCCCTATTTGGTAACTGAGTTGTCCCCTTTCATTTCAGTTTCAGTAATGTGGTAACCTACGTGTCAACAGCTTGCAACCTTGAAAGGCTTGTGATGTGTGACATTGGTATGTTGACCTTCCAATGGGTAACCGTTTTTAACACTGTAATTGACAATACAAAGTTCACAATCATTGACTGACTCCAATATTATTGAGGTTTCAAGGGTGTTTATTGAAGTGCATAAAAAAGTAGGGGGGTTGTGAAATGGGGAGAGGTCATGGTGGAAGAATGTCCATGGCAGAGTCCAGTCTATTAGTCTCACAGGTACATTGCACATCTGGCCATTGGAAGTAGAGCTGGGGCAGTTCCAAGCTGGACAGGGTAACAAAGTGGGACAGTGGGGGGACAATCAGGGTGGTCTTATTTCCTGGCGGGGGTCTTGCCATCTTGCTCTGTTCTGTTCCTGGATCTCAGGGCCCGCTTTCGTGGTGGTTGTCTGTCTGCAGGGGGTGGGGTGCTGGTGTGTTGGTCCTGTGGCGGGGCGTCCTGTCCACTAGCGCCGGTGGAGGTGGTGGGCATTTCATCGTCCTGGCTAGTGTCAGGGGCCCCTTGGAGTGCCACTGTGTCCCTCAAGGTCTTTCGAATGTCCGTCAGCACCCCTACGATGGTGCCCAGGGCGGAGCCGATGGTCCTGAGCTCCTCCCTGAACCCCAAATACTGCTCCTCCTACAGACGCAGGGTCTCCTGCAACTTGTCCAGTACTGTTGCCATCGTCTCCTGGGAGTGGTGGTATGCTCCTATGATGGAGGATAGGGCCTCATTGAGAGTAGGTTCCTTTGGCCTGTCCTCCCTCTGTCGCACAGCAGCCCTCCCAGTTCCCCGGTGTTCCAGTGCCTCCGTCCCCTGGACCATGTGCCCACTACCACTGCCTCCAGGTCCTTGTTGTTGTTGGGGTGGTGGGTTAGCCTGGGTGCCCTGTAGTGGTGGACACACCACTGATTGACCTGTCCTGGGTAGGGAGGTATGGGCCCGCTGGGTGGGTGCTGTGCTGGTGTTACCAGAGGGTGTAAGCTCGGTGTTGGGCTGTGGCTGGGCAAGGGGAACCGACTGTCCTGAGGCCCACGATGGTCCGGGCTGGTCATCAAGATCCAGTAGGGCAGAGCTGCTGTCGTCACTGTGGGCCTCTTCTGGGGGTGGAATGGTGTTGTCTGGACCCTCTGGTGTGGTGACGTTCCTTCGGGTTCCTGCGGGGGTATAAGTACCTGATTATTGCATGTGTGTGTTTCATGGTGTGCAATGGTTGGGTGTGCATGAACCCCAGTGCAGGCATTCCTGTGTGGGGGCTTGTGTGATGATGTTTGTGGGGTGTTGTGGGTATGTGCAGTGGGCATGCTTTAGTGATGGGTGTCCATGCTTAGTTGTGTCATGCAGGTCTTGGGGTTGGGATGGGTGGTTTGTGTTATGGGGAGATTAGTGAGGAGTTAGGGTGATGGGGGAGGGTGTGAGGGTGGTGGTGTGTGATAGCATGCAGGTAGGGTGGGGGATATGATAGTGAAGATTTGACTTACCAGTGTCCGTTCCTCCAACGACTCCTGGAAGGCCCTCAGGATGCAG
Source organism: Pleurodeles waltl (assembly GCF_031143425.1). NCBI lineage: Eukaryota > Metazoa > Chordata > Amphibia > Caudata > Salamandridae > Pleurodeles > Pleurodeles waltl. Next base: position 398,366,984 of record NC_090439.1, read on the forward strand.
GATGGTCAAGACTTGCTCCTCCCATGTTGTTAGTTGTGGGGGAGGAGGTGGGGGTCCGCCGCCAGTCCGCTGTACCGCGATGTGGTGCCTGGATACCGTTGAACGCACCTTCCCCCGTAGGTCGTTCCACCTCTTCCTGATGTCCCCCCTATTTCTTGGGTGCTGTCCCACAGCGTTGACCCTGTCGACTATTCTTTGCCATAGCTCTATCTTCCTGGCTATGGATGTGTACGGTACCTGTGAGCCAAATAGCTGTGGCTCTACCCTGATGATTTCCTCGACCATGACCCTGAGCTCCTCCTCGGAGAAGCGGGCTGTCTTTGGCGTGACATGGGGTGTTGTGTGTGATGTGTGGAGTGGTGTATGTGTTCATGAGTGTGGTGAGTGTAGTGGTATGTGGTGTTTTGTGCGTGGATGTTGTGTGGGTGATGGTGTGGTGTGCCTCTGTGTGATGGTGTTATCTATTCTGTGCTGTCTCTCTCTGGCCTTCGTCTCTAATTTATGGTCGTAGGGGTTAGTGGGTGATGTGGGTGTGTGTTTTATATTGTGTTGGGTGTGTGGGAGTGGTGTGTGTATGTGTATCAGGTGTGTGTATTTGTAATTGTCCAATGTGGCGATGTTTTGGAGGTGTGTGTGTATTTTGAGCACGGCGGTGTGTACCGCTAATGGAATTCCGCGGTTGAAAGACCGCCGCGTGGATTCGTGTGTTGTAATAGCATGAGCGTGTTTCTGTTGGCGTGGAGGTGGAGGATTTGTTTCCGCATATTTATCGCTGACCTTTGGTGTGGCGGACTTGTGTGGGTGTCTGAATTTCGGCGGAATCCGTGATGTGTGTCATAATAGGTGTGGCGGTCTCCCGCCGCGGCGGCGGTGTATTGGCGGTCTTCTGCACGCCGGTAAGCGGCTTTTACCGCCAATGTTGTAATGACCCCCATAGTCATTTTTTCAAGGTGAAAATCCTTTGACCGGGGTAAACCTGGATCTTGATCCGACATCCCTGGAGCCCTCCTTGGATACGCTGGCTGGGAAGTCCCGGTCAACTTTTTACCTTCGGATTTAGGTGGTCATTACAACCTCGGCGGTCTTTTAAGAAGACCGCCTAGGGACCGCCGTGCGAAAGACCGCCAGTAGTGGCGGTTTGCCGCTCGGCGTATTATGGCCGTTGGCTGCTCTCCGTCGTTTTTACGACGGAGAGCCGCCAACAGCCATACTTGCGGGCGGCGGGGAAGTGGAGGATGCTCCGCCTCCGCCGCCAAGCCAACAGAACACCGCCAAGCTAATCACGTCCTGTGATTCTGCACGGCGGTGTTCTGTTGGCGGTGTGGTGTTGGCGGAGCCGCCCCCATGGCTCCCGTCCCCTCCCGGAGGATCGACAGAACAGGTAAGTCGATCATCAGTTAGGGGAGGGGGGTGGGGGGCTGTTGTGTGTTGTGTGCGTGCATGGGGGTGTGCGTCTGTGTATGTAGGGTTTTTTTTGAGTGCGTGTATGCTTGAGGGGGTGTTGCGTGTTTCGGAAATGTGTGCGTGAATGTGGGTGTCTGACTGTGTGTGTGGATGTTGGCATGTATGTCGGTGTGTGTGCGTGTATGTGTGTTGGTGGTGCCTGCGTGCGTGTCGGGTGTGTATGTGTAAGGAAATGTCGGGGGTCGGGGTGGGGAGGGGGGCCCTGCCACCTTTGGGGGGTGGCAGGGGTGGTGGGGGGTGTAGGGGAGGGAGTCAGGGTGGGGATGGGGGGGTGGGGGAGACCCCTATCAGTGCTAGGGAAGGAATTCCCTGGCACTGATAGTGCTTACCGCCATGGATTTCATGGCGGTTCCTACCGCTGGAAATCCACGGCGGTAAGCCGGGTCACAATACCGGCGGCTGTATTGTCACGGCCACCGGGCTGGAGACCCAGGTCTCCAGCCCTGCGGTCGTCTCCGCCCTACTGGGCGGAACGGGGAAACGGCGGATAACCATGGCGGTAACCGCCATGGTCATAATACTAAAGATAAGACCGCCAGCCTATTGGCGGTCTTACCGCCGCTTTAACACCGTCCGCCAGGGTTGTAATGACCCCCTTAGTCTCTTTTTTGGAGATTTTCTTTACCGGGATGAACCTGCAAATCAGGCCGGCTAGAGTTGCCGCGGCGGGTCGGTCCCTCTATGGAGATTTTTTTCAAAAGTTCTCCATACTTCTCCAAACTTCTGGGGCTTCTCCCAGATGTTTCTTTAAGGTTCTTTTGGGGTCCACAGCTCAGCCCAAGGGTCCAGAAGCTCTGAGATGATCCTTGGGGGTGCGGACTACAACTCCCAGAATGCACCTGGCGCAAACTCCTTTTTGACCACTGGGCAGTGGTTAGCTGGTTGATTCTTCAGGAGTTGGTGCAGGGGACTCTGGTTAGCAATTTTTCACCTGTAGCAAACAGGGAGTCCCTCCTTGAACCAGTTGAAGCCAGGCAAAGTCCTTCTTGTGGTGAAGCCCAAGTGTGCAGCTGGTGCAGTCCTCCAGATTGCAGGTTACAGGTGCAGGCTAGGGGTCCAGCAGGGCAGTCCTTCTTCTCCTTTGGTTCTTGCTTGTTGGAATCTGATGGGGATCTGAGGTGTGGGTGCAGGACTGCCAGTTTTATCCTTGCTCCTGGGTGAAAAACAGGGGGGTCCTGATTCTCCCATCAGGTGCAGGGTCCTTCCCCCTGTGATGACCACTTCCTGGGAAGTGTGACAAAAATCAATCCCAGGAGGCAAAATTCTTCAAAAATCCATCATGGCTGAATCAGATTTTTGGAGGTTACATCTGGCTGAGCCCACCCACTGGTGTGGCTAAAAATCATAAACACACCCCTCTCCTGCCCTCTCCTAATCTAATCAAGGGGGCATCTAGTTGTCTGGGGTTGCAGGATGTGTGGGTGTTTCTGGGTTGTTCCAAATGTCCTTCTCTGCCTTTGAAGACCAGTTTGGCAGCGCTCCCCCTTCCTGCCTCACCTTCTGCTGAGGGGAAATTCCCTCCTACAGGCACATCGTTTTGTGTGAAGCCAGGCCACTTCACACCTCATCAACGCAGCCTGGCCAGGCTGCCAGAGGCTGCCCAATCAGGGCACAGCAGCAAAAACAATGCAGTGCTGAAATTGGCAACTTTTCAGTTAAAGTTTAAAACTCTTTGCCTGAACAAGTTATATTAAATCCAACAACTGGAAGTTGTGGTATTTATTATAACAATTAATTTGATACCAAACTCTTGGTATCCATTACTTAAGGGGACTCTTAAAATTAAAAGTCTCCCAATTCTAGCCTATGGAGGCCATTCACTACAATGAGGGAAAAACAAATGTGGCTGTTTTTGCCTCACCAGGGCTTATAAAGCTATTTTTAAAAGGTCCCTGCTTATAGTTACATGGCACCCAGCCCTAGGGGCACATAGGGCACACCTTAGGGGTGACTTATATGTAAAAATGAGGTAGTTTAAGACTTTGGACCTACTTTTAATTCCAAAGTCGAATTTGCATATAACTTTAATTTAAAAGCAGCCAGCAAGGCAGGCCTGCCTTTATATTACACTGGACACCTCAGCAGTGTACCTAAGGGTGCACTACCTATGATGTGGTCCCTAAACCCACATGCCCTACCATATACTAGGGACCTATAGGTAGATTAGCTTAGCCAATTATAATTAGCCTAATTTGTGTATCCACTTTACACAGAGCACTGGCCCTGGGACTGGTAAGCAGTACCCAGGGCACAGCCAAGAGTCAGTAACCACCAGTACCTGTCCAAAAAGTGTGGGGGTGACCAGGGCAAAAAGGAGGACTTTCCTACAAGGACTGCATGGGTGACTGTCCCGCAGCATCTAGATCCACATGTTGTACTCCATTTACTTGGCACTTGAGTGAAATGTCATAGGCGTGTAACACAGCTATTGTAACACAGGCACGGGGTGGACCCTGGAATAGGCAGCATGGGTATGACATTTCTGCTGTGTACTTCATAATGTAAGTAAGAATACATGATATTTATTATGCCTATAGACATGAGCATGTGACAGGATTTACACTTTGGTAGGAATTAAAGGGGATTGATAACGTTGTCATCCTGAACCCTCTATTTTGGGTGTGTTTGACCCATGGGCACCTAACTGCCATTTGCAACTTGACCAGCACACACAGCACAGGTGGTAGTGGCAACTGTTGTCAATGGTACATGCCACTTGCGGATATGGCCTGAGATTGGAAACTGAGCCCTAGTTCATGTTGTGACAATACCAGCTGTCCTGTGACAGCAGGCCAGTTTTACATTCTACCCTACCCTCCTGGACTGGCTTGGCCTTTCCAACAGCCTTGGCATGGCAGAGTACCCCCATGCAAAGGTTGTTGGTGTATGTTGTGCTGTGCCCCTGGTTTCCCCTGCAAAGCCCATGCACCCATCCCTTGCCCCTTTGCCCTTTCCACTGCCTGATTTCCATGTCTGACGTGCATTGTGTAGTAGGTATGTATCTCCCCTGCTTGCAGTTAATATTTAGGCATTTTTGTCCCCCTTGCAAATTACCCTGCATCTGTGTTGTGTCCTGGTAGTCTGCGCTGTCCTGTCCTTGAATTCCTGTTATGATCTCCTCTGGGATGACGGCTGCCACCATCTCCTCCATCTGGTCTAGGTCCTCCTGCGGTGCTGGACTCCCACCTCCAGTCTGCAGTGCTGCCTTCAGGTTCCTTGACATTTTTTCCTTGGTCCTTCGCTGGCAGTCATACCAGCGTTTTTTGCACTCTGTGACTGTTCTCCGGACCTCTGCCACACTGTTGATCTTGTCAACAATTTGTTGCCAAATTGCCTCTCTCCTCCCAATTGGCAATTTTGAGGTGACAAAAAGTTGATACTGGTGTTCCGTCACCTCTCTGACCAGTATTTCCTGCTTCTATGCACTGAAACAACACTTCCTTTTCTTCTTCTCCCTCTCCTGGGTCTTCTTTGGGTCCTCCTGGCTGGTTCCTGGTCGATTAGGGTCTCCCTGGGGTCTCTCCTGTCTTCTGGGTTCTTTTTTGGGGCTCCTTAGCACTGTTTGCTGCGTTTGTGCTGCTTTTTTACGCTATTGAGAGGAAAAATGGCGCGTATCCAGGTTGCGATGTTGTAAACCGGATTAGAGTCATTTTCTCTGCATTAACGTAGTTTTGCTTTACCACGTGGCGCCGGGTGGCGCAAACAAATGGCATTAGCTGCCATTAAAGTTTTTGACACAAAACTGCGTTGGCGCAATTTTGCGTCAAAAAGTATAAATATGGCCCAAGTCTTTAGGCTTTTAAGGCCCCTGTAAGCCGCGACACGGTCCAGTTAAAAATAAATTATGCCTGGCCAGATTCGTTTAGATTGTAAAAAGATGCATGCTCTACATCTATCATAATGTTATGGAGTTTTACTGAAGTCAGCAGTACTGAAAGCATCTGTTTTGAAAAGTTATTTGCTGTTTTTTGCTAGCACGGTCTCGTTATGTATTCAGAACGAGTGTGCCCCTTGTATGCGCCTTCTAGAAAAAAACTGAAACTTTGGTTTTTAATCAATATATGTGCTCTCTACATGTTGACAAAACCTCACATAACATGTTTGAATAATATTCCGAAGTCTTTTCGCTCTTCTAGCTAAAGAATAGAATGTGGGCACAAAAGGATTTTCCAGGTAGAATTGTAGCCTGGGAAAAAATGATAGTGAATCGACCATTTGTACAAGAGCGTAGCAGTCATTGGTGCCGCAAATATGCACAGAGCCCTGAGGGGGTCCATTACTACCCTGGAAGCGGACTGTGGTTTACTACCCTGTAAGGGGCCATTTCCCTTGCTCGCACCAAGTCACATTGCATCCTTGCTACCCTACTGCCATTATATGCACACCTGTCCTATATAAATATTCTGAAAATAATGGGAGCTATTGTAGACATGAGTAGTGACCTCACAAACACATTTCCTTGAACTCACAGACAGTCCCTATGGCGCTTTATCATTTTCGGTGCTCTCCTTAGAAGAATTTAATTAATTTCACTGCAGTACATACAAATTCTGGCTTTCATTCATTATGCTAGGTAAAGCCAATTAGCCCTCAACCTCACTTTTTCAAACGCAACTGAAAAATACTTTTTGAAGGATAATTCGCTCTAGAAAATGGTTCTTTTGAGGAGCTTTTGTTTTTTAATTGACTTGCTCACTTAGATTGAAATGTTAATGGAAATTATTAAGGGATTTGTGGACGTGTCTTTCGGCCCTTGTCTTTTTCACAGCACGTTTCTTCAAATGCCACACTGATCTTTTTAAAGAAATTATACATTACAATATACTGAGGAATTTGACAGCGATTTCAAATTGAAATAGCAATTATAATTGTAGTCTTTGTCTTTCATGCTGCAAGAGTTGCCTGGGTTTGTAATGCAACAGTTAAATTAATATTCATAATTGTCTAGTGTATTAACTACAAACTACACGGTTTCACTACAAACTTGCCGTTTTCCCCTGGAGACAAATACCCACTCTGGTATACTAGCAAAGCATATTGGTGAAAAACACCTCTGAAATAGACACCTGAAAGGAAATTCTTACATATATGATCATGATTCCGACTTAATCAATCACAGTTAGCTGAAAATATTGTTTTGGCTGGTAGAACCAGTATAGACAGCAAGTACGGATTGCAAATGTGGTTTGTAAAATGCATTCATAAATCGCTAACTCAAATCTCTAACCTTCAAGGGACGGTAACATGGACATATAATCATATAATGAATGAACGGGAGCCTAAAACTCCTGTATGCTTGACATATATAGTCGCATGTAACAAAGAAATAACTAGCTGCTCAGCACTTGAGTTCTGACATTATAACGCTTGTTGTGAGAGCCATCAGTCAAGGTGACAGGCAGGGCATGGAGCATAATTAAATCTGCAGGTTAAAACCTGGCTTTTTCTTCTTTCATCTGTGTTCACAAATGAACAAGGATCAACAAAAGAATATATTTATGGTTTCATGTTTATTTTTGAACAGCTTAGATATTTTGGGCCAGATGTAGGTAGGTAGAAAATTGCGACTTTCAATTTGCGAGTCATAGCGACTCGCAAAACGAAATGCAGAAAGGTGTCTCAGACACCTTCTGCGACTCGCTATGGGGTTGCAAAGACCCACCTCATGAATATTAATGAGGTGGGTCGCAGTTTGCAACCCCATTGCAAGTCCTTGCACCCATAGAGATGGTGGCCTGCTGGAGACTGCTTTTTTAATAAAGCAGGTTTTTTTTCTTTTTGCAGCCCGTTTTCCTTAAAGGAAAACGAGCTGCAAAAAGAAAAACTTCCGAAACCATTTGGACCACTGCCTGCTCTGAAAAACATTTTTGGGGGGCATTCACAAACGGGAAGGGGTCCCATGGGGACCCCTTCCCTTTTGCGAATGAGTTACCATCCACTTCAAGTGGATGGTAACTGCGAGTTGGTTTGCGACTGCATTCGCGGTCTCAAAGCAACTCAGCATGGCGATGCGGTTGCAAATAGGAAGGGAACACCCCTTCCTATTTGCGAGTTGCAGCCTCAAATTGCGAGTCGGTACCGACTCGCAATTTGCGGTTGTGCATCGCGTTTGGCCTTTTGCACGTCGCAAACTGCGTTTTTCACAGTTTGCGACATGCAAAAGGCTACCTACATCTGGCCCTTTGATGTGATCCCTCTGCATGCTTCTATGCATTCTGGATTACAGCATTTTTTAAATCTGGCACATTAAACTTATCCTAATATCTTTTTGCCACAAATATCCAACTGCTATTTGGTGGGTTTCATTTTGAATTATAGATTATGGGCTATAGTTATGACCAGGTTTGCATTGCATCATGCAAAGAGGTACATGTGCAACGCAAACCTTAAGTGCGATTTATGAACCTACTCAAGGCCACTTTGTGTCGCTCTGAGTGGCTTCATAAATCTGGCATAAAGCAAATTAGGACATTGGCTTCTCGGAGGTAGGAAGGTGTTCCATTAGCATTGCATGCGAGTTCCCACACAACTCTCGTGTTTTTTTATGTATTCCCAGATTTACTAGAACTGGTAAAACTGGGAATGCTCCAAAGAAATAGGCCTTCCCAGGAAATGCATATTGAGGTGAAACATGTTTATTTCACCTCAGTGTTTTCCTCTTTCTATGTGAGCTGCAGTCTGCAGCACAAATAGACTGAGGTAAAAGCCTCAGAGTGTTGTTTTTGTGCATGATAATCCCTATAAATATGGTCCTAAATTGTTACTTTTCATATCTGCAATCAACCTATGTCTTTAATGTGAAAAATCCACACTCCAAGGGGCATATTTATAGAGATGTTCATGTGCTGATTATTTATTGCTTATGTTCATTACACTTTGACTACCTTCTTCATCCCATTGATTGGGTCAGAAAGGAGTGGGTGATCCTGCTCTCAACAAACAAACCTATTTTTACAAGTCCAATTATAATTCTGCTGCTAAATTCCAAAAAAGGAAACTGTCAATATGTTCCCCACTAGGGGGTGTGCAAATTTGCAAAGACTCACACATTTTTATATTTTTCAAAACTAGTTGTAAGCTTTCCAAAGTATGAAGCTTGCAAGGTTTAGGAAAAGAGAACTTAAAAGTAAAAATAGATAAAATTGCAATGGTCCTTTGCAACAGTGGGAAACCATTTCCATTGTTACAATAGACTGTGGAGTGCAGTGAGTGAACTGGTTCCAGGGACCAGCAGCCCCTGGTAACCTGCTCCTAACCCCCAAAGCCAGATCATTGCTCTGACTAGCTCTCAAACCTTTCTTTGCAGCCTCCATCACCCTGCTTTCATTACCCGAGGGCAGGGTCCTGACCTGTCACCATTGCTCTTTTCCACAACATCATTATCCTGCCAGCACCCACATATGTGCAGAGAGGTGTTATTGCAGTTTTCATTAGGATTTACTCCTACCAGGAAATCTAGTGTACCAATTAACTGGTTGAATTTAACTACACCCCTGTTAAGTAAACCGCAATCTAGAAACTTCAGTTTGTCAAATAGAATTGAAGTTTATTTTTACTTGTAACAATGGAATGGTTCGGGTTTTCGTTCAGCACTTTAATTACTTTGGCCTTCATTATGAGTTTGGCGGTCTTAAGACCGCCAGACTTACAGTGGCGGTTGGGGCGGTCTGACGCCACACAATAACCATGGTGGAGCCACCACAGTCTGACCACCGACACTGGCAGGTTGCCGGCAGTCGACAGTTTGACGGTCTCGTTGGTTGTAATCCGCCAGGGGGCGCTGCATGTAATGCCGTTCTGGGGATTATAACTCTCCAGTACGCCAGCCTTTTAATGGTGATTGGACTGCCATGGAAAGGCTAGCAGAATGAAGGGATCGGGCCCCCTGGGGGGACCCTGCACTGCCCATACACTTGTCATGGCCAGTGCAGGTGCCCCCTTGGACAGTCCTGACGCACTTTCCACTGCCCAAATTATACGCAGTGGAAAGCAGGGTGGGTGCTACTGCATCCGCTGCACCACCACATTGCCGCCGGCTCAATTATGAGCCAGCGTCAATGTTAAGGCTCTGTTTCCCGTTTCCGAAGCACTAGACTCTTTTGATTTTTTCTAGTCCCATCATTGACCATATTATCCTGAACATTCATACCATAAGAAAAGCCCAATGGATCTTCCTTATTTTCTTTGTCTGACATTTTAGTTATCTTTGCTTTATTCCACCAGTGACAACCTAACACCCTCACAGCAGACCTGCTTACTTTATCCACCACTGTAGGTTCAGAGAATTTTTGTTCACCTTTTTTTTAAAACCCAGGTTTTTTTATCCGTACCATGTTACCAACCTCATTGGGTTTTTCTTGTACCCTGTTGTCTTTGATTATACTAACTTTTTTGTTTAGTTTGAGATATTTCAACATTAGCTCCCGCAAAATATTCAAATTCTTTTGGAGTCTGTTGGTTCTTCAATAATTTGGCCATCCAAGCTGGTCTATACTGTGTAGCTGGTTTTCGTTTTTTTAAAAGTTCAAATGGGGATACACCTGCGGATGAATGCAGCATTGCTGTGTAGATCTATAACATGGTTTGGACCACAGAAGAAACCACACATTTGTTCAGTAAAACCTATCTAACACATTTTCCTAGCACTCTATTAAAGTACCAAATCAAACCATTGCTTTGTGGATGATGTAACAAACTTTTTAAATGTTTAATAGAGTTCCCTATTAAAGATTCTTCTATATCAGCCGACACAAACTGAACTACATTGTCTGAAACCAGTTCTTCTGGGAAACCCTCACACATGAAAACATATTTTAAAAATGTTATCACAAATTTAGAATTTGGTTCACTCACAAATTTGACATGTGGCCACTTACAGTAATAATCCATGATTACATAAGCATACCTGGAATGCTGTGGAAGAGAGTTAAAAGGTCCTACCATATCTCTACCTAGATTATTCCAATGGCCCAAGGGATACTCTATAGGTATCAACAGTGGAGCTGATATTTTTAAGGACTTGTCTCAAGTTGAACAAACTACACATTTCCTTACCAGACTTGTCTATTTGTGGCCTCCAATATGATTCACTTATCCTATGTTTGGTTAAAGTAGCCCCTAGATGTCCCTCATGAGCTTTTTGCACAATTTGGTTCCTAAGATCAACAGTGGGAACCAGTTTGTCTGATCTCATGATAATACCATCTTCAATCGTCAATTCTTCAGCGATTTTACAGGATGGTTAAATCATCACACTTACATTTTTTTCCCTTGGCCACCCCTCCACTATATACTTAGAAACATCTTTAAGTACATAATCATTTTCAGTGGCCTCCTTCCAACTTTTTTTCTGAAAATGAACTTACATTCTCAATTTCAATTGCTGCAATCAAACATGCCTCATCCTCATTGTTATTTTTTTCTGAACTTACTTCTGTTACAGGAAATCTTGACAAGTAGTGAGCGCTAACATTCTTTCCACCAGATATGTGGACTACTTCAAAATGCAACTGGAGTAATCTTGTGGCAAACCTAGCTAACCTGGTTGTACTGACTTTGGCATTAGTTCCATTGAGAATAGCTACCAGTGGTTTGTGGTCGTTTAAAGAATGAAATGTCTACCCCATAGGTAACTCTTACAGTTTTTCTTTGGCCCACCAACACACTAAAGTAATTTTTCTATGCCAGAATAGTGATTCTCGGAGTCTCCAAGATCTCTTGATGCAAAGCCAGTGGTAAACTGTTGGACACCAGACCTCTGTGCGAGCACGCCACATAAACATACATAGCTTGCATCAACCGTTAGAATGCATGTCAGATTAGGATCATATGATTTAAGCACATCTGCCAATGATATTTGGCATTTGATGCCATTGAAGGCCTTAACTCAATCAGTATCCCATATGAAGTCCACAAATGACTTCCAGATGTGAATAAACAAATTACTACCTTGAACGCAGTCAACACATGCCCAACATACATCATAGGGTGAGGTGCAAGCAAAATGAGGTTGACATTGCTCAAGACAAGCTGAAACCTTTACCGTTTTACATACCACCCAAACCAATGTCTGGTTTGGATACATCCCACATATCCATCCATGGAACAGTTCCCTTTGACCTGTGCAAGTCCTGCACTAGTTCCAAACTCTACATATACAAACCTGGTTATATTGATCACCAATCAAGATGAAAATAAAACACCTGCAGTCCCATATCCCAATGTATCAAAGCACATCAATTAGGTGGTGCAAGTGCTCAGCACCATGATGAATGCCTGCCCAGAAAAGCCAATCACCAACACATACCATTTCAAACTGTGCATACACATAACAAAGTACACTCTAAACATACATGTAGTAGAACCTGTCATAATGTGTATTCACAATGACATTGTGTCACAATCTAACTGATGGAATATTGCCAAGTTCCCAAAACTAGCTAGGGGAAAGTAAATCAAGGACTAATGTGTTCCAAAACATGCAGATTTCTATCTTTACATCCAAAAAAATTCAAGAAAAACTGCAATGGCCAATGGCCAGTCAAACTAGAAATGCTGGGAGCACACTTCTGTGTCACCACACTTGCCTCAAAGACACTGCCAGGATAACCTCCTCGCAGAGGGGCATCTGTTGGTCAGGGCAGGCACCTTAAAGTTCTCATTTGGGAGGGGGTATTTGGGATTTGGAGGGGTGTCCTTTGTATGGGAAGTGGTGAGTTGGGAAGAGGAAGGTGTGGACCTACGTTTAGGAGGGAGGGTTGGGAAGTTGAAGGGAGGGAAAAACGTTTTGCAGGGGTGCCTTGGGACCTGAAAGGGTGGATAGTTGGGTAATTGGGGTGGATTTGGAGGTGGGAGAGTGGTCTTGAGTGTGGGAACGGTAGGAAGCATCTTGGGAGTGGTGGCCGGAGGTTTGGCATGGCTTATGGCCAGGGAAAAGGAAGGGACTTCGATACAGTAATTAGGAGTGGGAATGGGAAGGAGTAGGGTCTTGGAGAGAGAGAGAATGACTGTGTCTGATGTGCTTGGGTCTGTTGTGGGTGCAGGTGCATGTGTGTCTGGTGTATTTGCTGCAAGTATGGGTGTATCTTGTGCCCGTGGTGTCTGTTGGGTGCTTGATTGTGTGTGTCTGTGTTTATTAGGTGTGTACAAAGGTAATAGTGGATCTGTGGATGTTGCTGCAGTAGAAGTGCTGGGTGTGGGTATTGTGGACGTTGATGTGGTGGTGTCAGTGGGTGTGGTTGTGTGTGGTGTGTGAATGGGTGTGAGGGTGGAAGGTGGGGTGCATGGGGGTGTGGTGTTGTCTGTTCTGCTGTGGATGTGGTGGTGAGGGTGTGATGTGTGTATGTGTGTACTGTCATCTGTGCTGTGTGGTGATGTGATGGGGGAGTGTTGTGAGTATGTGAGTGTGGCGTTGTCAGAAGTGGTTGTGGATGTGATGGTGGTGAGCATATCTGTGGGTGTGGTAGTGGATATTGTGTCTGTCTGTCTGGATGCATGTCTGTTTTTTGTGTTTGTGCTTTTGTGTGGATGTGCTGCTTGGGTCTTTATGAGTGGATGTGTGTAAATGTCCAAGTGTGCTTTGGAAAGGGATAGGAATTGGGTATTGGTATGGGGAAGGGGCAGGGGAGTGACACAAGGTTGTGGGGATATGAGACTGGACTGAGAGAGGAGGCCAGAGCCTCAAAAGATCGCTGTGGGCCATATTTTGCACTGTGAATACCTTCCAGGTAGGCCACATTCTACTGAAAATTGCTGCCTTGCCCCTTAATGGGATTCAGAATAGCCGTCTGACTCACAGAGATGTTTCTCAGGAGGTCAATAGCCTCCTCACTCCATGCAACTGGGGACAGGGGCAGGGGCTGGGATGCCCGGAGCAAAGGAGATGGCTTCCCTCTTAGAGGAGTGGGCCCAGCCAACTGGGTGGGGGAGCAACAGGGAGGGTGGAGATGGAATTGGGATGGTGGACAAGGTCAAAGTAGGAACAGATCCTGTGGGGTCTGCCACCACTCTGAAGTGTCCACTGGAGGATGACTCAGAAGATGATGACATCAAGCTTGCATCTTCTGTGGCACTTCCAACACCCTCTCGGCCACAGGGTCCCTCTGTGTCAGTAGAGTCATAACCGGAACTACTATGGCCAGCAACTTCCTCAATGATGTTGGCCCTGTCTTCTTCGCTTGCCTGGGATGATTCTGAAATGAGACTTAAAAAATGGTTGATTGCATCTGCGTGAACACACCTGACCATCAGATTCAAGCAAAAAACATCACTGAAGGGCACAGATTACCACAGCTTCATTGTTCACTACATGGGCTTCAACATAAGCATGAACAAGTTCAAGCTGAAAACAGTTGGTCACAGTGATTTCATAACCCCAAAAGGTTCCTATGCCATGAAATAACTTGTTCACACTCCATCCTCATATATATTCTAGGTCAATTGATCACCTTGTATTCTTTGGCCCTTGTAGCATACCATACGGAACTGATGTCACAAAATATGATGGCTACCAAAAATAGATTTCCACAGTGTCAACACAAACCCCTGAATTTAGTAAAGACTCATTCACCTGAAACAACATCCTGATGTGATAATGGGCAAGTCATTCAGCAATGTAACTGCACTAAGGGCCAGATGTAGCAACTTCCCAAATTGTGACTTGCAATTTGCGAGTCACTGCGACTCGCAAATTGCAAGTCACAATTTGGGATGCAGAAAGGTGTCTCAGACACCTTCTGCAATTCGCTCTGGGGTCGCAAAGACCCACCTCATTAATATTAATGAGGTGGGTCGCAATTTGCGACCCCATAGCGATTCAGGGCACTCACGGACATGGAGGCCTGCTGGGAACAGCAGACCTCCATGTCCGTGACTGCTTTTAAATAAAGCATTTTTTTTTTTTTCAAAGTGCAACCCGTTTTCCTTAAAGGAAAACGAGGTGCACTTTGAAAAATAAACCGAAACCTTTTGTTTCTGTATTTTTCAGGGCAGATAGTGGTCCATTGGACCACTGCCTGCTCTGAAAAATTATTTTTTGGTCCAGTCACAAAGGGGAAGGGGTCCCATGGGGACCCCTTCCCGTTTGCGACTGGGTTACCATCCACTTTAAGTGGATGGTAACTGCGAATCCATTTGCGACCGCTTTCGCAGTCGCAAATGGAATTGCATACCAGTGCGACTCGCAAATAGGAAGGGAACACCCCTTCCTTTTTGCGACTCGGAAATGCATTTTGCGAGTCGGTTCCGACTCGCAAAATGCATTTCTACATACCAGATGGGCTTTAGCGACTCGCAAACAGCGTTTTTCGCCGTTTGCGAGTCGCTAAAGCTTTCCTACATCTGGCCCTTAGTGCTGTAGCAGAAATCACGTCATATGCAAAGGTTCAGTTCACAATTATGTTATTTTTTTCCTTGACACTTCCTCATGATAGTAAAATGAAAGCTGTACTAAGGTAGCTCTGCTGCCTATTACATGTAGCATCGAAAATTTGGCTGGGGGGATTCAGGGACAAAATATTGGGAGATATATATACATACTTCATAATAGCCCAAATAGCCTTATGAACATCCCCAATCCTGCTTGGTACTGGTGACAACACCATTCATAGATTGCATCCCTAAAAGCCAATAAACCTTTGAAGTTTGTTGTCTGTCACTAAATATCTATGACATTAAGAGGTAGACACACTTCAGCCCTAGTGGGATAGCACATCACATCACATCACCATTTAGTATAGCAAACACCAATGGCCTTGTAAGAATGAGTGCAGACACTCACATATGACCCATACATTTCCACATCTCGGTTACTGATGCATGTCAGTGAATTAATCTTGAAACAGTATTGCAGATGAGACTACAACAGGGAAAGGTATACTGGGTAACATGTAAGCACTAATGTTGATGCCATCAGAGCTGATTGCACACTCATGGTACTGTAGAATCCCAACTTACCATGGAAAGCGTTCTCAAGTCACTGCAGCAAAAGTGCACTGTATGCTATGTCACATGTAATAGGGCTACCATCTCCTGAGACACACTAATGAGGGAGCATTACTCCCGAAACAATGAAGACAAGTGACCTGTTTGGTGTAACCTTCACCCAGAATATCAAACAACATGAGGTGATTATGACTTTGCTCAGCCATATGTCTGCTCAAAACAGCAAATTGATAGTAAACTGGAGTCTGCTGGGTTCCTGATCATAATGACATTAGGCAAAGGACATCATCATGCACCTACTTTTAGACCTACACAATCTGAAACTCTTCTTGTGCATTGGACATGGCACACCCCCAAGGTTGATAGGGAAATGGTTGCTTGTAGCAAAAAAAAGTTGGCATTGTAACATCAGGACTCACCCCCCTTGTAGCTGCTGTTAGACCATTAACTGCCCATTAAGCTCTGGGTATGCCACTGCCATTATGAGGCCACTAGGGAGTGTCAGCTTGCAGTGCATGCCCCGTCCATGTTGGGAAGACTTCCCCAGCTGGACCACTGCTATCTTCTGGGTCTTGCACCTCAGGTCCTCCCTCCTTTTCCTGCAATGGATGCTGCACCGGTGATAAACCCCTAAGGTCCGCACCTTCCAGGTGATGGCCTTCCAAATGGTCTGCTTGTGATGGGCGTTGACCTGTACGGTTACAGTAGAGGAAAAAACTGTATATCATTGCAATTTTTGGATATTTGTTTTGTTGTCACACAATTTGTCTACAACTACCACAAGCATAAATCATTAGGTAATACATAACGTGTAGTTTTCACATGCTGAGTAACACAAAGACATGAATACACACTTAGGTAGTCATCTGCTGACCATTTTCTTTCCTGGTCATGTCCTACACTGACTAAGCCAGCCCACTAACATCATGTAGCTCTGGTGCATCATACATGTACTAAAATGGGGGCTACTGTGAACCATGAGACACTGTTGTGGGTTTTTGAAGAGTGCACTATTTGTGTTTCATTGTTCAGACACCTTTACAGACAGGCCCATTGACTTGATGCATATATTCTATAGAGCCTGCAACTACATACTCAGGTCACAATGGAAGGGCTGCCATGTGTGGCAGTGATAGCTTCCTCTCTGGTGATGTATGGATATGTGGACACAGATTGAAAATGTGGGTCAATGTGGGTCAATTAAATGAAGTACCATTCCAAATGTATTCCATGTAAAGCCAAACAGGGCTACTATTGTTTGTTAAAACTCTTTTTGTAATCATTCAAGGATCCACAGATCTGCAGAGATTTTACTCTGTGCATCAGTTGTGTTGCCACACAACCTCTATCCCAGCCTGGCCCATGGTAGAGACTGGGCAAAGCTCATTGTCAGGCCTTGCTCCTTGCAGGCAGAACATACAAATCCCACCTGAACATCACATTTTCAACAGTTCAACTTAATTAATTGAAGCTTGTGGCCATCCACTACATATGCTCAAGGGTGTGTGTAAATCTGAAGGGTTCTGTGAGTTATTGGTAGCGCACAGACAACAGTATGGTGAGCCTTGATCTAGGGTTAGTGATATGTGGGAGTTTACACCTACCTAACATCATTCTCATCTGCTTTGTGCAGAATACATTTACTGTACAGCCCATATTGTAAAGGCCATACATATGTTTGCACAGTTAACCTGATCTGAATAGTAAATATATAATAGATATCATGAAATGTATACATGCATAGATGTCTACATGCCCCACAAATGGAATCTAGATCTTTCCTCACCCAACACATCCCAATGGTGATGTTAAGTACACAGTGCATAGTGATGGACAATCCCTGGCTTTACAACACTAATTAGACTTAACTCTTTAACTTACAGGTACATTGTAGCATGGGGGAATGAAAATGATGGAGTAAATCAAAGTAATATATTTATGTGAGAAAGTTACCTGTTCCTCTGGTGAGCCATTGAGCTGGTTATACAGGGAAAGGACCTCAACCAACAGATCTAGCTCCTCTGCAGAGAAGGCATGTGCCCTCTCACCTGCTTGGTCTGCCATGATTGCTTCCAGAGGTGGCAAACAGCAGCTAATGGAAGAGGTGTTGATAGCAGCAGTGTCAATAGGCAAGTAAGGTATTTGTCAGACTGCGGCATACAGGTACGTGATGTACTTGGTCATCAGCATATATGGACAAAGCCATTGGCCCTCGACCATCACAATCACCAATATTAGCCTATGGTTGTGTCCTTCGTGAACTCAACCACACACTGTGCAGTCAACTACTGCCAGTGGCATCAGAAGCACAATGTTCAATGTGTATGGTCAGGCAGCTGTCATTTTAGGGGATGAAAGTACTGTATTTGTGACTGTTGACTGTGCCACCCCCACTCCAAATGAGGGGTTACATGTTTAAATATGTATTAAACCAATGACATTTACATTTGATTTCACTTTTCATGTGTCTAGTGCATTAGTGTGCTTATAGGCTAGATTAGCATGGTGCAGTCTACAAGCGCAGTGGATGGTATTTTGTCCAAAAACCAACATTTATAAAAAAGGGTTTCATCCAATACATCCAAGATGTATTATTTACACAATAATGGTTAAGACGCATGTCGAGACCACAATGGGGATTGGTGAAGGATGTTGCAAAATACAGTCTTTAAAAGTAATATGTATATATTGCTATATGAAACAGTTATGTACTGTCACACACGTTTTGGATTACTCTTCACATTTCTTACTGTGGACATTGTGATCGACTTTCATGTACTGTTTTCAGTTCACACATAGGTACCCTGGGAGTGGGAGAAGGTGACAGCCTCCAGTGTACCACCTATTTTCAGACCATGGAAGAAAGGGATATCACACGGAAGCTTCATTTAAATAGGCAAACCATACTGGATCTATGTCATCAGTTGTAGATTGATCTCCTGCCTCAAAACACTAATCCCCCATGTATCACACCAATTGTGAAAGTTATGGGAGTATTGCATTTTCTGGCCACAGGTTCCCTTCAATACACAGTGACAATATGTGGTGGTATGTGACAACTGATGTTCTGTCCTGTACTAAAAGATGTTCTTTCGGCAATGATGAGACACGTGGACAGCTACATCCAGTTCCCAGGTTTGAGGATTTAGCAATGTGAAGGGTGACTTCTATGGATTTACTTGGCTACCACATGTTATTAGAGCCATTGATGGCACCCATATTGCCTTAGAACCACCGCAAGCCAGGGACAAGGTGTACCATACCAGGAAAAACTACCATTTTATCAACGTCTAAGTTGTCTGCTTACCCAATTTAGATATCTCAAACATCTGTGCCCGGTTCCCTGGATCAGCCATGAATCCTTTGTCAGGTGGCACACCACTGTACCCCAGATGATACCACATCTACTACTGGAGAGGGCTTGGCTTGTTGGTAACTATGATCTGTCCTAACTTTGCGTAGATATTGTCAGGTAATATAATAAGTTAGTGTGTAACTTATTGTTGTACTTATGTCCGTCTTCATTCTAGGAGACTAAGCCTATCCCAACCGGCCATGGTTGTTATCCTGGCTGAGGAATCCAACAATGCCAGGGGAAGTCTGCTTCAATGAGGAGTGAGAAAGTAGCCTCTTTCTAGCATGGTTACCCCCACTTTTGGCCTGTTTGTGAGTATGTGTCAGTGTGTTTTTACTGTGTCAGTGGGATCCTGCTAGCCAGGACCCCAGTGCTCATAGATAAAAACCTATATGTCAATGTGTTTTGCCTGTCTCACTGGGATCCTGCTAGCCAGGACCCCAGTGCTCATAGTTTGTGGCCTAATGTGTATTCCTGTGTAGTGCCTAACTGTGTCATTGAGGCTCTGCTAATCAGAACCTCAGTGCTTATGCTCTCTCTGCTTTTAAATTTGTCTCTGTAGGCCACTGACTTCATTTACAATTTAAATTGGCATACTGGACCCCCTTATAAGTCCCTAGTATGTGGTACCTAGGTACCCAGGACATTGGGGTTCCAGGAGATCCATATGGGCTGCAGCATTTCTTTTTCCAGGGAGCTCAGACAAACCCTTACACAGGACTGTCATTGCAGCCTGCGTGAAATAGTGCACACACTATTTCACAGCCATTTTCACTGCACATAAGTAACTTATAAGTCATCTACATGTCTAACCTTCACTTGCTGAAGGTTAGGTGCAAAGTTACTATGGGCCAGATGTAGGTACAAAAAAATTAGTGAGCATGTGCGACTTGCAATTTGCGTGTCGCTAACAGGAATGCAGGTACAATTTGCGGGGACAAATTGCGACTCACACCTTTAGTCGCACCGCAGATAGCGAGTCCGCTGTTTGCGAGGTCGCTTTTTGCGACAGCGCAAAAAACGGACTAGCAATTTGCGAGTGGGTGTCGCAAATTGCGATTTTAATGAAAATTGGTTGCAGGTGCTGCAGAACACTCCAGAAACCACTCCAGAACACTCTGGAAACACTTCCTGGCACATGATGATGACATCACAGCCAGGAAGTTTACAAATACACCTGGGAGGAGGGAGGACCACACCCTTTTTAACTGCTGCACAGCTAACAGAGCAATAGCAACCATGTCTGACACTCCCAGAAAGAGGAAATTGAAATTTGCTGAGAAGGAGCTGGAGGTGCGCACAGAGGAATGCTGTCAGCACCATAATGAACTATTTGGGAAGGCAGCCCTCAATGTGCCAGACTCTACAAAAAAAAAGAATTTGGCAGGAAATTCTGGAAAAGGTGAACTCCCTGGGGGTCAGCCACAGGAGTGTTGAGAAGATAAAGAAGAGGTGGTATGACCTCCGCTCCCGGACCAAGCAGAGGGTGGCAGAAAGGCTCGGGGAGATGAGAGGCACAGGAGGGGGACCATCATCCATACCACCACCCACACCCCTGGAGGAAAGGGTGGAGGAGACCCCGGAGCAGGAGGCTGTAACAGGATTCGGAGATCTGGACACCTCTGAGCCCGGAACATCAACCAGTGAGTACCATGTGATATGCCTGTACCCCCATCAATGCCATACCCCACCCACCATGTACATAGGGGCATGCACAATCAAGATAGCTCCATTTCAGAGTTGCAGATACCAGCATGATGCATTATGGGCAATGCAGTCAAGTAGGCAGTTACTAGGCAAATGTTTATTAGGAAGTGTGCAACAGATAGTAGACACTGACAGTGTTTTCCCCATGTCCCACAGGTCTCCCACAAGACCCCACCACCAGCCACAGCAACCAGGTGCCAACAGTCAGCCAGCCCCATGAGGAAACTACAGGAGCAGCCACCACTCCCACCTGCATCACCAACACCATCCCCTCAATGACAACACCCGCTGCAACAGTGGTTTCGGAGGCAGCACCAGCAACAGGCAGGAGTGCCACAGCACATCTCACAGGGCATCCACCGCTGCGCAGGCGACGCAGGATGAGGAGAGCAGGGCTGCAGGCAGAGTCAGGGCGTCCGTCCACCACACTGACAGAGGCACAACTGCTACGTGGTCAGCGCCTGCAAAATCAAATGTTAGGGCGGATTAGTGGGGTTCTGCACCGCTTCATAAGGAGCAATGAAAACAGCATGCAGCAGCTCCATGCACAACTGTAAATAATAGGCAACAATACAGGTGACCTAGCCCTGTCCATGCGTGAACTGGTGGCTGGACTCCTAACACAGAGTGAGGGTGCGAGGCGCAGGGACCGCCAGCTGCTCCAAAGGCTGGACAGGATGGCCTCCTCTATTTGCAGACTGGCAGTGAACACTATTGGGCTGTCAAGAAGAACAGTCGGCCTCCAGGTGGAAATGGGCCACTTTGCAGGTGATGTGGCAAGGGGCCTGGGCCGGATCACACATGTGATTGACCTCATGGAGGCACGGCAGGTGTCCAGGGGTACAGGGGACACCCCACAAGATAGTGAAGAGGGCTCCACTGTGAGCAATGTCTCTGCTGGTGACACCAGGGTGCTCCGGAGTGGGAGTACGAGGCAGAGCACTGCAGACCAACCTGGGACCAGCCAGGCTGGCAGAGGCCGCCGTAGGCAATAAATTAAACACTGTCCCTGATGTTGGGGCACATGATGGCAATGTGCCCCATGCCAGGTTGGCTTTATGAAGTCCCTGAACAGTTTTTCATTGTAAATAGTTCGAATTCTGCACATATTAAATAATTGTTTTGTTCCACTTAACAAATGGAGTGTTTGGTCAATAGGTGAGTATGGTAGACGTTGGCACGTACCTTCCAAAGTATTGTGTTGCAATGTGTTCCCGTCTCAGTCTGCCTTGATGTGCAATGCTCCGATCCCCATGATGGCGATGTGGTTGCTCTTGCTCTTCATCCTCAGAATCTGGGTCTGCAGGGGTGAGAGGTAGCCCATGCCGGGTGGCAATGTTGTGCAGGATAGCGCATGCGACAACTATTTTGAATGCCGTTATGGGGGTATACTGCAGGGCACATCCACTTCGGTGGAGGCATCTGAACCGTGCTTTCAGCAATCCAAAGGTGCGTTCAATCAGGTTCCTGGTCCTCTTATGTGCACTGTTGTATCGCCTCTCACATTCATTGCTGGGTGTTAAGTATGGAGTCATTATCCATGGCCATAGTGCATATGCACTGTCACTTGTTGGGCACAAAAAATTACACTGTTAGAAAGTCCTGGTTGGTGTGCACATTGATCTGTGTGAATGTCTACATGGTGTATGCAGCTCTACCTAGGAGGTATCCGTCTCCAAACTCCCCACGTTCCAGGTGTTGGTGTATCCCACTGTGCCTAAAAATGTAGGAGTCATGAGTACTGCCTGGAAATTTAGCTACAATGTCAGTGATGACATAATGGGCGTCACAAACAACCTGAATATTGAGTGAGTGGGTACACTTTCTATTGCGGAACAGATATTCCAGGTTTGCAGGAGGGCATATTTGAATATGTGTCCCATCTACACACCCTATGACATGGGGAAAGTTGGCAATCCGGTAAAAGTCCAGCTTGGTGCTGTTAATTTCTGCCTCATTCCTGGGTAGGTATATGTATTGGGAAATGTGTGTGAGTATGGCATCTAGGAATGCCCTGAGGAACCTTGATAGTGCACTTTGGGATACCCCACCTGCCACAGCAATGACCCCCTGATAGCTCCCCGAGGCCAAGAGGTGCAGTGAGCATAGCACTTGCACATGCGTAGGGATGGCGCAGCCGCACAGCGTCTGGCGTTCTAGCTGTGGTTTGAGTAATTCAATTAAATCTAGTATAGCTGCGCTGCTAAGTCTGTATTTATCGTAGATTTCTTCCTCAGTTTGCTGGAAAAGAGTCTGCCTTGTTCTCTAAATCTTCTCCTGTCTCTGGCTCCTCCTCCTCCTCTGCTGGGCTGCGTGGGCTCTCCTCCTCACTGCTATCAGGTATATCTCCGCCATCTTGAGTAACCCAGATGGCTTCTGGGTCTCCTTTTATACTTTGGTAATGATTCCCACCTGCTCTGAGTTAATGGTAAATGGGACATGCAAACTGGGCTTTTTGCAACTAGTCGCAATTTGCGAGTTGCTATTGCATATGGTTTGCGACTCGCAAATTGCGACTTCCTATTTGCGGGTCGCAAAATGGGGTCGCACATTTTGCGAGTCGGTAACGGCTCGCATCGCTTTTTGCGAGTCGGAATTGGGATTTTTGCATCCCATTTCCGATTTTGCGGAGTCGCAAATAGCGATTCGGGCCATTTGCGACTCGCAAAAGTTTGCTACATCTGGCCCTATGTGTGAGGGCACCCTTGCACTAGCAAAGGTGCCCCCACATAGTTCAGGGCCATTTCCCCAGAATTTGTGAGTGGGGAGATACCATTACACGCGTGCACTACATATAGGTCAATACCTATATGTAGCTTCACAATGGTAACTCCGAATATGGCCATGTAACACATCCAAATCTGGTATTGGGGAGCCAATTCCATACATCCTGGGGGCTCCACCATGGACCCCCAGTACTGCCAAACCAATTCTCTGAGGCTTGCTCTGCAGCTACAGCTGCTACCACCTCACAGACAGGGTTCTGCCCTCCTGGGGTCTGGGCAGCCCAGTCACAGGAAGGCAGAACAAAGCATTTCCTCTGAGAGCAGGGTGTTACACCCTCTCCTTTTGGAAATAGGTGTTACAGGATGGGGAGGGGTAGCCCCACCAGCCTCTGGAAATGCTTTGAAGGGCATAGGTGGTGCCCTCCTTGCATAAACCAGCCTACACCATTTCAGGGGCCCCCTTCTCCCCTGTTCTGGCGGGAAATTGGACAAAGGAAAGGGGATGTCCATCACCACCCCAGGGGTGGTGCCCAGAGCTCCTCCAGTGTGTCCCAGACTTCAGCCATCTTGCTTTGCAAGGTGTGAGGGCACTCTGGAGGCTCTGAGTAGCCAATGCCAGCAGGTGACGTCAGAGACCCCCCCTGATAAGTCCATACCTGATAAGGTAGCCAATCCCCCTCTCAGGGTTATTTAGGGTCTCTCCTGTGAGTTCTCTTCAGATTCTACTTGCAAGTTTCCTTCAGGAATCCTCTGCAACAACTTCAGCATCCTCTGACCTCAATTCAACCGCAGTCTGCTCCAAGAAATGCTGTAACTGCAACAAAGTGTCTACAAGAGCCGCTTTTCTTCAGCAACCTCAGCTCCAAGTCAGCAACTGCAACAGTTTCCATGGTGTGCATGCTGTGGGGACTCCCTGTTTCCATCCTACACCAGAAGGACAAAGAAATCTCCTCTGGAGTGACAGAGTCACTCCCCTCCTCCAAGCAGGCATCTTCCAAGGCGACGCTCGGTACCCTTGGGCTCCTCTCACGGCAACGAGCGTGCTCCTAAGGACACAGTGGGTGGACATCATCAACATAGACTGTCCTGAGGTCCTGCTGATGCAATTTGGAGGAGGTAAGACCTTGCCTTCCCCGAGAACTATTGTACCCCTGTGTTTTGTGTCTTCTTCGCCTCCTGAGGCCTCTGTGCACTCTTTGCAACATTCCTTTGTGCACAGCCTGGCCCAGGTCTCCAGCACTCCACTCTGCAATGCTCAACTCGCTGAGTTGTTCTCCGGCGGCGTAGGACCTTCTTTTGTTGTGCTGCATCAACCACATTTTGCAACTCATTTGAACCAAGATCCTGTGGCTTCTGGGGGTCCTGGCTGGCATCCTGATGGCTCTCTAAAGTGCTGAGAGCCCCCTATTTCTTCCTCACACAGAGTTGAGGCCCCCACATCCCTCCTGGGCCCATCCAGTGCCATTTTAATGAAAAATTTATTTTTGCCATAGCCAAGGCTTGTTAGCGCCTTCCAACACAAAATCTCATCTGCAACAATCTTTGTACCGTGGGACATCTTTTGCGTCATGCAGGAACCCACTGGCATCTTCCTAGGGTGCATTTCTGCAGTCTTCCACTAACTCTGGACTCTTCTTTTGCACCCTCTTCTTGGTTGGCAGGGGCTCCTGTACTTCCTGGAACTTCTTTCAACTTCTGGACTTGGTCCCCATCCTTTGCAGGTCTTCAGGTCCAATAATCCAGCAGTTGTTCTTTGCAGACTTG
Source organism: Pleurodeles waltl (assembly GCF_031143425.1). Classification (NCBI taxonomy): domain Eukaryota; kingdom Metazoa; phylum Chordata; class Amphibia; order Caudata; family Salamandridae; genus Pleurodeles; species Pleurodeles waltl. Next base: position 398,391,941 of record NC_090439.1, read on the forward strand.
GTTGGCTGCTGCAAAATCCCCAAAACGAGGTGTAGTGTGTCCTAAGGAAACTTGCAGTACTTTACTCCTGCTTTTCTGGGCTCTGGGGTGGGGTAATTTACTTACCTTTACTGTATTCTTACTCTCCCAGCGATTATGCACACACTACACTTTTCTAGGGGGAAATTCGTGATTCACATTCTACTTTTTTTAGTATATGGTTTGTGTTGCCCCTAGACCTATTTTCTCCCATTGCATTCTATAGAATTTCCTACTGTTTGCATTGTTCTATGACTATTTACTTGTCTAATTATATTGTCTAGTGTATATATTATGTATAATACTTACCTCCAGAAGGTGTATTGTCTCTAAGGTATTTTTGGTACTGTGTCACCCAAATAAATACCTTTATTTTTGGTAACACTGAGTATTGTCTTTACTTGTGCATAAGTACTGTGTAACTATAAGTGGTATTGCATGAGCTTTGCATGTCTCCTAGTTCAGCCTAAGCTGCTCTGCTATAGCTACCTCTATCAGCCTACAACTTCCAAACTTGTAATCAGGCCCAATATTTCTATTCCTCCACATTTTTACCTTCTTTTGTTGAACCTGTTTTTCTGGCCATGCACACTTTACTGCTGCTAACCTGTGGTAAAATGCTTGTGCGCTACTCTCCAAATATGTTAAAATGGACAAACACCTAAATGGTCCATTTAACTTACTTACACATCACTAGTGAATGGCGCCCCATCTCCCCAGGGCCTGTAAATTACAAATATTACTAGTGGACTACAGCACTCATTGTGCCATCCAATAAATAGCACAGCAGAACATGCCTCCAGGCCTTCAACTGAAGTCTGGGTGTTTAGGATTAAGCTGCATTTCGACCTGGGGTAACACACATTTTGCCAGGCATAACCCTTCCTTGTTAATACTTATAAGTCACCCCTAAAGTAGGCCCTAAGAGCCTGTGAGGCAGGGTGTATAGTATTTAAAATGTAGGACAAGCAGATTCAATCATTTATGTGTACTGGCAGTGGAGAACATCCAGATAAAATTTTCACTGCAGCAAGGAAAACATTGGGTCACACTATAACAATCTATGGTGCTTATTTCAGTTTCAGAGCAGATAAAAAAATTATTCAATGACTCATTTCAATAGTAATTTAAAATGCAATGTAAAGGGTAAGTCAGATTTTATATTACTATTTTAGAAATAACTCATTTAGAAAGTTATCATTTTCCTGCAGAAAATCAAAAAGGGCCTTTTTGCCAGTGTCTATTTTCACTTGACTGCTGATGGCTCCCTTGATGTGAGATGTGAATTGCCTCTTGACAGTGGACAAAGTGCTTTAGTGAAGGGAGGTGTTTTCTTCCTTGAGCAGGATGGCCTAGAGGCTGTGCCTAGCTCCTTTATCGAAAGAGGAAATGCAGCTGGTACCTGGATGCCATAGAACGGACCTTCCCCCTCTAGTCGTTCCACCTCTTCCTGATGTCATTCCGTGTGCACAGGGTGGGTCCTACAGCATTCACTTTGTCAACTATCCTTTGCCACATCACAATTTTCCTGGTGATAGTAGTGTGCTGGACCTGGCCTCCAAATAGATGTGGCTCTACTCTAATGATTTCATCCGCCATGACTCTTAACTCATCTTCAGTGAAACAGGGATTTTTCTATGGTGGCAATGTGCTGATAATAAAAAGTTTGTAAGGTAGTGGAAATTAAACAGGTGATGGGAGGTGAATGGAGTAGTGAGGTGCAAATGGATGTGAAAGATGAGTGTTGGGGGAGGGATATATGCTTTGCAAGTTTTTGGGGTGCCGATTCTATAGCTTTATCTTTTTTTTATGATGCGCTTTGGCTACCGTGTTTGGTGTTGTGGATGCAATGGGTTGTGGTGTGTGAAAGAGAGTGTTTAAAGGTGTGCTTCGCAGATGTGTCAGGTGTGGCAATTTGTCTCAGTTGTGATGTTTTCAAATCCATCCAATGTGGTGTTGAGTTTTATTTGGTGAGCGCAAACCCTGTGGTTTGGACCTTCATGGCTGACTGCCACTGCAAATTTGCACTTGTAACAGGTTTGCTGGTTGATTGGTGGGCTATCAGAGCTGGTGGTCAGACCTCCTATTTCCTGTCCTCCAAAGTACTGGCAGTGTTGGATTTCTGGCTGACTTTTGTCAGTCCGGACTGTGCAACTTGTAAGAAGGTTGTCTTTATGAACGGCATCATGGGGGTCTTTGGGGGCTGCCACTATGGTGGTCTGGTGGTCTGACCGCCAATCTTGTAATGGGCCCTATATTTGAAAACTGATATCTCCAGTTCTGCTTTTTGGATTTTTGCCATTTTGGTGTCCTTTTTCAATGGTATTTACTCTATTTTATTAATTGGATTGGCATTTTTCTTGTGTTGTGTTTGCAATTTATCCCTGTTTGAGTACTACATCAATACTTTAAACATTACCTCTACATTCAGCCTGCCTTCTTTGTGCCAGTCTAACAGATGGTTAAGAATAAACCAACCACATAGGCCCTCATTACGACTTTGGTGGTCTTCCATGAAGACCGTCAAAAGCGGCGGGCGCCAGGAGGCCGCCAGTGCTGTCAGTCTCCCGCCCACCATATTACAGGTACTGCCAGATTTCCGACACACTTTGGACGGAAACAAGCAGTAGTTGTGCTGGTGGGTGGAAGCGCTGTGGCAGTTCCACCTCCAGCCCCCCCACCAGTAGGACACCGCCTGCCATATTATGGGCCATAACACGGCCTGCCGGTGTCCTGCTAGTGGGGCTCTAACGGCAGTGGAAGCGCCTCTTCCCGTTCCCTGACGGACGACCTTCTACCCAGAGCAGGCAAGGTTATAGTCTGACAGGGGAGAGGGGTGGGAGGGTGCTGTGTGTGAGTTTTTGGTGTCCGTGTGTGTGCATGAATGTGTGTATGCGTGGTTGTGTGTGTTTCTGAATGTTGAAGTGAGTGTGTGTCTGCATATATGTGAGTATGCATGTTTGGATAGGTATGAGTATGCATGCTTGAATGCGTGTATGAATGTTGTTGTGAATGCATGAATGGATGTGTGCTTGAATGTGTGTATGAATGTTGTTTTGAATGCATGTGAGTGGATGCGTGTATGTGAGTGTAGGTCAATGGGTGTATGCGTGGTGAGTGTGTGCATGTATACGGGAAGGGGGCGCTGTGGCTGAAGGGGGGTTGGAGAGGGGGTGCTGTTATTGAAGAGTGGCGGGGAGAGAGAGGAGGTGCTGTGGCTTCAGGGGCTGGGGGTCTAGTGCTTGCTAAGGGGTCGGGGAGCCGTCTACAGGTGATAGGGAAGAAATTCCCTTTCACCTGTAGCCATTCCGCGATGGTTTTCATTGCAGTGCTACCGCCATGGAAACCATGGTGGAAAGCCGGTTCCTAATACCGCCATCAGTCATCTGTGGACTGCCGGGTCAGAGATGATCATCTTCAGCCCAGCGGTTCTGACCGCCATGGCGGTATGAGTGGAGATGTGGCGGGTTGGCAGAAGCCAACGTGCCACTCTCATAATGTGGTGGTCTTCACCGCCAGCCTGTTGGTGGTGGGACCGCCACATTTACCCTGGCGGCCCAAAGAGTGCCAGGGTCAAAATGACCCCCATAATATCTAAAGCAAATATATTGATTTGCAAAAATATCAGAAAGTAAACATCATTGACAAAAATATTGCTTACCTATACTTAATTAATAAATACACAAATATTGATAACAAAAGTACTGCAGGTAAAAATGTGAATTTTTAAATATTGGAAAATAATATATTATTGCCTTTAAATAAACATAGACATTGTTACAATCATTTCAGCACACAATATTGACTACATCAATATCACCAACAATACAGACATTTCATCATTAAACATTTATTTTTAGCATTATACGTTAACCAAAAAATAAAAATAATCTTAAAAAATATAAATGTTCTAACAACACTATAACAATTTCATATCACCGAAATAAACTTAAACTACACAAGAAATATACATTTCAATACATCAAAAAGTATTTAAAAATATTTCAACAAGTACTAACATATATAGATGAAACAAGAATAGTTTTAAATATATACTTAAATGATATATTCAAAATAACACAAAAAATAGAAAGATAAATTGAACACTGTAAAATTAACATTAATTAGTGTTCACCACAAAATGCATTTACTTAAAAAATCAAACTAAATGAACATAAACCAATAAAAACAAATCATTAAGCTAAGTAACCAATACAATTATATTGTCAATTAAACTAACAATATTAAAAGCACACAAAAAGTGACTATTTACTACACCAAAAACTACAAAAGCTGCAAAATTATGAAATACATCTGTATGTGCCAATGCCAATCTCAAAACAGAAGTGGAAGAATATATAAAACTACCTTCTAAGGTAAGTAAAATTGATTAGTTAACAAATGTAAAATAATAAACACGTAACAAAACACTACTTATTTTATTTCTTACACTGTAGCTACTACATAAAAATGATTACACCATTGAGAAAAGACTACCAAAACAGTCACATACTTAGAAACAGGCAAAGAAAAAGAAATTAATAAAAAAAATTCTGAAAACCATCACCCACTCAAATGTTAAAAATAAAATTAAACTCCCTCAACCCCACTAGCTACGAACACAGGTTAAAAATAAAACTTAAAACATTTTTTTTTCTTCAACAGAAAAGGAGCCACCTGACCCATATTACAAAACCCCCAAAGGAGATAAATTACCAGGAAGAACACATACGCAGGTATAAAATACAAAACCAATACCATAACTTTGTATGCCTCTAACAAATGTAATATACTATTTTAGCATTCAAATATGTGTATTATTAGACTATTTTCAGACAGAATGACAGAAAGAACATGATACATCACATCAGAGAAAGGGATACAATTACCAAGAAAGTACAAGAATGGCACCCAAAAATTTGAAATGTACTCAAAATTACTCCAAAGCTTGATACTGGGGGTGACTATAAACGTTGATGCTGGAATTAATATAGAAGAACATAGCCACCCACCAAATGTCACCAGAATTGGAACAAGGCATGTACTACAAGACTTCAAAGAGGCAAGCACTAGCTCCCTATAGCCCACAACTAAAATACTAAAGATATACCCCCTAACGTCCTTGAATACATCACAAGCCAGTTACCAGCTATACTATCTTAGAACACTTAATAGCACAAACTAAAATAGCCACCAGTGATACCCCTCCTGTCCCTAGAAGATACCAAAATATCAAAATTCCTGAAAACCTAACCAACACATGCAATGAGGAACCCTTCCTCTTACATGATAACCTTAACCATGAAAAACGCATTAACTCATTAAAGCTAAGCCATGTAAAACATTGGATGACGGATGGGTCATTCAAAATGTACCTCAAACCATTCACTCAAATATACACCATACATGGTGAATATTAAGACACTAATATACACCCTGCTAGCTAGTAAACAGTGTAGCATTTGGTATGAATGACTAAACCACATTAAAATTCAAATGAACAACTACTCCCTGTTGAACTTGGCATCCTTGGCGTGGTTTCCCCTAACATTTTGCCTCTGCTTACCAGGTTGTTTCTGTATGCTGGACTCTATTTTTCCTGTTTTGTTTGCTATGGACACTTTACCACTGCTGACCAGTGCTAAAGTGTAAGTGTTCCCTGTGTAAATTATATGTGTAATTGGCTTTCCATGATTGACATATTTGATATACTAGTAAGTCCCTAGTAAAGTACACTAGAGGTGCATGGGGCCTGTAAAGCAAATGCGACTAGTGGGCCTGCAGCACTGGTTGTGCCACCCACATGAGTAGCCCTGTAAACATGGCTCCGACCTGTCACTTCAGTATCTGTGTGTACAGTTTTAAACTGCCAATTCGACTTGGCAAGTGCCTTCCCTTTTTCTACATGTAAGGCACATCTAAGGTAGGCCCTAGGTAGCCTCATGGGCAGGGTTCAGTGAATGCTAAAGGTGGGACATGTGCTGATGTGTTTTACATGTCCTAACAGTGAAATACTGCTAAATTCAGTTTTCACTATTGCAAGGCCTATCTCGCTCATAGGTTAACATAGGGGCTGCCTTTAAATATTATTAAAGTGCAGATTCCCTTTGAGAGCTGATCGAAATGTGGAGTTTGGGGTCTCTGAACTCACAATTTTAAAATACATCTTTTTTAGTAAAGTTGGTTTTTAGAATGTTAGTTTGAAAATGTCACTTTGAGAAAGTAGGCATTTTCTTGCTTAAACCATTCTGTGAATCTGCCTGTTTGTGGATTGCCTGTCTGGGCCAGTTTGACAGTTGGGCTGTTTGTGAATCCCCTCTAGACAGTGAGACAAAGGGAGCTGGGTTATAGCCTTCATATCCTAATGACCCATCTGTGCTAGAGTGAAGGGAGGAGTGGTCACTTACACCTGAATGGGTTGTGCCTGCTCTCTGACAATGCAGGCTCTAACATCCTGGTGAGTGTCTGGGGCCTTGCCTGAGCAAGGCAGGCTCTTGTGAACAAGAGAGACTTTCCTTTGAAGTAGGTCTGCTTCAAAGGCAGAAAGGGGTATAAGTATTTGACCCCAAAGCCCTGAAAATCAGATTACTTCTGAAACCAAAAGGAACTTCTGCCAAGGAGAAGAGCTTGAGAGCTGAAGGAGGAGTATTACCCCTTTGCCTATGACTGTGCTTTTATGGGTTGGCTGGAGTGGCTGCTTCTTCCTGAGAGAGGACAAAGACTGGCTTTTGTGTTTCTTCTCACTGTGAAGAATCTCCAAGGGCCTGAACTGAGCTTGCCTCCTGTTGGTGAAGTCTCAGGGACATCAAACACTTCTCTCTGCCTGGACTCTCTGCTGAGACCCCTGCTCTGCCAAATGGTGTCCTAACCTGTCTCTGGGCCCTTGAAAGGTGAATCTGGTGGAAAACGACAGAAATCCATGCACAGAGCGGCGTGCAGAGAATCTTTTGATGCACCATCCGCAACGTGACTGATAAACGACACGGTGCCGGCCTGCCAGTTAAAATCGACGCTCCACCTGTGTCAAAGTTGGGAGACCGACACATCGTGGATGGAGAAACTATGCGCAACACCCGCTAGCGGCTGCTGATAAGGATGTAAGCCCCATGCAGCACGGGTCCCTGACACCGTGCGACCAGATTTCAAATGCAACATTGCTGGATGTGAAAAATCAGTGCCCTTATGGGAATCAATGCATTGCTCTCTAGCAGGAGAGAGGAAACAACGCACGCTGACCGGACCGGAGAAGAAACGACACACGGTCTCGCTTGCGAGTGAAGGAATCGACGCATCACTGGCCTTTTTTGACACATGCTCACCCATGCGGCTTTATTTTTTATGCTAACCAGGTACTTTGTGACAATAGCATTCTCACTGTTTTCTAAGGATTAAGACTCATAGGCCCAGATTCATACTAGCTTTGCGCTGAATTAGCATTATTTGTTTACACTAATTCAGCGCAAACCTAACTCCATATTTGTACTTTGGCGCTAGACCCATCTAGCGCCAAATTTGTGGAGTTAAAGTCATTTTTTGTTCGAGGGAAACTACCTTGCGTCAACGAGATGCAAGGTAGGCGTTCCCGGGCAAAAAATGTCTCTAAGGCCCAGGCGCCTTATTTATCCTTTTGTGCAAAAATGGTGTATGGGACGGAGACAGGCCCACATAATGGCGCTAAGCTTGCTTAGTGCCATTATTTAACACCTGGGTCAAGGCAGGTGTTAGGTGACTTGTGGGCCCATTTTCATAATGGAACACCATGGAATGAGTCTGCAGCTGCCCTCCCCAGGCCCCAGGGACACCCCCACCCACACCAGATGGACAGCGGAGACTGGGGGACCCCATTCAAATTAAGTATAGGTAAGTAGAGGTAAGTATTTTGCATTATTTTTTTTAAATGCCATTGGGTGCCCAGAAAGGCCCCCCTACATGGCACTGGGTGCAATGGCCAAGCCCAGGGGACTCTTGTCCCCTGTGCTGGCCATTGGGGTAGTGGGCATGACTCCTGTCTTTTTGCGTCAAGAAATGACGCTGGGCTGGTATAGAGTCATACATTTTTACTCTAACCAGCCTAACGTCATTTTTTGGTGCAAAACCCCTTGTCCCATACCTCCACCCCCAACCGGCTAACGTAATTTTCCTTGATGTTAGCCCACCCTTCGCACCGGATTCCACCATTCCACAAATAAGATGCCCTGCCGGTGTCTGGAATGGTGCTAGCCTGTGGTAAACTTTTTCACGCAAAACTGCCTTAGCGAAGTTTTGTATGAAAAAGTATAAATATGGGCCTTATTCTTTTTAAAATTCATATTTTGACTTATGTATGTTGGATTTTTGTCGTTCTGGTCTTGTTTGATTTAGATAACTATTACCTATTTTTCTAAACTGGTGTGCTGTCCATTTTGTTGTGTTTTCACTGTATTACTGTGTTTGTTGGTACAAATACTTTACACATTGCTTCTGAAGTAAAGCCTGTCTGCTCGTGCCAAGCTACCAAGAGGGTGGGTGGGTGTTTACTAAGTGTCAATCTCCGTTACCCTGATTAGAGTGAGGGTCCTTGCTTGGACAGAGGGCAACCTGATTGCCAACAAAAGACCCCATTTCTAACATTGGTGATCAGCGGTTGGGATTGGACTTGTAATTGTACTTGACATACAGTGATTAAGTGTACCCTACTGTTTTCAGTACAGACCATTACGTGACCACTAGTATTTATGATTTTGCTTTTTCTCTTTTTGGACTTTTTCTAGTTCCATATTTTTGGTGATCTTTTTATTGATTCTGAAATTTTCATTGGGAACTCTTTTTTCTATCTTGGAACTCTGCACTTTTGATTTACCATCATGTCCCAATAAGGAGATGCACCAGCTGGAGCTGTTTTTGAGTTAGGAAAAATGGAAAGCCACATAGTTGCTCCGTTGAAACAGTTCTGTAAGGATCTATTAAAAGCTCTACCAGGAAGGAGGAGCTGCAAAAGACACTGAGGGCCTGGGTTACAGCCAAGGAGGCTGAGGGGCACACAGAGGAGGAGGATGAGGAGTTGCAGAGTATACACAATGGTATAGTGGGTGTACCAGTTATGCCTGTGGGGAGAGTCTCCAGGGCAGGTAGCAGTGTGTCATCCAAGGGTCTGACTCCTGAAGAGTTACAGGGCAGACAGGCAGAGAGGGCACACCAGCTAGAATTAGAGAAGTTTAGGATGCAAAGGGAGATGGAAGAGAGGAGACTGGCCATTGAAGATAAAATGTTACTGCTGGTTCATGAGCTCAACTTGAGTGAGCTGGATCAGAGGAGCCAGTCCAGTAGGGATGGTGTCAGCAGTACCTCAGTACAGCCTGAGAGAAGGGTAGAGATTCCAAAGGAAGGACTTAGTGAAGGACTATAAGAGGGAGGATGACATATAGTTGTGGTTCAAGGGGTATGAGTCTGCTCTCCATATGAACCTGGCCCCTGAGGCACATTGGGGGGGTGGGTCTGTGGAAGCACTTTGAGGTAGAGGGCATGGACACTCTGACATCCTTAGGGGATCTTCAGGGACTCACCAATACCACAATGAAGGACGCCCTACTCACAAGATCTGGTCTGACCCTTCAGCAGTATAAGGGCAAGTTTAGGTCCTACAAAAAGAAAGAGTCCCAAACTTGGTTGGAGTGTGTAGATTCCTTTTGCAGCTCACTGGATGGTTGGGTGAAGGGCAGTAAGGTAACAACCATTGAGGAGCTGTACAATTTGATTGCTTGGGAGCATTTGTTTTCCAGAGCTGAGCCAGCACCTGATTGACAGCAAGCTGTCTGATCCCAAGAAGCTTGCGCAGGAAGCTGACTGTTGGTAGAGCACCAGGGTCCAAAAGAGGTATGGGGGAGACCATAACAAGGGTGGGCAGAGTCCCCAACAGAAGAAATGGGGGTTACGGGTAAACAGGGGGAGTTCTCTAAAGGGCCCCAACCTAGTTCCCAGGGTAAGGAATCCCAACCCCCAGTAGCAAAGAAACCATGGTCCCCTACAGGAAAATCTGAAGAGAAGGGTCCCAGCCAGTGCTTATCATGTGATCAGGAGGATCAGATGAGGGGGGACCCCAAATATCCCAAGTAGACACCGGCACCCACTGGTACTCAGTCACAGGGTTTTTCCATTATAGCTCTGGTGGAGCAGTTCGTTCCAGGTGGGTGGGAGCCAGCTGAGATGACCCTCGTCTCACTAGGGGACCGTGAGATGGTCCAGAGAACCGTAGTGCCTGAGAACACTAAGAAGTACAGGTGGTACGTGACCATAAGTGGACTGAGGGTGGAGGCTCTGAGAGACACAGGAGCCAGTGTGACTACAGTGAGGAGTCAACTAGTGTCTGAAGAGCACATAGATCCCCTGTACTTCACCAAGTAGTTGCTGTGGACAACTCAGAGTGTCAGTGTAGAGTGTCACAGGTTCCCTTTCAATGGGGTGCGTCTCATGTTCCTTGAAAGTAGATGTGAGTCCAACCATGCCTGTTGATTGTTTGCTTGGCAATGAGCTTGAGGATTCCCCTTGGAAGTAAGTGGATCACAGGTCACACTTAGAGATGTTGGGTCTGCCTGGTTTGGGGTGTGTGTTTACCTGGTCCTTGGCAGCCTATTAGGGTGATCAGGAGACCGTGGTGCCTGAAAGAGTAACCCAGGCATCTGCCAGAAGGAGGAAGGGCAAGGGGCCCAGGAAACTGGCTCCAAACGTTCCCACAGTCCAGGAGGAGGGGGGTGAACCTAAAGGGGAAGCCCTGGAGCCCACAGGGGAATAGGTGGTTGAACTGGGGGAGATCCTGAGCTGTCACAGTGGCAGTGGCAGGGAAGCATTCTATGAGGCACAGAAAGTATGACCTACTCTGGAGGGCTTGCAGCAGCAGGCTGAAGACAAGGCATATGGCAAGGATCCTGAATCAGATTTGATTTACTGGGAAGATAGCCTCCTATATAGTGAGCCTAGGGTTCCTGCGCCTGGGTCAGCCCATGTGCTGGTGGTACCCCAGAGCTACAGAGCCTTACTACTGGGTCTGGCTCATGATGTGCTTTTAGTGTGTCATTTGGGGCAGTACAAGACCTTTGAGCGAATTGTCACCCACTTTTACTGGCCCCAAATATGCAGGCACTCGGATGTTCACTGTAGGTCCTGTCAAAATTGTCAGGCAGGTGGCAAGAGTGTGGGAAAATGCAAAGCTCCCATCCAACCTTTTCCTGTGGTTAGTACCTATGAGAAGATGACCTGGTTTGTAGTGGGTACCAGAGGTGCGTACACCTTATACCAGGTACAGTGATCCACCTTAGTGAAATCTAGGCAGTGTCTAGCAGCTTAGGCTGTCTAGAGGTAGCTGTAGCAGAGCAGCCACAGCTGAACTAGGAGACATGCAAAGCTCTTGCAATACCACTATAGTCACACAGTACGTATACACAAGGAAGACAATACTCAGTGTTCCCAAAAATAAAGGACTTGGCGTCTCAAGAAACACACTAATTGCAATACCAGGAATTGTGTCTACATGATAACGTGCCCATGTGACTCACGCTATATTGGCATGACATCCAGGCCAGTTAAGACCCGCATCAACGAACATCGAAGTAACATTCAATGTAATAGAATCACTACTAAACTTAGTGTACATTTTTTGGAGGCTACACACTCCCCTGACGACCTTTGATGGGTAGTAGTAGAAGCACCTAGAGTTTGACCAAATGATGAGGGTTATCTTTTCAGAATTGAACAAAGATGGGTGTTCAAATTAGCCACCAACATACGAGGTCTGAAAGATGACATTCCTTGGACCTCACTTTCATAATACATTTAGAAGTACCTAAAGAAACCCCCTTTTTTGTGAATAGGATGCACCTGGTCACTCCAATCAATTGTGATGAGTTCATTTGATTATAATTTTCACCACACTATTTAATTGAAAAGGCTCTTACCATTTGAACAATGGTGCACTCCTCTTTTCTTTGTATACATATATCTGAATTCCTGGCAGTTTTTAGACTTAATTGAGAGCCTCTCCACGAGAACTTTTTGTGTGGGTGAGTCTCTCGTCATTTATCAGATAGTCCTTCTATGATTTCTATTATTCCCATTCATACTGAATGGCTAGTCCCTTTTTTATTTTGTTTGACTCCTGAATTCGATGGAGTCCTTTTTCAGTTTTTGTGCTCCACAGACGCGCGCGAACCCTGGGGAATTACCCTTTTCCGGGTTCGCCGCGTCTTACACTAATTTTGAGAGCGCCCGCTGCATTCCAATGCGGGACGCCGGGCATATTTGCCTTTCTAATCTTTTTCTGATTGCGGATCAGACGAAGTCCTTTCTCCATGTTCCTTCGCCTTAGACGCGCGCGAACCCCGGGAATTGACCTTTTCCGGGTTCACAGCGTCTTTTGAAAAGCTCCGATAGCGCCCGCTGCAATTAGATGCGGGACGCCGTTCCATGGGGTAGGTCCTTAGTAATGGACCAGGAACTAAAATGTGAGTACTGAGGGCCTTATGTTAACTAGATTAGTGCTCTTTTACAGCTGTATTAGGTTTTAATTTTAAATATATTTTGCATTACATGACTTTAGTAATGGAGCACTGATATGTTGTTTATATGTATATGGACACTTAGGGGGTCATTCTGACCTCGGTGGTAAAAGACTCCTACCGCTGGTCAGAAGACCGCCATTCTACCGCCGCGGCCGCTGAAAGCCGCCACGGTCATTCTGACCAACAACTGCCAAGCCGCCAAAAACCCGACATCCACGGAAGGCCGCCTCATCAGCGGGCAGCGATAAACTGGAGATGACCAAACCTCCACCGCCACGCCAACACAAACAGGCCCATGCCATTACGACCCACCAATCCACGCAGCGGTCTTTCAGCCGCGGTATTCCATTGGCGGTACACACCGCCGCGGTCAAAATACACACCCAGGCTCCAAAACCCAGCCACATTGGACAATTTGAAATACACACACCTGATACACATACAAACACCACTCCCACACATCCAAGCAACTATAAAACACACACCCACATCACCCACAAACCCCCACTAGTTGGAAATCGGAGAGAAGGCGAGGGAGAGAGAGAGAGAGAGAGAGAGAGAGAGAGAGAGAGAACATCAATCGAAAACCCCAACACACACAGGAACCCAACATCATCAACCACACCACATCTACGCACACATCACCACACACCACCACTCACATCACCGCAAACACCACCCCACACCTCATCCACACCACCCCACGGCAACCCAAAGACACCCCAGGTTTTCTGACCTAGAACTCCGGGTCATGGTGGAGGAAATCATAAGGGTAGAGCCCCAGCTCTTCGGCACACAGGTGCAACACACCACAATAGCCAGGAAGGCGGAGCTATGGCAGAGGATTGTCGACAGGGTCAACGCTGTGGGACAGCATCCCAGAAACCGGGAAGACATCAGAAAGCGCTTGAACGACCTACGGGGGAAGGTACGGTCGATGGTCTCCAGACACAACATCGCTGTGCAGAGGACTGGCGGCGGACCACCACCCACCCCTCCCGAATTCACAGCATGGGAGCAAGAGGTCTTCAACATCCTGCATCCTGCGGGCCTCGCTGGAGTAGGCGGTGGAATGGACTCTGGTAAGTCTAGTCTCAACTACTCCCTCCCCCCCAACCACCAGCATGACAACCCACACCCCCACCCTCACCCCCAACCCCCCAGCACACAGCCTCCCTGCCAATGTCTCACCAGCACAACCCACCCAACCCAAAACCAAACCCTGAATGCCAACACAAACCATGGACACCCATCACCTATGCATGACCACTGCACATACCCATCCCCCCCACAAACCACCCTCACAACTCCTGCCACAAGGGGATGCCAGCACTGGGGGACAAGGGCACCCACAAATCGCACACCATGGAACACACAGAAGCAATAACCATACTCTTTCACCCCTGCAGGGCCCGAACGCCAACACACCGGCCAGGAGGGTCCAGATATGTCCATCCCACCCCCAGAACAGGCCCGCAGTGAGGAGAGCAGCTCTGTCGACCTGGAACCTGATGACCAGCCCGGACCATCGGGGACCTCTGGACAGTCGGTTCCCCACACACAGACACAGGCCACAGCAGACCTAACCCCCTCTGGGAATATCAGCACCGCTCCCACCCAGCGGGCCCATGCCTCTGTCTCCAGGACAGGTCAATCAGCGGTGTGTCCGCCACTACAGGGCACCCAGGCTGACCCAACACCCCAACAACAACAGGGACCTGGGGGCAGTGGTAGCGGGCACACAGTCCAGGGGACAGAGGCCCGGGTAAACAGGGCAACTGGGAGGGCTGCAGTGCGACAGGGGGGGAAGGACAGGCCCAGGGAACTGACTCTCCAAGAGGCCCTCACCACCATCATGGGAGCATACCACCGCTCCCAGGAGACGATGGCGACGGTAATGGCCAGGTTCCAGGAGATCCAGGCACAGCAGGAGGAACGGTACATGGGGTACAGAGAGGAGCTCAGGAACATCGTCCAGGCCCTGAACCTAATAGTGACCACATTGCGGGACCATGTGGCACCCCAAAGGGCCCCTGTCCCCAGCCCGGACCAGGAACAGCCTACCACCTCCGCCGGCGCTAGTGGACAGGAGGCCCCCACACAACGACGGGCCACCAGAACCCCACCTCCTGCTGAAGATCAACCACCCCGCAAGAGGAGCCTGAGATCACAAAGGAAGACAGAGTAGGATGCCAAGACCCCCGCCAGCCTAAGATCCCCCCGGATGTCATTCCACTGTCCCACATCGTCACCCTGTCCAACCTTGAACTGCCCCTGCTCCCTCCTTCCACAGGCATATGGACAATGCACCTGTGCGACCGAGAACTGGACTCTGCCATGGACATCACTCCACCCCCACCCATCACCGTTTTACTATCATGAACCTATATGTAGCACTTTAAATAAATCACTTATTGCACATAAAACACTCAGGAGTCTGCTTGTATTCTTAACAAATGTATTATGCATAACGGGTCAAAAATGTGCAGTTACTTTGTGATGACAACATACCAATGTCAATTTGCTTTACTCCATTGCCGAACAAACCAGAAGTCACGCAGTGGGTCATACAGCTCTGAAAAGCCAAGGGAAAGTCACAATTCAGTTGAAAGGAACTGGGGGGAAACACAGAAAGTAGAGATGCAGGAGGCCAGAAGGAAATGTAAAATGACGTGGGGGATTCTTACCTGTGTGCTACTGAAAATACTGTTGTATGACCGTGTCCCTGTTGTCCGTGTCGTCCCCGTCGTCTTCCTCCTCTTCACTCTCCACAGGCTCCACAGCTGCTACAACACCACCATCTGGACCATCCTCCTGCAGAAAAGGCACCTGGCGTCGCAATGCAAGATTGTGAAGCATACAGCAGGCCACGATGATCTGGCACACCTTCTTTGGTGAGTACATGAGGGATCCCCCTGTCATATGCAGGCACCTAAACCTGGCCTTCAGGAGGCTGAAGGTCCTTTCTATGATCCTCCTAGATCGCCCATGGGCCTCATTGTACCGTTCCTCTGCCCTGGTCCGGGGATTCCTCACTGGGGTCAGTAGCCACGGCAGGTTGGGGTAACCAGAGTCACCAATTAGCCACACACGGTGTCTCTGTAGCTGTTCCATCACATAGGGGATGCTGCTATTTCGCATAACATACGCTTCATGCACTGACCCAGGGAACTTGGCATTTACATGGGAGATGTACTGGTCAGCCAAACAGACCGCCTGGACATTCATAGAATGGTAACTTTTCCTGTTTCTGTACACCTGCTCATCGTCTTTTGGGGGTACTAAGGCCACATGGGTCCCATCAATGGCACCAATGATGTTGGGGATATGTCCAAGGGCATAGAAGTCAGCCTTCACAGTGGCCAAATCACCCTCCTCAGAGAAAATTATGTAGCTCCGCATGTATTTCGTCAGGGCAGACAACACTCTGGACAAAATCTTAGAAAACATAGGCTGAGACATCCCTGATGACATGGCCACTGTTGTCTGAAAAGACCCACTTGCCAAGAAATGGAGGACTGACAGAACCTGCACCAGAGGGGGAATTCCTGTGGGTTGGCGGATGGGGGACATCAGTGCTGGCTCCAGCTGGGCACACAGTTCATGTATAGTGGCTCGGTCAAGTCGGTATCAAAGTATTATATGACGTTCCTCCATTGTCGACAGGTCCACCAGCGGTCGGTACACGGGAGGATTCATCCTTCTCCTCGCAAGTCTCAGCGGACGGTGCCTAGGAAGGACAACATGGAGCACAGAGTCAAACAACCCACAGGTACGTAACTACAGCTTGCACAGTACACGATTGTCAATGCATTGAATGGCTTGTATGAGTGGCAATGCAAGGCCTAGGCCTGTGTGACGCAGTAGTAATTAAGCCCTGTGGTCCCTTGTAATGGCGGCTGCCTGACCTGAGAAGTGTGACAATGGGATGTGAGGTCAATGCGCTGGCGTGACACACCGTGGCGGTAGGCGGTCGAAGACCGCGGCGCAAAGCCGCATTGGTTAACATCGAACCCTATGGCTTTCACGGGCCAATGACTAGCTGCGCCGGCGGTCGCGGAACGCATCGCGACGGTACACGCCGCCGTGGGCGTGACCGCCATTTTCTATCTGATTAATCACTCGAGACCTGATCATCCACAGGAGAGGACCTATACTGCAAGTGCTGCTGTGACCTCGGTCTGGGAGATAGAATGGCTGCTGCGACTGGGGAAAGGGCCCCTGCCTTCACGACAGAAGAGTTGGAGAAACTTGTGGATGGGGTCCTGCCCCAGTATGCGCGACTCTACGGTCCTCCAGACCAACAGGTAACTACACTGTGTGCACGTTGCATGGGCTATGCCTGGGTTGTGTATGGTGGATGTAAGATGGTGGGGTGGGGAGCGAATGAGGAGTGCAAGGCACGACAGATGAGAGCATGTGCCACATGGCAAGGTTGGGGAGGGGGGGCCAATCGCATCTATCATGCGGAAAATTGATGATATTTCAATTTCCACCCTGTACATGTCAAATAGGTCAGCGCCCATCAGAAGATCGACATTTGGATGTGCCATCGCCAAGGAAGTCCGGAACCTGGGGGTCCACAACAGACGGGGCACCCACTGCCGCAAGAGGTGGGAGAACATCCGCCGCGGGACCAGGAAGACCGCCGAGTCACTGCTGGGGATGGCCTCCCAACCTAGGAGGGGTGCCAGTCGTACCCTGACCCCCCTGATGTCCCGGATCCTGGCGGTGGCCTACCCCGATTTGGATGGGCACGTGACGACATCACAGCAGACACAAGGGGGTGAGTACCAGCACATTCAGCTATCTTTACATGCAGTGGAGGCGTCTGGGTGGGGGAGGAGGGCTGTGGGTGACATTAGGCAAGGGCGCTTTCTGTAGTGTAGTCCCCTCCTTTAGGCATGGCCCTGTGCCCCCGCCCCCAACCTCTGTACGGTGCCAGGTACAGCTAGCCATGGTCCTGCATCACCCATGTGCGCGTTTGTTGTCCCTAGACCTGTTGGCCCAGTCACAAGTACTCAGTAGTGTACCCCGATTGCGCGGCTTAGTGCATGAGGCTCCTGTGTCTGTCCTCTCCGCCAACGGTGTTGACAATGCATGTACTCAACCTTTTATTATGTCTCCCCCCACCCTTTTTCTTTTTCTTCTTGTGCATGTGTGCTTCAGCATCATCAGGCGGAGGAGACTTGGCACCGGAGCACGAGGGAGCTGCGACTCACAAGGCCCCGTGGGCCATGGCACAGACACCGAGGCCACCAGTGATACGGAGGGCGAGGGGAGCTTCACAAGGGGGAGACGTGGTGAAACCAGCGACACCGACACGTCCTCGGAAGGGAGCTCCCTAGCGGTGGTGGCAACATCCGTGCCCCCCACCTCTACAGGTACAGCCACCACCCAGCGCACCAGCTCCGCCCTCCCAGCAGCCCCTCAGCCCACGCTCCGTGCCCGCTCGCCCAAGAAGGCGGGCGTCTCCTTCGCCCCAGGCACCTCAGGCCCTGCCACTGTTACCCCTGCTGCCCTCAGTGAGGAGGTCATTGACCTCCTGAGGACCATCATTGTTGGGCAGACTACTCTTTTGAATGCCATCCAGGGGGTAGAGAGGGAGGTGCATCGTAGCAATGCATACCTGGAGGGCATTCATTCGAGTCAGTCTGCCCATCAACGATCGGTCAATTCTCTGGCCTCAGCACTGACGGCAGCCATTGTCCCTGTTT
The DNA here is from genome assembly GCF_031143425.1 of Pleurodeles waltl. Classification (NCBI taxonomy): domain Eukaryota; kingdom Metazoa; phylum Chordata; class Amphibia; order Caudata; family Salamandridae; genus Pleurodeles; species Pleurodeles waltl. The sequence continues at coordinate 398,410,206 of NC_090439.1, forward strand.
CCAGCCTCCCTCTTCTAACTGCCTCCACCCTGTCTCTGTCTCCTGTTCCTCTGCCTATCCCATCCACACCATCAGACCAGCCTGCACACACCTCAACACCCAAGGGCAGCTCTTCCAGACATAAGCACCACAGATCACACAAACATTCACCCAAGCAACACCCAGATGCAGACATGCCAACAGCCACTACCACCTCTGTGTCCCCCACCTCCTCGTCTCCCTCCTCCCTCCCTGTGACGTCGCCACTCACACCTGCATGCACACTACCAGCAGCCAGTACACCCATCACCAGCACACCCTCCATTACAGTCCGCACACGTGCAGTCACCACCCCCACTGCCGTTTACACGTCCCCTGTGTCCTCTCCCACTGTGTCTGTCACCCCCTCTTCCAAGACACACAAACGCAGGCAGCCACCCACCCAACAGCCAACCACCTCACGACAGCCTCCAGTCCATGCACCTTCACCCAAGGACAGCACACCTGACTCTCCTACAACCACCTCCTCTTCCTCCACTCCCATAACCACTGCACCTACCTTTTACCTTGGTCCTAAAAAGTGTTACCTCTCCAATCTTGACCTCTTTCCCTCACCTGACCCACCCAAGAGCACCTCAGCCACCACCAGCCCGGGTTCACGTGTCAGCGTAGTCCATGGATTTTGGAGTAACCCCTTTGCCAGCAGTGAGACATTGGTCAGCAGCAAGGGGACAGCCAGCCCCCCCCCTGGAAAGAGGACCCGGATAGTGAGGGGCCGCCGCAGGAGGAGTGCCACGGCTACCCCCAAGGACCAAAGTTCGGACACTTCACCTGCCACAACATCCAGGGGAGGCAAGGCCCAGAGAGCAACAGCGAAGGAGGGCAAGGGCAGCAGGGCGGAGAAGTCAGGCCGCAGGAGCGCGGACCAGGAGGGCGTGAGGGAGGACACCCAAGGGCTCAGGACACCGTCACCGAAGGGTCCAGCAACTGCACGGTCGGAGGGCGACTGAGCAGGGAGTCCTGCCCAGGTCAGACTCCCTGGAATTACAGGCCAAACACCGTTTATGAGGGCCCCGCCGTGCAGGAAGGCACCGCTGAAGAGGGCCCCGCCGTGCAGGAAGGCACCGCTGAAGAGGGCCCCGCCGTCCTGAAAGGCACCGCTGAAGAGGGCCCTGCCGTGCAGGAAGGCACCGCTGAAGAGGGCCCCGCCGTGCAGGAAGGCACCGCTGAAGAGGGTCCCGCCGTGCAGGAAGGCACCACTGAAGAGGGCCCCACCGTCCTGAAAGGCACCGCTGAAGAGGGCCCCGCCGTGCAGGAAGGCACCCCTGAAGAGGGCCCCGCCGTGCAGGAAGGCACCGCTGAAGAGGGCCCCGCCGTGCAGGAAGGCACCGCTGAAGAGGGCCTCGCCGTCCTGAAAGGCACCGCTGAAGAGGGCCCCGCCGTGCAGGAAGGCACTGCTGAAGAGGGCCCCGCCGTCCTGGAAGGCACCGCTGAAGAGGGCCCGCCGTCCTGAAAGGCACCGCTGAAGAGGGCCCCGCCAAGACAGGCCCCGCTCCGCTGGGCCCCGCCGTCTCAAGCACCGCTCCGCTGGGCCCTTCATCTCAAGCACCGCTCCGCTGGGCCCCGCCGTCTCAAGCACCGCTCCGCTGGGCCTTTCCTGTCAAGCACCGCTCCGCTGGGCCCCGCCGTCTCAAGCACCGCTCCGCTGGGCCCTTCCTGTCAAGCACTGCTCCGCTGGGCCCTTCCTGTCAAGCACCGCTCCGCTGGGCCCTTCATCTCAGGCAATGCTCCGCTGGGCCCCGCCGTCTCAAGCACCGCTGCGCTGGGCCCTTCCTGTCAAGCACCGCTCCGCTGGGCCCTTCATCTCAGGCACCGCTCCGCTAGGCCCCGCCGTCTCAAGCACCGCTCCGCTGGGCACTTCATCTCAAGCACTGCTCCGCTGGGCCCCGCCGTCTCAAGCACCGCTCCGCTGGGCCCTTCCTGTCAAGCACCGCTTCGCTGGGCCCCGCCGTCTCAAGCACCGCTCCGCTGGGCCCTTCCTGTCAAGCACCGCTCCGCTGGGCCCCGCCGTCTCAAGCACCGCTCCGCTGGGCCCTTCCTGTCAAGCACCGCTCCGCTGGGCCCCGCCGTCTCAAGCACCGCTCCGCTGGGCCCTTCCTGTCAAGCACCGCTCCGCTGGGCCCCGCCGTCTCAAGCACCGCTCCGCTGGGCCCCGCCGTCTCAAGCACCGCTCCGCTGGGCCCTTCATCTCAGGCACCGCTCCGCTGGGCCCCGCCGTCTCATGCACCGCTGGGCCAATGACTGTGCCGGTTCTGTGTCGTGCTAATGTTCACGCTGCACTCGGCCCACCCTGCCTCCTCCATTGCCTGTGGAGACTGTTATCCACGTGATGGACTGTGACTTTGCACTCCCCAGGATATGACAGTGGGCAAGCCACCCACTGTAGAGACTTGAGAGACTGTGGCTTTGCACTCCCCAGGATATGACAGTGGGCAAGCCACCCACTGTAGAGACTTGAGAGACTGTGGCTTTGCACTACCCAGGATTGGACGGTGGGCATGGTGGCCCCTTCTTGGATCTGGCGTCGTGGACTCATGTGGCTGTGGTGCCCCCCCTTCCCTTCCCCCTGAGGTGCCTGTAGTTTTGTCATGTGATGCCCCTGCAGTGTTTTCTCCAACGGACTCAGGTCTCCTTTGTGGGCTTTGCCCATGTGTTGATACACTTCGGCCCACGGACATTTGCAATTTCTGTGACTGTGCGGGACTTTCTGCCTCTATTTCTCGGTCACGCAATGTTTACATTAGATAATATTTCCATCATTTTCCTATTTTGCCATGTCTTCAATTAACCTATTTTGTACCTAAATGTTGTTTCTCACTTGAATCATATCTTTTCGTTATTCCGGGGGGTTTGGGTGGGGTAACTTTGACTTGGTGCTCTGCATTGGTGTGTAGATAGTTGGGGGGTGGGTGTGATGCGTATGTGTGTGCCCGTAACCCTTCCTCCTCCCCCCTCCCCTGTGTCGTAGGTGCGGTACTCACCGTTGTCGCCTGCGCCGGAGTTCGTACTCGTGGTAGATGAGCAGGTAGACGAGAGCGGGTAGGATGTGTAATTCGGGCTCCATGCTGTCCTCCGTCCTCGTGGAGTGTATAGAGGTGAGCGTTTTCCCGTTCGTAGTCTGTTTCCGCCGTGTTTTTATCGGCGGGGCTCCCGCCCCGGATGAGGTGGCGGATTGGTGAGTTGTGATAGGGTGGGCGGTACTTTGTCTGCCGCCTGCCTGTTGGCGGTGACCGCCGCGCTGTTTGTCTGTCCCGCCGTGGCGGTCGGAGTGGTAAAGTGGCGGGCTGTGTTGGCGGTTCCCACCAGGGTCAGAATTCCATTTTTGGAACCGCCAGCCTGTTGGCGGGTTGGCCGCCGCTTTATCACCGACCGCCAGGGTCAGAATGACCCCCTTAAGTTTTACACAATTTTGTGACTATTTTTTAACTATTGGATGTACCATTCACGGATCTTTTTGATACTAATAGGACAGTATGTGCATGACAGACCATCCTTGTGATACTAATTGTGGCAACTTATGTCGATGATTTGTGTCCACTGCGCACAGTGTTTTTCTGAGTCCTTGGAACATGCCTCCCAAGGAGCCTGATCTCGACTTGGGGATGGTAAGCTTGCAGTGTTGCACCCCTTTTTTTCCTGTTTTATGACCCATCACACATGTATTTCACGTATGCACCTTTACAACCCCAGTTGGGCTATATTTTGGTGTATGTATTTTTAACCTTTTTGTTTTCTAGGGCGACCTGACTTTGACTTAGCCAGTTTACTTTAATGTAAGTGACAGGTGTTTTCTACCTTTATATTGAGATTTTTTCTTTATTTGGAGAAGAGCTGATTAAATCTTTAGTTATTGGTCCTGATAAAGCGTCATTGGATCCGTTTGGACCGCACGACGCGAAACATGTCGACCCTATTTTAGAGGTACTATAATAGTTATAGTCCTCTGGAATTTGTTGCTCTTTGAGAGTAATTGAGCATCATAACTCAATTTGTTACTTTCCTTTTATTTTTAATCTTGGTCTTCATCCTAGTGTATTGATTAAAAGTATGAGATATTTTGCGATGAATAACTAATTTTAGCAATCATTTTCTGTTCTCTCCTATGTGTGCTGGTGCCTGAAAGCAGGCATTTCTGTCAGGATAGTTTGAACCCATCAGTCACTATCAGAACAGTACGGCTTAGAGCCCCCCTTCGGGGAGCCCGTCAGGTGTTGCAGCGCCGGCCTGGCGAGGAGCATTTCCCGATGATGATACTAGTCATCCATTGTGATGCTTGAGGGCTCTTGCTCCTGAGATTTCAGGTCCCCTAGGCCATTATAGAACACGTGGAACAGTGTACCTTTATATATATCACTATTGTTGGGAGACTGTACACTGGACCAGATAACCTCCTGGTCCCTCCTCCCTTGGATTTAGATGGCGGTAATTACTACCAAATTATGACCATGGCACATAGATCTCCAATAAACAGCCACTTTACCACACCGACCGCCAGGGCGGAAACAACAGGCACCACGGCGGTCACCGCCTACAGCCAGACGGAAATCACTGTTCCGCCCACCAAATTATGACATGCCAAACCGCCACTTTTTCTGGGGCGGTACCAACGACATCAAAAGCCTGGCGAAAACACTGCACAGAAGTGAAAGTACTCACCATTGGAGATACAGGGAAGAACCACGCCGCCATGGAGCCCGAGCTGCATGTCTTCCCCATGGTCTTCTATGTGCTGCTTCAGAACACCAACGGTGGCGAAGACGACAAAGGTGAGTACAGCCACCTAGCACACAAGGGAGGGGGGAGGAAAACAACAGTGACACACACACGCACAACACACACCCCATACACACACACCATACATACAACCAGATGCACAATAAAACAAGTTATTCCCCCTAAATCAGATGAATAATGCAAGGACGAAATAAATTTACTAAAAGTGAGTGTAGTAAGATCAACACAATATACATAAAACTGTAGCCAATGTAACATATATTTACAACTGTACAGTTTAAGGGGCACAGCTCAGTTCTAAGTTTGAGTGGGCCACATGGCCACAGGCCAAAGTCCAAGGCCCCACTTGTCACCTGCATCAACACGGAGAGAACACTGCAGGGCCATCAGTTGGTAAATATGCAGGCACCTCAGGGGGATGGGGGGCACTTCAGCTGGGAGATGAGACAAGACCACTGGTTTTGGAGGAGGCAACATGCCCTGTCCATCCATGGTCCTGGGGAGTGCAAGGCCACAGTCTCTGGGGTTGGTGACTTGCCCACTGATTCTGGAGGGGGCAACATGCCAATTGCTTTGTCCTGGGGGGTGCATGTACACAGTCTATCGAGTGGGTGACTTGCCTACATGCTCTGGACGGGGCAACATGCCCTGTGCTTGGTCCTGGGGAGTGCAAGGCCCCAGTCTCTCAAGTGGGTGACTTGCCCACTTGCTCTGGCGGGGGCAACATGCCCTGTGCTTGGTCCAGGGGAGTGCAAGGCCACAGTTTCTCAAGTGGGTGACTTGCCCACATCCTCTGAGTGGTCAACATGCCCTGTGCTTGGTCCTGGGGAGTGCAAGGCCACACTCTCTCAAGTGGGTGTCTTACCCACTGGTTCTGGAGGGGGTATAGTGCCCTGTGCGCTTGATCCTGGGGACTGTTGCACATGTGGGTGTCTTACCCACTGGTTCTGGAGGGGGCATAGTGCCCTGTGCTCTTGATCCTGAGGAGGCTGGGGTTTGTGGGTGTCTTACCCACTGGTTCTGGAGGGGGCGTCGTGTCCTGTGCTCTTGATCCTGGGGAGTGCAAGGTCACAGTCTCTCAGGTTGGTGTCATACCCACTGGATTTGCAGGGGCCAGGCCACACAGCAGCCCACAGAGTTAGGACTACATATCGTCCGCCAGCGGTGACAGCTGCTCAATGGTTGTAGTGGTGTTGCTGCAGCTGCTGGTGGGGGGAAACTCCTGCCCATCCCCTGCAGCCTCGGAGGGCTGCTCAGTGGTGGTGGTGGTGCTGCTGCTGGTGGGGGAAAGCTCCTGCCCATCCCCTGCATCCTCGGACGGCTGCTCCGTGGTGGTTGGTGGTGGGGGCTCCCTCACAGTTCCAGCCCCAGGCCCCTTGCTCTTCCTGCCTGCTGGGACAGGCTCCTTGCTGTTCCTGGCAGCAGCCGGGGCAGGCTCCTTGCTCTTCCTGGCAGCAGCTGGAACAGGCTCCTTAGTCTTCCTGGCAGCACCTGGGGAAGGCTCCTTGCTCTTCCTGGCAGCAGCTGAGGCAGGCTCCTTTCCCTTGAGGCTGCCTGTTGCAGGCTCCTTCCCCAGCACTAGTGGGTATGGTGACGACTAGACCCATGGACTGGGTGGCTGAGATGCTTGGCTGGGCCCACCGTGGCCAGATGTGCAGGATGAGGGGGAGGAGGAGGGAAGAGGTCAACGGTGGATAGGAAATGTTTTTAGGGACACTTGGGTGGGAGGAGAGAGAAGGTTTGGGAGTGGAGGAAGAGGGAGTGGTTGTAGGAGGTATCTGCTGATTTTGGGTGCAGGTGCATGGGCTAGATGCTGCTGTGAGGTGTCTGGCTGTTGGGTGTCTGAGTGCTTGTGTTTGTGTACCTTGGGGGGACACAAACACAGTGGGAGAGGACACAGGGGATGTGTGCATGGCTTTTGTGGAGGTGTCTGCCAGTGAGGTGTGTGTTCTGCTAGGTGTGGTGGGGATGCTGGTAGTGGATGATGGTGTAGTGCATGCAGTGTGAGTGTAGATGGAACTGGGAGGGTGGTGGAGGAGGAGGAGGAGGGGGACACAGTGGAAATTGTGAATGTTGGTATGCCTACATCTGGATGGTGTTTGGGTGAGTGCCTGTGGGATGAAGTGTGGTGCTTGTGTTTGCCTGAACCACTCTTGTGTGTTGTCTTGTGTGCATGCTCGTGTGCCTGTGTGCTTGGGAAAGGTTGGGGTTGAGGATATTGGGATTGGGAGGATGAAGTTGGAGGGGGGAGGGTGCAAACAGGGACAATGGCTGCCATCAGAGAAGAGGCCAGAGCCTGGATTGATCTCTGTTGCGCCGCCAACTCAGTGTGAATGCCCTCCAGGAATGCATTAGTTTGTTGCATCTGGGCTGCCAGCCCCTGGATGGCATTCACAATGGTTGACTGCCCTACAGAGATGGATCTCAGGAGGTCAATAGCCTCCTCACTCAGGGCAGCAGGGCTCACTGGGACAGGCCTGAGGTGCCTGGGGTGAAGGAGATGCCCACCCTCCTGGGTGAGCGGGCATGGGCAACTCGATGAGGGGCTGCTGGGAGGGCGGTGCTGGTACAGAGGTGGCGGCTGTACCTGTAGCTGGGGTGGCCAGAGAGGTGACTGCCACCACAAGGGAACATCCATCTGAGGAGGTATCTGTGCCAGAACTGTCCCCTCCAGTGTCCTCTGTGTTGCTCCCTTCGTCCTCTGTCCCACTGGTGCCCTCAGCGTCGGTGGACTCTGCCTCCTGGGTCCTGTGGGATACAGCTCCCTCCGTTGCCTGTGCCTCTGCTCCTCTGCCAGATGATGCTAATGCACATAAGGACAGGGTGACAAAACAAAAAGGGAGGGAAGAGACAAAGGATACACTTGGTCAATGGCTGTACCAGCACCACCGTTGGTGTACACAACACCCTCACACACAAGGAACAGGCCTATGCATTGCACTACCATTGATAATGCTAGCCACCAAGGCATGGGGAGGGGCACACACCACCAAATCTAGCACACCTGGGACCCAAGCAGCCCTGACCAGTAGTGAATGGCTAAGAGCTAGGTAGCAGGACCATCTCTTCAAAACTCTGGCAACCAGGAGACCTAAGCTGCAATGTCAGGCCTGGCCTAGGGGCACCCACTTACACACGACCCCCACCCAGATACCATCCCACCAGGCGTTAGTAGTAATGATGGGCACTGTACTCACCCAATTGTGGCTGCTGTGATGCCCTCAAGAGCACATCTAGCTCAGGATAGGCCACCGCCAGTATGCGGGCCATCAATGAGGTCAGGGTTCGATGGGCACCCCTTTCTCTTTGGGAGGCATCCCCAGCTGGGCTTTTGCCGTCTTCCGTGTGCAGCATCTCAGGTCCTCCCACAGTTTCCTACAGTGGATGCTCTGCCTGCCGTAGACCCCCAGGGTCCGCACCTCCTTGGCAATTGCAAGCCATATACCCTTCTTTTGATGGGTGCTGACCTGCAGAGGCAATACACACAGGAAAATTGCTTTACACAATCAGTCCTGCCTGTTACACATATGGCACACCCTACCACTTCACATCACCAGTTGCACACACATGGCCCAGCACACAACCAACATGCCACCCAGAGGACATCCCTCCAACCCCCTTACACGAGGCCTTCACACACACCACTCCATGCATTCATGCCACATGCATCGTGCCCACAGTGTATTCACCTGTCGGTCTGGAGGCCCACTCAGCAGTCTGTACTGGGCTAGTACCCCATCCACCAGTCTCTCCAACTCTGCCGAAGTGAAGGCAGGGGCCCTTTCCCCAATCACACAGGCCATGGTAGGATCCAGACACAGGTACACAGCAGCACATGCAGTTTAGGTCCTCTCCTGTTGAAGATCAGGTAGCAATTGAGGAATCTGATATAAAATGGTGGGTACGTCTGCGGCGGTGGATACCGTCACCACCGGCGTAGATCACCATTGGCCACTGTAACCCATAGGGCCCAATGCTATCCAATGAGGAGTTGCATGGCAGTTCCCGACTGCCTCCCGCAACGGCGCACAGCGACAGAGGAATTACCTCACTTCCACCTGTCCCTCCACACAGGACAGGCGTACGCCATTTCAGGGTTGTGGGACAAACATTGGATAATTGGTGCATCACTGTTTAAATTTGAACATACTGGACAAATCACACTGACCCATTTCAAATTAACAGCATGCAATGTTCTGTTGTAGCCAGATTGTTCAGCTTGTGACCGGCTCCTCACTCTTTTGCCCCACAGATTGCTACCGCAGCGGATGAATAGGAGTTGGAGACATACCCCCGTGTACAGGCCCCTTGGGACTTGGCAACACTGGAGGACAGGCACATTATCCTCCCCCTAGACTGGACAGGGACACAATCACAGAGCTGTGTGCTCAATTGAAGCCTGACATGATATCTGCTATCTGTCACCCCACTTGGATCCTCTCTCTTGTGCAAGTTCTATCAGTGCTCCATTTCCTGGCAACTGGTTCTTTCCAAGTGACAGTGGGCTTGGCAGCAGGAATGTCACAGCCAACGTTCTCAATAGTGCTGACAAGAGTATTGTCTTCCCTGATTAAACACATGTGCAGCTACATTGTTTTCCCCCAGGTTGATGATTTGGCCACAGTGAAGGCTGAGTTCTGTTACAGGTGTACAGAAATTGTAAGAGTTTCCACTCTATGAATATACAGATAGTGTGCTTGGCGAGCAAGTATATCTCCCTCATCAATGCTAAGTATCCTGGGTCGGTGCATGATGCCTTTCTCCTGAGGAATAGCAGCATTCCAAACGTGATGGGCCAACTACAGAGGCACAGGGTGTGGCTAATAGGTCAGCCTTGGTCCCCACCCAGTATATGTTGGTGTATGGGTATGATGTATGCTATATAGGATAGTGTGTGGCTAAATGTTGTCCCTCAATATTTGCAGGTGACTCTGGTTATCCCAACCTATCTTGGCTGCTGACCTCTGTGAGGAATGCCAGGACAAGGGCAGAAGAACATTACAATGAGGTACATAGGCGAACCAGAAGGATTAAAGAACGGTCCTTTGGCCTCCACAAGGCTAGGTTCAGATGCCTGCATCTGACAGGTGGATCCCTGTGCTACTCACAGAAGAAGGTGTGCCAGATAATAGTGGCATGCTGCAGGTTGCACAACCTTGCCCTGAGGTGCCATGTGCCTTTTCTACAGAAGGAGGAGGCTGGAGATGCCCGTGTGGCAGCAGTGGACCCTGTGGACAGTGAGGATGAGGATGAGGACAACAGAACAGCAGTCATCAGACAGTACTTCGAATGACACACAGGTAAGACAGTGTTACTTCACATTTCATTATAATTATATTTAATTTCTATGCCACTGGCATGCTGTTATTTCCCACTTCTATGACCACTTTCTGTACCCTTTGGTAATTCATTTAATAGATATTGGTGCCTCGCAATAATTCCGGGTGTGATCACTGCAGCCAGCTACAGGTCATTAACATGTGCTCATTTACTGTACATTTGAATTGCATTATTTGAACCTGTTTAAATGAATACACATTTGAAAAATATGACCTACTTCATACATCATTTTTTTCCAAGGGTGTGTATTGAAGTGCTAGGTTAAAGATGGGCAAGTGCCATGGGATGGGGTGATGATGGAGGAAAGTCAAGGGTATTGTTCCAGTCTATTTGTAGCACAGATGCATTGTTCAAGGGGACATAGGAAGGGGAGCAATGGCAGTTCAAGGACAGGGTGGCTGTGTGGGACACAAGGGTGACAATCAGGAGAGTCTCATTTCCTGGCCGGGGTCATGGCAAGTGTCTCTGGCTTCAGTCTGGATCGCAGGGAACATTTGCAGGGTGATTCTCCTTCTGCAGGGGGAGTGGTGCTGGTGGCCTGTTGGTCCTGTGGCAGGGACTCCTGCCCACTAGCGGCAGTGAAGGTGGAAGGCAATTCAGATGGCTGGCTAGTGGCAGGGGCCCGCTGTTTTGAGACTGCCTCCCTCATAATATTGGCCATGTCTGCCAGCACCCCTGCTATGGAGACCAAGTGGTGTTGATGGCCTGCAAGTCCTCCCTGATCCCCTGGTACTGTCCCTCCTGCATCCCCGATCTCCTGCACATTGTCCAGGATCTGTCCCACCATGTCCTGGGAATGCTGGTAGGCTCCCAGGATCTCTGCAAGTGCCTTTTGGAGAGTCAGTTTCCTGTCCTACCCTGGCACACCCCACTCCTCCCAGTTTCCCTGTTGAACTGTGCTTCTGACCCCTGAACCGTGTGCCCACTGCCACCGACCCCAGGTCCCTGATTGTCTTGGGTATGAGGTGTGCGCTGGGGTCCCCGTAGAGGTGGACACAGTGCTGATTGATGTGTCCTGGGGACAGAGGTGTGGGTACGTTGGGTGGGTGCTGTGGTGGTGTTTCCTGATGGGGAGGCACTGTGGTGGTGTGTGACTGGGCCTGGGTAACCGGCTGTTCAGAGGTCCCTGATGGGCCAGGTTTGTCATCCCGATTATGAAGTCCAGAGTTGCAGTCATCACTGTGGGCCTCTTCCGTGGGGGGACTGGATATTGCTGTCACCTCATCTCCGCTGACATTCGCTGGGGGACCTGTGGGGATGTAAATGCTGTGTTATTGTTTCTGTATCTGACATATTGTGCATCCGTGACTTGCCCTCTTTGGTTGTATTTGCCCTGGTAGTTTTCACTTGTGTACATTGGTATGTGGTGGGATAGCTGGTTCTCTCTAGTGTGCATGCTTTAGTGATAGATGTCCATGCAGGTCTGTCAGTGGTGTCCGTGCATTGGTATGGCATGCAGGGCTTGGCATTGGGATTAGTGAGATGTGATGGTGGGGTGTGTGGGAAGTGGTGGAGTGATGGGGGTGAGGGTGGGAGTATGTGATGGCATGCAGGTAGGGGGGTGATAGTAGTAGAGAGTTGACTTACCAGAGTCCAGTCCTCCTCCGACTCTGGCCAGGCACTCAGGATGCATGATTGCCAAGACTTGCACCTCTTATGTTGTCAGTTGTGGGGGAGGAGGTGGGGGTCCACCGCCAGGCCTCTGTACAGCGAGTTGGTGTCTTGCTGCAATGGAACGTACCTTCCCCCGTAGGTCATTCCACCTCTTTCTGATGTCATCCCTAGTTCTTGGGTGCTGTCCCACGGCATTGACCCTGTCCACAATTCTCCGCCATAGCTCCATCTTCCTAGCTATCAATATCTGCTGCACCTGTGCTCTAAATAGCTGTGGCTCTGTCCTGATGATTCCTTCAGCATGACCCTTAGCTTCTTCTCTGAGAATCTGGGGTGTTTATGTGGTGCCATGGGTGTTGTGTGATTTGCGTAGGTGAGGGTGTGTGGGGTGATGTGTTGGGGTGTGTAATGTAGGGTGTATGGGTGGTGTAAAGGTGTAGGTAGTGTGTGGCTCGGGTTTTGCCTGTGGTCGTGGTGTCAGTCTTGTTTCAATGGTTTGTAGTCGTAAAGGGTTGTGGGTACTGTGGGTGTGTGGGTGTGGTGTGTGTATGGGTGTCAGGTGTGTGTTGTTTGAATTGTACAATGTGGTGTTTTTTTTTTAGTGTGTGTATTTTAAGCGCAGCGGTATGTACCGCCAATGGTTTCCTGCCGTTGAATGTCAGCCATGGTGATTCGTGGGTCATAATGTGATGGGCGTAGTTCTGTTGGCGTAATGGTGTGGGTTTTGATACTGCCAGTATATCACTGACCTTTGGTGTGGCAGATTTGTGTCTGTGGCTGAATAGTGACGGATTGGTGCATGTGTATTATAATATGGTGAAAGGATATCGCGCATTGGCGGTATGTTGATGGTGAAAGGATATCGCGCATTGGCGGTATGTTGGCAGCAGTCAGTGTGGCGGTAAGTGGGATTTACCACCAATGTCATAATGAGGACCATAGTCCTGTAGAATAGGCAAACATAAAATTGATGACGTCATCAGCTGGTGCTATATCCCCTACCTCACAAAAGGAATCCGACATCATATAATGCAAGACTCATACAGATGGCAGTACAACAGTTTCTGATCGCAGGGTCATAACGATCCAGTGCTTCTGCATCTGGTGGTATGACACAAACAACTGTCAGTGATGTGCCACAGGCATTTTGACCTACAATGATGAAACATATCAACATCTACATATAGTTCATACAAAAATGTGAAGGGAAACTAATATGAATGTGGCCTAGGACTACATATTTTCTGACCACATGATGACACACATGATGCATCAGTTCACCACACAGCAAACAACAAGTCCAACTGTGTCTTCTAAACTTCCATCCAATCACTGTGCAGGCTATCTTTGGCACAGGTCTTGTACACCCAAAGTCTGTGATGTACAATCCCAGGGACAATCCATGTCCACTTCGTATGTCCAAACATTATGATCTACCTGCCAATGTCACAACTCGGTAATGTCCCAATGAAGACGTCATGGTGAAGGTACCTGAATAAGCACAAAAACAAGGAGTATAGTTATGAAATCATGCGTATGACACTTCACATAGCAAATTTTTTGAGAATGCAGCCCATGTTATAAATCTTACACAAAAAAGCAACATCTCCAAAATGTGATTGTGTCATTAGACACACTTTGCCAGTATTTGGCCGAGGTTCAGCTTCTGAACTTTTCCAACAAACATACTCCTCACATCATTACAACAAGAGTTCATTGTACAGTCAAAGTCATGACATCTCATAACATACTTTACACTCATGAGAAGAAGCTGTTGAGATCTTGTCACAAGTCAGCTCTGTCCTCTTTACTATTATCATCTTCCTTTGACATTTCTGGATTTTCACACCCGGTGGCCACACAGGCTTTCCCTCCTCTCGGATTTAAAGGATGCTCCTTTGCAGGGCAATGCTATGGAGCATGCAGCATGCCACAGTGATTTGACACACCTTCCAGGGTGAGTAGAGGAGGTCTGCCCCAGTCTTGTCCAGACAGCGAAATCTGTCCTTAAGGGGCCAAAAGCCTGCTCAATTGGCCACTTTGTTCTTCCATGGGCCTCATTGCAGTGGCATAGTTTAATTCCTCAGCGGTGTTAACAACCAAGGACAGTTGGGTTATGCTGTTTCCTGTGTTGTAATGATACCACAATGAGTCACACACCTCCTGATTGTGGCACCTGACATTGCACACACACGATCAGGACAGTTGTAACTTACCAACAAGCCAGGTCCTCTCCAGTTGCTGTTGCAACATCAACTGTAGTATGGTGCTATTCTGCATAACAAAGGAATCATGGGCTGAACCTGGGAACCGGGCACAGACATTTGAAATGTAAAGATCTGACAAGCAGACAGCTGCACATCTAAGTTCAACACTTTTCAGTATTCACAAAGGTAAGTTTCGAGCAGTATCTTTAGGTCCACAGTCAAGGTGGAATCTCTGCACTTGGGGATATCCATCCCGAGTGCAGGGATTCCACTCCGAGTGCAGAGAGTACACTCCGGATGAGGAGATTACACTCCTGGTGTGGAGTGGGGTCTCCGCACTCGAGCGGAGATTCCCACCCGAGGGTGCGGAAATTCTGCTTGAGTGCACACGTAAAGATGCTACTCGTAACGTACCTTTGTGAATGCCTAAAAGCTTAGGTCCTCTTTATGGGTTGGGTGGTCTGTGGACCTCCACGGTGGCAGAGGCGGTCTGAACACCATCAGGTTGGCAGTTGGACCGCCGTATTATGAGTCATGCATGCGTAAGGAGTAACAACTGATGTGGTTCTGCCAGCACTGCCAGGCATCGCAGAACGCTGCGGTCATGAGGCAGCACAAACAGGCCAGCATAGACAATGTCTCCACCAGACTCATTATGAGGTTGCACACAGACAATGTGACTGTGGCTGTCCAACCACCACATCTCAGCAGGCAGAAACAGGAAGTATAAAGGGAGACACTCACCTGCAGGCAGCCTTACATGTCCTGTACTGCCATGGAGCCTATCACACACATCCTGCACTGCTGCTGCTCATCGAAGGTGCACGAAATCCATGCCACCATGGACACAACCAAGCATAAGTACACACACTTACCTGTGCCATTATGCTCAATAACAGATTGTTGCGCCATGATCGACATCATATGGGGGTCACGCTACGGGCATTAAGTACTCATCATTGTGTCCACGTTCGGAATCATTCACAAAAAAGGACACATTCACAGTCACAAAACACTCCTTTTGGGAAGGTCATTCACACTGCACAAAAACACATGTCTGCTCATCTCAGGCACAGGGACAGTGAGGTGTACACAACTTTGTGTCACACAACACCAACAACACAGTAACATCATATCTATAAATACAACCAACACCCTCACATTGCACGTATGCCTTCACATTCAAGACACATGGAGCACAAACGTCACTCCCATGAACTAGCCCTGCAATGGACACACACATAACCAACATTGCAACACAATGGAATGGGAAGGACAATGGGTTACACAATAGCCAGAGAGACAAATATCCCAAGCTCACCATGCAAGCAATACCTGCACAATAGGGATGGGGGCATAAGGAGCACTCAGTGAAGGATGGTGCACTGGAACACATATCACTTTCCACATGCCCCTTAAACAACATTTGCACAGGAACTGGCCCTACATGTATTTCAGGCAGAGATAACACTAGAGTCAAGTGACATGCCAATCTGCACAATGTGGAAGTGCAAGTCAACAAAGCAAATACAACTTCAACTGCATGGGGCAAACATCTATATGAAGTAGCTGCAAGGTACACACAGCAAAATTGACACATGCACAGTCAAATGCAAACAAAGGTAGCACAATTAAATACACTCCATGTCTGCAATAAGAAAACTTAAGCTGCCACACATTAGATGAATATACAATTCACATTGCGGGACAAGCCTAACATCATACATGCTCACATTGGACAACACAAGATGAAATACTTACCATACTAAACAGAACACAATGCTGTGACACCACAATTGCATTTAAACCACACATCCATAAGTCAACATCTCCCTTTGTCTTGGGTGACATCAGCAATATCCACAAAAACACATATTGGAAACAACAGCAAATGGATCAGGAATTGGGCTGAAACACACAACTGTAGGCAGACAACACAAGTTACTCAGGAACAACACAAAGGTAGAAAAGAGTTGCGGGACAAATGTGTACCCAAAAAACAACTGTTTGGATTATTTACAGGAAAATTAAGGCCATTGGCCAGTCCATATTCAATTGTCCGTGCACATCACTGTACTCTCACTTTATTCATTTCCTACAGGGAACCTCCACAGGACGGGGTATGAAGTGGCCAGGCAGGCACCTCAAGGATCAACCTTAGAGCATGTCGGATTTGGGATTAGTGGGTTTAGGTTTGGGAGGGATGGACTGCTTTTTTGAGGGGGAGGACCTGGAGGTGAAAGGCATGGATTGGGATGTGAGTCAGAGCCTCTTGAGTTTGAGACGGGGTGGAGGGAACAGGGGAAAGGGGAAGGTCAAACAAAAATCTTCCTTAGAAACATGGGGCGGTCATCAGAAGGGGGAGGGGGTTTGAAGGTCAAGGGGGTGGTTGTCTGTTGTGTTGGTGTTCATATCTTGCGTGTGTGCATGTGTGAGAAATGCTTATGTTTGGGTGATGTCTCATTCATGTGTGTGTGGGCGTTTGCATGTCTTGGGGGGCTGGAGGGTGGAGGTGCTGGGTGAGGGAGTGGTGGATCTGTGTGTCTGGGTGGTTTCTGCAGCTATAGTGGATGTCTGTGTGCCTGTTGAGGTGATGTCTGAAGGTATGGTGGATGTGGTAGATATCTGTTGGGGTGGTGTCTGCGCATATGGTGGGTTTGTCACTGCCTGTTGTGCAGGTGCCTGTGGCTATGCTTCATATGGTGTGTGGCCCGATGGGGTGTTAGGGTGTCGGGGGAAGTGGTGATAGATGTTGTATGTGTGGGTGTCTGCTAAGTGCTTGAGTGCCGGTGTGTCTTGTGGTGTTTGTGTTTATGTGTGCTGCTTTTATGGGTTGTGGTGGTGCATGCAGATCTGTCTGTGTTCTTGGTATAGGTAGGGAAATGGGGAATTTAAATTGGGAAGAGGGAGGTAGAGGAGGGACAGAAGGTTAAGGGTGACTGGCTGCTATCAGTGAGGAGGCCAGAGCCTGAAAAGATCTCGGAAGGCCATACATTGCACTATGAATGCTTTCCAAGAATACATTCACTCTCTGCAGTTGCGTGGACACAACAACTGCAGTCGTGCGTACACAAACAATCACTCATCTACTGTTTAAACCACGGCTGATCATCAGAGTGAGCTGTCAGAACCTAACACGTTCACTTTTCAATTTGATAAACAGGAATATGCCCCACACTCACCCCCTTGTGGTTGCTGTGCTGTTCTCGAATGCCCATCGAGGTCTGGATAGGCCACTGCCAGAATGCAGGCCATTAGTGGGGTCATGGTCCGATGTACGCCCCATCCATGTTGGGAGGACACACCTTCCGGGCGATGTCTCTCCATAGTTCCTTCTTCTGATGGGCATTGACCTGCATGGCTGCAAAGACAATTCAAGAGATTACAATTGCAAGTTTTGGCACAAATTGTTGAGTCACATGCATGTCACAGACAACAAACTAGAACTATTCAATATGTTAACACTCCACAATTGTGAAACACACAAGCCAGTAAGTACAGGGACATGACTACAGACATGTATATTTCTTTCTTCAGACTAACCGATTACCCTGCTCAGGGCTTACAATGACTAAGCAAGCTTACTGACATCAGGTAGCCCATGCTTCAGCAACCTGTACTGTGATATGAGCCACAATGAAACACTACACACCGATGTGGCTTCTGAAGGGTAAACTCCTTAGGCCTGAATAGACCAACACATTTACACTTTGTGAGATTGACTCACTGCATACAGTCTTTACAGGCAACTGCCATTGTACAAAATTCACCATTCTACTTGAGTGACAATCAAGGGGCTGGCATGGTGGGTACATAAGGTGTCTTCCTTGTCCATTTGTCGACATGTGAACAAACAAATGCAGACTCATGACACTTCAGGGGATGGATTCTGTAGTATGTACCTGCAGCACAAAACAGTCCTTTAGACATGTGTCTATCCTAAAGAGACGGAATCCAACATGCAAAGGCATGCATTATGCAGTTTCTGCTATGTTACCAAGCTACTGGGTCACATATCCTGGCCTCCCAGGAATCAACACACTTTCTGGACTGTGGGACTGTCATTTGTTCAATAAACCTGTACAGGACAAATATAACCTGTGTGAAGGTGACAATAGAGTTGTGGGAGTAAGTTACCCGTCATGAGTCAAAGACACACATTGACAATTTGGCAAAATGCACATATGGACTACTTCAGGGATGTACCTCAGTACCCATACCTAATCTAGTCAAAGGACTGAGGCATTCAGGGCAGGTTTTGCCACTAAAGCATCATATTGGCAGTATGTCAGAATCTGCTAGTGTACAGGGAGTGGGCACAGTGCCACATTTGTATAGCCATAGTTATTCTTGCATAGCCTGGACTAGGTCCCACACTAGACAAAACATTTGACTCTACTGAGGAATCAAACTATGCCAGGGATAGTCTGCTTTAATGACGCTCATGGAAGAACACAGTGGGTAGTGGATCGGGCTTTTGGGCTCCTGAAGGTCAGATGTAGGTGTCTGGACCGGATGGTGAACAGTCCTCTAATCACCTGCGCAAGTGTGTCAGTTCACTGTGGCCTGCTACGTGTTCAACAGCATCGCCCTGCAAAGGAATATCTCGTACGTCACAGAGGAGAGCGAGCTGGCAGTTCCAACGGGTCAGACTCCTGAAATGCCAAGTAAAGATAAGAGTGATGAAGAGGATGGAGCTGACTTGTGGGAAAATCTCATCAACAGCTACTTTTCATGAGTGTGATGTAATGACTGTGACTGTACAATGAACTGTATTGGTGAGAAAGGGTGGAATGTATTATTTTAGAAACAGCTAGGGAGCTGGAAGTGTGCAATATACAGCCAAAAGCTGCTTGATGAGATATCTTTTGACACATCCCCACCTTGATGATTTTGCTTTGTTTGTCTCAGTTTCATTTCAATATAATTTGTTTTCCAGATGCTTGCTAGATGATTTGTAACATAGGTATGTTTTCAAGGCTATACTCCTTGTTTTGTCTTTGTACAGGTACCTTCATCATGACATCCTCATTTTTTTTTAGAATATATTTTTATTAACATTTTGCTATTACAACGTTACATATTTATTCATTTCACATGCACTTTTATATCTGCTTCTTATTTTGTACTTTTTCGCTTATTGCTCAATCTTTATTAACAGTCGTTTTATTTCTCTTTATTCAACCAGTTACTCTTTTACTTATTCAATCACTTTTCTTTGTTACAGCTCTTTGTTCTGCATAAGCAATAGTCAAGCAACAGGTTTAAACCCCTTCTTCCTTGTAACTTGGAATAATGATATAGAGGGTTAGGTGCCACCCAATTGGGTGTGGGAGGAAGGAGGAAGAGGCGGGAATAAACA
Source organism: Pleurodeles waltl (assembly GCF_031143425.1). NCBI lineage: Eukaryota > Metazoa > Chordata > Amphibia > Caudata > Salamandridae > Pleurodeles > Pleurodeles waltl. The sequence continues at coordinate 398,429,502 of NC_090439.1, forward strand.
AGAACAGGCCACACAGGGCCAACCATGCGGCTATGTGCAAATGATTTTTATAGTTGTTGAACTGAAGGTGCTATGTCAGATCCATTGTTTTATTTTAATTTTAAGCAGGGGGTGATATCGACCCAGGGCGCAGGGACGCGCCGTGTAGACGGAGGGGCACGCACACTGCCTATCATGTTCGATGGCGAGGTGGGGATCCACGGCCCAGCTGCCTTCAGGCCTCTACACTTAATGAAAGCCACGTGGAGGTCGGGTTTGTTCTGGGCGCCTATCTATGTGCTACAATCGCCTGGCTCCGACCTCGGCGTGGGTTGGGAGTCGCTGGTTTCTCTTGCTGGGTTCACCAATCTCCTAGTTATACTCTCCCAATTCGTCACTAAGTTCTCCCACCCCGGAGCTATGGGAACCCGGCGGATACTCCTGGCTTCTTCTGCTTTTAGGACCTGTAATTCAGCTCTAGCCCACGTTAATGTATCATTCTCCCAGACAGTCAGTAAAGGACAACCCGCAGCTTTCCAGCCCCTCGAGATTAGTCTCTTATATAGTGCCAGGGTGAGGTCCAAAAAGCGCCCCTTCACTTTTCCACGGAGTGCCGTTGGTCCAAGGCCCAGCAAGCACATCTCGGGGCTGGGTCTTAACTCAACCTCAAGCAATTCAGTTAAGGTAGTCAACATTTCCTTCCAGCCAGTCTGGATCACCGGGCAAGTCCAAACCATGTGGTCGAAATTCGCCCCACCCCCCCCGCACCTCGGGCAGGTCGCTGGAGATCCACCGTATATACGGAACAGCCTGTGGGGTGTGAGGTATGTTCTATGCAGGTAATTATATTGAAGGTACCTTAAGCGTGTATTACGGGACACCATCCGGGGGTAAGCCAGTATCTTTTTCCACTCTGAGTCTGTGAGTTCTCGACCAACCGTGCCCTCCCAGCCTCCTCTCAGTGAACGTAGGGGGTCTAAAGCTGCCTCAACCTGGGACCGATATATCTTGGTGATGAGACGTGTTTCCTCACCTAATGTCATCAGTGAGTGCAAGACCCCGTGTGTGTCAGGTTCCGCATTTGCCGTGTCCCAGTGAGCCCTAAGGGTATGTACCAGTCTCCCGTACAGTAGAAACTGTCCACCGGGAACACCCTCCTCCATCAAGTCAACAAATCCCCTCAGGACTCCCTCTTTGAAAAGTCCTCCCACTACTTCTATTCCCGCTGCTAGCCAATGACTGAGTCCCATACTTCCCGGCCCCCTCCCCCTGGGTTCTATAGCAAGTACTGCCAGCGGCAGAGCTGGAGAATACGGGTGACCAACTCCTACTCTTTTCGTGCATCTTTTCCAACATCCTATTGCCACTTTTATCATTATGTTGTTCCCAGGGAGAGTTAACTTCCTGTTTGCCATGTTTGCCGCAATCCACGCCGTATCAATCACTCCCTGGGCCGTATATAAATCCAATTGGCCCCGACCCGTAAGCCACCCGGCTATCCACTGCAATTGGGATGCAAGGTAATATGCCTCAAAGTCAGGTGCCCCCAGGCCTCCCGCTTGGGGAGGCCTGCAGATGGTCACAAGAGTGGTACGTCTTCGCCCACTATCCCAAATTAGTTCTCTAAGCAATGTGTTCAGATCACGGAACCATGCCCGGGGTATTAGCAGCGGTAAATTGGCAAAGTAATAGAGCAGTCGGGGGAGCATGATCATTTTGGATAGCGCCACTCTAGCCATCACTGACAATTTTAAAGAGCGCCAGAATGTTACTGATGATCTCAGCGAACGAAGCACTCCACCTAGGTTACCCTCTCTTAGGTCAGCCATACCATGGTAGATCTGGATCCCCAAGTATCTAAATGTACGCGGAGCCCATTTCAGGTCCACCGGGCACGCTATGGGGCGACCATATCCAGACGTCAGGGGGAACACATATGTTTTATTACGGTTAAGTCTTAATCCTGATACTAAACCAAATTCCTCAAGTACGTTCAGGGCCCAGGGGAGTCCACTCGCCCCGTCTCTAAGGTATATCAAAATGTCGTCTGCATATAGCGAGATAATGTGATCCCCTGGTCCCCACCGAATCCCCCTGCCCGCTCCTTCACCTCGCACCCACGCCGCTAAGGGTTCCATCGCCAACGCGAACAACAATGGAGACAGGGGGCATCCCTGTCTAGTTCCCCGATGCACTGGGTAAGCAGCTGAGACCGTCCTACCCGTCTTGACCCTTGCCAATGGGGACGAATATAACAGGTCCACCCAGGCAACCCAGCCACCACCCAGGCCCATTTTTAACATTGTCGCCCTCAAGTAATCCCATCTGATCGAGTCGAAGGCCTTTTCAAAGTCCACAGCTAGCAAGGTCCCGGCTGGTGGCTTCGCCTCATCAGGCATATGCATTATAGAGAAAATCCGCCTAAGATTCAAGGAGGTGCTGCGACCAGGAATAAAACCGTTCTGGTCAGGGTGCACCAGGGTCGGCATAAGGGGCAGTAACCGATTAGCTAGTATCTTACTCAAGATCTTAAAGTCGCTATTTAGCATTGATAGTGGTCTAAATTCTGTCACCGATGGATCACTAATGTTTGTTTTTGGGAGCGGCACAACCAATGCTTCACGGAGCGTGGAAGGGAGCACCCCATTCTTTACCGCCTCCATATACATTTCCTTCAGTCTGGGAGTTAATAAGGATTTATACTTTTTATAAAAATCCATCGGAAGACCATCTGTGCCCGGGGTCTTCCCAGGAGCCAGCTGCGTGATTGCTTCGTTTATCTCTTCTGCAGTCACTGGACCCCCCAGGCCGGCCCCGTCCTCCGGGCTCAAAGCCGGCAGAGACATCCGAGTTAGGAAACCATCAAGGATCCCCACCTCCAAGTCTGTGGGCTTCCTATACAAGTACGTATAATAATCTTTGAATGCGTCGTTAATGGATTCTGGACTAATTCTGCGTGTCCCGCCCCTGTCCAATACACTTGCAATAGGACCACTATCACCATTCGGGCGCACTAGCCATGCCAAAAGTCTACCGGATCTCCCCTCCTCTGATTGCATGGATACCAAGTATCTTTGCACACTGTGGCATCTAAGACGCTCTTCTATTCGGGAGTGCTGCCTACGCGCACTCTCGTACTCTTCATCCGCTTGTCTTGTGGGGCCCTGTCTCAACTCCCCCTCGTGGATGACCTTCTCCAGTGCGTTTAATTCTCTCTCAAGTGTACGTTTTATCCCCACTGACTGTCCCAGACAATGACCCCGCGTCCCCACCTTGAGTGTCTCCCACTCTATGCCTCTGGAGGAAGTGGATCCCCGGTTATCCTCTATGTGTTCCTCTAAGTAGCTTTGTACCCCCTCCCTGTACGCTTGGTCCTCCAAGGCCGACGGAAGCATTCTCCATGCCGGTATAGGAGGTCTGTCCCGAGATACATTCAATGTCATCAATAGAGGATTATGATCAGATATTGTGCGGGCAAGGTACTCCGCGTGGGTCATATTTCGGGCCAGCCCTGCTGTGCAAACTATTCTGTCGATTCTAGTATGTACCTGGTGGAGGCCCGAGTAAAACGAATAATCCCTGGCAACAGGGTGTTGTAGCCGCCAAGCATCCACCAGTCCCCAGGCGTCCAGCCACTCTGCTAGTTTTTTTGCTGCTTTAATTGATGTTGCTCCCTGCAGTGGGGGGTTAGACCTATCTAGGTCGATATCAAGCACTGCGTTAAAGTCTCCTCCTATTAGTACTTCCCCCGTGCATTGACGAGTGAGATGCCCAGAGAGGCCTGTCATGAATAATGCTTGTTCCTGGTTGGGGGCGTATATACAACTCAGGGTCAACTGGAGCCCCTGTAGTTTCCCTTCTAGAATGACAAATCTTCCCTCCCTGTCTATGTTGGAGGAATCTAGCACAAATGGAACTCCCGCTCTAATCCAAATTAGGGTTCCTCTTGCGTAAGCTGAATATTCTGTGGCAAATACCTGACCCCTCCATCTCCTCCGTAATTTCTCCCCCTCTCCGGGCGCGAGGTGAGTCTCCTGTAGCATAGCTATATGCACCCCTCTTCTTTTTAAAAAGGAAAGAATTCTATGTCGCTTACTCGGAGTGCCCATCCCCCTAACGTTCCAGGTCATAGTGTTGTAGCCCCCCATCGTATTCTTAGAACCCGTTGTACATGGAGTCTACGCGCCCCCGGCCCCGGCCAAGCCCCCCAGAAGCTTGCACCTTCATTATGATCAGCCCACATCGCACATATAGCCGGTATAACTAATAACAAAAAAAAACAACTCCCCTTCCCCAGGGCGCCTCCAAAACTGTAGGCTGCCCAATAAGTCCTACAACACTGCAGATCACACAAACACATCAAGTCAATACTCGCCGGTCAGGGTTGACAGGCGAGAAACAGGTCCGGGGGGGCGGCCAGGTCCGGAGGGGCCACCGTACTTCTTATCTTGACTCGCCTTTCAGCGCCGGTGCGGGTTCTGTTTAGATCAGTTCATCAGCCGTTTGTGGGGTTACCTCCGGCGCACTAGTCGATCCCCCAGAGCCCTCGGGCGAGGACACCACTATGTCTTCTGATTCCTCTTCAGAGACCGCCGGCGGAGACGATTCCACTCCCATCTTGGCTGCCGCTTTTAGGGCTTCTCTCTTTCCAGTCTCCCTTTGTGCCTGCGTGGGTGCTAGCCGTCGGCCGCCCCCCGGCCTTCTCCCTCTCAGGGCCCGCCGGGACCCCCCCCCACCGCGGCCCCCCGGCGCAGGCCGCGCCGGGCCCGACCCCGAGCTCTCAAGCCACTCCCATGCCTCCTCCGGAGTCTGGAGGAAAGTGGTTTTCCCCTCCACAATCACTCGTAGTCTTGCTGGATAGAGCAATGAGTACTGTATCCCTTCTTCTCGTAAAGTTCTTTTAACGGCCAGGAAGGAGGCACGCTTGTTTTGGACCTCCAAGGTGAAGTCAGGGAACAGTGTTGCTTCGCCATTGGCCACTTTAAACGGACCCAATTCCCTGGCTTTCTGCAGAAGGATGTCTCTGTCACTATAGTGCAGGAGTTTAGCAATTACAGCCCGGGGCGGTCTGCCAGGGGCAAGCGGTCTAGCCGGCACCCGGTGTGCACGTTCCAATGAATAAAAGGGGGTCAGGCATCCTGGTGCCACAACCGTACTTAGCCATTTCTCCAGAAACTCCACCATGTTAGTCCCCTCGACCCCCTCAGGGAGACCCACCACGCGAATATTGTTTCTCCTGTTTCTGCCCTCTGCGTCCTCAGCTCGCCGTTCGAGCTTCGCCACTCTGTCTGCCAGAGAGGTCACCTCCGCTGATACTTCTGCTTGTTTTGGAACAACTTCCTCTAGTGTTGCTTCTGCCTCCTTTACTCTGTCGGCCAATTTGTGGTGGTCGGCTCTCAATAGCCCCACCTCTATCGCCACCTGATTAATGTCACGCTGTAGAGTGGATTTGGTGTCCTCAATGGCACCCAGTATCTTGTCCAGGGTGTCCTGAACCTTGGTTTGTGACTGGCTCTGTGTGGTCAGCTCGTTGTCCGCCATTGGTATCAGTGTCATGGGTTCCATGGCTTTGTTCTTGTGTCTGCCCTTGGAGGGCATTGGATATGCAGAGGAGGGCGTCTCAGCGAGGCCGGCGCGCTGCGCAGGTAATTATGCTGCCTGCTGTTGGCCTGCTCGTTCACCCAATCTGTTGCCGTCAAGATCTCAGGTTCTGGTCGCTCTAGGAGGAGTCTCAGACACCAAGCCAGTCATCTCCAGCTCGTTGGGCCACAGTAAGCAGGTGCGCCCAGGATCCTCGATGTCGCCGTGTAGCTCGCCTCCGCCGAGCGTCCCCACCAGCGGCGCAGTCGGAAACAAGGTGGTTTGGATCGGGTCGGGGGTGGCGCCTCCCCCAAGACCGCGCCGCCCTGCGCGGGAGGGGCAGCCGCGGCAGGCCCCCAAGGCCGCGCCGTCTCCAGCAGCCAGGAGGGACCCCAACCCCGGGCAACAATGGTGCGCAGTCTCAAATTTCGGATGATAACAGCAATCAGCACGGGGCGGACCCTCGCCGCCACACCCCGCGACGGGCGATCAGCGTCCAACTTGAACCGTCCTAGGCACAGGGGGCCCCCCCGCCACCATACAGGGGGCACCCGGGCAACGGCAGTCGTACGGCCCCCAGGGGGCACAGGAGAAGCGGGCTCCCTATCAGTCCTCCTCGGGGCGCCTCTTGTCCCCTTGTCTCCTCACCGTCCGTGCCCCCGCAGCCGGGAAGCACCAGGCCCCGTCTCCCGGGTGGGAGGCCAATTTCACTCCGTCCGGCGTCCCCACTCGGCACTCCGATCTGCCCCTCACACCTCGGGGCGGGCCCGCGCACAGCCTCCGCGCCCGGCGCGGCACGCCGCACGTCCCAGGACCGCGGCCGCAGCCCGCCAGCAGGCCCCCGGGCACGATCCCCGCCGGGCCACACGAATCCGCAGGGGGCCACCCCCGGGGCAACGGCCCCTCGCCAGTGGCCCCACCCGCAATCGCCGCTCACCTCCTCCTTCGCTCCGAGCCAGCGGCACCTCAATTCAGCGCGGGGCGGCCCCGCCCGTCAGCTAGGCCGCAGCCGCTCCGCAGCCCCGATCGGCCCCGGGAACCCAGGCGCTCACCCCGGGGGCCAAGCCGCGCCGCCACCGTCTCCCCACGTCTTCAGCAGTCGTTCCGCTCCACTTTGAGCGCGACACTGCCCGCCCCAGCGCGTCTAGGCATACGTTTGAAGTCGGCCCCTCCGGAGCCGAGCGGTTAAGCGTGCGCCATGCTCAGCTCCGTGGCCACGCCCCCATCATGACATCCTCATGTGGGTATTTCAGAGTTGTAACGTTGGCAGGCATCTGATGCTGCTCTGACATACAAAGTGGACATGGATTTTTCCAGGTAATATAGGTCACAGAGTTTGGGTGTATGAGAACTGTGCAAAGATAGCTTGCACAGTGTGTGGGTGGAAGGTCAAAAGTGCCCATTGGACGTGTTCAGTGTGCTGAGGTTGGCTGATTGAATCATGTGTGTCATCATCTGGGCATCAAATATGCAGTCATAGATTGCGATCAAGTCATTTTACTTTCACTTTGGCTAAACACTTTTTGTATCACTGGTATGTAGCTGTAGATGTGTTTCAACATTCCAGGCCACAGTGCCTGTGCCACAACACTGACACATGTTTATGTCATACCACAGATGCATGGGAATTGGATTATGATGGGCCTGTAATCAGTGACTGTTGTTCTGCCATCTGTCTGTATCTTGGATAATGTGATGTTGGATTACTTTGCTGTGGTATGTGATAAGGCTCAAGCTGGTGGCATCCTTCACTTTAATGTTTGTGTATTTTCCAGGTCAATGTCTGACAAATCCCTTTCTTCCGGGGTCTGGGGGGCTGTACCTTAGAATATGTACTTTGACATAGTATGAGTCACACATTCTTGTTTCTAAAAGTCTACACAGATAGACAACCCATGAGCTGTACCCTGGAATAAAGGTTTTGGTATGATCAGACACTTGTACTAATGTGTTTGTGTGCAATAGTTGTGATCCTGAGCAGGCCACTGTGTACCTGTAACATATCCCTGCTTACACGAGTAGCTTGTGTCTATATCATATGGTTCACATGGTCTTACATCTCTACATAGCAAAATGTGGAAATTAAGTAAGCAGACAATGAGTTTGTGATGGGTGAATTTACTGCAATTCTTGTGCAGAAAATACATTTTGGACAGAAAGGAACAACAAGGTGAAGTGAAAGGGTCAGTCATGGTGAATGAACTCATTTGGGTAGATGCCACACCACTGGGAGTCCAAAGTCCGGAGTAGTCCTCCCAATGGAACTGGTAGGTGGTTGGGGATCAGTCAACAGAGTGAATGTGTGGCACAAAAAGGAGGTCCTTTAGTAAGAGGTCACTTCCTGGCAGTGGTGGCTGTTTTGCTGTCCTCATCTCCTGGATTCTTTGCAAGACATCCCCGCTTGCGTGGGGAGAAGTATCAGCTACTATAGAGGCAGGGGTGTCTGGCAGGATCTTCCTTCCAGTGACTGGCACCGATGTTGATGAGCCTGGTGTTGATGAGCCAAAGGAAGTAGATGATTGGTTTTGAAAAGCCCTGCTCAGGACTGTGTAAGTGTCCGTCGGCACCCCTGTTAGGGAGGCCATGTTGGTATTATGGGCCTCCATCTGTTCTCGCATGTCCATATGCATGTCCCTCTGTTGCAGCTTTATTATAGCCCACCACGCCTTGGTACTCCTCATAGAACCCTAAGATGTGGCTGATGGTGTCCTGGTCAGGAGCAGCCCCAGTGGCCTTTTCGCCGCTGACCCACAGCATTCCTCCCACATACCCTACCCCCCAGGGGTCTGTGCCTTTGCCACAGGGTGCTGCCCTCTCCAACTGGGTCCTGGAACCTCATTGTCCGAAGTGCTGCACTGCAACTCAGAATCTAGGATGGGGGGAACAAGATGGTCGACACTGTGCTTGGTACACAGGTTGGGGGGTGAATGGCTGCCGGTGATGTGGAAACCGTGCTTGGAGGTGTTTATGTGGCCACAGTGAGACTCAATGTTGATCTCTGATCAGGTTGCCCAGATAGGCCAGAACCGTCCTCCACATTCAGATGTTCAGAAATGTCTTTTTTTACTGAGAGTTTCATCCAGGGATGCAGTGGCAGTCTCTTCTGTGGCCTCTGTGTGCCCAGTGGCAGCTGAAACTATTGATGTGAAACATACAATGTTACTGGTTGTATTGTGACATCTACCTCCAACATTTTAGTGTTACAGTAAATATAGATCTTGTACAAAGACTAGAGTCATCATGTGCATAGTACAGTGTAAATGTGTATGTTGCCCACTCTAATCTGGTGATGCATCTTGAGGCCTTAGGAGTACTTGTTATACAAACTGGGTAAGGTGGTATTCCTGTTCTCAATGGTTTCTTCTTGGGTTAGCAGGTCACGATGGAGCTAGGTAGACAGACACATCTCTGAGCTAGACATAATCTTTATCTTGGCAATTCCCAAGCGAGTAAACATCAATTGAAAGTTGACAAACATTGGTATTTGGGCAAGTGAACACTGGGCTTGTATTTGGAGTTACAGAAACAGAGCCTCAGGACCTTAACAGTCATGTCACTCTCTCTTCGTCACACACTTGATACTGTTATCCCCTCCAGATGAGTACACTTCATTTGTGAGTTACCAAACAAATGTATTTGGAGAAGAGAACTCTGGACTGGTAGTTGTAGTGACAGTAACAGTGCCTCCTTGGAGTTGTAGTCATGTAACTCCCTGTACTACACACACTGCACAAATATTACCTTTCCCCAAGTGAGTATACTTCATGTGTGAGTTACCAAACAGGGGTCTTTGGAAAAGAGGACACTGGGATGGTGAGTGGAGCAACAGTAACTGAGTCTCCTGGTAGCCCCCCAGTGAGTATAATTAATTTGTGAGTAGACAAATAGGGGTGTATGGGCAAGTGACCACTGGGCTGGTGTTTGGAGTTATAGACACAAGGCCTCCTGAGAGTTGCAGTGATATCACTCCCTTTAGTTCACACACCATACAAATGGTATCTTCCCAGGGGAGTATACTTCAATTGAGAGTTACCAAACAATGGTATTTGGACAAGAGGCCACTGGGCTGGTGGTTGGAGTTAGTGAAAAAAAGACTCCTGGAGTTACAGTCATGTCACTCCCTATACTACATACACTATACAAATGTTATACCCTCAGGTCAATTGATAATTGTGAAACAGATGTAGTGGGACATTTGCCCAGTGTGCTGGTGGTTGGAGTTACAGTAACAGGGCCTCCCGTGAGTTGCAGTCAGGTCATTTTCTCTACTACGCACACTTGACCAATATTTGCCCCCAGGTGAGTACGCTTCAATTGAGAGTTCACTAACAGATGCATTGCAGCATGTGACCACTGTGCTAGTATTTGTAGACACAGGAATAGTGCCTCCTTGGAGTTGTAGTCAAGTCAGTCCCTCTCCTATACACACTTGACAAATGTTATTTCCCAAGGTGTGTGCCTTTAAATTGATAGATAACAAACAGGGGTATTTGGACAAGTGAACACTGGTCTGATGTTTGGAGGTATAGAAACAGTGCCTACTGTGAGTTGCAGTCATGTCAGTCCCTATACAAATGTCATCTCCCCAGGTAAAAACACTTTAACTGAGAGTTGATAAATAGAGTTCTTTGGACATGTGAACACTGGGCTGGTGAGTAGAGTAACAGTAAATGAGGCAAAAGGTGAGCTATGAGCATGCACAACATAGCATTTTGGTGAAATTTTTAGTGTTGTGACTTATCAGACTCCACTCCCCCACGTATTCTGTAAAAGCCCTTGGGATGCAGCAGTGGCCAAGACCTTCTCCTCCAAGGGACAGAGAAGTAATGGGGCACTGGGAGGGCCACTGCTAGTCTTCTTGGCCTGCAGCTGGTGCCTGGAGACTAGGGAATGGACCTTGCCCCTGAGGTCATTCCACCTCTTTCTGATGTCCTCCCTTGTGCACAAGGTGATGCCTACAGCATTAACTCTACTTACTATGCCATCCCATGTTTCCATTTTCCTACTGAGAGGAGTATGCTGGACTTGTGCTCCAAAGATTTGTGTTCCACTCATATGATTTCATCCACCATAACTCCTAACTCATCTACTGAAAAATGAGCATTTTGAAATGTGACATGTTGGAACAAAAGAAAACAGGTGATAGTGACTTACTAAACAGGGAAAGTGCAAAAGGGTGTCAATGGACGAAAGTGTGTGCAGGGTGTTCAATGGGGTGGTGAAAAAAGGGGTGATTAATATGTTGACTCTGTGGACAAAAAGCATTCTGACTACTGTGTTTTGCATTGTAAAGGCAAAGGATTGTGGTCTGTGAAGGGGTGTGTTTTGTACTGTTCTTTGCAGGTGTGTCTAGTGAGGCAATGTGTGTCAACCGTGGTGTTTTCAAACTCATCCAATGTGCAACTGTATATAACTTTGCTGACTGCGAACCCTCATGTTTCGTACCATTGTTGGCTGACCACCATGGGGGACCGCCACAGCGACTGTGTGCTTGTAATAAGGTCCGTGGTTGGTCGCGGTGCTGTTGGTGCTGGAGGTCGGACTGCCTATTTCTAGCCCGCAGCTCCGCTGGCAGTCTGCCTGTTTTGATTGGCGGTCCTGTCTGTATAACTCGTAATAGGGAGGTCTGAAAGACCACAACCATGGCAGTCTTTTCAGGACCACCAACATGGCAGTCTGGTGGTCCGACTGCCAAACTCCTAATGAGGCCATTAGACTTTTGTTCTAAACTTACACCAAATGTCCAAGTTTATCTTTGTGAATCAGGACCCGGATGTTCAGGTTGTGGACTGCGAAGCCCTGTACTCTGTGTATTTCAAATGACCATAGTGTTGTGTGGTATGGTAAGCCCTAGTCCTCCTTCTGTTTCAGTCACATATCTATGCAACTAAACCTTACAGCCAAACAATGATAGATCTGATGATGATAAATGACACAGTAAATGCATTTGCATTGCAGCATAAGCTGTATATGTATACTTTTTGAGTCAGGGTAAAGTCCCACAGATCACTCAGCCCAGATCAGGCCTTGACAAACTGTTGCATTAGAACCATGTTAAACTCGCTGATCCCTTCAGAGTCAGTTACAGACAACCAACAAACATACCTTGGTATGTTGAATGTCATCTCTGTAGGAGTGCCACATATGGTAAAAGACGTCTCCTGTGATATCATTACATACCACACAAACCCACTCAGAAGTGGTATGAGCCTCCATTAGGTAGACCATATGCCCACACATCCACAGAGAAGAAGCTTTCAGTGACACCCATGTCAGCCCTTTCATTGTCACCTAAGTCTTAGGGTATAGTCTGTACCATGATAGTTGTCTGTATGGACAGTATGCAGCAAGTCAATGTGCCTGGATGTAAAGGTGTCTGTACAGCCATGCACAAGTAGTTTACTCTTCAGGAGCTCACAGTGATGAGTTGTTTTCGTAGTGGCTCACATCACATTACATGTTGAGTGGCCCTGGGTTACATCATCTCAGTGGGCTTGCTTAGTCAGTGTAGGTCATTACCAGGGTTGTGCATAGTCAGCAGATGGCTTCAAAAGTGTGTATTTATGTCCCTGTACTTCTCACCATGTGAGCTTTACAAATGTAGTGTGTTGACAATTACAAAATGCTTGTGCTGGGCTTATTCAAAATGTGTGCTAAATAGCCAGTTACCCTACAAAAGTGCAATTGTGACCTCTTCATTTGTTTCTTGCATCCACAGAGGTCAACACACATCAGAAGCAAGGGATTTGAACAGCCATCGCTCGGAAGGTGCAGACCCTGGGGTTTATCGCCATCAGAGTGTCCACTGTTACAAAAGGTGGGAGGACCTGAGACTCTGCGCCTGAAAAATCACAAAGGTCCAGCTGGGGCTGTTCTCCCAATGTGGTGGGGCGCACTCTGGACCCTACCCCCCTCCCAATGTTCTGCATACTGGTGGTGGTCTACCATGAGCTTGATGGGCGTTTGAGGGAAGCACAGCAGCTAAAAGTGGGTGAATCCTGGTCAGATTCCTACCTGCTACATTGCCAGATTGATGTGTTAGAGGGTGTTAGAGGCAGCCATCTCCCCAAGAATACTGGAGATGGCCCATGTGTGATACACAAGGTTTGTTGTTGTTTGTGTAGGTATGGTAGTTAGTGCATGCTGATATGCCTTGCATATAGTCTTAGTGACCAGTCCGCTACCAATATTATCTCTTGGGCAGACACGTGGCTGAGTACAGTGGTCAATCACATCATGTTTTTTTCATGTTGTGGATGTCATTTGTAGCCACCAGTCCACTTGTGTTTAGTGTGTCAGCACCAACATCAAACAACATGAGGTAATAGTTTAGTGTACTCAACTATGTGTCTGGTCAAGAGATTGTCCTGGCATTTATATCCAACAGGCCACTTGTCTTCAGTGTGTTAAGAGTGCAGATGGATCACTACTGTCTCTCATGTGATGGTGGCCATCATACATGTGACATAGTTCCATTGTCATTTGTGTGCAGTCACTGAGCAATACTTGTCCCCCATTAAGTAGGGAATGTACAGTTATATGCTTTTGGTAATATCACTGGTGGCATCGGCATTTGTGCCTACATAATAGCATGTGTACCTTACACTTTTGTAGTATTATTTCCACTATTGTTTCATACATGATATACCTGTCTTCATGGGATGATGTCTGATTGCATCACATGTGTGTGCATGCCAAAATCAATTGGAAATAGCTTTATATGATGGGTATACAGTTCATGTGGTACCACAGACAGGAGTGTGTCAACATTGTTTGTTGGGGCACACATACCCTAATGCGGTACTCCATGTCATTGATCATAAATAATTGCAGACACAATGATGGACATTACAGGTAGAGCTGCAGTAATTACTCACAATGTGCACCCACATGGCATTGATGTTGAATCATTCAGCGAAGTGCTTTGCCCATGTTTATTGGTGAAGGTTCATTACCTGACTGTTGACAAGCAGCAAGGAGTGACATGTAGAAATGTTGGAATCATATGTGAGCATGTACACTCAGTAATCGAATGGAATCTGTGTTTGCATGAAAAAAGGTACAGTGTTCTACCTTCCCATTGATAAACATGTTAAAGGCCCTCTTCAGATAATGGAGATTCCCTGAGTCACAGCAACCTTCAGTTGACTATTGCCTTTTATTTATGCAATGTTGGAAGGGTGTTCTAAGCAGTACCAATCAAGACAGGTGGTTTCTCTAGGTCTGGCTGATTCATTGTGCTGTGGATATTTGTAAACAAATCTCCAAGATATTTTGACCAGATTGTTACCAGTGCACTTTTCTGTGCAAGATGAGTTATCTAGCAAAGCTCTGGACTTTTTGTGAAGCGGCCATTGGTGAGTGTTTACAGTGTGACATGGGTGTTTTCATGCCATCTTCTTCCAGCTACTGTACTTCTTACTGCAACATGGCTCTATTATTTGCCAGTCATTTCATCATAATGTATTATCGTGTACATGAACATTCGGTGATTGCAGGACCTTGTGTGGAACCTGTGAGACTGAACTTGGCATTGTCATATGATTTGATGCCAAAAGGTTACTGAGGGGTGCTACAAGAGCCAAACCATTCAAGGTGACAAAGTCTCCTACTTGATCCATGTGTATTGTGATTAGAGAACTTTACTCATGCATTTAAAGTTGTCTGCGATTCTGATTTTCCTGTGGGCAAATATTTGCAGTTCATCTAGCATGCATGCATTTGGTGTTGCCAATATTGAAGCCATTTTGGAGGACATTGTGACTGGGGCTACTGTACATTAAGGTAATGTTTTATAATCAAACTATAGTTCAAGTATGTTCAGGCACATGGAAGGGGGGCCCTATTTTTATTTGTCATTTCAGCATCATCACAAGAAAGTGGAGAAGAAGGGGCCAACATCAGTGGGGAAGCAGCTGGCCGTGTTACCTCCTTTCACGACCATCAGACAAGGAGGGACCCAGTGGCTCAGAGGGTGAGGGGAGTGTCATGGAGGACATCGCCTCAACATCTTCTTCCGAGCTGACCTCCAGTAAAACTCCCAAGTGGTGGTGGAACACACAGGACCTACACCAGTTCCATTCTTGTCCGCCACCACCAGTTGCATCTCCACTCTTCCTGTTGCTTCCTACCTAGGTGTCCTACCTGCTCCCCCAGAGGGTAGTCATCTCTTTCACACCAGACACCTCTCCCCCTGCCCCTGTAACTCCTGCTGCCCTGAGTGAGGAGGCTATTGACCTCATGAGGAGCATCTCTGTGGGTCAGACCACCATTCTGAATGCCATTGAGGTGCAGGGTACTCAGCTCCAACAGATGGTTGCTTGAAGGTATTCACGGTGCCATGTCTGGCCTACAGAGATCTTTTCAAGCTTTGGCATCCTCCTTCACATCAGCCTCCCACCCCCAACAATTCGCCCTCCACCTTCCTCTTCACCATCTAGTTTTCCTATTCCTATACCTGTTCCAAGCACAATCACCCATACACACACACACCTCAACAGCCAGAAGTAGCACACATGAACCCAAGCAGCACAAGACACACAACCATTCAAGCACTCAATAGACATTCGTCCTACTCACACTCACTGCCACACACCCCACACCTGCAGACACTACCCCAACACCCACAGGCATAACCACCACTCACCCCATACCTCCAACCCAACAGAAACAGCCACCACTCACCCCATACTCCCAGATACCACCTCAACTCCTACAGACATGGCCACCACTCACCCCATGTCCCCAGATACCACCCCAATATGCACAGACACAGCCATCACGCACAACGTCAACCTGATACCACCCTAAAACCCACAGACACAGCCACCACTCACTACATACCTACAAACACCACCCTAACACCCACAGACACATCCACTACAAAAGTAAACACTCTACCCATTTTCCCAAAGAAAGTTTCATGTTTGCCCTTGCCCTTACCCCTGTGAAACCCCTTCTAAAGCAATAAGCACCCTGCCATTCCTCAGCCCCTTCCTTCCACATCCACGTCCTCCCCGTGACACCTGTCCCCCCAAACCACTCATACCCATACTGTTAGACTTGGTGTGGTCTCCCCTAACTTTTTGCCTCTGCTCCACAGGTTGTTGATGTGTGCTGGACTCTTTTATTGATCTTTTTGATACTTTGGGCACTTTACCACTGCTAACCAGTGCTAAAGTGCAAGTGCTCCTGTGTAAAATGTATGTGTAATTGGCTTCTCCATGATTGACGTATTTGATTATGCACTAGAGGTGCCCAGTGTTAAACTGCCAATTCAACTTGGCAAGTGCATCCACTTGCCAATCCCAAACCTTCTCTTTTTATACATGTAAGGCACCCCTAAGGTAGGCCCTAGGTAGACCCATGGGCAGGTGCAGTGTGTATTAAAGGTCGATGTGAGAAAGTAGCCTCTTTCTAGCCTTATTACCCCCACTTTTGGCCTGTTTGTGAGTATATGTCAGGGTGTTTTCATTGTCTCACTGGGATCCTGCTAGCCAGGGCCCAGTGCTCATAGTGAAAACCCTATGTTGTCGGTATGTTTGCTATGTGTCGCTGGGACCCTGCTAGCCAGGACCCCAGTGCTCATAAGTTTGTGGCCTATATGTATGTGTTCCCTGTGTGATGCCTAACTGTCTCACTGAGGCTCTGCTAACCAGAACCTCAGTGGTTATGCTCTCTCTGCATTCCAAATTTGTCACTAACAGGCTAGTGACTAAATTTACCAATTCAGATTGGCATACTGGTACACCCATATAATTCCCTAGTATATGGTACTGAGGTACCCAGGGTATTGGGGTTCCACAGGCCTGCCAGTGCAGCCTGAGTGAAATAACGTACACGTTATTTCACAGCCATTTACCACTGCACTTAAGTAACTTATAAGTCACCTATATGTCTAACCTTCACCTGGTGAAGGTTGGGTCAAAGTTACTTAGTGTGTGGGCACCCTGGCACTAGCCAAGGTGCCCCCACATCGTTCAGGGCAAATTCCCCGGACTTTGTGAGTGTGGGGACACCATTACACGCGTGCACTGTACATAGGTCACTACCTATGTACAGCGTCACAATGGTAACTCCGAACATGGCCGTGAAACGTGTCTAAGATCATGGAATTGTCAACCCAATGCCATTCTGGCATTGGGGGGACAATTCCATGATCCCCCGGGTCTCTAGCACTGAACCCGGGTACTGCCAAACTGCCTTTCCGGGGTCTCCACTGCAGCTGCTGCCAACCCCTAAGACAAGTTTCTGCCCTCCTGGGGTCCAGGCACTCCTGGCCCAGGAAGGCAGAACAAAGGACTTCCTCTGAGAGAGGGTGTAACACCCTCTCCCTTTGGGAATAGGTGTGAGGGATGGGGAGGAGTAGCCTCCCCCAGCCTCTGGAAATGCTTTGATGGGCACAGATGGTGCCCATCTCTGCATAAGCCAGTCTACACCGGTTCAGGGATCCCCCAGCCCTGCTCTGGCACAAAACTGGACAAAGGAAAGGGGAGTGACCACTCCCCTGACCTGCACCTCCCAGAGGAGTTGCCCAGAGCTCCTCCAGTGTGTCCCAGACCTCTGCCATCTTGGAAACAGAGGTGTTTGTGGCACACTGGACTGCTCTGAGTGGCCATTGCCAGCATGTGATGTCAGAGGCTCCTTCTGATAGGCTCTTACCTCCCTTGGTAGCCAATCCTCTTTCCTAGGTAGACAAACCTCCTTTTCTTGCTATTTAGGGTCTCTGCTTTGGGGATCTCACCAGATAACAAATGCAAGAGCTCACCAGAGTTCCTCTGGATCTCCCTCTTCACCTTCTGCCAAAGGATCGACCGCTGACTGCTCAGGGCACTTGCAAAACCACAACAAAGTAGCAAGACGACTACTAGCAACCTTGTAACGCTTCATCCTGACGGCTTTCTTGACTGTTTCCAGGTGGTGCATGCTCTGGGGGTAGCATGCCTCCTCTCTGCACCAGGAGCTCTGAAGAAATCTCCTGTGGGTCGACAGAATCTTACCCCTGCAACCGCAGGCAACGAAAGACTGCATCACCGGTCCTCTGGGTCCCCTCTCAGCACGACGAGCGTGGTCCCTGGAACTCATCAACTCTGTCCAAGTGACTCCTGCAGTCAAGTGACTCTTCAGTCCAAGTTTGGTGGAGATAAGTCCTTGCCTCCCCACGCTAGACTGCATTGCTGGGTACCGCGTGATTTGCAGCTGCTTCGGCTCCTGTGCACTCTTCCAGGATTTCCTTCGTGCACAGCCAAGCCTGGGACCCCGACATTCCTTCCTGCAGTGCACAACCTTCTGAGTTGTCCTCCGGCATTGTGGGACTCCCTTTTGTTACTTCAGGTGGACTCTGGTTCACTTTTTTTCTAAGTGCCTGTTCAGGTATTTCTGCGGATGCTGCCTGCTTCTGTGAGGGCTCCCTATGTTGCTGGGTACCTCCTCTGTCTCCTCATCCAAGTGGCAACATCCTGGTCTCTCCTGGGCCACAGCAGCATTCAAAAACCTCTACTGCGACCCTTGCAGCTAGCAAGGCTTGTTTGCAGTCTTTCTGCGTGGGAGCACCTCTGCAAGCTTCATCACTACGTGGGACATCCAACCTCCCAAGGGGAAGTTCCTAGTCCTCTTCTTTCTTGCAGAACTCCAAGCTTCTTCCATCCAGTAGCAGCTTCCTTGCACCCTCAGCTGGCATTTCCTGGGCTCCTGCCCACTCTCGACACTGTCGCGACTATTGGACTTGGTCCCCTTGTCTTACAGGTACTCAGGTCTGGAAATCCACTGTTGTTGCATTGCTGGTGTTTGTTCTTCTTGCAGAATCCCCCGATCACGACTTCTGTGCTCTCTGGGGGTAGTAGGTGCACTTTACACCTACCTTTCAGGGTCTTGGGGTGGGCTATTTTTCTAACCCTCGCTGTTTTCTTACAGTCCCAGCGACCCTCTACAAGCTCACATAGGTTTGGGGTCCATTCATGGTTCGCATTCCACTTTTGGAGTATATGGTTTGTGTTGTCCCTATACCTCTGTGCTCCTATTGCAATCTACTGTAACTTACATTGCTTGCATTACTTCCTTTTGCTATTATCTGAATAATTTTGGTTTGTGTACATATATCTTGTGTATATAACTTATCCTCATACTGAGGGTACTCACTGAGATACTTTTGGCATATTGTCATAAAATAAAGTACCTTTATTTTTAGTACTTCTGTGTATTGTGTTTCCTTATGATATTGTGCATATGACACCAGTGGTATAGTAGGAGCTTTACAAGTCTCCTAGTTCAGCCTAAGCTGCTTTGCCACAGCTACCTTCTATCAGCCTAAGCTGCTAGAAACACCTCTTCTACACTAATAAGGGATAACTGGACCTGGCACAAGGTGTAAGTACCTCTGGTACCCAATACAAGCCAGGCCAGCCTCCTACAGTCGGGCATGTACTGATGTGTTTTACATGTCCTAACAGTGAAATACTGCTAAATTCTGTTTTCACTGTTGCAAGGCCTATTTCTCTCACAGTTTAACATAGGTGCTGATTTTTTATATTATTAAAGTACAAATTCCCTTTGAGAGCAGATAGAAATATGGAGTATGAACTCACAATTTAAAAATACACCTGTTGGTGCAGTTGGTTTTTAGATTGCTAGCTTGAAAATTATAGTTTTTAGAAAGCAGACATTTTCTTGCTTGAACCATTCTGTGACTGTGCCTGTTTGTAGATTCCCTGTCTGGGTTAGGTTGACAGTTGAGCTGTTTGTGAATCCCCTCTAGACAGTGAGACAAAGTGAGCTGGGGTGTACCCTGCATATCCTGTTGTCCATCTGTGCTAGAGTGGAGGGAGGAGTGGTCACTTACACCTAAATGGGCTGTGCCTGCCCTCTCACAATGCAGTCTCTAACCCCCTGGTGTGTGTCTGGGGTCTGGCATGGCAGGATATTGCAAACAAGAGTCACTTCCCTTTTAAGTTTACCAACTTCAAAGGCAGAAAGGGGTATAAGTATAGGACCCACAACCCCTGAAAATTAGATCACTTCTGGATTCATGAGGAACCTCTGCCAAAGAGAAGAGATGAATAGCTGAGGAGAAATGCTGCCCTTGCCTGTGACTGTGCTTGTGCTTTGTTGGGCTATCCTGCAGTTGCTGCTTCTGCCTGTGAAAGGGGACAAAGACTGGACATTGTGGCATATTCCTGCTTGTGAAGAATCTCCAAGGGCTTGAACTGAACTTGCCTCCTGTTTTGAAGTCTCAGGGCCATCAAAGACTTCCTTTGCCAGCACCTGGACCCTCGGCTGAGACTCCTGCCAAGTGGTGTCCTATCCAGTCCCTGGGCCCTCGAAAGGTGAAGTTGACAGAGCAAGAGCTGGAAATCCACGCACAGAACGGCGTGCGGGGAAATTTTTGACACACCATCTGCAAATGCGGCTGATAAACGACGTGCCTCCGGCTTTGCAGCTGAACTCGACATCTGCATGAGACTGGGAGATCGACGCATCGTGGTTGGAAAAACAACGTGCAACACCAACTTGGGGGGGCTGATAACGATGCAAACCCCATGCAGCACGGTTTTCTAACACGGTGCAACTGGATTTTCCATGCAACGTCCCATTTGCCCCTCTTTTTAATGCAAAAACTGCACAAAATTACAAACTACAATTGTATTTTGTAGTTTTGCGCCGTTTTTGCATCAAAAAGCGGCACAAATGTGGCGCTAAAAAAGTATAAATATGGGCCCAGGTACTTTGTGTAAAATCAAAGTTTCAATTTTTTAAATGAAGACTCTTATTCTTTGAAAATTCATATTTTATCTTGTGTATGTTACATTGTTATTATTTTGGTCTTGTTTGATTTAAATAAATATTACCTAAACTGGCGTGGTGTCCATTTTGTAGTGTTTTCCCTGTATTACTGTGTGTGTTGGTACAAATACTTTACACATTGCTTCTGAGTTAAGCCTGCCTGCTCGTGCCAAGCTACTGAGGAGGTGAGTAGGGGTTAACCAGGTGTGTTTCTCCTTTGGCCTGACTAGAGTGAGTGTCCTTGCTTAGACGGGGGTAACATGATTGCCAACCAAAGACCCCATTTCTAACACCTACCAAAGCCAAAAGAAGCCCGCCCCTCCCAAAGTGAAGTCCCCCTCTCAAAACCAAAGCTACCCATCCGAAACCCGAAAACACCTCACCCCACCCAAGGGTGATCATTGAGGTGCCTGGAATGCCGACTAGATACCCTTTTCCATGGAGGTTCCTGTGGCAGTGATCTGTGAGGCACGTTGTGGGACACAGCAGAGTGTTGAGCATATGTGAGACATGGACTGGCCATTGGCCTTTCTCCATTTTTGCAGCTATGAAATCAGTTGGTTGTTTAGTTATACATTGCTCCTGACATTACTGTTCTACCTTTCTGATGTTCTTAATAAATTTGTGATGTATGACTACAGTTGTG
The DNA here is from genome assembly GCF_031143425.1 of Pleurodeles waltl. Lineage (NCBI taxonomy): Eukaryota > Metazoa > Chordata > Amphibia > Caudata > Salamandridae > Pleurodeles > Pleurodeles waltl. Next base: position 398,450,485 of record NC_090439.1, read on the forward strand.
CTTGTTTTGCCCTGATTAATGGTCCATTTGATGTGGTTGGTAAGATCTGACTTTGGAACCATTGCTGGAGTCATCCAGGAATAGGGGGAATGTTTGATGGATGGATGTGTGGGATGCCATCCAAATGGGGTGGCATTGCATTGGGTTGTGTTTTATATGGTAAGTATTTCATCTTGGTTTGGCCAATGTCAACATTTATTGGGTTTCTTTTCTCCCCCGATGTAGAATGGACATCTGTATCATGTGTGTAAGCTTGAAGTATGTTTATCCACACACAGAGGCTGTTAAATTGTCATACCTTCCTATACATTTGAATGGACATTGTCCATTTTAATATGATATGTGTACCTTACACCTACTTTATCTAAATATGTGACCCATGCTGTTACTGATATATTTGCTTTCTAGACTTGCATGTACACATTTGCCACATAGGCATGACACTTGGTTATACTATTTGTTGTCCCTGATATTCATCGAGGCACAGTTCCTGTGCAAATAGTGGTTTTGAGGCATGTGCAAAGTGAAATGAGTCTCAGGGCAGCAACCTTCCTTGGATCCCCCTGATGCCACCATACCTATTATGCAGGGATTGTTTAAATTGCGAGCTTTTGAAGTTTATCACAGAAATTATTCAGCGTCCCATTTACCTTACATTGTCTTGCAATGTGGGTAATATGTGTGAGTCGGTGACAAGGATTTTACAGGGAAGGTGAGTTTGGGTTCAATGACACATCAATACAGATGTGTATGTTATATCACAAAAGGCCATGGCATGTGAACAATGTGAGGGTGTCTCTTCAATTTTTAGGTGTGATATTGATGAGAATTTGTTGTTGTGTGACACAATGTTATGGACACATCACTATCCCTGAAACTGGGATTTCCATGCATATCAAGTTTTGTAGAGTGTGGTGGTGCAGTGTCAGTGACCTGGCCAAAGGGTGTGTTATGGGGGTGTGATTAGGTCATACGTTCTGTATAACTCCAGCCTGAGGCACACAAAATATATTTGGTCCACATAGCGCAGCCCGAATACCACGTCAATGGTGGTTCGTCGATTTGCTGTGGAGTTTGAGGAAACACGTAAATGTTTGATTTACCATTGCTTGCATCCACAATTGCATTGATTTTGTGTGTTATCGAGCAGCACAAGCAGAAGCAGGATGTCAAGAATTGGTTTCTTGGTGGCACAGGATGTGTGATGTTGCCTGCAGGTGAATTTATGCCTTGTACCCTCTGTTTCTGCCTGCTTCGATGTAGTTGTTGGATCGCAACAGTCACGTCAGTGGAAAGCAACATCATAATTGGTCTGGTAGGAACACTGGCAGTCTACCCTATGACCGGCTAATTGGCCTATTTCGCTGCCACTGTGGTCGTGTTGCTAGCAGTGTAAACGGAACCACAGCTGTCTTTCGTGTATGCAATTGCATGTATCGTAACTCAGAGGTTAGACAACCAATACAGCTGCAGTCAGAACGCTGCCTCTGTGGCAGACCCCGGACTGCCAAACTAATAATCAGGCATAAAGGCCCTCATAATGACATTGGCAGTAAATCCTTCTTACCGCCACACTGACGGCCGCCAACATATTGCCGCGGTGTCGGATATCCGTTCACCATATTATGACACACACACCAAACTGACAGATTACAGCCACATACACAAATCCGCCAGCCCAAAGTTCAGTGGCAAGCTCTCCGTACCAACACCCATACCTTTCCACCAACAAAACAATGCCCACCACATCATGACCCACAAATCACCACAGCGGACATTCAACTGCAGTCAAACATTGGCGATACACACTGCTGCACTCAGAATGGGCACCCAAATACTGAACTACACAACATTGGCCAAATCAAACAACACACACCTGACACCTATACACACACTACACACACACACTCACACCACTATAAAACACAAACCCACACTACCCACAACCCCTTACGAATACAAATCGTTGCCACCAGACATCAAGACCACTGCGACAATTACATACACACCCATACCCATACATCCCTCACGCACTCCACTACGCACACCCAATCACACTACCCAACACCCACACATTTACACACACCACACAACACCCATGGTCCCACAAAGGCACCCCTGTTTCACTGATGAGGAGTTCCAGGTGATGGAGGAGGAAATACTCAAGGTAGAGCCACAGCTGTTTGGATCACAGGTACAGCAGATATCCATTGCAAGGAAGATGGAGCTATGGCGGAGAATTGCTGATAGGGTGAATGCCATGGGACAGCATCCAAGAACAAGGGATGACACCAGGAAGAGGTGGAACGACCTACGGGGGAAGGTACGTTCCGTGGCAGCAAGGCACCAGCTCGTCATACAGAGGACCGTTGGTGGACCCCCACCGCCTCCCCCATAGCTCACAGCATGGGAGGAGCAAGTCTTGCCAGTACTGCATCCTGAATAACTCACAGGAGTAGCAGGAGGACTGGATACTGGTAAGTCAACATTTACCACTTATCACCCCCATACCTGCATGCCATCTCACACCCTCACCCCCACTCCCATCACTCCACTCCATCCCACACACTGCACCAACGCAGATGACTAACCCCAATGCCAAGCCCTGCATGCCAGCCCAATGCATGGACAGCCCTCCCAGCCCTGCATGGACACCAATCACAAAAGCATGCACAGCATGGAGAACTAACAATCACACAATACATCACCGTACACATTCAAAGTTGGCACAGCAAAGGCAATGATAGAGGGGAAGATAGGGATGTACAATATGTCACAGCATGAAGCATAATACATCACTTACATCCCCACAGGTGCCCCAGCCAATCTCAGCAGAGAGGAGGTGCCACTACTATCCAGTACCCCAACAGAAGATGCCTCCAGTACTGACAGTAACTCTGGACTTCAGGATCTGGATCAACAACCTGGCCGATGAGGAACCACTGGTCAGTCGGTCACCCCAGCCCACACACAGTCCACCACAGAGCCTCCCCCATCAGTATCCAACACCACAGCACCCACCCAGCATCCCCACACCTGTGTCCCCAGGACACATCAAACAGCAGTGTGCCCACCTGTACAGGGACCCCAGTCCACACCTCGCCCCCAAGACAATTAGGGACCTGGGGTCTATGGTAGTAGGAACACTGTTCAGGGGACAGGGGCAGAGGGCAACAGGGACACTGTGAGGAATGCAGTGCGCCAGGGGGAGGACAGGCCTAGGGAACCGACTCTCCAAGAGGCACTCACTAATACCCTGGGGTTCAACCAACAATCCCGGGACACGATGGACCAGATCCTGTACAACATGCAGGAGAAAAAGCGGCTGCAGGAGGAACACCATCAGGAGATCAGGGAGGACTTGCAGGCTCTCAACACCACCATGATCTCCATAGCAGGGGTGCTGGCAGACATGGACAACATCATGAGGGAATGGACTGCACAGCAGCAGGCCCCTACCACTAGCCATTGACCGGCCCCCCACATCCGCTGCAGGTAGTGGACATGAGGCCCTGCCACAGGACCCACAGGCCACCAGCATCGCTCCCCCTGCAGAAGGGGAACCACCCCACAAACATTCCCTGCGAACCAGGCAGGAGCCAGAGACACTTGCCAAGACCACGATGCATGTGGGAAGGATGCATGGAGATGTGTGTGCAAGCATTGTGTCATCGGGGGAATGTCAAGTGGTGGTGTACATGGTGTGCGCCGGGCGATGTGTGTGCCAATGGTGATGGAAACGGGATTGGTGGGCCATATGTGTGACAGGATGGATTGTATGTGTAATAGTGTCCTCTCTTCGGTATCCCCTCTGCAGGTCAGTGCCCATCAAAAGAAGGGATTATGGCTTGCCATCGCCATGGGCGTGCAGACCCTGGGGGTCTATGGCAGGCGGAGCACCCACTGAAGGAAATGGTAGGAGGACCTGAGATGCTGGGCACGGAAGACCGCGGAGGCCCAGCTGGGGATGGCCTCCCAACGAGGAAGGGGTGCCCGGCAGAACCTGACTCCCCTGATGGCCCCCATAGTGGCGGTGGCCTACCCAGAGCTGGATGGGTGCTTGAGTGTATCACAGCCACAAGGGGGTGGGTACAGTGGCCGTTAAAACAATAATTTGTAGGTGACACGAGATCCGGGTGGTGGGTGTCAGTTAGTGTGTGCCCCTTAATGCCAGGCCAGATGTTGCAATGTGATCCAGCTCCAAGGTAATGGTTGAAAGGGAAAACAAGGTAACCTAGCTAGGTTGCATTCCATGTCAGACAGGACTTAGTGGGTCCCAGGAGGGGTTCAGTTGGCGGTGGATAGCCCTTATCTTGCTGTGGCATATAGCCAACTGTTTGGCAGTGCAATGCAGAGTGTTAAATCCTGATCCCTGTGTGTGACAATACAATGTATGCCTTCTGTGGTATTGGAGCAGTAATTGACCTAGTGCTCCCTTTCTCTCTCTCCCCCTTTTTTCTTCTGTCATCCTGTCCATGTGTGCATTAGCATCATCTGGCGGAGGAGCAGGGGCATCGGCGACAGACGGAGCTGCATCCCACAGGACTCAGGAGCCAGAGTCCACCAACGCCGAGGGAACCAGTGGGACGGAGGGCGAGGGGAGCACCACGGTGGAGACAGGAAGTGACACTAGCACACACAACTACATCCATTGCCTCCACTGTCTCCCCCCTCCTCCTCCTCCACCTCCCTCACAGTCACATCCACATTCACACCTGCATGAACTGCATCAACATCGACCACCAGCATCACCACACCAAGGAGCATAAACACCACACTAGCAGACACCTCCACAACATCCATGCACGTGTCCCCTGTGTCTTCTCCCACCCAGTCTGCCCCCCCTCCTGAAGGACAGAAAAGTAAGCACTCAGACACCCAACAGCCATCCACCTCACACATGCACACTGCCCATGCACCTGCACCGAAGTCCAGCAGACATACACCTCCAACAACCACTCATTAACCTCCACTCCCATCCCTCGTCCCTCTTCCCTGGCCCACCGTCCCTAAAAAGCTTTTTCCTGCCCAACTTGACCTCTTCACCCCCCCCTTCCCCCCGCTCTGCCCGTAAGAGCAGGGGTCCAATGACCCAGCCCAGAACTTCAGCCAAAGAGTCCACGCAGACAGTCTCCTAGTCGTGGAGGCAAGACAGTGATGGATCCCACTCCACCAGCCAGGAAGGGTAAGGATCCCACATCCCCTGCCATGAAGGGGAAGAAGCCCTCAACTACTGCCATGAAGGGGAAGAAGGCCTCGACTCTTGCCATGAAGGGGAAGCAGCCCACGGCTCCAGCAGAGGCTGGTAGGGTGACACCACTACCACCACCACCAGTAGTCACGGAGCCCTCACCTCCAGCTGAGGCTGCCCAAGAGGCACTTTCACCTGCTTACACAGTGAAGCCCTCACCTCCAGCAGAGGCTGGCAGGGTGACACCACCACCACCACAAGTGGTCACAGAGCCCTCACCTCCAGCAGAGGCAGTGCAGCCCACTCCTCCTGCAGATGCTGCACCTTCACCTGCTGAGACAGTGCAGACCTCACCTCCAGCAGAGGCTGCCCAGGAGGCACCTTCACCTACTGACACAGTGCAGCCCTCACCTCCAGATGAGACAGTGCAGCCCTCGCCTCCAGCAGAGAGCATGTAGACCACCCTCCCGTGCAAGATGCCTCCTCCAGAACAAGTGGGCAAGTCACCCACCTGAGAGACTGTGACCTTGCATGCCCCAGCCCAGAAAAATGGACATGAAGCCCTCTCCAGAACCAGTGGGCAAGTCACCCACCTGAGAGACTGTGACCTTGCACTCCCCAGCACAGAGAAATGGGCATGGAGCCCGCTCCAGAACCAATGGGCAAGTTCCTGACTTCGGCTGAGTTGCCCCCCACTTGCAAACTGATGCCCCTGCAGAGTATGATGTCAGGAGAAAACTTGGGCCTTGGACTGTGCCCTGTGGCCATGTCGGCCCTTTGTACTTTGGACTGGGCATTGGCCCTTTGTGGACATTTGTACATATCTCTTTTTTATCCAATTGGTTCATTTGGTGGCTCTTCCCATTCAATACATTCTCATTACTGCCTTCTTGTTGTCCTTGCATCATTACGCCGTGTGTCGTGTACCATTGTTTTTCGTCTGCAGCTGGTTGTGTGTATGGTGTGCATGTCTCTGGAGTGTGTCTTGCGTGTGTGTGTGTCACTCTCCTTTTCCTCCCTCCCTCCCTTGTGTGCTAGGCGGCTGTACTCACCATGGTCATCTTCATTAGCGTTGGTGTTCCAGGTGGAGTATGGCATCGAAGAGCATCAGGAAGACTTGCAGTTCCGGTTCCATGGCGCCGTTGGCCTTCTCTGTGTCTTTGTAGGTGAGTCTTTCATTTTCTGTGTTCTGTTTCTGCCAGGCTTTTGATGGCATTGATTCCACCCCAGAAATCGTGGCGGTGTACTGTGTCATGATATGGTGGGCAGTACTTTGTCTCCCACCTGGCTGTTGATGGCTACTGCTGGCATGCCTGGTGTTTATGCCCTGGCGGCTGGTGTGGTACACTGGCTGGCTATGGGAGTTCTCACCGCCATGGTCATATTTTGGCAGTAATTACCGCCAGCCTGTTGGAGGTATTTCTGTAACTTTATCACTCACTCCCAATCTCATGATGAGGGCCAATGTTGTCTAATCTACACTGGACAAAACCCAACCTACACTCTACAAATTCAGTGAAGCCCTACAAAAAGAATAAAGCTACCAACAACTATGAATGGAGCAGTAAGTAAACTAAATGAATCCTAAAATTAGGAAACAAACCAGAAGACATGCTAAAATGTAATGAAAAGCTCATTATTATTAACTAGGGAGTCCATTATTTAGAATCAAGAGCAAAACCCTTTTATAAGAAAACAAACTATCTGCACAGTAACTAATAAACCTGAAGTAAAATTCAAACCAGCATTTGTAAAATACTTTACTAAGTAATAAACAAATCATTTTTATATGTCAGTCAAAAAACATACAACTAAAATTCCAAATAAGACTGTTGCATGCAATAAATATGTGTATTAATTAGTTAAAAGACAAAAAAGTCACCAACCACAAATCAAATCAAATGAAATCAATTGAATACAAAACATAAATTGTAATGTAAATGACCAATCATATCAAATACACATGCATAGTAAAAATATAGGCCCGTATTTATACTTTTTGACGCTAAACTGCGCTAACGCAGTTTAGCGTCAAAAAATTTTGCGCGGCTAACGCCATTCTGAAGCGCCATGCGGGCGCCGTATTTATTGAATGGCGTTAGCCGGCGCAAGCAGACCGGCGCTGCCTGGTGTGCGTGGAAAAAAACCACGTACACCAGGCAGCGCCGGCGTAGGGAAAAATGGTGCAAGTCAGGTTGACGCAAAAAATCGCCTCCACCCGATTTGCGCCATTTTTAACGACGCCCAGACGCCATTTACATGACTCCTGTCTTAGTAAAGACAGGAGTCATGCCCCCTTGCCCAATGGCCATGCCCAGGGGACTTATGTCCCCTGGGCATGGTCATTGGGCATTGAGGCATGTAGGGGGGCACAAATCAGGCCCCCCTATGCCACAAAAAAATATAAAAAAAAAAAATATTTATACTTACCTGAACTTACCTGAATGTCCCTGGGGTGGGTCCCTCCATCCTTGGGTGTCCTCCTGGGGTGGGCAAGGGTGGCAGGGGGCGTCCCTGGGGGCATGGGAGGGCAGCTGTGGGCTCATTTTGAGCCCACAGGTCCCTTAACGCCTGCCCTGACCCAGGCGTTAAAAAGTGGCACAAATGCGGGGTTTTCTGCCCCGCCAACTCACGGGCGTGATTCTTGCCTGGGAGTATAAATACGACGCATTTGCGTCGCAGTCATTTTTTTGGACGGGAACGCCTACCTTGCATCTCATTAACGCAAGGAAGGCGTTCACGCTAAAAAATGACGCTCTTTACTCATACTTTGGCGCTAGACGCGTCTAGCGCCAAAGTATAAATATGGCGTTAGTTTTGCGCCGAATTTGCGTCGAAAAAAACGACGCTAATTCGGCGCAAACGGAGTATAAATATGCCCCATAACATTTCACACCCTAAAAATAACCTAAATAAAATGTTCTCTTCTGTAGCTGTAGATCGTCATCCATATCCCTGTAATGAAACATTTGATCCAACCAAATTGGAAAATATAAATCAAAAAAAGTTCAAAAATCATTCAAAATAAAAGAGATCTTTTTTTTTATTCAATGAAGCAATCCCAAGTCATACGTAACCATAAAAGACCTGAAAAAGTGTAAAAATATACAAACTCCAGAAAACCTGAAAAATCAAAGGAAATCAACATTAAAAATGCTGGTTTTCTAGAAAAAAAAAAATGATCAAACAAACAATGCACTTTACAAAAACACTATCTCCAAATGCAACAAAAACATTATGGCCCTCATTACAACCCTGGCGGTCGATGTTAAAGTGGAGGCAATACCGCCAACAGGCCGGCTGAAAAAAAATGGAATCACAACCATGGCGGAAACCGCCGACATAGACAGCCACTTTCACACTCCGACCGCCACGGCGGTAGAAACAAACCCCACGGCGGTAACCGCCAACAGACAGGCGGAAGACAATGTACCACCCACCCTATCACAACAGGCCTATCTGCCACCTTTTCCGGGGGCGGAACTAACACTCTCAAAAGCACGGCAGAAACAGTACACAGAAGGGAAACCACTCACCTCTCGACACCCAACGAGGAAACAGGACACCATGGAGCCCGAACTACAGGTTCTGCCGATGCTGCTCTTCCTCCTGCTCTATCAGGAGAAGGACAGGCGCCGTCGACGACCACGGTGAGTACTGCACCTACAACACAGGGGAGGGAAAAGAGAGTGACACACACATGCAACACGCAATATCCCCTCCCCCACCCTCAACCACAACAACAGACACACAAATACATGCAGCAACATTACATATACAGCCCCCACCCCCGGAAGAATGCAAGGGCAAAATTAAATGATTCTAACGATTGTAATCATGAAAAAACTGATAGTCAAAGTTCAAAATTCAGTATATACAAATATGTACACCAACTATACAAGCCTGGATAGTGTACCAATCATTGACTGTGGACCACTGGTCCCAAAATGCATGGGCGAAGCCCACACAAGATACCTGACTGGAAACTGAGAGAACGCTGCTGGGGCATCAGATCGAAAATAAACAGGCACCTCAGGGGGAGGGGGCACCTCAGCCAGATGAACGCACAACGCCACTAATGCCCATTGCTGTATCCTGGGGAGTGCAAAGCCACAGTCTCTCAAGTCTCTCCAGTGGGTGGTTTGCCCACTGCTTTATCCTGGGGAGTGCACAGCCACAGTCTCTCAAGTATCTCCAGTGGGTGGTTTGCCCACTGCTTTATCCTGGGGAGTGCAAAGCCACAGTCTCTCAAGTGGATGTCATTCTCCACTGGTTCTGGAGGGGGCATGGTGGCCAGAGTGCTTCATCCTGCCAAGGACTGAGGTACTGGATGTCATTCTCCACTGGTTCTGGAGGGGGCATGGTGCCCAGAGTGCTCTACCTGTAGTGTGGCCGGTACCATCCCCTCACCTGGGTGTGTCTGCCACGAGATTGCTGAGGAACAGGTAGCATAATACGCCATGGAGGCAGTGACATACCCCACACTGCTGCGGCTTCACCTTCCACCTGCAGGTGCAAACAGGGATGGAAGTCATGCCTCATGGAAGCTGTCCAGGGTCCAGGAAGTCTCCTCCAGCCTCGGATGACTGACCACTGGGGATGGTAGCCATGTCAGCGGTGGTGCCACTGTCCGAGCTCGTTGCGAGGCTGGTGGCGGTGCTTCCGGCGGTGTCTGTGGCGGCGGTGCTGGCAGTGGTGCATGGGCCACTACGGAAGATGCTGGGGACTGTCGCTGAGGCTGCCGAAGTGCCGGTGGCTGTGCGGGTGGCGGTGCAGGTGGCAGTGCAGCTTGTGGTGTTTGCCGCCATACAGGTTGGTGTTGTTGTGGACTGAAGAGGTGACTCTGGTCCCTCAGTCGGTGCCACTGTGCCTTGTCCTGACCTGCTTTTCTGCTTTTGTCCCTTCCCCACCTTTGATGATCCCACAGGTGTCTTGCCACTATCCCCTTTTGTTTTTGCGGAGCCCTTGGTGGCTGGTAGGTGCGGCTTCTCCCTCCAGGATGGGAGCACCTTCTTCACCATGGCAGATGGCGGAATGTCCTTGCCCTCGCTACGTGGCACACTGGCAGCCCTAATGGGTGGTGCATTTGATGACCCTGCAGTTGCTGGCACCAATCTGCCTGAGAATTTGGTGACTGAGGTGCTGGGCTGGGACCTGGAAAGCCTGGCCGTAGGGAAGGACGAGGGGGGGAGGTGAAGGGAAGAGGTAATGTTAGCCAGGAAAAGCTTCTTAGACACACTGGGACGGGAGATGGAGGGGGTTTGGGAGTGGAGGAAGAGGTAGTGGCTGTAGGAGGTGTACGTTTGCTGAATTTGGGTGAAGGTGCATGGACCGGAGGCTGTTGTGAGGTGGATGGCTGTTGGGTGGGTGTGTGCCCTCGTTTGTGTACTTTGGGAGGAGGTCTCACAGACACACTGGGAGAGGACATAGGGGATGTGTGCATGGTAATGGGGGTGGTGATTGCACGTGAGCGGTGTGTGGTGATGGGCATGCTGGTGATGGAGGCCGTGGCTGAAGATGTAGTGCATGCAGGTGTGAGTGGAGTCAAGACTGGGAGGGCGGAAGAGGACGTGGAGGAGTGGGGCACAGTGGAGGCAGAGGATGTTGCTCTGTCTGCATGGGGATGGTGCTTGTGTGAGTGCTTGTGGGATGTGTGGTGCTTATGTTTGCCATGTCCATTCTTGTGTGTTCATGAATGTGCATGCCGGTCTTATGGTGTGCTTGGGATAGGCTGAGGTACAGGGGATTGGGTCTGGGTAGTGGAAGATGGAGGGGGGAGGCTGGACACAGGGACAATGGCTGCCATCAGTGTTGAGGCCAGAGCCTGAAATGCTCTCTGTTGGGCTGCCTGGCCAGAATGAATGCCCTCCAGGTATGCATTTGTTTGTTGCAAATGCCTCTCAACACCCTGGATATCATTCAGAATGGTAGACTGCCCAACAGTGAGGGATCCAGGAGGTCAATAGCCTCCTCACTGAGGGCAGAAGGGCTGACTGGGGCAGGGCCTGAGGTGCTTGGTGCGAAGGAGATGCCCACCCTCCTGGGTGGGTGGGCACGGGACACACACTGAGGGGCTGCTAGGAGGGTGGTGCTGGTAGGGGAGTGGCGGCTGTACCTATTGATGCGGTGGGCACAGAGGGGCCCACCACTGCAATGGAGCTCCCATCAGAGGAGGAGTCACTGTCACTGCTGTCTGCTCCTGTCCCCGCCGTGGAGCTCCCCTAGCCCTCCGTCCCACTGGTGGCTTCAGACTCCATTGTTTCGCCCTCCAGGGCCAAGTGGGATGCAGCTCCCTCCTGCTCCGGTGCCACTGCTCCTCCACCTGTTGATGCTATTGCACACAAGAACAGGGAGACCACAAAAAGGGGGGGAAGACAGAAGAAAGACATGTTCAGTGCATGCAACACCACTTCCGTTGGTGGACACTACAGACACAGCAGCCCTCTGCACTACGCCAAGCACTTATGGTTCCTAGATTAATCACATGCGCATGGGGTACAAGGCCTAAGCCCGATTGCTGCACACATGGAAGTCACAGGAGCCTGACTAGGTGTAGATGGCACTGACCACTAGTGGGGTTGGGGTGCCACTGAGCCTGCCTCACAAGGGACCTTGCCTACCAAGCTCGCCCTGGCCTAGGGGAACCACTGCCCACCTCCCCCACCCAGATACCTCGTAATGCGCGCAGAGTCAGCGGAATGAGAGTGTACTCATCCCCTTGTGGCTGCTGTGATGCCTTCAAGCGCCCATCCAACTCCGGATACGCCACCGCCAGGATCCGGAAAATCAGTGGGGTCATGGTGCAATGGGCACCCCTCCCCAGCTGGGCCTCCGCCGTCTTCTTGCTCCATCGGCGAAGGTCCTCCCATCTTTTCCGGCAGTGGGTGCTCCGTCTGTGGTGGACCCCCAGGGTCCGTACGTCCTTGGCGATGGCACGTCAAATAGCCTTCTTCTGGTGGGCGCTGACCTGGAGGAATAGTACAGGGGAAATAGAAAATCTTTACCAATCCGTATCATCATACTCATTGGCCCACGTTCCCATCCTTGCCCTGACGCACATACACTCACCGTCCGCACATGCAGGCCTCAGTCCCCCCCATTTATCTTCCATCCACACCCCTCCAAACAGGCATTGCCCATGCAGCATGCTCACAGTGTACTCACCTGTTTGTCTGGAGGGCCGTACAGTTGTGTGTACTGGGGGAGGACTCCATCCACTAGTTTCTCCAACTCCTCTGAAGTGAAGGCAATGGCCCTTTCCCCAGACACATGAGCCTTTGTCGCTTCCAGACTGAGGTCACAGCAGCACTTGCAGTGTAGGTCCTCTCTTGTTGAAGGTCAGGTATCAAGTGAGTGAACAGACAGAAAATGGCGGTCACAACCGCGACAGTGCATACCGTCACCACCGGTGTACATCGTCATTGGCTCCTCGGACCCATGGGGTCCAATGTTAACCAATGCAGGATTGCGCCACGGTCTTCGACCGCTTACCACAACGGTGTACAATGCCAGCGCAGTTACCTCATATCCCCTTGTCCCAGATTACAGTTCAGGGAGCGCCATTTCAGGGGGCCACATGGCATTAATCTAACTGCGTCACACCAATGTAGGCCTTGAATACACACAGTAACAGGCACATTGCGGGTTAATAAATGTGTGCAAATGACATTTGTGATACCTCAGTGTTGGCTGAATCTCTGCTCGCTGTTCTCCTCCATAGGGCACGTCTGCTGGGGCAGGTGATGAGATGGCGGCATCCTCCGGTGTACAGAGCGCTGTTGGACCTGTCAACAATGGAAGAGAGACACGTAATAGTCACATACAGACTTGATCGTGCAACAATCCATGAACTGTGTGCCCAGTTGGAGCCAGACCTGATGTCAGCTATCCGCCATCCCACAGGAATCCCCCCTCTTGTGCAGGTCCTGTCAGTACTACATTTCCTGGCAAGTGGTTCCTTTCAAACTACAGTCAGGGATGTCCCAGCCAATGTTCTCTAAAGTGTTGTCCAGAGTGTTGTCTGCCCTGCTGAAACACATGCCCAGCTACATCATGTTCCCTCAGGTAGAGGATTTGCCCACAGTGAAAGGTGACTTCTATGCCCTGGGACATATCCCCAACATCATAGGTGCCATTGATAGGACACATGTGGCCTTGGTACCCCCCGCAGGAGTGAACAGGTGTACAGAAACCGGAAGAGCTACCATTCGATGAATGTGCAGATGGTGTGTTTGGCCGACCAGCACATCTCCCATGTGAATGCCAAGTTTCCTGGCTCAGTGCATGACGCTTGCATTCTGAGGAACAGCAGCATCCCTTATGTGATGGGGCAACTCCAGAGGCACCGTGTGTGGCTAAGAGGTGAGGACAAGGACCCTATACAGTGTGAATAATTTTCTTGATATGGGTTTGTCCCTACGGGTTAGTGTGTGTCTAACAGTTGTCCCTCGATATTTGCAGGTGACTCTGGTTACCCCAACCTGTCATGGCTACTGACCCCAGTGAGAAATCCCAGGCCAAGGGCAGAGGAACACTACAATGAGGCACATGGGCGAGCTAGGAGAGTGATTGAACGCACCTTCGGCCTCCTGAAGGCCAGGTTCCGGTGTCTCCATATGACAGGTGGTTCTCTCTATTACTCTCCAAAGAAGGTGTGCCAGATCATCGTGGCCTGCTGTATGCTGCACAACCTGGCTTTGCGACGGCAGGTGCCTTTTCTGAAGGAGGATGGTCCAGCTGGTGGTCTTGTGGCAGCTGTGGAGCCTGTGGACAGTGAAGAAGAGGAGGTTGAAGAAGAGGATATCGACCACAGAAACAACATAATCATGCAATACTTCCAGTCAGTCACAGGTAAGAAGATGTCACTGCCTCCCACATCTCATACTATTGTTGGAGCTAGCATAAGTCTGTCATTTTCACTCAGTGTATGGACCCTGACTTGTCACTTTGGCTTTCCATTTCATAGATGTGGGTCCCATTTTGTGCCCTCTGCTATATTTCCTCCAGCCCTACAGCTGTGTTACATCGATATGTGAACAGTTAAATTTACATTGCTATATTCCATGGTTATTGCAATTACACATTTGTGAAAGCACAGACTGACTCCAGATTGTTTTGTGATTGAAGTGTGTTTATTCCTGTGCAAATAAGTGGAGGGAGCTGTAAAATGGGCAGGGGTGATGGTGGAGGAATGTCCATGGCAGAGTCCAGTCTATTTGTTTCACAGGTGCATTGTCCAAAGGGGCATTGGCAGTTGAAGGAAGAACAGGATGACAAAGTGGGACAGAAGGGTGACATTCAGGGGGGTCTCATTTCTTGGCGGGGTCTTGGCAATGTTCTCTGTCTTGTTCCTGGATCTCAGGGACCATTTGCGGGGTGGTTCTCCATCTGCAGGGGGTGGGGAGCTGGTGTTGTGTTCCTGTGGTGGTGCCTCCTGTCCACTAGCGGAGGTGGAGGGCTGTTCATCGTCGAGGCTAGTGTCAGGGGCCCCTTGTTGTGCCACAGTGTCCCTCCTGGTGTTGACAAGGTCTTGCAGCACCCCTACAATGGTGACCAGGACATTGTTAATGGACTTCAGGTCCTCCCTGATCCCAAGGTAGTGTTCGTCCTGCAGCCACTGGGTCTCCTGAAACTTGGCCAGTACCGTTGACATCGTCTCCTGGGAATGATGGTAAGCTCCCATGATGTTGGAGAGGGTCTCGTGGAGAGTGGGTTCCCTGGGCCTGTCCTCCCCCTGTCGCACAGCAGTCCTCCCAGATTCCCTGTTTTCCTGAGCCTCTGTCCCCTGAACCGTGTGGCCACTGCCACTGCCCCCAGGTCCCTGACTGTCTTGGGTAAGTGGGTTTGCATGGGGTCCCTGTAGTGGTGGACACACTGCTAATTGACGTGTCGTGGGGACAGCGTGATGGGCCCAATGGGTGGGTGCTGTGCTGGTGTTTCCTGAGCGGGGAGGCTCTGTGGTGGCTTGTGCCAGTGTCAGGGGAACCAACTGTCCCGAGGTCCCAGATGGGCCGGGCTGGTCATCTTGATCCAGTTGTGCAGAGCTGCTGTCATCACTGTGAGTTTCCTCTGTGGGGGGACTGGACATGTCTGGTACCTCCTGTCTGGTGGCGTTGGATAGGGGTCCTGCAGGGGTGTAAAGGCATGATTATTGCATCTGTGTGTGCCAACGTGTGCAATGGGTGAGTGACCCTGTACTCCAGTGCTTGCATTCTTGTCTTCGTCCTTGTGTGATGTGTGGGTTGGGGTCTGTGTGGGTATCTGTGGTAGACATGCTTTGGTGATGGGTGTCCATGCATTGGTGTTGCATGCAGGGCTTGGTGTTGGGATGGGTGGGTTGTGATAGTGGGGCATATGTGAGGTGTTGGAGTGATAGGGATGAGGGTGAGGGTGGGAGTATGTGATGGCATGCAGGTAGGGTGGGAGATATAATAGTAAAGCTTTGACTTACCATAGTCGAGTCCTCCTGCTATTCCTGCGAGGCCCTCAGGATGCAGTATTGTCAAGACCTGCTCCTCCCATGTTGTTAGTTGTGGGGGAGGAGGTGGAGGTCCACCGCCAGTCCTCTGTACAGCAATCTCGTGTCTGGAGACCACGGAACGCACCTTCCGCCGTAGGTCGTTCCACCTCTTTCTGATGTCATCCCTAGTTTTTGGATGCTGTCCCACTGCGTTGGCCCTGTCAATGATTCTCTGCCATATCTACATCTTCCTTGCAATGGAGGTGTGCTGCACCTGTGATCTGAATAGCTGTGGCTCTACCCGGATGATTTCCTCCACCATGACCCTGACCTCCGCCTCAGAGAACCTGGGGTGTCATTGAGGTGCCATGATGTGGTGTGGGTGATGTGTGAGGTGGTGTGTGTTGTGATGTTTGAGGGGATGTGTTGTTGTGTGTTGTTTGAGGTACGTGGATGTTGTGTAAGTGATGGTGTTGTGTGTCTGTGGATGCTGGTGTTGTTGATGGTGGTATCTCTCTCTGGTGTGGTATCAGAATTCTGGTAGTAAGAGTTTGTGGATGATGTGGGTGTGTGTTTTATATTGGATTGGGTGTGTGGGTGTGGTGTGTGTATGTGTATCAGGTGTGTGTACTTCGAATTGTCCAATGTGGTTGTGTTTTGTAAATGTGTGTGTATTTTGAGCGTGGCAGTGTGTACCGTCAATGGAACACCGCAGTTGAAAGACCGCTGCGTCGATTCGTGGGTGGTGATAGTGTGGGCGTATTCCTGTTGGTGTGACGGTGGAGGTTTTGTTATCGCCAGTTTATCACTGACCTTTGGTGTGGCGGACTTGTGTGGGTGTCTGTATTATGGCAGATTCCGAGCTATGGGTTGTAATAGCTGTAGCGGAATTCCACTGCCGCAGCGGTATGTTGGCGGTCTTCTGCACGGCGGGCAGTAAGCGGCATTTACTGCCAGGGTTGTAATGAGGGCCTTAATCCTTAGAAAACAGTGAGAATGCTGTTATTTCACAAAAGTAACTGGGCAGCATCAAAATAAAGCATACAGGCATGTGTGCGTCAATCCTCATTCGGTCGGGTCAGCGGGCATTGTTCCTTCCCTCTCGCAAGAGAGCAATGCATCGATCTGGACAGGCACTTCGGGTCCGGGCAGGCTTTGTGTTGAATTTACACGCCCAGCTATGTTGTGTTGAAATATGGTCGCACGGTGTCAAGAAACCGTGCTGCGTGGGGCTTGTGTCATTAACAGCAGCCACTGTGAGCATTGCACGTTGTTTCTCCAGCCGCGTTGCGTCAATCTTCCCGCTGCGATGCAGGTGGAGCATCAATTTTAGCCACGAGGCCAGTGGCACGTCGTTTATGTGCCTCGAGGCGGGTGGTGTGTCAAAAGTTTCTCCGCACAGCGGTCTTTGCATGGATTTTCAGTTCTTAGCTGCCGGCTTCACCTCTCAAGGGCCAGAAACTTGATCGGGACCACTTGGCCGGACAGGAGTCTCAGTAGAGAGTCCATGTGTTGGCAGGTGAAGTATTTGATGGCCCTGACACTTCAACAACAGGAGGCAAGCTTAGTTCAAGCCCTTGGAGATTCTTCTCAAGCAGGAATGGACAACAAAGTCCTGTCTTTGTCTCCTTTCACAGGCAGAAACAGCAACTGCAGGATAGCCTGTCACAGGCAGGGGCAGCACTTCTCAGCTCTTCAGCTCTTCTCCTTGGAATAGGTTCCTCTTGATTCTAGAAGTGATCTAATTTTCAGGGGGTTTGAGTTCACTCCTTTCTACCTTTGAAGTAGGCAAAGGAAAGTCTCTCTTGTCTGTAAGATCCTGCCTTCCCCAGGCCAGGCCCCAGACACACACCAGGGGGTTGGAGACTGCATTGTGTGAGGGCAGGCACAGCCCTTTCAGGTGTGAGTGGCTACACCCCAGCTTCCTTTGTGTCACTGTCTAGAGAGAGATACAAACAGCCCAACTGTCAAACTGACCCAGACAGGGAATCCACAAACGGGCAGAGTCACAAAATGATTTAAGCAAGATAATGCCTACTTTCTAAAAGTGGCATTTTCAAACACACAATCTAAAAACAAACTTTACTAAAAGATGTATTTTGAAATTGTGAGTTCAGAGACTCTAAATTCCATATCTATCTGATCTCAAAGGAAATCCTCATTTTAATAATATTTACAGGCAGCCCCCATGTTAAACTGTGAGAGAGATAGGCCTTGCACAGTGAATACCGAATGTAACTGTATTTCACTGTCAGAACATGTAAAACAATTAAGTACATGTCCCACCTTTAACATGCACTGCACCCTGACCATAGGGCTACTTAGGGCCTACCTTATGTGTGCCTAACATGTATAAAAAAAGAAAGTTTAAGCCTGGCAAGTGGGTACACTTGCAAAATCGAATTGGCAGTTTAAAACTGCACACACAGATACTGCAGTTGCAGGTCTGAGACATGTTTACAGGGCTAATAATGTGGGTGGTACAACCAGTGCTGCAGGCCCACTAGTAGCATTTGATTTACAGGCCCTGGGCACCTCTAGTGCACTGTACTAGGGACTTACTAGTAAATCAAATATGCCGATCAGGGAAAGCCAACTACACATACATTTTACATAGGAGCACTTGCACTTTAGCAATGGATAGCAGTGGTAACCTACCCAGAGTATCAAAAACAGCAAATACGGAGCCCAGCACACATCAACAACCTGGGAAACAGAGGCAAAAAGTTAGGGGAGACCATGCCAGGGATGCCCAGATGAAAGTGAGGATCAACTACCCAATCTCATGGGAGTTCTCATCACCAAGGTGGAATAATCTAGACAGACCATCAGCATTGGCATGTTCTGTACCAGGGCAGTGTTTTACCGTAAAGTCCATCAACAGTTTTGGATTCTCACCCCTCATCTGCATTAACCATCTGAGGGACCTGTGGTCGGTCTGAACCCGGAAGTGAGTCGCAAATAAGTAGGGTCTTAGCTCCTTCAGCACTGAGAACACACCAAAAGCTTCACGATTAATTGCACTCTACCTACGTTCCCTGGGAAGTAATCTCCTGCTAATGAAGGCTACAGGTTGATCTAGTCCCTCTTCATTAAGCTGTGAGAGTACTCCTTGGAGTAGTCAGGTGCCTTCAGCACAGGTGCTGTGCACATGGCAGCCTTCAGGACATCAAAAGCGGACTGGCAAGCCTCTGTCCAGATCCCCTTTGGTTGCGTCTTGAAAGTCAGCTCATTGAAGGGGGCAACAATGGTGCAATATCCATTGACAAACCTCCTGTAATAGCCAGTGAGGCATAAAAAGGCACTTACCTCATTCTGGTTCTTGGGAGGTTCCCAAGCCAAAATGGTGTCAATTGTTGGCTATAGGGGTGCCACCTGGCCACTCCCTACCTGGTGTCCCAAATACACCACTGAACCCTGCCTTATTTGGCAGTTGCCTGCCTTAATAGTTAGGCCTGGCTTTTGAAGGGCCTCCAAAACTCTGCAGTGGTGCTGCAAGGTTTCCTCCAAAGTGAAACTGAACCCTGCAATGTCATCCAGGTATGTTGCGCTGAAGTCATCCAGCCCAGTCAACACCTGGTTGACCAACCTCTGGAATGTGGCAAGGGCATTTTTCATCCCAGAAGACTCCATCTGGGGTAGAAAATGCTGACCTCTCCTTGGCCCCCTCAGTTATGGCAACTCCCAACCAATCTATGAGCTCATCGGATTGGGGGATGGGGTGCACGTCAGTTTTAGTGACCACACTGAGACCCCAGTAGTCCACACAGAACCAGAGTTCTGGGCTGGCACCAGGAGCAGCATCCTTTAGGACCAAGACTACAGGTCTGGCCCAAGGACTGCTTGAAAACCCAATCACCTCAAAGGATAACATCTTAGACACCTTATCTTTGATGCAAGCCCTGACCTTATTAGTCACCCTGTAAACTTTCTGTTTAGTGGGTGGACTGTCCCCAGTGTCCCCATCATGTGTACACAAGTGTGTGACCCCTGGGATCAAGGAGAACAGAGAGGCAAACAGACCCAATTCCTGGCAACAGTCCCTCAGTTGTTCTGAGGTCAGGGAGTGGGAGAGGGCCACTCCCTCCATACACCCATATTTTTCTCCAGCAGACAGGAGGTCAGGAAGAGGCTCACTCTCTTCCTCCACCCCATCATCTGTCGCTAGGAGCATGAACACTTCAGTCAGCTCAAAGTGTGGCTTGAGATGGATCACATGTAGGACCCTTAAAGGGTTCCTGAGAGTCTGCAAATCCACCAGGTATGTGACTTCGCTCTTGCGCTCCACCACCTCAAATGGCCCTGTCCACTTGTCCTGGAGTGCCCTAGGCTCCACTGGCACTATTACCCATACTCTTTGGCCAGGCTGAAACCCGACCAGAGTGGCATTCTGGTCATACCACCGTTTCATGTCTGGCTAGCTTGCTTCCAGGTTCTCTAGTGCGAGAGCTCTGAAGCGGGCATTATGGTTTCTGAAAGCCAGCATGTAGCTAAATACATCCTGGGGGGATTTACTGTGGGCTTTTTGTAAGCACCCCTTCACCAGACTCAAAGGTCCCCTGACAAGGTAGCCATACAGTAACTCAAAAGAACTAAATCCAAGCCCTTTTTGAGGCACCTCCCTGTAGGCAAACAGAAGGCAAGGCAAGAGTTCAGGAGGCTGGCCTGGTTTGCAGAAGGTACCTAAGGTACTTACACCTTATACCAGGTCCAGTTATCCCTTATTATTGAAATGTAGGCAGTGTTCTATCAGCTTAGGCTGTCTAGAGGTAGCTGTAGCAGAGCAGCTTAGGCTGAACTAGGAGACATGCAAAGTTCCTGCAATACCATTATAGTTACGCAATACTTATACACAATAAATACAATACTCAGTGTTACCAAAAATAAAGGTACTTTATTTTAGTGACACAAAGCCAAAAATATCTTTGAGGCAATCCTCCTTCTCGAGGTAAGTATTATACACAATATATACACTAGGAACCAAAATCAGGTAAGTGAACAGTCATAGAATAGTGCAAACAGTAGAAAATACAATAGATTGCATTGGGCCTAGGGGCAAAACAAACCATATACTAAAATAGTGGAATGCGAATAACGAATTTCCCCCGAGGCAAGTGCAATGTGTAGAGGGACACTGGGAGTGTAGGAAAACACCAAAGGTAATTAAAGTACCCCACCCCAGAGCATAGGAAAGCAGGAGTAAAGTACAGCAACTTTCCTCAGGACACACTATAAGTTGTGATAAAAGATTTTGCAAGAACCAAGCAAGACTGCAAGCAAAAAAGGATGGATTCCTGGACCTGAAGACCTGTGGAGAGAGGAGACCAAGTCCAGAAGTCGAAGAAGAGTCCAGGAGGGACAGAAGTCCCTGCCAACCTAGAAGGTGCAAAAGTGGATTCTCCGGTCAGAAGAAAAGTACAGAAGAGCACCAAAGAAGATGGCTGTGGGTTCCTGCTTGGTGCAGGTGATGTCCCACATTGAGTTGTTGGATGCAGGCTGATGATGTCACTGGATTATGCCAACAAGCCTTGGTTCACGCAAGTATGCATGCGGTTTGCATCAAAAAGGAGCTGCCTGGACCCAGGAGGCACCGGTCGGTCTCAACTCAGACTGATGAGGGGGCGTGGCCTGGCCTTCGGCAAGATGGCAGTCACAGTATGAGGCTCTGCTGGACTTCAGGCCTAAATTCTATATTTATCCTGCTGAAGCAGCCGCTTCTATATAATTTCGGCCGGGAGGCCCTTCAGAGTCCCGCGTGCCGCTTTTGATCCCGGCGGCAGTCCCTGTGTGGGCTGCTCGCCTTGAGCTCCCGGCCAGCTTGGGGGAGACCGGCATTGCTGCCCTGGTGCGGCCCGGGGCACAGGCGGTCGCGCCGATTCCCAGCATCACGACCCTGACGGGTGAACCCTGCGGGGTGGCGCTGCTTCCACGGCGCTGCTGCGAGTTGGAGGGGGTGCTTGAATCCTTCCTCCCAAGGCCTGATCGGTGGTCGGGTTGGACCGCTGCCTCAACATAGTTGGGGTGCCGGAGCACCGCGGTTTTGGGCCAGAGTGCCGTGCGGGGCCAGCCGGCGTAGTGCCCCCCTGGGCTGACCTGTAGGCGGCTAGACCATTGCAGCGCAGTCTGGGGCCTATGATTTTCAGGCTGCCACGGGATCGGCCGCACTGCTGGTGATCTGCCGGTCATCTATTTCCCCAGAAAAGGGAGAGACGGCCTGCGGGGCACTCTGTGCTGGCCGGGGGCAGCGTGAGCTCGCTGCTGTGTGGGCTTAGCGCTGTTTTCTGCTGGCCTGGGGGCCTTCGCCGGCCGGTTCGGACTGGAGGCATGCGCCGCCGGCCGGTTCGGACTGGAGGCACGTGCCGGGCTGCTGGGACTGCGGAACCCCCTCTTGGCAGTTGGATTCCTCGGCTTGCTGATGGTTCCTAGGTGGGCTGTTCGGCGCTGCTGAGCGTGGACCGCATTGGAGGGGCCCCTGGCTGTCGGACGACAGGCTGTCCACAAGGATCCCCCATCTTCTACTTTTGTGTGTGTTCTGGCTATAGGCGTTGGCTGGGGCTCTATTCGCACATTTGGTACACCTGTTCTATGAACCGGTGGCCTGTTCTGACTTTGATGGGACTGTGTTGCTCGGCTCTACGGGGCTCCCGGGATGGCCCTTTGGAGTGAGGATTTCTCGGCTGACCCCTTTGAGAGCTGTCCAGGTCTGGACAGTCTTTCTGGGCCCCCTAGTGTCTGCTGAGTGTGGGTAAAGCTGAGCAAAGACAATCTAAGCACACCTTTGATGGTGGGAAAAAGTGAGGTGGCTCTTCTTCCACTCTGTCTGGAGATGGGCCTGCTGCGGAGGGGGGCCCGGACGCCTCAGTTAGGGCAATGTTCCTGGACCTTAAGAACAGCCTTGCAGACATCGATGCAAAGCTAGACTATGTGACTGAGCAGTTGGACCACATTAAGGCCAGGGTAGATGGTCACAACACCAGATTTGATCACTTGGAGTCGCGGACATCTGATCTGGAGGACCAACGCAACGGCGAGAGAGAGCAATTACTTCAAATGGAGCAAGTATTGGACATTATTCGCAATAAAAATTAAGATTTGGAGGTGCGGTCTCGCCACAATAACATACGTATAATTGGTCTGCCGGAGTTCACGCATATGGGCCAAATGGAAGATTTTGTGGAATGTATGCTCTCCGACCTTTTCCCTGGAGAACTTTCCTGGCTGCTGGTTGTTGAGAGAGCTCATAGGTCCCTGGGGCCTTGGCCCCTGCCTGGCACTCCTCCGCGTCCCATAATTGCTCACCTGCTGAATTACCGTAACAGAGGTACTGTCCTCAGGCTGGCCAGGGAGCGGCTGCCGGTGGATTACAAGAATGCTGAACTTAACTTCTTTCCGGATTATACCCCCGGTGTGCAGGTGGCACGTCGTGCCTTCTTGCCGATTAAGCGCATGCTGAGCCAGACAGGCACTAGATTTTCTCTTATTTACCCCGCCAAATTAAGGGTACAGCATAGGGGTAAGCTGTTATTCTTTACAGACCCGAAGCTAGTGGCCAAGTTTGCCAAGACAGTGCCGAAGTGGTCGGAGACTTCAGGCCCAGAGGGTTATGGATCTGAGCGCGCAGCCTTGAGTGACAATGACTGATTGGCTTGGTGCTGTTGACTGGAGTTGCCCACTGTGACTGTCGGGGGTCTATGTGATGTGCCCTACATTCTTGGCCGCTCGGCTGCACAGTTTTCATGTATGGCCCTTTGCCCTCCTTCCCTAGCCCTGTTCGGGACTGTGGGATGGGTGGCTTGGCTCTCGCCCTCTGGATGAGCCCTTATACTATTCCACCTGTTACGTTTGGGTTTCTTGTTGCTCTGGGGGGGTGGGACTTCCGCTTTGACCCGTTTAGGGGGTCTGCATCGGTGGG
This sequence comes from Pleurodeles waltl, assembly GCF_031143425.1. Lineage (NCBI taxonomy): Eukaryota > Metazoa > Chordata > Amphibia > Caudata > Salamandridae > Pleurodeles > Pleurodeles waltl. The sequence goes on from NC_090439.1 coordinate 398,474,047, forward strand.
GGCTGGGATTGTTAATGTTCTGTTTTTCTCTTGCCTCTTTACCTTCCTTCTCTCTCTTTCTTTGCTTGTTACCTGCTGGCGGGCATGTTGGGTCACTGTGGTCGCGTTATCTACTTGATGGGAAGATGTGATGGAGTCGAGACATCTGACGACAGTTCGCTGTCTTACCTGAAATGTGCGTGGCCTGAATGATGGACGTAAGGTGAGCCTCATGTCTGCTTATGTCAAACGGCATGAAATCGACATATGCATGTTGCAAGAGACTCATTTAGTGGCTTCTGCGCAGGGAAGGCTGAAGGCTGGCTGGATCGGTGAATTTCACTGTTCGGTGTTCTCACGCTACGCTCGTGGTGTGGTGATCTTGCTGCGTAAAGGGTTGCAGTGGCGTACGCAGAGGGTTGTAGTTTTTCCTAATGTCTTGTTAAGTGGCACACTGATGGATAGAGCCTGTCGGCTAGTGTCAGTCTATGGCCCCAACACGGATGACCCTAAGTTCTTTCGAGGGGTGTGGCGCTTGATGGAGTCATTGGGCAAAGGTGCTGTGATTTGGGGCGGACCGTGAAAGCTTGGCCAGAGTACAGCATGTTGCAGCAGCAAAGGCTCTGACGTCGGTGATGGATGAGGGTGCCTTGGTAGATTTGTGGAGGGTGAAACATGGAACCGCAAGGGAGGGCACGTGTGTCAATTATGCTCATAGCAGTTGGTCTCGCAATGACTGTTGACTGGGCACAAGGGACTTGGATCATATGGCTCGCACCTTATCTGATCATTCGCTGGTGAAGTTGGTGTTGGCGGTGCTGTGTGGGCTGGAGCGCACGTTCATGTGGCGGCTGCGGCATGGGGTGCTTCGGCACAGGGCATTCCATGAGGAGTTCACTCCTTTGCTGAGAATAGTGGATCTGTGAGCTCTGCTGGTACTCTATGGGTGGCTTTTAAGGTGGTAATTTGCGGAGTATGCCTTTTGAAACAACATGGTGTGTTGAGGACGTCACGATGGGAACTGGCTGACTTGGAGGAAAAGATAATGGATTTGGAGCGCCGCTTGGTAGTAGACTGGTCGGGCGATGCCCTTGCGGCTCTGCAGAGCGCTGTATCTTTCTATGAGGAGGCCTCTCTTCGGTAGATTTGTTTTCTGGGGACGTTCGCCAGGGCGAGGCGGTACGGAGAGGGAAGCGGGCCAGCCGTACACTGGCGAATATGCTAGTAATGGGCTAGTAACTACGTTATTGAAATAGATAATGTGGAGGGTGAGTGCGTGACCGGGACAAAGGGAGTCATGCAGGTTTTTTCTGAATTCTTTGCTAATCTGTATGTGGAGCCTTCCGGGTTAGACTCTGCTGTGGCTCAGGCTTACTTTTCAGAGATTGCTCTGCTCTGGTTCGACGATGCGCACCGTTCTTATTTCGATGCCCCCTTTTCGGTAGAGGAGGTTACTGCTGCGATACGCAGTCTGCCTGGTGATAGGTCCCCAGGGCTGGATGGCTTGACTCCTGCGTTTTACAAGGAGTATGCTGAGATACTTGTCCCTCATCTTTTGGAGGTATATGCGGAGGCTACGGAGACAGGGATGCTCCCCGTCTCCCTCCATGAGGCCTTGATTGTTACGATACTCAAACCTGGCAAGGATTCATATTGCTACTACTCGTACCGCCCGCTGTTTATGATTAATATCGATAACAACATTTTGGCCAAGATGATTGCGGTGCGGTTATAGCCGCTGCTCCCGAAATTGGTGTTGCCGGATCAGTCTGGGTTTGTGCTTGGTCGGTCTACATCTCACAATTTGCGCACGTTCTTCACGGTTGCTAGTTCTGTTGGAGCTGAGGAGGACACGGTGGCAGTATTTCTGGACGCTACAAAGGCCTTTGACTCGTTAGCTTGGGAATACATGTTTGCATTGCTTGCTAGAGTGGGGCTGAGCGGGCGTTTTGTGAAATCGATACGTTTATTGTATTCTGCCACCACCGCTAGACTGCGCTTAAACAGGAAAATTTCAGACCCTTTCCCGGTCACTTGGGGAACTCGCCAGGGATGCCCTCTGTTCCTGTTACTGTTTTCTGTGGCCATGGAGCCCCTTGCTGCGTGGCTGAGACATTACCGGCAGCGTCCGATATTAATCTCCATGTATGCGGAAGACATAGCGATGTATGTTTGTGAGCCGCGTAAGAATCTTAATATTCTGCTGGACAAAATTGTGCACTTTGGCACCTTCTCTGGGATCGCAATTAATTGGTCTAAGTCATTGGTGTTGCCCTTGTCTGTGGGTGTGGTGGACTTCCCTTCTCGGTACCTAATTGGATGGTCGAGTGGCCCCGTACGATATTTGGGCGTTTGGCTGAGCTGTGATGTGGAAACTCTCTGGTTGGCCAATTATGGCAAGGCTATATCGTGGCTGGAGGATAATGTTGAGGCATGGCGCTAGCTGTCGCTCTCGCTTATTGGGCATCTTGCTATATCTAAAATGGTGGTATTGCCAAAATTACTGTATCTGTTTGTAAACCTCCCTCTTCTTCTTCCAGTGACCTTTCTGCAGCGTCTTCGCTCTGCTTTGATACGTTTGGCTTGGGCCGGCGGGCAGCCCAGAATAGCCTGGGAGAAGTTGACATTACCGTTTGAGCTGGGTGGCCTTGCCGCCCCTGACATGGAACTCTATTATTACTGTGCTCAGGCTCAATTTGCATATTCCTGGCTTTGTCCAATTCAATACTTACCTCACCTTGCTCCTGAGAGTGATGCTGTGTGGCCGGATGGCTCGTCCGGTGTCCTTGGAAACCCTTCCCAGCCTAGGGCGCGAGGAGTTGACACAGTGACACGCACTGCGCGTGCTTTGACGGCTTTATTGCATCGCTCTGGAGTGCGTGCTCCTTTTGCCCCCTCGATGCTGGTTCTCTCCGTTGCGGATGCCGAGATGTTTCGAGATGTGAGGCTGCGTGACTTTCTTCGTAATGCGAATTTAATGGAATTGGGTGACTGGTTTGTGGATGGCCGTTTGATCTCTCCCGGGGTTGCGCTCGGTGACGGAAGCGCTACAGCACTGCAGCAGCTGTATGTTCTGTCTGTCTGCGCCATGTTGCGTGTTCGCTTCTCTGGCCTTCCAGGAACTCCATTGGTGTGTCAGGCTTTAGAGGTGCTGTGCCGCGATCAGTCACCGCGTAAGCTCATTACTAAATTGTATAACTGTATGCAGGATCAGGAAAGTGGCACTGAGTGCTCTGCTAGAGCTCGCTGGGAGGCGGATGTTGGAGAGCCTATATCTGAGGAGGTGTGGCGGAGATGCTGGCGCACATGAGGGTTTTGTCTCCCAATTATAGGTTGCGTCTGATTCACTTCAAATTTCTGTATTGTCTATACTATACTCCACGCGGCCTATGTTCCATGGGCCTATGCGCAGATGCAAGCTTTGAACGATGTTGCACCCCTTATGCTGGCTTTCTCCATCTTGCATGGGAGTGCGCCGAAGTCCATGCCTTTTGGACGGAGGCAATACATATGATTGAGGTGATGACTGGCTTGAAGCTGCCCTTTTCCCCTAGTTTGGCGCTACTTGGATGTGTTGATGGGGTGTGGCTGGCATACAGGAGATTGGTGGGCCTGCTTCTTCTGCTGGCTAAGCACAGGGTTGCAATGTGCTGGGGTTGGGGTGGGCCCCTCGTGGCTCCGATTGGGTGCGTGACTCCTCCTTTTGCCAAGAACAATTGATGATTTTCTGGGAGTTAGCTCCTGAGGGGTCTCGGCCCAGAGATATATGGGCTCAGCTGCACTCCTTTCTGGAGTCCTTCTAGTGCGGCTGTATCTTAATCATATGAATGCCCATGTGCAGATTGGCTCTGATCGCCATTGCTCTCCTCCTGTGGTGTGATCAGGGTATGAAACTGGTTGGCTGTTGTGCACTCCTGTGTCCCTTCTCTGTCTGCCTTCTATCTTTATCTTTCTGACTCTGTTGGTTCTGTACTAGCTCCTGGCCGTGAGGATGCTTTGTTTCTAGACGCACGTCCCTGGATTTATGTTTTGTAATGGGCATACTGTAATGGATAGGGCTCTTCTAGCGGGTCTGGATTACTTCTAAGTTGTGCACTGGCTGTGTGCTCTGCTGGTGCTTTTGGTTTATGGATCGGGTCCGGGAACCAGGATGGGACAAATTTATATCGCTTATGTACTTATGTTCTGCGGGACTGTCTTTGTTGGCATCAGCTGTATGCTTATTGTTATATAACTAAATAAATAAATAAAATAAATAAATAAATAAATACTCAGACTGAGGAGACAGAGGGGGCTCTCAGAACTTCAGAGAGCCCTCAGAAGACCAATCAGCACCCACAGGAGCGCCAGAACATGGGGACAAAGAAGTTGCAAAGTGCGGTCGTCGCAGCACTACACTGGAAGGTCCCACGCCACCGGAGAACAGCTCAAGGAGCTGTGCTTCACAGGATGGAGTGCTGGGGCCCAGGCTATGCTCTGCATGAAGGATTCTTGGAAGAAGTGCACAGAAGCCCAAGGAGCTGCAAAAGACACGGTGCACAGAGGTACTGTTGCAGCACAGGGAGGCAAGCTCTTACTTCCACTAAATTTGGACAGCTGGACCTTTGGACAGTCTGGGTTACTTTGGTCCACCACCTGTGTTGCAGGGCGCAGCTCACCGTCAGGAGAGGAGTCCCAGAGTGCCTGTCATTGTCGCAGAAGGGTGCCTGCAGAAGCAGGGAAGTTACTCCGTCACTCAACTGGAGATTCCTTTGGTTCTTCTGATGCAGGGTGAAGACAGACAGTCCTCAGAGCATGCACACATTGGAAACTATTGCAAAAGCTGGGTGGAGCTGAAGTTGCAGGTCTCAGGAGTCATCCTGGATACTTTGTTGCAGTTACGGCGGTTCCTAGAGCAGTCTGCGGTTGATCCAATGGTCAGAAGCTGAAGCAGAGGATGCAGAGGAGGCTTGGAGGAATTTTGCAAACCAAATCTGAGGAAACACCCAGAGGAGAGACCCTAAATAACGCCAGGAACACTTTGGAGGAGCTCTGGGCACCACTCCTGGGGTGGTGATGGACAGTGGAGTGGTCACTCCCCTTTCCTTTGTCCAGTTTCTTGCCAGAGCAGGGACTGGGGGTTCCTGAACTGGTACAGACTGGCTAATGCAAGGTGGGCACCATCTGTGCCCTCAAAGCATTTCCAGAGGCTCTGGGAGGCTACTCCTCCCACGCCTGTAACGCCTATTTACAAAGGGAGAGGGTGTAACACCCTCCTCCCAAAGGAAATGCATTGTTCTGCCTTCCTGGAATTGAGCTGTTCAAACCACAGGTGGGCAGAAAACCTGTCTGTGAGGTGGCAGCGGCTGGGGCTGCAGTGGAAACCTCAGAGAGCTGGTTTGGCAGTACTGGGGGTCCATGGTGGAACCCCCTTGGTGCATGGGATTGCCCCCCAATACCACATTTGGATTGGGGGACAATTCCATGATCTTAGACACCTCACATGGCAATATTCAGAGTTACCATTGTGAAGCTACATATATGTATTGACACATGTGTAGTGTACGCTTATAATGGTATCCCCGCACTCACGAAGTCCGGGTAATTGGCCCTGGACATCGTGGGGGCACCTTTGCTAGTGCAAGGGTGCCCTCACACATAGTAACTTTGCACCAAGCCTTTAGTAAATGAAGGTTAGACATATGGGTGACTTATAAGTTACTTAGTGCAGTGAAAATGGCTGTGAAATAGTGTGTGCACTATTTCACTCAGGCTGCAGTGGCAGTTCTGATGAAAGGTTTGTATAAGCTCCTTATGGGTGGCAAAATAAATGCTGCAGCCCATAAAGATCTCCTGGAACCCTAATGCCCTGGGCACCTAGGTACCATATACAAGGGACTTATAGGGGGGTCCAGTGTGCCAATCAGAACTGGAATATGGAGCCACTAAACTATAGTGACAATTGTGTTAAGTAGAGAGAGCATAAGCACTGCAGTTCTGGTTAGCAGAACTCCAGTGACACCTGTAAACATACTGACAACACACATAGGCCACAAACTATGAGCACTGGGGTCCTGGCTACCAGGATCCCAGTGAGACAGGCACAATATACTGACAAACAGGCAGAAATTGTGGGTAACATGCCAAGAAAGATGGTACTTTCCTACACCCCCCCAAAGAGGAACAATAAGGCTAACCTTACCCAGATGAGTCTTCATTGTCTAAGTGGAAATATCTGGAGAGTACATCTGCATTGGAATGGTTACTCCCAGGTCTATGTTCCACTGTAAAGTCCATCCCCTTTAGGGAAATGGGCCACCTCAACAATTTAGGTTTTTCTCCTTCCATCTGTTTTAACCATAAGAGAAGTTTGTTGTCTGTCTGAACAATGTAGTAAGTCCCAAATAAGTAAGGCCTCCTTCTCTATGGCTGACCAACACTTTTCTCTAAGGGTCAACCTCCTACTGATAAAAGCAACAGGTTGATTTTGGCCCTCTGAGTTGAGTTGTGAGAGCACCTCCCCCAATCCCCAGTTCAGATGCATTTGTTTGGACAATTAATTTTTTAGAGTAATTTGGGCTTTTTAGGACAGGTGCAATACACATAGCCGGCTTCAGCTCCTCAAAAGCTCTTTGACAACTGGCAGTCTACAATACCTTTTTAGAAGTGAGGTCATTAAGAGGGGAACAGTGGAGCCATAGTTCTTAATGAACTTCCTGTAATATCCAGTGAGACCAAGAAAGGCTCTGATCTGGGTCTCAGTGGTAGGGGGCGCCCAGTCTCAAATAGTCTAGATCTTCCACTGTAGTGGTTCAATCTGTTCTACATCTACCAGGTGGCCCATATAAACCACTTTCCCCTGCCCTGTCTGGCATTTGAAGCCTTGATAGTGAGGCCTGCCTTTTACAGGGCCTCCAAAACGTTCCACAGGTGGACCAGGTGGTCATCCCAGGCAGAGCTAAATACAGCAATTTCATCTAAGTATGCTGCACTAAAAGCTTCCAGACCTTGGAGGACTGTGTTCACCAGCCTTTGGAAAGTGGCAGGTGCATTTTTCAAACCAAAGGGCATAACTGTAAACTGATAATGACCTCCACTGGTTAAAAAAGCAGTGTTTGGCTTTTCATCAACTTGATAACTTGATCTGCCAATATCCTGCAGTCAAATCAAAGGTGCTGAGATACTTGGCAGAGGCCATTGTATCTAAGAGCTCATCTGCCCTGGGTATAGGGTGAGCATCTGTTTTAGTCACAGTATTGAGCTCTCTATAGTCCACAGAAAACCACATTTCTTTATTTCCTTCTTTGCTATGAGGTTTGGGGACAAGCATCACTGGGCTGGCCCAGGGGCTATCTGAGTGCTCAATAACACCTAAGTCAAAAATGTTCTGCACCTTAGACTTAATACAGTATCTCACATGGTCAGGCTGCCTATAAATCTTACTTTTGACAGGTAAGCTGTCTCCAGTATCAATGGTATATTTACACCAAGTAGTGGTACCAGGTGTGAGTGAAAAGAAGTCAGAAACTTGGCTTGGCAAGTTTTTGAAGTCTTCCCTCTGCTCTGCTGTGAGGCAGTCTGCAAGCAAAACTCCGTCCACTAAGCCATCAGCTTCAGTGTTGGAGGAGAGGTCAGGGAGAGGGTCACTCTCTTCCTCCTGCCCCTCATCTGTGGCCATGAGTAGGATTAAATCTGCCTATCATAGTAAGGTTTAAGGTTATGGTGGTTGACATGAAGCACCCTAAGGGGACTTCTGGCAGTACCAAGTTCTACCAAATAGCTGACCTCACCCTTTTTCTCCACAATAAGATGGGTCCACTCCATTTGTCCTGGAGTGTTCTGGGTGCCACAGGCTCCAAAACCCACACCTTCTGTCCTGGGTGGTACTCAGTCAGGAAAGGCTTCTGGCATGCCATTGCTTTTGAAGCTCTTGGCTGGCCTGAAGGTTTTTGGTGGCCTTTTTCATATACTCAGTCATCCTTGATCTTAGGCCAAGTACATAGTCCACAATGTCTTGTTTAGGGGGCTTCACTGGTTGCTCCCACCCCTCTTTTTCAAGAGCAAAGGGACCCCTAACAGGGTGAGCAAAGATGAGTTCAAAGGGGCTGTAGCCCACTCCTTTCTGGGGTACCTCCCTGTAGGCAAAAAGAAGTCAAGGCAGGAGAACATCCTATCTCCTTTTGATTTTTTCAGAGAGTCCCATGATCATGCCTTTGAGAGTTTTGTTAAATCTCTCAACTAGTCTATTTGTTTGTGGATGATAGGGTGTGGTGAATTTGTAGGTTCCACCACACTCCTTCCACTTATGCAGACATGAAATTACTACCCCTGTCTGATACTAACTCTTTAGGAAAACCCACCCTGAAAAATATTCCAGGAGGGCCTTTGCCACTACAGGTGCTGTGGTGTCCTTAAGGGGATGGCCTCTGGATACCTTGTGACATAGTCCACCACCACCAAGATGAATCTATTACCAGGAGCAGTTGGAGGGTCAAGGAGGCCAACACTGTCAACCCTTAACCTTTCAAAGGGCACCCCAACCACTGGCAGTGGAATTACAGGGCCTTTAGGGTGCCGCCAGTCTTGCCACTGGCTTGGCAAGTCACACAAGAGCGACAAAACTCTTTTGTGTCCTCTGACATATGAGGCCAGTGAAAGTGAGGGACAAGTCTGCCCCAGGTTTTGCTTTGCCCCAGATGTCCAGCCAAGGGAATATCATGTACCAGAGTTAGGAGAAAAACCGTATACTGCAAGGGAATGGCCAGTCTCTTGGTAACCCCAGGTTTAGGGTCCCTTGCCTCAGTATAAAGGAAATTGTTCTCCCAGTAAACTCTGTGTGAGTCACTGATATCCCCATTTTGCTGTTTGACAGCTTGTTATTAGTCCCTCCAGTATGAGACAGGTCTGCTGTGCCACACTCAGTTCCTCCCTGGCAGGCCCCCCTGCACCCAAGAGCTCAGCTGTGTCAGCTTGAAGCTCCTCTGGTGTAGGTTCTGCACATGGAGTTGACTCCTCCTCATCAAAAGGGGAATCTTCTGGAGAGGGAGGGATAGTGGGCAAGGGTTTGCCCTTCCTACCCCTAGTTTTTGGGAACACTTGGTCCATTTTTCCAGGCTCCAAGTTTCCCTGTCCTCTTTGCTTCTTGGTCTGAGCCCTGGTAAGATCAAAGATATGCCCTGGAATGCCCAGTATGGCTGCATGGGTCTCATACTCCACCTCAGCCCAAGCTGAAGTTTCCAAATCATTGCCCAATAGACACTCTACAGGTAAGTCAGTGGATACCACAACCTTTTTAGGACCAGTAACCTCCCCCCCCCCCAGTTGAGATTCACAACAGCCATGGGGTGGCTAACAGTGTTGTTATGGGCGTCAGTAACTTGGTACTGATGACCACGTAGGTGCTGTTCAGGGGCAACCAGTTTCTCCATCACCATAGTGACACAGGCACCTGTGTCCCTGTAGGCCTCAACCTGAACACCATTTATTAGGAGTAGTTGCTTGTACTTATCCATATTAAGGGGACAAGCAACTAAGGAGGCAAGGACATTGCCACCATCAGAGAGTAAAACAGCCTCAGTGGTCTCCCTAACTAGACCAACCCCCACCACATTACCAAAATTGAGCCCAGCTACACCCTTTGTTTGGCTATTTGTAGAGTTTTTCCCACCACCACTGCTATTACTAGGGGCACTAGTGGAAGCAGTGGACGTTATTGTGGTGGGAGGCTTGGTATTTCTCTTGGGACAAGTGGGGTCACTTGCCCAATGGCCTTTGTACTTACACAAATAACACCAAGGCTTTTTCTGATGATTAGAAGAGGATTTGGACCCAGTACCCCCAGAAGATTTTCGTGGGCCTGATGAAGACTCAGATGACTTTTTATCTTTGTCCCCACCCTTGTCACATGACTTACCATCCTTCTTCTTGCTGTCTTTGTCACCCCCTATATGAGATTTTCTGCTCACCTTGTTCTGACCCATTTGTCTGCCTTATTTCCCAGTTCATGGCGAGAGGTCAGATATGAGTCCATAAGATATTGGTGCAACAAATCGGACACCCAATTGTTAAGAATATGCTCTCTCAAAATCAGATTGTATAACCATTCATAGTCAGCCACCGTGCTGTCATTCAGCCAACCTTCTTAGGCCTTCACTGAACATTCTACAAAATCTATCCAGTACTATGAAGACTCTTTTCTGATTTCTCTGAACTTGATTCTATATTGTTCAGTGGTTCAGCCAAATCCATCCAAGAGTGCAGTTTTCAGAACATTGTAGTTGTCTGAGTCATCTTCTCTAACAGTAAAGAGTCTATCTCTCCCCTTGTCAGAGAAAGACAGCCACAGGATAGCAGCCCACTCTACGGAGGGACCCTCTGAACTTTACAGGACCTCTCAAGTGCAGCAAACCACTTGTAAATGTCATCCCACTCCTGGTAAAGGGGGATAAACTTGCGCAGGTTTCTAGAATCAAATGTGTTTTCTCTAACACTGGAACCTCTGAAACTACTGTTGTTGCTGCCACCATGGGGAACTAACTCCTGTCTTTTCCTTTCCTCAGCCAGGGATCCCCTGTCTAAGGCCAACTGTTCCTGCTGTAGACTCAAGCTGACTTCCTCCAACCTCATATTTCTGAGTTCCCTATCTAGGGATTGGTCCTCAGGGTTGGATGAGTGGGACACGTCTGACAGAGAAGTGACATGGGAATGAGCAGAGGTTGACCTTTCCCTAACATGAGTTACTCTAGTGACCTAGTGTTAGAAATAGGGAATTTGGGTGGCAGTCAGGTTACCCCCTGTCCAAGCAAGGACCCTCACTCTAGTCGGGGTAAAGGAGAATCAACCTCAGCTAACCCCCGCTCACCCCCTTGGTAGCTTGGCATGAGCAGGCAAGCTTAATTTCAGAGAGCTAGGTGTACAGTATTTGTACCAACACACACAATAACTTAATGAAAACACTACAAATGACACAACACCGGTTTAGAAAAATAGAAAATATTTAACTAAACAAAACAAGACCCAAAACAACAAAAATCCAACATACACATATCAAGTTATTAATTAAAAAACAAAAAAAGAGTCTTAAATCCTTGAGAAAACAGGAAAAACACTGTTAGCATTGAAAAGTACCTGGGTAGCGTCAAAATAACACGCACGGGTGAGTGTGTGTCGGAAAAGGTAAGCAGTGCATTGATTTCTCACCTGCAAGCGAGCTAATGCGTTGTTTTTCCTTCTCCGGTCTGGTCGGCGTGCGTAGTTTTTCCTTCTCGCAGGAGAGCGATGCGTCGATCCAGGAAGCACACAGGTCCGGGCAAGCGTTGCGCCACTTTTCCACGCCCAGCAAGGTTTGCATCGAAAATCCTGCCGCACGGTCTCAGCAAAACCACGCAATGTGTGTTGAGACATTAACAGCCTCCGTCAGCGGTTGTGTGCGTTGTTCCTTCAGCTCTGTGCATCGATTTTACAGCCGCGCTGTCGGTGGAGTGTTGATTTCTGCTGCAAAGCTGGCGGCATGTCGTTTTTCAGCCTCGTCTCGGAAGGTGCGTTAACGGTTTCACCACACAGCGGTCTGTGCGTGGATTTTCAGTCTTGGCCCACCAGTTTCACTTTCCAAGGCCCCCAGGAACTGGATAGGGCACCACTGGGCAGGAGTCTGAGCAGAGAGTCCAGGTGCTGGCAGGAGAAGTCTTTGATGGCCCTAAGACTACAGCAACAGGAGGCAAGCTCAGGACAAGCCCTTGGATATTTTTCACTAGCAGGAAGGCACACAACGTCCAGTCTTTGTCCTCTTGCACAGGCAGAACCATAACTGCAGGATAGCTTGACAAAGCTCAGTCTCAGGCAGGGCAGCACTTCTCCTCAGCTCTTCAGCTCTGCTCCAGGCAGAGGTTCCTCTTGATGTCCAGAAGTGATCTAAAGTCTGTGGGTTTGGGTGCCCTTCTTATACCCATTTCGGCCTTTGAAGTAGGCTTACTTCAAAGGAAAGTCTCTCTTGTTTGTGAAATCCTTCCTTGCCCAGGCCAGGCCACAGAAACACACCAGGAGGTTGGAGACTGCATTTTGTGAGGGCAGGCACAGCCCTTTCAGGTGTAAGTGGCCACTCCTCGCCTCCATCCTAGCACAGATGGCTCACCAGGAATTGCAGACTACACCTCTGCTCCCTTTGTGTCACTGTCTAGAGAGAGGTGCAAACAACCCAACTGTCAAACTTACCCAGACAGGGAATCCACAAACAGGCAGAGTCACAGAATGGTTCAAGAAAGAAAATGCTCACTTTCTAAAAGTGGCATTTTTAAACACACAATCTTAAAATTAACTTTACTAAAAGATGTATTTTTAAATTGTGAGCTCAGAGACCCCAAACTCCGCATTTCTATCCGCTCCCAAAGGGAATCTACACTTCAATCATATTTAAAGGCAGCCTCCATGTTAACCTATGAGAGGGATAGGCCTTGCAACAGTGAAAACTGAATTTAGCAGTATTTCACTGTTAGGACATATAAACACATTAGTATATGTCCTACCTTAACCACACACTTCATCCAGCCCATGGGGCTACCTAGGGCCTACCATAGGGGAGTCTTGCATGTAAGTAAAGGGAAGGTATAGGCCTGGCAAGTGGGTACACTTGCCAAGTCAAACTGGCAGTTTAAAACTACACACACACACTGCATTGGCAGGTCTGAGCCATGTTTACACGGCTACTAATGTGGGTGGTACAACCAGTGCTGCAGGCCCACTAGTAGCATTTGATTTACAGGCCCTGGGCACCTCTAGTGTACTGTACTAAAGACTTACTAGTAAATTAAATATGTCAATCCTGGAAAGCCAATTACATACACATTGTGCACAGGAGCACTTGCACTTTAGCACTGGATAGCAGTGGTAAAGTGCCCAGCGTGTCAAAAACTGCAAAAACAGAGTCCAGCACACATCAACAAGCTGGGAAACAGAGGCAAAAAGTTAGGGGAGACCACACCAAGGATGCCAAGTCTAACACATTACAATTAATCTATACAAATAATATAATAGAAATTAGGGCCATATTGTGAGTTTGGCAATCTGATGACCTCCTGACACACGATAGAGTTTGAACTGCTGAACCGGTCAAACTGCCACACTACAGCCCTGGTGGTCGGGCCGCCAAAAGACCACTTTCTCCACCAGGATCTTTGATCTGGAGGAATGATGGCGGTCACAGTTGTAAATATCCACAGTGGTGCTAAAACTAGTGCAGCCGTGCTGATTACAACCATGTTCTCCACCAGCCTTTTAATGGCGGTTCAACCACCATGAGAAGGCTGGGAGAGAACAAGTGCTGGGGCCACAGTGTGGCCCCTACACTGCCCACTGCTTAACAGACAGTGTGCATTCCAATGATGCTTGGGGAGCTCCCTGTGCGACGGCTTTGGACTCAGCTCCATGTGGAGCCAACTCCAATGCCGCTGCACATTTTCCATTGGGTTGATCGGCAGAAACCTTGCTTTCCACCGATCAGCCCAGTGTGAAATTCAAAATGAGGCAAGTGGGGACCCTGCAAGCACCACACGGTCTCCTCATCAGGAGCTTGCTGGTCGGGTTTTTTTATTAAACACCAAACTCGTAATGAGCCCCATAATATAAAATAATGATACATTACTGCAAAACTCTAACTAAGCCTAACAGAAACCCCTTGTAAACAAAATAACTCAAACCAAAAATAAACTTAGACTAGAAAGTAACACAGTGGGTTTCATTAGAAGGCTGGCAGTCAGGACCATCCCTGCTGTGGCAGTGTGACCTCCACATTAAGACCCTAGCGGTCAGACCACCAGGGCTCCACCTTCTCTGCTGGGAGCGGTGACCCTGACGGGTTGACGGCGCATGATGTCGCAATCAGCCACGCCTGCGTTGCATGCAGCACCGCCTGGCTGATTGCGACCTTGTTTCCCGCCGACCTTTTCATGGCGGTTTTAACACCATCAAAAGGCTGACAGAAAACAGGTGCAGGGGGGCTACTTGGAGGCCCTACATTGCCCATGCACTTGGCATGGGCAGTGTAGGGTACCTCTGCCCAGCATGTTCACAATGTTCACTGTCTGCTGTGCAAATAGGGAACATTGCAAAAGTGCTGGTGCATCCTGCAGATGACAGCTTTGCTGTCTGTTCAATTTCAATCCAGAGAAAATTCTGCTGCCAATTTCCCGATAGGCTGATGGGCGGAAACCAAGGTTTCTGCCCGTCAGCCTAGTGGGAAACTCATAACAGGTCCAGTGGGGTGGTCGCCACTAAGGCAGGAGCCACCCTGTGAGGAGTTTGATGGACGGGTGTTCCCGTCGGCCAAACTCATAACTACGCCCTTTATCATTTACTAGTACATCCTACAACCCAGCTATTTCTGTTAACCCTATAGAAAACCTTTAAGAAGTTCTTACATGATCCAGCAAACAGCAGCATCTTTCTGTGACTGACTTCCAGTAAAATGAACAAAAGAATTACACAAATAGACTTCCAAGTTTAAGTTACAGGTAAAAAAAAGTCTGCTAAATTAAACAAAAAAGACTATGGGCCTGATTACGAGTTTGGTGGCGTTAGCACCACCATTGCGTTAGCATCAGAATCACCATTGCAATACTGGCTTTCCGACTGCTGTATTATGATGCATGCCATTACTCAGATGAAAGACCACTGTGGTCCTTCCACCGTTGCCAGCCGCTTGCCACCCTCATCAACGGTGGTCACAGGCTACAGCGGCCAATGGCTGGTGTCCAGCCCCTTTTCCTGCCAGCAGTATTACGATGTGGCTCACTTTCAAACTGACTGTGGCGGGAAGACTTCCATACTCAACCTGGCAGAAACAAGACAAATTAGGTAAGCACTAACTTTATGCCCAATTTCCACTCCTCTTCCCGTCAAGTAGACCCCTTGTCAAGATCCTCCCTTTGTTGCAGGCACTTGTCTATGAACAAAACCCACACTGTTGGGGTCAGCTCCAAAGGTAAGTCACTTGTACCTTTCATCATTGTTACAATGGCTGTTGACTCATGCTGTTGGACAAGGTTTGTTTTCCATGGGTGAGATACATTTGTGTGTATTTTCACACTTGCTTCATGTGCATATACACATATGTATTTGCACTGTGGAAAGATACCTACAAAAAGTGAGGTTCCTAGTATGACTGTCCACCTCCGTGGGAAGACTACCACTGCGAGTCTGCACGCAAAACAGAAACATTGTAATACAGTGGGCAGAAGACCGCTGGCTCAGTGGTCTTCGTGGGGACACCGCCACAGCGGTACGACAATGCGACTGCCAAACTCGTAAACAGGCCCTATCTCCCTACAGAAATCACTGGGAATTTAAATAGAAAATGTTTAGAAAATGTTTATAAATGTAAAAATGTTGATATATTGTAAAACATGTAAAAACGTTATATAAAATTATCTACGTCTTCTGTTTAATATTAAACATATACTAAAACATTTAAAATATAACAATGAAAATGGTTTTCTTGTGTGTACAAATATATATGTATTTAAAATGCATACATATACATTGAACAAAAGTAATAAAATAAATCAAATTTACAAACTATGTTATATACCTATACTACCTAAAAATATTGATAATGTATTTGAGAAATGCAACACCATGTCCTATTAGGTTAAGACGTGGTACACTAAAGGGATTACATTGACTAGTCCCTCTCCATTCTAAACTATTTTGTCGAAACTGTTGGGTATTCAATGAGTTACATACACTATTCCTATAGTGCTTCTAGAACTTACTGCTGCTCGTAGAAACAAATGTAGACAATGGCAGGTTTCATCATCCTCTAATTCTAATAGTGAGCAAAAGGCCTGAGTATAAATTCAAAAGATTCTAAGTCTCAAAGACGGAACTAGGATTTTTTTTGTGTAGAGCTTATAGTAACCATAAAATAATAAAAAGTGAATCATCGATTGCTATGAAGAGTTATTACATGGCCATATTCTAGAATCAATCGTGGGCTGAAATATCAGTGGGAAGCACAAATAGTATAGTATTACAACCTCCCTAAGATGAAATATCAAAGCTTGATACCAACTGCTAATAGTATTTGTTAGAAATGGGGTCTCTAGTTGGCAGAGGTACACATCTTTGTCGAAGTAAGGACCACAATCCTAGTCAGGGTATGTCACACACAATCCAAATTATCCTGTGCCCACCCTCTGGTAGCTTGGCACTGAGCAGTCAGGCAATGTGTAAAGTGTTTCTGCAATGAATCATACAATAACACAGTGAAAACACCACAAAAATACACCACACATGTTTAGAAAAATAGATAATATTTATCTGAATAAAATAAGGTCAAAAGGACAAAGATCCAATAAGCACAAGTTGAAATATCACTTTTAAAAGGTGTAAAAGAGTCTTAATCCTTAGAAATAAACAGTTGTCTCTTTGTTAGACACAGTACATGGTATGCGTCAAAAATAATGACGCACTGAGACTGCAGAGGAGGAGGTGCGGGGAAAGATAAGTTGTTGTGTCGGATTTTCTGACGCATCACTGATGATGCGTTGTTTCTTTCCACGCTGCAAGGGGGTTGTGTAGTTTTTCGGCAGTCAGTCTTGGTTCGTCACTGCGGTGCGGGGATATTTTGATGCCCAGGGACGATGCGTGAAAATCCTTGACACGCTGGAAGAAGGCACGGCCGTTTGATCGATCCGATAGGCGATGCATACAATTTTTCCATTGCATGACAGGTGCTGCATCGAATTTCCAGTCGGGCTGCGTCATTTCGGTCGGCTGTGCGGCGATTTCTCAGTCACGAGGCAGGCTTTGCGGCATTTTCAGCAGGTGTTGCGTTCATTTTCAATGCAGAAGGAATTTGTTTGAAGAGATGAAGTCTTTGTTAGCCCAGAGACTTCAGAAACAGGAGCTAAGCTCAATTCAAGCATTTGGAGAGCACTTCTAGGGGAAGGCAGAGTCCTTCCAGCCACTTCAGAAGCCAGGAGGGCAACAGCAAGGCAGCAGTCCTTCTAAGCAAAGCAGTCCAGATGAGTCCTTTGGGTAGCCAGGAAGTTCCTCTTGACAGAATGCAGGTGTAGGTAGAGAAGTGTCTGAGTTGGTGGGGTCAGAGACCCTGTTTATAGACCCAAAAATGCCTTTGAAGTGCAGGAGACTTCAAAGAGTGGTTTTGAAGTGTAAAAGTTCCCCTTTTAGTCCAGTCCTTTCTGCCAGGGCCCTAGTAGGGGGTTGATCAGTCTATTCTGTAAGGGCAGGAAATGTAAGTGTCAGGCCCTCCACCCTTTCAGCCCAGGAAGGCCCACTCAATGTGCAGATGAATGCAGATGAGACTGGGGCCCATATTTATACTTTTTGACGCAAACCAGCGTTGGCACTGGTTTGCGTCCAAAAATTTACTGCTGGCTAATGCCATTCCTACGCACCATGCGGGTGCCATATTTAAGGATTGATGTTAGCCGGCGTAGGGGAAAATGGGGGTTGTGCATCAAAAAATGGTGCAAGTCAGGTTTGAGTAAAAAATCATGGCTCAAACCAGACTTGCGCCATTTTTGGGCGCACAATCCCCATTGAAATGACTCCTGCCTTAGCAAAGACAGGGGTCATGCCCCCTTGCCCAATGGCCATGCCCAGGGGACTTATGTCCCCTGGGCATGGTCATTGGACATAGTGGCATGTACGGGGGCCAAGTTAGGCCCCCCTATGCCACTTTAATAAAAAAATAATACTTACCTGAACTTACCTGTACTTACCTGGGATGGGTCCCCCCATCCATTGGTGTCCTCCACGAGTGGGCGAGGGTGGCAGGGGGTGTCCATGGACCATGGAAGTGAGCCTATAGGTCCCTTAACGCCTGCCCTCACCCAGCCATTTTTTAAGGCCCGCCTCCTCCTGTGCATCAAAATGATGCAAGAGTATAAATAAGGCGCATTGAACTTGAGGTAGGTGAAACCTGACAGAGACACCCCTACACCCTTTGGGGAGCAGACAGTAGCTGGACACCAAAACCCTGCTCTAAACCCCATGACCCTATCGCACACACACTCATCCTTCCAGGCTGAAGTATGGGCTGTGAGTACTCACCCCCTTTTGACTGCTGTGCAGCCTTCAAGCACCCATCCAGGTCTGGGTATGCCACCGCCAGGATCCTTCGCATTAAGGGGGTCAGTGCCCGACGGGCACCCCTACCACGTTGGGAGGACTTCCCCAGCTGGGCCTCACTGATCTTCTGCGCCAAGTGCCACAGGTCCCCCCACCTCTTCCGACAGTGGGTGCTCGCCGGCTGTAGACCCCCAGGGTCCATACCTCCTTGGCGATGGCTTGCCAATGTGCCCTCTTCTGGTGGGTGCTGACCTAGTAGGGAGACACAGAAAAGAAACACAGAGGTCAGGCACCTGCACAATGGCAATAGCTGGCTGATTGTTAGACATAGGACAGACAGTACTCACAGACATGCAGGACTGTGGCACGCAGCATTCCATGCACCAAGCCCCATCCTGGCTCACAGGAACGCACATCAGAGCAATCCACTCCATCCATCACACACACAGTGCCCCCTAAACCCAGACTCACCTGTACCTCTGGCCGGCCGTAGAGTCTGCTGTACAGGGGAAGGACCCCTTCCACCAGTTTCTCCAGTTCTTCCTGGGTGAAGGCCGGGGCCCTTTCCCCTGCACCACGTGGAACATCCATAGCCAGAGGCAGGCGACAGCAGTACACAGAGTGGGGTACTTCTCCGCACAAGATCAGGGAGTCAAGTGAGCACACGATGACGAACGCGCGTACTTTCCCCGGCGGAATGCACTTTCACCGCCGGTGGCGATCATGATACGCCAAGATTCCCCATTGGCATCCATGTTATCCAATGAGGGTGCGAACAGCGGTAAACACCGCCGAATGCTGTGACGTCAACCGCTAGCGGTCTTGGGTCACTTCCACAACGTAGGGGCAGAACTACAGTGGGCAGACATTTTCCCATCACCTACGCATCTTGAAATTCAATTTAGTCACAATGCTGAGCCTACTAGCCATATGATTCACATATGTCTCTATCTATAGAGTATATTATCACACATGATTTACTCCGTTCCCTCTCAGTGATGATAATGCACATCTGTTAGGTTGCAGTTATTGTACGGACACTACTATGAAGAATGCAGTGAATGTGTTTAGCAAATATGCCTGTGTATGTGTGCACATGACTCCTTGTTCTTACCCCTCACAGGTTCAGACCGTTGTGGCGAGGAAGGGCACCTTCTGTGTACAGACCACTTGTGGATATGGGGACCATGGTGGAGCGTCAGATCATTATCACTTACAGACTCAGGTACAACTATTGAGGACCTATGTGCATTACTGGATCCTGCACTGACTCCCGGAAATCGTAATCAGCATGCCATTCCAACTGAGGTGCAGGTGCTCTCCGCACTCTATTTCGTGGCCACAGGCTCCTTTCAAGTGACAGTGGGCATGGGTGCTGGTTTCTCACAGCCAATGTTCAGCCAGGTACTTACAAGATTTCTAAATGCATTTGTACACCATCTGCAATCCTATGTGTGATTCCCCCAAAGTGCTGAGCTCCCTGCCATCAAGTCAGACTTCTATGCCTTTGCAAACATTCCCCATGTTATTGGTGCCATTGATGGAACCCACATACCCATCATCCCCCCGAGAGTGAGTGAACAGGTGTACAGAAACAGGAAGAACTTTCACTCCATGACCATCCAATTGGTATGTACAGCAGACCAGTACATATCCCGTGTGAATGCCATGTTTCCTGGTTCAGTCCATGATTCATTTGTTTTGAGGAATGGTAGTGTGCCGCAAAAGATGGAACAACTCCAAGAGGACAGAGGGTGGATCATAGGTAAGTGTGCCTGTCACTAACTGACACATTGCTGAAAAACAGCCTGTCAGACTAAGGACATTCCAATGACGACTCTGTATTGACCATTTCTCTAGGTGATTCTGGCTATCCAAACTTGCGTTGGCTCCTGACACCAGTGAGGAATCCCAGGATGGATGCAGACAGGAAATACAATGAGGCCAATGGACGTACTAGGAGGGTGATAGAGCGTCTAGGTCTCCTGAAGGCTAAATTTCGGTGCCTAGACATCTCTGGGGGTTCCCTGGCCTATGGGCCCGATAAGGTGTGCAGGATAGTGGTGGCCTGCTGCATGCTGCACAACGTGGCAGTGAGACATTCAATCCCCCTTTTGGAGGTGGAGGGTGCTATAGGTCCTGATCTGTTACCTCAGAGAGGTGAGGAGAGTGATGGTGAGGATGAGGAAGGGGAAGATGTAAATTCCAGAAACCAACTGAAACAACTCTACTTTCAATAACTGTGTGGGACGTCAGCCTGTATATGTGGTTAGTGAGTGATACTGTAAGTGTGCCATGTCAACTACGGGGAATTGGTCATGATATGCGAGTCATGGACCTCTTCATCATGGTACAGACAGACAACACGAGCATTCCCTTCTTGACTTTTTAGAAACACACTGTAGCAGCAGCATGCACAATTTGACAATAAAGTTTATCCCTGCCTGTTGCATCATTACTCCACGTTGTTCAACATTGAAGACAGGGGACAGTGTTACAGGTGAGATATGTTGTTTATTGGTGGAATACAGTGAAATGTGCTATGTGCAGTGACGGAAGTCGTTATGGTTGGTTGTCCTCCAAACCGACTTGGTGGCAGGCCTGTCTGATTTCATAGGTGGGTCCTATTTGTAGTTCTGTTCATCATTTAGCCCTCAGCTAAGTGCATTTTGTGAATGTGTGTGTTGTTTGCTTGGCAGTAGCAGCAGTGTCAATTGTTGGTAGGGGGCTTGTTCTTGGCTGGTTTTCCAGTGCCATATCTTGGCCTGAGGCTACGTTTGGGCGCCTGCTGTGGAACTACTTGGGGTGACATGGTCGGCCCTTGTGATTCCTGAGAGGGATTATCCTGTGCAGTTTCAGCTGCTTGGGACAACTGTTGCTGGTTGTCCAGGGCTGTTGTGGGGGCCTCTTGTCCGGTGTGGGTGTCTGAGGGTTTGTTGACCAACTGCAGCAGTGCTCCAGCAATGGTGGCCATTGTGGCATTGTGTTCTTTCCACTGCTCCATGGCCTGTTGGTGGTGTTCCAGCTGCATCCTCTGACTTTGCCACAGGGTGGTTACAATCTGTGCCAACCGCTCTTGGGTATGTTGGTATGCCCCCAATACCTCTGGAATGACGTCCTGGGCTGCTGCATCTATCCAGTGCCCTACCTCCTGATCCACTGGGGCACTTGACCTTGTCCTGGCCCCCTGTGCCTGTGTCACCTGCGCAGGTCTGGACGAGCCACTAGTACTGGGGCCCTTGTCTTCCTGCATGTTGGGGGTAGGAGACTGTGGCCTCTGTTGCTGTGTTCCACCTGTTTATGCCCTGGGTCCACTGGTGTGGGCACGCCTCCCCTGGCCTGCTGGTCTTGACTGGGTGTTAGGGGTGACAGTGTTTTGGGGCAGTGTTTTGGGGCTGCTGCATATTGAGCATCCAGGGCTGTGTGAAGGGCCTGCCTGCTTACCAGTGTTCACGGATCCTTCACCAGTGTCCTGTGATGTGCCTCTGTCTCCCTGGAAGGCTGTTGCACTCCTTGTCCCCTCCATTAGGGTTGCATGGGTGGTGGTGCCTGTTGAGGGACATAGAATTGTTTGTTACATATGCAGGAGGGTCTGAGGTGGGCAGTACTGTACAATTTAGTGCTGGTGTGCCTTTCAGTGGCCTTCTGGGGTGCCTTTGTGAGGTGGACATAACATCTAGTGGCAGTGGTGGCGTTATATTGTGGTGGGGGTTATTGTGGGAACGTGCAGGGGTGGGTGGCTGTGCACAGCGGGAGTGATGTGGGCCTGGAAGTGAGTTGTGGGTGATGCAGGGTGGTGGATGTGGTAGGTAATGGCTGGGAGGAGTGTGGGTCTAAGTGGGTGTGGGTGGGGTGGGGTGGTGCATGTATTACAGGTATGGTGTATATGGGGTAAATGTAGACGACTTACCGAGTCCATTCCTCCAGTGAGTCCAGTGAGTCCCTCTGGGTGCAGGATGGTGAGTACCTTCTCCTCTCAGTCGGTGTAGTCGGGTGGTGTTGGTGGCGGCCCTCCCCCAGTCTTCTGCACTGCGATGTGGTGCCTGGATGCCATGGCCCGGACCTTCCCCCGCAGGTCGTTCCATTTCTTGCGGATGTCGTCCCTGGTGCATGGATGGTGTCCCACTGCATTCATCCTGTTGATGATGGTCTGCCACAGCTCCATTTTCCGGGCGATGTGTGTGTGCTGCACCTCGGAGCTGAATATTTGTGGCTCCACTTTTATCTCGTCCACCATGGTCCTTAGCTCCCTTTCGGTGAAGCATGGATTTTTTGGGGGGACATGGTGAGGGTGGTGGATGGCGTCGGGACTGGGGACGGTGTTTGGGTGGTCCTGTGTGGGTCGCTATACGTGTCCTGTCTGCTGGTGTTCTCTGTCTGGCTCTGGTGCTCTCCGTCTTCTGGTCCTGGTTTCCTTGCAAGGGATTGTGGGGTGTGTCTTGGGGTGTTCTATGGTGTTCTGGATGTGTGTCAGGTGTGTGGGTGCCAAGCCTAGCCAATGTGTGCAGTGGTTGCTGTTGGTCCCACTTGCTGCCCATGGCGGTCGCAGCCGCCAATGGTCGTTCGGCCTCCACCGTCCGCTGCGGTGATTTGTGCATCTTTATTTGGAAGGCGGATGTGGGTGTGCTTGGCGGTGGCGGGGTGGGGTGGGCCATGATTCCCACCGACAAGGTCCTGTTGGGGAGTGGTGGTGTGGGAATGTTTAGCGGGGTTGGGTTTTTTGTTCATTATATGGCGGGTTTCCATTCGCTGCTGCCGCCGGCAGGATTCTGTTCACCGCCGCCACAGTGGTCGGCGGTCTTTACCGCCATGTTAATAATGACCGCCTAAGTCTTTTTGGCCCTGGCACTTCAGAAAACAGGAGGCAAGCTCAATCCAAGCCCTTGGAGAACACTTTTGGGGAAGGCAGAGTCCTTCTCAGCAATGTCAGAAGCCAGCAGGGCAGCAGCAGGGCAGCAGTCCCTCTCAGCAAAACAATCCAGATGAGACCTTCGGGGAGTCAGGCAGTTCCTCTTGACAGGATGCAGGTGTAGGTCCTGAAGTGTCTGAGTTGGTGGGGTCAGAAACCCAGTTTATATACCCAAGAATGCCTCTAGAGAGGGGGAGACTTCAAAGAGTTGTTTTGAAGTGCACAAGTTCCCTTTTCAGTACATTCTTGTCTGCCAGGGTCACAGAGGGGGGTATCAGTCCTTTGTGTGAGGGCAGGTCACCTTCCAGCCCAGGAAGACCCATTCATTATACAGATGAATGCAGATGTGACTGAGTGTCCTGTGTTTGTGGTTGTCTAGGTGAAATGCACAAGGGAGAGGTCAACCATCACATTCCAGATGTTGATTGGAGAAAGGCTGGAAGGCAGACATTGTTTTAAGTGCAGAGAAATGCCCACTTTCTAAAAGTGCGATTTCTAAAATAGTAATATAAAATCCAACCTCACCAATAAGCAAGATTTTCTATTACCATTCTTGCCTTACTAAAATGACCTGGTTACCCCTTTCAGATCAGAATCTACTACTCAAAAAGTATATGAGGGCAGTTCTATTGCTAGTCTATGAAAGGAGCAGGCCTCACAGTAGTGGAAAACACATTTTAAAGTGTTTTCACTACCAGGACATACAAAATACATATGTATATGTCCTGCCTTTTACCTACATAGCACCCTGTCCTATGGCTTACCCAGGGCCTACCTTAGGGGTGACTTAGATATGAAAAAGGGGTGTTTTAGGCTTGGCAAGCACTTTTAAATGCCAAGTCGAAGTGGCAGTGAAACTGCACACACATG
The DNA here is from genome assembly GCF_031143425.1 of Pleurodeles waltl. Taxonomy (NCBI): domain Eukaryota; kingdom Metazoa; phylum Chordata; class Amphibia; order Caudata; family Salamandridae; genus Pleurodeles; species Pleurodeles waltl. Next base: position 398,497,871 of record NC_090439.1, read on the forward strand.
ACTTGCAATCAGGCCTGAGATATGGTTAAGGGGCCCCTTATGTAGGTGGCACAATCAGTGCTGCAGGCCCACTAGTAGCATTTAATTTACAGGCCCTGGGCACATGTACTGCACTTTACTAAGGACATACAAGTAAAGTAAATTTGCCAATTGGGAATGAGTCAATGTTACCATGTTTTTAGCACTGGTTAGCAGTGATGAAGTGTCCAGAGTCCTAAAGCCAGCAAAAATGAGGTTAGAAAAAAAAGAGGAGGAAGACAAAAAGTTTGGGGTGACCCTTCAGAGAGGCAATTATCCAACAAACACATATGAATTTTTTTTTATCTTAAATTGATGACTACACTCTGTGCTGGTCCCCTGCCATCAGAACCACAGCCACTGGATCAGTAGTGATATTTAAATATGGCAGGCAAAAGACCAAGGACTCCACAGAGTCATTGGGACCACACCCATGGCGGATTGCCGGTCCAACTCCCAAACTCATAATCGGGCACTAAGGGGGTCATTCTGACCCCGGCGGGCGGCGGGAGGCGCCCGCCTCGAGGGAGCCGCTCGACCGCGGAGGCCATTCTGGCTTTCCCGCTGGGCTGGCGGGCGACCACCAGAAGGCCGCCCGCCAGCCCAGCGGGAAACCCCTCCCCACGAGGAAGCCGGCTCCGAATGGAGCCGGCGGAGTGGAGGATGTGCGACGGGTGCAGTGGCACCCGTCAGGAATTACAGTGTCTGCAAAGCAGACACTGGAATTCAAAGTGGGGCCCTCTTACGGGGGCCCCTGCAGTGCCCATGCCATAGGCATGGGCACTGCAGGGGCCCCCAGGGGCCCCACGACACCCCTCACCGTCATCCTGTTCCTGGCGGTCGGAACCGCGAGGAAGAGGATGGCGGTGAGGGGGTCGGAATCCCCCATGGCGGCGCAGCAAGCTGCGCCGCCATGGGGGATTCCCAGGGCAGCGGAAAACCGGCGGGAGACCGCCGGTTTTCCTGGTCTGTCAGAATGCCCTGCGGGGCACCGCCAGCCTGTTGGCGGTGCTCCAAGGACCGCCGGGGTCGGAATGACCCCCAAAGTGTAAAAAATAATCCAAACAAACGTTTTCTCATAAAGTGTTTCAGACTAAAACCTTCAAAAAACAGAATAGCAATAGAATTGTATTTCCATGTGATGAACTGTAAATTGTGCTCTTGAACATCTTATTTGCTGTGAGAAAGACAGGACTATGCCAAATCGACAGCAGACAAATGAAAGACAGTTTTACACATGCATCAGGCACTTAAAGCTCTCGATGCTCGATCTGGGTTCTTTTATCCCTGTTTATCTACGGTGACTTACAATAATAAAACCACATCGTATGTGGATCCAGTTTTATTGCAGAAGTTTATTGATACCTGCAGAGGTGAAAATATGGACATATCCAAAGCAACGGAGACTTGAATATTATTATGTTCTTATAAAACTATAGATGTGCTCATACTGGGTCTTGTAATGTTAAAAATGACTTAGGGGCATTTTTATACTCTGTCTGCGCTGAATGTGCGTCAAAAAGTTTGACGCACATTCAGCGCAAACCTTGCCCCATATTTAAACTTGGACACCCGAGGACGTCAAAATCCCACCGTGTGCGTAATTTTTTGGATGCGGTAACCTGCCTTGCATTAGTTATATCCAAGGTGGGCGTTCCTGTCCAAAAAATGACTTAAACGGCCGTGCGTCGTATTTATGCTTCCGGGCAAAAATCCTGCACAGCCGTGAGGTGGAGCCGGAAAATGACGCACAGCCCGATTTGTGTCAAAAATTAATGCCTGGGTTAGGGCAGACATTAAAATGGGGCAAACACACCTGTATTTAATCAGAACACACAGAAGCAACAGCAGAGCAGCAAAAGAGAGACATGGAGGTGCTTCTCATCCAGCGTGCACGCAGACGCATAGCCCAGCAACAACACCAGCAGCTACCACAACACCAGCAGGGACCCCAAAGGCAGCGCAGAAGGCAGGAGAGAATATTCCGCACCAGAACAACCCTTCATGGCTTCAGGGAACATGACATCATCCAGAGGTGCAGGTTGAACTGGCAGGCCATTCAGCAGTTGCTGCAAAACATAGAGCCACAGTTGGCACCCACCTTGCTGACTCCCCGCACCATCCCAACAGAAACCAAGCTGCTAGCTGTACTTCACATGTTGGCAAGTGGCTCTTTTCAAACAACGGGTGCCCTGGTTGCCGGAATATCACAGTCATTATTTTCTGCCTTCTTGCCCAAAGTACTGGATGCCATCATTGGACTCACACCCCTCCACATCCGCTTCCCAAACACACTGCAGAAGCAGCAGGAGACATAACAGGGGTTTTACCTCATTAGTGGCTTCCCACACGTCCTTGGTGCCATTGACTGCACACATGTACGCCTTGTGCCACCTGCTCCAAATGAACACCCCTACCGCAACAGGAAGCACACACATTCCATCAATGTGCAGGCCATTGTCGATCACCAAGGATTGATCACCAACATCGTGGCAAAATATCCTGGGAGTGTCCATGACTCATTCATCTTCCGTCACTCTACCATCAATCAGCACTTCCAGGATGGATGGTATGGCAATGGACTACTTGTTGGTAAGTACAAAAACCTACTTATATACACACTGCACAGCAACCCTCTAGGAGACACAACACATACACCACGACAGCAACATGTGGACACACACTGAGGTTGTGACATCGCTAGCCATGTTTCATAGGTCTGCATTGAACCTGTCACACATCTGAAATTAGTGTACAGTCTAATGTTAAGACGTCAATGATCACAACGTTTGGAGTGGTTTGCCTAATTGTCACCTTGCAAAATGTAAGCGTCTCACTGATGTTTAAATTAATCCATTGCATAAGTCTAAAGGTATGGGATGTCCAGGGTACATTGATTTTAACGTGTTCACAACACTGTAAAAATGAATCTGTGTATGGAACTATCATCTCACCCCCAGTGAAGACACAGGGACACCTGTATCACAAGACACAATGCTCGGGAGTGCACACTGTACTGCAAATCCCAAAACATACTGCTGACAACCGGTCAGCAGCCAGACACTCGTTCAGCCAAGGAAACAACACAGTACAGATGGTACATCCTACAAGCCTAAGAAGGAACACTATAATAAAAAAGAGTCACAGACAACAGAAGACAACTACTGCCATGCAAGGTGATTTCAATGGGGCAAGCTACATCAACATGATCCCATTCATTTTCTTTTTCAGCTGATCAGGGGTATGGGATCCAGCCATGGATAATGACACCATTTGGCAACCCGAACAATGCAGCAGAGCATGCCTACAATGACGCACATAGGAAGACACGTAGCCTAGTCGAGAGGACCTTCGGCATCCTCAAGTCAAGATTCAGGTGCCTGGACATCACTGGTGGTAGCCTCCTATATTCCCCTGAAATGGTCTGTAAGATCATTCTAACATGTGCCATCCTGCACAACATTTGCATACAAAGGAACATTCCCCTCTTGGAACCAGAGCCACACATGCCTGAAGAGGAGGAAGAGGAGGATGGTGGCCTGCAACATGAGGGGGAACAATAAAACAAGGCTGCTGGATTGCGTAGGCGCCAACATATTGTGAACAATTTCTTTTAAAACTAATCACCATTACCACTGTATTAACTAATGTAAATAAACACCGATAATAATCACAATATCATGGTCTGGGTATTCATTTTTGCTCACCTTTATCTCTAACTATCAGAATAAGAGTGTAGCCTGATGGAGCATTGCTGATTTACCGATCAGGACACAGAAAATTCCTGAGCAATTGTGATGCGTATCATACAACAGTCACATACACACACACTGTAAATGACATAATATCCTGTACATTTCACCTTTGAAGGGCAATAGCAGAGGACCACACCTATTTCACACATACATGTTGGCAACATGGTTCATCGCAGCATAAGGCACACAACTAAGACACCATCACTCAATAAGGGGAAAACAGGCCTCATACATTAGGCAGTTGATGTGCTATTGCATTAGTAATAGGAAAGTATGACCAGACCCTTGACAGCAGTAAGTCCAACTGCACCGATCTTTGCCAAGACTAACTGTGACTAGAGTTCCATATAAGCAGAACATAGACAGCACAAGTGCCACACCTATGACAAGCATTGCGCACATGACATTCCATGTACGTCAGCCCATTTCCTAACTCCTGACATACCCATTCTCCTGATCACAACCCACCTGTCTGAAGATGTCCCTGGAATGGTAATATGTGTACCCCGATATTCCCTCCTCTACACATACAGACAAACAATACTAACCGATCTTTGCCAAGACTAACTGTGACTAGAGGTCCATATAAGCAGAACATAGACAGCACAAGTGCCACACCTATGACAAGCATTGCGCACATGACATTCCGTGTACATGTCAGCCCATTTCCTAACTCCTGACATACCCATTCTCCTGATCACAACCCACCTGTCTGAAGATGTCCCTGGAATGGTAATATGTGTACCCCGATATTCCCTCCTCTACACACACAGACAAACAATACTAATCCTGTGTGCTACACCCTTTCCTATGTTATGCCAATGTCATAGTACATCTGACTGCATGGATGTCAGGTCAATTAATACACTGGCTTGTAGTTTCTAAGCCCAGTTATCACCTATAGATTGCTTCCCGTGTGAAAGGTACTGTTGACCATTTGTATTCGAATCTCACATACACGACTTGTGAGAAAATGATGGAGCACACACCTGTGATCACCTCCATGCACACCACACATTTGAACATGCACTGCCCCGGCTGATGCCTGGAACAGCATAGAAGTTTCCATTTTGTCAAATACACTGTTATGCATTGCTAGTAATTAAGCAGTGTAACACAGCCCTTGGGTTTATGTGTCACCTTCAAGAACACAGGACATACACAGTTTTCCATGTCAACTGTCTTGTTCTTCCTCCGACCAGTCTTAGTCAGACCACTGACTATGTACCTTGCGAAATTGCTGGATCCAGATTGACCCTGCAACCTATCAGCCTGACTGGCACCTGTCTGTGCGCTACCCTAAAGGTTCCTTGTGGCTACATATGTACCACACTTGCGTTGGCAAACCTCTCATTCCTCAGAGGGTATTTTGTCATGTGCTTCATCAATGCATACCCAAATACATTGTATAGCATCATTTACTTTTTAATTGTACCATATTAGTAAAATTGTCTTTGAATACCAAAATCATGGCCCATCCCCTGTCTGGGTCTCATGTATGCATGACCTACAAAGTGTGACAGTGTACCAGGGCTGTATGCAGGGATTGGGTATAGTGCCTTCAGCAGAACCAGCTACCTCTGATAATGTGCATGAAAAGTCCACACATATGAGGACACTGACAGTTCACATGCTGAATCACATTGCTCACAACATATTGATGGGATGTGCATGCTGAATAGCTGCTACATTAATCAACATAGAGGCTATGATGTTCCCAGATGCAGTGGGAACTTCACAGGCCAACCTGTGTACAAATGTTGTAATGACACCTGCCGGAACATGACACCTGAGACATTATCTCACTCAGCACACCAAGGTTGCCCTGTTGACAGTCTCATTGCACGTCTTCAGTGACAGGGTGAGACCATCCCCAAGTAGGTTCTCATGTCCTCATCCACTTTACTCACATTGATCTCCAAAGGTTACTCAGTAGATACAGGAATAGCTGCCACTGACTCATGATGAGACCTGGAAGTAACTGTGACAACATACACCCCTAAAAATATACAGGATCAACATTGGACCACACACATGAACAAGACACCTCTGTGCAATTGATCACTGGAAACATGTGGCCACATGCTGGCTCGTCTGCTGGTCCACCACTGCCACTGGAGAGTTGTGGCACAGTCATATGACCACAACTGTGGTGTCATATTACATTTGTGGTTCACCTTTGGCTGTCTGTGCCAATAACATGGTACCCACTTTGTCTATGCATGTGCCTGACTCACTGTGGATTCACCAAAAAGTGCCTAGGAAGCAGTTACCAAATTTCTAGGACATGGGATGGGCAACTTGTGGACAAGAACAAGCGTCTGCCATCTATCCGGTGCATGCTTTGTCATTTGTGGTGTCTACGTTAGCCAAAATCTTGGAAGTGCACACAACAGATGTTGCTACATGTATGACTAGCACATGTCCTCTCTCATTTCCACAATGACTTGCATCTAATGTTTGGACACATTGACTTCACATTCATACAAGCATATATGCAATAATGCATCTTGTGATGCACACACACTGTGTCGACAAATACATTAGTAGCCAATGCACACACATTGAGCCATAGGCATTGAGGTATTGTACTCATGTGCGTCACCTTGCTATCCTCTCCTGATGCCAAACATGCCCAAATTGTGCAATACATATATATAGGCCACACATATGGCAATCTAGTGCGTCAGTCAAGCTTGAGAATCCTGTTAAAGAAGTAGCGGGTCATGGTCCGCAGCAGTATGATGTCTCACATGTGAACATACACCATCAACACCAAAGTGGGTGCGATCAGCCTATCTCAGTTGTGTCACAAATGGAACATTACATAAAAATGGAAAAAATACCCAAAACCAGTTCATGCCTTGAAATTTTGACGCATATGTGTCAAAAAATGACACTTATGCCCGAAAAACGACACACAATGCCCTGAAAATTGGTTAAGTGTTAAGACTATTCCCAAATATATGGATGCGGCCTAATTTTTACTCCTGTGCATCGAAAAAAATGACGCACATACTGTATGCGAGAAAAAATATGGCGCATGGCGATAAAAACGATGGCCATTTTATGCAGGAAGTGATGTAATAGGATATCCTGTTTACAGATTATGTACAGTGGTGTTACTTTCAATTTCACTTTGCAGTCTGTGATTCTTCTAGACTGTGTGGCTGTGTTCTGAGTTTTGTCCAGTGAAATTGTCTCTTGTATGCTCCATTACGTTAGTTTGTGATATAAATATTGTTGTTGTATACTGTCTGAGTGTGTTTTGTGTACTATTGTCCAGTATTGTATTGTCTTTGTTGTTTGTGGGAGTCTGTTGTGGGTAGTGCTAGTTTGGGGATAGTTGGGCTCTTTTAGTTGTTAATTTTACTTTTTTGTACTTCTACTTTCCCCCTTTTCTCCTTTGTTCTTCTTTATCCCCTATTCCCCTTTTCGGTGCTAAGATGTTGGGTAGGCCACGTCTTGGCAAGATGGGTGAGGAGGAGCTTGGGGTGTTTATGTGGCTGGTGTGCCATTTCCTCCCACTGATGATCGAGGCAGGGGGCAGGGTGATACAGGGGTATCACACTGAGGCACGACGAATCCGGTGGGGAAAGGTCCTGCATCACTTGCAGCACATGTATGGGAGCCAGAGGAATGACCACCAACTGAAGCACTGCTGGGCTGACCTCATCACCAGGGAGCAAGATCTGATGGGCCACCTGGGAATAGTGATTTTTGGCCATGTTGGTGAGTACAAATCATGTAAATGTGAACAATTAAAAGCTCTGTAATGACATCAGATGATTTGTACAATATCTGCCGGCTAAGTTGCTGACTGTGTGGAATTCATCAGAAACATACAGGGTCATTGGTGGACTATGTGAAGGACCACAATTGCTAGCTGTCAGGAAGCACGTGCTCTGCAAACTTACTGAATACTTTTGCTTAATGTAATTTGGTGCCGCCTTTGTGTCAGACAGCAACACAAATTAGGAGCCAATCATGTCTATATAGGTCACATTTGCCAGTGAAGTATAGATTTTCCAAAATATTGGCAACCTTTGTTGATGCAACAGCTACACTGACTTTCGAAACACTACATGATGCAGAAATTGAGTGCTGGCTTCACGTCAATTGATGATAGCAATGTGGCCCAGACATGTGTCTCATGTGTGTCTGGTGAGTGTGTAAGGAAAGCGTTTTCGGAAGTTCTATGAATGTTAGGGATTATTGTGGTCCTTCATCATTTTAGATACATGTCAGATCTGGATTTGGAAACATAGGGAAAAAGTGTAAGGTGCCCTCAGCTAACATCTTACACTGTTATTTGGTGTTTGGTGTTCCACCTTTCGTTTAGGGATGGCAGGCCAAAGGTGTGCACATGGGTTCATATCTCTATGGTTGGTGCAACTCACCATAGCTGGTAATGCACTCCTCAAGTAACCAGGATTTGAGTGTCTCGCTTGGATGTAAATGATGAGATGAATACACGCCATTATTATGTCTGCTCACTAATGAAGGAGCATGTTTGCCACTACATGATAGTTAGGGCCACTGCATGTGTGCAGATATGTGTGTAATTGTCACAGGAGACCCATGCTATGTACATGTTAGCCGTGCTATATCGGATGCAGTATCATCATGTCTGAGTGGCTTTACTTACTTATGTCATCTTACACATAGTTTTTGTCTTTGGAATTGTTGGTCAGTGCACAGATTTTGAGCACATTTCTTCCTTCCATGCCTTACAGGTGGACCGGCATCCTACACTGTGGGTGAGGTGGCTTCATTTGAGGACCCCGACAACTCCAGTAAGTATTGATATGTCTGTTATGTGTTGTGTTTGCTGGTGTTGTGTGATGAACTCCTGTGTGCTGAACACATAGCAAGGTATGATGCGCTGGCCCATCATTTGTCTTGTTCCATGAGTGGGATTTCATTTTCTAAGCATTTTGGAGTTTGCCATTGCTTATCCTATTGTCTTATCTAGGGAATCTAGGTCATTCCTGTAGGCCCGCAATGTGAACTGGGGTGAGTCATGTGGATAACACTTGCATCAACAAGAGTCGCACTGGACCTAATCTCAGATTTAGTCTGCCTGCCAGACCCATATTCTCCCAGAATGGGGCTGCAAAATGCTTACCCACAGACTTCTGCTTCCCTATTCACAAAAGTACTTATGAAACTGTAGGGTGACCTTCCTAGCAGCATGTAGCTCCACATGTCGTGCTACAGGTATGTGGCACTTGAGTGCAATGGCCTAGGTGTGCATGCAAATCATGGCCAGGGGTGTTCTTGCAACTCTCTGTCTGTTGTAAGTCATGCCTTATTGGAAGTATATGATGTGGACAAAGGTCTGCATTTCCAGACATGTGTGGTGCTGCGATTGGTCAAGGGTTTGTTGTCTCCTATTTGTAGATACACCTTACCTGTGGTGTGTGTGTAGAGCCAAACTCATGTCCAGCTTTCCTAAGCTTCCTTGGTGTCCATGTTGTTTGAAATTGTTAGTTGTTTCTCCACCCCGCCCACCCTCAAACACAGGCATGGGTTTGTGAATAGTGTACCTAGGACTGATGATACAAGTATGTTACACAGACATGTAAATCAGTGAATGTTTGGTCGGAACCTAGTATACACACTCAGGTATAGCACATGAGTACTATACTAGCAAGTCCATTTACAACTTGCAGATCATGTGGCCCTAGATTTCCATCCCGTACACTGACATTTGTAGCCCTGGCATTGGCGCAGGATGTGCTGCATGATTGTTAGCTGACAACTGTCAGAACTCTGATGCCAAATTAATGCCAGTTGTTACCCATCTTGTAGGATTTGGATGTGCTATGTGTGATATGACCTTTGTAGGCTGGCCTGCCATGTACTTCCTCAGGGACATTCAATGATCTGTATGATGATAGGAGCTGTTACAAGTACAGTAGATGTACTGTCTGATTTACTTCTTGTGCCATTTCACACAGTGCAGTTCCTAATGTAATTTTTTGCCTTTGTCTTCACAGCTGCTATCATGACACCCATCCAGGTCCGTGAGTTCCAGAGGCGGGCAATGCGTTACCAGCATATCCTGCTGGTAGAGTCGGGGTTCAGACCGATGGCCCGAAGATACAGGAACGAACAGGCCTCCGGAGCATGGAGGGCTTTCCCACAGGGTGGCCCTACTTTGCCCCCCACAACCACTACCAGCACAACCACCACTTCCACCCAGGTGGCAACACCCACAGCTGATACTGTTGTCCCAACAACGTCTGCAAGTGCTCCAGGCCCTAAGAGTGGACCACCTTCAGGGCAGCCCACAGGCATTGACTATACATGCCCACACACGTCCTCAGCTGGTACCCAGACCGCCCCACCTGCTACAGTTGACCCTGCAGCTTTTTAGGACATGCAGCGCAAAATGGACCGTGTCCTACATAAAATTAGTCACCTGAACCGGGATGTTCGACATATGAGCCATAAAGCGGACCCTCCGGAGGGCCAACCTCTAGACTTTGTAAATGGACATGATTCCCTCCCCTCCTTCCTCTTTCCTAGTTCTTATACTTAGTGGGCTTAAGAGGCTTAGTGTTAGGTTAGTATAGGCTGTTGTGTATGGTGTATGGTTTCTCTTTCCATCAGATATTACCCTCAGGAAGGGCAGAGTATGATGCAATCCAGGCCACTGTGTAAAGTTATCAGACTACATAATTTTAGGACAGTTGTATTGACAAGCTACTTAATTTGACAGGAGGCACATTTCAGTTATCTACTGCACAGTTGATGTGTCACATTACACAGAGACAAAGTGGTTGTGTAAGTGCTATTTATTGGAAAGTGCTGTAGTGCTATATGTACATTGTCCATGATTGTGAGTCCATTATAGTGACATCTTCCATTGTGATCCTACACAAGTGGTAAAGAAAAATACATTTGAGATGCTGGGGTGATGTGTCAGATGTGTCAGACAGTGCAGAGGGACAGGATTTTCCAATGAGTAAGTGAGAGACAATCACTGGGCAGGATGACAAGATAAACAGTGGTTTGCAGAACAATCATTGAATACAGTTGTTGTAAGACTGGCATGCTACAAAGCGTTGGACCGTGGTAATAGTTGGCCATGTGGCAGGGACTAGTGCTTCCGGGTACTTTTCCGTGTGAAGGTGATCTGTTCCATGTCTTCTTCTTCTGATGTGTGTGTTGCCTCCTCTGTTCTTGGTGGTGGTGGTTGTTAAGGGGCAACACACACCTCTGTGTTAGAAGACGTGGAGTCAGACATCCTGGTCGCTGCTACCTGTGAAGGTCTTAAGGGCAGTACTGCTGCAAGGAGGATCTGCTGATTCTTAAGAATAGCAGCCACATCACGATGGTAGGCAGCCAGGTCGGCCCTGAGGGGGTCATGATTGCATTTGTGCATGCAGTGGAAGGTTTGGGGTGTGAGGTGTTGTGGCAACTCCCTTACTGCAGTGGTGATTCCTTGACAGTTTGTAGTATTCCTTGCAGGATGGATGTTAGGGTTTGCATGGCTGCTGCCTGATCTGCAGATGACATTATGCACAAACGCACCATCTCTAGGCTGGCTGCCATAGTTCGCATCCCCAACTGCACCTCCTTGGCCAGCTCCCGCTGTACTCCGACTACAGTTCTCTCAAAGCTGTTGCCTGTGTCGTCTGAGTCCTCAGCTGTATTGGAGCTGGCAGGTCTTGCAATTGGTGTTGTGGGTGGGTCGTCTGTGATGGCTGCTTGTTCTGAGCTCCTCCCTGTGACTGAAGGTGGGGTCTGGAGGGTTCCAAGGATATCTTGGAGGGTCTGCTGAGTGATGTTTGTCAGCTCATCATCCATGTCATCAGGGTAGTCCTGGACAGGCATATCCGCAGGAGATCCATCATCCTCTGCAATGAAATAGGATAGAATTAGTGTGTCTGTGTTGTGGCATTGGTGATGTGACATGCCTGCCTTGTGATGAATTCACATTGTGATCTTGTTTCCTGTTCATTGCTCCAGTCTTTCAGATGGGCCTTCTCCCAGGCCTATGGCCCACCTGCATGTCACATGTATTGTATTAAGTCATTAGACTTGTTGGCATCATCTCCTCTATTGTTGTTTTAGGCCAAATAGTGAATTGCCACCTTCTTGTCCCACTCAAGCCTCCGTCTACATCCATTCTAATGGCGAGGCCTTTCACTGGCTGTGGATGCTCTGATGGCACTAGCAGCACATTTAACAATCTGGACCTGCCCCAGTCTCTGATCTTTCACATCCACTTATATGTAGTTGATATGTAGCGTATCCTATGCATAGCATTGTTATAGCACAATATGGATGTTAGCATTGGTAATGTGTACAGCTGATGTTGGGGAATGTGTGGTACATTGGATTGCCCTGATAGTCGTAGTAGTGTCCTATTTCCTCCTCTGACTGTGCAGGTGTATGTCAGTGACCCGTTACATGTGTCCTCCCCCTCAATGCTGTTGTCTGCGCAGTATGACATTTTGGATGTTGCATTGTGACCCAGGCACAGGTTGGACCCTGGCATATGCAGCATGGCTGTGTCCTTAGTGCTGAGTAGCTCCTCATGTTGATGACATTGGCTGATGTTTGTGGCAACAATGGGCATTCACATTTGCCTGGACTGGAGCCTTTGTCTTGTTTCAGGGGATTGTTAACGTTGTCATCCTCAACCCAGTAATTTAGGTGTGTATGATCCATGGGGACGTTACTGCCATTGGCAACTTGAGCTGCACACAGAGCGGAGATGGTAGTGGCAATTGTTGTCACTGTTACATTCTAGTTGTCTGTATGGCTAGAGATTGTTAATTGGGCCCTAGTTAATGTAGGGGGTATAGAGGCTGACGTGTGCCGGGATGTCAGTTTGACGTTGTGCCCTTCCCTCCTGGCGCGGCTTTACCTTTGCTCCATCGTTGGCATGGCTGCATGCCCCCATGGGACTGTTGTTGGTGTAGTGTAATGGTGTGCCCCAGCTTCTCTCTGTGCAGGCCATGCCCCCATGCCATACCCCTTTACCCATGCCACTCCATGTATATAATGACTTCTGTGCATTTTGTGGTCGGTATCCCCCCTGCTTACAGTTGACATTAGTGCATTTTAATTCCCCATGCGACTTACCCTGCATGTGCGTTGTCTCCTGGTAGACTGCGCTGTCCTGTCCTTGAATACCTGTGATGATCTCCTCGGGGATAACGGCTGCGACCATCTCCTCGATGCGGTCCAGGGCCTCCTGGTGTGCTGGACTCCCACCTCCAGTCTGCAGTGCTTCCTTCCTGTTCTTGGCCATCTTTTCCTTTGTCCTGCGCTTGCAGTCATGCCAACGTTTCTTGCACTCGATGACTGTTCTGCGTACTTCAGCCACACTGTTAATCTTGTCAACAATTGGTTGCCATATTGCCTCTCTCCTACTGATTGGCAACTTTGAGGTGACAAACAGTTGGTGCTGGTGTTCCGTCACCTCTTTAACCAGAATTTCCTGTTCCTCTGCACTGAAGCGACACTTTATTTTCATCTTAAAACTGTCCTGGGTCTTGTGTGGGTCCTCCGGACTGGTTCCTGGTCTGTTGTCATCTTCCTGGGGTCTGTACAGGCATCTGGGATCCATTTTGGCTCTCCTCTGCTGAAATGGCTGTGTTTGTGGGGAATTTTGACGCTATTGCGTCAAAAAACGCTGCATATCCGGTGTGCAGTGTCGTAAATCGAGTCATTTCTGCTGCGTTAACGTCGTTTTGCTTTACGACTTGACGCTGCGGTGTGCGTAAAAAAAAAAAGAATTACACCTGTGGTTTGCGCCGCCGGGCGTCAAAGTATAAATTTGACGCCCACACGGCACACCGAAATGGCGTCAGCCGGCGGTAATATTTTTGACGCAAAACTGCTCCAGCGCAGTTTTACATCAAAAAGTATAAATATGGGCCTTAATATCTAAGGAGTTGATAAATATTAATCCTGTCTATTTTTCTCCTGTCTTTAGATTTTTCTTCATCAAAATACCCATTTCTGTGGAAGCGTTTTGTGCAGCCCAGTATTCCTTCCCGTCCAGGTCTGCAGTTGTGGAGTTACGGTTGTGTCATCTTCCTTTCATGGTTTCCCTACTCCCATTAGTTTTGTCTCAATTTCTCTTTATACAGTATGCTGTTTCCTATCTCTTTTTCTTCTTTTATTTTCTTTTGTCTCTTTTTTTCTCTCTCCTTTTCATATCTATTCTCTCTCTCTCTTCTATATCTTATTATGTTTCTTTTTGATCATTTTGTTTGCTATATATACTTGGTTCATATTTAAGACATGGTTATATTATAAAGATTGAGGTGGTCATTCTAACCCTGGCGGTAAAAACCGCCAGGGCGAATGACCGCGGTAGCACCGCCAACAGGCTGGCGGTGCACCGCTGGGCATTCTGACCGCGGCGGTTCTGCCGCGGTCAGAAGCGGGAAACCGGCGGTCTCCCGCCGGTTTCCCACCGGTTTCCCGCTGCCCTGCAGAATCCCCCATGGCGGCGGAGCGCGCTCCGCCGCCATGGGGATTCTGACACCCCCTACCGCCATCCTGTTCCTGGCGGGTCTCCCGCCAGGAACAGGATGGCGGTAGGGGGTGCCGCGGGGCCCCTGGGGGCCCCTGCAGTGCCCATGCCAATGGCATGGGCACTGCAGGGGCCCCCGTAAGCGGGCCCCAAAAGGAATTTCAGTGTCTGCAGTGCTTTGCAGACACTGAAATTCGCGACGGGTGCTACTGCACCCGTCGCACTCCAGCAACTCCGCCGGCTCCATTCGGAGCCGGCTTCATTGTTGCTGGGTCTTTCCCGCTGTGCTGGCGGGCGGCCTTTTGGCGGTCGCCCGCCAGCACAGCGGGAAAGCCAGAATGGCCGCCGCGGTCTTGTGACCGCGGTGCGGTCATTTGGCGGTAACCGCATGGCGGGCGGCGACCGCCGCCCGCCGCGGTTAGAATCACCGCCTGAGTTTCTTTTTTGTTTGCATTTTAAATGACGATTACATTTATTTCTTGGAACGTTAAAGGTTTAGGATTTCAAATAAAATGTCAAAGAGTTTTAAAACATATTTCAAAGTTAAGGGCTCATGTACCCCTATAGCAGGAAACTCATATTTCTCATACTGAAGCAGCAAGCTTAAGAGACAATGGGAAGGGCATGTTTTCTCATCTCCTGGCACAGGGAAAACATTTATCAATTATACTATGCCATAAGGCTTTAAATATTTCTGTTATTTCTCACAAATCTGATACTATGGGCAGATGCCTCAATGTCTTGTATTCATTAACAAAATACCTTCAACTATATTTAATATTTATGCACCCACTCAACCAGATAAATCATTTTGGAATAAAATTTTAGCAAAGTTCATGAATCTTTCTAATGAATGTTTAATTTTTGGAGGGGATTGTAATACGATTATGGATCCCTTTATTGATAGTCATTTTAAATCCAAGTTTATACCATCCACCATTTTTCCATAGTTTACCTCTACGATTAAACGAACAGCATTAAGGGATGTTTGTAGATTATATTATCCCACTTTACAAGAATATACCTTTTTCTCTCCTGCCCGTTCTTCCCAATCAAGGATAGACTATTTATTTGTCTCACAACATCTTGTACAACATGTTTTAGGTTCAGAAATCGGTTCTATATTAAATTCAGATCAGTATAGATTTATATACTAATATGGAGATTTAATAACTCTTTACTTCTTGATACAAATATTTCCCAACTCTTTGAAAAATGTGTAACACAGGTTTTTTAGATAATGAAGTTACTCAGTTATCTGTTCAGACAGTTTGGGATGAATTTAAGGCAGCATCTAGGGACTTTATTATTTCCGATGTTGCCAATAAAATGAAAATTACTACAAAAAAATTACTTCAATCTGTGAATAGCATTAAACAATTAGAAAATATATACTATTCTTCTAAATCTACAATTTTCTTAATGAGTTACTTCAAGCTAAATTTACTTTTAATAAGAATTCAAAAGACATTGCTAATTCTTACCTTCTTAAATCCAGTGCTAAATATTATGGAGGACAACATAAGTCAGGAAAACGTTTAGCAAACTAATAAAATTAAAAAAGATAGAATAAAGATCAAATCTATTTTAAATGCTTCTAGTTCTCCACTGCATAAAAATGCTGACATTTTGAATTAATTTGTTTATTTCTTTTTGCAATTATATACTCCGGAATCACACTCTTCACAGGAACATATTCTTGATGTATTTCTCATCTATTAAGCCATCTTCACTTCCAAACTCTGAATTATCTGCTCTTGATAAAGACATTTCCATCAAAGATATTCTCAATGCAATGAATCTTATCAAGAAAGGTAAAGCTCCAGGGCTGAATGGTTTTGTTGTAGAATTTATTTTGCATTTCACTAAAATATTAATTCCAAAACTATACGAAATTGTTTCATATTTCATCAAATCTAATTTGACTGGAGGTTTTTTTCATAATGGTTTAATTTGCCTCATACCACACCAGACTTGAAGATATTGGGCCTGATTACAACTTTGGAGGAGGTGTTAATCCGTCCCAAAAGTGACGGTAAAGTGACGAAATTACCACCAGCCGTATTACGAGTCCATTATATCCTATGGAACTCATAATACGGCTGGTGGTATATCTGTCACATTTGAGACGGATTAACACCTCCTCCAAAGTTGTAATCAGGCCCAATATCTCTTCTAATTGGAAATTACACTTAAAATGTAATGAGGCAACTCAAATGTTATCCTATGGGAGAGGGTGGCCCTGCAGTAGTGAAAACACCTTTAAGAGATTTTCACTACCAGTACAGGTAAAACTTAAAAGTACATGCCCAACATTTTATAAACAGTGCATCCTGCCCTTTGGTCTGTCCACGGTCTGCCCTAGGGGTGACCTATTTAAATTAGAAAGGAAAGTTTTGGCCTACTAAAAGCTATACTTTACCATGTCAATATGGCAGCTTAAAAGTACATATACACGGACTGAGATGGCAGGCATGAGGCATGGTCAAAGTGCTACGGCAGTGGGTGGCACAATCAGTGCAACTAGTGCTGTAGGCCACTAGTCCCATTTAATTAATGGGCCCTAGTCACATGTAGTGCATTTTGCTAGGGGCTTATAAGTACATTAAATATGCCAACTGTGGCTAAGCCTATATTACCACGTTTTCAGCAGGAAGCACAAGCACATTAGCGCTGGTTAGCAGTGGCAAAGCACACAGAGTCCTAAAGCCAACAAAAACGTATGTAGGAGTGAACTTAACAAGTTTAGGGATGACCCTGCAGAGAGTGCCATTTCCAACAAGTGCCTTCTATATTAACACTGTTTCAGTTAGTAATAACATGAAAGTCTAGTTGATTTAGCACACCATCTTAAATATTGCACTATATAGTTATCAGTTTGATATTTAAGTTCCTCAAACCAATAAGTGATGTGCAATATTATTGTGATTGCTTGTGACAAGATATTATTTTGTGTGGAAAAGATTAGATATGAAATAGAATCAATATAAGCATGAAACAGAACATGTTTGTGGTACGTTCATCCAATTTACTAGTACAAATAGCACAATTTGTTTGGTTTTATAATTAACCCCTTCCACGCCACGGACATAGTGGTTACGTCCAGTAGCACGACGCTGAGGTGCCACGGATGTAACCACTGCATCCTGGGATAGGCCCTCGGGGGAAGCGCGGGTGCTCCCCCTGAAGGCCTCCCCCCAGCAGGGCAGGGCAGGGCTGGAAGAGGAATCGCTTCACCTTCTTCCCCGACTCCCCCAGTGACGTCTGATGACATCACAGAGGTCAACTGCCGTCGCGCTAGGAGCAATGCTTTCAGCGTGACCCGAGGAGAAACTGATTAGTTTCTCCTCGGTACGGGGGCCAGAGGAGGCAGAGAGGCATGAAAAAGGAAGAGAAGGGAAGGAAAAGCTTTTCATTCCCTTTTAATGTCTCTCGGTGCAGGAATGCCCACTAGACACCAGGGATTTTGTTTACTTTGTGTAAACAAAGAAGGGGAGCGACCCCTTGGGGAAGGGTCGCTCCCAAAGGGGTTGCATTCAATCTCAGGCCATTTCTGCCCCCCCTGGGGCAGAAGCCACTAGACACCAGGGATTTTTTTTTATTTAAATTGATAAGGAGCGCGATCCCTTAGGCAAGGGTCACTCCTCTGGGGGCAAATTTTTTATTAGGCCAGGGATGGTTTTTTTTTCTATATTGATTAGGCCTTTTCTGCCCCCCGGGGGCAGATCAGCCTATATTAATTAGGCCGTTCAGCCCCCAGGGGCTATTTCTGGAAGACATATCTGCCCCCAAAAGGGGCCGAAAGCCCACCAGAGACCAGGGAAGATTTCTTTTTCAAAATAGGAGGGTGGAGGTATTGCCATACCCCCACCCCAAATAAATGGGGCCAAAGTTATTCTGCCCACCTGATGGGGCAATTACCCCCTGGGGGAGCATAAAGTCTACTAGATGTCAGGGAATTAAAAAAAAAAAATAGTGTGGTGGTGGCTATCAACCAATATGGGCATGGTTATGCCCCCACCCCAACTGAAGGGTCTTTCAGCTCTCCCCCCGCACACTAAAACATCTTATCCCACGGCAAGCAAGAGAGCATTTGATTATTTGGGGTTTTGGTTTTACATTTGGGCCATGAGAGCTTGGCTAACTCTCAAAATCGTCCCACTTGGAATGGTGAGTGCAACACTTTTTTGGACTTTGGAATGCTGCAATGTAGACAAATCGACAAGACCTAAACACATCTGAAAACTAAACATCTGGGTGAGTCCAGAGTGGTGTGTTTCACATGTACCCCGCACCATTTTCTTACCCACAATGCCCTGCAAACCACCAACTTTGCTGGAAATCAAACATTTTTTCCACATTTTTGTGATGGAACCTTCCGGAATCTGCAGGAATCAACAAAATTCCTACCACCCAGCATTGTCTCATCTATACCGATAAAGCTTTTGCCCAACTTGTCAACCTAAAAATGTTTTTTTTAAACTGCCCTTTTAGACCCACTTTGGTTCACCCTCAATTTTGACATGCTTTTGGCTCTTCCCTGTCACAGGCACTTGAACCACCTATACAAGTGAGTTATCATTTTTACCGGGAGACTAAGGGGAACTTTGGGTGGTAGGAAATTAGTCCCGGTGCGGTGATCCCACACAGAAATGTAGGAACAATGTGATTTTTTAGCTAAATTAGAGGTTTGCTAAGGGTTTTGGGTAAAGAAACATTGGGGAATCCACGCAAGTCACACCTCTCTGGATTCCCTCTGGTGTCTAGTTTTCAGAAATGTTTGGGTTTGGTAGGTTTGGAGGTTTCCTTATATGGCTGCTGAGCCCAGGACCAAAACCGCAGGCCTCCACCCCCGCAAAAACGAGTAGTTTAGTATTTGATCATTTTGATGTGTCCACATAGTGTTTTGGGGCATTTCCTTTTGCGGGCACTGGGCCTACCCACACAAATGAGGTACTATTTTTATCAGGAAACATGGGGGGATACTGAGTGGAAGGAAATTTGTTCCTCCTCTCAGATTCCAGAACTTTCTGTCACTGAAATATGAGAAAAAAAGTATTTTTGGGACAAATCTTGAGGTTTGCAAAGGATTCTGGGTGACAGAACCTGGTGAGAGCCACATCCTTGATTCCCCTGGGTGTCTAGTTTTTTAAAATGCACAGGTTTGGTTGGTTTCCCTAGGTGCCGGCTGAGGTAGAGGCCAAAATCTACAGCTAGACACTTTGCAATAAACACATCAGATTTCAATGTAAAAATGTGATGTGTCCATGTTATGTTTCCTGTTGCGAGCATTAGGCCTGCCCACGCAAGTGAGGTACCATTTTTATCAGGATACTTGGGGGAACAGAATAGGAAAACAAGTGTTATTGCCCCTTGTCTTTCTCTACATTTTTTCCTTCCAAATGTAAGACAGTGTGTAATTAAGACGTCTATTTGAGAAATGCCCTGTAATTCACATGCTAGTATGGGCACCCCGGAATTCAGAGATGTGCAAATAACCATTGCTTCTCAACACCTTATCTTGTGCCCATTTTTGAAAGTTTTTTTTGATAACTATTTTTCACTCTTTATATTTCAGCAAATGAATTGCTGTAAACTCCATATAGAACGAAAACCCTTTGCAAGGTGCAGCTCATTTATTGGCTCTGGGTAACTAGGGTTCTTGATGAACA
This sequence comes from Pleurodeles waltl, assembly GCF_031143425.1. Classification (NCBI taxonomy): domain Eukaryota; kingdom Metazoa; phylum Chordata; class Amphibia; order Caudata; family Salamandridae; genus Pleurodeles; species Pleurodeles waltl. Next base: position 398,517,820 of record NC_090439.1, read on the forward strand.
TACAAGCCCTATATTTCCCCACGACCAGAAGAGTCCAGCAGACGTAACAGTATATTGCTCTAACAAATCTGACATCACAGGAAAAATTACAGAGTAAAACGTTGAGTAAAATGTCTGTTTTTTTCACTTCAATTTCAATATTTTTTTATTTCAGCTGTTATTTTCTGTAGTAAAACCTTGTAGGATCTACACAAATTCCCTTTTGCTCAATTCAGAATTTTGTCTACTTTTCAGAAATGTTTAGCATTCTGGGATCCAGCATTGGTTTCACACCCATTCCTGTCACTAACTGGAAAGAGGCTAAAAGCACAAAAAATAGTAAAAATGGGATATGTCCCAGTGAAATGCCACAATGGTTTTGAAAAATGGGGTTTTCTGATTCAAGTCTGCCTATTCCTGAAAGCTAGGAAGCTGGTGATTTTAGCACCGGAAACCCTTTGTTGGTGCCATTTTCAAGGAAAAAAACACAAGCCTTCTTCTGCTGCCCTTTTTTCCAATTTTTAAAAAAAATAAAATTTTCACTGTATTTTGGCTCATTTCTTGGTCTCCTTCAGGGGAACCCACAAAGTCTGGGTACCTCTAGAATCCCTAGGATGTTGGAAAAAAAAGGACGCAAATTTGGCGTGGGTAACTTATGTGGACAAAACGTTATGAGGGCCTAAGCGTGAACTGCCCCAATAGCCAAAAAAAGGCTTTGCACCTGAGGGGGAAAAGGCCTGGCAGTGAAGGGGTTAAAGAAACCACAAAAACATGTATGCATATTTAATTTTAGCCAAAATAGATTATTAACAGTTTTTTACTTAATTCATGTGTAATACTATACACGAGTTGACATAAATGTACTAAAGAATGGTTCAATATACTGAACAACACAAAACAAAAGTCCTATTTTAGAGCATCTCTTTTGACTTTTTTCATTGTTTGAACTTCATCAAGTTCATCCTCAGGGGGGTAGGAGGTATCCTCTCATTAGCACCCATTCTGCTTCATATCTATTTAGGCCTTCTATGCTTTGGAGGAGTTTGATTCTTATCTGCAATAGAAAAACAAAAAAAAATTACAAATCTCTATACCTTTTACTTTTAGCATTAAAGGTTACATAGAAAGTAAAGATACCATTTAATATAAATATATATATATATTCAACAAAGAATAGAGAACTCTGGGTAGTTCTCAAGTTTAGGTGGACAGCAGCTCTAGTAAGGAGTACTCTGCAACACCAGCGATACTCTAGATTTGCTCACCTCAAATGTCTGTTTATCTAGCAAAGTTTTTAAGCATTGGATCAGCACAGTGCTATCCACGCCGAGCTAGATATTGACAAAGTCTTTAAGCATAGGATTGACTCAGTGTCACCCTTGCCGAGCTATAAAATGACAAAAGCCATTTACCAATCAAGGCACAGTATTACAGCTTTGGACTGGTAAAATACTGTTCAAGCCAACCTGGAAAGAGTAAAAGCAACCCCTGGTACACGTTTTGCTTTCATTAGAACTCATCAGAGAGGTTTAGCTTTGTCCAGAGACAAGGGAGCACCCAGTATAAGTCAAAACAAACCCCTTTCTGTGTTAGAGTGACGCATAAATTATGCAAAACAGAATAGAGAACTCTGGGTAGTTCCCAAGTTTAGGTGGAGAGCAGCTCTAGTAAGGAGCACTCTACAACACCAGCAACACTCTAGATTTGCTCACCTCGAATGTCTGTTTGTCTAGCAAAGTTTTTGAGCATTGGATCAGCACAGTGCTATCCACGCCGAGCTAGATAGTGACAAAGTCTTTAAGCATAGGTTTGACACAGTGTCAACCTTGCCAAGTTGTAAAATGACAAAAGCCATTTACCACTCCAGGCACAGTATTACAGCTTTGGACTGGTAAAACACCGTCCAAGCCAACCTGGAATGAGTAAAAGCATCCCCTGACATGTGTTTTGCTGTCATTAAAGCTCATCAGAGAGGTTTAGCTTTGTCCATGCACAAGGGAGCACATCGTATAAGTCAAAACAAATCCCTTTCAGGGTTAGAGCGACGCATAAATTATGCAAAAAAGAATAGAGAACTCTGGGTAGTTCCCAAGTTTAGATGGAGAGCAGCTCTAGTAAAGAACACTCTGCAACACCAGCGACACTCTAGATTTGCTCACCTCAAATGTCTGCTAAACTTTGCTAGATAAACAGACATTTGAGGTGAGCAAATCTAGAGTGTCGCTGGTGTTGCAGAGTGCTCCTTACTAGAGCTGCTCTCCACCTAAGCTTGGGAACTACCCAGAGTTCTCTATTCTTTTTTGCATAATTTATACATCACTCTAACCCTGAAAGGGATATATATTTTTATATATATATATATATATATATATATATATATATATATATATATGTACGGTTCATGCCATGAGGCGTAGTACAACAAAACAGGGAGCGGTCTAGTACCCACCCTTGGGCAGTCAGCCTGCACTGAGTGGAGAGCCTATTCAAGTCCATTAATGTAAAGGATGAACAAGAGAGGGGCAGATATACATCCCTGGTGGACGTTTCCACTGTTGCCAAAGTGCTGGGTGCAATCCGCAACCTGTGAATACCACACTAAAGCTGAGGTTTTGGTATACAAGTTTGATAAAAGATGTACAATGTCTGGATCCATCCCCATCACAAGAAGCAGGTCCAACAGTTTCCTGAGTCTGACCCTGTGAAAGGTGGACATGAGGTCCATAAATACCAGGTGAAGGAATTCAGGCCAGACAACAGTATACTTATATATGATTAAATATAAATGTAAGTATTGATCCGTTGTTGATTTGCCTGGCCGAAAGCCATATTGCACCTCAAGAAATATATAATTGGTGTCTGCTTTCAACATCAAACTCTTTAGGAGTACCCTCCCAAGGACCTTCACCTCTGCGTCAATTAGTGATATCTGCTGATTGCAATGTGAGTTGTTTGTGTCCCATACATAAATATCGGTACAGCAGTAGACCATGAGTCCCTCCATCCTCCCTTACTGTGGCATTGTGAGCCATTGTCAAGGCTGGCCACCAGATCAATGTTGTCCACAAACAAGTCAGATTGTTTGTTCAGGTTCTGGGGCCTTATTGTGAGATAACACCTGTGTACCAACGACATAAAACAGTGCAGTTACTTTGGCAAAACAAGGTCTATTTATCGTCCTCCTAACCAGTGAGTAAATCTATACATACCTATTTGCACTTAGGGGGTCATTCTGACCCTGGCGGTAAAAACCGCCAGGGCCAACGACCGCGGGAGCACCGCCAACAGGCTGGCGGTGCTCCCATGGGTACCGCCGCGGTCAGAAACGGAAAACCGCTGCCCTGGGGAATCCTCCATGGCGGCGCAGCTTGCTGCGCCGCCATGGGGATTCCGAGCCCCATACCGCCATCCTGTTCCTGGCGGTTTTGGCCGCCAGGAAGAGAATGGCGGTATGGGGTGTCGTGGGGCCCCTGGGGGCCCCTGCAGTGCCCATGCCAATGGCATGGGCACTGCAGGGGCCCCCGTAACAGGGCCCCACAAAGATTTTCAGTGTCTGCCATGCAGACACTGAAAATCGCGACGGGTGCAACTGCACCCGTCACACCCCTTCCACTCCGCAGGCTCCATTCGGAGCCGGCATCCTCATGGAAGGGTGTTTCCCGCTGGGCTGGCGGGCGGCCTTCTGGCGGTCGCCCGCCAGCCCAGCGGGAAACCCAGAATACCCACGGCGGTCTTTTGACCGCGCAGCGGTATTCTGGCGGGCCCCGCCAGGCCGACGGCTACCGCCACCGGCCAGGGTCAGAATGAGGCCCTTAGTGTCTCAATATTTTGTTCTCCGAAGTTTTTGACATGATATTTTGTCCACACAATATTTTCCACTTTGATATTGTACTAGACACTGTTTATATTTCTCTCATACACTTTGATACACAATGAGTTGACTTAGTATACTATGTATAAAGGCAGGCTGAGACACTGGCCCTCATTACGACCCTGGCTGTCGGTGATAAAGTGGCTGTAATACCGCCAACAGGCTGGCGGTAACTACTGCCAAATTATGACCATGGCAGAAAGATCTCCAAAAGACAGCCAATGTACCACACTGACCACCAGGGTGGAAGCAACATGCACCACAGCAGTAGTCGCTTACAGCCAGGCGGTTCCGCCCATCATATTACAACACAATCCACCACCTTTCCGGGGAGGTACCAACGACATCAAAAGCCTACCAGAAACGGACCTCAGAAGTGAAATGACTCACCCTTGGAGACACAGGGAAGAGCCACGCCACCATGGAACCCGATGTGCATGTTTTTCCTATAATATTCTACGTTCTGCTCCTCCGCGAACACCGAAGACGACGACAGTGAGTACAGCCGCCTAGCACACATGGGAAGCGGAGAGGAAAACAAGAGTGACACACACGTAATATATACACCCCACACACACACACCATACACACAACCAGCTGCACAAGAAAACAAGTTAATCCCCCTAAATCGGCTGATTAATGCAAGGACAAAAATAATTTACCAAAGTAAATGTAATAAGATCAACACAGTATAAATAATAATTTAGGCAATGTAACAGGTACATGTACAGAACAAGGGGCACAGCCCAGTCCTCATTTTTCTTGGGCCACATGCCCCACTTGTCACCTGCATCAACACAGAGAGAACACTGCAGGGGCCTCAGTTGGTAAATAGGAAGGCACCTCAGGGGGACGGGGGGCACCTCAGCCGGGAGCGGAAACAAGACCACTGGTTCTGGAGGGGGCAACATGCCCTGTGCTTGGTCCTGGGGAGTGCAAGGCCACAGTCTCTGGAGTGGGTGTCTTGCCTACTGGTTCTGGAGGGGGCAACATGCCCTGTGCTTGGTCCTGGGGAGTGCAAGGCCACAGTCTCTGGAGTGGGTGTCTTGCCCACTGGTTCTGGAGGGGGCAACATGCCCTGTGTTTGGTCCTGGGGAGTGCAAGGCCACAGTCTCTGGAGTGTATGTCTTGCCCACTGGTTCTGGAGTGGAGAGGCCGCACAGCAGCCCATGGACGCAGGATCACATTTTGTCCACCGGCGGGAATGGCGGCCCTATGTTGGTGGTGGTGGGAGGCTCTGGCACATCCCCTGCATCCTCAGATGGATGCACTGTGGTGGTTCTGGTGGTGGGGGCAGGCTCCTGCACATCCCCTGCACCCTCGGATGGATGCACAACCATGCTTGTTGGTGGGGGCTCCGTAACAGCTGCTGGTGCAGGCTGCTTGCCCTTCTCGCCTGCTGGTGCAGGCTCCTTGGCCTTCCTTCCTGCTGGTGCAGGCTCCTTGCCCTTCCTGTATGCTGGTGCAGGCTCCTTCCCCTTCAGTAATTGTGGCCTGGATTCCTTTCCACCACGAGTGGTTGTGGATGAAACTGGGCTTGTGCACTGCGTGGCTGAGGTGCTTGGCTGGGTTCGTGATACCCTGGCCATAAGTGCAGGACGGGGGAGGAGTAGGAAAGAGGTCAATAGTGGATAGAAACAGTTTTTTAGGGACATTGGGGTGGGAAGAGGGAGAAGGAATGGGAGTGGAGGATGAGGGAGTGGTTGTTGGAGGTGTCTGTATGCTGGATTTAGGTGCATGGGCTGAATACTGTTGTGAGGTGGATGGCTGTTGGGTGTTTGAGTGCTTGCGTTTGTGTACTTTAGGGGGGCAGACACAGTGGGAGAGGACACAGGGGACGTGTGCATGGATGTTGTGGAGGTGACTGCCAGTGAGTTGTGTGTTCTGCTTGGTGTGGTGATGATGCTGATAGTGAATGATGATGTAGTGCATGCAGGTGTGAGTGTGGACACAACTAGGTTGGAAGTGGAGGAGGAGGAAGAGGGGGAGACAGTGGAAATAGTGGATGTTGTTGTGTCTGCAACTAGATGGTGTTTGTGTGAATGTCTGTGGGATGAAGTGTGGTGCTTGTGTTTGCCTGTGACAATCTTCGGTGTTGTCTTGTGTGCATGCTCATCTGTATGTGTGCCTGGGATGGGTTGGGGTTGAGGAGAATTGGACTGGGCAGTGGAAGTTGGAGGGGGAATGCTAGAAACAGGGATAATGGCTGCCATCAGAGAGGAGGCCAGAGCCTGAATCGATCTCTGTTGGGCTGCCAATCCAGTGTGAATGCCCTCCAGGAATGCATTAGATTGTTGCATATGGGCTGCCAGCCCCTGGATGGCATTCACAATGGTTGACTGCCCTACATAAATGAATCTCAGGAGGTCAATAGCCTCCTCACTCTGGGCAGCAGAGCTTACTGGGGCGGTGCCTGAGGTGTCTGGGGTGAAGGGGATGCCCACCCTCCTGGGTGAGCAGGCACAGGCAACTCGATGAGGGGCTGCTGGGAGGGTAGTGCTGGTACAGGGTGGCAGCTGTACCTGTAGCTGGGGTGGTCACAGAAGTGTCCGCCACCACCAGGGAGCGTCCATCAGAGGAGGTATCTGTGTGTGAAGTGTCCCCTCTAGTCTCTGCTGTGGTGCTCCCCTCGCCTTCTGTCCCACTGGTACTCTTAGCATCGTTGGACTCTGCCTCCTGGGTCCTATGGGATGCAGAGCCCTCTGTCGCCGGTGCCTCTGCTCCTCCTCCAGATGATGCTAATGCATATAAGGACAGGATGACAAATCAAGAAAGGGGGGAAAGAGACAAAAGATACACTGGGTCAATGGCTGCACCAACACCACCATTGGAGTACACAGCACCCTCACAAACAGGAAACAGGCCTACGCACTATGCATTGCACTACCAGTGATATTGCTAGCCACCAAAGCATGGGGAGGGGCACACAGTGGCAAATGCAGCACATCTGGGACTTACGCAGCCCTGACCAGTAGTGGATACCTATGAGCTAAGTAGCAGGATTATCCCTTCAGAACCTTAGCCACGAGGGGACCTATGCTGCAATGTCAGGCCTGGCCTAGGGGCACCCACTGACACACATCCACCACCCATATATCACCCTACCATGCATAAGTTGTAATGATGGGCACCGTACTCACCCCCTTGTGGCTGCTATGATGCCCTCAAGCACCCATCCAGCTCTGGATAGACCACCACCAGCATGCGGGCCATCAGGGGGATCAGGGTTTGACGGGCACCCCTTCCTCCTTGGGGGGCTATCCCCAGCAGGGCCTCCGCCATCTTCCGTGCCCAGCGTCTCAGGCCTTCCCACCGTTTGCAACAGTGGGTGCTCTGCCTGCCATAGACCCCCAGGTCTGCATCTCCTTGGTGATGGCACGCAATATACCTTTTGTTGGGCGCTGAGCACAGAGGCAATACGCACAGGGAAATACCATTAGACAATGAATACAGCCTGTTACACATATGTCCCACCATACCCGTTTCCATCACCATTGGCACACACATAGCCCATCACACAACCTGTACGCTGCTAAGAGGACATCCACCCACCCCCTTACATGAGGCCTTCACACACACCACGCATCCTTCCCACATGGTGTACTCATATGTTGGTCTGGAAGACCCATACAGCAGTCTGTACTGGGGTAGGACCCCATCCAGTAGTCTCTCCAACTCCCCTGAGGTGAAGGCTGGGGCCCTTTCTCCGGTCACACGGGCCATGGTAGGTTCCAGACACAGGTCACAGCAGCACATGCAGTGTAGGTCCTCTCTTATGGAAGGTCAGGTAGCAAGTAAGGAATATGATAGAAAATGGCGGTCACGTCCGTGCGGTGCATACCATGACCGCCGGCGTAGATCACCATTGGACACTGTACCTAATAGGGCCCAATGTTAACCAATGAGGAGTTGCACAGCGGTTCTCGATGCCTCCTGCAACGGCGCACAACATCAGCAGAATTACCTCACTTCCACCTGTCCCTCCACACAGGACAGGTGGACTGTCCCTCCTGCAGCCACCTATTCTCCTGCACGTTGTCCAGGATCTGGCCCATCGTGTCCTTGGAATGTTGGTAGGCTCCCAGGATCTCGGAGAGTGCCTCCTTGAGAGTCGGTTTCCTAGGCCTGACCTCCCCCTGGTGCACAGCAGTCGTCCTAGTGTCCCTGGTGGCCTGTGCCTCTGTCCCCAAACCATGTGCCCACTGCCACTGACCCCAGTTCCCTAATTGTCTTGGGGGCGAGGTGTGGCCTGGGTCCCTCTAGAGGTGGGCACACTGTTGATTGACATGTCCTGGGGACAGAGGTGTGGGTATGCTGGGTGGGTGCAGTGGCGGTGTTTCCTGATGGGGGAGGCTCTGTGGGGGTGTGTGACTGAGCCTGGGTAACCGGCTGTCCAGTGGTCCCTGATGGGCCAGGTAGGTCATCCAGATCCTGAACACCAGAGTTGCTGTCATAACTGTGGGCCTCATCAGTTGGAGGACTGGATAGTGCTGGAACCTCCTCTCTGCTGACGTTGGCTGGGGTACCTGTGGGGATGTAAATGATGTGTTATCATTTATGTGCCTGACATATTGTACATCTGTGGCTTCCCCTCTATGGTTGGATTTGCCCTGCCAGCTTTCACTTGTGTATGTTAGTGTATGGTGTGATTGTTAGTTCTCTATAGTGTGCATGCTTTAGTGATGAGTATCCATGCAGGGCTGTGAGGGGTGTCCAAGCATTGGTACAACATGCAGGGCTTGGCATTGGGATGAGTGAGATGTGATGGTGGGGTGTGTGGGATATAGTGGAGTGATGGGAGTGAGGGTGAGGGTATGTGATGGAATGCAGGTAGGGGGTGATAATAGTAGAGAGTTGACTTACCAGATTCCAGTCCTCCTCCAACTCCAGCCAGGCCCTCAGAATGCAGTATTGCCAAGACTTGCTTCTCCTATGCTGTGAATTGTGGGGGAGGAGGTGGTCCACCACCAGTCCTCTGTATAGCGAGCTGGTGTCTTGCTGCTATGGAATGTACCTTCCCCGTAGGTCGTTCCACCTCTTCCTGATGTCATCCCTAGTTCTGGGGTGCTGTCTCACGGAGTTGACCCTGTCCACGATTCTCTGCCATAGTTCCATCTTCCTGGCTATTGATATCTGCTGCACCTGTGCTCCAAATAGCTGTGGCTCTACCCTGACGATTTCCTCCACCATGACCCTTAGCTCTTCCTCTGTGAAACGGGGGTGTCTTTGTGGTGCCATGGGTGTTCTGTGAGGTGTGTTGGTGATGGTGTGTTGGGTAATGTGTTGGGGTGTGTGATGTGGAGTGCGTGAGTGGTGTATAGGTGTGAGTAATGTGTGGCTCTAGTTGGATCAGTGGTCTTGGTGTCTTTCTCGTGGCAATGGTTCGTAGTCATAAAGGGTTGTGGGTTATGTAGGTGTGTGTTTTATAGTGATGTGGGTGTGTGTGTGTGGTGTGGTGTGTGTATGGGTGTCAGGTATGTGTTGTTTGAATTGCCCAATGTAGTGTTGTTTTGTTTGTGGATGTCCATTGTGAGTGCGGCGGTATGTACCGCCAATAGTTTACCACCATTGAATGTCCACCGTGGTGATTCGTGGGTCATAATGTGGTCGGTGTTGTTCTGTTGCCGTAATGGTCTGGGTTTTGATACCGCCACTTTATCATTGACCTTTGGGTTGGTGGATTAGTGTGTTTGTCTGTATTCTGTCGGATTGGTTTGTGTGTGTCATGATATGGTGAACGGATTTCCGCTGCAGTAAGTTGGCGGCCGTCAGCATGGCGGAAAGTGGGATGCTGCTAGTGTCATAATAAGAGCCATTGTCTTTTATGGAGGAACATGTCACCAACCACAAACACAACACATACTTAATATCATGGATATGTGGGCATATGTACAGAAAAACACACATACATACACCACTTTTATAATAAAAAACAAACAAGGTCAATACCTGTCTCCACTCTCAACTAGTCTCTCCTTTTGTTGGCGAGACAGCTATTAATGCCTGGTCATCACATACTTTCACTCTATGCCCAGTCGTCCCATAGTATAGTCACTTGATTCTGGTGACACTGCTCTTCTGGCTCAATTTTCATAGGTAGTGTATGATCAATAGAGTAGTCTTTGCAAATTGACTGAATTCTATGTCACTTTGCTGGAATTGTGAGAGGAGACAGGTAGTCATTTTTCATGAGGAATTATTTATCACATTGTGTGTCAGTGTGTGGCCCTGATGATTTTTCAACTGACATAAATTCGAAAGCTACTGAGACGTGCAGTGCTTCTATCTTTAAAATTGATAGACACTCTGAATTCTATACTATGCTAGACTACACTTTAGAGAGATACTCCCATGGTAACAAATAGCTACAGGTATGTCCTGGGCTACTTGTTGAAAAGCTTTTGTTCACTAAGTAGTTAGGAGCCTCATAAAGAGAGCCAGGGTGTGGGGTTTAAATTTTGATACCCAATGTAAGCAGTACTCTACATAATGTTCATTCTGGGAGGGGTGTTGATTTAATGGAAATTCTTTGTTAAACCCTGGCAATCTCTTGTTTAAAGAAGATTTACTAGGTAATCTGCCATTATGGGTTTCATTATTCACTTAATTCCTCATTTCCCCAGGTGTTTTTGTGCAGGTTATATCCCCTTTTAGCATCCAAAATCTTGTGCTGAAAGTAAACAGACACTCAGGTCCTCATTTACAAGAAAGTGGCACATCAGCTCTGATGTTCCACTTTTCTTGTGTCGCCCTGTGCCCCCCTAATGTCACCATGTTAGCGTTGTACAGTATTTTTTATACAGCACACCATGGCATAGGTTAGAACAATAGCTTCAACATTTATGACCCTATTGTGGCGCTTTGCTAGATTAGCGCCATAAATTATAGTCCAGCAAAGCATGGGGGGCATTAGATACAATGGGGATGTCAGTTTAACACCTGCCCTAAAATGACCTTTAAATGCATTTAAAATGATTGGAAAATTGGTGCTGTGAAATCTTGAAGATTTCATTGCTCCCTTTTTCAGGGCCTTCCTGTGTGGGAATGCCTCTCTTGCATAAATTATATCTGGCACAGGTAAAATGTGGGACAGGAAGTTACAAAGTGGCACAATGCAACCATTGCACCACTTTGTAAATATGGCAGCCTCATTAATGCTGCCTTAGTGTAAAAAAAATGATGCTAGGGTGGCGCAAGAAGGCACAAGGGACTTGTAAATGAGCCCCTCAATGTTTCAAAGTAGTTCATAATTTAAATTGGACCAATAAACGTTGTTACTAGCTGCATTTGAATTACAAGCTATAGTTTTTCCCAAGAGAGTCTTCAGGGCCCTGTATGAACCATGCCGTGACATGCTAACATGTGTAAAAGGGATAGACTGTTAAACTAATCTATGCTCAGAAAAATATGTCGCATTTATATGGTGATGCCAAACTATAACTTATGTCTGACTGGTCAGTTTAGTTCAGTTTCTGTATGGCTTCATGTTAGTCACACTGCCTTTATTCCATCAGCTACATTTGAAGATGATCAGACGCCCCACCAACATATCTATAGATTGGCATGAACGGCTGTCATTGTGATTCCTAGTAATGTAGAGAAGGTTTCATGGATGGCTTTCTTGAACAAGAGGGCCATTTGTAAAAATTTTACAAAGTGTTGTAATTTTCATAATAAAACTCTCAAAGCGGCTGGATATTTTTGAAAAATAAAATGACCTAATGATCCCCATAGTGTGGGAGTCCTTTTTTTTTATTCCCTCACCAGCAAGATATACCTGATGGTGACAAAAACCTTGCACCCATTCAAAATAGGGCCATTGGTCCATTGGAGACAGATTTACGCCAATTGAGTTAATTTTCATTTTTCACTGTAAACCTGGCATTCCATTCACATGTAACTTGGGCGAGTGAACCAAAAGCTTGGAGGAGAGGGCACTCTGTAGCCGTTGCATCAGAATACCTTTTGTGCCAAAACCTAAATCAGCTCGTCTAAATCAAGCAATGCAGCATGCTGTATGTAGGTATGTTTCACTAAAATGGTATTGGTGTGAGTCAGGTCCCTTTTAAGCTGTTGGTTTTGGGAAGAAAGGCTCAGACTGGGAAAGTTCAAATTGCCCGCCCATGTCATCATGTTGGCCACCTATCTTTGGCATCGTACCTTGGTCCCAAATTCTATGGTGGGACCTAGGGCCTGATTTAGATTTAGGGGGAATGGTACTCCATCACAACGAGCTGCTTATTCCGTCCACCTTCTTACAAGTGCATAATGTCCTAATCCACTTTTTAAAAGGTGGACAGGGTATTTGTTGCATTTGTAACAAAAAAACAGTGACTAAAAGTCTAAATTAGGCACTTGCTCTATTTTTTGGAGATTGGATTCCTCTAACGGGTAAAGGTGGCAGGTTACATGTGAATAGCACTACAGGAGACAAGATACCTTTTCTCCAAGGTTCTGCTGAAGCAGATTTATTGCTCTAAAGAAGTTCCAAGGAGGACAAACCTGTTTCTTCAGACCAAGATGGTTGCACATTCACTAGATTAACTCTGGTGGTAGGTCTCAGTCCTTTGGAGCTCTGACAATCCAAAAATGTTCTAAGTCCCAATTTCGCAGATCTCATTTTCTTTCACCCTCACCTAGGGCTTCCGGATATCAAAGTAAGATGTTTGTAATTTTAGAGCTTGATCCTGTCAAGGCTGTCCAGGAACCAAGGGAGGTCTATTTTTTGGCTTGTTGTGTCCCCGTAGCATCACAAGAGGGCAGTCAAATGAACCTTCGAGTCCACTTATTTTTCCTGAGTCCAAGATGGAGCAGGTCCAGCCCTTCAGGGTTTCTATCAGATCACATAAAGAAATGTTTAAGTCCTAACATGTTCTGATCTGTTCTGTTCTACCACAGGTCCGGTAAGTGATTAGAGAAGGGTGGGTGCAAGACTTGTGAGGACCAGCTAGTGAGTGAAATCCACACATGGCTCCTCCCTATCAGATGTAGTTAAAGTTTCATGGGACAACCCTATACATTAGTTAGTTTAGTCGAAATAACGTTTGCAGTCTACTGATGATGATGATCATGATAAATATTTATAAAGCACAAGAAATACCCAGAAAAGACTATCCTGGCACTAGAAATACACCTAATTGTTTTAATAGACTTAACAGATTTAATGTGATTGGGCTCAGCCTGCAGGTATAAATCTATTCTATCACTTATAGTTGAGAAATTAAAAATATCTTCTCCACTTATAAGCATCATTACATTGAGAAATGTAAAGTAGAAGGGTATCAGCAGATCATAAAAGTCTAGAATGTATCTATGAAGCTGAGAGTAAATAATCACCATGCAGTGCTGAGAGAAGGCGCTGTTGGCATTGCTTATGAATTTAAACATCACTCTCTTATTTACTTAAAGCCAGTGTAAACTATGGAATATGTGTCTGTGTGACCAAGTTGTTGCAATTCATGGAAGTCAGAATTGTTACTGCCTGTTTCAGAACACATTGCAAGTGGGTCAAAGTTTTAAAAGGAAGGACAAAATGTAGTGCTTTGCAGTATTCTAGTTGGGAGACATTGACAGGACTATGGGGGTTATTCTAACTTTGGAGGAGGTGTTAATCCATCCCAAAAGTGACGGAAAAGTGACGGTTTTACCACCAGGCGTATTACGAGTCCATTATATCCTATGGAACTCGTAATACGGCTGGTGGTATATCCGTCACTTTACGGTCACTTTTGGGACGGATTAACACTCCTCCAAAGTTAGAATAACCCCCTATGTTTTGCACTTATATTGGAAACAGAGGAAGCACTTTATAGAGCATTCACATGACATTGAATTTGCATTAACATGTTTTTCAACACTGAGTTGACTGTCTATGAAGAAACTCAGGGGCAGATTTAAGAAAAGAAAAGACTTAAGAAAAGTTGTGTTCTACCTCCACCATGCGTGCGCTGGCGCATGTTAGAGGGCAATAGTATCAACATTTTTTACACTATTGATGTACTGTACAGGTGTAGTGCCACAATCTTGTCACTAACCCTGGACAGTACATAGGGCCCCATTATAAATAATGGTATGCCCCCTGTTAACACCTGCTCTAAGCAGGCATTAGAAATGCTGCAAAAAATTGTGCAAAGAAATCTTTTAGATTCATTTGAGCCATGTTTTCAGCCCTCAAGGGAATGCCCCCTTGCATACATTATGCCTTGGAGCAGGCATAATGTGAAATATGGAGTTACAAAGTGGTACAATGCATGCATTACGCCACTATGTAAATCTGGAGCAGAGATTTTGCCATCATTGGGCCACATTAGCATAAAGCAGTTTATGCTAATGAGGCACCACGAGGCCCTCTTAATGCTGGGCCTCAGTACTTTAGCAGAAGCTAACAGTGTAGGAGGCTCTCACAATTTGGCAGGGCACTAATTTTGAGTTTAAGAAATTGTCAAATGGCCAAAAATCTGAAGTTATGTTTTATCCACATTCAATTACAAGGCATTTTTGCATATATTTTGGATCACTAAAAAACACACAGGAATGAACATTAATCTCACCTTTAGTAACAATACATCAATCATGAGTGGTGTATTTCTGCTGCATAGTGAATGACATAGAACTTTTTAAATTTATTTCATTAGATGCCTTGCCTACAATACAAAATGATCATATAGTAATGATTTTGGTTTTATAGATATGGTTTAATTTGCTAAATAAGTCACAAAGAGTGGTTGATGGGTTTAATATTTTAATCACATCATTGTCATTGAATATTGTCATCCTCATCTTCAATTTTGGTTTTAATTTTGGCATAAATGTAGGGTTTGAGAAAAGGAACATTCGGTTTGATTTATTTTTGTCTTTGATAACATTGTTGGCATATTCCTATTCATGATAAAAGACAATTTTACAATTAGAACTGCTATTTTTCTCTACTTTGACTGCATTATCAAATGGCAAGTAGCTGAGAATGTTCTAAATGTTTATTTTCTGCTGTCACTAATTAACCAACCCTATATATTTCAACTACAGTATGCTCTACATTATTTCACTCACTGAAAAGGCTTATAAAGAATCTACTTTATTTACTATGACCACAATACACTAATATCATGATACAAAGTACCCTTGAACTCTTGACTTATCCATACATTCTAGGAGTACATTAGGAGTAAGACAACTTATATCTAAATCAAGAGTAAGGGCCTCATTACAAGGTTGGCGGGCCACCCGGCAGCCCACCAGCCCCATGGAGAGCAGACCACCACTGTCCCGGAGGTTTTCTCTGGTCAGTGCAGTGGGAAAGGTGCAGCTGCATTGTTGCTGGATCATAGTAGGCCCAGGGGCAATGCTGCTGCTTGCAGACAGTGCATATTTCGAGGGTGCTGAGCAGGGGGACCCCTGCACTAACTTTCTGCCAGCCTTTTCATGGTCGGCAAACTGCCATGAAAAGACTGACGGAAAACAAGGTTGTAATCAGCATAGCGGTGCTGAGTTCAGCGCTCTCATTGGTGACTACAACCAAGACCTTTGTCAGCCCATTGGTAACCATTTTCCTGGCAGAGATAGTAGTACTGTGTTGGCTCCGGCTGCCACGGTAATAATGTGGCAGTTGGACCGCCACCTTGAGTCTGGAGGTCCGGGGATCGCCAGAGTCATAATGATGCCCTGAGTCTGGAGTGATGCAAGAATAGTCTATACATACCCATAGGAAAGCTTTTGAGTATATTAGAAAACATGAAAATATATGACTATTCCATTTGTTGACTTTTACTTTTCGGTTACGTATGATCCCCTTTTAGATTTATTATAGAAAGATGAAAGTTGTTAAAACTCACATAAGATAATATTTGCTCTTCTAAACTTTGCCGGACAATCAGCAGTGCCTTTGCACCAGGCACCTTGATACTAATCCTACCCTAATAATTATGGCATCTATTGACATGGGTATGTTACTATATTAATAATTTTATATTTTAGATAAATCTTTCACTAATATCTCAAAATATCTTATATTTATTCTGTATGACATATGATGTGCTCTAGAATTTATAGAGTACTACATGGTGAATGTCATAAAAAGCAATAGTCCTACAAACGTTTAAACTGTGACACCATTAATTTTCTGACCTACATGACTTTGTGTTTAATACATCCAATTCCTGTGCTGTAAGTATTTTATTATAGAGCAGATCACTGAATTTTCTTTTGCTGTACAACAATGATGAAAATCATAATCAGCTTACTACACAAATGCCACAGATGTATTTGGTATAAAAATCGGATCGTAATCAACATTACAACCTTACTCTTCAGGAAGCATTACACACTAAAGATTTAACGATACTAGCTAACCATCACCTAGCTGGATTAGGGTCAGGGTCCTAATAATATGCTTGTTGAGTGCACCTGCTCAGTTCAATTACTATCCTCCCTAATGTTATTTTCTTACTGCTTTCTCCCCTCCTATTTCTTTCTACAATTATGCACACATTGCCTCTGGTATTCACTGCCAGTACTGCCTTGCCTGTGTGATCTTACTATTATTTATATTCAAAATGCTACCTAGCTAGGCCCATATTTAGGTCACCTTGCTGCACGTGCCTGCCCTGCACTGCCCTGTGTAACTGACAAATGACAGAATTACGCCGTATTTATCCAAAATGGCACACTCCTGTCCTTTACCCTGCGCTGGTGCCTTTATGGCAACCGAGCGCCAAGGCAGGCACCCTTGCACCCTGGTGCAAGAGTGCCTCTGTTGCAGGTAGGATTGTTTTTGGGCAGAAAGGTACACCTTTCTGCCCAAAAACAATCATGAGAGGCATGTCACTCTTCTTTGTGTGCTGCAGAGTGCAACACCCAGAGAGAGGAAAGAAAAGGAGAAATAAACACATTTCTCCTAATTACACCTCTTACAAGTCCTTGTAAATATAGGAATGTGTCAAAATCCATAGGAGTTGCATTGGAACACCCAAAACACTGCACAGGGAACGTCTACGTAGGGAAAAGTCAGACAACTCTGCATAGCCTTAGTCTATTATTTGTGAAACCATTCAAAGCCATGCAACGTGGCTTTGCATGGGTTCAAAAACATGACTTAATGGTTTGTGTCACACATGTACCACATTCGGTGTTGTAAGCATGGCGAAACCCACGCATAAATATGCCCCATAGTGTCAAGTTGTTGTCATTTATTTGCTTCATTCTCATAGATTCTTACCCTGACGGGTTTTAATCTCTCTCATTTTCTTACTTAGGGCAACTATGATGCCTG
This sequence comes from Pleurodeles waltl, assembly GCF_031143425.1. Classification (NCBI taxonomy): domain Eukaryota; kingdom Metazoa; phylum Chordata; class Amphibia; order Caudata; family Salamandridae; genus Pleurodeles; species Pleurodeles waltl. Next base: position 398,534,937 of record NC_090439.1, read on the forward strand.
CTCTCCTATCTGCTCTGTTTACAACTTCACCTGATGAGGACCACTCAGACCTTCCTTCCGCCATGGTCTCTAAACTTCTAAATCTGCCTATAAAATGCTTATAAGCCACCACTATTTTGCTTTTATTCTCACTGTACCTGCCTCTCTCATCTTGTTTGAAAGACTTTCAACTTCATCTAACTCTGTATTAGGGCTGCTAGCTTAATTGTTGCTCTTTCTGTCTAGGCTGACCCTAGCACATGTCCTTGCTGTACCATCTATTATGTTTGAACCCTTCTTTATCTCACATTAGCTATGAAGACACAATTCTAAAATTTCTTGTATGTTTCTGAATATTTGCGCCACAAAGATGGCTGTACCAACTATATTCCCTTTTCTACAGCCTACAAACACTTTTTTGTGACACACCTACTAGATGATGGCGTTGTGTTATTTTTCTCACCTCATGTCGTGACTTTCTTGAAAAAGGGCCTCTCGACAATGACATCTCCTTTGCTCTTAGGCTGGCCTTTAGGCAAAGGCAAGCCAGCTTTCTCCACATGACCCCACCCACAAAGTAATCCAGCATTATACAATGTCATTTAAAATAATCTGTTTGCAATAGGCACATCTTATCAATGTTTCTGTTATGGGTGGTTTCCTTCACTCATGAAGAAGGAAAGAGAAAGAGATTGACAATCTGTTTCCATAGCCCAAAATCTTCATCACTGATAATCCTTGCAGTTGAACAGCATCAGAGCATGGCAGAGGGAAATACTTTGTATGTGTTTGACTTCAATTGTACCCCAATCTTGCATGCTCTTTATCTATTTGTGTAAAGCACCAGTGAAGACTGGATGGTGATGCTGATAAGGAATTTTGTACCATAACTCACTCTAATGACAGACTCGTGCTTAGCTGAATCCTCCAGATCCATTCTCCTAATATTTGCAAAAATTTTGATATTGTCAGCACCAGGATTGCAGTGATGTGGTAGGTCTATGGGCATTGTCTGTGAAGGCGTCCAAAACACAAAGTCAACAGTCTATCGCGATCCCTCAAATCCTAAAATGCTCAAGCCAAATAGGGATTATGTCGGAGACTTTTCGAGACAGTATTTTTACAATATATTAGAGGTACTCTGATTTCCACATATGCTTGGTAGTTGCTATACTTGGTTATTTTTTAATTACTGAATATGAGTGCCAAAGTAGAGTAGATTTGGAATTTCTAGGTTCTGATAGATTGCCATAGATCTGCTGATTTTACCTAAAAGCAAGAAACATGTTCACCACATTCTTAGAAAAGAAGGACATTTAATTTCCTTCAGGCTCCATTTGTTTTTATCCCTTTTACAAGGATCACAACAATAATAAACAAGTGAGGTGGGAGAACCTTGTTAATTGTAAACACCGTTAGAAATAACTTTCATCACCATTAAACACCCTTGAGGGACCTGATGGGCATGCAGTGCTGGCCTAATGAGGAACTGCCCGATGATGAAGCATGCAACCAATCTCAGTGGATGAGGGCTTTTTGTCCAAAATATAAACATTTCCCCAAACCTTTACTCTCTCTGGATACAGTAGCAGTGCTTATCTGGAGGATTAACAGGACCAGGATACTCATTATTTCACTAGTTAACCAGGAGTGTTTATGCTGAACCTTTATTACTCCCCATCCCTCTAACTGTTCATGATTATCTTTAAATTGTCAGCCAGTGACTTCTGAAAGTGGGATCTGGGAGGCAAAGTTCGGGGGTCCTACTGATGTCTGTTTATTCTTGTACTCACTACTGCCAGAATCCTTCCTCTATAATTTCAAGTTCAGATTTTTTTTTTATATTTCAGGGGCCCAGTCTCAGTCCATGGCTCTCCAGTTCCATGTCACCCCAACTCTGGCACCTGCTTGAGCTTCACTTAACTCACTGTTCATTGTCCATGTTCATCTTCAATAGGTTTTAGGAGACAGAGGGGGTCATTCTAACCCTGGCGGTAAAAACCGCCAGGGCGAACGACCTCGGTAGCACCGCCAACAGGCTGGCGGTGCACCGCTGGGCATTCTGACCGCGGCGGTTCAGCCGCGGCCAGAAACGGAAAGTCGGCGGTGTCCCGACGACTTTCCGCTGCCCTTGAGAATCCTCCATGGCGGCGGAGCGTGCTCCGCCGCCATGGGGATTCTGAAACCCCCTACCGCCATCCCGTTCCCGGCGGTTCACCCGCCGGGAACAGGATGGCGGTAGGGGGTGCCGCGGGGCCCCTGGGGGCCCCTGCAGTGCCCACGCCAATGGCATTGAGTCCTGGCCTTGTTTGTTCTGAAGATCAAAAGACAAAGGGAATATGATTCCTCTTGCTAAGGCAAGCAGGAGGTAGGGAACATGGGATGGGCTCAAAAGACCTTATCAGGGCTCTAAAAACACTACTTGCCCAGGGCCACACAAAAGCTAGGATTGGACATACCTTCTTTCATTCACATTCTCTTTTTTTATTATAGTAACCACATTAGCTGCTCCTAGAGAGCCATGTTCAACCTTCACTTCATCTTAAACCATTATTATAACTCTTTAAGTCCTCTTTACAAACCCGATTTAGTTGAGTTCATATGTGTCTATCCTTTGTATGTTAATTTCATATGTTCGACATTTACTGAAATGGAGCAACAAAATATTTCAAAAATATTTTTATGTTTAATATTAATGAAAATTAACTTTAAGTATATATTTTATATGCAGAACTAAAGGCAAAAGTGCTAATGCTATTAGCATATTTCTGAACTGAAGCTTTAATTAGTGTAAATAAAAAAATTATATGGAAATTACTTTTCAGAATTTTAAACAAAAAAATTAAATTTGACCTAAAGTAGAAGATTATTTTGTGCTTTAATAATTATTAATAAAGAGTATGTACACAATTAATCCACATGTATTTTAGAGAATGTATTGTTACATGAACTTTCAAATGCTGCAAATGTAATATCATATTTTATAATTAAATACAAAAGTTCTATTTTTACATGCTAGTTTTAAAATTAAGATATGTTTATTTTTATCTTTAAATTGTTATTATAATTTATTTTTATGTAAGATGATTTCCTATGGGGTGTTTATTTTATGTCACTATCATGATTATTTTGTATGGGTGGGTATTGCGTTACCCGTGGTTGGCCATGTGTGGTGCTGTGCTTACTTCAGCTCTGAACTTGACTGATTCACTACTGTTTTGGGCTGTACTAACTATAGAAGAAAGGTTCAGATTTAAGAGCCCCTGGCACCACTTTTGTGTCACTTTGACATAATTTTGTTGATGCTAAGGTGGCCTTTTCCCCGCGCCATGTTTACAAAGTGTCGCAATACATACATTGTACCACTTTGTAACCCTTTCCACCACAATATGCCTGCGCCAGGCATAATGTATGCAAAGGGGGCATTTCCACATTAGACAGCCCGAAAAAATGGCTCAGTGAAATGTAAAAGATTACACTGCGAAGTTTTTTCTGTAATTTTTAACACCTACTCAGAGCAGGCATCAAAATGACGAACCCATTTAAATCAATGGGCCTCATTGCACTTTGCTACACTAGCTTAAATATTTTTGACACTAGTGTAGCAAAACGCCACAATAGCGATAAAAATGTTGATGCTATTGTTTTAACTACCACCATGGTGTGCCATTTCTTAAATACAGTGCACACATGGTGGTGTTAGGGGGGCACAGGAGGACACAAGAAAAGTGGGGCTGCATTGGATGCAGCACCACTTTTCTTAAATTCAGCCCTTAATTTCTTGAATAGGAATGACCCTACTCTTTTGTGGGTGGGTCAACATTTCTCCCTAACCCCCTCCCTCATATTCCTTGACGCTCCCTGACCCCTCTTTACTCCCCCCTAATCTCCTTCACTTCAATTATAAGTATTCCCAATTTTCCAGACAGTTCCTTAGTACCTTTCCATATTTAATACTCTAACATGGTGTTGAGTGCAGGGAGGCTTCAGGCAAAATAGCTGCATGAATAACAAATGCATTTGATTTATTTATTGATTTATAACATATACCTACCTATGCAGAGACTATTTGATAAACATTCTTATGCATGACATTTCAGTATTTTGCTGTATTAATAAATGTGAGAAAATCTGTCTTTAGCATCTTGCCAGTGGTCCATCCTACGGAAAACACGTACAGGAATTCCAGCCTCAAGTGATGTCATGGGATATACATTGGGTAAAAGGAAATATGTTTTTCCTGGTTCTACTGTATTAGTCAAAAAACATTATCCTTCACCACCTAATCATTTATCATGGATTCTTATTTAGAAATAGGATAAGAGGAAAAATGAAACTATCACTTGTAATGTTTATAAAATATAAATGTGGAGGTATGCAGTACAAACTGCCTTATCATCAATATATACTGTGCCTTATTGTTTAGTACTTTCCCGTTCAAGGCAGTGCGTATATTGCATAATTAAGATGCATATTTACCTGCCCCATGAAAGTAGAAATTAATTGTGGCGTCTGCAATAAAATGGTGTGGCCAAAAAATGTTCTGTTATTAACACATCTGCACAGTCAGAATGTATCCACTGACTGCAGTTTTCACACTCTATCCATTCAAGTTTTTGTTCATTTGGATACAGTGACCTGCTCATACACATATATATCACAAGAGCAATTTAACAACCTTGCAATGCAAAAAAAATTATACAATGTACATCTTTTTAATCAGTTTTCCAGACAAGAGCAATGTATTAACTTTGTCATCATAAAAAAAAAAAAAAAAAAACACAGCACCATAAACACACTGTCAATAAAATGTAATGGTGCATGTCTTATTTTTCCAAATTAGAAAGGTTACTATTGATTTATACATGAAACAGCATCACTACAGAATCATATACATTACATTCCCTATAACAACTTTTGTTATCTTAGGTGTAGTTTTAATATTCAATGGCATCACAGAACTTCTCAAAATACCTACTTATAATATTGACAGATATGAAATAACTTCCTTCTTTTTCAAATCGTCACGTTCTTGGTAAAGGCAGACCATCACCTTTGCAGCCATGCATTCGGTGCCATCTATTCCTTCATTTTGGCTCTTTCTTGTGTCGCTTCTTCTAAATGCTCTTTCGGCTGCTCCTACTGTATCATCTTTTGGCATTAACTGTTCAGTGTACAGTTCATTCTCTTGGTGAACGGAGGCTACCTTTTCCATCTCAATGGCGAATGAAAGAACAATATACTTACAAAGGTTACCTTTAATTCAGAATACTGGAGAGCAGTAGGATACATGGTGAACAAGGACCCTTTAGACAAAGATATTTGTGCGCCTATCTGTAACTTAGTAACACAACTACAAATGTTTTTCATGGTTGTTTAAGTAACAGGGGGAAGGGGGTGGGGAAAAATTATTTTCTTTTTATGAAAAAGAAATCTTTAAAGGAAATCATGAACAAAAACAATAATGAATGCTAAATTAACTTTGCAGTAACATTATGAAATACTACCATACAATTTGTAAATTGTTTACTATTTTGTCCAAACACATATCTAAAAAGCAAATTTGCATAATTCCAATTTTTGTATGATAAGATTTTGTTTTAGGCTCCTAGAGCGGTAACACTCTGGTGATTGTCATACACTGTACAATATCAAACAGATACAGTGAGATGAATAATATATATTTTGATAAATATTTTGCTTTGATACATTGGCCCTCATTACGACCCTGGCGGTCGCTGAAATAGTGGCGGTAATACCACCAACAGGCGGGTGGTAATAAATATGAAATTATGAACACGGTGGAAACCGCTCAGACAGACAGCCACTTTAACACACCGACCGCCAGGGCGAAATCAATAGGCACCAAAGCAGTAACCGTCTACCGCCAGGCTGAAGACAATGTTCCGCCCACTGTATTATGAGACACCAATCCGCCACCTTTTCCGGTGCGGTACCAATGACATCAAAAGCCTGGTGGAAACACTGCACAGAAGGGAAACAACTCACCTATGGAGACTCAAGAAAGAACCACCCCGCCATGAAGCCTGAGTTGCATGTATTCACCATGCTCATCTACGTTCTGTTCCACTACGAACACCAATGCCGGCGAAGACGACAACGGTGAGTACTAACGCCTAGCACACACGGGAGGGGGGGAAAGAGAGTGACACACACACGCAACACCCCCACCCCAACACCATACACACAAGAAGATGCAGTAACATTACATTTTCACCCCGTATCCCTCAGGAATAATGCAAGGACAAAATGAATTGATTAAAGTGAGTACAATAAGATAAAATAGTATAAATAAATGCATCCGAATCAACAAGTATATACATATTTACAAATGTAGGGACACTGCCCAGTCCTTATTGTCCGTGGGCCACAGGGCCACTTCATATAGTCCAAGGCCCCACCACACTCCTGCAACAACATGGAGAGAACAATGCAGGGGCATCAGGCCACTTTATATAGTCCAAGGCCCCACCACACTCCTGCAACAACATGGAGAGAACAATGCAGGGGCATCAGGTCAAAAATAGCCAGGCACCTCAGGAGGACGGGGAACGTGGGTAGCCCAGCCGTAAAATGGTACAACCCACTGGTCCTGGAGGGGGCAACATGCCCTGTACTCTGTCCTGGGGAGAGCAAGGCCACAGTCTCTCAAGTGGGTGACTTGCCCACTGGCTCAGGAGGGAGCAACATGCCCTGTGCTCTTTGTCCTGGGGAGTGCAAGGCCATACTCTCTCAAGTCGGTGACTCGCCCACTGGATCTGGAGGGGGCAACAAGCCCTTTGCTTGATGCTGGGGAGTGCAAGGGCACAGTCTCTCAAGTGGATGTCTTCTCCACTGGTTCTGGAGGGGGCATTGTGCCCAGTGATCTTCATCCTGGGGAGGATGGGGTGAGTAGATGGCTTCTCCACTGGTTCTGGAGGGTGCATCATGCCCAGTGAGCTTCATCCTGTGCAGGATGGGGTGAGTGGATGGCTTCTCCACTGGGTCTGGAGGGGGCATCGCGGGCAGTGAGCTTTATTCTGTGGAGGATGTGGTGAGTGAATGGCTTCTCCACTGGTTTTGGAGGGGGTATCATGCCCTGTAATGCAGATCTTGGGGAGTGCAAAGTCACAGTATCTCACCTGGGTGTCAGACCCACAGGATTTGCAGGGGCCAGGCCGCACAACAGCTCATTGATGCAGGACTACACACTGTCCGCTGGCGGTGATGGCTGCTCAGTGGTGGCAATGGTGGTGCTGTTGGTGGAGCTGGTAGTGGTGGGGGGAGACTCCAGCCCATCACCTGCAGCCTCAGAGAGCTGCCCACTGGGGCTACTTCTGGTGGCGGTGCTGCTGGTGGAGCCGGAAGTAGTGAGGGGAGGCTCCAGCCCATCCCTGCAGCCTCGGATGGCCGCCCATTGGGGCTGCTGCCTCTGGTGGCAGTGCTGGTGGTGGTGCTCGCAGTTGTGCTGGTGACGGTGCTGGCAGTGGTGGGGGGAGGCTCCAGCTCATCCCCTGCAGCCTCAAACGGCTGCCCACTGGGGCTGCTCCTGTTGGTGACGGTGCTGGCAGTGGTGGGGGGAGGCTCCATCACATCCCCTGCAGCCTTGGACAGCTGCACCACCATGGTTGTTGGTGGGGGCTCCGAATGAGTCGCTGAACCAGCCCCCTTGTCTCTACTGCCTGCTGTTGCAGGCCCCTTGCCCCTCCTTCCCGCAGCTGGGGCTGCCTCCTTGCCCTTCCTTCCTGCACATGGGGCTGCCTCCTTGCCCTTCCGTCCAGCAGCTGGGGTTGCCTCCTTGTCCTTCCTTCCTGCAGCTGGGGCTGCCTCCTTGCCCCTACCTCCTACAACTGGGGCTGCCTCCTTGCCCTTCCTTGACCCACTTGGGGCTGTCACCCTGTCCATCTGGCTGGCTTGTGGCTGGGATCCTTTCCCACCTGGAGTAGTTGGGGACACTACTGTGGACTGGGTGGCTGAGGTGCTTGGCTGGGTTTTGACCGCCCTGGCCTGACGTGAGGGACGGCGGGAGGGGTAGGGAAGAGGTCAATGGTGAAGAGGAAAAGAATCATAGGGACATTGGGGCAGGAAGAGGGAGATGGTCTGGGATTGGAGGAAGAAGGAGTGGTGGTAGGAGCTGTCTGTCTGCTGTGTTTGGGTGCAGGTGCCTGGGCTGGTGTGAGGTGTCTGAGTGCTTGCATTTGTGTACTTTGGGAGAAGGGGGTATAGACACAGTGGAGAGGATACAGGGTCCGTGTGCAAGGATGTGGAGGTGGTGACTGTCAGTGAGGGGCAAGTACTGATAGGTGTGCTGGTGATGGTGGTAGTGGATGAGGATGTAGTGCATACAGGTGTGAGTGGAGACGCAAATGGGAGGGAGGTGGAGGATGAGGAAGAGGGGGCCACAGTGGAGGCAGTGGATGTTGGAATATCTGCTTCTGGATGATGTTTATGTGAGTGTCTTTGGGATGAAGTGTGGTTCTTGTGTTTGCCATGTCCACTCTTGCGTGTTGTCCTGGGTGCAAGCTCGTCTGGCTGTGTGCTTGGGATTGGTTGGGGTTGAGGGGAATGGGATTGGGAAGAGGAAGTTGGAGGGGGAGGCTGGAAACAGGAACAATGGCTGCCATTAAAGAGGAGGACAGAGCCTGGATTGATCAATGTTGGGCTGTCAAGCCAGTGTGAATGCTCTCCAGGAATGCATTTGTCTGTTGCATTTGGGCTGCCAGCCCCTGGATGGCATTCACAATGGTTGACTGCCCAACAGAGATGGATCACAGGAGGTCAATTGCCTCCTCACTCAGGGCAGTAAGGCTAACTGGGGCAGGGCCTGAGGTCCCTGGGGCAAAGGAGATGCCCACCCTCCTGGGTGAGCAGGGACGGGAAACTCGCTGAGGGGCTGCTGGGCGGGCGATGCTGGTACAGGGGTGGCAGCTGTAACTGTAGCTGGGGTGGTCACAGAGGTGTCCGCCACCACCAGGGAGCTTCCATCGGACGAGGTATCTGTCTCTGAACTGTCCCCTCTAATCTCCGCCGTGGTGCTCCCCTAGTCCTCCGTCCCACTAGTGCCCTCACCGTCGGTGGATTCGGCCTCCTGGGTCCTGTGGGATGCAGCTACCTCCTTCACCTCTGCTCCTCCGCCAGATGATGCTAATGCACATAAGGACAGAGTGACAAAACTAAAAGGGGGGGAAGAGACAAAGGGTACACTTGGTCAATGGTGCCAACAACACCACCGTTGGCATACACAACACACTTACACACAGGGAACAGCCCCTTGTACTAGGCCATGCACTACCAGTCACAATGCAAGTCACCAGCCAATGGATAGGGACACCTAACGCCAATTGCAGCATACCTGAGACCCACAGACCGCTGCCCCGTAGTGGATGTCTACTAGGTGGATAGGAGTACTTTCACATCAGAACCCTGCCCAACATGGGACCTACACTGCAATGCCAGGCATGGGCTAGGGGCATCCACAGGGCCCACACCCCCACCCGGATATCACCCCACCAGACGCAAGTTGAATATAAGGGCACTGTACCCACCCCCCCGTGGCTGCTGTAATGCCCCCCAAGCGCCCATCTAGCTCCGGATAGGTCACCACCAGTATGCGGGCCATCAGGGAGATCATGGTTCAACAGGCACCCCTTCCTCATTGGGAGGCCTACTCCAGCTGGGCCTCCGCCGTCTTCCGTGCCCAGCGTCTCAGGTCATCCCATCATTTCTGACATTGGGTGCTCTGCCTACCGTAGACCCTCATGGTCCACAAGTCCTTGGCGATGACATGCCATATACCCTTCTTTTGCTGGGCGCTGACCTGCAGGTAAATAGACACAGGGAAAGGAATTAGTCTGACCGTCCTGCCTGTTACACTCATGGCCCTCCATGCTCCTTCCCTTCCCCATCAGCACAGACATGGCCCAACATACATGCTGTATGCTTCACAGGGCCCATCCACCAACCCCCCCACATGAGGCCTTCACACACACCACTCCATGCATTCACGCCCCATGCATTGTACTCACAGTGTACTCACCCGTTGGTCTAGAGGCCCATACAGCAGTCCGTACTGGGGTAGGACCCCATCCACCAGTTGCTCCAACTCCGCCGAGGTGACGGCAGGGGCCCCACTTCCTCAGTCACATGAGCCATGGTCGGTTCCAGAAACAGGTCACAGCAGCACATGCAGTGTAGGTCCTCTCCTGTTGAAGGTCAGGTAGCAAGTGAGTGCACAGATAGAAAATAGTGGTCACGTCTGCGGTGGTGCGTACCGCCACCACCGGCGTTCATCACCATTGGCCACTGAACCCCATAGGGTCCAATGTTAACCAATGAGGAGAGGCACAGCTTTTCTCGACCGCCTCCCGCAACAACACACAACGTCAGCGGAATTACCTCATTTCCACCTGACCCTCCGTACAGGACAGGTGGATGCCATTTCAGGGGGGGTGCAGGCCATGGATCCTAACTGCATCACAGTACACAAATGCACCATTTGGACAGCTCCAACAAAATACTGTTACAGTCATAACATGCATTGAACTGTAGTGTTTGGAATGTAGTGATGTAATGTAATTGTAATGTAATTTGTAATGTAATTTGTAATGTACCAGCTGCTTATTCTTTTGGCCCATAGATTGCAACTTCTGCGGATGAATAGGGGTTGGAGACATCCACCCGTGTACAGACCCCTGGTGGACTTAGCAACAATGGAGGACAGGCACAATATCCTCATCTACAAGCTGGACAGGGCCACAGTCACGGAGCTGTGTGCCCAATTGGAGCCTGACCTAATATCCGCTATCCGGCACCACACCGGGATCCCCCTTTTGTGCAAGTGCTATCAGTGCTCCATTTCCTGGCAACTGGCTCCTTCCAAGTGACAGTGGGCTTGGCAGCAGGAATGTCTCAGCCAATGTCCTCAATAGTGCTGACCAGAGTGTTGTCTGCCCTGATTAAACACATGTGCAGCTACATTGTTTTCCCACAGGTGGAGGATTTGGCTACAGTGAAAGCTGATTTCTATGCTATGGGACATATCCCCAACATTATTGGGGCTATTGATGGAACACATATTGCATTTGCACCCCCCCCTGGTGAAATAAACAGGTCTTCAAAAATCAAAAGAGCTTTCACTCCATGAATGTGCAGATGGTGTGCCTGGTGGACCAGTACATCTCCTATGTCGATCCAAAGTATCCTGGGTCTGTGGATGATGTCTTTATCCTGAGGAATAGCAGCATCTCAAATGTGATGGCTCAACTCCAGAGGCACAGGGTGTGGCTAATAGGTGAGCCCTGGTTCCCACCCAGGATATGTTGGTGTATTGGTATGGTGTGGGCCCTAAGGGATAGTGTGTGGCTAACAGTTGTCCCTCGATATTTGCAGGTGACTCTGGTTACCCCAACCTCTCATGGCTACTGACCCCTGTGAGGAATCCCAGGACAAGGGCAGATGAACGTTACAATGATGCACATGGGCGAACAAGAAGAATGATAGAGAGGACCTTTGGCCTCCTGAAAGCCAGGTTTTGTTGTATCCATCTAACAGATGGATCCCTGTGCTACTCACTCAAGAAGATCTGCCAGATCATCGTGGCATGGTGTATGTTGCACAACCTTGCCTTGCATCGCCAGGTGCCTTTTCTGCTGGAGGAGGAGGCTGGAGATGGCCATGTGGCAGCAGTGGATAATGTGGACAGTGAAGATGAGGAGGCAGAGGATGAGAACAACAGAAGTGCAATTATTCATCAATACTTCCAATAAGACATAGGTAAGACAGTGTTGAAACACATACAATTGACAGTTTGATGTGTGACATTGTCACTGGCAGGCTGTGTATTCCTACTTCTATGCCCACTCACTGTACCCTTCGGCAGCTCTTTTTGCAGATGTTGGTGCCCCACTATTGCTCCTGCTGTGTTCAGTGCAGCCAACTACAGGTCTTTCCAATGTAAACCTTGTTAAACGGATACATACAGTACTTAAATCATTTGACATACTGCATACTTGTATTGTTTCAAAGGGTGTTTATTTTAGTGTTAAGAAGTAGAGGGGCAAGTGCAATGGCCTTGGGTGATGATGGAGGAAAGACCAGGGTAGAGTCCAGTTCATTTGTATCACAGGTGCATTGTCCAAGTGGGCATAGGAAGGGGAGCAATGGTAGTTCAAGGTGGACAGGGTGACAGAGTGGGACACAAGAGTGACAATCAGGAGAGTCTTATTTCCGGGTGGGGGTCTTGGCAATAGTCTCTGGCTTCTGCTTGGATCGCAGGGAACGTTTGTGGGGTGGTTCTCCTTCTGCAGGGGGTGGGGTGCTGGTGGTCTGTTGGTCCTGTGGCGGGCCTCCTGTCCACTAGCGGCAGCGGGGGTGGATGGCTGGTCGGCGGTTTCGCTAGTGTCCGGGGCCCAGTGGTGTGCCACTGCCTCCCTCATAGTGTTGGCCATGTTTGCCGGCACCCCTGCAATGGAGACCATGGTGGTGTTGATTTCCTTCAAGTCCTCCCTGATCCCCAGGTACTGTCCCTCCTGCAGCGGCATGTTCTCCTGCAACTTGTCCAGTATCTGGCCCAGCAAATCCTGGGAATGTTGGTATGGTCCCAGGATCACTGTGAGTGCCTCCTGGAGAGTCGGTTCCCTGGGCCTGTCCTCTCCCTGTCGCACAGCAGTCCTCCCAGCTTCCCTGTTGTCCTGTGCCTCTGTCCCCTTAACTGTGTGCCCACTGTCACTGACCCCAGGTCCCTGATCATCCTGTGTTTGTGGGGTGGCCTGGGGTCCCTGTAGTGGTGGACACACTGCTGATTGATGTGTCCTGGGGACAGAGGAATGGGCCTGCTGGGTGGGTGTTGTGGTGGTGTTTCCTGATGGGGGATAGGCTCTGTGGTGGTGTGAGACTGTGCATGGGTAACCGACTGTCCGGAGATCCCTGATGGGCCAGGTTGGTCATCCAGGCGAGCAGAGCTGCTTTCATCACTGTGGGCCTCTTCTGCGTGTGACATATTGTGCATGGGTGTGTTGCCCTCTATGGTTATTATTGCCCTGGCAGCTTTGCCTTGTGTGAGTTGTTATTTGGTGGGCTAGGTGATTCTCTCTAGTGTGCATGCAATGGTGATAGGTGTCCATGCAGGTCTGTGAGGGGTCCATGCATTGGTGTTGCATGCAGGGCTTGGCACTGGGATGAGTCGGTTGTGATGGTAGGGTGTGAGAGGTGGTGGAGTGATGGGAGTGAGGCTGGGGGAATGTGATGGCATGCAGGTAGAGGGGTGTTAGTAATAGAGAGTTGACTTACAAGAGTCCAGTCCTCCTACTACTCCTGCCAGGCCCTCAGGATGCATGATTGCCAAGACTTGCTCCTCCCATGTTATAAGTTGTGGGGGAGGAGGTGAGGGTCCACCGCCAGTCCTCTGTACAGCGAGTTGGTGTCTAGCTGCAATGGAACGTACCTTCCCCGTAGGTATCTCCGCCTCTTCCTGATGTTATCCCCTGTTCTGGGGTGCTGTCCCATGGCGTTGACCATGTCCACGATCCTCCACCGTAGCTCCATCTTCCTTGCAATGGATATCTGCTGCACCTCTGATAGCTGAGGCTCTACCTGGAAGATTTCCTCCACCATGACCCTCAGCTCCTCCTCAGAGAATCTGGGGTGTTGTTTGTGGTGCCATGGATGAAGTATGAGTGGTGTGGGTGAGGGTGTGTGGGGTGATGTGTTGGGGTGTGTGATGTAAGGTGCGTGGGTGGTGTTTAGGTGATGGTGGTATGTGGCTCTGGTTGTGTACAAGTACTCTTGCTATCTCTCTCTGTTGGCAATTGTTGGTAATGGTAAAGGGTTGTGGGTAATGTGGGTGGGTGTTTTGTAGTGGTTTGGGTGTGGTGTGTGTATGTGTGTCACATGTGTGTAGTTTGAATTGTCCAATGTGGTGTTGATTTGTATGTGGGTATCCATTCTGAGCGCGGCGGTATGTACCGCCATTGGTTTACCGCCATTGAATGTCCGCCACGGTGATTCGTGGGTCATAATGTTGTGGGCGTTGTTCTGTTGGCGTAACAGTGTTGGTTTTGATACTGCCAGTTTATCAATGACCTTCGGTCTGGCGAATTTGTGTATGTGGCTGAACACTGACAGATTGGTGTGTGTGTGTCATAATATGGTTGGCGGTTATCCGCCGCGGTGGCATTATGTTGGCGCAGTCGGCATGGCGGTAAGTGGGATTTACTGCCAATGTCATAATGAGGGCCATTGTGTTATTTGGACTCAGCATCCGTGCACATCATGGCAGTAAACATTCAGCTGTTTTAGAATGTTATCATATTAGGCTGGACATATACATGTCATGGGAAAAGAAGGATCACAGCCATAACAGTTTCCAATTCTTTTGTAGCAAGTTGAATAAGCTAACTTTCAGTCATGACAAGTGGAAACAAGGCCCCAGTTGCTTCTAATTAATGACTGACAGTCCAACAGCATCTATACTTATAACTTCTGAGGAGAATTTCTGATCTCATACACACCATCCAACTTATGGTAATCGTTTTTTGCATGTATTTTCCAATAAGCCCATAAGCCACAATTTCACAACATACATAAATACACATCAATTTTGAACATTACTGAGTAAAATAAACACTATGGGCATGGTTACGAGGCTGGTGGTCTGAAGACCACAAGCCTTGAGGTGACTGTTGGAACATTATGAGGTTGGTGAACACAACCGGCAACCGATCTCCGTCCCCGCCTGGATCTCAGATCCTGATGGGCTGATGGTAGTGCAAGTTGTAATCAGACAGGGTGGTGCTAAACTCAGTGGTCTGACTGGCACGAAAAGGCTGTGCAGACAGTGAGCAATTTGAGGTTGCTGGTGCCCCCTGCATGTGACAGTATTGCTGCCGGCTCTATTGTGAGCCCGCAACAATGCTGCTGCACCTTTCCCACTGTGCTGACTGGAAGAAACCTTAGTTTACGCTGGTCAGCCCTGTGGGAAAGTCGTAATGGGGCTAGCAAGGAGGTCGCCAGTACGGTATCGACCACTCCGTTGGGAGTTTGGCAGATGGGTGTTTCTGTCCGCCTAACTCCTAATCAGCCCTTAAGGGTACACACATCATAACTGAACCTATGATGTTAACCCATTTTATTATAAAACATGTATTATGTCTCATAGGAAAATGTTAAGATTTACTAGTATTTTTTTATATAATAAATTAATGAATTTACATACTTGCTCTCTTTTAATCTGCATGAGACTTGATGCATGTTATCTTCTTAGGTGCTGCAAGTTATCAGCTGATAATCTTTCAGATGACATTAAGATACCACAACTTACTACATCAGCTGCCTTTAATTTGAAAATCAAAAGGAAACAGTTTAAGGTTAACCGTGGGAACCCATATTGAAAGTCAGTATAGATTTCTATCGATACTGACAGTGCAGACACAGACACCACGGCTCTCACTGTCTGTCTGTTTCCATTGAATTGGGTTTTCAATTATCTAATTTTGAAGATCCCATATGTGAATGAAAACATTACTGAATTAGAAAAAAATTATTAAATAATGACACATCGAATAAATGTACCATACATATTATGTCATTGTTTTAAAAGAATTCATAATAATATTTTAACTTGTGTGGCATTGATAATTGCCAAAGTATGTTCATGTCATCATCTACAATACTGTTATATAAGCCCAAGGAATCAAACATTTGTACTATATGTGTTTTGCCATTCAAAACCTGCAAAAGCAAATGGAATGTTGCTTTAAGTTAAAACCTATTAACAAAAGGCATGTCTAATGCTTGCAATTCATATCTATGCCAAGCCAGGTTATCAGTAAAGGATGTTTGAATACAAAGAATCTAAAATGTAATGATCAATACATCTAGAAGTTATTATTTCAACTAGGCATGGATTTGACTTTCCTGGTTCTAGTACTAGACACCCCTGCATTAAAATGACTGTTTCTTGACAAGAACAACATTGGATACTCAACTCTAAATTGAATACATCAACAACAATATCTTGCAATCAATCTCACAAACTTTCTGTAATTTATGTAATATTATGGCTACAGTTTTTATAGTGCCCTCTTTTGTGGTAGCTCCTCAGAGGTACACAGAGATGAAACAAAGTACAAATCTCGTTGCATCTATCCAATGAAAAGGATGTGTTGATAAATGGCACTACCACATCACCTTTCCCACAGTTGATGTAAAATATTCTGTTATACTAGAGGTGTGACTGTGAACCAACTCTTTTGGATATGTGCCACTTTGCTCACCCACAAATTCACTTTCTCAACAAACAGGTGTGCCAGTGTGACCGCTTTTTATGTTTATCATTACAGAGATGAAATATTGCTTTTGGTTAATCTCACTTATTTTATTAGAAAAACTCTTTACATTTAAAATTGTTTTTGTCTATAAGTGTAACTGAACATACCCACAGAATAAAATGGTTTCCTTTTTCAGATGAACTTCCTCCAACAACTTGAGAAAACAAAACTATGCTTTCTTTATGAATGTCCTACAAAACAAAAATAGAAAAGAATGCAAAATAAATAATATATTTATAGGCCTAAAACCCAAGGATCATATAGACATTAAGATTGTTCAGGTTTAGTATGCACTTTTACATTTATACTTTGTGTATAGGTCTTAACCTTATGACAACATTAGTCAGTGTGTTCCTAGTGTTTGTCAAATGTTGTAGATATGTGGTGAATAGCATTAGAGGTCTTATACCCTTGTGTGATTACTCACAGTATTATGTAAAGGGAAATTGATGTTGATACCAAAAATCTAGGCATAAATGCTGTTTCATTGTTATGATAGAAGTAATATATGGTCACTACAAGGGGGAAGTAAACCTAGACTTCCACGGTAAAGTTACTCTCTCAAGGAAGGGACTATATTAATTGTATCCAATACCCTTGGAATAATTTATATTTTATTTATTTTATCAGCTCAATTACTACAATCTACAAATCTATTCATAGACTTCCTATTATTATCATAAAATCCTAGGTGCTCCTAAACATACAAACACAGTGAAAGTGAATATTGTGAAAAAGTGACTGTGTTAAATACAATATATACAAAACATGTGGTTAAAAACAATGAATTGTGAACTTCCAGAGGCTCCTTTAATCCAGGAGTCCTGAAGTCACTCAAAAGCATTTAATATCAATCCACAATCAATTTTGTCGACGTTTCGACCCTGTATATAGATATGAATCAACAGCGGGTCATCATCAGAATCTCTCTATTTGATAGCACCTATTGGTTCAGATTTAATGTATTTGTGTCTTGATAATAAAGTTTATTGGTCGTTTTCAATGTTAGCGATTCTGTACAGTTGTAGTAATTTTAAGCAATGCCTATTTTTAGAAGACTTCACCATATTTATAATCTCTCCCTTAAATCATCACTTTGTATAATTCTGGCAATAATGGCGGCTGATTTTGAATTCACAGCTTTTCATAGTATCATTCCGTGCAACGGAAGACTCCAAATTGCAACCAGTTTTATTGTTATGGTCATGGGCTGGTGGCTTATGTCTACTTTTGCAGCAATGTTATCAGTTTTTGCATTTTGACATCGAAAATTCCAAAATATATGAACACTGAGTTGGATGCATGTGAATGTTCAAGAAGGCAATAGGCTGTGTCATTTTTTTTACTTTTCATTTGAATGAAATCCTAGACTCACAGTGCTTCTATGCTTCAAAATACTAATGGAATCAAATGGTAGTTTATATCAGTTCACCTATAAATGGTCACATGTGGCAGAACATGCTGACCGTCAAACATCCCGCTTTCATTATACGTAACGTTTCTTGAGAAAAAGCTATTGTAATCACAGTAGTCTAAATTGGCAAACAGCAACATTTTAATGAATAGGTTATTTTGAAAAATAGCGGTTTGAGTACACAAAAAAACTGTTTCTGATTGAAATAAAGATTACCTATCAACTTAGGACAGCATATGAAAAACTGTACTGTTACAGATCTGCTTTTAAAATTGCACATAATTGCTAAAACTATATTAAAGATTTCTTCTCCATAGTTGTAGCTTTAGCTGGTTTAATATATGGGCATGTCCTATTGATTCTTATATTTGAAATATTTGACTAAAATGAACTCCAGGCTATGTTAATACTGCAGGCAGGTAGAAATGCATAACAATCCAAAGAAATGTGGTGAAAATCTTCATGTATCATGAAAAATATTGTGAAGAACTTGAGGCAGATTCAATTATTTATCAACCTTGAAATGTCCCCTGCACTTGAAGTGAAAATCTAAAAGAGCCATACCAGTCTCACTCCGGACACAGAGAAACAAATTCTCAACACCATGGTGAATGGGCCATGTTACACCGCATCAGACAGAAAGGAAACACATTTCATATGAATATGCATACAATATTCAAATTTGCTGACTCACACATAAAAAACACTGCACAGTCTAGTAATCACTTACCTCAATAGCCGCATCACCTTTCACACACCCAACAGACACCTTCAATCAGCCGATCTCCTCCACTGCTGGACTTCACATCGGAAGATGGCATCACCTTCATGGATCTGGCTACTAACTACCTTCCTAAGACAGCTACCAACTCAGTAATTCTAATCAGAAAGAAACTGAAAATGTGGCACTTCATATAGGCAGCAGCCAGATCAGCACCCCTTTGCTCACCTACACTAGAATGCCCTCCTGGGTGAGATGTGTGCTTTAAAAGTATACATGACATGGCATGGCATGACAGACCAACACATGGTCTTATTTTCGTTTTTTTTTTATTTTGACTGAACTATACTGAGCCTTGGTAAAGCCATATTTGCCAACAACACAAAAGTGAAACGTGTCAGATGACACATCCGCAGTGCTTGGAAGTTTGGTATTAACATAATGTTACTTAAAAAAATTGTGAAAGAAAAAACTATTTTGGATACACATGAATTATGAGGTTTTTTTTGGTTTAATTCCTAAAATATGAATGAAAATACCAAGCAGGAATCCAAGAATGCCAGGAAAATTAGATGTACGTAGCTGAACTGTTAGAACTAGACATTTACAGATCTTCATTGAGTCTCAGCAAATCAAAAATATATATAAGGTTACTGAGCTCTTTTGAGGCTACCATTTTAATTTAGATTGTTCATTTATGCGAGTAATCGGCAAAAGTGGTTAATCCTTATCCATAATGGTGCATATGAGCCACAGTATTGAGTGGACCTTAATTAGTTATCAGTGTTTCACATGAATTCAAAATTGCCCATCCATTACATTTTTCAACCTGCTTCCTAGAATACTTTAATTACTGTAATGTAGTGGACTGCAATTTTAACTCTGATTTTCAAATATATTCAACATTAAAACAAATCAACAAATGACAATTAATTTAGAAAATGACTACAAAACACTGAATAACTATAAATCAGTCTTTATATAATTCTTTCAAAGTAAAATCATCCAGCACTTTTAATCATCACAATGTAAAATTAATTTGAATTGGCATGTAGTTGTTCAAGATTAGATGTACTTAATAACTATTCTAAATGCTCACACACACAGACACACACACAGACACACACACACATACCTACCTTAACCCCTTCGCTGCCAGGCCTTTTCCCCCTCCTGTGCCAGGCCTTTTTTTGCCTATTTGGGGCAGTTCGCGCTTAGGCCCTCATAACTTTTTGTCCACATAAGCTAACCAAGACAAATTTGCGTCCTTTTTTTCCAACATCCTAGGGATTCTAGAGGTACCCAGACTTTGTGGGTTCCCTTGAAGGAGGCCAAGAAATTGGCCAAAATAAAGTGAAAATTTCGTTTTTTTCAAAAAAATTGGAAAAAGTGGCTTCAGAAGAAGGCTTGTGGATTTCCCCTTGAAAATGGCATCAACAAAGGGTTTGCAGTGCTAAACTCAGCAGCTTCCTAGCTTTCAGGAACAGGCAGACTTGAATCAGAAAACCCAATTTTTCAACACAATTTTGGCATTTTACTGGGGCATACCCCATTTTTGCAATTTTTTGTGCTTTCAGCCTCCTTCCAGTCAGTGACAGGAATGGGCATGAAACCAATGCTGGATCCCAGAAACCTAACCATTTCTGAAAAGTAGACAAAATTCTGAATTTAGCAAGGGGTCATTTGTGTAGATCCTACAAGGGTTTCCTACAGAAAATAACAACTGAAAAAGAAACATATTGAAATTGAGGTGAAAAAAACATAAATGTTTCTCTACGTTTTACTCTGTAACTTTTCCCTGCAATGTCAGATTATCGAAAGCAATATACCGTTACGTCTGCTGGACTCCTCTGGTTGCGGGGATATATAGGGCTTGTAGGTTCATCAAGAACCCAAGGAACCCGGAGCCAATAAATGAGCTGCACCCTGACGTGCGTTTTCATTCTATACCAGGTATACAGCAATTCATTTGCTGAAATATAAAGAGTAAAAAATTGCTATCAAGAAAACCTTTGCATTTCCAAAAAGGGCACAAGATAAGATGCTGAGGAGCAGTGGTTATTTGCACATCTCTGAATTCCGGGGTGACCATACAAGCATGTGAATTATAGGGAATTTCTCAAATAGATGTCTTTTTTACACACTCTCCTATATTTGGAAGGAAAAAATGTAGAGAAAGACAAGGGGCAATAGCACTTGTTTTGCTAATCTATGTTCCCCCAAGTCTCCCGATAAAAATGATACCTCACGTGCGTGGGTAGGCCTAGCGCCGGCGACAGGAAACACCCCAAAGCGCAACGTGGACACATCCTAAATTTTGGAAAAAAACAGAGGTGTTTTTTGCGAAGTGCCTACCTGTAGATTTTGGCCTCTAGCTCAGCCGGCACCTAGGGAAACCTACCAAACCTGTGCATTTCTGAAAACTAGAGACCTAGGGGAATCCAACGAGGGGTGACTTGCGGGGCTCGGACCAGGTTCTGTTACCCAGAATCCTTTGCAAACCTCAAAATTTGGCTAAAAAAACACATGTCCCTCACATTTCTGTGGCAGAAAGTTCTGGAATCTGAGAGCAGCTACAAGTTTCCTTCCACCCAGCGTTCCCCCAAGTCTCCCGATAAAAATGATACCTCACTTGCGTGGGTAGGCCTAGCGCCGGCGACAGGAAACACCCCAAAGCGCAACGTGGACACATCCTAAATTTTGGAAAGAAACGGAGATTTTTTTTGCGAAGTGCCTACCTGTAGATTTTGGCCTCTAGCTCAGCCGGCACCTAGGGAAACCTACCAAACCTGTGCATTTCTGAAAACTAGAGACCTAGGGGAATCCAAGGAGGGCTGACTTGCGGGGCTCGGACCAGGTTCTGTTACCCAGAATCCTTTGCAAACCTCAAAATTTGGCTAAAAAAACACATGTTCCTCACATTTCTGTGGCAGAAAGTTCTGGAATCTGAGAGGAGCTACAAATTTCCTTCCACCCAGCGTTCCCCCAAGTCTCCCGATAAAAATGATACCTCACTTGCGTGGGTAGGCCTAGCGCCGGCGACAGGAAACACCCCAAAGCGCAACGTGGACACATCCTAAATTTTGGGAAAAAACAGAGGTGTTTTTTGCGAAGTGCCTACCTGTAGATTTTGGCCTCTAGCTCAGCCGGCACCTAGGGAAACCTACCAAACCTGTGCATTTCTGAAAACTAGAGACCTAGGGGAATCCAAGGAGGGCTGACTTGCGGGGCTCAGACCAGGTTCTGTTACCCAGAATCCTTTGCAAACCTCAAAATTTGGCTAAAAAAACACATGTCCCTCACATTTCTGTGGCAGAAAGTTCTGGAATCTGAGAGGAGCTACAAATTTCCTTCTACCCAGCGTTCCCCCAAGTCTCCCAATAAAAATGATACCTCACTTGCGTGGGTAGGCCTAGCGCCGGCGACAGGAAACACCCCAAAGCGCAACGTGGACACATCCTAAATTTTGGAAAAAAACAGAGGTGTTTTTTGCGAAGTGCCTACCTGTAGATTTTGGCCTCTAGCTCAGCCGGCACCTAGGGAAACCTACCAAACCTGTGCATTTCTGAAAACTAGAGACCTAGGGGAATCCAAGGAGGGCTGACTTGCGGGGCTCGGACCAGGTTCTGTTACCCAGAATCCTTTGCAAACCTCAAAATTTGGCTAAAAAAACACATGTTCCTCACATTTCTGTGGCAGAAAGTTCTGGAATCTGAGAGGAGCTACAAATTTCCTTCCACCCAGCGTTCCCCCAAGTCTCCCGATAAAAATTATACCTCACTTGCGTGGGTAGGCCTAGCGCCGGCGACAGGAAACACCCCAAAGCGCAACGTGGACACATCCTAAATTTTGGAAAAAAACAGAGGTGTTTTTTGCGAAGTGCCTACCTGTAGATTTTGGCCTCTAGCTCAGCCGGCACCTAGGGAAAGCTACCAAACCTGTGCATTTCTGAAAACTAGAGACCTAGGGGAATCCAAGGAGGGCTGACTTGCGGGGCTCGGACCAGGTTCTGTTACCCAGAATCCTTTGCAAACCTCAAAATTTGGCTAAAAAAACACATGTTCCTCACATTTCTGTGGCAGAAAGTTCTGGAATCTGAGAGGAGCTACAAATTTCCTTCCACCCAGCGTTCCCCCAAGTCTCCCGATAAAAATGATACCTCACTTGCGTGGGTAGGCCTAGCGCCGGCGACAGGAAACACCCCAAAGCGCAACGTGGACACATCCTAAATTTTGGGAAAAAACAGAGGTGTTTTTTGCGAAGTGCCTACCTGTAGATTTTGGCCTCTAGCTCAGCCGGCACCTAGGGAAACCTACCAAACCTGTGCATTTCTGAAAACTAGAGACCTAGGGGAATCCAAGGAGGGCTGACTTGCGGGGCTCAGACCAGGTTCTGTTACCCAGAATCCTTTGCAAACCTCTAAATTTGGCTAAAAAAACACATGTCCCTCACATTTCTGTGGCAAAAAGTTTTGGAATCTGAGAGGAGCTACAAATTTCCTTCCACCCAGCGTTCCCCCAAGTCTCCCGATAAAAATGATACCTCACTTGCGTGGGTAGGCCTAGCGCCGGCGACAGGAAACACCCCAAAGCGCAACGTGGACACATCCTAAATTTTGGAAAAAAACAGAGGTGTTTTTTGCGAAGTGCCTACCTGTAGATTTTGGCCTCTAGCTCAGCCGGCACCTAGGGAAACCTACCAAACCTGTGCATTTCTGAAAACTAGAGACCTAGGGGAATCCAAGGAGGGCTGACTTGCGGGGCTCGGACCAGGTTCTGTTACCCAGAATCCTTTGCAAACCTCATAATTTGGCTAAAAAAACACATGTCCCTCACATTTCTGTGGCAGAAAGTTCTGGAATCTGAGAGGAGCTACAAGTTTCCTTCCACCCAGCGTTCCCCCAAGTCTCCTGATAAAAATGATACCTCACTTGCGTGGGTAGGCCTAGCGCCGGCGACAGGAAACACCCCAAAGCGCAACGTGGACACATCCTAAATTTTGGAAAAAAACAGAGGTGTTTTTTGCGAAGTGCCTACCTGTAGATTTTGGCCTCTAGCTCAGCCGGCACCTAGGGAAAGCTACCAAACCTGTGCATTTCTGAAAACTAGAGACCTAGGGGAATCCAAGGAGGGCTGACTTGCGGGGCTCGGACCAGGTTCTGTTACCCAGAATCCTTTGCAAACCTCAAAATTTGGCTAAAAAAACACATGTTCCTCACATTTCTGTGGCAGAAAGTTCTGGAATCTGAGAGGAGCTACAAATTTCCTTCCACCCAGCGTTCCCCCAAGTCTCCCGATAAAAATGATACCTCACTTGCGTGGGTAGGCCTAGCGCCGGCGACAGGAAACACCCCGAAGCGCAACGTGGACACATCCTAAATTTTGGAAAAAAACAGAGGTGTTTTTTGCGAAGTGCCTACCTGTAGATTTTGGCCTCTAGCTCAGCCGGCACCTAGGGAAACCTACCAAACCTGTGCATTTCTGAAAACTAGAGACCTAGGGGAATCCAAGGAGGGCTGACTTGCGGGGCTCGGACCAGGTTCTGTTACCGAGAATCCTTTGCAAACCTCAAAATTTGGCTAAAAAAACACATGCTCCTCACATTTCTGTGGCAGAAAGTTCTGGAATCTGAGAGGAGCTACTAATTTCCTTCCACCCAGCGTTCCCCCAAGTCTCCCGATAAAAATGATACCTCCCTTGCGTGGGTAGGCCTAGCGCCGGCGACAGGAAACACCCCAAAGCGCAACGTGGACACATCCTAAATTTTGGAAAAAAACAGAGGTGTTTTTTGCGAAGTGCCTACCTGTAGATTTTGGCCTCTAGCTCAGCCGGCACCTAGGGAAAGCTACCAAACCTGTGCATTTCTGAAAACTAGAGACCTAGGGGAACCCAAGGAGGGGTGACTTGCGGGGCTCGGACCAGGTTCTGTTACCCAGAATCCTTTGCAAACCTCAAAATTTGGCTAAAAAAACACATGTTCCTCACATTTCTGTGGCAGAAAGTTCTGGAATCTGAGAGGAGCTACAAATTTCCTTCTACTCAGCGTTCCCCCAAGTCTCCCGATAAAAATGATACCTCACTTGCGTGGGTAGGCCTAGCGCCGGCGACAGGAAACACCCCAAAGCGCAACGTGGACACATCCTAAATTTTGGAAAAAAACAGAGGTGTTTTTTGCGAAGTGCCTACCTGTAGATTTTGGCCTCTAGCTCAGCCGGCACCTAGGGAAACCTACCAAACCTGTGCATTTCTGAAAACTAGAGACCTAGGGGAATCCAAGGAGGGCTGACTTGCGGGGCTCGGACCAGGTTCTGTTACCCAGAATCCTTTGCAAACCTCAAAATTTGGCTAAAAAAACACATGTTCCTCACATTTCTGTGGCAGAAAGTTCTGGAATCTGAGAGGAGCTACAAATTTCCTTCCACCCAGCGTTCCCCCAAGTCTCCCGATAAAAATTATACCTCACTTGCGTGGGTAGGCCTAGCGCCGGCGACAGGAAACACCCCAAAGCGCAACGTGGACACATCCTAAATTTTGGAAAAAAACAGAGGTGTTTTTTGCGAAGTGCCTACCTGTAGATTTTGGCCTCTAGCTCAGCCGGCACCTAAGGAAACCTACCAAACCTGTGCATTTCTGAAAACTAGAGACCTAGGGGAATCCAAGGAGGGCTGACTTGCGGGGCTCGGACCAGGTTCTGTTACCCAGAATCCTTTGCAAACCTCAAAATTTGGCTAAAAAAACACATGTTCCTCACATTTCTGTGGCAGAAAGTTCTGGAATCTGAGAGGAGCTACAAATTTCCTTCCACCCAGCGTTCCCCCAAGTCTCCCGATAAAAATGATACCTCACTTGCGTGGGTAGGCCTAGCGCCGGCGACAGGAAACACCCCAAAGCGCAACGTGGACACATCCTAAATTTTGGGAAAAAACAGAGGTGTTTTTTGCGAAGTGCCTACCTGTAGATTTTGGCCTCTAGCTCAGCCGGCACCTAGGGAAACCTACCAAACCTGTGCATTTCTGAAAACTAGAGACCTAGGGGAATCCAAGGAGGGCTGACTTGCGGGGCTCAGACCAGGTTCTGTTACCCAGAATCCTTTGCAAACCTCTAAATTTGGCTAAAAAAACACATGTCCCTCACATTTCTGTGGCAAAAAGTTTTGGAATCTGAGAGGAGCTACAAATTTCCTTCCACCCAGCGTTCCCCCAAGTCTCCCGATAAAAATGATACCTCACTTGCGTGGGTAGGCCTAGCGCCGGCGACAGGAAACACCCCAAAGCGCAACGTGGACACATCCTAAATTTTGGAAAAAAACAGAGGCGTTTTTTGCGAAGTGCCTACCTGTAGATTTTGGCCTCTAGCTCAGCCGGCACCTAGGGAAACCTACCAAACCTGTGCATTTCTGAAAACTAGAGACCTAGGGGAATCCAAGGAGGGCTGACTTGCGGGGCTCGGACCAGGTTCTGTTACCCAGAATCCTTTGCAAACCTCATAATTTGGCTAAAAAAACACATGTCCCTCACATTTCTGTGGCAGAAAGTTCTGGAATCTGAGAGGAGCTACAAGTTTCCTTCCACCCAGCGTTCCCCCAAGTCTCCTGATAAAAATGATACCTCACTTGCGTGGGTAGGCCTAGCGCCGGCGACAGGAAACACCCCAAAGCGCAACGTGGACACATCCTAAATTTGGGGAAAAAACAGAGGTGTTTTTTGCGAAGTGCCTACCTGTAGATTTTGGCCTCTAGCTCAGCCGGCACCTAGGGAAATCTACCAAACCTGTGCATTTCTGAAAACTAGAGACCTAGGGGAATCCAAGGAGGGCTGACTTGCGGGGCTCGGACCAGGTTCTGTTACCCAGAATCCTTTGCAAACCTCAAAATTTGGCTAAAAAAACACATGTTCCTCACATTTCTGTGGCCGAAAGTTTTGGAATCTGAGAGGAGCTACAAATTTCCTTCCACCCAGCGTTCCCCCAAGTCTCCCGATAAAAATGATACCTCACTTGCGTGGGTAGGCCTAGCGCCGGCGACAGGAAACACCCCGAAGCGCAACGTGGACACATCCTAAATTTTGGAAAAAAACAGAGGTGTTTTTTGCGAAGTGCCTACCTGTAGATTTTGGCCTCTAGCTCAGCCGGCACCTAGGGAAACCTACCAAACCTGTGCATTTCTGAAAACTAGAGACCTAGGGGAATCCAAGGAGGGCTGACTTGCGGGGCTCGGACCAGGTTCTGTTACCGAGAATCCTTTGCAAACCTCAAAATTTGGCTAAAAAAACACATGCTCCTCACATTTCTGTGGCAGAAAGTTCTGGAATCTGAGAGGAGCTACTAATTTCCTTCCACCCAGCGTTCCCCCAAGTCTCCCGATAAAAATGATACCTCACTTGCGTGGGTAGGCCTAGCGCCGGCGACAGGAAACACCCCAAAGCGCAACGTGGACACATCCTAAATTTTGGAAAAAAACAGAGGTGTTTTTTGCGAAGTGCCTACCTGTAGATTTTGGCCTCTAGCTCAGCCGGCACCTAGGGAAAGCTACCAAACCTGTGCATTTCTGAAAACTAGAGACCTAGGGGAATCCAAGGAGGGGTGACTTGCGGGGCTCAGACCAGGTTCTGTTACCCAGAATCCTTTGCAAACCTCAAAATTTGGCTAAAAAAACACATGTTCCTCACATTTCTGTGGCAGAAAGTTCTGGAATCTGAGAGGAGCTACAAATTTCCTTCCACCCAGCGTTCCCCCAAGTCTCCCGATAAAAATGATACCTCACTTGCGTGGGTAGGCCTAGCGCCGGCGACAGGAAACACCCCAAAGCGCAACGTGGACACATCCTAAATTTTGGAAAAAAACAGAGGTGTTTTTTGCGAAGTGCCTACCTGTAGATTTTGGCCTCTAGCTCAGCCGGCACCTAGGGAAACCTACCAAACCTGTGCATTTCTGAAAACTAGAGACCTGGGGGAATCCAAGGAGGGCTGACTTGCGGGGCTCGGACCAGGTTCTGTTACCCAGAATCCTTTGCAAACCTCAAAATTTGGCTAAAAAAACACATGTTCCTCACATTTCTGTGGCAGAAAGTTCTGGAATCTGAGAGGAGCTACAAATTTCCTTCCACCCAGCGTTCCCCCAAGTCTCCCAATAAAAATGATACCTCACTTGCGTGGGTAGGCCTAGCGCCGGCGACAGGAAACACCCCAAAGCGCAACGTGGACACATCCTAAATTTTGGAAAAAAACAGAGGTGTTTTTTGCGAAGTGCCTACCTGTAGATTTTGGCCTCTAGCTCAGCCGGCACCTAGGGAAACCTACCAAACCTGTGCATTTCTGAAAACTAGAGACCTAGGGGAATCCAAGGAGGGCTGACTTGCGGGGCTCGGACCAGGTTCTGTTACCCAGAATCCTTTGCAAACCTCAAAATTTGGCTAAAAAAACACATGCTCCTCACATTTCTGTGGCAGAAAGTTCTGGAATCTGAGAGGAGCTACAAATTTCCTTCCACCCAGCGTTCCCACAAGTCTCCCGATAAAAATGATACCTCACTTGCGTGGGTAGGCCTAGCGCCGGCGACAGGAAACACCCCAAAGCGCAACGTGGACACATCCTAAATTTTGGAAAAAAACAGAGGTGTTTTTTGCGAAGTGCCTACCTGTAGATTTTGGCCTCTAGCTCAGCCGGCACCTAGGGAAAGCTACCAAACCTGTGCATTTCTGAAAACTAGAGACCTAGGGGAATCCAAGGAGGGGTGACTTGCGGGGCTCGGACCAGGTTCTGTTACCCAGAATCCTTTGCAAACCTCAAAATTTGGCTAAAAAAACACATGTTCCTCACATTTCTGTGGCAGAAAGTTCTGGAATCTGAGAGGAGCTACAAATTTCCTTCCACCCAGCGTTCCCCCAAGTCTCCCGATAAAAATTATACCTCACTTGCGTGGGTAGGCCTAGCGCCGGCGACAGGAAACACCCCAAAGCGCAACGTGGACACATCCTAAATTTTGGAAAAAAACAGAGGTGTTTTTTGCGAAGTGCCTACCTGTAGATTTTGGCCTCTAGCTCAGCCGGCACCTAGGGAAACCTACCAAACGTGTGCATTTCTGAAAACTAGAGACCTAGGGGAATCCAAGGAGGGGTGACTTGCGGGGCTCGGACCAGGTTCTGTTACCCAGAATCCTTTGCAAACCTCAAAATTTGGCTAAAAAAACACATGTTCCTCACATTTCTGTGGCAGAAAGTTTTGGAATCTGAGAGGAGCTACAAATTTCCTTCTACCCAGCGTTCCCCCAAGTCTCCCGATAAAAATGATACCTCACTTGCGTGGGTAGGCCTAGCGCCGGCGACAGGAAACACCCCAAAGCGCAACGTGGACACATCCTAAATTTTGGGAAAAAACAGAGGTGTTTTTTGCGAAGTGCCTACCTGTAGATTTTGGCCTCTAGCTCAGCCGGCACCTAGGGAAACCTACCAAACCTGTGCATTTCTGAAAACTAGAGACCTAGGGGAATCCAAGGAGGGCTGACTTGCGGGGCTCGGACCAGGTTCTGTTACCCAGAATCCTTTGCAAACCTCAAAATTTGGCTAAAAAAACACATGCTCCTCACATTTCTGTGGCAGAAAGTTCTGGAATCTGAGAGGAGCTACAAATTTCCTTCCACCCAGCGTTCCCCCAAGTCTCCCGATAAAAATGATACCTCACTTGCGTGGGTAGGCCTAGCGCCGGCGACAGGAAACACCCCAAAGCGCAACGTGGACACATCCTAAATTTTGGAAAAAAACAGAGGTGTTTTTTGAGAAGTGCCTACCTGTAGATTTTGGCCTCTAGCTCAGCCGGCACCTAGGGAAAGCTACCAAACCTGTGCATTTCTGAAAACTAGAGACCTAGGGGAATCCAAGGAGGGGTGACTTGCGGGGCTCGGACCAGGTTCTGTTACCCAGAATCCTTTGCAAACCTCAAAATTTGGCTAAAAAAACACATGTTCCTCACATTTCTGTGGCAGAAAGTTCTGGAATCTGAGAGGAGCTACAAATTTCCTTCCACCCAGCGTTCCCCCAAGTCTCCCAATAAAAATGATACCTCACTTGCGTGGGTAGGCCTAGCGCCGGCGACAGGAAACACCCCAAAGCGCAACGTGGACACATCCTAAATTTTGGAAAAAAACAGAGGTGTTTTTTGCGAAGTGCCTACCTGTAGATTTTGGCCTCTAGCTCAGCCGGCACCTAGGGAAACCTACCAAACGTGTGCATTTCTGAAAACTAGAGACCTAGGGGAATCCAAGGAGGGCTGACTTGCGGGGCTCGGACCAGGTTCTGTTACCCAGAATCCTTTGCAAACCTCAAAATTTGGCTAAAAAAACACATGTCCCTCACATTTCTGTGGCAGAAAGTTCTGGAATCTGAGAGGAGCTACAAATTTCCTTCCACCCAGCGTTCCCCCAAGTCTCCCAATAAAAATGATACCTCACTTGCGTGGGTAGGCCTAGCGCCGGCGACAGGAAACACCCCAAAGCGCAACGTGGACACATCCTAAATTTTGGAAAAAAACAGAGGTGTTTTTTGCGAAGTGCCTTCCTGTAGATTTTGGCCTCTAGCTCAGCCGGCACCTAGGGAAACCTACCAAACCTGTGCATTTCTGAAAACTAGAGACCTAGGGGAATCCAAGGAGGGCTGACTTGCGGGGCTCGGACCAGGTTCTGTTACCGAGAATCCTTTGCAAACCTCAAAATTTGGCTAAAAAAACACATGCTCCTCACATTTCTGTGGCAGAAAGTTCTGGAATCTGAGAGGAGCTACTAATTTCCTTCCACCCAGCGTTCCCCCAAGTCTCCCAATAAAAATGATACCTCACTTGCGTGGGTAGGCCTAGCGCCGGCGACAGGAAACACCCCAAAGCGCAACGTGGACACATCCTAAATTTTGGAAAAAAACAGAGGTGTTTTTTGCGAAGTGCCTACCTGTAGATTTTGGCCTCTAGCTCAGCCGGCACCTAGGGAAACCTACCAAACCTGTGCATTTCTGAAAACTAGAGACCTAGGGGAATCCAAGGAGGGCTGACTTGCGGGGCTCGGACCAGGTTCTGTTACCCAGAATCCTTTGCAAACCTCAAAATTTGGCTAAAAAAACACATGTTCCTCACATTTCTGTGGCAGAAAGTTTTGGAATCTGAGAGGAGCTACAAATTTCCTTCCACCCAGCGTTCCCCCAAGTCTCCCGATAAAAATGATACCTCACTTGCGTGGGTAGGCCTAGCGCCGGCGACAGGAAACACCCCAAAGCGCAACGTGGACACATCCTAAATTTTGGAAAAAAACAGAGGTGTTTTTTGCGAAGTGCCTACCTGTAGATTTTGGCCTCTAGCTCAGCCGGCACCTAGGGAAACCTACCAAACCTGTGCATTTCTGAAAACTAGAGACCTGGGGGAATCCAAGGAGGGCTGACTTGCGGGGCTCGGACCAGGTTCTGTTACCCAGAATCCTTTGCAAACCTCAAAATTTGGCTAAAAAAACACATGTTCCTCACATTTCTGTGGCAGAAAGTTCTGGAATCTGAGAGGAGCTACAAATTTCCTTCCACCCAGCGTTCCCCCAAGTCTCCCAATAAAAATGATACCTCACTTGCGTGGGTAGGCCTAGCGCCGGCGACAGGAAACACCCCAAAGCGCAACGTGGACACATCCTAAATTTTTGAAAAAAACAGAGGTGTTTTTTGCGAAGTGCCTACCTGTAGATTTTGGCCTCTAGCTCAGCCGGCACCTAGGGAAACCTACCAAACCTGTGCATTTCTGACAACTAGAGACCTAGGGGAATCCAAGGAGGGCTGACTTGCGGGGCTCGGACCAGGTTCTGTTACCCAGAATCCTTTGCAAACCTCAAAATTTGGCTAAAAAAACACATGCTCCTCACATTTCTGTGGCAGAAAGTTCTGGAATCTGAGAGGAGCTACAAATTTCCTTCCACCCAGCGTTCACCCAAGTCTCCCGATAAAAATGATACCTCACTTGCGTGGGTAGGCCTAGCGCCGGCGACAGGAAACACCCCAAAGCGCAACGTGGACACATCCTAAATTTTGGAAAAAAACAGAGGTGTTTTTTGCGAAGTGCCTACCTGTAGATTTTGGCCTCTAGCTCAGCCGGCACCTAGGGAAAGCTACCAAACCTGTGCATTTCTGAAAACTAGAGACCTAGGGGAATCCAAGGAGGGGTGACTTGCGGGGCTCGGACCAGGTTCTGTTACCCAGAATCCTTTGCAAACCTCAAAATTTGGCTAAAAAAACACATGTTCCTCACATTTCTGTGGCAGAAAGTTCTGGAATCTGAGAGGAGCTACAAATTTCCTTCCACCCAGCGTTCCCCCAAGTCTCCCAATAAAAATAATACCTCACTTGCGTGGGTAGGCCTAGCGCCGGCGACAGGAAACACCCCAAAGCGCAACGTGGACACATCCTAAATTTTGGAAAAAAACAGAGGTGTTTTTTGCGAAGTGCCTACCTGTAGATTTTGGCCTCTAGCTCAGCCGGCACCTAGGGAAACCTACCAAACCTGTGCATTTCTGAAAACTAGAGACCTAGGGGAATCCAAGGAGGGCTGACTTGCGGGGCTCGGACCAGGTTCTGTTACCGAGAATCCTTTGCAAACCTCAAAATTTGGCTAAAAAAACACATGCTCCTCACATTTCTGTGGCAGAAAGTTCTGGAATCTGAGAGGAGCTACTAATTTCCTTCCACCCAGCGTTCCCCCAAGTCTCCCAATAAAAATGATACCTCACTTGCGTGGGTAGGCCTAGCGCCGGCGACAGGAAACACCCCAAAGCGCAACGTGGACACATCCTAAATTTTGGAAAAAAACAGAGGTGTTTTTTGCGAAGTGCCTACCTGTAGATTTTGGCCTCTAGCTCAGCCGGCACCTAGGGAAACCTACCAAACCTGTGCATTTCTGAAAACTAGAGACCTAGGGGAATCCAAGGAGGGCTGACTTGCGGGGCTCGGACCAGGTTCTGTTACCCAGAATCCTTTGCAAACCTCAAAATTTGGCTAAAAAAACACATGCTCCTCACATTTCTGTGGCAGAAAGTTCTGGAATCTGAGAGGAGCTACAAATTTCCTTCCACTCAGCGTTCCCCCAAGTCTCCCGATAAAAATGATACCTCACTTGCGTGGGTAGGCCTAGCGCCGGCGACAGGAAACACCCCAAAGCGCAACGTGGACACATCCTAAATTTTGGAAAAAAACAGAGGTGTTTTTTGCGAAGTGCCTACCTGTAGATTTTGGCCTCTAGCTCAGCCGGCACCTAGGGAAAGCTACCAAACCTGTGCATTTCTGAAAACTAGAGACCTAGGGGAATCCAAGGAGGGGTGACTTGCGGGGCTCGGACCAGGTTCTGTTACCCAGAATCCTTTGCAAACCTCAAAATTTGGCTAAAAAAACACATGTTCCTCACATTTCTGTGGCAGAAAGTTCTGGAATCTGAGAGGAGCTACAAATTTCCTTCCACCCAGCGTTCCCCCAAGTCTCCCTATAAAAATAATACCTCACTTGCGTGGGTAGGCCTAGCGCCGGCGACAGGAAATACCCCAAAGCGCAACGTGGACACATCCTAAATTTTGGAAAAAAACAGAGGTGTTTTTTGCGAAGTGCCTACCTGTAGATTTTGGCCTCTAGCTCAGCCGGCACCTAGGGAAACCTACCAAACCTGTGCATTTCTGAAAACTAGAGACCTAGGGGAATCCAAGGAGGGCAGACTTGCGGGGCTCGGACCAGGTTCTGTTACCCAGAATCCTTTGCAAACCTCAAAATTTGGCTAAAAAAACACATGTTCCTCACATTTCTGTGGCAGAAAGTTCTGGAATCTGAGAGGAGCTACAAATTTCCTTCCACCCAGCGTTCACCCAAGTCTCCCGATAAAAATGATACCTCACTTGCGTGGGTAGGCCTAGCGCCGGCGACAGGAAACACCCCAAAGCGCAACGTGGACACATCCTAAATTTTGGAAAAAAACAGAGGTGTTTTTTGCGAAGTGCCTACCTGTAGATTTTGGCCTCTAGCTCAGCCGGCACCTAGGGAAAGCTACCAAACCTGTGCATTTCTGAAAACTAGAGACCTAGGGGAATCCAAGGAGGGGTGACTTGCGGGGCTCGGACCAGGTTCTGTTACCCAGAATCCTTTGCAAACCTCAAAATTTGGCTAAAAAAACACATGTTCCTCACATTTCTGTGGCAGAAAGTTCTGGAATCTGAGAGGAGCTACAAATTTCCTTCCACCCAGCGTTCCCCCAAGTCTCCCAATAAAAATAATACCTCACTTGCGTGGGTAGGCCTAGCGCCGGCGACAGGAAACACCCCAAAGCGCAACGTGGACACATCCTAAATTTTGGAAAAAAACAGAGGTGTTTTTTGCGAAGTGCCTACCTGTAGATTTTGGCCTCTAGCTCAGCCGGCACCTAGGGAAACCTACCAAACCTGTGCATTTCTGAAAACTAGAGACCTAGGGGAATCCAAGGAGGGCTGACTTGCGGGGCTCGGACCAGGTTCTGTTACCGAGAATCCTTTGCAAACCTCAAAATTTGGCTAAAAAAACACATGCTCCTCACATTTCTGTGGCAGAAAGTTCTGGAATCTGAGAGGAGCTACTAATTTCCTTCCACCCAGCGTTCCCCCAAGTCTCCCAATAAAAATGATACCTCACTTGCGTGGGTAGGCCTAGCGCCGGCGACAGGAAACACCCCAAAGCGCAACGTGGACACATCCTAAATTTTGGAAAAAAACAGAGGTGTTTTTTGCGAAGTGCCTACCTGTAGATTTTGGCCTCTAGCTCAGCCGGCACCTAGGGAAAGCTACCAAACCTGTGCATTTCTGAAAACTAGAGACCTAGGGGAATCCAAGGAGGGGTGACTTGCGGGGCTCGGACCAGGTTCTGTTACCCAGAATCCTTTGCAAACCTCAAAATTTGGCTAAAAAAACACATGTTCCTCACATTTCTGTGGCAGAAAGTTTTGGAATCTGAGAGGAGCTACAAATTTCCTTCCACCCAGCGTTCCCCCAAGTCTCCCGATAAAAATGATACCTCACTTGCGTGGGTAGGCCTAGCGCCGGCGACAGGAAATACCCCAAAGCGCAACGTGGACACATCCTAAATTTTGGAAAAAAACAGAGGTGTTTTTTGCGAAGTGCCTACCTGTAGATTTTGGCCTCTAGCTCAGCCGGCACCTAGGGAAACCTACCAAACCTGTGCATTTCTGAAAACTAGAGACCTAGGGGAATCCAAGGAGGGCTGACTTGCGGGGCTCGGACCAGGTTCTGTTACCCAGAATCCTTTGCAAACCTCAAAATTTGGCTAAAAAAACACATGTTCCTCACATTTCTGTGGCAGAAAGTTCTGGAATCTGAGAGGAGCTACAAATTTCCTTCCACCCAGCGTTCCCCCAAGTCTCCCGATAAAAATGATACCTCACTTGCGTGGGTAGGCCTAGCGCCGGCGACAGGAAACACCCCAAAGCGCAACGTGGACACATCCTAAATTTTGGAAAAAAACAGAGGTTTTTTTGCGAAGTGCCTACCTGTAGATTTTGGCCTCTAGCTCAGCCGGCACCTAGGAAAACCTACCAAACCTGTGCATTTCTGAAAACTAGAGACCTAGGGGAATCCAAGGAGGGGTGACTTGCGGGGCTCGGACCAGGTTCTGTTACCCAGAATCCTTTGCAAACCTCAAAATTTGGCTAAAAAAACACATGCTCCTCACATTTCTGTGGCAGAAAGTTCTGGAATCTGAGAGGAGCTACAAATTTCCTTCCACCCAGCGTTCACCCAAGTCTCCCGATAAAAATGATACCTCACTTGCGTGGGTAGGCCTAGCGCCGGCGACAGGAAACACCCCAAAGCGCAACGTGGACACATCCTAAATTTTGGAAAAAAACAGAGGTGTTTTTTGCGAAGTGCCTACCTGTAGATTTTGGCCTCTAGCTCAGCCGGCACCTAGGGAAACCTACCAAACCTGTGCATTTCTGAAAACTAGAGACCTAGGGGAATCCAAGGAGGGGTGACTTGCGGGGCTCGGACCAGGTTCTGTTACCCAGAATCCTTTGCAAACCTCAAAATTTGGCTAAAAAAACATATGTCCCTCATATTTCTGTGGCAGAAAGTTCTGGAATCTGAGAGGAGCTACAAGTTTCCTTCCACCCAGCGTTCCCCCAAGTCTCCCGATAAAAATGATACCTCACTTGCGTGGGTAGGTCTAGCGCCGGCGACAGGAAACACCCCAAAGCGCAACGTGGACACATCCTAAATTTTGGAAAGAAACGGAGGGTTTTTTTGCGAAGTGCCTACCTGTAGATTTTGGCCTCTAGCTCAGCCGGCACCTAGGGAAACCTACCAAACCTGTGCATTTCTGAAAACTAGAGACCTAGGGGAATCCAAGGAGGGCTGACTTGCGGGGCTCGGACCAGGTTCTGTTACCCAGAATCCTTTGCAAACCTCAAAATTTGGCTAAAAAAACACATGTTCCTCACATTTCTGTGGCAGAAAGTTCTGGAATCTGAGAGGAGCTACAAATTTCCTTCCACCCAGCGTTCCCACAAGTCTCCCGATAAAAATGATACCTCACTTGCGTGGGTAGGCCTAGCGCCGGCGACAGGAAACACCCCAAAGCGCAACGTGGACACATCCTAAATTTTGGGAAAAAACAGAGGTGTTTTTTGCGAAGTGCCTACCTGTAGATTTTGGCCTCTAGCTCAGCCGGCACCTAGGGAAACCTACCAAACCTGTGCATTTCTGAAAACTAGAGACCTAGGGGAATCCAAGGAGGGCTGACTTGCGGGGCTCGGACCTGGTTCTGTTACCCAGAATCCTTTGCAAACCTCAAAATTTGGCTAAACAAACACATGTCCCTCACATTTCTGTGGCAGAAAGTTCTGGAATCTGAGAGGAGCTACAAATTTCCTTCCACCCAGCGTTCCCCCAAGTCTCCCAATAAAAATGATACCTCACTTGCGTGGGTAGGCCTAGCGCCGGCGACAGGAAACACCCCAAAGCGGTACGTGGACACATCCTAAATTTTGGAAAAAAACAGAGGTG
This sequence comes from Pleurodeles waltl, assembly GCF_031143425.1. Lineage (NCBI taxonomy): Eukaryota > Metazoa > Chordata > Amphibia > Caudata > Salamandridae > Pleurodeles > Pleurodeles waltl. The sequence goes on from NC_090439.1 coordinate 398,571,414, forward strand.
TTTTTTGCGAAGTGCCTACCTGTAGATTTTGGCCTCTTGCTCAGCCAGCACCTAGGGAAACCTACCAAACCTGTGCATTTCTGAAAACTAGATACCTAGGGGAATCCAAGGAGGGCTGACTTGCGGGGCTCGGACCAGGTTCTGTTACCCAGAATCCTTTGCAAACCTCAAAATTTGGCTAAAAAAACACATGTCCCTCACATTTCTGTGGCAGAAAGTTCTGGAATCTGAGAGGAGCTACAAATTTCCTTCCACCCAGCGTTCCCCCAAGTCTCCCGATAAAAATGATACCTCACTTGCGTGGGTAGGCCTAGCGCCGGCGACAGGAAACACCCCAAAGCGCAACGTGGACACATCCTAAATTTTGGAAAAAAACAGAGGGGTTTTTTGCGAAGTGCCTACCTGTAGATTTTGGCCTCTAGCTCAGCCGTCACCTAGGGAAACCTACCAAACCTGTGCATTTCTGAAAACTAGAGACCTAGGGGAATCCAAGGAGGGCTGACTTGCGGGGCTCGGACCAGGTTCTGTTACCCAGAATCCTTTGCAAACCTCAAAATTTGGCTAAAAAAACACATGTCCCTCACATTTTTGTGGCAGAAAGTTCTGGAATCTGAGAGGAGCTACAAATTTCCTTCCAACCAGCGTTCCCCCAAGTCTCCCGATAAAAATGATACCTCACTTGCGTGGGTAGGCCTAGCGCTGGCGACAGGAAACACCCCAAAGCGCAACGTGGACACATCCTAAATTTTGGAAAAAAACAGAGGTGTTTTTTGCGAAGTGCCTACCTGTAGATTTTGGCCTCTAGCTCAGCCGGCACCTAGGGAAACCTACCAAACCTGTGCATTTCTGAAAACTAGAGACCTAGGGGAATCCAACGAGGGGTGACTTGCGGGGCTCGGACCAGGTTCTGTTACCCAGAATCCTTTGCAAACCTCAAAATTTGGCTAAAAAAACACATGTCCCTCACATTTCTGTGGCAGAAAGTTCTGGAATCTGAGAGCAGCTACAAGTTTCCTTCCACCCAGCGTTCCCCCAAGTCTCCCGATAAAAATGATACCTCACTTGCGTGGGTAGGCCTAGCGCCGGCGACAGGAAACACCCCAAAGCGCAACGTGGACACATCCTAAATTTTGGAAAGAAACGGAGGTTTTTTTTGCGAAGTGCCTACCTGTAGATTTTGGCCTCTAGCTCAGCCGGCACCTAGGGAAACCTACCAAACCTGTGCATTTCTGAAAACTAGAGACCTAGGGGAATCCAAGGAGGGCTGACTTGCGGGGCTCGGACCAGGTTCTGTTACCCAGAATCCTTTGCAAACCTCAAAATTTGGCTAAAAAAACACATGTTCCTCACATTTCTGTGGCAGAAAGTTCTGGAATCTGAGAGGAGCTACAAATTTCCTTCCACCCAGCGTTCCCCCAAGTCTCCCGATAAAAATGATACCTCACTTGCGTGGGTAGGCCTAGCGCCGGCGACAGGAAACACCCCAAAGCGCAACGTGGACACATCCTAAATTTTGGGAAAAAACAGAGGTGTTTTTTGCGAAGTGCCTACCTGTAGATTTTGGCCTCTAGCTCAGCCGGCACCTAGGGAAACCTACCAAACCTGTGCATTTCTGAAAACTAGAGACCTAGGGGAATCCAAGGAGGGCTGACTTGCGGGGCTCAGACCAGGTTCTGTTACCCAGAATCCTTTGCAAACCTCAAAATTTGGCTAAAAAAACACATGTCCCTCACATTTCTGTGGCAGAAAGTTCTGGAATCTGAGAGGAGCTACAAATTTCCTTCTACCCAGCGTTCCCCCAAGTCTCCCAATAAAAATGATACCTCACTTGCGTGGGTAGGCCTAGCGCCGGCGACAGGAAACACCCCAAAGCGCAACGTGGACACATCCTAAATTTTGGAAAAAAACAGAAGTGTTTTTTGCGAAGTGCCTACCTGTAGATTTTGGCCTCTAGCTCAGCCGGCACCTAGGGAAACCTACCAAACCTGTGCATTTCTGAAAACTAGAGACCTAGGGGAATCCAAAGAGGGCTGACTTGCGGGGCTCGGACCAGGTTCTGTTACCCAGAATCCTTTGCAAACCTCAAAATTTGGCTAAAAAAACACATGTTCCTCACATTTCTGTGGCAGAAAGTTCTGGAATCTGAGAGGAGCTACAAATTTCCTTCCACCCAGCGTTCCCCCAAGTCTCCCGATAAAAATTATACCTCACTTGCGTGGGTAGGCCTAGCGCCGGCGACAGGAAACACCCCAAAGCGCAACGTGGACACATCCTAAATTTTGGAAAAAAACAGAGGTGTTTTTTGCGAAGTGCCTACCTGTAGATTTTGGCCTCTAGCTCAGCCGGCACCTAGGGAAACCTACCAAACCTGTGCATTTCTGAAAACTAGAGACCTAGGGGAATCCAAGGAGGGCTGACTTGCGGGGCTCGGACCAGGTTCTGTTACCCAGAATCCTTTGCAAACCTCAAAATTTGGCTAAAAAAACACATGTTCCTCACATTTCTGTGGCAGAAAGTTCTGGAATCTGAGAGGAGCTACAAATTTCCTTCCACCCAGCGTTCCCCCAAGTCTCCCGATAAAAATTATACCTCACTTGCGTGGGTAGGCCTAGCGCCGGCGACAGGAAACACCCCAAAGCGCAACGTGGACACATCCTAAATTTTGGAAAAAAACAGAGGTGTTTTTTGCGAAGTGCCTACCTGTAGATTTTGGCCTCTAGCTCAGCCGGCACCTAGGGAAAGCTACCAAACCTGTGCATTTCTGAAAACTAGAGACCTAGGGGAATCCAAGGAGGGCTGACTTGCGGGGCTAGGACCAGGTTCTGTTACCCAGAATCCTTTGCAAACCTCAAAATTTGGCTAAAAAAACACATGTTCCTCACATTTCTGTGGCAGAAAGTTCTGGAATCTGAGAGGAGCTACAAATTTCCTTCCACCCAGCGTTCCCCCAAGTCTCCCGATAAAAATGATACCTCACTTGCGTGGGTAGGCCTAGCGCCGGTGACAGGAAACACCCCAAAGCGCAACGTGGACACATCCTAAATTTTGGGAAAAAACAGAGGTGTTTTTTGCGAAGTGCCTACCTGTAGATTTTGGCCTCTAGCTCAGCCGGCACCTAGGGAAACCTACCAAACCTGTGCATTTCTGAAAACTAGAGACCTAGGGGAATCCAAGGAGGGCTGACTTGCGGGGCTCAGACCAGGTTCTGTTACCCAGAATCCTTTGCAAACCTCTAAATTTGGCTAAAAAAACACATGTCCCTCACATTTCTGTGGCAAAAAGTTTTGGAATCTGAGAGGAGCTACAAATTTCCTTCCACCCAGCGTTCCCCCAAGTCTCCCGATAAAAATGATACCTCACTTGCGTGGGTAGGCCTAGCGCCGGCGACAGGAAACACCCCAAAGCGCAACGTGGACACATCCTAAATTTTGGAAAAAAACAGAGGTGTTTTTTGCGAAGTGCCTACCTGTAGATTTTGGCCTCTAGCTCAGCCGGCACCTAGGGAAACCTACCAAACCTGTGCATTTCTGAAAACTAGAGACCTAGGGGAATCCAAGGAGGGCTGACTTGCGGGGCTCGGACCAGGTTCTGTTACCCAGAATCCTTTGCAAACCTCATAATTTGGCTAAAAAAACACATGTCCCTCACATTTCTGTGGCAGAAAGTTCTGGAATCTGAGAGGAGCTACAAGTTTCCTTCCACCCAGCGTTCCCCCAAGTCTCCTGATAAAAATGATACCTCACTTGCGTGGGTAGGCCTAGCGCCGGCGACAGGAAACACCCCAAAGCGCAACGTGGACACATCCTAAATTTTGGAAAAAAACAGAGGTGTTTTTTGCGAAGTGCCTACCTGTAGATTTTGGCCTCTAGCTCAGCCGGCACCTAGGGAAAGCTACCAAACCTGTGCATTTCTGAAAACTAGAGACCTAGGGGAATCCAAGGAGGGCTGACTTGCGGGGCTCGGACCAGGTTCTGTTACCCAGAATCCTTTGCAAACCTCATAATTTGGCTAAAAAAACACATGTTCCTCACATTTCTGTGGCAGAAAGTTCTGGAATCTGAGAGGAGCTACAAATTTCCTTCCACCCAGCGTTCCCCCAAGTCTCCCGATAAAAATGATACCTCACTTGCGTGGGTAGGCCTAGCGCCGGCGACAGGAAACACCCCAAAGCGCAACGTGGACACATCCTAAATTTTGGAAAAAAACAGAGGTGTTTTTTGCGAAGTGCCTACCTGTAGATTTTGGCCTCTAGCTCAGCCGGCACCTAGGGAAACCTACCAAACCTGTGCATTTCTGAAAACTAGAGACCTAGGGGAATCCAAGGAGGGCTGACTTGCGGGGCTCGGACCAGGTTCTGTTACCGAGAATCCTTTGCAAACCTCAAAATTTGGCTAAAAAAACACATGCTCCTCACATTTCTGTGGCAGAAAGTTCTGGAATCTGAGAGGAGCTACTAATTTCCTTCCACCCAGCGTTCCCCCAAGTCTCCCGATAAAAATGATACCTCCCTTGCGTGGGTAGGCCTAGCGCCGGCGACAGGAAACACCCCAAAGCGCAACGTGGACACATCCTAAATTTTGGAAAAAAACAGAGGTGTTTTTTGCGAAGTGCCTACCTGTAGATTTTGGCCTCTAGCTCAGCCGGCACCTACGGAAAGCTACCAAACCTGTGCATTTCTGAAAACTAGAGACCTAGGGGAACCCAAGGAGGGGTGACTTGCGGGGCTCGGACCAGGTTCTGTTACCCAGAATCCTTTGCAAACCTCAAAATTTGGCTAAAAAAACACATGTTCCTCACATTTCTGTGGCAGAAAGTTCTGGAATCTGAGAGGAGCTACAAATTTCCTTCCACTCAGCGTTCCCCCAAGTCTCCCGATAAAAATGATACCTCACTTGCGTGGGTAGGCCTAGCGCCGGCGACAGGAAACACCCCAAAGCGCAACGTGGACACATCCTAAATTTTGGAAAAAAACAGAGGGGTTTTTTGCGAAGTGCCTACCTGTAGATTTTGGCCTCTAGCTCAGCCGTCACCTAGGGAAACCTACCAAACCTGTGCATTTCTGAAAACTAGAGACCTAGGGGAATCCAAGGAGGGCTGACTTGCGGGGCTCGGACCAGGTTCTGTTACCCAGAATCCTTTGCAAACCTCAAAATTTGGCTAAAAAAACACATGTTCCTCACATTTCTGTGGCAGAAAGTTCTGGAATCTGAGAGGAGCTACAAATTTCCTTCCACTCAGCGTTCCCCCAAGTCTCCCGATAAAAATGATACCTCACTTGCGTGGGTAGGCCTAGCGCCGGCGACAGGAAACACCCCAAAGCGCAACGTGGACACATCCTAAATTTTGGAAAAAAACAGAGGTGTTTTTTGCGAAGTGCCTACCTGTAGATTTTGGCCTCTAGCTCAGCCGGCACCTAGGGAAACCTACCAAACCTGTGCATTTCTGAAAACTAGAGACCTAGGGGAATCCAAGGAGGGCTGACTTGCGGGGCTCGGACCAGGTTCTGTTACCCAGAATCCTTTGCAAACCTCAAAATTTGGCTAAAAAAACACATGTTCCTCACATTTCTGTGGCAGAAAGTTCTGGAATCTGAGAGGAGCTACAAATTTCCTTCCACCCAGCGTTCCCCCAAGTCTCCCGATAAAAATTATACCTCACTTGCGTGGGTAGGCCTAGCGCCGGCGACAGGAAACACCCCAAAGCGCAACGTGGACACATCCTAAATTTTGGAAAAAAACAGAGGTGTTTTTTGCGAAGTGCCTACCTGTAGATTTTGGCCTCTAGCTCAGCCGGCACCTAAGGAAACCTACCAAACCTGTGCATTTCTGAAAACTAGAGACCTAGGGGAATCCAAGGAGGGCTGACTTGCGGGGCTCGGACCAGGTTCTGTTACCCAGAATCCTTTGCAAACCTCAAAATTTGGCTAAAAAAACACATGTTCCTCACATTTCTGTGGCAGAAAGTTCTGGAATCTGAGAGGAGCTACAAATTTCCTTCCACCCAGCGTTCCCCCAAGTCTCCCGATAAAAATGATACCTCACTTGCGTGGGTAGGCCTAGCGCCGGCGACAGGAAACACCCCAAAGCGCAACGTGGACACATCCTAAATTTTGGGAAAAAACAGAGGTGTTTTTTGCGAAGTGCCTACCTGTAGATTTTGGCCTCTAGCTCAGCCGGCACCTAGGTAAACCTACCAAACCTGTGCATTTCTGAAAACTAGAGACCTAGGGGAATCCAAGGAGGGCTGATTTGCGGGGCTCAGACCAGGTTCTGTTACCCAGAATCCTTTGCAAACCTCTAAATTTGGCTAAAAAAACACATGTCCCTCACATTTCTGTGGCAAAAAGTTTTGGAATCTGAGAGGAGCTACAAATTTCCTTCCACCCAGCGTTCCCCCAAGTCTCCCGATAAAAATGATACCTCACTTGCGTGGGTAGGCCTAGCGCCGGCGACAGGAAACACCCCAAAGCGCAACGTGGACACATCCTAAATTTTGGAAAAAAACAGAGGCGTTTTTTGCGAAGTGCCTACCTGTAGATTTTGGCCTCTAGCTCAGCCGGCACCTAGGGAAACCTACCAAACCTGTGCATTTCTGAAAACTAGAGACCTAGGGGAATCCAAGGAGGGCTGACTTGCGGGGCTCGGACCAGGTTCTGTTACCCAGAATCCTTTGCAAACCTCATAATTTGGCTAAAAAAACACATGTCCCTCACATTTCTGTGGCAGAAAGTTCTGGAATCTGAGAGGAGCTACAAGTTTCCTTCCACCCAGCGTTCCCCCAAGTCTCCTGATAAAAATGATACCTCACTTGCGTGGGTAGGCCTAGCGCCGGCGACAGGAAACACCCCAAAGCGCAACGTGGACACATCCTAAATTTGGGGAAAAAACAGAGGTGTTTTTTGCGAAGTGCCTACCTGTAGATTTTGGCCTCTAGCTCAGCCGGCACCTAGGGAAACCTACCAAACCTGTGCATTTCTGAAAACTAGAGACCTAGGGGAATCCAAGGAGGGCTGACTTGCGGGGCTCGGACCAGGTTCTGTTACCCAGAATCCTTTGCAAACCTCAAAATTTGGCTAAAAAAACACATGTTCCTCACATTTCTGTGGCAGAAAGTTTTGGAATCTGAGAGGAGCTACAAATTTCCTTCCACCCAGCGTTCCCCCAAGTCTCCCGATAAAAATGATACCTCACTTGCGTGGGTAGGCCTAGCGCCGGCGACAGGAAACACCCCGAAGCGCAACGTGGACACATCCTAAATTTTGGAAAAAAACAGAGGTGTTTTTTGCGAAGTGCCTACCTGTAGATTTTGGCCTCTAGCTCAGCCGGCACCTAGGGAAACCTACCAAACCTGTGCATTTCTGAAAACTAGAGACCTAGGGGAATCCAAGGAGGGCTGACTTGCGGGGCTCGGACCAGGTTCTGTTACCGAGAATCCTTTGCAAACCTCAAAATTTGGCTAAAAAAACACATGCTCCTCACATTTCTGTGGCAGAAAGTTCTGGAATCTGAGAGGAGCTACTAATTTCCTTCCACCCAGCGTTCCCCCAAGTCTCCCGATAAAAATGATACCTCACTTGCGTGGGTAGGCCTAGCGCCGGCGACAGGAAACACCCCAAAGCGCAACGTGGACACATCCTAAATTTTGGAAAAAAACAGAGGTGTTTTTTGCGAAGTGCCTACCTGTAGATTTTGGCCTCTAGCTCAGCCGGCACCTAGGGAAAGCTACCAAACCTGTGCATTTCTGAAAACTAGAGACCTAGGGGAATCCAAGGAGGGGTGACTTGCGGGGCTCAGACCAGGTTCTGTTACCCAGAATCCTTTGCAAACCTCAAAATTTGGCTAAAAAAACACATGTTCCTCACATTTCTGTGGCAGAAAGTTCTGGAATCTGAGAGGAGCTACAAATTTCCTTCCACCCAGCGTTCCCCCAAGTCTCCCGATAAAAATGATACCTCACTTGCGTGGGTAGGCCTAGCGCCGGCGACAGGAAACACCCCAAAGCGCAACGTGGACACATCCTAAATTTTGGAAAAAAACAGAGGTGTTTTTTGCGAAGTGCCTACCTGTAGATTTTGGCCTCTAGCTCAGCCGGCACCTAGGGAAACCTACCAAATCTGTGCATTTCTGAAAACTAGAGACCTGGGGGAATCCAAGGAGGGCTGACTTGCGGGGCTCGGACCAGGTTCTGTTACCCAGAATCCTTTGCAAACCTCAAAATTTGGCTAAAAAAACACATGTTCCTCACATTTCTGTGGCAGAAAGTTCTGGAATCTGAGAGGAGCTACAAATTTCCTTCCACCCAGCGTTCCCCCAAGTCTCCCAATAAAAATGATACCTCACTTGCGTGGGTAGGCCTAGCGCCGGCGACAGGAAACACCCCAAAGCGCAACGTGGACACATCCTAAATTTTGGAAAAAAACAGAGGTGTTTTTTGCGAAGTGCCTACCTGTAGATTTTGGCCTCTAGCTCAGCCGGCACCTAGGGAAACCTACCAAACCTGTGCATTTCTGAAAACTAGAGACCTAGGGGAATCCAAGGAGGGCTGACTTGCGGGGCTCGGACCAGGTTCTGTTACCCAGAATCCTTTGCAAACCTCAAAATTTGGCTAAAAAAACACATGCTCCTCACATTTCTGTGGCAGAAAGTTCTGGAATCTGAGAGGAGCTACAAATTTCCTTCCACCCAGCGTTCCCACAAGTCTCCCGATAAAAATGATACCTCACTTGCGTGGGTAGGCCTAGCGCCGGCGACAGGAAACACCCCAAAGCGCAACGTGGACACATCCTAAATTTTGGAAAAAAACAGAGGTGTTTTTTGCGAAGTGCCTACCTGTAGATTTTGGCCTCTAGCTCAGCCGGCACCTAGGGAAAGCTACCAAACCTGTGCATTTCTGAAAACTAGAGACCTAGGGGAATCCAAGGAGGGGTGACTTGCGGGGCTCGGACCAGGTTCTGTTACCCAGAATCCTTTGCAAACCTCAAAATTTGGCTAAAAAAACACATGTTCCTCACATTTCTGTGGCAGAAAGTTCTGGAATCTGAGAGGAGCTACAAATTTCCTTCCACCCAGCGTTCCCCCAAGTCTCCCGATAAAAATGATACCTCACTTGCGTGGGTAGGCCTAGCGCCGGCGACAGGAAACACCCCAAAGCGCAACGTGGACACATCCTAAATTTTGGAAAAAAACAGAGGTGTTTTTTGCGAAGTGCCTACCTGTAGATTTTGGCCTCTAGCTCAGCCGGCACCTAGGGAAACCTACCAAACGTGTGCATTTCTGAAAACTAGAGACCTAGGGGAATCCAAGGAGGGGTGACTTGCGGGGCTCGGACCAGGTTCTGTTACCCAGAATCCTTTGCAAACCTCAAAATTTGGCTAAAAAAACACATGTTCCTCACATTTCTGTGGCAGAAAGTTTTGGAATCTGAGAGGAGCTACAAATTTCCTTCTACCCAGCGTTCCCCCAAGTCTCCCGATAAAAATGATACCTCACTTGCGTGGGTAGGCCTAGCGCCGGCGACAGGAAACACCCCAAAGCGCAACGTGGACACATCCTAAATTTTGGGAAAAAACAGAGGTGTTTTTTGCGAAGTGCCTACCTGTAGATTTTGGCCTCTAGCTCAGCCGGCACCTAGGGAAACCTACCAAACCTGTGCATTTCTGAAAACTAGAGACCTAGGGGAATCCAAGGAGGGCTGACTTGCGGGGCTCGGACCAGGTTCTGTTACCCAGAATCCTTTGCAAACCTCAAAATTTGGCTAAAAAAACACATGCTCCTCACATTTCTGTGGCAGAAAGTTCTGGAATCTGAGAGGAGCTACAAATTTCCTTCCACCCAGCGTTCCCCCAAGTCTCCCGATAAAAATGATACCTCACTTGCGTGGGTAGGCCTAGCGCCGGCGACAGGAAACACCCCAAAGCGCAACGTGGACACATCCTAAATTTTGGAAAAAAACAGAGGTGTTTTTTGAGAAGTGCCTACCTGTAGATTTTGGCCTCTAGCTCAGCCGGCACCTAGGGAAAGCTACCAAACCTGTGCATTTCTGAAAACTAGAGACCTAGGGGAATCCAAGGAGGGCTGACTTGCGGGGCTCGGACCAGGTTCTGTTACCCAGAATCCTTTGCAAACCTCAAAATTTGGCTAAAAAAACACATGTTCCTCACATTTCTGTGGCAGAAAGTTCTGGAATCTGAGAGGAGCTACAAATTTCCTTCCACCCAGCGTTCCCCCAAGTCTCCCGATAAAAATGATACCTCACTTGCGTGGGTAGGCCTAGCGCCGGCGACAGGAAACACCCCAAAGCGCAACGTGGACACATCCTAAATTTTGGAAAAAAACAGAGGTGTTTTTTGCGAAGTGCCTACCTGTAGATTTTGGCCTCTAGCTCAGCCGGCACCTAGGGAAAGCTACCAAACCTGTGCATTTCTGAAAACTAGAGACCTAGGGGAATCCAAGGAGGGGTGACTTGCGGGGCTCGGACCAGGTTCTGTTACCCAGAATCCTTTGCAAACCTCAAAATTTGGCTAAAAAAACACATGTTCCTCACATTTCTGTGGCAGAAAGTTCTGGAATCTGAGAGGAGCTACAAATTTCCTTCCACCCAGCGTTCCCCCAAGTCTCCCGATAAAAATGATACCTCACTTGCGTGGGTAGGCCTAGCGCCGGCGACAGGAAACACCCCAAAGCGCAACGTGGACACATCCTAAATTTTGGAAAAAAACAGAGGTGTTTTTTGCGAAGTGCCTACCTGTAGATTTTGGCCTCTAGCTCAGCCGGCACCTAGGGAAACCTACCAAACGTGTGCATTTCTGAAAACTAGAGACCTAGGGGAATCCAAGGAGGGCTGACTTGCGGGGCTCGGACCAGGTTCTGTTACCCAGAATCCTTTGCAAACCTCAAAATTTGGCTAAAAAAACACATGTTCCTCACATTTCTGTGGCAGAAAGTTTTGGAATCTGAGAGGAGCTACAAATTTCCTTCCACCCAGCGTTCCCCCAAGTCTCCCGATAAAAATGATACCTCACTTGCGTGGGTAGGCCTAGCGCCGGCGACAGGAAACACCCCAAAGCGCAACGTGGACACATCCTAAATTTTGGGAAAAAACAGAGGTGTTTTTTGCGAAGTGCCTTCCTGTAGATTTTGGCCTCTAGCTCAGCCGGCACCTAGGGAAACCTACCAAACCTGTGCATTTCTGAAAACTAGAGACCTAGGGGAATCCAAGGAGGGCTGACTTGCGGGGCTCGGACCAGGTTCTGTTACCCAGAATCCTTTGCAAACCTCAAAATTTGGCTAAAAAAACACATGTCCCTCACATTTCTGTGGCAGAAAGTTCTGGAATCTGAGAGGAGCTACAAATTTCCTTCCACCCAGCGTTCCCCCAAGTCTCCCAATAAAAATGATACCTCACTTGCGTGGGTAGGCCTAGCGCCGGCGACAGGAAACACCCCAAAGCGCAACGTGGACACATCCTAAATTTTGGAAAAAAACAGAGGTGTTTTTTGCGAAGTGCCTACCTGTAGATTTTGGCCTCTAGCTCAGCCGGCACCTAGGGAAACCTACCAAACCTGTGCATTTCTGAAAACTAGAGACCTAGGGGAATCCAAGGAGGGCTGACTTGCGGGGCTCGGACCAGGTTCTGTTACCGAGAATCCTTTGCAAACCTCAAAATTTGGCTAAAAAAACACATGCTCCTCACATTTCTGTGGCAGAAAGTTCTGGAATCTGAGAGGAGCTACTAATTTCCTTCCACCCAGCGTTCCCCCAAGTCTCCCAATAAAAATGATACCTCACTTGCGTGGGTAGGCCTAGCGCCGGCGACAGGAAACACCCCAAAGCGCAACGTGGACACATCCTAAATTTTGGAAAAAAACAGAGGTGTTTTTTGCGAAGTGCCTACCTGTAGATTTTGGCCTCTAGCTCAGCCGGCACCTAGGGAAACCTACCAAACCTGTGCATTTCTGAAAACTAGAGACCTAGGGGAATCCAAGGAGGGCTGACTTGCGGGGCTCGGACCAGGTTCTGTTACCCAGAATCCTTTGCAAACCTCAAAATTTGGCTAAAAAAACACATGTTCCTCACATTTCTGTGGCAGAAAGTTTTGGAATCTGAGAGGAGCTACAAATTTCCTTCCACCCAGCGTTCCCCCAAGTCTCCCGATAAAAATGATACCTCACTTGCGTGGGTAGGCCTAGCGCCGGCGACAGGAAACACCCCAAAGCGCAACGTGGACACATCCTAAATTTTGGAAAAAAACAGAGGTGTTTTTTGCGAAGTGCCTACCTGTAGATTTTGGCCTCTAGCTCAGCCGGCACCTAGGGAAACCTACCAAACCTGTGCATTTCTGAAAACTAGAGACCTGGGGGAATCCAAGGAGGGCTGACTTGCGGGGCTCGGACCAGGTTCTGTTACCCAGAATCCTTTGCAAACCTCAAAATTTGGCTAAAAAAACACATGTTCCTCACATTTCTGTGGCAGAAAGTTCTGGAATCTGAGAGGAGCTACAAATTTCCTTCCACCCAGCGTTCCCCCAAGTCTCCCAATAAAAATGATACCTCACTTGCGTGGGTAGGCCTAGCGCCGGCGACAGGAAACACCCCAAAGCGCAACGTGGACACATCCTAAATTTTGGAAAAAAACAGAGGTGTTTTTTGCGAAGTGCCTACCTGTAGATTTTGGCCTCTAGCTCAGCCGGCACCTAGGGAAACCTACCAAACCTGTGCATTTCTGAAAACTAGAGACCTAGGGGAATCCAAGGAGGGCTGACTTGCGGGGCTCGGACCAGGTTCTGTTACCCAGAATCCTTTGCAAACCTCAAAATTTGGCTAAAAAAACACATGCTCCTCACATTTCTGTGGCAGAAAGTTCTGGAATCTGAGAGGAGCTACAAATTTCCTTCCACCCAGCGTTCCCCCAAGTCTCCCGATAAAAATGATACCTCACTTGCGTGGGTAGGCCTAGCGCCGGCGACAGGAAACACCCCAAAGCGCAACGTGGACACATCCTAAATTTTGGAAAAAAACAGAGGTGTTTTTTGCGAAGTGCCTACCTGTAGATTTTGGCCTCTAGCTCAGCCGGCACCTAGGGAAAGCTACCAAACCTGTGCATTTCTGAAAACTAGAGACCTAGGGGAATCCAAGGAGGGGTGACTTGCGGGGCTCGGACCAGGTTCTGTTACCCAGAATCCTTTGCAAACCTCAAAATTTGGCTAAAAAAACACATGTTCCTCACATTTCTGTGGCAGAAAGTTCTGGAATCTGAGAGGAGCTACAAATTTCCTTCCACCCAGCGTTCCCCCAAGTCTCCTAATAAAAATAATACCTCACTTGCGTGGGTAGGCCTAGCGCCGGCGACAGGAAACACCCCAAAGCGCAACGTGGACACATCCTAAATTTTGGAAAAAAAACAGAGGTGTTTTTTGCGAAGTGCCTACCTGTAGATTTTGGCCTCTAGCTCAGCCGGCACCTAGGGAAACCTACCAAACCTGTGCATTTCTGAAAACTAGAGACCTAGGGGAATCCAAGGAGGGCTGACTTGCGGGTCTCGGACCAGGTTCTGTTACCGAGAATCCTTTGCAAACCTCAAAATTTGGCTAAAAAAACACATGCTCCTCACATTTCTGTGGCAGAAAGTTCTGGAATCTGAGAGGAGCTACTAATTTCCTTCCACCCAGCGTTCCCCCAAGTCTCCCAATAAAAATGATACCTCACTTGCGTGGGTAGGCCTAGCGCCGGCGACAGGAAACACCCCAAAGCGCAACGTGGACACATCCTAAATTTTGGAAAAAAACAGAGGTGTTTTTTGCGAAGTGCCTACCTGTAGATTTTGGCCTCTAGCTCAGCCGGCACCTAGGGAAACCTACCAAACCTGTGCATTTCTGAAAACTAGAGACCTAGGGGAATCCAAGGAGGGCTGACTTGCGGGGCTCGGACCAGGTTCTGTTACCCAGAATCCTTTGCAAACCTCAAAATTTGGCTAAAAAAACACATGTTCCTCACATTTCTGTGGCAGAAAGTTTTGGAATCTGAGAGGAGCTACAAATTTCCTTCCACCCAGCGTTCCCCCAAGTCTCCCGATAAAAATGATACCTCACTTGCGTGGGTAGGCCTAGCGCCGGCGACAGGAAACACCCCAAAGCGCAACGTGGACACATCCTAAATTTTGGAAAAAAACAGAGGTGTTTTTTGCGAAGTGCCTACCTGTAGATTTTGGCCTCTAGCTCAGCCGGCACCTAGGGAAACCTACCAAACCTGTGCATTTCTGAAAACTAGAGACCTAGGGGAATCCAAGGAGGGCTGACTTGCGGGGCTCGGACCAGGTTCTGTTACCCAGAATCCTTTGCAAACCTCATAATTTGGCTAAAAAAACACATGTCCCTCACATTTCTGTGGCAGAAAGTTCTGGAATCTGAGAGGAGCTACAAGTTTCCTTCCACCCAGCGTTCCCCCAAGTCTCCTGATAAAAATGATACCTCACTTGCGTGGGTAGGCCTAGCGCCGGCGACAGGAAACACCCCAAAGCGCAACGTGGACACATCCTAAATTTTGGAAAAAAACAGAGGTGTTTTTTGCGAAGTGCCTACCTGTAGATTTTGGCCTCTAGCTCAGCCGGCACCTAGGGAAAGCTACCAAACCTGTGCATTTCTGAAAACTAGAGACCTAGGGGAATCCAAGGAGGGCTGACTTGCGGGGCTCGGACCAGGTTCTGTTACCCAGAATCCTTTGCAAACCTCATAATTTGGCTAAAAAAACACATGTTCCTCACATTTCTGTGGCAGAAAGTTCTGGAATCTGAGAGGAGCTACAAATTTCCTTCCACCCAGCGTTCCCCCAAGTCTCCCGATAAAAATGATACCTCACTTGCGTGGGTAGGCCTAGCGCCGGCGACAGGAAACACCCCAAAGCGCAACGTGGACACATCCTAAATTTTGGAAAAAAACAGAGGTGTTTTTTGCGAAGTGCCTACCTGTAGATTTTGGCCTCTAGCTCAGCCGGCACCTAGGGAAACCTACCAAACCTGTGCATTTCTGAAAACTAGAGACCTAGGGGAATCCAAGGAGGGCTGACTTGCGGGGCGCGGACCAGGTTCTGTTACCGAGAATCCTTTGCAAACCTCAAAATTTGGCTAAAAAAACACATGCTCCTCACATTTCTGTGGCAGAAAGTTCTGGAATCTGAGAGGAGCTACTAATTTCCTTCCACCCAGCGTTCCCCCAAGTCTCCCGATAAAAATGATACCTCCCTTGCGTGGGTAGGCCTAGCGCCGGCGACAGGAAACACCCCAAAGCGCAACGTGGACACATCCTAAATTTTGGAAAAAAACAGAGGTGTTTTTTGCGAAGTGCCTACCTGTAGATTTTGGCCTCTAGCTCAGCCGGCACCTACGGAAAGCTACCAAACCTGTGCATTTCTGAAAACTAGAGACCTAGGGGAACCCAAGGAGGGGTGACTTGCGGGGCTCGGACCAGGTTCTGTTACCCAGAATCCTTTGCAAACCTCAAAATTTGGCTAAAAAAACACATGTTCCTCACATTTCTGTGGCAGAAAGTTCTGGAATCTGAGAGGAGCTACAAATTTCCTTCCACTCAGCGTTCCCCCAAGTCTCCCGATAAAAATGATACCTCACTTGCGTGGGTAGGCCTAGCGCCGGCGACAGGAAACACCCCAAAGCGCAACGTGGACACATCCTAAATTTTGGAAAAAAACAGAGGGGTTTTTTGCGAAGTGCCTACCTGTAGATTTTGGCCTCTAGCTCAGCCGTCACCTAGGGAAACCTACCAAACCTGTGCATTTCTGAAAACTAGAGACCTAGGGGAATCCAAGGAGGGCTGACTTGCGGGGCTCGGACCAGGTTCTGTTACCCAGAATCCTTTGCAAACCTCAAAATTTGGCTAAAAAAACACATGTTCCTCACATTTCTGTGGCAGAAAGTTCTGGAATCTGAGAGGAGCTACAAATTTCCTTCCACTCAGCGTTCCCCCAAGTCTCCCGATAAAAATGATACCTCACTTGCGTGGGTAGGCCTAGCGCCGGCGACAGGAAACACCCCAAAGCGCAACGTGGACACATCCTAAATTTTGGAAAAAAACAGAGGTGTTTTTTGCGAAGTGCCTACCTGTAGATTTTGGCCTCTAGCTCAGCCGGCACCTAGGGAAACCTACCAAACCTGTGCATTTCTGAAAACTAGAGACCTAGGGGAATCCAAGGAGGGCTGACTTGCGGGGCTCGGACCAGGTTCTGTTACCCAGAATCCTTTGCAAACCTCAAAATTTGGCTAAAAAAACACATGTTCCTCACATTTCTGTGGCAGAAAGTTCTGGAATCTGAGAGGAGCTACAAATTTCCTTCCACCCAGCGTTCCCCCAAGTCTCCCGATAAAAATTATACCTCACTTGCGTGGGTAGGCCTAGCGCCGGCGACAGGAAACACCCCAAAGCGCAACGTGGACACATCCTAAATTTTGGAAAAAAACAGAGGTGTTTTTTGCGAAGTGCCTACCTGTAGATTTTGGCCTCTAGCTCAGCCGGCACCTAAGGAAACCTACCAAACCTGTGCATTTCTGAAAACTAGAGACCTAGGGGAATCCAAGGAGGGCTGACTTGCGGGGCTCGGACCAGGTTCTGTTACCCAGAATCCTTTGCAAACCTCAAAATTTGGCTAAAAAAACACATGTTCCTCACATTTCTGTGGCAGAAAGTTCTGGAATCTGAGAGGAGCTACAAATTTCCTTCCACCCAGCGTTCCCCCAAGTCTCCCGATAAAAATGATACCTCACTTGCGTGGGTAGGCCTAGCGCCGGCGACAGGAAACACCCCAAAGCGCAACGTGGACACATCCTAAATTTTGGGAAAAAACAGAGGTGTTTTTTGCGAAGTGCCTACCTGTAGATTTTGGCCTCTAGCTCAGCCGGCACCTAGGGAAACCTACCAAACCTGTGCATTTCTGAAAACTAGAGACCTAGGGGAATCCAAGGAGGGCTGATTTGCGGGGCTCAGACCAGGTTCTGTTACCCAGAATCCTTTGCAAACCTCTAAATTTGGCTAAAAAAACACATGTCCCTCACATTTCTGTGGCAAAAAGTTTTGGAATCTGAGAGGAGCTACAAATTTCCTTCCACCCAGCGTTCCCCCAAGTCTCCCGATAAAAATGATACCTCACTTGCGTGGGTAGGCCTAGCGCCGGCGACAGGAAACACCCCAAAGCGCAACGTGGACACATCCTAAATTTTGGAAAAAAACAGAGGCGTTTTTTGCGAAGTGCCTACCTGTAGATTTTGGCCTCTAGCTCAGCCGGCACCTAGGGAAACCTACCAAACCTGTGCATTTCTGAAAACTAGAGACCTAGGGGAATCCAAGGAGGGCTGACTTGCGGGGCTCGGACCAGGTTCTGTTACCCAGAATCCTTTGCAAACCTCATAATTTGGCTAAAAAAACACATGTCCCTCACATTTCTGTGGCAGAAAGTTCTGGAATCTGAGAGGAGCTACAAGTTTCCTTCCACCCAGCGTTCCCCCAAGTCTCCTGATAAAAATGATACCTCACTTGCGTGGGTAGGCCTAGCGCCGGCGACAGGAAACACCCCAAAGCGCAACGTGGACACATCCTAAATTTGGGGAAAAAACAGAGGTGTTTTTTGCGAAGTGCCTACCTGTAGATTTTGGCCTCTAGCTCAGCCGGCACCTAGGGAAACCTACCAAACCTGTGCATTTCTGAAAACTAGAGACCTAGGGGAATCCAAGGAGGGCTGACTTGCGGGGCTCGGACCAGGTTCTGTTACCCAGAATCCTTTGCAAACCTCAAAATTTGGCTAAAAAAACACATGTTCCTCACATTTCTGTGGCAGAAAGTTTTGGAATCTGAGAGGAGCTACAAATTTCCTTCCACCCAGCGTTCCCCCAAGTCTCCCGATAAAAATGATACCTCACTTGCGTGGGTAGGCCTAGCGCCGGCGACAGGAAACACCCCGAAGCGCAACGTGGACACATCCTAAATTTTGGAAAAAAACAGAGGTGTTTTTTGCGAAGTGCCTACCTGTAGATTTTGGCCTCTAGCTCAGCCGGCACCTAGGGAAACCTACCAAACCTGTGCATTTCTGAAAACTAGAGACCTAGGGGAATCCAAGGAGGGCTGACTTGCGGGGCTCGGACCAGGTTCTGTTACCGAGAATCCTTTGCAAACCTCAAAATTTGGCTAAAAAAACACATGCTCCTCACATTTCTGTGGCAGAAAGTTCTGGAATCTGAGAGGAGCTACTAATTTCCTTCCACCCAGCGTTCCCCCAAGTCTCCCGATAAAAATGATACCTCACTTGCGTGGGTAGGCCTAGCGCCGGCGACAGGAAACACCCCAAAGCGCAACGTGGACACATCCTAAATTTTGGAAAAAAACAGAGGTGTTTTTTGCGAAGTGCCTACCTGTAGATTTTGGCCTCTAGCTCAGCCGGCACCTAGGGAAAGCTACCAAACCTGTGCATTTCTGAAAACTAGAGACCTAGGGGAATCCAAGGAGGGGTGACTTGCGGGGCTCAGACCAGGTTCTGTTACCCAGAATCCTTTGCAAACCTCAAAATTTGGCTAAAAAAACACATGTTCCTCACATTTCTGTGGCAGAAAGTTCTGGAATCTGAGAGGAGCTACAAATTTCCTTCCACCCAGCGTTCCCCCAAGTCTCCCGATAAAAATGATACCTCACTTGCGTGGGTAGGCCTAGCGCCGGCGACAGGAAACACCCCAAAGCGCAACGTGGACACATCCTAAATTTTGGAAAAAAACAGAGGTGTTTTTTGCGAAGTGCCTACCTGTAGATTTTGGCCTCTAGCTCAGCCGGCACCTAGGGAAACCTACCAAATCTGTGCATTTCTGAAAACTAGAGACCTGGGGGAATCCAAGGAGGGCTGACTTGCGGGGCTCGGACCAGGTTCTGTTACCCAGAATCCTTTGCAAACCTCAAAATTTGGCTAAAAAAACACATGTTCCTCACATTTCTGTGGCAGAAAGTTCTGGAATCTGAGAGGAGCTACAAATTTCCTTCCACCCAGCGTTCCCCCAAGTCTCCCAATAAAAATGATACCTCACTTGCGTGGGTAGGCCTAGCGCCGGCGACAGGAAACACCCCAAAGCGCAACGTGGACACATCCTAAATTTTGGAAAAAAACAGAGGTGTTTTTTGCGAAGTGCCTACCTGTAGATTTTGGCCTCTAGCTCAGCCGGCACCTAGGGAAACCTACCAAACCTGTGCATTTCTGAAAACTAGAGACCTAGGGGAATCCAAGGAGGGCTGACTTGCGGGGCTCGGACCAGGTTCTGTTACCCAGAATCCTTTGCAAACCTCAAAATTTGGCTAAAAAAACACATGCTCCTCACATTTCTGTGGCAGAAAGTTCTGGAATCTGAGAGGAGCTACAAATTTCCTTCCACCCAGCGTTCCCACAAGTCTCCCGATAAAAATGATACCTCACTTGCGTGGGTAGGCCTAGCGCCGGCGACAGGAAACACCCCAAAGCGCAACGTGGACACATCCTAAATTTTGGAAAAAAACAGAGGTGTTTTTTGCGAAGTGCCTACCTGTAGATTTTGGCCTCTAGCTCAGCCGGCACCTAGGGAAAGCTACCAAACCTGTGCATTTCTGAAAACTAGAGACCTAGGGGAATCCAAGGAGGGGTGACTTGCGGGGCTCGGACCAGGTTCTGTTACCCAGAATCCTTTGCAAACCTCAAAATTTGGCTAAAAAAACACATGTTCCTCACATTTCTGTGGCAGAAAGTTCTGGAATCTGAGAGGAGCTACAAATTTCCTTCCACCCAGCGTTCCCCCAAGTCTCCCGATAAAAATGATACCTCACTTGCGTGGGTAGGCCTAGCGCCGGCGACAGGAAACACCCCAAAGCGCAACGTGGACACATCCTAAATTTTGGAAAAAAACAGAGGTGTTTTTTGCGAAGTGCCTACCTGTAGATTTTGGCCTCTAGCTCAGCCGGCACCTAGGGAAACCTACCAAACGTGTGCATTTCTGAAAACTAGAGACCTAGGGGAATCCAAGGAGGGGTGACTTGCGGGGCTCGGACCAGGTTCTGTTACCCAGAATCCTTTGCAAACCTCAAAATTTGGCTAAAAAAACACATGTTCCTCACATTTCTGTGGCAGAAAGTTTTGGAATCTGAGAGGAGCTACAAATTTCCTTCTACCCAGCGTTCCCCCAAGTCTCCCGATAAAAATGATACCTCACTTGCGTGGGTAGGCCTAGCGCCGGCGACAGGAAACACCCCAAAGCGCAACGTGGACACATCCTAAATTTTGGGAAAAAACAGAGGTGTTTTTTGCGAAGTGCCTACCTGTAGATTTTGGCCTCTAGCTCAGCCGGCACCTAGGGAAACCTACCAAACCTGTGCATTTCTGAAAACTAGAGACCTAGGGGAATCCAAGGAGGGCTGACTTGCGGGGCTCGGACCAGGTTCTGTTACCCAGAATCCTTTGCAAACCTCAAAATTTGGCTAAAAAAACACATGCTCCTCACATTTCTGTGGCAGAAAGTTCTGGAATCTGAGAGGAGCTACAAATTTCCTTCCACCCAGCGTTCCCCCAAGTCTCCCGATAAAAATGATACCTCACTTGCGTGGGTAGGCCTAGCGCCGGCGACAGGAAACACCCCAAAGCGCAACGTGGACACATCCTAAATTTTGGAAAAAAACAGAGGTGTTTTTTGAGAAGTGCCTACCTGTAGATTTTGGCCTCTAGCTCAGCCGGCACCTAGGGAAAGCTACCAAACCTGTGCATTTCTGAAAACTAGAGACCTAGGGGAATCCAAGGAGGGCTGACTTGCGGGGCTCGGACCAGGTTCTGTTACCCAGAATCCTTTGCAAACCTCAAAATTTGGCTAAAAAAACACATGTTCCTCACATTTCTGTGGCAGAAAGTTCTGGAATCTGAGAGGAGCTACAAATTTCCTTCCACCCAGCGTTCCCCCAAGTCTCCCGATAAAAATGATACCTCACTTGCGTGGGTAGGCCTAGCGCCGGCGACAGGAAACACCCCAAAGCGCAACGTGGACACATCCTAAATTTTGGAAAAAAACAGAGGTGTTTTTTGCGAAGTGCCTACCTGTAGATTTTGGCCTCTAGCTCAGCCGGCACCTAGGGAAAGCTACCAAACCTGTGCATTTCTGAAAACTAGAGACCTAGGGGAATCCAAGGAGGGGTGACTTGCGGGGCTCGGACCAGGTTCTGTTACCCAGAATCCTTTGCAAACCTCAAAATTTGGCTAAAAAAACACATGTTCCTCACATTTCTGTGGCAGAAAGTTCTGGAATCTGAGAGGAGCTACAAATTTCCTTCCACCCAGCGTTCCCCCAAGTCTCCCGATAAAAATGATACCTCACTTGCGTGGGTAGGCCTAGCGCCGGCGACAGGAAACACCCCAAAGCGCAACGTGGACACATCCTAAATTTTGGAAAAAAACAGAGGTGTTTTTTGCGAAGTGCCTACCTGTAGATTTTGGCCTCTAGCTCAGCCGGCACCTAGGGAAACCTACCAAACGTGTGCATTTCTGAAAACTAGAGACCTAGGGGAATCCAAGGAGGGCTGACTTGCGGGGCTCGGACCAGGTTCTGTTACCCAGAATCCTTTGCAAACCTCAAAATTTGGCTAAAAAAACACATGTTCCTCACATTTCTGTGGCAGAAAGTTTTGGAATCTGAGAGGAGCTACAAATTTCCTTCCACCCAGCGTTCCCCCAAGTCTCCCGATAAAAATGATACCTCACTTGCGTGGGTAGGCCTAGCGCCGGCGACAGGAAACACCCCAAAGCGCAACGTGGACACATCCTAAATTTTGGGAAAAAACAGAGGTGTTTTTTGCGAAGTGCCTTCCTGTAGATTTTGGCCTCTAGCTCAGCCGGCACCTAGGGAAACCTACCAAACCTGTGCATTTCTGAAAACTAGAGACCTAGGGGAATCCAAGGAGGGCTGACTTGCGGGGCTCGGACCAGGTTCTGTTACCCAGAATCCTTTGCAAACCTCAAAATTTGGCTAAAAAAACACATGTCCCTCACATTTCTGTGGCAGAAAGTTCTGGAATCTGAGAGGAGCTACAAATTTCCTTCCACCCAGCGTTCCCCCAAGTCTCCCAATAAAAATGATACCTCACTTGCGTGGGTAGGCCTAGCGCCGGCGACAGGAAACACCCCAAAGCGCAACGTGGACACATCCTAAATTTTGGAAAAAAACAGAGGTGTTTTTTGCGAAGTGCCTACCTGTAGATTTTGGCCTCTAGCTCAGCCGGCACCTAGGGAAACCTACCAAACCTGTGCATTTCTGAAAACTAGAGACCTAGGGGAATCCAAGGAGGGCTGACTTGCGGGGCTCGGACCAGGTTCTGTTACCGAGAATCCTTTGCAAACCTCAAAATTTGGCTAAAAAAACACATGCTCCTCACATTTCTGTGGCAGAAAGTTCTGGAATCTGAGAGGAGCTACTAATTTCCTTCCACCCAGCGTTCCCCCAAGTCTCCCAATAAAAATGATACCTCACTTGCGTGGGTAGGCCTAGCGCCGGCGACAGGAAACACCCCAAAGCGCAACGTGGACACATCCTAAATTTTGGAAAAAAACAGAGGTGTTTTTTGCGAAGTGCCTACCTGTAGATTTTGGCCTCTAGCTCAGCCGGCACCTAGGGAAACCTACCAAACCTGTGCATTTCTGAAAACTAGAGACCTAGGGGAATCCAAGGAGGGCTGACTTGCGGGGCTCGGACCAGGTTCTGTTACCCAGAATCCTTTGCAAACCTCAAAATTTGGCTAAAAAAACACATGTTCCTCACATTTCTGTGGCAGAAAGTTTTGGAATCTGAGAGGAGCTACAAATTTCCTTCCACCCAGCGTTCCCCCAAGTCTCCCGATAAAAATGATACCTCACTTGCGTGGGTAGGCCTAGCGCCGGCGACAGGAAACACCCCAAAGCGCAACGTGGACACATCCTAAATTTTGGAAAAAAACAGAGGTGTTTTTTGCGAAGTGCCTACCTGTAGATTTTGGCCTCTAGCTCAGCCGGCACCTAGGGAAACCTACCAAACCTGTGCATTTCTGAAAACTAGAGACCTGGGGGAATCCAAGGAGGGCTGACTTGCGGGGCTCGGACCAGGTTCTGTTACCCAGAATCCTTTGCAAACCTCAAAATTTGGCTAAAAAAACACATGTTCCTCACATTTCTGTGGCAGAAAGTTCTGGAATCTGAGAGGAGCTACAAATTTCCTTCCACCCAGCGTTCCCCCAAGTCTCCCAATAAAAATGATACCTCACTTGCGTGGGTAGGCCTAGCGCCGGCGACAGGAAACACCCCAAAGCGCAACGTGGACACATCCTAAATTTTGGAAAAAAACAGAGGTGTTTTTTGCGAAGTGCCTACCTGTAGATTTTGGCCTCTAGCTCAGCCGGCACCTAGGGAAACCTACCAAACCTGTGCATTTCTGAAAACTAGAGACCTAGGGGAATCCAAGGAGGGCTGACTTGCGGGGCTCGGACCAGGTTCTGTTACCCAGAATCCTTTGCAAACCTCAAAATTTGGCTAAAAAAACACATGCTCCTCACATTTCTGTGGCAGAAAGTTCTGGAATCTGAGAGGAGCTACAAATTTCCTTCCACCCAGCGTTCCCCCAAGTCTCCCGATAAAAATGATACCTCACTTGCGTGGGTAGGCCTAGCGCCGGCGACAGGAAACACCCCAAAGCGCAACGTGGACACATCCTAAATTTTGGAAAAAAACAGAGGTGTTTTTTGCGAAGTGCCTACCTGTAGATTTTGGCCTCTAGCTCAGCCGGCACCTAGGGAAAGCTACCAAACCTGTGCATTTCTGAAAACTAGAGACCTAGGGGAATCCAAGGAGGGGTGACTTGCGGGGCTCGGACCAGGTTCTGTTACCCAGAATCCTTTGCAAACCTCAAAATTTGGCTAAAAAAACACATGTTCCTCACATTTCTGTGGCAGAAAGTTCTGGAATCTGAGAGGAGCTACAAATTTCCTTCCACCCAGCGTTCCCCCAAGTCTCCCAATAAAAATAATACCTCACTTGCGTGGGTAGGCCTAGCGCCGGCGACAGGAAACACCCCAAAGCGCAACGTGGACACATCCTAAATTTTGGAAAAAAACAGAGGTGTTTTTTGCGAAGTGCCTACCTGTAGATTTTGGCCTCTAGCTCAGCCGGCACCTAGGGAAACCTACCAAACCTGTGCATTTCTGAAAACTAGAGACCTAGGGGAATCCAAGGAGGGCTGACTTGCGGGTCTCGGACCAGGTTCTGTTACCGAGAATCCTTTGCAAACCTCAAAATTTGGCTAAAAAAACACATGCTCCTCACATTTCTGTGGCAGAAAGTTCTGGAATCTGAGAGGAGCTACTAATTTCCTTCCACCCAGCGTTCCCCCAAGTCTCCCAATAAAAATGATACCTCACTTGCGTGGGTAGGCCTAGCGCCGGCGACAGGAAACACCCCAAAGCGCAACGTGGACACATCCTAAATTTTGGAAAAAAACAGAGGTGTTTTTTGCGAAGTGCCTACCTGTAGATTTTGGCCTCTAGCTCAGCCGGCACCTAGGGAAACCTACCAAACCTGTGCATTTCTGAAAACTAGAGACCTAGGGGAATCCAAGGAGGGCTGACTTGCGGGGCTCGGACCAGGTTCTGTTACCCAGAATCCTTTGCAAACCTCAAAATTTGGCTAAAAAAACACATGTTCCTCACATTTCTGTGGCAGAAAGTTTTGGAATCTGAGAGGAGCTACAAATTTCCTTCCACCCAGCGTTCCCCCAAGTCTCCCGATAAAAATGATACCTCACTTGCGTGGGTAGGCCTAGCGCCGGCGACAGGAAACACCCCAAAGCGCAACGTGGACACATCCTAAATTTTGGAAAAAAACAGAGGTGTTTTTTGCGAAGTGCCTACCTGTAGATTTTGGCCTCTAGCTCAGCCGGCACCTAGGGAAACCTACCAAACCTGTGCATTTCTGAAAACTAGAGACCTGGGGGAATCCAAGGAGGGCTGACTTGCGTGGCTCGGACCAGGTTCTGTTACCCAGAATCCTTTGCAAACCTCAAAATTTGGCTAAAAAAACACATGTTCCTCACATTTCTGTGGCAGAAAGTTCTGGAATCTGAGAGGAGCTACAAATTTCCTTCCACCCAGCGTTCCCCCAAGTCTCCCAATAAAAATGATACCTCACTTGCGTGGGTAGGCCTAGCGCCGGCGACAGGAAACACCCCAAAGCGCAACGTGGACACATCCTAAATTTTGGAAAAAAAACAGAGGTGTTTTTTGCGAAGTGCCTACCTGTAGATTTTGGCCTCTAGCTCAGCCGGCACCTAGGGAAACCTACCAAACCTGTGCATTTCTGAAAACTAGAGACCTAGGGGAATCCAAGGAGGGCTGACTTGCGGGGCTCGGACCAGGTTCTGTTACCCAGAATCCTTTGCAAACCTCAAAATTTGGCTAAAAAAACACATGCTCCTCACATTTCTGTGGCAGAAAGTTCTGGAATCTGAGAGGAGCTACAAATTTCCTTCCACTCAGCGTTCCCCCAAGTCTCCCGATAAAAATGATACCTCACTTGCGTGGGTAGGCCTAGCGCCGGCGACAGGAAACACCCCAAAGCGCAACGTGGACACATCCTAAATTTTGGAAAAAAACAGAGGTGTTTTTTGCGAAGTGCCTACCTGTAGATTTTGGCCTCTAGCTCAGCCGGCACCTAGGGAAAGCTACCAAACCTGTGCATTTCTGAAAACTAGAGACCTAGGGGAATCCAAGGAGGGGTGACTTGCGGGGCTCGGACCAGGTTCTGTTACCCAGAATCCTTTGCAAACCTCAAAATTTGGCTAAAAAAACACATGTTCCTCACATTTCTGTGGCAGAAAGTTCTGGAATCTGAGAGGAGCTACAAATTTCCTTCCACCCAGCGTTCCCCCAAGTCTCCCTATAAAAATAATACCTCACTTGCGTGGGTAGGCCTAGCGCCGGCGACAGGAAATACCCCAAAGCGCAACGTGGACACATCCTAAATTTTGGAAAAAAACAGAGGTGTTTTTTGCGAAGTGCCTACCTGTAGATTTTGGCCTCTAGCTCAGCCGGCACCTAGGGAAACCTACCAAACCTGTGCATTTCTGAAAACTAGAGACCTAGGGGAATCCAAGGAGGGCAGACTTGCGGGGCTCGGACCAGGTTCTGTTACCCAGAATCCTTTGCAAACCTCAAAATTTGGCTAAAAAAACACATGTCCCTCACATTTCTGTGGCAGAAAGTTCTGGAATCTGAGAGGAGCTACAAATTTCCTTCCACCCAGCGTTCCCCCAAGTCTCCCGATAAAAATGATACCTCACTTGCGTGGGTAGGCCTAGCGCCGGCGATAGGAAACACCCCAAAGCGCAACGTGGACACATCCTAAATTTTGGAAAAAAACAGAGGTTTTTTTGCGAAGTGCCTACCTGTAGATTTTGGCCTCTAGCTCAGCCGGCACCTAGGAAAACCTACCAAACCTGTGCATTTCTGAAAACTAGAGACCTAGGGGAATCCAAGGAGGGGTGACTTGCGGGGCTCGGACCAGGTTCTGTTACCCAGAATCCTTTGCAAACCTCAAAATTTGGCTAAAAAAACACATGTTCCTCACATTTCTGTGGCAGAAAGTTTTGGAATCTGAGAGGAGCTACAAATTTCCTTCCACCCAGCGTTTCCCCAAGTCTCCCGATAAAAATGATACCTCACTTGCGTGGGTAGGCCTAGCGCCGGCGACAGGAAACACCCCAAAGCGCAACGTGGACACATCCTAAATTTTGGAAAGAAACGGAGGGTTTTTTTGCGAAGTGCCTACCTGTAGATTTTGGCCTCTAGCTCAGCCGGCACCTAGGGAAACCTACCAAACCTGTGCATTTCTGAAAACTAGAGACCTAGGGGAATCCAAGGAGGGCTGACTTGCGGGGCTCGGACCAGGTTCTGTTACCCAGAATCCTTTGCAAACCTCAAAATTTGGCTAAAAAAACATATGTCCCTCATATTTCTGTGGCAGAAAGTTCTGGAATCTGAGAGGAGCTACAAGTTTCCTTCCACCCAGCGTTCCCCCAAGTCTCCCGATAAAAATGATACCTCACTTGCGTGGGTAGGTCTAGCGCCGGCGACAGGAAACACCCCAAAGCGCAACGTGGACACATCCTAAATTTTGGAAAGAAACGGAGGGTTTTTTTGCGAAGTGCCTACCTGTAGATTTTGGCCTCTAGCTCAGCCGGCACCTAGGGAAACCTACCAAACCTGTGCATTTCTGAAAACTAGAGACCTAGGGGAATCCAAG
Source organism: Pleurodeles waltl (assembly GCF_031143425.1). Taxonomy (NCBI): domain Eukaryota; kingdom Metazoa; phylum Chordata; class Amphibia; order Caudata; family Salamandridae; genus Pleurodeles; species Pleurodeles waltl. The sequence goes on from NC_090439.1 coordinate 398,598,718, forward strand.
GAGGGCTGACTTGCGGGGCTCGGACCAGGTTCTGTTACCCAGAATCCTTTGCAAACCTCAAAATTTGGCTAAAAAAACACATGTTCCTCACATTTCTGTGGCAGAAAGTTCTGGAATCTGAGAGGAGCTACAAATTTCCTTCCACCCAGCGTTCCCACAAGTCTCCCGATAAAAATGATACCTCACTTGCGTGGGTAGGCCTAGCGCCGGCGACAGGAAACACCCCAAAGCGCAACGTGGACACATCCTAAATTTTGGGAAAAAACAGAGGTGTTTTTTGCGAAGTGCCTACCTGTAGATTTTGGCCTCTAGCTCAGCCGGCACCTAGGGAAACCTACCAAACCTGTGCATTTCTGAAAACTAGAGACCTAGGGGAATCCAAGGAGGGCTGACTTGCGGGGCTCGGACCTGGTTCTGTTACCCAGAATCCTTTGCAAACCTCAAAATTTGGCTAAACAAACACATGTCCCTCACATTTCTGTGGCAGAAAGTTCTGGAATCTGAGAGGAGCTACAAATTTCCTTCCACCCAGCGTTCCCCCAAGTCTCCCAATAAAAATGATACCTCACTTGCGTGGGTAGGCCTAGCGCCGGCGACAGGAAACACCCCAAAGCGGTACGTGGACACATCCTAAATTTTGGAAAAAAACAGAGGTGTTTTTTGCGAAGTGCCTACCTGTAGATTTTGGCCTCTTGCTCAGCCAGCACCTAGGGAAACCTACCAAACCTGTGCATTTCTGAAAACTAGATACCTAGGGGAATCCAAGGAGGGCTGACTTGCGGGGCTCGGACCAGGTTCTGTTACCCAGAATCCTTTGCAAACCTCAAAATTTGGCTAAAAAAACACATGTCCCTCACATTTCTGTGGCAGAAAGTTCTGGAATCTGAGAGGAGCTACAAATTTCCTTCCACCCAGCGTTCCCCCAAGTCTCCCGATAAAAATGATACCTCACTTGCGTGGGTAGGCCTAGCGCCGGCGACAGGAAACACCCCAAAGCGCAACGTGGACACATCCTAAATTTTGGAAAAAAACAGAGGGGTTTTTTGCGAAGTGCCTACCTGTAGATTTTGGCCTCTAGCTCAGCCGTCACCTAGGGAAACCTACCAAACCTGTGCATTTCTGAAAACTAGAGACCTAGGGGAATCCAAGGAGGGCTGACTTGCGGGGCTCGGACCAGGTTCTGTTACCCAGAATCCTTTGCAAACCTCAAAATTTGGCTAAAAAAACACATGTCCCTCACATTTTTGTGGCAGAAAGTTCTGGAATCTGAGAGGAGCTACAAATTTCCTTCCAACCAGCGTTCCCCCAAGTCTCCCGATAAAAATGATACCTCACTTGCGTGGGTAGGCCTAGCGCTGGCGACAGGAAACACCCCAAAGCGCAACGTGGACACATCCTAAATTTTGGAAAAAAACAGAGGTGTTTTTTGCGAAGTGCCTACCTGTAGATTTTGGCCTCTAGCTCAGCCGGCACCTACGGAAACCTACCAAACCTGTGCATTTCTGAAAACTAGAGACCTAGGGGAATCCAAGGAGGGGTGACTTGCGGGGCTCGGACCAGGTTCTGTTACCCAGAATCCTTTGCAAACCTCAAAATTTGGCTAAAAAACACATGTCCCTCATATTTTTGTGGCAGAAAGTTCTGGAATCTGAGAGGAGCTACAAATTTCCTTCCACCCAGCGTTCCCCCAAGTCTCCCGATAAAAATGATACCTCACTTGCGTGGGTAGGCCTAGCGCTGGCGACAGGAAACACCCCAAAGCGCAACGTGGACACATCCTAAATTTTGGAAAAAAACAGAGGTGTTTTTTGCGAAGTGCCTACCTGTAGATTTTGGCCTCTAGATCAGCCGGCACCTAGGGAAAACTACCAAACCTGTGCATTTCTGAAAACTAGAGACCTAGGGGAATCCAAGGAGGGGTGACTTGCGGGGCTCAGACCAGGTTCTGTTACCCAGAATCCTTTGCAAACCTCAAAATTTGGCTAAAAAAACACATGTTCCTCACAATTCTGTGGCAGAAAGTTCTGGAATCTGAGAGGAGCTACAAATTTCCTTCCACCCAGCGTTCCCCCAAGTCTCCCGATAAAAATGATACCTCACTTGCGTGGGTAGGCCTAGCGCCCGCAACAGGAAACGCCCCAAAACGCAATGTGGACACATCCCATTTTTTGAAAGAAAACAGTGCCTACCTGTGGATTTTGGCCTGTAGCTCACCCGGCACCTAGGGAAACCTACCAAACCTGTGCATTTCTGAAAACTAGAGACCTAGGGGAATCCAAGATGGGGTGACTTGCGGGGCTCGGACCAGGTTCTGTTACCCAGAATCCTTTGCAAACCTCAAAATGTGGCTAAAAAAACACATGTTCCTCACATTTCTGTGGCAGAAAGTTCTGGAATCTGATAGGAGCCACAAATTTCCTTCCACCCAGCGTTCCCCTAAGTCTCTCAATAAAAATGGTACCTCACTTCTGTGGGTAGGCCTAGCGCCCACGAAAGGAAATGGCCCAAAACACAACGTGGACAGAACATATTTTTTCACAGAAAACAGAGGTGTTTTTTGCAAAGTGCCTACCTGTGGAGTTTGGCCTCTAGCTCAGCCAGCCCCGGGAGGGGGGGGGGGGGGGCAGAAATGCCCTAAAATAAATCTGCCCCACCCCAGCCCCCCCCCCCCCCCCGGAGCGACCCTTGCCTACGGGGTCGCTCCCCCTGCTTGACATTGGCGCCAAAATACAAATCCCCGGTGCCTAGTGGTTTCTGCCCCCTTGGGGGCAGATTGACCTAAAATCGGCCAATCTGCCCCCAAGGGGGGCAGAAATGGCCTAAATAGAATTTGCCCCCCAGGGGAGCGACCCTTGCCTGATGGGTTGCTCCCCATCTCGAAAAAAACAAAAACAAAAAAAAAAAAACACAACAAAAAAATTTGCCCTGGTGCCTAGAGGGTTCTGCCCCCCCTGGGGGCAGTTCGGCCTAATAATAGGCCGATCTGCCCCCGGGGGGGCAGAAATGGCCTAAAATAAATTTGCCCCCCCAGCCCCCACCCCCGGGAGCTACCCTTGCATACGGGGTCGCTCCCCCTGCGTGACATTGGCACCAAAAATCAAATCCCAGGTGCCTAGTGGTTTTTGCCCCCTTGGGGGCAGATTGAGCTAAAATCTGCCAATCTGCCCCCAAGGGGGGCAGAAATGGCCTAAATACAATTTGCCCCCCAGGGGAGCGACCCTTGCCTGATGGGTCGCTCCCCATCTCGAAAAAAACAAACAAACAAAAAAAAAACACAACAAAAAAATTTGCCCTGGTGCCCTGAGGGTTCTGCCCCCCCCTGGGGGCAGTTCGGCCTAATAATAGGCCGATCTGCCCCCAGGGGGGGCAGAAATGGCCTAAAATAAATTTGCCCTCCCCCAGCCCCCACCCCCCCCGGAGCGACCCTTGCCTACGGGGTCGCTCCCCCTGCGTGACATTGGCGCCAAAAAACAAATCCCCGGTGCCTAGTGGTTTCTGCCCCCTTGGGGGCAGATTGACCTAAAATCGGCCAATCTGCCCCCAGGGGGGCAGAAATGGTCTAAATACAATTTGCCCCCCAGGGGAGCGACCCTTGCCTGATGGGTCGCTCCCCATCTCTAAAAAAACACACAAACAAAAAAAAAAAAAAATTGCCCTGGCGCCTAGAGGTTTCTGCCCCCCCCCCCCCTGGGGCAGATCGGCCTAATATTAGGCCGATCTGCCCCCCGGGGGGCAGAAAAGGCCTAAAATAAATTTGCCCCCCCCCCCCGGGAGCGACCCTTGCCTACGGGGTCGCTCCCCCTGCGTGACATTGGCCCCAAAAAACAAATCCCAGGTGCCTAGTGGTTTCTGTCCCCTTGGGGGCAGATTGACCTTAAATCGGCCAATCTGCCCCCAAGGGGGGCAGAAATGGCCTCAATACAATTTGCCCCCCAGGGGAGCGACCCTTGCCTGATGAGTCGCTCCCCATCTCGAAAAAAACAAACAAACAAAAAAAAAAGAACACAACAAAAAAAATTTGCCTGGTGCCTAGAGGGTTCTGCCCCCCTGGAGGCAGTTCCGCCTAATAATAGGCCGATCTGCCCCCAGGGGGGGCAGAAATGGGCTGAAATAAATTTGCCCCCCCAGCCCCCACCCCCCCCGGGAGCGACCCTTGCCTACGGGGTCGCTCCCCGTGCGTGACATTGGCGCCAAAAATCAAATCCCAGGTGCCTAGTGGTTTCTGCCCCCTTGGGGGCAGATTGACCTAAAATCTGCCAATCTGCCCCCAAGGGGGGCAGAAATGGCCTAAATACAATTTGCCCCCCAGGGGAGCGACTCTTGCCTGATGGGTCGCTCCCCATCTCAAAAAAAACAAACAAACAAAAAAACAACACAACAAAAAAAAATTCCCTCGTGCCTAGAGGGTTCTGCCCCCCTGGAGGCAGTTCGGCCTAATAATAGGTCGATCTGCCCCCAGGGGGGGCAGAAATGGCCTAAAATAAATTTGTCCCCCCCTGGCCCCCACACCGCCCCAGGAGCGACCCTTGCCTACGGGGTCGCTCCCCCTGCGTGACATTGGCGCCAAAAAACAAATCCCCGGTGCCTAGTGGTTTCTGCCCCCTTGGGGGCAGATTGACCTAAAATCGGCCAATCTGCCCCCAAGGGGGGCAGAAATGTCCTAAATACAATTTGCCCCCCAGGGGAGCGACCCTTGCCTGATGGGTCGCTCCCCATCTCGAAAAAAACAAACAAGAAAAAAAAAACACAACCAAAAAATTTGCCCTGGTGCCCTGAGGGTTCTGCCCCCCCCTGGGGGCAGTTCGGCCTAATAATAGGCCGATCTGCCCCCAGGGGGGGCAGAAATGGCCTAAAATAAATTTCCTCCCCCAGCCCCCACCCCCCCCCCGGGAGCGACCCTTGCCTACGGGGTCGCTCCCCCTGCGTGACATTGGCGCCAAAAAACAAATCCCCGGTGCCTAGTGGTTTCTGCCCCCTTGGGGGCAGATTGACCTAAAATCTGCCAATCTGCACCCAAGGGGGGCAGAAATGGCCTCAATACAATTTGCCCCCCAGGGGAGCGACCCTTGCCTGATGGGTCGCTCCCCATCTCGAAAAAAAAAAAAAACACAACAAAAAAATTTGCCCTGAGGGTTCTGCCCCCCCCTGGGGGCAGTTCGGCCTAGTAATAGGCCGATCTGCCCCCAGGGGGGGGCAGAAATGGCCTAAAATAAATTTGTCCCCCCCCTGCCCCCCACCCCCCCCCCCGGGAGCGACCCTTGCCTACGGGGTCGCTCCCCCTGCGTGACATTGGCGCCAAAAAACAAATCCCCGGTGCCTAGTGGTTTCTGCCCCCTTGGGGGCAGATTGACCTAAAATCGGCCAATCTGCCCGCAGGGGGGCAGAAATGGCCTAAATACAATTTGCCCCCAAGGGGAGCGACCCTTGCCTGATGGGTCGCTCCCCATCTCTAAAAAAACAAACTAACAAACAAAAAAAAAATTGCCCTGGCGCCTAGAGGTTTCTGCCCCCCCCGGGGGCAGATCAGCCTAATATTAGGCCGATCTGCCCCAGGGGGGGCAGAAATGGGCTAAAATAAATTTGCCCCCACCAACCCCCACCCCACCTGGGAGCGACCCTTGCCTACGGGGTCGCTCCCCCTGCGTGACATTGGCGCCACAAAACAAATCCCCGGTGCTTAGTGGTTTCTGCCCCCTTGGGGGCAGATTGACCTAAAATCGGCCAATCTGCCCCCAGGGGGGCAGAAATGGTCTAAATACAATTTGCCCCCCAGGGGAGCGACCCTTGCCTGATGGGTCGCTCCCCATCTCTAAAAAAAGAAACAACAAAAAAATGGTCCCTGGTCAAAATAGGCCAATCTGCCCCCAAGGGGGGCAGAAATGGCCAAAATATAATTTTCCCCCAAGGGGAGCGACCCTTGCCTAAGGGGTCGCTCCCCACCAAAAAAAAAAGAAATGAAACATAATTTTTTTTTTTTTTTTTAAATGGTCCCTGGTGCCTAGAGGTTTCTGCCCCCCCCTGGGGGCAGAAAAGGCCTTCTCAAAAAAATGCCCCCCCTGGGAGCGACCCTTGCCCAAGGGGTCGCTCCCTTTGTGTGTTTCAATAAAAAAAAAAAAATCCCTGGTGTCTAGTGGGGTTTCAAAAGCCGGATTGCAAGCAATCCGGCTTTTGAAACCCTCGGAGGGACTTCAAAGGGAAGGAAATACTTTTCCTTCCCTTTGAAGCCCCTCCGGACCTCCCAAGTGATTGAAAAAGAAATGCTTTTGCATTTCTTTTTCAATCGCGCTGGAAGCAGAGCTTCCAGCGCGACTAGGGAGGACCCTGTGACAAATCAGCGTGCGCTGACGTCACCGGGGGGGGTGGGGGGGGGGGTCGGGGGTGGAAGGGGAAGGTCTTCCCCTTCCATCCCGACTTGGGGGGGAAGGGGGGTGCACGGGGGGCGCGCTAGCGCGCCCCCAAGTTCCCCTGTGCCTAGGACGAGATGATCTCGTCCAAGGCACAGGGGAACTGTAGCCTTGGACGAGATCATCTCGTCCAAGGCACAGAAGGGGTTAAATGAAGAGGTCATACGAATGCACAAAGAAATAGACAAAAATATCCTGTGATTAAAATTGTGAAATCCTGAAGAATATTCTTGATACCGGACCGGGGTAGCACAAATTGGACAAATCTTCACATAAACACATATACCTGATTTAAAGATAAAAATGACATACAAATTAGTATATACAACCCTGTCTTAGAAACAATTTTTTCTATTGAAAGCTACAAGCATAGACACACCAATGGGCTATAAGAGTGATAGGTTCTAAAAGATTATAAACATGCTCACTTATGAGCTTAATGAAACCTCTTTTCTTACATAGACTAGAGGTAGTAAGCATCCTTATGCCCATATTATGACTCAGAGGAAGCAGAATGACATCACGGAATTCTGCTCAGCCTGATTCAAGCTGGGTGTTTTTCTACAAACCTGTTTATACCCTGTGTGGAAGCTCAAGAACCAATTGTACAGTGCAGTAAGGTTTCGGGGCAGCGTTCTCCTCTGTGTAAAGTGCGAAAAAGCATCATCAGTGGTGTAAAAGTCTGTATAAGCTCAATTACAATATAATACAAAACACAACCCACAATAATACTAATACTATAATGCTCAGCGGTCTGAGCAGTCAATTGTAGGTCATACAGGGTGTGTAAAAATTCCCTTTTACTGCTTGACATTCTTACACTCATATAAGATAAAACTGCTATGGATCATGCCCATCAGCCATTAATGTACCAGTACACAACTATTAACCACCAATTACATACTGAACAGGAGTGAACTAAGTAAAGAGATTTGCCGCATGGCACAGGCCTACATACAACTTTAATACAGGACACTAATGTGGGCCCAACTGGCCGCATACTTCAACCGCTTCTTGATATCTCACAATGAAAACCAGATATGGGATGACATTAAAATCCATCCCAGCTGCTCTCCAATATTTGCTTCTGAAACCTATGCCTGCTCGGGATCATGTACTTTACACAAAAAAATTTAAGATGGATAATGCTGTGTGGTACACAGCAAAATGGACTACGAACAGAAGAAATACGAGAAAAAGACTTTCATAGCTGCTCAAACTTGTCACCTTACTATAAACCGACTGACTCTCTTTCACATTTCTTGACCCATCACAATGCTAAACACTGCATACTATAACACCATAACTACATCTCAGTAGTCATCATGCACGATACAGAAAGACTTTGTAGGAGGTTGGCTCACTACACAGTGTAGGAAAATTACAAGCACAGTGTGGGAATCCAAGCAACACAACTTTGGGAAATGAGGGTGAAAAATAGATAACATAGTGCTCTAGTGTATAGTGTGGTAGTGCTGGCAAGCAGTCATGCTAAGAATTTATTATACACACAGCATCAATGAGTGATACACACATTCAGAGAATCACTCAAGTCCTTTTTTTAAAAATAACACATATTTTCCTCTTATTTTAAATGCCCAAGAGCTTTGTTCAAAGGTAAGTACCTTTTTACATATTAATTTTCAAGGTTTCAAAAATGTTGCACGTTTATACGTAATTACACACCATTTAAAATCAATGAGAGGAATAGAAAAATGTATAGAAAATCAGACAATGGTCTCACAAGGTTTAGCTTCAAGTGTGTTTGACCACCACCTGAATCAGGCAGGCGAAGCGGCTGAAGATTTTGGAGCTGGTGCACAAAGGGGAAGGGATCCACTTGAAAATACACTGCACAAGAAGACTTACAGGTAAGTCCAGTGGGCTCCTTGGAAGGAGGAGGTTGTAAGGGCCTTGGGACTACAAGAGCACAGCTGGGTTGTAGGTGCCAGGACTGCTGGGGCCATGTGCAGTGTGGACTGGTCATCCAGGCGTTGAGCAGCTTGGGGACCTCGGGGATAAGAGCAGGCAACATTGGAGGGTGCTCACAGGGCAGCTGGGACACTCAGGAGGTGGGTCTTGGGTGACCTGAAATCTCTCAGCGCGGTACTTAGTCCTGGTGCTTTTGGAGTCCACAGAGGACTCTGGGTCTTATTACGAGTTCGGCAGACGGTTTAGGCTGTCAGCTAAACTTCTGACATGGCTACCTCCCCACCGAGTCCATTAAGAGTTTCCGTCCGCTGGCCTAGAGGAATACACCCTACAGCATTGAGCCAGCGGCAATGCTGTAGGATGCAGGGTGCACCAGCACTCCCTCAATGTTCACTGACTACAAAGCAGGCAGTGAACATTGCAATGGTGCTGGACAGGAGGCCCTCCGCACTGTCCATGGCACTAGTATGGGCAGTGCAAGGGGCACCCTGGGGCCCCTGCACCCGTTCTCTGCCAGCCTTTTCATGAGGTTACTACCACTATTAAATCGCTGGTGGAGAATGAGGTCGTAATACCCAGGGCAGCGCTGCTACCAGATCTGTCTTGGTGGATTAGGACCACCACAACCACCAGACTGCCAGGATCTCTGATCCTGGTGGTGCTGGCAGTCCGACTATAGCACAACCACTGTGGTCATAATGTGGAGCTCGGACCACTGCATCGGCGACTGGCTGACTGCCACAGCTAGTCTACAGCTCAAGTGACATCGCAGTCGTTGGTCAGCAGCAGGTCACAGAACCAGACTTCACAGGTCTTGGTGCCTTCAGTTGCAGGGAGTGATGCTTTCATTCAGAGGGAGGGTTGAGGTAATTAGCAGAAGGCTGGAGGTGCTCTGGGGTTTCTGATAGACCTTCAGTGTTTTCAGGATGACACAGCATCGACTGTTGAGTCCTTGTCGCTGTTGGCTAGGTTGGGACCTCTTTCTTCTGCAGGCAGGGCTTCAGTTCTTGTGCAGATGTCTTCTTCAGTCCTTTTCCTTTTGTATCAATCCAATCTGGTTTCTTGGTCTAGGGTTGCCCTCTAAATATTAAATTTAGGGGGTGTTGGAGGGAGTACCTGGTAGTAGCCAATGGGCTACCTACCCCAGTGTGATTACACCCACTAAGTGCCCACTTCCCAAAGGAAGTGGGCACAACCCTAAACCTAATTGAATATTTTCCTTCAATCAAAGATGGAGGAAAATGGAATAGAGAGGACACCTCAACAGCCACATCTGAGGGTTGGTGCAGGCTGAGGATAGACACTCCTTCGGTCCTTTGTTAGTTTTTCCGACAGACATCCTACCAAAAGTGGGGTCTGGTTCAGGGGGTGGCCCCCTGTTGCTAGCAGAAGAGGCCAGGGGTAGGATTTCAAACGCAGCTAGGCCTTTGAAGCTTCGCACCAAAGGAAAGTGCCTTCCTGGGGGAGGAGCTGTAACACATCCACCCAGGAAATGCTTTGCGTCACCCCAGGAACCTAGACTCATGTCTGGTGACTGAAGGCTGGTAGAGACTGGCCAGCAACCATGCCAGAGCTGTTAGAGTTTCAGGGGCACCTCTAAGGTGCCCTCTGCATACTTTTATTTATAGTAAATCCAACACTGGTAGTGTAGATTTATTCTTCTTGGTTGTTTGATACCAAACAACACAGGTTTCAGAGTAGCCATCATATCGTTGGGAAATTCGTAAATGACCAGTGTCAAGCACATGTACTTAAGATGGCTCCACTGTACACTTACTATGACTAAGAATGTCAAAGACACTGTGGGGACATATGGTTCATGCACACATGACCTCACATGCATTATAGTGTATCCTGCCTTAGGGTTAGAAGGCCTGCAAGAGAGTTGACTTATCTATAATGCATGTAGTGATTAAAGGACAGGGCACCCAGTCTGGGTGTCATGTCACAGTTGTAGGTTTGTAGGACCTTGTGGTGCATCTGCAATGGCAGGCTGCATGAGGTTGGTGCTTGGCCATCTAGGGTGGACCAACATGTGCTATAGCTCGGGGGCCCTCTTCAGGGCCCATGATCTAGGTATTTTCTAGGAACTTATAGGGGTAGCTGAAATTTCCAATCATGGTACAGTTTTTGTGACAGAGATCTGACCTTGGGAACCTGTTTAGCAGTGTCCAAGGGCACCTACAGTTCAAAACCACATCAGTATCCAGGCAAAAAGTAGGGGGATAACCATGTAAAAAGATACACTTTCCCACAGACTTCCCACATTGGATCAAAACGAAAATAACAAACTTCCAACTACATACCCTACATGGTGTATATGATACCCATGTAGGCAAGTACTTCAGCACCCCACATAGACGTAGTAAGTGCTGTATAAATGATGCAAACAATACAAGACACGGCTCCCCTGCCCAAAGTAATCTAACTATTGCCTCCCCTACTCTCCCCCCATCTCCCTTTATCCTTCATCCCAACCATTTGTCTCTCTATAAGATTACCTCTGGCTCCTAGCGTGGAGTTTATGCATGTGTTAAACCCCATGGAATTTGGAATTCTGGGTGGGATTACTGACCGATAAAACTGTTTTCACACTGTACTTTTACAGTCCATGGGGTTTTAATTGTAATTGCATGGCACTATGTCAGTATTAGTGAGTGGCGCAGGAACTAGGGGTGCTGCAGGCACTGAACCAGTACCAGATCACATGGAACACCGTTTAGGAACTGCTGTTAATTATTCTAACATGTTTGCAACAAAGTGGGGTTTGTAACGACCTTAGTGACCCTACTGGGGGAAGCCAGTGGAGAACGAACTGGAAATTAAGGAGGGTGTTGAAGGTTTCCAAACACATAAAGATGTGATAAAAACAGGACCTTTTACTGTTAAACACTTACACAGATTTCATAACATTTACAAAATGATACAAGTGCAAAGAATGTCCATATTCTACGAATATTGAAATGTGATATAAAATGGCATTACTTAAAAACATGAAAAACTTGCATTTGTTTCATATACACAAGGCTAAAAGGCATTTGCATTTTGTTTTTCTTTTTAACACAGCATGTTTTTCAGATGAAACAACCAACACTTCATGTTCACTGATGGTTTAATTTTAAGACACCATTTAAATGTACGAGTCTTATATAACATCAATCATTGAAACCCAGAGACATTGTGGCCCGTATTTATACTCCGTTTGCGCCGAATTAGCGTCGTTTTTTTCGACGCAAATTCGGCGCAAAACTAACGCCATATTTATACTTTGGCGTTAGACGCGTCTAGCGCCAAAGTATGGGCAAACAGCGTCATTTTTTTGCGTGAACGCCTTCCTTGCGTTAATGAGATGCAAGGAAGGCGTTCCCGTCTAAAAAAATGACGGCGACGCAAATGCGTCGTATTTATACTCCCGGGCAAAAATCACGCCCGGGAGGTGGCGGGACAAAAAACCCAGCATTTGCGCCACTTTTTAACGCCTGGGTCAGGGTAGGCGTTAAGGGGCCTGTGGGCTCAAAATGAGCCCACAGGTGCCCTCCCCTGCCCCCAGGGACCCCCCCTGCCACCCCTGCCCACCCCAGGAGGACACCCAAGGATGGAGGGACCCACCCCAGGGACATTCAGGTAAGTTCACGTAAGTATAATTTTTTATATTTTTCAATTTTTTTTGGGTGGCATAGGGGGGCCTTATTTGTGCCCCCCTACATGCCACTATGCCCAATGACCATGCCCAGGGGACATAAGTCCCCTGGGCATGGCCATTGGGCAAGGGGGCATGACTCCTGTCTTTACTAAGACAGGAGTCATGTAAATGGCGTCTGGGCGTCGAAAAAATGGTGCAAATCGGGTTAAGACGATTTTTTAGCGTCAACCCGACTTGCGCCATTTTAAGACGCCCTAGCGCCATTTTCCCCCTACGCCGGCGCTGCCTGGTCTACGTGGTTTTTTTCCACGCACACCAGGCAGCGCCGGTCTGCTTGCGCCATCTAACGCCATTCCATAAATACGGCGCCCGCATGGCGCTTCGGAATGGCGTTAGACGGCGCTAAATTTTTTGACGCTAAACTGCGTTAGCGCAGTTTAGCGTCAAAAAGTATAAATATGGGCCTGTGTATTTGGAATATTCTGATGCGGGAACATTGACACTATTTTTACGGTATGTCATGGTGTGCTATGCTATACTTTGTTATCCTCTGTCATGCCACTAATTTATTGAAAACACTTTTGTTTGTGGTTGTATCTTTCTTTCTGTGAGGATGACAGTGTGAACCACAACTTTGGATAGGCCCACACTTATCTTTTAGTATTTTTATCACACTCAGCAGGCTGATTTACAACATTTGTATTGTGTACACCACCTAAATGTTTATCTGTTTAGTTGTTCAGTTTCAGTGGCCTGAATTGCTCTTTATAGTGTTGAAGATTACAGTGCTCAGAAAAAACTGTTTTATAGGATATACAAGACATAATATGACCATTACTCTTACCTTTAAATGAGAAAAATTATATTGAAACCCCTTTCATACAAATATTAGGTTATGTAACAATATGGGTTTGGGTGTTTCTTATACCTTCTTATGGATGACATTTGGTATGATAAAAACCTGTACCGTGGTTCCACATGGCCACCAATGTTTTTTTAATGAAACTATAATTTTCTACTTACAACAAAAAAATGTGGTAGTTGTTCTATTAAATATTTTGAATTTTGAATAACTTCACAAGATCTGTATAATGGATCTTACTATGGAGACATTGCTGTGGTGAACAAAAAGGAGAACAGGGCACACCTGCATGTGTTATTTGCAGTGCTAGCATAGTAATGAATAGTGTGAATAGTATTTGATCCCAAATAACATTTTTCACAAGGGTACACTGTGAAACAAACAGATTTCACAATGTTTTTGATGTGCTTCTATAATATGAAACCTTAACATTATTGATACTTCTCTTGTACAATTTAAAAGATTGAACTAGTGTATGGTATACAACATTAATCAATTTATTATCAAAAGATTATTCATAGCCCGGTACTCTGTTTGAATCTGTGTTTACCCTTTTACTGGATCAATGAAAGTTCCCATGGGTAACTTCAAATAAACCCATACAAGGTCTTACAACACACAATCTTAGTTGCTTTTCCATTGGCTGTTTTTGGTGACTAATTTGCATCACTACACCATTTTGATGGATCATGTACTAACTACAAATCAACATAAGATACCATACAATATGTATAAGACTTACCATTATAATCAGAAAAATGTGGCTCAAAATACACAATAGGGTCAAATATTTCCAAAGATGGATGCAAAAGCCTTACCACACTTTCCAACTACAGGGGCTTTGATTATTTGTTAGACATATTTGTTCACCAGACAGTTTTTTCTAAACAGCCTATGAGTTTAGTGAGCTCATGTCACTGACCAGCACCATCACTTTGAAAAGTGTCCACCACCACTGGATTTACTGTACAGAGACAGTAAATTTAGGGCCAGATTCATACTTTTTAACCCAAAACTGTGCAAACGCCGTTTTGCATCAAAAATGTTAGCGGTGGCTACCGTTATTTCTTAACACCTCCCAGGCTTCAAGTTTATAATTTGACCCAGGGTGGCACAAATAACAGGATAGAGTAATTTTTCCTGGCGCTAACCATTGCGCCTTGTAGTAAGGCAAAATTACATTAACGCAGGAAAAATTGCTCTAATCTGGTTTGCAACATGGAAAAATGTCGCAAAACGGATATGCGCCATTTTTCACTGCAATAGCACAAAAAGAGACGTAAACGCAGCAAACAGTGCTAAGGAGCTCCAACATGGATCCCAGAAGCCAGGAGAGACCCCAGGGAGAGCCCACACACAACCAGGAACCAGCCAAGAGGACACAGACAAGACCCAGGGGAGAGACAAGAAGAAGAGGAAGTGTCGCTTCAGAGCAGAGGAGCATGAAATTACTTCTCAGAGAGATGACGGAGCACCAGCATCAACTATTCATCACCTCCAAATTTCCAATTGGGAGGAGAGAGGCAATTTGGCAACAGATTGTGGACAAGATTAACTGTGTGGCAGAGGTCAGTAGAACTGTCACGGAGTGCAAGAAACGCTGGCATGACTGCAAGCAAAGGACATGGGAGAAAATGGCAAGGAACAGGAAGGTAGCACTGCAGACCATAGGTGGGAACCTGGATGAGATGGAGGAGATGGTTGCAGCCGTCATCCCGGAGGAAATCATAACTGGTATCGCAGGACAGGCCAGCACAGATGCCATATTGTCCATCCTGGAAGTGTTGATTGAACCTGCTGTGGCGGAATATGAATGAATCCTGGACACTCCCAGGATACTTGGCCAAGATATTAATGAACAATCCCTGGTGGTCAACTATGGCCTGCACATTTATGGAGTGGGTGTGTTTTCTGTTCCGGTATGGATGCTCAGTTGCTGCAGGTGGTACAATCCGGAAATGGGTGCAGTCAACTGCACCAAGTGCATGCGGGAAGTCATGAATTTGATAAAACCAGTTTGATCTCCTGCTGCTTCTGCTGGGTGTTGGGGTAGCTGGTGTGGCGGGGTGTGAGGGAGATAATGGCATCTAGGACTTTGGGAAGTAGGGCTGTGATACCCCAGTGATCAGGGCACCCGTTGTTTGGAAGGAGCCACTTGCCAACATGTGCAGGACAGCTAGCAGCTTGGTCTCTGGTGGTATATTGTGGTAACATGTTTTAACAATAAAATGATCTAGGTAGAGAAAAAGCAAAATATCAAGTAACAGGAATATAAATACAATAAATGTTGGTGGTTGATGTGAAACAGATTCTGCAAATGCCTATCTCTATGTGGCTGTTTTTCACAATTTATTTTTCTTAAATGCGTTTTTGTTTCTACAGACATTAGTGGACAAAAATCACAAAACATTACTGATTGAATCTTCTTGATATTTAAAGCATGGATGCTTATATTAGTAGGAAGACTGAGGAAATACTATGGACTAAAATTAAATAGAGCTGTTTTTTTAGGGCTTACATGGGCCACATTGAGGTAATAGTTACCATTATCAAATATCATTTAGACTACTTCAGCTGGCACTACTTATGAAGAAGTAGTTCATTTCTCTAATAAAACAAAGTTAGTTACTACCCTAACTATTTGGTGCCTGCAGCCTTTTCCGCGGGTGACATTACTGGGTGTAGTTGGCAGATGGGCTTCTTTTATTCCTCCCAGACAAACACACAATAGACAAATTAGGTGATTCTGGATGGGTCATCAACTGGAAGGATGAGGGAAGGAACCTAGGCAGAGCCACATTTGCAAGTAAAAATAGACTGTGCTCTGCCTTTACATAAAGGATTGGTCACCAGTGCATTGTTTATGAAGCCAGCTTGAAGCAAGGACAGGGGAAGCAGGGAACTTCAAGGATATCAAAGGGAATTCTCCTGGACCTTATCCTCCCTCAAAGTGGGCACCTTATCTAAATAGTGGACCCTCAGCCACCACTTTTCAGTGCACCTCTGGACTTGTGGAGGGCTCGGAAGGACTGCTGTGTTGCTCTGCAAGGACTTCTACTCTGTTGCCCTGCTGGCCTGCCTGTTGCATTGCTATATCAGATAAGTGCTGGACCTGCATCTTGAACCCAGGACCACTGGGGTTAATCCAGGGGCTAGTTGGCTTGCCTCCTAATCAGAGCCTTAGAGACAGGAATGACCTTGAACCCTGCACCTAAACTGTGCTTGCTGTGAGTCCTGCCCATCAAGTGAAGCCACCCTAATCCTGGACATTTAGAAGCAGATCTGAAGGTGCTCTACCAACCCTGCTGTGATCCCCATTGTAACTGATGTAATTGACGTAAAGAGACCCAGAGCCCTGGAGCTATCACCCTCATAGGAATCAACTCAAAGTGCTGCAAAGCTCCACAAACCATTGCTGCACCGCTTCATCAACAGTGGCGCCAGACAATGTGGAGTCCTACAAAGCAACGCCACAAGGGCTGTGCACCAGAATTTAAAGTATTTTGTTCAGTCACCAGAAAGCGCTACATTGTTGTCAACTGGTAACCCAATTTCCAACACTTGAATCCTCATCTAATAGCGCATTCCTTTCCTAGGGTCGATAGCATCCCTTGAATTGCACTAATGTAGAGTGTGTAGTGAGACCTAGTATTTTTTGTTGTGTCTGTATATATATATATATATATATATATATATATATATATATATACTCATGTTTTTAATGTGTTCATTTTATATTATTTAGGTTGTTATGTGGTGATTGGCACTTAAGACATAAATGGGCACTGCAGACCAGATGTGATTACATGAGACTATACAATTCCATCCATTCATAGCACCCTATGGTGTAAATGGATATGACCATATACTATCTCGTTAATGCGGTGTGAGTGCATGGATTACATGGAGTACTGGGAAGATAAAAGATATATTTGCAAACCCATCCGAATTATGCTCACGTGTGCTTGATTTAATATTATTTACCCTACCAATGACAGTATAATGTTGTGCTAAGATAATGGGTAGTTGTGATCATGCATCTTAGGAAAAAATAATTTGCATGTTGGGTTCTGTACTTATTTGAATTGATGGACCTATAATATTGGAGTTTATATACATGTCACGGTCATTTAACATATGGACCGCTGGGTAATATGCTGTTTTGATAGTAATATTGACAGTTGACTGCCTGCTGTGAAAAAATGAAAAGAAAACTTTTCATTTTTGTTTTTCGAAATGAATCTCTTTTTTTTAAAGAAAAACGGACTGCATATTAAAAAAATACTGCTTTATTTAAAAGCAGACACAGACATGGTGGTCTGCTGTCTCCAGCTGGCCACCATCCCTGTGAGGGCGGCCATTCCCAATGGGGTTGCAAATTGCTGCCTAGCTCATGAATATGAATGAGGTAGGTCGTTTGCGACCCCATTGTAAATCGCAAACAGTGTAAAGTACACTGTTGTAAATAAGGTTTTGTGACTCGCAAACAAGCCGCAAATTGCGAGTCGCAAAACTCAGGGTCGTACATCAGGCCCTTAATTACTAATAAGAGACTGTACAATGATGATATAACATTTCAACATGGCGACCGTTTTGCGATAAATGTAAAAGGATGGGAATTGTTATGTCTGTTTCTGTTTCACTTTTTTGATTTCCAACTGTGTGGTGAAGTTAAAAGGAAGAGAATGTTTGGTGCCCCATACCATGATCAAGGCTTTGGCCGAAACGCGTTGAGTGTAAACCATCTGCAATATTAAACCTGATTTTAGGAATTGCAACTAGGAGTGTCCGAGACTTGTTTCAAAGCAGAAGAGTTGTTGTGTGAAATAAATATATATATATATATATATATATATATATATATATATATATATATATAAATTCTTTTCTCCCCTCCAGGAGCCTCTCTTTCCCGAGGCTAGCTGAAAATTCCAATCCCAAGAAGAAGAAATGAGGCATCATCACCAGGATAAGATTCAAAATCCTTATTTTTCCCTTTATTAAATTTTAAAGTGCTCGGTACTCGTAAACATGGCATATATATATGTCTTCATAATGGTAGCTCATGTTCATCTGACATGCTGGTGTTATGTCAAAGACACAAGTTTCCATAACAAAAGCAAAGGTTTTTGAAATATCAAAAACTGTCGGACTCTCAAGTATGTAAACAAACACAATTTTTATTGTGCAACTAATATATATATATATATATATATATATATATGTGTATTATACAAGTGTATCAACAAACGCTTCACACCTCTTCATGATTTGTGGATGTTTCGTTAATATTAATAAATGCATCTTTATAAAATTAATTCAATGCCCTTAGTCACTGTGTGTCTTTACACTACAGTCCCCTTTGCATTCCAGGCTCAATCTTGAGGCCTTCTTTAGAGTGTTAGCATTTTAACTTTGTAGCCAAAAAATAAAAAGATATGACAATTATTTATGTTGACAACATTCCTTGTATTACAAAACAGTTGATGTTCAGAAATTGTATTTCCAAACAAGGCAGGATTTCTATGAATTTTTATGAGCTGCTTTAGTATTACAAGCTCCCAACATGAATGTACCATGTAAACATGTAAACAACCACATAAATCTTAAGACAACAATCGTAACTCATGGAATGAATTAATCAGCCAAGCCAGTAGGAAGTGCAATCCACTTACTGGCAAAATATCACTATGTGAAATGATTCCTACATTGTACGTAAGTCACACAATTTATCATGAATGGGAATGATTAGCAAATCCGTGCCCATAAGCTATAAAGTGCACCATCATAAGATACCAAATTTGCTAACACTGCTGTGTGTCATCCTGTACATTATGAGATACCATAATGTTCTGTGTCAGGACAGTATACTGCAGAACATTTTTCTTTTTGAGAGCTGGTTTTACTCAATTATTGATTGCCCCATGATAGTTGTCTGATATGCAAAGTTAGCTTACCCTTCTACCAGTCAGTGCCTAATTTGCACAAGTGGTTGCTGGTGGGGGGAAACAGGATTCATTTCTGGGAACTGGCACTTATTTTTAAGCATCAGTCATTTCCCGAGAGCAACAGAGGGGAAAAACAAACAATGAGCATAGATATAGGAAGAAAAAGCTAGAACAGCATCACAAAGGAGGAAAGCTTTGCAGGCAAGAGTGAGATAGGTGGGCAGGTATAGGTCTGGCAGTAGAACAAAGAGGCATCAACGGTTTTAAGACAACCAGCCTTGACATTCCCACCAACTTTTAATTGTACCAGCCACAATCATCTGAGAGGAGTTGTGGGCACCGGCACCCAGTATTTCACAAATTAAACATTGCTCCCAGTGTTATCATTACACCATCCTTAGGCCTTTCTGTACATTACCACGTATCACCCTTCATGCAGCTGAAGTACAAGCCAATTGTGTTCAGTAGTCCTACTTAATTACTCTGAGTACTGCTGCCTTATCTTCTGTGTATGCTAGCGTAAGCATGCTAACTTAACATCTAGACTGCCACAGCTTTTCCACATTCTATATTGTTTTTTCTGACATCCTTGTTTCATACACCTCCATACACTACATGCTCCTTTATCTAACACTTGCTGGTCTTTTTCATATATGCTTTGTCTCTTACTCCCTGATTCTTGTCTTGCTCTTTCTTTCTTACTGTTCACCCTTCACTCTGGGTCAAAGTCACATTTGTTTATACCTTTGACCAAAAAGAGGGTGGCTGTAGGCCCCACTTAATGCCACAGCCTTAAAGTAATCACTGATCAACACATTGTAGTTTTGCTTTTACCAAGTGTCATTGATGGGATCACATTTAGTGCATTAACATTTCACATAGAAAATACATTTAAAAGAAATTGGGTAGTAATTCTTAGGATCCCACAGCCACTAATCTAGGACCATACTTCTGCTTACCTTTTCGTAATTGCAAAATGTGCACTGGCAATCTCAGAATCCTGTTTCTGTCAGCAGTTCTGCCAGGATGAATGGCAAAACTTGCATGACAAGTGCCAAAACCCAATGTTGAAACAGATTGAAATGGATAGTTGATTAAAAACAACCTCTCAGAATAATAGAAGTTAAACATGGGTGTCACATGGCATTGGAGGAAAGACTATAAATTGATCACCATGATATTTGAGATAGAAGAGGGGCTACTGCTGCATTACTAGATGCGAAATCCTTTAGGCTTAGTACAGGAACCACACAGCTCTTTGGTTGTTGTTGTGGGTTCTAGACTGACCTGTGGAATGTTTATAATTATCTTTTCTTACA
Organism: Pleurodeles waltl; assembly: GCF_031143425.1. Taxonomy (NCBI): domain Eukaryota; kingdom Metazoa; phylum Chordata; class Amphibia; order Caudata; family Salamandridae; genus Pleurodeles; species Pleurodeles waltl. The sequence continues at coordinate 398,618,826 of NC_090439.1, forward strand.
TAATTTAAAACATTTACCAATCATATTCTGTAGCTCACACAAAGACAAATTAATAGCTGCTTTTGGCTAAGAGTCTTGAGATGTAAAAGTAAAGACATTGTAAAACTGAAAATGTGAGGACTTGAGGCACAGTGGGAAAGAGAGGAAATGTGGTTGTTTTAAGGCATGGAATCCCTTAATTCGAGAAATGAGAGATAGAGGAAGCTTGTATCAGAAAAATAAATGAATGGGGCAAGTGCCAGGGTGAAAGAGAGTAAGGGTTATTTGTTTATTAAGTGTGGAAAGCAACTGTGAATGTGTCATGTAACATGAAACTCACCATAAAAATAAAAGTAGGACTGCCACACTGTGTCTCTGCTTAGTAGGCATTTTGGCAACATAAACAGCCTGTCATCATATGCTTAGTCTAGTGGTTAAGTGGTGGGTCTAGTGTTGCTTTTGCCCAGGGTTCAAACCTCACCTGGAGAAAAATAATTTCGGTAAAAAAATGTTTTACTTTTTAAACTTTTTTAAGTCACATTCCATAAAACACAGACCTGGAATGGTTGGACCACTTATTCGTGCACAATGAGAACTCCATTGGAGCTCTAGGAGTTGATGGTTTGGTGAGTGGGCATGAAGTGTGAAGTCCCAGGTGGGCCAAATGCTTGCAAACACAATTAACACCTTACATAAGTGAAAGGTAAATTAGTTGTGAGCTATTCAGTCACCTTCCTTGCGTTTACGATCTGACTAAAGAAGTATGTCAGCCATGTCTGTTTTCCTTAAGAATGTCCGTACTCTCCTTTTTGTTCCCATCATAATTAAATGTCACGATGCACTGTAATAATCATGCACTTTGCATTACAAGTGATCGCATTTAGTTATATGTAATGGAAAATTTATTTTTTTTATTCCATCATTTTTTCTATTGTTTTCAAACATTTCTTAGGAGAAGCAGCACCCCAAACCCACCATGCGCTGGTCAGGCTAGTTCCCCACTCCTGAGTGCAACGCGCAGCATCGGGGCTGGGCTGGCAAAATTTGCCAGGGCAACTTTTTATTCCCAGTCCGGCCGTTTCAAAGAGAATTGAAGGAATGGAGATGCAGAGCAAGCAAAATAGTAAGAAGCCTGGAAAAGCGAAAGAGAGCGAGAGGGGAGAGACAAAGAGAATAAGGCAGCCACAGAATTAAAGAAACAGAGAGAGTAAACATGGAAAAAGGATGTAAGACAGAGGGAGAATTAGAAACAGTGTACAAGACTGAGAGAAATAGACACGGAGAGTGACAGAGAAAAAGACATCCACGGAGGCAAAAAAGAGTTAATGAAAGAGGCAGAAAGTGAAATGGAAGGGAGCGGAAGAGGGAGTTATAAAGATAGAAGTGAGGAGGTGGGATAGAGAGAAAAAGGAAGATACGGAGAAAGAGGGAGTCCTGCTGGGATACATTTCCAGACTTGCAATGATGTAGTAATATTCCAAGAATGATTAAAACTATAGCACTGAACGCCTGCGATTACTTCCAGTGATGCTCTTTGGCTGCCACAGCTTGCTCTGAAAATGTCTAAACACCAACTGTGAATGCAGAAAAGGCCTGAACAGCACAGACGTGCCCCGAGCTCTTTCTAAACGGATTCCGCACTGAGCATTGGCATAGGTTACTTGTCATTTTCTGGATTATTACAAAGGAAAATTGCAGGGTGGCAGGAGTAATAGATTAAAGCAGCCGTGTTAGCAAATGTGAGTAAATGGCGAAAAAAGGCTTTCAAGCAAAGGGATTATAGCAATTATTCCGTATAATTTAATTTACAGTCTCAAAGGAGGGCTGCCTCGTAACATTCTTAGCCAAACGATCTGAAGCAAAGTGTGAGCTTTCATCCCTTAATGTGCCTCAGTGACACCTCGGTTTGAAGCGAATCCAAAAAGTATGCGCTGTGATCCCCATGTGCAATTTAGAGTTCAGTAATAAGCTCTTGATTACCATTTCAAAGGGTGCACCTGATTGTAAAAAAGCTTCTTCTTAACGGATCTTGAAATGTGCTTCTAGTTTTTCTCATTCCCCTTTTCATCCAAGTAATGTCTGACTGGCTCTCGGATATCACTCATATAAAAAGGCTTTCACGCTCCCTGGGTTTTCCCGCGCACTCTTCTCAATGACATGTGAACGACCAACAGGCTGTAGGGAAACGTGTCTGCCTGGTACCAATAACTCCTGCTATCAAACAGCTGATAAAATCACTTTTCCTCTTTTGGGCAATGTTCCTTCAACTGGAAAGATCTACGAGACTCAAGTGTAAACAAAGGCTATTCCTAGTCCAGCGCAATCTACTCGTGCCTTCAGAAGGCAAAGCGCCCAGGGTGCACATTGTTCAGGACTGCTGCTTTGACCTCAATTGTAATCTCTCTGTGGGCTTTTAACCACGCCCATCACTTTCACTGGTTTGTGGGCTTGCCTTTTAAAATTTGCTTTATATCATTAGTGAAAGGTAGGCATAGGTCTTGCCTTTTCCAGTGTTTAGCCCTCCTCGAGCGCACCAGTAAACTACTGAAAACATATGAGGCTCCATGATTTCAGCACGGTTTCTGGAATACTTTTTCTTAGTATTTTCTACACAGCGCGATCGCGCTCGTTTAATTTTTTTTTTTTTTTTTTAAATTTCCCCGTCCCCATCCACACCCCTGCCCGCCCTTACCATGAGATTTTCGATGACCGCTGCTGCATGTATGCATTGCCACGCGTCCTCTAGTTTACAACATTAATAGCTCTAACTCAAGCAAACGCAACACCCATTGTATTGCAAATGTTTGTTTTTACTGCTGCTCCTGGGTTTCATACATATTTAATTCCTTTTTTGTCCTTCCTCTACTTGCGAATTTAGGAGAGCATATCTAGTATTACAATCAATCAGGATGCATGAGAGAGGCACTGGAAGGATACAGAGAACTGTGGGAATATTTTACGGCTCTACATATAAGATATTTTAAAGGATAAGACTGAGGGGCTGATTCAAGATCCCCTAGCGCCTTCTTGCGCAACATTAGCGTGATTTATATTTAGGCTAATGTGGACCAATGAAGCCAAAATTGCCACGCCAAATTTACAAAGCGGCGCAATGCATGCATTGCGCCACTTTGTATCCCTTTGCGCTGCATTATGCCTGCATCAGGCATAATGTATGCAAAGGGGGCGTTCCCCCGTTAGGGGGGGCCGAAAAAATGGTTTTGTTTAATCTATTTTGGCACTTTTAAAGCCTGCTCAGAGCAGGTCTTAAAAGGACACATGCTATTGTTTTCAATGGGCTTTGCAAGACTAGTGGCAACATTTTTTATGCTAATCCTGCAAAGGTCAGAACTAGCATCACACATTTTGACGCTAGTTCCCCTAACTACCGTCATAGTGTGCTGTTCCTTAGACGCGGCTCACACATGGTGGTGTTAGGGGGGTGATAAGGGGGGGCAAGAAAAGTGGTGCTGCACTGGGTGCAGTGCCACTTTTCCTAAATCAGGGCTTAATTCTTTTATTGTGGTCTTTTAGTAAAAAAATAGAATATGAAGGCAAAACAATTTTGGAGTTATTCCGTAAAATAACCAGTTAACTACAACTGTAACTTGTTATCTTTGATGATTAGGCAGCAGAATTATGAGACTTCAATTTTATGAAAATATAGCTAAACGTACGACAGCAAGTTTTAAGGGAAAATGGAGAAGGTTTTTGAGATTGACAACATTAATCATCTTTCTAATGCTAACCTCCTCAAACAGTACTATTATAGAAGAATGAGAGTAATAAATCTACGACAAGCATCAAGGGTTTTTTCTGAAATTTTACCTTAAACATACTACATCATACAGAAAATACCACAGAACAAGAAATTATTTTTCTTTCTTTCTTTCTTTTTCACTCTTTTCTTCTTTACTTTTTATTGTACAATAGTATGGCTAAATAATTAAAGGTGGCACTTTTCTAGGTTGTGTATAACTCACCAATTTCCCACCTACAATTTTAGGTCTGTGATGGTGCTTGCAAGCTATAACTTACAATATACAACATAAAATGATTAGGCAGCATCTGTACAGAGTTGCTTTACAATTAGTTATGAGACAAAGGGCCTCAGTACGAGTTTGGCGGTCCACGGAGTCAGTAAACTTTGGAGTAGGTGTGGAAGTAAGTGTGGAAGTAATAGTAGGAATAAGATCAGGAATAAGGTTAAGAGCAATAATAGAAATAAATAGGAATGAGAGTAGGAGTAAGAGTGGGACTAAGTATCAGAAAGAGTAAATGCCAGATAACTTAGTGTGCCAAAAGAAGCAGGCAGACATACATTTCCAAAACTCCTGCATTTCTCTCTGTGCCCTAGTGATGTCACACTGAGACTGCAGAAAGACATGTGGTGGAAAGAGAATGAGATGGAGAGAAAAACACTCGCAGTTGACAAACTTTCACTGCCTCTGGGTGGAGTAGTGTCTGGTTAGGAATGTGATACCTAGGGGCATATTTATACTCCGTTTGCGCCGGAATTGCGTCATTTTTTTTGACGCAATTTTGACACAAAACTAACTTCATATTTATACTTTGGCGTTAGACGCGTCTAGCGCCAAAGTCCATGGAGTTAGCGTTATTTTTTAGCATGGACACCTACTTTGCGTTAATTATATTAACGTTCCCGTCTAAAAAATCGACTCCGAGGCATGTGCGTCGGATTTATACTCCCGGGCAAAATTCACGCCCGGGAGTGGGCGGGGCAAAAAAAATGACGTACGGCCGCTTTTGCGCCGTTTTTTAGCGCCTGCAAAAGGCAGGCGTTAAGTGACCTGTGGACTCAAAAGGAGCCCAGAGGTGCCCTCCCATGCCCCCAGGGACACCCCCTGTCACCCTTGCCCACCCCAGGAGGACACCCAAGGCTGGAGGGACCCATCCCAGGGACATTAAGGTAAGTTCAGGTAAGTGTTTTTTTTCATTTTTTTTGTGGCATAGGGGGGCCTGATTTGTGCCCCCCTACATGCCACTATGCCCAATGACCATGCCCAGGGGACAGAAGCCCCCTGGGCATGGTCATTGGGCAAGGGGGCATGACTCCTGTCTTTGCTAAGACAGGAGTCATTTCTATGGGGGTTGGGAGTCGAAAAAAATGGCGCAAATCGGGTTGAGGCGAAAAAATTGCCTCAACCTGACTTGCCCCATTTCTTGACGCCCAAGCCTCATATCCCCCTACGCCGGCGCTGCCTGGTGTACGTCGTTTTTTTCCACGCACACCAGGCAGCGCCGGCGGCTAACGTCATTGATTAAATACGGCGCCCGCATGGCGCTTCAGAATGGCGTTAGCCGGCGCTAATTTTTTTGACGCAAAACTGCGTTAGCGCAGTTTTGCGTCAAAAAGTATAAATATGGCCCCTAGTCTATGTTTTTGGCGATTCTGGGTACAATATTGGAGTGATCTGTCAAAACAGCAAATGAAAATCCTAATAATTACTTACTTTTAACTACTTCACTCATTTACCAATATTTGTTTATAAATATAAATATTTATTGTTTACCTGATATGTCTACTACTGTTTTGAGAAATGTGTATTTCTGTTGGGGAATAGATAATGTGCTGGTATTTAAAATGTGCTTCCATGCAGCAATTACAAATCAAATTTTAAAAGTAAACTAGCATTCTAGGGAAAAATTATGTAAAAAATATGTATTATAAAATGTGCTTTTCTTTCATAGTGCATGAACACTGTAGATTAGGTTTTCCAAGTTTGAAATAAGAAAATAAGGTGCAGTGTAAGACAGTGAGCGTGATTTAGATCTTGCCAGAATCGGTCCTGGCATCGGTTTTTCATGGGATAATCCATGCTGGTGGTCCATAGACAAAAGTCGTTGGTGAACTGCTGTCCCTGCCAAAACTTTACACTCATGTCATCAACGGCACCAAAGGCAAAAGGGGCTAGCGGAGGACCACAGCCAGTTTTACTATCGGGCCAATCATGATGTGCCTTCCTGCCGACATAACTGTGGCAGTTAAAACTCCATACCTGAGTTGGGGGATTGGAAGGAATATAAGGTTGAAACCTTTTCTCTTCTTGTCACTTCCCTTGCTGCATGGACCCGATCATATATGTCCTGTCTTTGCTTCTGATACTGGACCATGACGCAAGTCAACCCTGTCGTCACTGGAACCGAAGGTGAGTGACTGTTTTACCTGTTGCTATCGGAATTGTCTGTGTACATTAGTTCCGGACTCATGCATGTTTAACAAATACTTGCAAGCAATAGTGCAATGATATACAATGCAGATGTGTGTAACGTTGTAGTTCAAGAAAGTTAAAGTAACACACCTCTATATTTTTTTTTACATGTACCGGTTTGGTACTAACTGTTTTCAGTCTAATGGACACCTAGCCAAAAGGTCACATTAATCCCTAATTCGAATTGTGTCCATGTAGGTGTGTTTAATCATTTTCCCTAAACTACCATATCAGATATATAAATAGTACACATTATTGTAATGACATAAATCCAATATAATGTAGTAATTGCACTACACAATGCAACAAGTGGGCTTACACAAAATGTACATCCAATGTCAACTCTAAACTTTAGACATGTCATAGAATTATTAATGCCACATTTCTCCTAGTGCATTTTTTGTATATCAATATATTTAATTTAACTCAAAAATATTTGTTTCATGTGTAATGCATATGTGTTCATTATTAACACTTAGCATTTTTAAATACACCTGCATTTACATGTCACAAAAATATAAACATGTTGTAATTTTGGTGTAAGTGTCCATCATCATGACAAATGCACTGTACAAATATGTAAAACATAATCCTCTTTACCTATTTTGTTCAGTGTCATAAATTACCTTAAGTTAATGTTACTCACATTTACTTCAATAATATTGACATCAATCAATTACTTTTAATCAATAAATAATGTCAGGACAAACTGTATGAATATAAACATTTGTATTCTTAAATGAGATATGTCTCTCAAAAAGTATGAAATTAAACAAAATAAAAATGCCCAATAATACATGATGTGTTGCATCAATATTACTTTTCTTTTGCCCAATAACCCACCTCCTAATTTCACTGCCAAGGGACAACATCCTCAGTAATGGGCATCTAGTGGGCAGAGCAGGCACCTCAATGATCTTTCTTGGGAGGGGTGGGTTTGGATTTTTTGGGGTAGGGGACAGGTAGTCAGTAAAGGTGGGTGGAGGAGGAAGGACAGAAGGGGGAGATGATGGGGTTTTGGAGGGAAAGGGAGCTGGATTGGGTTTTGTGTGTCTGTCTGTTTTGCAGGTGCATGTGGGTCTGGTGTATGTGGTGTGTTTGGCTGTGTGTGTTTTGGAAGGTGGGCGGTGGTCAGATGAGTATGTGCATTTGGTGGTTGTTTGTATGTGTGTGCTTTTCTGCAAGTTTGTTTAGATGAGTGTACTGATGAGGTGGTTGGTGTGATTGTGGTGCATGTGTCTGCATGTGTTTTAGATGCATGTGTGTCTGGTGTATGTTCTGGCATGTGTGGTGTTGTAGGTGTTTTGTATTCTGGTGATTGTGAGCTTATGGGTTTGGTGGGTGTTGTTTTGCATGTATGTGTGTGTGTGTGTGTGTGTGAGGCTGTGTGTATTTCTATGAGATGTAGAGGTGGATGTTATGGTTGTGGTATTTGTGGGTGTGCTGGTGGCTGTGCTGGTGGTTGTGGTGACAGTGGTGGTACATGTGCCTGTGATGGTGGGTGTTGTGGTTGTGGTGTGGGTGTGCTGGTGGCTGGGCTGGTGGTTTTGGTGATAGTGGTGGTCCATTTGCCTGTGATGGTGGGTGTTTTGGTTGTGTGTGTAGTGGTTATGGATGTGGGTGTGATGGTGAGTGCTGTGGTGGTTGTGGTGATGGGTGTTGTGGTGGTTGTGGTTGTGCATGTGGGTGTGGTGGTTGTGGGGGTCGATGTGGTGCCTGTGGGTGTAGTGTCAGTAGTGTGTGTCTGTTGGATGGGTGTATGTTTGTGTTTCTTGATATGTTTGTGTTTATGTGTGGGTGTGCTGCTTTTGTTTATTGGAATGGGTGTGTGCAAGGAAGTGAATGTGCTTGGGATTGGGGTAGGAGTTGGGATTTTGCAAGAGGAAGGGACAATAGAGGGGGCATAAGGTTGGGTCAGTTGGGGGGCTGCGGTCAGTGCAGAGGCTAGCTTCACAAGCGACCTCTGCATACCAAATGTTGAAATATGAATTGCCAGGAATGCCACCATCTGCTGCATTTGGCAACTAAGCCCGTGGATACCATTCACAATCAATGTCTACCTTACAGAGATGCTGTTCAAGAGGTCAATATCCTCTTCACTGAGCACTGCCAGGAGGATAGGGGCAGGTTCCTGCAGCAAAGGAGATCCCCAGCCCTTTTAGGGGGGTGGGTTTGGCCAACTGAGGGGAGCAAGAGGGAGAATGGAGAAGGGATTTAATATAACTTGTTCAGGTAAAGAGTTTTAAACTTTACCTGAAAAGTTGCCAACTTCAGCCCTGCAGTGCTTTTGCTGCTGTGCTCTGATTGGCCAGCCTCTGGCAGCCTACCAGGCTGCCTTAATTAGGTGTGAAGTGGCCTGGCTCCACACAAAGAGATGTGCCTGGGTGAGGAGATCTCCCCTTCAGCAGACGAGGAAGCAGGAAGGGGTAGGGCTGCCAAACTGGTCTTCAAAGTCAGAGAAGGACATTTGGAGCAACCCAGCAAAACCCTCACATCCGGCAAACCAAGACAATTAGGTGCCCCCTTGATTAGATTAGGAGGGCAGGAGAAGGGTGTGTTTAAGATTTTTAGCCACTCCAGTGGGTGGGCTCAGCCAGATGTAACCTCCAAAAATCATGTTCAGCCATGATGGATTTTTGAGGAATGTTGCTCTCTGGGATTGATTTTTGACACACTTCACAGGAAGTGGTCATCACAGAGGGAAGGACCCTGCCCCTGATTGGAGAACCAGGACCCCCCTGTTTTTCACCCAGGAGCAAGGATAAAACTGGCAGACCTGCACCCACACCTCAGTTCCCTACCAGATCCCTATCAGATTCCAACAAGGAAGAACTACAGGAAAAGAAGGACTGCCCTGCTGGACCCCTGCCCTGCACCTGGACACTGCACTCTGGAGGACTGCACCAGCTGCACACTTGGGCTTCACCACTAAAAGGACTTTACCTGTCTTCTACTGCTTCAAGAAGGGACTCCCTGTTTGCTACAGGTACAAAGGAGCTGCCCAGAGTCCCCTGCATCAAGTCCTGCAAGCAGAGCCCAGCTGACCAGCGTCCAGTGGCCATTTGAGGATTCTACTCCCAACTCCCAAGGAGCAACTCAGAGCTTCTGGAACCTTGGATCAAGTTATGGACACTTCAAGGACACAAAAAGGACCTCTGGAAGAAGATCCAGAAGTTTGGAGATGTTTGGAGCAACTCCATAAGTGGAAGAGGTGCATTGTGGGAGTTGTAGTCCCTGACCCCAAGAGGCACACCAGAGCCTCTGAACCCTTGGCTGGTGCTGTGGACCACTTTCCTGAATCAAACACTTCTGAAAGTAAGTGTGACAGTGTTACCTCAAGGGTGGCCTGAACTCTGGACTTTGTTCCTTTCCAGTGTGACCTTTTTTTTTAACCCTTTGAGCTCTAGTTGCTTCTATGCATTAGAAAGTATTAATTCTTTAAAAAATCATATCTCCGGTTCCCCTTATCCAATTTAATTTGTTTTGGTGTCATTTTAAAGATAAAAATATAATCTAGTTTTATAAATTGATTTAAACATTTTAAACTGTTTCCTGTGTTTTATTTAATTACTGTTTTGTGATATTTGAATGCTTTATGTGTTGTAGTTTAGCAGCGATTAAATTAAGCATTAGCAGAAGACATCTTGTATTTAGTAACTATTGTGAACATTTCGTGGAATCCATTTTGTATTCACAGCAGCCATTTTCTCTGCCAAATGCTGCCATGTGCTCACCATGTGCTCTGTCCTATCTTTCTGTTAACTACTCTTGCAAATCTGCCTAGTGACAAGTTATATTTAGCATCTCCCACTTTCGCACATGCTCAGTAAGGTCTGTAGCTGTTAGTCCTTGAAAACTGTCAGCTCCTCCTACCTGTCGACTGTGCATTTTCCACATGACCTTACATGTATACAAATCTTGCTTCTATAATTGTACCACCTCCTTTTAGCCCCTGCATGGGTATAAAAGGACCATGCTCTCTCAGTTCAGTGTGCTACTTCAAACATTTCCAAAGGGTGCTGTTTGAACTGTAGTACCACCTCATGAGGTTTAATAAACTTTGTCTTTTATTTCAGTTTCTGTGCCAACTTCTTCCTACATGGTCTGAGGACTTTGTGCAGAGAAAGGTGAACCCCTTGCACTAGTAGGCCTTGCTGAGGCTTACTTCAACATATGCTTTGTCTCCTAAGTTAAGCCTTGTCGCTCGTTGCCAAGCTACCAAGGGTTGAGCTAGGTTTAATTCACCAAGACCTAACTGGACCTAAGTGGAGGTTAGTGGCCTGTCGCTAAGTGTAGATCCTTACCTGCCCTTACCAATAACCCATTTTCCAACAGTCAGGAAGTGTAAAAAATATTATGGTAGCCTGTGCGCTGTGTCGTAAGCCAAAATGACGCTAGTGCTGCAGAAGTGACACTAGCCTAATTTGCGGCAAGTAATATGACGCTATGCGGCCTAGTGTCACTTTTGCCCCTAAAAGTGTAAAAAAACAACCCGCAAGCCACTGCTTCATAAAAAAAAAAAAATACAAACAGGAGACAATGCAGAAACAGATATAGAGACCCCTGAAGAACAGACACTCCAGGACAACCCTAACAATCCAAGTACAAGACAGAATATCCAGACAGACTCCCAGGAGAAGGGGAAGAGGAAGCGCAGGTTCAGTGAGGAGACCAACATCTTGATCCGTGAGGTGACTCAGCATGAACAACAGCTATTCATCACCTCCAAATTGCCTTTATGGAGGTAAGAGGCCATGCGGCTGGCCGTAGTGGACGAAGTCAACAGTGTGGCAGCAGTCAAGAGGATGGTCATTGACTGTAGGAAGCTCTGGCATGATTGCAAGTGCAGAACAATGGAGAAACTGGCCAGCAACCGCAAGGCAGCATTGCAGACCGTAGGTGGAAGTCCAGCCCCCAGGAGGAGCTAGATGACCTGGAGGAGATGGTGGCAGCTGTCATTCCTGAGGAGTTGATAACTGGAGTCCAAGGACACCACAGCGCAGCATATGAGGAACTAAAACATCCAAAGTGTAAGTCACAGTGGGGGGTGATGTGGTCATTATGCAATTTCAAAAGGGGGTGGCAGCCATGTCCCACTGTAGGAGGCTGGCCTGGTTTGTAGTGGGTACCTAAGGTACTTACACCTTATACCAGGTCCAGTTATCGCTTATTAGTGAAATGTAGGCAGTGTCCTAGCAGCTTAGGCTATCTAGAAGTAGCTGTAGCAGAGGAGCTTAGGCTGAACTGGGAGACATGCAAAGCTCCTGCAATACCACTATACTGTAGGTACACAGTACTTATACACAATAAAAGACAATACTGAGTGTTACTAAAAATTAAAGGTACTTTATTTCAGGCCAAAAATATCTTAGAGGCTATACTCTTTCTGGAGGTAAGTATTATACACAATATATGCACTAGGAACCAAAATCAGGTAAGTAAACAGTCATGGAATAGTGCAAACAGTAGAAAATACAATGGATTGCAATGGGCCTAAGGGCACCACAAACCATATACTAAAATAGTGGAATGCGAATGTCAAGTTCACCCCTAGGCATGTGTAGTGTGTAGAAGGGCAGTGGGAGTGTAGGAAAACACCAAAGGAAAGTAAAGTACCCCCCCCAGAGCCCAGGAAAGCAGGAGTAAAGTAGAGCAAGTTTAGCTCAGGAAACACTGCAAGTTGTGATAAAGGATTTTGCGAGAACCAAGCAAGACTGCAAGCAACAAATGATTGATTCCTGGACCTGAAGACCAGCGGAGAGAGGAGACCAAGTCCAGAAGTCAAAGAAGAGTCCAGTAAGGACAGGAGCCCCTGCCAACCTAGAAGAAGGTGCAAAAGTGGATCCTCAGGTCAGAAGAAAAGTACAGAAGAGCACAAAAGAAGATGGCTGTGGGTTCCAGCTTGGTGCAAGAGATGTCTCACGTCAAGTTGTTGGATGCAGGCTGTTTGCGTTGCTGGATTCCACCAACAAGCCTTGGTTCAAGCAAGTATGCGGTTTGCATAAAAAAGGAGCTGCAAAGTGCGGTTGTCGCAGCACTACACTGGAAGGTCCCACGCCACCGGAGAACAACTCAGGGAACTGTGTGTTGCAGGAGTGAGTGCCGGGGACCAGGGATACACTGTGCACAAAGGAGTCTTTGAAGAAGTGCACAGGAGCCCAAGGAGCTTCAGAAGACGCGGTGCACAGGGGTACTGTTGCAGCACGGGAGGCAAGCTCTTACCTCCACCAAATTTGGATAGCTGGACCTTTGGACAGTCTGGGTCACTTCGGTCCACCACCTGTGTTCCAGGGAGCACACTCGTTGTCAGGAGAGGAGTCAGAGAGTACCAGTTGTCATCACAGAAGGGTGCCTGCAGAAGCAGGGATGTGACTCTGTCACTCCACGGGAGATTCCTTCTGTTCTTCCGGTGCAGGGTGAAGACAGGCAGTCCTCAGAGCATGCACACCTTGGAAACTTTTGCAAATGCTGGCTGGAGCTGAAGTTGCATGTCACAGGAGTCGTCCTGGATACTTTGTTGCAGTTACAGAAGTTCCTGGAGCAGTCTGTGGTTGATCCGACGGTCAGAAGCTGAAACAGAGGATGCAGAGGATTCCTAGGGAAATCTTGCAAACCGAATCCCAGGAAACACCCAGAGGAGAGACCCTAAATAGGCCTGAGAGGGGGGTTGGCTATCTACCCAGTTATGCACCTATCAGGAGGGGTCTCTGACGTCACCTGCTTGCACTGGCCACTCAGAGGTCTCCAGATGGTCACCACACCTTGGAATCCAAGATGGCTAACACCAGGGACAACCTGGAGGAGCTCTGGGCACCACCCCTGATGTCCAGTTTCTCCCCAGAGCAGGGACTGGGGGTCCATAAACCGGTGTAGACTGGATTATGCAAGGAGGGCACCATTTGTGCCCTTTAAGGCATTTCCAGAGGCTCTGGGAGGCTCCCCCTCCCATGCCTGTAACACGTTTTCCCAATGGGAGAGGGTGTAACACCCCTCTCTTAAAGGAAATGCATTGTTATGCCTTCCTGGGATTGAGCTGCTGAATTCCCAGGAGGGTAGAAACCTGTCTGTGAGGTGGCAGCAGCTGGGGCTGCAGTGGAAACCTTAGACAGCTGGTTTGGCAGTACTGAGGCCCATATTTATACTTTTTTAGCGCCGCATTTGCGCCGCTTTTTGATGCAAAAATGGTGCAAACTTACAAAATACAATACAAAAACAGCACAAACTTACAAAATACAATAGTATTTTGTAAGTTTGTGCTGTTTTTTTGTCAAAAAGCGGTGCAAACGTGGCGCTAAAAAAAGTATAAATATGGACCTGAGTGTCCATGGTGGAGCCCCCAGGGTGCTTGGTATTGGCCCCGCAATACCAGATTTGGATTGGGGAGACAATTCCATGATCTTAGACACCTCACATGGCCATATTCGGAGTTACCATTGTGAAGCTACATATACTGTATGTATTGACATATATTCAGTCCACGCTTATAATAGTATCCCCGCACTCACGAAGTCCAAGGAATTGGCCCTGGATGACATGGGGGCACCTTTGCTAGTGCAAGGGTGCCCTTACACACAGTAACTTTGCACCTAACTTTCAGTAAATGAAGGTTAGACATATAGATGACTTATAAGTTACTTAGTGCAGTGTAAAATGGCTGTGAAATAGTGTATGCACCATTTCACTCAGGCTGAAGTGGCAGTCTTGAAGAAAGGTTTGTATGAGCTCCTTATGGGTGGCAAAAGAAATGCTGCAGCCCATAAGGATCTCCTGGAACCCCAGTGCCCTGGGTTCCTAGGTACCATGGACATATAAGGGGGGTCTAGTGTGCCGATCAGAATTGGAAAATGGACTCACTACTGACAACACGCATAGGCCACAAACTATGAACACTGGGGTCCTGGCTAGCAGGATCCCAGTGAGACAGTAAAAACACACTGCCAAAGACTCACAAACAGGCCAAAAATGGGGATAACCATGCTAGAAAGAGGCTACTTTCTCACACCCAGCATAAAAATGCACTGTATGCAGGTCATAGTGTAGTATGCTGGCACACTCATGGTGAAATAGCAAAGAGAATTGATGTGCACTGACTTTACACAATTACCACACCCCAGGTGACACCACTGTCTTCATTGTCTTAAGTGCAGCATCATTCCATTTTAACCTCACAATGCACCTCCAGAGTGTCAATTTCCAATGATGCTGGTGGTGTAAAGTGCCAACCCACACTTAAAAGGAACCGCAAAGCCACCTTGCATTGCTTTTCATGGCCCTGTAAATATGGACATCTTCAACACATAACACTGCATGAAATGGACATTCGTTAGGTGTTGCTTGGGGTGTTCACATGCAACACCCTTGGCACCTGAAGGAATTTGATGCATTCTTAGATTTACAAGGCTGTGAATGCATCAGATTCCTACGGAACCTCTAGGATGGTACACGAAGGATGTGACAGGGAGAACTACTGTCATTACTTCCCATGGGTCACCTCTTTCTATGTGTGCTGTGGAATGCAGCACACATAGAAAGAGGAAAACAACTCTTGTGATTGTTTTTGTGCAGGAAGGTGTACCGCAGTGCACAAAAACAATCATTCTTATAATGCAGGCATTCTGCACCAGGCTGAAAGGCTGCCTGCGTTGGACCTATAGTAGCAATTTGTGCACCAGTGCAGGGTGGAGAGGGAAAACATGTTCTGTATTGTGTAGATGTGTCACATTTCTGCCATTTCATGGTACTTGCTGCATCATCCTGTGCCACCTGCCAAGTAAATGAGGCTTTTTGTGCCACATGTATGAGGAAATGACACAATGAAGCACAGCCAGCCAGCTTGCTGAGCTGTACTTTGTCATTTAGAAAGTTCAGGGATGTGATGTATTCACTGAAATATAATACGCATCCCTCTACTTTCTTCAGCAAAGGTGCACTAACTGCTGTCAGCTCCAATGCAGGCCTCCTTGCACCAAGTAGCTAATCAGTCTCACTTGAGCCTAGGCACACTAATCTAGGATGTAAATCCTCAGAATGGAATGGCTGTCTCACAGGACAAACAACTCATCTGAGAGGGTGGCAGGTGTTGGTGATAGGAGGCAAACACACATAGGGACATGGCAAGAGACATGTCTATTGTACTCTGCATGAAACTAATTTGCACCCAGCTGACAAAGCAGGCAGGGGAATGCACACAGGTGCCAGCAGCCATGGAAGGGACCACAAATCATGGGACCCATGGAGAAACTCAGGCTGAAGTGCCTGGGCCCACTGATATGGGAATCAGATGTAGGGACTTGCTACCAATCACAACACAACTGCAATATGGGGCGAGGCCCTAACAATTGCTGTCTAAAACAAATTATCATGTAGTATCACTGGATATGGACATGCATGACCACCCTGTTGTAGGCATGTGAGAATGACTGTATGAGTTGGGTAGGATCCCTGTGTGACACATGTGTACCAGGAATCAAAAATTAGTAATCTGAGGAGATCTGAATACATACAGTGGCGTGGATCTGAGTCATATGATATGAGTGTGACACTCTGCAGATAGCCAGCTCACTTTAGGATGTCATGAGGTGGGGTGTGAGTGAGCCAAACTACAGAGTTAGACAGAAGCCTGTCCCCTCTGAGCAGGCGCACAGTGCCTGTGACAGCAATCCATCAGCAGTGCAAATTCTGGGAAACTGTGCTCAGTAACCATACCCAACAGGTGTAATACACATCACTGTCAAACTCATGGCCCCATGTATGAGAAAAAGATGCAAAATGGTGCTGCAACCCAGCTTGCTGTGCTGCTCCATTTTGAAAGTGCAGGGATGTGTTGTATTTACTAAAACGCAACACTTACCTGTACTTTCCTCCGTGATGGTCTACACATTGATTCCTAGCACCAACACAGGTGCTGTTGCACCATGGTGTAGGGGTGCCTGTATTGCAGGGATGAGTACTCATTTGCTGAAAGGGACACTTTCTTGAACTTGAACAATCATGAATCTTGTCTTCCACATTCCATGTGTGCTGCAGAATGCAGCAAACAGTGAAAGAGGAGAAAATAGGGACCAACATGTCAAATCTTTACATTGCACCACTGCAGTGTTATTCCTGAGGTTGTGTAGGAATCTGACTCATCTCCAGATATCCAAATCTGGGAATGTGCAACACTCCTTTGCATTCCATGGGTATCGCAGGGGAACACCTACAGCAACACCAAGTAACTCACCCTGTATGCAGTGTAATGCATCAAAGGGGTATAGAATTAGAGGGCCATGACAAGCTACACAAGTTGATATGGTGTGGAGTGAATTAGGGGCCTGTACACTGTGCCACTGGAGCATAAAAATCTATGACACTCTAGTTGCGCAGAGTCCTGCTAAGGCCCTGAAATGAGGCCTTGGAAATGCTCCCTTTGAAACCTTTCTTGTAAACCTGATCACACATTTCAACATCTAGCAGAGCTCAACATTAACTTACCTCCATTTAGTAGAACAGGATCACACCATACCTCCTGGCCAGCTACCTGTCCTAGACTTCTCTGATGATGCGGATGACCAATTGCAAACCATTTATCCAGATACCCTCCAACAAATCCTGGGAGCCATGCAGGTTTCATCTCCAGTCACAGGGAGGCTGAACAGCATTGCGGGTTCTCAGGATGAACCACCCAACATCCAACATACAACATCTGCCAACTCAATCACAGCCATAGACTCCCAGGACCTAGCACTTACATTTACAAAATATAGGTGGTCATTACAACCCTGGTGGACGGTGTTAAAGGTGCGGTAATACCGCAAACAGGCCGGCGGACAAAAAAAGGGAATTATTACCGTGGCGGAAACCGCCAACAAAGAAAGCCACTTTAACACTCCGACTGCCACGGCGGTACAGACAAACAGCGCGGCGGTCACCGCCAACAGACAGGCGGAAGACAATGTACCGCCCACAGTATCACAACCTGCCAATCCGCCACCTTTTCCGGGGCGGATTCACTGTGGATAAAAACACCGCAGAAACAGCTTTTGCAATGGGAAAACGCTCACCTTAACACATCCCACGAGGAAGGAGGACACCATGGAGACGGAATTACAAATCCTCCCTGCCCTTGTCTTCCTACTCATCTACGAACACCAGCGCCTGCGGTGGCAAAAACAACGGTAAGTACTGCACCTACGACATAGGGGAGGGGGAAAGCAAAAGTCAGGGGGACACACACGCAACACCCCCACCCCCACCCTCGCACATTACAACACACACACCAATGCATTTCCAAACATCACTGTAACAACCCACAACCCCCCCGGAAAAATGCGAAGACAAAAGGAAATCAGTTCAAACATTGTAATGTATCAAAATACATGTTTCAAATATATACAGATATATAAAAACTCATTAAAAAGTATATGCATTATGAGAAGTAGTGCAGATATGCATATCTCAATGTCCGTGCACCACTGGTGCAAAAATGCATGGGCGAGGCCCACACAAGATACCTGTCCACAAACGGAGAGAACACTGCCGGGGCATCAGAGAGAAATACAACAGGCACCTCAGGGGGAAGGGAGGGGGGGCACCTCAGCCGGATTACAGCACCACACCACATCCACGACGGGGCTCCATGCCCATTGATGTATCCTGGGGAGTGCAGAGCCACAGTCTCTCAAGTCTCTACAGTGGGTGGGTTGCCCACTGTACCATCCTGGGGAGTGCAAAGCCACAGTCTCTCAAGTCTCTACAGTGTGTGGGTTGCCCACTGGACCGTCCTGGGGAGTGCAAAGCCACAGTCTCTCAAGTCTCTACAGTGGGTGGGTTGCCCACTGTACCATCCTGGGGAGTGTAAAGCCACAGTCTCTCAAGTCTCTACAGTGGGTGGGTTGCCCACTGTACCATCCTGGGGAGTGCAAAACCACAGGCTCTCAAGTCTCTACAGTTGGTGGGTTGCCCACTGCCATATCCTGGGGAGTGCAAAGCCACAGTCTCTCAAGTGGATAACAGCCTCCACTGGTTCTGGAGGGGGACTGGTGCCCAGAGTGCTTCATCCTGTGAAGGACAGAGGTAGTGGATGGATCTCTCCACTGGTTCTGGAGGGGGAATGGTGCCTAGACTGGATTAGGCTCCCCGTGACAGTTCCTGTCCCGTCACTGTCCCAGCTGCACATGGGATAACGATGCTTGATGTGGCGGTCTTTTTTTATTTCTGCAGCGGTGCTCTGGCCTGTTCAGCGGTGCTTTGCCATGGCGGTCTCTGGCCTATTCAGCGGTGCTTGTCCTGTTCAGCGGTGCTTTGCCATGGCGGTCTCTGACCTGTGCATTGCTGTGTGGCATGACGGTCCCTCATTGCCCAGCGGGGCTGTGGCAGTCGGGTCCCTCCTGGGCACTGACTCTGGCGGTGGTCTCCTGACCAGTGACGATACTTCTGCCCTCCTGGGCAATGACTCCGGCGGTGGTCTCCTGACCAGTGACAATACTTCTGCCCTCCTGGGCAATGACTCCGGCGGTGGCGGTGGTCTCCTGACCAGTGACGATACTTGTGCCCTCCTGGGCAATGACTCCGGCGGTGGCGGTGGTCTCCTGACCAGTGACGACAGTGCTGGCGGTGGCGTCCCGGCCGCCGGGAAGGATGCCGCCCTTCTCCGCTGTGCTGCTCACACCAGGCTGTGCAGACTTCTTCTAGCCCTTCCCCACCTTTAGAGGAGTCACAGCTGACTCTGCAATCCCCCTGGGACCCCTTTGAGTAGTTTTGCCTCCAGGAGTCTTCACCCTGTCCTGTCGGCCACTTTCCAACTTCAGATGCTTTACAGGGGGTGGACTTGCAGTGCCTTGGCTCCGTGTCACACTGCCTTCCCTGGGGGCCGGTGCACTCCACACACCTGTAACACGCACCACTGGTACTGGAGTCTTTTTGGCTGAGGCACTACGACGGGACTGATGAATTGGAGGGGTGGGGGCAAAGAGATCAACGTTGCAGAGGGACAGTTTCTGATGAACACTGGGATGGGTAGCTGGAGGGGGTCTGGGAGTGGAGGAAGAGGAGGTGGTTGTAGGAGGTGTCACTTTAGGTGTTTTGGGTGCAGGTTCTGGAGGCTGTCGTGAGGTGGATGGATGTTGGGTGTGTGGGTGCCCGCGTTTGTGTACTTTGGGAGGGGGCGTCACAGACACACTGGGAGAGGACACAGGGGACGTGTAAATGGGAGTGGGGGTGGTGAGTGCAGGTGAGTGGGGTGTGGTGCTGGGTGTTCTGGTGCGAGTCCTAGTGCCTGTAGATGTAGTGCATGCAGGTGAGAGTGTAGAGGATACTGGGAGGGATGAGGGAGACGACGAGGAGGGGGATACAGTGGAGGCAGTGGATGTTGCTGTGTCTGCATGTGGGTGATGCTTGTGTGAGTGCCTGTGGGTTGTGTGGTGCCTATGTTTGCCTGAGCTACTTTTGGGTGTTGAGGTGTATGCATGCTTGTCTGATGGTGTGCTTGGGACAGGCTGGGGTACAGGGGATTGGGTCTGGGTTGAGGAAGTTGGAAGGGGGAGGCTAGAGACAGGGACAATGGCTGCCATCAGTGCTGAGGCCAGAGATTGCAGGGTTCGATGATGGGCAGCCTGACCAGAATGAATGCCCTCCAGGAATGCATTAGTGTGTTGCAACTCTTCCTTTCTACACCCTGGATGGCATTCACAATGGTAGACTGCCCATGGGCGAAGGTGATGCCCACCCTCCTCGGTGAGCAGGCACGGGGCGAACGCTGAGGGGCTGCTGGGAGGGCGGTGCTGGTAGGGGAGGTGGCGGCTGTACCTGTAGAAGTGGGGGGCATAGATGGTGCCGCCACCACAAGGGAGCTCCCATCTGCGGACGAGTCTGTGTCGCTGGTTGGTGATCCGGTGACCGACGTGTAGCTCCCCTCGCCCTCCGTCCCACTGGTGCATTCTGAGTCCGTGGTGTGGCCCTCCATGGCCATGTTGGATGCAGCTCCCTCGTGCCCCGGTGCCACTGTACCTCCGCCTGATGCTGCTGATGCACAAAAGAACAGGGAGAGCAGAAAAAGGGGGAGGGGACGACAGAAGAAAGACAGGTTGAGTGCATGGCTTACCGCTACCGTTGGCGGACAATACAAACACAGCAGCCCCCTGCACTACGCCGTGTTCTTGGCCTCTACAGATGCAATTGCTGGGATATGGCCTACATGGCTATGGTGGACATCTGCACACATGGATGCCACAGGGGCATCTATACCTGTACTTGCCCCACTACTGAGGTGGGGTGGAGTGCCACATGCCCTGCATTACGGAGGGGCCTAGCCTACGTATTTCTGCCTGGCCTAGGTACACCCACAGCCCTCCTCCCCCACCCAGTCCCCTCAACTGCGTGCCAAGTCCCCAGAATGAGAGTGTACTCACCCCCTTGTGTCTGCTGTGATGCCCTCAAGCGCCCATCCAACTCCGGGTAGGCCACCGCCAGGATCCGGAACATCAGGGGGGTCATGGTGCGACGGGCACCCCTCCCACGTTGGGAGGCCATCCCCAGCTGAGCCTCCGTCGTCTTCTTGCTCCAGTGGCGAATGTCCTCCCATCTTTTCCGGCAGTGGGTGCCCCGTCTCTGGTGGACCGCCAGGGTCCAGACTTCCTTGCCGATGGCACGTCAAATGTCCTTCTTCTGGTGGGCGCTGACCTACATGACATGCACAAGGGAAGAAGAGAAGTCATTACCAACTGCACCGTCGATGTGAGTGGCCCCCATCCCTACCCTTGCCATGTGGCACATGCATTCACATGCATTCATGTTCCCTGAACTCTGCCCCCTTCCCTCTTACAACCAGCCCTCCCCACCCAGGCATAGCCCATACAATGTGCTCCCTGTGTACGTAGAGTAGAGTGTACTGGGGGAGGACCCCGTCTACTAGCTTCTCTAACTCCTGAGCAGTGAAGGCAGGGGCCCTTTCCCCAGACGCAGCAGCCATTGTCTCTTCCAGACCGAGTTCACAGCAGCACTTGCATTGTAGGTCCTCTCCTGTCGAAGATCAGGTATCGAGTGATTGAACAGATAGAAAATGGTGGTGACGTCCGCGGCAGTGACGTCCACGGCGGTGCGTATCATCACCGCCGGCGCACTTCGTCATTGGCTCCTGGGACCCATAGGGTCCAATGTTAACCAATGCAGCAGTGCGCCGCGGTCTATGACCGCCTACCGCGACGGGGTACAACGCCAGCGCAGTGACCTCACAATCCCATTGTCCCAGTTTAGAGGTCAAGCATCCGCCATTTCAGGGGCCCACATGGCTTCATTTACTACTGCGTCACACATAGCTAGGCCTACACTCAACACACATACAGGAAGGGCTTTGTGTTTGGTGTCGTGTTCTGTGTATCTGTGGGTACATACCTGGTAATTTGTTGACTCTGTGGTCGCTGTTGTCCTTCCTAGGCACCGTCAGCTGGGACATTTGAGAAGATGGCAGAATCCTCCAGTGTACCGACCGCTGGTGGACCTGTTGACAATGGAGGAGCAACATTTAATCGTCACCTACAGGTTTGACCGTGCCACTATCCAGGAACTATGGGGGTCATTCTGACTGCACCCGTCGCACATACCCACTCCGCCGGCTCCATTCGGAGCTGGCTTCCTCGTGGGGAGGGGTTTCCCGCTGCGCTGGCGGGTGGCCTTCTGGCGGTCGCCGCCCACCTGGAGGGAGCCGCCATATGGCCGCTCTGCGGTCAAAAGACCGCGGAGGCCATTCTGGCTTTCCCGCTGGGCTGGCGGGCGACCGCCAGAAGGCCGCCCGCCTGCCCAGCGGGAAACCCCTCCCCACGAGGAAGCCGGCTCCGAATGGAGCCGGCGGAGTGGGTATGTGCGACGGGTGTAGTGGCACCCGTCGCGTATTTCAGTGTCTGCAAAGCAGACACTGAAATACAAAGTGGGGCCCTCTTACCGGGGCCCCTGCAGTGCCCATGCCATTGGCATGGGCACTGCAGGGGCCCCCAGGGGCCCCACAACACCCCATACCGCCATCCTGTTCCTGGCGGGCGACCCGCCAGGAACAGGATGGCGGTATGGGGTGTCAGAATCCCCAAGCTGCGCCGCCATGGAGGATTCTGCAGGACAGCGGAAAACCGGCGGGAGACCGCCGGTTTTCCTGTTCTGACCGCGGCTGAACCGCCGCGGTCAGAATGTCCTGAGGAGCACCGCCAGCCTGTTGGCGGTGCTCCCGCATCCCCGGCCCCGGCGGTCCTTGACCGCCGGGGTCGGAATGACCCCCTATGTACCCAGTTGGAGCCAGACCTGATGTCACCAATCCGCCATCCCACTGGAATCCCCCCTGACGTGCAGGTGCTGTCAGTGCTCCATTTCCTTGCTAGTGGGTCTTTTCAGACAACAGTGGCCATGGCATCAGGGATGTCCCAGTCTATGTTTTCCAACGTGTTGTCCAGAGTGTTGGCTGCCCTGCCGAAACACGTAAGGAGCTATATCATTTTCCCTGAGGTGGAGGATTTGGCTACAGTTATAGGTGACTTCTGTGCCCTTGGACATATCCCCAACATCATAGGTGCTATTGTTGGGACCCATGTAGCTCTGGTCCCCCCCCCACAGGAGTGAACAGGTGTACAGGAACCGGAAGAGTTATCATTCTATGAATGTACAGATGGTATGTTTGGCAGACCAGTACATCTCACAGGTAAATGCCATGTTCCCTGGCTCAGTGCATGACGCCTACATCCTGTGGAATTGCAGCATCCCTTATATGATGGGTCAACTCCAGAGGCACCGTGTGTGGCTATTAGGGGACTCTGGTTACCCCAACCTGTCCTGGCTATTGACCCCAGTGAGGAATCCCAGGACCAGGGCAGAGGAACGCTACAATGAGGCCCAGGGGCGGACTAGGAGGGTGATCTAACGCACCTTCGAGCTCCTGAAGGCCAGGTTCAGGTGCCTCCATATGACAGGTGGTTCCCTATTCTACTCACCCAAGAAGGTGTGCCACATCATCATCGCCTGCTCGATGCTTCACAATCTTGCTTTGCGACGCCATGTGCCTTTTCTGCAGGAGGATGGTCCAGATGACGGTGTTGTGGCAGCTGTGGAGCCTGTGGACCCTGTGGACAGTGATGAGGAGGAAGCTGAGGAAGAAGACATAGACAACAGGGAGTCATTCATACAGCAATATTTCCAGTGACACACAGGTGAGAACATTTTCATTTTTACCATTACATTAACTTTCACACGTCTACCTCTCTCCTGTCTGTCCTTTCATACCAGTATTTGGTCACTGAGTTGTACCTTTCCATTACGGTTTCACAGGTGTGGTTACCAACGTGTGTCATCTGCTTGCATCCTTCAAGGACTTGTGATGTGTGACATAGGTATGTTGGCATTACAATTGGAAACGCATTATGACACTGTCATTGATAATACATATTTACAAAATCACAGACTTACTCCAGATTGTTTTGTGGTTCAAGGGTGTTTATTGCAGTGCTAAAAAATGGAGGAGGGTTGTAATATGGTGATGGGGGACGATGGAGGAATGTCCATGGCAAAGTCCAGTCCATTGGTCACACAGGTGCACTGCCCATATGGGCATAGGAAGTGGAGCTGGGGCAGTTTAAGTATGGACAGGGTAACAAAGTGGGACAGCGGGAGGACAATCAGGGTGGTCTCATTTCCTGGCGGGGGTCTTGCCATCTTGCTCTGTCCTGTTCCTGGATCTCAGGGATTGCTTGCGTGGTGGTTGTCCGTCTGCAGGGGGTGGGGTGCTGGTGTGGTGGTCCTGTGGCGGGGCGTCCTGTCCACTAGCGCCAACGGAGGTGGTGGGCAGTTCATCGTCCAGGCTAGTATCAGGGGCCCCTTGGAGTGCCACGGTGTCCCTCATGGTCTGCTGTATATCCTTCAGCACCCCTACGATGGTGCCCAGGGCGGAGCTGATGGTCCTGAGCTCCTCCCTGAACCCCAAATACTGCTCCTCCTGCACGGGCTGAGTCTCCTGAAACTTGTCCAGGACCGTTGCCATCGTCTCCTGGGAGTGGTGGTAGGCTCCCATGATGGAGGAGAGGGCCTCGTGGAGAGTGGGTTCCCTTGGCCTGTCCGCCCCCTGTCGCACAGCAGCCCTCCCAGTTCCCCTGTGTTCCTGGGCCTCTGTCCCCTGGACCGTGTGCCCACTACCACTGCCCCCTGATTTTCTTGGGGTGGTGGGTTATCCTGGGTTCCCTGTAGTGGTGGACACACCGCTGATTGACGTGTCCTGGGGACGGAGGTATGGGCCCGCTGGGTGGGTGCTGTGCTGGTGTTACCAGAGGGTGGAAGGTCAGTGTTGGGCTGTGCCTGTGCAAGGGGAACCGACTGTCCCGAGGCCCACGATGGTCCGGGCTGGTCATCAGGATCCAGTAGGGCAGAGCTGCTATCGTCACTGTGGGCCTCTTCTGTAGGTGGAGTGGAGTTGTCTAGACCCTCTGGTGTGGTGACGTTCCTTCGTGGTCTTGCAGGGACATAAGAGGATGATTATTGCATCTGTGTGTGGAATGGTTTGCAATGGGTTGGTGTGTGTATATCCTAGTGCAAGCATTCCTGTGTGTGGGTTGGTTTGATGATGGTTGGGGGGTGTTCTGGTATGTGCAGTGAGCATGCATAGTTATGTCATGCAGGGCTTGGTGTTGGGATGGGTGGTTTGTGTTATTAGTACATTAGTGAGGAGTTGGAGTGATAGGGGAGGGGGTGAGGGTGGGGGTGTGTGATAGCATGTAGGTAGGGTGCGGGATATGATAGTGAAGATTTGACTTACCAGTGTCCATTTCTCCACCGACTCCTCCGAGGCCCTCAGGATGCATGATGGTCAAGACTTGCTCCTCCCATGTTGTTAGTTGTGGGGGAGGAGGTGGGGGTCCGCCGCCAGTCCGCTGAACCGCAATGTTGTGTCTGGAGACCACTGAACGCACCTTCCCCTGTAGGTCGTTCCACCTCTTCCTGATGTCCTCCCGATTTCTTGGATGCTGTCCCACTGCGTTGACCCTGTCCACTATTCTGCGCCATAGCTCCATCTTCCTGGCTATGGATGTGTGCTGCACCTGTGAGCCAAATAGCTGTGGCTCTACCCATAGGATTTCCTCCACTATGACCCGGAGCTCCTCCTCGGAAAACCGGGGGTGTCTTTGGCGTGACATGGGGTGGTGTGGGTGATGTGTGGGGTGGTGTCAGTGTTGATGTGTGTGGTGATGTGTAGTGGTGTGTGGTGTATTGTGCGTGTAATGTTGTATGGGTGATGGTGTTCTGTGCCTCTGTTTGGTGAGGTTCTCAGTTGCTGTGCTCTCTCTCTCTCTGGCCTTCGGTCGTGATTTGTGGTCATAGGGGTTTGTGGGTGATGTGGGTGTGTGTTTTATATTGTGTTGGGTGTGAGGGAGTGGTGTGTGTATGTGTATCAGATGTGTGTATTTTGAATTGTCCAATGTGGCGGTGTTTTGGAGATGTGTGTGTATTTTGAGCGCGGCGGTGTATACCGCCAACGGAATACCACGGTTGAAAGACCGCCGCGTGGATTCGTGGGTCGTAATAGCATGGGTGTGTTTCTGTTGGTGTGGAGGTGGAGGTTTTGTTTTCGCCAATTTTACACTGACCTTTGGTGTGGCGGACTTGTGTGGGTGTCTGTATTTCGGCGGATTCCGAGATGTGTGTCATAATAGCTGTGGCGGAATTCCGTGGCCGCGGCGGTGTATTGGCGGTCTTCTGCACGGCGGCAAGCGGCTTTTACCGCCAATGTTGTAATGACCCCCATAGTGTTAGGAGTCCAGTGGGAGCTGGTAAATACTGTGCGGGTGGGGATGGAGAGTGTGGTGGGTATGCTTTAGGCAGTCCAGAGGTGTCTCACTCCAAATGAGGACATCTTGTCAACCATATGAGGCACCACATTCTCCGCTTCCTGGCGTCCCAAATGCCCAGGCCAAGTACCACCAGTGAGCTTGCCAACATGCTGGTGGCAATACAAAATGTCCTGGAATTCATGGAACAGAAGCAGGACTCCCTCAGTGCCACCTTGGGTGCCCTTCACCGTGACTTTGCTGCAGAGTTGCAGGCCCTGAAGGTCCTGCTTGCTGCTATGCTGCCTCATATGCTCCCAGAGGTGAGAGATGCCATGGCCACAAAGTCCACATCTTCAGCCCCTGATGTGTGTGTGTGCCTCCCTCTACTTCAGCACCTACAAGAACCCTGTCACAGGAGGCTCCACATACTACAGAGGATGAAGATGGGGAAGGAACATTTTTCATCAGGAAAACTGCCCAGTAGCTTTATTTTGTGGCACATGGCTCCTGTCTCATTTGCTCGGTGCTAAAGATCATGCCAGTGTCAAAACAGCTGGCACCGTCCTCAACTGGAATCTTCTACTGTAGACCTGTCACATATGTGGACTGTCATTGTGGCCAATTTTCTCTAATTTCAATGTGGCCCTCCTCCTCCTCACTAAAGCATTCCACTCCCACACATGTCCCATGACACTTTCAACCCCATGAGCGCTGCCTGGCCATCCAATGGCTAAATACATCTGTTGGGGTTGTTGTCTCATTGAATGTACCTCAGTACTGCACATACATTAACGTATGTAAATAAAATTACTTACTACAACCTTGGTGATGTATGTGTGTCTGAAGCAGGAACAACATGAGCATGTTGCATTGTGGGAAGTCAATACATTGACTGCTCACCAAAGGGATATCTGCGGATTGCAATCCAAGACAAAGCCACACAGACTAAGCAAATATACTTGGAGGATGTGATATTTATGTTGATGGAAAAACTGTTTTTGGGGCCCCTAAGCATGTAATACTACAGAGATCATTCAATCGTTGTGACAGCTGATGTAACACACCACAAGTGACTGGTCTAAGCAAGGACAGTAGCAAAAATCTCACGTTGATGTGACAAGCAAATGTTGCCAGCTTAAGTCAGTGAGTGGAAGGCATATAGGTGTGAGTAACCAATCCATGATTTAGGGTGAGTGCAATGACAACTACATTCTACAAATGCATGCCTCATGACTTACCAACATAGAGCAAATGCACATGAACACCTGTGATGGGATGTGCATCCTTTTACATTCTGGTTGTCACTCACATTGCTAAATGATGTTTGTAGATAGCTGATGGGAATCTATTGTCAACCTCACATGTACTTGGCCATAAGGAACACACATTATCACACTTTTACAAATACTGCTTTCAAAGCCATATGCATGTACCAATTGTAACCTGTGCAGACATGCTAAATCCTAGACAGTAAATCATGATGGAGATCTTAATGTATAAAACAACAACATTTATTTAAAACTATCAATCTTACACTACAACTACCTAAACTACCTAACCTAACTATCCTTACCTAACCCACACTCCCTTGAAATACTTAATAACTACAACTAACTATCTTAACTTATCCTATACATTTAATGCCACTTCAACCCCCACTCCCCTTAAAACACATCCGTAGACAAGGACAACAGCAACTACAGCTATACATAAACTAAATAAACTTCTAGGCCTAAACAAAGATATATCCATACATATATATATATATATATATATATATATTGTTTTTTTTTTTTTGTTTTTTTTCTTGTCTTCAAAAAGTACACAGATCAAAAACATCACCCTCCAGTAACACCTAATAATAAGAAAGCCCAAATAAAGTACCCACCCCTAATAAAAACTGCCACAGACTAAAACTACCCTACACTACGCTAATTTACCTAACACTAACTATCTAAAACCACAACTATAAAAACTGTATACAAGGGGAAGGGAGGTAAGTGTTTCTTTGGCCCAACCTGCTCCTCATTTCTTCATGCAATGAGTTCACAGAGGATGGTGAGGACCTCATCCTGTTTGTTCTCCAGGTTAGAGAGGTGTAGCTTCATGTCAGCTATTTCTATTCTGATGTTGTGCTCAAAATCTGCCCATAAGACTTGCCGTGAGGCCTGTGATGCAGTTGGGGAAGTCATGGTGGCGGTGGAGGTTGATGGGCCAGGGCCCTGCAGGCCCACCCCTGTCTGTGGCCCTAGACTTGTTCTGTCGATGGTGGCTGGAGGTGGCTGTATCAATGATTGGAGGCTGTTGGGGAAAGGCACTCCAGGATCTCAATAATCCCATACTCATAGTTATTCTTCATCCTTTTATATTCTTTCCTCACATGGCAGATGTGCCAAAAATGACCAGCCCTTTTCTCAAACTGTTTCTTCTGGGATAGGGTCATGTTGCTTGACGAAACAGGAGGAATACATGTCATGCTTAGGTCCCTTGGGCAAATGAACATCAAGCATTCCATGTTAGCATCTGTAGACATCACATGATGCACATTACAAATTACAATAACATTTTGAAGGGCAATGCGAACAAACATCTGCCCAACATCCTTTATCTCCACATTGAACATGGTCAAAATATTAAGGCCAAGCGAATAGTACACAATAGCTATGCCTCATGGGACATCTTTGAATGACTATGGTGGACCCCAGGGCCACGGTGGTAGTCTCACCGCCGATGGGCCGGCGGTGAAGACCACCACATTATGGGTGTGGCTGTTTGGCCTTTGCCAAACCTCCACTTTTCCGTGCTTACTGCCAGGGCGGACGGACTGGTGAGCCGGAGATAAGCATTTCCGACCCGGCGGTCCACCCAATACTGCTGGTGGTATCACAAGTCCCCCTTCCAGTAGCACACCACAAAATCCCTGGCGGAAAGGCTACTGACAACAGGAATTTGCATTCCTGTCAATGGTAAATGACCCCCCATCTACCCAAGAGCCCCCCCTTCCCTTATACCATTCCTACCCCCACCTCCCCGAACCCCCTATTAAAACCCCCACCCTCTGCTCCCAGTAGTGAGCCCCCACAAACATGTACTTACTCCCCACCCGATCCCCGTACTTACCCCCCAGGTACACGCACGCACCCACATGCACCCAAAGAAACGCACACCCTGACACTCACATTCACAACACCCTTACACTCACACGCACACACACAAACACCCCCGAAATCCATACACACATACACGCACACAGACACAACACCCCCACACGCACTCACTACATTCACCCCCATTGACACACATACACACCTCATCCCCACCTCCTCCTTTCCTCAACACACATACACACACAACCCCCCCTGTCTACATGCATGCACACACGCATCCCGACCTAGCATTCACATTCACCCACACATGCATTGCCATCACCATATTTACACACACGCACACACAAACACTCCTCCTCCCCATTCATGACTCGCAAACACACACACACACATCCATTCACACACCCCACCCCCCCTCCCATTGCAGAGGACACTTACCTCATCTGACGAGGTGCTCTTCCCAAGGGGGACAGGACGCAGCACTGCCACTGCCAGCAGCACCCCACTATCAGGACACTGCCAGGCCGTAATACGGCTGGCAGAATCCTTTTGATGGGCTGGAGGTGGGACCACCTCTGTGCCTCCGACAGCCAGTACGACTACCGGAGGATTTCTGCCCAAATTATGGCAGAAATCCTTCAGTACTCGGAATATGGCGGTCGGAAGACGACCAGCACTGCCGGCTTCTGGCGCCCGCGGCTTCAACGGTCTTAGGAAAAGACCGCCAAAGTCAGAATGACCACCTGGGTTCTTATTGACAATGGTTAAGAAATATACTGTTTTTTGAACAACGTATGGCACTCTCAACATGTTGCCTTGCTCATCAATGTTCCTTCTGCCTACTCCATTGACCTTGGATCCATTGGCATTTAGGAAAGTCATCTGAGCACGGACTGTAAGTTAGATTGCATGTCTCACAACAATATGGCCCTCATTACAAATTGCTGCATGCCAAACTCATTCCGCCATCAGGCCGCCTGTGCGGCCTGAACACCGCCAGCCCTATAAACAGTTCATGGCAGGGCCGGTGGGCAGAAACAGCATTTCTGCCTGCCGGCCCAGAGGTAAACAGTGACTTAACATTGATGCCAGCTCCATAATTCAGGCAGTGAAAAGCACAACAGGCTGTCCATGGGGGCCCCTGCACTGCCCATGCCTAGTGCATGGACAGTGCATGGGCTCCCATGGGGCCCCCAGCCCCCCCGTTTCTGAAAGCCTTTGCATGGTGGGGCTACTGCCATGCAAAGGTTGGCAGAATGGGGACTCATAATCCCCAGGACAGTGCTGCAAGCAGCACTGCCCTGGAGGATTACAACCTCTGAGATCACCAGGCTGTCTGTTGGTGGCAACATGGTGGTGCCAGCGGTCCGACCGTGGCGGCTCTGCCACAGTCGTGATGGCATGGTCGGAATGCCACTTTGGCGGCGGTCCAACCGTGACCCTGGCGGTAAGGTGACCACCAGGGTCATAATGAGGGCCTATGTGCCTAATATGGCAAGGACACATATCTAGACACATTGCTACATGCAAAATACAAGTGCCAGATATCATATGTGAGAATGGAGGATGGATAATCCACTCACATCACACATAGATATATGAAACTAAACCCCTGTACACACATGGTGGGCCGTGCCGTGATTCCTAGCATACTCTCCAAATAACTGAATGTGTCTTACAATGGCTTGCCTGTACATATGGGTGCACAATTGATGTAACCTGGCTGCAAACCAGCACGCAGCACAACCATTTAATAGATGGGTGCATGTATGCCCTACATCTCATCTGCATAGGGATCTTGGAACAGCAATGGCTAATGCTGATCATTGTATGTACCAGTTCACATTGCATCCTGTAGACTATCAGGGCCAGCACTATATGAAGCTTCATTTGGTATTGGCATGTTGTATGACCCTGTTGTACTGACATCCCTGTAGTCTCAGACACACTTCCATATCTCTGAAGATGACAGGTGACAGCAATGTTGTCATACACAATATAGAGTGTGGAGCATCCCACCACAGGAGTGGGCAAATCAATTGAAAATCCAAGTATGGTATGTTGACCACTGTCCTGCTATTCTTAGGTCCTGATTCACATTGTCCTCAGTTCTGGTAGCACATGATTTACTTTGATGTTCCTCTGGCACACACAGCAGGAATATGTTATCTGAAGCACATATTGTCACTGCAAAGGTGTGTAGAACTTTTTTATTCATACACCATAGACCGTAGGCTAGCCAGATGCATCAGTCATAGATTGCACAATGAGTAACTACAGCCTAACCATGTAAATGAAAAGCTTTGCTCTGGTATACAGTGCCCTGGAATATTCAGTTATGATTTCCACTACCACATATGTTCATATCTCCTGGCATTGTAGTCATTGTCCTTTGGTCACACCAGTATACTTGTGGGCCCTCAGTTATAGCAATGAAAATCACCTTGATATTTGTCAAATGCAAAGGCATTTCCTGAACCCAGCCTCAACCTTACTGTCCATACACATGTATAGTCTAGTGAGTTTCACTTTGTATACATGCACTTTGTACATGCACATGCCATTGCACACAGCATACAACATCTCACACAGTCCTTGCACTAACCATTACACCTAAAGAATGATACTCACTGGTAGGCATCAGGGTCACAGAAGCTATCCACCTCTCCTGTTGCATACACCTTGGGTCCACCTGCAAGTCATAACAAGACATAGCACTGTGAATGTTAAATATTTAACACTGTGGTCAAATACTGCACATTACACATGACTTGAAAAGGAACATCATGGCTTTATGGTTGTGACAACTCAAATGGACCATTGGTCCTGTCTCAATATCTTACATTGGTAGGCCAGGATGATATGTACAGATTTGTGATGGTACCATACATGCAAATCTCAGGTACATAGTGTGAGGTTTTCAAATGACTAACTACCCCAACTTTTGTCAAGACTAGCTAAGTGTAGTGGCACTGCGCACCTATTACTCCCAGAACAAACTCAGCCATGACTAGCAATATGCCTGCCTCATTCTTGTCATCACATGTGCATGACTATGCAACCTTCAACAGTGCATCCTTGTCTCTTCATTCAAGAGACATCATTCAATCTATTTGCTGCCTTTTTAAAGACACCAAACACATACTTTTTCAACATCCCCAAAACACTACATTATTGTTTCAGGTACAAACATGTGTGTGACATAATCAGACATATGACATTCAACATGGTTTGGCTATGTTCATAGTCACACACATCATGCCTCATCTATGTGAGACATGACCCATTGAAGTGTTTAACATTTTCATCTCCAATGGTAAGGGACATATCCAGGGTAGCACATGTTGACATTTGCCCTGGCAGCAGGACACATGTAGGAGTTGTGCAAAATTTTCTCAGGCTGCCCACAGCACATCTAGTGACATGTGCCCAATGGTGCTAACCGGAAAGTATCTGACAGGTATACCGGGGACACTGCTCAGTGTGGGCGCATGACAATCCAGTAATTGGAATCCTTTGCATTATTCTTTGGCTATGAAATTACTGTTTTAGGTTGTGATGACATTTGTGCCCATACATATGTGGACCACTGACACCATGGGCCACATTTACAGGCCCAAGTGTCACCCTGCTCCACTAGGGTAACATTTCAGTTATGTCTGTGTGGCACAGTGTGCCAGGCCATGATCCCAAGGCTAGTAATTCATCTGATTCAAATGGCACCTCAGGGATAGCATGGCAGTGGCCAAATGAGAAAGAAATACATAATTACTCCATGTATTTCCTCTTCCTATGTGTGCTGCTTTCTGCAATACACATGGATGATGAAAAATGCCATTGATGATTGTGTATGGGCAGGAAGGTGTCACTTCCTGCGCATGAACACTCATCCCTGTCAACTATGTACCCTTCAGCAAAATGTGTGCAAGCACAGGAGACAAGAACAGGAATGTGCCATATGTCATAGTCATGGTGCATTGCTACACTTGTAGGGGATGCATGTCAGCACAGCAACACCACCTGCGGTCCTGCCATGTGTCCTAATTTAGTAAAGGAGGCCCCATGGCCAGCAGACATCTAATTCTAAGTGCAATACAAGAAATCTCTCACAAAGAATGGGCTCATGCTTATGAGGTCAATCCATCGATGTTTCAGCTGATATGTGAGAGGTAGTGAGTCACCAACTATGTTAACCCCCCACACTCATGCCATGTGCCCTCTCTTTCCCCGACATGTCCCAATCCAAACCCACAATTAACTAACTGGAACAAGAAAAACCCAAACTACCCCAACAGACTAAACTACCCCAAAGACAAACATTCGACAATACACTCTCAAAACAATACATTAGATGAATAGACAGGACGAAGCAGATGTCAGGGACCCTACAGAGACAAAAGACAACACAAGAGACTCCTCACCAGCACACTTCAACACAGTTCGAAAAACAGACAACCTCTCTCAACCACAGACAAAAAAGACTGTGACTGTAAGAGAAAGTGAAATCAACTTTGCAGTCCCTGGTTTGCAGCATGGCTGATCCATTACATCACTTCTTTTGCTGATGCTGGATGTTTTAAGCCAATTTGTTGTTTTTGTTGATGCTATGTGCCAATGCGAGGATTTTTAATCATTCATGATGACGCACCATGAAGAAGTTCCAACTCATTGCATGAATATGTCATTTTTGGCTGACGCAAGGGGTCAAAAAAACAGGCATTGGGACAATGGGACTATTTGTTTCGACACAACTGTAATGTGTGTATATATGTATGGTGTTATGTGGAAATCATTTTTACAGTCATGTGGATTGTTGTGTTGCCTGTGCATAGTTTTGTTTCACACATTCCTCTCTTTCCATTGTCCAATGTATGTCAACAAAGTGTACATGGTCGAAAGTACATGTATTACAAGGATCAGACAACACATAGGCCACATTTCCTATGATTCGTGGACATAATACCTTCAGAGGGTTGCCCCTTGTGCCAACTATGTATTGCCACCTGAGCGCATTGCTTAGTTGACCCCCAGGGATGCCATGGATTAGCCATGGAATGTGCCCTGCACACTACATTTATGACAGAGCAGATGTCAGACAATATGTGCTGCATCCCAAAGTTCCAGGGATGGGGAAAGTTACAGTGTCTGTTGCAGGCAAAACTTTTGCTCCACCACGTTGTGAAGTATCCAAAATCTAGTAGTCTACTGTATTTACCAGAATATGGTGGATACCTGTATTTTTCCCTGTGCAGGTGCTAAATCAGCTTCCTAGTGCCAGAGCAGGTACCCTTGCACCATGGTGCAAGGCCCTGTGTTGCTGGGCTGATTGTTTTTGTGCAGGGAGGGACACTTTCCTGCACAAAAAAAATCAATAATGGTGTTTTGCTTCTACTACATATGCTGTATTCTGCAGCACACATAGAGGCTCATTTACAATCCCCTTGCACCACCATAGCATCACTTTTTGTGATGCTTAGGTTGCTCTGTGCCCTGCTCCATATTTGCAAGGAGGAGTTAAGCCAAGAAAGTGGCTTAAAGCAGCATTGTAAATATGGAGCAGGACACAGTGCCACTGGAGCATTGCAAAAAGTGATGCTATGTTAGTGCAAGAGTCTTATAAATAAGCCCCTTAGTACACACTTGTGCATGGATATGTCCATGGTGGCTGGAGGTGGCTGTATCAATGATTCAGAAATCTGCTTATGTTCTCCCCTTCCAGGGTCCTCTCCTCAGGGGACACACTAGCAGTTTGCCACAGGATATGGTATCTAAACAAGGCACCACATTTGACATACAGCAGACAGTCAAAATGTCCCTGCCCTATTATCTACTAGGGACTTATAGGTCGTGGGATTCAACCTTAGCCTATTGTCTACTAGGTACTTGTAAGTAGTAGGATTCACTCTTGCCCTATTGTCTACTAGGGACTTACAGGAGTCTGTTGGTGACAATGTTATTGTGCCAATATAGTATATGACTTTTATTTAGAGTAGCCCTTGGCCTGGTTACCAGACCCAGGATACCACCAGGGCCAGTCATCACCATTTTCAGTGGCTACAAATTTGTGGTATATGCAAACTGGATGAGTTTCTCACACTGTGACTGGGCAGGTAATTTGGCCACACACTGGTTGTGATGCTATGTGTTATCTTACATAGGTACACTCTTCCTTGTTATCATGCTCTTCTGACATTGTGGTAGTCACTCACACATGTACCAGACACATGGCTAGTTTTTGAGAACTCAGCAATGTTGCTGCTATTGATGTTATATTTTGTGCTTGCACCCCATCTGTCACATACTTATCGTCCAGCTGTTCCTGCTTCTCATTGTGATTGGGCCATGGGAGTTTATGGCCTGTACATGTGTTTGCTAATATGCACCTACTCTGACACCAGTAGTTTTATTGGGGTACTCTGGGCGTCCCCTCCACAATGTAACAGGTCTTGTTTAGACCATGATTTACACTGTGCTGGACTTCCATGTGGGTGTGTTTGTGAGTAGTCACTCACAGCTACATACTCTATCCTTTGTCAGCTGCAAAGTGAGTAAGGGTTGTTTGGGGTAATGGTCTTTACAGTTAATGTTCCCACATCCATTTACAAATCATTCTGTCTCCTGATGTACTCAGACTTGTTGCCAACAGTATGAGACATGCTATGTCCTCTGTTATAAACTTACTGTTTGTCATACATGTGAGTGCAAAAGGTGTTGATGTTGTGAGTTGTCAGCAGTGTTATGAATTTTTCACTCATTGAGTTGACACGTCTCCGAAAAAAAGTACCCTCTTCCTTGGCATGTTACCCCCATTTTTACCTGGATGTCAGTATGTTTCTGCCTGTCTCACTGGGATCCTGCTGTTCAGGACCCCAGTGCTCATAGTTTATGGCCCAATGTGTGTATCTGTATAGTGCTTGACTGTGTCACTGAGGCTCTGCTAATCAGAAGCTCAGTGCTTATGCTCTCTCTGCTTTTAAATTTGTCACTGTAGGCTAGTGACTTCATTTACCAATTTCAATTGGCACACTGGACCCTCCTTATAAGTCCCTAGTATGTGGTACCTAGGTACCAGGGCATTGGGGTTCCAGGAGATCCTTATGGGCTGCAGCATTTCTTTTGCCAACCATAAGGAGCTCAGACAAACTCTTTCACAGGACTGCAACTGCAGCCTGAGTGAAATAACACACACGTTCTTTCACAGCCATTTTCACTGAACTGAAGAAACTTATAAGTCACCTATATGTCTAGCCTTCACTTTACTCCTGCTTTTCAGGGCTCAGGGGTGGAATAATTTACTGACCTTTACTGTATTCTTACTCTCCCAGCGATTCTGCACACACTAGACTTGTCTAGGGGGGAATTTGTGATTCGCATTCCACTTCTTAGTATATGGTTTGTGTTGCCCCTAGACCTATTGTCTCCCATTGCATTCTATAGCATTTCCTATTGTTTGCACTGTCATATGTCTAATTACTTACCTTATTTTGGTGTCTAGTGTATATATTGTGTATAATATTTACCTCCAGAAGGAGTATTGCCTCAAAGATTTGTTTGGTACTGTGTCACACAAATAAATGCCTTTATTTTTGGTAACACTGAGTATTGTCTTTACTTGTGTATAAGTACTGTGTAAATATAAGTGGTATTGCATGAGCTTTGCATGTCTCCTAGTTCAGCCTAAGCTGCTCTGCTATAGCTACCTCTATCAGCCTAAGCTGCCAGAACACTATTACATTTCACTGATAAGGGATAACTGGACCTGGTATAAGGTGTAAGTACCCAACATACCCACTACAAACCAGGCTAGCCTCCTACAGTCTCACACTAATCAACTGTTGCAGCTCCTGACTACTATTTACAGACATTGGCTTAGAGTGTTCCCCTGATGCATCACATAGTGATTCCGATCTATCTCTTTTTGTTTTGGAACAACAATTCAATGGCAGACATGGCTGTTTTCATTAAAACATGTTTGTTTGGCAGGCAGTGCAAACATTACACACCACACTTTTCAGAGCTCCGTGCATTGTATCTGGTATTTAGAGGCCAGCAACAGCGTTCACACTAGATTGACAACTCTTAGGGCCTACTCATGGTTTTCCAGGTGTTGTTTTTTTTAGAAATGGGACTGTGCCAAACACTCCAAGACATATGTTCTATAGGATTATTCATTCACATGTTTGGCAGTCAAGCCTTACTCCACATGTTTTCAGCTAAATAAATGCTGCACAATATGGGCACATCGCTGTGCACCGGCAGCAGTATTCTGTATGTCCAGAGGATTTGGCAAGTCATCCTCCTCCTCTTCCTGGGAGCCTCCTGCACCTCATCTCAGGGGACATTGTTTTTTACACAGCTATTGTACAAAATGGTACATGGCAGGATCATCTTGCAGACCATGGAGTTGGGAATACAGCAGTCGCCCACCTGATACAAGGCAGCGTAAGCAAGATTTTAGCAAGCCAAAGGTCCTTTCCACAATGTTCCTGGTCCAAACATGTATTTGGTTCAATGTTTTTTCCGCGTCTGTTTGTGGATTTGAAAAAGGTGTCATTAGACATGGCTTGGTGCCATAACCATGGTCAGCTGAAATGTTACAGGGAAAAAAAGTGTCATTGCTATGGCTTTCTGCATTTGCATACATCCTGCACGTGTGTCATGCGTATTAATCCTATCATACAATTCTCCCAATTATGAACACATGATATGTATATCATGCCAGTGTATTGCCATTTCCATCGGCGTGTTCACTCACTGTATGTGAAGTACAATGCAGTGCATCGGCAGATACATCAAGCAAATCACCTTCCTGACAGGCATATTTTGTGCAGTAGGGATGGATGGTGTCTGATTCCCGTCACTCTGATCAACTCATTGTTTTGTGTTGCCACTACATGCATGTTTGGTGGGACAGCATGTGGCTGTGAGTCTTTTTTGTTTGTACAGCCTCGGATGTTGATGATGTGCCAGAAGTGGCTGACACAGACACGTGTTTGGGTCCAGGCTCCTCCTTAGGTGTGGGTATTGCCCTACATTACATTTGCCCATGCCTTTGGTTCTCCTTCATTGTCTATGACAGTTGACATGATGCCATCCACACAGTGCCATGATATGATAACTGCCATTTCCCAATACAGGTTTGCATGTTACCATGTTGTAACAATGTGTACATGTGAGACAGATTTGTACCCAATTTGTGCATGTGAGACATGTATCCTGCAGATTTGTGTGTGTTCATCTGCAGTCCAGATATACAACTTCCTGCACTGTACTACATCTCTAAGAAAGGGAACTGGTACACATTACTTGGATCCTCCTGCCAATTTAGGGTTCATAGAACTGGGCGTACACACACATTGCCTTGCGAGTACACATTAACACTTGCATCGGGGATTGTAGGTGTACTTCTTAGCTTACAGGATGGAATTGGTGTATGCAGATGCACCTTCCAGCCTAGGCTGCTGCCTCAGTAGCATGGCGGGTAATGTCTGTGTCTCGCATTGAATTTCACACATGTGAGATGTGAGTTATGAATATATAACATTAGACATTTGTTCAGCTACATGTCACCTGGCCATGGACATTGGTTTTTCATCTAGCACCTAGGACTTTGTTTATGAGGCCTGTGGCACAGGTAAGTGCAGCAAGTGCCTTGCTGTCCTGCCATGCATCACCAGGGAAGGCCAAGAATACACCATATCTGCAAGATATGGCACCATTCTGTCCTCCACTCCTGCACTGATGCACACATTTATGTCTCGCACCAAGGCTGGCAGCCTTGCACCAAGGTGCAAGGGTATCTGCATTGTGTGGGCAATTGTTTTTTGTGCAGGAAAGAACAATTTCCAGCACAAAAAAAACATGAAAAGTGTTTCACTCTTTCTTTGTGTGCTGCAGAATTCAGCACACATAGGGAGAGGAAGATACAGGGAGTGATAGGGATATTGCTCCACAATGCCTCATTGTCATGACATCCCTGAGATGTCGAAAAATTGTGATACATTCCCGAACTCGTAAATTTGTGAATACGACAGTTAGCTTTGTCTTCCACACGTGTTGTGTGGTTATACCCCAAGCAACACCCATTCAACGGACCTTTCACACAGTGCTGTGCATGTAAGTTGTCCATATTTATAAGGCCATGATAAGCCACGCAAGGTGGCTTTGCATGGCCTTGTAAATATGGCCTGGCACACTGTGCCAGTGGAGCATCAAACAAATGTTGCCCCGGTGGCACAAAGTGGTGCAAGGGTGTGGTAACTGAGACCCCTATTCCCTGATGTATGTGGCATGACACTGCTGTTTCCCCATGTGTGTTGTATGTGACCACCCCCAGTGTAGATGGTACACCTCCCTTGCACACAGACACATAGAGCAGATTTCCTGCATGACATGCATGGCTGTGTGCCTTTACACTATGCAACGTATGCAAAAGTGGCTTGAGATGTCTTCACCTGTATGGCAGGGTGATTTGCATTAAATATGTGTGAAGAAGCAGAGTGCATGTATGTGTGTAAGCCTCATCGTGCAGTTCTTATCTGTGCAGGCAGAGAGTGATCTGTGTATTGTGTCCCCCATATCTATCTTTTATCATGCCTGTTAGGTACTTGCTGTTTGCTTATTTACAAGCAAGCCCTTTCCCTATTGTCTGATTGATGATGGAGTTGCGGAAGATGTACAGGTCATCAACACTGCCTGGGTATTTGGCCAGCACATTGATGATTAAGCCGTGATGATCGATGATGGCCTGCACATTCATCAAGTGTGTGTGCTTCTGGTTGCAGTATATGTATTATGCTGCTGCAGGTTGTACAAGTAGCACATGGGTGTAGTCCATGGCTCTGAAGACATGGGGAAACCCAGCAATTGTGTAGAAGTTCTGTTTAATTTTCAACTGCAATTGCTGGGTGTTGGGAAGAGGATGTGTTTAGGTGAGAGGCAGATGATTTCAAAGTGGCTGAGGACATGAACCTTCTACTATCTGATGCTCCGGTCCGCAAAGCTGATTTAACTGAATTTATCATTTTGCTTATTCAGTGGGGACTCAAGGATGAAGAAAAGCTAGGCAGTTCCTCAATGTACTAGAATTCATGCTCTGATCACCTAGAACACCATCCCAAAGAAGTACGTTGGGTTTTTACAAGTAATATCATCTCCAGTCACAAACTACGCAACAGTACATACAGCTAAAAAAAATCTAAAATATGCATGACCAGCTTATAGACGAGCCTATCCTGCTACTTTTCTGCGATTAAAGTGTTTTCTGAATTGTAGCTGACATTTTAATGGGCAATTCAGTAGAATTTTATGATTTGTATCCAATGATGAGTGTTTTTTTCACATGACATAAGGTGTGTTGTGGTGTGCAGAAATCTCAGTGGATATGCCGTAGACAATGCACTTATTGAGGCTGAAGTCTTTGGAAGCAAAACTATCCAGTCAGTATTGAGCGGAATTCAATAGGTTCATTTGGTTACAAGGAATGCTTATTTCTGAGACTATGGAAACATTGCATTTGAATGCTTTCAGAAACAAGATTATAAATTAGGTTTTGCATATCTTTTCTCAGACATGTACAAGGCACAGGGTGCACTTCATTCAAAAGACATAATGCAAAACCTGGCATTGTTCAATACACTCAGTTCAAAATTATAAAAATGGAAAGCCAGTTTTGCAGAGTTTGTCAAAGAATGTGAAGAAAAATCAAAACGTTGCAAGTACTGGGGAAATGTTTTACACATGCAAGCTCTAATGAAACATGCTGATTGGGAAGGTGATTGGTAGCTGCATATGAAGACTGTGGAGTCACTGATTATTGTGCTTTGCAAATTTTATTGCATAAACTACCTGAGTTATGGGTCCTGGTATTTGGAAAGAATGAAGAAGCTAGAGGTGAAAAACCATACCTCAAAATAAAATACATTTTGTGGTGAAAGATAGGGAGTGAAGGAGAGATCACAGAAAAGCTCCAAGGGAAATGTTAGTCAGAGATGTAAAAGTGAATATGTTGCTCAATTACAGCTGTTTTACCATGAAGTCTTTTCTATATGCAATGTTTTCAGAGAGATGATAAATTTAAAAAAATGATGAATTGTGACACTGTTCCTCACCACAAGCTTGTAGGAAAGAGAAGGCAATGTTTTAATAAACATGTTGACAGCCTTCTTCATTTCATGCAGCAGCAAGGAAACCTCTTTGAAATGAATGAGCCTGTATGACTACACAACTTTGTGACCAAACAATATGTGGATAACGAGATAAAGAAACATCTATTAGATGTCCCGTACCATGGATCAAAACTATACGCAGAACTGAAGCAGGGGAGATTTGTACTGAAAGAGAAAATACTGTTTGACATAATCACTAAAGCTACATTTTCACACTTTTCTTACCATAGCACGAGTTTGGTCAAACCAGCCACTACAAAACAGATTACCAAAAAACAACTTTTGCATGCACGTAGAGAGATGGGTTTAGCAAAAAAGAAAGGGGTGAATTTATCAAGGACATTCTGTTGCATGACCTTCTTCCAACAAATGCATTAGTTGATGGAGATGCTGCAATCCAACAAGTGAAGCACAAACTCATACAAGAGCTCGAAAAAAAACCTTTCACCTGGAGAATTTCAACTTGAAAAGGTGTCCTCATTGAAAACTGCTGTTTTTGTGGATTATATGTCACAATTGCGAATGATCAAGATTTGATCCATGCAAAACTTCAGAGAGGTCATTCAGACTGTTCTACATATATCAAAGTCAGTGTGTACAATGCAAGAACTGCACATTGTCCATAACAGTTATCTTGAACTATCTGTCAAAGAATATGAGTGAATCCGATCAGTGTCTACAAGTGGAACAATTGACCTTGCCTGCATAAAAAAATTGACACCTATACCTCTGCAACTTGAAAAAAGATGGTCATCAATATCGAACAAGATGAACTTGAGGATGTTAACTTGCCAAAACAATGCTGATGCTTCAGTGAACACTGAACTTCCAATTATTGCAAGTGGAATGATTGTCAATGAGAAGTAGGTGCCTTCAGAGACATGTTCGAAAGGTACAGGCCATATTTTTCAAGAACTTAGCAAATTGGACGAAGCTGACCTTCGTGTTGTGCCACATGTTGAGTGGGCTGTTCAAAATGGTTCCAATCGAGACATTGTACAGTCAAATAACACAGATGTTATTATTGTGCTACTTAGATTTGTTGCAATGTTCATAAGTCAAGGATTGTCAGAGTTATGGATATGCTATGGAACAGGTGAGAAAAGACACTTAGGGCCTGATTTATGAAAAGTTTGCTGCTCCTTAGCGTCATTTTTTGATGCAAAAGTAGTGCAAACTTACAAAATGCAATTATATTTTGTAAATTTGTGCAGCTTTTACGTCAAAAATTAATGCTAAGGTGGTGCACTCTTTTCATAAATCAGGCCCTTAGGGCCTGATTATGACAGTGGTGGAGGGGATTACTGGGTCCTAAATGTGACAGATATCCCGTCTGGCGTATTACAAGTTCCATAGGATATAATGGAACTTGTAATACGGAGGGCGGGCTATCTAGAACATTTGGGATGGAGTAATTCCCTCAGCCAAGGTCATAATCAAGCCCAATATCCCACTTCATATTCTGTACAAGAAACATGACCCAGAGATGTCCAGTGTTTTTTATCAAGGCACATAGGGGGTCATTCTAAGTCTGGCGGGCGGCGGAGGCCGCCCGCCAGACTTCCCCCTCCGAAATA
Organism: Pleurodeles waltl; assembly: GCF_031143425.1. NCBI lineage: Eukaryota > Metazoa > Chordata > Amphibia > Caudata > Salamandridae > Pleurodeles > Pleurodeles waltl. Next base: position 398,661,661 of record NC_090439.1, read on the forward strand.
CCGCTCCGCGGTCGAAAGACCGCGGAGGGTATTCTAGGTTTTTCCCTGGGCTGGCGGGCGGTCGCCAAAAGACCGCCCGCCAGCCCAGGGAAAAACTCCCTTCCCACGAGGATGCCGGCTCGTAATCGAGCCGGCGGAGTGGGAAGGTGCGACGGGTGCTGTTGCACCCGTCGCGTATTTCACTGTCTGCTATGCAGACAGTGAAATACTAGCGGGGCCCTCTTACGGGGGCCCCTGCAGTGCCCATGCCATTGGCATGGGCACTGCAGGGGCCCCCAGGGGCCCCGCGACACCCCCTACCGCCATCCTGAACAGGATGGCGGTAGGGGGTGTCAGAATCCCCCATGGCGGCGCAGCTCGCTGCGCCGCCATGGGGGATTCAAATGGGCAACGGAAAACCGGCGGGAGACCGCCGGTTTTCCATTTCTGACCGCGGCCAAAGCGCCGCGGTCAGAATGCCCAAGGGAGCACCGCCGGCCTGTCGGTGGTGCTCCCGCCCCCGTTGGCCCTGGCGGTGCAACACCGCCAGGGTCATAATGAGGGCCATATTCTTACGGGTAATGTTCCTATAAGCAAATTTGAAACAAACCTTGGAGCTTTAACTTCTGAAACTGTGACGTTTTTAAAAGGTTTTGCTGAGACAGAATAAGAATGTGACTTTAAAGACGTAGAAGAATGCCTTGTGCATGTGTCGAAAACATGTTCTGACAGTCACACATTTGACAATCTTCAGCACAGTGAGTTCAAGAGACCAGTACCGCTACGTGACCTTCACCAATGTCATATTCTGTGCATGGACACATTAAAAGAATGTTCTACTTGATCAGAAGATGTGTACTTTGTTTGATCATGCAGATGCAGAGAAAAATCTGTGAGAATTTGGTTGTGAAGACATTGATTGGGTGCTAAAACCTACAACATTTCTAAAGACTCCATCCACAGAACTTACACGTATATGTAGCTGCAAAACCTGTTCTACAAAAGATGTTCCTGTTGCTATGCTCTTCCCAAATGTTCAACTTTAAGCAAATGTACCATGAGCAGTTCCTGAAACAAATAATTAAAGTTAACTATGAAAATTTGTCTAAACAGGAGTGATAAACTGTATTTATTTTTTTCCTATTCAGATCATAAACATTGTTTGGTGTATACAGACAAGGATTAAGAACCAGCATTATTTGTTTCATTTCTACATAAGTTTCTTCTTCCTCTCTTATAGCCCCATTTTGGAAAATGAAGGAACAATTTCTCTGAGGAGTATTTTCTGTCTCTATAAGACTACTTGACCCCCAAGACCTATGTTTTGACACAAACAAATGAAGTATATAGGACTTATGGTTCCTGAAATATTACATAATCACTGCAAAACATTCGCCATTTTTAAATATGTTGTTCAGAAAATTCAGCCTGGACCAGCAATGTCTACCCAAGCTAAATTACTTCTCTAATGTTCCAAAAACACAATAAAAATCTCTGGACCACAAATTTTTAAAGGATTATTTGGCCACAAAATGTAGTAGTACCATGATTTTCACTATTGGTGTTATTGATGTTGGCTTCCTATTATGAGGCAGGATGTCTTGGTCTAGCTGATTATATGAATCAATAATAGGTTGCCTATAGAATCTATTTATTAGGATTATATCTCGTTCTTTCATGTTGTCAGAGTTTTTAACAGCAAAAATACAACTGACACAGAGTATTTGGGTTATGCATTGGTGGTAATTTGTTTCAGAACTTTTTATAAGCAAGTATTTCTATCAGATGTATGTAATCAATCCATTGAGATTTTTTTATTTTATTTGTTTTCCTTTTCTGGAAATTGGAGAAAAAATACATAATTGTAACTTTTTTTGGAATGAATCTCATTATTGACTTTTGAGAATAATGATGGAAGAAAGAAATAAAGAAAAGAAATACACAAGAAATACAACACCAGTCTTTGACTTTGTGGTTATTTAACAAGCAGAAATAAACTTAAGCATATTAAAAACAAAACAAAAAATTAACAATTTAAACAAAACAGTCAATCTTGGTGGATGAAATTATTTTTGTAGAGGCTAAAATGTTTGAAGTCAAATGTACAAAATACAACTCTCCTCAAAAAAGGTAAAGGTGTTCAGAAAATAGTCCACAGAGTGAATGGTAGTCACACACTTGAGGAAATTAGGTTCTGCATCTCTTGCAAGTGGTGATGGAGGTCTTGCCATCCTCTCTTGGTTGTCCGTATGAACATGCCCTCCGGGGGAGAGGTGGAGGGATCTGGGAGGATCCGCAGTTGCAGGGCCTGGGGTGGTTGGAGTTGTTTCCTGTGGTGGCATGGCCTCTCTGTCGGTGACTGAGACTGATGTATTTTGTCCAGAGGTTGAAGGACCACAGACAGAGGAAGATGGTACAAGAAAAGCCCTGCCCATGGTGATAAATGTCAAGTACCCCAGTCAGGGAGCACAAATTGGAGTTGAGATTCTGCAACTCTACATTGTTCTCCCTCTGCACCTGTTCAATGTCCCAAAGCTCTATTAAGATCTGGCCCATCAGGTCTTGGGACTGATGTTGGGCTCCCAAGATTTAGTCACTGGTGGTTAGGGAGACAGTGTACCCAGTTGCCTCACTTTGTAGGCCCACAGATTCCTTCACACATTCCCTACCCCCATTACCCTGTGCCCTTGAAGCAGTGAGCCCCATCTCACTGGATCCTGCCTGAAATAGAGGTGGTATTGGTGATGGCACAACAACAGCCAGGGCTGAAGGGGTGGGCACAAGATTGGTCTTTTATCCCTTTGGACACAGTAAGTGAAGAAATTCTGAGGCTGTTGTGTTGTAGCAGCTGGGGAAGGAGGTGTTGGTGTGGGCTGAGTGAGAATCACTGGAGCTGTCTGCCCAGGCAGACCAGTTGGATCAGAGAGCTCATCATCATCAGATTTGCAGGAGTGGTGTCTTCACTCAAGGCTTTATCTTGGTCTGGAGTGGAGGTGTCCTCAGTGGCAGACAGTGGTACAGTAGCTCTGATTGTGGGACCTAATATGGATTACAAACAATCAGAGATAAAAGTCTGGATTGTACATTGTTGGACCTGGCCCTTTTTGTAGGGTCTTCCCCAAACTTTTTTCCTTCCTCGTCCTATTTTTTCTGACCTCTTGTTATTGGCTCTAGGCCTCTGAGCACTTTCTCACTGCTGCTCAGTGCGAAAGTGCAAGTGCTCTCCCTTCTAAAATTGGTGCAATTAGCTTACACCTAGTTGGCACATTTAATTTACCCGTAGTCCCTTGAACAGTGGTATTCCTATACCCAGAGCCTGTAAATTAAATGCTACTAGTGGGCCTGCAGCACTGCTTGCACCACCCACAGAGGTAGCCTTTCAAACCTGTCTCAGGCCTACTAGACCAGGACCTGCATACGCAGTTTACTGCCACAGTGATCTGGCATCTAAATTTACTTGCCAGGTCTGGAACTCCCCTTTTTACTACATGTAAGCCATCCCTAAGTTAGGCCCTAGCTAGCCCTATGAGCAGGGTGCTATATATGTCAGAGGCAGGACATGTGCCTGGTTGTGTGGCCTGTCCTGGTAGTGACAAACAGCCTATTTGGTTTCTCGCTGCTGTGAGTACTGCCTTGCTCATTGGATTGCATTGGAAATGCTCTGCCTTATGTCTAGGGGGTATTTTCTGATCTATGAGGGGTAACACAGGCATGTATGGTATGGCTGTAATGCTAGTGAGAAATGCTGCTTACTGGTGTAGGTGGATTTTTAATTACCATGATAGAAATGCCACTTCTAGAAAGTGAGCATTTCTCTGTGCTTATGACTCTGGTGTTTTGCAGCTTGACTCCAATTCACATCTGGGGCATAGTGGCAGCTGGGCTTTGTGCATACTTTTCAGACAGCCTGTACACAGGAAGGGTGGATGTGTCACCGAGATGCATCTGCATATTAAATGGTCTTCCTGGGCTGAGAGAGGGGGAAGTGGGGCACACCTGCATTTGTGAAGACTGTGCCCCGGCCTCACACAAAGGGCTAGTTTACCCCCAAATGATGTCTGGAGCCTGTGCTGGAGGAGAGAGGGGACAATCCTAGAACCAGTTGGAACTGTCTGGAACCTCTTCTCCCCTTCTTTGTTAGTAGTGCAAAACTGAGTATTAGTACAGGGTTTTTCCCCCATGTTAGAGAGAACTTTGAGACATTCTTGAACAACTGGCCAGGACACAGAATGCTGCTAGAGGGACTGGGACTTACCAGAAACTGCCTTGAACTGCTCCTGTTGTGCTGATCTGTGACCTGCTGGGTCACCAGGAGGAACTGCCTGATTGCAATTCTTTGTGCTGGCCTGCTTTGGGCCCTACCGCCCTGTGCTTCCGCTTGTCCCCAGGCGCTGGGTGCTGTGGCACCTGACCCCCTGCAACCTGATTTCTTCCAGCGCTGAAAGGGCGGCCGACCTGCCACTTTCTCAGTGCATGAGGAGTGCTGGAGTTTGTGTGGAGGCACCTGGAGAGTGCTCTGGTGGTGAAGCGCTGAAAGAGCTCTTATTTCCCTCGCTGTTTTTTAGTGCGTGGGAAGCACTGCTGGAAGAACATCACCGCCGAAAACCAGGTGGGTCTAGAGAATTAGAATGTGCTTTATGTTTTGCCCTAGGTGACTGGAGCATTGTAACGAGTTCCCATGGGGCACAGGCAGGCACCAACTTTAGGCTGAATCACTGCGGCAGCCTGGGGATTCCAAAGACACTCGCGCACCAGATCAGATGTGGGTGAATGCGCAGGAGCAGCCCCAGGAGGGATGGAGACCTCAGCGGAGGTCCCTCCTGTTTGTTGGACTGTCCCAGGGACCGCAACGCCGGTGTTGTGTGCTCAGGGGAAGACATGTGGTCCCCTGAGGTGCAAGAGGCTGCAAGAGCCTCTCCCCAGGCGGTGTGGAAGCCTCAACGGAGGCCCCGCATGGCAGAGAGGCTGTGCATGGTGCCCCCAGTCAAGGAGGGGGGCACCTGAAAAGCAGGACACAGGGAGGCGAGGGTAAGCCCTTCTTCCCAGGTCGCTGCGAGTGGAGTGTGAATGCTCTGAATGTTGCAAAAAGTTATCTTCCCTGGCCCTCTGAGGGCTGGTCGTGGCCTCAGAGGGCCATTGGGTGAATTGCGCCCCTTTTGGCATTTGCCTCGTGTGCAGGGAGAGGGCTCCCCTGAGTATAGGACGGGGTGCGTGCCGTCCCTCTCCCTCACCTGTGTTCGGACGGCGTGCAGGACAGGAAGGAAACCTCAGCGGACGTCCTGTCCCCGCAACGCTGGTTTTGGGACTCCCCTTAGTGCTGAAGGAGTGCAGGAGATCCCCCCATGTGGCCGCAGGGACTTGGCCTCCAAACAAGAAAAGAATGCCTCCTCTTTATGGGGATTCCTGATGTGTGGTGACATTTTCACATGGTAATTCTTACTATGCATTTCATGATACTGTTTCTACCTTGTTGATTACATATATTTTCCATGATATGTGCTGTGCTGATGTTATATTGTTTTTTGCACAATATGATTGCGACTGCTTACATTCTTGATGCTGTTTGATCTTGTTGATGACGTGTATTTCATGAGATGTGCCTTACAAGTGTTAGTGTTTACCTGACTACTGCTTATGTTGCAGGATAGCCAGTAACTTACATGTTTATTGTGACTACTGCCAGCTCTGGCAGAGTAATAATACTGTGTAATAGTCTGACAACTGCTTGGGTAGCAGGGTGTTATTGAAGTTGTGTTTGGTCTAATAATGTTGTGTACAGTATAGTATATTTTTATATAACTTGGTAACGGGAGTGGGTGGGTTCTGCCTGACTTAGTTGCATACCCTAGCCAACCAGAAATCCCATTTGTAACACACATCAAAGGTGTCTTCATCTACAATTGAAGCAGCCTAACAGTAAAAAGTGATTAATTGAAAGGTTAGAACTTTCTGTGTTTTTTTATGAATTACACATTCAGATTAATTTACACACACTTAAACTTCAGAAATACTGGTTATGAGATGTCCTGAGGAAAAAAAGATTATTTAGAAAGAGTGCATTACATGTACCAAACATTCAATCCGACACAGTAGGTAAGAGAATTGAGAACTAAACAATTACAAGCCCTAACAGGTTAAAATCAGACTGTTATACAGCTTAAAGGAATTAATGGCGTTAGTCATCATATGAACATTGAAGAGTAAATTGTTTATCGGTACGGCTTATATTCATCTTACAATAGGGCATGATTGAAAATATTTTAGTCAACGTACTATAATTTGGGAAGCCACTTGATCAATCAATCAATCAATCAATTTGTGAAGCGCGCTACATACCTGTGAGGGTTTCAAGGTGCTGGGGGGGGGGAGAGGGTGCTGCTACTGCTCGAAGAGCCAAGTCTTGATGAGTTTTCTGAAGGAAAGAAGGTCCTGGGTCTGTCGTAGATCCGGCAGGAGGGTGTTCCAGGTCTTGGCGGCGAAGTACGAGAATGATCTGCTGCCGGAAGATTTGCGTCGGATGCGGGGGATGGAGGCGAGGGCAAGGTTATCGGAGCGGAGATGCCGGGTGGGGGTGTAGAAGCTGAGTCTGTTGTTCAGGTATGATGGTCCGGTGTTGTGGAGTGCCTTGTGTGCGTGGGTGAGGAGCTTGAAGCTGATCCTCTTGTTGACAGGGAGCCAGTGAAGGTCTCTTAGGTGGGGGGGTGATGTGGCAGTAGCCAGGGATGTTGAGGATGAGTCGGGCGGAGGCGTTTTGGATGCGTTGGAGGCGTTGGAGGAGTTTGGATGAGATACCGGTGTAGAGGGCGTTGCCGTAGTCGAGTCTGCTGATGACGAGGGCCTGGGTTACTATTTTTCTAGTTTCTGTTGGGATCCATTTGTAGACTCTGCGAAGCATGCAGAGGGTGTTGTAGCAGGAGGAGGAGATGACGCTGACCTGCTTTGACATGGAGAGTGAGGAGTCGAGGGTGAAGCCGAGGTTTTGTGCGCTGTTGGTGGGTGTCGGTAGTGGGACCCAGTGTGGACGGGCACCATGAGCTGTCTCAGGCAGAGGGGGTGCTCCCAAGGATGAGGACCTCTGTTTTGTCCGAGTTCAGTTTTAGCCGGCTGTCTCTCATCCAGTCGGCGATGGCTTTTAGTCCCTTGTGGAGGTTGGTTTTGGCGGTGTGCGGGTCCTTGGTGAGGGAGAGGATGAGTTGGGTGTCATCGGCGTAGGAGATGATGTTGAGGTTGTGCTGGCGGGCCACTTGTGCGAGGGGGGCCATGTAGATGTTGAACAGCGTCGAGCTGAGGGATGAGCCCTGAGGGAAAGCCGCAGATGATGTTGAAGGCTTTGGATTGGTACGGGGAGGTGGACTCTTTGGGTTCTGCCAGCGAGGAAGGATGCGGTCCATTCGAGGGCTTGGTCCTGGATTCCTGCTGCGTGGAGGTGGGATTTTAGGGTGTGGTGACAAACGGTGTCAAAGGCGGCTGATAGGTCTAGGAGGATGGGGGCTGATGTCTCTCCATTGTCGAGGTAGCTTCTGATGTCATCTGTGGCGGCGAGGAGGGCGGTTTCGGTGCTGTGGTTGCGTCTGAAGCCAGACTGGGAGGGGTGGAGGATGTTGTTGTCTTCGAGGTACCGAGTGAGCTGAGTGTTGACGATTTTTTCGATGACCTTAGCCTGGAAACGGAGCAGAGAGATGGGCCAGAAGTTTTTCATGTCCTTGGGGTCTGCCTTTGGTTTCTTGAGAAGGGTGTTGATTTCGGCGTGTTTCCAGCTTTCCGGGAATCTTGAAGTTTCGAAGGAGATGTTGATGGCTTTCCGTAGGTGTGGTGCGATGGCTGTGCCTGCTTTGTTGAAGATGTGGTGTGGGCAGGGGTCTGATGGTGATCCGGAGTGGTTGGAGTTCATGGTCTTGCGGGTACCGTCGTAGCTAATGTTGGTCCAGGAAGTCAGTCGGCTGGAGTGGGTGGAGTTCGTGGTGGGTGGGGTAGGAGCGTCCGGAGTGTGAGAGGAGTTGAAGCTGTCGTGGATGTCCGTGATTTTTTTGGTGGAAGGCGGTTGCTAGGGCGTCGCACAGTTCTTGAGAGGGGGTGATGTCGTTGACAGTGGCGTTTGGGTTGGAGAGTTCTTTTACAATGCTGAAAAGCTCTTTGCAGTCGTGGGCATTGTTTTCTAGGCGGGTTTTGAAGGAGGATCTTTTTGCTAGCCTGATGAGTTGGTGGTGTTTGCATGTGGCATACTTGAGTGCCGTGTGGTTGTCTAGAGTGTGTTCGAGTAGCCATATTTCTTTTAGTTTTCGGCAGTGGCGTTTGGAGGCTTGGAGGTCGTCGGTGAACCAGGTGGCTTTTTTGTTGATGTGGTTGTTGGAGGGTTTTCTGAGTGGAGCAAGGCGGTCGGTGCAGTCGTTGATCCATAGCTTGAGGTTGTGAGCTGCGATGTTGGGGTCGGTGGGGTTGACGGGTGGTTTCTAGGCTAGGGCGTTGGTTAGTTGAAATTCAGTGACTTTGCCCCATCGACGGCGTGGTGGTTGTTCGGTGAGGCGGTGTTCTGTCTGTTTCTTGAAGGTGAAATGGATGCGGTGGTGGTCGGTCCATCACATTACATCAAATCAACCAAATAACAAGAAGGTGACATCATACTAGATATACTTAAAAATGACATTTTCCTAGATAGCATAAAATGGTGCTTGTCAAATACATAACACTTTGACATATGTGTATATATGGAAGAAAAGAGAGAATGACCAACATCACATTGCAATATTATTTTTCCAGAGAGAAAAAAAGGGCATCGTGGTAGTTGTAGTCACTTCTATTTGCCATTAGCAACACTTGTAAAAATGTGTGTTAAACATACCTAGTAAAATATATGTTGTGAAAATGAACACACATTTACAATATGTACACACAGATGTGAATGATGTAAATATGTGAAAAGGACACTTAGGAGCACTATTCTTTCAGGTGGAAATTAACGGAGTTTGGAACCTTTTTTTCTTGAGTACAACACACTATATTAAACCAAATCTAAAAGCTAGGCAAATGCAAGGGATGCAACAAACAATATGACAACACATATTGATCATTGTTAAAAAATGAGATACAACCACAATGCTACTTATTTGATAATAATATCTTTTGATACTCATATTTGTATATATATATATGATTTAATAAGAGTCTAAAAACAGCTAGCTTAAGGGCAAAAACTACATTTCTGATTAAAAAGAGATTGATAGGTCCAACTTACCAGTCTACAATCCACCAAGGATTCCTATCAAGCCTTCAGGTTGTAGGATCTGCAACACCTTCTCCTCCCGGGAGAAAAGTTGGAATGGGGGCTGGGAGAATCACCACAATTCCTATGGGCCTACAGGTGACGCTTGGAGGCAAGGGAACACAGTCTCCCATGCAGGTTGTTCAACTTTCTTGTAACTTCCTCCTGTGTGAACAGGTTGTTTGCTGCAGCATTCACTCTGTCAATGATTCTGTCCCACATTTTCTTTTTCTGAGACACGGCTGTATTTTGAACTGGTGCTCCAAACAATTATGGCTCTACTCTGATAATTTCATCCACCATGAATAACAATTCTCCCTCTGTAAAAAGTGGATTCCTCCTCCCTACCCGAGTGAGTAACTAAATAAAAATAAAAAAACTGGCCCACAAGTTGATAAAAAATTAAAAAATGAGACAAATGACAAATGAACACAGGGAGTAGAAAAAAAAAATATATCCTGAGTCCTGAGTGGCAAAATAAGCAGTAAAGTGGTGTTCTTCAGTGGAATGGCACAGGTTCATGGTCTGAAATGGAGTGTGTTTATGAGTGTGGTTTGTAAGTGATCACAGTGTGTTGCTGATATCCGTCCAATAGCCTCAGCCATAGTACGATATTGAGTGTGTCCCGCTATGGACTCACACCATCAGGAATCTGCTTCCACAACAACTCCAGCATGACTGCGAAACCTGAATATGTGTGGCGCAATCCCGCTACCCTGACAGTGGCTGAGCACTGTTAGTGTTAGCGCATCAGACCTTATTAAGGTAACTGATAAGGGGACGCGTTGTAAGTTGATGGATATTTTGTCTGCGCCACCATGTAACCCCATACCAATACAAATCAATGCTAGTAACAATCAATGACATCAATAATCAATAGGAGTCAGTGATTTCCACACACCATTTGCTCACGGCCATAAATAACCACACCTTTAGGTAAAAGTTAGAATGTTTATTTCCCTATATTAACAATGCTAAAGTCACGTAACTTGGGGGCATATTTATACTCTGTTTGCACCGAATGTGCGTCAAAAATTTTGAAGCACAATCGGCGCAAACCCTGCCCCATATTTATACTTTGACATCCGACCCCGCGGGCGTCAAAATTCCACCATGTGCGTAATTTTTTGGAAGGGGGAACCAGCCTTGCGTTAATTATATGCAAGGTAGGCGTTCCCTTCCAAAAAATGACTTTGAGGCCTGTGCCCCATATTTATACTCTGACGTCATTTTGACGCACAGGAGGGGGTGGGCCTTAAAAAACGACGCACAGCCTGCTGGGCGCCGTTTTTTAACGCCTGGGTCAGGGCAGGCGTTAAGGGACCTGTGGGCTCGGAAGGAGCCCAGAGGTGCCCTCCCCTGCCCCCAGGGACACCCCATGCCACCCTTGCCCACCCCAGGAGGACACCCAAGGATGGAGGGACCCATCCCAGGGAAGTAAAGGTAAGTTCGGGTAAGTATTTTTTTCAGATTTTTTTTGTGGCATAGGGGGGCCTGATTTGGGCCCCCCTACATGCCACTATGCCCAATGACCATGCCCAGGGGACATAAGTCCCCTGGGCATGGTCATTGGGCAAGGGGGCATGACTCCTGACTTTGCTAAGACAGGAGTCATGTCAATGGAGGTTGGGCATCAAAAAAATGGCGCAAATCCGGTTTGAGGCCTGAATTTTGCCTCAGACCTGACTTGCCCCATTTATTGACGCACAACCCCCATTTTCCCATACGCCGGCGCTGCCTGGTGTGAGTCATTTATTTTTATGCACACCAGTCCGCAGCGCCGGCTACCGTCATTCCATAAATAAGGCGCCCGCATGGCACGTTGGAATGGCATTAGCCGGCGGTAAAAATGTTGACGCACAACTGCGTTGGCGCAGTTGTGCGTCAAAATAAATATGGGCCTTAGTCTCAAAATCAAATGATAAACATACAGAAACAATACTGGCTGCCCAAAACGCCTAAAGAATTGCAATCTAATCAAAGCTTGGGCCACTACACATTCTAAGGTTACAATACAAATTAATAGCAAGAATAACTTCTGTGTAAACAAAATGACATGCATTTAGATTCAGCACAGAAAAGACATCAGCTGTTATTATATGTAGTGAGCATCATCATTGAGTACCCTAACTAAAATTCAGATTAGAATAGCATGTTTGGACTTCATGCAAAACAATTTAGTCAACAAACATTTGGAAAAACATCTAACTATGGCTCTATCACAATTAGCGGTTGGTACCTAGGGACAAAAGCAAATAGACATAACAATCAGTAACATCGTCTTATACCTTGCCTCAGTATGGTTCAGCAAGCTGTGACAGTCTTCATCAATTGGACATCAGTTCGGTCAGCAAGGCATCAGAATTCAGTATTAAAGTTCAGGAAAAAGCAAAGTCTCTTCATTAAGTTTGTTAAAGAATAACAACTAACCGCTCAAGAAGAATGGGGAGAATGACGCATCTCTTCTCAGTGCAGTCTAGCTAAGTTAGATTTCCTAAAACTACTTCCCACGTTGCTATTAAATAAAGAATTGCATGTTTGCATTTAGTCATATGAAAGTAGAACACCAAATCTAACAATTTAGTAATACACGGTTCACACATCAGTGATTGGCCCTTCTTCTCCTGTTCCTATCGCTTGGCTTGTTAGGTATGAATATTGTAGCGGCTTATACTCCAGTCAGTGCATCTATTGTCATCTCCTGGGAAGGTAATTCTTACACATACTACATTATACATTGTATTCCTAGCTAGTACATGATATTCTAACAAGCAGTTCTCATGAGAAAGAATTTCAACTATGAGCACTTGGTCAGTACAGTGGAAAATCACAATTTTGGGCTAGATGTATCATCTTCCCGGTTTGCATTTCCTAATAGCGATTTTTAAGAAATCGCTATTTAAGAAATGCAAAATGGAATGTATGAAAATTGCAATTCAGTAATAGCGATTCCTTATAACTCGCAATCGCTATTACCGAATCGCAAATAGGGAATGGGACTCCATTCATCACTATGGGCCTGCAGGCCAATAGGTGCAAAGGGTTTTGCATTCTCTAATTTGCAAATTCCTATTAGGAATTCGTAAATCAGGTAATGCAAACCCCAGGGTGCTGATGCACCCCAAAAAAATAGTTGTGGACATGTAAAGCGCACACATGTCTGGGGGCATCTGTGCACTACATGTCATTTAAAAAAAATGCATTTGTAATGTATTTTTAAAAATTGCCCATGCTTACCACCAAACTTGAATTTGTGGTATTTGCATTTCCTAAATGCTAAATTCCATTTAGGAAATGCATAATACATGTGCTTTGGAAATCGCAAATAGGAATTCCCTATTTGAGATTTCCTATTTAGGGAATTGCGATTTGCTATTCCCTATTCACAGTCACAATTTTAGGGAATCGCTAAAAATTGTGATTCCCTAAAATTGCAGTGCACTGCCTTTCATACATCCTGAAAGGCAAGTTTGCATTTGAAAACTGTGGAATTTACCGATTCACACCATTTGCAAATGCAAAATCTTTTGATACATCTGGCCCAAATTCTCTAAGCTTCCATTTTATAAGTTGTTTAAGAAATGCAGCTTGACATGAGGCCGTGCAACTAAGCCCAAAACCTCACTAAATTAAGGCCTCCGATTAATAAAGCTAATACAATATACATAACCCTTAATATGACATACTATTACATTAATAAAAAACATAAGATCAACATTTTACATTAATAAGCCATTAATAAGTACACTTCGTGAACATTGACGGTCACTCAGGTAGGTGCAATTTCGAATGCATGCATTATTTCTCTACATTAAATCATTTTCTATGCAAATTAAACACTCAGAATACATGAATATTCATTAGTAAAATTCAGCGATAACATGAGGTAACATTGGAGTCTGCTGTGTCTGCAGCAGGAGACCGCTTACATGGCAGACTCCACTCTTTCAGTGCGGGCTGAGGTTGAGCCGCCATAGATCTAAATACGGCAGTCAGATCTTTGTCATCTTCACAGAGTACTGAAACTGACATCACAACGGGACAACGGAACTCCCATCAATATCTAAATCAGGCCCAGTGTGTTTAGCATTTTACTGACAGGGTTTTGTGTTTATTTTCACACAATGAGGAGGATTCATTGGTAGATGTTTGGATGAAAGATTGGTCTGCAAAGGTGAGTCTGTCAGGTGTGCTGATGGATGCACTGAGAGTAGCACTGTCATTGAGAAAGCATAGTAATTATAAGTACTGAAATAAAGGGAAGGTCAACCTCTTGCAAGTGAAGTCAGTCCTGTGATGTTCCGAAAATAATTCACAGTAAAGACCTCTGTCACTGTCTGCACTCTTTCTCAAGTGTCATCATTAAAACTCCTTTTCAAAATATCTTTTGCGACTTATAGTGTAATGAAATGTAAATTGGATGTGTAGGGCACTGCTCGTAAACCGTGAGGGCATCAACTTGCATTCTTTCTTCAGAGTGTGTAACATCTGTGCACAATCCCTTTCTTTACCCTGGGCGCTGTTCCTTCAGAGATTGGTAACTTGTTGAATACAATAACTTTCTTTTCCGGGGTACTTTGCCTACAGAACATCACCAATGTTGCACATCTATTTTCTAGTGTGTATAGTTTGGCTGAAAATTGAATTGAATAGTCGATTTCCTTTTCTTGTAACGGTAATATATTTGTGCGTGGCATTATCTCAATTGTTTACTTATTTGTCTCCTTATTCTTCTGTTTCTAGCTTTCTCCTAACACTGAATTACGTTTTACTGAAACAAGTGTGGTGCTGTGTTGAAATCAGAATCAGAATCTTTCTCAGCAGTATTGTTTTCTCTTTGTTACATCGACGTTTGCGGATTAATCATCCTCAGCCTTTCCCTAGACTATCGATTTTTAAGAATATCCTCTGGAACGGCAGACAGAGGCAAAATACCAAGGTGCAGGATCAGGAAAGGTGGCTGCACGAGACACAGTTTAACTGCAGAGGTCACCTAGTGCCAGTGCCGGCTTTAGGGCAGTGCCACCGATGTGGCCGAACTGGGCACTGACCTGGAGGGGGTCACTGATCTTGGGGGTAGGGAGGATGGGGCGTGTTGTGTTGAACGATTTAAAGGCACCTGCTGTAGAGTTCCATGTGTGTCCAGCTTTCAGGCGACAATAAAAATGTCAAGATATCTCTTGTGATTAATGTTCCTTCTAGAGAGAGAGATTGGAGTTAGTGGTAGTTTGGGCTCACCATATTGGAGTGCAGAGGGTTAATATGCCTGCTGCAAAGAACAGATCTGATTTTATGTGGATTAGTAAAACCAGGCTTTACTAGCACTTAAAAACAAAGGAAATGTATGTAAGCGAGGGACTATGGAGAGATTAGGGGCACTCTTGCTGGGTGCTAGTGATAAAATAAGAGGAGGAGGTCCTTTGGGGCACCAAAAAAGATTGTCTCACTGGGCGCTACCAGCGCAAAAGCCGACTCTGCCTACTGGTTGTGACTTAAATATTAGAACCCTGCCAAACACCTCAAGCCTCAGAAGATATGTGTCAAACTGCACTGCATTGTTATTGGTGCTTCCACTGACTAGACTTCCAAAGATGTGTCCAAACACTGCTACTCGGTGCCAGTTGTTTTACAGTTTGCAGGCAACACTCAATGCTGGACTCTTCTAGTCTACATCTGATATGACTTATATACCATTCGTTCATGAAGGGTTACTGTTGGAAAATGGATTATTGGTAAGGGCAGGTAAGTACCTACACTTAGCAATAGGCCACTAACCTCCACTTAGGTCCAGTTATGTCTCAATAAATTAAACCCAGCTCAACCCTTGGTAGCTTGGCAACGAGTGGCAAGGCTTAACTTAGGAAACAAGTGTGTAAAGAATTTAAAAATCACAATAAGTACAACAAAAAACACAATAAAAGTCCAACACCATTTTATAAAAATAGATTCTATTTCTATCTTCAAAATGATATCAAAATGATTAAAAGTGGATAAGGGGAACCAGAGATATGAATTTTTAAAGAATTAATGTTTTCTAGTGCATAGAAGCAACTAGAGCTCAAAGGGTTAAAAAAGGGACAAAGTCCAGAGTTCAGGCCACCCACGAGGTAACACTGTCACACTTACTTTCAGAAGTGTTTCTTGATTCAGGAAAGTGGTCCACAACACTGGCCAAGGGTTCAGAGGCTCTGGGACTACAACTCTCAAAATGCACCTCTTAATCTTATGGAGTTGCTCCAAACATCTCCAAACTTCTGAATCTTCTTCCAGAAGTTATTTTTGAACCCTTGAAGTGTCCACAACTTGATCCAAGGTTGCAGAATCTCTGCGTTGCTCCTTGGTACTTAAGGAATGGGTCTCTGCGCAGCTCCTTTGTACCTGTAGCAAACAGGGAGTCCCTCCTTGAACCTGTTGAAGCCAGGCAAAGTCTTTCTTGTGGTGGAACTCAAGTGTGCAGCTGGTGCAGCCTTCAGAGTGCAGTGTCCAGCTACAGGTCAGGGTTCCAGCATGGCAGACCTTCTTCTTCTTACATTTTTCCTTGTTGGGGTCTGGTGAGGAACTGAGGTGTGGGTGCAGGTCTCCCAGTTTTATCCTTGCTCCTGGGTGAAAAACCAGAGGGTCCTGATTCTCCAATCAGGTGCAGGGTCCTTCCCCCTGTGATGACCACTTCCTGGGAAGTGTGGCAAAAATCAATCCCAGGGAGCAACATTCCTCAAAAATCCATCATGGCTGAGAGTGATTTTTTGGAGGTTACATCTGGCTGAGCCCACCCACTAGTGTGGCAATAAATCTTAAACAAACCCTTCTCCTGGCCTCTCCAAATCTAATCAGGGAGGCACCTAATTGTCTGGGATTACAGGATGTGAGGGAGGTGTTGGGTTGCTCCAAATGTACTTCCCTGCCTTTGAAGACCAGTTTGGCAGCCCTCTTAAATCTTAAACACACCCTTCTCCTGGCCTCTCCTAATCTAATCAGGGAGGCACCTAATTGTCTAGGATTACAGGATGTGAGGGAGGTGTTGGGTTGCTCCAAATGTACTTCCCTGCCTTTGAAGACCAGTTTGGCAGCCCTCCCTTCCTGCCTTTCCATCTGCTGAGGAAAGATCTCCGACCACAGGCACATTCCTTTGTGTTGTTCAACCCAGGCTACTTCACACATCATTAATGCAGCCTGGCCAGGCTGCCAGAGGCTGGCCAGTTAGAGCAGAGGACTACAAGGCTGAAGTTGGCAACTTTTTAGGTAAAGTTTAAAACTCTTTACCTGAACAAGTTATATTAAATCCAACAATTGTAAGTTGTGGGATTTATTATAACAATTAATTTGATACCAAGCTTGAGGTATCTGTCACTTCAGGGTATTTTATAAATTAAAATAAAGTCTCCCTATTCTAGCCTATGGAGGCCATTCACTACAATGAGGGGAAAACGAAATTGCCTGTTTGACCTCAACAGGGCTTATAAAACTATGTATACGTTCCCTGTTTATAGTTAAATGGCACCCAGCCCTAGGGGCACATAGGTAACACCTTAGGGGTGACTTATATGTACAAATAAGGTAGTTTAAGACTTTGGTTCTACTTTTAATTCCAAAGTTGAATTTGCACGTAACTTTAGTTTAAAAGCAGCCAGCAAAGCAGGCCTGCCTTTAAAATGACACCGCACACCTCAGCAGTGCACCTATGGGTGCACCACCTATGCTAGGTTCCCTAAACCTACGTGCCCTACCATAAACTAGAGACTTATAGGTAGGTTGACTTAGCCAATTATAATTAGCCTAATTTGCATACTGATTTTACACAGCGCACATGCCATGGGACTGGTTAGCAGTACCCAGGGCACCATCAGAGTCAGGAAAACACCAGCAAAAAGTGAAAAATGGGGGCAAAAAGTAAATGGGCCTCTGCAATCAGCCCTGTTTTCTCGCAGTTACTGTTTGTTGTGTTTTGACAGTAAGTAGAGGTATGAATAGCAATAAGTAAGTAAGAGAACGTGGGAGTAAATACAAGCTAGTGTAGGAATGTGAGTAGGCACAAGATGGTATAGGTACGATTAGGTGTTATTAGCAGTAACTAGGAGTATAAAGACATACTAGGGGAAGTAAGGGCAGAGGTAAGAGGGAGTAAGAATAGGATTAAAGCTGAGAAACAGTACCCGTCAATAAAAGTAAGAAACCATTGCATAAATTTATGAGTAAGAGTGAGGACATAACTAGCTGTACAAGGAGGAGTATATAGAAGCAGGAGTAAGCTTAGGATGTATTGCCAGTAAGCACAAGTGTAACAGTAGGTGTAAATTGGAGTAATTGAAATGTAAGTAGGAATTCATTTAAAAGTTAGGAGTAAGTTGAAAAGTAAAAGTAAAGGGAGAAGCGCGAATAATTAGGAGTATCCATAAGTGAGGTCCTCGTTAAGAGTCTTCCAATGAATTCTGATATGTGTCCTGACTCCTTTTTCAGCACATATTGGAATTCGGAATTCTGCACCAGGCACTGCTCCCCTGCATTCCAGGCAAATGTTCCGTGGTCAGATCTGTTGAAATTTATTAAATACACGAACATCTACATTTTAGTGTGCTTAGCAACTCAATTTCTGGAAACATTCCTACTAGGGACAGTTAATGTGGCCACGTCCTTTCATCGAATCCTGAAACGTGTGGTGTTGTATTTCATCAGGTGTGATAAATATCGCGGCACCTGTGATAAGGTGCTTAGTAGGAGAAAGCGTCAGGATAAGTGCCAGGAAGAATAAGTAGATAATAGAGCAGATGTATTACTATATATGTGGGTAGACGCAACGGCAGAAGTATGAGAAGGGATAAGTGTAAACATGAGAAACGGTAAATAGACATGAGTGGATTAAGAAGGAGTAATGTAGGGTAAGTAGGAGTAATTTAGATTTCAACAGAGTAATAGAAGAGCAGGGACAATAGACATGACCATATATCTTCAAATCACACGATATGCATATTTCATGGACAGCACATACAGCAATGGTACAAGGGAGCCTGCATTGGAGCAAGGCAGCACACAGTGAACCAGCCTTGGGAGAAAGCAGAAGTGTGCCATATCTTAGTAGACATGGCACATTCTGCTCTGCCCCTTTCACGCAATGAATTGCAGCAACTTGCCTTTCTGCACTGCATTCCACGAATTCTAAACACATATGCCCCTAGATGTTATCAATGGTTTTCAGACCGTCTTTCAGATGTCATTTTCCAAGTTTCCATGGGTTAGTACAGACTATTCCACATACTTTTCTTCAACTTAAACCACTGTTTATACTTCTTCAGGTATACTAGTTGCATATCTTATTCACGTTGAGTAAACAAGTAATGTGCCAATTAACTGTTCACTTTGCAAAGGCAAATCACATTACTTAGGTAGCTGTAGCAGCAGCCCACTTGCACATGTTTTGTGCAGGGTCTTTCCAAGAGGTTCCATGTGGATTCAGCTTCAATTTCTTTCTCAGGATGTTTGAGACAGAAGTATAGACATCTCTATATTTTGCAGCTGCCTGACATCTAACTTGAAATCTTCCTAACTTTGTACACTGTGCAGTTATTTACCTCCAACTCTGTGCTGATTTGTTCTGCTTGATTGCGAGGAGTCAGACACTTACGATTGGAAGAAGAGTTTCAGTCTGGATTCTCTTATCTACTCAGAAACCAGAAGAAATTGAAGCCCTACAGCTCTCTTCTTATTAAATATGTTTCGATAGATTTTTTACCTAATTTGAAACTTTATTTTATATGTTATTATGGATTACTAACAGACTATACCACATACTTAACAGGCATTAAACTGCTGTTTCTACTTCTTCAGTTGTAGTTCTTGTAACCCTTAGTCCTTGTGACAGGCGAACAGTATAAAGGCAACAGAGAGGTATGAAGTTGATTATATAAGTGGTTTATTCAGAGTAATTAATAGCAATAAAGGGTTATGATGGAGGTGGTTCTTCTTCCACACTTGTGAGCTTGGTCGTTTGCTTTTTCCTCTTCCCCGGATTTGGTGTTGTCTTCTAATGGTTGTCTTCTTTTCCAGGTTGCGTGGTGGTTTGTCATCTCAGGGGAATCCAGGATGTTACCGGAAATAGAAGGACAAAACGCCGGGTAAGTATAGTGTCCTATAACAGGGTTTGTCCTCTCTTTCTCACATGGACTGGGGAAAAAAGGTAAAACCACAAAGGGGTGGGGGGTTGGTGGTCGTGAGAAAGTGGGGAAATAAAGGTGTCCACAAACCAACCTAATATTGGTGTTGTAAAAGGTGCCACACAGGTGCTGGTTGCTGTGCCCCTTATTAATTCCCTTTTTTTCCCTTCTCTCTCCTCTATATCCCCTCCCCAGTCCCCTTTTTAGTTATACCCCTCTTTGGTGTCCACAAGGACCGCACCTTGCTTAGCCACGACCCTCCAGGGTCGTGGCTGGCGTTGTAGCAGTCCTCCGGCTGCACTCTCCTCCCAGGGCTTCTTTGCTCTGTCTCCTCGGGTTCCCCCTGCTTTCCTCGTCCTTCCGCCCAGTGGAGTAGTAGGCTCGGGTGCTCCTTCTCGCTTGTGATCGCCTCGGTGCTCCTGCTCTCCTCTTCCTTGACGGGCTCTCCCCTTCGGTGCTGTCCGTCCTCCGTTTTACCCTTGTCGTGCCGGGAAACCAGAATGGTTTCCCCGGCAACGCGAGGCTTCCAGCCTCCCTCTCGTCGCGTTTCCCCGGCAACGGGGAGACGCGGAAATGACGTATCGCACTGTCCGATACGTCACTGGGAGCGTTCAGTGACGGGGACACCCCGTCACACACCCCCCCCCACGAAAGGTCCTGTTCGAGGACCGCAGTAGAGTCCGGGAATCTAGACAAATAATCAGCCGGGGCTTGTAGGGGTCCCGGTACGTGATGGACCTGAAAGGAAAATGGTTGGAGTTCAAGGAACCATCTCAAAATCCGTGAGTTCTTATCTTTATGAGCAGATAACCAAGTGAGGGGAGCATGGTCTGTAAACAGTATAAAAGGCCGACCTAAAAGGTAATATTGTAAGGTCTCCACGGCCCACTTTATGGCCAGGCATTCCTTCTCGATAGTAGGATAATGGCGTTCTCGGGGAAAGAGCTTCCTACTGATATACACTACTGGGTGATCCCTACCTTCCCCATCTGGTTGGGTCAGTACTCCCCCCAACCCCACATCAGAGGCATCTGTATAGAGATGGAAGGGTTTTGAGAAATCTGGGCACCGCAGTATTGGATCCCTAGTCAGACAGGACTTTAGGTGCTCGAAGCTAGCTTTCTGTTGCTCCGAAAAAGGGACTAACCGATTAGGATGGGATTTAGACAGAAGATCGGTGATGGGAGCGGCTAGGGTGGAATAGTCGGGTATGAACCGTCGATAGTATCCTACCAACCCGAGGAATGAGCACAATTCCTTTTTTGTTGTTGGATTAGGTGCATTTAGAATGGCATCTACTTTCTTAGTTTGAGGTTGCAGGTTCCCCTGACTGATTTTGTATCCTAAGTATGATATGTCTGATTGTCCTATGACGCACTTTTTGGGGTTGGCGGTTAAGCCAGCATTTGCAAGAGTGTGGAATATCTGTTGTAAATGTCTTAGATCATCATCCCATGTTTCGCTAAAGATAACAACGTCATCCAGGTAAGCTGCTGTAAATGTTTGAAATGGATTCAAAAGTCTATCCATTAACCGTTGGAACGTGGCTGGGGCTCCATGCAGTCCGAACGGTAACACGGTGAACTGGTAAAGACCGGACTGAGTGGAAAAAGCCGTTTTCGCCTTATCTTCTGGGGCTAATGGAATCTGCCAATATCCTTTAGTCAAATCTAGTGTGGACATATACTTTGCCTTTCCCAGTTTTTCTAGTACGTCATCCACTCTAGGTATGGGATATGTGTCGAACATGGAATTTTCGTTCAGCTTACGGAAATCGATACAGAATCGAATAGTACCGTCAGGTTTCGGTACTAGAACAACTGGGGAACACCAGGGACTAGTGGAAGGTTCTATCACACCTAGCTCTAACATTTTCTGGATTTCGTTCTCCATAATCTGTCTTCTAGCTTCGGGAATACGGTATGGCCTTAACCTAACGATTTTACCCGGTGTAGTCCTTATCTTATGGGTTATCATGGTGGTTCTACCTGGCATTTCTGAAAAAAACTTTCTGAAGGGTTTTAGTAGGCTATATACCTGTTCCTTTTCGGATTTTGTTAAGGTTTCGTTTATTACTGGTAGCCCCTCCCCATCATGGTGTTCGGTTGGGTAAAACTCGATATGCCAGTTTTTGTTAGGACAGACGAATCGGCCCATTGCTACGACAGGGTTGGAATTGTTTGGTTCTTCCCATTTTTTAAAGAGATTTATGTGATAAATCTGGGTTTTCTGAGGAGTGGTCGAAATTTCAATTAGATAAGTGACTGGAGAAACGGATCGTAACACCTTATAGGGACCCTGCCATTTGGCCACCAGTTTTTGTTCGGACGTGGGACGCATAATTAGTACTTGATCTCCAGGTTGTAAAACCCGTAACTTACTTTCTCGGTCATAATACTGTTTTTGGTTTTGTTGAGCGCGTTCCATATTTGCTCTGACTGTTTCCCATAAATCGTGGAGCTGAGAACGTAAATGGTGGGTATACTCTAATAAGGGTTTCCCCCCTTCCTCCGCTTCTTCCTCCCAAGTTTCAATGGCCATGTCCAAAAGGGACCGTGGCTGTCTCCCGAACACGAGCTCAAAAGGGCTATGGCCTGTTGAGGCCTGTTCATGGGTTCGTATTGCATATAATACTAATGGTAACTTCTGGTCCCAGTCTCTCCCCGTGTCCTCCACTACTTTCCTTAGTAGGGTTTTTATTGTTCGGTTGTACCTTTCCACCAGTCCATCCATCTGTGGATGGTACACCGAAGTTCGAATTTGGGAAATACCTAATGTCTTACACACCTGCTTCATAAGGGTGGACATAAAAGGGGTTCCCTGGTCGGTGAGTATTTCACGTGGGAATCCAATTCGAGAAAAGACATTTATCATAGCTTGGGCAACCGTCTTGGTTGTCATACTTTTTAGAGGTACGGCTTAGGGGTATCGAGTGGCATAATCAACCATAACTAAGATATACGTGTGACCTTTAGTCGAGGGTACCACAAGACCAATCAAGTCCATTCCTATCCTACTAAAAGGTATATCTATGATGGGTAGGGGCATTAGGGGTGCTTTTTTAAGCCTACCTGGTTCAGTTAATTGGCACCTGGGACATTGGGAGCAATATTTGCGTATATGGGCGAAAACTCCCGGCCAATAAAACCGCCGAAGAAGGTACTCTTCGTTTTTTCTCTCCCGTAATGACCCCCACCTGGTTGACAATGAGCCAAAGTGAGGACTTGTTCTCTATAATATTCGGGCACTAACAATTGTAGTTTATGTTCCCCCGTACGAGTAGTGGTTACCCTGTATAAAAGGTTTTTCTTAGTTAAGAAGTAGGGACCCACCTCCTCGGTTTCTTCTGATTTAGCAGACTTCCAGGCTTGGGCCAGAGAAGGGTCCTCTCTCTGTCGTTGGGGAAAACTGATAGGTACCTCATGTGTTTCGGCCACAAGACCTAGATTATGTTCTGATCCCTCTCTTTCACGGTGACTTGCTTTGTCTGCCCGCTTCTCTCTACGTGATAATTTTCTACGGGTTATGGGACCTTCAATATCGCTGTCAGAAAAAGGAGCTTCCCCCCACCAGTCCTGTGTCCATTTGGGTTTTCTGACGTGATCCAGAAGTTCTTGGAAATGTTCATAATCTGTCCCAATGATACACTCCTTGATCAAATCGGGCATTATCCCCATAGGGAGGACATCCCGGTAATTTCTCCACTCTATTGTTAGATCATGTAATGGGTATTGCTCTTTATCCCCATGAATACAGCAAATATTCACCCATCGCTCTCCTTCCTTGCCTGCCAGGTTTACTATCTCGTTCCTCACTACGGATTGGCTGCACCCGGAATCGATAAGGGCGCATACTGCTCGTCCATTAATGGTCAGGGTATGTTTATACATCAGGTTACCTCGACCTGTGCACAGTACCCGTCGTCGAGTTACTCCGATTTCCATCGGTTCACTACTATCTTGTTTCCTCGGACACATGCGGGCGATGTGCCCCCATTCCCCACAGTTGTAACATTGGGGTCCCGTCACTGGGGTTTGGTCGATGAGCCTGCGAGGAACGGGTTCGTCTGGGAGGGCTCTGGAAGTGTTTCTAGGGTTGGGTATCCCTTGTTTTATGCTGGGTCGGGTTGGTACAGTCTTTACATCCACCGAACGATGATAGGCGCATGCTAGATCAATTGCCATTTCCGTATTCACCTTAGGATGTTGCTGAATCCAATGTTTTGTTGCTGTAGGCAAAGCATCAAGATATTGTTCGAGTACGATTGTTTGGATCACTTCTTCTCTACTATTACCGGAGGGACCCAACCACTTCAAAGCCAAATCCTTTACACGATAGTAAAAAGTTCGGGGGTCTTCATTCGGTCCCCATTTGATTTTCCGGAATTTGACCCTATAATATTCAGTGTCATGTCCCACCCATGCTAGGATACTTGTCTTTATTTCTTGGTATGGCGTGGTTCCCCCCGGGTTTGCTGCTTGGTATGCTGCTTGTAATATCCCTGTAAGTAAGGGCGCTATATACTGACCCCATCTATCCTCAGGCCATTGGGCAGATGAAGCTACCCTCTCGAAATTAGTAAAAAAAACTTCGGGGTCTTCACCCTCTTGATACTTCTGTAACACAGAACTTGGGACATTGGGGTGAACCTTACTAACAGCAATAGTTTCAGTTAATTTCTTTATGGCCGTCTCGTGGACTAGTTGATTATTTGCAAGGATTGTGGCCTGGCTCTTCAGAGCTGACTGCAAGGCTTCCCTGTCCTCTTTGGCTTCTCGCTGGTGCGCCTCCCACACCAGCTGCAGGTGTCGCTGTCCTTCGGCCAATTGTTTAATCATATCCTCCAGCGAGGGGGTGTCACTCATGGTTGCCACTGTTCGGTTGTCTGGGAAGGCGTCCAAACCAAAATCCCACTTCTGACACCACTGTGACAGGCGAACAGTATAAAGGCAACGGAGAGGTATGAAGTTGATTATATAAGTGGTTTATTCTGAGTAATTAATAGCAATAAAGGGTTATGATGGAGGTGGTTCTCCTTCCACACTTGTGAGCTTGGTCGTTTGCTTTTTCCTCTTCCCCGGATTTGGTGTTGTCTTCTAATGGTTGTCTTCTTTTCCAGGTTGCGTGGTGGTTTGTCATCTCAGGGGAATCCAGGATGGTACCGGAAATAGAAGGACAAAACGCCGGGTAAGTATAGTGTCCTATAACAGGGTTTGTCCTCTCTTTCTCACATGGACTGGGGAAAAAAGGTAAAACCACAAAGGGGGGGGGGGGGGTTGGTGTTCGTGAGGAAGTGGGGAAATAAAGGTGTCCACAAACCAACCTAATATTGGTGTTGTAAAAGGTGCCACACAGGTGCTGGTTGCTGTGCCCCTTATTAATTCCCTTTTTTCCCTTCTCCCTCCTCTATATCCCCTCCCCAGTCCCCTTTTTAGTTATACCCCTCTTTGGTGTCCACAAGGACTGTACCTTGCTTAGTCATGACCCTCCAGGGTCGTGGCTGGCGTTGTAGCAGTCCTCCGGCTGCACTCTCCTCCCAGGGCTTCTTTGCTCTGTCTCCTCGGGTTCCCCCTGCTTTCCTCGTCCTTCCGCCCAGTGGAGTAGTAGGCTCGGGTGCTCCTTCTAGCTTGTGATCGCCTCGGTGCTCCTGCTCTCCTCTTCCCTGACGGGCTCTCCCCTTCGGTGCTGTCCGTCCTCCATTTTACCCTCGTCGTGCTGGGAAACCAGAATGGTTTCCCCGGCAACGCGAGGCTGCCAGCCTCGCTCTCGTCGCGTTTCCCCAGCAACGGGGAGACGTGGAAATGACGTATCGGCACTGTCCGATACGTCACTGGGAGCGTTTAGTGACAGGGACACCCTGTCACAGTCCTGTTTGATAGACAATTAAGTTGTAAATTACATTTTTACTCCAATTTATAAAGCAAATTCTCAGCACTTTGGTAGGCCGAACAGCAGCCCACTTTTTGCAGTCTTTGTGAAAGTTGTTCCAAAAGGTTCCCCATAGGTTCAGCTCCAATTTTATTCTCAGAGCCTAAGAGAGGAAAGCAAAGAGGTCTCTAGATGGAAAATGTTGAAGCTGCCTGGCATCTAAATCCAAATCATGCTAACTGTAGAATGCAGAATTTCTCAATGTAAACCCTATTCTAATCTGCCCGGTTTGAATGTCAGTTTTCACACATTTATGTTTTGAAGCAGGGGCAAGCATCTTCAGTTTCATTTCGGACTCTATTGTCTTACCTACTGCAGTCACCATGGAAACCACGAGAAGTTGAAGCTTCATTGCTGGCTACACATTAAATGATGCTCAGTTATTTTCAGCCTACTTTCAGACTTCATTTTGTATCTTTTAGGGCTTGCTACTGCATTATTCCATTTACTTTACCACAGAATAAACTATTGTTTTTTTCAGCTGATTTCTGGGGGTTTTGTGAGAAATATGATACTATCCTATTACCATACCAGCTATAACCTGATTTTTAGGCTTTGATATTTTCAGTAAATTTTCAGGGTTTTTCATCATTTTTAATAATTTCTATACACATGTACAAACATTACCTAGTACGGTTGCCACTAGGTTAGTTATAGATAGGACCTGTTTCTATAGAAAACGCGCTTTTTGTTTTGCTAATAACTTTGGTGCTGTTTTATGAATCTTCACTAAATTTTCCAAAAAACAACGGTGGTCAATTCATCTGCTGTCTGGAAAGTTTCATGGTGATCTGTCAAGTGGGGGCTGAGAAAAATGGGGTGTCCTAAAGCACGTTTACCCCATTCATTTTTCTATAGGGCTTTGAACAGCATTAGGCAGAAAGGTAACTCTTGATCCAGAAAGAGGCCTTTTTGATACTTGGTGTAAATCTGTTCAGTAGCTTTCTAGTTTTTAAATGAAAATTTAATTTGCATATATATGGACACGGATCTTGGATCCTCTTCGGATACTCCGCTGATTCTGACGAAAGGCAAGGCCCTGATTGGCTGGCAGCAATCTGATAGAAAAGTTATTTCGGCCATTTTGTTTCTCACAATGCCTCGGTTGGGGGGGAACAGTGTGCATAAAAAAAATCATGGAAATTCACTGAAAAAAACAAGGTTATAGTGACGTTATATGTAGGATGACGTTTTACCCATAGAAAACCATGGAAACTAAGCAGTTATAGTTTTACTTATAGTTACACTTATCTGAAGAAACTGTACCTTGTGCCAGAAAGTAACTTTGGGCAACGAGTTATAGTTTCTTAAAATAAATGACCTATAAGTATAACTATAACTGCTGAATTTCTACGGTTTTGTATGGGTAAACGTCAACCTAACTATAACGTCCTGTAACCTTTAGTTTCATAATTGTTTTACACTGACTTTATATATATGTATATACATATCTATATATATAGATAGATATATACCTATATATATACCTATATATATATATATATATATATATATATATATATATATATATATACTGCTGGCAGCCGCCAGTAGGTAGTTATAGTTAGGACCTAGTTTTCATAGGAAAAGCATTTTTTGTTTTGCCAATAACTTTGTTTGCAAAATCACAAAAATTTTAACATTTGTAAGACAGACAGTTCAGAAAATGGCAGGAGTCCCAAAATGCATTTTCTTCATGAATTTTCCCATTTGGTCTTCAGGCACGACTACAGGCCGAACAGCTGAACAGAACTACACCAAATCTGGCAGGAAGCTAGATCTTGGTGCACAGATCGTGCTTTTGTTAGTTGGTGCAAATCCATTCAGTAGTTTTTGAGGAAACAAATATAGATATCTGGGCAGAGATCTCATGATAAAATCTGATTGGCTGTCAGCACTTCAACCAGGAACTGCTGGCAGCCATCTTGGGACTAATATACACAATAGTTCCCCATTGAAATAGACTGTAGTGAATGGCAGGTTTTGAGGGTCACAAAAAGGAGAACATATAAAGGGTGATAACAGTTATTAGTTATACTTGAAATAATTTTGTGATGGCACCGTACTAATTTTAGGAATTTTAGGAATTGTGGTCTGTGAAAAAGCCTTCTGCTGGGATTTCATCAATCATGTTGATAGAAAACAATTTTCTCATGATTTTACCATAAAGTTTATGGAAGGTGCCCTAGAAGCTAAAATGAGAGCATATTTGCTGTAAATTCACATTATCTTTCTGAACCAGATGAGAATAAAGTCTGACATTCTCAGTAGAACACATATTTCCAACAGGAGTAGGCTCATTCCCTTTAGTCCTACTGCACCCTCTCATAGTGTTCTAAGGAACAATGGGAACGCTAAAAGTCTTACATATGACAGATGTGTGGCACACCGGTACCATCTTGATTGAATTATACTGGACAACTTAAAACATTTACCTGAGAAAGGAACACAACAAAGGGGTTCATTTTGTCGAAAAGACTCTGATTAGTGTTGTAGAAAGAAAAGTTAGGACATGTTTCAATTAAGTTCTCAAATTTCTCCTCTTCTATTTCATTAAAACACTCTGACATGAAGACAGAAGCATGCTCCTCCAACACCGCAGTAGACTGCCAGTTTACTTCCCAGTGATCAGCAGCTTCTCTACAGAATTCTAATGTGCAACAAGACTGCTAAAATTCTATATTTATGGCTGAACGCCATCTTGATAGAATCAAAGTGGAAAACTGAAAGCATTTTCTACTGAGAATACTGTATCAAATGAGGAAATTAGGGAGCTTCATAACAAATAGGTCTCCCATGATGGCCACCAGTGAAATAAGAGCCCAAATGTTGCACACATATCACTTAAATGTAGCCCAAGTATAACCCAATGACAGACGTGTGCAAAACAGTTAGGGCCAGATTTATAAGAAGATGACACATCAGGTTTGTTGCACCATTTGTCGTGCACCCCCATCCATTCCCTTAAAGGCACCATGGGTGAGCCGTATTTACAATACGTCACACCATGTCACACAATACCGGCAACATTTTTGGCGCTATTGTGGCACTTTGCTGGACTAGTGCCAAAATGTTGACACTAGTCCAGCAAAGTACAGGGAGGCCCCTAGGAGATTATGGGTGCATCATTTTAACACCTGCCCTGCGCAGGAGTTAAAAATGATGCCAAAAATAGTGCTGTGAAATCTAGTAAAGTTCGCTGTGCCAATTTAATGGGGTCACCATGGGTGGGAACGCACCCCTTGCATACATTATGCCTGGCGCAGGCATAATGTAGTGCGAGGGTTTACAAAGTGGTTCAATGCATGCATTGCACCACTTTGTAAATATGGCATGGGGAAATTGCCTCCTTAACATTACATTAGCGTAAACAAATGACACTAGTGTGGTGCAAGAAGAGTCAAGGGGCTTGCAAACATGCCCTTAACTTTTTTCCAGTTTTGTGTAGCACAGACTTGATCCAAAGGTTCTGGAGTGCTTTCCATGAGCAACAGTTACATTACACAAGGACACATTCATTTTGGTTTAAGACATGGGGAGATTAAGGCCCTCCTTACAACCCTGGGGGTCGGTGATAAAGCGGCAGGAATACCGCCAACAGGCCGGCGGAAACAAAAATGGAATTATGACCATGGCGGAAACCGCTCAGACAGACAGACACTTTAACACACCAACTGCCACTGCAGAATCAACTAGCACCACAGCGGTAATCGCCAACAGCCAGACGCAAGACAATGTACTGCCCACACTATTTCGACCAGCCTATCCGCCACCTTTTCCAGGGCGGTACCAACAACATCAAAAGCATGGCGGAAACACTGCAAAGAAGTCAAAGTACTCACCTTTGGAGACTCAGGGAACCACGATGCCATGGAGCCCGAGCTGCAAATATTTCCAATGTTCGTCTACCTTCTTCTGCATTATGAACATCAACGCCGGCGAAGACGATCAGGGTGAGTACTGCCGCCTAGCACACAAGGAAGGGGGGAGGAAAAAGAGAGTGACACACACACGCAACACACACACACCCACCCCCAAAACCATATACACAACCAGATGCACAAACATTACATATTCACCCCGTACACCTCAGGAATAAGGCAAGGACAAAATGATTTGAAGAAAGTGAGTGTAATACGATAAAATAACATGAATAAGTGCATCAAAATCCAAACGTATATACATATTTACAAATGATGTGACTCTGCCCAGTCCTCAATGTCCGTGGGCCACAGGGCCACAACACATAGGCCAAGGCCCCACCTCACTCCTGCAACAACACGGAGAGAACACTGCAGGGGCATCAGCTCAAAAATACCCAGGCACCTCAGGGGGACGGGGAATGGGGGCGCACCTCAGCCGGAAGATGGCACAACATCACTGGTCCTGGAGGGGGCTATATGCCCTGTGCGATGTCCTGGGGAGTGCAAGGCCACAGTCTCTCAAGTGGGTAGTTTGCCCACTTCTTGGTC
This sequence comes from Pleurodeles waltl, assembly GCF_031143425.1. Classification (NCBI taxonomy): domain Eukaryota; kingdom Metazoa; phylum Chordata; class Amphibia; order Caudata; family Salamandridae; genus Pleurodeles; species Pleurodeles waltl. The sequence goes on from NC_090439.1 coordinate 398,691,444, forward strand.
CTGGGGAGTGCAAGGCCACAGTCTCTCAAGTGCATGGGTTGCCCACTTCTTGGTCCAGGGGAGTGCAAGGCCACAGTCTCTCTAGTGGGTGGCTACTTCCACTGGTTCTGGAGGGGGCATAGTGTCCAGTGTGCTTCATCCTGAGAAGTATGTGGTGAGTGGATGGCTTCTCCACTGGTTCTGGAGGGGGCATAGTGCCCAGTGTGCTTCATCCTGGGAAGGATATGGTGAGTGGATGGCTTCTCAGTGGTTCTGGAGGGGGCATAGTGCCCAGTATGCTTCATCCTGGGAAGGATGGGGAGAATGAATGGCTTCTTCACTGGTTCTGGAGGGGGCATTGTGCCCAGTGTGCTTCATCCTGGGAAGGATGCAGTGAGTGGATGGCTTCTCCACTAGTTCTGGAGGGGGCATTGTGCCCTGTGATGCAGATCTTGGGGATGCAAGGTCACAGTCTCTCACCTGGGTGTCAGACCCACAGGATTTCCAGGGGCCAGGACGCACAACAACCCATGGAGGCAGGACTACACACTGTCCGCCGGCGGTGATGGCTGATCAGTGGTGGCAGTGGCGGGGCTGGGGTCGGGGTCGGTGCTGGCAGTAGTGGGGGGAGGCTCCAGCCCATCCTCTGCAGCCTCACATGGGTGCCCACTGTGGCTCCTGCTGTTGGCAGTGGTGCAGCTGGCGGTGCTGGCAGTGGTGGGGGGAGGCTCCAGCCCATCCCCTGCAGCCTCGGACGGCTGCCCACTGGGGCTGCTGCTGATGGCAGTGGTTCTGGTAGCGGTGCTGGTGACGGTGCTGATGGCAGTGCTGGCAGTGTTGGGGGGAGGCTCCAGCCCTTCCCTTACAGCTTCGGACAGCTGAACCACCATGGTTGGTGGTGGGGGCTCCAAATGAGTCCCAGCACCAGGCCTCTTGTCCTTCCTGCCTGCTGGTGCAGGCCCCTTGCCCTTCCTTTCAGCAGCCGGGGATTGCCCCTTGCCCTTCCCTGTTGCAGCTGGTGGTGCCTCCTTGCCCTTCCCTGTTGCAGCTGCTGGTGCCTCCTTGCCCTTCCTAGACGGTGCTGGTGGTGCCTTCTTGCCCTTCCCTGTTGCAGCTGGTGGTGCCTCCTTGCCCTTTCCTGTCACAGCTGGTGGTGCTTCCTTGCCCTTCCTTGAAGCACCTGGTGCAGACACCCTTTCAGAGTGGCTGCCGGGTACCCAGGATCATCTCCCACCTGCAGTTCCTGTCGACACTGCTGTGGCCGTGGACTGGGTGGCTGTGGTGCTCGTCTGGGGTCTGACCACCCTGGCCTGACGTGAAGGACGGGGGTGGTAGGGAGGAGGTCAACAGTGGAGAGGAAAAGCTTCTTAGGGACATTGGGGCGGGAAGAGGGTGAAGATTTGGGAGTGGAGGAAGAGGAAGTGGTTGTAGGAGGTGTCTGTCTTGGGTGCAGGTGCATGGGCTGGATGCTGTTGTGAGGTGGATGGCTGTTGGGTGTCTGAGTGTTTGTGTACTTTGGGAGGAGGAGGCACAGACACAGTGGGAGAGGACACAGGGGACGTGTGCATGGATGTGGTGGTGGTGACTGCCAGTGAGGGGTGTGTACTGATAGGTGTGCTGGTGATGGAGGTAGTGGATGAGGATGTAGTGCATGCAGGTGTGGGTGTAGATGCTACTGGGAGGGAGGTGGATGACGAGGAGGAGGGGGACACAGTGGAGGCAGTGAATGTTGGTATGTCTGCATCTGGATGGTGTTTGTGTGAGTGCCTGTGGGATGATGTGTGGTACCTGTGTTTGACTGAACCACTCCTGTGTGTTGTCCTGGGTGCATGCTGGTCTGCCTATGTGCTTGAGATAGGTTGGGGTTGAGGGGAATGGGATTGGGTAGAGGAAGAAGGAGGGGGGAGGCTAGAAATTGGGACAATAGCTGCCATCAGGGAGGAGGCCAGAGCCTGGATTGATCTCTGTTGGGCCGCCATGCCAGAGTGAATGCCCTCCAGGAATGCATTTGTTTGTTGCAAATGGGCTTCCAGCCCCTGGATGGCATTCACAATGGTTGACTGCCCAACAGAGATGGATCAGAGGAGGTCAATAGCCTCCTTACCCAGGCCAGCAGGGCTAACTGGGGCAGGGCATGAGGTGCCTGGGGCGAAGGAGATGCCCACCCTCCTGGGTGAGAGGGCACTGGAGACAGGCTGAGGGGCTGCAGGGAGGGCGGTGCTAGTATAGAGGTGGCGGCTGTACCTGTAGTTGGGGTGGGCACAGAGGTGTCCGCCACCACCAGGGAGTTTCCATCGGAGGAGGTATCACTGTCAGAACTGTCCCATCCAGTCTCCTCCATGATACTCCCCATGCTCTCTGTCCCACTGGTGCCCTCACTGTCGTTGGATTCGGCCTCCTGGACCCTGTGGGATGCAGCTCTCCCCATCACCAGTGCCTCTGCTTCTCCACCATAAGGACAGGGTGACAAAACAAAAAGGGGGGAGAGACAAGACACTTGGTCAATGGCGGCAACAACACCACTGTTGGCGTACATGACACACACACACAGGGAACAGCCCCACTCAGTAGGCAATGCACTAACAGTCATAATGCTAGTCACAAGCCCATGGACAGGGATACCCAATGCCAATTGCAGCATACCTGAGACCCACAGACCCCTGCCCATTAGTGGATGCCTACTAGCTTGTTTGGAGGAGGTTTACATCAGACCCTGCTCAACATGGGACCTACCCTGCAATGTCTGGCCTGGCCTAGGGGCACCCACAGGCCCACATCTCCCACCCGGATGTCACCCCACCACATGCAAGTAGTATATTGGGGCACTGCACTCACCCTCTTGTGGCTGCTGTGATGCCCCCAAGACCCCACCCAGCTCCGGATAGGCCACCACCAGTATGCAGGCCATCAAGGGGGTCAGGGTTTGACGGGCACCCCTTCCTCGTTGGGAGGCCATCCCCAGCTGGGCCTCCGCTGTCTTCCATGCCCAGCGTCTTAGGTCCTCCCACCTTTTCCGACAGTGGGTGGTCCGCCTGCCGTAGACCTCCAGGGTCCACACGTCCTTGGCAATGGCACACCATATACCCTTTTTTTGATGGGAGCTGACCTGCAGAGAAATACACATAGGAAAAGGTATTAGTTAGACCGCCCTGCCTGTTACACTCATGGCCCACCATAGCCCTCACATCCCCTTACACATAGACATTGCCCACCATACATGCAGCAGGCTGCCCAGGGCCCTTCCACCAACCACCCCCTACACGAGGCCCTCACACACAGCAATCCATGCATCCATGCCCCATGAATCGAGCTCACAGTGTACTCACCTGTTAGTCTGGAGGCCCATACAGCATTCGGTACTGGGGTAGGCTTGGCAACAATGGAGGACAGGCACATTATCGTCACCTATAGACTGGACAGGGCCACTATCACAGAGCTGTGTTCCCAATTGGAGCCTAACCTGATATCTGCTGTCAGCCCACTTGGATCCCTCCTCTTGTGCAAGTCGTATCTGTGCTCCATTTCCTGGCAACTGGCTCCTTCCAAGTGACAGGGGGCTTGGCAGCAGGAATGTGTCAGCCAATTTTCTCAATAGTACTGACCAGAGTGTTGTCTGCCCTGATTAAACACATGTGCAGCTACATCGTTTTCCCCCAGGTGTAGGATTTGGCCACAGTGAAAGCTGATTTCTATGCAATGGGACATATCCCCAACATTATTGGGGCTATTGATGGTAAACATATTGCATTTGTCCCCTCACCCCACCCCACCCCCTTGGAGAAATGAGCAGGTGTTCAGAAATCGAAAGAGCTTTTACTCCATGAATGTGCAGATAGTGTGCCTTGCAGACCACTACATCTCCCATGTCAATGCAAAGTATCCTGTGCATGATGCCTTTATCCTGAGGAATAGCAGCATACCATATGTGATGGCTCAACTCCAGAGGCACTGGGTGTGGCTAGTAGGTGAGCCCTGGTTCCCACCAAGTAGGTGTTGGTGTATGGGTATGGTGTGGGCACTAAGGGTTAGTGTACAGCTAACAGTTGTCCCTCGATATTTGCAGGTGACTCTGGTTACCCCAACCTCTCATGGCTACTGACCCTTGTGAGGAATCCCAGAACAAGGGCAGAGGAATGTTACAATGAGGCACATGGGTGAACAAGAAGAATCATAGAGAGGACATTCAGCCTCCTGAAGGCCAGGTTTTGTTTCCTCCATCTAGCAGGTGGATCCCTGCACTACTCACCCAAGAAGGTCTGCCAGATCATAGTGGCATGCTGTATGTTGCACAACCTTGCCTTACGTCACCAGGTGCCTTATCTGCAGGAGGATGAGGCTTGAGATGGGCGTGCATCAGCAGTGGACCCTGTGGACAGTGAAGATGAGGAGGCAGAGGATGAGGATGAGGACAACAGAAGTGCAATAATATGACAATACTTCCAATGACACATAGGTTAGACAATGTAACTTAACTTTTCATTGACCATTTTGTGTTTGACATTGTCAGTGGCAGGCTGATTTTCCCACTTCTATGGCCACCTACTGTATCCTTTGGCATCTCTATTTTCAGATATCTGTGCCCCACTATCGGTTCTGGTTTGTTGACTGCAGCCAACTACAGGTCATTCCCTTGTATACATTACTGTACAGTTGTATTGCAGTGTTTAAAGCTTGTTAAACAAATACGTAGTTCAATCATTTGACAGACTCCATACTTGTATTTTTTCAAATTGTGTTTATTTAATTTCTAATAAGTAGAGGGGGATGTGCAATGGGCTGGGGTGATGGTGGGGGAATGTCCAGGATAGAGTTCAGTCTATGTGGATCACAGGTGCATTGTCCAAGGGGGCGTAGGAAGTGGAGCAATGGCAGTTCAAGATGGACAAGGTGACAGGGTGGGACACAAGGGTGACAATCAGGAGAGTCTTATTTCCTGGCGGGGGTCTTGGCAATAGTCTCTGTCTTCTGCTTGGATCGCAAGGACCGTTTTCGGGGTGGTTCTCCTTCTGCAGGGGGAGGGGTGCTGGTGGCCTGTTGTTCCTGTGGTGGGGCCTCCTGTCCACTAGCGGCAGCGGAGGTGGAAGGCTGTTCATCGGTTTGGCTAGTGTCAGGGGCCCAGTAGTGTGCCACTGCCTTCTTCATGGTGTTGGCCATGTCTGCCAGCACCCCTGCAATGGTGACCAGGGTGGTGTTAATGTCCTTCCAGTCCTCCCTGATCCCCAGGTACTGTCCCTCCTGCAGCGGCTAGGTCTCCTGCAACTTGCGCAGTATCTGTCCCATCGTCTCCTGGGAATGGTGGTATGTTCTCAGGATGTTGGTTAGTGCCTCCTGGAGAGTCGGTTCCCTGGGACTGTCCTCCTCCTGTTGCACAGCAGTCCTCCCAGCTTCCCTGTTGTTCTGTGCCTCTGTCCCCTGAACTGTGTGCCCATGGCCACTGACCCCAGGTCCCTGATTGTCCTGTGTTTGTGGTTTGCCCTGGGGTCCCTGTAGTGGTGGACACACTGCTAATTGACATGTCCTGGGGACAGAGGTATGGGCCCTCTGGGTGGGTATGCTCCCAGGATCTTGGTGAGTGCCTCCTTGTGAGTCTGTTCCCACAGGTCCCCCACCCAACGTCCCCGGAGAGGAGGTGCCAGCAACATCCAGTCCTCCCCCCCAGAAGAGGCCCACATTAATGACAGCAGCTCTGGACGCCTGAATCTGGATAACCAACCTGGCCCATCAGAAATCTCCAGACAGTCAGTAACCCAGACACAGTCCCATACCACCACAGAGCCGCCCCCCTCAGGAAACACAAGCACAGTACCCCACCCCCTGCAGAAGGAGAACCACCCTGCAAAGGGTCCCTGTGATGCAGGCAGAAGCCAGGGAACATTGCCAAGACCCCCGCCAGGAAATAAGACTCTCCTGATTGTCACCCTTGTGTCCCACTATGTCACAATGTCCACATTGAACTGCCATTGCTCCACTTCCTATGCCCCCTTGGACAATGCACCTGTGATACAAATACACTGGGCTCTATCCTGGACATTCCTCCGCCATCACCCCAGCCCATTGCACCCCCCCTCTACTTCCTAGCACTTAAATAAACACCATTTGAACAAATACAAGTATGGAGTCCATCAAATGATTGAACTATGCATTAGTTTATCAAGTTTTAAACACTGCAATACAACTGTACAGTAATGTATACATAGGAATGACCTGTAGTTGGCTGCAGTCAACACACCAGGAGCGATAGTGGGGAACAAATATCTGAAAATAGAGATGCCAAAGGCTACAATAAGTGGCCAGATAAGTGGGAAAATCAGCTTGCCAATAACAATGTCAAACACAAAACTGTCAATGTAAAGTGAAATTACAGTGTCTTACCTTTGTGTCATTGGAAGTATTGTCGTATTATTGCACTTCTGTTGTCCTCATCCTCATCCTCTTCCTCCTCATCTTCACTGTCCACAGGGTCCACCGCTTGCACACGCCTATCTCCAGCCTCATCCTGCTGCAGAAAAGGCACCTGGTGACGTAAGGCAAGGTTGTGTAACATGCAGCATGCCGCGATGATCTGGCACACCTTCTTGGGCGAGATGGAGGCAACAAAACCTGGCAAGGGGCATGCACCAGCAGGCAGGAAGGACAGGAGGCCTGGTGCTGGGACTACATCTGAGCTCTCACCACCAACCATGGTTGTTCAGCAGTCCAAGGCTGCAGGGGAGGGGCTGGAGCCTCCTCCCAGCACTGCCTGCACCGCCACCAGCACAGCCACCAGCGCCGCCACCAGCAGCAGCAGCCCCAGTGGGCAGCCGTCCGAGGCTGCAGGGGATGGGCTGGAGCCTCCTCCTGCCACTGCCAGCACCGCCACCAGCACCACTGCCAGCAGCAGCAGCCACAAAAGGCACCCGTCCGAGGCTGCAGAGGATAAGCTGGAGCCTCCCCCCACCATTGCCAGCACAGCTACCTGCACCGCCACCACTGATCAGCCGTCACTGCTGGCGGACAGTATGTAGTCCTGCCTCCATGAGCTGTTGTGTGTCCTGGACCCGGAAAATCCAGTGGGTCTGACACCCAGGTGAGAGACTGTGACCTTGCACTCCCCAAGATCTGCATCACAGGGCACAATGCCCCCTCCAGAACCAGTGGAAGAAGCCATCCACTCATCCCAGCCTACCCAGGATGAAGCACACTGGGCACAAGGCCCCCTCCAGAACCAGTGGAAGATGCCATCCACTCACCCCATCCTTCCCAGGATGAAGCACACTGGGCACAAGGCCTGCTCCAGAACCAGTGGAGATGCCATCCACTCACCCCATCCTTCCCAGGATGAAGCATACTGGGCACAAGGGCCCCTCCAGAACCAGTGAAGAAGCCACCCACTAGAGAGACTGTGGCCTTGCACTTCCCAGGACCTAGCAGTGGGTAAACCACCCACTAGCGAGACTGTGGCCTTGCACTCCACAAGACATCGCACAGGGCATGTAGCCCCTGCCAGGACCAGTGGTGTTGTACCATCTTCTGGCTGAGGTGCCCCCCTTCCCCGTCCCCCTGAGGTGCCTGTGTATGTTTGACCTGATGCCCCTGCAGTGTTCTCTCCGTGTTGTTGCAGAAGTGTGGTGGGGCCTTGACCTATGTATTTGTAATTGTAATTGTAATTGTAATCGTATTTATATAGCGCTTACTACCCCTGACGAGGCGTCGAAGCGCTTTTCGATGAGCAGCACGCTACTCCGGTACCCAACAAGAATTAGTGATGGATTAGTATAATTTAATAAGGAGTACAGTTTTAGTATTATTATGAGTTAATTTGAGTTGCAGATATGAGAGTTTGTTAGTTAGATTGACTGGAGTAATGGAGGGGTGGAGGAGGAAAGAAATCCAGAAGTGTTAATTGGGAGTTTATCCTTCATTTACTCAATCCAAAGGCTTGAGATGAATAATAGGGGAGCGGAGGGAAAAGAGGATGTGGATGGGTTAGGGAGAGCATAGAAGTAGGGTGAGAAGAATGCAGGAGAATTTAGTAGGGTTGTGTGGGAGGTCACAGAGGTAGAGTGAGGTTTGCTGAGTTAGATGTGGAGGTGGAGGGGAAGAGCTTAGGCAGAGATATTTAGGAGATGAAAGTGGTCGAAGGGATTTGGGATGAGTCCGAGTGAGAATGGAGGATAGTTAGATAGATACATGACATAAGAGTGATGGGTAGATAAGTGTGATAAAAAGAGAGCAGAAATTCATAGATATCAGGAGCCATGCAATGATCCACAAACATGCCAGGCACAGAAACAACATATACACATACATACACATATAGATATATATTTATACACACACACACATGAATAAAACACACATATGCACATACAATACATAATTAGAATCATGGGTAAAAAATACTTAGTCAGACAGGTTTAAAGAGTGTGTGTGTAATTTTATTGTTATTGGTTTAGTTTCTGTAAAATGAGCATCGTGGCCTACCCAACCGGAGTATTTTCTACGAGTATGTCAGTAAGCGTTACCTAGCATGTTTTATACGCCCCGTTTATATTGTACAGTAAGAGTACGTGATGGGCCATGGGGTAAAAAACGTCTCCAGCAAACCTTGTGTGCCATTGGCAATGTGATTGTTACTAGTGCGTCTTTGTGGATATGTCCTCGTGCTTCTGAGCATCAACAACGCACCACCGGAATCGGCGGTAAACGCAGTGGGGTCGTTTGGAAAGCTGTCCATCATCGTGGTAAAAGGCGGGGAATTCCTTTACCTACTTCGAGGGTGGGCGGGGTGTGGCTCAGCGGGCGGAGCTTACAGGTGCTTTATAAAGGGAGAAACTTTCTACTCTGTGTCTCCAGCAGAGGAAGATAGAACCTGCGCGTCACAGTCAGATACAGATTACGCTCTAGTACATCATCAGTTCACCTCCAGGATGGATTCTAGATCTTTTTCTGCTATGGGATCTCTGAGCGCACAGCCTTGCTTTATCTTTGCCAAGCCCAAGAGTTAGGGTGGCTTGTCCTTTCCAGAAGCTGAGCTTCAACTGCGGCACCTGCTACGATTATATTTGTAAGTGCTTCTTTTGAGGTTTAGTTTCTGTAAAAATTGAGCATCGTGGCCTACCCAACCGGAGTATTTTCTACGAGTATGTCAGTAAGCGTAACCTAGCATGTTTTATGCGCCCCGTTTATATTGTACACTAAGGGTACGTGATGGGCCATGGGGTAAAACGTCTCCAGCAACCTTGTGTTCCTTTGGCAATATGATTGTTACTAGTGCGTCTTTGTGGAGATGTCCTCGTGCTTCTGAGCATCAACAACGCACCACCGGAATCGGCGGTAAACGCATTGGGGTCGTTTTGGAAAGCTGTCCATCATCCTGGTAAAAAGGCGGGAGTTCCTTTAACTACTTCGAGGGTGGACGGGGCGTGGCTCAGCGGGCGGAGATTACAGGTGCTTTATAAAGGGAGAACCTACTACAAAAACGATTTTGTGTTTATATTGTACACTAGGGGTACGTGATGGGCCACGGGATAAACGTCTCCAGCAACCTTGTGTGCCTTTGGGAATGTTATTGTTACTAGTGCGTCTTTGTGGAGATGTCCTCCTGCTTCTGAGCATCAACAACGCACCACCGGAATCGGCGGTAAACGCATTGGGGTCGTTTTGGAAAGCTGTCCATCATCCTGGTAAAAAGGCGGGAGTTCCTTTACCTACTTCGAGGGTGGACGGGGCGTGGCTCAGCGGGCGGAGCTTACAGGTGCTTTATAAAGGGAGAACCTACTACAAAAACGATTTTGTGTTTATATTGTACACTAGGGGTACGTGATGGGCCACGGGGTAAACGTCTCCAGCAACCTTGTGTGCCTTTGGGAATGTTATTGTTACTAGTGCGTCTTTGTGGAGATGTCCTCGTGCTTCTGCGCATCAACAACGCACCACTTGAATCAGCAGTAAAACGCAGTGGGGTCATTTTGGAAAGTTGTCCATCATCCTGGAAAAAAAGGTAAAAGGCGGGAATTCCTTTACCTACTTCGAGGGTGGACGGGGCGTGGCTCTGCGGGTGGAGCTCACAGGTGCTTTATAAAGGCAGAACCTTCAACTCTGTTTCTCCAGGAGAGGAAGATAGAAACCGCGCGTCACAGTCAGATACAGATTACGCTCCAGTACATCATCAGTTCACCTCCAGGAAGGATTCTAGATTGTTTTCTGCTTTGGAATCTCTGAGCGCACAGCCTTGCTTTATCTTTGCCAAGCCCAGGAGTTAGGGTGGCTTGTCCTTTCCAGAAGCTGAGCTTCAACTGGGGCACCTGCTACGTTTATATTTGTAAGTGCTTCCTGTTGAGGTTTAGTGTCTGTAAAAATGAGCATCGTGGCCTACCCAACCGGATTATTTTCTACGAGTAATTCAGTAAGCGTTACCTAGCATGTTTAATATGCCCCGTTTTGAAAATGTCACTTACCCAGTGTACATCTGTTCGTGGCATCAGTCGCTGTAGATTCGCATGTCCTGCATAGCCCGCCATCTGGTGCTGGGTCGGAGTGCCACAAGCTGTCCCTCCTCGAAGAAGTCCCTCGAGTCACGGGACCGAGCGACTCCTCCCCCCGTCTCCACTGCGCATGGGCGTCGACTCCATCCTCAATTGTTTTTCCCCGCAGAGGGTGAGGTAGGAGTTGAATTGTAGTAATAGTGCCCATGCAATGGAGTGACTAAGTATGTACCTATTTAAGGTTGAAATTATATATATACAAATAGTTGAAGGTAACTTACGAACTGCTACAGGCTCCCGGGGAGGCGGGTGGGCACATGCAAATCTACAGCGACTGATGCCACGAACAGATGTACACTGGGTAAGTGACATTTTCAGTTCGATGGCATCTGTCGCTGTAGATACGCATGTTTTTCATAGACTAGTAAGCAGTTGTCACCCCAAAAGTGGTGGCTCAGCCTGTAGGAGTGGAAGTAGTCTGAAACAATGTTCTTAATACGGCTTGACCTACTGTGGCTTGTTGTGCGGATAACACGTCTACACAGTAGTGCTTTGTGAATGTGTGAGGCGTAGACCATGTGGCTGCCTTACATATTTCTTGCATTGGGATGTTTCCTAGAAAGGCCATGGTAGCACCTTTCTTTCTGGTTGAGTGTGCCCTTGGTGTAATGGGCAGCTGTCGTTTAGCTTTAAGGTAGCAGATTTGGATGCATTTAACTATCCATCTGGCTATACCTTGTTTTGATATTGGGTTTCCTGCATGAGGTTTTTGGAATGCAATAAATAGTTGTTTAGTCTTTCTGATGTTCTTTGTTCTGTCAATGTAATACATTAATGCTCTTTTGACATCTAATGTATGTAGTGCCCTCTCAACTACGGAATCTGGCTGTGGAAAGAACACTGGAAGTTCCACTGTTTGATTTAGATGGAACGGTGAAATAGCCTTTGGTAAAAATTTAGGATTAGTCCTTAGGACGACCTTATTCTTGTGTAGTTGTATAAAAGGTTCTTGTATTGTAAACGCCTGAATCTCGCTTACTCTTCTTAGGGAAGTAATGGCGATGAGAAATGCAACCTTCCAGGTTAGGAACTGTATTTCGCAGGAGTGCATGGGTTCAAAAGGTGGACCCATAAGTCTAGTTAGGACAACATTTAGGTTCCATGAAGGAACAGGTGGTGTTCTTGGTGGTATAATTCTCTTAAGGCCCTCCATGAATGCTTTAATGACTGGTATCCTATATAGGGAAGTTGAATAGGTAGTCTGCAGGTATGCAGATATTGCTGCAAGGTGTATTTTAATGGAAGAGAAAGCTAGGTTAGATTTTTGTAAGTGAAGCAAGTAACCTACTACATCCTTCGGAGTTGCGTGTAGTGGTTGGATCTTATTAGTATGGCAGTAGCAGACAAACCTCTTCCATTTACTTGCATAGCAGTGCCTAGTGGATGGCCTTCTGGCTTGCTTTATGACTTCCATACACTCTTGGGTAAGTTGTAAGTGTCCGAATTCTAGGATTTCAGGAGCCAGATTGCTAGATTCAGCGATGCTGGATTTGGGTGTCTGATCTGTTGGTTGTGTTGTGTTAACAGATCCGGCCTGTTGGGCAATTTGATGTGGGGTACTACTGATAGGTCTAGCAGCGTTGTGTACCAGGGTTGCCTTGCCCAAGTTGGTGCTATTAATATGAGTTTGAGTTTGTTTTGACTGAGTTTGTTTACCAGATAAGGAAGGAGAGGGAGAGGAGGAAAAGCGTAGGCAAATATCCCTGACCAGTTCATCCATAGGGCATTGCCCTGGGACTGCCTGTGTGGGTATCTGGATGCGAAGTTTTGGCATTTTGCGTTCTCTTTTGTCGCAAACAAGTCTATTTGAGGTGTTCCCCAGAGCTTGAAGTAAGTGTTCAGAGTTTGGGGGTGAATTTCCCATTCGTGGACCTGTTGGTGATCTCGAGAGAGATTGTCTGCGAGTTGATTCTGAATCCCTGGGATAAACTGTGCTATTAGGCGAATTTGGTTGTGAATTGCCCAATGCCATATTTTTTGTGCCAACAGGCTCAACTGCGTTGAGTGTGTCCCCCCTTGCTTGTTTAGATAATACATTCTTGTCATGTTGTCTGTTTTGACGAGAATGTATTTGTGAACTATTATTGGTTGGAAAGCCTTTAGTGCTTGAAAAACTGCTAGCAGTTCTAGGTGATTTATATGCAGTTTTGTTTGATGTACGTTCCATTGTCCTTGTATGCTGTGTTGATCGAGGTGTGCTCCCCACCCTGTCATGGAAGCATCTGTTGTTATTACGTATTGTGGCACTGGGTCTTGGAAAGGCCGCCCTTTGTTTAAATTTATATTGTCCCACCATAGAAGCGAGAGGTAAGTTTGGCGGTCTATTAACACCAGATCTAGGTGACCCTGTGCTTGTGACCATTGTGATGCTAGACACTGTTGTAAGGGCCTCATGTGCAGTCTTGCGTTCGGGACAATGGCTATGCATGAAGACATCATGCCTAGGAGTTGTAATATCATCTTTGCTTGTATCTTTTGTGTTGGATACATGCGTTGTATGATGTTGTTGAAATTTTGAATTCTTTGTGGACTTGGAGTGGCTACTCCTTTTGTTGTGTTTATTATGGCTCCTAGGTACTGTTGTACCTTGCACGGCAGGATGTTTGATTTTGCGAAGTTGACGGTGAACCCTAGTTTGTAGAGGGTTTGTATGATTTGATTTGTGTGGTGTGAGCACTTTGCTAACGAATGGGTCTTGATTAGCCAGTCGTCTAGATACGGGAATACATGTATTTGCTGCCTTCTGATGTGTGCAGCGACTACTGCTAGACATTTTGTAAAGACTCTTGGTGCTGTTGTTAAACCGAAAGGCAATACTTTGAATTGGTAATGTATTCCTTTGAATACAAACCTTAGGTATTTCCTGTGCGATGGATGTATTGGTATATGGAAATAGGCGTCTTTGAGGTCTAAGGTCGTCATGTAGTTTCAGCAATGGTAACACTTCTTGTAGTGTGACCATGTGAAAGTGGTCTGATTTGATGTATGTGTTTACTATTCTGAGGTCTAGGATTGGTCTTAGCGTCTTGTCCTTCTTTGGTATTAAGAAGTACAGTGAATAAACTCCTGTGTTTATTTGTGTGCTTGGTACTAATTTGATTGCATTCTTTTGCAATAGTGCTTGAACTTCTGTCTCCAGGAGCTCGGAGTGATGTTTTGATAAATTCTGTGCTCTTGGTGGTATGTTTGGAGGGAATTGTAGAAATTCTATGCAATAACCATGTTGGATAATTGCTAGAACCCAAGTGTCTGTAGTGATTTCCTGCCATGCTTTGTAATAATGACCTATTCTTCCCCCCACTGGTGTTGTGTGGAGGGGATGAGTGACATGTGAGTCACTGCTTAGTTGTAGGGGTTTTGGGGCTTTGAAATTTTCCCCTATTCCTAGGGAATTGCCCTCCTCTGTATTGGCCCCGAAATCCTCCCCTGTACTGTCCCTGGTAACTGGAGGGTGTTGCCTGTGAGGTGCTGGCTTGTGTGGCCTGACCCCGAAACCCCCCTCTAAAGGGTGTTTTGCGGAAGGTGTTGTAGTTTCCTCTGCTCTGCGGGGAGTAGAGTGCGCCCATGGCTTTAGCAGTGTCAGTGTCCTTTTTAAGTTTTTCTATTGCCGTGTCCACTTCTGGACCGAACAGTTCTTTTTCATTGAATGGCATATTGAGAACTGCCTGCTGTATCGCTGGTTTAAACCCAGACGTTCGTAGCCATGCATGCCTTCTGATGGTCACAGATGTATTAATAGTTCTTGCAGCTGTGTCTGCTGCGTCCATGGAGGAGCGTATCTGGTTGTTTGAAATGTTCTGACCTTCCTCAACCACTTGCTTTGCCCTCTTTTGTAGGTCCTTGGGTAGATGTTCAATGAGGTGTTGCATCTCATCCCAATGGGCTCTGTCATAGCGCGCAAGTAGTGCTTGAGAGTTAGCGATGCGCCACTGGTTTGCAGCCTGTGCTGCGACTCTCTTTCTAGCTGCATCGAACTTGCGGCTTTCCTTATCTGGGGGTGGTGCATCCCCAGATGTGTGGGAGTTGGCCCTTTTCCTGGCTGCTCCCACAACGACAGAATCTGGTGGCAGCTGTGTAGTGATGAAAACCGGGTCTGTAGGAGGCGCCTTATACTTCTTTTCCACTCTTGGTGTGATTGCCCTACTTTTGACCGGCTCCTTAAAGATTTATTTTGCGTGCCGGAGCATACCAGGGAGCATAGGCAGGCTTTGGTAGGAGCTGTGGGTGGAGGAGAGGGTGTTGAATAAAAAGTCATCCTCGACCTGTTCTGAGTGGAGGCTTACATTGTGAAATTGTGCTGCTCTAGCCACCACTTGAGAATACGCAGTGCTGTCCTCTGATGGAGATGGCTTCGTAGGGTATGCCTCCGGACTGTTATCTGACACTGGGGTGTCGTATAAGTCCCATGCGTCCTGATCTTGGTCACCCTGGCTCATGGTGGTGTGAGCTGGGGAATGTGATGGAGTTTGTGCTGGTGAGACGTTAATTACAGGTGGAGGAGAGGGTGGTGGAGTAACCTCTTTCACCACCTTTGTTTGTGGTGTTTGTTCAGTTTGGAACTCCAATCTTCTCTTTCTTCTAATAGGGGGAAGGGTGCTTATTTTTCCTGTCCCCTCCTGTATGAAAATACGCTTTTGCGTATGGTCTACATCAGTTGATTGCAGCTCTTCCTCAAACCTATGCTTTCGCATTTGTGAGGTTAGCGATTGCTCTTCTGTATAAGAGCCTGAAACTGGGTCGGTTGCAGTTTGTTTTGGCACCGAAACCCTGTCTGCATCTTTTTTCGGCTCCGAGGTGACTTTTTTCTTTTTCGGGGCCGAAACCTCTCGGCGTCGATCTTCGTCGGTGCCGCTGTCTCGGCGTCGAGCCGTGTCTACACCGGTATCTCGGTGTCAATGCTGGTCTCCAGCACTCTCTCGGTCCCGAGAAGGCTGCGTGCCGGTGTCTCGACCGGAGTCGGGCGGTCTCGGCACTGTTTGGGCCTTTTTCGGTGCCGACGGTCCGTCATCGAATTTATGGGTCGAGCCATGGCCTGATGGCAGTGGCGTCCCCTGGGCCTGGTCAATCTTCTTCTGAATGGTTTTCGACGTTTTACTCACGGTTCGTGGATCGTCGAATTCCTCGGAGTCCGATTCGTGGATCGAAAAGGTTCCTTCCTCTTCTTGTTCCTCGAACTCTCGGTGGGCTGTCGGCGCGGACGCCATTTGAAGTCTTCTGGCTCGACGGTCTCGGAGTGTTTTTCGGGACCGGAACGCACGACAGGCCTCGCAGGTGTCTTCACTGTGCTCAGGTGACAGGCACAGGTTACAGACCAAGTGTTGGTCTGTATAGGGGTATTTGTTGTGGCATTTGGGACAGAAACGGAACGGGGTCCATTCCATCGGCGTTCTTCTGCACGCGGTCTGGCCGACCAGGCCCCGACGGGGGATCGAAAAACTACCCCGAAGGGCACCGGAGCTCTTCGATCTTCGATGCGGTGTTGAATCTAACTATGCCGATCCCGAACGCAACAATACCGACGAAAATCTTCCGAAATTAGCTATCTTTCCGTTCCGAAACTCGGAGCGACAGGAACACGTCCGAACCCGATGGCGGAAAAAAAAACAATCGAAGATGGAGTCGACGCCCATGCGCAATGGAGACAAAAGGAGGAGCCACTCGGTCCCGCGACCCGAAAGACCCCCTTAGAAGAAAAACAACCTGCAACACTCCGACCCAACACCAGACGGCGAGCCACGCAAAACATGCGCATCCACAGCGACAGATGCCATCGAACATGTTACACTGAGGCTACGTGATGGACCAAGGGAGAAAGTCTCTAGCAACCTTGTGTGCCTTTGGCAATGTGATTGTTTCTAGTGCGTCTTTGTGGATATGTCCTCGTGCTCCAGCGCATCAACAACGCACCACCAGAATCGTCGGTAAAACGCAATGGGGTCGTTTTGGAAAGCTGTCCATCATCCTGGTAAAAGGCGTGAATTCTTTTACCTACTACGAGTGTAGACGGGGCGTGGCTCAGCGGGCGGAGCTTACAGGTGCTTTATAAAGGGAGAACCTTCCCTAGTGGCCCACCAACATTGAGGACTGGGCAGAGCCCCTACACTTGTAAATATGTATAAACGTTTGTATTTTGCTGCACTGAGTCATGTTATCTAATCGTCTGAGGGGTACGGGGTTGATGTGTAATGTTACTCCATCTGGTTGTGTGTATGGTGTTGGGGGTGTTGCATGTTGTGTGTGAGTCACTCTCTTTTTCCTCCCCCCCTCCCTTGTGTGCTAGGCGGCAGTTCTCACTGTGGTCGTCTTCGCAGGCGTTGGTGTACGTAATACAGGAAAAGGTAGACGAGCATGGGAAATATGTGCAGCTCGGGTTCCATGGCGTCGTGGTTGTTCCCTGAGTCTCCAGAGGTGAGTCCTTTGACTTCTGTGTTCTGTTTACGCAGGATAGGCCTGTCGTAATAGTGTGGGCGGTGCAATGTCTTCCACCTGGCTGTTGGCGGTTACCGCTGTGGTGCTTGTTGATACCACCATGGCGGTCGGTGTGTTAAAGTGGCTGTCTGTTGGAGCGGTTTCCGTTGTGGTCATAATTCCATTTTTTTTTACCACCAGGCTGTTGGAGGTATTAATGCCGCTTTATCACCGACCGCCATGGTTGTAATGAGGGCCTAAGTGCTTAAGTATACTATAAAAAACATAATAGGAGTGTGGTCCTAAAATGTGAAACCTCTCTAGGATTCAGGGTCAGCTGATTTTAGGAAAAAAAAGACCATGTGGTAGGCCAGAGAAGCCAATATGAGTACAAAGGCAAAACAAGGAGATGTGTGAGATAAGTGTTTCCTCAATGGCATACTGACTCTCCAACAATGGCATACCTACCCAACAATTTCAGGGGAGTAAGAACAAGTATAGTGGAAATGAGTAAGTGTGTCACATATGACAGTATACTTCTATGCTGACAAAAGTGTCAGGAACAAGACAGGAAGGAGTTTTTTGAAAGGCCATGTGTGGCATGCTATGTCAATGTAGGCTCCAGACATTTGTAAATGTCAGTATTGGATAACATTGTGGCACCAACTGCACAAAAAACACATATGTCTCAGTCATGCTGACAGTCTACCTACAGACATGTTAGAAATGGGGTTTTTGGTTGGCAGTCAGGTTACCCCCTGTCCAAGCAAGGACCCTCACTCTAGTCAGGGTAAAGGAGAATTACACTCAGTTAACCCCGTTCACCCCCTTGGAAGCTTGGCATGAGCAGGTAGGCTTGACTTCAGAAGCAATGTGTTAAGTATTTGCACCAACACATAGAGTAATGCAGTGAAACACTACAAAATAACACAACACTGGTTTAGAAAAATAGGTAATATTTATCTAAACAAAACAAGACCAAAACGACAAAAATCCATCATACACAAGTCAAGATATGAATTTTTAGAAAGAATCAGAGTCTTGGGCCAGATGTATCAAGTGAATTTGCATTTGCAAACGGTGCGAATCGCAAAAAACATCTGTTTGCGAATGCAAAGATGCCTTTCATAATGCATGAAAGGCATTCGCTGTGCAATTTTAAGGAATCGCTAAAATAGCGATTACTTAAAATTGCGACCCCGGTCTAAATAAGAAATTGCAAATAAGGAATCCTTATTTGCGATTTCTTAAGCTCATTTATCAAGCTTTTCCTTAATGCGAATTGTTCATTAAGGAATCGCAATTACCACCAAATTCAATTTGGTGGTAACCATGTGCAAATTTTGAAAATGCATTATAATGCATTTTTTAAATTGACATTTAACGCACACATGCTCCTTTGGCATATGTGCGCCTTACATGTCCTACAATATTTTTTGGGGGTGCAGCAGAGGGGGCCTTAGGCCCCCAGCACCCTGGGGTTTGCATTTCCTAATTTGCAAACTCCTAACTGGAATTCGCAATTTGGGAAATGCAAAAAATTTGCAAATATGGGCCTACAGGCCCATAGGTGCAAATGGGGTCAGAGTCTCTATTTGCGATTCAGTAATAGCATTTGTGATTTTTAAGAAATCGCTATTACCGAATCGCAAATATGATACATACCATTTTGCATTTCTTAAATAGTGATTTCTTAAAAATTGCTATTTGAGAATCGCAAAATGGATCTTTGATACATCTGGCCCTTAATCCATAGAAAACAGTGAGAATGCTGTTGTTGCACAAGGTACCTGGTTAGCATAAGAAATAAAGATGCACTAACAAGCATGCTTCGGAAAAGGGTAGCGATGCGTCGATTCCTTACTCGCAAGTGAGGTCGTGTGTCTTTTCCTTCCCCGGTCGGGTCAACGATGCGTCGTTTTTCTCCCTCGCAAGAGAGCGATGAATTGACTTCCGGATGGGGCACCTCAGATCCACGCAGAGTCGAGTTGACTTTGACGCCCAGGGACGATGCATGGAAAATCTGGTTTCACTGTGCTAGAAAACCACGCTGCATGGAGTTTGCATTGTTATCAGCCTCCGTAAGCTTGTGTTGCTTGTTGGTTCTCCCGCTGCGTTGCATCGATCTCCCAGCTGCAATGCAGGTGGAGCGTCGATTTCAGCCGTGAAGCCAGCAGCTCGTTGTTTATTAGCCGCATTGCAGAGGGTGCATCGTACATTTCCATGCACTGCGTTCTTTGCGTGGATTTTCAGTTCTTGTTTGCCAGTTTCACCTTTCCAGGGCCCAGGGACTGGATAGGACACCACTTGGCAGAGAGTCCAGGTGCTGGCAGGGGAAGTCTTTGATGGCCCTGAGACTTCAACAAAAGGAGGCAAGCTTAGTTCAAGCCCTTGGTGATTCTTCTCAAGCAGGCATGCACAACAAAGTCCAGTCTTTGTCCCCTTTCACAGGCAGAAGCAGCAATTGCAGGGTAGCCCAATAAAGCACAGTCCCAGGCAGGGGCAGCACTTCTCATCTCTTCATCTCTTCTCCTTGGCAGAGGTTCCTCTTGATTCCAGAAGTGATAATGAAGTAATCTAAAGTCGGGGGTTTTTGGGGGGGGCGTGGGCAGGATTCGATGGAGTAAGATGTGAGCCGCCAAACTCCCACCGGGCAACCCGACAACCCTAAAAATCATGACTAACTGGGGTCCTCACACAGGGGAGGCCACCGAAACCCCTCACTGCCAGTTGACAGGGCAGCGATACTAAGCCCAAAATACAAAAAAAAAGTGTCAGAAACTGAGACAGGCCCAGAGGTAACCAGCCGAGGGGGAGCAGAGACAAAATGGCGGCGCCTTTCCGGGATAGAGAATGCAGGAGAGTGGGGGCTGGAGAGAGATGCTAGAGGCCTCAGAACGATAAAGAATTGCCTGACAGCAACACAGAACACTGTAGAGCGCTAGCAGAGTGAGAGATGGACAGCGCCTCCTCAGCAAAGCAGAGAGGTTAGATGGGGAGGAGCGGGCGCGCAACGAGGCCTTTGGGTGTGAACTATGGGCACTTCCCCTTGCGGTGGACCAGAGCTGTAGCGGTGAGCAGCCGAGTGGGAGACCAGTGAAGAAGGAGGTTAAGAGAGAAGCAGAACCCTTACAGAAACCCGTGCACCTTGGGCTCCCGGGAATAAGCGAGGAGGCCACAAAATGGCGAAAAGGCCTGCGTTGCCGGAGAGGGCCCGTAATGGCAAAGTAAACTTTCACACGGAATTGTGCACTTAGAAAGACACCCCAAGGATCATAAGCAGCAGCAATGCAAAGGAGATTCAGGATAATGGAAGCCAGCATAGCGCTATCAGGGAGCAACAAGATATGTTAGTAAGCAAGTGTGGGGGGAAGCGCATGCTGGAAGCACCAGCAGCATAGGGAGAGATCAATACCTACTACATAAGAGGGCCACCACGAAAAGAGTGGGAGTACTCTAACCCTCAAATAAGAAACACACATAGCACAGGGACTAATATCAAGCAGCACTATGAGCCATCATTGAGGGATGATTTGGCTGCAAACAGTGACACTGTACTGGGCGTCCTGTAACATCCATAACACCAGTGACAGCGATTAATTTTATAACCCCCTGCTTGGGATACTGCACCCTGCTCCTGTGCTGCTGTTGACTGGGTGCTAGTGACAGACCACTAAACCCTGTACAAGAGACACCCTGAGGAGCCAAAGTGAGAGAACTACAGCACGAGTGGTGGGAGGCAGCCATTATAGCACGGAACAGAGGGAACCAGATCTCCCCCTACCTGACAAATATGGGTGAAGCAACTAAAAAGAAGGATGAAGCAGGAGGGCCAGAGGAGAACAGTGGGACGCACCCGGACAGCCAAAAGACTGCTACAGAGATGACCCTATGGGATCCCGTGCTGATGGACATTTTGCAAGCCATCACCACCACAAGATAATCGCTTGAAACCAAGATAGATGCGCAGGGAGTAGATCTGAATCTGTTAAAATATGACCATTGAAAACTAACTGAAAGACTGACGGCAACAGAGAAAACAATATCAGAGCTTAGCCCAAAGGTGAACACAATACACTTCCGGCTTGCAGACATGGAGTCAAAAATCTGCACCTTAGAACTGTGGGCAGAAGACAGCGAAAATAGATCCTGGAAGAATAACATCAGAATTGTGGGGATGCCTGAATAAATTGAGGAATGAAACGCGATAACGTAATTAGGGAAGTGGCTGCAAGAAGAAGTAGCACCAAAAGGACTTTCAGCCTTTTATGCCATGGAAAGGGCGCATAAGGTCCCAGCAAAACCGCTGCGACCTGTCATGCCACCTAGACCGATTGTTGCTCGTCTCTTCCACTACCGGGATCGGGATCATATCCTAGCAAAAGCAAGAGAGAAACGAGAGATAAGAATAGACAATCATAAAGTGATGATCTTCCCAGACTTTACCATGGCCGCACAGAAACAAAGAGCAACGTTCACAGCAGCTAAAGCAGAACTAAGACAGTTAAATGTTAAGTATGCCATGATGTTCCTTGCTCGCCTCAGAATCTCTACTACTGAAGGAATGCAAGTCTTTCATACACCTCAAACCATATAGGACTGGCTGGAGGTCCAAGAGCTCCATCAACCTAGCCGCCTAACGCCAACAGACAAAACTGCACGAAAGAAGAACGACAGAGGAAAAAGGCAAAACATCCTTGGTGGCACACCAACTAAAACTGAGGCACGGAGAGGACAGCAGAGATCAGTGGAAACAGTGGCTGAGTTGAACCCAAGGATTCGAGAGAATGAATGCCCAAGGAAGATGGCCACTCATAGTGAGGTCTCGATCTTCAGCGGCGATGATTCTGCTGACCAGACTGAGTACGAGCTCCCTAAAATTACCCCCCACACAGCGGATGAGTGTTTCTGAACCTGGGTAGGATGCCTTCAGAGGACGACAACATCCACAACAGGAGGAGAGGCACTCCATACACATCACGGGCTAAGAATAAGGACTGACATTTGACCCCAAAGCAAGCAAAGGAGACCCCCGATAGGCCTGAAAATTAGGGGCCTGACACTGAGGACATAAGAACTGGCTATGTATGTGCAGATGATTATACATGGGAGCAAAAATGAGATCCAGATATATAAAGACTCAGATGGGGGGAAGAAGTCGAGCGGGACGCCGTCTGCTAATGGTATCCGCCCCACTGAGTTGTTTGGTGGAAAACTCCGCCAATGTTCAGTTGTGTGTTATAGTTTGGATGAGGAAGGAGGTCCTATTTGTCCTGGGGATGGGGAGTTTGGGGGATTGTTTCTGATTAAATTGGGTGGGGGAGCAAGTGGGCTAGTGCCACATCACCACACGAGACACACCACAGGTAGGCCCCCGAAAGGGCAAAGAGCAGCGACGGGCAGTATTAGTACCAGAGAGGGACAAAACACACATGGCAGGTATCACAACATATAAAATAATTACTTGGAATATAAGAGGGATGCATACCATGACCAAGCGCTACAAGGTTCACTCCTTTCTACAGTGAAGGGGAATACAAATTGCCCTTTTACAAGAAACACACCTGACGAGTAAGGAAGGACTAGCACTTCAGCAGAGATGGCGAGGGCAGCTATATTATACAATGCACTCTGCATATGCGCTAGGAACTTTGATATGGATTCGGGAGGGAGTACCGTTTCAATGCTCGTGGCAGCTCATTGATGCAGAGGGTAGATATGTGGTAATACAGGGCAGATTAGATGGCCGAGAGGTAACACTGGGGAGTATTTATGTTCCAAATGTAGACCAAACGCAATTCCATGACAGCATATCTGGGGTGTTAGCCCCCTTCCTAATGGGTCAGTACTAATTAGGGGGGACTATAATTGTGTAGCGGACCCGTTCCAAGATAGATCACACCCACCCCTACCGGGGACACAGATCAAGAGGGTGGCCTGAACTTTTACAAGATGGCAAACAGAATGGGGGTTAATAGACTCATGGAGGAGGCAGCACCCTTACAATAGACACTATTCTTTCCATTCTGGTGTTCATGACTTACATGTCCGTTTGTATACTATATTATGTTCCCCAGCTATGCGTGCTCAAGTACAGATGACAGAATATTTGAATAGCACCCTTTCAGATCACAACCCACTATTGCTGGGGCTGAGGTGGGGGGAGGAGTGACCCAGTTCGGCGACATGGTGCTTGCGGCCTGAGATTTTGGTGGAGCCAACCTTTTGGGCTGAAATCAACACAGCTATCAATCACTATTTTGATGAAAACATGGGTACAGCAGATTCCTCATTAGTGGAGTGGGACGCATTCATAGCAGTGATTAGAGGGAGGTGTATTTCAGAGGCCGTGGGAGTCCATAGAATGCTATTACAGGAGATTCTAGAGGTGGAAACATTGCTTAGGGAATGGGAAAGGAAACGAGCAGGGTGACCGGAGACCCATCAGGAGCTCCTCGCGGGCAAGGAGGAGGTGGCCGTTAAGGTCGAAAAATTACGTTGCTTTGACTATCGAAATTATATGGTGCAGGCCCATGTGGAAAAAGATGGCACGGGTCGCCTCCTAGCCTGGTTGGCAAATCCCACCAAAAGAGGGATGGTCATTATGGAGTTTGGAGGCAGAAAATTGCACAAGGCGGTACAAACAGGAAGAGATTAATACAATATTTAAGCAATACTACTCCCAACTTTACCGAGTGCACGATGACCTCCCAGTAACAGAACTGGAGAGGCTGCTGAACACCCTCCACTTACCATGATTACCTCCAGAGCAAGTAAAGACATTGGGGGGAGACATCATAATGCAGGAAGTATGGGAAGCAAATAAACGTAAGGCAATAAATAAGACGCCAGGCACCAATGGGCTCCTATTGAATTTTATGATCAATATAATGAAACCCTAGCTCCTAGATTGACCAACATGTTTAATGAGGCCAGGGCCCTTGGCATACTCCCTCCGACTACCAGAGACCCCCTAATCATACCTTTGATAAAACCAGGCAAAGCACCCCATGACAAGCTGGCACATAGACCGTTAGCAATGTTAAATCCGGACTGTAAAATCCTCAGCAGGATGCTAGCAACGTGTCTGTTACCAGACATGACCACGCTAATTCATGTCGACCAATCGGGATTTATCCCAGGTAGAAGCACAGCGCATAACATACGTTGTGCGCAGTCTGAGAACCAGGGTGTTAGACTTTTCATCCTTGGCATGGTCTCCCTTAAATTTTTGCCTCTGTTTCCCAAGTTGTTGATGTGTGCTGGACTCTGTTCTTGCTGTTTTTGTTTCTCTGGGCACTTTACCATTGCTAACCAGTGCTAAAGTGCAAGTGCTTCTATACAAAATGTGTATGTAATTGGTTCATCCATGATTGGCATATTTGATTTACTAGTAGGTCCCAAGTACAGAGCACTAGAGGTGCCCAGGGCCTGTAAATCAAATGCTACTAGAGGGGCTGCAGCACTGGTTGTGCCACCCACATTAGTAGCTCTGTAAACATGGCTCAGACCTGCCACTGCAGTGTCTGTGTGTGCAGTTTTAAACTGTAAATTCGACTTGGCAAGTGTACACACTTGCCAGGCCTAAACCTTCCCTTTTCTAACTTGTAAGGCACCCCTAAGGTAGGCCCTAGATAGCCCCAAGGGCAGGGTGCAGTGTATGGTTAAGGTAGGACATATGGGTGGTCATTACAACCCTGGCGGTCAGTGTTAAAGCGGCGGTAAAACCACCAACAGGCCAGCGGTAAAAAAATGGGATTACGACATTGGCAGAAACCGCCAACATAGACAGCCACTTTAACACTCCGACCGCCATGGCGGTACAAACAAACACCGCAGCGGTCACCGCCAACAGACAGGCGGAGGACAATGTACCGCCCACAGAATTACAAGCCACTAATCCGCCACCTTTTCTGGGGCGGATTCACAGCAAACAAAAACACGGCGGAAACAGGTCTTGGAAGGGAAAACGCTCACCTCTACACGCCCCACGAGGAACCAGGACACCATGGAACGGGAACTTCAGATACTCCCAGCCTTTATCTTCCTGCTCCTCTACCAGGAGCACGAATGCCGGAGGCGAAGACCACGGTGAGTACTGCAACTACGACACAGGGGAGGGGGGGAAGGAAAAAACAGTGACACACACACGCAATACGCAACACCCCCATCCTCACCCACTACAACACACACACTCATACAGCATGATACAGTACAGTTACACCTCTCAACCCCCCCAGAAGAATGCAAGGACAAAAGGAAATGAGTCGAATAATTGTGATATATTCAATTACATAAATCAAAAATATTTACATATATATACATTTACACCATAAACAACTATATACACCAAGAACACAAGTCCAAGGGATTCCGCCATCATAGTCCGTGGACCACTGGGCTCAAAAGGCATGGGCGAGGCCCACACTCAATACCCGATCAAGACGGAGAGAACACTGCTGGGGCATCAGATAGAAATAAAACAGGCACCTCAGGGGGAAGGAAAGGGGGGCACCTTAGCTGGATGAGTGCACAACACCAGATCCACGAGGGGGCTCCATGCCCACTGTTCAATCCTGGGGAGTGCAAAGCCACAGTCTCTCAAGTCTCTACAGTGGGTGGGTTGCCCACTGTTCAATCCTGGGGAGTGCAAAGCCACAGTCTCTCAAGTAGATAACAGTCTCCACTGGTTCTGGAGGGGGCTTTGTGCCCAGAGTGCTTCATCCTGCCAAGGACAGAGGTAGTGGATGTAACTCTCCACTGGTTCTGGAGGGGGATTTGTGCCCAGAGTGCTTCATCCTGCCAAGGACTGAGGTAGTGGATGTAACTCTCCACTGGTTCTGGAGGGGGCTTTGTGCCCATAGTGCTTCATCCTGCCAAGGACAGAGGTAGTGGATGTAACTCTCCACTGGTTCTGGAGGGGGCTTTGTGCCCAGAGTGCTTCATCCTGCCAAGGACAGAGGTAGTGGATGTAACTCTCCACTGGTTCTGGAGGGGGATTTGTGCCCAGAGTGCTTCATCCTGCCAAGGACTGAGGTAGTGGATGTAACTCTCCACTGGTTCTGGAGGGGGCTTTGTCCCCAGTGCTTCATCCTGCCCATGGCGGCCTCAGTAGCGTTGTAATCATTGGCGCTCACTGTCCTGTGGTGGTGCTGGCGGTCTTGTCCTGGGCAGCGGTGCTGCTGGTGGCAGTCTTGTCCTGGGCAGCGGGGCTGCTGGTGGCGGTCTTGTTCTGGGCAGCGGGGCTGCTGGCGGTCTTCTCCAGGGCAGCGGGGCTGCTGGTGGTGGTCTTGTCCTGGGCAGCGGGGCTGCTGGTGGCAGTCTTGTCCTTGGCAGCGGGGCTGCTGGCGGTCATGTCCGCCGTGCTGATCTTCCCAGACTTGCTGGTTTTAACTTGGAGGGTGTCCCAGCTGTTTCCACACTCCCATCTGTACCCCTGGGAGCGGTTTTGGTGGCTGACTTCTTTCCCCTTTCCCGCCGGGCACTGGCCAACTTTTTATGCTTGACAGGTGGGGGACTATCAGTGCTCTGGCTCCTTGCCACACTGGCTGCCCTGCTGCCTGGTGCACTCCAGAATCCGGTGACTACTGGCACCACTGGTCCCGCCGATGCTGTGGCTGAGGTGCTGGGTTGGGACCTGGAGAGTCGGGCCCAGGAGATTGAAGGGTTGGGGGAGGTGAGGGAAAGAGATCAAGGTTGGCCAGGAAAAGTTTCTTAGGAACATTGGGACGGGTAGATGGAGGGGGTTTGGGAGTGGAGGAAGAGGTAGTGGTTGTAGGAGGTGTACGTTTGCTGACTTTGGGTGAAGGTGCATGGGCTGGAGGCTGTCGTGAGGTGGATGGCTGTTGGGTGCGTGTGGCTCCGTTTGTGTACCTTGTGAGGTGGCCTCACAGACACACTGGGAGAGGACACAGGGGACGTGTGAATGGTATTGGGGGTGGTGAATGCACATGAGCGGGTGCGTGGTGATGGGTGTGCTGGTGATGGATGTAGTGGCTGAGGATATAGTTCATGCAGGTGTGAGTGGAGACGACACAGGGAGGGAGGAGGGAGACGAGGAGGAGGGGACACAGTGGAGGCAGTGTATGTTGATGTGTCTGCATGTGTGTGATGCTTGTGTGAGTCCCTGTGGGATGTGTGGTGCTTATGTTTGCCAGAGCTTCCTTTGTGTGTTGAGGTGTGTGCATGCTGGTCTGATGGTGTGCTTGGGATAGGCTGAGGTACAGGGGTGTGGGTCTGGGTGGAGGAAGTTGGAGTGGGGAGGCTAGGGACAGGGACAATGGCTGCCATCAGTGCTGACGCCAGAGTCTGAAAAGCTTGCTGAAGGGCTGCCTGACCAGAGTGAATGCCTTCCAGGTATGCATTGGTTTGTTGCAACTGCCTCTCTACACCCTGGATGGCATTCAGAATGGTAGACTGCCCAACAGTGAGGGACCTGAGGAGGTCAATGGCCTCCTCACTGAGGGCAGCACGGGTGACTGGGGCAGGGCCTGAGGTGCCTGGGGCGAAGGTGATGCCCACCCTCCTGGGTGAGTGGGCACAGGGCAAAAGCTGAGGGGCTGCTGGGAGGGCGGTGTTGGTAGGGGGGGTGGCGGCTGTACCTGTAGATGCGAGGGCACAGATGGGCCCGCCACCGCAAGGGAGCTCCCATCAGAGGAGGAGTCCGCATCGCTGGTGTCAGCTCCTGTCCCTGCTGTGGAGCTCCCCTAGCCCTCCGTCCCACTGGTGAATTCAGACTCCGTAGTGTCGCCCTCCAGGGCCATGTGGGAAGCAGCTCCCTCCTGCTCCGGTGCCACTGCTCCTCCGCCTGATGATGCTAATGCACACAAGAAAAGGGAGACCTCAAAAAGGGGGGGAAGACAGAAGAAAGACATGTTGAGTGCATGCAGTACTGCTACCGTAGGCGGACACTATAGACACAGAAGCCCCCTGCACTACGCTGCGCACTTGGAGTCCACTATTCAACCCCAGGGACATGGGTAACAAGGCTATAGCCGCTTTCTGCACACCTGGATGTCGCAGGAGCCTGACTAGGTGTAGTTGGCACTGTACACAGGTGGGGTGGGATGGGGTGCCACAGGGCCTGCCTTAAGTGGGGTCCTTGCCTACTAAACTCGCCCTGGCCTAGGGGAACCCACAACCCACCTCCCCCACCCAGACACCTACAATGCGCGCTGAATCAACAGAATGAAAGTGTACTTACCCCCTTGTTGCTGCTGTGATGCCCTCAAGAGCCCATCCAACACCGGGTACGCCACCTCCAGGATCCTGAACATCAGGGGGGTCATGGTGCGACAGGCACCCCTCCCACGTTGGGAGGCCATCCCCAGCTGGGCCTCCGCCGTCTTCTTGCTCCAGCGGCGAATTCCCTCCCATCTCTTCCGTAGTGGGTGCTCCGTATGTGGTAGGTCCCAAGGGTACGGACTTCCTTGGCGATGGCACGCCAAATGTCCTTCTTCTGGTGGGTGCTGACCTACAGGAATTGTACAGGGGAAAAAGAGAATTAATTACCATCCTGCACCGTCACAGTCATTGGCCCGCATCCCTACCCTTGCCATGACGCACATGCACTCACCATCTTTTCATGCACGCCTCATTCTCACCCCCCCATCTTTCATCCACCCCACTCCACACAGGCATTGCCCATACAGCATGCTCACAGTGTACTTACCTGGTTGTCTGGAGGACCGTAGAGTAGCCTGTACTGGGGGAGGACCCCATCCACGAGTTTCTCCAACTTCTCCGTGCTGAAGGCAGGAGCCCTTTTCTCCAGACACACAAGCCATTGTCTCTTCCAGACTGAGGTCCCAGCAGCACTTGCAGTGTAGGTCCTCTCTGGTCGAAGAACAGGTATCAAGTAATTGAACAGAGAGAAAATGGCGGTCATGTCCGCGGCAGTGCACACCGTCACCGCCAGCGTACATCGTCATTGGCTCCTGGAACTCATAGGGTCCAATGTTAACCAATGCAGGGTTTTGCCGCGGTTTTCGACCGCCTACCGCGACAGTGTGCAACGCCAGCGCAGTTATCTCATATCCCCTTGTCCCACTTTACAGGTCAGGTAGCCGCCATTTCATGGGCTCACATGGCATTATTTTGGACGGCGTCACACATATCTAGGCCTTGCCTAAACACTCATACAGGCAAATTTCGAATTGCTAATATTTTCAGAGTAAGCTGTGTTTACGTACCTCAGAGTTGGTTGACTCTCTGCTCGCTGTTTTCCTCCATAGGCACCGTCTGCTGGGGCATGTGAGGATATGGCGGCATCCTCCGGTGTACAGACCGCTGGTGGACCTGTCGACAATGGAGGAGCGACATGTGATCATCACCTACAGGCTTGATCGTGCCACAATCCAGGAACTGTGTGCCCAGTTGGAGACAGAGCTGATGACAGCTATCCGCCATCCCACAGAAATCCCCCCTCAAGTGCAGGTGCTGTCAGTACTCCATTTCCTGGCAAGTGGGTCTTTTCAAACTACAGTGGCCACAGCATCAGAGATGTCCCAGCCTATGTTTTCCAACATGTTGTCCAGAGTGTTGTCTGTCCTGCTGAAACACATGCGGAGCTACATCGTTTTCCCTCAGGTGGAGGATTTGCCTACAGTGAAAGGTGATTTCTATGCCCTGGGACATATCCCCAACATCATAGGTGCCATTGATGGGACACATGTGGCCTTGGTCCCCCCTGCAGGAGTGAACAGGTGTACAGAAACCGGAAGAGTTACCATTCCATGAATGTGCAGATGGTGTGTTTGGCAGACCAGTACATCTCCCATGTAAATGCCAAGTATCCGTGCTCAGTGCATGACGCTTACATCCTGCGGAATAGGAGCATCCCTTATGTGATGGGGCAACTCCAGAGGCACAGTGTGTGGCTATTAGGTGAGGACATGGACCCAATACAGTGGGAATAGTTGTCTGGGTCTGGGGATGTCCCTATGAGTTAGTGTGTGTCTAACAATTGTCCCTCGCCATTTGCAGGTGACTCTGGTTACCCCAACCTGTCATGGCTACTGACCCCAGTGAGGAATCCCAGGACAAAGGGAGAGGAATGCTACAATGAGGCCCATGGGCGAACTAGGAGGATTATAGAGCGGACCTTAGGCCTCCTGAAGGCCTGGTTCTGGTGCCTCCATATGACAGGTGGTTCCCTATTCTACTCACCAAAGAAGGTATGCCAGATCATCGTGGCCTGCTGTATGCTTCACAACTTGGCTTTGCGATGACAGGTGCCTTTTCTGCAGGAGGATGGTCCAGGTGGAGGTCTTGTGGCAGCTGTGGATCCTGTGGACAGTGAAGACGAGGAAGCAGAAGAAGAGGACATCATCAACAGGAACACGGTGATCCTGCAATGCTTCCAGTGAGACACAGGTAAGAAGACAACACTGCCTGCTACATCTGATTTAAATCTACTACCTCTCTACTGTCTGTCATTTTCACCCAGTGTATGGTCACTGAGTTGTCCCTTTCCCTTACGATTTCACAGATGTGGGTCCCACTGTGTGACATCTGCTTTGTTTCCTCATGGACTAGAGCTGTGTGACATAGGTATGTTGACATTACATTTGAAAGAGCATTTTGCCACTGTAATTGCTAATACACTATTTTGAAATCACAGACAGACTCCTGATTGTTTTGTGCTTTAAGGGTGTTTATTTAAGTGCTCAATATTGGAGGGGGTTGTAAAATGGTGAGGGGTTATGGTGGAGGAATGTCTATGGCAGAGTCCAGTCTATTAGTCTCACAGGTGCATTGTCCAAAGGGGCATAGGAAGTGGAGGTGGGGCAGTTTAAGGACGGACAGGGTGACAAGGTGGGACAAAAACATGACAATCAGGGTTGTCTCATTTCTTGGCAGGGGTCTTGGCATCGTTCTCTGTCTGGATCTCAGGGACCATTTGCAAGGTGGTTCTCCCTCTACAGGGTGTGGGGTGCTGGTGTGGTGGTCCTGTGGCGGTGCCTCCTGTCCACTAGCGCCGGCGGAGGTGGTGGGCAGTTCACCGTCCAGGCTAGTGTCAGGGGCCCCTTGTTGTGCCACAGTGTCCCTCCCAGTGTCCCTCCTGGTGTTCACGAGTTCTTTCACCATCCTTACAATGGTGCCCAGGGTGGAATTGATGGATTTCAGTTCTGCCCTGAATCCCAAATACTGCTCCTCCTGCAGCCGCTGGGTCTCCTGAAACTTGGCCAGTACCGTTGCCATCGTCTCCTGGGAATGGCGGTAGGCTCCCATGATGTTGCAGAGGGCCTCGTGGAGAGTGGGTTCCCTGGGCCTGTCCTCCCCCTGTCGCACAGCAGCCCTCCCAATTCCCCTGTGTTCCTGGGCCTCTGTCCCCTGAACCGTGTGCCCACTGCCACTGCCCCCAGGTCCCTGTTGTTGTTGGGGTGGTGGGTTAGCCTGGGTTCCCTGTAGTGGTGTGCACACTGCTGCTTGACGTGTCCTGGGAACAGAGGCATGGGCCCGCTGGGTGGGTGCTGTGCTGGTGTTTCCATAGGGGGGAAGCTCTGTAGTGGCTTGTGCCAGTGTGTGGGGAACCAACTGTCCCGAGGTCCCAGATGGGCCGGGTTGGTCATCTAGATCCAGTTGGACAGAGCTGCTGTCATCACTGTGGGCCTCTTCTGTGGGTGGAGTGGACATATCAGGACCCTCCTGTCCGGTGACGTTGGGTAGGGGTCCTGCAGGGGTGTAAAAGCATGATTATTGCATCTGTGTGTGCCATGGTGTGCTATGGGTGGTTGACCATGTACCCCAGTTCTTGCATTCCTGTGTAGGACCTTGTGTGATGGTGGTTTAGGGGGGTGTATGGGTATGTGCAGTGGTCATGCTTTGGTGATGTGTGTCCATGCTTTGATGTTGCATGTAGGGCTTGGGTTTGGGATGAGTGGTTTGTGATATTGGGACATATGTGAGGAGTTGGAGTGATGGGGGTGAGGGTGAGAGTGGGGGTATGTGATGGCATGCAGGTTGGGTGGGGGATGAAGTAGTGAAAGATTTGACTTACCAGAGTCCATTCCTCCAGCTACTCCTGCGAGGCCCTCAGGATGCAGTATAGCCAAGACTTGCTCCTCCCATGTTGCTAGTTGTGGGGGAGGAGGTGGGGGTCCGCCGCCAGTCCTCTGAACCACGATGTGGTGTCTTGAGAGCACGGAACGCACCTTCCCCCGTAGGTCGTTCCACCTCTTCCTGATGTCATCCCTAGTTCTTGGGTGCTGTCCCACAGCGTTGACCCTGTCCACGATTCTTCACCATAGCTCCATCTTCCTAGCCATGGAGGTGTGCTGCACCTGTGATCCGAATAGCTGTGGCTCTACCCGGATGATTTCCTCCACCATGACCCTGAGCTCCTCCTCAGAGAACCTAGGGTGTCTTTGCGGTGCCATGATGTGGTGTTGGTGATGTGTGGGGTGATATTTAGAGGTGTGTTGTGTGAGGTGCGTGGATGTTATGTGAGTGATGATGTTGAGTGCCTGTGGATGCTAGTTTGTAGATGGTGGTGTCTCTCTTTGGCCTTCAGTCGCAATTGTGGTCGTAGGGATTTGTGGGTGATGTGGGTGTGTGTTTTATATTGTATTGAGTGTGTGGGAGTGGTGTGTGTATGTGTGTCAGGTGTGTGTATTTTGAATTGTCCAATGTGGATGTGTTTAGTAAATGTGTGTGTACCGCCAATAGAATACCGCGGTTGAAAGACCGTCGCGTGGATTCGTGGGTCGTGATAGTGTGGACGTATTCCTGTTGGCGTGACGGTGGAGGTTTTGTTATCGCCAGTTTATCACTGACCTTTGGTGTGGCGGACTTGTGTGGGTGTCTAGATTTTGGCGGATTCCGGGCTTTGGGTCATAATGACCGTGGTGGAATTCCACGGCTGCGGCGGTGTGTTGGCGGTCTTCTGCTTGGCGGTAAGCGGCTTTTACCACCAATGTTGTAATGACCCCCATAGTATTGTGTGTCTGCCTGTTTGTGGAGTCCCTGTCTGGGTCAGTTTGACAGTTGGGCTGTTTGCACTCCTCTCTAGACAGGGACACAAAGGGAGATGGGGTGTAGTCTGCATTTCCTGATGTGCCATCTCTGCTAGGAGGGAGGGGAGGAGTGGTCACCCATACCTTAAAGGGCTGTGCCTGCCCTCACACAATGCAGTATCCAGCCCCCTGGTGTGTGTCTGGGACCAGGCCTGGGCTAGGGAGAATTTC
The DNA here is from genome assembly GCF_031143425.1 of Pleurodeles waltl. Taxonomy (NCBI): domain Eukaryota; kingdom Metazoa; phylum Chordata; class Amphibia; order Caudata; family Salamandridae; genus Pleurodeles; species Pleurodeles waltl. Next base: position 398,724,544 of record NC_090439.1, read on the forward strand.
ACAAACAAGAGGGACTTTTCTTTGAAGTATGCCTATTTCAAATGGCAAAATAGGTGTAAGAAAGGCATCCAAAACCACAGACTTAAGAACACTTCTGAAATTCAAGAGGAACCTCTGCCTGGAAAAGAGCTGAAGAGCTGAGGAAGATGAGCTGAGCTGCCTGTGACTGTGCTTTGTGGAGCTATCTTGCAGTTGCTTCTTCTGCCTGTGCTAGAGGACAATTACTGAACTTTGTGTGCCTTCCTTCTCCTGAAGAACTCTCCAAGGGCTTGAATTAGAGCTTGCCTCCTGTTGTTTTAAGTCTCAGGGACAGCAAAGACGTCTCTCTGCCAGGACATGGAGCCTCTGCTGAGACTCCTACTCTGCCAAGTGGTGCCCATCCAGTTCCTGGGACCCTGAAAGGAGAAGCTGGCAGAACAAGAGTGAGAAATCCACGCACCGACCGCCGTGCGGGGAAAAGATCGACGCAACTCTAATCCGTGGCTGAAAAATCGATGCACCTCCAACTTCGAGGCTGAAAATCGACGCTCACCTGCAGTGTGGCTGAAAGATCGGTGCACGCTGCTGGAGAAACGACGTGCAGCATTGCTTACAGAGGCTGGTGAGATCGCAACCCGTGCTGCGTGGTTTTTGGATCATCGTGCAGCAGGATTTCAGATGCAAACATCTCTGGGTGTGTAAAAATGACGGAAGGGCTGCCCGGATCCGAGAGTGCTGTTCAGATCGACGCATCGCTCTCCTGCGGAGAGAAGAAATGACGAACACCGACCTGACTGAAGGAGAAACGACGCAAGGTCTAGCTCGTGAGTGATACTGACGTATTGCAAGCCCCTTTTGAAGCACACTCACCCGTGCAGCGCTATTTTTGATGCACTGAGGTACATTTCCATGCTAACAGCAGTAGCATTGTGTTTGAAATTACATGAAGACTCTTTTTGTTTTTTAATTGATAACTTGACTTGTGAATTGTGGATTTTTGTCATTTTGGTCTTGTTTTGTTTAGATAAATATTTTCTATTTTTCTAAACCTATGTTGTGTCATTTTGTAGTGTTTTCATTGAATTACTGTGTGAGTTGTTATAAATACTGTACACCTAGCACTCTGAAGTTAAGCCTGCCTGCTCATGCCAAGCTACCAAGAGGGTGAACAGGTGTTAGCTGAGGGTGATTCTCTTTTACCCTGATTAGAGTGAGGTTCCTTGCTTGGACTGGGGGTAACCTGACTGCAAACCAAAGACGCCATTTCTAACACAGGGCATCTGGAAGACAGGAAGCAGCAGTATTAGCAGTTGACATCGAAAAGGCCTTTGGTAGTCTGGAATGGCCTTTCTTATATCATATGATGGAACATATGGACCTGGAAGAGATATATATTGCCTGGATCCGCCTGCTTTATACATACCCAATGTCTAGGGTCCGCACAGGGTGACATTTATCCTCGCCTTATAGTGTAGAGAGAGGAACCAGACAGGGGTGCCCACTATCACCCCTGCTGTTTGCACTAGCCCTTGAACCCCTAGCATGCTGGGCCCGAGAGGGGTGGATATTTAGGGGTTTGAAAATAGACCAAATAAAGCACTGTATAGCATTATATGCAGACAACATGCTTCTTTTCCTCCAGAATACCAGAAGAGACATCCCAGTAGTGCAGAATATGTTGCAGAGGTAAGGAGCCCTCTCTGGACTCCAGGTCAACTGGAACAAATCTGGATTCTTTCCTGTACAGGCAGATGGTGAGCCCCCAGCTGAGCTGGGGCCTTTGGCATGGCAGCCGCACTGTATTACTTACCTAGGAGTTCACATATACCACATCATGAATGACTTACTGGAAGGCAACTTGGTAAAAGCCATAAGAGGCCTGAAAACAAGCATAGAATTTTGGTCTATGCTGACGCTCTCAGTGGCAGGGAGAGTGGCCTTACTTAAAATGGTGGAACTTCCGAGATTACTATATTGCTTCACAACACTACCTGTCTGGATACCTAGAGTATACTTTAAAGACATAGCTAAGATAATAACTGGATTCATGTGGGGCGAGGGCCGCAGGCGAGTTGCTCTGGCAGTTCTACAAAGACCAACAACTGAGGGAGGAATGGCAGTCCCGGAGTTTTTACTACTTAGTTGCCCAGTTGCAATGGCTGACACAGTGGGCGATGGGGAGGCAGACACCAGGGGCACCAATCCCTATATTGATCCCTGACCTCAAGGTGCTGAGTAGGGCAATATTATGGCTCCCAGACAAAGGTAGGGAACCTAACCCTGAGTTCCAAGTCCCACAGCAGTGCTGGGCACGACACCTTTGGAAAATGAACACGAGAACTCTGTACTCCCCCAGATTTACCAATGGGGTTCTTAGATGAAGTTCCGTATTGGGGGTCTTGGAGGGGGCTGCAGGTATGGGTGGAAGCGGAGCAACAGAAGTGGGAGTTCTATATGACAGTGGAATGCTCCTCTCTTTTGAAGACTGTAGGGGGAAAAAAAACTTGCCTAGGGGCCATTTCTTATTACATAAAGCAGTAACAGACACCATTAAGAGGCACTGGCAAAGGGGAGTAGAAGAACCAAACCAATCCATCAGCTGTCAATACCTGGTGATATCATCAGGAAAGTATAAAGCAGTAACCTGCATGTATAAGAGGTGACGCACAGAACTAATGAAACTGCTTGAAAGCCTGAAATCTAAATGGGAGGCAGACCTAGGCAAGACAACTGGGGACAAGGACTGGGAGAATATCCAATATAACGCAATAAAAGCCACAAGGAATGCCAGGTTTAAAGTGATTCATTTTTATATATTGCACAGAGCCTATCTTATACCCGAAACACTCAATAGAATATATCACATTCAAACAGCTCAATACAGTTGCTGCAATGAACTACACACCACATTCTTTCAAATGCTCTGGGAATGTCCTCGGCTGAGAGGTTACTGGGAGAGTATTGCACACACCCTATCAACAGTCCTAGATAAAGAGGTCCCTTGCTCAGCGAGCCGATGCCTGCTGAGCTGGTCCCCACACACGTCGAAAAACAAGATCACCAGCTGCTTCCAAGACCTAGCTTACGTAATTGGGTAAAAAGAAATAACTAGAAACTGGAAAAGCAAGCGGGCCCGAGTATAGACACATGGAAGTCAGAATTTACCAAGTGAGCGGGATACAAATCTTATATTAGACTTAGAGAGGCCACCCCTCACTAGAAGGAGCACAGGCATGGGAGGCCTTCACAGATGCCCTTAAAGATTAAGCATAATAAGAGGCGACTTCTCTTGCAAGGATAGAACAGGTGAAGACCCAAACTGGCGAGACCATGGGGATCGACGTAAAGGAATAAGAACATCCCTCAGTAGCCACCTGCACCTTGGCCCCGATAATAAAGCAGTCACACACACTGTGACTAGTGGCAATACCTGAGCCTTATCAACCAACCATACCTAAACCAGAGAAAAGCGGTGATGTGCATGGGATGCACCCACTAGGAGGGAGGAGGGAAGAGGATTGCAAGTTAGTCAAATGTCATATCAATAGAAAGAGTGCGCCGAACGAAGAATCAAAGGGCCAGATGTATCAAGATTATGCTTTGCGAATCTCAAATAGCGAATTTTAAGAAATCGCTATTTCCGGCACGCAAAATGTGATGTATCAAAATTGCGAGTCGGAAATAGCGATTTCTTAAAAATTGCTAATGCAATTTGCGAGGTCCAAATACCAAATCACAAACAAAATTACGATTCGGTATTTGAAAATCGCAAATTGCTAAAACGGTTACCCAGCACAGCCTGATGACATCACAAGCAGCAAGTGAGTCAGCCCATGCTGTTTCCAGGTACCACACCCACAGGAGCAGTCAGAGAGTCACATAACAGCCCCAGGGAGGCTATTGTGGGAGCAAGCCAGGACCTAACACCAACATGGCCAATGCTGGCAATGGGAAGGAGAAGAGAGACAGGAAGAGGAAGCTGAAATTCAGTGAGATTCAGAATTGGAGGTGCTCACTGAGGAGGTGGTCAGGAGCCATGACCGGCTGTTTGGGAAGAGCTCACTGCAGGTACCAGAGAGTGAGAAGCAGAAACTTTGGGCTGACATCCAGACCAAAATCTGCGAATTGGAAGAGATACGCAAGAGGTGGCATGACCTGCATTTCCGTGCCAAGGAGCGGTTGGCCAGCAGGCGAAAGGAGGCAAGGAGCACAGGAGGCGGACCATCCACCCAGACACCCTCCACCCCCTTGTAACACCTGGTGGAGTCCACACTGCTTCCAGAAGCTGTCAGTGGGGTCACTGACATTGACACTTCCGGCACACCCAGCACCAGCAAAGGTAAGTCCAATAATGATGTGTATCCCCATAGGTGCATGTACAAATGCCCCTTAGGAAATAGCAATTAGTGCAAAGCATTGTGATAGGTAGTCCATTCCACATCTTACATGCGGCACAACAATGCCTTATGGGAGTGGTAGTCCACAACCCTGAGCTGAAAATAGCACATAGATAGCAATTAAGTATATAGACACACAGAAGAACAACACACACAATTCGCAGTGATACAATGTAAGTGTACATTTATTACCATTGTGCAACATTTGGTGATACATTCATAAATGACATGCTGCACATTGTCATTGCAGGTGGCTCAGGCCCAGCTGCAGCAGAATGTTCCAATGTGGGGGATGCAGAAACCCAGCCACTGTCCGACTCAAAAACCAGTGAGTCATTGTGTATAGCACCAATCAGACGCAAGGCAAGGGTGTTACCTCTCCACGATTTCAACCTGGACTCCGATGAAATGCCAGATGAAGGCCACACACCACCCCCAGAAGCTAGATCCACAGGAAGGTAGCAGTCCCTGCCCCAGCGTCACTCAACTCCCCGCAGGAGGCCTCACAGCACACAGATGAAGGCGAGGGCCCATCAATCTTTGGCAACCTAGAAGCGTCCATGCTCAAAGTGCAGCGCCTGCAATGCAAAAACATGAGGGCAATGCACAGGCAGTTGCAGTCACACAATGACAATATGGGAGGACTGCACAAGCAGTTGGAGTCTCTGAATGCAAACATCTGCAAGCTGCATGAGGGACAGCAAACAGCTGCAGATAACACAAAGGAACTGACAAATGCCATTAAGGAACTCTGTACTGAGGTCAGGCATGAGTGTGTGAGCCACCGCAGGCGCCAACTGCAATTCATGGGAATGTTCAATGGCTTTTGCAGATCTGTAAATCGGCTCGCTACTTCAACTGCTCTGATATCACAGCGTGCTGTGGTCGCACAGGTGGAGGCAGCACATAGCAGTCAGGACGTTGCACAGGGATTGGTGCAAATAACCAACGTTTTGGATGCTTTGCAGACAGCACGCAGTGCTATATCCAGAGAACTGGGTGTTGGGGATACTGAGGAGTCATCTAGCCTCAGCAGTCTTGCAGTCCCCGTGATGGATCCTAGGCGTCGCAGTGCCAGGCACAGTACTGATACAAGAGGTGCCGGCGAGGCCACTGCGCACTCAAGTGGAATGCGTGGTCGTAAGAAGTGACATTGAGGGGACAGGGGACTACCTTCACATGTAGCAATACAGTAAAACTATGATGATAATAGTGTGACACTGTTAATGGCTCATGTTTGACTATTGTGCATTGCTTTGTCCTAGTGACAAATACGTTACCTGAAATCAAGGTAATAAAGGTGCTAACTACTGGAATACATGTCAGTGAGGTGGTGTTGTCATTACTTACATCTGAAATGGTTGTGCGTGATGTCAGCACGCCTTTGCCTGCTCTCTGCTGCACTGGTCCTGTCTGCTGGATGTAGGGGTGGTATGGGATCATCATCCTCATCTGAGTCTGGCTCTGATATTTCCACAGGTATGCCCCTGGTGGTAGCTATATTGTGCAAGATCGCACATGTGGCCACTATTCTACAGGTCGTGTCCGGGCTGTACTGTAGCGCCCCTCCACTTTTGTGGATGCACCAGAAGCGACTGTTCAGCAGGCCAAAGGTGCGCTCCACCACATTGCGGGTTGCCCAGTGTGCTGAATTGTATCTCCGCTCTGCTGGTGTTGCAGGATTCCGGTAGGGCGTCATCATGTAGGTGCGCACTGCGTAGGCACTGTCTCCTGGAAGGAACAGAGGGTATAATGAGTAGCTGTGCCATCTGACCTCACATTGCCATCAATGCAACATTGTAAAGTTGCAAATTACCTAGTAAATATCCTTCACCAAATTCCCCAGCTAGCAGTCTTGTGTGAATCCCGCTGTGGCGAAAGACGTGCAAATCATGTGTGCTCCCTGGGTACCTGGCCACGAGATCAGTTATGATGTAGGAGGCATTGCATTTCACCTGTATGTTCATTGAATGTTGTTTTTTACGGTTGCAGTACACATACTCTGTGACCTATGGTGGACAGATTGAAACATGTGTCCCATCTATGGCACCTAGGACATGGGGGGACTGTGCTATCTGGTAAAAATTGATTTTTGTCTGCTGTATTTCCTATGGGGTGTGGGGGAATCTGATGTACTGGTGTATCCTGCTCAGCAGGGATTTAGAAATGCATTGAAAAATCTAGAGAGGGCACTCTGTGATACCCCTCCAGCTGCTGCTATGATCCCTTGATAGCTCCCTGAGGCAAGTAGGTGCAGGGAGCATAATACCTGCACATGGGTGGGTATGCTATTGGTCCTGTGTGTTTTGCGCTGCAGTATGGGTTGTAGCTCAGCTATCAGGTCAAGTATCATGGCTGAGCTCAACCTGTACTTCTCATATATCTCCTCCTCAGTCTGGTCAAAAAGGGTTATGCGCACTCCAAAAATGCGCTCCTGTCTCCTCCTCCCTCTCCTCAATCCTGCCAAGATCCTCATTCTTCTCGCCATGACGTAGAGTGCAGCCATTGTGGAAAAGAGGCTGAGGCATTCTGGGCCTCTTTATATAGGTTGCCCCTGGTTACCACCTGGTTTCAATTTGTGGTAAATTGCATGTGCAAAAGGCCATTCTGCGAATATTTGCAATTTGCGATTTTTTGATGCATCGCATAGCGACATGGTTTTGCGTGTCGCAATCTGCGTATCGCAATTTGTGACATGAAATACCGAATCTTTATTTGCGAGTCGCTATTCGAGCTCGCAATTTGCGATATGCAAATAGCGATTCGGTTTTTCATGTCGCAAATTGCGATATGCGGACTGCGACAAGCAAAACCATGTCGCTTCGCTAAAATTTGCAAGTTTTGCAATTCATTGCTTTTGGCCTGGGAATGCCTTTCATACATCGCAAACCAAGTTTTTTCATTCGCAAACGGGCGATTTTTGCGATTCGCACCGTTTGTGAATGCTAAAACGTTTGATACATCTGGCCCAAAAAGGACAATGAGATATAAAATAAGGCAGATTGGAACAAGATACTAACAATAGAATAAAGAGGATACTAACCAATTCAGTAAAGGCTTCTGATGCAAGACAGAGCACTGTTCTAATGTTATATGCGTGTATGATCAAGAAAATGCAATAAAAATCTGTTTAAAAAAAGTCTGGGGTTTTGGGTCAACTACTTATACCCCTTTCTGCCTTTGAAGTAGGCAAACTTCAAAGGAAAGTCTCACTTGTTTGTCAGATCCTGCCTTGCCCAGGCCAGGCCCCAGACACACAGCAGGGGATTGGTGACTGCATTGTGTAAGGGCAGGCACAGCCCTTTCAGGCGTGAGTGACCACTCCTCCCCTCTCTCCCAGCACAGATAGCTTATCAAGATATGCAGGCTACGCCTCAGCTCCCTTTGTGTCACTGTCTAGAGGAGAGGTGCAAACAGCCATCTGTCAAAACTGACCCAGACAGGAATCCACAAACAGGCAGAGTCACAGAATGGTTTAAACAAGAAAATGCCTACTTTCTAAAAGGGGCATTTTCAAACACACAATCTAAAAACAAACTTTACTAAAAGATGTATTTTTAAATTGTGAGTTCAGAGACCCTAAACTCCGAATTGCTATCTGCTCCCAAATGGAAACTGTACTTTCATAACATTTAAAGGCAGCCCCCATTCTAACCTATGAGAGAGATAGGCCTTGCACAATGAAAACCGTATTTGGCAGTATTTCACTCTTAGGACATATAAAACACATTAGTGTATGTCCTACCTTAAACATACACTGCACCCTGCGCATGGGGCTATCTAGGGCCTACCTTAGGGGTTCCTCACATGTAAGAAAAAGGAAGGTTTAGGCCTGGCAAGTGGGCACACTTTCCAAGTCAAATTAGCAGTTTCAAACTGCACACACAGACACTGCATTGGCAGGTCTGAGCCATGTTTACAGGGCTACTCATGTGGGTGGCACAACCAGTGCTGGAGGCCCACTAGTATAATTTGATTTACAGGCTCTGGGCACCTCTAGTGCACTGTCCTAGGGACAGTCAAATATCAAATATGCCAGTCATGGAAAGCCAATTAAAGATACATTTTACCTAGGAGCACTTGCACTTTAGTACTGGATAGCAGTGGCAAGGCACCCAGGGTATCAAAAACAGCAAAAACAGAGTCCAGCACACATCAACAACCTGGGAAACAGGGGTAAAAAGTTGGGAGAGACCACGCCAAGGATGCCAAGTCTAACAAGACACATTGACAGATGTAACTAAATGTGATGGATCACCTGTTCTGTGGTGTAAGTTGCCCAAATGAAAAGCAAATTCTTGCAAATATGCCATACATCAGTCATCAACATAGAATAAAGTGCAACCTGGACAAGGCACTACAGTGTACTCAATATACCAATCTCAACATTCATTTGCCACAGCAATAATGACAGAGTTATGGCATACCCAAATCCCTGCAAGTTACAATAAAGCACATACATGTGAAGACCAAAGTATTGTGTTCAGGTCTGGTATGTCCTACAGAGAAATGATCCACATTTCAATACCTATCTGTCAATCCCAGTGCACCATGACAAATTGTCAGATATAAAGCAACAGCTAAAGGCTGACAAAAAACGCACAACTATATCCATGTAACATGCTTGATGTGCACCAAATGTATATCAAATGTATACACCAAAATCACATGCTAAGTGAACAATTCAAAAGCTGTTTCTTTGTCAGTTAGTGCAGCAACAACATCAGTGGTTCCACAGGGACATATATATGTGTGAGTGTGAAACATGTTGGCACTCTGACAGACTATGTAGGGATGACCAAAAGGACAAGAATCAGATCAACATACTGTCACTTTGCACATGCACTGAGTGCACATAACCCAGAGTGGTAATGAATCTGTCAAAAGACCTGTCACAATAAGCTACTGCCCAAATATTAATATTAATGTCTGAATGTGGAAGTGTCAAGATTAACAGTGCATGCAAATTTTCTGCTGTGACATGGAGAACTGGAAGAAACATGTGTAATACAATGGGCAAATGTATATGTAATAAATATTGTCAAACACTGGTAGACATGTGTATGAGTCCATCAGTACACTTAACAGACATGGACAGGAATGAGGGTGTAACAATCATCATAATCATTTATAGATTTGTTTTTCTAATTTCAACTGACCAACGATATGGTTTGCAGCCATGGGTCATGACCCCATTCGTTTTGGACATCCCCACATAGAGTAACCAGGCACTGGCCAAGACCAAGGGCATTGTTGAATGAATGTTTGGTGTGCTGAAGCCCCTCTTCCACTGTCTGGACATGTCTGGGGGTAGATTGCTATTCCCCTTCCCATGGTGTACAAAATAATCCTTGTATTTTGCACCCTGCACAAAGTTTATAGACAAATGTACCGTGAGACGTGACCCATGAGGAACAGGAAGCAATGGAGGAGGATCAGGTTAAGGACAGAGGAGAGACAGAACACACAATGGCTAATAGGTGGCGACACATGCACATTGTGCAACATTTCTTTTCGTACATTTTAATTTGCTGGCTGGACTAAATCTCAGATATGAATTGATTTGTACAAAATGTAAATACATGTACATTCACAATCTTTCTGTTTGAAATGTTATGTCATATGCACTTTTAAGCATCAACTCTCTCACATTTCCTCAACTTGAATTAGGCCTCAACAGGTAGCAAACATGTTTTCAGAACCGTTAAGCAACATGAAGCAATGGTTTCCCTCATTCACATCATATGTAGAAATGCCCATTGATGCAGTGAACTGCAGTAAAGGCACGGGTCAGGCATGCCACATATCCACATTCTAATTTGTCATTCCTGTCCTCACGCACTTGAGCAGTGCAGTGCTGCACAGCTAGCAGTCTTGCTATATTCTGCAGCTGCAAAGTGTGTTTCAGATGGCACTCTGTGAGTGCTGGAACACAGTGTAGTGTGTCTCTTGAATATGGTAGCATGCCCAATGGCAGGACTTTGCTGGAGTTATTGTAGCACATACCTTCACATATCATGATTGACAGTTGTAATGGACAAAGAACAAGTATGACAAGATGTAATTGAGTTGTTACAGAATGCATACATGCATGTCGGGAGAACCCAAAAGCACTACACATGTGACTCAGTTCTTGGCCTAATTGTCATATATACCACTTCAGTCCTGCAACACAACAATATGAGCAGATGACTTTGTGCTGTGAATAATTACCTAGAGTGATATGATAATAGAGTTGTGTTTGGCAAACATCACAGAACCTGAAAAATACAGAGATGTCAAGAGAGTGATATGTCCATGTAAAAAGTCTATCAAAACAGAATGGTTATACACACACACACACACACACTAATTGAACATGGTTTGATGGAGGAAATAGGATTAACGCTCTCTGCATGGCTAGAGTTGTGTTCCTCTCCCCTAAGTGTACAAGTTCAAAGTTGAGGGGATCACTATTCTTGTAGCATCCCAATGGGGAATTGGAATTTGAGTGTGCCATTACATAGGCCTGTGTCAGGGAATGCTGCCTTCTTAGACCAGGAGGCCCACACAAACCCTGGCCTTCGGAATAGATGTGCTGCAACTGCCTGTGACAGGAGTGAGACAGAGTTCATGTGTGATTTGCCTAATGATGTACACTGAACATAAATAGTGTACTGTTAGACCTGGCATCCTTGGTGTGGTTTCTTCCTGTCTTTTGCCTCTGCCTCCTGTATTTTTGACTGTGGGTCAAATTTAGTTTTCACTTGTTTGGAATTCTGGATACTTTAGCACTGCTGATCAGTGCTAAAGTGCAAGTGATCCCTGTATAAATTGTGATTATGATTGGTTATCCATTATTGGCATATTTGATTTACTAGTAAGTCCCTAGTATAGTGCACCATGTGTGCCCAGAGCCTGTAAATCACATGCTACTGGTGGGCCTGCAACACTGATTGTGCCACCTATATGAATAGCCCTGTAAACATATCTCAGACCTGATTGCAGTGTCTGTGTGCAGTTTTAAAATTCCATGTCAACCTGGCAAGTGCACCCACTTGCCAAGCCCAAACCTTCCCTTTTAGAACATGTAAGGCACCATTAAGGTAGGCCTACCTAAGTTTGCCCCAGGGGAAGGGGGCAATGTATTTGAAAAGAAGGACATTTTATGGTGTGTTTTACATGTCCTGATAGTGAAATGCTGCCAAATATGTTTTTCACTATTGCAAGACCTATTCCTCCCATAAGTTAATATCGAGATTGCCTTGAAATATCACTCAAGTATTGTTTCCCATTGGGAGCACATGGACATATGGAGTGTGGGGTCTCTGAACTCAAAATGTAAAAATACATATTTTAGTGAAAGTGTTTATTAACTTGTGTTTTTGAAAATACCACTTTTATAAAGTGGCCATTATCTTGCTTAATCACTCTGTGCCTCTGTCTAGCTGTGGAATACACGTCTGGGTAAGGATGACAGTTGGACTGGTTGTGAAATCACTCTACACAGTCTCACAAAGGGAGCTGAGGTGTACCTTGCATATCCTGATGGGACTTCCAGGGCTAGAGTGGTGGGAGCAGCTGAAACCTGCACCTAAATACAGCTGTGCCTTTCCTTACACATTGCAGTCTTCAACTCCATAGAGAGTGTCTGGGACCAGGGCAGAAAAGGCAGGGTCTTGTGCACTACAAAGATTTTCCTTTGAAATTTGCCTACTTCAAAGGCAGAAATTAGTATACGTATTGGACCCAAAACCCCAGACTTTTAAAACACTTCTGGATCAACAGGAGACTTTGACAAGGAGAAGATCTGAAGAACTGTGAGGAGGAGTACTGTCCCATTGCTGTGTATGCTTTGCTGGGTTAGTCTGCAGTTGATGCTTCTGCTTTAGAGAGGACAAAGACTGGACTTTGCTGTGTATCCTGTTTGTGAAGCTTCTCCAAGGGCTTGGACTGAGCACGCCTCCTGTTAAGAAGTCGCAGGGACATCAAAGACTTCACCTGCCAGGCCCTTCATTCTCTTGCTGAGAACCCTGACTTGCTAAGAGGTGCACCCTCCAGTTCCTGGGCCCTTGGGAGTGAAGTCTGACAGGAAAACAAGAAGTACTAGGAACACAAACTCCAGATGACTCCAGAACCCGCGCTGCTTCCCGACTCTGCACCTAAAGCTACGGCCCCCATTGAAGTGCGATAACTGTGACCAACGCCACAGGCTGGATGCCGCTGCAGTGCCTCCAAAGTCCCACAACATTGTGAGTCCTGAGAGCCGTGTCACTGACGTTCGTGTCACGGGACTCCACCATGCGCCTGTGGCCCCATGGTGTGACCGTTATACTGCAAGGGTGCCTCATCTCATCTTGACCAGCTGGACTCATCGGCCCCAGATCATAAGGAAACGCAGCCGCCACACCTCTACTGCCCCCATAAGGAACCAAAACTTCACCTCCCCTGCGTAGCAGTAAGGCACCAACGCCTTACCTCTTGCATAGCAGTACGGAACAGATGCCGCACTGGATCATGTGACACTTCACTTCCCCAACTCCATGCCACATTTTTGATTCTGCCTTATTTCCAAGGTACTGTGCCTGGGGTCCGGGTAACTCCATGACCAGCGCTGCACTCCTTCACGATTGGCGTCAGATTGTTGGGAAGAACTCCGCCACAACACTGTGATAGCCCCAGTTGGAGTTATTGTGTTTTTAAGTGCTTTTTTGGGGATTTGTTATTTTAAAATTCATATCTTTGCATGCGTACGTTGGACTTTTGTCACTTTGGTCTTGTTTTACTTCAATAAATATTGCCTATTTTTGTAAACTGGTGTGGTGTCCATTTGCAGTGTTTTCACTGTGTTACTGTGTATGGGTTCAAATACTTAACACATTGCCTCTGATATAAGCCTGACTGATCTTGCCAAGCTACGAAGGGGGCAAGCAGGGGTTTTATTAGGAATGTGATTCCCTTACCATGACTAGGGTCCCTTCTTGGACAAGGTGTAAACTGACTGCCAAATAGACACTCCGTTTCTAACATGTACCTGAGCATGTGTCCCTGGTTCATTGCAGTGAGGTCAAATGGGTTACACACCTATTCTGAACTTGTGTTGCAGTTTGTCACACTCACCCCTGCCCAACATTATGTCTATGAAAGATGTGTGCACAGTAATACCATGTCCAGAACACATTTGTCTGTGCAAGACATACACAACAGAAATCTAGCAATGTGGAACAGTGTTCACATTCAGAGAGTGTATGCTGCAAGAGTATATTCACCTTCTCACACTCAAGCACAGCTACAAGGAAGTATAAATCCAAACATTATGAACTGACTGAGTGTGTGTGCTGCACATTATGATATTTGTTCATGTCCGTCATATGTGGATAACAGTAGAGTACCCCAAACATCCTGTGATAGTAAACAGAGGGGCATAGAATATGCTTAGCCACACAGTACTGCACTGATGTTCTCGCTAATGCATGCACGTAACTCAAAGGACATTGCAAGTAATGTGCTATACATAACAGAATACAACACCATCATATCTTATCCCCTGTCCCACTGCATTTTGGCTTCCTAGAGCATACACAGTGTCAGAGAGACCTGATCCTCGGGGCCTGCGCGTGTTCCCAACATGTCCACCACTAGACAGCTCCAGAGCTCCGATAGATATACCACAGAGCCTGAGAGAGTCCAAGTGGGGGAAAAGGGGATTAGGAAGGGAACAGCTGGGAAGGAGACCTGTAGGAAGCAAGAGGTTAAACAACACAATGTCAAGATATAATCACATTGACTTTCAATAGACTATGGTTCTAAGCGTTCTTATACTGTAATCATGGATAACCTAAGAAATGACTATAACTAGACCTCAATAAATCTAGGTACCTGGAAAAATCAAGAATGGGTTAATACAATGTTTCATATGAGCTTTTCAGGAAATATCACATAATGTCTAGAATACAAGAACCTTCATCAATAATGTTTCAGAATAAACATTGCATTTTTACATGCGGACAAAGGCTATCTGAACATTCCCTGGAAACAACAGGAACTGTATTAGGAACTTAATATGAACAAAGAATGTCGCATTTTGAATTAAGCGTGTCAAAGAAATCCAAAAGCTCAGGATAAATGTGTGCACCTCAACAAACACGGCACACCAAAGTTTTCAATGTAATGAAATGATTGCGCACAGTGCCGATCTAAAAGCCAAGCATTTTATGCCAGGGTTGAATCGCGCACTCTGCCGATTCGAACAAGAATATGAAAATGCCATGAAATGATCGCGCACTGTGTTGCCGATCTAAATGCCAAGGTTTACATGTTAGAAAATGAATTGCGCACTCTGCCGATTCAAACAAGAATATGCAAATGCCATGAAATGATCGCGCACACTGTTGCCGATCTGAATGCCAAGGTTTAATTGTTAGAAATGAATCGTGCACTCTGCCGGTTCAAACAAGAATATGCAAATGCCAGGAAATGATCACGCACACTGTTGCCGATCTAAATGCCAAGCTTTACATGTTAGTAATGAATCGCCCACTCTGCCGATTCGAACAAGAATATGCAAATGCCATGAAATGATCGCGCACACTGTTGCTGATCTGATTTCCATGAAATCACACTCACGCACCCAGAGAGTTTCACAACTAAGCCCAAAACTCAAATGTCTTTGAGAACGGGGGGTCAGGTGCCCAGCCCAACCTCTGCCTTACCACTCTGCTCAAGGATCACCAACATAATGAGGGCAGGCCTGGAATATCAAGGTAGGCCTCCGGATCAGGAGCTCAGGAAGTTGCTGCTGCTCTTCACGGGGACCTCTGAATAGTGAGCACGTGGAGCTGGGCTGGCTCCCTTATATAGAGTCAAGCCCAGCCCACAAACCACACCCAGTCATGCTGCAGGGAAAGCTTCTAGAAGGTCCTAGAAAGGGACCACACCCTAACACACTCAGTAAGCCTGCAGCAATACCTTGCAAATGAACAGTTATTGCAAACATCATTAATAGTGCTTTTCAAGGTTAAACTCTACAATGCAAAAGGTTAACATACTGCATATGAACACAGTGCATGAATTATGCTCTTGCATAAAGACTGGGTTTTTGCATTTTTGTCACCCGTAGAGCGCGCACTGTGCTGATGTTGACAGTACTCCCCTCTCCCAAACGCCCTCTAGGGCCTGGTTTGCCTGGGTTAAGATGATGAAAACGTTTCACTAGTCGTGGAGCATGAATGTCAGATGCGGAGACCCATGAGCTGCTTTCAGGACCGTAACCTTTCCAAGAGATCAGATACCACAGTTTACGACCCCTAAGTTTGGAATCCAACACCTGTTTAACTTCGTATTCCAATTCCCCCTGTACTAGAACTGGAGCTGGTTGGGAGCGTACCTTCTGGTCTGCTTTTTTCAGGAGGGAAGTATGGAACACCGGATGAATACGTAGTGACCGGGGCAACTGCAGTTTATAGGTCACTGGAGTAATTTGCTGGGGGACAGTGTAAGGACCTATGAATTTGGGATTAAACATGTGTTTTTTCTTGAAGTCAATATGGCCCTCATTCTGACCCTGGCGGTCGGCGGAGAGACGGCGGTCGGACCGCGAACAGACCGGCGGTATTAAAAATGGCATTCTGACCGCGGCGGTCCCCGCCGCGACCGACCGCTACTTCTCCACTCCGACCGCCGCGGCGGTCATGACCGCGGGGCTGGAGTTTGCGCACTCCGGCCCCGCGGTCGTCCCAAGACCGCCAAGGGTATTATGACCCTGCCTACCGCCGCGGTTTCTTGCGGGCGGGAACCGCCGTGCGAACCATGGCGGTAAGCACTATCGGGGCCAGGGAATTCCTTCCCTGGCACTGATAGGGGTCTCCCCCACCCCCCACTACCCACCCGAGTCCTCCCCCCACACCCTCCACCCCCCTGCCACCCCCCAGAGGTGGTACGAACCCCCTCCCCACCCCCACCCCGACATGTACATACATGTACCCCGACATGCACACACCCCCAACATGCACATATACACACCCCCTACACACACATACACAACGGGGACACATACCCGCACACATACATGCCGACATGCGCACCTGCCGAACAGCACACATTACCCATAGACACAGCAGCACCCCTCTACACACTCACACGCACACCCCCATGCACGCACACATCACACAACACCCCCCCACCCCCTCCCCTCACGGACGATCAACTTACCTTGTGCGTTGGTCCTCCGGGAGGCGACGGGAGCCATAGGGACGTGACCGCCAACAGAAGACCGCCAACAGAAGACCGCCACACAGAAATGTGGGTCGTAATTCTGGGGGCGGTGTTCTGCTGGCGTGGCGGTGGAGGTTGACCAGTCTCCACTTTCCCGCCGACCGCCAGTGTGGCTGCTGGCGGTATTCCGGCGGAACGCTCCCAGCGGTCGGAATACGCGCAGCGGCATACCGCCGCGGTCGGCGGTCTTTACCGCGGCGGTAACTCGGCGGTCTTGCGAAAAGACCGCCAAGGTCAGAATGAGGGCCTATGTCTTGTAGAAAGCCACACTTTATCACCTGGTTGATACTGAGGTCCTTCACAATGCTTCTTGTCGTAGTGATTTTTGTATTTTTGTTTAGCTAGATGCTGTTGAATCAGTTTCTGGGTTTGCTGGAGTTGTTGAATAGTTTCTGACACAGCTGGTGTAAGAGAACTTTCATGATTTGCAAGGTATCAGGATGATAGCCAAACAAGCCAAAAAAGGGCATGACACCAGTGGAGGTGAGAAACGAGCTATTGTAGGCTAGTTCAGCTAACCAGAGCATTGATGTCCAGGACTAAAGTGTTTTCTCAGTGTAAGCACGCAGGTATTGTTTCAATGTCTGATTCAGTCTCTGAGTTTGGCCATCTGTTTGAGGATGATGGCTAGTAGATAGTGTGGATGTAACTTGAAGTGTTTTGCACCACATTTTCCAGAAGTTGGAGGCAAATTGCGATCCTCGATCGGAAAGAATCATTCTTGGCAGCCCGTGATAACGGACCACTCTATTCAGAAGAATGGTTCCCAGTTCACTGGAGGTGGGCAATTTCTTGCAGGCAATGAAATGTCCATATTTCGTGAGACTATCTACCACCACAAGGATTACTGAGTGCTGTTGAACAACTGGTAGACCTGCAATGAAGTCTAACGAGATGTGTTCCCAAGGTCGAAGTGGAGTTGGGAGCAGATTCAGCAAACTTTTCGGTTTTGAATGACTTGTCTTGATGCAATCACAGACTTCGCAGTTAGTGACCATTGTTTTGACATCTTTCGTCAGAGTAGCCCACCAAAAGTAGCGCTGGATTAATTTAAGAGTTTTAGGAGTGCCTGGGTGACCTGCCATAGGTATAACATGCAACCAATGAAGTACTAACTTGCGAATCTTGGTAGTGGGCACAAACAAACGTGCGTCATGGAAAGGTAGTCCTTGCTTGATTGATCTTTTGGGATCTGCTTGAGCCCATGCCTGCCATTTTTCAATGGTGAAGGAATTACGGATGTCTTCAAAGAAGTCTTCGGTCCTTATGATGCAGAGGACCTTGTCTGGAGCAATGATAGCTCTGGAAGGCTGGATTGTGGGTAACATGGTAGACTCTTGGTGGAACAAGGCATCTGCTTTGCGATTATCTTTACCAGGACGAAAAGTTACTACAAAATCGAACTCAGCAAAAAACAGCATCCAGAGTAATTGCTGAGGAGTCAAAAGTCTAGCTGAACTCATGAACTGGAGATTGCGATGATCGGTGTATACTGTGATAGTGTACTTGGCACCTAACAAATGATGTCTCCACTCTTTAAAGGCATCACGGATCGCCAGAAGCTCTTTCTCAGCAATGACATAGTTCCATTCGGCTTCGTTCAGTTTTTGAGACATGTAAGCTACAGGATGAAGTTGACCAGTGTCTTTACTTCATTGTGACAAGACTGCACCAGTTGCCACATCTGAGGCATCTGCTTCAATTATGAATGGACGATCCACATCAGGGTGAGTCAAGACTGGGACAGTGGAAGAAGCTTCCTTCAAAGTTGAAAAGGCTCTGACAGCTTCTGGAGACCACACACATTTTTCTTTCTTTCTCAATAACTTTATGATTGGTGCCACTGTCTGAGAAAAATGGTTTATAAACCTGCAATAAAAGTTTGCAAAACCCAGGAAGCACTGTACATCTCAAACAGTCTTTGGAGTGGGCCAATCAGATACTGCTTGTACTTTCTTTTCTGCCATGATCATACCTTGAGGGGTAAGGATAACCCCTAAAAACTCAACTGTGGTAACATGAAATTCACACTTGGTTAGTTTGCAATATAGATGATGCTTTCGAAGAGCTGTGAGAATCTTCTTGACATGTTGTACATGTTCGGCTTCATTGTCAGAGTAGATTAAAATATCATCAATATAGACTAATGCAAATATGTCTAGATACTCTCTAAGGACGTCATTCAGGAAAAATTGAAATGCTGCTGGAGCATTGCACAGTCCAAAGGGCATGACGGTGTATTCAAAGAGACAATATCTTGTCTTGAACACAGTTTTCCATTCGTCAGCTTCTCTCATTCTGACTAAACGGTAAGCACTTGGTAAATCGAGCTAAGTTTAGATTTTTGCTTTTTTCACTTGGTCCAACAAGACAGGAATCAGAGGCAAGGGGTATTTGTTCTTGACTGTGATCTTGTTCAAACCTCTATAGTCAATACAGGTTCGAAGATCCCCATTAGCCTTGGGGACAAAAAACAAAGGAGAGGCTGCAGGAGACTTGGAAGGGCGGATGAAGCCATTCTCTAAAAATTGATCTAGGTACTTTCGTAAGTGTTGATTTTCATGTTCTGACAAGGCGTACACACGACAACTAGGGAATATTGCACCAGGAGTTAGATCAATTTGACAGTCATAAGGTCTATGAGGAGGCAAGGTTTCTGCTTCTCTTTCATCGAACACATCTTCATAGGATGAATACTGCCAGGGCAACTTTACTTCTTTCTCCGCTGCAGTGGCTATGTGCGAGTTGCAATGTTTGGCAACTCGAGACGTCTGGAACATTTCTCATTACATAAGGTGGAAGAGAACCCAATTTACCGGTCTGCCCAGTTAATCTCTGGATTGTGATGAGTTAACCATGGTAAGCCAAGGATAATTCCATACTGAGGAGCATGGATAACATCAAGGATGAGCTTCTCTTCATGTTTGGTTCTTTGATCTCCCCCATCACAGATCACCGACAAGGGGACAGTCTGAAGAGTTACTGGGCCTCCAGTCAAGAGTTTTCCGTCTACTGCTTGTATTATCTCTGGAGTCTTTTTCTTGGTGCATGGGATCCCCCATGTGCGAACCAATTGGGCATCAACAAAGTTCCCGGTAGCCCCAGAATCTACAAGGGCGTTCTTAAAATAGTTATTTTTCTTTACTTGAACTTTAATGCCCAGCTTGAGATGCCTAGACTGTGAAGGGTCCACGGTGACGCCCAAGAGCAACCCTTCTTTACATCTTGGGTGATCTAGTTTTTCGACTTGACTTGTACATTGGCTGCAATTTTCTGGACAGGACCTCATTTGCTCTTTGGTTTGATTGGACAAACTTTGGAGAAGTGACCCTTGCGCCCGCAGTAAAGACATTGTCCATTCTTTCTCTGTAGGTCCTTTTCATCTTTGGTCAAAGGTCTCCTGATAATTCTGATTTCCATGGGTTCCGGGGTTCTCTCTTTCTGAGTTCTTGATTCTCTATGATCATGAACACTCCAAGAATATTTCTCAGTCTTTTTTGCGTGATCCCTGTCGTTCTCCAAAAGGATGATCTAATCTCAAAACAAAGTTTATTAGCTCTTGACAATCTGTAGGCTGAGGATCTATCTGGGCAAGAATGTCTTTCAACTCATCCTTGAGTCCTTTGTAGAACAAGGCTGCTTGCTTTTCTTCAGGCCAGGATGTCTCTGCTACCAGCCGATTAAAACTAGCTAAGTAGGAAACTAGATCTTGATTACCTTGTCGCAAGTCTAACAGTTCACGATCTGCCGGCAATGTCACTGTTCTTCTATCAAATACTAGTTCAAACTCACAGACAACATTTCTCCAATTGTAAAGCAGGGGACTGTCATTACGCACAAGAGGGATTGCCCAGGTATCTGCGTCCCCAGTCAGGTAAGATAACAAGAAGGCCACCCTGATTGGGCATCAGGGAAAGTGTTTGGTCAACAGGTAAAATGTAATTCCACTTGAACCAAGAAAGATTGCGCTTTCAGGGGATCGCCTGAAAACCGTTCTGGAGGAGCCAGGGGGATAGCTGCGGGAACGTTGAGGGAAATGTTCGTAGGAGGATTACCTCATGAAGCTCGAGAAGGAGGACCAGGCCTAGCCACACCCAAAGGACTTTGGGCCAGATGTAGCAAGCTTTTTGCATGGCGCAAACAGCTAATTTTGCTGTTTGCACCATGCAAAAAGCACATTGCGATGCTCATTCCCATTTTGCGAGTCGGAAACCTGGTTACTGACTCGCAAAATGGGAATGCGATTCTCAAATAGGAAGGGGAGTTCCCCTTCCTATTTGCGATTCGCATCGCGTTGTAGAATTACTTTGTGACCACGAACGCGGTCGCAAAGCAATTCACAGTTACCACCAGTGTCACAATGGTGGTAACCCATTCGCAAAAGGGAAGCGGTCCCCATGGGACCGCTTTCCCTTTGTGAATGGCCCTGAAAAAAATGAAAAAAAAACATTTCATTTTTTCGTTTGTATTGCAACTTGTTTTCCTTTAAGGAAAACGGGCTGCAATACAAAAAAAAACTGCTTTATTTAAAAGCAGTCACAGACATGGTAATCTGCTGTCTCCTGTGAGTGCTGCGAATTGCACGGGGGTCGCAAATTGCGACCCACCTCATAATTATTAATGAGGGGGGTCTTTTCGACCCCCTTGCGATTCGCAGGTGGTGTCAGGGACACCATCCTGCATCCAGGTTTGCGATGCGCAAACCCAAAATTTCATACATCTGGCCCCAAGTTCCTTCTTTTCTACCCTTTCCTGCAACTGACTCACTCTCTAGGCTAAGCTGGCTGCTGTATCCTTAAATGACACTACCTTTGCTTGGAGCTGCGTGATAACTTTGACTAGCTCATCCAATGTGGCCATGCTGAGAACACACGCAAACCAGGAGGATATAAAATTTGTGGGCTCACTATTCTGTCAGGGAGACCAGATACTCGGGGCCTGCGCAAGTTCCCAACATGTCCACCACTAGACAGCTCCAAAGCTCCGATAGATATACCACAGAGCCTGAGAGAGTCCAAGTGGGGGAAAAGGGGATTAGGTAGGGAACAGCTGGGAAGGAGACCTGTAGGAAGCAAGAGGTTAAACAACACAATGTCAAGATATAATCACATTGACTTTCAATAGACTATGGTTCTAAGAGTTCTTATACTGTAATCATGGATAACCTAAGAAATGACTGTAAGTAGACCTCAAGAAATGTAGGTACCTGGAAAAATCAAGAATGGGTTAATTCAATGTTTCATATGAGCTTTTCAGGAAATATCACATACTGTCTAGAATACAAGAACCCTCATCAATTATGTTTCAGAATAAACATTGCATTTTTACATGAGGACAAAGGCTATCTGAACATTCCCTGGAAACAACAGGAACTATATTAGGAACTTAATATGCACAAAGAATGTCGCACTTTGAATTAAGCGTGTCAAAGAAATCCAAAAGCTCAGGATAAATGTGTGCACCTCAACAAACACGGCACACCAAAGTTTTCAATGTCATGAAATGATTGCGCACACTGCCGATCTAAAAGCCAAGCATTTTATGCCAGGGTTGAATCGCGCACTCTGCCGATTCGAACAAGAATATGAAAATGCCATGAAATGATCGCGCACTGTGTTGCCGATCTAAATGCCAAGGTTTACATGTTAGAAAATGAATTGCGCACTCTGCCGTTTCAAACAAGAATATGCAAATGCCATGAAATGATCGCGCACACTGTTGCCGATCTGAATGCCAAGGTTTAATTGTTAGAAATGAATCGTGCACTCTGCCAGTTCAAACAAGAATATGCAAATGCCAGGAAATGATCACGCACACTGTTGCCGATCTAAATGCCAAGCTTTACATGTTAGTAATGAATCGCCCACTCTGATGATTCAAACAAGAATATGCAAATGCCATGAAATGATCGCGCACACTGTTGCCGATCTGAATGCCAAGGTTTACATGTTAGAAATGAATTGCGCACTCTGCCGATTCGAACAAGAATATGCAAATGCCATGAAATGATCGCGCACGCTGTTGCCGATCTGAATGCCAAGGTTTAAATGTTAGAAATGAATCGCGCACTCTGCCGATTGGAACAAGAATATGCAAATGCCATGAAATGATCGCGCACACTGTTGCCGATCTGAATGCTATGAAATCACACTCATGCACACAGAGAGTTTCACAACTAGGCCCAAAACTCGAATGTCTTTGAGAACGGGGAGGTCGGGGGCCCAGCCCAACCTCTGTCTTATCGCCCTGCTCAAGGATCACCAATATAGAGAGGGCAGGCCTGGAATTTCAAGGTAGGCCTCTGGAACAGGAGCTCAGGAAGTTGCTGCTGCTCTGCACCGGGACCTGTGAATAGTGAGCAAGTGGAACTTATATTGAGGCGAGCCAAGCCCACAAACCACACCCAGTCATGCTGCAGGGAAAGCTTCTAGAAGGTCCTAGAAAGGGACCACACCTTAACACACTCAGGAGGCCTGCAGCAGTACTGTCCAAATGAACAGTTATTGCAAACATCATTAATAGTGCTTTTCAAGGTTAAACTCTGCAATAGGTTAACATACTGCATATAAACACAATGCATGAATTATGCTCTTGCATAAAGACTGGGTTTTTGCATTTTTGTTGCCCGTAGATCGCGTACTGTCCTGATGTTGACACACAGGCACATTTGCACCATAGAACAAGAATGTAAATATCACATGCAGGAATGTATGTGTTCATGAAGGGCTATCTTCTTGCTAATAAAAATATCCTGTGAGCCAAATTCCACCATCAATGTGTGATTCAGAGTGCAGTTCACGGAGAGAAATTAAGGCCCTCATTACAATCCTGGCGGTAAATCCTGCTGACCGCTGTGCTGGTTGCGGCCAACATACCGTGACCGCGGCGGTATACCGTTACGGTTACTATGACCCACACAGAGAAATCCGCCACTATACAGACACCCTCACAAGTCCGCCAAACCAAAGGTTAGTGATAAACTGGCGGTACCAAAACCTACACCGTTACGCCAACAGAAATACACCCACAGCATCATGACCCACGAATCACCATGGCGGACATTCAACCGCGGTAATCCATTGGCAGTAAACACCGTTGCGCTCAAAATACACACACACACTAACAAAATAACACCAGATTGGACAATTCAAAATACAAACACCTGACACACATACACACCACTCCCACACACCCAATCCAATATAAAACAAACACCCACATTACCTACAACCCCTTACAACGAAAGAAATATAGCCAACTGAGAGAGAGACAAGCCAGAAGCACCCACTGAATCAGAGCCACATAACACCATCACCCATACACCATCCACGCACCTCACAGCACACACTCCAACACATCACCCCACACACCCTCACACATACCACTCACACTACACCCATGGCACCACAAAGACACCCCAGGTTCTCTGACGAGGAGCTAAGGGTCATGGTGGAGGAAATCATCTAGGTAGAGCCACAGCTATTCGGATCACAGGTGCAGCAGGCCTCCAGTGCAAGGAAGATGGAGCAATGGCGGAGAGTCGTGGACAGGGTCAACGCCGTGGGACACCACCCCAGAACAAGGGATGACATCAGGAAGATGTGGAACGACCTACGGGGGAAGGTGCGTTCCGTGGTTGCAAGACACTAGGTAGCCATACAGAGGACTGGTGGTGGACCCCCACCACCTCCCCCACAACTAACAACATGGGAGGAGCAAGTCTTGGCGATCATGCATCCTTAGGGCCTCGCAGGAGTAGCAGGAGGACTGGACTCTGGTAAGTCAAAGCTTTACTACTATTCCCCCACCCTAGTTGCATGCCATCACAAACTTCTACCCCTATCATCACCCCATCACTCCACCACCTCACATATACCCCACTATCTCAACCTACCCATCCCAATACCAAGCCCTGCATGCAACACCAATGCATGGACCCCCATCACAGACTTGCATGGACACCCATCACAACAGCATGCACACTACTGACAATCACTTAGCCAAACCAAGCACAACTCACACAACCCAAACGTGCCTTGCTAATAACAACCATAGAGGGAAACATATCCATGCACAAGATGGCTCACGCAGATACAATAACACTGCATTTACATCCCCACTGGACCCCTACTCAACGTCACTGGAGAGGAGGTGCCACCAACATCCAGCCTCCCCACAGAAGAGGCCCACAGTGATGACAGCAGCTCTGCACGCCTGGATCACGATGACCAACCTGGCCCATCAGGGAGCTCTGGACAGTCGGTTCCCGTGCCGCAGTCCCAACCCACCACAGAGCCTCCCCACTCAGGAAACACCACGACAGCACCCACCCAGCGGGCCCATCCCTCTGTCCTCAGGACACGTCACTCAGCAGTGTGTCCACCACTACAGGGACCCCAGCAACCCCAAAAACCCAAGACAATCAGAGTCCTGGGGTCAGTGGCAGTGGGCACACAGTTCAGGGGACAGATGCACAGGACAACAGGGAAGATGGGAGGACTGCTGTGCGACAGGGGGAGGACAGGCCCAGGGAACTCACCCTCCATGAGGCACTTGCTGGGATCCTAGGATCATACCACCATTCCCAGGAGACCTATGGGCCAGATGCTGTACAAGTTGCAGGAGACCCAGCGGCTGCAGGAGGGACAATACCTGGGTATCAGGAAGGACCTCAAACACATCCACATCATCCTGGTCACCATTGCAGGGGTGCTGGCCGACATGGCCAACACCATGAGGGAGGCAGTGGCACACCAACGCGTCAATCGGCCACACCAAAAAACAGCCCTCCACCTCCGCCGGCGCTAGTGGACAGGAAGCCCCGCCACAGGACCAACAGGCCACCAGCACCCCACCCCCTGCAAAAGGAGAACCACCCCGCACACGGTTCTTGCGATCCAGGCAGATGCCAGCGAACATTGCCAAGACCCCCGCCAGGAAATAAGACTCTCCTGAATGTCACCCTTGTGTCCCATTCTGTCACCCTGTCCACCTTGAACTGACATTTCTCCACTTCTTATGCCCCCTTGGACGATGCACCTGTGATACAAATAGACTGGACTCAATCTGGACATTCCTCCACCATCACCCCAGCCCATTGCACATCCCCCTCTACATATCAGCACTTAAATAAACACCGTTGGAACAAATACAAGTATGGAGTCTGTCAATTGATTGAAATATGTATTCGTTTAACAAGCTGTAAACATTTCAATTCATATGTACAGTTATATATACATAGGTATGACCTGTAGTAGGGAACAGTAAACACACCAGCAGCCATAGTGGGGCACAGAGATCTGAAAACAGAGATTCCAAAGGGTACAGTAAGTGGCCATAGACATAGGAAAATCTGGCTGCCATGTCCAATGTCTAACACAAAATTGCAATGTGAAGTGAAGTTACAGTGTCTTACCTGTGCGTCACTGGAAGTACTGTTGAATGAGTGAACGTCTATTGTCCACACCTTCATCCTCTGCCTCCTCTTCGTCACTGTCCACAGGCTCCACCGCTGCCACAAGACCATCTCCAGGCTCATCCTCCTGCAGAAAAGGCACTTGGCATCTCAAGGCCAGGTTGTGCAACATGCAACATGCAACGATGATCTGGCACACCTTCTTGGGTGAGTAGCACAGGGATCCACCTATCAAATGAGGCACCGGAATCTGGCCTTCAGGAGGCCAAAAGTTCTTTCAATTATCCTCCTTGTTCGCCCATGTCCCTCATTGTAACGTTCCTCTGCCCTTGTCCTGGCATTCCTCACAGGGGTCAGTAGCCATGAGAGGTTGGGGTAACCAGAGTCACCTGCAAATATCGAGGGATACCTGTAAAACAAACACTCACCCTTAGGGACAACCCCAAACCCATATAAATACATCAACTTGGTGGGGACCATGGGGTCACCTATTAGCCAGACCTGGTGCCTCTGGAGTTGAGACATCACATATGGAATGCTGCTTTCCTCAAGATAAAGGCATCATGCACAGAGCCAGGATAATTGGCATTCACATGGGAGATGTACTGGTCCGCCCAACACACCAGCTGCACATTCAGAGAGTGAAAGCTTTTTCTATTCCTGAACGCTTGTTCATTTCTCCGGGGGGGACAAATGCTACATGTGTATCATCAATGGCACCAATGATGTTGGGGATATGGCCAGGGCATAAAATCAGCCTTCACTGTGGCCAAATACTTCACCTGGGGGAATACGGTGTAGCTGCGCATGTGTTTCAGCAGGGCAAACAACACTCTGGTCAACACGTTGGAGAACATTGGCTGAGACATCCCTGATGCCATGGCCACTGTTGCTTGGAAGGAACCACTTGCCAGGAAATGAAGCACTGATAGGACCTGCACTAGAGGGGGGATACCTGTGGGATGGCGGATAGCTGAAATCAGGTCTTCTCCAACTGGGCACACAGTTCTTGGATTGTGGCCTTATCAAGTCTGTAAGTAAGGATAATGTGCCTGTCCTCCATTGTTGCCAGGTCCACCAGGGGTCTGTACACGGGGGATGTCTCCATCTCCTTTTCATCCTCAGCGGTTGAACTCTAGGGTGGAAAACGGTGAGCAGAGGGTCATATCCACACATATGTGAAAATAAAAATGCATTTCTTACTTTACAGAAACAGTATGTGAATACGAAAGTCAGTTGATGTGCCAATGTCTGCTGTGATGCAGTTAGGTGCCATGGCCTGTGCCCCCCTGAAATGGCAGCTGCCTTACCTGTGAGGAGAGACAAGTGAAAATGAGGTAATTCCGCTGGCGTTTTGCACCGTTGCGGTCGGCGGTCGACGACCGCTGTACAACTTTGTATTGGTTATTATTGGGCCTTATAGGTTCCAGGAGCCAATGGCGATGTACGCCGACGGTGACGGTACGCACCGCCGCAGATGTGACCGCCATTTTCTAGCTGTTCAATCACTTGCTACCTGACCTTCACCAGGAGAGGACCTACACTGCAAGTGCTGCTGTGACCTGTGTCTGGAAGCGACAATGGATCGAGTGTCTGGGGAAAGGGCCCCCGCCTTCACTTCAGAGGAGTTGGAGAGGCTGGTGGATGGGGTCCTACTCCAGTATACTTTACTCTATGGTCCTCCAGACAAACAGGTGGGTACACTGTGAGCATGATGTGTGGGCCATGAATGTATGGATTGCTGTGTGGGTAAGCCTTGTTTAGGGGGGGCTGAGTGGTCCTGGGCAGAGTGCTGCATGTCTGGTGGTCAATGTCCGTGCGTAAGGAGATTGGAGGGATATTGTGGACCATGAGTGTAACAGTCCGGACGGCATGACTAATCCCTTTTTCTATGTATATTTTCCTGCAGGTCAGCGCCCATCAGAAAAAGGGTATTTGGCATGCCATCGCCAAGGAGGTGTGGACCCTGGGGGTCTTTGACAGGCGGAGCACCCACTGCCACAACAAAGAAGATGGCGGAAGCCCAGCTGGGGCTGGCCTCCCAACGAGGAAGGGGTGCCCGTCATACCATGACCCCCCTGATGTTTCGCATCCTGGCGGTGGCCTATCCTGAGTTGAATGGGTGCTTGAAGGCATCACAGTAGCCACAAGGGGGTGAGTACAGATTCAGACTCATTACTTTGCGTGCGTTAAGCTTGTGCCTGGGTGGGGGATGTGGGCTGTGGTTGCCCCTAGGCCAGGGCGAACTGTCAGGGTTAGGTCCCTTGTTGGGCAGGCTCTGAAGGACTTCAACCCCAATAGTGTTAGTGGGCATCTACTACTGGGGAGGGTCCTGTTAGTTTCAGGTGTGCAGCCAATGGCATTGGGCAATGTACCCCATGGGCTGGTGACTAGCTTTGTAACTGGCAGTGCATGGCCTAGTGCATAGGGCTGATCCCTGTGTGTTGTGTACCCCAACGGTAGTGTTGTTGCTGGCATTGACCAAGTGTATCCTTTGTCTCTCCCCCCCTTCTTGTTTTGTCACCCTGTCCTTGTGTGCATTAGCATCATTTGGCGGAGGAGCAGAGGCACCGACGATGAAGGAAGCTGCATCCCACATGGGCCTGGAGGCCGAATCCACGGATGATGAGGGAACCAGTGGGACGGAGGGCGAGGGGAGCACCACAACGGAGACAGGAGGGGACACTACAGACAGCGACTCCTCATCCGATGGAAGCTCTCTGGCAGTGGCGGACACCTCTGTGCCCACCCCAACAACAGGTACAGCCACCACCCCGGTACCAGCACTGCCCTCCCAGCAGCCCCTCAGCGTGTTTCCCGTGCCCCCTCACAAAGGAAGGAGGGAATCTCCTTCGCCTCAGGTACATCAGGCCCTGCCACAGTCAGCCCTCATGCCCTCATTGAGGAGGCTATTGACCTCCTGAGATCCCTCACTGTTGGGCAGTCAACCATACTGAATGCCATCCAGGGTGTCGAGAGGCATTTGCAACAAACAAATGCCTACCTGGGGGGCATTCACTCTGGCATGGCTGCTCACTAGAGAGCATTTCAGGCTCTGGCATCCTCACTGATGGCAGCCATTGTCCCTGTATCCTGCCTCCCCCCTCCAACTTCCTCTACTCAGTCCCAATCCCCTCAACCACAAACCTATCCCAAGCACACCTTCAGACCAGCATTCACCCAAATCAACACACAGAAGTGGCTCACGCAAACACAAGCACCACAATTCATCTCACAGGCACTCATACAAGCACCATCCCCATGCAGATACAGCATCATCCACTGCCTCCACTGTGTCCCCCTCCTCCTCGTCCACCTCCCTCCCAGTAGCTTCTCCACTCACACCTGCATGCACTATCCCCATCCACTACCTCCATCACCAGCATGCCCATCACTACATGCCCCTCACTGGCAGTCACCACCCCCACATCTGTGCACACTTCCCCTGTGTCCTCTCCCATTCTGTCTGTGACCCCTCCTCCCAAAGTACACAAACGCAAGCACACACCCACCCAACAGCCATCCACCTCACAACAGCATCCAGCTAATGCACCTGTACCCAAACACAGCAGACTGACACCTCCTACAACCACTCCCAAACCTTCACAATCTTCCCGCCCCAATGTCCTTAAGAATCTTTTCCTAGCCAACATTGACATCTTCCCTACCCCTCCCCCCATCCTTCACCTTGAGCTAGGGTGGCCAGAACCCAGCCCAGCACCTCAGCCACGAAGTCCATGTCCGCTGTGGTTTCTGCAGCTCTGAAAGGCTCCAAGGAGGCACCCGTAAGCCCAGCCAGTGTGCCACCAACACCTGCCAAAGCCAAAAAGGTTCCGCCGCCAGGAAAGGGCAAAAAGGGGACAGCATCCAGCAAGGAGAAGGAGGCACAACCAGCCAGCAAGGCCAAGGCAAAGAATTCAGCTGGCAGAAGCAAGGAGGCATCACGATCTGCCAAGGCCAGGAAGGGGCACAGAACACAGAAGGGGCCAGGGCACTTCAGCTGTCCGAGGCTGCAGGGGAAGGGCTGGAGTCTCCCCCCACCACTGGCAGCACTGCCACCTGCATCGCGGCAAGCACCGCCACCTGCACCATCGCAAGCACCGCCACCTGCACTGCCGCAAGCAGCACCACTGGCAGCAGCCCCAATGGGCAGCCATCCAAGGCACTGGCACTGCAACCACTGTACAGCCATCCTCGCCGGCAGATGGACTGTTGTCCTGCCTCCATGGTGTGTCATGCATCCTGCCCACAGAAATCGTGTGGGTCTGACACCCAGGTGAGTGACTGTGACCTTGCACTCCCCATGTGCTGCATCACTGGGCACAAAGCCCCCTCCAGAACCAGTGGAAGAAGGCATACACTCACCCTATCCTTGGCAGGATGAAACACACTGGGCACAAAGCCCCCTCTAGAACCAGTGGAAGAAGGCATCCACCCACCCTATCCTTGGCAGGATGAAGCACACTGGGCACAAAGCCCTCTCCAGAACCAGTGGACAAAGGCATCCACTCACCCTATCCTTGGCAGGATGAAGCACAGTGGGCACAAAGCTCCCTCCAGAAGAAGTGGAAGAAGGCATCCACTTGAAAGACTGTGGCTTTGCACTCCCCAGGACCAAGCAGTGGGTAAACCACCCACTTGAGAGACTGTGGCTTTGCACTCCCCAGGACCAAGCAGTGGGCAAACCACCCACTTGAGAGACTGTGGCCTTTCACTCTCCAGGACCAAGCAGTAGCAGACCGCCCACTTAAGAGACTGTGGCTTTGCACTACCCAGGACCAAGCAGTGGGCAACCCACCCACTTGAGAGACTGTGGCCTTGCACTCCCCAAGACCAAGCAGTGGGCAGATCACCCATTTGAGAGACAGTGATCTTGCACTCCCCAGGGCCAAGCAGTGGGCAAACCACCCACTTGAGAGACTGTGGCATTGCACTCCCCAGGACAAAGCAGTGGGCAAACCACCCATTTGAGAGACTGTGATCTTGCACTCCCCAGGGCCAAGCAGTGGGCAGACCACCCACTTGAGAGACTATGGCTTTGCACTCCCCAGGAC
This sequence comes from Pleurodeles waltl, assembly GCF_031143425.1. NCBI lineage: Eukaryota > Metazoa > Chordata > Amphibia > Caudata > Salamandridae > Pleurodeles > Pleurodeles waltl. Next base: position 398,755,641 of record NC_090439.1, read on the forward strand.
CAAGCAGTGGCCAGACCACCCACTTGAGAGACTGTGGCCTTGCACTCCCCAGGACCAAGCAGTGGGCAGACCTCCCATTTGAGAGACTGTGACCTTGCACTCCCCAGGGCCAAGCAGTGGGCAGACCACCCACTTGAGAGACTGTGGCTTTGCACTTCCCAGGACCAAGCAGTGGCCAGACCACCCACTTGAGAGACTGTGACCTTGCACTCCCCAGGACCAAGCAGTGGGCAGACCACCCACTTGAGAGACTGTGGCCTTGCACTCCCCAGGACATCGCAGAGGGCATGGAGCCCCCTCCAGGAGCAGTGGTGTTGTACCATCTTCCGGCTGAGGTGCCCCCCCATTCCCCGCCCCCCTGAGGTGCCTGTGTGTTTTTGACCTGATGCCCCTGCAGTGTTCTCTCCGTATTGAGGCAGGAGTTAAATGTGGGCTTGGCCTATGTGTTTTGGCCCAGTGGGCCACGGACATTTTGAGTGGGCATTGTCCTGACTTTTGTATATATTGTAAATACTGTTTTTGAATTCTGAACGTATATCTAACCATTTCTAATATTACACTCATTTGACTCCATTACTTTTGTCCTTACGTTATTCCACAGGGTTACAGGGTGTATATTTAATGTTGTTGCATGTGTTTGTGTGTATGGTGTTGGGGGTGAGGGTGGGGGTGGGGGTGTTGCATATTGCGTGTGTGTGTCACTCTCTTTTTCCTCCCTCCCTCCCCTTTGTGCTAGGTGCGGTACTCACTGTGGTCGTCGTCACCGGTGTTGGTGCTCCTGGTGTATGAGCAGATACACCAGCATGGGGAAGACCTGCAGCTCGGGCTCCATGGCATCGTGGTTCTTCCTTGAGTGTCGAGAGGTGAGTTGTTTCCCTTCAGAACACTCTTTCCGTCGTGCTTTTGATGGCGTTGGTACCGCCCCGAAAAGGTGACGGATAGGCCTCTTGTAATACAGTGGGTGGAACCTTGTCTTCCACCTGGCTGTTGGAGGTTACTGCTGTCGTGTTTGTTGCTACCACCGTGACTGTCGGAGTGTTAAAGTGGCTGTATGTGTTGGCGGTTTCCGCCGTGGTCATGATTCAATTTATTTTACCTCCGGCCTGTTGGCGGTGTTACTGACGCTTTAGCACCGACCGCCAGGGTTGTAATAAGGCCCTAAGGGCCAGATGTATCATCACGGCCCTTTGCGATTCGGTAATAGCGATTTTTGCAAAGTGCCATGTATCACATTTGCGATTCGGTAATAGCGATTCTTAAAAATCGCAAATGCTATTACCGAATCGCAAATTGCAATACCGGCCCCATTCGCAGCTATGGGCCTGTTGGCCCATAGCTGCAAATTTTTTGCATTTCCAAAATTGCAATTTCTGAACCAGAAATTGCAATTTTGGAAATGCAAATCCCCAGGGTGCTGGGGGCCTATGGCCCACTCTGCTGCACCCCAAAAATGTTTTGGGGGACATGTAATGTGCACACATGCCAAAAGGGCATGTGTGCTTTACATGTTCAATTAAAAAAATTTAAATGCATTTTTAAATTTTGCACCAGGTTACCACCTGGTTGCAGTCCATGGTATTTTGCATGTGCAAAATGCCATTCTGCGAAAAATCGCAATTTGTGATTTTTTGCAGCATAGCCTTGCGATGTGGATTTTGCGAATCGCAAATTGAGATTCGCATAACCCAGGTCGCAACGCAAAAAAACACAATTTTAGCGATTTCTGCCTTTCATGCATTGCAGACCACTGTTTTGCACTCGCAAACGGCCGAATTTACCGATTCGCACCGTTTGGAGTGCAAAACATTTTCATACATCTGGCCCCAAGTTCCTAGAAGATTGGTAGGTCCAAGTCCTTGTAATGTCACTCCTGGGAATATATTACTAACTGCCACATTTCACGCTTTACCTGGCTGGTGTGTTTGAGAATGCATATATAACCATTGTGTGGGCATGGCATGGCATGTTCAAGCAGCCTCCCTCTGGTGCAGAGAGAGCCAATGCAGTGATTTGCAAAACTCTGTGTCAATCATTATTAACAACACTTTCCCGCACCTATACCAGCTGGCCTTTTTATGGCTCAAACAATATGTAAACACATATCTGTAGCACAGCTAGCATGGGGCACTCTGCAAGCCCCACACATATCGTTTCAGACTTATAGCTTTGAGCGCAGATGTGTTTTTGCCACCACATCACATGGGGACCTTGTCTAGCTGTGTCTGCAAAAAAATGACTCTCCCATTTGCCGCACTTTAATTAGAGCTTATTTTGTAGTAAAGATCCAATAAATCTGTCAGATGTGTGACACATACGCTATAATATGGGTGAGCCAGACTTTCTCTGGCCTTCACTAAGTATGTGTTGCCTCTGTAACACATCTCATGGCAGGATTTCTGACAGACTGAATGAATGAAGATATTGGGCAGAATAGGGAATACAATAACGTGACAAATAGGCCCCTGGAGCAGTCTTCACATGTACATGTGACTGTGGGGGAAATTTGTGTGTTTCTCCCAGTCACGGTTCGATCCATTTATGTGTGATCAGAATGCTCCTGTTTCCAACCTTGCTTTTCTCCTATTTTGCCTGCTGTTCCCCAGGTTGGGTGAAGAGGGGTGCTCATGCACTCATTGAATCAAGACTCACTACACAGGCCATGTGCTGGCCCAACAGTCATGAAGAGACATGGACATGAACAAATTACACCCAGCAAGAATCACGACCTGGACACCACCCTCTGTCAAGCAGACCTGTCAAGTGGTGCCAACCCAGTCCACAACTGTGCCAAGTACAATTCAACATAGGATGTAGTGAGGCACATATTACATAACTGCAGCATCACCTCAGCTATCAAAGTCCCCTAGGCCTCAATCAAACCACTAAAAGAAGATCATTTAGTAAATGCCTCAATATATTACGATATTTATTCATATTAAATTGTCACTCAGGATGTCACATGTAAGATGGCATCATGTCACAGATAAGCATACTATGACCAGGGAAATGTCTCACATAACCGACCTTTGAACTTGTCTGCCATAAATGTTGGACCAATGGAGGTGTGTACAAGCTGTGACAAGCACTGGCATCTACATTAGATCCTACAAATTGGGCCTGTAGCATGGGTCAGAAACCACACGACGCCCCTGTTGCATGGTGCATTGTACCCGATGTACCGGATGTAACCCACGCATTGAGATCAATGCATGTATAAAATAGTATAAATGCCAATGCCCTGTGCATTCATAATTCAAAAAAGCTGCATTTGTCAAAAATGGGCAAGACCTCAGCCAGAAAATGATGCAATGGGTGTGGCAGGCTGCATGCTAATAAGTGTAAAGTTACTTTCATTTTCTTAATCTCTGTTAGTCTGTGTTGGGTGCTGATGGTGTTAGAGAGTGGCTCTGAGGTTGCTGGTTGCTTGGTTTTGTCTGTGTGTGCTATTCGTCTATATTGTGTCTTTGTCATACCTTTTTGTCCTTTTGTATAATTTTGTCTCACTGTTTTCATTGTATTGTTGGGAGGCTGTATTTTGGGGGTATTTCTTTGAGGGGTAGTTACAGTAGTTGGGGTGTTTAGCTTTTTTAGAGGGTTTGTCAGAGGGAAAAGGGCATTTCGGGGAGGGGGACAAACTTTAACGAGCCAGAGTTGGGAGGACTATCTGGTTAGTGATGCACTACATGGCCAGGTTGGTGGAGACTGGGGGCAGGGTCATCTAAGAATACCCTGCTAAAGATAAACAATGATTTATGGGAGCTCATCCGCTGGACCATCAGACGACTATCAAGAAAGATTAGACCTCCAGACAGATGAAGCATAGGTTGGCTGATATGCTGGCACAGGAGACCAATCTGATTGACCTCTTTGGACTGGAGACTGGTGGACCTGTAGGTATGTATGGTTGTTCCTTCTGATGTTTGTGATGTGCTAATTTTTTTAATGCAAAACATAAACATGAACTGCACATTTTTTTTCAATTTATTGTTACTGATTGCAACATCCAAGATGTATATCGAAATGTGAGGATATCATGGATAGAATTAAATTAAGGGAACTTTGGGGTATGCCTATGAGAGCCTTGTGGGGCAGTTGCATCACTTTTAGTGATGCAGCACTGGTCCAAACCTCTCAATCATATCTATGAGTCCCCACAAAGCCACTTTGTGTGGCCTAGTGTGGCTTCATAGATATGGAGTAAGGCAAAGCAGCGCAAATTGCTGCGTTGGTTTACTTTGCATTAGGAAGGCCTTCCATGGTCGTTGTGGTGGATGATCCCCTGCAACATCCATGGATTGTTATGTGTCACCAAATTTTAGCGGTCATGTAAACCTAGGGATGTGTAAAAACCTTATACCTCCCCAGAGGAGAGACAACAAGGAGAATTTTCTTTATTTCTCCATGTTTTTCCTCATTCCAGGTGTACTACATTCTGCAGTACACGTAGAATGAGGAAAACGCCTCCAAGGATTGTTTTGCTACAGGAAGGTGCTGTATCCTGCACCAAACTATTTCCTGTATGTAACACAGACATTCTTGCACCATTGTGGGAAGGTACCTGTGATGGTGCTAGTCTTTTAAAATGGCGCCAGCCCATGGGGTGAAGAAAGAAATGTGCCATATGCTATCCATATGGCACAATCCTGCCCTTTCACTTTGATGCAGGGCAGTGCAGCTAGGTGTCATGTACAATGTAGTCTGACATGATGCTGCCCAGCATAACTAAATACATCACATGCCTGAGGCATGCTTCAGGCATGTGAAGATGGATACATCTGAACTACATCATTCAGACAGTTCAGGCCTGCAGGCTGACTAGCTGCACCCAATGATTTTGCCATAATCAGATATGTTTCTCTAAGCTGTTATGTAAATATGAAATACTGGGATAGCATAGTTTATAAGATGCACCTTTAAGTATATCCTAAAGCACTGTTTACAATGCTACGTTCCAAATCATGTTTACAAGGGGGACATCGACCATTCACCCAAGGGGAGGTGGATTATTCCATGATCCCAATGCTACCAGTAAGTGTTATGAGTAGATGCGTGTTAAATGTTTAAGGCTGTGTGTGTTCTAAGTGACATGTAGCATTGTGATGTGTTTTTGGGAGGTAATGATCACCTACTAACATACTGCTGTCAGTGTGGCAAACACAACAGAACCCGCCCACAGATTAATTGTGAATGAACAAGGAAAATCTCCATTGTGAATGTAGGGTGTATTTAAGCAGGTGCACATGATGTAAGCATATTTCCATTTTGTTAATGTATGCACACCTCTAGTCATGTGGCTTTGGGCACACTAACCATCACCTGTTACAGAACCTGCATGTGTTCAACAAAAACACATTAGCTCGTACAAAAAAGGCACTTAGCTATATAATTGTTTCAAAATATGTAGTGGCACACTGAAATGTGTGCTGCTAAGAATGTCTAGCTAGGGGTCCTTTGCATGTGCCTAAAATTGTGTTTGACATAGTTACAGATGATGTGCAATATGTTCACAAATACACTGATAGTAAGCATGTACAGGCAGTTATGATGGTATCAGAGCCACACAGTGGTGAATATGCCATGTGTTTCATTAACATGCAGAATCCTGAGTCGTCATACTTTAGATCTCTCCAGCTAAACATATACCTGTTTCACTGATCATAGGGGTAGGCAAACACATCTGCTGTGTTACAACTTATTTATTTGTAGACAACATACCTGTCCCTGTAGCAGTCAATAGACAAAATGCAAACTTGCTTAAAAATGATGTGAGTGTCAGCAGGGTAGCCATCACAAACTAACCTATTTTGCTTTTTGATATTTGTGACAGTTTTTGACATGGAGAAATAAATCTTTCAAAATGTTAATTATCCATGACAGGCAACAAATGACATGGCAACATGTGTGTCTATTTATGTGCTTGTACATCATTATGTTGGTACTTAAATCTTCTATTTCTTGTCTACCATGTGGTATGACTGTTGTAATGCAGCCTCAGCGGTACTTGAGCCTTCCTCAAAGTCATGGTGCAAGGGCCCCTGCAATAAATGCAACAAAGTTCTTGATCAGATGTGTACTCCAGCATGCATACACACACTACTGAGAAACATTGTCAAAATCATGTTGTGTGCAGCTAAATGCAGGCTTGGGAAGAAGTTTAAATATGAATCAGTATGTTTTGGGCTACAAGTTTCAACCAGAAGGCACATTTCACATTTCTCTATATTTTCTTGGGGGTACATCATTTAAAACCATCTCAATCATGTTTTCCTGGAGATAAATGGCATACACATATCCATGTATGGGTTACCAGAGAATAACTAAGTGAAGTCATCAATGCATGGTGGCTTTTGTGACTCCAGGTGGGGTATACAAAATAGAAACACACTACCTGGATTGCATCACCTTAACCAAGTTCACGTGTGTGTGTGTAAAAGGCTCTTCCCACTTGTATAATGCAATCCCTCAACCCCTCTAGACATCATCATGAGTGTGAATCATTGTTAGGTATGATACGGTGTAATCTGATTGTGAGCATATTTACATAATGTTTACCTACACAGATAGCAGCAGACTCTGTTTTCCTTGCTCAAATAGGAGATGTTCATGTAGTGACAGTATATTGTTCGTATAGCCATCTCGATTTTGTGATTTGGCCTGGTCAGACACATATGATTGCGGCATAATGTCAGGCTATTTTCACACACTTCATGTACATGTATAATTTGTGCTAACCCCGATAACCTGACAGCAGAAGACCTCAAGACCTTTGAAAGGTGTAGGGACTGATACTGCCATACCAAACGTGTTACGAAGGGGTAGAGAAAAATGGAAAAATACTAAACATGTGTCAAGTCAGCAGGGTCATGGAATGTCCCTCAAAAAACAAGAGCATCAGCAGCCCAAACCACCTCAACAATACCAATCACAGGCAGTGCAAGCCAACAACAGCCACCCCATCCCAGCCCACATCCCGGTGGCTATATCAGCAGCAACACAGATGAAAGCCACATGGGCCATGAGGGCCAGGTATAGGAGTGGCTCCCTGTTTAAGTATTTCATTCTGCAGGAATGTAAAAAATTACCAGGTACCTTGATGAAATCAATAGGGAGCAGGCTATGCTGCCACACGGCAGGGCACTATTGAGAAGGTCCTGGTACAGATCTCCTAACTTCTGTTACTTTTGTTTTGGACTATGTTTTTGTTGGGGTTGGGGATTTTGATTTAGGTAATATTTGAATACGTAGATAGAAATGGAGTTAGTTAGTGTTTAGGAAAGGTTTAGTGTAGGTAGGTTTTCTCTTTTAGATGTTTTATAGATATGTGTTTTTAGATATTTGACTATTTAAATTAGGATTCTAGTGGGTGGGGATGGATGTGTAGGATACGTTTAAAATATATAAAGAACAATAAAACCCATAAAATATATATTTGTTTAGATTAGTATGTGTAGGTAGTTTATGTTTAGGTGTAATTGATGTTAGTATTGTGTCAATGTATAAGTGTTAAGGGATGTGGGCTGTTGATGTCTAACATGTCATTTGTGTTAAATGTATAGGATAGTTTAAGATAAGTTAAGTTAATTTAAGGTAGTGTTAAGGTAGTTCATGTAGGATAGGTAGGTTAAGCTAAGATAGGCTTAGAATAGATTGTGTAGGTTAATGTAGAATATGTAGGTTAATGTAGTTTAGGCTTAGATTAGATATTGTAAGTTAATGTAGGGTACATAGTTTTATTTGATACAGATAATATTCTATCATATAAATATTTTTACTACTTACATGACTTCGTAATCAATTCATGCTTAAGAGTTGTCATCATTGCTTAGGGTGGGTTGAGGACATGATATAGCTATTCCCTACATTGTTTGTAGATATGTGTTACTTTGTGTGAAGCCTATGGACAAGAGTGAGTCTACCTCACATTTGAGTGACTTAAGTACTCTTCACCATTCTTTAGGCATTGCGATTGGTACTCTTCATGTGAATTGACGCACAGCCCAACACAGATAGTCACCTACTGTTGTACTTTGTGTGTGTACAAGGTATTGCGATGTTGCATGTATAGTGGGGATGATTTGTTCACTCCAAATTACCCATTCCTGGATGTGCTGGGACACCCACTAGGTCTGCCACTTATTCACTCACCCTTACACCATTATATTAGTAGGTCACTGTTGTTAGCTGCTTGCAAATCATGAATGTGTTCCCCCACCTGCCTGGAAAATGCAATCATCTTTGGCATTGAATACGTGCTAAGTGTGGCACTTCATGCTGTGACTCGGGATGTGCAGCTTTGTTTCTGGGTCAGTGCTCTGGCTTCTAATTAGTCATTTATGTGTATGTTGTACAAATTGTACAATTGATGCCATGTGTGGTTACACTCACATTCAATGCATGTGATGTTTCTTAGGGGCAGAGGTACTAATTGACCTTCCATATCCCAGTATGCCTTCCAACACCATTTATCTTTGACACAGGACCACACATACTCATTACATTCATTTCATGCATACTGACATCCAAGGTCTTTTACTGAGGTTCTACATCCTTGTGTTGCATAGGTATGATGCTAAAATCAGAATGAGTTTGGGCACTAGTATCTGCATATTGTTAGTGTATGCTTTTCCATGAGGGGGAGCTCCACATTGCCATTAGGGGAGGTGGGCCTCATCAACAGTCCACAAATTAGTCAGATTAACATGTAGGCATACAAAAGAGGGACAGTGCCAGGTGACATAGGAGGTGGGATGATGATAAACGCAGGTCCAATGAGAAAGTGGGCAAGAGGAGCAGACACATTTTAATGGGCAGTTCTCAGATGGAAATTGATGAAGTCCTAAGAGGTGTGTTATGCCTCCCCTGAAGGATGGTCATGTTTATGCAGGAGGCATCTGAGGGATACACACATTAGAGGCAGAAGATGTGCCTCATCTGTATCCCACAGCATTTGCCTGTGCCAGCAAGGAAGGTAGCATGCTGATGACAAGGGCCAGACAGCTTGTCAACAAGGCAACAAGGTTTCTGTGGAAGGCATCCATAGTTGCAATATAGGAGTACTGCTCTGGCTCCATAGATTGGAGGATGGTGCAAAGGGCCCCCTTCTGGGTGGCAACCTCACCAGTGTCACATTGGCAGGGCTGTTGTTATTGCCTCTGCCTCATGGCACCAGCAATGTCAACCAGGGACTTTTCCATCCTATGGAGTGAAGGGTAAGTGCCTTTGATTGCCTCAGAGTTGTCCTTATTAGGACTAAGGTACCTACGGGCTCCCTATAGGGTGCTTTCAATGGTACCCATCCCTGCCCCCACCTTATCTACCATCTACAGCTAGAATCCTACCACTTGCATTTGGAGATAACTTGGGGGTCCTCGGAGTCCAGAGCTGAGCTTGGGCTGGCAGATGAGCATGTTTTGGGGTAGGCAGCTCCATTGGAGACCCAGTGATGCTGTCACCTCTTGCCTTGACTTGAGAAAGTATTCCAATGGAGTCCAGAAGTTGCTGGAAAGAGTCATCGTCCATGGGGGGCAGGTTGTCACCTCCAACAGAATCATCATCCAGGACAGGATGCTGGTCAAGAGGTGTTGATTTTCCTCTGAAATAAAATTGGAATATGATAGTAGTGATCTATGCTAGATAGTGACATGAGTCACCTTGTAGACATACACTTTCAGTTCCACATTGATGTGCAAAACATGTTATTTATAGATATTGTGGCCAAGTTGCACTCTAGCTGTCTTTCAGATGTCAATATCTTTATATTGTTTACACAACTACTGTGTGACAAGGCTGACTTTTCGTATCATGCCAGCCATTACAACACTGTTCCTTAGCTTGCTGGCCTGTTCTGCCTGTACAGGTAAGTTGTAGTAAGGTGCATATCTGCCCTGGTAATACCAATCTTTTTCATGATGGCTATACTGATTAGAGATTCATCTATTGACTTCTATGACATCCCTTCACAGCTGCAACACAAGTGTGAGACTATCAGTCACAGCAGTGAATGTGTTTCGCTCAGGCTACCTTGCAGTACACACATCACAACTCACCTCCTTGCAACGCAATGTCTCCCCAGTCACACACAGTGCTAGTTCAATGTGCTCAGTGTTGCTTTACAACCCACAAAGCAGATTAGCCTCACTTTGGATGCTCATGCATCACTATTATCTGTGCCATTCATCCCAAGGATCCGTCATTTTTTTGGGGGGTACCTTGGGACCTTATGACATGGTGCGCTGTACTGTAAATATAGTGCATCCATGGCATTTGAAAATATCAATCAATATAGCAGCACAACCTTTTCTGATGCATCACTGCCTTGTTGCATCGATGCATCACTTCTCATAAATATGCCCCCCAGTATTTAGAAGTAATCAGTTCAGAAGGTAACTGGCAACCTTGACTGAAGTCTTGTATTTCAAAGTAGATCTACACTGACGTAAATAGCATTTCCAAGCTTTCCTGTCATTTCATTTCATGTTTCTTCCTGAACAATCCCCTGAAAGAAAGCATCAAGACTTTAGTAAGCACATAGTAATCTGTCATTTTACAGTATGGTTTTTTCAATCCTATAATCACAAATGTTATACACTTGCAAACATTGTGTGCACCATCACACCAATTTCACTGCAGGTACATTGTGTTGCTGTTGCTTGCCTAATTTTTAAGGAGTGTTTAGATGTTCCAGATCAACTATTTTTCACATGGAATAGTATATTTAAAACTAGGGTCCTTGCTTTTGTCACTGAATTACTCTTTTAGTGTGTATTGTGTACTTGTTAGTATTGCCCCTAGTTTTCATTGAAAATATCTTTATATACTGAGATATCATTAGAGAGATTTCTCTTCACAAAAGCTGACATCCTTGCACCCAACTTGATTGTATGCGAGAAAGTCATTTACAGAAATATTGCCTGACATTAATATTGTAACCCACATATTATTTACAAAAATGTTGCCCAGTTGAGTGTTTTCTATTATTAAATCCAATAAAGCAATAATTCAGTAGATAACATCTAGGACAATATACTTACCCTAGTCATTCCCCTCTTTATTGAAACTATTATAATTGGTTGTGCCATAGTCAGACATTCCAACACCACTTCCTTTGAACTAAGCATTGGCTGCTCATCATCATCTGCACAGAGAGGCAAGGGCTACAGAGGCAACTTTCCATAATAGACCAGTTAAGTACATACACTCCAGTCAGTGGGGTAAATCAATACTAATTTTTATAACAGATAGGCACAGATTTACAAACTTGTTACGCAGCACAGCCTGGCACCCAAAGTTGCTGCTCTGCTTTGCATTAAAGGGAGAGCGCAGGTAAGCGCCTTATCTACAGAGATATGGCACTATCCTGATCTCTCAAGTGCTGGCACAGACTCATGCTGCTGAGCGCCACGTGCCCACCTTTGCACTATTGTGCAAGGGTGTGTGCCTGATGTATACCATAGGTCTTTTACTGCTAGGTTACCCTTCCAGTATAAAATACTATGGGCCTGATTTAGATATTGACCGACAAGCTACTTATCCCATCTGCTGAAATCTAAATTCCATAGGATATAATGGAATATAGATTTCGGCAGACGGGATATCCGTCACAAGGGTGACGGAGTAATTCATCCACCAAAATCTAAATCAGGTCCTATGGCTAGACAGATTTTTTAACCTTTCCTGCTTTGAATATGTGCTGTGCAGTGCAGCGCACATGCGCAGTGGGTAAAGTTATGAGAGATAAAAGCATGTCTTACTTTAAATGCCTGCTTTCACGTGGCGGCAATGTTTTAGTAGTCAAAACCACGGGTGGTTGCACAGAAACACCCATTCACCACCCCTTAATGCAGAGTAATGCAAATCAGCAATTCACAATGGTTTGCCTTAATTTTTCTTACAAACCAACGGAAAGATTAATGTGCGTTAGCTTCAAAATCATGAAAATTATTTTATGTCGGGTCTGTTATAACAGTAATGCAAACCCGATGCAAAACCTTCATAATCTGTCCCTTTTTTCCTTACAACTGTCAGGATTGGAGAAAAGGGCAAACATTAGCCCTGGCACTTCCCTTGTAATCTCGGTTCTTGGTGGTCAAGAAGGCAGTAGCAGGTAGGGAATATAAACATGGCTCCTGGATTCCTGTTTACTTTCATTGGTTTACACACATTTTAGCAGCAAATAGGTAGCTGTTGAGGGGCTAAGGGTGTTTCAAAGGGTTAAAACTGTGATTTCAGAAGAACAAATAATATGGGATTTCACTTTCGCTTTCTCTTCCGTTTTGATGAATTTTGATAAATGAGAATACTCAATTTCCCCAAATAGAGAATGAGATATTATAGACAAAAACCCTTCAGCCCGGTGCTGAATAGCAGAATTAAGAAGGTATCCCACCTCATCCAAGGAAGATTCTTTTAAAAGGTATACCAATGTTATTTACAGATTTTACATTTTAAGAAATGCAGTTTCATGTAAAGATATTGAAATGAAATCGATTATGGTGCATGATTACTTGCATACAATACCACTGTTTTGTTTGTTAACCAATATTTGAGTTACAATTTTGCCTAGAACAGTAAAACAAAGCAGATTCAAAAATATGGAAATCAGGGCCCATATTTATGAGGCCTTTGGACCATCGTTGCTTCACTTTCTGTGACGGAATGGCAGCGCAGACCACTAAATCCTGTTTACGAACCCACGCAAAGCAAATTTGCGTGGTTTTCAATGGCCCAAAAGATATCGAGTGAGGCAAGGCAGAGCAAATTGCTGCGTTGCCTTACTCTGTACTCTGCGTTACATGACCGTTGCAGTGGGTGTTCCCAGGCAACACTCATGGATTTTGATTCATCCCCAGATTTACAAGACCTTGTAAACCTGGGGATGCATGAAAATGTCATGCCTCCCCAGGGGAGGCGCAATAAGGAGAAATATCTTTATTTCTACTTGTGTGTTTTCTCTTTCTATGTGAGCTGCACATAGAAAGAGGAGAAAACTTGTCAGGATTGTTTTTGTGAAGGAAGGTGCCCCTTCCTGTACAAAAACAATCCTACATGCAACGCTGGCATCCTTGCACTATGCTGAAAGGTTGCCTGCGTTGGTGCTAGGCTTCCAAAATGGCACAAGCACAGAGGAAAGGACATGGATGTGGTGTATTGCATAAATAGGACACAGTTCTCCCTTTTCCCTCTGATGCAGGGCAGCACAGCAAGGTGACTTTCTAAGCACAGCAAGGTGACTTTCTACAGAGATACGGCACTCTCCTCTCTTCAGCACCGGTGTTCAACGTTGCTCCCAAGCGCCACTCCCACACCTTTGCGCCATAGTGCAAGTTTGGGTGCATGAGTCTAGCATAGGTATTGTACTGGAAATGTTCCCTTCCAGTACTAAATATTATGGCTGGACCAGTTTTAATTTAAAACATTTCCTACTTTGAATGTGAGCTGTACAGTGCAGCACATATGCAAAGTAGGAAAAGAAAGAAGGAATGAAAACATTTCTCCTTTTAATGCCTGCTTTCAAGTGGCGTTCATTTTCACACAAAACTCTTTCTATTATTTTTCATGTAATACCTGCCAGCCTTATGGCGGTCTTCCCTCAACCTTTTGGCTGCCTTCCTCCATTTTTCTGATCACTATTTTGTTGGTTTTAGGACTCTCTGCACTTTACTACTGTTGACTAGTGCTAAAGTGCTTGTGCTCTCTCCCCAAACGATGGTAGCATTGGCTCCTACCCAATTGGTATATCTAATTTACCTAGTAAAGTGCACTAGATGCACCCGGGCCCCTACATTAAATGCTACTAATGGAAATGCAGCACTGATTGTGCCCCCCACATAAGTAGCCACTTAACCATGTGTCACACCTGCCATAACAAGGCCTGTGTTTGCAGTTTCACTGCCACTTTTACTTGGTATTTAAAACAACTTTCCACGCCTTAAACTCCCCTATTATTGCCTATTATTATATGTCACCCCTAAGGTAGGCCCAGGTAACCCATGGGGCAGGGTACTATGTAAGTAAAAGGCAGGACATGTACCTTTAAGTTTTACATGTCCTGGTACTGAAAAACACCCAAATCCATTTTTTACTTATTGCGAAGCCTGCTCCACTCGTAGGTCAGCATTAGGAATACCCTTACATACTTATAAGTGGTACTTTTTCATCTGAAAGGCGAGGCATTGTCATGTTAGGTGTGGCTGGATTGGTAATGAAAAATCCTGCTTACTAGTAATGTTGGATTTAACACTGCTATTTTAGAAATGCCACATTTAGAAAGTAGGCATTTCTCTGCACTTGCTTCTCTCTGTGCCTTACAGCCTTTCTCAGCACTCCGTGCCTTACAGCCTGTCTCCAGTCCACGCCTGGATTGTGCTAGTTGACAGTGCCATTGTGCATTCCACTCAAACAGCCATAAACACAGGACACTCAGCTGCATCTGCATTCACCTGCATATTGATGGGTCTTCCTGGGCAGGAAGGGTGGAGTGGCTCTCACTTACTTCAAAGGCTAGTGGCCTGACCCCACACAAAGGATTGATATCCCCTCCTGGCAGACAGGACTGGGTTGAAAGGGGAACTGTTGCACTTCAAAACCACTCTTTGAAGTTTCCCCCGCTTCAAAAGCACATTTGGGTATATATTCTGGGTCTGTGACTCCCTCAAATCAGACACTTCTGGACCTACAATTGGACTCCATCAGTAGAGCTGCTGTGCTGCCCAAAGTACTCATCAGGACTGCTTTTCTGGAAGGAATGCTCTCCTGCTTGTTGTCCTGCTGCTCCCTGACTCTGCTGGAAGGCCTTTACCTTCCTCCACAAGTGATCTCCATGGGCTTGAACTGAGCTTGCCTCCTGCTAAGAAGTCTCAGGGCCATCAAAGACTTCACCTGAGAGGGAAAATTCACTGCTCCAGAAAAATCAACGCAACCCCTGCTAAATTGGTGCAATGCCTGCAGAATCGATGCAGCACCTGTCTTGTAACTGAAAACTCATGGCAGAGCCTACCGAATTCATGCAGCACCTGTTTCATCATTGCAGCGCATTTGGATTTTCCAAGCATTGTCCATGGGCATCAAATTATCCCTCCTCTGCCGTAAGGAGCCAAGGCTGGGCAACTGGAAATTGACGCATTACCTTGCTTGTGAGGAAAGAATCACCGAATCACCTCCTTGCTATGTTGACTTATGCATATTGGATTTTTGTTGTTTTGGTCTTGGTTTTATTCAGTTAACTATTATCTAGTTTTCTCATCAGTTGTGGAGTTCTTTTTGTGGTGATCTCACTGTGCTACTTTATGAATAATTGCACAAATACTTTGCACATTTCCTTCTAAGTTAAGCCTGCCTGCTCTGTGCCAAGCCACCAGAGGGTGAGCACAGGAATATTTAGGTTGTGTTGTGACTTAGCCTGACTGGGATTGTGGTCACCACTTGGACAGGGGGCATACCTCTGCCCACTCGAAACCCAATTTCTAACAGTTAATAGATAGGGTTTTGCATCAAAAACCGTGGGTGATTGCATGATAACGCCCATGTAGCAACCATGAAATGCCCCCTTGATGCAGGGTAACACAAAGTAGCGTTTAATGCTGGTGTACGTTACTTTCAGTCTACTTTCCAGCACAAAACAAGTTTTGCACTGGAAAGTAAATAACCAAAAATAATTTTCTGCCAGCTTGCTTCATTTTTGTGACACAAACCAAGTCCAATTATGTTGGAAAATGGGTTATTGGTAGGGCAGGTAGGTACCTACACCTAGCAACAAGCCACTAACCTCCACATAGGTACAGTTAGGTCTCAGTAAATTAATCCCAGCTCTACCCTTGGTAGCTTGGCATCGAGCGTCAAGGCTTAACTTAGGAGACAAAGTGTAAAGCATTCAAATATCACAAAACAGTAATTAAATAAAACACAGGAAACAGTTTAAAAATCCAAAACCAATTTATAAAAATAGCTTATATTTTTATCTTTAAAATGACACAAAAACGATTAAAATCGGTTCAGGGGAACCGGAGATATGAATTTTTAAAGTATTATTATTTTCTAGCGCTTAGAAACAAAAAGCGCCAATCGGGTCATCTGGTTGCACCAGGACCGGGGCAAAGTCAAACTTTCAGGCCGACTGCGATGGAGCCCTGCTCGGCTACAAGTCGCGGGAGGCCTCGGTTAAAAAGTTACCTTCTGACTGAGTCTCTTTTTTGATGTTTTTCTTCCCCGGGACGAACCTGCCAGTTGAATCCGACCTCCTGGAGCCCTTGTCCGGATACGCGAAGTCGGTTTCCTCGGTGGTGATTTTTACCTTCGGACTTAGTCGTTTTTTCGAGATGAAAATCCTTCGACCGGGGTAAACCTGGATCTTGATCCGACGTCCGTGGAGCCCTTCTCGGATACGATGGCTGGGAGGTCCCGGTCAACTTTTTACCTTCGGACTTAGTCTCTTTTTTGGATGTTTTTCTTTACCGGGACGAACCACGAAGTCAGGCCGGGTCGCGGTTGAGGCAAGCCGGCTAGAATTTCCGCGTCGGGTCGGTCACTTTATGGAGCTTTTTTAAAAAAATTCTCCAATCTTTTCCAAACTTCTGGGGCTTCACCCAGATGTTCTTTTAAGGTTCTTTTGGGGTCCACAGCTCACCCCAAGGGTCCAGAAGTTCTGTGATGGTCCTTGGGAAGTGCGGACTTCAACTCCCAGAATGCACCTGGCGCAAACTCCTTTTTGGCCACTGGACAGTGGTCAGCTGGTCGCTTTCTTGAGGAGTTGGTGCAGGGGACTCTGGTTTAGCAATTTTTTACCTGTAGCAAACAGGGAGTCCCTCCTTGAACCAGTTGAAACCAGGCAAAGTCCTTCTTGTGGTGAAGCCCAAGTGTGCAGCTGGTGCAGTCCTTCTGAGTGCAGGGTCCAGGTGCAGGCCAGGGGTCCAGCAGGGCAGTCCTTCTTCTTCTTTAGTTCCTTTCTTGTTGAATTCTGGAGGGGATCTGAGGCGTGGGTGCAGGTCTGCCAGTTTTATCCTTGCTCCTGGGTGAAAAGCAGGGGGGCCCTGGTTCTCCAATCAGGGACAGGGTCGTCCCCCTGTGATGACCACTTCCTGGGAAGTGTGGCAAAAATCCATCCCAGAAGGCAACAGTCTCTAAAAATCCAAAATGGATGAATCTGATTTTTGGAGGAGAGATCTGGCTGAGCCCACCCACTGGTGTGGCTAAAAATCATAAACACACCCCTCTCCTGCCCTCTCCTAATCTAATCAAGGGGGCACCTAGCTGTCTGGGGTTGCAGGATATGGGGGTGTTGCTGGGTGCTCCAGATGTCCTTCTCTGCCTTTGAAGACCAGTTTGGCAGCCCTCCCCTTCCTGCCGAACCATCTGCTGAGGGGAGATTCTCTCCCCCAAGCACATTCCTTTGTGTGAAGTCAGGCCACTTCACACCTCATTAAAGTAGCCTGGCAGAAGCTGCTGCAGGCTGGCCAATCAGAGCACAGCAGCAAAAACAATGCAGAGCTGAAATTGGCAACTTTTTAGGTAAAGTCTAAACTTTTTACCTGAACTGGTTATATTAAATCCAACAACTGGAAGTTGTGGGATTTATTATAACAATCAATTTGATACCAAATTCTTGGTATGTAACATTTAAGGAGACTTAAAAATTGAAAATAAAGTCTGCCCATTCTAGCCTATGAAGGCCATTTACTTCAATGAGGGAAAAACGAATTTGGCTGTTTTGACCTCACCAGGGCTTATAAATCTATTTTTATAAAGTCCCTGCTTATAGTTACATGGCACCCAGCCCTAGGGGTACATAGGGCACACCTTAGGGGTGACTTATATGTAAAAATAAGGTAGTTTAAGACTTTGGAAGTACCTTTAATTCCAAAGTCGAATTTGCATATAACTTTAATTTAAAAGCAGCCAGCAAGGCAGGCTTGCTTTTAAAATGACACTGGGCACCTCAGCAATGCACCTAGGTGTGCACCACCTATGCTGTGGTCCCTAAACCTACATGCCCTACCATATACTAGGGACTTATAGGTAGGTTAACTTCGCCAATTATAATTAGCCTCATTTGCATATCCATTTTACACAGAGCACAGGCCCTGAGACTGGTTAGCAGTACCCAGGGCACCATCAGAGTCAGGAAAACACCAGCATAAAGTGGAAAATGGGGGCAAAAAGTTATGGGGCCTCTGCAATCAGCCCCAGTTTCTCACACAACACCCCCCCAGCCCACACGCCCAGGAGACTCAGCCCAACCCTGGGAGAGTCTTCCTGGCTTGTTAGGCGAGGAAGACAGTGAAGAAAACTGGCTGTCCCTTTGCAGGGCCTACTCTGCCTTATATCCTCCTGTCAGGGTCACTCCCTATGGGTAGTGAAGCCATCCCAACAGTAAAAGGACCCAACTCAAACTGAAACTTCCCTCTAGGGGGGTCTTCCTCCTTTCTCTCTGCCAACTTGGGTAGTGAGGTGCCCACCTCCCCTACTCCAAACTTTGCTAGGGCAACACCTAGCTTACCCAAAGAGGTCACCCAACACTTGAGCAACCCCACCATGACCAATAGGGTCAGGGGGCCTACTTTGCTATTGGCCCTGGGGTCTGCCTCCCAGGCCAAGTACAGTGCTGCCAGGAAGGCTAGCACCCAGCAGAGGCTACTGACAGCTGTCAGTACCCAGAACCACACCCTAAGCTCTCCACTGACAGGTGGCTGAGCTGCTTTAAGGGCAACTTTGGGGTCCTGGCACCCCTCTTGCTGTCTAGAGTGGGGGGCTACCACCTCCTGTGGCAGACACCCTCCTTCCACTCTCTCTTCTGTCAGTGCAGGGGCAACACCTTGCATCTGGACAGCTGCCTGACTACTCAGGACTTCCTTGGGGTCAGGTGAGGCCTCACCAGTGCCAACTCTGGGCTCCCCCCTTACTGGGGCAGAAGGCCCTTGGCTCCCTGGAACTCTCTTTAAGAGTGGCCTACCCTTCCTTTTCTTCTTTCCTTTTCTTGGGGACCCCTGTCTCCTAACTGTAGGGACTGACTCCCCAGGACTTTGGGTGGGGGGGGCGCCCTGCGCGACCACCCCATCTGTGACCAGACTCACCTCTGGGAGGTCATTGCCCAGGATACAATCTAGCGGAAGGTCAGCACTGACTACCACCCTAATCCAGTCAAGGATACCCTCCCTCTCTAGGGGCACTATGGCTACAGGTTTGGAGGTGACCTCCCCTGTGGCTATCCTGACTTTCTTTGTCTTTCCTGGGACATACATGTCTGGGGTCACTAACCGGTCACTCACTATAGTGTGACTGGCACCGGTGTCTCTCAGGCCAGTGGTAGGGATCCCATTCACTTGAATGTGGTGGAAGTGCCTACTCCCACCCTCAGGGATCACCAGCTTACCATCTGGTCCTGTCTCCCAGCACAATGCTAGGAGGACTTCATCATCTGAGGAATCCTCCTCTATGGCTACACTGGACAGCCCAGTGCTAACCACCTTCTTTGGACAGGCTGCATCTCCTCTGAAGTGACCTGTCTGCTGACAGTCAAAGCAAGCCCTACTGTCCAAGAGCTTTTTTAACCCTGGGTCTAACTGTCTCTGCTGGTCAGAGTGGGATTTACTCTCCTCCTTCTTAGGGTTCTGGGGTACAGAGGGAGTCTCTGTGGTGGGCTTACCACCTCCCTCCTTAGGTTTTTGGGGACCTGTCCCCCCCTTCTTGGAGTCTCCCCCCTGGGACTTGACAACCACCCTGGTTCTCAACCACTCATCAGCTGCCTCCCCTAGCTCTCTAGGGCTGGTCTGCTTAGAGTCCACTAGATGCTGGCGTAACCTTTCTTGGATACAATTGGTCAAGATGTGCTCTCTCATGATCAGATTGTATAACCCCTCATAAGTATTTACTTTGTTGCCAATAATCCAGCCCTCTAGTGCCTTTAGTGAAATGTCCACAAAGTCAACCCTCAAGACTGGGTACTGACCTTCTGGGTGTCCCTGAACTTCATTCTATATTGCTCTGGGGTCAGACCAAACTTCTTGACTAAGCACCTCTTCATACTAGGGTATGAATCTGCCTCCTCCCCCCTTAAGGTCAGAAGCCTATCCCTCCCTGAGTTGGGGACCAACTCCCACAAAAGGGAACCCCAGTATTGAGGCCTAACCCTTCTCATTTGGAGTGCCCTCTCAAAGGCCCCTAGCCACTTATCTATGTCATCCCCCTCTACATAAGCAGGAACCACCCCCTTGGGTAATCTGGGGCAAACTCCCCCACCCATGGACACCTCAGCTTCTTTATCGCTGCTTCCATCTCTTTTCTCTTTGTATGCCCACTTTTTCTTTTCTAGGGCCAGCTTCTCTGCTTCCAAAGCTATGTATGCTAGCTGGGCCTCCAACTCTCTTTCTCTGATGGATGGGTTCTCTCCTCCTGAAAGGACCCCTCTCCCACCACTAGCTTTGGGTCTGCCCCTAGTGACTGTATCTACTGAGGACCGTTCTTCCTCTTCCTCACTTAGGCTCAGATGCCTTCCCTCCCCTGAGTGGTTAGAGTTAGCATCTTCCCCTTTTTCTTCCCCCTCTGGAGCTTCCTCTGTGCCTAGCCCTTGGGCCTCAGCCCATGCTGTCAGGGATTTAATCAGGATTTGCTTCCTGAGATCAGTGGTTGCAGGCAACCCTCTCTCAATACACAACCCCCTAAGCTGGACTACTGTCAGTGTGGGTAGGCTAGCCAGATCAAGCTCCATGGTTCCCTAGTTTTGTGTCAACAAAAACTTTTTGCAAAAATTGGTAACAAGAATTTAGAAAAATTACAAAAATTCAATAATTGAAATTAATCCAAATTAATTAAAATTAAAAATTAAAAACAATTTTTGCACTAGGACAATTTAAAGGATTTTTAATTTGTTTTATCTAAAACTGTAACGTGATATTGAACACAAGTACATGATCCCGTCGCTGCTTCCAATTATGTTGGAAAATGGGTTATTGGTAGGGCAGGTAGGTACCTACACCTAGCAACAAGCCACTAACCTCCACATAGGTACAGTTAGGTCTCAGTAAATTAATCCCAGCTCTACCCTTGGTAGCTTGGCATCGAGCGTCAAGGCTTAACTTAGGAGACAAAGCGGGTCATTCCGAGCCTGGCGGTCGGTGGCCGCCAGGGCCACCGACCACGGGAGCACCGCCAACAGGCTGGCGGTGCTCCTACGAGCATTCTGACCGCGGCTCAGACGCGGAAAGCCAGCGGTCTCCCGCTGACTTTCCGCCGCTCGTAGGAATCCTCCATGGCTGCGGAGCGCGCTCCGCAGCCATGGAGGATTCCGACTCCCCCTCCCGCCATCCAGTTCCTGGCGGTTCTCCCGCCGGGAACCGGATGGCGGGAGGGGGAGTCGCGGGGCCCCTGGGGGCCCCTGCCGTGCCCATGCCTATGGCATGGGCACGGCAGGGGCCCCCGTAAGAGGGCCCCTAAAAGTATTTCAGTGTCTGCAAAGCAGACACTGAAATACGCGACGGGTGCAACTGCACCCGTCGCACCTTCCCACTCCGCCGGCTCTATTACGAGCCGGCGTCATCGTGGGAAGGGAGTTTTCCCCTGGGCTGGCGGGCGGTCTTGCGAAGACCGCCCGCCAGCCCAGGGGAAAACTCGGAATACCCTCCGCGGTCTTTCGACCGCGGAGCGGTATTTCGGAGGGGGGAAGTCTGGCGGGCGGCCTCCGCCGCCCGTCAGACTCAGAATTAGGGCCAAAGTGTAAAGCATTCAAATATCACAAAACAGTAATTAAATAAAACACAGGAAACAGTTTAAAAATCCAAAACCAATTTATAACAATAGCTTATATTTTTATCTTTAAAATGACACAAAAACGATTAAAATCGGTTCAGGGGAACCGGAGATATGAATTTTTATAGTATTATTATTTTCTAGCGCTTAGAAACAAAAAGCGCCAATCGGGTCATCTGGTTGCACCAGGACCGGGGCAAAGTCAAACTTTCAGGCCGACCGCGATGGAGCCCTGCTCGGCTACAAGTCGCGGGAGGCCTCGGTTAAAAAGTTACCTTCTGACTGAGTCTCTTTTTTGATGTTTTTATTCCCCGGGACGAACCTGCCAGTTGAATCCGACCTCCTGGAGCCTTTGTCCGGATACGCGAAGTCGGTTTCCTCGGTGGTGATTTTTACCTTCGGACTTAGTCGTTTTTTCGAGATGAAAATCCTTCGACCGGGGTAAACCTGGATCTTGATCCGACGTCCGTGGAGCCCTTCTCGGATACGATGGCTGGGAGGTCCCGGTCAACTTTTTACCTTCGGACTTAGGGCCTGATTCTAACTTTGGAGGACGGTGTTAAACCGTCCCAAAAGTGGCGGATATACCACCTACCGTATTACGAGTTCCATAGGATATAATGGACTCGTAATACGGTAGGTGGTATATCCGCCACTTTTGGGACGGTTTAACACCGTCCTCCAAAGTTAGAATCAGGCCCTTAGTCTCTTTTTTGGATGTTTTTCTTTACCGGGACGAACCACGAAGTCAGGCCGGGTCGCGGTTGAGGCAAGCCGGCTAGAATTTCCGCGTCGGGTCGGTCACTTTATGGAGCTTTTTTTCAAAAATTCTCCAATCTTTTCCAAACTTCTGGGGCTTCACCCAGATGTTCTTTTAAGGTTCTTTTGGGGTCCACAGCTCACCCCAAGGGTCCAGAAGTTCTGTGATGGTCCTTGGGAAGTGCGGACTTCAACTCCCAGAATGCACCTGGCGCAAACTCCTTTTTGGCCACTGGACAGTGGTCAGCTGGTCGCTTTCTTGAGGAGTTGGTGCAGGGGACTCTGGTTTAGCAATTTTTTACCTGTAGCAAACAGGGAGTCCCTCCTTGAACCAGTTGAAACCAGGCAAAGTCCTTCTTGTGGTGAAGCCCAAGTGTGCAGCTGGTGCAGTCCTTCTGAGTGCAGGGTCCAGGTGCAGGCCAGGGGTCCAGCAGGGCAGTCCTTCTTCTTCTTTAGTTCCTTTCTTGTTGAATTCTGGAGGGGATCTGAGGCGTGGGTGCAGGTCTGCCAGTTTTATCCTTGCTCCTGGGTGAAAAGCAGGGGGGCCCTGGTTCTCCAATCAGGGACAGGGTCGTCCCCCTGTGATGACCACTTCCTGGGAAGTGTGGCAAAAATCCATCCCAGAAGGCAACAGTCTCTAAAAATCCAAAATGGATGAATCTGATTTTTGGAGGAGAGATCTGGCTGAGCCCACCCACTGGTGTGGCTAAAAATCATAAACACAACCCTCTCCTGCCCTCTCCTAATCTAATCAAGGGGGCACCTAGCTGTCTGGGGTTGCAGGATGTGGGGGTGTTGCTGGGTGCTCCAGATGTCCTTCTCTGCCTTTGAAGACCAGTTTGGCAGCTCTCCCCCTTCCTGCCTCACCATCTGCTGAGGGGAGATTCTCTCCCCCAAGCACATTCCTTTGTGTGAAGTCAGGCCACTTCACACCTCATTAAAGTAGCCTGGCAGAAGCTGCTGCAGGCTGGCCAATCAGAGCACAGCAGCAAAAACAATGCAGAGCTGAAATTGGCAACTTTTTAGGTAAAGTCTAAACTTTTTACCTGAACTGGTTATATTAAATCCAACAACTGGAAGTTGTGGGATTTATTATAACAATCAATTTGATACCAAATTCTTGGTATATAACATTTAAGGAGACTTTAAAATTTAAAATAAAGTCTTCCCATTCTAGCCTATGAAGGCCATTTACTTCAATGAGGGAAAAACGAATTTGGCTGTTTTGACCTCACCAGGGCTTATAAATCTATTTTTATAAAGTCCCTGCTTATAGTTACATGGCACCCAGCCCTAGGGGTACATAGGGCACACCTTAGGGGTGACTTATATGTAAAAATAAGGTAGTTTAAGACTTTGGAAGTACCTTTAATTCCAAAGTCGAATTTGCATATAACTTTAATTTAAAAGCAGCCAGCAAGGCAGGCTTGCTTTTAAAATGACACTGGGCACCTCAGCAATGCACCTAGGTGTGCACCACCTATGCTGTGGTCCCTAAACCTACATGCCCTACCATATACTAGGGACTTATAGGTAGGTTAACTTAGCCAATTATAATTAGCCTAATTTGCATATCCATTTTACACAGAGCACAGGCCCTGGGACTGGTTAGCAGTACCCAGGGCACCATCAGAGTCAGGAAAACACCAGAATAAAGTGGAAAATGGGGGCAAAAAGTTATGGGGCCTCTGCAATCAGCCCCAGTTTCTCACAAACATGTTTGTAAATCTACCCCTTAGTACTATGTTTTGCATTGTTGAGGTTATCAGCTTTTCTAGCCTTGTTTATTTTACCTTAAAACTACCAATGCAAATTTTTGAGAGGAAGGTATACTTTTCGATAAAAAAATACTCCAAATACGGAGAGTGTTTTCCCTAAAGGGGTGTTTAAAAGCCTTACTTTATATTCATTAAGCAATCAAACTCATATTCCATCCATTTTCTAAAATAAAATACATAAACAATTTGGAAGATATACATCCACATAAATTCTTTAGATAATTTAACATTTATATTTTTTCTGTACCCAACAGCAACATATCGCACTAATGACATAAAACGAATCAATCAATAGAATATAGATTACATCTTGCAAGATATACTTTTAGAAATAAAAAAGCATGGTTAGTTAGGTTTGATGACATATAAAAAGTGCTTAATGTTTTAAATATGATTTTTTGATTAAAGCAGCCATTTGATTGTGCCAATGTATTTAGAAAGTTCAGCTTTGTCCCAAGACTTTCAGTGGTATGAAATCCAGTCTCATATCACTAAATGAATCATGTAATTCATTCGCTCATGAAACTGAACGATACAAGCTTTAAACTGCAAGGAATGCTTCTTCAAACGTGTGTCTTCGTGATAATGCTGGGCACGACTGCGGATCCATTTCTTCCTGGATGAGGAGTGGTATGTTTAAATTTCAGGATGAAGCGAACAGGATACTAGACCTTCACATCTCCATTTAGGAACATCACTAACATGTAGGCAGAACTGTGCCCAGGACCTGGTAAGTGTAGAGAAAAAGTACATTGTTCAGTTCATAATGCTTGCAGCGTTTTTACATTTATTTACGAATGTCTACCGCCCACTAGTGGTATTAGGTACAACAGACACCCACATGTTTAATCTTAACTTAATTAAGGGCCTTATTTATACTTTTTGGTGCAAAACTGCACTAATGCAGTTTTGCCCCAAAAAGTTTTGCACCGGCTTGCACCATTTTTTAGCACCAGCTGGGCACCATATTTATGGAATGGTGCAAGCCGGTGCAAAGGGTAGGCTAGCTTAAAAAAGAAAAAAAATGATTCTGACCAGATTAGCATCATTTTTTGACGCTAAGGGGCATATTTATACTCTATTTGCACTGAATTAACGTCATTTTTTTTTAACTCTAATTCAGTGCAAAACTAACTCCATATTTATACCTTGATGCTAGACCCGTCTAGCACCAAATTTATGGAGTTAAAGTCATTTTTTAGAAGTGGAAACCTACCTTGCCTTAATGAGATGCAAGGTAGGCTCCGCAGAATCTACAAATGGATCCCGACAGAAACAAGAAGAACAGTGACACAGGCCCTCGTCAACAGCAGGCTGGACTATGGCAACGCACCCTACACAGGCATCCCAGCAAAAGACCTACTTCGCCTCCAACGCATCCAAAACGCCTCCGCCCGACTGATCCTCAACGTACCCCGCCACAGCCACACCTCCCACCACCTGAGAAACCTTCACTTGCTCCCCGTGGACAAAAGGATCACTTTCAAGCTTCTTACCCACGCTCACTAAGCGCTCCATGACACGGGACCAGCCTACCTAAACAACAGACTCAGCTTCTACACCCCCACCCGTCAGCTCCGCTCCTCTGGCCTCGCCGTCGTCCTCCGCATCCGAAGAAAGACCGGCTGCGGCAGATCCTTCTCATACCTCACCGCCAAAACCTGGAACACCCTCCCCACCAACCTGCGACAGACTCAAGACCTACTCACCTTCAGAAGACTCCTCAAGACCTGGCTCTTCGACCAGTAACTCCTGCTGCCCCCTCCCCCCCCCCCCAGTGCCTTGAAACCCTCACGGGTATGTAGTGCGTTTTATAAATCCACTGATTGATTGATTGATTGAGGGGTATAAGTTGTACCATTTTGCTGAAATAATTCTCAACTACATGCAACTACATGCAATATGTAAAACGTTTCTGATATGGGGAGTTCAACAACAAAATCAATAGACGTTCTTACCCAAAGCTGTGAGGGCATCAGAGATGATGTTATAACTTCATGGGTTTGGCTTTCTCTGTCATAGACTGAGCATATACAGAACCTTGACTGATATATCGTTGAATATATTTTGACATAATGCGTCTCTGGATGCCCACTACTAGTTAAATCATAGTACCATTCCTTGACTTGTAGCAATTCTTGATGAGCAATATATGGTGCATCTTTCCCATGTAAAAAGAGATCCCACTCTACTCTGATTTCTTAAATTCATTTGCAAACATAGTTCTCCATTGAATTCTTCTTGTTTGGCTTGTACTTGACTTAAATATTTGTTGACTATGGTAGATTTTTTTAACCTGCCCATTACGATATTAGGAGTAGGCATTAGTTCTCCCCGAACTCCTCCTTCTCCTAAGAGAGCACTTGCCTTGCCAAGATGTTTCCTTGTTCTGTAAGTTATTGTATACTGGAATCTTTTTTTTTTTTTTAAAAGCCCATCTTGAATGTCTAATGTTTAACTATTTAATTGATTTTAAATACAACAGATATTTATGGTCCATCCATATGGTGACCTAATGTAATGCTCCTTCTAAATAGTGTTACCATTGTGTGAAGGCCTCCTTAATCACTAGTTGCTCCCTATCATAAAATGGTGTAGTTTTATTTAAAATTGAAAGTGTTTTTTTTAATAATAAGCCACCAGGTGGACCGTCCCGGTCTCAGGATCTCTTTGCAACAGTACTACAGCAATAGCACTGATGCATCAGTCTTTTCTATGAGGGGCATCTGCAGATTTGCATGTCCTAGAATAGGTTCTGATGTAAATGAAGTCTGTTCAATAGTTAAAGGAATCTTCCTGTTCTTGGTCCTGCAGAACGAAGCGACAATTCTGAGTCAGTGCTGTCACAGTTTCCAATATGGTCGGAGTGTCTTTTATGAAGTGGCAGTAGAAGTTTGCAAAACCAAATAGTCATTGTGTTTATTTGACAGATGTTGGAGATGCCCACTGTAATAAAGTTTCGACCTTGTCTTGATCCACACTGATACATATACTATAAAATCATCACAATAAATTATTTTTAACATTAGTTTATATGGTTTTGTACTTTAAGTCCCTCCCTCCTTTATTTTCTGTGTGACGGTGTTGCAGTACTAGTGGTTGGCCAGATGAGGTGCTGAACTTACTCCAGGTCTGGGGTGGAGTACAGTTACTACTGATTTGCAGTCTCTTTTTTGTTGCATTAGTTATACAAATGCAGCATGTGAATGGCAAAAGTCTTACTTTTATTCGGTCGGTGCTTGTCTACCCTCAATCTCCTCCTGAACGCTCCCTAAACATTTCTCATTTAGTAATAAATAATCAAAATTTTCCAGCCACTTCACCTGCTGCTCCCACATTTACATCAACCTAGACTTACATGTGCAAAGATCTCCACAGTCAGAGGTCTAGGCACAGAAAAGATAGGAGAAGTGGTAGCGTGGACTTTCGCACATATGCTTGTCAACAGCATTTTGTAGCACTATTGTAGTTCTAATAAATATAGTACAAAATGCAGTTTCGGTATAGGCTTCACAATCTGTGACTGAAATGGTGTCATAACACTTTGTCAACGATGAAAGACTGTGACTAACCCCAACACTACCCAAAAAAAGGCTTATAGCTGAAAAGCCAAAAAGTGGCTCTGAGGTTACTGAGATGGGGAAAAGTAGCTCAACGGAAAAGCAAGCAGGTATACAATGAAGTTGCTGAATGGTGTAACACACCATTGACAAGCTACTAGGATGGTGGAAAATAATACCTATAGCAGAGCAGCAAACTCAAGAAGTTTTTAACTAGCAAAGCAAGAATTCAGAAAATAAGCAGGATGAGCCAGTGGGGAAATGCCCAATGGGTCTAGAGGGGAAAATAACCAAAGGGAACTAAACAACAAAGGTGGGAGTACAAAATGCTGAGTGACGAACTGCATGGTAGTGAAGGAGCCGAAACAAATGGGAGAAGTTGCCAAGCACTGACACTGACCCAGTGTCTGCATTGAGATTACATAGCCACAGCCTCCCAGACATCCCACTCATAACACAGATGTGTCGCTCAAGCTAACCCTCAGAATCCTGTTCACCATAACCGCCAACTCAAACCTCTTTTTTAAATTTTAATGAGGGCTTGAAGCCATCAAGTCTGACGGTCAGGTGACAAAGTGTGCCGGCCCATATTTACAATGCCATGCAAAGACACCTTGCTTGGCTCCGGCCTTTTTTTTATTTAGAGTGGCACAGCAAAAAGGCTTGCAGCACTACCCTCCGCCAACACTGAGTGAATAAGGCCCTAAGGGCCATATGTACGAACACATTTTCCCATTGACACAGAATGGGAAAAACCCTTTGCTACATCTGGCCCTAAGTGTTTCAAACCTTAGTCCTCCATCAGCTATGACTTGCATCAGTGATGTACAAATCATGCATTATAAATTCAGACCACATAGTATTTGGTTAAAAAATAGTTACAAGTTTAGTCATTTTAGTGATACAAAAGCACAATGAATCTGTTACAGTTAATTTCAGGTGATTAAGGTTTTCATCACTGCATACACTAATAGCTCACACCTATTCTAAAAATCATTCTAGGTCCACACGTCATCACCATAGTTTGTAGTACTACACCATCTGGTGCTCACCATTTCTGCATTTGGAACATCAGTTGTGTATATGCTTTTTAGTTAGTGACACTTGAGACACAACAGAGCTATTTTATGCCATCCCCCAGCTGAGAGGATCAGAGATGTAGTTCATGGGCCGGTTCTATTTATGACTCCCTATCCCCTGAAAAAGATCTGTTTTGTGGTGCCATTTTCCATTTTTGGGGCATTTTTTTCACTGCTACCATGTAAAGGAAGAGAACAAGGTGGGCAGCCAGGCCTCATAAATATCCCCTCATTGTCCGAAAATGATGTGACCATGATACCTGGGGGTAGATCCTATACTGCCAATAACTTGCTTAGTTAACCAGATAGCTACTGAAGACATTTTGGGGCAGATTTAAGAAAAGTGGTGCTCCACCTAATGCAGCACCACTTTTCTTGCGCCTCTTAATGCCCCCCTACTGCCTCCCTGTGTACAGGGTATTTAAAATATGGTGCACCATAGCGCAAGATAGGTAGCAATAGAGTCAACAATTTTTACACTATTGATGTGCTGTTCACAGTTAGCGCCAACATTTTGTTGCTAACCCTTAACAGTATGTAGGGGCCCATTATTATAAATAATGGTGCATCCCTTTTTAATGCCTACTCTGAGCAGGCATTAAAAATGATGAAAAAAATAGTGCAAAGAAACCTTTTAGAATCCACTTAGTATTTCATGTTGCCAGGGTCATGTCAGCAATTACAAAGACTGGAGCACCTCCGACTCCAATATTAGTAGATGGCTCGCAAAGGTATGAAATGGAAGGGATTCCAGTGTCCCATTATTCATTTTGGCCAACTCCAACATTTGATATCTAGGAAGGTGAACAACACCGCAGAGAGACTCTGGGAGCCGGACCTCTTTTGAGCATGCACCCAGCTAGTTTCTAAATTCCATCTGTAGTACCCAAAGCAAGCAGGATTCGGAACAAAACTCCAAAGGTGGAATTTTTCAAGGGAGGGGAAATGGCGGCCACTGTCAGGAATATTGGGAAAGACATAGCTAATGCACAGAAGAAACTCAGACATGTAGGCTTCAATCCCTCATTCAAGTTTAGAAGACAATAGTATGGGTGTATATGGAGGATGGGATCCTGGAGATTAGGTTGACAGAAACTTTCGGTTTATGGGCCGGGGATCTGAAAGAGCATGCATAAATAAATATCAGTTTAATTACAGAGGTGGTGCCTGGCAAAACACCCCAGTTGTTTTGGCACCTTCACTATGGTGCAGTCTGTCACTTGACATTCTATACCATTACCTTTGATTTTCCCTTTGATTCCTTGCCCCTTCAGACCTTTTGCCCGTCCTCAATGTGATACTTTCTGTTTGTCTTGTAAATCCTTCCTTTGCCTTCCACACTCTTCTTGTGTTTGCTGCTCTGCTACAGATCCTACCACCCATTTTCCTAGTAATGTCTCAATTGGTGTATTGCACCTTTCAGCAATTTCTTTCCCTACCTCTTTGCCCCTTCAGTAAGCCACCTTCTTCCATCTCAGCAGTCCTGCAGCCTAAGATCCAGGCCTGATTCTGGGTAGGGCTGAGGCTAGTCACAGTCTTTCCTCTATGATAAATAGGTAAGTCATATGATGCCATTGCAGGTGCTTACTATACAGATGGCATGTTTTGTAATTCATAAGCCTCTCGGTGTATTTTGTGTTTCTTTTATTCAAGATATCTGAGCAGTAATTCTGAGGCCATCTTGGTTTCTGTGGGCGCTGTTGGACCTGGAGCTTTTTGCAGGGTCACCCCTAGATTTTTACTGAACCCATTTTTGTTTTCATTGGGACTCTGTTCACACTTCCCCTGCTAACCAGTAGTAAAGTGCTTGTGTTTTCTCTCTAAAACTTGTTAAATTGACATTTACCTAATTGGTATATTTAATTTACATATAGGTGCCTAGTAAATAGTACTATATGTAGCCAAGGCCTGTAAATGAAATGCTTCTTATGGGCTGCAGCACTTATTGTGCCGCCTACTAACAAAAGGGCTCCATAAAACATGCCTACATTTCTGACTGCAGCCTGTGTGTGCATTTTTTAAATTGACATTTCCACCTGGGCAATAAACCTTTTTTCAGGCCTAAGTCTTCCTTATTAATACTGATACCTCACCTCTAAGGTAACCCCTAAAGGCTCGTAGGGCCAGCTGTATGGTATGGCATGTGTGTTTATGTTTTATGTGACCTGACAGTGAAAAACCTCTAAATTCATTTTTCACTGTTGTAAGGCCTATCTCTCATATAGACTAACATTAGGGCCTATATTTATACTTTTTTTGCACCGTATTTGCATCATTTTCTGACGCAAAAGCAATGCAAACTTACAAAATAGAATTGCATTTTGTGAGTTTGAGCAACTTTTGCGTCAAAAAGTGACCCAAATGTAGTGCAAAATAATATATAAATATGGGCCTAGGTCTCCTTATTATATTTAAGTGCTAGCTTCATATTGTGAGCACATACAGGAAGGCTATTTGCGCTTAAATAAATTGTAATTTAAAAATAAAAATCTTTCCAATATTAAAGTCAGATTTCTTTTAAAGGTATTCTGAATTTACCACTTTTAGAAAGTTGACATTTTTCTGCCCAAACCAAATGTGCCTTTCTTCTCTGTCCTGGGTCACCTGACTGTGAATAGCTCTGCAGTTGTGTATTGCTTCCAGATAGCGAGACAAATGTAGACTTGGTGTGAGCAGAGAGGGTCTTCCTGACAGGATGGCTGGTGAGGAGCTGTCCCCTGCCCTGATTACATTTCAATTGCCTCTGCCTGCAGCATGCATAAAGGAATCAGGCACCAGGCCTGCTTTGCCTTTCCACACCCTAGACAGTTTGGATCCAGGACCAGGGCAAGGGGAAGAACTTGCCAGAATAGGGTTTGGGATAGGTCAGGGCACTTCCCACACAACGGCTGACATCTGGTATAAAAATGGAAATTTCGGAGCCTACTATCAGATCACTCCTGCACCTGTGGAAGATGCAGTAGAAGAACTTCCCTGCAGCCAGATGCACTTGCTGGAAGGACTACCTTGTAGACTGAAGAAGGAATATTTTACCTTTATGCCCTGAACCCAGACTACCCAGAGTGAATCCTTTGGGAAGATGCCTGTCCTCAACTGGGTAGTTGACTGACGGGGACACAACAAGCTTCAAGAGGCCTCCTTGCAACTACCCAGCTGACCGGCACCAAATGAACCTGCCTGGACCTGCTTCAGCCCTGCTGCTGGTCTGTGCTGGACTATATCCTGATCCCCAAGAGTTGTCTCCCAGGTCCTGGATGCTTGGCTGACATTAGTGAAAAGTCTTCCTAAAGAAGACAGTGAAGAAGTAGAACTTTTGTGTCACTAGCAGCCACGAACTGGCTCATTCATGTCCAAAATTGATTGTCCATGACAACCACAAAAATAAAGTTCCAGCCAGGCCTGGTCTCTGTGATGGCAGGAACTGTCCCCAACCACCAGCAATGTAAGACCTGTACATTGAGCTGACAATGACTGCCCATGATGATCAACCAATGCTAAGCTCCATTGACAACCTTTCCTTTGTGCTACAGAAATGACTGTCCACTATGCTTGACCTGCTCTGTGCACCAAACCTCTCCTGATTGCCCCCCCCCCCACTGCCAATGCAAACAGGACCCTTAGCGCTGACTCGTGAAGGTAATCTTTTCAGTGGGGCTAACCTGGTCGCTGTAACCGGCCACCACGCCACTGTGGTCTGCCTCAGATTATGACTTTCCTCCAGTCCAGTGTGACCAGATAACCACAAGGAGTGCTTTGAGATTGTTGGTTCTATTTTTCTAAACACTTTGAATCTGAATATATTGTTGGTTCTACTGAATAGATTTTGTTTGTTTTGATTGCATTTTATTTATTAAAATGTACTCTATTTTTCAAAATTGTTTTGGGATTTTTCTTGTTTTGTGTTTTCAATTTATTACTGCTTGTGTGCTGCCTAAATATTTTACACGTTGCTTCTAAGTTTCCTGAGTGCTAACAGAGGTTTAAGCACAGGTTATTGTAGTGACTTTTATGGTTTACCCTGATAACGATTGTTTTTCTTGCTTGAGTGAGGCTTCCACCCCCCTAATACCATTTCTTACAGGAACCATTATGAGCTAGTGTCTCCAGTGTCATTTCCCATTCCCCATTTTTCCCTGGTTTCCTAAACTACATATTATTATTTAGTACTTGGGTTGGAACAGGTAGAGGATTGGGATTGTCAGCTATACTCCTCTTGAGGATAACATTTCACCTTTAAATCTTGTGATTTACATGTTAGACACATCATTTCAACAGACATTTAAGTAATATTTAACATAAAATAATTAAAGTATATACTATATACCAGGATGAAAACATGAAAACCCCTGGCCCATCATCTTACCACACAGTTGTGGCTGTCTAGTTACAACTAGCAAGCACTATAAATGTGTTATGGCGAAGTGGTGGTTTGGCTGTAATAATCCTGATTTAAGTCTCCTGTAAACTAATTTAATCCTATCCTCAACAGTATCCAACAGGGAGGTGGGCAGATGTCTAGGATATTCTGCTTTGTGCTGAGCAGAGATGTAACACGCAGGAAATGGATATTTGACTTAGCTTATTTTGGTGACTTGCCTCAATCATGGTGATGCTGCCAGATTACTGCTGGTGGCAAGGCATTTGGGGCCAGATGTATTAAACGTTTTTGCGTTGGGCCTTTTGCGATAGCAAAAATGTATTTTGGTATGTATCAAGTCCAATTTGTGATTCGGTAACTTGTTACTGAATCGCAAATTGGATTTGCGACTATATACCAATTCGATATTAGGAAGGGGCGTGTCAAGGGTGTCCCTACCTAATACCGAATCACAGAGGTATGTATGATTGTTTTGTGACCGTGAATGCGGTCGCAAAACAATCACAGTTAACACCAATTTCAAGTTGGTGCTAACCCACTCGCAAAGGGGAAAGGGACCCCTTCCTCTTTGTGAATGCATGCAAAAACATTTTTTAAGAGCAGGCAGTGGTCCCCTGCACCACTGTCTACTCTTAAAAAATAAAAATAACATTTTTCATTTTTCTTTTTTAAAGTATCCTGTTTTCCTTTAAGGAAAACTGGCTGCATTTTTTTAAAAAACGATTGCTTTATTTAAAAGCAGTCACATACATGGTGGTCTGGTGAGCTCAGCAGGCCACCATCCCTGTGATTGTAGCCATTCTCAATAGGTCACAAATTGTGGCATACCTCTTGGATATTTATGAGGTAGGTGTATTTGTGAGCCCTTGCGAATCGCTATGTATAACTCCTGGAGTTTCATACATTCCAATAGCAATTACTTAATTGTGATTCGCAAAAAAGCGCAATTTGGTAATTGCTTTCGAAATTTGTTACATCTGGCCCTAGGAGAGGCCCTATGAAACATTAAGGTGTAAGACCACTGCACAGTAATCAGGCCTGCCAGTTTATACTCTCTGACTCCCTCTCTACAGGTGCTCATATTAGGTGCACCACAGAATTCTAAATGGGTGATAGTATCAGAGTATATAAATTGCACATTTTAGACGTCAAATATTATGTTACTTTGTACCATAATATCTTAGAGCTATGCTATAGTATCTGTACATTTTGAGGAGGAATAGCAATTGTATTATTTTTAAGTTGTATCACTATGTGTTGTCAGGTGATTTCTTACCATGTTGTGAAAGAGTTCTATTGTAAGTGGAGAGCTATCGAAAGCCCTCGCACCAGTCATGATTAGAAAGCATACTACTGAATAAAGGGAATCTTTTTAGGACTCAGTTGCACACAATTCTCTGCTCCAGCTAATAAATGTGAGACTAGCTCGCTCCATCTGCAGCTAACTCATGCAGGGATTGCTGAAGTATTTAGCTGCTCCTTTCTGCAACATAGAAAATGAAATGTTCACAGAAATGGTTCTGCAGTAAGTGTTATTTCTTTCTCAAGATTAGTTCCTTTATAGGGTAAGCAATAGCTCTGCAATAATGTGTCTCTGGTGAGAACATTTCACAGACGTGCAGTTGCACAGGCATTTCATGCTCATATTTTACCAATAGGTGTGAACTTTCTTTGTTAAGCTTCCTAAGGGGATATTTGTTACTCTACAAAAAATATATTTTAAAGAAATTGAATCTCCATCCTTCTGTGTGAAGGATACAAATAAATGGATCACTTAGGAATGAATGTGCTGGATAATGTGACTCTACCTAATCAGGGCTGCAAAACTGTAACTGGAAATGGAGTTGCCTACTTATATGAATGATTTCTGTTGAGATCTGCAGCTTCACGCTGAGTAAATGTCTTTCCACCCGTCATTTTATTGTTGCTTTAAATATAGCAGGTGCACATTTTTTATATTCACTCATACTCGATATCATTACAGAGCAAAATGCATTTACTAAGTCCATTTGCCATGAAATCCACTGCTCCTTTGCCTTTCACAACAATATTATTCTAGTTAACCTAAGCGATCCAATATTACACACAATAGGGCATATTTAAGAAAAGTGGCACTGCACACAGTGCAACACCACTTTTCTTGCACCCATTTGCAACCCCCTAATGCCACCATGTGTGCGCCGTATTTAAAATACGGGCACCATGGAGATAGTTAGGGGACTAGCATTTGAATTTTTTATGCTGGTCCGGCGCTTTGCAGGAAAAGCATAAAAAATTCTGATGTTAATCCTGCAAAGCGTCCAGAGGCCCATTGTAAGCAGTGGAAGCCTCCTTTTAATGCCTACTGTGAACAGGCGTTAAAAAGTGCTGAAAAAAATGTCTCAAGGAGCACTCTTAGATATTCTTGCAACATTTTTTTGGCCTTCATAAAGAGGGAGTGCCCCCTTAAAATACATTATGCCTGGCGCAGGCATAATGTAGCACAAAAGTTTACAAAGTGGCGCAATGCCATATATAGTGCAACGTTTTGGCCTTCTAACACCACATTAGCGTAAAAAAACGATGTTAGTGTGGTGTTAGAATGGTGCTAGGGGCTCCTAAATATGCCCCTATATCTGTAAACAAAAGCCTCAGAAATTCCTACTTTAGGGGAAGTCTGGTGATTGCAAACATGCTCGGACTGGACGTATTTTGACATTGGGCATTTCCCTGGTGAGCAGGAGTCTTTTAAGGTGTTTTGTAGGGCAGTCACTTTCTCCAGCGTCCCTATCTAATTACAACAGACACGGGTTCAGGAGAAAAAGAGGGCGGGAAGAGATAGAGAGAAGGAGAGTCATGAGAGAACGAGGAGGAAGGGGGCAGGGCTGGTGTGAACATTTTTGACTGGGCTGCTTTTGGTTCCCAGTCCGGCCCTGATTGCAAGGAATGGCGCCCATTAAGGCCAGAGGAGGACCAACATTCACCTTTAGAAAGACATCCCAAAAACTGCACAATGTAAACCATGAAGCAAGATCATTTCTGGTAATTTCAAGCGTGTGTGCACGTGCTGGAAAGCTCTGGATTGTTTTTTTTCACACAGCCACCATTTTGGTGAGTTAAAGAAGGAATGAGGCATTCATACAAGAACATTCTTATGTTTTTGCACATGCAAAGGTATAAGCTTCTGTGTTCGGGGAAAATATATATATATATATATATATATATATATATATATATATAGTAGTTTGAATAAAGGAAACTTGGACTCTGGAGAGTGCCCTACCTGGTTCTTGTGTGTAGCCAATTGTCTATATATATATATATATATATATATATACACACACACACATGGAGGTAGCACGTTAGATTCCTCAATTGACAAAAGCTTGGCTGGGTATCATCTACCAAGACGTTTGATTTGAGATATTCAGAAAGGTGACTGTTCACTTCCTTTCTCAAAATCTTGAAGATAGCTGTGGCACTAACAAAGAAATAGGTCTAAAATTGGATTCAATAAATGAATGCTACTGTAAAAGGCTTCTTTACAAGTTGGGCCACAAGGGCCATTTTCCAGACACAAGGTACTGTTGAAGATATGAATGAAGAATTACAAAGTTTCTGATTACAGACACTGGGATAGAGGAAGGTATTGCCTACTGAGAAGGTTATGCTGGGCAAGTTATCTATGAGAAGAGGGAATTGACTGGGAAGCCTACATAAACCTCTTGGCCACCATCCTCGGGCTGATCTCAGCCTCAGGGACCCCATCACCTGGGGCCCAGCTGTGTGAAAACGGTTGTGGATTCCTGGGGAAACAGAATTCCCGCTGTGCCGCTGTCCCAGCTGGCTCCCCGCCTCCTGCGGGAGCTGCCATGGCTGTCTCAAAGAGGGAGCTGCTAAACATGCAGCTCCCTCTCTGTGAGATCAATGGTTTCCTCTGTTTTCCTGTCTGCATTTCTGCAGGCAGGGAAACAGAGGAAATCTATGCTTCTAAAGAGCAAACAGCTATGTCCCAGGGACATAGCAGGAGCCTGGGGGGTGGCGGTCCCCAGGGCCATTATTGGATCCATGAGGGGGCCCCTTCCAACATTTCAAATAGCCTCAGGGAGTTGGTGGTCTCGAGGCAGGAGGTCTACAACAGACCCCTATCTTATTTAAATTCAGTCTTGGGGTGGCAGTCCCTGAGGCTGTGGGTGGGTATGCCCCTGCATTTCATTCTATCTTTTGGCCCCAGGAGATGGCGATCCCCAGGGCTGCAGGGGCACTGCACTCCCCCACCCCCACATTATTCAAAATTGGCCCAGGGGAAGTGGCAGCCCTTGGGGCGGGGGTACTCATGGCCCTCCCATGCAATGTAATAATCACCTTGGGGAGGTGGCACTCCCAAAGGCTTTAGTAAGCCCCTGGAACGGGCCCTGTGTACCCCCCTTTTTTTTCAATGCCTCCGGGACCTGGCCCACCCAGGGGCTTCAATAAAACAAGCACAGGAGCCCTCACTTGATTTTTGTTTTTATTTTCACAAGATTCATGGACCTGCCATGGTTCCGGGGGGCCCTCTTGGAGCTAAGGGGTCAGGGTGCCCCTACAGAGGTCCTTTTTTTTCCTGGGATTCAACTGAAGCCAAGTCCCAAGATGGCGCCAACACTTCCTTGTTTAAGTGTTGGCAGCCAATCAGGTCTCAGCATGTGATCGAGAGGGTTTCTGGCATCTTTGTGTCCCTATTTATACAAATGTGTTTTTTCTTTAATTTCTCAAAAACATAGTCAATGGAATTCCACCAAATAGCAAAAAGGGCTATTTCTAGGCCAAGAACTACCTTTCTGCCAAATTTGGTGTAATTCTGTCTGGTGGCTATTCCTGTTCAAAATCCCCATGAAAAAATGCATGGTGAAAAGCGTTTTGAGACCCCCCCCTTTCTTGACCCCCACTTGACAGATCACCCAGAAACTTTCTAGACAGACGTTGTCATAATTTTTGGTAAAAGTTTATGAAGATTCATCAAATAGAGCCAAATCTATTAGTAAAATAAAAAATGCTTTTTCAGTAGAAATGAGGTCTTAGCTATAGCTACCTAGTATATATATATATATATATATATATATATATATATAATTTCATATCCCAACAGCAGTTCTTGAGACAACTAAATAATACTGAGTTATATGTCTGTGTTGACAAATCAGATTGATTTGCAACAGAGGTATTTCAATCCTATAGAGGGGTGTTATAGGGACCAATTGTTAAGTTGGGAGTTGGGATGAGAGACAACTCCCACAACCCTAATATTGTATTTGCTCGCAAAGGTAAATGACAGTTTGACAAATCTCTTGGGATGTCCTATAGTCTTGTCTAAAAATAGTTTATTAAAGAACTCTTCAATCTTTATTGATCTTTTGTTATCTTCCTTTGTAAGGTATTTGAACTCCTATGTCAGAGATACTAAGTATTTTCTTTTCAAAAGATACATAACCTTCACTGGGGAGCAAAAGATTGGCTAGCTTGACTTGATGTCAAAAGTTTATACACAAGCATCGGACATGTTGATGGGCTGAAAGCATGTAAGCACTTTTTGAGACCCAGGAGTTTTTATCTGTTGGAGCACACTCATATGTTTTTGACAATGATTGAAATATGTCTTACAAAAATGTGTTTATGTTTAGAAATGAATGGTTCATACAAATACAGGAAACTTTGATGGCCAACTTCTTCCCCCCCAGATACGTCAGTTTGGTGGTAGCCTGGTGGGAGGAGCAGGTGCTATAGAGACGCAACCTGATGAATTGGAAGAACAAGGTCAACATATGGCTTAGATATATTGATGATGTGTTCTTTGTGTGGGAGAGCAGTGAAACTGACCTACAGGTCTTCCATAGGAAACTGAATGAAAATTAGGTCAATTGGAAATTTACCTTGTAGCATAGCCAGAGCACAACTAAATTTCCTGATTTAAAAGTTAAGGTTGATAATGGGGCACTTAGTACTGAGTTATTTAGAAAGAAAATAGCAGGGAACTTGATCGTACATGCTGCTAGATGTCATCCACCCAGTTTTAGGAAGAGCATCCCATACTGCCAATGTCTTTGTGCAAAGAGGAACTGCAGTTTGGAACAAGTCGATCAGAAAACCAAAAGGGGAATGATAGAGAGATTCAGAGTCGGGAATTATACTAGTGAGGCCTTGAAACAGGCAATTGTGGGAGTGGATAGGGAGGAATCCCTATTTAAACCAGGGCACTCTAGTACAGGTGAACGAGAAAGGGAAGGTCCACTCAGATTCATTACAAAGTTCCACAGTCAGGCTGGACGTTTTAAACAGATTTAAAACAATTGATAGGGAATTTTGAGACAGAACCCAATTTTGAAGGAAAAGATAGTACACAGTCATCAGGGCTCACCTAAAACTAATTGGTTGGAACAGGTAAAAGTTTTCAAAAGTGCAGGCATTGCAAAGCCTGCAAGTAAAATGGTAATATCCAGGAGGACATTGTACAGAGAATACTTAGGAAGCAGCGTATTCTCAGGTTGATCCAGTGCAGCACACATTTTTGGGTTTACATTATAACATGTTCATGTGAGAAATGGTAGATAGGTCAGACCACCTTTCCAGTAAAAAAGCAGATACTTGAGCATTGGAGGGCAATCTCCAAAAATGACCAAAGTTATGCGACAAACAAACAATTCCAAGAGGCTCATAACAGAGGTTGGACACCTGCAAGATACTTTGGAATTGATTCATCCCAAGGAATCCTTGGGGTGGGACTCGTATCACGATTTTACGTAGATCAGAAGCCCACTTTATACTACAGGCTGACTGCATAATTTCCCAAGGGATGAGCAGAGATGTAGAGATCATGGCTGGAGGCCTCCCCAGGGCTAGAAAATTGAATGATTTAGGTAGGCATTAGGCAATGAAAAAGGGAACATGAAGTCATTGTGGTTTGGATCTATATATGAAAGATGAGGTATTTAAAAGAGGGCACATGAGGTATTGCCTTGAAAAGTTGAGCCTGGTCGTGATCACAATGTCAAGCCTATTATAGGTATATGTAGATACTACACAGGAATGTGTAGGTAATACAGTACCCAGTAGGGTGTTACACCTGAACTGTTATGGAGTTCTAATTGGACATCTGAGTGCCATCAATGAATTGGGACTCTTGGTTATGATGATGAGATTATGTACTGGGACGTTTTGTGGAAACTCAAAAGATACAATTGTTCATGGATTATATGTGTGAGATGAAGGTTACATTTCAGAATGTATTTTTTCTTAAGAATGAATGTTTGTGAAAATTCAGTGAGTGTACAGTCACATATAAAACATGTGTCTTGGGCATGATTATGAAATTATGTACTGTGATTTTCACGTGATTTTTTTATAATTAATTTAATTTATTGGATGGGTTATATATGTTTGATGAAGGTTAATTTATAGAAATGATGAATCAATTGAGTAGAGTTAATTAAAAATATTTATTTTCTTGTGCTCTTACGCTGCGCAATGAGTCTTTGTCCCCTTTCCTTGCAGGTGAAGCTTTGCAGCATGTTAATGACAGTGTGAATGGACTAGGAAAACACGTAATCAAGGACCCGTGTGAGGTTGAAATGCATTTTATTTGTTTCCTTTGCCGGGAATAAATGTATCTTTTCCAATTGCAGGCCGTGTTAAATGTATACAAGGCAAAATGCATTCCAATGGCTTGTTATGCAAGTGAGGTCTAGGCATATGAAGCTTGCAAGGCATTTCAAATTGTGCAAAAGACATTTTTACCCCAATATATACCATCATTTATTGTCCATGAAGAATTGGAGATGGGGTATCTATCAGATCAGGTGATTTTATCCCCCCTGGCTCCCTGGATTCACATTTGTCTAACCCGGCTCTCAAACTAAAAAAGACTGGAAATGTGCACAAAGGCAGTACAGGCTAGTGGCCAACATGGAGTGTGAGGACACTGATTTAGCTAAACCATCTGCGCGGTCCTTTACTATGCTCAAAACCAGTCACACCATTAGGCCTTATATGCTTGGAATTAGGAATCTTTACCATAGATTTTTCTTGGCCAGATTTAGGATAAACAGTCTGCATTGGTTGGTAGCAAGGCCCCCAGTGGATTTATAATCTGGAGGAGGTGGGTTCTTGTTTGTGTGATAAGCGGTCAGCTCAAGGAACCCTTCATTTTGTGTTATTGTGTGAACATTACCGGGTCTCTTGCCAACAGTTCATCGTCCCTCTGTTAAAGGGAAAGTGGTTCATACAGGTGAGTCCAGCTCTGATATACCTCCATATGTTGGGCGGTGTGTACGCAATGGACCAGATCACTAGTTTTTTTAATGGCCATGATGAGGTGTAGGAGAAGGGCAGGTCCCCAGAATAATCATATGTGTCTTTTGAGAGATTCTTCAATGGTTTAGTATGGGGGGATGGGTTTTTATGATGTTTTGAGACGTTTTGCGATGTTAATGATTTCATTCGTAAATTGATTTTAGAAGTGCATGTTTTTAGCTTTACATAAAAATTACTCCTATTAATCCTGTAGTACTACTTCCCCTAAATTCGTTTGTGATTTGGCCCCTTTGTTCTTTTTTTTAATATTGGGTCAGAGCAGGTTAGAATTTAGCTAGATTGAAATGGATTTCAGGATGTCTGATTTCAAGCCAGCACCTCAAATTTGTGTCATCAGAATTGCTCATAGAGCTGGGTGACATATGTATTGATATGAAAGCCACTGGAGAGATGCTCAGCACTTCTGTCAATGGGTGCATGTAACAACCGAAGTTAGCTGGAGTGAGAATGAACTCAGATGTTCAAAGTGGGATCCAGTTGGTTTATGGCAGTGACTTGCATAGATGGCTGACTAATGCTTGTTATCCATTCAAAAACTATACACATACAAATAAATATATCTAGCACAGATGAGCACTGCTGGCCCAATTAAACAATCTTTTTAGAGAATTGAAAACCAAACAATTAACCAATGAATATTCTAGTAGCAGTGGTAACCTAACACCACTCTCTATGAAAA
Organism: Pleurodeles waltl; assembly: GCF_031143425.1. Classification (NCBI taxonomy): domain Eukaryota; kingdom Metazoa; phylum Chordata; class Amphibia; order Caudata; family Salamandridae; genus Pleurodeles; species Pleurodeles waltl. The sequence goes on from NC_090439.1 coordinate 398,797,934, forward strand.
TGTCCTATCTTTAGCAAAGTATAATTAAATATACTTTTGATCATAAAAGCAACAATGCATATTTAAATGGAACTGGATGTACTAGATGTACTCTGAAATTGAATAAAATATTGTAATGTTTACAACTCTGAATGCATAACATTTTGGAAATGCCTACCTGTTTTTGAGAATGATTTTTACATCTGGTAACTTCTTCAAATTTCAATTTACACTGAGTTAATTCAGTTTCCAAAGTCTTAATCCTCATTTCCAGAGTTGCCCGTAACCTAAAATTAGAAATATGTGGTGAATATTTGAAACATCAGTTATTCATTTAGGCCCTGATTTATACTTTTTGGGAAAAACTGCAAAAAATGTAGTTTTGCACCAAAATGTTTAGCACCGGCTTGCACCATTTCTGTGCACCAGCCGGGCACCATATTTATGGAATGGTGCAAGCCGGTACAAAGGGTAGGCTAGTGTAAAAAAAAAAATGATGTTAGTCGGGTGGGGCTGGCGGTATGAAAGAAGGGGTTTTGCACCAAAAAAATGACATTAGGACAGTTACGGTAAAATAAAATGGCTCTAACCTGCCTAGAGTCATTTCCTGACACAAAACCATCCATACCACATGACTCCTGTCTTAGAAAAGACAGAAATCATGCCCACCACCCCAATGGCCAGCACGTGGGACCAGGGTCCCCTGGGCATGGCCATTGCGCCCTGTGCCATGTATGGGGGCCCATTTCCGGGACCCTGTGGCACTTTAAAAATAAAACAAAATACTTACCTGTACTTACCTGGGATGGGGTCCCCCATCCCCCGCTGTCCCTCTGGTGTGGGTGGGGGTGTCCCTGGGGGCCTGGAGAGGGGCACCTGTGGGCTTATTCCATGGTGTTCCACCATGGAAGTAGGCCCACAGGTCCCCTAACACCTGCCCTGACCCAGCCACTAAAAAATGGGGCAAAGCAAGCTTTGCACAATTTTTTTGACCCCCCCCCCCGCTCCTCCCTCCCATGCACCATTTTTGCTCAGGAGTATAAATATGGCGTTATGGCCATAGAGTCATTTTTTACACGGGAACGCCTACCTTGCATCTCATTAAGGCAAGGTAGGTTTCCACATCCAAAAAATGACTTTAACTCAATAAATGTGTCTCTAGATGGATCTAGCACCAAAGTATAAATATGGAGCTAGTTTTGCACCGAATTAGAGTAAAAAAAAGTTATGCTAATTCAGTGCAAACAGAGTATAAATATGCCCCTTAGTTTTTTGTGTTAAAGAGTAAATACTGGGAAGCAAGCAGTTATCTACAGCAACCAAAAACGCTCAAGTGCATATGTTAAATTTAATGTAAATTTCATCAATAGCCAGATACATATTAGAATAAAAGTACTAAAAGGCACAAATGAATAGAAAAGGCTAAATAACTTTAAAGTATCCTTGTCCATCTTTACTAAGTAGCAATAGATACATCTACTGGTCCATTTATCTATATGACACCAAGACCTAAGCCTACTGGTTTTATAATAATAATATTGGAATAGTTCTAATTCTAAATCCATAACAAGCCAATAGCAGTTTGACATTGGAAACTTTTCACTGTGGAAACTCTCTGTCACAAGGCTCTTACCAATTGCTTGCACAGGAGCAGAGAAGACTATTCCCAATTCCGTTCCTAAAACACAATCTGTTCTCAAACTAAACTGAACAACAGAAAGTGCTCTAAGGGGACTAGGAAGATAAAAAGAGCCAACCTTGTAGTCACTGGTTCCTTCTCTCCTGTATAATTTCTATCTTCTATGTGTAGAGAGTGTTATACCACTAATTTGTGTTTTCTTATTGTGGAGTTTAGGATCCAGTATGACTATGGCTATTGCTCCTTTTCTAATGTGTGTATGACTTTATATGAGAATTAGATGTTCTTTCTGAAAAGTTGATAATCGTACTTCTGACAATATTTATAACCTTCTTGTTCCACTCCTTTCCGTTTTACTTCATAACTTGCCAACTGGTTTTATTTTCTTATTTTCATTTCGTATGTGTATATATATATATACAAAATGAAAATAAAACCAGTTGGCAAGTTATGAACAATTCTAAGTAAAAAGTAAAGGAGTGGAACAAGAAGGTTATAAATATTGACAGAAGTACAATTATATATACATTCATTATTTACCTTTTTCTTATAGGAGGTAGTTGCCAGCTCCAAGCTCCTGGAAAAACAACACCCAAGGGAAAAGGTGATAACTTAAGCTTCACAGATAAGTCTGGTTCAAAGTCTGTAGTTTTAATTTCCTTTTCTTTATTTTTAAAAACTGCTGACCTTTAGATTAATTGAATCTTTCTTAAAAGCCACTGTTAAGTTGAGGGTAATTGTTAAAGTCAAGGTCAAACCAGTTCACTGAAATGCAATGAAGGAATAAATGTTCAGTTTACAAAAAAACTGGCTTTCTGACAAGACACCTCTTGTTTCCTTGGAGATTAATGGCTAAGACTGTCTAACACTAAAACCCTCCAGGTACAATATTTCTTGTAAGAAAAAAAGGAAGGCATTGAAAAACACAGTAGCAAGACCTTTCTGACTGAATGAAAAATTAAATGTTTGCCTTCCTAGTCCTGGCTGCTGACACATGAATTCTAAACCCAAGAAACTAAAACCACCCTAAAAAAACAAGGCCTCTACCTTAACTAGCTTTCTTCATGGGGACTCTGGAGAAGGCTGTTCTCTGAGGAAATTCTTAAGTGAAGTGCACATTCCTTAGCTAGTGTGTGCTTCACATTCCATTCATGCTTGGAGGAGAGAACAACTAGCGCGCTTCAGAGAAAACTAATCTGGCAGCCATCTTGAGTTTCCAGCGCTGCCAGTTTATTTTCCACTTTTTGGTTTGTTTTCTAACTTGTTTCCTACTTTTGATATTGGTTTACGCTACACTGGCCATTTTCAGCAGGGCTCCTCCATAGGATCCTGAGACTCTCCCACAGGAAAATACTGGGTTACCCAATAACATTACAGTGTCACGAGACTGCTGCTGGCTCCCCTGTGGTGTTATGTGAATTTCTCCAAGATACTGCACAAAGGGCTTGGTGGAGAGGTGTATTTCTTCCTTGAGCAGAATCCATGAGCTTCAAAGCATCCCAACCCTTTAACAGGCAGATGTAGCTCACACCTAAGTCAATCCCCCTTTATTCTTCCTATGAAACTTGGCTTTAAATCCAGTTGGAAGGAGAGCTGTCCCAAAACTGGTTTGGCGTGACCACAAGCGATGCTTCGCTTATTAGCATAACCATACTTCTGGGTGAGCACAGGGACCTCTGTTCAGGGGAAGAAAGATTCTGTCATATTGGATTTAGGGAATTTTTTATATTGTGGGATACTTTACCATAAAACACACAGGAATTTCTGCAAAATGGGGAAGGGTCATCCCTGGAAATTTATAATCCATTGGTTAGGGATGGATAGAGTACCCCCCACACACACAGACTGGCACTGGGCATATACTGCCATCCCCAATTAATTCCTCAGAACACTCCTGGACCTTTAAAGAATTAGAAGGACTGCCTTGCTGTCCAAAGAACCTGAAGGTCTGGTTGCCTTGAACCTTGGACCCCTGACTTGACTCCACTTGTCACTTGGCTGGCTTTCTTTTTGAGCTACAGGGACACCACAAGCATCAACAGGCCCTTTCCCTTCTACGGCACTGCTGACCAGTACCAGCTAGACATGCCTTGGATAATGCTACTGGCCTCTGTTGGAGCTTCCCCCCCGCCTCCCCCCCACCCTCCAAGTAGTGCCTCCAAGTCCTAGATTCTTGGCTGGTATTAGGGTGTACTCCTCCTGTCCCCAAACTGCAAGAAGTGGGACTTAAAGATTTATTTTTTCACTTTCTGCCTGAATATTAGATGGAGACCGGGATCGCTTTTGAAGCCACAGTCATCAACATTGAATCACTAGTCAGGTTCAGGTTGCTGGTTTGCCCAGCTGAAGGATATCTGACTTCCAGAAAAATGCATAACTCCAAACATAGAGCGTTTTTTATCAGGATCGACAGCTAAGTCCTACAGTCCCAGGCTGTCCCTACTGGCCTCATCCTAAAATTAATTACAAGTTGTTACATACATAAGCAGGCCAAATGAGGGTAAGGTATTTATTGCAGGTGCTAACTACTGACACTGAGGTGTAGGGTATTTTTGTCGGTGAGATAGCCACCTGCTGTTCTGAATTTTATTCAGGAAACTAAGGAGAACATGAGAAATTATCTGACTTTTTTCTGCCAGTAAGGGGCATATTTATACTCTGTTTTCACCGAATTAGTGTCATTTTAAAAAAATCTAATTTGGTGCAAAACTAACTCCATATTTAAACTTTGGTGCTAGTCCCATCTAGCGCCACATTTATGGAGTTAAAGTCATTTTTTTGAAGTGAAATCCTATCTTGCCTTAATGAGACGCAAGGTAGGCGTTCCAGTGTAAAAAATTACTATATGGCCCTAACACAATTTTTATACTCCTGTGCAAAAATGGTGCAGGGGAGGGGTCAAAAAAATGGTGCAAAGCTTGCTTTGCCCCTTTTTTTAACGCCTGGGTCAGGGCAGCCGTTAGGGGACCTGTGGGCCTATTTCCATGGTAGAACACCATGGAATAACCTGACAGGGTCCCTCCCCAGGCCCCAGGGACACCCCCACCCACACCAGAGGGACAGCGGAGGATGGGGGACCCCATCCCAGGTAAGTACAGGTAAGTATTTTATTTTACTTTTTAAAGTGTCATTGTGGGCCCTGTAATGGGCCCCCCTACATGGCACTTGGTGCAATGGCCATGCCCAGGGGACCCTGGTCCCCTGTGCTGGCCATTGGGGTGGTGTGCATGACTTCTGTCTTTTCTAAGACAGAAGTCATGTGGCATGGATGGTTTTGCATCAGAAAATGACAGGTTAGAGTCATTTTTTTTACTCTAACCTAACTAATGTCATTTTTTGGTGCATAAACCCATTCTTCCATACTGCTATCCCAACCCGACTAAAGGTATTTTTTTACCGCTAGCCTACCCTTTGCACCGGCTTGCACCATTCCATAAATATGGTGCCTGTCTGGTGTACAGAAATGGTCCAAGCCAGTGCTAAACTTTTTGGTGCAAAACTGAGTTGGCGCAGTTTTGCACCAAAAAGTATAAATCAGGGCCTAAACCTTTGCAGGCTTGATCTGCCAATATTCACCAGAGGAAATTGCACATGGTTGTAGTTTGTTTGGGCAGGAATGCAGATTTACAGAAACCCTGATAATCAGGGTCTTTGTGTTATCATGAGCTCTAGATGTCTGACTCTCTGCTTATTCCAGCCTCACTCCAGTAGTCACATTGCATTTTGTGGCCTTTCGTATCACAGGAGCTAGGCCCACTCACATAAGTGGGATATTGTTTATCATGGTAGAAGTGCAGGAATTGGTAGGAATTGGTGGATCCTTGCAATTGCTAAACTATACCTACCAGAAATGTAAGGTAAATGTATGATTTTAGCCAAAGTTTGACCCTTGCTGGACCCTGTGCATATGAGAAGGTAGTGGAATCTATGGATGTCCAGCCGATCCTGGCTGCTACAAAGATCCAGTTTTCAGAAAAGGTTAGGTGTTGATAGGTTTCTCTGGGTGGCAACTGAATTTGAGTCCATTTTGCACAACCACCTACATCTCAAACAATTGTCACTTTTGATGCATAAAATTAGATGTCTCCACACTGTCATTTGGGGAATATGTCCAGCCATACAAGTAGGTTGCCTCACACAAGTGAGTATCCATTATTTATTTGAAAAACTGTATAAACACAGGCCAAGAGAACATTTGTCATTACCCACTGGATTTCTCTCCATTTTGGGCTTCTAAATGTAAGGCAGTGTGTGAGAAAGAACACATTTTTTCAGAAGAACTTCTGAACTGCATGATACTATGGGTACTCCCAAATTCAGAGGTGTTCAAATACCAAGTATTACTAAACTCAGTATCTTGTGCACATTTTAAAAATACACGTGTAGTTCATATCCTTTTTGAGTCATTCGATTTTACCATATCAATTGCTGCATGGTTGTTACATAATGAAAAATAATTATAAGCAATCTCAGTTGTTGGGTCTGGCTATCATGTGCGTTTGGACAACCAACAAACACTGTGGCCCTCATTATGAGATTGGCGGCAAATGCCACCTACCGCCACGGCCTCCAACATACCGTTGCCGTGGCTACCTACTGCCCATGCCATTATGACCGTAGCCGGAAATCCGCCAGGGGGCTGGCGGAATTCCGGTGATGGTTATGGCGGCCGATGGCGGTAAGGTGGCGCTGCTGCCAGCAGCAGCGCCATGACAGCAAAACACTGCCTACCGTATCATGTTCCATGATACGGCCTGGCAGTGTTTTGCTGGGGGACGCTGCTGCTGGCGGATGCTGCTGCTGGCAGCAGCGCCTTGTCCTGTCTCCTGACGGAGGACTCCGTGCAAGCAGTTAAGTCAGGTTCTCCGAAAGGAGAGGGGGGTGTTGTGTGCATGTGTGGGGGTGTGTGTGACTGTGTTGGAATGCGTTCATGAGTGTGTAGTGTGTGTGCATGAGTGTGTGTGTGTACGTGCATGTTGTATTGTGTGCGTGCGTGTGTGCCTGGATGTATGTTTGTGAGTTATGCAGTGAGTGTGTATGTATGCATGCATGGGTGAATGTGTGTAAGCGTGTGTGTATGAGTGTGTTTTGCTGTGTGTGTGTATGTGTTTATGTTGGGGGGATGGAAGGGGGAGGGTGGGGGAGGGCTCTGGGGAGGGGGAAAGGAGTGGCGGAGACCCCTATCATTGCCAGGGAAATAAATTCCCTGGCACTGATAGTGCCTACCGCCAGGTGGTACAGAAACCATGGAAACCATGGTGGTGGGCGGGGTCAAAATGCCATGCGCGGCCTAGTGACGGCTGCCGGGCTGGAGATTGAAGTCTCCAGCCCATCGATCGTTACCATCGTGGCAGTCGGGGTGTTGACTTGGCGGTTTGGCTTTGGCCAAACCACCAATGTCATAATAGTTGAGGTAGGTACCGCCAGCCTGTTGGTGCTAATAATTCCACTATAGCACCGACCGCCGGGGTCGTAATGACCCCCTATATGTCTCTGCAACTAGAATCATCTGACAGATGTAATGAATTGTAACTTTAGTAAATCAGCACTCAGGACTAAAATTACAGATAAAAACAATGTTACCAATTGCAGCTTTTCATACCTTTTTCCATTATTTTTTATTTGACTGAGCCTTAAAAACTGGCTTCGTTTTACAACTCTTCCTGCTTCTGAAAGCCGGGGAAATAGTGATCTTAGCCCAGTAAACCGTTTGTTGATGTACTTTTTAGATAATAAATCTATACTTTTTCTTGCACAGCACTTTCCCCCCGTTTTCCAAAATGACCCTCAAAGTTTGCTCTATTTTTGGTATATTTTGGTTCCTTCAAAGAGAATCCACAAACGCTGGGTACATTTATAATCCTGAAGATGTGGTGTAAAAGGACTCAAATTTGGTGTAGAATTTCTGAAAAAGATATTACCATGCGGGGGGTAAAGTGCGTAGCTTAGAAGCGGTTAAAGTTCTAAATATATAGGGGCATATTTATACTCCGTTTGCGCCGGATTTGCGTCGGTTTTTTTTACGCAAATTCGCCGCAAAACTAACTCCATATTTATACTGTGGCGTTAGACGCGTCTATCGCCAAAGTCCATGGAGTTTGCGTCACTTTTTAGCGTGGACACCTACTTTGCGTTAATGATATGCAAGGTAGGCGTTCCCGTCTTAAAAAATGACTCCGATGCATATGCGTCAGATTTATACTCCCGGGCAAAAATGACGCCCAGGAGTGGGCGGGTCTAAAAAACCTGCATTAGCGCCGGATTTTAGCGCCTGGGTCAGGGCAGGCGTTAAGGGACCTGTGGGCTCAGAATGAGCCCAGAGGTGCCCTCCCCTGCCCCCAGGGACACCCCCTGCCACCCTTGCCCACCCCAGGAGGACACCCAAGGATGGAGGGACCCACCCCAGGGACATTAAGGTAAGTCCAGGTAAGTATTTTTTTTTTGTGGCATAGGGGGGCCTGATTTGTGCCCCCCTACATGCCACTATGCCCAATGACCATGCCCAGGGGACAGAAGTCCCCTGGGCATGGTCATTGGGCAAGGGGGCATGACTCCTGTCTTTGCTAAAACAGGAGTCATTTCAATGGGGGATGGGCGTCGTAAATAAATGGCGCAAATCGGGTTGTGGCGATTTTTTTGCCTCAGCCTGACTTGCACCTTTTGTGGACGCCCATACGCCATTTTCCCCCTACGCCGGCGCTGCCTGGTGTACCTCGTTTTTTTTAACGCACACCAGACAGCGCCGGCGGCTAACGCCGGCTAACGTCATTCAATAAATACGGCGCCCGCATGGCGCTTCAGAATGGCGTTAGCCGGCGCTAATTTTTTTGACGCAAAACTGCGTTGGCGCAGTTTTGCGTCAAAAAGTATAAATATGGGCAATTATGCCTGGCGCAGGCATAATGTAACGCAAAGGGATACAGAGTGGAGCAATGCATGCATTGCGCCACTCTGTAATTACGGTACGGGGATTTTGGCCTCATTGGGCCACATTAACATCAAAATAAATGACGTTAATGTGACGCAAGGTGGCGCTAGAGGCCTGTAAATATGCCCCTCATTCTCTGTACTGCATAGCCCAGTTAACTTATCTAATAATCAAAGGAAATAATAAGCCATTTTCTGTAATCCAATGTGATTTTCACAATATTGATCTGTGACTGGTCCCCAAGCTCTCAAGGCAACAGTTCTATATTTCTTTTTAAAAGCTAATCAGCAATTCATAACTGTTGCGTGTTGTATCAACCACACCTTTGTAAATTAAATTTGAATGTCAGATAAACAACCAGGAATGTCAATTCCGACAATTAAGCACAGCAGCAAAGCATTGGCGGATGAAAATTAATATTTTAAAAATGATTTAAGCACATCAGGTAATCGAAATCTGACCAGTATAAGAGTCTTTTTATACAGGACTACGGAGATTCTACAAATTTGTATTTGATTGGACTTTTCTTTGAAATGCACAGAATAAAAGTTATGGTTATGGTTTTATTTTGAAAAATGTTTCTCCACGTACTTTTGAAAGTGCATTCTACATATAACTTACTGTTGTAAAAGTGTTTTTTTACTTCTTTGTCACATACCAGCACTTTGTGCAACTGCTCAAAAAATTTAGCAAGTGAAGTTAATTTGCTAAAGTGACAAATAGGCCAACTTTATTTGGAAAATGATTGGCAATTTAAGAAGAGCACATTTAACTCAGTTACGCCCAGCAAGTCACAGCTGTGAATCAGAAATCAAAATTATCAGCTGTCTAGAATGCAAAAAGTAGGCTACAGAAAAAATAGAATTCATCACATCCTGTAACCGATGCCGAATGTACTGTCCTGGATTTTGTTTCTGGCCTTTGAGGAAAAGAAAGAAGAGAGATGAGGCGCTCATAAGGCTATTGTTAGAAATGGGGTCTTTGGTTGACAGTCAGGTTACCACCTGTTCAAGCAAGGACCCTCTCTCTAGTCAGGGTAAAAGAGAATCACCCTCAGCTAACCCCGGAGTACCTCCTTGGTAGCTTGGCAGAGCAGTAGGCTTAACTTCAGAGTGCTAGGTGTAAAGTATTTGTACCAACACACTCAGTAACGCAATGAAAACACTACAAAATGACATAACACCAGTTTAGAAAAATAGGAAATATTTATCTAAACAAAACAAGACCAAAACGACAAAAATCCACAATACACAAGTCCAGTTACCAATTAAAAATCAAAAAGAGTCTTTAAGTAGTTTCAAACACACACTCACACTGTTAGCGTGAAAAAGTACCTTGGGTGCATTAAAAATAACCTTGCCCAGGTGAGTGCGCATCAAAAAGGGCTTGCGATGCGTTGACTGAACTCACAAGCGGGACCTTGCGTCGTTTCTCCATTCGCCGGGTTGGGGTATGTCGTTTCTTTTCTCCGCAGGAGAGTGATGCGTCGATCTGGTCAGCACTCTCAGGTGCGGGCAGGCCTTGCACTGTTTTTCCACGCCCAGCAGTACTTGAGTCAGAAATCCAGCCGCACGATGATCTGAAAACCCCGCAGCGCAGGTTGTGATCTCCCAGCCTCCGTCAGTGATGCTGTGCATCGTTTCTCCTGCTCCGTGCGTCGATTCTTCAGTCTCGTTGATTCTCAGCTGCGGAGCTGGCGGCGTGTCGTTTCTTCAGCCGCAGATCGGAGTCTCGCCGATCTTTTCCCCACACGGCGCTCTGCGAGTGGATTTCCTTGTCTTTAGGCTGCCAACTTCTCCTTTCAGGGTCCCAGGTACTGGATGGGTACCACAGGGCAGCGTAGGGGTCTCTCCAGAGACTGCAGGTGGTGGCAGAGAGAAGTCTTTGCCGTCCCTGAGACTTTAAACAACAGGAGGCAAGCTCTAAATGAAGCCCTTGGAGATTTTGTCTCAAGATGGAAGGCACACAATGTCCAGTCTTTGCCCTCTTACTCTGGCAGAAGCAGCAACTGCAGGATAGCTCCACAAAGCACAGTCACAGGCAAGGCAGCTCTTCATCCTCAACTCTTCAGCACTTCTCCTCTTGTGTCCAGAAGTGTTTCTAAAGTCTGTATTTTTGGGTGCCTTTCTTATACCCAATTTCTCCTTTGAAGTAGGCCTACTTCAAAGTAAAGTCTCTTTTGAATGTGAAATCCTGCCTTGCCCAGGCCAGACCCCAGACACTCACCAGGGGGTTGGAGACTGCATTGTGTGAGGACAGGTACAGCCCTTTCAGTTGTCAGTGACCACTCCTCCCCTCCCTCCTAGCACAGATGGCTCATCAGGATATGCAGCCTACACCCCAGTTCCCTTTGTGTCCTTGTCTAGTGTGAGGTGCAATCAGCCCAAATGTCAAACTGACCCACACAGGGAATCCACAAACAGGCAGAGTCACAGAAATGGTATAAGTAGAAAATGATCACTTTCTAAAAGTGGCATTTTCAAACACACAATCTTAAAATCAACTTCACTAAAAGATGTATTGTTAAATTGTGAGCTCAGAGACCCCAAACTCCACATGTCCATCTGCTCCCAAAGAGAATCTACACTTTAATCAGATTTAAAGGTAGCCCCCATGTTAACCTATGAGAGGGACAGGCTTTGCAACAGTGAAAAGCGAATTTAGCAATATTTCACTGTCAGGACATATAAAACACATTACTATATGTCCTACCTTAACCATACACTGCACCCTGTTCTTGGGGCTACCTTGGGCCTACCTTAGGGGTGTCTGACATGTAAGAAAAGGGAAGGTTTAGGCCTGGCAAGTGGGTACACTTGCCAAGTCAAATTTACAGTTAAAACTGCACACACAGACACTGCAGTGGCAGGTCAGACATGACTACAGAGCTACTTATGTGGGTGGCACAACTAGTGCTGCAGGCCCACTAGTAGCATTTGATTTCCAGGCCCTGGGCACCTCTAGTGTACTGTAATAGGGACTTACTAATAAATCAAATATACCAATCATGGATAAGCCAATTACATACATATTTTGTAAAGGAGCTCTTGCACTTTAGCACTGGTTAGCAGTGGTAAAGTGCCCAGAGTAACAAAAACAGTAAAATCAGAGTCCAGCACCCATCAACAACCTGGGGAACAGAGGCAAAAAGTTAAGGGAGACCACGCAAAGGATGAAAAGTCTAACAGCTATGAATGCTGACTTGCTGAAAGTAGGCTCTTACGACCAATGTGCATGAGCTGCTTGGAAATGCCCGCACCCTCCACCGGGGAAGGGGAGCTCAACTATTGTGCAAGGCAGTTTCCTGGCAGGAGCTGACTGTATATTCCTTCAACTCTCTGAACATCTTCCTACTTTCAAGGGTCAGGGGATCGGGTTAGGGGATCGTGCTGCAGCAGTATGTAGACTGTCTGGCCCACAAGACTGAAGAAGACAAGCTAGAGGGCAACCAACATGTCATGCAGGCAATTGGTCTACTTTGTACATATACATGTGAAATGACAAATCAAAGGAAGACACCAATAACAAGGTGAGAGGATAGCGACAAACCATATATGGGGACAGCACATGTTTATCAGCAGACGGTCAGAACTGGATCTGCTTCCCCACCAGTGTTGAAGGTAAAAGTCCTGTGCCCGGCATTAGAACCAGAAGCAACTAACCACAAGACTCTTCCCTAGACATGTACGATTGGGCAATAGCCACTCTCTGCTGTGGGCATGACTACACTTTGGTACACCCCAAAGACGAGGATACATTTGTGATCTATTGGTAAACATCACTAGTGTATTACATCAGTGGTAATGTCAGTCCACTGGGGGAAATTCAGAGGGCATGACAGAAATGGTGAAACAAGGGCTGATTGCACAGGTTTAATAGCTATGCAAGGACTATCCTCAATGAACTGCTTTTCTGACAGAAACCCCTAACCTAACATATTTTGCCTAGCGGTGCAACTGGATATGTTTTATCAAGTACAAATACTTTTGCCAATACCTTTATAATTTGTCATGATTTAAACAGTTTAATCAACCCTCCTGTCACTAACACGTTGTTTTTTCGGGAAGTCTTCTGAGAGATCTCAGCAATAGATCAATGAGTATACATGCATATTAATCTTTGCTTCTTAGGGCAACAGCCTGCTGCATCACTGCTGAAAGATGGGCCAAGACCTTACCAAAGACTACATGAGTTCAGGAGATAATGGACTGCTTTTCCCTCTGTCAAGCAGCATGTTGCTCAGTTCATACTTAGAACGTGGTTAGGTGTTCTTGCTGCCAAGACAACACTAGTGCTTCTTGCTTGTGGTCACCCACATATAGTTCTGCAAGCCGCCTGAAGTGGCATGCTTGAAGGGCAAACAAGTGACTATTCATCTTCAATCAAAAACGACAGGATTGCAAGAGAGATTTTTTTTACATCTTGTGCTGTTTTCCTCCTAAAAGTGATCCTATTATTGAGACATTTGACACATTTCATGTGTATTTTTCCATGCAGGGTGGTACTGTGGCTCCTGAGAGGAGCCACTCTTTCCTCAGGAAATCAAAAATGGGACTTAACATACTTTCTCTGAATCCAGCCCTTGACAGGGCCATGGGTCTGGTCCCACATGGCTTGCTTGTTCTTTACCCACAATACCCTCTTGATCTTTATTTTCCTTCACCCAGTTGACATTAGGAAGGCCAGCTTCCCTGACTTCCAGCACTTTGGTTTGAAGGAAAGCAAGATGCAAGTCCCCACCCTTCCATGGTTAAGCAAGCAGTTTTCCTCTTTTTCCTCTCCTTAGTGCCTCCATTTAGTCAGTGTTACATACGCTGTCCTGATTTCCATTTGGCAGGAGCGGCAAAATATTCTAAAATCTTAGCAGTAGTAGAAAATGAGGCCTGAGACCACCTTTGTAAACATCCATGGCTTTACTAAGCTATGCAGCATCTTTTATAACTTATGGCTAAATATATGCAGAAAGCCTAATTCTAAGCATATTCTAAGATGGAGGCTCCCTTAACTTGCCCACAGGCTTGTCTATCAAAAGGAGGTCCTTCCCTCAACCCACCAATAGAAAACATACTTACACTGTTTCTGTCCACTTGGTCTACCCCCTCTGAAAGGCGCTTGTGTGAATATGAGAAAACCAGATTTAAAGGCAGGCTCATAACTATAGATTTCTTTTGACATAAACATCAGTCTTCCAGATACTCCTATTGGTCCTTTGTGTGGTTCATATTGTCTCAGCTTTCCTTTCCTTGCCTCAGATTAATCAGATATGTGCAGGTAGATCGTTTCTGAGAATGTGAGGTACTTTACTGTACTTATTGTTTCCATTGTCCTCCTGGTATGAGTCTCCCAGATGTGTAGCTGCCCAGAAGGCCCTTTGTTCTCCAGGATGTCAATTAATATGGTGGGTCACACCTCTACTTGGGCAGTTCTAGGCTTGAACAAATTACATGGTTAGGTGCCTTCCAGTGTTGAGGCAAAGACAAATATATTTTCCAAATCTCATCTTCGTGAAATTTGCTTCAAAAAGGTCATCAATAAATTTCATTTTTGCTGGCTGTCAAAAAGCTTCAAAGATGTGCCTCCTATTCCACTTTCTAACTCACAAAAATAAATATGTACTTCCTGCATACAGCAGGCCTTAAAAAAATGCTGGGTTAGGCGGTTCAGGAAGTACCTTCTTTAAAGTCTAATACTGCAGAAACATGCCCATTACATACCAGGGATGACTCACTCCGACACATTACACTACGAGGTCTTGTGGGTACCAAGACACCTTCTACAAGTGACTTATCTATTGTGAGGTGCAGGCTTCTAAGCATGTCTAAAAGGTTTATTCTGATTTGAGTTTGCTGCAGTCTGACCTGCATCATTCCGGAGTTGAGTACCTAGATGCCATGCTTTAAAGTCTTCCACCTGGAGACTTTAAAGTAAGGCAAACACAACTACCTGTTATGGTCCTTATCTCTTTTGTAAAATTGATCTTACCTCACAAACTAGCATCACAAAACTTTGTTTGACAAATACAACTGTAAAATCTCTTATCTATCCTTGGATTTTGGTCTGTGAGAGGCTGATAACAACATCAACTGCTCATCTTCAAATGCATGCTTACATTTACACAATTAAAGAATAATCGTTACTAGAACATCCAGAAATCTCTAATCTGAATTAATGAAATTTGGGCATAAATGGCATTGACTTTCAGCAAACAAGGGAAAATTGAAGTTTCAGAAACCCAAAATGAAGGGTTCTGATAAGAGAATAAGAATGCAAAGGTATGAAGTCTTAGCACTCAAGCAGTGGAGAGTAGCAGAGACTGGAAGGGTACATGCAGCTCAAAGCCAGCAGGCATTGCTAAGATCTGTCTCTTAAGATCTGCAGCAAGGTCTTCCTAATAGTCTAAGGTGGGTGTGGATGGAACTCTGTGGAGTTCCTCAGAGTTTGCATGAAAACTCAGCAAGATTCTGAGGAGTTCTGTGAATGGGTGGAAATTGGCACTTTGTGCTGGTTTTTAGCACCGGGAGCTCATTCCACACTGAAAATTCAGCAATAACCACACCACATGACATTCCATAGGGTGCTGCTGATCAAGTTGCTGCCGCTCGAGTAGATTTTCAAGTCAAGCTGCAGTTTTCTCATCACAAATGGTTATGACTGCCCATGACCATTCTTGGTTAGAAAATCTTGCTAGGTGCCCCCCAGCACCTGAAAATCGCAGGTAGGGGACGCCAGTTCTCGCTCATCCACACCAACTTATTATTAGCAAGCCACACATGAGAAAAAACTCCACCACACAGCTATTGGTGGAGTTTGGCTCGAACTTCCCATTACAAGTGTAATGCAGAGTGGCCAAAATTCCACCAACTGCGCTGGCACAGTGGAATTTATCACCCATTCCTAGTCTAAGGAACAAACATTAATATAATTAATGAAAACATGAATTGCAACAATTCTAACATTCCCCACTCACGTGAACCAATCAGTCTTCAGCAAACTCTAGGAGCAGGTAAACTCACCAGTTTCTCATGTATCCATAATGGATTACACAACCATATCCTAACTGCGAAATGTTAAATGCTCGGCAGCTTGAATGTCGACTTTATAAGTTAGGGCTAGGAGGCCTGTTTTCACATATAAACTGTTGTTTTGCATGAGATGTTTTTCTCTTTCTTCCTACTGCAGATGCTGTAGTTTTCCAGAAGCCTACTGTGAGCTAGTGAATAGGCATTTTCCAAAGCGGAAAATGTTCTCTCTCTCTGGTGAAGTCTTTGATGGCCCTGAGACTTTTTTTCAGGAGGCAAGCTCAGTCCAAGCCCTTGGAGATCACTTGTTGGGGAAGGCAAAGCTATCCCAGTAGAGTCAGGGAGCAGCAGTCAGCAGGGCAACAAGGAGAGCAGTCCTGTCAGAAAAGCAGTCCAGATGAGGCATGAGACATGGTTAAGGGGTTACTTATGTAGGTGGCACAATCAGTGCTGCAGACCCACTAATAGCATTTCATTTACAGGTCCTGGGCACATGTAGTGTTCTTTACAAGGGACTTATAAGTAAATTAAATATCCCAATTGGGTATGAACCAATGTTACCATGTTTTAAGAAGAGAGCACAAGCACTTTAGCACTGGTTAGCAGTGATAAAGTGCTCAGAGTTCAATAGCCAACAAAAATGAGGTCTGAAAAAGAAGAGGAGGAGGGCAAACAGTTTCGGGTGACCCTTCAGAGAGGGCAATTTTCCAACATTGACTTTCGGATTACTTTAGTCTATAAAAATGATGACTAAAATTTGAATACTTATTAAACTTACTAAACAACTTATTTGAATTACTTTGTCAATAAAACCCTTTAAACTCATATTAAATCTTGTTGTTTTTTCTTTTAAAGCTTCAATTGGACCTCACTGTTCATGGTAATTGATGTAAATGATTGCTCTCTATTACCTCTTTTTGTCAACTAACAAAGTTCCATACGACCAATGTCAGGGGTTAATTAACATCCAACAATTGAGATACAAGAATCCCCACTCCAGGACAACACATGGACCCACTTAGCACCCAAGGTCAAAAATGGAAAACAAATCAGTCCTGGCAATTAAGAACATGCTCAATTTCCTTACATATATCTAGCATTTGTATATATTACAAGCCAGAGCATGAGAAAGTAAAAAATCATTCGAAATCTCCATTTATCTCTTAACAACTTGTCAAGGGACCCTCCACGGGATGCATATCTTTTTTTCTCTGCTGGGCTGTTTATCAGTAGGGGTGGGTGGAAATTATTGTTCCGCTTATAGAATTGGTGGAATTTTGGTCACGCCACCCTACTCTTTAATGAGTACTTCTAGACAAATTCCACCATGAGGCTCCAGAAAATGCAAGCTTGTGAGTGAAATTTGGCATCCTCAAGTGTTGTTTTCTAACATGGGGTCATGGTCAAAGGGCTGCCATTCAAATAGATTTGCTGCTGCTCATGTAGATGTTTTATTAGCACAGTAGCAAAATCAACTCGAATAGACACAAGCTCATGCACAACTCATGGTGTCCACCCTTTGGCAGAACTCCATGGAATCTCACTGAGTTTTTATGTAACTCTGTGGAATTCCTGCAGAGTGAAACTCAAGGAGTTCCACCCAGCCTTATTTACAGGTGTGATCAGGTGTGATGTTCTAGCTGTGAACAATTTGACCTCTAACTGCTGCTGGCCATCATACCACTTCACCACAAAGGTGCAAATTTAAGTAAAGTGTAGCTGCATTATATGCAGAAGCACTTTTCTTGCACCCCTTAGTGCCCCCCTAATGCCACAATGCATGTGCCGTATTAAGCATACGGTACACCATGGTGCAGGTTAAGCACAATAGAGTCAACATTTTTTATGCTATTGTTGTGCTTTGCAGGATTAGCACCACAAAATTTTGAGCTAATCTTGCAAAGTATATGGAGGCCCATTATAAATAATGGTGTGCCTCCTTTTAATGCCTGCTCTGTGCTGGCATAAAAAAAATGCCTCGAAAAATGGCACAGTCGAATCTCCTAGATTCCAATGCAACATTTTTGTGGTCCCCCTAACTGGGGAACGCCCTTCTTGTATACATTATGCCTGGCGCAGGCATAATTTGGAGCAAGGGTTTACAAAGTGGTGCGATGCAAGCATTATGCGACTTTGCAAATATGTTATGGCAATTTTGGCCTCATTGAGCCACATTAGCGTCATAAAAAATTATGATAATGTGGTGCAAGGAGGTGCTAGGTCCTCCTAAATGTGGGCCAAAGTGAATTAGATTATCTGTGTCAGGAGGCATTATGCAGTCAGTGTAGCGGAAAGGGAAATAAGAGCTTCTCACAGAGAAGCACAAAGAATGAGACTGGATTCATTTCCTATGTCTCAGTGTTGGCACTTGACTGTGGTATAAAGTCTGAATGATTTCCTGGTGTCAGACCAGAATCCAGCTCTGGTTCATGGGTAGCAATGAAAACTGGAATCTGAACAGGTCCCACTGTAAACCAGAACTATTTTTACCAATTTCTTTCTTTGCAGCTTGAAGTTGTTAACTTGCATAGCATACCTGCTTCTCTGAGGCAAGGTGGAGTGAACAGGTTCCACTGACACTAAGTATTTATGGTACTCCTTCGGTGGTACCAGAATAACATTGTCAGAATATAATTTAATATAAATGTTGTGGATGACATGCCATCCACAAAAAATACCTCTCCACTGGAGATAATCAAGGATCTATATTTAATGGGATGATATTTTTGCAAACAATATTAACGAAAACAATATTTATGTCAGATGATATTTCTGGAAATAATATTCTGACTTGCAACACTCCCTTTGCACATGCTTTACATATAAAGAGTGTGTTGTGTGGCGGTGGGTGGGTGTGTGGGTGTGTCTGTATGTGGGTGTGTTTGTGTGTGTGTTTGTGTACAGTAGTGTCCTATATGGCTTGGTGTATATTGGGAAACATGAACCACCACATGTGATGTACACGTTATGTGTATTCATGGAAGCATGCAATGCTACTGCTTTCATTTTACTGGTTCTGTCTTTGTATGAGGAAGTATGTTTTGCTTCTAGCTGCGGTGAACCTGTCTATGTATGGAGTGATTCCTGCATTGCTGCTGCCACCTGTCACATACTTGGTATGTGTGTTGGGGAAGTGTTTATGGCCCCCATCCTCGCTGTATATGTGTTGTGCTTGTGAAAAGTTATTTTCACTGAAAAAGAGCCAAAAGAATTGGAATTGTCTTACAATTCTAGAGGAAAGGTACATGGTCTACACTACGAAGGCTAGAAGAAATTGATGTATCTATGAAATGTTGATAGAACACAGCCCTCTCAGAATAAGCATTCTAGTTGCTAAGAGGACCAGTGAATCAATTAAATCACAGTGTAGGATGGCTGCCAACCACATCTGAATTCAAGAAATGAATGTATTGAACCCTGCATAAAAAACCTGAGACCTTTCATATATCAGCTGCTGTTTATCTGCAAATCAAAACATGTATATTTTAATGAAGTAGTTTATGAAATTATAGTGCCATACAAACAGCGTTTTAGAGTCAAATATTAAAATATCACTGATAACACGTTAGGTCAAATAGTAGAAGTTTTCCACCATTGGGCCAGCGGCCTTGCAAAAATCTGAAAAACATATTTGTGAGAAATGTGGTTATCAGTTGACTGGGGTGGGGGACCTGGACAAGCAGCAACCATAGTCCTTATCAGCAAACCCCAATACCTGATAACTTTGCACAGATCACCCAGGCTTAACTTAGAGGCAATTTGTAAATTTTTTGTGCAACATATCAAACAGTCACACAGTAAAACCAGCAGACAAAAAAGATCTCACACCAAATTAGGGAAATCAAGTAAAATGTAATAAATAAAACAAGACCAAAACACAACCAGTAGAACTAGAGATATACATTTTTTAAGAATTTAGTGAAAATAGCACCAAAAAGCACAAAGTGGCAAATCAGGATGCCTGGTTGTGGAGGACCACGTCAGAGTCACAAGTTCAGGTTAACAGCGATGGAGCGCAGGTCGGATACAGTCCCCAGATCAGTCCAGTTGAAGTTTGACTTCTCACATTTTATGCCAAGCATCCTGTTCACACTGAAGAGAGTGGTGAGGAGCAAGGAAAGCGTCACAGGAGGCTTTGTGCGAAGAGCAAAGAGCTGACTGGTTTCGCAGGTGAGTGTTGCTGGAGTTTCGAGTTTGTGGTTCCTGCGAGCAGCAGTGCTAAGAGTCACACTGGCAGAGCATTGCACTGATTTGTGGTGCAAGCCGCAAGGTCTTGGTAGCAAGAAGCAAAAAAACTTGATTTCAGCACCCATGAGCGACTCCAAGGGTCCAGGAGGCCCGCGATGAGGGGCAGGGAAGCGCTGAAACTTCGTCCAGGGGCTGGTGCAGTATGTTAGGAAAGCTTTTTATGTACTCGAGACACAGATCAGGAGGCCACCAGACTAGCCCTTAAGTCACTCTGGGGTCCCCGATTCAACATGAAATTGCAGGTCCAGTTTTTCAGGGAAGAGGGTTGCAGACAGAAAGTAATCACAGTAGAGCAACAGTTCCTTCACAGCAACAGCCCAGCAGAGTGCAAGCCCTTTCAACAGCACAGCATTGATTCTTCGTGGCAGAGTATCCACAGGTCAAGAAGTGTACTAAAGAGATGGTGAGTTGGTGTCTGAAGTACAGTATGTATACACAGTTGTGCCTTTAAAGTGGGGGTAAGCTTCCAAATGCTTGCCTGTGAAGTCCAGAGATGCCCTGTCTTCATAGCCCAGGCTGCAGACTAACTACAGGAGGTATGCAGCCTTTGTGTGGCGGTAGAACACTGCCTGTTCAAGTGTAAGAGGGGCTGGGCCTAGTTCCTCCCACCCATCTTGACAGTGACGACCCTTCCAGTCAAACCTAGTATTCCCTTTGTGTGTAGCTGTCTAGGAAGAATACAAAAAGCCCAACTGTCACCCACACTCAGTCATGTGACCTGGAGACAAGCTGCAGGCACCAAAAGCCTAAGGCAAGAAGAGACCAACTTTCTAAAAGTGGCATTTTCAGAACTGCAATTAAAAATATGACTTCACCAAAAGTTGGGATTTCAAATTGTGATTTCAGAGACACCAAACGTAAAGGGGTTACTTGTTCTGTTTGGAAATTACACATATAAAATGTACTAAGGTAATTCCAATACTTATCCTATGTGAGAGGTAGGTCCTGCATGTGTGAAGAGTTTTTCACTATGCTTCCTGCCCTTGAGGCTGTCTAGGGCCTACTTTAGGTGGTGACAGATATATGTACTAAAAAGGAATGCTTTTGGATTGTCCAAGGGGTTAATTTTGCAAGATCGAACTGGCATTTTAAAACTGCACAAACACAGGCTGAAATGGCAGTCTTGAGACATGTTTAAACGGCTACTTAAGTGGGCGGACAACCACTGTTGCAAGCCAATTAGTAATTTAATTTACAGGCCCTGGAAAGAGGTAGTGCCACTTTTCTAGGGATTTACAAGTGATTTAAATATGCCAATCTAACATGAGACAGCACAAGCACTTTAGCACTGATTAGCAGTGATAAAGTGCACAGAGTCCTAAGGCCAGCAAAACCGAAGTGAGCAAAAAGTTGAAGGCAAAAAGTTAAGAGGGAACAACAAGAAGGACGCCAGGTCTGACATTCACTGTTTCCCAAGCCACTAGCTAAACAGTAGAGATTTTGAGCAGTTTATCTGGCAGCCGTGCAGATAGCAAAACAACTTCACTATTTACCTGGGCACTGGTTAAATAGTAGAGATTCTGCACTGTCTGGATGGTGGCTGTACAAATAGCAAGGAAACCTAAATATTTACCTGGCTTCTGACTAAATAGTGGATATTTTTTAGCAGAAAAAAGTCACTATCTACCTAGCCACTGGCTGAACAGTAGAACGTCTGCACAGAGCAGAAAAACGTCAGTATTTATTCAGTTGCTGGTGAAATAGTAGAGACTCTGCACTGCTATCTGGCAGCTGAGCAAATAGCAGAAAAACCTAACTTAAATGTATGAAAAACATCAGAATTTACTCAGTCGCTGGCTAAATAGTAGAGCTTTTGCACTGTCCATCTGGTAACTGTGCAAATAGCAGAAAACGTAAATATTTACTCAGCTGTTGGGTGAATAGTAGAGATTCTGCACTGCTTTTCTCACAGCTGTGCAAATGGCAGAAACACTGGCCGCTGGTTTAATAGTAGTGATTCTGCATTGACTGGCCGATGTTTTTTTAGAAAACATTTCCCCCTCTGAGACTGCTGACATCCTGTCCTAAGCATTCCCCTTTTCAAATTATTTATCACCCCAACTCTGGGTTTGTTAGCTCATCAAAGGCTTGAAACAGCAATTACAATAACAGTCTATTAATAAATTCCTTTCCAAATTGGAAAAGGTAAGGAGGAAACTCCCTTTGCCCCTTTGGCTCCTATACGCAATTCAGAAATGATCGCAAACCCCCTTTTAATAGTCTAAAGACATTTTTGACTCATAAAAAAGCTTTTGTACATAATGATCAGTACTTTTGTGATCACCTAACTTGTGATTTTGCAACAAGAGGCCTTTATTGCTAAAACTGGCTCAGATGCAGACCCTAACCCATAGGTCTAAGGGGTCTAATGTTTGAATGTTTTCAAGTTATTTTGACAGACATGGAACTTAGGAGGCCCTTTATGGAACTGTGTAATGCTCCACAAATGCTCCTACTCCTTTATATTTACCTGCAGTTGTGACTAATGATAAAGATGAAAAGAGCCTTTTCAAGAACAGATAAAGCTGTTTACTCTTCTAAAGGTTTATAATCCGTTCTTACTCACAAATTAATGACAATGTACAAGGGAAAGATATAGGGTTACTAAAAGGCTCCATGCAATAAGAATAGCTCTTTTCCTTCAGCAAATCAATGAATTCTGGAAATATTAACTCTGGTTCAGTTCAATTAAACAAACTAAAACACCTGAAAACAATGATTTGTAAAAAAGCAAATCCCAGAAATGGAAATGTTATATCCCAGTATCATAGAGTCATCTAATAATTAGGGTGATTTTAACAAAAGAGAAACAATTGTATGGGACCTCCTATAAGTGACCAACACAGTATTATTGAGAGGCTTCATTATAATCTCATGACAGAAATAATAAAAAAACATGGGTCTGGGTTAGAGTTTTGTGACTGGAGCCATCTGTATGGCAGAGAACAATACCTCCAACATCCTGCGGGGCTTCCTCCCTCCAAATTTAGAGTTATCCTTTGGTCCTGTAGACAACTCTCTACATTGACAGGAACTTTTGTAAAGGTGGTTCCTATTTATGCATGAAGTGTTTGAAGGCTATTCCAGTCAGACATGATAGCCGGTTACAAATCTTTAAAAAAAAACTAAGGCCCTCATTACAATTCTGGCGGTCGGTTGAATAGTGGAGGTATTACCGTCAACAAGCTGGCGGTACCTACCTCCACTATTATGATATTAAACCGCCAATATAATTTAATTTTGTAAGTTTGCGCCGCTTTTGCATCAAACAATGATGCTAATGCGGCGCTTGAAAAGTATAAATAAGAGCCTAAATATACAGAGACATTTTACTGCCTCCATTCATTTTCCAGACAGGGGATGTGGATCCATTATTGAGTTTTCAGGACTCATTTGGGTTTTTTCTCTTTCAAATAGAATTTTTGAGCTGTCACTCAGACACAACCTTTGTGCTAAGTGAGGGATCTCACAGCAGCAGCTATAGTGTTGGCTCCATGCAGAAGTATCCAAACCAAGGATAAAATGAAGCATGAGATCTTAGCTCCTGGTTGTCATTAGCCTTTTTGAGAAGGCCATCCCTGCTTAGAAACTTTGACATCTTTAGCTAGAGAGATCTATCAACTACGCATTACTTCTATCATCTACCATATTTTGCACTGAGGAAGAACTAATCAGTAGCCCTCTGCTCAAAAGGACTTCACAGAATGTTTGTGGGTAGCCTTTTCTCCATTCTCCTTTACTGGATCTCGGTAAAATGCATACCATTGATCCATGCACATAGACTTTAATTATCCAAGAAGTCTTACTACTACTCACCTAGAGACAGATTTACTACGGGCTTGTGTTGACCTTGTATCAAGCATGGGGATGCAAGGAAACAAAAGCCTTTAAATTAGATTTTGTAAGCCATGCAAAGCCTCCTTGTGTGGCTCTGCAGAGCTTAGTAAATCCAGAGTAACCAAACGCAATGCAGATTTCTGCCTTGCATTACCCTTTTTTTGTTAGGTATCCCATGGCTAGAGGTTGGGCTTTCTCATGCATCCACCCCTGGACTTTGACAAATCCCAGATTTACTAAGGAGAATAAACCTGGAATAGTGCCAAAACAGCACACCATCCCAAGTGAGGCATAGCAAGGGGAAATATATGTATTGCTTCTCATTATTTTCTCTTTCTATGCATGCTGTATTCTGCATCACACCTAGAAAGAGGCAAATGCCTCAAAGGATTGTATTTGTGCAGGAATGCGCCCGTTCCTGAACAAAAATAAGCCTATTTGTAATGGAGGCACCTTTTCAACATAGCCCAAGAATGCCAGTGTTGGCATGAGGCAGCAGATTGTGTGCCTGCACAGGGACAGAGCAGAAAACGTGGAAGCAGATTTCAGAGACCCTAGCGCCTCTTTGAGCCACATTAGCGTAATTTTCTCTGATGCTAATGTGGCCCAAAGAGGCCAAAATCGCAGCTCCAATTTACCAAGTGGCCGACTTTGTAACCCTTTGCACTACATTATGCCTGCGCCAGGCATAATGTATGCAAAGGGGATGTTCCCCCATGGGTTGGGTGCAAATGAATGGTGCAAATAAATCTAAGACATTTTCTTGAATCATTTTCTTTGGCACTTTTAATGCCTCCTCAGAGCAGGCATTAAAAGGAGGCACACCATTGTATACAATGGGCCTCACTGAGCTTTGCAGGATTAGCGTCAACATTTTTTATTCTAATCCTGTAAAGCTCTGAACTAGCATAACATTTTTGACATTAGTTCCCTAACTACCACCATAGTGCGCTGTATTTTAGATACAGCACACACATGGTGGCCTTAGGGGGGGTGCCAAGGGGTGCATGAAAAGTGGTGCTGCAAAGATCTAGGGGGGCGGTCACCAGGAATCCCTCTTTCGGCCATCTGAGAAGATCTACCTGGCACCTCCATCACTCCTCGCCTGCTAATCAGAACCTTCATATGATCTTGAGCTTCCTTTGCATATTCCTTTGAACTCTTTGCCAGTCAATAACCATTATTCCTGACTTCTGAGCTTCTCAATTCCTTTCTGCCAGTCTTCACAGACCACACTCATTTTCAGTCACCCGCCTTTAAATTCCTCTTAAAAGTGTCTGTCACAAGCCCTTAGATCCACCCTCAGACTACTCTGCCAGCATCTTACCATGTCTTCTACACTCAGAGTTCAGATTGTAACAATCCCAACGTTTTATCCGCTTTGCATTCTCTGATTTTTCCTTGCCACTTCTATAAGTAGGCTGAAGAGGTGGGGATTTCCAGGGGTTGGTAGTATGAGACGCATGAATAAGAACTTTTCCCAAAAGGGGTATCCTAATACATGTGGCCAAGACTAGACTCACATAGGTGTTCTCCTGCTCCTAGTCTTCTCCCTTCACTTCCAGGACTTTCTGTGCCTATAGACATTGGTTCTCCTCCTGGAGTGGTTCCAAGTCCTCCTTTTCTTGATTGTTTTTGTTCTCTTGACCCTTATGCTGGCTCCAGTTTAACTAGTTCTGGTCACCTTGGAACTGGGTTTCTGAATCTGGGGATCCTGGTTGTAGTCCATCCTGACCCAGACCCTCCTGGCCCTGCTCCTGGCTCATCATAGTATAAACCCTACTAGGGCCTTCTGATCCTGGTACTACTGATCTTCATCCTGTTCCTTTTAGTCTGCTCTTCCTTATCCACCTAGCCCTGTTGTCCTGCCTCTCCCAGAGCTGGCACTCCTAGTCCTTCATGGTTTGGGTCATCCAGATTCTATTTGTCCTGGTCCTTGTGGTCCACCTGGCATTGCTTTCAATAGTCCCGGGCATCCTTATTAGGTCCTTCTGGACTAGGCCTGGCAATTTTCATCCTTGCCTGGGAGCATTAGTCCTTGTTGCTCCGGTTGTCCTGGTTCCCCTGATTCTCATCACCCTGGTCTTAATACCCAGTTCCTAATCCTCCTGGAACTTCAGGTCCTGGTCCATTGGTTCTGACCTCTCTGTTCCTCCCAGCTCTGTTTCTGGTCCTGCTTATGTAGTAGATCCTATTTAGTTTTATTGGGAATCAGTAGTTCGTTAAGCCTTCTGATTTGCAGACCTGTGCCCCAGTCAACTAGTGACTCTTTACCTACTTAGCTTGCTCTGTTTGAGCACATTTGGTTAATTGTTTCTTTTAAATGGCTGCCATGTTTTTAGTTAGGAAGATTTTTTGATTTCACTTTATCAGTCTCACTCTGTGAAGGCATCACTATCAGCGTCAAAGACGAGTGACATATATAGGTATCCACATCATGTCCCTTTCCCACTTACATGTGACAGGAACATAATGTACTTTTGGAGGGAATTGTTTATATAATTGCCACCCCAAGCATGCCTTCTTGTTTTTTGTTTGGGAACATACCTGCGTCAGGGGTCCTACAAGATCTGTATAAATACATGTTACACAGACAAGGTTATCAGAGGGATTACTACTAGATGCCATCAACAGTATTTATGCTACACATTGCCTTGATGCAGACCCAGCCTTCGTGTCCCCACGGAGTATGATCTAGAGACTTAATTCCAAGGCAACAGGGTTAGGGGGCTCTTCTTATGGACACAGTACTGGCAGATTAGGTTTATCACACCTAGCTCTCTTTCGGTTAAAGATTAGGTTCATCATGCTAGGGTATTAGGGCCTATTTTACCTCTTATGTTATTGCAAATTGGTGGTGATCTTTGTATTCACAACTCTCATTTTCACAATACTGCTTCTTGCATTATTCATTATCCTAATCATTGCAGCTCATGCATTTTACAGTAGATTGTAGCCTTGTTAATTAAACCTGCTGAAAACTCCACTGCATCTCTTTCCTTGCCTGTGTGTGAATGAGACTTATTGCTCATGTGAGAAAAGGGTACTCTCCGTCCACCACGACTCCCCTGAGATGTCGCACTCTTGAGCCCATGCGTAAAGGTTGACAGAAATCAGCTTTTACTGTTTGCGTATATGGTGAGGTACTGCTTGCGAGCTGGGAGGGTTTGGCCAACAGTTGTGACTTGTTGTAGGAACGGCCTATTCACCTACAAACAAAAGTGCTGTTATCCCTAAACCAGCAGTCTGGCCTAGAGCAACAGTCCAACTATAACACTTATTCTGAACATTCTAGTCCACCTAGTCCTCCCCTATCTGGTTCCTGGTTTTAATGACCCTAGACTACCTACTCCGGACCTGACCTGTTCTCAGGGTCCTCCTACGACATGTCATGATAGTCTTGGCCCTGATCATCCTGCTCATTGCCATCTTGGACTAACTTGTCCACTTAATCCTCATCCTCCTTATTCAGGTCATCCTGTTCTTAGCTGTTCTTAGCCACCCAGCTCACTTATCATGGCTCATGTCATCCTGGCCTTCCTGGTCCTCCTTTTCCACCTCATCCCAGTTCTGATTGTCCTGGTATGCCAGGTCCTGATTCTTTGCACCTCTGGGAATTAAGCTTCCTTTTCCTCCTGGTTTTGGTACCGTGGTCCGCAGTGCCCTGGTTGTCTTAGCTCTTGTCCTATTGGCTCATTGTGCCTGGCTAACTACTCTTTATTCTTCAATTGCTGTGCTGCTAGTATTCTTCACTACCAATCTGGCTTGCTCAGCAATGGTCTTCCTCACAGTCAGTGTTCGCTTCCTGGTTTTGTGGCCACTAGACTTGATCCTTTTGTTTTTAGTCCTCTTGTTTGGGTCTTTGTATGCCTAGTCCTCTTGGTTCAGGGCCGTCATGCTATCCTGGTCCTTTCAGGCCCCCTTATTCTATCTCTTTATTTTCTTTTTTGATCCTCTTGACTCTCACTCCCTTAACCTGGTACTTCTGATCCTTTTCAACCTGCTTGTCTGAATCCCCGAATATCAGCTCCTGTTCCTGCTGGTCTCCATGGTCTTCAAGATTTGGATTATGCTTGTCCTGTTGGCCCTGTGCTTTTTCTTCATAGTCCTCCCAGCACAGCACCTAATGGTCATGGGATCTCTTGGTCTTGGTTCTCATTGTTTGGGTCCTTCTGAGCCTCGTCATTTTAGTCCTGGTCCTCCTGGACATCCATATCCAGTCCCCTTAGTCTTCCTGGATTGGGCTGTTCTGGTCCCTCTAATCTCCTTCACTCTGGTCTTGCTACCCCAGGTCCTAGTATTCTGTTCTGGTTAGTACTCTGGGACCTGGCCCCATGGTCATGGTCTGACTGACACTCCTAGGCCTGTCCTTGTCCTGTTGGTGCTGATCCTTCTAATTTTCTTTGCTATGGTCATGGTTCTCCTGGTTCTGGTTCTCCTGCTATACGTGGTACTAACCCCCCATCCCCATCATACTTTCTTACTCTGGCTCTTGGTCCTATTTGCCTGGATCTTGTCTTTCTGGATCTGGACTTGGCCCCCTTGGCGATGGTCTGTCTGCTGTTTGTCCTTGTGCTGCTACACAAAATCATCATGGTCATCCCTCATCTGGTTCTCCCTTATCCTGTTGTTCATGGTGGCCATTCTGTTCCAAGACCTGTGGCCTGGACTTCAAAGCTGTTATCATCCTTGTCCTGATGTCCTTGGTCCTGATCATCCTGATCCTCCTTTTCCTCCTAACACTAGTCTTTCTGGTCCTGAATCTTAAGGTCCTGATCCTTTTTGCCCTGACCTTCCAGGTCCCATTATTCTGTGTTTGCTGGTCCTCTTGGACTTTTTCCTTTTGAGTCTGGTTGCCTGTGTCTCTGGGCTCAGATACCTGGCACTCCTGATCAATGTCATGCTATACTTGATTTTCATAGTTCTTGTCCTTCTTCAGATTATTGTCCCTGATCTTCTTGGTCCTCCTCCTTACAGTTCGGGTTCTCCAGGACCTGGCCCACCTGCTATCTTAATATTGATCTTTTTGGTCCTGGTTATCCTGGCCTCTCTTGCCTTATCATGCTAGTTATCAAGTCCTGGCCCATCTGGCCCTGTTTCTTTGTGGTCCTTTTGGTCCTAGTCACCTTGTCCTGGTTTTCCTCATTGTCAACCAACTGGCCCTGGTACCACAGGCCCTGGTCCAACTTGATTGCCATGCCTGGCACTCTCAATCTTTGTCCTCCTAGTTTTGGTTTTCCTGATGTTCTTGCATCTGTTACTTTTTAATTTAGTCCTATTGGTACTGCAGCCATTGATCCAGGTCTTATTGATCCAGGTTCTCCTTGTTCGGGTCTCCTGAGTCTGGACATTTTGGTCCTGTTACCCAGGCCACCACTGTCCATTCCACTTGGTCTTTTAGATGCTGGCTGGCCTTCTTACCTCAAATCCCCCTCAGTCTGGTCCTGCTACTTGTAATAAATGATCTGCCCCACTTGGAAATTGGAGCCCGAGTCCCCTAGACTCTGATTTTCATGACCGTCTTAGCTCTGTTTCTGGTCCTCCTGGTAATGATCCTTTTAGTTTACCTGGTTCTCTTCTTCTTGTCTTATTGGTGCCCTTGGTATTGCCTCCCTTGGTCTTCCTAATCTCTGTCCTTCTCATCCTAGTATCATGGACATGCTGGTCATTGCCCTTTAGATCCTAATCTTGTTAGTCCTTTTTAATCTGCCCCATCTTCCTGGCCCTTGTCCTCCTGCTCCTTGCCTATATAATTCTGCAATAACATCTCCTATTGGAAATGATCCCAGACTTTCCTAGTTAAGATGTTCCTTTGCCTCTGGTTAATGCTATTGTAAGAACTTACTGACCCTGTACTTCCTGGTCCTGGTTGACTGGTCGTCATTGGCATGCACTCATGCTCCTAGTTGTTTGGATCTTTGGTCTCCTATTTCACAGCCTCCTGCGCTTTTTCATCTTACACACCCTAATTCTCGTCCATCAGTCCCCCTGACCTGCTCCTCTAGTTTATCTAGTCCCCTCATTTGCCTGTTCCTAATCCTCCTGATGCTGGTCACCTTGGTGCTTCTAGTTCTGGTCTGATGGCCTGATTTAGATCTCGACAGATGGAATACTCCATCACAAATGTGATGGTTATCCTGTCTACTGTATTACGATCCCCATAGGATATAATGGGGTCGTAATAAGGCAGATGGGCTATCTGTCACTGTGGACCTGACCCTTTTTGCAGGGTCATCCCCAAACTTTTTGCATTCCTCCTCTTATTTTTGTCTGACGTTTTGTTGTTGGCTCAAGGACTCTGAGCACTTTATCACTGCTGATAAGTGCTGAAGTGCAGGTGCTCTCCCTTCTAAAGTTGGCATGATTGGCTTATACCTAATTGGCACATTTAATTTACCTGTAAGTCCCTTGTACAGTGGTATCTCTATACACAGGGCCTGTAAATTAAATGCTACTAGTGGGGCTGCAGCGCTGCTTGCCCCACCAACTGAAGTAGCCTTTCAAACCTGTCTCGGGGCTGCTAGCGCAGGGCCTGTGTGTTCAGTTTATTGTCACAGGGACCTGGCATCTAAACTTACTTGCCAGGCATGGTCTCCCCTTTTACTACATGTAAGTCACCCCTAGGGTTGGCCCTAGCTAGCCCTATCGGCAGAGTGCTATGTATGTAAGACAATTGTGGTGGAATAGTTAATAATTCTCATACCAAATCTGTCCCACTTTCCATGAGTTTGGTCTATAGGCACTGCACCTGAGTGTTATACAGCGTTTTTGGTGACAAATTCCCCACCTGAATTTAAACAATCAGCATTTTACTCCTCAATGGTTCACTTCTACTACTTTAGAAATATCAGACATTGAGGGTCAGATTTATGAAAAAGTGGCGCAGCGCAGTGCTGTGCCAAAATTGTCAGCGCCATGCTGAGTCACTTTAGAAACGCAGGGATGCGCTGCATATAAGTGAATACGGTGCACCCCTGCGTTTCCCCCTGCGCTGGTGCTAAATTTACCTGCCAGCGCCAATGCAGGGATCCTTGCACCATTGTGCAAGGATGTCTGCGTTGAGGGGTATGATTGTTTATGTGCGGTAAGGTGTCCCTTCGTGCACATAAACAATCACTAATGACACTTTGGCACTTCTGTGTGTGCTGCACCATGCAGCACACACAGATGAGCCAAAGCGTCATGTCCAAATGATTGTTTATGGTCAGGAAGGTACACCTTCCCGCACATAAGCAATCATTTCTGGCATTTTGCTTTTTCTATGTGTGCAGCAGAGTGCAGCACGCATAGAAAAAGCAAAAAACGAGGAGGAATAAAAGTATTCCTCCTCGTTGCGCCCCTGGGGAGTGGCGTTAGATTTTTGCGCTGCTACAGGTTTACATGATTTCATAAATCAGAGGCAGCCTCAAAATGCAATGGGTGTTGCTGTGGCACGCCCACAGCAACACCCATTGCATGCCCCTTCCACGCAGAGAGCTGCGTGGGAAAGGGCCGTATTTACAGGGTGGCGTTAAGCCACAAAAAGTGGCTTAATGCAACCTTGTGAATACAGCGCTGTGCTTAGTACCCAAGGAGCGTCACAAAAAGTGACACTCCTGTGGCGCTAGGGCCGTATAAATATGGCCCTTAGAGGGTTTACATGAGTGGCCAAGTACATGGTGCAATTTTTAAATGTCCATGGATTACACTTCTCCGCTACACCTACACTTGCAGTCTGCAGGTGCAAGATTAGCTGAACATTTTCACTGGTGGTGAAATCATTTCCACTCAGGTCATGGCCTGACTTCTATGATGGTAGACGCACTCTAGAGAATGTCCACCACCACCCTCAGCATCCTAGTTTCATCCTGCTGGTGATGGGATGTCCAATGTCATCTTCAAGACAAGAGAGCTTCCTGTCTCAATGGGGCTCACTTAGGAGCAATGCAGCGGCTGTGGGGACTGGTAATGATTCTTTTCTAGGGGGTTTCACAGACCGCAAAGTGCAGAGCTGAGTGAGGCAAGAGGGAGGAGCAGGCAACCCACTGACACAGCAGAGGAGCCCAGAGACTGACTTGGGTCAAGCACTGAAGTAGCGCTGAAGAGGATTCTAGCCTTCTGGGCTCTGTGAGTTGTAAAGCTACAGAGGTTGCAATGGCAAGAAGTTGCTCATCCCCAGTGACTGAAGTCTGACTGTGTGAAGTGTTCTGATCATTGTTCTCCTGTGCAGGCCTTTGGAACTCTCAGAAGATTGCTACTTGCTCCTGGTGCTCCACTACACTACAAAGCCGAAGGGGGAGGAGATGGAGTGGAGAAGGGTACCACTGTCCATGCAGCCTAGGTTGGATGGAGTGGTGTAGCCAGCTCAACCTGCATAGTTTTTCAGGTTGTTTTTTGAATGTACAGATCAGAGTGGGACCCCTAGAGTCCACATGTAGAGAACCCACACAATGGGGTCACACTATTCATTACAACTCATACTTTGCAAGTGCAGAGGGTTCATTGTGATTAAAAAGGTGTGTAAGGAATCAATAACACTAACTGGTGTGTTTGCACAGCTGAAGCTGTGTCAGGAAATTCTAACTGCTGTTTAAATGTCCTAACTCGGAAGATACATAAATTTTATGTTATTAACCTTGTGATTGAACCTAGCAGAGGTTTATCAGGTCCACATACAGATTCTAGAATTAGGGACTCCAAGGGTACATTCCTGCTTATACCGATCTTCTCAGCTATGGCAAATACCTGGTCTGTGTATCGCCCCTCACAACCTGTCTTCACATTTTATTTGGCTCCACATAAACCATGATCCATAATAGATGAGTTGTTGATAACACAGCGCCTAATTCCTAATATAACAATACAATACGCCCACGGGTGAAATATAACCACAACTCAGTCATTTTAAATATTGCAGGCAAGTATTTTAATTTATCATTGATTTATCAGTGTTGGACTTTGGATAAAAGCCTTCTCACAAACTAAAATTATCAGATCTGTATGACCAAAGTGATAAAGGAATACATAATTAATAATGATCATTCTGCCTCCCCCCAAAGTAGTATGGGATTGTATGAAAGCTGTTACAAGAGGCTTTTTAAACATAGAAATGATAAGATTGTTTTGCAGTTTTGTATAGCGTGAATTTGACCCGAAAATACTGGAGCATTTTACATAGGCACCAGTTACATTACACAAGGACACATTCTTTTTTTTTTTCCCAGACATAAGTGATTTGCCCAGAATCACAGGATGTTGAGCCAACGTCAAGACTTGAACCCCGTTCCCCCAGTTCCAAACTGGATTGGCTGGAATGCCCCAGTCTTTCCACTAGCACATCTGAAAACCGATTTAAAAATATTAGAAACTGAGGGGCATATTTATAATGCTCTAGTGCCACCTCGCACCACATTAACATAATTATTTTTGACGCTAATGTGGCCCAACGAGGCCGAAATCTCAGTGCCTTATTTTCAGAGTGGTGCAACGCTTGCATTGCACCACTCTATAACCCTTTGCGCTTCATTATGCCTGCACCAAGCATAATGTATTCAAAGGGGGCTTTCCCCCATTAAGGGAGTCAGAAAAATGGCATAAGGAAATCTATGAGATTTCCATGTGCCTTTTTGTACAGCACTTTTAACACCTGCTCAAGACCAGACGTCAAATGGGGGCATCCATTCTTTAGAATGGGGTCCTATGTACTCTGCAGGAGTAGTGCCTTTATTTTGGCGCTACTCCTGTAGAGTACATGAACAGGGTCATAAAAAATTACGCTTTTGCCCCCTACCCTGCGCCATGGTGTGCGATATTTATATATGCACTGTCCCTGTCAAAACACTACGACTAGCTCACCTTGAAGGCATTATTTAGTTGGCTACCTACTAAGAACATGGTGAATACAAATATTTATGGGATAATGCAGTGTGCCAAACTCAACATAATAGATTAAACTACTTTGAGAATAGTGAAATACAGTAAACATCCTAGTTCTATGTTTAAAAGATCAAGTAATAAAGAATCATATAGCAGTTATTTATGACGCGATGGGTAATATTTTTCACGAGAATCAATTATCTCAGCATGCAAGAGTATTATATCCATTTCTATAAGGAGGAAGAATGACCCTCCTCTCGCTGCAGCATAATTATCATTAAGAATCGAATATCCATGGTGGTACATCGACACAATTTGTGGAAACATCCATAATTGAGCAAGAGCTAGGCAAAGCAATTATGGGCCTCACCTCTGGAAAAGCCTATGGTCATGATTTGTTTACTGCAGAGTTCTAAAAACCTTTATTACTATTTTGCCTTCTTTCCTAATATATCTCTTTGACTCTTTTGGTAGCATTAACCATATAATCCCTGCCTCTTGGAAGGAGACCTACATAGACTTGGGGGCAGATTTAAGAAAATTGGCTTTGCTTGTGCTCTTCTACCACCACCATGTGTGCACCGTATTTAAAATACGGCACCATGGCGCACGGTAGGGGGCTTCAGCAATAAAAAAAGATGATGGACAGAGTGCTGAACAATGCAAGCACTCATCCCCCAGTCTCAGATCTGGGTTTAATCCATTGTTCGTTTGCTCACTATGCCACCTCAGTTTGGACCCAGCCATATGCAAATCAGTCTTGACCCTGTTCCTCATGGGAACAGTCCAGTCCAAACTGCCAAGCCAAATCCTTCCTGGAGCAGAAACACGCATCCTGGGACCCGTTTCAGAGGGTCACCCTTTATCAGCCAGGCTAGCTTGAATCTAGTGGCACAGTGAGCACAGGACCCAAGTCTGGGCATACCTAACCCACTTAGAGCAACTTTAGCAACACAAAAGAATGATGGATGGAGTCCTGAACAATGCAAACACTCACCCCCCAGTCACAGGTCTGGGCTTAATCCATTGTTTTTTTTGCTCACCATGCCACTCCAGTTTGGACCCAGCCATATGCAAATCAGTCTTGCCCATGTTCCTCAAGGGAACAGTCCAGCCCGAACTGCCAAGCCAGGTCCTCCCTGGACCGGAAAAAAGCATCCTGGGACCAGTTTCAGTGTATCACCCTTCATCAGCAAGGCCAGCTTGAAGCCAGTGGCACAGTGAGCACGGGACCCACATCTGAGCATACCCTTTCCAGGGAGCCACGCACTTCCTTAAACCCAGCATTCCCCTACATCTTCCGAAAAAAATGGTAACTCACAGGTGTGTGTAGGCCTAGTGCTGGTGACAAGAAAAGGCCCAAAATTCAACATGGATACACCATTTTTTTCACTCAAATATGAAACTTGCAGAATCCTCAGGAATCCACAAAAATCAACCACTCAGCATTACCCCACTTGTGCCTATAAAACTGCGTAGCCGCTTGTGTGGCTGGGCTTAGAGCAATTAACAGGAATGGATCAAATCAAGGGCAATGGGAGCCTTTGTGTAGGGAATCCTATTGACTTCGGTTGGATACTTTACTCTTGCTGGCACTAGACCCAGCATTTTTAGCGGCACATGTGGGGAAATGCTGGGTGATGGTAATTTTGTGGATTTCAGAATGTTCCATCACAGAAATGAGAGGAAAATGTGGGGTTTTAGCCAGGATTTGAGGTTTGCAGGGCATTGTGGGTATCCAAACTCTCCAGGCCTATTTGTAAAAACAATACCTAAAAGAATCCAATGTCGTCTTTCTTGCCATTGGAATGAGATGCTTTATTCTGGAGGGGAGCAGCAAATTCTGTTGAGCTTTTAGGGGTGGGAAAACCCATCACATTCTTTTATAAAAAATATATAGTGCCATCATACCGTTGGTTTGTAGCCCCCCAAGAGGGCAGATCAGGAGTAATTACCCCATAGGCCTCCAGGGAGGGTAGAAAGACTGTTTCCCCATTTTTGAGGAGTGGGGGAAAGGTCATGCCCATGCTGATCAGCCCCTACTGCTACAAAAATAAAAAGTAATCCATGGTGTCTAGTGATGCGGTACTTGCCCCATCTGTTCTCGGAGGTGGCAGAAAGACTGTTTTCCCATTTTTGAGGGGGTGAGGGCATGAGCATGCCCATGCTGGGTAGCCCTCACTGTAAAAAAAGAATCCCTGGTATCAAGTGGCCTTTCTGCCTCCTAGGGGCAGATGGGGGTAAATGCCCTCTTCTGTCCTCCAGGGAGACAGAAATACTATTTTCCTTTTCTGGAAGGGGTAGGGGCATTGCGAGCCTCATGCTGGATAGCCCCCATCACTACAATTAAAAAAGTAATCTATGATGTCTATTGGATTTTCTGCCCCTCCCCCCCGGGGGTGCAGAAAGACTGTTTTCCTATTTTGGGAGAGGTGGGGGCATGGCCATGCCCATGCTACAGAGCCCCCAACACTACACATGAATCCCTGGTCTCTAGTGGGCTTTCTGTACCCTGGGAGGGGCAGATGAGGGAATTGCCCCCATCTGCCCCTAAGGGGCAGAAAGACAGTATTATATACATTTTTCAGAGGATGAGCACAAACCCTTGCCCAAAGGGTCACCCCCCCTCCTTGGTTTCTAGTGGGTGGATTCCTGCTTGGGGGATCACCCTCCTGTGGCGATACCCCAGCAGTGATCCACTAGGGAAAGGTATCCCGTTCCAATGATACCTCCCCCATCTGAATCTGTGCTCTGGGGGCTGAGATAGCCCCATGTGCACGGATGCAGTGAAAGTGAAATTCACTTAAATTTTAAATGAAATGATGTCAGTGTGCAATGTACGCTAATCGTCATTTAAAAAAAAAAGGAAAATAGCCTTGGGTGCAGGGAAAGCTTTTCCCTAGCTCCCAAGGCTATTTTTAGTTGGAGGAAATCCGTATTGTGCATGCACCAGGGGATTTCCTGCCTCATGTGTGAGGACGGCATATTCTTTTTCTTAAAAACATCATGACTCCCCCATAGCCAATGCGTTTCATCTATTCAATGGACTTCTTCAGGGCTCATAAACACAATATCCTTATGTAGACATAGGTGGAAGCAAGTTCGATGTCGTATCGTCCTTCATCGTAGTTATCTGAAGACTGAGGTGATATCAGGCTATTTACACCAGTGAAGACCCACTTATGATCCTGGTTGGATGATTATGTTTACCATAAGCCACAGTCATTGTTAATATGAATTAAAGAGAAGAAGAATACCAATGGACTAAGGAGTAGTCTTTTTCTTGATGTGGCTAAAGTGAAAACGTGCTCTAGATGAAGATTATTTTTTTGGGTATTGCTTAAATAACAAATTAGAAAGTTGTGCTGAGATCATGTTTTTATTTATACTTTTATGAAGACCTGATTCAAGACATTCAAGGTCTATTCACAAATATGATCATTGATTGCATGCAAGCTTCAAATTCCTAAAAGGGTATCCAGTTACAATTTACAAATCAACTTAATTACATTTATAGACTTGTTATAAAAGAAAGAAGCATAATTGGCTAGATGTACTACTTATTCCAGAAGGGACTGCATAATAGTTTGCGAAACAAAGCTGATGGAAGAATGTAATAATTACACAGCAAGTAATTATTGAGAAGGTAGGATAGACTATAATTAAAAGCAAACATTTTTCAAATGTATCTTGCATAACAATTCACCAGTAAAATTTCAGCCGGAAATATATACTTCATCTCAAAAAGACTGCATACTGTGGGTACTGCAATGATTCAAACTGTTTTTGCTTTTATACTAATAGGATATGACTCACATATTTATAAAGTGCAACATAATCTAGACTTTCTGTGAGAATGGAAAGATTCTCAGTATCACTGTCCTTCCAAAGGCAAAGCTGATACTGTTAGTGTTTTCTACAGTTCCCCCTCCGTGATCTAGTGGAATAGTATTTACAGCCATTATTTTTGCCAGACTACAGATTGCCAAATTATGGCTAGATAGAAATACACCGAATATGAGGAAATGGTGGTATCAATTTAGAGATTTATGTAGACTTCAATGGCAACATTTAGTACTTCTTTTGTATGTCACATCATTTACCACTGAAAAATATGCATTTAACATTGGGTATTTTTGGTGCGAAACTATGTAGTAATAGATCTAAATAATTGGTCATTTTGTATTTTGTATGCATCTTTTGCATAAAAATAATAATGAAAAAAGGATGAGAGTGGGACTACTATGGTGATAAAACAGCAACTATGGTAATTTGATCCCCTAAGGAAGACTTAGAACTCTTTGAATGTTAATGTTCTGCACATACATCTATGAGCAGTTTGATAAAGACAGTGGACCTGATAGGGAGTCAGTGAGCATCTACGTTGATATAACGAGGAGACCAAAAGGCTCAAACTGAATCGCTTGCTGCACACTAATCAACAGTAAAAGTGTATGCAAACCTGTAAAAGATGGCCATGCTCTGGGGCCAGAATAACATAATATGGCCCCACACTGCATGACACTGCATTTAAATGTTGAGGCGGGCACAATACATGGGAAGGTATGCTATGGCATATTCATTTTTTTTAGACTTGGGCACAATATACTGGGAAGCCTCATTATTAACAGAACACAGGTACTCGCCAGATAAATCAAAGTGGGGTAAATACCTCATCTTATGTCATAGCATATCCCAATAATGGCATCACAGTAAAGCACAAAAACACGAATCAGAAGGTACAGACAAAGATGTATCAGTATGCAATGACCTCTCATGACACACATCCTCAGGTCAGTCCTCGATCAGAAAGGCCTGAAGACTCATTACATGCAGCAGAATCAATAGATGTTATCCTGTAAGCAATTCAGGTGTCCTATATGTCACTTGTATCAATATTTTGTGAGGTAAATGTGGCAGTTTCCCGTTTGCACCAGGATCTATGTAATGTGGATGAACAAGTCACAAGTGTGGATAGTTGGACCACAACACAATGCCTTGAAGAAAGGGTAGAGAATGCAGAGGGACAGACAAATCGCAACAACTTAGGAATTGTAGGCATGCTACAGAAGTGGAATGGTTGCATGCAGAAAAACCTGTGAAAGAATGACTCCGGTCCTGGGCTCTCAAACACAATTGCTCTATATGCTTTGTCAAATGGGTGCACAAAGCTGTGACTACAAAGCATCTGCCATGGGTTCTTCTGATTGTAAGAATCCTCAACTACCACAATTGTGATTCCATCCTGAAAATGGGCAGAATCAAACAAAATATCTTCTATGATATGAGAAAATTATTATTTTTCCAAATTATACTAGAGGTGTGCAGCAATTAAAGAAACCATTTGATGGAATCCAATAAACACTTGGAGCAATGAACCTTAAAGATTGTTTATTTGGCAAAATTGAAAGTGATGTTCCAGAGTAAGTCCTACTTCCTTGAAAATTGTGAGTAGGCATTGAACTAGTAGGGAAAAGAAGGAATTCCATAATTGTAATGTGCACATTGCACAGGATGGCCACAAATGTATGCATAAGACACACACCAGGCAAGAGACCAGGAGAAATCGGTCAGTAGGGAAGTGGCAAGGGACAGATACTGCAAAACAATGCACCAGCCCTGGAAGACCAGATCAATGAAGAGGCAAGGAAGAACAGGGTGGTGCTGCTTCAGACTCCTTTAATTAACTATGATTCATATATGTTTTGTGACTTGACTTCTAATGACGGATACGTTGGAGTGCTCTTGCCCGGGCTTCTGAAACATTTGGTTTGTTTGGATGGGGAGGGATAAAATACAATGTAAAACTACACAGGATTCAATGAAGATTGGAGCCAACAAAACAGTTATTTCTGTAGTTATTGGAACCTGTTTGGGCCGGCAGTTGATCCTAGGATGAAAGCATGTGGATGGGAGGAGCTGGCGTGAGGGGTGTTGTTATTATGTAGTCATCCATAGTAGAGTTAAGAACATTTGCAAATGTCAGGCTACAACTACCCCAGATTCAATGGAATTTGTTTACCACAATGACATAACGCAATTATTGTGATGGCTACCGTGCTATCACTTGGAATGTGAATTGGCTCCTGGATCATGTGAGGAGGCGAGCAATACTGCAGTATGTGAAGTGACATTTACCAGATGTATTGCTAATGCAGGAGACAGATTTAGTTGAGTCTACCTGCTGTTTCTGGGATGCTGTGGCATTGACAGAATATTTAATTCAGGATTTATATGATTGACAATTTTGTTACATAAACCATCGTAGTCACAAATATTAAAATGAATAACCTGAACTGTTATGTTATTCTTATGGTCACAGTTAGGGGCCATACTTAGACACAGATTAATGGCGATCAAAGTTAAAGGACTCATGGATAGGGAACTTGACACTGATCTGCAAGCTCTGGAGGTCTCCATAGAAATAATACAGCCTCTAAATTGGCATTGGTCTCACGTCTGCGTGATATTTGGCACAGCTGGAACCCAGGAGAAAGGGCATTCATTGGCCACTGACTTTTATTAGATCAAATCTTGCCACAGGGAATCTCTGATCATTCAACCATACAATTGTGAGCAGACTGAAGAGACTGAAGGAAGGGGGCACAAAGGTGAAAAAACCACATATGTGAGATTTATCAACCCACGCAAGGCCACCTTGCATGGCCCTGCGTGGCTTGATAAATCTGGGCTTCACTTAAGGAAAATTTATAAAAATATGTTTAGAGTGAGACTGCATCCCAGAGGAGACTTTTTGAACCCCTGACAAGTCTGACGAGATCTTATGCTGGTTAGCTAGTAGGAAGACTGAAACTAGAACTGTGCTAAGTATCAGTGATAAATCTAGAGCATTTAAAAATTAGGTGAAGAAGGTTGCATTGCATGTGCTTTTACAAACTACTACCAATCTCTTTATAAAGCTACTCTGTACACAGTGGGAGTTACTATCTCCATTTTACAGGACCTTCCATTACCAAAACTTTCCAGAAAGGGATAGGCTGAACCTTCAACGGTTGCAAGATGAGATCTCCATTGTAATATCTGATATGCAATTGTTGGACATGCACCTTCTTAGGTGATTTCCCTGAAACGTATTGCTTTTTCCTCCAAGTTGTTTGCTGACTTTCTCAGCAAGGCCTAAGGATTCTGGGCATTTTCCCACTTTACTGTACTGCAGTAGGAAAGTGCGCACACCCTTTCTACACATGCCAAGAAGGGGCGCTTACGTGATTGGTTCAGGGGCTGTACCCACATATTCCACATATCTGGGGTGGGTACAGTCCCGGCTCAAAGTGGGATATTGCACTGAGTGTGCCACCCACCAGAATAGCTTGTCAAGCCCATGTCTGATCCGACCATGCAGGCCTTTGGAAGCCCAGTTGAGCTTGTGCTCAGTTCAGCACTTCTAACTCTATACCCAGTCCTGAGAGGGCCCTCCTTTCCTACCTATGTTAGAAAGAGGCACTGGCCTGCATGTGCAAGCCTGCCCACTGGTGTTTAAAATATATGCTGAACCATTGCAAGCCTGTGTGTGCGGACTTGCACCTACGGTGGACTTGCACACAAGTTCAGCAGGTCCTGTGGCGAGGCCTCCTGGCCACTAGCATCAGCAGAGGAGGAGGACTGTTCATCGGTGTGGCTAGTGTCAGAGGCCTGTTGGTGTGTCACTGCCTCCCTCATGGTGTTGATCATGTCTGCCAGCACCCCTGCAATGGTGAACAGGGTGGTGTGGATGTCCCTCAAGTCCTCCCTGATCCCCAGGTACTGTCCCTCCTGCAGCCGCTGGGTCTCCTGCAACTTGGCCAGTATCTGGCCCATCGTCTCCTGGAAAAGGTGGTATGCTCCCAGGATGTTGGTGAGTGCCTCGTGGAGAGTCGGTTCCCTGGACCTGTCCTCCCCCTGTCTCAAAGCAGTCTTCCCAGCTTCCATGTTGTCCTGTGCCTCTGTCCCCTGAACCGTGTGCCCACTGCCACTGACCCCAGGTCCCTGATCATCCTGTGTTTGTGGGGTTGCCTGGGGTCCCTGTAGTGGTGGACACACGGATGATTGACGTGTTCTGGGGACAGAGGGATTGGCCCGCTGGGTGGGTCCTATGGTGGTGTTTCCTGAGGGGGGAGGCTCTGTGGTGGTACGGGACTGTGCCTGGGTCACCGACTGTCCAGAGGTCCCTGATGGGCCAGGTTGGTCATCCTGATCTAGGCGTGCAGAGCTGCTGTCATCACTGTGGGCCTCTTCAGGGGGGCTGGATGTTGCTGGCACCTTCTCTCCGGTGACGTTGTGTGGGGGTCCTTTGGGGATGTAAATGCAGTGGTATTGTTTCTGCGTGTGACATCTTGTGCATGGGTATGTTCCCCTCTTTGGTTGTTTTTACCAAGGCAGATTTGGCTTGTGTGAGTTGTGATTTGGTTGACTAAGTGATTGTCACTAGTGTTCATGCTGTGGTGATGGGGGGTCCATGCAGGTCTGTGATGGGGGTCCATGCATTGGTGTTGCACGCAGGGCTTGGTATTGGGATGGGTGGGTTGTGATGGTGGGGTATATGTGAGGTGGTGGAGTGATGGTGGTGAGGGTAGGGGTGGGAGTTTGTGATGGCATGCAGGTGGGGGGCTGAAAGTAGACTTACCAGAGTCCAGTCCTCCTGCTACACCTGCCAGGCCCTCAGGATGCATGGTCGCCAAGACTTGTTCTTCCCATGTTGTTAGTAGGGGGGGAGGAGGTGGGGGTCCACCACCAGTCCTCTGCACAGCTATCTGGTGTCTTGCTACCATGAACACACCTTCCCCCGTAGGTCGTTCCACGTCTTCCTGATGTCATCCCTTGCTCTGGGGTGCTGTCCCACGCATCAACCCTGTCCATAACTCTCCACCATAGCTCCATCTTCCTAGCAATGGACGTCTGCTGCACCTGTGATCCGAATAGCTGTGGCTCTACCCGGATGATTTCCTCCACCATGACCCTTAGCTCCTCCTCTGAGAACCTGGGGTGTCTTTGTGGTGCCATGAATATAGTGTGAGTGGTGTGTGTGTGAGTGTGTGGGGTGATGTGTTGGGGTGTGTTCGGTGAGGTGTGTGGATGGTGTATGGGTGATGGTGTTCTGTGGCTCTGACTCTGTGGGTCCTCCTGGCGTGTCTCTCTCGCTGTTGTAAATTGTTTGTAGTGGTAAAGGGTTGCGGGGAATGTGGCTGTGTGTTTTATAGGTTTGTGGGTGTGTGGTGTATGTATGTGTGTCAGGTGTGTGTAGTTTCAATTGTTCAACGTGGTGTTGTTTTGTATGTGTGTGTGTATTTTGAGCATGACGGTATGTACCGACAATGGTTTACCGCGGTTGAATGTCCGTCGTAGTGCATAATGCTGTGGGCGTATTTCTGTTGGCATAACAGTGTTGGTTTTAGTACCGCCAGTTTATCACTGACCTTTGGTGTGGCAGACTTGTGCGTGCGTCTGTATGGTGGTGGATTTCTATGTGTGGGTCATAATACGTGTAGCGGTATACCGCCGCGGTCATGGTATGTTGGCGGCATCAGCATGGCAGTAAGCGGCACTTACCGCCAATGTCATAATGAGGGCCATAATGTTTCCTATCATTGGAGTCGTCCTAAAAAAATATTTTCTGTGGTAAAGGTCATTTTGTCAATAATAATTTAGAAATGCCACTTCTAGAAAGCAGGCATTTCTATGCTCTAAAACGTGTTGTGTGCCTTTTAACTTGAGCCTAGTCCATATTGGAGGCTGGGGGAGCACATCTGTGCATTCCCTAGTGACAGCTCTAAAGCTTGGGCATGCAACTTGAAGAGACCTCTGCCACTTGAGTACCTGGCTAGATAGATTGGAGGGAGAGGTCCTGACACTTGGCCTCTCGAAGCCAGATTATGGCCCCACTAAAGATTAAGATCTGCATTTCAAGGCTCCACGGCAGACAGGGCTGAAATATAAGGGAGACAAATGCAGTTCAAAGGGGGATCCTCTGAACCACCACTTACTTCAAAGGCACAATGCAGTGTACCTTCTGGTGCCACATTGCTGCAAAGTAGAGATACGCTGGTCGGAATGCAGGACCAGTGATACTGGACAGTGTGGTGCACACTGCCAGAGGAATCTATTGTGCACTAGGAGGAATTATTGCCATTAGAAGAGACAGGGTGCTCTTCCTGAATAGTGGTGGGTTTGGGCTGATTGCCTGCTGCTTGCTCCCTGGTCTCTGGTGGAAATCTCAGGGACATAAAGACTTATAGCGAGGGATCAGCAGCTTCTAATTGTGAGACCTGGAGGGCGGTGGCCTCCTAAGTGGCCACATCACCTGCTGGACCCCACTTGGCAGCAGAAGAGTGAGCATGGAGCCAAGTATTGTGCCAGGAGACCAGACTGCCTGGTGCGGAGCCCCAAAGGAACTGCCCACATTCAAGAAGTGTGGCCCTGCATCGTATGGCCTCGACACCCATAAACGTCTTGTTGGTTCTGAGTAAAGTCACCGGGTGCGGTATACGAATGGCCTGCCATGTAGAGGGTGCTGCATTTCCGATTCATAGGGTGTGGCCCTCAGAGTTGAGGTGTACGCAAAGCACTGCTGCATTCTACCTTGTGTGGCACTGCTGAACTTGCGCCTGTGTTTGTGTCTGGAATTGTATGGTGCGACGCAAGTCACCATGCACCAGACGTTGTGTGTCATTTCCAGGGAAGTACAGAATTGGTGACTCTTTTTATGTGTGATCGAAATTGTCTTGTGCGATTCAAGTCACTGTGCACCAGACTTTGTGCCTCAATACCAAGGAGGAATGGGAATGGTAACTCTTTGTGTGTGACCGGAATTGTCTGCTGCGGCTCATACCACTGCACCCCCAGACATTGGGCCTCATTCCCAAGGAGGTGCTGAATTTGTTGCCCTGCACTGTGTTTGTTCATAACTGTCTGGTACAAGCCATCCATAGGGCACCCAACATTGTGCCTCATTTCCAGGGAAGCGTGGGGGAGCAAATTCATGTTCAGGAGTACCCGGATTGCCTGGGTATGACTTTGTTCAACATGTGTCTTACAGGTGACCTTCCAAGAGGCTCCCCTGCTACATCTTCCACTCATCAATTGTTCCTTTTGATGCCCTCAGTGCAGCAGACCATCAGCCAGCTCCTCTCCTGGCTCGACAATACCTTGTTACCATGTATTATCGATGGAATGGGCCTGGATGGTGACAATAAGTTAGTGGGCTACAGAACACTTCTGAGAGCGATCGGAAGTAGGACTCAAAATGGGGTGTTCCTCCCTTGTGCCTCACAGAACTAGGCAAGTGCCTGAAGGCATGGTAAGGCAACCTTTGATTGAACTTCCAGAGGGGTGGCCAAACCTCCATTTGTGGACTGCTCCTGAAGCCCCATGTTACCTATCACCCCACCTATTTTCCTGGGAGCCTGAATAAGTGGGACTCCAACTGGGACAGCCTAGTGTCCGGGGGAAGG
Organism: Pleurodeles waltl; assembly: GCF_031143425.1. NCBI lineage: Eukaryota > Metazoa > Chordata > Amphibia > Caudata > Salamandridae > Pleurodeles > Pleurodeles waltl. Next base: position 398,842,886 of record NC_090439.1, read on the forward strand.
TTTCCCTGAACTCTAATCCATAGGGGGTGGGGTTCTCGGGTTGGCTGAACGTTGGAGAGGGCTTTTGGCGCACGGGACCCGGGAGTGCAATGTTTACTGACCTGTAGATATGAGTGCACCGCATTAGGGTGCTTTGTGTGCATGTTTGCGAGCATGTGCCGTAAAAGCCTGCCTGATATCCATAGCACCGGGTATCGGTGCTGAGTGAGTGTGTGGGAGTGACTGCCTCTGATTAACAATACTGCACGGCAGTGTTGTCCTACACGTTGATTCTTGCCAAGAGTGTATGACATCTGATATTGGTTTTACCCTTGCGGCCCCAAATTATGGGGCTATTTAAAAGTGTTATAATTGCCTGTGCGTTCAGATTACAGCTATCGTTGTGAGCAGCAGGGGGCACCCCATAACTGTTTGGGATGAATTAGAGTAATTACTTGGATGAGTCTTGTGCTGATGACTTTTCACACCGCATGAGAGTGCTGGTGGTAAAATAGGATCTTTCCCAAAGTGTACATGTTACTGATGCAATTTTAACTCTGTTGTTCGTAGTACTGCTAGTGATATTTTCCAAATGTGATTTATGCTCAGAGATACATGATGTTCTTGTTGTGTTTACTAATATGTGTGAATCAAAACTTTATTTACATACACCTCATGCAAATTCTCTTTTGTGACACTCAGTGTATTTTTTGTGTGAAAGTGCTGTGCCAATGCTTTACACCTTGCCCCTGTGATAAGCCTGACTTCAGAACCAAGCTACCCAAGGGTGAGTGCAAGTTATATAGTAAGTATAATCACCCACCCCTGATAGGAGTGGCAGGTTCTGCCTGGCTAGGGCCTCACCTCAGCCAACCAGAGCGTGCCACCTCGAATAGCAATCATGCAAAATTCCTCAACCAAATGGTTTCTCTGTAGAATTCTTAAACTACTTCTACTTGCTATATATCACCTCAACAGCTAGCTTTGGTTGAGGATGAGTGGGAGCTTTGGACATTGTCAACACATATAAATGACCATAAGATCTGTTATACCAGAAACAGGAAAGCCACCTCACTATTGTCAGTACTACCATCCAAAATCACTGATCAATACGAAAACAAAAGTGATAGATAGCATGGACAAATTGGCTTCTCAAAGAAATTGTTACATTGGTGCACCAAGATCAAAATAACTTTATCCCTAATAGGGGCTGTAGTCTCTAGAGTTTAACATTCACCCTCAATTGTTTTCATACATGAAACTACAATATGACTGCCCTCAGATGAGAGGTCAGCCAACAGAGTTCTCTCCTCTTTCTCTGAGCAGTACACTTGGCTGGGGATCTTCTATCCCATACTGCTTGCTCTGTCAGTCGAGTTATTGACAGCCTGGATGAGGGAGGATGGTCTGGTTCACGATTTTCAAGGGGAGAGAGACAGTGAAGCCCACACATCCTTGTGTGTGTGTGTGTGTGTGTGTGTGATAATGGTTTATTCTAAATGATCAACTAAAAAAAGATAAGATCGGTCTCCCTCCATGGAGAATCTAGCTTCTGTATCTGGAGTAAACAATTGCCTGGACATACTACATATTTTAAATATCTCAGAATTTATATTGCCCTAGGCCTTTAAGAAGTTGGGACCAGAAATCGGTGACCCTCTGGAAAACGATTTACAAAAATGCAACGAGTTGGAGCAAGCTACCTATTAATTTATTGGGCAAGACTGAATTACATCAAATGGTTCTCCTGCCCAACATTCTGCATATATTTCTTAATTACTCATAGAAAATCCCCACTGAATTTCCTAATCTGATACTATCAAAGACCAGTGGTTTCCTTTAAGAAGTTAATGGGCATCAAGGCATACTAGATGCACACCTTAATTACTGCACCACCCAACTGATTGTGATAAATAACTGCATATTTCAAGAAAAGGAGAAACCATTGTTTCCTTCTGAATAAGACCTCCTGGAAGAGACAAGTACAATAAATATCCTGTATGGAGCACCACTCCCCTGTACTCTTCCCTCATGGACCCATACTGCAATAAATGCAGGAGAATTTATTTGCATTGGATGGAGTAGGGAAGCAAAATAACACAAAAATACTTTTGTGACATGGGGCATCCGGCAAGGCTAAAGGGATTCAGGAAAAGGGAAATGGGATCTCATGGACATCAAATACCTGGGGGACACCTGGGAGTGAAACACTATGAAATAATTTGCCATATTATAGAGAGTGTACAAAACACAGTTTTAAGATACCTTCTGTAAAGGAAAGCTATTGGGGCCTATCAGCTTCAATTGGCTGAACTCACAATTCAGCACACTGGAGGTACAGCTGATAACTGACACTCTTGGATGTGATGGTATATAGGGACTATATTGCTCTCAAAAAGTTAATTTTCACTCAGTCTAATAGGATTGAAGACACAATGGGAGCATGACCTGGGGCTCTTGAATGATGTCAACTGGAGAGATACACTGTTAGCAACCAGTGAACTGGAATCTGAGCCAGACTGCACTTGATGCAATTTAAACATCTGTAGATAATTGACTTCACTTCCCAGAGCTAACAAAAAATAGGAGGGTCACACTCGGCTCGATGTACCAGATATGGAGTAAATAATGGGGATTTCATTTACTTCATTATGCCACCAGAACTAAACCCATTTGAGGAAAAGTATATGCCTGTGATGGCACTACACTGTCCACACTGAAAGTGATATTGCTTGGAGTGATCAAGGAAATGAAAGGGTACAAGGGGCAAGAGGGCCCAGATGAGCATGGGCACACTCCTCATTAAAAGGAATATAGCAAACTGTTTGAGGTCAGTGACCTTGTGCATGCAGTCTGGTTGAGGGGACAGGATTTTTGGTGTGCAAAATTCACACAATTTGCTTTTATGTAATTAAATTAAATTTCATGAAAATCACATGAAATTACCAATAACTATGCAAAAGACGAATCCGTCATTTAGCACTATATTTTAGCACAAAATGTGTCTTTGTGCAATTTTGGACGCAAGGATGCATTTTGTGCCATAAATTGCCACAAACAACAGTGGCATGCGTTCTTGTTGTTTACATTGTTCCAGCATTCCCATCCTATCATTTTGCATGAACTGTAACATAATTGCAGAACTTAGCATAGTGGCATGATTTTAGGAATTTCTCATCACAAACATAATGCGAAATTCCTAAAAATGTCTGAATTATACCACATAATTTAACATCTGGCTTGGTCTTGTGTAGACTTGTGATCGATGGCTGAAGTACCAATTTACCAATCCAGAGGATGCCTCAACAAAAATAGAGGACTATTTGGGTTATGTTTGGATAATTTGCAAATAAGCAAAATGCAGCAGATATAGATTGTTCCAAAGTCAACTTTCAATATGTTCATACTGTTATATGGTAAGAAACAGCTAGTCTATTGGAATTGGATAATAAAGTTCTTCAAAAAAGACAGTCAGTTCTGTTTGCTGTTTTTCAACATCAATAAAAAGAAATCGTAAAAAAAAGAGAAATATTCATATATATGCATACACCGCTTTTCGGCTTTTCCTGACTCTCGGGACCTGGAGAGAACAGGTGATTGGGCTTATCAGGGCCCCGCCACGTACCACTCTAAAGACTTCGGATAGTTGGCATATACAGCCTACTCATCATACAGGACCCACGTTTCCTGTTGACTAAGAGACATCATTTGGACTCAGTAATTTATCCAGTTATATGCCTTGAAAAAGTCCTGCTGGACGAAACACGTGTTGGCTGTCTCTGAACATTGATGTGTCTATGTTTTTCAACATAAGGAATTAAAATGGAATTAAAATTTCTGGATTTCTGTTTTACTGAGGACTTATTATTTGGAGTGCCCTGGTATTTTCTGTTTTCACTATCAAAAAGGAGGTCAGAAAAATGGAGGAGGTAGACATAAAAAGTTGGGCAAAACCACACTTGACTCACAAGTCTAACACAAGCATTTTTAATATGAAAAAAATATCTCAGTGAACAGAAAGGTGCATGCTTCTATGAATTTAGAAACCTAGAGCTATGTTAATAAACAAACGAGTTAGAAAATGTTTTAACTGTCAAATTAATGCAAATTACCTAAAATAATATAGACTGAAGCTAACGTTTAGAGCGAGGTTTATGTACTGGACATGCCTCAAGAATAAATATTTGTAACAAATCAAGCCTAAAAAGGACAACAAAATCAGAAAGTCATATTCAGAAAGTCAGACAAACTGAATCAACTGGTCCAAAGTTATCCAAAAGGTTTTAGAAACTAACCTCTGACCAACCTTAAGAAAAAGAAATATTCTACACTGCCAAGCGTCGCGAATATTCAGGAAATGTAAAGTGATTGCTGATGTGTCACACTTCCGCAACAGGTGAAGGGCAGACAAAATGTAAATGCAGACCGATCGAAACTGTAAAGCCTTAGAAGACGAATCGTTTCAGTGGGACCAATAAAAATGTATATCACTCTTCTCGGTGTTATATGAAGATGTTAAAACCATTACTCTAGACATTGCCGTAAACCTCCTTTCGGTGATGGAAAACAAGCATGTGGTTTTCATTCAGTGACAGATGAGGGGGAGGAACAGAAATCAAAGGAGACCTGACTGCACGCGAGGTAGAGCGGTACAAACAAAAGCGCTGTGTGATAGTAAAACACTCTTTCCTGTAGCATTACCGACTCTTACCAATCGCTGATAAGCCACTGTGATTTTGTATGTGTTTGTATTAGCCTGGAGCAAGCATATGTTGGACATCAACACTGTGTTCAAGGGGGAAAGGGATTTGTATACTTGAATTTTACAGTATCCAATCTCATGCACTAAGTAGCTGAATCAGCCACACATAGAAAGATAAACACGCCTCAGAGGATATCTTATGTGCAGTAAGGTGTCCCACACTGCAAAAAACAATCCTGTCTACAAAGCAAGCACCCTTGCAACAAGGCAAAATGTGGCATGCGTTGGCGCTAGGCACCCAAAAGGGCGCCAATGGAAGTAAGCACAGGAGTGTGCCATACAATGTTAAATACGGCACATTCCTGCCCTTTCCCTTTCATGTAGTGCAGCAAGGTGGCTTGCTATCCTGCACGAATATTTGATAAATTCACCCCATAACTTATAAGCTTCCATCATTGCACCACATCTTTCCCAACACCTCAATGGCATCAACCACAGTCATCTCCATCCTTATCTAACTCTGGTTGTATTACTGAATAGTGAACATACAAATATTGTAACATAATAATATAGTGGACAAAATGTGAACCATTAAAACATAAAAAGGCAAGTGCATAAAATAAAGGGAAAGTATTATCCCTGACTCCACATCAACCAACCTGGAATATATATATATATATACACACACATCGCCAACGTACATATGTGGAGTTAGGTATAGAAAATCTATACTTATTTTTAATATTTCACATTATAAATGTTGTCCTCAATTTGTCCATATCACAATATTTTGTCTTCAATATTCTGGGGGCACACCATCTCTCTATATAGAACTGCTGCACAAACGAACATGAAAATTACAAGCTATTCTAGAGCAATAGTGGACATCAGTCAGCCTCAGAAAGTGTTAAAAAATCCACTGGATGCTGATCAAAAATTCTTTGAGGGAACCATTTGGATGCTAAGGATCCTGAACACTAGAATTCACTCCAAGAACAGTATCTCATCATGTCCTTTTTAATCACAAACCAAACAGTGGTTGTATCATGCATAGTACTGATTTCTATGCTGCACTGGTCCACAAGAGATCTGTGTCCTTCTTTTTGTCGCCTTAGTTAGTGTATATTTTGCTGAAAGTGGGGAAACACAGAGTATTAATTACCTTTTTGTGTTGCTGAGCGCTGCAGTTAGAAAAGCATCTACTAAAAAGGAGATATTTAGAGTTAATATATGCAGTCAAGACGCCAAAAAGAAACTGACTGACCCCTTCCTTAATGGCACAGCGCAGAAATAGGAATAATGACATGTTGTCTTTTTCCCAAATTTATTTTCAAAAATCACTTTCAAGCTGCCAGTCAGTGGCATCTATTGATGATAAGAATAAAAATAAGGAAAACAGTTACCAGAATTTGATTATGCATATTATTGACATTGAAAATAACCAAAGAGTTAATGGCTTGGTTGAATGTATTAAGTATTAACTAAATAATGATATCCCGATGCTACCCAGGACATTTGTCGAAGAGGAAGTGTCTTAGGCCTGTATGCTTCAGAGTTCGGCACCCTGATCAAAGTAAGGCTTGCCTATCATTCCTAACATGAGGTCACTCCCTTATACATAACTCTTCCCGAAAGGTTATGAAGAAGAATGATCTTTCAGGAAGAGTTATGTAAAAATGAAAGCCAAATTGGGTTATATTCTCTGTAAGAGGCATGGTTTAATTAATTAAACTTGTATAATATTTAATTACATTTACTTCTCACACAGACATTTGTAGCTCACAGTAGCTGTCAAGGGCCAAGGTATGCTAGAACTATTTGCACATTTAGACACCAATAAATTCAAAATACTATTCGTCAATATTTGCCTGGCAAGACCAGCAATAAATTAGGCCCTGCCAATGACTCAGTTAAAGAATTTAGCATTTAAGGTATCAAAACCCTGTGCTCGGCCATACCTTCAGACCTTGTAGCAACTTTCTTAGCTCCCCTTGTTGTCTTTCAAGCACTCCGAGGCATCCAGCATCAGTATTTACTCACTTCATAAATGATACAACTTTTTTGAAGTTAAGAAGAATGTTAAACTGTTTCATGTGTAGTAGCAACACACAAATGTTAAAATATAATGGTTCAATACGATTTGCAGGTTCTAACGTGCATTGTTTATTGTTCTCCTAATTCCTCATCTTTCTCCGTGGTATGAGAAGCAGAGGCATCTTGTGAACTTTGAAAGTGGTCGGGTGTAAATACCCAACTGGAAGTGCACTGAGCCAGCAAGCAAAAAGAGTGTGTCTAACTTTTTCCATAGTATGAAAAAAAATGGATTCTATCCGAAGAGGCATTAATGCAATACTCCAATATATTTATGGCATGCATTACACTCCCCAGGGGTGTTTGTTGTTCGCTATTTTCAGGAGAATGAAAGTAAACAACAGACATCATGAGGTAACCACAGTGACAAACATATTAATAATAGGTGCCATTAACAAGTCAATTCATCTGAGCATGACTTAGCACTCAAATGCTTTCCAATAAGGAAAAATGCATATATTTTGTTAATAAACACACAATTGCTGTGATTAAATAAGCTCAATTCCTAGAAACGAAAGCTTGTAATTTGTATCTACAGATTTACCAGCTTTTCAATTACGTTAAATACAACTTTAGTTTCCCAAATTTCTGGTTATTTCTATCAAGTGCTTGTACGTACTAATCTCACATATAGACAGGTTCTATCTTTCACTTTAATTTATCATCACATATGTCGAGGACAGCTATCACTATTACAGCATGGATAGTAAGAATTTTGCCGAGTGTCCACAATATATCAACAATTAATGCCATAATGCCAGGATCACAATTATGCATAGGAACACAGCAATAGTGTAAAATAAAATAGAAGGCAATGTAGAAGTGCACTATTGAGCACACTAATAGCTAAAATATGCCCTGGTGCTTAATAGTTACATTAATGGGAGGTGACTACAACTCTTGTCTGTTGTTGGAAAAAAGTCAGAATTGTAATTGTTTTGTGGATGGCAGAAGTAAATTGATTGAACACAAGTTAACTGGCAGAGGATTGCAATTTTTAACAGTAATCACACAAAACACCCCCCACCCAGTGCGAGCCAGATTGACTGGGGAAAGAAAGGACTAGTGATAAAACCCTTTGTGAGAGTGTTCAAGCAGACCTTTTGTGATGTGCAAATGTGGTAGGCTACAGCCCCTCCAACTCCTAAAGCCGTCGCCATCCTGGCAACTCCTAGCTTCCCTCTGTCTCACACTCATGGAGTAATACACAGAGAATAACTGCCAACTTCACCTAGTCGTGTGACCCAGGAACAGGTTGCCGGCACCAAATGGTTAGGACAACAAAATGTAAACTTTCTAAAGTGGCAATTTCAGAACTGTGACTTAAAATCTGACTTTATTTTTAAAGAGTCCTTTTAATTACAATTCTTTAGAAGGCAAACTCAAGTTATCACTTATTAAATGTAATAAGGTAACCCAACATTATCTTATGGGAAAGGTAAGCCTTACAGTAGTGAAAAACAATTCTAGGAGTTTTTCACTACTAGGACATATAAAACTTAAAAATACTAGAGGTGGGTAAAAAATTCAGTATGAGCATGGAGTATCAGCACAACTCCATCATCAGCCACATGGCAGAATTTTTTCTTGTGTGTTGCTTGCTAATGTTAAGTTGGAGAGTACAAGTGAGAATTTGCAAACCCTACCATGATTTTCAGGTGCTAGAACACCTCCGGTAAGATTTCTCAATGTGGACAGTCAAGGCAGGTCATGACCATTCATGTTGAGAAAGCTGCAGCTTGAGTTCTAAGTCTGAAAGAAGCAGCACCTCTTGCACGCCTTGTGGTGCTGTTCTCATTGATTTTATAGCACAGATGAAGCTCCCAGCACTTAAAATCAGCTCAAGCAGCATTTCTTGCCCAATTCCACCCATTCACAGAACTCCGCAGAATCTCACAGAGTTTTTCTGTAACTCCCTGGAATTCCGTGGAGTGAAACCTCCATTTCTGCCCAGGCCAGAAAAGAACATATCCAAGTTTTTAAATGCGCTGCACCCTACCCTCGGGCTGTTCAGAACTTGTTTTAGCGGTGAAGTACATGAATTAAAAAGGAAGATTTGGGCCTGGCAAAAGGTGCATTTGCCAGGCTGGAAAGGAATTTGGAAACCGCACACACAGGCTGCAATGGCAGGCCTGTGACATGTTATACAATGCTACAGAAGTGAGTTGCACAATAACTGCCGCAGGCCCATTCATAGCATTTAATTTACAGGTCCAGGGTACCTGGGATACCAAGTAAATTAAATGTGCCAACGGGCTATAGGCAGATTCTACCATGTTTAGGGGAGAGATTACAACATTTTAACACTGGTTAGTGGTAAAGTGCAGAAAGTCCTAAGGCCAACAAAAACGAGATCAGGGCAATTTGGACAGGTGGAGGCCAGCAGTTTGGGGGGAATTCCAAGGCTGACAGGTCTAACAAGGTTCCATTGGAACATCAAAGGCTGATCCCTGACAGGGTGTTACAGTGAACCTGAAATTTAGAAGGAGTTCTTCTGTTGTACAATCTTTATTTATAACATTTTAAGAAACATGTATTTGCATATTAATATTTACCAGTAAATATGAGTGTTCGTGTCGGCTTACATTTTACTAAAGCTTTTAGAATGTTGCAGTATTTTTCACTTACTTTCTTTCCTTCTCCAGTGTTATCTTTATCTCTTCAAGATGCACCTGTAGAGCCGATGATTTTAATAGTTCGCTCTCCTGTGCCCTGCAAATCGCGTCTACCATTTGTCTCGGCTTCCCCACATGAGCTCCAAAGTGAAAAAGTTCAGAATTCTGTGTGATATCCAAGTTTTCTCTTAATGGATTTTCGCTAATATCCACAGCCTAAAGATGAATCAAAGGAGAATGCAAAATGAACTGTACCATATAAACAATTGTACCATAATCATCTAATGAGAAAATATAATGACTACAGGAACTCAAGCTGAACATTTTATCTCCAAAATGTTTGTTTCACTGTACCTTCAGAACTAAGGTCTATGGGGCATATTTATGAGCAGTTTGTGGCATACATGCACCACGCAAGAGGGTACATGCGTGACACAAACCACCAAGGCAATTTTTTGGAAGACATGCAAAGCCACTTTTTGTGGCTTTGAATGGCTTCAAAAATATTTAGTAAGGCAAGACTGCACAAAGTGCTGTGTTACCTTCCTCTGTGCAAGGAAGGCTTTCGATGGGCATTGCATGGGTGTTCCCATGCAAATCCCATGGTTTTTGATTTACCAAACCTGGTAAAGCTGGGAATGCACCAAAAATATAGGCCTTCCCATGAGAGGTGTAAAGAGGAGAAATATCTTTTCCTCTTCATTGTTTCCTCTTTCTATGTGTGCTGCATTTTGCAGCATACATAGAAAGAGGAAAAAGCCTCTCAGGATTTTTTTTGTGAAAGTAGGTGTCCCTTCCTGCATGAAAACAACCCTGCATTCATTGCAGGCACACTTGATCCATGGTGTAAGGGTGCCTTTGGGTCTGCTAGGCTGCCAAAAGGGCACCAATGCAGGGGGAAAATTGCAACACATTCCTGCTTCTATCCTGTGACTCAGTGCAGAGCAGCAAGGTGAGTTGCTGCGCTGCCCTGTGCCACAAAAAACATAAATATGGGCTTCTATGTTTTGGTTCACTTCTCCTGTGCCTTTTCTTTAAAGGTGGCATGCTAACAGTCTAGCTCTTTATCTGTAAAATGAGTGAGGTCTTGCTTATGAGTCTACTTCTGTATAGCTGTGTGTGTACAGTTTTTTTTAAAGTTCATGGAGTGCCAACATGTATTCTGGCAATGCTAGCTAATGTGCAACTTTAGAAGCAGACAAGGGAAATTAACAACCTTTCTGTCTTGTGTCTCTGCTTGAGGCAATGCTATGTCTCACAGCACAGTGATCTGAATTGTCCAACCATCATGCCATCTTGGGCATAGTTACATATTTACTTTCGTAATTAGCTCTTAGTGGCACCTTGAATTTAAGTCAGGTTTTTTTAAATACAAAGGTATTTGAAATATAGTCCATGAAATTCAGTTACAAATGTTCATAAATTTTTCCCACAAATGAGTTTTAATGGGTCTGGAAATCCAATCTATATGACGAGGACAAATCCTGTAAAACACTCAGTAGAGGACACTGGAGAGAATAAGCAATCAAGGTGTACGCTTGGACAGGTGAAGAAGGCTTTACATTTGTAGAGTGATCCTTGTGCCAGGAGATCATTAGAATGCTAGACATTATTCATGTGCCTCCAGTGACTACTGATTTTAACCTAACTAACTCAAGAGAGTGGGGTGATTCCAAAGAGTTGGAGTTAGTGGCTTTTGTAGTGCCTAAGTGAAGTGTAATGCACAATCTGGAGTGATTCTTACAAACTGTCTGTTCAGATTTCTGCACCACCAAAAATGATCCAGGAAAACTTAAAGAGATGCTAAAAATGGTGCCTACCACAATTAAAATGTGAATACTTCAAACAAGGCCACTTAATTATGAAAATGCCAGCCTGTAGCCAAATAGTGTGAGGATATTTGGAAATTAATGGAAAAGTCATTAACCCTGAGAAAACACCAACAAGATATTTTAATTTACCAAGTACCAGGGGGCATATTTATGACCAGGTTTGTGTCCCTCTTGCGCCAAGCAACATGATGCAAGAGTGACACGTACCTTAAGTCAGATTTTTGAGGCCACACAAAGCCATTTTGCGTTGCTCTGAGTGGCTTAAGAAATCTGGAGTAAGACAACGCAGCGCAAGTCACTGTGTTACCTTAGTCTGTGTTAGGAAAGTGTTCCATGGCCGTTGTCTGGGTGTTCCCATGCAACTCCCATGGATTTTGACACATCTTCATATTTACAAGATCTTATAAACTTGGGTATGTGCCAAACTCTTACACCTTCAAAGAGGAGGTGTAACGAGGAAGAATATCTCTATTTCAACATGTTTCTTACTCTTTCTATGGGTGCTTCATTCAGCAGCACACCTGCAAAGAGGAATATGCTTCCTAGGATTGTTTTTGTGTAGGAAGGCATACCTTCCTGCACAAAAACAATCCTACATGCAGCACAGACACCCTTGCACCACGATGCAATGGTGCCTGCATTGGCATTAGGCAACCCACTGTGCACCAGCAAAGGGGGAAAGTCAGGAATGCACCTTTTGCCTTAAATATGGTGCATTCCTGCCCTTTCCTGCCAAGCAGGGCAGCACAGCATGGTTACTTGCTGTGCTGCACTGTATGACAATTTGATAAGTACAACCTTAAGTGGCTTACCTGTACTGAAGAACACCTATCAGCCACCACTGTGGAGTCTGCTTTTAGGGGGTGGTTATTTGCTTTCAATACCCTGTCACAAATGATAAATGAGGTGCAGCAGCTGCCATAGATGGAGTTTGATGTTGTTGCAACCCTGCTAGCTCTAGACAAAGATGGACTTTTGGACACATGAGCAAACAAATCTGAAGAGACCTTACTTGTGAGACTTCCATGTAACTTTTTTTTACTATATTTGTGGAAACCTAACTCTGCAGACTCTAATCAGAAGCTCTGACTGCTCCGCACAACTTGGTTTCAAAACTTCAGTTGTGGGGCTTTGCTTACATGAATGTGGAATATAAACTGTGCCAAATAAAACGTCAAAAATCTTGAGAAGAATCTGTCCTTGAAGAGGTCTGATAAAGCAGCAGTCTTTGCTGGAATTGCTAGCGTCAGGTCCCACTGAGAGCTTTTCGTCTCCACAAATAGTGCTTAATTTGTGCTTGTTGTTTCCGGTGCTGAGCACCGGCACCAGTTTCTGCAGAGGCATATAAAAAAATTATCTAAAAGACTCTCTTTATAGCAGATGTATAATCTACTGCACACCTGAACTTATTTAAAATATTTAGGGATATTTAGGGCCAAGGAGCCGTGGGAGGGTTGCTCCATTGACTCAGCAATGGTATTTTTCTCTTTTCATAAATGTTTTGCATGCTAAATTAACATGTATATTGGTAAATTGTGTTTTTTTATTCTCCATCAAAGAACTCCATATCCAGGCTGCCTTCTTTCTTTGCTGTATAAAAAACAAAAATAGATTTGGAGCCTATTCACAAACTGCATTTCGTAGAACATTTAGTAGTACTAGAATAGTATTACTAAATTAATACACAATCATTTTCCGAAACCTTTGATTGTAAATCTACACTTCCAGCTCTCCTATCTGTTCTATGGAGATATCTTCACATATGTTTGTTTACTACGTAGTAAGAAATGTGGAAGGGACTGGGGTAGTGTTGGGAAAAAGGGGCATACTTACTACTCAATAGTGAGGTTTAAGTAGGAGTAAGAAGAGGTTTAGGGAGAGATGGGGATGGGTTTGGCGGGATACGCACCAACCCACAAAAGAGTAATTCCATCGCTATTCACAATCAGCATGTGTTAGAAATGGGTCTCTAGCTGGCAATCTGTTTACACCATGTCCAAGTAGACACCTTCACTATAGTCGGCATAAGGGAGTCACACTCCTAAGATAACTCCTGCTCATGCCCTTGGTAGCTTGGCACGGTCAGGCTAATCTCATAAGCAATATGTTAAGTATTTGTACCCACACACACAGTAATACAGTGAAAACACTAAAAGTGGACACCACACCAGTTTAGAAAAAATAACCAATATTTATCTAAGTAAAACAAGACCAAAACAAAAAAAAAATCAGACATACACAAGCAAAGATATGAATTTTAAAACATTAAATCCCAATTAAAGCACTTCAAAACACAATAGCTCCCATTGGCACTATCACAACATCGTGACGGAGTCATTCCCAACAGTCTCATGCCACTCGCAAGGAAGTGTGGCACCAGTCCCGGAGTCGCACAGACCACAGGTAAAGAACCTTAGAAACGAGGCAGAGTCAAAGACGTGACACGGAGTTAGGGAGGTGAGGCATCGCTGGAGCTGGTGCAGGGTCTGTTCCGTACTGCTTCACAGGAGTGAGGTGTCCGTTCCTTACTGTTACGCAGGGGAGGTGAGGCTTCGGTTCCTCACAATGGTGGCGGAGTTGAGGCTGCTTTGGTGACTAGGCATCAGTTCCTTACTATCCGGCACAGTCAATGAGTCCAGAGGGTCAAGATGCAATGAAGCGAATTATCAGTGTTGCAGTCACACCAGGGGGGCCACAGGTGCTGTGACAGAGGTGGGTATCACGGATGTCGGTGACATGGCACTCGGGACTCACAATGTTGTGGAACTTCAGAGGCGCTACAACGGCATTGGCCCTGCGCTGTGGGTCTCAGTCATCGCACTTCAGCGGGGACCACAGCTTTGGATGCAGGCAGCGGCATGGAGTCTGGCAGCGGCACCAGTTCTGGAGTTGTCTGGAGTCGATGTACCTAGTTCTTCTTACTTTTCTGCAACAGCCCAGGAACTGGCGTAAGCTCCTATTGGCAAGCCAGGGTCCGCAGCAAGAGAACCCAGCTGCTGGCAAGTGAAGTAATTGGTCCCTAAGACTTCTTAACACGAAGCAAGCTCAGTCCAATTCCTTGGAGAAACTTCACAAGCAGGATACACAGCAAAGTCCAGTCTTTGTACTCTCTTAAACAGAAGCAGCAACTGCAGGCCAACCCAGCAAAGCACACACAGCAAAGGAGCAGTATTCCTCCTGATGGCTCTTCAGCTCTTCTCCTTGGCAGAGTCTCCTTGATCGAGAAGTGTTCTAAACATCTGGGGTTGTGGGTTCAATACTAATACCCATTTATGCCTTTGAAGTAGGCAAACTTCAAAGGAAAGTCTTTGTAGTGCACAAGACTCTTACTTTTCTGCACTCGTCCTAGACACACTCTAGGGGCCTGGAGACTGCATTTTGTAAGGACAGGCACAGCCCTATTTAGGTGCAAGTGTCAGCTAGTCCCACCACTCTAGCACAGGAAGACCCATCAGGATATGCAGGGTACACCTCACCTCCCTTTGTGTGACTCTATAGAGTGATTTCACAACCAGCCAAACTGTCATCCTGATCCAGACGTGTATTCCACAGCCAGGCACAGAATGGTTAAGCACGAAAATGCCCAATTCCTCAAAGTGGAATTTTCAAACACACAAGTCAAAATCCACCTTCACCAAAAGATGTGTTTTTAAATCATGACTTCAGAGATTCTAAACTCCAATTCTATATCTGCTCCCAATGGGAAACTGCACTTCAAAGGTATTTAAAAGCAGTCCCCATGTTAACCTTTGGGAGAGATAAGCCTGGCAATGATGAAAAATTAATTTGGCAGTATTTCACTATCGGGACATGTAAAACAGACCAGTACATGTTCTTACTTTTACATACACTGCATCCTGCCCATGGGGCTACCTTGGTCCTTCCTTAGGGGTGCCTTACATGTACTAAAAGGGAAGGTTTGGGCCTAGCAAGTGGATGCACTTGCCAGGGTGACATGGCAATTTAAACCTGTACAAACAGACACGGCAATGGCAGGTGTGAGACATGTTTACAGGGCTACTCATGTGGGTGGCACAATAAGTGCTGCAGGCCATTAGTAGCATTTGTTTTACAGGTCCTGAGGACACATGGTGCACTATACTAGGAACCTACTAGTAAATCAAATATGCCAATCATGGATAACCAATCATAATCACAATTTACACAGGGAGCACTTGCACTTTAGCACTGAACACCAGTAGAAAAGTGCCAGGAGTACAAAACCCAGCAAAAATGAAATCAAGCACACAGTCAAAAATACAGGAGGCAGAGGCAAAAAGACAGGGGAAACCACACCAAGGATGCCGAGCCTAACAGCAGTAAGTCCAGCAGCACACATGGCTAAAAAAATAATGAAGTCAGGGACTTAAAATGAAACCTCATAGGAAATAATATTAACAGGTAATATATATTTTTCCAATTTACATTGGAATTTATTTTTAATTTAATCTTCAACAAAGTTATTTAATTGAATATATTTAAATGTATTGAAGGTGTAATTCAACATTAAGTTAGTAATGCTGTAACATTGTTTATTTTGTTTTACATTTAAAATAATAATTATCTAAAATTAATTTACAGTATTATGTGTCATACAATATTTTTCAAATCGATTAAACAGTTTAATAAACATTTTTTATTTTATCTATACGTTTCCATAGGCAAATCTTCACCTCAAATGTATAGACCTGTTTCCGTAAAGTATAGGAAAATGTAAAAACCTTTATTTATCTAAAACATAGCAAAAAGAAGTTTATTTTAAAGATTGATGTAAATTAATTGTAGACATGTATTTTAAATGTAGAATGAAAGAAAAAAAGAGTGGTACATGAGGAATGGGATAGCAACCGTATTCATTCATCATCCCAAGAAAATCAATGTGTTGAAGGCAAACAGTGTACCATGTGAAGCTCAATAAGTACTCAAACCCATTACCCACAAAATATAACAGCTTCACAGTTCTACCATTGGTAGTGATGAGGACAACAAAAGATCCACAATCATCAGTTTTCAACATCTCTGCACATATACTGGATCATGGTGAGAACAATACAGTTAGCGGAGGTCTGGGTTTCATTATCACCTAGAAACCAGATGTTTCCAGAATGAGGATGGATATATATCAGTTCTTCAGAAAGATCAGGCTACGCAATTTTGGGAGGATAGACCAAAAATTACTAGTATAAACGAGTACTGAGTCCATCTTCCATCTACATTGTACCACACTAAACTTATGCCAGTGGAGATTTTGATATTTGAAAATAAAGAAGCAGGTGAATGAACTAGAGAAACTAAGCAACTGTGTAGCATACAATAGTCTGAATTCTAAGCAAATTACTTTAACTTTGGCACAACAACAAGATCACAATTAGACACAATTTAAGCAGCAGATGAGAGCAGATAAATTGTGCCACAAAATACAGTGAAATACAAAAATATGATATTGAGACAGCTGAATAATAAATCGCATTATAGGAAGCTACCTAAAGACCCCTCATATGAATAACAGAATTTGATCCAGGTGACCAGAGACATAGGGTTAAGCACAGGGTATAATAGTGAAAAAGAAGATTCATTTCTGAATAAACCACATTCCAGCACACCAGTAAAATAAACACTCCCCTGGATACACAATAATATCTTGAACCACCAGGTAGGCTCATTATTTCTGGATGTGACTCTGTCTTAGAACCTAGAAATAAATGTGTTTACTTTTACATTCAACCTCCTGCCCCTATATACAGAGCTTATGTCAGGAAAGTATTGCCATCATATATTGGAGGGTGTTAGAAATGGGGTCTTTGGTTGACAGTCAGGTTACCCCCTGTTTAAGCAAGGACCCTCACTCTAGTCAGGGTAAAAGAGAATCACCCTCAGCTAACCCCTGCTTACCCCCTTGGTAGCTTGGCAGAGCAGTAGGCTTAACCTCAGAGTGCTAGGTGTAAAGTATTTGTACCAACACACACAGTAACTCAATGAAAACACTACAAAATGACACAACACCGGTTTAGAAAAATAGGAAATATTTATCTAAACAAAACAAGACCAAAACGACAAAAATCCGACATACACAAGTCAAGTTATGAATTTTTAAAGATTAAACTCAAAAATAGCGCTTAGAAACAAAAATGCTTCGATGAGATGTTAACACAGCGCCGTGACGGAGTCGTTCCCAACAAGCCGACACCAGCGGCGCCGGACACGGAGTCGTGTAGACCCCCAAGTACAGTACCTTTGGTGAAGAGTGAAAACAAGCCGATGCGCGAAGTCGGGAATCGCGGGGTCTGTGCGAAACGTTGAATCCGTGCACTTCGAGCGGCGTCGGTCACGACGTGGTGCGGTGACTTCCACGGAGTCGCGGACTCCAGCGGGGCTGCTGCGGCGTCGGGCCTGCGAAGAGCGTCACGTTCCAGCAAAGGTTACGCGTCGGGTGCATGCAGGGTTACCGGATTCAGCAGCGGCGTCGGTCCGGAGTCGTCCGAAGTCGATTTCCTTGGATTTCCACCAGCTTTTCTTTCAAGGGCCCAGGGACTGGATAGGGCACCACTTGTCAGAGCAGGAGTCTCTCCAGAGACTCCAGGTGCTGGCAGAGAGAAGTCTTTGCTGTCCCTGAGACTTCAAACAACAGGAGGCAAGCTCTAACTCAAGCCCTTGGAGATTTCTTCACAAGATGGAAGGCACACAAAGTCCAGTCTTTGCCCTCTTACTCTGGCAGAAGCAGCACTGCAGGAAAGCTCCACAAAGCACAGTCACAGGCAGGGCAGCACTCCTTCCTCAGCTATCAGCTCTTCTCCAGGCAGAGGTTCCTCTTGGTTCCAGAAGTGTTTCTAAAGTCTGTAGATTTGGGTGCCCTTCTTATACCCATTTTAGTCTTTGAAGTCACCTTTCTTCAAAGGGGACTCACACCTACTTGTGAAATCCTGCCTTGCCCAGGCAAGGCCTCAGACACACACCAGGGGGTTGGAGCTGGCATTGTCAGAGGCAGGCACAGTCCTTTCAGATGAGAGTGACCATTCCACCCCTCCCTCCTAGCAGAGATGGCTAATCAGGAAATGCAGGTTACACCCCAGCCCCCTTTGTGTCACTGGCTAGTGCGAGGTGAAAAACAACCCAACTGTCAAACTGACCCAGACAGGGAATCCACAAACAAGGCAGAGTCACAGAATGGTTTAAGCAAGAAAATGCTCACTTTCTAAAAGTGGCATTTTCAAACGCACAATCTTAAAATCAACTTTACTAAAAGATGTATTTTTTAATTGTGAGTTCAGGGACCCCAAACTCCACATGTCCATCTAATCTCTAGGGGAATCTACACTTTAATCATATTTAAAGGTAGCCCCCATATTATCCTATGAGAGAGACAGGCCTTGCAACAGTGAAAAACCAAATTGGCAGTATTTCACTGTCAGGACATATAAACCACATTACTATATGTCCTACCTTATCCATACACTGCACCCTGCCCTTGGGGCTACCTACGGCCTACCTTAGGGGTGCCTTACATGTAAGAAAAGGGAAGGTTTAGGCCTGGCAAGTGGGTACACTTGCCAAGTCGAATTTACAGTGTAAAAATACACTTACAGACACTGCAGTGGCAGGTCTGAGACATGATTACAGGGTTACTTGTGTGGGTGGCACAACCAGTGCTGCAGGCCCACTAGTAACATTTGATTAGCAGGCCCTGGGCACCTCTAGTTCACTTTACGAGGGACTTAACAGTAAAACAAATATGCCAATCATGGAGAACCAATTACGTACACATTTTAAACAGGAGCACTTGCACTTTAGCACTGGTTAGCAGTGGTAAAGTGCCCAGAGTAACAAAAACAGTAAAATCAGAGTCCAGCACACATCAACAACCTGGGGAACAGAGGCAAAAAGTTAAGGGAGACCACGCCAAGGTTGAAAAATTTTACAGAGGGACTATTTCATGTTTATATGAAATTAAGGGCATTGCTATGGGTATGTGTTAGCACTAGGCATAGCGAACTGTAGGTACATAAATTTAAGACTGAGATACTTTGTGCCATGAAAACCCAGTCATAGAGAATATGGCCCTCATTCTGACCTTGGCGGGCGGCGGAGGCCGCCCGCCAAAGTCCCGCCGTCAGGTTACCGTTCCGCGGTCGAAAGACCGCGGCGGTAATTCTGACTTTCCCGCTGGGCTGGCGGGCGGTCGCCTTCAGACCGCCCGCCAGCCCAGCGGGAAAGAGGCTTCCACGATGAAGCCGGCTCGGAATCGAGCCGGCGGAGTGGAAGCTGTGCGACGGGTGCAGTTGCACCCGTCTCGTATTTCACTGTCTGCACAGCAGACAGTGAAATACATGTAGGGGCCCTCTTACGGGGGCCCCTGCAATGCCCATGCCAGTGGCATGGGCACTGCAGGGGCCCCCAGGGGCCCCGCGACCCCCCTACCGCCATCCGGATCCCGGCGGTCGGACCGCCGGGATCTGGATGGCGGTAGGGGGGGTCGGAATCCCCGCGGCGGTGCAGCAAGCTGCGCCGCCGTGGAGGATTCAATGGGGCGGCGGTACACTGGCGGGAGCCCGCCAGTGGTGCCGGTCCGACCGCGGCTTTACCGCCGCGGTCGGAATCCCCATTGGAGCACCGCCGGCCTGTCGGCGGTGCTCCCACGGTCCTCCGCCCTGGCGGTCTTTGACCGCCAGGGTCAGAATGAGGGCCTATGTGTCAATGCAGCAGGTATATTGTTAATTTGTTATGATCTGGCTAGTTGATATTAGTGTCTTCTGGAGTTTATTTGCTGGTGGTACTGCCTGAAAGAATCCTTTTTGACACCCAAATAAAGAAACAATAAAAACAAATGTAAATTAATGGCCAGCACGTTCAACTCCCTGAGCAATTCTATACAAAAGATTGTAAAAAGGTACTGGGTCCAATTATAGGATTTAAGCAAGAGAGGATTTAAGCAATAATCCTCTCTTTTGTGTCTTAAATCTCATTAACATGTGGGAGACTACATAGTAAATGCAGATAAAAATTCTTAGAATCCTCAGATCATAACTGTTACAACTGGTATCCTTGGTGTGGTCTTCCCTCAACCATTTTGCCTTTAACTCTCCATGTATTAAAGTAATCCTTTGTGCCCTGATCATCCCCAATTTTGACTGATGCTGGTGGTTACTTACTCTGAGAGTGCCCTGGGCTCTGCTAGCCAGACTCAGGCAATGCTCTGTCTTCTAAAGGTAGATGGTAACTTGTATAATTCTGATTGACTGGATGAAGGACAGCAGACTGAAGCTGAACTCAGACAAAACTGAGGTCCTCATTCTCGACCCACCCCATCAGCCTGGGACGACTCTTGGTGGCCCACATCGCTAGGCACAGCCCCGGAACCCACAGACCACGCTCGCAACCTGGGGGTCATCCTCGACTCCACCCTCTCCATGACCAGGCAAGTCAACGCTGTCTCCGTGTCCTGCTTCAACACCCTGCGGATGCTCCGCAGGATCTTCAAATGGATTCCCCCTGACACGAGGAAAACCGTCACCCAGGCCCTCATCACCAGCAGACTCAACTACGGGAACGCTCTCTACTCAGGAACAACAACCAAGATCCTGAGACGACTACAACAAATCCAGAACACCCCGGCACGACTAATCCTCGACGTCCCCCAACACAGCCACATCACACCCCACCTAAGGGGCCTGCACTGGCTCCCCGTCGACAAGAGGATCACCTTCAAACTCTTTACCCACGCACACAAAGCACTACACAACACCGGACCTACATACCTCAACAACCGACTCAGCTTCCACACCCCCACCTGAAGCCTCTGCTCAGCCAACCCTGCCCTCGCAATTCCTCGTATCCGGAAAACCACCACCGGTGGCAGATCCTTCTCCTACCATGCGGACAAGACCTGGAGCATTCTCCCTACCAACCTACGACAGACGCAGGACCTGCTGGCCATCAGAAGACTTCTCAAGACCTGGCTCTTCGATCAGTACCCCCCCTAACGCCTTGAGACCCTCACGGGTATGTAGCCCGCTTTAGAAATGCAGTGATTGATTGATTGATTGATTGGCAAAGTCAGCCTACCTGTAAGTACCTAGTATATGATAGAGCATGTAATTTTAAAGACAACAGTGAACTTAATGCACGTAAGTGTGTACTGCTGTGGTGTCTGGTCTCATTTTAAAGCCTGGCCTGCCTTACAGGTGGGTTTTAAAATAAAACTGTACTCAAATTTGACTTTAGAATTAAAAGTACTGAAAATATCCAAAACTATGCCCCAAGGGTAGTGTGCATTATTATAAAAAGCAGAGCCAATATAAAATATAATAGGAAAACAGCCAGCATTGTTTTCTCTGTTGTAGTCTTGCTAGCCCCATACGCTAACATGAGAAGGCTTTATTAACTTTTGATTTTGACTTAAATATACACCTGGATGATAATTCTTGCACACAAGACTTAATGGCGACTCAACTTACCCAGCTCGTCACACTTACTCCACATGCATAGGGACACGTATTGGACCTTATTTTTACTAATATGTCCATAATAATGGTTAAGACTCCACCACCTTTTTATGGTCAGGCCATTTTTTCTCAATTACCAGCTTAGATATTTCATATCCCACTGTTCACCTCACAAAACTTTCCAGACATTGGACTAAGCTGGACATTTCTCACTGGAAAGGCGCTCTATATGATACAGTCCCAAATTTGGCCAAATTTGGCTGGGGATGTTGGCTCTGCCTACCAGGCCTTTGAGGACTGGAATGAAACGATTCTGCAGGCACTTATTCCTAGAAAAGCCCGAAGTTCTCCAGAATGAGAGCCAGCTCCAAATGGTTTTCCGTAAAAATCAGGGAGCTTAAACAGAAATGTAAATGACTCAAAAGAAAATAGAGACTCCAATATGATGATGACATAAACTGTGAATACAAAAAGGAAAATATGCAAGCATGCAATCCATAAAGCCAGACTGAAGGACTATGCTGAAAAGATTAATCAGTCCCTGCAATCTTCTAAGGAGATTTATGTAATTGTTAACTCCTTTTTGAAGACTAAAATGTCAGGAGTGAGTCACTCTGCTACTAAGGAGCACTGTGAGCAGTTTTTCTCAGGAAAGCAAGACTCCCTGGCAGGAGATCTGGATCCACTTTCCAGCAGCAAAGAACTCAGGCCAGCTAAAAAGGCCTCAATGGTACTTTCAAACTTCCCCCCTGTGAATAATAACAATATCAGGGCAGCAGCAAATACAGTTAATCTGGTTCTCCGCTGGATCCTGCTCCTATAGATGTACTATTAAAGGGAGGTGATATTATCATTTCTGCTTTGACAACCATCTTTAACACCTTCCTCAAAACTGAACTAGTACCTGGTCCATGGAAACATGGGGTCATTAGTCCACTGATGAAAAAGTCCACTGTGGACCTGGATAAGATTGAGAACTACAGATCAATATCATTGCTCCCAGTCATCAGTAAGATCATAGGAAAAGTTGTAAATGGCTATCTAACTGAGTTCCAGGAGACGCACAACCTCCTGCACCAGACGCAAATGGGCATTCAGCCTGGCAACAGTATTGAGATAGCCCTTTTATCTGTTTTGAAATATCTTTAACAAAAATAGACCAGGGAGGGACAGCTATGCTCATACGGTGGACTTGAGCGCAGCTTTGGCACTGTCTCCCATGTTACCCTCCAACATAGATTGGAGGCAGTAGGTATTACTGGAAGGGCACTGAGGTGGCTGTCCTCATTTTCAGACAATAGAAGCTTCTAGGTCAGGGAACGGCCTTGTTGTCGTCATCAGCTTAACATCAGAGACTTTGTCTATCTGCTTGGAGAAGGTGAGCAACTAGATGACAGCTGGCTGCCTAAAATTAAATGGCAAAATAACCAAAGATATGATTAGAGAGAATAATCGATCACTGTGGGACCCCATCCTCTGGTCTACATGTCTGGGCAACCGCCCCAGCCCCAAATCAGAAGTAAAGAGCCTGGCAGTATTAATTGACAAAGACCTTACCGTGGCCGCCTACCAAAAACACAGTCTGCACGTTTGGCTCTGGCAAACCTTCATTGACTGTTAATGAGTAAAAGAATCAAATTGAAAGCTCTATGCATTGCACATAAGGTAAATAGGCAGAAGGCCCACACATCCTAAGTCATCTTGTTAAGCCATGCAAAAATGTGAGAGAGTTAAGATCCATCAATTGCCCTTACCTGCCCACTCCTAGAATTAAGAGAGCGAGAGGAGGAGGCCGATACCTTGGCTCTCTAGTTTCCAAGCTCTGGAACGCACTGCCCAGTCATCTCAGATCCAACAGTAACCTGTTAAGTATCAGTAAGCAACTGAAAATGTTCCTCTTAACTTAAAGCAGTGCAGCTATTCTCATGATTTCTGTCAGCACTGGGAAGCATGTTTCTGTGCAGTAATGTGCTCTGTAAGACTCTGTAACATAACATAACATTGGAGCTAGCTTTTTATTATCATTCAAAGTATCAAAATAATGGTTACAATAAATCCAACAACTTTCCAAGGTTGGATTTAATATAACAATTACAGGAAAGTAGTTTTAAAACTTACAATCCTGAAGATACCTAAAGCAGCCCTGTAGCAGCCTCTTCTGATTGTGTATGCAAGGATGCTTACACAAGGATGGTACTCCAGTTTAGTTCACACTGTGGAATCTATAGAATGTAAACTCACAAAGTGTCCATGCCACAGGCAGTTAATATTACATTTCAACTTAAGTCACCAGTGACAAATCATCCGCCCTGGTGACAAACATTGTTTACATGGCTCTTCTGTTAATTCTTCTGCTCACAATGTGGAATATGATAATTTTTGACACTGGGTTTGGGTTCTATTTAGCCATCTACAACAGTTCTTATGGGCCCTATTCTATTTATTACTTAAACTGACAGTCAAATGGCTTTCGCCCTGATGAGATCTTCCGAAGAATGACACACGCTTAGGAAGATTTGCACAAAGTCTGATTAGCTTCAACATTTGTAGGGAAACACCCCTTATGATTGCTTTTGGCAAGGAAGGAGTCGGTTCCTGTACAAAAAACAATCTTTCCCACAATGAGATGGCACAAGGCAGCAATTTGTGTTCCACTGCAAAGAGAGGACAGAAAGGTGCCATATCTTGTAGATACAGTGCATTTATCCCCTTTCCTGGTGGTGCATGGCAGCACAGCATGGCAGTTGCTGAGCTGTTCTGTGCTATGGGCCCCATAAATGAGGCCCTAGGTGCGAGATCACAAAACATGCCCCATGGGCAGATGACATGCAACTGTACAACTGCATAATGGTATGTAAAATAACTCCCATCTCACATGTGTGAAGTGTAATGCTACACACAGGCATCACTTACCATGCTTCTGAGGCAGCAACCTTGGCTGGAAGGTACTCCCCCATACACAAATTCTATTCTGAAAGCAAAGGAGGACACCTACAATCCCTTACGTAAGTGTGAATGTGTATTTTCGAGCTAACTTGTGTGTACGTCTAGTTGCATGGGTACCAAATCTGCAGGAGGCCCTAAGTATTGTGTACCCCTTCCCCTTCTTAGAGACAAAGCACAGTGAAGGAAGTCATGTAGCTGGACTGCAAATGACCACCAATAAATTTGCAGGATACATGTGCTGTGTGCACAAACTGGGCCCAATGCTGTCACACATGTACACAGTGTTTCCTAACAGTGACATGCAACCATGGATTGGGAAATGGTAGTTGTGTTTCATGTCACCCAGTTGGGATATGTGAGTGCATACTGTGTGGATGGCATCATGTCAACTTTCATGGACTAGGTAGGACAATCAAAGGTATGGGCAAATGTAATGTATGACAACACCAACATCTGGGGATGAGCTTGAACCTAAACATGTGTCTCTGTCAGCCATGTCTGCATTTCATCAACAACCTAGGCTGGACTGACCACAAAAAATCCACATTCACATTATGTCTCACCACACATGTATTCTGAACACAAAATATTGGATGGAATTGAGCAATGGGAATCAGCCACCATCTAAACCTGCTGCAGAAATATCACAGTCAGGAAGTTGAATTGTATTGTATGATGTATCTGCCCAAACATACCATATAATGAGTGAACAGGCCCCTGCAAACTGCGGTACACGGTCATGACCCACATATCATGTGGTCATATTTGGGAGACGTGCATGATAAACCCAATACACATACACATGGGCAAGATGTATGTATGCAAATACAGTAATCTAAAATAATGACATTGTTGTTTTTTTTTTTACATTTCAGCTGACCAAGGATATGGGATCCAACAGTGGATCATGACATCATTTGCAAACCCACAAACTGAGGAAGAAAAGGCTTACTACCAGATGCACAGTCATACCAGAAACATTGTTGAGTGGACATTCGGTCTACTCAAGGGCCGGTTTGACTGGGTGTTTCAGGTGGGAGACTCCTGTATTCTCCCTCCTTGGTCTGGAAGATTTTATAGGCTTGTGCAATACTGCACAATATTTATTCTAGAACAAATGTCCACTGGGACAAAGAACACAATGCACCACGGGAAGGGGAGGAGGATAAGCCACCACATCGACCAGATCTCCAGAACACTGCTGCAGGTGTACGGAGATGTGCACACATCTTGCAGAATTTCTTCACCTAGGCACATGTGACTGAAGGCATGACTGCCAAACGTAAACAAATGAGTCATTCTAACATATGTCTTTGAGTGTCTGTCAAAGACCCACTTAAAAAATAGCACACCTACATTCAGGAAACCATGAGTAGGTCACAACTGTTGTCAATCAAGTGTGAACACTGTCATCATCCTCCAAGTACCAGACACAATGCACTGATCTCTGAAAACTGTGGTGTTTAATGTATGCATTGCCTGCTCAACAAACATGTTGAGCTGAAAATACTCATATCTGATAATTAATTATCAGTACAAAAGGAAGATTGATAGATACAAATCACCATTTGATGCATTAGGGCTAAACTACATGTCAAGGTATTTAAACAGTAGACTACACTGCTACAGTGAATCAGTGTGAGATATGTGTCAACTCATTGAGTAAAAGCATAATGACACTGGAGACAACTCACAATAACCACATCTTTTGCATTCACATGCCTGACAAATGGTAAGTGTATCCCAGATGACAGTACACATGTATGTGTAGGATAGTGTTCAACAAATATGTGATCATTTTGCATGGATGACAAAGAATGGCAAAGCATGTCACATACTGTTGTCAATATGTCTGAGTACATCAGTACACAGAATAACTTCTAAATGTATGTGGGACCATTAGCTCTAATGACCATTCCCCCAATCAACCCCTAATCACTATGCACCTGACAAAGGATATAGGGGGTCATTACAACATTGGCGGTAAAAGCCGCTTACCGCAGTGCAGAAGACCGCCAATACACCGCCTTGGCCGTGGAATTCCGCCACAGCTATTATGACCCACATCTCGGAATCCGCCGAAATTCAGACACCCACACAAGTCCGCCACACCAAAGGTCAGTGATAAACTGGCGAAAACAAAACCTCCACCGTCACGCCAACAGAAACACACCCATGCTATTATGACCCACGAATCCACGCGGCGGTATTTCAACCACGGTATTCCATTGGCGTACACACCGCCGCGCTCAAAATACACACACATCTCCAAAACACCGCCACATTGGACAATTCGAATTACACACACCTGATACACATACAAACACCACTCCCACACACTCATTACACTATAAAACACACACCCACATCAACCACAAACCCCTACGACCAAAAATTATAGATGAGGGTGAGAGAGATAGCACAGCATAGACAACCCCACGACACAGAGGCGCACAACACCATCACCCACACAACATCCACGCACGAAGCACCACACACCACTACACATCACCACACTCATCACCACATACACCACCTCACACATCACCTACACCACCCCATGGCACGGTAAAGCACCCCAGGTTTTCGGAGGTGGAGCTCAAGGTCATGGTGGAGGAAATCATACAGGTAGAGCCCCAGCTATTTGGATCCCAGGTGCAGCACACCTCCATTACAAGGAAGATGGAGCTATGGCAAAGAATAGTCGACAGGGTCAACGCAGTGGGACAGCACCCAAGAAATCGGGAGGACATCAGGAAGAGGCGGAACGACCTACGGGGGAAGGTGCGTTCCATGGTCTCCAGGCACAACATCGCGGTTCAGCGGACTGGCGGCGGACCCCCACCTCCTCCCCCACAACTAACCACATGGGAGGAGCAGGTCTTGACCATTATGCATCCAGAGGGCCTCGGAGGAGACGGTGGAGGAATGGACACTGGTAAGTCAAATCTTAACTATCATATCCCCCACCCTACCTGCATGCTATCACACACCCCCACCCTCACCCCCTCCCCTATCACTCCAACTCCTCACTAATGTACTAATAACACAAACCACCCATCCCAACACCAAGCCCTGCATGACACAACAAAGCATGGACACCCATCACTAAAGCATGGCCACTGCACATACCCATAACACCCCCTAACCATCATCACACAAGCCCCCACACAGAAATTCTAGCACTGGTGTACACGGTCACCCACCCATTGCACACTATGACACACACAGATGCAATAATCATGCTTTTACACCCCTGCAGGACCACTACCTAACGTCACCAGACAGGAGGGTCCAGACATCTCTACCCCACCCACAGAAGAGGCCTACAGCGATGACAGCAGCTCTGGCCACCTGGATCCAGATGACCAGCCCGGACCATTGTGGGCCTCAGGACAGTCGGTTCCCCTCGCATAGGCACAGCCCAACACTGACCTTCCACCCTCTGGAAACACCAGTACAGCACCCACCCAGCGGGCCCATACCTCCGTCCCCAGGACACGTCAATCAGCTGTGTGTCCACCACTACAGGGAACCCAGGATAACCCACCACCCAAACAACAACAGGGACCTGGGGGCAGTGGTAGTGGGCACACGGTCCAGGGGACGGAGGCACAGGAAGACAGGGGAACTGGGAGGGCTGCTGTGCTACAGGGGGCGGACAGGCCAAGGGAACCCACTCTCCACAAGGCCCTCTCCTCCATCATGGGAGCATACCACCACTCCCAGGAGACAATGGCTACGGTCCTGGCCAAGTTTCAGGAGACCCAGTGCCTGCAGGAGGAACAGTATTTGGGCTTCAGGGAGGAACTCAGAACCATCAGCTTTTCCCTGGGCACCATCGTAGGGGTGCTGAAGGACATACAGAACACCATGAGGGACACCGTGGCACTCCAAGGGGCCCCTGACACTAGCCTGGACGGTGAACTGCCCACCACCTCCGCCGGCGCTAGTGGACAGGACGCCCCGCCACAGGACCACCACACCAGCACCCCACCCCCTGCAGACGGAGAACCACCACGCAAGTGGTCCCTGAGATCCAAGAACAGGACTGAGCACGATGGCAAGACCCCCGCAAAGAAATGAGACCACCCTGATTGTCGTCCCACTGTCCCACTTTGTAACCCTGTCCATATTGGAACTGCCACAGCTCCACTTCCTATGCCCATATGGGCAATGCACCTGTGAGACTAATAGACTGGACTCTGCCATGGACATTCCTCCACCATTACCCATCACCATTTTACCACCCCTCCAATAATTAGCTCTTCAATAAACACACTTGAAGCACAAAAAATCTCTGGAGTCAGTCTGTGATTATGAAAATGTGTATTAGCTATGACAATGACAAAATCCGTTCAAAAATGTAATGTCAACATACGTATGTCACACATCACAAGTCCATGAAGGATGCAAGCAGATGACACACGTTGGTAACCACACCTGTGAAACCGTAATGGAAATGTACAACTCAGTTACCAAATACTGCTTGAAATTGACAGACAGGATAAAGGTAGAAGTGTGAAAGTAAACGTAGTAGTCAAGAAAGTGTTCTCACCTGTGTGTCACTGGAAATATTGCTGTATGACTGAGTCCCTGTTGTCAATGTCTTCTTCCTCTGCTTCCTCCTCATCACTGTCCACAGGCTCCACAGCTGCCACAACACCGTCATCTGGACCATCCTCCTGCAGAAAAGGCACCTGGCGTCGCAAAGCAAGATTGTGAAGCATAGAGCAGGCGATGATGATCTGGCACACCTTCGTTGGTGAGTAGAATAGGGAACCACCTGTCATATGGAGGCACCTGAAACTGGCCTTCAGGAGGCCGAAGGTGCGTTCGATCATCCTCCTAGTCTGCCCATGGGCCTCATTGTAGCATTCCTCTGCTCTGGTCCTGGGATTCCTCACTGGGGTCAATAGCCATGACAGGTTGGGGTAACCAGAGTCCCCTAATAGCCACACCCGGTGCCTCTGGAGTTGACCCATCACATAAGGGATGCTGCTATTTTGCAGGATGTAGGCGTCATGCACTGAGCCAGGGAACATAGCATTTACCTGCGAGATGTACTGGTCGGCCAAACATACCATCTGTACATTCTTCGAATGATAACTCTTCCGGTTCCTGTACACCTGTTCACTCCTGTGGTGGGGGGGGGGCAGAGCTACATGGGTCCCATCAATGGCACCTATGATGTTAGGGATATGTCCAAGGGCATAGAAGTCACCTTTAACAGTAGCCAAATCCTCCACCTGAGGGAAAACGATGTAGCTCCTCATGTGTTTCAGCAGGGCAGACAACACTTTGGACAACACGTTGGAAAACATAGGCTGGGACATCCCTGATGCCATGGCCACTGTTGTTTGAAATGACCCACTTGCTAGGAAATGGAGCACTGATAGCACCTGCACTTGAGGGGGGATTCCTGTGGGATGGCGGATTGGTGACATAAGGTCTGGCTCCAACTGGGTACACAGATCCTGGATTGTGGCACGGTCAAACCTGTAGGTGATGATTAAATGTCGCTCCTCCATTGTCAACAGGTCCACCAGCGGTCGGTACACCGGAGGATTCTGCCATATCATCACATGTCCCAGCTGACGGTGCCTAGGAAGGACAACAGCGACCACAGAGTCAAGCAACTCAGAGGTATGTACCCACAGATACACAGAACACGAAACAAAATCCTAAAAGTTGTCAGTATGTGTGTTGAGTCCAGGCCTAGGTATGTGTGACGCAGTTGAAAATGAAGCCATGTGGGCCCCTGGAATGGCGGCTGTCTGACCTCTAAAGTGGGACAATGGGATGTGAGGTAACTGCGCTGGCGTTGTACACCGTCGCGGTAGGCGGTCGAAGTCCGCTGCGCAATGCTGCATTGGTTAACATTGGACCTTATGGGTCCCAGGAGCCAATGATGAAGTGCGCCGGCGGTGATGATACACACCGCCGCAGACGTCACCGCCGCGGACGTGACCGCCATTTTCTGTTCAATCACTCGATACCTGATCTTCGACAGGAGAGGACCTATGCTGCAAGTGCTGCTGTGACCTCGGTCTGGAAGAGACAATGGCACGTGCGTCTGGGGAAGGGGCCCCTGCCTTCACTGCACAGGAGTTGGAGAAGCTTGTGGACGGGGTCCTCCCCCAGTACACGCTACTCTACGGTCCTCCAGACCAACAGGTGAGTACATAGGGTGCAAGTTGGATGGGCTATGGCTGGGCGGAGAGGGCTGGATGTAGAAAGGAAGGGGATGAGTTCTGCAAGCATGAAGGACTGTGAATGCATGTGCCAGATGGCAAGGGTAGGGATGTGGGCCACTCACTTTGACGGTGCAGTTGGTAATGACTTCTCTTCTTCCCCTGTACATGTCATGTAGGTCAGTGCCCACCAGAAGAAGGACATTTGGCGTGCCATTGCCAAGGACATCCGGACCCTGGGGGTCCACCAGAGACGGAGCACCCACTGCCGTAAAAGATGGGAGGATATTCGCCGCTGGAGCAAGAAGACAGCGGAGGCTCAGCTGGGGATGGCCCAACCCCCCTGATGTTCCGGATCCTGGCGGTGGCCTACCCTGAGTTGGATGGGCACTTGAGGGCATCACAGCAGACACAAGGGGGTGAGTACACTCTCATTCTGCTGACTTTTTTGCACAGTGGAGTGGTCTGGGTGGGGGAGGAGGGCTGTGGGTTTCCCTAGGCCAGGGCGAGTTCCGTAGGCTAGGCCCCTCCGTAATGCAGGCCATGTGCCACTCCACCCCACCTCTGTAGAGTGCCAAGTACATGTATACATGCCCCTGTGTCATCTATGTGTGCAGATGTCCACCATAGCCATGTAGGCCATATCCCAGGAAATGCATCTGTAGAGCCCAACAGCGCGGCGTAGTGCAGGGGGCTGCTGTGTCTGTATTGTCCGCCAACGGTAGCGGTAAGCCATGCACTCAACCTGTCTTTCTTCTGTCGCCCCCCCCCTTTTTGTTCTCTCCCTGTTCTCTTTTGCATCAGCATCATCAGGCGGAGGTACAGTGGCACCAGAGCACGAGCGGGCTGCATCCCACATGGCCATGGAGGGCCACACCACGGACTCAGAATACACCAGTGGGACGGAGGGTGAGGGGAGCTTCACGCGGTCACCGGATCAGCCACAAGCGACACAGACTCATCCTCCGATGGGAGCTTCCTTGTGGTGGCGGCAACATCTGTGCCCCCCACTTCTACAGGTACAGCCGACACCCCCCCTGCCAGCACCGCCCACCCAGCAGCCCCTCTGCCTTCGCCCCGTGCCCGCTCACCCAGGAGGGTGGGCATCACCTTCGCCCCAGGCACCTCAGCCCCTGCCACCTCTGCTGCCATCAGTGAGGAGGCCATTGACCTCCTCAGGTCACTCACTGTTGGGCAGTCTACCATTGTGAATGCCATCCAGGGTGTAGAAAGGGAGAGGCAAACACACTAATGCATTCCTGGAGGGCATTCATTCTGGTCAGGCTGCCCATCATCGAACCCTGAAATCTCTGGCCTCAGCACTGATGGCAGCCATTGTCCCTGTGTCTAGCCTCCCCCTCCAACTTCCTCCACCCAGACCCAATCCCCTGTACCTCTGCCTATCCCAAGCACACCATCAGACCAGCCTGCATACACCTCAACACACAAGGGCAGCTCAGGAAAACATAGGCACCACACATCCCACAGGCACTCACACAAGCATCACCCACATGCAGACACAGCAACATCCACTGCCTCTACTGTGTCCCCCTCCTCGTCATCTCCCTCCTCCCTCCCAGTGTCATCTACACTCTCACCTGCATGCACTACCA
Source organism: Pleurodeles waltl (assembly GCF_031143425.1). Lineage (NCBI taxonomy): Eukaryota > Metazoa > Chordata > Amphibia > Caudata > Salamandridae > Pleurodeles > Pleurodeles waltl. The sequence continues at coordinate 398,875,297 of NC_090439.1, forward strand.
CTACAGCCACTAGGACTCGCACCAGCACACCCACCACCAAACCCCGCTCACCTGCACTCACCACCCCCACTACCATTTACACGTCCCCTGTGTCCTCTCCCAGTGTGTCTGTGACGCCCCCTCCCAAAGTACACAAACGCGGGCACACACACACCCAACATCCATCCACCTCACGACAGCCTCCAGAACATGCACCTGCACCCAAATCATCAAAAGTTACACCTCCTACAACCACCTCCTCTTCCTCCACTCCCAGACCCCCTCCAGCTACCCGTCCCAGTGTTCGTCAGAAACTTTTCCTGAGCAACTTTGACCTCTTTCCCACCACCCCCCCTCCAATTCTTAGGTCCGGTACTAGCACCTCAGCCAAAAAATCTCCGGTAACAGTGGTGCCTGTTAGAGGTATGTGGAATGCACCGGGCACCAGGGCAGCCAGTGTGACACGGAGCCAAAGCACAGCCAGTCCCCCCCTGTGAAGCACCAGAAGTTGGACAGTACCCGACGGGAGAGGGGGAAGACTCCTGCCGGCAAAGCCGCTCACAAGGGTCCAGGGGGGAGTGTCGAGTCAGCTGTGACTCCTCCCAAGGTGGGGAAGGTGCAGAAGAAAGCGCCAAAGTCTGGGAAGAGCCGCACGGCGGAGAAGGCCGCCATCATCCCTGCTGCCCAGGACGCCACCGCCAGCCCGATCGTCACTGGTCAGGAGACCACCGCCAGAGTCAGTGCCCAGGAGGTCAGTCCCATCGTCACTGGTCAGGAGACCACCGCCAGAGTCAGTGCCCAGGAGGGCAGTCCAATTGTCACTTGTCAGGAGACCACCGCCAGAGTCAGTGCCCAGGAGGGCAGTCCCATCGTCACTGGTCAGGAGACCACCGCCAGAGTCAGTGCCCAGGAGGGCAGTCCAATCGTCACTGGTCAGGAGACCACCACCAGAGTCAGTGCCCAGGAGGGCAGTCCAATCGTCACTGGTCAGGAGACCACCGACAGAGTCAGTGCCCAGGAGGGCCCCGGCAGCCACAGCCCCGCTGGGCAATGAGGGACTGCCATGGCAAACACCGCTGCACATGTCAGAGACAGCAAAGTCAAGCATCGCTGAACAGGGCAAGCACCGCTAAACAGGGCAAAGACCGCCATGGCAAGCACCGCTGAACAGGTCAGAAACTGCAAAGTCAAGCACCTCTGAACAGGGCAAAGACCGCCATGGCAAGCACCGCTGAACAGGGCAATCACCGCAAAATCAAGCACTGGTAGCCCATGTGCGGCAGGGGCAGTGACGGAACTGGGACCATCACGGGGAGAGTGATGCACTCTGAGCACCAGTCCCCCTCCAGAACCAGTGGAGAACAGCATCCACTACCTCAGTCCTTAACAGGATGAAGCACTCTGGGCGCCAGTCCCCATCCAGAACCAGTGGAGAACAGCATCCACTACCTCATTCCTTAACAGGATGAAGCACTCTGGGCACCAGTCCCCTTCCAGAACCAGTGGAGAACATCATCCACTACCTCAGTCCTTAAGAGGATGAAGCACTCTGGGCACCTGTCCCCCTCCAGAACCAGTGGCGACTGTTATCCACTTGTGAGACTGTGGCTTTGCACTCCTCAGGATGGTACAGTGGGCAAACCACCCACTGCAAAGACTTGTGAGACTATGGCTTTGCACTCCCCAGGATGGTACAGTGGGCAAACCACCCACTGAAAAGACTTGTGAGACTGTGGCTTTGCACTCCCCAGGATGGTACAGTGGGCAAACCACCCACTGAAAAGACTTGTGAGACTGTGGCTTTGCACTCCCCAGGATGGTACAGTGGGCAAACCACCCACTGCAAAGACTTGTGAGACTGTGGCTTTGCACTCCCCAGGATACATCAATGGGCATGGAGCCCCGTCGTAGATCTGGCGTGGTGCTGTCATCCGGCTGAGGTGCCCCCCCTTCCCTTCCCCCTGAGGTGCCTGTTGTATTTCGATCTGATGCCCCAGCAGTTTTCTGTCCGTTTCTGGTCAGGTAACTGATGTGGGCATCGCCCATGCATTTTGGGCCCAGTGGCCCACGGACATTGAATGGTGCATACCTGCACTACTAATCGTGATGTACAATTTTTTGAATGTGTATATATATCTGTATATATTAGCTTACTGTATTTTGATACATTACAATGGTTGAACTTATTTCCTTTTGTCTTTGCATTCTTCCGGGGGGGTTGGGGGTTGGTACTGTGATGTTTGGAAATGCATTGGTGTGTGTGTTGTAGTGTGCGAGGGTCGGGGTGGGGGGGTGTTGCATGTGTGTGTCCCTGACTTTTGCCTACCCCCTCCCCTATGTCGTAGGTGCAGTACTTACTGTTGTCTTCGGCGCCGGCGTTGCTGATGATCGTAGAGGAGCAGGAAGACTATCGCAGGGAGTATTTGGAGTTCCGGCTCCATGGTGCCCTCCTTCCTCGTGGAGTGTGTTAAGGTGAGCGTTTTCCCATTGAAATGGCTGTTTCCGCCGTGTTTTTATCCACGGTGAATCCGCCCCGGAAAAGGGGGCGGATTGGCCTGTTGTAATACTGTGGGCGGTACTTTGTCTCCCGCCTGTCTGTTGGCGGTGACCGCCACGCTGATTGTCTGTACCGCCGTGGCGGTCGGAGTGTTAAAGTGGCTGTCTTTGTTGGCGGTTTCCACCACGGTCATAATTCCCTTTTTTTTTTCGCCGGCCTGTTTGCGATCTTACCGCCGCTTTAACACCATCCGCCAGGGTTGTAATGACCCCCATAGACTTCAACTGTGGGTGAGTACTCCTCACAAGCACGGCAATTTGTAGAATCAGCAGAGTCCTAATCATGTGGACGGGGCTTCCAGAGTACACAACTATTACTTCAGGAGTCAGGAAATGTTTGGGGGCAAAATGGCCTTTTGGCCACCAAGACTAGTGTGATGCTTAATGCAGAATACATGTGCAGGGCATAATCTTCTCTGGCCCAATGACAATGAGGAGCATGTAGAAAGGGACAATGAGGTTGGTAAAGATGGGTAGAAAGCACAAGATATAACATCAATAGCAGCAACATTGCTGAGGTACCATATACTAGTCATGTGTGTGATACATGAGTGAATAATTCACACATCGTCAGAAGAGTGTGATTACAAGAAAAAGTGTATCTATGTAAGATAATACATATTATCACAACCAGTTTGTTGCCAAATTACCTGCCTAGTCACAGTGTGAGAAAGTCTTCCTGTTTGCATATACAACCAAATTTGACTTACTGAAAATGTTGGTGACTGACCCTGGCTTTAACCTGGGTCTGCTAACCAGGCCTAGGGCCACTACTCTAAATAAAAGGCATATGCAGAAATAGTACAAGTACAACTGCCAACAACAGACTTCTGTAAGTCCCTAGTAGATTATAGGGCAAAGAGAAATCAAACTACATATAAGTCCCTAGTAGATAATAGGGCAATGGTGAATCAAATTACATATAAGTCCCTAATAGATAATAGGGCAGGTATGTTTTGATTGTCTGCTGTATGTAATATGTGATGCCAGGTGCAGAGCAAATCGTTCGTAGACAAACTGGTAATGTGCCCCTGATAAAATTCCTCTGAGCAAACTGCACTATTCACATTTCTCTTCACAAGTGTGTACATGCTATCCTGACACTTCCCTGCACTGGAGACTGTAGTCCCCCCCCCCCCATTGCCTGACAGCCTCCTGTCAGCACATATTGGCAGACATCTGTACTTTCCTAGATGTGGGTGTGTGGCCACATCCCAGGCAAGTCCATGGCATCCCTGGGGGTAAAAGAAGCAATGGATTGAGGTGCCAACACATAGTTGACACACAGGGCAACCCTTCAAAGGTGTAGTGCCAGCAAAACATAGGAAGTGTGCCCTATGAATGCTCTGATCCATGTACTTTCACCCATGTACAATTACAAAACATACATTGGACACATGGAAAGAGAGGAGAGTGTAAAACACAACTATTAACAGGCAACACAACAACCTATATGCCTTTGGAAATGATTGACACATGCCACCATACATATATACACATATTTTAGTCATTATATCAAACAAAATGACACTTTCCCCCAAAGCCTGTTTTTTTAACCCATTGCATCTATCAAAAATGATGCATTCCATGTGACCCGTCGGCACTTCCTCATGGTGCTTCATCATGCGTCATAAAAAATCCACGCATTGATTGTAACATTAAAAAAAACTATGCATTGGCTCAAAACATGCCGCATCAGCACAGGAAGTGATGGATTGGATCAGTTATGCTGCAAAGCAGGAACTGGAAAGTTACTTTCACTTTCTCTTACACTCACAGTCTTTGTGTCTGTGCTTGGAAGGTTGTGTGGTGCTGTGGGTGAACTGGGGAGTGCTGTCCATTGAGTCTTCTGTGCCGTCCGCTGCCCTTGTTGTGTTCCTGATGTCTGTTTTGCCCTTAGTATTTGCATTTTGTGGCATGAGGTACTGTGTATTGTCAGGTTTTTGTTCTTGGGATAGATTAGTCTGTTGGGGTAGTTTGGGGTAGTTTGGGTTTTTGTTTTTTCAATCAGTTAATTGTGGGTTTGGGTTGGGACACGTCGGGGAAGGGAAGGGCCTTGGGCATGAATACAGAGGAGGTAAGGAGTTTTATATGGGTAGTCACCCACTACCACCCACATATGGTAGCCATATGTGTTCATGTGATCCAGGGCTACAGGGTGCAGGAATGGAAGCTGCAGTGGGGGAAGGTAAGCTTCCAAATGCAGCGGATCTTTAAGATGGAGAGGTCAACCCACTACCTGAAACATCGATGGGCATACCTCAAAAGCAGGGAACGTGACCTCCTCGACTACCTAGGAATCGAGTACCCATTCATTGTGGCTGATTTCTTGTATTGCACTTTCAATTAGATGTCTGCTGGGCAAAGGGCCTTTTTTTTTTACTAAGTTAGGATACAGGGCAGGGCTGCAGATGGTGTTGCTGTGCCAACATGCATCCATGACAAGTACAGCAATGCACCATAACTATGACATATGATACATTCCTGTCCTTTGCCCCTGTGCTTGCACAAAAATTTCTGACAAGCACCAACACAGGCACCCTTTTGTCATGGCGCAAGGGTACATGAATGACAGGCACATGTGTTCATGTGTAGGAAGCAACACCTGCCTAGACATACACAATCATCAATGGAATTTTTCACCATCTATGTGTGCTGTAGAAAGCAGCACACATAGAAAGAGGGAAAATGTGGAGTAATCATGTCTTTCTTCCCCATTGAGCCACTGTGATGCTACCCCTGAGGTGCCTTTTGAATCAGATGAAGTTCCAGCCTTGAGATCATGGCCTGGCACACTGTGCCACATAAACTTAACAGAAATGTTGGTCTAGTGGTGCAGGGTGACACGTAGGCTTGTGAATGTGGCCCATAGTGACAGTGGTTCTCATATGTCAGGGGACAAATGCCATCACACCCGTAAAAGTCATTTCATAGACTAAGCCTGACACAAAGGGTTCCAAATTCTGGGTTGTCATGCTCCCACACTGAGCAGTGTCCATAGAATATCTGTCGGACACTTTCCTGTTAGCACCACAGTGTACATGTCACCAGATGTATTTAGGGCATCCTGAAGAAATGTGCACAATACATATATCTGGCCTGCTGCCAGGGCATATGTCAACATGTGCCTTTCTGGAAGATGTCCCTTAGCACTAGAGATCCAAATTTGAAACAGTTCAGGGGATCATGTCTCACGTAGATGAGGCGTGATGTGTGTGACTATGAACATAGGCATACCATGTTGAATGTCATACGCCTGATTATGTCACACACATGCTTGTACCTGAAATGATAATGTAGTGGTCTGCGGATGTAGAAAACATGTGTTTGTTGTCTTTGACCATGCAGCAATTATATCTATCATTTTCTGTTAAATGAACACGAGGCACCAAGGGCACCACTACTGTTGTATGTTGCATAGACATGTACATGTGATGACAAGATTGAGGCAGGAGTATTGCCAGTCATGGCGGAGTGTGTTTTGTAAGTCACGTAGGTGCACATTGCCAATACACTCAGTTAGCCTTGACAAAACTTTGGGTAGTCATCTGAAAGCCTCACACTATGTACTTGAGATTTGTGTGCACCGTACCATCACATATCTGTACATATCATCCTGGCCTACCAATGTATGATACTGAGACATGCCCAATGGCTCATTTGAGTTGTCACAACCATAAAACTATAATGGTCATTTGCAAGTCATGTGTAATGTGCAATATTTTACCACAGTGTTCATTGTTCAACATTCACAGTTCTATGTCTCATGTTATGTCTTGCAGGTGGACCCGAGCTGTACATGACAGGAGAGGTGGAAAGCTTCTGTGACCTCGTTGCTACCAGTGAGTGTTAACCTTTATGTGTAATGGCTAGTGCAAGGATTGTTGTATGTTGTGTGAAATGCCATGTACAAAGTGCATGTATTCAAAGTGAAACTCCATTGGCTATACATGTGTATGAACAGTAAGTTGGAGGTTGGGTCCAGGATGTGCCTTTGGATCTGACTAATGTCAAGGTGGTTCCAATTGCTATACATGACGGCCCACAAATATGCTGGTATGACAAAAAAAAACAATGACCACAATGCCAGGATCTGTGCACATATGTGGTGGTGGAGTCATAAATGAATATGGAAGGAGACGATATACCAGAGTAAAGCAATCTATGTCTGATGTGTCTGGGTAGCTCACACATGGTGTATGAGTAAAAACACAGTGATGGCAGTAAGAACATGTGCCAGAAGTACAGGGTCCTACACATCTATGCAGAATAAAAATATGTGGTTCACATAACATATTCCTCCTGTATGTGCCATAGGAATATCACAGTAAATCATGTATTAACAGGAAAGAGGACAGTGTAAAGAGGGTCCTAAGACTGGCAGGACTGTGATCAATATACCACACGTGGATTTGCAGTTGATTTGCCCCCTCATGGGGTGTGATGCCCCATACTCTTTGTTATGTATGACAACATTGCTATGCTCGTCGTCTTCAGAGATCTCAAAATGTGTGTTAGACTAGAGGAATGTTCGTACAACAGTGTCATGTGACATGCCAATACCAAATTCAGTTTCAGATAGTGTTGCCCTGATAGTCTACCGGATGTAATGCAAACTGGTACATACAATGATCAGCATTAGCCATTGCTGTTCCAAGATCCCTTTCCAGATGAGATGTAGGGCATGCATGCACCCACCTATTATATGTACAGGGAATAGGCTGCATAAAGAGACATCTAAAATTACCTGGGGAGTATGCTAGGAATCATGGCACCACCCACCATGTATGTACATGAGTGGGTATGGGAGTAGTTTCTTGTATCTCTGTGTGATGTGAGCAGCTATCCACACTCCATTCTCACATATGATATCTGGTACATGTAGTTTCCATGCAACAATGTGTCCAGCTATATGTCATTGCCATATCAGACACATGCTGTTATGAAACATGCCCTCTAACTTACAGTCCTTGCCCAGATGACTTTGCTAAATGCCAATGGATCCAAGGGCAATGGAGCATGCAGAAGGGACATTGATGAGCAATGCAACCTGATGAGTGTGCCATACCATGATCAGAAAACAGTATTTTTCATAACCATTGTCAATAATGACATGGTCATTCAAAGATGTCCCTAGACAGGGCATTGCTATCGAGTAACATTCACCTGGCCCTGACATCTTGACCATAATCATTGTGGAGATGATGGATATTGGGCAGATGTCTATTCACATTTCCCTCCAAGATGTTTTTGTTATTTGTAAAGTGCATCATGTGAAGTCTGTAGATAGTATTTACATGGAATGCGTGATGCTCATTTGCCCAAGGGACCATTGTATGACATGTATTCCTCCTGTTTACTCAGGCAACGTGACCCCATCCCAGAAGAGAAACTTTGAAAAAAGGGCTGAGCAGTATTGACACATCCACCATGTGAGAAAGGCCTACAAGAGGATGGGGAAGACCTATGACCATGAGAGAGCATCAGAGTCCTGGAGTGCCTTTCCCCAAGGGCCTCCAATCATTGACACAGCCACCTCCACTCACCATAGACAGGGCTAGTCTCGGGCCACAGACAGGAGTGGGCATTCAGGGACAGGTCCATCCACCGCCACCACAACTGCCCCAACCACACAACAGGCCCCACAACAAGTCCTTTGAGTGGATTTTGAGTGTGACATCTGGACAGAAATAGCTCACATGAAGCTACACCTCTCAAACATGGAGAACAAACAGGACTAGGTACTCATTATCCTCCGCAAACTCAAGGCCACAGTCATAAAGAAATGAGTAGCAGGATGGCCCAAACAAAGACTTTGCTCCCTTCCCCTTGCATATAGTTTTTTGTAGTTTTGTAGTTTAGCTTTTAGATAGTTAGTGTTAGGTAATTTAGTATAGTGTAGTGTAGGGTAGTTTACTCTGTAGTAGCTTTTATTAGGGTGGGTACTGGGTAAGGTCTGTGTACTTAAAAAACAAAATACAAAAATATATCTTTGTTTAGGCCTAGATGTTTAGTTAGTTTATGTACAGCTGTAGTTACTGTTGTCCTTTTCTACAGATATGTTTTAAGGTGGGTGAGGGGTTAATGTCTATCATGTGGCATTAAATTAATAGTATAAATTAAGATAAGTTAAGTTAGTTGTAGTTATAAAGTATTTTAAGGAAATGTAAGTTAGGTAAGGATAGTTAGGTTAGGTGGTTTAGGTAGTTGTTAGTGTAAGATTAACAGTGTTATATACAATTTCTTGTTTCACACATTATGGTCTTCATCATGATTTACTGTCTAGGATTTTGCATGTCTGCACAGGTTATGATTGGTACAGGCATTGCTTTGCAATGCAATTATTGGAAAAGTGTGGCAAGGTGTATTCCTTATAGGCAAGTACATGTCAGGTTGGCAATGGGATCCCTTTAGCTATCTAAAAACATCATTTAGCAATGTGAGTGACAATCTGGATGTGAATGGATGCACATCCCATTACAGGTATTAATGTGTGTTTGCTCTGTGTTTGTAAGACATGAATTTGTGGAATGTTGTAGTCATTGCACCACTCACCCTAAATCATGGATTTGTGACTCACAAACATATGCCTGCCCCTCACAGACTTAAACTAGCAACATTTGGTTGTCATATCAATGTGAGATTTTTGCTACTATCCTTGCTTAGACCAGCCACTTGTGGTATTAATTACATCAGCTCTCAAAATACTAGAATGATACCTGTCACATTACATTCTTAGGAGCTCCAAAAACTGTTTTTTATGAACCTAAATATAATATTTTTCAAGTATGTTCACTCAGTCTGTGTTGCTTTGTCTCAGATTGCAATTCATAGATTTCCCTTTGGTAAGCAGTCAGTGTATTAGCTTCACACAGTGCAAACGTTTTTACATGTGTTAATTTATGTGCAGTATTCATGTACATTCCAAAGAGACAACCTCAACAGATGCATTTAGCCGTTGGATGGCCAGACAGAGTCCATGGGGTAAACATGTCATGAGACATGTGTAGGAGAGGAGTGCTTTAGTGAGGAGGAAGACCACATTGCCATTAGTGCATACTGGCACAATGACAGTCCACATATTTGAGAGGACAACAGTGGGAGATGTGCCACAGAGTATTGCTGCCGTGCAGTTTTCCTGGTGAAAGATGTTCCGTACACATCTTCATCCTCTGATGTATGTGGTACCTCCTGTGATGGGCGTTGTAGGTGCTGAAGTATAGAGAGGCAGACACACATCAGGGGCTGAAGATGTGGATAACGTGTCCATAGCAGCTCTCTGTAGGAGGCTGGCCTAGCTTATAGTGGGTACCTGATGTTACTTACACCTTGTGCCAGGTCTAGTTATCCCTTATTAGTAGATTAGTAGTGTTGTATCAGTTTAGGCTGATAGAGGTAGCTATAGCATAGCAGCTTAGTCTGAACTGACATGCAAAGCTCCTACTACACGACTTATATCATAAAGGTACTATATCATAAGGAAGACAATATTCAGAGTTACTAAAAATAAAGGTACTTTCTTTTAGTGACAATGTGCCAAAAATATCTCAGAGGATAAACTCCCTTAGGAGGTAAGTAAAATACACAAAATATACACACAAACCAAAATCAGGTAGGTAAAACAGTCAGAAAGTAGTGCAAACAATGTAGAATACAATAGGATGCAATAGGCCTAGGGGCAACACAAACCATATACTAAGAAAGTGCAACGCGAATCACAAATGGACCCCTAGGCTAGTGTAGTGTGTAGAGGGTCACTGGGATGTGTAAAAAAACACCAAGGTGGTCATTACAACCCTGGCGGACGGTGTTAAAGCAGCGGTAAGACCGCCAACAGGCCAGCGGACAGTTTTTTGCAATTACGACCGTGGCGGAAACCGCCAACAAAGACAGCCACTTTAACACTCCGACCACCACGGCGGTACAAACAAACAGCTTGGCGGTCACCGCCAACAGACAGGCGGGAGACAATGTACCGCCCACACTATTATGACAGGCCAATCCGCCACCTTTTCCCTGGCAGATTCACCGCAGATAAAAACACGGTGGAAACAGGAATTTCGAAGGGAAAACGCTCACCTCATCACACTCCACAAGGAACGAGGACACCATGGAACCGGAACTCCAAATCCTACCTGCGATAGTCTTCCTGCTCCTGTACCAGGAGCACGAACGCCGGCGGCGAAGACCACAGTGAGTACTGCACCTACGACACAGGGGAGGGGGGAGGCAAAAAACAGGGGCACGCAACACACAACACCCCCAACCCCATCCTCACCCACTACAACACACACACTAATACATATCTATACATTATAGTTACAGCCCCCCAAACCCCCCGGAAGAATGCAAAGACAAAAGGAAATGAGTGTAACCATTGCAATATATTAAAATGCAGTACGTAAAAATACACATATTTACACTATTAACAAAATATACACCAAGAATAGTAGTCAAGGTATTGCACCACTTATAGTCCGAGGACCACTGGGCCCAAAATGCATAGGCGAGGCCCACACTCGATACCAGATCAAAACAGAGAGAACACTGCATGGGCATCAGATAGAAAAACAACAGGCACCTCAGGGGGAAGGGAAGGGGGGGGCACCTCAGCCGGATGAGTGCACAACGCCAGATCCACGTGGGGGCTCAATGCCCACTGTTCAATCCTGGGGAGTGCAAAGACAGAGTCTCTCAAGTCTCTACAGTGGGTGGGCTGCCCACTGCTGCATCCTGGGGAGTGCAAAGCCACAGTCTCTCAAGTCTCCACAGTGGTGGTTTGTCCACTGCATTATCCTGGGGAGTGCAAAGCCACAGTCCCTCAAGTCTCTGCAGTGGGTGGTTTGCCCATTGTTCAATCCTCGGGAGTGCAAAGCCACAGTCTCTCAAGTCTCTACAGTGGGTGGTTTGCCCACTGTTCAATCCTGGGGAGTGCAAAGCCACAGTATCACAAGTCTCTACAGTGGGTGGTTTGCCCACTGTTCAATCCTGGGGAGTGCAAAGCCACAGTCTCACAAGTCTCTACAGTGGGTGGTTTGCCCACTGTTCAATCCTGGGGAGTGCAAAGCCACAGTCTCTCAAGTGTATAACAGTCTCCACTGGTTCTGAAGTGGGACTGGTGCCCAGAGTGCTTCATCCTGTGAAGGACAGAGGTAGTGGATGCATGTCTCCACTGGTTCTGGAGGGGGACTGGTGCCCAGAGTGCTTCATCCTGTGAAGGACAGAGGTAGTGGATGCATGTCTTCACTGGTTATGGAGGGGGACTGGTGCCCAGAGTGCTTCATCCTGTGAAGGACAGAGGTAGTGGATGCATGTCTCCACTGGTTCTGGAGGGGGACTGGTGCCCAGAGTGCATCACTTACCCTGTGACGGTCCCTGTTGCATCAGTGCCCCTGCCGCTCATGGGCTAGCGGTGCTTGAGTTGGCGGTGCCCTGTTCAGCGGTGCTTGATTTGGCGGTGCCCTGTTCAGCGGTGCTTGAGTTGGCGGTGCCCTGTTCAGCGGTGCTTGAGTTGGCGGTGCCCTGTTCAGCGGTGCTTGCCCTGTTCAGCGGTGCTTGAGTTGGTGGTGCCCTGTTGAGCGGTGCTTGAGTTGGCGGTGCCCTGTTCAGTGGTGCTTGATTTGGCAGTGCCCTGTTCAGCGGTGCTTGAGTTGGCGGTGCCCTGTTCAGCGGTGCTTGAGTTGGCGGTGCCCTGTTCAGCGGTGCTTGCCCTGTTCAGCGGTGCTTGAGTTGGCGGTCCTTCATGGGCCAGCGGGTCTTGTGCTGGCGGTCCTTCAAGACCCAGCTGGGCTGGGGCTGGTGGTCCTTCATGGAACAGTTGGGCTGGGGCTGGCGGGGCCCTCCTGGGCAGCTGGGCTGGGGCTGGCGGGCCCTCTGGGCAGCTGGGCTGGGGCTGGCGGGGCCCTCCTGGGCAGCTGGGACAGGGCTGGCGGGGCCCTCCTGGGCAGCGGGGATGATGGAGGTCTTCTCTGCCGTGCTGCTCTTCCCAGACTTGCCGGGTTTCTTGTGGCCCTTCCCCACCTTGGGAGGTGTCACAGCTGAGTCCACACTCCCACCGGGATCCCTGGGAGCGGCTTGGGTGGCTGGAGTCTTCCCCCTCTCCCCCCGGGCACTGGCCAACCGCTGATGCTTCACAGGGGGGACTGGCTGTGCTGTGGCTCTGTGCCACACTGGCTGTCCTGGTGGCCGGTGCACTCCACATACCTGTGACTACGGGCACCACTGGTCCCGGAGATGTTGTGGCTGAGGTGCTACTTCGGGACCTATGAGATGGACGGGGTGGGGGAGGTGTGGGAAAAAGATCAAGGCTGGACAGGAAAAGTTTTTTGCACACACTGGGAGGGGTAGCTGGAGGGGGTTTGGGAGTGGAGGAAGAGGTGGTGGTTGTAGGTGGTGTACGTTTGGTGACTTTGGGTGAAGGTGCATGCGCTGTAGGCTGTCGTGAGGTGGATGGCTGTTGGGTGGGTGTGTGCCTGCGTTGGTTTATCTTGCGAGGGGGCGTCACAGACACACTGGGAGAGGACACAGGGGAGGTGTGAATTGTAGTGGGGGTGGTGACTGCACGTGAACGGGGTGTGCTGGTGGGTGTGCTGGTGAGGGACGTAGTGGCTGTAGAGGTAGTGCATGCAGGTGTGTGTGTAGACAAGACTGGGAGGGAGGAGTGAGACGACGAGGAGGGGGACACAGTGGAGGAAGTGGATGTCGGTGTGTCTGCATGTGTGTGATGCTTGCATGAGTGCCTGTGGGATGTGTGGTGCTTATGTTTGCCTGAGCTTCCCTTGTGTGGTGAGGTGTGTGCAGGCTGGTCTGATGGTGTGCATGGGATAGGCAGAGGTACAGGGGATTGGGTCTGGGTGGAGGAAGTTGGAGGGGGGAGGCTAGACACAGGGACAATGGCTGCCATCAGTGCTGAGGCCAGTGTTTGAAAGGCTCGGTGAAGGGCCGCCTGACCAGAATGAATGCCCTCCAGGAATGCATTAGTTTGTTGCAACTGCCTTTCTACACCCTGGATGGCATTTGAAATGGTAGACTGCCCAACAGTGAGGGACCTGAGGAGGTCAATAACCTCCTCACTGAGGCCAGCAGGGGTGACTGGGGCAGGGCCTGAGGTGCCTGGGGCGAAGGTGATGCCCACCCTCCTGGGTGAGCGGGCACGGGGCGAAGGCTAAGGGGCTGCTGGGTGGCGGTGCTGGTAGGGGGTGGCGGCTGTACCTGTAGAAGTGGGGGGCACATATGTTACCGCCACCACAAGGGAGCTCCCGTCAGCGGACGAGTCCGTGTTGCTGGTGTCAGCTCCTGTCCCACTGGTGAATTCAGAGTCCGTAGTGTGGCCCTCCATGGCCATGTAGGATGCAGCTCCCTCGTGCTCCGGTGCCACTGCTCCTCTGCCCGATGATGCTAATGCACACAAGAACAGGGAAACTACAAAAAGGGGGGGGGGACAGAATAAAGACATGTTGAGTGCATGGATTACCGCTACCGTTGGCAGACAAAACAGGCACAGAAGCCCCCTGCACTACGCTGCGCTGTTGGGCTCTACAGTGCAATTCCTGGGAAATGGCCTACAAGGCTATGGACGACATCTGCACACATAGATGACACAGGGGCATGAATACCTGTACTTGGCACTCTACAGAGGTGGGGTGGGGGGCCACAGGGCCATGCCTTATGGAGGGGCCTAGCCTACGGAACTCGCCCTGGCCTAGGGAAACCACAGCCCTCCTCCCCCACCCAGACAACTCCACTGAGCGCAAAGTCAGCTGAATGAGAGTGTACTCACCCCCTTGTGTCTGCTGTGATGCCCTCTAGCGCCCATCCAACTCCAGGTAGGCCACCGACAGGATCCTGAACATCAGGGGGGTCATGGTTCGACGGGCACCCCTCCCACATTGGGAGGCCATCCCCAGCTGAGCCTCCGCCGTCTTCTTGCTCCAGCGGCGAATGTCCTCCCATCTTTTCCGGCAGTGGGTGCTCCGTTTGTGGTAGACCCCAGGGTCTGGACGTCCTTGGCGATGGCACGCCAAATATCTTTCTTCTGGTGGGTGCTGACCTACATGAAATGTACAGGGGAAAAAGAGAAGTCATTACCAACTGCACCGTCAAAGTGATTGGCCCCCATCCCTACCCTTGCCATGTGGCAGATGCACCCACGTCTTTCATGCACGCAGAACTCTGCCCCCTTCCTTCTTACATCCAGCCCTCTCCACACAGGCATAGCCCATACGACATGCCCCCTGTGTACTTACCTGTTTGTCTGGAGGACCGTAGAGGAGCATGTACTGGGGGAGGACCCCATCAATGAGCTTCTTGAACTCCTCCGATGTGAAGGCAGGGGCCCTTTCCCCAGACGCACGAGCCATTGTCTCTTCCAGACCGAGGTCACAGCAGCACTTGCAGTGTAGGTCCTCTCCTGTAAAAGATCAGGTATCAAGTGATTGAACAGATAGAAAATGGCGGTCACGTCCGCGGCGGTCACGTCCGCAGCGGTGCGTACCATCACCGCCGGCGTACATCGTCATTGGCTCCTGGGACCCATAGGGTCCAATGTTAACCAATGCAGCATTGCGCCGCGGTCTTCGACCGCCTACCACGATGGTGTACAACGACAGCGCAGTTGCCTCACATCCCATTGTCCCACTTTAGAGGTCAGGCAGCCGCCATTTCAGGGGCCCACATGGCCTAATTTCCAACTGTGTCACACATACCTACGCCTAGTCTCAGCACACATACAGGCCACCTATTGTGTATGATTGGTGTTCTGGGTAAACTGTGTGTACGTACCTCTGAGTTGTTTGACTCTGTGGTCGCTGTTGTCCTTCATAGGCAACGTCCGCTGGGACATGTGAGGAGGTGGCGGAATCCTCCGGTGTACCGACCGCTGGTGGACCTGTCGACAATGGAGGAAAGACATTTGATAATCACCTACAGGTTTGACCGTGCCACAATTCAGGAACTGTGTACACAGTTGGAGCCAGACCTGATGTCAACAATCTGCCATCCCACACGAATCTCCCCCTCAAGTGCAGGTGCTATCAGTGCTCCATTTCCTTGCAAGTGGGTCTTTTCAAACAACTGTGGCCATGGCATCAGGGATGTCCCAGCCTATGTTTTCAAACGTATTGTCCAGAGTGGTGTCTGCCCTGCTGAAACACATGCAGAGCTACATCGTTTTCCCTCAGGTGGAGGATTTGCCTACAGGGAAAGGTGACTTCTATGCCCTTGGACATATCCCCAACATCATAGGTGCCATTGATGGGACCCATGTGGCTTTGGTCCCCCCCCACAGGAGTGAACAGGTGTACAGAAACCAGAAGAGTTATCATTCCATGAATGTACAGATGGTATGTTTGGCAGACCAGTACATCTCCCATGTGAAAGCCATGTTCCCTGGCTCAGTGCATGACGCCTACATCCTGCGGAAAAGCAGCATCCCTTATGTGATGGGTCAACTCCAGAGGCACCATGTGTGGCTATTAGATGAGCACCTGGATGCAAGACAGTGGGAATGGTTGTCTGGGGTTATCCCTACAGGTTAGTGTGTGTATAACAGTTGTCCCTCGCCATTTGCAGGTGACTCTGGGTACCCCAACCTGTCATGGCTATTGACCCCGTGAGGAATCCCAGGACCAGGGCAGAGGAACGCTACAATGAGGCCCATGGGCAAACTAGGAGGGTGTTCGAGCTGACCTTCGGCCTCCTGAAGGCCAGGTTCAGGTGCCTGCATATGACAGGTGGATCCCATTCTACTCACCAAAGAAGGTGTGCCAGATCATCATGGCTTGCTGTATGCTTCACAACTTGGCTTTGCAACACCAGGTGCCTTTTCTGCAGGAGGATGGTCCAGATGGCGGTGTTGTGGCAGCTGTGAAGCCTGTGGACAGTGATGAGGATGAAGCAGAGGAAGAAGACATGCAGAACAGGGGCTCAGTGATTCAGCAATATTTCCAGTGAAACACAGGTGAGAATACATTCCTGCCTACTACATGTACTTTTCAACTACTACCTCTCTACTGTCTGTCGTTTTCACCCAGTGTATGGTCACTGAGTTGTCACTTTCCCTTACGGTTTCACAGATGTGGGTCCCAATGGGTGTCATCTGCTTAGATTCCTCATGGACTAGAGCTGTGTGACATAGGTATGTTGACATTACTATTTCAAGAGCATTTTGTCACTGTAATTGCAAATACACTATTTCGAAATCACAGACAGACTCCACGTCATTTTGTTCTTTAGGTGTGTTTATTTAAATGCAAAATATTGGAGGGGGAAGTTAAATGGTGAGGGGTGATGGCGGAGGAGTGTCCATGGCAGAGTCCAGTCTATTAGTCTCACAGGTGCATTGCCCATATGGGCATTGGAAGTGGAGCTGGGGCAGTATAATTATGGACAGGTTGACAAAGTGGGACAGTGGGATGACAATCAGGGTTGTCTCATTTCTTGGCGGGGGTCTTGGCATCGTGCTCTGTCTTGTTCCTGGATTTCAGGGACCGTTTGCGGGGTGGTTCTCCGTCTGCAGGGGGTGGGGTGCTGGTGTGGTGGTCCTGTGGCGGGGCGTCCTGTCCACTAGCGCCGGCGGAGGTGGTGGGCAGTTCATCATCCATGCTAGTGTCAGGGGCCCCTTGGAGTGCCACAGTGTCCCTCCTGGTGTTAAGTAGTTCCTTCAGCACCCCTACGATGATGCCCAGGGCGGAGCTGATGGTTCTGAGTTCCTCCCTGAAGCCCATATACTGTTCCTCCTGCATGCGCTGGGTCTCCTGAAACTTGGTCAGTACCGTTGCCATTGTCTCCTGGGAGTGGTGGTATGCTCCCATGATGGAGGAGAGGGCCTCGTGGAGAGTGGGTTCCCTTGGCCTGTCCGCCCCCTGTCGCACGGCAGCCCTCCCAGTTCCCCTGTGTTCCTGGGCCTCCGTCCCCTGGACTGTGTACCCACTGCCACTGACCCCAGGTCCCTGTTGTTGTTGGGGTGGTGGGTTATCCTGGGTTCCCTGTAGTGGTGGACACACAGCTGATTGACGTGTCCTGGGGACGGAGGTATGGGCCCGCTGGGTGGGTGCTGTGCTGGTGTTTCCAGAGGGGGAAGGTCTGTTGTGGCCTGTGCTTGTGTGAGGGGAACCGACTGTCCAGAGGTCCCTGATGGTCCGGGCTGGTCATCTAGATCCAGTTGGACAGAGCTGCTGTCATCACTGTGGGCCTCTTCTGTGGGTGGAGTGGACCCTCCTGTCTGGTGACCTTGGGTAGTGGTCCTGCAGGGGTGTAAAGGCATGATTATTGCATCTGTGTGTGTCATGGTGTGCAATGGGTGGGTGACCGTGTACCCCAGTGCTAGCATTCCTGTGTGGGAGCTTGTGTGATGATGGTTTAGGGGGTTGCATGGGTATGTGCAGTGGGCATGCTTTAGTGATGGGTGTCCATGCTTTGTTGTTGCATGCAGGGCTTGGTGGTTTGTGATATTGGTACATTTGTGGGGAGTTGGAGTGATAGGGGTGAGTGCGAGGGTGGGGGTATGTGAGAGCATGCAGGTAGGGTGGGGGATGTAATAGTTAAGATTTGACTTACCAGAGTCCATTCTCCACCAACTCCTGCGAGGCCCTCAGGATGCAGGATCGCCAAGACCTGCTCCTCCCATGTTGTTAGTTGTGGGGGAGGAGGTGGGGGTCCGCCGCCAGTCCGCTGAACCGCCAAGTGATGTCTTGAGACCATGGAATGCACCTTCCCCCGTAGGTCGTTCCACCTTTTCCTGATGTCCTCCCGATTTCTTGGGTGTTGTCCCACCTCGTTGACCCTGTTGACTATTGTTCGCCATAGCTCCATCTTCCTTGCAATTGAGGTGTGCTGAACCTGTGATCCAAATAGCTGTGGCTCAACCCGGACGACTTCCTCCACCATGACCTTGAGCTCCTCCTCCGAGAACCTGGGGTATCTTTGCCGTGCCATGGGGTGGTGTGGGTGATGGGTGGGGTGGTGTGTGTGGTAATAAGTGTGGTGATATGTAGTGGTGTGTTGTGTGAGGTGCGTGGAAGTTGTGTGGTTGATGGTGTTATGTGCCTGTGGATGCTGTTGTACTTGCTGGTGGTGTCTCTCTCTGTGCTTCGTTCTCAATTTTTGGTAGTAGGGGTTTGTGTGTGATGTGGGTGTGTGTTTTATATAGTATTGGGTTTGTGGGAGTGGTGTGTGTATGTGTATCAAGTGTGTGTATTTTTAATTGTCCAATGTGGCTGTGTTTTGTAAGAGTGTGTGTATTTTGAGAGCGGCGGTGTGTACCGCCAATGGAATACCGCGGTTCAAAGACAGCTGCGTGGATTCATGTGTCGTGATAGTGTGGGCGTATTTCTGTTGGCGTGAAGGTGTCGGTTTTGTTTTCACTGACCTTTGGTGTGGCGGACTTGTGTGGGTGTCTGAATTTTGGCGGATTCCGAAATGTGGGTCATAATAGCTGTGGTGGAATTCCGCGACCGCGGCGGTGTGTTGGCGGTCTTCTGCACGGCGGTAAGCGGCTTTTACCACCAATGTTGTAATGACCGCCTAACAGTGTCCAAGATATCCCCCCCAAGACCCTGGAAAGTAGGAGTAAAGTACTACTATTTCCCCAGAAACACACTAAACTTGTGATAGAGGATTTTGCAACGACCACAACAGACTGCAAAGCATTGAAAACGGATTCTTGGACCTGAGGTCCTGCAAAGGAAGGAGACCAAGTCCAAGAGTCATGAAAGTGTCCAGGGCGGGCAGGAGCCCACTAAACCCCGGATGAATGTGCAAAATGGCTGCCTCCAGATGGAAGAAGCTGAAGATTCTGCAAACAACGAAAGATTCTTGTAACTTCTCCTTCATGCAGAAGAGGTCCCACGGAGTGCTGGAGGATGCAGAGTTGTTTCTTTGGCAAAAGACTGCAAATAAGCCTTGCTAGCTGCAAGAGTCACGGTTGAAGAAAAGGGTGCTGCCCGGGCCTAGGAAGGACTAGGATGTCGCCACTTGGGTGAGGAGACAGAGGGGGCCCTCAGCAACATAGAGAGCCCACGCACAAGAAGGTAGCACCCACAGAAGCACTTGAACAGGGGTTCAAGAAGTCTGAACATGGAGGACGTCTCAACACTGTAAAAGAGGGTCCCACAAAGCCAGAGATCAACTCAGGGAGCTGAGCATTGCAGGACAGAGTGCTGGGGACCTGGGCTTGGCTGTGCTCTGTCTGGAGAGGGGAGGCAAATCTCCAAATTTGGACAGTTGGACCACTGGACAGTCTGGGTCACTTGGGTCCACCATCTGTGTTCCAGGGGCCACGCTAATCATGATGAGAGGGGTGCCAGAGTACCAGTGATGCTGAAGTTTGGTGCTTGCTGGAGCAGGGGGAAGATTCCTTCAACCCACCGGAGCTTTCTTTTTGGCTTCCAGTGTTGGATGAAGGCAGGCAGCCCCCAAAGCATGCACCACCAGGAAACAGTCAAGAAAGCCGACAGGATTAGGTGCTACAATGTTGCTGGTAGTCTTTTTGCTACTTTGTTGCTTTGCAGGCATCCTGGAGCAGTCAGCGGTTGATCCTTGGTAGAAGTCGAAGAGAGAGCTGCTGCAGAGGAACTCTGGTGAATTCTTGCAAGTCGTTATCTGAGGAAAAGCCCACTGGAGAGACCCCAAATAGCCCTCAGAGGAGGATTGGCCACCTAGTCAGGTAAGCACCTATAAGGAGGGGTCTCCGATATCACCTGCTGGCACTGGCCACTCAGTGGCCTCCAGAGTGACCTCACACCTCTGAAGCCAAGATGGCACAGGTCTGGGACACACTGGAGGAGCTCTGGCAACACCCCTGGGGTGGTGATGGACAGGGGAGTGGTCACTCCCCTTTCCTTTGTCCAGTTTCATGCCATAGCAGGGACTGGGGGTTCCCTGAACCGGTGTAAACTGGCTTGTGCAAGGAGGGCACCATCTGTGCCCTTCAAAGCATTTCCAGAGGCTGGGAGAGGCTACCCCTCCCCAGCCTTTAACACCTATTTCCAAAGGGAGAGGGTGTAACACCCTCTCTCAGAGGAAATTCTTTGTTCTGCCTTCCTGGGACTGGGCTGCCCAGACCCCAGGAGGGCAGAACCCTGTCTGTGGGGTGGCAGCAGCGGTAGCTGCAGAGAAAACCACAGAGAGCTGGTTTGGCAGTACCCGGGGTCCATAGTGGAGCCCCAGGGGTACATGGAATTGGCACCCCAACACCAGATTTGGCATGGGGGGACAATTGCATGATCTTAGACGTGTTACATGGCCATATTTGAAGTTACCATTGTGAAGCTACATATAGGTATTGACCTATATGTAGTGCACGCATGTAATGGTGTCCCCGCACTCACAAAGTCTGGGGAAATGGCCCTGAACTATGTGGCGGCACCTTTGCTAGTGCAAGGGTGCCCTCACACTTTGTAACTTTGCACCTAACCTTCAGCAAGTGAAGGTTAGACATATAGGTGACTTATAAGTTACTTACGTGCAGCGAAAATGGCTGTGAAAATACATGTGCGTTATTTCACTCAGGCTGCAGTGGCAGTCCTGTGTAAGATTTGTCTGAGCTCCCTATGGGTGGCAAATGAAATGCTGCAGCCCATGGGGATCTCCTGGAACCCCAATACCCTGGGTACCTAGTTACCATATACTAGGGAATTATAAGGGTGTTTCAGTGTGCCAATTAGAATTGGCAAAAATTGTCACTAGCCTATAGTGACAATTTTAAAGGCAGCATAAGCACTGAGGTTCTGGTTAGCAGAGCCTCAGTGACACAGTTAGTGACTACACAGGTACACACATTCAGGCCACAAACTATGAGCACTGGGGTCCTGGTTAGCAGGATCCAAGTGAGACAGGCAAAAAAAACCTTACATACATGTAAAAATGGGGGTAACATGCCAGGCAAGATGGTACTTTCCTACACTCATTTGTGGAAACACATGAGGCAGCATAGCAGCAAGGAGGACCTGCAGGGTCTGAAACACTGTATCAACGTCACGGTGAAGGGCACCCAAGGAGGCTAGGAGGGAATCTTGCTTCTGCTCCATGGACTCCAAGACATTTTGGGTCTTATTTATACTTTTTGGTACAAAACTGCACTAAGGCAGTTTTGCCCCAAAAACTTTTGCACCGGCTTGCACCATTTTTTAGCACCAGCTGGGCACCATATTTATGGAATGGTGCAAGCCGGTGCAAAGGGTAGGCTAGCTTAAAAAAAAATGACGTTAGGCAGTTTTGAGTCAAAATAAATGATTCTGACCAGATTAGCATCATTTTTTTACGCTAAGGGGCATATTTATACTCTGTTTGCACTGAATTAGCGTCATTTGTTTTTAACTCTAATTCAGTGCAAAACTAACTCCATATTTATACTTTGGTGCTAGACCCGTCTAGCACCAAATTTATGGAGTTAAAGTCATTTTTTGGAAGTGCAAACCTACCTTGCCTTAATGAGATGAAAGGTAGGCGTTCCCGTGCAAAAAAATGACTCTATGGCCTTAACACCATATTTATACTCCCATGTAAAAATGGTGCAAGGGAGGGAGGAGGGGTCAAAAAATGGGGCAAAGCTCGCTTTGCACCATTTTATAAGACCTGGGTCAGGGCAGGTGTTAGGGGACCTGTGGCCCTATTTCCATGGTGGAACACCATGGAATAAGCCCAGAGGTGCCCTCTCTAGGCCCTAGGCGCACCCCACCCACACTAGAGGGACTGCGAGGATGGGGGACCACATCCCAGGTAAGTACAGGTAAGTGCATTTTATTTTTGAAAGTGCCATAGGGGGCCCTGAAATTGGCCCCCATACATGGCACTGGGTGCAATGGCCATGCCCAGGGGACCCCTGTCCTCTGTGCTGGCCACTGGGGTGGTGGGCATGACTCCTGCCTTTTCTAAAGCAGGAGTCATGTGGCATGGTAGGTTTAGCACCATAAAATTACGCTAATCTGGTTAGAGTCATTTTATTTTACTCTAACCTGCCTAAAGACATTTTTTGGTGCTAAACCCTCTTCTTCTATACTGCCAGCCCCACCCGACTAAAGTCACTTTTTAAAACTCTAGCCTACCCTTTGCACCGGCTTGCACCATTCCATAAATATGGTGCCCAGCTGGTGTACAGAAATGGTGCAAGCCGGTGCAAAACTTTTTGGTGCAAAACTGAGTTAGTGCAGTTTTGCAGCAAAAAGTATAAATAAGGGCCAATATTTTGTAAGTTTGCGCCACTTTTGTGTCATAAAATGACGTTAATGCGGTGCAAAAAAAGTTTAAATCAGGGCCTTGGTGCTAGATGGGTCTAGCACCAAAGTATAAATATGGAGTTAGTTTTGCACCGAATTAGAGTAAAAAAAAATGACACTAATTCGGTGTAAACAGAGTATAAATATGCCGCAGAGTATAAATATGCCCCTAAATATGGCGTTAAGGCCATAGAGTCATTTTTTGCACAGGAACCTAGTTAGTTAGGAGTTAGTTTTGCACTGAATTAGAGTTAAAAAAAAGGCACTAATTCGGTGCAAACAGAGTATAAATATGCCCCTTTGTATTGCCCCGAGCCTGTTGGCAATGTCGCTGGTGGCACTTGGGCTGGGAATTTGCTCTTGCCTCAGTCTCATAACACCAGCAATGTCAGCCGGAAACTACTGAAGGCCAGGAAGCTGAGAGTTGGTGCCTTGTATGGAAGACAAGTTGTCTTAATTTGGACTGAGGCACTTCAGGACTGCCTCTAGGGTACCTGCCACAGCCTCCATTCCCACCTACACCATATCTGCCAGCTCCCTCTAGACTCCTACTGCAGTTTTTTGGAATGCAACTGCTAGGTCCTGGGAGTCCAGGGCTGTGGTTGAGCTGGCAGGTGGTGTATGTTGGATTTTAGGTGGATCATCCGGAGTCTCCCTGCGACTGGAGATGGTTTCTGTATGGCACCCAGGTATTGTTGGAAGGGTATCCAGCTAAATGGTTTACAGCTGGTCATCTGCATCACCGGAGAAATCCAGGACAGGCAGCTGGCCAGGAGGTATGGTGTCATCCTCTGCAATGAAATGAAGGTAAGTTACTGTTGAGCTCTGCTAGATGTTGAAATGAGTGATCAGGTTTACTATCAAGGCTTCCAAAGGAACACTTTAATGGTCTAATTTCAAGGACCCTAGCAGCACACTCAGCAACTGGATTATCATTGAATTTGATGCTCCAGTGGCACAGTGTGCAGACCCCTAATTTACAAGACCACACCATGCCAACTTCTGTAGCTTGTCAAGGCTCGGTAACTGTGTACCCCATTTCAGGGATCACACTGCATACAAGGTAAGTTCCTTGGGTGTTGTTGTGGATGTTCCGCCCGCACTACCCATGGAATCCAAAGGAATGTAACACATTCCCAGATTTAGATATATGGAAATGCATCAGATTCCAACTCGACCTCAGGGGTGGCATTGAAATGGTGCAACATAAGGATTTGACATCTTAGACCCAATTTTTTCCTATTTCAATGTTTGCTGCATTCTGCAGCACACATGGAAAGTAGAAAAAGACATTCATGATTGTTCAAGTTCATGAAAGTGCCCCTTTCAGCAAATGAGCACTCATCCCTGTGATGCAGGCACCCCTACACTATGGTGCACGGGTGTCTGTGTTTGCGCTAGGAAGCAGTGAGTACACCATCACAGAGGAAAGTACAGGTATGTGTTGCATTTTAGTAAATACAACGCATCCCTGCACTTTCAAAATGGTGCAGCGCAGCATGGCAAGCTGGCTTGCAGCAGCACATTCCATCATTTCCTCATATCTAGGGCCCTGAGCTGGGCAGTTATGTGTTATACACCTGTTGGGCAAGGGTATTCATGCACAGTTTTCCAAGATTTACATTGCAAATGGTTTGTTGTCACAGGCACTGTCTGCCTGCTCTGAGAGGATGGGCTTCTTTCCTACAGTGTAGTTTGGCTCACTCACATCCCCCCATGACATCCTGATGTGAGCTGTTTATCTGAAGTCTCACACATCATATGACTCAGGCGCACGCCATTTTATGTGTTCAGATCTCCTCAGATTACCACTTTTGCTTCCTGGTACACAGGTAAGTGGCACACAGTGATCTTATCCAACTCATACGTTCATTTTCACATGCCTACAACAGGTTGATCATGAGTGTAAATATCCGGTGGTAGTACATGATAATTTGTTTCAGACAGCAATTGTTGGGGCCTCACCCCACATTATAGTGGTGATGTGATTGGTGGCAAGTCCCTACATCTGAACCCCACATCAGTGGGCCTACCAACTTCAGCCTAAGTTCCTCGATGGGTCCAAAGATTTGTGGTGGTTAGGTGTTTCTTGGTATCCCTTTGTCAAATCCCTGTTTGACATCCTCCAAATTGTACATGTGACACCATGAGACATTGTTGCATCATACTCCTTTCTAGCATGTGCCACATGCTCCCCCGGTCCACATGAGATATAGGTTA
This sequence comes from Pleurodeles waltl, assembly GCF_031143425.1. Classification (NCBI taxonomy): domain Eukaryota; kingdom Metazoa; phylum Chordata; class Amphibia; order Caudata; family Salamandridae; genus Pleurodeles; species Pleurodeles waltl. The sequence continues at coordinate 398,900,265 of NC_090439.1, forward strand.
TAGTCCTCCATTAGGCTTTTCTCTGCCATCCCTTCCCAAGTGAGCCACAAGCATTCCACAGTCAGACCCAGTGGTGCATATGTATTTCTGTAGGCACCATGCAGTCCATATGTCCGTTCCCACCTCCCCAGTATGCACAGACTCCCCATTCAAACCAAATGTCATTTTGCCACGCAGAGCAGCAGCAGGGTCCCACCATGCCCACACTTAATCATTAGTTTGTACACACATGGTCCAGTGTTGTGCATTTCTCACATCACCCACCCTCCAATGGATTATTTGTGATGAGTTCCTGTGGTCCATTCCATAGCAGTTGACACCTGTGTGCACACCCCTGCCCACCATGTCAGCTGGGTGAAATTTAGTTTCTTGCAAGGTACAACAGACATGTCTCTTGCCATGTCCCTAAGTGTGTATCACTCCCACAGCGCGCAAACCTGACCCCTCTCGGAACAGTTGTTTGTACTGTGACACAACCTTTCCATTCTGAGGATTTACATCATAGATCAGTTTACATAGGTCCAAGTGAGACATAGTAGCGACAAGGTGCAAGGATGCCTGCATTGGAGTTAGGCAGCAGTTTGTGCACCATCACTTAAAACTTAGCACTTGTATAGCGCACTACTCACCCATTAGGGTCTCAAGGCGCTGTACGCATACCACTGTGAAACCCCTCCTGGCTTTTCCCTGTGAGGCGCCCACTCCTGGGAAACCCCCAGGGTGAATCCAGGCATCCAAGCGCTGTCAGGGCTTTTGTGGAGATTAAGCAAGCTATTGCCCAGAGTTACACGGTGGGACCCATTAATTAGATGAGGCACCAAGGCGAGAATTATCGGGTTCAAGGGAATTGAGCCCGAGACCCACCGAGGCGGGAATTGAACCCTGGTCCCAGGCCAGATCTCTGCATCAGGGTCTGCCGCTCACCATTCTGCCACACTTCTCCACTCCACTCACTGAGGAAAGTACAAGCATGTATTGAATATCAGTGAATATGACACAGTCCTGCACTTTCTAAATGGCACAGTGCAGCCGCAATGTTTCACGCATGATGCACAAAGGGCCTCATTTACATGGCAGGTGGTACAGGGTGGTGTTGCAAGTACCTTGGTGAGCTGCCCTGCACCACCCGGAAAGGCCAGAAATGTGCAGTGTCTACAAGATACGGAGCATTTCTTTCCTCTCCCCCTGCACTGGTGCACAACTTACTGCCTAGTGCCAACCCAGGCAGCCTTGCACCATGATGCAGGATGCCTGCGTGGTGAGGATGATTGTTTTGTGCAGTAAGGGACACCTTCTTGCATAAAAACTATCACAAGAGGGTTTTCCTCTTTCTATGTGTGTTGCATTCTGCAGCACACATACAAAGAGGTAAAAACAGGAGGAAATTAAGATATTTCTCCCCATTGCATCATTCTTACGTCACCCCTGAGGTGACATAGGAATGTGACGCATTCCCATCCTTGTAAATCTGGGAATGCATCAGATTCCTATGGGTTCCTTGGGTGCTGCATGGCAAAACCCCAAGCAACACAAATGAAATGTCCATTTCACGCAGTGTTATGGTGAAAGGTGTCCATATTTACAGGGCCATGAAAAGCAATGCAAGGTGGCTTTGCGTGGCCTTATATTTATGGGCTGTCACATTGCGCCACATGAGCCTCAATAAAAATTGACACTCTGGTGGTGCAGTGTGCTGCTAGTGCCCCCTACATAAGGCCCAAAATAAGATAAACGTGGAATGATGGTGCACTTCACTCAATTAAGAAAGCGAGGTAATGGTTGTGGCCTGGGATGTGCTCATGGCGTGAGGTTTGCGCACATTACATCTCTTTGTTGTTTATCCATAAGTGTGCCAGCATACTACACTATGGCCTGCATAGTGCGTTTTGGTGCTGGGACATGGCTACCACCCCCTTTTGACATTGCTTAGTGACCACATTGCCCCCAACTGCAACTTACCCTGTGGTTGTTGTCGTTCATAATATGCTGCAACGTACTCTCCTGAGACCTCTACCACCAACTCCTCAGGGATGATTGCTGCAATCAACTTCTCCAACTCATCCAACTGCTCCTTGGGTGCTGAACTTCCACCTCCCATCTGCAATGCTGCCTTGCAGTGCTGGCCAGTTTTTCCCATGTTCTGCACTTGCAATCATGTCAGTGCTTCTTACAGTAGATGACTTTCCTCTTGACCTCTGCCACATCGTTGACTTTGTCCACCATGGACTGCCATATGGCCTTGTTTTTCCTTGATGGCAATTTAGAGGTGACAAATAGCTTTTGTTGATGCTGTGTTACCTCAGTGATCAAAAAGTTGTTCTGCTCCTCACTGAACCTGCACTTCCTCTTCCTCCCCTCCTGGGAGTCTGTCTGGACATCCTGGCTTGTACTTGGGTTGTAGGAGTTGTCCTGGGATCTCTGGTCTCCAGAGGCCTCCATTTCTACTCCTCCAGTGTCTCACAATTGTATTGTTTTATGAAGTGGCATTTTGCAGGTTTTTTTTAATGCTTTTAGGTGCAAAAGTGATGCTAGGCTGGCTAGCATCAGATTATGTTCCACAAATCAGGCTAGCATCACCTTTGCAGCACTAGCTTCATTTTGGTTTACATCCCAGCGCACAGGCTAGCGTAATTTTTGTTTACGCTGCCCCGATCCTAATGCTATGTAGCATAGTTTTGTAAATACGGCACAAGCATGGCGCTAGGATCTATCATTTCATGGCGATTTTTTTTTTTACAGAACTCTGCGCTCCGGCAGCATTGCTTCATTTTTTGTAAATAAGGCACCTAGAGGGTCATTACAACATTAGCGGTAAAAGCCGCTTACCGCCGTGCAGAAGACTGCCAATACACCGCCACGGCCGTAGAATTCTGCCACAGCTATTATGACCCACATCTCGGAATCCGCCAAAATTCAGACACCCACACAAGTCCGCCACACCAATGGTCAGTGATAAACTGGCGAACACAAATCCTCCACCGTCACGCCAACAGAAACACGCCCATGCTATTACGACCCACGAATCCACGCAGCGGTCTTTCAACTGCGGTATTCCATTGGCGGTACACACTGCTGCGCTCAAAATACACACACATCTCCAAAACACCGCCACATTGGACAATTCAAAATACACACACCTGATACACATACAAACACCACTCCCACACACCCAACACAATATAAAACACACACCCACATCACCCACAAACCCCTACGACCAAAAATTATAGACGAAGGCGAGAGAGAGAGCACAGCATCGACAACCCCACCACACAGAGGCACACAACATCATCACCCACACTACATCCACGCACAAAACACCACACACCACTACACATCACCACACTCATCACCACATACACCACCCCACACATCACCTACACCACCCCATGGCACGGTAAAGACACCCCAGGTTTTCGGAGGAGGAGCTCAGGGTCATGGTGGAGGAAATCGTACGGGTAGAGCCACAGCTATTTGGATCACAGGTGCAGCACACCTCCATTGCAAGGAAGATGGAGCTATAGCGAAGAATAGTCGACAGGGTCAATGCAGTGGGACAGCACCCAAGAAATCGGGAGGACATCAGGAAGAGGTGGAACGACCTACGGGGGAAGGTGCATTCTGTGGTCTCCAGGCACAACATCGCGGTTCAGCGGACTGGCGGCGGACCCCCACCTCCTCCCCCACAACTAACAACATGGGAGGAGCAGGTCTTGACCATTATGCATCCAGAGAGCCTCGGAGGAGTCGGTGGAGGAATGGACACTGGTAAGTCAAATCTTAACTATCATATCCCCCACCCTACCTGCATGCTATCACACACCCCCACCCTCACCCCTCCCCTATCACTCAAACTCCTCACTAATGTACTAATAACACAAACCACACATCCCAACACCAAGCCCTGCATGACACAACAAAGCATGGACACCCATCACTAAAGCATGCCCACTGCACATACCCATAACACCCCCTAACCATCATCACACAAGCCCCCACACAGGAAAGCTAGTACTGGGGTACACGCTCACCCACCCATTGCACACCATGACACACACAGATGCAATAATCATGCTTTTACACCGATGCAGGACCACTACCTAACGTCACCAGACAGGAGGGTCCAGACATCTCTACCCCACCCACAGAAGAGGCCCACAGTGATGACAGCAGCTCTGGCCAACTGGATCCAGATGACCAGCCCGGACCATTGTGGGCCTCGGGACAGTCGGTTCCCCTCACACAGGCACAGCCCAACACTGACCTTCCACCCTCTGGAAACACCAGTACAGCAGCAACCCAGCGGGCCCATACCTCCGTCCCCAGGACACGTCAATCAGCTGTTTGTCCACCACTACAGGGAACCCAGGATAACCTACCACCCCAACAACAACAGGGACCTGGGGGCAGTGGTAGTGGGCACACAGTCCAGGGGACGGAGGCACAGGAACACAGGGGAACTGGGAGGGCTGCTGTGCGACAGGGGGCGGACAGGCCAAGGGAACCCACTCTCCACGAGGCCCTCTCCTCCATCATGGAAGCATACCACCACTCCCAGGAGACGATGGCTACGGTCCTGGCCAAGTTTCAGGAGACCCAGGGCCTGCAGGAGGAACAGTAATTGGGGTTCAGGGAGGAACTCAGAATCATCAGTTCTGCCCTGGGCACCATCGTAGGGGTGCTGAAGGACATACAGAACACCATGAGGGACACCGTAGCACTCCAAGGGGCCCCTGACACTAGCCTGGACGATGAACTGCCAACCACCTCCGCCGGCGCTAGTGGACAGGATGCCCCGCCACAGGACCACCACACCAGCACCCCACCCCCTGCAGACGGAGAACCACCCCGCAAGTGGTCCCTGAGATCCAGGAACAGGACAGAGCACGATGGCAAGACCCCCGCCAAGAAATGAGACCACCCTGATTGTCATCCCACTGTCCCACTTTGTAACCCTGTCCATATTGGAACTGGCCCAGCTCCACTTCCTATGCCCATATGGGCAATGCACCTGTGAGACTAATAGACTGGACTCTGCCATGGACATTCCTCCACCATCACCCATCACCATTTTACCACCCCCTCCAATAATTAGCACTTCAATAAACAACCTTGAAGCACAAAAATCTCTGGAGTCAGTCTGTGATTTTGAAAATGTGTATTAGCTATGACAATGACAAAATCTGTTCGAAAATGTAATGTCAACATACCTATGTCACACATCACAAGTCCATGAAGGATTGCAAGCAGATGACACACGTTGGTAACCACACCTGTGAAACCGTAATGGAAATGTACAACTCAGTTACCAAATACTGCTTGAAATTGACAGACAGAGATAGAGGTAGAAGTGTGAAAGTAAGTGTATTAGTAAAGAAAGTGTTCTCACCTGTGTGTCACTGGAAATATTTATGTATGACTGAGTCCCTGTTGTCAATGTCTTCTTCCTCTGCTTCCTCCTCATCACTGTCCACAGGCTCCACAGCTGGCACAACACCGTCATCTGGACCATCCTCCTGCAGAAAAGGCACCTGGAGTCGCAAAGCAAGATTGTGAAGCATAGAGCAGGCGATGATGATCTGGCATACCTTCCTTGGTGAGTAGAATAGGGAACCACCTGTCATATGGAGGCACCTGAACCTGGCCTTCAGGAGGCCAAAGGTGCATTCGATCACCCTCCTAGTCTGCCCATGGGCCTCATTGTAGCGTTCCTCTGCCCTGGTCCTGGGATTCCTCACTGGGGTCAATAGCCATGACAGGTTGGGGTAACCAGAGTCCCCTAATAGCCACACCCGGTGCCTCTGGAGTTGACCCATCACATAAGGGATGCTGCTATTACGCAGGATGTAGGCGTCATGCACTGAGCCAGGGAACATAGCATTTACCTGCGAGATGTACTGGTCTGCCAAACATACCATCTGTACATTCATGGAATGATAACTCTTCCGGTTCCTGTACACATGTTGACTCCTGTGGGGGGGACCAGAGCTACATGGGTCCCATCAATGGCACCTATGATGTTAGGGATATGTCCCAGGGCATAGAAGTCACCTTTAACAGTAGCCAAATCCTCCACCTGAGGGAAAACGATGTAGCTCCTCATGTGTTTCAGCAGGGCAGACAACACTCTGGACAACACGTTGGAAAACATAGGCTGGGACATCCCTGATGCCATGGCCACTGTTGTTTGAAATTACCCACTTGCTAGGAAATGGAGCACTGATAGCACCTGCACTTGAGGGGGATTCCTGTGGGATGGCGGATTGGTGACATAAGGTCTGGCTCCAACTGGGTACACAGTTCCTGGATTGTGGCACGGTCAAACCTGTAGGTGATGATTAAATGTCGCTCCTCCATTGTCAACAGGTCCACCAGCAGTCAGTACACCGGAGGATTCCGCCATCTCCTCACATGTCCCAGCTGACGGTGCCTAGGAAGGACAACAGCGACCACAGAGTCAAGCAACTCAGAGGTATGTACCCACAGCTACACAGAACACGAAACAAAATCCCCAAAGTTGTCTGTATGTGTGATGCAGGTGACAATGAAGCCATGTGGGCCCCTTAAATGGCGGCTGCCTGACCTCTAAAGTGGGACAATGGGATGTGAGGTAACTGCGCTGGTGTTGTACACCGTTGCAGTAGGCGGTTGAAGACCGCGGCGCAATGCTGCATTGGTTAACATTGGACCCTATGGGTCCCAGGAGCCAATGACGAAGGGCGCTGGCGGTGATGATACGCACCGCCGCGGATGTCACCGCCGTGGACGTGACAGCCATTTTCTATCTGTTCAATCACTCGATACCTGATCTTCGACAGGAGAGGACCTATACTGCAAGTGCTGCTGTGACCTCGGTCTGGAAGAGACAATGGCACGTGCGTCTGGGGAAAGGGCCCCTGCCTTCACTGCACAGGAGTTGGAGAAGCTCGTGGACGGGGTCCTCCCCCAGTACACACTACTCTACGATCCTCCAGACCAACAGGTGTGTACATAGGGTGCAAGTTGTATGGGCTATGCCTGGGTGGAGAGGGCTGGATGTAAGAAGGAAGGGGGCAGAGTTCTGCGAGCATGAAGGACTGTGAATGCATGTGCCACATGGCAAGGGTAGGGATGTGGGCCACTCACTTCGACGGTGCAGTTGGTACTGACTTCTCTTCTTCCCCTGTACATGTCATGTAGGTCAGCACCCACCAGAAGAAGGATATTTGGTGAGCCATCGCCAAGGACGTCCGGACCCTGGGGGTCCACCAGAGACGGAGCACCCACTGCCGTAAAAGATGGGAGGACATTCGCCGCTGGAGCAAGAAGACGGCGGAGGCTCAGCTGGGGATGGCCTCCCAATGTGGGATGGGTGCCCGTCGCACCATGACCCCCCTGATGTTCCGGATCCTGGCGGTGGCCTACCCTGAGTTGGATGGGCGCATGAGGGCATCACAGCAGACACAAGGGGGTGAGTACACTCTCATTCAACTGACTTTGCGCGCAATGGAGGGGTCTGGGTGGGGGAGGTGGGCTGTGGGTTTCCCTAGGCCAGGGCGACTTCCGTAGGCTAGGCCCTTCCGTAATGCAGGCCATGTGCCACTCCACCCCACCTCTGTAGAGTGCCAAGTACAGGTATACATGCCCCTGTGTCATCTATGTGTACATATGTCCACCATAGCCGTGTAGGCCATATCCCAGGAAATGCATCTGTAGAGCCCAACAGCGCGGCGTAGTGCAGGGGGCTGCTGTGTCTGTATTGTCCGCCAACTGTAGCGGTAAGCCATGCACTCAACCTGTCTTTCTTCTGTTTCCCCCCCTTTTTGTGCTCTCCCTGTTCTTTTGTGCATCAGCATCATCAGGTGGAGGTACAGTGGCACCGGAGCACGAGGGGGCTGCATCCCACATGGCCATGGAGGGCCACACCACGGACTCAGAATTCACCAGTGGGACGGAGGGCGAGGGGAGCTTCACGGCGGTCACCGGATCAGCCACCAGCGACACAGACTCGTCCTCCGATGGGAGCTCCCTTGTGGTGGCGGCAACATCTGTGCCCCCCACTTCTACAGGTACAGATGCCAACCCCCCTACCAGCACCGCCCTCCCAGCAGCCCCTCAGCCTTCGCCCCGTGCCCGCTCACCCAGGAGGGTGGGCATCACCTTCGCCCCAGGCACCTCAGCCCCTGCCCCTGTCACCTCTGCTGCCCTCAGTGAGGAGGCCATTGACCTCCTCAGGTCACTCACTGTTGGGCTGTCTACCATTGTGAATGCCATCCAGGGTGTAGAAAGGGAGTTGCAACACACTAATGCATTCCTGGAGGGCATTCATTCTGGTCAGGCTGCCCATCATCGAACCCTGCAATCTCTGGCCTCAGCACTGATGGCAGCCATTGTCCCTGTGTCTAGCCTCCCCCCTCCAACTTCCTCCACCCAGACCCACTCCCCTGTACCTCTGCCTATCCCAAGCACACCATCAGACCAGCCTGCACACACCTCAACACACAAGGGCAGCTCAGGCAATCATAGGCACCACACATCCCACAGGCACTCACACAAGCCTCACCCACATACAGACACAGCAACATCCACTGCCTCCACTGTGTCCCCCTCCTCGTCATCTCCCTCCTCCCTCCCAGTGTCGTCTACACTCTCACCTGCATGCACTACCACTACAACGACTAGGACTCGCACCATAACACCCGCCACCACACCCCGCTCACCTGCACTCACCAACCCCACTACTATTTACACGTCCCCTGTGTCCTCTCCCAGTGTGTCTGTGACGCCCCCTCCCAAAGTACACAAACGCGGGCACACACACACCCAACATCCATCCACCTCACGGCAGCCTCCAGAACATGCACCTGCACCCAAATCATCAAAAGTTACACCTCCTACAACCACCTCCTCTTCCTCCACTCCCAGACCCCCTCCAGCTACCCATCCCAGTGTTCGTCAGAAACTTTTCCTGAGCAACGTTGACCTCTTTCCCACCACCCCCCCCTCCAATTCATAGGTCCCGTACTAGCACCTCAGCCAAAAAATCTCCGGTACCAGTGGTGCCTGTTAGAGGTATGTGGAGTGCACCAGGCACCAGGGCAGCCAGTGTGACACGGAGCCAAAGCACAGCCAGTCCCCCCCCTGTGAAGCACCAGAAGTTGGACATTGCCTGACGGGAGAGGAGGAAGACTCCTGCCGATAAAGCCGCTCACAACGGTCCCGGGGGGAGTGTTGAGTCAGCTGTGACTCCTCCCAAGGTGGGGAAGGGGCAGAAGAAAGCGCCAAAGTCTGGGAAGAGCAGCACGGCGGAGAAGGCCGCCATCATCCCCGCTGCCCAGGACGCCCCACAGCCAGCCCCATCGTCACTGGTCAGGTGACCACCGCCAGAGTCAGTGCCCAGGAGGGCAGCCCAATCGTCACTGGTCAGGAGACCACCGCCAGAGTCAGTGCCCAGGAGAGCAGCCCAATCGTCACTGGTCAGGAGACCACCGCCAGAGTCAGTGCCCAGGAGGGCAGTCCAATCGTTACTGGTCAGGAGACCACCGCCAGAGTCAGTGCCCAGGAGGGCCCCGGCAGCCACAGCCCCGCTGGGCAATGAGGGACCGCCATGGCAAACACCACTGCACAGGTCAGAAACTGCTAAGTCAAGCACCGCTGAACATGGCAAAGACCGCCATGGCAAGCACCGCTGAACAGGTCAGAAACTGCTAAGTCAAGCACCGCTGAATAGGGCAAAGACCGCCATGGCAAGCACCACTGAACAGGTCAGAAACTGCTAAGTCAAGCACCGCTGAACAGGGCACGCACCGCTGAACAGGGCAAAGACCGCCATGGCAAGCACCGCTGAACAGGTCAGAAACTGCAAAGTCAAGCACCGCTGAACAGGGCAAGCACCGCTGAACAGGGCAAAGACCGCCATAGCAAGCACCGCTAAACAGGTCAGAAATAGCTAAGTCAAGCACCCCTGAACAGGGCAAAGACCGCCATGGCAAGCACCGTTGAACAGGGCAAGCACCGCAAAATCAAGCACCGGTAGCCCATGTGCGGCAGAGGCAGTGACGGAACTGGGACCGTCACGGGGAGAGTGATGAACTCTGGGCACCAGTCCCCCTCCAGAACCAGTGGAGAACAGCATCCACTACCTCAATCCTTAACAGGATGAAGCACTCTGGGCACCAGTCCCCCTCCAGAACCAGTGGAGCACAACATCCACTACCTCAGTCCTTAACAGGATGAAGCACTCTGGGCACCAGTCCCCCTCCAGAACCAGTGGAGAATATTATCCACTTGTGAGACTGTGGCTTTGCACTCCCCAGGATGGTACAGTGGGCAAACCACCCACTGAAAAGACTTGTGAGACTGTGGCTTTGCACTCCCCAGGATGGTACAGTGGGCAAACCACCCACTGAAAAGACTTGGGAGACTGTGGCTTTGCACTCCCCAGGATAAAGCAGTGATCAAACCACCCACTGCAAAGACTTGTGAGACTGTGGCTTTGCACTCCCCAGGAGGGTACAGTGGGCAAACCACCCACTGTAAAGACTTCTGAGACTGTGGCTTTGCACTCCCCAGGATAAAGCAGTGGGCAAACCACCCACTGCAAAGACTTGTGAGACTGTGGCTTTGCACTCCCCAGGATGGTACAGTGGGCAAACCACCCACTGTAAAGACTTGTGAGACTGGGGCTTTGCACTCCCCAGGATAAAGCAGTGGGCAAACCACCCACTGCAAAGACTTGTGAGACTGTGGCTTTGCACTCCCCAGGATGGTACAGTGGGCAAACCACCCACTGCAAAGACTTGTGAGACTGTGGCTTTGCACTCCCCAGGATACATCAATGGGCATGGAGCCCCGTCGTGGATCTGGCGTGGTGCTGTCATCCGGCTGAGGTGCCCCCCCTTCCCTTCCCCCTGAGGTGCCTGTTGTATTTCGATCTGATGCCCCAGCAGTGTTCTCTCCATTTCTGGACAGGTATCGTGTTTGGGCCTCGCCCATGCATTTTGGGCCCATGGGTCCACGGACATTGAATGGTGCATACCTGCACTACTAATCGTGATGCATAATTTTTTGAATGTGTATATATCTGTATATATTAGCTTACTGTATTTTGATACAATACAATGGTTGAACTAATTTCCTTTTGTCTTTGCATTCTTCCGGGGGGGTTGTGGGTTGTTACTGTGATGTTTGGAAATGAATTGGTGTGTGTGTTGTAGTGTGCGAGGGTGGGGGTGTTGCGTGTGTGTGTCCCTGACTTTTGCCTCCCCTATGTCGTAGGTGCAGTACTCACCGTTGTCTTCGGCGCCGGCTTTGCTGATGATTGTAGAGGAGCAGGAAGTCTATTGCAGGGAGTATTTGGAGTTCCGGCTCCATGGTGCCCTCCTTCCTCGTGGAGTGTGTTAAGGTGAGCATTTTCCCATTGAAATGGCTGTTTCTGCCGTATTTTTATCCACAGTGAATCCGCCCCGGAAAAGGTGGCGGATTGGCCTGTTGTAATACTTTGGGCTGTACTTTGTCTTCCGCCTGTCTGTTGGCGGTGACCGCCGCGATGCTTGTCTGTACCGCTATGGTGGTCGGAGTGTTAAAGTGGCTGTCTTTGTTGGCAGTTTCCGCCATGGTCATAATTCCCTTTTTTTTCCACCGGCCTGTTTGCGGTATTACCACCGCTTTAACACTGTCCGCAAGGGTTGCAATGACCCCCCTAGTATTTAGGCATTTGACATAAAAATACTAAGAACCTTATTTACGAACATCTTGTGGCACTGTTGCATCATTTGGGTTATGCTGCGGTGGCCCAACACTGCGTTTTACCGTGCCCCACATTTGCAAACTGGCACAATGGACTCATTGTGTCAGTTTGTAAAGCCTTGTGACACCTTACACCTGTGCCAGGTATAATGTATGCAAGGTAGGCAGTCCCCCTTTAGAAGCCACATGGAACTGGATCATCCTGCGCCTTCTCTTCATCAAAAATGTAATGTCTGCTCAGAGCAGGTGTTAAAGTGAAAAAGGTTTTTTTTTTTTATTGAGGGCCTCCTGGGGTTGCTTGAGTATCGTCATTTTTTTTATGCTAGTCAAGTAATGCGGCATTTTATTGTCACAGATGCGTCAGAATGTCTGAACGCATCTGTGGACACTATGCGTCATGGAGCTCTGTTTTGAAAATACACCACTACCATGGCATTGTTATGGGGATGCAGGGCAGCACGAGAAATCTGATGCATCAATGGCAATGAGTAAGATTCTTGTAAATGAGGCCCTGAATTTTTTCATTTACAAAAGGGGCTCTTGGTTGAATTCTAACGTATTTATCCACATTTATTGGCTAATACTTACAGGATGGATATATGTAGAATACCCGTGAAAACAAACCCCATGGAGAAACTGAACATTGTTGCCACAATGAGGAGGCTCTGCTCTCTAGCAAGAATAAGATCATAGCTGATCAGTGCACACTGAGCAGGTGTTAAAAATGGCGGAAAAATGGCACAGTGGAATCTTGTAAATTTCACTGCCCCATTTTTTCAAGCCTCCCTGGTTGGGAACGCCCCCTAGCATACCTTATGCATGACACAGCCATAATGTAGCGCAAGGGTTTGCAAAGTGGCGCAATGCATGCATTGTGCCACTTTGTAATTATGAAGCAGGGAATGGCCACCATGACGCCACATAAGCATCATAAAAATGAAGATAAGGTCGTGCTAGGGGCCTGTAAATCTGCCCCTTAATTTAAAAAGGCCACCTGATAATTAACTTTTTCAATAAAAGGCTCAAAGGAGGTTATTTGTAACAATGTACCTAGCAGTTCATCCTGCCTGGGCACTGTGGAATTCCTCCTAAGTCTCAAAGTAGACATTCTGGCCATCATCTGATGACGTTGCGGGTCATTTATGCTTGCGACCAGACAAGCACACCACATCCTCAGTGTCATGTATTAGTGCCAGCTGAATCAAAAGGGGACATGAAAATCACTGGTAGAAGACATTAGATCCCTTATGGCATCCAAGTATGATTTCATTCAGTGAAAGTTCATAGCTGCAAATTAAGCTGGACCCTACCAGATCACTTCTTCAGCAGTCAGGATGATGTAAAAGGCCTAGCTTGTGCAGTTTGAGAGAGTACAGGTAATAGTTAACAACATTTTGAAATATGAATAATAAATCATGGCTTCCCTAATAAGCCTGTCATGTGAAGGAAGTAAAGAAGCCTAATCATCCTCTGAATTGTCAAGCTCCAGCATTTTTTTGTCCGAACAGTTTGGTAGTCTGTTTCATAGGTTCAGAGGTAAACAATGAAAGTCCAAAACCAACCCTGTAATGTTCACAGGTTATAGATCTTGTGGAAATGGTGACATAGATATAGCAATAGGGGGTCGGTCTAAATGGCTCTAAAGGCATTACAACAATTTGGCCATACTGTCAATTGTTTTTTAGGTCAAAGGCCAAACTTCATGCAAAGCTAAAAGGGTTAGGGGAACCCTCTTCAAGACATTGGTCTACGGTCACAATTTGCTTCTTAACCAGTTCTTCCAAATAAATTATGGAACAAGCATCGATATTCCAGCATTGTCCCATATGGGGAGTATAAGAAAGAAGTGGTAGGTCTACTGTAAGCTTTCAGTGAACATGTTTCCAGGTTAATCACATTGCCCTAATCACAGGATTGCCAAAAACAGAGTCCAGGGACTTGAACCTACAAAGTGGTAATTGTCCCTGCTTGCAATGAGGTATTTACTGCTGTAGAGCAAATTACATTGGATTACCTTCCATTGTAGCAAGGGAACCAGCCATTTGTTTTGACTGATGAGTCTGAGAGCAAATGTGTGGGAGTCAGAGGCCTCCAGTCATGGTGTTTGCATTGAGTGTACAAGGTTTTGACATTGTATGAGTCCATCCCAAGACAAAATCTTTGTTGTTATCTTCGAAATGTAGCAGAATGGTTTTAAAAAACAGTATGGGAAGGATACCAAATATGTAAGTGAGGCAAGGAGCTATCACAATAATAACCACCTGCACTTTGCCACACATGATTAAGGATGAGATAAGATAGACTCATAAAATCATTTCTTGTTTTGATTATTGAGGGGTACAGATTGTCGTAGAACATTTTCTCAACCCCTATCAAACAAGGTCCCCAGGTAATTTAGTTGTTTCGGTACCCATTTTATGGATATACAAAAAAGTTAGGCCCCGTTGGTAGATTGTGACGTGTTGCCACTCACACTTTTCCCAGTTCACTTTGTAACCTGTAAAATCAAGAAAAGAACAGGTCAGGAAAATTAGTTCATGGAGCTCGAGATCTATAAATTTGATCAGGACATCATCTGCATGCAAGAAAAATGTCATGGGGCCTTGGGGTGTGAGTGTATTCTGAGAGGTCTGATTAGCTGTTGCCAGGGATTCAAAGACACAGAAGAAAGGAGCGTAACTAAAGGGTATCCAAAAAACATCCTTTCTCTACATTATAGGACCTAAGTAGATATCCAATGCAATTAATTTTTGCCTTCGTTATTCCTAAATGATTATATGAGGTATGGGAGAGGGGACATTTTATGTGTATTGTCTAACAAATATCGTATCTAGGATCTTTATGTTGATACTAGCTAAAAGAATGAGTGGATAGCTACTACATTCAACTGGATCATCCATTCTTTGGGGATAAGTGAAATGATAGTCTTGTTGGCCAATGAACCCAAAGAGCCAGAATGCTCCACTTCCTTAAACATGGCAGAAAAAATTGGAGGGCCAAGAAGCTTACTAGTTTTATAAAATTACCCAAGGAAGCCATCCTCCTAAGGAGATTTACAGATGGCAAATCATATGTAAGACCTAATTCATCAAGAATGATTTTCTCCAGAAGAAGAGCCCTCCCTTCCAGCTACAGTGAAGGCATTTTAAGAGACCACAGAAAACACATTTCAGCTTGAATTTGTGTATCCTTGTTCAGACTGGTAAAATCCTTCATAATACAAAGGAAACTCATCACAAGTATCATCCAGGTGGGATAATAGGTGTTCAACAGAAGGAAATTCTGCTGGGTCTTTCATTGTTGCAGTTGTGAGAATGAAAGACTACCCACCATCTCCCATATTTATAATGTCTTTGCCTAATTTTCACCAGGACACTTTTAGCTCTGTCAGTAAAAAGTATGTCTGTGAAAGTCAGAAGGGGCAGTGGTCTGAAATACAACTCTCTAATATGTCACACTGCATAATCATTGACAATATATAGGGACCTGTACGATGAAATACACATTGTATGAAGATGTACCATTAACTGGAGAAATTATGGCATACTGCTTGACCAGTCAGTTAGACCCATTCTAATCAGTATGAGGTCAAATTCTAATCACCTCCAACTGTAGTACTCATTTTGCCAAATTTGCTAAGCGTCTGTATGACCATAAATAACAGAATGGTTTACTATTGTTGGAAGCACAAACAGAAACAGCTATCAATGTAGAGTCAAATGACATACGTTCAAAAGGAACAAATCAGCCTCTTGTGTCTGTACATGATTTGAGGATCTTATGGAAAATGGATTTCCTAATACGAACACCCACCCCAAACATTTCAAAAAGTGTGTGGGAGAGGATGTAGTGTGTCTGGAACTAACCAGATGCCCAACCCAATTGTGCTTAATCCTTTCTGATTCCAGTAAAGATAAATGTATATCTTGGGTGCAGACAATATATATACATTTACGTGTAAGTAATGTGAGACCTCATTCTTCTTAATGTAGTGGGGTAAATCATTCACTTATAGGGATATGACCCTCAAATGGTTATGTGGACATGAATCCATAAATGACAGACCTGAAAAGAGTAAAACATATAGCAATAGGATGACCAGGAAAATAGTTAGAATATAAACTGTAGGTACAAATTCAATAAACCTATAGAGAGGGAAGACAAACTCAAAGACAAGGGTAAGATGGATTAGTGAGGTGGAGGAACAATGCTAGCATAGGCCAGAAATATAAGACAGAGACATGTGCAGGGCAGGAGCTCCAAGCAAACAGCTAAGGACTTAGAGCTAAATTTGATCCTCACCACCTGGACACCATGGGTCCATCACCAAACCTGAGCAACAAAATGAAGAGGTATCAGTACCGATGACAAGACTATCAACATTATGTACGTGAAGGAAGAGACATCATCATGTTGCAGGAGAATAACACATTGGCACAAAGACGGAAGAAATGACCTTTGGTCTATATAGAATATAGTGGGGCACCTGTCCATCACCTCTGGAAAGGCAAGAGTAGGCCAGTTACCAATAAAAGCCTCTGAAAGAAGTATAGTTCTGGCTTCACTGGAAAGACTGGAACAGCCTTGTGTATTTTCTGTGGTGTGTTCCGGTCAAATGAGAGTGGTATCCATTGCTGTCAAATGTGTCCAGAAAATCATAGAGATTTCTATTCTCAATGTATTTGTTGTCTCCTTGATTATCACAGAAAGCTCCAGGACATTAAGGCCCTCATTATGACATTGGAGGTAAATCCCACTTACTGCCATGCTGACGGCCACCAACTTATTGCGGCGGCGGATATCCGTTCACCATATTATGACACACACACCAATCTGTCAGTATTCAGCCACATACACAAATCTGCCACACCAAAGGTTAGTGTTAAACTGGCGGTATCAAAACCCACACCGTTATGCCAACAGAACTACGCCCACTGCATTATGACCCACGAATCACTGCAGCGGACAGTCAACGGTGGTAAACCATTGGCAGTACATACCGCTGCACTAAAAATGGACAGCCACAAAAAACAACACCAAATTGGACAATTCAAACAACACACACCTGACACCCATACACACACCACACCCAACTCACTATAAAACACACACCCACATTACACACAACCCTTTACCATTACAAACCATTGCCAGCACAGAGATACCAAGACCACTGACACAACTAGAGCCACACTCTATTGACACCCATACACCACTCATGCACTACACATCACAAACCCCAACACATTGCCCAACACACCCTCACCAACACACCTCACACAACACCCATGGCACCACAGACACCCCCGTTTCACTGATGAGGAGGTAAGGGCCATGGTGGAGGAAATTGTCAGGGTAGAGCCACATCTGTTTGGAGCACAGGTACAGCAGATATCCATTGCAAGGAAGATGGAGCTATGGCGGAGAGTCCTGCACAGGGTCAGCGCCATGGGACAGCATCCAAGAACAAGGGACGACATCAGGAAGAGGTGAAACGACCTACGTAGGGAAGGTATGTTCTGTGGCAGCAAGGCACCAGCTCGCCATACAGAGGACTGGCGGTGGACCTCTACCTCCTCCCCCACAGATCACAGCATGGAAGGAGCAAGTCTCGGCACTACTAAGTCCTGAGGGACTCACTAGAGTAGCCGGAGGACTGGACACTGGTAAGTCAATATTTACCACTTATCACCCCCCATACCTGCATGCCATCACACCCTGCACCCTTAATCACATCACTCCATTCCAAACCACACACTGCACCAACGTAGATGACTAACTCCAATGCCAAATTCTGCATGCCATGCCAATGCATGGACACCCCTCCCAGCCCTACATGGACACCCATCACCAAAGCATGCACAGCATAGGGAAACTAACAATCCCACAATACATCACCATACACAAGCAAAAGATGGCAGGGCAACACCAATGATTGATGGGAAGCCAGGGATGTACAATATGTCACAGACATGAAGCATAATACGTCACTTACAATCCCCACAGGTGCCCCAGCCAATCTCAGTGGAGAAGAGGTGCCACCGACAAACCAGTCCCCCAACAGAAGATGCCCCCAGTGATGACAGTAACTCTGGACTTCTGGATCTGGACCAACAACCTGGCCTGTCAGGGACCATTGGACAGTCGGTCACCCAAGCCCACTCACAGTCAACCACAGAGCCTCCACTATCAGTATCCAACACCACAGCACCCACTCAGCGTACCCACTCCTCTGTCCACAGGATACATCAATCAGCAGTGGGCCCACCTCTACAGGGACCCCAGGCCACACCTCATACCCAAGACAATCAGGGACCTGGGGTCAGTGGCAGTGGGCACACGGTTCAGGGGACAGGGGCACAGGCCAGCATAGACACTTGGAAGACTGCTGTGCGCCAGGGGAAGGACAGGCCCAGGGAACCGTCTCTCCAGGAAGCACTCACCAAGATCCTGGGAGCCTACCAACATTCCCAGGACACGATGGGCCAGATCCTTGACAACGTGCAGGAGAACAGGTGGCTGCAGGAGGGACAGTATTGGGGATCAGGGAGGACTTGCAGGCCATTAACACCACCTTGATCTCCATACCAGGGGTGCTGGCAGACATGGCCAACATCATGAGGGAGGCTACAGCACAGAGGCAGGCCCCTACCACTAGCCAGTCCATTGACCAGCCCTCCATCTCAGCTGCAGCTAGAGGGCAGGAGGCCCCGCCACAGGACCAACAGGCCACCAGCATCGCTCCCCCTGCAGAAGGTGAACCACCACGCAAACATTCCCTGCAATCCCAACAGAAGCCAGAGACACCTGCAAAGACCACCATCAAGAAATGAGACTCTCCTGATTGCCCCCCTTGGTGTCCCACACAGTCATCTTGTCCACTTTGAACTGCCTTTGCTCTCATTCCTATGGCCCCTTGGACACTGGACCTGTGCTACAAACAGACTGGAACAATACCCTGGACCTTCTTCTATCATCACCCCATTCCATTGCACTATTTCCTAATTTTCGTAGCACTACAATAAACACCCTTGAACACAACTTGACTACTAGTATTTTATGTTTTGAAAATGTGCATTTATTAAAACACTCACATCTAGTGCAAATGATCTGAACACTGTGAGAGCATAGAAATAATGACCCGTAGCTGTCTGTAGTCAGCACATCAGTACACAGTTGTTATATCACAAACATCTGTAAAATGACAAGCCATAGGAGACAATAAGTTGAGATGCAAAGGAAGTTAATGCCATCATGCTACAACCACACAGAATACATCAATAGTGAAAGGAATGGTCAGTTGCATTGTCTCACCTGTGTGTGATTGGAAGTATTGACGGATAACTGATGTTCTGTTGTTCTCATCCTCATCCTCAGCCTCTTTGTCCTCACTGTCCTCAGGGTCTACTGCTGCCACAGGGGCATCTCCAGTCCCTTCCTCCTGCAGAAAGGGTACATGCCGTTTGAGAGCCAGGATGTGGAACATGCAGCATGCCACTATTATCTGGCAGACCTTCCTGGGTGAGTAGCACAGGGATCCACCTGTCAGATGGAGGCACCTGAGCCTGGCCTTCAGGAGGTGGAAGGTCCTCTCGATGATCCTTCGGGTTCACCCATCTGCCTCATTATAACCTTCCTCAGCCCCTGTCCTGGCATTCCTCATAGGGGTCAGCAGCCACGATAGGTTTGGGTAGCCATAGTCACCTGCAGGTATTGAGGGACAACATTTAGCCTCACACAATGCTATAGCGATGACACTTGAAGGCATACACTAACATACAGTGGGTGGGGACCATGGCTCACCTATTAGCCACACCCGTGCCTCTGTAGTTGGGCCATCACATTTAGGATGCTGCTATTCCTCAGAATAAAGGCGTCATGCAGCAACCCAGGATACTTGGCATTGACGGGGGAGATGTACCGGTCCGTCAGGCACACCATTTGCACATTCAGTGAGGGGAAACTCCTCCTATTGCTGAACCCCTGTTCATTCTTGGGGGAGCTAACGCAATATGTGTTCCATCAATCGCCCCAATGATATAGGGTATATGTCCCATTGCATAGAATCTGCCTACACTGTGGCCAAATCTTCCACCTGGGGGAAAGCTATGTAGCTCCACATGTGTTTCACCAGGGCAGATAAAACTCTGCCAGCAAAATTGAAAACATTGGCTGTGACATTCCTGCTTCCAAGCCCACTGTCACTTGGAAAGAACCAGTTGCCAGGAAATGGAGCACTGATAGCACTTGCACAAGAGGGGGTATCCCATTGGGATGACAGACAGCAGATATCAGGCCTGGCTCCAATTGGGCACAATCTAGGCTGTGACGCAGTTAAGGGTGATGTGACCGTTGTCCGCCACCATGAAATGCGACTGCCTGTCCTGTATGTAGGGACATGTAGAAGTGAGGCAACTCTGCCGATGTTGGGCGTCGAGGCAGAAGGCGGTCTTGCACCACCGTGCAATTCCTCATTGGATAATATGGGGCTCTATGGAGTGCAGTGGCCAATGTGGATCTGTGCCCACTTGTTTCCTGACCTTCAACAGGAGAACACCTTCAGTGCGTGTGCTGCTGTGACCTGTGCCTGGAACCTACCATGGCCCGTGTGACCGAGGAAAAGGCCCCTGCCTTCACTTCGGAGGAGTTGGAGCGATTGGTGGATGGGGTCCTACCACAGAACGGACTGCTGTATGGGCCTCCAGACCAACAGGTGAGTACACCTTGGGAAGAATGCATGTGGGAAGGATGCATGGCGATGTGAGTGCAAGCATTGTGTCATGGGGGGAATGTCTTGTGGTGGTGTACATGGTGTGCGCCAGCCAATGTGTGTGCCAATGGTGATGGAAACGGGATTGGTGGGCCATATGTGTGACAGGCTGGACTGTATGTGTAATGGTGTTCTCCTGTATGTATAACCTCTGCAGGTCAGCGCCCATCAAAAGAAGGGATTATGGCGTGCCATTGCCAAGGATGTGCGGACCCTGGGGGGTCTATGGCAGGCGGAGCATCCACTGTCAGAAACGGTGGGAGGACCTGAGACGCTGGGCACGGAAGACCACAGAGGCCCAACTCTCAACGAGGAAGGGGTGCCCATCGGGACCTGACCGCCCGATGGCCCGCATACTGGCAGTGGCCTACCCAGAGCTGGATGGGTGCTTGAGGGAATCACAGCAGCCACAAGAGGGTGAGTAAAGTGGGCATTATTAGATTAATTGGCAGGTGGCATGGGATCCAGGTGGTTGATGTGAGTTAGTGGGTGCCCCTAAGGCCAGGCCAGACATTGCAGCGTGTGTCAACTCTAGGGTAATGTGTGTATGGCAAATGCAGGTAACCTAGCTTGTTAGCATTCCATGTCAGTCAGGGATTTGTGGGTCCCAGGAGGGGTGCAGTTGGCGATGTGTGGCCCTCATCTTGCTGTGGTATCTAGCCAAATCACTGGCAGTGCAATGCATAGTGCTCAAGCCTGATCCCTGTGTGTGACAGTGCTGTATATGCCAACTGTGGTGTTGGAGCAGTAATAGACCCAGTGTTTCCCTTTTCTCTCTCCCCCCCTTTTTTCTTCTGTCATCCTGTCCATGTGTACATTAGCATCATCTGGCAGAGTAGCAGGGACACTGGGGACAAAGGGATCTGCATCCCATAGGACCCAGGAGGCAGAGTCCACCGACTCCGAGGGAACCAGTGGGACGGAGGGCGAGGTTAGCACCTCGTCGGAGACAGGAGGTGACAACACAGACTCAGATACCTCCTCCAACGGAAGTTCCCTGTGGTGGTGGACTCCTCTGTGACCACCCCATCTGCAGGTACAGTCGACACCCCATACCAGCACCGCCCTCCTAGTAGTCCCTCAGCAAGCTGCCCGTGCCCACTCACCCAGGAGGTTGGGCATCTCCTTCAACCCAGCCACATCAGGCACTGCCCCAGTGAGCCCTGCTGCCCTGAGATCCATCTCTGTAGGGCAGTCAACCATTGTGCATGCCATCCAGGGGCTGTCATCCAAGATGCTGCAAAGTAATGCTTTCCTGAAGGGCATCCAAGGTGGACTGGCAGCCCAACAGAGATGGATTCAGGCTCTGGCCTCCTCTCTGATGGCAGCCATTGTCCCTGTTCCTACCGCCTCCTCTCCAACTACCACTTTCCAGTCCCAGCATCCTCAACTTCAACCCAGCCCATGCACACATACAGATGAGCATGCACTCAAGACGACACCCAAGAGTGGCAGAGTCAAACACAAGCACCACACTTCATCCCACAAGCACTCACACAAACACCAGACAGTCACAGACACAACCACATCCACTGCCTTCACTGTCTCCCCCCTCCTCCACCTCCCTCACAATTTTGTCCACACTCACACCTGTATGCACTGCATCAACATCCACTACCAGCATCACCACACCAAGCAGCACACACACCTCACCCGCAGACACCTCCACAACATCCATGACTCCCATCCTGTCTGTCCCCCCTCCTAAAGGTCACAAATGCAAGCATTCACACACCCAACAGCCATCCACCTCACATCAGCACACTGCCCATGCACCTGCACCCAAATCCATCAAACATACACCTCCTACAACCACTCCATCAACCTCCACTCCCATCCCTACTCCCTCCTCCCGCCCCCACTGTCCCAAAGAAGCTTTTCCTTGCCCAACTTGACCTTTTCTCTTCTCTCCCCATCCTGCTTGTAAGAGCAGGGTCCCAATGACCCAGCCCAGCACCTTAGCCAAACAGTCAACACGGACAGTGCTAGCAGCACCTAGTCATGGTGGCCAGTCAGTAAAGGATCCCACTCTACCAGCCAGGAAGGTTAAGGATCCCACACCTCCTGTCATGAAGAGGAAGGAGCCTGCACCTCCTGTCATTAAGGGAAAGAAGCCCTCGTCTTCTGCCCAGAAGGCTAAGGAACATGCACAACTTGCCATGAAGGGGAAGAAGCCCTCAACCCCTGCCAGGAAGAGTAAGGATCCCACGCCTCCTGCCATGAAGAGGAAAGAAGTCCTCGACTCCAGCGGAGGCTGTCAGGGTGACAACTCCACCACCACCGGTGGTCACGGGCCCCCACCGCCAGCTGAGGAAGTGCATCCCTCCCCACCAGCAGAGGCTGCTCAGGAGGCACCTCTACCTGCAACCACAGCTCAGTTCTCACCACCAGCATAGGCTGCCCAGGAGGCACCTCCACCTGCCACCACAGTTCAGCCCTCACCACCAGCAGAGGGTGCCCAGGAGGCACCTTCACCTGCTGACACTGTGCAGCCCTCACCTCCAGATGACACAGTGCAGCCATCATCACCAGCGGAAGCCATGTAGGCCACCCTCCAGGGACTGCTGTACAAGGGACCTCCTTCAGGAACAGTGGGCATGTTCCCTACCTGAGAGACTGTGGGCTTGCACTCCCGGCACAGGGTAATGGGCGTGGAGACCCCGCCAGAACCAGTGGGAAAGACACCCACTCTATAGACTGTGGCTTTGCACTCCCCAGCACAGAGTAATGGGCCTGGAGCCCCCTTTAGAACCAGTGGGAAAGACACCCACCTGAGAGACTGTGGCCTTGCACTCCCCAGCACAGAGTAATGGGCATGGAGCCCCCTCCAGAACCAGTGGGCTTGTTCCCGACTTCGGCTGAGGTGCCCCCTTCCCCCATCCCCCCGAGATGCCTGCCCTCTTGCAAACTGTTGCCCCTGCAGAGTTCTATCCTGATGAACTCAGGATTCGAGTTGGACTTTGGACTGTGACCTGTGGCCATGTGGGCCCTTAGTACATTGGACTGGGCAGTGGCCCTTTGTGTACATTTGTACATATCTGTTTCACGTACAATTGGTTTATGTAGTAGCTGTTTATATCAAAACATTCTCATTACTGCATTCTTATTGTCCTTGCATTATTGTGCTGTGTATCGTGTGCCATTGTTTTTCGTCTGCAGCTGGTTGTGTGTATTGTGTGTGTGTCGGGTGTGTGTAATGCATGTGTGTGTCACTCTCGTTTTCCTTCATCCCTCCTTTGTGTGCTAGGTGGCTGTACTCACCATTGTTGTCTTTGTCAGCACTGGTGTTCCAGGTGGAGCATGACGCAGATGAGCATCGGGAAGATTTGCAGTTCCGGTTCTATGGCGACGTTGTTCTTCCCTGTGTTTCTGATGGTGAGTCTTTGCTCTTCTGTGATGCGTTTACGCCAGGCTTTAGATTGCGTTGGTACCGCCCCGGAAAATGTGGTGAATTGAAGTGTCAAAATATGGTGGGCAGTACTTTTTACTTCTACCGCCATGGCGAGTGTTGTTTACGCCCTGGTGGGTGGTGTGGTAAACTGGCTGTCTATGAGAGCTTTCACCGCTATGGTAATAATTTGGCAGCAATTACCGCCAGCTTGTTGGCGGTATTACCGCCACTTTATCATTCACCGCCAGGGTCATAATGAGGGCCTAAATATTTTAGATACAGTGGATGATGATTGGTTTCTTCCTAAAGATACTGCTTCAGGTAAGAGGCAAAGAGGAATTGGCATGCTGCTTTGGCACAAGTCATGAGGTTCTCAAGACCACAAACCCTTTTCAAAATCACAGAGCTTTGAGAGACAGGAAATGTCATGATACCACCATGGAAACTAAATACTGGAGGAGCAGCCCTTTCAGAAAATGGAACATGTGAATTTCTTGCACACAGTGAGAACAGGAAGCAGTCAACAGGAACCACCACTACCTGGGAAAAGAAGGAGCACCAAGGGTATTTCAGGTGAAATAATCTCTGTGTCAGTACACAATATACAAAATCCAGTTGTGAAAATGGCTACCTGAAGGCACATAGAGATGTGTCAAGTAGACAATGAAGAATGTAACCTCATTGAAGCACTGCCAGTGAACTCATCATCACATAGAGCAGACTGTGGGTTCACCTCTATCACCAATCCCAATAAGCTACTCATGATATCCTGCCAGCTGAGAATTTGTGTGTGGTAGAGGTGAGGAAGAATATAGGTACAGGCAACCTCTGGTCATCAAAACATAGAATGCATAGCAAGTGCAAACAGTCAGTTCCAGAAAACAGAACTTTAAACATTCCCCAATGTGCAACCACAAGACCAAGTGTCATATCAGGAGAAAAATATAACAACATTTTGAGTGCCTAAGTTATGCACCCTTCAGCTTCTAGTATACTACGCTAGAAAAGTATACCATCAACAACTAACAGGAGCCAGTCCATAGGCAATTTAATTCAGCATCACATAGTAGGTTCAGTGAGCAATAGGTGGGATAGAGGGTGTCTGGTCCACCCAAAGGGATCTTCTGCACCTCTTAGGACCCCAAAATTCTTCTCACCACACCGTAGTTCTCAGCAGAACCATGATATGACCCTGCAATTATCTTGATGAGAGACTAGACAATGGCAACACTCCCATGACTCTGGATATGGGAGCCACAACACTCAGAGGGAGGGCAGAGGACAAGGTGTCAGCATGATCATTCTCTGTGGGCCAGGCCTTGGATCACTACCACCCAAATGGGGAAGAGATGTCTTCAAAGCAGAGGCGTCAGAGGAATGGAGGAACAACTGATTCTGTCTCCATCCAACACAGCTTCCCCTTAAAGCATTGCAGAGGTAGTTTATTTGGAGAATGCTTCCCCATAACCAAGTAGTCTCAGGTAGGGCACAAAGCAGTTGAGCGAACCTCTGTATTATTATTTTTTTAACTTAAAGCACATTTAAAAGTAGAGGATGTTTTTAGGCGTATAAGTATTGAAGCCATTTGTAGAAACAACAAACCTTCACAAGCATAATCTTTGTGTGCATATTCAACCAGTGTTCCTTTTCTTTTTAACCAACTGCTTGTCAGCGCATTCCTCCATCTGCGAGAGTTAAACCTGTTTGTTGTTTATGCTAATTATCAATGCATTTTGAAGGCTGATAGAAACAGAATATGTGACCATAATCAATATTCTAATTCGGTAAAAGTATTTAAGACGGCATCAACGTATGTTTGAGAAAAACACAATTCTGTATGTCACACATTGAAACTGTATTATCTTGACACTTGTTTCTTTTGTTACATTTTTGCATGCATTTATCTTGTCACACCAGGAATTCCTACTGGATATTTGGTGACCTTATACTTTACAGGTCTCAGATATTCTAAAATTCTTCAGCCTGACGGATTGTAGATCCAATATACTTTTTTAAAAAAAGATATGATTATGCATATGCAAAAAGAGACATTTGAGGTATTGTTTCACATAGTACTTCATCTTAACAATCCACAACTCACTTAGTTCATCTGCTGACTATTTACAGGAGATTTAATTTGTGCATTTGAAAAATCCATTTGAATGATGGGTAATCCATGATGTAGGAAATTGGGTTTTTATTTTTGCAGGATGTGAGGCCTCAACAAGTAATTGGTTTACAGTACCCCCTTACTGAGAACCGAGAACCCCATTGTATTGCTTGACTCTCTCACAATAGCAAAGCAGAGCAGTCCAAGACCTACTCGAGGGATGTGGTGGGAGCAAGTAAACAACATTCGCTGGCACTCAAAAATAACACTCAATAAATGATTGTCAAGTAAGTCCTTTTTGTTTAGAAAAAGGAAAAGAATATTTACTACACACACACTACTAAGTACTACATATTAATTTACAAATATAGATGTGAACCATGTTGAAAATACCATAAATGACATTATGTAATCATATTTGACACCTAAAGGATTATGACCCCAAAAATCACAGTACCCCCACCCTTACCAGATAACAAATAATCATAAAGTAGTATCCCTTTAGGTAAAACAGACCTATTTGCTTTATCAGGAGTTCACGTATGATATGTACAACACACTACATGTTAAAAATACCTTAATTTTGTATGTAAATGCAATCATAAATAATAATCATGTGTAAGCTCAATTATTAATATCAATAGAACATATGAATTTTGATCAGTAGTAACTATCAATATCAATATCATATAGCTATAAAGTATTTAAAAATGAACATACCATGTGTCTTTGAGCTTTTTTATGTATGTTCAGGTCTGCAGCTGGTAATTTCCATCACCACGAGTCCCAATATCACGCAGGAGGTCTTTCATCATCACTCATGAGAAGGTGCTCCCTGGTGCTGAGAAGGCATACCTGAGCGCTATATAGCTCGCTTTAGATATCAGTAGTGTGGGACGCTGACCTGCTGGTTGGCACTTTTTTCATCACCTGCAGTAGGTAATTACATCACCAGGGGGACCATGAGTCCCAGTATCACCCATCTCCGCACACCAAGAGGTGCTCTCTGGCCCTGAGCGCTATATAGCGTACTTTAGATACCCACAGCACGGGAAGCTGGTCTGCTGGCTGGCATTTTTCTCATCACCTGCAGCAGGAAATTGCCTTCACCGGGGGACTATGAGTCCCAGTATCACTCAGGAGACCTTTCATCAATGCGCACCAGGAGGTACTCTCTTTAGCCTTGTTGAGCCCTCTCTGTTTGGTGAACATGCTCTTTTGTTTATTGGAGGTAAGCACCATTTGGGATCAACATGGGCAAATGTAAGTTAGGCAGGGCATCAGTAAAGTCGGATGTAACTTCTTGCTCAACTACTACTATTGACAATATGCTGGAATGGGCTATGGGAATTATTTTGAAGGAGATTACTCTGACCAAGTGGAGGCTGTCTATGAATCGCTGCTCTAGCAGGGAGTCCTCCCAGAGAACACTATACCTAATTGTACCTTGACAGCCCTTGTCTCCTAGGTTCTTCGGCTCATTCACTGGCTCCTGTAGTTGCCCTGGACTTGGTTAATGATGATACAGAAAAGGCTTTCATTCCTCAACCCCTACAGCAGCCCCCTAGAATCTTAAGCAGCAGCGAAGAATTAAAAACCTCCCTGCACTAGCGGGGGTTAGTAAATATCATATGAAACGCCAGGATCAGCTAACCTCCTAGTGTCTCAAACAGTGTAATAATCAGTCAACGCAGACTGTAACATCAGATATTTTGGTTATGGATATGTCTGATACTGATCATTTGTAGGGGAAACTCTGTGTGATCTTAGAGGGAAAACTGACCCTAATTAAGAAACAATTGAGATCCGTTGAAAGCAGTATAAGAGACACCCTTACCAGTATTTCCAGTTTGGAAAACACTGTACACGTACTATTAACGCCAAATTATCCCGAAATCAGTAGTGGGGTGAGCCCCTCAACACGACTGGCTGCAACAAAGCTTCCCGAAAGCATTAAGGGTCCACCAAATATGTAAGGCCTACCCCATTACCTGCAGCTAGACAGGCTATGGGCACTCATAGTGGCGGCTGCAAGGCCATGTTGCCTGTTGGGAGGGGGGGCAAGCATTACTGAGCCTGTTATCCCTGGCCCTCCTGCAAACTCAAGTAAAGAATGTTTGGATTTACATCCTGCCTCATGCCTTTATGTTTTATTGCTGGCAGATGTCCCTCCCCTTAAGGACTCCCAATCCAAATTGTGGCAGGACTTACGTAATAAGTGTGCTCACTGGCTTAGTAAATATAAACAGTTTAATGCAGGTAGAATAAATGAGATTATAATGGTGCATAGAGTGGGATGGGTGGGCTGCTCAAAAAAAGATACAGATGGGGACTGCATTGTTGTGAATTTTTAAAGACCCACTTGTGTGAAAACCTTGGTGAACTCACAGGAAGTTTGGGGTGGTAAAGAAACTAATATTTTTGCTCTTCCCTAGGATATTTTTAAAAACCAAAAATGCTGACAGACCATAGGGTTGGTTACAATAGCCATCCTGCTCGTACACAGTCTGTTTCTCACAATGGGTTTTCTGTCCT
This sequence comes from Pleurodeles waltl, assembly GCF_031143425.1. Taxonomy (NCBI): domain Eukaryota; kingdom Metazoa; phylum Chordata; class Amphibia; order Caudata; family Salamandridae; genus Pleurodeles; species Pleurodeles waltl. The sequence goes on from NC_090439.1 coordinate 398,928,798, forward strand.
GAGCAATCTTAAAGACATGAGGGCAGTGGAACTACAGGGCTATTTAGCCTTCATTGATTTCAACAATGTTATGCATATTGCACCACATGCTGTGTCTTTATTACCATCTTTCAGGGGTCGTGGTGGCCCTTCCACCATAGATTTTTTCTTTATTTCATCCAATCATGAGGACTCATTGCTATATGGGAGGGTAGTCTCTTCTGATTTTGGGGATCGCAAACCGACAGAGGCAGCTTTTACACTGTCTCCCAGCCCTAAATTTAGCATGGAGTGTGGTATTAGAAACATTCAACCATCTACTGATGGACTGTGTTTAGTCTGGAGAGCGGTGGAATCTGGTTGACTCTTCCATGGCATAATAGTAGAGAATCTGAGGGCCTTATTTATACTTTTTGGTGCAAAACTGCACTAAGGCAGTTTTGCCCCAAAAAGTTTTGCAACAGCTTGCACCATTTTTTAGCACCAGCTGGGCACCATATTTATGGAATGGTGCAAGCCGGTGCAAAGGGTAGGCTAGCTTTAAAAAAAATGACGTTAGGCAGTTTTGAGTCAAAATAAATTAATCTGACCAGATTAGCATCATTTTTTGATGCTAAGGGGCATATTTATACTCTGTTTGCACTGAATTATCGTCCGTTTTTTTTTACTCTAATTCAGTGCAAAACTAACTCCATATTTATACTTTGGTGCTAGACCCGTCTAGCACCAAATTTATGGAGTTAAAGTCATTTTTTGGAAGTGGAAACCTATCTTGCCTTAATAAAATGCAAGGTAGGCGTTCCCCTGCAAAAAAATGACTCTATGGCTTTAACACCATATTTATACTCCCATGTAAAAATGGTGCAAGGGAGGGAGGAGGGGTCAAAAAATGGGGCAAAGCAAGCTTTGCCCCATTTTTTAAGACCTGGGTCAGGGCAGGGGTTAGGGGACCTGTGGGCCTATTTACATGGTGCAACACCATGGAATAAGCCCAGAGGTGCCCTCCCCAGGCCCCAGGTGCACCCCCACCCACACCATAGGGACTGCGGAGGATGGGGGACCCTATCCCAGGTAAGTACAGATAAGATTGTATTTAATTTTTATTTTTTTTGTTTAAGTGCCATAGGGGGCCCTGAAATGGGCATGGTAGGTTTAGCACCATAAAATGACGCTAATCTGGTTAGAGTCATTTTTTTTTACTCTAACCTGCCTAAAGTCGTTTTTTGGTGCTAAACCCTCTTCTTCTATACTACCAGCCCCACCCGACTTAAGTCATTTTTTTTTACTCTAGCCTACCCTTTGCACCGGCTTGCACCATTCCATAAATATGGTGCCCGGCTGGTGCACAGAAATGGTGCAAGCCGGTGCTAAACATTTTGGTGCAAAACTGAGTTAGTGCAGTTTTGCAGCAAAAAGTATAAATAAGGGCCAATATCTTGTAAGTTTGCGCCACTTTTGCGTCATAAAATGACGTTAATGCGGTGCAAAAAAAGTTTAAATCAGGGCCTTGATGCTAGATGGGTCTAGCACCAAAGTATAAATATGGAGTTAGATTTGCTCCGAATTAGAGTTAAAAAAAATGACGCTAATTCGGTGCAAACAGAGTATAAATATGCCGCAGAGTATAAATATGCCCCTAAATATGGCGTTAAGGCCATAGAGTCATTTTTTGCCCGGGAACGCCTACCTTGCATCTCATTAAGGCAAAGTAGGTCTCCACTTTCAAAAAATGACTTTAACTCCATAAATTTGGTGCTAGAGGGGTCTAGCACCAAAGTATAAATATGGAGTTAGTTTTGCACCGAATTAGAGTAAAAAAAAATGACACTAATTCGGTGCAAACAGAGTATAAATATGCCCCTGAGTTTGGTAGCGGCCTGCCTATCTGATAACAATGATAATAAGGTTGTAAAGACATTCACCAAACTTTGTGAGAATATCAGGACAAAGTTATTGCACCTTCCCTGTGTGATAGTTACCAACCCTGGGTGATTCAATCATGAGTGTACAGTGGGCAATCATGTATTACGCAGTGCACTGACAGGCAAACCAAGAGACCCTGCAGAGGTGTCATTTCAACGTTAGGTTTACAAACAGACAACTAAAAGAAGTGCTTCTGCCCCAAAGGGATTGCTTGGCTTTATCGGCAGCTAAAAAGAATAGCAAGCTGTTTTGGGAGGCTGGGATGGATAAGAAGAGCCTGAGTCAAGAAGTGCCCTGGATTAGCTCTCATTTTTCCTGTGGGGCACAGGAGAGCCATTTTACTAAAATGTATGCTGCGCCTCCAGTGATTTTATTCTAAGACCTAATGAGAGGCGACTTGAAATATCCCTGGAACGGGTGGAAGAAGCCATAGCCCAGAGTGTTGGTGGTAAGGCCCTGGGACTGGACAGCGTCCCAATTGACTTGATAAAGGTCATCGCTGAGTTCTGGGCACCTCTGCTGGTGAATGTCTTCAATGGTCTGGCCCACAGCCTACTCCCGAGTTCATGGACTACTTTCATCCTAATCCCAATTTTCAAAAAGGGAGATCGATTACAGCTGAGTTGCTATAGGCCCATCTCCGAAATTGACACAACAGTCAAGATCTTGGGTAGAGTCTTGTTTAACAGGATAAGGGTGTGGGCAGAGTAGAAGTTGATCCTCCACCCCTGCCAGTACAACTTTAACAGCCATGTGAGGACTATGGAGCAATGTTTAAACCTGTCTATGGTATGAGGGAAATACACAATCACCAAATGATCTCCCTTGTATTTGACTTTTATGGATCTCACATTAGCATTTGATTGTGTCAACAGGAAAAAGCTGTTGTCAAATCTTCTCATATGTGGGATGGATGATGCACTGGTGTACTTGTTTAGCTTATCTGCACACGGACATGAAGGCAAAGGTTAGATTAAACATGGAAGGTGAGGTTACCAAAGACATAGGGGTCTCTTGAGGTGTGAGCCAAGATTGTGTTTTAGTCCCCTTTTTATTTATTTTATACACTAATAACCTACATCCTTTAAAAAAATGTAACCTCTTAGGTTAATGGTTCCCTGTTGCCTTCATTACTATACGCAGATGATGCTGTTTTAATGGCACGGACCCCCAGAGCTTTGCGCCTTTCAATCTTTGACTTCACAAGATTCATGGCTGAATTAGACCTGCAGACAAATTTTAACAATTTTTATATTTAGGCTTGTGGCCCATAGAAATTCTGACTTTCTACTGTGACTGTAGGTAATTGCCTAAAACACATCTGCACATTTCCTTATCTAGGATTAACCTTTGCTGACACAAGCTCTTGGACACCACACATTGCCCACTGTAGGGCAGAATTAAGGAAGTCAACCAGCATTAGGTTTAGTTTAACACAGTCCAGAGATGGGGGTGCATTTATTCGCCTATCAGAAATTTACAATTTACATTGTATACTTTCAGCAATCTACGGAGCAGGGGTGTCGGGTATCCAGAAATGTGATGCAATGCAGCTGAAGAGACTGGTTTTGTTGGAGGGTTTTGGTGGTCCCTATCTCTTCCTCACATCAGATTTGTTACAGAGAATTGGGCGTGCCATGCATCGAAGATTATATTATTCTAATATAATCTTCTCTCTATTATGGCTGACAGCATGGAAAAATAAGGATGCAAGCCTTACAAGCGATATTATTAGGGACTGTATCAGTTGTAAACATGATATTGAGATTCCTTGATTAGCCAGTTTGTAATTAAGCCAGCACAAGGTTGTTTTTTATTATGTTTTTTCAGACCCTGAGGGTAATTATAACATTAATAAAAAAAACAGTTGCAGTCAGCCATGCTCAACGTGGCAGAGTGTGAAAGATTGACCACAGAGAGGAAGAAGCACCAGTGTGGAAGTCTATTTGAACTTCACAATGGTTACCAGGTCCACAGGGTACAAAAGTAGAGCTATGGACTGATGGGAGCGGAGTTTGTTGTTTCGCTATAGGCCATGCATGATAAGATATTTGGTATGTTTTCCATTGAGTTTCAATGTTGGCCACAACTTCATACCCTGCCATTGTGATGGGAGGTCTGGGCAAACAATGACGTACTTTATATTTTTCAGTAACTATTATTCCATGTACACTAGGCTTTTCTGATTTCCCTTGTAAAGATGCGTGGCAGTAAAAACCTCAGGGTCATACTCTATACCTTTTTACAGCTTGATGATGAAGAGGTAGTCGCTTATGTTGGTCATTCTTATGCGCAGCACTGGGTACCCGTTGTTCCATGAACACTGACTAAATTTGGATGAAATAATCTTATTGTGTAGCTAAGCGTTTGGATTGTGTACGATATTTTTAGATCTCAGTTTTATCATTATTCTATTGTCATCTTTATAAAATGTTTAAAAAATGTTTTAGATATTTTATTTTGTGAGTGCTTGTACGTTTATGCACGTATTTGATATTCAAATAAGGTTATATGAATGGATGATAAGTTTAGGTTACATAGAATGAAACCATACATATAGCAACACTTTCTGGCTACATACAATATAACCATACACTCAGCCCCTAGAGGGCACTGCACACCATGTATCTTCCTTATACATTTTCATGCCACATTAAATGCAGCCATAAAACCATCCCTGAGTTATAAACATTATTCCTGGGGGCTGCTGCAACTCCTACCGCTCCACACATCACTTTCTAGATGTGTTGGTGGTGACTCTGTTCTCCTGGGGCCACCATAAGGCAAGAAAAATATTCAAATGAGCAAGCCAGATGAACCAGAGGAATATGACAAACCTGGATGACCCCTTAAATTGTAAAGATATCCTCTGGGAACTCTCAGATTTGATTTTCTTTTAGATGCTCTATCCCATTATGATATGTCACTGTAATTTGTAGGCAAAAGGGAAGTGAAACTTACGGCATATTGGGGCCAGATTTACAAGGCCCTAGCTCCTCTTTGCGCCACACAAGTGTAATTTTTTTTACGCTAATGTGGCTCAAGGAGGCAATTTTCGCTGCGCCATACTTACAAAGTGGTGCAATTCATTCATAATGTATGCAAGGGGGGTTTTCCGTCGTTAGGAGGTCCACAAAAATGACCAGTGAAATCTACAAGATTTTACTGTGCCATTTTAGGCATCATTTTTAACGCCTGCTCTGAGCTGGTGTTAAAATGACCCACCCATATTAACCTATAGGCCCCTTGCACTTTACTCCACTAGCATCAACATTTTTAATGCTAGTGGAGTAAAGTGCCACAATAGAGTGAAAAATTGTGACACTATTGGCCTAACATCAGCCATGGTGCGCCGTATTATAAATACGGTGAACACATGATGTCATTAGGTGAGGCAGGGGCGGCGCAAGCAAACTAGCGCTTCAGTACTGTTGCTCCAGTTTCTTGTAAATCTGGCCCTATGTGTGTAATAGAGTGTCACTGCAGACAAAACAGTAAATCCCACTGACTTTATCTGTAAGTGTACACTACACTGTAAGGTCAACCCCAGGCCAGTATCTAATCCTGCAGAGTTCCCTCTGCACCAGGCTTCCTGTGCGCAGTTACGAGGCTCCACACAACAATAGTCTCACATGTGCACCCCTCACAGGTGCACTCATGTATATAGAGCCGAATGCCTGTGTTCAATTTGCCATGTGATTACCATGTGTTAGAGACAGCACCTTTTTTTTTATCTGTGTAGCAAGAAAGTATGGGTTACTACTTTACCTCGTGTTAGGCAGCAGCATTAAATTATGTTGAACTAAAAGAAAATGTGCCCTTCAATTATCCAGATGAACAGTTACACAAAGAGTGTCCCATACAGTAAACTTTCACTTGACAAACATTTTTCTATTCTTAATGTACTCACCCTTTTGCCCATTTCTTGCAAGTGAATGATAGTACCGTTCTTTATCTCTTCGCCATGAAGGTGATGCCCCACAATATCAACTGGACAAACTTCTCCTCTCCTACAGGCACCTTTCGAAAGAAAACAATTTTTTTTATGGATTTCTGCATTCAGCTCCTTATTTTTCATTATAAGGTCTTGCACTTCTTTCTTAATTGTACTTAATTCCTTAGTCGTGGTCTCTAGCTGTAATCGCAATTGCCCCGCTTCCTCGCGAGCTTTGTTTCTCTCTGCTCGCACTTTGCTCCATTTTTCTCTCCAGTTGGCGGTACAGTCAGACCACCAACGCATGGTCTTCTCCATCTGTGCAACTCTAGACTTGACTTCTTCCAGCTCACGAGCGTGCAGCATCTCACGTGTGTCCCAGTCGCCGATGCCATCAAAGTTACAATATGGGTGCTGAATGGAAGATAGTTGGTTCAGCTGGGCAGAGGGCTTCATTTCATAGAATTCTCCTGATGGCTGACTGCAATCTGCCGGTGACCCTGATGGAAACGTAAGGGTTTTCAAATTATGTGATCCTCCGTTTAATTCTAGTTGATTTTCGGAGCTCATGTTCTTTTTACTGAGTATTGTCACACCTACAAAGGAATAGTGCATTGTGATTTATTTCATAAAAAAACATGTTTTATCAACCACAAAAACATGACAATAAAAGCACACTGACACTGTTGAGATTTGAAATTCAAAGAGTGCAGTAGTATAACTATAATTTTTTTTTAAAACTTGCCCAATTCACAAAAATAGAGTGAATTCAGACCTACAACCATCAATTAGAAGAAAACTACGTTAACTCATCTTTTTTTCTGTTGCTTTTGCACACAAATGGAATCAAAATATTGAACTGCTTTACAAGTTATGGGTCAAGGTGAAAATGATAATGTAGCATAAGAAAAATACTTCCCTACAACTGCTGGTTACAGCAATAGTAAGAAATGTAATATGCCACTTTTATATGTTTACACCTGGATTAATCCAAAACCTTTTGTTATGGCAAAAGAATATAAATATCAAAGATATGTAGTGGCACTTGTGTCAGTTTTCATTAGTCATTAGCTTTGTGAACTCAGGAACCTCATCCACTTGCTGGAGATATGGTTAGCATGTTTAGCCTATCATTCCAAGTTTTCCCACACACATATGCTGTTCTGTTCAGGCTCTGGCCTTTGAATGGGAACTGTCCTTCCGATTTCCACCCCTAAGTATCACAGTGTGTTTTGATACATTTCTCATTAGGATCTCAGTTAGAAAAAGAAATCCATATGGTACCGTAATGGATTAAAGTCTGTTGGACAATTGTATGATCACCATGTTTTTCATACTTTCGCCGACTTACAATCTGAGCTCAAACTCCCACAAAAAAACGCTTCTTTAAATACTTACAAATATGGGGCTATTCTGTCTGTTTCTTCACCCAGAATTACGTTTTTAACAGGCAGTAGTGGCTCGCGGGCCAAGGAAGGGATGGGGCGTGGAGGCACGGGAGGGGAGGAAGGGCATAAACATTTAATTAATTTATTTTTTAAATCGCTTACCTCCTCCACTGCTCCTCTGTCCCTCCATGGTCCAGGCTGCAGGCACAGGCTCCCAGCCTGCCCTGCGCTAATCCTGACACTGCTCAGAGCAGCATTAGGGTTGGCTGGGAGCATCCAGCCAGGGCGCTCCCAGGCAGACAGGGAGCCTGTGCAGGCTCTCTCCAACCCAGCAACTGTGTTGCTGGGCTGGTTGAGATTCTACGGCGCATGTGTGTTTGACCGGCCCAAGACACCTGGCGCTGTGAACACTCCCCATCAGTGTATGTCACCCCTGTGGCACTGCCCCTTTCAAAGAAAACAATAATAAACATAGTTTATTATCTTTTTCTTTAAAAGGTTTTGCAGCTGCTGCTGCTGGAGGGGGAGGGCGATGCTAACAGGGCAGGATCTCCCTGCACTTATTTACTCTACCAATGAAAGGATATGAATCAGGAAAGTGTATAAAACAATGAGTGATAACAGGGAATATAATACGACAACCCTGGCCCATAAATGGAGAGTTTAATTGGGCAGTCAATCCAGCCAGTAGATATCAAAGAAGTTTTAATCCTAAACAATTCCTTGTTCATTTCCATCACTTTGAAGCTCAAGCAGTTTAAAAACCCTGTGTATGCTACCTATACTTCAGGAAGGATAACAAAATAGGGTACCTAAATAATAGACGGTTTGGAGACATGCCCGAGATGTGGGCTACAGTCAACTGATACAGTCCATGTGTTTGCTAGCTGCCCACATATTAGTGGTTATTGGGGAGGTATTACCCAGTTCCTAACCGCACACCTACAAAGCAATCTGAAGCTAGCTAGGAGTATTATGATGAGGATGAAACTGGATACAGACAGACGCTTGTCTTCTATAACATCAATCGCTGTTATTGTTACAGTTCTATTATTTCAGCACAGCGTTGTCTATGAATGATTGGTTCACACTGCTGCTCCCAGTTTATAAAGTAGAAAATAGCTGTTGTGAAACCAAAGAGATATAAGGATCTCAAGTGAATAAATCAGATTTGGTCACGGATGTTCTAGGACAGATGTTCTTAACCTGTGGTGCGCGGACACCTGGGTGTCCACAAGGCTTACTCTGGTGGTTAGCAAATGTTTTGCAAAATTAAATACATTAAAACTAATCAAGTTTATAAAAATTAAAAATTCAAAAGTGAAAATTTGAAGACTTTTTCTATATTTGATTGTATTTATTTGAGCATTTGTTCAGTGTATACTTGTTTTTGTATTTTTGGGCATTGTTTTGAGGTTCAAATCATAGATTTGCTTAGACCGGGGGTACCTGACTTCCGGTAGTGATTCAGTGGGGCCCACTGATTCTAGTAATGATTCAGTGGGGCTCCATATAAACCAAATGTTTAAGAACTGCTGTTTTAGGATATGTGTTATAGAAGGAACTTTCTTATACAAGGGTCATTATTGTTTATTGTTTCCTATAACCGTATACAGTTATGTATATTCATATATACGTAATAATGCATGCTTTTTAACTTTTTAAACCAATAAAGTAATAAATGTATTGGAAAGCATGTGATTGCTTTAACACCAAAAAATAAAACAATAAATTAATTTAAAAAAAATTCAACACAATTCCAGGTATTATTATCAAAAATATATCATGTGTTACGTTCAAAGACAGACTTTATTATTTCAGATTTGTGGTGCTGATTGCACGCCTTGAAGGAAGATATTCTGCATCAACAGGTTTCAATGAAGGAGAATCCTTTAATAAGTTGTGTTAGCCCTAGCATCCTTGGTATGGTTTTCAACTCTAGCGTTGTACCTTCAAACCTCCTGTTTTGCTGCCAAATATTTGCTGGCATTAGAACTCGGCAACTTTACCACTGATAACCAGTATTAAAGTGCTTGTGCTCCCCCCTTAAAACATGGTACAAATGGCTTCTACCTAATTGGCATATTTAATTTACTTGTAAGTCCTTTGTAAAAGTAGAACTAACAGAGCCCAAGGCCTGTAAATTAAATGCTACTAGTGGTCCTGAAGCACTGATGGTGCCATCCACTTAACTAGCCCTGTAAGCATTCCACAGGCATGTCATTGCAGTGTGTGCAGTTTCGAACTGCATATGCTGACCTGGCAAAATAAACCTTTTGCCAGGCCCAAACCTACCTTTTTCATACATAAATGTCACCCTTGGGGTAGGGCCCGGACGGCCCAGAGTTCAGGGTGCAGTGTACTTAAAAAGTTGAATGTACTTGTAAGTTTTAAATGTCATAGTAGTGAAAAACTCTTAACGTCACGTTTTCACTACTTCAAGGCCCACCTCCTCCATAGACCAACATTAGAGTTACCTTATTAACTCTAATAAGTGATAATTTCCAAATGGGAGCAGATAACCAGTTCATGTTTGGTGCCTTTGGAATTGTAATGAAAAAATTCTCTCTTCTGGTAAAGTCGGATTTTAAATTACAACTTTAAAGCTCTACTTTTAGAAAGTTGGCATTTTTCTGCCTTAGCCATTTAGTGCCTGTAGCCTGTCTTTGGCTTTCATGTCTGGGTGTATCTGCCAGTTGGGCTTTGTGTCCTCCTAAACAGTCACACACAACAAAGTGCTTAGGAGTGCCTTGATTGTCCTTCACTGGCAGAATGGGAGGCAGATGTTAGACCTGTGAGTCTTAGCATGGTCCAAACATTTTGCCTGCTTGTCCACAAATTTTCTGAATTCATTTTTGCTGTCCTTAAGACTTTGTGCATTTTACCACTGATAAACAGTGCTACAGTGCTTGTGCTCACTCCCCTATACATAGATTGATTGGTATATACCTAATTGGCATACTTAATTTAATTATAAGATCCTAATAAGGTGCACTACATGTTCCCAGGGCCTGCAAATTAAATGCTTATGTGAGTCTGCAGCAATGATTGTGCCATCCACTTAAGTAGCCCTTTACAACATGTCCCAGGCCTGCCATTGCCATTGCAGGAATGGAGTGTCATACTGCCATGTCGACTTGGCACTTAAAACCCATTGCCAAGCACTAAACTCTCCTTTTATAACATGTGTCACCCCTGAGGTAGGCTTTAGGTTGCCCATAGGGCAGGGCGCTGTGTGATTAAAGATGGGACATGTACTTTTACGTTTTACATGTCCTGGTTGTGAAAACATTCCAAGTTCATTTTGTACTACTTTAAGGCCCACTCTTTTCATAGGATAACATTGTGGATTCCTTATTACATTTAAAAGATTTAATTCCTGATTGGGGTGAGGTAGATCTGTAATGCTTAGTACTTTGTAATTGTAATGTTAAATACTCTTTAATGGTAAAGTTGGATTCAGTGCTACAATTTTGAAAATGCCACTTTTTGAAATGTGACATTTTCCTGCTCTTAGCCCTATTTGCCTGCAGCCTGTCTCTGATCACTTGTCTGGGGTGGGTGATAGTTGGACTTTGTGTATTCCCTCCAGACAGCCACAAACAATGGGAGCATAGGTGTGACATGATTGTCCCTGATGACCCATCAGGATAGGATAGGAGGGAGGAGCTGGTCACAGCCTCACACTTACACCTGAATAGACTGTTTCTTTTTCCCACACAATTGTCTGCATACCCCCTGCGGTGAGTCTGGAGCCAGGGCAGGATGGGAAGACCTCTGTGCACTTTAAAGACTCCTTTGAAGTCTCCCTCATTTCAAATACACCACTGGGTATAAAGGCTGGATCCCAGACCCTACCACTTCAGTACACTTCTAGAACTGGGAATACTTTGCCAGAAAGAAGAACTGCTATGCTGCTGAAGGACTGCCACTCCACTGGACTGCTGCTCTGGAAGAACTGCTTTCTTGATGTGCTGACCTGTTGCCTGCTACCCTCCTTGCCTGGGTGAGAAATACTGGACCCACATCACTTAAACTCAGAACCCATAGTAACTCCAAGGGACAGCTGACATGTCTCCTAGTATTTCTGAAGTCTCAGGGATATCAAAGACTTCAAACTCATCTGTATTTGCACCTGCCATCTGTGCGACTGCCCTGCCAAGTGGTGCCAACCCAGTCCTGGACCCTTGAAAGTGGGTTTAAGGTGTTTGCTGCAGCTGAAACGATGCATCACAGCCACTGTGTGGGCCAGAACTAGCACCACCAGACACCAAGAGAAGTTAAAGGCTGTCCTGATGTCCACTTCATGGTATGTGAGGATTGACGGGAGCTGCTGATTTCAACTGTGGAACGAAGGTGGTACACTGCTGGCATGGATGATGTGGACTTCTCAAAAGTTCTGATGGTTTATTTGGTACTCATCTAATTAGAGAAGAACAGATTCCCCTGAGACTCGGAGGGGTAAAGACTTCTCTAATCTTTATTCCTTTGTGTGGCTTTGTGCTCGGCATCACCTCTCAATAAAAACGGGAACTGCTACTGAGATTTCTGCTATTCGTTCATATATTTCCAGAGATTCAATTAGGATTTCCCTATATCTTAGTTTAGGGTACTTAGATTAATTTAGATTCTCCAATGATTAGGCAAGAGGACTGCAACTTATATACAAATCATCAGGTTCTGTTTCAAATCTTTTGTATTGCTTCAACTGCAATTCTTGTATGCCTTATGCGTACACGATTTAACCTCATTCAAAGCTTTACTTCACCTTTAGTGATATTGCACTCATATAGTATGTTCTTGAGATTCATTCATATCAGTTTGGCTCTTAATTTGTAGTACATTTTTTTAATTTTGCCCTCCGCCTCCTGGATTTAATGTGTGACCAAATAGGTTACACTGTTAATTAAATCAAAAGGGTGACTTCAAATCTCCTTTACTTCTCTAGCATCCTAAAAAGGTCCGCTGGAGGGAACAAAAAATATATATCAGTTCCGCGTGTCATCAGATGGTAGCAAATTGAGGATGGTTTGGCTCTAGAAGTAAGTAGAGATAGAACCCTCTATTCTACATTAGTTAGTCCCTAGAGCCCAGTCCCTTGTGCCTATGTCCAGAATTTGGAAGGTCAGCAGAGTTCCCAAGTTTTTGGGAGAGAGGTATGTCAGTGGAGGAATGACTATCAATAGGGTCATAAGTTCCAGTGGTTCATGCCTAGCTTGAAGTGCTTTGTGGAGTTTGGATGGTGTTTTGTGGAGATGTTTTGAATGTCGTGTGAGTGTGTTGTTTAGTAAAAGAATTTGAAGTTGTTATCGGATCGATGTGACCAAGATCTTGGTATAGCATTGAAAAGTGTAGAAGACACTATATTGTAATTTGTCTGCTAAGTTTGGTGGTGCTGGTCATCAGACATCGTTGACGGCACAGTTAAGATAGGGACATTTATCTTTGCGTGAATGTGAGATGCGGCTAGTAGAGTGGATTCTAATGCACAGAGTGAATATGTACAAAGCTGAATGATACTTGCAGGTTGAGATTTCATTGGAAGTGCATGATTGCACTGACACTTTTGTGATTGGATACTATCAGTTCTTTAGTGGAGCACGCAAACACTATTTGTATTTTATTTTGTTACACATGTTTAATACTGAGAAGAATGCATGCATTCAGATTATAAACGAGGGTGAACCGCTGCTAGGAGTGAGATTGACATCAAAACGTGTTGTGCTGGTATTGGTCGTTGGTGTAGTGCTGCGCTGGTTTTGGTTGTCTGCATCACAAAGGGTCGAGCTGTGATTCGTTGTTGCTGATGAATGATGACTGTGGACAAAGAGTTATTTCTTGGTCCGGAACAAAATGTTATAAGTGATTACTGATGTTTGACTGAAAAATGAATAAGTTCAAGGTTATACATGATTTGTTTAGAGGAGATGTGCCTGTACCTAGTAGAGGGAAAAGGGGCACCTCCTGAAGACACCCCAGGTCATTTTATGGCAAAATATACAGGACTGTACACATGTATTTGCCTTGGTCGAGACAAGATCATAGAAAAGGAAGGAGCACTAAGGTTTCCACGTTATGGCACATTTTATTTGAGAATTATTGAAAACTTGAGGAGGATATGATATGAGTAGAAACCATTTCCTAGACCTGCACAGTATGAGGCGCTAAATGCATGACAAAGAGAAAAGGGAAACTACTAGATGTATTATTGTCAGAATTTCCATCTCATATAATGAGACCAGATTGGAGGGTGGAGATAGCACTAATGGTGGTGGGAATCTTGGATGAGCTACTGCCCCAATAGACGTGAACTCTGGTTCAGTTCGGGTTACTCCGGTGATTGTGCATCATGAACCAATGGGAGAAGGTTGAGGAATCTGTGTTCCTGCTAACACTATTATCCCAAACACTGTCAATGCTTTTACTGTCCCAGTTACTATTGGTTGTGTGGTCCCCATGTATAATCCTGATTTCCCAGGGAAGACAATTTATGTTTTGGGTGTCCCTCTCACAGCAGATACTTCTGGTAATGCTACAGTAAGTACTGACATGAGAGGAATTGTTGCTCTACTCACAACACACACAAGCTTTCCATTTGTGGTGAGTGCTGATTTGTCTTTGACACTTACAGGGGACATTTCTACAGGTACATATCAGAGAATGACAACTTTTGGTACTTAAGTATGGGAGCCACCTTTAAATTCCAGTAGCGGTACCCATGGAGATGGCAATATGTCTATGGTCCCTGTAGTATCACAGCGTGTTAGTGCTAAAGAAATAGGTGAGTGGATGAAAGTTTTTAATACCAATACTCTTTCGAGCGAAAGCAAACGATTCAGTCACCTGTGAGAGAGAGCTTGGCAGACGAGGCTAAACTGAAGTTCGAATGGGACTAGATGATTAGTGGGAAACTTTAAAAGACTCATTTAGACTCTTACTAAGAGAATGAGCTTGTTTTCATGTGTAAGGATGTTACCAGACATACAGGATACATTTATGACAAACTATCTGAGTTGGCTCAAAAATATGAGATAGACTTAAACAAGACCAAAATTCTTCAGAGGAGTAACTGTGTATGCTTTTATGAAAAAGACATAGCATTTACGGGAACTTCAGGGATAATATAAATTCAAGTTAAAGAGATAATTCAGAACATTTGAAAATGAAATGAGTTTGCAAAATTGGAAAGTCGATGGGAGAGGAAGAAAGAACAGAATACACAGTCAGGGGAACCAGCTCCTCCAATAGCAGGAGAGGTGAGCACATCAAAATGCCTGCTGAGAGAAGTGCCAGGTGAAGCTTACATTTATGTGCCCTGGAGTAGAAGGAATCTTGCATCATTCGCTAACAACTTTCCAAAGCTGAGGGAAAAGCCAATGGAATGGCACAATCTGCTTGAGCGATTTGTGATGATTCCACAAGTGTTGTGGGTCAATTTGAATACTCTCTTTGACATTGTGGTTCCAAGTGACTTGTAGACAGAAGGTAAGATAGTCATTGAATGGCCTGAGTCAGAACTGTTGAGGAGCCTGGTGATGAAAGGCCATTCGTCAATGGTGATGAAAGGCCATTCGCCATTGGTGATGAAAAAGTATCAGCAGGTGATGACATTTTTAAAGTCAAAGGTGTTGCCCCAAGGATATTGACTGGATTAAAATTGACAGGATGACTCAAGAACCTAAAGAGTTGATTCATGTTTATTGTGAGAGATTGTTGCAGGCATTCAAGCAGTATGGTGTAAAGGAGATGCGTAAACCTAAAGATATGGGACATTTTGTGTTGAGGTTTGTGAACGGATTGATACCTCAAATTAGGATGATGATACAGCAGCATTTGATTTGTTGGCAGAATAAATCAGTTGATGAAAGTTTGAGGCAAGTAAAGTACTGCAGTGATGAACTAGAGATAAAACAGTAGAAACTAAAGGAGAAGTTAATGGCTGCTCATATGAACGCTGCTCAGAGAAGTAGTCAGATCCATCCTTTTGCAGGGAATGTTGGTCCTATGCATGGAGTTTATCAGCAGGGAACTACTGTGATGTGGGGTAAAGGTCGAGCTGTCCCATTTGATCCCAGTACAGTGATGGATGTGGGCAGTCATTTTTGCAACAAGTTAGGGCATTGGAAGAGGGAATGTTGTCTTAATTTAGCTAATCAACTCCGGAATTCAGGGCTTGTAAAGCCCCAGCGATGTATGGATGTACAGAGCCCCGTACAGATGCAAAATGTACAAAGACAGAGAGTGCAAAATGTTGACATACCACAAGCTCCAGTGATGCAGGTTCCACAACCCCCGATGCTACAGTGAAATGCGAATGACCCTAGACTGAATTCTAATCAAGGTTCAAACGCAAATTTGAATGCATTCCAAGATAATAATCCCTTCCAACACTACCTCATTTTTTAAACATCAAAGAGCTATGGCTCCAGTCAGTCAGCTTTACGGTGCCTAAGGGGGAAGGAAGATTGCGTACTTGGAGGAGGCTTGGAGGTAGACCAGAGTGGTGCATTCGTAGAAGGTGATGTGAATTACCGTCCAGTGTCATTTTTGGTTGATACTGGTGCTACCCATTCTACTCTAAGTTCCAAACCAACCCCTCTAGGGAAAAATGATCCAGTTCTTGGAGTTGAGAATAAACAAATGGCAACTTCAGAAAGAACAGAAGTTCCTTTGAAAATAGGGTCTTTTGTAAGAGAATCAGTGATTTGTGGTGTGTGATTCTAGTCCAGTGAGTCTCTTGGGGGAAAGGTCTCCTTTGGAAGCTCATCTGTGTCATCTATTGCATGCCGAAAGGTGTAGAAATGCAAACTCATAATGAGGATGTAGCCTTCAAACTGGTGAATGATGAGTCTTACACTGCATTGTTTACCATGATGACTGTTGATGACATGCCAACAGACCTTAAAGACGAAGTCAAGTCTGAGTTTTAGGATTTTGTAGGAATGGACAGCAGGTTGATAAAAGGTGTTGAACCCATTAAAATCACAGTGAAAACAAAAGATGAATATCCGAGAACACCCAAATATAATTTGACACCTGAAACGATTGCTGGGATTGCTCCGGTAATTGAATCTATGATTCAACGAGGAATTCTGAAAGAGATCATTGGGAGTGCACACATTTCACCCATTATGAGCTTACAGAATCCAAGTGGAAAAACTGCATTGTTCAAGATTTGAGGAAAGTGAAGAACATTGTTGTTCTCTTTTGTTCCATGGTACCGAATACAGCTGTGATTTTGTTTCAGCATCCATGTGAGGCCGAGTGACTCACAGTTATAGATTTGCGCCAGGCTTATTCTCTATACCGATGCATGAGGACAGTCAGTTCCTGTTCACATTTTAGTTTGACAATCATGTTTTGGCATGATGCAGAGTCCCACAAGGGTATACTAAGAGTCCCTCGATTTTCAACCAGATTCTCAAGAAGAATCTGTAGACATTGGATATGCTTGTATCTCAGTCCTGGTCCAATATATCAATAACCTACTGGTGGTGTTGAATACTACAGAATCCTGTAAGCAAGAGTCTATTGCATTGTTGAACCACCTGGCCAACAATGGACATAAAGGGGGTCATTATGGCCCCGGCGGTCGGTGGTATAGTGGAGGTATTACCGCCAACAGGCTAGCGGTACCTACCTCCACTATTATAACATTGTCACCAAGTCAACACACTGACCGCCACCGCGGTAACGAACGCCGGGCTGGAGACTCCATGGCATTTTGCCCCAGCCCACCGCCATGGTTTCAGTGGTTTCTGTACCGCCACTGAAACCATGGTGGTAGGCACTATCAGTGCCA
Organism: Pleurodeles waltl; assembly: GCF_031143425.1. Lineage (NCBI taxonomy): Eukaryota > Metazoa > Chordata > Amphibia > Caudata > Salamandridae > Pleurodeles > Pleurodeles waltl. The sequence continues at coordinate 398,945,824 of NC_090439.1, forward strand.
GGGAATTCCTTCCCTGGCACTAATAGGGGTCTCCACCACCACCCTCCCACTCTCCAGAGTCCTCCCCCACCCTCTCTCGACCCACCTGCACATTTACACATGTACACGCACATACATACACACACATTCACCCATGCATTCATACATTCATACACACTCTCAGCAACACTCACGAACATACATCCAGGCATACATGCAATCTCACGACACAAAATGCACGTACACTCACACCCACTCATGCGCACACGCATTACACATGCATGCACACATTCACACACAGTCACAAACCCCACACACGCACACAACACCCCCCCACCCTCCTCTCCTGAACCTGACTTACCAACTTGCAGGGGGTCCTCCGGCAGGAGACGGGACGCAGTGCTGCTACCAGCAGCAGCGTCCACCAGCAAAACACCGCCAGGTCATATCATGGAACATGATACGGTAGGCGGTGTTTGCTGGTGTGGCGCTGCTGCTGGCAGCAGCACCACCTTACCGCCATCCGCCGCCATGACCATAGACGGAATTCTGCCAGCCTTCTGGTGGAATTCAGTCTACGGTCATAATGCCATGGATGGTCGTAGCCATGGTATGTTGGTGTCCGTGACCGTGGATAGGCGGCATTTGCCGCCAATGTCATAATAAGGGCCAAAGTGTCCCCAAACAAGTTGCAAAACTGTCCAGTATCTCAGTCATCACATTGAGAAAGGAACAAGGAAAGTGTCACAAGGGAGGATTTTGGCAATTCTGAATATTAATCCACCAACTACTCAGAGAGAAATCAGGATGTTTTGGGTACTGGTGGGCTACTGTCACCAGTGAATACCCAACCTTTCCCTGGTGGCCAAGCCTTTGGAGAGGCTGACACACAAGAATGTGTCTGATCTGTATTCTGGGATAACGACTGCTTGATTTCCTTACTAGAGTTGAGAGAAAGTCTCTGTTGGCACTGGAAATGCCTAATTACAATTTACACTTTTCTGCAGTGAGAGGGAGGGATGCGCTGTCTCAGTTCTTACACAGTTACACGGAAATGCCAGAAGACCTGTGGCCTATTTCTCTGCTACTCTTGATCCTGTAGCATCCGCGCTGCCAGGTTGCCTTAAAGCGGTGGCAGCCATCAGTGTCACCATAGAGAGGTGTCAAACCATAGTTATGGGTCACCCACTAATCATTTGTATCATGCATTCTATGGAGATATTGTTGACAAGGGCCCAAACGTAGCATTTGACAAGTAGCCGCCTTAAGAAGTCTGAAGACACCATAGTTGCGGCTGAAAATGTGATTGTCAAGTGTTGTACTGTCCTAAATACTGCTCCACTGTTGTCTGTACCAGACAATGAAATAATGATTGTAAAGTGGAGCATGACTGTCTTGATGTCACTGAACTATGTACCCAGCCAAGACCAGATATATGAGATAAGCTATTATCTGTATCAGATTTTATGCTATATGTGGATGGGTCAAGACTATGGAGGAAGATTGAGAGCTGCCTATGCAGTCTGCACAATTTCTGGAGTTGCTGAAGCTTCCTGGCTTCAAGGAATGTTTTCTGCACAAGTGGCTCTTAATAGAGCCTGCTGTGTTTCAGACCAGCTGAAAGTGATGATTTTCTCCAACAGTGAGTGCCGCTTTGCTCTTGTGCATGACCTCGGACAATTATGGTCCTAGAGGGGGATTACGACCTCTTTCAGATCCCCCATCTGGCATGATGAACAAGTGAGGAATCTTATTGAGGTGTTACAGCTGACTGAACAGGTTGCAGTGGTCAAGTGTCCTGAATATGGTAGTGAAAATGATCATGTAACACTGGACAAAAATATGCTGATTAGGTTGCAAACTACTGTGCTCACATTGCCTGTATGGATGATGACATTTGGATTTCAATGCATAGAAGATCTGTGCAGCCAAATAGTTTGTTGCTCCCACTGGCTGGGCATTTCAATGGTCTTGCTCATGTTGATAAAGATGCCATGGTGAGATTGTTTAGGCAAAAGTGGTTTAGTCCCAAATTAAGACTGATGGCTGAAGCGTTGTGTCACAGATGTGTTGTGTGCCAGCAAAACAATGTTGGAAAGAGAACTGCAGTAACACTAAGTCACATTCAAAGATCAGGAGGTTCCTTTAACAGGATGCAGTTGGACTTTATTGAGATGCCTGTGTGTAATGGGCTGAGATATGTTTTGGTGGTCATGTGCATCTTCTTGTGTTGGGTTGAAGCTTACCTGACCAGAATGAATTACAGTCTTACTGTAGCAAAATTCTTGGTATGAGAACTGATTCCCAGGTTTGGATCCCTGACTTCTCTTGAGTCAGACTGAGAGACTCATTTTCATAGTGAGGTCCTGAGATTGTTGTGTGCAGTATTGAAAATGGATTGCTATGTTTGGAGCATCTCCCTGCTTCAATTTCATAAGGCATCACCTATCATCACACTCCTTTGCCATTTGAAGTTTCTTGTAATCTTTTATTGAGTATATTTTATAGACAAGGTAGCTTTCAGTATTATTTCTTGAATTATGATTTAGTTCTTCCAGAAGTTACTTTTTAAAAATATTTGAATAAAAATACTTATTTTAAAGGTGAAGAAATAGCAGGTAAATATCTGTATCTGCCATGACGCTAAGCACTGCATGTGCACACAGATATAATTTGACTTATGACATGACAGAAGTAGAGAAGATGTTTCTGAATCTATTAGAAGACAGAAAAAGGGATCTAGAGGCCTCACTACCAGTTTGGCAGTCCCTCGACTGCCATGGCAGCAGTGGCAGTCAGACCACCATTGGGTTGGTGGTGAGACCACTGTATTAAGAGTCAGGTGGGCCTATGGAGCAAAGACTGCCACGATCCCACCAGCACCACCAGGCAACACAGACTGCCACAGTCACAAGGCTGCATTAGCAGGCCATCAGAGCTTGTGTTTCCACCAGACATATTATGATGTGACCATGACAGCCCAACCACCACGTCTACAAAGGCGGAAACAGACAGTATAAAAGGAGACTCTCACCTGCAGGCAGCCTCACTCGTCTGTTGCCAGCATTGAGCCCATCGCACATGTACTGAAGCTGCTGCTGATCCTTAAGATGCATGAAACCTATGTCTCAGTGGACACCATCGACCATAAATACACCCACCCACCTGTATCATAAACCCTGAAAACAGATCGTACCACCATTGTCCACATCATGGGGGGCACACCACGGACACCACGTGCATGTCATGTCTCATACACAGTCCAAAACATATATCAAGAAGGATACATTCACAATCACAATATGACCCTTTGGGCATCTCACTCAAACCACTTCACAACACTACACAAAAACACACGTCTGCTCAACTCAGGCACAGGGACAGTGAAGGCTACACAACATTCACCCACACATTATCAATAGCACATAAACATTACATATACAGATTTAACTTACACACTCACGTTCCTCACATGTCAAGGACTGATGTCACATACAAATCACATATGTATCCATGTGGTATGGAGCACAAACAATGCCACCATTAAACAGCCCTGCTTTGGACACACTCATCACACACATCACAGCACAATGAAAGGACAATGGCATGAACAATACACAGAGAGACAAATAGACAAATGAAACTATGCACACAGTACTTGCACAATTGGGCTGGGGCACCAGGAACACTCAAGGAAGGAGGCTGCACTGGGACACATATCACCTTGCAACTGCCCATAAAACAACATGTGTACATGAAATGGCCCTACATGTGTCTCAGGGACAAACAGTACAAGACACAAATATCATGCCCATCTGTACAATGTGGAAGTGCAAGGCAACTAAGCACATACAACTCCAACTGCATGGGGCGTACCTCTACAGGAACTAGCTGCAAGGGACACACACCTAAATGGACGCATGCAAAGTAAAATGCAAACAAAACTAGCACAACTGAACTCACCTCATGTCTGCACAAACAAAACTCAAGCTAACACACATCAGATTAATGCATACACCATATCAGGGAAGACCTGTTGTCTAATATCATACATGCTCACACTGGACAACACAAGATTAAATACTCCCCATAACAAACACCACACAATGCCATGACACCAACTTTGCATTTACACACATATACTAAACATATACCCTCCTCTTGAGGGGCACCAGCACTGCCCACAAAGTCGCATACTGCAAACAACAGCAAAATGGGGCAGAAAGCAGGTTGAAATATACACAACTGTAGGTACAAAACACAAGTAAATTAAGAACAACATTAAGGAAGGAAAGTAATTGCAGGACAAATGTATTTAAAAAAAATGTTTGGTTTTATTTTCCTAGAAAATGAAAAATGTCCAAGGCCATTGGCCAGTCTTTGATCAAATGATCATGCACATCGCTATGCTCAGACTTGAATCTTTAACTGCAGGGAACCGCCACAGGAAGGGGCACCAAAGGGGCAGGTAGGCACCTCAGAGTTTATCCAGGGTGTGGTGGATTTGGGGCAGGGGGTTTGGTCTTTGACTTGCGATGGGTGGTCTTCTTTTTTGGGAAGGTTGAGTTTCTTCTTTGGGGGAGAGGTATGGGTGCTTGCAGGGGGGCAGGGGTGACCTTGGAGGTGGAAGGGACAGCCTGGGAGCTGGGTGGGTACCCCTTGAGTCTGTAACAGGGGGTGGGGTGAGCAGGAGTAAGGTTAAGGTCTAACAAACAAAGTTTTTTAGAGACACAGGTACGGTCATCAGAAGGGTCAGGCTTTGGAGGTTGAGGGAGTGGTTGTATGTTGTGTAGGTGTGGATGTCGTAAGTGGGTATTTATGGGATGAATGCTTGTGTGTGGTTGCTGTCTGTTGGGTGGGTGAGCGTGGGTATCTGTGTGTCTTGGGGTAGTGGGAGGAGGTGCTGGAGGATGCAATGGTGGGTGGGTGTGTAGATGTTAGGGTAGTGACTGCAGGAATGGTAGATGTGGTGGATGTCTGTGTATCTGTAGTAGTGGTGTCTGCGGTGTGGTGCTTGTGATAGATGTCTGGGGGTCTGCCGGGGTGGTGTCTGTGGGTTTGATGGGATGGTGGGTGTGTCAGTGACTGTTGGTGTGGTGCCTGTGGGTATGTTGGATGTGGTGTGTGTGATGCTGCGGGTGGTGGGAGTGTCTAGGGAAGTTGTGACTGTTGTTGTGTCTGTGGGTGGATGTTGTTTATGGGCATGCCGGTGCGTTTTGTGCTGCTTGTGTTTGTGTGCACTCCTCTTGGCTATTGAGGTGGATGTTTGCGGATCGGTCTGTGTGCTTTGGGTATGTAGGGGAAGGGGGAATTTGGAGTGGGAAGAGAGAGGTAGAGAGGGTACAGAAGGTAGGGGTGACCGGCTGCCTTCAGTGTGGAGGCCAAAACCTTAAAAGATCTCTGTAGGCCAGCCATTGCACCATGAATGCCTTTCAGGAATGAGTTTGTTTGTTGGAGATGGGTTGCCAGTCCCTGGATGTCATTCACAATGGCTGACTGACCCACAGAGATACTTCTCAGGAGATCAATAGCCTCTACACTGAGGGCAGCAGGGGCAAAAGGGGCTGGGGAGGAGGTGCCTGCAGCAAAGGATACATCCACCCTCTTCGGTGAGCGTGTATAGCCAAGCAAACTGTTTGGGGGCAACAGAGAGGGCTGTGCTAGAATGGGGGATGGAGGACAAGGATGGTACTGGTGGATTCCCTGATCGGTCTGCCACTACTAGGTAGTATCCACTGGAGGAGGAATCCGATGATGATGAGGAGGATTTTCCGGTCTCCCCCGTGTCACTCTCCTCGCCCTCGAGGCCACTCAGACCTCTGTGTCAGTTGTGCCTGGACCTGAGGTCCCATGGCCAGATGCTTCCCCACTCAGCTGTGTCCCCGTGTCCTTCCCTTGCTGGTGCTGATGCTGTAAAGACAAAGAGGAATAGAGTCATCACATGTCCATGAACACACTTGAACAACAGCTCTGATCAGCAAATATCACCATGGTGTCAAGTAGGCCACAGCAACAAATTCCACATAAGTGGCCCATACATGTACCACACCATGTGCATGCATGCCATCTGAACTGACAACAGTTGCCCTTAGGAAAATCAGGATCTCACACAACTACAATTGCATGGCTGAAGTTGTGCAATCACAATAACCAGTCAACAAGTAGGAGAACTCATCACCCACAAAGCTTTGTCCCTTGGAGCAGACATCAGTTACCTGTTTCCATATGATTGTAGGCCAATGCAAAGTTCATTCCCACATATCCACACAAGGACATGCATACATCGCTTTGTCACATACATAATGACCCTACATTAAGAAATTATGCACCAAAATGCAACCATGTTGATGACAAAAGTACATTAGCCTGGAGAAGGTGACATGGAAATGCCTCAACAATTTACACTTCACCAAGTGATGTTTGTCCCAATAGAGACAAGTAGATAGTATTAATGTCATACGGATATGCAACACATACAGCATGGAAATGACCTCTGCAGACATCATGTCCAATATGTCAAGGAGAGATGTCCCCAAAATACACCCCACAAGGAATGAGCAAGCCACTGGCTAATCACCACTAATGGTTGGCACCCCTTAAAATCACATACTCTGAGTGCATCAATACAAGCCATTTGTCCTTTGTAAGTTGGAGAGATACAGAAGTTGCAAGGACTTGTAGAAGGCCCACAGACGTTGTTCAATGTGAATCTACATTACCATCCCCATCATGGTTATGCAAACCCTGATGTCTGTCTATGGATAAATGACTGCACCCAAACACATGTCTGAAACATAACTGGAAGTCACTCCATGATGCATGTCAACAGTCAGGGCACACACCTTAACCTTTACACATGTGCAGTGCATTTGTCTACTTGATGCCTCATCAAGCTCATAGAAACATGTGCATTGTGGCTCCAACCTCTATGCCTACCTGCCATGTCCCTCATTGCTACTGCAGTTGTACATGCCAAATGGCATGCTATGACAAATGAGGGAATGTATCAGCCAATAAACAATGGTGACACACTTCTGTATGTGGCACAACATGAAATGTACCATTCCACACACAGTTTGCCAAGCACATATATGTGAGGGAAAAAAAGACATCATCCCACCAACACAGGTAAATGAAGTAGGAAACTGTAGCTAAGAAATGTTTTCTAAAGAAAAAGGGGCACATGCTGACATGTAGCCACAAGGAATGTCGGCAACAGTGATGGTGCATAATAAATGTCAATTGACATTCCCCACTTACCAAGAGAGTGTAGTGATCTAATGCTGCTCACAAAGAACAAGGTAAGCCCTCTCATATGTATGTTGGACACCTTCACATCACAGACTACAATGAAGTACCTGCAAACATCATACACTGCAAAAACAAACTTCTGGGTGGCAGATACCAACATACAAATTTACACAGACACATGGCTGAGGACAGTGATCCATCACCTGCTTACCTTTGGCCTGGAACACTGAGGAGTTATGATCTGTTGCCTAGAAAATACACGCACTACTACAACAATCAGTATATGATTGATAACTCTACACAGCCATATGTGGTCCTTTCAGAGCAAGTGGTGTGAGGATTCCCCACAGTTTTGCCCTAGGTTTCTGGTCAAATAGGCAAGGCACATCAGTACAAAACACATGACATGTCAACACAAACAATCTTTCCTCTACTGTATGACACATGGCTCATCCCTAATAGTCAGGGGGAGCAATCTGAACCTCACTCAATCACTTGGCAATGGGGCAGGCAGGAATATGCCCTGTACTCACCTCTTTGTGGCTGCTGTGTGGCCTTCAACGGCCCAGCAAGCTCCAGTTAGGCCACCACCAGAAGCGGGCCACTAGGGGGGTTCTGGTCTTACAGGCACCCCGCACAAGTTGGACAGCCCCAGCTGGACCTCCGTGATCTCCCAGGCCCAGCGCCTCAGGTCCTCTCACCTTTTTTTACAGTGGGTGCTCTGCCCACTGTGACCCCCATGGTCCGTATCTTCTTGGCAATGGCTCTCCATATCCCTTTTTTCAATGGACGTTGACCTGCATGGATGCAAAACACAAATCAAGAGATCATGATCATTAATTTCATCACAAATGGTTCAGTCACATGCATGTCAGTTACATTAAGCTAGAAGTTCCCCATTTTGTCAATACTCTCCATGTGTAGCATGTACAAGCTAATACGTACAGGGTCATTTCTACAGACATACATTTCCCAATCTCCAGACCAAGCAGCCACCCTGCTCAGGACATACAATGACTAGGCAGGCTTACTGACATCTTGTGGGACATGCCTTAGCAACCTGACTGAGATACAAGCCACTATGAGACACCACTGTGGCTTTTGCAAGGTAGTCTCCTAGGCATGAATGGACCAACACATTCACACTCTGAGAAAATGACTTTCTGCATACAGTCCCTACAGGCTACTGGCAGAGTACAAACTCAAACATCACACTGTAGGAAAGTCCTCCTTTTTGCCCTGGTCACCCCCACACTTTTTGGACAGGTACTGGTGGTTACTGACTCTTGGCTGTGCCCTGGGTACTGCTTACCAGTCCCAGGGCCAGTGCTCTGTGTAAAATGGATATGCAAATTAGGCTAATTATAATTGGCTAAGTTAACCTACCTATAAGTCCCTAGTATATGGTAGGGCATGTAGGTTTAGGGACCACAGCATAGGTAGTGCACCCATAGGTGCACTGCTGAGGTGCCCAGTGTCATTTTAAAGGCAGGCCTGCCTTGCTGGCTGCTTTAAAATTAAAGTTATATGCAAAATCCACTTTGGAATTAAAAGTAGTTCCAAAGTCTCAAACTGCCTTATTTTTACATATAAGTCACCCCTAAGATGTGCCCTATGTGCCCCTAGGGCTGGGTGCCATGTAACTATAAGCAGGGACTTTATAAAAATAGTTTTATAAGCCCTGGTGAGGTAAAAACAGCCAAATTCGTTTTTCACTCATTGTAGTAAATGGCCTTCATAGGCTAGAATGGGGAGACTTTATTTTAATTTTTAAAGTCTCCTTAAATGATACATACCAAGAATTTGGTACCAAATTAATTGTTGTAATAAATCCCACAACTTCCAGTTGTTGGATTTAATATAACTTGTTCAGGTAAAGAGTTTTAAACTTTACCTGAAAAGTTGCCCATTTCAGCCCTGCATTGTTTTTGCTGCTGTGCTCTGATTGGCCAGCTCTAGTAGCTTGGCCAAGCTGCCTTGATGAGGTGTGAAGTGGCCTGGCTTCACACAAAGGAATGTGCCTGTGGGAGGGAATCTCCCCTCAGCAGATGGTGAGGCAGGAAGGGGGAGGGCTGCCAAACTGGCCTTCAAAGGCAGAGACGGACATTTGGAGCAACCAGCAACACCCCCACATCCTGCAACCCCAGACAACTAGGTGCCCCCTTGATTAGATTAGGAGAGGGCAGGAGAGGGGTGTGTTTATGATTTTTAGCCACACCAGTGGGTGGGCTCAGCCAGATGTAACCTCCAAAAATCAGATTCAGCCATGATGGATTTTTAGAGAATGTTGCCTCCTGGGATTGATTTTTGCCACACTTCCCAGGAAGTGGTCCTCACAGGGGGAAGGACCCTGCACCTGATTGGAGAACCAGGACCCCCCTGCTTTTCACCCAGGAGCAAGGATAAAACTGGCAGACCTGCACCCACACCTCAAATCCCCATCAGATTCCAACAAGGAAGAACCAAAGGAGAAGAAGGACTGCCCTGCTGGACCCCTGGCCTGCACCTGGAACCTGCACTCAGAAGGACTGCACCAGCTGCACACGTGGGCTTCACCACAAGAAGGACTTTGCCTGGCTTCAACTGGTTCAAGGAGGGACTCCCTGTTTGCTACAGGTGAAAAATTGCTATCCAGAGTCCCCTGCTCCAACTCCTGAAGAAAGCGACCAGCTGACCACTGTCCAGTGGCCAAAAAGGAGTTCGCACCAGGTGCATTCTGGGAGTTGTAGTCCGCACCCCCCAAGGACCATCTCAGAACTTCTGGACCCTTGGGGTGAGCTGTGGACCCCAAAAGAACCTTAAAAGGACATCTGGGAGAAGCCCCAGAAGTTTGGAGAATTTTTGTAAAAAAGCTCCATAGAGGGACCGACCCGCCGCGGCAACTCTAGCCGGCTTGCCTCAACCGCGACCCGGCCTGATTTGCTGGTTCGTCCCGGTAAAGAAAATCTCCGAATAAGAGACTAAGTCCGAAGGTAAAAAGTTGACCGGGACCTCCCAGCCAGCGTATCCGAGGAGGGCTCCATGGACGTCGGATCAAGATCCAGGTTTACCCCGGTCGAAGGATTTTCACCTCGAAAAAACGACTAAGTCCGAAGGTAAAAATCTCCACCGAGTATTCCCGCATCGCGTATCCGGAGAAGGACTCCAGGAGGTCGGATTGGACTGGCAGGTTCGTCCCGCTGAAGAAAATCTTTGAAAAAAAGACTAAGTGTGAAGGTAAACTTTTAACCGAGGCCTCCCGTGGCCTGTTGCCGAGCAGGGCTCCATCGCGGTCGGCCTTAAACTTTGACTTTGCCCCGGTCGAGGTGCAACCAGATGACCCGATTGGCGCTTTTTGTTTCTAGGCGCTAAAAAATAATAATTCTTTAAAAATTCATATCTCCGGTTCCCCTTATCCGATTTTATTCGTTTTGGTGTCATTTTAAAGATAAAAATATATTCTATTTTTTCATAAATTGGTTTTGGATTTTTAAACTGTTTCCTGTGTTTTATTTAATTACTGTTTTGTGATATTTGAATGCTTTACACTCTGTCTCCTAAGTTAAGTCTTGACGCTCGTTGCCAAGCTACCAAGGGTTGAGCTGGGGTTAATTTACTGAGACCTAACTGGACCTTAGTGGAGGTTAGTGGCCTATTGCTAAGTGTAGGTACCTACCTGCCCTTACCAATAACCCATTTTCCAACACACACATTGCGAACAATGCAAGGACTGGCATGGAGGGTACCCTGTCTATGTGTGGCCATGCGACCTAACACATGCAGACTTATGCCACTTCAAGGGCTGGGGGCTGTAAAATGTATCTGTACCACAGAACACACTTTTGGACATAAGTATCCATCCAACAGAGATGGCATTCAACAAAGGCATGCATTGGTCAGTTTCTGCTATGTGATCAAGCTACTGTGTCACATATCATGGTCTACCAGGAATCAACACACTGTCTGCACTGTGGAAATGTCAGTCATGCAATCAGCCTGCACAGGACAAATAAGACCTGTATGAAGGTGACAACAGGGCTGTGGGAGTAAATGACCTGTCAGGAGTCAGAGACACACATTGACAAAGATGCCCAATCTGATCAAGGGAAAGAGTCATTCTCGGCAGCATACTACAACAGAGCCTCATAATGGCCACATGTCAGGATCTGCTGGTGTACAGGGAGTGAGCACAGTACCACAATTGCATAGCCATAGTGACTCCACCCCAACGTAGACTATGACCCTTACTAGGAGATACATGTGACAGGTCCTGGTCTCTGCAAGCTGAGCAGACAGAACCTACATGACACTACATTCCCTTCACCTTCATGCATAACAGCACATCATCCAGTCAACCTGGAGGGCAGAGAGAGTGAGGACATACCTTACTAACAACAGTGTAGCAAAGGCAGATGTGAGAGGAAATCTCTGTGGCAACACACACAAAGCTCACATAACTCACAACTGACACATGCAATATGCATACTCAGCTCATGCTGTCATGAACATACATATTGTCTTGTATATACAACATTCATGAGGAAATGATCGCACACACCACATGTGAATAAACTCAATACGTGGCACTGGACAATAATGCATGCACGTTGACTCTCCCGTTGACGCCACACGGACTGTACCTACAGGCACATGAGTATTCAATCTGACATGGGCATATTCTATCCTGAGAGGAGGGAAAGTATGAAGAACTACAGAGAAAACTGTGCAGATAAGGCACTTACCTGCTCCTCTGGTGCACCACACACCTCCGCATATAAAGGTAGGACCTCAGTCACCAGCCTCTCCAACTCCTCTGGTGAGAAAGCAGGGGCCCTATCATCTGCTGACCTGGCATCATTGCTCCCAGAGGCGGTACACAGCAGGTCAGTAGTGACAGTGTTGCTAGCAGCAGTGTCAGGAGTCAGGTGAGGGATTTTGCAGAACATGGCTGTCCCGTCTGCCAAGTACACGGTCTTCACTGGTGGCAGACACAGCCATTGGTCTGCGACCGCCACTGACAACAACGTTAGCCTATGGCTGTGTCTGCCACGGTTGCAACCACCTACCAGCAGTCGTGCTTCGTTCCTAATTTCCAGTGGAGTAGGTCAGGCAGCTGTCATTTTAGTGGCATGAAATGCGGGTTTGGGTTATTAACAAGGCATCACACCTCAGAAAATGTTTAATTTTGCAAACTATTCTACTCATCTTGTCACGTAGGTCCTACTACGCAAACACAATTGTTACATGTTGCAGGGCACAGATGGCAATTTCCAGTGGGGCACAGTCTACCCCCATCAAAGGTAATTTTTGTGCTCGGGACATCCAGTCACATTCCGAGTGACATTTTGCGATGCACATTTTGGATTACATTACATGATGTGTACAAATGTGTGGGAAACCAAAAGGGTAGCATGGGACCCTTGTGTCATTAGCGGCTGTGATGTGCACTGCTTTCCATGTCCATCCCTTCTAAATAGTCTTGTCACATAAATCTTGTATGTTGCTGTGGACACAATGACTAATGTCAGAACTCATTTACCGTCACATATTGGTACCAAGAGAGAGGGAGGATGCAACAACCACCTGTCTACCGTACACTGCCAGACCTTTAGGCCATGGAAGAAAGGCATAACATCCTCTTGTATCGTCTGACTCAGCAAACAATAGTGATCCATGTCGTTAGTTGGAGGCAGACCTGATTCCAGCTATTAGTCATTCAAACAGCATACCACCCATTGTACAAGTCATGTCAGTGTTGTACTTTCTAGCTACAGGGTCCTTCCAACAAACTGGTGGTATATCCTAACCTATGTTCAGTCTGGTGTTGAGGGATGTCCTCTCTGCAATGTTGAAACACCTGGACAGCTACATGGGGATTTAGCCCATTTGAAGACTGACTTTTATCCTTTAGCACGCATCCCACAGGTGGTGGGAGCTAGTGAAGGCACACATTTTGGCTTGGTCGCACCGCATGCCAATTAACAAGTATACTCCAACTGAAAGTACTTCCATTCCATCAACTTCCAAGTTGTATGTTTGGTGGATCTCTACATTTCACATGTCTATGTCCATTTTTCTGGTTCAGTCCATGATACCTTCATTCTGCACAATTCACCAGCTGATGTCACAACTGTACCTAGAGAGGGCCTGGATGGTTGGTAAGTCACATCAGTCCTGTGTGTGTGTGTGTGCAATGTCTGGTGAGGATTTTCTAATAAGAAGGACTCATTGTTGCACATATCTCCCATTCCTTAACAGGAGACTCTGAGGAATCCAACTAGGCCAGGGGAAGTCTGCTTCAATGAGGGCCCATGCAAGAACAAGGCGGGTAGTGGAGTGGGCATTTGGGCTCCTGAAGGCCAGATTTAGGTGTCTGGACCGGACTGGTGGAGCACGTCTCTACTCACCCAGAAAACTGTGTAAGATCACTGTGGCCTGCTGCATGCTCCACAACATTGCCCTGAGAAGGAACCTCCCACACATCACAGAGGAGGAGTAGCCTGCAGTGTTACTGGGTGAGCCTTCTGAAATGCCAAGAGAGGCCCCAGCAGTCATGTCAGTCCCTGTACTACACTTAGGGGGTCATTCCGACCCCGGCGGGCAGCGGAAGCCGCCCGCCTGGCAGGAACCGCCAGAAGACCGTACCACGGTCAAATGACCGCGGCGGTCATTCTGACTTTCCCGTTGGGCCGGCGGGCGACCACCAGAAGGCCGCCCGCCGGCCCAGCGGGAAAGCCCCTTCAACAATGAAGCCGGCTCCGAATGGAGCCGGCGGAGTTGAAGGGGTGCGACGGGTGCAGTGGCACCCGTCGCGATTTTCAGTGTCTGCTAGGCAGACACTGAAAATCATTATGGGGCCCTGTTAGGGGGCCCCTGCACTGCCCATGCCTGTGGCATGGGCAGTGCAGGGGCCCCCAGGGGCCCCACGACACCCGTTCCCGCCATCCTGTTCCTGGCGGTTTTTACCGCCAGGACCAGGATGGCGGGAAGGGGGTCGGAATCCCCATGGCGGTGCTGCGAGCAGCGCCGCCATGGAGGATCCTTTGGGGCAGGGGTAAACCGGCGGGAAACCGCCGGTTGCCCTTTTCTGACCGCGGCTTTACCGCTGCGGTCAGAATTGCCCCTGAAGCACCGCCAGCCTGTTGGCAGTGCTTCCTCCGTCCCCGGACCTGGCGGTCCATGACCGCCAGGGTCGGAATGACCCCCTTAGTGTACAAATGTTATACTCTGAGGTGATTACACTTCAATTGGGAGTTGACAAACAAGAGTATTTTGAGAAGTGGAAACTGTGCTAGTTGAGTGGAGTGACAGTAACGGTGCGTGCTGGGAATTGTTGTCATGTCAGTGCCTGTACTACACAGACTATACAAATGTGATCCTTCCAGGTGAGTCCACAACAGTTGGCAGTTGACCAAAAAGGGTATTTGGACAGAGAAAACTGGGCTGGCTGAGTGAATTAACAGTGACAGAGTCTCCTGGCCTTAGCAGTCATGTCAGTCCCTGTAGTACACACAGTGCACAAATGTTATCCTCCCAGGTGAGTCTACTTACATTGAGAGTTGACAAAAAAGGTATTTCGATAAGACAAAACTGGGCTGGCTAAGTGGAGTGACAGTAACAGTTCTTGCTATGAGTTGTAGTCATGTCAGTCCCTGTATTACACAGACTATACAAATGTTATCCTACCAGGTGAGTCCACTTCAATTGCGAGTTGACAAACAAGGGTATTTGGACAAGAGAACATGCATGACAGCATTTTGTTGACATTTTAGTGTTGTGACTTACCAGAATCAACTCCCCTGGTATTCCTGTCAAGCCCTCAGGAAGCAGGATAGTCACAACCTTCTATTCCCAGGAATGGAGTTGTAATGGGGAGTGGGAGTGCCACCACCAGTCTTCTTGGCCTGTATCTGGTGCCTGGAGACCAGGGAACAGACCTTGCCCCCTGATGTCCTTCTTTGTGCGCAGGGTGGTGCCTAAGGCATTCACTCTGTTGTCAATCCTGTCCCACATTTCCATTTTCCTACTGAGAGTAGTGTGCTGGACTTGGGCTTCGTACAATTGTGGCTCTACTCTTATCATTCCATTCACCATGACTCAACTCTAAATCAGTGAAACAGGGATTTTCAGTACGTGCCACGGTGGTAAAAAAATAACCTATAGATTACGGTGACAATGACTTTCTCAAGTGGGGTTGTGCCAAATGTTGTAACTGGTCAAAAGTGTGTGCAGGGTGCGGTATGGGATGGTGAAAAGAAGAAAATGGTGCCTAGTATCTATGCAGTGTGGGAAAAAGTTGCTCTGTTCTGCTGTTTCTTGCTATGAAAATGGAAAGGTACTGTGGTGTGTGAAGGGATGTGTTTTACTGTGTGCTTTGCAGGTGTGTCGAGGGTGGCAATGTGTGTCAGCTTTGTTGTTTTCAAATCCATCCAATGTGCTGTTGTGTATTACTTTGGTGACAACGGACCACCGTGGTTCGGATGCACGTTGGGTGACCGCCATGGCTGCCTGCCACTGCGACTTTGCACTCGTAATACAGTCAGTGGTTGGTTGCGGGAATGTCGGTGCTGGAGTTCCAACCGCCTATTTCTGGGCCTCCGCATTGCTGGCGGTCTGCCTTTTTTGGTTGGCATTTGACAGACCTGCTTGCGTAACTCGTAATAGGGCAGTCTGGGAGACGGCCAACATTGCAGTAGTTTTGAGACTGCCAACATGGCGGCTTGGCGGTTTGACCGACAAACTTGTAATGAGGCCCTAAGTCTGAAACAAACAAAGACCTTAAGAGATAGCACATGTGGAATAAAGAAGACATTGGAGGCCAAGGGAAACCAACTAGCATTAGCTTTAGATTGGCAACACAAGAGAAAGTGGTCCGTACAAATTGCTAAAAAAAAATTCAATCCACTAGTTATAGTGAAGAGTGAATGTGAACACACCTTTGAGGTTAGAGAAAAGAGTGAATACTTTTTAGATAGATATGATCCTGTGATTCCTGGGGTATACTTTATTTATTAAAGGACGGCTTATTTAAAATTGCCCAGAGGATATATGGTACATGTTATTTAGGTATAGTATTTCTTAAGTTTTATAATGCTCGTGTATCGGAAATGAAATCTAGAAATAGGAGAAATGTTAGTGCTGAAGAAATGTTAGGAGATATTTTTGGTACATTGATTCTGTCTGTAGGTGTGATTCTGAATAATTTGAAAATCAGGACATTGTCTATGATAATGGATAAACTGGCAACGAGTACAGCAAATTCCTTATTGCTTGTGAATACTGAGATGATAGCGATAAGATCTATGGTTTTGCTGAACAGACTTGCTTTAGACCTTCTTCTTGCAAAGGGGGTGGAGTCTGATGGATGTTAAAAGTTCAACAATGCTATACTTTAACCCCAGACAAAAGTAGGGATTTAGAAAAATAAATTCAGAACATTACTAGCTTGAAGAAGGATTTGGAAAATTTGGAGGCAATAGGTGTATGGGAAGCTATTGGAGATAGGCTTGCTGCTGTAGGCAGATGGTTTGGAAACTTAGGAAGTGGAACTGTGGGATGAAAACTCAACATGCTTTGAAAAGAAAGAGAGCATTTGTGGACCTGGAAGAGAATTAGTGTAAACATTATGATGATGTGAAGCTCTACGAGGAGATTTAGATGGAAATTGATGAAAACTACAAGGTTTTAGTTGGCCTCATTAAAGAATTTTGATGACTAAATTCATCTTCAGAGGGGGGAATGGTAATGTCTAATTTTGGTTGCACCATAATGTGGTACAGAAGTGACATAATAATGTAATCAACAATACATATATTGTGTGCTTTAACTCTACTAATGTAAAGTGGAGCATATAAATCGTAATACTGAAGGTACATTCACAGTAGATTAGAAGTTCATATATATTTGTGTTTTGATGTTTGATTTTACAATGAATTATAGAACTCATGCACGTTTATTACATTCATGACTATGGTTTCATGGGGAAACTGATTACAATCATGTTTCATTTATAATTCTTGTTTCCATTCATAATTGTAAAATGTGCCTATAGTCATGTATTTTGAATGTGCATTTGGACACCATATTAAGTTAGCATAACCACAAGCCTGAAACATTTTGATTCTTGTGTTTATGGATCAAATCTGTTTATTGGTATTTAACATACATGAACCAAATACAAAGCTCTGTACCTACATCCAGTTCAGTCGGCTGTCAAAATAGCACATTATCCCTTTCCTCACATGTCAGAGGGCGGCCCATCAGTGAGTATGGTTGACATAGGTAGACTTACTTCCTCCACCCAACCGCCCTCCCCTAGGGGCCTATAGCCATGGCATAGATGATATGACAGTCCGGTCCAAGGTAGAGCTAAAAACGACAAACAGACAAAAACACAAATACATAACTGTGCTTCCCCCCGCCATCTCCCGGCGTACCACCCCCTTCCCGTCCCCACCCCTCATGTCCTGGCTCCCTCGTTCAAAACCTCTGTCCCCGGCCCTCTCCACTCATCAGGTGTCTCGAATCAGCCCCAGGACCTTTAAATATGCCGGGCAAGTCAGCTTGTTAAATTCCGTGGACAAAATCTGAATGAACGGTCTCCATAGAATACAAATGTCTCCCGCCCGCTGCCTGGACGTCAGTGTTAGTTTCTCCATTGCCAGGATGAACCAAAGCTTGTGCAGCCAAGAGGTATAATTCGGCAGCCTGTCAAAGCCCCAGAGAGCTAGGTTCGCCTGCAGCGCAGCATTAAGGGTCAGGGCCATCTGCCGCCCTCTCTACGAACGAAGAGGGAAAGTGAGAGGGTTGGGTAAACCCAAAATAACATATGACGGCAATCTAGGAATCTCTATCTGGAATACTCTGTCTATGTCATCTAGATACCATTCCAGTACCTCTGTAACTTGGGGCAGTGCCAAAGTAGGTGTATAAGTGTACAATTCCGATATCGCCCGCTTGTCATCCTTTTTACCAGAAGCCATTTCTGAAACGGTGTAAGCGGTCTATCTATCAAAGGCCGATTCGCTGGGAGAAGGGCCCAATGCCGGACCTGATAGTACAATAGCCTATCTGCCTCTGTCAGCCCATATGTCTCCCTCATCTGGTCAAAAGAGATTACTCTGTCTGCATCGAATAAGCTCCCTCCCCTTTTGCAGCCCCCTTCATACCAATGGTGAAAATGCTCCACCTGTAGACCTGGGACAAAGTCGGGATTCTCACAGATCGGTGACATAGGAGATGGGAATGTCATCAGACCGTGCTTCTTCGCCACCAAATCCCACACCCGAAGCGTCACGCCTGTAATCGGGGAAGAATAAAGCCCCGGAGCTCTTTGTCTATGCATAAGCCAGGGCTCCTTCCAAATGTGAGACCCAGCGACCGCCTGGTCCATAAATCACCAGTGCTTTTCAGTGAGCGGATGGCTCCACTCCAGCAGAAGGCGCAGCTGAGCGGCTTCTAAATACCTCAGTAGGCAAGGGACCGCCAGTCCTCCCTCCTCCTTAGGACGGTACAAGGTGCTCAGCGGAATCCGCACCGGTTTCCCATCCCATGTAAATTTCAGGATCGCTGACTGGAGTGTCGCTATAGTGTGGGGCAGCGGAGTCAGAGGAAGCGTTTGAAACACATAAAGTATTCACAGCAGTACTGTCATCTTCACCGCAGCGACTCTGCTGAACCAGCAGAGCTTCTGTTTCCCCCATTTCCCGAGGTCCCGTAAAATCTCCAGAGAGAGGGAAAAATAGTTCAGGCTAGAAGTCTTTTCCACCGAAGTTGCCAATTCAATACCCAGGTAAGGTACATGCAACGCTGACCAAATAAAGGGATAGCGAGACCTTAGACTCTCCTCATGCTCCGGGAGGGTTGACAAACTTAACACTTGCGACTTCTGCATGTTCACTTTAAACTCAGAGACCCCGCTAAATGTGCTAAGGGCTTCCATGGGGGCCGGTAGCGAGACCATGGGCTCTGCCAAAGTGAGAATCACATCATCCGCATACAAACTAATGAGGTGATAGTCTCCCCCAAATTTGACACCGGAGACATGAGAATTATCGCGAAGGCGCTGAGCGAGAGGCTCCATGTAGAGTGCAAACTACAGAGGGCAGAGCGGACACCCCTGTCGTGTCCCCCGACCTATCGGAAACGGCAATGACAGAGTCCCATTTAGATTCTTGTGTTTAACCTTCAATGTGGAGTTTTTCTCGTGTTGCAATATTTTTTCTTAATAGGTGTGTCTGTGTGATTCTACAGGTAATGAAAGGCATGTGTGTATTGAAGATTGTGGGGTACGGGAGGATACTTAGGCAATGACAACGGAGAGCTAACAAACTGAGCAGAGAAGGCTCCTGTTTATATAGCAGACACTAAGAGACATTCAAGGCCATCCTTATGTCCAATTCATTATATGTGAGGATTGATGGGAGTTGCCAACTTCAACTGTGCAAGGAAGATGGAAAACTATTGCCGTGGATGACATGGACTTCTTAAAGGTTCTGCAGGTTTAATTGGTATTCACCTATTTAGACAAGAGCAAATTACCCTGATACTTTGAGGGGCACAGACCTCTCTATTCTTTATTCCTTTGTGAAGCTGCTATGCATCACCTCGCTATCAGAACTTCTAGTGAGGTTTCGGCTATGCTGACACATTCCTAAATTTCCTGAGACTTAATAATGACTTCCCTATTACTTAGTTTGGGGTACTTAGATTAACGTAGATTCTCCAGTGATTAGGCAGGTAGACAGCAACCTAAATACATCAGATTATGTTTCCAATCTTTTGTATTGCTTCAACTGAAACTATGGTATGCCTAATGCTTATACCATTTAACCCTATTCAATAATTTGCTTTCCCTTTTGTGATATTGTACTTAGATAGCATGTTCTTGAGATTCATATACATTAGTGTGGCTCTTAATATGTAATTCATTTTTTTAATTGTATCCTCCACCTCCTGGATATAATGTATGACCAAATAAGTTACACTATCAATTAAATTTTAAGGTTGACTTTAACTCTTCTTTACTTCTCAAGCACCCTAAAATGGTCTATCGGAAGAAGAAACATAACAAAATGGGCCCGAGCATCATTACTTTAGTTTTCTTCCTGATTACTGTCCTTGACTGGTTTATACACAAATCGTTTTCCAAGGCATGTATACGATTGTTCCATGAAAAGAGTTAGAAATTGAGTCTTTGGTTGGCAGTCAGGTTACCCCCTGTCCAAGCAAGGACCCTCACACTAGTCAGGGAAATGGAGAAACACACTTAGATAACACCTGTTTACCCCCTTGGTAGCTTGGCACAAGCAGTTGGCTTATCACAGAAGCAATGTGTAAAGTATTTGTACCAACACACACACTACTACAGTGAAACCACTACAAAATGGGCACCACACTAGTTTAGACAAATAGGTAATATTTATCTAAGTCAAAGAAGACCAAAACAACAAAAATCCAACACACACAAGTTAAAATATGAATTTTCAAAAGAATTAGCGTTTTACTCCATAGAAAACAATGGAAACGTTGATTTTGCACATCGTACCTGCTTAGCGTCAAAAATGAAGCTGCAAGGGCGAGCGTGCATCGGAAAAAGCAGCGATGCATCGATTCCTTCCGCACAAGGGAGGCAGTGCATCGTTTTTTCTCCGGTCGGGTCGGCAATCCATCATTATTTTCTCCCCCAAGAGAGCGATGTGTTGATTTCGGGATGGGGCATCTCAGACCCGTGCAATCAGGTTGACTTTGATGTTCAGGGATGATGAGTGGAAAATCCGGTCGCACGGTGATAGAAAACCGCACGGCATGGGGTTTACATCGTTATCAACACCCGCAAGTTGGTGATGCAGGTGGAGGGTCGTTTCTCAGCCGCGTTACAGATGGTGCATCGTAAATTTCCCCTCCATGGAGTTTTGTTTGTGGATTTTCAACTCTTGTCTGCCAACTTCACCTTTCCCTGGCCCTGGGACTGGATAGGATACCACTTGGCAGGGCAGCAGGAGTCTCAGCATAGAGTCCAGATGTTAGCAGAGGAAGTCTTTGATGGCACTGAGACTTCAAAACAGGAGGCAAGCTCAGCTCAAGCCCTGAGAGATTCTTCACAAGCAGGAATATACCACAACGTCCATCCTTTGCCCCTTTACACAGGCAGAAGCAGCAACTGCAGGATAGCCCAACAAAGCACATTGACAGGCAGGGGTAGCACTTCTGCTCAGCTCTTTAGCTCTTCTCCTTAGAAGTGGTTCCTCTTGAATCCAGAAGTGATCTAATTTTCAGATGTTTTTGATCCAATACTTATACCCCTTTCTGCCTTTGAAGTAGGCCTACTACAAAGGAAAGTCCCTGTTGTTCACAAGATCCTGCCTTGCCCAGGCCAGGCTCCAGACATATACCAGGGGGCTGGAGACTCCATTGTGAGAGGGCAGGCACAGCCCATTCAGGTTAAGTGACCACTCCTCCCTCACCTCTAGCACAGATGGCTAATCAGGATATACAGGCTACACCCCAGCTACCTGTGTCCCATTGTCTACAGGGGATTCACAAACAGCACAGCTGTCAAACTGGCCCAGACAGGCAATCCACAAACAGGCAGAGTCAAAGAATGATTTAAGCAAGAAAATGACTATTTTCTAAAAGTGGCATTTTCAAACTAACAATCTGAAAACCAACTTCAGTAGAAGATGTATTTTTAAATTATGAGTTCAGAGACCCTAAATTCCATATTTCTACCTGCTCTCAAGGGGGATCTACACTTTAAAGTTATTTAAAGGCAACCCTGTGTTAATCTATGAGAGAAATAGGCCTTGCAACAGTGAAGACTGAATTTAGCACTATTTCACTGTTAGCTCATGTAACACACAGCAGTACATGTCCCATTTTTACCATACTCTACACCATGCCCATGGGACTACCTAGGGCCTACCCTAGGGGTGCTTACATGTATAAGAAGGGAAGGTTTAGGCCTGGCAAGTGGGCACAAGTTGAATTGGCAGTTTAAAACTGCACACACACATTGCAGTGGCAGGTCTGAGCCATCTTTACAGGGCAACCAGTGCTGCAGGTCCACTGGTAGCATTTGATTTACAGGCCCTGAGCACCTCAAGTGCACTTTACTAGGAACTTACTAGTAAATGAAATATGCCGATCATGGATAAGCCTGTTACACATATATTTTACATAGAAGCACTTGCACTTTTGTCATGGTTAGCAGTCGTAACGTGCCCAGATATCAAAAACAGCAAAAAGAGAGTCCAGCACACATCAACAACCTGGAAAGCAGAGGCAAAAAGTTTAGGGGGGCCCACACCAAGGATGACAAGTGTAGCAAAAAGAAACAAAACCCAGCAACTCAGAAACATTTCTTCCCTTTTCATTTGGGTTAACTTTTTATCCCCCATCCTTTGCAGAGAGTGCCAGCAAAAACTAGGGTTTCAAATTCAGATTTCCCAGTGATAGATTCTTTCTAATGTTTATTTATGTGTATTTATGCAATCATTTGCTCTTGCTGTTTTTACGTCTGCTTCTTTGGTGAAGCTCACAGGTAATAATTTAATGAGCTAAAACTTACAAACATAATTTGTGCATGTGTATATCTGCATGCAGTAGCACATTCCTTCATGACCTACTGAGTTTGCCAATTACATTTATATTTTCTTCCAACAGGAGATCAAGCAATCAAGCTAATATGTAGTAGGGAGGGGCTAGTGAAGTACCTAACTCCAGGTACATGACACAGGAGAATGTGGAAAAAATAATTATATTTTGTTTCTGATTTACAGAAATCATAAAGAAGCAGAATAACTATTATAGCAGCTATTCTGTAAATGCTTGTTCCACCTCCCAAACATTATCTAATGACAGATGGAGGAATTGAAGTAAAATCCAAGCTGTAATACTGAACGTCAGTCAAGGTACTTTTTAAAGGCCACGGGCATCAATCCAACACCGCGCCATGATCCCTTGGTTTGAAGTAATATCCTATGTGTATTACTGAACGTACTGATGTAGGTCCTCTACCAAAGGAATCAGTTAGTGGTGTGAGGCTGGTGAGTATGTTCCTGGTTCGTTCTGAACGTGTTGCATTGCTGAACGTGAGCCCAGGTAACTTGCAAAGAACATGGACAACACTTCACCAGAATGTCTTAATTCTTTAACCACCCTATCCCCATTTTAGCCCCTAAACAGCCTTTTGTAATCCTGGGGGGATTCTTGGCCAGTTTATGGCAAACCACATAAGAGCCCTCCTAACTTTTTGCCTTTCTTCCTTCATCCCCCCTGAGATGAGTGGTAACAATGAAATTGACATGGTAATTAACAGCAAGCAAACTATAGGAGATGATGTCCCCACTATGACCTCAGTGTTAAAGGGTAGAGCGTGTCCTAGACCATTTATTGTAAAGTCTGCTTTATTGTGATCAAAGGCATCTTTTGTAAGGGCCCCTAACACCATGTCAGTGGTTATTTAGAAATATATAGACTAGGGCAACTCTATCTGGTGTGTACTGGTTTACCTCTTGTGACTCGAGAAGGTCTCCCAGTGAACAAGTGAGTTGGATTCTAGCACATCTTTACGGAACAGGAGTTGATGGTGGTACTTTTGTATGTTACCCTTGGTATTCAGTACGACTTTATAAAAAGCCAAGGTTCTAGGCTTCCAACCAAAAAAGGATGTTGTGAACACACTTGAGTGAATCAACTTTCTTCTCATTTTTCAAGTGAATTCCCAAGAGAGTTTAAGCAGCTCTTTTTTTAAATAAATTTCATAATTGGACTAAGGGATATGCAGTCTTTGCAGTTTTTTCCTGTTCGCTTTATCCATTTTCCTTTCTGAAGTATATACATTTATTACTTTTGTTCATAAGTATAGCTTTTGTTTGTATACTGTTACCGAAGTTAACCCCTTCTGTGCCTTGGACGAGGTGATCTCGTCCTGCACCCGGGAACAGGGGTCAGCGCTAGCGCTCCCCCCCATGAGCCCCCCCCCACCCACACCCCCGTTACGTCAGCGCGCATCGTGCTCTGATTGTCACAGAGGCCTCCTCCTTCGCGCTGGAAGCTCAGCTTCCAGCGCTCTCGGAAGAGAAATGCAAAGCATTTCTCTTCCAATCACGTGGAGGAGGCCGGAGAGGCTTCAAAGGGAAGTGCCCTCAAGGCACTTTGCAAAAAACACCTCTTTTTTCTGTCAAAAAATGGGATGTGTCCACGTTGTGTTTTGGGGCATTTCATTTTGCGGGTGCTAGTCCTACCCACACAAGTGAGATCATTTTTATCAGGAGACTTGGAGGAACATAGAATAGCAAAACAAGTGTTATTGCCTCTTGTCTTTCTCTACATTTTTTCCTTCCAAATATAAGAGAGTGTATAAAAAAGACGTCTATTTGGGAAATGCCCTGTAATTAACATGCTAGTATGGGCATCCCGGAATTCAGAGATGTGCAAATAACCACTGCTCCTCAACACCTTATCTTGTGCCCATTTTGGAAATACAAAGGTTTTCTTGATAGCTATTTTTCACTCTTTATATTTCAGCAAATGAATTGCTGTATACCCGGTATAGAATGAAAACCCACTGCAGGGTGCAGCTCATTTATTGGCTCTGTGTACCTAGGGTTCTTGATGAACCTACAAGCCCTATATATCCCCGCAACCAGAAGATTCCAGCAGACGTAACGGTATATTGCTTTAAATAATCTGACCTTGCAGGAAAAAGTTACAGAGTAAAACATAGAGAATAATTGCTGTTTTTTTACCTCAATTTCAATATTTTTGTTTTTCAGTTGTTATTTTCTGTAGGGAACCCTTGTAGGATCTGCACAAATTACCCCTTGCTGAATTCAGAATTTTGTCTACGTTTCAGAAATGTTTAGGTTTCTGGGTTCCAGCATTGGTGTCATGCCCATTTCTGTCACTGACTGAAGGAGGCTGAAAGCACAAAAAATCTTAAAAATGGGGTATGTCCAAGAAAAAGGCAAAAATTGTGTTAACAAATTGGGTTTTCTGATTCAAGTCTGCCTGTTCCTAAAAGCTGGGAAGCTGGTGATTATATCACTGCAAACCCTTTGTTGATGCTATTTTCAGGGAAAAAACCACAAGCCTTCTTCTGCAGCCCCTTTTTCCCATTTACAAAAAAAAAAAAAAAAATCACTGTATTTTGGCTAATTTCTTGGCCTCCTTCAGGGGAACCCACAAAGTCTGGGTACCTCTAGAATCCCTAGGATGTTGGAAAAAAAGGATGCAAATTGGGCATGGGTAGCTTATGTGGACAAAAGTTATGAGGGACTAAGCAAGAACTATTCCAAATAGGCAAAAAAAGGCCTGGCACAGGAGGGGGAAAAGGCCTGGCAGCGAAGGGGTTAAGAAAATGTATACAAGTATACACATTCAACAATACCCCATTATAGACTGAAAAAACAACAAAAACATTATTTTGTTGAAGAAGAAGAAATTTGACCAATTTCGGTCCAGCCACACTGCCCACATGAAAGTGTTTTCTCAACGGGGCACTAATTACAGTCTGTATTGGGCGCAAGCATTTTACAATTACTAATTTCCACCATGCCCAACATGCATGATGCTGCCTAATTTGTTTACATTTATGTTAAAGTGTAGATTATTTTTTTTTAAAAACTAGAACATACTTCATGAATTTTTGCTTTCAATGGTTATAAGAACGGTACAATCAAAATGAGGCATTCGTTTACTTCTGACTGTTTATGTTTTACATGTCCTGGTAGTGAAAAACACTCCACACAGTTTTTCACTACAGCAAGGTCTATCTCTCCCATAGGATTACATTGGAATTACCTTCTAACATCTTGTAAGTAAGTGTAATTAACAATCTGGAAGAGATACGTTTGTTAAGTGTGGTGTTTCTGGATTCATAAACAAATTACAACTTTTGATGAAGTTGGATTTGAAATTGCAGTTCTGGAAATGCCACTTCTAGAAAGTTGGCATTTTATTACTTTAGCCATTATTGCCTAGTGCCTGTCTCCGATACATGTCTGGGATTGGGGTAACAGCTGGACTTTGTGCATTCCTTTTGGACAGTCACCCAAAAAGTGCTTATATGTGACTGGTGGGCCATCATCATCCTGATGGGCCATTCTAGGCAGGATGGTAAGGAGCAGCTGAAACTTATGACTGAATAGGCAGTGTCCGTCCCCACACAAAGGGCTGCATACCCCTTGTAGTGTTTCTGGAGCCAGGGCTGGAAGGGAGGACCTTTGTGCACTTCAAAGACCTTTCTTTGAAGTGTCTCCCACTTCAAAGGCACAACTGGGTTTTAGTACTGGACCTCTGACACCAGCACTCAGTACACTTCTGGTGCTGTGGATACTCCGCCAGGAAGAAGGACTGCTGTGCTGCTACAAAGATTGCCACTCCGCTGAGCTGCTACTCTGCTGTATTACTCCTTTGCTGTGCTGGCCACCTACTTGCTCTTACCACTCTGAACCCAGAGTAACTGCAAGGGCTAGCTGACTGGTCCCCTGTTTTCTGAAGTCTCTTGGACACAAAAGACTTCATCTTGCTCTGCTACAGCACCTGGATTTGCTTGCTGCACGTCTTGCCCTGCCAAGTGATGTCAATCCAGACCTGTGCCCTTGGAAGGGGGTATTAAGTGCTGCTTCAACCAGAACCCAGGCATCCTTATCCAAACCCAGACCATTTTCAACTCTGCGTGAGTCCAAACCAGTGCATCCTCATCATTGCATGTAGCTGACCTGGTGCATTGCCTTCAGAATCAGTGTATTACCTTCGGAAACAACACATCTCCTACTGCAGCAGCAGTAGCCTTGCATAGCAAACAGGACCAGCGTATCCATTTGGAACCAACACATCAACACAGCTGCATGGAAAAAATTGACACATTTCGTCTCCTGTGTCACATCCCTCTGGCTGCACCTTGCATCTTCGATGATGGGAATGCATGGCAGATCAAGGTCATTTTGATTAGCGTGCCCAAATGGGTGCCTATATCCAGCTTGCGCTTCTTTTCGGTCAGCTCAAACTTTTGACTTTCCACCAGTCCAGCAAGAACAGCTATCCCATTTAAGCACTGATTGTCTCTAAGTGAAATTTTACATTTATTATTTAAAAATTCAAATCTCGACTTCCACTTTTTTAGTTTTTTGTC
Source organism: Pleurodeles waltl (assembly GCF_031143425.1). NCBI lineage: Eukaryota > Metazoa > Chordata > Amphibia > Caudata > Salamandridae > Pleurodeles > Pleurodeles waltl. The sequence continues at coordinate 398,973,170 of NC_090439.1, forward strand.
ATTTTGGTCCTGATTTATCTATTAAAGTAAACTCTATGTTTCTAACCTAGTGTGGATTATTTCTGTGAGTTTTTTCACTGTTTTACTGTTTGAAGTGTTGCATAAATACTTTACATCCGTGCATCTTAAGTTAAGCCTGTTTGCTGTGTGTAATATTAGATATAAATAATGTGAGATTTTTCTGTCATATTTTATGTAATTTATTTGTAAGTTTAAAAAGTACATTTTATGTATGCACCATAACAATAGTTTTTAGCAAAGCTAACAAATGTAGAGTATTAATTTTAAACGTATTTCTAAATTTAGCTTATGGAGTCATTATGGTATATAGGGCCTCATTACGAGTCTGGAGGTCTATAGACCGTCAGACTCACAAATAGTGGTCGGACCACTGCCAGTGCAGTGGTCCGAGCACCTCATCACAACCCTGGCAGTCAGGCCACCTGGAAACTGCCAGCTCCGCCAGGATTGGAGATCCCAGCTGTCCGGAGGTGGCGGCGGTCCATAATCTGCCAGGTCGGCTCTGCTGGCAGCGCTGCCCTGGGGATTACGACCCCTTTCCCTGGCAGCAGTTTTATGGTGTTACCACCACCATGAAAAAGCTGGTGGAGAACAGGTGCAGGGGGCCCCAGCGGGGCTGCTAAACTGCCCATGCACTTGGCATGGGCAGTGCAGGGGCTCCCCTGTCCAGCACCGTTGCAATGTTCACTGTCTGCTTTGCTTTGCAGACAGTGAACATTGTGATGGTGCTGGGGCACCCTGCATGCTACAGCATCGCCGCTGGCTCGATTGCGAGCCGGAGACCATGCTGTAGCATGTTTCCCACTAGGCAAGCGGGCGGAAACTCAGGTTTCTACCAGCTGACCTAGTCGGAAACTCTTAATGGGGCCAGCGTGGAGGTAGCCTGTGTGGTGGTAACCTCCCCGTCGGAAGTTCGGAGGACAGTGAAAACTGTCTGCCGAAATTATAATGAGCCCCATATTATGTAAGGATTAAATTTCTACAATTGTTTTTACATTTTTTATTATTATTTAGCAGCTATAAGAATTCATGTTTAGAACAACTGCGTTCAGCATTAGATATAAATTTGCCCCTAAATATTTTTACTTTCTCTAATGTTCGTAGAAGTGGAGTTAGACAGCTACCTCAGTACCCCAAGACAGATGCACTTACCCGATTGCTGAGTGTTGGTAGGACTGAAGTTAAAATAATAATCTGCCCCAGCCCAGTTATAAGCACTCATATATCATAAAATCAATCCCTTATTTCATCAATATTTTATTATATATATGCAAAACACACTACTTTTGTAGAAGACATTTCTAACATAGGTAAATTGTTTACTGCTCATATTTTGGTAGAATATATTTTCACGTTGATATACTGGTGCATAAATATTTTTGCAGTGTGGATATTTAGGACTGCAACGACTTAACAAGACTTAGGCAGGCTGTAAAATCCTAAACAACTATGTATCAGTTTCATATCTTTTTTTTCTTAAGCAAAATATAAAAAAAGAAAACCATTAAACTATTACAACTCCAAAATCATTTGGGGAATAATAGCTTCCTTCTTGTCCTACAATCAGGTTTCAGCCGGGGAAGAAGCCAGAATCAGGTCTAATAATTATCAGTGAAGGGATATTTTTTGCTGTACCTTGAACGAACCAGCAACACTGATCCTCTATGACTGTTCGCCAGCACCAACATGGTGGACAATCGTATCCTTCAAATTCAGCTGAAAAATTGGGCAGAAGTGCCGTGATCCTCTATTGACTGGATGAGGATAAGATTAATACAGTAGAAAAGAAAAAATGAAAACAGTCCAGATGGACTCATAAGAGTCCATCTGAAAACCAATACTGTATGAGGTCCACAGTGTGTAATGCAGTCAATGATCTAATTCAAGGTTTATATGCACCCTCACACTCAGGTTATATACATCTATCACCTCCAGGTAGAGACATACCCTGATGATTCCAAGATCTTTACTTCAACTGGACAGTGACAGTATTAACCTCTGCAATATCACAAGTAGACTAGATCACATATGTTCCTGCATAAAGGACAATTTCCTATGTCTCAACAGGCATAAAATAAGAGTACACCTTAAACTGCTCCTACCTTCCATCTGGCCTTTGGGGTTAGGGCAACATTTGTTCCTGAAAAAGAAAAGTGAAAATCGTGGAACCATTATTGATACTAAAATGCCGTGCATTCCTCATATCAACTGATTTAGCAAAAACTCTAATACGGTGTATGCTCACAAAAATCCACCTTCTCCTTCACTCCTCCCATTTTATTGAACTGACAAGGGCATTAACAACCTGAAGGTTCGATTACTGCAATAATATCTAGGCTGGCATTAGAAAATATCCTAAAAAATCTCAGAATGTATTAATATCATCACGCCTGCCTTGAAGTGCCTTTATTTGGATAAGGGCCTGTTATTCCACCACAGGGGCACCCTAGCACCTGTTGATTTATCACACTCTGTCCCTGAGCTCTGTGTCAACACCCAAAGTAGTTAAGCTAACAACTGATGAGAAGAATAAAGGGGACATGGGAATGGTATGAAATAAGAGAACAAGTGCCAGAAAGACTATAGGAGATTTGTTGGTTGTCACAGAAGCCAAAACTGCTATGTGATGGAATGCGATTGATATTGCTTATGGCAGTGCTTAATTTGTAAATAAAAAGGTGCCGGTGCCCAAAGCCCTCCTCTATTAAACACACAATGTGGGAACACAGAATACTGAGGCGGTGTAATCCTGAAGGCACCTCGGTCCTCTTCAATCAATATAAAGCCTCTTGCTGGCCTTCAGCTCACTCTTGCAGCTTTCTACTTTCTCCCTTTGGGACGTTTATTAGTTTTCACCTTCCTCCGTCTTTCCCATATGTGTCTTTTGCTCGCAGGAAATGCTTTAGGCAGAAAAATAATCCCCGGCCCTCAAAAATTACTGCCGGTGCTCAGCACCGGAAACAACAAGCACAAATTAAGCACTGGCTTATGGATAGAAACAATAGGAAATATGTATACTTATAACTCGTTTGGTTCATGGTCCTAAGCTTTACATTTTCCTAGCCCTTCTGTTATAAAATATACCTAATTTTATTTGTACAACTTTTTTATTATTATTTTTTTTTCTTTTCAAGGGTCAGTAGCCTGGCCGCAATTCGGCGGACCTGCAAAACCATAAAACTACTTTGAGCAAAAGTGCATTTCTTCATTTGTCACGTTTGATCTCGTGACCTATCTGTAGTTCAGTCCTTGGACTGATGAACTTCTATGCTCACTAGCTGCTTCAGGCTCAATCATAAATTAGCTCTTATAATATGATCAAACTAGAGGCTAAAATTGCCTTTTCAGTTGTTTTGTTAGCCTCATACAATTGCCAGGTGATAACGTTTGTCACAAGTAAAGTTTGTAGTTCTAGCTCTGAACTGCTAGTAATGTGCCCTCGAAGATGAGTTCAGCATCAAACATAGGTAAAGAACATTTAAACAACCACATATGCTCTTGTTTTCCAATCCATATATATGCTCACAATGAAAGGAGAGGTGTGCTTACAACGATAAGACAATCTCTTGGTTTGTCTTCCTACAAAATAACACCACTGTGCCAGAGTCTGTTGTTTTTCCAGCTGGCTTTTCTGAATAATGTTCTTTCTGGCCCTACACCAAGATGTGCTTGCTTCTTCCTGTCCAGGAACACTTCACCCTAGATCTTTCTAGAGCTGGTCTCTTGACGCTTTCATACAACAGCCTTGACCAAGATGGCTGCTGATGAATAATGCATTTGTTTGCGCATTAGTAAGTACTTGTTTGTGTGTATAAATCTGTGTGTTTGTGTATAAATGTGAGCATGATTGTATGGGAGGGTGTCTTGGTGCTTTAGTATTTGTGAGGGTTTGCACGTGAGTTTATATATGTGTATAAGAAGGACTTTGTAAGAATATTTAGGGATCTGGCATTGTGTATGAGTGAGGGAATCAGTGGTTCATATCTTGAATGTGTGTATGCCTTTGTGTGTGTGCTCATGGGTGTGCATGTATCAGTGCTTAACTTGTGCTTGTTGTTTCCGGTGCTAAGCACCGGCACTTATTGTTGAGGGCTGGCGCTTATTCTTCTACCTCAAGCATTTACTGCGAGCAAAAGACACATATGGGAAAGTCGGAGGAAGAGAAAAACGAAAAAGCGCCACAAAGGGGAAAAGCAGAAAGCGGCAAGAGTGATCTGAAGGGACAGAGAGTGGCTTTAAATAGATTGAAGAGGCCTGAGATGACTTCAGGATTAGGGTCCCCCGGTATTCCGTGCTCGCACCTTTAATTGCAGCCGTGGGTTTAAGAGGAGGACTTTCAGCACCGGCACGTTTTAGTTTACAAATTAAGCACTGGCATGTGTGTATGTGTGATGATGGGTAATGCCACCTGTTTTCTGTGTTTCTGCACAGGGCCGCAGACACGAGGGCCCAACATGGGCTAGTCCAGCCCATATTCAGGGCCGTATTTATACTTTTTTTGCGCCGCATTTGCGTAGTTTTTTGACGCAAAAACGGCGCAAACTTGCAAAATACCATTGTATTTTGTAGGTTTGCGCCGTTTTGCGTCAAAAAGCGGCGCAAATGCGGCGCTAAAAAAAGTATAAATATAGGCCTCAGTCTGGCCATCTAAACTCGAGCCGAATATGATACCTGAGTTTTGAATATTTTCCATTAGATTTCCTTTCCCTTTGATTTCCTTCGTTATTAGGCAAGAGTGTCTCAAACAGCAGCATTCCAATGGAACGTGTCTGAGAACCTCTGAGCTTGTCTGGCACCACACCTTCATCTGGTGGGTAGCATGCAATGGCAGCAGAGCTGGGTAGTGACGCCAGGGCTGATGGGATCACGCTCGCCTGCTTTCAGCTTCATTCTTTACTTTGCTGGTTATGCCTAGTTTGCAACGAGACAGAGCAGCAGCACAACTGCAAGTGAATGATTAGTTCAGGCCAGTGGCGTAGCGTGGGTTGTCAGCACCCGGGGCAAGGCAAGTAATTTGCGTGAGTGAGCCAGGCAGGGGCAGAGAGCTGCGAGTGCGAGCGAGCCCCCCCCCAGATGTTGCGCCCGGTGCGGCCGGCCCCCACTGCACCCCCCACGCTACGCCACTGGTTCAGGCAGTTGGCTGTAGCCGGTTTATTGACTCACACCCCTATTTTAATCCTCACCATGCCAAATGTGATTGGAGGTATGTCTTGGTCAGGCCTGCATGAGTTCAAACAGCAAGCCCAGGCGCGGTACGTAGGCAGTAGTATTGGTAGGTAAGGAGAATCCAGTAAATGCAGGAGTTTGGAAATCTGCTATGTTTACAATAAATAATTTAACTCAAAAAGAAAGTGTAAATGTCTCGTTTGAGACAAAATCTCTCCACACAATTATCTGCTGACCATGAGCAGAGCTGGCCACTTTGCAGATGCAGAGAGAGAAACACTGAGGGGCATATTTATACTCTGTTTGTGCCGGATTTGCGTCATTTTTTTTGACGCAAATCCGACGGAAAGCTAACTCCATATTTATACTTTGGCGTTAGACACGTCTAGCGCCAAAGATCTTGGAGTTTGCGTAATTTTTTAGCGTGGACACCTACCTTGCGTTAATGATATGCAAGGTAGGCGTTCCCTTCTAAAAAATGACTCCAAGGCCTGTGCGCCTTATTTTAACTCCCGTGCAAAAATGGCGCACGGGAGTGGGCGGGTCAAAAAAAATGACATCCAGCCGCTTTTGTGTCATTTTTTAACGCCTGTTCAGGGCAGGCGTTAAGGGACCTGTGGGCTCGGAAGGAGCCCAGAGGTGCCCTCCCATGCCCCCAGGGACACCCCCTGCCACCCTTGCCCACCCCAGGAAGACACCCAATGATGTAGGGACCCATCCCAGGGAACTTAAGGTAAGTTCAGGTAAGTATTTTTTTTGTGGTTTTTTTGTGGCATAGCAGGGCCTGATTTGTGCCCCCCTACATGCCACTATGCCCAATGACCATGCCCAGGGGACATAAGTCCCCTGGGCATGGCCATTGGGCAAGGGGGCATGACTCCTGTCTGTGCTAAGACAGGAGTCATTTCAATGGGGGATGGGAGTAAAATAAATGGCGCAAATCGGGTTGAGGCCAATAATTTGCCTCAGACCTGACTTGCCCCATTTTTTGACGCCCAAGCTCCATTTTCCCCTACGCCGGCGCTGCCTGGTGTGGGTCATTTTTTTTTACGCACACCAGTCCGCAGCGCCTGCTATTGTCATTCAATAAATAAGGCGCCCGCATGGCGCTTTGGAATGGCGTTAGCCGGCGTTCAATTTTTTTACACTCAACTGCGTTGGCGCAGTTGTGCGTCAAAAAGTATAAATATGGCCCTGAGTGCCTTTCTGGCATAAGATAGAGTTACTTTGATGAATTAGTTGTGTTCGTGATTAAACAATCTTTTAACACTCTTCAATAACTGTGATCTTCGTGACCTATTAGAAACCATTGTTAACCCATTATAATGTAGGATCAAGGCCAGTAGTTATTCAGAAATTTTGCTTTACAAGTATGAATAACATGTGTTTCAGAAGTGCCTTTTTAAAACTATTTATATTTGTGAACATTCAATGCATATGAAACAGGTGGTATCTAAACACAAAACAATACACTACTGCAAGTCCACAACACATTTGAAGACCAGAGAACAAGAAAGGGCTGTTAAATCTCAGGTGCACACCTAAATGTCACTGATGCTGTGTTTGTGAAATGTTGCCAGTCCTCGTTTTGGTTGGCTTCGATGTGCACATCAATGTTTTAAATGGTGGGTTCGTCAGGTGTAACTTGCTAAGTGTATTTGGAGTGGAAGGTGAATTCACACAACAAACCCTAAAAACAACATCACTGTAGCAGAACCTTAACTCCCTCAGGACTTGGGCTAACATATGTTTGACTTGTGAATAGCTGGTAAGGGCCCATGTCATGTGTGATGCCATTGACCAGATCAGGCTTTTGGCCAACAATCCCATGGCTTCTTCTCTTAAAGTTCCCCTTTTGCCTTTTTCAAATTTAACTTGCCAAGCTCCAGGCTGCAAAGAGATTTTGGTTAACAAGCCAGAACTGGCTGAAGGTGTCACACATGTTGAGGCCGTGTTGTGTTGATGGGCTGAAGTTGACCTTCATTATACTGGTTTAGATTTTTTTCATGATGGCATGCAGCCATTGGAGTTTTGTTCTCTGATGACTTTGTGAAAGTCAAGGCAGTTTCAATTTTCAATCTTGAGTATGAGGTTGGCCATAGAAATCTTTGATAATTAAAGTGCATGCTAATTTGTGTCTTCCAGTGAACGATATTTTTAATAATAATGTTGATGGTTAATTTGGATACCAGTGAAATTCTGAGGTTCCGTAAAGTATGGTGCTTTATAATACTTTGCTATTTTGCTGTTTCTCTGCCTGTGGTATTAGATGCAAAGTCTCATGCCTGGCACATTTGATATGTGAAAGCCTCCACAGGGCTTAGAAGTCCAGAGAGATCAAGAGTTCAAAACAAATAGTCTGAAAACATTGCATTTGAGTGTCTGTATTTGAAAATATTTCAGTTTAAATGCATACAAGTTATACAAATTTGAGTCTGAAAAACTTTAGAATGTTAATTGACAACAGTAATATGACATTACCTTAAAGGGACTACTTTACTTTTGTTAATTGCACTTGATTTTCTAGCATTCCGAGGTACAGAATAATAAGGTCTGCAGTGGTAAGTGGTAAGAGACTGTTGGACCTGCCTTTCTCAGCAGGGTCACCCCCAAACCATTTGACTTCACCCCTTCTCTTTGGCTAAATGTGTTTACTTTAGGGCTCTGTGCACTTTACCCCTGCCAACAAGTGTTAAAGTGTTTGTGCTCTTTCCTTTAAACATGGTAACATTGGTTTACACCAAATAGCCACATTTATTTTTTCTTGTAAGTCCCTAGTAAAGTGGTACTACATGTACCAAGGGCCTATAAATTAAATGCTACAAGTGGGCCTGCAGTGCTCATTGTGCCACTTTTTGAAGTAGCCCTTTAAAACATGTCTCAGACTTGCCATGGCAGCCTATTTACAGTTTACAGCTGTCATTCTCGACATGGCAAAATAAACCTTTAGCCAGGCCCAAACCTCCCTTTTTAATGCATGTCACCCCTAGGGTATGCCCTAAACAGACCATTTGTCAGGGTGCAGTTCATTAAAAAAGTTAGACATGTACTTTTATGTTTTGCATGTCCTGGTAGTGAAAAACTCTTAAATTTGTTTTTCTGACCTGCAAGGCCTACCTGCCCCATAGGATAACATTGGACCATGTTATTACATTTAATAAGTGATGGTGTTTGATAGGGGGCAGATAGGAATGTCACGTTTGGTCTCAAATGAATTGTGTTATTGTAATTGAAAGCCCTCTTTAATGGTAAAGTAGGGTTTTATGTCACAATTCTGAAACTGACATTTTAGCAAGTTGGCATTACCTTTTCTCAACCGTTTGGTGCCTGCAGCCTGTGCCCTGGGTGTAGTTAGCAGGTGATCTTTGTGTATTCTTCCCAAAGAGTTTTGCAAAGGGGGACTGGCTGTAGCAGGATGGGCCATCCTGACCTGATGGGACAGGTTGGCTATCACCTACCACATTTTCCCCCTTTGTTTACAAAAAGAATCCTGCTGACAACACAGGCACCCTTGCACCTTGGTGCAAGGGTGTTTGTGTTGGCGGTAGGCTGCTAAAACAGCACCAACGCAGAGGAAGTGCATTCTTGCCCTTTCTCTTTGGTGTAGGGCATCTCAGCAAGGTGTCCTGCTGTGTTGCCCTATGCCAAATCCCCGTAAATATGGGCCTCAGTGACTGAACCATTTTACTAGATATGTATACAATAGGCTTACACAATCTCAAGTCTGAATAACATGCATTTATCAGAGGTCTCTACATTGCAAATGAGAGACACTTGATTCATATTAGAGGCATGCATACTATCTATAGGTCAAAGGAGGTGCTTCCTTTGCAGATATCTGAGGTCTGTGCATCTATTAGAAAACAGTATACTGTGTTTATTTCAGAGCCTGCACATACTTGCATGTATCTGCAGCATGTCTACTGTTCATGTACTAGAAGCCTTCCTGCATACTGCACACAGCTGACACTTCTAGTGACAGCAACACTATCATCTCTATACACAGAGAGCCCTTTGTGTGACCACATTTTTTGTAAATGACATACCATGTTTGAAATCTCAAGTGTAACGTTACCTTCAATTCGATTGAAATAATTAATCAGGAGATAATAAAATACATTATAATGTTACGTATTTCTACAGCACAGACATAGCTGCAGGGAACAGTAGAGGGCTTTGCGGTGATTGTGTTTTGTAGCAGACACATTTCAAAATAAGGTTCTGTACACAAAACAGTGTTGTGTTTGGGGTCAAGAAGGGATCGGATTTAAGAGACCAGAAGATTGTGAATAGGACAGGAAGCAGGACATTGTACCTTCGACCATATCATGTGCAGCTTTATTTTCACATCTCACATTATCTATCTGCATATATTTACAGTTTAACTCACAGTAAGTAAAAGTAAGTCTCCCAGAATCATACAATGAATTGGTCAAGCAAATAATCAAGGAAGCCTTAAGCTGCCCCAATTTACTTTAGTCTTTACATTGCATTGCATTTATATTTGATTAACATGACATAATATAACCACACTAACCACACTCTAACCTCACTGAGCAGCAGATCTTCAAAAACAACCAGTGGCGGTAATGTTAGCAATGATGGGGGGCAACACACGCACATATGGACACTCACTCACCCTCATGCATTTGCACACACACCCATTCACACCACTCACTCACAAATACACATACATACATTCACACATAGATGCATGCATGCACCAAGCACCAATAAACAAAAAATGTGCCTTCACTGTAGCTCAGTCTGGCAAGGTTCTGCTCAGGCAGCCAGAAGCCATTTAACGCATGTCTAGTTTGCGACTGAACACAACCCTGCATGTAAAAGACCCCGACCCATTGACTTGGATCAACACAGCTCATTAATACTTTATTTGCTACTTTATGATATAATACAGCCCTCTGTTCTGCACATCTTGAAATAAACCATTCAGAAATCTGGAGCCCAAAAGAACATTTTAGTAGGTTTATGCTATCCTTAGTGAAATAGAGCCGTACCACAATTACACAAGATGGCCTCCCTTAATCTTGTTTCCGCTGCTACCTGTGGCGTTTACAACCTGAATCGATCTGCTTTTTGTGCTTTTTCAAGAGAAGGGTGAATGGATGATCAAGTCAATGTACAGGGTATCCACAGCGCAGCAGTAGCTTATTTCAGAGAAAAGGCTATTCAACCAGCAACGTAAATACAATACATTTACAAAGCAGTGCACGAATGCTGCAGTATGTTTGTAGGAATGTTTTTCCCTCTCCGTTTTCACGTGTCTTTCTCCAACATTTGAAATTAATTTATTTGGCAAGATGAAATGTAGTCATTTGGCCTGCAGATCCCCAGAGCAGATTTACTTTGTATTTCCCACGCTAGAGTATTAGATACCATTTCAAATTTGTAAAGACTCCTAATCCTTCTTGGCCTGGGCAGGGACCCTCAATGAGATGTTGAAAACACATTTAGGACACTCGTTGTACAGAAGCCAAGGATAAATCCTGTTATCATGCACAGGCATAGGGCTAGTAATATTGTCAATAGTTTGTATGTTTTTACAATTCCATTACTATGGTTACAATTACATTTAAATATCCTCCTTCGCACGTTTCTAAAAACTGGAAAGAACAGCTGCGCAATTCAATTTTTTCTATACCAATACTACGTTTCTGAGCTATCAAGAGAATGTTCAATGCCAGTGGCTTTCAAAACATCTCTCCTGTTTTTCTTTCCTAGCCAGAGATTGTCCATGTTGCTTCCAACCAGCAGTACTTGCATCCCCAAAGTAATAGCTGCCAGTTCTCGCTCGTACGTTCCTTTAAGCCTTTTTGCAAATCATTACATGTGACAGGAAAGAGGTTTGTCCAAGTAGCCAAATCACCTCATTGCTTGAGAAGCCTTTGAGCAATGTGATTATTCTCAGCACAAAGGGGCATACTTATAAGCCCCAAGAGCCACCTTGCACCACACTAGCATCATTTTTTTTAATGCTAATGTGGCCCAGCGAGGCCAAAATCTCAGCGCCAAATTTACAATATTTTGGCTCTACTCCTGCAGACTACATCAATAGCGTCATGAAAAATGACGTTGCTGCCCCATACCCTGTGCCATGGTGCACCGTATTTTAAATACGGCGCACACATGGTGGTGGTAGAGGGGCGGTAAAGGGCACAAGAAAAGTGCCGCTGCACAAAGTGCAGTGCCACTTTTTTTAAATATGCCCCAAAGGGAGTGGGAAATTATCTATAATAACATGTGCCATTCTGTGCTTCTCTGAGCTAGAATTTGCAGCCATTACTGTGAAGAACAATAAATATGTCGAATAGGGTTCACTTTACGTAAGCTGCTGACTGTTTGAGCCTCATGGGCTTCCATAGATAAGGGCTTTGAAATGCAGTTCAAGGTGCTAAAATTGAGCTGCCCAGGTGGTCCTCAAAATCAATGTGGTAATGTGTATATAATAGTAATGCCAACATGATGGGTTGCAGTAAGATATAGTTTCAGTGACAGTAGTCTGCATATACCAAATTACCAGAACAAAACAAGTTATTTTACTTATTTGTGCAGCCAAATTTCAGGGCGTGCCCTTTTATGCTGGAGCTTGAAATACAAACTCGAAACAAATGTGAAAGAAGATGTGCATTCTAGTGTGCTAAGAGTATTCTGTGCAATGTGCCAAGAGACATTTTTCACTTTTTATATATACATATAAGCACTTCATCTGTGATCACTCTTGCACTTTGTATTTATTTACTTATTTTGCTTGCTTTTCATCTGAAGGTGCACTGTTTTACTCATTATATTAGTTGAAGTTAGGGCAGGATTAGTCATAAAAGTTTATTATGTCATATATTCATTCACCATTCCTGAATGTGTGAGAGCCACCACCACCTTCTTTATGTTTAGCATAAAGCAATTCATTTAAAAATACTTTTTTCCCTACCTTGAAGTATAAGCCGACATTGCTCATAGCACGTTTTTTGCCAGTATACACCCTATATGGGTGTTTTTGGCATTCTCCAGCACATATAAATAGAGGGAAAAACCTCAGAGGATTGTTTGCATGCAGAAAGGTGTCCCTCCCTGCACAAAACAATCCTGCTTACAATACCAGCAGCCTTGCACCACGGTGCAAGGGTGCCTGGTTTGGCAGTAGGCAGCAGTTTGTGCACCAAAGCTGGCAGAGAGCAGGAATGGGTATATATTAATGGTAAATACAGCACAATAATGTCCCCTCCCTTTCACACAGCGCAGCAAGGTGGATTTCTGGTTCTGGTTGTGTATAATATTGGTAAATATGGGGCTAAATGTCTACATGTTTTGATGTACAAGCAGGAAAATAGCCTGTGAGGAGCATCTGGCCTCCATAGAGTCAGCATGCTTCCTCAGTGTGCACTGATGATTATAGAGCCACACATCATACACAAAGAGGATTATCAAAAATGCTTTCCCTGTTTTCTGCCATACCTGGCAAATGTATGTTTCTACCTAATGGTAGAACTGGTAGTGTGAGATATCTATGAAGGAAACACTCCACATGATGCCCAAATAAAAAGGTTTATCTAACTATTCAGTAAGCTATTTTGGTAGATTAATGCGCTTGCTGCTTTGACGTGTATTCCAATTTTGAATGCGGATAGCTGTGAAAGCGTTCCAAAATTATATAAAATAAGTAACACTGAAGTGTGTGATTGTGTGCTTTCGTGTAATTCCGGGCACTACCTCACTTCTATGAGTCAGTTGCATGCCAAGGGTGCAAGGTGTAGCCATTCAATCTTTTTCCTAAAATTATACAATGGAGTTAGGTTTATGATGAGCTTTTCCAATCAGGGGACATTGATAATAAGGGGAATACATGGTACAGAGAGCTTTCGGCTATCAAATTATAGAATTATTGATTGTCCAGCATTGAGGGTTCTTGCCAAATTGCCACCTCTTTATACACAAACAATTCTTGTAAAAGTAATGATGGAACATGGTGACATAAAATATAGAGACTCGCTACTCAAGAGAACTACACCTCAGATTGCACAGACTTTGTAAGATAGTAAAACTATATCTTACTTTTGAAAATATAAACAAGTTGGATTACGACAGCAACATTTTCCTTCAGGTTGCAAGGAATTTAGGGGCTGATTTAAGAGCCCCTGGTGCCTCCTGGTGCCACATTCGCATCATTTTTTTATGCTAATGTGGCTCAACGAGGCCAAAATTTCTGCACTAAATTTACAAAGTGGCATAATGTATGCATTGCACCACTTTCCCTTTGCGCTACATTATGCCTGCGCCAGGCATAATGTATGCAAAAGGGGCATTTCTCCATTACGGGGGCTGAAATATGGCGCAAAGGAATCTAAAAGATTTCCTTTTGGCACTTTTAAAGCCTACTCCGGGGAGGCGTTAAAAGGAGGCACATCATTGATTACAATGGACCTCAATGGGCTTTGCAGGATTAGCATCAACATTTTTGACGCTAATCCTGCAAAGCTCCGAACTAGTGTCAAAAGTTTTGATGCTAGTTCCTCTAACTACTCCAATGATGCACCATATTTTAGATACGGCCCACACATGTTGATGTTAGGGGATGCTAAGGTCTGAGCTAGTAGAGCTTCGTCCGACTTCACACTGATATTCCCCATCTTGAGACACAGATACCCAAAGCTTAGCCTTCAGGCAATTTAGCAGCGCCTCATATTACATAAATCAGCAGTCTGAGACCTTACAAAGCAGAGTTATATATCCTGTCATGTCAGGTATCAATGTTCACATTACATATCTGATTAAAGCTTCTCAGATTACATGGATCGTCAGACTGAGGACTTAGACAGCAGAGTCATCCATCATGTCATGTCAGGTAGCAATACTCCAATTACACATCTTATTAAAGGTAACACACTTCATCTGAGTGAGTTGCTCAGGATATTACCATGCTTTACTATTTCTATATTTCTACAAGACTACAGTGACCACTAACTTTACTAAAGAAAATCGACTATTGCAGCATGCAATTTATGAGTATTTGTAAGACTGAAACCATGCATCATGTACAACTAATTTCTCAAAACAATATAGGAATCAGGTCCTGAAGAAAACTTGGGATCCCATATATGGCAACTTAGCTGCTGAAACATGTCATCTATGTGCCGGAGGATCCTTTGGCAATATAAATTCCCACATACTTTAAAATGTACTCTTTGAACCAAGGGCTACCCATCTGTCACTTTAATAATTTCCTACGAATGAGGCAACACAGTGATGAAGCATGCCACCTAAGTTGGTGAGCGAGGTTTCACCATACACTTTTTTCTATAATTCAAGTTTACTTAGAGGCCAATGTACAAGAACCATAGGCCCCGCAAAACTATTGTAGTATTCACATGGAAGGACGTCTTCCTTCTGTTTGCCTTATGCATTTATAGATATGTGAGTGTGAGGGAGCAATCAGAGAGGACCCACCACTCACGTCCCCTCTTACCCACTGGGAGAAATTTGACTTCACACAAGTGGAGGTCTGCCTTGTGGCAAACAATAACAAACAATGCTTTGAAAGTAATAGAAGAGCCTTCTATTGAGACAGCTGACCCTCAGTCACTCACATTGTTTGTTGACAGTAGGACCCACAATGGTTCACCTGAGAGTGCACATCTGCAGATGTGATTTACTGAATGCCAAATCAGTTACATTTGACAAAGTCCATATTTGCACCTGCATATGTCACATCTGCACCAGCCAAACACTTTCAATCAAAGTTAATTGCTTAGGCAGACATTATATTATAGCAAGTGATTGGCATTCCAACGGCTATTCGCTTGGTCTGTGGTTCACCAAAAGATCTGGTGTAGTGAACATTCCAGTACACTCTTTAACTCTTCATTGCCATCATAGGGTTGGCATTGTCTCCCACACACCCTTCCCAACCCCTCCCAATCTCAAGCTTCTCATGAGCAAAGTTAAAGGCAATTGGTAGAAACTGAAAACATTAAACAGGGCCCTTTTGCTCTCATTTGCTTTCTTCTCCCACTAACACTGTCTTTGTAACCCTGGAAACCAGAAGTAGCCAGGACAAGTTGCAGGTGCACCAAAGGGAACAACAGGGATAGCATCTGATACCCTGGCTACTCCTTTAATAATCTAAGTGGTTACTATGGGCTTAATTGTATTTGTTGAATTGCTTGTACTTATTTTGTTCTTTGGAAAATTATATGCTAAGATTCTGTAAACAAGGGTTTTGTTTTTTCCCCAAACAGCCATAACATCTATCTTGGAAATTTAAATGAAAGTTGAACTTCATGGATCCTGCAATGCCTTTTACTTTCACAATGGAGTGCACATTCAAACACATTATTTTTTACTTTAGAAGCCGTAGTACAAAATGACCATTCACTTGTGTCTGCTCATAGATTTTATTGTGCGAATCAGACTTTTATTTTTGGTGGACATATGCACAATGCAGTAGATCTTCATTACATTTTAGCTGGATAGGGTGAGAGCAGAATAATACTCCCAATGTGGAGACTTAATTTAGTCACAGTTACACACCTCATTGAAAAATTAAATGAAGGAATGAGCTACTCTACATCTTTCTTAAAGAACAATTTTGCCCTAAATAGAAAAGAAAATACAAAGTGTTCAAAGACTTTCTCGAGCAGGCAGTGTCCATTTGCACAGTGGAAGCTCTCTGCCTCTTACCCACTGTGACACCTAAGCACTAGCGCCTTGATTGAGAGGGGTACAGTGCTGCATACTGCAAAATTTACAATATGGACTATTTCCTTTCACTTGAATGCTTCTGTCCCTGCTTTTGCGGGTTTATGCCTTAAAGCACAGTCTATCTCCTCTATCTAATGAACTGTGCTACGGGGAAATTTCTAGATTTTAACAGCACTATGAAAACAATGTCATAGTGAAATAATGAACGTGGCTGTAATATCTGACTATTCTAAACTGTCTTTTGGTTTACACATAATGTTAAGTGTACATATAATTGTAAGTGGAACATGTTCAATGGTTGTAAACACATTCTGTCATTTGTATGGCTTTCTGCTTTAGATCTTTGGTACTTGTGAGTTCTAGGTTCCATGTGACATCAGTACCCTCAGGTTCTGGAGCCTGGTGTGAAGGCAGTTGGAGGTTGGCTCTGGACCTTAGAGGGTGTTGATGACTGTCGTGAATCCATCATTAAAACTACTGATAGAAAACTTACACTGGAGTATGAGTGGAGTTTCTTCCTTTGTTTCCTGCCTCCTCCATACTACATTTTGGTACCAGGGGTGGGGTACGCTTTGGATTGGATCCACCGACCACTACCTGACGCGTACACATTGGCGATTTCCGGTGTTTCTATTAACGTGTGCAAAATCTGACATCATCGTCGTCGTTATACTGGTCTATTCCATTCCTCATTTTGACGAGGTGAGCTTTTTAAAAAAAAACGTTGTATAAAAGAAAAAAAAAAAATAGGAAAAACAGTGATTGCACTCGAGCGTATTCTGAAGACATATCTCGGCGCGTGAGGCATTCTATACGTGAGTTGAGCACACTTTAAAAGAAATTCAAGGCTGTGAAGTGCGCAAGCGTGTCTACGTCTGTTGGACTCTTGACGCTTGCGTTGCCCAGCTACAACTGTGTGCACTCGTGCGCACTCCTGAAAGAGAACTCAACGCGTGATGTGCGCGAGCGTGCCTACGCCTATTTGACGCTCGCGTTGCCCAGCAACCGGTGCTTAGAATCAAGTTTCCATATTTGCGTGCGCTGCCTTTTCCAGAGACGCTTTGGTTTGCCTAGCAACAGCCAGTGCCCAAAGCGTCTGACTTGCCGACAGTTCCGCGTTTGTAGACTTTGACATTTTGTTGCAGCATACACGCGGCCTAACGCAAGGAAGTGCCACTGCTATTAAAATAGAATATTTCTAATGTGAAAAGAAAAAAGATTTCCAACGTGGAAGGAATTAATTTGAAGATTCGTACATTTTATTAAATTTTTTCTGCAAGTTAAGCGTCTTTATTTCCAAAGAGTATGTCAACGAGCCAACTGTTGGTGCAACCGCTTCCTTTCCTACAAAAAGCTGGGAGGCCTGAAATAAAGTGGAACGAATGGCTTAGAATTTTTGAAAATTATCTATCGGCGATACATGCTATGAGATATCCACCAGCTAGAAAACTGGCTCTTCTTTTTAACCATCTGGGGACTGCTGGTCAACGTGTGTTTGACAACCTGCCAACTATTCCGCCACCATTGGGCGAGGACATAGTTTGGGACGTCTACATTGAAGGAAAGGAGAGAATCAAAAAACAATACTCAGATGACTCAAATGTTCTGCTTGAGAGGTTTAATTTTGCTATGTGCAGACAGTGTGCTGATGAGTCTGTTGATGAATACTTGGCTAATTTACGGGTGCTTGCAGCAAGATACATATATAAGAGACCAATTCGTTTTCCATTGTCATTCAAAGAAAATTCAAGAACGACTCTTGGCATGTTGCAACCCTTCTCTAGATGAAGTTGTGGACTTAGCGAAGGCCATCGAGAGATCTATTGTTACGTCTAGAATAGTGAGTGGACAGGGGGTAGTGTGTGTGCCAAATGAACAAACGAATGTTGGTCAGATAAGTGATGAACCAGGAGTAAATTATGTTAAAGAAAGATCATTTAAACAAAAGAAAGCTCATTCTCAATCAGTTAGGTATTGTTACCGTTGTGGTTCCCATAATCACATTGGCAACAACCCTACCTGTCCTGCAACGGGAAAAAGGTGTTCGAAGTGCCAAAATATTGGCCACTTCCAAGCAGTCTGTAGACAGACAGGCTATAATGTTAATTCCGGGAGCAAAGTGCGAATCAGTAATATGTACACGCCTGACACTGGTGAATTAGCCCATTGTTCAGGCAGACTATCTAACATGGTTCTCACAGTCAACTTTCCAAGCGATAATATAAGTTATGACATGGGACACTTCAAGGGTCCATTATGTGAAGCTGTAATAGACTCTAAGAAAGTGCTTGTTACGGCTGATTCTGGAGCACCAGTTACTATTTTAGGGGACAAAACTTTATTTTATTTGTGGGAAGATAATCAAAAATTGGAAAGTGCGGACATTGCACCAAAAGCGTTTGGAGGTCAAGATATTGATTTGTTGGGATTTTTCCATGCTCCTTTAGAGATTCTAGGAAGAACGGTGAATACAAAAATGTATGTAGCTGTGAAAGGGAGGAACATAGTGGGGTGGAAAGACCTAGGACGTTTGGGAATTGTTTTATGCCCTGGTCAAGAGAATCCCATTATTTTAGGTCAGAGGTCACACTACGTTGAAGGCAATTCTGTCTTACATATCACACCCAACAAGGGAGTTCCTGAACACTTTACTTTGAAGTTCCCAGAGATCTTTGCTGACAAAGTGGGTACGGTTAAGGGGTTTGAACACACCATTAGACTCAAAGATGGAGCAATCCCAGTTTCACATAAGGTTAGACCGGTTCCTTTGTCTATCAGAAATCAACTCAAAGCCCTGCTTGATAAATTAGTTTCAGACAATATCATTGCCCCAACAAATGCCTCAGAGTGGGTTTCTCCAATTGTCATTACAAAAAAAAATGGTGACCTTAGGCTATGTGTTGATTTGAGATCACTTAATAAGAACATTCTGGTAGATTGCCATCCTCTTCCACACATACAGGAACTTGTAACCACATTGGGAAACTCTAACTTCTTTTCAACCATATACTTGCATTCAGCTTACCACCAAATTCCCCTTAGTGAAGACTCCCAAGAATTGGCTACGTTAATTACCCCTTATGGAGCTTGTTTCATGAGGTTCCTGAGTTTCCATATACAAATTTGACCAAGTCAATCCAGGTGGGAAGTAGTGAAGACGGACTACAAGCTCATGCTCCGAATACCACTGGTGAGAGTGAAGTAGCAACGCAACTCATCCATGACGAGGTGGATGCATGCAGCAGGGATGTTCCTAGCTCTTCAGGTTTGAAGTGTACTCGTGGTAAAAGAGTTATTAAGATGCCTTCCAAGTTTGACGATTTTATTTTGGAATAGTTTTGTGTTAATATTTAATTTCTTTACTTTGTTTATTGTTGTGAAGGGGAAAGATTATGTAATATGTGACTATACTATACTGTCTTTTGGTTTACACATAACGTTAAGTGTACATATAATTGTAAGTGGAACATGTTCAATGGTTGTAAACACATTCTGTCATTTGTATGGCTTTCCGCTTTAGATTTTTGGTACTTGTGAGTTCTAGGTTCCATGTGACATCAGTACCCTCAAGTTCTGGATCCTGGTGTGAAGGCAGTTGGGGGTTGGCTCTGGACCTTAGAGAGTGTTGATGACTGTTGTGGATCCATCAATAAAACTACTGCTAGAAAACTTACACTGGAGTGTGAGTGGAGTTTCTTCCTTCGTTTCCTGCCTCCTCCATACTACAGTGGCTGGCACACTTTGCGGCTCTACGATCCTTGAAAGTTCCCCCGCAAGTTTGCTCTTAGTAACGATAAAGAGCTCCTTAACCAGAGGTAACACTCAAACCACAAACTTTTGCCACTTAGGGTTCATACTCTTAGGGGCATATCTACAAGGAGCTTGCACAACTGTATTGTCATTTTTGTGACACATCAGCAGTACATTCTCTGTTTCATGTTGCCCCATAGTTACAAAGTTATGCTTTGGGCCCAATGACTCCGCTTTTCATGGGCTGAGTCACAAAATACCTGTGCTGGAAACGGCTGTGCAACTCAGTTTATAATGTCTGCATAGTAAGGGTTCCTTCATAAAAACTCACTTAGGAGTTTTTTCACTGTGTGATGTATCTTTGAGATGCATCACCTTTAGCCTGGAATGCATCAGAATCCCCACGCCTTCTTAACGTAGGCGTAGGAAAAGATGAAGTGGCTTTTGAACAGAAATCTGACCAGCTGAAGTCATTTTACACACAGAATGTGTCTGTATTTCACTTCCCCTCTACTAGTAGTGGGTCTACACATGTGACAATCATGCTTTAGGACCCCTTGACCAAGCTGGGACCATGGCAACAATGATTTCATCATCCATAGCAGCAAGGCAAAGTGACGATGTGTATTTTTTGTAAGGGACAGGCCAGGGTTATCACTTCACCATGAAGGAAGGGGTCCCCAAGCCAAGGCATGCATACTGCAAAGGACAACAGGTAAATACACACATAATGTAGGTAAAACATGTATTGCCACTTCATATTCCAAGATTTAATTGCATTCCCTTAAATTAAACTGTCACTCTCTATGTGACACATACTCTAGTCTTTACATACACATACGTATACTGTGCACACTGTAATGTGACATATAGCCATACTGTATCCATTACCTCTTACATCCAGCAGCAATGTAAAAGTGTAGAAGGTGATATCTTACTATTTTACGGTCTTTTCCATTGGTCCTCACACATTAGGCTCCCTGTGTCAATTTGTACTGACTTCAGCAATGCAGCACTCTTTGAGTGGATGTGTTGTGGCATTATTCCCTTGGAATCATCAGTATTTCTCATGCATCAGGTACCCTATGCCATGGTGCACCATACTGTAAATATGACACATTAGGCGTAGGACTCTGTAGTTCAGAGCCTGCACAAGGCTCCAGGAAGTGGCCCTTGAAAATCATTGCACCTGCAGCTGCTCTGAGCACTACATAGCCCATCGCTTCAATCCACTGTGTGGTTCCACCTGCACCATTCTTTGTGGAGACTATGTGTCCCAGCCTGCACAGGGCCTCAGAAGGTGGTGTCCTTGGCACTTCTTGCACCTGCAGCCACTATGAGCGATATATGTAGCATGTCTCTTCATCCCACTGCGCGGTACACATACAGGCCCATGACTGGGGAAAGCCCGGGCCAAGGGTAGACCCGTCCGCCGCCCGTCAGTGCCAGGAAGAGGCAGGGCCACCCTCTCTTGGCTCTTCAAAAAGGACATCGCCTACTATTCATTTCTGAGGTCAGTCTTGATACCAATCCATGTACACTTCTGGGGTTAATTTTAAAGTACCTTCCTTGTGTTGTTGGAGCCTCCCCTACACTGGTCTGAGTTTTCACAAGAAGAGAGGATGCAGGGGTGTTAAGTAGGACATGTAGGCTGAGCTGGACTGCTTTCCACCAGGAGCCCACCCCAGCCCTCTAATGTTACCCTTTTTCTGTTGACTTTAATTTCCACCTCTATCCAGCATGGACAGCCAGTGGCGAGAGGAAGCTGTAAACATGACTGGTTTGGTATAGCCCTAGTGCCTAGTGCCTAGTGGTATAGATGAAGGCCTAGGTCTCCTAACCCCATTTTTGAAGGCCCAGAAGAGTAGAAGTGTACATACCGGTATTACTGTCTGTCACTAGGCAAACTTTTGGAGTGGGTGGACCGGGCAGATGTAGTTGTATTATTTCCCCCTTTGGTACTCTGGGAATTGTTGCTTTTGTTCATATTTTGCTTGTATTTTTTTGTTTTTGTGTTTCTAAGTGACCAAGGCAGATGAGTGTTAACACATGCTATCTCAAATTAGCCTAATAATGGGTAAAAGAAGGCAATGGAATGGGTCCTCGGGTCATCAAGAGCAAATCTCTATTGTTGTCAGCAGGCAACTGCATTATGGATGGAATCAATCACCTTATATCTGAATGTGAAGATGTCATCAACCCCTCCTCTCATTGTAAAACTATTTAATCTAGTTCCAACTGAGCAAATCCCTCAATTTTTTTGTAAATCCCAGGATTGTGTTGGTACTCCTTCCACAAGGACAATCAGTGATCTCATCTGTGACTCTGAGAGGCCCATTGTGCCCTGGATAAAGAATTGATTGAGCACCACAATCACTTCTCGGTCCTTTATCCAGATGCTGCTCTAACTGAGGAATCATGTAACAATACAACCAGTGTCCCAAATTTGAGGATTCTTTAAATGCTTTAAAGTCTGATGGGTGTAATTATAGATTGAGGGATCAGGTCATGACCTTGAAGAAAGTTATGGAGAGTTTGGAAGGGAGGGAAGGTATAGAGCAGGATCAGAGACAAGCTAGCTACCGTCGATTAGTAGGGGAACTCGAAAACCAAGTCTAAAGGTGTTACTCATCCCTTGCACCCCACTGCCCTCACCTAGCAGCCCTCAGCGGATAATCCTCCCCAGCTACCCCATGTCCCTCCAACTCTCTATCACTGTTTGTGTAACAGCATAGGGTGTATGAGGCCCAAACTAGAGTCCCCTGGACAGGATTTTCAAGGATGGGGTTGAGAGATAGGCTAGAGTTGGCAGAGGGAGAAACAGGCCCACACGAACCCTTTGCTGAGAGATCTTACCTGATACAAATTATAAGGACAGTTCAAAATGGGCTCCACATTTCCCGACAGGTAGGGAGTAATCAGGCACAATATACCTTATGCAGATGCCCAAGTTGACCCTGGGTGCCAGGGAAGACCATGATTAGCTAATTAATAAAGTTATATACTGGTTCAGAGAGATTATGCACTGGTATTTGATCATTAGAAGTGACATAGTGGGTGCAGTAAGGATGTCTACCCAGAAGAACCACATGATAGGGGAAGGTTTGCTTTTTTGTACAGAAGGCTCGTTGATGATCTTAAGGCCATAGACTCACAAACTATCTCTCAAGCAAACAACTTCATAATGATCAAATTTCATGCACCGATTGTATAAACTGGTCTGGCCACAAGTGGTGTTGGCACAGCAGTGGTGGTTACACAGTGGGATAACGAGGAATCTTCCTTGATGGGCCCTGGAAATTCATTACGTTGTGCAGGAGCTGGGAAGCCATCCAGGGAGGACCGGTTAGGCCATTGATTTAGATCCCTGGAGAAGCCCAATCCTTCCCCTATGGCTGGGTGGGACCATTCAAAGGCCAATAGTGATTGTACCTTTTCTTTAGGGCCCCCTCTAGTGACCAGCTGCCAGGATGTGACTGTGAAGAATAATTTTGGCAGAGGCTCGAACCCCCAAGCTCATTACACAGTGACCCCAATTCAGCAGCCAAAGATAAAAAAATTGTCATGGAATACGGCTGGGGTATCCAAGCTGTTTCCTGAGGTAGAATGGGGCCAATTTATCAATTCTCATGACATCTGTCTCTTTCAGGAGACATGGTGTCAAACACCTTTTCACAGGAGCAGGGTCACATCCTTTTGTGTAAACATAGTGCAGACTGGAAGGGGTAGGCACTTGGCTGCAGTTAGGAATATAAGTTAAAACAGCGCCCCATTGTAAAGTCAAACCTGTCCCCATCGATTCACCAGTTTTTTTGCCAGTCAGGCCGATGCTCCCATCAGGCCTTTCTCTCAAACATTTTAATGTGTACTACAGAGGAGGAACTTGTAACACAGAGACTAGGGTATTAAATATACTCGAGCACACTCACCCTGAGCATTCTGGGAATAGTTTATTGTTGGTGGTTGGAATTTTAACACTACATTCATACTATTAGCAGCCACCCCCACTGTCTTGACAGCAGAATGAGACAGACAGTGGTGTATCCAACAAATGGACTTGTTGAATGTGAGATGGGCTTCTGTAGCAGCCCAGGCTTTGGATCTAATGCTAAACTATGATCTTAGAGCCACCAATGGTAGAACCGCCTAAGATCAACATGGTAAAATGGCACATAACACGCTGGGCCACCTTAGTAGAATTGATTTTATTTTGGTTGACTTAAAACCTTGGTCTGCTGTCTTGGATATGGTAGTGGTTGATAGATCCAATAGTAACCACCATGCTCTACGTTTGACACTTTTAGACAATTCAGTTACAAAACCAGTACTTCGGGGTAGTAAGGACCATTGGGTGGAATTGGTTGGGAAAACACACAGCCCTAGAGGTAGTCAAGAATAGGATGGCAAAGGAGATCGAACACCTAGCACAACTATCCTGGAGTACAGGAATGCAGGGCGGAAATTTAGCCATGAAGTACTTTCCCAGATAAGGGATCTGTTAGGTCAAGCCTCAAGAGGGGGGCAAGAAAAGGCCTAAGAGTGCTGCCTGGTATAATCGTGCATGCAGGATAGTAAAAAGTGAGGCTCTAGTTGCAGCTTAAACAAACTCACAATTGGATTTAGTCAGTTGTAGGACCTGTTACAGGCAACTGCTGGCTCAAGATAAAAGATATTGGGGGGTTCCTTGTGGATGTCTCTACATGAAGCTCTGAGTGCTAAACATTATAAATCTTTTTGGAGGAAAATTGCTGTCTGTCTGAGTGACCCTAATACCACACTCGTAGCCTTTATTCAACCCCAAGAGTGGGTGGCCCATTTTAGCAAATTGTACACAAGCATGAGCACTACGGAACAGGTAGAGGAAGTGCCTTTAGACAAGGGTGATATAGTTAACCCCAGCACCCCTATGTTTTCCCTAAATGAGACAATAGCTGCAATAACCTCATGCATTCCTGCCCGAGCTCCGGGTCCAGCCATTATTCCAAGTAATCTTTACAAGGCTAATCCATAAGTATGGGGCCCTTATATAAATGTATATACATTCACTATCAAATACCATCCTCTCTGGCATGGCCATCCACACTTCATGGAAATTAGCAGAGATTATTCCAGTCTACAAGAAGGGGAATTGGGCAAACCCAGGGCATTCTAGGCCTATACATCAGATTGATTCACTGTAAAAAATATTTTGCAAACAAGTGCTGGCACACTTTCAGGACTGTATTTTTGAAGAGGAAGTCCTGTTGGATTGGCAGGCTGGCTTCAGAGCCAGTGTCAGTACTATAGACCAGGCCTTCCATTTTAGTCGGATTTACTAGCAAAAGATATAAATTAACAGTAGGAAACTTTATGTTGCTTTTGTTGACTTACATACTGCTTTTGATTTGGTCCCTATGGGCAAATTCTGGAGGGTGCTGGAAGCAATGGGCACCCTGGCTCAACTACTGAACATCTTGGTGAGGTTGCATGCTGATAATCTGGCCCAAATAAGATGGAGGAGGATGGGCACGTGACCGACCTCATTAAGGTAGAGTGTGGGGTCAAGCAGGGGTGTGTTCTCACTTCTACCCTGTTCATCTTATACATTAATGCGGGCCATAGAGCATTTGAACAGCGAAGGGTGTGACATGCCAAAACTTAATGGGAGAAGGGTGTCAGCCCTCCTCTTTGCAGACAATACCCTATTGATATCTAAGTAACCTCACGGGTTCCAATTGTTACTGAACACCTTCAATTCATTTTGTGACGAGCGGGGCCTGGAGCTTAATAGCTCCAAGAACAAGTGTATGTTTTTTTCAATTGAAAGGTGACCCACTGTATGAGAAGCATGCAAGTGGGTGATACCCCTATAGATCTAGTGGTCGACTTCAAATATCTAGGTAGAAAACTCACACCTACTTGAGCTGGGCACCTCACCCCAAGGCACATATATCCTTAATCCAGCAGACAACAAGTACAGCCAAGATCTATAGGAAAACAACATCTAGGAAGGTGGCCCCAGCCCCTGAGACCTACAATACTAAGGCTATGAGGTTGGTGATATATGGGACTGAAGTGTGGGTTTGTGCGAATACACACAATCCAGCTACAGTAGACCACAGGTTCCTAAGATCCATATTAAATCTTCATTTGAATACTCCACTAACCCCTATTTATCTAGACTTGGCACAACGCAGGATTTCTCATAAATTGGAATGTAGACTTCTTACTTTTTGGCATCAACTATGGACCACCCCAGTACTTGAGGATGGTACTAAGAGACCTCATTTACCAGTGCGCCTAAATAACCCCCTGGTTCCGAGCCATCAAGGACCTATTGCAGAAATTGGGTCTCGAAATGTATTGCTCTTACCCTGGGGAAATGTGCACGATCCCACAAGATGAGTTTAAAGAAAGGCATTTGGAGTTTGTTGCTGTTGAAACTGTGACAAGGTAAAAAAACGTTATCCTTTGCCTATTAAGACATAAAACCCTGTGAGCGGTGTGATGCAACTCTTTATGAAACTGCTCTCGGGCTGGCACGAAAAATGTACCTTCAATTCAGATACAGAACTCTACCTGTTAAAGTGATTAGCAGTAAATGACAAGAGATGGGTTTGGTGGATGACTTGTGCCCAGAACGGCAAGGAGACCCAGAACCACTGACACAAGGGATTCTTCTGTCCATGTTACCGCATTCTCTGGGTTGCACCACTCTGCAGAACTTTCCGTACTAGGATGTATTTAGAGGCATACAGAATATTGAGTACAGACCCAAGCCGAGTAGTCGTTTTCGCCATGGCTGAATACCTAATGGCACTATGGATGTGGCGCACTAAGAGCATAAAGGTAAGGGTTTGAATGGTAATGGGACAATATGCATCTAAATTGTGTATATCTGTTTGATCTACTATTCAGTCTGAGTGTAAAATGTGGGTCGGGGGCGCTTTGAGCCTGTTTTAGCCACAAGTGCACTTTAATTGGAATTGCAGTCTGCATATTACTGTAGTAAGAATGCCCTGTGATATTGTTGATTTAACACCACAATCTGTCCACAATCCCATTAGATCTATTAGACTACATGCCACCTACAAAGCCTTGCCTGATGTAGTGTTCACCTAAAGGGAGGAACTCTTGTTTTGCACACCTTCTTTTAAAAATGTGCTCTGTTGCTAATCCGAACTGGTATTTTATTTCTGATACCGTAGTTGGCGGTTTTAATATATTGTATATTTATTCTAAAATTATTGTATGAATTTCTACGTGTCTTATTGTATGTGTTTAATTATGATCCTAGTGATCGAAAATAAAGTTTATAAACAAAACAATATTTTTTGTGAGTATGAGATTTTTGCAAACTTGGTGGACTGTGATCATTGGAAAATGTGCGCATGGAATATGATTTGCTATTAGGACAGGTGCATCTGTTGTTACACCTGTATTTCCCATACAACATTCATTTATGTAAACAAAAAAACTTTAGAAAGATAAAACATGGGTACAGCTCAGAGAGGATAAGTGTATCTCTAATTTCTTCTTCCTTTTTTGGTCATTGTTTTCTAGAGTTGCCTGCAGAGAGCACGCAAGTCTTTCCACCATGTACATGACCATCCGCACTATAGCAGTGACTACTAACTTGCACTCTCATAGACTAACTTTTGGGAAAATTTGTAGGAAGCTTTGAACTTAGAGTATTCAACAAATGTGGTTGTCAGTGAGATGTGCACATCAGCCTAATTTGGACAAAGGAGCTGGAGCTTGTCGTCAGCTTGTTGAACACCTTTTGAACCAGGACCTCTCTCGACCCTTGTACGGTTGTTGCTTCGAGAATGACGAGCTGAGTGCTGCCCTTTTCTCCCTAACTGGAAACAGGCCCTGCCGTAGCTCTGATGGCTGTCCCTGCTGGAACTGCTGCATTTGCATGTTTTTCAGCCCAAATGCACCTTTAGGACTAATGTGCCAATGACAGAGCACCTTCTAGCCCTCTTTACCCCTCACAAGAGACCATAGGAGAGTTATGCCAAGAAACAATCACTTCAGATGTACATGCGCTAAATGGTGAGCACTTTCCCTCTCTGCAGCTCTTTTTAATTTTTGTTTTCTAACTTAACCCTATGTGTTGGTGAGGTATGGCACTCAGCTAGATTAGATTTCCAGCTAGCCTATGGACTCCACTCCAATTCTGTGGGTCGCAGAAAGTCTTCCCACATCATCATCGAGGTTAGTCTTCACTGAATTCGGAGCCTCTGACTGGGCACCAAGAGTTGTTACGTATCCGGGTATCTATTCTTTGGGAGAGCGTTCATCACTAACTCTGAAAAGTTGAAACAAGCTTACTATTTCGACATTCATCTATTTCAGATAGTTAAAAAAATCTAAAACTTTATTCTTCATATGGTCCTCTTCCACCAGATTATTCCACGAGCAGTAACAGCTCCTTTCTGAAAGATGTCACATCCAAGTACAACATTAGAAGGCGCCATTCCATGAACTACCTAGCATGCCTTGAATTAAATATGCCACACATCTCCAACCTATGAATCAAACAAAATGCTATCGATATTTACTTATATAGGTATCAGAAAGCTCATGACCAAATGACACAGACAGAAAGAGCTTAAATGGTGACATGTTTGAGTTATAGTCCTTCAAATTTGAAGGCATTAACCAGGACTATTGAGTCGCTGGCGTGCGCGCTGTAACGACACAAACATAGGTGGTGGGTGAGTAACGTGCTTTATTCCACGTCTCACTACTAACTTAACTTTCCCGCGTCCCCACCACTATTTATCCGTCCCCTTGCGTCATCACTGGTGTGCTCTACCTTGCGCCTCGCTGCAGGGGGAAACAGTCTACAACTCCTTCCGCTCTAGGGAAGTGGTCTTACCCACTTCCTGTGGCAACACTACATCCCTCTCCAACGGGGGAACCAATATGAACAAACAGAATACTGCAAACAGATGAGGTGATGCTGAAAACGTCATGGCCTGCGACACTACAGGTTGGGAAGGCCTTGGCCCCGGTCACCGATGTTAGGATCAGTCACATGCAAAGTCTGCATAGCATCGGGATGGACCTTGGTTGTGCCTCAACAAGTATTGTCCGCTCCCAGACCTCTCTGACGCTGGAACCTGGTTTGTGCTCTCGCTGGGTGCCCTTGTTCTCGGGGCTTGCTCTTGCGCTTGTGCCGGCGCTCGAGTAGCCGCTTGTTCCTCAGCAGTGGGTCTCTCTCCATTGCTTACGGTCTCCTGGTATACGGGGTCTGTGTCTGAACCCATCCCAGCGTCAGTCTTGACCATGCTGCCTCTTCTGTCCTCGTGGGATGTAGAAAGGGGCAGGCATTTGAACAGTGCCACATTGCGGGTTACAGTCTCTGGCCACCGGCGGGCTGTCATCATGGTGCCCTTCACAGCGATCACTGTCCATGGGTGTGCCTCGAAGGGCAGTCGGAACTTGCCTCCGGGGTGACAGTCTTTGACCAGGACAGCATCACCCACTTGCACTTGGACTGCTCAAGCTCTCCGTCTCCTGGAGGCATAGGCGTTGGTACGGGCCCTTACTGCTGCAGATTGGTTTGGTGGGGGTGGTTGAGTTGCCCACGAGGGGTGATGTGGGATGGCATCTGTTATTGTCCTTCCGAAACAGAGTTGGCTTGGAGTCACCCCGGTGGTGGTATGGGGAGTGACCCCGTACTCTTGTAGAAACATATAGATGGCGCTTTCCAGGTTCCTGGATTCCGCCGTGGCAATGCGGACTACTTTATTTAGTGTTTTGACAAACCGCTCCACCTCTCCGTTCGCTTGTGGCCATCGGGGTGTGACTCGCTTGTGTTTGGTGTTGGGGGAAGCCTGGAAGTCTGCCCACTCTCAGCTGTTGAAGGGGGCCCCATTGCCTGTGCACACCTCGCCGAAGAAGCCATGGGTGGCCATGAGCTTCTCAAACTTCGGCATGACCATGTGTGCAGACGTGGAATGTACCAGCTCAACTTAGGGGTACCGCGAGTAGTCGTCAACTACCACCACCATGTATGACCCATCGGGGAGGCCTCCGAATTCCATGCTCACCCTTTGCCACGGGGCCGAGGGCCCTTCTTCGGTGATGACCGGTGCCGGAGGATCTGGGAAGCCACTGGCTTGGCAGACAAGACACCCTTTGACGGCGTCCTCTACCAGCTGATTTAGTCCTTAAAACCACACCTTGTTCGGGAGGCGGGTCTTAGATTTGACGATGCCCTGGTGGGCTCCATGGGCGAGGGACACTGCTCGGGCCGTCAAACTGGATGGTATTACCAGGCAGAATCCTCTCAGCAGGCAGCCGTCCTCGCTTACTGAGAGCTTATGTCATACGTTGAACAAAGCGTGGAGACTGGCTTGAGCATCCTGCGTACGGAAGAAGTCTGGGCGCTGGAGTGGTCGCCAGTCCCCTGACCGGGTGGCTGTTATGGCAATTTGTAGGCATTCATCCTGGTTGGTAGCAGCTACTACTTCACTGAGTGGTATGGGCAATGGTCTGGCTCGGTCTACCACAAACCGCAAGTACTCCTCCATGTCCTGGGCCTCTGCCACTTCTTGAGGGGTGGCCAGGAGGGCATGGCGTGAAAGAAAGACTGCGGGATTCTTTGTGCCTGGCTGATATTCAATGGTAAAGTTGAATTCTTGGAGTTGCAATATCCATTTCTCAATCCTGGGGAGAGGTTTTGAGGATGACCCCTTGAAGAGAGGCAGCAGTGACTTGTGGTCGGTCACTACTGAGAATGGCTTGCCGTACAGGTATAGGCGGAAATGGTGACTCCCCCAGTGGATGGCAATGGCCTCCAGCTCAATTTGGGAGTACCTCTGTTCCGTTGGCGTGAGTGTGCGGCTGCTGAAGGCGATGAGAGCCCATTCTCTGCAGTCTTGCTTCTGTGCTAGGACAGCTCCTAGGCCCATAGGACTGGCATCGATGACCAGCTGTGACTCCCATCGGTGGTCGAAGAATACCAGCGTGGTGTCAGCGGAGAGTGCGTCTTAGGTGGCTTGGAAAGCGTGTTCTAGTTCCTCACCCCACACCCATTGGTGGTCAGCTTGTGTGAGCCGTCGTAGAGGGCCAGTGATGTCTGCCAGGTTCTTCATGAACCAGCCACAGTATGTGACTATGCCTAGGAAGCTTCGGACCCCCGAAACTGAAGTGGGAGCCGGGGCTTCTTGGATGTCCCTGACTTTGTGTGGGTCAGGTCCGACGCCGTGTTTGGAGAACCGGTATCCGAAGAAACAGATCTCCTCGCAGTGGTAAATATCCGGTCCCCATAGTATGACACACACACGGGAATCCAACAGAATACAGCCACATACACAAATCCGCCAGCCCAAAGGTCAGTGATAAAGTGGCGGTCCAAACACCCATACCGTTATGCCAACAAAACAACACCCATCATATTATGACCCACGAATCACCACAGTGGACATTCAACGGCAGTAAACCATTGGCAGTACATACCGCCGCGCTCAGAATGGACACCCACATACAAAACAACACCACATTGGCCAATACTAAAGACACATACCTGACACTCATACACACTCCATACCCACACACCCACACCACTAAAATACAAACACCCACATTACCCACAACCTTTTACGAATACAAATCATTGCCACAAGATTGGCACCAAGACTACTGCAGCAACTAGACACACACACCACTTACACCCATACATACCTCATGCACCCCATATCACACACCCGCCACATTACTCAACACACTCTCACCAACACACACCACACAACACCCATGTCCCCACAAAGGCACCCCCATTTCACTGATGAGGAGTTAAGGGTCATGGTGGAGGAAATTGCCAGAGTAGAGCCACAACTGTTTGGTGCACAGGTTCAGCAGATATCCATTGCAAGGAAGATGGAGCTTTGGCGGAGAATCGTGGACAGGGTGAATGCTGTGGGACAGCATCCAAGAACAAGGGACGACATCAGGAAGAGGGGGAACGACCTACGGGGGGAAGGTACATTCCATAGCAGCAAGGCACCAGCTCGCCAAACAGAGGACTGGCAGTGGACCCCCACCTCCTCCCCCACAGCTCACAGCATGGGAGGAGCAAGTCTTGGCAATACTGCATCCTGAAGGACTCACAGGAGTAGCCAGAGGACTGGACACTGGTAAGTCAACAATTACTACTTATCACCTCCCGTACCTGCATGGCATCTCACACCTTCACCCTCACTCCCATCACTTCACTTCATCCCACATACTACACCTACACATATGACTAACCACAACGCCAAGCCCTGCATGCAATACCAATGCATGGACAGCCCTCCCAGCCCTGTGTGGACACCCATCACCAAAGCATGCACAGCATAGGGAAACTAACAATGCTACAATACATCACGATACACAAGCAAAAGGTAACAGGGCAACACCAACGATTGAGGGCAAGCCAAGGATGTACAATATGTCACACACATGAAGCATAATACATCACTTTACATCTCCATAGGTAACCCAGCCAATGTCAGCGGATAGGAGGTGCCACAACTATCCAGTCCCCCAACAGAAGATGCCCCCAGTGTGCCCACCTGTACAGGAACCCCAGGCCACATTTCATACCCAAGACAGTCATGGACCTGGGGTCTATGGCAGTGGGCACACCGTTCAGGGGTCAGAGGCACAGGCCAACAGGGACACTGGGTGGCCTGCTGTGCGCCAGGGAGCGGACAGGAGTAGGGAACCGACTCTCCAGGAGGCACTCTTCGAGATCCTGGGAGCCTACCAACATTACCAGGACACGATGGGCCAGATCCTTGACAATGTGCAGGAGAAAAGGTGGCTGCAGGAGGGACAGTATTAGGGGATCAGGGAGGACTTGCAGGCCATAAACACCACCCTGATCTCCATAGCAAGGGTGCTGGCAGACATGGCCAACATCATAAAGTAGGCAACAGCACACCAGTGGGCCCCTACCACTAGCTAGTCAATTGACCAGCCCTCCACTTCCACTGCAGCTAGTGGACAGGAAGCCCCGCCATAGGACCCACAGACCACCAGCACCCCTCCCCCTGCAGAATGTGAACCACCCCGCAAACATTCCTTGCAAACCAGACAGAAGCCAGAGGCACTTGCCAAGACCACCGCCAGGAAATGAGACTCTCCTGATTGTCCCCCTTGTGTCCCACTCAGTCACCTTGTCTACTTTGAACTGCATTTGCTTCTATTCCTATGGCCACTTGGACACTGCACCTGTGCTACAAACAGACTGGAACAATACCATGGACTTTCCTCCATCATCACTCCATCCCATTGCACTTTCCCCTCAATTTCTTAGCACTACAATAAACACCCTTGAACACAACTTGAATACTAGTATTTTATATATTGAAAATGTGTATTCATGGAAACAGTCACATCTAGTACAAATGAACTGTACACTGTGAAAGCTTAGAAATAATGACCTGTAGCTGTCTGTAGTCAGCACATCAGTACACTGTTTTTATATCACCAATATCGATAAATTGACAAACCATAGGTGACAGTAAGTTGAGATGCAAAGAAAGTTAATGCCATCATGCTACAGCCACACAAAATACACCAATAGTCATAGGAATGTGCAGTTGCTCTGTCTCACCTGTGTGTCATTGGAAGTACTGACGGATAACTGATGTTCACTTGTCCTCATCCTCATCCTCAGCCTCTTCATCCTCACTGTCCTTAGGTTCCACTGCTGCCACAGGGGCATATCCAGTCTCCTCCTCCTGCAGAAAAGGTACATGGCGTCTGAGGGCCAGGTTGTGCAACATGCATACACTAACATACAGTGGGTGGGGACCAAGGCTCCCCGATTAGCCACACCCTGTGCCTCTGTAGTTGGGCCATCACATTTGGGATGCTGCTATTTCTCAGAACAAAGGCATCATGCACCGACTCGGGATACTTAGCATTGACATGGGAGATGTACTGGTCTGCCAGGTACACCATCTGTACATTCAGTGAGTGGAAACTCTTACGATTCCTGAACACCTGCTCATTCTGGCAGGGGGGACAAACGCAATATGTGTACCTTCAGTCGCCCCAATAATATTGGGGATATGTCCCATTGTATAGAATCCGGCCTTCACAGTGGCCAATTCTTCCACCTGGGGGAAAGAAATGTAGCTGCACATGTGTTTTACCAGGACAGACACTCTTGCCATCATGATTGAGAACATTGGCTGTGACATTCCTGCTGCCAATCCCACTGTCACTTGGAAAGAACTGGTTGTCAAGAAATGGAGCACTGATAGCACTTGGACAAGAGGGGGGATCCCAGTCGGATAACGGATAGATGAGATCAGGTCTGGCCCCAATTGGGCACACAGCTCTATGATTGTGACCCTGTCCAGTCTATAGGTGAGGATAATGTGCCTGTCCTCTAGTGCAGCTAAGTCCACAAGGGGTCTGTACATGGGGTATGTCTCCATCTCCTATTCATCCGAAGCGATAGGTATCTAAGGGACACAAGAGTGAGTAGGCTGTCACAATTGGAACAAGGGAACCACAACTTCAGTATACTTGGTACACTTATGTAATGGGACAGTGTTAATGGGCAAGTATGTGCCAATTTAATCTGTGATGCAGTTAATGTTGATATGACTGTTCCCCCCCCCCACTGAAATGGTGGCCGTCTGTCCTGTATGTAGGGACAGGTGGAAGTGAGGTAATTCCGCCGACGTTGGGCGTCGTGGCAGAAGGCGGTCTTGCGCCGCCTTGTAATTCCTCATTGGATAATATTGGGCTCTATGGAGTGCAGTAGCCAATGGGGATCTGCGCCGGCGGTGACGGTATACACTGCCGCGGACGTGACCACCATTTTCTATCTGATTCCTCACTTGTTTCCTGACCTTCAACAGGAGAACACCTACACTGCCTGTGCTGCTGTGCCCTGTGTCTGGAACCCACCATGGCCCGTGTGACTGGGGAAAGGGCCCCCGCCTTCACTACGGAGGAGTTGGAGAGACTGGTGGATGGGGTCCTACCCCAGTATACTTTACTCTATGGTCCTCCAGACAAACAGGTGAGTACATTGTGAGCATGATGCGTGGACCATGAATGTATGGATTGCCTTCACTTCGGAGGAGTTGGAGAGACTGGTGGATGGGGTCCTACCCCAGTGCAGGCTGCTGTATGGGCCTCCAGACCAACAGGTGCGTACACATTGGGCACAATGCATTTTGGAAGGATGCATGGGGGTGTATGTGCAAGCATCATGTCATTGAGGGTGGAGGGGAATGTCTTGTGGTGGTGTACATGGTGTGCACCGGGTGATGTGTGTGCCAATGGTGATGGAAATGGGTATGGTGGGCCATTTGTGTGACAGGCTGGACTGTTTGTTTAATGGTGTTCTCCTGTCTGTATTGCCTCTGCAGGTCAGCGCCCATCAAAAGAGGGATTATGGCATGCCATCGCCAAGGATGTACAGAGCCTGTGGGTCTATGGCAGGTGGAGCACCCACTGTCGTAAACGGTGGGAGGACCTGAGACATTGGGCACGGAAGATCACGGACGCCCAGCTGGGGATGGCCTCTCAATGAGGAAGGGGTGCCCGTTAGAACCTGACACCCCTCATGTACCACATACTGGCGGTGGCCTACCCTGAGTTGGATGGGTGCTTGAGGGAATCACAGCAGCCACAAGGGGGTGAGTACAGTGGGTATCATTACACATTTTGTCAGGTGTGGTGGGATCTGAGAGGTGGATGTGAATTAGAGCGTGCCCCTAAGGTCAGGCCAGACATTGCAGCAGGGGTCAACTCTAGGGTAATGGGTATATATCAAATACAGGTAACCTAGCTTGTCAGAAGTCCATTTCAGGCAGGGTATTGAGGGTCCCAGGAGGGGTGCAGTACATGGTGTGTGACCCTCATCGTGTCATAGCATCTAACCATATCACTGGCAATGCAATGCATAGTGCTTAAGTCTGTTCCCTGTGTGTGATGGTGCTGTGTATGCCAACTGTGGTGTTAACCCATTGTTTCCTTTGTCACTCTCTCCCCCCTTCTTTTGTTCTGTCATCCCGTCCTTGTGTGCATTAGCATCATCTGGTGGAGCAGTAGGGGCGCCGGCGGCAGAGGGAGCTGCATCCCACAGGACACAGGAGGCAGAGTCCACGACACCAAGGGAACCAGTGGGATGGAGGGCGAGGGGAGCACCACAGCAGAAACAGGAGGTGACAATACATACGCAGATACCTGCTCCGATGGCCACTTCATGGTGGTGGCGGACACCTCTGTGACCACCCCAGCTGCAGGTACAGCCGCCACCCCGTACCAGAACCACCCTCCCAGTAGCCCCTCAACGAGTTGCCTGTGCTCGCTCACCCAGGAGGGTGGGCATCTCCTTCGCCCCAGGCACCTCAGGCCCTGCCCCAGTGAGCCCTGCTGCCCTGAGTGAGGAGGCTATTGACCTCCTGAGATCCATCTCTGTAGGGCAATCAACCATTGTGAATGCCATCCAGGGCTGGCATCCGAGATGCAGCAATGCAGTGCATTCCTGGAGGGCATTCACGGTGGACTGGCAGAGATCGATTCAGGCTCTGGCTTCCTCTCTGATGGCAGCCATTGTCCCTGTTTCTACTGTCCCCCCTCCAACTACCACTTCCCAGTCCCATTTTCCTCAACCCCAACCCATCCCAGGAACACATACTGATAAGCATGCACACAAGACAACACCCAAGATTGGTACAGGCAAACACAAGCACCACACTTCATCCCACAAGCACTCACACAAGCACCAGACAGTTGCAGACACAACAACTTCCACTGTCTTCCCCTCCTCCTCCACAACCCCTCCCAGTCATATCCACATTCACACCTGCATGCACTACATCAGAATCCAGCACCAACATCACCACACCAAGCAGCACACACACCTCACTAGCAGACACCTCCACAAAATCCATGCACGTGTCCCCTGTGTCCTCTCCCACCCTGTCTGTCCCCCCTCCTAAAGGACACAAACGCAAGCACTCACACATCCAACAGCCATCCACCTCACATCAGTATACTGCCCATGCACCTGCACCCAAATCCAGCAGACATACACCTCCTTCAACCACTCCCTCAACCTCCACTCCCATCACTCCTCCCGCCTCACCATCCCTAAGAAGCATTTCCTTGCCCAACTTGACCTCTTCCCTCTCCCTCCCCCATCCTGCCCGTAAGAGCAGGGCCCCAATGACCCAGCCCAGCACCTCAGCTAAACAGTCCACGGGGACAGTGGTGGCACCACCTAGTCATAGTGGGAAGGAAACCACACCTCCAGCCAAGAATGGGAAGGAGCCTGCACCTCCAGCCAAGAAGGGGAATGAGCCTGCACCTCCAGTCAAGAAGGGGAAGGAGCCTGCATATCCAGCCAAAAAGGGGAAGGAGCCTGCACCTCCTGCTTTGAAGGGGAAGAAGCCCTCAACACCTGAACGGAAGGCTAAGGACCACGTACAACCTGCCATGAAGGGGAAGAAGCCATCAACCCCTGCTAGGAAGGGTAATAAATCCACACCCCATGTCATGGAGAGGACGAAGCCCTCTATTCCAGCGGAGGCTGTCAGGGTGACACCTCCACCACCACCAGCAGTCACGGGCCCCCAACGCCAGCTGAGGAAGTGCAACCATCAGCACCTGCAGAGGCTGCCCAGGAGACACCTCCATCTGCTACCACACTCAGCCATCACCACCTGCAGAGGCTGCCCAGGAGACACCTCCATCTGCCACCATACTGCAGCCATCCCCAGCTGCAGAGGCTGCCCATGAGGTAACTCCATCTGCCATCACACTGCAGCCATCTCCACCTGTAGAGGCTGACCAGGAGCCACCTCCATCAGCCCCCTCCAGAGTCAGTGCGCTTGTTCCGTGACTTCGGCTGAGGTGCACCCCCCCATCCCCCTGAGGTGCCTGCCCACTTACCAACTGATGTCCCTGCAGAGTTCTATCCAGATGAAGTCACAATTAGAATTGGGTCTTGGACTGTGCCCTGTGGCCATGTGGGCCCTTCAATCATTGGACTGGGCAGTGTGCCTTTGTGTACATGTTCACATATCTGTTTCACGGACAATTTGATTATTTATTAGCTGTTGATATTGATACATTCACCTTAAGGCATTCCTATTGTCCTTGCATTATTCTGCCGTGTATCAGGTGCAAATAGTTTTTCGTGTACTGGTGGACGTGTGTATGGTGTGTGTGTGTCGGGTGTGTGTCGTGCATTTTCCTCCCTCCATCCCTTGTGTGCTAGGCAGCTTTACTCACCGTCATCGTCTTTGTCCGCGTTGGTGTTCCAGGTGGAGCATAACGCAGAAGATCATCGGAAAATTTGCAGTTCGGGTTCCATGGCGGCGTTGTTCTTCCCAGTGTCTCTGGTAGTGAGTCTTTTCTCTTCAGTGATGTGTTTCTGACAGGCTTTTGATGGTGTTGGTACCGCCCCAGAAAACGTGGCGGATTGTAGGGTCTTAATATGGTGGGTGGTACTTTGTCTCCCGCCTTGCTGTTGATAGCGACCACCGGCGTGCGTGGTGTTTCCACCCTGGCAGATAGTGTGGTACATTGGCTGTCTATGGGAGTTATCACCGCCATGGTCATAACTTGGCGGTAATTACAGCCAACCTGTTGGAGGTCTTACCGCCACTTTATCACTCACCGCCAGTGTGATAATGAGGTCCATAGTTTCTGGAAATCCTGTCCTTTAATGAGAATGGGCTTATTGGTTACAAGGCTGTATTGATTAACTGATTTCACCTTGTTTTTTGTGTGTAAGGCATATACTTACGGTTCTAAATAACTAAAAGCAATACTTTTTACATACTTACTACACTTTTGAGAAGATTAATAACACTTCTTGTTTCCTAATCATGCACTATGTCTACATCTGTTCATCTCACGAACACCTTGACCAAAATCAATAAGATCTGACTGCTTTTCACCTCTCTATAAGGTTTTTATTATGGTTAAAGTTATATCCTCCTCTGGCATTTCAGCTAGACTCCTACATACCACTGGTTACACTTTAGTATACCCTGATTATATCCCATTCAATTCTAATCACCCTCTCAATGTGTCTATTCAGTCCTGGAAAGTAATTTCAAAATGCTTTATAAATGGTTTAGTTGATAATGAAAACTACAGCTATGGGTCAGTACCATCACAAAGTCAAAGCCAACTTATGCCAGCTTTTTTAGTAGAAAATGTTTGAAGTCATGCCATGCTTAGATGAATGGGCATCTCAAAGGTGATACAATCCTTGTTTTGACCAGGAATAGGAATATGGGCCTTTTCCAATTCAATGGAATATTGATTGGCAACAACTTTTAATTGGCTGTTAGCCAGTCACATTTCTTTATTTAATGAGCAAAGACCAAATAATTTGCCAATATGTTTGAATGTAAATATTCTAACTAATTGCATAAGGTTTGAAGATGAATTGAAAATGCTGGACTGTGGCATGTCTAATTGGCATTGTTGCTTTTCATCTGCATTGTTTATTTTAGCTGGTGATTTTAATTTAAAAGTGTTTCTCTCCAAATCTGATCATTTGTTGGTAGATACAATGCATTATTATGAGAATCCTAGAACGAAGGTTGTGAGGATTTGAGTTTACTTTAAGGTAAGGTTGTGGGCCTTACCCTGCAGTACACACACAGATATCATCTTGAGTCCAGTCAGGCTTGTTTATTTAACCTTAACTTCAACCCTGTGTGGATATGGCTGCAAGCAGTGAGGCTTAGAAAAGGAATTATGAGTAAAGCATTTAACAATGCCAAACAACGAAATACGAAAGTCACAACACATAGAAGAAAGAAGACACCTATTTATAAAAGTAGATTATTTTTTTTAATGAATTTTTAGAAACCTCGATGAACAAAATGTACTGGAGGCTTCAATAGATACATATTTTAGAAGATATTATAATTTTTAAATGCAACTGCAAACAATCATTGGTCAATCAAACCTTTGGAAACTTTAAAAAAGTTTGAAACAGTTAGTTTCGCTACTCCGGCGCAGGTTGGGCAGCCAATCCCAGCAGGACAGTGGACTAGGGGGCCAGAGTGGATACTGTGGATAGTTACCTGGCCCCAAGTTCGCTTTTAAACAAAACCCAAATTTTACAGGACAACTACCTTATACATCAATACAGCTTTTGGCTATCTCCGATTTGTCCTTTTGGGTGTCTGGCGACTAGTAGTGGCCAAACTTCTGCGGTGGCTACCAACTTGTCGGTTTGGGTTTCTTCAGCTCTTGGGTCCCTGGAGTTGGTCTTAGGAGATCAGCTGACTGTTTCTTGGAGTCACTGCTGTAGGTTGGGGCTGGGAATTAACATTTACCCGAGCCAGGAGCCACAGGCACAGTCCAAACTTTGCTAGCCTCAAGTGCAGAAGGTGCAGTTCTTCAGGACGTGCAGCTTTTATTTGTGTGGGTCCAAGGGCAGCTGGTCAGTCTTTCTTTAGCCCTCTCTCTGATTCTAGCATGATCTGAGGGTCAGGGTGCCAGGGGTGCCATATTTATTCCAGGGAAGTGCTCTTGCTGACCACGTGGTACCAGCCAATGGGCTCCTGCGTGCCCTCTTACCTAGCGATGACATTCGTGTGATATGTGGCATCTGGCTATCCCAGAGTTCCACATTCTTGCCCCTTTCAAGATAGAACAACCCTTCCTCAGTTTTCAGGACCTGGGTAGCCCACCCTAGTGGTGTGACTACCAGAGGACTACATGTGGAACCAGTTTGGGGGTGAGTTTTCTTTACTTGACACTGTCTTCACTTTATCTGCAGAAACAAAAACCATCCTGCTCAAGGGGAGTTCTCACAGTTTCCCTCACAAATGCGGCTTCAGCATTGAAGCTCTCCTTTGGGGCTAGCACCCTGAGTGGCCATCCTGGGAGAGGAGGTCACACCTCGCTCTTTGGTAACTGCCTTTATTCCTGGGCTGGAAAGTCATTAATATATCTCCCAAGGTGGCCAGATAGCTGTCTGTGTGCCAGGGCCTTTGCAAGGCCACTGGGCTAACTGGAGTAGATAATGGCAACTTTCTAAAAGTTGGTAAACTTCAATTGTGATAATAGATTCGATCTGGCATCAAGTCAGGTTTAATGCTGTGATTAATTTGATACCTTACATGGCTATTCAGGAGTTAGCCAGGTTGGGGTGCCAATCAGTAACCCTGTGTTAGCCAATGGGCTATCCACATCAAAATTACAATTTGTAAGTCATGCTGTTAAGACATATTAAAAATATATGTTCTACTTAACAAAATACCACTCCCTGCCACAGGGATTTATATGCCTTCCTTACAGGGGAATTATATAAATCGTTAAGATGTATGGTGGTTTTGCCATTGGTGCGACGGGCAAAGTTGAACTGGCAGTGAAAACACTATCCTTGTAGTCTGCAGTGGCAGGCTGGGAGCCATTTTGTACTTTATCACACACAGGGTGACACAAACAGTGCTGCAGCCATGAGTGGCACTCTGCCTTTCATGCCCTGGGTGCCATATACTAAGGACTCATAAGCAAGTCAGCCTTGCCAATTGGGTGTATGCAATTTAACATGCAATTTGTACCGGGTCAGAACACTGGCACCAAGGTCTTGTTAGCAGGGCTCAGGGGTCTCTCAAAGCTTAAAAACCAGCAACATCAGTCACAAATGTTGGGGTGAACATGCCAAAAGAGGCTTTTCCTTTCAGATGGTCACAATGGTAACTGCTGTGGTAGAACCAATCACAATATGTCTATTTGAAGACAACATAATTTAATCAATCTTAATGGGTGTTATTCGAGAGACAGCCCTGTGCTGCATCTTTTCGAAATTCCTGTAGATTATAAATGTATCTTTCTAGAGGAGTTGGGCATAAGAGACAATTTTCAGGTCTTCGATTTGAGATTAAGGTGGTCATTACAACCCTGACGAACGGTGTTAAAGCTGCGGAAATACCGCAAACAGGCCGGCGGACAAAAAAAGGAATTATGACCCTGGTGGAAACCGCCAACAAAGACAGCAACTTTAACACACCACCCGCCACAGCGGTACAGACAAGCAGCGCGGCGGTCACCGCCAACAGACAGGCGGGAGACAATGTACCGCCCACAGTATTACAACCCGCCAATCCGCAACCTTTTCCGGGGCGGATTCACCGAGGATAAAAACACGGCAGAAACAGCTTTTGCAATGGGAAAACGCTCACCTTCTACACATCCCACGAGGAAGGAGGACACCATGTAGCCGGAACTCCAAATACTCCCTGCCCTTGTGTTTCTGCTCCTCTATGACCAACAGCTACGTAGGCGCCGAAGACAACGGTGAGTACTGCACCTACGACACGGGGGAGGGGGGAGGCAAAAGTTAGGGGGACACCCACCAAACACCCCCACCCCCACCCTTGCATATTACAACATACACACCAATGCATTCACAAAAAATCACAGTAACAACCCACAATCCCCCCGGAAGAATGAAAACACAAAGCGAAAATTGGTCAAACAATGTAATGTGCCAATATACATGTCATACAAAAATATACAGATATATATTTGAAAATCAGTCATAATTATATACAATACGAGAAGTAGTGCAGATATGTACATAACAATGTCCGTGCACCATCAGTCCAAAAATGCATGTGCGAGGCCCACAAACAATACCTGACCACAATCGGAGAGAACACTGCCGGGGCATCAGATAGAAATACTACAGGCACCTCAGGGGGAAGGGAAGGGGGGGCACCTCAGCCGGAGGAGTGCAAAGCCAGATCCACGACGGGGCTCCATGCCCATTTATGCCATCCTGGGGAGTGCAAAGCCACAGTCTCTCAAGTCTCTACAATGGGTGGCTTGCCCACTGTGCCATCCTGGGGAGTGCAAAGCCACAGTCTCTCAAGTCTATATAGTGGGTGGTTTGCCCACTGTGCCATCCTGGGGAGTGCAAAGCCACAGTCTCTCAAGTCTCTACAGTGGGTGGTTTGCCCACTGTGCCATACTGTGGAGTGCAAAGCCACAGTCTCTCAAGTTGATGCAGGTCTCTACTGGGACTGGGGGGGACTGGTGCCCAGACTGGATGAGTCTCCCCGTGAAAGGTCGTGTCCTTTCACTGACCCAGCTGCATATGGGATAAGGATGCCTGATGTGGCGGTCCATTCATTCCTACCCGGTGCTTGCCCAGTTCAGCGGTGCTTTGACATGGCGGATCAGGACTGTTCAGCGGTGCTTTGCCATGGCGGTCTTTGCCCTGTTCAGCGGTGCTTTGCCATGGCGGTCTTTGCCCTGTTCAGTGGTGCTTTGACATGGCGGTTCAGGACTGTTCAGCGGTGCTTTGCCATGGCAGTCTTTGCCCTGTTCAGCGGTGCTTTGACATGGCGGTTCAGGACTGTTCAGCGGTGCTTTGCCATGGCGATCTTTGCCCTGTTCAGCGGTGCTTTGCCATGGCGGTCTTTGCCCTGTTCAGCGGTGCTTTGACATGGCGGTTCAGGACTGTTCAGCGGTGCTTTGCCATGGCGGTCTTTGCCCTGTTCAGCGGTGCTTTGACATGGTGGTTCAGGACTGTTCAGCGGTGCTTTGACATGGCGGTCTTTGCCCTGTTCAGCAGTGCTTTGACATGGCGGTTCAGGACTGTTCAGCAGTGCTTTGACATGGCGGTTCTGATAAGTACATTGGTGTGTGGCATGACGTTCTCTACACTGGACATTGGTGTGTGGCATGACGTTCTCTACACTGGACATTGGTGTGTGGCATGACGTCTTCTACACTGGACATTGGTGTGTGGCATGATGTTCTCTACACTGGACATTGGTGTGTGGCATGACGTCTTCTACACTGGACATTGGTGTGTGGCATGACGTTCTCTACACTGGACATTGGTGTGTGGCATGACGTTTCATCATTGCCCAGTGGGGCTCTGGCAGCCGGGGCCCTCCAGGGCACTGACTTTGGCGGTGGTCTCCGGACCAGTGACGATACTTGGGCCCTCCTGGCCTGTGACTCTGGCGGTGGTCTCTGGACCAGTGACGATACTTGTGCCCTCCTGGGCAATGACTCCGGCGGTGGTCTCCTGACCAGTGACGATACTTGGGCCCTCCTGGGCTGTGACTCTGGCGGTGGTCTCTGGACCAGTGACGATACTTGTGCCCTCCTGGGCAATGACTCTGGCGGTGGCGGTGGTCTCCTGACCAGTGACGATACTTGGGCCCTCCTGGGCTGTGACTCTGGCGGTGGTCTCTAGACCAGTGACGATACTTGG
Organism: Pleurodeles waltl; assembly: GCF_031143425.1. Lineage (NCBI taxonomy): Eukaryota > Metazoa > Chordata > Amphibia > Caudata > Salamandridae > Pleurodeles > Pleurodeles waltl. The sequence goes on from NC_090439.1 coordinate 399,017,040, forward strand.
GCCCTCCTGGGCTGTGACCCTGGCGGTGGTCTCTGGACCAGTGATGATACTTGTGCCCTCCTGGGCAATGACTCCGGCGGTGGCGGTGGTCTCCTGACCAGTGACGATACTTGGGCCCTCCTGGCCTGTGACTCTGGCGGTGGTCTCTGGACCAGTGACGATACTTGGGCCCTCCTGGGCTGTCACTATGGCGGTGGTCTCTTGACCAGTGACGACGGTGCTGGCGGTTGTGTCTTGACCGCCGGAAATGATGGTGCACTTCTCCGCCGTGACACTCACAACAGGCTGGGCAGACTTCCTCTGGCCCTTCCCCACCTTTGGTGGAGTCACAGCTGACTCTCCAATCCTCTTGGAACCCATGTCAGTTGTTTTCCCACCAGGAGTCTTAACACGGTCGCGTCGTCCACTCTCCAATTTTAGAGCCTTTACAGGGGGTGGGCTGCCAATGCCTTGGCTCCGGGTCCTACTGCCTGCCCTGGTGGACGGTGCACTCCACAAACCTTGATCAGGCACCACTGGTATTGGAGGCTTTTTGGCTGAGGCGCTATGACAGGACTGATGAATTGGGGGGGGTGGGGGCAAAAAGGTCAACTTTACAGAGGGACAGTTTCTGACGAACACTGGGATGGGTAGCTGGAGGGGGTCTGGGAGTGGAGGAAGAGGAGGTGGTTGTCGGAGGTGTCACTTTAGCTGTTTTGGGTGCAGGTGCAGGTACTGGAGGCTGTCGTGAGGTGGATGGATGTTGGGTGAGTGATTGGCGGCATTTGTGTACTTTGGGAGGGGGCGTCACAGACACACTGGGAGAGGACACAGGGGACATGTAAATGGCAGTGGAGGTGGTGAGTGCAGGTGAGCGGCTTGTGGTGCTGGGTGTCCTGGTGCGATTCATGGTGCCTGTAGATGGGGTGCATGCAGGTGTGTGTGTAGACGAGACTGGGAGGGAGGAGGGAGAAGAGGAGGAGGGGGACACAGTGGAGGCAGTGGATGTTGCTGTGTCTGTATGTGGGTGAGGCTTGCGTGAGTGCCTGTGGTGTGTGTGGTGCCTATGTTTGCTTGAGCTACTTGCGTGTGTTGACTTGTGTGCATGCTGGTCTGTAGGTGTGCTTGGGATGGGCTGGGGTACAGGAGATTGGGTCTGGGTTGAGGAAGATGGAGGGGGGAGGCTAGACACAGGGACAATGGCTGCCATCAGTGCTGAGGCCAGAGATTGCAGGGTTCGCTGAAGGACAGCCTGACCAGAATGAATGCCCTCCAGGAATGGATTACCGTGTTGCAACTCTCGTTCTACACCCTGGATGGCATTCACAATGGTAGACTGCCCAACAGTGAGTGACCTGAGGAGGTCAATGGCCTCCTCACTGAGGGCAGCAGGGGTGACTGGGGCAGGGCCTGAGGTGCCTGGGGCGAAGGTGATGCCCACCCTCCTGGGTGAGTGGGCACGGGGCGAACGCTGAGGGGCTGCTGGGAGGGCGGGGCTGGTAGGGGAGGTGGCAGCTGTACCTGTAGAGGTGGGGGGCACAGATGGTGCCACCACCACAAGGGAGCCCACATCGTCGAACGAGTCCATGTCGCTGCTTGGTGATCCGGTGGCCGACGAGAAGCTCCCCTTGCCCTCCGTCCCACTGGTGCATTCAGAGTCCGTGGTGTGGCCCTCCATGGCCATGTGGGATGCAGCTCCCTCGTGCTCCGGTGCCACTGTACCTCCGCCTGTTGATGCTGATGTACAAAAGGACAGGGAGAGCCGAAAAAGGGGGGGAGACAGAAGAAAGAGAGTTTTAGTGCATGGCATACCGCTACCGTTGGCGGACAAGACAAACGCAGCAGCCCCCTGCATTACGCTGTGCTCCTGCCCTCTGCACATGCAATTTCTGGGATATGGCCTGTATCGCAATGGTGGACATCTGCGCACATGGATGCCACAGGGGCAACTATACCTCGACTTGGCACTCTGCTGAGGTGGGGTAGAGTGCCACATGGCCTACATTACGGAGGGGCCTTGCCTACCTAACTCGCCCTGGCCTAGGGACACCCACAGCCCACCTCTCCCACTCAGACACCTCCACTGCACGCAAAGTCCGCAGAATGAGAGTGTACTCACCCCCTTGTGTCTGCTGTGATGCCCTCAAGCGCCCATCCAACTCCGGGTAGGCCACCGCCAGGATCCGGAACATCAGGGGGGTCATGGTGCGAAGGGCACCACTCCCACGTTGGGAGGCCATCCCCAGCTGAGCCTCCGCCGTCTTCTTGCTGCAGCGGTGAATGTCCTCCCATCTCTTACGGCAGTGGGTGCCCCGTCTCTGGTGGGCCACCAGGGTCCGGACCTCCTTAGCGATGGCACGCCAGATGTCCCTCTTCTGGTGGGCGCTGACCTACATGACATGCACAAGGGAAGAGGAACAGTCATTACCAACTGCACCGTCGTTGTGAGTGGCCCCCTCCCTACTCTGGCCATTTGGCCCATTCATTCACATGCATTAATGTTCTATGAACTCTGCCCCCTTCCCTCTTCCAACCAGCCCCTCCACCCAGGCCTAGCCGATACAACGTGCTCCCTGTGTACTAACCTGTTGGTCTGGAGGACCGTAGAGTAGCGTGTACTGGGGGAGGACCCTGTCTACCAGTTTCTCCAACTCTTGTGCAGTGAAGGCAGGGGCATTTTCCCCAGACGCAGCAGCCATCGTCGCTTTCAGACCGAGGTCACAGCAGCACCTGCAGTGTAGGACCTCTCCTGTCGAAGGTCAGGTATCTAGTGATTGAACAGATAGAAAATGGTGGTGACGTCCGCGGCGGTGCACATCATCACCGCCAGCGCACCTGTTCATTGGCTCCTGGGACCCATAGGGTCCAATGTTAACCAATGCAGCATTGCGCCGCGGTCTACGACCGCCTACCGCAACGGTGTGCAACGCCAGCGCAGTTACCCCACAATCTCATTGTCCCACTTTAGAGGTCAGGCAGCCGCCATTTCAGGGGCCCACATGGCTTCATTTACTACTGCGTCACACATAGCTAGGCCTACACTCAACACACATACAGGAAGGGTTTTGTGAGTAGTGTAGTCTTGTGTGTAACTGTGGGTACATACCTGGAGGATTAATGACTGGTTCTTCGCTGTTGTCCTTCGTAGGCACCGTCAGCTGGGACCTATGAGAAGATGGCGGAATCCTCCGGTGTACCGACCGCTGGTGGACCTGTTGACAATGGAAGAGACACATGTCATCGTAACCTACAGGTTTGACCGTGCCACAATCCAGGAACAATGTACCCAGTTGGAGCCAGACCTGATGTCACCAATCCGCCATCCGACTGGACTCCCCCCTGACGTGCAGGTGCTGTCAGTGCTCCATTTCCTTGCAAGTGGCTCTTTTCAGACAACAGTGGCCATGGCATCAGGGATGTCCCAGCCTATGTTTTCCAACGTGTTGTCCAGAGTGTTGTCTGCCCTGCTGAAACACGTAAGGAGATACATCATTTTCCCTCAGGTGGAGGATTTGCCTACAGTGAAAGGTGACTTCTATGCCCTTGGACATATCCCCAACGTCATAGGTGCTATTGATGGGACCCATGTAGCTCTGGTCCCCCCCCACAGGAGTGAACAGGTGTACAGGAACCGGAAGAGTTATCATTCCATGAATGTACAGATGGTCTGTTTGGCAGACCATTACATCTCCCAGGTAAATGCTATGTTCCCTGGCTCAGTGCATGACGCCTACATCCTGCGGAATAGCAGCATCCCTGATATGATGGGTCAACTCCAGAGGCACTGTGTATGGCTATTGGGGGACTCTGGTTACCCCAACCTGTCCTGGCTATTGACCCCAGTGAGGAATCCCAGGACCAGGGCAGAGGAACAGTTCAATGAGGCCCATGGGCGGACTAGGAGGGTGATCGAACGCACCTTCGGCCTCCTGAAGGCCAGGTTCAGGTGCCTCCATATGACAGGTGGATCCCTATTCTACTCACCGAAGAAGGTGTGCGACATCATCATCGCCTGCTCCATGCTCCATGATTTGGCTTTGCGACGCCAGGTGCCTTTTCTGCAGGAGGATGATCCAGATGACGGTGTTGTAGCAGCTGTGGAGTCTGTGGAGCCTGTGGACAGTGATGAGGATGAAGATGAGGAAGAAGACAACGATAACAGGGAGTCAGTCATACAGTAATATTTCCAGTGACACACAGCTGAGAACATTTTCATTTTTAGCATTACATTAACTTTCACACGTCTACCTCTATCCTGTTTCTAAATTTAAATCACTATTTGGTAACTGAGTTGTACCCTTCCATTACGGTTTCACAGGTGTGGTTACCTACGTGTCAACTGCTTGCATCCTTCAAGGGCTTGTGATGTGTGACGTAGGTATGTTAGCTTTACAATGTTAAACCCATTATGACACTGTCATTGATAATACATTTTTACTAAATCACAGACTGACTCCAGATTGTTTTGTGTTTCAAGGGTGTTTATTGAAGTGCTCAGAAATGGGAGGGGGTTGTAAAATGAGGATGGGTGATGGCGGAGGAATGTCCATGGCAGAGTCCAGTCTATTAGTCTCACAGGGGCACTGCCCATCTGGACATAGGAAGTGGAGCTGGTGCAGTTTAAGAATGGACAGGGTAACAAAGTGGGACAGTGGGAGGACAAACAGGGTGGTGTCATTTCCTGGCGGGGGTCTTGCCATCTTGCTCTGTCCTGTTCCTGGATCTCAGGGACCGCTTGCGTGGTGGTTGTCCGTCTGCAGGGGGTGGGGTGCTGGTGTGTTGGTCCTGTGGCGGGGCGTCCTGTCCACTAGCGCCGGCGGAGGTGGTGGGCAGTTCATCGTCCTGGCTAGTGTCAGGGGCCCCTTGGAGTGCCACGGTGTCCCTCAAGGTCTGCTGTATGTCCTTCAGCACCCCTACGATGGTGCCCAGGGCGGAGCTGATGGTCCTGAGCTCCTCCCTGAACCCCACATACAGTTCGTCCTGCAGGCGCAGGGTCTGCTGAAACTTGTCCAGGACGTTCGCCATCGTCTCCTGGGAGTGGTGGTATGCTCCCATGATGGTGGAGAGGGCCTCTTGGAGAGTCGGTTCCCCAGGCCTGTCCCCCCCCTGTCGCACAGCAGCCCTCCCAGTTCCCCTGTGTTCCTATGCCTCCGTCCCCTGGACCGTGTGCCCACTACCACTGCCCCCAGATCCCTGTTGTTGTTGGGGTGGTGGGTTAGCCTGGGTTCCCTGTAGTGGTGGACACACCGCTGATTGACCTGTCCTGGGTAGGGAGGTTTGGGCCTGCTGGGTGGGTGCTGTGCTGGTGTTATCAGAGGGTGGAAGGTCGGTGTTGGGCTGTGCCTGTGCAAGGGGAACCGACTGTCCCGAGGCCCACGATGGTCCGGGCTGGTCATCAGGATCCGGTAGGGCAGAGCTGCTCTCGTCACTGTGGGCCTCTTCTGGGGGTGGATGGTGTTGTCTGGACCCTCTGGTGTGGTGACGGTCCTTCGGGTTCCTGCAGGGGCATAATAGCTAGATTATTGCATCTGTGTGTGTAATGGTGTGCAATGAGTGGGTGTTTGTGTACCCCAGCGCAAGCATTCCTGTGTGTGGGGTTGTGTGGTGATGGTTGGGGGGGGTGTACTGGGTATGTACAGTGGGCATGCTTTAGTAAGGGGTGTCCATGCTTAGTTGTGTCATGCAGGGCTTGGTGTTGGGATGGGTGGTTTGTGATATTAGTACATTAGTGAGGAGTTGTAGTGATAGGGGAGCGGGTGTGTGATAGCATGCAGGTAGGGTGGGGGATATTATAGTTAAGAATTGACTTACCAGTGTCCCAACCTCCACCGACTCCTGCGAGGCCCTCAGGCTGCAAGATGGTCAAGACTTGCTCCTCCCATGTTGTTAGTTGTGGGGGAGGAGGTGGGGGTCCGTCGCCAGTCCGCTGTACCGCGATGTTGTGCCTGGAGACCGTTGAACGCACCTTCCCCCGTAGGTCGTTCCACCTCTTCCTGATGTCCTCCCTATTTCTTGGGTGCTGTCCTACGGCGTTCACCCTGTCCACTATTCTGCAACATAACTCCATCTTCCTGGCCAAATAGCTGTGGCTCTACCCGGACGATCTCCTCCACCATGACCCTGAGCTCCTCCTCGGAGAAGCGGGGGTGTCTTTGGCGTGACATGGGGTGGTGTGGGTGATGTGTGGGGTGGTGTATGTGGTGATGGTTGTGGTGAGTGTAGTGGTGTGTGGTGTTTTGTGCGTGGATGTTGTGTGGGTGATGGTGTTGTGTGCCTCTGTGTAGTGGGGTTGTCTATTCTGTGCTCTCTCTCTGTCGCCTTTGTCTCAAATTTTTGGTCGTAGGGGTTTGTGGGTGATGTGGGTGTGTGTTTTATATTGTGTTGGGTGTGTGGGTGTGTTGTTTGTAGGTGTATCAGGTGTGTGTATTTGGAATTGTCCAATGTGGCGGTGTTTTGGAGATGTGTGTGTATTTTGAGCGCAGCGGTGTGTACCGCCAATGGAATACCGCGGTTGAAAGACCGCCGTGTGGATTCGTGGGTCGTAATAGCATGGGTGTGTTTCTGTTGGCGTGGAGGTGGAGGATTTGTTTCCGCCAGTTTATCACTGACCTTTGGTGTGGCGGTCATGTATGGGTGTCTGAATTTCGGCGGATTCCAAGATGTGTGTCATAATAGCTGTGGCAGAATGCCGCTGCCGCGGCGGTGTATTGGCGGTCTTCTGCACGGCGGTAAGCGCCTTTTACCGCCAATGTTGTAATGACCCCCTAAGTGATCATTTAACCATGGATGTAGCCCCTAAAAGAACACGTTACAATGTCTTGGAGCCAGTGTTGGAGCTATTCCTAACATACAACTACAGGACAAGCATTCTAATTACTAAAAAGAATCATTAAGAGCTTTCAAGATCAATGTTGATAAGAACTTGACAGACACTGATGGTAATAACATTGAGGTGTGTAACGATCTGCTAAATTGAATCTTATCCTGCTTGAATGTGAACTACACCTGAAATCCATTGCTGGCTATTATAAAGGCAGAATACCTTAATGGTGATTTGATCACAAATGCCAAGATCTCCAGAGTTTGAGGCATAGGGTGACAGATGTAAGAAGGAGATAATTACAATTCAGGCTTCAAAACAATATCGAATGCTGCTGATCAAAAAAAAGAAAAGTTAATATAAATTAATTAGAATATAAGGCAGGACGCCATATCACATAACAATTTATACCTTTTCTGGTGTATGGTCAACAGTGAGCTTGCAGTATCACCCTTAAGTTTGTAGGCCCAGGTCTCTGAATCCCAATAGGCTGAATTTATCCTGAAAAGTCCAGATCCAAATACTGACACTGGCTGTATCCCAAACCACGTAAAGAATGACCATTTAATGAAACTTCAGGAAACAAGAATAAGTAGAAATCTGAAGGGGTTTAAAGGGATCCAGATGTTCTACCAGCTGTTTTAATTAAAGCCGTTGGTTTGAAGTTGTAAGCCCTTATTTCAAATAGATCACATATTGAGGGAAATGTGCTGATTCAAGGTGGGGAGCACTTACAATGCCAATTCATAACAAGGGCATTCGGGGTGACCCTGCAAACTATGGACTAATTACTCTTCTAAGCTCCATAACCTAACCCTATTGAAATCTTTTGAGGCATCGGGATTTCGGACTGCTATTATTTCTAAATGGCAGAGGGCTTCAGACAAAATTAATCCATGATTGACCATTGTTTTGTACTCTGGGGAGCTGCAAGGAGGTCAATAACAGCCATGCGTAAGCACCTTTCAACCAGGTATATTGGGGAATCCGTTGGGAAACATTAAGAAGCTGGAATATCCTACAGGATCTTTTCTCCATGAAACAACAGCTGCATACAAACAATTAGGTCCAGGACAACATAAATGTCGGGAATTTTATCAGATAAAATAGTAGTTGGAAATGTGTTAAAGCAGGAGTATGCCTAGGCAGTGCTCCTGTTAATCTTTTTATTTCTGACCCGATTGCATTTGCCAATACAAACTGTTTCTGCCCCAAAATGGGAGGTAATTACATCCATTGTCTAAAGTATGCAGATGGCTTAGTCACAATGGACTACACCCCAACAGGGTTGCAATGCAAGCACTCTTCTGTCCACACATACTATGAATTAAATGGCCTCACTATAATGTGAAAAAATTAAAACTTTGACCTTTTCCAATCAACCAAAGAAATTGACTTGGTATCTAGATAATGTTTTGTTGTAAAAGCTAAGTAACTATAGATACCTAGGTCTTATATTCCTTACATTTGCTAATAATTTAAAATTAGTTAAACATATAGTGAACTTCACTTCTTGCCACTGCAAATGCTTTGAATAGGTTTGATCTCAAATTTGAGTGCCCCTCAGTGGAGCCACTGAAAAGGCAGTAGAGGACAAGTTAATAACACAGGCTCTGTAAGGGGTAAACTTAATTAACATTGATCAGCATTTCAAATGAGAGCCACTTGAACGTTTTTGTTAAAGACTCTTCTGGGTTTTCCGAAAAGCACAATGCTCTGTGTATTAAGGCACGAGTTGAGTCTTGATTCCTGGACTTTCTAGCCTGGCCGCGAGTCTCAGGGTTTCTGTTTGGCATTAAAAGATGTATTAATAAAGCTAAACTCTCACCTTTAATGCTGCAGGATATAACGTCATGTTCTGATCAATTCTTGTTTCACGTTGTTTATTTTGTTATAAACCCTGAATTACAAATTGATATCTTCAAGATACAAATAGTATTTGTCATGCCACCATAAGCACTAAAGTAAGCATTTCACTTTATTGCAGCCCTAACCATTTGCTAAGAGTTCCCACGAGGAATGTAGTCAATGTAGAATACTTCAGCATGTACAATGAGATCTCGTTCGAGAAGTGCCAGTACTTATGACCTCAGCCCCAATGGACTACAAAGCTTAATCCCTTTACCTTTAGATGTCTAGAGTTGCAGATTTCGACTTTATAGTCCACCTGAGATAGAGGTCTCTGCCTTATAGGTAATTCCCCGGACAGTATGAAATAGACAGAAGCTGCGGGTTTTGCTCAAAAGTAGATTGTTGTATCCAACCATTGATATACATTTAACTAATAAATATGGGTTTTTATGTATGTTTGTATGTTTAAAAGGACATTGTAACATTTAGAGAAAACATGCTCCAGATTGACCAGAACAATTGCGATCCTTCTATAAGAAAGTACAATGTAAAACAAGTCTTATTTGCTGCATTTGATGAATTTTCAGTGATAATGTAGACCAAGCACCACCACCCCCCCAGCTTGTCTACTAGAGCAACTGAAAACAGTGTCATATAAGGACCTTATTTCTCTTAGTATACTCCATTGCAACTACAGTCTGACACCTCTTTTTCTGTACCTGAGCTCAAGCTAACTTTTTACTTCTACACTGATGACACTTAGGGGGTCATTATGACCCCGACGGTGAGTGTTAATGTGGATGTAGTACCGCCAACAGGCTAGTGGTACACACCGCCACATTATGAGACTGGCCGGTTGGCTGCAGCCAACCCGCCACTTCTCCCCTCATACCGCCAGGCGATATCAGCCATTGGGCCGGAGATCTCAATTTCTAGCCCGGCAAATGCCCCAGTACCATGGCGGTAGGCCCTCCTGTTGACAGGGAATTCCTTCCCTGTCACCGATAGGAGGCTCCCCCACCCCCAACACTCAGCTGACATCCCCACCCCTCCATCCAAACTCCTCCCCACCCCCAATGATCCTTACACTCCCCCACCCCTCCGAACCTCACACACATACCCCCCATACACACACTAAACCCCACCTCGACATTTAAAAACACCCCTCCAGCCCCTCTGATCTTCACACACCCCCCCAAACATGCACACACCTGCAGACATGTACCACACACACACCCAATCACTCAATTTGGCATACACGCATTCATACACACATACTTCCAGACATGCTCACACACATTCTTACACACAATCACACTGACATGCAGACACTCACTCACTTCACAATTCTTACACGCATTCACTCACACGCATACAACCACGCAAATAACACACAAACACAGAAGAATATACACCCACTCACACATTCATGCACACAACCAGACTCACACACACACAACATCCCCACCCCCTTCCCTGTCGGAAGCCCGACTTACCTTTGTCAAGGAGGTCTTCCGGCAGGGAATGGGAAGGGGCACTGCTACCGCCAGCAGCAACCAACCAGCAAAACACTGCCAGGCCGTATGAATTGTCATGATACGGTTGGCAGCATTCAACAGGTGTGGCGGCGGTGCTGGTGGTAGCAATGCCATTTTATCACCGTCCACCAGCATGATCACTGACAGATTTCCGCCCTTCTTGGTGCGGAAGTCCGTCAGTGACCATAAAATGGCGGACAGATGGTAGCCGCGGTGACGGTATTTTGGCGGTTTTTACAGCCAGTGTCACAATGCCTCAACACTAATGTGCCAACATACCACAGAGGAGTAAATAGAAAGAGCAATAAATGTGTAAAAGATTAAACTACAACTCGTTGGTTCACAATATAAACCATGTACCCTTGCTTTCATCAACTAATAGATCATAATTCTCCCAAAGAAAAACCGAAACATGTACAAACATGAATATGGTGTTAGCAAAGGCTAGTTATTTTAATTGAGGAAAACATAGCAAGACTCTCTGTCACGTTCTTCAAAGTTCTAGGATACAGATGGAAGCTTTACAGACTCAGGTTTTGCCATCTGCTGTGATATATTAGAATATCAACCGGGCTAGCTACAAAAGGTAGAAAATAATATAATAAACTCATTTCACACCTTAAAAAGGGACTCAGTCAGCCCCATGATATGAAATTGGTACTGTTATCATGGTGAAACTAGGAAAGCATTAGAAAACGTGGTCCTCATACATAAAGTCACTTACGTATGGCTAAGGTTCACACAGTGTGCTAAAAAGGGCCTGTTAGAAATTGGGTCTCTAGTTGGCAGTCAGTTTGCACCTTGTCCAAGTGGGGACCCTCACTCTTATCAGGATAAGGGAGACACCCGCTCAGATAACCCCTGCTTACCCCCTTGGTAGCTTGGCACAAGCAGTCAGGCTTATCTCAGAAGCAATGTGTAAAGCATTTGCACATAACACACAGTAACACAGTGAAACACTACAAAAAGGACACCACACCAGTTTTTAAAAAATAGACAATATTTATCTGTGTAAAACAAGACCAAAATGAGAAACATCCAACATACAGTGCTAATGATGTGAATTTTGTAAACATACAGGGGGTCATTCTAACCCTGGCGGTCGGTGATAAAGCGGCGGCCAACCCGCCAACAGGCAGGCGGTCCAAAAAATGGAATTCTGACCCTGGCGGGAACCGCCAACACAGCCCGCCACATTAACACTCCGACCGCCACTGCGGGACCGACAAACAGCGCGGCGGTCACCGCCAACAGGCAGGCGGCAGACAATGTACCGCCCACCCTATCACAACTCACCAATCCGCCACCTTTTCCGGGGCAGGAGCCCCACCGATAAAAACACGGCGGAAACAGACTACGAACGGGAAAACGCTCACCTATACACACTCCACGAGGAAGGAGGACAGCATGGAGCCCGAATTACACATCTTACCGGCTATTGTCTACCTGCTCATCTACCAGGAGTACGAACGCCGGCGCAGACGACAACGGTGAGTACTGCACCTACGACACAGGGGAGGGGGGAGAAGGAAAGCACACACATACGCGATACACCCACCCCCCCAACCCACCCCCCCAATACCTACACACCAATGCAGAGCAAAAAGTCAGAGTGACACCCCCCAAACCCCCCGGAAGAATGCAAAGACATAATTCAAATGAAGTTTAAAATTTATGTATAAAATAGGTTCATTTAAGTCATGGTAAATATGCCATATGAAATATACAAAAGAAATAATGAACATAGTGCAAAGTATAAACATAGTCAATAAGTCCTGCACAGTCCGTTCAATATCCATAGTCCGTGGGCCAATGTGTACAAACACATGGGCAAAGCCCACACAGGAGACCGGAAACCATTGGAGAGAACACTGCTGGGGCATCAGATGAGAAAACAACAGGCACCTCAGGGGGAAGGGAAAGGGGGGCACCTCACCCACATGAGTCCACAACGCCAGATCCACGAAGGGCCTCCATGCCCACTGTACCATCCTGGGGAGTACAAAGCCACAGTCCATCAGATGGATAACCGACTCCACTGGTATTGGAGGAGGCATGGTGCCCAGAGTGCTTCGTGAACACCTGCTCGACACAGAACCGGCACTGTCAATGGACCAGCGGTGCTTGAGACGGCGGTGCCCAGCGGAGCGGTGCTTGAGATGAAGGCCCCAGCGGAGCGGTGCTTGAGAGGAAGGCCCCAGCGGAGCGGTGCTTGAGATGAAGGGCCCAGCGGAGTGGTGCTTGACAGGAAGGCCCCAGCGGAGCGGTACTTGAGACGGCGGTGCCCAGCGGAGGGGTGCTTGAGATGAAGGGCCCAGCGGAGTGGTGCTTGAGAGGAAGGGCCCAGCGGAGCGGTGCTTGAGATGAAGGGCCCAGCGGAGCGGTGCTTGAGATGAAGGGCCCAGCGGAGCGGTGCTTGACAGGAAGGCCCCAGCGGCGCGGTGCTTGACAGGAAGGGCCCAGCGGAGCGGTGCTTGAGATGAAGGGACCAGCGGAGCGGTGCTTGACAGAAAGGCCCCAGCGGCACGGTGCTTGACAGGAAGGGCCCAGCGGAGCGGTGCTTGAGATGAAGGCCCAGCGGAGCGGTGCTTGACAGGAAGGCCCCAGCGGAGCGGTGCTTGACAGGAAGGGCCCAGTGGAGCGGTGCTTGAGATGAAGGGCCCAGCGGAGTGGTGCTTGACAGGAAGGCCCCAGCGGAGCGGTGCTTGAGACGGCGGTGCCCAGCGGAGCGGTGCTTGAGATGAAGGCCCCAGCGGAGCGGTGCTTGAGAGGAAGGCCCCAGCGGAGCGGTGCTTGACAGGAAGGGCCCAGCGGAGTGGTGCTTGAGATGAAGGGCCCAGCGGAGTGGTGCTTGACAGGAAGGCCCCAGCGGAGCGGTGCTTGAGACGGCGGTGCCCAGCTGAGCGGTGCTTGAGATGAAGGGCCCAGCGGAGCGGTGCTTGAGAGGAAGGGCCCAGTGGAGCGGTGCTTGAGATGAAGGGCCCAGCAGAGCGGTGCTTGAGATGAAGGGCCCAGCGGAGCGGTGCTTGACAGGAAGGCCCTAGCGGCGCGGTGCTTGACAGGAAGGGCCCAGCGGAGCGGTGCTTGAGATGAAGGGCCCAGCGGAGCGGTGCTTGACAGGAAGGCCCCAGCGGCGCGGTGCTTGACAGGAAGGGCCCAGCGGAGCGGTGCTTGAGATGAAGGGCCCAGCGGAGCGGTGCTTGACAGGAAGGCCCCAGCGGCGCGGTGCTTGACAGGAAGGGCCCAGCGGAGCGGTGCTTGAGATGAAGGGCCCAGCGGAGCGGTGCTTGACAGGAAGGCCCCAGCGGAGCGGTGCTTGAGACGGCGGGGCCCAGGGGAGCGGTGCTTGAGATGAAGGGCCCAGCGGAGCGGTGCTTGAGAGGAAGGGCCCAGCGGAGCGGTGCTTGAGAGGAAGGGCCCAGCGGAGCGGTGCTTGAGATGAAGGGCCCAGCGGAGCGGTGCTTGAGAGGAAGGGCCCAGCGGAGAGGTGCTTGACAGGAAGGCCCCAGCGGCGCGGTGCTTGACAGGAAGGGCCCAGCGGAGCGGTGCTTGAGATGAAGGGCCCAGCGGAGCGGTGCTTGACAGAAAGGCCCCAGCGGCGCGGTGCTTGACAGGAAGGGCCCAGCGGAGCGGTGCTTGAGATGAAGGGCCCAGCAGAGCGGTGCTTGACAGGAAGGCCCCAGCGGCGCGGTGCTTGACAGGAAGGGCCCAGCGGAGCGGTGCTTGAGATGAAGGGCTCAGTTGACCGGTGCTTGACAGGAAGGCCCCAGCGGCGCGGTGCTTGACAGGAAGGGCCCAGCAGAGCGGTGCTTGAGATGAAGGGCCCAGCGGAGCGGTGCTTGACAGGAAGGCCCCAGCGGAGCGGTGCTTGAGACGGCGGGGCCCTGTTCAGCGGTGCTCTTCACGGCGGGGCACTGTTCAGCGGTGCCTGTCTTGGCGGGGCCCTCTTCAGCGGTGCTCCTCACGGCGGGGCCCTGTTCAGCGGTGCTCTTCACGGCAGGGCCCTGTTCAGCGGTGCCTGTCGTGCCGGGGCCCTCTTCAGCGGTACTCCTCACGGCGGGGCCCTGTTCAGCGGTGCCTGTCTTGGCGGGGCCCTCTTCAGCGGTGCTCCTCACGGCGGGGTCCTGTTCAGCGGTGCTCTTCACGGCGGGGCCCTGTTCAGCGGTGCCTGTCTTGGCGGGGCCCTCTTCAGCGGTGCTCCTCACGGCGGGGCCCTGTTCAGCGGTGCCTGTCTTGGCGGGGCCCTCTTCAGCGGTGCTCCTCACGGCGGGCCCTGTTCAGCGGTGCTCTTCACGGCGGGCCCTGTTCAGCGGTGCTCTTTAAGGGGGGGTCCTGTTCAGCAGTGCCTGTCTTGGCGGGGCCCTCTTCAGCGGTGCTTGTCCTGTCTTTCAAGGGAGCCAGACCTGGCCAAGACTCCCCGCTTAGTCGCCCTCCGACCTTGAGGTAGCGGGGCCCTCCTGTGATGGAGTCTTGTGCCCGTGGGTGTTGCCCGTCACACCCGGTATGGGGCTGGTGGGGCCCTCCTGGTGCGCTCGGCTGCTGCATGTCTTCTCCGCCCTGCTGCCCTTGCCCTCCTTCGCTGCAGCTCTCGGGCCCTTGCCTCCCTTAGATGATGTGGCAGGTGACGTGGCAAGGCCACTCTCCGTGGTGGCAGCCGTCTCAGGCTTTTCGCGCAGGCCCTTAAGTTTTCTTGTCCTCTTCCCAGGGGGTGGGCTGGCTGCCCCCTTGATGCTGGCCGATGTTCCTTCCCTAGGAGCTGGTGGACTCCAATAGCCCTGCACTATGGTGATACTAGATGCAGGGCTGGTGGTGGCTGAGGTGCTCTTTGGACTCTTACCAGATGGAGGGGGTGGGTCAGGTGATGCAAAGAGGTTAATTTTGGAGAGGAAAAGTTTTTTAGGAGCAATGGGAAGGGTAGGTGCAGTGGGTATGGGAGTGGAGGAAGAGGATGTGGTTGTAGGAGAGTCAAGTGTGCTGTCTTTGGGTGCAGGTACTTGGGCTGGAGGCTGTCGTGAGGTGGATGGCTGTTGGGTGGGTGGCTGCCTGCGTTTGTGTGGTTTGGAAGAGGGGGTGACAGACACAGTGGGAGAGGACACAGGGGACGTGTAAATGGCAGTGGGTTTGGTGACTGCACGTGTGCTGACTGTAATGGAGGGTGTGCTGGTGATGGAAGTACTGGCTGATGGTGGTGTGCATGCAGGTGTGAGTGGAGACGTCACAGGGAGGGAGGAGGGAGACGAGGAGGAGGGGGACACAGAGGTGGTAGTGACTGTTGGCATGTCTGCATCTGGATGTTGTTTGTGTGAATGCTTGTGGGATCTGTGGTGCTTATGTCTGGATGAGCTGCCCTTGGGTGTTGAGGTGTGTGCAGGCTGGTCTGATGGTGTGGATGGGATAGGCTGAGGAACAGGAGACTGGGACTGGGTGGAGGGAGTTAGAAGAGGGAGGCTGGAGACAGGGACAATGGCTGCCGTCAGTGCTGAGGCCAGAGCGTTGAACGATCGCTGATTGGCAGCCTGACCCGAATGAATGCCCTCCAGGTATGCATTGCTCAGATGCACCTCCCTTTCCACCCTCTGGATGGCATTCAAAAGGGTAGACTGCCCAACAATGAGCGTCCGGAGGAGGTCAATGACCTCCTCACTGAGGGCAGCAGGGGTAACTGGGGCAGGGCCTGAGGTGCCTGGGGCGAAGGAGATGCCCGCCTTGGTGTGCGAGCGGGCACGGGGCGAACGCTGAGGGGCTGCTTGGAGGGCGGAGCTGGTGCGCTGGGTGGCGGCTGTACCTGTAGTTGCGGTGGGCAGGGATGTTGCCGCCACCGCAAGGGAGCTCCCTTCCGAGGACGTGTCGGTGTCGCTGACGTCTCCACGGGTCCCCGTTGTGGAGCTCCCCTCGCCCTCCGTCTCACTGCTGAACTCGGAGTCCGTTGCATGGCCCTCCGGGGCCATGTGAGATGCAGCTCCCTCGTGTGCCGATGCCACTTCTCCTCCGCCTGATGATGCTAATGCACACATGCACAGGAAGAAAAAGAAAATAAGCCCCCTGAACTACGCTGCACAATCGGGGTACACTACTCAGTTCTTGTGACTAGGCCTACAGGTCTATGGACGACAAATGCACACATGGGTGATGCAGGACCATGGATAGCTGTACTTGGCACCCTACAGAGGTGGGGGGCGGGGCACAGGGCCATGGCTAACGGAGGGGACTAGCCTACAGAAAGCGCCCTGGCCTTGAGTTACCCACAGCCCTCCTCCCCCACCCAGACACCTCCACTGCGCGCAAAGATAGCAGTATGTGCTGATACTCACCCCCTTGTGTCTGCTGTGATGTCCTCACGCGCCCATCCAAATCGGGGTAGGCCACCGCCAGGATCCGGGACATCAGGGGGGTCAATTGGCGGCTGGCACCCCTCCTACGTTGGGAGGCCATCCCCAGCAGAGACTCGGCGGTCTTTCTGGTCCCGCGGCGGATGTCCTCCCACCTCTTTCGGCATTGGGTGCCCCGTCTGTTGTGGACCCCCAGGGCCCGGACGTCTTTGGCGATGGCACGCCAAATGTCGACCTTCTGATGGGCGCTGACCTATTTGACATGTACAGGGTGGGAAAGGAAATATCATCACTTTTCAGCATGCTAGATGTGAGTGGCCCCCCCTCCCAAACCTTGCCATGTGGCACATGTTCCCATCTGTCGTGCGTTGCACTCCTCATTCGCTCCCCTCCCCACCATCTTACATACACCCCACTCAACACAGGCATAGCCCATTCAGCGTGCACCCTGTGTACTAACCTGTTGGTCTGGAGGACCGTAGAGTAGCGCATACTGGGGGAGGACCCCATCAACAAGTTTCTCCAATTCTTCGGAACTGAAGGCAGGGGCCCTTTCCCCAGTCGCAGCAGCCATTGTATCTCCCAGACCGAGGTCACAGCAGCACTTGCAGTATAGGTTCTCTCCTGTGGATGATCAGGTCTCGAGTGATTAATCAGATAGAAAATGGCGGTCACGCCCGCGGCGGTGCGTACTGCGGCGGTGCGTACCGCGGCGGTGCGTACCGCGGCGGTGCGTACCACGACCGCCGGCGCACATCATCATTGGCTCCTGAGACCCATAGGGTTCAATGTTAACCAATGCTGCTTTGCGCCGCGGTCTTCGACCGCCTACCGCCACGGTGTGCCACGCCAGCGCAGTGACCTCACATCCCACTGTCACACTTCACAGGTCAGGCAGCCGCCATTTCAAGGGCCCACTTGGCATGATTTCTACTGCGTCACACAGGCCTAGGCTTTGCATTGCCACTCATACAAGCCGTTCCATGCATAGCGATTTGTGTACTGTGCAAGCTGTGTGAACAAACCTGTGGGTTGCTTGACTCTGTGCTCCATGTTGTCCTTCCTTGGCACCGTCCGCTGGGACTTGCGAGGAGAAGGATGAATCCTCCCGTTTACCGACCGCTGGTGGACCTGTCGACAATGGAAGAACGACATATCATACTTACATATCGGCTTGACAGAGCAACTATACATGAACTATGTGCCCAGCTGAAGCCAGACCTGATGTCCCCTATCCGCCAACCCACAGGGATTCCCCCTCTGGTGCAGGTTCTGTCAGTACTCCATTTTTTGGCAAGTGGGTCGTTTCAGACAACAGTGGCCATATCATCTGGGATGTCCCAGCCTATGTTTTCAAAGGTTTTGTCCAGAGTGTTGTCTGCCCTGATGAAATACATGCGGAGATACATTATTTTCCCTGAGGTGGGCGAATTGGCTACAGTGAAGGGTGATTTCTATGCCCTTGGACATATCCCCAACATCATTGGGGCCATTGATGGGACCCATGTGGCTTTGGTTCCCCCCAAAGACAGTGAGCAGTTCCCCTGTGTCCCTGGGCCTCTGTCCCCTGGCCGGTGTGCCCACTACCACTGCCCCCAGGTCCCTGTTGTTGTTGGGGTGGTGGGTCAACCTGGGTGCCCTGTAGTGGTGGACACACCGCTGATTTACGTGCCCTGGAGACAGAGGCATGGGCCCGCTGGGTGGGAGCTGTGCTGGTGTTCCCAGAGGGGGTTGGGTCTGGTGTAGCCTGTGGCTGTCTGTGGGGAACCGACTGTCCAGAGGTCCCCGATGGGCCGGGCTGGTCGTCTGGCTCCAGGGAGACAGAGCTGCTGTCATCGCTGGGGGCCTGTTCTGGGGGTGGGATGGAGATCTCTGGACCCTCCGTGGCGGTGTGGTGGCGTTCGGGTCCTGCAGGGGTATAAAGGTATGGTTATTGCTTCTGTGTGTGGGATTTCGTGTGATGGGTGGGTGTCCATGTACCCATGTGCAGGCATTTCCTTGTGGGGGCTTTTGTGAGGGTGGCTTGTGGGGGTGATATGTGTGTGCAGTGGGCATGCTTTGGTGATGGGTGTCCATGCTTTGGGGTCGCATGCAGGGCTTGGTGTTGGGATGGGTGGGTTGTGATGGTGAGGCTTTTGCTAGGGGTTGGTGTGATGGGGGAGGGGGTGAGGGTGGGGGTATGATTTGGCATTCAGGTGGGGTGGGGGTGGGAAGCAGTAGTGAAGATTTGCCTTACCAGAGTCCATTCCTCTGCCTACTCCAGCGAGGCCCTCAGGATGCAGGATGTGCAAGACTTCCTCCTCCCACGCGGTAAATTCTGGGGGAGTAGGTGGGGGTCCGCCGCCAGTCTTCTGCACTGCTATGTTGTGCCTTGATACCATGGAACGCACCTTCCCCCATAGGTCGTTCCATCTCTTCCTGATGTCCTCCCGATTGCGTGGATGCTGTCCCACCGCGTTGACCCTGTCCACTATCCTTTGCCATAGCTCCAACTTCCTGGCAATTGTGGTGTGCTGCACCTGTGCCCCGAAGAGCTGGGGCTCTACACAGACTATTTCCTCCACCATGACCCTAAGCGCCTTTTACCGCCGATGTCAGAATGACCCCCACAGTTCCTTGAAGTAGATAGCTCCAGCTGGGGCTATCACGGCGTTGTGATCAACAAAACCAACAGTTCAGGTTGGCCTCAGCATCGCTGGCCAGCTACGTTGTCAGGAAAATCCATAAACAGTACCTTTGGATTTCCAGGGTATTGTGATCCTCGCAGTGAGTTCCGGAGTGCGGCATCACTGGAGTCGTGGTGTCGGTTCCGGAGTTGGTGTGGGGGTTGATGGGCCCTTGAAGTCACATGCATTGTGGGTCGAACTATGCAATGTGCGGTGCCCACAGATCATGGTGTAAGCAGCGGCTCTGTGACGTGTCCAGCGGTGTGGGTGAGACCAGGGCTGCGGTGTGAAGCGGGGCAGTGCGGCATGCGTTGTCACCAGGTCATGGTGCAGGAAGCGGCGTCATCGTTGCTAAATCGATATCGTTGGTAGGCCCAAATCGGTGATGCGGCTTAGGACAGGCTCTGTGCAGCGTCCACGGGTCGCGGTGCAGACAGGGACATCTGTTGGCGACACTGGAGTTGAAGGTGCACGTGTCTGTGGACTGGGGCTGCGGTGCGGGAGGAGACAGGACAGTGCTTTGTGTACCTCACAAGCGGTGTCCACAGTACACAGTGCAGGCAGCAGCACCAGTGTCAGCAGGAGAGGCATTGTCAGGGATACCCAGGCTACGGTGTGAGCAAGGCAGTGCCGGGGTGCAGGGCCCAGAGGTTGCGGTGCAAGCAGCGGCTCGGTGAAGTAATTCGATAAAGGTGTCAGTGACACCAGGGTGGCGGTGCGAAGTGGGGAAGTGCGGCTCCATGCGGCGTCTGCAGGTCACGATGCAGGCCAGCAGTGCCGTTCACAGCGTCACCATGGTTTTTCTCCTTGAACAGCACAAAACACACAGTTCCCAGTGCTGCAGAAAGATGAAACTGAAGTCTTTGATATTCCTGAGACTTCCAACAGGAGGAAAGCTCTACTCCAAGTCCTTGGAGAACTTTCTCAAGCAGGATACACAGGAAAGTTCACCCTTTGCTCTCTTTTAAGGTAAAAACAGCAACTACAGGCCAATGCAGCAAAGCAACACAGCAAAGGGACCTTACTCCTCCTCCAGGTTCCTCTTGGTTCCAAAAAGGTTCGAAAGTCTGGATTTTAGGTCCACTTCTTATACCCCTTTCTGAGATTGAAGTAGGCATACTTCAAAGAAAAGTCTCTGTTGTTCACAAGATCCTGCCTTGCCAAAGCCTGGCCCCAGACACACTCCAGGGGGTCAATGATTCCATTGTGTGAGGGTAGACACAGCCCTTTCAGGTGAAAGTTACCACTCCTCCCTCCACTCCAGCCCAGATGGCCCATCATCATATGCAGGCTACACCCCAGCTCCCTTTATGTCACTGTCTAGAGGGAATTCACAACAGCCCAACTGTCAGTCTGACCCAGACGTGGAATACACAAGCAGGCAGAGACACAGAATGGTTTAAGCAAGAAAATGGGCACTTTCTAAAAGTGGCATTTTCAAACAAACAATTTAAAAACCAACTTTACCAAAAGATGTATTGTTAAATCGTGAGTTCAGTGACCCCAAACTCCATTTCTCTATCTGCTCTCAAAGTGAAACTACATTTAAAAGTTATTAAAAGGCAGCCCCATGTTAACTTATGAGAGGGACAGGCCTTGCAACAGTGAAAAATGAATTTGGCAGTACTTCAATGTTAGGACATCTAAAACACATCAGTACATGTCCCACCTTTAATATACAGTGCACCCTGCCCTTAGGGCTACCTAGGGCCCTCCTTAGGGGTGCTTTACATGTAGTAAAAGTGAATTTGCAGTTTAAAACTGCACACACAGACACTGCTGTGGCAACTCTGAGACATGTTTACAGGGCTAACCATGTGGGTGTCACCATCAGTGCTGCAGGGCAACTAGTAGCATCTGATTTACAGGCCCTAGGTATTTCTAGTGCACTTTACTAGGGACTTACCAGTAAATTAAATATGCCAATCATGGATAATCCAATCAACAGTACAATTTACACAGAGAGCATGTGCACTTTAGCACTGGTTAGCAGTGGTAAAGTGCCCAGAGTCCTAAAGCCAGCAGAAACTGGTCAGAACAAATAGAAGGAAGGAGGCAAAAAGTTTAGGGATGACCCTGCGAAAAGGGGCAGGTGGACGACATGAATATTCCATTGTAATAACAACGGAGAAAACCTACTGCAAATATGAAGATCCGCCCACACAATTTAAATGTGGGTGGACCTTTAGTTTGGCCACAGCAGAGACGATTCTATCTCTGCCATGGCCAAACTTCTCTGACAGCACTGGGGATTAAGGCCCATCAGAGAAATGACAACGTGTCACCGACTCAGTTTGTGGACATGTAGTAATTTTTACTGTTTCCTACTGTGGGGTAAAACCTGGTGATAAGAAACAGTAAAATACTTTTAAGACTTCCCCTGCCATGGGAAATGATTTCCATGGTGAAGAGAGCATTATATTTTTTCTTTTAAAAAAGAAAATCCCATTTCGGTATGTTTTTGTACAAGGCTGCATCCGGGCTGTAGCAAAGAGTATAACGCATTGACAGGAACCTTTGTGATGTCGGTTCTTGCCAATGCCTTTATGAATGACCGGCCTGCTTGGCGGCCATTTATACATTTGGTGGCCAATCTGTCAGTCATGCAAATGGAGTAATCTACTCTGTCCCCGTGGCAGAACAGTGGTCCATATGGCTTGACATAAATTGGGCACAGAGTCAGAACAACACAGTAGTCCATGATATCAAAGGGAATTTCAGGGATTGGGAAGATTGGTAGATAAATATTAGATTGGTTCTTATGGTGATCTCCCCCTCTTTGGTGAATACTAAGGGAGACTGCACTCCTGACATGAGGCTGCTCATTGGTACTCATGACTCAGCTGACCATTTCTTATATTTACAAATATGTGAGTGTTCGAAGTGCATGTCAAAGTACTGACCCTAAAAGACCCCTCCTCTGAAATTATTTTGATTTTTTTCTTTTACCATTTCCAAGTGGGAAACATTTAAATTTGCTTGTTGGTGCTCATGTCATGCATGAGTATTGCTATGCAGAATTAGTCCAAATAACCAGAATTTTATTATAATCCCCAAATGTCTTTCGCATGCATCAATCACAAAAGGAAAGTCCAAGTAAATGCCTTTGCATATATCCCAAAACACAACAAGCTAACACAAAAAGATGTGATAGTAATGTTTGTAATGCTTTATTCAGGCATTAATCCCGAACCATTGTTAATGACTGTAAAGAGTCGCATAGGCTAATATCTGAACATGTACTAGTAGATGATAGTATCATCTTACCAGGGTGGGATGAGGTTGCGAAGAACGAAGCATGTCCCAAGATGTGGGTGAGGCCTCCTCATCCAGAATGACTGGCATATTTATGTATATCATTGTTCAGTTCAGTGTTAACCTTAGTGAGGCTTTACAGCCATTACCAAGGGTTCAGGTTTATGCCGGAATAAGGCATAACCAACAATACCATTGTGTCTTTTGTGTATGGCCATTAGAGACTGGCAGCAGCCTAGATGACAACGGAGTCAGCTTTCTTCAGTGTGGGGGATTGGGTTGAGTGGTCCCTCTTCAGTAGAATGCACCCACAGAAACAATTTCTTGGAGTCCCGCCCGACTGCCTGGGAGAGATGGCCATCTGTTCTCTTGCTGAGTGGGCAACCTCAGACAGACCCAGTACACTGGATGCCTCAGCTGACTCCCAATAAGCCTGTACCTTCAGCAAAAGGGATTCACTTTACAAGCACACACCGGGGTGTGATGACAGGGGCCTCCATAACCCACTTATCAAACTTTCAAACTTCAAACTTTGGGGTCCCTAGAAGAAAGCCCCTGATTCAGGGGTCACATATTTCATTCTTCTAAGTAATGTTATCCGAACATCAGAACTGAGGAATGTGTCCTGTTACTTGCGCCTAGCTGGACCTTGGCAGCCTGCAACCCAGTAGTCGTCACCTGCATGCCACTGCTTCTGGCATGCACCTCGTGGGAGACCAAATTTTACAGTGGGGCACATGACAGTAACTGCTTTGGTTGTTGTAGGACCACCTGCAGAATACAGCCCACAAATGGCTCACAGATAACCCTGTGCAATAGCAAGGTGCAGTTTGAGGACCCACAGATTCTGTGCTTTACCAGCCCCACCCTGTGCCTGAATAGCCACTGATGACCCTGCTGCACTCCAAGCTCTCTTATCACATCTGGCTTAGTGAGACCTGCAGCTACAGAAGTGCTTCCCCTTTCCCCTGACATCAACTGCTTCTTTCCCACAGGGTGCAATGACCACTGGGAGAGGGAAGAAAGACCATTCAGTGAAGGAAATGTTCACCAAGTCTACAGGTTTGCAGGCACTGGCAGCTGTGCCACCACCTGGCCTAGACTCCATGCTGAATGGTGAGGGGGCAGACACACTGGTCACCAGGACCTTTCTGGGAGCTCTCTTGGCCTCATGCTGAGATGACACACAGACCCTTAAAAGAGACCTATCCAATGACATTAAGGAAGTTTAGCATGAAATGAGCTGCGGTGAGGAGACGGAGCAACCTCAGAAGGAAGTCATCCAGCTATGTGCGCAACAGCTGGACCTCCAGGCTGATGCAGAAGATTTGTAAAACCACTCACGAAGAAACAACATACGCATCAGAGGGGTACGCTCTGCAGAGGAAGATGATGATGTCACACAATCTGCCATATAAATTTTCCATTCAATCCTGTAGGTCTCATCAGAGGATGACATCCATCTCAATAGGGCTCACACGGTGGGCCCTAAGTGATCAGACATGGCTCCTACAACCGACATACTAGTATGTGTCTACAACTTTCAGCTAAAGGAAAGTATCCTTCGAGCACCCCGTGACCGACACCCTATACAGTTTAAGGCCTCTACACCAATGCTCTACCTGGACTCCACACTTCAGAAGTGCGAACCTTCCATCAAGTCATGGCTCATCTAGGAAAGAAGGTATCTCGTACTCGTGGGGGCACCCCTTCCAGCTGATTTTCTAGATCCACAGCAGGCTCCACCAACTTCGCTCTCACAAAGAGGCCTGCCAACTGCTGAACATCGACAACAATTCCCCGGATCCATCTCAGATCAGCCCAAAAAAACTGGGGTCGTGGGACCTCCTTTTACAGTGTTGAGACGACTGCCGTGTTCAGTCTTCTTGAACCCGTGTTCAAGGACTTCTGTGGGGGATTCCTGCCTGTGTGTGGGCTCTCTTTATTGCTGAGGGCCCCCTCTGTCTCCTCTCCCAAGTGGCGATATCCTGGTCCTTTCTGGGCCTGGGTAGCACCCTTTTTCTCCAACCGCAACTATTGCAGCTAGTAAGGCTTGTTTGTGGTATTTTACCAAGGAAACAACTCTGCATCCTCCAGCACTCCGTGGGACATCTTCTGCACGAAGAATAACTTCCTACCTCCTTTCATTGTTGCAAAACCTGCAGCTTCTTCCAACTGGAAGCAGCCATTTTGCACCTTCATCTGGGGTTTAGTGGGCTTCTGCCCCCCCTAGACACTTTAGCGACTCTTGGACTTGGTCCCCTTCCTTTGCAGGTCTTAAGGTCCAGGAATCCATCTTCAGTGCTTTGCAGTCTGTTGTGGTCCTTGCAAAATCCTTTATAACGACTTTAGTGTGTTTCTGGGGAAATAGTAGTACTTTACTCCTACTTTCCAGGGTCTTGGGTTGTTGTATCCTTTACTCTCTTAGTGTTTTCTTACACTCCCAGCGACCCTCCACACACTACACTAGCCTAGGGGTCCATTCGTGGTTCGCATTCCACTTTCTTAGTATATGGTTTGTGTTGTCCCTAGGCCTATTGCATCCTATTGTAGTCTACAGTGTTTGCACTACTTTCTGACTGTTTTATTTACCTGATTTGGTTAGTTGTGTATGTTTTGTGTAGGTTACTTACCTCCTAAAGGAGTATATCCTCTGAGATATTTTTGGCACATTGTCACTAAAATAAAGTACCTTTAGTTTTAGTAACTATGGGGGTCATTCTGACCCCCGCGGGCGGCGGAAGCCGCCCGCCTGGCGGGAACCGCCAGAAGACCGTACCGCGGTCGAAAGACCGCGGCGGTCATTCTGAGTTTCCCGCTGGGCTGGCGGGCGACTGCCAGAAGGCCGCCCGCCAGCCCAGCGGGAAACCCCCTTCCACGAGGATGCTGGCTCCGAATGGAGCCGGCAGAGTGAATGGGGTGCGACGGGTGCAGTTGCACCCGTCACGATTTTCAGTGTCTGCCACGCAGACACTGAAAATCTGAATGGGGCCCTGTTAGGGGGCCCCTGCAGTGCCCATGCCATGGGCACTGCAGGGGCCCCCAGGGGCCCCAGGGGCCCCACGACACCCGTTCCCTCCAGCCAGGTTCTGGCGGTGGAAACCGCCAGAGCTAGGCTGGCGGGAAGGGGGTCGGAATACCCATGGCGGCGCTGCTTGCGGCGCCGCCGTGGAGGATTCCCAGGGGCAGCGGGAAACCGGCGGGACACCGCCGGTTTCCCGTTTCTGACCGCGGCTGTACCGCCGCGGTCAGAATGCCCATGGGAGCACCGCCAGCCTGTTGGCGGTGCTCCCGCGGTCGTTGGCCCGCCAGGGTCAGAATGACCCCCTATCAGTATTGTCTTTCTTATGATATAGTACCTATATGATATAAGTGGTATTGCATGAGCTTCGCATGTCTCCTAGTTCAGCCTTGGCTGCTCTGCTATAGCTAACTCTATCAGCCTAAGCTGCTAGAATACTACTACACTCTACTAATAAGGTATAACTGGACCCGGCATAAGGTGTAAGTACCATTGGTACCCACTACAAGCCAGGCCAGCCTCCTGCATAAACCTGCTGACCAATGATGGGCATAAAATGTGATCTAGGGCCTTCCCATACCAGTTCTTTTCCTCCAGTTCTTCCAATACGGTGGGAGTTGCAATCTTAGTGTCCAGCTACTTCTGTAGAAAGATTGGACTAAAATGGGCTGAAATTAAACACAGGTTGCTCGCCCACTCAGTGTCCCTGTGTAGCCACACCTTTACGTTCAGGACTATATGCACACCCAGTGAGTGACAGGAACCCTTTTTACGTCACGCAGTGGATGAAATCATGACCACACAAGATTGTATGGTGCTCCGGAGGGTGGCTGTTAGACTTGGCATCATTGGCATGGTCTCCCCTAACTGTTTTCCTCTATTTCCCAGGTTGTTTCTGTGTGCTGGACTCTGTCTTGCTGTTTTTGTTTGCTCTGGACACTTTACCACTGCTGACAAGTGCTAAAGTGTAAGTGTTCCCTGTATAAATTGTATGTGTACATTGGCGTCTCCATGATTGGCATATTTGATTTACTAGTAAGTCCCTAGTAAAGTGCACTAGAGGTGCCCCTGGCCTGTAAATTAAATGCTACTAGGGAGCCTGCAGCCCTGGTATGAATTGGTCTCCCCTTGCTTTAGGCTGGTGGGGGTGTTGTGTTGCACTTGGCCCTTTATGCAGGGTCATCCCTAAACCTTTTGCCTCCTTCCTCTAATTTTTTCTCTCCTGTTTTTGTTGGCTTTAGGACTCTGGGCCCTTTACCACTGCTACCAAGTGCTAAAGTGCATATGCTCTCTGTGTAAATTGGACTGTTGATTGGTTTATCCATAATTGGCACATTTGACTCACAGATAAGTCCCTAGTAAAGTGCACTAGAGGTGTCCAGGGCCTGTAAATCAAATGTTACTAGTGGGCTTGCAGCACTGATTGTGGCTCAGACCTGCCACTGCAGCGCCTGTGTTTAGAGTTTTCAACATGTCAATTCGACTTGCCAAGTGTACCCACTTGCCAGGCCTAAACCTTCCCTTTTTACATATGTAAGGCACCCCTAAGGTAGGCCCTAGGTAGCCCCATGGGCAGGGTGCAGTGTATGTTAAAGGTGGGATATGTACTTATGTGTCTTGCGTGTCCTGACAGTAAAATACTGCCACATTCGTTTTTCACCATTGCAAGGCCTATCTCTCTATAAGGTTAACATGGGGGCTGCCTTTAAATATTATTAAAGCACAGATTCCCTTTGGGAGCAGATAGACATGTGGAGTTTTGGGTCACTGAACTCACAATTTAAAAATACATCTTTTAGTGAAGTTGGCTTTTAGATTGTATGTTTAAAAATGCCACCTTTAGAAAGTACGCATTTTCTTGCTTAATCCATTCTGTGACTCTGCTTGTTTGTGGCTTCCCTGTTGGGTCAGTTTGACAGCTGGGCTGTTTGCACCTCTCTTCTAGACAGTGACACAGAGGGAGCTGGGGTGGAGCCTGCCTATCCTGATGGGTCATCTGGGCTGAGGGGAGGGGAGGAGTTTTCACTTACACCTAAAAGGGCTGTGCCTGCCCTCACACAATGCAGTCTCCAACCCTCTGGTGTGTGCCTGAGGCCTGGCCTGGGCAAGGCAGGATATTGAAAACAACAGATACTTTTCTTTGAAGTAGGCCTACTTCAAAGGCAGAGAGGGGTATAAGAAGAGCACCCAACAACCCCGAAACTCCGATTACGTCTGGAACCAAGAGGGACCTCTGCTAAGGAGAAGAGCTGGAGAAGCTGGAGGAGGAGTACTGCCCCTTTTCCTGTGACTGTGCTTGCTGGGTTGGCCTGCAGTAGTTGCTTCTGCCTGAGAGAGGACAGAGACTGACTTTTGTGTGACTTCCCACCGGTGAAGAATCTCCAAGGGCTTGAACTGAGCTTGCCTACTGTTGTTGAAGTCTCAGGGACAACAAAGACTTCTCTCTGCCAAGCACTTGGGCTTCCTGTCTGCCAGGTGGAGCCCTAACCTGTCTCTGGGCCCTCGAAGGATGCAGCTGGTGTAAAAGGACAGAAATCCATGCAAAGGCCGCCGTACAGGGAAACCTTTGATACACCACCCGGTTTTCAGCTGATAAATGACGCACCACTGGCCTCGCGGCTATAAATAGATGCTCCACCTGCATCGTGGCAGGGAGATTGACGACACGCAGCTGGAGAAACAACACGCAACACCTACAGCGGCTGTTTTAATGATGCAAGCCCCCACATAGTGCAGTTTCTTGACACTATCGGCTGGATTTGGACCCAACATCGCTGTGCGCAGAAAATCAATGGAAAGCCTTGTGAGAAAGAAGCCTCTTCTAGCATGGTTACCCCCATTTTTGGCCTGTATGTGAGTGTTTGTTAGTGTATTTTTACTGTCTCACTGCCTATTTGTCTATTTGTCGGTGTATTTTGCCTGTCTTACTGGGATCCTGTTAGCCAGGACCCCAGTGCTCATAGTTTGTGGCCTATGTGTGTTGTCAGTATGCTTGACTGTGTCACTGAGGTTCTCCTAACCAGACCTTCAGTGCTTATGCTTGTTCTACTTGCCAAATTTGTAATTACACATTAGTGACTTCATATTCCAATTCTGATTGGCACACTGGACCCCCCTTATAAGTCCCTAGTACATGGTACGTAGGTACCCAGGGCATTGGGGTTCCAAGAGATCCTTATGGGCTGCAGCATTTCTTTTGCCACCCATAAGGAGCTCATACAAACCTTTCTTCAGGACTGCCACTGCAGCCTGAGTGAAATAGTGCACACACTATTTCGTAGCCATTTTCACTGCACTAAGGTAACTTATAAGTCACCTATATGTCTAAACTTAATTTACTGAAGGCTAGGTGCAAAGTTACTGTGTGTGAGGGCACCCTTGCACCAGCAAAGGTGCCCCCAAGTTGTCCATGGCCAATTCCCCGGGCTTCGTGAGTGCGGGGACACCATTATAAGCGTGCAAAACATATATGTCAATAGATATATGTAGCTTCACAGTGGTAACTCCGAATATGGGCATGTGAGGTGTCTAACATCATGGAATTGTCCCCCCAAACTAAATCTGGTATTGGGGGGCCAATCCCATGCACCCTGGGAGTCCACCATGGACCCTCAGTACTGCCAAACCAGCTGTCTGAGGTTTCCACTGCAGCCCCAGCTGCTGCCACCTCACAGACAGGTTTCTGCCCTCCTGGGGGTTGAGCAGCTCAGTCCCAGGAAGGCAGAACAATGCATTTCCTTTAGGAGAGGGGTGTTACACCCTCTCCCATTGGAAATAGGTGTTACATGCATGGGAGGGGTAGCCTCCCAGAGCCTCTGGAAATGATTTGAAGGGCACAAAGGGTGCCCTCCTTGCATAAGCCAGTCTACACCACTTCAGGGACCCCCACTCCCTGCTCTGGCGTGAAACTGGACACCACTCCCCTGTCCATCACCACCCCAGGGGTGGCGCCTAGAGCTCCTCCAGAGTGTCCCTGGCATTAGCCATCTTGGATTCCAAGGTGTGGGGACCCTCTGGAGACCTCTGAGTGGGCAGTGCCAGCAGTTGACATCAGAGACCCCCCCTGATAGGTGCATACCTGGTTAGGTAGCCAATCCCCCTCTCAGAGCTATTTAGGGTCTCTCCTCTGGGTGTTTCCTCAGATTCGGTTTGCAAGATTCCTCCAGGACTCCTCTGCATCCTCTGCATCAGCTTCTGACTGTCAGATCAACCGTTGTAACTGCAACAAAGTATCCAGGATGACTCATGTGACCTGCAACTTCAGCTCCAGTCAGCTTTTGCAACAGTTTCCAAGGTGTGAACACTCTGAGGACTGCCTGTCGTCACCCTGCACCAGAAGAGCCGAAAGAATCTCCTGTGGAATGACGGAGTCACTTCCCTGCTTCTGCAGGCACCCTTCTGCAACCTAAACCGGTACTCTGGGACTCCTTTCCTGACGACGAGCATGCTCCCTGGAACTCAGATGGTGGACCAAAGTGACCCAGACTGTCCAAAGGTCCAACTGCCCAAATTTGGTGGAGGTAAGAGCTTGTCTTCCTGTGCTGCGACAGTACCCCTGTGCAACGCGTCTTCCGCAGCTCTTTGGGCTTCTGTGTACTTCTTACAAGAATCATTCATGCACAGTGTAGCCAAGGTCCCCAGCACTCCATCCTGGGAAGCACAGCTCCCTGAGTTGTTCTCCGGCGGCGTAGGACCTTCCAGTGTAGTGCTGCGATGACCGCACTTTGCATCTTCTTTGTCCCCGTGTTCTGGGACTCTCGTGGGTGCTGCCTGGTCTTCTGAGGGCTCTCTGAATTGCTGAGAGCCCCCTCTGTCTCCTGAGTCCAAGTTGAGACCCCCAGGTCCCTCCTGGGTCCAGGCAGCTCCTTTTTGACACAAACCGCATACTTGATTGAAACACGGCTTGTTGGCGGAATCCAGTGGCGCAAACAGCCTGCATCCAACAACCCGATGTAGGACATCTCCTGCACCATGCACCATGCAGGAACCCGCAGCCATCTTCTTTGGTGCTCTTCTGTACTTTTCTTCTGATCGGAGAATCCACTTTTGCACCTTCTTCTAGGTTGGCAGGGGTTCCTGTCCTCCCTGGACTCTTCTTCAACTTCTGGACTTGGTCTCCTCTCTCCACAGGTCTTCAGGTCCAGGAATCCATTGTTTGTTGCTTGCAGTCTTGCATGGTTCTTGCAAAATCTCTTATCACAACTTGTAGTGTGTCCTGAGGAAACTTTGCTGTACTTTACTCCTGCTTTCCTGGGCTCTGGGGTGGGGTACTTTACTTACCTTTGGTGTTTTCCTATACTCCCAGCGCCCCTCTACACACTAAACTTGCCTATGGGGAAATTCGACATTCGCATTCCACTATTTTAATATATGGTGTTGGCCCATAGCAATCTATTGTATTTTCTACTGTTTGCACTATTCTATGATGGTTTACTTACCTGATTTTGGTTACTAGTGTATATATTGTGTATAATACTTACCTCCAGAAGGAGTATTGCCTCTAAGATATTTTTGGCCTTGTGTCTCTAAAATAAAGTACGTTTATTTTTGATAACACTGAGTACTGTCTTTTATTGTATATAAGTACTGTGTAACTATGGTGGGATTGAAGGACCTTTGCATATCTCCTAGTTCAGCCTAAGCTGCTCTGCTACAGCTACCTCTAGACAGCCTAAGCTGCTAGAACACTGCCTACATTTCACTAATAAGGGATAACTGGACCTGGTAGAAGGTGTAAGTACTTTAGGTCCCCACTTCAAACCAGGCCAGCCTCCTACAAGCCAGCCCGGCCCTGAGGTGCCTGTCCAGATCGACGCATCGCTCTTTTGCGGGAGAGAAGAAACAATGCATGCCAACCCGACCGGAGGAGGAATGACGCACATTCTCTCTTGGGAGTGAGAAATCAATACATTGCTGTCCTTTTCTGACGCACACTCACCAGTGCAGCTTTATTTTGACGCTACCCAGGTGCTTTAATGCCCTAACAGTGTTCTCACTGTTTTCTAAAGATTTAAGACTCTTATTATTTTTTAAATTCATATCTTGACTTGTGGATGTTGGATTTTTGTCGTTTTGGTCTTGTTTTGTTTAGATAAATATATGATCTATTTTTCTAAACCGGTGTTGTGTCATTTTGCAGTGTTTTCACTGAGTTACTGTGTGTGTTAGCACAAAAAATACTACCAAGGGTGTGAAGGGGGTTACCTGAGGGTGATTCTCCTTTACCCTGACTAGAGTGAGGGTTCTTTCTTAGACAGCGGGTAACCTGACTGCCACTCAAAGACCCTATTTCTACCAGGTGCCTAATCTGGTTTTCAACACTGACCTAGATAGGTCTGTCCAGCGCCAAGGTCACACTAGGGCTCTCTTTCTGGAGGGGGCGCTCTGGCTGGAGGAGGTTGATCTGGCGGACATCTGGTGTACCCTACACCCGCAAACCCATGACTATACATTTTTCTTCCACATCCATAAAACATATGCCTGCATTGACTACTTCCTGGGCACCTCAGGCCTTCGATCCTTGTTAACAGCTTCGGAGATAGAACCATGCTCGTTATTGGACCACAAACAGTGTCCTGTATGCTAACCTTTCGACCTCAGCGGCCTCTCTACAGAACATAGTGGATGTGGGAAACACTTCTGCATCGACCAGAGGTTGTCCAGCAATTTAATAAAACTCTTGTAGACTTTCTCAGAGTCAAGGACACTCCTGTTGTCTCCCTAGCAAACCTATGGGATACCTTGGAAGAGGTGGTCAGAGGAGAACCGATTGCAATCTTCGTGGCTGACAATAGAATTTGATGAGATAAATGAGGACTTTTGTCCCATCGGGTTTTGGAACATGAACACATTCACAAACGGACCAGGGGCTCCAAGGATTTGGTGTCAGCTAGAAGCTAAATGGAAACTATTGGCGTGTATTTACCTCATTAGGGTGGAGTACGCCATTCATTAACTTTGCCACTCCTTTTACGTCGGCAGCGACAAATGTGGCTGTCTTGTAGCAAGCAAACTTGGGGCCTAATGACACGCTGGTGATTTAAAAAAATGAACATTCTCAACCAAGCTCTGCTGGATTTAGTTGTCACTTTTGGCTTACAGAAAAGATTAGCCTTTTAAGGGCTTTAAACATATTGTCAAATATGGGAGCCCATGGGATCTACAGTCCAATCACATCCTAAACTATCCTCTATAGTGTCTTGATTTAAGATGGCATTAGGATTTACCCATATTGAACACCACAATTGTAGAGGATCCAGGTTGATTGCATTTCCCACATAACCCAGGGCCAGCTCCTAATGTAGAACACATGAAGAACTGCTTGACAGGAGACCCAGCCACCGCCTGCAAAACCCGTTTTCCTCTACTTGTAGGCTGGCAGCCTTCTTGTAGCCCCACACACCACAACCATATGTTAAAACTAACAAACATTTCCTTTTATATATTTCTAAAAGAGGGCACAATCGATTTCCTATCTTAAGTTGAAGCAAGGTTAAAAATAAAACCCACAGAGACTGTAAAATGTATTTTTCTAGTGAGACAAGGAGTACACGAACCCCAAGGGTCAAAAGCAACTTTGCAGTACGGGTACCCGGGGTAGGTTCTACCAGTAGGTTTGCCCTCAGTGTCAAACATTGAGAGCTTATGTTTCTGGTGCTGCAGGGCATGGCATAAGTTTTAAGTTGGTGTCAGAGTTCAGCATCCTTATAAAGTCACTGAAGATGTCCAGCAGAATTTAAAGGCCATTAGGTGTTCTAGACAATAGACAGCATCGTCCATGTGTAATAGCACGGGTCGAGGATTTTCTTCACAACATTCAGATCAGAGCTTTTGCAGACGAGAACGGCTTCAAGCCCATTAATGTCATAACAAAAAGATAACTGACACAAGAACACATTCCTGCCAAATCCCCCCGAGCTAAACTAAATGGCTCAGTGCATTCACCACTCTAACCATATCTAATCCCAGCAGCAAGATCGTAATGGAGTGCCCGCAGAAAAAGTTAATGGCCCTGCTCAACACCCATGGTCTCTAACAGGGACCAAAGCTTAGACCTAATTACACTCACAAACGCACATAACAGGTCCATAAAGGCAGGGTAGATAGAATAGAACGAGAATAAGGTATTGTTCAGTCAACTCCAGCCCAGCCTGAACCCATACTGCATCCTTGAGAGAAAGCGTTTTTTCCACAACCCTGAGAATTAGGTGTTCTAAATCAAACCTTCCTATGATCTTCATGGTAATAACCACTAAGGAATTCAGGCAATAACCACCTGGAGCATGGTAGGTTTAAACATGGGGCCATTACTGCAGCCCTCCAAGATGGGGTAAAACCTTATCTACATGTTTCCAGGCTAAATTGATATAGGTCCATTGGGACCACATCAAACCCATGTGCCTTGCCCACTAGACTAGATTAAATAGCTTCCACTATTTCTTCCAAAGAAACGCAATATCAAGTAGGACATTTGGCAAACCTGATCTTCGGTTTCCTGCACAATGACAGCAGGAAAGTCCATTTTCTGAAAATTGGTCACCCAGAGCTCGGATGCTATATTTGTAGCCTACCTGCTTGAGGGGGCAATTGGTAAGCCAATTACTATTAACAATATCTAAACATTACCTGGTGTTTTTAGCCTTACAAAAGCTAACCTGCTTCCCTCAGGAGTTTTTCTGCAAGTCCAAATTCTCAGGGCAAGTCTATACACTCTTCTGCAACTGAGAATAAGCTATTTGCTTCTGAGGTTCTCTCACAAAGTGTAATCTCAATTTGGTTTCTGGTTGCTCATCTTCCAAATGCTGCCAATTGCATTCAAATTTGAAGTTTTGTGCTAAAAAGTTCCCCAAATGTTCCGCTCAGGTAAACAATCTACCTGAAATTTTGTTGACCTCCCACATAAAAAAAAACTACTGCTCTTATTCAAAACACTGCCACTTATTCAGATTTGTAGTTTTGCATTCAACTTATCTGCTCAGGTAAAAATCTAACCGAAATGCTCATGTTTAAAAATTATGTGAATGTAGATTTTGCTTTAAAATTTCTCCATGAAATAATAAGATGTGGCAATCTCTGTAATTTAGCATAAATGTCATTATGCAAAATTTCCAAAATTACCCGAATTACACTACCATAGTTAAATATTTGCCCAACTCTACTTTAAGCTATGCTTTGAACTATGCTCCTTGACTCAGTTGATTACACTGCTTGCCATCAGGCAAATCAAGGTTCGTTCCATACAGTGGGCCAATTTGGGAGGATTGGCCTGTCCCTGGGAGAGGAAGCAGGTGAGAAGAAATCTACATGGCTTAATTAACTTACACTGGCAAGCCTTGTCCTGCTTCAGAGATACAGAGGGAGGAATTTAGATATCTGGCCCCACTCATGAAATAGGCTCTCCTTTGAAGTTCTAGGTGGAAGGGAGCTGCTTGATTTGTGAGTTATGGGAGGTGCTAAAGGATCTAGAAGAGCTGTGGCTGATCAAGTGTTAGCTATTCCATCCTGAAAATTCTCATCAAGTAGTGCAGAAGGGATCCATTAGGACTGGATACATGATGAGGTATTGTTTGCTTAAACAAAGAAACCCATCTTCCAGAGCTCTCTACCTCTACTTTTAAACCCACGCACATGTAAAAACAATGAGAAATATTGGAACATGCAGAAGACAAGGACCTCTTATGGATGATGCCTGAATTGAGTGGTGGA
Source organism: Pleurodeles waltl (assembly GCF_031143425.1). Taxonomy (NCBI): domain Eukaryota; kingdom Metazoa; phylum Chordata; class Amphibia; order Caudata; family Salamandridae; genus Pleurodeles; species Pleurodeles waltl. The sequence continues at coordinate 399,052,205 of NC_090439.1, forward strand.
ACACTCCAGACCTGTAGTGAACTCTTTCAATCCTGTGTCTCCAGGGCGGTTGTCTCTCTACTCTCTCTAAGGGACAATAATGGGTGGTCTTGCTAGGGACTTTGGAGAAAAAAGGTCACCTTCTGTGGAGCAATCCTGGATGATTGTGCCCTAGGGGAGGTATCCTAGGCTGCTAGTTGACCCACAGATTCCTTGCAAGTGAATAGGAGCCTGTGGAGTCTGGATGTGTGCAGAAAAGTAATAAGGTATGCCTTCAGTGTCTTAAGGGTGGTTCTATGAGAGGCCTTGGGCCACATACATTTCTGGGGAGATGAATGGACAGGACAGCAAGTTGAGAGAAATCTCCAGAAAACAAATATTCTGAACATTTTAAATATGAAGAGGCTTGGAATCAACATTAATGGTGCCTAGACCATGTCCCCAGGAGCAAAACTCATTTTCCTCGATTCACAAAAGCCCCACAGGGCCTACAAAAACCTTGTTGCTTTCTCCTGCTACAGAGTAGCCTGCCTAGTGGTCCCCAAATGTCAGTGGCTTGAAAAGAATCCTTACTGCCTTAAATAGTTTATTCAGTATTCCCCAGGTATCCTAAGGACTGTTATGCACTGTGGTAAAAGGTTTACACAATGCTTCAATCTGCCCTCCCTGTATTGCTCCCTGGCGAAGGCCAGTGCCCCGGGGGTCTCTCCTGAACCACCACCATACTCTGGCAGGCTAGGATCCTAGAAGAATTATTGGGTGCCACTCCTAATCTCTGTGTCCAAGTTTGGGTGTAGTGGGGAACACCTAGCACCTATATCGTCTATTGGTAGAAATACGATCTCTAGTTGGCAGAGGTATGTACCCTCTCCAAAAAGGGACCACAATCCGAGTCAGGGTAAATCGGATACACAATCTAAATTAACCTGTGCTAAGATCTGTGGTAGCTTGACAAGGAACAGTCGAGCTTAACTTAAGAGGCAATGTGTAAAGTATTTGTACAACTCTTAAAATCCAGTAACACAGTGTAACCAACACAAAAACACTCCACATCAGTTTAGAAAAGTAGAGATTTTCTAGAGTAAAACAAGACCAAACAAAAAGAATACAATAAGTACAGCTCAAAATATTAATTATACATTTTTAACCCCTTCACTTCCAGGCCTTTTCCCCCTGAGGTGCCAGGTCTTTTTCTGGCTATTTGGGGCAGTTTGCGCTTGGCCTTCATAACCTTTTGTCCACATAAGCTACCCACGCCAAATTTGCGTCCTTTTTTTCCAACATCCTAGGAATTCTAGAGGTACCCAGAGTTTGTGGGTTCCGCTGAAGGAGACCAAGAAATTAGCTAAAATACAGCAAAAATCTTTATTTTTAAAAAAAATGGGGAAAAAGGGTTTCAGAAGAAGGCTGGTGGGTTTATGCCTGAAAATGGCACCAACAAAGGGTTTGCAGTGCTAAAATCACCAGCTTCCCAGCTTTCAGGAACAGGCAGACTTGAATCAGAAAACCCAGTTTTTCAACACAATTTTGCATTTTACTGGGACATAATCCATTTTTACTGTTTTTTGTGCTTTCAGCCTCCTTCCACTTAGTGACAGAAATGGGTGTGAAACCAATACTGGATCCCAGACAGCTAAACATTTCTGAAAAATAACTAAAAGTCTGAATTCGGCAAGGGGTCCTTTGTGTAGATCCTACAAGGTTTTCCTACAGGAAATAACAGCTGAAATAAAAAAATATTGAAATTGAGGTGAAAAAAACTGCAATTTTTCTCAATGTTTTACTCTGTAACTTTTTCCTGCGATGTCAGATTTTTTAAAACAATATACCGTTACATCTGCTGGACTCTTCTGGTTGCGGGAATATATAGGGCTCATAGGTTTATAAAGAACCCTAGGTACCCAGAGACAATAAATGAGGTGCACCTTTCAATGGATTTTCATTGTAGACTGCGCATACAGCAATTTTTTTGGTAAAATATAGAGAATGAAAAATAGGTATCAAGGAAACCTTTGTATTTCCAAAATGGGCACTACATAAGGTGTTGAGAAGCAGTGGTTATTTGCACAACTCTAAATTCCGGGGTCCCCATAGTAGCATGTGAATTACAGAGCATTTCCCAAACAGACGTCTTTTTCACACACTGTCTTACATTTGTCAGGAAAAAATGTAGAGCAAGACAAGGGGCAATAACACTGGTTCTTCTATTTTGTGTTCCCCCCGGTCCTCTGATAAAAATGGTACCTCACTTATGTGGGTAGGCCTAATGCCCGCGACAGGAAACGCAACATGGACACATCACAATTTCCCAAAGAAAACTGACCTGTTTTTGCAAAGTGCCTAGCTGTTGATTTGGGCCTCTAGTTCAGTGGGCACCTAGGGAAGCCTACCAAACCTGGTCATTTTTCAAAACCAGACACATAGGGAAATCCAGGATGGGGTGACTTGTGGGGCTCTCGCCAGGTTCTGTTACCCTGAATCCTTTGCATACCTCAGAATTTGGCAAAAAAAAAGTATTCCTCATATTTCAGTGATTGAAAGATCTGGAATCTGAGAGAAGCCATAAATTTCCTTCCACCAAGCATTTCCCAGAGTCTCTCGATAAAAGTGATACATCAGTTGTGTGGGTAGGCCTAGTGTCCACGACAGGAAATGCCCCAAAACACAATAACACTTGTTCTTCTATTCTGTGTTCCCCCCGGTCCTCTGATAAAAATGGTACCTCACTTGTGCGGGTAGGCCTAATGCCCGCGACAGGAAACGCAACATGGACACATCACATTTTCCCAAACAAAACGGACATGTTTTTTGCAAAGTGCCTACCTGTGGATTTTGGCCTCTAGCTCATCTGGCACCTAGGAAAACCTAGCAAACCTAGACATTTCTGAAAACTAGACACCTAGAGAAATCCAGGATGGGGTAACTTGTGGTCCTCTCCCCAGGTTCTGTTACCCAGAATCCTTTGCAAACCTCAACATTTGGGAAAAGAAACACTTTTTCCACACATTTCGGTGATGAAAAGTTCTGGAATCTGAGAAGAGACACAAATTTCCTTCCACCCAGCATTCCCCCAACTCTCCTGATAAAACTAGTACTTTACTTTTGTGGGTAGGCCTAGTGCCTGAGACAGGGAATGCCCCAAAACACAATGTGGACACATCACATTTTTCCTAAGAAAACTGACCTGTTTTTTGCAAAGTGCCTAGCTGTGGATTTTGGACTTTATCTCAGCCGGCGCCTGGGAAACCTAGCAAACCTGGACATTTCTGAAAACTAGACACCCAGAGGAACCCAGGATGGGGTGACTTGTGGGGCTTTCACCAGGTTCTGTTACCCAGAACCCTTTGCAAACCTCAAAATTTGGCAAAAAGACTATTTTTTCTCAGATTTCGGCGATGGAAAGTTCTGGAATCTGAGAGAATCTACAAATTTCCTTCTACCCAGCATTTCCCCAAGTCTCCCAATAAAAATGGTACCTCACTTGTGTGGGTAGGCCTAGTGCCCGCAACAGGAAATGCCCCAAAACACAATGTGGACACATCACATTTTCTCAAACAAAATGGACGTTTTTTGCAAAGTACCAAGCTGTGGATTTTGGCCTCTTGCTCATATGGCACCTAGGCAAACCTAGCAGACAACTAGAGGAACCCAGGATAGGGTAACTTGTGTCGGTCTCACCAGGTTCTGTAACACAGAATCCTTTGCAAACCTCACAATTTAGCAAACATAACACTTTTTCCTCAGATTTTGGTGATGGAAAGTTCTGGAATCTGAGAGGAGCCACAAATATCCTTCCACCCAGCATCCCCCCAAGTCTCCTGATAAAAATGGTACCTCGCTTGTGTGGGTAAGCCTAGTACCCGTTACTGGAAACGACCCAAAACACAATGTGGACACATCACATTTTCCCAAACAAAATGGACGTTTTTTGCAAAGGGCCTAGCTGTGGACCTTGGCCTCTATCTTATCCGGCACCTAGGAAAACCTAGGAAACCTGGACCTTTCTGAAAAGTAGACACCTAGAGGAAACCAGGATGAGGTAACTTGTGGTGCTCTCACCAGGTTCTGTTAATCAGAATCAGATGGCAAACATCAACATTTGGCAAAAAAACACTTTTTCCTCACATTTCGATGATGGAAAGTTCTGGAATCTGAGAGGAGCTCCCGATAAAAATGGTACCTCACTTGTATGGGTAGGCCTAGTGCCCGTGACAGGAAATGCCCCAAAACACAACGTGGACACATCACATTTTTCCAAAAGAAAACTGACCTGTTTTTTGCAAAGTGCCTAGCTGTGGATTTTGGCCTCTAGCTCAGCCAGCACCTAGGGAAACCCAGAAAAACCTATAAATTTTTTAAAACTAGACACCTAGGGGAATACAGAATGGGCTGACTTGTGCGGCTCTCACATGTTCTGTTACCCAGAGTCCTTTGCAAACCTAAAAATTTGGCAAAAAAAAACTTTTTCCTCACATTTCGATGAAGGAAAGTTCTGGAATCTGAAAGGAACCACAAATTTCCTTCCACCTAGCATTCCCCCAAGTCTCCTGATAAAAACAGTACCTCACTTGTGTGGTTAGGCCTAGTGCCCGTGACAAGAAATGCCCCAAAACACTACATTGACATATCACATTTTCTCAAAGAAAACTGACCTGTTTTTTTCAAAGTGCCTAGCTGTGGATTTTGGCCTCTACCTCAGCTGGCACCTAGGGAAACCTAGCAAACCTATACATTTTTAAAAACTAAACACCTATGGGAATTTAGAACGGGGTGACTTGTGGGGCTCTCACCAGGTTCTGTTACCCAGAATCCTTTGCAAGCCTTAAAATTTGGCGAAAAAACACTTTTTCCTCTCATTTCAGTAATAGAAAGTCCTGGAATCTGAGAGAGGCCACAAATTTCACTCCACCCAGCACTCCCCCAAGTCTCCTGATGAAAATGGTACCTCATTTATGTGGGTAGGCCTAGTGCCCGCGACAGGAAACGCCCCAAAACATAACATGGACACATAAAAATGATCTATTACAAAACGACCTCTTTTTCCAGGGGGAGGGGGGCACCTGCATTTTTGGTACCGGGTGCAACGGTGATTTAGGGAAACCTACCAAACCCAGAAATTTTTTAAAACTAGACACCCGCAGGAGTTTAGGGAGGTGTGACTTGCGTGGATCCCCCCACATTTTCTTACCCAGACTCCATTGCAAACCTCAAATATAGATTTAAAAAATCATATTTTACACACTTTTCTTTGTAGGATCACTGTGCCGGTACAAATTTTCTACCACCCAATGTTCCCCTTGGTCTGCCGATAAAAATGATACCTCACTTGTGTGGGTGGCCCAGGTGCCTGCAAAAGGAAAAGGCCAAAAACGTGTAGCAATTGAGGGAATAGCACAGCGAGTTGATAAGCACAATTTTTTTAAAATACATTTTTAGGCTGGCTCTGCTTTGGGGACCCACACAAGTGAGGTATCATTTTACTTGGGAGACTGAGGGGAATGCTGGGAGGTAGGAAATGTGTGCCAGGGCAGTGATCCTACAAGGAAAAGTGAGGAAAATATGTTTTTTAAGCAAATTCTGAGGTTTGCACTTCAGCAACTTGACCACAAACAGCTACAGGTGAAGTACTCTCATCATGGATGGTAGTTAGCATGTAGACATCCCTCCTGTCAGCAGATTTCAGAGCTAGCAGCTCATAATTCCGCAAGGCACTGCACTGTCCCCTCTGAAGTTATTTACAGACAAGCTCCCTTCGATAGCTTTTCCAGTTAGAGAGGACTGTGCCACAAGCAACAGTGTCCACTCTGAACAATTCCTTGAACAACTGCACTCCAGTGTAGAAGTTACACACAAACGGTGACCTTTGTTAAACAGTCATCTACCAAGTTCCCACACAATTTTCTCACTAACTCCAAAAGTGGGCGGACAACCAGGGGGGTCAATTCTGGAATCCCTACCAGTGTAGACCCGGAAATTATAAACATGTCCTGTACTACTTTCAGGCAGCATTTACAATTTAATTCCATACCATGCCCTCTTGCTAGGAATGTACTGCCTAAAAACTAAACAACCCTTGAACAGGACCAAAGACTTGTCCACACTTATTTCTTTGCCTGGAACATACACCTCTGAAAATCAATCTACAAAGTGACCAAGGATAGGTCTAATCTTAAAAAAAAAAGGTCATAATCAGTGTGATCTCGTGGCAAGGCTAAAGCATTATCAACAAAATGCAGCATCCGAAGGAGAAGCAAATACCAATCATGAGTCATGGTTGAAGGAAATATAGCCTTTGCTTTCAAGGGACAAGTAGACCAATAAGAAGCCAGTGACGGCTTCCTTATCAACCCCATCAACAAAGTCAAACCCATGAACTTTTTCATCTCTTCCAGATTTGTGGGAATCTACTGGGTAGCTTTAGACTGAGGCCTAAGTTTGGCAGTGTTGTCCCTCAAATACTGCTTCCATACAAATTAATCTGCTCAACAATCTCTTCCAAAAATACATCGTACATAAACAACTGAAAATTGATTGACGGGCAAAAAGTTGTCCGTATGCACTCTACACTCTGGGAGGCAGGCAACTGTGGCTGCTCCATGTTTGGGGCAACCCAGGTGTCAGGTCTTCCAATGGGAAACTTTCAGCCCCAGGCTGCTGGACTACTGGCACATCAGTGTCCTCCTCTAAAACAGGCCCTTCAACTGCACTGAGAGTGGGTTCCTTAACGGAAGATTCCTCTCAGACAGAAAACTCACTGCCAGACTCTCACACCCTCCTCTGCCTCAGATGCAGAGTCAGTCTCATAGTCATGGTCCGAAGACGATTCAAAAACCATGGCAAAACCCTCCTCAGCGGTCACTCTGCAGCTATCCATGATCCTTTGTAAGAAGTGTAACTTGGCAAGTGTGCCACCTACAACCAGCACTGTCTAAAATAAGTAATAAACTAAGTGTGGCTTTATCACAAAGCGTTATGTACTGAAAAACTATACCACTCACTTTCCTGAAAAAGCTAGACTCACCCCAACTACTCTGCACAGACACAGAAATCATCAATGATATCCCACTAAAAAGAACAAAGAAAAGCAAATTAGACATAAGACAACACAAATATCATTGTGCACAAATCTAACGACAATTTCACACACAATCCTGCATTTAGTACACCACCTACAAACATGTCATCCATGCATGTCAACAATAATCCTTTGGAGTAACTTTTTTTTACTTACCTAAACATGCAACTACGCAAACCACAGGCCAACCACTGCCAAAACCGCAATGAGCCACAGCAAAGGAAGCAAAAGCTTTGAACTAGAATAAAAAGGAAAAATAAACTGTTATACTCACAAATGCAAGTACTTCACCACTTGACAAACACCCCACCACCAGACATTTAGGGGGTCATTCCGACCCCGCCGGGCGGCGGGCGCCACACGCCGGGCAAAGACCGCCAGAAGACCGCACCGCGGTCAAATGACCGTGGCGTTCATTCTGACTTTCCCGCTGGGCGGGCGGGCGACCGCCAAAAGGCCTCCCGCCCGCCCAGCGGGAAAGCCCCAGCAATGATGAAGCCGGCTCCGAATGGAGCCGGCGGAGTTGCTGGTGTGCGACGGGTGCAGTGGCACCCGTCGCGATTTTCAGTGTCTGCTTTGCAGACACTGAAAATCTGAATGGGGCTCTGTTAGGGGGCCCCTGCAGTGCCCATGCCAGTGGCATGGGCACTGCAGGGGCCCCCAGGGGCCCCACGACACCCGTTCCCGCCAGCCTCTTCCTGGCGGTGTAAACCGCCAGGAACAGGCTGGCGGGAAGGGGGTTGGAATCCCCATGGCGGCGCTGCATGCAGCGCCGCCGTGGAGGATTCCCTGGTGCAGGGGAAAACCGGCGGGAAACCGCCGGTTCCCCTTTTCTGACCGCGGCTTTACCGCCGCGGTCAGAATTGCCCCAGAATCACCGCCAGCCTGTTGGCGGTGCTTCCTCCGTCCCCGGCCCTGGCGGTCCATGACCGCCAGGGTCGGAATGAGGCCCTTAGAAATGTTCCCTGATGTCTAGTGGTCTCTTGGGGGCAGATGGGCCTAAAAAAACTAGGCCCATCTGCCCAAGGGGGGCAGAAAAGGCCTCCAGTACTGTGCTGAATCCCTTGCCCAAGGGACAGCCCCCCACAAAAAAAAAAACCCTGGCACCTTAGTGACGTCTGCCCCCCTTGGGGGTAGATGGGTCTAAAATAAATAGGCCGCTCTGCCCGCCCAGGGGGGCAAAAATGCCATGAAATATATTGCCCCCTTTGGGGCGTGACCCTTGCCCAAAGGGCCACTCCCATACAAAGCTCACACACACACAAGATCCCTGGTGCTAAGTGGATTCTGCACCCCTTGGGGGAAGATGGGCCTAAAAAAATAGGCTGATCTGCCCCCAGGGGGGCAGAACTGCCTAACAGTGCTTTGCCCCCTTTGGGGAGGCAACCTTTGCCAAAGGGAGCGCCCTCCAAACACAAAAAAAAGGAAAAAAAATCCAGGCGTCTTGGGGGCACTTAGGTATAAAACAAATAGGCTGATATGTCCTCAAGGGGGGCAGAAATGGCATAAAATATATTACCCCATTTGGGGGGCGACCCTTGACCAAGGAGCAGCCCAGCCACATAAAACACAAACAAACACACAAGATCCCTGGCGCTAAGTGGCTTCTGGTCCCCTTGGGGGCAGAAGAGCCTAAACAAATAGGCCGATCTGCCCCCAAGGGGGGTAGAACTGGCCAAAAGTGCTTTGCCCCTTTGGGGGGGTGACCCTTGCCCAAGAGGCCGCCAAACACACAAAAAACACATGCAAAAACAATCCCTGGCATTCAAAAATAATCAGCTGATCTGCCCCCAAGGGGAACAGAAACGGCGATATACATCATGCCCCCTTAGGGGCTGCTCCTCGACACACAAAACAGAGAATAAAAAAATAAATCCCTGGTGCCTAGTGAGCATTCCTACTGCCCGATTGCATCGCGATCAGGCAGTAGCAATGCTGAAAGAGGCATCGAGGGAAAGTAAACCCCTTTCCTTTTCCCCAATGCCTCTTTTAGAGGAATCACCCCGGCCGGAGGAGAAACTTACCTTCTTCTCCATTGACATGCTGGAAGCAAATGGCTTCCAGAGAATAGGGCAGCCTCTAATGATGTCTGACGTCATTAGATGGGGGTGTGGTGGAAGAGGAAGCGAGGGCCCAGTACAGAACGTAACAGTTACATCCTGAGCACCCGAGCGGTGCTGCCCAGGGCGTAACAGTTACTTCCCAGGCACCCAACAGGTTAAAGATTAAAGTGCAATATAGTGCTTAGAATCATAAAGCACCAACAGGGGATATCTGGTTGCACCAGTGTAGGAAGTTGGCTCTGTATATACTATTTCAAAGTAAGAAATAATGTGCACAGAGTTCAAGGGTTCCCCTTAGAGGTAAAATAGTGGCAAAAAGAGATAATTCTAATGCTCTATTTTGTGGTAGTGTGGTCGAGCAGTAGGCATATCAGAGGGTATTGTTAAGCATTTGTTGTACACAAACAGGCAATAAATGAGGAACACACAATCAAAGACTTACTCCAGGCCAATAGGTTTTTATATAGAAAAATATATTTTCTTAGTTTATTTTAAGAACCACAGGTTCAAGATGTACAAGTAATACTTCAAATGAAAGGTATTTCACTCAGGTATTCTAGGAACTTTGAATAATCACAATAGCATGTACAGTTTTGACAAAAATGGCAATAAGCTATTTTAAAAGTGGACACTGGAAAAATCAACAGTTCCTGGGGGAGGTAAGTAAATGTTAAGTTCACAGGTAAGTAAAACACTTACAGGGTTCAAAGTTAGGTCCAAGGTAGCCCACCGTTGGGGGTTCAAGGCAACCCCAAAGTTACCACACCAGCAGCTCAGGGCCGGTCATGTGCAGAGGTCAAAGAGGTGCCCAAAACACATATGGGGTTATTACAACTTTGGAGGAGGTGTTAATCCGTCCCAAAAGTGACGGTAAAGTGACGGATATACCACCAGCCGTATTACGAGTCCATAATATCCTATGGAACTCGTAATACGGCTGGTGGTATATCCGTCACTTTACCGTCACTTTTGGGACGGATTAACACCTCCTCCAAAGTTGTAATAACCCCCATAGTCTTCAATGGAAACAGGGGTGCCGCGGTTCCAGTCTGCCAGCAGGTAAGTACCCGTGTCCTTGGAGGGCAGACCAGGGGGGTTTTGTAGGGCACCCGGGGGGCACAAGCAGGCACAGAAAGTACACCCTCAGCGGCACAGGGGTGGCCGGGTGCAGAGTGCAAACAGGCATCAGGTTTCAGATAGGAATCAATGGGGAGACCTGAGGGTCTCTTCAACGATGCAGGCAGGCACAGGGGGGGGGCTCCTCGGGTAGCCACCACCTGGGCTAGGCAGAGGGTCGCCTGGGGGTCACTCCTGCACTGGAGTTCGGTTCCTTCAGGTCCTGGGGGCTGCGGGTGCAGTGCTGGTTCCAGGCGTCAGGTTCCTTGTTACAGGTAGTTGCGGTCAGGGGGAGCCTCTGGATTTCCTCTGCAGGCGTTGCTGTGGGGACTCAGGGGGGTCAACTCTGGCTACTCACAGGCTCGCAGTTGCCGGGGAATCCTCCCTGTAGTGTTAGTTTTCCGCTGGTTGAGCCAGGGGCGTCGGGTGCAGAGTTGAAAGTCTCATGCTCCCAGCGGGAAATGTGTGGTCTTTAAAGTTGCTTCTTTGTTGCAGAAAGTTGCAGTTTCTTGAACAGGGCCGCTGTTCTCTGGAGCTTCTTGGACCTTTTAGATGCAGGGTAGTCCTCTGAGGCTTCAGATGTCGCTGGACCCTGTTGGATGTGTCGCTGTTGCAGTTTTCTTCGAAGTAGGGAGACAGGCCGGTGGGGCTGGGGCCAAATCAGTTGTCGTCTCCGTCTTCACTGCAGGGCTTCAGGTCAGCAGTCCTTCTTCTTCTTTAGGTTGCAGGAATCTATCTTCCTCGGTTCTGGGAGCCCCTAAATACTGGATTTAGGGGTGTGTTTAGGTCTTGGAGGGCAGTAGCCAATGGATACTGGCCCTGAGAGTGGATACACCCTCTTTGTGACCCTCCTTCCTGTGGGGAGGGCGGCACATCCCTAATCCTATTGGGGGAATCCTCCTTCTACAAGATGGAGGATTTCTAAAAGTAAGAGTCACCTCAGCTCAGGACACCTTAGGGGCTGTCCTGACTGGGGAGTGGCTCCTCCTTGTTTTCCTCATTATCTCCTCCAGCCGTGCCGCCAAAAGTGGGGGCAGTGGCTGGAGGGGCGGGCATCTCCACTAGCTGGGATGCCCTGTGGTGCTGTAACAAAGGGGGTGAGTCTTTGAGGCTCACCGCCAGGTGTTACAGTTCCTGCAGGGGGAGGTGGAAGCACCTCCACCCAGTACAGGCTTTGTTCCTGGCCACAGAGTGACAAAGGCACTCTCCCCATGTGGCCAGCAACATGTCTGGTGTGTGGCAGGCTGGCAAAAACTAGTCAGCCCACACTGGAAGAAGGGTATGTTTTCAGGGGGCATCTCTAAGATGCCCTCTGGGTGTATTTTTACAATAAAGTGCACACTGGCATCAGTGTGCATTTATTGTGCTGAGAAGTTTGATACCAAACTTCCCAGTTTTCAGTGTAGCCATTATGGTGCTGTGGAGTTCGTGTTTGACAGACTCCCAGACCATATACTCTTATGGCTACCCTGCACTTACAATATCTAAGGTTTTGCTTAGATACTGTAGGGGCATAGTGCTCATGCACATATGCCCTCACCTGTGGTATAGTGCACCCTGCCTTAGGGCTGTAAGGTCTGCTAGAGGGGTGACTTACCTATGTCACAGGCAGTGTGAGGTTGGCATGGCACTCTGAGGGGAGTGCCATGTCGACTTAGTCATTTTCTCCCCACCAGCACACACAAGCTGGCAAGCAGTGTGTATGTGCTGAGTGAGGGGTCCCCAGTGTGGCATAAGATATGCTGCGGCCCTTAGAGACCTTCCCTGGCATCAGGGCCCTTGGTACCAGGGGTACCAGTTACAAGGGACTTACCTGAGTGCCAGGGTTGTGCCAATTGTGGAGACAAAGGTACAGTTTAGGGAAAGAACACTGGTGCTGGGGCCTGTTTAGCAGGGTCCCAGCACACTTTCAAATCATTACTTGGCATCAGCATAGGCAAAAAGTCAGTGGGTAACCATGCCAAGGAGGCATTTCCTTACAACCAGACACGGTTAAATTCAAAGGTTCAGGCCGACCGTGATATAGCGCAGGTCAAACACAGTCCCAGGTAAGCCCCACTTTAAGAATTGTGCCAAGAGTCCAGTTCATGGGGAAGAAGTTTGTCGGGAGCAAGGAAAGCATTGCTGGCAGTGATCCTGTGGGCATTGCAAATGGACTAGCTGGAGCCTCACCCTCACAAGAGGTGAACCTTGTTGTGAGAAGAGACAAACTTGTCCCTGATTTCCTGATCCCTCGTGCGAATTGCACAGTTCCGGTATGAACGGTCCCGTTCATAATCGACAAGTGCCCAAAAGATTAATTTTCAGGAGTCAAAAAACACTTCCAATGTCCTATGACTAAAGGGGAGTGCGTTTGGGGTCAAGAGGTGGTTGAAGATGGGTCTAGGAGCTGAAGAAGAGTTAAGGGGAAGTTTTTGATGGCCCTGAGACTTCCACAAAAGGAGGCAAGCCAGCAAGCCATTGGAGTCACTTGGTTCTGTAGATGTAGAGAACAAAGTCCAGTCCTTCTCTCTCCCAGGCAAGAGGCAGCAGACAGCAGTCTAGCACATCATTGCAGCGAAGCAGAGTGGCAGTCCCTCCTGGCAGCACAGTAGTCCTTCTTCCTGGCAGAATGTCCTTCAGACCCGACGTGTACAGTTTCAGTGGGGTTAGGAGTCCAGTACTTTAACCCCTCTGAGCTTTTGAAGTGGGGGGAGACATCAAAGAGAGGCCTTTTAAGGTCCCTGCCCTTTCTTCGCTGGTTCCAGACACTCGACAGGTGGTTATGCAGACCTTTGTGTGGGGAGAGGCATAGCCCTATTCAGGTGTAAATGTCAGCTCTGCCCTCCCTTCTAGCCCAGGAAGACCCATCTGCCTGGTGATTGGCCATTAGGATGTAAATGTCATACCCCAGCTTCCTTTGTGTGCAACTATCTAGAGGGAATGCTCAAAGCCCAGCTGTCACCTACCTCTGATGTGTATTCAGAGACAGGCAGAGGCACAAAATGGTTGAAGTAAGAAAATGCAAACTTTCTAAAAGTACAATTTTCAGACTCAAAATTTAAAATCGGACTTCACAGTAAGTTGTGATTTTAAATTGAGAGTCCAGACACACCAAACTCCAAATTTCTATTGTTTCCCAAATGTAAGTTGCACTCAAATGTTGCTTCAAGGTAACCCCAATGTTAACCTGCAGGGTAGACAGGCCTTGAGGTAGTGAAAAAATAATTTAATAGTTTTTCACTGCCAGGATATGTTAAAAGTAAAGGTACATGTCCAACTTTTTAAATACATTGCAGCTTGCCCTTGGGGCTAACCAAGGCCTACCTTAGAGGTAACATATATGTATTAAAGAGGAAGACTTGGGCCCAGCAAGTGGTTGTACTTACCAGGTCAAAATGGCAGTTTAAAACTTCACACACACAGGCTCTGCAGTGGCAGGCCTGAGACATGTTTACTGGGCTACTGTAGTGGGTGGTACAATCAGTGCTGCATGCCCACTAGTAGCATTTAATTTAAATGCCCTGGGCACATTATTTCACTATACTAGCGACGTACACGTAAATTACATTTGCCAATTGTGGATAAGCCAATATTACTATTAATATTACAACACCGCCTCTTTAGTACTGGTCAGCAGGGGTAAATTGCTCAGAAATCCTAAAGCCAACAAAAACGAAATCAGCAAAAAGTGGAGAGAAAAGGCACAACGTCTGGGGATGAACCTGCAGAAAGGGTCAGGTCCGTCCTACAGTAGGAAAAGAAGGAAGCTGGCTTGCACACTGGCACCGAACAGTACAGCAGGTGTTGAGTTAGCCAGGATGACAAGTGCTATTGAAGCTCCGTGGCAGCAGCCCAGTAAGAGCGTTGCATGTGCCGAGCTAGGGATCCCTAATATAGAGTTGAATAATTAAAACTATATTGCTGCAAGAGCAATTAAAGAAAAAAAAACAACAAAGAGAAGAAGGAGTTTATACATGGTGGGGGAAATTGAGCCTCAAAAGGCACGGGGGCCATCTAAAAATGTATATTCTATAATTTGACTCAGTGGTTCTTCGAGAAGACAGGGGAACCACCAGAGTTTATTTTCTCTCTGAGGGCTGCAAAGAGAGTAGTAAGTACCATACAACAAGCCCTGTGTGCACTTCAATGAAACTGTACCCTGCGTACCCCAAGCGTACTCTGGGCCTCTTAGCCTTATGGGCCTGGTTTGCTTAGGCCTTTGTTTCTAGGGTCTATAGTTGCCCTGTAACCAGTATAAAGGTATTAGAAAGCTGTGTACACTGAATTGTAATAAATATTGAAATGCTGAGTGTCATATACATTGTTGTATATATTGAAGTATGTAAATGACAGGTGGCACCATCCTGAAATGTTTTAATATTGATTGCACTATGTTGGTTTATATTATTTTTTGTCTTTTTTACTGTGGTGACTCCCTGATGAGGCAATTGGAGCATCTTGGCAATCGCCTAATGAGAGAACTGAATGTGCCCAGCTAGGGATCAATAAACCAGAGTTGAAAAATACAAGTTATAAAGGTGCAAGTGCAATTAAAGAAAATAAAACAATAAAGAGGAAAGATAGTGTTTCAGACATGGTGGGTGAAATTGAGCCCCAAAAGGAACTGGGGCCCCCGAAAATGTGTATATTTGGGTCTGTAGTTCTCCGAGAAGGCAAGGGAACCATCAAAGAGTTTATTTTCTATCTGAGGGAATGCCTGGAGGGTGGGAAGTCCTCCGCAAGCTCTGCATGTTTTTCATTGAAACTGCAACCTGTGTATCCCAGGCAGTTATAAAAGTGAACTGCGACGACGTAGTCTTTCTTGGCAAACTTGTTGCTGGGCATTTCCGTCTTAATGGTCCCAGTTGTATAGCCCTGTGTTTTTAGCGTCTGTAGTTGCCCTGTTACCAGTGTAACGGTATTACAAAGTATTGTACACGGAATTATAATAAATATCGAAATGTTGATTGTCACATACATTGTTGTATATATTGAAGTATGTCATTGACAGCTGCCACCATTCTGAAATGTTTTAATATTAATTGCGCTATGTTGGACTCTATTTCTGTGCTTTTTTATCGTGGTGACTTCCTGATAAAAACAATAGGCCTATTATTCAATGCACCTCTCATGTTGTGTTAGGCATATTGGGGGGTTTCAGGGCTCAGGGATTGCTGCCTTTGGTACAGAGGGTCCAGGTTAAATTTAGAAGTTTACAGGATCCATGCTATTTTTCTTTAATATTCGCCATATGATTGCTGTGCAGTTCTTTAAAGGGTGTCACCACAGCTTTTTCATCTATCTTTTCTACACCTACTAGTGAATTTTGCATAGTATTTAGTAGTATGTGTAATAAAATACTTTTCATTTTTAGTCAAACTTTATTTGTTGAGTTTTCAAGATTAAACATTGGCAGTGTTTAGCAATCTACATAGATTGTGGTTCTAGTGCTAATAAATCACAGACCGTATCCCACCACCTTTAGGTATCCCAAAAAACAAAGATCAAAGAGAACCAAGACCACGAATGGTTTCTATTCAGTGGCAGAATATTTAAAGTGTGATTGTAACCTTGTTGGCTATGTTTCCCTCCTCCAACCGGGGATCTCTGCCGTATCATTCCAGTGGAGCTATATCTGGAAGAGGTGGGGTGCTCGGGTACATGTCGGGTATATGGTAAGCAGGGAGCCCACGGACAGAAAGAAAACCAGAGGACCCCAAGTGTATCCAACATTTTTTAAAGTATCCCTGAGTATATCTTACAAGCGTTCCATGGTCATAGCCTAGTCATTGCCTGCCAAAGCCTGGCATGCCATTGAGTAATCGAAGGAGCTGTCTGCTTTTTCCAAGCCGCTGCTAGTCCCATTTTAGCAGCTCCCAGGCATAACCAAAGAATTGAGAGATCACTTGAGGTTTGGCATTTGAGAGACTTATCCGGTGGTCCTAAAAGAGTGAATCCTAGGGTGGCAGGTATGGGATACGCCACTATCTCTTTAATTTGCACCAAGATTTCAGACCAGTTGGGCAGATCACGGGACAATTTCAGGAGGCTGGCCTGGTTTTAGTGGGTGTCTAAGGTACTTACACCTTATACCAGGTATCCCTTATTAGTGAAATGTAGGCAGTGTCTAGCAGCTTAGGCTGTCTGGGGGAAACTGTGGCAGAGCAGCCAAGGCTGAACTAGGAGACATGCAAAGCTCTTGCAATACCACTATAGTCACACAGTACTTATGCACAATAAAAAACAATACTCAGCGTTAGCAAAAATGAAGGTACTTTATTTTAGTGACACAAGGCCAAAAATATCTTAGAGGCAATACTCCTTCTGGAGGTAAGTATTATACACAATGTATACACTAGTAACCAGAATCAGTCAAAGAATTGTGAAAACAGTAGACAATAGTTAGAAATGGGGTATTTGGTTGGCAGTCAGGTTACCCCCTGTCCAAGCAAAGAACCTCACTCTAGTCAGGGTAAAGGAGAATCACCCTCAGTTAACCCCCGCTCCCTCCCTTGGTAGCTTGGCACAAGCAGGCAGGCTTAACTTCAGAGTCTAGGTGTAAAGTATTTGTACCAACACACACAGTAACTCAGTGAAAACACTACAGAATGACACAACACAAGTTTAGTAAAATAGGCAATATTTATCTAAAAACAAGAACAAAACGCCAAAATTCCACCATACACAAGGCACGTTATGAATTAAAAAGCAAAAAGAGTTTTAAATCCTTAGAAAACAGTGCTAACTCTGTTAGCGTGAAAAAGTACCTGGGTTGCATCAAAATAACACCGCACAGGCGAGCGTGCATCGGAAAGGCCAGCCATGCGTCAATTTCTCACTCGCAAGTGAGACCGTGCGTCGCTCCTCCTCCGGTCGGGTCAGCGTGCGTCGTTTTTCCTCTCCACAGGAGAGCAATGCGCCGATCCGGACCAGCACCTTGGATCCGGACAGGCTTGGCATAATTTTTCCACGCCCAGTGATGTTTGCATCGAAAATCCTGCCACACGGTATCAGCAAAACCGCGCTATGTGGGTTGCGACGTTATCAGCCTTCGTCAGCTGGTGTTGCGCATCGCTTCTCTAGCCGTGTGCATCCATCTTCCAGCCGCGATGCAGGTGGAGCGTAGATTTCAGCCGCAAAGACGGCGGTGTGTTGTTTCTCAGGCACATCACAGAAGGTGCATCAAAATTTGTGCAGGGATTTTCATTCTTGGTCTGCAGCTTCAGCTTCCGAGGCCCCAGGAACTGGATAGGGCACCACTTGGCAGGGCAGGAGTCTCAGCAGCGAGACCTGTGCTGGCAGGAGAACTCTTTGATGGCCCTGAGACTTCAACAACAGGAGGCAAGCTCAAGACAAGCCCTTGGAGATTTCTTCATAAGCAGAAATGCACAACAAAGTCCAGTCTTTGTCCCCTTGCACAGGCAGAAGGAGCAACTGCAGGATAGCTCCACAAAGCACAGGCAGGGCAGCACTTCTCTTCAGTTCTTCAGCTCTTCTCCAGGCACAGGCTCCTCTTGAGGTCCAGAAGTGATCTAAAGTCTGTGGTTTTGGGTGCCCTTCTTAAACCCATTTTGGCCTTTGAAGTAGGCTTATTTCAAAGGGAAGTCTCTCTTGTTTGTGAAATCCTGCCTTGCCCAGGCTAGGCCCCAGACACACACCAGGGGGTTGTAGCCTGCCTTGTGTGATGGCAGGCAGAGCCCTTTCAGGTGTAAGTGACATCTTCCCCCCTCTGTCCTAGCACAGAGAGCTCATCAGGAAATGCAGGCTACACCTCAGCACCCTTTGTGTCACTGTCTAGAGAGAGGTGCAAACAGCCCAAATGTCAAACTGACCCAGACCGGGAATCCACAAACAGGCAGAGTCACAGAATGATTTAAGCAAGAAAATGCCCATTTTCTAAAAGTGGCATTTTTAAACACAACATCTTAAAACCAATTTCCTAAAAGATGTATTTTTTAATTGTGAGCTCAGAGACCCCAAACTCCACATGTCTATCTGCTCCCAAAGGGAATCTACGTTTTAATTATTTTTAAAGGTAGCCCCCATGTTAACCTATGAGAGAGATAGGCCTTGCAACAGTGAAAACCAAATTTGGCAGTATTTCACTGTCAGGGCATATAAACACATTGGGATATGTCCTACCTTAAACATGCACTGCACCCTGCCCATGAGGCTAACTAAGGCCTACCTTAGGGGTGTCTTACATGTAAGAAAAGGGAAGGTTTAAGCCTGGCAAGTGGGTATACTTGCCAAGTGAAATTGGCAGTTTAAAACTGCATACATAGACACTGCAGTGGCAGGTCTGAGCCATGCTTATAGGGCTACTCATGTGGGAGGCACAACCAGTGCTGCAGACCCCCTAGGTGCGTTTGATATACAGGCACTGGGCACCTGCACTGCACTACGGATTTACCAGTAAACCAATTATGCCAATCACGGAAATCCAATTACATACACATTTTGTACAGGAGCACTTGCACTTTAGAACTGGTTAGCAGTGGTAAAGTGCCTAGAGTAACAAAAAGAGCAAAAACTGAGTCCAGAACACATCAACAACCTGGGAAACAGAGGCACAAATTAGGGGAGTTCTCATCAATAAGGTGGAAGAATCTGGACAGACAATCAGCATTGCTGTGTTCTGTACCAGGGCGGTGTTCCACTGTAAAGTCCATCCCCTGTAGGGAAATGGACCACCTCAACAGTTTTAGATTCTCCCCCCTCATGTGTATTAACCATGTGAGGGGCCTGTGGTCAGTCTGAACTCGGAAGTGAGTCCCAAACAAGTACGGTGTTAGCTTCTTCAGCACCCAGACCACAGCAAAAGCTTCACGTTCTATGCCACTCCACCTATGTTCCCTGGGAACTAACCTCCTGCTAATGAAGGCTACAGGTTGACCTACGCCCTCTTCATTAAGCTGTGAGAGTACTGCTCCAATATTATGCTCTGCTCTGCGGCATCTGTTTGCACAACAAACTCCTTGGAGTAGTCAGGTGCCTTCCGCACAGGTGCTGTGCACATGACAGCCTTCAGGACATCAAAAGCCGTCTGGCAAGACTCAGTCCAGATCACCTTTCTGGGCTGCCTTTTGGATGTTGTAGGAAGTTGGCTCTGTATATACTATTTCAAAGTAAGAAATAGGGGGTCATTCCGACCCTGGCGGTCCATGACCGCCAGGGCCGGGGACCGCGGAAGCACCGCCAACAGGCTGGCGGTGCTTCCAGGGCTATTCTGACCGCGGCGGTAAAGCTGCGGTCAGAAAAGGGGAACTGGCGTTGGAATGGCCGCCGCGGTCTTTTGACCGCGGGGCGGTCATTCGGCGGTGACCGCATGGCGGGCGGTCGCGGTCAGAATGACCGCCATAGTGTGCACAGAGTCCAAGGGTTCCCCTTAGAGGTAAGATAATGGCAAAAGTAGATAATTCTAATGCTCTATTTTGTGGTAGTGTGGTCGAGCAGTAGGCTTATCAGAGGGTAGTGTTAAGCATTTGTTGTACACGCA
Organism: Pleurodeles waltl; assembly: GCF_031143425.1. NCBI lineage: Eukaryota > Metazoa > Chordata > Amphibia > Caudata > Salamandridae > Pleurodeles > Pleurodeles waltl. The sequence continues at coordinate 399,071,919 of NC_090439.1, forward strand.
CAGGCAAAAAATGAGGAACACACACTCAAAGACTTACTCCAGGCCAATAGGTTTTTATATTGAAAAATATATTTTCTTAGTTTATTTTAAGAACCACAGGTTCAAGATTTACAGTTAATACTTTAAATGTAAGGTGCTTCACTTAGATATATTAGGAAATTTGAATGAAAACAATATCATGTACAGTCTTTGTAAAAATGGCAATAAGCTATTTTCAAAGTGGACACTGCAAAAATCAACAGTTCGTGGGGGAGGTAAGTAAAGGTTAGATTAGGAGGTAAGAAAAACACTTACAAGTCTCAGTCATCGGCATAGGCAGCCCACCGTTGGGGGTTCAAGGCAACCCCAAAGTTACCACACCAGCAGCTCCGGGCCGGTCAGGTGCAGAGGTCAAAGAGGTGCCCAAAACACAAAGGCGCCTATGGAGAACACGGGTGTTCCGGTTCCAGTCTGCCAGCTGGTAAGTACCTGCGTCCTCGGGGGGCAGACCAGGGGGGTTTTGTAGAGCACTGGGGAGACACAAGTAGGCACACAAAACACACCCTCAGTGGCACAGGGGTGGCCGTGTGCAGTGTACAAAGCAGATATCGGGTTTCAGGTAGGAAACAATGGAGGGACCCGGGGGTCACTCTAGCTGTGCAGGCAGGCACAGGGGTGGCTTCTCGGGACAGCCACCGCCTGGGCTAGGCAGAGGGTCATTTGGGGGTCACTCCTGCGTCGAAGTTCAGTTCCTTCAGGTCCTGGTGGCTGCGGGTGCGGTGTTGGTTCCAGGCGTCGGGTCCCTTGTTACAGGCAGTTGCGGTCAGGGGGAGCCTCTGGATTCTCTCTGCAGGCGTCGCTGTGGGTGCTCAGGGGGGTCATCCCTCATGGGCTCGCAGTTGCCAGGAGTCCTCCCTGAGGTGTTGGTTTTCTGCAGGTCGAGCCAGGGGCTTCGGGTGCAGAGTGTGGAGTCTCACACTTCCGTCGGGAAACGTGAAGTCTTTGGAAGTTGCTTCTTTGTTGCAAAGAAGTAGCTTGTTTTGAACAGGGCCCCTGTTCACAAGAGTTTCTTGGTCCTGTAGTCTAGGGCAGTCCTCTGAGGCTTCAGAGGTCACTGGTCCCTGTCGGATGCGTCGGTGAAGCAGGTTTTTGAAGTTGGAGACAAGCGGGTAGGACTGGGGCCAAAGCAGTTGTCGTCTTCCTCCTTCTCTGCAGGCTTGTAGGTCAGCAGTCCTTCTTCTTTCTTCAGGTTGCAGGAATCTGATTTCCTGGGTTCTGGGGTGCCCCTAATTACTGAATTCAGGGGTGTGTTTAGATCTGGGAGAGCAGTAGCCAATGGCTTCTGTCCTTAAGGGTGGCTACACCCTCTTTGTGCCTCCTCCCTGAGGGGAGGGGGGCACATCCCTATTCCTATTGGGAGAATCGTCCAAAACCAAGATGGAGGATTTCTAAAGGCAGGGGTTACCTCAGCTCAGGGCGCCTTAGGGGCTGTCCTGACTGGGGGGTGACTCCTCGTTGTTTTTCTCATTATCTCCCCTGGACTTGCTGCCAAAAGTGGGGGCTGTGTCCAGGGGACGGCATCTCCACTAGCTGGAGTGCCCTGGGCATTGAAACATGAAGCCTGAGCCTCTGAGGCTCACTGCTAGGTGTTACAGTTCCTGCAGGGGGGAGGTGTTAAGCACCTCTACCCAGAGCAGGCTTTGTTTCTGGCCTCAGAGGGCACAAAGGCCCTCACCCCAGGGGGTCAGAAACTCACAGACCAGTCAGTCCTGTACTGAAGGATTGGGTAAAATACAGGGGGCATCCCTAAGATGCCCTCTGTGTGCGTTTTTTTTTAATAACTCCAACACTGGCATCAGTGTGGGTTTATTATTCTGAGACGTTTGATACCAAACTTCCCAGTATTCAGTGTAGCCATTATGGAGCTTTGGAGTTCGTTTTTGACAAACTCCCAGACCATATACCTAATATGGCCACACAGTACTTACAATGTCTAAGAATGGACTTAAACACTGTAGGGGCATATTGCTCATGCAGCTATGCCCTCACCTGTGGTATAGTGCACCCTGCCTTAGGGCTGTAAGGCCTGCTAGAGGGGTGACTTACCTATGCCACAGGCAGTGTGAGGTTGGCATGGCACCCTGAGGGGAGTGCCATGTCGACTTAGTCATTTTCCCAAAACCAGCACACACAAGCTGGCAAGCAGTGTGTCTGTGCTGAGTGAGGGGTCCCTAGGGTGGCAAAAGACATGCTGCAGCCCGTAGAGACCTTCCCTGGCATCAGGACCCTTGGTACCAGGGGTACCAGTTACAAGGGACTTACCTGGATGCCAGGGTCGTGCCAATTGTGGAGACAATGGTACATTTTAGGTGAAAGAACACTGGTGCTGGGGCCTGGTTAGCAGGGTCCCAGCACACTTCTCAGTCAAGTCAGCATCAGTATCAGGCAAAAAGTGGGGGGTAACTGCAACAGGGAGCCATTTCTTTACATTCACTTTATGCAGTTCATTCAAAATATTTACAAATAACGTCTTCAGACTGATATTATTATAGCATCAATCTTAGTTGTGACAATTTTATCAAAGGATGAAAGTTCTTAACCGTTTTGTTAAAACTGAAGCATCAAAAGCAATTAAGGCATTGCTGATGGAACGGGACGAGGTACTTCTTTCAAACTGAAACATTAAACATGTTTAAATCATTGGGTTAACGCCTTAAACATTTTACCGATAAGGAAACATGCCATGATCAGAATGGGAGCTCCTAATACATAAAAAGTGTCTCTTAATGGAATGTCTGTTTGTTCCAGACTTGAAGGTACTCCGTGGACCTCTGCAGGTCATTCTGTTTTCATTCTGCGCAGCCAAAATCTTGGAAACAATCAGAGCACAGTCCAGTATGAGTAATGCACAAAAGAAAGAAAAAAAGATACTCGCCCAAAGTCAACAGTCGGTCTGTTCTGTTTAGCTTGAAGGTAGTGTTCCTCACTGATTTCTGGCAGCGCAAGCATCCTCGTTGAGTTTCCAAACACGGAACAAGCACTACCTAATTTCAGAACACTAGACGAACGAAACTTTATATGTTATGGTTCTTTCTCATATGAGGTCATTACATATCGAGGTGTGACATTCCAAGGAACATCATTCATAAGTACTACTTCGCCTTTTTTTCAACAAAATGCGAAGCCAACAGCATAGGGGATCATTCTACAGCAAACAGCTTCCTGTCCAAGTTAGACTATTTCTAAGCCTAGTATTGGAAACTGAAGCACCTATCTGGCAACGTAATTTATCTTACTTCCTTTCTGCAGCTCACCACTCTCTCCCGTGTTTACACCCTTGCTTCCTTTTGTTAGGTAATAGTTGCCTTTTCTAATACTGTTTCTATGAAATATCTCTGTGCTCCTAAGTACAGATGGGGCCAGATGCATGAAGCATTTTTGCATTCGCAAACAGTGCGAATGTCTGTTTACAAATGTAAAAATGTGTTTTCCGATGTATGAAAGGCATTCGCAGTGCGAAAATAAGAAATCGCAAAAATAGAGATTTTTTGCGAATGAGACATAAATTAGCGCGTTGCAAACAGTGCATCGCAAATAGCGATATGATTTACCAAATGGCAATTTGCGAAACGCTAATTGCGATACAGATTAGCGAATCGCAGATAGCGATCCACTAAATCGTGATGCTATTTGCGATATGCAGATTGCGACACGCAAAAACGGATTCGCAATGCGATGCATTAAAAATTAGCAATTTGCGATTATTCGCAGAATGGCCGTTTGCACATGCAATTTACCACGAACTAAAACCAGGTGATAACCAGGTGCAACCTATATAAAGAAGCCCAGAATGCCTCAGCTCCTCTTCCACAATGGCTGCACTCTACGTCATGGCAAGGAGAATGAGGATCTTGGCAGGTTTGAGGAGAGAGAGGAGGAGATAGGAGCGCATTTTCAGAGTGCGCATAACCCTTTTTGACCAGAATGAGGAGGAAATTTATGAGAAGTACAGGTTAAGCTCAGCCATGATACTTGACCTGACAGCTGAGCTGCAACCCACGCTGCAGCGCACAACACACAGGACCAATAGCATACCCATCCATTTGCAGGTATTAGGCTCCCTGCACCTACTAGCCTCAGGGAGCGATCAAGGGATCATAGCAGCAGCTGGTGGGGTATCATAGAGTGCCCTCTCTAGATTTTTCAACGCATTTCTCAATGCCATGCAGAGCAGAATACAACTCTACATAATTCTCCAACACCCCACAGGCATTACAGCAAACTAAAGTTAATTTCTACCAGATAGCACAGTTCCCACATGTCCTAGGTGCCATCGATGGGACACATGTAGTCATCTGTCCACCATCGGCCAGCGAGTATGTGTATCGCTACCGTAAACACCACCATTCTATGAACATACAGGTGATATGCAATGCCACCTACATCATTACCGATCTCGCGGACAGATACCCAGGGAGCACACATGACTCCTACATTTTTCGCCACAGCGGGATACACACAAGACTGCTAGCTAGGGAGTTTGGGGAAGGATACCTACTAGGTAATTTGACAGTTCAGAATAATGCATTGTAAGCGTGACGTAAGACAGCACATGTACTCATTTTACTCTCTGTGCATTCAGGAGACATTGCCTACACTGTGCACACCTATATGCTAACGCCCTACCTGAGCCCTGCAACTCCAGCAGAGAGGAGGTACAGTGCTACACATAGGGCAACGCGCAATGTGGTGGAGCGCACCTTTGGGCTGCTGAAGAAACGCTTCAGGTGCATATATAAGAGTGGAGGTGCACTACAGTACAGCCCAGAGACGACATGCAAAATTGTGGCCACTTGTGCTATCTTGCACAACATAGCAACCACCCAGGGCATACCAGTGGAACTCATGGAACCTGACTCAGATGAGGATGATGATCCCTTACCACCCCTTCTACCAGCAGACAGGACCAGTGCAGCAGAGGGCAGGCAAAGATGTGCTGACATCACGTGCAACCATTTTTGATGAAAGTAATGACAAATCCACTTAAATGAAATGTATTTCTGTAGTTGCCATCTTTATTACCTTGACTTCAGGTAAACAATGTGTCATTAGGACATAACTATTCACAATGGGCAGACAAACAATTCACAGTGTCACACTATTAGAATCATAGCATGACTGTATTTTTACATGTGTAGGTGGTCCCCTGTAGCCCTCAACATCACTTCTTACGTCCACACACTCCACATGAGTGCTCTGCGCCCTCGCTGGTACCTCTAGTAGCAGGTTCACATACAGTACTGTGTCTGGCACTGCAACGCCTCGGATCAATCAAAGGGACTGTCAGACTGCTGAGGCTAGAGGACTCCTCACTGTCCCCAACACCCAGTTCACTGGTTGTGGCACTGGGTGCTGTTTGCATGGTATCCAATACGTTGGTAATTTGCACCAAGCCCTGTGCAATGTCCCGACTGCAATGTGCCATCTCCACCTGTGTGGCAACGGCACATCGTGATATCAGGGATGTAGAACTTGCTAGCCGTTTGACAGATCTACAGGAGCTATCAAACCTTCCCAAATATTGGTGATGGCGTCTGCGCTGGCTGACGCGCGCCTGCCGTATCTCAGTGCAGAGATCCCCAATGGCCTGTGTCAACTCCTTGGTGTTTTCTGCAGCTGTTTGCTGTCCCTCAATCAGAGTCTTCAACTGCTTGTGTAGTAACCCCATATTGCTATTGTGGGACACAAACTGTCTGTGCATCGACTTCAATTGTTTGCATTGCAGGCGCTGCACCTTCAGCATGGAAGCTCCAAGGCTGCCAAAGATTGATTGGCCCACTCCTTCTACTGTGCACTATCTGCCTGCATCGTGGCGCCTCCTGAGGGGAGTTGACTGGCGCTGGCGCTGGTGCAGAGACTGCTGTCTCCCTGTGGGATTGGCCTCTGGTGGTGGTGTGGGTTTGTGTTCTGGCATCTCATCTGAGTCCAGATTATACTCTGGCAGTGGTAACACCCTTGCCCTGCGTCTAGTCGGAACAATACTAAATGACTCACCAGTATTAGAGTCAGACTATGGCTGTGTTTCTGCTTCGTCCACTTTTTCAGATCCTGCAGCAGCAGGGACCCAGTCATCTGCAGGGACAGGGTGCAGCATGTAAGGTCTAGCATTTATCACAGATTTCAACAGTGTGGCTTTAAATGTACAATTAAATTGTGTCACCCTGAGTCGTTTGTGGTGTTTCTCTATGTGGCTGACCACAGTCTTGCTATTTATGTTGTGTATTCACCTTAGGGTTGTGTACTACCACTCCCATAAGGCACTGTTGTGTTGTATCTAAGAAGTGACATGGACTACTTTTCACTGTGCATCAAGCTATGTTCTGTTTCCTAAGGGACATTTGTACATGCACATGTGGGGATACACATACTTACTGGCCTTACCTTTGCTGGTGCTGGATGTCACTGAGGTGCCAATGTCAGTTACACCACTGACAGCTTCTGGCAGCAATGTGGACTCCACCAGGTCTTCCATAGGGGTGGACGGTGTCTGGGTGGATGGTCCGCCTCTGGTGCTCCTTGCCTCCATAAGCCTGCTGGCCACCCTCTCCTTGGAACGGGACCGCAAGTAGTACCATTGCTTGCGTATCTCCTCCACAGAGCACTGTGCAACACCCACTGTGCACATTTTTGTCTGTCTGTCAGACCAGAGTTTCCGGTTCTCACTCTCAGGTACTTGGAGTGAGTTTTTCCAAATAGTATATCATGGTTCCCAAAAACCTCCTCAATGAGCACCTCCAATTCTGCCTCACTAAATGTTAGCTTCCTCTTCCTGTCTCCCTTCTCCTTCCAATTTCCAGCATTGGCCATGTTGCAGTTTGGTCCTGGCTTACTCACAATGCTCAGTCCCTGGTGCTGGGCTATGTCTCTCTCCCTGATCCTGTGGCTGTGGATCCTGGAAACAGCATGGGATGACTCACTTCCTGATTGTGATGTCATCAGGCTATTCCGCATTGCCGTTTTCACAATTTGCGATTTTCAAATTCTGAATCGCATTTTTTTTTGCAACTCGGTATTTGCATCTCGCAAATTGCGTTTGCGAATTTTAAGAAATCGCTATTAGCGATTTTCAATTTTGATACATCGCTTTTTGCATTTCTTAAATTGCGATTTCTTCAAAATCGCAATTTGAGAATCGCTAACTTGAATCTTGATAATGGTCTCGACTCACAAAGCCATTTGCGACCATAAGGAATAGCAATACAAAATCAGTTCACAAAAGTACACTCAATGGCAAGCAACCAAAGGACTAGTCAGAAAAATTTCCACAGACCCATCTATTTATTCTGTGCGGAGCAACCTGCAACACATCCACATCTGAAAACCTCCTACTGGGGAGTAAATGTGGAAGTGGCCAGGAGGAGAAGTTACTCATATATGTTGAATGTCTTCTCTGAAGTACGAGGAGCCTGGGAAAAATCAAGGAGGGGCACAGGGAAGGCCATGTAAATCCAACAATGTAGTGACAAAAGTGTCAGGCAGGCTTAAGTGTGCTGTAGGAAATATCTTATATTTACAAATCAGGCATAGGTGCACAAAGATTAAAGGGTTTGGTGAGTAACATGCTTTGGGTGGTTGGGGCTCACAAGGGCTCAACAACGTTTTTGGCTATACAATATAGATATACATAGGGGTCAGGATTAGGTTGTTCATCGGGATCAGGTTGTGCATGGTGTCAGGTGGATGTGGTTGGGTTACCGGTACAGACACTTATCCACAAGGTGTTTAAGAGGCATAACATACTTCTGCTAGTATAATAAGGGTCCCATCATCCAGGATCTGAAGGAGTTGTAGGACTGAGTTGCAGGATATCATTGTGCGACCAAACATTATCCCTAATTCATATTTATAAACATTACTAGTGCACCTTTAATATATGCAGGAGCATCCAGTCCTGGGGGTAAAAGACTAGGTTGTGACAATTTATCTATCTGTATGGCCATTAGATAGTTGTTCAGGGTCTTTAGACATGCTCATGGATTGCAGGGATCCTCCATGTTCTCACGTTTATGATGCAGAGTGTTGTGTTGTAAAAAGAAGCACTCCTAAACAGTGAGCCTTGTCCAAGGCAAACCTCCTGATTTATGTGGCCATCTAAGGAAACCACGTCTGTTCTAGGGATGACTGAGAAAACAGAAGCGTTGCACCCTACACAGGATTCATCTGGGCTACTTGCCAGGTTTGGTGTAGCAAGGCATGTCCTCTTTATCAAGGGCAAGCTGGTGTGACTAGCTTACAGAGTGTCTCCTGTAAAAGAATCATGGGAGGGACATAGTATTGTGACAACAGTTGGGAACAGACACACATGGGTTTAGTAGAGTATAAATCAATGTTTGTGGATCTAGGCCCACATCAGCCTCACTGATACTGGCACAACTTTGCCTTTAAAATTTTAGTTGAAAGAATGAATGTCACAGTAACACATTGGATTACATGAAAGTGTTAATTTCAACAACAAATGCAATGACATCACAAACAGTGACATGTAGACATTTGCTGGCCACATATAGTCACTGCCAGATATTGGGTCTCTAGTGGGCAGAGGTATGCACCCTGTCCAATTAGGGACCACAATCCTAGTCAGAGTAGGTCAGACTGTGCTCACCGTCTGGTAGCTTGACACAGAGCAGTCAGGCGTAAGTGAGGGGGCAATGTTTAAAGTATTTGTGCAACACTTGAGTACAGTAACACAGTGAAAGACACCACAAAAAAGACTCTACATCAGTTTAGAAAAATAGATAATAATTATCTGATTAAACGTGATAAAAATAACAAAAATCCAATAAGAAGTCGAGAAACAGGCATTCAACTATTCAGATAATTACTCTTTCAGGATTGCATGCACACTTGTTAATCAGGTGTTATATGATCCTGCTAGGGACTTGGTAAGAATCTAAAAAAAAGAACGGTATGCAAATAGTGCATTGTAGTAGATTACTACGAGTTTGATGCAAATGTTTGTGGAATGTTCAACACAAATGGCAGGTGCCACTCAGCCCATTCTCAGGATACAGTACCTTTGTATGAAGAAGTAAGTTTGGGGCGAGCCTCTGACAGAGATCCCAAGGCAGAGATGTCCTCTGACAAGCCATACTGCTTGAGCTGAGAGCTGTAATGACGTTGTCGCTGAACTTGGCATTACCCTGGAAATGCGTCCGGCCGGGAGTGCGACAAATTCGCTTTGTGCGTTGCTCCAAGGCAGGTGCTTCTCTCCTTCAGTATATACGTCCTCGCAGCATGGTCTCTGTTGTCTGGGGAACAGAGGATTGATACCTCGATGCAGTGATTTCCACAGGGTGAAGTGCTTGCCTCCTGCAGATGAAGTGCTGGTTTTCAGATGAAGCAAAATGCTCAGTCCCTCAAATTAGGCAGGCGAAATCTAATCAGTTTCTAAGTGCCAGACTCAGAGCCCTACAGCAACATTGGTACGGGGAAGTCTTTGATAGCCGTTAGTCGTCCAGGAACAGGGGCCAAGCAAACAAGCCCTTGGTATTACTTTAGGTTAAGAGGTTGTAGAGTAGGCTCAGCTCTTCCCACTGCAATATACAGCAGGCCAGCACAACATACCAAGTTGCAAGTGGTAGTCCCTCTTAATAGCACAACAAACAGCAGGCAGCAGACCAACACAGCAAAACAAATACCAAAGTGGCAGTCCACCCTTGGCAGCACAGCTCCTATTTTTAGCAGAGTCTCCTCGGTACCCAAAAGTGAACTGATTTGATGGGGTTTGGGGTACTGTACCAATACCCAAATGTGTCTTTAAAGTGCAGGAGATATCAAAGAGGCCTTGAAGATCACAAGGTCCTTTCCTTCCCTGGGTCCAGACACTCCACAGGGGGTATGCAGCCCTTTGTGTGAGGAAAGGCACAACCCTATTTATATATAGGTGTCAGCTCTTTCCTCCCTTCTAGACCAGGAAGTTCCATCAGCCTGATGATGGGCCGTCAGGGTGCAAATGTCAAACCCAAGCTCCCTTTGTGTGTGACTGTCTAGAGGGAATCCACAAAGCCCAGCTGTCATTTGCCCAAGACATGTATTCAGAGACAGGTATCTGCACAGGATGGTCAAAATAATAAAATGCCAGCCTTCTAAAAGTGTCATTTTCAGACCTGCAATCTAAAATCCAACTTTACTAAAATATGTATTGTAGAATCCTAAAAAAAAGCCAGCAAAAGTGAGGCAGAAAAACAGGAGGTCAGAGGGCAAAAAGTTAGGGAAAACCATACTAAGGATGCCAGGTTTAACACTCACCATATATACATGTCTATCTGGGGTAACGTGTTGGAGCATGTGAGCTTTTGGGAGCTAGTGTTCTCTAGATGCTATTATCATTGACACATTGGAAATTAACTGTTGCACATTACAAATTGGGGAGCCCATGTGACACAGTTTGTTAAGAGCAAACCTTTGAGTTGAAGACACCAGTGGTAGTCATAACAAAGGGTGAGTGTTGTGTGTGGACAATATAGACATAAGACACGTGGAAACATACACATGCAACATATATATATGGAAAGTGGATTGTTTTAGCTTCTATGTTATCAAATATCATGGAGAATTACAGGTAGTTTCCAGTACAAAAAAACACATACTGTAAAATCTACTTGTGTATGTTGAGGGAGACTTACCATGCTCTGTGAACTATCTGATCTCAGTTGCCAGTTCACATGGCACCACTGACAGGACAACACAAATGAAGGTGGTGGCAGGTGCCAACTGATTATGTGATATATAGATAGGAGTAGTGATATGTCTATCTTATCTGGCCTGACAATGGTGGTCTCAAGAACTGGCCAGATGCTTGCTGAGAGGATATGCATATTGAATTTCTTGAGACAGAGGCATGATCTGAGTTTTCAACCTAGCATAGCAGCACCCACCTGCATCTTGGAAAACCTGTCTTTCACATTTCTCCAATCCTCCTGCCACTTTTTAAATGTATGATCTACCACTCTAATGCATTCACCATCTCAGTCATATCTTCCAAAGTGGCTATCAATTCCACTTACTGAGGGTGTGAGGAAATATAAAAGTGAAGGGATATGCAATGGATACTAGCAATCATGATATGGCCCAGGGTTCCCCCACTACTTCCCACCTACAAATCCATATAAATCTACCAAGGGCCTCCATTCCTGAAAACTGCACACCTAGGGCAGTCCTCAGTCCTGTAGCATTTGTGAGCAACACTACTTCTTCTTACTAAAATGCCCAGCAAACATCAAGCGTTTCTTCACAAAAAACAGAATCCTCTCACATTTCTGAAATAGGGAATTTTGGAATTTCTCACAAACAGCAAAAATCTCACCACCCAGGGCTCCCTCACACTTCAACAGAGGAACATATCATACTGGACAGGAACAGGCCAAAATTTGGACCATGTGATGTCACTATAAGGTCAGTCTTCAGGTGGTTAAAAGTTAGGGTTATTCCTATTCTGAGCAATTAGGCCCCAAATACAGTAGACAGACCCTTTTTATCAAAAGAGATGGAAGGGGGGTATTGGGGATATGGCCATTTGACGGAAGACCTGGAGTTTTCTGTCATAGAAAAATAAGGAAATTCTGATTTTGACATTTTCAAAGGTATTCTGGATAATCAAACAAGCTGGTATTCACACAATCCACAACACCCTTGGTCGCTAGTTTTTGGAAATGTATGGAGTTGATAGATTGCGTGCGTACTGACCAACCTAAGGCTAAGTCAGTGGCAATTCGATAGTGGGCAGCAGCAGCACTTATTTCTGCCAATCAGGATTCTTTATCTCATCCCACAGACAGAAAATTAAGGCCCATATTTTTACTTATTTTGCGCCGCATTTGTGTAATTTTTTGACACAAAAGCGGCGCTAACTTTCAAAATATAATTGTATTTTGTAAGTTTGCACTGCTTTTGCGTCAAAAAGTATAAATATGGGCCTAAGTGCCAAAACAATTACACCTCAAAGTTTTATGCCTCTTCTGTTTTTCTGCTCTGCCCCAGCCCAGACTTGACTGCTGGTGTGAGGAATCCTTACAATGTCATCAACACTGACCTGCCCCTTCCATCCCAAGGCCCAAATCACATCTATACTTGCCTGCTTGGAGTTGCCATAAACCCATGGAGAAATTTCTGAAAGCCACCTTTGTAGCTGCCTGTAGAGCCCACCAGCAGTGATGAACGCCCACCAAAGCATTCCTATGAATTTTGAGCTTTCCTACTCCTTCTCCCTACAGACATTTTCCCTCCAACCCCCCACATCAGGATTTCATTCTCACCTGGCTGGGAGTGCATCCCTAATTGTAATGCCATGGAAATCTGTTCTTAGCACCTACACAAAATCCTGAATTCAAGGGTATGTTTCAGAGAAACATCTGTGATCAACAAACAGTGCATCTCTTCAGTTCACACCCCAGTGCGTACTATGCCAGTGCACACTCTACCTGTACTCTTCATACAAATGCAGACTCCACTGCCAGTGCATTCTGTGACATTGCTCCATAGACGGTGCCATAATATCACATATGGTACAGTGTGGATGACATAAGATCTCATTAGGCACAGTGTGGCAACCTAGTGCCTCAAAAGGTGCAATGTAAGTGAGGCAGTTTTAGTGACATGAAGCCTCATTGGGTTATCAACAGGAGACAGTGTGGGTAACCTTCTACAGTGTGGATATTATGGAGCCTCCTATGATACAGTGTGGGTGGAATGCTCCAGTGTACATGAAATATAGAGTTTATATGGTGCAGGGCAGGTAAAATGCTGCATTGCTGGTCATGGCTGGCTTTAACGCTGGTAGAGCCTGGTGGGACAATCTATTTTGGTGCCCCCATGACCTCCTTCTCATATTCCCTTACTACCACCCAAACAAATTGTCCCTTATTTCTCCATAGTCCCTCTCTCACATATATTTCACATGTTTTAAAGTGCAGGCAAATGCTGCCTTTACTAATCCATTCAGCTTTCCACATAAAACACAGATCTGCTCTTTGCAGCAGGCATATTAGCACATATTAAAGCGCTACTTATGGTGAGTCAAAACCGCCACTAGACAAAGCTCATAGCAGGCGTTAAAAGGGGTCATGCCATTGTTTTCAATGGCCCCCTATGTACTGTTCACGGTTAGCATCAACATTTTGGCGCTAATCCTGAACAGTACATCAATAGCGTCAGAAATTCTGATGATTTTGCTCCCTACCCTGTGCCATGGTGTGCCGTATTTTAAATACGGCACACACATGGTAGAGGCCCTAGGTCTCATGACAAGTGATTATAAGTGTAGGGTAAGGTAGTGAGTACTATAAAAAAAATCTTGACAAAGACCCTGAGCTGGACAGACACAAATGTTCATCCTCCACTACTACACCACTACTACACAAAATATTAGTTATACCACATGGAGGCTTCAAGTGTAATCCTAAATTAATTACTTTAACAAAATATGCTGGTTGCTAACTTTGTATGAAAAGTCTACCACAGTAACATTTCTTTGGTGAGAGTATGTTTCTTATAACCACTCATGCCCAGTTTCTTTATAATGAGGAAGATAGAGACTATTGAACTAAAGACATAGCGGCTTATTTACAAGCCCCTTACGTAACATCACTTTTTTTATGCTGCAGTGGCGCAAGTAGTCCCCTACACTCCACTACATTCACAAACTGGTGCCAGTGCGCCAGTTTGTAAAGCACTGCGCCACTTTATACCTGTGGCAGGGATAATGTAAGCAGGGTAAGCATCCCCATGTTAAAAGCCACACAGAACTGGCACAGTGAAATTTACTACATTTCAGTGCATTGTTCTGCACCTTCACTGTGTCAAACATGTAACGCCTGCTAAGAGCAGGCGTTAAACTAATGCAGGGCTTTTTAACATGGGAGCCTTCCAGGCATTGCTGGAGTAGCGTCATTTTTTTTTTACGCTAGTCCAGCAATGTGTCAGTTTAGCGTCACAGATGCATCAGAAAATCTGTGGAAACGTGCACCATGGAGCCCTGGATCATATATACAGTGCTATCATGGCGGGGTTAAGGGCTCCAGGGCTAGTGCAAGATAAGTGGTGCATTAATTTGGATGTGCTAGTTCCTTGTAAATGAGGCCCATGGTTTTTATTAATGTCAGCCTCCATGCATGAAAATTGTGCGCTCTTGGACAATCACTTATTGAACATATTTCTCTGCTACATTTTTTTTTTTTCAGATACAGGATGAAGTTGAACCAAAGTAAACACTGGTACAAAATATGTGATAAGAAAACGGGACTAGAAACAAAAGGTTCAAGAGATTTTTTCTATGGTGGAGAGATTGTCCAGGTTTATAGTCCACAAACTGAAATGTAGGGAAGTGAGAAAGTTATGGGCCTTGTATCAAAGAGTCCTGCACTATGGAGTTGTGTGGGTGACTCCTCCCTGCCACCCATTCTCAAACCTCATGTACCAAGTATTAAAGACAGAGCATTAACTTTTGATGCACAACGAGAGGGAGAGATTTAGAGGCTCAGCTGTACAACATGAAATTAGAAAACCTAGGATCAATCCCAACTTCCCTTCTTAACCAAATTGTGTGATCGTAGGCAATTTATTTATTCTTCCTTGCCTTCTTTTTTTTCATTATCACATATGAGAGCACCTTGAAACACAAAAGTTGAGGATGTGTGCTTCTTGTTTTTAGCATATGGTGACTAAATATCCTTCATTTAAAATGCCTAACAGAGAAATTAACATGGAAATGTAAATGTGCAGGTCTGAAACATGGTGGACAATGTGGCCTACATTCATATTTGACATAGTGTTTTAACATGAAAGATATTTTGAATATATATTCAAATGAATTACTGACAAGAATTATTGTTTAAAGTATTTTATTAGATGAATATTAGAATTCAAAGTATTAAATGAACATGAATGCATTGTACTTATATTTATTTAAATAAATGTATTAACATGAGTTACATGTGTGCAGAAAAATACATGCTTAAACTGTTCCAATATGTGGTAAACAATCCTACAGTAAAATAATTTGCTTTGCATAATGATTTAAAGTTTAAGGTGCACAATAGGTTTTATATGTATTCAGTTGAATTAGGGTATATGTAGGATTTCTTAGCTTGACTAGGCCTGCAGTTTTATTTTTGAAGCAGTAGAAGAAAATTACTTGTTTAAACTGTTTCCCTCTGACCTGAATTATTTCCTAGGTTGATGACGTCATATTGAATGTCCTAATGTATTAAAGACTGAGAACATGTTTCGACGTTACAAAATAACAATATTTGCTCTAACTGATCAGCAAGACCAGAAACTTTAATGAATCTCTTGTGACAATTGTTTAGTTTATCCTGTCTACTGTGAGAGAAGATCCTGATGTTGCAATCAACTAGAAAATGTAATATTTTGGCAAAACTATATTAATTTACTGAAATGATCATCTAAATTTCCCTGAGAAAATCCAGAATAGTTGCAAACCTGATGGTGTCAGCGGCTACCACTGGATGCTGAACCTTGTGCCTACGATGAGCTGACCTGGAGGAAAAATCACAAGCCTGTGCACATTTCTAGTTAGGGAGATACTTTTGGAAGTTCTAGGGAGTCTGCTACTGTCTTGGAGTCTGCTCGAATCTGGTGAAGGCTGCTGCTGTCCTCTCCACCTCCTGTCCCTCTCTAAGCCTTCTGCCCTATTTGATCTTAACATTTTGGGTTTCCTTTAATTCTAATTACCCTGTTGTTTATGCTGTTTAGTACTAATATGTCAAATCAATTCTCCTGTCCTATGTGCAGCCCGGGTTCTGCACTTTCCTTATGTTGCTGTCTACTGACGGCATGAAAAGGTCAACGGCCTGCTCAACAAAACTTTTCCATCTGCTGTCCCTTGAGGAGAGGTATAACTAAATGTGGTTTCTTGTTTCTGTTTCAGCTTAGACAATTACACCAGCATATTTTTATAGAAAGTAACTCCAGTTAGATGACATTCCAAATTATTTTTGTCTTCTTTTTGTTTTGCCAGCACGTGTAGTCCAGCCCCACACATGCAAGTCCAAATTGTGTTAGACTTAAGGATGGCCCAGCTCTGAAATTGAATGTTATACATTGAATTCTGATGATTTACTAATGTCACCATCATCTGCATTGAAATCTGAAGTGTGCATGTTGCAGTTTCTCTAATTTATGTTATTCTTTTGGAGTGTTTAACAGTACTGTTGTTTTGCAGACTTAGGCCATCATCATGACATTGGCGGTAAATCCTGTTTACCGCCACAGTGACAACCGCCAGCATACCGCCTCGGTTGCGAATATCCGTTCGCCATATTATGACACACACACGCCAATCTGACAGAATACTGCGACATACACAAATCCGCCAGCCCAAGGTCAGTGCTAAAGTGCCGGTACCAACACCCATACCATTACGCCAACAGGCCAACACCCAACACATCATGTCCCAAGAATCACCATGGCAGACATTCATTGGCGATAAACCATTGGCGGTACACACCGGCGCGCTCAGTATGTACTCCCAAATACTAAACTACACAACATTGGCCAATACCAAATACAAACACCTGACACTGATACACACACCACACCCACACGCCCACAGCACTATAAAACACACACCCACATTACCCACAACCCTTTACGAATACAAATTATTGACACCAGACTGACACCAAGACCACTGCAACAACTAGACACGTATACCCTTACAACCATCACGCACCCCACTTCGCACACCCAACCACAGTACCCAACACCCACATACTTACACACACCACACAACACCCATGTCCCCACAAAGGCACACCCATTTCACAGATGAGGATTTGCAGGACATGGTGGAGGAAATAGTCAGGGTAGAGCCACAGCTGTTTGGAGCACAGGGACAGCAAATATACATTGCCAGGAAGATGGCTCTATGGTGGAGAATCATGGACAGGGTGAACTCCATGGGACAGCATCCGAGAACAAGGGCCGACATCAGAAAGAGGGGGAACGACCTGTGGTGGAAGGTATGTTCCGCAGCAGCAAGGCACCAGCTCGCCATTCAGAGGACTGGCAGTGGACCCTCACCTCCTCCCCCACAGCTCACAGCATGGGAAGAGCAACTCTTGGCATTGCTGCATCCTGCGGGACTCACTGGAGTTTCCGGAGGACTGGACACTAGTGAGTCAACATTTACTACTTATCACCCCTATACATGCATGCCATCTCACACCCTCACCCTCACTCCCATCACTCCACTCCATCCCACACACTGCACCTACACATATGACTAACCCCAATGCCAAGCCCGGCATGCGAAACCAATGCATGGACAGCCCTCCCAGCCCTGCATGGACACCCATCACAAACGCATGCACAACATGACAAGCTAACAATCCCACAATACATCACCATACACAGACAAAGGTGGCAGGGCAACAGCAACAATAGAGGGGAAGCTAGCGATGTACAATATGTCACAGACATAAAGCATAATACATCACTTACATCCCCACAGATGCCCCAGCCAATCTCAGCAGAGAGGAGGTGCCACGACTACCAGCCCCCCAACAGAAGATGCCCCCAGTGATGGCAGTAACTCTGGACTTCAGGATCTGGATGAACTACCTGGCACATCAGGAACCACTGGTCAGCCGGTCACCCCAGCCCACTCACATCCAACCACAGAGCCTCCCCCATCAGTATCCAACACCACAGCACCCACCCAGCTTCCCCACACCTCTGTCCCCAGGACATGTCAATCAGCAGTGTGCCCACCTGTACAGGGACCCCAGTCCAGACCTCACACCCAAAACAATCAGGGACCTGGGGTCAGTGGCAGTGGGCACACCGCTCAGGGGACACAGGCACAGGGCAACAGGGACACTGGGGCGACTGCTGTGCACCAGGGGAGGACAGGCCCAGGGAACCAACTCTCCAGGAATCACTCACCAATGTCCTGGAGGCCTACCAACAATCCCAGGACACGATGGGCCAGATCCTTGCCAACATGCAGGAGAGCAAGCGGCTGCAGAAGGTACACCATCAGGAGATCAGGGAGGACTTGCAGGCTCTCAACACCACCATGATCTCCATAGAAGGGTGCTGGCAGACATGGCCAGCATCATGAGGGAATGGACAGCACAACAGCGGGCCCCTACACTAGCCAGTCTTATGACCAGCCCTCCACTTCTGCTGCAGCTAGTGGGCAGAAGGCCCTGCCACAGGTCCCACAGGTCCCACAGGCCACCAGCACCCCTCCCCCTGCAGAAGGTGAACCACTCTGCAAATGTTCCCTGCATCCCAGACAGAAGCCAGAGACACTTGCCAAGACCAAGACCACCGCCAGGAAATTAGACGCTCCTGATTGTCCCCCTTGTGTCCTACCCTGTCACCATGTCCACTTTGAACTGCCTTTTCTCCCCTTCCTATGGCCCCTTGGACACTGGACCTGTTCTACAAACAGACTGGAACAATACCCTGGCTTTCCTCTACCATCACCCCATTCCATTGCACTTTTCAGTCAATTCTTTGCACTACAATAAACACCCTTGAACACAATTTGAGTGGCACCGTTTTATGTGTTTAAAATATGCATTTATGGGAACAGTCACATCTAGTGCAAATGATCTGAACACTGTGATAGCGTACAAATAATGACCTGTAGATGTCTGCAGTAAACACATAAGGACACTGTTGTTATATAGCCAACATCTGTAGAAGGACTAGCCATTGGTGACAGTAAGTTGAGACGCAAAGGACGTGAATGCCTTCATGCTACATCCACACAGAAAACATTAACAGTCAGAGTAATGGTCAGTTGCACGGTCTCATCTGCGTGTCATTGGAAGTATTGACGTATAACTGATGTTCTGTTGTCCACATCCTCATCCTCTGCCTCCTTATCCTCACTGTCCTCAGGGTCCACTGCTGCCACAGTGGCATCTCCAGTCCCTTTCTCCTGCAGAAAAGACACATGTCGTCTGAGGGCCAGGTTGTGCAACATGCAGCATGCCACTACTATCTGGCAGACCTTCTTCGGTGAGTAATACAGGGATCCACCTGTCTGATGCAGGCATCTAATCCTGGCCTTAATGAGGCTGAAGGTCCCCTCGATTATTCTCCTGATTCACCCATGTGTCTCATTATAATGGTTCTCAGCCCCTGTCCTGCAGGGGTCAGGAGCCACAATAGGTTTGGGTAGCCAGAGTCACCTGCAAATATTGAGGGACACAATTTTGCCTTACACAATCATATGAAGGCATACACTGACATACAGTAGGTGTGGACTCTGGCTCACCTATTAGCCACACCCTGTGCATCTGTAATTGAGCTATCAGATTTGCAATGCTGCTATTCCTCAGAAACAAAGCGTCATGCACAAGATACTTGACAGTGACGTGGGAGATGTACTGGTCTGCCAGGCACACCATTTGCACATTAAGTGAGTGGAACTCTTCCAATCTTTGAACACCTGTTCATTCTGGCAGTGGGGAACAATCACAAGATGTTTTACTGCCAATGGCCCCAATAATATTAGGTATATGTCCCATTGCTTAGAATCCGGCCTTCACAGTGTCCAAATCTTCCACCTGGGGGAAAGAAATGTAGGTGCACATGTGTTTCACCAAGGCAGACAATACTCTTGCCAGCATGATAGAAACATTGACTGTGACATTCCTGCTGCTAAGCCCACTGTCACTTGGAAAGAACCATTTGCCAGGAAATGGAGCACTGATAGAAACTGCACAAGAGGGGGTATCCCAGTGGGATGATGGATAGCTGATATCAGGTCAGGATCCAATTGTGCACACAGATCTGTGATTGTGGTCCTGTCCAGTCTATAGGTGAGTATAATGTGCCTGTCCTCCAGTGTAGCCAAGTCCACAAGAGGTCTGTACAAAGGGTTTGTCTCTTCCTCCTATTCATCCACAGTGGTAGGTATCTAAGAGACACAAGAGTGAGTAGGCCATCAAAATTTTAACAATGGAACCACCACCCCGGTGTGCATACAGCATTAATATGATGGGACATTGGGAATGGCAATTTATGTGCAATTGTTGACAATGAGTCAGTTACTGAAGATCTGTATGTAGTCCACCACCATGAGATGGCTACCGCCTGTCCTGTATGTAGGGACAGGTGGAAGTGTGGTAACTCCGCTGACGTTGGGCGTCATGGCAGAAGGCAGGCTTGCACTTTCGTGTAATTCCTCATTGGCTAATATAGGGCTCTATGGAGTACAGTAGCCAATGGGGATCAGTGGCGGTGGTGACGGTGTACACCATCCTATACATGACCACCATTTTCTGTCTGTAACCTCACTTGATTCCTGAATTTCCACAGGAGAACACCTACACTGCGTGTGCTGCTGTGACCTGTGTCTGGAACCTTCCATCGACCGTGTGACCGGGGAAAGGGCCCCTGCCTTCAGTTCAGAGGAGTTGGAGCGCTTGGTGGATGGAGTCCGACCCAAGTATGGACAGCTGTGTGGGCCTCCAGACCAACAGGTGAGTACACCTTGGCCACGATGCATGTGGGAAGGTTACATGGAGATGTGTGTGCAGGCATCGTGTCATTTGGGGAGATGTCTGTTGGTAGTGTACATGGTGGGTACCGGGCAATGTGTGTGCCAATGGAGTTGGAAACGGGATTTGTGGGCCATATGTTTGACAGGCTGGATTGTATGTGTAATGGTGTCTTCTTGTCTGTATTATCTCTGCAGGTCAGTGCCCATCAAAAGAAGGGATTGTGGTGTGCCATCATCAAGGACGTGCAGACCCTGGGGGTCTACAGCTGACGGAGCACCCATTGCAGGAAACAGTGAGAGGACATAAGATGCCGGGCATGGAAGACTTAGGAGGCCCAGCTGGGGATGGCCTCACAACTAGGAAGGGGTGCCTGTCGGAACCTGACCCCCCTGATGGCCAGCGTACTGGCGGTGGCCTACCCAGAGCTGGATGGGCGCTTGAGGGCATCAGAGCAGTCACAAGGGGGTGAGTACAGTGGGCGTTACTACAATAATTGGTAGGTGGCATTGGATCTGATTGGTGGGTGTGAGTTAGTGAGTCCCCCTTAATGCCAGGTCAGAGTTTGCAGTGTGATCCAGCTCAAATCCCTGCAGAGGACATACAGGCAGAAAGAGCTCTGCTGGAAACTCAGCCCTGGTGAAGCTGAGAGGGCGGATCTTAAGCTTGCACTCCACAATTACAAAAATGCCTGTCAGGAAGCCAAATCAGTCTATTTTACATGCAAAATTAATGAAGCAGCTAACTCTTCCAGAGAATTATTTAAAACGGTCAATATTCTCACCACCCCATCAGGTTCACCCAGTGTAGAAAATTCCCAAGATTTCTGTAACAAAGTAGCAAAATTTTTTGAATGCAAGGTGCTAGATATTTACTCCAGCTTTAGGCTGGAGGAGACATTAATTAGCCCATCTCCACGACTGACTGCTTGTTCGCATCCTGAGGGGACTACCAACGGGGCATCAGACGACCTACTGTTACTATCTAACTTTAAGATGCCCTCTTCGGAGGCTCTGTGTAAACTGCTCCGGGAAGGTAAATCGGGCTCCCCTACGGATCCCTGCCCCCCGGCTATTCTCCAACTAGTACCAGAGTTAGTGGTTTCTATGTTGGCCCCTATTTTTCAGGAAGTGCTAGCATCGGGTCTTTACCCTAGGGTTTGGAAAGAAGCTACTATCATTCCGCTAAAAAAGAAAGTAGCGGGTAAACCTGATGACTTAACGAACTTACGTCCTATAGCCCTTCTCCCCTATGCGGCCAAGATTCTGGAAAAGCACCTTAATAAGGAATTGGTGGATTTCCTGTCGGGTTCTAAAGGCTTGGACAACTCGCAACATGGTTTCCGGAAAGCCCACAGTACTGAATCTGCTCTCATTGCATCATCTGATACTATACGTAGACTGGTGGATAAGGGGCAGGCGGCCTTTCTGGTGCTATTGGACTTGTCAGCAGCTTTTGACACCATCGCTCCCCATATCCTGCTAGACCGCCTTTATCAGGTAGGCATTAGAGACCAGGCTCTCAAATTGATCGGATCTTTTTTATCTGACAGGTGGGCCACAGTTAGCTGTGGCGATTTTAGGTCTCCTCCCTATCTTTTGCCGTGTGGGGTCCCGCAGGGCTCTTCTTTGAGCCCGACGTTGTTTAACTTGTACGTGGCACCTCTGGCGGAGTTGGTTCGTTCTTTTGGCTTCATTCCTACTTCTTATGCTGACGATACTCAAATCATTATCCCTATTGATAATGATCTTGAAGAAGTAGCTATTCGCTTCAATGCCTGTATGACGGCAGTCAGTCACTGGATGAAGTCCAACTGGTTGAAACTCAATTGCGAAAAAACCGAGATTTTGTGCTTCGGAATTGACAGGGTAC
The DNA here is from genome assembly GCF_031143425.1 of Pleurodeles waltl. Lineage (NCBI taxonomy): Eukaryota > Metazoa > Chordata > Amphibia > Caudata > Salamandridae > Pleurodeles > Pleurodeles waltl. The sequence goes on from NC_090439.1 coordinate 399,094,310, forward strand.
ATTGGACCTCTAGCTGGTGGCCGGAAGAGTGTGGGACGCTTCCTGTTCCACGGTCTCACTCGAGAAATTTAGGAGTAGTGTTCGATGAGCAATTGTTATTTAAACCTCAGGTGAATCTGATAATTAAGTCCTGTGTGTGGACAATGAAGAAATTAAAAAAAAATCTCCCTTTTATTCCTCAGACCAGTAGAACCACCGTCATTTTGGCCCTGGTCATTTCCAGACTGGATTATGGGAATGCGCTTTTACTTAATCTGAATAAAGAATCTCTGCACAGACTTCAGTTGATGCAGAATACGGCTGCCAGGCTGCTACTAAAATTACCTTGTGGGGCCTCTGTTAAGAGGAGCCTTAAAGATCTACACTGGCTTCCGATCATCCATCGGCTTTCTTTTAAGGCCCTCTGCATCACTCACAAAGCGGCTCATGGGATTGGGCCTACAACACTAACCACCAAACTGAAATGGCATAAGCCTAATCGCTTGTTGCGTTCAGCCGGTGCCTATCAAATTCAAATAGCCCGGACTAGGAAAGTAAAATGGGGAGACAGAGCTTTTACTATTGCAGCTGCTAAAATTTGGAACTCTCTTCCACTGAGTATAAGGCAAGAACACAACCATTTAACTTTCAGGAAACTGGTCAAGACATGGCTGTTTCCTCAATAAGTTTGGGAGCTCCTTTGCTTAGGTCTTTACTGCCTCACCCAGTTAGCGCTTCGATGCCCGAGGGCCGGAATGCGCTTTATAAATGCCCAATACATACATACATACATACAAAGGTAATGGGTGTATAGGAAAATGCAGGTAACGTAGCTCGGTTGCATTCCATGTCAGTCAGTGCTTTGTGGGTCCCTGGAGGGTGCAGTTAGAGGTGGTTGGCCCTCATCTTGCTGTGGCATCTAGCCAATTGAATGCCAGTGCCATGCATAGTGCTCATTTCTGATCCCTGTGTGTGACGGTACTGTGTATGCCAACTGAGGTGTTGGTGCTGTAATTGACCCAGTGCTCCCTTTCTTCCCCCCTTTCTCCTTCTCTCATCCTGTTCATGTGTGCATTAGCATCATCTGGAGGAGGAGCAGCGGCACCAGCGACATAGGGAGCTGCATCCCATAGGACCCAGGTGGCAGAGTCCCCCTACGCCGAGGGAAGCAGTGGGACGGAGGGCGAAGGGAGCACCACAGCAGAGAGAGGAGGTGACAACACTGACTCAGATACCTCCTCCGATGGAAGCTCCCTGGTGGTGGTGGACACCTGTGTGACCAACCCCAGCTGCAGGTACAACCACCACCTCTGTACCAGCACCGCCTTCCCAGTAGCCCCTATGCAAGTTGCCCGTGCCCGCTCACCCAGGAGGTTGGGCATTTCCTTTGCCCTTAGGCACCTCAGGGCCTGCCCCAGTCAGCTCTGTTGCCCTGAGTGAGGAAGCTATTGACCTCCTGAGATCCATCTCTGTAGGGCAGTCAACCATTGTGAATACCATCCAGGGGCTGGCATCCCAGATGCAGCAATGCAATGCATTCCTGGAGGGCATCCACAGTGGATTGGCGACCCATAAGAGATCGATTCAGGCTCTGGCCTCCTCTCTGATGGCAGCCACTGTCTCTGTTCCTACCATCCCCCCTCCTACTACCACTTCTCAGTCCCAGTCTCTTCAACCCCAACCCATCCCAGGCACACATACAGACGACCATGCACCTAAGACAACACCCAAGAGTGGCACAGGCAAACACAAGCACCACACTTCATCCCACAGGCACTCACACAAACACCCTACAGTTGCAGACATGAGAACATCCACTGCCTCCACTGTCTCCCCTCCTCCTTCTCCACCTCCCTCCCAATCACGTCCACACTCACACCTGCATGCACTACATATCACTTGCATATGGGCGAACCAGAAGGATCATTGAGAGGACCTTTGGCTTCCTGAAGGTGCCTCCATCTGACAAGTGGATCCCTTTGCTACTCACCCATGAAGGGCTGCCAGATATTAGTGGCATACTGCATGTTGCACAACTTGGCCCTCAGACGCCATGTACCTTTTCTGCAGGAGGAGGTGACTGGAGATGCCCCTGTGGCAGCAGTGGACCCTGAGGACTGTGAGGATGAGGAGGCTGAGGATGAGGATGTGGACAACGGAACATCAGTTATCCGTCAGTACTTCCAATGACACACAAGTGAGACAGTGCAACTTCACATTTCTATGACTATTGGTATAATCTGTGTTGCAGTGGCATGCTGGCATTACCCACTTGTTACCTCTACTTAGTGTCACCTATCGATTATCATTTTACAGATGTTGGTGATATGACAACAATGTCCTGATGTGATCATAAAGCCAGCTACAAGTCATTCTTTCTATGCTCTCACCATTTACATTTCATTTGCAATGGATGCAGCTGTCACCATAAATACACATTTTCAATACATAAAATACTAATAGCCAAGTTTTTTCCAAGGATGTTTATTGTAGTGCTAAGAAATAGAGGGGACAGTGCAATGGAATGGGATGATGTTGGAGGAAAGTCCAGAGTATTGTTCCAGTCTGTTTGTAGTACAGTGAACAAGGGGCCATAGGAAGGGGAGCAATGGCAGTTTAAGGTGGATAAGGTGACTGAGTGGGACACAAGGGTGACAATCAGGAGAGTCTCATTTCCTGGCGGTGGTCTTGGCAAGTGTCTCTGGCTTCTGTCTGGTTCGCAGGGAAAGTTTGTGGGGTGGTTCACCTTCTGCAGGGGGCGGCTGCTGGTGGCTTGTGGGTCCCATGGTGGGGCCTCCTGCCCAATAGCAGCAGTGGAAGTGGAGGGCTGGTCGATGGACAGGCTAGTGGTAGGGGCCCACTGGTGTGCTGTTGCCTCCTTCATGATGATAGCCATGTCTGTCAGCACCCATTCTATGGAGATCAGGGTGTTCTTAATGGCCCGCAAGTCCTCCCTGATCCCCTGATACTGCCCCTCCTGCAGCCACCTGTTCTCCTGCACATTGTCTAGGGTCTGGCCCATTGTGTCCTTGGAATTTTGGTAGGTTCCCATGATCTCGGAGAGTGCCTCCTGGAGAGTTGGTTGCCTGGTGCTGTCCTCCCCGGCGCACAGCAGTCCTCCCAGTTTCCCTTTTGGTCTGTGCCCCTGTCCCCTGAATGGTGTGCCCACTGCCACTGACCCCAGGTCCCTGATTGTCTTGTGGGCAAGGTATGGCCTGGGGTCATTTGCAGGTGGGAGCACTGCTGATTGATGTGTCCTGGAGACAGAGGTTTGGGTACGCTGTGTGGGTGGTGCGGAGTTGGATCCTGATGGGGGAGGCTCCGTGGTGGTCTGTGAGTGGGCTTGGGTGACCGGCTGTCCAGTGGTCCCTGATGGGCCAGGTAGGTCCTCCACATCCAGAAGTCCAGAGTTACTGTCATCACTGTGGGCGTCTTCTGTTGGGGGACTGGATAGTAGTGGCACCTTCTTTCCACTGACATTGGCTGGGGTACCTGTGGGGATGTAAGTGATGTATTATGGTTCAAGTGTATGACATTTGTACTTCCCTGGCTTCCCCTCTAGGGTTGGTGTTGCCCTGCCAGCTTTTGCTTGTATATGGTGATGTATTGTGGGTATGTTAGTTTCCCTATTCTGTGCATGCTTTAGTGATGGGTGTCCATGCAGGGCTGGGAGGGGTGTCCATGCATTGGTTTGGCATGCAGGGCTTGGCATTGGAGTTAGTGAGATGTATAGGTGCAGTGTGGGGGTGGAGTGGAGTGATGGGAGTGAGGGTGTGGGTGTGAGATGGCATGCAGGTATTGGGGTGATAGGTAGTAAATATTGACTTACCAGTGTCCAGTCCTCCGGATACTCCAGCGAGTACCTCAGGATGCAGTATTGCCAGTACTTGCTCCTCCCATGCTGTGAGCTGTGGGGGAGGAGGCGGGGTCCAAAGTCAGTCCTCTGTATGGTGAGCTGGTGTCTTGCTGCTATGGAACGTACCTTCCCCGTAGGTCGTTCCACCTCTTCCTGATGTCGTCCCTTGTTCTTGGGAGCTGTCCCACAGCGTTGACCCTGTCCATGATTCTCCGCCATAGCTCCATCTTCCTTGATATGGATATTTGCTCCAAAGAACTGTGGCTCTATCCTGACAATTTCTTCCACCATGACCCTTAACTACTACTCAGTGAAACGGCGGTGCCTTTGTGGTGCCATGGATGTTGTGTGATGTTTGTTGGTGAGGGTGTGTTGGGTAATGTGGTTGGGGTGTGTGATGTGGAGTGCGTGAGGGGTGTAGGGTGTAAGAGGAGTGTGTGTGTGTGTGTCAAGTTGTCTCTGTGCTCTTCTTCACAGTCTCCTGGTGGAAATTGTTGTTCGTAAGGGGTTGTGGGTAATGTGGGTGTGTGTTTTATAGAGGTGTGGGTGTGTGGGTGTGGTGTGTGTATGGGTGTCAGGTGTGTGTATTTGGTATTGGCCAATGTTGTGTTGTTTTGTATGTGGGTGTCCATTTGGTGCACGGCAGTATGTACCACCAATGGTTTACCGCCGTTGAATGTCCGCTGTGGTGATTCGTGGGTCATAATGTGATGGGCGTTGTTTTGTTGGCGTAACGGTATGGGTTTAGGGACCACCACTTTATCACTGACCTTTGGTCTGGCGGAATTGTGTATGTGGCTGTATTGTGTCAGATTGGTGTGTGTCTGTCATAATATGTTGAACGGATATTCGCTACCGCGGCGGTATATTGGCGGCAGTCTGCGAGGCGGTAAGCGGCGTTTACCGCCAATGTCATAATGAGGGCCATAGTGTTTTAACATGAAAGATATTTTGCATTTATATTTGAATGAATTACTGACATGAATGAATGTTAAAGTATTTTATTAGATAAATATTAGAATTTGAAATCTTAAATGAACATGATTTAATCGTACTTATATTGATTTAAATAAATGTATTAATGTGAGTTACAAGTTCTAATATGTAGTAAATAATCCTACAGTAAAATAATTTGCTTTACATAAATTTAAATTGTAAGGTGGGCAATAGATTTTATATATATTCAAATAAATTTGAATGTATGTAAGCTTTCTCAGCTTGATTAGGCTTGAAGTTATGTTTCTGCAGCAGTACAGGAAACGTACTTGTTTATTATGCTTCCGTCTGACCTGGATTATTTCCTAGGTTGCTGACGTGATACTGAATGTCCTCTTGAATTAAAGAATGACATGTTTTGATGTTTACAAAGTACCAATATTTGTTCTAACTGCTGAGCAAGACAAGAAACTTTAATGTGAAATTTATTTAGTTCATCCTGTGCACCATAAAAGAAGATCCTGATGTTGCATCAGGAAAGGTCATCTAAATTTCTCTGAGAAAATCAAGAAAAGTTGCAAACTTGATGGTGTAAATGGCTACCGATGGATGCTGAACCTTGAGCATACAAAGCGCCCACCTGGAGGACCAATCACAAGCCTGTGGATATTTCTAGTTAAGGAGAGGCTTTTTGTAGTTGTAGGGAGTCTGCTACTGTCTGGGAGTCTGCTCGAATCTGGTGAAGGCTGCTGCTGTCATCGCCATCTCTTGTCCCTTTCTAAGCCTTCTGCCCTATTCGGTCTTCATGTTACGAATTTCCTTTAACTCTAATTGCCCTATTGCTTATGCTGTTCAGTACTAATATGTCCAATCAATTCTGAACTGCTGACCCCTCCTATGTGCAACCCATTCTCTGCACCAGGCATAATGTGTGCAAGGGGGGCGTTTCCCCGTTATGGGGGCCTAAAATGGTGAAAGGAAATCTAAGAGATTTCCTTGCGCCAATTTTTTAGCACCTTTAATGTCTGCTCAGAGCAGGTGTTAAAAGGGGGCATACCATTATTTATAACGGGCCCCTATGTACCCTGCAGGAGTAGCGCCAACATTTTGGAGCTGCTCCTGCAGACAACATCGATAGCTTGAAAATAAATTACGCTATTGCCCCCTACCCTGCAACATGGTGTTTCATGTTTTAAATATGGCGCACTCATGGTGGCGATAAGGGGGCACTAAGGGGGGGGCAAGAAAAGTGGCACTGCACTAGGTGCAGCACCACTTTTCCTAAATCTGCCCCTTAATCTCCTCAGACCTTTTGGTCAGCCTATGGCTTTCATGTACATTTATTACTTAGTTTTGAGCTCCCTACATGTTACATTGATTTTGGGATTGTAATAAAGCTTGTAAACCTAATTCAGTTTGGAGTTTCGTTTTATGGTTAAATTGATGGTTACATTTAGCATAGTGTTTTAATTGTTTGTGCATTTCATGTTGATGGTGTAAATTGAAGGAATACAGTTACCACATTCCTCGCTAGGTCCCAAGGTCCAGTCGACTTCTAGTGGTGAGGATAAGGTATGGTGTCTCACCAGAGCACTTGCGGTTTCTAAACCTGAAGCGGGAAGAAGACCTCTGCTTGTGCACCAGCACATGTATAATATCAACTTAGGTCACATAGAGTGTGCACATTACAAATGGCTTCCCTCTTAGTTCACCAGAGGAATTGTCAGCAGAAATGGGGGCGACTGCTTGAAGGTTTTTAAGTTTATACTTGAAAACTAGCATGTCTAAAGAATGCCACTCAATGCAGTGACCCCATGTACTTTGTTGAAACAATTCCCCATGTTACAGAAAACGTTTTGTTTGAATTTTGAAGAGACTTCATCATATTTTTACATGTTTGCTGCACAATATCTTTAAAAATGAGGTGATCCTAAAGATAAATGCCGCAGGGCATCTTCGGTGCTTATTTTTCTTTTCTTCAGTTAGCGTGTAAATATATATTTGCACATTTGTTTAACAACTTTCTGATTGTTAGTGCTTAGTTACATAGACGTCAGCAAAGTTTTGCTCTTTACATAGAAATCACATATGAAGGTCTTGAGGGCCACAAGCAGCCCTCGACCATACAGTGAGAATCCCTGCTCTGGTGCAATACCACAACAACAGTAACTGAATGATGGCGTAGACCTCAAAGTGCTGGACCTCAACATGACCAACAGTGACCTCAAGAGACCAGCCCTCTACAGTACAAGGTGAGTGAGTAGGAGAAGTGGGGATATAGGGTTTGATTTGAGATTCCAGGAAGCTGTGACCTGCAACTTCCCCAGCACATATGGGCCTGGTGGTAGGCGATTGAAAGAAGGGGTTTTGGTACGCCTTCGCTGAGAAGTTATATGCCCTACGTGAAACTGGGAGAGTTCCGTAGGATGAAGTGATCTGAAAAGTAGGCAGGAGTAGATGTCCATTAGTCACATGTCAGGCCTCCTTCAAGGAGTAGTCTTCTGCCATTTAATAGACCTAGTCCCTTTTAGCACCTGCTGACACATTTAGCATATTCTGACTCAACCTTTACTATGCCTACAGCCTTCAGCACACGCTGACCACTTTAGCATATTCTGGCCCATCAGGATGACCCGTACCCTTTCACAACCCATTTGTCTCAGCCCCATGAGACTTTAGTGACCCATCTCCCTTGGTAACCATCTTTCCCTTCACTGGTTGCTATAAATTGTGCATCCTAGTTTTCTCAATGTTAATCTCTTGTTGCTCCAAAATAACGTACTTGTCAAATTTTAGTTCTCATATGTGCTTTAAATGACATGTCAGCATTGTAAAGCTTACAAGACTCTTTTCAGGTCAGTTTGACAAGGAAGCGCTTTAGAAGTTCTGTAGCTCTGAGGGTTTCGGAACCTCAAAGAAGTTAGTTATGTAAGAGACTGAGGGGCATAGTTAAGTATAGTGGCGCTGCACACAGTGCTCTTAGCGCCCCCCCTACCACCACCATGTGTGCACAGTATTTAAAATATGGAGCACCATGGTGCATGGTAGGGGGCAATAGTGTCATTTTTTTTACGCTATTGATGTACTCTGCAGGAGTAGTGCCAACATTTTGGCACTACTCCTGCAGAGTACATAGGGGCCCATAGTATTCAATGACATACCCTCTTTTAACGCCTGCTCTTAGCAGGCGTTAAAAGTGCCCAAAAAATAATGCAAGGAAATCTATCATATTTCCTCGTGCAATTTTTTCGCCACCCTAACATGGGAACGCCCCCTTTGCATACATTATGTCTGGCGCAGGCATAATGTAGTGCAAAGGGTTACAAAGTGGTGCAATGCATGCACTGCGCCACATTGTAATATTGCGCACCATTTTTGGACTTCTAACACCACATTAGCGTAAAAAAAAACTGATGCTAATGTGGCATTAGAATGGTGCTGGGGGTCTTAAATATGCCCCTATGTGTTCTTCACTGGAGTGTGTAGGATAAGCACAAGTTTCTCTAGAGGCAATGCTTAAATTGCAGTCTTGTCAAGATGGCTACAGAGATTTGGAAAAATCTCAGGAAATCTCACAAGAAAGATGTTCCTGTGAGGTTCCTCATGTTTCTTTAACAACACAAAAGGATGAAGGACGGAGTGCTGAAACTTTTTTAAACATTCATCTCCAGTCATAGATCTGGGATTAATTCATTGTATTTTTGCTTGCCATGGCACCCCAGTTTGGACCCACCATATACAAATCAGTTTTTAACTGGTTACCCTTGGGAATAGTCCAGCCCGAACTGCCAGTGCATGTTCTCCCTGAGCCAGAAACAAGCATCCTGGAACAGGTTTCAAGGTATCACCCTTCATCAACCAGGCTAGCTTGAATTCGGTAGCATAGTGAGCACGGGACCTACGGCTGGGCATACCCTGCCCACTTAGGGCAACTTTAGTAACACAAAACCATGGGGAACAGTGTCAAGACTGATTTGCATGTGGCTGAGTCCAAACTGGGGTGACATCGTGACCAAAAGAAAGATGAATTAAAGCCAGGTTTGTGATTGGGGGTGCATTTTTGAAAAGTTTCATCACTCCGTTCGTCATCCTTTTGTGTTGTCTAATGAAATCAGCTATTATTCATGGACCGAGGAAAGAGAATAGAGAGGTTGAAGCCTGCTGTGGTCCATCATGGACTTACTGCTTTGATTGCCCTAAAAAGCAATGGCCATTGAAGGTTTGGCCATTCAACTGCCATCTCAATTTACCTAGTGGTAAGGGAGAGTAAAAACATTTAAATGACCCTCACACCATGGGAGAACATTGCCATGACATGGGGGTCATTACTTTTTGTTTTTTCAAATAAAAAATCTAGCTTTGGGATTTTGTTTTTGAAGGCACCTAAGCAAGTAGAACGTTGATGTCATGTTCAACAGAGATGTTTGTAAAACTTGTAACCTATTGACAGGGGCCACCGTGATGTTGGTTCCTGTCAATGACTGGAGCTGTCCCTTGAGCCAGTAGAAATTTATAAATATTGAGTAGGGTTACTCTGTCAGGGTGACAGAAGATTTTACTCTGTCACCCTCTCAGATTAAATACCATACTCAGATAGCTAGACAAGGCCCCATGTTACATATACATATTAGTAGCTGTGCATATCTAGCTTTGAGGATCCATTCCTAAGATGTGAATTAGTATGCTATTTATAATATTGTACTAAGATACAATGTAATTAGAAAGGCTCTATCATGCAGCCCCTTGTGAATCCCCATGGTGTCTAGAAATGAGGAGTCAAATCAAATGAAAGTTAAGAGGACTTTGAAAACATAATTACAGTCTACTGAACCTCTTGCACTAACATTAAGTTGTGAAGCTTTTCTTTTCTGAACCAGGCTTTGCAACCAGAAATTTAGATATGATTAAATGCCAACTAAATATTGTTCAGTGCTGCTAATGGCCTCTCTGATCCGAAAGGAATTTATTTTTTTCTTTGTTTATTTGTTTATTAACTTATTCATTCATTTATTTTCTAATTAATTTAGACGCAATTTAAGTACATATTAGCTCGAGCATGATGATGGATTGTATAAAAAGACTTAAAAACAAGAGTACATAAATAAATCAGTAAGGTGCCCCTCCCTTGAGTGTTAGCTGTGTGGGATGCATCTCCAGAGAATTACAAGAAGCGTGGTGATCACAGACCTGATTATTGCAGGTCCTGAGACACTGGGCTGAATTACACTGATACGAGGAGTCACCTGGGTCACCTGGTACTGCTTCTGCTGAGCTTAGGGGCGGGGGTTGCAAGTAGGGGCACTGCCCAGAACCAACTAGGTCCCGGCAGCACCACATCAGGCACAGTGAAAGCTCCTCACAATTACCCCCAACCTGAAAGTGGAAATAGAAGTACCATCTACTAAAATTACTATTTCTGTCATTGTTTCCCAAAAGGTAATCTTCAATAGCCTGTAGATGCAGCTAAGCCCCAACATCTTGGCTCACCATACTTGGTCTCCTCTCTGCCTAAATGTTAGAATTTTATTTATTAATGTCTTTATTCATTTTACAAATAGTACATTATCTAAAGTTCATGAACTATTTTGGAAGCACTCTGGATTACAACCAATTGTCTCAACAGAGAACATATTAGAGGGAGATTATAAAATGAATTAAAGGATCCGCTAAAGGCGAGGGAAAGAAAATAGAGGATCAAAATCACTGCTTATTTGGAATTAGAATTAATAAAATAACATAATTTTTGAAGGGCTCATGCATTAGTTTAACATTTTCATGGAATCTGTTTGGAATAGGGTTATTAGTTTGGGTGAGGGTGCACCTACTGATGTAAAATACCCTCTCCGTTTAGGCTAAAACACAGTTGTGAGAGAATTTCTGCACAATTCTTGTAGCTATGGCAAAAGTGGCAGACAATCCTCAGAGAAATAAGCATTAACCTCAAGCAGTACCAACAATTATAAAATAATGAACATACCACAATAAAATCGTCAGAGCAATATAACTAGATAAACATTTACTCAATATCATTAAAATACATTAGGAGGGACCACATTTTAAAAAAGTTTTATGTAAAAAAACACAAAGAAAGGCACAAAACAAAACACAATGATCATGGAGTTCCAGGACCTAGGTGCAACCATGATAGAGCAGATATCAGATACCCTAAAAGGGTCCTCTTGGTCCAAGTTATTACCTCTCGATTTAGTCTCTAAAATGCAAGTAAAAATCTTCCAACAGGGCAAAGTCCAAAGTTGTGACCCCCAGGGGTCCCTTGAAGTGAGATAAAGAGATCATTGAGTTCACACTGAAGCTGTTGGTTCTGGCATCTAAATCTCTGAGCAGGAAAAAATTGATTTTGTAGCCACTGAGATTGCTTCATGGGTTGGATAGATTTGCCACACAGTACAGTTGTACCGTCGGACTAAGTCACTTTCTGCAAAATTGAAATCCTGTAGGAGGGCAAGGCTGGGAGCTATTGTATGGCAGGACACCACAAGACGAGATACCTTAACTGAAATGTCCTGCTGAGTGAATTTCTAGCACAGCAACAAAATCAGAGAGGGACAAATCTTCTTTTCTGGGTATACCTCAGCACTTTGTCCTAGTCTTTCTGACATAGAAAAACAATTAAGTCCCACTTTTTGCAAACGGCTGGAAAAGTTCCTGCTGGCCAATCCTGCAGGCACTAGCTCTTCAGTAAGGATTCTAGGCTTTAGGTTGCCCTTCATCCAGGCCCCCTGTAGAGTCCAGTCCTCTGTGATCAGCTTAGAAGTCTTAAAGTCAGGAGTCCTTTTTCTTTTCGTGTCTCTGAAGCAAGTATCTAGGAGGCAAACCACGTTGCCAATGGATAGCAATTCACTTTCCTGGTAGCCAGCAGGACTCAGGGGTAAGTTCATCAGGGCCTTCTCCTTCAGGGGCAGTCATCCCAGAACCAAGAATGTTCTGATGAGGTGGAGGTTATGATGCCAGAGCTATACTGTGCATTAACAAGTCTCTACTCAGAAACAGATTCAGCATTAAGGGTATACAACCTAAGACTAAAATCCTTGGAGACAGAGAATTTTCAGAGGACAAAGAAGAAGTGTGTTTCTGCATTTGAGAGGTCCGCCTTAGGACCATAAAGATTTTTAATCTCACTATAATTAGTGTTTAACCCTCAAAGACAGTCTGTACTGCCTCACAAGTAGTGGTCAGGAATCTCTAACATGACCATCCATCATCTGCCTTCATCAGACTCTAGGGTGCCCAGCATCCGATAATAAACATTATGTCAGAAGGAAAGCTGAGACGAAGCTTGTAGATTACATACCATAGTTACTGGGGACTCTCAAATACCCAATACATTTAATAAAAGGATTAGGAGCTGAGAAGGAGACAGGAGCCCCAGCTTCTTTCTTTACGGTCTTGTATAATCAGTGACAACTCCAAAGCAGAAAATGTACAGGGTAGCGACAATTGTTTGCAAGAAATAATGTGCAATAAACCTCAATTAACAACATATGCTCAGTAGAAGAGAGCACCTTCTTGTCACCCCAGAAGTAGATGCAAACAAAGAAGCTGCACATGCTCATTTCCAGAACCAGATTCAGACAAAGGGGTGACATGTGTCTCGGTGGAAGCATTTTGCTTCTGAAACAATGTGCACAGGTAATATCACTATGTCCAATCAATGATGCAGAAAGAAGAAAACTTAAGACTTCCATCACCCTCCTATACTACCCCCATGGAACCACGCTCATACTTCTGGTCATGTCATCTTCTGGTCACATACTTCCTTGCTAACACTTATTTGGCACAGGCTTTGAGTTTCACAAAAAAATTACCAGAAGCATAATGAATGTACAATGACACTTTTCCACCATTTACATCATCTAATACGCTTGGCCTAGTTGTATTGTAAAATTATTGGGCTTCGTCCAACTGACCCCACATTACCTAGGCATAGAACATAATGAAGAGAAAAAAGGGGGATAATGTGGGAATAAATTAACAACAAGACTATGACACAAAGACAACTTCAATTTGTCATCATTAAATTGGTGTATTTATCACCAGAATCCATTTATTCATAAAATTCCTATCCACAAGTTCAAAACCCTGTACTCATCCTTGTAGAAAACATATGCATCACAATGTAAAATGTCATAAAACAATCCATATATTATCTTACATCCATATACAACTGTGTTACTGACAAACATAGGAGATGAGAAGCTACAAGTCACATTTTTACACCAAAAATACATCAAACGATGAAGTAAATGATACATTTGAGGTTAATAGACAGTCTTCCACAAATTATATATATCCGTGGCTTTTTCAAAATTCGAATACAAAGTCCACAGTAAGAGGTAGTCCAATACACAGTACACAAATTGAAGACACCATTATCTTTGTACTGAATGATTTGCAAAAATGACTTTCAAAATTCTAGAGGCTCCTCCAAATTGAATGTCGACGCATTTCGGCCCTCTTGGCTAGGGGCCACCAAAAGACAATGGAAGAAAGAAAGTACCTAATGGAACAATATTTATAACACATAAGTTTTAGTTTATTTTTAAGGATTTATAAAGCGCGTAGTGACCCGAAGGCATCCCAGCGCTAAACCTAACCTGACCAGTGCTAGCAATAGGAGAATTCAGAGAGCTACCTACAGAAAAGAATGGTCTTAAGTTTTTTTCTAAAAAGCAGTTCTGAGTGTTCATGACGGAGTTCAGAGGGAAGATCATTCCAGAGACGAGCGGCCTTGGTGGAGAAGGAGTTGGCCCCCCAGGCTCTCTTAGACCGCAAGATGGTCACAAGTCGAGAGGAGGAGGACCTTAGACTTCGAGAGGGGACATAAAGATATAGCCGCTTTCTAAAGAACATTGGACCCTTATCTTGCAGGGCTCTGTGAACAATGCATAGGGTCTTGAAATAAATACGCTGCTTAATAGGGAGCCAGTGAAGTATGGAAAAAGCAGGCTTAGAGGATAAATGTCTGTGAAGATTGACAAGAAGCCTGGCAGCTGCGTTCTGGACTGTTTGCAGCCTTTTTATGACATAAGCCGGGGCGCTGAGAAAAAGTGAGTTCCCATAGTCCAGACGGGAAAGGATCAGAGTTTGAACAAGGATTCTTCTGGCCATAGGGGGAAGAAGATTAAAGATTTTCCTAAGGACTCTTAAAATGCCAAAGCATGTAGAGGAAACTCTTTTTGCTTGATAATCCATGGTCAGGCGAGAATCCACCCAAAAACCAAGGCTTTTTACCTGGTCCTTGGGAGGAGGAAGATTGTTGAAGGCCTCAGAGTATAGTGAAAGGGGAGGGGCTGGGGGGGCATTGCCTAGTACAATGACTTCTGACTTTCCATCATTAAATTTAAGCTTAGACTGGATCATCCAAACTCCAATGTCTTTCATACAACACGAAAGGTTGGCCGCCGACGAATCCCCAGAACTAGATAGTGACACCACAAGTTGAGTATCGTCGGCATAGGTGACCAAAGACAGATTGTAGGGAGCGATCACTTTAGCCAGCGGGGATAGATAAACATTAAAAAGAGTCTGACTCAGGGAGGAGCCCTGAGGAACTCCACAAGTCAATGGAAAGATATCAGAGAAGTAGGCTTGGTCCAGGACTTGAAAAGATCTACCTTTGACGAAAGCGGACAGCCAGGACAATGCTAGGCCTCCTATCCCTAATTCAGAGAGCCTACAGCAGAGAAGGTTGTGATCCACCGTATCAAAAGCTGCGCTGAGATCAAGTAGAATCATGGCTACATGAGACCCTTGGTCCAGAAGTTGCCGGGCTGACTCCGTCACTGTAAGGAGGGCTGACTCCGTGCTATGATGGGCTCTGAAACCCATTTGAGTGGGGTGAAGGAGTTCATGGCTCTCTAAGTAGCTGGTTAATTGGTGGTTAACATGTTTCTCCAGAATTTTTGTTGAAATGGGAAGGAGAGCAATGGGTCTATAATTCTCTAACAGAGATGGGTTCAATTTCGGTTTTTTTAAAAGAGGCTTAATGATGGCATGCTTAAAAAGAGGGGGGAGGAAACCTAAGGATAGGGAATGATTCAGTATTTTTGTAAGGGGAGGTACAATAATATCTTAAACTCGCGAGAGGATGGAAGGAGGGGCGGGGTCTAGGGGGGAGCCCGATTTAATTTGAAGAAGAAGGTTGGTAGTAGCGGTGTCAGTGAGAGGTACAAAAGCGGTTAATGTGCTTCCGGAGAGGGAGGGATCCATTGTTTGGTACTCTACTGTACCTGGGGGAGGAGAAGAAGGGAACCCAGAGTATATCTTGAGGACTTTGTCATTGAAGTGAGATGCCAGAAGATTACTGTATTCAGTGGAGGGCTCTGTGGGAGGTGAGGGCATAGGGGTTATGGTTAATTCCTTAAAAATCTGAAAAATGTCCTTTTGTGAACAGGAGGAGTTTTCTATTCTTATTCCGTAGTAAGAGGACTGGGCGGCTTTAATGTTTTGGTGGTAGAGTCTGACAGATTGCCTATATATTTCTCTTTCGGTGGGACTGTAATTCTTTCTCCAAGATCTTTCTAACCTTTTGCACTTTTTTCTTAATTCTAACAGACAAGGTGAGAACCAAGGTTTAGCCTTATGGGGGGGCTTGTTAGATCTTAATTTGATGGGCAGAATACTATCCAAAGAGGAGGAGATCCACTCATTAAATAAATCTGCGGAGGTAATGTAACTTGTGCATCTTAGGGGCATCGCACTGGATCTTACACAAACCACAAACTTCAGGTATGCATACTAAACAGATTGTGATGTGCAGAGCCCTGGTAAAGAGACATGTCTCTGAAAATATTTTAGGTGTGAAAGTCACTCCACCGGCACGTGCCAAACATCCACATGCCATGATCAACTCTATAAGAGCTCCCACAATGGGGTGAAAACCATCCTCACCCATGCTGTAGGGATAATTAACACAGGGAGGCACAAGTCAAAATGATGGTACCTTACAGGCCTCAATACAAGGGAAAGTGCGGAACAGGGAGCTGGATTTGTGTAAAAAGGCTGCCACTAAATGGCAAACTGTCACCAGGGAACCCCTTTGCTGTGCTCCCAAGCGACCCACTAGTATCTAAAATATGAAAGAAATCAATACCAGGAAAGAACTGTTGAGTTTCAAACAAATAGGAGCCAGTGAAAATTTGAAAACTTACTTTAGTGATTGGCCACACGTCATGAATTTTCTGAAGTACCCCAAATGAGCTGCCGCCAGCATCAATAACCTGTGCAGAGCATAATGCTAGGTCCACCTGGGGAACTGCTAGATTAGACGGCATCCATTCCCTACCATATGTTTCGTAGCTCGTCGGAGGGGCCACTGATAGCTGTCAAATCCTTCCTCCGAGTGGGCCACCAAAGTTGCCAGTGCTACAGGTCTCACTCTGTGCCTTTTGCCAGCTGCCATTCTTGTCTGAGACTTTACTGCTTCTGTGAACGTCGGAGTGCAGGAGTGGGGCCTCTGCCCCTCGCTTCAGAAATAAAGGGAACAGGAACCAATCAGACTGCAAAGGCCATATCGGGAGAACAAACATAAGAAAAACAACTGGGTGCATCCCCGAAGTACATTCACTGGCAACGCAGAATTTGGGAGTTTGTCTCAAAAAGCAGGATACATCTGCCTTATAGGATGCCTTTAATAATATTTAGAACTCACAAATTGATCAAACAAGTTGCAAAGAGGACAACAAATTGAACAAAAAGAATTACAAATCGAACAAACTTTTTGAAAAAAATCCTTTTTCGATCATGTGATTGCCAGCAAGGCAAGTGGAGATTATACCACAAGGGAGCACAACATAAATGACAGAATAAGAAAAATTTAAATTTCAAAGGTGGAGCCTCCTATTGATATTAGTTAAATTATCATCATGCTCAAATACATCAGACAACAATATTGATCGATTACAGTATTTTGCAGAATGGAACAAACTGGGGGCTGTTAAATCAAGGCCCACATTTCATCACGATCTTTAAGACCACAAGTCGCTGTCCTATATTTTTCAATCATGTGTGCCTCTATTCTGGTCAGTATATTGGTTAATGGAGTTCCCTTGAACGTTCTCTGTAGCATGTACAAAACTGACCACTGCATGTCATTTTCACAATTGGTTACAATTCTGATAATGCTCATCCAAGCCTGCCACAGCACACCTTATCCTCGATCGATGCTGTAGTAGTCTGACTTTTAGAGTTGTGGTTTTCCCTATGTATGTAAGCTCACATGCACACTGGACACAATAAACAAAAAATTTTGTGTTACAGTTGAAGCCCTTCACTTGTTGGTGTATTTTACCATTAATGGTGATAGTTTTAGTATTGCTAGAAAACTGACACAACATGCAATTGTTACCTTTGAAATGCCCAATTACTGGTAGCAGACCTAAAATATCTCTTAGATCAGTTTTATTTTCTGTAGGCCATGCAGCTCTGAGCACGTGGTTGTGAAGGTTTTTTTCTTTTCTAAAGAAGAACATAGATTTGGGGATACCCAAAGGACTTGAGATTTTCCAATATTTATAAATTATGTTCTTGACTTTGTTAGCCTTAGGATTGTACACGTTGATGCATGTAAGGGGTTTGGCTTCCTGGCATGTTTTGGAAGTCAACAGCGTTTCTCTTGGTGTAAACCAGGGCATCTTTAATGCAGCTCTAACCAATTTTCTGAGGTATACTCTCTTTACAAATTGTTTGATCAGAAAGCTAGCATTTTCAAAATAAGCATCTTTACCTCAAGAATTTTTGCTGATGCAGAGAAATTGTCTGTATGGCAAACTCTCTTTCAATGTGTTTGGGTGGCCACTTGTAAAATGTAGAAGGGTATTGCAGTCAGTCGGTTGGGTAAACAGGCTTTCTTTAACCTGCTCCTCTCTGTTCATTATCTAAAGGTCAAGAAAATTGATTTTTGTATTATCACATGTCATGCTAAACTTTAAATCTGGTGTATGGCTTTTATGTCATTATAGAAAGGAGTCCAGGGTGTTCCTCTCCCCTTCCCAAAGTTAGAGGATATCATCTATGTAACGAGACCAATTTGTGATGGGTGCCTCTTATGGATTTTGACTAGTGCATACCCACCTTTTTCAAAATATGACATCACCAGATTTGACATTTCTGGTGCAAAACTACACTGCATGACTACTCCTTTCACCTGTAAGTACAGGTCCTCTTTGAATGTAAAGAATTTGTTCTTAAGGCATAAGGTTGTTAATTCAACAAGAAATTCTGTGAGAACTATGCCCCTCATTCCAACCGCAGCGGGTGGCGGTCGCCGCCCGCCTTGCTGGAACCGCCATATGGCCATTCTGACTTTCCCGCTGGGCCGGCGGGAGCTAGCCAAAATAGCGCCCGCCGGCCCAGCGGGAAAGAGGCCTGCAACACTGAAGCCGGCTCCGAATGGAGCCGGCGGTGTTGCAGGTGTGCGACGGGTGCTGTTGCACCCGTCGTGCTTTTCACTGTCTGCTAGGCAGACAGTGAAAAGCATACTGGGGCCCTGTTAGGGGGCACCTGCACTGCCCATGCCAGTGGCATGGGCAGTGCAGGGGCCCCCAGGGGCCCCAGGACATCCGTTCCCGCCAGCCTGTTCCTGGCTGTAAAAATCGCCAGAAACAGGCTGGCGGGAAGAGGGTCAGAACCGCCGGACCCGGTTTTCCGACGCCGCGGTCAGAATGGGCAATGAAGCACCGCCAGCCTGTTGGCGATGCTTCAGTCGTCCGTGGCCCTGACGGTCTTGGACCGCCAGGGTCAGAATGAGGCCCTATGTGCGGTCTTGGTCTGGAATCGAGAGTGTCTTTTATTAGTAGGAGTGCCTCATCCTGCAGGATGTTTCTGTATAGAGACTCAATGTCCAGTGTAACTAGGACTTGTTTGACCTCGTCAAAAGGAAGTCCTTCCACCTTACTGATGACATCTATTGCATCTCTAAGGTATGCCTGTGTGCCTACCACGAAGGGCTTCAGAATCATGTCTACATATCGGGCCAAAGCTTTGAGTATTGATCAACATGCTGAAATAATCGGTGATGAGGGGGATTGGATGGGTGTCTCTGTATTTTTGGCAGATACATATGGTAGGTGTACTGCATTGTTGTCTATTAAGGAACTCATACTCCTTTTCACAATTCCCTCCTTCATCTAACAGTTTGGAGGTCAGCTGAAGAATTTGAATAACATTCTAATGGGATAATCTTGAATGGAACGGTAGTGTGCGCAGTTGTTAAGTTGACGCATCATCTTCTGATCCTATAGGGCACTATCCCATACAACTATTCCTCTGGTTTGATCACTGTTGATGTGTTATTGAGCAAACTGAGTATTACTCAATCAATCAATCAAACATTTATAAAGCACGGAAAATCAACTGTGAGGGTCTTGAGGCACTGGAACTGTATGCTGCTGTGTGGAGGAATGGTCATTTAAACATCCATGTCTTTAGTTCTCTTTGGAATTGCTGGTGTGACAGTGCAGGGAGGCTGTTCCAAGTCTTGGCTGCCTGGCTCAACAGATCTGTGGGATGTCTAAAAGGGAGAGGGAAGCTGATTGGAGGCATCTGGATAGTTGGTGGAAGGTAAGGCAGTTGTTGATGTATGCTGGTCCTTCATTGTGCAGGGCCTTGTAGGCGTAAGTAGGCATCTTGAACTGGCATCTCTTCTGTGTCTGGAGCCTGTGTAGTTTTCTGAGATGGGGTGTGATGTGGGTCCTTCTGGGGAGGTTGAGTATGAGTCTTAAAGCTGAGTTCTGTATTTTCAGTCCACAGCGAGGTGTTGTTCCCAAAGATGAGGACTTCTGGTTGTTGGTGTTGAGTTTGAGAGTTGTCCTTCATCCAGTCCACTACGTTCATCTTGCATCTGTGGAAGTCAGCTTTTGTGTTGGAGGGATCTTAGGACAGTGAGAGGATGAGCTGTGTGTCATCGGCGTAGGAGATGATGTTGAGTCTGTGGGATCTAAAGGTGTTGGCCGGGGGTCATGTAGGTGTTTAGAAGGGTCAGACTGAGGGATGATCCTTGGTGGACTCCAAAGATGATTTTCTTGGGCTCTGAGGTAATGGTGGGAGACTGATCCTTTGTGTTCTGCCTGTGAAGTATGAGGTGATCCATTTGAGGGAGATTCCGTTGAATACGGATGTGGTGGAGTATGGTGATCAGGATGTGGTGTGAGATGGTGTCAAACATTGCAGACAGGTCCCAGAGGATGAGGGCTGCTCTTGCCCCACGGTCCAGGGGGGCTCTGAGGTCATCGGTGGCTACAATCAGAGATGTCTCAGTGATGTGGTTAGCTCAAAATCCAGATTGGGAGGGGTCCAGGGGATTGTGGTCTGTTAGGCGTTGGGAACTTGTTAGTTGATAGCTTTCTCGTGGACTTTTACTGGATAGGGACAAGAGAGATGGGCTGTTAGATCTTCAACTCGGTTGGGTCAGTGGATGTTTTGCTCAGGATGGTCCTCACTTTAACTTGATGCCAGACCTCCAAGAAGGAGGCTGCAGTGATGGAGGTATTCAGGACCTTCCTGATCCAGTCGCCAATAGGTTTTCTTCTGCAGTTGAAGATGTGGTGGGGGCAAGGTTCCGTGGGTGCTCCTGAGTGTACAGAGTTCATGATGGAGATGGTGTTTTGTGTGGTGAGGAGTTCCCAGTGGGTGAGAAGGTGTTTGGGGTTTCTGTTTGTGCATGAGAGCTTGTTGATGCTGCCTGCAGTGGAGGGTTGGCATTTACATTTTTCGTAGATAGTGTAGATCTTGTTGGGGGAAGAAGCCTGTGAGGTTGTCACACAGTTCTTGGGAAGGAGTGATGTTGTTCTCATGGTTGTGGGATTGATCTCTCCTTCACAATGGCAAAGAGTTCTTGCTGTGGTTTGTGCTGGCTTTGATGCAGTCTGCTAGTGTGTTCTTCTTAGTTTCTTTCAGGGGGTGGTGGTATTGGTTGAAGGCAGTCCTTTCAAGTTGTCGCCAGTTACATTTGGAGGAGTGCAGTTCCTCTGTGTACCAGCTTGACTGCCATCTCTTCCTTACTGCAGTTGCGCCTATGGAACACCATACAGCTATTCAGCTGGTCTATCTCCCTGATCACTGTGTCTTCAACAACAAGCACCTCTGGAGGCATACTGCTCTTGTCTGAACAAAAAGAGGATTTATTTTTTAGACAACTGATGTTATCCTCATTACCCAAAAAAATACCTTGAGTCTAATTTTGATCGCTATTGGTATCCAATGTTTCTGTGCATGATAATGATATGATTGAGTTTTTGATATCAATAACATATCCCTCCACCCTTGTTACTTTAATTCTTTTTATTCTGCAATTTCTTGATGAAATGTGGGCCTTGGTTAAAAGGCCTCTGGTTTGCTTCATACTGCAAAATACTGTAATAGATCAATATTGGTGTCTGATTTTGTTCTCCGTGATGTCAGTTTAATTTATATTAATAGAATAGAATGCCGTCTAGTCTATCAGACAAACAGCGCAGGTTATTGACGGCAGAAGCTGCTTCGCAAAAATCATGAAGTGTGCCCTGTCAATGTAGAGTTTTAACATTTTTACTGGTTCCTCTTTGTGTGAAACTCAACGGTCCTGCCCTGGTATTCATTTCTTTTAGATGCTAGGAGGCTATTTAGAGCCACATTGAAGGGGCTCCCTGACGGCAGTTTACCATTTAGTGGCACCCTTTCCACACAAAGTTTGCTTCCTGTTTCCGAATTTGCCTTTCTATGAGGCCAGCAAGGTACCAGCTTTTTGACTCGTGTCTTTCAGTGTTGATTATCTCTACAGCATGGGTGTGAATGGTTTTACTCTTTCTGGGCGGCACACATAGAAAGAGGAAAAAACGGGGCGAACTAAAGATATTTCTCCCCGTTGGTCACTCTTATGCCACCCCTTGGGTGGCGTAGGCTTTTGACACTTTCCCAGGTTTACAAAACCATGTCAAATCTGGGAATGAGTCAAAGTCCATGGATGTTGCATGGGAACACCACTCAACATTCATTGAAGTGCCTCCCTGATGCAAAGTAAAGCAACGCAGCAACATGCACTGTATTGCCTTAATCCAAATCTACAAGGCCATGAAAAACCACACAAAGTGGCTTTAAGTGGCCTTGTAGATGAGGGTGAGCAGCCTGCACCCCCAGGTCTAAAAAAAAGTGATGCACCGGCGGCGCAGCCTGCTTGTAAATATGGGCCCGATTGTTTTCTGATCCTACCTTCATTTTCTGCTGCCACAGATGAGCTACTCCTTCGTAACGTAGAATGAAATTTGATAGGAGCTGTAGTACCCTTCATCATTATCAATAAGGAGGTAGGATTCCTTTGCCAAATCCCACCAAATTCCTGTGGATGTCAGGACAGAGGAATACAAGGGTCTGCAGGCGTCCATTCTGCACTCACTATTTCGAAATGCCATTGTTTACCTTAAATGAGAGAGTTTGAATGAACCCCTTGGCAGCCAAGGACGTAAGGGTTACGTCCTTGGCTGCGGCGCAGAGACACCAAGGACATAACCGTTACATCCTTGCACTCCTTTTGCATTTCTCCTCCGATCACGTGGAGGGGCCGAGAAAGGCATCAAAGGAAAGGAAAGGCCTTTCCTTTCATTTGATGTCTTTCACAGCATTTCTCAACAGAAATGCCCACTAGACTCAGGGAGTTTTTTTTCAGGTTATTGTCATGAGGGGAGCGGTCCCTTGGGCAAGGGCCGCTACCATGGGGCCAACTTATTTTTAGGCCATTTCTGCCCCTAATATAATTAGGCCAATCTGCCTCTGGGGTGGGCAAAAACCTCAGGGGTAATTTTTTTTTGTTTATTTTTTTTGTTATGTGGGGAGCAACCCCTTAGGCAAGGGGGGCAAAATTACTTTTAGGCCATTTCTGCCCTCCTTGGGGGCAGATCGGCTTATTTTTATTAGGCCAATCTGTCCCCAACGGGAGTAGAAACCACTAGACAACAGGGAATATATATATATATTTTTATATTATTGAATGAGGGGAGCAGCCCCTTTGGCAAGGGTCGCTCCCCTGGGGGGGCAAATTTGTTGTATGCCATTTCTGTCCCCCTTGGGGGCAAATCGGCCTATTGCAATTAGGCTGATCTGCCCCAAGAGGGGGCAGAGAACCCTAGACACCAGGGATTTTTTTTGTTTATTTTATATTTTTATATGTGGGGAGCGACCACTTAGGTAAGGGTTGCTGTCCTGGGGGATAAATTGTCTTTAGGCTATTTATTGGCCTATTTTTGTTAGGCCAATCTGCCCCCAAAGGGGGCAGAAACCACTAGACACCAGAGTTTTTTATTTTTTTGCGTCAATTTCACACAAGGGGAGTGACCCCTTAGGCAAGGTTCGTTTCCCTGGGGGGGGGGGGACAAATTTATTTTAGGCCATTTATGTCCCCCTTTTTATTAGGCCAATCTGCCTCCAAGGAGGGCAGAAACCACTAGGCACCAGGGATTATTTTTTTTGCACCAATTTCACACAGGGGGATCGACCCCTTAGGCAAGGGTCGCTCCCCTTGGGGGCCAAATTTATTTTAGGCTTTTCTCCTCCCCTTGCGGGCAGATCGGGGGTCAGAAACTGCTTAGGCAGCAGGTATTGGTGTGTGTGTATGTGTGCGTTTTGTTAGGGGGGTCAGCCCCTTGGGAAAGGGTCGCTCCCCATGGGGGTACATTACTGTTAGCCATATCTGCCCCCTTGGGATCGGCCTATTTTTGGAAGGCCCATCTGCCCACAAGGGGAAAACCCACCAAAGACCAGGGAAGATTTGTTTTCCAAAATAATATGGTCAGACCCCCATCCCAAATAAATGGGGCCACATCTGTTCTGCCCACTAGTGGGCAGATGGGACAATTACCCCCGATCCACAACCTGGGGGGGGGGGTGGACAGAAAGTTTAAGAGATGCAGGGAATTAAAAAAAAATAATTGAGGGGTGGTGGCTACCAACCAGTATGGGTTTGCTTATGCCCCCACCACAACTGAAGGCGGTAACAGTCTTTCAGCTGTCCTCCACACACTAAAACATCTTATGCCATGGCAAGAAAGAGGACATTTGAATAATTTGGGTTTTGGTTTTACATTCGGGCCATGAGAGCTTGGCTAACTCTCAAAGTCGTCCCACTTGGAATAGTGAGGGCTGCCCTTTTTGGACTTTGGGACGCTGCCATGTAGAAAAATCCACAAGACTTAGACACATCTGAAAACTAACCATCTGGGGGTGCACATAAGTGTGCACCTAAGTGCGCATATCAGTCTGGCCAGCTGTCTTAGGCTGGCCACACTGACATGCGCACTTAGGGGCTGATTCATGAAATATTATATTATGTAAGATTGCATCCCTTTTGCGTAAAAAAATGACACAAAGGCAGCGCTAACTTTTCATAAATCAGGCCCTTTGTTTTCTTCAACCTGGCTGTGTTGCACAGCCAGGTTGAAGAAATAGCACAGACTCACATGCAGTGTTTGCAGCGCCATTTTCCTTTAATCTACCCCTTACTTTTAAACTGGAAACATGAGCAGTTAATCTCAGTGGCATAATGCAAAATGAAGCCACCACCAAACCACCACACTCCCAGCAGGATGAGTTCACCTCAAAGTTTACAATATCTCACAGAAGTTCAATGGTCTTGGGCCTAATGGAGCCACTGTTGAATGGTTGGGGGCCCCTGGAGGCATGCCTCTACCGGTGCTATAGGGTCTGCAGGGGTCTACATTACATCCCTGGCTACCCTACACGTACAAATGGTGGCGATGGTAATGCTTAAGGCCCTCGTACATTTACACAAGATCTGCTGTTTCTCTGTAGCACCATAACAGCTTGAGTAGTCACAAATGGTAGATAATGGTTACTCAGCCAAAGCTGATTTTAAACACCTTTAAACTGTGCACCACCGCTCAATCCACATTATGCAGTATTTATTACATACCGTATTACTATGTCTAAGCTTCCCTATTCTCTTTTTTGTGCATTATTTTAGGCGTTCAGGCACTTAAAACATTGAAGGACATTCATGACATTTTCCTCAGGCACTTTTTTACTGTCATTATGTTGTTATGTGTACTTATCTCCGCCCAATTCTCATTTTAGTCCCTCCCCACAGATGCCAATTATACATATATATTATATGTATATATTCATTCCTTTGAAGATAGTCATGCCTATACCACGTCTGTTTGAGGAAGTCACCAGACGTCGCTTCTCATTAATGGACTACTACAAGGGCAGGCTGTCAGCAAAGAACAGAGCTCTGTCAAACAGCACATGTGGAGGAAAAGTGCAGTTCATCCAGGTGCAGTAAATGCCGATCCCATCATAATTTACTCTTTAACTCCCGGAAAACTCAAACCGTATTGTGTCAACAGTCTTCTTTTAATTCTCCTTGCCATGAACAGCGTTTGATCCTGTGCATGTCTGTATTTGATCGATTATTCTCGGTAGTCCGGGCATTTTAGGGAAACTATGTTCCATCTTGGCAGTACATGCTTTCAGACTGTTTTTTGTGTTCTGAAACATGTGGTTTGGTACTTATTTGCAGAAAGCGTTGCCAAACTCAGTGTTTCATATATTTTATCCAGTAGTCATTGAACATCAGCATCAAAAATACGCCTCCTTGTTTTTGATAAACGATTCTTAAAGCTGCAAGTACTATAAGAGTACTACGTATGGGAATATACTTTTTAAACTTGTTTTACTGGCATTTCCCAGCTTCACATTACATAGTGACGGCCTTATTTACGAGGCCCTAGCGGACAATGCATCAGCGGAGCTTAATTTTTTTTACACTCCGAGGACGCTGTGTCCCAGCCCATATTTACATGGCCACGCAAAGCCACATTGCGTGGCTTTTCATGGCCATGTATATTTGGACCCCTATCACACATAACAATACATGAAAGGAGTGTTCCGTGGGTGTTGATTGGGGTGTTCCTATGAAACACCAATGGAGCCTGAAGGAATCTGCGTCATTCCCAGATTTACAAGTCTGGTAATGTGTCAGATTCCTACCCCACCTCAGGGGTGGCGTAAGAGTGCTGCAACAGGGAGAAATATTTTTATTTCTCCCAGTTGTTTCCACTTTCTATGTGTACATAATTCTGCAGCACACATAGAAAGAAAACAAGCACCTCTTGTAATTGTTTTTGTGCAGGAAGGAGCCCCTTCCTGCATAAAAACAATCCTTCCCACAATGCAGGCCACCTTGCACCATGAGGCAAGGGTGCTCTCATTGGCACATGGCAGTAATTTGTGGGCCAGCGCGGATGGAGAGGACAGAACTGTGCTATATCTTGTATATATGGTGCATTTCTGCCCTTACCCCATGGTGCAGGGTGGCACAGTAAGGCACTTGCTGCACCATCTTGTGCCACAGGCTTTGTAAATGAGGCCCTTAGTGACTCTCAAAAAAGCATCAGCATAATGGTCTAACAATAACAGTGCCCGAATGGGCAGTGCATCTCCAGAGCGAAGCTGCGTACAATATGTAGGTCAGAAAAACAAGCATAGTCCTTTGTACCCCCATGTCAGAGCCCCAGGGAGACAGAGCACAGGGAGTGACTTAACACCGTCCCAGCCCCCATCAGGATGTGTAGTGAGGTCAACCTTGCAGTGTTTCTGATTATATGTGTAACCCTAAGCTAACTGAATCATAAGAACAAAAAGGAAAAAAGGGGAAAAAATGAATGGGGGAAAGAATGAATTTCCTAAACTACCGCCTCTAGGGGATTGTCATTGTTGTCCACCTGTGTGCGCACAGAGAGGGTGTATGTATGTTCCCCCACCGAAGGGGGGAGGGTGCAAGGCCCCACCATGTGCCAAACTTGGTCTCAGTGTCTCTGGCAGGGATTGCTTGCACAGAACCCATAAATAGCAGGGGGGACACCAAGCGTTGGAGGGGACATCATTTTCCTCAGATATGTGGCCCCAAGAACCACTCTTCCATGATCAGTATACCCCCCGTTCAGCCTCTATTGGTCCCTCAGGGCCTCCTGCATCCAGGCCCACCTCGCCCGTGGGGCATTCCCATGCCTCCAGCACCTCTGCCTATAGTCCTGCCTTAGGGCATCTATGTACCCTCCTGGCCTCGCGTAGTAAAAATGCTCTCTGGACTGATTTGGACCAGGTGCTCACGTCTTTTACCCGCACCTTCAACTTCGGCAAATTGTTGAATTCCTGGCCATCCCAACCCTGCTCTTAGCCAGGGCTAACGCCATTTCAACAAACATTTTGCCCACCTTACGGGCCTTGTACCTAGTGAAGACCCCTAACAAGCACACCTCTACTATGAATGATATGGCATTCAGCATCCAGTTTGGCAAGGACTGCCCTCCAATATACCTGCAGCTGACGGTGGCCCCACATCACAGGGCAGGTCGGCGTCAAGATGCACACATGGGAGAATCCCTGTGGTCCCCTGCTCTATATAATTGCTAGCCTGTGCAGTATCAATTATAAGTCATGTGGGTATAGTTAAACTGGTTGTACTTTAGGCAATGTGTACTGGGGATATCATCTTAGAGTATGGCAATTTCTAACCACATTCTGGGTATGTGATCTGGAGGCCAAGTACTGATGTCCACTTGGCCTTCAATGTCTCAAGTGGCTATTAAACTAGGTGGCAGGCAGATACCATCGTCACCACTGACTGTCGCACTGCGTTTGTCTGGGGTTTCTCTCCCCCGTTGTTCCATAAGCCCTCAAACCCCCTTGTCACTTCCCATTGCCTCATATGTAAGAAACTAAAAAGGGGACAAAGCCGTCATCTCCACCATCTCTTCTAGGGGGATTAACATGCCCATGTAGAAATGATCCCCCATCATAACCAGCCCTGAATGAGTCCACTCAGCCAGTTGGGTCACCAAAAAGAAGGTCAGGGTTTACCTGTGGCGGAGACCCACCAGTGGTGATGCAGGGGCATAGAGTGGTGTCCCACCAGTCCGCCAAACACAACACCACCAACAGTTCAGGGCCGCAGCCAGTAGTAGCCTTCGGTGTAAAGTCCACACTGTCTAGCAGAGTAGTCTGGCCATCAAGACCTCATGGTTGTATTCCAGGCTGAGGGACCAATCTCCGCCTGCTGGACACCATCTAACCATCGGGTCACCCACTGGAATTGAAATGCCATAAAATGGAGCTCAAAGTCCGTGCACCCATTCATTTCTCACATGGTGCCCATTTGAGTGTCTGTAGGACACCCTGTGGCAGCCCCGTCCTAAATCAGGATTTAAAGAAGGGAATCTAGCTGCAGACACCAGATTCCCACAACACTGATCAGCAGATTATCAAAGTAATATAGCTAAATCTGGAGCATCACCATCTTCAAAATTGCACTGAGCACCATGACTGGAAGTGTAAGTAACCTTCAGAATGGGATGCATCTTTTAAGGGAGCACAGGGCTCCTCCTAATTTGCTCTCCTGCAAGTCCCCCAAAATGTAGGAGATCTGGATGCAATTTGATTTACCCTGCTTTTTGAGAATATGCATTTTCATTACTTCAATTCTAGTCCATGACAACCTTTCTAGTCTGCTGTGAAATTTCTTATTAAACACAAGCATAATTTACCTAGTGGTTCCATTCACCAGAGAATCTGTTGTGCCTGCAATACTATCTTATTGACCCATACCTGGGTTGACCAGAATTCCTAGTTTTGGTTGGACAATCCCATCTTTTCACTATCTGTCCTGGTAAATTTCAGTACAGTTATGTGAATGTCCTAATTTTGAGAGAGATCGACTCAACAAAGACATTTTCATTACAGAATTACTTATCAACCATTAGCAGAAAGAAATCAAATTAACACAAAGTTTGTAAAAGTTGTTTTTAGTTGCTCTTTGTAGTTATTGTTGCATTATTTCATTGTTGGTAAGTGCTGTTAATTAAGTCATACCATAGCCAGTGAAAAACTGTGATCCTACTTCTATATTTATCGAACATCGCAGCTTTGGTTTGTAGGAAAGTGCCCCTTTGTGTATAGTAACCCCCACCTTTTGCCCCCAATGCTGATGGTTATGACTCACACTCATAGAAGTGCACAGGAGTCTGCTAACCAGGCCTGGTGCTTGTGCTCTCTCCTAAAACTGATTTGTCAACTTGCCAGTTCTCTAATTGGAAAAGACTTTACCCTCTTATAAGTCTCTAGTAAATGGTACCAAGGGTATCGGAGGTAAAGGCCCCCACAGGGATGCAGCACAAGTTTGTACCACCCTAGTTGACCCAAACAATGCACTGATAACAGACCTGCCATTGCAGGCTGCCGGAGCAGTACAAACTGCTCGAGTTCGACTGTGCCCTCATCATGAGTGGCACAGTCCAATACACTGCCTTACATATGAGTCAGACACCCCTATGGAAGGACTCTGCATCCAAGGAGGCAAGGTGCATTATATTTAAGGTGCAGGCATGTAAGCACGAGCTTCTAGGATAACATAAGACTTACACAGGGGCAGACCTGGGTTGCTAGTTCCTTTATGGTATCACCCAGATATGTTGGGTTTGGTGTCAAACACTGTGCTTTCTCTCCCCTGACATCGATCTGGTGTTGAAGGATGGCTGCCATGTACCCAGGTGGTACCTTAGAGGTTACCTATCTGTGTGTCCCAATGTCTTTGTGATCTGGTGGGTCAGTCCTGCTGCCACTAAGACAGCATTCTGACCTCCTGCCAGGTAGTGTGGGCACTCCTAGGAGTCAGAGACAAAGGCTCAGACAGGAAGGAGGTCCCACCTCCTGCCCCTCCAGCCGGGCCAGTAAACAGGCACTTCAGGGTGGTGATCTTCAAAGCTTCACCACCCCGCTCACCATCTGTGCTATTCCCCAAAGCAGGAAACACCTCTCCCCGTTACCCCAGGCACATTTGCTTGTGGACAGACGGCAAATTAGATATGCAGGGTAGAGAAAACCTCTAGCACGCTGACCACACCTCTAGGGGTAAGCATCCCAGTCTGTGCACTAAATTCTGATTTATGACATGTTACAAGTGGCAGAACAGAGGGTTCTGGGTAGCAAAAGCTGACCCACACCACCGGATGTGGTCAACTCAGGGGCAGATTAGCTGCAGGAGCTGGCTGTCCATTGGCCACTAGCCTTCACACCCTTAACTTCCCTAAATCCAAGATTCAAGGGACACACACACCTGACACCAGAACCTTGGAATTGAGCAACTGACTTCAATGACAGACCAAGAGGAGCCCTGTGTCCCCGACAACCGGACTTCGCCCACCTCAATAAAGCAGCAGAGGGATACTCTGTCCCTGAGGCAAGACTGGGAACTGTGTGAATGACCCTCGTCCTTGGCAGAAACTCAGCACTCCTGAGCAGAAGGACACCTGTTGACACCAGCAGCACCCTCAGTCTCCCTTAGACTAGTGGCTCTATTTCCCTGCAAACTGCAGGTGAAAATACTTACAGGGTCTGAAGATTCACCAGCCATCAGGCCCTCTGTGGGATTCCCCAAATCCAAGTGGTTAGTGGCTTCTAGGAGTTGTAGACTCGCCTGCCCCAAAGTTTCAGGCTGCTATGTCACTCTCCAGGACTCCGTGAATTATCCAAAGCTTTTTGTCACCTTTATTGCTGCCAAGGCTTGTTGGTTGCCAGCCTGGTAACTAACCCCCACACTCGACACTGCACCTGCAAGGCATACCGTGCAGCCTGCATCCGACATCGACAATCCAGCCGCTTCAGAGTTTTTGCATCTTCTTCTCTGCAATGTTGTGTAAGTGGTAAAATCAGCACCAACTCGAGTCCCGCTCAGCACCACGGACAGCCAGGACAACTCTGCACTCAAACACCAGGGGACAGATAAAACCAGACTGACTGTAGTTGCCTGGTCCTAGGACCCACACAACCTTAACCCTGCAAGGGATCCACTTACTTGGACCTCTAAGAGGTCTTTAATCACTAGTGGTTTTTAATCCATTGACTTCATCAAAATATTTAAATGCCATTTTTGCAGTGATTTAATTTTGTTTCTAACATCTATAACTTTGGTTCTACTGATGCAATTCTGTTTGTTTTGGTGTCTAAATTAAGATAAAAGTGAGCTCTATTTTTATTAATTGGTTTCGATTTTCTATCTAGTCGTGTCAATTACTTATTGTATATGTTGGTGCTCTGAAATGCCTAACACATGTTCTTTTAGTAAAGCCTGACTGCTCTTTGCCACACTACCAGGACTGAGCCAAGGATTTATTAGTGTGAATCGAAGGACCATCTTTGGGGTATAGTGAGAGTATTACATGGTAAGGACTAGCCCCCACACCACAAAATATTCCACTTTCCTACAGGGTTTTTCCAAATCTGGTCTCTCTACTCAAGCCTCTCTCAATCCCCCTCATCTAATGTTAGCGATTGAATATGGAGGTGATTCTGCTTGTACCCTGAGGCTGTCATTGTGCTACATTAACCAGCTATCATAAAATCAGTCCTGGTGAGTACAGTCAAAGGAATGTTAAGAGAAAATAGCTTGTGACATTTTCAAAAGATGAAATGTATGAGATTTTTTCATTGCTAACATGGTTAGCATGTTAGTGGATTGCATATTTCTGGTGCACTGTTGAGAATGATCTATATTTGTTTTTATTGTTCTTCTTGTTTCTGAATGAGTAGAAACACTGGCATTAAAATTAGGCCTAACTCAATCAACTTCACTCTGACTACATTAATGACTGCAACTCAATTGTTTCTACTTATGTGTAACCACTGATGTTTTCAACCTTGACCTTGTTACCACTGAAGATATGCATAAAACCCATCCTGTTGACATTCTAGTACCAGCTTGTTCTACCACATAAGAGATTTATGTTCCTGCCACAGAAAAGACATTGTCAATCACTCATTCTTTAAGTGGTCATTTCGGCCCCTTCGAATGTCTCTGCTCACCACACTGACAACCAGACGAGCCTATAAACAATGTGCCTGTACCACAACCGAAACTAAAATGTACAGACATGGGAGAGACCACCTTTCAAATCATCCTGTCATTGAACCTTTTGACACTAGTGCATATTTGGAAGCCATTTTGTAGTGCCTTGTTTCTGATTTTGTTGTTATTACACAATTTCAAGTATTTGTGCAGTTTGATGCACTTTGTTCTGCTTTTGGTCACTAACGTCACTGAGAGGAGTCCCTTGAGGGTAGTGATAGTGTTGGAGTGTGACTTTTAGAATTAATATTAACATGAAAAGCTTGCAATATAATGTGTAATGAAGCCGCATAGAAGATATGTTAACCTAGAAAAATAATGTATGCGTTTGAAATGTGCCCACAGGTAGTGAACACCAATGTATATGACGATTAATGAAATGGACTAATGATGAATTAACAATGTACTAATGTATGGTTTTGTATTAGCAGTAAGAGTTATGTATTAGGGTTTTGCTAAGTTAATTGCTAGGCCTTAGTTAGCAAGGGTCTGAGCCTAGCTGCCTGGTCTCATATTAACTGTGTTTTTCTAACGTGCAATGTGCTGCTTTCCTGAAGGACGCAAAGCTGTACTTTTCCAGAAGCTAGAGATATGTGTGTAGCTATAGTAAATTCTTTCTCATGCTCAAGGAGACATTCTTACCAAGTGCAACAGTGTAATTCGCAACAGGTGCAAGGTCGCCTGGACTAGGAGAAGACAATGGAACTACTAACTGGAGCGACAAGTGTAACTCTTCTTACCTGGCATTCCACCCGATGAAGATGTCAATAACAGGAGCCAATCGACGGCATGAGAACTGTGTTAGGTGAAAATTCTAGTAAGGTGTGTGGAGAATTATTGGACAGAGATAATGATGCACCAAATATTGCCCAATGGGAAATTAGAGACTTGTTCGACAGTTTTGATATAACGGCGTGACCAGAGGAGAAATCAGTCATTACTTTGCCACTCTTTAAGCCATGCTTTGCCATTCTTCCTCACCAAACCTTGCCATTCTGAGAGACTTTGGTGGTCATTCCAACCTTGGCGGTAAAAGCCGCTTACCACTATCAGAAGACCGCCAACATACCGCCGCGGCCGCGGTAAACCGCCACGGTCATTCTGACCCACAACAGGCAAACCGCAAAAATACAGACATCCACAAAAGTCCGCAACACAAAAGGGCAGCGAGAAACTGGCGATGACCAAACCTCCACCGTCACGCCAACAGAAATATGCCCACACTATCACGACACACGAATCCACGCGGCGGTCTTTCAACCGCGGTATACCATTGGTGGTACACACCGGCGCACTCAAAATACACACACACTTACAAAACACAGCCACATTGGACGATTACAAATACACACACCTGATACACATACACACACCACTCCCACACACCCAACACAATATAAAACCCACACCCACATCACCCTCAAACCCCCACTCCTACAGAATCGGGACCACGCACTGAGAAAAAGAGAACTGAGCACCCAGACGCGCATTTTACTTTCACCCAGCAATATTTCCACGCACTTCACACAACACACCAATACACATCACCACACAATCCACCCGACACATCACCCACACCACCCCATGGCACCACAAAGACACCCCAGGTTCTCGGAGGATGAACTCAGGGTCATGGTGGAGGAAATTGTACGGGTAGAGTTCAGCTCTTCGGAACACAGGTGCAGCACACCACCATTGCCAGGAAGATGGAGCTATGGAGCAGAATAGTCGATAGGTCAACGCTGTGGGACAGCACCCAAGAAATAGGGACGACATCAGGAAGCGGTGGAACGACCTACGGGGGAAGGTGCGTTCAATGGTATCCAGGCACAACATCACGGTGCAGCGGACTGGCGGCGGACCCCCACCTCCTCCCCCAGAATTTACAACATGGGAGGAGTAGGTCTTGGCAATCCTGCATCCTGAGGGCCTCGGAGGAGTATCTGGAGGAATGGACTCTGGTAAGTCTCATCTTCACTACTTCACCCCCCACCCCACCAGCATGCGAACTCATACCCCCACCCTCACCCCCATCACATCCTGCTCCTTGCAAATGTCTCCCCATCACAGCCCACCCATCCCAACCCCAAGCCCTGCATGCGACCACAAAGCATGGACACCCATCAACAAAGCATGCCCACTGCACATACCCATCCCCCCCCAAATCACCGTCACAAAAGCCCCCACACGGGAATGTCAGCACTGGGGTACACGGGCACCCACCCATTACACGCTATGGCACACACAAATGTAATAACCATACTTTTATACCCCTGCAGGACCCGAACGCCACGTCACCACGCAGGAGGGTCCACAAATGTCCACTCCACCCCCAGAAGAGGCCCACAGTGAGGACAGCAGCTCTGTCGACCTGGATCTAGATGACCAGCCCGGCCCATCGGGGACCTCTGGACAGTCGGTTCCACTCAGACAGCCACAGCCCATAGCAGATCTTCCCCTCCCTCTGGGAACACCAGCACAGCACCCACCCAGCGGGCCCATACCTCTGTCCCCAGGACACGTCAATCAGCAGTGTGTCCACCACTACAGGGCACCCAGGTTAACCCACCACCCCAACAACAACAGGGACCTGGGGGCAGTGGTAGTGGGCACACGGTCCAGGGGACAGAGGCCCAGGGAAACAGGGGAACTGGGAGGGCTGCTGTGGGACAGGGGGGGGACAGGCCCAGGGAACCCACTCTCCACGAGGCCCTCTCCTCCATCATGGGAGCCTACCACCACTCCCAGGAGACGATGGCGACGGTCCTGGCCAGGTTTCAGGAGATCCAGCTTCTGCAGGAGGAACAGTATTTGGGGTTCAGGGAGGAACTACGAAACATCAGTTCCGCCCTGGCCACCATTGTAGGGGCTCTGAATCAGGTAGTCACCACATTGTGGAACACTGTGGCACCACAAAGGGCCCCTGACACTAGCATGGACCAAGAACTGCCTACCACCTCTGCCGGCGCTAGTGGACAGGAGGCCATGCCACAGGACCAACAGGCCACCAGCACCCCACCCCCTGCAGAAGGAGAACCACCCCGCAAGCGGGCCCTGAGATCCAGGAAGAAGACAGAGTAAGATGCCAAGACCCCAGCCAGGAAAGGATACCTCCCTGATTGTCATCCCACTGTCCCACATTGACACCCTGTCCATCCTAATACTGCCCATGCTCCACTTTCCACAAGCATTTGGACAATGCACCTGTGATACTAATAGTCTGGACTCTGCCATGGACAACCCTCCACCATCACCCCTCACCGATTTGCAATCACCCACCAATATAGAGCACTGAAATAAACACAGTTATTGCACAAAACAATCAGGAGTCTGGCTGTGAGTTTGTACAAATGTATTAGACATTATCGTGCCAAAAATGCATATTT
Source organism: Pleurodeles waltl (assembly GCF_031143425.1). Taxonomy (NCBI): domain Eukaryota; kingdom Metazoa; phylum Chordata; class Amphibia; order Caudata; family Salamandridae; genus Pleurodeles; species Pleurodeles waltl. Next base: position 399,129,375 of record NC_090439.1, read on the forward strand.
ACATTGTGATGCCAACATACCACTGTCACACAGCTGTAGTCCATGGGGAAACAAAGCAGATGTCACGCAGTGGGGCCCACATCTCTGAAATTGGAAGGGAAAGTCACAACTCAGTTACCATACACTGGGGGAAAAGGTTAGACAGTAGAGAGGTAGTAGGGGTTAAGTATATGTAATATGCTGGGTTGGAATCTTACCTGTGTGTCATTGAAAATACTGCTGTATTACTGCGTTCCTGTTGTCTATGTCGTCCTCTTCGGCTTCCTCGTCTTCACTCTCCACAGGCTCCACAGCTGCTACAACACCACCATCTGGACCATCCTCCTGCAGAAAAGGCACCTGGTGTCGCAAAGCCAGGTTGTGAAGCATACAGCAGGCCACGATGATCTGGCACACCTTCTTTGGTAAGTACAATAGGGATCCACCTGTCATATGGAGGCACCTGAACCTGGCCTTCAGGAGGCCGAAGGTCCGCTCGATCACCCTCCTAGTTCTCCCATTAGCCTCATTGTACCGTTCCTCTGCCCTTGTCCTGGGATTCCTCACTGGGGTCAGTAGCCATGACAGGTTGGGGTAACCCGAGTCACCAATTAGCCACACGCGTTGCCTCTGGAGTTGACTCATCACGTAAGGGATGCTGCTATTCCGCATGATGTACGCGTCATGCACTGAGCTAGGGAACTTAGCATTAACATGGGAGATGTACTGGTCTGCCAAACACACCATCTGTACATTCATAGAATGATAACTCTTCCTGTTTCTGTACACTTGTTCACTCCTGCTGGGGGGTACTAAAGCCACATGGGTCCCATCAATGGCACCTATGATGTTGGGGATATGTCCAAGGGCATAGAAATCACCCTTCACTGTAGGCAAATCCCCCACCTCAGGGAAAACGATGTAGCTCCGCATGTGTTTCAGCAGGGCAGACAACACTCTGGACAACACCTTGGAAAACATAGGCTGGGACATCCCTGATGACATGGCCACTGTTGTTTGAAATGACCCACTTGCAAAGAAATGGAGTACTGACAGCACCTGCACTAGGGGGGGGATCCCTGTGGGTTGGTGGATTGGTGACATCAGGTCTGGCTCCAGCTGGGCACACAGTTCATGAATAGTGGCTCGGTCAAGCCTGTATGTCAGTATGACATGTCTTTCCTCCATTGTCGACAGGTCTACCAGCGGTCTGTACACGGGAAGATTCCTCCATCTCCTCGCATGTCCCAGCGGACGGTGCCTATGAAGGACAACAGCGAGCACAGAGTCAATCAACCCACAGGTACGTAACCACAGCTTGCACAAAACACGATTCCCAATGCATTGAATGGCTTGTATGAGTGTTGATGCAAGGCCTAGGTATGTGTGACGCAGTAAAAGGTAAGCTATGTGGACCCTTGAAATGGCGGCTGCCTGACCTGTGAAGTGCGACAATGGGATGTGAGGTAAATGCCCTGGCGTGGCACACCGTGGCGGTAGGCGGTCAAAGACCGCGGCGCTAAGCAGCATTGGTTAACATTGAACCCTATGGGTCTCAGGAGCCAATGACGATGTGCGCCGGCGGTTGCGGTACGCACCGCCGCGGGCGTGACCGCCATTTTCTATCTGTTCAATCACTCGATACCTGATCTTCGACAGGAGAGGACCTACACTGCAAGTGCTGCTGTGACCTCGGTCTGGAAGAGACAATGGCTCATGCGACTGGGGAAAGGGCCCCTGCCTTCACTGCTCAGGAATTGGAGAAACTCGTGGATGGGGTCCTCCCCCAGTATGCGCTACTCTACGGTCCTCCAGACCAACAGCTAAGTACACTGGGGCCATGCTTAGTGGCCAATGCCTGTGTTGAGTGGGGTGGATGAAAGATGGTGGGGAGGGGAGCGATTGAGGCATGCATCAAACGACGGTTGAGAGCATGTGCCACATGGCAAGGGTAGGGATGGGGGGCCACTCACATTGAGGGTGCAGAAGGTTATGACTCTTTTTCTCCCCCTGTACATTTCACATAGGTCAGTGCCCACCAGAAGATTGATATTTGGCGTGCCATCGCCAAGGACGTCCGGACCCTGGGGGTCCACCACAGACGGGGCACCCACTGCCGGAAGAGATGGGAGGACATCCGACGCTGGAGCAGGAAGACGGCGGAGGCTCAGCTGGGGATGGCCTCCCAACGTGGGAGGGGTGCCAGTCGGACTTTGACCCCCCTGATGTTCCGGATCCTGGCGGTCGCCTACCCCGATTTGGATGGGAGCGTGAGGACATCACAGCAGACACAAGGGGGTGAGTACACTCTTATTCTGGTGACTTTGCGTGCAGTGGAGGTGTCTGGGTGGAGGAGGAGGGCTGTGGGTATCCCTAGGCCAGGGCGATTTCTGTAGGCTGGGCCCCTCCGTAAGGCATGGCCCTGTGCCCCCGCCCCCCACCTCTGTATGGTGCCAAGTACAGCTATTCATGGCCCTGTGTCATCTATGTGTGCAGATGTCGTCCATAGGCTTGTTGGCCATGTCCCACAGATTGAGTAGTGGACCCCAAGTGCGCGGCGTAGTGCAGGGGGCTTCTGTGTCTGTCCTGTCCGCCAACGGTGTCGCCAATGCATGCACTCAACATGTCTTTATTTTCTCCCCCCCCCCTTTTTTGTGGTTTTCCTGTTCATGTGTGCATTAGCATCATCAGGCAGAGGAGAAGTGGCATCGGAGCACGAGGGAGCTGCATCCCACATGGCCATGGTGGGCCATGCAATGGATTCCGATTTCACCAGTGGGACGGAGGGCGAGGGGAGCTCCACAGCGGGGACTCGGGCAGACATAAGTGACACGGACTCGTCCTCTTAAGGGAGCTCCCTTGTGGTGGCGGCAACATCTGTGCCCCCGCAACAACAGGTACAGCCGCCACCCAGCGCACCAGCACCGCCCTCCCAGCAGCCCCTCAGCGTTTGCCCCGTGCCCGCTCACCCAGGAAGGTGGGCATCTCCTTCGCCCCAGGCACCTCAGGCCCTGCCCCAGTCACCCCTGCTGCCCTCAGTGAGGAGATCATTGACTTCCTGAGGACGCTCACTGTTGGGCAGTCTACCATATTGAATGCCATCCAGGGTATCGAAAGAGAGGTGCACCAGAGTAATGCATACCTGGAGGGCATTCATTCTGGTCAGGCTGCCCTTCAGCGATCGTTCAACATTCTGGCCTCAGGACTGATGGCAGCCATTGTCCCTGTCTCTAGCCTCCCCCCTCCAACTTCCTCCACCCAGACCCTATCACCTGTACCTCTGCCTATCCCAGACACACCATCAGACCAGCCTGCACACACCTCAACACCCAAGGGAAGCTCAGGCAGACATAAGCACCACACATCACACAGGCATTCACACAAGCAACATCCACATACAGACATACCAACACCCACTGCCTCCACTGTGTCCCCCTCCTCCTCGTCTCCCTCCTCCCTCCCTGTCACGTCTCCACTCACACCTGCATGCACTACATCTTCAGCCACTACGTCCCTCAGCAGCACACACACCAGCACTCCCCGCACACGTGCAGTCACCACCCCCACTGCCATTTACACGTCCCCTGTGTCCTTTCCCAGTGTGTCTGTGACCCCCTCTTCCAAGATACACAAACGCAGGCAGCCACCCCCCCAACAGCCATCCACCTCACGACAGCCTCCAGCCCAGGCACCTGCACCCAAAGACACCAGACTTCAAACTCCTACAACCACATCGTCTTCCTCCACTCCCATACCCACTACACCTACCCCTCCCATTGCTCCTAAAAAGCTTTTCCTGTCCAAACTTAACCTCTTTCCACCAACTCCCCCACCCCGTCCATGTCATAGGACTCCAGTCAGCACCTCAGCCACCACAAAACCGGGCCCTGTCATGTCAGTCTGCCATGGACTATAAAGTCCCCCACCCTCCAGGGCAGCCAGTTCAGTACGGAGCCAAGGCACGGGCAGCCCACCCCCGGAGAAACAATCAAAGATAGGCAGTGGCCGGAGCGAGAGGGTGAAGACACCAGGCACAAAAACCCCTACCATGGCTCCGGCAGGAGGTGTGGAGACAGCTGTCACACCGCCCAAGGTGGGGAAGGGCCACAGGCGATCAGGGAAGACTGGGAGGGGCAGCACGCCCGACAAGACCGCCATCAGCCCAGCTGGCCAGGAGGGCCCCGCCAGCCCCATCCCAGGTGGGCAGGAGGCCACCAACATGCCCGGCACTGCAGCCCAGGAGGGCCCCGCCAGCGACAGGACAGATGGGCAGGAAGGCACCGCCAGCCACAGGACAGGTGGCAAATGAGATCCACACCATGGCCAGATCCGCTGAACTGGGCTCTTCATCTCAAGCACCGCTGAACTGGGCACCGCCGTCTCAAGCACCGCTGAACTGGGCTCTTTATCTTAAGCACCGCTGAACTGGGCACCGCCGTCTCAAGCACCGCTGAACTGGGCCCTTCATCACAAGCACTGCTGAACTGGGCACTGCCGTCTCAAGCACCACTGAACTGGGAACCGCCTTCTCAAGCACCGCTGAACTGGGCCCTTCATCTCAAGCACCGCTGAACTGGGCACCGCCGTCTCAAGCACCGCTGGACTGGGCTCTTCATCTCAAGCACCGCTGAACTGGGCACCGCCGTCTCAAGCACCGCTGAACTGGGCCCTTCAAATGAAGCACCGCTGAACTGGGCCCTTCATCTCAAGCACCGCTGAACTGGGCACCGCCGTCTCAAGCTCCGCTGGACTGGGCTCTTCATCTCAAGCACCGCTGAACTGGGCACCGCCGTCTCAAGCACCGCTGAACTGGGCACCGCCGTCTCAAGCACCGCTGAAATGGGCACCGCCGTCTCAAGCACCGCTGAACTGGGCACCGCCGTCTCAAGCACCGCTGAACAGGGCCCTTCATCTCAAGCACCGCTGAACTGGGCCCTTCATCTCAAGCACCGCTGAACTGGGCACCGCCGTCTCAAGCACCGCTGAACTGGGCTCTTCATCTCAAGCATCGCTGAACTGGGCACCGCCGTCTCAAGCACCGCTGAACTGGGCTCTTCATCTCAAGCACCGCTGAACTGGGCCCTTCATCTCAAGCACCGCTGAACTGGGCACCGCCGTCTCTAGCACCTCTGAACTGGGCACCGCCGTCTAAAGCACCGCTGAACTGGGCACCGCCGTCTCAAGCACCGCTGAACTGGGCCCTTCATCTCAAGCACTGCTGAACTGGGCCCTTCATCTCAAGCACCGCTGAACTGGGCACCACCGTCTCAAGCTCTGCTGAACTGGGCTCTTCATCTCAAGCACCGCTGAACTGGGCACCGCCGTCTCAAACACCGCTGAACTGGGCACCGCCGTCTCAAGCACAGCTGAACTGGGCACCGCCGTCTCAAGCACCGCTGAACTGGGCCCTTCATCTCAAGCACCGCTGAACTGGGCCCTTCATCTCAAGCACCGCTGAACTGGGCACCGCCGTCTCAAGCACCGCTGAACTGGGCTCTTCATCTCAAGCACCGCTGAACTGGGCACCGCCGTCTCAAGCACCGCTGAACTGGGCTCTTCATCTCAAGCACCGCTGAACTGGGCCCTTCATCTCAAGCACCGCTGAACTGGGCACCGCCATCTCAAGCACCGCTGAACTGGGCACCGCTGTCTCAAGCACCGCTGAACCATGAGCGCCAGGGGCTGGCCCGCATCTTAGTCGGGCAGGGCTGCACTCGCCAGGATTGAACAGTGGGCAACCCACCCACTTGTGAAACTTGACAGACTGTGGCTTTGTACTCCCCAGGGTGGAACAGTGGGCAAACCATCCACTGTAGAGACTTGAGAGACTGTGGCTTTGCACTCCCTAGGATGTAACAGTGGGCAACCCACCCACTGTAGAGACTTGAGAGACTGTGGCTTTGCACTCCCCAGGATGTAACAGTGGGCAAGCCACCCACTGTCCGGACTTGAGAGACTGTGGCTTTGCACTCCCCAGGATTGAACAGTGGCCATGGAGGCCCCTCGTGGATCTGCCATCGTGGACTCATCTGGCTGAGGTGCCCCCTCTTCCCTTCCCCCTGAAGTGCCTGTAGTTTTGCTATCTGATGCCCCTGCAGTGTTCTCTCCATTGGAGTCAGGTATCTTGTGTGGGCTTTGCCCATGTGATTTGGGCCAAGTGGTCCACGGACAATACATGCTACAATGCTCGGACTTGTACATTTATGTATATAACAGTTTTTTTATGTAGAATTATATTTTTAAGCCAGTAATACAATATATTCCTATGTTTAGAATCATTTCCTTTTGTGTTTGCATTCTTCCAGGGGGTTTGGGGGGTGTCACTCTGATGTGTTGATACGCATTGATGTGTGTGTTGTAGTGGGTGAGGGTGAGGGTGGGTGTGTCGCGTATGTGTGTACCCGTAATATTTTCTCCACCCCCCTCCCCTGTGTCGTAGGTGCAGTACTCACCGTTGTCTTCTGCGCCGGCGTTCGTGCTCCTGGTAGAGGAGTAGGAACACAATCGCTGGGAGTATGTGGAGTTCGGGTTCCATGCTGTCCTTATTCCTCTTGGCTGTATGGAGGTGAGCGTTTTCCCTTTGAAATAGCTGTTCCGCCGTGTTTTTATCGGCGGGGCTACCGCCCCGGAAAAGGTGGCGGATTGGTAGGTTGTGATACAGTGGGCGGTACATTGTCTCCCGCCTGTCTGTTGGCGGTGACCGCTGCGCTGTTTGTTTGTGCCGCCGTGGCGGGCGGTGTGGTAATGTGGCGGTCTCTGTTGGCGGTTTCCGCCAGGGTCCGAATTCCATTTTTTTTCCCGCCAGCCTGTTTGCGGTTTGGCCGCTGGTTTAACACCGACCGCCAGGGTTGGAATGACCACCTTTGTCTTTAGCCGTCTGTTACTTTAAACCATCCTTATCATACCCCCTGTCCGATATGCTTTTCTTCTCCTTATGAGAGAAGAGCCTTGCTTTCTATCTATGCCCTACTGAGACTTGTCTATTCTATCCTGGCTGATGGCGAATCGACTAATGCCCTGAGGACAAAGACCGATGCTGTTTGCTGACTCATTCGGATGGGTAACTATCTGATGAAGTAGTAATTGTCTGTATGCCTTTTTTTCTAGGTACCAACTGCTCTTTAATAGAGACCATAGTTAGATGTTTTCCAAATTTGTGTTTGTTAAATTGTTTTGCATGAAGCCCAACATGCTGATGCTAATTTGAGGTTAGTTAAGGAGTTCACTAATATCGGATGCAAATAGACAAATGACTCAATTCTTGCTTTGTTGAATAATGTACTAATGATGCTCTGCTAAAGTTGATCTATGTTAGCGTCGTGCTTTGTTCTAATGTTCATGATCTATGCTTTGATAAAGTTTTGCTCGAGTTGCCAAGTTATAGTGGTTTTGATGTGCTTGTTGATATTGAAACTAATAAACATGATGTTAGATTGTAACTAATAGGGAATAAATATCCTAACCCTTAACTAGATTTGTTGTGGTTATTCATGGCTGAAAGGCCATGGTGCGTCCGTTGTATTGATCTATATTAAATGTTATTGATTAGCTTGATTGATTAGTTATTGTGCACATTGATAGAGCTACTGACTTATTGATTGTGATGCCAAAAGATACCTCGTTCTGGGAAGTCTCCAAACGTGGTCAGAAGGTTCACTGGCCTAGACGTGTCTCCTTGTAAGTTTACTTATCAAGGTTCTGACACGTTTACCAATAATATCAATATTCTTCGATCCTGCCCTTGGGTGGTGCTCCTTGAAGGCTTTCTGTGACCCTGTTTCTATCCTGAACACTAGTTTGAAACCTGTGCTGCATTTCAATATTCATTCACAAACTATAAATCCTCTTGAAAATCAGTTTTGGTCCTGATTTCTTTCCAGGGTTTTACTTATCTACACCCATGCATTATGATACTTGTAAATCTTACCTGAGCTCGAGAGCTGAAGTGGAGCTTTTGGTGAACCTAATTATAGTTTGAACTCTATTATCCATTTCTGGCATGCTTGTGTGTTTCTTATCATGAATTCCTACCATTTTACAAAAGAAGATCTCATCCTCATTGCTCCTCTCACCTGCACTGTGCTGCAGCTATCTGACACCCGTTTTGAGTTCCAATCACTTTGTGTGGCTGTAAGCTAGAAAAAGTGATTTAAGACTGGCTTTTGCATTTCGAAGTTCTATTTCAACTGCTGTCACTGGGAGCGCCTGCTTTCCTCACCAGTTGCCTGCTCTGCTGAACCTGTGACTTTCAGACAGGAGTCCTATTTCCTGCTACTACTTTTGCAGTACCCGGCTTTCCTATGACTGCTCTTTGTAGCATCATGCTTTATGTATTTCCTTACTTTACGATCTCACCTTCCTTTCTGCCTATCCTTTCTATCCACATCCTGAATTCTGTGTTTTCTTTGGTGGGCTTTTGGCTGCGTATTCACTGAGTTGACAGCAATTCCCTTTGCTTCCTTGTTCTGATTTACTGTTCTGACACTTTCTGAGTTCCTGTATTGTTCCAAGTACCAGCAGCACATTAATTGTTTTAGTGTTTGTTGGGTACAGCCTCCTCCTGATCCCAGTATTCCTGTTCTTGATATTTGAAGTCCTGTCAATAAATCATTCTTAGTCTTGATTCCTCAGAGTCTCCTCGCTGTCTTTTCTGTCCTGTATAAGGGTTATTCTTTCTACTCTATTTTTCTCTTCTATTCCAAATTCAGTCCAATGTCTATCGCAGTCCATATCTATCTACTCTATTTTTCTCTTCTATTCCAAATTCAGTCCAATGTCTATCGCAGTCCATATCTATCCATATCTATTCAACCTGTCTTGGTTTCTGTTCTGAACAGGTAAGAAAAACACTTCTGTTGCTGTGCACTTGTCCCTTGGAGCCTTAGCTGTCTCAGTGCTGTTGTAAGTCTCTGTCCATTTTGCACTGAGTACAACAGTCTCTCTAAAAGCAGCCCCAAACTATGACCTCACTGTATAACTGCTGTTTAAAGCAATCTATTGTGTCAGTCCAATGTGTGTTCACTAAGCTACTAAAAGACCTCTTTCACTATACCAGTAGATCCTTTATTTTGATTAAACTTTGTCATGTCTACCCCCTGCCTCTCTCTTTGCCCCTCTTGCCCTCTGTAAGTTTGTGAACACAGCTACACTTTGAGTACCCAGGTATTTACCATAACCTGTCACCTTGCTAAGTATTATTTGTGGAATTGCCAGTCACTGCCTTCAATCTTCACAATGTTATCCTAATTATCAGGCCATGGACTTACTCTCTTGGGATTGGAATGTCGGCGATCACAGATTTGGATTGTCTGTGGACCCCCCCACCTGTAGTGTCTCACATATCTGATCATGAATATTGCAGCCACCCATCATCTTTCACCCACCTAGACACATAAATTATTTCCTGAACAACTGTCAAAAATACAGTATGTATCAACTACTTTCCTAGGGTGAACACTTTTTCCTGGAAGAATTTTAACGCCACTGGAAAATCAAATTCAACTAATATTAGGTCATTCTTATCTGACTATAATGTTTCAAAAACTGCATCCCTGGCAGGCACAAATGAATCTGAGCGCTGACAGCTCAGGTAAGATACTTTGAGGCATACTTTGACTGGAAGAGTGGTCCATGGAAGAAGAGTTGCTTCCTGTCCCAGGCTAGCTAGACCCTGGCAACAGGAATAAAAGATGACAGCTAATTCCCAGTTTGCGGGTCCATGGCTCCCCTGCCCATCAGTGTCAAACTTGCGGCCCTAGTCTTGAACAGGAGTGTGCCATGCCATTGTGTTATCCTCACCTAGTTTGTCACTGGGTGTGGTGGGGTCTGTGATCCTGTGATCCCACTCATTCTTGTGGCAACATGGGAAAGGGGTGGAGAGCAGTGATGCATAGTGTATACTTGCTGATAAAAACATGGTCCAGGGCAGAAAAGGGCTTAAATCCAAACCACCTAGGAGAAGCTCAATTAGCCTAGTTTAAGTGCATGATGTGACAGTGTGGCCCCAGAGCATCGCAAGCCACAGAGGACTGGGGTGAAAAGTAGCTCTACAAAACCTGTGATGGCTAGCAAATACTCACTACCACATGTACATTTCAAAAACGTTGTGACTGCCTGACCCTCCCAGAGAGAGAGAGAGCCAGGGTTATGGCAATGATTGAGCTATTATTATTTCTTTTTTTATTACTAGGTGACAACAAATGAGGGGGAAGAGCCCAGACGCCCACTGTGACAAACCACATCCAACAACAGCTGGCCCAACACAGGCCTTCTTTTCTTTTTAGACAGATTTGTAGGCATTTATCTAAATAATTGCACCACAAACAGATATCTAAGTGACTTCCAACCTGTTTTCCATTGTGGCTACAATACTGATACAGCCTTCAAATTCAGAACTGAATGAGAAGTATGAAACTAAATTAATACCCTCTTTGATCACAAAAGAGGAGGAAACTTCCTTCTATGTGGTGAAATGAGCTCACAAACACCAGGCTTAAACTGAAAATGTTCACCTCAGCAAAATCTTTCAACTCAAAAAGCTACTCCACGCTTCTACATCAAAGAGATAGACAAGAATGCTAAATTCCAATTAAAACCTCTTCTTCAAAAGCCTCAAGCTTTTCCTCTCAAATCAAGATATTGAATTTGCCATCCAAGCCCTAGTTCTTTCACTTATAAACTATCAAATGCACTGCTAAACGGTGTGCCAAAATCTCATCTTGCTACCATAAAAGCCATCCTTTATTTGACAGTTTGTGTAGCCCCCAATACAAAACAAAATCAGTACATTGCAGCAATCCTTGCATCACTTGGTTTCCCACAGATCATTGTTCAGCAAATAAGACATCATGCATCACCAACAATAAAATTCACATAATCAAGCAAAGCCCAAATACTTATCACAAAAGGTTTGGCTGTCTGGTAGAAACAGTAGGAAACCGATTTCTGCTCAAGTTGGACATGCTTCAATTCAAAAGTCCTCCACCCTATTACAATAGTACTCTGACAAAGCACCAAGGATGTATGTGAATCAGGCCACAACAATCTCTCTCATTAACGGTCTAAAAGTCCTTACATTATCTAAGACCCACTGCGAGTACCTGATGTCTCCAAACCTGAACTAAATTGATCAGACTATATCCCAGTAAAGTTTAAGTCATACATTAACAACTGTGTATGGTTTTTCTTTGTGTGCTGTATCTTGCTGTAAAGAGCAGAGCAACATGGGATGCACCTATGTGCCTGTGGAGTGGTGCAGTGACCTGTGAATACTTGGGCTCCATACCAGCAACCCTGATGACTTTTCTCTGCTCTCTACTGAGGAAGGACTCAACCCAGAAACACATGTTTAGAGATAAGATCACTACCTGCAATTACTTTGGTGAAAAACTACAGCAACTTTGAAGTAATTGTGCTGCACTTACCAGGATGCAATGGGGTGGACTGTGCTGGGATGAGAGGCAGTGTGCTCCCTCCCCCACTTGTGTATAAAAGGCCCCCTTGAGCCAATGAGTAGACAAGCTTACCTGGGATGCACCTGTGTGTCTGTGGAGTAGTACTGTGACCTGTGAAGAATTGGGCAGCATACCTACAACCCTAGATTACTTTTATCTGCCCTCTGCTACTTCTGCTGTTTACTGATGAAGGGCTAAACCCGGAAACACATGTCTAGATATAACAGCACTACCTGCACCAACTGTGGTGAAAAACTACACCAACTTTGAAGTAAGTGTACTGTATTTACCAGGATGCAATGGGGTGGACTATGCTGGGATGAGAAGCAATGTGCTACCTCCCCTCTTGAAAATAAATATGCCGCTTGAAACTTGAACAATAGTCTTATTTTCTGTTGATTGGCTAGGAGAGATGCAGGTAGTGGAAACTACAGATATTAAAGACAGCATTAAGAAAACAGTATGTTTGTTTCTGCTCTGACCTCTAGGTCTCCTCGTGCAGGAGAACCAGGGGAACCATCTTCCTCCAAAGGCCCTGTTCTAGCATGGGCTATTTTTCTCCATTGCCCTCCCCATATGTTGTACACAATCTTAAATTGAATCACACCTCAATGGTGTACAGTGAGCAGGTGCTGTCACGCAGGATATACACTACATATATAAAAGAAAATACATGCTGAAGAAATGTCATGGACTGCTCAGGTTCATTAAGGTTTGATGAGTTTGGTGAGGCTTTGGTTAGTTGCTCCTCATTTGTAGTAGAAACTCAGCCTGCTTACCTTTTTGAGTCATTTTCACTTTTAAGTAGGTTACTACGTTTTGGTTATTCAGAAAATCAGAGTGTAAATATACTCCAAAAGTGTAACTCACTTGGGCCTCATTCTAAAAGGTGGCTTATACTTTGAGTAAATTTACACTTTTGAGTAAGTTTGCTACTTTGTGGTATTCTCAACCTGCACTTTTTAGTTACTTGCACTTTTGTGCTAACTTCCTGTTTTGTTGCAAGTCTAGCACTAAACATGACCAAACACCTTTGCTGCAACACCCCCTCAAAAGCCCCCTCCAGCCCACAGAAAATAATGGAGGTAGGGACTTACTACAAAAGTGTAAATTACTACAGTAGTGTAAGTAACTAAAAATATTCCAGTGTGTGAGTATGGAAAAGTAGTACACTTACTCAAAATTGTAAGCTACTTCAAAAGTGCAGTTTCTGAATAGCCCTTTGTAGTAAGTTTTGTTGAACTATTGTAGTACTAAAAGCGTACTACAAAGTGCAGTTTGCTAATCAGGCCCTCATGTTTTCATGGTTATACATTTCTGAGCAATTTAAATTTTTTAATGAGCTTACTACTTTTTTCTATTTACAAAATCTGGATGTAAATTACACTTTTGCAGTTAATTTACTCTCGGTTTTTGTGAATAGCCAAAACGTAGTACACTTACTCAAAAGTGTAAATCACTCAAACGTAAAAGTTACCTTCCTCAATCAGACCCTCGCAATTTGGACTTTGATGAAAAGTGTGTCCATTTACAGATAAATAATAGTTCATGAGATGGAATCAACATCTCCACCTGAGTCCAGCCTGAAATCCCCTTCCCCCCATTCTTGCTTTCAAATGCCCTCATAAGGTTCCTGAAAGCAGAACTCGTTCATTAAGAATGGTCCAATAAAATTCAGACGTTCAGTCATGCTATTTATGTAGTTTCATAAGTAGCAATGCCTCCATCTGCCTTAATTCGATTCAACTAGAAAACAGTAATAATGTCAAGCCTTATATCCTGCCCGTGACTCCCAGCTCTTGCAACCATTGTACATGTGTGGGAAAGTGCTTTAGTAGCTTCTCAGCAACATCCACGCTGATCCTTTGAGTGCCAGGCACAGACTGAAAACACATTATGGAAGGACTCTGGCTTTGCAATCCATCACTGAAGTTAAACAAGCAGTGTTAATAGTATTCATTATTAAACTCTTATTGTGAAACATTGTCTGTGTTACCTTGGAGTCTTCAGGCACTTGTGACCCGCACGTCAGCATTGCGTTTGTAGTATTTCGCTCTGCAAAGCATGGAAAGCGAATGGTGGAATTGCATTAGGATCCAGGGAGATTCCAAGTGCAAACGCAGATGTTAAGTCTTCTATATCTAATGAGTCCTCCCCAGATATTTTGTCCGCTTTACAGCTGAAGATGGATTTGCAACTGTTTTGTTATGACAAGATTTATGATGAGAGAATACTTTGTTGTACTTGGTCCTTTAAGAGTACATTTCCCAGGGAACTAATGTTTTTTTCTACTAAAAACCAAAGAGAAAAAAAGCTGTAAATTGATTACTCCACTGCGCACAACCTGTGGCCTGTAAATGAAGTAGTAAATATTACTGATAAAATATACTTCAACAAAGTTCGCAGGCCTGACTTTTGTATATGATCTCTGATTTGTAAAGTCGGCGGGTATAAGTAATCTTTAGGTGTGCCTTTAGCCAATATCTTTTTATGTTCTGAAAAAAATATGGATAATATACTGATTTAAAGGGACTCCCAACCAGCTCTCTTTTTGTCTATTTTTGAGGCATTCACATTCTGATTCCTCTACAGAATAGGGCAAGGGTCAGCCCACTTCACCCACTGGATAAATTCACTTTGAGTAACTGCCTTTTGTTCTTTCAGGAGTAGCACAACTGCACATAAGGCATGTCCTACTTATATAGACATAAACAATTATATAACTAATTTTAGTAGTTCTGCTATTTATTCCAATTTCCTGGCCCACATCTTACTTTGCAACTCTATCTGCCTGTCTACGTTTGGAATCCTATCTATCCATCTGTCTACTCTATCTATCTTTGCAAATCTATCTATCTATCTAACTATCTATCTATCTATCTATCTATCTATCTATCTATCTATCTATCTATCTATCTATCTATCTATCTATCTATCTATCTATCTATCTATCAGAAACCAGGACTTCTTGCAGTGTCCCCTCACTTTTTGCCTGCATTTTAACTACTATATGTTGGTTTTCTGACTCTGAATGTGCCCTGAGCTCTGCTGACCAGACTCAAGCCCATGCTCTGATTAAAAGTATACAGTCATTAGGTTTAATTACAATTGGTACTGACAGCCTAGCTGTCCCTCCTCAGTATATCAGACAGAATGTAGACTTAGAGGCCCAGTAGTTTTAAAGCACTTAAGTGTGCACTGCTGTGATGCCTGCTGTCAATTTAAAAGCCAGCCCTGCCTTGCATGCTACTTTTAAATTATAAATATATGCAAATTCAACTTTGGAATAAAAGGTACCTCCAAAGTAGTAAATGACCTTATTTTTATGTATGCATATAAGTCACCCCTAAGATCTCCCCTAGGTGTCCCAGGGACACTATAAATATGGACATTATGAAAGATATTTTATATGCACTGGTGAGGGAAAAAAATGTTGATTTAGTTATTCCCCATTGTAATGCGTTGGCTGTATAAGCTAACATGGGAATACTTCAATAAAGTAGAACTGTTGATAGGAGTGAGTTAAAAATATAATTCAAGGACTTAAAAGAATAGTTATGATACATCCAACAACTTGCTATTGTTAGATTTGTTATAACTATTACAGAAAATAAGTTACAGAACTTTCCTTTTTGTGAGCCAAAATCCAGCCTTCCAGCAGCCCTTCTCTGATAGGCCAGCCTCTGCCAGGCTGTGCCAAGTTGTTTTAATTAGTTGTGTAGTGGCCTGCCTTACGGCAAAATAATTCCTGTGGGAGGAGAACTTCATGCTGCAGAGCAAATGCCGGAAGGGGGTGGTGGGATCAAACTGGTCTTCAAAGAGGGAATGGCAGTTTAGACAGAACACAGCCTCACCGGCACATTCTGCACCCCCAGCAAAACAGGAGCCCCAGTTAATAAATTAGTGAGGGGTCAGGAAGGGGAGTATTAGGGAAACTTAGCCACATCAGTGGGGTTGCTCAGCCTGATCTAGCCCTTCAGAAGAACATTTCTTCACCTCGGATTTTGGAAGAATACTGCTTTCTGGGGCAAGAATATGCCCCACTTTGGAGGAAGGGGTCATACTCCTGGGTAGCAGTGGTCAGGGGTGCCACTCTGCTTGATGTCCAGCAACACTGAATACATATGGAAGAGTTGCCAAGCAACTCAGATCCCTGCCTGAAAACAGAAGGAGGTCTGCCCTGCTGGAACCCCTGGTCTGCACCCCAAGAGGACCATACTCAGAAGGATTGCACCTGCTGCACACTTTGGGACTACAGCATTGAGGACTTTGCCTTGCTTCAAAAGAATTAAGGAGGGAGTCCCTGAAAGCAACATGTACAAGAGAGCTACAAGAGATCATTGCCTGAAACTACAAAGAGAAGAAAAACTGCCCTGCTGGAACCCTGGTCTGTATCTCAAAGAACTGCATTCTGGAAGACTGCACCTACTGCACACAGAGGAATTACAGCTCTGACGACTTTGCCTGCCTTCAAGAAGTGAAAGAGTAGACTCCCTAACAGCAAGAGGTTAACAGAGCTTCACCTGCACCATACCTATCAAGAAGACCCCAGCTCAACAGCCTCCAGTGGCCTTTGAAGGAATTGGCCCAATGCATTCTGGGAGACATAGTCCCAACATGCCAATGACCATCTGAGAGCTTCTAGACCATTGGATTGGTGGTGTGGATGCACAAAGATCCCTCCTTGGAACCAAGAAGAAGAAAAATCACTGCCCTGCTGAACCTGTGGTCTGCACCAAGACGGACTACACTCACAAGGACTGCACCTGCTGCACACTCTGGGCTTCACAAAAGAGGACTTTGCCAGACTTCTAAAGGATTCAGAAGTGGACTCCTGTAAGGGACAGGTATAAATGAGCCACCAAAAGTCACCTACATCAACTCCTGCCAGAAAAGCCCAGCTGGACAACGTTCAGTGAACTTTTAAGGTGCATTGTGGGATTTGTAGTCCCAACATCCAATGGAGCAACTCAGAGATTCTGGGACCTTGTATTGGTGTTGTAGACCACTTTCCTGCATCAAGAAACACTACTATAAGTGTTTAAGTGTTACATCATGGGTGGCCAGAACTCTTGACTTTGTCCCGGACTTGCGCAATCTTTTTTAACAGTTTGATTGCTATTCGCTACTAAGTTCCAGTTTTACTTTTAATCTTTTAAAAAACATATCTCTGGTTCCGTACATTGGATTGTTGTCATTCTGGTGTCATTTTAATCATAACAATAGTTCCTGTTTTTATAAATTGATGTAGGATCCAAGTCACCCTGTCCTTTTTGCTTTTTGGCCTGAGCCCTGGTTAAAGCAAAAATATGCCCTGGAATGCCCAGCATTGCTGCATGAGCCTCCAACTCCACATCTGACCAAGCTGATGTCTCTAAATCATTCCCTAGTAGACAGTCTACAGGTAAATCTGAGGCAACCACAACTTTCTTTGGACCAGTAACCCCCCCCCCCAGTTGAGATTTACAACAGCCATGGGGTGGCTAAGTGTGTTGTTATGAGCATCGGTTACTTGGTACTGGTGACCAAGTAGGTGTTGTTCAGGGTGGACCAGTTTCTCTATTACCATGGTAACACTGGCACCTGTGTCCCTGTAGGCCTGAACCTCAACACCATTTATTAGGGGTAGTTGCTTGTACTTATCCATATTAAGGGGACAAGCAACCAAGGTGGCTAAATCAATAGCCCCCTCAGAGACTAACACAGCCTCCGTGGTCTCCCTAACAAGACCAACCCCAACTAAATTACCAAAAGTGAGCCCAGCTACTCCCTTGGATTGGCTATTAGTAGGTTTGCTCCCACCACCATTGCTATTACTATGGGCACTAGGTGTAGCAGCAGGGGTTGTAGTGGTAGGAGGCTTGTTGCTTTTCTTTGGACATCTGTTGTCCAATGGCCTTTTATTTTACATAAATAGCACCATGGTTTCTTTTCTTTGTTTTGATTTGAAGAGGATTTGGGCCCACCACCCCCACCAGAGTGTTTTTGTGGGCCTGATGAAGACTCATTTTTAGATTTGGCCCCACCCTTGTCAGAAGACTTACCATCCTTCTTCTTGCCATCCTTGTCACCCCCTGTATGAACTTTTCTGTTCACCCTTGTTCTGACCCATTTGTCTGCCTTCTTTCCCAATTCTTGGGGAGAGGTCATATCAGAGTCTACCAGGTACTGGTGTAACAAATCAGACACACAATTATTAGGTATATGCTCTCTCAGGATTAAGTTATACAGGCTTTCATAGTCAGAAACTTTACTGCCATGTAACCACCCCTCCAAGGCCTTCACTGAATGGTCAACAAAGTCTACCCAGTCTTGTGAAGACTCCTTTTTGGTTTCTCTGAACTTCATCCTGTACTGTTCAGTGGTTAAGCCATAACCATCTAGGAGTGCATTCTGAAGAACTGTAAAATTATTGGCATCACTTTCCTTTACAGTAAGGAGCCTATCCCAGCCCACTGCCTTTGAGGGACCTCCTGTACAACACAGGCCCTCTCAAGTGCAGCAAACCACTTGTTAATGTCATCCCCCTCCTTGTAAGGGGGAACTATCTTGTGCAGATTCCTAGAATCATGCTCTTTTGCAGGATGACTATTTGGAATACTGCTGCTGCCACCATGGGGTCCTAACCCCAACCTCTGCCTTTCTTTTTCTAAATCAAAGGACTGCCTATCTAAATCCAGCTGTTGCTCATTGAGCTTCAGCCTGGATTGTTCCACTCTCAATCTATTGAGCTCCCTTTCTAACACTCTGTCATCGGGGTGGGTGGGTTGGGCATGCCTTGATGCCTTGAAACAGAAGAATGGTGTGAATGAACAGAGGGAGACCTGGCCCTAACAGATGGCACACTAACATTCTGGCCTACAGAAGCAACACTCTTACTGTGATGTGAACTCACATCAGTACCAGCTATGCTATGTGGCCTGCTAAGGGGCAGGTTGGAAAGATTCCCTCCCAAATCTTTTGCTAGGGGTGCCCCAGGATCAGATTGGGAACCATCAGCCAATTTCTCACCAGAAGTGCCAACTAAGGTCTTATCTTGTTCAATGAGCATATTAACCAACAACTGTCTTGAGGGATTCTTCCCTACCCCCAAACCTCTATCTATGCAGAGACTCCTTGCTTCTTTCCAGCTAAGGTTATCATAAGCTATGCTGGACAGATCAAGAGTTTGGCCTGTACCAGACATGATAGACAAAAGTTTAAGGGACAGAAAAAGAAAGAAAAAGTTTCAGAACTTTTTAAAGAACAGAAAAAAAACTTTTAAAACTTTTTAAGAACTTTTTGAAAGTTTAGATGTACTTTTCAGCACTTAGTAAAAGAAGTGAGAGAAGAAAAGCAAAACTTTTTGGTTAGGTGTACATACACTGAACTTGTTTTGTATATTTTTCTCTTATGAAAAGTACAATGACAAAAGTGGTAAGTAGTTGCAAAGTACTTATCCCACCGCTGCACAACCAATGTAGGAGGCTGGACTGGCTTGTAGTGAGTACCAAGGGGTACTTACACCTTGCACCATGCCCAGGTATCCCTTATTAGTGTAGAGGGGTGTCTAGCAGCTTAGGCTGATAGAAAAGGTAGCTTAGCAGAGCAGCTTAGGCTGAACTAGGAGACGAGTGAAGCTACTACAGGACCACTAGTGTCATATGCACAATATCATAAGAAAACACAATACACAGATATACTAAAAATAAAGGTACTTTATTTTTATGACAATATGCCAAAGTATCTCAGTGAGTACCCTCAGTATGAGGATAGCAAATATACACAAGATATATGTACATAATACCAAAATATGCAGTAATAGTAATAGAAAACAGTGCAAACAGTGTATAGTCACAATAGAATGCAATGGGGGCACATAGGGATAGGGGCAACACAAACCATATACTCTAGAAGTGGAATGCGAACCACGAATGGACCCCAAACCTATGTGACCTTGTAGAGGGTCGCTGGGACTGTAAGAAAACAGTGAGGGTTAGAAAAATAGCCCACCCCAAGACCCTGAAAAGTGGGTGCAAAGTGCACCTAAGTTCCCCAAAGAGCACAGAAGTCGTGATAGGGGAATTCTGCCAGAAACAACGATGGATTTCCTGACAAGAGTACCTGTGGAACAAGGGGACCAAGTCCAAGAGTCACGATCAAGTCGGGAGTGGGCAGATGCCCAGGAAATGCCAGCTGTGGGTGCAAAGAAGCCGCCACTGGATGGTAGAAGCTGAGGATTCTGCAGGAACGACAAGGGCTAGAAACTTCCCCTTTGGAGGATGGATGTCCCACGTCGTGAAGAGTCGTGCAGAAGTATTTTCGTGCAGAAATACCGCAAACAAGCCTTGCTAGCTGCAAGGGTTGTAGTTAGGGTTTTTGGATGCTGCTGTGGCCCAGGAGGGACCAGGATGTCACCAATTGCGTGTGGAGACAGAGGGGGCGCCCAGCAAGAGAAGGAGCCCACTCAGAAGCAAGCAGCATCCGCAGAAGTGCCGGAACAGGCACTATGAAGTGGAGTGAACCGGAGCTCACCCGAAGTTGCACAAGAGGATTTCACGAAGCCGGAGGACAACTCAGGAGGTTGTGCAATGCAGGTTAGAGTGCCAGGGACCCAGGCTTGGCTGTGCACAAAGGAAATCCTCGAAGAGTGCACAGGAGCCGGAGTAGCTGCAAAACACGCAGTTCCCAGCAATGCAGTCTAGCGTGGGGAAGCAAGGACTTACCTCCACCAAACTTGGACTGAAGAGTCACTGGACTGTGGGAGTCACTTGGACAGAGTTGCTGAGTTCAAGGGACCTTGCTCGTCGTGCTGAAAGGAGACCCAGAGGACTGGTGATGCAGTTCTTTGGTGCCTGCGGTTGCAGGGGGAAGATTCCGTCGACCCACGGGAGATTTCTTCGGAGCTTCTAGTGCAGAGAGGAGGCAGACTACCCCCACAGCATGCACCACCAGGAAAACAGTCGAGAAGGCGGCAGGATCAGCGTTACAAGGTTGCAGTAGTCGTCTTTGCTACTTTGTCGCAGTTTTGCAGGCTTCCAGCGCGGTCAGCAGTCGATTCCTTGGCAGAAGGTGAAGAGAGAGATGCAGCGGAACTCTGATGAGCTCTTGCATTCGTTATCTAAGGAATTCCCCAAAGTAGAGACCCTAAATAGCCAGAAAAGGAGGTTTGGCTACCTAGGAGAGAGGATAGGCTAGCAACACCTGAAGGAACCTATCAGAAGGAGTCTCTGATGTCACCTGCTGGCCCTGGCCACTCAGAGCAGTCCAGTGTGCCAGCAGCACCTCTGTTTCCAAGATGGCAGAGGTCTGGATCACACTGGAGGAGCTCTGGGCACCTCCCAGGGGAGGTGCAGGTCAGGGGAGTGGTCACTCCCCTTTCCTTTGTCCAGTTTCGCGCCAGAGCAGGACTGAGAGATCCCTGAACCGTTGTAGACTGGCTTATGCAGAGATGGGCACCATCTGTGCCCATCAAAGCATTTCCAGAGGCTGGGGGAGGCTACTCCTCCCCAGCACTGACACCTTATTCCAAAGGGAGAGGGTGTAACACCCTCTCTCTGAGGAAGTCCTTTGTTCTGCCTTCCTGGGCCAAGCCTGGCTGGACCCCAGGAGGGCAGAAACCTGTCTGAGGGGTTGGCAGCAGCTGCAGTGAAACCCCGGGAAAGGCAGTTTGGCAGTACCCGGGTCTGTGCTAGAGACCCGGGGAATCATGGGATTGTCTCCCCAATACCAGGATGGCATTGGTGGGGCAATTCCATGATCTTAGACATGTTACATGGCCATATTCGGAGTTACCATTGTGAAGCTATACATAGGTAGTGACCTATGTATAGTGCACGCGTGTAATGGTGTCCCCGCACTCACAAAGTCCGGGGAATTGGCCCTGAACAATGTGGGGGCACCTTGGCTAGTGCCAGGGTGCCTACACACTAAGTAACTTAGCACCCAACCTTTACCAGGTAAAGGTTAGATATATAGGTGACTTATAAGTTACTTAAGTGCAGTGTAAAATGGCTGTAAAATAGCGTGGACGTTATTTCACTAAGGCTGCAGTGGCAGGCCTGTGTAAGAATTGTCAGAGCTCCCTATGGGTGGCAAAAGAAATGCTGCAGCCCATAGGGATCTCCTGGAACCCCAATACCCTGGGTACCTCAGTACCATATACTAGGGAATTATAAGGGTGTTCCAGTATGCCAATGTAAATTGGTAAAATTGGTCACTAGCCTGTTAGTGACAATTTGGAAAGAAATGAGAGAGCATAACCACTGAGGTACTGATTAGCAGAGCCTCAGTGAGACAGTTAGTCATAACACAGGTAACACATACAGGGCACACTTATGAGCACTGGGGCCCTGGCTGGCAGGGTCCCAGTGACACATACAACTAAAACAACATATATACAGTGAAATATGGGGGTAACATGCCAGGCAAGATGGTACTTTCCTACAGTCATCACAAATGCACCTTTATGAACCATGTTGCCCCCTGTATCACATCATGCTATACTGAGCAAGCATCATGAAACAGTAGCCATTTTAGTTTCTTCTTTTATGTACTATGCCAAGACTTTTTAACCGAGGCCTCCCGCGACCTGTAGACGAGCAGGGCTCCATCGCGGTCGGCCTGAAAGTTTGACTTTGCCCCGGTCGAGGTGCAACCAGATGACCCGATTGGCGCTTTTTGTTTCTAAGCGCTAGAAAAATAATAATTCTTTAAAAATTCATATCTCTGGTTACCTTTATCCGATTTTATTCGTTTTTGTGTCATTTTAAAGATAAAAATATAAACTATTTTCATAAATTGGTTTTGGATTTTTAAACTGTTTCCTGTGTTTTATTTAATTACTGTTTTGTGATATTTGAATGCTTTACACACTGTCTCCTAAGTTAAGCCTTGACGCTCGTTGCCAAGCTACCAAGGGTTGAGCTGGGGTTAATTTACTGAGACCTAACTGGACCTAAGTGGAGGTTAGTGGCTTGTTGCGAGGTGTAGGTACCTACCTGCCCTTACCAATAACCCATTTTCCAAAATTTTTGGTGGCAGCGGTGGGATCCTGTACTTGTGTTCAGTATCACGTTACAGTTTTAAGTAAAACAAATTAAAAATCCATTAAATAGTCTTAGTGCAATTTTTTTTTTTTTTTTCTTGTTTTTTTTATTAAATTTTTTTAAATTTTTAATTTGGATTAATTTCTATTATTTAATTTTGGACCTAAGTGGAGGTTAGTGGCTTGTTGCTAGGTGTAGGTACCTACCTGCCCTTACCAATAACCCATTTTCCAACAATTACATAGTCTAGATAGTCAGGATGACACCATTCCCAGTGGGGGTGGAGGGCTGTTAATGACCTAGTTTGCAGAGGAAGTTTTTCATTGCCATAGATCCACTTCAGAGATGTCCCCAGATCTCTGGCCTGGTAAAGGAAGGTTCTACCATGTTGGATTTTGGCAGAACAGTGTACAATAGAAAGGTTTAAGGCCACACTTCTGGATGTGATTTCAAAGCGGGAAGGATTACCCCTGGGAACATTTTCCCTATTGGCTTGGGAGTTTCCTCCACTCCAAGCTGGAGCCAGGCATAAATGTGGCATCCCTGGATACCTTCGCCATAGCACATGCATACCTATGGAAGACAGAAGAAGAGTTGCACTTGATTTTAAACCTGCAGAGAATAATCCCAAGGGCTGAATCTGTTGCCACTTGTACCCAGGGCAAAGTTGTAGACTCCAACAGTTGGCTGGCTAAATTTCTGTTAAGATGCAGGGTCACAAAAGCTGTAAGAAGTTTACTTTTCAAGAGCTCAGCTGACCAGTTCCAAAAGATGTGCTTTTGATCCTGTTGGTGGCTTTTGAGAGTGTAAGTCCTAAGCCCCCAAGTGCTACCTATAAGGGCTTAGACCCTTCACTTGTGTTAAAATGTACTGCTCTGACCCTGAACTCTGCACAACTTCACACTTAGAAACTTTTTCAGAACTTTTCCTCCAGTGCACCAGTGTAGATCTGGACTGATACTGAAGCCACAGCTGCAAATACTGAATTGCTGGTTGGATTCAACTCACCAGTTTCCACTGATGAAAGGATTTCGAGTTCCAGAAGTTTTATGTTCAAATGTACAAGGAGCTCACCGAGGTTGATGGTGAATAGCATACTACCGACAACAAGATCTCCCTGAGTACAAATTTCAGACTTCGGCCGCTCAGAGACTTTCCGACATTGACACAGACAGTGCCAGGTTTGCCCCCCCAAAATGAGGCCTATAAATGATTGTCATAGCTCAACCATGCAACATCCCTAAAACCTATGCGTGCTGTCTAATGATGGCAGTATATTTCAGTAGGATCAAGCTGCCCTAAGGGTACTTTTGCAGAAAATGCAGATATAAATTGTGAATGCTGCCATCCACATGTCAATATTTGAATGAACTGTCAACATTTTTACTAGTTTCATGTCCTCCTCTTTGTTCCAGGGCTACCTATCTAGTAGTTTAAAGACATCAACATACTTACTATCCCAATCTATTCTTTACTGGTAGTCAACAAATTACCTGCAAAGGGAGCTGCTATTGCCAAGTGTAACAATTATGCAATCTCTGCTTTCTCCTGCCTCATCTTGTCAGGGTTCTCTGTCCCAAACCCACCCTCTGTTGTCTCCAGTATTAACCTTTCCCTCCAACTGTAGTTCCCACTGTCTAGTAGGTACTACTTACTGCTCCCTGCTTACATATTCCATGCCTTACTTTCCAGGTCCTCAACCTGTGTAGGCCAATTTTGTTGCTCCTCCATTCAAACTATATATATATATATATATATATATATATATATATATATATATATATATATATATATATATATATATAATCTTTTCCAAAATGTTATCCTATGGATTTCCTAATTCCATCTGGAAGTTCTCAAACGGGCACTCCTCACTTGCCCTAATTCTTTTTATCACCCCTTCTATTTATATTCCACTGTTTCCCACTCTCATCTATTCCTTCACTCTCCCTCATTGCCTACTTGTCCCCTATATACTGAAGGTCGATGCCCGTAAACTGGGTTTGAGGGCAGTCTGTCCACCTTGACCTTTTGCCACATGCATCCTGTTTCCCTGCACCATGAGCCCTTGACAACTGCCTCTTTATTGCCATTCATGTTTTCTGACTAATTCTGGCTGTATATAGCGTTATAGCTCATCATTCATCTCCCTTCTCTTTCTCTTCTCTACCATTCCCCTCGTGCTATCCATAGCAGAAAAATAATATTTATGTATTGTACTTAATTAAAATCATACAATCAAATTATTAACAGAAGGGGAAGGGAGCACACTGCCTGGCATCCCACCACTCAGTTCACTCAGATGCATTATGGTAAATGCAATGCATGGTAATAGTTACTTCAGTGAAAGTCTTTTAGTTTTCGCCATTGTTGGAGCAGCCACTGCTGTATATCTCTAGACATGTTTGAACTTCAGTATAGTTGTCCTTATTCAGTAGAGAGTGACAAGTTGTTTAAAGGTGCTGGCAATGTAAATGCTGCTTGCAGTCTTTTCAGCTCTCTGTACCACCCACTGAATGCAAGTGCACCAACCAGAGCTCATCACCTCAATGGAGCCTTATCAAATAAAGGGAAAAAGGAGCACACTGCCTCACATTCCAGCATCAGTGCATTCATATGCATTATGGTAAATGCAGTGCATGATAACACTTAATTCAGTAAAAGTCTTTAGTTTTCACCTCTGTTGGTGCAGCCAGTGCTGTTTATTTCCAAACGTGTGTTTTAGATAGTTATCCTTCATCACTACAGTGTAACAAGTTGTGTTTTAGGTTCTGGAAATGTGGCTCACAATGTTCTCAGGTCTCTGTATGACTCCCTGAGCAGAGGTGCATCAAAAAGAGCTTGTTGGTGCATAAGTTTAAAGGAGCTTAATCAAGCCAAGTGAGAAGGGAGCACACTGCCTGCCATCCCAGCACTTAGCTCACTCAGATGAATTATGGTAAATGCAGTGCATAGTAACACTTACTTAGTAGAAGCCTTTTAGCTTTCACTATTTTTGTTGTAGCCAATGCTGTGTATTTCCAGACATATGCATCAGTATAGTTGTCCTTCATCACTAGCGAGTAACATGTTGTTTTAGAGGTGCTGGAAATGCTTCAAAGCTCTCAGTACTGCTGACTCAGTGCAGGTTCATCAACCAGAGCTCATCAGCTTAATAGAGCCTTATCAAATAAAACATTTTTGTATTGCTGTTGAAGAGATGTAAGTTCTAAAACAAGATTGCCATTGTAATTTGCACAATTTATCTTTTCGGTTTTATTTGTAAGCTCTCACTTCTTGTGGCAAAGTTTCAGTGTGTACCACACATTTTAGTTTTCTCTTTAGAATTTGAAAGTTGTTTTTACTATTATCTGTTAAATGGGTTCTACCCCATAATATGGGATCACACAGTGCTTTATTCCCTGACCTGGAATAAAGAAATATATAAGGTCTGACGATTTAATTGGTATTCATTTTTTCAGCTGCATTCTATGTTTGATGACAGTCTACTTCTATAATGGTGTCAAGAGGTTTCATAAATAGAATTACATGATCTTTAGTGACCAATGGCCTAGTTTGCTCAAATAGTTGCTTTCTAACAGATGTTTTTCTTCAAGCTGAAACAATTCACAAATTCAGTTAAAGTAATTTTGTAATCTAGCACCCTCTTTCTTGTTTCTACAGTATGCATAGTTGATATTGAAATGTCCTTGTCTAAGTGACCAGTAAATCATTCTTAAGTTCATAATAAATGTTGACTATAGTAACACGTTTCTCAATAGTTCTTTTCCTTGTAGTAAGCTGGCTTGCTTTTGGATGATCCATAATTGCCTTTTTTATTGAATTGTGTCTTTCTCTGCACCTGAGGAAATAAGGCTGAGACTGAAATCCCCCAAAATGTACTACCACTTCAGTTGTTTGTTTGTGTTAAGGTCCATAGCAATGTAATAAAGGCAGCAATTTCTGTTTCTTGTTTTCACCTTCTGGTTGTAAATATACATTTAATAAGATTACTAGAAATGAATACTAACACAAGTTTTTGAAAGTTTAACTTTGGTTTGTAATAACCATGTTAGTACTGTATCAATTATCACTAGCTTTAATTGGAGTTTGGTGCTGGTTGTCACATGAATATGCTTCATGAGCATAAAGTATACATTTATGAAATTAAAATTTTCCATTATCCCTTTTATTTCTGGTGTTTTGAGTTTGGTATTTACTTTTGTGACTCCTTAGTAGTTTTTTCCAGTTTGACTGAATATAGGTTGGTAATGTTCTGGTTTTGTTAATGATACTGAGATGGTCCATATTTCAAATATGTATCTGTTAGCTAGGAATTTGTCGAAGTCAATTTTGTTGTTTAATTTTTTTTTGCATATATCTCAGGGCAAAAATGACACATTCTCTATTAAGTTGTTAGAAGAATAATTTGGTTGAAAAGAGAGCCTAGGAGTTTCATGTTGCCATTGTTTAAGAGATCATGTGATCCTCTAGATATATATTGAGGTGTCAAATTGGCTATTAATCAAGCAGCATAAATTTTAGCAGGATTGCCCATTTGACTACGTGAATTGTCTGAAATCGAATTCTAGATAGAGATTGCACCAGGAATAAGATTACTTAAGTGGCTTTGTGTATCAGGTGCCTATTTTGGTGACTTAACGTGTTTTGATTATTTGCAAGATCTAGTTATGTTTTCTCTTTTGCTTTATCTATGGTTGAATGAAATTCAAAGTAAGTAACATCCACCAGTCCAGTTTTTATCAAAGTAAGTAACATCCACCAGTCAAGTTTTGATTCCTCAAATCCAGCAATTTAATAAGTAAGAGTTGTAGTTAATGATCTGGGATATTTTTAGAAAGAGCTAAGAACTAGGGGGCTTATTTAAGAAAAGTGCTACTTTTCTTGTGCCCCTTAGCGCCCCCCTAACTTCACCATGTGTGGACCATATTTAAAATACGACACACCATGGCAGTAGTTAGGGGACTAGCATCATCATTTTTTATGCTAGTCTGGAGCTTTGCAGGTTTAGCGTAAAAAATGTTGATGCTAATCCTGCAAAGCCCAATGAGGCCCATTGTAATCAATGCTGTGCCTCCTTTTAACACCTGCTCTGAGCAGATGTTAAAAGTGCCAAAAAACAGGGGAGCGCCCCCTTTGCATACATTATGCCTGTCGCAAGATTAATGTAGCGGAAAGGGTTCCAAAGTGGTGCAGTGCATGCATGCCAGGGATTGTGGCCTCTTTGGGTCACATTAGCGTTAAGAAAATTGTCTAATATGGCGCAAAGAGGCCCTAGGGGCTCCTCAATATGGCACTAGATTTGGATTGATAGACATTGATTTATATTAATCTACTGTAGGTCATCAAGGATTTCAGTTCTAACTAGACTCAAACTTAAGACCTTGATTTAAATTGTATCAATACATTGAAAATGTTATCATGTAGACAGAACCTTTTTATTTTTTGATAAAAGTGATGTTGAAATTTGTCTGATTTTTCCCTAGTATTTAGCTGATCTCCTTTTCTTTTGTAGTTTGAATCAGAGATTTCATGTCCATGAGACTGCTTTCACTAAGCAACATATACAAAATAATTTTAAATGGTATAATTCATTTTCAATTACCAAGATCTTGTTCTGTAATAACTTTAATTGTCTATTCATTGTCAGACAATTGTTTTCTGGTTGGTGTTTTCCATCATAAAAATTGAGTAGTTATGTGGTTGGTTTGATTTTATGGGTTGTGCTATTTTCTCTTGCCCTTAAGCATTTATTATTCTGTTGTGATTTATCGTTTTTTCTTACAAATATATAAGGCAAAATGAGAGTTGTCTTCCAGGATCTTTACAGTCTTGCTATTCTATATATTTTAGTAGACATACTTCCACTGATTTACTGGATTGCCTCAACTTCATTACACTGATAGATTGGCAATTTAGTTCGTTATTACTGATGAATTTTGTATATGTGTGTGCTTGGTGCCATCTAAATGAATAGCTGCACATGTGATGATTTCATTAGCTTCCATACATTTTGATGTCTTTGGGTATGTGTCTATTGTTGTCTGTTTCTTTTTTAAGGCATATTACATTGTCTTTATCATAACTGGTAGGTTTGATAGTGTGTCTAATGAAGGAGAGTGTGCACCCTAAATATTGAAACAATTTCTAACAGAACTCTTGTCAGTCAAAAGAATTCAGACTAGCAGCTCCCCTATTGTGAAGATTATGGCAGCATTAAAGTTTTGTGCAATTGACTCCTTGACTCCTTTCAGTGTACTGTTATAGATTTCAATGGGATGCCTTTGCAAACGTTTCCAGCTGTCCTCAGTCAGGTCCTGGATTTTGTGCTCAGATGTATGAATGAGTGCAACCAATTTCCAACAAATAATGCTAAGATTTTGGAGGCATACCACAATGCTGTTGGTGCCATGGTTAGAGCCTACATTGCACTGAAGCCAACTCATGACGGAGAGCAAGTGCACTGCAGTAGGAAGCATTTCCAATCCATCAACATGCAGGTGGTTTGCACTGCTGATCAATAAACCTGTGGTGTATGTCCAAGATTTCCAGGCACCACCCATGAATTTTGAGTGCTACCAACACTTCTATATAGCAACAAATGGCTGACTTTGCACAAAGGTGTGCATGGCTTTTTGGTAAGTGTTGTTGTGGTGTTGGTTTGGAAGGCTGGACCTTACAGGCATTATTTTACTTACATTTGCTTTTGTGATTCTATTTTATAAGGGACTTGGCTTATTCTATTCTAACTACTGATGGCTTTTAACATCACTGTGAAACATAGCAATGCCAGCAGAAGTCTGCTTCAGTGAGGCCTAGTGCGAACCAGTGGAGTGGACTTTTGGGCTTCTGATTGCCCGGTTGTGGTGCCTAGACAAATCTGGAGGGGCCCTCCTCTACTCTCCTGGGAAGTGACTAGAAGATTGTTGTATTATGATTTAAACTGCACAAAATTGCCCTACAAAGAAACATCCCATTTATCCTTGATGATGATTATGAGAGGAAGCCTCATGGGGGTGCTGGTGAGATGCATCAGCAGGATGACAGTGAAGTGGATGAAGAGAGCAACCTTAGGTGTGAAATCATAGAAAACATCTTTGTCAGATGGTAAATGTTTAAACCAAATTCAATATGTACATATCCTCTTTTAGAATGTATTGCAATAATCAAAACATCATTTTCACGTTCTTTTGGGGCTTCATATTAAAAAATCTGTTCATTTGCATTAAACCTTCATGCACATAGATTAATGTATCTAAGTGTGACATAAATATGGGTATGATATGTCAGACTGCATGTCTTACAGCTCATATTTGTTTTTCAAGAGCAAAAAACTGGAAAATTAAGGAGTTCCTCACAAACATCTTAATATGCCTGAATAATCTTTCCTAGGTTATGTCATATTGTCATCTGCTGGAGCATTAGCAAGTCAACTGTGGGCATTTTTGAGTATTGGCACAGAGACTGGTAATGGAGAGATCCGCATTCAGATTGCCTGAACATTTGTGGGACATGTTTGAGAATAATACTGATACACTTTTTCTATGTGCTATAATTGTTCTTGGTGAGGTTTCTGTAGCAAATCTGTGGAAATATATCATCTTGTGTGACCAAATCTGATCATAATATAGGTGTAAAACATGAGGACATGCCCAAAGTGCGACTTACGACTCCTATCACATTTCTGCCTCAGAAGGAGCTGTGGGCTGCAGTTACCAGCCCTCCCAGTGGCAGGAAGGCCATCCATGTATTGTTTGTGCACCGGAAGGTGTTTAATTAGCTTGCATTATCCCCACAGCATGTGATGTACTTCTGCCTCAGAGGGGGACGTGGACTACAGCTACCAGCACAACCAGAGACAGGGAGGCTGTCCCTGTCCTTTTTTTCATGTCTGGAGGTGTTTAATTAGCCTGCATTACCACCTGCAGCGCAGGACGCACCTAGGCGTGTGCATGGGCAAAGACTGGGCTAAGAGTGGGCCAGTATGCACTTTTAGAGCCTGGAAGAAGCTGGACTGGGCCACTCTTCTTGGTTCCTTGTATCAACACTAAGAGTAAGCTATACTCTGCTCTTGGGAGAGTGGGAATGGAAGACCCAAACATGTTTCTCAAATTAGTCCATCTATCACTAATTATCTCACCTGCATAATGGGTGCAATTACCACTGATATTGACTTCATAAAGGAACATATAGATCTAATCCAGTGGCAATCCCTGGCATAACTTTGCCCAACATGGAAGGCTGTGAGAAATCACCACAGGAAATCGCTTCCTTACCTGTGAGTGGGTTACTGCAGTTATTGGGAAGAATGTCTGTGACACCTAGAACCCCTGTGTTAGTACTGAACTCCAGTTGGAAGCCATTGAATAATGTACCTCATCTAACAATCCCCTTTCTCTTAAAAGGAAAAGAAAGGACATGCATGTTAAGGCAGTCAATACCATGGGGAGACATAACTTTGGTGGGTGACTCGCTCAACAGGATGTGTATGGGGAACCTCACCTATGACCCTAACAGAGGAGGACACTGTACAACCACCCTTAGTACACCCAGGTCAGCCTTCATGTTCTACTTCACTGTATAACCTTTGTACTAGTTTAAAAAAAAAATGGGATAGCAAATTACAGACATTTTGTGAAGAGATACAGGGGTGCTTGGATAGCGTCAAAGCTAAACTTAATCTTAGCGCTGAAAATGTGCAGGTGGGCCAGAGAAAAGGGGCCTTGATATCATTAATAAATGGTACACTACATAGAGCACACACTCAAAACATTGAAGCTTATGCTAGGCCTATTTTGTTAGCAGAGGGTGATAGGCAGCAGGAAGTCACACTGAGCTCCAAAAGTAATGGTTGCTCTGATCGACCCCTATCTGCTTATGACAAAGTATGTAGGAAGGAGTCAACCTCTTAAACCCCTGATACCCATTTGCACTTACTCCCTGCATGTACCTCTTATGTCATGGCTTTGAGGAATGTACTGGCTCAGGCCAACTGGAAGTATGAGCAGATTCCAGACTTGAAAGCTAAACCGGCTCATTAAAAATTCAGGGTGGAGGGATGACTTGCAAACTGAGATCTTTCTAGTTAGAAGAGTTAAGCGTGTTGGGCACTGTGAGGGTAATTAAGCCATTGTGTACTGGTTAATTTTAGTAAAGCTAGGTTGATGACACTTCTTTTAAATTGACTGTGCCATATGTGTTTGAGTGCAAGGGGTATATAGGCCCTCCCCTTGGGGTTCTTCTATAAACCTCCCAGCCACAATTGTGCAGTCCCAATTTATAAGAATCTGAGGGTTGGGGATAAGATTTGCTTAGGAGACCCTAGCGTTACAAAACACCATTGTTTTGAGGTCCTAAACTCAATAGAGGATCTAGATTGACTGAACCCTGACAGGGTGGTACTGTAAAATATAATGGGAGAACTGATTCAACCATCAGTGTGGTTTTGTTAAATGTGTCTCATAGACAGGAGGGATTTTTTAGTACTGCAGATGCTGTTTTATACCCTCTCCAAAGCACAAGACCACATAGGGATGGTGCCTTTCCCATCCTCTCCTGAAGCATCATGAGTTTGTGTACTAAACTTGACAACTGAATTTGGTTAAGCCAAGTGAGAAAATATGATCTAATATGCTTACAGGAAACCTGGCTTGTGGAGTGGCGTATTGAGACTTGAGTGACCCACCCTGCACAGTATATAGAGGGGCCCCCACTCTTGAATCTCTCAGTGTGTCTCAGGGCTGAATACTGTGCTAAGGGGTCCCCCTGGAGCTTAGGGTGACCCTACACCACGGGGGCTGCAGGGGTCTTTGTTTCACCACTGCACTTGCGTCTCCTACTATGGTGGATAGCTTCCTCATTTATTGCAGCCCCAACATCCCTTCATCAGCCAGAAGGGCAAGAGGGGGATTGGTGTTGTTGATATGACTTACTTACCATGTCGAAGGTTGAGCAAATACATACTAACAGGTGATTTCAAATCTTTCACTTATCCAGTGTGGGCAGTAAAAGTGCTCTGCTAATTAACTAATATTACAACATATTTGGCCAAAAACAGACAGATGTGGGTAGCAATCTAGATATGTCTCTATCTAGGGTCCTCTCAAGTGTAAATTATGAGTGCTCTGTTTTATGGGCAGGTGATTTTAATAATAAACTCTGTGACTTCACTGATATCTCTGTAGGTGGCTTAACTAACAAGAATGGTGACCCCATTACTCACTTTAGTCACACCCCTTATGGAGAAATCCTTAATGTGATTCTTTTGAAACATCATCTTCTGTTTACATTGGATTTACTCCCTAGATACCAGCCTATTGTTCTGACCTTTTATGGGAATAGTAAGTGCAGCACCATTTACTATATTCTAATCACAAGTAACCTTCATTCCTGAGGATTTCTCACTAGTAAGCAGTTGAGCAAGTGTTCAGAGCATAATATTCCTAGTGCTGAATCTGGATATAGTAAAGTCTCATTCCCATGATCTTGGGGAACTAGTTAACATAGCCAATTCTGGGGTCAGTTTAAAATGTGAAAATATAAATCCAGAGCCTTTCTTACCAGAACTAATCCAGAGTGAGGAAACATTTGTTTCTACTTGCTTCTCCATTGGTGAGGCACCTGCATTGATTATAAATGGGTTTATTTCTTTGTGTCAGAAGCTGTCTAAATCTCTTCTCGTAAAGAAGGGGAAGAAGGGCCCCAAACTGTGTGGTGTACTGCTGCACACTGCAATCTCAAAAATGCACTTAGGGTGCCCCAGAGAGACAAAACCTTAGTTAAACTTGCGAGAAAGAAGTATAAGGAAGCCCTAATCTGTAGGAAGACTGAAATTCAAAAGTCAGCTTGGGATGAATTAGAAGTTGCAGTTCAGGTAAATGACCAATCCCAATTTTGGACAGTGGTTAACCATCCTTTTTTCTAAATCAAATTTCCCTAAAATTGAATGTCTAGTGTCAGCTGATTCTTGGGCTCACATTTTACAAATCCTTTTGATCAAAAAATCAACCTGGATCTGCCCTAGAAGTGATTCAGGAATCCAATAGCATGGCAGTTCCATCTATAAGCTTGAACCCCACCCATAGACCTAAAGGCTGGTACCCTTGCTATTAGAAAGCGTTTGGCACATAAAGTTCCAGGCACTGATGGAGTCCCTATGGACTTGTTGATAGCAAACATAGATTTCTGGGCCCTTCTGATCACCAATGTTTTTCGTGTCACTGTTAGAGGCCCTATACGTCCCTTCTGGAAGGAAGCAGTCATTGTACCTATTTTTAGAAAAGGAAAGAGGACTGATCCAAGCTGCTACAGACCTAGTGCCCTACTGGCCTCTACCTCCAAATAACTAGGGCAGGTCCTCCTTTCACATTTAGAGCCTGAGCCATATCTAATAACATCATGTAAATGGTCCAATATGGCTTCCATCCAGGAGCTGGCATGGTGAAGCAAGTCTTAAACTATCAGTTTTAGTGGGGAAATATGTCAACGCCAGGGGAGGTGCTTTACATTTGCCTCTCATGGACCTCTCCTGTGCTTTTGACAATGTTAACTGCTCCAAACGTTGGACCTTACTGGACTCTATGGGGGTGGCAACGGCATTAGTGGACATTGTCAAGAGGATTCATATTAATACATCTATAAAAATCTGCTATGGACCAAATGGGGGCACTGTACTCCTTAAATAATTTCTAAAAGAGAGGTGTGGCAAGGTTGTATACTGACCCCATTCCTCTTCCTCCTTGATATGAATGGCCTGAAGCAACACCTGGTGAAAGAAGGGAAGGCAAGCCCCAAATAAGTTCTCATCTAGTCCATTGTCTTCTGTGTGCAGATGATGCTGTCCTTCGTGCGCAAACAGCAAACTCCTGGAATCTTTCACTTTATTCATGTTGTAGCTAAATTTAAGGATCAATTTCTTAAAATCTTTTACAATAGTCATGGGCCCAAAAAAGACAAAGGGCCTGATTACAACTTTGGAGGAGGTGTTAATCCGTCCCAAAAGTGACGGTAAAGTGACGGATATACCACCAGCCGTATTACGAGTTCCATAGGATATAATGGACTCGTAATACGGCTGGTGGTATATCCGTCACTTTACCGTCAGTTTTGGGACGGATTAACACCTCCTCCAAAGTTGTAATCAGGCCCAATGCGCCTGATGACGAGTTTGGCGGTCAGAAAACCTGACCACCAGGCCCATGCTGAGGAAACTGCACAGAGCTGGAGATCTCCCCACCTCCCTATTAGGAGATTTCCACTGGGCTGACCGGCAAAAACCAAAGCTTTTGCTGGTCTGCCCAGTGGAAAACGTGCAGTGAAATTGAACTCGCCTCACCATGGAGCCAAGTCCAGTGCCGTCACAGGGGGCCTCCCTAGCACCTCGGAATGTGCACTGTCTGCTGAACAGACAGACTTCAGTGTTGCCTTCGCCAATTACAACCAAGACCGCTGTTAGCCTGTTAGGATCAGAGATACTGGTGGAGATGGTGGTCTTTTGGCAGACCGACTGCCAGGGTTGTAATGTGGCATGCCGACTACCACAGCTGGACCTTAATCTAGGGCACACATGGTTGGAGGGGCTAAGATCCATAAAGTACCCATCTTTAACTATCTGGGTATTCCTTTCAATAGTACTTTAAATTGGGCCTACCTAGTTACAGTCAGAGCTCAACAATTCCAGCATACGATTGAAGCACTATTTCAATTTGCATCCAGGTTAAGTCCAAAGTCAGTTAACAAAATGCTTTTAATCTACAAAAGTAAATGTGCCCCAATAGGATTGCATAGCTGCAGATCTTAGAAAATACATTTCTGACTCATATTTTAACTATCCCAAACTCTGTAGCCCCTTATATTGGTAATAAGGAATTAGGCCTAAAACACACAGGAATTAGGCCTAAAACATTTCCGAGGAAATGTCAGAGAGCAGACCTGCACCACATTTGTCAGCACCGTACTCCAACATTTCAAAAACACAGTGATGCACCAGATTTACAACAATATGATGTACCCCTGTGTTTTCACCACTGCTGGTGCTAAAATTGTCTACCTTACGCCAGCGCATGCACCCTTGCACCATAGTGCAAGGGAGTCTGCGTTGCAGGAAAATATTGTTTATGTGCTGGAAGGTGTCCCTTCCTACACATAAACAATCAACAATGCCAATTTGTTACTTCTATGTGTGCTGCAGAAGTTGCAAATCGTTATCTTTTGAAGATTTTTAAATTAAAAACCATTAATGGTTGTTTGAAATGGAGTCTTTGGTTGGAAGTCAGGTTACCCCACTCCTCCCTCCACTGTAGCTCAGATGGCTCATCAGGATATGCAGGCTACACCCCAGCTCCCTTTGTGTCGCTGTCTAGAGGAGATTCACAACAGCCCAACTTTTAGTCTGACCCAGACAATCACAGAATGGTTAAAGCAGGAAAAGTCCTTCTTACTAAAAGTGGCATTTTCAAACTAACCATTTACAAACTAACTTCACTGAAAGATGTATTTTTAAATTGTGAGTTCAGAGACATCAAACCCCAAATTTCTATCTGCTCTCAAAGGGACTCTGCATGTTAAGAATATTAAAAGGCAGCCCACATGTTAACCTATGAGAGAGATAGGTCTTGCAACAGTGAAAAACAAATTTGGCAGTATTTCACTGTTAAGACTTGTAAAGCACATCAGTACGTGTCCCACCTTTAACACACACTGCACTCTGCCCATGGGGCTACCTAGGGCCTACCGTAGGGGTGCCTTACATGTATAAAAAGTAAATTTTTACTCACAAACAGTGCAGTGGCAGGTCTGAGCCGTGTTTACAGGGCGACTAATGTAGGTGGAACAACTAGTGTTGCAGACCCAATAGTAGCATTTCATTTGCAGACCCTGGGCACCTCTAGTGCACTTTACTTAGGACCTACTAGTAAATCAAATATGCCAATCATGGGAAAGCCAATTACACATATAATTTGCACAGGAGCACTTGCGCTTTAGCACTAGTCAGCAGTGGTAAAGTGCCCAGAGTGCCAAAAACAGCAAAAACAGAGTCCATCACAGTCACAACATGGGAAGCGAAGGCAAAAAGACAGGGGAGACCACACCAAGGATGCCAGGTCTAACAATGGTGTTTTGCTCTTTCTATGTGTACTACAGAATCAATGCAGCACACATAGAAAAAGCAAAAAAGAGGAGAAATACAAGTATTTCTCCTCCTTGCGCAAGTCTAACTGTATTGGCTTTAGGTTTTGGTGCTGCCTCAGGTTTATGATTTCTCATATATCTGGGGCAGTGTCAAAAGCAATATGTGTTGCATGCTCCTCTGCCACAGAAAACTGCCTTGGGGGGCCCATATTTACAGGATGGCATTAAGCGTAAAATGTAAATATGGAAAAGGGCACAGCGCCACCGGAGTGTCACTGAAAATCATGCTCTAGTATCACCAGGGGCTTGTAAATGCGCCCCATAGTAGGCCTAGTCTAACTTTCCTCATTATGTTAATGGATTAAAGTTTAGTCCTCGCCAGAAGCTGCCCTGTATAGGCTTATTATGGAAGACTGTTTAGCACTGGATGGCGTACACAAGATTTTGTGGATGAAATATATTAAGTATATGTTTGAGCAGCTGGGTATTAAAGATTTTGGGCCATATTTATACTTTTTGACGCACAACTGCGCCAACGCAGTTGTGCGTCAAAAATGTTAACGCCGGCTAACGCCATTCCAAAGCGCCATGCGGGCGCCTTATTTATGGAATGACGTTAGCCGGCGGAGCTGACTGGTGTGCGTCAAAAAAAATTACCCACACCAGGCAGCGCCGGCGTAGGGGAAAATGGAGCTTGGGCGTCAAAAAATGGGGCAAGTCGGTCTGAGGCAAAAAATCTGCCTCAACCCGATTTGCGCCATTTTTTTTTACTCCCACCCTCCATTGACATGACTCCTGTTTTAGCAAAGACAGGAGTTATGCCCCCTTGCCCAATGGCCATGCCCAGGGGACTTCTGTCCCCTGGGCATGGTCATTGGGCATAGTGGCATGTAGGGGGGCACAAATCAGGCCCCCCTATGCCACAAATTTTTTTTAAAAAAATTACTTACCTGAACTTACCTCAAGTTCCCTGGGATGGGTCCCTCCATCCTTGGGTGTCCTGCTGGGGTGGGCAAGGGTGGCAGGGGGTGTCCCTGGGGGCATGGGAGGGCACCTCTGGGCTCCTTCCGAGCCCACAGGTCCCTTAACGCCTGCCCTGACCAGCCGCTAAAAAATTACGCAAAAGCGGCTGGACGTCATTTTTTTTGACCCGCCCACTCCCGTGCGCCATTTTTGCACGGGAATTTAAATAAGGCGCACATGCATTGGAGTCATTTTTTAGATGGGAACGCCTACCTTGCATATCATTAACGCAAGGTAGGTGTCCACGCTAAAAAATGACGCTAACTCCAAGATCTTTGGCGCTAGACGGGTCTAACGCCAAAGTATAAATATGGAGTTAGCTTTGCGTCGGATTTGCGTAAAAAAAAACGACGCAATTCCGGCGCAAACAGAGTATAAATATGCCCCTTTGATTCTAATTTTTCAATGATTACCACTTCCTCTAAGGAAAGGATTACAATTATTTTGTATCAGTATCTGTCCAGTATACGAGTTAATAGAAGCTCAAAAATTCAAACAGTTGTTTCCTTTTCACATTAGATTACTTCTACAGGCCCGGAGTCTTATCTTGTTTTATTGCATAATCTGCAACATAGGTTCTATCTAACAAGGCTGAACCAGGGTTTTAATCATGTTTTGTGTGCTATTCCTGTGGAAAGGGGCCTTGTTTTAGTACACTTTCAAAATGCTCCTGTGACAACATTACCTCACATTCCACGGAGCACTTTATGCTATTTTGTGCACTTCATAAAAGCCCATGCAAAGTGTTTTTATGCCCTATTTTAAAATCTGTGGACATCAGGCACCACCATTTGCCATTTATATTTCTACAGAAACTTGGCTCTGTTCAATTATGTATGGCTCTTTTGAACTACATCAGGTGTGCCTTGAATATTAGGCACAACGAAATGAATTGACCTGCATTGGTGCAGTTTTCGTATGATGTGACTATATGCTTTTATTTAGGTTTGAGAATTTTTATAAAGTTTTTATGATGTGGCTATTTATTTATTGCCTTTTTGGTCTAAATTAGACCAAAATAAAGAATTATCTGACTTCACCCCCATGGCTTTCATTTTGACAAGTGTTTGGAAACTTTGCTAATGAATCCATCTCGTTCAATGGTCTTTTTGTGCCACGAAATGTAGTATTAAACAAATAATTGAATACATCACTATAGCTGAACTGTTAAATACTGAGATGATTGGCATTTACCTTTTGATCTTTAAATATATGTTTAACCACAAAATGTGTCTTAGATTTTAGGATTTTTTTATGTAGTATTTATGTTTTCCAAACAATCATATGCATCAGTTTTAAAATTGATGTGAATGTTACAACAAACATTATTTTCATTCATGTTTTATTAATCCCAAAAAATAAACAAAAGTAATATTTCACGTTCTAAGAAATGGATTAACAAATATGTTATTTTGTAAAATAAAGATGAGCCAACAATTGCTTAGATTCCTTTCCCAGGCAATAGTCCAAGAATGGATGGTAAATGTGTGGATAGAAAGTGGATGCTGTAAACAGTGTAGACTGTGTTGTCAATTAAAAACACTGAATTTTATCAATGCATCTTTTGTGTTTGAATGGCTTTTAACAGTGCTATGTTCTTAAGATATAAAACATGATTTTTAAAACAGATGTAATAAGCAATGTACTGGTGTGATTCAAAGACAACTGTGTTGGGTGGCTGCCTTTGCCTCCACCAACCTCATTTTGTATAGTAGGTTCTATTTTGGACATACATAGTGATGTCGTAGCACTCCCTCTTTTAATCCATACTATCTTTTATTTTTTTCACAACAGAAAGTGAAGCGTGAGTGGGACAGCTGAAACGCTCTAATATTGAGACACAGGACACTGTGCAGTGATTTTGGTTGCCTTATAAATAAAGCACGCTAGCATAATTTCTATGTAGAGGAGGACACGTATGTGTTTGTTACTTGCTTTAATCAAAATGTATTCTGCCTGAAATTTCGAAGGAACAAGTGAAACATTATTATGTATGATGATAATGTGTGCAAACGCAGAATGTTACTTAGTAGATAAAATAGCATTAATTAATTCTGACTCCACTTTGCCATTCCTTAGCTTTCATTTATAGTACAAAATATTTCTGTTTGAGCTATATAATAAAATAAATCAACAAAAAGAATCATCCACAATGCAGTGATATGTAGTTTTCAAAGCCAGACGTGGAACATTATAGCCTTTGTTTACATGGAGTCATCTGTTCTAACTTCTACTACTGCAAAATACTTATTTTATACATTAGGATATACAGAAATATATGTGGTAAGTGAATTAGATTATAATGGGTAAATCATATGTTATCATGAGTGAATTGTTAGATGCAGATGTTACATTGCGCAGGGTTTGATTCGTGCTAAAAAATATTACTCCTCTATGAATGGGGTTTTAGTATGAGTTATGTCAAGGGAAAGGTGTAACAGAGTGATGAAATGTTAGACTGTTGCATGTGGTGAGTTATGAGAGACATTTAGTAAACCTCGCTGAATAGGTTTTCATTGGTGTAGATATTTGGGTTAGAGAATAGGAGTGTCACAGTGTGAAAAGGGTGAATTTGTGATGATAGAGAGCTAGTGTTTGTACTTTCCAATCCCCACTCCACCAATAATTCTCCTAATGTCTTCAGAGTGGAGTCTTCAGTGTAGAGTCTGAATAACATATGCTCCTTGCCAATGCATGAGGATGAAGGGG
Organism: Pleurodeles waltl; assembly: GCF_031143425.1. NCBI lineage: Eukaryota > Metazoa > Chordata > Amphibia > Caudata > Salamandridae > Pleurodeles > Pleurodeles waltl. The sequence continues at coordinate 399,169,696 of NC_090439.1, forward strand.
CTACTGGAGCCACCACCAGTACCCAGAGTCTCGTGGTAAGCCCTAGAAAGAGGGGAACAGTCCACCCCCTGCACATCACTCCACCTCTTACAGATATCCTCCTAAGATCTTCTGGTGTTAGAGACAGCATTCACCTGTGCCACTATTCTGTCCCATTTTTTTCCATCTCTTCCTCATGGTTGTTGCCTAGGACTAAGTTCTAAACAAGGGTGGCTCAAACCTAATTATTTCATTCACCACAACAGTTTACTAATTTTTGCAGAATTTGCGCTGCCTTCCCTCAGACATTTTGAAAGCCAACGGTGACGCAGATCCACTGTTGATGCTTTGTGGTATGAGTGGTAAATGGTTCCTGTAGTTTGAGGAGTGCCTTTTCTGCTGGAAGCTGTGGGGGTTGTTGATGTATTTAATTTGAGCAGGTACGAGTTAAGCAGGTTTGAGCATGTATGTAGTGATGTAAATGTCTAACATTGGAATCCCTGTCTGCATTTCCTGCCCTCCATCATGAGGGTTAGCCCTTCCCATTCTGATGGCAGACAACTCTTAAATATAGCAGATGGGTGTCTGCCATACCAGTACTGAAGGAGTTGTATTCGTCATCGGTGGACAGAAAGACCAACTACTTAGGTCTATGAACTCAAACTCTAAATATGGCAAACAGAAGTCCATCAGCCAGATGGATGAATCACTACTAAATGGATGGTCTCTCTGCTAAACTCTAATTCAAGCCCTGAGCTCGAGGGTCATTCTGGTCCTATTCACATTGTCGACTTTCCAGTGTTCAGTTGGCGATATGTATTTATCGAGAAAGACTTTTCAACATTGTGTTTTGGAATGCTTTTTCGTCTATCAAAAACTGAACAAAAAATGTTTTAGATGGAGATCAATTATATGCGAAAATACCAGAAACTAATGGTTGGGGCACAAACTCGGGATTTCTTATGGTAAGGGAACAAGTAATTGCACAATGTACAACATCAACCCTGTTGCTTCTTTAAGTCATTCAAAGCAGAGGGTCACGTCATGAGACTGAATTGCTGACCCAGCCACACAGCCCCTTTATGCAGCCACTAGGGATTCGATTGTCCTGGCAAAATCATTCAGACGCAGGTTCTTAATCGCATTGTCATTGGGAGATGCTCACTGGGTGCTTTATCAATTTCATGACCAAGGTCCAATCACAACTGCAGTGAGGACTCCACATATCTATTTCTAAAACATTGTAAAACTAAACATTTTTATTTGTATTTATTAATATTGGTTTTACTATGAGTTTGTGGTTTTTATTTTTGTAACCTTGTAACCTTGCAATGGTTTTTATTATTCAGGCAATACAATCTTTCTTATCAAACCACAAAGACTTTTTCCACAGGGTGCAGGCAGCACTGACTGCTGTTATCTCCTCAATATCAAATATGTTAACCACGTGAGTTACTGCATGGTCTGTAAAAAGCACAACAGTAAAAACATGAGGAGCAGACCAAAGCATCATTCTGAGTTCCTTCATAAGGACAATCCATTGCTTCAGAGAGCTCTGGCAGACCCCATGAATAAAAGTACCTGAAGACCCAGCTCCATCACTATTGAGGATTAAGGGTGCACTGACAGAGACATTAACATTGGTCTTCTGCTAAACAATGACCAAAATCTAGTATATCTTTTTAAGTGCAAAGTTCTCGTCCCCGACTGCAAAAAGTTGACGTTTACCTTTGTGAATCAGGCCCTGAAATGGGAGGTTAAACAGCCTGTGCAGCACCTCACCTGCTCATCAGGTATCCTTCAGCATGTACGACCTATACGTTACTGAGGCCTGTGACACAGATATATTAAATCTTTCACTTCTATGATAAATTCTGAAATAAAGTGACCTGAATTGAATGGACGTTCATACAACTTAGACCACAAACAGAGCTTTCCCCAAGTGCCTAGATATCAGGTTATGTATGTAGCTCATTTAATATTGAATATGTGATGGCTATTTATTTGATGCTGGAAATGTTCCTACTGGCTTAGCCAACAAATGCGCGCAAGGCGTCTACTCTGCGTTCTTTGATCTGTCTCACGAAGTCCCTTCAGTGAGCCCATAAGAAAACCTCAATTTCCCAACTCTGCAGGCTGATTTGATTTCTTTCATATTGTATTCATTTTGTTATATTCAATATTACTTCCTTTTTTTTATTGGTTCTAAAGTTCTCCCAAGTCTCCAGGTAATTTGACTTAGGACCACATTTTCATGAATGCAGCTGAAGTAGGGACAGTGCAAATTCAGTTTTACAATCATGATACGGGGGCACTTAGTCATTGATTTACTTAGGAGGCAAGGTTAACTTTGTTTCGTTCCCATAACTGACTTAGAGCAAGATATTGTTGATTAAATCAGTTTTTTTTTTCTTTTCGTTTGGGAACTGTAAGTTTACCGAAGGTTTACAGATAGTCATTTCCATTCATGAAAGTCATGCACTAGAAAAGTTAATTTTCCTACTTCAGGTGAGGCTGAGACAAAGGAGATAGTCTGTTCTTAGTGGAGGCATGGTGCGTTTTGTTACATTACCAAAAGACATTTAGACTGCATTAACATTATTTTATTTTGTGCTTTCATAAATTTTAATTGAGAAGATAGACGCCTAGATATGTTGGCGCAGCTGGAATCGTAATTAGTCAAGGTCATCCAAAATACTTTTAATGTTTCATAATTTTTTATTTTCAAATAGTGGGTTTGCAGAAAATTCTCAGAGTATCATGCAGACACAACTGAGGTATTTTTATACAAGTTCTTTCGTGTACATTTATAGGCAGGTTTTCTGCTGCAGTTCTGTAGCAGTGCTTGGTATTAAGTTGCTACCTTAATTTTGCACAGAATTCATTGCAAACATGCATAGGCAAAGCCAGTAGGTTTTACTTACTTATGGCATGTAAATGGGGGTGCATACGTCATTAAAACGTAAAACCTATTGCCTTTACTGGCATTTGTTTGCTCATCAACACTTTGGAGTGAGTGCGTCTGAAAAATTGATTCAAAATAAACAAGCATTAGCGAAAACTAATAAGTCCAGCATTAGTTGTGAGACGTTTGACTTTGTACATTTTTTATTGGTTTTATTACGGGTTTTGCAAAGCTTTCTTTTTTAGAACGCTGCGGGTTTGTCATTCTAAAAGCAAATATATTTTGAGTCTCAAAAAGCTTCCTTAGGCATATTAGCCCTTGCCACTAAAAAGAGCTATTTTGTGTAAATGTTCTTCTTGTGAAAGAGCAGAGTTCCCTCACTCACAGTAAAGTTATTCAATGGCTGAACTGGGCTGACCCATTGCCGCATGCTTTATACTGTTGTGGGTGGAAGACTAACGTGACTGACACAATAACAGATCAAATGATGATGAGGGCTCGCTGAAAGCCCCTAGAGGTATATGATACATATAAATATAGTCAAAAAAAGTCAAAAGGTGATAACTAACACCATATCTAAAGCTGATTCTTTGTTTTCTGTGTCAATCATTTTTCAGATGCATTTGTTGTTACGTAGTCTCCAGTGCTACCTGCTACTTGCTGGCTGATTTTAGATTTAAATAGTTCACCACTGGATTTGAAAGGAGGTGGAAAGACATTCCAAAGCAACCAGTGCAAAAAATGGAGACTAAAGGAATCCTGGGGTCTTATTCAGGATGTGACTGATAATATCACAAGGTAATGGCTGAAGGTCCCAAAGCTAAACAAGATAGTGGCTAAAGCAGGTGACCAAAAGGTCCTTAAAGTAATTATAGGATACAGCATGTTTGCCATCAATGTTTAGAGCACTGTACACATCAAACCTAAAAAGCACCTCCGTCCAAAATGAGGTTAAGTGAATAGATGTCTAGTACATGATAACTGTTAAAAACTAATGGAATAACGCAGTAAAACGTAAAAGATACAATGGTGGTTTCTACATTAGGGTTCTGGGGCTGCGCCCCTCTTATATTCCGTCATCTTTACTAAAACAAATATTAAATATATTGGTTTATTTACAGATACGATCTTAGATTATATCGCTAAATAGATGCATATATTTAAGTTTGTGCCTCCTGTCCGAGGCTGCCTGCCCCACCTTGCTCTCAACAAGGAGCCAAAAGTCCGGCAGAAGATCAACTTTCTGCAATGTGACACAGGGCTTACCTTTCTGAGTCCCTTCAGTTCCATGGCTGTCTATAGTGGTATCTACTGTAGGCTAGTGGCACTGCCAGCGTCACGGTTTCAGGTATTACAGGCTGTATCCCTGGATGAGGCCAGACATCTGTCACCCACAGGTAAAAATCCCACCCTTTCCCACTAGTTACAGGGTAGGCTTGGATGCAAGCCCCATAAGTGAGATTTAGCACTTTGTCTTCAGTAATGGCAAGTATTAAAATGCTAAAGCTAGTCATGCTGATCTCCCCACTATGACACCCCAGGCCGTGGCTGTAGGTCAATGCTCCCCTTCAAAATGGAGCTCCTGTATTTGTTCCCTGGTGAGGATGATCCAAACGACATGCAAGGCTTTTGCTCCTTGGCGAATCTGACACAAATATCAGAGTCAAGCACACATGGAGAAATCTGTGATTATGGTATCCTAATTAGTGAAATAACAGAAAAATGTTTTTAAAAAAACATAAAGTGCCTTATTACGACCTTGACGGAGGAGTTTCCTGCAGCACAAATGTAACTGATATTCCGTCTGCCGTATTACGATCTCCATTGAATATAATAAGATCATAATACTGCGGACGGGATATCCGCCACATTCGTGATGGAGGAAACCCCTCTGTAAAGGTCGTAATAAGGACCTATATGCTATATGCTATGAGTATGCATTTCTAGAAAGTGGCGTGCATGTTTAGTGATTATTAAAGGCCTGATTAATTTAGATGGATTTGCACAATGATTCTAAAATGTTTTGATTTTAAACACAGATGCTGTAGAATGCTTGATGTTTGCAGTTGCAAAAATTTAGGGGGCTGACTCTGCTATATGCATTAGAAAAGACATTAAAACATGTCCCCCTCGGGCTCTATAACCATGTTCTGAATATTAATGCCAAAACACAATTTATTTCTGAGCGATGAATGTTAAAAACATTAGCGTAATGCATGTCAGCGATTTAGTTCCTATTTCAAATGTTTTACTTAATGTTGCATTGCCCAAAAGTGTTAGCTATTCACATCATGATGAATTTCTGCATTTTTTGTGCATCTTATTACTCTTGAACAGTGCATATTGTGAACTGAGTCATACCAGATGTTTATGACGGGCCACAATTGAGAGCTCTGGTGCTGAGGATGAAGGCAGGGTGAGTTTCTCAAAGTACCTGCTAGTGCTTTGGCCTCTCTACAGGGCACACAGAACAATGGTTGCATATTCCAGTTGCAATCGAAATTTTGTATGTGAAGTGGGTACACAGTTGTCAAAGGCGAAAGTGAAACAAATTAAAGTGCTTGCATGTGAGTCAGTACAGTATAATTTGGGGCAATGAAGTGAAAAAGAGGGTGCATTCAGGAGAGAGTGAAAAGAGGATGCTGAAGAGAATAGAGAATAAGTTTCAAGATATGCAGATAGACAAGCTGTGGGGAGAAAAAGGGAATACATGTCTACATTAAGTGCACATAACTAAAGACATTAAGGGACTGCTTATGACTTTGGCGGTCGTAATGATCCGACTGCCAAACCTGCAGGGAGGAGGCTGCTGTCATACTGGCGGCCTCCCCCGTCAAATCACGATGTTTCCACCGGGGTGATCGGCCCCCGGTACTGTCTCTCCACCAGCCTTTTCACGGCAGGGACCCTGCCATGAGAAGGCTGGCAGAAAGAGGACTTGTGATCAGCATTGCAGCACTGAACTCAGCACCGCCATGTCTGACCATGACTCCAACTGCTGCCACCTCAACAGGATCCATGATCCTGGCAGTGGTGGCGGTCTGCCAGCAGTCCAACCACCAGGGTCATAATCTGCCCACCAGGAGTGTGGCAGTCCAACCACCACCGCTGGTTTGGCAGTCCTTGGACCGCCAAACTCATATTAGATCACTTTCTTATTTGCAGGTCTCAATAATGTTTAATTCACAGTCTCACAATTTCAGAATTGAAACATTTTCAGTGTTAATTATTTAAAAGAAAGTCATTGTTGTTACTCATTAATCTTAAACAGCTAACAATCATCAACAAAGCCAAAAGTCCTGTCAAGTTTTAGGTGTATGTCACTTGTTGCATTATATATATGGATGCAATAACAGAAATCTCAAAAATAAACTGAAGTACTGGTTGGGGGGAACACTACAGGAATCACAGAAATGCATTTTATAAGCTTAAGCCACATCCCTTTGATAGACCCCCCTTTTTTCATGCCACTTAAAGCCCTGTCTGCACAAGGTGCAAGCCACTGGGCACGCCCACACTTAAAAGATGCTTAATGTTGTTGTGTAGTCTAAGTGGCACACTATAGCAACTATTGAACATATTCATGAAGTATGATATGTGGCAGTTTTTAATATATTTAAATATTTCAAGACTACACTGTCACAATTGCTTTATAAACCTTCTTGCTTTCTCACTAAAATCTTTATCAAAATGTGCTTTAACATGCACCATTTATTAATATTTGTTCTATTTTTTCTCAGGTGTAGGACCCCCACCCAGAACCTCACATTTGCCCATTAAGCTTGCTCGCTCGCTACATAAAATGTAATCCCAAATTTTATGTCCCATCACTTTCAACTGTCATTAAATGTAACTTTAAGGAAATAAGGGTAGAGATAAGTAAAGGCAGCATACATGATGTATGTGTGTAATTTTTGTACACTGTCAAAGGTTTTATTACTTTCTAAGGTTCGTCTGCCAGCTAGAGATGTGGAGCAATTGCATGGATATTCTGGAAATCACATGGGTGGCGCTTTCATTCCATTCATTGAAATTAGAACTCTTCCTGTTAACATAAAGCTGTCCTGCATAATAATATTTGTAAATATAAACAGCAAAAAACTGTAAAACAGCATAACTATGGATTTTATGATACAATTGGCCACACTGATGTTTGGATAGACAGCAAGACATCCAGCTCATAGTGATCTGGTTATGGTGTACAATCATTGTGCCAGTGAGACAGGGTAGCTGTATTTGCCGACAGTATCATAGACAGTGCCAGAGTGCTTAAATGCATCTGTGATACCAGTGTGTAAATCTTTTCTGTATGAAACTTGAAAGGCAATTAACACAATTAATGGACAATAAACATACCTACCAAGTTACTAAAGAGATCCATGTGACGCAGAGTTATATATCTCCTGGAATCTAAATACCTAGGGCTGAATCTTATGTATGGGTTGCTCATGAATTTCCAAGATTGGTTCACAAAGAATATGCTGTAAATTACTCTTGGAGTACTCCTGGAATAAACAGAGAGTATCTCTGGCTTATTCCTGAAACAATTCAGTGATCTAGGAGTATTACAAATATACATCATGCCTACTCACAGAAATATGTTTGTGAAATAATTAAAAATTATTTTCTTTGAGAAGTTCTATCCTACTTCAGTCTTTTCTGTAACCTACTCATGTAGTTCAGGTATACGCCAGGCTTTCTCATGGAAGACGCTTAAAGAAGAACAAAAAAATGTTTTTCCATGAGTGTTCATGTCTTACTCCTGGAAACACATACGTAAAGCACATGTGAGTCTTGATGATAATATAGTGTAAAGTACAGAAAATGTTTTGTGACTCATTCTGGATGTACAGGTGCAATTCACATCCATGATAAGAGTATGTCACAACTACTCATAATAAATGCTTTGAGACATGACAAAAGTACATTCTGAAAATAATGGGTCCATTTTAGTTAGTTGCTTGGGCTCAGAGATAGCTTAACTTAGGCTTGTGACCTGTGCCCTTTTATCCAGTATTCATGCTCTGAATTTCTGTATTTAATTTTATTCATTTTATTATTGCTTCTTTAGTGGCATTGTTTTAATTGCATTATCAACTGCTATTCTGTGAAAGCGTCATTATCAGTGCTATGGATGACAAACTTTGCATCATGTTATTTCCTCAGAATTAAAAGAACAGAATGCGAGGCACACCGAATAATATTTTCTATTGCCTGCCCCAAAGCTGCATAAACAGTCCAGTGCTTAGAAACATACCTGCATCAGGCTACTGTGCACGAACATAAACATGTCCCCTATAAATACATCTTGTAGGACAAAGGGCATTAGAGGGGGTTCCAGACAGAATTTCCATCTATGCTGCATGCCGGTTTTCAGCCGACCTCAGCCTTTGTGTCTCCAAGGATCCTGATCTGGAGTCTAGTGGCCTGACCTTGTACCAAGGTAACAGGGATGGTGTGTGCTTCTCATGGACAATGTGTGGGCAGCTTTGGCTTACATTGCCATGCTCTCGCTCAAGGGCTAGGGATTAGTCTTTTAGGTAGGAACTGTATACTCATGTTATAACAATATGTTTGGGTTGTTCATATTTACATCTCCGATTTTCACAATTCTGATTTTGTTATTCCTCATTATCCTAATCATTGCAGCCCATGCTCTTTATCATAGATTGCAGTATTTTCAATAAATGAATTGAAAACTGTCCTTCATCTTTTTTCTTGCCTAGGTGTGTATAAGAGACTTCTATGTGGAGAGAAAAGGGTAAGGCTTGTTCTACTGAGATTTCCATCAGGGGTCTTTAGAGTTTCATGGACATGGCTGCCACAAATCACCTTTACCAGTTAGGTTTTGGTGAGGTGCTGCTAGTGATCTGGGAGGTTTGGGCTCACAGCTGCTGCCTAGTGTGGGAGTTACTCAGATGCCTACAATGCAGAGGTGCTGCTGCCCCAAATCCAGCAATCTTCTTGGAGTTTGAGAGTCCTTATGACAAAGCACATTTGAGTCTTGAGTATAATATAGTGTAAAGTACAGAAAATGTTATGTGAATCATTCTGGATATACAGGTGCAATTCACATTCATGATAATAGTATGTCATACTCATTGTAAATGCTTTGAGACATGCCAAAAGTACATTATGAAAATAGCCCTCATACATTAAAAACAAAATATTGACTTTCCACTTCTGTGCCTTACCATTCTGAATATTCTTACTATGAAAGTTTGCCATTGGATCTACTCTGTTTTCAGTGGCTGGCTAAGAGTGGAATAGTATGAGGAGAGGCATGGCCTCTCTCATAATGAAGGTTAACAGTCCACTCAGCTCAGTAAGTTTTCTAGTACATCTGCATGCTAAAAGACTGCAATAGTGCTATCTAGGTGTCGGTGAGTTTGATTGCATGGTGAGAGTGCCTTCCCGTCTCTGGGTTCAGATTGTGAGAAGAAACATGAGGACACTGCTCTTCTAATTGAACCGATTAGTAAGATGCCTTTAATCAGCTGCCCACTTTTAAAGCAGGATATCACATTGACTCTGTCATCAGTCATAATTTTATAGTCCTAATGGTTCTGTATACCTAATTACTTCCTTTATTTTAACTGACTGTATTGTAACAGTTTTAACCAATTGAATCAGTAAACATATTATTTACTTACTCACTGCTGTACAGCATAAATGTATGCAATATCCACAGCAGTTACATAACAAGTCTTGAGAAGACCAAGGGTAGCCTGAAACTTGTCACCAAGCCTCTTCTGAAATGCAGCAGGATCTAGAATTCAATCTAGAAGAAAGGGCATCCTTTCACCCTATTGCATCATGCCCGCTGTCCTGTACAGCATTGTAATGAATTGTAGACATGTCACTGCTAGCACAGTTTACACATACATCACCGCCTGGAGAAAATGAAGTCATGGGTTTAGTGTTGTTTATGTGTCTGTCCTTCTCCACTTACTGCTGCTCATACATGTTAGAATGTGTTTTAAATGTAGAGGCTCACCAGGCAACAGTGTACTTTCTGCTCTGTCATCTGTTGTAGTTAGCCCTCATCCTTTTCACGTATCACACTGATATAACCCTCCTGAGGAAGGCCATCTCTCGAGTGTGAAGTGCACTATTGTTTCCCACACAGTGCCCACATGTTGACACCTACAACTAGAGTCAGACCGGGACAAAAAATAGGCCCTACCACCAAAATTAAAGAAGTCCCCATTAGCAAAGCAGATAGCTAAAAAGTGGTAATATCGGGTAAATTAACAATAAACACCAGCCCACCTGGCCATAAAACTGGTCCACCACTGCTAAAAAGTGGCCCATGCACTAATCTGTTAAACTCGCCCATCGGGCACTGCCTGAAAGCCCCATAGACTGGCCCAACCCTGCCTACAGCCCATACACTCAGTGGTGCTGGAACAATTTTCAGATTGGGGTTGCTGCCATCAATGTTATATTTGTGAAGCCATAGGGGTTCTGAATAGAGTTTGTCCAGAGGTGTATTCTAGAGCACATTACCCTATATAAATGAATAAAACATGGTGCGCTAGGGTACTGTCTTTTACATACAGCACATTTTTTAATGAAACAGCCTCTAGAAATGACCATCGCACAAACTTTGCTGAAATCGAGTGTAAACACCAATGAATCACTTGCACATTGCACAAACAAAGTGTCTTAGATTGTTTTGATCTTATTAAAATCTTTATTTCCATCACACCTTGGAACTTTAAAAAACTATGGGTCTCATTTACAAGGCTCTAGTGGCACACTGTGGCACTGGAGCTTCATTTTGTTTCTTACACTCCAGTGGCACAGTGTGCTAATCCATATTTACAAGGCCACACAAAGCCACCCTGTGTGGCTTTTCATAGCCTTGTAAATATGGACCTCTTCCCCGCATAACACTGCATAAAAAGGGAGTCCAATGGGTGTTGCAAAACCGATGGAACCAGAAGGAATCTGATGCATTCCCAGATTTACAAGTCTGGTAATGCGTCAGATTCCTATGTTACTTCAGGGTGACACAACATGGAGAAATATCTTTATTTCTTCCCGCTTTTACATCTTTCTATGTGTGCAGCATTCTGCAGCACACATAGAAAGAGGAAAACACCTCTTGTGATTGTTTTTGTACAGGAAGGTGTCCCTTCCTGCACAAAAACAATCACCCCCGCAATGCAGGCATCCTTGTATTATGGTTCAAGGGTGCCTCCATTGGCGATGGGAAGCAATTAGTGCACCTGCACAGCGGGAGAGGACAGAAATACGTGGTATCTTGTAGATACAGCACATTTCTGCTCTTTCTCAGTGGCGCAGCCACAGGGTCTCGTAAATGAGGCCCGTGCACCTCATTTGAAGGTTTCATGCTGCTGGTATATTTTAAAATACATGTAAATTTCATATAGAGGTATTAAAATGTTGTATGTTATAAAACAGTTTACATCCTTCAGCATTTCCTTTCAGATGTCTTGTACTCCAGCAAAATTGTCACTTGGCTCACATTATAAAATTCCCTCATGTTACAATCAAGGTACAGAACATTAACCACCAATCTTCATTATAAACAAGCAGCAGTTTGTCAAAAGGCATTGTATGACATTTCACTTGACCTCTGTCATTGAAATCACAGCAAATGCAACAAGATGAAAAATAAACGTAAACACTCTTCCCCTACTTCTGCAAGGCTATTGTGGGGGTGCTGCATTACCTCCCACACCCCTGCGCCCCTGCCTACACCGCATTCTCCGTTCTAGAATTTATTTTTAGAAATGTTGCACACATAGTAACAATGTAGTTAATATAACTGGGTGACGTTGCTAGCTAGAATTGCGCAGAAGCTATTCTAAATTCATCAGAACAAAGAGTATTCTTAGTCTATGTGCTTGTCACTTAAAGGTGGTCCCATCTTGCAACAGGCCTCCGAGCATCATTGACATCCAGATCTCGCTGTAACAGTGAGAGGCTGCCCTCTCCTAGTACATGGCTTTTATACTGGTTTCCTAAGAGGCAGTATACTTTTGGTTGTTTTAAAATCGCCCAGGGACATAGCTTGACAACAGACACAACCAGGAACCCCAGAGCCCAACTGTCCAACATGTGGAGTAATCTAAGATATATGGAGGCAAAACTGCAGGTGAAGGATGGATTCCCATCTGACGCATATAGGCAATGGGATCTTCGCTCAGACTCCATGTCTTGCTAAAGCAGGGGTTGGCAACAGGTCGATCGCGCGGTAGCAGTAACCGCCATCCAGCTTCTGAGTAACTTGCACACGAAAGATGGTATCCTGCAACTGTCTACTTGCTACAACTGCACTTGAAAACACTGCATGCCCATTTCTGTGAGACCTGCGAAGTTGACAGTGTTGCAGACCCCCCTGTTCTGAACAGTTTTTTTCCTTATTTCTCTTTTTTGCTTTCTTTACTTCTGTCTTTCTTCTTCTCCTTTCTGTCTGTCTTTTGCTCTTTCATTCTCTTTCTTTTGTTCTTTCTTCTACTTGTTTTTTTACCATTTCGTTGTTCCCCCATCATTCTTGCTTTCTCTATCCATTTCTTGCTCTACTTATTTTATCCCTTTCTCCTTTATTTGTTTATTTGGTTCTTGTTTTCTTCCATCATTCTTCTCTGTTATTCTTTTACTTTGCATATTTTCTTTCCCTCGTCTATTGGTTTCTTTCTTACATAATTTTTTCTTTCTTTCTGTCCTTTATATCTCCCTTTAGATCTTTTTTCTTTCTTGCTTTCTCTCGTCTTTCTTTCTGCCTTGCTTATTCACGCATCCTTTACTTTTCTACTTCTCCCTTTTTCTTTTTCCACCCTATCATTTCTAGCTTTCTTTGTCAGTGTTGCTTTCTTTTACTCATTTTTACGATGTCTTTTATTCCCTTTTATTTCTCCACTTTCTTTTGTTCTGTCTCGTTCTATAATTGTTGCTTTCATCTCCTATTTCTCTTATGCTGTTTTCTCTCCTTTTCTTAGCCTCTTTTTATTTTCCACCGTTAAAATAGGGTTTAAAAAAAGTCCTGATTTTCTAATGTCTGTTTGCCAAATACTCATACAATACTCATACATATGGAAGATGATTAGTGCATTAAAATTAGGGCCATATTTATTACACTAATGTGGCGTTAGGGTGGCAATAACGCCACACCATATTTACAAAATGGAGCAATGCATACATTGCGCCACTTTGTAACCCCTTGCGCCACGTTATGCCTGCGCCAGGCATAATATATGAATGTGGGGGCGTTCCGGTGCTAAAGAGGCCGTACAAATGGTGCAAAGGAATCTATGAGATTCTTTTGCGTCATTTTTATCGGAACTTTTAATGTCTTCTCTTTGCAGGCGTTAAAAAGAGGCTCCCATTATATTCAATGGGCCTCTGGGTGCTTTGCAGGATTAGCGTCAAAATTGTTGACGCTAGTCCGCAAAGCACAGGACTTGCGTCTTAAATGTTGACGCTAGTCTGCCTAACTACAGCCATGGTGTGCCGTATTGTACGGCACAAACATGGTGGCGTTAGGGGGGGTGCAAGAAAAGTGGCACTGCACTAGGTGCAGCACTACTTTGCATAAATATGCCCCTTAGTGTTTTTGTAGGCAAACTTCACAGGGCAAAGTTTAAGAGGAAGGGGCAAAATGAGTTTTACCGTTTATGTACCAGGTGTAATGTTGTAATATTTAATGTTATGCTATGGTATGCTATGTTTTTTGGTATTCATTTAGTAAAGCATTGTGCTTTCCCACGCGTTGAAAGGTAAGCCTTTTGTATGCCATGGATGCTAATTTGCATCGCAGGAAAGAAAGAAGTAAAGAAAGCAAGCTACGGTGAGCTGAGCTGGCGTTGAGGATAATGGGGCTGGGTTCAAGGTGTGGTCCGAGCGGATGGCCATAATCTATCCCAAAAGATGGCTGTGGCACTGAGGATCAAAGTGCAAGGGAAAAGGTATTAAGCACAGAGGCGGTCATTCTGACTGCAGGGGTCGGCGCCCGCCATGCGGTTACCGCCGAATGGCCGCTCCGCGGTCAGGAGACCGCGGCGGCCATTCTGGCTTTCCCACTGGGCCGGCGGGCGACCGCCAAAAGGCCACCTGCCGGCCCAGCGGGAAAGCCCCTGCAACGAGGAAGCCGGCTCCGAATGGAGCCGGCGGAGTTGCAGGGGTGCGACGGGTGCAGTGGTACCCGTCGTGATTTTCACTGTCTGCAAAGCAGACAGTGAAAATCTGTATGGGGCCCTGTTAGGGGGCCCCTGCACTGCCCATGCCAGTGGCATGGGCAGTGCAGGGGCCCCCAGGGGCCCCATGACACCCGTTCCCGCCATCCTGGTTCTGGCGGTGAAAACCGCCAGAAACAGGCTGGCGGGAAGGGGGTCGGAATCCCCATGGCGGGGCCAGGGGAAAACCGCCGGGAAACTGCCGGTTCCCCTTTGCTGACCGCGGCGGTTGGCGGTGCTTCCGCTGCCCTCCGCCCTGGTGGTCAGAGACTGCCAGGGTTGGAATGAGGGCCAGAGTCTTGTCATAGGTCAATCACTGTTTCCGTAGAAACGTGGTTGGCCCTTATTTCACAATCAGCTTGACGTCATTATCAGTGCACTGGGGGAAGTTGCAGGTGCATTGCTTACCATGGTGAGTGCACTGGGAGAAGTTAGGGGTGCAGCGTTTCACACAATTGGTCAATATCAGTGGCTTTTTAGCACTTATGTAATAATCATAATGGTTTGTTTTTTTCATCTGGGATGTTATAGCCTGTTATATATAGCCTAGTGATTTGTGGCATGTCATGAAATGTTTTGCTAGTATGGATTAAAAAGATTTTAATGGATTAATACATACAAGAGTGATGTTTAATACAGTAAAATTATTTTTCACACCTGCAAGGTGGCCTGAGTTTTGAAGTGCTTTCATTTGTGAAAGTGACTTACTTTTCTTGGAGCCCGTGGCAGAATTTTTATAAATATATCTCTTACGCTTAGGGACATATTTAAGAAAAGTGGCGCTGCATACAGTTTAGTGCCCCTTTTTTTGCGCCCCTTAGCGTACCCCTAACGCCGTCATATGTACGCCATATTTAAAGTACGGTGCACCATGGTGGTAGTTAGGGGACTAGCGTCAGAATTTTTTCTGCTATTCTGGCGCTTTGCAGGGGTAGCGTCAAAAATTCCGACTTTAATCTTGCAAAGCACCCAGAGGCCCATTGTAACCAATTAAAGCCTCTTTTTAATGCCTGCCCTGAGCAGGCATTAAAAGTGCCGAAAAATATGGCACAAGGAAATCTCCTAGGTTTCCTTGCGACATTTTTTTGGCCCCTCTAATGGGGGAAGTCCCCCTTTGCATACATTATGCCTGGCGCAAAGGGTTACAAAGTGGCACAATGCATGCATTGCACCGCTTTGAAAATATTGTGCAGCGTCTTTGGCCTTCTAACCCTACATTAGCATAAAAAATGATGCGATTGTGGCACTGGAATAGCGCCAGGGGCTGTTAAATATGCCTGTTAGGGCCGGATTTAAGAAAAGTGGCGCTGCACCCAGTGCAGCGCGACTTTCCTTGCACCCCTTAGCACCCCCTTAACGCCACCATGTGGGTGCTGTATCTAAGACACGGCACACCATGGCAGTAGTTATGGAAACTAGCTTCAACATTTATAGTGATAGTTCGGTGCTTTGCAGGCCTAGTGTCAAAAATCCTTTAAAGCCCATTGAGGCCCATTGAAAACAATGATGTGCCTCCTTTTAACGCCTGCTCTGGGCAGGGGTTAAAAGTGGCAAAAAAATGACCATTTTTTCGCCCCCCGATGAGGGAACACCCCCTTTGCATACATTATGCCTGGTGCTGGCATAATGTAGCACAAAGGGTTACTAAGTGGAGCGATGCGTACATTGCGCCAGTTTGTAAATCTGGCACAGTGATATTTTGGCTTCGTTGGGCCACATTAGTGTAAAATAATGACACTAATGTGGCCCAAGGAGGCGCTAGGGGCTCTTAAATCATCCCCTTAGTTTTGTAGATGCCTGATTTACACTCGAAAATAGTGATTTTGCCCTTCAGAATCTATTTGACCTATTTTTGGATATGGCCTACTAAGTCTTTGCTTTAGCGAAATTGTTTGAAAGCTACTACCATAGCACATCACAACAAACTGAAATAATAACTTCATAATAACTTCGAACAGTAATTTTAATGACTGAAAGGAGCATGACACAGAAAAACTCATAAATCAAATTCATGTTAAAAAGAGCAAGAGAAGATTCAGCTTAAAAATGACAAATAGGACACAATTCCAAAAGCTGACATGATGTAGCATGAAAATTAGGAAAGGTTCATGGAAAGGAAAAATTCATTTCCTATGTGGAGTAGTCACAAATGCCCAAAGGCTCCTGAAAACAGATGTGGTATAATGCAATCATAATACTGAACTTCCTTTAATTGAAAGTAGAGTTTTTATTCTCACAACAAAAAACAGACCAAAACACAGACATTCTCAGACTGAATCACCCACATATCCAGTCTGCACTGCGAACATTCAATAATTTTATTTACAACAATCGATATTCAACTGTAAGCAAGTAAATATTTTAAAGCATTGGGTGAATTCTGAATATATTTTCATGAAATGTCTATGGCCCTCATTACAAGTTGAGCATTATCACATCTATAATAATGCGGCTCATAACTAACACTCAGGGGCCAATTTACAAAGGGTCTCACACTCGTGGCTGAGGCCCTGCAGTTGTGGCGGGGGTCCGCATTCCTGCCAGGACCTCCGCAATGAGAAACTGCAATGCGGAGGTCCCGTCAAGATTGTGGGGGTAAGAGTATGGGGCCCCGCCGTGAGTGAGCCACCCTGCCACGGCTGTGAGGACTTCGCCACGAGTGCAGAGGCCATTTGTGAATCATGCCCTCTGTATTAATCAGGTGAGATAATCCTCACCAGTCATGAGTTTTTGGAAAATAACATGCAGACCTTCGTTATAACTTCACTCAAATCTGCATTTTATATTTACCTAGTTTTTTTCAGCAGATATATTGTAGCAGGTTTGACTTGCCGATATTTAACACAACGCTCATAACTGATATGTGCAGTAACAGGAGTTATCACACATCAGAATCTATCTGCTCACTTGTTATGAGGGCCATAGGATGAGTCCTTTATAAACGTCTGGGGTCGGACTGGCCCTGACAGGCTGGCCGAACGGTAAGTGTGGGTTACCTGGGCTGGTTTTACTGTTGATTTCCCTGATATTTAAACAAACACTGCCTAAAGCAAGCTGAAATCCCTGCAGTCTTCCATACCCTCAGCTTGTCTTTTCAAGTTCAAAGCTGCCCCAATGTGCAAACATGGGCCACACTTTTAGCAAGCTAAGGGCTTGATTTAGACTTTGGCAGATAGCATACTCCATCACAAACATGATGGATATCCCAACCGCCCTATAACAAGAACATTATATCCTATGGCGCCTGTAATATGGCAAATTGGACATCTGCCATGTTTGTGAAAGAGTATCCCACCTGTTAAGGTCTAAATCAGAATGTAAGTCACTAATGGGAGCCACTTTTATTTTGGTGTCTGGGCCTCTTTTCTGTCCCTGTCCAACCCAGTAAACGTAATTTTCATTCTACTTGTGACAAGAAAGCCACCTGTGCTATCCCATAGAGATTCAGGCCCATATTTATACTTTTTGACGCACAACTGTGCCAAAATTTTACCGCCGGCTAACGCCATTCCAAAGCGCCATGCGGGCGCCTTATTTATTGAATGACGTTAGCCGGCGCTGCAGACTGGTGTGCGTCAAAAAAAATGACTCACACCAGGCAGCGCCGACGTAGGGGAAAATGGAGGTTGGGCGTAAAAAAATGGGGCAAGTCAGGTCTGAGGCAAAATTCAGGCCTCAACCCGATTTGCGCCATTGTTTTTGACGCCCAACCTCTATTGACATGACTCCTGTCTTAGCAAAGACAGGAGTCATGCCCCCTTGCCCAATGGCCATGCCCAGGGGACTTATGTCCCCTGGGCATGGTCATTGGGCATAGTGGCATGTAGGGGGGCCCAAATCTGGCCCCCCTATGACACTTAAAAAAATGGAAAAAAATACTTACCCCAACTTACCTCAACTTCCTTGGGATGGGTCCGTCCATCCTTGGGTGTCCTCCTGGGGTGGGCAAGGGTGGCAGGGGGCATGGGAGGGCACCTCTGGGCTCCTTCTGAGCCCACAGGTCCCTTAACGCCTGCCCTGACCCAGGCGTTAAAAAATGGCACCCATCAGGCTGGGTGCCGTTTTTTAAGGCCTGCCCCCTCCTGTGCGTCAAAATGACGTCAGAGTATAAATATGGGGCACAGGTCTTAAAGTCATTTTTTGGAAGGGAACGCCTACCTTGCATATAATTAACGCAAGGCTGGTCCCCCCTTCCAAAAAATGACGCACATGGTGGAACTTTGACGCCCGCGGGGTCGGACGTCAAAGTATAAATATGGGGCAGGGTTTGCGCCGATTGTGCGTCAAAAATTTTGATGCACATTCGGCGCATACAGAGTATAAATATGCCCCTCAATCTTACATAAACAGCAAAAGCAAACTAATCTACTAATCTATATTTCTTTATTCTTGCACCTGGAATATATATAATCCTCTTACACTGACTTTTAAATAATTACAGTTTTGCTGTAACTTACTCTTTTAGTACCTCTGACTAATTCCTGAATTTCAAAATCGATTCCATACTATTACTTTCTTACTTCTGTTGCATGAGTCACAAAGATGTTGCAATGAGTAATTGTGACTTACTCTTGTAGTATTCCTGTCTTACTCCTTGAATTCAGTGGTGATCTATGAGTCTTGCAAGATGCTGCTGAAGACTAAGGGCCTTATTTAGAGTTTAGCAGAGGGGGTTACTCTGTTACAAATGTGACGGAATTCCTGTCCACCATATTATGATCCCTCGGGATATCCGTTTGTGACCCAGAATCCTGTCCTCCAAACTCTAAATCATACCCCAGTCACACAAAATTTTGTGAATCACACCACTGGAGTTTAGAAGAAACTAAGAACAACAACAATACTTAGTTGCCCATGTTCAGAACAAAAAATTTGTGAACTGTGGCCGGGACAGTTTGGGCTGAATTTCTCCCATGGAGAGCAAGGTCATCACAAATTTGAATATGGCTGAGTCCAAACTGAGGTGGCATGGTTAGCAAAAGAACAATGGATTAAACCCAGATCTTTGACTGAGGGGTGAGTGTTTGAAAAGATTCTGCACTCCATCCATCATCCTCTTGTGTTGCTAACGTCGCCCTAAGTGGGAAGGGTATGCCCAGACGTGGGTCCCATTCTCACTGTGCCATTGAATTCAAGCTAGCCTGGCTGAAGAACAGTGATACTCTGAAACTGGTTCCAGGATGCTTGTTTCTGGTCCAGGGAGGACCTGGTCTGGCAGTTTAGGCTGGATCATTCCCACAGGGAACATGGTCAACACGGGTTTGCATATGGCTGGGTTCAAACTGGGGTGGCATGCTTAGCAAAATAATGATGGATTAACCTCCAGCTATGACTGGGTATAAGTGTTTAAAAAGTCTCAGCACTCCGTCCACCATCCTTCTGTGTTGCTAAAGTCGTCTCAAGTGGGAAGGGTATGCCCAGAATTGGTTCCCGGGCTCACTGTGCCACTGGATTCAAAAGATGAAGAGTGCTACCCTGAAACTGGTCCCAGGATGCTTGTTTCTGCTCCTGGAAGGATTTGGCCTGGCAGTTCGGGCTGGATTGTTCCTATGGGGAACAGGGTCAACACGGATTTGCATATGGCTGGGTCCAGAATGAGCAAAAGAACAATGGATTGAACCCAGATCTGTGGGGTGAGTGTTTGAAAGGTTTCAGTACTCTGTCCATTATCCTTCTGTGTTGCTAAAGCCGCCGTCAGTGGGAAGGATTTG
This sequence comes from Pleurodeles waltl, assembly GCF_031143425.1. NCBI lineage: Eukaryota > Metazoa > Chordata > Amphibia > Caudata > Salamandridae > Pleurodeles > Pleurodeles waltl. The sequence continues at coordinate 399,189,495 of NC_090439.1, forward strand.
CCCAGATGTGGATCCTGTGCTCACTGTGCCACTGGATTCAAGCTAGCATGGCTAATGAAGGGTAATGTCTTGAAACCGGTCAAGGGATGCTTGTTTCTGATCGAGGGAGGATCTGGCCTGGCAGTTTGGGTTAGACTGTTCCCCTAGGATATGCATCCTTCTGTGTTGCTACATGGAAAACGGGTCACTAAGGGGCATATGTTCTTGCACCCTTTACTGCCCCCCTACCGCCACCCTGTGGGCACCGTATTTAAAATGTGGCACACCATGGCGCAGGGTAGGGGCAATAGCGTCATTTTTTATGACGCTATCGATGTACTCTACAGGAGTAGCACCAAAGTTTTGGAGCTTCTCCTGCACAGTACATAGGGGTCCATTGTAAACAAAGGTGTGCCCCCTTTTAACGCCTGCTCTGAACAGGCATTAAAAGTGCCGAAATAATTGGTGCAAGGAAATCCCTAAGATTTCCTTGAGCTGTTTTTCCGGCCCCCTAACAGGGACTGCACCCTTTGAAACATTAAGCCTGGCACAGGCATAATGTAGCACAAAGGGTTACAAAGAGGTGCAATGCATGCATTGTGCCACTTTGTAAATATTGTGTGGGGTCTTTTGGCCTCATTGGGCCACATTAGCGTAAAAACAATGATGCTAATTTGGCGCTAGGAGGCACTGGGGGCCATTAAGTATGCCCCTAAATACATTGAAGTGTGCATGATTTGGGACGCCACAAAAATCTATCATTCAGATACTTTCATGGATTCAGTAGGTTGAGCTTTTTTTTTAGTTTGGTATATTAGAAATCCTGAATCCTGTAGCCTCTTTTCCATGATTACCAAGTGTCTTGCTAAAGGATTTTTTCATTGCCTGTAAACAGTGGCAAAATGAAAACAATAGTGGGTCTGATTGTGAATGATTCTTGCCCAGTGTACTTTAAAACAAGGTGCTCCAATACTTAATTTAGGAGTATTTGCTAAAGTTTGGATTTCACAAAGCATGGGCTTAGGATATGTTCACAAGTAACATTATATGAGGTTTCTGTAGTTTGATGTGAGATCAAATCTGTTCACATGGCAGGTTGTGGGCATTCCAGAGTGGAACTAGCTGCCAAACAAGGTTAACAGCCACAGATCTGCAAGTTTATGGATATTTGCACACATTTGTTAGGTCCATTAGCACTTTTGACACTGATGGAAATGTACTCATTTCAAGTGCAGAACTGTGTTCATGTCCAGGTTTAGAGAGGGAAGGGAACACCCACCCCAAACTGTTGAGAGTGTAGGAAAAGGGGATTCTCTGTGGGCAAATTACTTCAATGTGTAAATGTACAACTATTGCTTTTATTCATGTGTAACTATCTATGCATGTCAATATTCTTGGAAACCTTCACACCCCAGAAAATCGCTGGGACTTTGAAAAAATAAATGTACTCCAAATGCAGGCATAGGCCTTCAGCTATAAATCCTTTTGTGAATCAGGCCTACTGTTGTTCACACATTTGTGTCTATTTGTTACTATAAATAGCATTCCAAAAAAGCATTGGCAAACCCAACAGGTTTCACGTTTTCAAAATATACAATGACAAATCAGAACCTTTGGCTTTCTATTAGGGGGATTATTGATAATAGTTGGATGAGTTGTATTTTGTTGATGCCAGCTGCGCTAGAAAGAAAATAATATTTTAAAAAACTAAACGTTTGGGCTTCATCAGTTGGTTAATAATATCATGATATAATTTAAAGTGAAATCAAGGCTAACTAAAGACTGTTGCAGTTTACATTACTTAGAGGTGCTCTAAAAAAAACAATTCAACATCCGACCGTTCCCTGGAGGAGGGTGTGCACGTACGCTTAAGAGGAGGAGCCAGGGTTGAGCTGCATCGAGCTGCTGCTGGAGCGGAGTTGTTGCAAAGTTGTTGCTGGAGGGCTACCAGGTCGGATTGTGGGGGTCAGACTGCGGGGTTTGCGGTTGGTTGCCAAGGGCACATAGGCCACCCCTGCTCCCCCACTCCTTCCACTCCTCCCACCTTTCCTGGCAAAACCCAGGTGAAACTCCCAGTGAAAGAAACATCCTGCACCTTTTCCGGCAATCATAAAACCAAAACGGCACCCCAGCATAGCGGGCCGTAGCAGGCAACCCGGGCCCCTGGAAGGTCCCATGAAAGCCGCCAACAGTGTTGCACTACTGCCCCCACTAACAACAAAATCACACCAAAGTCACGCTGATGTCGATCCCAACACACTGACTGAGTCGGCAGGGCACTGACAAACAAGGCAAGGTAAGAGGGGGGAAGGAGCAAGTAGGAGCAAGCAGGGAAGCAGGGGATGAAACATAGGAAGGCAACTAGGGTGGCATACTATCAGAAGCATAAGGAGTATAAGAAGCATAGGAAGCACTAAGGTGGCACCAAACATTAAACAGGGCAAAGAAGCTGGAAATCAGGAAGGAAAAAATGAGAAAGGCAGAAAGCAGGGAGCAGAGGAGTAAGGAAGTGACAGGAAAGAGGCGAGAGAAGAGGGGGGTTCTGTGCCAGGCTACTGAGGTTACAGAAGCCACTGAAGCTATTGTAGCACCTGAAGCACCGAAACACTGGACCACATCAGACTGCTCCCCTCAACTGGCTATTAATCGGCATTTAGGTTCTTAGGTGAGCCTCTGGAGCCACTGGAAGCATTGGCAAGCGAGTGCAGTGGCTCTAGGCAGTTGCAGCTAAGAGTGAGCTCCATCCCCTTGTGGAAACGATCCAGCTAGGAATGGGTGCGGCTTGTGAGGACCTGGATAGCTTCTCTCGCCTTAGACTCCACTCTCTTGCCCCCACCCACTGCTTGCTACCCACTGCTTGATTGACTGCCTGGCCCCACACCTGTGACTGTAGGATATGCTGACTCTGGTGGAAACTGCTGTAACTGCTGCAAGTGCTAAAATCAAAAAGAACCAGCACCTGTAAGTGTCAACCCAAAAACAACCCAAGATCAAAACTGCTACTGCCCTGCCCCATCACTTATAGGACAACCAACAAGACTGTTTTGGAAACAGGGTATTGGGGACACCGGTGAATTCTGGTGTGTTCCGTCCACTGCGATTACCCCCCGCTTACCAGGCGCACATGCTCGTACCCCGCCACCCAACAAGGATGATTCAAATTGGGAGGAGGTGTGGTGCGCCGCCAGCTTCAAGGGGCAACCTGTCTGGGCCAAGCCAGGATTAATTTCAGTGTAAGTGGCATTCAATTACCATTGAACACTTGGCCCAACCTCCTCAACTGATGAGGTCAGGAAGAGTAAGAAGATCCTCCCCAGCAAACCTGTGGGAGGCAACCGCAAAAGGAACTACTACTTGGCAGCAAAGCACATACATTTGCAGCCTGATCTTACTCTCATAAAGATTGAGTCAGGTAAAGAATATAAAGGAAGTAACAGCACTGGCGAGATAATTGTTTATGCAAAGAATGCTGTACTGAACCAGACCAGCCCAAAATATTCTCAGATTGCTGCTTCTTGAAAGGCACAGGCTTGGTCCTTTTTCCAAGTAACAACAAGATTCAAGTCCTGCAGGCACCACTACAACTGTTAGTAACAGTCATCCACGGGAGTGGGAAAGTCCGTCTTAACTATTTAACGCCAAGGTAGAGAGAAGGCCAAAGACCAGTCCAATGGCTGCCACAAGCTTGCCAACCCATGACCAAGGTCCATTGGTGCCAGGACAATTAGGTCTAACAGTTCAGGAAGATGTCATTGCAATACACTAGCAGAGCATGGGGGCAGAAATATCCAGTTTGGGCGTACAAAGCTACAACCTAACTGTCCTCACCATGCCAGGTGTGCAAGAAAGGTCCAAAGAAATACACAATGCACAAAATGGCAAAAGTCTTAACATCAAGGCGCAAAACTGTTAACTAATGAGACACTTATCATTACCGCCCAGGAGGAATGCTCATCACCCCCAGGCACCAAATTCAGGACACCGCAGCTAACTCTTACTTCTCAACTTTCATCATAAAATGGTGACGAACTGTATCACTCATCCCCAGTACATCCAGTACACCAGGATGCAGCGTGAGGTCTTGAGGCAGAAGAACAAGTACACAAGAATGGGGGGATATGTTAACAGCTTACTCACAGGACACCTCCCCAGCACCAAATATAACAGCTTGCAAACAAGGAGAGGTAATGGCACCCACCACAAACTTGAAAAGGATAACCTTGGAAGGGAGGACCGACCAAGGTTGGACAAGGTTAGACAAATCAAATACCGAAGCGCCTGGGCATCCTTGCTAAAAGACATGCAAATCCTGGTGGAGGCTGTTCAATATCAATCAGATGAAGTGGATGTTCAGCTGATATTACTCAATACCTTGGGAGTCTTTGTCGCGGGCATCAACGGGAAGTTAGGCTATTTGAAGCTGCTCTACACACAATATACCATCACATGAAAAACAGGCACCCCTGATAACTTCGCTAACTAAAAATGCAGAAGAAATACTTATGAAAACAACATGTGACAGAGGTGCATGAAATCAAGATCCGCAAACCGGTAACCCAACTGCCATGGTTGGTTTAGATCCCATAATGGTCCCAGATACGGCTGCTGGAAATGAACAGTCTCCAGAAGGCATCTTGGAACCTGAAACAAATGCATGGCAAATGCGAGCCCAAAGGAGGAAGGCCCGGATAAAAAACTCCCTTCAAAACCTAGCAGAAATCTCCTCAATTTTCTAGGCTAGTAACAGCACAGAAAACAGGCACTGCAATGGTAAATGCCAGCCTACCCTCAAAGGTCTCAGAGGGTCCTGAGGAACCATAAGCTGAAGGAGTGTCATACCAGCAAACAGCTGCTAGAAATCATCTGGTAAACTCAGTTACTTCCTATTGCAGTGCCACCGCTTCAGCCAGCGCACTGCAGGTGCGCACAAAAGAAAGCTCTTTTGCAGAACTAATAAGAAATGCAAGACTGTTGCATAACTATTTTAGCCATGTTTTAGACACATTGTTTCAGCATTGCTTTATTTTTCTAGCACTAGCCTCATTTGCAGTGTTGTTTTATTTTCTCTATCTAGTTGTTCTTTCACCTAGAAAAACATTGTGTTCTTAGCATAGCATTTATTTTGCTTTGTGCTTTCCTCAAAGCTGCAGATAGATAGGGTTGCCAGCAAAGGTTGTACACTGTGTCTCCGACATTCACAGTAACATACACATCCTTACATGGGGACATCTCTCAGAACATCAGCTGTTTTATTATAAAAACACTTCTCTGTCCCTTACTCGTTAGAGGGAGATTCCAGCCAGATGACCGCGACTGCATGCTGATTGCTGAACGTCTTTGCTACAGCTGCTTGCTTAGACTGCTGAATCCATGACCTACATGGGGATGATGTCTTCCTAGACAACAGGCTTTCTTGCTCAGATATGGGGGATGATGTCTTCCCAGTGGGGAAACCTTAAGGGCGGATTAGGGCCTATCAGGCTGTACTCTAACATAGCTGAGGTATGAAATATACATATATATTATTCTAGTGGCAGTATGGTGGGATAGTTTTTGTGTTTCACTCTCCTTGTCACCATTTTGTTTCTTGCATGTGTTATCATCCTAGTTATTGCAATACATGCCATTTTATCTAAGATGCAGTTACTTCAATAAACCTTATTGAATTATAGTCTGCTTCTGTTTGCATTTGCCTGTGTGATACTAATGTAACTAAGAGAAAGGGATGAGATCTGATCAACCACGATTCCCCTGAGGAGTTCTCTTTGTCATGCGCCCGGTTGCCACAATCATCCCTGCTCTTGGGTGGAGATGAGGCACTGCTAGTTGTCCAGAAAACCCAGATTGGGCTAACAGGCATCGTATGGTATGGGATTTTACTCAGTACCCTACAACTCAGGTAATTCTGCCACCCAAATCCAGTAGCCTCAAATGGCTATACAACACCCTGCACATGCCTGTTCAAAGGTGGGTTAGGCCTAAAAATAAAATATAAAAGCTACTAAAACCCATCCATAAAAAGCCATAAAAGCATATAAACATGAATGTGAATAATGACAAGTAAAAATACAGTTGATCATGGGATAAAAGGGGCAATTTAAAACATTAGTAGTGGCACCAATAAAACCAAACTCAAAAGACAATGTCATTTTTAAATTCGCCAATTACATCCAGGACAATTGAAGCCAGGAAATGTTCCACTTCAGTAGGTGGTAAAATATCCAAATTGTATTGAAGGAAAACCACGGAGCACTCATGTTCAAATGCCTGAGCTGCAGCTGAGGCAGCAGCATACCGTGTTGTGCCCAATGTTGAATTAAGAGCTGCATGAGCCACAAAGGGCAACTCATAGACAGCGTCCCGTAGCAAATGCACCCTCAATGCGCATGTCTGGTAATGAGCACTCAGCAGGAACATCAACACATCAGCGTCCAATGAAAGTAAGCACTGAGTAGAAAGACAAACTTTCAGTGCACATTCGAAAAGGCACCAAAGGTATCGAAACATGGGATGCACACAATCCAAAACTGGTTTTGAGAGAGACCATTCGCACTACAGTTTTAAAAGGGGGGCTACGAAGTACTGCACCATGTGTTCATGACACAGTTGCACCGGTGGAAGCGCTTTTAGTTCTCCTTGTTGTGAAGGGACAACCATTGCGCAGAATGCCACCTATTATAGCCAAAGTAATTGGAAATCCCCTGAAAATACTCAAAAATATTGAGTGTATGGCTGAAGGTATTAAACCAAATATAGAGGAAAGGTGTGAATGAAACCAGAACCAACAGCCTTAAAGAAATGCACAACCCCAGTAGTACTGGACACATTAAATTTTCATCATTTTACAAGTTCAACAAAGTGTGTCTGAAAGTTTGTACTTAAAAGGGGCCGAATCTCTGGAGATGACCTCACAACTTGAAGCGCATAGGTCTTGCACGCAGATGTAAGTGCCACATGTTTTTGAAACAATGATGCCTTGCGTCTGATCAACTTGTCAAAATTCACATCTGTCTCATTAGGTTAATGAGAACCTAAGCGACAAGACTAGGAGGTGGGCAGGCCTGCAAGGTAATAGATCCCAGGGGGATGGCCATACCACCTCCTTCTCCAACTTCAATTCCAATTTTTTCCGGTGCTGGTACACTTATCATGGAAAGCACACAGAGAGATCAAGGTGCAGGGCTCCAAAAATCCACAATCAGGGACAGCTGTCTGGAAACAATGTACACCTCTGAAGAAGTGGTAATCCAGACAGCCACCGCCAACAACCTCGCGGAGGTTACGTCAAGTTCAGGGAGCACTTCAGAGGAAACACACAAGCAGGGTGAGCATCATAGTCTCTCGGCTCACCCCATAGATGGGGCATTCCATCAGACTCAGGCTGCACCCAACATCTTTAATACAAGGGAAAGCAGATAGAACACTGTTGATTGTGACAGAATATGGCTCAACCAAGACAGTATGGGAGCTCAGAATCCCCAAACTCAGGAGGCATCCACTTGGCAATTGGACAAAAACATCCTTATGTTTAAACCAAATTATTAATCAAGAGGTAAGGGAGACATCCTGAACAGAGGAAACAGCAGTCTGTTGTTATCACACATTACGTCCACAGCTGATTTTTGTACAATGGACCTCTTGTCAATAGAGTTCATCCACTCTGAAACATCGTCACAGAGTGAAGTCACCAAGGGAACTTGAAGGACAATTTAAATTGCTCAGAAAATCTTTGCTGAAAGAGAACTGGGATATAAAAATCACTCCATACTGTAAACCTGGGTATCCCTTTCCCTTGCTTCCTCTGGACCTGACCAGAGAGCAAGACGGACCCATTTCGATCTCAAAGCTCTGGGGCATTCACCTACGAGAACAAGGACAACCTGGATGCACATAGGGGCAGTCAGAATGTTATAGACTCACAACACCTGGATAAAGATCCTAGGTGGATCTCCAGAAGAATTAACAATCAACACGGGAATCAATGACAAATTCTGGAGAAAGCAGAAGACAGTTATCCACCAAAGAACTACATCGCCTCTGCTCATGAAATGTTAACAGTCTCATGAGTAAGATTTCAGATCAAGATTTCTTTTGTTACATTAGAACTTTTGATATTATACTAATGCAGGAAACCTGCATGCTGGAACTATACCACCAACATGTTTCTCTATGCCCACAATCAAAGGGGCAAAGTTCATCCATTTGCAGGGTGGCCTAGCTGCCAATGTTGCATTAGCTCGCCCTGCTACAGCCAGTTCCCTAGATCCCATTCTTCCATCTACCAATGCTGTTACAATCACCACAATCGCAGAGAATCAGGCTATGGAGGTATCAATTGTAAATGCCTACATCCATCCTAAATATAAAACCTAAGCAGCTCTGCAGTTGGTCGAACAACTGATGGAATACATAAGTGCAGGAGAAACAGTGAATATCATCCTTCCGGGTGACTTGAACCTATACTTGCTTGGCACCTCCTCTGATGAGTCTGCAGCAGTACAAACTTCACTTTGGGACATACCGGTGCAAGGAGAAAACAATCAGTGCTGCGCAGCCAAGACTGGACTCGACTTACTGGACGACCTTGAACAACTGTATCTTAGAGCCCTGAATGACAGGTTTCGAGAAGACATTCCACCAGCAGGCCTCTTACTACTCCACGTCTAACTGTACAATGATAGACTACACCTTTGTCTCTCTCCTACTGTTTGAATGAGTCACCTCCTATAATTTAGGTGACAGGGATGAAAGTGACCACTGCCCACAAGAGATAGTTTTATCAATCACAGTTCCCAAATTCAGCACAGTGAGGGAACCTTCCAACACTATCTTGACCTTTAATTACAAGAGTATTAAGTGTGTACAAGCAAGCACAGAGCATGTATCTCAGTCCACAATGACATTAGCATGTGAATATGGGGGTACAACAAAAAGCGAAATAGCAAAGTGTGAGTCTTTCACCACTGAGCTGGGGGACATTTTTGCAACACCAGTTACCACTCACCCCCCTCCAGTGTTTATCGGAACACTGCCTATCTCAAATTAGCAAAGGAGCCAGCTAAGGCGACTTAAAAGATCTATAAACAGCATTTTAAGGTCCCTTTGGTGTAAACCCAAGGACCTCGCTCTGCAAGACACCCTACGATGGAAAAAAGAACACTGAAGAAGCTGAAGTGGTTCATCAATAGGTCATGTGAAGATGAGGTCTGGGCAAAGTTATTCACGGATGCCAAGTGCAGCAATAGTATGCATTATTGGAAAACAATAAAAAGGCTTAAATGTCACTCACATGGGGGAGTCACCTCCCACACACTGGTAGACACCTAGGCAAGGTCACTTTTACTGTCTCCACCCAATGGTCACTACACATACAGTGCCCACCATGCAATCATTAAGCACTTGTTCAAATCCCCTCCCGTAGAGTACTCAACAGTAGCCACCTCCTCCTATAGCAGAAAACATCTTCATCCCCAATGGAATGGGCCCAATCAGACATCAGACTGCCAAAGGCAGTAGAGAAGGGGCCCAGGGCCAAATGGCATTCCTCTTGTGATCTTCAAAAACAATGTGGCCTTTTGGGCCGAAGCTTTGGTGCCCCTCTATACTGAAATCGGACTCACTGGCACAATCCCATCCTGTAGGAAGGGGTCATTGATCTCACCTTTGGAAGTAGGGATAGATCCCTGTCATAAAATTACTGTTTAATTGTCCTTATCGACAATGAGGCAAAGCATTTTGCAAGAACTTTACTGGAAGAACTGTCACTGTGAGCAACAGAAAAGGGAACAATACCTCTCAAACAAACAGATTTTAAAAACCTCCGTTACAACAATGAAAATCATGGCTGTTTCACTTCATATAGATAAGCAGGGGTGAGTCTTGGCTCCCACATTGTTTAACTTGTTTTTAGCTGACCTAGTGCAGGTACATGACACCTGCAACTCACACACCCTGAGGTTAGGGGGCCTTGTGCTGCCAAGTCTCATGTACGCGCATGACCTAGACCTAAGTAGCCACACTAAGGTAGGAGTTCGGTGCCTTATCAATGTGATGCAGGAATACTCAGAGGAAAATGCATTGATTGACAAAACATACCTTGACCATTAGAAACAGGAAGATGAGTTCACCTGCATGGTACTGGGGTGAGATGCGACTTCAGCAAACCATGGAATACAAATATCTAAGAGAGATTGTTGACAAAACTGGCAACTTCATGCATCAAAGGAAATCTATAACATGGAAAGGCTTGGCTCTATGAGTCTCATTAAAAAGTTTAATAGCCATCATTCACCTCTCTTCTTCAGGTATTACATGCCAAAGGTCTGCCCACAGTAACGTACAGCAGTGAGATTCAAAGAGGCATGGATGAGAAGGCCCTAAAAGCATAAAGGATCATCTTTGGCATACCAAAACACACATCGCCTGCGCAAATTAGGTTGGAGGTCAGTCTGCAAAGCAGTCCTTGGCGAGGCTAGGTGTCTTAATCAATTACAATTAGGGCAGTAGCCCCAGGCACTCTCAACTATCATTTGTGGCATGAGCGCCTACAGAAGGATCCTTTGCCTGCCAGAGCATCTCTCAAGGAATCCTTTTCTAGGACAGGGCTAACTCAGTTATGGGAGATCCCAATTAATCATACCACCTTTAAAAAAGTGGTATGGAAATCAATCAAGCTTCTCTAGTAGAGGATAAAGCTACATTGTAGAGCTAACCCCCAGATGTAACTAAACTCCTCTACCACACTGGCGCCCCAGAATTATGTTGGCCTTGGTTTCCCAATATTCATCAAAGAGCAATTTCTGAGGTAACATCTAGGTCTGTTACCCTGTGCTCCGCACCTACCTTGCTGGCTGGGAGAATCCACAAAAACGACCTGCTGCCTGTGTGGCACTGGTTTTGAAGATGTACCACATTTGCTGTGCACTTTTGGAGAGTTACTGAGGGAAAAGAGACAACTTTTGAAAGATCCATTCAACAAAAGAGGGAGACAGGCTGGCCAGCTTTGCCTCTGGGAACCCACAGCTGAACTGTCACTTGGTAAAATTTCTCAACTTTGTGAGCAGGAAGCTGCGCATTGCTACATCAACAACTTGATTCAGGTAACATGAGTATGTGCACTTTTGGCTGTTTATCCTAAGCAAAGCTGACTCTGACCAGGCCAGACCAGTCCTTAAACCTGTCCCGCACACAGCACCCTTTCGGACTATGACTCTTTGCACCTTTTGCATAAAGACCCCGTTTTGGCCTCTTCAAGGGCTTTGGTCCGTATCCCTAGGGATCTTAGGCACAAACTAGCATTTGACATTGCCCTTACTGCTTCCTTTTAGGAAATCTTAACTGATTAGACTTAAAGTAGATTTTATGTATAAACGAGCTATATGATATGTTATGTTTTAGGAAATTTGAATGCATTTGAGAAAGAGAACGATTTTAAACATATATGTGTTATACTATATGTTTTCTATATTTAAGTCTTAAATGCTGGGTGTTTTTACTGCAATAGTTTTAAGTAACTATGCAAATAAAGATGAATCTGAGTCTTAATTAATTCAAAACTAAACATGTTGCACCCCAATGCAGCCCCTTCATATGCTCAATTACAAATACACAAAGAATCCTTTCCAGGCCCAGAATCGTTTCAGAAACTATACTTGAAAGCACAATCTCTCTGCATCAATTCATCATGTTACTACAACCACACTAAATGTTCAAGATGACACAAGGAAGTGCTTTTTACAATAAAATTCAGATAGCATGGACTGCGCTGGACCTGACATTAAGGAGGTGTATGGTAGTGCATTATTGTATATATTATGCCCATAAGCAGAACCTAAATGCCTGCCCTTGTTACCTACCATGGTGCCCCTCCAGTTGTCTAATTGTCTCTGAAACCATACTTAAAAATGCCAGTTTTTCCAACAGCCTACATCTGTGGTCTATCAAAATAACAACCCCACCTTGGGTTGGATGGTGAGGTGAATTTGAACTCACAGACTTGTAGAAACAAATTGGATCAATAGCATACTAATGAAACTATTCACATATAAGAGACGTTCCTCTCATTTATTCCTACACACAAAGGAATTCCACATGAGACTGTATGTGTGTAATGGATGTATGTGGCATATCTATAGTGCACACCTAGCTGTACATGGGTAAAGACAAAAACATGTGATCAGAGAAGTAGCTCCGTTATGGACAGTTTAATGTACTGTGATGTAGAGTTCTTCAACTGTTTCCTAAATTGGAGCATCTGTGCAGCTTTGCATTACTTTTTCATAAATCTGTGCATTAGTACTTGTCATCTGCTAATAAGTAGAGAATTTAAATACACACATTTGATTCTCTCCCACAGACCTATGATTTAAATTATGTAGTAATATTACATTTTAATACAAAATAAGTAGACATTCCAATAACTTGTTGTTGTGGTTATTAAGGAACAATACATTGTTCTACCTCAGCATCAAAATTACTACTCTGGGATTTAATTAAAAATGCACCTGCCAAGGTTTGGGGGTAAGGAGAACAAAAGAAGTGTAAGGGGCATATTTATACTCTGTTTGTACGGAATTAGCGTCATTTTTTTTTACTCTAATTCGGTGCAAAACTAACTCCATATTTATACTTTGGTGCTAGACCCGTCTAGCGCCAAATTTATGGAGTTAAAGTCATTTTCTGGAAGTGGAGACCTACCTTGCCTTAATGAGATGCAAGTTAGGCGTTCCAGTGCAAAAAATGACTCTATGGCCTTAACACCATATTTAGGGGCATATTTATACTCTGCAGCATATTTATACTCTGCACCGAATTAGTGTCATTTTTTTTACTCTAATTCGGTGCAAAACGAACTCCATATTTATACTTTTTTTGCGCCGCATTAACATCATTTTTTGACGCAAAAGTGGCGCAAACTTAAAAAATATTGGCCCATATTTATACTTTTTGCTGCAAAACTGTACTAACTCAGTTTTGCACCAAAACGTTTAGCACCAGCCTGCACCATTTCTGTGCACTAGCCGGGCACCATATTTATGGAATGGTGCAAGCCGGTGCAAAGGGTAGGCTAGAATTTTAAATAATGACTTTAGTCGGGTGGGGCTGGCAGTATAGAAGAAGAGGGTTTAGCACCAAAAAATGACTTTAGACAGGTTAGACTAAAAAAAAAATGACTCTAACCAGATTAGCATTATTTTATGGTGCTAAACCTACCATGCCACATGACTCCTGCTTTAGGAAAGGCATGAGTCATGCCCACTACCCCAACGGCCGGCACAGAGGACAAGGGTCTCCTAGGCATGGCCACTGCACCCTGTGCCATATATGGGGCCCATTTCAGGGCCCCATATGGCACTTTCAAAAATAAAATGCAATCTTACCTGTACTTACCTGGGATTTCCCCCATCCTCTGCAGTCCCTCTGGTGTGGGTGGGGGTGCCCCTGAGGACTGTGGAGGGCACCTGTGGGATTTTTCCATGGTGTTCCACCATGGAAATAGGCCCACAGGTCCCCTAACGCCTGCCCTGACCCAGGCTTTAAAAAATGGGGCAAAGCAAGCCTTGCCCCATTTTTTTAACCCTCCTCCCTCCCTTGCACCTTTTTTGAATGGGAGTATAAATATGGAGTTAAGGCCAGAGTAATTTTTTGCACGGGAACGCCTACCTTGCATCTCATTAAGGCAAGGCAGGCACCTCACATCAAAATTGCCACAACACAGACACACTAATTGTACCCTGTTTCATTGCAGAGGAAGATGGATCTCCTGCGGATATGCCTGTCCCAGATTTCCCTGATGACATGGAGGACGAGCCGATAAACATTCCCCAGGAGACTATCCAAAAGGCACTTGAAACCCTCCAGACCCCACCTTCAGTCACAAGGAGGAGCACAGAACAAGCAGCCATCGCAGAGGATCCACCCACCACCCCAATTGTAAGACCTGCCAGCTCCAATAAAGCTGAGGACTCTGACGACACTGGCACCAGCTTTGAGAGAACTGTAGTTGAAGTACAGCGGGAGCTGGCCAAGGAGGTGCAGGTGGGGATGTAAACTATGGCAGCCAGCCTTGAGGGGGTGCGTTCGTGCATGATATCATCTGCAGATCAGGCAGCAGCTATGCAAGCCCTAACATCCATACTGCAAGGACTACAAGAAACAGTCAAGGAATTCACCACTGCAGTAAGGGAGTTGCCACAACACCTCGCACCCCAAACCTTCCACTGCATGCACGAATGCAATCATGTCTCCCTCAGGGCCAACCTGGCTGCCTACCATCGTGATGTGGCTGCTATTCTCAAGAACCAGCAGACCCTCCTTGCTGCAGTACTGCCCTTAAGACCTTCACAGGGAGCAGCGACCGGGATGTCTGACTCCACGTCTTCTAACACTGAGGTGTGTGTAGCCCCTTCGCAACCAACAACAACAAGGACAAAGCAGGCAACACACACATCAGAAGAAGAAGACATGGAACAGATCACATTCACAAGGAAAATGACCTGGAAGCACCAGTCCCTGCCACATGGCCTACATTTACCAAGGTCCTGCGCACTGTAACTTGCCAGTCTTGCAACAACTTTACTCGAGCACTGTTCTGCAAACCACTGCATATCTTGTCACCCAGCCCAGTGATTGTCTCTCTCCTACTCATTGCCAAATCCTGTCCCTCTGCACTGTCTGAAACAATCAACCCCAGCATGACAAAGGCATTCCCGTAACCCCTTGTGTTGGATCACAATTTAAAATGTCACTATAATGGACTCACAATCATGGACAATGTACAGATAGCACTACAGCACGTTTCAATAAATAGCACTTACACAACAAATCTGTCTCTGGGTAATGTGACATATCAACTGTGAAGTAGATAACTGAAATGTGCCTACTGTCAAATTACGTAGCTTGTCAATACAACTGTCCTGATAATATGTAGTCAGAGAATTCTGCACAGTGCCCATGATTGCATCATACTCTGCCCTTCCTGAGAGACAAATCAAATGAAGTGAGAAACCATATACCACCATGCTGTGTTGGACAGAAGAATGCTTCCTCAGGGGATAACTAAGTCATCAAATAGTGGTCGCAAAATATTGTAAACATGCAAAAATAACACAATAAACATGCCACACTAATCTAAGTAAACACTACAAAAACTGCACAAATGAAGGTGTCTGAGTTAACATACAAATAGGTAATCATGCCGAACTGTGTCACAAATGATGTATGAGGGTCATGAAGTCAAGAATACAAGTTGCCAATGAGAACTCATCTTAAAAGGGTGTGCATGATCATCACACTGCAGTCAGACCTAAAACTGTTTCCCCAATATCAAGTCTGGAAGCACTGTTAGTGACTTTGAAAACACACTTATCAACAGAAACACATTGGGATCCATATTAACTGTGATTGGTGGTTGCAACAAAGGGTCGACACTTTGCAAGGTAGCTCTGGGCTAGCTGCCAATCGTACAGCTCAGTTGGGATTTGTTTGTAGCATAGGACACAGATGTTATAGTACCAAATTCATGTACACTGAATCCAAACCCACGATCAAGTACCATTCAACACATACTATTAAGGGGTAACCAATTATTTATTAAATGCTAACCACAGATGAGGAAACTGAGGGAACAATCTTACCTACGCTATTCTACCTCGACTACTCATTACCCACAAATGTCCCTAACTAACCTAAGCTACACTTACTTATCACATGTAACAAATAGTTCTAAACATCTAGCCCCCAACCCCCTTATGAGACGGGACACATGGAGGACAACACATACTAACCTAAACACATACTATACTATCCTAAACAAATATATATTTTTTTGGTATATTTTTTTTTTAACACACAAGAACCCCAACATAGCCATCCACCCACCCACCCACACACTTAATAAGTAAAAATATAAAGAATGAGGACCCCCCACACACCAACACTAACTAAACTAATAGCCTATACTAACCTAACACTAAGCCCCCTAAGCCCACTAACTATAAGAACAAGGAAAGAGGAGGGACGGGAGGGAATCATGTCCATCAAAAAAAGTGTCTAGAGGTTGGCCCTCCGAAGGGTCCTCTTAATGTCCTTGACCCGTCTGTTAATGTGCCGCACATCCCGGCTCAGGTGGCTCAACTTGCGCAGCACTTTGTCCATCTTATGTTCTATTCTGTTGAAGGCTGCAGGGTCAACAGATGGAGCAGTGGCAGTCTGGGTACCGGTGGAGGAGGTCTGTGTGGGTGTGGTGCCAGGTCTAGTGGGCTGTCCTGCACCAGTGGCAATGCTGGGGCCAAGAAGTCCAGCAGATGTTGGACCAACAGTGGCAGCTGTGGGTGGGGCCACCTGACTCTGATTGGTGGTTGTGCTGGTGGTGGCTGTGGTGGGCGAAGTAGGCCCACCCTGTGGGAAGGCTCGCCATGCCCCGGAGGCCCGTTCATGGCGATATCGCCGGGCCATCCTCCGGAACCCCGACTCCACCAGCAGGATGTGGTGATATCGCATGGCCCGGCGCTGAAATTCACGGACCTGGTCTGGAGTCATGTTAGCAGCTGTGAAGACAAAAGCAGATATTCTACATTAGTAACTGCATTGTGTGAAATGGCACAGCAAGTTAATCAGACATTACATCTACTGTACTTGTAACAGCTCATATCACAATACAGAGCATTGAATGTCCCTGAGGAAGTATATGGCAGGCCAGACTACAAAGGTCACATCACACAAAGCACATCCATAACCTACAAGATGGGTAATAACTGGCCTTGACTTGCAATCTGAGTTCTGACAGTTATCATCTAAGAATCATGCTGCATATCCTCCGCCAAGAGCTGGGCTACAAATGTCAGTGTACGGAAAGCAAAACTAAAGCCACATGGTCTGCAAGTTGTATCTGGACTTGCCAGTATAGTACCAAGTGCCAAATCTGAGTGTGTATACTAGTATGCAACCAAACCGTCACTTATTCACATGTATGTGTAACATACTGGTAGCATCAGTACTAGGTACCCCATTCACAAACCCATGGCCGTGTTTGAGGGGGCGGTGGATACACAACTATAATTTGCCAACAACATGTACACCGAGGAGTGTATAGGAAACTCCACACATGTTTGTCTCTACAGACACACCACAGGTAAGGTCTATCTACAATTAGGAGTCAGCAAACCCTAGAGCACTCATAGGGTCAGACATGCCAAGAAATGCAGAACTTAGTACACAACATATACTTCTAGTGAGGCCTGACTTACATCAGACACAGAGTTGCTAGAACACCCATGATCATGCATTGCATGCACACCTAGGCCATTGCACTCAGGTTCCACAGACTTGTTGCACTACATGTGGAAGTACATGCTGCTAGGAGGTTCTACCTACTGTTTCAAAATAACGTAGGTAAATAGGGAAGCAGATGTCTATTGGAAAGCTATTAGCTCTACCAATCTTAGAGAATGTGGGTCTGACAGGCTGACTAAATTGGGGCTGACTTCCATTGTGACTCTTGGTGATACAAGTGTCATACACATGACTATCCCCTGTACTCACAGTGGGGCCCACAGGGATGTCCTACAATCCCTACATGATACTATTGGATACGCATTGGCAAACTCAAAACATGTGAGAACTGCATTCCCACTCATGGAACAAGAGAAAAGCTTGCCCAACGCATCACACCTTGCTATGCGTCCAACTCACAAAAGTCCATAACCAGCAAACACAACACATAACAGACATATCAACACTTACTGGAGTGGTCGGGGTCCTCAAATGTCGCCACCTCTCCCACAGTGTAGGGTGCTGGTCCACCTGTAAGGTATGGAAGGAAGAAATGTGCTCAAAATCTGTGCACAGTGCAACAATTTCATAAACATTTACAATGTGTAGGCTTAATAATGAAATGGCAGCCATTCAGACATGATGGTACTGGATCTGATATATCACGGCCAACTTGTACATAGCATGGGTCTCCTGTGACAGTTACACACATATCTGCACACATACATTGTCCCTAACTATCATGTGGTTGCAAACATGCCCCATAATTGGTGAGCACTAAAAAATATGAAGTGTAATCATATCATCATGTGCATCCAAGAGGGACATCCAAAGCCTGGTTACTTGAGGACTGCATTACCAGTCAAACATGCCTTGTGGCCATGACACATTTATTGCACATAGGCCCAATGTACAGAGGGAGGGGCAGGGACTTTTGCAAGCCATCCTGTTGTTACAGTATAGTCAATTGATGTGGCCCAGCTATGGTGATTTGCACCAACCATGGAGATGTGAGGCCGTGTGCATACACTTGGACTGCCATCCATATTTGGATTGTGGCTCAACTAATTCCAACAAACATCTTAAGATGTTAACTTAGGGCACCTTACACCTTTTCACAATGTTTTTAAATCCAGAACTGACATGTATCCAAAAAGATCTAGGAACACAATAATCCCACACATTCATAGTACTTCTGTGAACGCTTTCCTTCCACACTCACCAGACTCACATGAGACATATGTCTGAGCCACTTTGCTATTATCAATTGATGTGAAGGCAGCACTCATTTTCAGCCTCATATAGTGATTCTAAAGTCAGTCTAGAAATTGCGTCAACATATTTGGCCTAAATGTTGGTACATATGTACTTCTCTGTCAATAGTACCCTATATAGACATGATTGGCTCATATTTTGTTAGCTGTTCTGACAAAAAGGCCGCACCAATTTCCTTCATGGAAAAGTAACCTGTAAGTTTGCTGAGCACGTGCTACCTGACAGCTAGCAATTGTGATCCTTGCCGTAGGGCATCAATGATCCCCTTATATTTCCCCAGCATTACACACAGTCAGCAAGTTAGCTGGCAGACATTGCACTAATCCCCTCATGTCACTACAGAGCATTAAATCGTGCACATTAACATAATTCGTACTCACCAACAGTGCCACCAATCATGATTCCCAAGTGGTCCAAGAGATCCTGCTCCCTGGTGATGAGGTCAGCCCACCGGTGCTTCAGCTGGTGGTCACTCCTCTGGCTGGCATACACATGCTGCAGGTGATGCAGCACCTTTCCCCACCGGATTCTGCGCACCTCTGTCGGATACCCCTGTATCACCCTGCCACCTGCCTGGATCATGAGAGGCAAGAAATGCGTCACCAGCCAGATGAAGCCCTCCAACTCCTCTTCCCCCATCCTGCCAAGACGTGGCCTACCAGACATACTTATAAGTGATGATATGGAATAGGGGTCAAAGAAATAGAAAGGGGAAAAGGGGTAAAGTAGGGGTACAAAGACAGAAAAAAAGTAAACCTAAACACTAAAAGAGCCCAACTATTCCCAAACTAACACTACCCACAACAGACTCCCACAAACAAGAAAAACACAAGATAAATGGACAAATGTAGACAAAACACAGTAGTACAGTATACACAAACAATATTTATTTCACAAATGGACTTTACAGATAGCACACAGGACAAAAAAGCACAAAATCTCAGGACAAAACTCTCTACACAGCCACACAGTCTAGAAGGATCATAGACTGCAAAGTGAAAGTACACCCACTGTACATGATCTGTAAACAGGATATCCTATTACATCACTTCCTGTATGAAAAGTCCTGCCTTTTTCGCATTATGCGTCATTTTTTGTTCACCAAAACTGCATTTGCGTCATTTTTTTTTACGCACAGACGTGAATATTAACCCGCATCCACATAATGATACATGGACTGTACAAATATCTGGATGCGGGCTAAATTTCACTCCTGTGCGTCCAAAAAAATGACGCAAATACAGTTTTGGTTGTCAAAAAATGACGCACACCGCTAGGGACGTCAAAATTACAGTGCATTAACTGGGTTGGGGCATTTTTACTTGTTTTTTGGTTATTTTACATTTGGAACACATCAGTGATTGGCTAATTGAAGACAGTATGGTGTTGATGGTGTATGTTCACATGTGTGACATCATACTGCAGCGGAACATGATCCACTACACCCTTCACAGTATTTTTACAGTTGGCTGACACAATAGATGGTCATAAGTGTGGCCTACATATATGTGTTGCACAAATTGTGCATGTTTGGCATTAGGAGAGGATAGCAATGTGACGCACATATGTACAATACCTAAATGCCTTTGGCTCAAAGTGTGTGCTTTGACAACTAATGTGTTGGTTGACCAAGTGTGTGTGTATCACATGAATCATAATTGTACATATGGTTGTATGAATGTGACGTCCATGTGTCCAGTCCTTAGATGCAAGTGAAATTGAAAATGAGCAAGGGCATTTGTTAGTCATACATGTAACAACACCCGTAAAGTGTACTTCCAAGTTTTAGGGTCACGTAGACACCACATGTGACATAGCATGCACCAGATGGATGGCAGACGCTTGTTCATGTCAATGGTCCACATTTTCTACATCCTATGTCCTAGAGTATTGGTAAGAGCTTCCTAGGCACTACTTGGAGAATTCCACAGTGAGTCATACACATGCATTGAGGAAGTGGGTACCATGTTGTTTGCACAGACAGACAAGGGTGAATCTCATATGTATGGTGACACCACAGTTGAGGCCATAGAAGTGAGCCCCAACAATCAGGTGGCTGTGGTGGACCAGCATACAAGACAGCACGTGTCCACTTATTTCAAGTGATCAATTGCACATAGGTGTCTTGTTCATGTGTGTGGTCCAATGATGATCCTGTATATTGTTTGGGGTGTAATTTGTCACAGTTCGGTCAAGGACTCATCATGAGTCAGTGGCAGCTATTCCTGTATCTACTGAGTATCCTTAGTTGATCAATGTGAGTAAAGTAGATGTGGACATGTGAACCAACATATGGATGGTCCCACCCTGTCACTAAAGACGTGTAATGAGACAGTCAACAGGGCAACCTTGGTGTGCTGAGTGAGATAATATCTCAGGTGTCATGTTCCGGCAGGTGTCATTACAATATTTGTACACAGGTTGGCCTCTGCACTTCCCACTGCATCTGGGAACATCATAGCCTCTGTGCTGATTATTCTTGCAGCTATTCACCACACACGGCCCATCACTATGTTGTGCGCACTGTGATGCTGTGTGTGAACTGTCATGGTCCTGACATTTGTGTATTTTCCATGGACATTATCAGAGGTTGCTGGTTGTGCTGAAAGCCCCGTACCCAATCCCTGCCTACGGCCCTGGGACACTGTCACACTTTGTCATTCATGCATAAATGCAACCCAGACAAGGGATGGGCCATGAATTTTGCTTTTCCAAGAGGATGTAACTCAAATGGTACAGTTAAAAGGCAGATGATGCTATACAATGTATTTGTGTATGCATGGAAGAAGCCCATGCCCAATGCCCCCTGATGAATGAGAGGTTTGCTAACGCAAGTGTGGTACATATGTAGACACAGGGATACTTTAGTGTGACGCACAGACAGTTGCCAGTCAGGCTGACAGAATGCAAGGTGATTCAGGATTCAGTTACTTGACAAGTTACATAATCAGTGGTCTGACTGGAAACAGGACAAACTAGAGAGCTGACATGTGAAACTGTGTACGTCCTGTGTTTTTGAAGGTGACAAATGAACCCAGTGGCAGTGTTACACAGCTTAATTAGTATCAATGCTTGATGGTGTATTTGACATAATGACAACTCCTATGCTGTTCCAGGCATCATCAGGGGCAGTGCTTTTTGAAATGGGTGTTGTGCATGGAGGTGATCACAGGTGTGGGCTGCATCTGTTTCTCACCAGTCCTGTAGGTGAGACTTGCATTCTAAGGGCCAACAGACATTTTCACAAGGGGAAGCAATCTACATGTGCTAACAGGGCTTTGAAACTAGAAGACAGTGTATAAATTGACCTGACGTCCTTGCAGTGAGATGTTCTATGACAATGGCATACCATAGGAAAGGGTGTAGCACACTGGTTTGCTAATGTTGGTCTGTGTGTGTAGAAGAGGTAGTATCAGGGTACACATCTTAGTATTCCAGGGACCTCTTCCGACAGGTAGGTTGTGACCAGGTGCATGGGTGTGTCAGGAGTTAGGAAATGGGCTGACATGTACATGGAATGTCATGGCACAATGCATGTCGTATGTGTGGCACTTGTGCTGTCTATGTTCTGCTTCTAGGGAACTCTAGTCACAGATAGTCCTTGCAAATAATGGATGCAGTTGGACTTACTGTTGTCAAGGGTCTGGTCAGGCATTCCTGTTACTGATGCCAAAGCACATTGACTGCCTCATGTATGAGGCTTGTTTTCCCCTTATTGAGTGATGGTGTCTTAGTTGTGTGCCATATGCTGCGTTGGACCTTGCTTTCAACATGTATGTGTGAAATAGTTGTGGTCCTCTGCTATTGGCCTTCAAAGGAGATATGTACATGATATATGTCATTAAGAGTGTGTGTGTATGTGACCATTGTATGTTAGGCATCACATTAGCTCTGGGATGTTCCGTGTCCTACTCAGTATCTCAGCAATGCTCCATGAGGCAACACTCTTATTCTGATAAGTAGAGATGAAGGTGTACAAAAAGGCATAGCCAGACCATGACATGGTGATTAGAATAGGTGTTTATTTCAATTCGTTAACTAAAGTGGTGAAGGTGATCATATTCAGAAGGAATTATTTACAATCTGTTACCGCCTGCGTATACCAGGAGCTGTGTTCTGTAGTACCCCCTCATGTTGCGGCCCAGCATCCTCCTCTTCCTCCTCTTCAGGCATGTGTGGCTCTGGTTCCAGGAGGGGAATGTTTCTTTTGATACAAATGTTGTGCAATATTGCACATGTGAGGATGATCCTACAGACCATCTCAGGGGAATATAGGAGGCTACCACCAGTGATGTCGAGGCAGCAGAACCTTGACTTGAGGATGCCGAGTGTCCTCCTATGGGCGTCGTTGTATGCACGCTCTGCAGCAGTACTTGGGTTGCCAAATGGTGTCATAATCCATGGCTGGATGCCATACCCCTGATCAGCTGCAAGAGAAAATGAATGGGATCATGTTGATGTAGCTGGCACTATTGAAAAGACCTTTCATGGCAGTAGTTGTCTTGTGTTGTCTGTGACTATTTTGTGGCATCCTATACTTGTAGGCTGTACCATCTGCATTGTGTTGTTTCCTTGGCTGAACAAGTGTTTGTCTGCTAACCGTTTGTCAGCAGTATGTTTTGGGATTTGCAGTACATTGTGCCCTCCCTAGCATTGTGACTTGTGATACAGGTGTCCGTGTGTCTTCACTGGGGGTGAGGTGATAGTTCCATGCACAGTTAAAATTGACAGTGTTGTTAACACGCTTATATCAATGTACCCTGGACATACCATACCTTTGAACTTATGCAATGGATTAATGTAAAGGTCATTGGGACACTTACAATTTGCAAGGTGACATTTAGGCAACCCACTCCACACTTTGTGATCTTTGACGTCTTAACATTAGGCTGTACAGTAATTTCCGATGTGTGAAAGGTTCAATGGTGACTTAAGAAACATGGCTAGCGATGTCACGACCTCAGTGTGTTCCTGTTCACATGTTGCTGTTGTGGTGTATGTGTTGTGTGTCCTAGAGGGTTGCTGTGCAGTGTGTATATAAGTAGGTTTTTGTACCTACCAACAAGTAGTCCATTGCCATACCGTCCATCCTGGAAGTGTTCATTGATGGTGCAGTGACGGAAGATGTATGAGTCATGTACACTCCCAGGATATTTAGCCACGATGTTGGTGATCAATCCCTGGTGATCGACTATGGCCTGCACGTTGATGGAATGTGTGTTCTTCCTGTTGCGGTAGAGGTGTTCAGTTGCAGCAGGTGGCACAAGGCATACATGTGTGCAGTTGATTGCACCAAGGATGTGTGGGAAGCCACTGATGAGGTAGAACCCCTGTTTTGTTTCCTGCTGCTTCTGCAGTGTGTTAGGGAAGCAGATGTGGCGGGGTGTCAGTCGAATGATGGCATCCAGTACTTTGGGCAAAAAGGCGGAGAATGATGGTTGTGATATTCCACCAACCAGGGCACCAGTTGTTTGGAAAGAGCCACTTGCCAGCATATGAAGTACGGCAGGCAGCTTTGTTTCTGTTGGGATGGTGCGGGGTGTCACCAAAGTGGGGGCCAACTGCTGTTCAATGTTTTGCAGCAGCTGCTGAATGGCCTGCCAGTTCAACCGGTACCTCTGAATGATGTTGTGTTCCCTGAGGCCAAGAAGGGTGGTTCTTCGGTGGAATATCCTCTCCTGCCTTCTGCGCTGCCTTGGGGTCCCTGCTGGTGTTGTTGTAGCTGCTGTTGTTGCTGCTGAGCTCTGCGTCTGCGTGCACGCTGGATTAGTATCACCTCCATGGCTCCCTGTTGCTTCTCTGCCGCTCTGCTGTTTGTTCTGTGTGTTCTGATTAAATACAGGTGTGTTTGCCCCATTTTAACGCCTGCCCTGACCCAGACGTTAATTTTTGACACAAATTGGGCTGTGCGTCATTTTCTGGCTCCGCCGCACGGCCCTTTAAGCCATTTTTGGGACGGGAACGCCTACCTTGCATATAATTAACGCAAGGCGGGTTACCGCATCCAAAAAATGACGCACACGGCGGAATTTTGTTGTCCGCGGGCTTGGGCGTCATATTTAAATACAGGGCAATGTTTGCGCTGATTGTGCGTCAAAATTGTTGACGCACAATCAGCGCAGACGGATTATAAATATGCCCCTAAACTTTTAAGTGAGTTTTATAACTTTTAAGTCTTAATCCATGAACTTCACGGTAGCACTGTTCATTAACCTGCAGAGGTAGAGAAATAGGAAGCAACATTCTAGGAATTCACATGAGGAGGAAGCATATCTTTCAGGCTGGAATGATGACATTCCAACAGCTGGAGCAAGAGCTCTGAAAGAGATACCTATTCTACAGTGGGAACACCTCAGGCCTTGTTATAAAATATAGGCCAGATTTAACAAAACACTCTACCAAATTTGGCAGCGTCACACACCATCATGTTCAAAACACAATGATACACTGTATCTAAAACAATACGGTGCACCCCGTGTTTCCCCCTGCGCCGGCACTGTATTTGCTGCTGTGGGCCAACGTACCAACATTTGCACCATTGTGCAAGGATGGCTGCTTTGAGAGGGAGATTGTTTTTGTGCAGGAAGCAACACCTTCCTGAACTAACTGGTAAATTACTCTTTCTATGTGTGAATGCAGCATGCATAGAAAGAGCAAAAAACGAGGAGAAATGAAAGCAATGAAAGCATTTCTCCTCGCTATGCCCTGCTAACACCATCCCTGAGGTGATGCTGCCTTAGGTTTATGAAAACACGTAAATCTGGGGCAGCATCAAAATGCAATAGGTGTTGCTCTGTGTGTGTGAAGGGGCTGTATTTAGAAGGTAGTGATAAGCCACAAAAAGTGGCTTAACACCACCTTGCAAATATGGTGCAGTGCATAGCGCTAACGGAGGTGGCCCTATATTTGCATAATCACTCCCAAAGTAGCTAATTATTCACAGCAAAAGTCAAGGTGCTGGGCACATTACATCTCGTGGCACATTGCACTTTCTCATCATATGCAGGCATGGCACGGGGAATTACCCACAATGCTCTATCGACCTGCTTTACTGAAGTCCTCAGTGTATTTTCAACACAATCCATAAGTATATTTTGTGTTCAAACAAAAGGAACTGTTAAAAGTAAAGCTTGACTTATATAACTATGCAAATTCGCCTTGTTAGAAACGGGGTCTCTGGCTTGCAGTATGCACTCTGTCCAAACAGGGACCCTCACTGTAGTCAGGGTAAGAGAGATACACACCTAGGATAACCCGTGCTAACCCCCTTGGTAGCTCTGCACAAGCAGTCAGGCTTATCTCAAAGGCAATGTGTAAAGTATTTGTACCAAACACACACAGTAATACAGTGAAAACACTACAAAATGGACACCACACCAGCTCAGAAAAAAATAGCCAATATTTATCTAAATCAAACAAGACCAAAATGACAAAAATCCAACATACACAAGCAAAGTTATGATTTTTTAAAGTAAAAAAATGCAAAGTTACAAAGTAGTTCAAAGAGTTCCTAAGAGAAGTTCAAAATCACAAAAAAATGGAGTAGAAAAAGTCCAAAAAGAGAAAAAGCAAAAACAAGTAGTAGGTGGTCACGTGATGGTCTGCATTGAAAACAGTAGCGTACACTTAATCATTGTATGTCAAGTGCAAATACAAGTTCTATCCTCACCGCTGATCACCAGAATTTGATGGCCCGGAGATTTCAAAACAGGAGGCAAGCTCAGTCCAAGCCCTTGGAGACACTTCACAAGCAGGAAAATACAACAAAGTCCAGTTTTTGTCCTCTTTCTGGCAGAAGCAGCAACTGCAGGCCATCCCAGCAAAACACAGTCACAGAAATAGGAGCAGTACTCCTCCTCCAGCTCTTTAGCTCTTCTCCTTGGCAGAGGTTCTTCTTGGTTCCAGAAGTAATCTTGAAGTCTGGGGTTTTAGGTCCACTACTTATACCCCTTTCTGCCTTTGATGTTGCCTGGCTCCAGACCACACTGTGTGAGGGCAGGCACAGCCCATTCAGGTGAAAATTACCACTCCCCCCTCCAATCCAGCCCAGATGGCCCATTAGGATATGCAGGCTATACACCAGCTCCCTTTGTGTCACTGTCTAGAGGGGATTCACAAACAGCCCAACTGTCAGACTGACCCAGACAGGGAATACACAAGCAGGCAGAGTCACAGAAAGGTTTAAGCAAGAAAATACCCACTTTCTAAAAATTGCATTTTCCCACAGACAATTTAAAAAATAACTTTACCAAAATATGTATTTTTAAATTGTGAGTTCAGAGACACCAAATTCCACATCTCTATCTACTCCTAAAGGGAACCTGCACTTAAAAGTTATTTAAAGGCAACCCCCATGTTAGACTTTGGCACTATTTCACTGTTAGGACATGTAAACACATCAGTACATATCCCAACTTTAACATACACTGCACCCTGCAGATTGGGCTTCCCAAGCTCTACCCTATGAATGCCTTACATGTATAAACAGGGAAGGTTTGGGCCTGGCAAGTGGGTACACTTGCCAGGTCAAATTGATAGTTGAAAGCTGCACACACAGACACTGCAGTGGCAGGTCTGAGCCATGTTTTCAGGGCTACTCACGTGGGTGCACAATCAATGCTGCAAGCCCACTAGTAGCATTTGATTTACAGGTCCTGGGCACCTCTAGTGCACTTTACTAGGGACTTACTATGTACCAATCATAGAAAAGTCAATTACACATACATTTTGCGCAGGGAGCACTTGCACTTTATCACTAGTCAGGAGTGGTAAAGTGCCCAGAGTACCAAAACCAGCACAAACAAAGTCTAGCACACAGTCAATATATAGGAAGCAGAGGTCATAAAAGATAGGCAAAGGATGCTAGGTCTAACACTCCTAATGTGATTTCGACAGTGGATTGAAATCAGATCCTATTAACCCTATACTCTGATGCAAAATACATATATAAAAATGGAAAAATGCTCTCTTGCCTAAAACATTTGGAGCCCATTCACACAGGAAAATATACATGACCAGATCGCCACACATGCAGATTTCCTCCCATAACTGAATGGAAAAATCTCCCTGGAGGCAATTCACCAAATTCTGTGGATTCTTCTGCCTGATAATAAATGTAAATTCTTCCACTCCCATGCAGGAGATGGAGACACATATATCTCAATTCATGACTGCTACTAGTAATTTATGGGCACATTTTAGGCATATCCTACAAATGGGTTCTAAGCATCTCACTAGGCTCGTTTAACATACCCTCTTCTCCATACATCCTGAACTGTCATATGGACTGTATTTTTCAGGATATTCCTTCATTTGGTCAGGTAAGAAAAATACTCCTCATTTAGAATACATTGTCACACAGTCTTGAAGTAGCACGTATCTCCTTCACAAATAGGCATACTCCTCCCATGTTTTTCACACATTTACCCTTTTAGATTTTATAATTAATCCTAAACCTTCTACGTTTCCTTTCTACAGTTCCCATGCCAATGCATACTGATAAAAGTTGAAGCAGCAACTGACCCTCCTTTGACAGAAGCACAACAAGGACTGGCATCTCAATGCATCCACATAACCCATTAAAATATGCCTCACAGCAATCAATGCCACAACCACACTCTTGAGAAGTGCACATCATCATACTTTAAACCTACCAAAATGTATATTGTATTAAATTGCTTGGACAATGCACTCATAATATAGTTATATTATAAGGGATTAAGATTTAAATGGCCATCAAATATTTTTCCCCTTTGAAGGTCTTGGGTTACAAGGCCTTCAGCCCCCTTCCACAACCTCCACTGCTGCAGCAGTGTCTTTGTAACTACGTGGACCGGCCTCAGCCTCCAGACTAGTGGCACAGCTACTGAGTCACTATCCATGCCAATTGATAATATACTATGCATCTCTCCCTTTTATATAAATGTGAGGATAATAGTTTAGTACTACAGGAGTACGTTACATACTTACAAATGTTTGGTGATCCAGACCTTAAGTGTGTGCGTTCCACAAGAAATATCACAATTGAAGTAACAAAATACTTAGTGGTTGTGCATTACTCCTCATTTTAGGAGCAGCAGGATCGCATCTTTGTGCAGTAAGACTATAGAACACAGTATGATAGATGACTGCCAGGATTAACTTGAGTTTTGTACTACAAAGGATACTGTATCTGTATACTATAAAACTAGATTATGACTTCTTACAGTGACACAGAGATCCAGAAGCAAATGGTTAGTACTTATTGGAACTCTAGGATTGCTTGAGCGTACCTCGGGGTTTCTGAAATCCAAATTTAGACCTCTTCATCTGGAACCTCAAGGTGAGATTTCAGACTTCATTACCCACAATAACCCTAATTTCCTCCGTTGTTATGACCAGATTTATAAAAAGTGGCACTGCACCTAGTGCAGCGCCACTTTCCTTGCACCCCTTGGTGCCCCTCTAATGCCACCATGTGTGCACAAGACCGTCAGATGGATCCCCCTTGAACACAGAAAGACCGTCACACATGCCCTGATCACCAGCAGACTGGACTATGGCAAATCGCTGTACACCGGGATCAACAAGAAACTCACCCACAAACTACAGAACATCCAGAACGCCGCCATCAGACTGGTCCTCGACCTGCCACAACTCTGCCAGGTCTCTCAACACCTGAAAACACTTCACTGGCTTCCAATAAAAAAAAGAATCACCTTCAAGATCCTGATCCAGCACACAAAGCCCGCCATGACACCGGACCAGCCTACCTGAACAGACGACTCAACTTCCACATACCCCACAGGACCCTTCGATCAGCCCAGCTCTCTCTTGCCGAAGTACCTTGCATCAGGAAAACAAGAACAGGGGGACGCTCCTTCTCCCACATCACAGCCACAGCCTGGAACGCCCTCCTGCTCCTCTTCAGACAGACTACCCCCCTCCTCAACTTCACAAAGGAGCTGAAGACATGGCCTTTTGAAGAACCACCTCACTGATGGACGCAACACGACCCCTTACCTCCCAGCGCCTTGAGACCCTTATGGGTGAGTAGATACGCTCAATAAACCCTGATTGATTGATTGTGCCGTATTTAAAATATGGTGCACCATGGCAGTAGTCAGGGGGACTAGCATCATATTTTTTAAGATAATCCGGCACTTAGCAGGACTAACATAAAAAATGTTGACACTAATCCAGCAAAGCACCCCGAGGCCCATTGAACTCAATGGGAGCCTCTTTTTAATGCCTGCACTTAACAGGCATTACAAAATGCAGATAAAATGACACAAATGAATCTCATAGACTCCTTTGCACAATTTGTACTGCTCCCTAGGGCCGGAACACCCCCCTTCCATGCATTATGCTTGGCGCAAGCATAATGAGGCACAAGGGCTTGCAAAGTGCACTACTTTGTAAATATGGTGCAGCATTTTTGCCCTGCCAATGCAACATTAGCATAAAAAAGGCCACCATAAATCTGGGCCTTAGTCTAAAATGTGTATGACTAGTGGTTTAATTTAGTGTTTGCTGGTGTGTGAGTACCACTGTATTTTATTCGTGCTCCTGCCCTACTAAGCTTCCAGTTCCCCATTCTGTTCAGAATCAGGAAAAGCATGATGGGTACACAGATGGAGCATCTGATGTCTTCACTAGTGTAATTGGGGGTCTATCTGTCAAAGGCTACCTTGTCACAGAAACTACTGTGGGTGGGCCGACTGTCACTGATTTTCCCTGCCCGTATCCGCCATGTGATGTATGGCACACATAGGTAGGGAAAATGTTGAACTGCTCCCACACACAGGGGGAAAAATTATGCAAATCGCAGACATTTGCTTTGTCAATTGTAGAAAACAAACTTTCAAATTATCTCCTGCTTTGGGACTTTTTTTCTCTAAAAAAAACACAAAATGATTCCTGAACAGGTGTTTTAACCACAGTGCATGCTCAACAATCTGGCAGGGCTCTGAGGAAAGCTGCTGCAGTGGCAGCTCACTTCACAGCACATGGAGGCATGAATCTCTAAACAGTGCAGAAGACTTTGTCCAGGTTGGCTGACCCAATGGCCTCCAACAGTGGACAAGAGCATTTTCTATTATTGTTTCAATGAATGTTTATGCTTTGCACCAACTCTCATGGCTGGACTGACATCAAGCATGCATGCTGGATGAAATATGTTGTAAAAAGTTCCCCAGTGCATATTAAGGTCTTTGATTCTGAAATGTGATCAGAACATTGCTTTCTTTTTATTCACTTACTCTGAACTCCAGAGAAAAGCTGCTATCATTAACAAAATACAAATTCAGAATTTGGCATACCACTTTATTAACACAATAATTAAGGTCCTTTTGCCCTGAATGTTAAATAATCTAAAGATGGACATCACCATTTTAAGGTGAATTTTACCAGTTGTCCATGTCCATTAAGTTCCTTATGAACCAACACATCTGATAGTGTGTTCTCTTTCATTCTGGAATTGCAATTACTAAAAATTGGAGAAACAGCAATGAGAAATCAATCATGTGATAAAAAATATAAACATATCACCTAGTTAAATTAAAATATCTCACACTAATGAAATACAAAAATTATACATCAGCTAAAAAGCTTTGCTAAAGCCAATTAGTCTGGTCTTTTACATAGCTACAGTATGTTTAGTAATTACTAGTTGTTCTTCTTGAGTCAGAAGCAGCCGCTTGAAGTCTTCAAAAAGGCTGCAGCCTTTCAAAATTTCATTAAATGCCCCTCTCAAATCAGAAACAACTTCTTAATAAATCTATCACAAAGCTGCAGTGAACCAGTTGTTACAAAATGGCTCTGTCGAGTCAAATACAGTTCCTTGAAATGTCATTCACAAAATTGAGGAGGTTCTGGTTTCAACATATAATGATAACATGTCCTGATTTACAACTTTAATGAATTATAAATGTTTTCTATAGGGTGAGCAAAAATGCCAATGCAGCTGTATGCTGTTGAATCAATATTGCAACCTTCAATAACTGCCTTTACTGAGGAACACATGTGAAATCAGCCTAGTATATATATATGTATTCTAGCGGACACTATAGTTAAGTCAACTGCCCTAACTCGTATTCTTAGCAAACTGTATTTTGAGATGCATTATATTTGTATGCCAGTAAAATGCCCACTGCCCTATCCTACGAGCTTTGTTAGAAAGAAGCAAAATGTAAACCAGTGGATAAAGATGCTTGGTTGGAGGTCCTTTTATACATACACACACATGCACACACGCACACACACACACACACAAATGCACGCGTACACACACACACATACACACACTTTTGAAAAACTTAAATCGTCCAAAGTCACTGAGAACGATTAATAATGATTACTGTGGTTACCACATTCGACTTTGTCACCAGATCACATATTTGTTTGTTAGCATAATTCAACTTCAACTGCTGCAACCCTACCCTTGACTCAAACTGATCTTAGTCCTCAGACTACAGATTACACACAGTGTGAGTCACAGCACTGAGGCCTGCATTAGCATGGGCTTTACTGCATGGAGAATGGTCATATTGAGTGTTTCAGCTATCATTCACTTGTAAGTGGTTTGAGCATGGGACTTTGGGATAGGTTTAGGTGGCATCCACATATAAGGTTTACAACTTAGTAGTGCTGAATCCTGAACTATGCAGGAGGCATCATGGCTAACATTCTAATCCTCTAAATTATATTAGGTTAGACTCTACTCTGGAGCTACATGTTAGAGACCCCTGATACGCACATACACACACATACACCACACACACACACACACACACACACACACATACACACACACACACACACAATGCTTGCTGCAAACCATGTTTTTAGGTCTCAGCTTTAGATGGAACGCATGCGCTGTCTCGATTCCGAGACTGCTGTATCTATATAGTGAACTTCAGTCCACCCACAGCCTTCCAATTTGCTGGCACCTTTATCTCTCCATTTTGCAGCATCCCCATTTGTAAAAGGCATGCATACGTCATACCTTCTCCTGTGTTTATCCGTCCCCAAGCCCAACTACAGTTAACATACGCAGTGTCCATGTTTTAAGCATTGTTCCCGGACTACTTTTTTTGTTTTCAGTGTGTTCAGTAGGTGGAAATGCAGCCTGTGGCAGTGTTGTCGTGTGTAGGCTCTCAGGTCAGTTTTTTCCCCACCACTGTGTGTGCTGTGTTCTGTTTATAATGTTTGATTCTTGCACGTTTACCCTGCGATTGCTCCTAAAACATCAGAACAACTTCGACCCCTGGCCTGGAACTTGCAGTCCCAGCAAAAAAGTAAATGTCTAGTAGAAGTCCTTCACGGACCCTGAATATCGTTTTATTTTGCTCTTGGTGGATTATTCTAGCCTGTCACTGTGTTACAGAGTGTAATCGAACACTCAGTGACGTCAACACTCAAGCTCTGCCATACTTATAAATAAGCTGCATCTCTTCTCTTTGCCTCAGAGAAGTAGCACAGAGAAAAGCTAGATATGGTGTAAACCCTACAACATCCTATTCAGAGGCCCAGGGATTTGCTGTAACTGCTGGAAACAGCACTTCACCTTAACACAAAGTAAAAACTTGTGAGGGAATTTTACCTTGGCAACAGCTTTGGCATCACAATAACTGGACAAATCTTTCAATCCATTAAATTAATCTCTCCCCTGTGAAAAGGGTTTCTTCTTTTGAGGCCGACCTTTAAGATTTGGGGCTGAAACACAGAGGGTGCAATTTTAATGTGAGCGCACACTTTCTCCTAGTATATGCAGCCATGTTCAGTGAAAGCACAAGAAATAAATACATGTTTATATCTGTGGCTGTTTTGCTAATACCACAACCATTTATTTCCAACTATGATAACTATAACTAGGCCTACAATGCAAAAACTATGGAGATGGGGAGAGAGCATGTTTATTCTGGAGCTAATGGTTTGAGGGCCAAACCTATGCACAAATGTGTGTACATGTAAGAGTAGTGAATGCAAAGCATAATTTATTTTTATATGTATGTACCTTAAAATCTTCTGTCATCCCGCATTAATTTCATTGAGTTTCAAGCTGATGTACTCATTGTGTAACTTTCCTGATCTTATGCTTCTTTTGCGTAAACAATGATGACGTGGGCCCATTTTTCCAAAACTTGCAATTGCATTATGAGTAATATAAATGAATTGCACATGTGTAGAGAACAGATTATGCAGCATTTTTAAAGCTGTTCTTCTTAACTAACAATTTCTGAAAATGTATTATGTCAGTCTGATTAAAACTAGATTGATCGTGGCATTTTACCATAATTCATCATTCAAGTCAGTTGCAACTCCATTCACAATCCTGTGAGAGTACCAAAAAACTCGGAGCTCAATCTATTGCTGAGCACTATTGGATTTGTCAATGCTTTTTATTTCCTTATTTTGATGTTTTGTTGTACAAACCATTGCCAACTCATTTCTGCAAAGCCTTCAACTGACCTTGTTGGTGGTCCCTCTCAAGTGAAATGCTAAATCTTCAACAGCATCTGTTTCTTAAATTGTTACTAGAGGACCCTCAGATGTAAAGAATTGATTCATGAAATTGTTGGTACACAAGACATTACTAGAGGTCCTTCTCAAGCCAGATGTAAGGTTCAAGTGAAATTCAACAAGCTGTAGGGGTGGATTTAAAATGCATGCTTTTTAATCATTTATGGGTTTTTTGTCAATAGGATACAAACATTTGCCAATGCTGGTCTGTAATAATGAGTCCAAATTACAGATTTCAATATATTTCTTGATTTATTTGAAGTGATGACATCCTACTGTGTATAGCAACTAGCATTCACTGGTAAATAGAAATGCCTCCAAAAATAAATAACCTCAGCTGTATATAGATAGATGATTGTGAATGGATGTGTACTGAAGCTTCTTAAATTAAATGTACTCAATAGTAGAAGTGGGTTTAACCATTGATATACTGTGATTACATTGTGTGCTGACAAAGGAGTGGGCTTTCAGTGGAGTAATAACTGAGCAACGTAACGAAAAACATGCCTCCAAAAATAAATAACCTCAGCTGTATATGGATAGATGGTTGTGAATGGGTGTGTACTGAAGCTTCTTAAATTAAATGCAATCAATAGTAGAAGTGGCCTTAACCACTGATTTACTGTGATTACATTGTGTGCTGACAAAGGAGTGGTCTTTCAGTGGAGTAATTACTGAGCCACTTAACGAAAAACATAGTTAACTAAACGTTCCCACGCAACATCTACGGATTTTGAATCATTCAAAGATTTACAAGGTTTTGTAAACCTGGGAGTACGTAAAAAGCCTGCACCACCCCAGGGGTTCATGGCAGCAATTTCTATGCCAGCGCAGTGGGAGGGGACAGAAATCCCCCGTATCTTATAGATCCGGCGCATTTCTGCCTTTTCCCTATAGCACAGGGTGGTGCAGCAAGGCACTTGCTGTGTCTCCCTGAGCCACGGGGCTTTGCAAATATGGCCCATTGTGTTTTAAACATACTGAGAAAGATATTTGCTAAAAATATTGTTGTCTTTTTATTCTTTGTATTTTAGTGTATAATAGTACATGTAATCCGCCTTGAAAAGTAAAGTTTGCTGCACATTTAAATCACAGTTTTTATTGTATGTATACATGCAATGACTTTAATTAATTAAGCATGAACCTGAATAAACTTCATACATAAATATATAAATATTCACAAACCTGCAGTTCTCAAGTCTTTCCTTGAGGTCTCTTTCGAGTTAGATGTAAAGGCACTGACATTTTTTCATGAAGTTGCAGTTCCTCTGAAATCATTATGCCCCCCCTTGAGTCAGATACAAAAGTACTAGAATTCATTTGTGAAGCTGCAAGTCCACAAGTTATTAATAATGGTACTTTCCAAGTCAGATACAAGTGCTTGAAATGTTAATCACAAACCTAAGTGGGTGTGGCTTCAACCTAGGAATTTACTTATACACTCTAGCTACTATTATGACTTGTGCTCATGTTCTGTAGAATAAATACAAATATCAAAACTGGTTTATTTTGAGGAATAAACAATGTAAATTACATCTCTCAAGTGTTGTGGAAATAGTTGAGGACACCCTACTCTACATAGGTGTTAGCAGTTACTGGTAAGTACAAGTGTCTAAGAAGCTCTATTTTGCAGGACCTATTGTTTTAGGTGTATGCCTAAAATGTGAGGGAAAATGTAGTCTTTCAAAGTTCCAACAAATGGAGTGTACTGGTCTGGTGATCTATTCTTTGTTCTGTGGTCGGAGGGATTATAATTTGAGCGATATTTTAACAGATCAATGGTGCAAGAGTGTTTATTGAGAGCTCCTAAGTGTGTATGTATTTTGGGGGGTATTGTTTCGAAAAAATTAGGCTGCAAAACAGCTGGAGCTGTCTTTAGGCCAGACGCTAAAACATCCTTCTGGGATACTGTGAACCAAACAGATGCTAATCGAGCTGCCACAATTTTCAAGCTGTTCTCATGAGTCTCACATAGTTGTCACCAGTAACCATTCATCCTTCTAAAGAATTCTGTGATAAAACAACTTCTTCATCAATAAAATTGACATGATTCAGACAGTAATCCACTGTTTCTACCAGAGAGAATGCATTTACTTAGTTGTATAAAGTGCATGCCCATCATTTTCCACCTGTCATTCTTCATAGTATTAATCTTTCCATAAAAGAGGCTTCATCCCTGCAAGGAGTGCCATCAATTTTTATCCACAGCATCCATTTCCACGGGGAGTAACATCACTGGTTTCCAGACAAAGCAATCTTTAAAAGAGAATCCAAATGAATGTTCCTCTTTCACCACCATTCATCCTTAAAGGAATTGACATAATTACAGTTCACAGCATCCGTCTCCATAAGAAATGGCATCATTGGTTTCCTGTCAAAGCCACCTCTAAAAGAAGAAGCCAGAAATGTGGACCTAATTCAACAGCATTCATCCCTACAGGAAGTGACATCAAAGCCTATCTCCAGCCTCTGTCTCTACAGCAAAGACATCACTGGTGTCCTCCAGATTCCGCTCATCTCCTCTATTTCAGTTTACTCTGTGAGAGTTCCAATGCTTACAATAAACCCCTGCAAGCACCTACCAGGTAAGAGTTCATCGTGGCCTAGGCATAACCCTTCACTGCCTATACCAATAATCAGACCCAAACTGAGATCACACAAACACACACACGCACATGTAATATTGAAAAACATAGACTCACCCCATACACATATACACTAGTAAGCATCTACCAGGTTTCATCATGGCCTAGCCCATCACCCCTTACTACCCCTCCCAACACATACCAAAACCTCAGAGCACATAGAGCCACATCAAAATATTGTACACACACCCTCAAATTACCAAACTCAGGGCCCCTTTCACAAAGGTAAACTTACATGTTCTTGTTTAGGTGTACGATTGTTTGCGCTTCATAAAAGTATTTTATGAGTATTATCTTTACTGGTGCTGAATCTCAAACATAAAAAGATAGGACAGTTGTTATAAATTGGGTTTCTGGTTGTCAGAGGTATGCACCCTGTCCAATGAGGAACCACAACCCTAGTCAAGGGCCACCAACACTCCCTAAATGAATGTGTGCTCACCCCCCGGTAGCTTGGCACAGAACAGTCAGGCTTAACTTAAGAGAAAATGTGTTAAGTATGTGTTCTACACTGTAACAGTAAAACAGTGAAAGCACCACATAAAAAAATAAATTATCACACCAGATTAGAAAAATAGATATTAAGGAACAAAACAAGAGCAAAACGACAAAAAAGACAATAAGTAGAAAGTGAGATATGAATTTTTAAAGATTAAACTTAGTTATAGTGTCTAAAAGCATAAATCACTACCTGGGGCTGTCTGGTCATGGTAGATATAGTCCCAGATAAGTCCCGCTGAAGATTTACCTTCTCAAAGTTGAGCTGAGAGTCCTGTTCATGGAGAAGAACTTCACCAGGAGCAAGGAGAGCGTTGCTGGCATGTCCCATTGGCTGGGATGAGTCGGCCAGGCATTGCGGATGGGTGGGTTGGAACCTCACGGTTGTGAGTGCCCATACTTGTTGTGCGAGGAGATGAACTTGTGGCAGCTCACTATGATTCTTTGGTTAAGTGGTGCTGTTTCAAGCTTGATTTCACGAGCCACAAAAACACTTCCAAGGGCCCATGATCTGAGAGGCGCCTCTTGGGGTCAGGAGCTTGTTGAAGATGGGTGCAGGAGCTGTGTGGAGCTTTTTATGACCTTTAGTCTGAGATCAGGAGGCCAGCAATCTAGTCCTTTAAGTCACTCTGGGATCCTGGGTTCAAGATGGAGGGTTACAGATCTAGTTCTCTTTCCCAAGGCAAGAGGGCAACAGGCAGCAATTTAGCTCAGCAAAGCAGGCGTCCAACAGAATAGCAGCTCTGCAGAGTGGCAGTCCTTGCAGGAACACAGCAGTCCTTTTTCCTGGCAGAGCATCTGAAAGTCCAGAAGTGTGCTGATGTGGTGGTGTCCATGGTCCAGAATTTATACTTTGGTGCCCTGGTTCTGTAAGGTGGGAGAAGCTTCTAGACAAGCCAGTTAATGGTCCATCAGAACGCATCAAGCCACACCTATGCACCCATTGTGTTTGGCTGTCTAGGGGGAAGCGCAAAGTTTAGTTGGCACCCCACACTAGACGTGTACTGGGGACAGGCTGCAGGCTCACAGGTCTTTGGAGCAGAAAAATGCCACCCTTTCTAAAAGTGCCAATTTCAAAATTGTAACAATAAATCTGACCTCCCCATTAAAGAGGATTTATCATAACAATTCCATAGGTACTAAATATGATATATCTACCACTTCCCAATCAGGGATTACAGTTTCTTAAATGTAATAAGGGATTCCTAATGTTACCCTATAAGAGGGCTAGGCCTCACAGTAGTGAAAAACAAATTTGCCTGTTTTTCACTACCCGGACATGAAATACTTAAAAGCATATGTCCTGCTTTTTAATTACATAGCACCCTGCCCTATGGGTAGCGGGGGCCTATCTTAGTGGTGACATGTGTAATAAATGAGAGTTTAAGGCTTGGCAAGGGGTGAAATACCATATCACCATGTGTTAGGAATTGGATCTATAATTGGCAGGGTTATGCACCCTGTCCAAGTAGGGACCACAATCCTAGTCAGATTAAGTCAGATATACACCCTAAATTAACCTGTGCTCATGGTCTGTTAGTTTGGCACAGAGCAGTCCGACTTAACTTAAGAGGCAATGTGAAAAGTATTTGTGCAACACACATGCACATACACAGTAACACAATGAAAACAAAACAAAAAGACTCCACACAGGTTTAGCAAAATGGAGAATATATATTGGAGTACAATAAGACCAAAACAACAAAAATGCAATCAGTAGATCACAAGATATTCAATTTCAAGTACATCAAAGCACTGCTTAAAAATATATGAACATTTTGAGGTACGTGTATTACTGTAATTCAAGAAGTCGGGGAGCTTCTATTAGACAATTATGATGCTCCTAGGGGTTCAGTCGTGCTCTTCTCCATAGAGCGTTCAGCTTGTAATGAGTGAAAAAAGGAATGCGGCACAGCCACCTAGACTGCTCGGGTCTAATCGCACACCAAGGGAATCACAGACAACTGCGAGGAGCTCAGTACAGTGGTGAGGAACGCTCTGGTCCGGGTGCCCCTAACACAAAGTACGTTCATGGCTGTATGCGGAGTATTCTCTGATACAGTGCTCCCACTGCGGTTCTCTATTATAATCAGTCGTTCAGCTCGTCCATGTGTGGCTGGGGTAGCAGTAACATTGCAGCTGTCCTTTGCAGAGTTGTCAACCCAGCAACCAGTAGGGGAGGGGTTGTAGCACTCAGGAACAGGTACTAATGTTATTCAAGGCACTCCAACACCACTCAAATAGAGAGGGTGACTTCTGAGCAATAATTTCACGTCGAAAAGCCCCTGCAGCAGGAAAGAATCGGTGAGATTGTGCTGTGGGGAAACACTTCCCACTGAACCCATGGCAATCGGGTAGCTCTGCAGTTCTCCAGAAGAAGGGCAAAAATCCAGAAGTAGGAAACGAGATCATTGATGTCCCTGAGACCTCAGGGAGACCGGGGCAAGCCATCGAGCCTTGGAGTCACTCTGGGAGTAGTCCTTAGTTCCTTTTGGAAGGGCAGAGGTCAGCAGGCAGCAGGGCAGCTCAGCAAAGCAAGGCAGAAGTTCAAGTGGCAATCCTTTTAGTGCCTCAGCCTTTACTCCAGCAGAGTTTATTTTGTGTACAGAAGTGTACTGATTTCTGGGGGTCAGAGATTCAGTAGTTATACCCAAAAGTGCCTTTAATGTGAGGGATGATTTCAAAGGATCTCTCTGAGGAGCAAAGGTTCCCCTTTCAGCTGAGCACTGGCTCCAGACTGTAAGAGGGGGTAATTAGCCCTTTGTATTGGGCAAAGGCCACTACCCTTTGAAGTGTAAGTGTGAGCCCTTCCCATCCCATTCCCAGATTAATGCAGATGCAGTTGATTAGCCTCTTTTGTGGGGATATGGAGGGAATGCACAAATGTATCTGTCACCCAGCCCAGACCAGATGTGTATTGGAGAAAGGCTGGCAGGCACACAGAGCAGTGCAAGAAGAGAAATGCCCACGCTCTAAAAGTAGCATTTCTAAAATGGTAATAATAAATCTGACTTTACCAGTAAAGAGGTTTTATCATTATCATTCTAATGATATGAAATATGATGCTGCTACTCCTTTCTGAATAATAATTACATCTTATAAATGTATTAGAGAATTTCCAATGCTGGCCTATGAGAGGAGCAGGCCTCGCAGTAATTAAAAATGACTTTAGGAATTTTTCATCACTAGGAAATGTAAAACTTAAAAGTTCATGCCTTGTCCTTTACTTACATTGCACCCTGCCCCATGGGCTACTTGGGGACTACCTTACGGGTGACTTATATGTAAGAAAAGGGGAGTTCAAGGCTTGGCAAGAGGTTTAAAATGCCAAGCTGAAATGGCAGTGAATTTGCACACACAGGCTCTGCAGTGGCAGGCCTGAGGTTTGTTTACGTGGCTACATAAGTGGGTGGCACAATCTCTGCTACAGGCCGCCTAGTAGCATTTAATTTACAGGTCCTGAGTATAGGAGATATCATTTTGCAAGGGACTTACAAGTAGACTAAATATGCCAATTGTGGATACACCAATGTTACCATGTTTAGGGGAGAAGCACATGCACATTAACCCTGGTTAGAAGAGGTAAAGTGTTAAGGCTAATAAAAAAGATACAGCTAAAAATAGGAGGTGAAAGACAAAAGGAACGGTGTAGGACCTCCCTAAAGGTGCCAGATCTAACAAAATGGAAATGTAACACTGCCTTCAGGCTGCAATGGCAGGCCTGGGACATGTTTTAAAGTGACACATAAGTATGTGACACAAACAGTGCTGAAGGCCCACTCGTAGCATTTGATTTACAGTCCTTCGGCACATGTAGTGCACTTTATTAGGGACACAGAAGTACATTAAACATGCCAATTTGGAATATACCAATCAAACCATGTTTTAAGGAGAGACCACAAGCACTTTACCACTGACTAGCAGTGGTAAAGTGCACTGAGTCCTAAGGCCAACAGAAACTAATTCAGCAAAAAGTAAAGGGAAAAAGGCAAAACGTTTGCGGTGACCCGGCAGAGGAGGGCATTTCTAACAACAATCTTAATTTTTTGTCCGGAGTCTTCTCAAACTTACACAAATGTGTAAGTTTACCTTTGTGAATTAGGCCCTCAAACTCTTAGTGATGCTCAATAATGTATGCTCTGCCGTACTCCTGTTCCTGACATTACAAATGCCATAACTCATCGCAAGTTTAATGCACTCTTCTTCAAAGAAACATGACTCATCTCCATATTCTCACATATCCAAGATGTTCTTGTTCCTAAAGGTTGTAGCAAAGTTTGTGCAGACCATGCATATAAGAAAGGAGAATTACCCAAAATGACGACAGCATCAAAATTCACCAACACGCCAATGATACGTGGCATTTTTTGAAAGATTCCTCCACTCCAAGAATCTAATATCTCCAATAATGCTTGCACCTCCTTTAGAGCTGAATGTCCACTACCTACTTGAAGCTCAACTCCCCTACGTCGGAGTCATTTTTATTTTCCAAGTAGAGCAAGCAAAACCTACTCCCTACCTTGCTCAATGACATGAACCTGGATGGATCTGAAAGTCAAATTTCATTAATTGCCTAGTCTTGTTAATTCATTATAAATACCAACTCAGCCTTTAGGAAAACATGGAGAAGAACTCTCTGCTTAAACTTAGGAAACAGCTGAATACATAACTTTTTAAAGAACACTACATCCAACAATGCAAAATTCCATCTCCACTCTCAAAACACAGTCTCCACTCAACTGACTGACTGACTGAATATATTTTGTTGACCCTGTACAATACTCTGCTGTCTTTTGGATAGGTGCATGCTTGACAAATACCGCATACATATATACATGCTGTAAAATAGCCTATTTACACATATTCAAAGCCAACCTGTCCATGTTCAAGATTTCTAATAACCATCCTATCACCGGCTGTCTCCATATCTAACATTTCCACTATTATAAGGAACTTCAAAAATTTGAGGATTATCACGCGAACACCTAAGTTCCTTATAAAACAAGCAACTGCAAGCTGAAATCTTCAGCATCCTGATATATAGGGCTGTGATAACCTCAATCTACTGATGTCCCATGACATAACATGTTGACAACACATCATATTAGTCTAAGTACTACACCAACACTATCAATAAATCTTCCAGCAGCAGCAGAACACCATTCAAGACAATAAAACACTGCATCAATCCCCTATCTAACCCTCACAGTCCAGATTCTGAGGGAATATTTAAAAAAGTTGAACAAAGACAGACATTTCACCAGCACATCGACAACACCAAACTAGCTTCACATCTGACACCTACAACTCCAGGCTGCATTCCACAAAGACATTCTTCAAAACACTGTCTCCTACAGACCTTGCAACAATCCTAACTATGTCAATGCCACCACCAATTAAGATGATGTCCAATACTTGTCCTTCATCAAAGTCTTACCTTGAAAAGTTTTAAAACTCCTCCCCACTATGATTCTTAACTCCATCACACAAGGCATTTTCACTAAATCTCTCAAGATAGGACTGATCCTTCTTCTCCTGAAGAAACCCACACTGGACTCTGAAGACTTTGCCAACTACCGGCTTCACTTATCCTTCATCAGCAAGATCATCAAAAAACAGACAAAGCACAACTTCAAAATTACATCAACACCAACCATCAATTCAAAACTGCCAATCCGGCTTAAAATAACACTGTACCATGAAGACATCTACAGTAAATTGTATTGTATTGTAATCGTATTTATATAGCGCTTACTTCCCCTGACGAGGCGTTGAAGCGCTTTTCGATGAGTAGCATGCTACTCTGGAACCCAACAAGAATTAGTGATGGATTAGTATCGTTAAATAATGAGTACAGTTTTAGTATTATTATGAGTTAATTTGAGCCGCGGATATGAGAGTTTGTTAGTTAGATTGACTGGAGTAATGGAGGGGTGGAGGAGGAAAGAAATCCAGAAGTGTTAATTGGGAGTATATCCTTCATTTACTCAACCCAAAGGCTTGGGATGAGTAAAGGGGGGCGGAGGGGGAAGAGTATGTGGAAGGGTTAGGGAGAGCATAGTAGCAGGGTGAGATAAATGCAGGAGAATTTAGTAGGGTTGTGTGGGAGGTCACAGTAGTAGAGTGAGGTGTGGTGAGTTAGATGTGGAAGCGGAGGGAAGAGCTTAGGCAGAGATATTTAGGAGATGAAAGTGGTAGAAGGGATTTAGGATGAGTCAGAGTGAGAATGGAGGCTAGTTTGATAGAGACATGACATAAGAGTGATGAGTAGATAAGTGTGATAAGATGAGAGCAGGAATTCATAGATTTCTAGTATAACAACCCACCCAGGAGCCATGCAATGATCCACGAACATGCCAAGCACAGAAACAACATATACACATACATACATATATATATATATATATACACACACATGAATACACACACATATGCACATACAAAACATAATTAGAATCATGGGTAAAAAATACTTAGTCAAACAGGTTTAAAGAGTGTGTGTGTATTTTATTGTTATGACATAGTAGCAATACATATTTTCTAAAGAAACTATAAATAAATAGAAATATACATATAATCTGAAAAAAATATTTATCAATATAGGCATATGCAGCTCATAGTTGTTTGAATAAGGTTGTTATGAAGGAAAGAGCCAACTCTTGAGTAGTTTTCTGAAGACAAGAAAGTTATCTGTGGCTCTTATAGTTGGGGGTAATGAATTCCATAGTTTGGCTGCTTGGACGGAGAAGGATGTACCACCTATAGTCTTTTTCTTGTATGGTGGTGTTCTAAGGCGGGGTGCCAATCTTGAGCGGAAGGTTCTTTGTTGGATGTATTTGGTAATTTTCTTTCTGATAAAAAGCGGTCCTGTTCCATGTATAGCTTTGTGGGTGATACAAAGCAGCTTGAAAGTGCATCTTCTGGCAACGGGTAACCAGTGTAGCGCTCTCAAGGCAGGGGAGATGTGGGCTTGCGGCTTTATATGTAATAGTAGCCTGGCTGCGGAATTCTGGATACGTTGTAGTTTTTTTATAACAGATAGAGATGATCCATGGTAGAGGCTATTGGCATAAACCAGTTTGGATAGTACAAGCGAGATAGTACCTTGCACCTTGTGTAGAAATCCGAGGTGGGGGAAGATGCTTCGTAAAGTCTTTAAGGCGATGAAGCTTGTGCGTGCTAATTTGTCTACTTGGGCATTCATAGTTAACTTGGAATCCATGGTGATTCCTAGGTTTTTAACTTCCTTGGATAATTGAGGAGGTGGTCCGAGATTGTCAGGCCAGACGCACAGAGGGTCATAATTTTTCCAGTCACCACATATAAGTATTTCTGTTTTGGAGGTATTTAGTTTGAGATGGCTCCAGGTCATCCACTGACCAACGGCTCTGAGGCAACTGAAGATTTGTGAGTTTTCAATGTTTTTGGGGCATTCTAATTTAAGTAGTATTTGTGTTTCATCTGGATAGTTGCAGCATGTGAGATGGAAATCATTGATCAGTTCTGGTAAAGATATCATATAGATGTTGAAAAGCAAAGGTGAGATGATTGACCCTTGGGGGACCCCTGCTTTTGTGAGGTAGGGTTCGGACGAGAAGGGGGGCGAGTGGATGATATTCGATCTTTTTTGAAGATAGGAA
The DNA here is from genome assembly GCF_031143425.1 of Pleurodeles waltl. NCBI lineage: Eukaryota > Metazoa > Chordata > Amphibia > Caudata > Salamandridae > Pleurodeles > Pleurodeles waltl. The sequence continues at coordinate 399,234,304 of NC_090439.1, forward strand.
GTAATCCAGTCGAGAGAAATCCTTTGTATGCCGGCTTGGTGGAGTCTTTGAGTTAGGGTGTCAGGGTCAACCGTATCAAAGGCAGCTGAGAGGTCCAAGAGAAGTAGTGCAGCAACTCCATTTCGGTCGACTGTGTTTTTAAGATCGTCCCAGATTGCCATGAGTGCTGATTCAGTGCTTCTTCCTGGGCGGAATCCAGTTTGGAAGTCTGAAAGTATAGAATTGTCTTCAATGAATTGTGACATCTGGGCGAATGCTGCTCTTTCTATCAATTTGCCCAGGAAAGGTTCATTTGTGATTAGTCTGTAGTTGTTGGGGTCTTGCGGGTCTAGGTTTGTTTTCTTTAATAAAGGTCGTATGTATGCCTTTTTCAGGACTGCAGGAAAAGTTCCTGAAGTTAAAGAGTTGTTGATGATTCTTCTTACAGGTGTGGCAGCAGAAGTAGATAGAAGGATGTTCTTGAAAATTTGTGGTAGGCAAGGGTCAGAAGGGCAACCAGAAGGTCTGCTTGATTTGACCAAATCCATAAATTCATCCTGGGATATTTGTTTGAAGGACTGTAGAGGTTGGGATGGTTTATTTTTAAAGGGTATTTTAGGAAAGGGGTTGGTGCTGATGTTTTTCTTCTGTTTTAAATAGGAGTCCAATGTGTCTGCCTTGGTTGTGTAGTGAGTTGCCAATTTGTTTGTGAAATCTAAATTCATTGAGAATTTTATAAAATTCCTTGGTTGTAGATAGAGCATTTTGAATTCTGTCTGAGTAGTATCTTTTTTTAGCTTTTTTGATTGATGATTTGTATATCCTGTTAAGTTTGTGTAGCTGCAGTTTGTCTTGTCTGTTGTTTGTTTTGAGCCAGGTCTTCTGCAACTTTCTGATTTGTTGCTTTATCTTTTTAAGTTCTGTGTTTCTCCAAGGTGTTGGTTTTCTTTTGTTGTGTTTAGTTTTTCTGAGTGGTATTAGGACATCAAAAGCTTCCTGTAGCCACTCAAAGTTTTGGTACAGAATTAATTGTATCTAGATCTGTGTTTGCTGTTAGTTGTGTTTCTAAGTGATCCAAATTGAGTTTGCTCCATGGTCGATAGGTGTATGTATGTAAGTAGTTGTGGGGTGTGTTGATTTGTGGAGTTGTATGTTGGAAAGTTATCATATGGTGGTCTGACCAGGTGATTGGTGTGATGCTATGAATAGTAACTAGCTCAGGCTTAGCAAAAATGACATCTAGGATGTGACCAGCGATGTGTCTGGGATTGTGTACAATCTGATGTAGGTTCAATGCGAGTAGGCCAGTGGTGATAGCTTTTGGATGGGGCATATTGGGTTTGTCAAACCAAGGGGCATATTTATACTCCGTTTGCGCCGGATTTGCGTCGTTTTTTTTTACGCAAATTCGACGCAAAACTAATTCCATATTTATACTCTGGCGTTAGACGCATCTAGCGCCAAAGTCCATGGAGTTTGCGTCACTTTTTAGCGTGGACACCTACTTTGCTCTAATGATATGCAAGGTAGGCGTTCCCGTCTAAAAAATTGACTCCGAGTCATGTGTGCCGTATTTACACTCCCGGGCAAAAATCACGCCCGGGAGTGGGCGGGTCAAAAAAAATGACGTCCAGCCGCTTTTGCGTCATTTTTTTAGCACCTGGTCAGGACAGGCGTTAAGGGACCTGTGGGCTCGGAAGGAGCCCAGAGGTGCCCTCCCATGCCCCCAGGGACACCCCCTGTCACCCTTGCCCACCCCAGGAGGACGCCTAAGGATGGAGGGACCCATCCCAGGGAACATAAGGTAAGTTCAGGTAAGTAATTATTATTATTTTTTTGGGTGGCATAGGGGGGCCAGATTTGTGCCCCCCTACATGCCACTATGCCCAATGACCATGCCCAGGGGACAGAAGTCCCCTGGGCATGGCCATTGGGCAAGGGGGCATGACTCCTGTCTTTGCTAAGACAGGAGTCATTTCAATGGGGGTTGGGAGTTAAACAAAAAATGGCACAAATCGTGTTGAGGCGAAAATTTTGCCTCATCCTGACTTGCCCCATTTTTTGGAGCCCAAGCTCCATATTCCCCTACGCCGGCGCTACCTGGTGTACGTCATTTTTTTTCACGCACACCAGGCAGCTCCGCCGGCTAACGCCGGCTAACGTCATTGAATAAATACGGCGCCTGCATGGCGCTTCAGAATGGCATTAGCCGGCGTTAACTTTTTTGGCGCACAACTGCGTTGGCGCAGTTGTGCGTCGAAAAGTATAAATATGGCCCCCAAATGTTTAGATCCCCAAGAATTCATAGATTGGAGTATAGTGTAATAAGGTTTGAGACTGTGTCTAGAAAAGCATCTGGGAAAGTGTAGTTGTTAGGTGGAGGTCTGTAAAGGAGGAGAAACTTACAGGAGGAAGTTGGAGTAGGGTGGCATCTGGTAAGGAGGGCTTCACAACCTTGTATGGAGATGTTGTCTGTTTTACTGAGGTTCATTGCCTGTTTGAATATAATAGCTAGTCCACCTCCTCTCTTTCCTATACGGTTTTGAGTGATGGTTTGATAGCCCGGAGGAACGGCTTCGTGCAACACTGGTGCCATGTCATCTCCCAACCAGGATTCAGTAATGAATAGTAAGTCAGGTTGTGTGTCTGTGAGCAGGTCGTAGATGTGGTGCTTGTTTTTTGAGAGTGATCGAGCATTTATGAGCTGGCAGTTTAGAAAAGGTGTGTTAGTGGTAGTGTTGTTTTGTTTAGTAGAAGGGTAAGTAGTGTAATGTGAGCTTGAAGCAGGAGTGTTGCTAGTTGTGATAACTGTTTGAGGCTCACAATAGTCTTGCTTTTCAACATAGTGTTCCTCTTCCAGCAGGTTAAGGAGTCATTTTGTTGGGTCTGTGTGTGTGGGTGGTGGACTTGGTGGCTGAGAGAGCCATGAGGAGTGTAGTGTTTTTTGTAGGGTAGTTTTATTTATGTAACAGACAAGGAGATGTGAGGTTGCTATAAGTGGCATGTTTTTTTATTTTGTTTGCGTTTGTTTAGTGTGGATGGAGTATGGGTTAGGGGTGGTGGAGGAGCATGTGGATCATGATGTAAGGCTCTAAATTGTGCAATGGAGGAGAGGCGAGTGAATGAATGTTGCTGGGTTGGGGTGCTTGTGGTAGGTGTTTGTGAAGAGTGGGGGCGTAGGGGTGGAGATAGGATGGAATTTGTATTCTTTGTGTAGTCCTGAGGGTGGGAGTGGGTATGATGATGAGTGTAATGTAAGCTTGTGTTGCTTTGATGTGCTGATGTTTGTGGTCGGTATTGTTTTTGTGGAGTAATGAGAGGGGATATTGGTGTAGTTGTTTTTGGTGAGGGATTTGTATGTGAGTTAGTGCTGCTAAGTGGAATTTGAGTGTTAGATGGGGTGTTGATGTGCTTTGGAGATTAATGTATGAGGTGTGTAAGAGGTGATGGGTGTGTTTCAGGGGAGTTAGTATTAGTTGCGATGACCGGAAGAGGTAATATGTGTGGTTGAGTGAAATGTGGGGGTTGTATGGTTGTGTGTAATTGGTGAAGAGAGGGGAAGAGTGTTTGAAGATGATGTGTTTGAAGGCAGGGTTTGGGCATTGTTATGATGACAGGTGGTCTGTGTTGAGCGAACAGCGGATAGTGTTGTTGGTTAGTATGAGCAGAGAGTGTGTATCTGGGAGACTGAAACTGAGAGAAATGTATGTTGTAGTTTTGTATTGTGTGGGTGATGGCAGGTTGTGTTAGTGGGAGTGGACAGAGTAGTGTTGGCTGTGGGAATGCAGGTGTTTGACTGTAGTAGTTGTGGGGGATATGTGTATATGTGTTGTATATAGGGTATTGTGTTGGGTGATGGGGCAATGCAATCTGTCTGTGATCAGTTTGTGATGCATGATTTGGATGCCTTTGTAGAATATGTGTTTGTATGTTGAGGGATGTGAAGGGGCTGAAACCATTCATGGTCATATGTGAATTGGGCAGCATTTCTGTCCCTAGTCCCTAGTCCCTAGTCCCGAACAGGCCCAAACAGACAACCGCCCTTGTCCTCTCCGCCCTTTGCTGAGACGCCCTGAGTCCTAGCCTTTTATAGCCCTACTGGCCAATAAGAAGCTGGTCCTAACCCTAGCCAATCCAATTTCAAGCCCTGATTCAACCAACTAATGGGAGACCCAGCCCTAATCACCAATCATAGCCCTATTCCTGACCACCAATCACAGTCCCAGCCCTAAAACCAGCAACCAATCAGAATCCCAGCCCTATCCACCTATCACAGCCCTAGAACCAACAGCCAATCAGAATCTCAGCCCTATCCACCAATCACAGCCCTAGAACCAACAGCCAATCATATTCTCAGCCCTATCCACCAATCACAGCCCTAGAACCAATAGCCAATCAGAATCTCAACCCTATCCACCAATCACAGCCCTAGAACCAACAGCCAATCAGAATCTCAGCCCTGTCCACCAATCACAGCCCTAGAACCAACAGCCAATCAGAATCTCAGACCTAGAGCCAACAGCCAATCGGAATCCCAGCCCTATCCACCAATCATAACTGCATCCCTGGAGCCAGCAACCAATGAAACACCGTCTCCCAACAACCTATCACAACAGCATATGCAACAACCAAAAGGAACTTATATAAGGAGCAAGTTAACTGAACTCCAGTCCCTGTGGTCAGGGGGAAAGGCAACTGCTGCTCTATTCAGAATCTCCTTGGATACAGACAGGCTGAATCCACACTTCCAAGCTAGCAGAGTCTACTTTCCAGGTAAGGGGGAGATTGTTTAAGATACAAACACTGCAATAGTGCTGGGCGCACACTCTAAATTCGGGCTTTTTTTAAAGGCAAAAATACAGGGGGGTAGACAGTTTTTAAGCACAATTTAAATCACACAAACAGATTAAAACAGTCTCCTAAAAGACACACTCTGCAAGATGTATGTAGCCTTTTTACTTAGGAGAGAAAAAAAAAGGGGGGGGAGGGGGTGCCACAAACTAGCAAGGCAATTCACATAAGTCACGGCAAAAACAATTTTCAAATAAATACCACTTTAAAAGAGGCCAGGCTGCCTGACACACAGAGAGTCCACAGTAAAACACACACAGGTAGCTGAAACAAACAATTTTTAACAAATAATACTATTTACCCAGAAAAAACGCTGGGCTCCTTACCTAGGTCTTTTTGCAATCCTTGAACACTGGGCTATATCAGGACACAGGGGAGATGCACAGAGGCTCCCAAAATGGAGGTGGCTGTCTTGGGCTTCCCTCCACAAACGTAAGGGGCCAGAACAGGTGGGTGGGGGGGTTTGGGAGCATGTCTCAGGTGCAGCAGGGACTCAGGGAGCCAATCAGCTAAGTCCACTCCCTGTGGTCAGGTGGAAAGGCAACTGCTGCTCTATTCAGAATCTCCTTGGATACAGACAGGCTGAATCCACACTTCCAAGCTAGCAGAGTCTACTTTCCAGGTAAGGGGGAGATTGTTTAAGATACAAACACTGCAATAGTGCTGGGCGCACACTCTAAATTCGGGCTTTTTTTAAAGGCAAAAATACAGGGGGGTAGACAGTTTTTAAGCACAATTTAAATCACACAAACAGATTAAAACAGTCTCCTAAAAGACACACTCTGCAAGATGTATGTAGCCTTTTTACTTAGGAGAGAAAAAAAAAGGGGGGGGAGGGGGTGCCACAAACTAGCAAGGCAATTCACATAAGTCACGGCAAAAACAATTTTCAAATAAATACCACTTTAAAAGAGGCCAGGCTGCCTGACACACAGAGAGTCCACAGTAAAACACACACAGGTAGCTGAAACAAACAATTTTTAACAAATAATACTATTTACCCAGAAAAAACGCTGGGCTCCTTACCTAGGTCTTTTTGCAATCCTTGAACACTGGGCTATATCAGGACACAGGGGAGATGCACAGAGGCTCCCAAAATGGAGGTGGCTGTCTTGGGCTTCCCTCCACAAACGTAAGGGGCCAGAACAGGTGGGTGGGGGGGTTTGGGGGCATGTCTCAGGTGCAGCAGGGACTCAGGGAGCCAATCAGCTAAGTCCACTCCCTGTGGTCAGGTGGAAAGGCAACTGCTGCTCTATTCAGAATCTCCTTGGATACAGACAGGCTGAATCCGCACTTCCAAGCTAGCAGAGTCTACTTTTCAGGTAAGGGGGAGATTGTTTAAGATACAAACACTGCAATAGTGCTGGGCGCACACTCTATAATTGGGCTTTTTTAAAGGCAAAAATGCAGGGGGGTAGACAGTTTTTAAGCACAATTTAAATCACACAAACAGATTAAAACAGTCTCCTAAAAGACACACTCTGCAAGATGTATGTAGCCCTTTTACTTAGGAGAGAGAAAAAAAGGGTGGGGGGGTGCCACAAACTAGCAAGGCAATTCACACAAGCCACGGCAAAAACTATTTTCAAATAAATACCACTTTAAAAGAGGCCAGAAACACAGAGAGTCCACAGTAAAACAGACACAGGTAGCTGAAACAAACAATTTTTAACAAATAATACTATTTACCCAGAAAAAACGCTGGGCTCCTTACCTAGATCTTTTTGCAATCCTTGAACACTGGGCTGTATCAGGACACAGGGGAGATGCACGGAGGCTCCCAAAATGGAGGTGAACATAAGTATTTTTAGTTTGTTTCCGTTGTGTACAGCACTGTTCTAACCAACCTATTCTTGACTTCCTGAGGGCATGGCATAAAACAAAAGAATACTCTATTGTGGGTGATACACAAAATCAATTGAATCACCCCACTTGACAATTTGTAGCACCCACTCATCTGAAATATATTCTTGCCATACACCACAAAAGAAGTGGAGACATTACCCTAATGGTCACTGTCTCCAAACTCAGCAGACAGGAGAGACCAGATTTCTTTTGCATGGGAGCAAGATGCTAGCTGTAAGATTTGATGAGAAAAGTGACCTAATTTATTCTTCAACATATACTTATACCGCTCCGAAAGCTTTCTTCAAAGTGGTTGAGTAAATCCTATCGACTTCATCCAGTAATCTCTCTGAGATGCCCCATCACACTCTACAGCTGTTTGTTCACTTTATGCATACTGTGTTAATATTCTTCGCCAAATTGAAAAGGTTTGCCAGTTTGAAAAGGATTCTTTGAGTTGCATTCTTCTGGCCTGCATCCAACTGGCAATTATTTAAATTAAGGTTGCAAAGCCACCATTGCAGTCTCATCATAGAAAGAGATATCCAAATCTGTTTTCAACTCCATATTTTCTAGAAAGTCCAAGCAGTCCATTCTTTGCTTAACTCCATGTCTTGATGTCTTCTAGTAAAGACTGAGGCCCATATTTATACTTTTTGACGCACACCTGCGCCAACGCAGTTGTGCGTCAAAAATTTTACCGCCGGCAAACGACATTCCAAAGCGCCATGTGGGCCCCTTATTTATTGAATTACGTTGGCCGGCGCTGCGGACTGGGGTGCGTCAAAAAAAATGACTCACACCAGGCAGCACCGGCGTAGGTGAAAATGGAGGTTGGGCGTCAAAAAATGGGGCGCCCAACCTCCATTGACATGACTCCTGTCTTAGCAAAGACAGGAGTCATGCCCCCTTGCCCAATGGCCATGCCCAGGGGACTTATGTCCCCTGGGCATGGTCATTGGGCATAGTGGCATGTAAGGGGGTCCAAATCTGGCCCCCCTATGACACTTAAAAAAAACGGAAAAAAATACTTACCCCAACTTACCTCAACTTCCCTGGGATGGGTCCCTCCATCCTTGGGTGTCCTCCTGGGGTGGGCAAGGGTGGCAGGGGGTGTCCCTGGGGGCATGGGAGGGCACCTCTGGGCTCCTTCTGAGCCCACAGGTCCCTTAACGCCTGCCCTGACCCAGGCGTTAAAAAACGGCGCCCATCAGGCTGGGCGCCGTTTTTTAAGGCCTGCCCCCTCCTGTGCGTCAAAATGACGTCAGAGTATTAATATGGGGCACAGGCCTTAAAGTCATTTTTTGGAAGGGAACGCCTACCTTGCATATAATTAACGCAAGGCTGGTTCCCCCTTCCAAAAAATGACGCACAAGGTGGAACTTTGACGCCCGCGGGGTCGGACGTCAAAGTATAAATATGGGGCAGGGTTTGCGGCGATTGTGCGTCAAAAATTTTGACGCACATTCGGCGCAAACAGAGTATAAATATGCCCCTGAGTCCTATATGTTCAACAGATTGATGCAAGTAAAAGTACACAAGGCCTTGCAGAAGTCTTTTTCATCAACAAATCCACCATCTTATCAACCACATCCATAGGGAATAGGTTATCTGAGGCCAAACAAAGTACATTTTGGAAAATTTCCATGTGCTGAAGGGATTCTAATCTACTTCCTTCTATTCAGGTAGCACTGCTTTCTTAAATGATGAATGCAGAATCTAACCCAGGTACACCAGCTACTTTAACTTCTTGAGAACATTACCAGTATAGGGCCCAATGACTACAACTCATCACAAAGTGTGTATTTTTATCATGTACATCACTGCTACCTACACCCTCTTGCCCACATGTTTACCCTTTTCGATCTTTCGGACGTTCCGGGCATAATATAGGACCTATATATTCTAATTTTGGCGAGATGACACAGGTTGTTGTTGTTGTCCTAAAGGTGCCAATCTCAGCTGCACACAATGCTCCTACAAAGATGGAACTAATAAAACTCTGCATGCAACATACTGTAGGAATCATAATGGTTATTCTTACTATGCTTGAAAAGAGCAGAGGAGGTGGGAAATAATCCACTGTGGTGGGCTTGTGCTTTTGCATCTTCGGCTCAGGCATTTCACCAATAAATAGAAGACTCAGGCACAACTGCTAGCTACAGCCACTGTGAATACCAATAGGAAGTTCACTCCCAGGATGCAACAGAACCATCCTGAGTTGGTCTTGGCTACCTCTCCGAACTCCATAATACTGGCAACGGAGTCACTGATACAGCACCACCACTGCATAGCACATCTGTATCCACCTGTAAAATCCCTCTTCTTTGATCTCAGGACTGCCACACTCCTAATCTCACCCTGAAAGCATCGCCAGTGGAGCCAACAGGCACAATATCATTATGTAGGAAAGACACATTTTTTACATGGTCACCCCCACTTTTTTCCACTGGTACTGAGGCTTTTGACTGAAGTTCCTGCTAATCAGGTCCCCAGTAGCAGTGCTCTTTCCCTAAACAAGATAAATTGGTCTGATTGGAACAACTAGCACCCCTATAAGTCCCTAGCAAATGGTACCCCTGGTACCTTGGGCATGGGTACTAAAGAGATCCCTAAGGGCTGCAGCAAGTATTATGCCACCCTCAGGGAGCCCCCTACAAATTGCATGCAGACTACCAAAGCAGGTTGCGTGACATGGTGCAAACCATGTTTTAAAAAAACAAAAGACTTCTGAAGCAGTAATGAGGGCCTGAGTGTGCCATATCGTGTTTTCAATCGCCGAAGCCGCAGCAGCAAGCATACCGCCAGTGCTGGCTGTATTCTGGCTGCCCTATTAGGAGTTTACCACTGGGCCAGCAGGCGAAATCAGCGTTTCCCAGGGGAAAACTCACCACAACAGTAATGCCTGCTCATAATCGAGTCGGCAGCAATGTTGTTGTGCGTGAGCACCCGTTGAACACCTCACTGCCTGTTATTCAGGCAGTGAAATGCGCAGTGGGGATGTTCATGGGGGCCCCTGCACCGCCCATGCCAACTGCATGGGCAGTGCAGGAGCCCCCATGGGCCTCCTCAACACTTCCTTTCCGTCAGCCTTTGCCCGGTGGTGAAAGCGCCATGCAAAGGCTGGTGGAAAGGGGAGGAAAGTGGGCTCGTAATACCCAGGCAGCGCTGCTTATGGTTTGTAATGGTCATTACGAGTTACCCAGCTAAATAATGGCTTGGATGAAATCTATTGTGCTTGTTATCAAAACCACGTCTTAAATTCATACTAATACCAGTACTGGATTTATTATAACATTTACTTAGAGGCCGCCTAAGATGTGCTCCCAGAAACCTACTAGTCTTCTAGTGAGCTGGCTGACTACTATCCTCCAGCCTGCCACCACAGAAAATTTCTGACCCAGAGGCCAGAAACAATGTCTGTCCCAAGAAAGTGTTATCACCGCCTCCACCAGGATAGCCAGTAAATCAACATATCTGGGCTGGAGGTTTTAAAGTCTCTGCCGCCCTTTGACATGCGAATTTGGCTTCCCACAGACCTGAGGAATGTCACCCCCGCCCTAAGGCCCATTTGGCACCAGAACAGGTGGGAAATTAGCTATGCAGTAGGCGTGTTGCACCTCCAAGCTAGTCACACCCCTAAGATGGGCTGCCTGATGTACTCAACAAAAGGAAAGGTTCTACCATCTCGTTTGTGGTAGAACTAGGACCTCTGGGTTAGAAAATGTCCAGTCCCCACAGAAAGTGGTCACCTAGGGGGTGTAGTCACCCCAGGGGTAAGTAGCCCATTGGCTACTACCCTACACTCCCCTTAACACTCCTAAATTCAGTATTTAGGTGACATTGTTTTAGGTTGAGCGCTCAAGCACGCTGGCTGGTTGTCATCTATCTGTGGGCTTTTTAACCACGCCCACAGCACTCCCATCACTATCACTCGTTCATGGGCTTGTCTTTCAAAAATCCATTATCATCATTGGTAATTGCTTTACATTTGTCCCTCCTTGGGGCAGTTTGGTTACTGCCTTGGCCAGCGACCCTGTTACAAGGATAATTGCACGTTTGCTGGTACGTTTGACTGCAAGCAAACCTTTTTCCTTTTGTGTCTCTCCTTTGCGCTCATGCTCATGGCGGCTAAGGTACTTTGAATTGGCTCACTTATGTCAATTGTTTTACTTTTCTAACTCAAGCAAACGCGAGACCCACTACATTGCAAATGCTTGTTTTAAATTGGTCTCAAGTTTCTTCTTTAGAGGGTGTCTCATTTATTGACTCTGTTCAACAAGTGCTTAACACCACTCTTTGATAAGCCTGGACTGCTTGCCCACACTACCACAAAGTGAGCATTTGGGACTATTACTTTAACCCCTTTAAGGTAATTTTTTCAAGATGTGTTGAGGAAAGGTGTACTGTGAACAGTGACAAGGAGTTTAAAATAAGGAAGGTAAACTGTTGCAGACAGAGGAGGTGTTTCATGTCAGAAATACATAATGTAACGAGGAACAGTGATTTGGCAGTAACAGGTTGTTGTGTTTATCGTTAAGTCTTTGCTCTTTGTGGTGGCATAGAACTTATATATGCACTATGGAATATGTTATGAGAAAAGGAATCAGTTGATCCTTAGAGCTCTGGTTGTGTGTTAGCCATATACCTCAGGAGAGATTTGGAATAAAGTATTATAAACTCAATATTTCAATTTGAACATTTTAAAGATTTTGAACAAAACAATAATAATAATACAAACTTTATTCGACTTTCAACAAGTCATAAAAGTATCAAATGTAATACATATCAATATATAATAATAATAATAATAAAATTAAATAAATTAAATAGTAAAAGAATAAAACAAGACCACAACAGAATATCTGGTGTATCGATAAAATCCCAATCCCAATCACAGTAAAATTACAATCACATCACCACCCCCATAGACTTTCTTATCTTTAATATAGAGCATAAAAATTTGGCCAGAGTTCCACACATCTCTAAGGAGGATAGAGACTGAAGGCAGGCATACGCTGTACGACACTGGGGCAGATTGATTGACCTTAAAAGTGGCACTACTAGGCGCTTCCTCTGGTTGGCGTAAAATTTACAAAATAAAAACACATGAATTGTGGATTGAGGTGCCTTTGCATCACAAGGGCATGCCTTTAGCGTGGTAGACCAATCGTTCATAGTTGGAAATGAAACTAAACAATGGAATGTATCTAACCTTAATCTGGTAAGGACAAAGCAGTGGCGAAGGTTTACCACATTTGCCAAGTACGGCTGCATGCCCTCAGCCGTCAGAATTATTTGGTTGTGAATGACGGTGTTTTTTTTTAATTCAGCCCCCCAACGTATATCTTCTAAATACTTTAATGCCAGAACACTCAGGTCCTTCCTAGATATTTTCCCCAGCAAAGCTGGTTTTGTATAGTAGACTTTGTTGCCCATATTTTCAAAATCGGTCATAATATATTTTAACCATGGTACCCTCGCTGTGTATAATGACTCCATGCAATCAATCAGAATGGCCTTGTTTAATCCAGTATATTCCGAGGTCCAAACTTTATGCCATAATAATAATGGCTGAATCTTTATCTGGTCTGCAATAAAGGGGACCCCCAATTCCGAGTGAATGACATATGATGAAGTACCCTTTGGTACCCTCAGCAAGTGTCTTAAGAAGTCATTTTCCACCATCTGTACCAAGTCACAGTTTGTATATCCCCAAATTCCCGCCCCATACATGACGGCCGGGATGGACTTGGCTTTATAAATCTTTATCATGTTCGGCGGGGTAATCCCCCCAAGCCTTTTGGAGAAAAGCCTTAATGCCATTGTTGTTTTGATCAGCTGTGCTCTTTTCGTCTTCCTACAGTTGGCCAAGAACCCTATTTATCGAACATTATGCCCAGGTAGGAAAAAGTTTGCGCGGTTTCGACCCTCCCTCCCGCAATAGTAGTGTTGCCGCGCTTTCCTCCACAGTTCATAATGAAGGTTTTGGAGCGATTGACAGTAAGACCCAGCTGTGACATATATGTAATGCAAGTTGTTAAGAGTTTTTGGAGAGCTATTGGGGTCCTGGCCATTAATACTGCGTTGTCTGCGTAGAGTAATACCGGAACAGCTCGGTTGTCTATTTGGGGTAGATCTTTGCACTTAGTAGCCAGTTCGTATTCTAAGTTATTTATATACATTGAGAACAGGAACGGAGCAAGAACGCAGCCTTGGCGCACTCCTCTGTATAGACCAAAGGGGCGAGTACATTCCTCTTTTAACCCATACCTCACTCTTGCTTTGCACCCTGTGTACATTTCACGTATAAATTGAGTTATGGCCGGTTCTACACCAATGCTATTTAAAATATCCCATCATTTATAATGAATTACACAGTCGAAAGCCAATGATAAATCGATAAAGGCCAGGTACAGATTACCTGCTCTAATCTTAGTATACTTTCCAATAATAAGACTTAAATTTAGGCTTTGCTCCACTGTTCCGATTCCTTTCCGAAATCCATACTGGACAGGGGATAAAACATTCTTTTCTTCCGCCCATAATTGCAGCCTGTTCAGAATTATTCTCCCGCTAGTTTAGCTGTTGTATCCAGCAGGGAGATTGACCTGTAGCAGGCTGGATTAAGGCGATCACCCTTTTTATATATTGGGATAATATTGGAATCTCTCCAAGATGGTAGAGATCCGCATATGCAGATAGCCCTTAATGTCTGCATCAGTACAGGCCCCCACAGCTCGATATTGGCCTTAAATACGTCGATCGGAACACCGTCAGGGCCCGGCGCTTTCCCTGGTTTACTTAATATTATAGCTTCCTCTACCTCCTGAAGGCTAAATTGGGGAGTTATGACCAAGCGCGGACCTTTCTGTAGGTCTTGATCATGTGTGGGATCTTTTGACTTTATGTCGCTAGTCAATCAATATATTTTAGAGAAATGTGCAACCCAGTCCACTTCGGAAATCGCAATTTCCATCCTGGGGATGTCTCTATCCCCTAACACGGGGGAGTTTATTGTCTGCCAAAAGAGGATATTATCTTTCATACGACTTGCTATGTGAAGAGTTTCCCACAAAGTTGTTTTCATGATCAGTTTCCTTTCCTTCATTGCTGCCTTATATTCCTCTCTACGTTTGCGTATGTCAATTAAACACCTTTTTGGGGCACTTAGAGCCTTTTTCAATCTCTTATGTGCTTGTGTACAGTTATGATCAAACCATCCGCACGTCCTTTTTTTCCCTATCTTACCACTTCTAATGGTGAGGGCTTCTTTTATGGTTTGGGTGATCAATGTAAACGCACTTAAACATCGCCCTGGCTCTGGATTTTCTCCTAGACAGTCTGCGAAAGCGTGTTTACAGTGACATATTAACTGTTTCAACAAAGACTTGGGATCTGTCTGTGACCACTTCATAGTGTATCCATTGCGCGGTACTAACTCAATATTGTCTACCAGTGTAGTCCTATCCTCCCTAGCTGCTATAAGGGGAGATAGTAAGAGATTCAGGCTCTGGGGATAGTGGTCGCTAATTGCGATGTCATGCAAGCTATCATTTGTAAGGTAGTGTGCAAAGTGAGTTGACATTAAAACATAATCGATCACAGTATTTGCGCCCCTTCCATTATACGTTGGTTTGAACTGTGATTCGTCCAAATATAGTTAATTTACAAAGGATAGGTTATAAGTTTGGGCCAATAGATTCATTTCGTCTCCTTGAGTGTTATGAGAGAAGTGAAGCCTTACACCTACACCTTCCGAATCCCAGCCACATATCTTATCAGAGATTTCTTTACAAGGATGGACATTTAAATCACCACCCCAAATCAGCAAAATCTTGCGGTTGTTTTTTTCACATATTTTTTTAGGTCATTTCCCATTTCCATCAAAATGTTAGAAAATTCTCCTGAGGCGACCTTGTTATAGAAATTAATAATGACTAAATGAGTCTTGTGGTCCAGGTTACTCTCTATAATTTGGTAAAACGGACCCATAAATTGCATCTCTAGATTCTGTAAGGATAGCTTGTTGGAAATATATGTGCACAATCCCCCTTTAGGTCTGTCATACCTAGACTGCTCGGCAGGAGTATGAAATGTTTTATAGCCATTTACGTGGACAGGACTTAAAAGCCAAGTCTCTTGTAGACAAACACATGAGTAATCTTCTATAAAGTTTGCCCAGGTCTCATTGCCTATCTTATTAGCTAGACCTGCAATGTTCCAGAATATTAAGGCTATTTCCGATTTCTGTTTAAAATTGCAGTACTGGTCCTTTGGGGAGTAGGGGGGTGTATCGGCGCGAATTGAATGAGATATGTTTCTAGGAACATTGCTCTGGCTTAGGTGAGGTAGTATCTTGTTCCTTATAGGAGCCGTTGTATGCAGTATACCTTCCTTGTGTAAGTCCGGCCCTGATGTGTGTACTATCTGGGCTACTTCATCAGAAGGAACTGTGTGATTCTTGTCGAGTCAATCTCTATCTTCCAAAGTTGTAAGGGGGTGGAATCTATTGCACCGTGTGGGTAAATCTGGACTGGATACAGGCGCTTCAACTCGTTGTGAATAGATGGGTTTATACCCGCTGGTCTTTGATAGAAATAACCCAGTGGTAGTAACGAAATTCCTTGTGAAGTAACTTGTCTGGCT
Organism: Pleurodeles waltl; assembly: GCF_031143425.1. Classification (NCBI taxonomy): domain Eukaryota; kingdom Metazoa; phylum Chordata; class Amphibia; order Caudata; family Salamandridae; genus Pleurodeles; species Pleurodeles waltl. Next base: position 399,249,628 of record NC_090439.1, read on the forward strand.
CACAGATCATGAATGATTCCATTCACTAGGTTTGGTGAGCCAAAAGAGAGGACCACACAGTCTCCCACCAGCGCTTTCTTACTGTTTCCTATCCACTTAATTCTTCTGACCATTTTTATGTCATCAAAAAGAGTCCTCACTATGCCAGGGCCCATTCGGGCTCCGATCCAATTAAGGGCCTTGTTTCTCAAGGCCGTCCATGTTTCTCGTTGTTGGTCATCTATCGGTGGGACGTTGGCCAAGACCACTACATATGGTGTAGCCTCCGGGGGGAGATGTAGTAGGTCACTAGGCAAATAAGTTGAATTCGGAGATCTAGTCCTACTAGGTGTGTTTCTCCCTAGATTTGAATGGGGGTAGGTAGTCGCTGTCCTACGCATAGCATTACCTGCTGTCTTACATAGTATAGGGTTTAAAACTTTTTTTTCTGGAGGAGAATTATGCAATGTGATCGGGGAAAATGAAGTTCGAAGATTTTGGTTCAAGTGGGGAGCTAATGGTTGTGATTGTGACTCGCTCTGGGGGTTAGCATTCCAGTGTATACCATTTGTCCTATTGTACAGGATAGATTGTATATTATTCTCGAGTTCTGAGGACCGCAATGTTATTTTAGAGTCCTTAGTTACATGATGCATGTCTTCCCGTTGTAAGGAGTTTAAGGAATGTAAGGAGTTTATCATTCCAAGACCTGCCTCAAGGCTACTCTCCACCCCCTTTAAGCGCTCCGACATGGAGTCAAGAGTGGCTCCAAAAGATGATTTCAGAGAATTTACTAGCTCATGAAGATTTATAAGGAGTGATCGAATGGTGTCTCCTGCTAAGCTTGGGGGTTTCTTCCGAGTTAGTTTCTTAGAATGTTTTTTGATTAGGGTAGTTATTAGCTCTATCACTGGCATTTTTTTTTGGGTCTTATCCACCTGACCCACCTCCAGTTTCCTTGGTCGCTTAGCAACAGGGGATGTTTCATCCACGGAGTAAATTAAATTCGAGATATCTTTAATGCATCCATTTGAATGCCTTACTTTTGAGTGCTCATCCCCAAGTTCACTAGATGGGGAATTATGATGCAATTCTACAATCCCTAGTAATTCATTGGATTGGTCTTTAAGCAATGACAATTTCCCTTTGACGGTAGCAATTTGTTTATCTATCATTCCCATTGCCCCAGAGATGTATTTTAGTATAGATGAACTATCTTTTAGATTTGTTGAGTTATTTAATTTTGAATGCTTCCTTTTACCCATGTTTTATGTAGTGACAGGTTGCTCAGGGATCTGTTTTCGTGTGTATAGAACAGTTTCCCTTAATGAAGTATCTTAAGGTAACTTGGGGTAGTCCTTGGCCCTCCCAGCCCAGTCAGACTGCACAGGGTGGAAGGAAACGTTCGCTAGCCAAAATGGACGGGCTACTTTCAATCTTTTACTTTTGGGCTTAAGTCACAGGGTTTGAAGGCTCTTGTCACTGGGGAGCCAAATCAAAAATTAAAGAGGGGGGGCACAGCCCAGCCTCTTCCAGGCGAAGGAGGGGCCCACCCTTGGCCCGGGCGCCACCCGCACACGTCCCGTGCAGCGGGAGCACTTCCTTGTAGAAGTAGGGCCTCGCGCCCAATCAGAGCGTTCCCTGGTCACAGATGCAAAGTTTAAAGGGCTCCTGCCCCCTCACGAACACACAGCGCATCCCGCGGGAGCGCTTCCTTGTAGAAGTAGGGCCTCGCGCCAAATCGGAGCGTTCCCTGGTCACAGATGCAAAGTTTAAAGGGCTCCTGCCCCCTCACGAACACACAGCGCGTCCCGCGGCAGCGGGAGCGCTTCCTTGTATAAGTCGGGCCTCGCGCCCAATCGGAGCGTTCCCTGGTCACAGATGCAAAGTTTAAAGGGCTCCTGCCCCCTCACGAACACACAGCGTGTCCCGCGGCAGCGGGAGTGCTTCCTTGTAGAAGTAGGGCCTCTCGCCCAATCGGAGCGTTCCCTGGTCACAGATGCAAAGTTTAAAGGGCTCCTGCCCCCTCACGAACACACAGCGCATCCCCGAACAATAATCAGTGTTGCTCTTGTCTCAAGAGTGTTGGTGAGCTCCTGTGACTTGTGCACTGTTGCTATAGCTTTTGCCTTGAGCATGTGCTGGTGCACCCTCGTGGCTGGAGAGCAGGCGATTCCGATAGGCATCTGAGCCGCTTCACAGAGCTGCGGTGTGCGTACCTCAAAGGATTGAGGGTGAATACAACGGTGTCAACATGCACAATGTAGAGGCCATATCGGAATGGGCCCAAGTTCATTTTGTGTGATTTATGGCTGACTGACTCATTTCAATCTTGTGGGATTCGCTGCAGCGTTTACCCATCACACTTTGCTATTACAAGGCATTCACTATGTTTTTACTCAACAGCTGGCATTTCAATAATTTGTGAGTTTCTGGCATACTGCTGGAACTTAAACTTTACTACCATGTGTGCCTCGCAAACCTTTTCTTTAATGCCACTGCACCCGTTCGTAGCAACCCCTAGTAAACAGCCTACAAATTAAATTTATATTTCTTGAACTATTTAAAGTGAATTGTGGACGATCACCCTTCTCAGCCAAAGAAAATTCTTCTGCATTGTTTACGACCACAGGGACTAAAGGTTTATAATCCATTTGAAAAAACAGTCTCGACAACTGAATACTTAGGAGAATTTAGATAACTACAGTATTACTGTACATCAGTTTGTATAGAAATAGACAGGTTCATTTTTTCCCAAAGTAAACAGCACAAGTCGTAGTCTTTTGAGGAATGTCTCTGCTCTCAAGAATCTTCCCTGAACATGCAGATTTGGTGCTTTGCATGAGGAATTATTTAGAGACCAAATAATAATGCATGTAAGTAATGAACATATTCAGGAAAGGGTTTGGGCAATGGTGAGGCTCCATTTGTTGATGTGATTTCTGTTGTAAACGAAAGCACAGTGTGATAATGTAGATGTGGATAATTCAAATGGTAGCCAAAAAGATATTTAGCAGAGTGAAAGAAAAAAGAAAAAAGCACCATCTACTCATGAAGTAAAAGTTTCAGGAGAGACGTTCCAATAGATGTGAGAATAAGGACCATTTAGCTTACAGTAAAAATTGTACTGCAGTTAATCAAAAATGTGCTGCATGTGGAATTAAAGAGCATTTTGCTGAGGTTTGCAAGCAGGGGAAATCGAGTAGAAAAGTTATTGGGGTAAAGGGAGAGTTGGATTCTGAATCAAAATCAAATGTTTCTGGTAATTATAGCAGTATTAGAAATAATGATTGTGTCCTAGGAATAAACAAAGCAATGGTTGATGAGAAGGCGACCTTTCTCACAAAACAATACAGGAATAAACCAGTGTGCAAAATAAGGCTGGGAGGGGAGTTTGAGATCCTAACTGTGGTTGATTCAGGTTCCCCCTTCACTATATCAGATAAAAATAAGTGAGAGGAAAAAATTGCAGATGTTATTGGATGGAAATTGCTTCCTTGAGATGTATCACCAGAAAGTTTTACTGGAGAATCTATTCTCATGATCGAGTATAGAAAAGAAAGTTTCAAATTTAAAGGGAGGAAAACTGGAAAATTGTATGTCGTGGAGGAAAGACCATCAGTGTTAGGGTGGATCATCTTGAACTATTTAGAGACAATTGTGGATGATCATCTTTCTCAGCCAAAGAAAAGTCTTCTGCATTGTTTATGACCACAGGGACTAAAGATTTATAAGGACATGGAAAAACATCTTGACATCTGTGGACATAATTCTTGATCCCAACAGTCAGGAACAGGTTTTGGTTCAGGGGAATAGTGAGTGGACTGGGTCAGTGTTTAAGGATGCTTTCACACATATCTTTTTAGGAACGATTGGATCTTTAGTTGGTTACTCTCATAAGATTGTATTAAAGAATACTGCTGTGCCCAAGGTAGATAAAACCACAGATATGCCTTGGATTTTAAGAGATTAGGTTGATAAAGAGATTGGGAAATACCTAAAGGAGGGGATCATAGAACAAGTGGGTGCTGCTGAATGGATTGCCACACTGGTCGTCACGTGTTAATGGGAAGATTTGAGTATTGATCTTAGAGATCTCAACAGCAACAGTGGCAGCGAAATTACCACTCACAAAGTGGTAATAAACCTCAGGCATTAACAAAAGGTTTGAAATTATTTTCATCTATAGACCCGCCTTCCTCATAGCATCAGATGAAGCTGCTTGAGGACAGTAAAACTCTGAGACCACTCATGACGCCAAAGGGCTGTTATCATTATGTATTAATGCCATTTGGTCTTGCTTATGCTGCTGCAATCTTTCAAAACTATCATGTAAATTATTTAAGGGTACTACCTGCTTTCAAGATTATATTTTAATCACAGGAAAAAGTAAACAAAAGCATAATGATAGATTGAAAAGTGTTTTAGAAACATTGTGTGAGACTGGTCTAACAGAAGAATTTTAGAAAACTCAAGTTTGGGGAACAATCTCAAAATTATTTGGGGCATGAAGAGACTGCAGGAGGGATTAAGCCAAAAAATGAACTGTTATGTGCTATGAGAGAAGCTCCTGCTCCCGCGAACAAATATGAATTACGATCCCTTTTAGGGTTAGTGGTACTTTATGCTAAATGTGTCTCAAACTTTTCTGACACGACATACAACTTTTACATAATGATTTTGGGGATATTAAAGAATACATTTGCACAGCAGAGACTTTGCATGGCTTTGACCCAAAGCTTGATTTTATTCCGACTATGAATGTAAGCTGCAAATCTACTGGCGAAGCATTGAGTCAAAAAGATTTCAAAAGGAAAAACATACACTGTAGCATTTGCTTCAAGAGCTTTATCAACATCAGAAGAACAATATGTTTATTGAAAGAGAGGCTTTTGCAATTATATGGGGACTGGAGCATTTCAGACATTTTGTATACGGTTTTGATGCTGAAGTGAGGTGTGACCACACCACTCAAATGTATGATTTTCAGCCACTCCCAGGATTTCAAGAATGGCTTGAAGATTATTAGTTTTTAGATAGAGGTTACTTTCTCTTCCAGGAGCTAAAAATAAAGTAGCTGATTGTTCGAGCATGTTACCTTTCCCATTGGAAGAAGTCTCTGCAGATAAATGGGGAGAAAAGAGTGTATCATGGACTAGAAAGGAGAGCATGAGTGCTATAACTGGAGAAGAATGTAAGGCAGCCTGCAGAGATGATTTTGTTTTAGAAAAAAATATATATATATTTGTGGAAGGATGAATGATAAAACAAACCTTGCTGATACCACTGGAGTGAGTATTATGAGACCCATAAGTGTGGACAATAATGAAGTGATGTTTGTGTTAATGGCATAGATTATTTTATGGAATGGTCAGAGGCTGGGTATGTACTGAGAACATGCTAAGATTTTTGGATGACATTTTTCAAAGATAAGAGTTGTTGAAGAAAATCACCTCTAATAATGGGGCACAGTCTGAGAGCAGCAAAATGGAAACTTTTCGGAAATGTAATGGTGTTGAGCAATAGTTTACATCGGTTTATCATTACAGTGGGAACAGTGAAGTTAAAAGATTTAGCTATGTGATTAAATGAGCTCTGCAAATGGAAAAATATAAAAACAATTAAATTGGAAGGTGTGTGCCAAAAACCTGGGATGGATGCATAGCAACACTCCTACTGTTACTGGGTATAGTCTCTTCACCATCATAAGGGGCGCAGTACCTTTATGAAAGATAATCAGAATTGCATGGTGAAATCGAGACTACAGGATTGGACTCCTGAAATGGATGAAATAACTATTTTGAAAGCTTAGGAAGTTTAGAAAGACTATTAGGACAAGAAGAGTGGTGTCAAAGCATTTAACTTAAGGAAGTAAGATCTGGTGTCTAAGGGTGCCCCCTAAAGTTAAGAAGGGAGAAAGTAGGTTTTCTGATCCCTGGGAAATCACCAACTTATTCAAGAGCTCTGCTAGACTGAGTGACAGACAAGTGTGGCACATAAGTCATTTTGTGAAGTGTAGAAAGGGAGTGAAGTGTGGTGACTTGCAAGATAAGAAAAAAAGAAAAGAGATTTTGGGTTGTAAGGTGAAGATTGTGTGGTAAGCAAAGAAGAGACGAATGGTAGAAGTGATACTGAAATCCAAAATGGTGATGTTATTGGTGCATATAATGTCCAGAATAGTGCAACTAGCAGTAAAACATCTAATAGCAGATCAAGATGTGAAATCAAATTTTTCTACAAGACTATATTATTTGAGTTTATTATTGTTATATATATGGTATTATTTAGTCTAAGATTGAGTTGTACTTCTCTTATTATAGTATTTTTGTATATGCAAGCATCTGTGTAATTTGCTATCTTTAATATATCCAATGTTATACAAGGAAGGAAATGTGTTGTGTTCTGTTTATCTGCAAATCTTTGTTCTTTGTAGTAGTATATAATTTGTATATATCATATGGAATGTATAATGTGTTAGGAGCAAAGGAGTCAGTTGATCCTTGGGGCTCTGGCTGTGCAGTTGTTTGTTGGCCATACTTCAAGAAAGAATTGGAATGAAGGATTATAAACTCACCTACTCCATATGAGGATTATTTATAACAGAGGTTTACATGTTTATGGCTTTTATGTTTGGGAAACATCTATCTGCTGCTGTTCAGAAGACACCATTGCATCTGGGGGTAAATACCAGAGAAAATGTAAGCGAATGCTTGCTTACTCAGTCTGCTCTTGGGTGGCAATTGGAATATATCAACTGAACCAAAAGGCAGAAATATATTAACTCCTTCAAGATGGCCACTCAGACATCCCTTACTTTCCCAAGTGACAATGCCGTTCTCTCACTGTTGTCAAAACAAAGAGCAGGAATTAAAAATGTCTGCACTCCAAAGTACAAGCCAACTTTCTTTGTGCAGTGGGAATCTATATCATATCTCAGCAAAGAAAACAATCTGGCACATCAAATTCAGTTGTGGAAAGGTGTCCACCTAAATACTGATGAAGCAATCAAAGCACCCTGAAAGGATATGAAAGGCACAAGGCTAGAAACTGTTGCTCAATACTGTGTATTCAACATAAGGTAAAAGTCACTCTAACCCTGCTGCTTAAACCACATTATAACATCCTGGCATGCTCTAGCTAACCAAAAAGGGATTCCATTCAGGTACGGACAATCACAACCCCTTGAAAACACTAACCTGCAAGTGATAAGAATAGACAACATATCTTGTGGCAGCTCATTCATTATCAACATGGGTACTACTGGGGAAAGAGTTTGGAATTTTGCTAACTAGAAGCAAAAACATGAACGTTCTTATGTGGCTATTCTTCCTGCATCCCACAGTAATTTACCATTCCCTAATAGCACACGTTTCCAACATATGTTGCCTTCCCGTTACCCTGAATTTCCAATTCCTTATGCTTAGCTTCGTTGAATTTTTAGATATCACAGGATACAACAAACACTCTTATATCTAGGAGCAGAAAACAAAATCAGATCCCTTCAAGTAATAGCTTTAACTCTTTTTCGCACCACTTCTCACTCTTTCACAACAAAACAGTTCGAGAAATCCACATAGATACAATACCACTTCAGGGTTTTTGTGCTCTTAAGAAACAAAAACTAACAGATCCACCAATGATCTATCTCTTGCGAAACTGGCTTATTGCTACATTCTGAAATCAAGCCAAAAGGCACTCTTTTCCAGGAAGCTACCCGGACCCCAGGACATTGCAGTCAGGGAAAACAACTTAGGCTAACACAATGCATTACAGGATGAACGGATGAGAACTGGGCAGTGAGTAACTTTATATGTATCTTATGAAGGGTTGGAAATTCCCAGGAAGCAGGTGTAAGTACCAAGAAATATATCTATTCGAATATGTATAGTTCTGGACTGTAATAAATAGTTCTCCTGTTTGTTGGCAACTGCTTCCCTCCAGTTCCTATGTTAACTTCTAGCTTTCTTTGCCACCCTCCACCATGTAAGGTGCTCTTATTTAGCCACCAGCCAAAGTGTTACACAAATCGGCATCTAAATGTGGATTTCCAAAAGTACACTTTTGATTATAAGAGTTATAAAGAACTCTGAGCAGTATAACAGATATAAATATAGAACTAATTCAGTTGACAAACTTTTAAAGCGAAATTCCCGATCACACTGTACAAGAATACTCGCTGTGCAAAAGGTGATGTCATCAACAGAAGATAGTTTGGAAATGTGTAAGACTCCAAGGAAAGTTTTAAAGCACACACTTCTGTAGGGCTCTTCCAAGTTTGGTTGTCCAGGAACACTTAAACATAGGTTTGCCATAACATGAAGTGCAGCCCGACAGAGTTCAGGGTAAGGAAGAGTGAGACTGCAAAACTGCACCAAAATTCCAGATTTTCCAAGTAAATCGGAGTAATACTTTTGGCATTTTGGTCATATCGCATTAGTCTAAGTACTACACCAACACTATCAATAAATCTGCCAGCAGCAGCAGAACACCATTCAAGACTATAAAACACTGCATCAATCCCCTATCTAACCCTCACAGTCCAGATTCTGAGGGAATGTTTAAAAAAGTTGAACAAAGATAGACATTTTACCAGCACATCGACAACACGAAACTAGCTTCACATCTGACACCTACAACTCCAGGCTGCAATCCACAATGGTATTCTTCAAAACACTGTCTCTTACAGACCTTGCAACATTCTTAACTATGTCAACGCCACCACCAATTAAGATGATGTCCAATACTTGTCCTTCATCAAAGTCTTACCTTGAAATGTTTTAAAACTCTGCCCCACTATGATTCTTAATTCCATCACACAAGGCATTTTCACTAAATCTTTCAAGATAGGACTGATCCTCCCTCTCCTGAAGAAACCCACACTGGACTCTGATGACTTTGCCAACTACCGGCTTCACTTATCCTTCATCAGCAAGATCATCAAAAAACAGACAAAGCACAACTTCAAAATGACATCAACACCAACCATTGATTCAAAACTGCCAATCCGGCTTAAGATAACACTGCACCATGAAGACATCTACAGTAAATATCATATATACTGCCTTTGCAACAAAAATAATGTAGACCCATGCCTCATGACACTGCTGGGCCTCTCAGTTTAGTCTCTTTGACACCATTTACCATCCTTCCTCATCCATACCATGAAACCTTTAATGAGATTCACTGTCCCTGTCCTTCACTTGCTGTTCTTCTACCTATTGAACTGACACCAGTTTGATTCCATGGGCATCTCAGGGTCACAGGAGATTCCTATCACATGCTGATTCACCCAGGGTTCCATGTTGTCCTTCATTATCTTTAACCTCTACATTGATCACTTTGAGATGCTACTCACTGGCAACAACATTGAAATTGACCAATGCACCAATAACATTCAACAATATTTAAAAGTCTCCTCTGCTTCAGACATCCTGTACTTCAAATCTTACATATCATACAGACCTGAATGTCCAGGACTTTCCTCAGTCTTAACCTCACGCAAACAGAATTCCTGCTGTTGGCAAGAAAAACAACTAGTCTTAACATATGTTTGAACCCACATTTTCACTGAACACATGAACACTATTATTCATTTTGGACACTGACCTGATTCTCAAGGCAAGCGAAACAGCTGGGAACCATCTCTCTCCACTAATGAAAGTGAAACAATCCTCTCAAAAAGTTACTTATGTAAATGCTGTTCAAGCCCTTGCACTCTAATATTTGGATAGTGGAAATTCCCTGCTGAGGGCATCCCAGACTATACAACAATCCCCCTAAAGGGCAGTCTACTCACCAAGCACGTCTTATCAAAACCCTAACAATATATGAATACATCACCCTCACAATGATGAAACTCCACTGGCTCCCCTTTCAGGCCTGCACCTTCTTCAAAACCAGCTAAAGAAGCTATAATGCCATCACAATCAGTAGCCCTGTTCAACTGGCTGACAAGCTCACCAACTCCATTGGCTTTAGGTTTGCATGCATTTAGGGCACTGTCAGACTGGAGACAAGGGAGAGATAAAAAGAAGGCAACATGCCACCCAGGATCTGGATTAATAGTCCCATTACCATTAGATCTGCCCAACCCTGCTTCATTTAGGAAAACACATCCCTTCAAAGCACTCTACTTTATAATGCAGTAGCAGTCCACTGTTACACTTGATAAATTATCAACTTCTCCAATCACACTTTCATTGTATCCTTGACTTTGATTCCATCCAGCACTCAACTGCCTTTCAGGCAGGTTGAGCTATCATAATATCGCATACAAATATGAATATGCATGCACATTAATTGTACTAATAGTTGCTAAGTCAATTGAGAAGCATCATTCAGAGGTCATACTTCAACACAAACATAACGGATATTCTTCCCACCTTATACGCTCTCCATAGGATATTGTGGGATTGTAGTAAGGTGGAGCATTCCCCTCTGCCAAGACCCAAATAAGGAGCTTTGTCTATTGCTATTGAAAAACCTCTGTTCTAATGTTACTACAATCAAAAATGACCTAAAACAGTCATAAATGTACTTCAGCTCAGAGCTGAAATAATCCAGCACCCAACATGGCCAATCACTGGTACTGCGATTCGCTCCCATTTAAAATAATGTAGGAAGGGAAATGAAAAAAAAAACCATTGATACAAATGTCATAATAATTAATGTATTTCTCCTATTTAAAAAAAAAGTATAAGCATGTTATTCAATGTTTGGAAAATAGCCTCTAAATAAAACATACTTACCATCATACTTAAAAATATGTTATTATACATTTAAAATTTAAAAATTGATGTAACAGAAATATTTATTAAAAATAATTACATTTAATGTAATTATTTAGGTGTCTCTCTTTTAATAATTGCAAATAAACAATTTAAAATGTAAGGATTTTTACTGTAGGTGGGTTTGTTTAATTTAAAGTTCATAAAAGTAATTTGAGTTCAATTTTATGTATATTCATAAAACGTATTTTAAAATTTAATTTAAAAATATGTTATTCATTTATAATATTCTGCATTTAAAATAAATATATGCAAACATTATTATTTAACATAAAATTATGTTTTCTATTTTTTTAAATGGTTAATAAACTTCTTTTCTTATACAATACAATATAGAGGATTCCGCATCCATTTCAGAGGTCTCCACCAAGTGTGCAGAATGCCAAATTTGGTTGTAAAGTCACTACTAATAGTACCTTTACAATAACATTTGATGTTTACCTAACTCCACACCTATTTCAGGGCGTAGTAAATATATACTTTTGAGTAACTTTACTCTTGTAAATGGTACATAACCAAAAGAAGTGAAGTTACTTAAAGGTGTAAGAGTAAATGTAATTGTAGTAAAACTACACCTGGAGATTTAGCTTTGTGAAGAGGCCCCAATAACTTTATCAATCCCTCATTCTGTTATCAGCACAGTCTGAGTTTAGATTAGAACTGGATGAGCAATTTTTATCTTGCCAGCAAAACCTTGTGTTGATAATAAATTAGGGTTAGGTGTATAGCTCATATTTTTTATTTGGCTTGTTTATGATTTACACATAATTTTATCCTGATGGACACAAGCTTGAAAAGAAAATGTCTCCACATGGGTGAAACATTGCATTGCTTACAATTGCATGGGCTACATATGCATTGTTCATCATCTGACTTTTTAGAAACTGTATGGAAATACAGCAATCGGGTATTTGGTGTGACTTTTGTGGATGGAGTCATACCTCCAGCAAAATTCCCGTACAGACATCTACTAAGAGCAATTCAAGTAATATCAATAATTATCACAAAAAATATCACCCACCTCTTTGTTTAGAACATTTCACAGCACCATAAACTGCATTGTTGGGGTTATTTCACAACCTCACCCTTATTTATTGCCGATGCTATTCCCCTAACTGTTTTGCTAGTTCTCTTCCTGGCTATTGATACAAAGAGGCCAATCTGTCCTGTTGGAGAACTTGCCCACTGTGTTAGTGACCTTGACTCTTACAATACAATTCACTCGTACCCACATATATTGCTCAAAGCAACTTTGCAGACTATGTATACAAAGCTTCCCTACATGTTGCGCATCTAATGCTAACTTCCCTTGTTTAGTAATGTCAGTGTAAGTATGATCAAACCCAGGTCTATGGTGAAATATTTCCTTTTCTACCTTAGCTTTGATTGCTCTTCTCCTGTCTTCTGTATTATCTAGAAACTTCTTTTCTACAGGTGACAGTAAACAGGTAAGGTTATAGCAGTGCGCGAACGCCATCCCAAATGTTAATGTAGGTTCGAAGAAACCATTCATTATCTCTATGTTGTGATCCTAGCTGTCTTACTAAGATCCTTAAAAATAGGCACAAAAGACAACACAACATCTATATTCAAATAAAATTATTGAAAATATTCTTGATAATAGGATCCTGTTAGTAAAAGACTACAACTTAGAGCATAAGTAAGTGGTAAACTATGATAAGTATTTCCCCCCTCAACGGAGGCTGGAATCTGCGTACAGACATAACAATCTTTTGCATCCATTACATCAACATACTCATGCAGTAAGCAATAGAAAACATTAGAAGAAAGTTATTTTTCCTCGTGTGAGTATTATTCATCTATTTTAAATCTATCTATTGCTGAAAGAGTAGTAGTAGACTCTAAAGGACTAACAGTTGTGAGTGTTTCAATAGCATGGTTGGCTCCATTTGTCTCAATAACAATCACATTCACAATCAATAACAAACATACTATTACACAAACAATTGCCAAACCAATACCTACACATTTACAACGACTATTTTTAGTGTGTTGCTTACTAAAGTTTCCCATGGTCTGTAAAGAATCAAAAAGTAGAAACAAACAAAATTATGGCTATGTAGCAAAAATCAAAAGACAAAAGACAATCTTCAATTCCTCCTAATTATTATTTTTTTTTTTCAAAAGTTCATTCACACTATCAGGATTCTTCTTGTCAAAATTCTGTAAAAATTTGTCAAACCAGTTTAGCAGCTTGTCAAGTCAGGTTATCAAAGTCTCTTTAGGTATGACTTCATCAAAGTCGTTTCATTTAATTTTTTAAAAATCAGCATCAGTCTTTTCCTCTCCTCTTCATGTACCAAAATATAAACTTGGAATGTCTCTGTCAAAAAAATGTATTCATTTGTAGTTACATATACCCATTCGGGACCAGAGTATCTTCCATTTGCAACTCTCTTTCTTTTCACTTTCCTACTACTACTAGCTTCTTCTTCACTGAAAACTTCTCCTTCGTTTAACTCGTTTTCTTTCTGAATTGGTGAAAACACGCTTATCTTTCCTGTTTCTGAGCTTTTCTCTGGCCAGTTGTCACCTTTCAAAGGTCTTCTTGTTAAAACTCTTTTCAGAATTGAACTCAAACTCCTGTCCTTTGACATTCCCGCAACTGGTTGAGGAGGAGTCAAACCCTCTTGCCTTGGATCTGTCTCAAATCCCTTTCCATTGGGGTCGGTCACTTGTTCAATCTGGTTCATCAGACCACCTGCTTCTGAGGATACCCTCCTCTGAGCAATGTTTCTCTCAACCGGTACTCTCTCTTGTTCTCCTTGAACCGGTTCTTTCACTACTTCATTCAGTGATGATTCACCCTCCTTTTCCGGGATACTCTCCACTTTGTCTGATACAGGAGTGTGTAAATCAATTGGAACATTTCCCGGTATGATCTCCACTGCTTTTCCTTCTATCTCTTGCCCTGGAATATGTTTATCTGCAGGTAATCTCAACAGCTCTTCTTCTTGTTCTGTTGGATTGTTCACTTTCCGAGTGTGGCTTGCATGCACCCAGTTCACAAATCCTACACACTTCACAGCTGTAGTTGTGATTAACATCACCTGGTAGGTTCCTTTCCACCTTGGCTCCAAGCACAACTTCCTTACGTGCTTACGAATGACAACCCAATCACCAGCCTTCAGGTTATGTCCTTGGCCCTGAGATTGTTGAAGTGTGGTTGCTTCCACCTGATCAGAAAAAGATCGAACCACATCAGCTAGGCCTTTACAGTAATCTAACACCATGTCATCTGTAATATTTATAAGAGAATTTGCAGGTACTGCTGGTAGTCTCATAGCTCTATCCATGAGGATTTCATGGGGCAACAATCCTGTTTTCTTATCAGGGGTACTTCTCATTGACATTACAACCAACGACAAAGCATTTGGCCATTTCAAGTTCGTGGATGCACACATCTTTTCCAGTCTGGATTTAAGTGTTCCATTTATCTGCTCTCCGAGTCCTGAAGCTTTTGGGTGGTAACTACAATAGAGTTTCTGCTCAATGTTTAAAGCTCAACATAGCAACTTAATCACTTCATTGTTGAAGTGGCTTTCTCTTTCTGATTCCAATCAGACCAGGAAACTGAAACATGGAATTAAATCTCTAAGCAGTAATTTTGCTACTGCAAGACTATCATTTTTCCTTGCAGGGTATACCTCGATCCAGTGACTGAAAATGCACACAATCACCAACACATACTTCAAACCTGCACATGCATGCATCTCAGTGAAATCCATTTGCATTCTGCTAAATGGTCCTCCTGCCATGATACTATGTCCCATATTAACAGCTGTTCCTTTGCGAATGTTCATTTGCTGACAAACAATGCATCTATGGCTTTGGCAACATGTCTAAACTTTGTATTAAACCAGTGTTGCTTAAAACATTGAACCGTTGCATCTCTCCCTATGTGTGCTTGACCATGATAGTATAAAGCCATTTAAGTCAGTAGACTATTTGGTAAAACTACCTTCCCTTCACCTGTCACCCAGACATCATCCTCCCTCTGGACACATTTAAGTATGGTCAAATCCTTGCACCTTCAGCTCTTCCAAAGTATCAATAATCTTGGATAGTAAAATTCGTATAGACTTCATCATTTTCAGGTAACAATTCCCAATTTCCTTTGCAAGATATGCCATTCAAGGCACAACATTTTGCAACTTGATCTGCATATGCATTTCCCAATGACACGTAATCTTGTAATCTCTGATGTACACTGCATTTTACCACAGCTATTTTCTCTGATTTTTGAACAGCTTGCAACAACTCATGAATTTTCTCACCATTTCTTACTGGTAAACCAGTTAAGAAGTTGTCTCTGTGACAATATTAGGCCAAAGTCATGCACAATGCCAAATCCAGAGTGGCTATCTGTGAAGAGTGTCACTTTCATGTGACTCGAAATATGGCATGCTCTAGAAAGAGCTACCAATTCTTCTACTTGTGCAGAAAACACTCCCCAAAGCGATGAAGCTTCCAGTATGCAAGTGATAGTACACATTGCATATCCTGCTCTCTAAGTGCCCACATCACCTCTCAAGCAGGAACCATCAACAAAAGTAATTTGATCATTGTCTTCCAGGCAGGTGTCTCTAATATCTGATATGGGTTTTGTGCATAACTCTATAATTTCCAAACAATCATGTTCAGTATCATCCAATTTATCTGAACCAACATTTTCAATCGGAAGTAAAGTTGCTGGGTTAAGCTCTGTACACCTCTTGATCGTTACATTCGGAGATTCCAAGATTGCGGTCTCATATCTGGTCAGTCTAGAACTGGTCAGATACTGGGTCTCTGAATGAGTCAGTAACATTTCTATCGAATGGGGAACCATCACAGTAAGAGGATAACCCAATACAATGTTTTTACTTTAAGCAATGCTCTGCTCTAATGCTGCAATGGACCGCAAGCATCCTGGTAAAGCTGCTGTGACCAGATCCAAAGTAGCTGAAAAATATGCTACTGGACGATTGACGCCACAATGTGTCTACGTCAAAACAGACAAAGAACATGCATCACGTTCATGAGAAAACAACAGAAAACTCTTTGTGTAATCAGGCATACCTAGAGCTGGAGCTTGTCACAAACTCTCTTTCAGATCAGTAAATGCTTTCATGCAAGCTGCATCCATTATCATAGGATTGGAAACATCTTTATAAGTCAATCTCTGTAAGCGCTTTGAAAGAACTGAAAAATTCGGAATCCACTGGCGACAATAACCAACCACTCTCAAAACCATCCTCACATCCTTTTGTGTACTTGGTACTTTAATCTGCAAAACTGTCGCAAATCTCTCTCTCGAAATTCTCCTAGTTCCTTTCTCAATTAGATGACCCAAATATTTCATCTCTCTCTGACAATACTGCAATTTAGTAGGTGACACTTTATGACCATTGTGTCCTTGGAAATTCAACAATGCAATCGTATCATATTTACACCCTTCCTTTGTCTTTGATGTGATCAATAGATCATCAATGTATTGCACCAATGTCGATTGGTAAGGCATTACCAGTGACTCCAGGTTCGTTTTCAAGATCTGGTTGAAAATTGATGGTGACTCTGAAAACCCCTGTAGAATTCTATATCAACAGTAGACTTTGCTCAAAAATGTAAAACAAAAGAGATATCTACTATCCTCATGAAGAGGCACAGAGAAAAATGTTTGACACAAGTCTAACAGAGTAAACTATTCAGCATCACATGGGATCTGAAACATAATCACAGCTGGATTTGGCACAACTGGACAACACTTAATCACAATGTCATTTATTTTCCTCAGATTCTGTATAAGACAATTTTTCCTACATGGTTTTCTCAAACGCATTATTGGTGAATTACATGGGCTACTCAACACCTCTTTCAAAATTCCTTTCTTCACAAACTGCTCTATCAAAAGTATTACACCCTCCATTGCCACAATCCATATATTGTGGAGTCTGAGGGAAAACCACATTAGGCTTCAATGCAACCCTAACTGGTTCTACTCTTTTGACTGACCAAACATCCTTTCCTGAAAGATCCCAAACTTTAGATTTAATAGTCTTCTGCAAATCATCCGGAAGATCTTTTATTTAAAAAACTGGAAAGAAACTAATCAAAGGTGCTTCTTCAACCTCTGGCTCATCGAAATTAATCAAAGGAAATTCCCCAGACACTGTCTCATTGTTAAAAGTCAACGTTGCATCTTCATCATCACTGTTTGTCTGAATCTCAATTCCCTCATCTGTTTAAGTAATTGAACATCTTCTTTTACACAACAGATCTCTTCCCAGGAGTGACACTGGACAAGAGTGACAAACCACAAATTTGTGCAAACCCTTAAAATTACCAATATAAACTATAATTGGTTATGTAATAGGATTTGTCAAATGTTTGTTTGCAACTCCCACAATCTGAACTGTTTTCCCTGAGAAGGGTAAATGTGGAACCTCTGCAGACCTCACTGTTGAGCGTGTAGCTCGAGTGTCATCCAGAAAATAAACTTAGTGACCATGCACTTTCCCTTCAACATGAGGCCCTTTCTGGTCCACTTCTATTGATGCAGCCATCACACACTCCTCCTCATCTGAACTATCCAACAGCCATACATCGTTTATCTCATTCTCACTATGTAAAGGAAATTGATGTACAATATTGTCACTCTGGTTTAATTTCTGACTTGTGACAACCTGAGAAAGCATCACCTATTGCTGATCCATAGGGCTCTGCGGTATTTGTAATTGTCTAGGCATTTGAATTTGTTATGCAGGCACCATCTGCATTTGTGGCTGTTTCTGCTGTACTTGGGGCATTTGTGCTTGCTGTACCTGTGGTTGTACATTTGCACATGCTGCATTGGTTGTAAGGGTTGGAAACCCTGCATCGGATTTACATCATTCTGAATTTTTTGAATTTGACCTCTCATTCTTGGTCCTCTCATACTCTGAAAAGTATTGATACCATTTGTCTGTTGAACAACACCTCCCTGATTTAGCATGAGACAGTGCCATTTCCAACGTCCAATTTCCCAGAAAACATGACAAGTAACATTCTCTTTCCCTGCTCCTCTCCTTGCATCATCACAGAATTCAAATCTGCACTTCAATTAACAACCGGAAGTGTCATTCCACCACATCCTCTACCTCTGCCTTGATTTTGAAACATAACATTTCCCTGCGGCTGCTGCTGAAAATGTCCTTGAGTCTCTGTCTGTGGAGCGTTAATCTGCATCACTATTGCTTTCTCTTTGAACTTCCTTTTTTTCAATTCAGTCTCATCACTACGGCATTTCGTATACTGTAACACTTTAATCGGTTTTGATTTCCAACAAATCAAATGACTCAAAATCATCTGGCTAATCTCTGATCTCAATCCTTCAACAAACCTGAACACAAAATCAATCCTGTCTTTCAGCGCGATTGTTTCTGTACAACCGTAATGTTTAAATGCTTTTAACAACCTCTCATAGTATGCATGAATCAATTCTTTCCCTTCTTCAGCTGTTCTATCTATGCGTTGCCAATCACTGTTTTTCGGTGAAATTCTTGTCTTCAGAAACTCAATGACCTAATAGTAATATTTCATTACTTCAGGAGATCGTGCACCTGTTTTCTGATCTCTTTGCGGTTCACTTGTAGGCCAATCTACACTCCTTTTACACCCAGTCCACAAATCTGCTGGAACAACTATCTCAAAAAGAGTATTCAAGTATTCCCACAGGCATTTTGCAAGTTTCACAGACCTATCTGTCTGCTGATACCATTCCACTGGTTTCTCTCTCAACCTGTTGTAATCATTTGTAAATGACAAAATATAACTTCTGCTCCAAGGTACATGTACAAAATTCCCTCCTAGAGTATCTGTCATTGGCAAAATGTTTACTGGTTCTCTTGTTTGCATCAAATCTACAAGAAGAGTATCTGAACCTTTCCTCACCTTTCTCTTTTCTTGACCCATCTGTCTTCCCATCTTTCTGATGCTCTCCAGATTTGCACTCTTTCAAGTAACTCTCTAAGATATGTTTTCATCCCTGCAGACCTCATGTGTTCAAATTCTTCAGTCTCAAAATGTAATCTATAACTTCTCTTTAGGTTCTTTGTTTTTGTAAGATCTATTTTGCATTTGTCTGCTAATTCTTGTAATTGCTAATGCACTTCAGCTGCTCCCTCTGTAATTCATCAACACACATATCTCAACTGAGCCTCAGTATATGATTCAAATCTATTTATTCCCATTGTTCCTTCAAGAAGTTCACCTGCTTCCATTGACAATCTCATTTTGTTTAAAAACATTTCCCTGAGTGTCATTCTCTAGGACCTTTAAAACACTCAAATCTTCTAACCATTTTGTTATTTATTGTGCAGTCAGATCCTTTAATAAAATATTATTAGGCTGAACACTCTGTAACTGCTGCAGAATTGGACTCACACATTGGGGTGTTAATAATCTCCTCTCCTGGCCACTGCATGATCCAGTTACTTCAGAATTTCTACAATGAGTCAAATCTATAAAAGGTCTAGACTTTTTTAGAGTCTGTCCTATAGATGACATTAACCTAATGTTTCCATTTCTGACTTTGAACTCCTTGATTCACTACACCTCTGTTGCCCTGAACATATAAAGGTGTAGGTGGACCAAATGTAATTGGTACTGAAATCGCAACTGGGTTCCTGGTTTCTATAATCTGAGACTGCATTATTCCCATATTCTGCATTTGTGGTAATAATATCGGAGTAGGCTCTTTCTGAATCAATCTCAGCTCCTGTGGATTCCAACCCGAAGATAATACTAAATTAGTACTTGTTGTTTTTACAATGGGTACATCTGGCTAAATCGCAGGAACATTAATCTCTGGTAGCTGTCTATTGTTTGTTGACTGATTAAAGCTACCCTGCATCGGTATTTGCACTAAAGGACTAGTCTGTCCTGAGCTCTTTGAACTGTGTCTTTAACTCTGGTTCACGTTAGGATTAGCCTGTACAGAACTCTCACTTGTGTTATGGTCACTCTGAACTAAACTCTGTGTCACTACAGCTGGTATTAGTGCAGTAGTATTTATACTACTGATACTTGAACCTTCTTGAGCCACATATGGTGGTGGGCGATTTCTCAAAATCTGTGTAATAAACTCATCATCATCTGATTCATCATCCTTAAACAAAACCCTTTCAGGCTCTTTTTATGTCTGCTCCTCAACTGCTGAAAAACTCTTTTTAGACTTCTTTGAAATCCTGTTTGTCTCCATTTTATTGTCTTTTGACATTGCTGGAAAAAATCTAACCCCTTGTAAGGTATCAAGGGGCATATTTATACTTTTTGACGCAAAAGTGCGCCAAAGCAGTTTTGCGTAATTTTTTTTACAGCCAGCTAACGCCATTTTTTTGCACCGCTCTGGCGTCAAATTTATACTTTGACGCTCGACGGCGCAAACCACTGGCGTGAGTCATTTTTTTTTATTCAAAACAATGCATCACCTCATAAAGAAAAACAACGCTAATGCAGCGAAAATGACTGAGAGGCGGTTTACGATGTTGCAAACCGGATATGCGCCTTTTTTGACGCAATTGAGTCAAAAAGCGGCGCAAACACAGCAAAGTGTGCTAAGGAGAACCAAAATGGATCCCAGATGCTTGCACAGACCCCAGGAAGATGACAACATACCAGGAACCAACCAGGAGGACCCACAGAAGACCCAGGACAGGGAGAAGAAGAAAAGAAAGTGCCTCTTCAGTGCAGAGCAGCAGGAAATTCTGGTGAAAGAGGTGACGGAACACCAGCACCAACTGTTTGTCACCTCAAAGTTGCCAATCAGTAGGAGAGAGGCAATATGGCAACAAATTGCTGACAAGATGAACAGTGTGGCAGAAGTACGGAGAACAGTCGAGTGCAAGAAACACTGGCATGACTGCAAGCGCAGGAACAAGGAAAAGATGGCAAGGAACAGGAAAGCAGCATTGCAGACTGGAGGTGGGAGTCCAGCACTGCAGGAGGCTCTGGACCACATGGAGGAGATGGTGGCAGCTGTCATCCCTGAGGAGATCGTCACAGGGATTCAAGGACAGGACAACGCAGACTACCAGGAAACAACACAGATGCAGGGTAAGTTGCATAGGAAATTAAAATGCAAAAATGTTAACTGCAAGCGGAGGGGGGCATACCTACGACACAATGCCAGTAGGTCATGATATTCAGGGAGTGGCATGGGTATAAGGGCCACAGCACGGGGCATGGCCCGTTCAGAGGAAACCTGGGGCGCAGTACTACACTACACCAACAACCTTTGCATGCAGGTGTGCTGCCATGCCAAGGATGTTGGAAAGGTAAAGCCAGGCCAGGAGGGTAGGGTACAATGTTAAACTAGCCTGCTGTCACACGTCATCTGGTGTTCTCCCTACATGAACTAGGGCTCAATTAACAGTCTCAGGACATATCTGCAAGTGGAATTTAACATTGACAACAGTTGCCATTATCACCTCTGCTGTTTGTGCAGGTCAAGTAGCTAATGGCAGTAAAGTCCCCATGGATCAAACACACCCAAATTAGAGGGTTCAGGATGACAACATTATCAATCCCCTGAAATCAATACAAATGTTCCAATCCTGTCAAATGTGATTGTCCATAGTTGCTACAAACATCAGCAATTGTCATAAACATTATGACGTATACAGCACTAATGTCATACCCATGCTGCATATGTCAGGGTCCACCCTGTGTCTGGGTCACGATAGCTCCAATGACACCATGCAACATCCCAAATGTCATACTGTTCAGACAACAGCTTTGAGGGGGAGGACATATGTAACTGGCTAGTGAAATACACCCACACAGTCAGAGGAGGAACTGAAACACTGCTAGGACCCTCAGTGCAATCCAATGTAGCACACATTTCCCAAAATCAGCAGTACACACTACCAATGCTGACACACATATCTTGCCATGCCAATGCAATACATAGTATATGCTAGGTCTCAGCAACATATAGCTGGATGTGAAATATCAGAGACTGTGTCAGTTCCAGAATGTTAAGTGTGGTACAAGTGCCATCAGAACACCCAAAGCCAGTAAAAGGCCTCACCATGAGAATGGAAGTAGACAGAGGATTGAGTAGGACAAGAAGGTGGCACTTCACAATTTGGCCAGAACCAACACCTAGAGGATGTGATGCTGACAAGTCCCCAAACTGACCACAATGCATGTGACATGCAGGTGGGGCATAGGCCTGGGAGAATGATAATATGAAAGACAGGAACAATGAACAGGAACCAAGATCACAATGTGCAACTAATAGGAAGGCAGGAATGTCACATTACAAATCCCACAACACAGACACATTAATTGTACCATATCTCATTGCAGAGGACGATGGCTCTCCTGCGTATATGCCTGTCCAGGACTACCCTGATGACATGGATGACGAGCTGACAAACATCAGCCAGCAGACCCTCCAAGATGTCCTTGGGGCCCTCCAGACCCCACCTTCAGTCACAAGTAGGAGCACAGAATTAGCAGCCATCAGAGAGGACCCGCCCACAACCCCAATTGTACGACCTGCCAGCTCCAACCAGCTTTGAGAGAACTGTAGTTGGAGTACTGCGGAAGCTGACCAAGCAGGTGCAGGTGGGGATGGAAAATATGGCAGCCAGCCTAGAGGGTGTGCTTTCATGCATGATGTCAACTACAGAACAGGCAGCAGCCATGCAAGGGAGAACATCAATCTTGCAGGAACTCAAAAAAAGGTTGAAGGAAATCAGCACAGCTGTAAGAGAGTTGACACAACACCTACAACAACAATCCTGTCAACGCGTGCACGAATGCAATATTGACCCCAACAGGGTCGACCTGGCTGCCTACCACAGTGATGTGGCTGCTATACCTAAGAACCAGCAGCTCCTCCTTGCTGCAGTACTGCCCTTAATAGCCCCACAGTTGGCAGCTACCGGGATGTCTAACTCCACGTCTTCAAACACTAAGGTGTGTGTTGCCCCTTCACAACCACCACCACCAAGGGCAGAGGAGACTACACACACATCAGAAGATGAAGACGTGGAACAGATCACCTTCACCTGTAAGAGTACCCAGTAGCACTAGTCTCTACCACATGGCCACCTATAACCAAGGTCTTGTGCTTTGTAACATGCCAGTCTTGCAACAACTGCACTCAAGCACTGTTCTTCAGCCCACTGTCACTAACTCATTGGCAAATCCTGTCCCTCTGCACTGTCTGACACTTCACCCCAGCATGTCCAATGACATGTCATTTTGTACTTGTGTAGGATCACAATGGAAGGTGTCACACTAATGAACTCACAATCATGGACAATGTACATATAGCACTAGAGCACTTTCAAATAAACAGCACTTACACAACAACTTTGTCTCTGTGTAATGTGACATATCAATCGTCATGGCCATCAGTGATGTTTACCTCAGGTCAATGATTATAGATTGTCAATACAACTGACCTGAAAGAATGTTGGCTGATAACTATGCACTGTGGTCTGGATTGTACCATCATCTGCCCTTCCAGAGGGTTAATTCTGAGGAAAATGGAAACTATACACCATAATGCTGTGTTGGACAGAATAACGCTTCCTCAAGGGATGTCTAAGCCAAAAGTTATTGCCTTCAACTTTTTCTTCAAGCCAAAACTTACGTATGTGACATTTGACCCAAATTTTACCTAACACACACCATACTGCATGAATGGATGTGTATGAGTGTACGTACAAATATGTAACCTGGCTGAACATTGAAAAAATTGATAGTTGTGCGTTATGTATACCATACCACATGAGACCATACTACCACTCACCTTATAAGGCTTTGCTTGGACATCAGGCTGCAGGCAGACTTAACACAGTGTCCTCAATACCAATTCTGGTCGCAAAATATGTGAGTTTGAAAACATACATCAAAAATTAACAACACTTTGGGATACATATTAACCTTGAGTGGTGGGTACAATGGATGGCAGAATCTTAGCAAAGTAGCTATGGTGTAGCTGCCAATGTAACAGCTCAATTGGGATTTGGTTGCAGGATGGGACACAAACGCTAATACTAAAGAGATACTGTTCACCCATGCCACTGCCCTGATCCCCAAGTATGTGACACATACTGTAAAGGGTTACCTAAATATTTATTTTACAGTAAAAATAGAATCTAAAACCAGGGGAAACACCTTACCTAACCTAACCTATGCTAACTACACAATACCCACAACTGGCCCTAACTAACCTAAGCTAAACTCACTTATCACATTTAACTAAACACTCTAAACGTCAACACCCCACCCCCCTTATAAGATGGGACACATGGAGGACAACATATACTAACCTAAACACATTGGCCCTCATTCGGACCTTGGCGGGCGGCGGAGGCCGCCCGCCAAAGTCCCGCCGTCAAAATACCGTACCGCGGTCGCAAGACCGCGGCGGGTATTTTGACTTTTCCCCTGGGCTGACGGGCAGCCGCCGAAAGGCCGCCCGCCAGCCCAGGGGAAAACGACCTTCCCACCATGAAGCCGGCTCGTAATCGAGCCGGCGGAGTGGGAAGGTGCGAAGGGTGCTACTGCACCCGTCGCGTATTTCACTGTCTGCTGTGCAGACAGTGAAATACTAGCGGGGCCCTCTTACGGGGGCCCCTGCAGTGCCCATCCCATTGGCATGGGCACTGCAGGGGCCCCCAGGGGCCCCGCGACACCCCCTACCGCCATCCTGTTCCTGGCGGGCGAACCGGCAGGAACAGGATGGCGGTAGGGGGTGTCAGAATCCCCCATGGCGGCGCAGCTCCATGGGGGATTCAAATGGGCAACGGAAAACCGGCGGGAGACCGCCGGTTTTCCATTTCTGACCGTGGCCAAAGCGCCGCGGTCAGAATGCCCAAGGGAGCACCGCCGGCCTGTCGGCAGTGCTCCCGCCCCCCTTGGCCCTGGCGGTGCAACACCGCCAGGGTCATAATGAGGGCCATACTATCTTATCCTAAACCAATATATATGTTGTGTATTTTTATATTTTACATATTTTCCATTTTTTTAAAACACCAAAACTCAACATTATCCCCCAACCAACATAATAAAAAACAGATATTAAAAGTATCATACCCTCACCCCCTACTACTAGCTAAACTAACAGCCTATTCTAACCTAACACTAAGCCCGCTAAACCCAGTAATGAAAAGAACCAGGAAAGAGGTGGGAGGGGAGGGAATCATGGCTGAGGATAAAATGTTTACAAGTTCACCCTCCGCAGGGTCTTCCTTATGGCACGCACCCTCCTATTCACTTGTGCCCCCTCCTGCTGCAGCCTGTTCATTTTCCTCAACATACGGTCAATGTTCCCTTGCATCCGCTGAAAATCTGCTGGGTCAATGACTGCAGCAGGGGTGGTCTAGGGGCCAGTTGAAAATGTATGTCCCCTTGTCGGTGCCATGCCTGTAGGAGGAGGTGCAGGTGGTGCTGTGACAGGTCCTGGAGCAGTGGAGGTTGCCGGTGCAGCAAAGGTGCCTGCTATGGTTGGTGCCGCCTGGGTGGTAGTGGTGGTGCTGGTGGCACTCCAGAGGCTCTTTCAAGGCGATAACGTCTTGTCATGTTGCAGAACCCAGACTCCACATCCAGAATGTGGTGGCAACGTATCGTCCTGTGCTGAAACTCCTGAATCTGGATGGGATTCATATTGGCAGCTGTTAAAAAAGAATATTAAACCAACCATTAGGTACTTCATTGTGTGATATGGCTCCAGAAGTAAATCAGACAATACATCTAATGTACCAGAAACAGGCCATATCATCATACAGATCACTGATTGTCCCTGAGGAAGTACATGCCAACGCAGCCTATACATGTCCTATCAAACAGCACAGCAATGCTCTAAAAGATGGATAACAACTTAAATGACCTATGCATCATTGTTCAGCCATGTGTCACGTAAAAAATGCTGAGAGTCCTCCACATGTGACAGGCCAACTAATGACTAACTTCTGGATGACAATCAAGGGCCACAAGATCTGTGAGTTGTAA
Source organism: Pleurodeles waltl (assembly GCF_031143425.1). Taxonomy (NCBI): domain Eukaryota; kingdom Metazoa; phylum Chordata; class Amphibia; order Caudata; family Salamandridae; genus Pleurodeles; species Pleurodeles waltl. The sequence goes on from NC_090439.1 coordinate 399,275,406, forward strand.
ATGGAATTGCCAGGATAGAATGCAGTTGCTAATCATGAGTGGGTATCCTAGTTTTGGACAAGTGACTTACAGATTTACATGTCTGTGTACTAAACTTGGATCATCAGTCCTACGTACACTTTTCATAACCCTACGCCTGTGCCTGAGTTGGAGGGTGGACTAGCAACAAATACTTTCAAACATCAAGGGCACCCAGGAAGCTTTGGACAGCTGTACATGGGTTTGGGCAGTCCACCACAGGTAAGGAGGATGTCCAACTAGGATACACCCAAACCTTGGACAATCCCATCCACATATATGTTTGGAAATGCAGACAATTGTCAACATCATTTCCTACCAGTAACACATGACTTACAACAAGCAGATAGATGCAAGCATACATCTGGCCATGAGCTGCATGAACACCTAGGGCATTGTACTCAAGTGCCTCATACACGTAGCACAACATGTGGAGCTACATGCTGCTAGGAAGTCAAACATACAGTCAAACATGTTCATTAGTGAATAGGGATGCTCATGTCTGTGGGTAAGACTTTGGCATCCCTATTCTGTGAGAATCAGGGTCTGACTTGCTGAGTAAATCACAAATATGGTCCTCTGCAACATTGTCTTAATATACGTTTTATCCACAAAAGTCACCCTATTCACATGGCCATGCCTACAGGGCTGCCCTACAATCCCAAAATATGACTAATGATTGCCCAACATAAAGATGGAAAAAAAAATGATACTCCACTCAAGGAACATATCCAATCATTGACCAGCGCATCATACCTTGCTATGTGTCCAACACACAGGAGTCAAGCACACAACAGCAGCAAACACAACACAGAACATAAATATCAACACTTACTGGAGATGTCGGGGTCCGCAAATCAAGCCACCTCTCCGATAGTGTAGGGGGCAGGTACACCTGTAAACCATGGAAGGGAGAAATGTGCTCAATGTCTGTGCACTGTACAACACTTCCAAATACAATTACTGTGTGTAAGATTAAATCAGAAAGTCAAGCCTCTCAGAAGTGATGATACTGCATCCGAAAAACCACTGCAAACATGTACAGACCCGGGCACTCCGCTGAGTGATACACACATATCTGCACACATGCAGTGGCCCTAACTATCATGTGGTGGCAAACATGCTCCATAATTTGTTTGCAGACTCATTTATGGAGTGTATTCCTCTCATCATGTGTATCCATGAGAGACATGCAAAGCCACTTTCCTGGAGGACTGCAATACCAGTCACCCAGCTATTATGACTAAGACCAATGTAAAACACACAGGTACAATGTACAGAGGGCCAGGGGTAGTTGTTATCCCTCAATTTCTATCATTTGCTTCATTGTATGTGCCACAGCTATGGTAAGTTGCACCAAACATTTTGATATGAACCTGTGTGCATTCCTTTTGGCATCCATCCCTGTGAGAAAACAGGCTGATTGCAGAGGCCCCCTAACTTTTTGCCCCCATTTTCCACTTTTGTCTGGTGTTTTCCTGACTCTGATGGTGCCCTGGGTACTGCTAACCAGTCCCAGGGCCTGTGCTCTGTGTAAAATCAATATGCAAATTAGGCTAATTATAATTGGCTAAGTCAACCTACCTTTAAGTCCCTAGTATATGGTAGGGCCTGTAGGTTTAGGGACCACAGCATAGGCTGTGGACCATAGATGCACTGCTGAGGTGCCCAGTGTCATTTTAAAGGTAGGCCTGCTTGCTGGCTGCTTTTAAATTAAAGTTATATGCAAATTCGACATTGGAATTAAAAGTCGTTCCAAAGTTTTAAACTACCTTATTTTTACATATAAGTCACCCTAAGGTGTGCCCTTTGTGCCCCTAGGGCTGGGTGCCATGTAACTATAAGCAGGGACCTTATAAAAAGGAATCTCCCCTCAGCAGATGGTGAGGCAGAAAGGGGGAGGGCTGCCAAACTGGTCTTTAAAGGCAGAGAAGGACATTTGGAACAATCCAGCAACACCCCCACATCCTACCACCCTCAGACAACTAGGTGCCCCTTGATTAGATTAGGAGAGGGCAGGAGAGGGGTGTGTTTATGATCTTTAGCCATACCAGTTGGTGGGCTCAGCCAGATGTAACCTCCAAAAATCATTTTCAGCCATGATGGATTTTTGAAGAATGTTGCCTCCTGGGATTGATTTTTGCCACACTTCCCAGGAAGTGGTCATCACAGGGGGAAGGACCCTGCGCCTGATTGGAGAATCAGGACCCCCCTGTTTTTCACCCAGGAGCAAGGATAAAACTGGCAGACCTGCACCCACACCTCAGTTCCCTACCAGGAAGAACTACAGAAGAAGAAGGACTGCCCTGCTGGACCCCTGGCCTGCACTCAGAAGGACTGCACCAGCTGCACACTTGGGCCCGTATTTATACTCCGTTTGCGCCGAATTAGCGTCGTTTTTTTCGACGCAAATTCGGCGCAAAACTAACGCCATATTTATACTTTGGCGTTAGACGCGTCTAGCGCCAAAGTATGGGCAAATAGCGTCATTTTTTTGCGTGAACGCCTTCCTTGCGTTAATGAGATGCAAGGAAGGTGTTCCCGTCTAAAAAAATGACGGCGACGCAAATGCGTCGTATTTATACTCCCGGGCAAAAATCACGCCCGGGAGTTGGCGGGTCAAAAAACCCCGCATTTGCGCCACTATTTAACGCCTGGGTCAGGGTAGGCGTTAAGGGGCCTGGGGGCTCAAAATGAGCCCACAGGTGCCCTCCCATGCCCCCAGGCACCCCCCCTGCCACCCCTGCCCACCCCAGGAGGACACCCAAGGATGGAGGGACCCACCCCAGGGACATTCAGGTAAGTTCAGGTAAGTATAATTTTTTATATTTTTTAATTTTTTTTGGTGGCATAGGGGGGCCTTATTTGTGCCCCCCTACATGCCACTATGCCCAATGACCATGCCCAGGGGACATAAGTCCCCTGGGCATGGCCATTGGGCAAGGGGGCATGACTCCTGTCTTTACTAAGACAGGAGTCATTTAAATGGCGTCTGGGCGTCGAAAAAAATGGCGCAAATCGGGTTGAGGCGCTTTTTTTGCCTCAACCTGACTTGCCCCATTTTAAGACGCCCTAACGCCATTTTCCCCCTACGCCGGCGCTGCCTGGTCTACGTGGTTTTTTTCCACGCACACCAGGCAGCGCCGGTCTGCTAGCGCCGGCTAACGCCATTCCATAAATACGGCGCCCGCATGGCGCTTCAGAATGGCGTTAGACGGCGCTAAATTTTTTGACGCTAAACTGCGTTAGCGCAGTTTAGCGTCAAAAAGTATAAATATGGGCCTTGGTCTTCACCACAAGAAGGACTTTGCCTGGCTTCAACTGGTTCAAGGAGGGACTCCCTGTTTGCTACAGGTGAAAAATTGCTAACCAGAGTCCCCTGCACCAACTCCTGAAGAAACTGACCAGCTGACCACTGTCTGACCACTGACCCCTGGCAAAAAGGAGTTTGCACCAGGTGCATTCTGGGAGTTATAGTCCGCACCCCCAAGGATCATCTCAGAGCTTCTGGACCCTTGGGGTGAGCTGTGGACCCCAAAAGAACCGTAAAAGAACATCTGGGAGAAGACCCAGAAGTTTGGAGAGGTTTGGAGAACTTTTGAAAAAAATCTCCATAGAGGGACCGACCCGCCGCGGCAATTCTAGCCGGCTTGCCTCAACCTCGACCTGGCCTGATTTGCAGGTAAAAAGTTGACCGGGACCTCCCAGCCAGCGTATCCGAGGAGGGCTCCAGGGACGTCGGATCATAGTCCAGGTTTGCCCCACTCAAAGGATTTTCACCTCAAAAAAACGACTAAGGGCCCTATGTACGAAAGCTTTTTTCCATAGACACAGAATGGGTAAAATCCTTTGGTACATCTGGCCCTAAGTCCGAAGGTAAAAATCTCCACCGAGGGCTCCCGTGACGCGTATCCGGAGAAGAGTTCCAGGAGGTCGGATTGGACTGGCAGGTTCGTCCCGCTGAAGAAAATCTTCAGAAAAGAGACTAAGTCCGAAGGTAAACTTTTGACCGAGGCCTCCCGTGAGCTGTAGCCGAGCAGGGCTCCATCGCGGTCGGCCTTACACTTTGACTTTGCCCCGGTCGAGGTGCAACCAGATGACCCGATTGGCGATTTTTGTTTCTAGGCGCTAAAAAAATAATAATTCTTTAAAAATTCATATCTCCGGTTCCCCTTATCCGATTTTATTCGTTTTTGTGTCATTTTAAAGATAAAAATATAATCTATTTTTATAAATTGGTTTTGCATTTGTAAACTCTTTCCTGTATTTTATTTAGTTACTGTTTTGTGATATTTGAATGCTTTACACTCTGTCTCCTAAGTTGAGCCTTGATGCTCGTTGCTAAGCTACCAAGGGTTGAGCTGGGTTTAATTTACTGAGACCTAACTGGACCTAAGTGGAGGTTAGTTGCCTATTGCTAAGTGTAGGTACCTACCTGTCCTTCCAAATAACCCATTTTCCAACAATCCCTAATTTAATTGTGGCACAACAAAGTCCAAATATCAGTCTAAGATGTTACCTGAGGTCAGCTATAACTTGTTACGTATGTGTCAGAATCCAGTTCAGACATGTATCAGAAATAATTGAGGGACACATTATTTCTTGAAAATATCTGGATTAAAAACATGTCTTTCCTGGTACACTCACAGACCATGCATAAAACATATGTTAGAGCCACATTTGCATCATCTACTGACATGAAGGCAGCACTAATTTACAGGCCCCTGTTGTGTTTTGTAATTTGGTGCAGCTGTTGCATCAACAAATGACGGTAATGTGTAGGAATTATTGTATAACTCATGACAACTGTATGTTTAACTTGCATTCCACATGCCCAAAAACATTGCCTGCAGCATATGAACAAATCTGCTACTGTCACTACAGAGCATTTAAATGTGCACATTACTCTGATTTGTACTCACCAACAGGGCCACCAGTCACAATCCCTAGCAGGTCCAGCAGGTCTTGCTCCCTGGCAACCAGGTCAGCCCAACGGTGTTTCAGCTGGTAGTCGGTGCGCGGTGTGTTGTAGATTCTTTGAAGATGGTACAGGACCTTTGCCCATTGAAGCCTCCATGCCTCTGTGTGATACCCCTGTATCACACGCCCACCTGCTTCTATCATTAAAGGTAGGAAGTGGCACATAACGCTTACAGTATATGCGTCATTTTCTTTTTTCCGCACATGCTTAGAAATTACCCTGCATCCATATTTTCAAATATTTTTCATACTTAACCAATTTCATGGGGTACTGTGTGGGAATTACCGCTCAGGGCTAATGGATGTATCATGGCAGTCAGCGTCATTTTTTGACACATATGCCTCATTTTTTGACACATGTGTGTCTTTTTTGACACGTATGCATCAAAATTTCTGTCTTTGACTGGGTTTGGGTCATTTCTCATTTTTAATAGAACATGACAGGTGTGACAATACAGAGATAGGCTGTTTTCACCTACATTGTGCATTCCGGTGTATGGGCACATGTGACAGATCATACTACCGCGGACCATGATCCTCTAGTTTTTGTACCAGATTTGTACTCTTCACTGACGCAATAGATGGCCAAACGTGTGGAATACAAATAGGTATTACCCAGTTTGGGCTTGTTTTGCGTCAATAGAGGGTAGCAAGGCTACGCAACTCAATACAGTAACTCAATGCCTGTGTGTCAATGTGTGTGAATTGGCTCTTACTAATGTAGTTGTACCACTGTGTGAACATCACAAGACGCGTTTTCTCAGATCTGCTTATATGCATGTGTATTCAATGTGTCCAACCATCAGATGCTATTCAGTGTGGAAATGAGAAAGGAAATGTGTTTGTCATACATGTAGCAACAAATGCTGTGGGAACTTCCACGGTTTTTTGGGACATAAGCATCACCAATGACAAACCATGCACAGGATAGATAGAAGACGGTTGATCATGGCAATGTTCCAAGACTAAGCCATCTCATGTCCTGGAATGTTGGATACTACTTCCTAGGCACTTGTTTGTATACTACGCATGACTCAGGCATTGGAAAATGCTATGTGGGTACGGTGTTTGTGACACCAAGTCCCAAAAACAATCCACAAATGTCATGTCAAGCCACAGTTTGAGTCATATAAAGGAGCCATGTTTCTCCTGTGGCAGTGGAGGACCACCAAGCAGCATGTGTGCACATATGTTGTGCAGGATGGCACAGGTCAAAATTATTTTGCACACCATTTCAGGTGAGTATAGGAGGCTGCCTCCGGTGATGTTGAGGCACCTGGATCTTGACTTCAGGATGACAAAGGTCCTCTTGACTATGGTGCGTGTCCTCCGATGTGCCTCATTATAGGCAAGCTCTGATGCTGTGTTTGGGTTTGCAAATGGGGTCATAATCCATGGCTGGATCCCATACCCCTGATCAGCTCAAAGTGAAAATGAGTGAGAAAATGTTGATGTTGCTTGCACCATGAATCTCACTTTGCATGGCAGTTGTTTTCTTGTGTTGTCTGTGACTCATCGGTGTTTGTGTTATTGTGTGGAATCCTAGGCTTCTAGGATGTACCATCAGCATTGGGTTGCTTCCTTATCTGAACTGGTGTTTGGCTGATTGACCGGATGTCAGTGGTATTTTTGTAGAGTTGCAGTACATTGTGTACTCCCTTGCATTATGTCATGTGAAAGAAGTGTCCATTTGTCTTAACTGGGGGTGACATGATACTTCCATACATAGATTCAATTCCACAGTGGTGGTAACATGGTTGCATCTACATGGCCTGGACATCCCATCCAATTTAACATATGCAATAGAATTAGTTAAACATCAGTGAGGCCCTTAGATTTGGCAAGGTCACAATGTACAACACATCTTCATAGGTTGTCAGCACTGACGTGTTGACAATCGACTATGCACAAATATCCCATGTGACAAAATCTCTGCAGACCTATTTCTCTGCCCTTGCCAAGTCGATTCAGGTTCAAACGTGTACCTATACTACTGAACATGTTCTAGTTCCGCTGACTAACATGGTTGTGAGGTTGTCATTTTGAGTGTCAGAAGGTCCATATGCCTGTACATCTGTTGTGTGTGTGTGAAATTGTCTCAATCCGTATGTGTAGGAATGTGCACTTTCAATATTGTCACATCAATATGTGTTTTCGTAACACAGTCTACTTGCTTATTGGTAGTGGGCAATGTCAGAGCAGGTGTGATATGAGATATTGGTACAGCCTCAATGATTCCATGTCACCTTCATTGTAGTCATCATCAGGCTATGTGTGTCAGGGTGTTTGACCTGCAGCAAAACACATTACACACCCCTTACACAGTACTTGTTGCTCGGAAGGGTGGTTGATTGAGTGTTATTGATGTGATATTGAAAGATTAATCTTCCAAGTTGTACTGCCAGTTAAGGGTATGTCATTGTCATTGTGTTGTTTTAAATTGTTCCCTTGAGTCTGTGGAGTGGCATCTGTTGTTATTTGGATCTGTCATTTGTCCATAGGTGTGTATCCAAATGGGTAAGGATATCAAACATGCCTAGCGGTGTCACAACCTCAGTGTGTTCCTGGCCACGTGTCAATGTAGTGGTGTATGTGTTGTTTGTCCTAGAGGGTTGTTGTGCAGTGTGTATGTAAGTAGGTTTCTGTACTTACCAACAAGTAGGCCATTTCCATATCGTCCATCCTGGAAGTGTTGATTGATGGTGCAGTGGTGGAAGATGAATGAATCATGTACACTCCCAGGATACTTTGCCACAATGTTGGTGATCAATCCCCAATGATTGACAATTGCCTGCACATTGATGGAGTGTGTGTTCTTCCTGTTGCGGTATGGATGTTCGGTTGCAGCAGGTGGCACAAGGCGTACATGTGTGCAGTCAATGGCACCAAGCACTTGTGGGAAGCCATTGATTTGGTAGAAGCCCTGTTTGGTCTCCTGCTGCTTCTGCTATGTGTTGGGCAAGCTGATGTTGCGGGTGTGAGGGAGATGATGGCATTCAATACCTTAGGTAGGAAGGCAGAGAATGAGGGCTGTGAGATCCCAGCAACCAGGGCACCAGTGGTTTTAAAGGAGGCACTTGCCAACATGTGGAGTACAGCTAGCAGTTTGGTTTCTGGTGAAACGGTGTGGGGTGTCTGCAAGCTGTGTGCCAACTGTGGCTCAGTGTTGCGCAGCAGATGCTGAATGGCTTGCCAGTTGAGCCTGTATCTTTGGATGATGTCTTGTTGCCGGAGTCCCAGAAGGGTTGTCCTGGTGCGGAATATCCTCTCCTGCCTTCTGCATTGCCTTTGGGGTCCCTGCTGATGTTGTAGAAGCTGCTGTTGTTGGTCCTGTGCTCAGTGTCAGCATGCATGCTGGATGAAAAACACCTCCATGTCTTCCTTTTGGAGCTCTGCTGTTGCTTGTGTGTGTTTTCCTTAAGTACTGGTGTGTTTGCTCCATTTTAACGCCTGCCCTGACCCAGGCGTTATTGTTTGACGCAAATCGGGCTGTGCGTCATTTTCCTACTCCGCCTCCCAGCCGTGCGGGATTTTTGCACGGTAGCATAAATATGGCGCACGGGTGTTTAAGTCATTTTTTGGATGGGAACGCCTGCCTTGCATATCATTAATGCAAGGCGATTTCCCGCATCCAGAAAATCACGGACACAGCGGAATTTGGGCGTTCACGGGCTCAGGCGTCAAAGTATAAATATGGTGCACGGTTTGCACCGAATGTGCGTCAAAATTTTTTATGCACGTTTGGCGCAAACAGAGTATAAATATGGGCCCAAGTCTCCAGTGTCTCTGCTCACTGTCCCATCTAGCTTCCGCTAGTGGCTTCTCTGCCCAGTATCATCAAAAATAGGTAAGTATATCAAAATATCTCCATATGCAGGGACATATCTATGAGAAAGTGGTTCACAGCTCCTGATGCGCCACTTCTCTTGCATCGACTTGCTCCACCTAACAACACCATGTTTCCCCATATTTATAATATGGCACACAATGGTGTTCATTACCAAAACTGCATCGGAATTTTTTATGCTGTTGTGAAACTTTGCTGCACTAGTGTCAAAAATGTTGATGCTAGTCCAGCAAAGCACAGGAAGGCCCATTGATTTTAATATGTGCATCATTCTCATGCCTGCCTTGAGCAGGTGTTAAAAATGATGGAAAAAACGGCGCAGTAAAATCTAGTAAATTTTACTGTGCCATCATGGCTGGGGCAGGCATAATGTGGCACAAGGGGTTGCAAGGTGGCACAATGCATGCATTGCATCACTTTGTAAATCTGGCGTGGGGAAAGGCCATCTTAACATTTTAAAAAATGATGCTAAGGCAGTGCAAGAGGCATGTAAATCTGCCCTATAGTATTTTATCTGTTTTATCTAAGATACAATATATAATATTCAGGTTTCTAGGACTTGATACTCCTCCCAACTTAATGGTGCCAAGATTGAGGTTGTCAACTTTGTGTATAACATCAAATCTTGCATTTCTGCTCATACATCATCAAAAATATTTGTCCTTGACTTTCAATCTTCTGACACAATTAAGAATTTGGGTGATGTACTGTGTGGTTATGTTTCAATTGGCCCCAGTTTTATCAACTTGTGAGATTGAAACATAGCTTTCCTCCTCTCAATATGAAGAATTGCTCACCACTGTGAGGTGGATCCTTTAATGCCCTTTCTGATTATTATAAAACACTTGGTTGTGCAATGATAAAATTCCTGTTTCAATGACTGCAAAGGGTCTAAAGTAAAAGGTAAGAACCATCCCTGGCTTGGCCAGAAAAGAGCATTCCCTGGCTACAGAAAGCCTTCTAATTTGGCCTCCTGTAATAACAGAATCTGCTTCAGGTAGGTTGCCTAGAAAGAAAAAGCCTGGGGCTACTGATCCACGTCTATCTTACAATAAATGTCTCCCTAGATGCTAGTTTGTCATTTTCAGAGCAAAGATAAAGCCCTTCATAAGGAACCTCAAATTTAATTTTACCAGCAAAGGGGGGTGGAGGAGAGGTCCTTCTTGATTTCAAACCCTAGCATCTAGAAACCTTTATCTTTGGATATGAGGCTCTCCTCATGCCAGTCCCCAATCAAAAGTTGAAGGTAAATCTTCTTGAATAGGCAGTTTTAAGACTGGTGCCCAGACACCCAGTTGGGGTATTGGTCTTTTGTAAATTATATCAGTCAGGACTTCCAAAACTGTACCCAACCATGCAGTGGGCTTCGAGAACACTTGTATAAAAGATGTAAGGGGAAGATCTAGCTGTGCCAGGCCACACACACACAGGTTTTTTTTTTATGTGTATCCCAATCTGACCCTTGAAAATGGTATGTCTCTTCCTTCTTGTTTTGGATCTCGCCTATATATCTAGTCTTGTTGGAAGGGGTTTTTGAGCACCTTAGATATCTGGCATTTCCAAATGGGCCACCTTGGATGGGACAGTGTTTTTGTCCATTTTTATGGCCCAATGGGCCCTGATGGCACCAAAAAAACAACTCATACAGTGGCCCTTTCAAGCTGAACCATCTGGCAATGACAAACTGCCAGCATGGCTGAAAGGCTAGTGCAACACTCATACCCAGGATGACCTGTGCCTGCTAAATCGAGCTGGGTTGCTTTCAGAATATGCCTTAGTTTATGTTTCAATAATGAGAGAATGGAAAGGTATGACGTGTATATGCCACATCTCATGCAATTTTGAAGACACCTCCTTTCCAATGTTTGGCTACTGAAAACAGTCACACATTTGGTATTACATTATGCATCTCAAGCGCCACTGAGTACTGTTTAAGCTAGTGGTACACTTCTGATACCTTAACCCTCAATTATTAAATGATGCAGTGGCGGCAACCACAAATGTCAAGGTGGGAATGGGGGGACGAGGGACAGGGAACAATAAAATAAAAAGCAAATAAAAAAACACTTACCTCTCCCAAGCATGTTGATGTCCCAGCAGTCCCTGGGACCCCAGCACAGGCTCCCCATGCAATCCTGGTGCTGCTGTCATGCTATATCTAGCATGAGAGCAGCATCAGGATTGGTCTGATTGGCTTGGTCTGCCGTTCAGACAGTTCATTAGAATATGTACTTTTTCTCCAACTCAGCCGTTTTGGAGAAACCTAAGTGTGCATCTAGTTGCACTCACTCCACCCCTCCTCCCCCTCTCTTGGCCAGCCTCCCTCCCTGCACATACTGGCTCAGGGCCAGCAGCTGAAAAATAAAACGGGATAATCAATTATCGTTTTATTTTTCAGTTGCTGGCTCTGACCCAGTGGGGCGACGCTCCTTCAGCATTGCGAAGGAGTCGCCCCTGAAATGGCGCATACTTTTGCACTTAAAGCTGAATTCACAATATACTTATCTACATATATCCCCTGAATGTTCACGTATAAACATTCAGGCCCTCATTACAACCCTGGCGGTCGGTGATAAAGCAGCGGTAATACCGCCAAAAGGCCGGTGGTAAGAAAATTTTAATTATGACCATGGCGGAAACTGCCAACACATACAGCCTCTTTAACACTCCGACGGCCACTACGGTAGCAACAAACACTGTGGCGGTAACCACCAACAGCCAGACGGAAGACAATGTACCAGCCACAGTATTACAACAAGCCAATCCGCCAGCTTTTCTGCCATCAAAAGCACAGCGGAAACAGTACACAGAAGGGAAACGACTCACCTCTCGACACTCATGGAAGAACCACAACACCATAGAGCCCGAACTGCAGATCCTCCCCATGCTGGTATACCTCCTCCTACACCAGGAGCACGAACACTGGCGAAGACGACCACGGTGAGTACTGCACCTAGCACACAAGGGAGGGGGGAGGAAAAAGAGAGTGACACACACATGCAACACCCCCAGCCCAAACACCATACACACAAACAGATGCAATAACATCACATATACACCCCATACCCCTCAGGAATAACGCAAGGACAAAAGGAATTGATTAAATTGAGTGTAATATTACAAATTTAGATAACTACGTCCTCAAAGCAATAAACAGTATGTACAATATATACAAATGGAGGGACAATGCCCACTCCAAAATAGCCGTGGCCCATGGTGCCAAACACACAGGCCAAGGCACACTTGACTCTTGCCTCAATATGGAGAGAACACTGCAGGGGCATCAGGTCGAAAACACACAGGCACCTCAGGGGGACAGGGAACCTCAGCCGGAAGATGGAACAACACCACTGCTCCTGGAGGGGGCTACATGCCCTCTGCGATGTCCTGGGGATTGCAAGGCCACAGTCTCTCAAGTGGGTGGTTTGCCCACTGCTTGGTCCTGGGGAGTGCAAAACCACAGTCTCTCAAGTGGGTGGTTTGCCCACTTCTTGGTCCTAGGGAGTGCAAAGCCACAGTCTCTCAAGTGGGTGGTCTGCCCACTGCTTGGTCGTGGGGAGTGAAAAGCCACAGTCTCTCAAGTGGGGATTTGCCCACTGGTTTTGGAGGAGGCTTGTGTCCAGTGTACTTCACCCTGGCAAGGAGGGGGTGAGAGGATGCCTTCTTCCACTGGTTCTGGAATGGGCCTTGTGCCCAGTGTGCTTCATCCTGGCAAGGAGGGGGTGAGTGGATGCCTTCTTCCTCTGGTTCTGGAGGGGGCCTTGTGCCCAGTGTGCTTCATCCTGGATGGTGCAAGGCCACTGACTCTCAGCTGGGTGTCACGCCTACAGGTGTTGCAGGGGCCAGGACTCACTACAGCCCATGTAGTCACAACTACACACTGCTCGCCAGCGGTGACGGCTGCTCAGTGGATGGCAGTTGCAGGGCTGGCGGAGGTGTTGTCAGTGGTCGGGGGAGGCTCCAGCCCTTTCCCTGCAGTCTCGGATGGCTGCCCACTGGGGCTGCTGCTGCTGGCAGTGGTGCTGCTGGTGTTGCAGGTGGCGGTGCTGGCGGCTGTGCAGGCGGCGGTGCTGTCAGTGGTAGGGGGAAGCTCCAGCCCTTCCCCTGAAGCCTCGGACGCTGCCCACTGGGGCTGCTGCTGCTGGCAGTGGTGCTGCTGGCGGTGCTGGCGGCGGTGCTGGTGGCGATGCAGGTGGCGGTGCTGTCAGTGGTGGGGGGAGGCTCCAGCCCTTCCCCTGTAACCTTGGATGGCTGCCCACTGGGGCTGCTGCTGCTGGCAGTGGTGCTGCTGGTGGTGCAGGTGGCGGTGCTGGTGGCTGTGCAGGTGGCGGTGCTGTCAGTGCCAGGGGGAAGCTCCAGCCCTACCCCTGAAGCCTCGGACGCTGCCCACTGGGGCTGCTGCTGCTGGCAGTGGTGCTGCTGGTGGTGCAGGTGGCGGTGCAGGTGGCTGTGCAGGTGGCGGTGCTGTCAGTGGTGGGGGGAAGCTCCAGCCCTTCCCCTGAAGCCTCGGACACTGCCCACTGGGGCTGCTGCTGCTGGCAGTGGTGCTGCTGGCAGCGGTGCTGACGACGATGCAGGTGGCGGTGCTGTCAGAGGTGAGGGAAGGCTCCAGCCCTGTCCCTGCAGCCTCGGATGGCTCAAGTGCCATGGCTGGTGTTGTTTGCCCAGATGCCGCTCCAGCCCCAGGCACCAGATCCATCCTGCCTGTGGCATCAGTTCCTTTCACATTGGCCTTGGCAGCTGTTGTCCCCTTCCTGCCCTTGGCAGATTGTGGTGCCTCCTTGCTTCTGCCAGCTGGTGTTCCCTTACTCCCCTTGCTGGCTGGTCGTACCTCCTTCCCCTTGCTGGCTGGTGGTGCCTCCTTCACCTTGCTGGCTGGTGGTGCCTCCTTCCACTTGCTGGCTGGTGGTGCCTCCTTCCCCTTGCTGGCTGGTTGTGCCTCCTTCCCCTTGCTGGCTGGTGTCCCCTTCTTTCCCTTGCTAGCTGGCAGCCCCTTCTTGCCCTTGGCAGGTGGTGCAGGCACACTGGCTGTGCTGACAGGTGCCTCCTTGGAGCCTCTTACACCTGCAGTATCTGCAGAAACTACAGTGGCCGTGGACTGGGTGGCTGAGGTGCTCAGCTGGGTTCTGGCCACCCTGGTCCGAAGTGAAGGATAGGGGGGGAGGGGTAAGGAATAGGTCAAGGGTGACGAGGAAAATCTTCTTAATGACACTGGGGCAGGAAGAGGGTGAAGATTTGGGAGTGGAGGAAGAGGGAGTGGCTGTAGGAGGTGTCTGTCTGCTGTGTTTGGGTGCAGGTGCATGGGCTGGATGCTGTTGTGAGGTGGATGGCTGTTGGGTGTCTGAGTGCTTGCGTTTGTGTACTTTGGGAGGAGGGGGCACAGACACAGTGGGAGAGGACACAGGGGACGTGTGCATGGATGTGGGGATGGTGACTGCCAGTGAGGGGTGTGCTGGTGATAGAGGCAGTGGATGAGGATGTAGTGCATGTAGGTGTTAGTGGAGATGCTACTGTAAGGGAGGTGGATGAGGAGGGGGACACACTGGAGGCAGTGGATGTTGGTGTGTCTGCATCTGGATGGTTCTTGTGTGAGTGCCTGTGGGATGAAGTGTGGTGCTTATGTTTGACTGAGCCACCTCTGTGTGTTGATTTGGATGCATGCAGGTCTGAAGGTGTGCTTGGGTTATGCTGGGGTTGAGGGGATTGGGACTGGGTAGAAGAAGTTGAAGGGGGAAGGCTGGAGACAGGGACAATGGCTACCATCAGTGAGTTGGCCAGAGCCTGAAATGCTCTCTGTTGGGCCGCCACGCCAGAGTGAATGCCCTCCAGGTATGCATTTCTTTGTTGCAAATGCCCTGCTAGACCCTGGATGGCATTCAATATGGTTGACTGCCCAACAGAGAGGGATCTCAGGAGTTCAATAGCCTCCTCACTGAGGGCAGCATGGCTGACCGATGGCAGGGCCTGAGGTGCCTGGGGCGAAGGAGATGCCCACCCTCCTGGGTGAGCGGGCACGGGAAACTCGCTGAGGGGCTGCTGGGAGGGCGGTGCTGGTACAGGGGTGGCAGCTGTACCTGTAGTTGGGGTGGGCACAGAGGTGTCCACCACCACCAGGGAGCTTCCATCGGAGAAGGTGTCACTGTTGGTACTGTCCCCTCTTGTCTCCGTCGTGGTTCTCCCCTCGCCCTCCGTCCCACTGGTGCCCTCACCGTCGGTGGATTCGGCCTCCAGGTCCATGTGGGATGCAGCTCCCTCCGTCGCTGGTGCCTCTGCTCCTCCGCAAGATGATGCTGATGCACACAAGGACAGGGTGACAAAACAAAAAGGGGGAAGAGACAGAGGATACACTTGGTCAATGCCAGCAACAACACTACTGTTGGCGTACACAACTCACAGGGAACAGCCCTATGCACTAGGCCATGCACTACCAGTTACAATGCTAGTTACCAGGCCATGAAATACAATGCCTAACGCCATTGGTTGCATACCTGAAACCCACAGAACCCTGCCCCGTAGTAAATGCCCACTTACATTATTGTGGTTGGAGTGTATCTGAGCTTGCCCATCATGGAACCTACACTGCCATATTCGCCCTGGCCTTGGGGCACCCACAGCCCACATCCCCCACCCAGGTAACACCTTAATGCGCGCAAATTCATGATTCTGAATCTGTACTCACCCCCTTGTGGCTGCCTTCAAGCGCCCATCCAACTCCGGATAGGCCACCGCCAGGATGCGGAACATCAGGGGGGTCAGGGTACGACGGGCACCCCTTCCTCATTGGGAGCCAAGCCCCAGCTGGGCCTCCGCCATCTTCATTGCTCAGCAGTGCAGGTCTTCCCACCATTTGCAGTAGTGGGTGCTCTGCCTGTCAAAGACCCCCAGGGTCCACACCTCCTTGGCGATGGCACGCCAAATACCCTTTTTCTGATGGGCGCTGACCTGCAGAAAAAGATACAGCAGAAAAGGTATTATTCATACCGTCCGGACTGTTATACTTATGTCACAACATATCCCTCCCATCCCCTTACGCACATACATTGATCACCATACATGCAGCACTCTGCCCAGGACCCCTAAGCCCCCCCCACACAAGGCTTACACACACAGCACTATGTACCTTCATGCTCCACACATTGTGCTCACAGTGAACTCACCTGTTGGTCTGGAGAACCATAAAGTAAACGGTACTGGGGTAGGACCCCATTCACCAGTCCCTTCAACTCCTCCGAAGTGAAGGCAGGGGCCCTTTCCCCAGACACTCATGCCATGGTCGCTTCCAAACACAGGTCACAGAAAGCACTTGCAGTGTAGGTCCGCTCCTGTTGAAGGTCAGGTAGCAAGTGAGTGAACAGATAGAAAATGGCGTTTACGTTCGCAGCGGTTACTGTCACCGCCGGCGTACATCACCATTGGCTCCTGGAACCCGTAGGCCCCAATGATAACCAATGCGGTGTTGCACGGCGGTCGTCGTCTAACTCCCGCAACGACGCACAATGCCAGCGGAATTACCTCATTTCCACTCGTCCATCCTCACAGGTCAGGCGGCTGCCAATTCAGGGGGGCACAGGTCATGGCACCTAACTGGTCCAGGGAAGATCCGGCCTGGCAGTTTGGGCTGGACTGTTCCCATGGGGAACAGGGTCAAGACTGATTTGCATATGGCTGGGTCCGAACTGGAATGGCATGGCAAGCAAAAAAACTGATGGATTAAACCCAGATCTGTGACTGGGGGTGAATGTTTGATTTGTTCTGCATTCCGTCCATCATCTGTTGTTTTTGCATTTGTTGCCCCAAGTGGGAAGGGTATGCCCAGACGTGGGTCCCGTGCTTGCTATGCCACCAGATTCAAGCCAGCCTGGCTGATGAAGGGTGATACCCTGAAACCGGTCCCAGGATGCCTGTTTCTGTTCCAGGGAAGATCTGGCCTGGCAGTTTGGGCTGGACTGTTCCCATGGGGAACAAGGTCAAAACTGATTTGCATATTGCTGGGTCCGAACTGGAATGGCATGGCATGGCATACAAAAAAACTGATGGATTATACCCAGATCTGTTACTGGGGGTGAATGTTTGATTTGTTCTGCATTCCGTCCATCATCTGTTGTTTTTGCACCTAAGTGCGTCACAGCAGACATAGGTACATCAACGGACCTACACGTTCACATACTGTTTCAGTAAAAAAAACAGAAAAGCATATTAATCTGAGTATATGTTTGAATATGCTGTAAATAAAGGTACACTGTTCCAAGGTTGCACTGGTTTTAAAGGAGACCTGAACTATCAGGAGCAAGAGCCCTCATGCATCACAATGGATGACGAGCATCATCATCGGGCAGTGCTTCTCACCAAGCCGGCACTGCAATGCTTGGTGGGCTCCCCGGAGGGGGCTCTTATGCCGAGTTGTTCAACTAGAGTAAGCAAGATAGTTTACGCTAGGAAAAGAATACTGGAGAGAACAAGTGATAGTTTAAAATTGGTTATTCATCGTACCTAAACATCAAAAACTTTAATCAGTACAGCGTCGATGAAGACCAAGGTTAAAAACTAAAATATGAGGGTCAAAAAGGAGTACAATGCTCGGATGACTCTCTAAAGCAAACAAAACAAAAGGGGAGCTGTAAATTTACATAGCTCCTCTATATGTCAAGGCCAACATGTTTTGCGTCCTTACATTCCCTATGGATCCATAGACGCTTCATCAGGACCAAAAACTGATAATCTTCTCCAAAAAACAATATGATAAACAAAAATGTCTGTATCTAAGACTCTTATGCTCAAAGGTGAAACAGTCACTTACATAATAATCACCTAGTCAGGTAACCCTAAAAAACAGAAAACATAAACAACGTAGAATGTCAGGAAGATTAACAATAATTAGTATATTGAAATTGTGAATAGTCACACATCACACGTGGAAAGTGCAGGAAAGTGCAGTACCAAAAAACGCAATCAAAAAGGCTTACCATCCCTTATTATAGGAATAGGCTCCATGGGACACAAGTACTATGGACTTGAATTAATCTCTGTTTAAAAATGACAAAGAATATAGTGAAATATATCCTCTTAATACATCTAATATTAGGACATAGTGGGAGTATCCCACAATACATTTTTTGGAGCATTGACTTAGTCATTCAAACAAAAGAGTGGTGCTCATAATAGTATATTTCTGCCTTTCATTCTCGATGGTCAAAACTAATTAATGAAGGGCACTTTAAATGTTAAAAAGCACATTGTTGCGGGCACGCGAACAAGAACGCGGTCCGATGTAAATTGAGATCCTTCATAAATCTAGAGAAATACCAAATTCTAAAATATCAGGATAACGGTGAACAAAAAGGAGAGAAAACTTACTTTTGGATTACTGGTCCTACATTCTGGACCTACCCTCGGTACCGCGTCCCGCATAGACGTTATGTGGGCGTTGTCCGAGTTCTTTTGAAGGAGGCGCAGCAGGAGGCTGGGGAATTCCTTCCGGCCTGCGCGTCTCCCCGGGGTATAGAAACAAAAGAAGGACGTGCAGGGAAGGGGATTAATAGACACAAATGAGGGACTATAGTGATGTAGACCTCGATGTTCTTTGCGATCGGTACAACAACCCATACCGTGGCATCCCCCCTACCCTTTTTTTCAACCTCGCCCCTTTGTGCCCTACATACCTGTTTTAGGCCGAGGCCGGGGCAGAGGCAGAGGCAGAAGGAGAGGAAGAGGCAGACACGTTCAATGGTCCGGAGAACAACCGCAGATGGTGACCAGGAGCCAAGTGAAGAACCCGTCTGCGAGAACTTAGTTGTCAATTTATCTGATCTCCACCTCACAGAGGATGAAACCAGTGTACTTAACAAAGGTTTTGGTTTCGTCCCCACTCCGACTGAAGACTCTTTCCGACTGCACATCGAAATTGCACAATTTTTTCGTAAGGTCCGGCTAAATTTTTTCTTTAAAGATAAACCAAAGATCTCACCAACGACTGATTCTAGTCTAAGAAAGCCTTCTACTTTTGTCCTCCATTGACAACCATGCCCAGTGAGGTTTTGACCTTTGAAAAGGCAGTCTTAGCTGACATTGAAAAACTAATTCCGAAACACTCATATATCAACTTACCTTCAAAAGAAAAGGAAGCTCTACGATCTCTAGCCTCAGATCCTTCCATTACTATCAAACAGGCAGACAAAGGAGGCGCAATTGTCATCATGGACTCCACTAAATACAGACAGGAGTGCCTACGACTTTTAAGTGACTCCACTTACTATGCCAAAATAATGAGTAGCCCCACAGAAAGATTACAGACCCAAATCAGTAGTCTGATTGAAGAAGCTAAACATAATCAGTGTATCTCACCTAAAGAGGCAGAATTCTTGATAACTAATCAACCTAAAACCCCTTATTTCTACTGCCTACCCAAAATCCATAAGGGCATTACACCCCATCCTGGTCGCCCAATAGTTTCTGGGTTGGGTTCATTACTAGAACCTCTTTCGATCTTTTGTGATTATTTCCTACAACCCTTAGTTTTGGGTTCTTCTACCTACTTGAAAGACACTAAGGATGTTTTGAACTTAATTGAAACCATTAATGATTCTGGGCCTGTACAAGGGATCATGACTTTGGACGTTGAGGCACTTTATACTAATATTCCTCAAAAAGCGACTCTACAGGTCATTGATACAGCCCTTCAAGAAGTGTCATTATCATTGTCGACTCCTGCTCACTTTATCGTTCAGTGTGCCAAACTCGCACTCACAGAGAACTTCTTTCTTTTTGAAGATCAATTTTACCACCAGATCCGAGGTACCTCGATAGGAAGTACGTTTGCACCGAGTTTGGCATGTTTATACATGTACGATTTTGAGAAAAGGTTTATATTACCATCTAATAATCCTTTTGAAAATTCAATAAAGCTGTGGTGACGCTATATTGACGATATTCTGATAATATGGCAGGGCCCACTTGGAACCACAGACCACTTCATTACTTGGGTTAATTCCCTAGACCCCTTTCTAAAATTCACTGCCTCAGTGTCGGTTACCAACTTACCTTTTTTAGATCTGATGATCACTATTCATGATGGAAAATTGTCTACTAGTATTTATCAGAAAACCTACAGACCGCAATTCTCTTCCATTATATGACAGTCACCATCCGAAATCCCTACGGGATAATTTACCAGTAGGCTAGTTTCTACGATTAAGACGTAATTGTAGTTCACCCCATGAATTTGATGATCAAGCAGATATACTGGAAAGTAAACTCCTCAGACGTCACTATCCTTCCAAATTGGTACATCAGGCACGGAAGAGAGCCAGGAATAATAATAGGGACGCCCTATTGACAACCATAAATAAGATGTCACAACCTAGATTAACTTGTGTCTCCACTTTTACACCATTATCTAATTCCATCAAAAGATTGATAAACAAACGTTGGCCAATACTCACTTGTGGTGGCACCGATTTACCAAGACCACTTTTCGCTTTCAAACGCACTGCGAACATTAAGGATATTGTAGTCCATACGAGACCACGACCACCACAGACAGTACCCAGTCAAAGAACATTATGGGATCTTCCCCCAGTTCAGGGACATCATCCGTGTGGCACATGTAACATTTGCCCCCTTACCAAACATCTTAAAACCATACATCTCAATCCCATTGGCACCTGGCATCTCAAGAAACACACGAACTGCAATACAAAAAACTGTATTTACATGATTACATGCCCGTGTGGCCTGCGTTATATTGGAATGACTACGAGACCTGTCAAGTTACGTATAAATGAACACAGAAGCAACATTAGGTGTAAAAGAATCACTACAAAACTATGTGCTCACTTTGTTGAGGCACCCCACACACCTGATGAGATGTGGTGGGTAATACTAGATGTTCCACACATCCCTCTTGATAACCCAGGGGGCCTCTTTAAAACTGAACAAAGATGGATTTTTTAACTTGGGACACATTTGAACGGGCTGAACGATGATATTCCATGGACTTCATTGTCCTAAATATCACTGAATAACCTCTGTTTGGATCATATACACAAATAGGCAAAATGTCACTTCGACAATTGAATTTTTTGACATATCGACTCCCTTCCCATATACATGATATATTCTGAAAACCAGCTCTTGGTACATTTTGCCATGCTCATATGATTAAGGTTTTTTTGCCAATTTAAGGTTTACTTGCCATTCACAAATTATTAGGGGTTTGTTCCATCATTACTACTAATTTTTGCCATTTCTAAATTGGTTTTTTGCCTTTACAAAAAAAAATTCCATAGACCTATTTGACAATACACTGTTTACAATCTTAATATAACATTTTAGGTTCCTTTACAACCATGTCCCTTGATTCGGCTCAGGCACTTGCTTTGTTTTAATTACCGATCGCAAAGAACATCGAGGTCTACATCACTATAGTCCCTCATTTGTGTCTATTACTCCCCTTCCCTGCACGTCCTTCTTTTGTTTCTATACCCCGGGGAGACGCGTGGGCCGGAAGGAATTCCCCAGCCTCCCGCTGCGCCTCCTTCAAAAGAACTCGGACAACGCCCGCATAACGTCTATGCGGGACGCGGTACCGAGGGTAGGTCCAGAATGTAGGACCAGTAATCCAAAAGTAGGTTTTCTCTTCTTTTTGTTCACCGTTATCCTGATATTTTAGAATTTGGTATTTCTCTAGATTTATGAAGGATCTCAATTTACATCGGACCGCGTTCTTGTTCGCGTGCCCGCAACAATGTGCTTTTTAACATTTAAAGTGCCCTTCATTAATTAGTTTTGACCATCGAGAATGAAAGGCAGAAATATACTATTATGAGCACCACTCTTTTGTTTGAATGACTAAGTCAATGCTCCAAACAATTTATTGTGGGATACTCCCACTATGTCCTAATATTAGATGTATTAAGAGGATATATTTCACTATATTCTTTGTCATTTTTAAACAGAGATTAATTCAAGTCCATAGTACTTGTGTCCCATGGAGCCTATTCCTATAATAAGGGATGGTAAGCCTTTTTGATTGCGTTTTTTGGTACTGCACTTTCCTGCACTTTCCACGTGTGATGTGTGACTATTCACAATTTCAATATACTAATTATTGTTAATCTTCCTGACATTCTACGTTGTTTATGTTTTCTGTTTTTTAGGGTTACCTGACTAGGTGATTACTATGTAAGTGACTGTTTCACCTTTGAGCACAAGAGTCTTAGATACAGACATTTTTGTTTATCATATTGTTTTTTGGAGAAGATTATCAGTTTTTGGTCCTGATGAAGCGTCTATGGATCCATAGGGACCGTAAGGACGCGAAACATGTTGGCCTTGACATATAGAGGAGCTATGTAAATTTACAGCTCCCCTTTTGTTTTGTTTGCTTTAGAGAGTCATCCGAGCATTGTACTCCTTTTTGACCCTCATATTTTAGTTTTTAACCTTGGTCTTCATCAACGCTGTACTGATGAAAGTTTTTGATGTTTAGGTACGATGAATAACCAATTTTAAACTATCACTTGTTCTCTCCAGTATTCTATTCCTAGCGTAAACTATCTCGCTTACTCTAGTTGAACAACTCGGCATAAGAGCCCCCTCCGGGGAGCCCACCAAGCATTGCAGTGCCGGCTTGGTGAGAAGCACTGCCCGATGATGATGCTCGTCATCCATTGTGATGCATGAGGGCTCTTGCTCCTGATAGTTCATGTCTCCTTTAACACCAGTGCAACCTTGGAACAGTGTACCTTTATTTACAGTATTACAATTGGGAGATTGTACACTGGACCACATAACCTCCCAGGCCCTCCTTTTTTCTTTTCGTGTATGTTTGAATATGACCATCAGCTCACCGTTTTTCACCCTAAAGTTCAACTGCTGAGGATAAATAGGAGATGGAGACATACCCCCGTGAACAGTCCCCTGGTGGACCTGGGGACAATGGAGGACAGGCACATTATCATAACCTATAGACTTGATAGGGCCACAATTCAAGAGCTGTGTGCCCAATTGGAGGCAGACCTTATTTCAGCTATCTGCCACCCCACAGGTATCCCCCCTCTAGTGCAGGTCCTGTCAGTGCTCCATTTCTTGGCAAGTGGTTCCTTCCAAGCGACAGTGGCCATGGCATCAGGGATGTCACAGTCCATGTTCTCAAACGTGCTGACCAGAGTGTTGTCTCCCCTGATGAAACACATGTGCAGCTACATCATATTCCCCCAGGTGGAGGATTTGGCCACAGTGAAGGCTGACTTCTATTCAATGGGACATATCCCTAACATCATTGGTGCTATTGATGGCACACATATTGCTTTTGTGTCCCCCCGGAGAAATGAACTGGTGTTCAGAAATCGAAAGGGCTTTCACTCTCTGAATGTGCAGATGGTGTGTTTGGCGAACCAGTACATCTCCCATGTCAATGCAAAGTATTCTGGCTCTCTGCATGATGCCTTTATCTTGAAGAATAGCAGCATCCCATATGTGATGTCTCAACTCCAGAGGCACAGGGTGTCGCTAATAGGTGAGCCCATGGCCCCCTCACACTTGATGTAGGTATATGGGTGTGGGGTTGGCCCTAAGGGTGAGTGTCCCTCGATATTTGCAGGTGACTCTGGTTCCCCAACCTTTCATGGTTACTGACCCCAGTGAGGAATGCCAGGACAAGGGCAGAGGAACGTTACAATGAGGCACATGGGCAAACAAGGAGGATCATTGAGTGCACCTTTGGCCTCCTGAAGGCCAGATTCTTGTGCCTCCATCTGACAGGTGGATCCCTATACTACTCACCCAAGAAGGTGTGCCAGATCATCGTTGCATGTTGCATGTTGCACAACCTGGCCGTGAGACGCCAGGTGCCTTTTCTGCAGGAGGATGAGGCTGGAGATGGTTTTGTGGCAGCGGTGGAGCCTGTGGACAGTGACGAGGAGGAGGCAGAGGAAGAGGTTGTGGACAACAGAACTACTATAATTCAACAGTACTTCCAGTGACACACAGGTAGCAGACTGTAACTTCACCTTCCATTGCAGTTTTGTGTTGGACATTGTACATGGCAGCCTGATTTTCCGATTTCTATGGCCACATACTGTACCCTTTGGCATCTCTATTTTCAGATATCTGTGCCCCACTCTGGCTCCTGGTGTGTTTACTGCTGCCCACTACAGGTCATACCTATGTATATATAACTGTACATTTGAATTGAAATGTTTGCAGCTTGTTAAACTAATACATATTTCAATCAATTGACAGACTCCATACTTGTATTAGTTCCAAGGGTGTTTATTTCTGTGATAATAAGTGTAGGGGGTATTGCAATGGGCTAGGTTGATGGTGGAGGAACGTCCAGGATAGAGTACAGTCTATTTGTATCACAGGTGCATTGTCCAAGGTGGCAGAGGAAGTGAAGCAATGGCAGTTCAAGGTGGACAGGGTGGGACACAAGGGTGACATTCAAGGGAGTCTTATTTCCTGGCGGGGGTCTTGGCATTGTTCTCTGGCTGCTGCCTGGATCACAGGGACCTTTTGCGTGGTGGTTCTCCTTCTGCAGGGGGTGGGGTGCTGGTGGCCTGTTGTCCCAGTGGCGGGGCCTATTGTCCACTAGCGTCAGCGGAGGTGGAGTGCTGTTCATCGGTGTGACTAGTGTCAGGGTCCAGTTGGTGTGGCACTGCCTCCCTCATGGTGTTAGCCATGTCTGCCAGCACCCCTGCAATGGTGACCAGGGTGGTGTGGATGTCTCTCAGGTCCTCCTTGATCCCCAGGTACTGTCCCTTCTGCAGCCACTGGGTCTCCTGCAGCTTGGGCAGTATCTGGCCCAAGATCTCCTGGGAATGGTGGTATGCTCCCAGGGTGTTGGTGAATGCCTCGTGGAGAGTCGGTTCCCTGGGCCTGTCCTCCCCCTGTCGCACAGCAGTCCTCCCAGCTTCCCTGTTGTCCTGTGCTCTGTCCCCTGAACCGTGTGCCCACTGCCACTGACCCCAGGTCCCTGATCGTCCTGTGTGTGTGGGGTTGCCTGGGGTCCCTATAGTGGTGGACACACTGCTGATTGACATGTCCTGGGGACAGAGGGATGGGCCCGCTGGGTGGGTGCTGTGGTGGTGTTTCCTGTGGGGGGAGGCTCTGTGGTGGTTTGGGAATGTGGCTGGGCCACCGACTGTCCAGAGGTACATGATGGGCCAGGTTGGTCATCCTGATCCGGGCGTGCAGAGCTGCTGTCATCACTATGGGCCTCTTCTGGGGAGGGGCTGGATGTTGCTGGCAACTCCCCTCCAGTGATGTTGTGTGGGGGTCCTGTGGGGATGTAAATGCAATGTTATTGTTTCTGCGTGGTACATCTTGCACATGGGCATGTTTCCCTCTATGGTTGTTATTACCAAGGCAGCTTTGGCTTGTGTGAGTTGTGATTTGGTTGTCTTAGTAATTGTCACTAGTGTGCATGCTGTGGTAATGGGTGTCCATGCAGGTCTGTGATGGGGATCCATGCATTGGTGTTGCATGCAGGGCTTGGTATTGGGATGGGTGGGTTGTGATGGTGGGGTATATGTGAGGTGGTGGAGTGATGGGGATGAGGGTAGGAGTAGGAGTTTGTGATGGCATGCAGGTGGGGGGGATAAAGTAGTAAAGATTTGACTTACCAGAATCCAGTCCTCCTGCTACTCCTGCCAGGCCCTCAGGATGCATGATCGCCAAGACTTGCTCCTCCCATGCTGTGGCTCTACCCGGATGATTTCCTCCACAATGACCCTCAGCTCCTCCTCTGAGAACTTGGGGTGTCTTTGTGGTGCCATGGGTGTAGTTTGAGTGGTGTGTGTGAGGGTGTGTGGGGTGATCTGTTGGGGTGTGTGCTGTGAGGTGCGTGGGTGGTGTATGGGTGATGGTGTTTTGTGGCTCTGATTTAGTGGGTGCTCCTGGCTTGTCTCTTTTTCGGTTGTCAATTTTTTTGTGAAGGGTTGTGGGTAGTGTGTGTGTGTGTGTTTTATATTGATGTGGGTGTGGTGTGTGTATGTGTGTCAGGTGTGTGTATTTTGAATTGCCCAATGTGGTGTTGCTTTGTATGTGTGTGTGTATTTTGAGCGCAGTGGTCTGTACTGCCAATGGTTTACCGCAGTTGAATGTCTGCCACAGTGATTCATGGGTCGTATTGCTGTGGGCGTATTTCTGTTGGCGTAACGGTGTGGGTTTTGGTTCTGCCAATTTTTCACTGACCTTTGGGCTGGCGGACCTGTGTGTGTGTGTGTCTGTATAGTGTTGGATTTCTATGTGTGGGTCATAATATGCGTAGCGGTATACCGCCGCGGTCACAGTATGTTGGCGGCAGTCAGCATGGCGGTAAGTGGCACTTACCGCCAATGTCCTAATGAGGGCCTTAATGTGTACAGCTTCTTACATTTTAAAATGTTTAGTCGCATTTATTTTATTTACATCCTATGCCTTTTCGATAAAAAATAGATTCACGTAATAGCATTATGCAGACTTTTTGTGCACAACAGTCGCTGTATGAACTCAGATGAGCTAAATGCATGCTTTAATGCAAGGTACTTTGACAGGCAAGATTATATTTGAAACCTTTGTGTTTTAAAAAACACAGCATAGCAATGTGGGTTCTTAGGTGTTAAACACTGAAAAAGCCTCTGTTTGTTTTCTAAATACACAAAAACATTTAATCACTACTTCAGAGAAGAATTCAGTACTTTAGAAAAACCCTCTGGATACAAAAACCTTTATTTTAAGTAAAGCATTGTATTCTGAAAGTAACATTTCTCGGTACATAGTGTGGTGGTTCAATTAAGGCGAACCTTGATTCCCGCCTCTTGTATGCCCAAGGGGTTTATCTGTTCCATTATGGTAAATTCCTTGGCTTTTTCCTTGATCACTCGGGCATGGCCTGGGTGTGAAGTGTACCTCCTGTTCAGTTATTTACAAAATAATCACAGAATCTTTTAAAAGAAACATTGTCCTGTGCCCTCCAGTGGTTGTTAAAAAGTAGCTTTTGCAATTTAGAAAAAATGCTATTTCACTGTCATGCATTTCTACTTGCTATAAAATCTGGATCGCTATGATGAATATAATTTAGCTTTTGTTATAAATATTACTAATATCAGTAGTAATAGTAGCAATATTGTTATTATTATTGTGGTAAGGGTGCAGGTGTTGGCATTGTTATTTGCATTGTTATTATTATTATTGTTATCATTATATAAACATACTAGTAGACACATGCATCAGATGCAGAGTTAAACATCAAATCACTGTCACTTTATTATGTGACTGGAAAGCAGGACAAATAGGAAGGCCAGGCATAACCAATGCACTTTCTAAAACACAGTTTCCATTACAATAAAAGGCTCATAAAACATTGACAAGACTAGGGACAGGAAGTTAGTTTCAGTTAGGATGTTTTTCCAGATGTGTTCTGAAGAAGAATGCATTACACAAATCGATTTCCTACAAACCAAGGAAAATGGCCTTTTAACTGCTTTTTGTGACTGTATCTTTCACTGGTGTACATAACAGTGGAAAGAATATTAGAGCTAAGTCCAAGGTGACCAGTCTGCAGGCAAACTGTATTACATTTGTTTAAATATATGTTATACTTTTCAGAGCTGTGTGCTCCATTTAATGGTACAGTCCAGTCAATTTGTCAGAATGACTAATACATTTGCAGGTTGCTGTTGAAATTAACTATGCTGATTCTCATATATATTCTTTGGAGATATCCCAAAGCCATGACTGTATCTTACTTTTCAATTGGCTAATGAGCCCTACAACAGACAACTTGTCAGTCAAGAGGTGTAACCTAGTGCAAGCACTTTGCATTTTACATCAGAGTTATTCAGGCTTGTAGTATGTTCTCATTTCCATGTTTCATTACCATAATCATCGAATGATAATTTTTTCAGCACACTAGTGCTGAATTGGAACAATCTGCACCACTCCATTTTACAGGATTTAAGTATAGGAAGATCGATGAGAAAGTGATTTTCATATACGAAACAGGCACTAAAAATTTACAGCCTGTCATTCCTTTCGGTATAAAAGCAATTCATCAATGGTTTCAAACATAGTTCACATGTCAAGAAAGACCAAAAGACAAGACTCACCATAATCAGTGATTGAAAGAATCTCATCTATGATATGCATGGTTTCAATCTTTGTACTAGAGCTAGGAAGAAAAGGGTTTGAGGAACATGTGGACAGTAAAGGGCTCTCAAAATAGGTTAACTAATGCCTTCTCTAGAATATCCTTAAGAAGGTAAGTCAACAGATGGGGCAGATATCTTTGTGAAGAGAGGTGTTGGCCACATCCACAATGGAGTTTAAGTTCAGCTGGGGCTTGGGGTTAATGTGAAAAGACAGACAGGGGTCATCATCAAAGAAGTTTGCTTTTAGAGAGTATAAGATGGTTGACAAGGGTTTGCTGTCAAGGCATTTATGGAGTGTGTTACTAGTCTGTAGGGCTTTGCAGCATGGTTAATGATATTGTAAGTGCTTAACCTGACTGTGTCCATTTTGTAAAATAAATATTTATTAATGTTGATTGATTTCTGGTTAGGAGGATGCATAGGCCACAAGGGGTTTGGGTTAGCGCATAGGTTGATGAATTACGTTATTTTATTGTTAGTATCCAAACACTAGGGATACCCACAAACATGGCCAAACCTGGGTAAACAATATAATAATATCAAGGAAATCTGCTGCTCAGGGCCAACTTACATTTCTTGCATCTTGAGACAAGTATTAAAATCAAGAAATTAATGAACTAGAGAATGTAGTGAGTTTTGTACAGTATCAATCAATCAATCAAACGTTTATCTTTCACGGCAAATCACATGTGAGGGTCTTGAGGAGAGGCTACAATATAGTTGTAATTCAGAGTACAATAATTATGCATTCACAAAGAAAAAGCATCTCAGTGTGCAGTGCTAGTATGATGATAGTAAAATAATTAATAAACAAATAATGCTTATTGATATTTAGTCATTTGCCTTAGACTGCCAAAAAGCAGCACAGATGAGTGTCATCATTTACTATGGTAGATGAGGCTATTCTGTGTCGGATTGCTGTACTATTTTATTAATGTATGCAACATTGTTGTGAATTGTAGAACAATTATTAAATTGTTATCCACAATGTATATGGAAGCTGTACCATTGCCTATATCTCCTTTTTATGCTCTGTTTCTGGTACCAATTTTAAAAGATTGATTAGCTTTGAATTTCGCTATGTGCTTTACTATGGTGGCTATAATGTAACTGATGTTTTGTGCAGTACTATCTACACGACTGGTACACAAATTAGCTAGTGTCTAGCTCAGTGGTGGTGTGTGCAGGTCCCCATCTGCCATGATCTGGGCTCAAACAAGAAGATACTGTTGCCTCTTTACTCTGTCTTGATTTTCCCTTTGACCATTTGTTTATTGCATGAAAACATTTTGAATATAAGAATAATTCTTCTTCCCTTAAATGGTCATTTCTGTTGTGGTAAACAGAGCTCATTTAGAGTTATCTCTCTAGCTCTGATATTAAAATGGCGGGTCATCTGCCCTAGTCTCACTTCAGCATGCCATCAGGTCAAACATGCTTGTAGCATGTGTTGCACCTGCTCATAGGGTGCTATATTAGACTCCTGATTTCTGATTTAATTTTCATATTTGGTATTTTCAAATAGTGAAACTCGATTCATATTTGTGTCTTTCACAGATTAGTGATATTTACTTTCAACATTATGGCATGAAATGATGCCACTTTGGTAAGGACTTTTATTCACTGGTTACTTGTTCACTAAATGATTGTCTTTTTACCTTTTGTTCCATGAATTACTTTATGACTTTCCCCGGATGAGATCTGTTTGAACTCATTGGCTGTACTTACTGTCTTCCGTAGTGAATCATTATCTTTTATTCCCATGTTATTATGTCTGCATTTTAGTGAGCTGAGTTTAATACCACATTATCTTTGATATTTACTTCTATAAATACACCCCATTTTCCACCAGTCCTGGAAATGACCTTTGGATGTCTACTATTGAGGGTCAAACATCTATGGTGGGTAAAAAAAACTTTTGCCAGCCGCTCTGAACCAACATTATTGCCAGTAATTTATATGAACAATATTTTCCTCCCTTATTTGAATTGTGTCTGACTACTTTCTCTATTTGATTCCTCTAAAGACACATAAAGATTTAACTTATTCCAAAGGAACTTATTTTGTTGCTATTAGTTTTACTGTTTGCATTAAAGATGACTTGCAAGTAGTAGTTTGCCAGGGTTGTAGCAATGGTTTTTTGTTGGTGGTGTATGGTGTTTAACTCCTTCGCTGCCAGGCCTTTTCCCCCTCAGGTGGCAAGCCTTTTTGTGGTGGTTTGGGGCCGTTCACGCTTAGGCGCTCATTACTTTTTTTCCACATAAGCTACCCATGCCAAATTTGCATCCATTTTTTCCAACATCCTAGGGATTCTAGAGGTACCCAAACTTTGTGGGTTCCTCTGAAGGAGACTAAGATATTAGCCAAAATACAGAAACATTTTGTTTTTTTCAAAACAATTAAAAAAGGGGTGCAGAAGAAGGCTTGTGTTTATTTTCCTGAAAATGGCATCAACAAAGGGTTTGCGGTACTAAATTCACCATCTTCTCAGCTTTCAGGAACAGGCAGACGTGAATCAGAAAACCCATTTTTTCAATACAATTTTGGCATTTTACTGGGACAAACCCCATTTTTATAATTTTTTGTGCTTTCAGCCTCCTTCCAGTTAGTGACACAAATGGGTGTAAAACCAATGCTGGATCCTAGAAAGCTAAACATTTCTGAAAAGTAGACATCATTCTGAATTCAGCAAGGGGTAATTTGTGCAGATCCTACAAGTGTTCCTACAGACAATAACAGTTTAAATAAAAATATATTGAAATTGAGGGGGAAAAAACAGCCATTTTCCTCCAAGTTTTACTCTGTAACGTTTACTTACGAAGTCAGATTTTTGAAAGAAATATACTGTTACGTCTGCTGGACTCTTTTGGTTACGGGGATATATAGGGCTTGTAGGTTAATCAAGAACCCTAGGTACCCAGGGCCAATAAATGAGCTGCACCTTGCAATGGGTTTTCATTCTATACTGGCTATACAGCAATTCATTTGATGAAATATAGAGTGAAAAATAGGTATCAAGAAGACCTTTGTATTTCACAAATGGGTACAAGATAAGGTGTTAAGAAGCAGTGGTTATTTGCACATCTCTGAATTCTGGGGTGCCCATATTAGCATGTGAATTACAGGGCATTTATCAAATAGATGTCTTTTTTACACACTGTCTTACATTTGGAAGGAAAAAATGTAGAGAAAGACAAAGGGCAATAACACTTGTTTTGCTATTCTGTGTTCACCCAAGTCTCCCTATAAAAATGGTACCTCACTTGCGGAGGTAGGCCTAATGCTAGCGACAGGAAACGGAACATGGACACATAACATTTTTACATTAAATCTGACATGCTTTTTGCAAAGTGCCTAGCTGTAGATTTTGACCTCTAGCTCAGCTGGCACCTAGGGAAACCTAACAAACCTGTGCATTTGTTAAAACTAGATACATTGGGGAATCCGAGATGGGGTGACTTGTGAGGCTCTCACCAGGTTCTGTTACGCAGAATCCTTTGCAAACCTCAAAATTTGGCCAAAAAAACACTTTGTCCTCACATTTCGGTGACAGTAAGTTCTGTAATCTGAGAGGAGCAACACATTTCCTTCCATCCAGTGTTCCCCCAAGTCTCCCGATACATCACTTGTGTGGGTAGGCCTAGCGCCCACGACAGGAAATGCCCCAAAACACAACCTGGACACATCACATTTTCCCAAAGAAACTGGACCTGTTTTTTGCAAAGTGCGTAGCTGTGGATTTCGGTCTCTAGCTCAGCCGGCACCTAAGGGAAACCTACCAAAACTGTGCATTTTTTAAAACTAGACACCTAGGGGAATCCAAGATGGGGTGAATTGTGGGGCTCTCACTGGGTTCTGTTACCCAGAATCCTTTGCAAACCACAAAATCTGGCCAAAAAAACACTTTTTTCCTCACACGTTTTGGGTGCAGAAAGTTCTGTAATCTGAGAGGAGCCACCAATTTCCTTCCACCCAGTGTTCCCCCAAGTCTCCCGATAAAAATGGCACCTCACTTGTGTGGGTAGGCCTAGCGCCCGTGGCAGGAAATGCCCCAAAACACAACCTAGACACATCACATATTCCCAAAGAAAACAGACCTGTTTTTTGTGAAGTGCCTAGATGTGGATTTTGGCCTCTAGCTCAGCCGGCACCTAGGGAAACCTACCAAACCTGTGCATTTTTGAAAATTAGACACCTAGGGGAATCCAAGATGGTGTGAATTGTGGGACTCTCACTGGGTTCTGTTACCCAGAATCCTTTGCAAACCTCAAAATCTGGCCAAAAAAACACTTTTTTCCTCACATTTTGGTGACAGAAAGTTCTGTAATCTGAGAGGAGCCAAAAATGTCCTTCCACCAAGCGTTCCCCCAAGTCTCCTGATAAAAATGGTACCTCACTTTTGTGGATAGACCCAGCGCCTATGACAGGAAATATCCCAAAACACAACATGGACACATCACGTTTTCCCAAAGAAAACAGAGCTGTTTTTAGCAAAGTGCCTAGCTGTGGATGTTGGCCTCTAGCTCGGCCAGCACCTAGAGAAACCTACCAAACCTGCACATTTTTTAAAACTAGGTACCTAGGGAAATCCAAGATGGGGTGACTTGTGGGGCTCCCACCAGGTTCTGTTACCCAGAATCATTTGCATACTGCAAAATGTGGCAAAAAAACACTTTTTCCTCACATTTAGGTGACAGAAAGTTCTGGAATCTGAAAGGAGCCACAAATTTCCATCCACCCAGATTTCCCCCAAGTCTCCCGATAAAAATGGTATCTCACTTGTGTGGGTAGGTCTAGTGCAGTGAAAGGAAATGCCCCCAAAACACTATCTGGACACATAAAAATGATCAAATACAAAACTACCTGTTTTTGCGGGGGGTACCTGCGTTTTTGGTCCTGGGCTCAGCAGTCATCTAGGGAAACCTACCAAACCCATACATTTCTAAAAACTAGACACCTGAGGGAGTCCAGGGAGGTGTGACTTGCGTGGATCCCCCAAAGTTTTCTTACCCAGAATCCTCAGCAAACCTCAAATTTAGCTAAAACAAATCACATTTTTCACACATTTCTGTGTGGGATTACCGCACCGGGACAAACCCCCCGAAAAAATGATACCTCACTTGTGTAGTTGGGCCAAATGCCTGTGACAGTGAAGAGACAAAAACATGTTGAAATTGAGGGGCAACCAAAGTGGTTCCAAAAGGGCAGTTTGAAAAAAAACATTTTTAGGCTGACAAGTGCAGCTGAATCTTTATCGGTATAGATGAGCCAATGTTGGGTGGTAGGAATTTTGTGGATTCCTGCAGATTCCGGAAGGTTCCATCACAAAAATGTGGGAAAAATTTGTGATTTCCAGCTAAGTTGGAAGTTTGCAGGGCATTGTGGGTAAGAAACTGGTGTGGGGTGCATGTGAAGCACACCACCCTGGAATCACTCAGATATTTAGTTTTCAGATGCGTCTAGTTTTTGTGGATTTTTCTACATGGCAGTGTGTCAAAGTCCAAAAAATGCAGCCCTCACCATTCCAAGTGGGACGATTTTGAGAGTTAG
The DNA here is from genome assembly GCF_031143425.1 of Pleurodeles waltl. NCBI lineage: Eukaryota > Metazoa > Chordata > Amphibia > Caudata > Salamandridae > Pleurodeles > Pleurodeles waltl. The sequence goes on from NC_090439.1 coordinate 399,308,931, forward strand.
CCAAGCTCTCATGGCACAAATGTAAAACCAAAACCCAAAATAATCAAATGTCCTCTTGCTTGCCGTGCGATAAGATGTTTTAGTGTGCGGGGGGAGAGCTAAAAGACTGTTCAGTTGAAATGGGGGCATAACCAGGCACATACTGGTTGGTAGCCACCACCCCACTATTTTATTTTTATTCCCTGGCATCTAGTAGACTTTCTGCCCCACCGGGGTGTGGATCGGGGGTAATTGCCCCATCAGCCCACTGGTGGGCAGAACAACTTTGGCCCCATTTATTTGGGGTGGGGATATGACCATACCTCCACCCTCTTATTTTGAAAACAAAATCTTCCCTGGTGAGCTTTCAGCTGATCTGCCCCTTTGGGGGCAGATATGGCCAACAGTAATGTTTTCCCATGGGGAGTGACCCTTGCCCAGGGGGCTGCCCCCCCAAACAAGACACACACATACACACACACCAATCCCTGGTGCCTAAGTGGTTTCTGCCCTCCTGGGGGCAGATCGGCCTAATAAAAATAGGCCGATCTGCCCCCAAGAGGGGGAGAAATGGCCTAAAATAAATTTTCCCCCCAGTGGAACGACCCTTGCCTAAGGGGTCGCTACCCTTGCATGAAATTTGAAGCAAAAAAATAAAAATCCCTGTTGTCTAGTGGTTTCTGCCCCCCTTGGGGGCAGATTGGCCTAACAAAAATAGGCAGATCTGCCACCAAGGGGGGCAGAAATGGCTTAAATACAATTTTCCCCCAGGGGAGAGACCCTTGCCTAAGGGGTCGCTCCACAGATATAAAAAACTAAAGTAAGCATAAACAAAAATATATCCCTGGTGTCTAGGGATTTAAATATAATAGGCTGATGTGCCCCCAGGGGGGGCAGAAAAGGCCTAAAAATATTTTGCCCCCTGGGGAGCGGCCCTTGCCCAAGTGACCACTCCCCTTATGTGCAAGTATAAATATGGTGTCTAGTGGTTTCTGCCCCCTTGGGGGCAGATTGACCTAATAAAAATATGCCGACCTAACTACAATTTGCCCCCCCAGGGGAGCGACCCTTGCCTAAGGAGTAACTCACCATACATAAAAACATAAAGTAAATAAAAAATATATATATCCCTGGTGTCTAGAGGTTTCTGCCCGCCCCGGGAGCAGATCGGCCTAATTATAATAGGCCGATCTGCTCCCAGGGGGGCAGAAAGGGCTTAAAATATTTTGCCCCCTTGGGGAGCGGCTCTTGCCTAGCGGGTCGATCCCCACATATAAAAAAATAAATTAACAAAAAAAAATTATCCCTGGTGTCTAGGGGGTTTCTGACCCCCTGGGGCAGTACGGCCTAATTTTATTAGGCCGATCTGGCCCCGGGGGGCAGAAATGGGCTAAAAATATTTTGCCCCCCCGCGGGGAGTAGCCCTTTTCCCCAAGCGGACGCTCCCCCTATGCGTAAGTATAAAAAAAAAAAATCCCTGGTGTCTAGTGGTTTCTGCCCCCCCGGTAACAGATCGGCCTATTATATTAGGCCGATCTGCCTCCAGGGGTGGCAGAAATGGCCTAAGAATAATTTGCCCCCCCCCCCGGGGAGCGACCCTTGCCTCCCCACATATAAAATAAATAAATAAATGCATCCCTGGTATCTAGGGAGTTTCTGACCCCCTGGGGGCAGAAATGGCCTAAAAATATTTTGCCCTCCCCTGGGGAGCTGCCCTTCCCAAGGGGCCACTCCCCCTATGCATAAGTATAAAAAAAAATACCTGATGTCTAGTGGTTACTGCCCCCCCCGGGGGCAGAAATGGCCTAAGAATAATTTGGCCCCTCAGGGAGCGACCCTTGCCTAAGTGGTCGCTCCCCACATATAAAAAATAAATTAAACAACAAAAAAGATCATCCCTGGTGCCTAGGGGTTTTCTGCCCCTCCTGGAGGCAGACCGGCCTAATTATATTAGGCTGATCTGCCCCCGGGGGGGTAGAAATGGCCTAAAAATAATTTGACCCCCTGGGGAGCGGTTCTTGCCCAAGGGGCCACTCCCCTTATGTGTCAGGATCACACAAAAAAAATCCCTGGTGTCTAGTGGGCATTTCTGCTGCCAAATGCTTGCAGAGCCATGAAAGGAAAAATTATCCCTGGTGTCTGGGGGTTTTCTGCCCCGAGGGGGGGTAGAAATGGCCTAAAAATAATTTGGCCCCCTGCAGAGTGGTCCATTTCTGCTGTCAAATGCTTGCAGAGACATTAAAGGAAAGAAAAGGCCTTTCCTTTCCTTTCATGCCTCTGCCGGCCCCCTCCTCCCGAGTGAAAGAGAAATGCTGAGCATTTCTCTTCCGTATTGTTCTGGGAGCATGCTTCCAGCGCGATGGGAGGTGACCTCTGATAAGGTCACCACGTGATCGCGTGCTGACATCATTAGACATCACTGTGGGGGCCGGGTGCAGGACAAGCTGGTCTCATCCCCAGCACACGGGAACTGTGTGCAAGGACGAGACCAGCTCACCCCAGGCACCAGAGGGGTTAATGATAAAAAAGGTCACCTGGGTGTTTGGATTCACTTCATGTCTTTTCCAGTTTGTGGACACTTTTTCAAGTCTAAAAGGTCAAAGGTGTTTATCAAGTCATGTAGGCTGTTGATCAGTGTGCGGAGGCATGCACAGGGGTCAGATGTGGTTAACTGAGTGAGAGATCAGCAAGTGGAGGAAACTATACAAATGCATGTTCGTAAATGAATGTTTAAGTAGTTTATATGGTTTCAGTGTGTTTGCATTCTATGGGATCCAAAATTAGCACTATGAAGAGGGATTGCTATATGGTTAGACCAGAGTACAGAGAGTGGATATTTTTATTTAGGAAAGGACAGGGAAAATTATGTCAAAACTGATCTCCTTGGAATGCAATTGAACTCTCATATGAGTTATCAGTTTGACAGAGGCAATGATGTCAAGACAGTACTTCTTGTTGTCTTCTGTATGGTGGTACCCTGAGAAGTCCAAAACTCCAAGGTACTTATTATGAGGTAGGAGTTTGTGGATGAGGGGATGAAATTAGAAAAATTAGCAATAGAGTGTGGTAGTAGGCCTGGACCATATTATATTAAATCTGCAGTGGCATTTCAGGATGACCTCTTTGAGTCATTTAAGGCTTTGTGGGAGGAGATTGATCTCTCTGTTGCAGAACTTTCCACATACTGACACTTAACGCACCACCTCACTGCTGCACTTGGCCCTTTGCTGATGAAGATGTCAGTCTCCCTATCTATCGAATTTTGAGAATCTGGAGCCAATGCAAAGGTGTTGTTCCAGGGAACTGATTAAATCTGTGCACTCTGGTCCTACTCTCCATACGACCAGATTACATTGTCAGATTCCCCTTAACAGGGACTACTCGCCTGAGGATTGGGTGACTTTTTATTGGGTCAGGAAAAAGTTGGGATAACGTCTTTAGGGAATCTCAGCTGACATTCTTGTAATTCAAGGTTCTCTGTGACTGGTACAGGATGAAGTGAAAACTGACAAAGGCCTGATCAATGTTGGATCTGAGTGGGGGGTGTGAAAGGTAACTGCAACCTGTGCCATGTCTTATGGTCCTGTCCAATGCTATATTCTTACTGGACAGCCCTGTCCTCTCCTCAGCACAATTACAGCTCCCTGACACTTGCCCTAGACTCCTATGCCCACTGATGGCTGGCTTCTTCATTGGCAGAGGTCAAAGTGTGTATCCTCCACCATTAGGCACCAAACCACGTGCCCGACTGTCCAGGATTGACTCATGGAATTACATAGGATAGTGTGTCATGAATGTACCACCTAAAAATTTCACAAAAGACTTGAGATGTTCAAGAGGGTTTGCAGGGGTTTTCTGTCCTCATTTCCAAGGAAATGGACCCCTGATTCAGAAAACCCAAATTTGCTTCCACTTCGTAAAAGGTCCAGTGAATTCAACCAACATTACATCATGTCGGAACCATTTGTTATATTGGGAGAAGAAAAGCTTTGTGTGTATGAATGGAGTCAAGACTGAGATACTGGTATTCAGAGGCACTTAGCTCAATTCACTACTTTCTTACCTGTGCTCCGGTCTTGTAACCCTGCTACCTTTATCACCAAAAGTGGGAATTTTCTTTGACATCAATGTCTCTTTTCTTGCCCAAATCAGTTGCAAGGGGTGTTAGAAGCTTAATCCTGAGAAAAGTCCTCCCAATTTTGCAAACAAACCATAGAGATGAGCTAACAAGAGTCCTAATACTGGCATACCTCAATTACTGTACTATCATTTACTCTGTTCTCCCCAATTATCTCATTGCTGGGGTTCAAAGATGACAGAAACGGACAGAGGGATTGTTACACAGAGGAAAATTAAACATGACCATAAAGCTTTCCATGGGCTCCAAGAAGATGCCAGGTAAAGTCTTATCACTGTCTGCAATGCATACTGTGGCAAAACCCTGCCTACTGCAGATATGTACTACTCACTATAACTCACTATATCCCAACCAGAGCACTTAACTCAATATCTGCAGAACTGATTAACCAATGACCGCACAATAGAATGACAATGGATGCAGATCTTTAGGTGTTCAAAACTTTGGAGTCTGTGTCAACTGCAGTCCAAACTTACAGTCTGAACCAACCAGAAACTGTTTCAAAATTGAGCTATGCTGACTTGGTTTTAACTAAAATCAAAACAAAAACACATCACAATGGAGGAATATAGGATCTGAGTGCTCATAATGTGAGCTCTATTTCTGCTCACTCAAATGCTTTAAAGGGTCTGAAAGGTGACATTCAGCACTTTATAAAATACCTTACTAAATTAATAAATACATGAGCTCCAAATTTAAATAAATGAGCGCACCAAATGTGTCTGTGTGTATATAGATGCTACCTACATGAACATTCAAACAGCTGCGAAATTCCAAGACATGAATGAGAGGATTATGTCAAACCACATAAATGTTAAGAGGCCCATTTATAGAAGCAAACTGGGAAGTTGTGGCAGGTAAGACGTTTAAAATAAGAATGTGCTATCCCGGACTGTGAGAGGAGAGACCATTAGGCAACCCACTATGCTTGCATGTACAGATAGAAGAATCCCAGGGGCCCTATTTCACAAGTCAGCACATTTTTCTTGTTGGCATCTTTCAAAAAGTGCACCCTTCGCAAACAAGGACAGTGCGCTGTATCAGTTTGAAAGTGATCCCCCCAGGGCATATACAAACTTGTGCTACTCTGGGGGCAGTGCATTCAAGTGAAATACGGAGCATGTTTGAAGCAGCCACTCCATGTTTCATTGTGCAGGTGGCAACCCACCTGCATTTTTAAGAGGGGTAAGAGAACCCGTTGCAGGTGGGTGCAGTGAGTGACTTAACTCGCTTGCAAGGGCATGTCTAGGGAGTTCATAAGCTCCCCTTCAACACCTTCTGAGGGCTGCCATCAGGGGGCGCACTGACAGTGTGCCTCCTGATTACGTGTTTGCCTTTGCGCCAGTGCTATCTGTATTACAGAAGGGGCTGCACAAGCGTTTCTGGCCCCTTCTGTAATACCAGAGTACCACAGGGGTGTACAAAGTGTGCATAAACGCCACTTGTGCCTGTGGGCGGTTTGTATAATATGCACCCAGGTGTGCCCTATGAGACTCAAGTAAAAAAAAAATCTGTTAAAAAGATTATAGAAACAAGACACATAGAAGGTGGTATGGTGGCTCAGAAGTCATGGCCTAGAGTGAGGCAACTGTCCTTTAGCAGAGGCACAGATTTAGAGACATAGTAGGAAATGCCTTTTTTCTATGGGATGCTACCATCATGCTTAGTATGCAAGATAAATAAAGATAGACAAATAAAAGACCCATCTGAGGTTCTAGCCCATGGTCTAAGCAAAGATCGGTTAAATTGGTAGAAGATATATAAAGAGAAGTACGATTTTAGGTCACTGGTAAAAACCAGCCACTAATGATACCTGGAGAATCTTCTGGAGGAACAAAATGCCAGTTTCAGAATTTGAAATGTGGCCCAACCCTATTTCTGCCCTATTTCAGGTTTCATAGAGGCTCAGAATGAGAATGCAGAGTTTAGTCAGTGTAGTGAAAAAATAGATAGCTTTCACGAGTTATGCTTATAAAGACGCACCACTTCAAGGCCTAAGAGAACACTATTGAAGAGGCCTTGCAATAATGCAAGATACTCTTTAGGTTAAGCAAGGTCTCCATGTTCAAGGATCTAGCACAAGCCTCTCTCGCAAAAGGAAGAGGAACAATGGTGATCAATGTCGAACAACAAAGAAACAATGGGCATTCCCTTAAGGCTGATTTTCAAGGTTGGGGGAAAACTAATACGACCAGGACAGGGAATAAGTGAGATACTCAGAAACAGGTATTTGCTGCTGGGACTGGTTACCCTAGAAGATGGTAGAAAAAGCCAGGGATGTTGTGGGAAATGGGTCTGTGGAAACTGAGGCATGAAGATCAGCACTGGTGGAGGTCAAGGGGAAGGACTTCCGGGTTATGAGTGGTACAGGGCTTTATAAGCATCCCAGGTCTCTGGGGAATGTCCCTCATAACTTGTCCGTGTTGTATTGGGTCCTTTGCTTTTGCTCAATTTGTTCACCATTGCTGCATCATTCACCTTTGTGTTCCTTGTTCCCCTCTTGGTTCAGTCAGTTACCTGGCCTTCTTTCATGAATCCTGACCTGCTTTCTGGATTATGCCTTGGTACTATTCGCTGACCAGTTTTTTTAACTCGTACTTGCCTCTTGGAATATGATTTGGTTATGCTTGCTGAGCAATCACCTAACTCTGTATTGCCTCTCGATTATTTGCTATGTGTGCTCTCCCTCTATCTCCCTGAATTCTAGGTTCGCTGTTGACCTGGGTTTCCACTACTACTGTTGTTGATTTCCTTCATTTGTGGCTTACACTCCCACAAGCCTATCATGACAAAGCAAGTATATTCACAACTACATCTCCTTCACAGAGTTTTTCAATGTTTATGCAACCTATTAAAATGTTGCTTTGTTTACTTTCTGTATACATTTGGCATTCACCTTTGAAACTGCTTCTGTGAATATCCTGAACTAAAAGAGAAATGGTGATGAGACCTAACTATTTCAGCCTTTTCTTTCCTACTTCATTTTGTCTTCCCCTCCAGGGTTCATTTCTGCTGTCCATGCTTCCTCACACATGAGAAGAGCTTTGTTTTTAGGAGTTGGGTTGACTTCTGACTCAGTAGAGCAAGATTAACAGATACTAACATTTCCACAATGAATACAACATTAAATGTAGTATTGGTGGAATATGTATGTCAGTATTATTGATGGCGCTTCTGATACTTGAAAGCAAGTATGTTCCAGATGTGGGGAAGTGGAAAGTTATCATTCACTTATGAGTTTGAAGTTTGAAAATGTAGAGCCTGAAAGTGAGGGAGGAGCCTAGGAATCTTGTATCAGTTACAAAAATCAGATTGTCATGGTTCTTGGCTCACAGAAACCTCATCCTGAATATATCAGATACCTAGCGGTAAATAATAACACACAAGATTAAAAAAACTGCCAATATAAAAGAGAGATTTGGATTTGGAAAGAGAACTTACAAAAGTATTACAATGAACAAGATAAAGCAAGTGCCACTTAAACTACAATACCTCAGATCCCAATACCCTTGACAACATTTACTAGAAATATGAATAATGCAAGTTGATCGAATGCAGCCTTAGGAAGGCCTTCCTCCAAACTGTTTGCCTTTACCCTCCTATGTTGCTGAATTTGCTTTTGTTAGCTTTAGGGCACTGTGCCCTTTCCCACTGCAAAAAGGTAATAAAGTGCTCTCTCCCTAAAACATAGTAAAATTGGCATACCCCTGACTGGCATACTTAATTTACTTCTAAGTCCTTAATTCAGTGGTATACCATATACGGAGGGCCTGTGAATTATATGTGACTTGTGGGTCTGCAGCCCTTATTGTGCCACCCACTTAAATAGCACTTTGAAACATGTCCCAGGCCTAACATTGCAGCCTTACGCAGTTCTAAACTGCAAATTTGACTTGGCAACATAAGCCAATTTATAAGCCTTAAGCTAATTTGTTATTGCATGTGTGTAGAAAAGTACCATCTTTCTTGGCATGGTTACTCCCATTTTCTGCCTGATGTAAGTGCATTTGACTATGTTCACTGGAATCCTGCTAACCAGGACCCCACGGATTATGCTCTCTTTCCCAAAAGTCTGTATTTCACCCACAGTTGGCATACTGGTGCCCCCTTATAAGTCCCTAGTATATGGCACCTAGGTACCAAGGACATTGGGGTCCCAGGAGATCTCTATGGGATGCAGCATATATTTTGCCACCCATAAGGGGCCCATGCAAAGGCTTCTGCAAGACTGCCATTACAGCCTGCATGAAAAAGTCCAAGCACCTTTTCACTCCAATTTTCACTGCAAGTGGTCACTTATAAGTCACCTCTATAGCAGGCCATCCCGTCCTGAGGGCAGGGTGCAAAGTACCTGTGTGTGAGGGCACCCCTGCACTAGCAGAGGTGCCCCGACAAACATCAGGCCCATTTTCCCAGACTTCGTAAGCACGGGGACACCATTTTACGCGTGTTCTGGACATAGGTCACTACTATTATGTCCAGCTACATAATGGTAACTCCGAACATAGGCATGTTTGGCATCAAACATGTTGGAATCATACCCAAAGGCTTTTGCAAGCATTGGTTGCATGATTCCATGCACTCTGGGGCCTCCTTAGAGGACCCCCACTATTGCCATTTCAGCCTTCTGAGGTTTTCCAGGCAGCCCCAACTGCTGCCACCTCACAGACATGTTTCTGCCCTCCTGTTGCTTGAAAAGCTCGAGCCCAGGAAGGCAGAACAAAGGATTTCCTTCGGGAGAGGGGTGTTACACCCTCTCTCTTTGAAAATACGTATTACAGGCTTGGGGGGTAGCCTCCCCAAGGCACTTGAATCGCTTTGAAAGGCACATTTGGTGGCCTCCTTGCAGAAACCAGTCTACACTGGTTCAGGGACCCCCAGTCCCTGCCCTGGCACAACAATTGACAAAGAAAATGGTAGTAACCACTCCATTGTCCATCACCACCCTAGGGGTTGTGCTCAAAGCTCCTCCAGAGGGTCCCTGAGTTTTGCCATCTTGGAATAAAGGTTGGCAGGGAACTCTGGGAGCATCTGAGTGGCCAGTGCCAGCAGGTGAAGTCAGTCCCCTCCCCTGATAGGTGCTTACCTGGTTAGGTGACCAATCCCCCTTTCAGGGCTATTTATGGCCTCGCCTTTGGGTGGTTTCTCAGATTTGAATTGCAAGACTCCAGCAGGAATCCTCTACATTCTCAACTTTGACTTGCCACTGAAGAAACTGCAGCTTGACCCTCCAGGAACTCTACAAGCTGCAACAAAGATGCAAGACTTCTACATCATTGTATCTCCGGCTCCTGCCAGCAACTGTTTCCCTGTCGTGCATCCTCTGAAGACAGCCCATCTTCAGTCTGCTTCAGAAGAGTGAAAGAATCTCCCTTGGGGTAAAGGAGTCACTCCCCTGCTTCTGCAGGCACCAACTGCAACAAAGGCCGGATGCGTGGATCCCTTCTCCTGCTGAGCTGTGGATCCTGCTTCACGGGTGGTGGACTGAAGTGGTCCCGACGGTCCTCTCTTCCAGCTGTCCCACTTTGGTGCAGCTAAGACTTTGCCCCCCCATGCAAGACAATATCCCCATGCACCACATGTTTTGCAGCTGCCAAGGCTTGCTGGCGTCCGTCCTCCAAGTCCTTTGTGCATTCTTTAGCTCTGGCTCCCAGCAGTCTTTCCTGCAACGTACAGCTATCTGAGTGGTTCTCCAGCGGAGTGGGGGCCCTTGTCGTAGTGCTGTGTGGGCCTCTTCTGCAACTTTCTTGTCCTCATGCTGTGGGACGCCTGTATGTGATGCCTCGTTTTCTTTGGGCTCCCTGAGTTACTGAGGCCTCCCTCTGACTCTCCCTCCTGGGTAGAGTCCACCTGGTCCTTCCTGGTCCCGGGCAGCACTATTTACCGCTAACTACGAGCTTTGCGCGTGCCAAGGCTTGATGGCGGATCCAGATGGCGCAAACCCAACTGCAATCCTCCATCCGGCTTGGGACATCACTTGCACCCTCCAGGAACCCGACTTTGTCTTCTTGGGTGCAGTGCTGACTTTTCTTCTTCACCGGTGGTTCTCCTTTTGCACCTTCATCCGTGTTAGCAGGGGCTCCTGCTCTTCTTGGACTCTTCTGTGCTTCTTGCACTTGGTCCCTTCTTCCACACGTCTTCTTGTCCAGGAATCCACTGTTGGTGTCTTCCAATCTCTTCTGGGTTTTGTATAACTCTTCTTCTTGTCTCTGTGTGTGTGCTGGGAAAGATACTGTGATTTACTCCTGCTTTCCTGGTCACTGGGGTGGATTGTGGTACTCACCTTTGGGGTTTTCTAGTACTCCCAGCTCCCCTCTACATACCACACTTGCCTAGGTGTGGGACCAATGTTTGCATTACACTTTCTTAGTATATGGTTTGTGCTCCCCTTCGGCCCATTTCTAACTATTGGGATTCTTACTAATTGCACTGTTTTCTAGCTGTTTTTATTCCTACTTCTGCATACTAGTGTATATAATTTTTGTATTACTTACCATCTAAGGGAGTATAGTCACTATGGTATTTTTGGTAGTTGGCACCAAAATAAAGTACCTTTATTTTTGTAACACTGAATATTTTCTTTCATGTGTGTGAGTACTGTGTGACTACAGTGGTATTGCATGAGCTTTGCATGTCTCCAAGATAAGCCTTGGCTGCTCATCCACAGCTACCTCTAGAGACCCTGGCTTCTAGACACTGCCTACATTTCACTAATAAGGGATAAATGGACCTGGTATAAGGTGTAAGTACCATAGGTACCACCACACACAAGGCCAACCTCCTAGAATGTACTTTAGGCATGAGGTAGGCCTAGGTAGACCATAGGCAGGGTGAATTGCAATTGAAAGGTTATACATGTACTGTTGTGTTTTTTTATGTCCTAGTAGTGAAAAACTCCTAAATTTGTTTTTCACTACTGTGAGGCTCACCTCCCCCACCGAATAACACTGGCTTACCCTATTCTATTTAATAAGCTCTAACCTTTGATTGGAAACAGATGGACTTTTCTAATTTGGTGTCCAAGAAATTGTAGCTGAAAATCCTCTTCAACTGTAAAGTTGAGTTTTAAGTTACAATTTTGGAAATGCCACTTTTAGAAAATTCGCATTTTCCTGCCCTAACTTTTTGGTGCCTGCTGCCTGTTCCTGTGTCACATTACTGGGTGTAGCTGACAGTTGGATTTTGTTTCTTTCTCCTAAATAGCAACAAAATATCGGGAATAGGTGTAAATGATTGAGACATCAACTGGCATGATGGGGGACAGAGCTGGACATAGCCCCACTTGCAACTGAATTGGCTGTGCTCTTCCTTCCTGCAAAGGACTTGTAACTCATGTATTGTTCATGCAGACAGCTAGCAGCCAGTGAAGGGGAATCAGAAAACTTCAAGCACTTCAAAGGGAATTCTCTAGAAACTTCTCCTACTTTAAAGGAAACATCAGGTATTAAAAAAGACCCTCAGACCCACTCTTGAGTTCACCTCTGGACCTGTGGAAGACTCAGAAGGACTGCTGTACTGCCCTGCAAGAACTGCTATGGTTACCCTGCTACCCTGCTGCCCTGCTGCCTGAGTAAGAAGGCCTGACCCTACATCTTCAGCCCAGGACCACCACAGTGACTCCAGGGGTTAGTTAGTTGGCTGGCTTCCTGATCAGAGATTCAGGGACAGAAAAGGCTCCAGTCATCTTGAACCCAGGACCTAGATTCTGTCTGCTGTGAGTCTTACTACCAAAGTGGTGTCACTCTAGTACTGGACACCTGGATGTCAGCCTGAAGGTACTGTGGCAGCCCAGCTTTGGTCCTGTGGGTAGAACTGATGCAGCGCAACACACCTCCTTGCAGCTGCTTCAGAACCCCTGTTGTGTGACAGATCCCTGATGCAGGGCCTCGAATAGCAGCCTGCAGCCTCTTTACAACCGCCACTGCATGATACATCCTCAATGAAGGCCTTTGCATCGTAAACCCATCATCAACGCATCCAGGCTGACAAAGCAGCACTTTGCATCGCAGCCCAGTAGCTTCTTCAGAACAGCCGCTGTGTGACGCAACCTTATGCAGGACTCTGTATCACAAGCCCCTTGTTGATGGCATCCTCAAAAACTATGCTGGATTCTGTAGTGCGCACCACAACTTCCTCATGACCACTGCTGTGCAATGCTCCCTCAATGCGGGATCTCACAACGCTCTGCAAACCAAGATTAAAGCTACTTTGTTCAGCAGGCCTAACTGGGTCCCTCTATCCAGATGTGGTCTATTGCAGTCAAGAACTTGTGACTTCTGGCCAGGTCCTGCGTGACCAGATAACAGATGGGGATATGTTCTTTCTTGCAGTATTTTCACTTAACCCTTTAAAATTGAGTTGCTCTGGTTCTACTAATTGGATTTTTGTTGTTGTGCTGTCAAATAATCTAATAAAATTTACCATTTTTTCCTAGATTGGTGTGGGTTTTTTCTTGTGATGTGCTTTCACTTTTTTACTGTTTGTTGGCTGAATAAATACTTAACAAATTGCCTTTAAGTTAAGCCTGAATGATTTTTTGACTAGCTTCCAGAGGGTTAAGTACATGTTAATTTAGTAACTTTTGAAGTTTGCCCTGACAGGAATTGTGGCTCTTGCTTCAGCAAGATTAATACGTCACTCAACCAACAACCCAATTTCTCACAGAATGAGGCACCAGGTGATCAAAGACAAAAAGGAGTTAATTCAACTTATACATTTTCTCTTGCTGACATACTGACAAATGCCGGCTCTATCTAACCTAAGACTACAAGTCTTATTGTATGATTTCAAATTCTTGAATTTCAGAAAAGAAAGAGATGGGACATTATGAGAAAGGGGATTTTTCTGTCGGGGTAGATGGTAGTCCACCACAAGTAATAATAGCACTTTTTTCATTAGGTTCAGTAAAGGTTTCAGTGATTTAACCCTAGGCTCAACCTGTAGTAGCTGTGGCACAGAACAGACAGGTTTAGAAGTTTAAAAAAAACACTCCAAAACCACTCCAATTTCAAAACGATAGATAATATTTCTATGAACAAAATTACACCAAAACAACAAAAATCCAATAACGGAAAATTAAAAAATATGATTTTTTAAAGATCTACAGGGAGTGCAGAATTATTAGGCAAGTTGTATTTTTGAGGATTAATTTTATTATTGAACAACAATCATGTTCTCAATGAACCCAAAAAACTCATTAATATCAAAACTGAATATTTTTGGAAGTAGTTTTTAGTTTGTTTTTAGTTTTAGCTATGTTAGGGGGATATCTGTGTGTGCAGGTGACTATCACTGTGCATAATTATTAGGCAACTTAACAAAAAAATATATATACCCATTTCAATTATTTATCATTACCAGTGAAACCAATATAACATCTCAACATTCACAAATATACATTTCTGACATTCAAAAACAAAACAAAAACAAATCAGTGACCAATATAGCCACCTTTCTTTGCAAGGACACTCAAAAGCCTGCCATCCATGGATTCTGTCAGTGTTTTGATCTGTTCACCATCAACATTGCGTGCAGCAGCAACCACAGCCTCCCAGACACTGTTCAGAGAGGTGTACTCTTTTCCCTCCTTGTAAATCTCACATTTGATAATGGACCACAGGTTCTCAATGGGGTTCAGATCAGGTGAACAAGGAGGCCATGTCATTAGATTTCCTTCTTTTATACCCTTTCTTGCCAGCCACGCTGTGGAGTACTTGGACGCGTGTGATGGAGCATTGTCCTGCATGAAAATCATGTTTTTCTTGAAGGATGCAGACTTCTTCCTGTAACACTGCTTGAAGAAGGTGTCTTCCAGGAACTGGCAGTAGGACTGGGAGTTGAGCTTGACTCCATCCTCAACCCGAAAAGGCCCCACAAGCTCATCTTTGATGATACCAGCCCAAACCAGTACTCCACCTCCACCTTGCTGGCGTCTGAGTCGGACTGGAGCTCTCTGCCCTTTCCCAATCCAGCCACGGGCCCATCCATCTGGCCCATCAAGACTCACTCTCATTTCATCAGTCCATAAAACCTTAGAAAAATCAGTCTTGAGATATTTCTTGGCCCAGTCTTGACGTTTCAGCTTGTGTGTCTTGTTCAGTGGTGGTCGTCTTTCAGCCTTTCTTACCTTGGCCATGTCTCTGAGTATTGCACACCTTGTGCTTTTGGGCACTCCAGTGATGTTGCAGCTCTGAAATATGGCCAAACTGGTGGCAAGTGGCATCGTGGCAGCTGCACGCTTGACTTTTCTCAGTTCATGGGCAGTTATTTTGCGCCTTGGTTTTTCCACACGCTTCTTGCGACCCTGTTGACTATTTTGAATGAAACACTTGATTGTTCGATGATCACGCTTCAGAAGCTTTGCAATTTTAAGAATGCTGCATCCCTCTGCAAGATATCTCACTATTTTTGACTTTTCTGAGCCTGTCAAGTCCTTCTTTTGACCCATTTTGCCAAAGGAAAGGAAGTTGCCTAATAATTATGCACACCTGATATAGGGTGTTGATGTCATTAGACCACACCCCTTCTCATTACAGAGATGCACATCACCTAATATGCTTAATTGGTAGTAGGCTTTCGAGCCTATAAGCTTGGAGTAAGACAACATGCATAAAGAGGATGATGTGGTAAAAATACTCATTTGCCTAATAATTCTGCACTCCCTGTAAATTCAAATCAAAGTGGCACCAAAAAACATAAAGCGCCAACTGTGGGCAACTGGTAGCACTAGACAAGGGTCGCTCCCCTGGGGCGCAAACTGTGTTTAGACCATTTCTGCCCCCCTTAGGGGCAGATTGGTCGATTTTAGGTCAATCTGCCCCAAGGGGGCTGAAACCACTAGGCACCGGGGATTTGTTTTTTGGTGCCAATGTCACGCAGGGGGAGCGACCCCGTAGGCGAGGGTCGCTCCTGGTGGGGGGTGGGGGTTGGGGATGCAAATTTAATTTAGGCCATTTCTGCCCCCCCTCGGGGCAGATCGGCCTATTATTAGGCCGATCTGCCACCGGGGGGGGCAGAAACCTCTAGGCGCCAGGGCAAAAAAAAATTGTGTGTTTTTTTTGTTTGTATGTTAGTTTTTTTAGAGATGGGGAGCGACCCATCAGGCAAGGGTCGCTCCCCTAGGGGGCAAACTGTATTTAGACCATTTCTGCCCCCCATGGGGGCAGATTGGTCGATTTGAGGTCAATCTGCCCCCAAGGGGGCAGAAACCACTAGGCACCAGGGATTTGTTTTTTGGCGCCAATGTCACGCAGGGGGAGCGACCCCGTAGGCGAGGGTCGCTCCTGGTGGGGGGGTGGGGGTTGGGGATGCAAATTTATTTTAGGCCATTTCTGCCCCCCCTGGGGACAGATCGGCCTATTATTAGGCCGATCTGCCACCGGGGGGGGCAGAAACCTCTAGGCGCCAGGGCAAATTTTTTTGGTGTTTTTTTTTTGTATGTTTGTTTTTTTAGAGATGGGGAGCGACCCATCAGACAAGGGTCGCTCCCCTGGAGGGGCAAAATGTATTTAGGCCATTTCTGCCCCCCTTGGGGGCAGATTGGTCGATTTTAGGTCAATCTGCCCCCAAGGGGGGCAGAAACCACTAGGCACCAGGGATCTTTTTTTTGCGCCGTCACGCAAGGGGAGCGACCTTGTAGGCAAGGGTCGCTCCCTGGGGGGGGGGAGGTAGGGGGGGCAAAATTATTTTAGGCCATCTCTGCCCCCCCTGGGGGAAGATCGGCCAATTGGTATTAGGCCGATCTACCCCCAGGGGGGGCAGAAACCTCTAGGCGCCAGGGCAAAATTATTTTTTTGTGTTTTTGTTTTTGTTTGTTTGGGTTTTTTTTAGATATAGGGAGCGACCCATCAGGCAAGGGTCGCTACCCTGGGGGCAAATTGTATTTAGACCATTTCTGCCCCCCTTGGGGGCAGATTGGTCGATTTTAGGTCAATCTGCCCCAAGGGGGCAGAAACCACTAGGCACCGGGGATTTGTTTTTTGGCGCCAATGTCACGCAGGGGGAGTGACCCCGTAGGCAAGGGTCGCTCCCGGGGGGGGGGTGGGGGTTCGGGGGGGAAATTTATTTTAGGCACCAGGGCAAAAAAAAAAATTGTGGTTTTTTTTTTTTGTTTGTTTGTTTTTTTAGAGATGGGGAGCAACCCATCAGACAAGGGTCGCTCCCCTGGGGGGCAAACTGTGTTTAGACCATTTCTGCCCCCCTTGGGGGCAGATTGGTCGATTTTAGGTCAATCTGCCACAAGGGGGCAGAAACCACTAGGCACCGGGGATTTGTTTTTTGGCGCCAATGTCACGGAGGGGGAGCGACCCCGTAGGCGAGGGTCGCTCCTGGTAGGGGGGGTGGGGGTTGGGGATGCAAATTTATTTTAGGCCATTTCTGCCCCCCCTGGGGGCAGATCGGCCTATTATTAGGCCGATCTGCCACCAGGGGGGGGCAGAAACCTCTAGGCGCCAGGCAAAAAAAAATTGTGTGTTTTTGTTTGTTTGTATGTTTGTGTTTTTAGAGATGGGGAGCGACCCATCAGGCAAGGGTCACTCCCCTGGGGGGCAAACTGTATTTAGACCATTTCTGCCCCCCTTGGGGGCAGATTGGTCGATTTGTGGTCAATCTGCCCCCAAGGGGGCATAAACCACTAGGCACCGGGGATTTGTTTTTTGGCGCCAATGTCACGCAGGGGGAGCGACCCCGTAGGCGAGGGTCGCTCCTGGTGGGGGGGTGGGGGTTGGGGATGCAAATTTATTTTAGGCCATTTCTGCCCCCCCGGGGGCAGATCGGCCTATTATTAGGCCGATCTGCCACCAGGGGGGGGGCAGAAACCTCTAGGCGCCAGTGCAAATTTTTTTTGTGTGTGTTTTTTTTTGTATGTTTGTTTTTTTAGAGATGGGGAGCGACCCATCAGGCAAGGGTCGCTCCCCTGGGGGGCAAACTGTATTTAGACCATTTCTGCACCCCCTTGGGGGCAGATTGGTCGATTTGAGGTCAATCTGCCCCCAAGGGGGCAGAAACCACTAGGCACCGGGAATTTGTTTTTTGGTGCCAATGTCACGCAGGGGGAGCGACCCCGTAGGCGAGGGTCGCTCCTGGTGGGGGGGTGGGGGTTGGGGATGCAAATTTATTTTAGGCCATTTCTGCCCCCCCTGGGGGCAGATCGGCCTATTATTAGGCCGATCTGCCACCAGGGGGGGGCAGAAACCTCTAGGCGCCAGGGCAAATTTTTTTTGTGTGTTTTTTTTTTGTATGTTTGTTTTTTTAGAGATGGGGAGCGACCCATCAGGCAAGGGTCGCTCCCCTGGGGGGCAAACTGTATTTAGACCATTTCTGCCCCCCTTGGGGGCAGATTGGTCGATTTTAGGTCAATCTGCCACAAGGGGGCAGAAACCACTAGGCACCGGGGATTTGTTTTTTGGCGCCAATGTCACGGAGGGGGAGCGACCCCGTAGGCGAGGGTCGCTCCTGGTAGGGGGGGTGGGGGTTGGGGATGCAAATTTATTTTAGGCCATTTCTGCCCCCCCTGGGGGCAGATCGGCCTATTATTAGGCCGATCTGCCACCAGGGGGGGGCAGAAACCTCTAGGCGCCAGGCAAAAAAAAATTGTGTGTTTTTGTTTGTTTGTATGTTTGTGTTTTTAGAGATGGGGAGCGACCCATCAGGCAAGGGTCACTCCCCTGGGGGGCAAACTGTATTTAGACCATTTCTGCCCCCCTTGGGGGCAGATTGGTCGATTTGTGGTCAATCTGCCCCCAAGGGGGCATAAACCACTAGGCACCGGGGATTTGTTTTTTGGCGCCAATGTCACGCAGGGGGAGCGACCCCGTAGGCGAGGGTCGCTCCTGGTGGGGGGGTGGGGGTTGGGGATGCAAATTTATTTTAGGCCATTTCTGCCCCCCCGGGGGCAGATCGGCCTATTATTAGGCCGATCTGCCACCAGGGGGGGGGCAGAAACCTCTAGGCGCCAGTGCAAATTTTTTTTGTGTGTGTTTTTTTTTGTATGTTTGTTTTTTTAGAGATGGGGAGCGACCCATCAGGCAAGGGTCGCTCCCCTGGGGGGCAAACTGTATTTAGACCATTTCTGCACCCCCTTGGGGGCAGATTGGTCGATTTGAGGTCAATCTGCCCCCAAGGGGGCAGAAACCACTAGGCACCGGGAATTTGTTTTTTGGTGCCAATGTCACGCAGGGGGAGCGACCCCGTAGGCGAGGGTCGCTCCTGGTGGGGGGGTGGGGGTTGGGGATGCAAATTTATTTTAGGCCATTTCTGCCCCCCCTGGGGGCAGATCGGCCTATTATTAGGCCGATCTGCCACCAGGGGGGGGCAGAAACCTCTAGGCGCCAGGGCAAATTTTTTTTGTGTGTTTTTTTTTTGTATGTTTGTTTTTTTAGAGATGGGGAGCGACCCATCAGGCAAGGGTCGCTCCCCTGGGGGGCAAACTGTATTTAGACCATTTCTGCCCCCCTTGGGGACAGATTGGTCGATTTTAGGTCAATCTGCCCCAAGGGGGCAGAAACCACTAGGCACCGGGGATTTGTTTTTTGGCGCCAATGTCACGCAGGGGGAGCGACCCCGTAGGCAAGGGTCGCTCCTGGGCAGGAGGGGTTTGGGGGGGTGGGGGGTCAAATTTATTTTAGGGCATTTCCCCCCCCCCTGGGGCCGGCTGAGCTAGAAGCCAAAATCCACAGGTAGGCACTTTGCAAAAAACACCTCTGTTTTCTGTGAAAAAATATGTTGTGTCCACGTTGTGTTTTGGGCCATTTCCTTTCGTGGGCGCTAGGCCTACCCACACAAGTGAGGTACCATTTTTATGGAGAGACTTAGGGGAACGCTGGGTGGAAGGAAATTTGTGGCTCCTCTCAGATTCCAGAACTTTCTGTCACCGAAATGAGAGGAAAAAGTGTTTTTGGGCCAAATGTTGATGTTTGCAAAGGATTCTGGGTAACAGAACCTGGTCAGAGCCCCGCAAATCACCCCATCTTGGATTCCCCTAGGTCTCTAGTTTTCAAAAATGTGCTGGTTTGCTAGGTTTCCCCAGGTGTCGGCTGAGCTAGAGGCCAAAATCCACAGGTAGGCACTGTTTTCTATGAAAAAATGTGATGTGTCCACGTTGTGTTTTGGGCCATTTCCTGTCGCGAGCGCTAGGCCTACCCACACAAGTGAGGTATCATTTTTTTCGGGAGACGTGGGGGAACGCTGGGTGGAAGGAAATTTGTGGCTCCTCTCAGATTCCAGAACTTTCTGCCACAGAAATGTGAGGAACATGTGTTTTTTTAGCCAAATGTTGAGGTTTGCAAAGGATTCTGGGTAACATAACCTGGTCCGAGCCACACAAGTCACCCCATCTTGGATTCCCCTAGGTCTCTAGTTTTCAGAAATGCACAGGTTTGGTAGGTTTCCCTAGGTGGCGGCTGAGCTAGAGGCCAAAATCTACAGGTAGGCACTTTGCTAAAAACTGGTCTGTTTTCTGTGATGTGTCCACGTTGTCTTTTGGGGCATATCCTGTCGCGGGCGCTAGGCCTACCCACACAAGTGAGGTATCATTTTTATCGGGAGACGTGGGGGAACCCTGGGTGGAAGGAAATTTGTGGCTCCTCTCAGATTCCAGAACTTTCTGCCACAGAAATGTGAGGAACATGTGTTTTTTTAGCCAAATTTTGAGGTTTGCAAAGGATTCTGGGTAACAGAACCTGGTCCGAGCCACACAAGTCACCCATCTTGGATTCCCCTAGGTCTCTAGTTTTCAGAAATGCACAGGTTTGGTAGGTTTCCCTTGGTGGCGGCTGAGCTAAAGGCCAAAATCTACATGTAGGCACTTTGCAAAAAACACCTCTGTTTTCCTTAAAAGATTTGGCTGTGTCCACGTTGCGCTTTGGCGCGTTTCCTGTCGCGGGCGCTAGGCCTACCCACACAAGTGAGGTATCATTGTTTTTGGGAGACGTGGGGGAACGCTGGGTGGAAGGAAATGTGTGGCTCCTCTCAGATTCCAGAACTTTCTGCCACAGAAATGTGAGGAACATGTGTTTTTTAGCCAAATTTTGAGGTTTGCAAAGGATTCTGGGTAACAGAACCTGGTCCGAGCCACACAAGTCACCCCATCTTGGATTCCCCTAGGTCTCTAGTTTTCAGAAATGCACAGGTTTGGTAGGTTTCCCTAGGTGGCGGCTGAGCTAGAGGCCAAAATCTACAGGTAGGCACTTTGCTAAAAACAGGTCTGTGTTCTGTGATGTGTCCATGTTGTGTTTTTGGGGCATATCCTGTCGCGGGCGCTAGGCCTACCCACACAACTGAGGTATCATTTTTATCGGGAGACGTGGGGGAACCCTGGGTGGAAGGAAATTTGTGGCTCCTCTCAGATTCCAGAACTTTCTGCCACAGAAATGTGAGGAACATGTTTTAGCCAAATTTTGAGGTTTGCAAAGGATTCTGGGTAACAGAACCTGGTCCGAGCCACACAAGTCACCCCATCTTGGATTCCCCTAGGTCTCCAGTTTTCAGAAATGCACAGGTTTGGTGGGTTTCCCTAGGTGGCGGATGAGCTACAGGCCAAAATCTACAGGTAGGCACTTTGCAAAAAACACCTCTGTTTTCCTTCAAAAATTTGGCTGTGTCCACGTTGCGCTTTGGGGCGTTTCCTGTCGCGGGCGCTAGGCCTACCCACACAAGTGAGGTATCATTTTTATCGGGAGACGTGGGGGAACCCTGGGTGGAAGGAAATTTGTGGCTCCTCTCAGATTCCAGAACTTTCTGCCACAGAAATGTGAGGAACATGGGTTTTTTTTGCCAAATTTTAAGGTTTGCAAAGGATTCTGGGTAACAGAACCTGGTCCGAGCCACACAAGTCACCCCATCTTGGATTCCCCTAGGTCTCTAGTTTTCAGAAATGCACAGGTTTGGTGGGTTTCCCTAGGTGGCGGATGAGCTACAGGCCAAAATCTACAGGTAGGCACTTTGCAAAAAACACCTCTGTTTTCCTTAAAAAATGTGGCTGTGTCCACGTTGCGCTTTGGGGCGTTTCCTGTCGCGGGCGCTAGGCCTACCCACACAAGTGAGGTATCATTTTTATCGGGAGACGTGGGGGAACGCTGGGTGGAAGGAAATTTGTGGCTCCTCTCAGATTCCAGAACTTTCTGCCACAGAAATGTGAGGAACATGTGTTTTTTTAGCCAAATTTTGAGGTTTGCAAAGGATTCTGGGTAACAGAATCTGGTCCGAGCCACACAAGTCACCCCATCTTGGATTCCCCTTGGTCTCTAGTTTTCAGAAATGCACAGGTTTGGTAGGTTTCCCTAGGTGGCGGCTGAGCTACAGGCCAAAATCTACAGGTAGGCACTTTGCAAAAAACACCTCTGTTTTCCTTCAAAAATTTGGCTGTGTCCACGTTGCGCTTTGGGCCGTTTCCTGTCGCGGGCGCTAGGCCTACCCACACAAGTGAGGTATCATTTTTATCGGGAGACGTGGGGGAACGCTGGGTGGAAGGAAATTTGTGGCTCCTCTCAGATTCCAGAACTTTCTGCCACAGAAATGTGAGGAACATATTTTTTTTTAGCCAAATTTTGAGGTTTGCAAAGGATTCTGGGTAACAGAACCTGGTCCGAGCCACACAAGTCACCCCATCTTGGATTCCCCTAGGTCTCTAGTTTTCAGAAATGCACAGGTTTGGTAAGTTTCCCTAGGTGGCGGCTGAGCTACAGGCCAAAATCTACAGGTAGGCACTTTGCAAAAAACACCTCAGTTTTCCTTAAAAAATTTGGCTGTGTCCACGTTGCGCTTTGGGGCGTTTCCTCTCGCGGGCGCTAGGCCTACCCACACAAGTGAGGTATCATTTTTATCGGGAGACGTGGGGGAACGCTGGGTGGAAGGAAATTTGTGGCTCCTCTCAGATTCCAGAACTTTCTGCCACAGAAATGTGAGGAACATGTGTTTTTTTAGCCAAATTTTGAGGTTTGCAAAGGATTCTGGGTAACAGAACCTGGTCCGAGCCACACAAGTCACCCCATCTTGGATTCCCCTAGGTCTCTAGTTTTCAGAAATGCACAGGTTTGGTAGGTTTCCCTAGGTGGCGGCTGAGCTACAGGCCAAAATCTACAGGTAGGCACTTTGCAAAAAACACTTCTGTTTTCCTTCAAAAATTTGGCTGTGTCCACGTTGCGCTTTGGAGCGTTTCCTGTCGCGGGGACTAGGCCTACCCACACAAGTGAGGTATCATTTTAACGGGAGACGTGGGGGAACCCTGGGTGGAAGGAAATTTGTGGCTCCTCTCAGATTCCAGAACTTTCTGCCACAGAAATGTGAGGAACATGTGTTTTGTTATTCAAATTTTGAGGTTTGCAAAGGATTCTGGGTAACAGAACCTGGTCCGAGCCACACAAGTCACCCCATCTTGGATTTCCCTAGGACTCTAGTTTTCAGAAATGCACAGTTTTGGTAGGTATCCCTAGGTGGCGGCTGAGCTACAGGCCAAAATCTACAGGTAGGCACTTTGCAAAAAAACACCTCTGTTTTCCTTCAAAAATGTGGATGTGTCCACGTTGCGCTTTGGGGCGTTTCCTGTCGCGGGCGCTAGGCCTACCCACACAAGTGAGGTGTCATTTTTATCGGGAGACGTGGGGGAACGCTGGGTGGAAGGAAATTTGTGGCTCCTCTCAGATTCCAGAACTTTCTGCCACAGAAATGTGAGGAACATGTGTTTTTTTAGCCAAATTTTGAGGTTTGCAAAGGATTCTGGGTAGCAGAACCTGGTCCGAGCCACACAAGTCACCCCATCTTGGATTCCCCTAGGTCTCTAGTTTTCAGAAATGCACAGGTTTGGTAGGTTTCCCTAGGTGGCGGCTGAGCTACAGTCCAAAATCTACAGGTAGGCACTTTGCAAAAAACACCTCTGTTTTCCTTCAAAAATTTGGCTGTGTCCACGTTGCGCTTTGGGGCGTTTCCTGTCGCGGGCGCTAGGCCTACCCACACAAGTGAGGTATCATTTTTATCAGGAGACGTGGGGGAACGCTGGGGGGAAGGAAATTTGTGGCTCCTCTCAGATTCCAGAACTTTCTGCCACAGAAATGTGAGGAGCATGTGTTTTTTTAGCCAAATTTTGAGGTTTGCAAAGGATTCTGGGTAACAGAACCTGGTCCGAGCCACACAAGTCACCCCATCTTGGATTCCCCTAGGTCTCTAGTTTTCAGAAATGCACAGGTTTGGTAGGTTTCCCTAGGTGGCGGCTGAGCTACAGGCCAAAATCTACAGGTAGGCACTTTGCAAAAAACACCTCTGTTTTCCTTCAAAAATTTGGCTGTGTCCACGTTGCGCTTTGGGGCATTTCCTGTCGGGGGCGCTAGGCCTACCCACACAAGTGAGGTATCATTTTTATCGGGAGACGTGGGGGAACGCT
This sequence comes from Pleurodeles waltl, assembly GCF_031143425.1. Lineage (NCBI taxonomy): Eukaryota > Metazoa > Chordata > Amphibia > Caudata > Salamandridae > Pleurodeles > Pleurodeles waltl. The sequence goes on from NC_090439.1 coordinate 399,332,420, forward strand.
GGGTGGAAGGAAATTTGTGGCTCCTCTCAGATTCCAGAACTTTCTGCCACAGAAATGTGAGGAACATGTGTTTTTTTAGCAAAATTTTGAGGTTTGCAAAGGATTCTGGGTAACAGAACCTGGTCCGAGCCACACAAGTCACCCCATCTTGGATTCCCCTAGGTCTCCAGTTTTCAGAAATGCACAGGTTTGGTGGGTTTCCCTAGGTGGCGGATGAGCTACAGGCCAAAATCTACAGGGAGGCACTTTGCAAAAAACACCTCTGTTTTCCTTCAAACATTTGGCTGTGTCCACGTTGCGCTTTGGGGCGTTTCCTGGCGCGGGCGCTAGGCCTACCCACACAAGTGAGGTATCATTTTTATCGGGAGACGTGGGGGAACGCTGGGTGGAAGGAAATTTGTGGCTCCTCTCAGATTCCAGAACTTTCTGCCACAGAAATGTGAGGAACATGTGTTTTTTTAGCCAAATTTTGAGGTTTGCAAAGGATTCTGGGTAACAGAACCTGGTCCGAGCCACACAAGTCACCCCATCTTGGATTCCCCTAGGTCTCTAGTTTTCAGAAATGCACAGGTTTGGTAGGTTTCCCTAGGTGGCGGCTGAGCTACAGGCCAAAATCTACAGGTAGGCACTTTGCAAAAAACACCTCTGTTTTCCTTCAAAAATTTGGCTGTGTCCACGTTGCGCTTTGGGGCGTTTCCTGTCGCGGGCGCTAGGCCTACCCACACAAGTGAGGTATCATTTTTATCGGGAGACGTGGGGGAACGCTGGGTGGAAGGAAATTTGTGGCTCCTCTCAGATTCCAGAACTTTCTGCCACAGAAATGTGAGGAACATGTGTTTTTTTAGCCAAATTTTGAGGTTTGCAAAGGATTCTGGGTAACAGAACCTGGTCCGAGCCACACAAGTCACCCCATCTTGGATTCCCCTAGGTCTCTAGTTTTCAGAAATGCACAGGTTTGGTAGGTTTCCCTAGGTGGCGGCTGAGCTACAGGCCAAAATCTACAGGTAGGCACTTTGCAAAAAACACCTCTGTTTTCCTTCAAAAATTTGGCTGTGTCCACGTTGCGCTTTGGGGCGTTTCCTGTCGCGGGCGCTAGGCCTACCCACACAAGTGAGGTATCATTTTTATCGGGAGACGTGGGGGAATGCTGGGTGGAAGGAAATTTGTGGCTCCCCTCAGATTCCAGCACTTTCTGCCACAGAAATGTGAGGAACATGTGTTTTTTTAGCCAAATTTTGAGGTTTGCAAAGGATTCTGGGTAACAGAACCTGGTCCGAGCCACACAAGTCACCCCATCTTGGATTCCCCTAGGTCTCTAGTTTTCAGAAATGCACAGGTTTGGTAGGTTTCCCTAGGTGGCAGCTGAGCTAGAGGCCAAAATCTACAGGTAGTCACTTTGCTAAAAACAGGTCTGTTTTCTGTGATGTGTCCACGTTGTGTTTTGGGGCATATCCTGTCGCGGGCGCTAGGCCTACCCACACAAGTGAGGTATCATTTTTATCTGGAGACTTGGGGGAACATAGAATAGCAAAACAAATGTTATTGCCCCTTGTTTTTCTCTACATTTTTCCCTTCCAAATGTAAGACAGTGTGTAAAAAAGACGTCTATTTGAGAAATGCCCTGTAATTCACATGCTAGTATGGGTACCCCGGAATTCAGAGATGTGCAAATAACCCCTGCTTCTCAACACCTTATCTTGTGCTCATTTTGGAAATACAAAGGTTTTCTTGATAGCTATTTTTTACTCTTTATATTTCAGCAAATGAATTGCTGTATACCCGGCATAGAATGAAAACCCACTGCAGGGTGCAGGTCATTTATTGGCTCTGGGTACCTAGAGTTCTTGATGAACCTACAAGCCCTATATATCCCCGTAACCGGAAGAGTCCAGCAGACGTAACGGTATATTGCTTTCGAAAATCTGACATTGCAGGAAAATGTTACAGAGTAAAACTTAGAGAAAAATTTATGTTTTTTTACCTCAATTTCAATATTTTTCTTTTTCAGTTGTTATTTTCTGTAGGAAACCCTTGTAGGATCTACACAAATTACCCCTTGCTGAATTCAGAATTTTGTCTACTTTTCAGAAATGTTGCGGTTTCTGGGATCCAGCGTTGGTTTCATGCCCATTTCTGTCACTGACTGGAAGGAGGCTGAAAGTACAAAAAATCGTAAAAATGGGGTATGTCCCAGTAAAATGCCAAAATTGTGTTGAAAAATTGGGTTTTCTGATTCAAGTCTGCCTGTTCCTGAAAGCTGGGAAGCTGGTGATTTTATCACCGCAAACCCTTTGTTGATGCCCTTTTCAGGGAAAAAAACACAAGCCTTCTTCTGCAGCCCATTCTTCCAATTTTTTTAAAAAAAACGAAATTTTCACTGTTTTTTGGCTAATTTCTTGGCCTCCTTCTGGGGAACCCACAAAGTCTGGGTACCTCTAGAATCCCTAGGATGTTGGAAAAAAAGGACGCAAATTTGGCGTGGGTAGCTTACGTGAACAAAATGTTATGAGGGCCTAAGCGCGAACTGCTCCAAATAGCCAAAAAAATGCTCAGCACAGGAGGGGGAAAAGGCCTGGCATCGAAGGGGTTAAAGAGGTAAAATCGGACTTATTAAAAGTACCATTAGTAAAATATTTTGAACAAATCGACTTTACCAATGAGTTGGGTTGGCAATAAACATTTTAAAAAGTCCAAGAATTCACTTTTTACTTGGTTCCTAGGCGGAGATACCTTTATTAACAATAATGATCTATCTCAACACTTTCCTACAAAACAGCTAATCATGCCACAGTAAAAATAGCTTTTATGGCTTTGTCACAGTAAGGACATGTTTAGCATTAAAATGTTACATGTACTACTTTGAAATACCATACCTGGCGGGTATTTAATACCTACTAAGGGGTAGTTTATTAAAACTTAAAAGTAGGGTTTAGACCTGTCATAAGGGGTTATTTTGATGTCAGATTTGAAGTTTTAAACCTACACAGAGAGTGTACATGGGTAGGCCTACAGTCATGTTTTATACTGTCACTCTAGTGATAATGAAATGTGTCCTGCAGTCCACTAGTGGCATTTAACAAACAGGCTCTGAGTACCCTTTGTAGCATATACTAGGGACTTAAGGTAAGATACGAGTGTTAGGGGTATGGGCAATTTCAACATGTTTCAGGTGTCAGAGCCCATGCACTTGGGCCTGGTTAGCAGAGTTCCACAGCCCACTGCCTAAAATTCAGCAAACAAATGTAGCATAAAATGGGGGTGGCCACACAAAAAGAGCTATTTTCCTACAGATATGAATTATTATATATTTAAAGAATCACTTATCTAGCTAAGAATAGATGTCATAAACATTGTTTTCAGCATTTCAGAAGTAAAAGCATGAAAATCACCAGCAAGGCATGCATGTAATATCATCATTAATGGTTAGGCTGTGGCAACAGACCAAGAGTAAGCAAATGATAACAGAAGAACAGAGCTGTTAGGGATAGTTAGTGTTAGAAGAAAAATCCAAAAACAACATTATTTCATCAAGATATACACACAACTAATCAATGTATCAAACAAACAAGCTTAAACTTCAATGAATAGCACTACCTTAAGGAAAAATAAAAACATTTTCTTTGAAAAAGTGGTAGCCCATGAAATCCACTTCAAATAACAAAGTACAGGGTCCACATGTGATTGCAACACAAACTTGATACATTTAAAAATGTATTGACTAACCACTTCCAGTTTAGTTTGAGTAGGTATTCCACAAAGCTATAACATCAATAAGAATGTTTTTCAGTGACTTTTGTTTCTTGTTTTATGATATACTGCATCCATTTGTTTCATATTCATATATTTAAACACTATGGCCAGATTTATGCTAAAGTGGCGCAGCGCCATGCTGCGTCACTTTTGAAACACAGGGGCGCACTGTATTTAGAGGAATATGGCACACCCCTGCGCCTTTCCTTGCACTGAGGCTAAACTAAGCTGCCTAGCGCCAATGCAGGCATCCTTGCACCATAGTGCAAGGGTGTCTGCATTGAGGGGACAGATTGTTTATGTGTAGGAAAGTGTCCCTTCCTGCACATAAACAAACTATAATGGTGATTTGGCACTTCTATGTGTGCTGCAAAATGCAGAACACATAGAAGTACCAAAGGGTCATTTTGAATGATTGTTTTTGTGCAGGAACGACACCTTCCTGCACGTAAACAATAGCCCATGGCATTTTGCTTCTTCTATGTGTGCTGCAGAATGCAGCACCCATAGAAGAAGCAAACAATGAGGAGGAATAAAAGCATTCTTCCTCATTTGTGGTGCTGCCTCTGGTTTATGACAACTCGTAAATCTGAGGCAGCATCAAAAGCAATGGGTGCTGCAGTGAAACGCCCACAGCAACACCCGTAGCATGCCCCTCTGACGCAGAACACTGCGTCAGAGGGGCCATATTTACAAGGAGGCTAACGCCACAAAAAAGTGTTGTTACACCTCCTTGAAAATATGGAACAGTGCTTAACGTCACCGGAATGTCACAAAAAGTGACACTCCGGTGGCACTAGGGGCTCTTAAATATGCTCTTATGTGTGACTAACTGTTGCTACACAAGATCCTAGCCTTTGACCATGTCATGTACTGCAGTGTGCATTGTTGTGGTTTGCTGAAGGGGTTGCACGTAACCTCAAGTGAAACCAACCTTTTACAAAGGGGTTTAGCTTACCAAATCCTACAGCACTCAACCTTTGGCAGGCCAGGTTAATATGTGAATAATCTGAGAGAAGAGAATGTGTATCACAGCCACAAGTACATCATCGACTGCCATATGAGTACAATTGAAGGTCATTTGCATCACAAACAAACATTGGAATGCCTATATGTTTTGTAAGTGAAAATGCTTGTTAAAGAATTGGCAATGTTGGGTGTGTGAAGCAATGGGTACTCTAAATAGCTTGCCACATGATGTTCCGCATGAGTTAAGAGGAACACAGTGACAGCAGGATTTGAGATTGTGGGTGGTGTGAGAGCGGAGTGTTTGTTGAAGCCGTGGGTGGTCTCTATTGGGTGCTCACTCTCTTTCGGGTGCTTTGCATTTGAATAGAGGTGAATGCCCAATGGTGGCATCAAGTCAGGCTGGAGGAATCAAAGTTGAACCTTTGGAATTGTGAGGGGGGCTTTAACTTGCTCATCGGTGGGTCCTCTACATGTGAAAGAACAGACTTTGTGGCAGCATCATATAAAGCTATGAGGGTTGTAGGAACAAAAAGGCTGCATTAGGGAAAATTATGGGAGCCGTGATTACCCCGCCTTTCGGTGGTCAGCATGTGAAATGAGTGGCCTGACAGCAGGATCATGTGAGGCTGTGAAAGGGTAAAGAAGCATGGGGGGAGAGCAGGAGTTCTGAATTGCTCACCAGTGAGTCATCACAATGTGAAATGAGTGGTCTGGTGGCTTCAACATAGGAGGCTGTGGCTGAGGCAGAAGGAGCAGAATATCAGGGGAGCTTGTGGAGCTTCACAATTGCCTGCTCTGGGCGTTTTGCCTATGGGAGTAACAACCCAGTGGCAAAATCAGATGAGGCTGAAGGAAGAGCAAGGAATCAGGGAGGTGGTGGAGGCTCTAAATTGCTCACTTCCAGGTTCTATACAAGTAGGAGAATCAGCCAACTGGAAGCATCCTGTGAGGCTACAAAAAGAGAGATACATGGACTGACCATATTAAGAGGCTGCAGGAGGGGGAGCAGGAGGCACTTTAAGGATGCAGGTGGGGAAGCAGATCCAAGCAGATGTTGGTGACCATTTCAGGATGCATAAGTGAAGGGCAGGAACCAATAGAGGCAACTGTGAAGGATGCAATAATTGAGGGGCAGCCAATTGAAGCAAGATCAAAATAACAAAGGACACCAACGGCTGAAAGGGTCTGACCTGAAGTCTTTCTATGTTTGTTGTAGGCTGTTGTAGGTTGGCCAGACCTGAATTCTAGCAGATTAGGAAAGATGTCTTCAGCCAGCCCTCAAAAGTCTTATTTCTTGTCTGACCCATCTTTTCTATGAGAAAATACTTCTTTTAATTTCATCTCATATCATGAGGGGTTTCATGGATCAGTTGTGGCCACTCATTGATTTCACAAACTCTAAAAATGTAACTGGGTATTGTCAGTTGCCACAAACATGTTGCGGAATACATCAAACTTAAGCATCTTGACCACAGAAATCAATTTTGTTTTCTGGTCTCATTTAAACTTGTTTGTTGTCTGTGTTGCCTGGTCATCTGATTTCAGCATCATAGATCCACATAATCCATATGCATGTACTTTAGAAAATTGACAGCATAATATGTCTTGCAGGATGCTGTATTTGTCCATGTATGTTTGTAGCAGAGGTGATTTTCTAATTTTTCTATTTTTATGTGGGAGAGCAGATAACCTTGTGGACAGCCCACACCTTCCACATCCTATTTGCTTGTTGTTGTAAGTGTGCATAATCTTTATATGTTGGTTTGTAATGAGTGTTTTACATGATTTGGTAATTTGTAAACAGGCTAATTCTGTCACTGTCCATTTTCTCTCGCTCTCTCGCTTTCATGTCCTCTTTGTTACAAATACACAAACAAACACACACACACACACTCTTGCTTTGTCTCTTGCTTAGTCTCTCTCTTACTTTCGTTTTAATTTTCACGCTCCCTCTCTCTCTCTCTCTTGTTGTCCACCACTCTCGTCTTTCTCGTAGTCATGTAAAGCTGAACTGTGGAGAAGAAAGTATAAAAAGTGTCCTGATAAAATAAATCCAGAGTATGATTACTGCGAGCCAGGTCATGATAGTGCAGAGTTAACCTTTAATATCCCTCAAGGGACCTTCAACCAACTCGTCTCTCAATAATATGGTACATCCACATGGATAGTGGATTTCCTTCTTTGGGAGGGGCACGCCAAATAAAATGAGGGTTGCCCAGTTTGTATTCCATCAGTGCATAGTGTGCACCCTCCCAATTTGTATTGTCGACCACTGAAGACTTTGCCCCATTGCACTGCAACACCCACTCTAATATGGTACTCTGGGTTCCTTCCCATCAGTGCTAATTTGGGGTGATTTTGACCCAGACCAAGGGAGAGAAAAAAAACAAAAAGGGGAAAGAAAGAGGAAGAGATGGACAGAAAAACAGTGTCAAAGAAAGAAAGCAGGGAAGGAAAAACTGTAAGTGTGGGATAATGGGGTAAGGGGTTTCTGGAGGTGGATGAAAGAGATATGAAATGGAATCAAGACTATGCAGCCTTGGTTTTCAGGAAAGCTGACATTTGGCATCATCGGCTGTGGGCTTCTGGGAATTCTTCAGTACCGGCCCTTATTATTTTACAAATGAAGCACTAATCCCCATAATGTATTTCTCAACAGATATCGTGAAAAATACGTTGTATTTAACCTATTACTCAATTTTATTATACTGCGATAACATTAGATCTTTGTGGCTACATGCAAAGTGTATGAAATATAATGGTTCTAAACATAGACATGCGAAGCTGAATCTTTTTCCATTAATATGGCCATCGAGAGACGACCATTTCTCATGTTATGTTTTGTAAAAATAGAATAGTGTAGATGATTTCCGAACAGAAAAAATGGAACTTAGGTAACCGTTGTTCCTAACTGATGCATATGTAGGATTGTTTTGGGATACAAATGAGCAATGTTCCATGTGTAAATCAGAAACACACCAGTATTCATTGACTCCACTTACAGCTTTCCAAAAGACATGTAATCGGCCACATACTTCGTATCGCAAGGAAAAACATCTCTAAATAGTTTGTTTCAATAAAATGGTATATACAAATTCTGACACGACATTCTCACTATAGCCACTATTAAGTGCTTAATGGATGTATAGATTTGAAATGGAAACAAACGCGCAGGGGCTTCCAGTAGGGCTCAATCAAATATTGCATCAATCAACGTTCCTACATTTCTATGAATTAGCGTTCAATATCATTGTAACCATATAGGTATGGTTCAAAGTATACTACTGATTTGAAGATACACTGGTTTAATATATTCAACAATATTGTCAGCTCCATGGACATCATTTGCGAGGCACATTGATTTTCAAAGAATTTCATTTTTAATGCTAAGCATATTACTCCTTACCTTCAACTGAGTAAAAACTACAATGTTGTTGGCCCTGTCTAGAGACACTGATGACAGGGTAACAAGTGTGAGGCATCAGTTGCCAATTCTGAAATCTAAAACATATTTTCTGACTTAAACGAACAGAACGTGCCAATTCATTGTCTGGCACGCCAATGACTATTATTTCAACGCTGTACTATGAAAAAAGTATTTCATGATTAAAATAATTAGCATTCGGCTACCTATTCCCTAAAAGATATGCAAGGTAAGAACATTATTTTTGAGTATTAATTGTCTTAAGTATAGCTTTATAAACACACAGTTTAAATACATTTATTTAGTAAATCAGTGTATTCTTTCAAACTCTAAAATGAACATTTCTGAAACAAGAATAGTTACAGCAGAGAGCTGATAGCGCGCTCAACGTTGCACTTTGCAAACTAAAACACATTTTATATATATATATTTATATATATATATATCCGTGGTGAACTATGTAAAATCTGTTAATACTAAAATAGAATGCACAGAGTTTAGCACTATACCCCGCTTTGCAAACCTACGGTTTAGAATTGCTGTTCCACGTTCTAAAATCCTTCTGCTTCTGACGCCTCATCAGCCTGTTCTCCGCCACGGGATGAACACTCACAAACGAAAGACCGAAACGAAAAGGCTATAAAGCAATCCGCCCCTTCGGACTCGTTGGGCAGTTCGTGCTTCTCAGAGTCACACGCTCACACACGTGCGTAAACAACTGGCTATCCAGCTTACTTTTTTACTTGGTTTGCTCTGGGGCCGTGGTCGGCAGGATTATTTCCAGGAGAGAGGTACTCCACACTGACTGGAAAAATGATTTCATTGGTTATGTTTCATCAAAAAAATGTCCCCGTTTTATAATGCAGTCTTTCACAAATAAACATCTCTGTTTCCTCCCTACGCACACCAGTTCCTCTCAAGTGTGTATTTAAAAACGGTAAATGTAGGCAAAATCTGGAAATAGTATCTAACAAAATCTGGTGAATAAACACTAAGGGCCTCATTCTGACCTTGGCGGGCGGCCAAAGTACCGCCGTCAGAATACCGCTGTGCGGTCAAAAGACCGCCGCGGTAATTCTGAGTTTCCCGCTGGGCTGGCGGGCGACCGCCAGAAGGCCGCCCGCCAGCCCAGCGGGAAACCCCCTTCCATGAGGATGCCGGCTCCGAATGCCGGCGGAGTGGAAAGGGTGCGACGGGTGCAGTTGCACCCGTCGCGATTTTCAGTGTCTGCTATGCAGACACTGAAAATCTTGGTGGGGCCCTGTTAGGGGGCCCCTGCAGTGCCCATGCCATTGGCATGGGCCCTGCATGGGCCCCCAGGGGCCCCACGACACCCGTTACCGCCAACCAGGTTCTGGCGGTCAAAGCCGCCAGACCAGGCTGGCGGTAAGGGGGTCGGAATCCCCATGGCGGCGCTGCCTGCAGCGCCGCCATGGAGGATTCCTCAGGCCAGGGGAAAACCGGCAGGAAACTGCCGGTTTCCCTTTTCTGACCGCGGCTTTACCGCCGCGGTAAGAATTGGCCTGGATGCACCGCCAGCCTGTTGGCGGTGCATCCGCGGTCCCCGGCCCTGGCGGTCCATGACCGCCAGGGTCGTAATGACCCCCTAAGTTTTCTAGGTATTCACAAACGCTTTTTAATGTGTGTTATTTTCCAATAAATTAAACACAAGTTCCACATAAATGCACCGATAATAAATGTTAATCTTAAATCGAACTAGTCTCATACATTTAAGTATTACGTCACACAGTTGGACTAAAGTATGGAATAATGATCATGATTTCTACAGGTTATTGCACAGTCTTTATTAAATATATTCAAATTTGTAGAGCTCTATTACAAACTGATATCAAAATGAAGGGCAGTCCATCGCTCAGGCACGGGTGAGGGGCTTCGCAATAATCATATGAAAAAATGCCAACTGGATTATTAAAAAATAAACATTTCGTACATAGGGGAGATGGAACTATAGTTGAAACTTAATATGGACAAATAATAGACGAGCCAAAACCAATCGAAGAGACAGTATTGTTTGTTAGGCGCTTATTACCCCAACGTAGGGCTCTATGTGCTTATCCACATGAATAGCAAGCTTCACCATTGTAGGTGTGTGTTTAGGACAGTGCTGTTTTTGTTTTGAGCCTATATGGGAAGTGGTCTCATGTCTTATGTGATGACCACCAGGGTGGGGTTATCACCAATATGATGGGCGAGGGTATGTGAGAGACAGATATGCAAATTATAATAATAATAATGTCAAACTAGCTTATTCATCATGGCAGTTGAATGCTGTGGATGTAAGCCAAAAATAGGATAATCAGATATGGCCCAGTAATCCGTATAGTGTCATGTGCCAGTCAGATATGCTTTTAAATGAGGAAAAGTATACCACAAGGGCAGGAATGGGAACTGGTGACAAAAGCAGAAGCCATGCATCGTTTTTATTTATTTCGTACTGTCTAATGTTGTACAAATACAAACCACGAACGAGGAATGACATGGAAGAGCAAGTAAGGCGTGCAGCCTGAGCAGACAATATACTTCAAAAGGTCCATGCTCCATTTACTCCTTCTAGGCCAAAGGAAAGACAACATTTTGACAGAGGTTTGTGCTCCACGTCACTCCCAGGCTCTCAAAGGTGGACAAGCACCAATCTGGCAAGCTCTAGTAGTGTTGTATCTTAGACACAGCTAGAGAGGCATCTTGCAAATTTGAGGGTGAGAGACCAAGTACCTGGTAGGTTTCTGTCCTGAGAGTGCAAGAGTAAATCAGCTTGCCTTCTATTATCCTGTCCTCACCATTCCATGCACTCACAATATTTTTCATGGATTCAGGGACAGTTGTACTTTCCAAGTTACATAATGAGGCATCCTCCTAATTTTCTAGAATTTCCTCACAGACCAACATCCCCTTTCATTATTACTAGTGAATGGCATTCCATGGTAAAAAAAAGAGACAATGTAGTGAAAGGAGACTTTCCCTGCTCACATTGTTGCAGCTACAAGAGCAGCATGCCATCGATTTGAAAGTTCTAAGTTTGCTCAATCTCAGCCCAGCTCTTCTCTCAACTGTGAACCTTTTGACTAACACTTTTTATACAAAGATGTTTTATGGCTTGGGCAAAGCGGATCTCAGACTTTCAAGGGGGCCCCTGACAGAGCCAGCACTGTTCTGCAGAGCTTTGCCCTAATGAACTTGAATCATTCTTCAACAGATACCGTTTCCCTTTAATTTATTTTTAATGTGGGTGATGTGTGAGAGTCTATTACAAACATTATGGCCCATATTTATACTTTTTGACGCAAAACTGCGCCAACGCAGTTTTGCGTCAAAAAAATTAGCGCCGGCTAACGCCATTCTGAAGCGCCATGCGGGCGCCGTATTTATTGAATGACGTTAGCCGGCGTTAGCCGCCGGCACCGTCTGGCGTGCGTTAAAAAAAACCACGTACACCAGGCAGCGCCGGCATAGGGGGATATGGGGCTTGGGCGTCAAGAAATGGGGCAAGTCAGGTTGAGGCAATTTTTGCGCCTCAACCCGATTTGCGCCATTTTTTTTCACTCCCAACCCCCATAGAAATGACTCCTGTCTTAGCAAAGACAGGAGTCATGCCCCCTTGCCCAATGGCCATGCCCAGGGGACTTCTGTCCCCTGGGCATGGTCATTGGGCATAGTGGCATGTAGGGGGGCACAAATCAGGCCCCCCTATGCCACAAAAAAAATAAAAATAAAAACTTACCTGAACTTACCTTAATGTCCCTGGGATGGGTCCCTCCAGCCTTGGGTGTCCTCCTGGGGTGGGCAAGGGTGACAGGGGGTGTCCCTGGGGGCATGGGAGGGCACCTCTGGGCTCCTTCAGAGCCCACAGGTCCCTTAACGCCTGCCTTTTGCAGGTGCTAAAAAATGGCGCAAAAGCGGCCGTACGTCATTTTTTTGGACCCGCCCACTCCCGGGCGTGATTTTTGCCCGGGAGTATAAATCCGACACACATGCCTCGGAGTCGATTTTTTAGACGGGAACGCCTACCTTGCATATAATTAACGCAAAGTAGGTGTCCACGCTAAAAAATTACGCTAACTCCATGGACTTTGGCGCTAGACGCGTCTAACGCCAAAGTATAAATATGGAGTTAGTTTTGCGTCAAAATTGCGTCAAAAAAACGACGCAATTCCGGCTCAAACGGAGTATAAATATGCCCCTATGTCAAGAAATGTCGTGTTTATGTTTCATCCATTTCTGAAAAAAGTTTCTTTTAGATCGTAGAGGACCTCACATATGAGAAATGAGAGATTGTCACTGAGATTATTTACAATAAAGTTAGTGAACTGCTGCTGTTACAATATTGAAAATATGTCACCATACATTAAAATGTAAACACATTTAGAATCTAGATCAGTGTGCCTGTGCACTGTCCGAGACCTGGCCAAAGATGTCATGAAAGAGCTGCAGTTAGATGATAGATTCAAAACTGTTTTAAAGGGGGTCCCCCAAACTTCGTTTAGCATAGAGTGCCAATAACCTTTAAGATGCCCCTGTTTTTATATATGCCTCCATAAATTAACTTCCCTTTCAAACTTCTTTGTCTGGTCTCTTGCCACTCAACTGCCCAGTAACTGCTCTCAACTCTAGCCAAAGGCCTTTGAACTAAAACAATATTAGCCGTTACAGGCCTCGTTATGAGTTTGGCAGTCAGACCCCCAGAGCACCATGTTGGCAGTCCTAAAAAGACCACCATGTTGGTGGTCTTCCAGACCGCCCTATTACGAGTTACACAGGCAGGACTGCTGACCGTCAACCAAAAAGGGCAGTCCGCCAGCAGCCTGGAGGCCTGGAAATAGGCAGTCGGACATCTGGCACCATCAACAGCGTGACTAACCACTGACCTTATTACAAGCACACAGTCACCATGGCGGTCAGCCAATGGTGGTCTGAACCACAGTGTTCCGCAGTCGCCAAATGTTAGAAATGGGGTCTTAGGTTGACAGTCAGGTTACCCCCTGTTCAAGCAAGCACCCTCACTCTAGTCAGGGTAAAAGAGAATCACCCTCATCTAACCCCTGCTTACCCCCTTGGTAGCTTGGCAGAGCAGTAGGCTTAACTTCAGAGTGCTAGGTGTAAAATATTTGTACCAACACATACAGTAACTTAATGAAAACACTACAAAATGACACAAAAAAGGTTTAGAAAAATTGAAAATATTTATCTAAACAAAACAAGACCAAAACGACAAAAATACACTATACACAAGTCAAGTTATCAATTAAAAAGCAAAAAGAGTCTTTATATAGTTTAAAACACACACTAACACTGTTAGTGTGAAAAAGTACCTTGGGTGCGTCAAAAATAACCCTGAACAGGCAAGTGTGCGTCAAAAAGGGCTTGCGATGTGTCGATTTCACTCATGAGCGAGACCTTGAGTCATTTCTCCTTTCGTTGGGTCTGGCGCGTCGTTTCTTCTCTCCACAGGACAGCGATGTGTCAATCCGGTCAGAACTCTCGGGTCCGGGCAGGCCTTGCGTTGTTTTTACACGCCCAGCGGTACTTGCGTCAAAAATCCAGCCGCATGTTGATTCAAAAACCACGCAGCGCGGGTTTCGATCTCCCAGCCTCAATCAGCGATGCTGCACGTCATTTCTCCTGCTCCGTGTGTTGATTCTTCGGTCACGTTTCTGACGAGCATCGATTTTCAGCCACGGAGCCGGTAGCGCGTCGTTTCTTCAGCCGCAGATCGGAGTTGCGTCGATCTTTTCCCTGCATGGCGCTCTGTGCGTGCATTTCCTCCTCTTAGGCTGCCAGCTTCTCCTTTCAGGGTCCCAGGAACTGAATGGGCACCACAGGGCAGAGTAGGAGTCTCTCCAGAGACTCCAGGTGCTGGCAGAGAGAAGTCTTTGCTGTCCCTGAGACTTCAAACAACAGGAGGCAATCTCTAAATCAAGTCCTTGGAGATTTCTTCTCAAGATGGCAGGCACACAAAGTCCAGTCTTTGTCCTCTTTCTCTGGCAGAAGCAGAAACTGCAGGGTAGCTCCACAAAGCACAGCCACAGGCAGGGCAGCTCTTTTTCCTCAGCTCTTCAGCTCTTCTCCAGGCAGAGGTTCCTCTTGGTTTCCAGAAGTGTTCTAAAGTCTGTGGTTCTGGGTGCCCTTCTTATACCCAATTTCTCCTTTGAAGTAGGCCTACTTCAAAGTAAAGTCTCTTTTGAATTTGGAATCTTGCCTTGCCCAGGCTAGGCGCCAGACACTCACCAGGGAGTTGGAGACTGCATTGTGTGAGGACAGACACAGCCCTTTCATGTGTAAGTGACCACTCCTCCCCTCCCTCCTAGCACAGATGGCTCATCAGGAAATGCAGACTACACCCCAGCTCCTTTTGTGTCACTGTCTAGTGTGAGGTGCAACCAGCCCAACTGTCAAACTGATCAAGACAGGGAATCCACAAACAGGCAGAGTCACAGAAATGGTATAAGCAAGAAAAGGCTCACTTTCTAAAAGTGGCATTTTCAAACACACAATCTTCAACTTTACTAAAAGATGTATTTTTAAATTGTGAACTCATAGAGCCCAAACTTCACATGTCCATCCGCTCCCAAAGGGAATCTACACTTTAATCAGATTTAAAGGTAGCCCCCATGTTAATCTATGAGAGGGACAGGTCTTGCAACAGTGAAAAACAAAGTTAGCAATATTTCACTGTCAGGACATATAAAACACATTACTATATGTCCTACCTTAACCATGTGCCTTACATGTAAGAAAAGGGAAAGTTTAGGCCTAGCAAGTGGGTACACTTGCCAAGTCGAGCTTACAGTTAAAACTGCACACACAGACACTGAAGTGGCAGGTCTGAGACATGATTACAGATCTACTCCTGTGGGTGGCACAACCAGTGCTGCAGGCCCACTAGTAGCATTTGATTTACAGGCCCTGGCACCTCTAGTCCACTTTACTAGGAACTTACTAGTAAACCAAATATGCCAATCATGGATAAGCCAATTACCTACACATTTTGTAAAGGAGCACTTGCACTTTAGCACTGGTTAGCAATGGTAAAGTGCCCAGAGTAACAAAAACAGCGAAATCAGAGTCCAGCACACATCAACAACCTGGGGAACAGAGGCAAAAAATTAAGGGAGACCACGCAAAGGATGAAAAGTCTAACACGTGTCCCCCCCAGCTGAAAGTGGGGAGCAACTACTCAACCTCATGGGAGTTCTCATCACTAAGGGGGAAGAACCTGGACAGACCATCAGCACTGGCGTGTTCTGTACCATAACGGTGTTCCACTGTAAAGTTCATCCCTGTAGGGAAATGGACCACCTCAACAGTTTTGGATTCTCACCCCTCATCTGCATTAACCATCTGAGGGGGCTGTAGTCGGTCTGAACTCGGAAGTGAGTCCCAAACAAGTAGGGTCTTAGCTTGTCAGTGCCCAGACCACAGCAAACGCTTCAGGTTCTATGGTACTCCACCTACGTTCCCTGGGTAGTAACCTCCTGCTAATGAAGGCTATGGGTTGATCTAGGCCCTCTTCATTAAGTTGTGAGAGTACTGCTCCAATACCATGCTCTGAGGTATCTGTTTGCACAACAAACTCCTTGGAGTAGTCAGGTGCCTTCAGCACAGGTGCTGTGCACATGGCAGACTTCAGGGCATCAAAAGCGTTCTGGCAAGCCTCTGTCCAGATCACTTTCCTGGGTTGCTTCTTCGAGGTCAACTCAGTTAAGGGGGTAATAATCGTACTATACCCCTTAACAAACCTCCTGTAGTATCCTGTGAGACTTAAAAAGGCTCTCACTTAAGTCTGGGTCTTGGGAGGTTCCCAAGCCAGAATTGTATCAATCTTAGGCTATAGGGGTGCCACCTGGCCACTCCCCACCTGGTGTTCTAAGTACACCACAGAACCCTGCCCTATTTGGCACTTGCTCACCTTAATAGTGAGGCCTGCCTTCAACAGGGCCTCTAACACTCTCCTGAGGTGTTGCAGGTGTTCCTCCCATGTGGAACGAAACACAGCAATATCACCCAGGTAGGTGGCACTGAACTCATCCAGCCCAGCCAACACCTGGTTGACCAGCCTCTGAAAGGTGGCAGAGGCATTCTTCATCCCAAATGGCATCACCTTAAATTGAATGTGTCCATCTGAGGTAGAGAATGCTGAACTCTCCTTGGCCCCCTGAGTTAAGGCAATCTGCCAGTACCCAGATGTTAAATCAAACGTACTGAGGTATTTGGCAGCTCCCAACCGGTCAATGAGCTCATCAGCTCAGGGGATGGGGTGTGCGTCAGTCTTGCTGACCGCATTAAGTCCCCGGTAGTCCACACAGAACCTGAGTTCTGGAGTGGCACCAGGTGCAGCATCTTTTGGGACCAATACCACTGGGCTGGCCCAAGGACTGCTGGAGTGCTCAATAACCCCTAGGGTAAGCATTTTGTATACCTCATCCTTAATGCATGCCCTGACCCTGTCATTCACCCTGTAAACCTTCTGTTTAATAGGTGTACTGTCCCCAGTGTCCACATCATGTGTGCACAAGTGTGTGACTCCTGGGATCAGGAAAACAGTGAGGAAACCTGTCCCAACACATGGCAACAGTCACCTTGCTGCTCCTCAGTCAGGGAGGGGGAGAGGATCACTCCCTCCACTGACCCATCTTTTTCTCCTGCAGACAGGAGGTCAGGAAGAGGCTCGCTCTCCTGCTCTACCCCATCATCTGTCGCAAGGAGCATTGACAGCTCAGTCTGCTCAAAGTGTGCCTTGAGGCGGTTGACATGCAGGACCCTTAAAAGGTTCCTTGGAGACCGCAATTCCACCAGGTAGGTGACTTTGCGCTTGCGCTCCACCACCTCAAATGGCCCAATCCACTTATCTTGGAGCGCCCTAGGCTCCACTAGCGCCATCACCCACACTTTCGGACCAGGTTGAAACTCGGCCAGAGTGGCATTCCGGTCATACCACCATTTCATATCTTCCTGGCTTGCTTCCAGGTTCTCCTGAGCAAGACTCCTGAAGCGGGCAGTCTGGTTTCTTAAAGCCAGCATGTAGCTAAATACATCCTGGGGTGGTTTACCTGGAGCTTTCTCCAAAGCTTCCTTCACCAGACTCAAAGTTCCCCTCACAGGGTGGCCATAGATGAGCTCAAAGGGGCTAAAGCCAAGTCCCTTTTGAGGCACCTCCCTGTAAGCGAACCGGAGACATGGCAAGAGGACATCCCACTTTCGCCTCAAGGCCTCTGGCAGGCCCATGATCATGCCTTTCAAGGTGCAGTTGAATCTCTCAACCAGACCATTACCTTGGGGTGGTAAGGGGTGGTGAACTTGTAGGTTACCCCACACACCTTCCACAGAGACTTCATATACGTAGATATGAAGTTGGTACCCCTATCAGACACCACTTCCTTGGGGAACCCGATGCAGGTAAAAACTCCAATCAAGGCACGGCCCACCACAGGGGCAGTGACAGTCCTTAGAGGAATGGCTTCTGGATGCCGGGTGGCATGGTCCACCAAGACCAGGATGAACCTGTTGCCCATAACTGTCTTGGGATCCAGAGGCCCCACAATGTCAATACCTACCCTTTCAAAGGGGGCACTAACTACAGGAAAAGGTTGGAGGGGCACCTTACATTTCCCCCCACTCTTGCCATTTGCCTGACAAGTTTGGCAAGACCTGCAGTAGGTATCAGAGTGCTTTCGCATTTGGGGCCAATTAAAGTGGGTGACAGGCCTGTCAAAGGTCTTGCCCTGCCCCAAGTGTCCAGCTAAAGGCACACCATGAGCTAGACCCAGTAGGAAGCCCCTAAAGCACTGGGGTACCACCAGCACACGGGCTGACCCAGTCTCAGGAACCTTAGGCTCGTTATACAGGAGGTCATCCTCCCAGTAGATTAGGTGTGATCCTGGCTCCTCACCAGCACCTGGACTGCAGCCTGCTGCCACAGCCCCTCTAGAGTAGGGCATACCTTCTGTGCCTCACAGGATGCTTCTCTGGTGGGCCCCCCTTCCTGCTGCCACTGCGACAGCTCAGGGACCTCCCCCAATTCAGCCATCTGTTCCCCTATAGGCTCCGGGAGTCATCCTCAGACTCTGCCTCATCCTGGAACTTGGGAACTCCAGGGGCCGGTTTCCCACACCCCCTGCCCTTCCTCTTTTTGGCAGTCCCCTGGGCCACTGTTTCAGACTCCAGGGGCTCTTGACCACCCTGATGGGCTGCCATTGACTGGTTGAATACGCATACCCACCCAGGCAGACCCAACATCTCCAAGTGAGACCTGTGTTCCACCTCCTTCCAAGGGTAATCCTCCAGGTCATTGCCTAGCAAAAAATCAACAGGCATGGTTGGACTCACAGCTACTTTCAAGGAACCTGAGACCCCCCCATTCACAGGGAACCTGCGCCACTCTGCACAGGCGCTCTGAGTTGTCCACTGCAACTACTTGGTGAAGTACCCAGGGATCTATCTACTCTTCAGACACCAGCTGACTCCTCACTGTAGTCACACTGGCTCCTCTGTCTCTCAGTGCCCTCACCCTCTGTCCATTTATGGTCACCCACTGCCTGTACGTATTAGTGTTTTCAGGCACTAGGGTTCTCTGGACCATCTCACTGTCCCCTAGTGAAACAAGGGTCATTTCAGCTGGTTCCCACCCACCTGAAACCAACTCCTCCCCAACTGCTACACTGGCCAAACCCTGGGACAGTGCACCAGTGGGTGCTGGTGTACTTTTGGGGCATTTGGGGTCCCCCCTCACATGACCCACCTGGTCACATGCATAGCACTTATGTGGGGGACCACCTGCCACTGGCTTCCATTTGGAGAACCATGGCTTCTTCTCATTGGGGGGTTGGGAATCCTTCCCCTGGGAACCAGTTTGGAGCCCTTTAGAGAACTCCCCCTGTTCACCCTTACCCCCCCTTTCTTCTGAAAGGGACCCTTCCCACCCTTGGCGTGGTCTCCCCCATACCTCTTCTGGACCCTGGTGCTCTCCAAGCGGTCCGCTTCCTGCGCAAGCTTCCTGGGTTCAGTCAGCTTGCTGTCAATCAGGTGCTGGCACAGCTCTGGAAAACATAAACTGTACAAGTGTTCCCAAGCAATCAGATTGTAAAGCCCCTCATACGTAGTTACCTTACTGCCCTTAACCCAACCATCCAGTGAGCTGCAAAAAGAATCTACACATTCTAGCCATTTTTGGGATTCCTTTTTCTTGTAGGATCTAAACTTATCCTTATACTGCTCAGGGGTGAGACCATACCTTGTGAGTAGGGCATCCTTCAGGATAGTGTAGCTGAGATTCTGAGCATCCCCTAAGGCTATCAGTATATCCCTCCGCTCTACCTCAAAGTGCTTCCACAGACCCGCCCCCCAATGAGCTTCAGGGACCAGATTCATGTGCAGTGCAGACTCATACCCCTTGAACCACAAGTATATGTCATCCTCCCTCTTGTAATCCTTCACAAGATCCTTTAGTATGTGTACTCTTCTTTCAGGCTGCACTGTAGTAATGCTGCCACCATCTCTACTAGACTGGCTCCTCTGATCTAACTCCTTTAAGTTAAGCTCATGAGCCAGCTGCATCTTTTTTTCCTCAAGGACTGCTCTTCTCTCCTCTTTCTCCCTCTCCCTTTCCAACTCCATCTTTAGACTGAGCTTTTTCAGCTCCAATTAGTACTCCCTCTCTCCCTGTCTGTCCTGTAACTCTTCAGGAGTCAGACCCTTGGAGGACACACTGCTACCTGCCCTAGAGACTCTCCCTGGTTATAACAGGTCCACCCACTATACCATTGTGAATAGATTGCCCCTCTCCCTCCTCTTCCTCCTCATCCTCTGTGTGCTCCTCAGCTTCTGTGGCTGTCACCCAGGCCCTCAGCACCTTTTGCAGCTCCTCCTTCTTGGATGAGCTCTTAATGGGACAGTCAAAACGTTTACAAAACTGCTTCAACTGAGCCTTTGTATAGCTCTCTAATTTCTCTAGGTCAAAAGTAGCTTCAACTGATGCATCTCCAGATCGAGACATGAAGAGAGGTGTTAAGTGCAAAGTTCCAAATGCAGAAAAACAAGTTCCCAAAGGAAGTTCAAGAAAAGTCAATCAAGGGATCAGCAAAAATGGAAGTAGAACAAAAACAGTACCAAAGAGAAAAATCTAAAATCAAAAGACAAGTAGTATGTAGTCACATAGTGGTCTGAAATCAAAACAGTAGTGTACACTTAATCACTGTATGTCAAGTACAAATACAAGTCCAAATCCCAACCGCTGATCACCAAAGTTAGAAATGGGGTCTTAGGTTGACAGTCAGGTTACCCCCTGTTCAAGCAAGGACCCTCACTCTAGTCAGGGTAAAAGAGAATCACCCTCAGCTAACCCCTGCTTACCCCCTTGGTAGCTTAGCAGAGCAGTAGGCTTAACTTCAGAGTGCTAGGTGTAAAGTATTTGTACCAACACACACAGTAACGTAATGAAAACACTACAAAATGACACAACACAGGTTTAGAAAAATAGAAAATATTTATCTAAACAAAACAAGACCAAAACGACAAAAATACACAATACACAAGTCAAGTTATCAATTGAAAAGCGTCTTTATATAGTTTAAAACACACACTAACACTGTTAGTGTGAAAAAGTACCTTGGGTGTGTCAAAAATATCCCTGCACGGGCGAGTGTGCATCAAAAAGGGTTTGTGATGGGTCAATTTTACTCATGAGCAAGACCTTGCGTCGTTTCTCCTTTCATCGGGTTGGGCGCGTCATTTCTTCTCTTAACAGGACAGCGATGTGTCGATCCGGTCAGCACTCTTGGGTCCGGGCAGGCCTTGCATTGTTTTTACACGTCCAGCAGTACTTGTGTCGGAAATCCAGCCACATGATGATTCAAAAACCACACAGTGTGGGTTTCGATCTCCCAGCCTCCGTCAGCGCTGCTGCGCGTCGTTTCTCCTGCTTCGTGCGTTGATTCTTCGGTCGCGTTTCCGGCGAGCATTGATTTTCAGCCACGGAGCCGGCGGCGCGTAGTTTCTTCAGCCGCAGATCAGAGTTGCGTCAATCTTTTCCCCGCACAGCACTCTGTGCGTGAATTTCCTCCTCTTAGGCTGCCAGCTTCTCCTTTCAGGGTCCCAGGAACTGGATGTGCACCACAGGGCTGAGTAGGAGTCTCTCCAGAGACTCCAGGTGCTGGCAGAGAGAAGTCTTTTCTGTCCCTGAGACTTCAAACAACAGGAGGCAAGCTTTAAATTAAGCCCTTGGAGATTTCTTCTCAAAATGACAGACACACAAAGTCCAGTCTTTGCCCTCTTACTCTGGCAGAAGCAGCAACTGCAGGATAGCTCCACCAAGCACAGCCACAAGCAGGGCAGCTCTTCTTCCTCAGCTCTTCAGCTCTTCTCCAGGCAGAGGTTCCTCTTGGTTTACAGAAGTGTTCTAAAGTCTGTGGTTTTGGGTGCCCTTCTTATACCCAATTTCTCCTTTGAAGTAGGCCTACTTCAAAGTAAAGTCGCTTTTGAATGTGGAACCCTGCCTTCCCCAGGCCAGGCCCCAGACACTCACCAAAGGGTTGGAGACTGCATTGTGTGAGGACAGGCACAGCCCTTTCAGGTGTAAGTGACCACTTCTCCCCTCCCTCCTAGCACAGATGGCTCATCAGGAAATGCAGACTACACCCCAGCTCCTTTTGTGTCACTGTCTAGAGTGAGGTGCAACCAGTCCAACTGTCAAACTGACCCAGACAGGGAATCCACAAACAGACAGAGTCACAGAAATGGAATAAGCAAGAAAATGCTCACTTTCTAAAAGTGGCATTTTCAAACACACAATCTTAAAAACAACTTTACTAAAAGATGTATTTTTAAATTGTGAGCTCAGAGACCCCAAACTCCACATGTCCATCCGCTCCCAACGGGAATCTACACTTTAATCAGATGTAAAGGTAGCCCCCATGTTAACCTATGAGAGGGACAGGCCTTGCAACAGTGAAAAACAAATTTAGCAATGTTTCACTATCAGGACATATAAAACACATTATTATATGTCCTACCTTAACTATACACTGCACCCTGCCCTTGGGGCTACCTAGGGCCTACCTTAGGGGTGCCTTACATGTAAGAAAAGGTAAGGTTTGGGCCAGGCAAATGGGTACCATTGCTAAGTCGAATTTACAGTTAAAACTGCACACACAGGGCCAGATGTAGCAAAGGTTTGTGAGTCGCAAATGGCCCGAATCGCTATTTGCGACTGCGCAAAATCGGAAATGGGATGCAAAAATCCAATTTCCGACTCGCAAAAAGCGATGCGAGCCGTTACCTACTCGCAAAATGTGCGACCCCATTTTGCGACCCACAAATAGGAAGTCACAATTTGCGAGTCGCAAACCATATGCAATTGCAACTCGCAAATTGCGACTAGTCGCAAAAAGCCCAGTTTGCATGTCCCATTTACCACTAACTCAGAGCAGGTGGTAATCATTACCAAAGTATGAAAGGAGACACAGAAGGCATCTGGGTTACTCAAGATGGCGGAGATATACCTGATAGCAGTGAGGAGGAGAGTCCACGCAGCCCAGCAGAGGAGGAGGAGGAGCCAGAGACAGGAGAAGATTTACAAAACAAGGCAGACTCTTTTTCAGCAAACTGAGGAGGAGATCTACGACAAATAACGACTTAGCAGCGCAGCTATACTTGAATTAATTGAATTACTCAAACCACAGCTAGAACGCCAGACTCTGCGCGGCTGCGCCATCCCTACGCATGTGCAAGTGCTATGCTCACTGCACCTCTTGGCCTCGGGGAGCTATCAGGGGGTCATTGCTGTGGCAGGTGGGGTATCTCAAAGTGCACTATCAAAGTTCCTCAGGGCATTCCAAGATGCCTTACTCACACACATGTCTCACTTCATATACCTACCCAGGAATGAGGCAGAAATTAACAGAAAGTGTACCCATTCACTCAATATATCAGGTTGTTTGTGACGCCCATTATGTCATCACTGACATTGTCGCAAAATTTCCAGGCAGTACCCTTGACTCCTACATTTTTAGGCACAGTGGGATACACCAACGCTTGGAACGTGGGGAGTTTGGAGACGGATACCTCCTAGGTAGAGCTGCATACACCTTGTAGACATACACACAGATCAATGTGCACACCAACCAGGACTTTCTAACAGTGTACTGTTTGTGCCCAACAGGTGACAGTGCATATGCGCTATGGATAATGACTCCGTTCTTAACACCCAGCAATGAATGCGAGAGGCGATACAACAGTGCACATAAGAGGACCAGGAACCTGATTGAACGCACCTTCGGATTGCTGAAAGCAAGGTTTAGATGCCTCCACCGCAGTGGAGGTGCCCTCCAGTATACCCCCATTACAGCATTCAAAATTGTTGTTGCATGCGCCATCCTGCACAATATTGCCACCCGATGTGGGCTACCTCTCTCCCCTGCAGACCCAGATTCCGAGGATGAAGAGCAGGAGCAACCACATCGCCATCATGGGGATCGGAGCATCGCAAATCAAGGCAGACTGAGACGGGAACACATCGCAACACAATACTTTGGAAGGTACGTGTCAACTTCAACCATACTCACCTACTGACCAAAAACTCCATTTGTTAAGTGGAACAAAAAAACTATTTAATATGTGCAGAAATTGAACTATTTACAATGACAAACTGTTCAGGGACTTAAAAAAGCCAACCATGCATGGGGCACATTGCCGTCATGTGCCCCAACATCAGGGACAGGGTTTAGTCTATGACCTACGGCGGCCTCTGCCAGCCTCTCTGGTCCCAGGTTGTTCTGCAGTGCTCTGCCTGGTACTCCCACTCCGGAGCACCCTAGTGTCACCAGCAGAGACACTGCTCACAGTGGAGTCCTCTTCGCTGTCCTGGGGGGTGTCCCCAGTACCCCTGGACACATGCCGTGCCTCCATTAGATCGATCACATGGGTGATCCGGCCCAGGCCTCTTGCCACATCCCCTGCAAAGTGGCCCATTTCCACTTGGAGGCCGACTGTCCTTCTTGACAGGCCAGTGGTGTTGACTGCCAGTCTGCCAATTGATGAGGCCATCCTGTCCAGCCTCTGGAGCAGCTGGCGGTCCCTGCGCTGCCCACCCTCGCTCTGTGACAGTAGTCCAGCCACCAGTTCCCGCATGGACAGGGCTAGGTCCCCAGTGTTTGTGCCTATGACGTCCAATTGTGCATGGAGCTGCTGCATGCTGGTCTCATTGCTCCTTACAAAGCGGTGCAGAACCCCACTAATTCTCCCTAACATTTGGTTCTGCAGGCGCTGACCACATAGCAGTTGTGCCTCGGTCATGGTGGTCGATGGACGCCCGGACTCAGCCTGCAGCCCTGCTCTCCTCAACCTGCGTCGCCTGCGCAGCAGTGGATGCCCTGTGAGCTGTACCGTGGCACTCCTGGCTGTTGCTGGCGCAGCCTCCGGAACCACTGTTGCAGCAGGTGTAGTCATCAAGGGGATGGTGTTGGTGGTGCAGGTGGGAGTGGTGGCAGCTCCTGTGCTTTCCTCATGGGGCTGGCTGACTGTTGGCACCTGGCTGCTGTGGCTTGTGGTGGTTTCCTGTGGGAGACCTGTGGGACATGGGGAACAGACTGTCAGTGTCTACTATCTGTTGCACACTTCCTAATAAACATTTGCCTATTGACTGCCTACTTGACTACATTGCCCATAATGCATCATTCTGGTGTTTGCTACCCTGAAATGGAGCTATCTTGGTTGTGCATGCCCCTGTGTACATGTTGGGTGGGGGTATGGCATTGATGGGGGTAAAGGCATATCACATGGTACTCACAGGTTGATGTTGTGGGCTCAGAGGTGTCCAGATCTCCGAATCCTGTAACTGCCTCCTGCTCCAGGGTCTCCTCCACCCTTTCCTCCAGGGGTGTGGGTGGTGGTACGGATGATGGTCCCCCTCCTGTGCCTCTCATCTCCCGGAGCCTTTCTGCCACCCTCTCCTTGGTCCGGGAGCGTAGGTCATACCACCTCTTCTTGATCTCATCCACACTCCTGTGGCTGACCCCCAGGGAGTTCACTTTTTCCTGAATTTCCATCCAGAGTTGTTTTTTTGTTGAGTCTGGCACATTGAGGGCTGCCTTCCCAAAAAGATCATCATAGTGCTGACAGCATTCTTCTGTCAGCACCTCCAGCTCCTTCTCAGAAAATTTTAATTTCCTCTTTCTGGGTGTTTCTGCCATTGTAGCTGCTGTTCCTCCTGTTGGCTGTTCAGCAGTTTAAAATGGGTGTCGTCCTCCCTCCTCCCAGGTGTATTAGTAAACTTCCTGGCTGTGATGTCATCATCATGTGCCAGGAAGTGTTTCCAGAGTGTTCTGGAGTGGTTTCTGAAGTGTTCTGCAGCACCTGCAATCAATTTACATGGTACTCGCAATTTGCGACACCCACTCGCAAATTGCGAGTCCGTTTTTTGCGCGGTCGCAAACAGCGACCTCGCAGACAGCGGACTCGCTATCTGCGTTGCGACTCCGGGCACGAGTCGCAATTTGTCCACGGAAATTGTACCTGCATTCCTATTAGCGACACGCAATTTGCGAGTCGCACATGCTCGCAAATTGCGAGTCGCTAATTTTTTTGTACCTACATCTGGCCCACAGACACTGCAGTGGCAGATCTGAGACATGATTACAAAGCTACTCCTGTGGGTGGCACAACCAGTGCTGCAGGCCCACTAGTAGCATTTGATTTACAGGCCCTGGCACCTCTAGTGCACTTTGCTAGGGACTTACTAGTAAAGCAAATATGCCAATCAGAGATAAGCCAATTATCTACACATGTTGTAAAGGAGCACTTGCACTTTAGCACTGGTTAGCAGTGGTAAAGTGCCCAGAATAACAAAAACAGAGAAATCAGAGTCCAGCACACATCAACAACCTGGGGAACGGAGGCAAAAAGTTAAGGGAGACCACACCAAGGATGAAAAGTGTAACACAAAAGTAATACACAACAACACATTGGATGAATTTGAAAACAACACAGCTGACACACATTGCCACACTGGACACACGTGCAAAGCACACCCCTTCACAGACCACAATCCTTTGCATTTACACTGCAAGCCAACGAAGCCCAAGAACCTTTTTTTGCAGAGCACATAGATTTTTCACAATTCCGTAGAACACCCCTCACACACATTTGTCCATTCACACCCTATTGCACTTCCCCTTTTAAGTAAGTCACGGTCACCATTTCTGTTATGTTCCACCATGTCACGTTTCAAAAATAGCCATTTTTCTGAAGATTAGTTAAGAGTCATGGTGAATGAAATCATAGGAGTAGAGCCACAATTGCTTGGAGGACGGGTCAATTTCACTCCTCTTAGTAGGAAAATGGAAATGTGGGACAGGATCGTCAACAGAGTGTATGCTGTAGGGACCACCCTGCGTACAAAGGAGGACATTAGGAATAGGTAGAACTACCTCGGGGAATGGTCCATACCCTGGTCTCCAGGCACCAGCTGCAGGCCACAAAGACTGGTGGTGGACCTCCCAGTGCCCCATTATATCTCTTTCCCCGGGAGGAGCAGGTCTTGGCCATTCTGCATCCTTTGGGCTTGACAGAAATACCTGGGGGAGTTGAGTCTGGTAAGTCACACCACTAAAAGTGTCACCAAAATGCTTTGTCATACATGCTCATAGCTCACCTTTTGCCTCATTTACTGTTATTCCACTCACCAGCCCAGTGTTCACCTGTCCAAAGACCTCTATTTGGCAGCTCACAATTGAAGTGTACTCACTTGGTGAGATGACAGTTGTATGTATGTAGTACAGGAACTGACATTACTCCAACTCCCAGCAGGCACTATTCTTTAACTACAAACACCAGACACGACCAGTGGCCTCTTCTCCAAATACCCCTGTATGTGACAAATCAATTTAAGGGTACACATCTGAGGAGATAACATTTGTCAAGTGTGTGTAGTACGGGCACTGACATGACTACAACTCCAGGCAGGCACTAGTCATGCAACTACAAACACTAGCACAGTGGTCACATGCTACAATACATCTGTCATTGAACTCTCAATTGAAGTGTACTCACCTGAGAGGAGAACATTGCTCAAATGTGTGTAGTAGAGAGAGTGGCCTGACTGCAACTCACAGGCTGCACTGTTTCAGCAATCCAAACACCAGAACAGTGTTTACTTGCCTAATGACCACTGCCTGGCAAAACACAATTTCGGTTTACTCAGCTGGGAGGTTCCCATTTGTCAAATGTGGGAAGTAGAGGGAGTGAAATGAGTACTAAGGCCAGGAAGGCCCGGTGTCTGTAAAGCCAACTACCAGCCCAGTGTTTTCTTGTCCAAATACCATTGTTTGGTAACTCTCAATTGAAATATACTCACCTGGAAGTATATCATTTGTCAAATGTTGGGAACTAGAGGGAGTGACCTGACTGCAAATCCCACCAGCCTACTGTTCTCTTGTCCATAAACCCCTATGTCTTAACTATCAATTGAAGTGTACTCGCCTGGGAGGATACCATTTGCGTAGTGTGTGTAGTAGGTTACATGACTGCAACTCTCAGGAGTCTCTGTTGCTGTCACCCCAAACACCAGTCCATTGTCCTCTTCTCAAAGGACTCCTATTTGGTAACTCACACATGAAGTGTACTCAACTTGGGCGATAAGATTTGTATAGTGTGTGTACTAGAGAGAGTGACATGACGGCAACTCCCTGCAGGCCCTGTTTCTGTAATTCCAAACACCAGCCCTGCTTCTCGTGTCCAAAGACCCCTGTGTCTTAACTCTGAATTGACATGTACTCACCTTGGAGGATAATATTCATATAGTGTGTGTAGTACAGGCAATTACATGACTGCAACTCCAAGAAGGCTCTGCTACTGTCACTTCAACCACCAGTCCAGTGTTTACTTCTCTGAATACCCTTCTTTGGAAACTCACAAAAGAAATGTACTCACCTGTGGGGATGATATTTATCAAGTGTATAAAGTATAGGGAGTGACATGACTGCTAAGGCCAGGAGGTTCTGTCTCTTTAACTCCAAACACAAACCCAGTGCTCACATGCCCAAATACCCCTGTGTCTTAACTTTCAATTGAAGTTTACTCACCTTGGAGGATAACATTTGTATGGTGGTGGGAAGTAGAGGAAGTGACTAGAATGCAAAGCCCAATAGGACCTGTGTCTCTAACTCCAACCACAGACCAGTCTTCCCTTGCCCAAATCCATTTATTTGTGAACTCTCAATTGACATTTACTCACTTGGAAGGATAACATTTGTCAAGTATGTATAGCAGAGAGAGTGACATGACAGCAAATCCCAAGAGGCATTGTTTCTCTAACTCCAAACACCAGACCAGTGGTCACTTGTCCAAATGCCCTTGCTTGTTAACTCTCAATTGAAGTTTACTTACCTGGGAGTGATACAGACCATGGTCAACTCTGAGATGTGTCTGGATACCTAGCTCAACCTTGGCCTGCTAACCCAATATGAAACTGTTGAGGACAGGAAGGGCAGCTTACCCAGTGTGCAAAACAATGATCCTAAAGGCCTCAAGCTACATACCCAGAATGATATTGGCAGCAGATACATCCACAATGCACTGACCACATGATGGCTTCAGTCACATATACAACAAATTCCTGTATCAGCTTGTATCATAATCAACTAGGCCTCAAATGGACAAAGACATATGTTGCCTAGCCATTGTTTGCCTGCACTAGAGGCAAAATTGCATTCTCAGGCCATCCTACCAAGTGCTAATGAGCTGTACATTTCAGCAGCTGCTTGACTTAATTAGAATTGGCATGCTTCACAAATGTCAGGTCATTACAACCAATACCGTGGGAACTTGCCACAATAGGATTAACTGCAAATTAACGTTGTACAACGTCTATGCTTAATGTAACACTAAATTGGTGGAGGTAGATGTCACAATACAACCAGTAACATTGTATGTTTACCATCAACAGGTCGAACTGCCACTGGGCATACAGAGGCCGCAGAAGAGACTGCCACTACCTCCCTTGATGAAGACCCATCTGGGCAAACTGGTCAGACTCCAACAGTGAGTCTCACTGTGGCCACATCAACACCTCCCAGCCCGGTTGCCTCAGAATCACACACAACCATTCACCCCAACCTGTGTACAGAGTACAGTGTCTACCATCCTATTACCCCAAGTCCTGGATCCTGAGTTGCTGCACAGCACTTCAGACAATGAGGGTCTAGATAGGAACCAGTGGGAGAGGGCACCCTATGGCAAGGGCAAAGGGGCATGGGGGTAGGTTGGCTGGGAAGGATGCTGTGGGCCAGCAGGGTGAGGCCACTGGGGCTGCTACTGCCCAGGACACTATCAGCCACATCTTGGGGGGCCTATCAGGAATCTCAAGGCGGGATGGGACAGGTCCTGACTGTTAGAAATTGGGTTTTTGGTTGGCAGTCAGGTTGCCCTCTGTTCAAGCAAGAACCCTCACTCTAGTCAGGGTAAGTCACACACAATCCAAAATCAGCCTGTGCTCATCCTCCGGTAGCTTGGCACGAGCAGTCAGGCTTAACTTAGAAGGCAATGTGTAAAGCATTTGTGCAATAAATCATACAACACCATAGCATAACACCACAAAAATACACCACACAGTGTTTAGAAAAATATATAATATTTATCTGGGTATCTTCAGGTCAAAACGATCAAAGTTGCAATATGAATTTGTAAAGATATCACTGAAAAGTGATATAAAGCGTCTTAAGTCTTTAGAAAGTAAACAGAGTCTCTTTCAAACACAAAGTACCTGGTTTCTGGTGGAAAATCTCCTCAGAGGGCCACAAAGGAAGAGGTGCGTGGAAAAAGGGTGTGTGCGTCGATTTCTCCCCAGCACACACAGACTTGCGTCGTTATTTTCCACGCGGGGAAGTCGGGCGTCGTTTTCCGGCGTGCGGACAGTCTCTTTCTGTGGGTCGCGGGGATTACCAGATGTCCCGGGTCTGTGCGTGGATTTTCCTGCTTGTTTTCTGGCTGCGTGTCGTTCTGCGGGGCTGCGTGTCGAAGTTTCGATCTCACGGCAGGCGTCGCGTCGATTTCTCCTGCGGAGTCGGGCGGCGTTGTCCTTGCGAGGCCGTGCGTCAAAGTTTAGATCTCACGGCAGGCGTCGTGTCGATTTCTCCTGGGAAGTCGGGCGGCGTTGTCCTTGCGAGGCCGTGCGTCAAAGTTTCGGTCGTCCCGAAGGCGTCGTGTTGATCAGCGTCGGTGTGCGGCTTTTTTCTTGCCGCGGAACAAGCTGTGCGTCGAAAAGTTCAGCGCACGGAGCCTCCAAGAGGAAGAGTGAAGTATTTTTGGTCCTGAGACTTCAGGGAACAGAAGGCAAGCTCTATCCAAGCCCTTGGAGAGCACTTTTACAGCCAGGCAAGAGTTCAGCACGGCAGCAGGCCAACAGCAAGGCAGCAGTCCTTTGTAGAAAAGCAGACAGGTGAGTCCTTTGAGCTGCCAGGCAGTTCTTCTTGGCAGGATGTAGTTTCTGGTTCAGGTTTCTTCTCCAGCAAGTGTCTGATGAGGTAGGGCAGAGGCCCTGTTTTATACTAAGTTGTGCCTTTGAAGTGGGGGTGACTTCAAAGAGTCTCTAAGAAATGCACCAAGCCCCCTTTCAGTTCAATCCTGTCTGCCAGAGTCCCAGTAGGGGGTGTGGCAGTCCTTTGTGTGAGGGCAGGCCCTCCACTCTCACAGCCCAGGAAGACCCATTCAAAATGCAGATGTATGCAAGAGAGGCTGAGTACCCTGTGTTTGGGGTGTGTCTGAGTGAATGCACAAGGAGCTGTCAACTAAACATAGTCAGACGTGGATTGAAGGGCACAACAAGATTTTAGTGCAAAGAAATGCTCACTTTCTAAAAGTGGCATTTCTAGAATAGTAATATTAAATCCGACTTCACCAGTCAGCAGGATTTTGTATTACCATTCTGGCCATACTAAATATGACCTTCCTGCTCCTTTCAGATCAGCAGCTGCCACTTCAACAGTTATGAGGGCAGCCCCAATGTTAGCCTATGAAAGGAGCAGGCCTCACAGTAGTGTAAAAACGAATTTAGGAGTTTTACACTACTAGGACATATAACCACACAAGTACATGTCCTGCCTTTTACTCACACAGCACCCTGCTCTAGGGGTTACCTAGGGCACACATTAGGGGTGACTTATGTATAGAAAAAGGGGAGTTCTAGGCTTGGCAAGTACCTTTAAATGCCAAGTCGAAGTGGCAGTGAAACTGCACACACAGGCCTTGCAATGGCAGGCCTGAGACAAGGTTAAGGGGCTACTGAGGTGGGTGGCACAACCAGTGCTGCAGGCCCACTAGTAGCATTTAATCTACCTGCCCTAGGCACATGTAGTGCACTCTACCAGGGACTTACAAGTAAATTAAATAGTCAATCATGGATAAACCAATCAGTAGTACAATTTACACAGAGAGCATATGCACTTTAGCACTGGTTAGCAGTGGTAAAGTGCCCAGAGGTCAAAAGCCAACAACAACAGGTCAGAAAAAATAGGAGGAAGGAGGCAAAAAGTTTGGGGATGTCCCTGTCAAAAAGCCAGGTCCAACATGACCCCCTACCAGCCTAAAGCCAGGGGAGAACAATCACTATCCTGATGTACTTCCCTGTTTGAGGCGACAGAACAAGGACCCAGGCCCACAACAGCAGGGGCATGCTCCAGTTCTTCGCCTTCCTGACTCCAATTGGATCACTCTGTCCATACTCTCAGGGCCCACTAAGCCAACCCATGGGGAACCTTTCTCCTTACCTGCGGATCCCATCTGTGCAGCACCTAACCTTACTTTGCTCACAGATGTATCCCAGGAGCAGGATAGTACCACCATGACCAACACAGTGGTGTTGCCCACTCTACACCCGGGGTGTGACACTTGTCCCCTCCCCAGGGATAACTCTGTCCACCCGGACAGCAAGCCACAGTGATTACTGACAGCTGCCAGGGATGAGAGCCAGGCCCCAGGCCTCTCAAAGCTCTCCAACCACTGTGGCTGTGGAGAGTGGGGGGCGGTAGCCCCAGGTGCTGGGCACCCTTTAACCACTCTCCCTTCCACCAGGTCAGGGATGACAGCCTGAACCTGGTCCTCCCCTCTGGGGCTCTGTACCCTCCCTCCTGGAGCGGTACCCCCAGAGTCCAACATGGTCAGGGTGCTTACAGAAGTCGCCCTGTACCATTCCTCCACCAGTGCAGGGCTGTTAACCTGCAACTGGCCATCCAACCTGGGGCCTGTACCTTCAGGTTGGACTAGGGCCCGGGGTGAGGCTTCCCTCCCCTGCCCTACCTTCTGGGGTCCAGCACCCTCCAACTAGGAGTGGCCTCCTCAGAAGCCAACATGGTAGGGGCACTGTTATCAGTAGCCCCTCCCTCCAGGTCCGGGGGGACACCCTGAACCTGGTCTTCCAGCCCAGGGTCTGTACCCTCAGACTGGATCACTGCCTGGCAAACCAGGACTTCCTGGGAGGCACACCTACCCCCCACCAGGTCAGAGTTTAACCTCTGCACCTGACCATTCAACTCAGAGTCACCACCCTGAAGTTGAACAATTGCCTGGCACGCCAGGACTTCCTGAAGGGCACACTGACCCTCCACCAGGTCAGAGTTTAACCTCTGAACTTGGCCATTCAACTCAGAGTCACCACCCTGAGGTTGAACAATTGCCTGGCATGTCAGGACTTCCTGGAGGGCACACTGACCCTCCACCAGGTCAGAGTTTAACCTCTGAACTGGGCCATTCAACTCAGAGTCACCACCCTGAAGTTGAACAATTGCCTGGCGCACCAGGACTTTCTGGGAGGCACACCTACCTCCCACCAGGTCAGAGTTTAACCTCTGAGCCTGGTTCCCCAACCCAGGGTCACCACCCTGAGGCTGGGCAATTGCCTGGCACGCCAGGACTTTCTGGGGGGCACACCTACCTCCCACCAGGTCAGAGGTTAACCTCTGAACCTGGTCATCCAACCCAGAGTCAACACCCTGAGGTTGGACAATTGCCTGGCACAGCAGGACTTCTTGGGAGGCACACCTACCTCCCACCAGGTTAGAGTTTAACCTCTGAACCTGGGTATCCAACCCAGGGTCACCACCCTGAGGTTGAACAATTGCCTGGCAGGCCAGGACTTCCAGGGAGGCACACCTACCTCCCACCAGGTCAGAGTTTAACCTCTGAGCCTGGTTCCCCAAACCAGGGTCACCACCCTGAGGTTGGGCAATTGCCTGGCGCGCCAGGACTTTCTGGGGGGCACACCTACCCCCCACCAGGTCAGAGTTTAACCTCTGAACCTGGTCATCCAACCCAGAGTCAACACCCTGAGGTTGGACAATTGCCTGGCACAGCAGGACTTCTTGGGAGGCACATCTACCTCCCACCAGGTCAGAGTTTAACCTCTGAGCTTGGTTCCCCAACCCAGGGTCACCACCCTGAGGTTGGGCAATTGCCTGGCACGCCAGGACTTTATGGGGGGCACACCTACCCCCCACCAGGTCAGAGTTTAACCTCTGAACCTGGTCATCCAACCCAGAGTCAACACCCTGAGGTTGGACAATTGCCTGGCACAGCAGGACTTCTTGGGTGGCACATCTACCTCCCACCAGGTCAGAGTTTAACCTCTGAACCTGGGTATCCAACCCAGAGTCACCACCCTGAGGTTGAATCTTTGCCTGGCATGCCAGGACTTCCTGGGGGGCACTCTCACCCCCCACAAGGGACACACCGTCCCCAAGGGCCACACAAGAGTCTGGTTGGCGCAGATCTCCCGACCTCTGCCCATCCGGCAGAGTCTGGGTTTCCCCCAAACCAGAAACGGTTTCACCTGGGTCATTCCTGGGGGGCTCTGCTCTCAGAGCTGTCCCCTGACTCTCAAGGTCCTCCACTGGGGTCTGCAACCCCCTCTCAACCCTATGTCTGGACTTCTGCACCCCTTCACTAGGAGGGGTACTGCCAGACACCAGAACTGTTGGGATGCTGGCTACAGTCACCCCCCCAAGTTCTTCTGACACTGCGCGGCTTCCCTCAAAAGGTGGCCCTACGGTACAGGCTAGGCTTCCCTCCTGGTGTTCCCTCATGGAACCCTCTAGGACCTGGGACCTACCTGGGACACTACAATCCTTTCCCACCACACTCGGTTGGGAACCACCTATACCACTCCCTTCAGGAGCACCCCCAAATGCCTCTTCAGACTCTCTGGTACTCACCCAGAAGTCTGCCTCCATTGTACGTTCCCTGGGGTCAGAGAACTCACGCTCCACCTGGTGTTGGCGTAGCTCTGGAAAATAAGGACCAGACATATGCTCTCCAGCAATTACATCACTCTGCCCTTCACATGTATTAACCACAGTACCCTTCACCCAACCACCCAGTAACTCAACCTTGGAAAAGCACTCTACTTCACCCTCCTGAGACTGGTGAGACAGTATCTGTCTGTCCCTGACACTCAACCCATACTCTTCTGGGATGTCTCTACACTCTATATCCAGGACGTCCACCAGGGGGGAACCCTTTTCTCTGTCACTCTCTGCTAGAGTCAGTAAAGTGTCCCTCCCCCCAGTAGGAATATGACTCCCTGTGCCAGTCCCCCAATCCTTCTCAGGGACCCTGTGCATAACGGGATCTACCTCATACCCTTGAACCGCCTGGGGTGTGTCAACTCCCTTCTTCAAGTTGGGCACCACATCTCTGGGCTTGTGCCCTCCTTCAGCAGAACTAGATGCAAGATTTTTGCTGCCACCATCTGAACTGGACTCAGCCCTTCCGGCCTCCAGTTTCAGCTCTTTACAGCTCAGCTCTTGAGCTGCAATCTTTTCTTCTTCCAGGGCTAAGAGTCTTTTTGCCTCAACCTCTGCAAGATACTCCTCTAATTGTTGCTCCTGTCGCCTTTGACCTCGGAGCCATTCATCTATTTCTGGGTCACTGTCCAACTCTGAGTAGTCTTCCTCTTCATGTGAGAAGTCTTCCTCCTCCTGTGCGTAGTCCTCCTCCTCATCTGAGGGGTACTTAGTCATTTGGTTTCTTGCTGCCTCTCTCTCTGCCCATCTTTCCTCCCCCCAGACTATGTAGTGATGGAGCATCTCCGCCTTAGTAGATCTCCTTGCTACAGGAAGGCCCCATTTTCTGCAAAGCTCCCTTAGGTCAGCCTTAGTGAGGTGGTCAGTACGAACAAAGAATGAGTAGGTAAGCAATCCCATTCTGATAAGATCTTATCAGCAAAAACCAAAATCCAAAGTCCAAAATATCAATAGTATATCCAGGAGGACATCAGAGAACCAAAAGCCAAACAAGATGAAAAATCAAGTTGACCTTCAACTGTGGGTAGGTAGTGAAATACTTAGCTACTGTATGTCACTGCACAAACACAAGTCCTATCCTCACCGCTGATCACCAATGTTAGAAATGGGGTTTTTGGTTGGCAGTCAGGTTGCCCTCTGTCCAAGCAAGAACCCTCACTCTAGTCAGGGTAAGTCACACACAATCCAAAATCAGCCTGTGCTCACTCTCCGGTAGCTTGGCACGAGCAGTCAGGCTTAACTTAGAAGGCAATGTGTAAAGCATTTGTGCAATAAATCATACAACACCATAGCATAACACCACAAAAATACACCACACAGTGTTTAGAAAAATATATAATATTTATCTGGGTATCTTCAGGTCAAAACGATCAAAGTTGCAATATGAATTTGTAAAGATATCACTGAAAAGTGATATAAAGCGTCTTAAGTCTTTAGAAAGTAAACAGAGTCTCTTTCAAACACACAGTACCTGGTTTCTGGTGGAAAATCTCCTCAGAGGGCCACAAAGGAAGAGGTGCGTGGAAAAAGGGTGTGTGCGTCGATTTCTCCCCAGCACACACGTACTTGCGTCGTTATTTTCCACGCGGGGAAGTTGGGCGTCGTTTTCCGGCGTGCGGACAGTCTCTTTCTGTGGGTCGCGGGATTACCAGATGTCCCAGGTCTGTGCATGGATTTTCCTGCTTGTTTTCTGGCTGCGCGTCAATCTGCGGGGCTTCGCGTCGAAGTTTCGATCTCACGGCAGGCGTCGCGTCGATTTCTCCTGCGGAGTCGGGCGGCGTTGTCCTTGCGAGGCCGTGCGTCAAAGTTTTGATCTCACGGCAGGCGTCGCGTCGATTTCTCCCGGGAAGTCGGGCGGCGTTGTCCTTGCGAGGCCGTGCGTCAAAGTTTCGGTCGTCCCGAAGGCGTCGCGTTGATCAGCGTCGGTGTGCGGCTTTTTTCTTGCCGCGGAACAAGCTGTGCGTCGAAAAGTTCGGCGCACGGAGCGTCCAAGAGGAAGAGTGAAGTCTTTTTGGTCCTGAGACTTCAGGGAATAGGAGGCAAGCTCTATCCAAGCCCTTGGAGAGCACTTTTACAGCCAGGCAAGAGTTCAGCAAGGCAGCAGGCCAACAGCAAGGCAGCAGTCCTTTGTAGAAAAGCAGACAGGTGAGTCCTTTGAGCAGCCAGGCAGTTCTTCTTGGCAGGATGTAGTTTCTGGTTCAGGTTTCTTCTCCAGCAAGTGTCTGATGAGGTAGGGCAGAGGCCCTGTTTTATACTAAGTTGTGCCTTTGAAGTGGGGGTGACTTCAAAGAGTCTCTAAGAAATGCACCAAGCCCCCTTTCAGTTCAATCCTTTCTGCCAGAGTCCCAGTAGGGGGTGTGGCAGTCCTTTGTGTGAGGGCAGGCCCTCCACCCTCCCAGCCCAGGAAGACCCATTCAAAATGCAGATGTATGCAAGTGAGGCTGAGTACCCTGTGTTTGGGGTGTGTCTGAGTGAATGCACAAGGAGCTGTCAACTAAACCTAGGCAGACGTGGATTGAAGGGCACAACAAGATTTTAGTGCAAAGAAATGCTCACTTTCTAAAAGTGGCATTTCTAGAATAGTAATATTAAATCCGACTTCACCAGTCAGCAGGATTTTGTATTACCATTCTGGCCATACTAAATATGACCTTCCTGCTCCTTTCAGATCAGCAGCTGCCACTTCAACAGTGTATGAGGGCAGCCCCAATGTTAGCCTATGAAAGGAGCAGGCCTCACAGTAGTGTAAAAACGAATTTAGGAGTTTTACACTACTAGGACATATAACCACACAAGTACATGTCCTGCCTTTTACCCACACAGCACCCTACTCTAGGGGTTACCTAGGGCACACATTAGGGGTGACTTATGTATAGAAAAAGGGGAGTTCTAGGCTTGGCAAGTACCTTTAAATGCCAAGTCGAAGTGGCAGTGAAACTGCACACACAGGCCTTGTAATGGCAGGCCTGAGACAAGGTTAAGGGGCTACTGAGGTGGGTGGCACAGCCAGTGCTGCAGGCCCACTAGTAGCATTTAATCTACCTGCCCTAGGCACATGTAGTGCACTCTACCAGGGACTTACAAGTAAATTAAATAGTCAATCATGGATAAACCAATCAGTAGTACAATTTACACAGAGAGCATATGCACTTTAGCACTGGTTAGCAGTGGTAAAGTGCCCAGAGGTCAAAAGCCAACAACAACAGGTTAGAAAAAATAGGAGGAAGGAGGCAAAAAGTTTGGGGATGTCCCTGTCAAAAAGCCAGGTCCAACACTGACCTAATTTCGTTAAATGAAGCAGCTACAGAGGAACATGCATATGGACATGCAAGAACAGATGGAGGACCACAATAACAACATGGACTCCCTAACGGGGTAATGAGGGACAAACACACAGTTCTGAGCAGGGCTTTTCAAAACCAAGCTTCCCCTTCCTTTGGCTCATCAACACTAGGCACATCTACATCAGTGCCAGCTGAAGAACCCACCCCAGGCACCCCTGCGTCTGTAGCAGCAGATCACCCATGCACGACGGTACATCCAGCAAATAATCCAGGATGTGTGGATGGCAATACACCCAAACCTGTCAGCAAGTGACCTCTTCCTGAAGCAACTCCTTTGTGTGCCACATATTCATTCTGTTGACTGAACCTCAACCACCTACCAATTTCAATGAGAGGAGTACTCTGGACTTTGAACTTCCAATGGTGTAGCATCTACTCAAACGATTTAATTCACCATGACTGACACCTTCACTTTATTTTCTGCATAAGCATTGTAATAAATTCACACATCACAAACTAATTGTCTGCTTCAACATTTTGCTATGTAGAGATGCAAGACCATGTGAACCATATGATCAAGATGTAACTTGTACAATAAGGGATATGTGACAGATACATAGGCCCTCATTACAACCCTGGAGGTCCAAGACCGCCAGGGCTGTTTCGGAGGAAGCACCGCCAACAGGCTGGCGGTGCTTCACTGGGCATTACGACCGCAGCGGAAGTGCCGCTGTCGCACCGCCGGGGCCGGCGGTTTCCCACCACAATGGCCCCGGTGGTTTTAATTCGCCAGGGCAGCGCTGCATGCAGCGCTGCCCAGGGGATTACGAGTCCCCTACCGCCAGCCTTTTCCTGGTGGTTTGAACCGTCAGGAAAATGCTGGTGGTACATGGAGTTGTGGGGCCCCTGGGAGCCCCTGCACTGCCCATGCCACTCGCATGGGCAGTGCAGGGGCCCCCTGACAGGGTCCCGTGCAGCTTTTCACTGTCTGCTATGCAGACAGTGAAAAGCGCGACGGGTGCAACTGCACCCGTCGCACAGCCGCTACACCGCCGGCTCCATTTGGAGCCGGCTCCTGTGTTGCGGCCGAGATCGCCGTTGGGCCGGTGAGTGGAAACTAGGATTCCGCCCGCCGGCCCAGCAGGGATCTCCTAATGGGTGCGGCGGGAGTGCGGCTGCATTATCGGCCGCCCTGCGGTCTGATCTGCCAAGGTCGTAATGAGGGCCATAGTGTTTTGCTCAGGATTACAACCATTACACAAAAACACATATGTACAAGTGTCTGATCACACCAAAAATTTGATTGCAGTGTACATCACATAAGCTGTCCATATGTCTGATATTTTTGAGACAAGAATGAGTAAGCTCATACTAAGTCAAAGTACATGTTCCAAGGTACAGCCCCCCAGATCACAGAAGGAAGGGATTTGTCAGACATTGCCCTGTAGAATAGGCAAACATTAAAGTGGATTATGTCAGCAGCATGAACCTTATTGTTAAACTTTTCATCCTTGGCGTGGTCTCCCTTAACTTTTTGCCTCTATTTCCCAGGTTGTTGATGTGTGCTGGACTCTGTTTTTGCTGTTTTTGTTACTCTGGGCACTTTACCACTGCTAACCAGTGCTAAAGTGCAAGTGCTTTTGTCTAAAAATGTGTATGTAATTGGTTCATCCACGATTGGCATATTTGAGTTACTGGTAAGTCCCCAGTACAGTGCACTAGAGGTGCCCAGGGC
The DNA here is from genome assembly GCF_031143425.1 of Pleurodeles waltl. NCBI lineage: Eukaryota > Metazoa > Chordata > Amphibia > Caudata > Salamandridae > Pleurodeles > Pleurodeles waltl. Next base: position 399,371,879 of record NC_090439.1, read on the forward strand.
ATGTAATTCAAATGCTACTAGTGGGTCTGCATCACTGGTTGTGCCACCCACAATAGTAGCTCTGTAACCATGAATCAGACCTGCCACTGCAGTGTCTGTGTGTGCAGTTTTAAACTTGCCAGACCTAAACCTTCCCTTTTCTTACATGTAAGACACCCCTAAGGTAGGCCCTAGGAATCCCTGTGGGCAGGGTGCAATGTATGTTTAAAATAGTACATATACTAATGCGTTTTATATGTCCTAACAGTGAAATACTGCTAAATTCAGTTTTCAATGTTGCAAGGCCTAGCCCTCTCATAGGTTAACATGGGGGCTGCCTTTAAATATGATTAAGTGTAGATTCCCTTTGGGAGCAGATGGACATGTGGAGTTTGGGGTCTCTGAGCTCACAATTTAAAAATGCATCTTTTAGTAAAGTTGATTTTAAGATTGTGTGTTTGAAAATGCCACTTTTTGAAAGTGAGCATTTTGTTGCTTAAACCATTCTGTGGTTCTGACTGTTTGTGGATTCTCTGTCTGGGTCAGTTTGACAGTTGGGCTGTGTTCATCTCTCCTCTAGACAGTGAAACAAAGGGAGCTGGGGTGTAGCCTGCATATCCTGATGAGCCATCTGTGCTAGAGTGGAGGGAGGAGTGGTCACTTACACTTGAAAGGGTTGTGCCTGCCCTCACACAATGCAGTCTCCAAACCCCTGGTGTGTGTCTGGGGCCTGGACTGGGCAAAGCAGGATCTTACCAACAAGAGATACTTTCCTTTGAAATGTTCCCACTTCAAAGGCAGAAAGCGGTATAAGTAGTGGACCCAAACCCCCGCAAAATTAGATCACTTCTGGATCCAAGAGGACCCTCTGCCAAGGAGAAGTGCTGAAGAGCTTAGGAGAAGTGCGGCCCCTGCCGGTGACTGTGCTGTGTTGAGCTATCCTGTAGTTGCTGCTTCTGCCTGTGAAAGGGGACAAAGACTGGACTTTGTTCTGCATTCCTGCTTGAGAAGAATCTCCAAGGGCTTGAACTGAGCTTGCCTCCTGTTGTTGAAGTCTCAGGGCCATCAAAGACTTCCCCTGCCAGGATGTGGACTCTCTCCTGAGACTCCTACCCTGCCAAGTAGTGCCCTATCCAGTCCCTGGGCCCTTGAAAGGTGAAGCTGGCATACAAGAACTGAAAATCCATGCACAGAACGCCGTGCAGGGAAATTTACGACGCACCTTCCGTAATGTGGCTGATAAATGATGCACCACTGGTATTGTGGCTGAAATGAACGCTCCACCAGCATCCCGGCTGGGAGTACGACACATCGTGGCTGGGGAAATGATGTGCAACACCCGCTTACGGAGGCTGAAAACGACACAAACCCCAGGCAGTGCGGTTTTCTAACACCATGCAACTGGATTTTCCATGCATTGACCCTGAGCATCCAAGTCAACCCAACTCTCCGCGGATCCAAGATGACCCGACACATCGCTCTAATGCAAGGGAGAAAAACAACGCATTGCCAACCCGACCAGAGGAGGAAACAACCCGCAGCTTCACTTGCTTGTAATTAATTGACGCAGCTACCCCTTTCTGATGAACGCTTGCCCATTGGACTTCATTTTTTACTCTAACCAGGTACTTTGTGTAACAACCACATTCTCACTGTTTTCTAAGCATTAAGGGGGTCATTACTACCCTGGTGGTCAAAGACCACCAGGGCTGTTCTGGAGGAAACACCGGCAACAGGCTGGCGGTGCTTCACAGGGAATTACGACCACGGCGGAAGCGCCGCGGTCGCACCGCTGGGACCGGCGGCTTCCCGCCACTTTTGTCTCGGTGGGAGTAATCCTCCAGGGCAGCACTGCCCAGGGGATTTCGAGTTCCCCTCCCATCAGTCTTTTAATGGCGGTAAGAACAGTCATGAAAAGTCTGGCGGAAAGGGGAGTCGTGGGGCCCCCTGCCACAGCCCTGTTCAGCTTTTCACTGTCTGCTGTGCAACTGCACCCGTCGCACAGCCGCAACACCGCCGGCTCCATTTGGAGCCTGCTCCTATGTTGCGGGTGAGATCCCCGCTGGGCCGGCGGGCGGAAACCAGGTTTCCGCCTGCCGGCCCAGCGGGGATATCATTATGGCCGCAGCAGGAGTGCGGCCGCATTGGCGGCCGCCCGGCGGTCCAACCTTGGTTGTAATGGCCCCCTAAGACTCTTATTCTTTTGAAAATTCATATCTTAACTTATGTATGTTGGATTTTTGTTGTTGTGGTCTTGTTTAATTCAGATAAATATTACCTATTTTTCTAAACTGGTGTGGTGTCCATTTTGTAGTGGTTTTACTTTATTACTGTGTGTATTGGTACAAATACTTTACACATTACTTCTGAAGTTGAGCCTGCCTGCTGGTACCAAGCTACCAAGGTGGTGAGCGGGGTTTAACTGAGTGTGATTCTCCATTACTCTGATTACAGTGACAGTCCTTGTTTGGACAGGGGGGTAACCTGACTACCAACCAAAGACCCCATTTCTAACACTTACCATGACTGAAGGATGTAAAGCTTAGAAATCATTTCAGTGCTATATTTATCTTTGGAACAACTTACCTGCATGGCTAGGTGTACTCCGACTCAATGTGATGTTGGATATCTGATCGTATTGGAAATTGCAACACATAGTAGCGCACCCAAGCCAGATTGTGCTGTTGGAGTCCAAAACATGTATGAGATACATTTTTGCAGTTAGTACCATGCAACTGTTCTGTATTATGAGTGAGATTGAGAGTTGTGTTTTGGTATGTGATGTGTGATATTGTCATACAGAACATACCATTTAAATCTGCAAACACAGGTCAGGCATTGTTGATGATGGGCTAACTGTTGCTACCTAGGAGAGTAACACACTCTGCCTACATTCAACCCAGACTATACTTTGATCACGCCTTGTGGAATTAACTAATTGCCTTTGCCAATAGTTGTTGTATTTGTATAGGGAACCTGCGGCCCTAGCTGCATTATTCCTCATCCAAACCAATGTGCATTCCACAGACGAGTGTGTGCAATAAGTGAGGTCAATTTTACCCTGTGTCAAGGGTGTGCCCCATGGCAGTGGCAGGTCATTATCCCATGGATAGACTATGCAGGCTCTACTTCTTCCATTGGTTACTATCTCTGGGCAAATCATGATGAACATAGTTACCTACGAAGTCCCACTCTTGTCACACAAGTTCCACGCAGCCATTGCAACTATCAAACTGAGTTGTGACAGTGTTCAGTTCCAACATTACTTAAGTTAAATTTCTTGACATCCCCTACCTCATGTGTAGGCCGCTTGCATACATCCTATTAGGCCATGATGTAGTTGGGTGTGATGGGCTATTAAATTGCAAGTTGGCAACGTGAATGCAGAAAATATGTAGTGGTCCATGGATTGTGTCCTTCAGTTGTCACATACCAGTAATTAGGCTGTGAGTGATATGTGTGATGGAGGAGGTATAATCTCTTACATCACATATGATATTGCTACAATACTTGTCACTTTAGTGTTTGTTGCATGCTCCCTGAGGTTAGTGTCACATTCCTTTGGTATATGTATTGGAGAATGGATAGACAAGGCTGAATTGGTGAAAAAATTAGAAGTGTTTATTTACAATATTTACATGGTGATTTCTGTGGGTTTTATGTATAAAAGTTGTCACCAATATGTTGTCTCCGGCATACCCCAGCAGCTGTGTTGTGCTGTTCCCCCTCCAAATCGTCAGCACCATCCTCCTCCTCAGGTGAGACAGCAACCTGGTCATACAATGGCATGTTCATTCGCACACAAATGTTGTGCAGGATGGCACATGGGAGGATTATTTTACACACAATGGGTGGGGCATGAAGGAGGCTGCCTCCTGTCAGGTCCAGGCACCTGAATCTGGATTTGAGGATGCCAAATGTCCTTTCCACCACATTGTGTGTCTGACGGTGTCCCTCATTTTAGGCACGCCCTGCTTCTGTGTTAGGGTTAGCAAATGGGGTCATCACCCACGGTTGTATGTCATAACCCTGATCCTCTCAAAGGTAAAAGAGGAAAATTGTTGTTAAAGCTTGTGCTAAGATTTACTTGCATTGTGTTGTTGGGCATAACAACCTTGGGTATTGGCTCAAGGACATGGAACATATAATTAGAATTCCTAATTGATGCTCAGTATTTATATACCATGTGCTGTGCAGTGCATCTTTGTTGCAGTGTACTATTTCTAGAGGGGACCTGACACATCCTTGCACTACAATGGTGTAAAATGTAGAGACAACATAGTAGCCCTACAAAGCTTGGCTATCCCAGCCATTTTGCCATGTGAAGGTACAGATGCAGTGCAACACTTAGGCCCATATTAAAAGATGATTGACAGAGCGCAACTCAGCTCCTAAATTCACTATGCAGGAATGCACTGTGTGTAATATGTTGCAAGTCAAACCTTTGTTGTTCCCTGTGGCAGCGCTAAATATGCAGCCGTGCACCAACGCTGCCAACCTCACACCAGGGTCCTTGGATGGCTGCCCTGTGGGGAGATTAAATATGTGCAGGAAGACACACCTTCCTAAACATTAAGGGGCATATTTATACTCCGTTTGCGCCAAATTTGCGTCGTTTTTTTCGACGCAAATTCGACGCAAAACTAACTCCATATTTATACTTTGGCGTTAGACGCGTCTAGCGCCAAAGTTCATGAAGTTAGCGTCATTTTTTTGCGTGAACACCTTCCTTGCGTTAATGATATGCAAGGTAGGCGTTCCCGTCTTAAAAAATGACTCCGATGCTATTGCGTCGGATTTATACTCCCGGGCAAAAATGACGCCCGGGAGTGGGTGGGTCTAAAAAACCTGCATTTGCGCCGGATTTTAACGCCTGGGTCAGGGCAGGCGTTAAGGGACCTGTGGGCTCAGAATGAGCCCAGAGGTGCCCTCCCCTGCCCCCAGGGACACCCCCTGCCACCCTTGCCCACCCCAAGAGGACACCCAAGGATGGAGGGACCCACCCCAGGGACATTAAGGTAAGTCCAGGTAGGTATTTTTTTTAACAAAAAATTGTGGCATAGGGGGGCCTGATTTGTGCCCCCCTACATGCCACTATGCCCAATGACCATGCCCAGGGGACACAAGTCCCCTGGGCATGGCCATTGGGCAAGGGGGCATGACTCCTGTCTTTGCTAAGACAGGAGTCATTTCAATGGGGGATGGGCGTCGTTAAAAAATGGCGCAAATCGGGTTGTGGCGATTTTTTTGCCTCAGCCTGACTTGCACCATTTCTGGACGCCCATACGCCATTTTCCCCCTACGCTGGCGCTGCCTGGTGTACGTCGTTTTTTTTAACGCACACCAGACAGCGCCGGCGGCTAACGCCGGCTAACGTCATTCAATAAATACGGCGCCCGCATGGCGCTTCAGAATGGCGTTAGCCGGCGCTAATTTTTTTGACGCAAAACTGCGTTGGCGCAGTTTTGTGTCAAAAAGTATAAATATGGGCCTAACTATCTTCATGGGCATTATGGGCAAGTAGTGATGTGTGAGCCTCATTTTAACACCTGGTCTGACCCAGGCGTTAAAATTTGAAGCTAATTGGGGTTTGCATCATTTTTCTACTCCTTTTCTTAGTTACGCATTGTTTTTGCGTGGGGAGGTAAATATGGCGCTTGGGTGGATGGAGTAATTTTTTGGATGGGAAAGCCTACCTTGCATATCATTGTTGCAAAAGGACGCAAGGTGTTTTGATGCATTCAATACATTACGCTAATGCCGATATTTTGGTGTTAGACGGGTCTAGTGCCAAAATATAAATATGGAGCATGGTTTTCCCCAAATTTGCGCCAAATAAAATGGTGCAAAAATGGCGCAAACAGAGTATAAATATGCCCCTTAGTATTTCATCTCATAGTAATAACACCTTGTTCTGCTAAATAGACAGATTATATTGAGTTGTGCTTTTTGGTCTAGCCAAGGTTGTCATATTTCCACTCATTCCCATATTTTCACATCTAACATAAATTCATAATGGTTCCCCACAGTACTCTCCCTAACTTGGTTGGTGACTTCCTAAAATTCCCATAGTTTACCAAATGAAATTGTTAATCAGCAGTCACTGATTCAGATTAAAGAAATTTCCTGTTGTGACTGCTGTGTCTGAGTGAGTAGAAGAGGTTATTGCCAGCAGATCAGCCATGTAGTCTGTATTTTGACCACCTTTCCTCATGCCATCATGTGACAAACATTACTTGCAGTCTTGGAATCTCCAAATGGTGATTGACACTTGCATTTATGTCCTTAAAACCATTTTTGATAGAGACGTTTAGCAAATATTCCACATGCAGCATTTTCAGTAGTTTGCCTCCACCAAGGCGCAAACACAGATTTAATACAGGTTACAGGGGCACCACGGCCTGGTTAGAAGAATGGCTAAAGTGGTGACAGATGACGTTATGGAAGTGCAATGCTAATTTCCCCCGAGAGGTCTTTGGATCCCCTCACACTACTGTGTATCCCCACAGCACACTGGGGCAAATCCCATGGGCTGCTTTTTCAAGTACCTTCCAGCATGCATAAGGGGGGACTTCAGAACTGTAGATTTACCTCTGGGACCACTAGGTGGGTGGTAACTTCCACTCCCAGATGTTGTGGCTGGGGAGAATTGCAGAAAGTATGGACAAGAGAGTGCATTTTTGACAGGGCATGTTGCAGGCAGAATGAGAGCGCTTTCTTTCTACCATGCCTTAAGGTCAATCCCCAGATAGTACCTTGCCAGCACAGTACATCCCTTTTCCACCAACATTATCAAGAACCCAAAAGGCAGGTTAACATTTTTTTAGTCTAAGGCCAATAATACTTACAGTTCAGATTGTGACTGCCGCAAGTAAATGCCTTTGTATCTAGCTGGGAAAATGCAGTAAATAAATTGGGTGCACGTGATCTGGTAATCTGTCTCTGGATGAGATCATGCATTACCATGAAGAGTTTTGGAAGTGAAGGAAGACTATTGTTGTGCTCTGTGGCTATAATACAATGTGGCAGTTCCCAGATATAGGCTGCCTGAAAAGTAACAAAATACTTAACATGTTAGAAATGGGGTCTCTAGTTGGCAGTCAGTTTACACCCTGCCCAAGTAAGGACTCTCACTCTAGTCAGGGTAAGGGAGATACACACCTAGGATAACCCCTTCTCACCCCCTTGGTAGCTTGGCACAAGCAGTCAGGCTTATCCCAGATGCAATGTGCAAAGTATTTGTACAAACACACACAGTAACAGAGTGAAAACATGACAAAGGCACTGAACACCAGTTTAAGAAAATAGCCAATATTTATCTGAGTTAAGCAAGACCAAAACAACAAAAATCTAACATATACAAGCAAAGATACACATTTCCAAACATCAATACAGTGCTTAGAAACACAATAGTTCCAACTTGGGCAGTCGCAACATCGTTGACGGAATTGTTCCCAATAATCCAACGCCACTCGCAAAAAGGGCGGTACCGGTCATCGAGTTACACATACCCCCGGGTACAGTACCTTTGGCAAACAAGGGAACAGGCTGGTACACGGAGTCAGGGAGGTGAAGCGTAGCTGGATCCAGTGCGACGCTGGTTCCTTACTGCAGAGCAGGGGATGTGATGTGGCATCGGTATGAGGCATTGGTTCCTGACGATCTGGCAGGGTCAATGAATCTGGGGGGTTAAGACATGATGTGCAATCTCACTGGGTCTCAGTCACGCCAAGGGGCTCCAGGCACCACAGCAGAGTCCAGTGTCACGGACATCCGTGATGTGGCACTTCAAGACTCCCAGAGTTGTGGAACTTCAAAGAAGCTATAGCAGCATTAGGCCTGTGGTATCAGTCGGGTCTTCGCACTCCAGCAGGGACCACAGCTTCAGGTTGCAGGCAGTGGCATGGGCTTGTGAAACGGCGCTGGTTCTGGAGTCGTCCAGAGTCCGGGTGCCCGGATCTTCTTGTTTTCTCACCAAAACTCACTTCCAGAGGCCCAGGAACTAGAATGGCAGTACTTGGCAAGTCAGGGTCCTCAGCAAGAGTACCCATGTGCAGGCAGGTGAAGTCTTTGATGATCCTGAGACTTCTTAACAGGAGGCAAGCTCAGTCCAAGCCCTTAGAGAAACTTCACAAGTCGGATTTCAGAAAGCAAAGTCCAGTCCTTTCCCTCTTAAGGTAGAAGCAGCAGCAGCAGGCCAGCAAAGCAAAGCAACAGGCAGAGTGGCAAGTCCTCCTCAACATCCTTTTGATCCCCTCTTGATCCAGAAGTAATCTAAAAGTCTGGGGTTTTTGGTCCACTACCTATACTCATTGCTGCCTTTGAAGTAGGCAAACGTCAAAGAAAAGTCTCTTTTGTTCACAAGATCCTGCCTTGCCTAGGCCAGGACCCAGCCACACCCCAAGGGGTTGTAGACTGCATTGTGTGAGGATAGGCACAGCCCTTTCAGGTGCAGATGTCAGACCCTCCCTCCCCACTCTAGCCCATGAAGACTCATCAGGATATGCAGGACACACCTCAGCTCTCTTTGTGTCATTGTCTAGAGGGAATTCACAAACAGCCCAACTGTCAGTCTGACCCAGACGAGGATTCACCAGCCGAGCAGAGGCAGGCAATGGTTAGGCAAGAAAATGCCCACTTTCTAAAAGTGGCATTTTCAAGCAGACAATCTAAAAAACTACTTTACCAAAAGATGTATTTTTAAATTGTGAGTTCAGAGACCCCAAACTCCAGATCTCCATCTGCTCCCATTGGGAAACTGAACTTAAAAGAGATTTCAAGACAATCCTCATGTTAACCTATGGAAGAGATAAATCTTGCAATAGTGGAAACAGAATTTGCCCATATTTCACTATCAGTATATGTAAAAAAACACCAGTAAATGTCCTACATTTTACATACACTGCACCCTGCCCATGGGGCTACCTAGGGCCTACCTTAGGGTGACTTACATGTAGTGAAAGGAAAGATTTGGGCCTGGCAACTGGGTACACTTGCCAGGTCGAATTGGCAGTGCAAAATCAGACACACAGACACTACATTCGCAGGTCTCAGACATGTTCCCAGGGCTACTTATGTGGGTGGCACAATCAGTGCTGCAGGCACACTGATAGCATTTGATTTACAGGCCCTGGGCACAGATAGTGCACTATACTAGGGACTTACCAGTAAATTAAATATTAAAGTCATGGATAAACCTATCACCATTACAATTTAGACAGAGAGCATAAGCTCTTTAGCACTGGTTAGCAGTAGTAAAGAGCCCGGAGTCCCAAAGCCAACAAAAACAGGTCCGAAAAAGTAGGAGGAAGAGGCAAAACGTTTGGGGATGAACCCGCAAAATGGGCCAGGTCCAACAACATGGAATGAATGAAAGTACTTAGTCCCAGTGCTATAATATTTGCTATAATTGTTCAAACTGTGTATATTGAAACCTGCAATGTTTTCTATTGGTCTATGCATTTCGTCAGTGTTTTGTTGCAACTGATTATATCATTTTAATAACTTACATTTTTTTGAAAAGTGAAATTGCACCTTTCTCTTGTTGCAGTATAATATACTCTGTGTTCCCAATTGGCTGCTGACCATTTTTGATTAATTGGTTTAAATTATTGACTTGTTCTTAAATTTGTGTTGCGATAGCCAAGGCTACTTCAGTGGACTGTTTTAATGTTCCTATTTTTAGTTTATGAAACCTCTCTGTTTTAATTTACGAGATGTCCATTTTGCTGAAATAACTTTGGGGATTTTTCAATTAAATATGGGCCCTCATTCTTTCACATCCCTCTATGTCCACTGCTAAAAAACTTGATTTTCTCTTGCAATAAAGAAGCATACGTTTGATTTCAATGAGAAGCACAAGTCGTTGAACCACTTATCTACCAGCTGTACAACATTGTAACAGACTTAGCTAGCAGGATGACTCAGTGATTTAATCACTCAGTACTGTCCATTGGCTTCTCACCACTGATGTTCGCTGTGAAGTTTACCACAGGGGTTATAAACCTGGCAACTTAACCTAGCCTCTATCCTTCTGAGCCAAGTATCTATGATGGTTTTGTAGAGTCTTTAAATTAGAGTGTCATGGTAAACTGTGTCGAAGGCAGCTGAGAGGTCCAAGAGAAGTAGTGCAACGACCCCTTCCAGTCTACTGTGTTTTTAAGGTCATCCAGGATGGTAATGAGGTCAGATTTTGTGTCTCTTCCTGGGTGGAATCCTGTCTGGTAGACTGAAAGTATGGAATTATCTTCAATGAACTGTGACATCATTGCATAATTGTAAAATAAGTTATTCCAGTACTTAGAAACAACAGATATGTGATGGGAAGTGCTATCACATATAAGTTATTTTTATTCATGAATCATATCATTCATTGGCTACCCATATTCCAATCCAGCATGCAATTATTCGGAACGCACTAAGGGACATACTTAAGAGCCCCTAGCGCGATTCCAACACCACATTAGTGTCATTTTTTTAATGCTAATGTGGTATTAGAAGGCTAATGCATGCACTTTGTAACCCTTTGCGCTACATTATGCCTGCTCCAGGCATAATGTATGTGAAGGAGGCGCTTACCCTTTAAAGGGGCCTAAAAATTGAGGGGCATATTTATATTCCGTTTGCGCCGAATTAGCGTCGTTTTTTTCGACACAAATTCGGCGCAAAACTAACGCCATATTTATACTTTGGCGTTAGACGCGTCTAGCGCCAAAGTATGAGGAAAGACCATCATTTTTTTGCGTGAACGCCTTCCTTGCGTTAATGAGATGCAAGGTAGGCGTTCCCGTCCAAAAAAATGACTGCGACACAAATGCGTCGTATTTATACTCCCGGGCAAAAATCACGCCCGGGAGTGGGCGGGGCAAAAAAACCCGCATTTGCGCCTCTTTTTAACGCCTGGGTCAGGGCAGGCGTTAAGGGACCTGTGGGCTCAAAATGAGCCCACAGCTGCCCTCCCATGCTCCCAGGGACCCCCCTGCCACCCTTGCCCACCCCAGGAGGACACCCAAGGATGGAGGGACCCATCCCAGGGACATTCAGGTAAGTTCAGGTAAGCATACATTTTTATTTTTTTTATATATTTTTTTGGCATAGGGGGGCCTGATTTGTGCCCCCCTACATGCCTCAATGCCCAATGACCATGCCCAGGGGACATAAGTCCCCAGGGCATGGCCATTGGGCAAGGGGGCATGACTCCTGTCTTTACTAAGACAGGAGTCATGTAAATGGCGTCTAGGCGTCGTTAAAAATGGCGCAAATCGGGTGGAGGCGATTTTTTAGCGTCAACCTGACTTGCACCATTTTTAAGACGCCCTAACGCCATTTTCCCCAACGCCGGCGCTGCCTGGTGTACGTGGTTTTTTTCCACGCACACCAGGCAGCGCCGGTCTGCTAGCGCCGGCTAACGCCATTCAATAAATACGGCGCCCGCATGGCGCTTCAGAATGGCGTTAGCCGGCGCTAAACTTTTTGACGCTAAACTGCGTTAGCGCAGTTTAGCGTCAAAAAGTATAAATACGGGCCTGAGTTTTTCTGCTCAGAGCAGTCATTAAAAGGAGGCTTCCATTGGTTACAATGGGCCTCTGGGTGCTTTGCAGGATTAGCGCCACAATTTTTTACGCTAATCCTGCAAAGCGCTGGACCAGCATAAAAAATGATGATGCTAGTCCTCTAACTACTGTGGTGCACTGTTTTTCAAATACGGTGCACAAATTGTTGCGTTAAGGGGGCGCTAAAAGAAGCAAGAAAAGTGGCGCAGCCCTGTGTGCATCGTCACGTTTCTTAAATATGCCCGTAAGTACCATGGTGTCAATTTGTACCTGCCCTGAGCTAGACTGTATACAAATGCCTTCTGATGCCTGGGCATGCCAACACCCTATTGGCTTTCCATTTGCATCGTTAGTGGCACAACGCCTCATCAAACAAACCTAATTAGCTCTTATTGAGTTGACTTTATTCATATTTAGAGAAACTAATTCCTCCAGGCGAGATTCTTTAACTGATCCATCTTCCCAAATCATAGCAAATGCCTATACAAACGTTTTGATATAATGTAGTGTATATGAAAGAAAGCTGCAGTCTGGGGCCAGTCAACGCTAATTGACCTGGGGGCGCAATGGGCATTTACACCTGCTTTGTTCATCGTGGGGCAGTTTGGAAGGGGCCTTCTGGAATGGAGATTGTGGTGTGCATAAAGTGTGCCACTGCCACTATGGGCCATACTGGAAACCAAAATCAACCCCAGCAAAAAATGTTCAAACAATTCCACACTACACAGGAACATGACTAGAATAGGCTGTGGAACTATGGTGAGCCGTGGGAGCCCATGCTGCTCTAATAGGTATCCTATAGCATACAGTCACCTGGAGAAAATACCAGTCTGGCCTGGGTGCAACCCAAAGGAGTGTGTCTTCATTGGCAAGGAGAACGTCTTTGCCATTGCACCAATTCCAGATCACTGATGCAGGCACAGAGCAAAGACACTGTAGAGAGGTGCACTGATTGCGCAGGAGGTGACTCACAGTCAGTTCATCTTCTCGGGTGCAACCCTTGGAATAAGGCGTAGAAGCGCAGGGAATGCCAGTCAGTGGTAATTGGTGAAAATATAAGTGCCAGGCCTTTAAATATTCTACTTTACCCAATGCCACATACAGCTCCTGCTACTGCTGCTGAAAGGCAATGCCAGCTTTACCTACTAACTATCACACTTAGGACCATATTTATACTTTTTGACGCAAACCAGCGCCGGCACTGGTTTGCGTCAAAAAGTTTACCGCCGGCTAACGCTGTTCCTACATGCCTTGCATGCGCCTTATTTAAGGAATGACGTTAGCCGGCGCTGCGGACTGGTCTGAGTAAAAAAAAATGACTCAAACCAGGCAGTGCCGGCATAGGGGAAAATGGGGGTTGTGCGTAAAAAAATGGTGCAAGTCAGGTTTGAGGCAAAAATCATGCCTCAAACCAGACTTGCGCCATTTTTTGACGCACAACCCCCATTGAAATGACTCCTGTCTTAGCAAAGACAGGAGTCATGCCCCCTTGTCCAAAGACCATGCCCAGGGGACTTTGGTCCCCTGGGCATGGTCATTGGGCACAGAGGCATGTAGGGGGGCCCAAATTAGGCCCACCAATGCCACTTAAAAAAACAAAAAAAACAATACTTACCTCAACTTACCTGTACTTACCTGGGATGGGTCCCCCCATCCATGAGTGTCCTTCAGGAGTGGGCGAGGGTGGCAGGGGGTGTCCCTTGGGGCAGGGAAGGGCTCCTGTGGACTCCTTCCATGGTCAGAGACCATGGAAGTCAGCCCACAGGTCCCTTAACGCCTGCCCTGACCCAGGCGTTAAAAAACGGCACACATCAGGCTGTGCGCCATTTTTTAAGGCCCGCCCTCTCCTGTGCATTAAAATGACGATGGAGTATAAATAAGGCGCACAGGCCTTAAAGTCATTTTTTGGGCGGGAACGCCTACCTTGCATGTCATTAACGCAAGGCAGTTTCCCGCATCCAAAAAATGACGTACACAGAGGAATATTGACGTCCGCGGGCTCGGTGTCAAAGTTTAAATATGGGGCAAGATTTGCGCCGAATGTGCATCAAAAAGTTTGACTCTCATTCGGCGCAAACAGAGTATAAATATGCCCCTTAAACAGTTGTGCCATTGTGGACTATTGCTGGTCACTTCAAGCTGTAGGGTACGTATGGCCTAGAAGTGTGAATTTTGTCATGTTTTAAATGCATTGAATGGCAAAACACTTCCGGAGTGCTTAAAATATAGGCTGCAAAAGCGACCATGGGGTGTACTCTCATAGCAAAGTGAGTTTAAAAACAAATGCAGTACAGAGTACCGGCAAACACTGGTACAACTTAAGTATTAAATCCCAGGCATCTTATACAAAGGCTTCATTCACACCCTGCACCCACTTGTAGAGGGACCGGTCCCTCTTCAAAGTAAGCTGTGTCCACTTTGAGTGGAAGGCAAATCCTTCTTCAAACCACTTCTCTGTCTTTCACTGATGCACTCTGCCCAGAGCATGCTCTAACCCTCTGAGTTTGCACCTTCACTGAGAAGAGCGCATTTTGGGGCATATTTATACTCCGTTTGCGCCGAATTAGCGTTGTTTTTTTCGACGCAAATTCGGCGCAAAACGAACGCCATATTTATACTTTGGCGTTAGACGCGTCTAGCGCCAAAGTATGAGTAAAGAGCGTCATTTTTTTGCGTGAACGCCTTCCTTGCGTTAATGAGATGCAAGGAAGGCGTTCCCGTCTAAAAAAATGACGGCGACGCAAATGCGTCGTATTTATACTCCCGGGCAAAAATCACGCCCGGGAGTGGTCGGGTCAAAAAACCCCGCATTTGCGCCACTTTTTAACGCCTGGGTCAGGGTAGGCGTTAAGGGGCCTGTGGGCTCAAAATGAGCCCACAGGTGCCCTCCCATGCCCCCAGGGACCCCCCCTGCCACCCTTGCCCACCCCAGGAGGACACCCAAGGCTGGAGGGACCCACCCCAGGGACATTCAGGTAAGTTCAGGTAAGTATTAATTTTTTTTTTTTTTTTGGCATAGGGGGGCCTGATTTGTGCCCCCCTACATGCCACAATGCCCAATGACCATGCCCAGGGGACATAAGTCCCCTGGGCATGGCCATTGGGCAAGGGGGCATGACTCCTGTCTTTACTAAGACAGGAGTCATGTAAATGGCGTCTGGGCGTCGTTTCAAATGGCGCAAATCGGGTTAAGACGATTTTTTAGCGTCAACCTGACTTGCGCCATTTTAAGACGCCCTAACGCCATTTTTCCCAACGCCGGCGCTGCCTGGTGTACGTGGTTTTTTTCCACGCACACCAGGCAGCGCCGGTCTGCTTGCGGCGGCTAACGCCATTCAATAAATACGGCGCCCGCATGGCGCTTCAGAATGGCGTTAGCCGGCGCAACATTTTTTGACGCTAAACTGCGTTAGCGCAGTTTAGCGTCAAAAAGTATAAATACGGGCCTTTGTCTGTAAGTGGGTGCACTCTACTTGTCTGCCGTGGAAGCCCACAATTAAGGGTGCACCACTGCCTAAACATGGAGATCTGCCTAATTTGTAATACAGCCCATGAACTCCCAAATGTTTTTATCAATCTACAAAATGCAACAACCTGTAACTCGGATTTTCAGTTGTAATCACTACAGGGGTGATTTGTAAATTAAATAGATTACCTTGATCCAGACCTTTCTATGATTTTCATGACTTCGACACATCCAGTTAGCTCATAGTCCAGGATATTGTCCACTAACGTAAAATAAATGTAGGCATATCATCATCTAGCCTTATGCTCCTTCGGTATCTATTCTCCTGAGGCCCAATTCACAAAGCTTTATGGCCAGTTAAGTTTACTTACATGTGCTAAATACATGTTCACATGCTCACAAGTTTAAAAATAATTTTTGGAATGCAAAAAATGTGATTTGACCTTACTCTCTTAATAGGGTTTACTCAAATAACAATTTTTATTTTCGACTTCCCAGTGTGTGGAGTAGATGGAGACTGGTTCTACCAGGGGTAGAATCCCTTTGAACTTTGTTTGCAATCACACGTTTACTCAGTTGCCCTTTAAATCCTAGAAAATGCTGCAACTGTACTCCTGTCAAGTGGGGGGTTCAATCCCTTTCCAGGAGCGAAAGAGGAGTAAAACACCCAAAATTGCAGGTGGAGTATGAGCAAGAGAGTGCAGAGGAAAGAGGTCCTCCGTGGAGGAAATGATATAGCAAAGAAGCAATTGCATTTGCTCATGAGCTATGGCAAACTATGTCGAAACAGCAATTCACCAATATTTTTATGTGTACATCTGCAAGATGTTACTGTCAGAGGGTTCATGCCAGAACATAGGAAACGCCTAAAATGTTTTTTAAAAAGAAACGGGGTGGATTTAAAGCCATGTGAGGGTGCAAAACTTGAGGTGTAGATTTACTTGTTGTTTTAAGAATTGGACCCACTAAGGCCCATATTTATACATTTTGATGCAAATCAGCGCTAGGGCAGATTTGCGTCAAAAAGTTTACCTCCGGGTAACGCCATTCCAATGCGACATCCGGGTGCCTTATTTATGGGATAAAATTAGCCGGCGCTGCGGCCTGGTTAGCATCAAAATAAGTGATGGTAACCGGGCAACGGTGGCGAAGGGAAGACTGGGGGTTGTGCGCCAAAGAATGGTGCAAGTCAGGTTAGAGTAAAAAATACTGGCTCTGCCCTGACGTGTGCCATTTTTTGACGCACAACCCCCATGGAAATGACTCCTGTCTTAGCAAAGACAGGAGTAATGCCCCCCTGCCCAATGGCCATGCCCAGGGGACTTCTGTCCCCTGGGCATGGCCATTGGGCACAGTGGCATGTAAGGGGGCCCAAGTTAAGGCCCCCTATGCCACTTTAAAAAAAATATATATATACTCACCTGCACTTACGTGCACTCACCATGGATGGGTCCCCCATCCATGGGTGTCCTCCAGAGGGTGGCAGGGGGTGTCCCTGGGTGCAGGGAAGGGCACCTGTGGACTGCTTCCATGGTCTCCTTCCATGGAAATGAGCCCACTGGTCCCTTAACGCCTGCCCTGTCCCAGGCATTAAAAAACTGCGCACATCCAGCTTGGCGCCATGTTTTAAGGCCCGCCTCCTCCAGTGTGTCACTTTGACGCCAGAGGATAAATAAGGCGCACATGCCTTTGAGTAATTTTTTGCCTGGGAACGCCTACCTTGCATGTCATTAGTGCAAGGTAGGTTTTCACTTACAAAAAATGACTCAAACTCCATACCTTTGGCGCTAGACGGGTCTAGCGCCAAAGTATAAATATGGAGTTAAGTTTGCGTCGAATTTGCATAAAAAAAATGACGCAAATCTGGCGCAAACAGAGTATAAATATGGGACTAAATCTTGGAGTAAAAGTTCCCTTGAGAGTGTTAAATGTAAGCTGAACAATGCTCACCCCTACTAATTGGTTCTTTCCAGGAATGTATTTTGAGAAGGATAATAGTACACCCTATCTTTAGCTAAAGATTTTGAAAAGCTAGCCTTATAAGTTTAAGTATTTTTGGGATAATTACAAACATATTAATTAAATGCAAGATGTTCAACTGTTTGTTATTTATTAATTAAAAAAGGATTATATCTACCCTTGCTGCAAGGCCTTTCATCAATATCTTTTTGCCAACATTTGCCAAGGCAGTTTGTCTATTCACCACACATTTACTCATCATTGCCTGCATTCATCAGCTCAGATATAATGATCCCTACCTTTGGTTCCATGATAATGCTGGAGGCCAACACATTGATGTGACCTCACATAAGATCCCTAAACGGATCCAAGCTTAGGCTTTCAACCTTTCCATAAGCAATGTTACTTTCAAGGCGTTTCTATGTTTGCAGCCATAATCCTTCCCACGTTACCTTATCTGCTAGAAATAAGGTGCTGATTGTGACCAAAGTTTTTGCATAAATAGCTAGACTGAGGCTAATAAGGGGCATATTTATAAGTCCCTAGCTCCACCTTGCGCAACATTAGCGTAATTTTATTTTTTTACGCTAATGTGGGCAAAATATTTGCGCCACATTTACAAAGTGGAGCAATGCACGCATTGTTCCACTTTGTGCTAAATTATGCCTGCCCAGGCATAATGTATGCAAAGGGAGCATTGCCCTGTTACTGGGGCCGAAAAAATGGGGCAAAAAAATCAGAACAGGCGTTAAAAGGGGGCACATCATTGGTTACAACTCGCCCCTATGTACTGTTCAGGGTTAGCTCCCAAATTTTGATGCTAAGCCTGAAAAAGGCATAAAAAAAAGCATCAAAATGTGGATGTTATTGCCCCCTACCCTGCGTTATGGTGCACTGTATTTTAAATACGGTACACATATTGTGGCAGTAGGGGGGCACTAAAGGGGCGCTAGAAAACTGTAGAAAAGTGGAGCTGCACTGGGTGCAGCACCACTTTTCTTAAATCTGACCCACTGTGATCCTGAGGGAAAAATAAGTGTATTGAATACCTAGTTGATTAAACCAGGCTAAGGGACAGTGAGTCCCGGTGAAAGTCTGTTTGGTTGGACAACAATTAATGAAATAAAAATGCAGACTTGAGATTGAATCAGGTGTTTAAGGAAATACATGTGTTCAACATTTCTTGCAATTTTAAAATTCATAGTAGCTGTAAATGTGCTCAGAAAAAACAATGAAAACATGGTTTGGGTTGCATAAAAGTGGATCATGCTAGTCTATTTAAATTTTTACCATAACTCAGACAAGAAGGAGAGGCAGAGATAGGGTAGAAGAATACAGGAAGAGGAAAAGAAGTGAAAATGTGAAGAAGATGGCTAGGAGAAAGGTAATTTTAACAAAGGGTAGGGATGGAAAATTAAAAAAGGTACTTAGTGGAGTGGCAATCATGCAAATCAAGGAAAGAGGATGCAGGAAGGAAGTATGGAAGAGGGAAATAGAGTCTGATGTGAGAACCCTCCCTGCATCTCTCTAGTGGGTGTGGACTTTGCAGGCCATCTAACCCTGTTCTGGGTGCCGGTGAGGTGGCCTGCCAAGGACAGCCATGCAGGGGATGAGAGTGCAATCAGGCCAACTGCTGGAAAGGATAGTGTGAAAAGAGGAGATGAGGAGGAGGTGACCAGTATCCTGAAGGGAGAGACTCCCTGAACTAAGACTAATGTATCCTTTACACCTTCTAGCCTCCCCCTGAACACAGGCTATATAAATGCTGGTCCTGTCGACTTGCCTGTAATACTGTGCATTTGGCACTATGAAGAAGAACCGGGACAGAAAGTTTACATCAGGCATGGTGGTGCCACCTGCAAGATCCCCTCTGCCTTATAGTAACCCCCTAGGGGCTGAGATTTCGTCACTTTGAAGTTTGAAATCACTGTCTTTTTCATTAAGCTGGTTTCAGATTGGAGTCACTGAGGTCCTGGGCTGCTGCAGGCCTTGCTGGTGTCATTGCGCAACAGGTGCTTGTGGGGGACTTCCTGTCTGGATATCGGCATTTGTGATTGGGAGGCCCACCCCTTGATTTGACTGATCATGCCACCAAAAAGAAGGTGCCCTGATTGAGGACTAGCCAGTCAAGAAATCAGGGAGATTGACTTCAAGAGGTTGCAAATTTGTGCTCAGAGGGATCAAAAGTCATTAAGATCTGCTTTTAACATAACTAAAGACAAACCCTTGTAGCCCAGCAAACAGCAAACTCTGGATACATATTCCAAGCCCTGAACAAGTAGTCAGCAATAGAAGGCAATGATACAGGAGGGACCCTACCAAACGAACATTTAGGGACCCCCCATCCTCTAATGCAGCAGTCCTATTACTGACCATTAATCCACCTAGATAGGTTCTGGAAGCTAAGATAGAAGTAGTCTGAGTTTACTTTACTCTATCAGGCTGTTGATAGGATCTCAGAAACCAAAAACAGACTTTGAATGGTGGAGAACACTGTTGGACTTTTTTGCTTATGCAGGGTAATCCCCAATATATTTGCCTCCTGCCCCCTATTTTTTCTGACCTGTTGCTGTTGGCTTTTGAACTCTGAGCACTTTACCACTGCTAACCAGTGCTAAAATGCCTATGCTCTCGGTGTAAATTGCATGGTTAATTGGTTTAGCCATGATTGGCATATTTGATTTACTAGTAAGTCCCTGGTAGAGTGCGCTAGAGGTGCCCAGGGCCTGTAAACCAAATGCTATTAGTGGGCCTGCAGCACTGGTTGTGCCTCCCACATAAGTAGCTCTGTAATCATGTCTCAGACCTGCCACTGCAGTGTCTGTGTGTGCAGTTTTAACCGTAAATTCGACTTGGCTTCTGTACCCACTTGCCAGGCCTAAACCTTCCCTTTTCTTACATGTAAGACACCCCTAAGGTAGGACCTAGGTAGCCCCAAGGGCAGGGTGAAGTGTATGGTTAAGGTAGGACATATAGTAATGTGTTTTATATGTCCTGACAGTGAAATATTGCTACATTTGTTTTTTCACTGTTGCAAGGCCTGTCCCTCTCATAGGTTAACCTAGGGGATACCATTAAATATGATTAAAGTGTAGATTCCCTTTGGGAGTGGATAGACATGTGGCGTTTGGGGTCTCTGAGCTCACAATTTAAAAATACATCTTTTAGTAAAGTTTATTTTTAAGATTGTCTGTTTGAAAATGCCACTTTTAGAAAGTGGGCATTTTCTTGCTTAAACCATTTCTGTGACTCTGCCTGTTTGTGGATTCCCTGTCTTGGTCAGTTTGACCGTTGGGCTGGTTGCACCTCTCACTAGACAGTAACACAAAGGGACTGGGGTGTAGTCTGCATTTCCTGACGAGCCATCTGTGGTAGGAGGGAGGGGAGGAGTTCTCACTCACACCTGAAAGGGCTGTGCCTGCCCTCACAAAATGCAGTCTCCAACCCCCTGGTGTGTGTCTGGGGCCTGGCCTGGGCAAGACAGGATTTCACAAACAAGATAGACTTTTCTTTGAAGTAAGCCTACTTCAAAGGGCAAAATGGGTATAAGAAGAGGACCCAAAACCACAGACTTTAGAACACTTCTGGAAACCAAGAGGAACCTCGGCCTGGAGGAGAGCTGAAGAGCTGAAGAAGAAGAGCTGCCCTGCCTTTGACTGTGCTTTGTTGAGCTATCTTGCAGTTGCTGCTTCTGCTTGTGCTAGAGGACAAAGACTGGACTTTGTGTGCCTGCCATTTTGAGAAGAAATCTCCAAGGGCTTGATTTAGAGCTTGCCTCCTGTTGTTTGAAGTCTAAGTGACAGCAAAGACTTCTCTCTGCAAGCACCTGGAGCCTCTAGAGAGACTCCTACTCTGCCAAGTGGTGCCCATCCAGTTCCTGGGACCCTGAGAAGAGAAGCTGGCAGCCCAAAAGTGAAAAATACACCCACAGACCGCCGTGCGGGGAAAAGATCAACGCGACTCCGATCTGTGGCTGAAAAATCGACGCGCTGCCGGCTTCATGTTTGAAAATCAACGCTCGCCTGCACCCTGACTGGAGGATCGACGCACAGCATTGCTGACGGAGGCTGGTGAGATCGCAACCTGCGCTGTGTGGTTTTCAGATCATCGTGCGGCTGGATTTCTGACGCAAACACTGCTGGACATGTAAAAACGATGCAAGGCCTGCCCGGACCCGAGAGTGCTGACCAGATTGACGCATCGCTCTCCTGTAGAGAGAAGAAAGAAGGCACGCCGACCCGACAAAAGGAGAAATTATGCAAGGTCTGGCTCTTGAGTGATATCAACTCATCGCAATCCCTTTTTGATGCACACTCGCCCATGCGGCAGTATTTTTGATGAGCCCAAGGTATTTTCATGCTAACGGCGTTAGTGTGTGTGTTTAAAATTACATGAAGACTCTTTTTAGTGATAACTTGACCTGTATAGTGTGGATTTTTGTCATTTTTGTCTTTTTTTGTTTAGATAAATACCGTATTTATCGGCGTATAACACGCACTTTTTCTCCCTGAAAATAGGGGCAAATGATGTGTGCGTGTTATACGCCGATAAAATGTAATGGGTTTTTTTTCTGAAATTTCCTCTTAAAATGAGGTGCGTGTTATATGCCGGTGCGTGTTATACGCCGATAAATACGGTATTTTCTATTTTTCGAAACATGTGTTGTGTCATTTTGTAGTGTTTTCATTACGTTACTGTGTGTGTTGGTACAAATACTTTACACCTAGCACTCTGAAGTTAAGCCTACTGCTCGTGCCAAGCTACAAAGAGTGTAAGCAGGGGTTAGCTGAGGCTGATTCTCTTTTACCCTGACTAGAGTGTGGGTCCTTGCTTGGACAGGAGGTAACCTGACTGCCAACCAAAGACACTATTTCTAACGAACACCATATACAACATGCAACAGATGATTAACAAGCTTTCAGCCTCCACTAAGTCACCCAGAGCAGATAATGCAGAGGGTCAGACTTGCCACAGCAATCTGAGATTTGTGGATTTCCTGAAGAACTGCATGGATGCATCTTAGATGCAATTCAAGGAGGATTGGCTGCATTCACTGTTCCTCCTACCTCCCAATAGACCATCCATGTGCTTTGTGATTGAATGTGTCCACTGGGCTCAAGAAACACCTGTTACATAGGCTCTCATCATTCGAATGAGACTACTGGATTTTGAGCAGCAAGATCGTCCACGGTGTGGGAGACTGAGTCTGACCCACTGTGGGTGACACCTGTTGCATCAAATCCGGGTTTTGCTCCAGCTAACTAGCAGTGCCTCGCCTCTCCCAAGAGGTAGAGATGATTGGGCAGCCGAGCGCATGACATATCATACTTCTCAGGGAAGTCGTGGTCACTCAGGTCGCATCCGGTTCTCTCATTCACACTTCGGTCTCATATATAAATGACAATAAAAACCAGTATGAGTTTTAAAGACTGGTTTAATAAAACAACTGCATTTTAAATAGCAAAGCGTGAGCTGCAATAACCAGGATGACACAACATGACATTATTAAAATGGTGACGATGAGAGTGAAGCATAAGAATAATGTCATCATATTGTCACTAGAATCTATGGACTATTTCCTATCTGAGTCATAATCTGAGCACAGCATGTTAAGCTCTAATTCTGCCTTTCAGGTTCCCCCAAGAGGACATCGACCCTCATACCCGAGCAAAGGCCTGTAGTCTGCGTTAGCATCTGCAGCGAAGCATTCAGGAGCGACCTCTGACCTGTTTTTGGTCCAGAGCTCGCCCCCCACGTCCGCAGCACCAACCTGCTGTCTCCTGCCTCTGACCCCCGCCCACGCTGCTGCTAGCGTGTTCGAGGCCCTGAGAAGCCTCACTTGACCCGTGTAGTGCTATTCGCCGTCTGTAAGTGTTTTTCCGTTTTTTCAGCGCCTTGCCTCCTTGCGCTTCTGCCCCCGTTGTGCCCCTCTGATTGCTGTACCCCGAGTGTAACTTGTGCCATTATTGTATTTTGTGCCTTTTTTAAGTTTGTTTCTTTACTGTTTTGTGCCTTTTTCCCTGGTCTTTTTTCGCCCCTTGGGCGCTCCCCCTTGCTGATCTCCCCTTGCCGCTGCCTCCCTGCGACCCCGCCCCCCTCGCGCCCCCATTCGCCGCTCCCTCCCGCCTCCCGCCTCCCAGCTGCTCCTCCCTCCCCCTCCCTTCTTAATGGCTGGCGCTGCGCGGCGCGAGTGAGCGACCTCTGACCTGTTTTTGGTCCAGAGCTCGCCCCCCACGTCCGCAGCACCAACCTGCTGTCTCCTGCCTCTGATCCCCACCCACGCTGCTGCTAGCGTGTTCGAGGCCCTGAGAAGCCTCACTTGACCCGTGTAGCGCTTTTCGCCGTCTGTAAGTGTTTTTCCGTTTTTTCAGCGCCTTGCCTCCTTGCGCTTCTGCCCCCGTTGTGCCCCTCTGATTGCTGTACCCCGAGTGTATCTTGTGCCATTATTGTATTTTGTGCCTTTTTTAAGTTTGTTTCCTTACTGTTTTGTGCCATTTTCCCTGGTCTTTTTTCGCCCCTTGGGTGCTCCCCCTTCTTGATCTCCCCTTGCCGCTGCCTCCCTGCGGCCCGCCCCCCTCGCGCCCCCATTCGCCGCTCCCTCCCGCCTCCCGCCTCCCAGCTGCTCCTCCCTCCCCCCTCCCTTCTTAATGGCTGGTGCTGCGCGGCGCGAGTGAGCGACCTCTGACCTGTTTCTGGTCCAGAGCTCGCCCCCCACGTCCGCAGCACCAACCTGCTGTCTCCTGCCTCTGACCCCCGCCCACGCTGCTGCTAGCATGTTCGAGGCCCTGAGAAGCCTCATTTGACCCGTGTAGCGCTTTTCGCCGTCTGTAAGTGTTTTTCAGTTTTTTCAGCGCCTTGCCTCCTTGCGCTTCTGCCCCCGTTGTGCCCCTCTGATTGCTGTACCCCGAGTGTAACTTGTGCCATTATTGTATTTTGTGCCTTTTTTAAGTTTGTTTCCTTACTGTTTTGTGCCTTTTTCCCTGGTCTTTTTTCACCCCTTGGGCGCT
This sequence comes from Pleurodeles waltl, assembly GCF_031143425.1. Taxonomy (NCBI): domain Eukaryota; kingdom Metazoa; phylum Chordata; class Amphibia; order Caudata; family Salamandridae; genus Pleurodeles; species Pleurodeles waltl. The sequence goes on from NC_090439.1 coordinate 399,395,842, forward strand.
CCCCCTTGCTGATCTCCCCTTGCCGCTGCCTCCCTGTGGCCCCGCCCCCCTCGCGCCCCCATTCACCGCTCCCTCCCGCCTCCCGCCTCCCAGCTGCTCCTCCCTCCCCCTCCCTTCTTAATGGCTGGCGCTGCGCGGCGCGAGTGAGCGACCTCTGACCTGTTTTTGGTCCAGAGCTTGCCCCCCACGTCCGCAGCACCAACCTGCTGTCTCCTGCCTCTGACCCCTGCCCACGCTGCTGCTAGCGTGTTCGAGGCCCTGAGAAGCCTCACTTGACCCGTGTAGCGCTTTTCGCCGTCTGTAAGTGTTTTTCCGTTTTTTCAGCGCCTTGCCTCCTTGCGCTTCTGCCCCCGTTGTGCCCCTCTGATTGCTGTACCCCGAGTGTATCTTGTGCCATTATTGTATTTTGTGCCTTTTTAAAGTTTTTTTCCTTACTGTTTTGTGCCTTTTTCCCTGGTCTTTTTTCGCCCCTTGGGTTCTCCCCCTTGCTGATCTCCCCTTGCCGCTGCCTCCCTGCGGCCCCGCCCCCCTCGCGCCCCCATTCGCCGCTCCCTCCCGCCTCCCGCCTCCCAGCTGCTCCTCCCTCCCCCCTCCCTTCTTAATGGCTGGCGCTGCGCGGCGCGAGTGAGCAACCTCTGACCTGTTTTTGGTCCAGAGCTCGCCCCCCACGTCCGCAGCACCAACCTGCTGTCTCCTGCCTCTGACCCCCGCCCACGCTGCTGCTAGCGTGTTTGAGGCCCTGAGAAGCCTCACTTGACCCGTGTAGCGCTTTTCGCCGTCTGTAAGTGTTTTTCCGTTTTTTCAGCGCCTTGCCTCCTTGCGCTTCTGCCCCCGTTGTGCCCCTCTGATTGCTGTACCCCGAGTGTAACTTGTGCCATTATTGTATTTTGTGCCTTTTTTAAGTTTGTTTCCTTACTGTTTTGTGCCTTTTTCCCTGGTCTTTTTTCGCCCCTTGGGCACTCCCCCTTGCTGATCTCCCCTTGCCGCTGCCTCCCTGCGGCCCCGCCCCCCTCGCGCCCCCATTCTCCCGCCTCCCAACTGCTCCTCCCTCCCTCCTCCCCCCTCCCTTCTTAATGGCTGGCGCTGCACGGCCGCGCCGCTGGCGCGCCAGAGGCGCACCAGGGGTAAGCCCGTCTGCGCCCGTCCGCGCCTGGACCGCGCCCAGCGCCACCCCCCCTGGGCCTCACACCCCCGCGCCCCATGCCTTCGCTACTCGGCCAGCGAACTCCTCGCCCTCAACCCTGGCCCCTCCTCAGAGTGCTTCCTGGCCACTCCGAAGCACACCAAAGGACCTTTTTCCTGCCGCACCTGCAACTTCACCTGCAACAAAACAACGAAACCAGCAACAACCAACACCAACCACCTGCACTGCATCCTCCTCAACACACGCTCCGCACGAAAGCACGCCATCGAACTCTGGGACCTGCTCGACACCACCGCCCCAGACGTAGCCTTCCTGACCGAAACCTGGTGGAACGACTCCTCGGCCCCTGACATCGCCATCGCCATCCCTGACGGCTACAAGATCACCAGAAGAGATCGCACCAACGGAATCGGCGGAGGAATAGCCATCGCCCACAAATCTACCCTTAAGATCCGCACCCACACGGACGACACCCTCTAGACAGCCGAACACCTCCACTTCCAGATTCACACAGACCCCAACACTACCCTCAGAGGAACCCTCATTTACCGCCCTCCAGGACCCAGAGCCCTCTTCAGCGACGCCGTCTCCGACCTCGCAAGCACCCACGCCCTCGCCTCTTCAGACTACATCCTCCTGGGAGACCTAAACTTCCACCTGGAAAACAAGAATGACGTCAATACTGCATCCCTGACCACCAACCTCTCCAACCTCGGACTCCGCCAGCTGGTCAACACTCCCACCCACATCGCCGGCCACACCCTTGACCCACTCTTCACTTCAAGCAACCACATCTCCTTCAGCCACACCTCCGAACTCCACTGGACCGACCATCACTGCGTCCATTTCTCCTTCCAGAAAAACACCGAACACCACCGCACCCCCCTACCGCCTCACCGCCGCTGGGGAAAAGTCACCAAAGATCAACTTACCAACACCCTCGCCAAAAACCCACCACCGGACCCCACCGACCCGGACTCCGCCGCCATCAACCTCCAACAATGGATCCTCGACTGCGCCAACATCCTAGCCCCACTAAAGAGACCCACCGCCAATCAAGAAAAGAAAAAACCAGCCTGGTTCACAGACGAACTGACCACCTCCAAACGCACCTGCCAGAAACTCAAGAAAAAATGGATCCTCGAGCGCACACCCGAGAACCTCGCTACCCTCAAGGAAGCCAACCGTGAACACCACCGATGGATCCGACTCGCGAAGCGCTCCCACTTCACAGAACGCCTCAACAACAACGCTCACGACTGCAAGGAACTCTTCGGCATCGTGAAGGAACTCGCCAACCCCAACGCCATTATCAACGACATCCCTCCATCCCAGAAACTCTGCAACGATCTCTCCACCTTCTTCTACCAGAAAATTGCAGCCATCCACGACAGCTTCAACAATCCACCTCCGCCAGACCCCACCCCCAACAACTCCTCCCACGCCGACCACATCACCACCTGGACCCAAGTAGACGACGCCGAAACCCTAATGACCATGAACTCCATCCACTCAGGATCTCCCTCTGACCCCTGCCCACACCACGTGTTCAACAAAGCCGACGCCACCATCGCCCCCGCACTCCGAAAGATCATCAACCTTTCCTTCAACACCGCTACCTTCCCGGACAGCTGGAAGCACGCAGAAATCCAACCCCTCCTCAAGAAACCTAAGGCTGACCTCAACGATCTCAAAAACTTCCGACCGATCTCCCTCCTCCCTTTCCCAGCGAAAGTCATCGAGAAGATCATCAACGCACAGCTCACCAACTACCTAGAAGACAACTCCATCCTAGACCCCTCCCAATCTGGCTTCAGACGAAACCACAGCACAGAGACTGCACTCCTCGCTGCCACTGATGACATCAGACTACAAATGGACCATGGCGAAACCTCAGCCCTGATCCTCCTAGACCTATCAGCCGCCTTCGATACAGTCTGCCACTGCACCCTACTAACCCGCCTACACGAAGCCGGCATCCAAGAAAAGGCCCTCAAATGGATCTCCTCCTTTCTCTCCGGCAGAACCCAGAGAGTCCGACTCTCACCTTTCCGCTCTAATGCCACCAACCTCATCTGCGGCGTACCCCAAGGCTCATCACTTAGCCCAACGCTGTTCAACGTCTACATGGCCCCCCTCGCACAACTGGCCCGCCAGCACAACCTCAGCATCCTCACCTACGCCGACGACACACAACTCGTCCTCTCCCTGACCAAAGATCCTCTCACCGCCAAAGCCAACCTCCACGAGGGACTGAAATCCATCGCCGAGTGGATGAACAACAGCCGCCTGAAACTCAACTCCGACAAGACGGAAGTCCTCATCCTCGGGCGCACCCCCTCGGCCTGGAACGACTCGTGGTGGCCGACCGCCCTGGGCCCCCAACCCACCCAAGCCAGCCACGCACGAAATCTCGGCTTCATCCTCGACTCCACCCTCACCATGTCCAAACAGGTCAACGCAGTCTCATCCTCCTGTTTCAACACCCTCCGATTACTCCGCAGAATCTTCAAGTGGATTCCAACAGGAACCAGAAAGACGGTAACCCAAGCCCTCGTCAGTAGCAGACTCGACTACGGCAACGCACTCTACACAGGCATCCCAACAAAAGACATCAAACGACTCCAGCGCATCCAGAACGCATCCGCCCGCCTGATCCTCGACATACCCTGCTGATGTCACATCTCCCCTCACCTGAAGGACCTCCACTGGCTCCCCGTGGACAAGAGGATCACCTTTAAACTCCTCACTCTCGCACACAAGGCTCTACACGACACCGGACCCGCCTACCTGAACACCAAACTCAACTTCTACATTCCCTCACAACAACTACGCTCTGCCAACCTTGCCCTCGCCATCGTCCCCCGAATCCAGCGCAAGACCTCTGGCGGCAGATCCTTCTCCTACCTCGCCGCCAAAACCTGGAACTCACTCCGACCTCACTGCGCCAGACCCAGGACCTCCTCACCTTCAGGAGACTCCTCAAGACATGGCTCTTCGAACGATAGCAGCACACCCCCCCCCCAGCGCCTCGAAACCCTAACGGGTACATAGCACGCTTTATAAATTATTGATTGATTGATTGATTGATTCAGCAATCAGCATACAGTCGTGGTTCCCTGGCTGGAATCTTCCTCTTAACGTGTAATGGGACTAGGAAGTGTTTTTTTATTAACACAGCTGATGTTCTAAGAAAATGTCCCTATGCAAGGATGTGTATTTTCTATGAATGTTGGTGACTAAACTTTTACCACGTTCACCGGCAATGTACCAAACTGTTGCCTTGACTGAAGCACAAAGTGATCAAGAATGTCTTGTTTGAGAACACAGTGCTGGGCTAAGCAAAACAGTTATATAGATGAAAATAAAACAAGACCGTAAAAGTGGTTATTGTAAAAATAACAATGCGAAGCCAAATAAAATATATCTAGGTCAAAGTGCACAGCGGCCTAGTATGTTAAACTAACGTGCATGGAGCTATAACTAAAATGGCCACACAACACACCTACTGTGTTAAATAATAACAGGATTCCTGAAACACAAAGATAAGGATAAATCTTCTGTTACATGCTAGAGACCATTTGACTCTGTTATGATTCCCATACAATATTGATCTTTACGGACTACACCTGCCTTGTGCAGTGGCAGCAAAAGTCATCAAGGAGGCCAAGACACAGCTGAAAGCATGTAAGGTTAAACTGACAAAGGACATGACCATTATCAGTCAGCGGTGAATAAGAAGCAACAGCCCTAGGTGTTGGATCTGGATCAAAGGTGGTGGAGCTGGAGTCCCAAGAGCAGGCCTCTCCTTCCTCAGTTATTCCCTGGAATGTGTTGCCCTGCCTTCAAGGAGGGACTGCACGTCCCAGGATTCCCTCTTGCTGCCTGCTTGTGGGGGGGCCGCCTTCGAATCGCGAGTGCCAGCGGCAGGCCCGTCTGCGCCTGTCAGCGATCGTAAGAGGTCGGGCCGGGCCACCCCTCTTTAATTCGTGCCCAGAAGCCCTAGTGATTCGGGCCAACTAGCGAAGCTGTGCAGCGCGAAGACTCGAGATCATTGAAGGTGAGAAAAGTGGCTTTGTGAGCCCCTTGCATGCACCTTAGAGGAGGCAGTGGAGGAGGGGAAGAGCAACCAGTGAGGAAAGTACACAGAAGGGAGAAGAGAAAAGGGAGTACATAAGGGTGAGAGATGGGCAGACGGAAGGGGGTGGCACCACAAGATAATTATAGAATTAATAAAACTTTAGATGGTTTCCTACAAAAGGCAGTTGGGTTCTTGGACAAAGAGATAGAGCTGGTTGAGCGCCGTCTATCCATCTCAACATCCTCAGTCTCCCCAGTCTCCACCCCCCAGCCTCCACTTTTATCACAAACTCGTTCACAGCCCCCACACCTCCAGCAGTCTCAAGACACGCATCCACCTATGGCATCTCCCCCAGCTGCTCATATAAAAAATATCCGGGAGACTACCTTAGTGACCTTGAATAAGGCTATTACAGCAGAATCTGCCCAGTTGACTCTGGCCCTTTTAGCTGGAGCATTAGTATTTGATTCAGAGCCTAACCCAAAAGGGAAAAGAAAGCATGGTGAGGTCAATCTGAGGAACAAACAAGCCCGTACTATGAGTACCAACAATCTGGGTTCTGAAGTTGGGAATGCCTGGTTTACAATATCACAAGAAAGTGCAGCTGGCCAATTGGCGTCTGAACGTATAATGGAGCACATAAGGGAGGACCTCATCAAGAGATTGCATCCTATCGAAATCCATCTCCAAGCCATCAAGGAGAAATTAGAAGAGCTTACTAAGCCCTATATGTCTGATATCTCTCTGCAAGGTGACACACAATCCCACTGTCATCCCCTTACTTTGGGTCACTCCTCTGGTACTAGCGACAGGACCTCTGTAAATTTAGGTGAGGGTTTTCTGCCACTCAAGGACCGTTGTGACTACCCTCACCGATTAGAGATGGGTTGGATTGCCAGGCCGCATACCAACTCAGATGATAACTGCGTTAAGGCAGCAGCTACCATTTCAAGGGGAAATGTAGGAGTAGCTCCAACTATTACCACAGTGACTAATTCTAGCAAAGCTTTTAATGCTTGCGAGCATCACCAATACGGTGCCACAGAGATGGACTTGGAGCCCAGCAGAATCAGTTCAGACAACCATGGGGGTCAGTCTAGAGTTTTACATCTGCCCCCCGAATCCTGCCCATAGGTCCTTGTAATCACTAACGTTCCCAGATCTTGATCAAATAGTCTGGAAACTTATATTGAACTGAAAAACAAGGTTGCACACTGGTTGCATGTTAATGCTAATTTTGCCTTTTGTATGGTACCCTCTATATTAATGGTGAGGAGGGTGGGATGGGTGGGCCAGTTGAATAAGTTTGGAAGGGGGGATTGTATTGTTGTTAACTTTGACTCACCCGCCTTGGTCCAACAACATTTTTCAAATTCATGTAGAACTGGCCTTTCAGTAGGAGGTGCCTCTTTGCATAGACTTACAGCTTTCTATCCCCCAGTAGCTAAATGTGCACTAAGTGGGTCAATACCCGATCCCAGAGGCCCCCGTCACCCCCAAATGCAACATGCTCACCAGTTTGAATGTAGGCATCCATCATCTATCCTTTCAGATGTGGACTGACATAAAGCCAATGTTATACAGGACACTTCAGAGATCCCGAGGTTTGGACTAACTATTAGGGAATGCACCATCTCCAGTGTCATTGAGCAAGAAAGAACCAGAGTAGGAAACCTAGATGGAACTTTGATCCTAAATGCGGATTCTAGGGGCCCTAACCAAACCATAATGCTAACCCAGAATAACACAAGGTCTCTAGTAACTAGATGGAATACAACAGACCCTGAACTTACAGGGGCAAGGGATACTACTGGAGACAAAGATGCAGGAGGACTTATCGAGAGTTGTTCATCGACAGTCGCAACGTGTAACACGAACCCTATGAGCAACCCATCTATCACTTCTCAAACTTTGACTGACGCATTACAAGTCCGAGATGATATTTCAGCAAAAATCCTTTGCTGGAATATAGCCGGGCTCGAGTATAAAATGCGAATCCCTGATTGGAGCCATTTCATAGATGAGCACAAGATATGCTTATTCCAAGAGACATAGGCTTTGGAGCCCAAGTATAGATGTGGTTTTAAAAGTTATTGGGACCCAGCCTGTAAGGTGACTTCTGGGTGACCTTCGGGTGGCTTACTTATATGGGTTAATTGTTCACTTAAGTGCCAGGTTGAAGAAATATATATGGACAGTGCAGATCTGCAAGGCTTAATATTATCGACACATAAGGAAAAACCCCTATTATTAGTAAACATATATAGCAGGAGTATGGGTAGCAATTGTGAGTCTGATGTCTTGAATGCATTAGACAATATTTTAGCCAGCAAATCAACCACTCATCATATCATAATTGCAGGGGATTTCAATGCGACTTTTGAGCCTTACTCAGTGGCCCAAGAACTTTACGAAGAAGAGGACATTTATTGGGGTATTCCGCAATTAACATTGAACAAAAGTTTTAGAATGAGCAGAGCAGCCTATCAAATTGTTGACATCACACTTGCATACGGTCTTCGTGCCTGTAATGGCCGCTCTCACTCAGATGTTAAACCCTGCCCCACTTTTAGGCGAGGAGCTTATTAGAGCCATATCGACTATTTTTTATTGGATATCTGTTTGTGGGGACATATGGTCGATATGATGGTAATGGAACATGAGGAAAGTGACCATGAACCACTAGTTTTATGTACTAGGGGTCTGCTGCCTATATTAGAAGCCTCTGACCCTAAGGATTATGTACAGCAGTTCGCCATGACCAATAACAAATGCAACATTAAGTGGAATGCTGTTAATTCCTCACTGGGCTCCCTTACATCGATATAGAGCCTTTTAGCAGAACGAATGGAGCATATGCTCCGGCTGCCTGAGGATGGGGATAGGCTTATGGCAGCACATCTAGATTTATTTAATTCTCTCCAAAATCATTTCATCAAAGAGACGGCGGCCAAAACAAGGAATAAGCGCAATAGAGATGGTTTAACCATTCATGTAGGGAATCTAAGCTTAAGCTATTGAGGGACCTGAGAAGGGGGGTGTAACCGGGTGGATGACAAAACGGCCTCCACATCGGAAAAGAGCTGTTCGCGCGGCCACACGAACAGCGTCTCTTGTTGCCTTGATGACCGGGGAGACGGCGTCAACAACGAAAACCCGGATTTCCGGGTTTTGGAGAGAGAGAAAAAGGAGGACGGACTACACGGGGAGGTCGTCGGCGCTGAGAGAGGAGAGGGCGGTCCAGAGAGAGAGGAAGAGGACAAATCTCGGAAGGCACCGAAACGAAGTCCAGAGGAGCCCAACCCCGCCAGGAACACGGGAGAACGAAGAAGCCCAGAAGCGTGTGGAGAGACGCCAAAACGCCGCCACGTCCCAGGAGGGGCATGGCTTGCTAAGGTACGCTCCCTTCTGAGGGACAGACAATTCCTGGCTTGAATCGGGACAGGGGGAGGAGGAGGGAATAGAGAACTGGGAGGAAGGAGGGAGGAAGGGAATTGAGGGGAGTCGAGAAAGGAGAACGGGCACAAAGCAAGGCACGAAAACCACTCCAATTCACTAATACAGCGGGCCAATAAATAGAACTGACGCCATAATAAACAAACCCAAGGGTGCACAGAGGGTGACCTTTTCCCCTTTTTTTTTTTTTGCCACTCTTTTTCCCACATAAACACTCTCTCTGTCTCTCTCCCTCTCTATCTCTCTTTCTCCCTTACTTTTGTCCCATCTATTTCTAAAATAGTTCCCTAAGAGTACAATCACCCCGACTTACCTTCCGTTTTCTTCTTTTCCGGAACACGGGAGACACCCACCAGGACCTTCGCCAGTCAAGCAGGAGAAAGGGAAAAGAGAGAGAAAGAGAGGAATTGACCAGAGAACCATCAAGAAACTGTCACAGCAATAATAATAATAATAATAATAACTTATAAATAAATACCTATCTCCTTACCTGAGTCTCCGAGTCCTTCTGTCACCAACCCACGTAATAATAGTGTCAGAAGTGGGATTGTAACTTGCCGGTGATACGAAGGAAACCAGAAATAATAGGGGAAAAACCTACCTTAGAGGACATGATCCAACAGCTGGCGGAGGGACAGAGACCATCAGAGGGAGGCCAAAGAAGATCGAGAAGCCTTACAGAGTGCACTAAAGAGACAGACTACCATCATGGCCAATAATCAGTTAGTGCACGAGACCGCTTTACAAAAACTGACCGAGACTATTGCGGCAAGTAAGGTACATCCCAATGTCCCCAGCTCAGTATTGCAGAAATTCCAGGAAGGGGAGGATCCAGACGCATTCTTTACGAACTTCGAGCGGGTAGCCTCCTCTGCACAATGGCCAGAAGAACGCTGGGGACAATACATAGCCCCCTTATTAACGGGCACTCTACAAACAGCCTATCAAGCTGCTAACCCCGGAGGTACTACCCCGTATAAAGAAATAAAAAAAAGTATACTAGAGAGAGTGGGTCACGATACCGAATATTATAGACTAAAGTTTTGGAAAATCAAATGGGGACAAGCTGAAGACCCCCGGACCTTTTATTTTAAAGTAAAAGACCTCAGGTTAAAATGGCTAGGACCCTTGGGAACGGAGAGGGAGGATGTCATCAAAGCTGTTATTCTGGAACAGTACTTAGAGTGTCTTCCCCCTTCTACCAGGGGTTGGATAAGGCAACATCCTAATGTTAACACTGACATGGCAGTAGATCTCGCCTGTGCCTACCATAGATCCGCCGATTTTAAGAACCCCAGTCCTAGGCCGACCAACAAAATTTCTACGGTACCCTATAAACCCTCTAGACGAAGTTATTCAGGAGAGGCCGGACCGAGTCATTCTGGAGACACCCCTCCCACACAACAGCCACAATGCTATAGTTGTGGGGAGTGGGGTCATATAGCCAGAACATGCCCACGGAAAAGAGAAAAAGAAGAACCCATGGAAATAGGGGTCACCCGAGGAAGGGTTTTATATTCAGGGTCGGCTACACCTAAATATAAACAACCCATTCGACTAAATGGACGAGCTATAGTAGCTCTTATTGACTCAGGCTGTAGTCAGTCAGTAGTACGAGCCGACATACTTAATACGTCCAACCCACCCACTAATCAACGGGTAACCATTTGTTGCATTCATGGTGACAAGAAGGATTATCCCCTGACACTGACACAAATAGAATGGGGAGGATATCAGGACAGCTTACCAGTGGGGGTCATGAACAGGCTGGTGGAAGAATGTATTCTGGGCACGGATTATATCCGATTCCCTGAGATCCTAGAGATGGTTAAGGCCCAGAATCTACCCGAGAATTGGTGGAAAGAGGCACCATTCTATAGCACCTCTATAGAGAACAAACCCTGTCGGAAGAAATTAACGAGACAGGAGAAAAGGCAAGCAAAAATAAATTTTTAAGTCTCAGAACAAGAAGAATGCCCAGGAAAGGAAGTGGCCAACATCACCTCACACCCACCATCCTTTAGGGCAAGTCAGCGAGAAGACCCAACCTTACGCCATGCGTAGAAAAATAGCTGAGTCCCAGTCTACAAATAAGGTGGGTCCCTACTTCCTAATCCAAAACAATCTTTTATACAGGGTCCTAAAACTCAATGGGGCTGAAAAGAAACAGTTAGTAGTCCCTGAACCGTATCGAACGCAGGTCCTCTTCCTTGCGCATAACCAACCTGGGGGAGGACACTATGGACGTGAAAAAACTGAAGAATACCTACTAAGACGATTTTATTGGCAAGGGATCTATGGCCAACTTAGGAGATATTGTGCACAATGTCCCCGCTGCCAACTGATTGACCCCGGACCTCAGAGAAAAGCCCCTCTTCAACCCCTTCCTATTATCGATATACCTTTTTCCCAGGTCGGAATGGATCTGGTGGGACCCCTTCTCCCCTCTACCAAAGGACATACCTATATATTGGTGTTAGTAGATTATGCCACAAGGTATCCAGAAGCCATTCCCCTTTCCAGCATGACCACTAAGGCCGTGGCACAAGCAATGATCACCTTCTTTGCCCGAGTGGGATTTCCTAGAGAAATCCTAACGGACCAGGGAACTCCTTTTATGTCAACATTGATGAAGCACATCCGTAAGATACTAGGGATAAAACAGTTAAAAACATCAGTTTATCATCCCCAAACCGATGGCCTAGTTGAACGGTACAACCGTGCCGTCAAAACTTTACTTCGAAAAACAGTATCAGAGACAGGGAGAGACTGGGACCAAAACTTCCTCTTGTCCTCTATGCAATAAGAACCCACGAACAAGCCTCAACCGGGCATAGCCCTTTTGAACTGGTCTTTGGTCGCCAACCTCACAATCTGGTAGATATGGCAGTAGAACATTGGGAGGAAGAGGGTGAAGAGGAGAGACCTCTCCTTGAATATGTTTACAAATTAAAATCACCGCTTCAGTCGGTCTGGGAGGATGTCCAAAACCATTTAGAAAAAGCACAGGTCAACCAAAAGGAATACTACGATCGAGGAGCAAAACCTCGCTCTTTTCAAGCAACTGTCACAGCAATAATAATAATAATAATAACTTATAAATAAATATCTATCTCCTTACCTGAGTCTCCGAGTCCTTCTGTCACCAACCCACGTAACAGGGGGCTAGAGAGCCTATAAGGGAATCAAGAGAGAGCTATAAACAGGAACTCATCGAGGCCCGTAGGAGCTGGGAGGAAGCGAGGTGGGCTGCTCTTCTGGATTCCGCAAGAGCTAATGACAACTCCAAGTTCTGGAAACTGATTTCAAGCGATTGTGGTGACTCCCGGCCTCCGCCTGGTACCTCAATCCTCCCTGTAACTTGGGTAAAACATTTTGGGTCTCTTTATACAGAGGAAGCCGCATCAAATTTCAGGGAATTGGTTGAAACCAGGAAATCTGTTGTACCACCAATTAGATTCACCTTGGCAGAAACCAAGGCAGCAATAACCTCTCTGAAGTGCGGGAAGGCCCCGGGCCTCAACAAAATTCCTGGTTATCTTTGTAAATCGAACTCCAAAATCTGGGCCCCTTATCTGAACTTGGTCTGCAATGCAGTTGCTGCAGGAGCAACCATTCCCCGGACATGGAAGGGAGCTGAGATAGTTCCCCTCTTTAAAAAAGGCAGCCCTAGCGATCCTTCTAATTATCGCTTAAAGCCTACTCGATAACCTCCAAAAACTCTTTGCAAAGCAGATCTTGTTCCATTTAGAAGAGTGGATAATAGAGAATGGAGCCATCTCGGACTTACAGGCAGGGTTCAGACCTGCGATTAGTACAATAGACCAGGTCTTAAGGTTTCTAGCAATTAAATGGAAGACAGTGGATGTTGGAGGTGGAAATCTATATGTGGCTTTTGTTGATCTTAGAGCGGCTTTTGACCTGGTACCTAGGAACAAACTTTCGCTGACACTATCTAATATTGGTGTTCCTAAAGGCCTTCTAAACCTTATAGTCCAACTTCATGACAGTACCTTTGCCTAAATCAGGAGCGGTAAGGATGGTGAATTATCCGACACAGTTCCTATCGAAAGAGGAGTTAGGCAAGGCTGCGTCTTAGCACCCACCCTCTTCCATTTATATATAAACAACTGTATTAAATATTTAATCAACTGTCATAATGATTAGCCCAAGTTGGCAGGCAAGAAAATCCCAGGTCTGCTCTATGCGGATGACACCATCCTATTTGCCAAAACTCCTATGGGATTGCAAAATCTTGCCAACCAATTCTGTTCGTTCTGCAAAGATTTTGGTTTGGAAGTTAAGGTTAATAAAATCAAGCTTATGATATGTAGCTCCAGGAGAATAAAAGCTAAAGTGACCACTATAATGAATTCTATTCCCTTGGAAAGGGTCACTGAGTATGATTACTTGGGGATCAGATTAATGGATTCAGGCAATTGGGTCGCAGCTATCAGAAAAGGGGCTCATATAGTATGCCAAAGAGGGGGGCCCTAGGACGTAAAGCTAGGACTGTAGCCAGTCCCCCTTAGAATCCTATCCTTGAAATATATAAAGTTCAAATTCGAGGTGATGCACTTTTTGGGGCAGAGTTATGGGGTTCTCAAGGGCAGTTGGATGTTCTTCAAATTAAAGAGAATTATTTTCTCAGGTATATAACCAGGTTGGGGAAAGGTACACCGATGATCCCTCTCAGACTTGATCTCGGAACAAATAGCATTAAAGATGTAGCGGGTCTGAGACCTCTCTTATATTGGATCCGCATATGGAAAATGGAAGAACTGGAATCTTTTCGAGAGGCAATAAAAGACCTTATAAAGACCCAGAATAGCTGGAAAAAGGTCAGCTGGCTGAGGGAGATGAAATTGGCCTGGGACGAATTGTCTTTCCCCCATTTTTTGGAAGAAACCCGAGACGATCCCCACCAATGCTAACTCATTAGTTAAACAGAGATACTGGGAGAGGGCCAATGCGGAGATCCTTCATAGTAATGGGGTGGGCCGATTAACTTCTGAGTTCCTGCTTGTAAAACAAGAACCCTGGCCTGAGCAATTTTTTGACCTTCCAATACCTGTTCATGCCCGTGCTCTATTCCTCCAGTTCAGATATGGAACTTTACCAGTCAACATTTCTACTGCTCGATGGTCGAAGAACAGTTCTGAGGCAAACAAATGCTCAAAATGTAATATATTGGAGGAATCAATTGAACATGTTCTGTTTTTTTTGCCCCCTATATAGGAGTCCCAGGGGGAAAGGGATTATTCCATTGTGTAAAGCTTTGCTATTATATGACAGAGCTAACACCGATATAATTTGTAAATATGACTCGTCTACATTGGTTGTAAGCGCGGTCATTAACTTTTTGACAGCAGCTTGGTCTATTCGTTATAGGGCCACTTTTAGTGTCTGACTTCTAATGTTGAGCCATATAGCAGGTATAGCGGGGAACAATAGATGGTTACGATTTTTGGATGGTTTGTACCCTTTTTCCTGTTTCTATTTAATAGTTTTAGAGATGACATTTTCTTATTAAATCTTATTATAACTTACAGTGACAATATTATGATAACAGTATTTTTTTATTGTCTCTTGTTTTTATGGTCAATGGTTGAGATAAATTACTTATCTGTCAATCTATTTACTGTATAACAGCACATTGCACTTTAGATTGTTATGATCAAAATAGTTTTTATGACTTATGGCTGAGATATCGCATTTATTCATAAATCTATTCACCGTATGATAGCACATTGCATTTTAGACTATTAGTATCTGAATTATTTTAATAAGTGTAGTTCTGGCTACAAAATGTGTTTTTCTTTTTTTAGGCTAATAATATACTGAACCTTAGATTAGCAGTCTCAAAATTATCTTTATACTGAAGTCTTGATTCTATGTATTTATCCATGTATTAATGGTTAAAAGCACATCCCATTTTAAATAGCTGTGAATGGGAATCCAACAGCTTCTAGCAGGAGCTTTTTGGAATGTGCTGATGATCGGTTTCTAAGTAGGCAAGGAGGTCTCCTGTTATTTACTTCTCCTAGACTATGAAGAAATCAAAGGTTGTTCCTGTTTTTAGTATTTGTTAAGAGTTTTTTATTATTTATTTTTACATAGTCTTTTTTCGTTTTTCTTCTTTTTATGTACTGATGTATGGTTGATTGTACTCTAATGGTCTAAATTTTGATCGAATAAAGAGAATTGAATTGAATTGAATTGTTACACACCAAAGAGGTCCTTAAGCATACACAAATGAAGCAATCCTGAGAGGATGTGGTGTAACTCCCTGAGCTGCCGACCTCGGAGTCCGTGGGAACCAGGTTTGAGTCTCTGCATTGGGTCAACATCTTGTGATTCTAGGTAAATCACTTTAGTTCTCCTTGCCTAAAACTCAGTGCCTTGAGATCCTCACAGTTGATTCGCTGCACTTTACAAATCCTGAACCTACTTATATTAAGGAAGTGAGGAAGGCATGGATGGAAACCCAGTGTCCTATCCACCACAGGGATAACAAAGCTGGTAAATCACTGAACTGGTTGTGCACCAATGACACAAATGGTGTTACTTGAAACCAAGACAGGTGACAACATCAAAGGGAATTTGGACATAGCCCAAGAATTTACCTCTTACTATGCAAATGTGTACTCCACAGACACATCACTGGACCCAAAGGATTAGGAGGTATTCATTAGAGACCTCCCTCTCTGGGGTTTGGATGTGGGCAGAAAGAGCTAATGGAGGGAGTGATCAAGAAGTAGGAGCTGTCGGAGGCTCTTCACGAAATACAACAACATTAAACCCCTGCAAAAATATTGATTCCTAGTAGAATTTCTTCAATTGGCAATGTCTAGACTCGCTGGTTTGATAGTAGAGATGCTCTCCAAGGTGGTAGAGAAGATGAGGTTACCTCAAATATCAGAATGTTGCAGATTGTGGTCATACATAAACAAGTGCACCCACCTGAATGATGTACGCCTTTTACCCTATTTCCTTGCTAAATATTGAAAACAAAGGGGCATATTTATACTCTGTTTGCGCCGAATGTGCGTCAAAATTTTTGACGCACAATCGGCGCAAACCCTGCCCCATATTTATACTTTGACGTCCGACCCCGCGGGCGTCAAAGTTCCACCATGTGCGTCATTTTTTGGAAGGGGGAACCAGTCTTGCGTTAATTATATGCAAGGTAGGCGTTCCCTTCCAAAAAATGACTTTAAGGCCTGTGCCCCATATTTATACTCTGATGTCATTTTGACGCACAGGAAGGGGGCAGGCCTTAAAAAACGGCGCCCAGCCTGATGGGCGCCGTTTTTTAACGCTTTGGTCAGGGCAGGCGGAAGGAGCAGAAGGAGCCCAGAGGTGCCCTCCCATGCTCCCAGGGACACCTCCTGCCACCCTTGCCCACCCCAGGAGGACACCCAAGGATGGAGGGACCCATCCCAGGGAAGTTGAGGTAAGTTGGGGTAAGTATTTTTTCCCGTTTTTTTTAAGTGTCATAGGGGGGCCAGATTTGGGCCCCCCTACATGCCACTATGCCCAATGACCATGCATGTCCATTGGGCAAGGGGGCATGACTCCTGTCTTTGCTAAGACAGGAGTCATGTCAATGGAGGTTGGGCGTCAAAAAAAATAGCGCAAATCGGGTTGAGGCCTGAATTTTGCCTCAGACCTGACTTGCCCCATTTTTTGACGCCCAACCTCCATTTTCCCCTACGCCGGCGCTGCCTGGTGTGAGTCATTTTTTTTGACGCACACCAGTCAGCAGCGCCGGCTAACGTCATTCAATAAATAAGGCGCCCGCATGGTGCTTTGGGATGGCGCTAGCCGGCGGTAAAATTTTTGACGCAGAACTGCGTTGGTGCAGTTGTGCGTCAAAAAGTATAAATATGGGCCAAAGACATTTTTCAAGGTCCTCACAACCAGCCTAGAAGAGCAACCTGACACAATTTCAGGAGGGTTTGTAATGCACTACACAGTCCACTAGCACTTTTTCTTGCCTATTTTGAAAATGTAAGTTAGTAGGTAAGTAAGTAAGTAAAGGGGTTTTATAGAGCACTCAAATGCCTGAGGGCATCTTGGCACTAGTATTCATGACAGAACAGTAGGAAATGGTGACAAATTAGCGAAATACCTTGAGTAAGAGCCAAGTCTTCAACCTCTTCCTAAATGCACTCAGATTGGGTTGAGATCTTAAAGACTATGTCAGAGCATTCCATTGTCTGGAAGCACAGAAAGAAAAACTCCTGCCACTGCACTTGGCTTTTCTAATTTTGGGGACAGCAATTAGATTGCCCAAACCGGACCTAAGAGTACGCCTGGGTATGCACCACTTGGAGGTTTTTTGAAAATATTCAGGACTAGTCTGATGGAGGGCTTGGTAAACCACACAGACGGCCTTACATTTGGGCCCTTATTTATACTTTTTGACGCTAAACTGCGCTAACGCAGTTTAGCGTCAAAACATTTTGCGCCGGCTAACGCCATTCTGAAGCGCCATGCGGGCGCCGTATTTATTGAATGGCGTTAGCCGGCGCAAGCAGACCGGCGCTGCCTGGTGTGCGTGGAAAAAAAACACGTACACCAGGCAGCGCCGGCATTGGGAAAAATGGCGTTAGGGCGTCTTAAAATGGCGCAAGTCAGGTTGACGCTAAAAAATCGTCTTAACCCGATTTGCGCCATTTGAAACTACGCCCAGACGCCATTTACATGACTCCTGTCTTAGTAAAGACAGGAGTCATGCCCCCTTGCCCAATGGCCATGCCCAGGGGACTTATGTCCCCTGGGCATGGTCATTGGGCATTGTGGCATGTAGGGGGGCACAAATCAGGCCCCCCTATGCCAAAAAATTAATACTTACCTGAACTTACCTGAATGTCCCTGGGGTGGGTCCCTCCAGCCTTGGGTGTCCTCCTGGGGTGGGCAAGGGTGGCAGGGGGGGTCCCTGGGGGCATGGGAGGGCACCTGTGGGCTAATTTTGAGCCCACAGGCCCCTTAACGCCTACCCTGACCCAGGCGTTAAAAAGTGGCGCAAATGCGGGGTTTTTTGACCCGACCACTCCCGGGCGTGATTTTTGCCCGGGAGTATAAATACGACGCATTTGCATCGCCATCATTTTTTTAGATGGGAACGCCTTCCTTGCATCTCATTAACGCAAGGAAGGCGTTCACGCAAAAAAATGACGCTCTTTACTCATACTTTGGCGCTAGACGCGTCTAACGCCAAAGTATAAATATGGCGTTAGTTTTGCGCCGAATTTGCGTCGAAAAAAACGACGCTAATTCGGCGCAAACGGAGTATAAATATGCCCCTTGATCCTTTCCTGAACCAGGAGTCAATGAAGGCTTCATAGTGACGTGAAACTGACCCAAATTTTGGAATCTTCTAAAGCAGCCTAGTGGCCTCATTTTGGAGGGTCTGTAGTTTACATAGTAGCATCTGTTGAGAGCCCAAAAGTAGGGCATTCCAGTAATCAATTTTCAAGGTGATCAGTGCTATAGTCACACTTTACTGAAGATCTGGAAGAATGAAAGGAAAGATCTTTCTTAGGGTTTTCAGAAGGTAATAACAAACCGATGTGGTTTGACTAACTTGTTCTAAGAAGGATAGATTCCTATCAAAAATGACTCGCAGATTTTTTACCTTATTTACTGGTGTCCGGAGTGGGCCTAAACTTGATGGTCACCATATAGTATCCCAGAAGGAAGTGTTATTGCCGTACTTCAGTTTTGTCTGAGCTTAATTTAAAACAATTTCTCTCCATTCAGCATACAACTTGTGGCATCCAGTTCCTGAAGGCCCATATTTATACATTTTTAGCACTGCATTCCGTAATTTTTTGATGCAAAAGCGGCGCAAACTTACAAAGTACAATTACATTTTTTGAATTTGCGCTGTTTTTGCGTCAAAATATGACGCAAATGCGGCGCTAAAAAAGTATAAATAAGGGCCGAAACTTTTGCCCATTTCTTCAACATTGGCAGATATTGATACCACAATTTGTGTGTCATCTGCAAAAGAGATGGCAACAAAGCCAAAACGCTGAAGAAGCTTGGCTAAACGAGTGACATAGACATTAAACAGGGTCGGGCTAAGGGAGGAGACCTGTGGCACCCCACAAGGGATGGTGAAAGGGATGGAGATATAATCCTCAAGGGCTACTATTTTTTCTCTGTCTTGCAGGAATGAGGAAAGAAGCACAAGAGCAGAGTTTCTAAAGATGATGGTATCCAAAGGGTTTAAAAGAAGACAGGGATTGACCATATTGAAGGTGGCTGATAGGTCCAAAAGATCACTGCCGCTTTCCCACGATAATCAACCACCCTTCTCATTTCTTCCAAGGCTACCAAAAGGGCTGACTCCATGCTATGGCTAGCCTTAAAGCCATGTTGAGAGGAGTCTAGAATGTGGTTAGAGTCAATAAAAGACAGTAATTCCTCATTCATTGCCTTTTTGAGGATCTTAGGTGGAAAAGGCAGATGTGAAATGGGATGGTAACTTCTAGGGGCATATTTAAGAAAAGTGGCACTGCACTGTGTGGCACATGGCACAGGGTAGGGGGGAAATAGTATAATTTTTCATTACGCAATTGATGTACTCTGCAGGAGCTACTACTGCAGAGTACAAAAGGGCCCATTATAAATAATAAAAGCCCCCTTTTAACACCTGATCTGAGCAGGCTTTAAAAGTGCTGTAAAAAATTACATAAGGAAATCTTGCTCTTTTTTTTTGCCCTCCCCCCCATAATGTGGGAATGCCCCCTGTGCATACATTATGCCTGGCGTAGGCCTAATGTACCGCAAAGGGTTACAAAGTGGCTCAATGCATGCTTTGGCTTTGGTGGGCCACATTAGCGTAAAAAAAATTACACTAATGTGGTGCAAGGTGGCGTTAGGGGCTAAGGAATATGCCCCCTAATGTCTTGAGGGTCCATGATCATTTTTTTAATCAGTGGGAGAATCGATGCTTGCTGGGAACTTTCTTTCTAAACAAATCTCATTCAATACATCTGTGAGATGTACTGCTACAGTATCAGAGACCAGATGCAGAATATGAGGGGGGCAGGGGCCTGAAGGGGCCCCCGATTTAGTGGCTCGAATAGGGTTGGCAACCTTTGATGTCGAGAGTGAGGAAAAACTTTCAAAAGTGTTAGAGTTCACATCAGTGTTTGCTTTGTGAATTATAACAGAATTCTCATGCCTAGGGGGAGACAGAGGAGGTCCTGACTAGACTATGGTGAAGGCTTGAAAAATTTGATCCACCTTAGGATCATTAGCACACAACAAAACCCTATCTTCAATTTCTGATGTCCAAACATAACCTTTGATCTGAGTGTTCACCCTAAGCCACCTTGCCAGCGATGCAATCCCAACCTCAAACAGTACATGGGAGAGTGGACAACCCTGTTTGGTGCTGTGTTGAACATATGAAGAGTGCTCAATAAGTCATAACATAATAAGAATGGCAAGTTGGGCCGAGTTATGGCCATAATTGTAATAAGGAGAGAATATTAAATCATATACCATTCTCATATAAACCTTTATCCCAAATAAACTTTTGACATTAATGTTTAAAAGAAACCATAGAAAACACCATAACAAAAATATAATTTCAAAAAACTGCATGAAAAAAAAATTGAAAAAATAATGCAGTATAACAATATAGAAGGCCCTACAGAATTACAATCACATTACAAAGCAGGCCCATAACTTCTCTCAACTATATAACAAAAGATCCAAATTAAAAAAAATACCATGAATGGTGGTAGGGGTTATTATTTTGCAGTCCCCACTCACATAGTGTAGTGAACCATCAATGATATGGACAGAAAGGGAATATTGTAGTCAATGTTTTGAAGCTGGTCTCCTTGCTCTAGAACCAACACAGGCTGAGTTATGATCAAAAATGTTTTGTAAAAGTAATGTCCTGCAAAGCATTGTGGGGTAAGTTTCTGTGCAACAAATATTTTAGTATGTTGATATGGCTGTACCCGTAGAGAACACAACAACAAAAATAGCATTTTTGAGAAGCATGTTTTGGCCCCAGCAAAAATAACCACACAATAAGAAAATAGCAATAAATAATGCAGTATAATCATATATTTAGCATTTAAAAAGCATAACACCTCATATATTTTCACAAGTAGAAAACCAAGGCACCCAGAAATGACATAGACAGAAAGAGCACATAGTTGTGAACGTTTTGGTGGTGTCCTAGGACAATCACAAGCAGAGTTATAAGCAAAAATGTTTTGCAAAAGTAATGCCCTGCAAAGCATTATGGGGCAAGTTTCTGTGCCATGAATATTTTAGTATGTTAATATGACTGTAATGCTTAGACCAGCCCCTAGAGAACACTACAATAAAAATAGAAGTTGTAAGAAACAATCATATAACCATGTAGTCTGCTCCTAGAGAACATAACTACATGAAAAAGAAAGTGTCAACAAATAATACAACATAAACATATATTTAAACCCCAGAAAACAGTATACATTAGCTGGAGTAGCAAACCTATACAATAACACTACAAATAAAAACCCTTACAACACTTGCTATTACCAAATATAAAACAAATACATCAACAATAAAAATGCTTTAAAAGACACTGAATGATGGGATGGGTAATTATTTTGGTGTCCCCACTAACCTAGTGTGGGGCCCAGAGATGATGGAGACAGAATTAGCACGTTGTGAACATTTTGATGGTAGTCCCATTGTCCTAGGACCACCACAGGCTGAGTTATAAGCATATATGATTTGTAAAAGTAATGCCCTGCAAAGCATTATGGGGCATGTTTGTGTACCACAAATATTATAGGATGTTGACGTGACTGTAATGCTTAGAACAGCCCCTAGAGAACACCACAATGATCAAAAATGGTCATGTAACTATATAGATCACTTCCAAAAAGCATAACCACACACAAAAAACTGGCAATAAATATAATGCCCCTTTTACCCAGCCCCTAGAGAGCACAGTGCATTATACATTTTCAGGAGTAACAAGCCTATTTCATTGATACTGCAAACAAAGCCCTTAAAGCACAAAGTACTCCCAATGCTAAAATAAACATTCCTGCCCTAAAAATGCTTAAAGAGACACTGAATGGTGGGAGGGGCTATTATTTTGGGTTGCCCACTAACATAGTTTAATGACCCTGGGATAATGAAGGCAGAAAGTGCACTTTGTTGTGAATGTTTTGGTGGTGGTCCCATTGTCCTAGGACCACCTGAGGCTGAGTTATGAGCAAACATGTTTAGCAAAAGTAGTAGTAGTAAAAGTAGTGCCCTGCAAAGCATTATGGAGCGATTTTCCCTGGTACAGTGAATATTATAGTATTGGCTCTCCTGTGCTGGGAGAGCCATTTTTGCTTTGAGGATTTCTGTTTTACCTAAAGTATTTACCAATTTCAAGTGTTTTAAGGGGAGGGGGAGAGCCCCAAGAAATTACTCTGATTAGGTAACTATGAACAATGTGACCAGCGCTTCAATTCTGCCGATCAAGTTCACACTGTTGTGCCTGTTTGCGCTGAGAGTGCCATGGCCACCATGCAACATGAAGGGGAGAGTCAGAAGAAAAAAAATAGTTCACACATGCTGAATATTAAAAATGGGGTTTCTGGTTGACTAGGGTATGCACCTAAACCAGGCAGAACCCATCCACTCTAGTCAGGGCACGGGAGTTACACACCCAAGATAACCCTTGCTCACCCCCTTAGTAGCTTGGCATGAGCAGTCAGGCCTAACCTGGAGATAATGTGTAAAGTGTTTGCACAACACACACAACTCACGTAATGCAATGAATCTACCACAAAGGGAACACAATACCACATTATATAAATAATAAACTGTATTGTACACAACATCATTAGACCAAACACATGTCAGTAATACCCTGCTACCCAAGCAGTTGTTAGAACATTACAAGTATTGTTACCCTGCAGAAATCAGCAGTAGTCACATATAACACACAGGTTACTCATTATTCTGCAACACAAGCAGTAGTCAGGAAAACATTCCAAAACCAATGCACTCATCAATGTAAGAACACGTCACCAGAAAGGCATAATATCACAGTAAACATATTACTATAAAGGAACTTTCCCTAGTGAACATTCCATCATAAATGCCCATAACAGGAACATCAGAACATTGGGGAACACATGGCAAGTCCTCAACGCATATCATCAACATTTCCAGTATGCCTATGTCGTTAACCACATTAGCACCTAGGTTCAGGCATGAGTTAGGCGGCATACAACATGCGTAATCCTGTTGATACGTTTAGGAACAAAAAAGAAACAACAATAGAGCCAGGAGGGTAGTCCCCTTAATCCTCCTTCTGGTGGAATAGCCCTAGCGCCCGGCGCCATTTATCTGGTGGTCGTAGTAGGGTCTCGAGGGGTTGAGCAGGCACGGGATGCTCGGAGAGGATCTCCTCCCCATCCTGCCTCTACAACAATCTTGCCCCCAACACCACTTAGGCAACATGCCAGCAATTACCCCCTTCTTCACACTCTGGCAGTCTCACGGGAGAGCCATACACCCAGGGGGCGAGCCCTCCTCCTAAATCACAGCTCACCGATGGCCATGATCATCTGACCTTGGGGACCACACATCATCGATCCAGGGAGAGGCACCCACCTGTTGTTCCAGCAAAGGAGGGGGGCCGGTCTCGGTCCATACGCTCCACTCTTATGGGGCTGGGTGACCTTAGTGTCTTCCCACTGAGGAGGGGAAGACAAGGATGGCGTGGCAGCCGCCAGCGAACTTGCGGTGTGGCTAGGTTTAGGAGGTGACTCGGCTCCGTCTCCTGGCACCTAGGGAGCATGTCCCGAGCCCTCTGAGGCTTCCAGACCACTCTCGTTAAACTTTCCGAGCTGCGGCGGTGAAGCACCATAGGTGGTGCCTCCTTGTACCCTGGAGGCACGCTCCTGCAGGTTGCTACCCCCCAGGGGTACCAGTGCACTTCGTGGTTCCCACAGTGCAATTGATCTGCCTGAGGTCATGGCAGTGAAGGTTGTTCCGCACACAAAAAGCACTCAGGACATGCTTCCAACTCAAAGGGGGCAAAGCGATTCTTCCAATAATGAGATTATAGTGCTAAGAAGGCACTCCGCACAACAGATGGGGAGCGCTCTGTCCAATGTTGTGTAGAGCACTCTGAATGCACTCTTTGCCACCACAAGTGAAGTGCTTTTCCTGCATAAAGTAAAGAGCTCAGAGTGCGCTCTTCCTACCCTCCTTCAGGACAGTGGAAAAAGTTGCAGGGGCAGGGACGACAGCACACAGCCCCTATGGACACAACAACAGGGAAGCACAAGGGAAATGCAGCCAGTGGCAGTTCCTCTTAGTGACCCAGAAGGTCACAGGTCAGCACAGCAGCTGAAGTCCAAGGCGGTTCCTGGTGAGTTCATCTAGCAGCATTCAGTGTCCAGTTCCAAGTATGATTCTTGTGTGTTTTTATGGGGAAAAATCCCCTGTACTTATACTCAGTTTTGCAAAGCATTTTCAATGAGGGGGAGAGGAGGTTCCAACCAGTTACAACTCATTCTAGGAGTGTCCCCTCTCTCCTCCAGCACAGGCTCCAGACATCAGTTGGGGGTAAACAAGCCCTTTGTGTGAGACAAGGGCACAGCCTTTACAGATGCAAGTGTGCCCCCCTCCCCTTCTGTCAGCCCAAGAAGACTATATATGACCCAGCAAATCAACGCCATCTCCGCCTCCTGCTTCAACACCTTCCGCATGCTTAAGAAGATCTACAAATTGATCCCCACTGAAGCCATAGGAACCAAGCCCTCGTAAGTAGCAAACTGGACTACGGCAACGCCCTCTACGCAGGAATCACGGCCAAACTCCAAAAAAGACTGCAATGCATCTAGAACGCCTCCACACACCTCATGCTGGACATCCCCTGCCACTGCCACATCACAGCCCACCTAAGAGACCTGCATTGGCTCCCTGTCAACAAGAGAATCACGTTCAAACTCCTCACCCACGCCGACTTGCCCTTGCCACCGTCCCATGCATCCACAGAACAACCACTGGCGGCAGATCATTCTCGCACCTCACTGCCAAGACATGGAACACTCTTCCCACCCACCTGCATCGACCAAGACCCTCCTTACCTTCATGAGACATCTCAAGACCTGGCTGTTCGAGCAGTAGCAGTTCCCCCCTGCCCCCTCAGCACCTTAAGACCCTCACGGGTGAGTAGTGTGCTTTACAAATTCCCTGATTGATTGATTCAGTATATAGATGCACCTCTGTGATACCTCCAGCCTCCCTGTGTACAGGCTGTCCGAAAAGTATACACAAAGCCCAGCTGTCACTCTGCCCAGATGTGGATTGGAGTTAAGCTGCAAAACACCAGAGTCATAGACACAGACATGCTCACTTTCTAGAAGTGGCATTTCTATAATGGTAATAAAAAATCCACCTACACAAGTAAGCAGCATTTCTCACTACCGTTATAACCATACCAAACATGCCTACGCTACCCCTCATAAATCAGACCATACCTCCTAAACATAAGGCAGGGCATTTCTAATGCAATCCTATGAGAAGGCAACACTCACAGCAGTGAGAAACCAAATAGGCTGTGTGTCACTACCAGAACAGGCCACACTACTAGGCACATGTCCCGCCTTCTACATACATAACACCCTGCCCATAGGGCGAGCTAGGGCCTACCTTAGGGGTGACTTACATGTACTAAAAACGGAGTTCTGGGCCTGGCAGGTAAATTTAGATGCCAGGTCCCTGAGGCAGAAAACTGTGCACGCAGACCCAGCGCTAGCAGGCCTGAGACAGGTTTGAAAGGCTACTTCGGTGGGTGGCACAAGCTGCGCTGCAAGCCCACTAGTAGCATTTAATTTTATGACAAGACCGTAGGCTCCTATTATGCATTTCTTTTCTTATTTAATTAAAAAGCAGCTGCAGTCAAGAACAACAAATTCCATGAGGCAACAGAAAAGGTGGCCAATGGGAAACAAGCTGTAGTCCAAGTAACACACTAATCACCGATAGTATAACCCTATAATACATATCTTGACTGAGAACAGCCCTCTTTTCTTGCTGCTCGCAGTCAAGATAAGTATTTGCCTTTTTATTATCTATACAGTTTTTGGTATTTGTTTGGCTCTATTCGTGGTTTTTCTAGCTTAGTGACCGTTAATAATAAGCGCGTTGTCTTCTAACGTTCTGTACCTCGCGTTCAGTCGGCTTGTAGCCGCATGGTATTGTCTTCCCCAGCGCGCGCTGTTACTTGTTCGTTTAGTCTGTTATATCTTCAGCGCAACTGCCATTTTGCTCGGAGATCGCGCTGAATCTGTCAGCTGTTGTTGGTTTGCCTCACCGGTTCCAAGTCCTTTCCCGGTTTCGGTTTTGGCTGCTGTTTCGTTTCCTTTCTCTTCGATACACTTCCTGGTGCCTTGTTCGTTCCCCACACAGAGGCGGAGTTCACCATTTCTTTTTCCAACCAGAGTTTTCTCCTTTTTAAGTTCTCTAAATCCTGTTACCATGGACAACTCTCCATTTTCACATACTGCCACAGAGGAGGAAATGATTAAGGAAAATCTTAATGATTTCATCCAGTCTTCAGTACAACAATCAGTTTCTGCTTCTATGAATAAATTATCGAAGACTTTAGAGAATTCAGTGGTACAAATAATGTCAAAGATGATGTTTGCCCACGCTGCGGGGGAAAGCAGAGAGCGTTGAGGAATTAAAAAAAATAAATCGCCGCCTCTGAACAGTGAGGATTCCTCACACAAGGCGGAGGACGCGGTTCCTCAAAAATATTGTCTAAAAAATGCGCAGCAAAAACCAAACACATTACACCCATTGTAATTTCCAAGATTTTGGATTCTGATGATGATAATGTGCATGATATTTATCAGGATTCGGATCTTTCCAACAAAGACAATGGAGACTCCGTCTCTTCTTCTCCTCCTCACAAAAAAGCAAAAATTAAAACCATTTCGAGTTCGAAATCTGGCAAGACCCGGGAGTCAAAGCAGAAGGTTGTTTATTTGGTGAGTCGTTCATCAAGGAACTTAGCAAATATGTGGCCATGTTTGCTTCCCTAGACAAAGCCCAGCAATCCTTGAAAAAGGTGTTTTCCAATCGGGTTTTCTCCAGGGCCAGTAGAGGCAGTAACTGCTTTGCCGGCCAATCAAACAGCAACCAAGGTTCCCGAGGCCCCTACACCACCTCTTACCAGGAATTAAAACCTCAGCTCTACCCCCAGAAGAACCGAGGATTCAGGAGCAGGGGCAGCCGAGGCTCCTGTTTCTCTTCCCAACCCGGTAAGTCATCTCTTTACTATTCCGGTGGGAGGTCGCCTTGCTTTTTTCCTTCCAAAATGGCAGTCTCTCACAGCAGATCCTTGGGTTTTGAACACAGTTCAGGGCTATACTATAGAGCTTTATTCAGAGCCTTTTCAAGCAGTCTTCCCTCATCCGCCCCATTTTTCGTCGGAGATGGAAAACATGATTTCTATGGAAGTCCAATCTCTTCTCCAAAAACGGGCAACCGTCCCTTGTTCCCTCGATCCTTCGGGGTTTGTCAGTTCAGTCTTCCTAGAGCAAAAGAAAAACAAGAAGATGCGGCTGGTGATCAATCTCAAATCATTCAACCAATTTGTAATTTACAGACACTTCAAGATGGAGACCATCCTTCATCTCAGGGACTCGCTTTTTCAAGGCGACTGGATGGTTCGTTTGGATCTCCAGGACGCTTATCTCACAGTGCCCATGCATCCAACTTCAAGGAAGTTCTTGCAGTTCCAATGGCAAGGTCAAATGTATCATTTTTCGTCCCTTCCGTTCGGACTGTCCTCCGCTCCCTTGTGTTTCACAAAACTTATGAAACATGTGGTAGCCTCTCTCAGAGCTCAGGGAGTCAGACTAATAATCTACCTAGACGAGATACTTCTTATGAACCAAAATCGCTCTCTTCTGCTTCATCACGTTCATTTAACCTCTTCGCTTCTTTCTGATCTAGGTTTTATTATAAACAATGAGAAATTTTCCCTGTCCCCAGTCCAAAGAATCAAGTTCTTAGGCTTACTAGTGGATTCCGTGTCCGCCAGTCTGCTTCTTCCGTCGGCAAAGATAAAGTCTATAAAATCAGAAATTCTTCAGACTTTACGCAGTTCTCGTCTCACCATCAGGTCTCTGGCAAGAATTGTAGGCCTTTTGTCTTCCTCAATTCAGGCCATTTTCCCAGGCCCATTACATTATCGAGCTCTCCAAAGACTAAAGATTCGTCATCTTCAAAAAGGGTTGGCTTATTCGGATCCAGTTATCCTGGATCCAGACTCGCGCATGGAACTGAAATGGTGGATAGACCATTTAGACGCTTGAAACAGCAGGACTATCTTTGCCTCAGCCCCAGATCTTGTATTAGAATCAGATGCAAGTCTGCTGGGTTGGGGAGCCCGGTGTGGTTCAATCTCGACTGGAGGCACATGGTCTCTAGAGGAGTCCAAATTGCACATAAATTGTTTAGAGATGCTTGTCTGGTCCTTTGAGATAAAAAGTCTTGCAAAAGACAGGGTATGTTGTTCAATTCTGCTGAGGATGGAAAATATATCAGCAGTTCGTAAAAGGGTTTTGGGATTTTTGTGTCCAAAACAAAATATCAGTTCAAGCAGAATATTTACCGGGCGATCTCAATATGGTGGCGGATTGGCATTCTCGTCATTTCCAAGACTCAAGCGACTGGAAGCTTCACCACTGCGTTTTCCAATCCATCTTCTGCAAATGGGGACCTTTTCGCATAGATCTTTTTGCATCCCGCCTCAACATGCAACTTCCGCAGTTCTTCAGCTGGCATCCAGATCCCGAGGCATTAGCCTCCGATGCTTTTTCTCAGGATTGGTCGACTTCTCTCAATTATGCTTTCCCTCCTTTCATGTTGATCACACATCTGCTAGCGCATGTGCGTCCGCAACAAGCCACGTTAGTCCTAATTGCTCCCTTTTGGCAGTCTCAAGTATGGTTTCCCACTCTTCTGGAGCTAGCAATTGACCCCCCGTTTCTTATCCTTTCCTTCCCAGATCTTCTCTCCAGTCCCCTCGGTCTTCCTCATCCCCTTATCCTAGACAATCTCCTAACTCTTTCAGTATGGAAAATCTCAGGGAATCCCACTGTTTCCCTTCTATTTCGTCAGAGGCTTCAAACCTCATCGGACATTCCTGGGCTCCGGGAACAAGAAAGGTGTATAAATCAGCTTGGTCTCTCTGGCATAGCTGGTGTTTGGGAAGACACATTGATCCCGTTACAGCAGATGTAACTTTTGTAGTCAATTTTCTTGCAGCAGAGGCTAGCAAAGGTAAGACTTATCGTACTATTAACTCATATAGGTCTGCTATATCTGCTTCACACGTCTTCAGCAATGGAAAACCAATCGGAGAGCATCATTTGGTGTGTCGCCTGTTAAAGAGAGTAAAATTTGCTAATCCTCCTAAACCTAAATACATTTCTTTATGGGATGTAAATGTTGTTTTTAAATTGTTTTTGTCTTGACCGGACAATGAGTCCCTACCTCTAAACAATGTTATCGGCCAAGTTAGCCATGTTATTGTGTCTCGTTTCCTTTAAACATCTTTCCGATGTTAGAACTCTAGACATCACAGCACGATCTTTTACTCCAACAGGTGTTCTTTTCAATGTTCACAGACGGACAAAAACTGGTCTTTCCTCAGTGTTCATCCCAAATTATGTGTTGGCCAGTGTTTAAAGATTTATGAGCCACAGACAGCTGATTTGAGGATTTCTTCTGCGCCACAACTCCTGATTTCTTTCAGGAAACCTTACAAACCTTACAAACCTGTTTCCTCTCCTACTCTAGCTCGTTGGGTCAGATGGATTATGAACCTAGCAGGTATTGATACGTCTGCTTTCGGAGCTCATTCCGCTAGGGGAGCTATGGCTTCCAAAGCCTTTTGGGCTGGTTCTCGACTAGAGGACATTCTCAGATCGGCCTACTGGTCTAATGATAATGTGTTTAGAATGTTTTACTGCAAGCCTATTCACCATGCTTCTCTAGATGTTATTGATTTGCTTTAAAATAGCATAATAGGAGCCTCTGGTCTTGTCATAAAATGTAGATTTTCCTAGTAATTTATGAAGGAAAGTCTTAATTTTATTAAAGACACGGAGGCGAGTATTATCCCGCCGCTACAAATTCTAATGCTTATTATTTTTTGTTCCCTCCCAGCAACATCTTCAACGAACCCTTTGTCTTCCTCTTAAGGACTTCAAGGTTCACCAGGCTCCTGGTTCCGCTTCTCCGTCCACGTTTGTTTCCAAGTTTCAAGATCCAAGGATCCAACATCTGCCTCGTTCCATTTCTGAACTTTTGTTTGTAGTTCAAGAACTGTTGTCGGTATTCATGGCACTAAGGGGGTCATTCCGACCCTGGCGGTCCATGACCGCCACGGCCGGGGACCGCGGAAGCACCGCCAACAGGCTGGCGGTGCTTCCTGGGCCATTCTGACCGCGGCGGTAAAGCCGCGGTCAGAAAAGGGCAACTGGCGGTTTCCCGCCGGTTTACCCCTGGCCCAAGGAATCCGCCATGGCGGCGCTGCTTGCAGCACCGCCATGGGGATTCTGACCCCCTTCCCGCCATCCTGGTCCTGGCGGTAAATACCGCCAGGAACAGGATGGCGGGAACGGGTGTCGTGGGGCCCCTGGGGGCCCCTGCATGCCCATGCCACTGGCATGGGCAGTGCAGGGGCCCCCTCACAGGGCCCCATAATGATTTTCAGTGTCTGCAAAGCAAATCATACCAAGTTTACAAGGGAGAGCACATGTACTTTAGCACTGATTAGCAGAGATAAAGTGACCAGAGTCATAACGTCAGCCACAACCGGTCAAAAAAATTAGGAGAGAAGGCAAAAAGTTTAGGGAATGACCCTGTAGAAAGGGCCAGGTCCAACACTGAAGTATATCGTTTATCAGCAATTGTGTAAAAATCCATGTAACAGGGGCAGTCTTCAAAGCATGACAAAAACAGCCTGAAGGCGGGACAATCATAAACCATTTACCAATGACATCAAGTGATTTTTTAAGGCAAGCCGAGGAATGAATGAAAGTGATGAGCGTGAGATAGGCGTGGTTAAAAGCCCAGAATACTTACAACAGGTCAAAGTGCTTGTGCTCTTGACCTAAACAGCAAAAATGGTTCTAGAAAAAAAAATCCCCTTAGAGCTGAAAAGACCAAATGTTAAACGCATCAAGCATTACTCCTATATAAGAGAAAATAAACCCTGTTGATAATATGAAGCATAATTAAGTACGAGATTTGGGCCCATATTTATACTTTTTGACGCTAAACTGCGCTAACGCAGTTTAGCGTCAAAAAATTTAGCGCCATCTAACGCCATTCTGAAGCGCCATGCGGGCGCCGTATTTATGGAATGGCGTTAGCCGGCGCTAGCAGACCGGCGCTGCCTGGTGTGCGTGGAAAAAAACCACGTAGACCAGGCAGCGCCGGCGTTGGGGAAAATGGCGTTAGGGCGTCTTAAAATGGGGCAAGTCAGGTTGAGGCAAAAAAATCGCCTCAACCCGATTTGCGCCATTTTTTACGACGCCCAGACGCCATTTAAATGACTCCTGTCTTAGTAAAGACAGGAGTCATGCCCCCTTGCCCAATGGCCATGCCCAGGGGACTTATGTCCCCTGGGCATGGTCATTGGGCATAGTGGCATGTAGGGGGGCACAAATAAGGCCCCCCTATGCCACCCAAAAAAAAATAAAAAAAAAAATGTATACTTACCTGAACTTACCTGAATGTCCCTGGGATGGGTCCCTCCATCCTTGGGTGTCCTCCTGGGGTGGGCAAGGGTGGCAGGGGGGGTCCCTGGGGCAGGGAAAGGCACCTGTGGGCTCATTTTGAGCCCACAGGCCCCTTAACACCTACCCTGACCCAGGCGTTAAAAAGTGGCGCAAATGCGGGGTTTTTTGCCCCGCCCACTCCCGGGCGTGATTTTTGCCCGGGAGTATAAATACGACGCATTTGCGTCGCCGTCATTTTTTTAGACGGGAACGCCTTCCTTGCATCTCATTAACGCAAGGAAGGCGTTCACGCAAAAAAATGACGCTCTTTACTCATACTTTGGCGCTAGACGCGTCTAACGCCAAAGTATAAATATGGCGTTAGTTTTGCGCCGAATTTGCATCGAAAAAAACGACGCTAATTCGGCGCAAACGGAGTATAAATATGCCCCTTGATCCTTTCCTGAACCAGGAGTCAATGAAGGCATAAGAATTACGCAGCAGAGAGAAATATCTTTATTTCTCCCTGTTTTTCCTCTTTCTATGTGTGCTGCATTCTGCAACACACATAGGAAGAGGAAAGACCTCTTGTGATTGTTTTTGAGCTAGAAGGTGACCCATCCTGCACAAAAACAAGCATCCCCACAACACAAGCATCATTGTACCATGGTGTAACGGTGCCTGCGTTGGCGCTAGGGAGCAATTTGTGCCTCAGTTCAGGGGGAATACAAAATACTATGACTAGATAAACTTCAAAACTTTTCCCACTTCAGATGTGTACAATACAAAGCAGCAGGCATGCAACGTGTGAAAAGTTATGAGAAAGAAAAACATTTGTCCTTTCAACACCTGCTTCATAGTAGCTTTTAGAAAAAAGGGTCTTTGGTTGGCA
This sequence comes from Pleurodeles waltl, assembly GCF_031143425.1. NCBI lineage: Eukaryota > Metazoa > Chordata > Amphibia > Caudata > Salamandridae > Pleurodeles > Pleurodeles waltl. The sequence continues at coordinate 399,428,202 of NC_090439.1, forward strand.
GTCAGGTTACCCTCTGTCCAAGCAAGAACCCTCACTCTAGTCAGGGTAAGTCACACACAATCCAAATTAGCCTGTGCCCACCCACTGGTAGCTTGGCACTGAGCAGTCAGGCTTAACGTAGAAGGCAATGTGTAAAGTATTTGTGCAATAAATCATGCAATAACACAGTATAAACACCACAAAAATACACCAGACAGGTCTTGAAAAATATAGAATATCTATCTAGTTTAAATAAGGTCAAAACGATCAAGATTTCATAAGTACAAGTTGAAATTTCAGTTTTCTAACAATAAATAGTGTCTTTAGTTCTTAAAAACAATGTGTCTCTTTCAAGCACAAAGTACCTAGTTTGCGTCTAAATTATCCACAAGGAACCACAGAGTAGGAGTTTCGTGGAAAACAGGGAGATGTGCATTGGTTTCTCCGGGCACACACAGACAATGCATTGATGCATTTTCATGCAACAAGGGCTTTGCGTCGATTTCCAGCACACAGACATGGGTCCTCTTCGGGTTGCTGGGTATTTGGATGCCATGGGGACGATGCAGAGAAATCCTGGCCCTGCAGGGCGAAGTCACAGGAGCTGCATCGATCCAGTGGCGATGGAGGGATTTCTGTTGCACAGCAGGCGCTGCGTCGAATCCTCTTGCAGGAAGTCGTGCTGTGTCGTTCCAGCTTGGCTATGCATAGATCCAGTGGGCTGTGCATCAAAGTTCCGGTCACAACGCTGCCACTGTGTTGATCTTCACTCTGTGAGCCGGGCTGCATCATTGCAGTTCGGCATGCCGTTATTTTCTCACCGCGGTGCAGGCTGTGCGTTGATTTTCTCAGCACAAGGAGTTCTTTTGGAGAGATTAAGGGGGTCATTACGACCTCAGTGGTCTTTTCAAAAGACCGCCGAGGCCACGGGAGACAGAATACCGCCATTGCTGGCGGTATTCCTGGCTCCCTATTATGACATTTCCGCTGGGCCAGCGGACGGTAACAGTGTTACCGTCCGCTGGCCCAGCGGAAATGCCACATCAACATTGCTGCCGGCTCATAATAGAGCCGGCGGCAATGCTGATGTGCAGCGGGTGCAGTAGCACCCATCGCGCATTTCACTGCCCGAAATTCGGGCAGTGAAATGCGCGACAGGGCTATGCCTGTTGGCCCCTGCATTGCCCATGCCAAGGGCATGGGCAGTGCAGGGGCCCCCAGGGGCACCCCAAGTCCCCTTACCGCCAGCCTTTCAATGGCGGTGTGTACCACCACGGACAGGCTGCCGGTTGGGGACTCATAATCCCCAGGGCAGCGGTGCATGCACCGCTGCCCTGGGGATTATGACCGCCAGGCGGAATCCTGGCGGGAAAGTGGAGAGGCCGGCGGTATGGCCGTGGCTTTTCCGCCACGGTCATAATTGCTGGCGGAACACCGCCAGCCTGTTGGCGGTGTTACCGCCAACTTACCGCCGGCCGCCTGGGTTGTAATGACCCCCTAAGTCTTTTTGGCCCTGAGACTTCAGGAAACAGGAGGAAAGCTCAATCCAAGCCCTTGGAGAGCAATTCTCAGCAGAGCCAGGGGGCAGCAAGGAAGCAGGGCAACAGCAAGGCAGCAGTCCTTTTCAGTAAAGCAGTAAGGGGAGTCCTTTGGGCAGCCAGGCAGATTCTCTTAGCAGGTTGTATGTTCTGGTTCAGAGTTCCTTTCCCAGTAGGTTTCTTATCAAGAAGTGTCTGAGTTGGTAGCGTCAGGGACCTGATTTATATACTCAAATGTGCCTTTGAAGTGGGGGAGACTTCAAAGAGTGGTTTAGAAGTGCATAAGTTCCCCTTTCAGTTCCATCCTGTCTCCCAGGGTCCCAGTATGGGGTTTGGCAGTCCATTGTGTGAGGGCAGGCCACTGTCCTTTGACATGTAAGTATCAGGCCGTCCTTCCTCCCAGCCCAGGAAGACCCATTCAGTATGCAGATGTGTGCAGGTGTGACTGAGCATCAGTTGTTTGGGGTTGTCTGAATGAAATGCACAAGGAAGCTGTCAACTAACCTAGCCAGACATGGATTTTAAGGCACAGAAGGTTTAAGTGTAGAGAAATGCTCACTTTCTAAAAGTGGCATTTCTAGAATAGTAATATTAAATCCAACTTCACCAATAAGCAGGATTTTCTATTACCATTCTGGCCATACTAAAAATGACCGACCTGGTTACTCCTTTCAGATCAGAATCTACCACTCAAACAGTATATGAGGGTATCCCTAAAGCCATCCTATGAAAGGAGCAGGCCTCACAGCAGTGTAAAACGAAATTAGGAGTTTTACACCACCAGGACATATAGAGCACACATGTTCATGTCCTGCCTTTTACCTAATTAGCACCCTGCCCTATGAGCTACCTAGGGCCTACCTTACGGGTGACTTATATGTAGAAAAAGGGGAGTTTAAGACTTGGAAATTACTTTTAAATGTCAAGTCGAAGTGGCAGTGAAACTGCACACACCCGGCCTTGAAGGGTCAGGCCTGAGGCATGGTTAGGAGGCCCACTAGAAGCATTTAATCTACAGGCCCTGGACACATGTAGTGCTCTTTCCTGGGGACTTACAAGTAAACTAAATAAGCCAATTGGGTATGAGCCAATGTCACCTTGTTTTAAGGGAGAGAGCATATGCACTTTAGCACTGGTTAGCAGTGGTAAAGTGCGCAGAATCCTAAAACTAGCAAAAAGAGTATCAGAAAAGTGGAGGGAGGCATGCATACAGGGGTGACCACCCTAAGGCTGTCAGGTCTAACAGTAGCATTATTTTTTGGAACAAAACCATGTGTCCTATTGTTAGTAGATATGGATTTGCATCAAAAACCACGAGTGGTTGCTTGGAAATGCCCATGTACGACCCATGGAATGCCCCTTGATGTACAGTAACACAAAGCAGTGCTTTGCTATGCTTTGCGTTACTTTCAGGGAACTTTCCCGTGCAAAACAAGTTATGGCTGGAAAGTAAATAAAAAAAATGCAATGGTTTGTATCACTTTCATGATGCAAGCACAAGGCAAAATCTTTGCAAATCTGGGCCTTTATATCCTTCACATGGTCAGAGATCACTGATCCATACATTATCGAATGTAACTAGGTAAATTGAATAAAAACAAACCTCAAATGTAGGTTTCAAAGATCTTTTTTTTTATATGAATCAATCCAGTACGAGGAATCTGTTATTGTATTTATATGCTCTGGGAAACATTAGTAGATGGGGATAGTACATCATTCATTCTTCACAGAGTATCTCTGTCTCTTTGTATGTTCCACAGGACCCTCAAGACTGCAGTTATTTCATCAGATCCTTCATCATGACCTTGAAAGGTCGGAATGCTGTCCAGTGCCGCCAAAGAAAACTCGAAAAAATAACAAGTATTTGGAAGGACAGAGTAAAGGGAATGGATTTAGCATGTGAACACCAGCCTGGCACATGTTGATGCTGATGAGCTTATTGAAATGAAGAATCTTCTCTTTTACAATAGGCTGATGAGTATGTGAAAGTGCAGCCCAAAGATGCTGCTTTATGTGCAGGACGACATCTGGTATAAGGTTATTCACTTGTTCTCCATTCCTTTTTACCTAATACAAAGGAAATGGCAAAAGCAAAGCGCTACTAGAAAAAAACTAAACATTCAATGGGTCACCCTCATCGGCTAGGGGCATTTTAAGCACAGCATGACTAAAATGAGCCCATTCTTACTTGCCATTTTTCCATTCAATCCATGTAGATCCTTAAATCAAAGATATAGGTGGTCATTACGACCTTGGTGGTATAAGGCGCTTACCGCCGTGCAGAAGACCGCCAATACACCGCCGCGGCCGCGGTAGACCGCCACAGCTATTATGACACACATCTCGGAATCCGCCGAAATTCAGACACCCACACAACACCGCCACACCAAAGGTCAGCAATAAACATGTGGAAACAAATCCTCCACCTCCACGCCAACAGAAACACGCCCATGCTATTACGACCCACGAATCCACGCGGCGGTCTTTCAACCGCGGTATTCCATTAGCGGTACACACCGCCGCGCTCAAAATACACACACATTTCCAACACACCGCCACATTGGACAATTACAAATACACACACCTGATACACATACAAACACCACTCCCACACACCCAATACAATATAAAACACACACCCACATCACACACAAATCCTTACAACCACAATTTCTGAGAGAAGGCCAGAGAGAGACAGCACAGAATAGAGAACCCCATCACACAGAGGCACACTACACCATCACCCACACAACACCCACACACAAAACACCACATACCACTACACTCACCACACTCATCAACACATACACCACCCCACGCATCACACACACCACCCCATGGCACGCCAAAGACACCCCCGCTTCTCCGAGGAGGAGCTCAGGGTCATGGTCAAGGAAATCGTCCGGGTAGAGCCACAGCTATTTGGCTCACAGGTACAGCACACATCAATAGCCAGAAAGATGGAGCTATGGCAAAGAATAGTCGACAGGGTCAACGCTGTGGGACAGCACCCAAGAAATAGGGAGGACATCAGGAAGAGGTGAAACGACCTACGGGGGAAGGTGCGTTCCACGGTATCCAGGCACCGCATCGCGGTACAGCGGACTGGCGGCGGACCCCCACAACTAACAACATGGGAGGAGCAATGACAAAAACACAGCTGTCAGGGCACCCATGAATATATAATTCCAAGTGAGTAATATATCAATATGTAATGTATAATGGCATTAATACCATGGAGAGTTTCAAGCTCAATTTATTCTTCAACAGAAAAGTTCATCATAGTAACCACAGAATTGTCCTTTGACATCCATGTTCATGTAGTAAACACAGTATTGAAGTCAGTATCCATGTAGCACATACAGCCACAGCCCACACGTGTTTCGTCCTATGAGAACAGTACTCTCACGGACTTCATCAGGGCTTAACTCAAATTATATCTACGTGTATAACCAGTATCATTAAGAACCGTCCAGAGTCTGAGTAAAATATATATAATATCCAACATTAGGATGCAAATGAAGTATTCAAGAACCGTTTCCTATCGTGTACGTAAGTATCCATCATCAAGAAAGGCAACGACCGCGGTCGAAATCCCCCCGCGGCGTCCTCTGTATCGGTAATTAATCTCGAACGTACAGCACCCAAGAAATAGGGAGGACATCAGGAAGAGGTGAAACGACCTACGGGGGAAGGTGCGTTCCACGGTATCCAGGCACCGCATCGCGGTACAGCGGACTGGCGGCGGACCCCCACAACTAACAACATGGGAGGAGCAAGTCTTGTCCATCTTGCATCCTGAGGGCCTCGCAGGAGTCGTTGGAGGAATGGACACTGGTAAGTCAAATTTCAACTATCATATCCCCCACCCTACCTGCATGCTATCACACACCCCCACCCTCACACCCTCCCCTATCACTCCAAATCCTCACCTATCTACCCATGACACCAACCACCCATCCCAACCCCAAAACCTGCATGACCTAACTAAGCATGGATACCCATCACTAAAGCATGTCCACTGCACAGACCCACAACACCCCCCAACTATCACCACACAAGCCCCCACACAGGAATGCCTGCACTGGGGTACACGCACACCCAAACATTGCACATCATGAAACACACACATGCAATAATCATGTACTCATACCCCCGCAGTAACCCGAAGGAACGTCACCACACCAGAGGGTCCAGACAACACCACTCCACCCCCAGAAGAGGCCCACAGTGATGACAGCAGCTCTGCCCCACTGGATCTTGATGACCAGCCCGGACCATCGTGGGCCTCAGGACAGTCGGTTCCCCTTGCCCAGCCACAGCCCAACACCGAACTGCCACCCTCTGGGAACACCAGCACAGCACCCACCCAGCGGGCCCAAACCTCCCTACCCAGGACAGGTCAATCAGCGGTGTGTCCACCACTACAGGGCACCCAGGCTAACCCACCACCCCAACAACAACAGGGACCTGGGGGCAGTGGTAGTGGGCACACGGTCCAGGGGACGGAGGTACAGGAACACAGGGGAACTGTGAGGGCTGCTGTGCGACAGAGGGAGGACAGGCCAAGGGAACCTACTCTCAACGAGGCCCTCTCCTCCATCATGGGAGCATACCACCACTCCCAGGAGACGATGGCAACGGTACTGGCCAAGTTGCGCAGGAGACCCTGCGTCTGCAGGAGGAACAGTATTTGGGGTTCAGGGAGGAGCTCAGGACCATCGGCTCCGCCCTGGGCACCATTGTAGGGGTGCTGACGGACATTCAAAAGACCTTGAGGGACACCGTGGCACTCCCAGGGGCCCCTGACACTAGCCACGACGATGAAATGCCCACCACCGCCGCCGGCGCTAGTGGACAGGAGGCACTGCCACAGGACCAACACACCAGCACCCCATCCCCTGCAGACGGACCACCACCACGCAAGCGGGCCCTGAGATCCTGGAACAGGACAGAGCAAGATGGCAACACCCCGCCAGGAAATAAGACCACCCTGATCGTACTCCCACTGTCCCACTTTGTTACCCTGTCCAAATCGGAACTGCCCCATCTCCACTTCCAATGGCCAGATGTGCAATGTACCTGTGAGACTAATAGACTGGACTCTGCCATGGACATTCCTCCACCATCACCCATCCCCATTTCACAACCCCCCTTCATTGTTATGCACTTAAATAAACACCCTTGAAACACTAATAAAACTGGAGTCAGTCAATGATTGTGAACTTTGTATTGTCAATTACAGTGTTAAAAAAGGTTACCCATTGGAAGGCCAACATACCAATGTCACGCATCACAAGTCTTTCAAGGGTGCAAGCTGTTGACACGTAGGTTACCACAATAGTGAAACTGAAATGGAAGGGGACAACTCAGTTAACAAATAGGGAGTGAAATGTAGGTACAGGATACAGGTAGACGTGTGAAAGTTAATAATATGTGAAACATGAAAATGTACTCACCTGTGTCTCACTGAAAATACTGCTGTATGACTGACTCCCTGTTGTCGTTTTCATCTTCATCAGCTTCCTCCTCATCACTGTCCACAGGCTCCCCCGCTGCAACAACACCGTCATCTGGATCATCCTCCTGCAGAAAAGGCACCTGGCGTCGCAATGGGCATGGAGCAGGCGATGATGATGTCGCACACCTTCTTCGGTGAGTAGAATAGGGATCCACCAGTCATGTGGAGGCACCTGAACCTGGCCTTAAGAAGGCCGAAGGTGCGTTCGATTACCCTCCTAGTCCACCCATGGGCATCATTGTACCGTTCCTCTGCGCTGGTCCTAGGATTCCTCACTGGGGTCAATAGCCAGGACAGGTTGGGGTAACCAGAGTCCCCCAATAGCCATACACGGTGCCTCTGGAGTTGACCCATCATATCAGGGATGCTGCTATTCCGCAGGATGTAGGCGTCATGCACAGAGCCAGGGAACATAGCATTTACCTGCGAGATGTACTGGTCTGCCAAACAGACCATCTGTACATTCATAGAATGATAACTCTTCCTGTTCCTGTACACCTGTTCATTCCTGCGGGGGGACCAGAGCTACATGGGTCCCATCAATGGCACCTATGACGTTGGGGATATGTCCAAGGGCATAGAAATCACCTTTCACTGTAGGCAAATCCTCCACCTCAGGGAAAATGATGTATCTCCTTACGTGTTTCAGCAGGGCAGACAACACTCTGGACAAGACGTTGGAAAACATAGGCTGGGACATCCCTAATGCCATGGCCACTGTTGTCTGAAAAGACCCACTTGCAAGGAAATGCAGCACTGACAGCACCTGCACGTCAGGGGGAATTCCAGTCAGATGGCGGATTGGTGACATCAGGTCTGGCTCCAACTGGGTACATAGTTCCTGGATTGTGGCACGGTCAAACCGGTAGGTCACAATGACATGTCGCTCTTCCATTGTCAACAGGTCCACCAGCGGTCGGTACACCGGCGGATTCCGCCATCTTCCAATATGTCCCAACTGATGGTGCCTAAGAAGGACAACAGCGAAGAAACTGTCAGCATTCCTCCAGGTATGTACCCACAGTCACACACAAGACTACAACAGACAATTAGCCCATCCGGGAAAGGTTTTGAGTGTAGGCCTCGGTATGTGTGACGCAGTAGTAATTGAAGCCATGTGGGCCCCTGAAATGGCGGCTGCCTGACCTCTAAACTGGGACAATGGGATTGTGGGGTAACTGCGCTGGCGTTGGACACCGTCGCGGTAGGCGGTCGTAGAGCGCGGCGCAATGCTGCATTGGTTAACATTGGACCCTATGGGTCCCAGGAGCCAATGAACAGGTGCGCCACCGGTGATGATGCGCACTGCCGTGGACGTCACTGCCGCGGACGTCACCACCATTTTCTATCTCTTCAATCACTAGATACCTGACCTTTGACAGGAGAGGACCTACACTGCTAGTGCTGCTGTGACCTCGGTCTGGAAGCGACGATGGCTGCTGCGTCTGGGGAAAGGGCCCCTGCCTTCACTGCACAGGAGTTGGAGAAACTTGTGGATGGGGTCCTCCCCCAGTACACGCTACTCTACGGTCCTCCAGACCAACAGGTTAGTACACAGGGAGCACGTTGGATGGGCTAGGCTTGGGTGGAGAGGGCTGGGTGGATGAGGGAAGGGGGCAGAGTACATAGAACAGTTATGCATGGGGATGAATGGGCCACAGGGATAGAGTTGGGAGGGGGCCAATCACAACGACGGTGCAGTAGGTAATGACTGTCCTCTTTCCTTGTGCATGTCATGTAGGTCAGCGCCCACCAGAAGAGGGACATTTGGCGTGCCATCGCCAAGGAAGTCCGGACCCTGGGGGCCCACCAGAGAAGGGGCACCCACTGCCGTAAGAGATGGGAGGACATTCGCCGCTGCAGCAAGAAGACAGCGGAGGCTCAGCTGGGGATGGCCTCCTAACGTGGGAGGGGTGCCCGTCGCACCATGACCCCCCTGATGTTCCAGATCCTGGCGGTGGCCTACCCGGAGTTGGATGGGCGCTTAAGGACATCACAGCAGACACAAAGGGGTGAGTACTACCTCATCATATGGACTTTGCGTGCAGTGGAGGTGTCTGGGTGGGGGTGGTGGGTTGTGGGTGTCCCTAGGCCAGTGCGAGTTAGGTAGGCAAGGCACTTTGTTATGTAGGCCATGTGGCATCTCTACCCCAGCTCAAAACAGAGGGAAGTTGATGTATAGTTGCCCCTTTGCCATCCATGTGGGCAGATTACTACCATTGCCATGTAGGCCATTTCCCAGAAATAGCATGTGCAGAGGTCAGGAGCACGGCGTAATACATGGGGCTGTTGCGTCTGTCTTGTCCGCCAACTGTTGCGGTATGCCATGCACTAAAACTCTCTTTCTTCTGTCTCCCCCCTTTTCCTGCTCTCCCTGTCCTTTTGTACATCAGCATCAACAGGCGGAGGTACAGTGGCACCGGAGCACGAGGGAGCTGCATCCCACATGGCCATGGAGGGCCACACCACAGACTCTGAATTCACCAGTGGGACGGAGGGCGAGGGGAGCTTCACATCGGCCACCAGATCACCATCCAGCGACACAGACTCGTCCGCCGATGGGAGCTCCCCTGTGGTGGCGGCACCATCTGTGCGCCCCACTTCTACAGGTACAGCCGCCACCTCCCCTACCAGCACCGCCCTCCCAGCAGCCCCTCAGCGTGTGTCCCATGCCCGCTCACCCAGGAGGGTGGGCATCACCTTCGTCCCAGGCACCTCAGGCCCTGCCCCAGTCACCCCTGCTGCCCTCAGTGAGGAGGCCATTGACCTCCTCAGGTCACTCACTGTTGGGCAGTCTACCATTGTGAATGCCATCCAGGGTGTAGAACGAGAGTTGAAACACGGTAATGCATTCCTGGAAGGCATTCATTCTGGTCAGGCTGTCCTTCAGCAAACCCTGCAATCTCTGGCTTCAGCACTGATGGCAGCCATTGTCCCTGTGTCCAGCCTCCCCCCTCCAACCTCCTCCACCCAGACCCAATCCCCTGTACCCCACCCCATCCCAAGCACACCTACAGACCAGCAGGCACACAAGTCAACACACACAAGTAGCTCAAGCAAACATAGGCACCACACACACCACAGGCACTCACACAAGCATCACACCCACACAGACACAGCAACATCCACTGTCTCCACTGTGTCCCCCTCCTCCTCTTCTCCCTCCTCCCTCCCAGTCTCGTCTACACACACACCTGCATGCACCACATCTACAGGCACTAGGACTCGCACCAGGACACCCAGCACCACAAGCCGCTCACCTGCACTCACCACCTCCACTGCCATTTACACGTCCCCTGTGTCCTCTCCCAGTGTGTCTGTGACGCCCCCTCCCAAAGTACACAAACGCCGGCAATCACTCACCCAACATCCATCCACCTCACGACAGCCTCCAGTACCTTCACCTGCACCCAAAACACCTAAAGTGACACCTCCTACAACCACCTCCTCTACCTCCACTCCCAGACCCCCTCCAACTACCCATCCCAGTGTCCGTCAGAAACTGACCCTCTGTCAAATTGACCTGTTTGCCCCCACCCCCCCTCCAGTTCATCAGTCCCGTCGTAGCGCCTCAGCCAAAAAGCCTCCAGTACCAGTGGTGCGTGTTCCAGGTTTTTGGAGTGCACCGTCCACCAGGGCAGGTAGTAGGACCCGGAGCCAAGGCACTGTCAGCCCACCCCCTGTAAAGGCACCGAAATTGGAGAGTGGACGACGGGACCGTGTCAAGACTTCTGGTGGGACAACAAGTGAAATGGGATCCAAGGCGGTTGGTGAGTCAGCTGTAACTCCAAAGAAGGTGGGGAAGGTTCCGAGGAAGTCTGCCCAGCCTGTTGAGAGTGTCACGGCGGAGAAGTGCGCCATCATTTCTGGCAGTCCAGACACAACCGCCAGCACCGTTGTTACTGGTCAGGAGACCACCGCCAGAGTCATTGCCCAGGAGGGCCCAAGTATCGTTACTGGTCAGGAGACCACCGCCGGAGTCAGTGCCCAGGAGGGCCCGAGTATCGTTACTGGTCAGGAGACCACCGCCAGAGTCAGTGCCCAGGAGGGCCCGAGTATCGTTACTGGTCAGGAGACCACCGCCAGAGTCAGTGCCCAGGAGGGCCCGAGTATCGTTACTGGTCAGGAGACCACTGCCAGAGTCAGTGCCCAGGAGGGCCCAAGTATCGTTACTGGTCAGGAGACCACCGCCATAGTCAGTGCCCAGGAGGGCCCGAGTATCGTCACTGGTCAGGAGACCACCGCTGGAGTCAGTGCCCAGGAGGGACCAGGATCCCACAGCCCTGCTGGGCGATGATGGAACGTCATGCCACACCCCAATGTCCAGTGTGGAGTTTGTCATGCCACACCCCAATGTCCAGTGTGGAGTTTGTCATGCCACACCCAAATGTCCAGTGTGGAGTTCGTCATGCCACACACCACTGTCAGTATCTGAACCGCTGAACAGTCCATAGCCAGCCATGGCAAAGCACCGCTGAACAAGGCCAAGACTGCCATGGCAAAGCACCGCTGAACAGTCCATAGCCAGCCATGGGAAAGCACCGCTGAACAAGGCCAAGACCGCCATGGCAAAGCACCGCTGAACAAGGCCAAGACCGCCATGGTGAAGACCGCTGAACAGTCCATAGCCAGCCATGGCAAAGCACCGCTGAACAAGGCCAAGACCGGCCATGGCAAAGCACCGCTGAACAAGGCCAAGACCACCATGGTGAAGACCGCTGAACAGTCCATAGCCAGCCATGGCAAACCACCACTGAACAAGGCCAAGACCGCCATAGCAAAGCACTGTTGAACAGTCCATAGCCAGCCATGGCAAAGCACCACTGAACAAGGCCAAGACCGCCATGGCAAAGCACCGCTGAACAAGGCCAAGACCGCCATGGTGAAGACCTCTGAACAGTCCATAGCCAGCCATGGCAACGCACCGCTGAACAAGGCCAAGACCGCCATGGCAAAGCACCGCTGAACAGTCCATAGCCAGCCATGGCAAAGCACCGCTGAACAAGGCCAAGACCGCCATGGCAAAGCACCTCTGAACAAGGCCAAGACCGCCATGGTGAAGACTGCTGAACAGTCCATAGCCAGCCATGGCAAAGCACTGCTGAACAAGGCCAAGACCGCCATGGCAAAGCACCGCTGAACAAGGCCAAGACCGCCATGGTGAAGACCGCTAAACAGTCCATAGCCAGCCATGGCAAAGGACAGCTGAACAAGGCCAAGACCGCCATGGCAAAGCACTGCTGAACAAGGCCAAGACCGCCATGGTGAAGACCGCTGAACAGTCCATAGCCAGCCATGGTGAAGACCGCTGAACAGTCCATAGCCAGCCATGGCAAAGCACCGCTGAACAAGGCCAAGGCCGCCATGGCAAAGCACTGCTGAACAGTCCATAGCCAGCCATGGCAAAGCATCGCTGAACAAGGCCAAGACCACCATGGTGAAGACTGCTGAACAGTCCATAGCCAGCCATGGCAAAGCACCGCTGAACAAGGCCAAGACCGCCATGGCAAAGCACCTCTGAACAAGGCCAAGACCGCCATGGTGAAGACCGCTAAACAGTCCATAGCCAGCCATGGCAAAGCACCGCTGAACAAGGCCAAGACCGCCATGGCAAAGCACTGCTGAACAAGGCCAAGACCGCCATGGTGAAGACCGCTGAACAGTCCATAGCCAGCCATGGTGAAGACCGCTGAACAGTCCATAGCCAGCCATGGCAAAGCACCGCTGAACAAGGCCAAGGCCGCCATGGCAAAGCACCGCTGAACAGTCCATAGCCAGCCATGGCAAAGCACCGCTGAACAAGGCCAAGACCGCCATGGCAAAGCACCGCTGATCAGGGCAAACACCGTGTGGGTATGAATATGCCGCCACATCAGGCATCCTTCTCCCATGTGCAGCTGGGACAGTGACAGGACAGGAACTTTCACGGGGAGACTCATCCAGTCTGGCCACCAGTCCCACCCAGTACCAGTTGAGAACTGCATCTACTTGCGTCAATGTGGCTTTGCACTCCCCAGGATGGTCCAGTGGGCAACCCACCCACTGCAGAGACTTGAGAGACTGTGGCTTTGCACTCTCCAGGATACATCAATGGGCATGGAGCCCCGTCGTGGATCTGGCTTTGCAGTCATGTGGCTGAGGTGCCCCCCCTTCACTTCCCCCTGAGGTGCCTGTAGTGTTTCAATCTGATGCCCCGGCAGTGTTCTCTCAGATTTTGGTCAGGTATCTATTGTGGGCCTCGCCCATGCATTTTTGGACTGTTGGTGCACGGACATTGTTGTGTACATATCTGCACTACTTCTTGTATTGTATATATAAATATGACAGATTTCGAGATATGATTCAGTATATTTTTATATGACATGTATATTGGCACATTACAATATTTGAACGGATCTCGCTTTGTCTTTGCATTCTTCCGGGGGGATTGTGGGTTGTTAATGTGATATTTTTGACTGCATTGGTGTGTATGTTGTAATATGCGAGGGTGGGGGTGGGGGTGTTTGGTGGGTGTCCCCCTAACTTTTGCCTCCCCCTCCCCCGTGTTGTAGATGCAGTACTCACCGGTATGTTCTGCGCCTACGTCGCTGTTGTTCGTACAGGAGCAGAAAGACAAGGGCAGGTAGTATTTGGAGTTCAGGGTCCATGGAGTCGTCGTTCCTCGTGGAGTGTGTTGAGGTGAGCGTTTTCCCATAGCAAAGGCTGTTTCCGCCGTGTTTTTATCCACGGTGAATCTGCCCCGGAAAAGGTGGTGGATTGGTGTGTTGTAATAGTGTGGGCGGTACTTTGTCTCCCGCCTGTCTGTTGGCGGTGACCGCTACGCTGTTTGTCTGTACCGCCGTGGCGGGCGAAGTGTTAAAGTGGCTGTCTTTGTTGGCGGTTACCACCAGGGTCATAATTCCCTTTTTTTACCGCCGGCCTGTTTGCGGTATTACCTCACCTTTTACACCGTCCGCCAGGGTTGTAATGACCCCCATAATTCCATATGTCAGACGCACTGACAAAGGGTTTTATAGTGTGTGTGTGCTCTCTCACGCTTGGGCAGGCCTTTCCCTCATACCACTGTGATGTGTTGGTTCCAGGCCCCTCTCTGGGAGAGGACGCAAGTGGGAGAGAGGAGCTGCAGTTTGTGTACGACAGTTAATCAGTTCACATCATCCAACCGTGTTTGGTCAGTGGGGTTTAATCTTGCTGTTCATGTACGGCCGAAGGAAAGAAAGGTTTGAAATTTACCATCAAATAGTAATCCCAATTCTCAAATTCTACAGGTGTTCTTCATGACTTTCAAATAAGGGCCTGATTTAAAAGGCCCTAGTGCCACTTTAGTGTCATTGTTTATGTCAATGTGGCTCAACAAGGCAAAAATCGCTGTGCCACATTTACAAAGTGGTGCAATTCATGCATTGCGCCTCTTTGCAATCCCTTGCGCCACAATATGCCTGCTCCAGGCATAATGTATGCAAGGGGGGCATTCCAGCTTTAGAAGGACTGCAAAAAGGGCACAATTAAATCTACAAGATTTCATTGCATGATTTTTGGTGTCATTTTTAACACCTGCTCTAAGCAGATGTTAAAAGGACGCACCCATTGAAGTCAATGCGCCTTCTTGCACTTTGCTGCACTAGCGTCAACATTTTTTACGCTAGTGCAGCAAAGCGCCACAATAGCATCAAAAGTTTTGATGCTATTGGCCTAACATGCGCCATGGGGTGCAAGAAATCTGGTCCAACAGTACTGATGCGCCAGATTCTTGTAAATCTGGGCCTAAATGTTATTGCATGGCTTATGGCCTGGTTTAGAAAGGTTTAGGCAGCCAGTTTCTCTGGCAGGGTAATGGAGTAAATTACTCCATTGCCCAGAAGGAGATGCCATTGGCCTAATTTAGAAATGACCATCAAGCTGGTGGTTATTTCTAAAGCATTGACAGGAACTGACACCATGGCCGTTCTTGTCAATGCTGTTTACAGTTTAAAGCAGTACTCAGCCAACATGATGGAGCCATGAACCAAACTGTTTTTTTTTAACCCAAAGCTGGATTTTCTCTTTGAAACTACAAAAGAAAATGCTCCCCTGGCCATGAGAGTCCTCTCACAAGATGAGGGGAACATTTAGCCGATTTCACTGCCCCTTACTGCCTGGGTTTTGCTAGCCGTGATCGACAGTGAAAACTGACTTCTAATTTTGCCCATTTAAGTTAGGTGGGTGGAGGTACACATCTGCTTCCGATGGCCCTTAATCCACTGGGCCATTGGAGGGGACTAAACATGGTGGAAACAGAGTAGTCTCCTCTGAGAACAAACCAAGGTCCGTCTGTATCTAAATTTGGAGGTTGAACCTCATTCTTGGTGGTAAAGATTCTTCATCGCTTTTGCAATGGAGTATCCTTACCATCAAGAATTCAATCAGGCCCAATATCTCCCAGCCTTCCTGGTGTCTGTATGTGGTAACGACCGATGTCCTGTGCATCAAGAAATTACAGTTGTCATGGATAAAATGCCATCAGCAAGGATCTCATAGGCAAAATGCTTCACAGACATTGCAAGTGGTGCTGGCAGAAATACATGCATGTTGCATATTTCTCGAAACCATTGACTTGTGGTATTGGTAAGTTAATTTTCAGTTATATTTCTAACACTATAAATGGCTTAGGATGCTGGTGACCACAATCAACATAATTAAAAAAGTGACCATAATGGTCATACAGGCCTGTGCTCAGGAGAATTTTCCTGGGTCATACCACAATCTTGAGGAATAAATATCACCCTGCAACAATACTGAGTGGAGGATATCAACTACCACTATAGCATCAAGGTAAATATATATATAAAGGTAAGTGTGGATTTATCATTCTTAACTCAGTTTTTTCTTATCTTGAAAAAATATATACATCCATAGGATACTTAGAGGTAAAGTAAGGATAATGAATGTACACAAACCTGTATCTACTTACTCGGACGATGTTCTGGTAGTTGATATTTTTGTAGGGCAGTATTTTCATGGACAAAACCAAATTTTCTGACCAAGGTTTTCCTAACCGGATGCAAAAGCACAAGGGCTCAATTCACAAAGATTTTGCTCTGAATTTCGCTAGTAGTACTCATGGCTTATTCTTTAGTCCCATGAGGAAGCCAGCAGAACAACAAGAGTAAGTCAAAGAAAATTCTTTATCAATCTGAATCAGGCCTCAAATGTTTATATTTTTACCCTATAAGATAAAAATGGATCTCTAACTGAGAACGTGTTTCAAGCTGACAGTTTTGTTTTAAGGTACATATTAGTTATCTGTTAATTTTGTGGCAAGTGCTTAACTGTGGGGGGACATCCCACATGCACTCAAATAAAGACTGAGCATCCTGAGCAATCGGGATAGGTTCACCGCTTATCTTGTGTGGTCAGCTAAGCCAGATACTTCTCCAGAAAGTCTTGAAGCATAAGTCCCCAATGTAAAACTTTGTCTGTGAAGTATAAGCTTATGCAGAGTGCTGAGTGCAGAATTTCCTGGGTTCATGTATGCCTTCTGATTGACGTTTTTAAAGGACATCTTTGCAAAATATCAATTTCAGCATGTTCAGATGTCATAACATGTCAGAAAAGTCATTCTTTTTGTCCTGATCACCCACTCCCATTTTTTCACTCATGCTGGTGGTTACTGTACTGACTCAGCTAATTAGGCCCTGAGCCAATGCTCTGTCCTCTAATGATATATATATATGAAAATATAAGGCCAGGAATAATGAAAATGTCAAAATAATTCACTGTAAGTTGCTGGCTTTGCCATATTCCCTAATACATAACCTGTTGGGAGTGTGCTTTCATAGAGGACAACCCTTGTTGTTATATATATTTAGTAATTGGTGTAATTCTAATTGGCAAAGACAACCAACCTGTAAGTCCCTCAATTGTGGTAGGGCATGTAGGTTTAGAGACCCCTGTGAACTTTCTGCACTTACGTGTACCTTGTTGTGGTATCGGGTGTCATTATAAAGCCAGGATTAAAATAAAATTATGTCCACATTCGACTTTGGAATTAAAGTACTTTCAAAGTACAAAACTACCTTTTTGTTACTGATAGGTCAGAGCCAAGGTCTGCCCAACGTGCCCCAAGAGTAGGGTGATTTGTTATTAAAAAAAGCAGAAACAATATGAAAGACGTTGTATATGCCCTGGTAAGAAGACTCTTCTGTTTGGTCAGCCTTTAAAAGCCTAAGCTAAGCTGCTTCCTGAGTGGGTATTAAGAGGCATCTAGCTGCAGTAATACAGCCATTTGATGGAAGTTGTTTGCTTCCTAGGGAAGTCAGGGATAGGAAGGGTGCTGGGGAGATAAGCTGGACTTCAAAAGCAGGAGAACAGATGTCATAGAACCCATGCCAGCCCCTGATTCCTTCAACCCCAACCGGATGAGAACCCCCCCATTAGACTAGGAGAGGGGATTGTTGTTAGTAGTTAGCCACACCTCTGGGTTGGGTTACTCAGACCCATACAAAAAGGAGAGATTTTCTCTGTCTAGATTTTTGGGAGAATAGTGCATTTTGGGCCAGGTGTCTGCCACACTTCAGAGAAAGTGGTCATACTAGGGGAGGTAGCTTATTTCCTAATGGTAAGGGTGCTCCCCTCTCTCAAGCATAGAAATTAGGAATAAATAGGACAGCTCTGAGGAGCTCAACAGAACACTGTCTGGACCCTTTGACTGCACCACAGAAGGCTGGCACTAAGAAAGACTGCAGCTGCTGCACTCACAAGGCTCCATACACAATGGACTGTGCATGACTCAAAGGAAAAGGAACGGGCTTCCTGATCAGTAACAGGTAAAACAGAACTGAAAGAAGTCACCTGCAAATTCAAAGAGAGGATTATCCCAGGTGACAAGTTGCAACTAGTTTTTTCTGGACTGCACAGTTGCAAAGTGGGTGATTGAGTCTTAGCTCCCAAGAGTCAATCTAGAGTTTTGAATCCTTATTTTCCCCACAGGAACCAACAATGACCAAGATTTAAAAGTTTGGAAATTTTCTGCAAAGTTTTGACAAAAAAGCTCCAGAGGAGACATTGAGAATCAAGCCACTGATGTTGACTCACTGATCGGACTGACCTCGCTGGTTCGTCCCACTGAAAAGCTCCAGGTGGAGCTCAACTCAATGTCGAAAGGGAATCAGTTGACAATGGCTTTGAGACCCTCCTTGCTGTTGATGCAGAGGATTTGACGCCCATCTTTTCACCAAGTCGCCAAGCTGCAGTAGACTACTGTCATCTTCTTCAAATCCAAATCCAGCAAGCCCAAAGGCATGCCAACAAGCCAGTCAACGAGACAAAAGAACAAAGAAAAAAACTAAGTCCAAAGGTAAAACTTTGACCAGGGACCTAGCCCACAGCCTAGCTAGCCGGCTGTCCATCATGGTCAGCCTGAAACTTAGTCTTTGTTACAGTAGCACATCCCCTAGTGATCACGAATGATGTATTTGGCTTTTTGGTGCTATAAGTACAACTTTTATTGCAATCTTTAGTAATTCATATCTCCGGATCCTTACACTTGATGTTTGCCATTTTGGTATCATTTTAAAGATAAGACATTGGGAATCAAGCCACTGATGTTGACTCACCGATCGGACTGACCTTTCTGGTTCGCCCCACTGAAAAGCTTCAGGTGGAGCTCAACTTGATGTTGAAAGGGAATCGGTCAACAATGGCTTTGAGACCCTCCTCGCCGTCGAAGCAGAGGATTCGATGCCCATCTTTTCACTGAGTCATTAAGCTGCAGTAGGCCACTGTTATGTGCTTGGGCTCCAAATCCATCAATCCCGAAGTCACACCAACAAGCCCGTCAACGAGACAAAAGAAGCAAGTAAAACTTTGACCAGGGACCTAGCCCACAGCCTAACTGGCTAGCAGTCCATGGTCAGCCTAAAACTTTGACTTTGTCACAATAGCACATCCGCTAGTGGTGTTTTAGGCGTTTTGGTGCCATAAAGTACAGCTTTTATTGTAATCTTTAGTAATTGATATCTCTGGTTCCCTACATTTGATGTTTGGCATTTTGGTGTCATTTTAAAGATAGAAATATTCTCTATTTTATAATTTAGTGTTAGATTTATTGTTTTGTGTCTCTTGCTTATTTAATGTTTTGATCATATTAAATGCTTTACACATACCTGTCTCTTAAGTTAAGACTAACTGCTCATTTGCTAAGCTACCTAGAATTGAGCAAGGAATCATTTACATAGACTTGACTGGACCTATTCAATCAATCAATCAATGAAACAAATTTCTTAAGCACACTACTCACCCGGCAGGGTCTCAAGGCGTTGGGTGGGGGTGGTTACTGCTGAAAAGTCATGTTTTGAGGTGCTTTCTGACGGTTAGGAGGTCCTGGGGTTTGCGTAGGTTGGTGGGGAGGGAGTTCCAGGTTTTGGTGGTGAGATGGGAGAAGGATTTGCCTCCAGAGGTGGTGCTTTGGATGCGGGGTACTGTAGCGAGGGCAAGGTCGGCGGAGCGGAGCTGTCGAGTAGGTTTGTGGAAGTTGATTCGATCGTTGAGGTAGGCTGGTCCGGTGTCGTGGAGGGCCTTGTGAGCATGGACAAGGATTTTGAAAGTGATCCTTCTGTTGATGGGCATCCAGTTTAGTGATCTGAGGTAGGCGGAGATGTGTTCATGGCGAGGGAGGTTGAGGATGAGACATGCGGCTGCGTTCTGGATTCGCTGGAGTTTTCTCTGAAGCTTAGCTGTGGTCCCTGTGTAGAGGGCATTGCCGTAGTCCAGTCTGCTGCTTATGAGGGCGTGGGTGACCATTCTTCCTGTTTCTAAAGGAATCCATTTGAAGGTCTTGCGTAGCATGCGAAGGATGTTGAAGCAGGACGGTGATATGGCATTGATTTGCTGAGTCATAGGGAGAGATGAGTCCAGTATGATTCCGAGATCGTGTGTGTTGGTGGTGGGTACTGGGGGTGGTCCAAGGGTGGTGGGCCACCAAGAGTCATTCTATGCTGTCTTGTTGGGACCAAAGATGACGATCTCGTTTTTTTCTGAGTTCAATTTGAGGTGGCTTGTTGTCATTCAGTTAATGATGGCGAGGAGTCCATTCTTGTCGATAGATGGGTTCTTTGTGAGGAAGATGATGAGCTGGGTGTCGTCAGCTTATGAAATGAAGGTGAGGCTGTGGGGGCAGATACTGTTAGTGAGAGGAGCCATGTAGATATTGAAAAGGGTCGGGCTGAGCGAGGATCCTGGGGGGACCCCACAGATGGTCTTGGTGGCTGCAGACCGGAAAGGAGGGAGGCAAACTCTTAGGGTTCTTTCGGAGAGGAAGGAGATGAGCAGGTCCAGGGCTTTGTAACAGATTCTGGCGTCGAATAGGCGTGTGCGGAGGGTTTTGTGGCATACGGTGTCGAAAGCTGCGGAGAGGTCTAGGAGGATGAAGGCGATGGTATCGCCCTTGTCCAATCTGGTCCTGATGTCATCTTTAATGGTGATGAGGGCGGTCTCGGTGCTATGGTTTTTGCGGAATCCATACTAGGAGACGTTGAGTATGTTGTTGCCTTCTAGGAAGCGAGATAGTTGTATGTTTACTATCTTCTCTATGACCTTTGCAGGGAACGGGAGTAGAGAGATGGGTCGGAAGTTTGTGAGATCTTCAGGGTCTGCTTTGGGTTTTTTGATAAGAGCGTTGACTTCGGCGTGTTTCCAAATATCTGGGAAGGTTGCGGTCTCGAAGGAACTGTTGATGATGGCCCAGAGCTGGGGAGCGATGATTTGGCTGGCCTTGTTGAAGATGTGGTGGGGGCAAGGGTCTGTTGGGGAGCCTGAGTGTATGGAGCTCATGGTTTTGCCGATTTCTTTGTCGTTGGTGGGGGTCCAGGTGTTCAGTAGGTTGGTGTGGCAGGGTGCTGTGGTGTTGGTTGTGTCGGTGGTGGTGATGGTGGTTGATGACGATGTGAAGCTGTCTTGTATGTCTGCGATCTTGCGGTGGAAGTAGTTGGAAAGGGAGTTGCGGAGGTCTTGGGAGTGTGGAGGGTCGATGGTGCAGGATTTGGGTTTGGTGAGTTCTTTGATGATGGCAAAAAGTTCCTTGCTGTTGTGTGCGTTGTCGTCTATGCATTCTTTGTAGATGATTGTGGTATTATTACTAGCTGAGAGTGAATACCTTACCTACTAAAAGCTCACTGTCCTGCACCAGAAGTGTCAGTAGCTCTGGTAGTGGCAGGAACAGCAGGAGCTTATGGTGAATGACTAGTAGATCTAGCTGCAATGGGTTGTTGAAAATGAGGACACAGTTACTCCTTTTGGCCACAACCACTAGCTATGATTTAGGAGAAAGATGCCAAAGGCAGCTGGGTGCTGCAAATGAAGACGGTCTGGACTAGGCTAGCAGGAACAAGGGTATCTGAATTTCCATTCCAACCATCACAACATAAAATTGAGTAGGAGCGGAGAAATGAAGAGAGCTGAATGTCACTGTTCATGACCAGCAGACCTGTAAACAAAGCAAAATAAAAAGTTCATAAGTTGTCACAACTTGCTGGCAAAACATAGTAGTGTTTCTTTGTTTCCAAGTTTACTTGATCACCAGCACAACAATAAATTAAAAGAACATGCATATTGGTCAATGCGTAAAATATATTTTTTGTTAATGAGGGGCAGAAAAATTAATATAACAAAATGTAGTATTGCATCCATTTTCAGGATAAAGTAGAGTTTGGCTGCAATGCAAACACTGAAGTCTCTAGGCTGGGCCATATCGAGCCAGTGCACCATCTTTATTTATCCTGGGGACCCTTGGGCCCCACTAGCACAAACCGTCACGCAGGTTAATATATTTTGTTACTTTTTACTGCAAAACAGCAATTGTTTGCATATGATTTGCGATGTAAGTATGCATATATCTGTGACCCTTTCAGTGCCACTTCACTGTTATACTGGCACCACAGGAAATGTCAGATCCAAATCTAGTACCAGTATGAAATATTGCCAATACATTTATTAGTATTGTTTATTCTCTTTCTATGATAACAAGCAGAACTACATGCTGCTTGCAGACTGACTGAGTCTATTTCTGGTTTTGTTCCTACATAAAAAAAGAAGCAGGAGCAGAAGGTCGGACCATTAGCTGACTGTTAGTCCGGCCTATTAATACTCACCTGCCGTGTCTTGAAGATGGGTGATGCATCTGGCTGTGCAACTGAGTCATCTAATTTCAGACAGGAACGGGTGTCTAGGAAGGCCCCTGCGAATGGTCTCTACCAGCATGGCTCCAGTGTTGACCTGCTCTCCACCCCTAAGGAGGGTTGCTCCTTTGGTTGCTGGAGTAGCTAGCAGTAATAGGCCAACTACTAGAGCCCCAAAGTAAGCTGGGGCCTGGAGGGGCCCACATGGGTCGGAGTTTGAGGACACTAAGCTCACGAGGGGAGGCCCCCCCATCCGAATTGGAATGGAGGCCTCACCCCTTAAAGCAAGGTGGAGGTCATTCAGTTTTCAAAGTGGATCATTAAGCACGACAAAGCCCCAGCGGGGGGGTTGACTAAGAAAGGGAGTGGGAGCAGGGATCCCCAACATAAAGGACAAATATGAGCAAACCACTTATCACGATCAGGTCCTCTTCGGACCCATTAGGGCAGGACCAGGAAGCGTTATGTCATGCACTGACCGGGTGAGAGGCAGAGAGCCCCACCACAAGCAGATATTCACAGAGAGCCCCACCGACAGGTTGTGAAACAGCATGGACTGCAGTGTACATTATTGGTGGTACAAGCATTAGGCAAGAAGGAGAAAGATGAGATGGGCCCTAGCAGCGCAAGGCATCAAGCAGGGGAGGGGGAGCAGGCTAGGTTAAGCCACTGAGGGGATAGTGATTGAGTGGGGAGAAGATGAATTGGGGGGGGGGAACAGAAGTCAGTGAGACAAGTACAAGGAGAGAGGATGCGCTGACATCTGCCTCAGAGAGGTAAAACCATGACAAGGACAAATGAACATCGGAGAGAATCTAATCTAATCTAGTTTCTGGTAAAATCGAGTTCCTAATCTATTCAACTTTCTGGTAAAACTGAAGTTCAGCAGAACCCATAAAGAACACTCATCTCAGATGTAAAAGCATGTTGTTTTGAACAGAGCAACTCATTAAGATCTTCAGAAAAATCTCCCAGCACTAGGTATCGGCAGAATAAAGTCGCAGGCAGAATAAAGTCTGTCTCAGAATGGATCCAAGACACATCAGCAAGAGAATAAGAGAAAATGTGTCAGAATGCTCTCAGAAGCCTCTCCCCCAGCCTGTGACTGCCATCTATCAATGAAAAGATTATCTCAAGGGTTGAATCAGCTTCCTATACAGTCTGAGAACACACTTTTATAACATTGTATACTGCAATAAAGACAGGACAGCTTCCATTGAGATGGCAAGTTTTACAAAGAACATTTTAAACACGCAATATATTTAACTTATCCAAAGTAGTAATAAACATGCTGGTTTTTTCCCATCAATTGGTATGTATATAGCATTCAACAGTCAAGTAAGTATGATAGAAATTTGAAATGATTGAACTTCCATTGTCACACCTCTTTCTAACAGAGTCTATTAATAAATAAATAGTTTTTAAGATTCATCTAACTTTGCAGTAATTCTTTTCATAGGTTAAATGGTCATGAACAAGGCTTTAAAACACTCTCTGTTCATTGATTTGTGACCATTGAACATCTGCATCATGAAATGTTATATTTATGACCATGACATAGGTCAAAACTAACAAAGAGGAAAGAAGGAAGAAAGAAGGGGGAAAATAATGTGTTCTTGTAAGCAGTCATGCTACCGTGCAAGCTTGAAATGCAAAATCATGTTTGAAATGCAGTGTTTAGTTAAGGCCTACAAAACCCTTGCATTCAGGTTAATATTATATTGCTTTTATTCCTTTAAAACAGTCTCTCTCAAGGGCAGGAAGAAAACTACAGGAAAGTGGGGCGGTGGGAAGAAGGGGCATGGACAGTAAAACAGATAGGACATAGGAGGGTGAAGGAGGGAAAGGGGGAGGTAAGGGGGAAGAAAGAAGGGCAGGAGGGACGAGAAAAGGACAGGGAAATGTGGACAATGGGGGTGCGAGCAAAAAGCTGCCCTTCATGGGAATGCAGAACGCACTGGGCCGACTGTACCGGAAAATATGTACATTAGTATGTTTGTCTGATCACGTTGTTACATAGGTAGGAAAGATGCAAGGAGAGTTTCAAAGCAAAAGAGAGGATACTGGCATGGCGCCCATGAGTTCCAGAGAACATTGGCACCGAAGCCTTCATCATCTTTGCTGGCATTAGATGTGAGAGAATGGATAGAAACAAATGTGGGGTTCTAGAAACATATGAATGTACATCTGAAATTGATACAGAAGGCAAGTATCAGATTTGGGTGCACGGCATGGTTAAGGTACGGTGAGGACTTTCGATCATGCAGAAGGACAAACCCAGCCAAACCATGGGGAGTGATAGATAATGAATTACGGCTTCAAATAATGGCACACACCAGGCTGCTCTCCACACTGCACATATCAATCAGCTTGCCGCTCGTCCCACCCTTGGAGGGTAGGGTTGGTGGGGAGGATTGGAATGGTGGGCACTTGCTGGCACTGTAACAAAGGGGCATGTTTCATGGACCTGCGTACGTTTTGCCACTGTCAGAAGTGGAATGGTAGCTAGCCAATCTTGTACTGCAGTGGAGGGTGAGAGAGGCAGCAAGAGGAATGGGGTAGGTGAGTTGCTGGAAAGGGCAGTCTGTCCCACTGAGACGGACAGATAGCAACGATGGCTGAAGTTATGCCCGGACGAGGCAGTGGTGTTTTACTTAGAACAAGGTTTTCATGACAGGATGCAGAATTCCCTATACAGGCCCAAGAAAAGGGAGAGGGCGGACAATTTTAAATCATATAAAGGAAATGCACAGGTTATGCAAGAAAACCTGGTGAACAAAGTGGAAAGGGGCAGAATGGCAGGCATATTTACCGAACTCTGAGGGCAGGATTTGATAACATATCGGCCAAAGTGAATGCTCCAGGGCATACATTGGCAGCAGAAATAGAGAATTCGGCATATTACCGCTACATACGCAGGACATGCTGCTCCTAGGTACGTCCATAGATAGGGCAATGCCTACGGCTGTGTAGCAGCTTGTGCAGCCTTTGAGATGTTCAGCACCTTCTTAGAATTGGCAGTACAGAAGGGGGCGAGGTCGGAGCATGTGCTGCATTACCTCAAATAACTTTTGATGGTAGGGTCTGCAGAGGTAAGAGGGGAATGTGCTTGACTATTGTCAACCTTCAATGAGTATCCAGACATCGGGACAGTCCTCTAGAGGAGGAAATAACAGAAAGCTCGGCAACATGCTTGTCATTTTTGAGTATTGAGCTCAACTCCATGATGAGGGAGTCATGCCTGTCCCCGAACATACTGAGAACATTATGAGAAATGTTGTCGCAAGTGCTGAGCCTGAAAAAGTGTGAGAAGCACTTCATCCAACAAATAGAGGGACATCTCAGCTTTGTGTGCAGAGTGATGTCCTCAGGTCCAGCATTCAGCAGGCATCTGGCCTTTGCTTTGAAGGGTGTGCCAACATCCATAATCACATAAGAATGATAGACCGAGTATGCAGGATTCTAAAGGTGTGGCTTATACCTGTGATGGTTTAGCAGCAGTGTGAGCCGGAGTGGGCCCGGAGATATTTTTAGACGCCTTAGGAAGGGGGAAGGCAGGTGGTGTGTGGAGGCAGTTCCAGAAACTTAGAGAAACGAACAGCATAGCATTCCTTGAATATTTTCCCGCAATAGTTGCTGTGCGACTGTGGGGGAGCAACCGGCAGAACAGAAAGGTGACATTTAGAATTGACAGTAAGGCAGTCTGTTAAACAGACAGACCACGAAATACCAATGTATACTGTACTTGCTGAGTCGATTTATATTACTGTGTTTACGATGACACATACAGTTCAGATTTAGGCATATCTGTGGATCGAGAATGAAGTGGTTGACATGATGTCTTCTTCACAGTGAAGGAGGTTCGGTGGTTTGGCCTTGGTGGTATTATGGCAGCGATGATGATGCCAACCAAGACGTGGGATACTGGGTGAAAGCGAAGGGACTGATGGAACATTTGTACGCAGAATATATGATGATGTCATCCAAGGTTGGCCTGGACCGAGCTTGTAAAGTCAGGGTCAAAAAGGGGGGATGAGGGTACTCTTGCATGCAGATCGGACAAGATGATCCAATTAGATTCGTGATGGGGTTTATTGAGAAGTAGTGCTGTCCAGTAATGTTTGCAGAAAATATGGCAAGCATAGTACTTTATGGCAAATGCATTTGGAACTATGAGCTAGTAAAAAGAGAAGGCCAATTACCATGGCGATAGTGTAAAGTATGGTGAAACAGCTGAGATTTGCTTGTGTGTCCCCTTGGGGAGTCTACCTGTTTAAGGCAGTGTTTATGCTGATGTTCTATGAGGTATTCAGGGTGTTAACACTTTTGTGGTCTAAGCGTTTTGAAACACTTCAGTGGGATGTCATAGAGATACTGGACAATGAGCTGGACATAACTTTAAAAAGGAGCAGGATGGATCACGATAACGAGAGGGTTCCATAGTATATGTGCAGACAAGACCAGGGGAGGTTACATGCCTGTGCGGGCATCAACAAAATACAAGAGATTAGAAGTGAACGGATGGACCCCTTATTTAAGCATGTCGAGAAGGTTTTGTGACAGCGTGCAGGTTCTGGGAGTGCTAACCAGAGGGGTTTGACGGGGGAGTTTTTGGCATGCACATGTTTCAGATAGGAGCAGCCACACATGGCTTTAAGAAGGAGTAGGTCGAGCAGGAGCTAAGAAAATTTGGTCGGTGGGAGAGAAACGGCATTTGGGATTATGTGCAACTATGATGGAAGCATGTCGGATGCTGAAGGTATGTTTTTCACTTGACAGGTGCGGCTCTGAGGTAAATGTGTAAAAAGGAGTTATGGATCTGAGACAACTCCATCCTTAAGTGGGTTGGAGTAGAGGCTGAAAAGATGAGAGACAGGACACAACTGGATTTTGGCATGAGATGGTACGGACAAGGAGGCATGCCGGGGAGCGCAGTTAGTGACGCTGCTTTTGGAATTGAAAGGGAAGTGGTCACATCCTGATGCTTTGTTAATCCACATAGGACTGAATGATTTGCTGCAGACAGTGGTACAGGAGTTAATAAAGATGGTGAAGTAAGATTTGGAGATGGCGAGAGGCCTCTTGCTGGAGACAGCTGTAGTATGGACACAGATATTAATCAGGAGAGGGTGGCGGAGGCACATGAAAAAGCAGCATTAGAAGGCGAAGAGGGTGATTAACAGAAAGGTGTTAGGCTTTTGTAAGATGAGAGGGATAGGTGAGGTGAAGCATGTAGCCATAGTGTATGTATGTTTACAGTTATTTTGGCATGACAGAGATCATTTGTCCTCGATAGGGAACAGAATGTACCTGGGGAATGCGAAGGAAACACTAGCGGTTTGAAAAAAGAGGAGAGCGGGCCCCTGGATGAGTGGGAGGGCTGAAGTACCAACTTAGGGTTGAGGTTCTTCTGGCAGCAGTGTCAAGGGCACTAAGGTCAAGATCAGTGGTAATAGGAAAATGAACAATGGAAAGTAAAGACAGATTGAGGGAAGGAGGAGATGACAGACTTGCTCCAGTAGCAGGCAAACTACTGAGGCAGAAATGAGTGCAGGCAGGAGAAAGGCCAATGGGCCTAATCAAGGTATAAATGCAAAAGGTCAAGTTGAAGCTAAGATGCTAATGGAAAGTGGGAACTGTTTAGGGGTGGAGGAATGGGTTCAGTTTATAACTGTCAGAACACTGTGAGGCATTTTAGTTTGTGCTGCAATAAGCTGAAGGATACTATTAGTTGCACACAGCTTGCTCCTGATTAAACTGCCTTATGATAATAGACAAAATGATGCCTGTTGGACCTGGCTTTTTGACAGGGACATCCCCAAACTTTTTGCCTCCTTCCTCCTATTTTTTCTGACCTGTTGTTGTTGGCTTTTGACCTCTGGGCACTTTACCGCTGCTAACCAGTGCTAAAGTGCATATGCTCTCTGGGTAAATTATACTACTGATTGGTTTATCCATGATTGACTATTTAATTTACTTGTAAGTCCCTGGTAGAGTGCACTACATGTGCCTAGGGCAGGTAGATTAAATGCTACTAGTGGGCCTGCAGCACTGGTTGTGCCACCCACCTCAGTAGCCCCTTAACCCTGTCTCAGGCCTGCCATTGCAAGGCCTGTGTGTGCAGTTTCACTGCCACTTCGACTTGGCATTTAAAAGTACTTGCCAAGCCTAGAACTCCCCTTTTACTACACATAAGTCATCCCTAATGTGTGCCCTAGGTAACCCCTAGAGCAGGGTGCTGTGTAGATAAAAGGCAGGACATGTACCTGTGTAGTTATATGTCCTGGTAGTGTGAAACTCCTAAATTCGTTTTTACACTACTGTGAGGCCTGCTCCTTTCATAGGCTAACATTGGGGCTGCCCTCATACACTGTTGAAGTGGCAGCTGCTGATCTGAAAGGAGCAGGAAGGTCATATTTAGTATGGCCAGAATGGTAATACAAAATCCTGCTGACTGGTGAAGTCGGATTTAATATTACTATTCTAGAAATGCCACTTTTAGTAAGTGAGCATTTCTTTGCACTAAAATCTTGTTGTGCCCTTCAATCCACGTCTGGCTAGGTTTAGTTGACAGCTCCTTGTGCATTCACTCAGACACACCCCAAACACAGGGTACTCAGCCTCACTTGCATACATCTGCATTTTGAATGGGTCTTCCTGGGCTGGGAGGGTGGAGGGCCTGCCCTCACACAAAGGACTGCCACACCCCCTACTGGGACTCTGGCAGACAGGATTGAGCTGAAAGGGAACTTGGTGCATTTCTTAGAGACTCTTTGAAGTCACCCCCACTTCAAAGGCACAGCTTAGTATAAAACAGGGCCTCTGCCCTACCTCATCAGACACTTGCTGGAGAAGAAACCTGAACCAGAAACTACATCCTGCCAAGAAGAACTGCCTGGCTGCTCAAAGGACTCACCTGTCTGCTTTCTACAAAGGACTGCTGCCTTGCTGTTGCCCTGCTGCCTGGCTGAACTCTTGTCTGGCTGTGAAAGTGCTCTCCAAGGGCTTGGATAGAGCTTGCCTCCTGTTCCTTGAAGTCTCAGGGCCAAAAAGACTTCTCTCTTTTACTTGGACGCTCCGTGCGCCGAAAATTTCGACGCACAGCTTGTTCGGCGGTGAGAAAAACGCCGCACACCGACGCTGATCGACGCGACGCTCTTGGGACGATCGAAAATCCGACGCACGGCCTCGCAAGGACAACGCCGCCCGACCTCTAGAGGAGAAATCGACGCGACGCCTGCCGTGAGATCGTAATTTCAACGCGCAGCCCCGCAGATCGACATCCGGAGGAGAAATCGAGGCGACGCCTGCCGTGAGATCGTAATTTCGACGCGCAGCCCCGCAGACCGACGCGCAGCCGGAGAACAAGCAGGAAAATCCACGCACAGACCCGGGACATCTGGTAATCCCCGCGATCCACAGAAAGAGACAGTCTGCGCGCCGGAAAACGACGCCGGCCTCCCCGCGTGGAAAATAACGACGCAAGTCCGTGTGTGCTGGGGAGAAATCGACGCACACACCCTTTTTCCGCGCACCTCTTCTCTTGTGGCCCTCTGAGGAGATTTTTCAACGCTAAACCAGGTACTTGTGCTTGAAAGAGACTTTGTTAATATTCTAAAGACTTAAGACACTTTATATCACTTTTCAGTGATATCTTTACAAATTCGTATTGCAACTTTGATCATTTTGGCCTGAAGATACCCAGATAAATATTGTATATTTTTCTAAATACTGTGTGGTGTATTTTTGGGGTGTTATGCTATGGTGTTGTATGATTTATTTCACAAATGCTTTACACATTGCTTCTAAGTTAAGCCTGACTGCTCGTGCCAAGCTACCGGAGGGTGAGCACAGGCTGATTTTGGATTGTGTGTGACTTACCCTGACTAGAGTGAGGGTTCTTGCTTGAACAGAGGGCAACCTGATGCCAACCAAAAACCCCATTTCTAACATTGGTGATCAGCGGTGAGGATAGGACTTGTGTTTGTGCAGTGACATACAGTAGCTAAGTATTTCACTACCTACCCACAGTTGAAGGTCAACTTGATTTTTCATCTTTTTTGGCTCTTGGTTCTCTGATGTCCTCCTGGATATACTATTGATATTTTGGACTTTGGATTTTGGTTTTTGCTGATAAGATCTTATCAAAATGGGATTGTGTACCTACTCATTCTTTGTTCGTACGGACCACCTCACTAAGGCTGACCTAAGGAAGCTTTGCAGAAAATGGGGCCTTCCTGTAGCAAGGAGATCTACTAAGGCGGAGATGCTCCATCACTACATAGTCTGGGGGGAGGAAAGATGGGCAGAGAGAGAGGCAGCAAGAAACCAAATGACTAAGTACCCCTCAGATGAGGAGGAGGACTACTCACATGAGGAGGAAGACTGCTCACATGAGGAGGAAGACTACTCAGATGAGGAAAGAGAACCAGTGGGAGATGAATGGCTCCTAGCTCTAGAGCGGTGTCTAGAAGAGCTAGATGAGCAGCTTGAAAGGGCTGAGGCAGCAAGTCTCTTAGCCCTGGAAGAAGAAAAGATTGCAGCTCAAGAGCTGAGCTGTAAAGAGCTGAAACTGGAGGCCGGAAGGGCTGAGTCCAGTTCAGATGGTGGCAGCAAAAATCTTGCATCCAGTACTGCTGAAGAAGGGCACAAGCCCAGAGATGTGGTGCCCAACTTGAAGAAGGGAGTTGACACACCCCAGGCGGTTCAAGGGTATGAGGTAGTTCCCGTTATGCACAGGGTCCCTGAGAAGGATTGGGGAACTGGCACAGGGAGTCATATTCCTACTGGGGGGAGGGACACTTTACTGACTCTAGCAGAGAGTGACAGAGAAAAGGGTTCCCCCCTGGTGGACGTCCTGGATATAGAGTGTAGAGACATCCCAGAAGAGTTTGGGTTGAGTGTCAGGGACAGATAGATACTGTCTCACCAGTCTCAGGAGGGTGAAGTAGAGTGCTTTTCCAAGGTTGAGTTACTGGGTGGTTGGGTGAAGGGTACTGTGGTTAATACATGTGAAGGGCAGAGTGATGTAATTGCTGGAGAGCATATGTCTGGTCCTTATATTCCAGAGCTACGCCAACACCAGGTGGAGTGTGAGTTCTCTGACCCCAGGGAACTTACAATGGAGGCATACTTCTGGGTGAGTACCAGAGAGTCTGAAGAGGCATTTGGGGGTGCTTCTGAAGGGAGTGGTCTAGGTGGTTCCCAACCGAGTGTGGTGGGAAAGGATTGTAGTGTCCCAGGTAGGTCCCAGGTCCTAGAGGGTTCCATGAGGGAACACCAGGAGGGAAGCCTAGCCTGTACCGTAGGGTCACCTTTTGAGGGAAGCCCCGCAGTGTCAGAAGAACTTGGGGGGGTGACTGTAGCCAGCATCCCAACAGTTCTGGTGTCTGGCAGTACCCCTCATAGTGAGGGGGTGCAGAAGTCCAGACATAGGGTTGAGAGGGGGTTGCAGACCCCAGTGGAGGACCTTGAGAGTCAGGGGACAGCTCTGAGAGCAGAGCCCCCCAGGAATGACCCAGGTGAAACCGTTTCTGGTTTGGGGGAAACCCAGACTCTGCCGGATGGGCAGAGGTCGGGAGACCTGCGACAACCAGACTCTTGTGTGGCCCTTGGGGATGGTGTGTCCCTTGTGGGGGGTGAGAGTGCCCCCCAGGAAGTCCTGGCATGCCAGGCAAAGATTCAACCTCAGGGTGGTGACTCTGGGTTGGATACCCAGGTTCAGAGGTTAAACTCTGACCTGGTGGGAGGTAGATGTGCCTCCCAAGAAGTCCTGCTGTGCCAGGCAATTGTCCAACCTCAGGGTGTTGACTCTGGGTTGGATGACCAGGTTCAGAGGTTAAACTCTGACCTGGTGGGGGGTAGGTGTGCCCTCCAGAAAGTCCTGGCGTGCCAGGCAATTGCCCAATCTCAGGGTGGTGACCCTGGGTTGGGGAACCAGGCTCAGAGGTTAAACTCTGACCTGGTGGGGGGTAGGTGTGCCCCCCAGAAAGTCCTGGCGTGCCAGGCAATTGTTCAACCTCAGAGTGCTGACTCTGGGTTGGATAACCGGGTTCAGAGGTTAAACTCTGACCTGGTGGGGGGTAGGTGTGCCCCCCAGAAAGCCCTGGCATGCCAGGCAATTGTTCAACCTCAGGGTGGTGACTCTGGGTTGGATACCCAGGTTCCGAGGTTAAACTCTGACCTGGTGGGAGGTAGGTGTGCCTCCCAAGAAGCCCTGCTGTGGCAGGCAATTGTCCAACCTCAGGGTGTTGACTCTGGGTTGGATGACCAGGTTCAGAGGTTAAACTCTGACCTGGTGGGGGGTAGGTGTGCCCCCCAGAAAGTCCTGGTGCGCCAGGCAATTGTTCAACTTCAGGGTGGTGACTCTGAGTTGAATGGCCCAGTGCAGAGGTTAAACTCTGACCTGGTGGAGGGTCAGTGTGCCCTCCAGGAAGACCTGGCGTGCCAGGCAATTGTTCAACTTCAGGGCGGTGACTCTGAGTTGAATGGCCAAGTTCAGAGGTTAAACTCTGACCTGGTGGAGGGTCAGTGTGCCCTCCAGGAAGTCCTGGCGTGCCAGGCAATTGTTCAACTTCAGGGTGGTGACTCTGAGTTGAATGGTCAGGTGCAGAGGTTAAACTCTGACCTGGTGGGGGGTAGGTGTGCCTCCCAGGAAGTCCTGGTTTGCCAGGCAGTGATCCAGTCTGAGGGTACAGACCCTGGGCTGGAAGACCAGGTTCAGGGTGTCCCCCCGGACCTGGAGGGAGGGGCTACTGATAACAGTGCCCCTACCATGTTGTCTTCTGAGGAGGCCACTCCTAGTTGGAGGGTGCTGGACCCCGGAAGGGAGGGCAGGGGGAGGGAAGCCTCACCCCGGGCCCTAGTCCAACCTGAAGGTACAGGCCCCAGGTTGGAGGGCCAGTTGCAGGTTAACAGCCCTGCACTGGTAGAGGAATGGTACAGGGTGACTTTTGTAAGCACCCTGACCATGTTGGACTCTGGGGGTACCGCTCCAGGAGGGAGGGTACAAAGCCCCAGAGGGGAGGACCAGGTTCAGGCTGTCATCCCTGACCTGGTGGAAGGGAGAGTGGTTAAAGGGTGCCCAGCACCTGGGGCTACCGCCCCCCACTCTCCACAGCCACAGTGGTTGGAGAGCTTTGAGAGGCCTGGGGCCTGGCTCTCATCCCTGGCAGCTGTCAGTAATCACTGTGGCTTGCTGTCCGGGTGGACAGAGTTATCCCTGGGGAGGGGACAAGTGTCACACCCCAGGGGTAGAGTGGGCAACACCACTGTGTTGGTCATGGTGGTACTATCCTGCTCCTGGGATACATCTGTGAGCAAAGTAAGGTTAGGTGCTGCACAGATGGGATCCGCAGGTAAGGAGAAAGGTTCCCCATGGGTTGGCTTAGTGGGCCCTGAGAGTATGGACAGAGTGATCCAATTGGAGTCAGGAAGGCGAAGAACTGGAGCATGCCCCTGCTGTTGTGGGCCTGGGTCCTTGTTCTGTCGCCTCAAACAGGGAAGTACATCAGGATAGTGATTGTTCTCCCCTGGCTTTAGGCTGGTAGGGGGTCATGTTGGACCTGGCTTTTTGACAGGGACATCCCCAAACTTTTTGCCTCCTTCCTCCTATTTTTTCTGACCTGTTGTTGTTGGCTTTTGACCTCTGGGCACTTTACCACTGGTAACCAGTGCTAAAGTGCATATGCTCTCTGGGTAAATTGTACTACTGATTGGTTTATCCATGATTGACTATTTAATTTACTTGTAAGTCCCTGGTAGAGTGCACTACATGTGCCTAGGGCAGGTAGATTAAATGCTACTAGTGGGCCTGCAGCACTGGTTGTGCCACCCACCTCAGTAGCCCCTTAACCCTGTCTCAGGCCTGCCATTGCAAGGCCTGTGTGTGCAGTTTCACTGCCACTTCGACTTGGCATTTAAAAGTACTTGCCAAGCCTAGAACTCCCCTTTTACTACACATAAGTCATCCCTAATGTGTGCCCTAGGTAACCCCTAGAGCAGGGTGCTGTGTAGATAAAAGGCAGGACATGTACCTGTGTAGTTATATGTCCTGGTAGTGTGAAACTCCTAAATTCGTTTTTACACTACTGTGAGGCCTGCTCCTTTCATAGGCTAACATTGGGGCTGCCCTCATACACTGTTGAAGTGGCAGCTGCTGATCTGAAAGGAGCAGGAAGGTCATATTTAGTATGGCCAGAATGGTAATACAAAATCCTGCTGACTGGTGAAGTCGGATTTAATATTACTATTCTAGAAATGCCACTTTTAGAAAGTGAGCATTTCTTTGCACTAAAATCTTGTTGTGCCCTTCAATCCACGTCTGGCTAGGTTTAGTTGACAGCTCCTTGTGCATTCACTCAGACACACCCCAAACACAGGGTACTCAGCCTCACTTGCATACATCTGCATTTTGAATGGGTCTTCCTGGGCTGGGAGGGTGGAGGGCCTGCCCTCACACAAAGGACTGCCACACCCCCTACTGGGACTCTGGCAGACAGGATTGAGCTGAAAGGGAACTTGGTGCATTTCTTAGAGACTCTTTGAAGTCACCCCCACTTTAAAGGCACAACTTAGTATAAAACAGGGCCTCTGCCCTACCTCATCAGACACTTGCTGGAGAAGAAACCTGAACCAGAAACTACATCCTGCCAAGAAGAACTGCCTGGCTGCTCAAAGGACTCACCTGTCTGCTTTCTACAAAGGACTGCTGCCTTGCTGTTGCCCTGCTGCCTGGCTGAACTCTTGTCTGGCTGTGAAAGTGCTCTCCAAGGGCTTGGATAGAGCTTGCCTCCTGTTCCTTGAAGTCTCAGGGCCAAAAAGACTTCTCTCTTTTACTTGGACGCTCTGTGCGCCGAAAATTTCGACGCACAGCTTGTTCGGCGGCGAGAAAAACGCCGCACACCGACGCTGATCGACGCGACACTCTTGGGATGATCGAAAATCCGACGCACGGCCTCGCAAGGACAACGCCGCCCGACCTCTAGAGGAGAAATCGACGCGACGCCTGCCGTGAGATCGTAATTTCAACGCGCAGCCCCGCAGATCGACATCCGGAGGAGAAATCGACGCGACGCCTGCCGTGAGATCGTAATTTCGACGCGCAGCCCCGCAGACCGACGCGCAGCCAGAGAACAAGCAGGAAAATCCACGCACAGACCCGGGACATCTGGTAATCCCCGCGATCCACAGAAAGAGACAGTCTGCGTGCCGGAAAACGACGCCGGCCTCCCCGCGTGGAAAATAAAGACGCAAGTCCGTGTGTGCTGGGGAGAAATCGACGCACACACCCTTTTTCCGCGCACCTCTTCTCTTGTGGCCCTCTGAGGAGATTTTTCCACGCTAAACCAGGTACTTGTGCTTGAAAGAGACTTTGTTAATATTCTAAAGACTTAAGACACTTTATATCACTTTTCAGTGATATCTTTACAAATTCGTATTGCAACTTTGATCATTTTGACCTGAAGATACCCAGATAAATATTGTATATTTTTCTAAATACTGTGTGGTGTATTTTTGGGGTGTTTTGCTATGGTGTTGTATGATTTATTGCACAAATGCTTTACACATTGCCTTCTAAGTTAAGCCTGACTGCTCGTGCCAAGCTACCGGAGGGTGAGCACAGGCTGATTTTGGATTGTGTGTGACTTACCCTGACTAGAGTGAGGGTTCTTGCTTGGACAGAGGGCAACCTGATGCCAACCAAAAACCCCATTTCTAACAATGCCTTTGGTGGTTTTGCCTCCCAAGGATCTAATCTTGAAAGTCATAGTGAACAAACAGGCAAGTTGCCATACACAGTTGTAGTCTCGGCCTTCAGACGTTTTACCATGGTGAAAAAATTTAGTGCTGTCATAGCACATGTGTGCGCAGACACAAATCTCTCACACACACAAACAAACAATAAGTGTAGAGGGAGTATATAGAACTGTAGGCTGCAGTTATCATCTATCAATGCAGTAAGAGCAATACTAGCAAAGGGGGCAATATTACTCCCCCTAAAATCTTTTTAGACTCTAAAGATGCTACAGAAGCCAAGATTCTGAAGTTTTTTTTTGTCGTATATTATTCATTTATTTTTCCCAAAATGTACATATTCCAAAAAATTGTATGCTTCACTTTTGAGCACTGGACTGCAGAAAGGTTTACAATCCTCAAACGATAATGCAATATTTAAGAGGCATGTGTCCAGGTACATAATAACGAAGGAAGTCCAATCCTGTGGGGAGCCTCGTTGTTGTCCTGCACAACTGCTAAATTGATAGGGGTGGCCCCCACAACATTGGCAGAGTATACAAGAGTGGAAATGATTTGACTGGCAGCCTCTTGAGAGCAGATATCCTGTAATGAAACAACATCTTGCCTTGTTATGGCTGTCCCTGTGATAGTGTGGAGCAATAACACAATGACTGCACTGATAGCTTAGGCTATGGTAGCAAGTGCCAGGTAATGAATGTATTCAAGCCAAAGGCTGCAGAGCACTGAGACTGAAAAGTGGTTTAGAGATGGTCGAGGAAAAAGGGTGCTTGAGAGAGAACATTCGTAAACCAGATACTGCCCTTCTCCCTCAGGTTTTCTCAAACACATTTTCTGGTGCTGTCCTCTATACCACCACAAAAGTGTCAAAAGGACCTGATGTAGTCTCTCTCAAGGAGCGAGGCTGGCACTCCTGTCTGTGATGGAGGGCCCTAGGTGATTTTCTGTCAGAAGGAGGGCAGAGCCATTATGCAATAATACTGGTTGCAATTGAGTGTCTCTATGGCTACTGACCATCTTTGTGATGAGATTGTCCCTGTCCTTGGCTAACTTGAGCTACACTGTGTGACGTTTGGAGGCATAAGTGACGCTTTGATCTTGTTGGGTGCCCCAGTTCCTATAACTGCTCATTTGATGAACAACATTGGATTGTGGGATGTACTCTTGACAGCAAGAAAAGTAATGACAAGCTGTTCTCATTGATGCCAACTTGGTTTTCAATGAAGTACACACCTCCACCCCCTGAGCGCCGCTCATTCAGATGATTTACTTGGAGTTCCCATGTTCTGCAAGAAAAGAAGGACCTGAATTTTGTTGTTATTTGTTTGATGGTGCCATTGACAGGGGTGCCCTTTTAATACAGAACTGTTAATGGTCATAAACTTTATGGCCTCAAAAAGGATGACTCTGCACTGCTCAAAATGGTCCTTACATCCTATTGTACAGGAACACATAAAGGAGTGCAAAGATGATATAAAGTATTAAATAAAGGTAGTCTTCTCCAAAAGTCTATCTCCAAAGGTATTTCCACCCTGTGAGAGAACAGGGCTGATTGCAGAGGCCCCCTAACTTTTTGCCCCCATTTTCCACTTTTTGCTGGTGTTTTCCTGACTCTGATGGTGCCCTGGGTACTACTAACGAGTCCCAGAGCCTGTGCTCTGTGTAAAATCAGTATGCAAATTAGGCTAATTATAATTGGCGAAGTCAATCTACCTAAAAGTCCTTAGTATATGGTAGGGCATGTAGGTTTTGGGACCCCAGCATAGGTAGTGCACCAATAGGTGCACTGCTGAGGTGCCCAGTGTCATTTTAAAGGCAGGCCTGCCTTGCTGGCTGCCTTTAAATTAAAGTTACATGCAAATTCGACTTTGGAATTAAAAGTAGTTCCAAAGCCTTATACTACCTTATTTTTACATATAACTCACCCCTAAGGTGTGCCATATGTGCTCCTAGGGCTGGGTGCCATGTAACTATAAGCAGGGACCTTATAAAAATAGTTTTATAAGCCCTAGTGAGGGAAATCAGCCAAATAAATTTTCCCTCATTGTAGTGAATGGCCTCCATAGGCTAGAAATGGGAGACTTTATTTTAATTTAAAAAATCCCCTTAAGTAACAGATACAAGACGTTTGGTATCAAATTAATTGTTATAATAAATCCCACAACTTCCAGTTGTGGGATTTAATATAACTTGTTCAGGTAAAGAGTTTTAAACTTTACCTGAAAAGTTGCCAACTTCAGCCCTGCAGTGTTTTTGCTGCTGTGCTCTGATTGGCCAGCCTCTGGCAGTCTAGCCAGGCTGCCTTGATGTGAAGTGGCCTGGCTCAGCACAAAGAGATGTGCCTGGGGCAGGAGATCTCCCCTCAGCAGATGGTGAAGCAGGAAGGGGGAGGGCTGCCAAACTGGTCTTCAAAGGCAGAGAAGGACATTTGGAGCAACCCAGCAACACCCTCACATCCTGCAAGCCAAGACAATTAGGCGCCCCCTTGATTAGATTAGGAGAGGGCAGGAGAGGGGTGTGTTTAGGATTTTTAGCCACACCAGTGAGTGGGCTCAGCCAGATGTAACCTCCAAAAATCACTTTCAGCCATGATGGATTTTTGAGGAATGTTGCTCCCTGGGATAGATTTTTGCCACACTTCCCAGGAAGTGGTCATCACAGGGTGAAAGACCCTGCCCCTGATTGGAGAACCAGGGCCCCCCTGTTTTTCACCCAGGAGCAAGGATAAAACTGGCAGACCTGCACCCACACCTCAGATCCCTATCAGATTCCAACAAGGAAGAACTATAGGAGAAGAAGGACTGCCCTGCTGGACCACTGATCTGCACCTGGACACTGCACTCTGGAGGACTGCATCAGCTGCACACTTGGGCTTCACCACTAAAAGGACTTTATTTGTCTTCTACTGCATCAAGAAGGGACTCCCTGTTTGCTACAGGTACAAAGGAGCTGCCCAGAGTCCCCTGCATCAAGTCCTGCAAGTAGAGCCCAGCGTCCAGTGGCCATTTGAGGATTCTGACCAGGTGCATTCTGGGAATTGTAGTCCTAACTCCCAAGGAGCAACTAAGAGCTTCTGGAACCTTGGATCAAGTTATGGACACTTCAAGGACACAAAAAGGGCCTCTGGAAGAAGATCCAGAAGTTTGGAGACGTTTGGAGCAACTCCATAAGTTGAAGAGGTGCATTGTGGGAGTTGTAGTCCCAGACCTCAAGAGGCACACAAGAGCCTCTGAATCCTTGGCTGGTGCTGTGGACCACTTTCCTGAATCAAACACTTCTGAAAGTAAGTGTGACAGAGTTACCTCGTGGGTGGCTTGAACTCTAGACTTTGTTCCTTTCCAGGGTGACCATTTTTAACCCTTTGAGCGCTAGTTGCTTCTATGCGCTAGAAAGCATTAATTCTTTAAAAATTAATATCTCTGGTTGCCTTTATCCGATTCTATTCGCTTTGGTGTCATTTTAAAGATAAAAATATAATCTATTTTTATAAAGTGATTTTAGATTTTTGAACTGTTTCCTGTGTTTTATTTAATTACTGTTTTGTGATACTTGAATACTTTACGCTTAGTCTCCTAAGTTAAGCCTTGTCGCTCGTTGCCAAGCTACGAAGGGTTGAGCTGGGTTTAATTTACTGAGACCTGACTGGACCTAAGTGGAGGTTAGTGGCCTATTGCTAAGTGTAGGTACTTACCTGCCCATTCAATAACCCATTTTCCAACACACGCTCAAGTAAGATATTGAGGAAAACCATTTTTGGGTGGTCAATAGGAGATGGAGGAAGCTAGAAATACAACCAAGATGTGTATCTGGGTCAAAACATAAGTTAAATTACTAAATTCAAAGACTGGGGCAACAGAGCAGCGAGAGATTAATTAAAAGTCTGCAATAATGGTAATGGCTATGTGCATCATCCTTTTGCTCAGATCACGAAGGAGGGGGAGCGTTTGGCATGAACAAACACAGAGGGTGGGCCTTGGAGACCAGGCTCCATATGGTGACATAACGATATTTTGGTCAGGATAAATTTGTACCAATCGAAAAAGGCTACCTTGAGAGAAGGACAAAAGTGAACCCCGGTGGTATTTCATGTTAACCACTCAATATTCCTGTAACACCTGGCTCAGAGCACACAGATGAAGAAGTTTCTGAAGCAAGTACGTAAGATATAGAACAGGGTGCAGAATAGTTTCCATACAACTCTTCTGTGCCGTGTGCATTTCCAACGTGATCAAGTGAGTGACATTTTGACATCTGTTACAGAGGTTATGAAACTACTCTAGGTCATGAAATATGGGACAGTGGCAGATAATTTGAATGTAACTGGGTTTGTGGCATATCTCATAGAAGGCACACTAATGCCCGAGGAGGAGATGCAGATCTAATGGGGACAGGACAGGACTTTGTCTGTTCCTCAGGTGGAGCCTTTTTATCCCTTGGTTTGAGAATGAGATGCACTTGTTTGAGGTGTCCAGAATGAAGGGTCTTCCCCCAAGGTGATAGAGGTGCTGAAGCAACCATGCAGGTTAGGCACAAACCTATATCCACATATATTGTGAAGTACAAATTGAAAGTGTCTACAACTAAGAGTTGGTGCTCATCGGCTTATGAGTCACACTGATATCATGGTGATGGTGCAAGGTGGTAGGTCAGAGGGTGGGAATTGGATGCAGGATGGTACTGAGCATTAACTACAATAGCAGTGTGGCTTAGCTGTAACTTTAGGCATATGATTCTCATTCTACAATTCTACATGCATTATAATGTGTTCTATCTTTAATTTGAGGGAGAGAGTGTGCTGGTCTTTTGGGAAGTGGTGCATAGTAAAGGAAGAGTGATCCTTCATAAAATATGAGATGAGAATGTTACATCTTTGTAAAAGAGCAATCTGTTGACAGGTGACCAACAGATTTTTGTCATCAAAGTATAATGTACAGTTCTATGATACAGCCAAATTGAAAATGTATTTGGTGGTTTTGCTGTTCCATAAACTAGCTGTATTTACTGTGAAAAATACTCCTACAGACAAGGAAGGCACTATAATTTTTTAAAGGTTGAGGTGTAAGGGAACCATGTTTATGTGGGTGGTGGCATACACCCTAGTCAAGGGCAAGACACATTTCTCCAGACCACTAGGTTTGCTGATTGGCTCTGCACAACCGCCATATATCTGGGAATAAAATAGTTCTTTCTGGATATGTTAACCTTATGCACTATCTTGAACTAGGCTAGAAAAACAGCTGCATCTACTGCGGTGGTCTTGCCTGATGAACAGGAACGTCTTAGTGACTTGACCTGGTTGCCTTATGAAGGTTGCTGAACAGGGATGTATGTGATTATATGCTCTTCTTGCATACCAGTCACTCTCTTTCTAGAGTTGACTACAGTATGGTATTGCTCAGGCTGTATGGATTAGTCAAAGAATATCAAATAGGCTTTATCACATTCTCAGATACAAGTGGTGGTGATTAGTGTCCCTGTCCTCGAGGCTGCTGTGCCTAGGAACCAGAGGCAGAAACAGGACAATTGTGTTTTGAAAACTGCACTGGCTCTCCATGCCTATGCAGGTCATCTTCAAATTTCTCTGCGTGACTTTCAGAGCAATCTCCAAAAGGTTTCTGTCTATATTCAAAAATTTACTCAGCAATTTACTCCTTCATGCTCTTTGAGATGCACACGATAAAAGGGTGGTTCTTTCTCCTGGCTGCCTGCTTAACTTTGGAAAGCACTGCCTTTAGAAATGCAACATTTTCTTAATATTCACTCTGAAAATGCTCAAAACATGGCTTTTACTTTCAAAGTAACTTGTTCCTGTTATCACTCCTTTATCAGTCTAAGGGGCACATTTACAAGCCCCATGCTACTCCTTCCACCACCTTAGCATCATTTTTTTATGCTAAAGTGGCGCTCGGTAGGCATTTCCGATGTGCCATGTTTACAAAGTGGTGCAATGCTTCATTGTGCCACTTTGTACACCCTTGCACCACATTATGCCAGGCAAGGTGTATGTTCTGGTGCTGAGAGGCCCGAAAAAATGGCACAGTGAAATTTACAACATTTCACTGTGCCATATTTTGCATTATTTTGAACTCTTCATTTTGCATCATTTTGAACAGTTAAAATGATGCACCCATTATATTCAATAGGCCTCTCTGTTCTTTGCTGCACTAGCGTCAAAATGTTTGACGCTAGTGTAGCAAAACGCCACATTAGCTTAAAAAATGTTGACGCTATTGTGCTAACGACCGCCATGGTGCGCTGTATTGTAAATGGTGTCATTAGGTGCCGGAAGGGGGGCACAAAAAAATGATGCTCCTCTTTCTTGTAAATATGCCCCTATGTGCCAACAGCAGCCTATCCATATGGGCTGATAGGCCACACCCACCAACCTTTTTCAGGCTGAACGAAAGTCAGCCTGACAGATACTCTTTCTGGTTCAGGTTAGGCAGCCAGGGGTTGTACATGCGCTAAATGTGCAGACTCCTGGCTGCCTGAGCTGAACTTTGCTGGGCTGAAGAAGTCACAGCCCTGTGGGCATCACCTCTTCAATCTATGCAAAGGTGCATCAAGGCTCTCCCCCTCATGAAGAGGAGGAATGTCACTGATTGTTTTGTACCTGAGCACTTCAGATTTAAGCCCTGAAGTGCCCAGGGCCAAGTGTTAATCAGTGACACCTCATCACAGAGTGGAATGGGGTCAGCAGTTTCACTGACCCCATCCCTCTCAGTGACGAGTTGGGACTGCTGCCTTCCCTCATTGTCTGATTTTAGGCCAGCCAATGAGGGAAGACAGCAGTCCCAACCCTCCTGGTATCTCCAAGGGCTGGGTGCAGAGCAGAACCTCCAAACAGAGACATAATTTAGAGTAGAAAGTAAAATGTCAATCAAGGAGAATTTAAAAATCTAAAATGCCAAGAAGTCAGGCCTAACTTAAGAGGCAATGTGTAAAGTATTTGTGCAGCACTTAATTACAGTAACACAGTGAAAGACACCACAAAAAGACTAAACATAAGTTTAGCAAAAATAGAGAATATTTTTCTGAGTAAAACAAGAACAAAATTACAAAAGTCCAATAAGTAGAAGTCGAGAAAAACATTTTTAATTATTAAAGGCTGAATTTGGAATTCAGCAGAGTGAATACTCTGCCACAAATGTGACAGATATCTCGTCCGCCTATTATGATCCCTGTTAGACTTTTCATCCTTGGCGTGGTCTCCCTTAAATTTTTGCCTCTGTTCCCCAGGTTGTTGATGTGTGCTGGACTCTGATTTTACTGTTTTTGTTACTCTGGGCACTTTACCACTGCTAACCAGTGCTAAAGTGCAAGTGCTCCTGTTTAAAATGTGTACGTAATTGGTTCTCCATGATTGGCATATTTGTTTTACTGTTAAGTCCCTAGTAAAGTGCACTAGAGGTGCCCAGGGCCTGTAAATCAAATGTTACTAGTGGGCCTGCAGCACTGGTTGTGCCACCAACACAAGTAACCCTGTAATCATGTCTCAGACCTGCCACTGCAGTGTCTGTAAGTGTATTTTTACACTGTAAATTCGACTTGGCAAGTGTACCCACTTGC
The DNA here is from genome assembly GCF_031143425.1 of Pleurodeles waltl. Taxonomy (NCBI): domain Eukaryota; kingdom Metazoa; phylum Chordata; class Amphibia; order Caudata; family Salamandridae; genus Pleurodeles; species Pleurodeles waltl. The sequence goes on from NC_090439.1 coordinate 399,471,716, forward strand.
CAGGCCTAAACCTTCCCTTTTCTTACATGCAAGGCACCCCTAAGGTAGGCCCTAGGTAGCCCCAAGGGCAGGGTGCAGTGTATGGATAAGGTAGGACATATAGTAATGTGGTTTATATGTCCTGACAGTGAAATACTGCCAATTTCGTTTTTCACTGTTGCAAGGCCTGTCTCTCTCATAGGATAATATGGGGGCTACCGTTAAATATGATTAACGTGTAGATTCCCCTAGAGAGTAGATGGACATGTGGAGTTTGGGGTCCCTGAACTCACAATTTAAAAATAGATCTTTTAGTAAAGTTGATTTTAAGATTGTGCGTTTGAAAATGCCACTTTTAGAAAGTGAGCATTTTCTTGCTTAAACCATTCTGTGACTCTGCCTTGTTTGTGGATTCCCTGTCTGGGTCAGTTTGACAGTTGGGTTGTTTTTCACCTCGCACTAGACAGTGACACAAAGGGGGCTGGGGTGTAACCTGCATTTCCTGATTAGCCATCTCTGCTAGGAGGGAGGGGTGGAGTGGTCACTCTCATCTGAAAGGACTGTGCCTGCCTCTGACAATGCCGGCTCCAACCCCCTGCTGTGTGTCTGAGGCCTTGCCTGGGCAAGGCAGGATTTCACAAGTAGGTGTGAGTCCCCTTTGAAGAAAGGTGACTTCAAATACTAAAATGGGTATAAGAAGGGCACCCAAATCTACAGACTTTAGAAACACTTCTGGAAACAAGAGGAACCTCTGCCTGGAGAAGAGCTGATAGCTGAGGAAGAAGTGCTGCCCTGTCTGTGACTGTGCTTTGTGGAGCTTTCCTGCAATGCTGCTTCTGCCAGAGTAAGAGGGCAAAGACTGGACTTTGTGTGCCTTCCATCTTGTGGAGAAATCTCCAAGGGCTTGAGTTAGAGCTTGCCTCCTGTTGTTTGAAGTCTCAGGGACAGCAAAGACTTCTCTCTGCCAGCACCTGGAGTCTCTGGAGAGACTCCTGCTCTGACAAGTGGTGCCCTATCCAGTCCCTGGGCCCTTGAAAGGAAAGCTGGTGGAATCCAAGGAAATCGACTTCGGACGACTTCGGACCGACGCCGCTGCTGAATCCGGTAACGCCGCCTGCACCTGACGCCGTGACCTTCGCTGGAACGCGACGCTCTTCGCAGACCCGATGCCACAGCAGCCCAGCTGAAGTCCGCGACTCCGTGGAAGTCGCCGCACCACGTCGTGACCGACGCCGCTTGAAGTGCGTGGATTAAAAGTTTCACACAGACGCCGCGATCCCCGACTTCGCGCATCGGCTTGTTTTCACTCTTCACCAAAGGTACTGTACTTGGGGGTCTACACAACTCCGTGTCCGGCGCCACTGGTGTCGGCTTGTTGGGAACGACTCCGTCACGACGCCGTGTTAACATCTCATCGAAGCATTTTTGTTTCTAAGCACTATTTTTTTAGTTTAATCTCTAAAAATTCATAACTTGACTTGTGTATGTCGGATTTTGGTCGTTTTGGTCTTGTTTTGTTTAGATAAATATTTCCTTTTTTATTTTAACCGGTGTTGTCTCATTTTGTAGTGTTTTCGTAAGTTACTGTGTGTGTTGGTACAAATACTTTACACCTAGCACTCTGAGGTTAAGCCTACTGCTCTGCCAAGCTACCAAGGGGGTAAGCAGGGGTTAGCTGAGGGTGATTCTCTTTTACCCTGACTAGAGTGAGGGTCCTTGCTTGAACAGGGGGTAACCTGACTGTCAACCAAAGACCCCATTTCTAACAATCCCCATAGCATAGATTGGGAATGTACTATGGCAGCTAATATATCCATCACATTTGACTTCTAAATCAAACCCTAAATGTGAAAACAGTGCTTAGAAGTCACAAGTGGTCAAAAGGTTACTTGAGGTTGAGAGGTACCTGTACAAATCCAAAGCTCAGGCTGACTGCGATGGAAGGTAGGCTAGCTGCAGAACCAACACAGGGTCCACTGAAACAGTACCTTTGATGGAGCTAAGCACAAATGTGGAGGGCATGATGTAGTTGTTTATGCAGAAATCAGCTGCAGAACCCACTTCTGAGGCCCAGGACCGAAGGAGGTACCTCTGGCAAGAGTAGGGCTCACAGATGGTAGTGTCCAGCAGCCCCAGGAGAATTACAGATAGTCTTTGATGTCACTGAGAATGTGGAGAACGAGGGGAAAAGCCAACAAGCCCTTGGAGAATCTTGGGTTCAATGATGTAGAGAACGGGACCAGTCCTTCTCACTCCAGGCAAGAAGCATCAGGCAACAGGCCAACACAGCAAAGTTGCAGTCCCTCCTACAACACAGCACTCAGAAAGCAGTAGGTAACACAACAATGCAGTTGCAGAGTGTCAGTCCCTCCTGGCAGCACAGCAGTCCTTGGTCCTGGCAGGATATCCTTGGTTCCAAGAGTTCTGATTTGGTAGGGCTTGAGGTCCAGTACTTATACCTAAATGTGCCTCTAAAGTGGGAGACACTTCAAAGAGGCTTTTGAAGATCACAAGGTCTCTAACCTTCCTTCCCTGGCTCCAAACACCGTACAGGGGGTTATGCAGCCCTTTGTGTCGAAAGAGGCAGAGCCCTATTCAGGTGTAAGTGAGGCAACACTAAGCTCCACCCCCCCATCAAGCCATTCAATGACCCATCAGCCTGGTGATGGGCTACTCTGATAACCAGTATTGTATTGTATTGAAATACAAATTTCTATATTTTTCCAATTGGATTTGTTAATTTAAATTGTAAGTCTGAAAATACCACTTTTTTAGAAAGTTAGAACGTTGCCATTTTCTCACTTTAACTATTCTGTGCCTCTGCCTGTTTCCGAATACACATCTGGGGTGGATGACTAATACTTATTGTATTGTAAGTGGGTACACTTGCCAGATCAAAGTGTCATTTTAAAACTGTACACACAAACTCTGCAGTGGCAGGCCTGAGCTATGTTTCAAAAAGCTACTGCAGTGGGTGGCACAATCAGTTCTGCAGGTCCACTTGTAGCATTTAACTTGCAGGCCTTGGCAAATATAGTGCACTTTACTAGGGACTTTCAAGTATATTAAATATGCCAATTGTCGCTAAAACAATGATAACATGTTTTAGAGCACAAAGCACCTGCACTTTAACACTGGTTAGCAGTGGTAAAGTGCACAGAATCCTAAAGCAAAAAAATGAATTCAACAAAAAGTGGAAGGAAAAGGCAAAAGGTCTAGGAATGACCCTGCAGAGAGGGCCTGGTCTAACAGATCCCAATTCCTCAATGTCTCTGTTGTTCGGTAAAAGTCCCCAGATGGATCTGCCATCTGAGACAAATCCACGTAGAGTGGGAATCCAGTCCTTGTTTTATCCTACCCCTTTCCCTTTTTTTTTTCTAGGTTCCTTCAATGGCGTATCAGCAAACCAATTTCACGGCACACAGATTTGGGGACATCGGATGTTGTCAGCAAGTCTAAACTCTCATAATTTGATAGTCTGCCAGGCCTCATGGACCATTCCAAACCGCTGCTTTAGCTTTTAAGCCATGACACAAGCCATTTATAAAATTCAGAACAAATAAAATATAGACCACTAAAGTATTCGTGTTACCTTATACAAATCAAAAGGTCCTCTTTGCAAAGAACTATAACCAGCCCTGCTAAATCATTGTAATTGACCCTACAACAAGTAGTAGTATCCTCCTAAACAGAATCATATGGCACTAACAGTAGTAGTCGAAAATACTGTCCATGTAAGTTCCTTACCTTTAGCGCCACCAGAAAAGTTTGGGTGAGAGCTCCTTATGTTTAAACTCTTTTTGTCTCAGTGTCAATTTTACTTCTTAGCATTACCACAAACCTTTGTTTCAGATCCTGCCAACGTGGAATTCGTACACCCATATCTGACTAAAGACGCCATGACATGGGCTACCCCTTTGATTTTTAAGAAGAGTCCTTGGATTGCTAATTAGGATCAGTTCCTTACCCAGTTCAAAGCAAATTTAGGAAAACGTCACCAAAGCAAACTGTGCACACAGGATTAATAACCCTGAGAACAATCTCATAAAGTACATTAGTTGCTTCCAAAAGGTAGCATTGGAGGCAATTTGGACTGAATAAGCTACTTTGGCTGCGTGGGCCACTTTTCATCAAAGCCTACAAAATGATTAAAAAAGGATGCTCTTTTACTAGTGGTCAACCAACTGACTACACTACCAGCCCTAATCGATCCCCTCTGGCAAATATATCCTTAGTAGAATACCTGCCCTGATGAACAGAGGTTACTGAACTTGACCTTAGGAACCACATGTATCAATAACCTCTAACAATACCTCTCTGGAAGAGGAGTCCATACAAACTAGGCGAGCAAAGAAACTTTTTACCGAAGATAAGAAGGAAAGCTAAGAAAGGAGCAGAGAAAGGAGGAACTATTTGCCTGTTAGCGTATCTGATATATTTGTTTTTTTTATCTTTAATTTATAAAGGGACCTGTTAGAAGTTTGATGGACCTTTTGACTGTACTTAGAGTAAATCCACCCATAATGCTCAATCGCAATACTAATCAATAACAATATCAATCAATGGAATCAATAATCTTTGGAGTCAGTAATTCCATGCACCATGACCTCTTTGGCCATGAATAACCACACCTTTATGTAAAAATGTGAATGTTTATTTCCCTAATATCACATAACTTAGTCTCAAAATCAAATTATGCACATACAGAAACAACACTGGTTGACTAAATCTTCTAAAGAATCTCAATTTAACTAAACAGGTATGGTTACACATTCTTAGATTAGAGTACAAATCAATAACAAGCATAACTGTGCAATAGAAATAGAATGCATTTAGATTCAGCAAAGAAACATCAACCTTTGTTAATAATCAGCAAACATCTTATGTGTGTCTCCTAGCTAACATTCTGATTAGAATAGCATGTTTGGGTTTCATGCAAAACAATTTAGTCAACACAAATTTGGAAAACCATCTAGCTATGACTCCATCAAAATAGCAGTTGGTACCTAGGAACAAAAGACAAATTACTTCAAACAAAAGCATTTGATTAGTACCTCTCTTCAGTGTGGATAAGCAAGCTGTGACTGTCTTCTTCAATTGGACATCAGTTCGGTCAGCATCAGCACTGGCCCAAGAAAGGAAACGGTTGAGAACAGGGGTCTGTAAGCTATCCAAACCATTGGTAAAACGTAGCTTAAGGATCAACATCCAGCATCAAAAGTCTAAACAATAAGTTAAAGATAGAATTCTTTAAGTAAAGGAATCAAGGCGAGTACACCTCATCAGTGGAGAAGAAAAACGGGAGTGTGTATGAAAGATGAGAATAATGGGAGTGGTGCTTCTCAGCAAAGGATTAGGAAACAAAATAGCTCTCTTCTCTCTGTGTAGTTTGGCTAAGTTAAAATCCTCTAAAACTCTTCCCACATTGCCATTGGTCAAACAATCATACATTTACACATAGTCCAATGAAAGTAGAACTTCAAGTCTAAGATATAACTAAACTGTCTTTCACATGTCAATGATTAGCTCCTCTATGCCTGTTCACATCGTCAGACTCGTCAGGTAACAATTTTGTATCTCTCTGTCTTTCAGTGAGTGCTTCCATTGTTAGACCCTGGGAACATCGCTTTCACGCACACTAAACTTTACAATGTAACGTTAACTAATACAGCATATTCTAGCAAAGCAGTTCTCATGGGAAAAGAAAACCATCTATTAGAGTTTGATCAACGCAGTGAAACAATACAAGTGTTCATTTCTTTAAACAGCCATTTTATGTGAATTATTTAAGCAGTGCAACTTAACATGAGGCTATGCAACTAGGCCCAAGGCCTCGCTAAGTTAAGGTCTACAATTATGAAAAGAAATATATTATACATAATCATTAATATAACATACTACTACATTAACCTAAATATGAGCACATCATTTTATACTAATTAAACCACTAATAAGGGCACTTCATGATTTCTAGCGCCCACTCAAGGGTGCACATTTTCCAATTTGTGCATTATTTTCTATATTTATTAATTTTCTAAGCAACTTTAACATTCAGAATACATGAATATTTATTAGTGAAAGTTCAGCTTTCACACGTCCATTGTGGAAATCAGGGACACTTTGTAGAAGCCTGTACTAACTGTAGGTAAAAAATGGTTTGTATAGGTCGATTAACCTTTTGGATCGCATGGAGTATCCTAGTCATGCAGTGACCACTGAATCAATATTTAACATCAATAATCAAGAAAACATTCTATGGAAAAAAAAATAATCAAACCCATCTACTCATGAATAACCACAACTCGGTGAAGAGTTAATCAATTTATTTTTCCCTTTTGATTACAGTACTAATTCATCTGTTAGATCAACCTTTATGCAATCAACTCATTTATTCATTTATTAATTGAAACATGAATGACATAGTCAATCAGAACTTGAAGAAGAACGTATGCTTGAATAAGAGCCAATAAAGATTCCAGGATTAATAGCAGAGTTCAGCAAATAGCTTGTCAGTCATTTGTCACTGTCAACGTCCCCCCTAGGAAGCCTACCTAACCAAGATTAGCATCAGCATGTGGGGCTTCATGCAAAACAATTTAGAGGAAAACATTAATTTGGAAAAACATCTTTCTAAGTGAAAATCTATAAAACAGTTCAGTTGGTACCTAGAAGAAAAGGCTCAAGCTAGTCAGTCACATTTTCATAGCTACCTATTCACAGAATGGATCAGCAACAAAGTCAGTGTTCGTCTTCAGGTCATCAAATTGATCAGCTATGCATCAAGCTCCCAGAGTTTGAGCCCAATGACAGAATCTCGAACAGATTCTCCTGACATCATCAATTCTCCCCTCGCATCTAAAATTTTAGCCCCTTTTCATGACTTTTTATTAGGGTCTCCCAGTCCATCCCCTAATTCCTAATTGGTCAGTCAGTCAGCAGATATGACTTTAACCTAAAGTATTTGTTTACCAAGGCCTTTATTTCAGCTAAGCTAGCACTGCGAGTTAATGTAAAACATATATTATGCATTTCATTATAACATATTACTAACTTTTTCTCATATATTTTCATTATTTCATACAGTTTTAGTTATATTAATACAATCTCCTACACATGGCGGTCATACCCCAAGGGCACTTTTTCAAACATACACATTTTTTTTCTCTACGATTAATTTCTCCACAACTTTTCATTGTTTAAAACACATCAACATCATTAATAATTTTCTAATTAGCATATCTGCTTCAACAGTCCCTCTTCTAATGACTAAATATGTCATCACACCTTTCTTTACCAACACTTTACAATTCTGTCTCTGGTGTATTTTGTCTTCTTCTCAAGTTTTCCCTATATATTCTTCCCCTAGGTTGTTCTTCCCTCCCCTGATTATTTGTAGATCTCCTTAAATGTATTCTTCGCCATCATTTGCATATACCCCATAATCCTAATATACAAGCAATCACAATTAATATTCCCTCTACAATTTTTAATAATACCCAATTCCAAATTTGACTAAACCAATTACCTACTGAAGCAAATCCTTTTCCAACCTTTTCCCAAACCCCTGGTTCCTTCAATTCTTTCAAATCCTTACTCGAATTAGTTAAGTTAGTAAGTAAGGGCCAGATGTAGCAAAGGTTTTTACCCATTCTGTGTCTATGGGGAAAAGTGTTTGTACATATGGCCCTAAGTCTCTTATCTCCTTATCATTATTAGGTATGTAAGAGCAGCAATGCCTAGTATTAATCATCCTACAGACTCTGCCGTCTTTCGCTAAAAGTATGTCTAAAGAAAGCAAGTCTATTTTGAAGCGTCATAGCTCTATCCGCAGCTGATTCAGTGTCTAACAGGAGTATTGCCCCTGTAAAATTCGTCAGCATGTTATCCACAATAGTAGACAACTTCCGTATCTTGATTGCATTTAAAATAACTCCTACAGAAGGAATTACTGCACCAAAAATGTCTCCCACAATTGCAGAAGAGGTTTCCCTCCTCTGTCGCTTATGATGTAATTCAATCACTTTCGGAAACTTCTTTAAGTCATCTATCGGATAAATTGTAGGGAAAACTATCCCCAAATAACATGTCCCATACCATCCTCTAGGAAGATGGTAATAAGCATTAAGTCCACAAATATAGTAAATCCCAGGAATCCCAGGATCCTGACCATGCAGCATAAAATTCCATTTACTCTGTAGCAAATACACATGCCTACATTTACTAGTACCCACAAATAAAGTGTATGTGCGTGATTTTGGCCTATACATACAAAGCTTCCCTACATGTAATGCATCTAAAACTTCCCTTGTGTTTTAATAGCAGTGTAAGCATAATCATTCTTATAAGTCCTTTTCTCTAGTCGATTTTCTAACTTCTCTTTCAATGCTTTTCTCCTGTCGTCAGTATGCGCTATAAAGCTTTTCTCTAAAGGTGTAGCAAACATGTTGAGTTATTTCTGTGTGCGTACGCAGTGCCAAATGTTAATGTTGGTTCAAAGAAGCCTTTAACTAATACTATATCATGTTCTTTAGCTATTTTACTCAAATATCTAATAATAGGAACAAATGAAAACACTAAATCATAATTGGAATAAAAGTATTGTATATACTCTTGGTTATAGAATCTTGTTAGTAGCAAACTACAGCTTATGCCATAGGTTAAAGGCAAGCTATGGTACGTAACTCCTTCTTCTACTGAGGAAGGAATTTGCGTACACACAAGACAATTCTTTGCATCCATCGTCTCAACATACTCACTCAACAAGCGATAGAAAACATTAGTAGAAAGCTCTCCTTGAGCATTAGTGTAATCATGCAAATATTTCATGTCTAATTTAAACCTCTCTAAAGCTGTTAGTGTAGTAGTTTCAGGAACAGAAGCAATAGTAGCCTTTTTCATATTCCTGAATAGACATTCCCACAATCATTATTATGAACATTATTCCACACATGACTACCACTCCAACACTCAAATACCTACAATACCTAACATTTCTAACGTGGGTATTTAGCTCAACTATGATCTGTAAAGAATCAGAAAGCAGAAGTAACTCCTAGATAAAGTGCAACGGAAAGATAAAAAAAATAAAAATATTTTTCTTTCTCACAGTTCAGTTTCACATCCAAGAACCCTTTTTCCTTAGTCAAAATCGATTTGCAGCTTGCCACATCCGGTTTCAAATGTCATATTCAGGTTATCAATGTCTCTTCCAGATTTAATTTCAACTGTCTCCTTCTTAGTTTTCTTTAGATTAGTTCAACAACCAAACACCAAGTGTGATGTACTTTGATGTGCCTTCAGGTTACATCAAAGTATTGACTCAGAACTTCTCTATCAAAACAAAAGGACATAAACTCGTGTTGCCATTCATGGGTAGCTGCATATGCACCCTCAGGACCGCCGTATCTTCGACTTGCTATTCTCTTTCTTTTCAACCTAAGTTCACCACTTAATTCTCCTTCACTCAATTCGTCTTTTCTCGTAGTATCCACTTCTTCCTCTATTGTTTCATTTTTGGCCTATTCCTTTTTCTTCCCAATTTGTGATTCAGGCCAATTATATCCTTTTCTCGTTCCTTCTGTCAGTATTCTCCTCAGGATTGGACTCTTTTCTTTTTCTTTCTCTACGGTGTTTTCTCTTGATGGACTTGCAATGGGCTCAGGAGGAGTCGAATCTCTGTGACTTTGATCCATCTCAACTCTTTCACCCTCCTCATCTGGCACTCGCTCTGTTTGCTTTTCAGCACCGTCTGCTTCTGGGGGAACCTCCACTAAACTAGGCTCTCCTGCTGTATCTGTTGAGACAGGTTCTTGCTCATCTGCCTGTAATTCTTCACCTTTATCTCTTACAGGGGTGATAGACCCATCTTCCATGAGTTCAGGTTCTACCTCAGGTTCAGCTTGCTCTTGTTCTGGTTCACGTGTAGCTACTTGTTTTGTTGTTGTTGGTACTCTCAACAACATTTGTTCATGTTCTTGCGGACACACTACTCTCTTTGTATGACTTGCATGTATCCAGATATGGAGTCCTGCACATTTTACAGTCGTTGTTGTTGTTAGCACCACCTGGTAAGGACCCTTCCAACGCGGTTCCAAACAGGTCTTGCAAATGTGCTTTTTGATGACGACCCAGTCTCTGGCTCTCAGATTGTGACCTGGGTCATGGAAGGGTGGCAGGGTACTGGGCTGCACCTGCTGAGAGAAAGAGCGAACCAAATCAGCCAGACCCTTGCAATAGTTCAACACCATATCATCTGTAATATTGACAAGTGCATTTGCTGGAACTGCTGGCAATCTCACTGCTCTGCCCATGAAGATTTCATGGGGTGACAGCCCTGTCTTTCTATCAGGTATGTTTCTCATTGACATCAACACCAATGGTAATGCATCTGGCCACTTCAGATTGGTAGCGGCACACATCTTGGCAATTCTTGATTTCAGAGTACCATTCATTTGTTCCACCAGTCCTGATGCTTCAGGGCGATAGCTACAATGCAACTTCTGCTCAATGTTTAGTGCTGCACATAAGAGTTTAATCACCTCGTTATTGAAGTGAGTTCCCCTATCTGATTCTAAAGAGATCGGAAATCCGAACTGTGGTATTAACTCTTTAAGCAACAGCTTTGCTACTGTGAGACTGTCATTTCTTTGTGTGGGGTATGCTGCAATCCAATGAATAAAGACACACACAATTACCAACACATACTTCAGACCACCACATGCAGGCATCTCAATGAAATCCAATTGCATTCTGCTGAATGGACCTCCTGCTCTTCCAATGTGGCTCAAATTTACCACAGTCCCTTTTCCCACGTTTTGTTGCTGACAAACTATGCATCGATGATATACTGCTTCTGCTGCTTGCCTGAATTTAGGATTGAACCAATCAATTTTGAACAATCTAACCATGGCATCCCTTCCAATAGTGAGCCATCTGAGTCAATAAACTATTAGGCAAGACCATTGACCCTCCTCAGAAACCCAAATTTCATGAGGTCTTTGGATGCATTTTGATTTAACCCAAAGTCGTTTCTACTCCTTGTCCACATTCTCCTGCAATGTTTTCAATTCTTCTAGAGTATCAATCACTTTTGATGCAAAACTTGTACAGGTAGCATCTTCTTCAGGCATCAATTCCCACTTATCTTTAAACAATATACAGTTCAATGCACAAAACCTTGCGACTTGATCTGCAAATCCATTTCCCAATTAAATGTAATCCTGTGTCTTTTGATGTGCACTGCATTTTACCACTGCAATCTTTTCAGGTAACTGTATTGTGTACAACAACTCTTTTATCTTGTCGCCATTTCTCACTGGTGTACAAGTTGAGGTCAGGAAACCTCTTTCCAACCACAATTAACCAAAATCATGAACAAATCCAAAACCATACTGACTATCCGTATAGATTGTGACTCTCAGTCTTGCAGATACATGGCATGCCCTAGTAAGAGCCACCAATTCTGCCACTTGTGCAGAATATACACCTCGAAGCCAAGAAGCTTCTAATGTACCTGTGATTGTACGTACTGCATATCCTGCTCTCAATGTCCCTGTCCCATCTCTGAGACATGAACCTTCAACAAAAACAATGTGGTCATTTTCCTCCAATCGTGTGTCCCTAATATCAGGCCTTGGTTTCGTACACAGTTGAGTTACCGCAAGACCATCATGCTCAATGTCTTTTTCTTTTTCAATTTCGACAGTATCACTTAGAAGCAATGCTGCTGGATTCAACACTGTACATCTTTTCAATGTGACATTTGGAGCACCCAATATGCTCGTCTCATACCTTGTCAGTCTTGTGCCAGTCAAATATTGCGTTTTCGTGCTTGTCAGTAAGATTTCAACAGAATGCAGTACCATTATCGTCAAAGGGTATCCCATGACTACCCTCTCACGTTGAGATAGGCTTTGACCAACTGCTGATACTGCACGCAGACAACCTGGTAAAGCTGCTGCGACTGGGTCCAAGGTAGCTGAAAAATAGGCTACTGGACGACAAGCACCTCCATGGACCCGTGTCAAAACAGACAAAAAACAAGCATCACATTCATAACAAAACAATATGAATGACTTTGTGTAATCAGGTATTCCAAACGCTGGAGCTCTCCACAAACTTTCTCTCAATTCAGTGAATGCTTTCGTCTGATCCTCATCTAAGGTAATGGGGTCTGTGACATTCTTGTGTGTCATGTGCTGTAATGGTTTGGCAATCTCAGCAAAATTCGGGCTCCACTGTCGACAATAACCTACCATTCCCAAAAACATTCTGACATCTCTCTGTGAAGTCAGAGGACTTCTCTGCAAAATCATGATAATTCCCTCCCTGGAGATTCTCCTTAACCCTTTCTCAATCTGGTGTTCCAGATATTTCACTGATTTCTGACAATACTGCAGTTTTACAGGTGACACCTTATGTCTGAACTTTTCCAAATGATTCAACAGGGCAATCGAGTCATACTTACACTCGTCCCTTGTCTTGGATGCAATCAGTAAATCGTCAATGTAGTGCACTAGAGTCGATTGGTATGGTAGTTCCAATGACTCCAAATTATTTTTCAGGATCTGATTAAAAAGTGATGGTGACTCCGTATACCCTTGTGGAAGCCTGCACCAGCTGTAGACTCTGTCTAGGAATTTGAAACTAAAAAGAAACTGACTATCCTCATGAAGAGGCCCAGAAAAGAAAGCTTGTGACAAGTCAACCACTGTGAACCACTCTGCATCACAAGGAATCTGAAACAGTGTCACTGCTGGATTTGTTACCACTGGACAACACTTGACTACCATGTAATTCACTTTTCGCAAATCTTGCACAATGTGCACTTTCCCACGCGGCTTCTTTAAGCCCATTATCGGTGAATTGCATGGACAGCTCAACACTTCTTTCAGAACCCCTTGCTTTAGAAAATCTCCAGTTATTTGCGCCACTTTCATTAGGACATCCTGTGGCACTTTATACTGTGGAAGTTGCGGGAATACTACATTTGGCTTCAACATGATCTTAATCGGTTCCACTCCTTTAATCACACCCACCTCTTTTCCTGTCAGGTCCCACACATCTTCCTGCACTGTTCCCTGTAGATCTGCATGCAATTCTCTCACAGTAAACATTGGGAAAAACTCTATCAATGGGTATTCCTCATTAACATCGTTGACCATTGTCCCAGACACCTGTGATTCTTCATCATCACTATTAGTTTGTACTTCTATCCCAGTATCTGAGCAATTGATGGAGCATTTTGTCTTGCACAGTAAGTCCCTTCCCAGTAGGGATACTGGACTTGAGTCGCAAACTACAAACCTATGCAATCCCTGAATGTTACCAATCTTGACATGTGATTGGATTTGTCAACTGCCTGTTCTCCACTCCCACGACCTGAACTGTCCTGCCTGAAAGAGATAAATCTTAAACTTCTGCACTTCTCACTGTAGAGCGTGTAGCTCCTGTGTCCACTAAAAATAAGACCTTGTAACCCATCACCTTTCATTTCACAAAAGGTTCTCCCTGATCTACTTCTAGGGACGCTACAAGCATACACGGTCCTTCATCCGAACTGTGACTTATCCATTCTTCGTTTATTTCATCCTCCCTATAAAAAGGGAATTGGTGTACTGTGTCATTACTTCTGTCTATTTTCTGACCTGTGGCATGCTGAGTAAGCATCGTCTGTTGCTGTTCCATCGGGGTTTGAGGTATCTGTATTTGCTGTCCAGGTACCATAGGAACCTGCTGCTGTATCGGTTGCAACTGTGTTAGTTGTGCACGTGGCACTTGCACCTTCTACATGGGTTGGAAATGTTGCACTCGATTCTGAACGTTTGGAATAAATCCTCTCATTCTTGGGACTTTCACAGTTTGAAATGTACTGACATCACCACCTTGCTGAACGGCACCCTCCTGCACCATCAATGGACACTGCTGCATCCAGTGTCCCACGTTTCCGCACAAATGACACAGTAACATCTTTTTCATCCCCTGCATGTCATTCTGACCCACCACAGTACCCAAATCGGGTCCTCAAGTTATGTTGACTCCACGACCTCTACCGCTCATCTGAGGCTGGAACATGACAGTTCCCTGCTGCTGCGGCATCTGTTGCACTAAACCTCCTTGCACTCCTGTCTGAGCTGTCTTTATTTGCATCACCATTGTTTTTTCCTTCAGCTTTTTCTGCTTCAATTCAAGCTCATCACTACAGTACTTTGCATACTGCAACTCCACATCAATTGGTTTTGCCTGCCAACAAATCAAATGACTCTTAATCATCTGTCCTACTTCTGGTCTCAACCCTTCGATGAACCTGAACACAAAATGAAACATGTCTTTCGGCTCAATTACTTCCTTACCACAGTACTCTTTAAATGCTTTCAGCAATCTCTCATAGTAGGTATGCATCGACTCCTTAGTCTCTTGCACTGTTCTGTCAATTCGCTGCCAGTCAATATTTTTAGACGAGATCCTTGTCTTCAGGAACTCGATCACCTCATAATAATGTTTCATCACCTCTGGTGATGGTGCACCTGTAACTCTATCCCTTTCTGGTTCACTCGTTGGCCAATCCACTGCTCTCTTACACTCAACCGACAAATCAGCCGGAACCGCTATCTCCAGCAATGTGTTTAAGTCTTCCCACAGACATTTAGAAAGTTTCACAAAGGAGCCTGTCTGCTGATACTACTCAACCAGTTTCTCTCTTAGTTTTGCGTAATCACTTGTAAACAACAATACATAACTTCTGTACCATGGGACATGAACAAACTGCCCTCCTGGAATTTCCCTCATTGAAGCATCTTTACTGATTCCCTTCCTTTCTGAACATCTTCAGACCCTTGGTGTGAATCTTGTTTTCACTTATCCTTCTTCTTTGCCCATCTACCTTCCCACTTTTCCAATGCTTCCCAGAGCTGAGCACTCTGCAACAATTCTTTTAAGTGAGCCTTCATTCCTGCCGATATCATATGCTCAAAATCCTTTCCCTCAAAATCTAACCTGTAACTTCGTTTCAAGTGTTTTGTTTTCTCAATCTCAATATCATGTTTTTCTGCCAGTTCTGCCAATTTTTTATGTATTTTACTCACTTCCCTTGTTATTCTTGGGCACAAGTACCTCAGCTCTTCTTCAGTGTAGGATTCTAACCTGTTTACTCCCATCGCTACCTCAACTAACTCTGTTGCTTCTCTAGATAACCTTACACGATTTACCTGCTCTTCACCCTTGGATGTATTTTGAGGTGTATTTAAACTGCCCAACCATTTACTCAATTGCTGAGCTGTCAATCCCTGTAATGAGATCTTACTTGCATTTGGTACTGGTACTGCTGCATCGCTGCACCTGGCGTTTGCGGCGTCAAAAGTTTCAACCCTTGACTCGGACTCAGGCCATTTGCTGTATCTGGGAGCGCTACAAGTGGACTAAGATCCATCAGCGGTCTAGATCCATTAAAAGTCTGACTCACAGATGACACCATCTGTACAGGTCAACTCACTCCCCTCCTCACAAGACTCTGTGACATTTTATGCTGATCTCCTGCACTCGCTTTCTTTTGTGCAAATAGAGGTACCGCTGGACCATCAGTAATCGGTACCGATATCGCACCTGGGTCTGCTCTGACACTTGCACCTTGTGGAAATGTTACCCCCAAAGCCTGATTCATCACTGGTGTGACATCTGATTGTGTCCCTGTTATTGGCTTAACTTCGGCAAACCCTGTGGCGACACCGGAGGCAATAGTATTGGAGTCGGCTCAGTCTGAACTAGCTTGGCCTCATAAGCACTTGCTCCATGGGCACCACTAAATTCGAAACTGTCTCAAGAACTGGTACGTTTGGATAAATTCTCTGTATCGAGGGACGATGCATCTGAGCTTGGACCACAGAAGTAGTCCCTGCATTAGGAGTACTCTGTGCTACCCCTTGTGCCTGTCCATTATCAGTCTGCACTGGTCCCACTATCCCTGATACTTGCGCTGGTGCAGTTATTGCAGAACTAGTACTTGGACCCCCTGGATGGCTCACATAAGGGGGCGGTCGGTCCCTAAACAGCTGTGTAATAAGGTCTTTTTCGCTTTTTCTGTGCTCTCATCACCCCTAGTAGCATATTCCTTCTCTGTCCCATCTTCTTCTGTGATGGCAGGAAATAATTTAATTCCCTGTAAAGTCTCTGCTCTCCACCTTTTCTGTTCCCAATCCCACCTAGCTTCTGCTAAGGATTTCTCGACTCTCTTCATTCTCCTCTTGTATTTCATCTCTTGTTGCTGTCTGGCTACTAGCTCCCAAACCGCTAAAGCCTCAAACTGTGCTGGTCTTGTTAATGGTTTTGTCTCATATAGTGCCAATCACAATTTATCCAAAATTCTCAAATTAAATGTTCCATGCTCTGGAAACGCTAAAGCTCCTAACTGCTTTGTCATCTTACACCACTGCTTCAACCAAAGACATGGTGCGACACCTCGCCCCTCCATCACAATGTACGCCGGAGAATTTTCCGATGGGGTCTGCTCCCCCACTGATGCCTTAATATAAGAATCACCCTTCATCGCACTTCTAAATGCCTTGAAAAATGACATTTTGTCTCTTGTATATACTTTGACTCAATAATAAAATGACTTTTACTCCCAAGATTCCCTTCACCTGTTTACCCAACCAATTGCCTTTTACGGACGGCTGCCAATCCGCTCGCAACTCTTCTTACTATCCAACCTATCCCAGTGCCGCACACTCTGACGTCACACTCATATACTGAGGCTGACAAAGTCTTGCGGCTTGTCTCCTAAACTTCAACTCACACAACTAATGCAAATATTGCGAGCACTTTAACCGAATACCAATAACTAAAACAAACCTGCTGGTTTACTACCGGAAGGTACACAATCGCTTCAGAGACCTTATGGATTTTCACTAATGGTACTTTCGCTCAAATTGCTATTCCTCTTTCTCAGTCTCCCATATTCACAGGCAAAATTCAAACCACAAATTTCACTCTCAACTGATCGATGGGTCTGTCCTACTGCGCATAGGACTCGCCAAATCTCAGTCGAAGAATGTCTCTTACTCAATTAACCACACACCTGACTTGTTCACCATGCCCGATCAACCTACTAAACCAGACAGTTTACAAAATATTACCAAGTGTCTCCTACACCTATCAATATACTCCGGAGTCTTAGACAACACCAACAACCACGTGGATTATTTTTTAGCACAAAGCGCCACACACATATGAAGTCCGACGACTTCCTTACTCTCCTACTGTGGAGTGCGCACACTCTTACTAACCTCAACTGGAATACGCAGACTCTCTACCTTACCTCACATACATCACAATTCAAATGCGATTTGCTCAAGCCTGTGCAGGTGCAACCGACCACTTTCATACTATCACAAGAACGCTGAGAACATGCCCATCTTTACTAGCAGGATCCAGGATCTGGGAAAGTCATTTCTGGGCTTAAGGGGACATCATCTTTGCTACAAGTGCCATTTCAGAAAAATATAATTCAAACCTCATAAAATACGAACAACTAACCCTAACTTAAACTACCACCATAACCAGTAATCACCACATAACTAGTTCTCCAAGGAAACTAACCATCAAGCTGCTACCAAAAACTGCAAGCGTGCCTGGTCCTTAGTAAGTAAACTTACAAGGGGACGTGTATAGGTCGATGAAAATTTTGGATCGCATGGAGTATCCTAGTCATGCAGTGACCACTGAATCAATATTTAACATCAATAATCCAGAAAACATTCTATGGAGAAAAAAAAAACTCAAACCCATCAACTCGGTAAAGAGTTAATCAAGTTTATTTCCCTATTGATTACAATACTAATTCATCTGTTAGATCAACCTTTATTAAATCATTTCAATTATTAATTTATTAATCAAAACACAAATGACATAGTCAATCAGAACTTGAAGAAGAAAGTATGCTTGAAAAAAAGGCAATACATTTTCCTAGCATTAATAGCAGAGTTCAGCAAATAGCTTGTCAGTCATTTGTTACTGTCAACGTCATCCCTAGGAAGCCTAACTACCCAAGATTAGCATCAGCATGTGGGGCTTCATGCAAAACAATTTAGAGGAAAACATAAATTTGGAAAAACATCTTTCTAAGTGAAAATCACAGTGCAGTTGTTACCTAGAAGAAAAGGCACAAGTTAGTCAATCACATTTTCATAGCTACCTATCCACAGAATGGATCAGCAACAAAGTCAGTCTTCGTCTTCAGGTCATCCAATTGATCAGGCTCTCAGAGTTTGAGCCCAACAACAGAATCTCGAACAGCGTCTCCTGACCTCGTCAATTCTCCCCTCGCATCTAAAATTTTAGCCCCTTGTCATGACTTTTTATTAGGGTCTCCCAGTCCATCCCCCTAATTCCTAATTGGTCAGTCAGTCAGCAGATATGACTTTAACCTATAGTATTTGTTTACCAAATCTACCAATTTCAATATCAGTCTGTTCACAAGATGCGAGTTGGTCCGCTATACGAGGTATCAACATTTTTGCATGTTCCTCTTCAGTCAGTGCCTTCATTGTTCAAGTCCTGGGAAAGTACATTTAGCCTACTCTACACATAATTGTATCAGATTGTCTTCATCATCTCCTGTCTGCCGGTACATTGCAGAAAATTCTAGCTAAGCAACTTTAACATCGGGTGAGTCAAAGACGGTCCACTCATCCAGTTTCTTGCAAAGCGTTCAGTGATTCAGCTCTTCGTCTGCGAGGCCTAGGAAGACTAAGCCTT
This sequence comes from Pleurodeles waltl, assembly GCF_031143425.1. Taxonomy (NCBI): domain Eukaryota; kingdom Metazoa; phylum Chordata; class Amphibia; order Caudata; family Salamandridae; genus Pleurodeles; species Pleurodeles waltl. The sequence continues at coordinate 399,490,445 of NC_090439.1, forward strand.
TATTTCAGCTAAGTTAGCACTGCGAGTTAATGTAAAACATAGGTTATGCATCTTATTATGACATATTACTACATTTTTCTCATATATTTTCATTATTTCATACAGTTTTAGTTATATTAATACAATCTTGTACACATGGCGGTCATACCCCGAGGGCACATTTTCAAATGTACACATTATTTTCTCTACGATTAATTTCTCTGCAACTTTTCATTATTTAAAACACATAAACATAATTAATAATTTTCTAATTAGCATTTCTGCTTCAACACTGGTGTTTATCATTGTGCTTCGAAGTCCCCACATCATGGCTCAGCCCATCGCTCGCATTATACTATTGACTATGTGATGTTTCAATTTCCCTACTACAAAGTGTTTGTACTGCAATATATGAGCTGCATTGTTTTCATCACATGGCATGGTGTATTTGCTTTTGCTATCTTGCATATAACATTTTAGAACTGACAAAGCTTAACTGCTTATTAACACGTTCATTTTTGTTTGTTAGGATTTTTCTAAAGCATATATGAAGTATTTAATAATAAAACACATTTCGTTGCATCTTGTACGCGGTTTATTAAAAGGAGTTCAACATCTTCTGTGAATATATTTTGTTATTTTTAATATAGCCATCCTAACATCAAAATATGATTTTCTTTACAATTTACATATGAGCATATTTACAAAGTAGTTACATAGTACTTTAGATCACATTTCAAGTAAACATTTGTTATAAAGCAGAACGAGTTGCTTTCAGAACAGGAACCCTCTCTTCCATAACGTCATCTGTGTTCTCCAAACAGAACCTGCCGTATGATGAAAACAATGCAGCTCATACATTGCAATAGAAAGACTTTGTATGAGGGAGAATGACACATTACATAGAAAATAGTGTGAGGTGGGAGATGGGCTGATTCATGATGTTACTGACAAAATTGATCCATACAAACCACTGCCTGAAAGGGGCTGGATTAAACCCTACTGTATGTTGAAAACAATTGGTCTGCTAGACAGCTGGACTCAGTTCAGGACTGTACATGAATATTCTTCAAAGTAAACTCATAAAATATATTTTCATCACAAACCAGTATCACACAGCATGCCACATCTTCAGCTACCACTTTTGATGCTGACTAATAATGTTAAGGATAATGATAGAGCAATTTGTGGCCTTGTGTCTGTGCTGCATGAGCTTCCGTAAATTTAGAGATAAATCCATTAGGACTTGCAGAAATACTGTGGCATATTTGACTAACTTAGGGCCAGATGTAGGAAAGGATTCACGAGTCGCAAACGGCAAAATTTGCCATTTGCGACTCGCAAATCGCATTGTCCTATGCAGAAATGCATTTTGCGAGTCGGGACCGACTCGCAAAATGCATTTCCGAATCGCAAATAGGAAGGGGTGTTCCCTTCCTATTTGCGATTCGCAGCGGTATGCAATACCATTTGCGACCACATATGCGGTCGCAAATGGTGTCGCAGTTACCATCCACTTGAAGTGGATGGTAACCCACTCGCAAATTGGAAGGGGTTCCCATGGGACCCCTTCCCCTTTGTGAATGGACCACATATTAATTTTTTAAGGGTTGGTAGTGGTCCAAGGGACCACTACCTGCCCTGAAAAAATACCGAAACTAAAGGTTTCGGATTTTTTTTTAAGTGCAGCTCGTTTTCCTTTACGGAAAACGGGCTACACTTAAAAAAAAAAAAACTGCTTTATTTAAAAGCAGTCACGAACATGGAGGTCTGCTGACTGCAGCAGGCCTTCATGTTTGCGAGTGCCCATAGTCGGTATGGGGCCGCAATTTGCGACCCACCTCATTAATATTAATGAGGTTGGTCTTTGCGACCCCATACCGACTCGCAGACGGTGTCTGAGACACCGTTCTGCATTGCAAATTGTGACTTGCAATTTGCGAGTCGGAAGGACTCGCAAATTGCAAGTCGCAATTTCCAATTTTGCTTCATCTGGCCCTAAATCTCCGATCATCTATTTTCATATATGGACCCTTGAAAGTTATCTCAAGGAATTCTTTATGAAACTCCTCTTTGAGACCGTATAAATCTGTGCTTATCATGTGCCCATACCTTAGACCAAGGCCTATATTTATACTTTTTTAGAGCTGCATTTGCGCTGCTATTTGACGCAAAAGCGGTGCAAACTTACAAAATATTGCGGCATATTTATACTCTGCACCGAATTAGCGTCATTTTTTTTACTCTAATTTGGTGCAAAACTAACTCCATATTTATACTTTGGTGCTGGACCCATCCAGCACCAAATTTATGGAAATTTATGGAGTTAAAGTAATTTTTTGGAAGTGGAAACCTACCTTGCCTCAATGAGATGAAAGGTAGGCGTTCCCTTTCAAAAAATGACTTGATGGCCTTAACTCCATATTTATACTCCAGTGCAAAAATGGTGCACAGGAGGGAGGAGGGGTCAAAAAATGGCGCAAAGCTTGCTTTACCCCATTTTTTAACTCCTGGGTCAGGGCAGGCGTTAGGGGACCTGTGGGCCTATTTCCATGGTGCAACAAAACGCTCAACTCAGTTGAATGGCCATACCTATTCTGTTGTTTTGAAGAGGATGGAATTTGGGCCCAAATACATACAGTGGATCCAGCTCTTGTGTAAGAAACCCACTGCCAGGATCAAATTGAACAGTTGTCTTTCCAAAGACTTCCCCTTCACAGGTGCACACAGTAGGGATGCCCACTCTTACCGATGCTCTTTGCGCTAGACATGTAGCTGCACGTGGCACTGGTGCTTATTGACATGAGAATATTGGAATGGACAGGCAGAGCAGGATGGGAGGAGAGAGCTTCACTGTATGCGGAACATACTTTTATACCTGACCCACACAGAGGAATCTCTCCCCCGAATACGGGAAATATTTCAGATCTTCAGTGAGATCTCAGGGTTCACCATTAATTGGGAGAGGTCTCTCCTCTATCCCCGGGGGGGGGGTCACGCTCCAGCCCTTTGCCACTACCACTGTAAGTGGAACCAGACACCTTTAAATATATCAGCGTCTGGGAGACGAGAACAGCAGACACGTACATGAAGGAGAATCTAAACCTGTCATTGCAATGGCTAGAGAAAGATATAAGGCAGAAGTCTGCCTTGCCTCTGTCCCTATTAGGGTGTGCAGCACTGTTTAAAATGATTGCCCTCCTGCAGCTCTTATACGTCCTACAAAACACCCCATGCACACTGCCAAACTCCTTCTTTAACAGACTGGATTCCCCGCTGAGGTTGCTGCTATGGGGGAAGTGGGGAATGGAGGAGGGAGACAACCAAGGATTGCATTAATGACCTTTCAGCTCTCAAAATTTGAGGGCAGAATTGCAGTCCCCAACATGAAAAAATATTCTGAAGCTGCACAGGTATGGGTGGTCAATGGCTGGGCATATGCAGACACCGATTACCCAGCAGTTAGAATTGATAGGTGGGGGATGGGTGAGTATAGCTATCTGCACACACTTTGCGGACTCAAAATGGAGAAAAAATCATTCGAGGTAACCATAAAAGTCTGGCAACATCTACTCCAGGAAATGCACTGGGACACGAGACTCATGCCAGTGACACCACTGTGGAAAAGTATGTGACTGCACAAGGAGGTGGCCCTCAGAGGCTTTTCAGGGGTGGGAAAGGATAGGGATTAGCTATCTCGAAGACGTATGGGGTGCTAATGGTATAGCACTGTTCACACATTTACAGGAGACGTATCACATGCCTCCCACACGTGGCTTAAATACCGACAGCTGAGACAATCACTTCTACATTGCATCTCACAACACAAAGAAACACTGTCTCCCTTAGAGAACAGACTCCTAGATGGGAAGGTCAAACAAAAATTGATCTCGCTGACATATGGGACTCTAATGAGGAACACCCTGGGACACCTAGGACACCTCAAAGACAAATGGGTTATTAACATCGGAGAAATAGAAGAAGACGACTGGAACAATGCTTTGAGCTTTCCTGCAACAGGGTCAATAAAGTCCAGCTACGGGCTTATCCAACTAAAACTTTTACACAGGGTATATTATATTAAAACGCTCCTGCATAAGATTGGTGAGGCTGTGGATAGTCCCTGCTATAGACACTGTGGGCTGGAGGACACTTTCATCCACACATGGTGGCACTGGCCCCATATACAACAATTTGGGGAGGAAGTGGCCGGATCCCTGGGGAGAGCAGTGAGTAACACCATAGAACTGACACCATCCCTTACCCTTCTGGGTGTTTGGCCACCACAGACCTCAATAGATACCAAAAACTATTAGCTAACTTGGGCTTTTTGGTGTCCAAACAGGAGCTCACCCAGCTATGGGTAATTGAGAGGGCTCCCCCTTCCCGGTGCTGGGAGGAGGGTGTGAACAGGTGCAAAATCATTGAGTGGGAGGTTTACTAAGGGAGGGGCTGCACTACGAAATTCATGAATATCTGGGACACATGGGATGCAGAGATACAATGGTGGGCACTGTTAGAAATGGGGTCTTTGGTTGACAGTCTGGTTACCCCCTGTTCAAGCAAGGACCCTCACTCTAGTTAGGATAAAAGAGAATCACCCTCAGCTAACCCCTGCTTACCCCCTTGGTAGCTTGGCAGAGCAGTAGGCTTAACCTCAGAGTGCTGGGCGTAAAGTATTTGTACCAACACACACAGTAACTTAATGAAAACACTACAAAATGACACAACACCAGTTTAGAAAAATAGGAAATATTTATCTAGACAAAACAAGACCAGAACGACAAAAATCCAACATACACAAGTCAAGTTATGATTTTTTAAAGGTTTAAAATAAAAAGAGTCTTTAGGTAGTTGTAACACCACACTAGCGCTGCTAGCGTGAAAATGTACCTGGTTTGCGTCAAAAATAACCCCGCACGGGCGGTGGGCGTCGAAAGTAACCCTGCACGGCTGTGTGCGTCGAAAACAACTCGGCACGGCGGTGCGCGTTGAAAAAGCCAGCCACACGACGATCCGAAAGTCCCGCGGCGCAGGGTGCGATCTCTCAGCCTCCGTCAGCGATGCTGCGCGTCGTTTCTCCTGCTCCGGGCGTCGGTTTTTCGGTCGCGTTTCCTGCGGCGTCGTTTCTCAGCTGCGGAACCGGCGTTGCGTCGTTTTCTCAGCCGCGATCGGATTCGCGTCGATCTTTTCTCCGCACGGTGCTCGGTGCGTGTATTTTTGTCCTTAGGCTGCCAGCCTCTCCTTTCAGGGTCCCAGGAACTGGAAGGGCACCACAGAGCAGAGTAGGGGTCTCTCCAGAGACTCCAGGTGCTGGCAGGAAGAAGTCTTTGCTATCCCTGAGACTTCAACAACAGGAGGCAAGCTCTACATCAAGCCCTTGGAGATTTCTTCTTCAAGATGGAAGGCACACAAAGTCCAGTCTTTGCCCTCTTACTCTGGCAGAAGCAGCACTGCAGGAAAGCTCCACAAAGCACAGTCACAGGCAGGGCAGCACTTCCTCCTCAGCTAACAGCTCTTCTCCAGGCAGAGGTTCCTCTTGATTCCAGAAGTGTTTCTAAAGTTTGTAAGTTTGGGTGCCCTTCTTATACCCATTTTAGTCTTTGAAGTCACCTTTCTTCAAAGGGGACTCACACCTTCTTGTGAAATCCTGCCTTGCCCAGGCAAGGCCTCAGACACACACCAGGGGGTTGGAGACAGCATTGTCAGAGGCAGGCACAGTCCTTTCAGATGAGAGTGACCACTCCACCCCTCCCTCCTAGCAGAGATGGCTAATCAGGAAATGCAGATTACACCCCAGCTCCCTTTGTGTCACTGTCTGGTGTGAGGTGAAAAACAACCCAACTGTCAAACTGACCCAGACAGGGAATCCACAAACAAGGCAGAGTCACAGAATGGTTTAAGCAAGAAAATGCTCACTTTCTAAAAGTGGCATTTCCAAACGCACAATCTCAAAATCAACTTTACTAAAAGATGTATTTTTAAATTGTGAGTTCAGGGATCTCAAACTCCACATGTCCATCTACTCTCTAGGGGAATCTACACTTTAATCATATTTAAAGGTAGCCCCCATATTATCCTATGAGAGAGAGACAGACCTTGCAACAGTGAAAACGAAATTGGCAGTATTTCACTGTCAGGACATATAAACCACATTACTATATGTCCTACCTTATCCATACACTGCACCCTGCCCTTGGGGCTACCTAGGGCCTACCTTAGGGGTGCCTTACATGTAAGGAAAGGGAAGGTTTAGGCCTGGCAAGTGGGTACACTTGCCAAGTCGAATTTACAGTGTAAAAATACACATACAGACACTGCAGGGGCAGGTCTGAGACATGATTACAGAGCTACTTATGTGGGTGGCACAACCAGTGCTGCAGGCCCACTAGTAGCATTTGATTTACAGGCCCTGGCACCTCTAGTGCACATTACTAGGGACTTACTAGTAATTCAAATATGCCAATCATGGATGAACCACTTACATACAATTTAAACAGGAGAGCATATGCACTTTAGCACTGGTTAGCAGTGGTAAAGTGCTCAGAGTTGAAAAGCCAACAGCAACATGTCAGAAAAAAATAGGAGGCAGGAGGCGAAAAAGACTGGGGATGACCCTGCATAAGCAAAAGTCCAACACGACCCCCTACCAGCCTAAAGCCAGGGGAGAACAATCAATACCTTGATGTACTTCCCTGATTGGGGCGATAGAACAGGGACCCAGGCCCACAACAGCAGGGGCATGTTCCAGTTCTACGCCTTCCTGACTCCAGTTGGATCCCTCTGTCCATACTCTCAGGGCCCACTAAGCTAACCCATGGGGAACCCTTCTCCACATCTACAGACACCATCTGTGCAACACCTAACTTTACTTTGCTCACAGATGTATTGCAATGGGCAGATAGTACCACCAGGGCCAACACAGTGGTGTTGCCCACTCCACCCCCGGGGTGTGACTCTCGTCCTCCCCCCCCCAGGGGCAACTCTGTCCACCAGGACAGCAAGCCACAGTGGCCCCAGACAACTGTCAGGGATGAGAGCCCGACCTCAGGCCTCTCTAACCACTGTGACTGTGGAGAGTGGGGGGTGGTAGCCCCAGGTGCCTGGCACCCTTTGACCACTCTCTCTTCCACCAGGTCAGGGATGACAACCTGACCCTGGTCCTCCCCTCTGGGGCTCTGTAACCTCCCTGCAGAAGCGGCACCCCCAGAGTCAAAAATTGTCAGGGGGCTTGTAGAAGCAGTCCTGCACAATTCTTCCACCAGTGCAGGGAGGTTAACCTGTAACTGATCCTCCAACCTGGGGTCTGTACCTTCAGGTTGGACCAGGGCCAGGGGTGAGGCTTCCCTCCCCCTGCCCTCTCTTCTGGGGTCCTGAACCACCCAACTAGGAGCGGCCCCCCCAGAAGACAACATGGTAGGGGCACTGTTAGCAGTAGCCCCTTCCTCCAGGTCAGGGGGGACACCCTTAACCTGGCCTCCCAATCCAGGGTCTGTACCCACAGACTGGATCACTGCCTGGCAAACCAGGACTTCCTGGGGGGCATACCTACCCCCTACCAGGTCAGAGTTTACCCTCTGAACCTGGTCATCCAACCCAGGGTCACCACCCTGCGGTTGAACCACTGCCTGGCACACCAGGACTTCCTTGGGAGCACACTTACCCCCCATCAGGTCCGAGTTTACCCCCTGAACCTGATCATTCAACCCAGAGTCACCACCCTGCGGTTGAACCATTGCCTGGCACACCAGGACTTCCAGGGGGGCACACTTACCCCCCTCAAGGGACACACTGTCCCGAAGGGCCACACAAGAGTCTGGCTGGCGCAGGTCTCCTGACCTCTGCCCATCTGACAGAGTCTGGATTCCCCCCAACCCAGAAATGGTCTCACCAAGGTCATTCATGGGGGGCTCTGCTCTCAGAGCTGACCCCTGACCCTCCAGGTTCTCCACTGGGGTCCGCAACCCCCTCTCAGCCCTCTGTCTGGACTTCTGCACCCCCTCACTAGGAGTGGTACTGCCAGACACCAGAACTGGTGGGACGCTGGCTACAGCCGCCCCCCCAAGTTCTCCTGACACTGTGGGGTCTCCCTCAACAGATGGCCCTATGGTACAGGCTAGGCTCCCCTCCTGGTGTTCCCGCAGGGAACCCTCCAGGACCTGGGACCGGATCTCGGGCACCTTGGGCCTCAACCCATCCCCATTCCCTCTCCTCTGAGACTGGACATGGGGTCCCTCACTCATCCCACTACACTGGGACCTACCTGGGACACTACAATCCTTCCCTACCTCACCTGGTTGGGAACTACCTAGACCACTCCTCTCAGGAGCACCCCCAAATGCCTCTTCAGACTCTCTGGTACTCACCCAGAAGTCTGCCTCCATTGTAAGCTCCCTGGGGTCAGAGAACTCACACTCCACCTGGTGTTGGCATAGCTCTGGAAAATAAGGACTAGACATATGCTCTCCAGCAATTACATCACTCAGCCCCTCACATGAATTAACCAAAGTACCCTTCACCCAACCATCCAGTGACTCTGCTTTGAAAAAGCACCCCACATCACCCTCCTGAGACTGGTGAGACAGTACCTGACTGTCCCTGACACTCAACCCACACTCTTCTGAGATGTTTTCACACTCCATAACCAGGACTTCTACCTGGGGGGAACCCCTCTCCCTGTCACTCTCACCTAGAGTCAGTAGAGTGTCCCTCCCACCAGTAGGAATATGACTCCCCATGCCAGTTCCCCAATCCACCTCAGGGACCCTGTGCATCACTGGAGCTACCTCATACCCCTGAACCTCCTGGCGTGTGTTAACTCCCTCCTTCAAGTAGGGCACCACCTCTCTGGGCGTGTGCACTTCTGCAGCGTCACTGGATATACAATTGTTGCTGCCACCATTCCAGCTGGACTCAGCCCTCATGACTTCCAGCTCTTTCAATTTAAGCTCGTAAGCATAAATCATTTTTTTAATCTCTAAGTTCCTCCTCCTTTCTTCCAACTCCCAATCGAGCTTTTTCAGCTCCCATTGGTACTCCCTCTCTGCCTGTCTGTCCTGTAACTCTTCAGGAGTCAGACCCTTGGGTGACACCCTGCCACCCCTCCTGGGGACCCTCCCCCCAGGCGTAACAGGTTCCTCCACTACACCACTGTGTATCCTCTGCACTTCCCCCCCCATATTCTCCTCCTCTGTGTGCCTTCCAGCCTTCTTGATTGTCACCCAGGCCCTCTGTGCCTGTTGCAGCTCCCCCTCCCTGGTGGAGCTCTCAGTGGGACAGTCAAGATCTTTAAGGAACTGTTTCAATTGAGCAACTGAGTACTCCTTCAGTTTCTCCACTTCAAACACAGCTCCAGCTGTTGCATCTCCAGATTGAGACATGATGGTCACAAGTGCAAAGTTCCAAAAGGCAGAAAAAAATAATTTCCCAATGAAGTAAAAAGAATCAGTCAAGGGATCAGCAAAATCATGGAAGTAGAATAAAAAGAGTCCTTAAGAGAAAAATCAAAAGATCACCAAACAAGTAGTATGTGGTCACGTAGTGGTCTGAGATCAAAACAGTAGTGTACACTCAATCACTGTATGTCAAGTACAAATACAAGTCCAAATCCCGACCGCTGGTCACCAATGTTAGAAATGGGGTCTTTGGTTGACAGTCTGGTTACCCCCTGTTCAAGCAAGGACCCTCACTCTAGTTAGGATAAAAGAGAATCACCCTCAGCTAACCCCTGCTTACCCCCTTGGTAGCTTGGCAGAGCAGTAGGCTTAACCTCAGAGTGCTGGGCGTAAAGTATTTGTACCAACACACACAGTAACTTAATGAAAACACTACAAAATGACACAACACCAGTTTAGAAAAATAGGAAATATTTATCTAGACAAAACAAGACCAGAACGACAAAAATCCAACATACACAAGTCAAGTTATGATTTTTTAAAGGTTTAAAATAAAAAGAGTCTTTAGGTAGTTGTAACACCACACTAGCGCTGCTAGCGTGAAAATGTACCTGGTTTGCGTCAAAAATAACCCCGCACGGGCGGTGGGCGTCGAAAGTAACCCTGCACGGCTGTGTGCGTCGAAAACAACTCGGCACGGCGGTGCGCGTTGAAAAAGCCAGCCACACGACGATCCGAAAGTCCCGCGGCGCAGGGTGCGATCTCTCAGCCTCCGTCAGCGATGCTGCGCGTCGTTTCTCCTGCTCCGGGCGTCGGTTTTTCGGTCGCGTTTCCTGCGGCGTCGTTTCTCAGCTGCGGAACCGGCGTTGCGTCGTTTTCTCAGCCGCGATCGGATTCGCGTCGATCTTTTCTCCGCACGGTGCTCGGTGCGTGTATTTTTGTCCTTAGGCTGCCAGCCTCTCCTTTCAGGGTCCCAGGAACTGGAAGGGCACCACAGAGCAGAGTAGGGGTCTCTCCAGAGACTCCAGGTGCTGGCAGGAAGAAGTCTTTGCTATCCCTGAGACTTCAACAACAGGAGGCAAGCTCTACATCAAGCCCTTGGAGATTTCTTCTTCAAGATGGAAGGCACACAAAGTCCAGTCTTTGCCCTCTTACTCTGGCAGAAGCAGCACTGCAGGAAAGCTCCACAAAGCACAGTCACAGGCAGGGCAGCACTTCCTCCTCAGCTAACAGCTCTTCTCCAGGCAGAGGTTCCTCTTGATTCCAGAAGTGTTTCTAAAGTTTGTAAGTTTGGGTGCCCTTCTTATACCCATTTTAGTCTTTGAAGTCACCTTTCTTCAAAGGGGACTCACACCTTCTTGTGAAATCCTGCCTTGCCCAGGCAAGGCCTCAGACACACACCAGGGGGTTGGAGACAGCATTGTCAGAGGCAGGCACAGTCCTTTCAGATGAGAGTGACCACTCCACCCCTCCCTCCTAGCAGAGATGGCTAATCAGGAAATGCAGATTACACCCCAGCTCCCTTTGTGTCACTGTCTGGTGTGAGGTGAAAAACAACCCAACTGTCAAACTGACCCAGACAGGGAATCCACAAACAAGGCAGAGTCACAGAATGGTTTAAGCAAGAAAATGCTCACTTTCTAAAAGTGGCATTTCCAAACGCACAATCTCAAAATCAACTTTACTAAAAGATGTATTTTTAAATTGTGAGTTCAGGGATCTCAAACTCCACATGTCCATCTACTCTCTAGGGGAATCTACACTTTAATCATATTTAAAGGTAGCCCCCATATTATCCTATGAGAGAGAGACAGACCTTGCAACAGTGAAAACGAAATTGGCAGTATTTCACTGTCAGGACATATAAACCACATTACTATATGTCCTACCTTATCCATACACTGCACCCTGCCCTTGGGGCTACCTAGGGCCTACCTTAGGGGTGCCTTACATGTAAGGAAAGGGAAGGTTTAGGCCTGGCAAGTGGGTACACTTGCCAAGTCGAATTTACAGTGTAAAAATACACATACAGACACTGCAGGGGCAGGTCTGAGACATGATTACAGAGCTACTTATGTGGGTGGCACAACCAGTGCTGCAGGCCCACTAGTAGCATTTGATTTACAGGCCCTGGCACCTCTAGTGCACATTACTAGGGACTTACTAGTAATTCAAATATGCCAATCATGGATGAACCACTTACATACAATTTAAACAGGAGAGCATATGCACTTTAGCACTGGTTAGCAGTGGTAAAGTGCTCAGAGTTGAAAAGCCAACAGCAACATGTCAGAAAAAAATAGGAGGCAGGAGGCGAAAAAGACTGGGGATGACCCTGCATAAGCAAAAGTCCAACAGGCACCTATACCCAAAGCCCCCTATTTAACTTGGAAAGAGCGCTGTGCGGAGGGGTGGGGCAGACTTGCTCACTCAGTGGTCTCAGGGTGGAGGTGAGCACAGTGGATCTACCGGTGTAAAATTGTTGTTGAATCTGACACATACACCTAAAAATGAATAGAAATAAATATTAAAAAATATATCTATGTTTCTTATACTAAAACTATACTACCTACTAACCTATATTGTCCTATCACCACAAGTATATAAATGTAACTTACCTAAGACACAAGGCATATTACACATCAGTCCCCCACCTCCTTTACAATACATGAATAGGCACAAGACCTACATAGACTATGTCCTACACATAAAGGCCCTCATTATGACATTGGTGGTAAATACCGAATCTGTCTGCCAGATTATGACACATACACACAAAACCAACAGAAAACAGCCACAACCACAAATCTGCCAGACCCACTGAACATGATAAACTGTCCCTACTACCACCCATACCGTTATGCCACCAATACAACACCCTTCAAATAATGACCCCTGGATCACCACAGCTGACATTCAACGGCGGTAAACCACTGGCGGTGCACACCGCCACAGCGGAAATGGCCACCCGAATACAAAACAAGACAACATTGGCAGGAAACACAAACCCATACCTGACAAAATACACACACTCCACACACCCACCAACAGCACTATAAAACACAACCCACATCACCCACAATCCTTTGCAAACGCGAGAAGACTGCTACACTTTGCCACGCCAATACTAAAGAGAACTGCATACACATATCACAACTACCTAGTCAACCATCACTCACCACGCACCACACATCCCACCAATTCACACATTACTCTCCGCACAACATACACACAACACCGATGTCCCCACAAAGGCACCGAAGAGGGGTTGCGGCTCATGGTTGAGGAAATCAGTGAAAAGCCACAGCTGTTTGGAGAACAGGTCCAGCAGATTTCCATTGCCAGGAAGAAAGAGCTATGGCGGAGGATCATGGATAGGGTGAACACCGTGGGACTACATCCATGCACAAGGGACGACATAAGGAAGAGGTCGAGCGTCCTTCAGGGAGTGGTGCATTCAACTTCAGCAAGGCACCAGCTCGCCATCAGGACAACTGGCGGTGGACCCCAACCTCCTCCCCCACAGCTGACAGCATGGGAGGAGCAAGTCATGGCAATCCTGCACCCTGAGGGACTTACTGCAGTAGCCAGAGGACTGGACACTGGTGAGTCAACATTTACTACCTATCACCCCCCATACCTGCATGCCTTCACGACCCTTCACCCTGACACCCATCACCCCACTCCATCCCACACAGTGCACCACCCCAATTACCAAAATGAAATGCCAAGCCCTGCATTCCATACCCACTACATGCACATCCCTTCTATCCCCGCAAGTATATGCACCACCAATGCAGGCACAGCATGGAGAACTAACAAGCCCACAATCCATCTCCATACACAACCAAAGGTGGCAGGGCAACAGCAGTAACATTGGGGAAGCTAGTGATGCAGAATATGTCACAGACATGTAGCAAAACACACCACTTATATCCCCACAGGTGCCCCAGCCAATATCAGTGGCAAGGATTTACCACGGCTACCCAGTCCCCCACCAGAAGATGCCCTGAGTGATGACAGCAACTCAGGAGCTCTGGATCTGGATGAACTGCCAGGGCCATCTGGGATCACTAGTCAGTCAGCTACCCCATCCTACAGCCAGTCCACCACAGAGCCCCCCTCTCAGAATCCAACACCACACAGCCACCCAGCATCCCCAGACCTCTGTCCCCAGAACACGTCAATTAGTAGTGTTCTCACCTGTACAGGGACCCAAGTCCACACCTCACAGGCAAGACAATGAGGGTCTTGGGTCAGTGGAAGTGGGCACACCATTCAGGGGACACAGGCACAGGGGGCAGGGCAGTCAGAGGACAGGTGTGCACCAGGGGAGGACAGGCCCAGGGAACCGACTGCCCAGGAGGCACTCACTAATGTCTTGGGGATATACCAACAATCCCAGGACAAGGTGGGTCAGGTGATAAACATCATGCAGGAGAACCAGCAGCTGCAGGGGAAACACCACCAGGAGATCAAGCAAGAATTGCAGGCTTTGAATACCATCCTGGTCTCCATTGCAGGGGTGCTGGGTGACATGGCGAACATCATGAGGGAGTACGCAGTACACCAGTGGCCCCTTACCACTATCCAGTGTACTGAACAGCCCTCCACATCTGTTGTAGCTAGTGGACAGGAGACACTGCCACAGGATCCACAGGCCACCAGCACCCCTCCTCCTGCAGAAGGTGAACCACCCCAAAAACATTCTCTGTGACCCAGACAGACACCAGAGACAGTTGCGAAGACCAAGACCACCGGCAGGAAATGAACCCCTCCTGAATATCCCCCTTGTGTTCCATTGTGTCACATTGTCCACTATTAACTGCCATAGCCCTTGGACACTGGACCTGTGAAACAAACAGACTGGCCCACTAGACTGGATTTTTCTCAACCATCACCCCACTCTATTGCACTTTGGATTGTATACCAGAATAATTATTAAACACCCTTAGACACAATTTGAGTAATTGTACTTTATCTGAAGTAACTTTACAATGTATTGAACTGTTTTGCACTGTTGTGAACTGCATGGTCCTATACAAATGTCCAGTAATATGTTGATCCATCCTACATATGTGTCTCAGCAGTCTGTACGCATCACAGCATCACACTGGTGTAACCACATTAAAATCTGCAATATGGGAAGCCATAGGCGACATTCATTTGGGATGCGAAGGCAGTGACTGGCATAATGCTACAGCCACACACACACAGCACAACACTTAAATAGAGAAATGATTAGTTCAACAGTCTTACCTGAGTGTCATTGGAAGCACTGCTCCTTACTGTCCTCACTGCCCACTGCTGCCACAGGTGCATTGTCACCCCCCTCCTCCTGCAGATAGGGCACATGGCATCTGAGCGCCACGTTGTACAACATGCAGCACACAACAATGATTCTGCAGACCTTCCCAGGGGAGTAGCATAGGGATCCACCTGTCAGGTGGAGGCACCTGAACCGAGCCTTCAGGAGACCAAAGATTCTTTCGATTATCCTCCTGGTACGCCCATGGGGATCATTATACCTATTTTCAGCCCCCGTTCTCACATTCCTAACAGGGGCCATGAGCCAGCAAAGGCTTGGGTACCCGGAATCACCTGCAAGAAGTGAGGGAAACACATTAGCCTTGCACATTGGCTGGGGGTATGACTCCTGAAGACATTCAATGACATACATTGGGTGGGGACTCAAGCTCACCTGTAAGCCACATTCTGTGCCTCTGTAGTTGTGCTATCAGCTGTGGGACACTGCTATTCCTCAGGACAAAGGCATCTTGCACTGACCCAGGATACTTGGAAGTGACGTAGGAGATGTACTAGTCAGTAAGGCACACAATCTGGACATTGAATGAGTGGAAACTCTTCCTATTCCTGTACACCTGTTCATTGCCCTGGGGGGACTAAGGCAATATGGGTCCCGTCAATAGCCCCAATGACATGTGGTAAATGTCCCGTTGCGTAGAATCCAGCCTTCACAGTGGGCAAGTCTACTACCTGGGGGAATGTGATGTAGCTGCACATGTGTTTGAGCAAGGCTGCCAAAACCCTTGCAAGCACAATAGTGAACATTGGCTGTGACATACCTGCAGCCAAGTCCACTGTCACCTGGAAAGAGCCAGTTGCCAGGAAATGGAGTACTGATAAGACCTGCACAAGAGGGGGGATTACTGTGGTGCAACGGACAGCAGGCAGCAGATCAGGCTCCAAATGTGCAACAGCTCTGTGATTGTGGCCCTGTCCAGATGATAGGTGAGTATGATGTGCCTGTTCTCCAGTGTAGCCACATCCACAAGGGGTCTGTACCCCGGCTCTTGCTTCCTCCTCGTATTCCTCCGCAGTGGTTGGTACCTACGGGACCCAAAAGTAAGAACGGAGTGACAGCAGGAACTCGGTTGGCAATTTGATCGTCATAGAAGTAGGTCTTGCCGTTTAAAGATGGCGCCCGTGGAGCGGTTACTGTGCGCTTTTTAATATTTTGTATTTCTTAATTAGTGCGTCAGAGTTGATGCTTGAAATAGGGATGTTTCAGGACAGTCTGTGTTTATCGTTCATGCTGATACAACGTAACTCCGCATGATAATTTGAACGCTGGTTACGTAACACGGATATGATTATTGACAGGTGAGTGAAGGATGGGGAGCCACACGGGCATAGTTAGGTGTCTGTAAATAGTGAAAATATATTTGTAGTTTACCTTATTGTTGTTATGGGTGCTGGCTCTTTTCTTTATGTTAACGTTATATTTTGTTTATTTCTATTTAGGATACTTATACAATATCTCTCAACACTTTATGCTTTTTAATTTTGGACACAACAAGGTTAGTCTGGGCATTAAGACCTTATTATATTTAGATCATTAATTGATCATTTCTTTTGCAATATGTGCACTGTGAGCTGGAATTGTAATGGGTTTTTGGTATCAATTTAGATATTCTATTAGATCACAGGATTGGACTTACCAGCTACACAATTAATTTTGACGAAGGTAGGATATGTGCTTTTGACACTTTGGGCGGTGTTATGAAATTTTGGCTCTCTCACCTCACTATGAGTTGATTGATATTACTTGGTGTTTTGCACGGTCATTTTTTCAGTTTGATATTTTCTATCACAAGGGAAGGTCTTTAATCTCAATGGCTATGTGGACATGCACGTTTGTGTCTTCACAACAATTTGATCAGAATACTAACCCATATTAAATTTCCTATGTGATTAGTTCTTATACAGGCGTTTGGCTGTTGTTGCTTTATGGACATTCATTCAAAGAACGGCTACATTTGCTGAGATGATCTGCTCTTTTCAAAGAATAAATTGAGTTCTGTTCAATTCACGAATCCCTGCCCGACAGTGAATTGTATCATATTGATACTGGCACTAAATATTTAGAAATATTTGGACTGTGTTTGATACACGAGTGCCCTATGGACACACTACATCAGTGTACACAGGGCATGTTTGTATGTTGTACACTGGAACTGTCTAGGTGTGTACATTCAACAACAATGACACACTTTTAAATCAGTGCATGTGTACTAGCAGTAGAAAATGTCAACCGCCTGTCCTGTATGCAGGGACAGGTGGAAGTGACCTCACTCCACTGGCGTTAGGGGTCATGGTGGGAGGCAGTCTGCACCGCCTTGCAATTCCTCATTGGCTAACATGGGCCTCTATGGAGTATAGGAACTAATGATGATCAACGCCAGCAGTGACGGTGTTCACTGCCGCTGCCGTGACCAAAATTTTCATTTTACCATTTCACTTGATTCCTGACTTTCCACAGGACCACATCTCCACTGTGTGTGCTGCTGTGACTTGTGTCTGGAACCTGCCATGGCCTGTGCAACAAGGGAAAGGGCCCCATCCTTCATGTCGGAGGAGTTGGAGAGGCTCGTGGATGGGGTCCTACCCCTGTTTGGGCAGTTGTATGGGCCTCCAGACCAAGAAGGTGAGTACACTATGGGTACGTTGCGTGCGACATTGCTGCATGGAGATATGTGTGTGATGGCAGCGTGTCATTTGGTGGCGTGTGGCTGGTGGCATTGTTTTTGCATTGGTACGGGTCATGTGTGTGGCTGATGAGGGGCAAATGCAGTTTGTGAGCCATTTCTTTGACAAGCTGGATTGTATGGTTAATGGTGTCCTTCTGTCTGTGTTTCCTCTGCAGGTCAGCGTCCATCAGAATAATGAGTTGTGACGACCATGGGGGTCCGTAGACGGCGGCGCACCCACTGCAGGAAATGGTGGGAGGACCTGAGATGCTGGGCCCGGAAGACCACGGAGGCCCAGCTGGGCTCCCAACGAGGGAGGGGTGCCCTCAGAACCTGAACCCCGATCGCCCGCATACTGGCAATGGCCTACCCAGAGCTGGATGGGCACTTGAGGGCATCAAAGCAGCCGCAAGGGGGTGAGTACAGTGTGTGTGACAACCATCTATGGGACCTTGGTGCAGGATTCTAGTCAATATGCCAGCTTAGACACTGCAGTGTGGTCCATATTAGGATTTGGGTGTAATGCATATTTTAGATAGCTAGGTAACTTGCTTTCCATGTCAGACAGGGCTTAGTTGGTTCCAATTGATGTGCAGATGTTAGTGTTTAGCTCCTACCTGCTGTGGTACCTAGCCAATGGTATGCTGTGTGGTCCATACTGCCCATTCTTCCTCCTTTGCTTTTGTCATCCTGTCCATGTGTGCATTAGCATCATTTGGAGCAGGGGCACTGGCGAGTGAGGGAGCTGTAGCCCACGGGACCCAGGAGCAGAGTCCTCTGATGCCGAGGGGACCAGTGGGATGGACGACGAGGGAAGCACCACAGGGGCAGGAGCTGACTAAACTGACTCTGATACCTCCTCCAATGGGAGCTCCCTGGGGTGGTGCACCCCTCTGGGACCACCCCAGCTACAGGTTCAACCGCCACCCTTGTACAAGCACTGCCCTTCCAGTAGCCTCCCCGGAGTTGCCCATGCCTGCTCACCCAGGAGGGTGGGCATCTCCTTCACCCCAGGCCCCTCAGGCTCTCCCCAGTCAGCCCTGCTGCCCTCAGTGAGGAGGCTATTGACCTCTGAGATCCATCTCTGTAGGGCAGTCAACCATAGTGAATGCCATCCAGGGGCTGGCATCCCAGATGCAACAATGCAGTGCCTTCCTGGAGGGCATTCACAGTGGCTTGGTGGCCCTACATAGATCGTTTAAGGCTCTGGCCTACTCTCTGATGGCAGCCATTGTCTGTGTTTCTTTCGTCCCCCCTCCAAATACCATTTCCCAGTCCCAGTCTCCCCACCCCAAGCCCATCCCACGCACACATTTTGACAAGCATGCACATAAAGCAACGGACAAGGCATGCACAGACATACACAGGCAGCACACTTCAGTCCACAAGCACTCACACAGCTAACACACAGATGCACACACAAAATCATCCACTGCCTCCACTATCTCCCCTCCTCTTCCTTCCTCACAGCCACATCCGCACTCACACCTGCATTCACTGCATCAACAGAGTACCTGAACCTGCCACCTGCACAGCCTTACCCACAGTCACCACAACAGCAGACCTGCAGACATGTTCCCCACACACCACATGCGCAGTCACCACCACCCCCATCAACACCTCATGCAGCACACCCACCTCACTTGCAGACACTACCACAACCTCCATCCGCACGTCTTATTTGTCCTCCCCCCACCCTGTCTGACCCCCTCCCAAGACACACAAACGCTCACACTCAGACCTGCAAAAGCCATCCACATCACACACGCACACTGTCCATGCACCTGCACCCAAGCCCAGCATACCTCCTCCTACAACCACTCCCTCTACCTCCACTCCCATCCCTCCTCTCACAACCCACCCTGTTTGCCCTAAGAAGAATTTCCTTTCCCGCCTTGACCTCTTCCCTCCCCGTCCTGCCTGTAAGATAGAGGTCCCACCCCCCCAGCCTATTACCTCCAGCACCAAGTCTAGCCCTGTTCTACTCCCAAAGACTTAAACTGCCAGTAAGGGGCACATGAGTGTAACTCCGGCCCCAAGCCCACTGTTTCACCCCCAAAACGGAAGGGGAAAGTGCCACCCCCTCCCAAACCCAAACCCAAACCCAAAGTCCCCTCTCGCAAAAAGAAGCCCTGCCCACCCCCAGCCCCTCCTGCCCCCTGAGGTGTCTAGCTATTTCCAATATGATGCCTCTGCACGGTGGGGTCCCGATGTTGTCAGGAGTCAAGTTGGGGCTTGGACTTTGCCCTGTGGACTTATTCAGACTTTGGACTGACCACTGACCCTGCATGTGAATATGCATTGATGTATATATTTTGGATCTGGGCTCTTCATCCAACAGGATTACAGTGGTTGGAATGAGGTATGTGTCCTGGCTTTCTTTGCTTCTGGGTTCTGTTACTGTAGTTTAACTCTGCAGATGGTTCTGTGTGTGTGGTGTGTATGTATGGTGTGTGCTGTGCGTGTGTGTGTTAATCTTCCCTCCCTCCCTTGTGTGCTGGGCAGCTGTACTCACCGTCGTTGTCGGCGTTGGTGTTCCAGACAGCCATGGCGTGGTACAGCATCGGGAAGACTTGCAGTTCAGGTTCCATAGTGGCCGCTGACTCCTCTTTGTCCCTGGAGGTGAGTGTCTCCTTTTATATGATGTGTTTCCACCAGGCTTTTGGTGGCGTTGGTACTGCCTGGAAATCCTGGCAGTGTGCTATGTCATAATATGGTGGGCGGATCCTTGTCTTCCACTGTGTTCAGTGTTCATACCGCACTGGCGGTTGGGGTGGTACATTGGCTGTCTATGGGAGGGATCACCACCATGGTCATTATTTGGCAGTCATTACCGCAGGCCTGATGGCGGTACTACCGCCATTGCCGGCATGGCGGTCACCTGACCACCAAGGTCATAATGACCACCATCCTACCTCAACACATGAATCTAAACAAATATATATTTTTTGTATATAAACTTATTTTAAAACATCTAACATTATCTCCACCACAAACTAACTACTCTACCTAAACATTCTGTATTAAAAAAATGCTCCACACACGTAACTATCTTGCACTATAGCTACACTACATCTGTGCTACATATAATACATATCTAGCTACAAATACAAAAAACATATTCAAGAAGAGGTATGAAATTAAGGGATATAGAAAGAGGGAGCGGAGGTATGTCCACTATTTTTTCCTTCAGTGCCTAGAGGCACACCTGCATCAATCTGTGATGTTTTTGCATCCACATGTTTAGGCTTTTAAATTGCCCAACTATCTGATGCAATCTCCCTTTATTCAACCGTGGGTAACACAGCTTTGTCAGCGCAATCCTTTGATCCTTTGCAATTAGTTTTGAGTCATGTTTTGCTGGTGTAGTATGGCTCTTTTTCTTACTGGTCTTCTGTCCATGAAGTGTGGTTGTGCTGCTGGATGTTGAAGGTATTGTGGGTCCTGAGGTATGGCCCATGTGCCTTTTGCCTTCACTGCTTCATAAAATGTACCCATCTGGCAAAAGACTTTGGCCACCTTGCATATTTTTTCATAAAGTGTTTTTCAGGAAGCATATTTTTTCTTGGCATGTGCATTGATATTGGCTACACCTGAGGAAAATAAGATTTTTATTCTGATGAATACTGAAAGGAAAGTTTGATCTACAAATAACTGTACCTCGTGGTATGGCTTCTCTTGTATTTCTGCCATAATATGCTGAGTACTCATATGTCATCATTTGCCATGGGCAGACCACACCTATCTATATCTGAGTGGAATTGTTCACATAAATGTTTTCCTTGAGGAAACCAGTATGTCTGTACCACTTTATTAAAACCACAACACATACATCATTGAGAAACATTGCAACTGACATACACTATGCATGTGTGTATTATATGGATAATTATTAGATGCTTAAAATCCTCCATGGTGTATTAACGTTTGTAGTATCCACTACAAACATCTAGTCATGAGTGGTCAACACATACATACACCACAGGTACTGAACTGTCTAACTACACCATCATATGGCCTTGTTTGTATTACATACTGACATGAAGGGCCAGGCTTAATATGTGTTGATGCAATGCAATACAGCAAGATACATGATTGCAGTTTGCTGTGTTGAAAAGGAGAGTGGTGGAAAGAAACATTTGTAGTCTTCGATGGTGCATGCACGTTGTAGCCCTGTGGAGGTGCATAATCTGGAGACAGGTGACAACACATATACACTTCTGGCATGGTTCAAGTGTGGATGGTCAATAGTCTGTATAAGTCCTTCATTTGAATGCAACACATGCCTCTGAAGGTAGGTTGTATCATGTCAATTAATAGCAACATGTAACACTCTACTGACATCTGCAGATGGTGACATGTCAGAAGGTGCATTATAACACCGAAGCTGCACCCATGCCATGCATCTCTTCTGCTGACTAAAGCTTGACAAAGGCCTGCTGTCACGGATACTGTAGTCTCAGCTAAAGCTACCACTATGGCGCTCTCATGGTAATTCAGGGATGATCTGTATTATTATTATTATAATGGTACCCTCTCCATTGACCTATGTCATGATTACATTTCATTTTCCCCTGGTGGTAGTGGCAGGATTGTATGTTATGATTACTGTTAGACCTGACAGCCCTAGGGTGGTCACCCTTAAGCTTTTGCCTGCCTCCCTCCACTTTTTGGATACTGTTTTTGCTGGTTGTAGGACTCTGCGCACTTTACCACTGCCAAGCAGTGCTAAAGTGCATATGCTCTCTCCCTTTAAACATGATAACATTGGACCATACCCAATTGGATTATTTCATTTACTCATAAGTCCCCAGTAAAGTGCATTATATGTGTCCAGGGCCTGTAGATTAAATTCTACTAGTGGACCAGCAGCACTGATTGTGCCACCCACTTAAGTAGCTCCTTAACCATGTCTCAGGCCTGCCATTGCAAGGCATGTGTGTGCAGTTTCACTACCAATTCAACTTGGAATTTAAAAGTACTTGCCATGTCTAAAACTCCCCTTTTTCTACATATACGTCACCTCAAAGGTATGCCCTAGGTAACCCATAGGACAGGGTGCTGTGTAGGCTAAAGGCAGGACATGTACCTGTGTAGTTTACATGTCCTAGTAGTGTAAAACTCCTAAATTCATTTTTACACTGCTGTGAGGCCTGCTCCTTTCATAGGCTAACATTGGGGCTACCCTTATATGTTGTTTGAGTGGTAGCTGCTGATCTGAAAGGAGTAGGAAGGTCATATTTAGTATGGCCAGAATGGTAATACAAAATCTTGCTGACTGATGAAGTTGGATTTAATATTACTCTTTTAGAAATGCCACTTTTAGAAAGTGAGCATTTCTCTGCAATTAAATCCTTCTGTGCCTTACGATCCACGCCTGGCTGGGTTCAGTTGACAGATCCCTTGTGCAGTCACTCAGACAAACCCCAAACGCAGGATGCTCCGCCTCACTTGCATACATCTGCATTTTGAATGGGACTTCCTGGGCTGGGAGGGTGGAGGGCCTGACATTTACATGTCAAAGGACAGTAGCCTACCCTCACACAAAGGACTGCCACACCCCCTACTGGGACCCTGGCAGACAGGATTGAACTGAAATGGGACCTTTTGCACTTTTAAGCCACTCTCTGAAGTCTACCCCACTTCAAAGGCACATTTGAGTATTGAAACAGGGCCTCTGCCCTTACCAACTCAGACACTTCCTGGAGAAGAGAACCTGAACCAGAATCTGCAACCTGCCCAGAAGAACTGCCTGACTGCCCAAAGGACTTACCTGGCTTCTTTCTTTGAAGAACTGCTGCCTTGCTGTTGCCCTGCTGGCTTGCTGCTCTCTGGCTGCGGTGAGAAGTGCTCTCCAAGGGCTAGGATAGAGATTGCCTCCTGTTCCCTGAAGTCTCAGGACCAAAAAGACTTCATCGCTTCAGGAAGGGCTCCTTGTGCGGCGAAATTCGATGCACAGCCTGCCAGAAACGACACACAGCCTGAATCGCGGTTTTAAAATTCACTGCAAGCTGAACCAGAATGACACAGCCCAACTTCGCAATGAGAAGATAGTCGAGCGCCAGCATAGTGACCGGAAAGTCAACACATGGCCCACTGGATCAATGCACAGCCGAGCCAGAACAACGCAGCCCAACTTCCAGAGAAGAATCGACGCAGCACTTGCCATGCAGTAGAAATTTCCACTCAACGCCCACCGGACCGATGCAGCTCCTGTGACTTCGTCCTGTCAGCACTGGAAATCCACACATCGTCACCGGGGCGTCCGAAAACCCCACAACCCAAAGAGGATCCATGACCAAGCACCAGAAATCGACATACAGCCGTCCCTGTGTGGAAAATAAATGACGCATCGCCGTGTGGGGCCTGAGAAACAACGCACACCTTTGTGTTTTCCATGCACCCCCTTCTCTGTGGTTCTTTGTGGAGATTTTGAATGCAAAACCAGGTACTTAGTGCTTGAATGAGACATTGATTGCTTTTAAGAGACTAAAGACACTTTATATCATTTTTACAGTGATATCTCATCACATACTTATTGCATTTTAATCGTTTTGACCTGCATCCTTTCAGATAAATATTGTATATTTTTCTAAACACTGTGTGGTGTATTTTTGTGGTGTTCTACTGTGTCATTGCATGATTTATTGCACAAATACTTTACACATTGCCTTCTAAGTTAAGCCTGACTGTTCAGTGCCACACTACCAGAGGGTGGGCACAGGATCATTTGGATTGTGTGTGACTTACCCTGACTAGAGTGAGGGTCCATGCTTGGACAGGTGGTAACCTGACTGCCAACCAAAGACCCAATTTCTAACAACTATGTACTTCTCTATTTCCCAGTGGTAGTGGTAGGCATCTCAGACTGAGAATGCTTAACTGAGCAACTGTTTCCTATTGGCAGTGGTGAACGTGTGCCAAACAACTTGCACAACCAGTGTGTGCAAACTGCTCCAACCACTCTGAGTATGAACATCCTCAAGTTGAGTCACCGTTCCATGACCAAGCTGGATCCCACTGGGAAGCCATTAATGCTCTACACATGAGTCAGCAACACCTGCAAGGAGAGCAGCTATTTAAACCACTTACTGTTCGGGCTCTGTGCTTAGCCTCGTTTGGATCCCGACACTCATCTGGCCCCTGATGACATTGCAATCCTGACTCCGACTGCAAGTCTTTGCTCCTCTTCCGCTGCACATTGTCTGCATCCAAGGCGCTGAGTTTCCTGCAAAGAAAATGCAGAAAGAGAAAACAGATATTGCAATCAGGTATTCCAGCTTTGTGTTTCGCATTCAACAAAAAAAGGCAAGGTAAAAGCGCTTCCTCTCATTTGTTCAAGAACTGAGAGGGATAATTGCACAATTACTGGAGACCACATGAATGCAAATACATTTATAGCATGCTATTCTAACAGGAAAGATAATATTTCTTGTGGGACTTGGCACTTAAACTCAGAGAGAGCTCTACTGTACAAAAATTGTTTCGCTGTATTTTAGACATTAACGACTCATAAAGCGATCTGATTCATGTGATGATGAGAATCGCTGAATGCATTTGAACAACATATGGTGTAATATGTTTATGCAAGAACTGAAGAGAGAAATTTCATGCATGTTATTGAATATGGTATGTGAAATTATTGAAAAGATGAATACTCACATAAGTGATGCATTAGTCAAGTAAACCATTGTTTTAATAGTGACTGCCCTTTACAGATATTACAATTTTTGATACCCTTGAAGGTTTGGCAATCTTGAGCAGTTGCACCATGTGGACAGCAATCCTTCAGGATTTCTGTGACCTGATGGTGCAGAGCAGAACCCAGAAGAAGCACCCAGTATTTCTCTGTCTCTCTACTCCCACCCCACCTTCCCTTTGGGGACTACTGTGGGCGCAGTGTGTGCCCTCATTGCTACCCAGGTTATTCCTCAATGAGATTTTGGGACTACTGTTGCCCAATCAGAACCACCTGAAGTTCAGGTGAGTGGCACGGAAAAGAAGGCTAAGCCACAAAACTAGTGTTCCCTTTAGATGACAACCAAGAAGGCCATGAGCAGCTTTACACACAAGACCATGCTCAGGCCTTAGCGGGAGACACCTCTGAAACTAAATATTAAGGGACAGCAGTATAACATTTACAATTGGGAATGCAGAGACTTAGAAAGGAAAATTCTTGGTTAAAAGGAGAGTTAGCACAATGTAAATCCAGATTTACTTAGTGGAGGGAGACCACGCAAAAAGAACATCATCCCTTCCTGAGTCCACCCAAATTTGGAGGAGCTTACAATGAGATCCCCTGCACACCACATTCAGATCAAAACCTACACAATACTGTTATTACACCCAGCCCTGTGCTGTTAGTCACCCCAAGCGATTTTATGGGGATAGCACTAAATTTGCTAATTTTTATGAGTCAATGTCAACTACACTTCTTATGTAACCCCTGATTTTCAATATGGATGCAGCTATGGTGGCCTTCATTATTTCCTACATAAGGGGGTGGCAGCCAATTCATCAGTTCCTTTAATTGAAACAAATAATCCCATCCTGTATAATTTTGTGACTTTTAAACTGCTATGACAACACATTTTGCCCGAGATTGCACAGTTAAACTTAAGAAGACTAACACCTTAGCTAGTATTGGCCTGCCAGACTGGTGCAGGAAAATTGATTCCTCAGCAAGTAATGAGGTCAATTTACCGAGAGAAGAAGACTGTTAAATTTCACAATATCTGACTAACGCTGTCAATCTAATCTCACTCCATCTGACCATTAGAACGACAGTCATCCTATCATGGCTAAAGAGGTAGGTTCTTCCCATACTCATAGACTCAAGGGCCACAGGGCAATTTTTTGATCTATCCCTTGCTGCCAAACTAGGAATCCAGTGGGTGGCCAAGGATGAACCTGAGCCAGTACAGGCTGTGGATGGCTCTAAGCTGTCTCCTGCACTTATAAGGTTCCACACTAATCCTCTAACTCTTGTCATTAACAATGGGTGTACTGAGAGTCTGATCTTTGATTCCATTGATAACCCAACATTTGAGATTATTTTAGGGATAACATGGCTAGAATATCACAACAATAAGATTCATTGGCTATTAAAAACCATAACTCCGGATTCTTCAGTATACATGATAAACTGCTACCAAGAGGCCCAGTCTATAGAGAAGTCAAAAAGTCTACTATATAAAATAGGTGTCCACTACCCCTGATTCCTGTCTTGGTAGATCAAGTGTGTAATTCCACCAACTCTACAAGGCTAGATGTGCATGGGGCCTATCACCTTATATATGTTAAGGAAGGTGATGAGTGGAAGGCAGCTTTCAGGACAAGAGTTGCGCTATTTGAGCACATAGTAATGTCCTTGGTCCTATGTAATGCCCAAGCAGCATTTCAGTACCCCATCAACAAGGTCCTTCATGATTTCCTTGATGTATGTTCAATTGTCTACATTGAAGATATTTGAATTTATATAAATATGGAACAAGAATAAGTACAACATGTGTACACCATTCTGCAGTGCTGATGGGAACATGCCTTATTTGCAAAATTGGAGAATTGTTCCTTTCATGCACAGTCAGTTGAATGTTTTGGCTGCCATCTGTCACCTGTAGGGATCACAATTAATCCTAAAATGTGGAATCTATTCCAACTTGGCCAGCCCCCAACTACTGTAAAAGAAGTTCAGCGAGTGCTTGGCTTTTCCAACTTCTACAGGAGGTTCATAACACAGTTTTCTGACATAGTCATTCCAATAACACCACTGTTAAACATGGCAGCTTTTTGACTGGTCTGATGTTGCAGATCAAGCATTTCAAACTTTAAAACACAAGTTCACATCAGCACCAGTACTACAGCTTCCAGATCTGGATCAGCCCTTCTTTGTGGAGGCTGATGCCTCCCAAGTTGCTGTAGGAGGGATGTTAGCCCAAAATGATCCAAATTCTGGTCATCTCCATCCCATAGCTTACTGCTCAGGAAAACTGCTCCCTGTGGAGGAAACAAACTACACATTAGCGGAAAGGGAGTTGCTAGTAATACAGTTAGGGGGTCATTACAACCTCGGCGGTCTGCCTTGCAGACCGCCGAGGTTGCGGGAGCCTGAATACCGCCAGTGCTGGCAGTATGGATGGCTCCGTATTTTGACTTTTCCGCTGGGCCAGCGGAAAAGTCACATCAACATTGCCGCCGGCTCGTAATTGTGCCGGCGGCAATGCTGATGTGCAGCGGGTGCAGTAGCACCCGTCGCGCATTTCATTGCCCGAAATTCGGGCAGTGAAATGCGCGACGGGGCTCTGCCTGGGGGCCCCTGCACTGCCCATGCCAAGTGCATGGGCAGTGCAGGGGCCCCCTGAGTCCCCTTACCGCTAGCCTCTTCCTGGCGGTGCAAACTGCCAGAAACAGGCTGGCGGTAGGGGAGTCATAATCCCCAGGGCAGCGCTGCTTGCAGCGCTGCCCTGGTGGATTATCACCGCCGGGGCTAAAATGGCGGAATACCGCCGGCCACAGCGGTGCGACTGTGGCGGTACCGCTGCAGTCAAAATATGGCTTTTCGTACCGCCAGGCTGTTGGCGGACGAATGCCACTTTAACCCTGGTGGTCACCGACCGCCAGGGTTGTAATGACCCCCTTAGTCTTTGCTGAGTGGAGGCATCGCTTACCAAGGGCAAAACACACAATCACAATTTTCTCAGATCACAAGAATTTGCAGTTCCATAAAGGCACTCACTCCTTGCTAAATGAATTGGCTTCACTTTTTCAGTAATTTTGATGTTATTATCAATTATCATCCTGGGCCCAAGCAACTGCAATCCGATGTTCCTCCTCGGCTGGGACATTCATTAGATAATGGACCAGAATGTGAACCATTGCTACTAAGGTTAGTCCTCAAGGAGATTTGGGGACTACTATCACCCCATTGGAACCACCTTAAGTTCAGGTGAGTGGCTTGCAAGGCCTGCTTTATGTTTATCCACATTTAGAAACCCAAGCAAGACCATTGCAGTTGGGCTGGAGTGACTTGGTACATCAGATGTGAGCCTTCCCTTGCCCTTGAGTCACTTTGCTTGGTACAAGGCAAAAGAAAACCCTGCATAAAAGGCCCACACTCTGTCATAAGTATAAATAGTGAGGACAAGATTTAAAATTCTTTCACGCAGCACTATTCAGCAAGCCACCTTGTTGTGCTGTGTTGTGCTGTGGAAAAGGGAAAGGGCAGGAATGCACTGTATGTACCATTTTATTGCACATATCAATTGTGGTGCTGCTGCACATTTGGCTGCCTAGTGCCAAGGCAAGCACCCTGGCACCATGGTACAAGGGTGCCAGCATTGAAAGGAGGATTTGTTTTTGTTTGCAGAAAGGGAGACATTAGAGGCATTTCTATGTGTGCTCCGGAATGCAGTACACATAGAAATAGGAAAAAACTAGGAAAAATAAACACACTTCTCCTTGTTACACCTCACCTGGGAAGGCATAGTAATTATATGAATTCCAAGATCCACCACTAATAATAAATCAGGGAATGCACCAAAAACCATATGTAGATGTTTGGGTAAAGCCCTGCTCCACCCATGGAACACCTCCCTGCCACAGAGTAATGCAAGTCAGCGATTTGCACTGTCTTGTGTTACTCTAGGAGCCAGATGTACATAGCTGTTTTGTGCTTGCTAGTCGCCTGATTCACAGAATCGGCCGTTTGTGACTGCAAAAAAGCCTTTTTGTATGTACAAACCATATAATGCGATTCAGGTAACATATTGTTGAATCGCAAAATGGGTTTGCGATGCAGTATTAGGAAGGAGTGTGTTAAGGGAATCCCTTCCTAATAGTAACTCGCAAGGGGGTGTAAGAATGTTTTGTGACTGAAATGCGGTTGCGAAACATTCACAGTTTACCACCAACTTCAAGTTAGTGGTAACCAATTCACAAAAGGAATGGGGCCCCCCAAGAGACCCCTACCCCTTTGTGAATGTAGGTGCAAACATTTTTTTAAGCATAGGCAATAGTCCCACGGACCACTGCCTACTCCTAAAAAATGAAAAGAAAACTTTTCATTTTTATTTTTGAAATACATCCCATTTTCCTTTATTTAAAAGCAAACACAGACAGGGTGGTCTGCTGTCCCCAGCACACTACCTTCTCTGTGTTTTAGCGATTCTCGATGGCTTGCATATTGTGACCTACCTCATGAATATTAATGAGATAGGTCAATAGTGACCCATTGGATATTGCAAATAGTGTGAAACGCACTGTTGCATATACCTGTTTATGATTTTCTAATAGCAAATCTCAAAAATGTGCTATTAGGAAATCCCAAACCTAAAACTACATACATCTGGCCCTATATTTAACAACCCATGTAGGGCCATGCAAGGTGGCCTAATGTGGATTGATAATCATCACTTAGGTTTTGCTTCACCCTTGCAACCCCTTGAATGGTGCAAGGGTGACTTAAAACCTTAATAATTCTCAGCTGGTGAGTGCTTTGCAGGTGATAGTGTGACATAGCTTTTATCAGTCATGTCACTACACCACAACATTAACGTTGACAAATCTACACATATAAGCAACATTGTGTATGTCTGCTAAATCATGCTTACTGTGCTTCTTTGTACCAACATGGACAACCAATCATCATGTTTTGGGGTGCCATAGTCATAGAAATCATATATTTGTCCAACATCATAGAAGAGGCCTACCAAGATAAAATACTGAACTTGATCATTTTATTTGCTCAGATGTGTATAAACCTAGCACCAACACATGTATCAAGAGGAACAAGCCTTGATGGATATGTGTTGCTCACTGACATATTCATTCCTACACAAAATCTTTCATGTGTTGAAGCCAGGCACAGTAGCACCTAATGATGAGATGCTTGGCTTGACCAGCACATCCACTCTCACCGGCAGTGCTGTTTGTAGGCTAAACTGCTACATAGGTGGTCTGGTATTGAACAGTCCAGCACTATCTCTGTGACAGGACTACATCCATATATTACCTTTGAATCATAGCAATCATTCACTGTGTACTACACCTGGACCTCATAGTCCATAGATAGTTCCACACAGGCAGCATATAACTTTTTAGGATACTCATCTACTTCTGTATACATGGCACATACCTTCAGCATTTAAGTCAGCGAAACTGCCAATTTCGGCCGCATCAAATGCATGGTGTTCATGTAAAAGACCTGATATGTGTGAAATGTTACATATTGTTTAAATATGCAATCTGCTCATACATACCTACAGGTCCACCAATTTAAAGGTCCAAAAGGTATGGTTCCTTGAAAACAACACCAGCTGATTGATGCTGCAGCTGATTGATGCTACACTCCATGGAGGTAACATGGCCCAAGTGTCTAAGCACATGTTCCCACCTCCAAAGTCTCTCCTCCAGACTATACTTCTGGCACACTCTGTCGCAAAATTACACAAATATTGAGAGACAAACAAGACACTGGCAACACTAGTATACAAAAAAAGTGACAGCCTGCACAAAATTGACAAGTCACAAACATCACAAAGCTCTCCATATTCTACAAACACCTCCACACACAACCAACCACCAAACACTGAGAGAAAGGGAAACTAAAGATCAGACTCTTCCTGGTATGGTGGATGATGTGTCATTTCCTGGCTGCATCCACTCAATTTGTGTAATGTTGTGTTTTTTTCATTTGCAAGGGCCTCTAAAAGCATGTTTCACACTATGTACTGTGCCCTTTTGCCATGCAGGGACCTCGCAAGCCCCTTTTTACACTACCCATCTTGCTGTTTGTCCACGCAGGGACTTCGCAAATCATTTTTTACACTACACACTGCCATTTGTTCACACAGGGGCCTTGCAAAGCATTCTGCACACTATGGTGGTCATTCTGACCTCGGCGGTAAAAGGCGCCTACCGCCGGTCAGAAATCCTCCATAATCCCGCCGCGGTCGCGGAAACCCGCCACGGTCATTCTGACCCGCAGAAGGCAAACCTCCGAAAATCCGACCGCCACAACAGACCGCCAGACCAGCGGTCGGCGGAAAGGTGGAGGTGACCAAACCTCCACCGCCACGCCAACAGAAATACGCCCATCCCATTACGACCCACGAATCCACGCGGCGGTCATTCAAACGCGGTATTCCATTGGCGGGACACACCGGCGCGGTCAGAATACACACCAACGAACAAAACTCACCCACATTGGACGATTTGAATCCCACACACCTGATACACATACACACACCACTCCCACACACACAATACAATATAAAACACCCACCCACATCACCCACAAACCCCTACGCTTACAAAATCGTAAAGAAGGCAAGAGCGAGACACCAGCATCCAAAACATAACAGCCACAGCCACTCAACACCATCACCCACACACTATCCACACACAAAACAACACACACCACCACACTCAACTCACTTAAATACACATACTCCACCCCACACATCATACACACCACCCCATGGCACCCCAAAGACAACCCCGCTTCACAGACGAAGAACTCAGGGTTATGGTGGAGGAAATCGTTCGTGTAGAGCCCCAGCTGTTCGGCACACAGGTCCAATACACCAGCATTGCCCGGAGGACGGAGCTATGGCAGAGGATTGTCGACAGGGTGAACGCAGTGGGACAGCACCCCAGAAATCGGGAAGACATCAGGAAGCGATGGAACGACCTACGGGGGAAGGTGCGTTCCATGGTATCCAGGCACAACATCGCCGTGCAGAAGACTGGCGGAGGACCCCCACCTCAACCCCCACAATTCACATCATGGGAGGAGGAAGTCTTGAACATCCTGCATCCTGACGGCCTCGCAGGAGTCGGCGGAGGAATGGATACTGGTAAGTTGAAGCTTCAATACTGCTTCCCCCCCACCTGCATGCCAAATCAGACCCCAACCCTCACCCCCATCCTCGAACCCCACCCTCACCCCCACCCTCACCCCCACCACCATCCTCACCCCCACCACCATCCTCACCCCCACCCCCACCACACCTATTCCCCGCCAATGTCTCACCATCACAACCCACTCATCCCAAAACCTAGGCCTGCATGCGTCCACTAAGCATGGACACCCATCACCAAAGCATGCCCAATGCATATACACATCCCCCCCACAAGCCACCCTCACCAAAGCCCCCACACACGAATGCCAGCACTTGGGGACACGAGAACCCACAGATACACCCATATGCGACACATTGAAACTATAACCATACCTCTATACCCCTGCAGGACCCGACCGTCAACACACCGCGGCGGAGGGGCCAGAATTATCCACACCCCCCACCCAAGAGGCCGTCAGCGATGACAGCAGCTCTGTCGATCTGGACACCGATGACCAGCCCGGACCATCGGGGACCTCTGGACAGTCGGTTCCCCTCACACAGGCACAGGCCACTATAGACCCTAACCCCTCTGGGAACACCAGCACAGCTCCCACCCAGCGGGCCCATGCCTCTGTCTCCAGGGCGCGTCAATCTGCGGTGTGTCTACCACTACAGGGCACCCAGGATAACCCACCACCCCAACAACAACAGGAACCTGGGGGCAGTGGTAGTGGGCACACCGGCCAGGGGGCAGAGGCCCAGGGAAACAGGGCAACTCGGCGGGCAGCTGTGCGACAGGGGGGGGAGGAGAGGCCCAGGGAACCCACTCTCCACGAGGTCCTCACCACCATCATGGGAGCATACAACCGCTCCCAGGAGACGATGGCGACGGTACTGGCCCGGTTCCAGGAGATCCAGGTGCTGCAGGAGGAACACTATCGGGGGTACAGGGAGGACATCCGAGCCATCAACACCACCCTGGTTACCATGGTAGGGCTGCTGCAGGACCTCGTAAACAGCAGGGCGGACACTGAACAACACCCAAGGGCCCCTGCCACTAGCCGGGACCAAGAACAGCCATCCACCTCCGCCGGCGCTAGTGGACAGGAGGCCCCCGCACAGCAGCAGCCCACCAGACCCCCACCTCCTGCAGGAGAAGAACCACCCCGCAAGAGGGCCCTGAGATCTCGCAAGACAGAGTAGGATGTCAAGACCCCCGCCAGCAATGGATACCACCTGATGTCATCCCACTGTCCCACATTGTCACCCTGTCCATCCTCGAACTGCCCATGCTCCATCTCTCCACAGGCCTCTGGACAATGCACCTGTGTGACTGTTACTCTGGACTCTGCCATGGACATTCCTTCACCATAGCCCCCACCCACTTGAAACCACCCATCCCATTTTGAGCACTTCAATAAACACCTATTTTGCACCAAAATATCAGGAGTCTGGCTGTGATTTCAATAGATTGTAATTGACATGACAGTGCAAATATGTCCTTGTACATGGTGAAGTCAACAAACAGCTGCCACAAAGCTGTAGTCCATGGGGAAACGAAGCACAGGACTCGTAGTGGGGACCCCAGATCTGAAATAGGGAGGGAAAAGCCAAAACTCAGTCATCATACACTGGGGCAAATAGACAGGCAGCAGAGATGCTGCAGAGTAGTTAACTTTTACTAAATTATCTTTGAAATGTTACCTGTGTCCTATTGGAAGTACTGTTCAATGATTCTGTCCCTGTTGTCTGTTTCAGCCCCGTCGTCTTCCTCCTCGTCACTCTCCTCAGGTTCCACCGCTGCCACAACACCACCGTCTCGACCATCCTCCTGCAGGAAAGGCACCTGGCGGCGCAAAGCCAGGTTGTGAAGCATGCAGCAGGCCACGATGATGTGACACACCTTCTTAGGTGAGTACATTAGGGATCCACCGGTCATATGCAGGCAGCGAAACCTGGCCTTTAGGAGGCCAAAGGTGCGTTCGATCACCCTCCTAGTACGCCCATGGGCCTCATTGTACCGTTCCTCTGCCCTGGTCCGGGGATTCCTTACTGGGGTCAGTAGCCACGACAGGTTGGGGTACCCAGAGTCCCCCACTAGCCATACACGGTGTCTCTGTAGCTGTTCCATCACGTAAGGGATGCTGCTATTCCTCAGGATGTAGGCGTCATGCACTGACCCTGGGAATTTGGCATTTACATGCGAGATGTACTGGTCAGCCAAACACACCACCTGGATGTTCATTGAATGGTAACTTTTTCTGTTCCTGTACACCTGCTCCCTGTCTCTTGGGGGAACCAAAGCCACATGGGTCCCATCAATGGCACCAATTACGTTGGGAATATGTCCAAGGGCGTAGAAATCACCCTTCACTGTAGCCAGTTCGCCCACCTCAGGGAAAATGATGTAGTTCCTCACGGATTTCATCAGGGCAGACAACACTCTGGATAACACCTTTGAAAACATGGGCTGAGACATCCCAGAAGCTATTCCCACGGTTGTCTGAAATGACCCACTTGCCAAGAAATGGAGTACTGACATGACCTGCACCAGAGGGGGAATCCCTGTGGGTTGGCGGATGGGGGACATCAGGTCGGGCTCCAGCCGGGCACACAGTTCATGGATAGTGGCACGGTTAAGACGGTAGGTCAGGATAATGTGGCGTTCTTCCATTGTCGACAGGTCCACCAGCGGTCGGTACACGGGAGGATTCATCCGTCTCCTCGCCCAACCCAGCGGACGGTGCCTAGGAAGGACAACATGGAGCACACAGTCAGGCAACCCACAGGTACGTACTCACAGCTAGCACAGTATACGATTCTCTATGCAGTGAATGGCGTGTATGAGTGGCTATGCAAGGCCTAGGCCTGTGTGACGCAGTTGAAATTGAGCCATGTGGGCCCTGGAAATGGCGGCTGCCTGACCTGTGAAGTGTGACAATGGGATGTGAGGTCAATGCGCTGGCGTGGCACACCGCGGCGGGCGGCGGGCCAAGACCGCGGCGCGAAGCCGCATTGGTTAACATTGAAGCCTATGGGTTTCAGGAGCCAATGGCGAAGGGCGCCGGCGGTGGCGGGACACACCGCCGCGGTACGCACCGCCGCGGACGTGACCGCCATTTTCTATCTACTTATCCACTTGCGACTTGAACTTTCACAGGAGAGGACCTATACTGCAAGTGTTGCTGTGACCTCGGTCTGGAAGGGACAATGGCTGCTGCGACTGGGGAAAGGGCCCCTGCCTTCACTGGAGAGGAGTTGGAGAAACTTGTGGATGGGGTCCTCCCCCAGTATGCGCTACTCTACGGTCCTCCAGACCAACAAGTGAGTTTAATTCTATCTGGATTTGGGGCCACTGGCTGGCTTGGGGGCCTGGCGGGGATGGGGGGCATGTTGGGCCTGGCGGGGGGCCTGGCGGGGGGCCTGGCGGGGATGGGGTGCATGTTGGGGCTGGCGGGGGGCCTGGCGGGGATGGGGGGCATGTTGGGCCTGGCGGGGGGCCTGGCGGGGGGCCTGGCGGGGATGGGGGGCATGTTGGGGCTGGCGGGGGGCCTGGCGGGGGGTCTGGCGGGGATGGGGGGCATGTTGGGCATGGCGGGGGGCCTGGCGGGGATGGGGGGCATGTTGGGCCTGGCGGGGGGCCTGGCGGGGGGCCTGGCGGGGATGGGGGGCATGTTGGGGCTGGCGGGGGGCCTGGCGGGGGGCCTGGCGGGGATGGGGGGCATGTTGGGCATGGCAGGGGGCCTGGCGGGGATGGGGGGCATGTTGGGCATGGCGGGGGGCCTGGCGGGGGGCCTGGCGGGGATGGGGGGCATGTTGGGGCTGGCGGGGGGCCTGGCGGGGGGCCTGGCGGGGATGGGGGGCATGTTGGGCCTGGCGGGGGCCTGGCGGGGATGGGGGGCGTTGGGCCACTGGAAAGGAAAATGCTGAGTAACTTGAACGTGGTATTTCTCCCTCCCTGTACGTGTCACATAGGTCCGCGCCCATGAGAAGATCGGGATTTGGCGTGCCATCGCCAAGGAAGTCCGGGCCCTGGGGGTCCACCATCGACGGGGCACCCACTGCCGCAAGAGGTGGGAGGACATCCGCCGCGGGACCAAGAAGACCGCCGAGTCTCTGCTGGGGATGGCCTCCCAACGTAGGCGGGGTGCCTGCCGTCAACTGAGCCCCCTGATGTTCCGGATCCTGGCGGTGGCCTACCCTGATTTGGATGGGCGCGTGAGGGCAGCACAGCAGACACAAGGGGGTGAGTACAAGCATCATCTACTCTGTTGTCGTGCAGTGGAGGTGTCTGGGTGGGGGAGGAGGGCTGTGGGTCCCCCTAGGCCAGGGCGATATCTGTAGGCTGGGCACCCCCGTAAGCCCCTGTGTCCCCAGCCACCACCCTCAGTAGTGTGTCAGTACAGCCATCCCTGGGCCGTGTCATCCATGGGTGCAGTTGACAACTCTAGGCGTGTAGGGCATGTTCCACGGAATGCGTAGCGGACCCCAAGTGCGCAACTTAGTGCAGGGGGCATCTGTGTCTGTCATGTCCGCTAACTGTACCGGAGATCCATGTACTCAATATCCCTTTATTTCTCTCTCCCCCCCCCTTTTTGTTTGTCTTTCTGTGCTTGTGTGCATCAGCATCATCAGGCGGAGGAGAAGTGGCATCGGGGCAGGAGGGAGCTGCATCTCACATGGCCCAGGAGGGCCATGCCACAGAGTCAGACTGGACCAGTGAGACGGAGGGCGAGGGGAGCTCCACGACGGGGACGACTGGAGCCTGCAGTGACACGGACACGTCCTCGGAAGGGGGCTCCCTTGCGGGGGTGGCACCATCCGTGCCCCCCGACATTACAGGTACAGCCGCCACCCAGCGCACCATCTCCGCCCTCCCAGCAGCCCCTCCGCGTTCGCCCCGTGCCCGCTCTGCCAGGAAGCCGGGCATCTCCTTCGCCCCAGGCACCTCAGGCCCTGCCCCTGTTACCCCCGCTGCCCTCAGTGAGGAGGTCATTGACCTCCTCCGAACGCTCATTGTTGGGCAGACTACCCTTTTGAATGCCATCCAGGGGGTGGAGAGGGAGGTTCATCGCAGCAATGCGTACCTGGAGGGCATTCATTCGGGTCAGGCTGCCCATCAGCGATCGTTCCAGGCTCTGGCCTCAGCACTGACGGCAGCCATTGTCCCTGTCTCCTGCCTGCCTCTACTAACTCCCTCCTCCCAGTCTCCTGTTCCTCTGCCTGTCCCACCCACACCATCAGACCAGCCTGCACACACCTCAACACCCAAGAGAAGCTCATCCAAACATAAGCACCACAGATCACGCAGACATTCACACACGCAACATTCCGATGCAGACATGCCAACAGTCACTACCACCTCTGTGACCCCCACCTCCTCGTCTCCCTCCTCCCTCCCTGTGACGTCTACACTCACACCTCCATTCACCTCACCATCAGCCAGTGTTTCCATCACCAGCACACCCTCCACTCCAGTCCGCACACGTGCAGTCACCATCCCCACTGCCATTTACACGTCCCCTGTGTCCTCTCCCACTGTGTCTGTCACCCCCTCTTCCACACCACACAAACGCAGCCACCCACCCACCCAACAGCCATCCACCTCACGACAGCCTATCCCTCCTGCACCCAAAGACAGCAAACGTGACTCACCTACAACCACATCCTCTCCCTCCACTCCCATTCCCACTGTACCTACCACTCTCCATTGTCCCAAGAAGCTCTTCCTCGCCACTACTAACTTCTTTCCTGACCCTGAGCCCCCCCCTCCTTCTCGTCGGGGTAAGAAGAGCACCTCAGCCACCACCAGCCCTGCAGCCCCCTTGACAAGGGTGCAGGGGTATTGGAGCCCGCCAGCCCGCATGTCTGGATCTTCGCCCAGCAGCAAGGGGACAGCCAGCCCACCCCCTGGGAAGAGGAGCAGAAGGCGGAAGGGGCGCAGCAGGAGCCCGCCTTCTACATCCCCCCCGGACACCACCCAGAGACAGTCACCTGCCACAGCTCCAAAGGGAGGAAAGGGCCACAGGCCGACGACTAAGGAGGGCAAGGGCAGCAAGTTGGAGAGGTCAGGCAGCAGGCCTGCTGCCCAGGAGGAGCCCACAACCCCCATAGCCGCTGCCCCGGGAGGAACCGGCACAGCTGCCCCGGGAGAGCCCACCAGCCCCATAGCCGCTGCCCAGGGAGGACCCAGCCCAGCTGGCCAGGAGGGCCCCACCACCCACAGCC
Source organism: Pleurodeles waltl (assembly GCF_031143425.1). Lineage (NCBI taxonomy): Eukaryota > Metazoa > Chordata > Amphibia > Caudata > Salamandridae > Pleurodeles > Pleurodeles waltl. Next base: position 399,528,881 of record NC_090439.1, read on the forward strand.
CAGGTGGGCAGTGAAGGAGCACCATCCCCGCTGCCCAGGAGGGCACCACCAGGCATTTAGCAGTTGGCCATAGACCGTCCGCCGTCTCAAGAACCGGTGAACTGGGCCCTTCAAGGCAAGAACCGCTGAACTGGGCCCTTCAAGGCAAGAACCGCTGAACTGGGCCCTTCAAGGCAAGAACCGCTGAACTGGGCCCCGCCGTCTCAAGAACCGCTGAACTGGGCCCTTCAAGGCAAGAACCGCTGAACTGGGCCCTTCAAGGCAAGAACCACTGAACTGGGCCCTTCAAGGCAAGAACCGCTGAACTGGGCCCCGCCGTCTCAAGAACCGCTGAACTGGGCCCTTCAAGGCAAGAACCGCTGAACTGGGCCCCGCCGTCTCAAAAACCGCTGAACTGGGCCCTTCAAGGCAAGAACCGCTGAACTGGGCCCCGCCGTCTCAAGAACCGCTGAACTGGGCCCTTCAAGGCAAGAACCGCTGAACTGGGCCCTTCAAGGCAAGAACCGCTGAACTGGGCCCTTCAAGGCAAGAACCGCTGAACTGGGCCCCGCCGTCTCAAGAACCGCTGAACTGGGCCCTTCAAGGCAAGAACCGCTGAACTGGGCCCTTCAAGGCAAGAACCGCTGAACTGGGCCCTTCAAGGCAAGAACCGCTGAACTGGGCCCCGCCATCTCAAGAACCGCTGAACTGGGCCCTTCAAGGCAAGAACCGCTGAACTGGGCCCCGCCGTCTCAAGAACCGCTGAACTGGGCCCTTCAAGGCAAGAACCGCTGAACTGGGCCCTTCAAGGCAAGAACCGCTGAACTGGGCCCTTCAAGGCAAGAACCGCTGAACTGGGCCCTTCAAGGCAAGAACCGCTGGCCCTTTGGCAGACGTGGCAGGGCAGGATCTATCTCGGGCAGGGCTGCAGGATGTCCTCTGGCCAACTTGCCTCCTCCAGTGGCAGTGGGGTCTGTTATGGACTGTTTGGACTGTGGCTTTGCTCTCCCCAGGATGGCCCAGTGGGCAGGCCACCCACTGTATGGACTGTATGGACTGTGGCTTTGCTCTCCCCAGGATGGCCCAGTGGGCAGGCCACCCACTGTATGGACTGTATGGACTGTGGCTTTGCTCTCCCCAGGATGGCCCAGTGGGCAGGCCACCCACTGTATGGACTGTATGGACTGTGGCTTTGCTCTCCCCAGGATGGCCCAGTGGGCAGGCCACCCACTGTATGGACTGTTTGGACTGTGGCTTTGCTCTCCCCAGGATGGCCCAGTGGGCAGGCCACCCAATGTATGGACTGTATGGACTGTGGCTTTGCTCTCCCCAGGATGGCCCAGTGGGCAGGCCACCCACTGTATGGACTGTTTGGACTGTGGCTTTGCTCTCCCCAGGATGGCCCAGTGGGCAGGCCACCCACTGTATGGACTGTATGGACTGTGGCTTTGCTCTCCCCAGGATGGCCCAGTGGGCAGGCCACCCACTGTATGGACTGTATGGACTGTGGCTTTGCTCTCCCCAGGATGGCCCAGTGGGCAGGCCACCCACTGTATGGACTGTTTGGACTGTGGCTTTGCTCTCCCCAGGATGGCCCAGTGGGCAGGCCACCCACTGTATGGACTGTATGGACTGTGGCTTTGCTCTCCCCAGGATGGCCCAGTGGGCAGGCCACCCACTGTATGGACTGTTTGGACTGTGGCTTTGCTCTCCCCAGGATGGGCCAGTGGTCATGGAGTCCCCTCGTGGATCTGGCGTCGTGTACTCAAGTGGCTGAGGTGCCCCCCCTTCCCTTCCCCCTGAGGTGCCTGTCCTATTTTCTTTCTGATGCCCCTGCAGTGTTCTCTCCGTGGAGTTCTTGTCGTGGGACTGGGCCTTGCCCCTTTGCACAGGACCCCTGTGATCCACGGACAGTGGTTGGACTACATTTAGTAGCTGTATATATTTTGTACATAGTTTATTTATTTATTGGGATTAATGGCGTACATATTTCAATATATCTGCCCGTTTATGATCTCTTCTTTTGGTCTTTGCATTATTTCGGAGGGGGGTGGTTTGTGGGTTGTGACAGTGATCTGTGGGAATGCATTGATGTGTGTGTTGTAGTGGGTGTGGGTGGGTGGGTGTGTGCCGGTAATCTTTTCCCTCCCCTGTGTCGTAGGTGCAGTACTCACCGATGTCTTCCGCGCCGCCGGGCGTGCTCCTGGTATATGAGGAGGAATAGGAGTGCGGGGATGACCTGTAACTCTGGCTCCATACTGCCGGAATCTCGCGTGGAGTGCGTAGAGGTGAGCGTTTTCCCGTTCGTAGTCTGTTTCCGCCGTGTTCTTATCGGCGGTGCTCCCGCCCCGGAAAAGGTGGCAGATTGGTGGGTCGTAATAGGGTGGGCGGTACTTTGTCTGCCGCCGGGCTGTTGGCGGGAACCGCCGCGCTGTTTGTTTGTACCGCTGTGGCGGTCGGAGTGTTAAGTTGGCGGGCTGTGTTGGCGGTTCCCGCCAGGGTCAGAATGCCATTTTTAATACCGCCGGTCTGTTCGCGGTCCGACCGCCGCCTCTCCGCCGACCGCCAAGGTCAGAATGAGGGCCTATGTGCCTTGCCATTTGCCAACGCAGGGGCCTCACAAATCATTTTTTTACAAAATACACCATGCCATTTTTCCATGCAGGGGTATAGGTATGCATTTTTGTGATACCCAGGTCAAATTTAAGTTTGCATAAATCAACATTTCTATCATTCACACACTAGCAACACCCAATACATGATTGTGATTTAAGCCTGCTCAAACCACATGCCAGCACACAAGCTTTACACAACTCTTATTCAGGAGTTACATTAAATAGCTCTTCACTGCTCCTTTGTGCACAGTGTTGTGTCACAAGGCCAGTGCAAAACTACAACATGTTTCTGACAAATATTACATTTAAGATTTTTTATGGTGGGGTTACAATACATTTTATATTGAACCAACAGAGCAATTGTTGGTTCATAGGGCAAGGGTGCTTTTGTATGAGCATTTTTTGTGCTTAAATGGAAGGACCTACTACCATTACAACATTGATGTAATTTACTGAATTACCTCTCTCTATATGTATAGGCTAGTCCATCAAACATGCAAATTATTAGTCTCACAGATGCTATCAATGAATATTCAACATTACACATTATTGGTAAAGGGATACCATTTGTCCACACACCCACAATTACACATTATTTGTCAAGGTTTATATATGTCCACAAACATTTGTGCTTGCTTGTTGGCATCCATGCTTCACACATTACACATCTCTATACTTCTGAAGTGAAGTGATTCTTCGTAACCATCTTTCTGCTCAGTGCTACATAATGCCAATGTAGCATTTTAGTATGTTTTTATAGGGTTTCTGAGCCTTTTGACATTGCTCCGCAAAGCATGCAAAATATGTATTGGAGCAATTGTGGACAAATGTAAAACTTACAGTAATCAGCCCTGGGAAAAACTTGTGGTTTTCGTGGATCCCCACACATGCATCCATGCAAATTTGTCAATTGGCATGTTGACATCAACATTCGAGGCTAGAGCTTTGTCCATGACAGATGTCTCCTAATATCTACGGTAAGATCAGCAGCTACATTTGTTCCATCAAAGTGCTGCCACTCTCCGTGCATGCTCAAATCAGCAACACACATCATTTTAGATTGCTTCAGGGACTGACAATAGAAGAATTGTGAGCCTTCATACTCTGAGGGCCACACTAAACACACTCTCACGCAGAGGAATGTAGCAAGACAGCTTGCTGTACTGCACTGTGCTGCATAAGAGAGAGGACAAGAATGCCCCAAGTCTATCTACATATGGGGCAATTGTGCTCTCTCCCTTTCATGTAGCGCAGTGAATTAAGAAGGCTTGCTTATTGCTTTGTTTTTAGTTTAATATATGCCCCCATAGTTTGAAACAACTAGGGAAACCTGAATTAAACATGCTCAGGACTACATTTAGTCAATAAGATATGAGTGACAATATACGTAGCTTGACGTTCATGCAAACACCACACAACGGATGATTTAAAATATTTTTATTATTTTGATAGGTTTACATTTTTCTGTTACTATTTCCATCATTTTAATGGTGATATGTACAAAATCGTAGAAACGTATTCATCTCTCTTGGCACAAACTGTCCTATTATTTCTTATTGTGATTCATCATCCCCCTCATTATCTGATGTGATCTGAAAATTAAATTCCCATGCTAGAATAATCTTGGAACTAATAATATACAGAATGGCACATTCAGGTGCTATTTTGCACACCATCGGCGGTGAATAGAGGTGTCTACCACCTGACGGGTACAGACATTTTAAACGTGATTTCAATGCCCCAAACATTCTTTCGATAATTTTGTGAGTCTTTCTCAATGCAGCATTATATCACTTCTGTCCATTATGATGTGAATTTGTACAGGGAACCGTTATCCATGGCTAGAGACCATAACCTTGATCACCTGTAAGGAGATAGTAATGGACATTTTCGACTTAGTAGTGAACTTACATGTCTAAGCAGACATTATGTGTAGACTGAGTATGATACGTGTATAATTTAGTTGTTTGGCATTGTAGAATGTCTTAAAACAGATTTCCCTGTTTAACACAAATGTGTTTTTGGGAGCCTTGTGTTAAACTTGATATTTATTTTTAGATCCTGAATCACAGATCATGACATACAATAAATGTTAGATCTTATTGATCAAATGACCTGACAAACAATCTATCATTGCACAGCAGTTGCTGTAGTTGGCTGTAGTTGATCTTACTCCAATCATATATGACATTTATTTTTGGCTTACGATCACTGCTATTAGGTGGCTCACAGATGCATTGTATATGTATTTCAAACAGGCAAATGTATACAATATTATACAATATTTACTATACTAGGTTTTGCACACGTATAGCATTCCTCTGTTTCAACATTTTGTCAACCATGACCCATTTAAGCACATGCTGCATATTCCTTTGAATACAGTTTTTGATTCAGCATCAACATGTTCATGCATGTTGTAAAATCTAAGACACAACTACAACTTAGGTTCAGCTTAAACTTTGTAAACCATATATCATATATAATTGTTGTAGCTTGATAATATAAATATGGAGCAGAGGTTAGCGCCACTGGAGCGTCATGTGAAGTGACGCTCCAGTGGCACTAGGGGCTCATAAATATGCCCCTATATTTTGTAAGTTTGCGCCAATTTTGCATCAAAAAATGACACAAATGCAGTGAAAAAAAGTATAAATATGGGCCTTAGTTTGTCCCCTGCTGCTGTTTCCATGCGTTTTTCAATATTCAAGTAAAAAGCTAGTCGTGATCATTAGATGCATCTATTTAGTCCTACAGAAGCTGTCGCTCAAGACTTTATACATCTGTATGGTATGAAAACGTACTTTTGCGTGCTTACATGTAAATCTCATACTGAGCATGCGCAAATAGCAGCCAGTGCAACCTGTTTAACAGAAAGAGTAAAACCACAATGTGATAGATGGATAATGTAGCTCTTGTTGAAAATCTGCTGGGCTGCATTGTGAAAATGGCAAAAAAGAAAACCTTCATAAAATACCAGAAGGCAGCAGCTGCATGTGGCAGTTTGCTGTTAAGAAAAGGTGTCTAAATAATGGACAGGCAACACCTACCCTTTCTAAAGTGCTGTAATCCAAGGGAAGGTGGAAAGAATCTCATATGTTCCCAGGCCCCTTCGTAGTCCCAGATTTAACTGCCAAGCTTCTCCTTGGCCCATGGGTTGGTTCGAGGTCACCCCATTAGCAAGGCCTTTGAAGATATCAATAAACTGCACTAATAGAATATTGAGAACTGTATTTGTTGGGTTTCAGTGTGAATTTTACAGAAATCTTGTTTGCTACGCTTAAGCCAAAGGTGCCGTTCTGGCACGACTATAAGTGTTGTTGTATGGCCTGCACAATTGTGTGCAGTATTTTGTATGAGATAAACTCCAGGACAAATTCTACTTTTTTACAATCACCCAAGCCACATAAACTGTGTAATTACTCAAAAATTACTCTATCTACATTCTCCAATATCATGCACAATTCCGCTTTCCTATTGCTTATTTGCAAACAGACCACATTCAAGCAGGAGACTCATGATATTTTAAAAACCAAAAAATGCTTTATTTTTGTTGTCTCCCACCTGAATTTGCATTCACTTCAGTGGAAGCCAACAGGGAAAATACATTTTTCTGACTTTATCTTTAAAAGCCTCCTCTTTCCTGTTCTCAATTGTTGGCAAGAATTCTGTTGTTTGCACCAGTTTATATTTGGTCTAAGGATTTCACACAATGCTCAGTATTAACTCTTTAGTAGATCTGGCTTTGCATGAAATTGTAGTTCTGTGTGTACTGTTCATACCCAATCACACCTCTTTGCGTTTTTTATTTTGGGTTTTGGGTTATACAATCCAAGGACATTTGGGGCCAGATTTATCAAACCCATGTGCGCCATTGCATCACGCAAGGTGATGCAACTAAAGCCAAGGACTTAAGTTAGATTTATTAAGCAATGCAGGAGCCTTCCTGCGTCATTTGTATGGACTTGTGTGGTGCAAGTGATGTGCTATGTTGGCCTACGTCACACAAAAACAAATATATGAAAGGTAGGCATTCCCATGCATAAACCTAATACAACTGTAATGCAGTCAATATACCACTGCACCGTACATCATCAACACATGCACAGGGAATGACACAAGGGCATTAGTATAAGAGGACTATCATCACAAAATTCCTTGGCAAGCTCATCTATGCCACGGAGGTAGTCATCTTGCAATTGGGAGTTTGTACGAGACAACAACAGTCATAAAGGAGGAGAATGTGAATACTTTGACAAAGGTTCAACATCATTGCTCTCAGGGATGAGGATGTGATCCAGTTACATAGTCTGAAGAAGGATAGCATTCTTCAATTGCTGGAGAAATTTTCTCCAAGTCTTCAAACAGCAACAAGATGGATTAATGCCATCCCGCTGCATCTGACATTGATGGCAGTCCTACACATGTTGGCCTCTAGCTCATTCCAGAGGACATCAACAATGTTGACTGGAATTTCACAGGGTGCCTTTTCTGCATTCCTGCCTTCTCTGTGGGATACCCTCATCAGAATAACACCACAGTACCTGCCTTTTCTCAAAACTGACAACAGCAACTAGCCACTAAGCAAGGATGTTATGGCATTGGAAGATTTCCTCATGTGCTTGGTGCAATAGATTGCACCCATGTGGAATTTGTTACACCTGCAGATACTGCACACATTTACAGGAATCACGATCACAATTACCCAATCAGTGTTCAGGCAATTGTGGACCATATTAGCCTTTTCACAATTATTCTGGCAAAGTATCCTGGAAGTGCTCATAATGCCTATATTTTGAGGCACAGTACCATTAATGAGAGTTTCTAGAATGGCAGATATGGAAATGTCCTACTCATCAGTAAGTTATCCACAAGAGACAACTTTGTCTTTTCCGTATGCCTAACTACAAGATTTAATTTAACATCTAGATTTGATGCATTTCTATTCTCACTTAGCACTGGTATACTCACTCCAGACTTGCACCAATTCACACATCTTTGTAACACATAGTAAGTGTGACTGTGTTACATGCAGGATTGCATGTATGTAGTAAGAGACACCTCCTTGCACAAACTACGCCTTACATCCTGTACCCTTTTACTGCGTGTTCTGTACCATGCATGTGAATGACCATGATCCTCTTATGGTGCAAAAAACATCTATAGATGTCATCTAATCACACAAAAGGATGCTGACATGTATGAATGTGAAAAAAGAAAATAATACAGCCAGTGTAAAGAGGAGCCTTGATGGGGTGGTAAGTCATATTTAACTGTTCATAATGTAGCCCTGTCAGATGATTTAACTGACAACATATATATGCACAACTCACATATTAAGGACTGATAGTTGATGTAGGTTTACAAGTAGTCACATATCCTGGTAACAATCAATTATAACTAATGTGTCATGTCAAGACATGTATCAGCCTAAATGTTGTTAAACACATGTACACTGACACATTAAACAAGCATTTGCAATGCAACGGGTCTCGCGTTTGCTCATGTTAGAGCTGATCGCATTGTAAACTCCTAACCCAACTTTTCATCTATCGGCAAAAGTGCTTTTATGTACGTAACACGAAAAAGTGAAATTAACTGTGTAAAGCGCTTGACTTCTGCCGAGCGAAATCGCGCTAGTAAAATAGAGAAAAGAGTAGTCCATGATCCGACAGAAAACAGCGAGCCTCGCATGTTTCCTGTACTTGGTCGCTGCACTCGAGGAGGGCTAGCCACTGGAAAAGGCATGATGTGTGCATGCCTTCCACTAATGAAAGCAAGCAGATTTTACTAGGCAAGCCCACGAACCAATCAAACACACTGACGTGACGTCGACAGGGCTCCGAGCCCTTTTCTAAGAACTAAAGCGTCTCGCTACTGTAAGCATGCACGAGCGCATGCAACGCAGGCTCGACCCTAAAAAGTGGTGTTGAAATATGTAAATATGGGCTCCTCCGATGCAGTTATCTGCGCCAGAGGGGCGTGCAATAGGTGTTGCTGTGGGCGTGCCACAGCAACACCCATTGCATTTTAACGCTGCCTCAGATTTACAAGATTTAAAACCTGAGGCAGCACCAAAATCTAACGCCACTCCCAGGGGTGGCGTTAGCAAGGCACAACGAGGAGGAATACTTTTATTCCTCCTCGTTTTTTGCTTTTTCTGTGCGTGCTGCAGGATGCAGCACGCATAGAAAATGCAAAATGCCAAAAGTGATTGTTTATGTGCGGGAAGGTGTCCCTTCCCGCAAATAAACAATAATTTGAAAATGATGCTTTGGCACTTCTGTGTGTACTGCATTCTGCAGCACACACAAAAATGCCAAGGCGCCATTAGTGATTGTTTATGTGAGGGAAGGGACACCTTTCCGCACATAAACAATCACACCCCTCAACGCAGACATCCTTAAACGATGGTTGCAAAGATGCCTGCGTCGGCAGCTAAATTTAGCGCCAGTGCAGCGGACAACACAGGGGTGCTCCGTATTCACTTAAAAACGGCACATCCTTGCAGTTTGAAAAGGCGGCGCTGCCAGTTTTCCTATAAATATGGGCCATAGTTGTTTTGTATGTTTGTGCCGCTTTTGCGTCCAAAAATTATGCAAATGCAGCGCAAAAGAAGTAAAAATATGGGCCTAAGTATAAATTAATTATCACAAGATCCAGAAATGCTCTTAATAAGCTCTCTCAGACGCGGGATTGCTTAAATTATTGAATTTAACTCGGACACTCCTATGAGTAGTTTTAAATATACTTTTTATGTTTTGCTACATCTCGTATTCGAAATGCCTTTGGTACCATTAACAACGATTTTCCATCATTTAATTGAGGGAGGCGCGGGAATGTGCCCGCAATTAATTGAATATCGAGATCAACTGCTAAAAAATATCTATTCCGAGTTTAGGGTTAATTCTCACTTAACATAGAAGCAGAGTTACGCGATTCATTTACGTTTAATGTGATGATAAAAATCATCTCTATTGCATAAGTATTTTTCCTTGTGAAACTAAACTATAAATATGGTAAAATGGTGAATGCTTGTCGTTTGAGATTTTTTTCCATTCCTCATTGATTTTCTTTTTTTCTAGTTAAATGTCTACACATTTGTCGGTGCTTTGTATTTTTAAAGCCAATTATTGTAAATGTTGTTCATAAGCCGATAAGGCATTTCTATGTTAATGGTTTCTGAATGTAAAGAACTCAAGAATGTTCAACTCGGTGGGTCGCCGAAAAAAAGCATTTGTGAAAGAACCCTGACTGCATAGCGCAACTGTGTCCCAAGCGGCTGGGACTGTCAGAGTGAGTCTATTTAATTCTTTTCAACATCTGGAAGCAATGATGCTTTCCAGAAAAAAGGACAAGACGAGAAAACAATGAGATTTGAAATGTCTTTAAGGCAGATCCCAGTGGAATAGTGCTCAAACACATCCAGGCCCAGGTAATGGCATTACTTCCTAAAAGTCAGATGGCTGCTAGCTAACTGTGTCTAACGGTAAACAGATTTCCGTGCAGGAAGAATGAACTACCAATCGAAGATGTGCTGCCAAAGCAAGCACAGTACAGATCGGTGTTTCAAAGTTAACGTAACATCGGTCTTTGTATTTTTTACGCACCGACTGATAGCCGTTAGATTATTGCCTGAATGAGTCAAAGCAATAGGCAAATTATGGCATTTATGTGGCATTTATAAATGCTCAAATGAGAGCTTAGAAAAAAGTGACTTGCAAAAAAGTGAAAGCTAATAATAAAGGATGTTTTCTGATTCACAAATGCGCAGAAAATGTTTTGGCCCATGAAGGCCTTAGCATTAATTGAGACTCTTTTGCCCAGGGCAGTTTTGCATTTCACTGCAATTCGCTGCTTTCGATTTAGTGCAATGGAACTGGACTGGTGGCATATTTGAAGATCCTGCTGATTTTTTTCTGTAAAACAGAAAATGACGAACACAGATGAAGAAAAATTCTGAATGTAGAAATTACTGGAAATATTTTTAATTAATAATATTAATATGTATGAGACTCGTATTGTTTGCACCTCAGACGTTTCTGAGGCACCACTTAGGAAAAGACAGCATGTGGTGCTATCTACTGGCAGTAGACCTGTTAACAGCTTCATCCTTACTTCCTAAAACGAGAATAGCCAAATTGTAACAAAAGTTTGGTTTTTCTTTGAAAAGTGGGGGGAAATTGCTGTGCAAGAAAGTGTGTGTGTGTGTTTCTAAAAAAAAAAATATTACCAAAAAGAACTGATGTGCCATGACCATTCCCACCCCCAGTCATGGGTACCAATTCACCAAAATGTAAGCGGTACGTAAGCGAGATCACGCGCCTTTTGACCTACACTTTCGTTTACAGACACATGCACACAAATCCACACTTATACATATAAACACACTCTCACCGGCAGATACGCACACGACATACAATTAAATGCATTTTTACTTACCTCAGCTGCCAAGGAAGGGCATATTCTCATTTTTATTACAATAATATTGAATAATATTTTATTTATCACTATTAGTGTAATAAGAAATTGACAGAAACAAAGAGAGCAGAGCCTCGAATGACGTTTATAAGGAGGAGCTGCCTTTGTGTTCCTGGCACTGAATTTGCCACCTCTGAAGCCAGGGTTCTCAAAGGCAGTGCCAGGCTTCGGAAAGTGCAAGCCAGGGGTCTCAGCTGCGACCCCTAAATGACGTCCATGCCCCCAGCTCTCAGAAACAGACAATGTAAAAAATACAATCACTGCAATTCTTGCAGTTTTCTAAGGGATAGTCGAGGGCTGAAGGGAAAATAGCTGCAGAAGAGTTCTTCAGCACACTCAGCTTGTGACTTTTGTCTACAGGAGATGTGGGAGGTAGGGAGTACTCCCTTGCTACACGGTTTTGTTATGTTCGTTTCCTCTGCAAAGCCGTCACCACGTGGGAGAGCCAAACATTTATCAATCTGAGCTTTAGTTTCAAAGTGGAGGGGTCACCTCCCACACAACCCATATTTTGGGCACTCTTCATTTTTCCATATTCTCTAAGAGTGCTGGTGGTGAATCAAGGGCCTAGCCTAGGGTGACCACCCGTCCGTAAATTTCACGGACGGTCCGTAATTTCGCCCTGCTGTCCGTTGTCCGTGATGAAAGCTTTAACGGACGGCATTTGTCCGTAATTTTAGCTTTCACCTTAAGGGCAACAGAGGCAGGGCGAAATTAGGGGCAGAGGAGTTTCCCCAGCTGGGCTGGAAGGCAAGGGGTCTCCTGTGCTCTGAGGGAGGGAGGGGCAGACAGATAAGAAAAGGCCTTCTTGCCAGGGGGTCTCCTTCCGTAAAGACATGCAAATGTGGGTAACTGGTAAATCTGCAAATACAAAGGGGCTTGAAAACCTGCATTGACTTTACTAAAAGGAGTCACTTGAAGTTTTCTGGTGGCAAAGATATTTCTTTCAGAGAGGTATTGTAATGGTGTTCCAAGGTGAGCTGTGGAGTGGTTTTAATGTAGTGTTATAATTATTTTTAGCACTAGGTATAAACTGTATATTATTCAAATCTGTATTTGAGAAGCACTTTTTTTTTATTTAACCAAAATGTATTTGCGCATTTTGTAGCAGCTTTTATTATGATGTAATTGTATTTTTTACAGTTCTTTCAGGTACTTTGGTACCTAATAGTACTAACAAACATTGACAAAGCAATAGGTCTCATCTACGAAAGAGTTACTGGCTTTGCTAATATGTTTTAGCCATTAGCCATGTTATACACCAGAGTAGCTGCTGTTCAGCATGGCTTAAAGCTAGTGGCATAGTGGTGTGGAGTGGAGTAGAGTAGCATAGGAGCAGTGGCGTAGAGCCCAGTGGTGCAAAGTACAGTGCAGTGGGGTACAGTGCAGTTGTTTAGAGTGCGTTAGTGTAGAGTGCAGTGGTTTAGAGCGCAGTGGCATGGAACAGAGTAGAGTGGCATAGAGTGCAGTGGAGTAGAGTGGCATACGATAGATTGGCAGAGAGAGCAGTAGTGTAGAGTGGTGCAGTGGCATAGATTGCAGAGTAGACTCACGTTGCAGGGAGTGCCGTGGTGTAGTGTAGAGTGGTGCAGAGTAGGGCAAAGTGCTGTAGAGTGGAGTGATGCAGAGTAGAGTGGCATAGAGTGCAGTGGCATAGAATGCAGTTGTACATAGTACATTGGTGTATAGTACGGTGGTGGAGAGTGCAAGACTGCAGAGTAGAGTGTCAGTGCAGTGATGTAGAGTGGAGTAGAGTGGCACAGAGCAGTGGCGTAGAGTACAGTGGTACAGAGTAGAGGGCAGTGGCGTACAGTGCAGTTGTTTAGAGTGCATTGGCGCAGACTGCAGTGGCATAGAGTGGCATGGGGTAGAGTTACATAGAGTGCAGTGGAGTAGAGTGGCATACAATAGAGTAGCAGAGAGTGCAGTAATGCAGAGTGGTGCAGTGTCAGAGTGCAGAGTAGACTCATGTGGCATAGAGTGTAGTGGTGTAGAATGGTGCAGAGTGGAGTATTGTAGAGTGGTGTTGAGTATAGTGCCTAGAGTGCAGTGGCATTGAGTAGAGTGGTGTAGAGTGCAGAGTTGCAGAGTAGAGTGTCAGTGCAGTGGTGTAGAGTGGTACAGAGAACAGTGGCATAGAGTACAGTGGTGCAGAGTAAAGGGTAGTGCAGTTGTTTAGAGTGCACTGGTGTAGAGTGCAGTTGCATAGAGTGGTATTGGGCAGAGTAGAGTGGCATAGAATGCAGTGGAATAGAGTATATTGGTGCAAAATGCAGTAGTACAGAGCAGAGTGGTGTAGATTATAGTGGCGGCCAGAGCAGTGTTGCAGAGTGTCAGCTTGCAGTGGTGTAGAGTGCATTGAACTAGAGTGCAGTGGTCAGAGTGGTATAGAGTACAGTGGCGTGGAATAGATTGTTTCAGAGTAGAGTGCAGTTGCATAGAGTGGAGAGGTGCAGAGTGCAGTGGCATAAAGTAGATTATTTCACAGTAGAGTGAGGTGGCTTAGAGTGGAGAAGTGCAGGTTAGAGTGGAGTTGCATAAAGTGGCATAGAGTGTGATGGCATAGAGTAAAGTAGTGTAGAGTACCGTGGCATAGAGTGCAGAGGTGCAGAGTAGATTAGAATGATGTACAGTGTATTGATGTAGAGTGCAGGGGCATAGAGTTGAGTGTTACAGAGTAAAGTGCAGTAGCATAGAGTGTATTAGCTTAGAGTGCAGTGGCGTACAGTGCAGCGTTGCAGAGTGGCAGAGAGTGTAGTTGTGCGGATTAGATTGGTGTTGCCTAGACTGGAGTGGTATGGCGTGCAGACGAGCAGAGCGCAGTGGTGTAGAGAGGCGTAAAGTGCAGTGGCTTAGAGTAGAGTAGTACAGAGTAGAGTAGAGAGGCATAGAGTGAAGTAGCATAGAGAGCAGTGGCATAATGTGGAGTGGTTCCGAATAGAGAAGAGTGCAGTGGCATGGAGTGGCGTAAAGTAGAGTGATACAGAGTAGGGTGCAGTGGTGTGGAGTGGTGCAGAGCAGAGTGGAGTGGAGCATGCATGGTTTGGTAACACACTGCCATTACAGACAACACATTTTTGATTGAAATGACCATTACATTTGCACAGATATACAGTTTTTCAAATCAAACTATATTGTGCACAGACGATGATGTGTGGAAATTGCATCACCTAATGCAATGATTTGTTCTAATCATGTAAAGGTATTTGTTTCCAGCACAGTTCAGAATTAACAAAAATGTGCTTGATTTGTACTTTCAATTCTGATATATTCTAAAGTCTATTTAAATTTTGTCATGTGATAGAAAAAACTCTTTCCTAACCCCAGTATCCAGCAAGATTGTTGCATAAATTCTCTCACTTTGAAGTCAGAGAAAGGAAAGTAAACACTAAGTTCCCATTGAAGACAGAGCCTGACATTTGACTTTGTTCTTTGAATGTACAGCAAATATGATAAGATAAGAACAAGATTTACAGGCCTGTTTACAGAAAGGGAGCACTCGGCAGGATACTGTAAATAAGGTGTTGGCAAGGGAAGGGACGAATTCAAGCTGCATAGCCTAAAACAAATAAAGCCAGCAAATTGAAAGCAACAAATTGTGAGTTACAAAGCACAAGGCCAATGGCAAGCAACGGGCAGAATGCATTCACAAGGAAGCACTATGAATTTACTTAAAGTGACAGCTGTGGGATACTTTGTGGAGAAAGTCCAGTATTTTAGTCCATATCTTGCAGAGGTTTGGATACATCAATCACCCAGGTAGTATGACAAGAAGACCTGGAGTGGTTTCCATGTTGCAGGATAGGTCTGTACACCCATTCCATCAGCTTGCCACCATTTCCTATGGTACAGAGCTTCTGGCACACCTCTTGTAGGGTTAGTGCTAGGTAGCAGACATGAAATAGGGCATTTCATGATTATTTAAGGTGGTTGTAAGTAAGGAGTTGACTGGGGTGAAGATGGTAGTCTGCCACAAGGGTTTGGAAATTTAGTAGCTCACTGTTCAGAAACAAAGTTCCCAATTTTAAGACACCTGCAACATGCCACTGATGGAGTTGCTCTGAGCACAGCCATCCTGTGCGAGTGGGAAGGCTTAGCAAAGGTACTGCAGGAGCATAGGGTTTCTTTGTGTCAGTGAGTTTACAGGTTCTGGCAAGGCAAGAGAAAGCCATGTATGATAACCCCGGATGGCGATCCGTAGAATGCTCAGTAGGAAACGATGAGCAGTGCATTAAGCCTTCCTTAAAAGTCTTTATTGGTAAACCCCATCTCATGCAGGGAGGTGGGCAGAAAGCCAGTGAGCCACCCATTGGACATCTGCAGCTGAATAAAAGCATTCTAAGTCCAGAAGATCTAATCCACCCGCAGTCACAGTTAGCTTTAGAGTGGAAAGAGCTCCCGATGGCGCCGTAGCGACCAAATCAGATGTGTGGCCTGTCTGAAGAAGGAATGAAGGACGAGCAGGGGAAGGTTTGCAAAATAATACTATCATTGGGGTAGCACACCATCTTCGCTAGTGCCACATGGCCTCCACAGAAAGCAGAAGAGAAGACCAAAAAGCAAACTGGGCTTGGAGGGACCGTTCGCTCTGCCGAGATTTTCATCCTGGAAATCAGTGTAAGAATGGTAGATATTAATCACTAGGTATCAAAAGGTAACTGGTTCCCAGTTCAATCTGAGATCTAATTGTGTATGGAGGCGAAAACAGTGCCATATGTTAAAGAAACACTAATTAAATTTGAAAAAAATTGAAAATTTTGTTTGTGCAATTTACATCCCAAATATTTTGAAGATTCTATGTGTACTTGACACTTAGGGATAACCCAGATCTCTAGTTTGGCTTTTGCTCAATTTCAAAACCATATAAAGACACGGACTAAGCGGGCAATTGCCTTGCACAACCTTGCAAGGGGTCTGGCCCCTGCTCACCCTTCACAAGCACTAACAGCGAACCATTGCACCAGAAGAGTTTGCCAAGGTGGATGGGTGTTGATTGTTCAGCCACTTGACAGTGCCCCTTCTGTTTCGCTCCTGTGTGCAGACAACTCCCCAGGTACCCAATACCTTCAAATAGTCTTGGTGGACCCATGTTGTCTGAGTTTAGGAATTGTCCCACCTTGTTCTTCTCTTCTTTATTTATCCAGTTGTTAGCAACAACCCTTTGAATTACTTGCTGTGGATCTCCCATTTGATCTCGATTTCATCCTAGTCTTTTATTACCTTTGATTGGTAGTCCGGGCTCCCATTTCTGAGATAAATGTAGAGTCCCAAACATACACTCTAGTGCAGTGAGACTACAGACAAGTTATGGGTACATCACATCCTGTCATTAGGTGTGAGACTGTCACCCACACCATCTGCTCTGCCTCTTTAAAAAAAATTGGGTTGAAAGTCCATGGGCGGTTGGGGTAAGCCAGATGTTTTTGTTCAATTTGTTTAAACTAGCATAAGGTTAATTACCTTAATGTTTCCCAAACTGTTTGCCAGGGGTTTTGAAATGTTCAGAAACATAATCAAAATTTTGCTGTTACTTTCTCTTCAGGAAAGATCGGGTAGATTTGGGTAGGGGTGATGGCCTTGCCGTGAAGGGCATTAATTTACTACTGAACAAGGACGTAATGTAACACCTGAATGTAGCACACCAGGAGGCAATCACAAAAGGTCCACAGTGAATAAATAGTGCTATGTTAAAAAAGAGTAAATAAATGCACTGACAACATAGTGAGGCATGGCCTCTCTTGCGTGTGTCTGAAAAATTGACGTTTGTTCTTGAATTTATGTCCTGAATTTTGACCCTTTGTCCTGAATTTTTGTCCTGAATTTTGACCCTTTGTCCTGAATTTTTTACAGTCCTGTCCAGAATTTGCCTCAGTGCCAGGTGGTCACCCTAGCCTAGCCTGGTCAGTGAGATTTGGAGTGAGTGAACTTCAGATTTTCAGAGAATCAGGCTGTTATAGAAATGTTTAAATACTTTTTAGAACAAACTGCCAAAGGGGTAGTGGTATGGCAGAGGAATGCCGATTGGTAGCAAGTAACAGGAGAGAAAGCACATTATTTTTGCAAAAATATCCAATGTCTTTGAGGTCTTTCAAAAGAGAGAGGGACAGTGTGTCTGTGATTTTGTCAGTGTTTATGTAAAACTTCCTTGTGAAATCTGACTGATTTCTCACAATAACCAACTGAAATCACCTTTACCCAACTATGTATCAGAAAATACATTTAATAGGAGGATGTAATACCCCAAACATCCCCCTGAAGCTATGCCGCTGTGGTGAACATATACAATTCAATCTCAGCTAGGGAGGAGCACGATGTGGTTCGTGAAATGGGTAATGTCTTGGACAGCTATGTTGTTAATTGTTACTGTTTTACAAGTGCTATAATGTGAGGAGATTTTAATCTGCACCCCTGTTTGGGCTGATTTTTGTAGGTGGAAGATGAAAATTATTTTCCGGGGACGGATCAGGCACATCTTAAACATTCTCAATAAGGGGATTCGCTCAGTGGTTTGATTTAAGAACATGCCCTAGTGAACTTATTTACAAGTAGGGCTCGAGTGCATGCATTTACGGGGCAGGGTCAAGCTCAATAATTGATCTTTTGATCGTGCTGCTTATTTTCCTCTTTGATCAAGTTCAACGTACGTTGGCATCCCCATAGAGACCAAAACCCTCTTTTGGCAATTTTCCACCGGTCCCAGACTCCAATTAAGGTGGACAGTCTCTACAAGGAATCAACCAACACGAAAAACCAGGAGAGAAGACTTAAATGGACCAAGGTAGTCCCGGCTGACTTCATGTTTTTCTCTGTGTCTTCCTGCAAATCTGATTTCTATACTTGCCTTGATGAAAGAGCCACCGATTCTAACATCTTGGCTGCTTTTTCGGATCTCATAGGGCACATTAAGGCCGCGTTTACCTTGCTTAGCGCTGCTCGGCCGGTGGCTCCTTCGAAGTGTTTTGACAAGGCATGAGCTGAGGCTCCTACCTCTTATGGCGGCCGCTGCGCGACAGTGGTAGCGACCCTTGACCCAAGGGTAGGTCGCTCCCCCTGCCGCTGCAGCTCCTCCAAGTTCCCGAGTTCCTGTGTTCCTGAGACCCACCTAACTGTAAGTACCCCCCTCCTCCCAGCCCCTCGCCCTGCCCCGCGCCACTCACCTTCTCTCCTGCTCCTGCTTCTTTTCCTCCTCTCTGTCTCTTCCTCCTCGCTCCCCCTCTGCAATCTTCTTCTGTGTTCTTCTGTTCTTCCCTTCTGTTCTTCTGTTCTTCCCTTCTGTTCTTCTGTGTTCTTCCGGTCTTCTGTGTTCTTCTTCTCTGTTCTTCTCTGTGCTTCTGTGTTCTTCTTCTCGGTTCTTCTGTGTTCTTCTGTGTTCTTCTGTGTTCTTCTGTGTTCTTCTCTGTTCTTCTCTGTTCTTCTCTGTTCTTCTGCTCTTCCGATCTTCTGTTGTTCTGTCTTCTGCTCTTCCGGTCTTCTGTTCTTCTGTCTTCTGTTCTTCTGTCTTCTGTTCTCCTGTCTTCGGCTCTTCTACCTCCTCCGTCTTCTTCCCCCGAGCCTGCCCTCCTGCTCCTTCCTCATCCCCCTCCCTCACTCGCCTCCCCCTCTCTCACCCCTAGCTAACCCGTTCGCTATCTACCTCCCTCACTCCTCCTATCTTCCTATCTCTCTAGCTCCCTATCTCACTATCTAACTCCCCCACTCTCCACCTCCTCCTACCTACCTATCTGTCTATCTATCTATTTCCCTATCTATCGACTTCTCTATCTATTTTCTCTATCTATTTCTCTATCTCTCCCCCCCTCCCGCCACCCCCTCTACTACCTATCTCCCTATCCTCTCACTCTACCTCTCTCCCTCACCCACCTCTACAACCCCCCCTCCCCTATCTTCACAACCCTACTCCTATCTCTCTCCCTAATCTCCAAACCTCCTAACACTCCCCCTCCTCCCCCCTCCCTCGCGCTTTCCCGCCGCGACCTCCTGCACGCCCCCGCCCCCCAGCTCCCATTCGCCCCCAGCTGACCCCTCCCCCCCCTCCTACCTCTTATGGCGGCCGCTGCGCGACTGCGCAGCGGGCGCGCGCAGCGGGCATGCCGCTGGCGCGCCGGAGGCGCACCAGAGACAAGCCCGTCTGCGCCCGTCCGCGCCTGGCCCGCGCCCAGCGCCACGACCCCTGGTCCCCAGCTCCCCCAAGCCCCGCTGATCCGCTACGACCCCACCACCCTCCACGCCCTCAACCCAGGGCGCTCCAAAACCTGCTTCCTAGCTCACCCCAAACGCACCCATGGACCCTTCGCCTGCAACTCCTGCAAACGCATCTTCCACCACGCAACTACCACGACCACAAGCCCACGCGCCATCAACCACCTCAAGTGCATCCTGGTCAACGCTCGTTCCGTCCATAAGCACGCCGTTGAACTTTGGGACCTCCTGGACTCCACAGCCCCGGACGTCGCCTTCATCACGGAGACATGGATGAACGCCTCCTCTGCTCCAGACATCGCTACCGCCATCCCCGAAGGCTACAAGATCTCCAGAAAAGACCGCACCAACCAAGTAGGAGGAGGTGTCGCCATCATCTTCAAAGACTCCATCAGCGTCACCACCTCCACCGAAGACCCCCCCCTCGCCGCTGAACACCTGCATTTTCAGATTCGCACCGACCCAAGGACCACCCTCAGAGGATCCCTCGTCTACCGTCCCCCCGGACCTCGCGCCTCTTTCAGCGACGCCATCGCCGACTTCATCTCCCCGCACGCCCTCGCTTCACCGGACTACATCCTCCTAGGCGACCTCAACTTCCATCTGGAACAAAACAACGACCCCAACACCACCACCCTGCTCGACAACCTCGCCAGCCTCGGCCTCAAACAACTGGTGAACACCGCCACCCACATCGCCGGACACACGCTCGACCCTATCTTCTCCGCCAGCAAACACGTCTTCTTCAGCCACACCTCTGCCCTACACTGGACCGACCACAGCTGCGTCCACTTCACATTCCGACGCGAGACCTCCCACCTCCGCACTCAACCCATCCCTCGTCGACAGTGGAACAAGATCCCTGAAGAGCAACTCTTCTCCGCTCTCGCCGCCAACCAACCCACCCTCACCACCGACCCCAACGACGCAGCTCTCAACCTCACAAACTGGATCTCCAACTGCGCTGACAACCTTGCTCCCCTCAAACGCACGCATCGACAGACCAACACCAAAAAACCTCTCTGGTTCTCTGACACCCTCAAAGAATCAAAGAAAACTTGTCGTGCCCTTGAGAAGGCCTGGCGCAAGGACCACACCGCTGACAACATGACCGCCCTCAAGAACGCTACACGCGAACACCACCACCTGATCCGCACTGCCAAAAGGAACTTTTTCACCGACAGACTAGACAAAAACAGCCACAACAGCAGAGAACTCTTCAGCATCATCAAAGAGTTCTCCAACCCCAGCGCCAGCGCCAACGCCGTCACGCCCTCACAGGATTTGTGCGAATCCCTCGCCACTTTCTTCCATCGCAAGATCAGCGACCTCCACGACAGCTTCGGACACCAGACCCAACCATACACCACTGAACCCGCTTCCCCGGACATCACCCTCAACAACTGGACCCACATCAACACGGAAGAAACCAAATCCATCATGAACTCTATCCACTCCGGCGCCCCTTCGGACCCCTGCCCGCACTTCATCTTTAACAAAGCCGACGACATCATCGCCCCGCACCTCCAGACCGTCATCAACTCTTCTTTTTCTTCTGCTACCTTCCCCGAATGCTGGAAGCACGCTGAAGTCAACGCCCTACTAAAGAAACCTACGGCTGACCCAAGCGACCTGAAAAACTTCCGCCCCATCTCTCTTCTACCTTTCCCAGCCAAGGTAATAGAAAAGACCGTCAACAAACAGCTGACCACCTTCCTGGAAGACAACAACCTGCTCGACCCTTCACAAACCGGATTCCGAACCAACCACAGCACGGAAACCGCCCTCATCTCAGTCACAGACGACATCAGAACCCTGATGGACAACGGTGAAACAGTCGCCCTCATTCTCCTCGACCTCTCGGCTGCCTTTGACACCATCTGTCACCGCACCCTAATCACCCGCCTACGCTCCACCGGGATCCAAGGCCAGGCCCTGGACTGGATCGCCTCCTTCCTCGCTAACCGCTCCCAAAGAGTTTACCTCCCTCCGTTTCGCTCAGAACCCACCAAGATCATCTGCGGCGTACCTCAAGGCTCATCGCTCAGCCCGACACTCTTCAATGTCTACATGAGCCCCCTCGCCGACATCGTACGCAAGCACGACATCATCATCACCTCCTACGCCGACGACACCCAACTTGTACTCTCCCTCACCAAGGACCCCGCCAGCGCCAAGACCAACCTACAAGAGGGTATGAAGGACGTCGCAGATTGGATGAGGCTCAGCCGCCTAAAGCTGAACTCTGAAAAAACGGAAGTCCTCATCCTCGGCAACACCCCGTCCGCCTGGGACGACTCCTGGTGGCCCACGGCCCTCGGCACCGCACCGACCCCCGCAGACCACGCCCGCAACCTCGGCTTCATCTTGGACCCTCTTCTCACCATGACCAAGCAAGTCAACGCTGTGTCCTCCGCCTGCTTCCTCACTCTCCGCATGCTCCGCAAGATCTTCCGCTGGATCCCCGCCGACACCAGAAAAACCGTGACCCACGCCCTTGTCACGAGTCGCCTGGACTACGGCAATACCCTCTACGCCGGGACCACCGCCAAACTCCAAAACCGCCTGCAACGCATCCAAAACGCCTCGGCCCGCCTCATCCTCGACGTACCCCGCAACAGCCACATCTCCGCACACCTGAGACACCTGCATTGGCTCCCAGTCAGCAATAGGATCACCTTCCGTCTTCTCACCCACGCACACAAAGCCCTCCACAACAAGGGACCGGAATACCTCAACAGACGCCTCAGCTTCTACGTCCCCACCCGCCCCCTCCGCTCCGCTGGCCTCGCACTTGCTGCCGTCCCTCGCACCCGCCGCTCCACGGCGGGTGGGAGATCTTTCTCCTTCCTGGCGGCCAAGACCTGGAACTCCCTCCCCACCAGCCTCAGGACCACCCAGGACCACTCCGCTTTCCGGAGACTCCTAAAGACTTGGCTGTTCGAGCAGCGATAACCCCCCCTTTCCCCCCTAGCGCCTTGAGACCCGCACGGGTGAGTAGCGCGCTTTATAAATGTTAATGATTTGATTTGATTTGATTTGATTTGTAGGATAGACAGCCTTGTAATCATGAGAAGGTGAGGAGGGATAGGGCTTCTTATCACCAGGCCCGGAAGGTGAAGCAGAGGAATCTAAAGGAGTTATGGGACAACTTACAGGAAGCCTGTGCTTTCCAGGACAGTACTGCGTCTGTAAAGTTGTGAACCCCCCACTGTTCTGCCGGAGTGGGCATCGGCACAAACCCTTACTGCTATTCGCCAGACTTGGCTTGATCACTTTGAGGCCACTTATGATTTTGCAAATGGGAAGGATCAGCTGGGTGGTAGTTTCAAGGCCAGTGGACTTCGCCTCTAGTGGGAAGAATTCAGGACAGCTATTGTGTCCCTACCTGATAGCAGGGCCGCAGGTCTAGATAAGGTTCCCTGAGAGGGTCTAGAATGGACCCTTCCTGTCATCGACCTATCTTTCTGGTAGATAGTGAGATTAAGATTCTAGGGTGAGTGCTTTTAGATCACCTCATTCTATGTGTTAAGGATAACAATATTTTGTCAGAGACTCAATATGGTTTCAGGTCAGGATGAGGAACTATAGAACAGAATATGAACCTTTGTTTTATTTTCAAATATACCAGGGCAAAGGGGATGGACCTCAGCTCAGCCTTTGACAAGTTTAACAGGGCTAAGCTCTGGGTCTGTGCTTGGGTTCATGGGGTTGAACCCGTGTTGATCACTCTTCTGTGTGATCTTCACTAGGGTCTCACTGCCTCTGTGAGATATGGAGCCAATAGAGAATGTACCAACACTTTTTGGCCCAGATTTATGAAGGCCTAGCGTGTCCTTGTGCCACATTAGCATCATTTTTTATGAGGCAATGTGGCTCAACGAGGCCAAATTCGCTGCATCATATTTATAAAGTGGCTCAATGCATGCATTGCACCACTTTGTAACCCATTGCACCACATTATGCTTGTACCAGACATAATGTGTGCAAGGGGGCGTTCCCTCATTAGGGGGACCACAAAAATGGTGCAGTGGAACCTATGATATTCCACTGTGCCATTTATAGCGGCTATTTTTAATGCCTGCACAGAGCAGGGGTTAAAAGGGGGCACACCATTATTAGCGCCAATATTTTTGGTGCTAATCCTGCAATGTACTACAATAGCACAAAAAAGTTTGACACTATTGTCCCTAACCTCCGCCATATGTTTAATATGGCGCACACATGGTTGCATTAGGGGGGCGCTGTTGGGCGCAAGAAAAGGGGCACTGCATATTATGCAGCTCCACTTTTCTTAAATTTGGGCCTTAGTCCGAGGAGAGGAGTGTATCAGGGGCGCTTCTTAGCCCCCTTTCTCTTCATTCATAAATTAATGGATTAGAAGCAGTTTTATCCACTCAAGGGTTAGAGGTACCAAGCTTGGGAGGGCCACTCTCTACCTGCTCTTGTTTGAGCAGACAACTGCATGTATGGCCAATGGCTTCCAGCACCGCATAAATGTGTTTGTCCACTTTATGTACGGCTTCAACCTGTAGAACATTTATACTAAGTCCCACATCATGGTTGTTGGCCCCAGAAACACCATTAACATAATACTTGTTATAAAGGGCAATCTTATCAGCAGAGCCCAGCACTTCTCTTATCTGGGTATCCTTTTCGACTGACATCTTTCATGGCAACCTTTGCTTCAAAAAAATGTCAAGTGTTTAAGAGGGCTACCAATGGCATCACTGCATTTTTTAGATGCTTAGGCCATACACATGTTGAGACAACACTTAAAGTCTATCATGCTAAATGTATATCTGTAGCCTGTTTTGGATGTGACATCTAGGGGTATGTTTCTGTTTCCCCTCTACAGGTTGCTGAGAATATTTTTCTGAGAGGTTTTTTAAATGTCCCCCAGGGAACGCCTAGTGAGATCATACATGAGGAACTGGGGTTGGGGTACATTTCTGATATTAATGTTCTCTATCTTCTGCTTTTATGGCTAACCATTTGGTTAAAAGAAGATTAAAAACTTAACAGGGATATAATATGAGATAGTTAGAAGTAGCTTTGCTGCATTGGGTCGCCCAGAACTTTTTTCTGACCCAGATCGCATTGTGAAAGGGGACATTGCCTGGTTGAAACAAGGCTTCTTCTTTAGGGTGGCAGTGGAGCAAGAGGCATCTGTTTTGAGCAAGCATATGGTGCACCAATGTATATTAGTAAAAAACATTTTTTAGGATTCTAATACTTATAGTTTAAGGGGAAACGAGATGTGAACCCATGTATGAACCTATAGAACTGTACATTTCTGATTAGTAGATAAAATCTGAAATACATGAAAGGGTGATAGAGGTAGATTGCTCATGGTTAACCATTGAAATAAAAATGAAAGTAAGTAGGAAAAAGTAAAAATGGGTGACAATTCTTTCATCTGTATTTTTTTGTCTTGATGACCATTCTACAAAAGTTATATACTGTTACATTAATGTGACCTTTTCGGTTATAAGGATATTCTGTGTTTGTTGGCTATTCAAAGCCACGTGATACCTACCTACAGCAGTGGTTCTTAACCTGTGGTCCGGGGAACCCTGCGGGTCGACTAAGCCTACGTAGTGGGTCAATGACTGCTTAGAAACTTAAATATTAACAGATAAATAAACTGTATGCAAAGAAGCAAAACATACAATTTGAACATTTAAAATGTTCTGTAAATGTGAAGGAAATTGGAGGCCAAAAATGTAGTATCCTCAGATTGATTTGTGGGAGCACTGGAAGTACATCAAACAGAACATAGTATGGATTATGAATGGCTTCAACTGAATTTAGAAAGACTAAAACCTTTCCAATAAAATTAAAAGTTTGATTTTTGTTTATGTTTTTGGGAGTTAAATGAAATATTTGTTTATTTGTGTATTTTGATAAATTTTTAATTCTGTATTTTCTGGTTATTGCTTTTCTATTCAAATCATCGAAAAAGCATAGGCCCGGTCCCCCCACTTCCAGTATTGACTCAGTGGGTGCAACCAGATAACAATAATGATTCAGTGGGGATTCCCAGTGATAGACCTGTCAGCCTTAGCGTGGTCACCCCTAACTTTTTGCCTTCCGCCCTCCACTTTTTGGACATTGTTTTTGCTGGTTTTAGGACTCTGCGCACTTTACCACTGCTACCTAGTGCTAAAGTGCATATGCTCTCTCCCATCAAACATGGTGACATTGGTTCATACCCAATTGGCTTATTTAATCTACTTATAAGTCCCCAGTAAAGTGCACTACTTGTGCCAGGGCCTGTAGATTAAATGCTACTAGTGGGCCTGCAGCACTATTTGTGCCACCCACATACGTAGTCCCTTGACCATGCCTCAGGCCTGCAATTGCAAGGCATGTGTGAGCAGTTTCACTGCCACTTTGACTTGGCATTTAAAAGTACTTGCCAAGCCTTAAACTCCCCTTTTGCTACATATAAGTCACCCCTAAGGTATGCCCTAGGTAAACCATAGGGCAGGGTGCTGTGTAGACAAAAGGCAGGACATGTACCTGTGTAGTTTACGTGTCCTGGTAGTGTAAAACTCCTAAATTCATTTTTACACTGCTGTGAGGCCTGCTCCCTTCATAGGCTGATATTGGGGCTGCCCTCATACATTGTTTGAGTGATAGCTGCTGATATGAAAGGAGTAGGAAAGTCATCTTTAGTATGGCCAGAATGCTGATACAAAATCCTGCTGACTGGAGAAGTTGGAAATAATATTACTATTTTAGAAATGCCACTTTTAGAAAGTGAGCATTTCTCTGCACTTAAATCCTTCTGTGCCTTTCAATCCACGTCTGGCTGGGCTTAGTTGACATCTCCTTCGTGCATTCACTCAGACTCACCCAAAACATAGGATACTCAGCCTCACTTGCATACATCTGCATTTTGATGGGTCTTCCTGGGCTGGGATGGTGGAGGGCCTGACACTTGCATGTCAAAGGACAGAAGCCTGCCCTCACACAAAGGACTGCCACACCCCCTACTGGGACCCTGGCAGACAGGGTTGAACTGAAAGGGGACATTGTGCACTTCTAAGCCACTCTTTGAAGTCTCCCCCACTTCAAAGGCACATTTGGGTATTTAAACTGGGCCTCTGCTCATACCAATTCAGACACTTCCTGGAGAATAGAAGTTGAACCAGAACCTGTTTCCTGCCAAGAAGACCTGCCTGGGTGCTCAAAGGATTCACCTGTCTGCTTTCTGTGAAGGACTGCTGCCTTGCTGTTGCCCTGCTGCCTTGTTGCCCTCTGGCTGTGGTGAAGAAGTGCTCTCCAAGGGCTTGGATAGGGCTTGCCTCCAGTTCCCTGAAGTCTCAGGAACAAAAAGACTTCGGGGCATATTTATACTCTGTTTGCACCGAATTAGTGTCATTTTTCTTTACTCTAATTCGGTGCAAAACTAACTCCATATTTATACTTTGGTGCTAGACCCCTCTAGCACCAAATTTATGGAGTTAAAGTCATTTTTTGAAAGTGGAGACCTACTTTGCCCTAATGAGATGCAAGGTAGGCGTTCCCGTGCAAAAAAATGACTCTATGGCCTTAACGCCATATTTAGGGGCATATTTGTACTCTGCAGCATATTTATACTCTGTTTGCACCGAATTAGTGTCATTTTTTTTTTACTCTAATTCGGTGCAAAACTAACTCCATATTTATACTTTGGTGCTAGACCCATCTAGCACCAAGGCCCTGATTTAAACTTTTTTTGCACCGCATTAACGTCATTTTATGACACAAAAGTGGCGCAAACTTACGAAATATTGGCCCTTATTTATACTTTTTGCTGCAAAACTGCACTAACTCAGTTTTGCACCAAAAAGTTTAGCACCGGCTTGCACCATTTCTGTGCACCAGCTGGGCACCATATTTATGGAATGGTGCAAGCCGGTGCAAAGGGTAGGCTAGAGTTCAAAAAAATGACTTTAGTCTGGTGGGGCTGGCAGTATAGAAGAAGAGGGTTTAGCACCAAAAAATGGCTTTAGGCAGGTTAGAGTAAAAAAAAATGACTCTAACCAGATTAGCGTCATTTTATGGTGCTAAACCTACCATGCCACATGACTCCTACCTTAGAAAAGGCAGGAGTCATGCCCTCCACCCCAATTGCCAGCGCAGAGGACAGGGGTCCCCTGGGCATGGCCATTGCACCCGGTGCCATGTATTGGGGCCCATTTCAGGGCCCCCTATGGCACTTTCAAAAATAAAATGCACTTACCTGTACTTACCTGGGATGGGGTCCCCCATCCTCGCAGTCCCTCTAGTGTGGGTGGGGGTGCCCCTAGGGCCTAGGGAGGGCACCTCTGGGCTTATTCCATGGTGTTTCACCATGGAAATAGGGCCACAGGTCCCCTAACACCTGCCCTGACCCAGGTCTTAAAAAATGGGGCAAAGCAAGCTTTGCCCCATTTTTTGACCCCTCCTCCCTCCCTTGCACCGTTTTTACATGGGAGTATAAATATGGTGTTGAGGCCATAGAGTCATTTTTTTGCACGGGAACGCCTACCTTGCATCTCATTAAGGCAAGATAGGTTTCCACTTCCAAAAAATGACTTTAACTCCATAAATTTGGTGCTAGACGGGTCTAGCACCAAAGTATAAATATGGAGTTAGTTTTGCACTGAATTAGAGTAAAAAAATAATGACTCTAATTCAGTGCAAACAGAGTATAAATATGCCCCTTTGCGTCAAAAAATGATGTTAATCTGGTCAAAATCATTTATTTTGACTCAAAACTGCCTAACGTCATTTTTTTTTAAGCTAGCCTACCCTTTGCACCGGCTTGCACCATTCCATAAATATGGTGCCCAGCTGGTGCTAACAAATGGTGCAAGCCGGTGCAAAACTTTTTGGGGCAAAACTGCCTTAGTGCAGTTTTGCACCAAAAAGCATAAATAAGGCCCTTCATCTCTACAAGAAGGACTCCTTGTGCGGCAAAATTCACTATGCACCTGTGATGTTATGCACACGAATGTATGCGTGATCACAATTTCACCGCTCAATTTACAGTTGAAGAATGACTAGTCCTCAAGCCAAGCATTCTGATTAAAAATGGTTTGTTCCAAATTGGATGGCATCTTGTCAGTAAGTGGGCTTTGGAGAGCCGGGCAGTCCTTGTACGGTGAATGGTTACATGACCACTTCACTAGTGTGGCTGCCATGTTATCAGGTTGTTTTGTGGAGTTTGAACTTGTCTCTCTATATTAGGTAATTTGTGCTTGTCTCGCATTTGCTTCAAGGTTCACTGTTAGCATTTTTTAAACTTTTCCAGAACTGGTGCAATCCCTATCACTTATGTGGATACCTGTTTCACCTTTTCTCAAGCGAGGAGAGAACATGTGATTTCATGTGTGCAATAAAGTAAACCTGACTGCCCTTAGAGTGGTTCAGTTATGCACACATATTGGCAGCACTACGTTTGGCAACTGTGACTCGAAGGGGATTATGGATGATAGCTTGTTGAAAAAAATGTTTCGAATTTGCCAGATTGTGTTACTTGTTTTAGCTGTAATTTCAAATATATCCACATTCAAGCATTAATACGGCACATAGATCATCATAGTCATGGTTGTAGGTGAGAGTCTACATAAATATATTTATATATACGGGGCGTGCACAAGGCTTTTGACTTCCTAGGTAAAGAGACATGTAGACGCCCATAGGTAGAGCAGTTGTTGGTGCCAAAGGTTACAACTCAGTATGGACTTGCCCGTGGACAAGCCCTGTTTATGAGGAGAAAGTCCCCTTTGTGAGTTTCATAGGTCTTTTCCAGCCTCACTGTTTTAGTGAATTTATTTGTTCATCTCATTTACATTGTACATGTAGTAAATAGGGTATTTGCTCAATGCACTGCATTTACCTAAAAGGTGGCAGAAAGAATACAAAAGAGAGTAGATTTTATCTGTCACTGTCCTTCAGACTTCTTACTCCTTCAGAGCTGTTTTGATAGACATTATACACTTAAATGTGGTGCAAAACAAAACATAACTTGGAGTGCAAATATTATATCAATGAAGGGGTAACCTGGCCAAACCAAGTCCATTTTTAGAAGTCACTGAGGCACTAAATTGAGCATTGGCCCCTGTATGTGAGAAACGGATGAGGCAGCTTTTATTGTCCTTTGTAATGCCTTTCTTCCCAATTATTCTTGTA
Organism: Pleurodeles waltl; assembly: GCF_031143425.1. NCBI lineage: Eukaryota > Metazoa > Chordata > Amphibia > Caudata > Salamandridae > Pleurodeles > Pleurodeles waltl. The sequence continues at coordinate 399,558,322 of NC_090439.1, forward strand.
CTAGGTTGACCCTGAAAACATCCTTTATACCTGAGGGAAATTGAATAAAAAAAATGTGTTGGCAATACTGTCCCAAAGAAGTATCTGCTCCACAGTGCCTTTGCTTTGGTGAGCTTACCCAGCACTTTAAGCTGTTAGTAGCCGCACCCTTGTTTGGTGTGATCCCAGAGAGGCTTCATGACCTTTCTTTGATCACCTATCCAAAATGGTGATAGAGTTTATCAACCAGTAAACGCATTGTAGTTACCTGTGAAAACTGTAGTTGTTAAATGTGCATCACATCAAAAGTGAAATCATTACATCTTGTTGGGCAATGCCTATGCTGACCAAGTGGCACATTATTGTCCACTTCATGTCACGGTCTTTAATGGGGAATGGAGCAATGGAAGCAGCACCAATGAGACAAACTAACATTTCTTTATGACAGATTAACATAATAAATGTTTCTCCAGTTCTATCTCTTTCCTCCTCTGTTTACTTTTAAGTCTGTTCTCTGTTCACCATTTGTATAGTTTGTATAATCCAAGTGCAACTAAGTCACACAAAGCCACAATCAACACAGGTCTCAAGATAATTTCTATTACTATCTCTCCCAAGTTTCCAAATCACTTTTATAGTGGTCGAAGAAACATTACCTATTGATTCACATGCACAGGTTGCTGACAGTCCTTTCAGGTATTTTTCAAGTTTGTAATGTTGGAGATAAACTTCCTTGTGTCCTTACTATTATCCAGTATGTAAGTGCAAAAATGTTGCACATGCAAAACTTTACTCCGCCCTCCTTCACCAATAATATGTCTAATGCAAGACAGTTTTGCAAAACCATTGGCCTCACAACAACCATCCCCGTATCTATTAAAAGTGTAGCTCAGCATAATCAGTATACATTTTATCTACTATGGTTGACAACTTTGCAATCTTGATATAATTCAAGATCATTCAACTGTTGGAATGATGGCACCGAATATAGCACCTGTAATCTCTGCTACACTAGCTCTTCTCTTAACTTTGAAATTTGATTTCTCTTTCCAGACTAGCTTGTCAAAACTGTCCACATGATAAACTTTCAGAAATAGTACCATATCAGCCTTTCGGCAGTTTGTAATTGGCATTGTTCCCACAAATGAAATAGACACCAGGTATGACTTGATCCTGTCCATTTAACTTAAATGTCCAAACACTTTTAAAGAAAAATACATGTCTACATTCACTAGTACCTACAAAATGTGTTTCTGTCATTGACTTAGGTCTATATAGGCATAATTTCCCTATGTGTTGCCAGTCAAAAGCTAAGTTTCCTTGTGTATCATTGCCTGTAATGTGTACAGCATCTTTCTGCCAATCCTGTAAAACTACTTCTTTTTCTATTTTGGTTTTCATTGCTTTTCTTCTGTCATCTACTTGACCAATTAACTCTTTTTATACTGGTGTAAGAATACAGGTTAAATTGTTTTGGTGTATGTATGTGGTTCCAAAAGTCAGGGATGGTTCAAAGAAACCTCCCACAATGTCAATGTTTTTCACTTTAGCAAGACTACTCAGATGCTGATTAATAGGCACAAGAGAAAACAGAAGGTCATAGTTAGAATAGAAATATTGTATGTGATCCTGGTTATTCAACCGTGTTAGTAACAGACTGCAAGAAATTCCATATGTTAGTGGCAAGCTGTGCTATGTGATTCCTTCCTGAATTGATGAAGGGATCTGTGTACAAACATAATGATCACGCAACTCCATACTCTCAATATATCCATATGATAGCCTGTAATATACATTAGAAGACAAGTCTCCCTTAGAGTCATCAATGTGAAGCAGTCTCTCATACTCATACAGGGGATCTTGTTCTGTATGTGAATCTCCTAGCATTGGTGTAATTGTGTTCTCAACATTTTCTTTCATTGGCAGACTTAATCAACTATCAATAAAATGCTCACAACCACACACACTGTTGCTAATCCTACGCACACATACGTGCATTTACTCATTGTACCGTGTTCGGGTTTCATGGCTTACCTAAACTCAGACCAAAAAGTAGCATATTCAAAAATAAAAATAAAAAAACAAAAATGCAAATGTGGCTCTCAATTAATTTACAGCATCTTTTTTTCTTCTTTTTTTCTTCATGTGACAAACGAAAACCTAAGAATGGAAAATTTATGTTCTCAAATCATTGCACTTATTTACAAAGTTCTCGATCTTCTAGAAAGTTCATCAAGATTTTTCTCTACTTGCAAATGTTCAAACGTCACTACTAAAAGTTCATATGTCTCTAATAATAAACCATCTGGTAATCACTTGATTAACACTTTCATCAAAAAATGTCTCTGTTCATCTAGCGGCAATAAGATTTCAAAGTCCAGTTCTCAAGCAATTTCAAGTTCTAAAAGGTTCAGTAAATTTGAATTGTCAGCACAAAAGGCAACAAACTTCTTCTCCCAATCTTCAGCTGCATAATAAGACCACTAAGGAGCTGAATAATTTTGTTCTGATTCTTCAGTCACTTCAGCGATAGCAGGAGGCACATTTATCATTGGGTCTGGACTTTTTTGCAGGCCACTGGTCTCCAAGCACAATTTCATTCTCAGGCACAACTGGGACTTCAGTGTTTTCTGAGCTGGCAGGAGTCCACTGAATGTGACTCGACCCTCCTGCACTTCCGATTCCTTTTGACGCTCTCAGACTTTCACCAGGCTGTACATGCTCTGCGATAGCCACTTGTAGAGTTCTCACAGTTTGGTTAACCTGGACCCGTTCCCTCACTGTATCCAACCCTAGAGAAACAGGCACTGTATCTTCAAGAATATTTGAACTTTGCTTGTGTGGCTTGCATAAACCCAGTTCGATAAACCAGCACACTTCACAGTGGTCGTAGTAACTAAGACAACATGGAAATGCCCTTTCCAGCGTGGTTCTAAGCATGACCGATTACTCACCAGAAGAAAGAAAAACATTTGTTATAACCAGGCCTTACCAGAGCTGGGGCACGGCACAGACTTCCTCTCAGCTCGGAGAAGGCTTTCATGCATGTGTCATCAAATGGTACCAGATCTGACAACTCCTAATGTGTCAACTTCAGTAAAGGCTTGGACAAAAAGGGAAAATGTGCAATCTACTGGCAGCAGTAACAAACCATTCCTCAAAACATTCTGACATCTCTCTGTGTCACTGGTTGTTTCATCTGCCTGAGTTTTTTTTTTTTCCATCTGCAGCCCGTTTTCCTTAAAGGAAAACGAGCTGCACTTGGAAAAAAATACCAAAACCTTTTGTTTCGTTTTTTTTCAGAGCAGGCAGTGGTCCATAGGACCACTACCTGCTCTGAAAAAATATTTTTGTGATCATTCACAAAGGGGAAGGGGTCCCATGGGGACCCCTTCCCGTTTGCGAATGAGCTACCATCCACTTCAAGTGGATGGTAACTGCGAGTTGATTTGCGACCGCTTTCGCGGTCGCAAATCAACTTACATTGTGTTGCGAGTCGCAAATAGGAAGGGAACACCCCTTCCTATTTGCGAGTCGGAAACAAATTTTGCGAGTCGGTTCCGACTCGCAAAATGCATTTCTGCATTGCGTGGGGGCTTTGGCGCCAAGAAAATGGCGTTTTTCGCCGTTTGAGAGGCGCAAAAGCCTTGCTACATCTGGCCCTTGGGCCCATATTTATCCTTTTTTAGTGCCGTATTTGCGTCGCTTTTTGACGCAAGAGCAGTGCAAACTTACAAAATACAATTTGTACGTTTGCGCAGCTTTTGTGTCAAAAAATGACACAAATGCAGTGCTAAAAAAGTATAAATATGGGCCTTAGCTTCAATGCATATTTTATGCTTTATTCATCACTATTTCCTTTCTTCTGTTTCTGTATTTAAGAATGGGGATGTGTGGTATTCTATCAAAATTGTCTGTATTGACAAGGCTCAGCAACTTAAATCTCCTACCCTGTCCTAGAGACTTTCTCCTACCCTTAAAGATAAACGGACAGCCAGTGCTTTTTTTTTTTTACGGGTCCTTTCTCCATAAGGATGTGCAGAACTTCAGTGTCTTTTATGTCCAACCATGGGGACATTTGTTATTTCCAACTGTCAAATTCAATTCAAAGTTTCCCACAAGCATTAAGAAGGGGCACCAATTATTCCAGAGTGCATTTGTCTTTTATATAGCCGCATATCGCTTAATGGCAAATACTTAGGGGCAAAACGGCCACCTTGCTACTTGCTTACTTAGATGGACAGTCTCAGCTCTCATCACAAGGCATGAGATTGGAAGGTCATCAGACCAGTCATTTCAATTAAGTATATGCCATTTGACCAAGCTTTCAGGCCAAAATCTTCGTCCTAGTCTTACTCTTACTCTCCTTCAGGCCAAACCATGACGTGCTGTAAATGATTTTTAGTTTCATCCAATGCACAAAAGGCCTTTCCTGGGAATTTGGCTTAACAGTGAATTTCAGGAGGGGATCTGAAGGAGCACATGGAAGAACATACAAGAAAGGTAGATACAGCTATTTCTGACTATCTCTGCCATTATGGAGCAGCCTACAAGATTATTGGCTTTATCCATTCAGGGGATACCCCAAACTTTGGATCTCTCCTTACATGTTCCTGTGTACTAAAAAGTGCATGTAAGACTTAAAGAGGGGAATGAAGGGTACAATTACAGCCTATTAACCGGATTTCCAGGTAGAGCCAGTGTGCAAGCCACATACCCTTACTAGTGGTTGGGAAATAAATCCTGTAGATCACTGTTAAAATCTGATTCTGCCAACTGTTAGCAATGTAATAACCTAAACATAAGGACTATTGCCCCCATACTAAAAGAAGTACTAAATTGGTTGGTCTTCAAAAACTCTAACATAATTTAACACACTGTCTATGAACAATATACCATAATCACACAGAGTACTGGTTAAAAGACTCGCTAACTTGTTATCTTATACACAAAAACATATTGGGTATGTAAGAAGGGTTAGAATAAGGAGCAGATTGTCACATGGACTTTGCATCAGAGTCTTTAGACCCAAAACTCTCTTTACAGAATGACTTTTTTCATAATGAGGAATTCTCTCCATTTGTCAGCTGACATGTCTTCAGCTCTTCTGGGTCTGAGAGAACCAGTAAGATGTGTAAAAGAAGAAGTTGATACATAGAGTTATAAATTAATTCCTATACCACTCTTTAGGTACTGTAAAAGAAAGAGTTTGTGTAACCCTCAAGCGATCCTTTGCAAGGAAGAAAAATGTGAAAGCGATATGAACATGCAAAGGCTCATCACACAGTAGGTCTATGGTGTGTAACATGCTTGTGCTGTAATGTGTGACAGATGGAATAAGTTGATGTGAAGAATAGTGAACATGTATGTACAATGGGATGTATATCATAGTGATTGATATAAGTGATAAACCAAGTTATTAGAAACTGAATACACAGTCAGGCCATGAATGGGAAGTTAAGGGCGAATACCATATATTAAACATATCACAATATATTCTAAATAATCATTATTTTCTAGAACAGGGATACTCACATTTTTCCAGGGGCCGAAAAGTATGGTATTTGATGTGACCATGGTCTGCATTGATGCCAGCAGATTTGGGCGAGGAGGGGGGTGTAAGGTTGGCATAGGGGAAGTGAAGTATGTTCATGGAGTAGACAGTGAGTTATGGTTATGTCGAGGGTTCCATTCCATATTGCCCTCAAAATTAAGCCCTTTGTGTGTAAAATAGCCATCGTTTTGACAGTACTTTGTTTTTCGGTATCTGCATTTCTATCCCTCTACTGCACTCTGGGTGATCCTTCTCTGCTAGCTATGTCTACTTTTGGAGAGTCACGTGTAGAAAGGAGGTTACAATTATTGCATTGGAATGAAATAGAATCTTCTTTTGTCTTCAGTCTCCTATGTGTATCCGTCAGGAATGATTCAAAGCAGGCTCTGATGAGATAGTGAGTGCTATAAAAATCTTTGACAGTTACAACCTCCCAACAAGGTATACCATTTATTGAGGTGGGCAGACATAATCACCCAACCTCCATTGCTGGGCAGGTGAGCAAGGCAGAAACTACAAAGCCAGAAGGCCTGTTGTTTTTCATTAATCTCGGCCAACGCTTGTGACAAATTGCGTGTTCTCGAATAGTCACTTTCTGAGCATATATTTCTGCTCTTTTTTTTAACATAGATATGAAGAAACTGTGATAAGAAAACAGGACAGTAACACAATAAATGCGTCATTATACTCATGAGGAGAGAACACCCATTATCATAGTTGGCTCACTAAAATATGGCAAAATGAGAAAGGTATGAATCATGAATAAATGAGTCCATCACAGTGGTGTTGATATTTTTGTTTCACCAAATTGTTTGATGATAGTGAAATCACATACTTCTTATGGCTCTGCCTCCTTAATTTCCATTATGTGGAAGAGGTGGACGAATCACTGAAGGCTCATGCTAAGCTAGAGCCAGATTCATAGTTCTGGCTCACCTTGACATTATCTTGGACCTCAAGCCCAAAACAAGCCAAGCAGTCAGTCAGAAATCTTTATTCGGTTTTATGCCATAAAAGCATATGTACATTACATACTAAAAAAATATAAATAATTAAAATGCAGTACAAATAAATGAAGACAATAATAACAGAACGTCTTCAATCAATTAAATTGCAAAGCTGTATATATTGCCTTTATCAGTCTATCCAACGACCCGTAAATATAGAAACATAATGATTTACATATAGTAAGATCCCAACATCAAAATAAAATCATAAATTGCCGATTTATGTTAATATGTGTCTACTTCGACCAGTTCATATCGGTTCCTAATGGCCTTGGTAGATTTGATAAAAATTAAGACAGAATGACACATTTGTATTGATGAGAGTCTTTGGATGCTAGTCAGTGCTTCCTTATAGAAAGTAGTTTGCAAATTGTGCACAATTGGCAATATAAAAACTTGTCTAGGAACAGAGTAGAGCGTGCAGAATAAAAGAAAATGGCAAGTGCTTTGCTTAGAAAAGATATCGCAGGAACAAGTCGGGAGCATTTTTTGCCATTTACATTTCTTTGGAAAAGCCACTCTAACATGTATTATATTTAATCTAAATAAAACAAGTAAAGAATATAATGAGTAGTTCGGGAACCAAGTTAGATACGGTTCTATCAAAGTCGAAGTTGAAATATGAACAGAAGAATCAAATGTTTTCAATTTTACTAATTTTACTGCCCCTTGATATCTGAGGTTCGCGGCGTACTAATATATTGTGTTTTAACCAGTTCCTTAGCATTAATAGGCAGAGACTCTGGGTTAGTTAACATATTCCCCAGGCCTAAGTTCCAAAAAGAATTATGCACAAAAGTGAGCCACGGAAGTTTGTTATGGTTAGCTGATGAATACAATCGATTAAGCAGTCTTGTAACAGGCTAGCCGCTGGGTTTGACCAAACTTTTAACCATAACAGGAATGGAGCAACGCCAATCAAATCCTCAATGTGCCGTACTCCCAACTCCTTGTGAAAGATGATATTTGCAACGTTCTTAGATACCAAAAGCAGCCTGTGCAAAAATTTGTTCTCGGTGCGTTGTAAAAGGACTGAATTGGTGTAACCCCAAAACCCGTTGCATAGGTAGCTGCAGAAACACATTTGGACTTATAGAGCATGATGATCTGATGGACTGGTCTATACCCTAGTTTACGAGCAAAGCGAAAAATCGCTTCCATGTTTCTCTCCATTTGTTGGGTCTTAAAAATAAAATGAGGGTTCCATGACAAGGAAGAGCTTAAAAATAATCCTAAATAACAAAAGTCTTTCTTTCACCTTAGTTAAAATATTTCCGCCCATAGTAAAACATTTAGGGGCATATTTATACTCCGTCTGCACTGAATGTGCGTCAACAATTTTTACGCACATTCAGTGCAAAACTTGCCCCATATTTAAAATTTGACTCCCGAAACCGCGGAAGCCAAAATCCCACTGTGTGTGTCATTTTCTGGATGCGGGAAACCATCTTGCATTAATCATATGCAAGGTAGGATTTGCGTCCAAAAAATGACCGGGAGTCGGAAAATGACACACAGCCTGATTTGCATAAAAAATTAACGCCTGGGTCAGGGCAGGCGTTAAAATGGGGCAAACACACCTGTATTTAATAAGGACACACAGAAGCAACAGCAGAGTAGCAAAAGGGAGACATGGAGGTGCTTCTCATCCAGCGTGCACGCAGACGCAGAGCCCAGCAACAACAACAGCAGCTACCACAACACCAGCAGGGACCCCAAAGGCAGGGCAGAAGGCAGGAGAGGATATTCTGCACCAGGACAACCCTTCATGGCCTCAGGGAACATGACATCATCCAGAGGTACAGGTTGAATTGGCAGCCCAATTAGCAGCTGCTGTGCAACATAGAGCCACAGTTGGCACCCACCTTGCTGACACTCCGCACCATCCGAACAGAAACCAAGCTGCTAGCTGTACTTCACATGTTATCAAGTGGCTCCTTTCAAAGCACTGGCGCCCTGGTTGCCGGAATATCACAGCCATCATTCTTTGCCTTCTTGCCCAAAGTACTGGATGCCATCATTGGACTCACACCCCGCCACATCTGCTTCCCAAACACACTGCAGAAGCAGCAGGAGACAAAACAGGGGTTTTACCTCATTAATGGATTCCCACACGTCCTTGGTGCCATTGACTGCACACATGTACGCCTTGTGCCACCTGCTGCAACTGGACACCTCTACCGCAATAGGAAGCATACACATTCCATCAATGTGCAGGCCATTGTCTCATTCATCTTCCGTCAATGTACCATCAATCAACACTTCCAAGATGGACGATACGGCAATGGACTACTTGTTGGTAAGTACAGAAACCTACTTATATACACACAGCACAGCAACCCTCTAGGACACACAACACATACACCACAACAGCAACATGTGGACAGGAACACACTGAGGTTGTGACATCGCTAGCCGTGTTTGATAGGCCTACAGTGAACCTGTCACACATCTGAAATCAGTGTACAGTCAAATGTTAAGACGTCAATGATCACAACGTATTGAGAGGTTTGGCTATTTGTCACCTTGCAAAATGTAAGCATCTCACTGACGTTTAAATTAATCCATTGCATACGTCTAAAGGTATGGGATGTCTAGGGTACATAGATGCTAACGTGTTACCACCACTGTCAATTTGAATCTGTATATGAAACCATCATCTCACCCCCAGTGAAGACACAGGGACACCTGTATCACAAGTCGCAATGCTAGGGAGTGCACACTGTACTGCAAATACCCAAACATACTGCTGACAACCGGCCAGCAGGCAAAACACTTGTTCAGCCAAGAAAACAACCCAATGCAGATGGTACATCCTAGAAGCCTAGGAAGCAACACAATAACACAAAAGAGTCACAGACAACACAAGACAACTACTGCCATGCAAGGTGATATTAATGGGGCAAGCTACATCAACATGATCCCAATCATTTTCTTTTTCAGCTGATCAGGGGTATGGGACCCAGCAATGGATTATGACACCATTTGGCAACCCAAGCACTGCAGAAGAGCGTGCCGAAAATGTGGCACATAGGAGGACACGCTCCATAGTGGAGAGGACCTTCAGCATCCTTAAGTCGAGATTCAGGTGCCTCGACATCACTGGTGGCAGCCTCCTATACTCCCCAGAAATGGTATGTAAGATCATTTTAACATGTGCCATCCTGCACAACATTTGTATACGAAGGAACATTCCCCTATTAGAACCAGAGCCAGAAATGCCTGAAGAGGAGGAAGAGGAGGATGCTGGCCTGCAACATGAGGGGGAACAACAAAACACAGCTGCTGGATTGCGTAGGCACCAACATATTGTGAACAATTTCTTTTAAAACAACTCACCATCACCACTGTAGCAACATATGTAAAATAACACCGATAACAATCACCATATCATGGTCTGGGTAATCATTTTTGCTCACCTTTATCTCTAACTATCAGAATAACAGTGTAGCCTCATGGAGCATTGCTGATATACCGATCAGGACACAGATATTCCAAAGCAATTGTGATGGTTATTATTCAACAGTCACATACACACACACTGTAAAAGACATATATCCTGTACATTTCACCTTTGAAGGGCAATAACAGAGGACCACACCTAAGTCACACATACATGTTGGCAACATGGTTTATCGCAGCATATGGCACACAACTAACACACCATCACTCTATAAGGGAAAAAATGCCTCATACATGAGTCAGTGGATGTGCTATTGCATTGGTAACAGGAATTTATGACCAGACCCTTGACAGCAGTAAGTCGTACAGCACCTATCTTTGCAAGGACTATCTGTGACTAGAGCATCATATAAGAAGAATGTAGACAGCACAAGTGCCACATCTATGACAAGCATTGCGCACATGACATTCCATGTACATGTCAGCCCTTTAACTAACTCCTGACACACCCATGCTCCTGGTCTAATCCCACCTGTCTGAAGAGGTCTCTGGAATGGTAATATGTGTCCCCAGATATTCACACACAGACTAACAATAGTAATCCAGTGTCCTACACCCTTTCCTATGGAATGTCATTGTCATAGTACATCTGACTGCATGGACGTCAGGTCAATTTATACACAGGCTTGTAGTTTGTAAGCCCTGTTATCACCTATAGACTGCTTCCCATGTGAAAGGTACTGTTGGCCATTTGAACTGGAATCTCACCTACAGGACTTGTGATAAACTGATGCAGCACACACCTGTGATCACCTCCATGCAGACCACCCATTTGAACATGCACTGCCGCTGCAGATGCTTGGAACAGCATAGAAGTTGCCATTTTGTCAAATACACTGTTATGCATTGCTGGAAATTAAGCCGTGTAACACAGCCCTTGGGTTTATGTGTCACCTTCCAAAACACAGGACAAACACAGTTTCCCATGTCAACTGTCTTGTTCTTCCTCCAACCAGTGTAAGTCAGACCAATGAGTATGTACCTTGTGAAATTGCTGGATCCGGATTGACCCTGCATCCTGTCAGCCTGACTGGCACCTGTCTGTGCGTTACCCTAAAGGTTCCTTGTGGCTACAGATGTACCACACTTGCTTTACCAAACCTCACATTCCTCAGGGGGTATTTTGTCAGGTGCTTCCTCAAAGCATAGCCAAATACATTCCATAGCATCAGCTGTTTTTTAATTGTACCATAATTGTAAAATTGTTTTGGAATACCAAAATCATGGCCTATCCCTTGTCTGGGTCTCATGTATGCATGAACGACAAAGTGTGACAGTGTACCAGGGCCGTATGCAGGGATTGGGTATGGTGCCTCCAGCAGAATGAGCAACCTCTGATAATGTGCATGAAAAGTCCACACATGTCAGGACCCTGACAGTTCACACGCTGATTCACATTGCTCACAACATATTGATGGGCTGCGCGTGCTGAATAGCTGCAAGATTAATCAACACAGAGGCTATGATGTTCCCAGATGCAGTGGGAACTTTACAGGCCAACCTGTGTACAAATGTTGTAATGACACCTGCCGGAACATGACTCCTGAGAAATGATCTCATTCAGCAGACCAAGGTTGCCCTGTTGACAGTCTCATAGCACATCTTCAGTGACAGGGTGGGACCATCCCCATGTAGGATCTCATGTCCTCATTGACTTTACTTCCACTGATCTCCGAAGGATACTCAGTAGATACAGGAATAGCCGCCACTCACTCATGATGAGACCTGGATGTAATTGTGACAACATAGTCCCCAAAAAATATATAGTATTTACATTGGACCACACGCATGAACCAGACACCTCTGTGCAATTGATCACTGGAAATATGGGGCCATGTGCTGCCTCGTCTGCTGGTCCACCACTGCCACTGGCGAGTTGTGGATCAGTCATATGACCACAACTGTGGGGTGATATTACAGTTGTGGGTCACCTTTGGCTGTCTGTGCCAATAACATGGTACCCACTTAGTCTCTACATGTGTCTGACCTACGGTGGGTTCACCAACAAGTGCCTAGGAAGCAGTTTCTAAATTTCCAGGACATGGGATGGGCAACTTTTGGACCATTGACATGAACAAGCGTCTGCCATCTATCCGGTGCATGCTTTGTCATTTGTGGTGTCTACGTTACCCAAAATCTTGGAAGTGCACGCAACAGATGTTGCTACATGTATGACTAACACATGTCCTCTCTCATTTCCACACTGACTTGCATCTAAGGTTTGGACACATTGACTTCACATTCATACAAGCATATTTTCAATAATGCATCTTGTGATGCACACACACTGGGTCAACAACTACATTAGTAGCCAATGCACACACATTGAGCCATAGGCATTGAGGTATTGTACTTATGTGCGTCACCTTGCTATCCTCTCCTGACACCAAACATGCCCAATTTGTGCAATACATATATGTAGCCACACATATGGCCATCTAGTGCGGCAGCCAAGAGTGAAAATCCTTTTAAGGAAGTAGCGGAATAGGTCCGCAGCAGTATGATGTCTCCCATGTACCCATACACCGTCAAGACCAAAGTGGGTGCAATAAGCCTATCTCAGTTGTGTTACAAATGTTACATAACATTAAAATTGTAAAATGACCCAAACCCAGTTAATGCCCTGAAATTTTGAAGCATACGTGTCAAAAAATGACGCACAAGTGTAAAAAAATGACACTTATGCCCGAAAAATGACACATGATGCCCTGAAAACACCATTGACTCTTCCAGGCTGTACCTCAGAAAATTGGTTAAGTGTTAGCCTATTTCCAAATATATGGATGCGGGCTCATTTTTACTCCTGTGCGTCTAAAAAAATGACACCCAGACTGTATGCGTCAACATTTTTGGACGCATAACGATACAGCGGCCATTTTATGCAGGAAGTGAAGTAATAGGATATCCTGTTTACAGATTATGTACAGTGGGTTTACTATCACTTTCACTTTGCAGTCTGTGATTCTTCTAAACTGTGTGGCTGTGTTCAGAGTTTTGTCTAGTCAAATTGTGCTTTTGTCTACTGTGTGGTCCATTACTTGTCAGTTTGTGAATAAAATATTGTTGTTGTATCCTGTCTGAGTGTTTATTGTGTACTATTGTCCAGTATTGTATTGTCTTTGTTGTTTTTGGGAGTCTGTTGTGGGTAGTGCTAGTTTGGGGATAGTTGGGCTTTTTTAGTTGGTTAGTTTGCGTTTTTCTTATTTTACTTTCCACCTATTCTCCTTTGTTCTCCTTTATCCACTATTCCCCTTTGTTTGTGCTAAGATGTTGGGTAGGCCACATCTTGGCAAGATGGGTGGGGAGGATCTTGGGGGGGTTCATATGGCTGGTGTGCCATTTCCTCCCCCTTATGATTGAGGCAGGTGGGTGGGTGATACAGGGGTATCACCCCGAGGCACTGAGGATCCGGTGGGGAAAGGTTCTGCATGACTTGCAACGTGCATATCGGAGCCAAAGGAATGACCACCAGCTGAAGCACCGCTGGGCTGACCTCATCTCCAGGGAGCAAGATCTGCTGGATCACCTGGGAATTGTGATTGGTGGCCCTGTTGGTGAGTAAAAATCATGTAAATGTACACGATTAAATGCTGTGCGGGGTCGCGCTTTGCTTCACACAAGGAAGGACTGCTGCTTCGGATCTTGGGGACGGGGCCAAGTCCCCTTTAAATCCACACAGCGAGCCCGCTTTGCGGGTCGCGCTTTCGCTTCACACAAGGAAGGACTGCTGCTTCGGATCTTGGGGGCGGGGCCAAGTCCCCTTTAAATCCACACAGCGCAACTGCTTCGCGGGACGCGCCCGGGCCAAGGGCGGGCCCGTCCTTTGCCTGTCAGTGCCTGGAAGAGGCTGGGCCACATCCCTTGGTTTTTTATTACTTTGCCGTGTTTTTCAGGAGTGCGGAGCGAGCTTTCCCTCTTTCTCTTATTTCTTTTTTTAGCATGGGGAAGCGCAAGGCGCGTACCAGTCCTGACCCTGCAGTAGTCATGTCTAAAACCTCAAAACGTAATAGAGGAACGCAAATCCACCCAAATTGCGTCTCTAGAGAAATCGACAACTTAATTGAGGAAGTGGAATCTATTCTTAAGGAAAAGGAGGGCAACGCCTGCAAGAGACTGAAACCTGGAACCCTACTTCAGTTTTTAACAATAGGTCCTAACATCTCCACCGATGCTCAGCCTCCGAGAATTTCTGCCCAAGTTCCTGCCTCTTCTAGGCAGTCATGTTTGCTTAGTTCTTTATCTCCACCTGGTTTAGTTGACAGTTCGGATGCTACTCGTCTTGATCCCATTCTTAGTGTCATTCCTTGTGCTAATCGGTTTTCCATTTTGGACCACTCTGATTTGGCGGGTGATAAACAATCTTCGATTCCTCCACCTCTCAATACTTTCTGGGATCCTCCAGGAGAAGATGTTTTAACAATAGTCTCCAGTTTAAAACGAGAAGTTGGGGAGCTGAAGGGTCTACTGTTTGAGGTCCTCAAACTCCTCAAAAAATCTGATTCATCCTCTCAGCGTACTTTGATTCCAGCGCCAGCACAATCTTCCTGTCCACTGGTTCCGGTTGTATTGCCAGTTATTCCTCCATCGTTTGGGGATTTCAACAAGGGCCCCTCCAATAAGCCATCTCATGGGAAACATTTGGCCACATTGTCAGCACACTTGACTTCTTCTTTCCCTAATTCCGACCAAATCGTGGCCCATCCTACTCATGTGTCTAATCTAAACTGTATTTACTTGTGTAATGTCCCTCCTCTCACATCCCATATCAGGGAAGATACTTCCTCTCTTATTAACAAGGTGTCAAATTGGATTCGCCACACCAGGGTATGTGCCTCTATTATCCATTCTGATATTGTTTCTGCTTCCCGTGTGCGTAGCTGTACCGGTGGGCGGGACACCATCAAAATTAACCTTGTCAATCCTGAGCTAGTCATGGGGCTTTTGCAGATGGAAGCCCGCAACATGTTAAGAACCGACCTGGATATATATTTCAGAGAATGTCTGCCTGTCGTGGGCCATAAGATCCTGCCCGTTCATCCTCTTAGGGCCAAGAAAAATCCTTGTAATGTTACAGTTTCTGCTGCTTTTTCTGGTTTGTTGTCTTTCCCTGTTGATGGGGCTGCTTTGGTTTGCAACCCTAAAGGTGCTGATTCCAGAGACCCCGTTTTTTTAGGGGACACATCCGATGTGGATTGACTACACCCTCCTAATTCCTGTAAATTTAGCGTTCCTCATTTGTCACCTCAAAGACCTTTAATCAGCTTGGGCGGTCCCACTTTAAGTGCTTCACCCTGCATTCCTAAAGCAATCTCTGATCTAGCTCTGGATGTTGACTTTGGCACGCCCACTTGTAGCATTCCATCTGCTTCAGGGAACTTATTGTCCTGGAACGTGGCAGGCATCAAGAGTAAACTGTTTGACTCTGAGTGGGGGGCTTATGTTGAATCTTATTCCATCTGCATGTTTCAGGAAACCTGGGCAACGGATTGTGTGTATAGACAAGGTTATTGTTCGTTTACTAAAAAAGATATTCAATCTCCTAGGGGAAGGGCGGTCGGGGGCCTATGTACTTGGGTCAAGCTGTCTATGATGGGTAGGGTAAAGGAAATTGCTGTTGACTCCTGTGACATTTTAGCCATAGCAATACAGCCAAACTCTGGTACTCCTGTGTTATGCATTAATATCTATAACAGACCAGGCCCTTCTAATCAACAGTCTGACACTATCCACCTGCTGCATAATTTTTTATCTGAACTTCATTCTAAATATCGTGTCATCATCGCAGGCGACCTTAATGTCCAAATTGAACTTGGCTCAGCCTTTGTCGAGTCCACTCAGGCTGAAGATGAAGTGTGGAATGTCCCCCTGCTTCCAATTCAATTTATGCCACTTATTTCCTCTCCTAGGGCGGCACAGATAATAGACCTTGCACTCACATACGGCCTTCGTTTTGGAAATGGCCGATTTCCAAACGATAACCCTGCTAGGCCCACCTTTTTCAGAGGATACTATAGCAGTTTTTTGGATTACGTTATTTTACATCTACGAGTTTGGCATTTTATAATGAATGTAGAGGTGGGTCTTCCCTGTACTAGTGACCATGCCCCTCTACAAATTGCATATAATACAGCTCTAGTTTCAGTGCATGATCTGCCTACTGTTTCAGTTGATTCCAATGATCTGTTGGAATTGTCCACAAATAGGCGTGTGGTAAAGTGGCCCTCGTTTTTTAAATCTAATCTGCTTAACAATAAGCCTGTGCTATGGTGTCTTGTCACCAGCTCTTTGAGGACTCCATTGTATTATCTTCCTCAGAAATTATGTCTTCCCATGCAGCGTTTTTTGCGGAACTCAAGGAGCTTTTCACTAAATCTTCTAAAACCCAATTGAAATCCTCTGCACCTAAGTGCAAATGGTTTGACAAAAAGTGCCGGGTGGCCAAGTTTCTACTATCTAAAGCCTTAAAGTCAAAGAACCGGGATGCCATTATACATGCGAGAAGAAACTATGGGGGTCATTCCGACCCCGGCGGTCAAGGACCGCCGGGGCCGGGGATGCGGGAGCACCGCCAACAGGCTGGCGGTGCCCCGCAGGGCATTCTGACCGCGGCGGTTCGGCCGCGGTCAGACCAGGAAAACCGGCGGTCTCCCGCCGGTTTTCCGCTGCCCTGGGAATCCCCCATGGCGGCGCAGCTTGCTGCGCCACCATGGGGGATTCCGACCCCCTCACCGCCATCCTGTTCCTGGCGGTTCCGACCGCCAGGAACAGGATGGCGGTGAGGGGTGTCGTGGGGCCCCTGGGGGCCCCTGCAGTGCCCATGCCAATGGCATGGGCACTGCAAGGGCCCCCGTAAGAGGGCCCCACTTTGAATTCCAGTGTCTGCTTTGCAGACACTGGAATTCGCGACGGGTGCCACTGCACCCGTCGCACATCCTCCACTCCGCCGGCTCCATTCGGAGCCGGCTTCCTCGTGGGGAGGGGTTTCCCGCTGGGCTGGCGGGCGGCCTTCTGGCGGTCGCCCGCCAGCCCAGCGGGAAAGCCAGAATGGCCTCCGCGGTCTTTCGACCGCGGAGCGGCCATATGGCGGCTCCCTCCAGGCGGGCGGCTCCCGCCGCCCGCCGGGGTCAGAATGACCCCCTATGTGTCTACTCGCAAGTTATCGGAACTCAAATAAGAGGAACATTTATGGGAGTGTCTGGCTGAGGCGGCTTAGTGCTCACGATGTCAAACTCTTTTGGACTTTGGTTTCGCGTAGTGATCCTGCCCTGTCATCTACTCCTGAATGTCATATCGATTTAGAAACTTGGTTCTCCTATTTTGGGGAATTGTATGGCTCTCGGTCGGATTCTGATGATACTTTCACAGATTTTGCACTGTGCCAGCCTGAAGCGCCGCCCTTTAATTTAAAAGAAACAGAGATGGCAATTTGCGCTCAAAGATCTGGTAGGGCCTCTGGCCCAGATGGTATTCCTTCGGATCTGTACAAATCAGATCTGTCTGTATGGACCCGGTACATTAATAGGGTATCAAATACTGCCATGGCAACTCGATCCTATCCGGTCTCGTGGAAGATGGCAATTATTGTCCCCGTTCATAAAAAAGGAGACAAGAGCTTCCCAGGGAACTATAGACCTATTAGCCTATTAGATAACTTGCAGAAAATATTCTCGTTCCAGTTGTTATCTAGATTAAAACACTGGATAAAGAAAAACCAGGTCTTAAGTCATCTCCAGGCGGGATTTAGGGACAAGGTGAGTACCATCGATCAGATCTTCCGATTCACCGCCATCAAGTGGAAGATCGTAGATGTAGACAAAGGCCACTTATTTGTGGCCTTTGTTGATTTGAAATCTGCGTTTGACCTTGTCCCGCGCGCCAAGCTCTGGGAGGTCCTCAGTACTCCTGGTGTTCTGGGTTCTATGATTAATATTATCAAGGATCTTTATTCTGACAACTGTGCCAAAGTTCGCTGGGGTGTGACTAGCGATCTGACTCCAACTTTTCCAACAGCACGTGGTGTGAGGCAGGGGTGCGTTCTGGCACCCACCCTGTTCCTTTTGTTTATTAATGCTTGTTTGCCATACCTTTCAGATTGCCAAAGTGATGCCCTTAGCTTGGGCGGGCAGAAGCTCCCTTGTCTTCTGTTTGCGGATGATACTCTGCTACTTTCGCGTACTGCTACAGGCCTTTCTAGACTGCTCTCCAGATTCATGGAGTTCTGTATCGACCATGGGTTGTCAATCAATTCAGCAAAAACAAAATATATGGTCTTTGGGGACATCAGGCACAAAATGAAGAGGCCTGTAGATTTAGAAGGTGTTCCCTTGGAAAGAGTAGGCACCTTTGATTATTTAGGCATTAAAGTGGAAGATTCACACCTCTGGCATGCTCATCGCCAAAAATCTTTATTGTGCCTGAAGCAAAGGGCGGGCGGCATTGCTAGATTTGCCTCTAGATCCCCCAAATTTGCAATGTCCCCTGCCCTCGAAATATACAAATCTCAAGCTAGGGGGGGCGCCCTATATGGCGCCGAACTTTGGGGCCACTGCAATTTGGCGAATTTGGCAAGGGCAGAAAATCAGTTTCTAAAAATGCTGCTAAAGGTCCCCTCTAGCACTCCATCTCTGCCCATCCGAATGGACCTAAACCTTTTCTCAATTTCGCAGATTGCTGCTCTAAGGCCTCTGCTGTTTTGGATTCGGCTATGCACAGTAGGGGCCAGATGTAGCAAAGTGTTTGCGCCTCGCAAACGGCGAAAATCGCCGTTTGCGAGGTGCAAAAGCCACTTTGCTATTCAGAAATGCATTTTGCGAGTCGGCTCCGACTCGCAAAATGCATTTCCGACTCGCAAATAGGAAGGGGTGTTCCCTTCCTATTTGCGACTCGCAGTGGGATGCAATTCCATTTGCGACCGCGTACGCGGTCGCAAATGGACTCGCAGTTACCATCCACTTCAAGTGGATGGTAACCCACTCGCAAATTGGACTTTGTGAATGGACCCAAAAATATTTTTTCAGGGCAGGGAGTGGTCCAAAGGACCACTCCCTGCCCTGAAAAAATACCGAAACTAAAGGTTTCGGTTTTTTTTTTTAAGTGCAGCTCGTTTTCCTTTAAGGAAAACGGGCTACACTTAAAAAAAAAAAACTGCTTTATTTAAAGCAGTCACGAACACGGAGGTCTGCTGACTACAGCAGGCCTCCATGTTTGCGAGTGCCTATACTCGCAATGGGGCCGCAATTTGCGACCCACCTCATGAATATTGATGAGGTGGGTCATTGCGAGCCCATTGCGAGTCGCAGTAAGTGTCTGAGACACCGTACTGCATAGCAAATTGCGACTTGCAATTTGCGAGTCGGATGGACTCGCAAATTGCAAGTCGCAATTTTGCATTTTGCTACATCTGGCCCTAGATGCCTAATTCCTTTTCGTTGTGGGCTTCTTAATTTGGTGGGCCGTGATTCTTCTATCAAAATTAAATGGTGTGTTTTTGTTGAACGATCTTTCACTCAGCTCGGCTTAGGGTCCTATTGGCAGGATCCTATTTCTATTCCTAAAAATGCTGCACAGCTGCTAAAGGATGCTTTTTGGATAATGTCCAGACTGGCCAATTTGCCAGTTCTGTCCCGCTGTCTATGTCTGACAATTTCTTATCTGTTAAATGCCATTATGAATTTGAGCCTTTTTATGGACGCAGTGTTATCTCCATTTGCTCGTGCCCTTTTTATTAGGTTCAGAATTGGGTCTCTCCCTTTGTGTATAACGTATAAATGGTCCAGTTCCATCAATAGATCTAAATTCTGCCCGATGGGTTGTAAAAGTGAAGAGTCTGTTTCATATGTTTTTTTCCATTGTCATGCATATCACAAACAAAGAGCTCTTTGGCTCATCCCGCTTTGTAAACAAATAGGGGTCAGATCTTGTTTTCATGCTGAGAGAATTTTAAAATGTGATTCATCCGTCCAGATAGTTTTATCAGTGGCAAATTTTCTTGAATTAATCTGGCGGCTGAGATTAGTAATTCTAAGGAACAAGACTGGGGAGCCAATTCTTAGATTTATTTATGTATATTTAATGAATTGGATGCATGATTTTAGCCTCTATCTCGTAGGGTATAGATACTGGTTCACTATATTATTAACTATTTATTGATCTATGGAATCGTTTTTTTGTTGAGTGGTCTTTTTTATATTAAGAGGTGTTCATCCTGTTGCTCATTTTGCTTGACTTTTAAACTTTTTTTATTCTTTCTTAATTTCTTTACTGTGCTTTTATCTTTAGTGTCCTCTCGCTGTTAAAACATTTTTTTTGATGTGTATTGTACTTTTATGGTATGTTTTTACTTACCGAAATAAAGTTAAATGAAAAAATCCTCTGTAGTGACATCAGATGATTTGTACAATATCTGCCGGCTATGTTGTTGAGTGTGTGGGATGCTTTGGAAACATACAGGGTCATTGATGGACTATGTTAAGGACCACAATTGCTAGCTGTAAGGATGCAAGTGCTCTGCAAACTTACTGAATACTTTTGCTTCATGTAAGTTGGTGCCGCCTTTGTGTCAAACAGCAAATCAGGAGCCAATTATGTATATATAGGTCACATTTGCCTATGAGGTATAGATTTTCAAAATCATTACCGACCTTTGTTGACGCAACAGCTAGACTGACTTTCGAAACACTACATGATGCTGAAAATGAGTGCAGGCTTCACGTCAATTGATGATAGCAATGTAGCCCAAACATATGTCTCATGTGTGTCTGGTGAGTGTGTAAGGAAAGCGATCACGGAATTTCTATAAATGTTAGGGATTATTGTGGTCCTTCATCATTTCGGATACATGTCAGATCTGGATTTGGAGACATTGGGAAAAAGTGCAAGGTGCCCCAGCTAACATCTTACACTGGTATTTGGTGTTTGTTGTTCCACCTTTCGTTTAGGGATGGCTGGCCAAAGGTATGCACATGGGTTCATATCTCTATGGTTGGTGCAACTCATCATAGCTGGGCCACATCAAATGAAGAAACTGTAACAACATGAGGACTTGCAACTGTCCCTGCCCCTCTGTACATTGTACCTAGGTGTCATAAAGTTGTCATGGCCACAATGGCTGGTTGAATGGTAATGCACTCCTCAAGGAAACTGTCTTTGGATGTCTCTCTTGGATACACATGATGAGACAAATACACTCCATTATTATGTCTGCTCACTAATGAAGGAGCATGTTTGCCACCTCATGATAGTTGGGGCCACTGCATGTGTGCAGATATGTGTGCAA
This sequence comes from Pleurodeles waltl, assembly GCF_031143425.1. Taxonomy (NCBI): domain Eukaryota; kingdom Metazoa; phylum Chordata; class Amphibia; order Caudata; family Salamandridae; genus Pleurodeles; species Pleurodeles waltl. The sequence goes on from NC_090439.1 coordinate 399,579,599, forward strand.
ATTCACTGGAGACGCATGGTATGTACATGTAAGCCGTGCTATATCGGATGCAGTATCATCATGTCTGAGTGGATTTACTTACTTATGTAATCTTACACATAGTATTTGTCTTTGGAATTGTTGTACAGTGCACAGACATTGAGCACATTTCTCCCTTCCATGCCTTACAGGTGGACCCGCACCCTACACTGTGGGTGAGGTGGCTTCATTCGAGGACCTCGACAACTCCAGTAAGTGTTGAAATGTCTGTTATGTGTTGTGTTTGCTGGTGATGTGTGATGGACTCCTGTGTGTTGAACAAATAGCAGGATGTGATGCGCTGGCCTGTCATTTGTCTTGTTCCATGAGTGAGATTTCATTTTCTCACCATTTTAGAGTTGGCCAATGCTTATCCTATTGTCTTATTTAGGGATTCTAGGTCAGTCCTGTAAGCCCCGCAATGTGAATGGGGATGAGTCATGTGGATAACACTTGTATCAGCAAGAGTAGCACTGGACCTAATCTGTGATTTAGTCAGCCTGTCAGACCCACATTATCCCAGAATGGGGCTGCAAAATGCTTACAAACAGACTTCTACTTCCCTATTCACTAATGTACCGAATAAACTGTTGGTTGAACCTCCTAGCAGCATGTAGCTCCACATGTAGTGCTAAGAGTATGTGGCACTTGAATGTAATGGCCTAGGTGCTCATGCAAATCATGGCCAGGGGTGTTCCTGCATCTCTGTGTTAGTTGTAAGGCATGGCTTACTTTAAGTATATGATATGGACAAAGGTCTGCATTACCAGACATGTGTGGCGCTGGCATTGGTCAAGGGTTTGTTGTCTCCTATTTGTAGATACACCTTACCTGTGGTGTGTGTGTTGAGCCAAACACATGTCCTGCTTTCATAAGCTTCCTGGATGTCCATGTTGTTTGAAATTGTAAGTTGTTTCTCCACCCCCCCACCCTCAAACACAGGCATGGGTTTGTGAATAGTGTACCTAGGACTGATGATACAAGTTTGTTACACAGACATGTAAATCAGTGAATCTTTTGTCTGAACCTACTATACACACTCAGGTTTAGCACATGAGTACTATACTAGCAAGTCCATTTACAACTTGCAGATCATGTGGCTCTAGATTTCCATCCCATACAATGACATTTGTAGCCCTGGCATTGGCGGAGGATGTGCTGCATGATTGTTAGCTGACAACTGGCAGAACTATGATGCCAAAACATGCCAGTTGTTACCCATCTTGTAGGGTTTGGATGTGCTATGTGTCATACGACCTTTGTAGGCTGGCCTGCCATGTACTTCCTCAGGGACATTCAATGATCTGTATGATGATATGAGCTGTTACAAGTACAGTAGATGTATTGTTTGATTTACTTCTTGTGCCATTTCACACAATGCAGTTCCTAATGTATTTTTCTTAATTTGTCTTCACAGCTGCTAATATGACACCCATCCAGGTGCGTGAATTCCAGAGGCGGGCAATGCGGTACCAGCATATACTGCAGGTAGAGTCGGGGTACCGAAGAATGGCCCGCAGATACAGGAACGAACCGGCCTCCGGAGCCTGGAGGGCATTCCCACAAGGTGGCCCTTCTTTGCCCACCACAGCCACCACCACCACTACCACCAGGTGGCACCACCAACAGCTGTGACCGTTGTGGCAACAACATCAGGAAGTGCTCCAGGCCCTAGCACTGGACCACCTGCAGGGCAGCCCACTGACATTCACCCTACACGGCCCCACACTTCCTCAGCTGGCACACAGACCACCCCAGCTGCAGCTGTTGACCCTGCTGCTTTTGTGGACATGCAGCGCAAAATGGACCGTGTCCTCAGAAAAATGAGTCGCCTGCGGCAGGATGTTCGCCATATTAACCGGCGGGTGCGGTCCATTAAGCGGACCCTCCGGAGGGCCAATCTCTAGACATTTTGATGGACATGATTCCCTACACTCCCTCCTCTTTCCTTATTCTTATACTTTGTGGGTTTAGGGGGCTTAGTGTTAGGTTAGTATAGGCTGTTAGTTTAGTTAGTGTTAGTGGGTGGGGGGTCCTGATTTTTCAAATGTTTCTTTTTGAGTGTGTGGGTGGGGGGCTATGTTGGGGTTCTTGTGTGTTTTGAATTTTTTTTTAATAAAATAAACAAATTACAAAAAAATATATATTTGTTTAGTATAGGATAGTATGTGTTTAGGTTAGTATTTGTTGTCCTCCATGTGTCCCGTCTCATAAGGGGGGTTGATGTGTAGAAGGTTTTGTTACATGTGATAAGTAAGTTAAGCTTAGGTTAGTTAGGGACAGTTGTGGGTAATGAGTAGTTAGGGTAGATTAGGGTAGGTATGGCTTTTCCCCGAGTTTTCTCTTCTGTTTTTAACATTTAATAAATATGTAGTAAACCCTTTACAGCATGTATAAATGCTTGTAAATCAGGGCCTTGGCATGAGTGTACATGATTTCTTTGTATTATATTTGTGTCCTATGCTACATACAAATCCCAACTGAGCTGTAACATTGGCAGCTACCCCAAAGCTGCCTTGCAAAGATTTGACCATTCATTGCAACCACCAATCACAGTTACTATGGATCCCAAAGTGTTTATTTCAATAAGTATGTTTTCAATGTCACATACTGGGCTTCCAGATTTGGTATTGGGGACACTGCGTTATGTCTGACTGCAGTGTGATGTTCAAGAAACCCTTATTAGCTGAGTGGTAGTAAGCACTCTTGTAGTATCGTGTTCATGACTCACACAGATCATTTGTGACACTGTACAGCATGATTACTTATTTGGATGTAAACTCAGACACCTTCATTTATGCAGTTTGTTGACTGTTTGCTTAGATTTGTGGGCAATGTTATATGTGTTAGTATTGCATGGTGGCAACATTTTGCAGGCACTATTTAATGGCTTGGAAATCCCTTGAGGAAGCATTATTCTTTCCAACACAGCATTATGGTGTATGGTTTCTCTTTTCATCAGATATTACCCTCAGGAAGGGCAGGGTATGGTGCAATCCAGGCCACTGTGCATAGTTAGCGAACTACATTATTTCAGGACAGTTGTATTGACAAGCTATGTAATTTGACAGGAGGCAAAATTCAGCGATCTACTGCATGGTTGATGTGTCACATTACACAGAGACAAAGTGGTTGTGTAAGTGCTATTTATTGAAAAGTACTGTAGTGTTATATGTACATTGTCCATGATTGTGAGTCCATTATAGTGACATCTTCCATTGTGATCCTACACAAGTGCTAAAGGAAAATGTATTTGACATACTTGGGTGATGTGTCAGGCAGTGCAGAGGGACAGGATTTGCCAATGAGTAAGTGAGAGACAATCACTGGGCAGGCTGACAAGATATACAGTGGTTTGCAGAACAGTGATTGAGTACAGTTGTTGCAAGACTGGTATGTTACAAAGCGCAGGACCTTGGTAATAGGTGGCCATGTGGCAGGGACTAGTGCTTCCGGGTACTTTTACTTGTGAAGGTGATCTGTTCCAGGTCTTCTTCTTCTGATGTGTGTGTTGCCTCCTCTGTCCTTGGTGGTGGTGGTTGTGAAGGGGCAACACACACCTCAGTGTTTGAAGATGTGGAGTCAGACATCCCGATCGCTGCTACCTGTGAAGGTCTTAAGGGCAGTACTGCTGCAAGGAGGATCTGCTGATTCTTGAGAATAGCAGCCACATCACGATGGTAGGCAGCCAGGTCGGCCCTGAGGGGGTCATGATTGCATTCGTGCATGCAGTGGAATGTTTGGGGTGCGAGGTGTTGTGGCAACTCCCTTACTGCAGTGGTAAATTCCTTTACAGTTTGCTGTAGTCCTTGCAGGATGGATGTTAGCGTCTCCATGGCTCCTGCCTGATCTGCAGATGACATCATGCACGAATGCACCCCCTCTAGGCTGGCTGCCATATTTTGCATCCCCACCCGCACCTCCTTGGCCAGCTCCCGCTGTACTCTGACTACAGTTATCTCAAAGCTGCTGCCTGTGTCATCAGAGTCTTCAGCTGTATTGGAGCTGGCAGGTCTTAAAATTGGGGTTGTGTGTGGGTCCTCTGTGATGGCTGCTTGTTCTGTGCTCCTCCTTGTGACAGAAGGTGGGGTCTGGAGGGTTCCAAGGACATCTTGGAGGGTCTGGTGGCTGATGTTTGTCAGCTCGTCATCCATATCATCAGGGTATTCCTGGACAGGCATATCCGCAGGAGATCCATCGTCCTCTGCACTGAAATAGGGTACAATTAGTGTATCTGTGTTGTGGCATTGGTGATGTGACATGCCTGCCTTGTGATTATTTCACATTGTGACCTTGTTTCCTGTTCATTGCTCCAGTCTTTCAGATGGGCATTCTCCCAGGCCTATGCCCCACCTGCACGTCACATGTATTGTGGTAAGTTACCAGACTTTTCGGCACCATCTCCTCTAGGTGTTGGTTTAGGCCAAATAGTGATTTGCCACCTTCTTGTCCTACTCAACCCTCTGTCTTCATCCATTCTCATGGTGAGACCTTTCACTGGCTGTGGGAGCTTTAATGGCACTAGCAGCACACTTAGCAATCTGGACCTGCCCCAGTCTCTGATCTTTCACATCCACTTATATGTAGGTGAAATGTTGCGTATCCTATGCATAGCATTGTTATGGCATGATATGGATGTTGGCACTGGTAATGTGTATAGCTGATGTTGGGGAATGTGTGGACATTGGATTGCCCTGATAGTCGTAGCAGTGTCCTATTACCTCCTCTGACTGTGCAGGTGTATTTCAGTGATCAGTTACATGTGTCCTCCCCCTCAATGCTGTTGCCTGAGCAGTATGGGGACGTTACTGCCATTGGCTACTTGACCAGCACACACAGCGGAGGTGGTAGTGGCAACTGTTGTCACTGTTACATTCCAGTTGTCGGTATGGCTAGAGGTTGTTAATTGGGCCCTAGTTAATGTAGGGGGTATAGTGGCTGACGTGTGACGGGATGTCAGTTTGACGTTGTGCCCTTCCCTCCTGGAGTGGCTTGACCTTTGCTCCATCGTTGGCATGGCATCATACCCCCATGGAACTGTTGTTGGTGTTGTGTATTGGTGTGCCCCAGCTTCTCTCTGTGCAGGCCATGCCCCCATGCCATACCCCTTTACCCATGCCACTCCATGTATATGATGACTTCCATGCATTTTGTGGTCGGTATCCCCCCCAGGTTGTAGTTGATATTAGTGCATTTTAATTCCCCATGCGACTTACCCTGCATGTGCGTTGTCTCCTGGTAGTCTGGGCTGTCCTGTCCTTGAATCCCTGTAATGATCTCCTCAGGGATGACGGCTGCGATAATCTCCTCCATGTGGTCCAGGGCCTCCTGGTGTGCTGGACTCCCACCTCCAGTCTACAGTGCTGCCTTCCTGTTCCTGGCCATCTTTTCCTTGGTTCTGCACTTGCAGTCATGCCAGCGTTTCTTGCACTCGATGACTGTTCTGCCACACTGTTAATCAATTTGTTGCCATATTGCCTACTGATTGGCAACTGTTGGACTTTTTTGCTTATGCAGGGTCATCCCCAATCTTTTTGCCTCCTGTCTCCTATTTTTTCTGACCTGTTGCTGTTGGCTTTTGTACTCTGAGCACTTTACCACTGATAATCAGTGCTAAAGTGCATATGCTCTCTGTGTAAAATTGTATGTAATTGGTTTATCCATGATTAGCATATTTGATTTACTAGTAAGTCCCTAGTAAAGTGCACTAGAGGTGCCAGGGCCTGAAAATCAAATGCTACTAGTGGGCCTGCAGCACTGGTTGTGCCACCCACATAAGTAGTTCTGTAATCATGTCTCAGACCTGCCATTGCAGTGTCTGTGTGTGCAGTTTTAACTGTAAATTCAACTTGGCAAGTGTACCCACTTGCCAGGCCTAAACCTTCCCTTTTCTTACATGTAAGGCACCCCTAAGGTAGGCCCTAGGTAGCCCCAAGGGCAGGGTGCAGTGTATGGATAAGGTACGACATATAGTAATGTGGTTTATATGTCCTGACAGTGAAATACTGCCAATTTCGTTTTTCACTGTTGCAAGGCCTGTCTCTCTCATAGGATAATATAGAGGCTACCTTTAAATATGATTAAAGTGTAGATTTCCCTAGAGAGTAGATGGACATGTGGAGTTTGGGGTCCCTGAACTCACAATTTAAAAATACATATTTTAGTAAAGTTGGTTTTGAGATTGTTTGTTTGAAAATGACACTTTTAGAAAGTGAGCATTTTCTTGCTTGAACCATTCTGTGACTCTGCCTTGTTTGTGGATTCCCTGTCTGGGGCAGTTTGACAGTTGGGTTGTTTTTCACCTCACACTAGACAGTGACACAAAGGGAGCTGGGGTGTAGCCTGCATTTCCTAATTAGCCATCTCTGCTAGGAGGGAGGGGTGGAGTGGTCACTCTCATCTGAAAGGACTGTGCCTGCCTCTGGCAATGCAGACTCCAACCCCCTGGTGTGTGTCTGAGGCCTTGCCTGGGCAAGGCAGGATTTCACAAGTAGGTGTGAGTCCCCTTTGAAGAAAGGTGACTTCAAAGACTAAAATGGGTATAAGAAGGGCACCCAAAACTACAGACTTTAGAAACACTTCTGGAACCAAGAGGGACCTCTGCCTGGAGAAGAGCTGATAGCTGAGGAAGAAGTGCTGCCCTGCCTGTGACTGTGCTTTGTGGAGCTTTCCTGCAGTGCTGCTTCTGCCAGAGTAAGAGGGCAAAGACTGGACTTTGTGTGCCTTCCATCTTGTGAAGAAATCTCCAAGGGTTTGATTTAGAGCTTGCCTCCTGTTGTTTGAAGTCTCAGGGTCAGCAAAGACTTCTCTCTGCCAGCACCTGGAGTCTCTGGAGAGACTCCTGCTCTGATAAGTGGTGCCCTATCCAGTCCCTGGGCCCTTGAAAGGAAAGCTGGTGGAAATCCAAAGAAATAAACTTCGGACGACTCCGGAGCAACGCCGCTGCTGAATCCGGTGACGCCGCCTGCACCCTACGCCGTGACCTTCGCTGTAACGCGACGCTCTTCACAGGCCCGATGCCGCTGCAACCCCGCTGAAGTCCGTGACTCCGTGGAAGTCGCCGCACCACGTCTTGACCGACGCCGCTCAAAGTGCACGGATTCAACGTTTTGCACAGACGCCGCAATCCCCGACTTCGCGCATCGGCTTGTTTTCACTCTTCACCAAGGGTACTGTACTTGGGGGTCTACACGACTCTGTGTCCGGCACCGTTGGTGTCGGCTTGTTGGGAACGACTCCGTCACGACGCCGTGTTAACATCTCATCAAAGCATTTTTGTTTCTAAGCGCTATTTTTGAGTTTAATCTCTAAAAATTCATAACTGAACTTGTGTATGTTGGATTTTTGTCGTTTTGGTCTTGTTTTGTTTAGATAAATATTTCCTATTTTTCTAAACTGGTGTTGTATCATTTTGTAGTGTTTTTCATTAAGTTACTGTGTGTGTTGGTACAAATACTTTACACCTAGCACTCTGAGGTCAAGCCTACTGCTCTGCCAAGCTACCAAGGGGGTAAGCAGGGGTTAGCTGAGGGTGATTCTCTTTTACCTTGACTAGAGTGAGGGTCCTTGCTTGAACAGGGGGTAACCTGACTGTCAACCAAAGACCCCATTTCTAACAGCAACTTTGAGGTGACAAACTGTTGGTGCTGGTGTTCTGTCACCTCTTTAACCAGAATTTCCTGCTCCTCTGCACTGAAGCGACACTTTCTTTTCTTCTTCAAACTGTCCTGGTTCTTGTGTGGGTTCTCCTGGCTGGTTCCTGGTCTGTTGTCATCTTCCTGGGGTCTGTACAGGAATCTGGGATCCATTTTGGCTCTCCTCTGCTGAAATGGCTGTGTTTGGGGTGAATTTTGACTCTATTGGGTCAAAATACGCTGCATATCCGGTTGGTGGTGTCATAAATCGCCCCACAGTCATTTCCGGTGCATTAACGTCGTTTCGCTTTCCGACTTGACGCTGCGGTGTGTGTAAAAAAAAAAAGACTTACACCTGTGGTTTGCGCTGCCGGGCGTCAAAGTATAAATATGACGCCTGCACGGCGCACCGAAATGTTGTCAGCCGGTGGTAATATTTTTGACGCAAAACTGCGCCGGCACCGTTTGCATCAAAAAGTATAAATATGGGCCTTAGTTCGTGTGTTTTGAGGGCCACATGTCATAACATGCGACTTTGTAAAATTAACTTTCAAATCAAGCTCCTGCATAAAGGTTAAAAAAATCCAATAAGTTCTGAAGGCCGTTTGCTGTACGAGCAATTAAAACAGCATTATCGGCATACAGTAAAACCGGAAGTTGTCTAGAACGCATCCTGGGGAAATCCTTCCCATTTTTTACTAGAAATCTGTAAAGGCCATTAGTATATAGCAAAAATAAAAAAGGTGCTAGGATACAACCCTGTCTAACTCCTCACATGGATGGGAAGGAAGAGGACCTCTCGCCATGCTGCCCATATTGGACTGAAATAGTGAGATCAGTGTATAGACGTTTAATCAACTCAAGCAGATCCTGGTCAACCCCCATTTCATCCATAAATTGCCACAGCTTCTCTCTGTTCACCAAGTTTAACACACTGGACAGATCGATAAAAGCTGAGTGAATAGATCCTCTCCTGGCAATGACATATTTGCTGAGGATGAGGTGCAAATTTAGAGCCTGATCCACAGTGCCTAAACCAGGCCTAAAGCCTTATTGAATTGGGGAAATAAGTTTTATCTTTCCCTCCTAATCCTCAAGCCGAGTCAGGATGACGCTCCCCAAGATCTTGGCTGTAGAATCGATGAGGGAGATTGGTCTATAACAAGTTGGATCAAGCCCTTTTTAAAAATAGGGACAATTATTGCTGTTTGCCATGAAGAGGGGATATTACTTTTGGCTACACTAATCAGTACATTTGTTATTAACGTACCCCAGAGGTCAGGTATAGATTTAAATAAATCGACCGGAACCCCGTCCGGGCCAGGGGCTTTTCCTGATTTCAGTTGTTTGATAACTGTAATTACCTCATGTACCTCAAACAATAAATCATTTGTGTTCGAGTTTAGTGCTAACATATTCAAATTACAACAGTCCCCTTTTTCGTGTTGGGAGTCACTTTCGGGTTGGAATACCTGTGTGAAATGTTTCACCCAGACCTCTTCAGGTATCAGCCAGTCATCCTCTGTGTTATCACATTCTAGAAAGTAGGGGTGGTTAACTACTTTCCAGAATTGTGCAGGATCCTTCAATTCCGTGGCTGCCAGGAGTTCTTCCCATGCTCTGGTTCTAATTTCATTTCTTCTATTCTCCAGGGCTGTCTTATATCGGCCCCTTGAACGTCTGACTAATTCATGGCTGAATGGAATTGTTTTCATGGCTACTTTTAAATCTTTATGGGCAGATTTACAGGGAGAATTAAACCATCACTGAGGCTTGGGGCCCTGAGTAGGCCTGCTACATACTAGGGCCTCAGAAATAGCACAGCTTAAAAGTTCAAAATCAGCTACAAGATGTGCATAAATTGGTTGTGACGACAAACATTTATTAATAGAATCAAAATTATGCTAGATGATTTCCTTATGAAAGGTTTTAGGATCTACTCTTTCCTATTTCAAACGGAGACCAGAATTTTTGTTAAAAGCTGGTTTACCCCTACGTTCTATATTAGATGGAGCCAGCCTGTTGTTAAAAACTAAATTGATACACAAGAGATTATGGTCGCTAGCGCAGTGTGGTATTATCTTAAAATCCAGGATTGAATGGAAATCTGTAGAACTAATTAAAATAAAATCAATGATACTACCTTTAGAATTCCCCGTATAGGTGGGTATCTTTTGGATGTGTGTGGCAGCCTTCTCCCTTGCATAAGCAAGATCAGATTTATAGATAAGGGTATTTAGGGCTTCACCTTGATTTGAATGTATATAATGGGTAGATGTCTCTCTGCCCTCTATGAAGGGACCGCATACATGAGGAATTTCCTGGTTACGTAGCGGCACATTAAAATCTTCAACCCAGATCATAACTAGCTCACTGTCCTGAATCTTCCCAAAAGAATCGAGGAAGTCTGTTAACTCCTCTAAACTTCTGTTCAGGGAGTCACACAGAATATTGTTATAAAAATTTAGAAGCAAAATGCCCTTATTCCCCTCCATCAATAATTGGACCACCAAAAAGAATGCAGAGGGCCAAAACAAGGACGCCTCCATTTTAGGAAGTTGCAAAGAAACAAGAACCAAAAGCCCCTCACTTGCCCTACCCGTTGGGGAAGGGGTTGCTGGTTGGAATGCAGAAAAATACCCATCCAAATGGAAAGGGTCCGTAGACCAAGTCTCCTGAAAACAAATGACATCATAGGTGGATATAAATTCCAGCCACTCTGGGTTTTTAGGCTTTGACCGAACCCCCTCAATATTCCAGCTAATCAGAGTTAAAGGTTTATTAATGTTAGAGGTCCTACCCGCTAACTCCTTATTTGTAGCAACATGTACTATAAATTGAGGAGGAGTGTCTGTCTCATCGGGCCCTTTCGGTAATATAGGAGGCACATAACTATCACCCACCACTGCTCCATATGGGGCGCCTGTTGTAAGCCTATTCTTAACTGCCTGTCAATCATTCGCATCTAAAGAGGTCGAGTCCTGGAGGTGGCTAGGGATAAGGAAAACTTCCTGTGAAAGTATCATAGGCAGCCCCACGTTAGAATCACAATAAACCTTAATAGGGGGGGCAGATAAAACAGTTGGATCATAAAAGAAACTGAAAGGATGTATTTGAATGCCTCTTTTTTTCTTGACACAGCATAAGGAAGCCATCAACAAATATTTAACCAGGCACGGATTAGCAAAGTTAATCACAATACAATCACCTTCATACACCTTCTTTGATAGACCTACCCACTTTGCTCTGCATGTTATAAGTATCTTATTATTTAAATCATCTTGGTAACTAAGCTTTAGCCTCAGCCAATGAGCCCTTTTCCTCATTAGGTCCTAGGTGTCTTCCCTATATATAGGATCAAGCAGAGGCACATTAGCTAACATCAAAACATATGGCATACAATCTGGTGGGAGTTGCAAAGTCTCCTTTTGGACAATAGAAGAGATAGACTGAGGAACCGATACACATTTCAAAGGGGTTCCCATTCTGCCAGCCAAAGTAAGAATGGTCTTCGTGAGTAAAGTTTCATGGCTGGCTGTGGCGTGAGCCAAAGGTAGATCATGGCCAATTGGTAGATTAGTTTGTGGTGCTTCTTTATGTTCAGGCACGGCCTCCTGCGTGTGGTAATTATCCATTTTTGAAGAAAGTGTTTGGGTGATCGACTCAGTCATGGTGTTCTGGAGTTGTTCAAACTTTATAGTTATTAGAGTTACTAATCTCTCCTCCAAAGCTACAAAAAGAGATTTAAGCATGGAGTCTATTTTGGGTATGTGATTATCCTGAGTGACTCTCATTTCCCTGATGTCAGAGCCTAAATCATCTGATGGTAAACCTGGAGCTAATGGTGGATCAACCGGAGAGTCAAAACATGAATGAGTGTTTCCCTTTACCCTTGGGATCCGTTTTCAGGTCTTAGAATATTTGAAATGGCCTCCCTTTTTCTTTTTTTTGACGGTGGGGGGACCGCAGCAAAACGGTCCACAATAGCTTTGTCACATACATTAAAGGGCTGCGGGCCCGATGCACCATCTTCGGGTTGAGGTGAATCATGGTTAAGAGTGCTAATGGAAGGACCCTGAGACCCTTGGTTAGGCAGTATATGCACCAAGGGCTCAAGGGAAATTCTCTGGGTGAGTTTATGAGCAGCCCCAATCTTTTCTTCCACCTGCACAATTTCAGTTTCGATGGCCCCAATCACAGATGATAAATAACTGGTTATAGTTGGTTGAATATGCGGACCCTGGGTGCCATCTCCCCCTAGTATGGTACTTTTCCTTTTACCCAGTATATAAAAGGATTAGGAGGCCAATATTACTAATCTGAAAGACCAAACACAGGGGGATATGTATAGAAGGATATAGGAGGATCTATGTAGAGAAAAAGGGCTGCTGAAATGTCAGTCCTGATGTTAGTACTGTACTGCCTTAAAAGTGAGGCTTTCCTAAACATGAGCATGGGGCTAGGTTCTGTTCAAAACAGCTTACCACAATACTCCCCGAATTGCAATTGTCAGGAGGGTTGCCTGGTTTCTTCCGACCGCTGATGGGCTTCCGTAAGTGCTTAAAAGCGTGGAGCCTCCACAGAGTTCTGGAACCTGGAGTCCCTCGCGGCAATGTCCGATTCCCGTGGCGCGGGGTTCTGTAAGTGCTGATAATAAAGTGAAAACACAACACAAGAAAAATTATAAACCAACTTAGAAAAATATTTTACTAAATTATTTGACACCAAAATAGCAAAAATCCAATCAGTAGATCCACAGTTATGAATTTTTAGAGATTTTAGTGAAATAGCTACAAAAAGCACAAAGCACCAAAAATGGACATCTGGTCATGCTGCACTGGGCCAAAGTCACAAGTTCAGGCCAACCATGATGGAAAGCAAGTCAGCTATAGTCACCAGATTAGAGCTGCTGAAGTTTTACCTTCTCAAATCTATCCCAGAACCCAGTGGATGGGGCCATGAGATGCAGGGAAAGTGCTGCACAAGGCTGCCCAAGTAGGGGTAAGAGCAGGCCATGCAAAGGAGGATGGGCATTGCTGAAGCTTTGCATTGATAGTCTCTGTAAAAAGTCGATGCTGTGGCGGGAAGGGTCAGGCTGATGGAGCATTGCGTTGGATCACGGTGTGAGTGGTGGGGCCTCACTGTGAACGGGCCCGTTCACGGTTGCAACAAGCCCAAAAGCTTGAGCACAGTTCTCTGAGCCACACCAATGGTCTAGGGCCTGAGGGGCACCACTTGGGGGTCAGGAATGCATTTCAGCTGGGTCTAGGTGCAGGATGTTAGGGAGCTTTTTATGTAACAGAGGCTCAGATCTCAAGGCCAGCAGACTAGCAGACTAGCCCTTGGAGGGCTCTGGTAGCCCTGGGATCAAGATGAAGTTAAATGTCCAGTTCTTCTCCTCCAAACAAGAAGCAACAGGGCATAAAGGCAGCAATTCAGCAAGTGAGCAGCAGGTCATCAGTCCTGCAGAGTGGTAGTCCTTGTAGCAGCACAGCTGTCCTTCTTCCTGGCGGACTAGACAAAGGTCTAGATGCGAACTGAAGAGTGGGTCTGAAGGTCCTATTTTTATACCCTGGTGCCCTACCTCTGGAAGGTGGGAAAATCTTCTGGAAAGGTTTTTTGAAGTGCATGGAATTTTCTGACTCCACTGCCTTGGCTCCTTGTTAGTTGCAGTGACAATTTGGGGACTTAAGGCCCTTTACATGATGGCAAAGCACAGGCTATTCAGTTGCAAGTAAGGGTTGTGCTCAGTTCCGTCCCCCTCCTGATTGCAGATGGCCTATTGTGGTACACCTCATCCTTCTATTGTGTGACTGTCTGGACGGAATTCACAAAGTCTGCCAGCAACACCCAGTCATGTGACCCATGACAGGCTCCAGGCACAAAGGGCTATGAGCAGGAAGATGCCAACATTCCAAAAAAGGCATTTTCAAAATTGTAATGAAAAATCAGACTTTACTATTAAAGAGGGTTTATCATTACAGTTTGGTAAATACCAAACATTTTATGGACACCTGCTCCCAATTGGGAATTACAGAGTATGAAGGTAATAAGGAAGTGCCAATGTTATCCTATGGAGGGGTAGGCCTCACAGTAGTGAAAAACTAATTTAGGGGGTTTTCACTACCAGGACATATAAAACTTAAAAGTATATGTACAACCTTTCAATTACACAGCATTCTGCCCTGAGGGCCACCTGGGGCCTACTTTAGGAGTGCAGTGCAATAAGAAGGGGAGTTTAAGGCTCAGCAATGGGGTTTAATGCGAAGTAGATATGGCAGTTTAAAACTGCATTCAGGCTGCAATGGCAGGCATAGGACATGTTGTATGGTGCTACCTCAGTGGGTGGCACAATAGTTGCAGGCCCACTGTTGGCATATAACTTACAGGCCTTGAGTATATGGTATACCACTCTGCAAGGGACTTATAAGTAAATTAAGTATGCCAGTTAGGTGATTCCCAATAAAACCATGTTTACTGGAGAGAGCACAAACACTTTAGCAATGGTAAAGTGTGCAGCGTCTTAAGGCCAAAAAAAACACATTCGGCAAAAAGTGGAGGGTGAAAAGGCAAAGGGTTTGGGGTGACCCTGCAGAGAGGGTCAGGTTGCCCAGAGGGTGCCCATGACAAATGACCTGCCTCTTGCTTCACTAATGGCATTGTTGTCAGGGTGGTGACAGGCATGAATGTTTCTAAGTTCATTTTTGAAAACTAACATCAAAGCAGTGATCTAATCTGATGTACTAAAGTGAAACACATCTGCATGTTTTAAATTCAAATTTTTTAATTTTCAAGAGACAGCATCATATTTTTGCATATTCTTCCCACAATGTTTTAGAAATTAAGGTGTTCCTAAAAAATGTTGGTGCAGAACATCTTATTTGTAAATACATGCATGCCCCTGTAATAGCTTTCTGAGTGTTAGTTCTCAGTCAAGTAAACATCAGCTGAGTGTTTCTGTTTACCACGAGGGTTGTATGTAAAGTTCTGGAGGGCCTCATGGGGCCCCTGGGATGCATGTAAAGTACAGGAGGGCCACAAACGGACCCTGGCAAATTCCTTCAGTATCTCAGTTCTAGAAGGTACAGAAACAAAGCCTTTTACTTTGTATGAATACCTTAAATGGTAGAGAACATCAACAGTAACATATAGTTATCATGATACATTTGAATTACATTTGTCAAAACGAACAAAAATTGCTAGTCATGATTTTAAATTTGTGACATGTTATGGGCTCGTGTTGTTTGAGTTTGAGTTAGCACAACCTACTGACAAGGTTGGCGATACATCTGTATTAGAAAACAATATTTGCAATAAGAATTTTTTTATCACAAAATTTCTGGTTATACCCTAAACTCTCCAAATAACTGTTATCTTCCATGTGTCGCTGCCCAAATAAAGACTAACACCAATAATTAAATTATTTAAGGGGCCACAGAGGGCAATGTATTGGCTCTACTTTACAAAGTCTGCATCTGATGTGCAGCGTCTGCGATTGTCTTTCAATTGGAGGTCAACCAGCTATATTTCTATGTTTATAATTGTGCCACTATGTGTCACATCAACAAAGCCATTTGGGGTTGCAAACCCTGCTTTGTATAAAATCACCTGATTTGAAACTTCAGAATGGCTCTGTTAGCTATCAATGGGACCCACTTTTTTGAGTTTGTAAAGCCTTTTGCAATTGCAAAATGGACTTACCTACCTTTTCTGTTTGCAATTAAAAAGGGATGCAAAAGCGACTTTCCTTTCCAATTGCAAATCACAATGAGGTGTATCAATGGTTAGAACTGGAATGGCGGTTGCAAACCATTGATGAGTTGGCAAGCCTTCTCTTTCGGAATTGTAAGGTGTATTCAGAAGAACAAGGCAGTGTTCCAGTGGACCACTGCTTGCCCCACCTCGACGTTTTCCTAAGTAGAAAAATTTTTTTAAGCAACACTGGTTCCTTTAAGGAACATGGGTTGCTTTATGGGTGAAAGTTTTCCATTTGGGATGCAAATGCATGAATGGTGGTCTGCTGTTCCTTGCAACCTACCATTCCTATATTCATAGCCAATAACATGGAGTCACAAATACCTGCCTAATTAAAATTTATCACATAGGTCGCTCTACAAACCTCTGAGACTGAAGTTGTCAGGATTATTCGATCCTGCCATCGGTTGCACTACTTGAAGACAGTCTGTGATCCTGCTTCCATTCTGAACACTAGATTGGCCTCTGTGTGGCACTTCAGCATTCATTCAAACACTTTGCAAATCAGATCCACTCCAGAATCCATTCTTGTGTTTACTTATGAACTCCGAATGCATTACAGTATCCCTTATCCAAGCATGCAAACTGGAGAGGAGCTTTTGGGTGAGTCTCATCATACTTGAAACTCTGTCTTATCCTTTGCAACATGCTCATGTGTTACCTGGCATACATTCCTGCCATATTCTGCCGTATCCTGAAACAAGATCTGTTACTTGCTACAATTAGGTATTTTGTTCTGCCCACTAGTTGCTTCCTGGAACTTCACTGCACTCCTTCAGGCAGAGAGCTGGAGGAGGGGCTTTACATTGCTCTCACCTGCACTGATCTGCAGCAAGGTCACACCTGTTCTGAAGTACAATCTCTGAGCTGGATGTAGGGATTTAAGAATGGCTTCTGGGGGGGGGCATGGCTTGGCACCGTATAAAGATGTCTGCCTTTTTCGGAGCTCCGTGACAGCGGCGGGAGGCGAGGGAGCCGGCTTGTTTTTCACTGGTATTTTTTATAATACATTTGAGAGGAAAAGTTAGGGGAATATGCCTGGAGTGCATTGTTCCCCTTAATATGACTTCAAAAGCATTTTTTATGGCCTAATTCATTGAATCAAATGGTGGTTGTCTGATGATTCGAATACAACCGCCATTTTGTTTTTATTTTCACCTCACAATTTTTTCTTTTTCTTAAAAAAATTGCTACCTGAGAGATTATTTCTACACTTTTTTGGCTTAAAAGTGTATGCTTACGCTCTTTGCTCTTCGTATTCTGCTTTTTGACAGGTTTTGCCCAGTTTATTTCATATTATGGTCTACTCTCATTTATGAGGTGAATTTTACTTCATACAATACAAGATTTACTACACATTGGGCAAAACTGTATACTTTTGCTTATGGGCAGATCTTGGAACCTTCAATTGACTAATAACAAAGTGAAAAGTCATAAATGTTCTGATAATATTCTTTTGTCGAACTAATTTGCTCTTTTGTCAAATATGGAAAGTACAGAGGCTACTAATCTTGATATTACACCTTCAACGCCTGTTCCTCCCTCTATTGTTGTTAATAACATATCGTCCAAGCTTCCAGTAACTGTTTCGACGACCACGAATAAGAGAGCTAAAAAGTATCTTCCATCTCCTATTAAAGTTGTAGATACTATATCTATGGAGTTACTTCTTGACGAAATAAGGGCTCTTAAACCATATATGGAGGATACAAATAAACAATTTCTAATATTGGACGACAAGTGGTCTTGTGTGGTGGAACAGAGTCTCTCTTGTGGAACGAAGAGTGGAAGTGCTTGAGGACTCAGTTGGGTCTATTAAGTCTCTGCAATCTGAAGTCGTTATATAGAAGAAGCATGCAGAGGATATAGAAAACCTGAACTGAAGAAATAATCTACGTATTTATGGTCTAACTGAAGGAACTGAAGGTACGGACTCATTATCTTTCTTTCAGTCATTTCTGCCCAAACTTTTGGATATGCCTACTTCTCCTGCTTTATATATACAAAGATAGACTTGGTCAACCTTCACATTTGGCTTCAACGTCAAAGAAACCAAGAGGAATAATACTTTATTTTTTGGAATATGTGGACCTGCTAAAGGTTCTCAGAGCAGCCAGGGCTAAAGGTCGGGTCACATAGTCAGGTTCCAATCTCTTTTTTGCTCAGGATTCTGCTAAGTCAACGGCATATAAACGAAAGAAATTTCTGGATATGCATCCAGCATTAAAGTTGCTTAATGCTCAATATGGTCTCTTCCATCCATGTTTGTTGAAGGTGACTTACAATAATAAGACCCCAACGTATGAAGACCCAGTATTACATCAGCAATTAATTGATTCCTGTAGAAGTGAAAAGATGGACACTTCTAAAATATCAGAAACTAGACTATTGTATTGATTTGTTCTTGATTTTTCTTTTTTATTTCTCTATTTAATGGTTATGCCCATTCATGGTTTATGTAAGCTTAAAAGTGGCAGATTATCTCAGGGATTTGAATTTCCCTATTTTCCCTCTATTTTTAGATCTTGTTTCATTAAAGTATCTGTTTTTTGTTGTAGCAGCCTGAGTGGCCTGGTCCCTCTTCCATTCTGTGTCTGCAATCGTAGAGTGAAGGTTGCGTGGTCTTCCTTTTGTGGTTTCACCACCCTCACATTGTATTTATCCTATAGGTATGTTTTTATTACTTGTTCTATGTTTTTTCTATAGTTTTAATGTTTCTTTCTATATTGTATTTTGTTTGCTTCTTTCTTTTCCGTTTCCTCTTCTTTTACTATTTTTTCCTTCTTTCCTTTTTCTATTTCAATTTTCACCTGTTCATTGTTCTATTCTTCTCTTTTTGTATGTTAAATTATTTCTACTGATTCAATTGTTCTATAATACTAGTTGGTTTATTTGCATTAATTCATGGTTATGTTATTTATTCTTTATATTAAATGGCAATTAGAGTTCTTTCATGGAATGTTAAAGGTTTGGGATCCCCAATAAAGGGTCAAAGAGTTTTAACACATTTTAAAATTGAGAGCTGATATTGCCCAGTTGCAAGAGACTCATATATTAGACAATGAGGTGGGCAAACTTAAAAGACAATGGGTAGGTCATGTTTTTTCGTTTCCGGGCACGGGGAAGAGAAACGGAGTTATTATACTGTGCCATAAAGCAGTGAATATTTCAGATATTTCTCAAGAATTTTATGTGATTGGTAGATGGGTTACAGTTTCAATGTATATTAATAAAGTACCTTTAACTATATTTAACGTTTATGCTCTAACCCAACCTGATAGATCTTTTTGGAATGAAATATTAGTTAAGTTAATGAATCTCTCAATTAAATATTACATTTTTGGGCAAGATTGTAATATGGTTTAGGAGCCTTTTATTGAATTGAATCCAACTCTAGATTTGTACCATCCACCATATTTTCACTGTTTACTTCTATGATTAAACAAAGAGCATTAACAGATGGTTGTGGATTGTGTAACCCCACATTACAGGAATTTTCCTTTTTTCCCCCTGTACATTCTTCCCAATCAAGTATTGATTATTTATTTGTTTGACAGCATCTCGTGCAACATGTTTTGGGTTTGGAAATTGGGTCTATATTAATTTCAGATCATGCTCCAGTGAGTATGGAATTTTGCTTCATACAATGAAGATAGAGTACAGTTTCTAAATTTTTCAATTTGGTACAATAAGCTCATCCAGTTGAATAATAAAACCATCTACTGGAAATCGTGGCATTTGAGGGGGTTAAGATGGGTGCATCAATTATTTGAAAATGATTCCCCTTTACCTTTTGTACAGGCACAACCTTTTTGGTTTCCAACCTCTTTTAATAAAAAGTATGATGCTCTAATGCATGTTGTAAATAGTTCATATCAGTCTTTTGCAGTTCAACAAGCACCTTTGGTCCATCCTTCTTCAATTAAGAATCTGCCATTACAGTTGACATCAGCCTCTTGTATTTATCCAACAATTACAGCTCTTCCTGATGATAGACCTAAATCAGCAAACGAATTACAAAGGGAGAAAGATTTGGATGTTTCACTTTCACTTTCTTTATGAAATAAAGTGTGGATTAAAATGTGAAAATCCTCCAGAGCAGCTAATGCAATTTAAACGTTATTTTTCATATAAATAGGTTATTAATTACACCTTCATCTTTACATATAATAAACTCTAACCTTCTGTCTTCTTGTTGGACTTGTAATGGGCCGGTCTCAGAACTTAAAGATATGCTTTTTTTACCCCAATTTTGAGGTAAAGTATGGAATCAAATTAACACTATTTTTCACACTCACGTTACCTTAACCTCTACAAATATATTTTTAGGCAGGCTTGCAGATGACTGGTCCCGTTATCCAAAAAGTAATATCTTAATATTTGATTTATTACTGGCTGTTGCTTTTCAACAAATTACGAAAATTTGGAAGGACTCCTCTAAATTATCCTTTCAAGCTTGGTGGTATGGTACATGCTATAGTTATAGGTTGAGAATGGCTTATGTTTCCCCTGTATCCCTTGCTATTAAAAGAGATATGTTATGGTTACCTGTTACAAATTATCTAAACTCTTTGGCTTATTCTTCACGTAATCATTTTACTAGAAATGGGGAGGTTTCTGAACCGCCATGAATTGCTTTTCTTTACATTTTTACTGTACTTAATTATATTGTTTATAACTGCCTCTCTTTTGTATATTTAATATTTACATATATACTTATGTTTCCAAATATTAATATATCTATTGTGTTTGCTCAGTAAGCATTTTTCATAAAATTGAACTGCTATTATATTATTTTACTCATGTCATCAAATGTATTTATATCTTTTAAATATTGCATTCATTATCAATAAACTTTCTCTTTAAACTTAAAAAGAATGGCTTCTGTATTCAGACAGTGTGCTTCAACTACAATTATTGGAAGCTCCTGCTTTTTTCTCTCCTTGCCTGCATTGCTGAATCTTTTAAAACCGGAGAGGAGGTCTGATTCCTACTATTGCCTTCCCTTCTTTTCTTTAGATGCCCTGTGTGACAATGTGCTTTATATGTTTTCCTCGCTTCCCAATCTCATCTTTCTGTCTGGCTATAGTTTCTAGCATGACATTCTGATTTCTGTGTTTTGCGTGTTGGGCTTCTGCCATGTATTAGCTGAGTTGGCAGAGCTTCCGTTTGTTTCCTTGTTCTGATTTACTGTTCTTACCTTGTTTTGAATATCTGTGTTTATTTCATGTGCCAGGAGGGCATTACCTATTCCAGTGCCTGTTGGGTACATCCTTGAGTTCCTTGTTCTAAATCCTAGTTCTGGGTTTCTAGGTCTAACAGGGCATTGCTTCTCCAGTGCCTGTTGCGTACAGCCTGCTTTTCATCTCTGTATTCCTGTTCTTCATTTTTGAAGCCCTGTTCATAATTCTGTGTCTAGGCTTTCTCCCTGTCTCCTTGCTGTCTTGTCTGTCCTGTATTCTGGTTGTTCTTTCCACTCTGGTTTTCTGTTTCATTCCAAATTCGGCCCACCATCTGATGCACTCCATATCCATTTACAGTGTGATCTCTGGATTGGTCTCCATTCTGATAAAGTAAGAAAAGACTCCCATTGTTGGGCTCAGATCCTTTGGAGTCTTACCTGTCTCAGTGTTGTTGTCAGCCTTCATCCACCTTGTACTGAGTGTGGCAATCCCCAGCAGACCCAACTTTGACTTTTCTGTAGGACTGTTGCTAAGAGACATCTGCTGGTGTCAGTCCAAAGGGTGCTCCCTAAGCTACTAAGAGACCGCTTGTCATATACTGTACAAGTACATCTCTTACTTTGATTGAACATTATTCTTGTCTGTCTCTTGTCCTCTATAGTTCCATGACCAGAGCTAAGCTTGAGTACTCATAGTATTTACCTCACCCCGTCAGCTTGTTAAGTGTTGCCTCTGAATCACCTATCCCTGCCTTTGCTCCCTGATAGGGTTTTATGTGACGTGACCTATTAGTATGTAAGCCGCATTACTAAATTACTAAATTACAGAATTGTCACAAAAAACTGGTTTGCAATTTGCAGCCACTTTTGGGTACCCGTTGATTTGTTTATTGGAACTATTCAAGCACCACTATTGATAATTAATATTTAATATAAATATTGATGTTTAAAATGGTATTCAGGGTAACAGGATAAAAAAGAGTAACTAATAGTAAATGCTGTTTAATCTAGAATGAAGCAGAGAGTAGTCTTATTTGTCTCTGCGTGAGGTCAATATATATTGTATCAATGATTAGTGTCTAAAATGTCTGAGCAGTAATTGTAAGTCTTATGTTGCCAGAACAGATGTTGGAGGATGCACAAAAATGTGAAGTATGATTAAGTTTGGTTTATCGAGAGGCACCATTCTCTGAATTCCTGCACAGTACAAAATATCCTCTCATAACAGAGACCCAGAGAAATCAGCATTTTAAAACTGGAGAAGCAGGATAGGCACATCAGGATATTTATTAAGTTCATGCTCTACAGTCTGGTGAAGCGTTCTCCTAAGAAGAAGTTCTGGGTGGTCCCTCCACTTGTTAATTTGTCCTTTTCAGTTGCATGGAAAGTGAGTTCCCATTAACAGGTAGTAGAGACAGAAAATCCAGCAGGGTAACAGTGGACTAAGGAGAGAGGTTTTGTGGCAATTCCATGCTTAGTTATCATAGCCTGGTAAGACCATACATTTCCTCTACTTAGTCCCATTCTTGGTGATGGAATTATGTAGAAGTCAGGAAAGAGAAATGATCACAAGGAAACTGATTTCCATCCATAAAGTACATATTTCTCATTCAGCATTTGTCTATTAGTCTTTAATTGCACCCTGCAGAATGAAAGTGTAAACAATCAATCCATCAAGGTTTTTATGGAGCACGTGGCTTCTCAAACAAGGGTCCTGGCGCTAAGGCTCATTAACCACTAGTCTAGAGGGATCATTGATAAACCAGACCAAACAATCAAATTTAAAGGCCACATTTGAAGGATACTTTATCCTTTGTTGCCCACAGATAAAAGGGAAGCACATTTCAGCTAGAGGCAGTGAGAGACGAAAAGGGACCCCCCACCACCATTTTTTCCTTTTGATTTTGGGACCGACAAAGCATCTGAAGAATGCAGAGTTCTTTTTGGAAGGTAGTGTGTGAGCTATTGCCCAGGTAACAATGACATGACTGATAGAAGGCTCTGTGGACTATCACAAGCCCCTAGAATTGAACACTCTCATGGACTGGCAGTGAGTGGTGTACTTTAGGACAATGACAAATATGATGCTTTTCCTGAGATGTAATAGGAGCTGAGCCTCAGTGTTCTACAACAAATGGAGTCTCTAAAGTTAATAAGCTGGTAGGCCCTGTAGGAGGCTGGCCATCTATGTAGTGTACAAACTAGCCACACTGTGTAGGGGGTCCAAGCAACCACGCATCAGTTTCCAGGGGCAAAAAGTACATCACCCAATGCTCTGATTTTTGAGGTGGCTTGGTCGAGCAGTTAGGCTAATCTTGGAGAAGTACAAAGCATTTGTTGTACTCACAGTATGAATCATGCGACTCACACAAAGGAATAACTCAAGACCAATTAATAAAAATACTTCAGTTTTTTATATAATTTTTGAGACCAAGATTATCAAAATTGGTTAAATACTTTTTAAGTTCTGGATTTTTCAAGTTTTAATAAATGCAGTCTTTCTGTGTGTAATTACGCACCATAAGAACCAATAGAAGGCCACCTGTAAAAATGCATATGAAATCACACAGTTGCTTTACCAAGTTCAGCTTTGGCAGGTTGGTCGCACTCATCATTGGGCACGCTGTGCCAGCAGGAGAAGTTCAGGTGGATCCCAGTTCCGGTGGGAGCAGCATTAGAAAGACTCTAGGTGCTGGTGCAGGGCCACTGCAAGGGACCACTTGGATAAGGTCTGCAGGGGCAGGTTTAAAGGTGGTGCCTTGGGGTCCCCGTGTGGTGTCGAGGTCGCAAGGGGTGAGGAACCCTTAGGGCACAGCTGATTCCTCGTTGCAGGGCAGCCGGGTGCAGTGCGAGTTGTTGATCCACGGGCTCTGCGCAAAGATGCCTCTCTGGTCCAGATGCAGGTGGCGGTCAGGGTCGACGATTGCAGAACAACGGGGGCACTCTTGTGAGAGGTCTGAGGTGTTCCTGAAGTCCCTTTATTGGGACTTCCTTCTGGTCCAATTGCAGCTCAAGGGGAGCTGTTGTGCTTGGTTTCCGATGTCCACTGACCAGTACCTGACTCGACTACTGGAGGATACAGTGCCTCCAAACTTGGCACACTTTTGGAGTTTGTCCTGGTGGTTGTCAGTGTATTGTTGGGTCTGGCTGCAAGTTCTGGTTCAGGAGATATCGGCGGGTCAGTGAAGTGACCCCCACTGGCTTGTTGGTCTTTGTTGGTTTGCAGAGTGGTGCCTCCAATCAGAAGGGAGATATGGGGTGATTTGTGAAGCCTGGAGGTCCCCTGGATTTCTTGGGGCCAGTCCAGTGTCCAGCTCCTTCGCAGCAGTGATTTTTGGGTCCTGGGTGCAAAAGGCATGGTTTGAAGCCTTTTCTTGATGCAGCAGGTCCATGGTTCTCTTACTTTGGATCTTCTTCGGTGCAGGACTTCTTTGTCCTTTCGAATCTGATTTCTTGGTCTAGGGGTGTCCACTAAATACTGAATTTAGTGGGCATTGTAGGGGGAACCTGGTAGTGTCCAATGGGACACTTACCTTAGGGTGGCAACACCCACTATGGTGACCACTTCCTGTGGGAAGGGTCACTACCCTAAAACTAATTGACTATTTTCCTCCATTCCAAGATGGAGGAAACTGAATTTGAGGGTCCACCTTGCAGGCAACACCTTAGGGTTGGTGCATGCCAGGTGAGGCCACTCCTCCTACCTTTTGTTAGGTTGCCCGCCTTTGCTCCCACCAAAAGTGGGGGTTTGCAAAGGTGGATGCCAGCTGCTGCTAGCAGCAGGTTTGGGGGTTGAGTTTCAACGGTGGTAAGCCCTTTAAAGCTCACCACCAGGACAGTGCACATTCCTCGGGAGGGGGGGTTAGCTCCTCCACCCAGGAAGGGCTAGTTCGCTTTTGCAGGGGGCACCTCTAAGGTGGCCCCAGTAGATTTAGGGATAAATCCAGTACTGGCACCAGTGTGGATTAATCATTCTGAGATGTTTGATACCAAACAACCCTCGGTTCAGAGTGGCCATCATGTAGCCTGGAAACTCGTGTTGACCAGTGTCCAGCACATGCATTAAAATGGCTGTTCTGTTCGTTCACTATGTCCCAAGTTTGGCAAGGACAAAGTGGGGGCATATTGCTCATGCACCTATGCCCTCACATATAATATGGAGCACCCTGCCTTATGGCTATAGGGCCTGCCAGAGGGGTGACTTACCCACAGTAAATGCAGTGTATGGTGGAGAGGGCACACAGGCAGTGTGCCATGCCGAGTTTGTATTTTAGCAGGCCTCAGTACACTAACAGTGGGGGTGTGACAATCCAAAAAGGGGCATTTTACAACATGACCCCCCCACCTAGACAAAAGAGGATGAGCACTAACCTTGTTTCTGGTAGTACCATCTTCTAAGTGGAAGAACTTGGAAAGGCAACCTGCATTGGCATGGTCAGTCCCAGGTCTGTGTTCCACTACAAAGTGCATTCCCTGTAGGGAAATGGACCACTTCAACAACTTAGGTTTTTTTCCTCTCATCTACATTAATCACCTGAGAAGCCTGTGTCGGTTTGAACTTTGAAGTGAGTCCTAAACATGTAGGGTCTCAGCCTTTTCAGGGACCAAACCACAGCAAAGGCTTCCTGTTGGACCTGGCAGCTTTTTGATGTGCCTCCCTTGTCTTTTTGCCTTCTGACCTCCTGTTTTTATGGTATACTGGACTCTGTTTTTGCTGGTTTATTGTTTCTGCCCATTTTACCACTGCTAATCAGTACTAAGAGGCAAGTGGTCCCTATATAAATTGTACTGTTGATTGGTTCATCTATGATTGGCATATTTGATTTACTGGTATGTCCATAGTAAAGTGCATTAGAGGTGCCTAGGACCTGTAAATCAAATGCTACTAGTGGGTCTGCAGCACTGAATGTACCACCCACATAAGTAGCCCTGTAAACATGTGTCAGACCTGCCACTGCAGTGTCAGTGTGTGCAGTCTTACACTGCCAATTCAACCTGGCAAGTGTACCCACTTGCCAGACCCTAAACCTTCCCTTTCACTACATGTAAGGCTCCCCTAAGGTAGGCCCTAGGTAGCCCCATGGGCAGGGAGCAGTGTACAGTAAAGGTGGGACTTGTACTGATGTGTTTTACATGTCCTAAAAGTGAAAAATTGCCAAATTAGTTTTTCACTGTTGCAAGGCATATCTCTCTCATAGGTTTACATGGGGGCTGCCTTTAATTATCCTTAAAGTACAGTTTCACTTTGAGAGAAGATGGCAGTTGGAATTTGGGGTCTCTGAACTCACAATTTAAAAATACATATTTTGGTAAAGTTATTTTTTAAATTGTTTGTTTGAAAATGCCACTTTTAGAAAGTGGGTATTTTCTTCCTTAAACCATTCAATGACTCTCCCTGCTTGTTTATTCCACGTCTGGGTCTGACTGACAGTTAGGCTGTTGTGAATTCCCTCTAGGCAGGGACACAAAGGGAGCCGGAGTGTAGCCTGCATATCCTTAGGGCAGTCTGGGCTAGAGAGGAGAAAGGAGTGGTCACTTACACCTGAAAGGGATATGCCTGCCCTCACACAATGCAGTCTCCAACCCCCTAGAGTGTGTCTGGGGCCAGGCCTGGGAATGTCAGGATCTTGTGAGCTGGAGGAGGAGGTTTGCCCCTTTGCTGCATGTGCTTTGCTGGGTTGGCCTGCAGTTGCGGCTTCTGCCTTAAAAGAGACCAAAGGATGAACGATGCTGTGATTTCTGCTTGAGAGAGTTCGCCAAGGGCTTGGAGTAGTGCTTGCCTCCTGATGGAAGTCTCAGGGACACCAAAGACTTCAGTTTCCTCTGCCTACAGCACTGGGAACTATATGTTTTGTGCTGTTCAGGAAGGAAAACCACTGCAATGCCACCAACAACGCCGCTGGCCTGCACCGTAGGTCACTCTGTGTCCTTTTCTTTGCACTGGGTCCATGTCCAGTTGTTGGTGCTGACGTCTCTTTGTGCTTCTTTCTTCTTGTCCATCTGGTGCCAGGGGAGTCCCTTAAATCCTGATTTTAGGGTCATTTAAAGGTGTGAAGGACAGTGTCCAATAGGGCTACTGTCCCTGCGGCTACTCTGCCCCTGCAGTGATGGCTTTCTGTGGGAGTGCATCACTGTTCTACCAAGAACTCACTATTCTAGGGATCTGCCAAGATGGCAGACCCTTTCCTTGACCGCAAAGACCTCCTAGCCCACTGCCAAGGTGTGGCTAGTTTCAGGAAGGTGCACACCTCCAGCATAGCTAATTTCCCACTTGCACGGCCGGTCAGGGTGGAAAGGCTTTGTACTCCACTGGGGGGGGGGGCAGCTAGTTTCACATCAAAGATGGGTGAAGCCTTTGAGGCTCACTGCCATGATCCTTTTCTCACTAGCCAGTCTGGGTGGGAGGTGGTGTGACCTTTTTCCTGATCAGGCCCTTTGTCTTAGGTCCTGCCAAGGTGCTGGCGCCACTGGCAGGAGGTCAAACTTCTGTCTGTGGTGGCAGCAGCTCAGGAGAGTCCACCAAAACAGTACAGCACTGGTTAACTTGGTGGTCACCCTCTAAGGGTGCCATCTGGTCATCTGCTTTTTAATCCTCAACATGGACATGATGTTCAGAGTTAAAAAGCACAGTGTTTGATTCCAATAACGACAGGATCTGGCCGGCCATTGCAGAGCTGGACATCTGAGCAATAGTCAGGTGCCAGCCATGTTATTTACTCAGGCCGGTATCTCGTTTTAGATGCCAGCACGGATACATATGTGCTCCTGCACATATGCCCTAACTCATGGAACACTGCACCCTGCCCCATGTGATAAAGGGGGCCTGACTTAGGCACGACTGGCCTGTCCATGAGCAGTAACTAGGACTCTGCCTGCACCTGGTGTGGGCAGAGTCTTACTCAAGCAGCAGGCTGCTCATACAGGCTGACCTGGCAGCTTTGCAGTCTCTCTTTTCTTGGGGTACCCAGGGCTGTACAATCAGTGCTGCAGCCCTGCTACCCACTTTACCACCCTTGCCCTGGGTACCAGTCACTAGGGACTTACAGGGGTGGTAAGGTGCTTGCCAATTGGCCTATGCAATTTGAGATTAACTTTAAGGGAAAGAGCACTGATACTAGCTCCTGGTTAGCAGGCCTCAGTATACTAACAGGTCAAAAACCACAGCCTCTGACAGCAAAAAGTGTGGGGTGACCATCCAAAAAGGGCACTTTACAACAATAGGTATGTTTGGAAACATAAAGTTTAGGGTTCTCCTCCATTGATACACATGGTCATTTCTTATTCAAAGGTCATCTGACTTGGTTTAAATGACAAATACATGTTTCTTTTTAATTTGCCCTAAAAATCTCATTCTATGTGTACCATTCATTAAACCCCCACAAATCCTCTCTCCCTCTTTCTCTCAAGTTCTCTCTGTTAATCTCTTTCTCTTAATTTCCCTCTGTCTCTCTCAATCTCTCACTTTCTCTCTCTCTCTCTCTCTCCCATCCCATATTGTTATTGCAATGGTCTCTCCATACAATGAATTAAAAGATTCAGACTAGGAAGATATTTGGCACAAATGTTATAGTTACGTTTGGAAGCAGAGCGAATTAATGTCCAAAAGGTCAATGTCTTGTACTGTTCTTCAGTAGGCTAAAGGTTCAAATCCTAGTATTGCTTGCTAGTGTGTTTGTTTACTCACTAGTGTCCTAGTGGTCAAGATATCAGACTCTCACGTGAAAGTGGAGGGTTCTACTCCAGATGTGTCTATGGTAATGTCCCTATTTTAATTTCTTCAAAAGAAATTAGCAGGGCAAATCTGAATCTATATCTGACAAAGTCCTCTCAAAATCGGAGGCTGTTTCCTCAGTGTCGTGTTGAAGCTCTACATGTCTTGGAAGTAAAAAAAAAATCCAAGTTCTTGTTTTTCAGTGTTTCTAGAGCATCTCCTCTTGGTCACTTCTAAGGCACCCCGGACCTCAGGTACAGCACTTTGGACCCAGGACTCCCTCAGTAGAGGTCCCCATCTGGTTCTAGTTGCAACAGATAAGGACTTTCCGGAAGTGGGGTGAGCTGTTGCAATGGTCCTAAATGTATTGAACTTCTCACATTTCCATAACTGGGATCCACTCAACAGGATCCCTGTTGATCTCACTTGTCCAGGTGCTCTCCTCACAGGGTCCTCTAGTCTTGACAGCCAAGCAAGAGGCTGGTGTTGCAGGCTCAGGCCAAGTGGCCTTGACAATCTGAGTGATAGTGCCGTACACAGAAGGGAGAGGGGTAGTAGATCTTAGTCCCACTACTGGTTGCAGCTCAACGTCTTGGTGATTTTCTTTCTGCATTGATGAATAGCTTGTGGGGCTCCTGCTCCCACTTTGATAGTATATATCCAGTCACTGATGTGATTTAGTATCTGGTCCTTTGAAATGTGTGTTGTGAGTGTCAGCTGCTTTGAAGTGCCCTCTCCCCTTACCTGTCCTTTGTCACAGGGACAGACTGACGTAGCAGGGGTGTCTGCAATTTTGAGTAACCTACAACATAGGCTGGGTTAGTAAAAATGGATCCGATCTGCCTCGACTGAAATAGGCCAAAGCCTTGCTCTCTATCATGATTCCCTGGTCCTACAGTGCCAACTTTATTAGACCGACCATCTCTCCTGACAATAAGCTCAGGCCCCACTAACCACCAACTCTTCCTTGAATCAAATAGACTTTTGATGTGCACAGAGGATGTTCTGTTACCCTTCCTCCATATGGGTGTTCCAACCCAGCCCTCAAGAACGTCAGCAAACCACAACTCTTGTCTTAGGTTGCAGCCCTCACACTCAACTAGCCTTTCCAGACCCTAGTCTTCTAAAACCCTCCACTTTATGTACATACACAGGCACACATACAACACAGCATGCACATGGAAGTACTACACGCTGTTTTGCAATACATACAGTCATCATGTGGGCTAACATGAGTTAAGTACATAGAGGGAACTTTACATCAGAGGGGCAGTAGGCACCACTCTACTGGCTTGTTCACGCTACTGACTTTTATGAAACACAAAACAGGAATGCTGTCACTGCCGCACTGATGTCACTTAACTCCCGGCAATTGAAGGAGCCCTTTATCACTATGAGGGTGGGACTTTGTGCATAGCTCCTGGTCTAACAAGACTGCATTACAATTAGACAAGACTTCGCATGGTTTGTCTTCGCCCATGACCAAAAATCAGAGAGATGCAGATATCCATGCAGCTGAGGCATGCAGGGCAGGAGTACATGTCTGTCACCATGTAGACTACCTGCAACACCTCCACTTCACGTGTTTGGAGGGAAATGGGCAAGTTATATTATTAATGGATAAAGTTAGAAATTAGACAACTTTCAAATTCAAATTAATGAGGAAGAAAATCAAGTATTTGTGCAGGTTTTAGTGCACTTCTTTGAAGTATAGGGAATTCTCCGAATAATAAAAATTACCACAAGCGTCTGTTGCTAACGTCTCTCACAGGCTCAGCCAGCATTCACCACAGGTTAAAGTAATTGCACCCTCTGCCAAAAAAAACTCGTGTTGGTGCTGAGTATAAACGTGTTCATTTAAAAAAATATACTGTTCAATAGCCTTACAAAGCAGGCTTTAATCGCACAACAAACATAGCAGGCTGCTGACCTCTGACTGCACAGACTGACAGCTCATTCAGTCTCCCAGGCTCTCTCTTTACCCACCAAAAACCTAACGCTTGCAAACCCCTCAGACTACCAAAGCACCCCATTGTCCTAAAACGCCCTTCACATGATATGAAGTTAAAAGAGACCCCGGTAAAATATGGTTTCTTCATTCACTCAAAGGAGGACACAGGGCCATATTTATACTCCGTTTGCGCCGAAATTGCGTCGTTTTTTTTGACGCAATTTCGACGCAAAACTAACGCCAACTAACGCCATATTTATACTATGGCGTTAGAGGCGAATAGCGCCAAAGTTCCCGGAATGTGCGTCATTTTTTAGCGTGAACCCCTTCCTTGCGTTAATGATATGCAAGGGAGGCGTTCCCGTCTAAAAAATGACTCCCAGGCCTTTACGTGGTATTTATACTCCCGGGCAAAAGAGACGCCCGGGAGTGGGCGTGGCCAAAAACGGCGCATTTGCGCCACTTTTTAACGCCTGCTCAGGGCAGGCGTTAAGGGGCCTGTGGGCTCAAAATGAGCCCACAGGTGCCCTCCCATGCCCCCAGGGACCCCCCCTGCCACCCTTGCCCACCCCAGGAGGACCCCCAAGGATGGAGGGACCCACCCCAGGGACATTCAGGTAAGTTCAGGTAAGTATAATTTTTTATTTTTTATATTTTTTTTTGGTGGCATAGGGGGGCCTTATTTGTGCCCCCCTACATGCCACTATGCCCAATGACCATGCCCAGGGGACAGAAGTCCCCTGGGCATGGCCATTGGGCAAGGGGGCATGACTCCTATCTTTACAATGATAGGAGTCATGTTGATGGGGGATGGGCGTCGTTAAAAAATGGCGCAAGTCGGGTTAAGACGATTTTTTCGACGTAACCTGACTTGCCCCATTTTAAGACGCCCATGCGCCATTTTCCCCCTACGCCGGCGCTGTCTGGTCTACGTGGTTTTTTCCCACGCAAACCAGGCAGCGCCGGTCTGATTGCGCCGTCTAACGCCATTCCATAAATACGGCGCCCGCATGGCGCTTCAGAATGGCGTTAGACGGCGCAAAACTTTTTGACGCTAAACTGCGTTAGCGCAGTTTAGCGTCAAAAAGTATAAATATGGGCCACAGTTTTAAAACAGGTATGAAACTTCTCTCGTCAACACATTCTGAACAGGAGCAAACATTGTCTGAATAAGCAAAGTTGTGTTTTTTCAAATTAATGAATTACCATACTTGAAATTCACAAAGGGAATGTTTTAAGATAAAGGTTGTGTGCCTAGCGAACTCTCAACAGCATACATGAGCATCTCAGGAAAAGCCAATTAAATAGCTTTTCTTTTATCATATCCTCAAAATACCACAAGATGGCGCTCCTGAATAAAGCAAGGAAAGATAACTGTTTGGTCGCCACTGAAAATTTTACAGTTGAAAAAAAACAGTGTTAAGCTGAATGTTCCATCGCTTTCATCACAGATTCATGTTTTATGTTTTGACAGTTTGTAATATAGTTATTATGATATAGGAGATTTTTAGGAGAGTCAGCATCTTCTTATATGAATAACTAAACATATGTTAACTATAAAACTGCAGGGGAAGTAGGTTACTTAAAAACGCAGGAGTCTAACTGCAGAGGCATTGAGGGGCAGATTTAAGAGCACCTTGCGCCACAATGTGTCATATTTTTCTTACATTAATGTGGCCCAACGAGGCCAAAATCGCATCACCAAATTTGCAAAGTGACACAATGCATGCATTGCACCACTTTCTACCCCTATGCGCTACATTATGCTAGAACCAGGCATAATGAATGCAAAGGGGGGTGTTCTCCCGTTACGGGGGCCAAAAAAAGGGTGCAAAGAAATCTAAGAGAGGCACGCCATTGTTTTTAATGGGCCTAAATGGGATTTGCAGGATTAGCGTCAACATTTTTTATGCTAATCCCTCAAAGCTACGAACTAGCTTAAAAAATTCCGACACTAGTTCCCTAACTACCGCCATGGTTTGTCGTATCTTACATATGGTGCGCACATGGTGGCCTTAGCGGGCCGCCAAGGGGTGCAAGAAAAGTGGAGCTGCACTGGGCGCAGCACCACTTTTCTTAAATATGGCCCTAAAATTTGAAACCACTGTGTGTGTGTGTGTGTGTTCACACGTGGGTGTGTGTGTGCGCGTGTGGTTTGGTGGGTGTAAGGGTGTATATTTTTCAAATTACTTTTAATCTGTTCACATAATGGGAAAGCTTTTCTGACCCTAACATTAGCCAGATGCAGTAAACATTTTACCAGTCTTTGGGAAAGTGCTCTTTTTGTATGGTCACCGCCTCCCCACTTTTTTTCCCCAGTACCGCTGGTTATGACTCTTAGGCCCAGATTTAAGAAAAGTGGTGCTTCGTTACATAAAGTGCCACTTTTCTTGTGCCCCCATTGCACCCCCTAACACCACTGTGTGTGCACCATAGTAATGATACAGTGCACAGTGGTGCACATTAGGATCAATAGTGCCATAATTGCTGACGCTATTGTGGTACTTTGCAGGATTAGCACAAAAAATGTTGGTGCTAATCCTGCAAAGTACACAGAGGTCCATTATAAAAAATGGTTGCCTCAATTTAATGACTGCTCTGAGCAGGCAATAACAATTATGCTAAAAATGGTGCAGTGGAAACTCATAGATTCCACTGTGCCATTTTTCTGGGCTTGCTAACGGAGGAACGCCCCTTTGCATATGCCTGACACAGGCAAAATGTGGCACAAGTGTTTCCAAAGTGGTGTAATGCATGCATTGCACCACTTTGTAAATTTGGGGGCATATTTATACTCTGGTTGCGCCGAATTTGCGTCGTTTTTTTCGACGCAAATTCGACGCAAAACTAACGCCATATTTATACTTTGGCGCTAGACGCGTCTAGCGCCAAAGTTCCCGGAATGTGCGTCATTTTTTAGCGTGAACCCCTTCCTTGCGTTAATGATATGCAAGGGAGGCGTTCCCGTCTTAAAAAATGACTCCCAGGCCTTTACGTGGTATTTATACTCCCGGGCAAAAATGACGCCCGGGAGTGGGCGTGGCCAAAAACGGCGCATTTGCGCCGCTTTTTAACGCCTGGGTCAGGGATGGCGTTAAGGGACAAGTGGGCTCAAAATGAGCCCAGAGTGCCCTCCCCTGCCCCCAGGGACCCCCCTGCCACCCTTGCCCACCCCAGGAGGACACCCAAGGACGGAGGGACCCATCCCATGGACATTAAGGTAAGTTCAGGTAAGTATTTTTTTATTTTTTTTTGTGGCATAGGGGGGCCTGATTTGTGCCCCCCTACATGCCACTATGCCCAATGACCATGCCCAGGGGACAGAAGTCCCCTGGGCATGGCCATTGGGCAAGGGGGCATGACTCCTATCTTTACAATGATAGGAGTCATGTTGATGGGGGATGGGCGTCGAAAATAAATGGCGCAAGTCGGGTTACGATGATTTTTTCGACGCAACCTGACTTGCCCCATTTTAAGACGCCCATGCGCCATTTTCCCCCTACGCCGGCGCTGCCTGGTGTACGTGGTTTTTCTCGCGCACACCAGGCAGCGCCGGTCTGCTTGCGCCGGCTAACGCCATTCAATAAATACGGCGCCCGCATGGTGCTTCAGAATGGCGTTAGCCGGCGCTAATTTTTTTGACGCAAAACTGCGTTAGTGCAGTTTTGCGTCAAAAAGTATAAATACGGCCCTTGGTGCTGCGTTTTTGCCATCCTAAGGCAACATTAGCGTAAATAAAAGTGATGCTAATGTGGCGCTAGGCCCTTCTTAAATTTGGGCTTCAAAGCACACAGGAGCCTGCTAACTAGACCCCAGTACCAGTGCTCTCTCCCTAGATATGATGTATGTGAATTGATATCCCCAATTAGCAAAGACTTTAACCCCTTTATAGGTTCCTGGTATATGTTCCCAGTAGTAACCAGGCCATGAGTGTTAAACCAAGGTCTGAAGCACTTTTTGTGCCACCCTGAGTGACCTAAGTAAACTGATGACAGCAGGCCTGCCATTGCAGACTGCAGGAGCAGTGCAAACTGCTCGACTTCGACTTTGCCCTCTCCATGTGTGGGAAGTTCAAAGCCCTATCTTTAATATATGACAATATATATGCCAATATATATGCCAGTCACCCCTAAGGTACGCCTCCTGATGCCAGGAGGCAGGGTGCATTATGTTAAAGGCATGGATATATAAGTGCAAGCCTACATGTACCTATAGTGACCTTTTCCGGTAAGGGCTACAATAAGTGGTTTGTGAGCCATAGGCTAACGTGGGCTGGCACCTGGACATTCTGAGGTCACCACAACATTATGACCCACTGAAATATGTCATGTTTGGTATCAAACGACTTGCCTAATTAAAAACTGACTTTATTCCAATGTCAGATTTAATGTGACATGCACCCAGGTGGCTATCTTAGAGGTTGCCCACCTGGCTGTCCCAACCTTTCCTGTGCCCTGGCTGGCAGCCTGCAGCTGCTGCCACCAACATGAGAGCTGAGTCTACATCTTCAGGACCTGCACAAACCACAGGCGCCATAACCTGCACCTATGGCAACCACTCTGCACCTGTATGACTGCAACTCACCCCAGACCAGACATTGGTACCAAGAGGAACTTCTTTGAGCATCAAAGGCAACTCTAAAACTCCCTTGGACTGGAAGTCTTGGTCCCCTGCAGCAAGCAGGCACCAAACACTCACAGAACCAAAGTATCATTGCCCATGGGGCCCACAGAAGGATCACCCAAAAGTAAATGTTCTAGTTTATTGTGGGAAATGTAGTCCTGACCTCCAGCAGGTAGACAGTCCTGCTACCACTACCTTTGTTCAACACTGCACCTCAAGAGAAACCTGCAGCATCTTCACCTCGCCACCTTAGTGGCCCCATTGTCGAGGTTTTGCATCCTCATCTGCACAACTTAAGTGGTAAAGTCAGCACTCCCATTGCTCCCGGTTCTGCACCAAGGACAGCCAGGACAACTCTGCATTAGAGCCTCTTGAGCCAGGTTAAATTGAACTGACTATCAAGACTTGGTCCTAATAGCCACATCAGCTTCACCCCCAGTGGTTTTCACTGAATTTGACCTGCAGGTGACTAATGGTCACTAGATGACTCTCCATTGACCAAAACGTTAAAGATTTGCAGTAGTGAAAAGCACTGATTTATTCTTCCTTCAAAAATCCATATCTATGATTATACTTATCTGATTGTGTTCACTTTGGTATCTAAATGTATATAAAACCTGCTCTGTTTTTGCAAATTGATATCAGAATTCTTTCAGGTCATGTCATTTACGTATTGTCCATGTTGGTACTCTGAAATGATTAATACATGTTCCTCTAGTAAAGCCACACTGCTCTGGGCCACACTACCAGGAATGAGCTAGGGATTTATTAGTGTGAATCTAAGGGCCCTAGTTTGGGGTATTGTGAGAGTATAACATAGTGAAGTCTAAACAGCCTCACTGCATAATGAGCTACTTTTCTACACAGTTGTAAACCACAATATGCTAAATCAGAGAGTTTGCCACCATTATAAAGCATTTTCAAATGCACTAAACTCATTTTATGACTTGGATAAAAACAAAATGATCTCTGATTCAGGGCTTGATTAACAAAGGTAAATTACTCTTCTGAGTAAGTTTACATTTTTAAGTAAGTTTACTACTTTTCCTTATTCACAAACTCCAAGCCGAAATTACTAATAAAAACAGCACACAAGGGCAATTACTGGTACTGCTAGGGATTTTAAAAAATACCCATAGGAAATAATGGCTGGCATAACCCTACTCCCTAAACATTCCAATTTTTGTCTTTCTGTTTCTCTCTTTTTAAATTACAAAATGTTACCCTCCGTGGTTGGAAAGTTCTAATAGCTTAATAGCTCTTCTGCCTTGAGCTACAATGCTTGTCATAGGCTCTTTCCCTCATTATGGGACCGAGCCGCAGGGTTCAGGGACTTCAACAAATGACATAGACCTCGTCAGGTAGCTATAAGGCCATATTATTTCAGTTCCATTAATTAAAGTTTTAATTCAAAATTATTTTAATAGTTAGGGATCACTGTAACACATGATATATGTAAAATGGCAGAAACAAATCTTGCTCGGGTTATGAGGGAGGTGGACCTTTTACTGAGAAAATGGCTTAATCTTCCACTAACTATAATAGTCGGATTAATGTAAAAATGGTGATTGTTCCCAAATTAACTTTTATTTTCAATGCACTGCCATTAGTGTTTAACAAGGCTGCTTTAAAGAAATTGCAGGGGAAAATTAGCAGTTTTATATGGGCATCTAAAGGAGTTCGAATATCATGGAAATATCATACAGCTAATGACTACACCACACATGGAGCTGAATATTACACATCTTTATTCTTCTTCATGTAACTGCAAACTCAGGCCCATATTTATACTTTTTGACGCAAATCTGCACTAGCGCAGGTTTGCGTCAAAAAGTGTAACGCCAGCTACCGCCATTCCAGCGCGCTAGCCGGGCATCATATTTATGGAATGAAGGTAGCCAGCGCTGCGGCCTGGTTAGCGTTAAAATAAATTACTCTAACAGGCAGCGGAGGCGTACGGAAAACAGGGGGCTGTGCGCCAAACAATGGTGCAAGTCAGGTTAGAGTCCAAAATATAGACTCTAACCTGACTAACGTCATTTTTTGACGCACAACCCCCATGGAAATGACTCCTGACTTCGGAAAGACAGGAGTGATGCCCAACTGCCCAATGGCCATGCCCAGGGGACTTTTGTCCCCTGGGCATGGCTATTGGGCACAGTGGCATATGGGGGGCCCAAGTTAGGCCCCCCTATGCCACTTCTACGTAAAACAAGAATACTTACCTCTACTTACTGTAGATGGGTCCCCCATCCATGGGTGTCCTCCAGGGGTGGGCGAGGGTGGCAGGGGTGTCCCTGGGAGCTGGGAAGGGCACCAGGGGTCTGCTTCCATGGTCACAGACCATGGGAATAATCCCATAGGTCCCTTAACGCCTGCCCTGTCCCAGGTGTTAAAAAATGACTCTAAACCGGTTTAGAGTCATTTTTTAAGGCCCTCCCCATTCCGTGCGTTATTTTTGCACGGGTGTATAAATAAGGCACAAATGCCTTTGAGTCATTTTTTGCCCAGGAACGCCTACCTTGCATGTCATTAATGCAAGGTAGGTTTCCATGGTAAAAAAATGACTCTCACTCCAAAAATTTGGCGCTAGACGGGTCTAGCGCCAAAGTATAAATATGGAGTTAAGTTTGTGCCGAATTTGCGTAAAAAAAATTACGCAAATCTGGCGTAAACAGAGTATAAATATGCCCCTCAAGATTCTAAACCAAGCTTCAATTACTTTCCGCTCTAACAACTATGTCACATTTCTATGTAGTCCATTCTGAGACAAAAGGGTTCCATGATAAACTCTCAAGACCCTAAAGGTAGCAGAGTTCTGAGGGTGGAAGTGACTGGTTTGGGCTCAATGTTTTCACAGATGCTGGTGATCTTGTTACTGAAGAATAGAGACAGCTGGATGTAGAGGTCCTGAGAGAGGACTGCACTGGTAAAACTTGCTGCTCGAGAGGTGAAGTCTTTCACTATGGCAAAGATTTCCTTGCTGTTGGTGTTGCCTTCGATGCGGTCAGTAGGCACAAAGTGTTTGGTGGCTCTAATTTGCTGATGGCAGTGTCTGAGGGCAGGTATGTTGGTACTTTTGCCTAGTTCATGATGCTGTCGTAACTGAAACAATGGAAGCAGGGTCACCACATTGTCTCTTTTTAACCCTCAAAGTTGAAAGTGAAAGCTCTCATTTAGGCATATCTGAAAAAATGTAATGTAAAGGTCAATTGATTCTATCATTCTGTGTATCACTACATAATAAAGAAAAAAACTGAAATATCAATAACAGAATTAACACAACCCCAGTCCATGAACCCTTTCTTTGACCAACTTCTTCAGTCAAATATCTGGGGACATAGGTGAAGAGCCACTGTAGTTAAATATCACAGAACTGCAAGGGATGCAATGTAATTGGTTATGTAATCACCTTCAAACTGTCTATCGGCTACACAATGTATGATTGTGAAGTCGTTCATTCTCTAGAAAAGAGTTAAGTGTTTGATGTAGGGTTTACCATATATCAGAATTTGCATATGTATATTAATTCAACACAAAAGGGACCCAAATATTGACAGATACCAACTACATCATTCAATCTGCTGAACATTCAGTCATGTGATGCCGGATGTATGATGGAACAATATATGCTAGAACCACGCATGCCTGAACAACGCGGTCGAAACAACGACGTGTTGTTATCACAAATGCCTTTACCACGCATGCCTTTCCAACAAAAAAAGGCATGTATGGTAACGGCATGCACGGTTCTAGCATGGCACTCCCCACCCTCCCTAAGGCCCAAAAGTACTGCACTCCTAAAACTGAAACTACCCTGATCCACCCACCACCACCCCTAAAAACAAAAGAACCCCAACACACCCCACCTAGCCTAAGCCCTAAACTTTCCCTCACCCACCCTAAAACCAACCGACCACACCCCTAAAAACAAAACTAACCTGACCCCTCCACCCTCAACCCTACAAACAAAACTAACATGACCCCCCACCCCGCCCCAGAGACAAACTAACCCAACCCACCCCTAAAAACAAACCTACCCAGACACCCCCACCCCCCCTAACCCCTCAAACCTTCCCCGACCCCCCACTCGCCCTAAAATCAACTAACCCCCCAGCCACACCCCTAACAAACTCCCTGATCCCCCCACTTCTAAAAAACAAACTAGCCCGATCCCCCTCCTAAAAACCAAGCTACCATGACCCCTCACCCGGCTCCTAAAAACAAAACTACCCCGATACCCCCACCTACCCTGAGCCCTAAAACCTCCTGACCCTCCTATCTGCCCTAAAAACAACCAACTCCCTGCCCCGCCCCTAAAAACCAAACTACCCTGGCCCTCACACCCCAACCCTAAAAACAAAACTACCCCGACCCCACCATCCCTGCCCCTAAAAACAAAACTACCCTATCCCACAATCCGGCCCCTAAAAACATAACTAACCTGACACCCCCCACCCACCCTGAGCCCTAAAACCTTCCCCAACCATTCCACCCACCCTAAAAACAACCAACCCCCACCCCTGCCCCTAAAAATCAAACTACCCTGATCCCACAACCCCACCCTAATAACCAAATTACCCGACCCCCTCACACCGTTCCAAGCCCTTAATCCACCCCACCCCTAAAAACTACCCTCCAACCCCACTTTCCTCACCAAACTACCCCAATCCCCCCACCCCTGCCCCTAAAAAACAAACTACCCTGACCCCCCAAACCGGCCCCAACCCGACTTACCTGACCTCACACTCTCCCGATCCACTCTGCCTTATTCTCTGTCTTAACCACACATATGTGTAGTTCATCACATGCGTGGTTAAGGCAAAGAAAAAGGCAGTTGTTGTTCCGGTAAGCGTGGTTATGCTTGCGTTGTAGACGACATTGTTGTTCTAGCGTGTGGTTCAGGACATTACCTGTGATGCCATGAGTATCAGGGCCTTGACTTCTCATTCATGGGCAATGCTTGCCCTTACTGTTGTGGTATTATGCACAAATTCAAAACAACTAATACTATGCTGATCTGTCTCTTCCTGTGCTTAGTGACTCCTAAAATGTCATGAGTGTCATGTAGAATCACCAGTGCAGGAGATGCAGTGATGGGAATTAGCATTAGAGCCCACATATTTATAATGCCCTAGCGCCATCTTGCACCACATTAACGTCATTATTTTTTACGTTAATGTGGCCCAACGAGGCCGAAATCCCCACACCATATTTACAGAGTGGCACATGCATTATGCCACTCTGTAACCCTTTGTGCCACATTATGCCTGTGTCAGGCATAATGTATGAAAAGGGGGCGTCCCCCCCTTAGGGGTGCCGGACAAATGGCGTAAAGAAATCTATTAGATTTCCTTTTGCAATTTTTTACGGCACTTTTAATGCCTGCTCAAGAGCAGGCAGTAAAAGGGGGCTTCCATTCTTTAGTACTCTGCTCTAATATTTTGGCACTACTCCTGCAGAGTACATCAATATCATCATGAGAAATGACGCTATTGCCCACTGCCCTGCACCATGGTGTGCCATATTTTAAATACTGCGCACACATGGTGGTGGTAGACGGGTCCTAAGGGGTGCAGAGAAAATCTCGCTGCACTCGGTGCAGCACCACTTTCCATAAATCTGCCCCTGAATGTGTAAATTATGACCTGACCATTCAATAGGTCCTGTTCAAGAAGATAAATCTATGCACAGATGTTAAAAAGGGGGTCTCTAGTTGGCAGTAGTTTGAACCCTGCCCAAGTAGGGACCCTCACACTAATCACAGTAAGGGAGTTACACAGCTAAGATAACCCTTGCTCACCCCCTTGGAATGTGGCTCAAGCAGTTAGGTTTATCTCAGAGGCAATGTGTAAAGTATCTGTACATACACTGTAGGAGGCTGGCCTGGCTTATAGTGGGTACCTGATGGTACTTACACCTTGTGCCAGGTCCAGTTATCCCTTATTAGTAGATTAGTAGTGTTCTAGCAGCTTAGGTTGATAGAGGTAGCTATAACAGAGCAGCTTAGGCTGAACTAGGAAACATGCAAAGCTCCTACTATACCACTTATATCATATAGCCCTATATCACAAGAATCACAATCTCCAGAGTTACTAAAAATAAAGTTACTTTATTTTAGTGACAATTTGCCAAAAATATCTCAGAGGATATACTCCTTTGAGAGGTAAGTAAAATACACAAAATATACACAATCAGCGCAAGCGTTGCCCCGTATTTAATCTTTGACGCCCGAGCCCGCGGACGACAAAATTCTGCTGTGTGCGTCATTTTTTGGATGCGGCAACCCGCCTTGCATTAAAATGGCTTAAACGGCCGTGCGTCGTATTTATGCTTTCGGGCAAAAATGACGCACGGTCGGGAGGCGGAGCCAGAAAATGACACACAGCCCGATTTGCGTACAAAATTAACGCCTGGGTCAGGGCAGGCGTTAAAATAGGGCAAACACACCTGTATTTAATCAGAACACACAGAACAAACAGCAGAGCAGCAGAGCAGCAACAGGGAGACATGGAGGTGATTCTAATCCAGCATGCACGCAGACGCAGAGCCCAGCAATAACAACAGCAGCTACAACAACACCAGCAGGGACCCCAAAGGCAGCGCAGAAGGCAGGAGAGGATATTCCGCCCAAGAGCAACCCTTCAGGGCCTCAGGGAACGCAACATCATACAGAGGTACCGGTTGAACTGGCAGGCCATTCAGCAGCTGCTGCGAAACATTGAACAGCAGTTGGCCCCCACTTTGGTGACACCCCGCACCATCCCAACGGAAACAAAGCTGCTTGCCGTACTTCATATGCTGGCAAGTGGCTCTTTTCAAACAACTGGTGCCCTGGTTGGCGGAATATCACAACCATCATTCTCCGCCTTTTTGCCCAAAGTACTGGACGCCATCATTCGACTGACACCCCGCCACATCTGCTTCCCTAACACACTGCAGAAGCAGCAGGAAACTAAACAGGGGTTCAACGCAATCCCACACATCCTTGGTGCAATCGACTGCACACATGTACGCCTTGTGCCACCTGCTGCAACTGAACACCTCTACCGCAACAGGAAGCACACACATTCCATCAACGTGCAGGCCATAGTCGATCACCAAGGATTGATCACCAACATCGTGGCTAAATATCCTGGGAGTGTACATGACTCATACATCTTCCGTCACTGCACCATCAATCAACACTTCCAGGATGGATGGTATGGCAATGGACTACTTGTTGGTAAGTACAAAAACCTACATATATATATACACTGCACAGCAACCCTCTAGGACACACAACACATACACCACAACAGCAACATGTCAACAGGAACACACTGAGGTCGTGAAATCGCTAGCCATGTTTCTTAAGTCACCATTGAACCTGTCACACATCGGAACTTACTGTACAGCCTAATGTGAAGACGTCAATGAATGTGGTTGCCTAAATGTCACCTTGCAAATTGTAAGTGTCCCAATGAGCTTTACATTAATACATTGCATAAGTCTAAAGGTATGGGATGTCCAGGGTACTTTCATATGAACGTGTTAACAACACTTACAATTTAAACTGTGCATGGAACTATCATCTCACCCCCAGTGAAGACACACGGACACCTGTATCACAAGTCACAATGCTAGGGAGGGCACACTGTACTGAAAATCCCAAAACATAATGCTGACAAACGGTTAGCAGACAAACATTTGTTCAGCCAAGGAAACAACACAATGCAGATGATATAGCCTACAAGCATAGGATGTCACATTAGTACACAAAAGAGTCACAGACAACACAAGACAACTACTGCCATTAAAGGTCTTTTCAATAGTGCCATCTACATTAACATGATCCCATTCATTTTCTCTTGCAGCTGATCAGGGGTATGGCATCCAGCCATGGATTATGACACCATTTGGCAACCCGAGTACAGCTGCAGAGCGTGCATACAATGAGGCCCATAGGAGGACACGCAGCATTGTCGAGAGGACCTTCGGCATCCTCAAGTCAAGGTTTCGCTGCCTCAAAATCACTGGTGGTAGCCTCCTATATTCCCCGGAGATGGTCTGTTGGATCATCCTCACATGTGCAATATTGCACAACATTTGTATCAAAAGAAACATTCCCCTCCTGGAACCAGAGCCACACATGCCTGAGGAAGAGGAGGATGATGGCCTGCAACAGAAGGGGGAACTACAGAACACAGCTGCTGGTATACGCAGGCGGCAACAGATTGTAAATAATTTCTTCTGAATATGATCACCTTCACCACTTTAGTTAACTAATGTAAATAAACACCTATTATAATCACCATATCATGGTCTGGCTATTCCTTTTTACACACCTTCATCTCTACTTATCAGAATAAGAGTGTTGCCTCATGGAGCATTGCCGAGATACTGAGTAGGACACGGAACATCCCAGAGCTTATGTGATGCCTAACATACAATGGTCACATACACACATACTCTTAATAACATATATCATGTACATATCTCCTTTGAAGGCCCATAGTAGAGGACCACAACTATTTCACACATGCATGTTGAAAGCAAGGTCCAACGCAGCATACGGCACACAACTATGATACCATCACTCAATAAGGGGAAAACAAGCCTCATAAATGAGACAGTCAATGTGCTTTGGCATCACTAACAGGAATGTCTGACAAGACCCTTGACAGCAGTTAGTCCAACTGCATCCAATATTTGCAAGGAATATCTGTGACTAGAGTTCCATAGAAGCAGAACATAGACAGCACAAGTGCCACACATATGACATGCATTGCGCACAAGACATTCCATGAACATGTCAGGCCATTTCCTAACTCCTGACACACCCATGCACCTGGTCACAACCCACATGTCGGAAGAGGTCCCTGGAATACTAAGATGTGTACCCTGATAATACCTCCTCTACAAACACAGACCAACATTAGCAACCCAGTGTGCTACACCCTTTCCTAAGGTATGCCATTGTCAAAGAACATCTGACTGCAAGGACGTCAGGTCAATTTATACACTGTCTTCTAGTTTTAAAGCCCTGTTAGCACATGTAGATTGCTTCCCCTTGTGAAAATGTCTGTTGGCCCTTAGAATGCAAGTCTCACCTACAGGACTGGTGAGAAATAGATGCAACCCACACCTGTGATCACCTCCATGCACACCACCCATTACAAAAAGCACTGCCCCTGATGATGCCTGGAACAGCATAGGAGTTGCCATTATGTCAAATACATCGTCAACCATTGATACTAATTAAGCCGTGTAACACAGCCCTTGGGTTCATTTGTCACCTTCAAAAACACAGGACATACACAGATTGACATGTCAACTGTCTAGTTTGTCCTCCAAACAGTCTCAGTCAGACCACTGATTATGTAACTTGTCCAGTAGCTGGCTCCTGAATCATCTTGCATTCTGTCAGCCTGACTGGCAACTGTCTGTGCGTCACACTAAAGTATCCCTGTGTTTACATATGTACCACACTTGCGTTAGCAAACCTGCCATTCATCAGGGGGCATTGGGCATGGGCTTCTA
The DNA here is from genome assembly GCF_031143425.1 of Pleurodeles waltl. Lineage (NCBI taxonomy): Eukaryota > Metazoa > Chordata > Amphibia > Caudata > Salamandridae > Pleurodeles > Pleurodeles waltl. Next base: position 399,623,995 of record NC_090439.1, read on the forward strand.
CCATGCATACACAAATACACTGTATAGCATCATCTGCCTTTTAACTGTACCATTTGAGTTAAATCCTCTTGGAAATGCAAAATTCATAGCCCATCCCTTTTCTGGGTTGCATTTATGCATGAATGACAAAGTGTGACAGTGTCCCAGGGTCATAGGCAGGGATTGGGTACGGGGCTTTCAGCACAACCAGCAACCTCTGATAATGTGCATGAATAATACACAAATGTCAGAAGCATGACAGTTCACACACAGCATCACAGTGCGCACAACATAGTGATTGGCCGAGTGTGGTGAATAGCTGCGAGAATAAACAGCACAGAGGCTATGATGTTCCCAGATGCAGTGGGAAGTGCAGAGGCCAACCTGTGTACAAATGTTGTAATGACACCTGCCGGAACATGACAATTGAGACATTATCTCACTCAGCACACCAAGGTTGCCCTGTTGACTGTCTCATTACACGTCTTTAGTGACAGGGTGGGACCATCCACATGTTGGTTCACATGTCCTCATCTACTTTACTCACATTGATCAACAATGGATACTCAGTAGTTGCAGGAATAGCTGCCAGTGACTCATGATGAGTCCTGGTCCGAACTGTGACAAATTACATCCCAAAAAATCTATAGGATTATCATTGGACCACACACATGAACAAGACACCTATGTGCAAATGATCACTGGAAATATGTGGACACGTGCTGTCTTGTATGCTGGTCCACCACAGCCACTTGATAGTTGGGGCTTACTTCTATGGCCTCAACTGTGGTGTCATCATACATATGAGATTGACCCTTGTCTGTCTGTGAAACCAACATGGTACCCACTTTCTCAATGCATGTGTATGACTCACTGTGGGATTCATCAACTAATGCCTAGGAAGCTCTTACCAATACTCTAAGACATAGGATGTAGAAATTGTGGACCTTTGACATGAACATGTGTCTGCCATCCATCTGGTGCATGCTATGTCACATGTGGTGTCTACGTCACCCTAAAACTTGGAAGTATACTTTGCGGGTGTTGTTACATGTATGACTAACACATGCCCTTGCTCATTCCAATTTTTACTTGCATCTTAGGGTTGGGCACATGGACGTCACATTCATACAACCAAATGTACAATAATGCTTCATGTGATGTACACACACACACCTGGTCAACCAACAAATTAGTTGTCCAAGCACACACTTTGAGCCAAAGGCAATTAGGTATTGTACATATGTGCGTCACATTGCTATCCTCTCCTTTTGGCAAACATGCACAATTTATGCCACACATATATGTAGGCCACACTTATGACCATCTATGACGTCAGCCAACTGTAAACATACTGTGAAGTGTGTACTGGATGATGTTCCGCTGCAGTATGATGTCACACATGTGAACATACACCATCAACACCATACTGTCTTCAATTAGTCAATCTCTGATGTGTTCCAAATGTAAAATAACCAAAAAACAAGTAAATATGCCCCAAACCAGTTAATGCACTGTAATTTTGACCTCCTTAGCGGTGTGTGTAATTTTTTGTTGCACAAAACTGTATTTGCGTCATTTTTTTTTACACACAGGAGTGAAATTTAGCCCGCATCCAGATATTTGTACAGTCCATGTATCATTATGTGGATGTGGGTTAATATTCACGGCTGTGTGTCAAAAAAAAAGACGCAAGTACAGTTTTGTGCAACAAAAAATTACGCATAACGCGAAAAAGGCTGGACTTTTCATTCAGGAAGTGATATAATAGGATATCCTGTTTACAGATCATGTACAGTGGGTGTACTTTCACTTTCACTTTGCAGTCTATGATCCTTCTAGACTGTGTGGCTGTGTAGAGAGTGTTGTCCAGAGATTTTGTGCTGTATTTGTCCTGTGTGCCATCTGTAAAGTCCTTTTGTGAAATACATTTTGTTTGTGCATACTGTAGTACTGTGTTTTGTCTACATTTGTCCATTTATCTTGTCGATTTATTGTTTGTGGGAGTCTGTTGTGGGTAGTGTTAATTTGGGGATAGTTGGGCTCTTTTAGTGTTTAGGTTTACTTTTTTTCTGTCTTTTTACCCCTACTTTCACCCATTTCCCCTTTCTATTTCTTTTACCCCTATTCCTTCTCTTCAATTATAAGTATGTCTGGTAGGCCACGTCTTGGCAGGATGGGGGAAGAGGAGTTGGGGGACTTCATCTGGCTGGTGACACATTTCTTGCCGCTCATGATCCAGGCAGGGGGCAGGATCATACAGGGGTACCCGACAGAGGCGTGCAGAATCCGGTGGGGAAAGGTGCTGCATCACCTGCAGTGTGTGTATGCCAGCCAGAGGAGTGACTACCAGCTGAAGTACCGGTGGGCTGACCTCATCACCAGGGAGCAGGATCTCTTGGACCACCTGGGAATCATGATTGGTGGCACTGTTGGTGAGTACGACTATTGTTATTGTGCACAATTTAATGCTCTGTAGTGACATCAGTGGATTAGTGCAATGTCTGCCAGCTAACTTGATGACTGTGTGTAATTTTGGGGACATATAAGGGGATCATTGATGCACTATGGCAAGGATCACAATTGCTAGCTGTCAGGTAGCACGTGCTCTGCAAACTTACAGGTAATTTTACCATGAAGGAAATTGGTGCGGCCTTTCTGGCCTGCACAGCTAACAAAATAGGAGCCAATCATGTCTATAGAGGGTATTATTGACAGAGAAGTACAGATGTATCAACATTTAGGCCAACTATGTTGACACAATTGCTAGACTGACTTTAGAATCACTACATGATGCTGAAAATGAGTGCTGCTTTCACGACAATTTCTAGTAGCAAAGTGGCTCAGACATATGTCTCATGTGAGTCTGGTGAGTGTGGAAGGAAAGCGTTCACAGAAGTACTATGAATGTGTGGGATTATTGTGTTTCTAAATCTTTTAGGATAAATGTCAGTTCATGAATTGAATACATCGTGTAAAGGTGTAAGGTGCCCTCAGCTAACATCGTAAGATGTTTGTTGGAATCGGTTGAGCCACAATCCAAATATGGATGGCAGTCCAAGTGTATGCACATGGCTTTACATCTCCATGGTTGGTGCAAATCACCATAGCTGGGCCACATCAATTGACTATACTGTAACAACAGGATGGCTTACAGGAGTCCCTGCCCCTCCCTCTGTACATTGGGCCTATATGCACTAAGGGCCATATGTACGAACACATTTTCCCATTGACAGAGAATGGGAAAAACCCTTTGCTACATCTGGCCCAAAATGTGTCATGGCCACAAGGCATGTTTGACTGGTAATGCAGTCCTCAATTAACCAGGCTTTGGATGTTTCTCTTGGATGCACATGATGAGACGATTACACTCCATATTTTTTAGTGCTCACCAATTATGGGGCAAGTTTGCAACCACATGATAGTTAGGGCCAATCTATGTGTGCAGATATGTGTGTAACTGTCACAGGAGACCCATGCAATGTACAAGTTGGCCATGAAATATCAGATGCAGTACCATCATGCCTGAATGGCTGCCATTTACTTATTCAGCCTACACATTGTAAATGATACTGAAAATGTTGCACTGTGCACAGATTTTGAGCACATTTCTTCCTTCCATACCTTACAGGTGGACTGGCCCCCTACACTGTGGGAGAGGTGGCGACATTTGAGGACCCCGACCACTACAGTAAGTGTTGATATGTCTGTTATGTGTTGTGTTTGCTGGTTATGGACTTGTGTGAGTTGGACGCATAGCAAGGTGTGATGCTGTGGGCAAGTTTTTCACTTGTTCCATGAGTGGGAATGCAGTTTTCACATGTTTTGAGTTTGCCAATGCGTATCCAATGGTATCATGTAGGGATTTTAGGACATCCCTGTAGGCCCCACTGTTAGTACAGGGGATGGTCATGTGTCTGACACTTGTATCACCAAGAGTCGCAATGGAAGTCAGCCCCTATTAAGTCAGCCTGTCAGACCCACATTCTCAAAGATTGGTGGAGCTAATAGCTTCCCAATAGACATCTGCTTCACTATTTACCTACGTAATTTTGAAACAGTAGGTAGAACCTCCTAGCATCATGTACTTCCACATGTAGTGCATCAAGTCTGTGGAACCTGAGTGTAATGGCCTAGGTGTGCATGCAATTCATGATCATGGGTGTTCTAGCACCTCTGTGTCTGATGTAAGTCAGGCCTCACTGGAAGTATATGTTGTGTACTAAGTTCTGATTTTCCTGACATGTCTGACCCTATGAGTGCTCTAGGTTTTGCTGACTCCTAATTGTAGATAGACCTTACCTGTGGTGTGTCTGTAGAGACAAACTATGTGGATTAGCCTATACACTCCTCTGTGTACATGTTGTTGGCAAATTATAGTTGTATATCCACCGCCCCCCATCAAACACGGCCATGGGTTTGTGAATGGGGTACCTAGTATTGATGCTACCAGTATGTTACACATACCTGTGAATAAGTGACGGTTTGGTTGCATACTAGTATACACACTCAGGTTTGGCACTTGGTACCATACTGGAAAGTCCAGTTACAACTTGCAGGCCATGTGGCTTTAGTTTTGCTTTCCGTACACTGACATTTGTAGCCCAGCCCTTGGTGGAGGATATGCAGCATGATTCTTAGATGTTAACTGTCAGAAGTCAGATTGCAAGTCAAGGCCAGTTGTTACACAACTTGTGGGTTATGAATGTTCTTTGTGTGATGTTACCTTTGTTGTCTGGCCTGCCATGTACTTCCTCAGGGACATTCAATGCTCTGTATCGTGATATGAGCTGTTAGAAGTACAGTAGATGTATTGTCTGATTAACTTGCTGTGCTGTTTCACACAATGCAGTTACTAATGTGGCATATCTGCATTTGTCTTCACAGCAGCTAACATGACTCCAGACCAGGTCTGTGAATTTCAGCGTCGGGCCATGCGATACCAGCACATCCTGCTGGTGGAGTCGGGGTTCCGGAGGATGGCCCGGCGATATCGCCATGAACGTGCCTCCGGGACATGGCGAGCCTTCCCACAGGGTGGGCCTACTTTGCCCACCACAGCCAACACAGAAACAACCACCAATGAGAACCAGTTGGCCCCACCCACAGCTGCCTCTGTTCAATCTACATCTGCTGGACTTCCTGGCCCCAGCATTGCCACCGGTGCAGGACAGCCCACACAGACCTCCTCCACCGGTACCCAGACTGCCACTGCTCCAGCTGTTGACCCTGCAGCCTTCAATAGACTTGAAAACAAGATGGACAAAGTGCTGCGCAAGGTGAGCCACCTGAGCCGGGACGTGCGGCACATTAAACGGCGGGTCAAGGATATCAAGAGGACCCTCCGGAGGGCCAACCTCTAGACAGTTGAATAGATGGACATGATACCCTCCCCTCCCTCCTCTTTCCTTGTTCTTATACTTAGTGGGCTTAGGGGGCTTAGTGTTAGGTTAGTATAGGCTGTTAGTTTAGTCAGTGTTAGTGGGTGGGGGGTAGGGGGTCCTGCTTGTTTCTTTTTTTACTTATTTCATGTGTGGGTGGGTGGGTGGGGGACTATGTTGGGGTTCTTGTTTGTAAAAAAAAAAAAAGCAAAAAAAGCAAAAAACATTAAAAAAAAATTACCCAAAAAAAATATATTTGTTTAGGATAGTATAGTACGTGTTTAGGTTAGTATGTGTTGTCCTCAATGTGTCCCGTCTCATAAGGGGGGTAGGGGGTAGATGTTTAGAACGTTTCGTTACATGTGATAAGTAAGTGTAGCTTAGGTTAGTTAGGGACAGTTGTGTGTAATGAGTAGTCAGGGTAGATTAGGGTAGGTAAGATTTTTCCCTCAGTTTCCTCATCTATGGTTAGCTTTTAATAAATATTTGGTTACCCCTTAATAGTATGTGTTGAATGGTACTTGATCGTGGGTTTGGATTCCGTGTACATCTCTTTTGTACTATAACATCTGTGTCCAATAATACACACAAATCCCAACTGAGCTGTACGATTGGCAGCTAACCCAGAGCTACCTTGCAAAGTGTCTACCCTTTGTTGCAACCACCAATCACAGTTCATATGGATGACAATGTGTTTCTGTTGATAAGTGTGTTTTCAAAGTCACTAACAGTGCTTCCAGACTTGATATTGGGGAAACAGTTTTAGGTCTGACTGCAGTGTGATGATCATGCACACCCTTATAAGATGAGTTCTCATTGGCAATCTTGTATTCTTGTCTTCATGACCCTTATACATCATTTGTGACACAGTTCGGCATGATTACCTATTTGTACGTTAACTCAGACACCTTCATTTGTGCAGGTTTTTTTTTTGTATTTACTTAGATTAGTGTGGCATGTTTATTTTTTAGCGGGCACTATTTGATGACTTAGTTATCCCCTGAGGAAGCATTCTTCTCTCCAACACAGCATGGTGGTCTATGGTTTCTCACTTCATCAGATATGTCCCTCAGGATGGGCAGAGTATGATGCAATCATGGTCACTGTGCAGATTTCTCTAACTACATAATAACTGGACAGTTGTATTGACAAGCTACGTTATTAGACAGTAGGGACATTTCAATGATCTACTGCGCAGTTGATATGTCACATTACCCAGAGACAGATTTGTTGTGTAAGTGCTATTTATTGAAAAGTGCTGTAGTGCTATCTGTACATTGTCCATGATTGTGAGTCTATTATAGTGACATCTTACATTGTGGTCCAACACAAGGGTTTACCAAAATGCTTTTGTCATACTTGGGTTGCTGTTTCAGACAGTGCAGAGGGACAGACTTAGCCAATGAGTAGGAGAGAGACAATCACTGGGCTGGGTGACAAGATATACAATGGTTTGCAAAACAGTGCTTGAGTACAGTTGTTGCAAGACTGGCAAGTTACAAAGTGCAGGACCTTGGTAATAGTTGGCCATGTGGCAGGGACTAGTGCTTCCGGGTCATTTTCCTTTTGAATGTGATCTGTTCCATGTCTTTTTCTTCTGATGTGTGTGTTGCCTGCTTTGTCCTTGTTGTTGTTGGTTGTGAAGGGGCAACACACACCTCAGTGTTAGAAGACGTGGAGTCAGACATCCTGGTCGCTGCTCCCTGTGAAGGGCAGTACTGCTGCAAGGAGGGCCTGCTGGTTCTTGAGAATAGCAACCACATCACGATGGTAGGCAGCCAGGTAGGCCCTGAGGGGTTCAATGTTGCATTCGTGCAGGCGTTGACAGGATTGCTGTTGTAGGTGTTGGGTCAACTATATTACAGCTGTGCTGATTTCCGTCTGGGTTTTCTGCAGTTCCTGCAAGATAGATGTTAGGGCTTGCATAGCTGCTGCCTGATCTGCAGATGACATCATGCACGAACGCACCCCCTCAAGGCTGGCTGCCATATTTTGTATCCCCACCCGCACCTCCTTGGCCAGCTCCCGCTGTACTCCAACTACAGTTCTCTCAAAGCTGGTGCCAGTGTCGTCTGAGTCCTCAGCTGTATTGGAGCTGGCAGGTCTTACAATTGGTGTGGTGGGTGGTTCCTCTGTGATTGGCTGCTTGTTCTGTGCTCCTCCTTGTGACAGAAGGTGAGGTCTGGAGGGTTTCAAGGACCTTTTGGATAGTCTCCTGGGGAATGTTTATCGGCTCGTCATCCATGTCATCAGGGAAATCTGGGACAGGCATATCGGCAGGAGATCCATCTTCCTCTGCAATGAAACAGGGTACAATTAGTGTGCCTGTGTTGTGACAATTTTGAGGTCACGTGCCTGCCTTTTGATGAATTCACTTTGTGATCTTGTTTTGTATTAATATCTGCAGTCCTTCAGATGGGCATTGTTTCAGGCCTATGGCCCACCTATGTGTCACATGTATGTTATTGAGTTATCAGACTTGTCAGCCTCATCGCCTCTAGGTGTTGGTTTATGCCAAATCAAGAATTGCCACCTTCTTGTCCTACTCGACCCTCCGTGTATATCCATTGTCATGGTGAGACCTTTCACTGGCTGTGGGTGTTCTGATGGCCCTGGCAGCACACTTAACTATCAGGACCTGCCCCAATCCCTGATCGTTCACATCGACTTAAATGTAATTGTCATGTTGCATATCCTATGCATGGCTATGTTATGATCTGATATGGATGTTGACATTGTTTATGTGTCTTGCTGATGTTGGGTAATGTGTGTTACATTGGATTGCCCTGATAGTCGTATCAGTGTCCTATTTCGTCCTCTGACTGTGCAGGTGTATTTCAGTGACCAGTTACATGTGTCCCCTCCTCAATGCTGTTGTCTGAGCGGTATGACATTTGGGATGTTGCCTTGTTACCCAGGCACAGGATGGACCCTGACATATGCAGCATGGGTGTGTCCTTAGTGCTGTGTCGCTCCTATTGTTGTTTACTTTGGCTGATGTTTGTGACAACTATGGGCATTGACATTTGAGTGTACTGGGGCCTTTGTCTTGTTTCAGGAGATTGTTGCAGATGTCATCCTCACCCCCTAATTTAGGTATGTATGTTCCATGGGGAGGTTGCTGCCGTTTGCTACTTGAGCTGCACACAGATCAGAGGTGGTGGTGGCAACTGTTGTCGCAGTTACATTGCAGTTGTCGGTTTGGCTAGAGGATTGCTAATAGGGCCCTAGTTAATTTAGGAGGTATGTTGGCTGACGAGTGCCAGGATGTCAGTTTGACGTGGTGGCCTTCCCTCCTGTTGTGGCTTTCCCTTTGCTCCATCGTTGGCATGACAGCATGCCCCCATGGGACTGTTGTTGGTGTTGTGTAATGGTGTGCCCCAGGTCTTCGCAGAACGGGCCATGCCCCCCTGCCGTGCCCCTTTACCCATGCCACTCCATGTATATGATGACTTACATGCAATGTGTAGTAGGTATTCCCCCCCCCCCGGTTGCAGTTGACATTAGTGCATTTTAATTCCCCATGCGACTTACCCTGCATGTCCGTTGTTTCCTGGTAGTCTGCGCTGTCCTGTCTTTGAATCCCTGTGACGATCTCCTCAGGTATGACGGCTGCAACCATCTCCTCCATGTGGTCCAGGGCCTCCTGGTGTGCTGGACTCCCACCTCCAGTCTGCAGTGCTGCCTTCCTGTTCCTGGCCATCTTTTCCTTTGTCCTGCGTTTGCAGTCATGCCAGCGCTTCTTGTACTCGATGACTGTTCTGCGTACTTCAGCCACACTGTTAATCTTGTCAACAATTTGTTTCCATATAGCCTCTGTCCTACTGATTGGCAACTTTGATGTGACAAACAGTTGGTGCTGGTGTTCCGTCACCTCTTTAACCAGGATTTCCTGCTCCTCTGCACTGAAGCAACACTTTCTTTTCTTCTTAAAAGTGTCCTGGTTCTTGTGTGGGTCCTCCTGGCTGGTTCCTGGTCTGCTGTCATATTCCTGGGGTCTGTAGTGGCATCTGGGATCCATTTTGGCTCTCCTCTGGTGAAATGGCTGTATTCGCTGTGTTTTTGATGCTATTGCGTAAAAGAAAATGGTGCATATCCGGTTTGCGGTGTCGTAAATCGACCCACAGGCATTTCCGCCGCGTTAACGTCGTTTTCCTTTACGACTTGACGCCACGGTGTGCGTCAAAAATAATGACTCCTACCTGTTGTTTGCGCCGCCGTGCGGCAAAGTATAAATATGACGCCCGCACGGCGCACCAAAATGGCGTTAGCCGGCGGTAATATTTTTGACGCAAAACTGCACCGGTGCAGTTTTGCGTCAAAAAGTATAAATATGGGCCTAAGGGTGTCCAAGATACCCCACCCCAAGACCCTGAAAAGTAGGAGTAAAGTTACCCTACTACCCCAGAAACACACTAAAGTCATAATAGGGGATTCTGCAAAGGCAACAACTGACTGCAAAGCACTGAAGACGGATTCCTGGACCTGAGGACCTGTAAAGAATGGGGACCAAGTCCAAGAGTCATGCAAGTGTCTAGGGAGGCAGGAGCCCACTAAACCCCGGATGAAGGTGCAAAAGGGCTGCCTGTGGATGGAAGAAGCTGAAGATTCTGCAACAACAGAATGTGCCAGAAACTTCTCCTTTGCACAGAAGATGTCCCATGGTGTGCTGGAGGATGCAGAGTTGTTTCCACGAAGAAAGACTGCAAACAAGCCTTGCTAGCTGCAAGAGTCACAGTTAAACAAAATGGGTGCTGCCTGGGCCCAGGAAGGACCAGGAGGTCGCCGCTTGGAGGAGGAGACGGAGGGGGTGCTCAGCAGCACAGAGAGCCGATGCAGAAGCAGGCAGCACCCACAGAAGTACTTAAACAGGCATTCAAGAAATCTGAGCATGGCAGTTGTCTCAACACTACAAAAGAGGGTCCCACAAAGTCAGTGATTAACTCAGTGAATTGAGCAATGCAGGACGGAGTGCTGGGGACCTGGGCTGTGCTGTGCACAAAGGATTCCTTAAAAAAGTGCACAGAAGCCCTAGCAGCTGCAGTTCACACAGTACACAGGATTACTGTTTGGCGTGTGGAGGCAAGGACTTATCTCCACCAAATGTGGAGAGAAGTACCACTGGACTGTCAGGGTCACTTGGATCCAGTACCTGTGTTCCAGAACCCACGCTCGTCGAGATGAGAGGGGACCCAGAGGACCGGTGATGCAGATGTTTGGTGCCTGCGTTAGTAGGGGGAAGATTCCGTCGACTCACGGGGGATTTCTTCTTGGCTTCCAGTGCAGGGTGAAGGCAGACAGACCTCAGAGCAGGCACCACCAGGAAACAGTTGAGAAAGCCGGCAGGAGTAGGTGCTACAATGTTGCAGGTAGTCGTCTTGCTACTCTGTTTTGCAGGTGTCCTGGAGCAGTCAGCGGTCGATCCTTGGCAGAAGTCGAAGAGGGAGATGCAGAGGAACTCTGGTGCGCTCTTGCATTCGTTATCTGAAGAGAAACCCACATGAGAGACCCTAAATAGCCCTCAGAGGGGGATTGGCCACCTAACCAGATCAGCACCTATCAGGAGGGGTCTCTGACGTCACCTGCTGACACTGGCCACTCAGAGGCCTCCAATGTGCCCTCACACCTCTGCATTCAAGATGGCAGAGGTCCGGGACACACTGGAGGAGCTCTGGGCACCACCCCTGGGGTGGTGATGGACAGGGGAGTGGTCACTCCCCTTTCCTTTGTCCAGTTTCACACCAGAGCAGGCGCTGGGGGATCCCTGAACCGGTGTAGACTGGTTTATGCAAGGAGGGCACCATCTGTGCCATTCAAAGCATTCCCAGAGGCCTGGGGAGGCTACTCCTCTCAGGCCCTTGACACTTATTTCCAAAGGGAGAGGGTGTAACACCCTCTCTCAGAGGAAATCCTTTTTTCTGCCTTCCTGGACAGGGCTGCCCAGACCCCAGGAGGGCAGAAGCCTGTCTGTGGGTTGGCAGCAGAGTTAGTTTGGCAGTACCTGGGGTCCATGCTGGAGCCCTGGGGATGCATGGGATTGGCACCCCAATACCAGATTTGGCTTGGGGGAACAAGTCCATGATCTTGGACATGTTACATGGCCATGTTCGGAGTTACCATTGTGAAGCTACATATAGGTATTGACCTATATGTAGTGCACGTGTGTAATGGTGTCACCGCACCCACAAAGTCCGGGTAAATTGCCCTAAACAATGTGGGGGCACCTTGGCTAGTGCCATGGTGCCCTCACACTTAGTAACTTTGCACCTAACCATCACTACGTGAGGGTTAGACATATAGGTCACTTATAAGTTACTTAAGTGCAGTGTAAAATGGCTGTGAAATAACGTGGATGTTATTTCACTCAGGCTGCAGTGGCATACCTGTGTAAGAATTGTCTGATCTCCCTATGGGTGGCAAAAGAAATGCTGCAGCCCATAGGGATCTCCTGGAACCCCAATACCCTGGTTTCCTAGGTACCATATACTAGGGAATTCTAAGGGTGTTCCAGTGTGCCAATCAGAATTGATAAAAATGGTCACTAGCCTGCAGTGACAATTTTAAAAGCAGAGAGAGTGTAAACACTGAGGTTCTGGTTAGCAGAGCCTTAGTAATAGAGTTAGGCACCACACAGGGAACACATATAGGCCACAAACTATGAGCACTGGGGTCCTGGCTAGCAGGATCCCAGTGACACAGGCAAAAGCAAACTAACACACAAGTAAAACTGGGGGTAACATGCCAGGCAAGATGGTACTTTCCTACACACACACAGAGTAACACAGTAAAAACACCACAAAAGTACACCAGTTTAGAAAAACAGCGAATATTTCTCTGAATAAAACATGACCAAAACAGCAAAAATCTAACACACACAAGTAAAGATGCAAATTTTCTGAAATTAAGTGGCAAATTTAAGAAACGTGGTGCTGAACCGGCCGCAGCGTCCCTTTTCTTGTGCTCCCTTAGCACCCCACTAATGGCACCACATGTGTGCTGCATCTAAGATATGGCACACCCTGGCAGTAGTTGTAATGTATGATGCTAGTTCTGAGCTTTGCATGATTGGCGTAAAAAAAATTGATGCTAATCCTGCAAAGCCCATCGAGGCCCATTGAAAACAATAGTGTGCCTCCTTTTAATGCCTGCTCTGAACAGGCATTACAAGTGCTGAAAAAATGATGCAAAGTGTTAGACTTGGCATCCTTGGTGAGGTCTCCCCTAACTTTTTGCCTCTATTTCCCAGATTGTTGATTTGTGCTCCCATCCAGTGCTAAAGTGCAAGTGCTCCTATGTAAAATGTATGTGTAATTGGATTTCCATGATTGGCATATTTGATTTACTGGTAAGTCCCCAGTACAGTGCAGTAGAGGTGCCTAGGGCCTGTAAATCAAATCAAATGCTACTAGTGGGCCTGAAGCACTGGTTGTGCCACCCACATTAGTAACCCTGCAAACATGGCTCAGACCTGCCACTGCAGTGTCTGTCTATGCAGTTTTTAACTGCCAATTCGGCTTGGCAAGTGCACCCACCTGCCAGGCCTAAACCTTCCCTTTTCTTACATGTAAGCCAACCCTAAGGTAGGCCCTAGGTAGCCCCTTGAGCAGGGTGCAGTGTATGTTTAAGGTAGGACATATATTAATGTGTTTTACGTCCTGACAGTGAAATACTGCAAAATGTGTTTTTCACTGTTGCAAGGCCTATCTCTCTCATAGATTAACATGGGGACTACCTTTAATTATGATTAAAGTGTAGATTCCTTTTGGGAGCAGATGGACATTTGGAGTTTGGGGTCTCTGAACTCACAATTTAAAAATACATCTTTTAGTAAAGTTGGTTTTGAGATTGAGGCCCTCATTATAACATTGGCGGTAAATCCCACTTATCGCAATGCTGACTGCCACCAAGATACCGCCGCCAACCCAGATATCCGTCCACCATTTTATGATACAAACAAACCAATCCATCACTATTCAGCCACAGACACAACTCCGCCACACCAAAGGTCAGTGATAAACTGGCAGTAGCAAAACCCACACCGTTACGCAAACAGAACTATGCCTACCACATTATGACCCACGAATCACCACAGCACACATTCAATGGCAGTAAACCATTGGCGGTACATACTGCCGCGCTCAAAATACACACACACATACAAAAAAACACCACATTGGTCACTTTCAACTACACGCACCTGACACACAATTACACACCACACCTACACACCTAAACCACTGTAAAACACACACAAACATTACCCACAAACCTTTACGAACTACAAACAATTGCCAAGACATAGGCGGTCATTCTGACCGCGGCGGTCGGCGGTCGCCGCCTGCCATGCGGTTACCGCTCAATGACCGCACCGCGGTCAAAAGACCGCAGCGGTCATTCCAACTTTCCTGCTGGCCCGGCGGGCGACTGCCAAAAGGCCGTCCGCCGGCCCAGCGGGAAAGCCCCTGCAACGAGGAAGCCGGCTCCGAATGGAGCTGGCGGAGTTGCAGGGGTGCGACGGGTGCAGTGGCACCGTCGCGATTTTCACTGTCTGCAAAGCAGACAGTGAAAATCTTTGTGGGGCCCTGTTAGGGGGCCCCTGCACTGCCCATGCAAGTGGCATTGGCAGTGCAGGGGCCCCCAGGGGCCCCACGGCACCCGTTCCCGCCATCCTGGTTCTGGCGGTGGACACCGCCAGAAACAGGCTGGCGGGAAGGGGGTCGGAATCCCCATGGCGGTGCTGCAAGCAGCGCCGCCATGGCGGATTCCCTGGGCCAGGGGAAAACCGGCGGAAAACCGCTGGTTCCCCTTTTCTGACCGCGGCTTTACCGCCGCGGTCAGAATAGCCCAGGAAGCACCGCCAGCCTGTTGGCGGTGCTTCCGCCACCCTCCGCCATGGCGGTCATGGACCGCCAGGGTCAGAATGACCCCCATAGACACCACGACCACAGACAAGACCAGAAACACACACCACCTATACCTATACACCGCGCATGCACTCCACATCACACACCCCAAAACATCAGCCTACACACACTCACCCACAACGCTCACACAACATCCATGGCACCACAACGACACACCAGATTCTCAGAGGAGGAGCTAAGGGCCATGGTGGAGGAAATCATCCGGGTAGAGCCACAGCTATTTGGAGCACAGGTGCAGCAGATATCCATTGCTAGGAAGATGGAGCTGTGGCAGAGGGTCGTGGACAGGGTCAGCACCGTGAGACAGCACCCCAGAACAAGTGATGATATAAGGAAGAGGTGGAATGGCCTACGGGTGAAGGTATGTTCCATTGCAGCAAGACACCTGCTCGCAATACAGAGGACTGGCGGTGGACCCCCACTTCCTCCCCCACAACTAACAACATAGGAGGAGCAAATCTTGGCAATCATGCATCCTGAGGGCCTGGCTGCAGTAGCAGGAGGACTAGACTCTGGTAAGTCAACTACTTACTACTATCACCCCCTACTGGCATGCCACCACATACCCACACCCTCACTCCCATCACTCCACCACTTCTCACACACCCCATCATCACATCTCACTCATCCCAATGCCAAGCCCTGCATGCCATACCAATGCATGGACACCCCTCAGAGACCTGTATGTACACCTATCACTAAAGCATGCACTCTAGGGAGAACTAATCATCCCACCATACACCATCGTACACAAGTGAAAGCTGCCAGGGCAATAACAGCCATAGAGGCCAACCCACCCATGCACAATATGTCACACACAGAAACAATAACACTGCATTTACATCCCCACAGGTATCACAGCTAATGTCACCGGAGAAGAGATGCCAGCAACATCCAGTCCCCCCAGAGAAGAGGCCCAAAGTGATGACAGCGACTCTGGTCGCCTGGATCTGGATGTCCAACCTGGCCCATCAAGGACCTCCGGACAGTCGGTTACCCAGGCACAGTCACAAACTACCACAGAACCTACCCCCTCAGGGAACACCACCACAGCACCCACCCAGTGTGCCCATACCTCTATCAATCAGCAGTGTGTCCACCACTACAGGGACCCCAGGGTACACCTCATACCCAAGACAATCAGGGACCTGGGGTCAATGGCAGTGGGCACACGGTTCAGGGGACAGAAGCACAGGACAACAGGGAAGCTGGGAGGACTTCAGTGCGCCAGGGGGAGGACAGGCCTAGGGAACTGACTCTCTAGGAGGCACTCACTGAGATCCTGGGAGCATACCAACATTCCCAGGTTACACTGGCCAAATCCTGGACAATGTGGAGGAGAACAGGCGGCTGCAGGAGGGACAGTAGCAGGGGATCAGGGAGGACTTGAAGTCCATTAACACCACCCTGGTCTCCATTGCAGGGGTGCTAGCAGACATGGCCAGCATTTTGAGGGAAGCTGTGTCACATCAGTGGGCCCCTGCCACTAGCAAGACTACTGAACAGCACTCCACCTCCGGTGCCGCTATTGGACAGAAGGCCCCACTACAGGACCAACAGGCCACCAGTACCCCTCACCCTGCAGAAGGAGAACCACCCCACAAACATTCCCTGTGATCCAGGCAGAAGCCAGAGACTATTGCCAAGACCCCGCCAGGAAATGAGACTCTCTTGATTGTCACCCTTGTGTCCCACTATGTCTCCCTGTCTACCTTGAACTGCCATTGCTCCCCTTCCTATGTCCCCATGGACACTGCACCTGTGCTACAAATAGACTGGAACTATACCCTGGACTTTCCTACATCATCACCCCATTCAATTGCACTTCTTCGTTTTCTTCATAGCACAGCAATAAACACACTTGGAAAAAATACAAGTATGGAGTATGTCAAATGATTTGAGTATGTATTTGTTTAACAAGGTTTAAACATTGCAAATCAACTGTACAGTAATGTTTACATAGGAAAGACCTGTAGTTGGCTGCAGTGAACACACTAGGCGCGATAGTGGGGCACCAACATCTGCAAAAAGAGTTGCCAAAGGGTACAATGAATGGCCATAGAAGTGGGAAGACACAGCCTGCCAGTTACAATGTGAAACAAAAAACTGATAATGAAATGTGAAGTTACACTGTCTTACCTGTGTGTCATTGGAAGTATTGTTGTATCACTGCAGTTCTGTTGTCCTCATCCTCATACTCTGCCTACTCATCTTCACTGTTCACAGGGTCCACTGCTGCCACACAGCCATCTCCAGCCTCCTCCTTCTGCAGAAAAGGCACATGGCGTCTCAAGGTAAGATTATGCAACATGCAGCATGCCATGATTATCTGGCAGACCTTCTTGGGTGAGTAGCACAGGGATCCACCAGTCAGATAAAGGCACCAAAACCTGGCCTTCAGGAGCCCAAATGTACGTTCAATGATCCTTCTTGTTCGCCCATGTGCCTTGTTGTAACATTCCTCAGCCCTTGTCCTGGGATTCCTCACAGGGGTCAGCAGCCATGATAGGTTGGGGTAACCTGAGTCGCCTGCAAATATTGAGGTAAAACATTTAGCCACACACTAACCCATATGGCCACACCATACCCCTACACCAACATCCTCTGGGTGGGAACCAGGGCTCACCTATTAGCCACACCCTGTGTCTCTGTAGTTGACACATCACATGTGGGATGCTGCTATCCCTCAGGACAAAGGCATCATGCACTGACCGGGGATATTTAGAATTGACATGGGAGATGTACTGGTCTGCCAAACACACCATCTGCACATTCACTGAGTGAAAACTATTTAGATTTCTGAAGACCTGTTCATTTTTCCAGGGCGGGGGCAAATGTTATATGTGTTACATCGATCGCCCCAATTATGTTGGGAATATGTCCCATTTCATAGAAGTCAGCCTTCACCGTGGGCAAATCCTCCACCTGGGGGAAAACAATATAGCTGCACATGTGTTTAATCCGGGCAGACAACACTCTTGTCAGCACTATTGAGAATATTGGCTGTGACATTCCTGCTGCCAAGCCCACTGTCACTTGGAAAGAACCAGTTGCCAAGAAACGGATCACAGATAGAACTTGCACAAGGGGGGGATTCCAGTGGGGTGACGGATAGCAGATATCAGGCTAGGCTCCAATTGGGCACACAGCTCCATGATTGTGGCCCTGTCAAGTCTGTAGGTGAGGATAATGTGCCTGTCCTCCATTGTTACCAAGTCCATCAGGGGTCTGTATATGGGGGGATGTCTCCATCTCCTATTCATCTGCCGCAGTTGCAATCTATGGAGCAAAAGAGAGAGGAGCCTGTCATAAACGGTACATTGTAGCCACTACAGTTCAATGCATGATGTGAATGTTAAATGTATTAGTGGCATATGTCCTGTATGTACAATTGTGATCTGTGATGCAGTTATGATCCATGCACTGCCCCCCCATGAAATGGCCTCCACCTGTCCTGTATGGAGGGACAGGTGGAAGTGAGATAATTCTGCTGACGTTGTGTGCCGTTGCAGGAGGTGGTCGGGAACTGCAGTGCAACGCCTCATTGGATAATATTGGGCCCTATGGAGTACAGTGGCCAATGGTGAAGTACGCCGCTGGGGACGGTATGCACCGCCGTGGATGTCACCGCCATCTTCTAACTGTGCACTCACTTGCTACCTGACCTTCAACAGGAGACAACCTACACTGCATGTGCTGCTGTGACCTGTGTCTGGAACCTACCATGGCCCGTGTGACTGGGAAGAGGGCCCCTGCCTTCAACTCGGCAGAGTTGGAGAGACTTGTGAATGCGGTCCTACCCCAGTACGGACTGCTGTATGGGCCTCCAGACCAACAGGTGAATACACTGTGAGCATGATGCATGGGGCATGAATGCATGGAGTGATGTGTGTGAAGGCCTCATGTAAGGGGGGTTGGTGAATCGGCACTGGGCAGCATGTATGCTGGGCCATGTCTGTTGGAAAGGGGATGGGAAGGGCTATGGTGGGCCATGAGTGTAACAGCCAGGACGGTGTAACTAATACCTTTCCCTGTGTATATTTCCTCTGCAGGTCAGCGCCCATCATAAGAAGGGTATATGGCGTGCGGACGCCAAGGACGTGCAGACCCTGGGGGTCTATGGCAGGCAGAGCACCCACTTTCGGAAACGGTGGGAGGACCTGAGACTTTGGGCACGGAAGACAGCGGAGGCCCTGCTAGGGATGGCCTCCCAACAAGGAAGGGGTGTCTGTCGAACCCTGACCCCCCTGATGGCCCTCATACTGGTGGTGGCCTATCCGGAGCTGGATGGACGCTTGAGGGCATCACAGCAGCCACAAGGGGAGGAGCACAGTGCCCATCATTACTACTAACGCATGGTGGGATGGCATTCAGGTGGGGTATGTGTGTCTGTAGGATCCATGTTGGGCAGGGATGTGATGTATATTCTTCCAAACTAACTAATAGCCATCTACTACTGGGAAAGGCTGTGTGGGTCCCAGGTATGCTGCATGTGGTGGTATGTGTCCCTACCCATGCCCTGGTGACTGGCATTGTTAATGATAGTGCATTGCATATTGTGTAGGGTTGTTCCCTGTGTGTGAGTGTGCTGTGTATGCCAACGTTGGTGTGGATGCAGCCACTGACCAAGTGTATCCTTTGTCTTTTCCCCTCCCCTTTTTGTTATGTCACCCTGTCCTTATGTGCATTAGCATCATTTGGCAGAGGAGCAGAGGTACTGGTGACAGAGGGAGCTGCATCCCACAGGACCCAGGAGGAAGAGTCAACTGATGCTGAGGGCACCAGTGGGATGGAGGGCGAGGGGAGCACCACAGCGGAGACTGGAGGGGACAGTTCGGACACGGATACCTCCTCCTGTCGCATAGGGTCTCATTATTCTAATGAGACTACTGGATTTTGAACAGCAAGATCGTCCACGGTGTGGGAGACCGAGTCTGACCCACGGTGGGTAACACCTGCCGCTCCAAATCCGGGTTTTGCTCCGGCTAACTAGCAGTGCCTCATCTCTGCCCGAAGACAGGGATGATTGGGCAGCCGAGCGCATGACATATTAGGCTTCTCAGGGAAGTCGTGCTCACTCAGGTCACATCCGGTTCTCTCCTTCACAATACAGTCTCATATACAAATGATAGAAAGAAGCAGTATATGTTTCTATAATAGGTTTAATAAAACGACTGCATCTTAGATAGCAAAGCGTGAGCTGCAATAACCAGGACAACACAACATGACAATATTAAAATGGTGACGAGAAGAGTGAAGCATAAGAATAGCGCTATCATATTGTCACTAGGATTGATGGAGTATTTCCTATCTAAGTCATAATATGAGCACAGCATGTTAAGCTCTAATTCTGCCTTTCGGGTTCCCCCGGGAGGACATTAACCCTCATACCTGAGCAAAGGCCTGTAGTCTGGGTTAGCATCTGTAGCGAAGCATTCAGCAATCAGCATACAGTTGTGGTTCCCTGGCTGGAATCTCCCTCTTAAAGTGTAATGGGACTAGGAACTGCTTTTATAATAACACAGCTGCTGTTCTAAGAAAATGTCCCTACGTAAGGATGTGTGTTTTCTATGAATGTTGGAGACTAAACTTCTACCACGTTCACCGGAAATGTACCAAACTGTAGCCTTGAATGAAGCACAGAGTGATCAAGACTGTCTTGTTTGAGAACACAGTGCTGAATTAAGCAAAAACAGTTAGATAGATGAAAATAAAACAAGACTGTAAAACTGGTTATTGTGAAAATAACAATGCAAAGCCGAATAAAATATATCTAGGTTAAAGTGCACAGCGGTCTAATGTGTAAAACTAACATGCATGGAGCTATTTCTAAAATGGCTACACAGCACTCCAATGGAAGCTTCCTGGTGGTGGCGGACACCTCTGTGCCCACCGAATCTACAGATACAGCCGCCACCCTGTACCAGCACCACCCTCCTTGTAGCCCCTCAGCGAGTTGCCTGTGCCCGCTCACCCAGTATGGTGGGCATCTCCTTCGCATCTCCTTCGCCCCAGGCACTTCACTCGTGAGCCCTGCTGTCCCGAGTGAGGAGGCTATTGACCTCCTGAGATCCATCTCTGTTGGGCAGTCAACCATTGTGAATGCCATCCAGGGGCTGGCTGACCAAATGCAACAGACTAATGCATTCCTTGAGGGCATTCACACTGGTTTGGCGGCCCAACAGAGATCAATCCAGGCACTGGCCTTCTTTCTGATGGCAGCCATTGTCCCTGTTTCCACCCACCCCCCTCCAACTTCCTCTACCCATTCCCATTCCCCTCAACCTCAACCTATCCCAAGCACACAGGCAGATGAGCATGCAAACAGGACAATACACAAGAGTGGCACAGGCAAACACAGGCACCACACTTCATCCCACAGGCACTCACACAAACACCATCCAGATGCAGACATACCAACATCCACTGCCTCCACTGTGGCCCCCTCCTCCTCGTTCTCCACATCCCTCCCAGTTGCGTCTACACTCACACCTGCATGCACAACATCCTCATCCACTACTTCTATCATCAGCACACCTATCAGAACATACACCTCACTGGCAGTCACCACCCCAACATCCATGCACATTTCCCTTGTGTCCTCTCCCACTGTATCTGTTCCCCCCTCCCAGAGGTACACAAATGCAAGCACTCAGACACCCAACAGCCATCCACGTCACAACAGCATCCAGCCCATGCACCTGGACCCAAACACAGCAGACACCTCCTACAACCACTCCTCTTCCTCCACTCCCCAATCTTTTCACTCTTCCCACCCCAATGTCCCTAAGCAGCTTTTCCTCTCCACCATTGACCTCTTCCCTGCCCCTCCCCCACCCTATCCCTCACATCTGGTCAGGGTGGGTAAAACCCACGAAAGCCACCCATCCCATGTGCCCAGTAGTGTTCACAGCAACTCGTATTCGGAAAGGATCCCGGGCACCAGGCAGCCACACAGAAAGGGTGCCTGGCCCAAGTGTTGCCAGGAAGGGCAAGGAGCCCTCCCCAACTGCGGCCAGGAAGGTCAAGGTGCCACCCCCAGCTGCTGCAAGGAAGGACAAGGATCCACCACCAGCTGCTGCAAGGAAGGAGAAGGAGCCTCCCCCAGATGCTGCAAGGAAGGGCAAGAAGCCTCCCCCAGCTGCTGCAAGGAAGGGCAAGGGTCCTGCACCAGCAGGCGGAAAGGACAAGGGGCCTGGTGCTGGGACTCAGTCAGAGCCCCCACCACCAACTGTTGTGGTGCAGCCATCTGAGGCTGCAGGGGATGGGCAGGAGCCTCCCCCCCACCAACAGCAGCAGCAACCCCACCACCAGCACCACCAGCAGCAGTGAGTAGCCGTACGAGGCTGCAGGGGATGGGCAGGAGCCTCCCGCCCACCAGCAGCTGCAGCAGCACCACCACCACCAGCGCCACCAGCAGCAGTGAGCAGCTGTCCGAGGCTGCAGGTGATGGGCAGTAGCCTCCTCTCATCACCACCAGAAGCAGGAGCACCACCAGCAGCAGTGAGCAGCCATCCGAGGCTGCAGGGGATGGGCAGGAGCCTCCCCCTACCAACAGCAGCAGCATCAGCAGCACCACCACTGAGCAGCCATCACTGCCGGCGGACAGTCTGTAGTCCTGCTTCCAGGGGCTGTTGTACTGCCAGTCCCCTGCAAATCCTGTGGGTATGACACCCACCTGAGAGACTGTGACCTTGCACTCCCCAAAGATCTGCATCACAGGGCTCAATGCCCCCTCCAGAACTAGTGGGTATGGCACCCACGCACCCCATCCTCTCTAGGATGAAGATCACAGGGCACGATGCCCGTCCAGAACCAGTGGCCAAGTCACCCACTCCAGAGACTGTTGCCTTGCACTCCCCAGGACCAAGCACAGGGCATGTTGCTGCCTCCAGAACCAGTGGGTGAGTCACCCACTTGAGAATCTGTGGCCTTGCACTCCCCAGGACCAAGCACAGGGCATGTTGCCCCCTCCAGGACCAGTGGATTTGTTCCATCTTCCGGCTGAGTTGCCCCCGTGCCCCATCCCCCTGAGGTGCCTGCCTATTTTCGAACTGATGCCCCTGCAGTGTTCTCTCTATGTTGTTGTAGGTGTCAAGTGGAGCCTTGGACTTCGTAATGTGGCACTGTGGCCCACGCACATTTAGGACTGGGCAGTGTCCCTTGTATATATGTACATATGTATATACTTTTAGATTGGATGCACGAATTTCTACTTTATTTCTACTATTACACTCACTTTCATCTATTACTGTGGACCTTGCATTATTCATGAGGGGCATTGGGTAAATATGTTATGTTACTACATCTGCTTGTGTGTATGGTGTTGGGGGTGGGGGTGTTGCATGTGTGTGTCACTTTCTTTTTCCCTTCACCCCCTCCCCTGTGTGCTAGGCGGTGGTACTCACCATGGTCATCTTCGCCGTTGTTGGTATTCGTGGTGGAGCAGGATGTAGAGAAGCATTGGGAAGATTTGCAGTTCGGGCTCCATGGCGGCGTGGTTCTTCCTTGAGTCTCCAATGGTGAATCGTTTCCCTTCTGTGCAGTGTTTCCACCAGGCTTTTGATGTTGTTGGTACCGCTCCGGAAAAGGTGGTGGAGTGGGCTGTATAATACAGTGGGCGCAACATTGACTTCCACCTGGCTGTAGGCGGCTATCGCCAGGGTGGCTGTGGATTCCGCCCTGGCAGTCGGTGTGGTAAAGTGGCTGTCTGTCTGAGCTCTTTCCGCCATGGTCATAATTTGGCGGTATTTACCACCAGACTGTTGGCGGTATTACTGCTGCTTTATCACCGACCGTCAGGGTTGTAATGAGGACCTGTGTGTTTGAAAATGCCACTTTTAGAAAGTAGCCATTTTCTTACTTAAACCATTCTGTGACTCTGCCTGTTTGTGGATTCCCTGTCTAGGTTAGTTTGACAGTTGGGCTGTTTGAACCTCTCTCTAGACAGTGACACAAAGGGAGCTGGGTTGTAGCCTGCATATCCTGATGAGCCATCTGTGCTAGGAGGTAGGGAAGGAGTGGTCACTCATACCTGAAAGGGCTGTGTCTCCCACATAAAATGCAGTAACCAACCCCCTGGTGTGTGTCTGGGGCTTGGCCTGGGCAAGGCAGGATTTCACAAACAAGAGAGACTTTCCTTTGAAGTAGGTTTAGTTCAAAGGCCAAAATGGATATAAGAAGAGCACCAAAACCCCTGAAAAATTAGATAACTTCTGGACATCAAGAGGAACCTCTGCCAAGGAGAAGAGCTGAAGAGCTGAGGAGAAGTGCTGCCCTGCCTGTGACTGTGCTTTGTGGACCTATCCTGCAGTTGCTGCTTCTGCCTGTGAAAGGGGACAAACACTGGACTTTGTTGTGCATTGCTGCTTGTGAAGAAATCTCCAAAGGCTTGACCTGAGCTTGCCTCCTGTTGTTGAAGTCTCAGGGCCATCAAAGACTTCCTCTGCCAGCACCTGGACTCTCTGCTGAGACTCCTGCCCTGCCAAGTGGTGCCCTATACTTTTCCTGGGCCCTTGAAAGGTGAATCTGGCAAACAAAGACTGAATATCCACGCAAAGACTGCCATTCGGGGAGAGTTTTGAGGCACCCTCCGAGACACGGCTGAGAAACAACACGCTGCCGGCTTTGCCACTGAAATCTATGCTCCACCTGCATCGCAGCTGGAAGATCGACGCAACGCGCCTGGAGAAACAACACGCAACACCTTCTGACGGAAGCTGATAACAACGCAAACCCCAAGCATCTTGGTTTTGTAATACTGTGCGACCGGATTTTCGACGCAACCTTGCTAGGTGTGGAAAAACTACGCAAAGCCTGTCCGGATCGATGCATCGCTCTCCTGCGGAGAGGAAAAATGATACATGCCGGCCCGACCGGAGGAGGAAGAACGCATGGTCTCGCTTGCAAGTGAGAAATCGACGCTTCGCTAGCCTTTTTCGACACACACTCGCCCGTGCGTGTTATTTTGACGCAACCCAGGTACTTTTTCACGCTAACAGTGTTAGCACTGTTTTCTAAGGATTTAAGACTCGTTTTGCTTTTTAATTCATAACTTTCCTTCTGTATGGTGGATGTTTGTCATTTTGGTCTTGTTTTGTTTAGATAAATATTACCTATTTTTCTAAATCTGTGTTGTGTAATTTTGTAGTCTTTTCACTGAGTTACTGTGTGTGTTATTACAAATACTTTACAACTAGACTCTGAAGTTAAGCCTGCCTGCTTATGGCAAGCTCCCAAGGGGGTGAGCGGGTGTTAACTAAGGGTGATTCTCCTTTACCCTGTCTAGAGTGAGGTCCTTGCTTGGACAGGAGGTAACCTGACTGCCAGCCAAAGACCCCATTTCTAACACAAAGACACGCCCCCTTTGCATACATTATGCCTGGCACAGGCATAATGTAGCGCAAAGGATTACAAAGTGGTGCAATGCATGCATTTGGCATTTTGGCACTGCGATTTTAGCCTCGTTGAGCCGCATTAGCATTGTAAAATGATGCTAATTTGGCACAAGGAGGCACTAGAGGCTCTTAAATCTGCCCCTAAGTCACAGTAAATCACTTAGAAACATAATAGCTCTAACTGAGGCTCTCAAGACGTCTTGAAGGAGTCATCTCCAACTGTCCAACACCACTCGTGAGGGAGTGTGGACCAGTCACGGAGTTGCACAGACCCCAGGGACAGTACCTTGGAAAATGATGAAGAAACAAAGATGTTGCACGGAGTGAGGGTCCCTGCTTAGACAGTGTTCATACTGACTGCCAACCAGAGACCCCATTTCTAACACTATCCAATAAACATATTTAATTTACTTGTTAGTCCCTAGTAAAGTGCACAACGGGTGCCCAGGGCCTGTAAATTACATGGTACAAGTGGGGGCCTGCAGCACTGATTGTGCCACCCACATAAGTAGCCCGTTAACCATGTCCCAGGCCTGCCATTGTTGGCCTGTGTGTGCAGTTTCACTGCCACTTCAACTTGGCATGTAAAACTACTTGTTAAGCCTTAAACTCACCTTTTTTTCTGCGTATAAGTCACCCTTAAAGTAGGCCCTAGGTAACCCATAGGGCACGGTGCTATGCAAGTAAAAGGCAGGACATGTACCTTTGTGTTTTTACATGTCCTGGTAGTAGAAAACTCAAAAAGTTGTTTTTCACTACTATGAGGCCTGCTCCTCTCATAGACTAGTATTAGAATTGCCCTCATATACTTTTGAGTCGTAGATTCTGATCTGGAAGGAGTAGCCAGGTCACATTTAGTATGGCCAGAATGGTAATAGAAAATCCTGCTTACTGGTGAGATTGGATTTAATATTAACAATTTAGAAATACCACTTTTACAAAGTGGGCATTTCTTTGCACTTAGTGCCATCTGTGCCTTAGAGCCTGTCTCCAATCCACGTCTGGTCTGTGCTGTTTTACAGCTCCTCTTGTGCATTCCACCCAGACAACTAGAAACACAGGACACTGAGCCACATCTGCATTCATGTGCATACTGAATGGGTTTTCCTGGGCTGGAATGGGCTCCCACTTACATTTCAAAGTCCAGTGGCCTGCCCTCACACAAAGGACTGATAAGCCCCCACAGAGACCCTGGCAGACAGGACTGGGCTGAAAGGGGAACTTGTGCACTTTAAAATGACTCTTTGAAATTTCCCCCACTTCAAAGGCATTTTTGGGTATATAAACAGGGTCTCTGACGCCACCAAATCATACACTTCTAGATCTACACCTGAACTCTGTCAGAAGATCTGCCTGGCTGCTCAAAGGACTCATCTGGACTACTTTGCTGAGAACGAATGCTGCCTGCTGGTGCCCTGCTGCCTGCTGGCCTCTGACTGTGCTGGAAGGTCTCGGATTAAGCTTGCCTCCTGTTCTGAAGCCGCGGGGATGGCAAAGATTTAGGCTCTCATTACAACCCTGGTGGTTGGTGTAAATGTGGCTGTAATACCGCAAACAGGCTGGCGGTAATTATTGCCACATTATGACCATGGCAGATAGATCTCTGATAGACAGCCACTTTACCACACCGACCGCCAGGGCAGAAACAACAGGCACCACGGCAGTAGCCTCCTATAGTCAATGTTCCACCCACCATATTATGACCTAAGAAACTGCCTCCTTTTCCGGGGCAGTACCAACGACGTCAAAAGCCTGGCGGAACCACTGCACAGAAGTGAAAGGCCTCACCATTGGGGACACAGGGAACATCCACACCACCATGGAGCCCAAACTGCATGTCTTCCCCATGGTCTTCTACATGGTGCTCCACCACGGACACCAACGAAGGTGAAGACAACAACGGTGAGTACAGCCGCCTAGCACACAAGGAAGGGGGAGGAAAATGACAGTGACACACACACCCGACATACACACCCCATACTCACAACCAGATGCACAAGAAAACAAGTTAATCCCCCTAAATCGGCTGAATAATGCAAGGACAAAGCAAATTTACTAAAGTGAGTGTAATAAGATCAACACAGTATAAATAATAATTTAGCCAATGTAACAGATATTTACAAATGTACAGAACAAGGGACACTGGCCAGTCCTCTGTTTGCATGGGCCAAATGGCCACAGGCTAAAGTCCAAGGCCCCACTTGTCACCTGCATCAACATGGAGAGAACACTGCAGGGGCATCAGTTGGGAAATAGGTAGGCACCTCAGGGGGATGGGAGATGGGGGCACCTCAGCCAGCAGATGGAACAAGACCACATGCTCTGGAGGGGACAACATGCCCTGTGTTTGGTCCTGGGGAGTGCAAGGCCACAGTCTCTCAAGTGGGTGACTTGCCCACTGTTTCTGGAGGGGGCATTGTGCCCTGTGCTCTTGATCCTGGGGAGGCTGGGGTAGGTGGGTGTCATAGCCACTGGTTCTGGAGGGGGCATCGTGCCCTGTGCTCTTGATCGTGGGGAGGCTGGGGTAGGTGGGTGTCATACCAACTGGTTCTGGAGGGGGCATCGTCCCCTGTGCTCTTGATCCTGGGGAGTGCAAGGTCACAGTCTCTCAGGTGGGTGTCATACCCACTGGATTTTCAGGGAGCAGGCTGCACAGCAGCCCATGGACGCAGGATTACATACCGTCCCTCAGCAGTGGCGGCAGCTCATTGGAGGTGTTGGTGCTGGTGCTGCTGGTAGGTGGAGTCTCCTGCCCATCCCCTGCAGCCTCAGATGGCTGCCCACAGGAGGTGGTGGTGCTCTGCTGCCGGTGGGGGGAGGCTCTTGCCCAAACCCCTTGCAGCCTCGGACGGCTGCCCAACGGAGGTGGCAGTACTGGTGCTGCTGGTTGGGGGAGGCTCCAGCCCATCCACTGCAGCCTCTGACAGCTGCACAACCATGGTTGGTGGTGGGGGCCCCATCACAGTTCTTGCCCCAGGCCCCTTGCCCTTGTTGCCTGATGGTGCTGACTCCTTGCTCTTCCTGGCAGTTGTGTGTGTTCTGCTATGTCTGGTGGTGATGCTGGTAGTGGATGGTGGTGTAGTGCATGTAGGTGTGAGTGTAGACAGAACTGGGAGGGAGGTGGAGGTAGAGGAGGATGGGGTCGCTTTGGAAATTGTGGATGTTGGCATGTCTGCATCTGGATGGTGTTTGTGAGTGCCTGTCGGATGAAATGTGGTGCTTGTGTTTGCCTGAACCACTCTTGTGTGTTGTCTTGTGTGCATGCTCGTCTGCCTGTGTGCTTGGGATAGGTTGGGGTTGAGGAGAATGGGATTGAGAAGAGGAAGTCGGAGGGAGGAGTGTGGAAACAGGTAAAATGGCTGCCATCAGAGAGGAGTCCAGAGCCTGGATTGATCATTGTTGGGCCGCCAATCCAGTGTGAATGCCCTCCAGGAATGCATTAGTCTGTTGCATCTGGGCTGCCAGTCCCCGGATGGCATTCACAATGGTTGACTGCCCTACAGAGATGGATCTCAGGAGGTCAATAGCCTCCTCACTCAGGGCAGAAGGGCTCACTGGAACAGGGCCTGAGGTGCCTGGGGCGAATGAGATGCCCACCCTCCTGGGTGAACGGGCATGGGCAACTCGATGAGGCCCTGTTGGGAGGGTGGTGCTGGTACAGGGGGTGGCAGCTGTACCTGTAGCTGGGATGGTCACAGAGGTGTCCGCCACCACCAGGGAGCTTCCATTGGAGGAGGTATCTGTGTCTGAACTGTCTCCTCCAGTCTCTGCGCAATGCTCCCCTGGCCCCCTGGCCCACTGGGGCCCTCAGCATCAGTGGACTCTGCCTCCTGCGTCCTGTGGGATGCAGCTCCCTCTGTTGCCAGTGCCTCTGCTCCTCCACCAGATGATTCTAATGCACATAAGGACAACAAAACAAGAAGGGGGGAGAGACAAAGGATACACTTGGTCAATGACTGCACCTACACCACCGTTGGCGAACACAGCATCCTCACACACAGGGAACAGGCCTACACAATATGCATTGCACTACCAGTGATATTGCTAGCCACCAAGGCATGGGAAGGGGCACACACCGGCACATCCGGCACACCTGGGACCCACGCAGCCCTGACCAGTAGTAGATGCCTATGAGCTAGGTAGCTAAATTTGCCCTTCTACACCCTAGCCACCAGGGGACCTCTGCTGCAATGTCAGGCCTGGCCTAGAGGCACCCACTGACACACATCCACCACCCGGATACCTCCCCACCAGGCGTTAGTAGTAATGATGGGCACTATACTCACCCCCTTGTGGCTGCTGTGATGCCCTCAAGCGCCCATCCATCTCTGGATAGGCCACCGCCAGTATGCGGGCCATCAGGTGGGTCAGGGTTCGACAGGTACCCCTTCCTCGCTGGGAGGCCATCCCCAGCTGGGCCTACGCCGTCTTCCATGCCCAGCATCTCAGGTCCGTTTCCGACAGTGGGTACTCCGCCTGCCATAGACCACCAGGGTCCGCACGTCCTTGGCGACGGTACGCCATATACCCTTCTTTTGATGGGCGTTGACCTGCAGAGGCAATACAGACACGAAAAAAGTATTAGTCAGACAGTCCTGCCTGTTACACTTATGGCCCACCATACCCCTTCACATCACCATTTGCACACGCATGGCCCAGCACACAACCAATACGCCGCCCAGAGGACATCCACCCACCCCCTTACACGAGGCCTTCACACACACCACTTCATGCCACATGCTTCCTGCCCACAGTGTGCTTACCTATGGGTCTGGAGGCCCATACAGCAGTCCATACTGGGGAAGGACTCCATCCACCAGTTTCTCCAACTCCGCTGAAGTGAAGGCAGGGGCCCTTTCCCCAGTCACACGAGCCATGGTAGGTTCAAGACACAGGTCACAGCAGCACAGGCAGTGTAGGTCTTCTCAGTGAAGGTCAGGTAGCAAGTGAGGAATCAGATAGAAAATGGCGTTCACGTCTGCGGCGGTGCATACAGTCACTGCCGGTGTAGATCGCCACTGGCCACTGTAACCCATAGGGCCCAATGTTGCTCAATGAGGACTTGCACAGCGGTTCTCGACCGCCTCCCACAATGGCGCACAACGTCAGCAGAATTACCTCACTTCCACCTGTCCCTCCACACAGGACAGGCGGACGACATTTCAGGGGTGGTGGTGCAAGCCCTGGATAATTGCTGTGTCCCTATTTGAATTTGAACAAACTGGACAATTCACACTGACCCATTCCAAATTAATAGCATGCAATGTTTTGTTGTAGCCCGATTGTTCAGTTTGTGACCGGCTCCTCACTCTTTTGCAACCATAGATTGCTACCGCTGCGGATGAATAGCAGATGGAGATATACCCCTGTGTACAGACCCCTGGTAGACTTGGCAACACTGGAGAACAGGCACATTAACTGGACAGGGCCACAATCACAGAGCTGTGTGCCCAATTGGAGCCTGACTATCCGCCACCCAACTGGGATCCTCTCTCTTGTGCAAGTTCTATTTGTGCTCCATTTCCTGGCAACTGGTTCTTTCCAAGTGACAGTGGGCTCAGCAGCAGGAATGTCATAGCAAATGTTCTCAATAGTGCTGACAAGAGTGTTGTCTGCCCTGACACATGTGCAGCTACATTGAATTTCCCCAGGTAGAAGATTTGGCCACAGTGAAGGCCGAGTTCTATGCAATGGGACATATCCCCAACATAATAGGGGTGATTGATGGAACACATATTGCATTTGTCCCCACCCCCCGGCAAAATGAACAGGTGTGCAGAAATCGTAAGTTTCCACTCTATGAATGTACAGATGGTGTGCTTGGCGGACCAGTACATCTCCCACGTCAATGTTAAGTATCCTGGTTCGATGCATGATGCCTTTGTGCTGAGGAATAGCAGTATTCCATACGTGATGGGCCAACTACAGAGGCATAGGGTGTGGCTAATAGGTGAGACTGGTCCCCATCCAGTATATGTTGGTGTACGGGTATGCTGCGGGCCATATGGGATAGTGTGTGGCTAAATGTTGTCCCTCAATATTTGCAGGTGACTCTGGTTACCCCAACCTATCTTGGCTGCTGACCCCTATGAGGAATGCCAGGACAGGGCAGAAGAACGTTACAATGAGGTACATGGGCGAACCAGAAGGATTATAGAATGGACCTTTTGCCTCCTGAAGGCCAGGTTCCGGTGCCTCCATCTAAGAGGTGGATCCCTGTGCTACTCACCCAAGAAGGTCTGTAATAGTGGCATGCTGCACAACCTTGCCTTGTGCCTTTTCTGCAGAAGGAGGAGGCTGGAGATGCCCGTGTGGCAGCAGTGGACCCTGTGGACAGTGAGGATGAGGAGGATGAGGATGAGGACAACAGAACAGCAGACATCAGACAGTACTTCCAATGACACACAGGTAAGACAGTGTTACTTCACCTTTCATTGTAATTATTTTTAATATCTGTGGCACTGGCATGCTGTTATTTCCCACCTCTATGCCCACTTACTGTACCCTTTGGTAATTCATTTTACAGATGTTGGTGCCTCACAATAGTTCCTGGTCTGAACACTGCAGCCAGCTACAGGTCATTAACATGTGCTCATTTACTGTACAGTTGAATTGCATTGTTTGAACCTGTGTAAATGAATACATATTTGAAAAATTTGACATACTCCATACGTCTATTTTTTCGAAGGGTGTTTATTGAAGTGCTAAGAAAAAGAGAGGCAAGTGCAATGGGCTAGGATGATAATGGAGGAAAGTCCAGGGTACTGTTTCCGGTCTATCTGTAGCACAGATGCATTGTCCAAGGGGACATAGGAAGGGGATTAATGGCGGTTCAAGGTGGACAGAGTGACTGTGTGGGATACAAGGGTGACAATCAGGAGAGTCTCATTTCCTGGTGGGGGTCTTGGCAATAGTCTCTGGCTTCAGTCTGGATCGCAGGGAACGTTTGTGGGGTGGTTCTCTTTCTGCAGGGGGAGGGGTGCTGGTGATCTGTTGGTCCTGTGGTGGGGCCTCCTGTCCACTAGCGGCAGCGGAAGTGGAAGGCAGTTCAGATGTCTGGCTAGTGGCAGGGTCCCGCTGTTGTGATACTGCCTCCCTCATAATGTTGGCCATGTCAGCCAGCACCCCTACTATGGAGACCAGAGTGGTGTTGATGGCATGCAGGTCCTCCCTGATCCCCTGGTACTGTCCCTCCTGCAGCCACCTGTTCTCCTGCACATTGTCCAGAATCTGGCCCATTGTGTCTTGGAAATGTTAATATGCTCCTAGGATCTCTGCAAGTGCCTCCTGGAGAGTCAATTCCATGGGCCTGTTCTCCCCCTGCACACAGCAGTCCTCCCAGTTTCCTTGTTGTCCTGTGCCGCTGTCCCCTGAACCATGTGCCCACTGCCACTGACCCAAGGTCCCTGATTGTCTTGGGTATGAGGTGTGCCCTGTAGTGGTGGACACACTGCTGATTGACATGTTCTTGGGACAGAGGTATGGGCACGCTGAGTGGGTGCTGTGGTGGTGTTTCCTGAGGGGGAGGCTCTGTGGTGGTGTGTGACTGTGCCTGGGTAACCGACTGTCCAGAGGTCCCTGATGGGCCTGATGGGCCAGGTGGGTCCTCTACATCCTGAAGTCCAGAGTTGCTGTCATCACTGTAGGCCTCTTCTGTGTGGGGACTGGATATTGCTGGCACCTCCTCTCCGGTGACATTGGCTGGGGTACCTGTGGGGATGTAAATGCTGTGTTATTGTTTCTGTGTCTGACATATTGTGCATCCGTGGCTTGCCCCCTTTGGTTATATTTGCCCTGGCAGTTCCCCCTTTGGTTATATTTTCCCTGGCAGTTTTCACTTGTGTATGTTGCTGTGTGGTGGGATAGCTGATTCCCTCTAGTGTGCATGTTTTAGTGAGAGGTGTCCATGCAGGGCTGTGAGTGGTGTCCATGCATTGGTATGGCATGCAGTGCTTGGCATTGGGATGAATGAGATGTGAAGGTGGGGTGTGTAGGATGGAGTGGAGTGATGGGAGTGAGGTGAAGGTGGGGGGGTATGTGATGGCATGCAGATAGGGGGGTAGTAGTAGTAGAGAGTTGACTTACCAGAGTTCAGTCCTACTCCTACTCCGGCCACGCCTTCAGGATGCAGGATTGCCAAAGACTTGCTCCTCCTATGCTGTTAGTTGTGGGGGAGGAGGCGGGGGTCCACCGCTAATCCTCTGTACAGTGAGTTGGTGTCTTGCTGCAATGGAATGTGCCTTCCCCCGTAGGTCATTCCAGCTCTTCCTGATGTCATCCCTGGTTCCTGGGTGCTGTCCCACAGTGTTGACCCTGTCCACGATTCTCTGCCATAGCTCCATCTTCATAGCTGTGGCTCTACCCTGATGTCACACATGGTCATCACGGCACTGTGAAGTAAACACATCACGTCTTGACCGACTGGATCCAGCAACCCCATGGGTCACCAGGAATTGACGCCTCGCCAATATCCCACTTCAGCTCCCCCTGCAACCAGACAGAACAGATGCCTCACCCCCACCTGCCTTGCAATGCGGAACCAACGCCTCATCTTCCAGGTGCCATAAGGGACTGACACCAAAACTGCCCCAGCAACGCCTCATTTCCCAAACTCCGTGCGATGTTCTTGTTTCTTCATTTTCCAAAGGTTCTGTACCTGGGGGTCCATGTGACTCCATGACCGGTGCCTGTGGTGTCGGATTTTTGGGAACGAGTCTGTCAAGGATGCCGTGATAGCCCCAGTTGGAGCTATTGTGTTTCTGAGAGCTTTAGTGGGATTTAGGCCCTTTATGGCCCTCATTACAACCCTGGTGGTCGGTGTTAAAGCAACGGTAATACCGCCAACAGGCTGGCGGAAAAAAAAATGGAATCACGACCATGGCGGAAACCGCCAACATAGACAGCCACTTTAACACTCCGATCGCCACAGTGGTAGAAACAAACACTGCGGCGGTCACCGCCAACAGACAGGCAGAAGACAAAGTACCACCCATTGTATTTCAAGACGCCTATCAACTCAATCAAAAGCACGGCGGAAACAGTACACAGAAGGGAAAACACTCACCTCTCGACACCCAACGAGGAACCAGGACACCATGGAGCCCGACCTACAGGTGTTGCCAATGTTCGTGTATCTTCTCATCTACCAGGAGTACGAACAGCGGTGGCAACGACCACAGTGAGTACTGCACCTACAACACAGGGGAGGGGGGGAAAGAGAGTGACACAAACACGCAACACGCTATACCCCCACACCCACCCTCACCCACAGCAACATACACACAAATACATGCAGCAACATTACATATACACCCTCCACCCCCTGGAAGAATGCAAGGACAAAAAGAAATGGTTGTAACCAGTGTAATCATGAAAAATCAGATAGTCAAAATTCAAAATTCAGTATATACAAATATGTACACCAACTACACAAGTCCGGATAGTGTACCAATCATTGTCCGTGGACCACTGGGCCCAAAATGCATGGGCGAAGCCCACACTAGATACCTGACTGGAAACGGAGAGAACACTGCTGGGGCATCAGACCGAAAATATACAGGCACCTCAGGGGGAGGGGCTGCACCTCAGCCAGATGAAATCACAACGCCACTGCTGCACGAGGGGGCTCCATGCCCATTGCTGTATCCTGGGTAGTACAAAGCCACAGTCTCACAAGTCTCTCTAGTGGGTGGTTTGCCCACTGCTTTATCCTGGGGAGTGCAAAGCCACAGTCTCTCAAGTCTCTCAAGTGGGTGGTTTGCCCACTGCTTTATCCTGGGGAGTGCAAAGCCACAGTCTCTCAAGTCTCTCAAGTGGGTGGTTTGCCCACTGCTTTATCCTGTGGAGTGCAAAGCCACAGTCTCTCAAGTCTTTCCAGTGGGTGGTTTGCCCACTGCTTTATCCTGGGGAGTGCAAAGCCACAGTCTCTCAAGTCTTTCCAGTGGGTGGTTTGCCCACTGTTTTATCCTGGGGAGTGCAAAGCCACAGTCTCTCAAGTCTCTCAGGTGGGTGGTTTGCCCACTGCTTTATCTGAGGAGTGCAAAGCCACAGTCTTTCAAGTGGATAACAGTTTCCACTGGTTCTGGAGGGGGACTGGTGCCCAGAGTGCTTCATCCTGCCAAGGACTGAGGTAGTGGATGTATCTCTCCACTGGTTCTGGAGGGGGCATTGTGCCCAGAGTGCTTCATCCTGCCAAGGACCGAGGTAGTGGATGTATCTCTCCACTGGTTCTGGAGGGGGCATTGTGCTCAGTGTTTCATCCTGCCAAGGACCGAGGTAGTGGATGTATCTCTCCACTGGTTCTGGAGGGGGCCTGGTGCCCAGAGTGCTTCATCCGGCCAAGGACCGAGGTAGTGGATGTATCTCTCCACTGGTTCTGGAAAGGGCTTGGTGCCCAGAGTGCTTCATCCGGCCAAGGACTAAGGTAGTGGATGTATCTCTCCACTGGTTCTGGAGGGGGCCTGGTGCTCAGACTGCTCCATGTGCAGTGTGGCCGGTACAATTCCCTCACCTGGGTGTGTGTGCCACGAGATTGGCGAGGTACAGGTAGCGTGATACACCATGGAGGCAGAGACATACCTCCACACTGCTGCGGCTTTGCCTTCCACCTGCAGTTGCAAACAGTGATGGAAGTCATGCCTCATGGAAGCTGTCCAGGAACTCTCCTCCAGCCTCGGACAACTGACCACTGGGGATGGTAGACATGTCAGCGGTGGTGCCACTGTCCAAGTACATCGCGGGGCCAGTGGCGGTGCCTGCAGCGGTGTCTGTGGCGGCGGTGTTTGCGGCGGTGTCTGTGGTGGCGGTGCTGGCGGCGGTGCATGGGTCAGCACCTGCTGAGGGACACAGCAGGACGTCTCCTGCAGCCTCGGATGGCTGCCCACTGGGGAAGAGGCTGGGGACTGTCGCTGAGGCTGTAGATGTGCTAGTGGCGGTGCAGGTGGCGGTTGTGGTGGCGGGGCAGCTAGCGGTGTTCGTCGCCGTACAGGTTGGTGTGGTCGTGGACAGAAGTTGTGACACTGGTCCCTCAGTCGGTGCCACCATGCCCTCTCCTGACCTGTTCTTCTGCTTTTGGCCCTTCCCCACCTTTGATGGTGCCGCAGTTGTCTTGCCACTATCCCTTTTTATTTTTTCTGAGCCCTTGGTGGCTGGTAGTTTCGGCTTCTCCCTCTGGGTTGTGGGCACCTTTTTCACCTTGGCAGGTGGTGGAATGTCCTTGCCCTCACTACGAGGCACACTGGCAGCCCTGATGGGTGGCACACTCGATGACCCTGCAGTTGCTGGCACCACTGTGCCTGAGGTGCTGGGCTGGGACCTGGAAAGCCTGGCCCTAGGGGAAGGACGGGGGGGGAGGTGAAGGGAAGAGGTCAAAGTTTGCCAGGAAAAGTTTTTTAGACACACTGGGACGGGAAGATGGAGGGTGTTTGGCAGTGGAGGAAGAGGTAGTGGTTGTAGGTGTACGTCTGGTGAATTTGGGTGAAGGTGCATGGGCCGGACACTGTTGTGAGGTGGATGGCTGTTGGGTGGGTGTGTGCCTGCGTTTGTGTAGTTTGGGAGGAGGGCTCACAGACACCCTGGGAGAGGACACAGAAGATGTGTGAATGGTAGTGGGTGTGGTGATTGCATGTGAGCGGTATCTAGTGATGGGCGTGCTGGTGATGGAGGTAGTAGCTGAGGATGTAGTGCATGCAGGTGTGAGTGGAGACGAGACAGGGAGGGAGGAGGAGGACGTGGAGGGGGGGAAACAGTGGATACAGTGGATGTTGGTGTGTCTGCATGGGGATGGTGCTTGTGTGAGTGCCTGTGGAATGTGTGGTGCTTATGGTTGCCTGAGCCACTCTTGTGTGTTGATGTGTGTGCATGCTGGTCTGATGGTGTGCTTGGGATAGGCTGAGGTGCAGGAGATTAAGGGGGTCATTCTGACCCTGGCGGTCCATGACCGCCATGGCGGAGGGCGGCGGAAGCACCGCCAACAGGCTGGCGGTGCTTCCTGGGCTATTCTGACCGCGGCGTCAGAAAAGGGGAACCGGCGGTTTCCCGCCGGTTTTCCCCTGGCCCAGGGAATCCGCCATGGCGGCGCTGCTTGCAGCACCACCATGGGGATTCCGACCCCCTTCCCGCCAGCCTGTTTCTGGCGGTGTCCACCGCCAGAACCAGGATGGCGGGAACGGGTGCCGTGGGGCCCCTGGGGGCCCCTGCACTGCCCATGCCACTGGCATGGGCAGTGCAGGGGCCCCCTAACAGGGCCCCACAAAGATTTTCACTGTCTGCTTTGCAGACAGTGAAAATCGCGACGGGTGCCATTGCACCCGTCGCACCCCTGCATCTCCGCCGGCTCCATTCGGAGCCGGCTTCCTCGTTGCAGGGGCTTTCCCGCTGGGCCGGCGGAAGGCCTTTTGGCGGTCGCCCGCCGGCCCAGCGGGAAAGTTGGAATGACCGCCGCGGTCTTTTGACCGCGATGCAGTCATTCGGCGGTAACCGCATGGCGGGCGGCGACCACCGCCCGCCGCGGTCAGAATGACTGCCTAAGTCTGGGTGGAGGAAGTTGGAGGACGGAGGCTGGACACAGGACATCCTCCACCCATCAGTGCTGAGGCCAGAGCCTGAAATGCTCTCTGCTGGGCCACCTGCCCAGAATGAATGCCCTCCAGGTATGCATTTGTTTGTTGCAAATGCCTCTTAACACCCTGGATCATATTCAAAATGGTAGATTGTGTAACAGTGAGGGATCTCAGGAGGTCAATAGCCTCCTCACTGAGGGCAGCAGGGCTGACTGGAGCAGGGCCTGAGGTGCCTGGGGCCGAAGGACATGCCCACCCTCCTGGGTGAGCGGGCACGGGAAACACGCTGAGGGGCTGCTGGGAGGGCGGTGCTGGTAGGGGGGGGTGGCGGCTGTACCTGTTGATGCAGTGGGCACAGAGGTGTCTGCCACCGCAAGGGAGCTCCCATCAGAGGAGGAGGCGCTGTCACTGGTGTCTGCTCCTGTCCCCGCCGTGGAGCTCCCCTCGCCCTCCGTCCCACTGGTGGCTTCAGACTCCGTTGCTTCACCCTCCAGGGCCAAGTGGGTTGCAGCTCCCTCCTGCTCCTGTGCCATTGCTCCTCCGCCTGATGATGCCATTGCACACAAGACTAGGGAGACCACAAAAAAGGGGGGGGGGGGGAGAAAACATGTTCAGTGCATGCAACACCACTTCCATTGGCAGACACAACACACGGGGAGCAGCCCTCTGCACTACGCCATGCACTAACAGTTCCTAGAGATTTCACCTGACCATTGGGTACGAGGCCTAAGCCCAATTGCTGCACACCTGGAAGTCGCAGGAGCCTGACTAGGTGTAGATGGCGCTTACTACTAGTGGGGTTGGGGTGCCACATAGCCTGCCTCACAAAGGACCTTGCCTACCAAGTTCGCCCTGGCCTAGGGGAACCCACTGCCCATCTCCCCCACCCAGACACCTCGCTATCTGCGCATAGTCAGCTGAATGAGAGTGTACTCACCCCCTTGTGGCTGCCTTGATGCCCTCAAGCGCCCATCCAACTCCGAATACGCCACCGCCAGGATCCGGGACATCAGGGGGGTCATGGTGCGACGGGCACCCCTTCCACTTTGGGAGGCCATCCCCAGCGGGGCCTCCGCCTTTTTCTTGCTCCAGCGGCACAGGTCCTCCCATCTTTTATGGCAGTGGGTGCTCCGTCTGTGGTAGACCCCCAGGGTCCGGACGTCCTTGGCGATGGCACGCCAAATACCCTTCTTCTGGTGGGGGCTGACCTAGAGGAATGGTACAGGGGGAAAGAAAGTACTCACCCGTCTGGACCATCATAGTCATTGCCCACCAGTTCCCACCCATGCCCTGACACACATACACTTACCATCAGCACATGCAGGCCTCAGCCCCCCCATGTATCTTCCATCCACACCACTCAAAGCAGGCATTGCCCATGCAGCATGCTGACAGTGTTTCACCCTTCATCAGCCAGTCTAGCTTGAATCCAGTGGCACAGTGAGCAAGGGACCCACGTCTGGGCATACCCTTCCCGCGTAGGAACTGTTCCCATGAGGAACAGGGTCAAGACTGATTTGCATATGGCTGGGTCCAAACTGGGGTGGCATGGTGAGCAAAAGAACGATGGATTAAACCCAGATCTGTGACTGGGGATGAGTGTTTGCATTGTTCACCACTGTGTCCATCATCCTTTTGTTTTGTACTTCATTTCCTGGCCAATGGGTCTTTTCAAACAACAGATACCATGGCATCAGGGATGTCCCAGCCAATGTTCTCTAACGTGTTGTCCAGAGTGTTGTCTGCCCTGCTGAAACACATGTGCAGCTACATCGTTTTCCCTTAGGTGGAGGATTTGCCCACAGTGAAAGCTGACTTCTATGCCCTGGGACATATCCCTAACATCATTGGTGCCATTGATGGTACACATGTGGCATTTGCCCCCCGCAGCAATGAACAGGTGTACAGAAACCGGAAGAGCTACTATTCGATGAATATGCAGATAGTGTGTTTGGCAAACCAGTACATCTCCCATGTCAATGCCAAGTATCCTGGCTCTGTGCATGATGCTTACATTTTGAGAAATAGCAGCATCCCTTATGTGATGGGGCAACACCTGAGGCACCCTGTGTGGCTAATAGGTGAGGCCAAGGTCCCAATACAGTTGACATAGGTGTCTGGGTATGGGGTTGTCCCTAAGGGTTAGTGTGTGTCTAACAGTTGTCCCTCGACATTTGCAGGTGGCTCTGGTTACTCCAACCTGTCCCCAGTGATGAATCCCAGGATAAGGGCAGAGGAACGCTACAATGAGGCACATGGGGGATCTAGGAGGATAATAGAACGCACCTTCGGCCTCCTGAAGGCCCGATTCGGTGCCTCCATCTGACAGGTGGTTCCCTATACCTCTCCCTGAAGAAAGTGTGCCAGATAATCATGGCCTCCTGTGTGCTGCACAACCTGGCTTTGCAACGCCAGGTGCCTTTTCTGCAGGAGGATGGGCCAGATGGTGGTCTTGTGGCAGCTGTGGAGCCTGTGGACAGTGAAGAAGAGGAGGCAGAAGAAGAGAACCGAAACAACATCATCATGCAATACTTCCAGTGAGACACAGGTAAGAAGATGTAACTGCTTCCCACATCTCATACTATTGTTGGAGCTAGCATAAGTCTGTCATTTTCACTCAGTGTATGGACACTGATTTGTCACTTTGACTTTCCATTTCACAGATCTGGGTCCCACTTTGTGCCCTCTGCTCTGTTTACTGCTGGCCTACAGCTCTGTTACATTGGTTTATGAACAAGTAAATTGACATTGCTATATTCCATAGATATTGCAATTACACATTTGTGAAAGCACAGACTGACTCCAGATTGTTTTTTAATTGAAGTGTGTTTATTCATGTGCAAATAAGTGGAGGTGGTTGTAAAATGGGCTGGGGTGATGGTGGAGGTATGTCCATGGCAGAGCCCAGTCTATTTGTTTCACAGGTGCATTGTCCAAAGGGGCATAGGAAGTGGAGCAATGGCAGTTTAAGGATGGAGAGGGTGACATAGTGGGACAGAAGGGTGACATTCAGGGAGTTCTTATTTCCTGGGGGGGGTCTTGGCAATGTTCTCTGTCTTGTTCCTGGATCTCAGGAACCGTTTGCGGGGTGGTTCTCCTTCTGCAGGGGGTGGGGTGCTGGTGTCCTGTTGTTCCTGTGGCGGTGCCTCCTGTCCACTAGCACCGGCGGAGGTGGATGGCTGTTAATCGTCCAGGCTAGTGTCAGGGGCCCTTTGGTGTGCCACTGTGTCCCTCCTGGTGTTGCCATGGTCTGACAGCCCCCCTGCAATGGTGCCCAGGGTGGTGTTGAAGGACTTCAAGTCCTCCCTGATCCCCAGGTAGTGTTCCTCCTGCAGCCGCTGGGTCTCCTGAAACTTGGCCATTACTGTGCCCATGGTCTCCTGGGAATGGTGGTATGCTCCCATGATGTTGGAGGGTGCCTCGTGGAGAGTGGGTTCCCTGGGCCTGTCCTCTCCCTGTCGCACAGCAGTCCTCCCAGCTTCCCTGTTATCCTGTGCCTCTGTCCCCTGAACCATGTGCCCACTGCCACTGCCCCCAGGTCCCTGATCGTCCTGTGTTAGTGGGGTTACCTGGGTTCCCAGTAGTGGTGTCCTGGGGACAGAGGGAAGGGCCCACTGGGTGGGTGCTGTGCTGGTGTTTCCTGAGGGGGGAGGCTCTGTGGTGGTTTGTGACTGTGTCAGGGGAACCGACTGTCCCAAGGTCCCTGATGGGCCGGGCTGGTCATCTTGATCCAGGAGTGCAGAGCTGCTGTCATCACTGTGGGTCTCTTCTGTGGGGGGACTGGATATGTCTGGCACCTCCTGTACGGTGACGTTGGGTATGGGTCCTGTTGGGGTGTAAATGCAGAGTTATTGTAACTGTGTGTGCCCTCTTGTGCAATGGGTGAGTGACCCTCTACTCCTGTGCTTGCATTATTGGCTTGGTCCTTGTGTGATTGATGATTTTGGGGCATGAGTGAGTCTCTGTACTGGACATGCTTTGGTGATGGGTGTCCATGCATTGGTGTTACATGCAGGGATTGCTTTTGGGATGAGTGGGTTGTATTGGTGGGGTATTTGTGGGTTGTTGGGGTGATGGGTGTGAGGGTAAGGCTGGCGGTATGTGATGGCATGTAGGTAAGGTGTCAGGGATAAAGTAGTAAAGATATGTCTTACCAGAGTCCAGTCCTCCTAATACTCCTGCGAGGCCCTCAGGATGCATAATTGCCAATACTTGCTCCTCCCATGTTGTTAGTTGTGGGGGAGGTGGTGGGGAACGAGGTGTGGCTAAATGTTGTCCCTCAATATTTCAGGTGACTCTGGTTACCTCAACCTATCATGGCTGCTGACCCCTGTGAGGAATGCCAGGACAAGGGCAGAAGAGCGTTATAATGAGGCCCATGGGCGAACCAGAAGGATAATTGAAAGGACCATTGGCCTCCTGAAGGCCAGGTTCTGGTGCCTCCACCGGACAGGTGGATTACTGTGCTACTCACCCAAAAAGGTCTGCCAGATAGTGGTGGCATGCTGCATGTTGCAAAACCTGGCCCTCAGAAGCCATGTCCCATTCCTGCAGAAGGAGTAGGCTGGAGATGTCTGTGTGCCAGCTGTGGACCCTGTGGACAGTGAGGATGAGGAGGCAGAGGATGAGGATGAGGACAACAGAACATCTGTGATCAGACAATACTTCCAATGACACACAGGTAGGACAGTGTTACTTCACATTTCAAAGACATTTGTTTGAATTTCATTGGCACTGGCATGCTGATAATTCCCACTTCTAGGCCCACTTACTGTTCCCTCTGACAATTCATTTTGCAGATGTCGGTGACCTCACATATACTCTTGGTGTGATCACTGCAGCCAGCTACAGGTCATTAATCTGTGCTCATTTTCTGTACGGTTGATTTGCAATGTTTGTACCTGTTTCAATGAATACACATTTGACATACAACATACTCCCACATTTTATTTTTCCCACGTGTGTTTATTGAAGTGCTACAATATTGAGGGGCCTTCCCCTGTAGGTCGTTCCACCTCTTCCTGATGTCATCCCTAGTTCTGGGGTGCTGTCCCACGGCATTGACCATGTCCACAATTCTCCGTCATAGCTCCATCTTCCTAGCTATCGATATCTGCTGCACCTATGGTCC
Source organism: Pleurodeles waltl (assembly GCF_031143425.1). Taxonomy (NCBI): domain Eukaryota; kingdom Metazoa; phylum Chordata; class Amphibia; order Caudata; family Salamandridae; genus Pleurodeles; species Pleurodeles waltl. Next base: position 399,666,367 of record NC_090439.1, read on the forward strand.
AAATACCTGTGGCTCTACCCTAATAATTTCCTCCACCATGACCCTTGGCTCCTCTGTGAAGCAGGGGTATATTTGTGGTGCCATCAGTGTTGTGTGAGGTGTGTAGGTGAGGGTGTGTTGGGTAATGTGTTGGGGTGTACGATGTGGGGTGCGTGAGTGGTGTATAGGTGTGAATGGTGTGTGGCTCTAGTTGTGTCAGTGGTCTTGATGTCTCTCTTCTGGCAATGGTTTGAAATGATAAGGGGTTGTGGTTAATGTGGGTGTGTGTTTTATAGTGGTGTGAGGGTGTGGGGGTGGTGTGTGTATGGGTGTCAGGTGTGTGTTGTTTGAAGTGTCCAATGTGGTGTTGTTTTGTATGTGGGTGTCCATTCTTAGCGGGCGGTATGTACCGCCAATGGTTTACCGCCATTTAATGTCCACCGTGGTGATTCGTGGGCCTTAATGTGATGGGCATTGTTCTATTGGCGTAACGGTGTGGGTTTTGATACCACCACTTTATCACTGACGTTTGGTCTGGCGGATTCTTGTATGTGGCTGAATACTGACAGATTGGTATGTGTGTGTCATAATATGGAGAACGGATATCCACTGTAAGTGGGATTTACCGCCAATGTTATAATGAGGGCCTTGATTTTTAAAAACTCATAACTTTGCTTGTGAACATTGCATTTTCATCATTTCAACATTATTTTATTCTGATAAATATTCTCCTTTTTCTAAGCCTGTGTGATGTATTTTTGTGTTTTTTTCACTGTGTTATTGTATAAGTTCTTGCACAAATACTTTACACATTGCCTTCTAAATTAAGCCTGACTGCTCAGTGCCTAGCTACCAGAGGGTGGGCTCAGGATAATTTGGATTGTGTTGTGACTTAACCTGACTAGGATTGGGGTCCATTCTTGGATAAGGATGTATAGCTCTGCCAACTATATTTATTGATTATTCCAGTAAGGCCCTGAATGGCTGGGTGCGGGGCAAAAAAAGTCAGTGATTATGTTGGGTTGTACAGTTTGATCCTGAGAAAGCACATGCTCAGTATTTGTTTTACAGAGTTGCGCCAGCACCTAATTGACAGTAAGTTCACTGATCCCAGGAAGCTTGCTGAGGAGACGGACCTCTGGGATAGCACCAGAAGGTCCAAAAAGGTATCTGCGTGGGTCAGAGGGGGTCAAAGGTGGTCAGGGTTCTCAAAAAGAAGAAAGAGGGGTGAGAAAAGCTTAAAAATAAGGAGTTCTCTAAAGGCCCCCAAAATAATTCCCAAGGAAATAGTGGTAACCAGTCCCAGGCTGAGACTAAGAAGAAAGGGTTCTTTGAGCACAATACAGGGAGGTTTGGACCCGAATATGCAGAGTGCTCTAAGTATGATCACTCTAAGCGTGACTCCAAATGTCCAAAGAGGGCACAGCCCCCCACTGGTGGGCAGACTCCTGGGTTGGCTAGCATTATGGAGGAGGTAGTCCCAGATAGTTTTGGGGAACAGACAAAGGTAACCCTAGTGTCCCTGGGGGATGCAGAAACAGTGCTAAAAGCCCACATGCCTGCCACTACTTCTAAGTATAGGCAGTGGGTCACCATTAATGAGCAACAAGTGGAGGCTCTGCATGACAAAGGAGCCAGCATGACTACTGTCATGGGTCAGCTGGTGTCAGCAGAGCAGGTCCTACTGAACATATTACACCAAGTCATAGATCCTGACAATCGCATGAGCCATCTACTAGTGGCTCTGGTTCTTTTAGAGTGGGGGGGGGGTCTCTGGTACTCTGAAAGTAGCTGTGAGCCCTGCCATGCCTGTAGATTGTCTGTTAGGCAGTGACCACACTGTTCATGGCTGCACGGGAAGTGAGTCATGGGCATCTGGAGCCTGGAAGAATGGCCCAGACAGCTGCCAAGGAGAGGGGCAGGGGAGCGGGAAACTAGCCCCGAACGTTCCTGCCATGGAGGTATTCGGGGTCCCTGAGGAGGATGCCCCTGAGTCAACTGGGGAAGACATTGCCACCCTAGGTGACCTACCTGAGCTTCCTGGTTGGGAAGTTGAGGGTGGGCCCACCAGGGAGGAATTCTGCATTGCCTTCTAATTTAAGTCTGACTGCTTAGTGCCAAGCTACCGGAGGGTGGGCACAGGATATTTTGTAATGTGTTATGACTTTCTCTGACTAGGATTGTGGTCCTTACTTGGTCAAGAATGTATTCCTCTGCAAACTAGAGACCCCATTTCTAACATTTTTTATTTTATTTCTTCAACATGTTTAATCAATAGTTTAACTTTAAAGTGTATCTATAGCATTATGTTATTTAAAAATTATATATATCTGAATTATTTTAAGTTACTAATTTATTGTTATTTTTTATAGTCCATAGTATATATATATATATATATATATATATATTTATGTGTGTGTGTGTGTGTGTGTGTATGTGTGTATTTGTAATGTATTACATTAAAGAAACTCTTTTTCAAAATTCAATAACGTTAAATACGTTCAAATATCTATACTTCAGAATGAAGACTGGTTATACTAATTTGGATGTCTTCTAATTTTCTTTTATTCAGTCCCTATGTCTAGTACATTGAAGGTGACAGATGGAACTGCAATAAATTCTTCTGTGGCAGCACCAGAACCACAATCTGAATCACTGTGTATCCCTAGTACCAGCCAGGCATGTCTTAATGCAGTCAATGTCAGAACCACACTCTTAGGAAATGTCCATCTTTAATAGACATAGCTCAACAATGCCATAAATGTATCTTGTCGGCACGTGCCCACTGAATGTACTCATGAAATAGTTAGATTGCATATCAACAGGGCTCAAAAATGTTTATCCATATCATGTCATGTTGTCTATTGTAGGTTGAATGTTGCCAGTCTCTCGGCCACTTGCCACAAGCTCCGCTCATGCTACACTGCTTGTACCTTCATGTGGACAGGTCTCAGACACAAGAAGAATGCCATCGGTTAGTTGTAAATCATTTTACTTATAGCTGTCAGTCTTACTTGTGATTGTGAAGTTCATAGCTGTGCTGTGGCACAAGCAGTAGGTGCCTCCTCAGTCTCATTACAGATTATAAACAATAAGAGGCAGCACCCCAGCCATACAGTCATAATAAAGAAGGGTGACCAGACATCCCGGATCTCCCCGGACAGTCCCAGTTTTTAGAGGACTGTCCCAGTGGCCCGACGCTTCTCTTAATTTTAAACAAATGTCCCGGTTTTTGGGACAAAGGTCAGATCGTTACATAAATGTCCCGGTTTTTGGGAAAGAAGGTCAGATTATCTAGGAAAGCATAAGTTAAAGGTATGCTCTCCTTTAACAGACGCCTACAAAGTACGAAATTACTAAAGTAATTTATCTGTTACTGTCAGGTGACACAGCCCCCTGTCTGCTCCTAGCAGAGAGACGAGTGGGGAGCAGAGAGAGGTGGTTGGGGACGGGTTGGAGTGCAAGGTGGGAAGTCAAGCCATAGCTAATTTTATATGTGTAGTCTTGTAAATGTGTGTGTGTGTATATATATGTAAACACACATGTGTATAGGCACACATTCACAAAGCTACAGAAAAAAACAGGACATGACAGATATAAAAGTGAGTGTAAAGTCTTTAATCCTTCTTTTATGTCTGACCTGTCCCGGTTTTTGCTTCTCAAAAACTGGTCACCCTACAATAAAGGCTCCTCACTGTAAGAGAATCCCTGCTTCTGTTTTGATAGAACATGAGCCACAAGCAACCATGGTCCACATGCACCCAACAAAGATGGTCTCCCCCGCAGTCATCAGTTCGTTCTTCCCCACAGTTGTTTGCTGTAGGAAAAGAAAGTCATGCACTCGAGGGAGTATGAGGCGCTATGAGGAAAAACATCGATGGGACCGTTTCATTGTTTGGAATGTAGTAGGTCAGAAGGGAGTGCTATGAACTCCAGGCTCTGTAGCTCTTGCAATGATTCAGTGGGGAGGGAGTATGTGACATCACTTCAGGAGAGGAACTCCACCCCAGGCTCTGCCTCCTACAGTGGAGGCAAAAGGGTTCTGTTCAGTTTACATTGAGAGACAGATAATGAAGAGCACTCTTCATTGAAAACGTACAGAGTTTTATAGACAGTGAAGCAAAACACAATGTTAACAAGTAGAGGATTCCACAGTTCATCTTCTGTGATATATAATTCGACTATAACGTGGATCAAGCCCTTGTGGACATGGGACCCCTACATTGTTTTGGGTAAGGAACATAAGCAGCTATGGGATTTGTGGATTAGAGAGTGGTTAGACTGTGTGCACTGCTTGTTTTTTTTCTTTAAACTGAAACAATGTGCTCTCCACCTTGCTACAATGCACTTGGGCACCTGCAAACACCACAGCTCGGCGGATGACAGAGTTTTTGCTGAACTCTGCCCTCCAAGTGGAGCGCCAGGTGGTACATACCCTCCAACTCCGCTGGTGGATAGGAGTTTACTGCCCTCCCTACTCATTATGCTACTCAGCCACTATGACAGGCTTATAGGATAAAAGCACCAGCAGAATGAAGTGAGAATTTTGCTCTGGTCTGTGAATGGTTCAGGAATTTGTTTTTACTCCTTCCTGAAATGTAGCTTCTTGATTGTCATAGTTCTACGTTAACATAGTACGTACAAAGAAATCTACCTCCAAGACATTGTCCTAAGCCATATCGGCATAGAGAAGAGTCAAAACAATAGAGAAAGAAAAAGACAACATGCCTGGGTTCATGGATGGGATGTCAGTGTATCAAAAATGACAGTACACACTGGAAAAAAAAGTGTAAAATTGTAGGAAAGTAGCCTCTTTCTAGCATGGTTACCCACACTTTTGGCCTGTTTGTCAGTGTGTTTGACAGTATCTACTGGGATTCTGCTAATCGGGACCCCTGTAGTTCTGCTCTCTCCCTTAAATTATGGTCATTGCATACTGGTAACCCAGTATTTTACCCCCAATTGGCATACTGGTGCGCTCTTATATGTCCCTAGTATATGGTACTTAGGTACCCAGGGCATTGGGATTCCAGGGGAACCCTATGGGCTGCAGCATATCTTTTGCCACCCATAGGGAGCCCATGCAAAGGTTTCTGCAGGACTGCCATTGCAGCCTGTGTGAAAAGGTGCATGCACCCTTTCACTGCCATTTACACTCACCAGGTCACTTATAATTCACCTCTATAGCAGGCCCTCCAGCCCTGAGGGCAGGGAGCAGAATACTTGTGTGTGAGGACACCCCTGCACTAGCAAAGCTGCCCCCACAACCCATTTTCTATGACTTCATGAGTGCGGGTACACCATTTTACGCGTGTACTGGACATAGGTCACTACCTATGTCCAGCTACATAATGGTAATTCCGAACATAGGCATGTTTGATATCAAGCATGTAGGAATCATACATCCATGCTTTTGCAAGCATTGGTTGTATGATTCCGTGCACTCTGGGGGCTCCTTAAAGGACCCCCAGTACTGCCATTTCAGCCTTCTGAGGTTTTCCAGGCAGCCTCAACTGCTGCCACCTCTCAGACAGGTTTCTGCCCTCCTGTTGCTGAAACACCTCGAGCCCAGGAAGGCAGAATAGAGCATTTCCTTTGGGAGAGGGGTGTTACACCCTCTCCCTTTTGAAATAGGTGTTACAGCTTGGGAGGAGTAGCCTCCCCAAGCCACTAGAAATGCTTTGCAGGGCACAGATGGTGGCCTCCTTGCATAATCCAGTCTACACCAGTCCAAGGACGCCAGTCACTGCTCTGGCCCAAAACTGGACAAAGGACAGGAGAGTGACCACTCCCCTGTCCATCACCACCCCAGGGGTGATCCTCAGAGCTCCTCCAGATGGTCCCTGAGTTTTGCTATCTTGGATTCCAAGTTGGCAGGGAACTCTGGGATTACCTCTGTAGCTGACCAACACCCCCTTTCAGGGCTATCTAGGGTTTCTCCCTTGGGTGGTTCTTCAGATTCAGATTACAAGACTCCAGCAGGAATCCTCTGCATCCTTCACTTGTTCTTTTTGCATTTGTCACTCTAAGTGGGAAGGGTATGACCAGACGTGGCTCCCGTGCTTCCCATGCTACTGGATTCAAGCTAGCCTGGCTGATGAGGGGTGAAATTCCAAAACCAGTCCCAGGATGCTTGTTTCCAGTCCAGGGAAGACCTGGCCTGGCAGTTCAGGCTGGACTGTTCCCATGGGGAACAGGGTCAAGACTGATTTGCATATGGCTGGGTCCAAACTGGAATGGCATGGGCAGCAAAAGAATGATGGATTTAGGCCCAGATCTCTGTACTGGGGTGAATGTTTAACATTGTTCAGTATTCTGTCCATCACTTGTTCTTTTTGCATTTGTTGCCCTAAGTGGGAAGGGTATGCCCAGACGAGAGTCCCGTGCTTCCCATGCCACTGGATTCAAGCTAGCCTGGCTGATGAGGGGTGAAACCCCGAAACTGGTCCCAGGATGCTTGTTGCCAGTCCAGGGAAGACCTGGCCTGGCAGTTCGGGCTGGACTGTTCCCATGGGGAACAGGGTCAAGACTGATTTGCATATGGCTGGGTCCAAACTGGAATGGCATGGGCAGCAAAAAAACGATGGATTTAGGCCCAGATCTCGGTACTGGGGGTGAATGTTTGACATTGTTCAGCATTCTGTCCATCACTTGTTCTTTTTCCTTTAATCCATCTTCTCACCAAAGAAACTGCATCTGGACCCTCCAGACACTCTACAAACATCAACAAAGAAGCAAAGATGAATCTGCAACATTGTATCTTCAGCTCTTGCTAGCAATTGCAACCGTTTCCAGGTCGTGCATCCTCAGAGGATAACCTGGCTTCAGCCTGTACCAGAAGAACAAAGGAATCTCCCTTGGAGTGAAGGAGTCACTCCCCTGCTTCAGCAGGAACTTCTCTGCATCGATGACTGGTGGCGTGGGTCCCCTCTCCTGATGAGTTGTGTGGTTCCAGCATCACGGGTGGTGGACTGAAGTCATCCCGATGGTCCTGACATCCTTCTGTCTAATTTTGGTGGAGGTAAGAGCTTGCCTCCCCACACAAGACAGTACCCTGTGCACCATGTGTTTTGCAGTTGCCAAGGCTTGTTGGCATTCTTCCACAAAGTTCTCCATGCACCGTGCAGCTCCAGCTCCAGCTCCCAGCACTCTATCCTGTGACGCACAGCTTCCTGAGTGGTTCTCTGGCGACGCAGGATCCTTTGTTGTAGTGCTGCATGGGCCTCATTTTGCACCTCCGTTGTCCCTATGCTGTGGGTCTCCTGTGCATACTGCCTTGTCTTCTGAGGGCTCTCTGAGTTGCTGAGAGGCCCCTCTGACTCCACCTACTGGGTAGAGTCCACCAGGTCCCTCCTGTTCCCGGGCAGCGCCATTTTTTGCTAACTGTGAGCTTTGCAGGTGCCAAGGCTTGTTTGCAGAATCCAGTGATGCAAAGCAGACTGCAATCATCCATCCAGCGTGGGACATCATCTGCACCAACCAGGAACCCACATCCATCTTCTTGGGTGCAGTACTGACTGTTGTTTTTCACCGGTGGTTCCTCTTTTGCACCTTCATCCGGGTTAGCAGGGACTCCTGTACTCCCTGGATCTTCTGTGCCTTTTGGACTTGGTCTGCTTCTTCCACAGGTCTTCAGATCCAGGAATCCACTGTTGGTGTCTTGCAGTCTCTTCTAGTTCTTGCATAATCTTCTTTCTCGAGTTCTTGTTTGTTCTAGGAATGTGATTTACTGCTGCTTTCCTGGGCTCTGGGGTGGGTTCTATTACTTACCTATGGTGTGTTCTAATACTCCAGCGCCCCTTAACACACTACACTTGCCTAGGTGGGAAACTGACATTTGTATTCCACTCTCTTTGTATATGGTTTGTGTTCCCCCAGGCCCATTTCTAACTATTGTGATTTTCCCTATTTGCACTGTTTTCTGTTTTTACAGCTATTTCTGCATAATAGTGTATATAATTTGTGTTTCATTTCCCTCCTAAGGAAGTATAGTCTCTATGGTATTTTTGGCATTTGTCTCACTAGAATATAGTACTTTTATTTTTGTAATACTGAGGCCCATATTTATACTTTCTTTGTGCCACATTTGCATCGCTCTTGGGCACAAAAGCGGTGCAAACCTACAAAATACAATTATATTGAATTGAAGCAAACGCAGCTCTAAAAAAGTATAAATCAGGCCCTGAGTATTTTCTTTCATGGACTACAGTGGTATTGCATGAGCTTTGCATGTCTCCTAGATAAGCCTTGGCTGCTAAGCTACAGCTACCACTAGAGAGCCTGGCTTCTAGACCTAGACACTGCCTACATTTCTCTAATAAGGGATAACTGGACTTGGTATAAGGTGTAAGTGCCTTAGGTACCCACTACAAACCAGGCCAGTCTCCTACAAAAATGGATAAAATAAGGTAGGTGGGTTTGCTCATAAATGTGTTAGGCTCTGCACACTGCACATGGAAGGCCCTGATCTGAGGAAAAATTATAAGTGAGGGTGAATAAATATATAAAGCTGTAAAATGGATTAGGTTGATGAATAATTGAGTGGAATATGAGTGGTGCATATTATATTTCCAAGACGAAATTTGGCTGTGGTATCATGGAGGTACAATAGTCTTGTCTGAGGATGATATGTGTGGTTGATATCATAGTGAAAAAAATCAAAGGGGGGGAATGAAAGGGATTTTAGAGGCCCCTTACATGTCTATCGAAAGCATGAACTATCTGAAATTAAAAATTCTGATATTCTGTTGGTTAACCAGAAGAATTTTCTTATTTGTTTCTTTTTATTTATAAAATGTCTGTTATCCCTAGGTCCCTGGGGACAGCCTTTTCAGAATGCAATGACCCTCATACACCATAGTGGCATGCTTTATCATTGGGTTATGCTCCACTCTGGGTGGGCAATGAAACGCCCAGTGGGCCCCTCATACGATGACACTTTAATGGAGATCTTTCTTCTCTGCCGTACCTCCATTGTGGACTAGTGAATCAAAGATGATGGGGTGATGGAGCCATTGATAAGGGTGATTCCTTGAATGGTTACATTCACAAACATGTAGTGCCCAGTAATGTCTTACCATGTTTTCAAGATGTTCACTGCCAATCTTTAGGGGTGGAGTATGGCCACTCAGTTCTTTTTGTACCTCATATCAAGAAAAACATGTTTCATTGCCATGAATCAAGGTGAAATTATCAGATACCGATAATCTGAGTTCTTGTTGGGCAGAAGCACAAGGTTTTTTTTTTCCACTTGACATTCAGAGCCCTCAATGAAATGGATTTAAAAGCCATCATTGAGATAAGTATTCACTGTGGACTATAGAAGTGTTGATTATTTAACATGAAATCCTGTATCTTTTCAGAACGACATGACTGAATATCGTTTGTAGTTTCATTTGTATGGCAACCCCAAAAATAAAGAAGAGCAGTTTAACTGTAGTCCAGGTATTCCTATGAGAGGGCTAGATCCATATGGTGTAACTAAAAATTACCATTCAGGTTCTTGGGGGTATTTATTAGCAGTGATGTGTAAATTAAGAACAGCTATGGAAATGCAACAACATTTGAACAAGAGGATGTCAAATTTGACAGCTGTGTCATCACTCCTTATAAAAATATAATTAGTGGTAGCAAGTCTGGTGAAACAGACAATGGAGGTCACAGCAGTGCGATATATTCACGGCATGTCAACAAACATGTTCTTAATAAAACTTGGCAGCTCGCCTTGCCAGTAATTTTCTTGCTGTGCTTTTTAACTATTCAACTATGTTTATGGCATAATGGGTTGTGGAGGGCTAATATGATGTTTCTTTTAAAGTCATTTTTTTAAAACTTTGTGGGCATTTCCTGATTCTTTGCACGTAGTGATTCCACTACTTTTAGTTCCAACACGCTTTTGTGGTTGGAAATGTGCTTTTCTTTAGGCATTTAAACTGGGCAATGCCGCAGACGCGCAGCGGCTCCATGTGCCGGTAATTTGACTTTCGAGATTCGAGCGTAGCGTTGAATGTGTTGTATACTTTTAAGTATACTTATACTGTGGGTTCAAGCGATTTCATTTGTTGGTTCCAGTGTCCTTTAAAAATCCTTGCTTGCTAGTGGTCAGTTCTGCCTCTTTGTCCTGCCTTTTTCTCTTCAGGAGCAGCACCAGCTACTGTATAATTACACTATGTCCTGGTTATCTGTTCTGTAGGGGACGTTTTTTTTACTATTTGCCTGTTGGTCTTACACTATTGGTGCGTGTTCAGTCCCTCCTCCCCACCAGCTTCCTCTGCAAACATAAAACCAACAGCTTTTCCAGTCCCCTCGTTTATCTTAGCTCCCACGTTTGGCTTGTAATGGAGAGCTTTCATTTCCTCATTGCGTCTGACATAGCCATAAAAGGCCAGCTGCTGTGCTCCGATCAGAGCTGCTTCAAGGGTGTGCCCTGCTGATTAGTGACTGAAAGCGCAGTGTTTGTATGAGTATGATACCACAAGCATGCATTTAAATACAGCGAAAATGCAACTTACAATTTATTTACACAAACTAAATACACTGTAGAAAATGAGAAACAGTCACAAAAACGTACCGAAAACACTGCAAGGGCAGTTCTGGGCCCCACAAGGCTATAACTGGCATTGCCTCTTTAAGGGGTCCTTTAAAATTGCCCTCGCTCTCCACGTGTTGTCCTTCCTGTCCTCCCTTCCCTGAGGGGTCCTTTAAAACTGCCCTCGATTCCACGTGTTGTCCTTCCTGTCCTCCCTTCCCTGCATCAATAATTTATTTTTCTGTCTGTCACCTTTTGGCTTGTTTTCTAAGCGCTTGATATGCGGGAACACACGTGTTCTTTTTTCTGCGCAGTGTTTAGTGATGCTGAGAGATGCTGATTAAAAGTCGCCTTTCCCATGCTCTTGATGCCTGTCAGGCTTTCGTTGCTTTGAATAAATGATTTTTTGGCAGCTTTCCCGCTCCTCGGCCTCCTCCTGAGGCAGGAATCTGTTGTGAGCAGGTAATTGATTTGTTTCCGATGATGGCCTCAATTCTTCACTGCCTGCCTTCCAGACAAATAGAAATCCATGATAATGAGGAAAATGTAGTGTTGGTATAGCGCTGCCCGCTATAGGCACTATGCTTCTTAGCCTTGTACATCCCAGGTGTTTTTATTAGGACGAAGATGGCCGCCCCCATTTTACCCGTCATAGAAGAATGAAAGGCAGCATCAGCTCTGCAAGTATCTTGAGCCTGAGAACTGTAAGATACACACAGATCTCCGCACCATGTCCACCATACTATCCTGAGAAAATCATCCGCCCACTATTGCTATTATTTGAAACTTTAACAAACAAATATTGTTCCCTCAAATAAAACAGATTTGGTTAACTTTAGAGGCTATCCCTCCTGGCGCCGGAAAGCTAGGCATGTAAAAAAATGATTGTTAATACTGATGTAGCACCTTGAAGGCTCTCACTATTAGTTCAATTGTCTGAGATTAATTGTGTGACACTACACTGAAATCGTTCATCAAACAACTATTGATTTCCTTTAGGACATTTTATTACATGGGTACATTGGTAATGGTGCCAATAAAAGTAATATGTTTAATACTACTGACATAATACATCAAAAATGAAAGCATGTTTTTTTTTTTAAATGCAACAGCAACTCACAGCCTCTCGACACCTGTAGCAGTTTCAATGTTTGCCTTTCACATACTGTGCAATGGAATTCTGTGTGTTGAAATTCGGAGCATGACAGAATGTCAAACGATGTGAACTCAGCCAAGTGTTCAGAAGTATTTGCTGTGTGGGGCTCGATGGTGATGTGTTTTTGATTGTGGGCAGGGGGTAAGCAGGGAAAATGTTAATTAAATTCCCGATCTGCAGAAGAGTATATGATTTTTCTTCCCTCAGGGGTCAGAGCTCAACCATTTTGTATCCTGTAGCATGAATTACAAGATGCATTCATGTGTTATTTCCCAGCAACTGTGACATGGCATCTGATATAATGTTTCCTCTACTGCAGGTCACACTGGAAAAGGAATTGCCTCACTGAAAACAGATTCTTATAATACTGCCAAATGGAGACCAAAAGGCAAAATTAAAGCTGGAAGGACTACATCTACTAAAGTGCTGGGGATTTTAAGAATGCTGCTCTAATTAAGCCACGCAACTGTGGTATGTGTGCGCTTGTCGTCAGCCCAACTTCAGCAGTGCGCCACTTTTGGGGCAAATGCATTGCATCATCTGTCCCACATTTGCGTCAGAATTTCTGATGCACCTTGGAAGCTTGCAATATGGTGTGCCATACCATAAATATGGTGCATCCATCTTGCTGGAATCTGTTGGAGTGCAGTACATGTTTTTAGGTCGTGTATAGCAGCGCGCAAGTGCTGCTTTTCCGACGTGTTGGTATATATCTGGGCTTTTAACCACACCCATCACTATCACTCATTCATGGGCTTGCCTTTCAAAATCATTTGTTATCATTGGTAAATGCTTTACGTTTGTTTCTCCTTGGGGCACTTTTGTTACCGCCTTGGCCATCGACCTTGTTACATGGATAATTGCACTTTTACCGATAACTTTGTTTGCAAGTGAACTGTTTTTTTCATGTTGTGTCTCTCCTTTCGGCTCACACTCATGGCGGCTGTGGTGCTTTGAATCAGCCCGCTTATGTCAACTGTTTTACTTTTTATTTTCAGTTTGTGTGGCAAGAAAAGTTTTCTAGAGCATGTAAAAAAAAAAAAAATAGGAGATGATCGGAAAGAGGTGACTTTTCTGGATAGAGCAAACCTCAGTTTCCCTGTAATGCATGCTATTACACACACACACACAAGGAAACATGCACACACAGCAGACACACACGTGGAAACATGCAAACACAACATAAACCCAGACACGCACATAACCACACACAGACAACACACCCACACCTCTCTCTGCTGTTTTACAGAATCTGTTGCATGTATTGAAACACCGAGGGGGTAATTTTGACCCTGGCGGTCCGAGACCGCCAGGGCTAAAATGACGGAAGCACCACCAACATGCTGGCGGTGCTTCCTGCCCTATTACGACCGCGGCTGAAGCGCCGCGGTCGCACCGCCGGGGCCGGCGGTATTCCGCCACTTTAGCCCCGGCGGTGATAATCCACCTGGGCAGCGATGCTTGCATCGCTGCCCAGGGGATTACGAGTCCCCGACCACCAGCCTTTTTCTGGCGGTATGAACCGCCAGGAAAAGGCTGGCGGTACGGGGAGTCGTGGGGCCCCTGGGGGCCCCTGCACTGCCCATGACACTGGCAGCACCCCATGCGGCTTTTCACTGTCTGCTATGCAGACAGTGAAAAGCGCGACGGGTGCAACTGCACCCGTCGCACGGCCGCAACACCGCCGGCTCCATTTGGAGCCGGCTCCCATGGTGCGGCCCCCATCCCCACTGGGCCGGAGGGCGGAAACTTGGTTTCCTCCTGCCGGCCCAGCGGGGATGTCCAAATGGGCACTCCGGGAGTGCGGCCACCGCCGCCCGCCAAAGTTGTAATGAGGCCCTTAGTCCTGGTCTAAGCTTCACTTCCAGTTTTAATTTCCTACATGCACATAAGTATGCACTTCCACAAGCACCATGCACTAGCCATCGTGCACAGCCACCCTACACCCCCACAGGTACAGCATTGTGTGCTCACACTTGTGGGAAAACATGATGCGCAGCACCTATACTAGACACGGATAGTGGAACTGACAGCAACAGACACATACAGACGTGAATTAAATGAATTCGGAATCTTTTTTTTCTAGAACATATACAAATCTAGATCTACATCTTTGGGTACCCACTCTAGGTTAGTGAGGACTTCAAAATGATAACCCTACCCACCATTCAGTGTCTGTTTAAGCTGTCTCATATCTGGATTCTTGAGATCTAAAAATCTAAAGCTGTTGCAATCTCCTCCTATTCGTAAGGCTAGAAGAGAAGGGAAATCAGTTGTGTTCCTTACTGCTAGACTTTGAAACTCTCTCCCGCTTGATCTACTTTTAGTTCCCTCTAAAGCTATTTTAAGTAAAAATTTGAAGACATTTCTTTTTTAACTTTAGGTGGCTTCCTGTGCTTGGGGATAGGTTTTCAGTTAGATTTGTCGTAAGAACTCTTGTATCTCAATGAGACTGCTGGATTTGAGGCAGCAGCACCTCTTGTAGGTGACTGAGTCCCTCCCACACCAGTTGGCAACTGTCGGCCTAACTCTCCCAGCTCCCTAGCAGCACCTCACCCAAACCCAAATGGTAAAGATGATTTGTAGCAGTCTGGTGCGTAGAACTCTGAAGACTCATCAGAGAAATCATGGTGAACCAGCCTTACCCTTTTCTTTCCACATACAAGTCTCTTATACACACATAGGCAGGGAAAAGAGTTGCAGAATAGTTTTCAATACATTCATTGAAAAGACTGCAATCTACGATAAAATGCATGAGCTGCAATGATTTGGATAATGAGGAATAACAAAATCAGAAGTGTGAAAATCAGAGAGGTAAATATAAACAACCTCAACATACTGTCATAACATAAATAATTCCTACCTATATTCTAATCTGTAGCCCCTAGTGAGAGGATGGGGATGTAAACCAAAATCTTACAATGCGCGCTGTCTGCTGTGCAGACAGTGCGCATCACAAGGATGCTGGTGCCCCCTGCGGGAGGCAGCATTACCGCCCGTTCGATTATGAGCCAGCAACAATGTTGCTGTCACTTTCTTGCTGGCCCAGTGGGAAAGTCATAATGGGTCAGACGGAGTGGTCACCACTACAGTGGCAGCTACCCTGTCAGGAGTTTGGCAGATGGGTGTTCCCATCCACCAAACTCGTAATTAGGGCCAAAATGTCTAAGTCAACAACCAAATGGGCCAATAGACAGGCAGAATTAAAAGGCAATTTAGTGTCACATTTTGCACTTTGAAAAAGCCAGTAATCAAACAGAAATTATGGTCTTGCAGAAAATCTCTGATGCCATCAAGGGAGATTGAGACCAAAAAGAACTCTACTTCGGCAAGTGACAGGTTGATCAATGTAACTGAGGGATCCACAGAGCAGAATTGTGCAGAAGTCTAAGGAGCAGAGTGAACTGTGAAGGTAGCACTGTCCATTGTGCCAGAAGTAATTGGAGCCAGTAGATCCACAAGCAGTGGCTTATAGGTTGCCGTGAAAATCAACCTCTGTCTCAAGGAATATGTCCATGAAGGAACCCTCATTGAGAACATTAACAGATCCCTGTCCATAGGAGGCACAGGCAGCACGACAAGACACACAATAGGTGCAGATTTGAAGAGGCACCAAGTGCAACGGAAAACTGGCTGCACACACGACAGGCCTGGTTGGATTGTCAATAACCAATCTAGGTCCAGCTCCTCAAGCAAGGAGACACCTGAAATATTGCATCATGGGATCACAACACAGCTGGGTTGGTGGTAGCTCCATCACTCCACTTTGCTGAGATAGAACAGCCACTGCATATCAAAACTAGCAGCAGAAGATCTCTGCCAATTAATGCCAAAGTTATAGCGATTGTGAGTGAGCGAATGTATGGCTGAAGGTATGACTCCAACACAGTCTGGATGGTGCTGACAAATTCAGGACTGACAGCCTTTAAAAATGCACAATCCCCGCAGTATTTGATGCGCTGAATATTCTGATCACCAATTCTCCAAAATGTTTGGGGAAGTTGGTATTTAATAAGGCTGTATTTAAGCTGATGACCTTGTGATCTGGAAATCCAGCTGCACGATGATCCGAAAACCACGCAGTGCGGGTTGCAATCTCCCAGCCTCCATCAGCAATGCTGCGCGTTGTTTCTCCTGCTTCATGCGTCGATTCTTCAGTCGCGTTTCCGGCGTGCGTCGATATTCAGCCGCACAGCCGACGGCGAGTAGTTTCTTCAGCTGCAGATCGAAGTCACGTCGATGTTTTTCCTGCACGGCTCTCTATGCGTGGATTTCCTTGTCTTTAGGCTGCCAGCTTCTCCTTTCAGGGTCCCGGGAACCGGGTGGGCACCACAGGGCAGAGTAGGAGTCTCTCCAGAGACTCCAGGTGCTGGCAGAGAGAAGTCTTTGCTGTCCCTGAGACTTCAAACAACAGGAGGCAAGCTCTAAATCAAGCCCCTGGAGATTTCTTCTCAAGATGGAAGGCACACAAAGTCCAGTCTTTTCCCTCTGAGTCTGGCAGAAGCAGTAACTCCAGGATAGTTCCACAAAGCACAGTCACAGGCAGGGCAGCTCTTCTTTCTCAGGTCTTCAGCTCTTCTCCAGTCAGAGGTTCCTCTTGTTTCCAGAAGGGTTTCTAAAGTCTGTGGTTTTAGGTGCCCTTCTTATACCCAATGTCTCCTTTGAAGTAGGCCTACTTCAAAGTGAAGTCTCTTTTGAATGTGAAATCCTGCCTTGCCCCGGCCAGGCCCCAGACACTCACCAGGGGGTTGGAGACTGCATTGTGTGAGGGCAGGTACAGCCCATTCAGGTGTGAGTGACCACTCCTCCCCTCCCTCCTAGCACAGATGGCTCATCAGGATATGCAAGCTACACCCCAGTTCCCTTTGTGTCACTGTCTAGTGTAAGGTGCAACCAGCCCAACTGTCAAACTGACCTAGACAGGGAATCCACAAACAGGCAGAGTCACAGAAATGGTATAAGCAAGAAAATGCTCACTTTCTAAAAGTGGCATTTTCAAACACACAATCTTAAAATCAACTTTACTAAAAGATGTATTTTTAAATTGTGAGCTCAGAGACCCCAAACTCCACATGTCCATCCGCTCCCAAAGGGAATCTAAACTTTAATCAGATTTAAAGGTAGCACCCATGTTAACCTATGAGAGGGACAGGCCTTGCAACAGTGAAATGCAAATTTAGCAATATTTCACTGTCAGGACATATAAAACACATTACTATGGGGGTCATTCCAACCCTGGCGGTCGGTGTTAAACCAGCGGCCAAACCGCAAACAGGCTGGCGGGAAAAAAAATGGAATTCCGACCCTGGCGGAAACCGCCAACAGAGACCGCCACATTACCACACCGCCGCACAAACAAACAGCGTGGCGGTCACCGCCAACAGACAGGCGGGAGACAATGTACCGCCCACTGTATCACAACCTACCAATCCGCCACCTTTTCCGGGGCGGTAGCCCCGCCGATAAAAACACGGCGGAAACAGCCATTTCAAAGGGAAAACGCTCACCTCCATACAGCCCACAAGGAATCAGGACAGCATGGAACCCGAACTCCACATACTCCCAGCGATAGTGTTCCTACTCCTCTACCAGGAGCACGAACGTCGGCGCAGAAGACAATAGTGAGTACTGCACCTACGACACAGGGGAGGGGGGAGGAGAAAATATTACGGGTACACACATACGCGACACACCCACCCCCACCCTCACCCACTACAACACACACATCAATGCATAGCAACACATCAGAGTTACACACCCCAAACCCCCCGGAAGAATGCAAATACAAAAGGAAATGATTCTAAACATTGGAATATATTGTATTACTGGCTTAAAAATATATATACACATCAAAAACTCTTATATACATAAATGTACAAGTCCGAGCATAGTAGCAGGCATTGTCCGTGGACCACTGGGCCCAAATCACATGGGCAAAGCCCACACAGGATACCTACTCCAACAGAGAGAACACTGCAGGGGCATCAGATAGCAAAACTACAGGCACCTCAGGGGGAAGGGAAGGGGGGGCACCTCAGCCAGATGAGTGTACGACGCCAGATCCACGAGGGGCCTCCATGGCCACTGTACCATCCTGGGGAGTGCAAAGCCACAGTCTCTCAAGTCCAGACAGTGGGTGGTTTGCCCACTGTACCATCCTGGGGAGTGCAAAGCCACAGTCTCTCAAGTCCAGACAGTGGGTGGTTTGCCCACTGTACCATCCTGGGGAGTGCAAAGCCACAGTCTCTCAAGTCTCTACAGTGGGTGGTTTGCCCACTGTACCATCCTGGGGAGTGCAAAGCCACAGTCTCTCAAGTCTCTACAGTGGGTGGTTTGCCCACTGTACCATCCTGGGAGTGCAAAGCCACAGTCTCTCAAGTCCCTACAGTGGGTGGGTTGCCCACTGTACCATCCTGGGGAGTGCAAAGCCACAGTCTCTCAAGTCTCTACAGTGGGTGGGTTGCCCACTGTTCAATCCTGGGGAGTGCAAAGCCACAGTCTCACAAGTGGATAACAGTCTCCACTGGTTCTGGAGGGGGACTGGTGCCCAGAGTGCTTCGTGCAGCCCTGCCCGACACAGATGCGGGCCAGCCCCTGCCGCTCATGGGGCAGCGGTACTTGAGATGAAGGGCCCAGTTCAGCGGTGCTTGAGACGGCGGTGCCCAGTGCAGCGGTACTTGAGATGAAGGGCCCAGTTCAGCGGTGCTTGAGATGAAGGGCCCAGTTCAGCGGTACTTGAGATGAAGGGCCCAGTGCAGCAGTGCTTGAGACGGCGGTGCCCAGTGCAGCGGTGCTTGAGATGAAGGGCCCAGTTCAGCGGTGCTTGAGATGAAGGGCCCAGTTCAGCGGTACTTGAGATGAAGGGCCCAGTTCAGCGGTGCTTGAGATGAAAGGCCCAGTTCAGCGGTGCATGAGATGAAGGGCCCAGTTCAGCTGTGCTTGAGACAGCGGTGTCCAGTTCAGCGGTGCTTGAGACGGCGGTGTCCAGTTCAGCGGTGCTTGAGACGGCGGTGCCCAGTGTAGCGGTACTTGAGATGAAGGGCCCAGTTCAGCGGTGCTTGAGATGAAGGGCCCAGTTCAGCGGTGCTTGAGATGAAGGGCCCAGTTCAGCGGTACTTGAGATGAAGGGCCCAGTGCAGCGGTGCTTGAGACGAAGGGCCCAGTGCAGCGGATCCGGCCATGGCGTGGAGGTCATTTGCCACCTGTCCTGTGGCTGGCGGGCCCTCCTGGGCTGCAGTGCCGGGCCCGTTGGTGGCCTCCTGCCCACCTGGGATGGGGCTGGCGGGGCCCTCCTGGCCAGCTGGGCTGATGGCGGTGTTGTCGGGCGTGCTGCCATTCCCAGCCTTCCCTGATCGCCTGTGGCCCTTCCCCACCTTGTGAGGTGTGCCAGCTGTCTCCACACTTCCTGCCGGAGCCATGGTAGGGGTTTTAGTCCCTGGTGTTTTCACCCTCTCGCGCCGGCCACTGCCTATCTTGGGATGTTTCTCCGGGGGTGGGCTGCCTGTGCCTTGGCTCCGTACTGAACTGGCTGCCCTGGAGGGTGGGGGACTCCACAGTCCATGGCAGACTACCATGACAGGGCCCAGTTTTGTCGTGGCTGAGGTGCTGACTGTAGTCCTATGACATGGACGGGGTGGGGGAGTTGGTGGAAAGAGGTTAAGTTTGGACAGGAAAAGCTTTTTAGGAGCAGTGGGACGGGTAGGTGTAGTTGGTATGGGAGTGGAGGAAGAGGTTGTGGTTGTAGGAGTTGTAAGTCTGGTGTCTTTGGGTGCAGGTGCTTGGGCTGGAGGCTGTCGTGAGGTGGATGGCTGTTGGGTGGGTGGCTGCCTGTGTTTGTGTATCTTGGAAGAGGGGGTCACAGACACACTGGGAGAGGACACAGGGGACGTGTAAATGGTAGTGGGGGAGGTGACTGCACGTGTGCGGGGGGGTTCTGGTGTGTGTGCTGGACGTAGTGGCAGAAGATGTTGTACATGCAGGTGTGAGTGGAGACGTGACAGGGAGGGAGGAGGGAGACGAGGAGGAGGGGGACACAGTGGAGGCAGTGGGTGTTGGTATGCCTGTATGTGGATGTTGCTTGTGTGAATGCCTGTGTGATATGTGGTGCTTATGTCTGGCTGAGCTTCCCTTGGGTGTTGAGGTGTGTGCAGGCTGGTCTGATGGTGTGTCTGGGATAGGCAGAGGTACAGGTGATAGGGTATGGGTGGAGGAAGTTGGAGGGGGGAGGCTAGAGACAGGGACAATGGCTGCCATCAGTGCTGAGGCCAGAGTGTTGAACGATCGCTGAAGGGCAGCCTGACCAGAATGAATGCCCTCCAGGTATGCATTACTCTGGTGCACCTCTCTTTCGACACCCTGGATGGCATTCAAAATGGTAGACTGCCCAACAGTGAGCATCCTCAGGAGGTCAATGACCTCCTCACTGAGGGTAGCAGGGGTGACTGGGGCAGGGCCTGAGGTGCCTGGGGCGAAGGAGATGCCCACCTTCCTGGGTGAGCGGGCACGGGGCAAACGCTGAGGGGCTGCTGGGAGGGCGGTGCTGGTGCGGTGGGTGGCGGCTGTACCTGTTGTTGCGGGGGGCACAGATGTTGCCGCCACCACAAGGGAGCTCCCTTCAGAAGACGAGTCCGTGTCACTGTGTCTGCCGCTGTGGAGCTCCCCTCTGTGGAGCTCCCCTCGCCCTCTGTCCCACTGGTGAATTCGGAGTCCGTTGCATGGCCCTCCATGGCCATGTGGGATGCAGCTCCCTCGTGCTCCGATGCCACTTCTCCTCCGCCTGATGATGCTAATGCACACATGAACAGGAAGACCACAAAAAAGGGGGTGGGGAAATAAAGACATGTTGAGTGCATGCATTGGGGACACCGTTGGCGGACAGGACAGACACAGAATCCCCTGCACTACACCGTGCACTTGGGGTCCACTACTCAATCCGTGGGACATGGCCTGCAAGTCTATGGACTACATCTGCACACATAGATGACACAGGGCCATGAATAGCTGTACTTGGCACCCTACAGAGGTGGGGGGCAGCGGCACAGGGCCATGCCTTACGGAGGGGCCTAGCCTACAGAAATCGCCCTGGCCTAGGGATACCCACAGCCCTCCTCCCCCACCCAGACACCTCCACTGCACGCAAAGTCACCAGGATGAGAGTGTACTAACCCCCTTGTGTCTGCTGTGATGTCCTCACGCGCCCATCCAAATCGGGGTAGGCCACCGCCAGGATCCGGGACATCAGGGGGATCAAAGTCCGACTGGCAACCCTCCCACGTTGGCAGGCCATCCCCAGCTGAGCCTCCGCCGTCTTCCTGCTCCAGCGGCGGATGTCCTCCCATCTCTTCCGGCAGTGGGTGCCCCGTCTGTGGTGGACCCCCAGGGTCCGGACGTCCTTGGCGATGGCACGCCAAATATCGATCTTCTGGTGGGCGCTGACCTATGTGAAATGTACAGGGGGAGAAAAATAGTCATCACCTTCTGCATGCTCAATGTGAGTGGCCCCCCATCCCTACCCTTGCCATGTGGCACATGCTCTCATCCGTCGTTTGATGCATGCCTCAATCGCTCCCCTCCCCACCATCTTTCATCCACCCCACTCAACACAGGCATTGCCCACAATGCATGGTCCCAGTGTACTTACCTGTTGGTCTGGAGGACCGTAGAGTAGCGCGTACTGGGGGAGGACCCCATCCACAAGTTTCTCCAATTCCTGAGCAGTGAAGGCAGGGGCCCTTTCCCCAGTCGCATGAGCCATTGTCTCTTCCAGAACGAGGTCACAGCAGCACTTGCAGTGTAGGTCCTCTCCTGTCGAAGATCAGGTATCGAGTGATTAAGCAGATAGAAAATGGCGGTCACGCCCGCGGCGGTGCGTACCACGGCGGTGCGTACCGAGACCGCCGGCGCACATCGTCATTGGCTCCTGAGACCCATAGGGTTCAATGTTAACCAATGCTGCTTTGCGCCGTGGTCTTCGACGGCCTACCGCCACGGTGTGCCACGCCAGCGCATTTACCTCACATCCCATTGTCGCACTTCACAGGTCAGGCAGCCGCCATTTCAGGGGCCCACATGGCTTAGTTTCTACTGCGTCACACATACCTAGGCCTTGCATCAACACTCATACAACCCATTCAATGCATTGGGAATCGTGTTATGTGCAAGCTGTGGTTACGTACCTGTGGGTTGATTGACTCTGTGCTCGCTGTTGTCCTTCATAGGCACCGTCCGCTGGGACATGCGAGGAGATGGAGGAATCTTCCCATGTACAGACCGCTGGTGGACCTGTTGACAATGGAGGAAAGACATGTCATACTGACATACAGGCTTGACCGAGCCACTATTCATGAACTGTGTGCCCAGCTGGAGCCAGACCTGATGTCACCAATCCGCCAACCCACAGGGATCCCCCCTCTAGTGCAGGTGCTGTCAGTACTCCATTTCTTTGCAAGTGGGTCATTTCAAACAACAGTGGCCATATCATCAGGGACGTCTCAGCCTATGTTTTCCAAGGTGTTGTCCAGAGTGTTGTCCACCCTGCTGAAACACATGCGGAGCTACATCGTTTTCCCTGAGGTGGGGGATTTGCCTACAGTGAAGGTTGATTTCTATGCCCTTGGACATATCCCCAACATCATAGGTGCCATTGATGGGACACATGTGGCTTTGGTACCCCCCAGCAGGAGTGAACAGGTGTACAGAAACAGGAAGAGTTATCATTCGATGAATGTACAGATGGTCTGTTTGGCAGACCAGTACATCTCGCAGGTAAATGCTATGTTCCCTGGCTCAGTGCATGACGCCTACAGTCCTGCGGAATAGCAGCATCCCTGATATGATGGGTCAACTCCAGAGGCACTGTGTGTGGCTATTGGGGGACTCTGGTTACACCAACCTGTCCTGGCTATTGACCCCAGTGAGGAATCCCAGGACCAGGGCAGAGGAACGGTACAATGAGGCCCATGGGCGGACTAGGAGGGTGATCAAACGCACCTTCGGCCTCCTGAAGGCGAGGTTCAGGTCCCTCCATATGACAGGTGGGTCCCTATTCTACTCACCGAAGAAGGTGTGCGACATCATCATCGCCTGCTCCATGCTCCATAATTTGGCATTGCAACGCCAGGTGCCTTTTCTGCAAGAGGATGATCCAGATGACGGTGTTGTAGCAGCGGTGGAGCCTGTGGAGCCTGTGGACAGTGATGAGGATGAAGCTGATGAAGAAGAAAACGACAACAGGGAGTTAGTCATACAGCAATATTTCCAGTGATACACAGGTGAGTACATTTTCAGGTTTAACATAACATTAACTTTCACACGTCTACCTCTATCCTGTACCTACATTTCACTCACTATTTGTTAACTGAGTTGTCCCCTTCCATTTCAGTTTCACAAATGTGGTAACCTACGTGTCAACAGCTTGCACCCTTGAAAGGCTTGTGATGTGTGACATTGGCATGTTGGCCTTCCAATGGGTAACCATTTTTGACACTGTAATTGACAATACAAAGTTCAAAATCATTGACTGACTCCAGTTTTATTAGTGTTTCAAGGGTGTTTATTTAAGTGCATAACAATGAAGGGGGGTTGTGAAATGGTGATGGGTTATGGTGGAAGAATGTCCATGGCAGAGTCCAGTCTATTAGTCTCACAGGTACATTGCACATCTGGCCATTGGAAGTGGAGCTGGGGCAGTTCCGATTTGGACTGGGTAACAAAGTGGTACAGTGGGTGGTCCTGTTCCTGGATCTCAGGGACCGCTTTCGTGGTGGTTGTCCGTCTGCAGGGGGTGGGGTGCTGGTGTGTTGGTCCTGTGGCGAGGCGTCCTGTCCACTAGCGCCGGCGGAGGTGGTGGGCATTTCATCGTCCTGGCTAGTGTCAGGGGCCCCTTGGAGTGCCACTGTGTCCCTCAAGGTCTTTTGAATGTCCGTCGGCACCCCTACAATGGTGCCCAGGGCAGAGCCGATGGTCCTGAGCTCCTCCCTGAACCCCAAATACTGCTCCTCCTGCAGACGCAGGGTCTCCTGCAACTTGTCCAGGACCGTTGCCATCGTCTCCTGGGAGTGGTGGTATGCTCCCATGATGGAGGAGAGGGCCTCGTTGAGAGTAGGTTCCCTTGGCCTGTCCTCCCTCTGTCGCACAGCAGCCCTTCCAGTTCCCATGTGTTCCTGGGCCTCCGTCCCCTGGACCGTGTGCCCACTACCACTGCCCCCAGGTCCCTGTTGTTGTTGGGGTGTTGGGTTAGCTTGGGTGCCCTGTAGTGGTGGACACACCGCTGATTGACCTGTCCTGGGTAGGGAGGTATGGGCCCGCTGGGTGGGTGCTGTGCAGGTGTTACCAGAGGGTGGAAGTTCGGTGTTGGGCTGTGGCTGGGCAAGGGGAACCGACTGTCCTGAGGCCCACGAAGGTCCGGGCTGGTCATCAAGATCCAGTAGGGCACAGCTGCTGTCATCACTGTGGGCCTCTTCTGGGGGTGGAGTGGTGTTGTCTGTGGACCCTCTGGTGTGGTGACGTTCCTTCGGGTTCCTGCGGGGGTATAAGTACATGATTATTGCATGTGTGTGTTTCGTGGTGTACAATGGTTGGGTGTGCGTGTACACCAGTGGAGGCATTCCTGTGTGGGGGCTTGTGTGCTGATGGTTGGGGGGTGTTCTGAGTATGTGCAGTGGGCATGCTTTAGTGATGGGTATCCATGCTTAGTTGTGTCATGCAGGTCTTGGTGTTGGGATGGGTGGTTGGTGTTATGGGTACATTAGTGAGGAGTTAGGGTGAGAGGGAAGGGTGTAAGGGTGGGGGTGTGTGATAGCATGCAGGTAAGGTGGGGGATATGATAGTTAAGATTTGACTTACCAGTGTCCGTTCCTCCGACGAATCCTGTGAGGCCCTCAGGATGCAAGATGGACAAGACTTGCTCCTCCCATGTTGTTAGTTGTGGGGGAGGAGGTGGGGGTCCGCCGCCAGTCCGCTGAACCGCGATGTGGTGCCTGGATACCGTGGAACGCACCTTCCCCTGTAGGTCGTTCCACCTCTTCCTGATGTCCTCCCTATTTCTTGGATGCTGTCCCACAGCGTTGACCCTGTCGACTATTCTTTGCCATAGCTCCATCTTCCTGGCTATGGATGTGTGCTGTACCTGTGAGCCAAATAGCTGTGGCTCTACCCGTAGGATTTCCTCCACCATGACCCTGAGCTCCTCTTCGGAAAAGCGGGGGTGTCTTTGGCGTGCCATGGGGTGGTGTGTGTGATGTGTGAGGTGGTGTACATGGTGATGAGTGTGGTGAGTGTAGTGGTATGTGGTGTTTTGTGCATGGATGTTGTGTGGGTGATGGTGTAGTGTGCCTCTGTGTGATAGGGTTCTCTATTCTGTGCTGTCTCTCTCTGGCCTTCTCTCTAATTTTGGGTCGTAGGGGTTTGTGGGTGATGTGGGTGTGTGTTTTATATTGTGTTGGGTGTATGGGAGTGTTGTTTGTATGTGTATCAGGTGTGTGTATTTGGAATTGTCCAATGTGGCGGTGTTTTGGAGCTGTTTGTGTATTTTGAGCGCAGCGGTGTGTACCGCCAATGGAATACCGCGGTTGAAAGACCGCCGCGTGGATTCGTGGGTCGTAATAGCATGGGCGTATTTCTGTTGGCGTGGAGGTGGAGGATTTGTTTCCGCATGTTTATCGCTGACCTTTGGTGTGGCGGTATTGTGTGGGTGTCTGAATTTCGGCGGATTCCGTGATGTGTGTCATAATAGGTGTGGCGGTCTACCGCAGCCGCGACGGTGTATTGGCGGTCTTCTGCACGGCGGTAAGCACCTTATACCGCCAATGTTGTAATGACCCCCCGAATGTCTAAAGGCAAAGTTATTTTTGAAAAGTTCCAATCGCTTCCGGGGCCATAGAGGACAGGAAATCTTCCACTTCGGCTGATGTTAAAGTTGGAAAGGCATCGCCAAGAAGGATCAAGGAGCAGTCGTGTTCCATAGCCTCAGCCAAGATTTCTGTGGTGTGTCCAATGATGAGTCACGAGCCACATCCTCCAGGAAGGGCAACTCACAAGTAGCTTCCCATAGCAAACGCAACTTCAACCTCAACACGCATGTCCGGTAATGAGACCTCAGCGAGCACATCAACTGATCAGATTCCAATAAAAGCAAGCACTGCATAGAAAGACAGTCTTCCAGTGCATGTTCGAAAGAGCACCAGAGGCACTGAAACACAGGCTGCACACAATGTAAAACCGGTCTGAATGACAGAGACCAGCCACACTCCAATTGCTCCAGGAGTGTTGCTCCGAAATACTGCATCATGCATTCACGACACAGCTGCGCTGATGGGAGCGCTTTCATTCCTCCTTGTTGCGGCGGGACAGCCATTGCACATAAAATATAGCAACAGCAAAATGCCAGCCAATAAAGCCAAAGTTATTGGAAATCCCCGAAAATACTAGAAAAGATTGAGTAGATGGCCGATGGTATCAAAGCAAATATGGAGGAGAAGGTGTGAATGAAACCAGAATCAACAGCCTTGTAGAATATTGCGATTCCAGTTGTACTGGACGCATTAAATATCCGTCCCACGAGTTCACCAAAGTGTCTCGGAAAGTTTGTACTTTAAAGGGACTGTATTTCTGCTGACGACCTTGATACCTGAAGTGCGTAGGTTTCATGTGTACATGTAAGGGCCACATGCTTTTGAAATAATAAAGCCTTGAGTCTGCTCAACTTGTCAAAATTCACATTTGAAGTAGCAATGTGACGCCAAATGCCAGCTACCTCTTTTATCTTAGTGGGGGGAATGTACATTCCCGCATCATGTAACTATCTTAGAGACCGAAACAACATAAACTATTCTGGCTCGCATCCCACAACAGTCTTCACCGTTGAGGAGAACATAGCTGCCGTATGAAAGCAGCTGGAACGGAGGTCTAATCAAGGGGACTGGAACTCCCTTCATATAACAAGCCAAGTTCACTGCAGACGTGTTACACGCCCCATGCAAGGACAGCTGTTTACAAACCATTGAATGGCTGACTGAAGTCTCACATTCACTACCGCTAAGAAAGACTTCTTTCATGCCACTGAGACGTTTGTATGAGAAGGGAATCTCCCACACTTCATGGAGGTAGCTGTCTCCCAGCCTTTCATATCTGCCTACCGGAATGTGTTTTAAACAGGAGGTGAATTGAAGTGTAGAAATAGGCAGATTGATGACCCTGTGTATTAGCCACTCAGCGGATGGTATTTCAGCCACAGTAAAATGCAACTTTTCTAATTTCTCGATGTTTAGCATGACATAAGTCGCTTCTTTCTTAGCCATTAGTTGTTGTTGTCGTGTTAAATTAAAGGAAGAAAATATTTCCCTTGTGCTGACATGCTGCCAGGGAACCCGACCCACCTTCAATGTTTGAAGTGTCCAACCCAACTGCATAATGGACCTTAGCTGACTCTGTCCATGGTGTAAAGAAGACATATCTGTTTGTATAATGTCTATAGCAGAAGAGACGATGTTATTTAAGGTGTATATTCGGTTGGACAGGGTATTAATCCCATTGTCCACAACAGCTAATGCCTTTTTTAGACTTTCCTGGTCTATTTGCCTGAACCGCGCAGCTGCTTCTTGTTGACAAAACTTCCAAATGTCATTATATACTTCATTTAAGAAACATTTTCTACAGTTTTTTCTGGGGCCTAACAGGAAATCCTGTAAATCAGTATTATTACACAGGAGACTGAGGTGTTCTCTAACCGCATCTAGTGAGGAAGTTCTTAACCATTGCTGGTATAGTTTCCCTACACTGTATGTTGTAACTATACCCGCATGTTCGGATGATATATAGCGAGGGTCCGGCCTATTAGTTCTAAAACGCCCGAGGAGTTGCTAACACCCATTAGTATCTACTGGCCACAATAACCACCTGCCAGGACGTGTCAGTGAAACATTAAATGTACCATTCTGGACCCATTCAACGAGCTGATCTTCAGTTGCATTCGTATATTTTTGCCATTTGTAAAATTTTGCAGGGGCAGGTATACTGGGCGTGTTTAATTCTTTTATCTTTGCTAACTCTAGACAACTTGTTTGTTGTACTGTTTCATTTAAGAATATCACTTTTATAGGTATTAGGCATGCTCTGAATAAAGCTTCCTTCCCCGTTATTTGCCAATGTCTAGTTCCCAATACACTTTTTAAGTCAATCGCCTTTAGCTAATATTCATAGCCTTCTATAGTCAACCGGGAACAAAGGATTCCGAATATATACATTTCGTATTTGTCAATAATATATGTATATCTTTAGTAGGTGGCAATTTAAAATAATACGACTCAGCATTTTTTTACATCATGCCCAGAAAAATATGTAAACTTTTCAAAATATGTTTTGGAACTCCTTTGTGGTGGAGTTGGACAATGTTCCCATTGATTATAATTAAAAACAGTTTTGGGGCTGCTTGCTCTGTGTATGAAATGGTGCCCATAAAAACAATAGCAAAACATATCACCATAATTTTCTTTAGATTGATAAACATCTTTGTTTTCATATACAGTATAATACTGCAATTCAATCATCATAGATTCAACTGTTTTCACATCCCAATAATCGGAAACAATGCCTGGTATTATTATATCATTCATGGAAAGTTTGAACACACATGGTATTTGAATAACCTCCGTGGGACCGTATATATCAAATATTACTTCATCCCAAACAATACAATCAGGAATTGGTATCGCGGAAATGTTCACAAAAGATAAGTCTCTTCGGACCTTGTGTGACGAAAAATGTGGTTTTAAGACCTCATCCACCAATTCAACTGTTGATGTTTCAGGAAGAAAATAGCCATGTATTAATAGAAAGAAAGTGATAACAAAACCAATCCAAAGCAGGAAAGATAGTACAGTCAAGGTAAGCCATAGATAGTTCCATGGTAAAATAAAGTATGTTATTTTAAGCCAGTTCATTAGCTTACGTGTTTTTGACAATTCGAGTGTTGAAGAGGCGAATGAGTTTGAGGCGTCGGCATTGATGTCAGCAAAATATCTAGAGGCAGTTTGTGCAAAAGCTAGAGCTGTGTTGGTTGGTGGAGTTGGTGTTTCTCTCAGTGGCACAGAATAAATAGCACCATCTGTTTGTGTTGAAGCTGTATCGAATTAATCAATTATCTAGGTATTATTTGATGTTAGTGGAACCACTGCAAGATCATTTTCCACCCTCCCCAAGCTCAGAGAGGTGTGAGTGTTGCTGCTTACAACTTGTAGAGGAACTTCTTGACCAGTAGTGAGAGGGATTTGGGAACTACTTGCTGTTCCTCTAGGTCTGCTGTGCAGGATCGGCCTCATGGTGTAGTTTGACATTGTCGATGGAGACAAAACGATTTTCTTTGGCACCTGCCAAAGGTGGTAGAATAACAGTTCTGGTACTGTGTATCCCCAAAACTGGGACTGGTGCTCAATAAGAAGGGCCAAATTCCTTTTTCACAGCAACCTTTTCACGTACTAGATTCCCGACTCTAGGAATCCAGCAGGTAGGCATTACAGGCACATCCTTGATTCCTGTGGAGGAGGTACTGATGGAAGAATTGACATCACTGAACTGTTGCAATTCTTGTAAGACAGCGACAACTTAATTTATGTCAAAAGGTGTTTCTGCCGCCTCCACACCATGACCATCAAGATCTGGAACATACATTTGAGTTCTGAAAAGGCACTCATATGAAGTACGACCCCCGAGGGACCTTCTAGGCAGATTGTTAAGTGCCCTCTGAACTCCATACAGGTGATGAAGTCAACTACGACCCATACCTAAGACTCCTGTTGTTATGGATTGCTTTAAATCACGGTTTAATCGCTCCACAACACCATTTCCCTCAGGATGAAATGGAGACGAGTGCTGGAGTTGGACCCCCAAAGAAGCCATGGCATGCCTGAATCCCCTTGAGGCGAAAGCAGGGCCCTCGTCCGAGTGGAAAGCCGCAACTGCATATGTAAAGATGAAGACTCGCAATCTTTATTAACAGTCCAAGAGTCAGCCGAGCGTTGTGGCCACACCCAGACAAATCTGGAGCAAGAGTTAACAGCGACCACAATACACTTGTATGCACTGTCCGGTGTTAAGGGACCGCAATGGTCCAAGTACACACATTGTAAGGATTTATTTGAAATCAGAAGGGATGTCTGCGGCAGGCGTTTGGCAGTTGAAACTTTAATTTGTTGGCAAATGTCACAACAAAGGACATACTGCTTGGTCTCTTTATAGAGGCCTGGCCACCAATAGCGAGCTTGTAAGATCGAGAATGTAGCTGCCACACCAGCATGGGCAGATGCCACCCATTCATGCGCTGCTTTTATCAATTGTGGTCTTATATCTCAGTTGGGAATATCTCGTACCCCTACGCCTGGTATCTTAACTTCAGCCTCAGGATACCTCCCATTCGGTAGGAATATTTGTCAGGAAATGCTTTTGGATAGGGCGTAACATCAGATGTAGCTTTCACAGCGACCCATATGTCTGCGTCTGGTTTTGTACTCAAACGAGTTACTGCAGCAACAGCAGCCACAGCCACTGCTGACTTTGCGGCTTCATCAGCCAGTGTATTCCCAGCAACATGTATTCCAACTCGCTGGTGTCCAAGTGTGTGTACAACATGGACATTTGGTATTGTTTCTTTTAGATCTGCTACTTTCCCCCACAGAGCTCTGTGTTTAATGGTGTTGCCTTTAGAGTCTCTGAACCCATTCTGGTGCCAGTAGTGCAGGTATTCATTGAAGGACTGGACACAATAGTACGAATCACAAACAATCAGCGTTGGCTGTTGATCAGTATAGGAAAAGGTGCGGAAGACGTTGTGACGCGAAGGGTTAATTAGCTTGAACAGTGTAGATGAGCGTGATGCCTGCCGAAACCTGAACAACGTGGAAAAGTCCACAATGTCGTTTTCAAGCTTGTTTTCCAACATTCCATAGATAAAATTATTCGCAGCTGCATGTGTAAGAAACAGGATGTGTAGGATAGAAAGACGGAGGTCGTCTCAACCTTGGGAACGGGAGTACAGGAAAAAGATGGAATGAAAACAATGGCTAGGGAACGGCAGAGCAGCCAAGGAACACGTGCTGATAACATAGCTAGAAAATGCGAGAAAGGGATAGAATCCAAGCTTCAGGTTATTTAAGCACTGAAGTGCGGGTGAGGGGATTGAAGCTCGCAGATGGGGTTGTGAAAGTTGCCTTTGCCAGGCCCACAGCGCTGCCTCCCTATTTTGCTGTTTAGAGACCGTGACGCTCGAGGGGGAGAGAGGTCCAAGCGGGCGGTAGAGGGCTTCCCAGCATTTTGTGGACTAAGTTAAGTTCCACCCAGGGATGAAAGGCCTTTGTTTCTCTGCTCTATTATTATTATTGATTATTATGCTTGCACTGTGTTTATAATCTGAAGTATTCAGCTTGTTTATATTTTGCTTCCTGAATATCGTAGTGTGAGTTTGCTACAGTAATTGAAATACGCATTTCGTATACAGTTAATCAAAGCTTATATCTGTCAATGAACTCTTTGCTCATATATAAATAGATGCTCTTTTTCGTGTGCTCATATTTAAATAGATGCTCTTTATTGCTATTTTCATTCTACTTCGTTGATGTGCCAAATGCATACATTTACCTGAAATTCAAGTAATGCTAAATTGTGTTCATAATTGCCGCGTGGTCCTTCATTGAGCGTCCTTATTGACTTATATCAAACAGATCGGGTGTCAATCAGTCACCTGGATAAGACAGCTGTGCAGGATCCGTATGTCCCAGTGTCATCAACAGAGCTTTTAGCTCTGCCAATTGTGCTGTGCAATCCCCTAGGGTTTGCGTGAATGTATGTAGGGGACAAAATTTATTGTCCTCCATATAGCCGCTTACGACTGCGCAAGCAGCAGAATATTTGTGCTTTGTGCCAATTGCAGGTTGTGTAAAGCCATCGGTGTACATGACTCTATGATATTGTTCGATAGGTAGTGTGTTTGCTGGAACTGGGTATTCTAGTTCATACTGCAACAATTCTTGCGTTTGTAATTTTGGGTCAAACATGTAGTCTACATCAGTGGCTGTCAAAGACGTGGCCCATTGTATCCAACATGGATGTAAGGCTTTTGCGTTTGGAACGCTGGCTTTTGTGACAGCGTCTAGGGCTTGGATTTGGGAAACAACAATTATGCGTTTGCCCAGAGCTAGGGGTCTTTCTTTAATGACAGCCATCTGTACAGCAGTGAGAATTTTCTCAGTGGGAGCAAAGCGTTGTTCTGCTGCTGAGTATAGGTGTGATTTGTATGCAATCGGGACTGATTCACCTTCATTAAATGTCACAAAGATGAAACCGATGGCACCAGCAATTACTCTGATGACCAAAGGTGTTTTGTTGTCCCTTGTGTGTAGATGTTGTGCTGCAATCATGACTGTCTGCAGTTCTCTGAGAATGCGTTTATGTTCAATTGTCCAAAATTCTTTGAAAAATCAGGATGTATCAAGTCATATAGAGGTTTTATGTGTGAAGCATAATCTGGAATGTAAGTTCTGTAAAAATTGAGGAAACCCAATAGAGATTGGAGTTTTTTTAACGTGTGTGGAGGTTGTGGTTGTGCGCATTTTTCTAAGAATTGTGGCGCTATGCTCTTTCCTTCACTTGATAGCTCATATCCCAGGAACAGCACACTGAGGAAGGCAATTTTGGTTCTTTTAAAGTTGAACTTGTAGCCAAATTCAGCAAATCCAACAACAATGCAGGCTACCATTCTTAAAGGTTGTAGTAAGTCATCATCTGTAAGATATATATCATCTACATAGGACAATTCTTCAGGGTCAATCTCGTGCAAAATTGCAGTAACACGAGCTGTGAACAGTCCTGGGCTGTTCTTATATCCCTGGGGTAAACAACAGATTTTTTTCTGGTAGCCTAGTGCACTGAAATTTGTTAAGTCTCTACTCTCAGGCGCTATATTCTGGCAGAAGAAACCATTGGAAATATCCAGTGTTGTTTTGTATTTTTTACGCACTATATTGTTCATCAGTTCTGTGCTATGTGAGTTTTGTATAGCATATGTACGTGTGTGTCTGCAGTCTAAGACTAGTCTGTATGAATGGTCAGGTTTAGCTACTGGGAATAAGGGATTAGAAACAGGGTTCAATTACGCCCTGGTATTCTAGTTGTGTGAGTATTTCCCTCACAGGTGCTTTAGCATCATGTTTTTTTGGATACTGAGGTTGTGGTTGGGGTTGATTTTTAATAGGAATTACATGGTAGGGGGATTCTTTATCCCATCCTACGTGATTGCGATATAAAGCAGGTGCCTGTGCCAAAGCCCAATCGATGGTATTGGATTCAGCGAGTTCCTCCGGAACAAGGGGTGAGAAAGAAGGTTTAATAACATCTTCTCCATATGGGCAGGTACAGACAAATTCAGGTGGTCAATCCTGTTCGGCCAACAAAACATCATATATGTTTACTACACGATCCCAAAATATTGTGTCTATTTTGCACTCAATGTCTCCTTCTCACTGTAGCATTACTTTATAGACCCTATCAGGTGTGGAGACACGCATGTCCGCAGTTTCTTCTTGTAGAAAGTCATCAGCTGCTTTCACCTCCAGATACTCTAGAAGACACCGGTGAACTATTGTGGCCTCTGCTGCGCTGTATAGCAGTGCTAGTGCCCACTTCCTGTTCTTCAAGAGGACCCTTTTCCTGAGTAGCATGTCGAACTGCGACTGCTGCCACTTTTTTCTTTTTGAATTTGGGTTTTTGTTGGGACAGAACTTCAGATGAGCGTTGTGAATCCTGTCTCGGTTTCACGTACTCTGTTCTTCGTTCTGATCGCCCACCTCTCTCATTTTGTTTTTCCAATGAGTCCTGAAAGGAACCGTATTGGCATGCATCAGTATATTGATATCTATCAGGTGTTTTTAGATTATCTCTATTTCTGAGATTATGGGGGTCATTCTGACCCTGGCGGTCCATGACCGCCATGGCGGAGGGCGGCGGAAGCACCGCCAACAGGCTGGCGGTGCTTCCTGGGCGATTCTGACCGCGGCGGTAAAGCCGCGGTCAGAAAAGGGGAGCCAGCGGTTTCCCGCCGGTTTCCCGCTGGCCCAGGGAATCCGCCATGGCGGCGCTGCTTGCAGCACCGCCATGGGGATTCCGACCGCCTTCCCGCCAGCCTGTCAGGATGGCGGGAACGGGTGCCGGCGGGCGGCGACCGCTGACCGCCGCGGTCAGAATGACCGCCTATATCTATTATGTGGGGTCTCCATGTGTGGAAATTCTCCCCTCTCTTTTTTAGGAGTTTGTTGTTTTTTATCCCAGCGTTTCTTATTCCCTCAGGAGCTTGCTTGGAAAAATTCTTATTAGATTTGCCCTGAAATTGTGGGTTAGTTGGTCTGGCCCCTAGACTATCTCGACCAATGCTGGAATTGGTGTCTGCGTTAATCTTAGGCAGCTCGCGTTCCTGACCCTGTTGAGCAATGTCATGGAGCCCCATGCGCACTGCTAGTGCGACTGCTTCCCCTTTAAGATTACTTAAAATAAATGAGGATACTGTGGCAAAATTGCCCATTAGTTGCATCCCCATGTCCAGGGCCGGGACAGCCCCATATTCATCCTGGATTAGCTTACACTTCCGGCAAATTGGCAAGTGTTGGTGTACCGTGTGCGGTTGTATTGAGCGCGGCAAATACCGTGCACCAAGTATTACAGTTATCTACCGTAGGGACCATCCCAAATGGCAAGCACATCATTAGAATTCTATGTTTATCCTGAGGTCCTGTATGGGTAAATACTGCTTCCAGTGCATTTATTTTTTTGTGCTAACCAAAACGGAGTTTCCTCTCGTTTGGCGGGTACTTTACCTATGATCAAATGCACAGTTGCAGGGTTTATGCCTGGCGTCACTGCATGTGGTTGTGCTGGCGCAGCCCATGCTGGGTTTGTAGTTAATGTTTGCATCACAAACTGTACTAATCGTCTATATGTTGCTATTAATTCAGTATATAAGTGACGAACCTCAGCTACTGCTAAGGTCGCTACTGCAGGATGTGGTGTATAGGTTGCCATTAAAGGCCAGGTAGAACCATCATTACTTAGAGGACCTAACCTTACTGGTAGTATTGTGTGGGGTAGGGTGCCATCAAGCCAATTATTCTGTTCTTGATAGGATAATGGTATTTCTAAATATGCATATGCCCTGTATTGTCCAGGTAAGTTTGCAGGTGTATACTGGTGAAATGTGTTTGTGTTCCCATCAACTGCTGGATATGTGACCCAAGATTAGAAAAGTTCTGTTCCATAAGCTGGATGGGCGTCCACCACAAATGGGACTGGACCCGCCTGGGCTGTTAGGCCATTTGCTAATAAATGTGTAGTCAGCGGTTGTCTCATATTGACTGCTATTACTACCTGCTGCGGATTTGCCATATTAGATAAAAGATATGTTCAGAGAAGGCACACCAAATAGGGCTTTCCTTTTAAAGTTCAACCTCCAGCCTCAGATAGGATACCCTACGTAGCTGAAGTGGAAATCCTCAGTACCACAGACGTCTCCGTATACGGTACTGTGGTATCATTGTATATAATGAGACAGAGATGCTCCGGAGGACCCGAAAATTAGAGCCTGACCAAATGCTGGTGGCGCCATGTCGCGTAGGCCCTCATTATTCTAATGAGACTACTGGATTTTGAGCAGCAGAATCACCCACGGCATGGGAGACTAAGTCTGACCCACTGCGGGTGACACCTGTCGCTCCAATCTGGGTGTTGCTCCCGCTACCTGAGGGCAGGGATGACTGGGCAGCCGAGCGCATGACATAATTGGTTCCTCAGGGAAGCTGTGGTCACTCAGGTCTCATCCGTTTCTCTCAGTTACCTTAGTCTCATATATAATTGACAAACAGAGGCATTATGGGGGTCATTCTGACCCTGGCGGTCGGTGATAAAGCGGCGGCAAACCCGCCAACAGGCAGGTGGTAAAAAAAATGGAATTCTGACCCTGGTGGGAACCGCCAACACAGCCCGCCACTTTAACACTCCGACCGCCACGGCGGGGCAAACAAACAGCGCGGCGGTCACTGCCAACAGACAGGCGGCAGACAATGTACCGCCCACCCTATCACGACCCACCAATCCACCACCTTTTCCGGGGCGGGAGCCCCGCCGATAAAAACACGGCGGAAACAGACCACGAACGGGAAAACGCTCACCTTTTTACACTCTATGAGCAATCTGGACAGCATGGAACCCGAATTAAACATCCTACCAGCGATTGTCTACCTGCTCCTCTACCAGGAGCACGAACGCCGCCGCAGGAGACAACGGTGAGTACTGCACCTACGACACAGGGGAGGGGGGAGGAGAAAAGGTAACGGGCACACACATACGCGACACACCCACCCCCCCCCCCAAATCCCCACACACCAAAGCAGAGCAACAAGTCAGATTTACACCCCCCAAACCCCCCAGAATAATTCAAAGACAAAATAAAATGATCATTAAAATAGAAGTATATTAAAGCATATTTGAACTGAAGTGAAATATGAGATATTTAAAATAAATAAATCACAACATGAACAATGTATACATAGTCCAAAAGTCCGGCACATATTGGGTACATGCCATTGTTCGTGGGCCAATGTGCATTAACACATGGGCAAAGCCCACACATGAGACCCAATTCCATTGGAGAGAACACTGCTGGGGCATCAGATAATAAAACCACAGGCACCTCAGGGGGAATGGAAGGGGGGGCACCTCAGCCACATGAGTCCACGACGCCAGATCCACAAGGGGCCTCCATGCCCACTGTACCATCCTGGGGAGTGCAAAGCCACAGTCTCTCAAGTTGCCCACTGTACCATCCTCGGGAGTGCAAAGCCACAGTCCATCTGGGGGATTACAGACTCCACTGGTTATGGAGGAGGCATGGTGCCCAGAGTGCTTCGTGAAGCCCTGCCCGACACAGATCCGGCCCTGCCAATGGGCCAGCGGTGCTTGAGATGAAGGGCCCAGCGGAGCGGTGCTTGACTTGAAGGGCCCAGCGCAGCGGTGCTTGAGAGGAAGGGCCCAGCGGAGCGGTGCTTGACTTGAAGGGCCCAGCGGAGCGGTGCAGAGACGGCGGGGCCCAGCGGAGCGGTGCTTGAGAGGAAGGGCCCAGCGGAGCGGTGCTTGACTTGAAGGGCCCAGCGGAGCGGTGCTTGAGATGAAGGGCCCAGCAGGGCGGTGCTTGAGAGGAAGGGCCCAGCGGAGCGGTGCTTGACTTGAAGGGCCCAGCGGAGCGGTGCAGAGACGGCGGGGCCCAGCGGAGCGGTGCAGAGACGGCGGGGCCCAGCGGAGCGGTGCTTGAGAGGAAGGGCCCAGCGGAGCAGTGCTTGACTTGAAGGGCCTAGCGGAGCGGTGCTTGACTTGAAGGGCCCAGCGGAGCGGTGCTTGAGATGAAGGGCCCAGCGGAGCGGTGCTTGACTTGAAGGGCCCAGCGGAGCGGTGCTTGACTTGAAGGGCCCAGCGGAGCGGTGCTTGACTTGAAGGGCCCAGCGGAGCGGTGCTTGAGAGGAAGGGCCCAGCGGAGCGGTGCTTGACTTGAAGGGCCCAGCGGAGCGGTGCTTGAGAGGAAGGGCCCAGCGGAGCGGTGCTTGACTTGAAGGGCCCAGCGGAGCGGTGCAGAGACGGCGGGGCCCAGCGGAGCGGTGCTTGACTTGAAGGGCCCAGCAGAGCGGTGCTTGACTTGAAGGGCCCAGCGGAGCGGTGCTTGAGATGAAGGGCCCAGCGGAGCGGTGCTTGAGAGGAAGGGCCCAGCGGAGCGGTGCTTGAGAGGAAGGGCCCAGTGGAGCGGTGCTTGACTTGAAGGGCACAGCGGAGCGGTGCAGAGACGGCGGGGCCCAGCAGAGCGGGGCTTGAGAGGAAGGGCCCAGCGGAGCGGTGCTTGACTTGAAGGGCCCAGCGGAGCGGTGCAGAGACGGCGGGGCCCAGCGGAGCGGTGCTTGAGAGGAAGGGCCCAGCGGAGCGGTGCTTGACTTGAAGGGCCCAGCGGAGCGGTGCTTGACTTGAAGGGCCCAGCGGAGCGGTGCTTGAGATGAAGGGCCCAGCGGAGCGGTGCTTGAGAGGAAGGGCCCAGCGGAGCGGTGCTTGACTTGAAGGGCCCAGCGGAGCGGTGCAGAGACGGCAGGGCCCAGCAGAGCGGTGCTTGACTTGAAGGGCCCAGCGGAGCAGTGCTTGACTTGAGGGGCCCAGCGGAGCGGTGCTTGAGATGAAGGGCCCAGCGGAGCGGTGCTTGACAGGAAGGGCCCAGCGGAGCGGTGCTTGAGATGAAGGGCCCAGCGGAGCGGTGCTTGAGAGGAAGGGCCCAGCGGAGCGGTGCTTGACTTGAAGGGCCCAGCGGAGCGGTGCAGAGACGGCGGGGCCCTGTTCAGCGGTGCTTCTCACGGCGGGCCCTGTTCAGCGGTGCTTCTCACGGCGGGGCCCTGTTCAGCAGTGCTTCTCACGGCGGGGCCCTGTTCAGCGGTGCTTGTCTTGTGTTCCTAGGGAACCAGATCTGGGCAATCATTCCCGCTCAGTCGCCATCCGACCTATCGCTTGCGGGGCCCTCCTATGCAGGACTCCTGGGCCCCTGGGTGTCCTCCGTCAAACCCCAAATGGGGCTGGTGGGGCCCTCCTGGGCAGCTCGCCTGCTGCCGGACTTGTCCGCCCTGCTGCCCTTGCCCTCCTTGGCGGAATCTCTGGGGCCCTTGCCTCCCTTTGTGGATGGGCCAGGTGACGGTGCAAGGGTGGTGTTCTTGGGGGCAGCCGTTTCATGCCTGTCGCGCCGGCCCTTCCCTTTTTTGGTTCTTTTCCCAGGGGGTGGGCTGGCTGTCCCCTTGCTGCTGGCCGATGTTCCTGCCCTAGGAGCTGGTGGACTCCAATAGCCCTGAACGATGGTCCTAGTAGGTGCAGGGCTTGTGGTGGCTGAGGTGCTGTTTGGACTCTTACGAGATGGAGGGGGTGGGTCAGGTGATGCAAAGAGGTTAATTTTGGAGAGGAACAACTTTTAGGAGCAATGGGAAGGGTAGGTGCAGTCGGTATGGGAGTGGAGGGAGAGGATGTGGTTGTAGGAGAGTCAAGTGTGCTGTCTTTGGGTGCAGGTGCTTCTGCTGGAGGCTGTCGTGAGGTGGATGGCTGTTGGGTGGGTGACTGCCTGCGTTTGTGTGGTTTGGAAGAGGGGGTGACAGACACAGTGGGAGAGGACACAGGGGACGTGTAAATGGCAGTGGGGGTGGTGACTGCACGTGTACGGACTGTTCTTGTGGGTGTGGTGGTGATGGACGTACTGGCTGATGGTGGTGTGCATGCAGGTGTGAGTGGAGATGTCACAGGGAGGGAGGAGGGAGACGAGGAGGAGGGGGACACAGAGGAGGCAGTGGCTGTTGGCATGTCTGCATGTGGATGTTGCTTGGGTGAATGCTTGTGTGATCTGTGGTGCTTATGTCTGGATGAGCTGCCCTTGGGTGTTGATGTGTGTGCAGGCTGGTCTGTAGGTGTGTCTGGGATAGGCAGAGGAACAGGGGAGTGGGACTGGGTTGAGGAAGTTGGAGGGGGGAGGCTAGACACAGGGACAATTGCTGCCGTCAGTGCTGAGGCCAGAGCGTTGAACGATCGCTGATGGGCAGCCTGACCCGAATGAATGCCCTACAGTTATGCATTGCTCCAATGCACCTCCCTTTCTACCCCCTGGATGGCATTCAAAAGGGTAGACTGCCCAACAATGAGCGTCTGGAGGAGGTCAATGATCTCCGCACTGAGGGCAGCAGGGGTAACTGGGGCAGGACCTGAGGTGCCAGGGGCGAAGGAGATGCCCGGCTTCCTGGCCGAGCAGGTACGGGGTGAACGCTGAGGGGCTGCTGGGAGGGCGGGGCTGGTGCGCTGGGTGGCGGCTGTACCTGTTGTTGCGGTGGGCACGGGTGGTGCCGCCACCACAAGGGAGCTCCCTTCCGAGGACGTGTCGGTGTCGCTGACGTCTCCACGGGTCCCTGTTGTGGAGCCCCCCTCGCCCTCTGTCTCACTGGTGTACTCTGAGTCGGTTGCATGGCCCTCCGGGGCCATGTGAGATGCAGCTCCCTCGTGCGCCGATGCCACTTCTCCTCCGCCTGATGATGCTAATGCACACATGAACAGGAAAACCAAAAAAAGGGGGGGGAGACGAAACATAGACATGTTGAGTGCATGCATTGGCGGCACCGTTGGCGGAGAGGACAGACACAGAAGCCCCCTGTACTACGCTGCGCACTCTGGGTACACTACTCAATTATTGTGACTTGGCCTACAAGTCAATGGACGACAAATGCACACATAGGTGAGGCCCAACCATGGATATCTGTACTTAGCACCCTACAGAGGTGGGGGGTGGGGGCACAGGGCCATGCCTAACGGAGGGGCCTAGCCTACAGAAACCGCCCTGGCCTAGAGATAGCCACAGCCCTCCTCCCCCACCCAGACACCTCCACTGTGCGCTAATATAGCAGAATGTGCTGATACTCACCCCCTTGTGTCTGCTGTGATGTCCTCACGCGCCCATCCAAATCGGGGTAGGCCACCGCCAGGATCCGGGACATCAGGGGGGTCAATTGCCGTGTGGCACCCCTCCTAGGTTGGGGGGCCATCCCCAGCAGAGCCTCTGCGGTCTTTCTGCTCCCGCGGCGGATGTCCTCCCACCTCTTGCGGCAGTGGGTGCCCCGTCTGTTGTGGACCCCCAGGGCCCGGACGTCCTTGGCGATGGCACGCCAAATGTCGATCTTCTGATGGGCGCTGACCTATGTGACATGGACAGGATGGAACAAGAAATATCATCACTTTCCTGCATTGTCGATGTGAGTGGCCCCCCCTCCCAACCTTGCCATGTGGCACATGCTCTCATCTGTCGTGCATTGCACTCCCCATTCGCATCCCTCCCCACCATCTTACACCCACCTCACTCAACACAGGCATAGCCCATACTACGTGCTCCCTGTGTACTTACCTGTTGGTCTGGAGGACCGTAGAGTAGCGCATACTGGGGGAGGACCCCATCCACAAGTTTCTCCAATTCCTCAGATGTGAAGGCAGGGGCCCTTTCCCCAGTCGCAGCAGCCATTGTATCTCCCAGACTGAGGTCACAGCAGCACTTGCAGTATAGGTCCTCTCCTGTGGATGATCAGGTCTTGAGTGATTAAGCAGTTAGAAAATGGCGGTCACGCCCGCGGTGGTGCGTACTGCGGCGGTGCGTACCGCGACCGCCGGCGCACATCGTCATTGGCTCCTGAGACCCATAGGGTTCAATGTTAACCAATGCTGCTTTGCGCCGCGGTCTTCGACCGCCTACCGCCACGGTGTGCCACGCCAGCGCATTGACCTCACATCCCATTGTCACACTTCACAGGTCAGGCAGCCGCCATTTCAA
This sequence comes from Pleurodeles waltl, assembly GCF_031143425.1. Classification (NCBI taxonomy): domain Eukaryota; kingdom Metazoa; phylum Chordata; class Amphibia; order Caudata; family Salamandridae; genus Pleurodeles; species Pleurodeles waltl. Next base: position 399,707,431 of record NC_090439.1, read on the forward strand.
GGGCCCCCATGGCTTAATTTCTACTGCGTCACACAGGCCTAGGCCTTGCATTGCCACTCATACAAGCCATTCAATGCATAGCGAATCGTGTTTTGTGCAAGCTGTGGTTTCGTACCTGTGGGTTGCTTGACTCTGTGCTCCATGTTGTCCTTCCTAGGCACCGTCCGCTGGGACTTGCGAGGAGATGGATGAATCCTCCCGTGTACAGACCGCTGGTGGACCTGTCGACAATGGAAGAACGACATGTCATACTGACATACAGACTTGACCGAGCCACTATACAGGAACTATGTGCCCAGCTGGAGCCAGACCTGATGTCCCCCATTCGCCAACCCACAGGGATTCCCCCTCTGGTGCAGGTTCTGTCAGTACTCCATTTTTTGGCAAGTGGATCATTCCAAACAACAGTGGCCATATCATCAGGGATGTCTCAGCCTATGTTTTCTAAGGTTTTGTCCAGAGTGTTGTCTGCCCTGATGAAATACATGCGGAGCTACATTGTTTTCCCTGAGGTGGGCGATTTGGCTACAGTGAAGGGTGATTTCTATACCCTTGGACATATCCCTAACATCATTGGTGCCATTGATGGGACCCCTGTGGCTTTGGTTCCCCCCAGTGGAAGTGAGCAGGTGTACAGGAACAGAAAAAGTTATAATTCGATGAATGTCCAGGTGGTCTGTTTGGCTGACCAGTACATCTCCCATGTAAATGCCAAGTTCCCAGGGTCTGTGCATGACGCGTACATCATGTGAAATAGCAGCATCCCTTATGTGATGGAACAGCTACAGAGACACCGTGTGTGGCTAATAGGTGACTCTGGTTACCCCAACCTCTCGTGGCTACTTACCCCAGTGAGGAATCCCAGGACAAGGGCAGAGGAACGCTACAATGAGGCCCATGGGCGAACTAGGAGGGTTATAGAAAGAACCTTCGGCCTCCTGAAGGCCAGGTTTAGGTGTCTGCATATGACAGGTGGATCCCTAATGTACTCACCAAAGAAGGTGTGCCATATCATCGTGGCCTGCTGTATGCTTCACAACCTGGCTTTGCGACGCCAGGTGCCTTTCCTGCAGGAGGATGGTCCAGATGGTGGTGTTGTAGCAGCTGTGGAGCCTGTGGAGAGTGAAGAGGAGGAAGACGACGGGGACGACACAGACAACAGGGACACAGTGATTTAACAGTATTTTCAGTAGCACACAGGTACGAATCAACCACGCCATTTTACATTTGCTTAAAGTCTCCTGCCTCTCTACTGTCTGAGTTCCCCCCCAGTTCCTGTTAACTGAGTTGTGACTTTCCCTTCCGTTTTCAGAGCTGTGGGCCCCACTGCGTGACCTCTGCTTTGTTTGCCCATGGACTACAGCTGTGTGACAGTGGTATGTTGTCATCACAATGTAACTGAACATTTTGGCACCGTTATGTCTAATACATTTGTTCAAAATACAAGCAGACTCCAGATTTTTTTAGTGCAAGAAGTGATTTAATTAAAGTGCTAAATTTAAGGAACATGATTGTAAAACGGGGATGGGTGATGGTGGAGTAATGTCCATGGCAGAGTCCAGTTCTCAGTCGCACAGGTGCATTGTCCATATGCCTGTGGAAGATGGAGCAGGGGCAGTTCAAGGTTGGACAGGGTGACAATGTGGGACAGTGGGATGACATCAGGGGGTATAGTTTGCTGGCGGGGGTCTTGCAATCCTACTCTGTCTTCTTGTGAGATCTCAGGTTCCGCTTGCGGGGTGGTTCTTCTTCTGCAGGAGGTGGGGTTCTGGTGGCCCGTCGTTGTGTGGGGGCCTCCTGTCCACTAGCGCCGGCGGAGGTGGTAGGCTGTTCCTGGTCCAGGCTAGTGACAGGGGCCCTTTGTGGTGCCACATGGTCCCGCAATGTGGTGACTATCTGGGTTAGGGCCACGACGATGGTCCCCATTGCGGAAGTAATGTTCCTCAGTTCCTCTCTGAACCCCATGTACTGTTGCTCCTGCATGACCTGGATCTCCTGGAACCTGGCCAGTACCGTAGCCATCGTCTCCTGGGAGTGGTGGTATGCTCCCATGATGGAGGAGAGGGCCTCTTGGAGAGTCGGTTCCCTGGGCCTGTCCCCCCCCTGTCGCACAGCAGCCCTCCCAGTTGCCCTGTTTCCCTGGGCCTCTGTCCCGTGGACGGTGTGCCCACTACCACTGCCCCCAGGTCCCTGTTGTTGTTGGGGTGGTGGGTCAACCTGGGTGCCCTGTAGTGGTGGACACACCGCTGATTGACGTGTCCTGGAGACAGAGGCATGGGCCCGCTGGGTGGGATCTGTGCTGGTGTTCCCAGAGGGGGTTAGGTCTGGTGTAGCCTGTGGCTGTCTGTGGGGAACCGACTGTCCTGAGGTCCCCGATGGTCCGGGCTGGTCATCAGGGTCCAGGGAGACAGAGCTGCTTTCAACACTGGGGGCCTCTTCTGGGGGTGGGATGGACATCTCTGGACCCTCTGTGGCGGTGTGGTGGCGTTCGGGTCCTGCAGGGATATAAGAGTTTGGTTATTGCTTCTGTGTGTGGCATTTCGTGTAATGGGTGGGTGGCCGTGTCCCCCAGTGCTGGCATTCCCTTGTGGGGGCTTTTGTGACAGTGGCTTGTGGGGGTGATGAGTGTGTGCAGTGGGCATGCTTTGGGGATGGGTGTCCATGCTTTGGGGACGCATGCAGGGCTAGGTTTTGGGATGGGTGGGATGTGATGGTGAGCCATTTGCAAGGAGTTGGTGTGATGGGGTGGGGGTGAGGGTGGGGGTATGATTTGGCATGCAGGTGGGGTGGGGGAATGAAGTAGTGAAGATTTGACTTACCAGAGTCCATTCCTCCGCCTACTCCTGCGAGGCACTCAGGATGCAGGATGTGCAAGACTTCCTCCTCCCATGCTGTGAATTCTGGGGGAGTAGGTGGGGGTCCGCCGCCAGTCTTCTGCACCGCAATGTTGTGCCTTGATACCATGGAACGCACCTTCCCCCGTAGGTCGTTCCACCGCTTCCTGATGTCCTCCCGATTGCGTGGATGCTGTCCCACAGCGTTGACCCTGTCCACTATTCTTTGCCATAGCTCCATCTTCCTGGCAATGGTGGTGTGCCCCGAAGAGCTGGGGCTCTACACAAACTATTTCCTCCACCATGACCCTGAGTTCTACGTCGAAGAACCTGGGGTGTCTTTGGGGTGCCATGGGGTGGTGTGGTTGAGGTGAGGGGTGGTGTATGTGTTGTAGAGTGTGGTGGGTGTGGTGGTGTATAGTGTTTTGTGCGTGGAAATTGTGTGGGTGATGTTGTGATTTGCCTCTGTGTGATGGTGTACTCTATGCTGTGCTCTCTCTCTCTGTCCTTCACTCGCAATTGTGGTCGTAGGGGTTTGTGGGTGATGTGGGTGTGTGTTTTATATTTAATTGGGTGTGTGGGAGTGGTGTGTGTATGTGTCTCAGGTGTGTGTATTTTGAATTATCCAATGTGGTAGTGTTTTGTAAAGGTGTGTGTATTTTGAGCGCGGCGGTGTGTACCGCCAATGGAATACCGCGGTTGAAAGACCGCTGCAGGGATTTGTGGGTCGGAATGGTATGGGCGTATTTCTGTTGGCGTGACGGTGGAGGTTTGGTCATCGCCAGTTTCCCGCTGACCTTTGGTGTGGCGGACTTTTGTGGATGTCGGGTTTTTGGCGGTTTGCCAGTTGCGGGTCAGAATGACCGTGGCGGTTTACCGCGGCCGCGGCGGTGTTATGGCGGTCTTCTGGCCGGCGGTATGCGACTTTTACCGCTGAGGTCAGAATGACCCCCTATATGTTTTAATAATGATTTTAATAAAACAATTGCATCTTACATAGCAAAATATGAGCTGCAATAACCAGGATGACACAGCATAACAGTATTAAAATTGTGACGAGGAGAGTGAAGCATAAAAATAACGCTATCATATTGTCACTATGGTCTATAGACTAACTCCTACCTAGGCTATGATAGAGCACAGCATGTTAAGCTCTAATTCTGCCCTTCAGGTTCCCCTGGGAAGATATCATCCCCATACCTGAGCAAAGGCCTGCGGTTTGCATTACCATCGGTACCAAAGCATTCGGCAATCAGCATACTGTTGTGGTTCCCTGGCTGGAATCTCCCTCTAACGTGTAAGGGACAAGGAAGTGTTTTTATAACAACACAGCTGATGTTCTGAGAAAATGTCCCTACGTAAGGATGTGTGTTTTTCTACGAATGTTGGAGACTAAACTTCTACCACGGTCACCGGCAATATACAGTGCTGTAGCCTTGGAAGTAGCACAGAGTGAGCAAGAATGTCTTGTTTGAGAACAGAGTGCTGGTCTAGGCGAAAACAGTTAGATAATGAGAAAATAAAACAAGACTGTAAAAATGGCTATTGTAACAATAAAAAAGTAAAGCCGAATAAAATATATCTAGGTTAGAGTGCACAGCAGCTTAGCCTAGTGTGTTAAAATAACGTGCATGGAGCTATAGCTAAGATGGCTACAGAACAGCACCACACACCCCACACCCCACCACATTACTCTATACTCTCTGCACAACACCCACACCACACAAATCCCATATCCCCACAAAGGCACACCTGTTTCACTGATGTGGAGTTGCGGGTCACGGTTGAGGAGATAGCCAGGGTAGAGCCATAGCTGTTTGGAGCACAGATACAGCAGATGTCCATTGCCAGGAAGACGGAGCTATGGTGTAGGATTGTGGACCAGGTGAACGCTGTAGGACAACATCTACGAACAAGGGTCGACATCAGGAAGAGGTGAAACGACCTACAGGGGAAGGTACGTTCCATGACAGCAAGGCACCAGCTCCCCCACAGCTGACAGCATGGGAGGAGCAAGTTTTGGCAATCCTGCATCCTGAGGGACTCATTGGAGTTGCCGGACGACTGGACACTGGTAAGACAATTTTACTACCATCTCCCCATACCTGCATGCCACCACCACCTCTCACTCTGAAGCACATCACTCCGCTCCATCCGACAGTGCACCACCACAATTAACCAACCCAAATGCCAGTCCCTGCATGCTATACCCACTGCATGCACATCCCCTCAAGCCCTTCATGTACACCCACCACCAATGCATGCACAGCATGGAGAACTAACAATCCCACAATACATCCCCATACACAAACAAAGGTAGCAGGGCTACAGCAACCATACAGGGAAAGCTAGAGATGTAGAATATGTCACAGACATGTAGCATAATACACCACTTACATCCCCACAGGTGCCCCAGCCACTGCCAGCAGCGAGGAGGTGCCACAGCTACCCAGTCCCCTACCAGAAGATGCCTCCAGTGACGACAGCAACTCTCAACTTTTGGATCTGGATGACCTCCCTGGCCCATCAGGGAACACTGGTCAGTTGGATACACCAGCCTACACCCACTCCACCACAGAGCCTCCCCCCTCAGTATCAAACACCACAGCAGCCACCTAACGTCCCAGACCTCTGTCCCCAGGAAACGTCAAACAGCAGTGTGTCCACCTGTACAGGAACCGTAGTCCACACCGCACAGGCAAGACAATGAGGGTCCTGGGGTCAGTGGCAGTGGGCACACCATTCAGGGGACACAGGCAGAGAGGGTCAGGGACACTCAGAGGACAGCATTGCGCCTGGGGGAGAACAGGCCCAGGGAACCGACTGTCCAGGAGGCATTCACCAATGTCCTGGGGCTTACCAACAATCCCAGGACAAGATCGGTCAGGTGATAGACATCATGCAGGAGAACCAGGGGCTGCAGATGGAACACCACTAGGAGATCAGGAAACAATTGCAGGCTCTCAACACCACCATTGTTTCCATAACAGGGGTGCTGGGTGACATGGGCAACATCATGAGTGAGTACACCAGCGGGCTCCTTCCATATGCCAGTCAACTGACCAGCCCTCCACATCTGCTGCAGCTAGTGGACAGGAGGCCCTGCCACAGAACCCACAGGCCACCAGTACCTCACCTGCAAAAGGTGAACCACCCCACAAACATTCCCTGTGACCCAGACAGACACCAGAGACACTTGCAGAGACCAAGACAAATGCAAGGAAATTAGACCCTCCTGAATGTCCCCCTTGTGGTCCACTGTGTCACCTTGTCCACTTTGAACTGCTGTTGCTCCCCTTCTTATGGCCCCTTGGACACTGGACCTGTGTTACAAGCAGACTGGACCAATACCCTGGACTATTCCCAACCATCACCCCACTGTATTACACTTCCTATTGTAAACCTATTTTCAATAAACACCCTGGGACAAAACTTGTGTAATAGTGCTTTATATACAATGTAACGAACTGTAATGAACTGCATGATCCTGTGTAAATGTCCAGTAACATGTTGACCCAGCCAACAAATGTGTCTCAGCAGTCTGTACACATCACAGCAGTACACTGTTGGAACAACACCAACACCTGCAATGAGGGAAAATATAGGTGACAGTCAGGTGGGATGCAAAGTGAATGACTGTCATCATGCTGCAGTCACACAGTACAACACTTAAATATAGCCTTACTTAGTTCAACAGTCTTACCTGAGTGTCATTGGAAATAACGCTGGATCAAATGTGACCTATTGTCCACATCATCCTGCTCTTCCTCCTCCTCGTTGTCCTCAGTGTCCATTGCAGCCACAGCTGCATTGTCACCCCCCTGCAGATAGGGTACATGCTGCCTGAGGTCCAAATTGTGCAACATGCAGCACAAAACAACGATTCTGCGTGCCTTTCCAGGGGAGTAGCATAGGGATCCAACTGTCGGATGGAGACACCTGAACCTAGCCTTCAGGAGACTGAAGGTCCTTTCGACAATCTTCCTGGTACGCCCATGGGCATCATTATACCTATTTTCAGCCCCTGTTCTCAAATTCCTAACACGGGTTATGAGCAAGGACAGGTTTGGGTAGCCGGAATCACCTGCAAGAAGTGAGGGACACACATTACCCTTGCACATTGGCAGGGGGTATGACTCCTGAAGACATACAATGACATACATTGGATGGAGACTCAGGCTCACCTGTAAGCCAAATCTGTGCCTCTGCAGTTGTGCCATCAGCTGTGGCAGGTGACAGAGGGCGGGGGAGCATCACGGCGGGGACAGGAGGTGACACCACTAACTCTGAATCATCCTCTGATGGGAGCTCCCTAGTGGTGGCGGCCCCCTCTGGGACTACCCCAGCTACAGGTTCTACTGCCACCCCCATACCAGCACCGCCCTCCCAGTAGTTCCCCCACCAAGTTGTCCGTGCCTGCTCACCCAAGAGGGTGTAATCTCCTTCGCCCCAGGCACCTCAGGCCCTGCCCCAGTCAACCCTGCTGGCCTCAGTGAGGAGGCTATTGACCTCTTGAGATCCATCTCTGTAAGGTAGTCAACCATTGTGAATGCCATCCAGGGGCTGGCATCCCAAATGCAGCAATTCAATGCCTTCCTGGAGGGCATCCACGGTGGGATGGTGGCCCCACAGAGATCGTTTCAGTTTCTGCCCTCTTCACTTGATGGTAGCCAGTGTCTCTGTTTCATTTGTCCCCCTTTTAATACCACTACCCAGTCCCAGTCTCCTTACCCCCAACACATTCCACACACACATTCTGATAGGCATGCACCCAAAACAACACACAAGACACACAGACAAACACAGGCAGCAGGCAGCACACTTCAGTCCACAAGCACTCACATAGCCAACACCCAGATGCCTCCACTGTCTCCCCCTCCTCCTCCCTCACAGTCAAATCCTCACTTACACCTGCGTACACTGCATCAACATTTCCAGATCCTGTCACCTGCACAGCCTTGCCCACAGTCACCGCAACAGCAGACCTGCAGACCTGCACCCCACATACCACATGCACAGTCACCACCACCACCACATGCAGCACACCCACCTCACTTGCAGACACCACCTCAATATTTATCCACACATCATGTTGGTCCTCCCCCACCCTGTCGGCCCCCTCCAGTAACACACAATTGCTCACACTCCCCAACAGCCATCCACCTCACACGCACACTGTCCATGCACCTGCACCTAGGTCCAGCACACCTCCTCTTCCTCCTACAACCACTCCCTCTACCTTCACTCCCATCCCTACTCCCACATCCCGCACCATTGTCCCTAAGAAGCTTTTCCTTTCCCACCTTGTCTTCTTCCCTTCCCCCCACGTCCTGCCCATAAAAGGAAGGTCTAACCACCCCAGGCCAGTACCTCAAGCACATAGTCTGACACAGCTCCACCCCCAAAGTCTCCAGCAGGAAATATGGAGCACATGAGTGTTAGGCCAGACCCACACAACATGGACACTCCTCCCCCCCCCCAAACAGAGGGCTAAGATGCCACCCCCTCTCAAACAGACTGGCAAGACCATTGGACTACCTACAAAACCCAGGGCCAAGGACGCCCCAACGAAGTCCCTGCCCAAGGAGGCCCCCCAGAAATCAAAGGGCAAGGAGGAGCCCCAGACATCCAAGGCCAAGGAGGCACCCCAGAAATTAAGTGCCAAGGAGGCCCCCCAGACATATAAGGCCAAGGAGGAGCCCATGAAATCAAAGGCCAAGGAGGCACCCCAGACATCCAAGGCCAAGGAGGAGCCCAAGAAATCAAAGGCCAAGGAGGCCCCCCAGACATCCAAGGCAAAGTGGAGCCCGAGAAATCAAAGGCCAAGGAGGCCCCCTACAACATCCAAGGCTAAGGTGGAGCCCAAGAAATCAAAGGCCAAGGAGGCCCCAAGACATCCAAGGCCAAGGACATCCCTGGAGAAGGAGGCCCCACAGGAATCCATGGACAAGGAAGAACCCCAGAAATCTTTGGGCAAGGAGGCCCCACAGATATCTCTGAACAGGGAGGAGCCCCAGAAATCCCGGGACAAGGAGGAGCCCCCAGAAACCCTGGACAAGGAAGCCCCACAGATATCCTTGGACCAGGAGGCCCCAAATATAGTGGCCATGGAGCAGCATCCAGAACCAGAGGCCAAGGAGCAGCATCCGGAACCAGAGGTCAAGGAGCAGCATCCGGAACCAGAGGCCAAGGGGCACCATCAGTAACCAGTGGGCAGCCAGCCCCCTCCTCATCCTGTGGGCAGGAAGCCCCCTCCAGAGCCAGTGGGCAGGAAGCCCCCTCCTCATCCTATGGGCAGCCAGCCCGCTCCTCATCCTGTGGGCAGGAAGCCCCCTCCAGAACCAGTGGGCAGCCAGCCCCCTCCTCATCCTCTGGGCAGGAAGCCCCCTCCTCATCCTGTGGGCAGCCAGCCTCCTCCAGAACCATTGGGCAGGAAGCCTCCTCCAGAACCAGTGGGCAGCTAGCCCCCTCCTCATCCTGTGGGCAACCAGCCTCCACCAGAACCACTGGGCAGCCAGCCCCCTCCTCACCCTGTGGGCAGTCAGCCCCCTCCAGAACCAGTGGGCAGGAATCCCCCCAGAACCAGTGGGCAGCCATTCCCCTCTTCATCCTGTGGGCAGCCAGCCCCCTCCAGAACCAGAGGGGCAGCCAGCCCCCTCCTCATTCTTTGGGCAGCCAGCCCACTCCAGAACCAGTGGGTTAGGAGCCCCATTACAATGAGATGCAATCCCCACCCACCCCCATGCCTCCTGAGGTGCCTGCCCATTACCAATATGATGCCCCTGAACAGTGGAGTCCCGATGTTGTCCGGAATCAAGTTGGGGATTGGACTTTGCCCCGTGGGCATTAGTGACTTTGGACTGGCATTTGGGCCAGGATTTCTTTATTTCTGCAGTTGTGTGTTTTCGCATTTTACATATTCATACAAAAGGAATACAGTGGTTGGAACTGTGTATGTGTCCTGCTTTTATTTACTCCAGGGTTCTGTTGCTGTTTATTCCTTTGCATGTGTTACTGGGTGTGTGTTTGGTGTGTGTTGTGCATGTGTGTGTCACTCTCCCCCTCTCTCCCACCCTTATGTGCTAGGCAGCTATACTCATCGTCATTGTCTTCATCGGTGTTGGTGCTCCAGGATGGCCATGGCGTGGTACAGCAACAGGAAAACTTGCAGTTCAGGTTCCATGCCGGGCGTGGACTGCTGTGTGTCCCTGGAGGTGATTGTCTTGTTTTCACTGATGTGTTTCCGCCAGGATTTTGGTGTTGTTGCTACCACCCTGGAAATTGTGTCGGTGTGCTGATCCTTGTCTTCCGCCTGCCTGTAAGTGGCTACCGGCATGTTCGACGTTCATACTGTGCTGGCGGCTGGTGTGGTACATTGGATGTTTAGGGGAGGGATCACTGCCATGGTCATAATTTGGCATTATTATTGCCAACCTGTCAGAAGTCTGCCATGGTCATAATGACCACCTAAGTGTCTTAATCCTTAGAAAACAGAGAGAATGCGGTTGTTACACAAAGTACCTGGTTAGCGTAAAAAATAAAGCTGGATGGGCGATTGTGCGTCGAAAAGGGTAGAGATGCGTTGATTCCTTACTCGCAAGAGAGGCCGTGCATCATTCACTTCTCCGGTCGGGTCGGCGATGTGTTGTTTTTCTCCCTTGCAAAAGAGCAATGCTTCGATTTCCAGACGGGCACCTCAGATCTGCCCAGAGTCAGGTTGACTTTGGCGCCCAGGGACTATGCGTGGAAAATCCAACTGCAAGGTGTTCGAACACGTGGGGTTTGCATCATTATCAGCCTCTATAAGCAGGTGTTGCATGTCGTTTCTCCAGCCGCGTTGCATCGACCTCCCAACCACGATGCAGGTGGAGCATCGATTTCAGCTGTGAAGCTGGCAGTGCGTCATTTATTAGCTGCGTGGTGGATCGTAAATTTCACCACACAGCATTCTGTGCGTGGATTTTCAGTACTTGTCTGCCAGTTTTACCTCTCAAGGGCCCAGGGAATGGATAGGGCACCAGTCTCAGCAGAGAGTCCAGGGGAAGTCTTTGATGGCCCTGAGACTTCAACAACAAGAGGCAAGCTCAGTTCAAACCCTTGGGGATTCTTCTCAAGCAGGAATGCACAACAAAGTCCAGTCTTTGTCGTCTTTCTCAGGGAGAAGCAGCAACTGGAGGATAGCCCAACAAAGCACAGTCACAGGCAGGGGCAGCACTTCTCAGCTCTTCAGCTCTTCTCCTTGGTAGAGGTTCCTCTTGATTGAAGAAGTGATCTAATTTTCAGGAGTTTTTGGTCCACTACGTGTATCCCTTTCCGCCTTTGACGTAGGCAAACTTCAAAGGATGGTAAGATCCTGCCTTGCTCAGACCAGGCCCCAAACACACACCAGGGGGTTGGAGACTGCACTATGTGAGGGCAGGCACAGCCCTTTCAGGTGTGAGTGACCATTCCTCCCCTCCCTCCCAGCACAGATGGCTCATCAGGATATGCAGGCTACACTCCAGCTCCCTTTTTGTCACTGTCTACAGGAGAGGTGCAAACAGCCCAACTGTCAAACTGACCCAGACAGAGAATCCACAAACAGGCAGAGTCACAGAATGGTTTAAGCAAGAAAATTCCTACTTTCTAAAAGTGGCATTTTCAAACACACAATCTAAAAACAAACTTTACTAAAAGATGTTTTTTTTAAAAATAATTATGAGTTCAGAGACCCTAAACTCCTGATTTCCATCTGCTCCCAAAAGGAATCTGCACTTTAATAATATTTAAAGGCAGCCCCCATGTTAACCTATGAGAGAGATTGGCCTTCCACAGCGAAAACCAAATTTGGCATTATTTCACTGTTAGGACATATAAAACACATTATTATATGCCCTACCTTAAACGTACACTGCACCCTGCCCATGGGGCTACCTAGGGCCTACCTTAGGGGTGTCTTACATTTAAGAAAGGCGAAGGTTTGGGCCTGGCAAGTGGCTACACTTGCAAAGTCGAATTGGCAGTTTAAAAAACTGCACACACAGACACTGCAGTGGCAGGCCGAGCCATGTTTACAGGGCTTCTAATGTGGGTGGCTCAACCAGTGCTGCAGGCCCACTAGTAGCATTTGATTTAAAGGCCCTGGGCACCCCCAGTGCACTGTACTAGGGACTTACTAGTAAATCAAATATGCCAATCATGGAAAGCCAATTACACATACCTTTTACATAGGAGCACTTGTACTTTGGCACTGGATAGCAGTGGTAAAGTGCCCAGAGTAATAAAAACAGCAAAAACAGGGTCCAGGACACATCAACAACCTGAGAAACAGAGGAAAAAATGTTAGGGGAGACCAAGCCAAGGATACCAAGACAAACACGTGTCCTCCTCAAAGTTCGGAGCAACCACCTAACTTCATGGAAGTTCTCATCACTAAGGCGGAATAATCTGGACAGACCATCAGCATTGGCGTGTTCTATAACAGCGCGGTGTTCCATCGTAAATTCCATCCCCTGTAGGGTAATGGACTACCTCAACAGTTTTGGATTCTCACCCCTCATCTGCATTAAACATCTGAGTGGTCTATGGTCCATCTGAACCCAGAAGTGAGTCCCAAACAAATAGGGTCTTAGGTTCCTCAGTTCCCAGACCACAGCAAAAGCTTCACGCCCTGTTGCACTCCACCTATGTTTCCTGGGAAGAAACCTCCTGCTAATGAAGGCTACAGGTTGATCTAGGCCCTCTTCATTAAGCTGTGAGAGTACTGCTCCTACACCATGCTCTGAGGTGTGTGCTTGCACAACAAACTCCTTTGAGTAGACAGGTGCCTTCAGAACAGGTGCTGTGCACATGGCAGCCTTCATGGTATCCAAAGCGGTCAGGCAAGCCTCTGTCCAGATCACCTTCTTTGGTTGCTTCTTGGAAGTCAACTCATTCAAGGGGGCAACAATGGTGCCATATCCCTTGAGAAACCTCCTGTAATAGCCAGTGAGGCCTAAAAAGGCCCTCACCTCAGTCTGGGTCGTGGGAGGCTCCCAAGCCAGAACAGTGTCAATTTGTGGCTGTAGGGGTGCCACCTGGCCATCCTCTAACTGGTGTCACAAATACACCACTGAACCCTGCCCTATTTTACACTTGCTTGCCTTAATAGTGAGGCCTGCCTTTTTCAGGGCCTCCAACACACTTCAGAGGTGCTGCAAGTGTTCCTCCCAAGTGGAACTGAACACTGCAATGTCATCCAGGTATGCTGTGCTGAAGTCATCCTGCCCAGTCAACACCTGGTTGACCAACCTCTGGAATGTGGCTGGGGCATTTTCCATACCAAAAGGCATCACTTTGAACTGGAAGTGTCCATCTGGGGTAGAAAATCTGCCTTCTCCTTGGCCCCCTCAGTTAGGGTAATCAGCCAATACCCAGATGTCAGATCAAATGGGGTGAGGTATTTGTCAGCTCCCAGCTGACCCGTTCTCATCCGCTTGGGTGATGGGGTGCACGTCAGTTTTAGTGACCGCATTGAGGCCCGGGTAGTCCACACACAACCTGAGTTTTGAGGTAGCACCAGGATCAGCAGCCTTTGGAACCAAGACCACAGGGTTGGCCCAAGGACTGCTAGAAATCTCAATGACCCCTAGGGATAACATCTTAGGCACCTCAAATTTGATGCTAGCCTTGACCTTACCAGTCACCCTGTAAACCTCCTGTTTAATGGGTGGACGGTCCCCAGTGTCCACATCATGTGTACACAAGTGTGTGACCCTGGTATCAAGGAGAATAGGGAGACAAACTGACCTGGCAACAGTCCCTCTGTTGTTCTGAGGTCAGAGAGGGGGAGAGGTTCACTCCCTCCACAGACCCACCTTTCTCTCCAGCAGACAGGAGGCAAGGAAGAGGCTCACTCTCTTCCTCCACCCCATTATCTGTTGATAGGAGCAAGGACAATTCAGTCTGCTCAAACTGTGGCTTGAGACGGTTCACATTCAGGACCCTTAAGGGGTTCCTGGGAGTCCGCAAGTCCACCAGGTAGGTGACTTTGCTCTTGCGCTCCACCACCCCAAATGGCCCAACCATTTGTCCTGGAGTGCCGTAGGCTCCACCGACACTATTACCCACACTTTTTGCAGAGACTGAAACTTGACCAGAGTGGCACTCTGGTCATACCACTGTTTCATGTCTGCCTGGCTTGCTTCCAGGTTCTCTTGTGCGAGAGCTCTGAAGTGAGCAGTCTGGTTTCTGAAGGCCAGCATGTAGCTAAATACATACTGGGGAGGTTTACTGGGGGATTTCTCTAAGCCCTCCTTCACCAGACTCAAAGGTCCCCTGACAGGGTGGTGATACTGTAACTCAAAAGGACTAAATCCAACCCCTTTTTTGTGGCACCTCCCTGTAGGCGAACAGAAGGCATGGCAAGAGGATGTCCCACTTCCACCTCAAGGTCTCTGACAGGCCCATGATCATGCCTTTTAAGGTGCAGTTGAATCTTTCAACTAGACCATTGGTTTGGGAGTGGTAAGGAGAGGTGAACTTATACGTTACCCCACACTCCAAAGAGACTTCATATAAGTATATATAAAGTTGGTACTCCTATCAGATACCACTTCTTTGGGGAACCCATGCAGGTAAAACCCCACATCATCGCACGACCCACCACAGGGGAAGTGATTGACCTCAGAGGAATAGCTTCTGGGTACCGGCTGACATGGTCCACCAAACCAGGATGAACCTGTTGCCCATGGCTGTCATGGGATCCAGAGGCCCCACAATGTGAATTCCAACCCTTTCAAAGGGGGACTAACCACTGGAAAAGGTTGGAGGGGAGCCGTATATTTCCCCCCACTCTTGCCACTTGCCTGACGAGTCTGGTAAGACCTGCAATGAGCATCTGAGTGCCTGCACATAAGGGGCCAGTAAAAGTGGGTGATAAGCCATTCAAAGGTCTTGTCCTGCTCCAAATGTTCAGCTAAAGGCACATCATGAGCCAGACCCAGTAGGAAGGCTCTGAAGCACTGGGGTACCAGCAGCACATAGGCTGACCCAGGCTCACTATAAAGGAGGCCATCCTTCCTATAAACAAGGGGAGATCGTGGCTCCTTGCCAGCTAACTGGTCTGCAGCCTGCTGCCGCAAACCCACAAGAGTAGGGCATGTCCTCTGTGCCTCACAGAATGCCTCCCTGGTGGGTGCTCCTTCCTGCTGCCACTGAAACAGCTCAGGGACCTCCCCCCGCTCAGCCACCTGTTCCCCTGTAGGCTCTGGGGCATAATCCTCAGGCTCTGCCTCGTCCCAGACCGTGGGAACTTATGGGGCCAGTTTCCTGCACCCCTTGCCCTTCGTCTTTTTGGTGGACTCCTGGGCCACTGTTTCAGTCTCCGGGGGCTTCTGTCCACCCTGATGGGCTGCCATTGACCGGGTGGATACGCATACCCAACCATGCAGACCCAACATCTCCAAGTGTGACCTGTGTTCAAGGGGAATCCTCCAAGTCATTGCCAAGGAAACAATCCACAGGCATGGTTGGACTCACAGCTACCTTCATGGAAACTGAAATCCCTTCCAATTCAAAGGGAACCTCCGCCACTCTGCACAAGCACTTTGAGTTATCCACTGCAACTCCTTGGTGTAGTACACGGGGATCTATGTGCTCTTCAGACACCAGGTGACTCCTCACTGTAGTCACACTAGCTCCTGTGTCTTTCAGAGCCTCCACCCTCTGCCCATTAATGGTCACCGACTGCCTGTACTTTTTAGTGTTCTCAGGCTCTAGGGTTCTCTGGAACATCTCACTGTACCCTAGTGAGAAAAGGGTCATCTCAGCTGGCTCCCACCCACCTGGAACCAACTCCTCCCCAAGCGCTAAACTGGCCAAACCCCGTGACTGAGCACCAGTGGGTGCCAGAGTACTCTTAGGACATTTGGGGTCCCCCCTCAAATGACCCACTTGGTAGCATGCATAACGCTTACAAGGGGGACCCTCCTCCACAGGTTTTCCATTGGAGAACCATGTTTTCTTTAAACGGGGGGTTAGGAATCCTTACCTTACCTTGGGAACTAGGTTTGGGCCCTTTCCAGAACTCCCCCTGTTTACCCTTAACCCCCTTTCTTCTGAGATGGACCCTGTTTGCCCTTGGTGGAGTCTCCCCCATACCTCTGTTGGACCCTGGTGCTCTCCCAGTGGTCTGCTTCCTGCACAAGCTTCCTGGGATCAGTCAGCTTGCTGTCAATCAGGTGCTGGCACACCTCTGAGATAGATAAACTGAACAAGTGCTCCAAAGCAATTAAATTGTAAAGCCCCTCATACGTTGTCACCTTACTGCCCTTCACCCAACCATCCAGTGACCTGCAAAAAGAATCAACACATTTTTGGGATTCCTTCTTCTTATAGGACCTAAACTTGTCCTTATACTGCTCAGGGGTGAGACCATATCTTGTGAGTAGGGTGTCCTTCATGATAAAGTAAGTGAGCCCCTGAGTATTCCCTAAGGATGTCAGAGTATCCCTCCCCTTAACCTCAAAGTGCTTCCACAGACCTACCCCACAATGAGCTTCAGGGACCAGATTCATATGGAGAGCAGACTCAGACCCCTTGAACCACAAGAATATGTCATCCTCCCTTTTGTAATCCATCACAAGGTCTTTAGGAATGTGCACCCTCCACTTCGGCTGCACTGTGATATTGCTGCCTCCATCCCTACTCGACTGGCTACTCTGATTCAGCTCTCTCAAGCTGAGCTTATGAGCCAGCAGTACCTTCTTTTCCTCTATGGCCATCCTCCTTTATTTCATCTGCCTTTGCATCCTAAACTTCTCTAACTCCAGCTGGTTAGTCCTCTTTGCCTGTCTGTCCTGTGACTCTTCAGGAGTCAGAACCTGTAAACAACAGGGCCACTGTTAGAAATGGGGTATTTGGTTGGCAGTCAGGTTACCCCCTGTCCAAGCACGGACCCTCACTCTAGTCAGGGTAAGTCACACACAATCCAAAATTATCCTGTGCCCACCCTCTGGTAGCTTGGCACTGAGTAGTCAGGCTTAACTTAGAAGGCAACGTGTAAAGTATTTGTGCAATACATCATAAAATAACACATTATAGCACCACAAAAATACACCACACAGTGCTTAGAAAAATATATAATATTTATCTGGTAAGATGCAGGTCAAAACGATTAAGATGCAATAAGTATATTTTGGAATATCACTGTAAAAATCATATATATCAGGGAACAGAAGGCAAGCTCTATCCAAGCCCATGGAGAGCACTTCTCAGCACAGCCAGAGAGCAGCAATGTAGAAGAGCAACAGCAAGGCAGCAGTCCTTCTCAGCAAGCAGTCAGGTGAGTCCTTTGGGCAGCCAGGCAGTTCTTCTTGGCAGGTTGGAGGTTCTGGTTCTTCTCCAGGAAGTGTCTGTGACAAGAGTGTCATGTCAAGAAGTGTCTGATGAAAAGAGTATCTACCTCAGAAGTGTCTAAGGCCCTCATTACAACCCTGGCGGTCAGTGTTAAAGCGGCGCTAATATCGCCAACTGCCCGGAGGTAAAAAAAATGGGATCACGACCATGGCGGAGACCGCCAACACATACAGCCACTTTAACACTCCAACCACCACAGCGGTAGCAACAAACACTGCGACGGTAACCACCAACAGACAGGTGGAAGTCAATGTACCGCCCACCCCATCACAACCCGCCCATTCGCCATCTTTTCCGGGGCGGTACCAACGCCATCAAAAGAACAGCGGAAACAGTACCTACAAGGGGAACAACTCACCTCTCGACACTCAACGAAGAACCAGGACGCCATGGAGCCCGAGCTGCACGTCCTGCCCATGCTGCTCTACCTCCTCATCTACCAGGAGTACGAACTGCAGCGGTGAGAACCACGGTGAGTACTGCACCTAGTACACAGGGGAGAGGGGGAGGAAAAAGAGAGTGACACACACACGCAACACCCCCACCCTCACCCACAACACCATACACACAAACACATGCAACAACATTACATTTACAACCTGTAACCCCCTTGAAGAACACAAGGTCAAAAGGAATAGAGTCAAATCAGTGATATTTTAGAAATAGTCAGATATACGTAATAATTTTAAAAACAGTATTTACAAAAATATACAATATGTACATAAGGTGGTACATTGTCCACTCAAAATGTCCGTGGGCCACTGGGCCAAAACTCATAGGCCAAGCCCACACTTGACTCCTGCCTCAATACGGAGAGAACACTGCTGGGGCTTCAGGTTGAAAAACACACAGGCACCTCAGAGGGACGGGGGGCACCTCAGCCGGAAGATGGAAGAACCCCACTGCTCCTGGAGGGGGCTCCATGCCCCCAGCGATGTCCTGGGGAGTGCAAGGCCACAGTCTCTCAAGTGGGTGGTTTGCCCACTGCTTGGTCCTGGGGAGTGCAAGGCTACAGTCTCTCTAGTGGGTGGTTGGCCCACTGCTTGGTCCTGGGGAGTGCAAAGCCACAGTCTCTCAAGTGGGTGGTTTGCCCACTGCTTGGTCCTAAGGAGTGCAAAGCCACAGTCTCTCAACTGAGTGGTTTGCCCACTGCTTGGTCCTGGGGAGTGCAAGGCCACAGTCTCTCTCGTGGGTGGTTTGTCCACTGCTTGGTCCTGGGGAGTGCAAAGCCACAGTCTCTCAAGTGGGTGATTTGCCCACTGCTTGGTCCTGGGGAGTGCAAGGCCACAGTCTCTCAAGTGGGTGGTTTGCCCACTGCTTGGTCCTGGGGAGTGCAAGGCCATAGTCTCTCAAGTGGATGCATATCTCCACTGGTTCTAGAGGGGGCTTTGTGCCCACTGTGCTTCATCCTGCCAAGGATAGGGTGAGTGGATACATATCTCCACTGGTTCTGGAGGGGGCTTTGTGCCCAGTGTGCTTCATTTTGCCAAAGATAGGGTGAGTGGATGCCTTCTTCCACTGGTTCTGGAGGGGGCTTTGTGCCCAATGTGCTTCATCCTGCCAAGGATAGGGTGAATGGTTGCATATCTCCACTGGTTCTGGAGGGGGCTTTGTGCCCAGTGATGCAACACTTGAGGTGTGGCAGTTCACAGTCCCTCACCTGGGTGTCTGAGGCACGAGATTTGCAGGGACCAGGTTACGTGATAGTCCATGGAGGCAGGGCTAGACTCCATCCGGCGGTGGCTATGGCTGCAAACTGGTGGTAGTGCCGGTGCTGGTGGGGGTGCTGCCAGTGGTGGAGGGAGGCTCCAGCCCTTCTCCTGCAGCCTCAGACGGCTGCCCACTGGGGCTACTGCTGTTGGCAGTGGTGCTACTGTCAGCGGTGCAGGCAGCGGGGCTGGCGGCGGTGCCTGCGGTGGTGCTAGCGGCAGTGCAGATGGCGGTGCTTCCTGTGGTGTAGGTGCCGGTGCTGCCAGTGGTGGAGGGAGGCTCCAGCCCTTCTCCTGCAGCCTCGGACGACTGCCCCCTGGGGCTGCTGCTGCTAACAGTAGTGGTGCTTGCTGCTGTGCAGGTGGCAGTGCAGGTGGCCGTGCTTGCGGCGGTGCTTGCGGCGGTGCTTGCGGCGGTGCTTGCGGCGGTGCTAGCGGCGGGGCTGCTGGCGGTGCTGGCCACAGTGCAGGTGGTGGTGCTGGCGGTTGTGCTGGTAGCCACCAGCCCTTCACCTGCAGCCTCGGAAGGCTGAAGTGCCTTGGCTGGTGATTTGTGCCACTTCCTCACCTTGGCAGATGGTGGTGTGACCTTGGGTCTGGCAGCTGGAGTCTTTGAGGTGGCCTTGCTGGGTGGTTGTGGCTCCTTCCCCTTGCTGGATGCTGTCCCCCTCTTCACCTTGCCAGGTGGCAGAATGTTTTTGGCCTTGGCAGGGGTTGGTGGCACACTGGCTGGGCTGACGGGTGTCCCCTTTGAGCCTCTGTGTGAGGGAGACCAGATCCTCGGGCCTGTGCACGTTCCCAACATGTCCACCACTAGACAGCTCTAAAACTCTGATAGAAATATCACAGAGCCTGAGAGAGTCCAAGTGGAGGAAAAGGGGATTAGGTAGGGAACAGCTGGGAAGGAGACCTGTCGAAAGCAAAGGTTAAACAACACAATATCAAGATATAATCACAGTGACTTTCACTAGACTATGGTTCTAAGCGTTCTCATACTGTAACCATGGATAACCTAGGAAGTTACTATCACTAGACCTCAATAACTCTGGGTACCTGGAAAAACATAAAGAATGGTTAATACAATGTTTCATATGGTCTTTTCATGAAATGTCACATACTGTCTAGGAATATAAGAACCTTCTAGAATAATGTTTCAGAACAAACATTGCATTTTAAACATGAGGACTAAGGCAATCTGAAACATTCCCAGGAAAACAATAGGTATTGTACTAGGAACTTAATTTGCTCAAAGAATGTCACATTTTGTATTTAGCATCTTCACAGAAAATCCAAAAGTCCAGGATAAATGTGTGCACCTCATCAAACACTACACATCAAAGTTTTAATTGCCATGAAATGATCGCGAACACTGTTGTCGATCTGAACATCAAGTTTTACATGCTGGAAATGAATCGCGCACACTGTCGATTCTAACAAGGATATGCAAATGCCACGAAATGGTCGCGCAAGCTGTTGCTGATCTGAACGCCAAGTTTTACATGTGGGAAATGAATCGCGCACACTGCAGATTCGAAAAAGAATATGCAGATGCAATGAAATGATCGCGCAAGCTTTTGCCGATTTAAACACAAAGTTTTACATGCGGGAAATGAATTGCGCACACTGCTGATTCAACCAAGAATGTGCAAATGCCATGAAATGATTACGCAAGCTTGTGCCGATCTGAACATAAGTTTTACATGCGGGAAATGAATCGCGCACACTGCCAATTCAAACAAGAATATGCAAATGCCATGAAATGATCGCTCAAGCTTTTGCCGATCTGAACACCAAGTTTTACATGAGAGCAATGACTCACGTACTCTGAAAGTTTCACGAGTAGGCCCAAAACTCAAGAGTCTTTGAGAACGGGGTCAGGGACCCAGCCCAACCTTCGCCTTACCACCCTGCTCGAGGATCACGAATATAATGCGGGCAGGCCTGGAACATCAAATTTGGCCTCCGGAATAAGAGCTCAGGAAGTTGCAGCTGCTCTGCACTGGGACCTCTGAATAGTGAGCACGTGGAGTTGGGCTGGCTCCCTTATATACAGCATGGCCCAGCCCACAAACCACACCCAGTCATGCTGCAGGGAAAACTTCTAGAATGTCCTAGAAAGGGACCACACCCTAACACACTCAGTAAGCCTGCAGCAATACATTACAAATGAACAGTTATTGCAAACATCATTAATAGTGTTTTTCAAGGTCAAAGTCTGCAATGCAAAAGGTTAACATACTTCATATAAATACAATGCATGAATTATGCTCTTGCATAAAGGCTGTGTTTTTGCACTTTTGTCACCCGTAGAGCGCGCACTGTCCTGATGTTGACACTCTGATAGCTGCAGGACCCACAGCGGAATTCGACTTGGTGGCTGAGGTGCTGGGCTGGGTTCTGGCCACCCAGGCCTGAGGGTAAGGACGGGGAGTGGAGGGAGGAAAGAGGTCAATGCTTGACAGGAAAAGCTTCTTAGGGACACTGAGCTGGAAGAGGGAGAGAGTTTGGGAGTGGAGGAAGAGGGAGTTGTTGTAGAAGGTGTCTGTCTGCTGAGTTTGGGTGCAGGTTCATGGGCTGGATTCTCTTGTGAGGTGGATGGCTGTTGGGTGGGTGGGTGCTTGCGTTTGTGTACTTTGGGAGGAGGGGTCACAGACACACTGGGAGAGGACACAGAGGATGTGTGCATGGATATGGGGGTGGTGACTGCCAGTGAGGGGTGTCTTGTGATGGGCGTGCTGGTGATGGAGGTAGTGGATGAGGATGTAGTGCATGCAGGTGTGAGTGGAGACACTACTGGGAGGGAGGTGGATGACGAGGAGGAGGGGGACACAGTGGAGGCAGTGGATGTTGGTGTGTCTGCATGGGGATGGTGCTTGTGTGAGTGCCTGTGAGATGAAGTGTGGTGCTTGTGTTTGCCAGAGCCACTTTTGTGTGTTGATTTGGGTGAATGCTGGTCTGAAGGTGTCCTTGGGATAGGCTGGGGTTGAGGGGATTGGGACTGGGTAGAGGAAGTTGGAGGGGAGGCTGGATACAGGGACAATGGCTGCCATCAGTGCGGAGGCCAGAGCCTGAAATGCTCTCTGTTGGGCCGCCATGCATTTGTTTGTTGCAAATGCCTCTCGACACCCTGGATGGCATTCAGAATGGTTGACTGCCCAACAGTGAGGGATCTCAGGAGGTCAATAGCCTCCTCACTGAGGGCAGCAGGGCTGACTGGGGCAGGGCCTGAGGTGCCTGGGGTGAAGGAGATGTCCACCCTCCTGGGTGAGCGGGCACGGGAAACACACTGAGGGGCTGCTGGGAGGGCAGTGCTGGTAGGGGGTGGCGGCTGTACCTGTTGTTGGGGTAGGCACAGAGGCATCCACTACTGCCAGGAAGCTTCCATCGGAGGGGGAGTCGCTGACTGTGGTGTCCCCTCCTGTCCCCGTCATGGTGCTCCCCTCTCTCTCTGTCCCACTGGTGCCCTCACCGTCGGTGGATCCGGCCTCCAAGCCTATGTGGGATGTAGCTCCCTCCATCGCCGGTGCATCTGCTCCTCCACCAGATGATGCTAATGCACACAAGGACAGGGTGACAAAACAAAAAGGGGGGTGAGAGACAGAGGATACACTGGGTCAATGCCAGCAACACCACTATCGTTGGCGTATACAACACACAGGGAGCAGCCCTATGTACTAGGCCATGCACTACCAGTTACTGAGATAGTCACCAGCCCATGGGGTACACTGCCTAACGCCATTAGCGGCACACTGAAACCCACAGGACCCTGCCCAGTAGTAGATGCCCACTAACACTATTGGGGTTGGAGCGCTTCAGAGCCTGCCCAACAAGGGACCTACCCTGCCATGTTCGCCCTGGCCTAGGGGCACCCACAGCCCACATCCCCCACCCAGGTAAACCTTAATGTGCGCACAGTCATGATTTTGAATCTGTACTCACCCTCTTGTGGCTGCTGTGATGCCTTCAAACACCCATTCAACTCCGGATAGGCCACTGCCAGGATGCAGAGCATCAGGGGGGTCAGGGTACGACGGGCACCCCTTCCTCGTTGGGAGGCCAGCCCCAGCTGGGCCTCCGCAGGCTTCCTTGCCCAGTGGCGCAGGTCCTCCCACTGTTTGCGGCAGTGGCTGCTCCGCCTGTCAAAGACCCCCAGGGTCCACACATCCTTGGCGATGGGACTCCAAACATCCTTTTAATGATGGGCGCTGACCTGCATGGAAAAGACAGCTGAAAAGGGAATTAGTTAACCGTCCGTACCGTCATACTCATGGCCCACCATTCCCCATCCATCCCCTTACACACAGACATTGACCACCATACATGCAGCACTCTGCCCAGGACCCCTCAGCACCCCCCCCACATGAGGCTGACACACACAACACTCCATACATTCATGCCCCACGCATCATATTCACAGTGTACTCACCTGTTTGTCTGGAGGACCGTAGAATAACGTGTACTGGGGTAGGACCCCATCCACCAGTTTCTCCAACTCCTCTGCAGTGAAGGCAGGGGCCCTTTCCCTAGACACATGAGCAATTGTTGCTTCCAGACACAGGTCACAGCAGCACTTGCAGTGTAGGTCCTCTCCCGTTGAAGGTCAGGTAGCAAGTGAGTGAATAGATAGAAAATGGTGGTGACGTCCGCGGCGGTGCGTACCGTCACCACCGGCATACATCGTCATTGGCTCCTGGAACCCATAGGGCCCAATGATAACCAATGCGAAGTTGTGCGGTGGTCGTTGACGCCTACCGCAAAGGTGCACAACGCCAGTGGAATTACCTCATTTCCACTTGTCCCTCCTCACAGGTCAGGCAGCCACCATTTCAGGGGGGCACAGGCCATGCCACCTAACTGCGTCATAGTAGACATTGGCACAGCAACTGACTCTCAGATTCACATACAGGTTTTGTAAAGGAAAAGATGCATCATTATTTCAATAGATATGTGAATATGAGCCTCTGCTCACCGTTTTCCTCCATAGGCTTCAAACGCTGAGGATGAATATGAGATGGCGACATCCTCCGGTGTACAGACCCCTGGTGGACCTAGCGACAATGGAGGACAGACACATTATCCTAACCTACAAACTTGATTGGGCCACAAACCAAGAACTGTGTGCCCAATTGGAGCCAGACATGGGGGGTCATTCCAACCCTGGCGGTCGGTGATAAAGTGGCGGCCAACCCGCCAACAGGCAGGCGGTAAAAAAAAAGGTATTCTGACCCTGGCGGGAACCGCCAACACAGGCCGCCACTTTAACACTCCGACCGCCACGGCGGGACAGACAAACAGCGCGGCGGTCACCGCCAACTGGCAGGCGGCAGACAATGTACCGCCCACCCTATCACAACTCACCAATCCGCCACCTTTTCCGGGGCGGGAGCCCCGCCGATAAAAACACGGCGGAAACAGACTACGAACGGGAAAACGCTCACCTCTACACACTCCACGAGGACGGAGAACAGCATGGAACCCGAATTAAACATCCTACCAGCTATTGTCTACCTGCTCATCTACCACGAGTACGAACGCCGGCGCAGACGACAACGGTGAGTACTGCACCTACGACACAGGGGAGGGGGGAGGAGGAAAGCTTACGGGCACACACATATGCCCCTCCTTTCCCCCCCCCAACTATCTACACACCAATGCAGAGCACCAAGACACAGTGACACCACCCAAACCCCCCGGAATAATGCAAAGACATAATTAAAGTGAGAAACAACATTTATGTATAAAAGAGGTTCTTTGAAGTCATGGTAAAATAGCAATATGAATTGTAAAAATTCAAGTAAGAACATTGCGAAACCGATAAACATAGGCAATAAGTCCTGCACAGTCACTTAAATTTCCACTGTCCGTGGGCCAAAGTGTATCAACACATGGGCAAAGCCCACACAGGAGACCTGAGTCCGTTGGAGAGAACACTGCTGGGGCATCAGATGACAAAACTACAGGCACCTCAGGGGGAAGGGAAGGGGGGGCACCTCAGCCACATGAATCCCCGACCCCAGATCCACGAAGGGTCCACCATGCCCACTGTGCCATCCTGGGGAGTGCAAAGCCACAGTCTCACAAGTCTTTACAGTGGGTGGTCTGCCCACTGTGCCATCCTGGGAAGTGCAGAGACACAGGCCATCAGGTGGATCACAGACTCCACAGGTAATGGAGGAGGCAGGGTGCCCCGAGTGCAGCGTGAACACTAGCTCAACACAGAACCGGCACTGTCAATGGGCCAGCGGTGCTTGACAGGAAGGGCCCAGCGGAGCGGTGCTTGACAGGAGGGGCCCAGCGGATCGGTGCTTGAGACGGCGGGGCCCAGCGGAGCGGTGCTTGACAGGAAGGGACCAGCGGAGCGGTGCTTGAGACGGCGGGGCCCAGCGGAGCGGTGCTTGACAGGAAGGGCCCAGCGGAGCGGTGCTTGACAGGAAGGGCCCAGCGGAGCGGTGCTTGACAGGAAGGGCCCAGCGGAGCGGTGCTTGACAGGAAGGGCCCAGCGGAGCGGTGCTTGAGACGGCGGGGCCCAGCGGAGCGGTGCTTGACAGGAAGGGCCCAGCGGAGCGGTGCTTGACAGGAAGGGCCCAGCGGAGCGGTGATTGACAGGAAGGGCCCAGCGGAGCGGTGCTTGACAGGAAGGGCCCAGCTGAGCGGTGCTTGACAGGAAGGGCCCAGCGGAGCGGTGCTTGACAGGAAGGGCCCAGAGGAGCGGTGCTTGACAGGAAGGGCCCAGCGGAGCGGTGCTTGAGACGGCAGGGCCCAGCGGAACGGTGCTTGACAGGAAGGGCCCAGCGGAGCGGTGCTTGAGACGGCGGGGCCCAGCGGAGCGGTGCTTGACAGGAAGGGCCCAGCGGAGCGGTGCTTGACAGGAGGGGCCCAGCGGAGCGGTGCTTGAGACGGCGGGGCCCAGCGGAGCGGTGCCTTTCTGCGCGGCGGGGCCCTATTCAGCGGTGCCTTTCTGCACGGCGGGGCCCTCTTCAGCGGTGCCTTTCTGCACGGCGGGGCCCTCTTCAGCGGTGCCTTTCTGCACGGCGGGGCCCTCTTCAGCGGTGCCTTTCTGCACGGCGGGGCCCTCTTCAGCGGTGCCTTTCTGCATGGCGGGGCCCTCTTCAGCGGTGCTTGTCCAGTCATTCAAGGGAGCCAGACCTGGCCAGGACTCCCTGCTTAGTCACCCTCCGACCGTGCAGTTGCTGGACCCTTCTGTGACGGAGTCCTGGGCCCGTGGGTGTCCTCCCTCACACCCGGGATGGGGCTTGTGGGGCCCTCCTGGTCCGCGCCCATGCTGGCTGACTTCTCCGCCCTGCTGCCCTTGCCCTCCTTTGATGAGGCTCTCTGGCAGGTGACGGCCCAGGACTTTGCTCCTTGGGGGCAGCCGTGTCAGTCTTCTCGCGGCGGGCCTTGATTTTACGGGTCCTCTTTCCAGGGGGGAGGCTGGCTGTCCCCTTGCTGCTGGCCGATGTATCAGTGCTGGGAAAGGGTGGACTCCAAAACCCGTGCACAATGGTGACACTTGAAGCAGGGCTGGTGGTGGCTGAGGTGCTCTTGGGACTCTTAGCAGATGGAGGGGGTGGGTCAGGTGGGGCAAAGAGGTTAAGTTTGGAGAGGTAAAGTTTTTTAGGACCAATGTAAAGGGTAGGTGTAGTGGGTATGGGAGTGGAGGAAGAGGATGTGGTTGTAGGAGAGTCAGCTGTGCTGTCTTTGGGTGCAGGTGCTTGTGACGTAGGCTGTTGTGAGGTGGTTGGCTGTTGGGTGGGTGGCTGCCTGCGTTTGTGTGTCTTGGAAGAGGGGGTGACAGACACAGTGGGAGAGGACACAGGGGATGTGTAAATGGCAGTGGGGGTGGTGACTGCACGTGTGCGGACTGTACTGGAGGGTGTGCTGGTGATGGAAGTACTGGCTGATGGTGGTGTGCATGCAGGTGTGAGTGGAGACGTCACAGGGAGGGAGGAGGGAGACGAGGAGGAGGGGGACACAGGGGTGGTAGTGACTGTTGGCATGTCTGCATCTGGGTGTTGCTTGGGTGAATGCTTGTGTGATCTGTGGTGCTTATGTCTGGATGAGCTGCCCTTGGGTGTTGAGGTGTGTGCAGGCTGGTCTGATGGTGTGGATGGGATAGGCTGAGGAACTGGAGACAGAGACAGGGTGGAGGCAGTTAGAAGAGGGAGGCTGGAAACAGGGACAATGGCTGCCGTCAGTGCTGAGGCCAGAGCATTGAACGATCGTTGATGGGCAGCCTGACCCGAATGAATGCCCTTCAGGTATGCATTGCTCCGATGCACCTCCGTCTCTACCCCCTGGATGGCATTCAAAAGGGTAGACTGCCCAACAATGATGGTCTGTAGGAGGTCAATGACCTCCTCACTGAGGGCATCAGGGCTAACATGGGCAGGGCCTGAGGTGCCTGGGGCGAAGGAGATGCCCGCCTTCTTGGGCGAGCGGGCACGGAGCGAAGGCTGAGGGGCTGCTGGGAGGGCGGAGCTGGTGCGCTGGGTGGCGGCTGTACCTGTAGAGGCGGTGGGCCCGGATGTTGCCGCCACCGCTAGGGAGCTCCCTTCCGAGGACGTGTCGGTATCGCTGGTGTCACCACGGGTCCCCGTTGTGGTGCTCCCCTCGCCCTCCGTATCACTGGTGACCTCGGTGTCTATACCATGGCCCACCGGGGCCTTGTGAGTTGCAGCTCCCTCGTGCTCCGATGCCAATTCTCCTCCCCCTGATGATGCTAATGCACACATGCACAAGAAGATAAAGAAAAAGGGTGGGGTGAGAAATAAAAACAGGTTGAGTGCATGCATTGTCAACACAGTTGGCGGAGAGGACAGACACAGGAGCCTCATGCACTACGCCGCGCAATCGGGGTACACTACTCAGTACTTGTGACTAGGCCAACAGGTCTATGGACAACAAATGCGCACATGGGTGATGCTGGACCATGGATTGCTATACTTGGCACCCTACAGAGGTGGGGGGCGGGGGCACAGGGCCATGCCTAAAGGAGGGGACTACACTACAGAAAGCGCCCTGGCCTAATGTCACCCACAGCCCTACTCCCCCACCCAGACACCTCCACTGCGTGTAAAGATAGCAGAATGTGCTGGTACTCACCCCCTTGTGTCTGCTGTGATGTCCTCACGTGCCCATCCAAATTGGGGTAGGCCACCGCCAGGATCCGGGACATCAGGGGGGTCAAGGTACGACTGGCACCCCTCCTACGTTGGGAGGCCATCCCCAGCAGTGACTCGGCGGTCTTCCTGGTCCCGCAGCAGATGTCCTCCCACCTCTTTCGGCAGTGGGTGCCCCGTCTGTTGTGGACCCCCAGGTCCCGGACGTCCTTGGCGATGGCACGCCAAATGTCAACTTTCTGATGGGCGCTGACCTATTTGACATGTACAGGGTGGGAAAGGAAATTTCAACATTTTTCTGCATGTTAGATGTGATTGCCCCCCCCTCCCCAACCCTGCCATGTGGCACATGCTCTCATCTGTCGTGCCTTGCACTCCTCATTCGCTCCCCACCCCACCATCTTACATCCACCATACCATACACAACCCAGGCATAGCCCATTCAACGTGCACCCAGTGTACTTACCTGTTGGTCTGGAGGACCGTAGAGTAGCGCATACTGGGGCAGGACCCCATCCACAAGTTTCTACAACTCTTCTGAAGTGAAGGCAGGGGCCCTTTCCCCAGTCGCAGCAGCCATTGTCTATTCCAGACCGAGGTCACAGCAGCACTTGCAGCATAGGTCCTCTCCTGTGGATGATCAGGTCTCGAGTGATTAAGCAGATAGAAAACGGCGGTCACGCCCGCGGCGGTGCGTACCGCGGCGGCGCGTACCGCGACCGCCGTCGCACATCGTCATTGGCTCCTGAGACCCATAGGGTTCAATGTTAACCAATGCTGCTTTGCGCTGCGGTCTTCGACCGCCTACCGCCACAGTGTGCCACGCCAGCGCAGTGACCTCACATCCCACTGTCACACTTCACAGGTCAGGCAGCCGCCATTTCAAGGGCCCACATGGCATGATTTCTACTGCGTCACACAGGCCTAGGCCTTGCATTGCCACTCATACACGCCTTTCAATGCATAGCGATTCGTGAACTGTGCAAGCTGTGGGAACGAACCTGTGGGTTGCTTGCCTCTGTGCTCCATGTTGTCCTTCCTAGGCACCGTCCGCTGGGACTTGCGAGGAGAAGGATGAATCCTCCTGTGTACCGACCGCTGGTGGACCTGTCGACAATGGAAGAACGACATATTATACTTCGATACCGACTTGACCGAGCCACTATACATGAACTGTGTGCGCAGCTGGAGCCAGACCTGATGTCTCCCATCCGCCAACCCACAGGGATTCCCCCTCTGGTGCAGGTTCTGTCAGTACTCCATTTTTTGGCAAGTGGGTCTTTTCAGACAACAGTGGCCATGTCATCAGGGATGTCTCAGCCTATGTTTTCTAAGGTTTTGTCCAGAGTGTTGTCTGCCCTGATGAAATACATGCGGAGATACATTGTTTTCCCTGAGGAGGGTGATTTGGCCACTGTGAAGGGTGATTTCTATGCCCTTCGACATATCCCCAACATCATTGGTGCCATTGATGGGACCCATGTGGCTTTAGTACCCCCAAAAGACAATGAGCAGGTGTAAAGAAATAGAAAAAATTACCATTCGATGAATGTCCAGGTGGTCTGTTTGGCTGACCAGTACATCTCCCATGTAAATGCCAAGTTCCCGGGGTCAGTGCATGACGCGTATGTCATGCGAAATAGCAGCATCCCTTATGTGATGGAACAGCTACAGAGACACCGTGTGTGGCTAATAGGTGACTCTGGTTACCCCAACCTGCCTTGGCTATTGACCCCAGTGAGGAATCCCCGGACCAGGGCAGAGGAACAGTACACTGAGGCACATGGGCGAACTAGGAGGATTATAGAACGGACCTTCGGGGTCCTGAAGGCCAGGTTTAGGTGCCTGCATATGACAGGGGGATCCATCATGTACTCACCAAAGAAGGTGTGTCATATCATCGTGGCCTGCTGTATGCTTCACAATCTTGCATTGTGACGCCAGGTGCCTTTCCTGCAGGAGGATGGTCCAGATGGTGGTCTTGTAGCAGCTGTGGAGCCTGTGGAGAGTGAAGAGGAGGAAGACGACGGGGACGGCACGGACAACAGGGACACAGTTATACAACAGTATTTTCAGTAGCACACAGGTAAGAATCACCCACGCCATTTTACATTTACTTCTGGCCTCCTGCATCTCTACTTTCTGTGTTTCCCCCCAGTTCCTTTTCACTGATTTTTGACTTTCCCTTCCCTTTTCAGAGCTGTATGACCCACAGCGTGACTTCTGCTTTGTTTGCCCATGGACTAATGCTTATTGACACTGGTATGTTGTCATCACAATGTAAATGAACATTATTGCACCGTTATGTGTAATACATTTGTAAAGAATACAAGCAGACTCCTGACATTTGAAGTGCAATTGGTGATTTATTTTAAGTGCTGCGTATAGGTCCATGATAGTAAAACGGTGATGGGTGGGGGTGGAGTAATGTCCATGGCAGAGTCCAGTTCTCAGTAGCACAGGTGCATTGCCCATATGCCTGTGGAAGGATGGAGCAGGGGCAGTTCAAGGTTGGACAGGGTGACAATGTGGGACAGTGGGATGACATCAGGGGGTATCGTTTGCTGGTGGGGGTCTTGGCATCCTACTCTGTCTTCTTGTGTGATCTCAGGTTCCGCTTGCGGGGTGGTTGATCTTCAGCAGGAGGTGGGGTTCTGGTGGCCTGTCGTGGTGTGGGGGCCTCCTGTCCACTAGCGCCGGCAGAGGTGGTAGGCTGTTCGTCGTCCGGGCTGGTGACAGGGGCCCTTTGGGGTGCCACATGGTCCCGCAATGTGGTGACTATCTGGTTGAGGGCCAGGACGATGGTCCCCATTGCGGTACCGATGTTCCTGAGTTCGTCTCTGAACCCCATGTACCGTTCCTCCTGCTGTGCCTGGATCTCCTGGAACCTGGCCAGTACCGTCGCCATCGTCTCCTGGGAGCGGTGGTATGCTCCCATGATGGTGGTGAGGGCCTCTTGGAGAGTGGGTTCCCTGGGCCGGTCAACCCCCTCTCGCACAGCAGCCCTCCAAGTTGCCCTGTTTCCCCGGGCCTCTGTCCCCTGGACGGTGTGCCCACTACCACTGCCCCCAGGTCCCTGTTGTTGTTGGGGTGGTGGGTCAGCCTGGGTGCCCTGTAGTGGCGGACACACCGCTGATTGACGCGTCCTGGAGACAGAGGCATGGGCCCGCTGGGTGGGAGCAATGCTGGTATTCCCAGAGGGGGTTGGGTCTGCTGTGGCCTGTGTCTGTGTGTGGGGAACTGACTGTCCAGAGGTCCCCGATGGTCCGGGCTGGTCATCATGTTCTAGGTCGACAGAGCTGCTGTCATCACTGGGGGCCTGTTCTGGGGGCGGGATGGACAAATCTGGACCCTCCTGGCCGGTGTGTTGGCGTTCGGGCCCTGCAGGGGTAAAAGAGTATGGTTATTGCTTCTGTGTGTGCCATGGCGTGCGATTTGTGGGTGCCCTTGTCCCCCAGTGCTGGCATTCCCTTGTGGGAGGAGTTGTGAGGGTGGTTTGGGGGGGGATGGGTATGTGCAGTGGTCATGCTTGGGTGATGGGTGTCCATGGTTTGTGTTGGCATTCAGGGATTGGTGTTGTGTTGGGTGGGTTGTGCTGGTGAGACATTGGCAGGGAGGATGTGTGCTGGGGGCTTGGGGATGAGGGTGGGGGTGGGGGTGTGGGTTGGCATGCTGGTGGTTGGGGGGGTGAAGTAGTTGGGATTCGACTTACCAGAGTCCATTCCTCCGCCTACTCCAGCGAGGCCCTCAGGATGCAGGATGTTCAAGACCTCTTGCTCCCATGCTGTGAATTCGGGTGGAGTGGATGGGGGTCCGCCGCCAGTCTTCTGCACAGCGATGTTGTGTCTTGACACCATCGACCGCACCTTCCCCCATAGGTCGTTCCAGCGCTTTCAGATGTCTTCCCGGTTTCTGGGATGCTGTCCCACAGTGTTGACCCTGTCAACGATCCTTTGCCATAGCTCCGCCTTCCTGGCTATTGTGGTGTGCTGCACCTGTGTGCCGAATAGCTGAGGCTCTACCCTAATTATTTCCTCCACCATGACCCTGAGTTCTTGGTCCGAGAACCTGGGGTGTCTTTGGGGTGCCATGGGGTGGTGTGGGGTGGTGTTTGTGGTGATGAGTGTGGTGTGTGTGGTGGTGTGTGGTGTTTTGTGCGTGGATGTAGTGTGGGTGATGATGTTGTGTTCCTCTGTGTGTTGGGGTTTTTGATAGCTGTGCTTTCTCTCTCTCTCTCTCTCGCCTTCTCTCCGAATTTCTAGTAGTGGGGGTTTGTGGGTGATGTGGGTGTGTGTTTTATAGTTGATTGGATGTGTGGGTGTGGTGTGTGTATGTGTATCAGGTGTGTGTATTTCGAATTGTCCAATGTGGCTGTGTTTTGTAAAGGTGTGTGTATTTTGACCGCGGCGGTGTGTACCGCCAATGGAATACCGCGGTTGAAAGACCGCCGCGTGGATTCGTGGGTCGTAATGGCATGGGCGTGTTTGTGTTGGCGTGACGGTGGAGGTTTGGTCATCTCCAGTTTATCGCTGACCGCTGATGAGGCGGCCTTCCGTGGATGTCGGGTTTTTGGCGGTTTGGCAGTTGTGGGTCAGAATGACCGTGGCGGTTTACCGCGGCCGCGGCGGTAGAATGGCGGACTTCTGACCGGCGGTAAGAGCCTTTTACCGCCGAGGTCAGAATGACCCCCATGATGTCAGCTATCCGACAGCCCACAGGTATCCCCCTCTAGTGCAGGTCCTGTCCGTGCTCCATTTCCTGGCAAGTGGTTCCTTCCAAACAACAGTGGTCGTGGCATCAGGGATGTCTCAGCCAATGTTCTCCAACGTGTTGACCAGAGTGTTGTCAGCTCTGCTGAAACACAAGCACAGCTACATCATATTGCCCCAGGTGGAGGATTTGGCCACAGTGAAAGCTGACTTTTATGCCCTGGGACATATCCCAAACATCATTGGTGCCATTGATGGTACACATGTAGCATTTGTCTCCCCCCCCGGAAAATTGAACAAGTGTTCAGGAATAGAAAAGGCTATCACTCTATGAATGTGCAGATGGTGTGTTTGGCGGACCAGTGCGTCTCCCATGTGAATGCCAAGTATCCTGGCTCTGTGCTTGACACATTTATCTTGAGGAATAGCAGCATCCCATATGTGATGGGCCAACTCCAGAGGCACCGGGTGTGGCTAATAGGTGAGCCCAAGGTCCCCACCCAGTATAAGTTGGTATCTATGTATGGGGTTGTCCCTAAGGGTTAGTGTGTGTCTAACAGGTATCCCTCAATATTTTCAGGTGACTCTGGTTACCCCAACCTCTCATGGCTGCTGACCCCAGTGAGGAATACCAGGGCAGAGGAACATTACAATGAGGCACATGGGCGAACTAAGAGGATAATTGAAAGAACCTTTGGCCTCCTGAAAGCCAGGTTCCGGTGCCTCCATCTGACAGGTGGATCCCTGAACTACTCACCCAGAAACGTGTGCCAGATCATCGTTGCATGTTGCACAACCAGGCCTTGAGAATCCAGGTGCCTTTTCTGCAGGAGGATGAGCCTGGAGATGGTCTTGTGGCAGCGGTGGAGACTGTGGACAGTGAGGAAGAGGAGGTAGAGGAAGAAGATGTTGACAACAGAAGTAATATAATACAGCAGTACTTCCAGTGACACACAGCTAGTTCACTGTAACTTTACTTTACATTTCAGTTTTCTGTTAGACATTGTACATGGCAGCCTGATTTCCCTATGTCTATAGCCACTTACTGTACCCTTTGGCATCTCTATTTTCAAATCTCTGTGGCCCACTCTGGCTCCTGGTATGTTTACTGCTGCCCACTAAAGGTCATTCAAATGTAAAGTTTACTGTACATATGACTTGCAATTCTTAGATAATTCATTGACATACTCCAGATTTGTATTTGTTCAAAGTGTGTTTATTTAAGTGCTCATACGTAGATGGGGATGTGCAATGGGCTGGGGTGATGGTGGAGGAATGTCCAGTTAGAGTCCAGTCTTTTGGTATCACAGGTGCATTGTCCAAGGGGGGCATAGGAAGGGGGGCAATGGCAGTTCATGGTGGACAGGGTGACAAAGTGGAACAGAAGGGTAACAATGAGGAGAGTCTTATTTCCTGGTGGGGGTCTTGCCAATGTTCTCTGGCTTCTGCCTGGATCGCAGGGACCATTTGCAGGGTTGTTCTCCTTCTGCAGGTGATAGGGTGCTAGTGGCCTGTTGTTCCAGTGGCGGGCCTCCTGTCCACTAATGTCGGCGGAGGTGGAGGGCTGTTCATCAGTGTGGCTAGTGTCAGGGGCCCGTTGGTGTGCCACTGCCTCCCTCATGGTGTTGGCCATGTCTGCCAGCACCCCTGCAATGGTGTCCAGGATGGTGTAGATGTGTTTGAGGTCCTCCCTGATCCCCAGGTACTGTCCCGCCTGCAGCCGCTGGGTCTCCTGCAACTTGCCCAGTACCTGGCCCATGGTCTCCTGGGAATGGTGGTATGCTCCCAGGATGTTGGTGAGTGCCTCCTGGAGAGTTGGTTCCCCGGGTCTGTCCTCCCCCGTTGAACAGCACGTACAGCAGTCCTCCCAGCTTCCCTGTTGTCCTGTGCCTCTGTCCCCTGAACCATGCGCCCACTGCCGCTGATCCCAGGTCCCTCATCATCCTGGGTTTGTGGGGTTGCCTGGGGTCTCTATAGTGATAGACACACTGCTGATTGATGTGTCCCGGGGACAGTGGCATGGGTCCTCTGGGTGGGTGCTGTGATGGCATGCAGGTTGGTAGGTGAAAGTAGTAAGGATTTGACTTACCAGAGTCCAGTCCTCCTGCTACTCCTGCCAGGCCCTCAGGATGCATGATCGCCAAGACTTGCTCCTCCCATGTTGCTAGTTGTGGGAGAGGAGGTAGGGGTCCACGCCAGTCCTCTAAACTGCTACCTGGTGTCTTGCAACCACAGAACGTACCTTGTCCCGTAGGTCGTTCCACCTCTTCCGGATGTCATCCCTTGTTCTGGGGTGCTGTCCCACGGCGTTGACCCTGTCCACAATTCCCTGCATAGCTCCATCTTCCTTGCAATGGACGTCTGCTGCACCTGTGATCTGAATAGTTGTGGCTCTACCCGAATGATTTCCTCCACCATGACCCTTAGCTCCTCCTCTGAAAACCTGGGGTGTCTTTGGGGTGCCATGGGTGTGGTGTGAGTGGTATGTGTGAGGTTGTGTGGGGTGATGTGTTGGGGTGTGTGGGGTGAGGTGCATGTATGGTGTATGGGTGATGGTGTTTTGTGGCTCTGATTGAGTGGGTGCTCCTGACTTGTCTCTCTCTGTTTGCTACCTTTTTTTTCATAGAAAGGGTTGTGGGTAATGTGGGTGTGTGTTTTATATTAGATTGAGTGTGTGAGTCTGGTGTGTGTATGTGTGTCAGGTGTGTGTAGTTTGAATTATCCAATGTGGTGTAGTTTTGTTAGTGTGTGTATATTTTGAGCGCGGCGGTGTGTACCACCAATGGTTTACCGTGATTCATGGGTCCTGATACTGTGGGCGTATTCCTGTTGGCGTAACAGTGTGGGTTTTGCTACCGCCAATTTATCACTAACCTTTGGCCTGGTGGACTTGTGTAGGTGTCTGTATAGTGGCGGATTTCTCAGTGTGGGTCATAATACCCGTAGCGGAATACCACCGCTGTCACGGTATGTTGGCTGCCATCAGCACGGCGGTAGGCGGCATTTAGCACCAGGGTTGTAATGAGGGCCTAAGTTGGTAGAGTCAGAGACCCTGCTTAAATACCCAAATGTGCCTTTGAAATGGGGGAGACTTCAAAGAGTGGCTTAGAAGTGCACAATGTCCCTTTTCAGTTCCATCTTGTCTGCCCGGGACCCAGTAGGTGGTATGGTGGTCCTTTGTGTGAGGGCAGGCTACTGTCTTTTGACATGTGTCAGGCCCTCCACCCTCCCAGCCCAGGAAGACCCATTCAATATGTAGATGTATGCAAGTGTGGCTGAGCATCCTGTGTTTGGGGTTGTCTGAGCGACTGCACGAGGGAGCTGTCAACTGAACCTAGCCAGACGTGGTTTGGAAGGCACTGAAAACAGTTGTGTGCATGCAATCACTGTATGTCAAGTACAAATACAAGTCCAATCCTCACGCTGATTACCAATGTTAGAAATGGGTTCCTTGGTTGGGAGTCAGGTTACCCCTGTCCAATCAAGGACCCTCACTATAGTCAGGGTAAAGGAGAATCACACTCGGTTAACCCCTGCTCACCCCCTTGGTAACTTGGCGCTAGTAGGCAGGCTTAACTTCAGAAGCAACGTGTAAAGTATTTGAACCAACAAACACAGTAATACAGTGAAAACACTACAAAATGGACACCGCACCAGTTTAGAAAAATAGGTAATATTTATCTAAACAAAACAAGACCAAAATGACAAAACTCCAACATACACAAGTCAAGATATGAATTTTCAAAAGAATAAGGGGTTCATTTTGACCCTGGCAACCAGTGGTAATGTGGCGGTAGTACCGCCAACAGGCTGGCAGTACATACCGTCACATTATGGCATTGGCGGGTTCTATCACTCTGACCGCCATGGCGGTAGAAGCCACCGGGCTGGAGATAAGAATCTCAAGCCAGGTGGCCGCTATTGTACTGCCTCAGGCATTTTGACCCTACCTATCGCCATGGTTTTTGTGGCGTTCGTAATGCCACAAAACCCATGGTGGTAGGCCCTATCAGTGACAGGGAATTCCTACCCTGCCCTGTCACTGATGGGAGACCCCTCCTGCCCAACAACTCCCCAGATGTCCCCCACCTCTCTCCTCCATCAACGCTTCCCCCTTCCAATCCCCCACCCTCTCTACACACACGCACCACGCTTACACACCCCCACTCACACAGGCATACACGCATTCATACACACATGCATCCATTCATTCATGCACACATCTGCACCACATTCACACTAACACGCGTACACATATCCATACTTACACAAGCATACATGCAAATCAAACAACACTGCACATACTTTTGCATTCATGCACACACTCACACACTAATGCGCACACACTCCCACACACACCGACACAACACCCCACTCCCACCTCCCTTGTCAGAAACCCAACTTACCTGGATCCAGGGGGTCTTCTGGCAGGGGACGGGACGTAGCGCTGCTACCGCCAGCAGCGCCCACCTGCAGAACACTGCCAGGCTGTATCATTTTTCATAATACGGCTGGCGGCGGTCTACTGGCATTGCGCTGCTGGTGGTAACAGCTCTACCTTAACGCCATCTGCCAGCATGGCCCGAACCGGAATTCCACCCTTCTTGTGGCAGAAATCCAGCTGTGGTCATTATTTGGCGGACGGATGTTAGCCGCTGCAAAGGTCTTTTGGCGACCGTCACCGCAGTGGTAGGCGGTACTCACCGCCAAAGTCATAATATAGGCCTAAGTGTCTTAATCCTTAAAAAACAGTGAGAATGCGGTTGTTTCACAAAGTACCTTGTTAGCATCAACAATAAAGCCGCATGGGCAAGCGTGCATTGGAAAAGGGTAGCAATGCGTCAATTTCTTACTCGCAAGTGAGGCTGTGCATTTTTCCTTCTCCGGTCCAGTCAGCAATGTTTTGTTTTCTCCCTTGCAAGAGAGCGATGCGTTGATTTCTGAACGGGGCACCTTGGATTGGCGCAGAGTCAGGTTGACTATGACACCCAGGGACGATGCATGGAAAATCCAGTTGCACGGTGTTAGAAAACCGTGCTGCATGGGGTTTACATCGT
Organism: Pleurodeles waltl; assembly: GCF_031143425.1. Taxonomy (NCBI): domain Eukaryota; kingdom Metazoa; phylum Chordata; class Amphibia; order Caudata; family Salamandridae; genus Pleurodeles; species Pleurodeles waltl. The sequence continues at coordinate 399,745,235 of NC_090439.1, forward strand.
TATCAACCTCCGTAAGTGGGTATTGTGAGTAGTTTTTCCAGCCATCTTGCGTCGATCTCCCAGCTGTGATGCAGGTGAAGCCGTCAGCACATTGTTTATCAGCCACGGAAGGTGCATCGTAAATTTCCCCACACAGCGTTCTGTGCATGGATTTTCGGTTCTTGTCTACCAGCTTCACCTCTCAAGGGCCCGGGGACTGGGTAGGGCACCACTTGGCAGGGCAGGAGTATCATTGGAGAGTCCAGGTGCTGGCAGGGGGAGTCTTTGATGGCCTTGAGACTTCAACAACAGGAGGCAAGCTCAGTTCAACCCCTTGGAGATTCTTCTCAAGCAGAAATGCACAACAAAGTACAGTCTTTGTCCCCTTTCACAGGCAGATGCAGCAACTTCAGAATAGCCTAACAAAGGATAGTCACAGGCAGGGGCAGCACTTCTCAGCTCTTCTCCTTGGCAGAGGTTTCTCTTGATTCCAGAAGTGATCTAATTTTCAGGGATTTTGGGTCCACTATTTATACCTCTTTCTGCCTTTTAGAAAGTCTCTCTTGTTTGTAAGATTCTGCCTTGCCCAGTCTAGGCCCCAGACACATAACAGGGGGTTGGAGACCTCATTGTGTGATGGCAGGCACAGCCCTTTCAGGTGTGAGTGACCACTCCTTCCCTCCCTCCCTCCCAGCACAGATGGCTCATCAGGATATGTAGACTTCACCCCAGCTCCCTTTGTGTCACTGTCTAGAGGAGAGGTGCAAACAGCCCAACTGTCAAACTGACCTAGACAGGGAATCCACAAACAGGCTGAGTCACTGAATGGTTCAAGCAAGAAAATGCCTACTTTCTAAAAGTGGCATTTTCAAACACACAATCTAAAAACAAGCTTTACTAAAAGATGTATTTTTTAATTGTGAATCCAGAGACCCTAAACTCCACATTTATATCTGCTCCCAAAGGGAATATGCACTTTAATCATATTTAAAGGCAGCCCCCATGTTAACCTATGAGAGAGTTAGGCCTTGCCAAGTGAAAACCTAATTTGGCAGTATTTCACTGTCAGGACATATAAAACACATTAGTATATGTCCTACCTTAAACATACACTGCAGCCTGCCCATGGAGTTACCTAGGGCCTACCTTAGGGATGCCTTATATGTAAGAAAAAGGAAGGTTTAGGCCTGGCAAGTGGGTACACTTGCCAAGTCGAATTGGATGTTTAAAAACTGCACACACAGACACTGCAGTGGCAGGTCTGAGGCATGATTAGGGGCTACTAATGTGGGAGGCACAACCAGTGCTGCAGGCCCACTAGTAGCATTTGATCTACAGGCCCTGGGCACCTCTAGTGCACTGTACTAGGGACTTACTAGTAAATCAAATATGCCAATCATGGAAAGCCAATTACACATACCTTTTATATAGAAGCACCCAGAAGTGCCCAGAGCAATAAAAACGGCAAAAACAGGGTCCAACGTACATCAACAACCTGGAAAACAGAGGCAAAAGGTTAGTGGAGATCCCTCCAAGGATGCCAAGTACAAGAGTGCAGCTCTGGAAAATAAACACTGTACAAGTGCTCCCAAGCAATTAAGTTGTAAAGCCCCTCATAAGTTGTTACCTTACTGCCCTTCACCCAACCATCCAGTGATATGCAAAAACAGCCAACACATTCTAACCATGTTTGGGATTCCTTCTTCTTGTAGGACCTAAACATGTCCTTGTACTGCTCAGGGGTGAGACCATATCTTGTGAGTATGGCATCCTTCATGATAGTGTAGGTGAGCCCTGGGGATCCCCTAAGGATGTCAAGGTGCCCCTACCTTCTACCACAAAGTGCTTCCACAGACCTGCCCCCCAATGTGCTTCAGGGACCATGTTCATGTGGAGAGCAGACTCATACCCCTTAAACCACAAGTAGATATCATCCTCCCTCTTGTAATCCTTAACTAGGGCTTTGTGAATGTGCACCCTCCTTTCAGGATGCACTGTGGTACTGATGCGACCATCTCTTCTAGACTGGCTCCACTGATCTAGTTCCCTCAAACTAAGCTCATGAGCCAAGTGCATCTTTTTCTCCTCAGTGGCCATCCTCCTCTCTTCCATCTCCCTTTTCATCTTAAGCTTCTCTAACTCAAACAGGTGCACCCTCTTTGCCTGTCTGTCCTGCAACTTTTCATGAGTCAGACCCTTAGAGGACACACTGCTACCCGCCCTGGAGACCCTCCCCCCAGGCAATACAGGTACCTGCACTACTCCCTCATGACTGACTTGCACCTTCTCACCCTCAATCTCCTCTTCTGTGTGCCTACCAACCTCCTTGGCTGTCACGAGGCTCTCTATGCCTTTTGAAGCTCCTCCTTCCTGGTGGAACTTCTAATGGGACAGACAAGATCCTTACGGAACTGTTTCAGTTGAGTAACTGTATAACTCTCCAGCTTCTCTAACTCAAAAACAGCTCCAGCTGGAGCATCTCAACATTGAGACATGATGGCAAGTCAAAAAGTGCAAAGTTCCAAGGCAGAACAAAGAGTTCTCAATGAGAAGTTCAAAAATCAAAAATGGAATCAGATGAAGTCCAAAAAGGGAAAAAGCTAAATCACACAAACAAGTGGTATGTGGGTACGTAATGGTCTTCACTGAAAAAAGTAGTGTACACGTATGTCAAGTACAAATACAAGTCCAATCCCGCGACTGATTTCCAATGTTAGAAATGGGGTCTTTGGTTGGCAGTCAGGTTGTCCCCAGTCCAAGCAAGGACCCTCCCTCTAGTCAGGGCAAAGGAGAAACACACCTGGTTAACCCCTGCTCACCCACTGAGTAGCTTGGTATGAGCAGGTAGGCTTAACCCAGAAGCAATGTGTAAAGTATTTGTACCACCACATACAATAATACAGTGAAACACTACAACATGGACACCACACAGGTTTAGAAAAATATTAAATATTTATCTAAGTAACCAAGAACAATACGATAAAAATCCAGAATACACAATTAAAAATATGACTTTAGCAATTAGAAACACAAAAGTAGTGCCTAGAAGCACCAATGCTGCAATTTGATGTTAAGCAGCGGCATGACGGAGTCATTTCTCACAATGTGACACCACTGGTTCTGTTTAGTTTAGAGTCACACAGACCCTGTAGGAGGCTGGCTTGGTTTGTAGTGGGTACCTTGGGTATTTACACCTTATACCAGGTCCAGTTATCCCTTATTCGTGAAATGTAGTAGTGTTCTAGCAGCTTAGGCTGATAGAGGTAGCTATAGCAGAGTAGCTTAAGCTGAACTAGGAGACATGCAAAGCTCATGCAATACCACTTATAGTTCCATAGTACTTATACACAAGTAAAGACAGTACTCAGTGTTACCAAAAATAAAGGTATTTATTTGGGTGACACAGTACCAAAAATATCTTAAAGACAATACTCCTTCTGGAGGTAAGTATTATACACAATATAAACACTAGACACCAAAATTAGACAAGTAAATAGTCATAGAACAATGCAAACAGTAGGAAATCCTATATAAAGCAATGGGAGAAAATAGGTCTAGGGGCAACACAAACCATATATTAAAAAAAGTGGAATGTGAATCACAAATTCCCCCTAGACAAGTGTAGTGTGTGCAGAATCACTGGGAGAGTAAGGATACATTAAAGGTGAGTAAATTACTCCACCCCAGGGCCCAGAAAAGCAGGAGTAAAGTACTGCAAGTTTCCTTAGGACACACTACACCCTGTTTTGGGGATTTTGCAGCAGCCAACCAAGTCTGCAAAGAACAACTGCTGGATTATTGGACCTGAAGACCTGCAAAGGAAGGGGACCAAGTCCAGAAGTCTAAAGAAGTTCCAGGAAGGACAGGAGCCCCTGCCAGCCCAGAATAGGGTGCAAAAGAGGAGTCCCAGGTTAGTCGAAGGCTGCAGAAATGCATCCTAGGAAGATGCCAGTGGGTTTCTGCATGATGCAAAAGATGTCCCATGTCGTGAACATCGTTGCAGATGAGATTTTGTGTTGGAAGGCATCAACAAGCCTTGGCTATGACAAAAGTGAATTTTTCATTAAAATGGCACTGGATGGACCCAGGAGGGATCTGGGGGCCTCAACTCTGTATGAGGAGGAAGAGGGGGCTCTCAGCACTTTAGAGAGCTCTCAGTATGCCAGTCAGCACCCCCAAAACCCACAGGATTCAGGTACAAAGGAGGTGCAAAATGTGGTTGATGCAACACAACAAAAGAAGGTCCCCGCTGCCGGAGAACAACTCAGTGAGTTTGGGTATCACAGGGTGGAGTGCTGGGGATCTGGGCCAGGCTGTGCACAAAGGAATTGTCCAAAGAGTGGACAGAGGCCTCATGAGGAGAAGAAGACACAATACACAGGGGTACCACTGTTCTCGGGGAAGGCAAGGTCTTACCTCCTCCAAATTGCATCAGTGGGACCTCAGGACAGTCTATGTCAATTATGTCCACCCTCCGTGTCCTTAGAAGCATGCTTGTTGCCGTGAGAGGAGTCCCAGGGTACAGATCGATGTCTTGGAAGATGCCTGCTTGGAGCAGGGGAGTGACTCTGTCTCTCCACGGGAGATTTCTTCGGTCTTTCTGGTGCAGGATGAAGACAGGGAGTACCCAGAGCGTGCACACCATGGAAACTGTTGCAGTTGCTGACTTGGAGCTGAGGTTGCTGAAGAAAAGTGTCTCTTGTTGACACTTTGTTGCAGTTACAGTGTTTCTTGGAGCAGGCTGCAGATGATCCGAGGTCGGAAGACTCTGAAGTTGTTGCAGAGGATTTCTGAAGGAAACTTGCAAGCAGAATCTGAAGAGAACCCACAAGAGAGACCCTAAATAGCCCTGAGAGGGGTATTGGATACCTTATAAGCTAAGGACCTATCACGAGGGGTCTCTGATGTCACCTGCTGGCACTGGCCACTCAGAGGCCTCCAGAGTGCCCCCACACCTTGCAAAGCAAGATGGCTGAAGTCTGGGACACACCGGAGGAGCTCTGGGCACCGCCCCTGGAGTGGTGATGGACAAGGGAGTGGTCACTCCCCTTTCCTTTGTCCAGTTTCCAGCCAGAGCAGGGGAGAAGGGGTCCTTCAACCGGTATAGACTGGTTTATGGAAGGAGGGCACCATCTGTGCCCTTCAAAGCATTACCAGAGGCTGGGGAGGCTACCCCTCCCCAGCCCGTAACACCTATTTCCAAAGGGAGAGGGTGTAACACCCTGCTCTCAGAGGAAATGCTTTTTTCTGCCTTCTGGGGACTGGGCTTCCCAGACCCAGGAGGGCAGAACCCTGTCTGTGAGGTGGCAGCAGCTGTAGCTGCAGTGCGAGCCTCAGAGAGCTAGTTTGACAGTACTAGGGGTCCTTGGTGGTGCCCCAAGGATGCATGGAATTGGCTCCACAATACCAGATTTGGAATGGGGGGACAATTCCATGATCTTAGACATGTTACATGGCCATATTCGGAGTTACCATTGTGAAGCTACATATAGGTATTGACCTATATGTATTGCACGCGTGTAATGGTGTCCCCACACTCACAAAGTCCGGGGAAATGGCCCTAAACTATGTGGGGGCACCTTTGCTAGTGCAAGGGTGTCCTTAAACTTAGTAACGTTGCACCTAACCTTCAGCAAGTGAAGGTTAGACATATAAGTAACTATAAGTTACTTAAGTGTAGTGAAAATGGCTGTGAAATAGTGTGTGCACTATTTCACACAGGCTGTAGTGGCAGTCCTGTGTACGGGTTTGTCTGAGCTCCCTATGGGTGGCAAACAAAATGCTGCAGCCCATATGGATCTCCTGGAACCCCAATGCCCTGGGTACCTAGGTACCATATACTAGGGACTTATAAGGGGGGTCCAGTATGCCAATTGAAATTGATAAATGAAGTCACTGGCCTACAGTGACAAATGTAAAAGCAGAGAGAGCATAAGCACTGAGCTTCTGATTAGCAGAGCCTCAGTGACACTGTTAGGCACTACACAGACATACACATTAGGCCACAAACTATGAGCACTGGGGTCCTGGCTAGCAGGATCTCAGTGAGACAGGAAAAACACACTGACATATAGGTTTTTATCTATGAGCACTGGGGTCCTGGCTAGCAGGATTTCAGTGACACAGTAAAAACACACTGACACACACTCACAAACAGACCAAAAGTGGGGGTAACCATGCTAGAAATAGACTACTTTCCTACACTGGGTGGTAGGAATTTTGTGGATTCCTGCAGATTCTGGAAGGTTCCATCACAAAAATGTGGGGAAAATGTGTGATTTCCAGCAAAGTTGGAGGTTTGCAGGGCATTGTGGGTAAAAAAATGGTGCGTGGTGCATGTGATGCACACCACCCTGGACTCACCCAGATGTTTAGTTTCAGATGTGTCTATATCTTGTAGATTTTTCTACATGGCAGCGTCCCAAAGTCCAAAAAGTGCAGCCCTCACCATTCGAACTGGGACGATTTTGAGTGTTAGAAAAGCTCTCATGGCCCAAATGTGAAACTAAAATCCAAAATAATCAAATGTCCTCTTGCTTGCCATGGGATAGGATCTTTTAGTGTGCGAGGGGAGAGCTGAAAGACTGTTACCCCATTCAGTTGGGGTGGGGGCATAACCATGCCCATACTGGTTGGTAGCCATCACCCCACTTTTTTTCTACTAGGCTTTCTGCCCCCCTGGGGAGTGGATCGGGGGTTAGCCCCATCTGCCCATTGATGGACAGAACAATTTTGTCCCCATTTATTAGGGGTGGGGGTAAAAATTCTTCCTGGTGTCTGTTGGGCTTTCTGCCCCCTTGGGGGACAGATGAGCCTTACAAAAATAGGCCGATCTGCCCCCAAGGTGGGCAGAAATGGCCTGAAATACATTTGCCCCTCAGGAGCACGACCCTTGCCTAAGGGGTCGCTCCCCATCTGTACAAAATAAAAAAATCCCTGGTGACTAGTCCTTTCTGCCCCCAAGGGAGGGCAGAAATGGCCTTATATAAATTAGCACCCCAGGGGAGCGACACTTGCCTAAGGGGTCCCTCCCCTTTTTTTAAATTGTTGCAAAAAAAAGCCTAGTGTCTAATGGTTTCCGCCCCTCTAGGGAGCAAATTGGCCTAATAAAAATAGGCCGATCTGCCCCCAAGGGGAGCAGAAATGGCTTAAAAACAAGGGGTCGCTCCTCTTATCAACGTAAACAAAAACAAAAATCCCTGGTGTCTAGTGGGCTGTGCCCCCCGGGGCAGACCAGCCTAATTAATAAAGGCCAATCTCCCCCCGGGGGGGCAGAAAGGGCCTAATAAAAAAATTGCCCAAGGGGCCGGTCCCCTCATGACAATTTCCAAACAATAAACAAATCCTTTGTGTCCAGTGGCATTCCTGCAGCACGGTCTCTTTGCGATCGTGCTGCAGGAATGCTCAGAGAGACGTGAAAAGGGAAAGAAAAGCATTTCCTTCCCTGTGCATGCCTCTCTGACCTGCCCTGCCCCAGTTCAGAGGAGAAACAAATCTGTTTCACCTTGGATTGCGCTGTAAGTATGCTTCCAGCGCAATGGGAGGCAACCTCTGATGAGGTCAGCACACGATCGCGCGCTGACATCATCAGACATTACTAAGGGAGCCGGTGGAAGGGGAAGCGATTCCCCTCCCATCCCTGTCCATGGGATGGGGGTGTGAGGCCCTCGGGGAGCGCTGCTCTGGTGGGAATCTGGACAAAGGAAAGGGGAGTGACCAGTCCCCTGTCCATCACCACCCCAAGGGTGGTGCCCAGAACTCCTCCAGTGTGTCCCAGATTTCAGCCATCTTGCTTTGCAAGGTGTGGGTGCATTCTGGAGGACTCTGAGTGGCCAGTGCCAGCAAGTGACTTCAGAGACCCCTCCTGATAGGTCCATACCTGATAAGATAGCCAATCCTTCTCCCAGGGCTATTTATGGTCTCTCCTGTGGGCTCTCTTCAGATCCTGCTTGCAAGTTTCCTTCAGGAATCCTCTGCAACAACTTCAGACTCTTCTGACCTCGGATCAACCACAGCCTGCTCCAAGAAATGCTGTAACTGCAACAAAGGGTCTACAAGAGACACTTTTCTTCAGCAACCTCAGCTCCAAGTCAGCAACTGCAACAGTTTCCAAGGTGTGCATGCTCTGGGGACTCCCTGTCTTCATCCTGCACCAGAAGGACCGAAGAAATCTCCTGTGGAGTGACAGAGTCATTGCCCTGCTCCAAGCAGGCACCTTCCAAGGCGACAACTGGTACCCTGGGACTCCTCTCACGGTGGCAAGCATGCTCCTAAGGACACAGAGGGTAGTCATCATCGACATAGACTGTCCTGAGGTCTTGTTGACGCAATTTGGAGGAGGTAAAATTAATTATGCACAGCCTGGCCCAGGTCCTCAGCACTCCACCCTGTGATGCTCAACTCGCTGAGTTGCTCTCTGGCGGCGTGGGACCTTCTTTTGTTGTGCTGCATCGACCAATTTTGCACATTCTTTGAACCAAGATCCTGGGCTTCTGGGGGTGTTGGCTGGCATCCTGAGGGCTCTCTAAAGTGCTGATAGTCCCCCTCTTCCCCCTCACACAGAGTTGAGGCCCCCAGGACCCTCCTGGGTCCATCCAGTGCCATTTTGAGGAAAAACACACTTTTGCCATAGCCAAAGCTTGTTGGCACCTTCCAACACAAAATCTGATCTGCAGCGATCTTCATGCCGTGGGAAATTTTTTGCATCATGCAAAAACCTGCTGGCATCTTCCTAGTGTACATTTCTGCAGTCTTCTACTAACCTGGGACTCTTCTTTTGCATCCTCTTCTGGGTTGGCATGGGATGCTGTCCTTCCTAGAACTTCTTTCGACTTTTGGACTTGGTCCCCTTCCTTTGCAGGTCCGATAATCCAGCAGTTGTTCTTTGCAGACTTGGTTAGCTGCTGCAAAATCCCCAAAACGAGGTGTAGTGTGTCCTAAGGAAACTTTCAGTACTTTACTCCTGCTTTTCTGGGCCCTGGGGTGGGGTAATTTACTCACCTTTAATGTATTCTTACTCTCCCAGCGATTCTGCACACACTACACTTGTCTAGGGGGGAATTCGTGATTAACATTCCACTTTTTTAGTATATGGTTTGTGTTGCCCCTAGACCTATTTTCTCCCATTGCATTATATAGGCTTTCCTACTGTTTGCATTGTTCTATAACTATTTACATGTCTAATTTTGGTGTCTAGTGTATATATTGTGTATAATACTTATCTCCAGAAGGAGTATTGTCTCAAAGATATTTTTGGTACTGTGTCACCCAAATAAATACCTTTATTTTTGGTAACACTGAGTATTGTCTTAACTTGTGCATAAGTACTGTGTAACTATAAGTGGTATTGCATGAGCTTTGCATGTCTCCTAGTTCAGCCTAAGCTGCTCTGCTATAGCTACCTCTATCGGCCTAAGCTGCTAGAATACTACTACATTTCACTAATAAGGAATAACTGGACCTGGTATAAGGTGTAAGTACCCAAGGTACCCACTACAAACCAGGCCAGCCTCCTACATTGGTGGTGCAGCAGTGGGATAAGTACTTGCAATTGCTTTACCACTTTGTTACCTGTGCTTTTCACAAGAAAAGCTTGCTCCAATACTTAGCACATATATATTAAATACCTAGAAACAATTTTCTAACTTTCTTAAAAGTTCTGTTTAACTTTGCAAAAGTTTTTCAAAGTTCTGAAAAGTTTTCTTCTTTTCTCTAAAAGTTAGCTCTGTTATTCTACTAGCTTTTTACTCACTTTCCCAAAACTTTTTTCTTTCAATGTCTTCTGTAGATGCTACCCCTAGAGTTGTGAAAACAACATATGAGAATCTAAACTTTAAAAGTTTGAAGGGTCTCTGTATTGAAAGAAGTTTAAATCTTCTCCTCCAAGATGACCAGGGACTCAGCACTGGTCCAAATCAGACAGGGGAAGAGGTAGAGGATAATTCCAACCAAGAAGGCTCAGAAGAGCATGATGACAATCCTGGGGAGAGTCCTTCCACAGACCTATCTGTCAACAAGCCCCCTAGTGTAACTAAGGATTCACACACAAGTAGGGCTCCCTTCACCCCTAGAGGCCAGGTCACTAGAGTGGCCCTGTTAGAGATAGGTCTGGCTCTGCACACTCTCATCTTACCTCTGTTTCAGAGGCTTCACATAATCCTAACCCTGAAGACCAGTCCCTAGATAGGGAACTCAGAAAGTTGAGGTTAGAGGAGGCCAGACTGAAGCTAATGCAGCAGCAGTTGGCCTTAGACAGGGAATCCCTGGCTGTGGACAAGAGAGACAGGGTTTGGGGTTAGTTCCCCATGGTGGCAGCAGACGTTTTAGGAATACAAATGTTAGGGAACCTTCATTTGATTCTAGAAATATGCACAAAGTTGTCCCTCCTTACAAGGATGGTGATGACATCAACAAGTGGTTTGCTGCAATTGAGAGGGCCTGTAAAGTTTAGAGGGTCCCTCATGTACAGTGGGCTGCTATCCTTTGGTTATCCTTCTCTGACAAGGGGAGAGACAGACTTCTTATTGTCAGAGAGGATGATGTGGATAATTACCAGGTTCTTAAAAATCCACTCTTAGATGGTCTGGGCTTAACCACTGAACAGTAGAGACTTAAGTTCAGAGAAACCAGAAAGGAGTCATCACAGGACTGAACAGACTTTGTGGACTGTTCTCTGAAGGCCCTAGAAGGTTGGTTACATGGCAGTAAGGTGACTGATTATGAAAGCCTATATAACTTGATTCTGAGAGAGCATATCTTGAATAATTGTGTGTCTGACTTGTTACATCAGTATCTTGTGGACTCAGATCTGACTTCTCCCCAAGAATTGGGAAAGAAGGCAGACAAATGGGTCAGAACAAGGGTGAGCAGAAAAGCTCATAAAGGGGGTGGCAAGGATGGCAAGAAGAAAGATGGTGAAAAATCTCAGGACAAGCATGGGGATAAAAGTAAACACAGAGATCCTTCTTCAGGTCAAAAACACTCCTCTGGGGGTGGGGATAAAACTTCTTAATCTTCTTCAAACTGTTCACACAATCAGAAAAAGCCTTGGTGTTATGTGTGCAGAAATAAAGGCCATTGACCAGGGGATAAGTCCTGCACAGGTAAAGCCCCTGAGCCTACCACCACTAAGACATCAGACTCTAGTGCCCCTAGCAGTAGTGGTAATAGTGGTGCGACTACTGGCAATAGTCATACTAAAGGTGCAGTTTGGTTCACTTTTGGGACCATAATAGAAACTGGGGTAGACAGTCCCAAGACAGTTTCTGTCACACCAGGTGGCATTGTCCACGCCATCTTGGCTGCTTGTCCCCTTAGCATGGATAAGTACAGGCAGTCAATCTTAATAAATGTTGTTGAGGCTCAGGCCTACAGGGACACAGGTGCCAGTATCACTTTGGTGACTGAAAACCTAGTGTCACCTGCACAACACCTCCTTGGACAATCGTACCAAGTTACTGATGTCAATAACTCCACTCAGTATCTCCCCTTAGTTGTTGTTCAACTTAGTTGGGGTGGAGTTACTGGCCCTAAACAGGTGGTGGTATCACCTAGCTTACCTTTAGATTGTCTCTTAAGGAAAGACCTAGCGGCCTCAGTTTGGGCTGAGGAAGAGTTTAATACCCATGCAACCATGCTGGGTATCCCTAAGGAATTGCTTTCTCTCATTTCTGGTGAAATGAAAAATAAAAGGAGAGAAAAAGGCCTGAAATCTCTGGACCCCTCTCCACCAACAGGTAAAAAGGATATCAAAGTATCCCTTCCCCACCCTGCCACTAAGGATACCATTCCTGTGGTGGGAGAAACCTCTCCTGGGGTGGAACCTGTACCAAAGGAGCCATCGGCTACCACAGCTGGACTCCCAGAGGTAAAAGTACCTCTTTGTGGAACTACTAATCCAGATGTGCAAAAATGCACCATTTTAGTAAATATGGAGCATCCCTCCAACCCTCCCAGAGAAACTTTAGTGCAGGAGCCCTGCACTGCCTCTAAACACTTAGCACAGCAGCCCTGTCCTGATGTGGAGCTTATGGGACAGCAGCCCTGCCCTGCTCCAACTCAAGAGAAACAGCAAACCTGTTCTCTCTTACACCCACATGGACAAAGTTTTTGCCCAGCTATGGCTTTATTGAGACAGCATCCCTGTCTAGCATGCATTATCGCATCTATACTGATAAAAATTCTGCCCCACTTGTCAGCCTAAAAATGTTCTTTTTTCAAACTGGCCTTTTGGACCCGCTTTAGTTCCCCCTCATTTTCAACATGTTTTTGGTTCTTCCCATCACAAGCACTTGGCCCACCTACACAAGTGAGGTATCATTTTTACCAGGAGGCTGAGGGGAACGTTGGATGGTAGCAAATTTGTGCCTGTGCGGTGATGTGATTTTGTAGCTAAATTTGAGTTTTGCTGAGGATTCTGGGTAACAATAAACCGAGGGATCCACTCAAGTCACACCTCCCTGGACTCCCTCAGGTGTCTAGGTTTCAGGTGTTTGGGTTTGGTAGGTTTCCCTATATGGCTGCTGAGCGCAGGACTAAAAATGCAAGTGCCCCCCGCAAAAACTAGTAGTTTTGTGCTTGATAATTTTGATGTGTCCACATAGTGTTTTGGGGCATTTCCTGTCGCGGGCACTAGGCCTACCCACACATGTCAGGCACCATTTTTATCAGGAGACTTGGGGGAAAGCTGGGTGGAATATGTGCTTATCAATTCGCTGTGCTATCCCCTCAACCTCTACAAGTTTTTGGACTTTTTCTGTTGCAGGCACCTGGCTCACCCACACAAGTGAGGTATCAATTTTATCGGGAGACTTGGGGGAATGCTAGATGAAAGGAAATTTGTGGCTCCTCTCAGATTACAGAACTTTCTGTCACCGAAATTTGTGGAAAAAGTGTTTTTTTGCCAAATTTTGAGATTTGCAAATGATTCTGGGCAACATAATCTGGTGAGAGCCCCACGGGTCACCCCATCTTGGATTCCTCTGGCTGTCTCATTTTAAAAAATGCACTGGTTTGTTAGGTTTCCATAGGTTCCTGCTGAGCTAATGCAGCAGCAGTTGGCCTTAGACAGGGAATCCCTGGCTGTGGACAAGAGAGACAGGGTTTGAAGTTAGTTCCCCATGGTGGCAGCAGACGTTTTAGGAATACAAATGTTAGGGAACCTTCATTTGATTCTAGAAATATGCACAAAGTTGTCCCTCCTTACAAGGATGGTGATGACATCAACAAGTGGTTTGCTGCAATTGAGAGGGCCTGTAAAGTTCAGAGGGTCCCTCATGTACAGTGGGCTGCTATCCTTTGGTTATCCTTCTCTGACAAGGGGAGAGACAGACTTCTTATTGTCAGAGAGGATGATGTGGATAATTACCAGGTTCTTAAAAATCCACTCTTAGATGGTCTGGGCTTAACCACTGAACAGTAGAGACTTAAGTTCAGAGAAACCAGAAAGGACTCATCACAGGACTGAACAGACTTTGTGGACTGTTCTCTGAAGGCCCTAGAAGGTTGGTTTCATGGCAGTAAGGTGACTGATTATGAAAGCCTATATAACTTGATTCTGAGAGAGCATATCTTGAATAATTGTGTGTCTGACTTGTTACATCAGTATCTTGTGGACTCAGATCTGACTTCTCCCCAAGAATTGGGAAAGAAGGCAGACAAATGGGTCAGAACAAGGGTGAGCAGAAAAGCTCATAAAGGGGGTGACAAGGATGGCAAGAAGAAAGATGGTGAAAAATCTCAGGACAAGCATGGGGATAAAAGTAAACACAGAGATCCTTCTTCAGGTCAAAAACACTCCTCTGGCGGTGGGGATAAAACTTCTTAATCTTCTTCAAACTGTTCACACAATCAGAAAAAGCCTTGGTGTTATGTGTGCAGAAATAAAGGCCATTGAGCAGGGGATAAGTCCTGCACAGGTAAAGCCCCTGAGCCTACCACCACTAAGACATCAGACTCTAGTGCCCCGAGCAGTAGTGGTAATAGTGGTGTCAATACTGGCAATAGTCATACTAAAGGTGCAGTTTGGTTCACTTTTGGGACCATAATAGAAACTGGGATAGACAGTCCCAAGACAGTTTCTGTCACACCAGGTGGCATTGTCCACGCCACCTTGGCTGCTTGTCCCCTTAACATGGATAAGTACAGGCAGTCAATCTTAATAAATGTTGTTGAGGCTCAGGCCTACAGGGACACAGGTGCCAGTATCACTTTGGTGACTGAAAACCTAGTGTCACCTGCACAACACCTCCTTGGACAATCGTACCAAGTTACTGATGTCAATAACTCCACTCAGTATCTCCCCTTACTTGTTGTTCAACTTAGTTGGGGTGGAGTTACTGGCCCTAAACAGGTGGTGGTATCACCTAGCTTACCTGTAGATTGTCTCTTAAGGAATGACCTAGCGGCCTCAGTTTGGGCTGAGGAAGAGTTTAATACCCATGCAACCATGCTGGGTATCCCTAAGGAATTGCTTCCTCTCATTTCTGGTGAAATGAAAAATAAAAGGAGAGAAAAAGGCCTGAAATCTCAGGACCCCTCTCCACCAACAGGTAAAAAGGATATCAAAGTATCCCTTCCCCACCCTGCCACTAAGGATACCATTCCTGTGGTGGGAGAAACCTCTCCTGGGGTGGAACCTGTACCAAAGGAGCCATCGGCTACCACAGCTGGACTCCCAGAGGTAAAAGTACCTCTTTGTGGAACTACTAATCCAGATGTGCAAAAATGCACCATTTTAGTAAATATGGAGCATCCCTCCAACCCTCCCAGAGAAACTTTAGTGCAGGAGCCCTGTACTGCCTCTAAACACTTAGCACAGCAGCCCTGTCCTGATGTGGAGCTTATAGGACAGCAGCCCTGCCCTGCTCCAAGTCAAGAGAAACAGCAAACCTGTTCTCTCTTACACCCACATGGACAAAGTTTTTGCCCAGCTATGGCTTTATTGAGACAGCATCCCTGTCTAGCATGCATTATCGCATCTATACTGATAAAAATTCTGCCCCACTTGTCAGCCTAAAAATTTTTTTTTTTTCAAACTGGCCTTTTGGACCCGCTTTAGTTCCCCCTCATTTTCAACATGTTTTTGGTTCTTCCCGTCACAAGCACTTGGCCCACCTACACAAGTGAAGTATCATTTTTACCAGGAGGCTGAGGGGAACGTTGGATGGTAGCAAATTTGTGCCTGTGCGGTGATGTGATTTTGTAGCTAAATTTGAGTTTTGCTGAGGATTCTGGGTAACAATAAACCGAGGGATCCACGCAAGTCACACCTCCCTGGACTCCCTCAGGTGTCTAGTTTTCAGGTGTTTGGGTTTGGTAGGTTTCCCTATATGGCTGCTGAGCGCAGGACTAAAACTGCAAGTGCCCCCCGCAAAAACTAGTAGTTTTGTGCTTGATAATTTTGATGTGTCCACATAGTGTTTTGGGGCATTTCCTGTCGCGGGCACTAGGCCTACCCACACATGTCAGGCACCATTTTTATCAGGAGACTTGGGGGAAAGCTGGGTGGAATATGTGCTTATCAATTCGCTGTGCTATCCCCTCAACCTCTACAAGTTTTTGGACTTTTTCTGTTACAGGCACCTGGCTCACCCACACAAGTGAGGTATCAATTTTATCGGGAGACTTGGGGGAATGCTAGGTGAAAGGAAATTTGTGGCTCCTCTCAGATTACAGAACTTTCGGTCACCGAAATGTGTGGAAAAAGTGTTTTTTTGCCAAATTTGGAGATTTACACATGATTCTGGGCAACAGAATCTGGTGAGCGCCCCACGGGTCACCCCATCTTGGATTCCTCTGGCTGTCTCATTTTAAAAAATGCACTGGTTTGTTAGGTTTCCGTAGGTTCCTGCTGAGCTAATGCAGCAGCAGTTGGCCTTAGACAGGGAATCCCTGGCTGTGGACAAGAGAGACAGGGTTTGGGGTTAGTTCCCCATGGTGGCAGCAGACGTTTTAGGAATACAAATGTTAGGGAACCTTCATTTGATTCTAGAAATATGCACAAAGTTGTCCCTCCTTACAAGGATGGTGATGACATCAACAAGTGGTTTGCTGCAATTGAGAGGGCCTGTAAAGTTCAGAGGGTCCCTCATGTACAGTGGGCTGCTATCCTTTGGTTATCCTTCTCTGACAAGGGGAGAGACAGACTTCTTATTGTCAGAGAGGATGATGTGGATAATTACCAGGTTCTTAAAAATCCACTCTTAGATGGTCTGGGCTTAACCACTGAACAGTAGAGACTTAAGTTCAGAGAAACCAGAAAGGAGTCATCACAGGACTAAACAGACTTTGTGGACTGTTCTCTGAAGGCCCTAGAAGGTTGGTTACATGGCAGTAAGGTGACTGATTATGAAAGCCTATATAACTTGATTCTGAGAGAGCATATCTTGAATAATTGTGTGTCTGACTTGTTACATCAGTATCTTGTGGACTCAGATCTGACTTCTCCCCAAGAATTGGGAAAGAAGGCAGACAAATGGGTCAGAACAAGGGTGAGCAGAAAAGCTCATAAAGGGGGTGACAAGGATGGCAAGAAGAAAGATGGTGAAAAATCTCAGGACAAGCATGGGGATAAAAGTAAACACAGAGATCCTTCTTCAGGTCAAAAACACTCCTCTGGGGGTGGGGATAAAACTTCTTAATCTTCTTCAAACTGTTCACACAATCAGAAAAAGCCTTGGTGTTATGTGTGCAGAAATAAAGGCCATTGAGCAGGGGATAAGTCCTGCACAGGTAAAGCCCCTGAGCCTACCACCACTAAGACATCAGACTCTAGTGCCCCGAGCAGTAGTGGTAATAGTGGTGTCAATACTGGCAATAGTCATACTAAAGGTGCAGTTTGGTTCACTTTTGGGACCATAATAAAAACTGGGGTAGACAGTCCCAAGACAGTTTCTGTCACACCAGGTGGCATTGTCCACGCCACCTTGGCTGCTTGTCCCCTTAACATGGATAAGTACAGGCAGTCAATCATATATATATATATATACTTTATTCGACCATGGGTCATAAAAGTTACACATTAAATTATACAAAGAAAGTGCATTTGTTTCATTATACTTTCACACTGGCATAAAATAGAGTTTAGAATAAAAATAGCTTCTATAGGCCATGGCCTACTATAGTCCACCATTGTTCCCGATACATAACTTAACATTTAGATGCCAAGGTTTCTAAACATCTGCTTCATAGTGTTAAAAATAATACAAATATTTAAGGCTCTTAAAACAATATGAGGTGGTTTCAGATTCAAGTTTCCCAGGTGGTACCATCACCAAAATAAATGCAAGCTATCAGGCCCATGATTTAAGCTTTAGAGTGCTGAGTTGATGTTACATAATAGTACAGTTTCTTGGTAGTTTTGATGGCATACTTTAGTAAGGGCGCCTGCAACCGGCACAATCGTATAGGCAAATTTAGGCACTGTCAAGTCATTAAAAACACAAGCACAATGTAATAAAAAGCTTATATAATAACTTAAAATGGTTATCAGATTCATGTTAAAATGGCACTAATGCCAGACAAGTGCATAAAAATAGCTCTTTGCGGCTAACACTAGTGATACAGTAGCAGAACCACAAAATGATTACCCACGTATTATCTAAGAAAAATCTGTTCCAAAGCCCTGTCTAAACCACATGGTCAATAATTCATCATCATCATCATCATCATCAACTTTGTTCGATCCATGACCATAAAAGCACATAAAACAAGATAATAAATAATTCTTAAGGAATAAATAAGTACACATCTTTAACTTGGTGTAAAAACATTAGGACAATAACTTGAATTGCACATGTGGCTCTAAAACTTATCTATAAAGGGATGGGACTTTAAATTACTTTTTGGAGATGGCATCGTATGCGCCAAGCTGTTGCTAGATACTTGCTTACTGAGAGAATTACATCGGTTGAATTATGGCTTTTTAGAACCCGTAGAGCCAAAGAGCAGTTCTTGAATCCCATGTCCCTGCAAATATTGCGAATCCATTTTAAACGTGGAATCGCATAGGCTGGGCAGAAGAACATGAAATGCTCAATGGTTTCGAAAGTACTGCCACAGGCAGGGCATATATCGGGAAGATTAGTCGGCCCCCACCTATGAATCAGTGACAACAAGGGCAAAGAGCCAAAGCGAAACCTTGCATATAAGCTCTTGCCCTGCGAATCCGGTATCACATCCAAATAGGATTCAAACTTTGGGGACCATTTAATATCAATGAAGGAATTAGTTAAGCGACCATGGGATTTGTGAGTTATGTAGTTATCCTTAACATAAGACCAATAGGTTAACTTTAAAACGTTTTTGTGCCGTCTCTCTAATTTATGGGGATTTTCCCAGTAATCGCCCAGACCCAATAGCCGGAGCCAATGGGCCACATGGCGAATCCAGGGAAGAGTATTAGCGTTTTGGCATTTCAATAGATCGAGTAGTGCGGTCTTGTATATATCTAGTTCGGGGGTTATCCACAACCTAATCCAATAGAGGAGAGGTCTTAGAGTAGCTAGATCTGCTACTCGGCTTAACCCCAGATCTAGAAATAATGGGAGCAAGGGTGTGGTACGTGGACATGCAATTAAGGCCCTTGCAAAATTGTTTTCCCCCACACTGATCTTGTTACAGTTAGCGTAACCCCATACCTCCGCTCCGTACAGGGCTGCACTTTGAGCCTTAGCTGTGTAAATTTTTATTGCTGGGGAAACTACTTTTGTAGAGGTGCTTTGATAGAAACGCAATATAGATGAGGCTCTGTGTTGTAGGAGCCCTGCACTTTTTGTAATCTGCTCTTCCCATAATAGTTTGTTAGTTAACCTAACTCCCAGGTAATCTATAGAGCTTACTTCCTTCAACGGTACTCCCTCAATATGGATGGAACATTTTTTCCTAGGTCCCTTAGATAACACCATCAGTTTAGTTTTGTTAATATTAACCTCCAACCCATGATCACTACAAAATTGGCTAAACCGGTCAACAAGGGTTTGCAACCCCATTGGTGTCTTAGAGATGAGAAGTGAGTCATCGGCGAAAAGCAAGATGGGAATTTTTTGTGTATTCAGGGAAGGGGCATCATTCTGGCCTATGGACACAGCCTTTACTACTTCATTAATAAATACGGTAAACAGTAGGGGGACTAGCACACAACCTTGGCGAACTCCTCGTCTAATTGGGATCCGCTCTGTCAGTTCGCCTTGTTCACCCCACCTCACTTGGGCATAGGTGTTCTCATGTAGTCGTTTTAACAGGAGTAAAAGATCCTCTGGGACTCCCAATCTACCCAGCACTTCCCACAGCTTGGCTCTTGGGACCAGGTCAAAAGCTGATCGCAGGTCTATAAATACCACATACAGGCATTGCTTGGCCACAAGAACGTATTTCCAATGCAATATGGCTAATCGAAAGACCTGGTCTATCGTGCTAGTTTTTGCACGAAACCCTGCCTGTAAATGAGAAAGGATTTGGTGCTTCTCGACCCAATTGATTAGCCTCTGCAGAATTTGTTTAGCAAATATTTTTTGTAGGTTGTCTATGAGGCTAATTGGCCTGTAGTTAGCTGGAAGATTAGCATTTCCTTTTTTATAAATGGGTATGATCTCTGCCCCCTTCCATGTATCTGGAATTTGCCCCCCTGCAGCTATGCTATTTGAGATGGCATTAATATACCAGGACCAGATGGATGGTTCCGATCTATAAAGATCTCCAGGGAGCTTGTCTGGTCCAGGTGCTTTGCCAGGTTTTAGGCTAATTATAGCCTCAAGGGTCTCTTCTATTTTAAAGATGAGGCAACCCTCGGGGACACACTGAGCCACCACTTGGAGGGCCATGCTGGAGTTTGATTCCAACAATTTAGTTGGAGAGTGGACCACATTAGTGTCCATTGGGCCTTCTGGTAGGGCATAAAGAGTAGTAAAATGCTCTACCCAGCTTTCTGGTTGAATATGGTTGCTGGGACAGCTCCTACCTCCATTTTCTCTTTTGGACAGAAGTTCCCAGAAACGCTTGTTATTCTTCTCTCTGGAAGCATCTAATAGTTCCTGCCACAGGGAATCCTCCCACCGCTTTTTAGCGTTAGACAAGGTTATTTTGTATAGAGACCTGGCTTGTTTAATTTCCCCCTGGGAGCCAGACATTACTGCTACTCTTAACCCGGACTTGTCCTTTGAACACCTCTCATCAAACCATCCCTTGCGTGCCCCTTTCCCTTCATGTGGCTTAGACCGCCTTGTTTTATAAAAGAACCCCCGTAGCTGGGTAGTCATGCTGTCATGTATTTTGAGAATCTGAATATTCCCTACAGCCTGATCTTCATACTCAGCCAAACTATTTAAGAAAATCTGATATATTGCTCTGATGTGGTGGGGGTTGGACATCACTTTTGGCCAAGTAATCTTGGTAAATTTGTTGTTCCAGCAAGGTGGCGGAATTATTGTAGCATAGTTGTTGAGTGTTCTCCTGAACATTTCTCCAGAAAGGGTAAGGAGCAAGGGGAAATGGTCACTATCACATCTCACTTCTACTTTCATGTCTTCCAAATGGGGCCACAGCCTAACATCAACCAGGAAATAATCGATAGTGCTTATCGACATGCCCCTTTTAAAAGTAGGTGCACTATTCATATCAGATGGAGTTCTACCATTACAGGCCCTAAGGCCATGGTTTAAACATAATGTGGCTAATTGCATGGCCACCCGAGATTTTTTACAAGGCCGGGTAATAGATAATTGTGGGATCCCCCACTGCTCATCTTCTTCATCTGTTAGACCACTTATGAGAATAGAAGGCTCGAAGGTACAATTAAAATCTCCAGCTATGATTAGGATAGTTGAGGGGTGGAGGCTTCCTACAAATTCGGACAGAATAGCCAGGGTACGGGACTCGGAGCCATTTGGGACCGATCGTATATAAACATTAACAATAACAATTGATAATCTTCTGTTGAACGTAATACACATGGCTTTTAGATCTACAGAATCAATTTCAAAAAGCTTATGGTCGCACTGCAAGTTCTTGTTAACAAGTAATAGGAGCCCACCTTTTGCCCGACCCCTCCCCTTCTCTGAAGGTATAGCAGATGCACTAAATGAGAGAAATCCATCAATATTAGTAGCATCCTCCGCCCAGGTTTCCTGAAACAAACATATGTCTATTTTTTTAATAAAAGAGGCCCATTCATCATCATCTAATTTCTTTGCCAGGCCGGCAATGTTCCATGACATGAGTTCTAATGTACATTTGTCTTGATTTATCACCACGCTTGAGCATCCAGCCTCTACCGCGCTCGGGTCATTACTACAAATGTTTGATGATGGTGTTTTATCATCCCCCATCAAATGTGGGGCCTTGGGGCGGGCTATCACATTAGTTACTAGGTCAGTAGACAGTCATACAGGGTTAGGCAGCGGCCTGGGATTAGCTTCCTTCCGTGCAGCACCTCCACGGGAATTAATTAAACCATCGAAACTTGCCGGTCCCATGGCTGGTCCAGAATTATGTGGGTGTAACATGAATCTTATTCCCCCCCTGGTTGTTGCGTTATCCAAGTGGGTACGACAATCAAAGTCCATTAGTTGTGACACCATATGCTTGTCTTCAAGATAAATAGTTATTGTGTCAAAATTGGTCCCTGTGATGCTGCATCTCTTGGCCGATATTATGTCAGAGCGAATAACAGAGAGACAACTTCGTCGGGAGCGTATCCAGTGTATGACTTTGTTGATCAGGGAGGCTTGGTTCTCAGCTAACCCTGGCTGTAGTTTTGGTACATTGGTCAAATAGATTTTATTAGTTCCCTGGCTTGTAAGCAGGTCCTGGTCTTTATTAACTACACTCTCGATATTATAGCGAGAGAGAGTGATGTTATTATAGGGGATCTTGTGTGACTTGCTAGGGGTTTGTGTAAAACTGGAATCTTGGACAGTTTCCGGTGGGTCGAATCTGCTGGTCCTCCCTCTAGCTCTATCACTAGTTAAATTACTTGACCAATTACCTTGATGGTCTCTGTGTCTAGGTACATTTGTAGACCTCCTTCTGGGCCTTGTAATGTCGATATTAGGATCACAATGGTAATCTTCCCTCTCTTGGAGAACTGACCCCCCTCTAATGGGGAGACAGGAATTGTCCCTTAACTCCGTCCCCTTTATTGGGGCAGACAATGGGAAAGCCCACAGACTTTACAAATCCCTCCACAAGCACGATTGCTCTTCATAAGATCTATTAGTACTAGAACCAATCCCTTAACTTCATCGACTCTCTGAAGGACTGTAGCCAGGTTGTCTCTACTAGCTGCTGGTTCTTTGCCTTCAGACTCGAACTGGGGGAACGATGAGAAAACACTAGGATTGGGTGTTCCAACTGCTGGCTTGCACTTGGACATACTCGTGGGCACGGGCGGATCCTCTATTGCTAATAGAGGTTCAAAGCGATTTGTACAGAATAAACTAGGGACCACCTTGATCACCGGAGTCAGTGGTAGGAGAGTTGGTGTATGTGGTACATGTTGGAGACCCCACTGGGATACCGGAGGACTCAGTATGTTATGAGTGGGTTTTGGGAAGGGGCCCCTACAGTTATGCGGGCCCCCATCTCCATCAACCCCTTTTATGTTATCTATAGAATCCCTTAACCTCTTCTTTTTAAATAACTCTGGGATTTTCCTATCCTTAGGGGGGCCTCTCTTGGAGTTATTTGCCCCTATAGTTGTTTGTGTACCTAACATAGACTCAACTTCTTTAACTAGAAGGTCTATTTCATCCAGTGGGTTAGACCCATTGGGTGTACCTAGATTCGGGGGTCTACTTGGGCGTTTTTTTGCGATTTTAGTACCCTTGGATTGTGCTGGTAGGTCTATAGCCTTTCTTTTCCCCATATTGGGTAGATGCCCGTGAGATAAAATATACACAAATACAATGGTAAAGGAAAAAAAAAAAAGAAGAGAGGGAAGGCAGCTCCCTTTCTTATGAGTTCAGTGTCCTGTCACTGGAGTAACTGGCCCTGCCTCCGGTCTCAGGACGGGCGGAAAACAAAGTTTAGAGACTCCTGCCCTGGCTGCTCCTCCCCTCGAATGGCGCACTTCTATATATTTGATTAGTGGAGCCCTCCAAATTGCGTCCAAATTACAGTTACAGTGGGACAAGTTGGAGGAGGGACTAATCGAGGAAGGGCTTAGTAAAGAATAGGCTTCTCAATTCAGAGATGTAGAATAATGCTATAGTCTATACACTCAGACTTAACAAGCTGATCTCTTACTGCAGGTGAAAGAGAGGGGGCCCAGCCCGGCCTCCTCCGGTCTCTGACGGGCTAAGGACGGGCCCGCCCTTGGCCCGGGCTTCGCCCGCGCGCGTCCCGCGACGGCGGGAGCGCAACGAAAGTTTTAAAGGGCTCCTTGCCCTGCTGACAGGCACCTCCTCCCGGCTCCTCCAATGCGCTTCCCGCGACGGCGGGAGCGCAACGAAAGTTTTAAAGGGCTCCTTGCCCTGCTGACAGGCACCTCCTCCCGGCTCCTCCAATGCGCTTCCCAGGCAGTCAATCTTAATAAATGTTGTTGAGGCTCAGGCCTACAGGGACACAGGTGCCAGTATCACTTTGGTGACTGAAAACCTAGTGTCACCTGCACATCACCTCCTTGGACAATCGTACCAAGTTACTGATGTCAATAATTCCACTCAGTATCTCCCCTTACTTGTTGTTCAACTTAGTTGGGGTGGAGTTACTGGCCCTAAACAGGTGGTGGTATCACCTAGCTTACCTGTAGATTGTCTCTTAAGGAATGACCTAGCGGCCTCAGTTTGGGCTGAGGAAGAGTTTAATACCCATGCAACCATGCTGGGTATCCCTAAGGAATTGCTTCCTCTCATTTCTGGTGAAATGAAAAATAAAAGGAGAGAAAAAGGCCTGAAATCTCAGGACCCCTCTCCACCAACAGGTAAAAAGGATATCAAAGTATCCCTTCCCCACCCTGCCACTAAGGATACCATTCCTGTGGTGGGAGAAACCTCTCCTGGGGTGGAACCTATACCAAAGGAGCCATCGGCTACCACAGCTGGACTCCCAGAGGTAAAAGTACCTCTTTGTGGAACTACTAATCCAGATGTGCAAAAATGCACCATTTTAGTAAATATGGAGCATCCCTCCAACCCTCCCAGAGAAACTTTAGTGCAGGAGCCCTGTACTGCCTCTAAACACTTAGCACAGCAGCCCTGTCCTGATGTGGAGCTTATAGGACAGCAGCCCTGCCCTGCTCCAAGTCAAGAGAAACAGCAAACCTGTTCTCTCTTACACCCACATGGACAAAGTTTTTGCCCAGCTATGGCTTTATTGAGACAGCATCCCTGTCTAGCATGCATTATCGCATCTATACTGATAAAAATTCTGCCCCACTTGTCAGCCTAAAAATTTTTTTTTTTTCAAACTGGCCTTTTGGACCCGCTTTAGTTCCCCCTCATTTTCAACATGTTTTTGGTTCTTCCCGTCACAAGCACTTGGCCCACCTACACAAGTGAGGTATCATTTTTACCAGGAGGCTGAGGGGAACGTTGGATGGTAGCAAATTTGTGCCTGTGTGGTGATGTGATTTTGTAGCTAAATTTGAGTTTTGCTGAGGATTCTGGGTAACAATAAACCGAGGGATCCACGCAAGTCACACCTCCCTGGACTCCCTCAGGTGTCTAGGTTTCAGGTGTTTGGGTTTGGTAGGTTTCCCTATATGGCTGCTGAGCGCAGGACTAAAAATGCAAGTGCCCCCCGCAAAAACTAGTAGTTTTGTGCTTGATAATTTTGATGTGTCCACATAGTGTTTTGGGGCATTTCCTGTCGCGGGCACTAGGCCTACCCACACATGTCAGGCACCATTTTTATCAGGAGACTTGGGGGAAAGCTGGGTGGAATATGTGCGTATCAATTCGCTGTGCTATCCCCTCAACCTCTACAAGTTTTTGGACTTTTTCTGTTGCAGGCACCTGGCTCACCCACACAAGTGAGGTATCAATTTTATCGGGAGACTTGGGGGAATGCTAGGTGGAAGGAAATTTGTGTCTCCTCTCAGATTCCAGAACTTTCTGTCACCGAAATGTGTGGAAAAAGTGTTTTTTTGCCAAATTTTGAGATTTGCAAATGATTCTGGGCAACAGAATCTGGTGAGAGCCCCACGGGAGAGCCATGATCCTCACTAACAACAAATGGATTGCCAACAACAACCAGCACCAAAATAAGTAATAAACAAAGTGTAGCTTTATCACAAAGAGTTATACTAAAAAACTACACCACTCACTTGCATGAAAAAGCTACTCACCAGCAACTACTCTGCACAGACACAGCAATCACCAATGATATCACACTAAAAAGAAAAAAGAAAATTAGACATATGACAACACAAATATCATTGTGCTCATATCTAAGGACATTTTCACACACATTACTGCATTTAGTACACCACCTACAAACATGTCATTCATGCATGTCAATAATACTCTTTTGGAGTAAATTGCTTTCACTTACCTAAAACTTGCAACTATGCAAACCGCAGGACAACTACTGCCAAAATCACAAGGATCCACAGCAAAGGAAGCAAAAGTTTTGAACTAGAACAAAAAGAAGAAATAAACTGTTATAATCACAAATACAAATACTTTGCCAGCTGACAAACACCCCGCCACCAAAAAAATAAAAAAATAGGCCCATCTACCATCAACGGGGACAGAAATGGCCAATACTAATTTTCCCGCCTTTGGGGGGCGACCCTTGCCCAAGGGGTGCCCCCAAACACACAAACACAAACAACATAATCACTGGTGCCTTGTGGGTTTCGACCCCCCCTCCCGGGGTCGAGATCAGCCAAAAACATGGCCAATCTAGCCCCAGGGGGGCCAAAACATATAAAAAATGAGTGACCCCGGGGCAGCGAACCCTTGCCTAAGGGGCGCTGCCCAAAAACTTACTGAAAACAAAATTCCTGTGGTTCTCGACACCCCCTGGGGGCAGATTGGCCAAAGAAATGGCCGATCTGCCCCCAGGGGGGCCGAAATAGGAATAATAATAGCCCCCCAGGGGAACGACCCTTGCCCAAGGGGTCGCTCCCCAAAATAAAAGCATAAGGTAATCCCTGGTGCCTAGTGGGGATTCCTGGTCCACAATCTCAGGGCCCCGCCCGTGATCATGGATCAGGAATCCACTGAAAACAGGCACAGGGGGAAAAGAAAAACTCTTTCCTTTCCCCCGTGTCTGTTTTCCCCCCTAAAAAAACCCCCTGGAAAAGGACTTACCAGGAGGATGTCCTCTCTTCCCTTGCGCTGGAAGCAAATGGCTTCCAGCACGTCCTCGGCAGCTTCTGATGGTGTTGGCCATGTCTGTCAGCACCCCTGCAATGGTGACCAGGGTGGTGTTGATGTCCCTCAGGTCCTCCCTGATACCCAGGTACTGTCCCTCCTGCAGCCGCTGGGCCTCCTGCAAGTTAGCCAGTATGTGGCCTATGTTCTGCTGGGAATGGTGGTATGCTCCCAGGATTTTGGCGAGTGCCTCATGGACATTCGGTTCCCTGGGCCTGTCCTCCCCCTGTCGCACAGCAGTCCTCCCAGCTTCCCTGTTGTCCTGTGCCTCTGTCCCCTGAACCGTGTGTCCACTGCCACTGACCTCAGGTCCCTGATCGTCCTGTGTTTGTGGGGTTGCCTGGGGTCCCTGTTGAGGTGGACACACTGCTGATTGACGTGTCCTGGGGACAGAGGGATGGGCCCACTGGGTGGGTGCTGTGCTAGTGTTTCCTGAAGGGTGGTAGTATGGGACTGTGCCTGGGTCACTGACTGTCCAGAGGTTGCTGATGGGCCAGGTTGGTCATCCTGATCCAGGCATGCAGAGCTGCTGTCATCACTGTGGGACTCTTTGGAGGGGTACTGGAAGTTGCTGGCACCTCCTCTCCGGTGACGTTGTGTGGGGGTCCTGTGGGGATGTAAATGCAGTGTTATTGTTACTGTGTGTGTCATCTTGTGCATGGGTATGTTTCCACCTATGGTTGTTATTACCAAGGCAGCTTTGGCTTGTGTGAGTTGTGATTTGGTTGGCTAAGTGATTGTCACTAGTGTGCATGCTGTGGTGATGGGTGTCCATGCAGGGCTGTGAGTGGTGTCCATGCATTGGTGGCGCATGCAGTGCTGATTACTGGGATGGGTGGGTTGTGATGGTGGGGTGTATGTGAGGTGGTGGGGTGATGGGGGTGAGGGTAGGGGCATGTGATGGCATTCAGGTAGGGGAGTGATAATAGTATAGAGTTGACTTACCAGTGTCCAGTCCTCCTGCTACTCCTGCCAGGCCCTCAGGATGCATGATCGCCAAGACTTGCTCCTCCCATGTTGTTAGTTGTGGGGGAGGAGGTGGAGGTCCACCACCAGTCCTCTGTAGAGCTATCTGGTGTCTTGCAACCACAGAACGCACCTTCCCCCGTAGGTCGTTCCACCTCTTCCTGATGTCATCCATTGTTCTGGGGTGCTGTCCCTTGGCGTTGACCCTGTCCAAGACTCTCCGCCATAGCTCCATCTTCCTAGCAATGGATGTCTGCTGCACCTGTGATCCGAATAGCTGTGGCTCTACCCGGATGATTTCCTCCACCATGACCCTTAGCTCCTCCTCTGAGAACCTGGGGTGTCTTTGTGGTGCAATGGGTGTAGTGTGAGTGGTGAGTGAGTGTGGGGTGATGTGTTGGGGTGTGTGCTGTGAGGTGCGTGGATGGTGTATGGGTGATGGTGTTCTGTGGCTCTAGTTCTGTGGATGCTCCTGGCGTGTCTCTCTCTCAGTTGTAAATTGTTCGTAGTGGTAAAGGGTTGTGGGTAATGTGTGTGTGTGTTTTATAGTGGTGTGGGTGTGTGGGTGTGGTGTGTGTATGTGTGTCAGGTGTGTGTAGTTTGAATTGTCCAATGTGGTGCTGTTTTGTTAGTGTGTGTGTATTTTGAGCGAGGCGATATGTACCGCCAATGGTTTACCACGGTTCAATGTCCGCCGGGGTGATTCGTGGGTCATAATGCTGTGGGTGTATTTCTGTTGGCATAACGGTGTGGATTTTGGTACCGCCAGTTTATCACTGACCTTTGGTGTGGCAGACTTGTGTGTGTGTCTGTATAGTGTTGGATTTCTATGTGTGGGTCATAATACGCGTAGTGGTATACCTCCGCAGTCGCGGTATGTTGGCGGCAGTCAGCATGGCGGTAGGCAGCACTTACTGCCAATGTCATAATGAGGGCCATAGCCTCTTGAATTCACCAATATATGTACATGCCTGCCTTGGAGCATAAGTTGCACCCATATCTGTCCACTTAATCTGATGATACCACTCTTTTTTAAACAAAAATACGTTATTGCAGACAGATTCTACAACAATTCAGCATGTAGGAACAGTTCCTCACTGTTAGAAATTGGGTTTCCAGTGGACAGGGGTTTCAAATGCCAAGTTGACATGGCAGTGTAATTGCACATGCAGGCCTTGCAATGGCAGGCCTGAGACATGTTTAACGGATACTTGAGGGGGTGGCACAAGTAGTGTTGCAATCCCACTAGTAGCATTTAAGTTACAGGTCCTGGGTACATGTAGTGCAGGGTACTAGGAACTTATAAGTAAATTAAATATGCCAATTGTGGACATACCTTCAAACCATGTTTGGGGGAAAGAGGGCACATGCACTTTAGCACTGGTCAGCAGTGGTAAAGTGCTCAGAGTCTAAAGGCCAACAAAAACAAAAATAGCAAAATGGTGAGGCAAACAGACAAAAAGTTCTGGGGAAGACCACCCTAAGGCTGTCAGGTCTAAGGTATGTGTCCCCAGCTGAAAGTGGGTAGAGCTACCCAACCTCCTGCAGGTTCTCTTTAGTAAAGCAGATGAACCTAAATAGACCATCAGCATTGTTGTGGTCAATCCCAGGTCTATGTACCACCATAGAGCCTATTGCCTGTAGGAAGATGGACCACCTCAAACATTTTGGATTCTCACCCCTCATTTGCATTAGCCATGTGAGGGGCCTGTGGTTTGTCTGAATCCAGAGGTGAGTCCCAAACAGGTATGGTCTCAGCTTCTTCAGTGACCAGACCACAGCAAATACTACCCTTTCAATCCGCCTTTGTTCCCTGGGAAGTAACTTCCTAGAGATGAAGGCTACAGGTTGGCATAGGCCCTCATCATTTAGCTGTATTAAGACTATCCTATGCCATCTTCTGAGGCATCTGCTTGTACAATTAATTTCTTTGAAAAGTTAGGGGCCTTGACCACAGGGGATGTGCACATGGTCTGCCTTAGGAAGTCAATCCCTATTTGGCATGCCTCTGTCCAAATCACATTTCTGGGCTGCTTCTTTGAAGTCACCTCTGTCAAGGGGGCAACAATGGCACCATATCCCTTGATGAACCTCGTGTAGTATCCAGTGAAGGCTAAAAAGGCTCTTACCTCAGTCTGGGTTTTGGGGGGCTCCCAAGTCATGATAGTCCATATCTTTGCCTGGAGGGTACTGGACCTCACACCTGCCCACATGGTGTCCCAGGTATACCATAGACCCGTGTCCTATCTGGCACTTATTGATAGTCAGGTCTGCCTGTTGCAGGGCCTGAAGCACTTCCTGCAGGTGAAACGTGTTCTTTCCAGCTGCTACTGAAGACAGCTAGGTCATTCAAGAACACAGCACTGAAGGCCTCCATATCAGCCAAGACTTGGTTCACCAACCACTAGAAGGTTGCAGGGGCATTTTGTAGACCAAAGAGCAACACTCTGAACTGGTAGTGGGCCTCTGGGGTGGAGAAGGCTGACCTCTCCTTGGCACCTTCAGTTAGGGCAATCTGCCACTATTCTGAAGTAATATCAAACGTACCCAGGAACTGAGCAGCCCCTAATCTGACTATCAGCTCATCAGCCTAGGTTATGGGATGAGCATCAGTCTTGATGACTGAATTGAGTCCCCTGTAAATTACACAGAACCTCAGTTCAGGTATAGTATCCAGTGGGGCAGCTTTTGGTACCAGCACCACAGGGCTGGACCAGGGGCTACTGTATGGTTTACCCACCCCCAATTCCTGCATCTTAGAAACCATATCTTTTATGCTGGCTCTCTCTTTGTCAGACAGCCTATAGATTCTATTTTTGACAGGAGGATGTCTCCTGTGTCATTATCATGGGTACACAAGTGGGTAAACTCAAGAGTGAGGGAGATTGGAGAGGAGAATTGCCACAGAAACTGGTGACAATCTCTCTGCTGCTCTGAAGTAAAGGTGGGGGAAAGGTTTACACCTTCCACTAACCCATCCTTTTCTGTGAATGCTAGGAGGTCAGGGAGAGGTCTACATTTCTCCTCCTCCCCACCATCTGTTACCAACAACATTATGACCTCTGAAAGTGTGGTTTAAGACAGTTGAATGGAGTACCCTCCGGGGGTGCCTGCGGGTCTTCGGGTCCATCAGGTATGTGGCCTCCCTCTTCCCCTCAACAATCTTATAGGGCCCAGTCCAATGGTCTTGGAGGGTCCTGGGCTCCACGGGTTCCATCACCCACACTTTCTGCCCAGGTTGGAACCCCACTGGGGTAGCTGTTTGGTCACACCACTGATTCATTACTTCGTGGCTGGTCTTTAAGTTGTCAGAAGATTGCTTCCGCAACTTGGCCTTCTGGCTTCTGAGGGCTATCATGTAGCTAAGAGCATCTTGGGGGTGTTTCTTGGGAGCTTGCTGCCACCCCTCCTTCACCAGACTGAGAGGTCGACCACAGGATGACAATACAGAAGCTCAAAGCGGCTGAAGCCAACAACCTTCTGTGGTACCTCTCTGTAGGCAAAGAGTAGGCAAGGCAAGAGTACATCTCTCTTATGCCTCAGGCCCTCAGGCAGGCACTTGATCATGCCTTTGAGGGTCTTGTTGAATCTCTCAACAAGCACATGTATTTGCGTATGGTAGGGTGTGGAGAACTTATAGGTAACTCCACACTCTCTCCACATTGAATACATATAAGCCGACATGAAGTTGATGCCCCTGTCGAACAACATCTCCTTGGGGAAACCCCCTCAGGTAAAAATACCCATTAGGGTCTTAGCCACTGCAGGCGCAGTTGCTTTTTTCAGAGGTGTGGCTTCTGTGTATCTTGTGCCAGGATCCACCAGTAAAGGATAAACCTGAATCCAGAGGCTGTCTGGGGATCAATGGGCCATATAATGCTGATGCCTACACTTTCAAAGGGGGTGTCAAAGGCAGGTAAGCGATTCAGGGGAGCTTTCAGCTTCTGCCCTCTCTTCTCACTGGCCAGGCCGGTCAAACAGGTCCTACAGAAGGTATCTGAGGAAAGCTTTATCGAGGGTCAGTAAAGGTCAGGGACAAGCCTGGCAAAGGTCTTGTCCTGGCCCAGATTCCCTGCTAAGGGTATCTCATGTGCCAGCTCCAGTAGGAAGGCCCTGTAGTCTTGGGTGACCACCAGGACCCTTGTTGTCCTATGCACAGGTCCCTCAGGCTCACTATACAGGAGGCTGTCCTCCCGCTAAATCTAGTGACTACCAGAGGCATCAACTGCTGCCTGGGTTTTGGCCTGTTTCCTCATGCCCTCCAGGGCTAGGCACTCCCTCTGTGCCTTGCTGAAGTCCTCCCTGGGTCGTCCTCCCTCTGTTTGCCATCCAGCAAGTTCACACAGTCCACCTAGGGAAGCTATGTCCTCTCCACTGGGCTCTGGGGCCACCTCCTCTGGTGGCCCATCCACTTCAGCTGGGAGACAATCAGGGACTAGTTTCACATGCCCCTTGAACTTTCATCCTTGGGCACCTCTCTCGGCCATTCTCCCACGCTCCAGACTTCCTAGACTCCTTCCTGGGCAGACATGGACCTAGTGCTTGCACACATCTACTCATGCAATCCTAACATTTCCAGGTGTGACCTGAGCTCCACTTCCTTTGGAATAGTGTGCTCAAGATTATTCCCTAACAGACAATCCACAGGCATGGCAAGGCTCACAGCAACTTTCAGAAGACCTGAGACAGCCCGCCACTCAAATGGAACAAGGGCCACTGGGTAGTGACAGCTATTGTCAGCAACCACAACCTGGTAGGATTGATTGGGTATAATTGTTCTGGGGTCATCAGCTGACTCCTTACTATTGTCATGCTGGCTCTTGTGTCCCTCAGAGCCTTAACACTGTGCCCATTCAGGGTACGCTATTGCCTATACTTTGGAGTATTAGAGCACAAGGATTTTAGGAACCATCTCCTCATCACCCAGGGCCACCAGGGTAAACACTATAAGTCCCACCCTCCCCCACTTACTGGGACAAACTCCTCCCCAAGCACTATACTCACCACCCCTGGGGCCATTCCTTCAGTGGGAGGTGCTGCTTTTTGGGGCACTTGGAATCCCCCCGTAGTGCCCATACTTAAAACACTCACAGCATTTGGGAACTTACGTCTTACTCTTGTTAGGGAAGCACTTTTTTCTGGTGGCCAGATTGGGAATAGGACCGTTTCTCCTGTAAACTTGAACTATTTTGGGGGCCTTGAGAGAACTCCTTCTTTTTATCTCCCCTTCCTTCCTCTGGTGGGAACCATGACCATCCTTTTGGGATGCTCCCCAAATGCCTTCTTGGACACTCTGGTGTTGAACCAGATGTCTGCCTCTTGAGCAAGCTTCCTAGGGTCAGTCAGCTTGCTATCAACCAGGTGTTGGCACAGGTCTGAAAAACAAGTATCTAGGTTGTGCTCCTTTAAAATAATCATCAATCCTGCTGCCCCTCACCCTACCCTCCAGTGCCTTGCTAGCATAATCAAGGAAGTCCACCCATGTCTGTGAAGAGACCTTGTGGCTGCCCCTGAATCATTGTCTATATTTCAGAGGGGCCAGACCAAATTTGTTGACTAAAATTGCCTTCATGGGGGTGTACTGTGTTTGATTCTCTACCTCTAGTGTCAGGAGTGTGTACCTCCCCACTGTGGGCATATATCTCCACAAATCCCCTTCCCCCATGACTCTTCAGGAACCGTGTGTATCCTTAGAGTCACTTCATAGGTGGAGAACCATTCGCCAATGTCATCCCCCACAACAACACTGGGTACCAAATCTTTTGGGATGCAGTCCTTCCCTTCTCCAGCAGATACTGCAAGTACGCTGCCACCATTACTGCTGGAATCCATCTGCTTAGATCTGAGATCCAGCTCTCTGAAACTGAGCTCATGTGCCATTCTGCGCACCTCCATAGCCAGTCTCCTCTCCTCTAGAGCATTCTCTTTCTCCAATTTTGCAAGCTACAGCCTTAACTTTCTCTTCCCCCTCCTGTCCTCTAGGTCTTCTGGGGACAGGTTCCTGGATGGCACACTGCTTCCTGTACGTGGATGGACTTCCAGTCCTATGATGATGCTTCCTCCCTCCCCAACAATTTTCATGTCAAGACCCTCAGGCAGGTTCTGTTCCAACTCCTCCTTATTTTCTGACCTCACCTCTTCATTGTCTGTGTGGGTCTGGTGGTCCTCTGCCCATGCTCTCAAAGTCTTCTGAAGCTCTGCCTTCCTAAAGATCCCTTTGACAAGCAACCTCCTCTCCTGGCAGAATCCATTGGACTGGGCCACTCTGTAGCTCTCTATATTGGCCAGCTGAAACTCCATATTGGCTGGCAGGTAGGTAGGTGTCACAGACACAAATGAAAATAATGGAAATAGGGAAATTTTGGAAAAATAAAAAAAATGTTTTAATTGGTCTAGTTATAGAATAGTAGTATACACCAAGTCACTGTATAATACTGCATAAACACAAGTCCTCTCCTCACCGCTGATCACCAATGTTAGAAATTGGGTTTTTGGTTGGCAGATGTTTTCAAAGCCAAGTCAACATAGCAGTGTAACTGCACATACAAGCTCTGCAATAGCAGGCCTGAGACATGCTTAAGGGATACTTGAGTGGGTGACAAAATCACTGTTGCAGTCCGGCTACTAGTGGTTAATTTACAGGCCCGGGGAACATGTAGTGCACTTTACTAGGAACTTATAAGTAAATTAAATATGCTGATTGTCGATGTGCCAATCCAACCATGTTTAGAGGAGAGAGCAAATGCACTTGCATACTGGTCAGCAGTTGTAAAGTGCTCAGAGTCCTAAGGCCAACAAAAAGAAATCAGCAAAAAGGTGAGTGTAGGAGGCTGGCCTGGTTTGTAGTGAGTACCAAGGGTACTTAAACCTTATACCAGGCCCAGTTGTCCCTTATTAGTGAAATGTAGTCAGTGTCTAGAAGCAATGCTATCTAGGGGTAGCTGGAGCTGAGCAGCAAGGCTTATTTAGGAGACATGCAAAGCTCATGCAATACGACTGTTGTCACACAGTACTTACACACATAAAGAAAATACTCAGTGTTACAAAAATAAAGGTACATTATTTTAGTGACACAATGCCAAAAATACCATAGTGACTATACTCCCTTAAGAGGTAAGTGACATACAGTGTATATACACTAGAATGCATAAATATCTGTAAAAACAGTCAGAAAACAGTGCAAATAGTGAAAATCACAATAGGTTGCAATATACTAAAATAGTGGAATACGAAAGCCGTTTCACCACCTAGGCAAGTGTAGTGTGTAGAGGGGCGCTGGGAGTGTAAGAAAACACTAAAGATAAGTAATAGAACCCACCCCAGAGCCCAGGAAAACAGGAGTAAATCACAGTAAGTTTCCTAGAACATACAAGAAGTCGTGACAGAAGATAATGCAAGAACTAGAAGGGACTGCATGACACCACAATGGATTCCTGGACCTGAAGACATGCGGAAGAAGGGGACCAAGTCCAAGAAGCACTGAAGGAGTCAAGGGGGAACAGAAGCCCCTGCTAACCCGGATGAATTTGCAAAAGAAGAACCACCAGTGAAGAAGAACAGTCAGTATTGTACCCAAGAAGACGGATCCTGGTTGGTGCAGATGATGTCCCACGCCGGATGGATGATTTCAGTCTGGTTTGCGTCACTGGATTCCATCAACAAGCCTTTGCACATGTAAAGCTCACGGTTAGTGGAAAATGGAGCTGCCCTGGACCAGGAGGGACCTGATGGCCTCTACACAGGAGGAAGAGACAGACGGTGCTCTCAGCAACTCAAAGAGCCCTCAGAAAAGCAGGCAGTGCACACAAGAGTCCCACAGCACGGGGACAAAGAAGGTGCAAATGGAGGCCCACACAGCACAACACAAAGGGATCCCACGCTGCCAGTGAAGCACCCATGGAAGCTGTGCGTCACAGTATGGAGTGCTGGGGACCTAAGCTGTGCTGTGGATGAAGAACTTCATGGAAGTTTGCACGCAAGCCTTGGCAACTGCAAATCACATGGTGCACAGGGGTACTGTCTTGCGTGGGGAGGCAAGCTCTTATCTCCACCAAAGTTGGACAGCTGGACCTTTGGACAGCTGGGGTCACTTCAGTCCACCAGCCATGTTGCTGGATCCACGCTCGTCGTCAGGAGAGGAGACCCACACCACCAGTTGTTGCTGCAAAGGGGTGCCTGCTGAAGCAGGGGAGTGACTCCTTCACTTCAAGGGAGAGTCCTTCACTTCTTCTCGTGTAGGCTGAAGACAGGCAGTCTTTGGAGGATGCACGACCTGGAGACAGCTGCAGTTGCTGGCAGGAGCTGAAGATACAATGTTGCAGAAGTCGTCTTTGCTTCTTTGTTGCAGTTTGTAGAGTTCCTGGAGGGCCCAGATGCAGTTTTGTCGGTAGAAGATAAAGTAAAGGATGCAGAGGATTCCTGCTGGAGTGTTGCAATCTCAATCTGAGGTAACACCCAGAGGAGATATCCTAAAAAGCCCTGAAAGGGGGATTGGTCAGCTACACAGGTAAGCACCTATCAGGGGAGGGCTCTGATGTCACCTGCTAGCACTGGCCACTCAAATGCTCCCAGAGTGCCCCACCACCTTGGAATCCAAGATGGCAAAAGCCAGGGACACTCTGAAGGAGCTCTGGGCACCACCCCTGGGGTGGTGAATGACAGGGGAGTGGTCACTCCCCTTTCCTTTGTCCAGTTGCATGCCAGAGCAGGGACTGGGGGTCCCTGAACTGGTGTAGACTGGATTATGCAAGTATGGTACCATCTGTGCCCTTCAAAGAATTTCCAGAGGCTCTGGGAGGCTACCTCTCCCATGCCTGTAACACCTATTTTCAAAGGGAGAGGGTGCAACACTCCTCTCCTAAAAGAATGCTTTGTTCTGCCCTCCTGGGCTTGAGCTGCTTGAGCAACAGGGGGGCAGAAACCTGTCTGTGTGGTGGCAGCAGCTGTGGCTGCCTGGAAAACCTCAGAAGACTGGTATGGCAGTACTGGGGGCCCACTGTGTAACCCCCAGAGTGCATGGAATTGTGAAACCAATACTAGAATCAGTATCGGGGTACAATTCCCAGGAGCTAGACACGTTACATGGCCATATTCATAGTTACCATTGTGAAGCTGGACATTGGTATTGACCTATGTCCAGTGCACACATAAAAGGGCGTCCCCGCACTCACGAAGTCTGGGAAAATGGTCCTGGATGATGTGGGGGCACCTCTGCTGGTGCAAGGGTGCCCTCACACACACAGGTACTTTGCACCCAGCCTTCAGGGTTGGAAGGCCTGACATATGGGTGACTTATAAGTGACCTGATGCAGTGAAAATGGCTGTGAAAGGGTGCATGCACCATTTCACACAGGCTGTAATGGCAGTCCTGCAGAAGCCTTTGCATGGGCTCCCTGTGGGCGGCAAAAGTAATGCTGCAGCCCATAGGAATCCCCTGGAACCCCAATTCCCTGGGTACCGCAGAACCATATACTAGGGACTTATAAGAGGTGATCAGTATGCCAATGTGGAATGAAATACTGGGTTACCTTATGTAGTGAGCAGGATCCCCAGTGACACAGTCAAGCATAGTGACAAACAGTCAAACATACTGATAACAGGCCAAAAACCAAATATATCAATCGTTTTTTGAGACCTTTAGGGGCATATTTACAAGAAACTGGCACATCAGCTCCAATGCGTCCGTTTCCTCTCCCTGGGGCCAAAAACCACAGGCACTGGGGTCCTGGCTAGCAGGATCCCAGTGGCACAGTCAAACACACTGACAAACAGGCCAAACGTGGGGGGTAACCATGCTAGAAAGAGGCTACTTTCTCACAGTGAGGCACACAGGCAAAATGTTTGAGGGAAGTCCACTCTAAGGTTATCAGGTCTAACACTCACCATTATCTAAAATCCTCTATTTTGCCTCGATCATGTCATCCTGGGGTACGTTGGGCTCCAGAGCTTTGATGTCAAGTGCAACCAAACATTAATCATTTTTTATCATACAGTAATCCCTTAATTCTTCATATCAGGTCTTTTGTATCCTTTATGTATGTCTCTTGTTGGGATACGATAGAGCATATTTAGAAGCTCCTTTCACAGCTGCAGCATAATATTTTTTTACGCTACAGTGGAGCTAAACAGGCCCTCATCCTGGTCCTATTTACGAAGTGGCACAATGCTAGCATTGTGCCACTTTGCAAACCCTTGTGCCACATTATACCTGCACCAGGTATAATGTATACGAGGGGAGCACTCCCCCACAGGGAGGCCCAAAAAAAGGGCGTTTGAAATTTACAAGATTTCACTATGCCATTCTAGCGTTATTTTTTAACGTCTGCCCAGGAAAGGCGTTAAAGTGACACCAGTGCTTTATGCTATCAGCCTCCCTAAGCCCTGCTGAACTAGCACCATCATGTTTGGTGCTAGTCCAGCAAAGCATCACAACAGAGTCAAATAGTCAAATACGTTGACGATGTTGTGTTAATGAGCTCCGTGGTGCGCTGTTTTGTAAATACAGCGCTACCATGTTGTAGTTAGGGGGTCCCAGGGAGAGGAAACGGACGCATTGGAGCTGATGTGCCAGTTTCCTGTAAATATGCCCCTAAAGGTCTCAAAAACCGATTGATATATTTGCTTAGCCGGTAATGGTAAAGAATTGAGGCCCGACACAGTAGATCCTATGGGATCTCAGTCATATTTTAGGCACCTTAGGAAGCCCATAGATTGCAGGAATGACAATGCTTATTATAAAGAAAATGTTATTTTACTTCCCAAATCATTCTCTCATTCTTGGCTTCCCATAGTATTCCATTAACTTTCTTTTTTAAATTCTCTCATGCATTAATGGCTGATTGTTATAATGTTCTTCTACAACTAAAAGTTTACTCATACGCATCTCATACGCAACACTGCACCTATGGCAATGATACTACCCCATTTATTTGATGGTTTCACAGTGATGTCTTTGCATTCACCATGGTTTTTAGGGTCAGTTTCTGTTTTGAAGACAGAGGATTATCACCATAAATTGTTTCTTCATCATATCTTCCATTCAGTTCTCTATTGCACTTTCAACCTTATCTGCTTCTTTCAATAACATTCCTTTATTGGGATTAGATGTGGAAACATGTTTTAAACCTGATCTGTTAGGATGGGGAGGGAACATATTCACTGCCCTGGAAACATATTTTCAGTTGGCATTTCTTAAAAAATCCCTTAAATCCCTTTCCAGTTCAAACTTGTTTACTGGTGTTCCCAGGTAAAACTTAAACCTGTCTCTAGGATTTACTTTTCTGCCTTTGGTAATTGCCTACTTGAGAGATTAATAATAGGGCCTTCATAATTGTTAGATGTTGATCCCAATTTTTCTGGCTTTGTGTTTGCATGTACTCTTAACTTAGTTGGCCCCCATTCTGATATCGATACTGACTCCTCCTCTTCTTCGATGTTTGTTTGCCTGTCTCCTTTGGTAGGTTTTTTAAAAAGGTTGGCAATTCCTGCTTGTAGTTAGTTTTCAACTATTCTGACCGAATTCTTCCAATTGTTGCAAGCTTTTTCCTTAATTATTCTTAGATTCTGATATAGTCTAAGATGTCTCAGTAAAGGTCACATAATTTCTGGACCTAAATCTTCTATAGCTGTGTTTTTTATTTGTGTCCAAATGTTTTCGTTAGTGTTCATTTCATAATAATCATCTTTCACGTATGGGTATACAAGCTCCATACTGTACCTGCTGATATCCTTTCTTAGTGTCAATGTTTTCTTGTCAGGAGATACCCCTTATATATCTCTATTTACCTTTGCCAGTTTCTTTTTTGTCTTTTGTAATTCTGTATTGTCCTTAAATTGTTTCTTTCTAACTCCTCTGTCTCTTGTTTCTTGATTATTGTTTTTTGTGCAGTCTTCATTTTTAGCAGCATCCAATCTCTGCTACACCAGTTAGCAGATAAATGACCTTGTTTGTTTAAATTTCTAGTTATTAATAAACAAACCAGGTTCATTAGGTTCAGCATAGCAGCGTATAAGCGCTGCTTTTAGGACGTGTTGTTATCTGTTTAGGCTTTTAGCTGCGCCCATCACTATCACTCCTTCATGGGCTTGCCCTTTAAAAATCCTTTGTTGTCATTAGTAAATGCTTTTGTTTGTCCTTCCCTCAGGGGATTTTGGTTACCGCTTTGGACATCGACCCTGTTACATGGCTAATTGCACTTCTACAGATACATTTGACTGTGAGCGAACTTCTTTTTCCTTTTGTGTGTTTCCTTCCCACTCATGGTGTCGTGCTTTGCATCGGCTCACTTATGTGAAACTGTATTACTTTTCATTTTCAATTTATGTTGCAAGAAAAGTCCAATTAGGAGTTTACAACACTAATAGCTCTAACTGGAGCAAATGCGAGACCCTTTGCATTGGAAATTCTTGTTTTTAGCTTGTAGACCCCTCAGAATTACATCTTTTTTGCAAAATGTGACCATAAAATGTCTATGCAATTTAGTTCTCCTTAATTTTTTCCTAAATTAGCCCAAATGCTCAGTGTTATACAGTGTCCCTGTTACTGTATTGCTACCACTAGAATTCCCATTTCACAATTATACTAAATTGGTTTTCTGTGAAGCCAAAGGTTTTATGTGTCTAATTTAAAGATAAACGCTATAAACGTTAGTAAACAAAGTCTTATACCGCTCCAGCTCACAAACTGTAGAGAATTAACTTAAAAAAGGATAGTAAACTCTTGCACAGTATGAGGTCAGGGTTTTTAAAATCAAACAAAAATGTATCCCCTTCATGACACCTTTATTATCAATTGTATAGGCCTATTATACTGTATTGATAATTAATAGGCCTTGTTTTGCCACTAAAATGTACATACAATATTTCATTTCTATTGAATCACACAAAAATCACATGCAGGTAAGAACAATTCATTTTTGATAAAGAAGTATGCTGGTTTCATATTAGATTCAGATAAGGACATTAAATGACAGAAACATTTCTCTGAAGCCTCGCCATCTGCCTGTATACTGAATTATACTGCAGACACCCACAGCTCAGATCTGGGTTTGTCAAATGTAGGGCGGGCTGCTAATGCATTATTAACTTCAAATTAAATTTGTAGCTGCTTACGAGACACAATGATTCCAAGGAGCTGGATGAGCAATGTGTTCATCTCAGTTAGTTAGTTAATACTATATTAATCAACCACCAGTGATCACAATTCTCTTCATTCTCAATTTGAGGCCGGGATGGTCTGTTAAGAGTTTTATACTTACAATATGTTGTTAGATGCTGTGTCTCCTTTTCATTAAATTGCACGGCCTTTATTATCAATTCAAAAAAGTATTACATTTCATAATATTAAACCCAAACGTTTAATTTGTCTGAGCTATTACATAGGTGAAAAAGCAAATGGTCATTGTTGCTTGTTCAGTGTATCCATTAATTTTCCATGTTAACACACCAGACAGAAGGACAGAAATTCCAGACTGGTCCTGCTGCAATATATTTGAAATCAGGGTGTTGTAGGAAGGTGGATTATTAGTAGGAGGAGGTATGCACCTTCAGCTAGTAATTATACCACAATCACTAATAAGGTCCAGTCGAGTTTCAATAAACTAATCCTTGCTCAACTCGCGGTAGCTTGGCAACGAGCAGTCAGCCTTAACTTAGAAGAAAGGTAATATCACCAAAAATTAAATAAGTAAAAGAGGCATCACAGTAAACATCTGCCACCAATTTACATAAATAGGAAATATTGTTAGCCTTTAAATGACATCAAATAACAAAAAAAACAATGTAGGGCACCCAAGGCATATATTTTTTTAAAGAATCAACTTTGGTATTGCGTCTAAAGGCATAAAGAGCCAACCGTGGCTAACTGGTTGCACTAGGCTGGGTAACATCTAAAAGGTCAAGCTAACCGTGATGGAGTGCGGGTCAGATACAATGCCAGATTAGTCTTGCTGAAGTTTTATCTTCTCAAGTTTTGTGACAAGAGTCCCACTTGCAGAAAAGAAGTTTGCAGAGAGAAAGGACAGCGTTGCTGGCAAAGGTCAGCAGGGCTCGAAAGGTTGGCTGGGCCTCGCAGATGGGTGAGTTGGAGCATCACGGTGCTGATCTATGCCAACGGCCGATGTTTGCTGGGTAAAGCGACAAATGTGAGGCAGCTCATGCAGATTGTTTGTGTGGGCAGCATGGTTCCTCTGCGAATGGGCCGGTTTGTGGTCAGAAAGAGCCACAAAGCTTGAATTAAAGAGATCAGAAACCAATTCAAAGTCCCATGACTTGAGAGGTGCATCTCATGGGTCTGGAATCCATTGCAATCCAGATGGTTCTTGGTTCACCTGCGGAGAGAATTGTCCTCAAGCGCTGACCAAGGATTCAGAAGCTCTGGATTGCCACTTGGGTGGTAGGACTCAATCTCCCACAATGCACATGTACAGTCCAGGATAAGTCCAGTTGCCAGTGGTCAGCTAGGGTGATCCTCTCCTTTAGCTTGCAGGTGACATCCAGCACTTTTCTACCCATTGCTGTTCAGGGAGTCCACTCCTTTTCCTTTAAGACAGACACAGTCCTTTCTTTGGTGGAGCCTTGAGAGTGCAGCAGGTGGAATTGGTCTGAGTGCAAACCTTTTGTGGTAAAGTCCAAGAGAATGAAAGGGCAGACGTTCTCTTGATGTTCCTGGCAATGTTCTAAGGGGCTCCTGCAGCTTTCCCATATATAGTCCCAAAGCTTGGCTGGAAAAAAGGGGGTACCCAACTCATGAGGTTCAAGTTGCCTCCCTCTGTTATGACCACTCCCTTTGAAGTGTGACATATTTTGCCCCAGAATGCCCAGCTCTCCAAAAAATCCAAATGAAGTAATTGTCTCCTTTCAGTGCAGGTCTGGCTATCTCA
The DNA here is from genome assembly GCF_031143425.1 of Pleurodeles waltl. NCBI lineage: Eukaryota > Metazoa > Chordata > Amphibia > Caudata > Salamandridae > Pleurodeles > Pleurodeles waltl. The sequence goes on from NC_090439.1 coordinate 399,787,374, forward strand.
CCTCACAGGAGAAGCTACATTTTCCCTACACTTCCCTTCCAGCCCCTCTCCTAATCTAATTAGGGTGGCTCCCATCTGGCAGGGGATCATAGAAGTGGGGTCTTGTCTGGGCCCTGTGACCTCTGCTGTTCTGTTTTTCAAGTCCATTTTATCTCCCTATCCCCTTTCTGTCCTGGCTTCTGCAGGAAACAGATCACCTCCCACCAAATGGCAGCATTGTTTCAGCCCCAGGCCTCTTCACACCTACTTAGGGAGCAGCTTGGCTCAAGCTCTAAAAGGGCTGACAAATCAAAACAGGCTACTAGAGGGCTGTTTCAGGTAACCTCAGAATAGTTATAACAAATCCAACATTGGTAGGTTGTTGGATTTATTGTAAATTGTCAATCATGTTGCTAGCTAACACCATTCAAAAGTTAGACTTTAATAAAGTTTAGTAAAGCCTTCCCATGTTAGCCTATGGAGATAGTAGCACTACAATGGGGAACAGCAACTCTGGCTGTCTTTCCCCATCAGGGCATATATAACATTTTATATTGTCCCTGCTTCTTATAGCAAGGCACCCTACCTTTGTTGCACCTCAGACAGACTTTAGAGATGATGTATATATAATAAAAATGTAGCTTTAGACTTTGGAAGTACTTTTAATTGTAAACTCAAATTTGAACATAGTTTTATTTTAAAACCAGCCTGTTAGACAGGTCTGACTTTAAAATGGCACTAGACACCTCAGCAATAAACACTTAAGGGCATTAAGTCCACTGGGGTATCAAACCCTCCCTGCCCTATTACATACTAGGTACTATTGGAAATGGACTTTCTGCAGGGTCATCCCAAACATTTTGCCTTCCTCCTCTGCTTTTTCTGACCTCATTTTTGCTGGCTTTAGGACTCTGCACACTTTACCACTGCTAATCAGTGCTAAAGTGGATATACTCTCTCCCTAAAACATGGTGGCATTGGCTCATACCCAATTGGCATATTTAATTTACTTGGGAGTCCCTAGCAATGTGCACTACATGTGACCAGGGCCTGTAAATTAAATACTACTAGTGGGCCTGGAGCCCTGGTTGTGCCACCCACATAAGTAGCCCCTAACCATGTCTCAGGCCTGCAAGTGCAAGGCCTGTGTGTGCAGTTTCACTGCCACTTTGACTTGGCATTTAAAAGTAATTGCCAAGCCTTAAACTCCCCTTTTTCTACATATAAGTAACCCCTAAGGTAGGCCCTAAGTAGCCCATAGGGCAGGGTGCTATGTAGGTAAAAGGCAGGACATGAACATGTGTGTTCTATATGTCCTGGTAGTGTAAAACCCCTAAATTTGTTTTACACTGCTGTGAAGCCTGCTCCTTTCATAGTATAGCAGTAGGGCTACCCTCATATACTGTTTGAGTGGTAGATTCTGATCTGAAAGGAGTATCCAGGTCATATTTAGTATGGCCAGAATGGTAATAGAAAATCCTGCTTAATGGTGAATTTGGATTTAACATTACTATTCTAGAAATGCTACTTTTAGAAAGTGAGCATTTCTCTGCACTTAAATCCTTCTGTGCCTTACAATCCACATCTGGCTAGGTTAATTGACAGCTCCCTTGTGCATTTCACCCAGACAACTCCAAACAGGATGCTCAGTCACACCTGCACACATCTGCATACTGAATGGGTCTTCCTGGCTAGGAGGGTGGAGGGCCTGACACTAACTTATATTCTGCGAATTCGCCCCAAGAACGATGGGGTCAATACATAGTCCCCCTTTTTACAGGAACTTTACAGTCTGCCTACCAGGCTGTAAATCCTGGAGGCACATCTCCCTATGTTGAGATAAAGAAGGCTATTTTAGAGCAAGTGGGTTATGATTCAGAATATTATAAAATAAAGTTCTGCAAAACGAAGTGGATTCCCATGGAAAACCCTGGGGCTCTTTATTATAGAGTGCAGGATCTAGGATTAAAATGGCTAGGGCCAATTGGGACAAATAGAGAAGACATTATACAAGTTGTATTGTTAGAACAATACTTAGAGGCCCTTCCATTACAAACAAGTAATTGGATAAAACAACATCCCAACGTCAATACCGCCACAGGCATAGATTTAGCCTTTGCATTTCATAGAGCTCCTGAATTTAGGGTCAGTCATCAAAAGAGACTATCTCTTGGGGGAGAAACCTCTTGCAAACCACAGGTAATGAGAGAGACTGAAGAAGGCTCCAATATGCATATCCCAGATAGAGAACCCAACCAGGCACCTCAATGTTATAGCAGTGCAGAATGGGGCCATATCGCTCATAATTGTCCCCACAAAATGTCCAAGCCCGAACCAATGGAAATAGGCGTTACTTGAGGAAGGGTGTTATGTACAGCCCGAGGAATAACCCAATATATGAAAGAAATGTTAGTCAATCAGAAAAACACTAGCGTTCTAGTTGACTCTGGTTGTAGTCAATCGGTAGTCAAAGCAGATTTAGTAACCCCCAAACAAATAAAAACAGATACATTTGTTTCAATCTGTTGTATTCATAGAAACATGAGACAATATCCCTTAGCTGAAATTCAAGTAGAATAGAGAGGAAAAGAAGAATCCCTCGTAGTAGGAGTAATACCACACAACGTGGAAGAGGTTATCATAGGAACAGACTACAATGCTTTTCCTGATTTGTTAAATAATGTAACACATAAAGAGATGTTGGATCCATGGTTATCAGAAGCCCCCTTCAGTCAGACACTCATTAGTCTGGGTAACAAAAAGGTGAAATTAAGCAGATCTGAAAAAAAGGAGCAAAAGAGAATACACCGTTTAACCACTACTTCTCCTTCTGTACCTTCACCCCGACAAGGAAACCTGTCCTGGCTACAATACCGACCTTCCGGGCTAGTCAAAGGGACGATCTCACTTTACAACATGCGTGGGCCTTTGCACTTACAGAGAAAACTGGACAGGTAGGTCCACATTTTATCACTCAAAACGGGTTACTTTACAGGGTGACACAACATAATGATCTGGAGAAGAAACAATTAGTGGTACCCAATCATTATCATAATCTGGTATTATATTTAGCCCATAGTCAAGTAGGGGGTGGGCATTATGGAAGTGAAAAAATGGAAGAATATCTTCTCAGGCGATTTTATTGGCCTGGAGTTTTTTCAGATATCCAAAAATGTTGTGCCCACTGTCTGAAATGTCAACTAGTTAACCCTGGGACAGTCAAGAAAGCTCCCTTATACCCTTTGCCAATTATTGATATTCCTTTTTCTCGAGTGGGTATGGACCTGGTAGGACCCTTAACACCTTTATCCAGGGAAAATATGTACATTCTTGTACTAGTAGATTATGCAACTAGGTATCCTGAGGCGATCCCTCTTTCCAGCATGACAACCAAGAACGTGGCACATGCGTTGATTGGGTTTTTCTCCCGAGTTGGGTTTCCCAGAGAATTACTAACAGATCAGCACACCCTATTTATGTCTCAGCTAATGGCCCAAATATGTCAACTATTGGGTGTGAAACATCTTTGCACATCCGTATATCACCCACAAACAGATGGTTTAGTGGAAAGATACAACCAAACCATCAAAACAATTTTTTTTTAAATCCATATCCGACTCTGGACGTGACTAGGATAAAAAACTACCATTGGTATTATATGCCATAAGAACTCATGTACAGGCCTCAACTGGACTGGACCACCCCGAACCTTATTAGATATGGCTGCTGAGAGTTGGGAGGAGAAAGAGACAGAAGATAAAGGTCCATGTGAGATATTAGAACAGCTTAATCCTGCTGCATATATACTAAAAATTTCTGAATCGCCTACAAAAACACAGATCTATCACATCAACTTATTGAAGAAATGGGAAGAAACTGATATCTCCTCCCCACGTCTGGACACCGGGTATTTCATAAATAAGGTGAAACCCCTAGACATTGATTTATGTCCCCAACCGGATAACTCTGGAAAATGGCTTTCTCATATAAACCCTCACATATCCTCTGAACAACAAGAACAATTATTAAAGATCCTATAGCAGAATAAAGAGCTATTTTACCTAAAACCTGGTAAGACCTCTTTGATATATCATAAGATCAATACAAAAGAGGGGAAGGTAGTACGTCTTAGGCCATATCGTATTCCAGAAGCCGGTAGGAAATTGGTAGAACAAGAGGTACAAACTATGTTACAAATGGGTATCATTGAACCCTCCACCAGTCCCTGGAGTTCACTAGTGGTATTAGTTCCCAAACCTAATGGAACCATCTGCTTTTGCATTGATTTTAGACAATTAAATAACATATCAGACTTTGATACATATCCAATACCGAGAGTAGATGAGTTAATTGAACACTTGGTGAAAGCACGGTACATGTCCACTTTAGACTTAACAAAAGGATACTGGCAAATACCCTTAAATCCCAAAGATAAAGAGAAGACGGCCTTTTCTACATCATCAGCGTTGTACCCCTTCCTAGTTCTCCCATTCGGTTTACATGGGGCTCCAGCTACATTCCAATGCCTAATGGACAAATTATTGCGTTTACATACAGGTTATGCATCTGCCTATTTTGATGACATAGTCATATATAGTGAGACCTGGAAAGAACATCTACATCATTTATCAGGGTTTTTCATACCTTGATAGGAGCAGGTTTAACCGCTAATCCAGAAAAATGTAATCTTGCCAAAGAGTCCATCTCATATCTTGGATATATCATTGAAAAGGGACATATTCAACCACAACTGAGTCTATCCTCAAAGTTCCTCCCCCACAAATAAAAAAAGAAATACGGTCATTTTTAGGATTGATCAGGTACTATTGTAGATTTATTCCTAATTATTCTACCATGGCAACACCTAGGACTAACCTCCTAAAAAAGGATCAACCCACTAAGCTTAAAGGACTCACGTCCACCCAGTTGAAGAGTTATGAGTGCTTGAAAAGGAGCTTAATCACCAAGCCAGTATTGCGCTGCCCTGATTTTGCCAAACCTTTTTATTTACAAATGGATTCATCGATTGTAGGCATCCCAGAAGGATGACGATGAGATAAATCACCCTATTGTCTATATAAGTAGAAAACTGTTACCTCGAGAAACTCATTATCCTGTAATTGAAAAAGAATGTTTAGCTATAAAATGGGCTATTGAGTCCCTACAATATTACTTGCTTGGACATCCATTTGTCCTAATTACCGATCATGCTCCTCTAACCTGGCTGGCTAAGACTAAAGATACAAACTCAAGAATTTTGCGATGGTTCATGGAACTGCAACCTTTTATGTTTCAGGTACAACATAGCCCAGGAAAACATTTGGTCACTGTGGATTATTTATCTAGGAATCCCTTGGAGTCAGGACTCGATCAGCCCTCTTCCAGGGGAAGCCAATGTAACAGGATGGCTGTTACAGCCTGCCCCACTACTCGAGTGGGGCCGATAAACGAGTGCCCTGGGGGCACTTCGACAAACAACTCGATTTTCTTGGGACGCGCAAACCCGGAAGAAGAGAGTTGCGCGGCGATGCCAGAGGAGGAGAAAAAGGCAGAGGAGGAACAGAAGAGGCGCACGGCATTCGGAAACGAGGAAGACGCCAGAAGAGAAACCGAGATAGCAAACAACAGGAAGACAGAAGAAAGCAACGCAGTGTTGGCAGAGACGGAGAGGACTCGGGAATTAGATTTCCCCGCCGAAGCCGACTCAACACAGAAGGACGTCAACACCACCCGCCACGTCCCAGGAGGGACGTGGCTATTACAGGTACGGACGTATTTGCCAAACCTGTACACATATTTAACAGGCATGAAGGAAGGGGAGGGAGAAACATCACAGAAATAAAGGAAAGAACGGGGAGGAAGGAGTGGGAAAATATACAATAAAGCTTTCTGATCCTCTAAACACTATAAGCACTTGAGCACTTAAAAGCGAAATTATACATACACCTATAGGCACAAACCCACCCCCCCAATCAGGTATAATTAAATTATCTCACAAGAGAATTTCCTTTTCCATACCCCCAGGAGCAATATACCTAAAATGGGAGATACCTACAAGACAAGAAGAAACTTAAGAACCCTAAACAACCTAAGAAGATAAATACAGAAAGAAGCTTACAAGAAAAGAAGAACAAACAGAAAAATAATGAGAGAGAAGAAAAGAGAGCGACAATAAGAGAGAAAGCACAAAAAGAATATCGAAACAATCAAACAATCTATAGGCAAGTAGAAGGGAAATATTCATATATCCATTAAAGAATCGTATGATCTCTGTTTTTTTTTAAATAAAATCACGTGACAAACGAAAACCCTAGACGTACACCCATGACACCTCCATTACCATACACCCTGAGAGGTCCTTCTTCTACTATCAACACTGTTTTCCCCAACCCCTACATTCACTGCCCTCCATTATTTCACCTTCATTAAAATCCTCTGCTTACTCCCAGGACAAACAAGTGGGATCCAAGGGTCACAAGGCTTCTGGTCAAGTTACAGGGATACAATGAGCTCCAAGAGGCCTTTTCTGCAGCTGCCCAGCTGATAAGGGTAACCTGAACATGGCCTGGACTCTACCTGTTTCCCACTGAGTCTCTATGTTCTTCTTCTAAGGCCATGGGGAGCTTTAGTATTGTACTTCTGTGGTATGACCTCTTTCAATTCCAAGACAGAGGAAGAGTAGATACTAATGTAGCGAAGAATATAAATGCTTTCACCATACCAAGGAAAACTTGTCTAGCAGCATGCATGAAAAAACAATCCCCAATCAACACAGTTGATGTCTAAAATCGGAAAATTGGCTTTTTCTTAATAGCATTGTTCTAGATTATCTGAAATATGTAAGTATCACCCTTTCACACCCACCAAAAACAACTAACAGCAAACCACCAAGTGCTTTTCAATTACTGAACAAATTCAAAATTTCCCAGACATAGGGCCAGATGTACGAATGCCTTTTTCATTTCTTAATGGGCCAAATCAAAATTTTTGGCAGTTAAGCAAAACAGACTTTTCCCATGTACAAGGACCTTTAGGGAATTGACAAATGTGATTTCTACCCTTTGGAAATCGCATTTGGGGATTCACAACATAGCACATTGCAAAGAGGAAATTCCTATTTGCGATTTCTTGGCACATGTACAAATCATTTCCTAAATGCAAAATGTGCATTTAGGAAATGCAATTATCATCCATTTCAAGTCAATTGTAACTATGTGCAGTCTAAAAGAAGCACCTCTAGATACTTTTTTTAAAGTGCAATAGAGCACACACAAGTCCCTTGGGCATATGTGTGCTCTACATATGCACCACTGTTTTTTGGGGTGAACCAAGGGGAGTAGGAGGGCCATATGCCCACAGCTATCCTTGGTTTTGCATTTCCAAAATAGGAAATTGCAATTTGGAAAATGCAAAACCAGCCCATTGCGATTTCCTAATAGTGATTTCTACTTTGTAGGAATCACTATTAGGAAATTGGTATCTTTGTACATAGCATTTTGCATTTCTATGAAGTCGCAATTTAGGAAATGTAAAATTGCATTTTAGTACATGTGGCCCATATTGAGGAGAACTTCCTCCTGAATGTTCCAATGTTCAATTTTGGACTGTGTCAAGGAACAGAATCACTTGTGGCAGACATCAGAAAAGATCTTCTCGTAAACATCGATGAAAGTAGCTTTGATTCTTCTGAAACTCTTGGCAGCCTGTGATACAGTGAACCACAACATTCTGGTACACAATTTGAAGGACTGGGCAGGACTATTCAGTCTGGTTCTCAATAGGTTTGATCAATCTTCCATAATTGGAGCTTCATGATTTGTACAGCTTCTCCTGCGTCCTCCTCCTGCAGAGTACAGTGTGGAGTACCACAGACCCTATGCCTCTTCTTTCCAATCTCTGTAGGTTCAACCTTGAAACTTGTACTTGTTCTTTAACATGTACCCTTCCAAATAGATGCTAATGTATGCCGATTCATATCTGTCAGCAGAATAGCACTGAGGAGCATGTGAGCATCGCAAATTGACAAAAGACATTTTCAACCACACAATGAGAGAGTTTCTTATGTCTGAAGGGAGCAAAGATTGAAGCCTTAACCGAAATAAGGGTTGAGATTAAATCACCACCTTCCAAAGGCCTATTGGTTTGTGCTGTTCACTAACACCCACACAATAGACCAGAAATGTGTGATTCATTTTCATTAGAACCTGAAAGTAAATTCTCAAATCAATGCAGCACCTAAGGAAAAAACTTACAACTATCTCACCTGTGGACAGCATCCATATTCTCACAAACAAATCACCAAATTTCATTACTTTGCCCTTGGTTTCAAGATGAAGGCAATTACCTTCAATATTGGAAACTCAAGAAAATCAAGAACATCTATACTTGATGATGAAGGCATCTTTGACTACTACGATGTTTACCTAGAGAAACGACTTAAGAATACCTGATTTAGGATCTTTCCTTTACATTCGGTTTGACTATAACCCCCTTAATACATTTTACAGCACCCTGAAGTAACCAAGATGATGAGTAAGTGTATATAAAACTCTATTACGTAATTTTAGTGAATTGAATAAATAAATACAGAATTTGACACTCATATACCTATTGACTTTTTTTTTATCTCTGACAGGGGTTTCCTAATAGCACATGTAACATAAAGTGATCATTTTCCCACAGAAGATTTGCTTTATAAATGCAAATGAGCAGACAAGTAGATCTAATGTACCCATATATAATGGGATAATGGTTGCATTATCATAGCCTTTTTATAGACACTTCAAATGCTCTGTCAGATGTGAAACTAGAGTGGCAGATACAATATGAAATACTCAGTAAATATGTGGGACAGAGACATCATCTGGTAATTAATTTACAACAGAATCTCAGGACCTATATTGTTGTCCTCAGAGGATCCTAGGTGAAGAAAATTCGATACGAGACAGAATTGTTTTCTACATAAAGAAAAAGTGACTTTTGCTATTTCAGTTTATTAAACAGAACTATGAGAGGAAACTGTAGGAGACCTGCAAGTCAATGCAAATGAACTACAAAGCTCCAGTAAATCTTAGCAAATTCTTATCCATAAAAAGTGTTCTAGTAAGAAACGTATGCAACATTATAGTGATCGTCCTAAATACTTTATCTTTGTCAAAACCTTAAAACTAGCAAATATATAATAAACATTGTATCATCTTTTTTTCTATGTAGTGCAACAATTCCATCAAAATTTTAAAATCAAAGAAGCTTATGTAAGTGTACAAGTTTAAAATTATACATAAAAGCCTTACAAATAATATAATATGATAAAGTATAATGATATTTCAGAAGATAAAAATTGTACTAAAAAATGTATCCTGCTTTGTAATAGAATTAGGTGAAACGGAGTGCAGGAGTACTGGAAGATTAGCGCCAGAGGTATCTGTAGTATTGTACCCACAAAGTCAGAACAATAAAAGTGCAATGTTCTTTATTGGCAGATACTATTACTGTCTGGTTGGCAGTCAGGTTACCCCCTGTCCAAGCAAGGACCCTCACTCTAGTCAGAGTAAAAGAGAATTACCCTCAGCTAACCCCTCCTTGCCACCTTCATAGCTTGGCACGAGCAGGAAGTCTTAACTTCAGAGTGCTAGGTGTAAAGTATTTCTACCAACACACACATTAACTTAATGAAAACACTTTAAATATCACAACAGAGGTTTAGAAAAATAAAAAATATTTATCTAAACAAAACAAAACCAAAACGACAAAAATCCACAATACACAAGTCAAGTTATCAATAAAAATGCAAAAAGAGTCTTCATGTAATTTTAAACACAAGGCTAACACTGTTAGCATGAAAATGTGCCATGGGCGCGTCAAAAATAATCGTGCACGGGTGACTGTGCGTCAACAAGGGCTTGTGATGCATCAATATTACTCACGAGCGAAACCTTGAGTCATTTCTCCTTCGGTCAGGTTGGCGGGCATCGTTTCTTCTCTCCGCAGGAGATGATGCGTCAATCCGGTCAGCACTCTCGAGTCTGAGCAGGCCTTTCCTCGTTTTTATACACCTAGTCGTGTTTGAGTCAGAAATTCAGCCACACAATGATCCGAAAACCTGATCCGAAAACCACGCAACACGGGTTGCGATCTCACCAGCCTCTGTCAGTGATGCTGTGCATCGTTTCTCCAGCCGCAGGCGTCGATCTTCCCGTTGCGTTGCAGGTGAGTGTCGATTTTCAGCTGCGAAGCCGGCAGCGCGTCGATTTATCAGCCGCAGATCAGAGTTGTGTCGATTTTTTCCCCGCATGGCGGTCGGTGCGTGGATTTATCACTCTTGTTCTGCCAGCTTCTCCTTTCAGGGTCCCAGGAATTGGATGGGCACCACTTGGCAGGTTAGGAGTCTCAGCAGAGGCTCCAGGTGCTGGCAGAGAGAAGTCTTTGCTGTCCCTGAGACTTCAAACAACACGAGGCAAGCTCTAAATCAAGGCCTTGGAGAGTTCTTCACAAGAAAGTCCAGTCTTTGTCCTCTAGCACAGGCAGAAGCAGCAACTGCAGGATAGCTCCACAAAGCACAGTCACAGGCAGAGCAGCTCTTCTGTCTCAGCTCTTCAGCTCTTCTCCAGGCAGAGGTTCATCTTAGTTCCCAGAAGTGTTCTAAAGTCTGTGGTTTTGGGTGCCTTTCTTATACCCATTTTGCCTAATGAAGTAAACCTACTTCAAAGGAAAGTCACACTTGTGTGTGAAATCCTGCCTTGCCCAGGTCAGGCCCCAGACACACACCAGGGGGTTGGAGACTGCATTGTGTGAGGGCAGGCACAGCCCTTTCAGGTGTGAGTTACCACTCCTCCCCTGCCTCCTAGCACAGATGGCTCATCAAGATATGCAGGCTACACCCCAGCTCCCTTTGTGTCACTGTCTAATGAGAGGTGCAACAAGCCCAACTGTCAAACTGACCCAGACAGGAAATCCACAAACAGGCAGAGTCACAGAAATGGTTTAGGCAAGAAAATGCTTTCTTTCTAAAAGTGCCACTTTCAAACACACAATCTTAAAATCAACTTTACTAAAAGATGTATGTTTAAATTGTAACCTCAGAGACCCCAAACTCCACATGTCTATCTGCTCCCAAAGGGAATCTACACTTTAATCATATTTAAAGGTAGCCCCCATGTTAACCTATGAGAGGGACAGGCCTTGCAACAGTGAAAAACAAATTTAGCAGTATTTCACTGTCAAAATATATACAACACAGTACTATATGTCCTACCTTAACCATACACTGCACCCTGTCCTTGGGGCTACCTAGGGCCTACCCTAGGGGTGCCTTACATGAAAGAAAAGGGAAGGTTTAGGCCTGGCAAGTGGGTACACTTGCCAAGTCGAATCTACAGTTTAAAACTGCAAACACAGGCACTCCAGTGGCAGGTCTGAGCCATGTTCACAGAGCTACTAATATGGGTGGCACAACCAGTGCTGTAGGCCCACTAGTAGCATTTGATTTACAAGCCCTGGGCACCTCTAGTGCACTGTACTAGGGTCTTACTAGTAAATCAAATATGCCAATCATGGATGAACCAATTACATACTCATTTTATATAGGAGCACTTGCACTTTAGCACTGGTTAGCAGTGGTAAAGTGCCCAGAGTAACAAAAACAGCAAAGTCATAGCCCAGCACACATCAGAAACCTGGGAAACAGAGGCAAAACGTTAAGGGAGACCACGCCAAGGATGAAAAGTCTAACATGTGTCCCCCCCGGCTGAAAGTGGGGAGCAACTACCCAACCTCATGGGAGTTCTCATCAATAAGGCGGAAGAATCTGGACAGACTATCAGCATTGGCGTGTTCTGTACCAGGGCGGTGTTCCACTGTAAAGTCCAACCCCTGTGGGGAAATGGACCACCTCAACAGTTTTGAATTCTCACCCCTCATCTGCATTAACCATCTGAGGGGCCTGTGGTTGGTCTGAACTCGGAAGTGAGTCCCAAACAAGTAGGGTCTTAGCTTCTTCAGCGCCCAGACCACAGCAAACGCTTCACGTTCTATGGCACTCCACCTATGTTCCCTGGGAAGTAACCTTCTGCTAATGAAGACTACGGGTTGATCTAGGCCCTCTTCAATAAGATGTGAGAGTACTGCTCCAATACCATGCTCTGAAGCATCTGTTTGCACAACAAACTCCTTGGAGTAGTCAGGTGCCTTCAGCACAGGTGCTGTGCACATGGCAGCCTTCAGGGCATCAAAAGCGTTCTGGCAAGCCTCTCTCCAGATCATTTCCTGGGTTGCTTCTTAGAAGTTAACTCAGTTAAGGGGGTAACAATTGTACCATATCCTTTAACAAACCTCCTGTAATATCCTGTGGGGCCTAAAAAGGCTCTCACTTCAGTCTGTGTCTTGGGGGTCTCCCAAGTCAGAATCGTGTCAATCTTAGGCTGAAGGGGTGCCACCTGGCTACTCCCCACCCGGTGTCCTAAGTACACCACAGAACCCTGCCCTATTTGGCACTTGCTGACATTAATAGTGAGGCCTGCCTTCTGCAGGGCCTCTGACACACTCCAGAGGTGTTGCAGGTGTTCCTCCCATGTGGAACTAAACACAGCAATGTCATCCAGGTAGGTGGCACTGAACTCATCCAGCCCAGCCAACACCTGGTTGACCAACCTCTGAAAGGTGGCAGGGGCATTCTTCATCTCAAATGGCATCACTTTAAATTGAAAGTGACCATCTTCTGTAGAGAATGCTGACCTCTCCTCAGCCCCAACCAGTCAATGAGCTCATCAGCTCGGGGGATGGGGTGTGCGTCAGCCTTGCTGATCACATAGAGTCCCCGGTAGTCCACACAGAACCTGAGTTCCGGAGTGGCACCAGGTGCAGCAGCCTTTGGGACCAATACCACTGGGCCAGCCCAAGGACTGCTGAAGTGCTCAATAGCCCCTAGGGTAAGCATTTTGCATACATCATCCTTAATGCATGCCCTGACCCTGTCAGTCACCCTGTAAACCTTCTGTTTAATAGGTGTACTGTCTCCAGTGTCCACATCATGTGTGCACAAGTGTTTGGCTCCTGGTATCAGGGAAAACAGTGAGGAAAACTGTCCCAAAACGTGGCGACAGTCACCTTGCTGCTCCTCAGTCAGGGGGGTGGAGGATCATTCCCTCCACTGACTCATCTTTTTCTCCTGCAGACAGGAGGTCAGGAAGAGGCTCACTCTCCTTTTCTACCCCACCATCTGTCGCAAGGAGCATGGACAGTTCAGTCCGCTCAAAGTGAGGTTTGAGGCGGTTGACATGCAGGACCCTTAAAGGGTTCCTTGGAGACCGCAAGTCCACCAGATAAGTGACTTCACTCTTGTGCTCCACCACCTCAAATGGCCCAGTCCACTAATCCTGGAGCACCCTAGGCTCCACTGGTGCCATCACCCACACTTTTTGTCCAGGTTGAAACTAGACCAGAGTGGCATTCTGGTCACACCAGCGTTTCATGTCCTCCTGGCTTGCTTCCGGGTTCTCCTGAGCGAGACTCCTGAAGCGGGAAGTCTGGTTTCTCAGAGCCAGCATGTAACTGAATAAATCCTGGGGGGGGGTTTACTAGGAGCTTTCTCCAAAGCTTCCTTAACCAGACTCAAAGGTCCCCTCACAGGGTGGCCATAAATCAGGCTCAAAGGGGCTAAACCCAAGTCCCTTTTGAGGCACCTCCCTGTAGGCGAACAAAAGGCATGGCAAGAGTGTAGGAAGTTGGCTCTGTATATACTATTTCAAAGTAAGAAATAGTGTGCACAGAGTCCAAGGGTTCCCCTTAGAAGTAAGATAGTAGGAAAAGCAGATAATTCTAATGCTCTATTTTGTGGCAGTGTGGTCAAGCAGTAGGCTTATCAGGGGGTAGAGTTAAGCATGTGTTGTACACACACAGGCAATAAATGAGGAACACACACTCAAAGACTTACTCCAGGCCAATAGGTTTTTATATTGAAAAATATATTTTCTTAGTTTATTTTAAGAACCACAGGTTCCAGATCTACAGTAAACACTTTAAATGTAAGGTACATCACTAAGATACTTTAGGAACTTTGAATGGAAACAATATCATGTACAATCTTTGTAAAAATGGCAATAAGTTATTTTCAAAGTGGATACAGTGCAAAAATCAACAGTTCCTGGGAGAGGTAAGTAAAAGTTAGATTAGGAGGTAAGTAAAACACTTACAAGTCTCAGTCCTGGGGCATAGGCAGCCCACCGTTGGGGGTTCAAGGCAACCCCAAAGTTACCACCCCAGCAGCTCAGGGCCGGTCAGGTGCAGAGGTCAAAGAGGTGCCCAAAACACATAGGCTCCTATGGAAAACAGAGGTGTTCCAGTCCCAGTCTGCCAGCAGGTAAGTACCTGCGTCCTAGGGGGGCAGACCAGGAGGGTTTTGTAGAGCAGTGGGGGGGACACAAGTAGGCACACAAAACACACACTCAGCGGCAGAGGGGTGGCCGGGTGCAGTGTGTAAAGTAGGCGTTGGGTTTTGTATAGGTTTCAATGGAGGGACCCGGGGGTCACTCTATCGGTGCAGGCAGGCACAGGGAGGGCTTCTTGGGACAGCCACCACTTGGGCAAGGCAGAAGGTCACCTGGGGGTCACTCCTGCGTCGATGTTTGGTTCCTTCAGGTCCTGGGGGCTGCGGGTGCAGTATTGGTTCCAGGCGTTGGGTCCCTTGTTACAGGCAGTCGCGGTCGGGGGAGCCTCTGGATTCTCTCTGCAGGCGTTGCTGTCGGGGCTCAGTGGGGTCGTCTCTGGTTACTCACGGACTCACAGTCGCCGGGGAGTCCTCCCTGAGGTGTTGGTTTTCTGCAGGTCGAGCTGGGGCCGTCGGGTGCAGAGTGTAGAGTCTCACGCTTCCAGCGGGAAACGTGAAGTCCTTGGGAGTTGCTTCTTTGTTGCAAAGAAGTAGCTGGTTTTGAACAGGGCCGCTGTTCACTGGAGTTTCTTGGTCCTGTAGTCCAGGACAGTCATCTGAGGCTTCAGAAGTCGCTGGTCCCTGTCGGATGCGTCGCTGGAGCAGGTTTTCAAAGTTGGAGACAGGCCGGTAGGGCTGGGGCAAAATCAGTTGTCTTCTTCCTCCTTCTCTGCAGGCTTGTAGGTCAGCCGTCCTTCTTCTTTCTTCAGATTGCAGGAATCTGATTTCCTGGGATCTGGGGAGCCCCTAAATACTGAATTTAGGGGTGTGTTTAGGTCTGGGAGGGCAGTAGCCAATGGCTACTGTCCGTGAGGGTGGCTACACCCTCTTTGTGCCTCCTATCTGTGGGGAGGGGAGCACATCCCTAATCCTATTGGGGGAATCCTCCAAACTCAAGATGGAGGATTTCTCAAGGCAGGGGTCACCCCAGCTCAGGACACCTTGGGGGCTGTCCTGACTGGTAGGTGACTCCTCCTTGTTTTTCTCATTATCTCCTCCAGCCTTGCCGCCAAAAGTGGGGGCAGTGGCCGGAGGGGCAGGCATCTCCACTAGCTGGTATGCCCTGGGGCGCTGTAACAAAAGGGGTGAGCCTTTGAGGCTCACCTCCAGGTGTTTCAGTTCCTGCAGGGGGAGTCGAGAATCACCTCCACCCAGTACAGGCTTTGTTCCTGGCCACAGAGTGACAAAGGCACTCTCCCCATGTGGCCCGCAACATGTCTGGTGTGTGGCAGGCTGGCAGGAACTGGTCAGCCTACACTAGAGGTCAGGTAGGTAGTCAGGGGGCATCTCTAAGATGCCCTCTGGGTGTATTTTACAATACATTGCACACTGGCATCAGTGTGAATTTATTGTGCTGAGAAGCTTGATACCAAACTTCCCAGTTTTCAGTGTAGCCATTATGGAACTGTGGAGTTCATGTTTGACAAACTCCCAGACCATATACTCTTATGGCTACCCTGCACTTACAATGTCTAAGGTTTTGCTTAGACACTGTAGGGGCATAGTGCTCATCTACATATGCCCTCACCTTTGGTATAGTGCACCCTGCCTTAGGGCTGTGAGGCCTGCTAGAGGGGTGACTTACCTATGCCATAGGCAGTGTGGGGTTGTCATGGCACTCTGAGGGGAGTGCCATGTCGACTTAGTCATTTTCACCCCAGCAGCACACACAAGCTGTGAAGCAGTGTGCATGTGCTGAGTCAGGGGTCCCCAGGGTGGCATAAGACATGCTGCAGCCCTTACAGACCTTCCCTGGCATCAGGGCCCTTGGTACCAGGGGTACCAGTTACAAGGGCCTTACCTGGGTGCCAGGGTTGTGCCAATTGTGGAGACAAAGGTACAGTTTAGGGAAAGAACACTGGTGCTGGGGCATGGTTAGCAGGGTCCCAGCACACTTTCAAATCATAACTTAGCATAAACAAAGGCAAAAAGTTAGGGGGTAACCATGCCAAGGAGGCATTTCTTCACACAGAGGACGTACCACTTCCGCCTTAAGGGCTCTGACAGGCCCATGATCATGCCTTTCAAGGTGCGGCTAAATCTGTCAACCAGACCATTACTTTGGGGGTGGTAATGGGTGGTGAACTTGTAGGTTACCCCACACTCCTTCCACAGAGACTTCATATACGTGGATATGAAGTTGGTACCCCTATCAGATACCACTTCCTTGGGGAACCCCATGCGGGTAAAAACCCCCATCAAAGCACGACCCACCACAGGGGAAGTTATTGATCTTAACGAATGGCTTCTGGGTAACGGGTGGCATGGTCCACCAAGACCAGGATAAACCTGTTGCCCATGGCTGTCTTGGGATCCAGAGGCCCCAAAATGTCAATGCCTACCCTCTCAAAGGGAGTACTGACAACAGGCAAAGGCTGGAGGGGAGCTTTACATTTCCTCCCACTCTTGCCACTTGCCTGACAAGTCTGACAAGACCCGCAATGTGCATCTGAGTGCCTGCACATTAGGGGCCAGTAAAAGTGGGTGACAAGCCTCTCAAAAGGTCTTGTCCTGCCCCAAATGTCCAGCTAAAGGCACATCATGAGCCAACCCCAGTAGGAAGGCCCTGAAGCACTGGGGTGCCACCAGCACACGGGCTGACCCAGGCTCAGGAACCTTAGGCTCGCTATACAGGAGGTCATCCTCCCAATAAATCAAATGTGATCCTGACTCCATGCCAGCTGCCTGGTCTGCAGCCTGCTGCCGCAAACCCTCCAAAGTAGGGCATGTCTTCTGTGCTGCACAGAATGCTTCCCTGGTGGGCCCCTCTTCCTGCTGCCACTGCGACAACTCAGGGACCTCCCCCAAGTTCAGCCACCTATTCCCCTGTAGGCTCCGGGGCGTCACCCTCAGGCTCCACCTCCTCCCGGACCATGGGAACTTCTGGGGCCGGTTTCCCACGCCCCCTGCCCTTCCTCTTCTTGGCGGTCCCCTGGGCCACTGTTTCAGGCTCCAGGGGCTCTTGATTACCCTGATGGGCTGCCACTGACCGGGTAGATATGCATACCCACCCAGGCAGACCCAACATCTCCAAGTGGAACCTGTGTTCCACCTCCTTCCAAGGGGAATCCTCCAGGTCATTGCCTAGCAAACAATCAACAGGCATGATTGGGCTCACAGCTACCTTCAAGGAACCTGAGACCTCCCCCCATTCAAAAGGAACCTGCGCCACTCTGCACAGGCGCTCTGAGTTGTCCACTACAACTACTTGGTGAAGTACCCGGGGATCAATCTGCTCTTCAGACACCAGCTGACTCCTCACTGTGGTCACACTGGCTCCTGTGTCTCTCAGAGCCTCCACCCTCTGCCATTGATGGTCACCCACTGCCTGTATTTCTTAGTGTTTTTAGGCACTAGGGTTCTCTGGACCATCTCACTGTCCCCTAGTGAGACAAGGGTAATCTCAGCTGGTTCCCACCCACCTGAAACCAACTCCTCCCCAAGCGCTACACTGGCCAAACCCTGGGATGTCGCACCAGTGGGTGCCGGTGTACTTTTGAGGCATTTGGAGTCCCCCCTCACATGACCCACCTGGTCACATGCATAGCACTTATGTGGAGGACCACCTGCCACTGGCTTCACTTTGGAGAACCATGGCTTCTTTTCACTGTTGGGTTGGGAATCCTTACCCTGGGAATCAGTTTGGGGCCCTTTAGAGAACTCCCCTTGTTTACCCATACCCCCCGTTTCTTCTGAGAGGGACCCTGCCCACCCTTGGCATGGTCTCCCCCATACCTCTTCTGGACCCTGGTGCTCTCCCAGCGGTCCGCTTCCTGCGCAAGCTCCCTGGGGTCAGTCAGCTTGCTGTCAATCAGGTGCTGGCGCAGCTCTGGAAAACAAACTGTACAAGTGCTCCCAAGGAATCAGATTGTAAAGCCCCTCATACGTAGTTATTTTACTGCCCTTTACCCAACCATCCAGTGACCTACAATAAGAATCAACACATTCCAACCATGTTTGGGATTCCTTCTTCTTGTAGGACCTAAAATTATCCTTGTACTGTTCAGAGGTAAGACCATACCTTTTAAGCAAGGCATCCTTCATGCTAGAGTAGGTGAGATTCTGAGCATCCCCTAAGGCTGTCAGTGTATGCCTCCCCTCTACCTCAAAGTGCTTCCACAGACGCGCCCCCCAATGAGCTTCAGGGACCAGATTCATGTAGAGAGCAGACTCATATCCCTTGAACCATAAGTATATGTAATCCTCCCTCTTGTAATCTTTCACAAGGTCTTTAGGAATGTGCACCCTCCTCTCAGGCTGCACTGTAGGATTGCTGCCACCATCTCTACTGGAGTGGCTTCTATGATCCATCTCTCTCAAGCTAAGCTCTTGAGCCATCGCTAACTTCCTCTCCTCAAGGGCTAGTCTTCTCTGCTCCAATTGGTACCCCCTTTCTGCCTGGCTGTCCTGTAACTCTTCAGGCGTCAGACCCTTAGATGAGACACTGCTACCTGCCCTGGAGACCTTCTCCCTGGACATAACAGGCCCACCCACAATACCATTGTGTACTGAACACTCTTCCTCCTCCTCCTCATCTTCCTCATCCTCTGTGTGCCCTTCAGTGGTCTTGGCTGTCACCCAGGCCCTCAGCGCCTTTTGCAGCTCCTCCTTCCTGGATGAGCTCTTAATGGGACAGTCAAAACTTTTACAGAACTGCTTCAACTGGGCCTTGGTATAACTCTCCAAATTCCCTAGGTCAAAGTCAGCTCCAACTGATGCATCTCCAGCTTGGGACATGATGAAGATTCAAAAACAAGTGCAAAGTTCCAAAGGCCGAAAAACAAGTTCCCAAATGTATTTCCAAAGAAAGTAAATCAAGGAATCAGCGAAAAAAATGGAAGTAGAACAAAAAAAGTCCCAAAGAGAAAAAATCAAAAGATTACCAAACAAGTAGTATGTGGTCACGTAGTGGTCTGCACTCAAAATAGTAGTGTACAATTAATCACTGTATGTCAAGTACAAATACAAGTCCAAATCCCAACCACTGGTCACCAATGTTAGAAATGGGGTCTTTGGTTGACAGTCAGGATTCCCCCTGTTCAAGCAAGGATCATCACTCTAGTCAGGGTAAAAGAGAATCACCCTCAGCTGACCCCTGCTTACCCCCTTGGTAGCTTGGCAGAACAGTAGGCTTAACTTCAGAGTGCTAGGTGTAAAGTATTTGTACCAAAACACACAGTAACTTAATGAAAACACTACAAAATATTTATCTAAACAAAACAAGATAAAAACGACAAAAATCCGACATACACCAGTCAAGTTATGAATTTTTAAAGATTAAACTCAAAAATAGCGCTTAGAAACACAAAATGCTTCGATGAGGTGTTAACACGGCGTTGTGACGGAGTCGTTCCCAACAAGCCGACACCAGCGGCACCGGACACAGAGTCACATAGACCCCCAAGTACAGAACCTTTGGTGAAGAGTGAAAACCAGTCGATGCGCGAAGACGGGGATCGCGGCGTCTGTGCGAAATGTTGAATCCACGTACTTCAAGCGGCATCGGTCACGACGTGGTACGGCGACTTCCACGGAGTCGCGGACTTCAGCGGGGCAGCAGTGGCGTCGGACCTGCGAAGGTCGTCGCGTTCCAGCGAAGATCACGTAGTCGGTTGCAGGCGGCGTCACCGGATTCAGCAGGGGCGTCTATCCGAAGTCGTCCGAAGTCGATTTCCTTGGATTTTCACCAGCTTTCCTTTCAAGAGCCCAGGGACTGGATAGGGCACCACTTGTCAGAGCAGGAGTCTCTCCAGAGACCCCAAGTGCTGGCAAAGAGAAGCCTATGCTGTCCCTGAGACTTCAAACAACAGGAGGCAAGCTCTAAATCAAGCCCTTGGAGATTTCTTCACAAGATGGAAGGCACACAAAGTCCAGTCCTTGCCCTCTTACTCTGGCAGAAGCAGCAACTGCAGGATAGCTCCACAAAGCACAGTCACAGGCAGGACAGCACTTCTCCTCAGCTCTTCTCCAGGCAGAGGTTCCTCTTGATGTCCAGAAGTGATCTAAAGTCTGTGGTTTTGGGTGCCCTTCTTATACCGAATTTCTCCTTTGAAGTAGGCCAACTTCAAAGTAAAGTCTCTTTAGAATGTGAAATCCTGCCTTGCCAAGGCCAGGTCCCAGACACTCACCAGGGGGTCGGAGACTGCATTGTGTGAGGAGAGGCACAGCCCTTTCAGGTGTAAGTGACCACTCCTCCTCTCCCTCCTAGCACAGATGGCTCATCAGGAAATGCAGACTACACCCCAGCTCCTTTTGTGTCACTGTCTAGTGTGAGGTGCAACCAGCCCAACTGTCAAACTGACCCAGACAGGGAATCCACAAACAGGCAGAGTCACAGAAATGGTATAAGCAAGAAAATGCTCACTTTCTAAAAGTGGCATTTTCAAACACATAGGCCCTCACTACGACCCTGGCGGACGGGGGAGAAGAGGCGGTAATACAGCCAACAGGCCGGCAGAAAAAAAATGGAATTATGACCATGGCGGTTACCGCCACGGTCATCCGCCACTTCTCCACTCCGACCGCTGGGCTAAAGACTTTGGTATCCAGCCCGGCGGCCGTCACCAGACCGCCGGCGGTATCAGGACCCTGCATACCGCCATGGATTTCGTGTGGTTTGGAACTGCCACGAAATCCATGGCGGTAGGCACTATCAGTGCCAGGGAATTCTTTCCCTGGCACTGATAGGGGTCTCTCCCACCACCCTCCCCACCCCGAGTCTATCCCCCACACCCCTGACCCGCCTACCACCCCCCAAAGGTGGTGGTACCCCACTTCCCACCCCCCCACATCGACACACACCCCCCTTCACGCACACAGACACCACCACCACACATACCCGCACACATACTAACAAACATTCCAGCAGAGATACACAGTCATACACGCACACATACATACAGACATACACGCACACATACTCACAGTCAAACATACAGACAGACACACACACATTTCGAAACACACAACACCCCCTGCATGCATACACACACTGACACACCCTCTACACACTCATACTCACACCCCCATGCACGCACACACCACACAACACCCCCCCACTCGCCTACCCTAACGGGCGATCACCTTACCTGTTCTGGTGATCCTCCGGGAGGGGATGGGATCCATGGGGGCTGCTCCACAGCCAGCACCCCGTCACAAGAACACCACTACACCGAATCATGGGACGTGATTCTGTGGACGGTGTTCTGATGACGGGCTGTGGAGGTGGAGCAGCCTCCACTTCCCCGCTGACCGCCAGTATGGCTGCTGGCGGCTCTCCGTCCAAAAAAGGACGGAGGGCTGCCAGCAGTCATAATACGCTGCGTGGAAAACCGCCTGCACTGGCGGTCTTCAGCATGGTGGTACCTCGGCGCTCTTTCCAAAAGACCAACCGAGGTCGAAATGAGGGCCATAATTTTGAAATCAACTTTACTAAAAGATGTATTTTTAAATTGTGAGCTCAGAGACCCCAAACTTCACATGTCCATCCGCTCCCAAAGGGAATCTACACTTTAATCAGATATAAAGGTAGCCCCCATGTTAACCTATGAGAGGGACAGGCCTTGCAACAGTGAAAAACGAATTTAGCAATATTTCACTGTCAGGACATATAAAACACATTACTATGGCCCTCATTCTAACCCCGGCGGTCTCAGACCGCCGGGGCCAGGGTCGGCGGGAGCACCGCCGACAGACCGGCGGTGCCCCGCAGGGCATTCTGACCGCGGCGGTTTGGCCGCGGTCAGAAAGGGTAAACCGGCGGTCTCCCGCCGGTTTACCGCTGCCCTTAGAATCCCCCATGGCGGCGCAGCTTGCTGCGCCGCCATGGGGGATTCTGACACCCCCTACCGCCATCCTGTTCCTGGCGGTTCGCCCGCCAGGAACAGGATGGCGGTAGGGGGTGCCGCGGGCCCCTGGGGGCCCCTGCCGTGCCCATGCTAATGGCATGGGCACGGCAGGGGCCCCCGTAAGAGGGCCCCACAAAGTATTTCAGTGTCTGCCTAGCAGACACTGAAATACGCGACGGGTGCAACTGCACCCGTCGCACCTTCCCACTCGCCGGCTCAATTCTGAGCCGGCATCTTAGTGGGAAGGTTGATTTGCCCTGGGCTGGCGGGCGGCCTTTTGGCAGCCGCCCGCCAGCCCAGGGCAAATCCCAAAATACCCTCAGCGGTCTTTCGACCGCGGAGCGGTATTTTGGTGGGGGAACTTCGGCGGGCGGCCTCCGCCGCCCGCCGAACTTAGAATCACCCCCTATATGTTCTACCTTAACTATACACTGCACCCTACCTCAGGGGTGCCTTACATGTAAGAAAATGGAAGAATTAGGCCTGGCAAGTGGGTACAAATGCCAAGTTGAATTTACAGTTAAAACTGCACACACAGACACTGCAGTGGCAGGTCTTAGACATGATTACAGAGCTACCTATGTGGGTGGCATAACCAGTGCTGCAGGCCCACTAGTAGCATTTGATTTACAGGCCCTGGCACCTCTAGTGCACATTACTAGGAACTTACTAGTAAACCAAATATGCCAATCATGGATAAACCAATTACATACACATTTTGTAAAGGAGCACTTGCACTTTAGCACTGGTTAGCAGTGGTAAAGTGCCCAGAGTAACAAAAACAGTAAAACAAGAGTCCAGCACACATCAACAACCTGGGAAACAGAGACAAAAAGTTAAGGGAGACCATGCCAAGGATGAAAAGTCTAACAATTACACATACTTGCTAATTGTGGCAGTGAAGTCAATACTTCATCCCAGTAATCTGGTTAAATTTCATGCACAATGCAGCTGGACGCCACTTGTTTTACATTCTTGGTGCGCATGGGCCATACAGATTTGAGATATTTGGTGATGGAAAAAACTATACACAGCTTGGCATAGGACCTACAAATTCACATTTTATATTGTTGAATTCCCAAATATCGGCAAAGGGACATGACCCAACACCTTGGCTGTTTTTGTATACAGTGGGCAGAAAAACAAGAAAAGTTTCCTTGCACGCTGGACAAGGCATACTGCCCTCGGGAAAACATCTCAATCTGCTAGTGAAAGATGAAAGTGGTAAGTTTCAGGCCTAAATCTTATATAAAGAGCTCTGGTGAATGGTGGGTCAATCGCATCAAGAAACATCTCACATTTTGAAACTAGAAAATGCTCAAATCTCATCAACAAACGTCTCACATTTTGAAACTAGAAAATACTCAATCTACTGTGGCCCGAAGATTGGAATAATTTCATTCTTTCATTTTGCCAGAAAACCAGGTTCACCATTTTGGTGGAAAGAGAAATATTAGACATAGGATCTTGCCAAAAGTAAAAAAGGCCCAGAGAATAAAGGGTCTGTTTGACATACTTCAGCTACAGTTATATAACAACACTCCCCTGGATGCCAAGAATATCCTTCAGCCTACATGGTTCCAGCTCTTCGACTGACCATAGCCTCAACCAGTACAGGATGGATTTAAGCCTGATTGTGACAACAACTGGTTGCATGCCTAAATCTATTTTAAAGAAGACTAAGAGCATGCTTTGAGGAAGATTGAGTGTAGCCCTCAGGAATTTGTTTTCAGTAACCCCCAGGGGCTCTACATTACTGTGACCTGAAAGTTTAGAGCTATACGTTGCAGCAGCCACAGCTTGAGCTCTCCAAATTTTCAAGAGACACTGGATGGAAAGGTGCGCTTTGCAAAGCCCATCGTAGCTGCAGGCCTATGGTTAAGGAGGAGCATGCTCTTAGTGTTCTGGCTGGTCCAGGTAAGGGTATTAAATGAATGGATACCCGAATAGTCAAAATGTGCTACCCTCTCCAAATGTACAGCCCCCAATCTAATGCCCCCTCTGAAATGTCTGTGGGAAAGTATTGCCAGGAATTTGGTTTATTGACATTTATAGCTAAACTATGGTAAGTGCAGAAAAGACAGAACCTATCAAGGAAGTTCTAAAGGCCATTTGGAGTTTTCAACACTAAAAGGGTGTCGTCAGCAAACAACAAAGCAGGGATATTGGTACCACACAAGATCGAAGAGTCATTTTCGTAATCCATTAAAAAATTAACACAGCCATTTATAAATAACAAAAATAGGGTAGGAGCGAGGACACAACCTTGTCTAACCCCTTTGTCGACCGATAGTCGGTCTGTTATCTCCCCATTAGGGCGCCATCTGATTTTAGCATAATTATTTCCAGTAAGGTAGTAGGCAGCCCTAGATCTCTCAGGGAGTCCAAAGTCTGTCCCTAAGGGCCATATTGAATTCAATCATCAATTCAACAAATGCTACATATAGACTGCCTCTATGTATGTCCACTACTTTCCATATCAGCAGCTGGAATCTGAAGACTTGATCGACAGTGCTCGTTTTAAGATGGAATTCCACTTGAACTGGGATAGTATCGTATTATCTTCCATGCAGGTTAATCGGTCCAAAATTTGTTTATCATATATTTTCTTAGCAATGTTGATCAAGCTTATAGGAGGGAAGTTAGCTGGATCAGATATTAGACCCTTATAAATAGGGACAATCTGTGCTCCCTTCCAAGTTGAAGGGATAGGTGCACTGGCCAAGATGGAATTGGTGTTTTGATTTAGATATGGTGCCCAGACACTTGCCTCTGATTTACACAGGTCCCCATGGATCATATCCGGGCCAGGGACCTTGCCCATTTTCAACTCACAGATAGCTCTCCATGTTTTTCCCAAAGAGAAATGTATTATTGCACCAGCTACCTCTCAATAAGACCTAGAGGAGTCAACCAGTGAGATGATTAATTCAGTGGATGACACCTCCCTATCTGGTGAGTCAGGGTCTGCATTTGTAGTGCTGCCTGCACTATAGAAGGATAGGAAATGGAAAATACACACCAGGGGTAAGATGCTTATTAGAAATTGGGTCTCTAGTTGGCAGAGATTTACACCCTTGACTAAGTAGGGACCACAATCCTTGTCAGGGTAAGTCACTACACAACTTAAATTATCCTGGGCTCACTCTCTGATAGCTTAGCACAGAGCAGGCAGGCTTAACTTAGAAGCCAATGTCTAAACTATTTGTGCAATACCTCATACAGTAACACTGTAAAAACACCACAAAATGTACTCCACGCAAGTTTAAGAAAATAGATAATATTTATCTGAATAAAATAAGACCAACATTCCAAGAATCCAATATACACAAGTAAAGCAAGCAAGATTTAATCCTATTATAGAGCTTAGAAACACAATAGCTCCAACTGGGGCTATTACGACGTTGTGACAGATTTGTTCCCAACAGTCTGACACCACTCGTTGGGGAGTGCGGGCCAGTCATGGAGTTGCTCGGACCCCAGGCTCAGTACCTTTGGAAAACGAGGAAACGATGACGTTGCATGGAGTTGGGAAGGTGAGGCAATGCTGGAGTCTGTGCTGCCTCGGTTCCATAATTCAGCTGGGGAGGTGACGCATCAGGTCATTTCTGCCAGGCAGGGGAGATGATGCATTGGTTCCGTCTGGTTGCAGGGGAGGTGATGCATTATCGGTGGCAAGGCATTGGTTCCTTATGACCCAGCGGGATGGAAGAGTCTGGCAGGTCAAGACGTGGTGCATCGACTTCGCAGTGTCATGATCACACCACAGGACTTCAGCGGTGTCACAGCAATGTCAGGCTTGTGTTGCAGGTTGCAGTCATTGCACTCAGTGAGGAGCCGGAGCAGGCATCTACATGCCGTCAGACAGCCGCGCCAGTTCTAGAGTCACTCTGAAGTCAGTACACTAGCTAGGAGCTAGTAGATGAAGTCTTTGTTGGCCCTGAGACTTCAGAACATGAGACAAGCTCAATCCAAGCCCTTGGAGAGCACTTGTGGAGGAAGGCAGAGTCCTTCCGGCAGAGTCAGGGAGCAGCAGGCAGCAGGGCAACAAGAAAGAGAGCAGTTCTTCCAGAAAAGCAGTCCAGATGAGTCATTTGGGCAGCTCAGTAATCCTTCTGACAGAATCCAGTTGTAAATCCAGAAGTGTCTGATTTGGTGGGGTCACGGACCCAGATTATATATTATCAAAAAGTGCTTTTAAAGTGGAGGAAACTTCAAAGAGTAGGTTTGAAGTGCACAAGTTCCCCTTTAAACCCAGCCCTGTCTGCCAGAAGCCCTGTAGGGGGGATTATCAATTATTTGTCTGAGGGCAGGCCACTGGCCTTTGAAGTGTAAGAGCCAGCTCCTCCACCCTTCTTGCCCAGGGAAAGCCATCTATATGTAAATGAATACAGATGCAGCTGAGTGTCCTGTGTTTATGGCTGTCTAGGTGGAATGCTCTCAAGAGGAGCTCTCAACCAGCACAGACCAGAAATGGATTGGAGACAGGCTATAAGGCACAGATGGCAGTAATTACCGAAGTAGTAATGTGGAATCCAACTTTAGCTTTAAGTAGGAATTCTTACTACCATTCCGTCGAAGTGGCAGTGAAACTGCACACACAGGCCTAGCAGTAGCAGACCTGGGACATGGTTAAGGGGCTACTTATGTGAGTGGCACAGTCAGTGCTGCAGACCCACTAGCTGTATCTAATTTACAGTCCTTGGGCACATGCAGTGCACTTTACTAGGGATTTACAAGTAAATTAAACATGCCAATTGGGTATGAGTCAATGTTACCATGTTTTAGGGAGAAAGCACATGCACTTTAGCACTGGTTAGCAAAGTCCTAAAAGTCAGCAAAAATGAGTTCTGAAAAAGGGGAGGAAGGCAAAACGTTTAGGGTGAACTTACAGAGAGGGTCATTTTCCAACAGAGTTGGACTCTGGTTTCATCATGTTGGTTTTAGCACCATGGCTGAGCATATGTCAAAAGATCACATCATTCTTATTCCGGACAACATTCAAACTATCTCCATATACAGAAGTGTCAAAACATATTTTGGCCTGCTTGAGGGACTCTTTATATTTGGCTCTGGCGGCCTGTATTTGAGGCTGAAGACCACCTTTGATAGTCGTAATCAATTGGGATTTTGTTTCTCTGCATTCCCTTTTATACCAGGTGCATTGGCTCTTTGTGGGAAGCTGTGTGGAGATAAAGATTTCCTGAAACAAAGGTTCTTCAGGTCCTCAGAGCATTTAGTATGGAGACTCATGATAGCAAGCATGGAAAGGCCAGGGTCACCTAATGGAGATAGAAATGGGATTAATAGATGGAATAATTGATCGTAAGCAACTTTGTTGTAGGCTTCAGTATCCCATTAAGGATTACCCCTATTTTGAGTTATAGTCTAATCCCCACACGGCAGCCTAGATTCAGAAACAATATGGTCCAGGCTGCACTTGAGGGTTAGGAGAAGAGGGAAATTGTGATTAGAGATCTAGGAGCATGTAGTCAATGTTACTCAAGCCCGCACTCCTTCTAAAAGTGCTTTTCCTAATTAGTTCTGAGGTGGTTCGACCATTGCAGGCTCTCATATGACAGGATAGTGAGAGATCCATCACCTGTAAAGTGGCCTTAGACGTAATTAGAATGCAAGAGCGTAGCATTTGAGGGATACCCCTCAGTTGATCTTCATCTCATGCTATTTCCCTTATAAAGGGTGAGGGCTCCGAGCATATGTATAAGTTACCTCCAACTATAATGGCTGAGGTCCTACAGGCTGTTGGTATGCAATCTCTTAGTAATAGTATCACCTGTGATTCAGTGGCCTTTGGGGTTCTTCTATGACAAATATTATTCAGAGAGAGTTTTTTTACCATTCCAGCATTAGTATATAATAAAAATCGATATTTAGTTGTTTCAATTGACACCCTATTGAGGTGCTAACCCATATAGCAAGGCCCTCAGAAGATCTGTTTGCCCTTGTTCCCAGGGCTGGTATATGGAAGCTTTTAAAGCCTTGCTTATAAGATATAACTAGATCCCATGTTTCCTGGAACGTGATGACATCTTCTTTGTCAATAAGTGGTCCCCAGTCTTCTTGGGGCAATTTGCTCCTTAGTCTCACTATGTTTCATTACACTACTGTTAGAGTGGTAGTTCCTGGAGAGTCAGCTATCTGAGCTTCCTGTGAAGATGTTAGTGTTGCTATAGGGATTGTATTTTTTTTGGGGGGGTGATGTATACATCACCCTCTCTCATGTAATTATTAAAAGGTGGTTTGAGGGGTGTAGGTAAATATTTTGCAGTTACACTAAGATTATCTACAGTAATCCTCTTGCTTGAATTCATCGCAGTGCTAGTTAGCCCACTTTAAAAAATATTAGTCATCATCCATTGCCAGTTAATTAGGAGCATATGGGAGATAACTCATGGCCTCTCAGTTCCTTATAGTGCAGGGAATCATTTTAAATTGGATTTGGGAGTTTGATGGTGGAAACATACATGCATCGAAGAAATAAAATGCCACTCACAAGATGTGTGGACCTAAATGTCAGCTTAACATAGTCAAAGTTGTCTGTGGCTATCAATTGCTGTAAGTTGTAAGAGACAACACAATCATAACCTTGATGTTGATAGTGTCAAATAATAAATATGGTTCCACACTTTCAAAGTAATTATTATCTCTATTGTCAGAAAAACTGGCTAATGTTTCATTGTTTCTCACTCCCAAGTATCTAGTTTCCATCCCTCCCTTTTTGCCCTGCTAAGGATTCAATTGCCATGACCACTGACAAATGGTCCAAAATACTTCTTGCCCATAGCGAACTGTCGGTAAACCTATGAAGCTCTTTACAGAGAGCGAAGAAATGGTCTATCCTCCAGAGGGAACCTTCCACATTTGATTAGTATACAAACTGCTATTTCGTTCAAGGACTGTTCCTCCCTCAGCCATGCCCAGTGCTTCCATAATGCATCTTTTTTTTTTTGCAATGCTTTATTGGTTAATTAAAGCATCACAATACATAGGAAGGGAAACATCTCCATGAAGAAAACATCAAAGGACATCAATGGGAAATTACAGAGCAGATTGGCACAGCATCGGAGCCCGGCGTTACAGATGGATGCAAGCCTCAGATGTTCATGCACAGTTGTAACACTGAGTTCCATACATGAGGGAGGGTTAAGGGTAAAGGACGGATTAGAGAACGTATCTTTTGGGAAGGCCCCTAGGTTAACAGCTCAGTTGCAAATTAATGGTTGTCTTGGGAAAGGGAGAATAACAGAGGTGGGGCGGTAGTGATGCTGAGGGGCAGGTTAGGACATGGTCAATGTCATGGTGTTCGCGTCCAGTATTATGGGGGTAGGGGGAAGAGTATGAAGAGGGGCAACTGGGGGAGATGGAAGGAAGGATGGAAGAGATGCTGGAAACACAGGGCAGGGGTAAATGTGGGGTAGGTGGTGGGGAGAAAGGAAAGGGGAGGGGGAAGAGAGATATGCTAGTGCAGCTTTGCATATTAGTATGGGCTTGGGAGGGGGTTAAGGTGTAGATGGGGTGACATACATGTGAATAAGAGGACGTATGAGGGAAGGGGTGTCTGTGGTTAACGCACATCACAATGAACTAAAGGGTCCCAGATTTAAAGAAAAACATCTGTTGTATCTTGTAGGTTATATATGATTCTTTCTGTTTGATACATTGCCGTAAGCCACTCGTCGTGGGAGGGAGGTGTGGTTGAGTGCCGGTGTCTAAGGATGCACATCTTGGCTGTGGCTAGCACTGTGTGCAAAAGACAAATTTGCATCCAAAAGAGTTCTTGGACATCCCCTGTGTCATGTAGGATGATCAGGGGCCGAAAGAGAGAAGACGAGTTTGGGATGGTTACCAATACTGTGTCCCAATAAGGTTGGATGGATGGGCAGTTGCATAGGATGTGGATCAGGTTGCAATGGGGATGAGGACAACGCCAACAGTTCAATTGGGGCAGTAGTCCCGCAGCTCTCAGTTTCAGGGGCTTTCAGTACTAGCCATGTAGGTTTTGAAAAGGCAAAATTTCATCCAAGCCTCCAGCACGCCATGGTCGCGTACCTCTATTAATTAGGCCCAATCCTCCATTTCATAGTCCATCTGCAGCCTCATCTGCCATCTTGTGCGGAGGGTGTTTAAGAGAGGCAAGGAGAATAAATGGCGGTTCACCAGGTTGTGGATGCCCGACATCACTACTTGGAACATACCCCAGGTCTTGAGGTAGGAAAGCACCTGCGAGGACTGGAGGGTCCATGGGCGAGCACCCATGCGATAGTTACGGCAGTGTTGAAGCTGCAGATACCGCCACAATTGTTGCCTTGGAAGGCCAAACTCGTCACAGAGGGCTGCAAAGGACTTAAGACCCCGGTTATCCAAAAGCTGGCCCAGGTGGGAAACGCCCACCGATCACCAAAGGCCCAGTCAACTTCCTTACCCCTGATTAGCAAACTGGCATTGCCCCAGATTGGTGGGTGGTCGTGTAGACAGGGGTCCACCCCGAAATAGCAGTGAGCGTGGCACCAAGATTTCATCTTGGCTTGTATAATTTGATTGTCAGGGTGTATCATGGTGTCCACAGTGCCGTACAGTATATTGAGTCCTTGGGGACTCCGTAATAGTGTACGTTCTGTAAGTACCCACATCGGAGGGGTTGTGTATCCTAGGGAGTATATTGACAAGCTGAGAGAGTTGAAGGGCCAGTGCATAATGTTCTTCTGAGGTTAGGCCCAGGCTGCTGTAGTGCCATGGGATATAAGTTTAGCGCTGGACAGGCGTGGCCATGAGGACCCCCATACAAAGGAAGAATGCATTTGTCCAATGATTGTAACATAGGGTGTTACCAATAGGGGAAGCATACAAGGACGTCGATATATCATGACAAGGTTACCATGCGTACTGCCTGTGCTCTCCCCCACAGGGATAGGCTGAGGTGGGACCACTTCTCTAAGTCTTGCTTCGTGCGAGTTAGCAAAGGGTCAAGGTCGTCTGCCAGCTTGCGGTCAGGCCTCTATTGATGTAGAGCCTCAGGTATTTGAGGCGTGACTGTTTCCAGGGGACTGGAATGTCCGCTATAGCCGTAAATGTGGTCACACAGGACAAAGGTGGCACCTCACTTTTGTCCCAGTTTACTTTGTAGCACGACAGTGTTGCATAATCAGTAAGGATGGTTCAGAACACCAGGAGTGAATGGGTGAGGTCTATGAGGGTGAGCAATATATCATCAGCATAGATGTAGATTGTGGACTTGCCGTTTGGTATAAGGATTCCAGAGATGAGTGGCGAATGTCGGTTGGAAGCTGCCAGTGGTTCCACAGACAAAAGGAACAACAATGGTGATAATGAGCTGCCTTGTCGGGTTCCATGTTTCATGGGAAATGGGTCAGACAAGAATCTTCCACAGTTCACCTGTGCCGAGGGTGAGTCATAAAGCTAGTGGACTTTGTTTATAAAGTCATCTCCCAGACCGAAGCTTAGCAGGGTCTCAAAGAGGTACACCACTTGATCCTGTCGAACAGTTTTTCTGCATCAAGGGAAAGGGCTAGGGCTTCGTCTTGCAGGTCTTTGGCTTACCATAGGATGTGCACTAGGGTACGGAGATGATTCCTGGATGACCGACCGAGCACAAATCCCACCAGAGTATGATGGATGAGGGACAGAATCACCTTCCTGAGCTAGGCCACTAGAAACATAATATCTCAATTGAGTAGGGAGATGGGCCTGTACCTGCCATAGAGTAAGGGATCTTTCCTCGGCTTTGGAGGACTGCTATTTACGCCCTGTTAGAAATGGGGCTTAGGGAACTTGTGTGTTCCACCCCTTGCAAGGCCCTGTACAGAGAATTCACTGTATATTCGCCCGACCATTTATAAAATTCTGCAGGAAATCCTTCATCCCCAGGGGCCTTGTGATATGGGAGTTTGAAGATTGCCTGAGCTATCTCTTCTTTGTTTAGTTCTCACTCTAGTAAACTTCTGCCATCAGCGGTGAGGCTAGGCATGCAACTGTTAGTGAAAAACGTGGCAAGGCGGGTGTGATCTATCTCTGTCTCTGGGGTGTATAGGGTCCAATAAAAGTTCCCAACTTCACAGGCTATATCTTGTGGGAGGGTGAGAATCATGCCGTCCGTAACCTGGATGGCTGGGATGGCTAGTGCTGATTCTTGCTAGCATAGTTGGGCTGCCAGGTGGCCTGCCTTTTCCCTTTGTTTGTAGTCGAGCACGTTCAGCCACTGAAGGGAATATTCTGCCTGGGAAGTGTATAGGGCATTAAGTTCCATTCTGGCCTGCTCAAGATGGCAGTGTATAGGAGGAGAAGTGGTCATAGTATAATCACAGGTGTATGTTGCTATCGTGGCTATCGTATGTTGCTTATTGTGGTCCTTTTGTCTGGAGCGCCTTTGAACGTTGGTGAGGGCAGCATCCCTAATTAGCTGTCCTCTTATAGTCGCTTTTACAGCCTCACGCAGGACCTAGGGAGAGGAGACTGACCCTTTATTGTTGTCCAGGTAGGTAGAGACGTGGGAGCATAACTGATCCTTGCCCTGCGGTGTGCAGTACAGCAAGATGTTCAGGTGTCATGGTTTATGTCCTGGGATGGTGAGTCACAGGTCCAAGGTAAATAGGACAGGGGAGTGGTTCAAAAGCACGGCCTCCAGGATCTGGGATTCTCAGACTCGGGCAATCATTTGGTGTGTGGTTAGGAAATAGTCCAACCTAGACTGGGTGCCATGGACTGGTGATATGAAGGTGTATTCTCGGTCAGGCGAGTGCGAGAGACACCAGTGGTCTACCAGGCCATGGTCTGACAATATGTCCCCCAGCAAAGTCCCGTCAGTGTTGATGCTGACATCCAATCCACCAGCACAATCAAGTATAGCATCAGGGGCATGATTCCAGTCCCCTCACAAGATATAGTGAGAGGCACCTACCTCTGTCAGGAGACAGCTGAGTTGGAGAAAGAAGAGGCTTTTGGAGCCCACAGGGGCATATATGGAGCCGACACATAGTGTGCAGTCACCAAGTATGAGTTTGGTGAGGATGTAGCGGCCTTCTGGGTCAGTCCAGGTCTTAAGGACTTTGAATTGTAAGGATCTACGAAGAAGTATTGCGATCCAGCATTTTCTAATTATACCAGATGCCACAGATGGCAGCAGGGAGCAGCTGCTGTAGGTCGCGGTGCAATTTCTCTGATCCTAGGTGAAGGAGGTGGGTTTCCTGCAGGAGGGCTATGCCTGCTCGTTTTGATGGTAGATAGGACAGTACCTTCTTTTGCTTAATATAATGCGTGAGGCCGTTGACACTCCATGAGATTGTCCGCAAAGGGGAGGGGGTTACCAGACCTGGGGTGGCCATTCATGTGACGGAGGGGTGGGGTTGTGCATTGCAGAGGAGGAGCGGAGTCAACAGGGGACAGTATGTGGGAAGGGAAGGTGAGAGGGGGTATGGTAGGGACCTCTCGGTCGCTCAGAGGAGGTATCAGACCAGAAGGAGGCGAGGGGGAAGGAGAGAGAGGAAAAGAAAGGAGAGAAAGAGGAGGAGAGGAATGGAATGGAAAAAATAAAAAGAAGGATGTCTATAAGACTGTCTCTTAACCGAGAGGAACCTCAGGAGGAGCTGAGAACTGTTGACAGCGGGTTTAATCTTGTGCAGCCGGCATGCCGGGCACCCCCCCAGGGAGTAAGGGGATCAGACGGACAAAGTACTTGATGAAGAACCAAGTCATTAGGGGAGGCCAGGGGAGAGTGGAGAATACAGGTGGGGGGAGTTTGCTGAGGTCGGGAGCCTATTCCCATTGGGGGGAGCACCCCAAGGAGATAGAGTATCAAATTATGCACTAGGGTCCAGAGATTCGGTTCGAGGATGAGTGGCATGGGGTGGGTAATGTTGTTGTAACGAGCAATCAGCTATCCTTCTCTACTAATGGACAGGTGCTGTTGTGGCATTGTTGCGACAGTGTGATGATACTCCACTGTCGTCTGGTGGCAGCATGGTGTGAACAAAGATGGGATGGGATGTGGGGCATTCTCTGTGTATACCTGTCATGTTTCTTCTGGGTTATATGATGAACGGTGTGTAGCACTGAAATAAAGAGTTGGGGCCCCTCATAAAGGGTGCGGGCGTGGGAAGATAGTTGCCACTATTTTGGGGTAATGGTCCCAGAGGGCGCTTTAGAGCTTTTTTGCACAAGGTCATTGAAATTAACGCACTCATGATTGTGGAATTTAAAAGCTGAGAGGAGGAATAAAAAAAAAATGGAAATGGGGAAGCCCGAAGACCATTCCGAAGTCTTGCAATTACATGGCACTATGCTCGGTATGAAGAACAGTACTGGGAGATAACCACTTATAACCTAAAACCATACAGGATACAGGGGTGTAAGCCCCTGTGTTGGTTTTAGGTCACATAATAGTGCAAAAATACGAATAAGCTTTATATGCTTTACATCATTTCTTAGACATTATTCATTATTCAATGGCAGGTAGGCATAAAGAAACCTCAAACAAGAAACAGAGAGAACTATGCAATAAAACAGTTGCAACATTAGCAGTGAGGATGCAAGAGGGATACTTAGCTGCCCGCTATGTAGGTGCTATAGAAGCTCCCAGGTAAGTGCTGTAATTTCCACTATAAGAAGGTTGGACTTCTGGGGGGAAGGGTTTCAGCGGAGATCTCAATTTGTCTCTGCCCTGGTCCTGAGTAAGGGTCGCCACTGCCTAGAGGGCAGTGTCCCAGCCATCTTGAGATCTTGAAGGGTCTTCAAAAGTCCTGCCCCATTTCTGGTTCACAAGGAGGATCCGGTGTTCAAGGAGGGAGTCTTGGGGAGCTGAGATGTCCATGTAGGAGGAGGGGCAGTTGTTGTATCAGTGGGTGCATGGTCCATTGCCTGCACAGTGAGGCTATCCATATACAGGCTCAGTTCATCCGGGTGAAGGAACTCCTTGGCCCTGCCATCCTTCGCTATCCACATGCGGGCAGGTTCGACCAGTCCAAATTTGATATTCAGGTTCCGCAATTGAGGTAGAAGGGCCAGGAATGCCTTCCATTTATCATGGGTTCTCAGGAGAAGTCTGCCGCTATGCAGATTCTGTGCCCCTAAAAATTGTACGGGCCATGGGAGCCGGCAGCAGTTAGCATTTGGAGTACTTGTTTATGTCTAAGGAAGTATTCTATGATGGGATGTGCTTTCCCAGCAGTGTCTTTGCGAAGGAGACCAATCCTGTAGACCATTTGGCGTTCCAGTGGGGTGGAGAACACTAGGCCAGTGAGGCTAAATAGGAGGTCCCTGAGGAAGGCCCTGAGGTCTGTGCCCTCTGTTCGTTCCAGAAATCCAAAGAAGCAGACATTCTTTCTCTGGCTTCTCTCTTCTAAGTCTGTGAGTTTGTTCCAGAGGTGTTGCAGTTCCTGGTCTCTGTCTGTCACGGTATCCAGTCTGCCCTCTATGGCTGTGAGTTGGTGATCGAACTCCGTCAGTCTGTCCTGGAATCCTGCTATGTCCATCTGGATAGGTTTGGATTCTGTGGCCAGGTCCGTGATCTTGGAGTCCATGACCTCTAGTTGATGACCCACTGAGGTAATTTCCTGTAGTATGTGCTCCATGGTGATGTCTGGACATAAGCTTGCAGGGGCTTCATTTGAACCAGAATCACTGGGTCACTGGGAACACTGTAGTGGCGGGTGGGAATTCGGTCTGCGGGTGCAGGATGGGGGAAGTGTTCCGCTTGATGTGTCGGAGTAGTATGCACCCCTACAGCACCAACAGCTTCTCAGAAGGATGAGTGGTGCTGCGGACACAGTGCAGTTCTGGGAGGCCGCTTGCAGGGGGCAGATTATTGGGTTGTGTTCCTGACAGAATAAGGGGCCCTCAGTCCTGTGGAATGGAGCTGAGGCCACTGTCACATCAAGGGGTGAGGGCTATTCTATGGGGGCTCAGGCATGTTGGTATGGAGGCTGCCAAGTAAGGTCTGTCCTCTGGTGATGGATCACGCTTTCTGAGGGTGCTGCTGACTGCAGGAGGGGATATGTAGAGTGGTGTCCTGTGGCCTCCTTGTCCAGTGTAATGCAAGGCAGTGAGGCCACTCACCCGGTTGTTGCCGCAGAGGCTGAGAGCAGCCCTGTGGGAAGAGGCAAGCCACCATGCCTCACAGGCTACTCCGTGTTTGCCGCGTCGGGAAGGAGGAAATCGAGCCCGCCGCTGTCCACATTGCCGTGGGCCCCAGGTGCTGCACTAAGTGCCTAGGAGCATGCAGGAGTGCCACAGCGTCTCAGGAGATCTGTTCCAGGTGTCGGAATATTGCCGCAGCAGCCAGGGTGGTGCGATAGGGGAAAAGAGGGTGCCCTCAGCACTCTGTCAGCTCTGCCGCCTCCCCGAAGTGCACACTGGCACACGGAGCTTCTTCAGCAAGTGGCCATTCTTCCCGTGGCCAGACCAGGCTCCTGGTTTCTTATACACATAAAGCATCTGAGCCAAAATGGATATGATATCCTGGTCCTAGATGTGGTTTTACAATCCAACCCCTCAATAACCAAACTAAAATCCCTACTTATTAACATGACAGCATCCGTAAATTGAAATGTCATTATACTTTATCTATCTATAGGTAGACTCTGTAGCTTGAGGAGCAAATAAACAGAGGCACCCACTATAGCTTCATCATCCCAGAATGGATCTCGCTTTCTGAGGGTGCTGCTGACCGCAGGAGGGGAAATGTAGAGTGGTGTCCTGTGGCCCCCTTGTCCAGTGTAATGCAAGGCAGTGAGGCCACTCCCCCGAAGCAGAGGCTGAGAGCAGCCCTGTGGGAAGAGGCAAGCCACCAGGCCTCACAGGCTACTCTGTGTTTGCAGCGTCTGGAAGGAGGAAATTGTGTTTAACGTGCTCAGCAGTGTCTTTGGTATTGTAATGTTCCTCTTTCTTTTGTAAATTAACAAGGCCTACTCTTAAATTCAATAAATGTGTCTCTTTTATAAGTCACAGTACTTCTTTAATGATTGGCGTGCTTGTGTAGCTGGGCGAGTTGGTGAATATGAGAATGAATCAAAGGTTGGATGTTGACTGAGTGCTTTGGTCGGTGAGTGAGTAACGGAGTGCATGACCAGGACATGGATAAATGGATGGATGAAACGTTAAGTGCATGAATGGGTGAGTGAGTGCATAGATGAACAGAGACATTTGATGCTGAAGGTGGTAGAAATTGGTGCTTGCTCAGGATTTGTCTCTATCCACAAGCCTGTGGCACATACATGTCGGAAGAGTTACAATCCATTGTCTTTCAATATTAATTGGTCCACATGCCTATGTCTATTTTCTATTTTTATTGTCTGAGTGGGTGGATCCGGTGAAGCTATCTCTGGTACTATCTAGGTCAATCTAGACCTGGGTGGAACTTGCAGTTTCATACCATGGAATTCCACAGAGTTACATAAAAACTCTGGGATATTCTGCGAAGCTCCGCAAGCAGGCAGAATTAGGGCATGTGGCGCTGCTTGGGCTGCATTTTAGTGCTTGGAGCTTGTTTCATGCTATAAAATCAGTGGGAACTGCACCACGCAGCACTGCAGAGAGGCTGCACCTTTCTGCTGCTCTAGTAGATTTTCTATTTGAGTAGCAGCTCTCTTTACGTGAACAGCTGCGACCACATATGTTGTGAAATCTTGCTGGGAGGCCCTAGGGGTGCAAATCTAGCTCGTACTCGCCAACTTAACGTTGGTGGGGCACACGTGAGGAAAAACTCCACCACACGGTGGTGGGCAAAACACAACAAACTCCGCCAGCGGAGCAGAATTTTTCTCCCACTCCTAGAACTATCTCCTCAATCACTCCAGCAAGAGACCTCTGTTAAAGATTTTTCAGCATGTGGTGGATTGGTCCTTGCCTGCTGATACTCCCAGCTGCAAAGTGAAAGTTGCCATTTGGCTGACCTCTTACCACCTGCTGCTTCACATCAACCAGAGAAGTAAACCGTCTGCTTCCAGCCATGCACTCGCTTACCCATTCAATCAGACATTCACCTATGCCCTCATTCACCCACTTACCACCCTTCATACACCCATCCATCAACTAATCTAAGCATGAGAAAGGAGGCATAGGCAGTTCCCTGATTTGTGATCTCATGAGCAGAGGACAACTGGGTATGGTGCTTAGAGCAGTGGTGGTAGCATACTGTATTCTGAAAGGATCAATACTGTTACCTCACCTTTTTTTTCTTTATCACTTGGAGTGAGGCCTAGAAGCCATACCTCTATAGAGTTCTGCTGTTTTATATAGGCCTAAACCTTCTGCTAGCATGCCATGTGTATGTCAAGTGCATCCTTGTCCAAGTGCGTGTAGCACATATATAGTTGTGGGCTTTGTGTGTGTGTGAGTGAGCTTGAGTACTGAAGCCAGTGGGATCCATTCTGAATGAATCTGGCCTGGCATGGCATAAGAAGGAGAGTGAGACTGTTCTCCGAGACAGTAGAAACAAATAGCCTACATTATTGTAGCTGATTGGAGAATATACAGACATTAAAGTGAGAAGAAAAGAAACAGAGTCACCTTAAGAACTTACACGAGGTGTTATTATAGCAAAGGGCTGCTGATTAGTCTTCTTGAGCATTGGTGTGCGATTAGGACTAGTGTCTGTGTTGACCGTCAGCCTCCTAGAGACGAGGGGGAAGCACATTCTGCTGAAGAGAAATAAGGATCTGTCTGCAGTACCTAGAATCCTGTCAGCTTTCTGGGAGAGAGAAGGAATCTAGACTGTTCAGAAGGACAGAGGCCCAGTATGTTCCCAATGACTGAGGGACTTCCAGAGAAAGCTGACTACCTAAGAATTAGATAGGAGAAATCAACACTCCAGAGGGTCTTCTTGGCTTCTCAACATTGGTTTCTGGTGACAACCGCCTTTGGCCTTTTTGGGACTGTGCCTGCTGTGATCATCGCTTTTGGTCTGGTTGATGCTGCGACTGCCTTTGGACTGCATGGAGCTGCAGCTGCAGTGATATCCCTTCAGCCTAGTCAGGGCTGCAGCTTCCATTAGCTTGAGATGAGTTCACAACATCTCCACTGTCCCAGTAAGCTGTAGGGGCAACAATTACACATCCCTGAGTTGCAGCTGTGTCAGACCAGAGCTGGAAGAACACACAGATTGATATGCAGCCCATGTCTGGCTTACCCCTTGGACTGTCTTTGTTTATTCCATTTCTCACGCACCATATGTTCGAGGGGCCACCTGAGTATGGAGTGAGGAATAAATTATGAACTACCTGCTGCTCCACAAGTGGGGTAAGACTTGAGAACAAGTGCAAACTGAGTGCACATTTGACTATGGGATAAACTAAGACCCGCACCCCAGCCTTATTCACGGTTTTACCAGACTATAAGTGGGTGAGAGAGATCAAATGTTATTAATATATTAGTGGCCTAGAAGTTATCATATGGGGTCTAATTCATTTAGATTTTAAACCCAACAGGGAAAATAACACGAGTTGTAAAATGTGCAAGTTTGAATTATGGTGGACCATGTGACCACCATTCGTATTGAGCACTACATTTTAAAACAAAAGTGTTTTTTGCATTCATATTAAATGAAGTACTAAAATGAGTTAACATAAAGAGTGTTTTCAATTAAGATGAATATTAGTATGAAAGTATTAAATGAATATGAATTAAACATGCTTATATTAAATTTAATGTATTTTATTATTGTGAATTACATGTGTGCAGAAAAATAAACAAACGTTTAAAACCAGCTTCAACATTTCTTAAATGATGTTTACAATTAAATAATTTGCTCTGCATATTTGATTTGAATTGTAAGGTGTGCAATGGGTGTGCCTGTTAACTAGGCCCCAGTACTAATGCTCTTTCCCTTAAATTGTATGTCGAATTGCATAGGCCAAATGGCAAGTTCCTAACCATCCCTGTAAGCCCCCAGTAAATGGTACCCAGGGAAATGATGGTTAAGGGTGTACCAGGGCTGCCACACCGATTGTGCCACCCTGAGTACCCAAAGTAAAAGAGAGACTGCAGAGCTGCCATGTCAGCTTGCACAGGCAGCCTGCTGCTCCAATGAGACTCTGCCCATACCAGGTGCAGGCAGAGTCCCTGTTACTGCTCAATGACAGGTCAGTTCCCCCTAAGGCAAGGCCCCCTCTAGTCCAAGGGGCAGGGTGCACTGTTCCTGAATGAGGGCATATGTGCAGGAGCACATTTGCTTCTGTGCCGGCATCTAAAGCACAATGCTGGCTCAACTAACCAGCAGTCCATTCGGTAACATGGGCAGACATCTGACCACTGCTCAGATGTCCAGCTCTGCAATGGCCCAGCGGAATCCTGTTGTGTTTGGTATCAGTGTGCTGTTTAACCCTGAACATGATGCCCATGTTTAAGATTAAAAAGCAGATGTCCAGGTGGCACCCTTAGAGGGTGCCCACCAAGTACCAAAGTCCTGTAATGTTTTGGCAGGCTCTCCTGTGCTGCTCATGCCACAGACAAAAGTCTGACCTCCTGACGGTGGTGCTAGCACCCTGGCAGGATGTAAAAGGGCCTGAACAGGAAGGAGGTCACACCTCCTCCCTCCCAGGCTGGCTAGTGAGATTAGCATCCTGGGGTGAGCCTCAAAGGCTCCTCCACCTTTGATGTACCGAGAGCTGTTTCCCGAGTGGAGGACAAAGACCTCTTTGCCATGCCCGGCTGGCTAAGAGGGAAATTAGCTATGCAAGAGGCATGCATCTCCCCCAAACTAGCCACATCTTGAGGGTGGGCTAGGAGGCCAAGGAAGGGTTCTACCATCTTGGCAGACCCCTAGAATTGTGGGTTCTGGGTAGAAAGTGACGTACTCCCCACAGGATGTCGCTACTGTAGGGGCGGACTAGCTGCAGGGACAGTAGCCCATTGGCCACTGTCCCTCACACCCTTAAACACCCCCTAAACAAGGATTTAAGGGGCTTCCCTTGCACCAGAACTTAGATCTTCCCTGGACAAGAAGAAAAAAGCACGAAGAGATGCCTGCAGCAACAAGAGGACCCGGACTCCAGTCCCAGCGAAAGAAGAGGACACAGAGAGTCCTACAGAGACCAATACTGGAACTGTGTGCCCGAAGTGTGCTAGTGGTGAAAACTCATTGGTCCTGACCAGAGGGACCCCGGTGGGCACTGAAACTCCAAGGAAGAGCCACCTGCCACCAGTCCCATGTAAATTGCAGGAGTAAAGAAGTGCTGAGGACGAGGAACTGCAACCTGGCAGGCTCGGAGTGCCTGAGCCCAAAGGAACTTGGTGTCCAGTATCTAAGGAGGGAGAGTGAGGCCTGTGACAAGTTTCAAGCCTCTACGTCCCATCAATTGACCTCCAGCCACCAGAAAGCTTGAGGACTACCCCTGCAGCTATCAAGGTTTGTTGGACGCCTGCACAGAAACCAATGGCCACACAATGTTCATCAACTTCAGAACACCCCCAACCCCCAGCATAGGGAACAATGTCACCAGCAGCCCCACTCCAGTGGCTTTGCAGCCTGAAAGAAGTGACTGACTGGAGCAGCAAAGCAGCTTTGGCACGACCAGCCAGTGATTGACAGTTAGGAGTTACCTCTGCACCTGGAGGCACTGGACGAGGTGGTGAAGATCAAAGTGTTGAATCCTGGTCCTGGTCCCCCAAAGACCTCTACATCCGAATAGTAGAGTGTGAGTCCACTCCCAAGTCCAGTTTTCCAACAGAAGACAAAACACACCAGCCACTGTGGACCGTTCACCGCCAAGGACAGCCAAGTCCCCTATGCAACCGGACTCCCTGGGCAAGGTAACAAAAGTAGGACTATTGACTCCTGGTCTAGGTCCCATACAGTGATGGCTGCCACTCAACGGGGGTGGCGGGAGTGGATAAATATTATTCTTTTTTTTAATTAAAAAAAAACCCTTATCTCTTCCGTCAGGAAACGGGTTTGTCTCCTCCGTCCTAGTCCTCGTCCTCTTCCGGGAAGCACACAGGCTCCCACACTCCCCATAGCCAATCATGATGCTGCTGTCACCAGCATGACAGAGGCGTTGTTTTTGGTATGAGCAGCCTGGTTTGATGCTCACACTGTGAGTGGGACCCTGTGCACTTTCTCCCTCCGGCTGAGCAACTCAGCCGGGAGGAGAAATACTTAGTGCGCATGTCTGTTTGGCCGGCCCAATACAGCCGGCCAAACAGACATGTACACTTATGGTGCACATACCACTACTCCTTCAGCCCCGCCCCACCCTAACCTGACTCCAGATAAAAATAAAATGATAACATACTGTTATTATCATTTTATTTTTCCTTCTCGTGAAAGCAGTGGGGCGACGCTCCGTCACCATAGTGGAGGAGTTGCCGCAGTCACCACAGCACCTTAAGCTGCCATGGGTTCGCCAGAACTCACCCTAGAAGTGCCTGAGTGCATACTGCTATTTTCCCCCATGACTTCAATTGAAGTCTTTTAAATCTGCAAAGTACTGAAATTTCCAAAGGCTTACAATTTCACTACTCCAATTGTACAAAAGCTACAGAGTTTATTTTTGTGTCTAAATTAAGATTAAAATGTATTCTATTTTTCTAAATTGGTGTTGGATTTCTGTTGTCGTGTCATTTACTTATTGTCGATGTTGGT
The DNA here is from genome assembly GCF_031143425.1 of Pleurodeles waltl. Classification (NCBI taxonomy): domain Eukaryota; kingdom Metazoa; phylum Chordata; class Amphibia; order Caudata; family Salamandridae; genus Pleurodeles; species Pleurodeles waltl. The sequence continues at coordinate 399,830,233 of NC_090439.1, forward strand.
AATGTGAACTGCTTTACACATGTTCCTCAGAGTAGCCTGACTTCTCTTTGCCCCACTACCATGATTGAGCTAGGGTTTGCTGGGAGTCATCCGAGGTCCACTACTGGGTATTGTGCTGATATTCCATTGTAGGACTACCTAGTCATACCATACAATACCTTCACCTTGCTACAGTTTATTAAGGCATTAATGTATTAATGTGTCTGAAGGCTTTCTTAGCGTGACGAGGTCTGAAAGATTCATTTTGCAGCAGTAATGGACAATCACTTGTTTAGTCTGTTCCCTCTGACCTGAATTTTTTTTCTAGGTTGCTAGTGTGATATTGAAGGTCCTATTGTATTGAAGGCAAAGAACATGTTTGTCACTAATAATGTTGCATTATTTGTTCCAGCTGCCGAACAAGACAGGAAACTTGTGATTCCCATGAAATGTATTAGTTCATTTAGTGTACCGTGAGAGAAGATTCTGATGTTGCAAACAATTAGATAATGTAATGTGTAGTCAGAACTGTGTGAAATCATTGAAAGGCCAATGCACTTTTGCTGACAAAATCTGGAATAGTTGCACATTTGATGGTGCCATCGACAGCTACTGGACACTGAATCTGACGCCTGAAGTGAGCCCACCTGAAAGACCAATCAAGAGGATCATGCATAATTTTTATTTAGTGAGAGATTGTGAAACTTTGAGTTAGTTCACTCCTGCCTCGAAGCTGTCCAGAACTTTGTAGGAGTCCGTCCACTTCTGTCTTAAGTCTGCTTCACCCCCTATTTTATTAGGTCCCCTTATGAGTTTTCTCATCTTAGTCTTAATTGTCCTATTCATATATGCTCTTCAGTCCTACTAAACCCAACTAATAATGAACTGATGCTGCTGTCAACTGACGCCAGAAGAAAGTGACCGTTCTGCCTGGCTGAAATATAGCTGTCTGCTTTCCCATGACAAGAGGTATAACTAAATGTGGTTTCTTGTTTCCTTTTCAGTTTAGATAATTACACCAGCGTATTTTGCCCTAGTTAGAGGTTTTTGAAATTATTATTATTTTTTTGTAATCTTTTGCTTTTGCCTGCATGTGTTAACTCGTTCCCCCACATGCAGGTCTAAATTTCTGTTAGCTATAGGAATGGCCCAGCCCTGAAATCTGGAATTGATTGTGAATTACTTTATTTTTATGATTTACTGATTTACCCATTATCTGCTTTGAAAACTGATAATAATGTGCATATTGAGTTGTGGCTAATATAGATCATTCTTTTGGAGTGTTTAACAGTGTTGATGTTTAGTAGGTTACATTTCTTCAGACATTTCGGTCAGCCTATGGTTTTCATGTATGTTTATAATTTAGTTTTGCGCATCATACATGTGTCATTAATTTTGGGATTGTAATAAAGCTTCGAAATTTTATTCAGTTTGGTATTTGATTTAGTCTTAAATTGTTTGCGGTGTTTAGAATTGTTTATGGTTTATGTCATTGATTTGTGATCGAATGATTCTGACTTCTACACTCTTCGCCAAGTACAAAGATCTAGTCGACGTCTTTTGGTGAGAATACTGATGGTATCACACCAACGCGTGTGTGGTTTCTAAACCCGAGGCAGGGAGAAAATCTTCCCGGCACAACGCGCCAACATGGGGAACCAGCAAGGGGTGACACAGGTGGGGTTAGCTAAAGGAGTCAGGGGAAGTTGTGCCAAGAAAGAGAATCAGACCCAAGGTAATAGACCAGTATATAAACTTCAATTGTGTTGTATTTAGTACTGCTGTATGACTGAAAGCACTTTCTTTTATTTAAAAGATAAACATTGGTGTTATTGTTTTGGTTGGTTGATTCTTGAATGCTGAACTTGAGCACCCCAGCTACCTCCCTGAGAAGCCTGTGACTTCTTGCGCCGGCTACCATGAAAGTAAAATGCGGGAAGGGTTATACTCGGCCCTGTTTACAAAGTCATTGTAGGACTGGCCCCAGGACATCACTGACAAATGGTCTCAATTACCACATTTGGGGCTCAGTAGCTCATGTCTACCCTAACCCCCTCCCCAACTGGGGCTAGACAAAGATATGATACTGTTGTTTTTTTTCTGCCAAACAACGGTGTAGGGCGCCACTAGGGTACCCATACATGCCAACACACCCGATTCAGGGGGGATGCTCATGATTTGTTAAGCAAAAAATTGCTTTATTTCGGATGTCTGAAATTGCCTCAGCTTAAATAAAAGCCAATTCTCGCCATTTTTTAATCTCACACTTCCCTCTGCTAAAATGTTGGCATGTCTGAGTACCCATTTCCCTATATCTTGCATTAGGGTCTGCGGTACACTTGCTACGCCACTTTACTAACTTTAGGCTTGACAGAACTTCTTTTTTGGCAGGTACTATAATCACCTCTTTCTAAGTATCTTAAAAATGCACTTCATTGAAAGTAAAAGCAGCCAGTCATTTGGTGCAATTTAGTGGTCGGGCAAAGTAAGCTGTCTCAGTCATTATTGAAACAAGGGTTGCTTGCAATTACAATTATATAAATAGCGTTGAATAAGGGCGAGACTCTAGAAAGCGCGTGGTCTATGGTATTTTGTCCCTTCCCTTCTGCTCCGACCCCCAAACCGTTGTGAAGGCTTTGGTCTCCTCAACAGTCTTTGACGTGCCCACTAAATGCATGTTTTGTATTGCAGAAAATATCATGGCAACCTGGGACTGCCTGAGTTGTAACCACACTTAATTGCACACTGGGTTTTTTGCGTTCATATTTATAATGTTAGAAATCAAACTTCAAGTTCCAGAATGCAAAGCGATCGCTAACAAAACAGGGTCAATAGTAATAACAGTTATATATCGGCAGAAATTGGATGGTTGGACCTCCCAGTAACTCCTTCAAATGTTGGTTGAGTTAGTGGAATAAAAGGTGACTCCTGGTGAGACTCCATTGTTCTTGTAAATGTAGTTGTCAGCAGATAAAGCGCAGTCCGGTACTGGAGAGGAGAAAGAGGAAGCGTGCAGGAGAGAGGAGGAGCCCAGGCCTCACTGATGATGGGAGACCCGGCCTACCCCTGTGACAAGCGGCACCAGCCCGCCCCTTCTGTGTGCGCAGGCGCCGAGCCGGGCATCGGTGTACCGCTTCCTTCCGGCACCATCCTTGCTACATCTCTTGTATGCTGTCACCCGGTTTCATGGCAGCGCCCGGACTCCCCAGAATTAACCGCACGGCAACAGGTAATGGCACCCAGACTTGTCAACTCTTTCTGGCATTACATCCTGCGGGAGTGGGTCAGAGCCGTGCGCTCCCGCCGTGCCTACCCTCATTCCTCTGCGGTCTAAGGATGGGCGGTCGTGTACCCTTTACCCAGTGCCCCTTTGATCCAGGGGTGCAAGCGTAGCAGAGACACATCTCCCTCTGCTCACACTGCTGAAACGGGGAAATCCCACAGCACGCTGCAACAATAACAGCTTCCTTCCTCTTATTGTCGTTGCAGTGGCCGCCCTGCTGCTCTTGCTGATGCTCCTGGCCACAGTGTCCGCCTCGGTGGAAGATTTGGATGACACGTAAGTTGCACCCGTTGTTCGGTGATGGAAGTGTTTCTTCTTCACCCTCTTCTTTTTGGGACGTGAATGATGTTTACGGAGAGAGATTGTTGCACAAATAGGCTGGGAGGTTTAGTGTATATTTGTGGAAATATATCTTTTTTCATTGTATTTATTCGACCCCAGTATTTTTGTAGGTAGCCCCAGGCTTTAAAGTGTGGCCTAGTAAAGACGACCCAAGAGCTCTGACCTTGTGCATGCTACTGCACCTAGGGGACTACAATGTATGGCCCTTTATTTGATTTCACTTGTTGTGCTATCTTATTTCCACTGCCTTATGGCGCTGTTCCTTAGTTAGCTCAAATCTTGGGCTAAATCTGGTACATGGGACATACTTATCTTTAAAAATAAAATAGCGTTACTCCATGCTGCCCAGCGTTATAGCAGTGAGCTAAATTTTATCCTTGGAAATGTAATTGTTTTTATTATGTCGAATTATTGGCCTTTACATAATGTTTACTCTTCCGGTACCCTGGCCTGACCTCGTCGCGTTTATCCCCAGTTTGGTGACCTTTCGGATAGTTTCAAGTTTTCCATTGCGGAACATCATGTGCTTATGTGTTTAGGTAAATTCTCCGTTAGATGTATATGCCTTAATTATTGAGGGGGGTGTACGTGGTTTAGTTGTGAAATGGCTGAGGCCTGTGGACTTTACCTAATTGCCTGCACACCCTACAAGTTGGTGGACATGCTCATTGACTGGTGAGTGAGGGTTTGTGTGACATTTTCTTGGTGGTGAGTGCTTTGGGATACAGTGATAGTCTGGTGTGCTTATTCTTGAGCTAGACTTTTAAACTGACCTACTAATCAAGACGCAAGTACTGTGACTTGTACGTGCTACCACACCTATCAGACTACAGTTCTGTCCAGTTATTTAGTTCCACTTGTCGTGCCATCTTATTTCCACAGCCCTAGTGTTTGTTGTCCGCCACATTTGATAATGAAGAGTTCTCTGTGTATTTCAATATTGGGATGGGAAAACATGACCATCATTGATATCGTATTATCTGATGTTGGTTTCACATTTTTGCGTAATGAAAAGAAAGACATTTCGTTCCTTTGACTACATAGCAAATGAGATTGCTAGTTTCAAGAGAACTTTGAGCAGATGATTCTGGTAGGTTTGTCGGAGTAGGCATGAAAGGGAGGCCTGGTATTTGGATATAGACTGTACCTTTGCTCAGGTCAGGGGATTGCTCCAAAGCTTCAACCTGTTGTTTCTCCTTTCTTTAACTTGGTGAATAGTCCAGTTGCTTCTTCTGGACCTTTTTGGTTCCTCACTGAGATGTATTCAAAGGGGTTGTTGGAGTAAAATAGTTTGTGTTTGAATTTGAATAAAGTGCTCACCGTGAGGTTTAGAGTTATAACCAATTCTCTGGATAGTTCTACTCATCAATATGGAAAAGAAGACGCCATTGTTCAGTGCTTTTATATAAATTGCTTTGTTTTCAGATTTTTAGGTCGAGCGTGCAAGTGCTTTGACCTGTTGTAAGCATTGTGGCTTTTAACCACGCCCACCTCATGCCCATCACTTTAACTGGTTTGTGGACTTGGCTTTCAAAAATCCTTCATCATCATTGGTAAATGCTTTAATTTTATCTCTCCTTGGGAGATTTTGTTACTGCCTTGCAGACTGACCCTGTTAAATTGCACGATTGCAGATAAAACTTATTTTTCCTTTTGTGTCTCCCTTTCGTGCTCATGGCGGCCAAGGAGTTTTGAATCGGCTCGCTTTTGTCAACTAATGTTTTACTTTTATTTTCAATGTATGAGGCAAGAAAAGTCCAGTTAGGAATTTACACCACTAATAGCTCTAACTGGAGCAAATGCGAGACCGATTGTATTGCAAATGCTTGTAGGTCTAGCAATGAAGCAGCTGCTAAAAGCTAAGCAAAGATTGTATGAGGGGTATTAGAAGGTATGGAGGCATGGTGCTCACTTTATTAACAGTGATATATTTTTTACTGTGGTGGTTGATAGTTTTAAACAGTTGTTTGCAACACACGAGGCTTCATGTTGATTGATTTTAAAGAGGTCCGTCTGAGTTTGATGGATTTATGTGGCTAGCTTAGGATCTGATTTGTAATATGTAGGAGAACTTGCGATTCCAGCACAAATGTGAGTTTGCACAGAGACTGGAATTCGGAGCTTTTTAATGATGATCACTCCCTGCTGTTTTCCCATGGCAGCTTTCATGAGGAAACCTGCTGAAATTTGAGTTGAAATGTGGGGTACACTGGCAAGACATTCCAAATTTGGTGTGATAACTTCTGCCCTCCCATGGTGTACCCCCTCTTTTTTAAAACAAAAATGTTTAGTGTTTTTGTTTAAGAACTCAGAGAACTAAACGGTAAGAAATACCAGTAATATAAGCAATTGCTTCAGCCCATAATATGTCCACTATTTACCCTAAATCTTCTTGTTTCTTATGGAGGCAATCCTCTAATGACATATATCGGTGCTCAAGTTAAGCAAATCAGTCCATTTCAGTGATAAACCTCATTTTACCATCAATTCGGAAGACCACACCAAATACACTCCTCACCACTGGGTATCAGTATTTAGAGAATGTAATAAATATTGCTCACTATTCTGAGGACTCGTGACCAAGGCTGACTATTTTAATGCTAGTCAAACTGCAGCAGTAGCAAAGAGAGGAAAACACTAGAGCCAAGAAGGTATGGAATAAAGCATCCTCTTTCTAGTAAACCGTTCTTTTAGGAGAAAGCTACCAGTACACTTGAGGAAGGTGTTGAGTGTTGACATTTAATTGGGTTTTCCAATGAACCTAAGACCGGTTTTACATCTGGCCTAAACATGGGCTTATGCCTGTTTGCATTTGCTTTATAGACGGAGACCCGTGGAAGTGCCTGTTAAAATTTTGAGTGTATTATGAGAAGGCCACAACAGGTGATAAAGTTGAGGAGGTTACATTACATTTTCTTGAATTAGGTGAGATCCAAAAGATGGATGCCTATGAGGAATAATATGTGGGAGAGAATGCCGTGGTGAGACACTTTAAGAATCTTTGTGAACTGATGTATGTGTAGAGAATCGTCAAGTCACCCAGCTCTAGAAGCTGGTTTGTTTTTAAAAACCTTGAAGAATAAGTGCTTGGAGAATGGGCATTCAGTACCAGTAAACCATGTATTCTGTGTTCCATTACTGCCTGACTGAGTGCTATTGTTCATGTAATAAAACACTAGGGTGGTTTGTATCCTGTGAGACCCGTCTGGTCCTCTAAATTAAGAAGTTTTCCTTCTACTGCTACCGCTCAGAATCTGAGTTTCATCTTTAATGCAAGTGACAGACTCACCATTCATGAGAGCAAAATGACTGCTGCATGCTTCTTCATTTTGTGCATCATTAAAAATTCTAACTTTGCCTTAGGAGTTCCCACAGGACAAGAACTGGCTTTAGTCTTCTTTTGGTTAGACTATGGCAATATTATCTTACCGGATCTTCTGTTTTCTGTTTTCTCTAGGTTTCAGATACCTTGGTTTAAGGTGGTGCAACTCTGTGGCCACCAGCCCAGGAATCTTTAATGGATTCCACTCAGTTTCCACGGTGCATTTTAAAGGTACATGTACCATCTTGTAAACCTACCTATGGTTAAAACCACATTTTCTTTAAACTAAATTGTAACACTATAAACCTTCACTTAGCTGGGGATCTTTTAGGCGTGGTACCCTATAGGTTCTTACAGAAGGTCACTCCTTTTCCTGTCTTAGTCCTTAACTCTGGAATACCTTCCCTTTCAATACTTTTTTCAGCTCCATCCCAGATGTTTAACCATAAATGAAGGCGGTCCAAATTTCCTTCCTGAGAGAATGCCCAAGACAAAGGTTTAAAAATTTGTGGGTGGGAACTCAGGTAGGGGTATGGACCAGTGATCCCCTAAGAAAGCAAACGTCTGTAGATACTAGAATTGCGAACCCACTTGATTAATGTTGGAAAATTAAATTTGCATATTGCAAGTTGCAAGCAGTCAGTAATTCATCAAGTCCACGTGTTTTGATTCAAGTACATTTATTGATTTCCGTCATGGAAAGTGCAGAAAAAAATAGCCTTAAAATAGTTCACGTGCAGTAGTTCATTCCCAAAATGGGAGTAATTTTGAAAGTTGCAAGAGAAGAAAACAGTCTATAATTCATGTACAATCGTTGATATCCAATATTGGAAAAATCTTGAAAGTTGCACGAAGAAAACAGCCGACACGTGTTTCGCCCCTCGTGGTTGTTCACCTAGGGCTTTCTCAAGGCTGCAAGTGATGGAGAGTTTGCAAGTCAGGTATTAAGAGTAACCTTCCAAGTATTATAAAATAAGAGACTAGTGAGATCATGCAGGGCTTGCACCCATCAGTGCTAGTGTTCAGTAGACTAGGCAAAGATAGTGAAATTGTGAGCAGAAGAGAAAACCTAAAGGTAAACCCAATGAATAAATAGTCCCATAATCTAATCAGGAAAACCATTAAAAAAGGCAAAATAGTATTATTTACAGTAATCCCATCCATATTAGTCAAGACTAAACAAGTGTCAAGAAAACCTGCATCAGAAGTGGGGTTAGGGGACCATCGAATCAATGAAGAGATGTAAGGGTGAGAGTGGTGCTGGCACAACATAATAGAATATAATATGTAGGTGGACGAGCCAGGATGTCCAGATGGTCTCGTAGAGTTAGTCAATTATGCACTCCTTTATAAGATTGTACAAACAAATGGAGAGAAATCATACCATGGGAATATTCATCTAAAGTTTTTCATGATAGGAATATAGATGGTCTAAATACAAAAATATAACAAGGATAAATGACTTATATAAGTTAAGTGCTATAAACATTGCAGAAGCAGAATGGCACTTAATGATTTGATTGGCAATATATACTCTAAGGTGGTTGTAAGGATTTAAGCAGTATGTAGAGGTTCCTAGAATATAGTTGAAATTTACCTAAAATGCACTGATAGGAGGAGTAAAGATGATATTATAGGAGAGGTTTGTCTGGCAATAACATTTAAATCCCTAGTGTTCGTTATCAAAAAGTTTATCATTAGGGTTGTCTGTTAATGGAAATTTTAGGGATCATAAAAATGATTTATAAAGTTGTATAAAAATCCACAGATGGATTGCAAGTGTAGCGATATCACAAAGTCTCTTATAACTCACCGAATTCAGCAAACAAAGTCAGGAAAATAAACACAGGCTTGGAGAAGCCACGTGTTGGTTGGGCGCGTCTAGAGACTGCAGCGAATGTGTCATGGTATTTAATTAGGGAATGCTGCCAAGTCCTACTTTCATTTTCAGCATGAGATATAAGGAAACTGAAGTGTTGGTGGGGTGCTATATTGAAACCGGCAAAAAGCGCGAATGGGCATATTGCTGTTAATACATGCGAGCATGTATTGTACCTTATAAGCTGTTCATTTAGTCTTTTTAAGAAAGGAATGAATCTGTATAAGAATTATGCAAAAACTAGATATTTAGCTAGCAAAATACTGCAGATATATTTACAATAGTATTAAATGTACAGATACAAGGCATGGCTAAAACGTCGGCCATGTTGTGTGTTTAATGTAAATAGTTGTTCCTAAGAGAAGGATTCTGATATTTGTACTAATAATAAAGGTGGGATTGGGGGACAATGATTCGGCTAAGAGGACCTTAGGTTTTATTATATGTATAAGGCCACTGTCAGTGGTGATATATGGAGGATTGGGTGTAGCCTTGGGTGTAGCCTTGATATATTCAAGGTAAACTATCAAAGTGGAGAAGAAGAAGAAAAAAGGAAGGACAAATACCCTCAATGCTGATACCAATGGCTAAGAAGAAAGAAAGAAAATATCCTCATACATAATAAGAATGATTTTACATATAACAAGCCTAGTTTCAGCAGTAACATTTTGAAGTACAGAAATGACATGGACATGAATGACAGATGATGAATAAATAGGTATAAACCTATATATATAAATAGTCAGTTTTGAACATGAATAGTCAATTAAGTCCCTTGAGATATTAACAATTCTTCAAGACAAAGTTATATGCTTAGACCTAATACAGAATTAAATCTACCAGAACAATGTAAGTGTAAACATAGATTTAAAGTTCATCAAGCGATATTATTCAGGCCTAACTAATGAAGCCAGTAGTTCCTAATCCACCGCATCGAACCCAGCTCCAACCAAACTAAGGAACTCTTCACCATCGTCTGAGTGTACCTGCCCATATGCCACTAAAAACTCCATCCCCTCCTCTCAAGAACTCTGCAGTGCCCTAGTCAGCAACTTCCACAACACAACTGTAACCATCTATAGAAACTTCCATCCCCAACCCTTTGACCTTCTCAACATCCCATCGACAATCACTGTTGCACATCCACTCACCGCTTAGGAGTACTCAGCACACCCTCACTCATGAACTCCATCCACTCTGGAGCACCCACCAACAACACCCCCCTCCCTGCCCCCCCAGTTCCCAGCGGCTTTCAACCCTCTGGAGAAACGATCCACAGCTACATTTCCCAAAGTCTGAAAACACGCTGAGATCAGAACCTTCCTCAAGAAACCCTCTGCAGACCCCATCGAGCTCTAGAACTACCGTCCAATCACTCTTCTCCCTTTTCCTGCTAAAATCCTGGCATAGGCCATCAACCTCCAACTCACTGAGCACCTGCAGAGCCAACCACAGCACTGAGACAGCACTAATTGCTGCAATAGACAACATCTTCAGCCTATTTGAGAGAGGATAATCCGCTGCCCTGATCCTGCTGGACCTCTTCACCACAGCTTTCAACACCGTCTCACACCACACACTCCTTGACCGACTACGTCAGATAGGCATCACAGGCGATGTGCTCAGATGGATGGCATCCTTCCTCACAAGGTGCAACCAGAACCCCCCCCCCCCCCCCCAACACCTCGCAAGCCAAGCACCCCATCTGTGACATCCTCCAAGGCTCAGCCCAACCATTTCAAAGTCTACATGACGCCTCTCGTAGGCATATTAAGATCACACATCCTCTACATCATCTCCTATGCTGACGACCATCAGCTCATCCTTTTGCTCTCAGCAGACCCCCACTTGAACAAAAAGCAACTTTCAAAGTTGCATGAACAACGTATCCGCCTGGATGAGGGACAACTGCTCAATAGCTTAACACAGTCAAGACGTAAGTCACGATCTTTGGCAGACACATGTACCCCTGGAACGACTCATGGTGACCATCACAACTCGGACTCACCCTCACGCCTAAGGACCACGCTCGCAACCTCTGCATAACCCTTGACAGTGAGGTCTCCATGAGACGTCAGGTCAACGCTGTCTCTTCCGCAAAGTCTTCAAATGGTTCCCCATCTGCACCAGAAAGACAGCCTGCCGACTAGACTATGGTAACACACTCAATGCAGGCACCACCACCAAACTCATGTAAAGACTCCAGACAATCCAGAACGCAGCTGCGAGGTTGATCTCAACTTGCCCAAGAGAACTCATGTCCCCCAGCACTTGCAGGACCTTCACTGGCTCCCGTTCCAGAAAAGATGGCATTTCAAACTCCTAACCCATGCCTACAAAGCCCTCCACGACCAGGGTCCCACCTACATTAACCACCACCTACACTTCCATCGATCTCCCAGGAACCATTGCTATGTACATCACACCCTCGCTCTTATCTCCCGCATTCAGTGGTGCCACTTAGGAGGATGCTCCTTCTCCCACCTCACTGCCAGAGCCTGGAAAGCCATCCCTCAACACCTCCTTCCCACACCCTCACTGACTGACTAAATGAAGGGACTCAAGACATGACTTTTCAACTAACACCGGCAGAAAGCCCCTGGATACCCACTCAGGTGACAAGCTGCACTCTACCAATACTTCTTCATTGATTGAAGCAGGGAGGGGTTCCTCCCCTGGTTAAGCCATGTTTTTCATCTTAAATAAGGAGTCAAGATTGCAGTCATGACAGATCATATTTGAGTGGAATTTGGAAAGTGACTTTGTTTCCCATTTCAGTGGATAGGTGGAAAAGTTGTTGAATTGTTACCCCGAGGTTATGGAGGGACCATGAAAAGGATCTAATTAGCAGTGAAGATACCTCTGTTGTGTGTAGCAGTTCTTACTTAAAGTAGAATACTGTATATCTGTTTGCATTTTCTAGCGCTTCAGGTTTCATTACACTATAGCACAAAACTCACACATGTATACTTTCTCTTTTCTCTTGCTCTCTTTAATGCACTCTCTTGTTCTCAAGGTTCTTCTGTGTCTTTCTCTGGCTCTTTCTTGCACCCTCTCTTTTCCTTGCACCCCCACTCTCGATCTCTTCCTCTCTAGGTAGTCCAATTATAATTTTAATGGCATAAACTTTGCAGCTCTTACCTGCTGTTGACAGAACATAGCAGGTGGGTTGGATGACGTTAAATGCTGTTGTGTTATAGACAGTGGGGTTGTTTGAGTACAGACATCTGAGTACAGGTTCCAGGGCTTCAGGTTACAGTACAACATGGTGTTAGGAATAGTTCATCAAGTGGTGAAAACACAGATTCTAAAAAAGCTAGATTTATATACCCAGCAATAGCGGAGTTCAGCAGCTAAGATGCTTTTGATAGACACCAAAATGGAGAAATTTAGAGTGCGAGTTAGGAGCTCTTTCTTTCAGGTAAATTCACATAGTATTTAGGAATCGGATTAAACTGTTCCTATTATGATTTTCTCACTTTCCTTATCTGTAAGTGTTCAGATGCTTCTGGGTCTTGTTTTTTTGTGGCACACAAGTTTTGAATCATGATGGTTGTGCAGTGGCAGTGCCTGCTTGTGCTGTTTGTTGGGGATGCAGCTGAATCACCTTTGTTGAGGCAAAGGCACTTGCCAGAAAAAGACCCCTCATTGCTGTCAGTCTCTATGCTTGACTCAATGCAGCCAGTTGGGTGGACTCAAATCTTTTTAAATGTGGAGCTTAAATGCATGGTGCATTATTTAATTTTGGTAATCAGAAAGCAAATTTTTGATGAACGTTTGAAATCCCTTTTACACTTCACTAAGCTATAGATTCCTTGTTAAGTTCTAGTAGATGCAATAACACTGCATGAGATCTGAAGCACCTGGTCTGGTGATGAAAGGTTGTTTGGTTTGCGTTGTTTTGTGATGCAGTTCTAGAGCTAGTGTTGATGGGGCCCAGGTAGAGCACTTGGTGCTGTGTACTGGCTTGGGCTTTGCTGGTGGATGGGGTTGCACATCTTAAATATGAGTGGTGTTTATTTATTTTTATTTATTTTTTGGTGGTGTTGTGTGAGTTGCTAAGGAATGACTTGATGTTTATGTGACATTGGGTGTATTTGTATTGCAGTGCAGGAGATAAAAGTGGAGTGTAAGTGCATATGTAGTAGAGATGGTGTTGTGGTATTAGTGCTTTGCCGTGAGTGTGCTGGAGGATGGTGGTGCAGTGCTGTAGGCGAAATTTTGTTCAGTTGGTGTTGCATTTCTGGGGAGAGGTGCATTGCTGGAGCACTGTTGGTGTAGGACGGGGATGGTAGTCAAGTACTTGAGAGTAATAGTGAAATTACAGTGCTAGAATGCTACAGTGCTAGGTTCAGTTTGTCATGGAGTTTGTGGTGTTCTGTTATAGTCGCAAGGTATGGTGCCTTTCTTGTGCTCTGTGAGGTGTTGAAGTTAAGATGCTGGTGGCGCTTAGCCGGTTTTTGTTGTAGTATCACTGTGTATGGCAATGGTGGTGCAGTGGCATGAGATGGTAGTTCTGGACTGAGGGCCGTGGTGCTGTGCTGCCGGTGCAGAGTGGATGGGCAGGTGGAGGCATACCCTGGTAGGTGGATTTAGTGCTGGAGGAAGGTGATGTGGTGTTGGTGGGTTAGTTTGTATCATGACATTAGGGAGCCTGTTGGGAAGTGGATAACAGCTCAGTACTGAAGTGGTAGCACAGTCCTTCTTTTTGTGCATGACTTGGTGCTCTGGGATATTTTTTTCAGTGATGTGGTTGGTGATGGATTTCTTCGAGGTGAAGGGGCACTGCATATCTCTTGTTCTTTGCAAGACTGCTAGACTGAATACAGGGAAGAAAGTTACAAAGTCTATGTAAACGCAGTTTTTAAGACAGGAAAATGTTGGTTTTGTTTGACTGCTTAATCTCCTTTTTCAGTGAGGGGTCCAAAGCCAAATCAATTGCAAAAAGGAATACATATATCTGTGTAAAAAAAAAAAAAAAAAAAAAACTGCAAATCATAAGGAAGCAGCTGTCTATACTCACTCTTAGAATACTGTTTGGCAGATGTACACATTGTACCACATGGAACCCAACCATTCAAAACCCAGATGTTCTTCCCTGAACTTTGGTACATACATAGCAATTTTAAGCCTTCCTAGACAAGCTATCTGACCCCTCCCCTATGATATGAATGTACACATATCCATTGTTCCTACTATCTTAAAACAACTGTTTAATTTTCATGGTGTACCTTTTGTTGGAGCGTAAATGTCACTTATGCTATTAGTGCCCAGGAAGTTGGTATTTGGTATCATTTATATTCATGTTTCAAAGCCTAATATAGAAAAAACGCTGATATATATTTTAAAAATATTCACATTTATATTTAATGAAGGACATTGTGCCTACCAGAACTGACAATGTGCTAACATGATTTAACAAGGTTGAAATATATTTTAATAATTAGAGTTAATTTTTATTAGTAGAAAATAATGATTTGAGTAATTTGTATAAAGTTGCATTTGTGCAGAAAAATAAAAGCACATCTGTCATTCTTAATGTGGGGTCTTAACTAAGATTGCAGTTATATATGAAATGCTTTTGCATATTTTGGTATTAATGCTGAATTCATAAGTTTGCATGTTATGTGTTTTATCAATGACAATGTAAATGCATTGTATTTCTTGTTAGCATAACTAGGCTTGGGGTTTTTATATTTGCAGCAACATAAAATGTTAAATTATTTATTTCCCTCTAACATGAAGTTTTCCATTAGGTTGTTTCACATTATTAGTAAAGAGTCCTCAGGGATGTGGAATTCCTATAGGCTGATGCCCAGGACATATTGTTTGGGGTCAAGGACAACTGGTTTTCATGTTCATTTTGTCTCTTGGACAAATAGGCCCAAACCCTGGCAGGACAAAGCCTTTGGCTGCCCATGTACAGTACCACATTATGGATCTGGAAGGGCATTGTATGCAGTTAAGGTAATATTTGGGTCCACACGTTAGTGCTGTTCAACCTTGTATTTATGTTTCATTAATGCAAAGCCTTTATTAATAGGGTGAGTGCTCTAAGGAAATGTAAGCTTGGACTGCACTGCTCAGAGTGGCTCTGTTATAAATAAGTGTACAGACGTTTGCAAAATTTTAACAATATGAAGCTATGTTGAATGCTCCCAGATCAGATGCAGATATTTGAAGAAGCTTGAAAGCAAGGTTGATTCTTTTCTTGCAAAATAAAGGTTCACAAAAAAAGGAAACTAGGAAAAGAAAATTGCCAAACTAATGCCACATTTTTGGTTCCCTTTTTTTTATATATATATATATATATATATATATATATATATATAATTTTATTTTTTTGAAGCATCATTTATTAAAATGTGTCAATGCAAGGTAAAGTATTCATAATGAAAAATCATAGCCAATAGGTCCGACACTGGTGATCAGTCTTTTGGTTATGCCAGTGCTTGTCTAGGTTTGACATGATTTTAGTAAATTTTTATTGTTGTGGGAGCTGCAGGCCCACATCATTATAGCAAACATTGTAAAAAATATGTTTTGGTCTCAGATAGCAGACATTGCTCGATAGTCCCTGGCACTGAACAAAACCACTTTGTGTGCAGATGTGCTCCTGGTGAAAAAGCAGAATGCTGTCACTCCCAGTGAAGCCAGCTGATAGATAATCAAATAGAACTATTGTGTAGCCAAAGGTCTTGATTAATGTCCAACCTACTTAGGGGTCTAATTTTTAAAGAAAGTCCCAAAAGTGCACCCAACGGAAGTGTCCTTGCTTTTAGTGCAGATTTATGGCTTTCATAAATTAACTTTGCAGCTCTTACCTGCTGTTGACAGAACATAGCAGGTGGGCCAGAACTCCTAGAAAATATTTGTAAACTGCATTTTGGCACGAGCAAATATGCATGTGTAGATTTGCTCATGTGAATATCTGTTGAGTGTTTACAAGTTCACTTTCCTCCAATCACTTTTTTCCAAACCCTAGAAGAAATTTTACTTCAGCTCTTGTCAGGTGTAAATTTCCAACCTTTCACAATATGGGAAAAGATCAGAGAAGAACTGGTGAAATCCCCCCCCCCCTCCAAAAAACATGCAAGCTAGTAGTATTGGACTGATTAAAAAGCGCATTACATCCCTGGAACTATCGCTCACTGCTACTTCCAGCCCCAGTATGTGATCTTTGGAGAGGTGGCAAAAGAAGGAAATTTCTAGTTTTCAAACCGCACTATTGTATGAGCCCTGGCATATTCAGGTAGGGTATTGATCAGAGCTGTTATATAATGAAATTGCTGCCATAATTTGTTGCTGCATTAATTGGCACCAAAGGGACAAGTGAATTTTATTTTTTTACAGGACAAGTAGATATTTTGTTAAATTCCCTACCCCTTGGTCCTATTGTATTATGTGTAAGTTTTACACTGCGGTGTCCTTGAATGTTTTGACATTGGAACATAACTGAAAGGAGAGTAGTGCCTGTTTCTTTCTCACAAGTGATTGCTTTAATATTATGTATTATTCTTTTTGAATGTCCTAAAGGGGTTGATGTTAAGTAGATTAAACTTGTTTCGTAGATTTGGTCCGCCTATGGTGTTCATTTATCTTTACAGTTTAATTTTGTGCACTATTTATGTGACTTTGACTTTGGGGTTAAAAAATCAATCTTTGAAACTTTCATTGATTGGAGTATTCTTATGTGGTCACGTAGGTCATGTTGTTTAAATTCGTTTGTTGGGTTTGAATTGATTGTAAACGGTTACCACACTCTTCACTGATCGAAAAGATCCATTGACCTGAGGGAAGAAGGAAAGAAAGCGTTTTGCAGATCCTTTGAAGGATGCGGAAAACACATTAGTAGAAGCTGTTAGCAGAGAACAGTTCAGTCTCATGAGGTGGGGAACCTTTCATTTGAGTGTTAAAAGTGACACTTATGGTAGTAGAGTTGTTCTATGGTAAATTTGAGAGGTTGGTGAAGTCTCAGCATTGTGTTAGAAGTGTAAGTAGGGATTTACGCTTGTGGTTCTTTTTGGTATGAGCTGCGTTGCAGTGTGATGTTGTGGGGTGCTTGTTTAGTCATCGTACTCGAAGCAATTGTGGTACACTCTCTAAAAAAAAAAAAAGTGTCTACAGTGGTGGTAGTTGGTGACAGATCCGTTGCAGCCTAAGACTTCGGAGTAATGCACAAGTGTATGGGGACACCTGGTTAATTTATGGTCTGCAGTGAGGTATTGTTTATGAGGCGCCATTGACAATACCAGTAGTTTTCCTTGATTGAGTGTGAGTTGGTTGGGATTAGGTGAATCATGAGTGCACATGGGGAATCTGTATCAACCAGGGTGATATTTGCTGGTCAAGTCTTACACATCCAACTGTGGCTTTCACAATTATAAAAGTAAGTTGCACAGCTTTCAAAGCGTTTGAGTCCTACCCCTACTGGGCAGACAGGTTTTTGATGTTTCAAGTGCTTGCAATATTTCACTTTTAGGGCCATATGTACGAACACATTTTCCCATTGGCACAGAAAAAAAACACTTTGATACATCTGGCCCTTAGTGTACGTGTGAGTTGTGAACTGACTTGTAGCTGCTGAGTGAAGTGAGTGTGATGTCAGTTGTGCCGTGCTGAGATAGGTCAGTTAGTGAGAAGCCACGCATGTATTGGCGGACAGTACTGCGTTGCCATTGGTTGAGAATAGCTTGGGAAAAGAACTGTGGGATTCCATTTACTTCCTGGTTTTATTGATATTCGTATTAAGGAGTGAAATTAGTGCAAAAATGAAATTTTTCAAAGTTTTAAGAAGTGTGCTGGGAGGAGATGTGTTTATTTCTGTTAAGGAGGGTGAGCAGACAGCACCCAAAGGGACGCCAGTATCTGAAGTGGTAAAGGCAAGAGGAGTTTCAGCACGCATTTTGGTTAAGCAGTGGTGTAAGATCATCGAGAGAGAGGTTTCACAGCGATGTGGAATTCCCATCGCCTGACACCTGGGGCATATTGTTTGGGGTCAAGAGCAACAAGTTTTAATGTTTACTTTGTCATTGGGACAAGTAGGCCCAACCCCCTGCAGCACAAACCCTTTGGCTGCCAGTTTACAGAGAAGGGAACCGTCTGCAGTTGAGGTAGTATGTGTGTCCATACCTTAATGCTGTTTGAACTTGTATTTATGATTCATTAATGCAAAAACCTTCATTATTAGGGTAAGTGCTGTAAATAAACGTTTTAAGGTCACACTGCACTACTTGCAGTGGTTTCAGTTAAAAAAAAAAAGTACACACTTGTTTGAAAAGTTTAGCAATGTGAGGCTAAGTACAATTATCCCAGAATGCTCTCTGATCATATGCAAATGTTTGCAGAAGCTTGTAAGCAAGAGTGATAATTATTTGCTTTCAAAATAAAATGTTCAGAAAAAAAATGCAAGAAAAAAACGTTTCAATACTATGAAATGTTAGGTGCTATTTCTTTTGAAGTGTCATTTAGTAAAATGTGGTGATGCATGCTAATATTTCCCAAAAATATTCCTAATTGCACTGACTTTCCATCATTTTCAACAAGATTATTGGAAGTATGAAAATAAACAAGCACTGGCAAAGTCAACCGATCAGGCATTTTCTGTGAGTCTTTTGGTTTTGTCAATGCGTGTCTTGTTTTGACATGGCTTTTGTAACACTTAATTGTTGTGGGAGCTGGCAGGCCCTCACCATTGACTGACTGACAGAGACACACACACACACACACACACACACACACACACACACACACGTAAAAAGAAGAAAAAAAAGATTTTGGTCTCAAAAAGCACACGTTGCCACCAGTGACATAACAAATTCCCCGCAGCCCCTCTCTAGGCCTCCCCCCCCCCCCCCTCCTCAGCACAGCACCATCCCTGAGTGAATCTGGTGGGGGATGGCCTCTGTATTCTTTACAGGGGAGCCTCCTCCAGTTTTGTTACACCACTGATTGCCACAGTAGTAGCAGAAATAGAAGTTTAATAAAAACAAAATGTCTTTGTTAGTACCAGACCTAATTAGAGACCCCATTCTTAAAGAAAGTCACTAAACTGCACCCATGGTATTTGTCTTTGAATAAGGGGTTCCATAAATTCACAAGAACTTATAGACGTAGACCAGGAAATCGTACTCCTAGAAAATATTTGTAGATTTGCTCATGTGAAAATCTGTTGAGCATTTACAAGTTCACTTTCCCTCCAACCACTTTTTTTCACAACCCTGGAAGAACGTCTACTTCTGCCATTGTGAGGAGAAAATGTCCTGCCTTTCTCATTATGGGAAAAGATTAGAGAAGAGCTGGTGAAAATCCTTAAGACATGCAAGTTAGTAGGTCTGCTAAATCAGTGGCTTTCCAGCCCTGGAACTATTGCTTATTGCTTCCTCCAGCCCCAGTATGTAGCTTTGCGGAAAGGTGGCAAAATAAGGGATTGCAATTATTCAAGCCCTACTATAGTAGTAGCCCTGGCATAATCAGAGAGGCTATTATCAGAGCTCTTACAAAATGAGATTGCTGCCATAATTTGTCACCGCACTACATGGCACCACTGGGACAAGTAGATTTAGGAAGCAGCCTATCCCATGGACAAGTAGATATTTGATTAAATTCCACATCACTGAGTTCATTAGCTTTTCCGTGTTACAGAACCTTTAATTTGAGAATTTTAGAAAGATTGAGGAGAATATTGTGCAAATGAAAGCCTTCTTCAAGACCTACACAATTTGAAGCTCTTGCTATTTGGGAACATGTTGCAAGACAAAAAGAAACTGAAAAATGTCAGAATCGAATGAGAACACATAACCTAGATGGGTTGAGGAACAGAAAATGTGGAGAAAAGACATTCGATGGGGTGAGAATGTTTCTAGCTATTATAGAAGAAGGGGATGGAAGGACCATACCTGAAACGAAAAATAAGCAGTCACAAGATGGAGCACATAGCAGATGAGGGTAAAAAGACAGCTGCACATGACAGTGACTCCACAGAGTAGTTTATAAATCAGCTTTTGATTAATCATACCCCACCATATTGTTAATTTGAGATTGAAGTCCAGAATGTAACCCCAAGTGTGCCCACAGCTTCAGTTTCCGAGAGTCCGATTTAGGTATTCCTGAGTACACATGTCAGTTCAGTGATGCGGGTACCTGCAAATTATTCAGTAATTCCTGTTAGTACAACACAACAAATTATGAGCTCAGTTGTGGGTCAGGTAATGTAAGAAATAAAATGATTCAGATGGAATCAACACCTAATGTGACAGTACCCGTGCAAATTTTTTATCCGAGGCAGATAATGCCCATGTGATCTCCAGTACAGATGATGCCAAATATTGCCCCAAATCAATCAGGCCAAACTTTCAATACAATATTAACAGGTCAAAGTACAGGGATGATTTCTCAGAATCGGGCTAATCTGGCAGGACACGAAGCATTGACAGTCCTCGTAACCATAGGTCCAGTTGTTCCACAATATGCTCAGGGTAATAGTAGGAGTAGCCTCCAGACTCAAAATCCTGTATCTGCAGGTGTTTCATCATGCGATACGCAAAGATCAGTGTATTCAACTAATTTGAAAATGGAAAGGTCAGCTATGTCGGTTCCAGTTTTGACCCCCTCTTCTCACGGGGATTGCAGATCCCAACCAGACGTTATATCGAACAGATCCAATAATAGATGTGAGATGTCCTCCGTAAACTCCAGTTACACAAATGTCCTCACCAGAACAGATCATGAGAGTACATTGTAATACCCCAAAGAACATGACACAGGGAAACAACATTAGTTTTGCATGGCTTTTCAGCACAGCATTGATTGAGTGGTTAGACAGTTTGAGTGGCGAAACGGTAAATAATAGTGTCAGAACAGAAGACACCCCAGAGAGAGAAATGACAGTGAAAATGCCCAGATTAAAATTAGAATTAAATTAAATAAGGGAGCACTTGAGCTGAAAAGATTGGACATGTACAAGAAGAATTGCACTCCATGTGCAAAGATTTTACAAATCATGCAGGACAGACTTATTAGAAATTATTAGAATGAGCTGAGAAATATGATGTGGATTTAGAGAAATCAAAGCCTTTAAGATGGAGTTAGAAATTAGAATTGAGCTCCAAAGACATTGTAATCATGAGCTCACTCTGCATGCGAGTGCAGATTGAAGAATTAATTCTGACCATTCAAACATGGGGAACATTAGATAAAAGGGGAAGGCAGATGGGGAAAGAAAAGAGATCCGAAGAAAGCAAAACAGAATTTGCCTCCGGCTGGAGCAAATCAACCTGATGAGAGTGTGAAAATGCTGCCAATGAGAGAGATGCCTGGTGGAGGGTATGTACATGTCTCATGGAGCGGAAGTGACATATTGTCATTCACAAATACCCGAGATAGAGGGAGAAACCAGTAGAGGGTACCAGCAAACTGAGAATTTTGTGAAACTTCCAAAATGCCTGTGGGAAGATTTGAATACAATGTTTTACATTGTGGTACCAGTTGATTTGTAGGTTGAATGTAAATGGATTGTCAATTGGCCAACTTGTGAACTGTCGAGGTCCAGTAACAGGTGCATCATCTGAAAAGATGATGAAAGGGTATTATAAAGTGACTGAGTTCCTGAAAAACAAAGTTTCCCCAAAAGATGTTGATTGATAAAAGAATGACAGGGCAGCACAGGAAACAAAGGAGTTCGTTCATTCTTATTATGAGAGATTGCGGCAAGCATTTAAACAGCATAGTGGATCTGAAGCTATTGAGCCAAAAGACACGAGGCCTTTTGTGTTCAGATTTGTGCAAGGATTAAAACCTTTCACACCTGTAACTGAGAATGTTGTTGTTGTGCACAGTGTTCTGAAAGAGATCATGGGAGGTCCCTGTAATTCCCCTATTTTAAGATTGTGGAAGCCCAATGAAATATACCGGATAGACCATGGTTCGAGAAAGATGAACAAAATCATCACTCCCTGTTGTCCAGTGGTACTGAATCTTGCAATGATTTGTTCTAGATTCCTTGTGAAGCGGACTGGTTCTCTGTCATTCACTTGTCAGGCATTCTTTTCCATTGCGCTCCATGGATAAACCCAGTTCTTGTTTGCATTTAAATTCGGAACTGGTATCATACTCCACTGGGTTTTACAGAGTCACAATCCACTTTTAACCAGATCCTGAAAAATAATTTAGTCACTTCAAAGATCACTTCATTCAGTCTTAGTTCAGTACATAGATGATTTGGTGGTTGCATCAAACACACGTGAGACATGTAAGAGCAATACCATTGCCCTGTTGAACCACCTTGGTAAGAATGGATATAAAGTTTCCCCTGTAAAATTCCAGTACTCCTCAGAGAGAAGTGAAATACTTAGGTCACCACATAGAGAAAGGTGTCCCAGGAGAGAATATCAACAATAATGCAAATGAATCCCCCCTGTAGCACAAAGAGAAGTTAGAATGTTTATCCGCCATTGGATTCAAAATGTTTCACTGTTGTCCAAGCCTATTTTGAAAATGACACAAGGAAATGCATGATCTGGTACCATTTGATGACCTGCACGAAAGACTTCTCTGAGCTGAGAGAAAGCCTATACCAATCCCCAGCTCTGTGAATACCTGATTACAACAAATGTTTTTCTTTGTTTTGATGGTTGTGCACTTTCTGTTTTGACGTACTTACATTGAGGGGTCAAAAGACCAGTGGCTTATATTTCTGCCACACTGGATTCCATAGCGGCTGCTTTGCCTGACGGTTTAAAAGAAATCTCTGCCCAAATGTCTATGACCCTCACTCTGTAGAAGTCCTTTTGTCACAAACCAAGACCCAACATCTGACCAGTGCATGCTTGACACAATATGAGCAGCTTATCCTTGGGTTGGCTTATGTACACATTAAGCGATGCACAGTGTTGAATCCTGCAAAGCTTATGCCCAGTAATCTTGAAAATAATACAGATCAAAATGAAGTGGAACATTACTGTCTCAAAGTGACTGAACTGTGCACTAAACTAAGACCTGATATTCAAAGTAGCCCTTCTACCAGTGGTTCACAATCTTTTGATTTCTGTGGACCCCCCTTCCCCCCACCCCCACCCCCCCCCCCCACCCCCACACACACACACACACACACTTTATCATTACTAGGACCTGGGGACCCCCACATGTATTTCTGTGTGTATTTGACCACCAACTCCATCTTGGCTCCATTTTGTGCTTAGCTTCGGGTGCCGTCATAACAGCGCACAGGGTTTTTCCATGTATAGCTTGTTTTACACACTGAAAGTGTTTTTGCTCTTCTCATCAGAGCAGGGTCTTATTGTGCTGGAACATATTAGGGGGAATGCGGATGCTATAAAAGTATACCTGCCTGATAGAGCTGTTCCATTTCCCTGATAAAAGCATTGTCTCAAGAATGTGCATTGGGGCCTGGCCAGTTAATTTGTGTGTTTTTGACCCAGACCAACTACAGCCAGCATTTGAATTTCGTAACAGAATAGAAGGGGGTACTAGATCTTCCTCGCAAGTTAGTTTAAGATATAAACGAGAAGGAAACTTGACGCAGAGGTAGGAACCCACCTGCGGAGTGGATGCACTGCCCAGGAAAATCACATTTGGGGACGGTCTCCTGCCTCAGCTGCTGAGGGGTCCCCGACTTGGTGCAGGCAAGGATGATAGATTCAACCCCCATGGTGATGCATTTTAATTCTTAATTATTTAGCTCACACCTATACTCACTGCTGATATATTGCACAATGTTTGCCTGTGACTGCTTAAATGTTGTGATTATTTCTGTTTCTCACATGGTTTACTCACTTAAGTTAAATGCTTATTTTCATATATTTGTGTGCTTTTATTTGATATCTGGGAAGTGCCTTAATAAATTCATTACTAAGAGTGCTGCTTTCTTAATACACAAAAAATACAGAACAAGCATTAATCAAACACATGCACAAATGATAACACATTTTATTTAATTTGCAAACAAATATGAATAATTTTTTTTTTTAATTTTTAATAGGAAGGTAGGAGCTTTTCTAAATTTAATTGAAGACATATATCATCCATACTGCATCCTGTTTGATGTACCTGCACTACTCCCACAAATCAATCTGAAGATACTAATTTAATATTTTAGCCTCTCATTTTCTTGACATTAACAGTACGTTTAAAAAAAATCAAACTGTACATTTAGCTTATTTATTTATATTCACTTTATTAATCTGTTAATATTATTCAATTTTCTAAGCAGTCATGGACCCCCTGAGGAAGGTTTGCGGACTCCCAAGGTTCCCCAGACCACAGGTTGGGAACCACTGCCTTGGACAAAAATGACTGTCATGTTCATTGATGGCTCCTGTTTAAGAAACAAAATGGAATTCTTGAGAGCTGGTTATGCAGTTTGCACCATCTCGGGAGTATGGCTTCAAGGAGTCTTTTCCACCCAAGTAGCTGAATTGGTGGCTCTAAAGCATATTGTGTTTCTGAACAGCTTAAAGTGACCATTTTCACGCATGGTCAATATGGGTTTGGTGGTGTTCAATATTTTGGACAGTTATGGTCCCAGCAAGGTTTTATGACCTCTTCTGGATAACCTATCTGAAATGGTGACAGTCTATAAGTTGTTGAAAGCAATAGTTGCCTTTGAAAATTGCAGTTGTGTAATGTGCAGCACATCAGTAGTCAAGTAATTACATCTCGTTAGGCAATGCCTATGCTGAGCAAGCAGCCAGATACTGTACAATCCATAGCACACTCTTTAATGAGGGATGGAGCACCAGTGAGACAACCCAAAGTTTCTTGACAACAGCAATTGATACCTGAGAAGAGGTTGAGAGATTGCAGGAAAAGGTGACTTAAAAGGAACGCAGGGTGTGTTCAAAGAGATGAAGATGATGTTTGGGTTTCCAGTGAAGGAAAAGCAGTATTGCCAAATAGTTTGTTACCGTCGATGACAAGGTATTACCATGGCCAAGCACACATTGGCAAAGATGCCATGATTAGGACTTTGACAGACATGATACAATCCTAGATTTGGATTGGTTGCAGAAGCTGTGTGTCAAAGATGTGTAACATGTCAACAGATGTATGCAGGGAAACACACTGTGGTTAACCTGAGCCACATAGGTAGATCATGAGGTCCTTTCAACCAAATGCAATTTGACTTCATTGAGATGCCTGTGTGCAGTGGATTGAGACATGTGTTGATCATGGTTGTGTTTTTCATATTGTGTAGAAGCTTACCCAACCTGCAGGAATGATAGCCTCACTGCTGTAAAGCTGCCTTGAAGGGAGCTGACACAGCGGTTTGGATTTCCACCTTCATTAGAATCGGACTGAGGACCTCATTTTAATAATGAGATCATAAAATTGTTTACGCCATTGCAAATTGAGCAAAGATTGCACTGCAGTTACAGACCAAAAGCATCTAGATTGGTTGAGCAAATGACTTGTAGTCCCAAGTCTAGACTAGCTAAAGTGTGTGCATCTACACTGCTGAAATGGCCAGATGCATTGCCACTTGTTCTGAGGAGTATGCATAGCACATTCGACAGGAAGACAGTACAGTGCCCCCCACAAGACACTCCTGGGCCATGGTATGAGGTTGCCAGCTGTGCCTGCAAATGCACTTGTGAACGTTTCAGATGACTTGGTGCTAGATTATTACAAAGGACCAGCTGATGTGGTTTGCTGTTTGTCTTGCCAGGTTGAAGAAGCAACTGTTCAGCCAGCAAAAGAGCAGTGCCACGATTTGAGAAAAGGTGATTGGGTTCTTCTGGTGAAGAAACGCATTAGCAAGTCATGTTTAGAGCCTTTCTGGAAAGGGCCATTGCGGGTTATCTTTAGGATTACAACAGCTGTGAAGTGTGAGGGTTTTCTAAATTGTGTTTATGCGAGCCATACATGCAAAGTTCCAAGTCCTCCTGAAGACACAGTGCCTGTCGGAGTTGGAATCGGTAAGGGAAGGGGTCCAGGTTAGCCAGACTGTGAGGACTGGTCAAATGGCTGCCGCAGAGCCTGCACAAGCTAGTGAAACTCTGAGTGTGTCAAATGCAATCAAAGGTGCAGGAGAGTCAAGACAGAGTGAGCCAACTCCTGGTAGCTCAGCGAATGTTGAAAATCCAGTTGTGCCTGAAACAGAATTGTGAGAGGGGACCAGTGGCCCACAGAAGGTCCGGACCCAATAGCAGATGTGCTTTAAACTGTAGCTGAAGGATTGGATCAAAGTGACAGTGAAAATTGTGTAGCAATTAGATCAGAAAGAAAAAGCATGTCAAGTTGCAGATACTCAGCACCTGAATGGACATACTTTGCTGCTAATGAATGGGAGAAGGAATGAATTGCCTTTTGTCTTGACAATTTGCATCCAGCAAAATATTTTGTAACTTGAAATTGCTCGTGAACTGAACTTTTAAATTTTTTGGATGCTTGATGAGCAGGGACACTACATGCTGTAAGTGCTAATTAGTGATTATCAAATGGTGTATTACTTTAGACGTTTGAATTGTTTGTACAGACTGTGAACATATGCAAGTAGAGATAACTTGATGAACTTTTGAAAGATCAAGATCAGTTGTAAATAAGTACAAAGACTTTGAGGTATTTTTCATCTTTTTGTCTGCTTTGCTCATGTTAAGAGAAGAAACATTTTAAAAGCTGCTTTACATTTTTTGATTTTTGATTTTGATATTTTGGTCTTACTCTAGACAAGTCATGAATCCAGACCAAGGTAAACCTAGGAAGTGTAAGTATGTGTGTTTAGGTTTAACAATAGTGAATGTGGTTGTGAGCAGTTTAATGATTGCTAGTTTGATTGTGTTTGTGAAAGAAGACGTTGAGAGCACAATTATACCAGTACATGAAGAGTTGCGTACAAAATAAGATCCATTGTAGTATGATGAGTGAGTGCTTTATCTTGATGACTCAAAGGTAGATTTGTCTTCAACTGTATACTACAGGTTACAGTTTGAAACTATGGAGGTGTGTAGTTATGTGTGTATACAGATCCCTTCATCAGTGCAGGGAGGAATCTTCTATCACAGTTTACCTTTAACATACAGTATTAGTTGCAGTCTCTCATTAACCCGATTGTATAACCAAGAGGTTATACAATATTTCTACTCCAATGTAGATCCTGTGTTTTTTCTTTTTTGCCTATTAACCAGCATTTGAGTAGTATTGCTATAGGAAAAAAATATAGCCATACTGGAACGTTTATTTTTGCCGGCCCTAACTTTGGGAACTGCTTATGCGCATAAGAATAATTTAACTTTAATTTGCTCTCGAGTTGAAAAAGATTTCATTAACCAAGTGGATGGTGGGAGAAAAGCAATGAAAACCAAAATATAAAAATGAGTAGCTTTACAGGATTGGCAGAAAGATGCTACCCATCTTGCAGGTGGTGATACACAAGGACCCGTAGCTTTAGATTGGCAACATGTAGGGAAGCTATGTATATACAGGCCAAAGTCAAAGACTGACAAAAGGTTTGCAGGGACTAGTAACTATAGATGTGTTCTTGTTTAGAAGTATCTGGAGTTTTATGTTAAATGGACAAGACCCTGCCATATCAGGTGTTTATTTCATTTATGGGAAAAATGCCTAATAAAAGCTGCCTAAAGGCTGGTATTGTACATGCTATTTAGAGGAAGTTTTTACGAAATTCCACCATTTGGACAATTTTGACCATCCAGTCTTGAGAGAGACATCTAAATCCAGGACAAGAAGAGCAGCTAGTGCAGCAGAGATTACAGGTGATATATTCGATACCTTTATTCCATCAGTTGGAGTGATCTTGAATGACATAAAGATCAGAAAGTTGTCAACATTTGTGGACAAGATGTCTACTGATTATTCTGGAGCATTGTTGCTTGTGGATACGGAAATGTTTGCTATGAGATCAATGATTTCTCAAAGTTGTCTTTAGAGATCTTAGTGACAAAGGAAGGTGGAGTCTGCAAAGCTTTACGAGCGCAACATTGTTGTATGTTTATACTGGACAAAAGTAAGGAGATAAGGAAATTTATATCCAGCATGACAAATGTGAAAGATGTAAAGGAGACCAGTATCTAGGAGACAATAGGTAAAGGATATGCAGCCGTTGGATCATGATTTGGACATTTCGGAAAGGGAATTGTGAGAGTGATCCTGAGACCCCTTTTGATTGTGACATTGTGTGCTATAGTTGTCCTTCGAGTTTGCAAGTTGTACAGATTTTGGAAAGTACAAAGAGCTAAGAATAAACAGAGGAGGGAAGAGATTGAAATAGAGAAAATGAGCAGTTATTACAAGAACCTGAAAATAATTTAGAGTAACCGTAGAATAATGCCATTACGTTATCAGAGAAAGCTTTGAGTTGTCTCATTGAAATGATTGCCCTTTTTGTGACAGCTTAGTTCGCCTTAGGAGGAGGGACTGTGGGAGCTTAAATTTTAGTAATGCTTTTAGTGCATCAGAAATGAGTATTAGATGTCATTTATTTTCATGTTTAAAAGCCTGACATATAGAAAACGCTGCACTGACATATTTTAAAAGTATTCATGTTTATATTTATGGCGGACATTGTGCCTACCTGAACTACCAATGTGCTAACATGATTTAACCATGTTGAAATATATTTTAATCATTAAAATGAATTATTAGTAGAAATTAATATGATGCATGATAATTTATGGGTAATTTGTATAAAGTTCCATGTGTGTAGAAAAATAAATGCACACCTCTGTCATACTTCATGTGGTGCCTTAGCAAAGATCGCAATTATTAATTAAATGTTTTTGCATATTTTGATGATATATTGGTAATGCTGAATTCATATGGTTGCATATGTATGCTTTACTAATGATGATATTAATACATTGTATTTCTTGTGTTAGCATAACAAGGCCTTAAGTTTTCATATTTACAGAAGCATAAAATGTTAAATCATTTATTTCTCTCTAACATGAATTTTTCCATTAGGTTGTTTCACATGATTAGTAAAGAGTCCTATTGTATTATGTGTAAGTTTTACACTGCTGTGTCCTTGAATGTGTTAATATTGGAACATGATGACTGAAAGGAGAGTAGTGCTATTGCTTAATGGTACTGTTCTCATGAGAAAGGAGAAAACCATCTTTTGCCAAGGGAAGGAATGTGGATTATAACAAGTGATGTACAAATTGTTAAACTATTGGAGTCACACGGAAAAGAGAGATGACTTCACACAAAACTTGGGAACTTAACAGGACGTTGCAAACTTGACTTGTGCTTTATTTGTTTTTTACACTGTCCCTTTTGCATGATGTGGATTCATCGAATGAACCAAACTGATTTGAGTAATTCCAGTTAAGGGAAGGACTTGTATGTTTTAGTGACAGTCCCCTCTTGATTCTTGTTTTGTTAACTTGTCCCCTCAGACTTTTCTTGATTTCCATGTGCAGCCTGTGTTCTTCACTTCCCCTGATAGTGCTTGTAATTGACTTTAATGGTGATTTACTTGCATTGCTAACAAAACGGAATTGAATGCTGGACCTAGGAAAGGCAAATTTTAATGCTATTTTTCCCTGACCTGCTTTTTTTAGTAGAGTTAGCATACGGACACCTGTCTTTTTTTATTTTTATTAGTTAGTTTGACTTAGCCCGAGACAGATACTTTTTTCAAATTATTTTTGTCTTTTCTTTTTGATTTTTGTCCGCATGTGTAGGCCACCCCCAAACATGCTTGCCCTAATTTGGTTAAAAGTAAGGAGAACCTATGTCCCAATCTCTGAATTCTGAATCTGTCCTATTGATTTGACTAATGAATTCATCGTCGTAAGTAAAAAGTGTTTGTCTCACAAGTGATTGCTTTAATAATGTGTATTATTTTTTTTTAATGTCTAGTGATGTTGAGTAGTTTAAACTTGTTTCACCTGTGGTGTTCATTTATCTTTATAGTTTGATTTTGCACACTATTTACATGACTTTGGCTTTCTGGTTATAAAATAAAGCTTTGAAACTTTCATTGATTGGAGTATTCTTCTGTGCCCACATAGGTCATGGTGTTTAAATTAGTTGTTTGGGTTTGAATTGATTGTAAATGGTTCCCACACTCTTCACTGAGTGAAAAGATCCATTGACCTGAGGGAAGAAGGAAAGGAAGCGTTTTTCGAATCCTGCAAAGGATGAGAAACTCGTTGGCACCTTTTTTTTTTTACACAAGGCAAGATGTCCTTACCAACACACTTTACTAGTGTAGCTTCAAGATCATACTCAACAGTTTGAAAAATGTGGGTTGAGGTGAATTCAGTTTTCTTTCTCCATAACCGTTAATCATTTTGCCTTCTTTGCCCCATGATCTTTTATTTATGAGGTTTGTGGTTTTATTCTTTCTTCAGCCTTCTTGCTCTTCTGTTAAAATTACTAATTCTACTGCACACATTTTAATAGGAGATAAGCCTCATGGACAGTAGGATTACTGGTGGCATAAAGGCATTGTTCTGATTGTAAGTACAAATGCTTAATGTGACTAGTGCAGGTGAGCTGCCTGTCGCAGCATCACACAATATTACTTTCAAAATGAACCGAAGAAAAATCTGTTCCATGTTTCTATGATTGCCTCATGTCAAACATATATAGAAGCTAAAATCTTATTTTAATTTGTGAGGGTTTTGTAACATTAAGTGAAGCTACCAGATGTGACATTTATTTGGCAGAATAATATTAATATTTACATATATTTATTCAACTGCATGTTAATAAATGTGGTCAACAATCTATTAAGTTCTCAAACATTGTACACACTGAAGTCTGAGACTGCCTTTGCTTTCCAGCATGGAGTCATTAGAGGTACTGTATGCTGATGGCCGTCCTTTGGAAAGGCCTTGCGTGCTTCCAGCTTTGGACTCCATTACAACTTGTGTCGTAATCTCATATGGATTATTTTGTAGCCAAAATTACTAATACTACAGGTATCCATTTTGGGATGCAGAAGTATCTACATTTTCTGAGCAGAAACCATACTCTGCCCTGGGAAATTGGGACTGGCTACTGTAAGATCTCACCAGGGCTTATTCGGTGGGAAATCGTGTGGGTGGATTCAGTTGCACTGTATTTCCACATTTACTACAATTCCCGAATCTGCAAGAAGCTCTTTTACCACCCAAATAGGAAATTAAGGAGTATTCAGTATTAAGTGTATTTGTGGCTGCATAGAGCCTGGCTTTCTTTATAGGTCTGGCTGGAGATACCTTTAGCGGTTGCCAGAGCTCCTGAGAGACTTTTTGCTCTTCTGGTGTCAAATTTGTACATACCATTATCAAATTCAGCAAGTTTGCCTGTGTTCTGGAACACCAGTTTTCTGTGGGTGGCATTTGTTTTTAATGTTAAAAAAGCTATTAATAATTGTTTATGTAGTAATCTTGATAGGCTACCCTCGTGATCATTCTGTTGATAATGCCCAGGGTTTTGCTGATTGTGAGGGTGTGTTCATTATGGAGAGCTAAACTGTGTGGAGTGAGCAGATTGAGAATCTGAAGGCCTGTCCCAATTTTTACAGATGATAGGCTGGGTTCGGAGAATTTCTTTTCTCTCAGAAGGTAAATAGAAGAAGTTTGGTGCCCGAGAATGGTGTTTCCTGAAGTACTCATGTCAAAATAGTAGATGAGGTGAAGCAAGCTGCTTTTGTTGTGCATGAGGCCATTGTGATGAAAAGTGAAGCATGGTTTTGAAAAGGCTGTTGTGGTTGTTGAGGCTAATGAAGCTTATGGTGTCATCAGCCCAGATGTCTTTTAACAAATAGTAGAACTCTAGTATTCAGATTTGTTTTTCATCGAGGTGGGACATTAAATTATCAGTGAAAATGGTGGGACTGCCAGGCAGGTGAAAGATAACATCTATGTTTTTAGGTGGTTGTCTGTTTCTATTATTAATTCAAAAGAATATTTTACAGTGGGGATTGTGAATTGAGAAATGACTGGAGGATTATGGAAATGTACTACTCCTTTTGTGCTGTTGTTGAAGACGCCATGTTTTTAGTGGATGAGGTATACTTTGTTTGTCTCTGAGGATTTTTATGCTGTAGAAGCTGAAGATGATTTGTGTACCAATGAATTTAGCATAAATGAGGCCACAGAATCCGATTTGGTTGGAAGCTGAGCTGTGAGGGCTTGACTAGAAGCTGAGAGCGAGTCCTGGAAATTAATATTTCTGCAATTTGGAGGTTTAATGTTTCCTTACTCTAGGTGCAGTCAGATGCGCCTCTTACTCCCCACTCACATCAATTTAAATAAGGTGGGTGATACTTAAAAAAAAAAAAAAAAAAGGCAAAAACATTTTCTAGCATACTGAAACGTTAAGCTATTATCCTATTCAGGGACTAGCAGGAGTAAATCTCTTTGTAAAAGTTAAAAAAAAAAATATATATATATATATATATATATATATATATATATATATATATATATATTTTTTTTTTTTTTTTACTTTTACAAAGAGATTTACTCCTGCTAGTCCCTGAATAGGATATATATATATATATATATATACAAATCATTAAAAGCATTTGTTTTGAAAATAATCATATTTTTTGTTCTTACGTAGAAAAATAGTTTGGGGTAAGTAAAAATGACATGGACTGTTACACTATGTGTATGAAGTCCTGTAAAGTTAGCCAAGCACATTTTGGATCTGCTAGTGTTCAAATGAAATAAAAAATACGTAGCAGTTACTAATTGCTAAGTAAGGTTTCTCTAAAAAAAACATTAAACTAAATGTATTTCAAACAACCAGGAATACACTTTAATATTGGTCAAGATCCATGACTACAGTGCTCCAAGAAGGCTTTATAAACAAATAGGGCTACATTAATTCATCCATCCATTCTTCAGTCCCATCCCTTACTTATATATAAGGCAAATCACTTCACTGAAGAAGAGCGGAAAATAGTCAGAGTGAATTTAGGTGAATAGTTTGAAACAGTAGTGAAATACTGTACTGTGAATTACTGGTATACACCCATGCTAACCTCTGTTGGCCATTTGCTGTTGAATCTTTTACGGCATACTGTTAGGTTGAGCGTGAGTGTATGACCTCTTGTATACTTCTTCTGTGAACTTCCAGCTATTTCATTTGTTAGTTTCAGTGTAATTTAAAAATCCTTGCTTGCTTGCTAGTGGTCAGTCATGCCTCTTTGTCTCCTTCTGTGTGGGAGCAGGGACCAACTACTGTATAATTACGATTTGTCCTGTTTATCTAGTCTGTAGGGGACTTTTATTTTAACTTTGTTTCCTGCTCCTGTCCAGGGAAGCTTCCCTTTTCATTTGCAGAGCGTTCTCGCTCTGAGCTTAGTTATAAACAAGGCTATAAACCAGGCTGTTATCTTGTCATACTTGCAAAACCTAAGAGACAGTGCCCACTTCTGCTCCATACTGGGATTCCACTCGCAGCTCCATCAGTGCACCACAGTTCACACTTACCAGCCCTCAGCTGTTTCCAGTGCCAGGAGCCACACACATGCTGTCTGCCAGAGCACCTCAGTTCTTGCAGTCAATAGACACTGCTTCTTCAGTACTGGGACCTCGAGTGCAGCTCCATCAAAGCACCTCAGTTCAAACACTCCAA
Organism: Pleurodeles waltl; assembly: GCF_031143425.1. Taxonomy (NCBI): domain Eukaryota; kingdom Metazoa; phylum Chordata; class Amphibia; order Caudata; family Salamandridae; genus Pleurodeles; species Pleurodeles waltl. The sequence goes on from NC_090439.1 coordinate 399,863,596, forward strand.
GCCATCAGTCGTGCCAGGAACCCCACACAAATGTCTGCCAGAGTACCTCAGTTCTTGCAGTCTGTACACTCTGCTACTGGGACCTCTGGCATAGCTCCATCAGTGCACCTCAATTCATATATTCTGCAAGCCCTCAGTCGTGCCAGGAACCCCAAACGTGCTGTCCACCTAAGCACCTCAGTTCCTACAGTCAGTACACTCTGCTGCTCACGTACTGAGACTTCAGCGCAGTTCCATCAGTGCAGCTCAGTACTACCAGGGTATGGTCACTTCCTTTCCTGTACTGGGACAACGCTCACACACAGTTCCATTACAGCAGCTCAATTCTAATATTCAGTCCCACTGCCAAACCAATACTGGACCCAAAAGAGAAAAAAAACGCTCAGCCAGTGCACCTCAAGTCTAACATCCAGCTCCACTGTTGATGGGAACCACCACAGCTCCGCCAGGATCTATCAGTTCTAACATTGAGTGCTCATTTCTTCTCTGTACTAAGTCTCACACACACCCTTCAGAACACCTCGCGTCTGTGGTTCAGAGGCAATACCACTCCCATGCTGAGCTGCACTCGCAGCTGCAAGGCTGTACCAGAAACTTCTCAACCGTTTGGCAGAGTCTGTGGCTGAATGTGCAGCTGTGGTTCTCTGCCTGAGCAACATCTTTCTGCACAAAGAAGGTCAATAGATCTTGGTTTGGCACCAGTTGAAGAAGTAGAGTTCCAAAAATCTGGGCTTCACAATTTTTTTTTTATTTAAAACAGGGTAAAAGGGTGCAAAGACATGAAAAAAGTATATTTTAAAACAGCAAATTCTTCTTTTTTTTTTTTTTTGGTGGGGAAAATAATCCAACAAAAATGTTTTGTGGCAATAGATCCCATACTGTTTTGCTATACTTCAGACTGAGAATAGACAAAATGAAAGGAATGCCAACAGTGCAGCATCTTAGTCTGAGTAATAAATGTATTATGGCACTCCTCAAGGTATCATGCATAATATAATGAAAAAAGGAGGAGGGACTGGGAGGATTGTGGTCCAGTGTACGTTCTCCCTAAGTGTAAACCTAAAAATGTATAGAGTACACTGTATCAAAAAAAAATCTACAGGGACAAGAGATGTCAGTACTATAGTAGGAGAGCCCTCAAGCATCGTTTAGGACGCTGAGCATCATCATTGGGCTAACTCCTCGTCAGACCGGCACTGCAATGTCTGGCGGACCACCACAAATGTAGTGGTGGCACTCAACCAAAGATGGTATTGCAGATCCAGTGAAGTCTGCAGGACGTACTGACAAGGAAAAGGAGAGTGAAATATAGGTTAAAATTAGCTGTGAACCCCCGGTATCTTAATTTAATGACTCGGAATGAGGATCAGGCCAAGATTAAAAATAAGCAAGGGGAGTACTTGAAGGGAATAATGGCCCCCTGAACTCCTAAAAAAGGGAAAGGAGGAGATATACTCTGTCCTAACACTAAGTGATCGACCTGTTTCGCGCCTCCACGGTCAGAAATTGATCCTTGGTGCTTCATCAGGACCAAAAACTGGGACTTCTCCTATTAAAAACTAACGGTAAGTGCTAAAAGGTCACTTACTGAGCGTGGACTAATTGTCACTGTCAGTTGGTTGGTAGGTCGCCCTGTATAAGAGATGGAAACAAAGACACACATTGGTGTCTAAAAAATTGAGGAAAAAAGTTAGAAACATAGCAAACGTGATAGACATCATCACCCCGATAACATAGTATGGCACATTGGACATGACATAGAAGGCTTACCATCCCATGTGGAGAAAAGACAACATTAAATTGTGGCGTCAATATATAGATGATATCCTCATCATCTGGCAAGGATCCTGTTATGTTTTGATTCCGCGCTGTGTTCGGCGGAATGTTGGCGTCTAAGGATTCTGGAGGCGACAGTTACTGAAGCTCTCGAGAGTGGCTGGATGCTAGGTCGCTTGTAGAAATAAACCTTCTACTTGAATTTACCTCTGTGACAGATTTGAGCTTATTCACATCAGTTTGGCGACGAGGATGGGATTAACGCGACCTAGGTCGGCCCGATTTGGATTTTCTGTGTGCCGTTGCTTATTCCTCTTCACGCTGGTACACAGGCGAGAGTGGTGCTGATCTCCGTCCGGACCCGGCAGCAGGTGTTTATTTGATGTTTGCGGGCACAAACCATTACTAAGGATATTGTCTGCTGGTGGTGCGGGGAAGGGATCAGCGAGGTTGGCCAGACTTTCTGCAAGGTTGCAAGAGTATTTGTATCAAGTTGAGTATGTCCAAGGTTGGAAAAATGTCCAGGCCGATTGTCTGAGCAGGTTGTCTCTTGACTGGGAAAAAGTTGATCCTCAATCGATAAAGTGTTGCGATACGGATGATGCTGTAGCCTCTATATGTGATGTGGTTGAGTGGGGTTTGGGTACATTTACGCTGGAGGAATGGAAGAGTGAGATGGCTGCAGATGATTGTCTTAAGTATGTTTTCAAACTAGTTTCTTTAGGGGCTAGAAGAGAGAGTTCTCTTCCGTTGTCGGTAAGACCATTTCTGGATGTGTTAGATGAATTGTCGTGTTGTGGAGACAGTGTATTGATGCGGGGAGAACGTTTTGTTCCACCAGCTGGGTTAAGGTTTAAATTATTTTCCTTAGCTCATGAAGGTCACTTGGGTCAGGGGATGACAAGCAGGAGGTTGAAAGAGTTTTTTTGGTGGCCTGGTTTAGATGGTCAGGTCAAGTGTTGGGTGGAGCAGTGTAGACTGTGCAAGGAGAGTGAGAAGAGGTTGAAAGTCGGAGTGGGCAGGATGGAAGGGCACATTGAAGATCCTGGGAAACCCTGGCACACGATTTGTTTAGATTTTATTGGTCCACTTTTTGAACTTCCTCTTCAGATGCGTTTTGCAGTAGTGGTGGTGGATGTACATTCAAGATGGTTAGTGGTTAAATTCGTACGTGATGTGACCACAACCACGACCATAAAGGTATTGGAGGACATTTTTATGGAAGAAGGTATTCCTATGGTCATGATTACGGACAATGGCACTCAATTAACTTCGAATGAGATGTGTTTGTTTCTGAAGAATTGTGGAGTGCGTCACACTAGAACGTCCCTATATTATCCTCAGGGTAATGGAATTGTAGAAAGAATCAATAGATTAATCAAGGGGACAGTACAGCTAGCTCTTGCTAATCGTTGTTGTGTGCGGAAAATGATTGTTGATGTGGTACGTGCCTATCGTTCCACAATTCACAGTGTTACTGGCAAGTCTCCTTTTCGAGTGATGAGGGGGCGATCGATAGGGTCGAAATTGATTCCCCCCTGGCTTCAAGAGTGGGTTGCTTCAGGAGGAGTCAAGATGTCAAGTGGTGAGAAGGTTGTTATCCCTCATCACAACTATAAGTTGAAGGTTGGGGATTGGGTTAAAGTCAAGTCAGGAAGAGTCAAGGGGGGTGTTTCGAGATTTAGAGGCCCTTTTCGTGTGAAGAAGGTGGGGAAGTTTCAAGTTGCGATTGAAGGAGGGGAGAAGTGGAATCTGAGAAATGTGGCTTTGTATCAGAGAAGTGGAGCATGTGCCCGTAGTCAAGAGGTGGAAGAGTGCTCGAGTTAATTTTTCTTGGGAAATGGGAGTAAGATGGATGTTGATTCAGAAGCTTTTGCCTTTGGTGTGAGTGATGGAACCTGTGAAAATGCTGGAGAGGTTGAGATACAAAGCACGAGTACAGCTCAAGGAGGTGGGATACAAAGTACAAGTGCATTTCAAGAGGGTGAAAAACAAGGTGCAAGTACACCTCAAGTGGAGACATCCATTCGTAAACAACCGATGAGGATCCATAAGTGTCCTAGTTATTTGAAGGACTATGTAGTGTCCTAAGTTATCTGTTGAACTGTGTTATGAAATAACATTTGTAACTTTTGTTCTAAATTATTGCTTTATTGTTTTCTTTATTAATGTATTACTTATTTGAAGAACTATGTCATTTGTAACATGTATTCTTAAGTACGACTTGTTTTCCATTTCTCTTGTTGTTTTTGTTTATTATTTTTAATTAGTTACTTAGTGTGAAGATAAGAGGATATGTTATGTTTTGATTCCGCGCTGTGTTCGGCGGAATGTTGGCGTCTAAGGATTCTGGAGGCGACAGTTACTGAAGCTCTCGAGAGTGGCTGGATGCTAGGTCGCTTGTAGAAATAAACCTTCTACTTGAACTTACCTCTGTGACAGATTTGAGCTTATTCACATCAGATCCCTTCAGACTGTTGACTTGTTTACCAATTGGATCAATACGTAGGACAGAGTATCTCCCCTCCTTTCCCCTTTTTAGGAGTACAGGGGGACATTATTCCCTTCAAGTACTCCCCTTGCCTATTTTTAATCTTGGCCTGATCCTTATTCCGAGTCATTAAATTAAGTAACCGTGGGTTCAGAGCTAATTTTAACCTATATTTCACTCTCCTTCTTTTCCTTGTCAGTACGTTCTGCAGACTCCACTGGATCTGCGATACCATCTTCGGTTGAGTGCCACCACTACATGTGTGGTGTGGTCCGCCAGACATTGCAGTGCCGGTCTGACGAGGAGTTAGCCCAAAGATGATGCTCAGCGTCCTAAACAATGCTTGAGGGCTCTCCTACTATAGTACTGACATCTCTTGTCCCTGTAGATAGATTTGTTGGAACAGTGTACTCTATTCATTTTTAGGTTCATGCATAATATAACCACATATATTGTGATTATATATTCATTCACATCGCAAAGCTAAAAATAAGAATTAAAAATGCATCACCATGGGCCTTGACTGTGATATCATCTCTTTGCCAGCTTCAAGTCGAGAACCCAGACGACTGCCAAAAAAAGAGAAAACAGCCCTCAATGCGACCCAGGCAAAGGCGCCCCCTTCCCAGAATGAGTTCTGTCTAACCCAGTCGTCAAGCTTCCCGCTTAAATACCTTAAACAAGCTGGAGAGGAGAATTCCAGAAACCCCTCCCCCCCGCCAACCCCTTCTATACAGTAAGGTGGTGTTCAAATTCTGGCCTCGCCAGGTCAGTATTAGAAAGGAGCACACGTGATACTGGCCAACTCTCAGTGTTTTTCCAAAACCGAGCTGTTCCCTGGCTCACCATAAACATTCTCAGCCTGGTACATCTTATCACCAGTGCTGTTCACTCCTCCAGGTTATGTACCCAACCTCCAGTGAGAAAGAGCAAAACCATGTTGTACAAGCTGTGCGCGGAAAAATACCGGACGGTGTTGGAAGCTAAGCTAAACACAAAATGGAGTCCCTGGTCAAGATGGAGCTGGTGGTTAAATACGAATAGTGTTACACATACGTACGATTTTTTGCAGGAATGTTTTCCTGTAGGTTAGGATTCGTAAAGGTTTGATTTAACCAGCATAGTCTGAATTTCGCACATATTAGATAGGAGTGCAAATTTCTTCTAATGCCGGTAGTTGCAGGAATAAAATCTGTTTACCTTCTTTGAATTCACCCTCCTATGAAATATGGGTTGTAATGAAATACAAGAATATTTCTCAGAATACATTTTTGTAGATTTCGACTTAGTTGACAGGGATAAAACTCAATCGTACCATCTTTGGAGTATGACACATAGAGAATGAAGCAAATCAAGTGATTAAACAAAAATCTCACCCCCACACTTTCAATCTTTACAACATAGTCTGTTTTCCATACCAATAAACCAATTGAATTGGACTAGCTTGTTTCACAAAGGCACAGATAAAGCTAGGTGGAAGCAAATATTACTATCTCTTACATCTCTCTCAGGGATGTGGAATTCCTGTCGTCCAACGCACAGGAAAGATTGTTTGGGGGTCAAGGGCAACACATTTTTATGTTTAGTTTGTCCTTGAAACAAGTAGGCCCCTCCCCCCTGCAGCACAAACGCTCTGTCTGCAGTTGGTGTGATATGTGTGTCCATATGTTAATGCTGTTCGAACTTGTTTGGTTCATTAATGAAAAGCCTTCGTTATTAAAGTGAGCACTGTAAATAAACATTTTAAGGTCCCACTGCACTACTGACAGTGTTTTCAGTAAAAAAAAAAAAAAAAAAAATTGTACATGTTTGAAAAGATTAACATTGTGAGGCTAAGTATAATGCTCCCAGTATGCTCTCTGATTAGATGCAAATGGTTGCAGTCGCTTGTAAGCAAGAGTGATTATTCTTTGCTTTCAAAGTAAAAGAAGAAAAAAATGCAAGTAGGGAAAAAAAGAGTTTTGCTACTATGAAATTTTAGGTGCTATTTTTTTGAAGCGCCATCTAGTAGAATATGTTGATGCATGCTAGTATTTCCATAAAATATTCCTCATGGAAAAATCAGTGTAATCATTTTCAACAAGATTATGGGAAGCGTGAGAGTAAACGAGCACTGCCAAAGTCAACCGATCCAACATTTGTTTGTGATTCTTTGGGTTTCAACAATGTGTGTCTTGTTTTGACACAGCTTTTGTGACACTTTGTTGTGGAATCAGCCAGGCCCTCACCGTTGTAAAAAACACTGGCAAAAAGAAAAAAAGATTTTTGTTTTCAAAAAGCACACATTGCTACCAGTGGTGTATCGGAGACCCCTGAGCCTCCCTCCAGGGGGCCTCTTCAGCACAGCACCTGCCCTGAGTGAGCCAGTGAGCCTGGAGGGAGGGGTGGAGGGTTCCATGTTCTTTTCAGAGGGCCCTCCAGTGTGTTACACCACTCATTGCCACAGTAGTTCCTGGCACTGACAAAACTACTTTGTCTGCCAATGTGCTCCTTGTGGAACAGCAGAATGCGATCACTCACTGTAAAGCCAGCCCACAGATATAGAGAGAAATAGAAGTTTAATAATAAGGAAATGTCTGTTAGTGCCAGGCCTAACTAGGGACCCAGGGCCATATGTATAAACACATTTTCCTATAGATATAGAATGGGTAAAAACCTTTGATACATCAGGCCCCCAGTTCTTAAGGAAAGTCACACATGTGTACCCATGGTATGTCTTTGAATAAGTGGCTTTCATGAATTCACAGAAACTTACAGAAGTAGACCAGGAAATCGTACTTCTGGACAATATTTGGGAACCACATTTTAGCACGAGCAAATATGCATTTGTAGATTTGCTCATGTGAAAATCTATTGAGCGTTCACAAGTTCACTTTCTCGCCAACCAATTTTTTCCCCAACCCTGGAAAAACTTCTGCCATTGTCAGGAGTAAATTTCCCACTTTTCTCATTACGGAAAAAGATCAGGGAAGAGCTGGTGAAAATCCTTAAAACATGCAAGTTATTGGGTTTGGAGACTCAGAGGCATTCCAGCCCTGGAACTATTGTTTACTGCTTCCTCCAGCCACAGTATGTAGATTTGTGGAAAGGTGTCAAAATAAGGAAATTGCTATGGTATGGATTGAAATTGCAAGTATTCAAAACCTACTATAGTAGTAGCCCTAGCATAATCGGAGGCTATTAACAGAGCTCTTACATAATGAGATTGCTGACATAATTTTTCTCCACACTACATGGCACAGAAGGGACAAGTAGAATTTTTTTTTTACAGGACAAGTAGATTTAAGAAGCAACCTGTCCCACGGATAAGAAGATATTTTATTAAATTCCACACTCCTGCCTCTGCCTCACTATATGCTAAGTGCAGGGCTAAAGCAGAGAGGTCAGATGCAGCACTACAGAAGCACCACTCTGAATCACACACATGATAACCTATGCCTCCCTCTTGGGTATGTTTATTAAAGCACATTCAGCCCACCATGCACAACAAATGAAGTGGCCTCCTATTAGTCCACCGGGGCAGTGCATTGCATACTCACCAGGCATATGAAGCACTTTGCAAATGCTACAATACCCCATGTATTGACCTGAGATTAGTATTGGGCATCAAGTAATTTTTCAGTCTATGGTTACCAATGGACTTTAGAACTTGGCGCTGAAAGTGTTAGATTGATTTAGTATGAGTTGTGAAATGTCAGTGGATGAGAGTATTGGTGTTTTAAGTACTCAGGAGCAGTAGTTGCATTTCAGTTCCATTAAATTTCTAATGCGCCTTTCGATGCAGGGTTCATTAGCAGACATGCATGTTCCCTGTGTCTATCAGTTCTACTTGTTGGTGCTGCAGAGGTTAGTCAATGGAATTTGTGAATGGAATAATGTGACTGACAAGTTTGCCTCTAATGGTAACTGCTACATTTTTTTTAGGGCAAGGCCAATTCATTGGAATTCAGTAGACCTATTCTTTTGGGGAAACTTTACTGGCTTTAAGTTGAGCGTAATGTCAAAACTTTGGCAAAAGCCTCTGATGAAGAGTTTAAAGTGTAAACCCCTCATCCCAGAGAGCACTTTGTCTTCACCCTTCCTGCCATTTTGGGCAGTGACAGACTCTGAATTAAAGAGAACAATACTGTGAAGTGTAAGGTATGGATTGATCTAGTAATTATCTAAAGGTAATAGTTTGCAATGTGCTAGTACTCCGTGTATGCATGTAGGCTTGACTAGACCACAGTATCTTGATAAAGAAATGTGAAGCTGCGGTTTTGTGTTTACCCAGGGCATTATGCATGAGCCTTATTGTTGGGTGAAATCGGTCACGTTTCATACAGATTTAATGTACCTGTTTTGATAGCCTTGTTATCATCATAGGAGACTGGTATTAAATTATTATTTGTAAGTAGCCTGAGTTTCTCTTCTGATCTGCGTTGTCTTTCCTTGATGTTTAATAAGGAAAACACAACAGCATGGCTGTAGAATCTCTGGCAGGCTGTTTGTTAGGGCTTGCACCTTGCTGTTGCACCCTGTAAACAAGAAGGGAGGATTCTCTCGAGCATAGGGAGCTTGCATGCAAAGTGATACGTAAATTATGAAAATAAATAAAGGGGAATGGTGATTTTTTTTTTTTTTTTTTTTTAAGGATTCTGTACTTGTTAAAAGTAAAGAGGTCGCCTACAGTCTGGAAGGATGAAGCAGGTACAGGGGTTACTTAAGAAAAACAGTTTGTGAAAAGTGAAGACGGTCTCAATAATAACAAAATGGAAATGTATTCAAGTACCATATTATACCAAAAAAAGGAATGATTACAAATGAAAAACACTATATTGTGGATACTTGTGAGAAAACAACCCTTATAACTGGAAACTTACATAGTTTTAAAATAGCAACACAAAATACATATTTAATAGGTTAGTTGGGGGCATGATGAGTGTGGACGTGCATGAGAAAGGAGGGATTTGAGAGTATAATAATTGCTGAGGTGGTAGCTACATGGATGTATTATAAAAAAGTAACGAATAGGTAAATGAATGAAAGTCTGAAATTGGCTGCATCAGTGATTCTGTATTAGTTTATGGATGTAAGGTTTCTAGGTGTGCTGCTTAAATGTGATAGAACTGCTCTAATACTTATGTGCTTTTCATTATATCCGGGGTAGGAGTGTGCTGGGGATGTGGGGGTTATTCCTCCTTAGAACCTTCTGCTTGCATCATTGAGTCATTCACTGTGCTAGAGATGCTCATGTGGCGAGATCGGTGCTCAGCTTGCCACAGTTTATGCTTAGGGTTTCAGTGCTAGTGTTCGTGATGTCAGTTCTGGGCTCATGGTGCTGAGGCTGAGTGAGTTTTAGAACTGCTGCCAAAGTATGCTGCTTATACCAGGTTTGATGCCATGAGCTGGTTCCATAATACGTGCTTAGCCTGGAACTCTAGGTGGTGCCATGGCTTGTACAAGGATGCGGTGCCAGGGCAGGCGCCTGTGCAGATTTCAGTGCTAGCACTGGAGCTCCAGCCCTCAGTATGGAGCATCCCAGTGGAGGGGTGGTACTGCTCCTATGGTTGGTGCTGGTGCCAGATTCCCTTAAGGAAAAGTGACCATTTCCACTGCACTGCAGTCCTTCTTCAAACAGAGCTTTGGTGCTTTGTTTTCCGCTCCATCGGATGCTGCTCTTGTTCGGTGAGTTCGGCTAGGGCGGCGTAAGTTCCCCATGAAGACTGCCATGATGAGGTGTTTTTATTTATTTGTTCTAGTCAAACAGCTGATCGGCAGCTAAGCAGCCCTTACGCTTTTGGACAACGAATGAGTAAAGAAAGGAGGTGGCACTGCAGCTCCAGCCCAGAGTGTTGCTACAACCCGCGATGCAGGCTCCAGCAGCCACAGTCCGTGCCACTGAAATCAAATGTATATCAAACAACTTACATTAAGTTGAGCATTTGTGCTGCCTCGGGATATTTACCCCACCGCATTAGAAGTCTTGCTGCGGCCTCCGCTCACCGCAAGTTGTGAAAAGGTGGGCGGGCCATATCCGGGAATCGGGAGCAATTCTAGCTGCCTTGTCCCGGGGTCTGCTGTATCACCCGTTACATTTATACGCGAAACATTGCCACCGTTTAAAACTTAATAATGAACTTTCATGCAGTCATCGCCATTGCTTAGTGTCCCTTTCTTATAGGGGCATTTCTCTTACAAGAGTTAAAGATGGCGAGAGACGAAATGTAAGAAACATGTTGCATATTTAACCGTGCAGTCTTCGTTGTTCATGCTGCTCGTCATTGGTAAATACTCCATTTCTGGGAAACTATTGTACACTGAAACAAGTTACTGTTCTTGTATGAAATTATTCGCAGAGAGGCCATAACCGGACTACAGAGAGCAAACCTATGCATCATCCTGCTCTCAGGTGTGGTTACCAGTGTATCCTAAGCACTGTACTTCCTTCATGGTTTCAGTTCCTCTAAGACATACATTGACACCGTAGATGTGAACCTGACTGTAGCGATCAATGAGAAGTGTGCATGGAAGGAAGCAGTGTCGTAACGAAGCTTGGGTGGAGTGGGGGTGTGTGGAGGGGTGGGAGTAGACTTCCTGCTAAGTACCTTGAGAGTAACCCCTCCCCGCTGGATCCAGTAAAGCGCCTGCCGCCCGTGCACAGAGTACCTTGCTAAGGAGGCCCCCCTGGAGCTCGCCCCTATTCCCCCCCCCCTTCCCCACCTCCCACCTACCCACCCACACTCGCACCTGGTGGCCTTTGTTATGCCATTGGAAGGAAACCATGTTGGCATGTTGCCCCTTTCCAGCGGACGTCAATGTAGATCCAAAATATTTTATATGTTAGTATTAGTGGTTTCTTTTCAGAATTGAGATTTTTTTGTACTAAGCACTTGGCTTCTTAATGCTGCATCTCTGACAGTAGTTATGCCAGTTCCTTTAAAAAAAAAAACAAGGATACTTTTTGCATAATTGTGCGTTTACTGAAAGCGTTTTCACTAAGTTGCGAAACGTGTTGACTTCAGCTCGACATGTGACAACATAAAACAAAACTTGCATCATGACGACATTCTTTTTGATTCACTTGTAAAAAAAATATAAAAAAATCTTCTGAATCTGTCTTGAAAATGTTCTGCAATTATAGTTTGCGGAGTACGTTCCAGCCTGCTGATGTATTGCATATTAAAAGGAAAAATTAAATCGACCGGATACTTTGAAAGGACGGCTGAAGGGGTCTGGTGACTGCCCATGGACACCTGAGTGAAACATGACCCACTGAGTAGGGATGAACTGCGTAGGTCCTTCCTAGCCTTTATTTTATTTTTTCGGGAGTTTACTAAAGTGCTGAACACGTCCTTTCGAAGCCACCTCAGACTAATTAAAATAAATATATGGAATGTAAAATCGAGAAGAGAGGGGTAGGAGAGAACAACTGAATGTTAATTCGACCTAATCTTCTGTTTGACACTTCTGTAAAAACACATACCATAACTGTGGCCCCATTCCAAATTTTTACATATTGATTTTCTCCAAGTATGGCTATGTAAGAACATACTTTAGCCATTTCCATATTAAGGCTTGAATTTCAATTTCTCTTGATTCTATATTTTCTAAAGCACGAGACTTGAGCAGTCCTCTAAACATCAGTCATTGAAACCAAGCCAACAAGCTGGTAAATTTGGATGCAACAAACATAAAGATGCATACGAAAGGAAGTTCTACACATCTACAAAAATGGGTCAGTTTAATATACTGAGTATCATATCATTTTATGTCTAGTATTTGTCATTGAAGTTGACATTGCACTTTCTCGGTTTACAATTACTTAGAGCAGCCAAGTCTATCCTTTGAGTTTGCTTAATTAAATTGAATTTATACCTTACTTGTAGTTTGCATACTTACCACACTGTAAACGGCAGACAATTATTGCAGTTACGTTTCTCTAAACAGTCAGGCACAACTTGGTCTGGTGCAACCAGCATGGAAAAGATGGAAGGGAGCACAAGAAAAATATTCAGGTTAGGGGTTATTTTGTTTTTCTCTCTGCTTCGTGACTGCTATAGTGGTACATGGCTGTTGTGAGGAAGGTTTAGCTCCTTTGGCGTTTGCATGTTTTCCTTTGATTAAAGGAGTAAATAGATTACAAGAAGAACTTTTTGTGCCCAAGAATATTGCAAGATTTGGCGGCCATGTTTGTTTGGGTTCAGACTGAACTATGGCACACGTTTTCAGATAAAACTATTTAAACAAACGCCTCAGTTAAACATTTTATTCAACCTTACTGAGTTTTATGAGATAGTTTGTTGTAGGTGTGTGGTAGTAAGTTACATAGGTAGGAAAGTTTGCTAGAATAGGTATTGACGGAGTGATTCTGCTCAAAAGGGAAAATTTCAGTCATCTGGAAATAAGATGACTGAAGAAATAATCAAGACATTAATCAAACATAAGAGAAGTTCTCAGGTTAAGGAGACATTGGATACTATCATTAATGAAAGGAAGTGAAATAGTCTCTGGAGGTTAGTTTTATTCTCTTCTGAGAGGAAGAAGAAAGAGATAAAGAGGGTAAAAAAATTGCAAAACAAAGCATATTGAGAGTTGTAAAACAACGATAACAGGAAAGTATGGTTTGAACACCACCAGAAAGAGAGATGTCCTTGACACAAGTTATCAAACAGTGGTTTAGAAAAACCTCTGAAAAAGTAGATCAGCAGGGTATTGAGAGTGAGTGTTCTCAGCCAGTAATTGAAGAGAAAGTTTGTTGTATGCAGAGTTTGGATTCCGAATTGACCTCTTTTTTTTTTTTTGGGCTTGGTAGAGATCCTCTAAAGGGAGTTGAACATTCACTTAAGGAGTGTCAAGATAAACGTCTTGATGTGCTAGGTACTGTAGCAAGGATTTTAGATATGGCGGAAGAGCATATGTGAATGACACTTTAGTTAATCTTGAGCTTTGGTGCAGTTGGAGTCGGATAGATTTTCTCCTACAGGACAATGCTAATGCTGGGCTGTTGGCTGTTAAAAGAAAGGCAGTACTTATGAAAATAAGTTCCAATTTGAATGATCTAGCTGATAAAGGGCTGAGCAAGGAAGCTAGGTGGCTTTTGTGCGGTGATGGTTTAGTCAAGAGTTTGGGGGAAAATACGTTTCTACTCTTACTGCCCTAGGTAAGGCTTAATCTAATATGAGGAAAGTTTTCAGCAATGGTGTTTTTAGATGGGCCAGTAGAAGGGGGATGTCCACTTGCTGTGGACTTCAAAAGTCCCAGTATAACCAATGTTAGAAATTGGGTCTCTGGTTGGCAGTCAGTTTGCACTCTGTCCAAGCAGGGACCCTCACTCTAGTCAGGGCAGTAGAGATATACACTTACATAACCAGTTGCAGTTTAAAAATGCATACACAGACACGCAGTGGCAGGTCTGAGCCATGTATACAGGGCTACTTATGTGGGTGGCACAACCAGTGCCGCAGGCCCACTATTATCATTTGATTTACAGGCCCTAGGGACCTCTAGTGCTCTTTACTAGAGACTTACTAGTAAATCAAATATGCCAATCATGGAAAAGCCAATTACACGTACAATTTACACAGGAACACTTGCACTTTAGCACTGGTCAGCAGTGGTAAAGTGCCCAGAGTACCAAAAACAGCAAAAAGAGAGTCCAGCACACAGTCAAAACATAGGCAACAGGCAAAAAAGACAGGGGAGACCACACCAAGGATGCCAAGTCTGACAAACAACAATGCAAAGGATATGGAAGAGGATACCAGGCCCCTCTCAATTTATATCTAAATAGAGAGAGAGGAGAAAGCTCTGGAAGAGGAAGAGTCTTGCATGAGGACAGTCTTTCTCAGGATCTCACAGTGAGTAGGGGGATGAGTATTGTTTTTTTTTTTTTTTTTTTTTTTTTTTTTTACAAGAAAAAAAAGTAGGTGGTTGTTTAAGGAATATTGTAAGGAAATAGGAAGAAATGACTCCAGATCCTTGGTCGAATCAAGGGAGCTGAGTTTTTCAGAAGAGCAAAATATAATTGTGAATTCAGAAATAGTAGCAATGATTCAGAAAACAGCAATCTAGATAATAACAGAGAGGAGAAAGGATATGTGAGCAATGGTTTTTTAGAGAAGAAAAAGGTTTGAGACAGTCATACATTTTAGGAAGTTGAACAAATGTTTACCGGCATTTGAAGATGGAAGGAATCCATTAGTTGAGGGATTTGTTATTAAGGATTGAGTGGATGGGCAAATTAGATCTGAAGGATGCTTATTCTACCATTCCTCAGGGAACAAGGTGTCGGAAATACTTACAACTGATTTTTTTTCTCCACCTGAATTATATCTGTTTCAGTGCCTTCCATTTGGTTTGCCCTCAGCTCTTTGGTGCTTTACCAAGGTGAAGAGAGAAGTGATGGCCTACCTGAGGGAGAGAGGTGATCGGTTAATTGTATACGTGGAGGACATCTTAATTATGTTTCAGGGTTTGAAGGAACTGAAGAATCAGTTGATTTTAGTAAGGAATTTGTTAAAGGATGTAGGTTTGTTGTTAATCGAGGAGAAATCCGTTGTGGTACCTTCACAAAGGATAGAGTTTTTAGGTTTCCAAATAGATTCTGTAAAAGTGACATTGGAATTACCAATAAAGAAAATTGAACTGATAAAAGAAATTGCACATGTTCTAGGGAAGGAAATGTTAACCTTAAAGGATTTAACATGCCTGATAGGTTTTCTGTCATCTTCTATCCAGGTGATATTTCCAGGACCCTTGCATTACCATGCTCTTCAAAGAGTGAAGAGGAATGCTTTGCAGGTGGGTCTTTGGTACGGGGACAATATAGATCTGGACATGGAAGCAAAGGGGGAATTGATTTAGTGGTTGAACAATATCGAAGCATGGGGTGGGAGAGTGACCTTTGGATGTGTCCCGGATTTTGTGCTGTGGACAGATGCAAGCCTAAGGGGCCGAGGAGCATGGTTAGGAATGGAAGATTTAATGTGGACTGCAGGGAGCAAGTGAAAGCATGTCAACACGGGAGTGAGGGGTCAGGAGTTTGGTAGCTTGAAAACATAGATGATTTAACAAATGTAGCAGTGTCTGCAAGTATGGAAATTTAAAGAGATGAGAATTCGAAGAAATTTGCAAATATGACTCTGCAGTGCTTTTGTGGACAGAGGAAAGAGTGCAGGGCAGCGAAAGGATAAACATAGATATAGAGACAGTGATTGAATAATTAGCAGGTACCAATATACATTCAGTTTTTATTAGTGTTAAGAAGAGAGAGAGTTTGAAATAAGGTAAAAATGTATGATTAATCATTATACAAGTGACCAAAGGAGTGAGAGGATAGGATAGCCTTAAGTGCTGTACTGGAGACATGATACAGTAGAAACCAAGAAAACAACCAATACACGGGGTGGTGAAAAGAAAATAGAACAGCCAAAAAGGTACAAAGCAGGAGCAATTCACAATCTAGTAGGTCAGGACTCCACAAATTACTGAATTCATGAACACCAGGAAGTACATACGCAGTGTGATATAGTAAGGCTAGATTAGTAGGTAGCTCATGACTGAGAGAAGAGCAATTTTTGTGGAGTAAAATGGAAAGCAGACTGGAGTATGTAAAAAGTAGTTGAGATAAATGATTATTAGGGTACACACAAAACATTCCAGTGGTTTGGAGCAGTAAGATAAAAGGGAAGGGCAAAAGTCAGAAGTTTTTTTCAGGCATCAATTTAATATTTTGAATGGTTTAGGAAAGAATCCTGTCCTAGGGGAAGACTCGACAGTGAGGAGAGAAGCATGGAAAGCGAGAGAATAAGGTCAGAAGTTAATCAGGAGAAGAGTGCATATCAGGCACAATAAAGTTAGCCACAGAAGCGCAAAAAAGGTAACCGTGTTTGAAGGATGTCTGTTGTTATTGTAGTTGTTAATTTAAATGCATTTTGTAGTATAAAAGTAAGCCAGTTAGGCCTTCAGGATGTTCTCTGAAATGTCTGCCATGTACTACATTTTTATTTAACATTTCAGTCTTTTTTTTTTTTTTTTTCCTTCTGTTCACCCGAGTAGGAATCCAATAAATGCTCACGACATGCAGTGTTCTTGACTGTAATAGAAAGGCATGGTGTAAAAATGTGCCTTTTTTTGTCAGATTACAAAAAACCTATTATAGGATTACTAAAACTTAGTCTGCTTGTTGATACCATTAGTTAGTTTTATTGGTGCTCACATTTGCCTGCTTATTTGTCAGTGGCTTACTTTTCACATTGCATGTTTTGGTCCTCCCTAAGCCATATCCTCATACCAATCTTTTTTTTTCGATGCTTTGTCTTGTTCCACTGCTCTCTTTTAGGGAACTATTTTGTCTTTTTTTTTTTTTTTTTTCAGCAATGCAGGAGAGTGCATTTTTTTTTAATTTTTTTTAGCTCTTTCTTTTGTGTGCTGCTTTAGTTCCCAAACCCAAGTGTGCTCAGTATTTTTCTCAAAGTGTGCTGTCTGGTGCTTTAGTGCTTCTCCCTTCCTGCATGCATCCTGTTGCTCTCTCTCATGTGCTGCTATCTCCGTCTTTCTTGTGTGGCTCTCCCCTGCCTCCCAGCGCTCCATGTATTGCTCTAACCCTCTGCTCTTTTGCTACTTTTCATCTTTACTCCACCTGCTCCTCTTTCGCTCCACCAAGCCCTTGCAGCTATTTCAATTTTTTTTCCCTTTCCTGCAGGGCTTGGTACCTGCCATTTGAATGAGCTATGCACGCTGCTTAAAAAAAAAAGTGCTTTTGCACACTTAACATTTCTTTTAATATACCCCATTCCATTATGTAGGGTGAGCTAGCTTAGTGAGTCATGTGTGCGCCTACAGAATGACGCAACCAGTAACAGTGACTCCTTTATCGTCCCTTTTTTTTTTTTTTTTTTTTTCTTTCATCTTGCTAATGCTGCGTTGGCAAATAACGCTGTCAAAACCAATAAATCCAAGAGGCCAAACCTGTTGACTTGGCCAGTGCTTGTTCATAATAGGCTATTTTTTGGTGGAATGCCTCCTAAATGTCGAAATGTAAACCAGTTTGTGTTGAAAACGGTCAACATAGATCTAATAGAAACACTTCTTTTTTTTTTCTTTCAGGTTTAAAGACAACCGAAAAGATGACATTTGGCTTGTTGATGTAAGTATGTTGGCAGCTGTATGCATAGCTTCTAGTTCAGGTTTTCCGTTTGTGCCGTATTTTCCTAATGCATCTTATATAGTATTGTCAAATGTGATGAAGTTGCGGGCCTTGTAAAAAAAAAATAAAAAAAAAAGTGCTGGGGGGAGGGGACAGAGAAGTACTTGGAATCTCATTTAGAATAGGTCAGGAACAAGCATATACCAAATGTGGCATGCATCATTTAGGTAGAATGGTTCAACTGCTGTGTTTCTAATGGCAGAGCCTCATCGCATTGAAAACACTTTCTGGGTGGGAAAGCTTCTACATAATAGCTAGCTTCATGGTGTTGGAAGGCCTAACCTATCTATGTTGGTCTTGTGATGATGCTTTTCCTCTGCTCAATCCTGCCATGCACTGAATGGCAATCCCAAAGAGGAAGAGAGCCATGAGTGTGTGCCATTTGATGAAATGTAGTGCATCAGAGCTTTGGATTTTACATTTCTTAAAAGCATTGATTGCATTCAGGGTGTGTTTATGAGAAATGTAAAAATGCCAGCTGGCCCTTCATGCTCCCATGGTGTCCCAGCAGCATAGAGCAGATTGTCTGAAAGTGCTCAAGTCCTGTTGATTGTTACTGGAAAAAAATCCCTGAACTCTAAATATGTAGGTGAGTTCGTGGGGCCTCTAAATATTTCAGCGAGTTTTGCTGGACTGACCGAGATGGGACCTCCCCAGTGACTTGATGCCCCCCGCCATCCCATCAAACACTAAATGATGGCAGGAGTGTGCTTTACCCAAGCTCAGACCTTATACGCAGCTGATCACTGACAAAGAAGAATTAAATCTTTTTATGCTACTTTTAGAAATTGGGTCTCTAGTTGGCAGAGGTATGCATCCTGTCCAAGTAGGGACCGCAATCCTAGTCGGGGTTAGTAAGCTACACACCAAAGGTAACCTGTGCTTACCTCCTGATAGCTTAATGCAGAGCAGTCAGGCTTATCTCCAGATGTCATGTGTAAAGCGCTTCCGCAGCACTTTCACACCAGTGACACAATAAATACACCACAAAAGAGACTCCACATAGGATTATATAAATCCACATATTGTATATGTGCATAAAACATAAACCAAAATTACAATATTCATAAATACTGTGCACAATATGTAAATCCTGAGTTGGTACTCACTATCTTGTGCAAGAATCCAAACGTCATACAATATAACATCAGGGCATAAAATGCAGAAGTTTGTCTAGGAAACACAGATCCCCAGGTTTCACCATAAATACATCCCTCATGTATATTCCCTGCTTTGAGCTTGAATCATCGCTCTCCTGCGCATTATACCAGTGAGAGCAGGAACACAAGGTACATCACCCCAATATCACAAGGGCACAAAAAACATTGGGGCTCCTGTTATATGAGTTATGATAATAATTGGTTTCTAGCCGGGCTTAGGGGAGCCTATACGCTTGTTAGGTACACTACGATAGTTGTTGTGAGTTTCCTAATTTTTTGGGAGCCCCTGTCATGGACTCCCCCCGAAATATCCCAAAGTACCAGTGCCCGAGGTAGGTCCCAAAAGGGGGTGGGGGAAGCATACGCTGTGGAGACAGTGGGGTGACCTCGCTGGGCTTCCCGCCGCAGCAATGCACAGGGGTAACTGTAGCCACTATGGGCCCCACTTGGCCTCCTGAGCGAAACTCTGGGAGCAGAGTGCTTAGCTGCGGACTGGGCCCCTGCTCAGGCTACAGAGTCCTTCTCCCTTTCAAGGCTATGCGGTGGCCTCTGACGACTCTGGGAATTCTTTGACTCGTGCCTGCACTGTCCCAGCGGCCGTGAGTCAGGGCCCGGACAATTGCTGTATCTCTAAGAGTAGAGGTGGCCCTCCACGTCTCTATTGATTAGTGGACTTGCAGCCGCACTATCCCAGTGGTGCGAGTCAGGATTCAGAAAAATGTAAAGACAATGAGGCGGATACCTTCTAACCCTTATGACCAGGGTATAAATTTGATCAAATGCAAGGTCAGTGCAAGGGGGAATTGACCTAGACGTCCGCGGAATATAACAAACTTAAAGAATTATCAGTGTACCATGAATGTAATACAAAAGAAAATGTATTTCTTCATATATAACTTAGATTTATATTAATCATGACGTTTTTCTGTAAATTTATAGGAATACACTCTGCTTTTAAGTTAAAGTGAACCCCAAATTCAATTTAAGAATTAAAAATACTTCGAAATCTATCTTACTTTTACATATAGGTCACCCCTAAGGCGTGCCTTAGGTGCTCCCAGGGTTGAGGGCAGTGTAACTATAAGTAGGGACCTTATAAGCCCTGGGGAGGGAAACATAGCTAAGTGTGTTTCCCCCATTATGGTGAATGGGCTTCATGGGCTAACATGGGGAGACTTTATTTTAAATTAATATTTTCAGAAGGAGTTAAATATTTCAAGTTTGGTCTTAAAAATATTGTTATAATAAATCCAACAACTTGAAATTGTTGAAATGTAATATAACTAACCCAGGGAAAGAGTTTTAGGACTCTTCCTAAACGTTGTCAGTTTCCACTCTGTAGTGCCCGTCTCTGATTGGCCAGCCTCTTGCAGCCTGGCCAGGCTGCCTTGATGAGATGTGAAGTGTCCTGGGGTGAACACAAAGGAAGTACCTGGGGGAGGAGGTCTGCCTCAGCAGGTGGCAGAATAGGATGGGGGAGAGCAGCCAAACTGGTCTTCAAAGGAGGAATGGACATTTTGGACAGCATCAGTACCCCCCCATTTTCTGCAAAACCCAGACAGCCAGGTGCCTCCCTGATTAGATCAGGAGAGTGCTGGAGAGGGGCGTGTTAAGGGAACTTAGTCACACCAGTGTGAGCGCTCATCCAGACCTATCCTCCAAGACTACATTTCTGCCATTTTGGATTTTTGAGGAATGTTGCTCCCTGGGATTGATTTTTGCCACACTCCCCCCAGAAGTGGTCCTCAAAGATCGTGGTGGCCTGTCGGTGATTCGACAGTTGACCCCCCCTGCTTTTTACCCCAAGAGCAAGGATAAATATGGCAGAGCAGCACCCACTCTTCAGATCCCTACAAGGAATAAGACAAGGAAGGAGGAATGCCCTGCTGGACCCCTGACCTGCACGATGACACTGCAATCTGAAGAACTGCACCAGCTGCACACTTGGGCTTCACCACAAAAAGGACTTTGCCTGTCTTAAACTGGTTCAAGAAGGGACTCCCTGTGTGCTATAGTTAGAAAATAGATGACGACAGTCCACTGTATCAAACCTTGAAGAAACTGACCAGCTGACCAGTGGCTAGTGGTCCTTTTTGGATTTGAACCAGGTGTATTCTGGGAGTTTAGAATCCTAACCCTCAAGGGGCAACTCAGAGCTTGTGGAAGCTTGGGGTGAGTGGTGGACTCCTAAAGGACCTTCAAAGACCTTCTGGAAGAAGATCTAGCAGTTTGGAGAAGATTGGAGAACTTTTGGGAAAAAAAGCTTCATAAGTGGTCCGACCCAACGTCGTGAGTCAAGCCGGCTTACGCCGACCATGACTCAGCCTGACATGCGACCACAAACTTTCAGGATTTCACCGGGGCTTGAAGAGAGGCAGTCTCCTGACATTGCATTGAAATCAGCTTGCTGTGCAGGGTCGTCCAAAGTGGGAGAGAAAAAACTCCCAAAAAGTTTCTAAGTCGGAATATAAAAAGTTGACCGAAGCTTCCTGCGCAGCGTATCCAAAGAGGGCTCAATGGAGGTTGGGTTCAATTACAAGTTAGGCCCGGAAGAATATTTCCGTTATGAAAAATCGTCTAAGTCCGAACGTAGCATTCTTCACTGGGGTCTCCTGTGATTCTTATCCGAAGAGGGCTCCAGGGAGGTTGGATCCAACTTGTGACCTTGTCCCAGTGAACAAAATCTTCAAGAAAAAGACTGTCAGAAGGTGAAAGTTTTACCAAAGTCTCCCGCTCAATGTAGCTGAGCAGCACTCCCTTGCGGTCAGCCTCCAATTTTGACTTTGTCCCATTCGGGTGCGACCAGATGTCCAGATAGGCTTTTTAGTTTCTATGTACTAAAAAAACATTTAATCTTCAAAAATTCATATCCCTGGTTCCCTTTTTGGGATTTTTGTCATTTTAGTGTCATTTTAAAGATAAAAATATAATTTACTTTTATGAATATGTGTTGGATTTGTTTTGTGTTTTACTTATTTACTGTTTTGTGATTTTTAAATGCTTTACACACCTGTCTCCTAAATTAAGCCTAACTGCTTGTTCCCAAGCTACCAAGGATTGAGCTGGGATTCATTTACTGAGACCTAACCGGACCTAATGGGGATTAGTGGTCTGTTGCTAAGTGTAGGTATTTACTTGCCCTTACCAATATTCCACTTTCCAATATTTTCTCTTACTGCATGTGATATTGTAATGGGGTATGAATCAGTTTTGGTTGTTGTTTACCAACTTTTGGAAATAGGCTGCAGCCGGTTGACCAGTACCTTTCTAAGGATTTTATAATCCAAATTGAGCATGGAGAAGAGTGATAGTATATCACATCTAATGCAGCGTCCAAAGCTTTGAAGATAGAGACTATTAAAGCCTCTTTGGTGATATCAAGTTAAGTCTTGCATTCGAATGGCTCTGCATACATCTTTGCTTGTCTATGTACCAGAAGTGATACATATGCCATGTAAAAGTCTACTGGTAGACAATCGTAGCTAGGCAATTTACCCTTCTATGGCTCTTTCAGTGCACCCCTTATTTCAGGTTGTGAGATAGATCCTCCCAGTTACTCTGTACCTACAGTAGTCAACAGTGAGAGAGTTGCTTAAGCAAGTATTGCTGCCATAGTTCTTACTGGTCAAGTTGGGTATACATCATCACCCCCAAGGAGTTTGAGATTTGAGTGTTAGGGTTCTCCCTGCGTTCTGAGAGTACCAAGGGAGAAGCCTCCCTGCCCTGCTCCTACCCTCCATATGAGCCACAGAAAGGAATTCACATCTGTTGAGAAGAAGCAGCCTTTTGTAGTAGACTTGCTTGATTTTTCTACTCTTCTCTTACTGTGGGCCTAACTCGAAGGGTTGAGACTGGAGGGGTCCCTCTGAGGGACTTCCTGACCATGTGGTGATTATTCGGGAGACATTCCCCTATCAAGCCTGCCAATGGATCTCTAAATGTGGGCTCACCAAAATAGGATGGCGTTAGGATGGGTTAGGCGATGCATGCCTACCCCAGTTGATGCCCAGAAGCCACAGATTGTGATCTGAGATACTCCATGTGTGTAATCTGCCCCATGACCACAGGAGAATATACTGTTTTGTTATGGCGGACGTTAAGGTCGTGCAGCAGCAAATAAAATGAGTACTCCCTCTGCCCATATTGTGCAGCCACCAGAGATCACAAAGGAGGCAATTATCTATCCAGTCCTGAAAGTCTTGAACTAATGTAACTCTTGGGGAGTCAGTAAGGAGAGCCACCTATCTGTGAAGGTGGATGCCCCCACAAAAGTATAGTCTCCTCCCAGTACCAGCTGGGTTTGGGACTCTAGTGAGAGTATCGTAGCCAATGTGGCAAGAATGTGTCCTGTATTTGGCACATATATACCACGTATAGCACTATTTGCAGACCTGCGAAGGAAGAGTGTCCTGGTACATATATCTGGTCCCTCCATTTTTGCTTAAGTGTAGTGACCTGATTTTCCCCCCCCCCACCCCCCACCAGCTGAGTCTCCAGGGGGAAAGCTATATCCTTGCCCCTACATTTCAGGAACGCCAGTGTTTTGTATTGCTTGTGAATGGATGCCATCCTTCTGACATTCCATGTAAGGAAAATATCTAGTGATTTTTGTCTGCACTTTGTGTGGGTTTTTACACTGCTTCGCTAATTTCATAAGCAGAAGACCACTCCCCACCCCTACATGTCGGGTAGGCATAAGCAAAGCTGCCATATCGCTCCCTAGGTGGTGTTACTTCCTTGTGTGCTCGAAAGTGTGTTAATACATCACAGTAATCCTCCACTCCCCAGGCCGGAACCATTGTAAAATGAAGTGACAATGCCCAAACCCTGAGTCCATTCCAGCGAAGGGGATTTCCGAGTGGTGGCCTGTGCAACTACAACTGGAAGATTGCTCCTGTCTGATTTTTTTTTTATTTTTTTTTTTTTCTCCCCAACCCCCCTGCCCCCTCCCCCTCCCCCCACCCCCCACCCCAAAAAAAAAAACGAAGATAATGCAGAGCACCCCAACCATCTGCCCATTGGGTTCAGCTGGTAGTCATGAGAGGCAGGTAAAGACTAGGGCGAAATACTGCCATCTGTCTGGTTTGGAAACATGTACGGCAACCTTACTAGCAGGGCCCACTGTACGCCATTGTTCAATTACAGGTCTGTTTATGTAGGCGTAATGTGAAGCAACTAAAGCAATTCCCTCGGGTTAGGGTGACCAGATTTTGAAAAGAAAAAAAACGGGGACATGCCAGACATAAAAGTAGGACTAAAGCCTTTAGTCGCACTTTTATATCTGGCCTATCCTGTATGCGTGTGTGTGTGTGTGTTTGTGTATACACACACAGACAGAGATAAGAGAGCAGGCAGCAGCGGAAGGGCAAAAACCAATAAATAACTTATTCAATTATTTAAGACTCTAGAGCTGCATGCCAAAGGAGAGCATACCTTTCACTTCGGACTCACAGGTTGACCTGACCTTTGTCCCAAAAAACACGACATTTATTTCAAATTAACAAAAGCGTTCACAGGTTGCCCTGACCTTTGAATTCAGAACCGGGACATTTGTTAAAAATGAACAAAAGTGTCTGGACAGTGGGACAGCCCACTGAAAACTGGGACTATCCGGGACGTCTGGTCACCCTTTCCCTGGGCCCCATCCAAATACAATGACACAGCAGCACAGTCAGTCTGAAATTCCCTGGAGTTGTGACTGAATAGGGCAGTGGTAATTACAGAGAATGCCCAAGTCGATTGACACCCTGTCTCTCGTGCTCTCCAACACGTCTTGTGTTGCATTAACTTGAAATACAAGAGGATCAAGTATAGTTTGTTAGAAGACCCCAGCCCTTGCTGAGAGGTTGTCAAGCCATTGCCCCGATTGCCTCCATGGGATGGTAAGATGCCTCCAGTCTCCGAGTGAATACCATGGGAGTGTCTTTAATCGACCTAGAATGGCCTATTGTGGTGCGTAGACTGTCATCCTATGGACCGAGTTAGGCTGTCCGCCATGCACTGTGAGTCAGTCAGGCTAGGTGCA
This sequence comes from Pleurodeles waltl, assembly GCF_031143425.1. Classification (NCBI taxonomy): domain Eukaryota; kingdom Metazoa; phylum Chordata; class Amphibia; order Caudata; family Salamandridae; genus Pleurodeles; species Pleurodeles waltl. The sequence goes on from NC_090439.1 coordinate 399,888,237, forward strand.
CCGTGTGGGCGCCCAGCCCTCCGAGCCCTCAACCTTGCTCAGACCAGCATCGTGCCTGCCCTGTCCCATGATGTTCTCCATATAGAGGCGCCAGTAACCGCTATCCATTCAGTCTCCATCAGTGTCTCTCAATTTTGGCTTCACGGATCCCAAGGGTCCCCGTGCTCCACCGGCCTACTCAATGGTTGTTGTTCAGGAAGTGGGCATGCCCAGTGCAGGCGGCCTCTTCTAGTGTGCAGGTGCCGTCGGCCCACCATATGCCACCAGTTTGGTGCGGATTCTAAGGGTATTTTGCCTATGTGTGCCTCGCAGCCTTGTGACCTCTTTTCCTCTGCTCCTAAGTCTGCAGCAGCTGCGGCACTGGCAGCACCGCGTATTGCCAGCGTCTCCTACCTGATCCCTCGCACACCCAAGCAGGTATCAGTCATGGTCCGCCAGTCTACAGAATCGATGGGGATTGTCAGGGGCTGCTATGGGGTTCAAGTTTGTGTGACCATCTTGGTCCGTGGCTAACCACCGTTTACACATAGAGATTAGCCCTAATGGATAACAAACTTCTCAAACTTTCTCTCAATGTTATTCAAAAGCATACCCCCCCCCCCCCCACACACACACACACACACAACCCCCACTCGCCCCAGGTATCTTAGTGCTATAGATTTTGATATCTTAAGCGAAATGCTGACTAACACTAACAGTTTTAGGCAAACTGAAAATGTTTGTGAAGGTCCACAAGATATGTTTCACGACCACATGACTAAAATCTGTTTAGTAGACGAGTCTTATAAAGGAAATAATGCCAAAGAGCTGAAACGTTTTGACACAAATGCCACTGCATGTCTGTTGCAAAGAATTACATTTTAAACATCGTTATTGTAATACAATGAGGAAGTTAAGCTGAATGTGTGAGTGTAAAGTTTTTGGAAGAGTAGGTTTGTGCAAAACATGTACATATGGTGGTTTTGGGTGTGAGATCTGAACGTGCTTCAAATGTGACTCGATCAAGCAGCTGAGCGGGTGAAGTGAAAAATAATTTGTAGTCCGTAATTATAAGAGCTGAGCCCGGACAGTGACCTGCTTTTATTAGGCGTGGTGGGTGTTCTGGAGGGGGGGGGGGATATCTAGTGTCGGGACAAGCCCTGTAGAGAGTAGATACGACTAACAAATCTAAATAATAATCTGATTTTACTGTCGCCGTGGAATTTATTTTTCGGTGTTAACACTATTTTTCAATGTGTGCGCGCACTACCTTTTTTCTATTTTTCTTTGTAGAAAAGCTTGCACTGCGGCTGTCTATGCTGTACCTTCTCTGTGCATGCCTGTCGCATGCTTCAATTCCGTGCCTATTCATTGTACCTGGTCCGTGTGTTTCCAAAACTGATGATTTCCTGTACTTGTTCTGTGTTCGAGGGGGAGACGTTTTTCCTGCAGTTCCAAAGCTGCTTATTTCCTGTGTGTACTGCTGCTGTATATTCATTCACCCGTCTCTATTCCTGTGAGTTGTGCACTGTGCTACCATGGCTACGCCTTGCCCTAGGACTTCTCTCTGTATGGAGATCTCATGCAGTCCTATAGGCCAGTTTGTACCTGTCCTCAAAAAACTTTTCTTCCATCTAAACTCCGCACCCCTGGCATTTTTAGTGTTTGTTCGTTTCTTTTCCCCTCAGACCACAACACGCGGCGAGAGTTGAGTATACATTGCCGCGTTGTTTTCTCCTGTTCTTGGAAGTAAGCCAGGGAAGCCAGTACATTTCCGAGTTAGGAAAACAAGGAGCTTTGTCTCTAAGATTATTATTCATGGTTGGTGTGTCCTGTTCATTCTTCTGACCGGACATGAGCCACCGGCCTTTATTGTTAAAGCTGAGCTGGCCGTAAGCTGCCAGATGAGTTTTTTTGCTTTGCGCAGCATGTTATCGGTTTGATGTTAGACATGTTTCCTAGAAGTACAAATGATACGGTGATTAAAATTAGTGCTGGTATGCTTAACTTTGGATACACGGTAGTTTCATGTTGTCAGCAAGTGTTTGCTTGGCGGGCTTTGCTGTCACTGGGTTGGCAGGCGCTGTGATACTGGAGCTACAGGTAGGGTGACCACTTGGCATCGAGGCAAATTCTGGACAGGACTGTAAAAAGTTTCAGGACAAAGGGTCGAAATTCAGGACAAAGGTTCAAAATTCAGGACAGAAATTCAAGAACAAACGTCAGTTTTACAGACACACCCAAGAGAAGCCATACCCCATTATGTTATCAGAGCATTTATTTACTATTTTTTAACATTGCACTATTTATTCACGGTGGTCACTTTCTGATTGCCTCCTAGTATACTACATTCAGATGTCACATTACGTCCTTGTTCAGTAGTAAACTAATGACCTTCAGCACTGTATCAAGGCCATCACCCCCTACCCAAATCTACCCAATCTTTCTTGGAGGGAAAGCAACACCACCATTTTGATTATGTTTCTAAACATTTTAAAACCCTTGGCAACAGTTTGGGAAACATTAATGTAAGTAAGATTGTGCTAGTTTAAACAGGTTGAACAAAAACATCTGGCTCACCTCAACCTCCAATGGACTTTCAACCTATTTTTTTTTTCTTTCATGAGACAGAGCAGATGGTGTGGATGACAGTCTCTCACCTAGTGTCAGGATGTGAGGTACCCACAACTTCTCTGTTGTCTCACAGGACTAGAGTGTACGTCTGGGACTCTACATTTATCTCAGAACTGGGAGACTGGACTACCAATCAAAAGTAATAAAAGAGGAGGATGAAATCAAGATCATATGGGCGAGCCATGGCAACTGATTCAAAGCGTTGTTGCTAAGAACTGGATAAATAAGAACAAGGTTGGACAGTTCCTGAAATCAGACTAGATGGGTTCACCAAGACTATTGGAAGGTATTGCGTACCTGGGGAGTTGTCGCTGCAGGCAAGAGAGAAACAGAAGAGGCACTGTCAAGTAGTTGTAAAGCAGCACCAACCCACCCTGGCAAACTCTTCTGGTGCAACGGTCGGCATATTGAAGGGTGAACAGGGGCCAGACCCCTTGCAAGGTTGTGCAAGGCAATTGCCCACTCTGTCCATGTCTTAAAATGGTTTTGCAATTGAGCAAAAGCCAAACCAGTGATCTGGGTTATCCCTAAGTATCAATTACATATAGAATCTTCAAAATATTTGGGATGTAAATTGCACAAACAAAATGTAAGAACATGAAAGATTTTAAATCGTGTTTCTTTAACATATGGTACTGTTTTCCCTTTTTATATACAATTAAACCTCAGATTGAACTGGGAACCAGTTACCTTTCAATGCCTACCGATTTAATATTTACCATTTCCCCACTGATTTGCAGGATGGAAATCTAGGCAGAGCGTCACGGTCCCTCTGAGCCTAGTTTGCCTTCTGGTCTTCTCTTCTGCTTTCCATAGTGGGCCACATGGCACAAGTAAAGATGGTGTGCTACCCCGATGATAGTATTATTTAGCAAACCTTCCCCTACTCGTCCTTCATTCCTTCTTCAGACACACCAAACATCTGATTTGGTTGCTGGAGCGCTGTCGGGTAGCTCTTTCCACTCTAAATCTACCCGTGACTGTGGGTGGATTAGGCCTGTTGGACTTATAACACTATTATTTAGCTGCACAGGTCCAATGGGTGGCTCGCTGGCTGTCTTCGCGTCCCCCCCTCCATGAGATGAGGGTTTAATCTGAAGACTTTTAAGGAGGGCTTACTGCACTGCTCATTGTTTCCTACTGACCACTCTATGGAACACTATCCGGAGATATCGTGTACAATTTTCTCTTGCCTTTCTAGAACCTATAAACTCACTGACATGAAGAAACCCTGTGCTCCTGCACTACCTTTGCTAGGCCTTCCCACTCGAACAACTCCATCAGTGGCATGCTGCAGGTGTCTTAAAATTGGGGAATTTGTTTCTGGACAGCAAGCAACTAAATTTCCAAACCCTTGTGGCAGACTACCATCTTCACCCCGGTCAGCTCCTTACTTGCAACCACCTTAAACAATCATTAAATGCCCTATTTCATGTCTGCCACCTAGCACTAACCCTACATGAGGTATGCCAGAAGCTCTACACCATAGGGACTGGTGGCAAACCGATCAACTGGGTGTACAGACCTTTCCTGCAACATGGACACCACTCTAGGTCTTCTCATCATACTACCTGGGTGATTGATGTGGACAGATTTCTGCAAGATAAGGACTGGACTAATATACTGGACTTTCCCCACAAAGTATCCCACGGCTGTCATTTTAAGTACATTAATAGAGCTTCCTTGTGAATGCATTCTACCCATTTTTTGTCATTGGCTTTGTGGTTTGTAACTCACATTTTGTTGCTTTCAATTTGCTGGCTTTATTGGTTTTAGGCTGTCCAGGTTGAGTTCATCCCTTCCCTTGCCAAACCTTATTTACAGTATCTTTCTGAGTGCTCCCTTTCTGTAAATATGCCTGTAAATCTTGTTTTTATCATCACATTTGCTGTGCATTCAAAGAACAAGGTCAAATATCAGGCTGTCTTTGGTGGGAACTTAGTGTTTACTTTTATTTCTCTGACTTCAAAGTGAGAGGATTTATGCGACAATCTTGCTGGATACTAGGGGTAGTAAAGAGTTTTTTTCTATCACACAACAACATTTAAATAAACTGCGCGAGCATTTCAGAATATATCAGAATTAGATTAGGAGTACAAATGAAGCACATTTTTGTTAATTCTGAACTGTGCTGGAAACAAATACCTTTACATGATTAAAACAAATCATTAAATTAGGTGATGCAATTTTCACAGATCATCGTCTGTGCACTGTATAGTTTTATTTCAAAAACTGTATATCTGTGCAAATGTAATGGTCATTTCAATCAAAAACATGTTAACACACCATGCATACTTCACTCTACTCTGCACCACTTCACACCACTGCCCCCTACTCTGCACCACTCCACTTTACACCACTCTTTGCCACTGCACTGTTGGACACTGCACTCTTCTCCACTCCACTCTATGCCACTGCGCTCTATGCTACTTCACACTACACCTCTCTACTCTGTACCACTCTAATCTATGCCAGTGCACTTTACGCTTCTCTACACCACTGCACGCTGCGTCTCTGCATGCTATACTAGTCTAGGCAACACCAGACTACTCCACACAACTTCACTTTCCGCCACTCTGCACCACTGCACTATATACCAATACATTCTATGCTAGTGCACGTAACACTCAACTCTATGCCCCTGCACTCTACATCAATACACTGTACATCACTCATCTACTCTGCACCACTGCACTCTATAGCACGGCACTCTACACCACTTTACTCTATGGCACGCTACGCAACTCCACTCTACCCTGCATCTCTCCACTCTACGCCACTTCACTCTACTGTGAAACAATCTATTTTACGCCACTGCACTCTGCACAACTGTATTCTATGCCACTGCACTCTACCCTGCACCTCTCCACTCTGTGCCACTTCACTCTATATTGAACCAATCTACTCTATACCACCCGTACTCTACGCCACTCTGCCCCACTGCACTCTAACCCCCTGCTCTCTACTTCAATGCACTCTAAGCCAGGGCACTCTAAACAACTGCAGTATACGTCACTGCACTCTACTTTGCACCACTGTGCTCTATGCCACTCTACTCCACTATACACCACTGCACTCACTGCCACTATACTGTACACCACTGTACTCTGTACTACTGCATTCCGCACCAATACACTCTATGCCACTGCACTCTATACCACTCTACATAACTCCACTCTATACCACTGCACTTTACAGCACTGTACTCTACTCTGCAATGCACCACTCTACACTACACCACTCTGCACCATTCTACGCCACTGCACTCTATGCCACTTGAGTCTACTCTGCACTCTGCCACTGCACTCTACTCTGCACTACTGTAATCTGTCACTGCTCTCTATGCCACTTTCCTCCACACCACTGACGCTCTACTCAGCAGCAATGCACTCTCCATCACTCTACTCTGTACTACTGCATTCTATGGCAATACACTCTACAACACTGCACTTTATGCCACTCTACTCTGCATCACTACTCCATGCCACTGCACTCTGCAGCACTATACTCTACTCTGTACTGCACCACTCTACACTACTCCGCTCTGCACCACTCATCATCACTGCCCTATAGGCCACTCACGTCTAATCTATGCCACTGCACCACTCTACACTACTGCACTCTCTGCCACTATTATATGCCATTCTACTCCACTGCACTCTATGCCACTCTAGTCTGCACCACTCCACTCTGCACCCATACACTCTGTTGTGCACCTCTCTAATCTATGCCTCTGCATTCTATGACACTACATTGTACGCTGCTGAATTCTATGTCACTGCATTCAATGCCACTTCACTCTACACCATTATATTCTGCAACACTCTACACCAATGCACTCTACATCAGTCAACTCCACTGCATACCACCCCACTATATGCCACTCTACGTGACTCCCACAGTATGCCATTCCTAAACATAGCACACTCTGCCACACCACTCTACAACACTCTACTCCACTCTTTGCCATTGCACTCTGCAACACTTCCTGCCACTCTCCTCTATTCCACTAACTTTTAGGCATGCTGAACAGCAGCCACTCTGGTGTACAACATGGCTAAAACACATTGGCAAAGTTAATGCCTTTTGCGTACATGAGAACTATTGGCTTTGCCAATGTTTGTTAGTACTATGAGGTACTGAGGTCCCTGAAAGAACTGTGAATGTGTAAGTCCTTATTTTAAACATGTATTACATACAACATAATAAAATCTGTATATTACTGAAATTTGTATTTTAGGACGACTTTTTTTTGTTTGTTTTTTTGTTGTTAATTTAACCTAAATGTATTTGCACATTTAGGTTAAATTAACAACAAAAAAAACAAACAAAAAAAAGTCGTCCTAAAATACAAATTTCAGTAATATACAGATTTTACCTAGTGCAAACATTTTCTGTAACAGTCCATTAAAACCACACAATCCACAGCTCACCTTGGAACACCCTTACACTACCTCTCTAAAAGAAAATATCTTTGCCATCCAAAAGCTTCAAGTTACTCCTTTGATTAAAGTCAATACAGGTTCCCAAGCCCCTTTGCATTTGCAGATTTACCAGTTACCCACATTTGCATTTCTTTAGGGAAGAAGACCCCATGGCAATAAGGTCTGTTTCTTTTCTGTCTGCCCCTCCCTCCCTCAGAGCAAAGGAGACCCTCTGCCTTTTATGTTCGCTGGGGAAACTGATCTGTCCTAATTACATTTTGTCCTTTAGGTGAAAGGCTATAATTATGGGCAAATGCTGCCCGTTAAGCCATTCATCACGGACACTGACCGGAAGGGCTATATTCTGGGCAGTCATTGAAAATAACGGATGGATGGTTCCCCCTAGCTACAGGCAGTGGTCGAAGTGCATAAAAAAAATAGTATGCAAACTGCGATACTATGGTGCTGCATGCAATTGGGGGTGGGGGTGGGGGCAGTGAGTGTGGGGACGGGGTCAAAGGCAAGACTAAAACACCAAAATATTCTGTATTTTTTTTTTTTTTTAGTCTTTCGCCGTCCGGTAGTATAAAATGATACACGATTTACATGAAAAATAATTTTTTTTAAATTGGTACTCAGTGGGAAATGCACTGCTCTACATTATGAAGCCTTTGTTAGTGAATGCACTGCTGAGGTCTGTGTGTAACCGAAGAGCCACAGAAATAAATCTTGGGTGATGCAGTTGAGAGTAGTGACTTGTGTATTTTTAGTGCTATGAGGTCAGAGCCTGTGTGAAATATGTAATTCATTATTTTAAAATTTCATTACACACAGTATCATATAGACGGCTCCAACATTCACAAAAAGGTTTAATATAAGGTGATGCTTCCACAGTATAGATTTTAGCAACACTCATACGGTACATTATATGCAATTTCATTTGCATAACTGTCCCTTCAACACCTCCTCAGGGATAGTAAGCGCTGCATAAATATAGTTCAAATTAAAAGCACAGACTTCACTGTTGAGTTGTTAACTCTTTGCACTACCACTCAAAAAGAAATCTTTGTCACCCAAAACTTTGGATGATTTGGTCAAAGGCAATGCCAGCTCCCAAGCGTCCTTTACATGTGCAGATTACCCTTTACATTTGCAGATTAACTCATTGCGCACCTTTTCATTTCTTTCACAAAGCAGGTCCAGCCGGCAGGAAGGCTTGATTAGCTGTCCGCCAGGCTTTGGGCTCACAGCACCGGAGACTCACTGAATGACACTTCAGCTAAGGCATTTAAACTATGGAAATTAACCGACCCGAGACGGTTGTCCTTTTACAAAACGTATGGGAACAGTTTTTCATAAATAAGTATTGGCACGTTGTGCCCCCTCCGGTACGGCTCACTTTGACCACTGGCTACAAGGGTGTGAGTGCCCTCTGCACCCCAATCTCAGCAGTCGTTTCATATGCTGCCATAGGCGGGGCGTTGATATTTCTCCTGCTTGAATTAGGGCCCTTCTTGCTTCTCCCCTGTTTACAGAGATATAGTTGTATGCTCACGCTTGCAGTTTATTCTTCGTGGACCCATTCTTTTAATATTTTCTGGCAAATGGTGGTAAAGGGCTATGTTTTAATGTTGTACACAATTGTTTTTGTACATTGTTTTCACCTTGATTTATGATATATATATATATATTCACTGAAAAAAAGGTTACTGGTATGTTATAGTTAGGTTCTTTGCTCCGGGTTCCATCTTCTGGCAATATGGGGCTAATTCTGGTAGGACTGGGGGCCTCCGTCAAGAGTCACCACCCCAGTCTGCCATTGTGTCTTTGGAAACCTGTTGGTGGGCCCAGCGGGGGGGAAAGGGGGCCTCTGATGAGACTTTACTGCCTGCGAGCCTCAGCAATCCAGCAGGGGGCCCAGCAATAATGAGGGCCGTATGGTACGAAGGGGCCCGGCGGGACAGGGAGTGTCCTCAGCAGCACAAGGGTCCGGGAGGGTGAGGGACCTCCGGGGAGGTCTCTGCCCTACTAGGCAGCCACGCCACCACACCCCTAGGTGACACTCCTGCACTCGACGTGGTACGTGAGTTCCTCCAGGTCGCAGCGGTGATCTTGCCAAAAGTGGATCCCGGCTGATGCCCCGGGGGCACTGTTAGAAGTGCGCTCGCTCCATTCTGCACTGTACAATGCCCTGGCACAGAACACAGCGCGCTTTCAACACGCTCAACGATCTTCAAGAGCCCAGGTCACGGCGGTGATCGCAACTCACAGGGACCACAGAAATCACTCACCAGCGCTTTGTAAATGAAACCCACAGCGCTCTCAAGGCACTTTAGGACATTTAAGTGGAGCGCTCACCAGGCGCTATGCAATAAAATGAAGCACTCCTCATGTGCTGCAAGCAGGTGAATGCAGGGGCCCCAGCCCCCGGGGACACAAAAGTGGAGCACAGGGCGGCAGGGCCCAGCAACAGGCCAGCACAAAGAGTGGCAGTGTCCCCTAGTAACCCAGCGGGTCACAGGACAGCAGAGCAGCAGCAGGCCAAGGCGGTTCTTGGTGAGTCCCTCCAGCAGCGTGCTGTGTCCAGTTCCAATTATGTTAAGTGTCTCTCTTACATGGGGAAAACCCCCTGTACTGTTACTGTTTTTTCACAGTGTAAAAAAGAGGGTAGAGAAGGTTCCAACCAGTTACAGCTGGTTCTAGGAGTGTCCCCTCACTCCTCCTGCACAGGCTCTAGACATCAGTCAGGGGTAAATAAGCCCTTTGTGTGAGACTAGAGCACAAACTTTATAGATGCAAGTGTGCCCCATCCCCCCTCCTCTCAGCCCGTGAAGACCATTCAGTATGTAGATAACCTATGTGACACCTCCACCTTCCCTGTGTACAGACTGTCTGAAAAGTATGCATGATGCCCAGATGTGGAATGGAGTCAAGCTGCAAACCACAAGAGTCATAAGCACAGAGAAATGCTCATTTTCTAGAAGTGGCATTTCTATAATGGTAATAAAAAATCCACCTAAACCAGTAGGCAGCATTTCTCACTATTGTTAGAACCATACCAAACATGCCTATGCTACCCCTCGTATTAGACAATACCCCCTAGACCTAAGGCAGGGCATTTCCAATGCGATCCTATGAGAAGGCAGCACTCACAGCAGTGAGAAACCAAATAGGCGGTTTGTCACTACCAGGATAGGCTACACAACCAGGCACATGTCCTGCTTTCTACATACATAGCACCCTGCCCATAGGGCTAGCTAGCGCCTACTTTAGGGGTGACTTACATGTAGTAAAAGTGGAGTTACAGACCTGGCAAGTAAATTTAGATGCCAGGTTCCGGTGGCAGCAAACTCCGCATGCAGGCCCTGCGCTAGCAGGCTTGAGATGGGTTCGAAATGCTACTTCTGTGGGTGGCACAAGCAGCGCTGCATGCCCACTAGTAGCATTTAATTTACATGCCCTGGGTATGGAGATACCACTATACAAGGGACTTAAAGGTATATTAAGTATGCCAATTAGGTGTAAGCCAATCATACCAACTTTTGAAGGGAGGGCACCTGCACTTTAGCACTGCTCAGTAGTGATAAAGTGCTCAGAGTCGTAGAGCCAATAGCATGAGGTCAGAGAAAATAGGAGGAATGAGGCAAAAAGTTTGGGGTGACCCTGCAAAAAGGTCCAGGTCCAACAGTGGTAAATAGTTTTGGGCTGCACATAATACCCTCGCAGTTATGTCAGAGGTTTTTCAAAGTTATCAAGTTAGTACTTCACAGTCCAGTTTTTAACTCCTTGTACTGTCCTTTCAAAAGAATAACGGAACAGTGTTTCAGAAAGTCTAAAAGTATGGGCACGCCGTGCCATTCTGATCGCGCCCACTTCGACCACCGCTTTTAATACATTTTTGTCAAAGTTGAGATCTGATCTGATGTACTAAAGTGAAACGCTTGCATTGATTAGTGCAAAAGAAATACACTTTTTTATTTTTTAGAACAGTTTATCATGTTTTTTCATTGTTTGTTGCATGATTTACATTACAGATAGGAGCAATATGTTTAATGACCTCACATGAAGTTGTTAGTGTAGTACCTATCCCAATATGAAAGATGCCTCCCTGGAGAAGTAATGTACTTAGAAATGTGCGTTTTGACTGTTTAGTGGCAAAGCTTGTTTTTGCCTTCATTTACTGTAATGTAAAGCCCTGCTGAGTTGGGAATTATGATGCATTATTTCAAGTGTTTAACACCCATGTTTAAATTGTCTGCAAATGTTATTTCAGTAATTATTAAGGAGAACCCTTAAAAAAATGCCATTTAAACTAAATATGCATTAGGAAATTTTAGTCATTTTGCCCAGCTTTTGAACAAAATTCATATAAGAAACATTTACACCAGTAATAGACTTCCTGTCTGAGTATATTGAGCACGGTTGACATTTTTAATGTTTCCTTTTTTTAGTTTTATGCACCTTGGTGTGGTCATTGCAAGAAATTGGAACCAGTGTGGCATGAGGTTGGCTTAGAAATGAAAAGTAGTGGGTCTCCAGTGAAAGTTGGAAAAATGGATGCCACTGTTCATTCAGGTCAGTATTTAACAATTGGATATTTCATCATTTAGGAAAATCTACATAATTATTTATGTTCTGTCACATTAGTACTCATGTTACGCTGAGAGAAACATTTATGGTGGATAATTCACAAAGTAGAGAGAAGCTGTATGAACCATCACTTTAGCTGCTGAAATGTAGCCATACATGAAAAGTCAGGGTACAAAGAACAAGAAACACATAGGTGGTCAGTTGCTCCATATTTTGGATAGCAGGCAAACACAAAATATTTGTATTCCTTTAATTTCCTATTCGCCTCAATTACTAGGCCACATTCGTACCTCTGTAGGCAAAGTTGACATCTCAACCCTTAGGAGATCCCAATTTTTCAAACGTATTAACTTTGCCCCTCCTTGACAAGTTTGCGTAAAGTTTGCGTGGCTGGGTGCTAGTTTTATTTGGCTCACTAAACTATATCTTGCTAATTCCAGTGGTTGTTTTGGTTTTTAATATTAGTTTTGAATCTCATTTCAACACCCAACTATGTCCTTTAAACTTTGTATGTTTTAAGCAAATGTATTTTTTTTGTTAATTTTTTTTTTTAACATAAGCCAAGATCTTATTTACACTTAACTATAATGTCATGTTTGTTTTGTTTCAGTGAATTTTGGGGGTATCATATTACCATACCTAAATATAATACCTCTATTAAACTGTAATTTGTGAGATTATTTTTATCTATCTCAGTCAACTACTCTATTGCACATAGCATTTGTCTAACCTCTGCTGTCATGGCCTTAAGTCGTGCCCAATGGGTGATATGCCACTGGCCCTGTGCCTGTTCCTGCCATGGGCTGACAACCTCTCCTACCTTCAGCAGAGCGTATCTGTGCATTAGCCTTATGCCCAACCCACTGCAAGTGGTAAGCCCACATTGCGCAAGGCCTATGTTCTGCATAGGACCGGTTGGCCACAGGGTCTGCTACTCCAGATCCTCCTGTCTGCACTCTGCGTTCAGTCTGCTGCCACTGCCCATCTTGGCCTGCCCATGCCATGCACCTTGCTGCCATGCCACCCTCCTGCCATTTCTTGTTCTGCACATGTGTGTGCCCTTGACCCTCTGGCGTGCCCTCAGTGGTCAGCTTGAAGCCCTTGCTCACCTGCCATCTGTTCTCCATGTGCCTGCTTCCTTCTGCCTGCCTCCATAGTCAGCTTGCTGCCTCTGCCCGTTCCAGCCTCCTCTCTATGGTCATCTTGCTTCTCTTGCCCCTGGCCCCCTTCTCTTTTCTGTGTACATGCTGATGCCCCCTCTGCATTCCTTCCCTGGTTAGGTTGTTGCCCTTGCTCATCCTGACCTGCTTTGGAGGTCAGATTGCAGCCTTTGCTCCTACACATCTCTTACCTGTCCTCCTTTCTCAGTATCCATGCCCTTTCCACCCCCTTCTGCCTTCTGTGGTAAGCTTCTTGCTGCTCCTGCCTTATCGAGATAGAGAAGCCCTGCCCAAGGCCTGTTCCTAGTCTATTGTTTTTTTCTAAACCAAATGATCATAGCTGTGTTTAAACAAAAAATTGTCTCTAAATTACCCTCTCACTACACCAACATGCCTCGTGAAAAAACTTACTCCAAATTACTGTTTAACATTGGGACATTTGTAAACATATAAACAAAAGGTTAGTTGAAATGTAAATTGACAGTGTCAGTATTGGTACAACACAAAGTCAAATAAAATCTAAATTTGCAAAGATGAGGTACTCTTCTAAATTTGAATCCAGCCCTGCTTTTCTTAAGGATGCCAAACATTATTTCACAAAATCTGCTCTATCACTAATTAATGGCATGATGATTACACATGAAAAAAATTGATAAATGTTAAAAACATGAAATGCTGCCAGTCAGTACCCAATTTGCAATGCAGTGCTACTGAAGGAGTATGTGATAATTTAAGAATACACTTATAAAAGACTGTGTGCAGTGGGACATGTCCTTACTGGGTCTTGGTGCAGTGCCTAGCTGAAGACCAGGCCATGCCTTCAACTCTTGTCACTCTTACTGGAAGGCAATGCCATGGGAGGTTACTTCAACACAGGGGCTGGGTGAGCGGTCTGGCAGTTTGAGGTGATATATGATGTCACCAGTGATGACTTTAAAGTGAAGAGTGACGTGATATGTGGTCACATTTAAAAAAAAAAAAAAAAAAAAAAAATCTAGAAAGGCTACGCTAGGTCAAGCAGCAGGTTCAGTGAGCGCTGTGTACACGGGTCCTAGTGCTCTGTGCCTAGAACCCTTGCTCTGCCACCTCATCTTTCTGTACATTGCCATCCAGAGCCCATTCAGGGCAGCAGTATGAGGGCTGATGAAAGGCCTGGCTTCAGGCCATGTGCCCAGACCCCATTGTAAACTGACTTTGGCTGTGGAAGCAGACTGCAGAAGAACAACACAGAGCAAAACTCTACTGTGCCTCTTCAGAACTCATCAGCTACTTGACAAAGGCCCTCATTATGACTTCCGCGGATGGAAGGGGTGAGTGCGTGTATGCGGTGCAGGGGGGAAGAAGGGGTGTGAATGTATGGATGCACTGGGGGGAGATAAGGGAGTTAATGTATGTATGCGCTGGAGGGGGTGTGAATGAATGTATGCGCTGGCGGGGGAATGAATGTGTGTTTGAGTGTGGCGTTTGTGTATGTGTTAATGTGAATGGGGGTGGTGTATGACGTGAGTGCGTGGGGGTGTGTTTGTGTGTGTTAGTATGTGGGTGCATGTGTGCAGGTATGTGGACGTGTGTGCGGGAGTTACCTGGCAACAGGAATGTATATTCCTGTTGCCGGGATACAAGACTGCCAGCTTTTTTTGGCAGTGCGACCACCAGAAAGATGCCCTTCCGTGAGACCGCCTCAGGGTCGTAATGAGGGCCAAAGTGCTTAAAATGAGTTGGTGTTTTCATATCCTTGTAGTACAGATATTTGCTATGCCTGAACTACTGATACTTTTTCCCACTTAACCTCTCAAAAACGGACTATTACTGGTCCCCATTAGATATGTTGGTTCCAAGACTTAAGCCACTTGGGGCGAAACACGTTTGCTTTTACTCTTTCATTGACTGAAGACATGCAAAAGAATAAGACTTTTTTGAGGCAATTCATCAAAGATGTAATAATTTATTATCACACTTTGTAGCAACGATTACTCATTTTTATGTGCCTGCACTGACATGATATTGATATGCGATATTAGCATTCTGTTGAATTACTGTTTTGCCGTGGAAGGTTGGTTCAGTGGAACACAATCAATCCGGGGTTTGTAAAGCGCACTACTCACCCTTGAGGGTCTCAAGGCGCTGAGGAGAGGAGGGGGAGAAGGCGGGGGGGGGGGGGGTTACTGCTACTGCTCGAACAGCCAGGTCTTGAGAAGTTTCCTGAAGGTAAGGAGGTCTTAGGTCTGGCGCATGTGGGTGGGAAGAGTGTTCCACGTTTTAGCGGCGAGGTGCGAGAATGATCTACTGCCGGTTGTAGTTCTGCAGATGCGTGGGATGGCTGCGAGGGTGAGTTCGGCGGAGCGGAAATCCCGGGTCGGGGTGTAGATGGAGAGGAGTCTGAGGTATTCTGGTCCGGAGTTGTGCAGTGCTTTGTGAGGAGCTCTCTGTGCATTGCCAGTGACCCTATACAGTAAATGGGGAAATGTAAAAATAGGTAATGTATTCTGAGCAAGAAATCCATTCAAATACAGGAAGTCTGCCCTTTATTTTTGCAAGGGGTATTGTGAAGGTAAATATTAGTTTTATACATTGGGGGTGAAGTGTGGTACTCTGTGGATGTTCGAAAGCCTAGGTAATGCAATTTGGTGTTGGGCACATGAACAGACTGGCTGAACCCCGAGACTTTAAAAACGAAAGCGTGCCATAATTTGGCATTGAGTATGGAGTGCACTGAGTTGGGACGTAGAGAATACAGTCAGTCTTGTGTTTTGTTGTTTAACAGATTTTATGATTGGATACAACCTCTAGTTGGAGTTTGAGTGCACAACAAAATGGTCTGCGAGTAGCGTCTATTTTTGTTACCTTTGCTATAGCATCCAGTGTTGTTTAATGTTTCAAGCCTCTGAGGCTGCCCTCGGGATCCTGCTGCTTCATCTCGATGTACCAAGGGAAATGGAGCTCTAACCGGCTGCATGAACCAGCGCGTGCTGACAAATGTTAGCGAAATTACGTCACGCCGGTGAACGGCATGAATGTTTTGCTTTCCAAACCAATAACACATGCTCAGCCTTTTTTTTTTTTTTCTTAAAGTTTTACTGAACAAGACAACTTAACTTCAAATCATTGGGCTTTGTGTCAACTGAGGTCAAACTTTAGTGAGTTGTGAAAATGTAAATTGTTTTAAACTATCATACCAGCAATGTTGGATTAGTAGTGCGTGCTTTTATACAGCACAATGCTTATACTTTTCTGTTGGAGAAGCCATGTCTGTTTTTGAAGGGCCCGCACTGAGATCTACTTCTCGTTTTCTTGCAAGACTGTCTTGCGTTATGGATATGGAGACTCTAGGAATTATGGTTTGGTGCTAGGATAACCGTACAAGAGGAGAGTGCTAAAACTCAAGTGGTTCTTTCGTTGATTATTTGCACTTGAATTTATTGTGAATAATTTCAGTTATAAACACCACATTGTTCTTTTTCCAGAAAGTTTAAAATGAATGCGCGAGATGTGGTATGGTGGGCCAGGTCTGGGCCGGCTGTTTTACCATTCTGGCGTTTTTTCGGGGGGCTGCTTTTAAATTTGGATTGGCTGCTGTGACCCTATTCTAGATACAACCTCCTCCAGTGTCCGGCAGAGTAAAACGTTTTGCCTGGGCTCCTTTTGGTTTCCCGTCGGACCCTGAATGGGGCCCCCACTTGTACTTTTGCTTCCCGGAGTGAAATAATGTTTTCCTGTGTGCCCCTCAGCCAGTCATTTGATTTTGCCCTTTCAGATGTTGATGCTTTAAACTGCTCCGTCATACTGCCTTGATATGGATGTGGCCGTTTTGTGAGTGGCGTGTCTTAAGGTAAGGATTACAAATACTTGCTGTAGTTCAAGGCAGCCGCATGGACCAAAGAAAAATTACATCCATCGAAGACGTCTGCTTGCTTTATAAGCAAGGGTATTCATAATGCAGGACAAACATTTCTTCAAATGCAATTTGTAATGTGTATTTTTACCACCTCATGTTAAGAAGACGCTTTAAAGCTGATCTGTGGGTGATAACCTTTCTGTAACTGATGTATGTAGGAGGCTGGCCTGGTTTGTAGTGGGTACCTTGAGTACTTACACCTTATACCAGGTCCAGTTATCCCTTATTAGTGAAGTGTAGGCAGAGTCTAGCTGCTTAGGCTGTCTAGGGGCAGCTGTAGCAGAGCAGCCAAGGCTGAACTAGGAGACACGCAAAGCGCTTGCAATACCACTGTAGTCACACAGTACTTATACACAAAAAAAGACAATACTCAGTGTTACCAAAAATAAAGGTACTTTTATTTTAGTGACACAAGGCCATAAATATCTTAGAGGCAGTACTCCTTCCTTCTGGAGGTAAGTGTTATACACAATATATACACTAGTATCCAAAGCCATGTAAGTAAACAATCATGGAATAGTGCAGACAGTGAAACACTATAGATTGCAATGGGCCTAGGGGAAACACAAACCAAATACTAAAAGTGGAATGTGAATCATGAATTCCCCCCTAGGCAAGTGTAGTGTGTAGAGGGTCGCTTGGAGTGTAAGAAAATCACAAAGGTGAGTAAAATACCCCACCCCAGAGCCAAGGAAAGTAAGAGTAAAGTACTGCAAGTTTCCTCAGGACACACTACGTCGTGATTAGAGTTATTGCAAGAACCAAGCAAGACTACAAGCAACAAATGGTGGATCCCTCGACCTGAAGACCTGTAAGGAGAGGAGACCAAGTCAGGAAGTTGCAGAAGATTCCAGAAAGGACAGCCTAGAAGATGTTGCAAAAGAGGATTCTCCGGTTGGAGAAGTGTGCAGAAGAGCACCAAAGATGGCTGCGGCTTCCTGCATGATGCAAAGGATGTCCCACATGGAGATGTTGAATGCAGGTGCGTTGCAGTGCTGGATTCCTCCAAGAAGCCTTGGTCCAAGCAATGTCACGGATTGCGTCAAAATGGCACTGCCTGGACCCAGGAGGGACCTTAGGGTCTCACCTTGAACTGAGGAGGCAGAGGGGGCTCCCAACACTGGAGGGAGCCCACAGATGACCAGGCAGCTCCCATGGAGGTCCCAGGACACTGGGACAAAGAAGGTGCAAATTGCAGTTACTGCAGAACTACAAAAGAAGGTCCCACGCCGCCGGAGAACAACTCAGCGAGTTGAGCGTCGCAGGATAGAGTGCTGGGGACCTGGGCCAGGCTGTGCACAAAGTATTCTTGCAAATAGTGCACAGAGGCCTCAGGAGGTGAAGATGACGCAGTGCACAGGGGTACTGTCACAAACGGGGAAGGCAAGCACTTACCTCCTCCAAATTTGGACACCTGGACCTTAGGACAGTCTGTGTCAAAGGGGTCTACCAACTGTGTTCCAAGGAGCATGCTAGTTGTCAGGAGAGGAGTCCCAGAGAACCGGTTGTCATCTTAGAAGGTGCCTGCTGGAGCAGGGAAGTGACTCGGTCACTCCTTGGGAGATTTCTTCGGTCCTTCTGGTGCAGGGTGAAGACGGGGAGTACCCAGAGTGTGCACATCGTGGAAACTGTTGCAGTTGCTGGCTGGAGCTGAAGTTACAGAGTTGCTGTAGCTTTTCTGGATACTTTGTTGCAGTTAGAGCAGTTCCTGGAGCAGTCTGCGGTTGATCTGAGGTCAGAGGATGAAGCAAGAGTCGCAGAGGATTCCTGGTGGAAACGTGCAAGCTGAATCTGAAGAGGAACCCACAGGAGAGACCCTAAATAGCCCTGAGAGGTGGACTGGCTACCTCTCCAGGTATGCACCTATCAGGAGGGGTCTCTCCCGTCACCTGATGGCACTGGCCACTCAGAGATCTCCAGAGTGTCCCCACACCTTGGAAAACAAGATGGCTAACACCAGGGACACACTGCAGGAGCTCTGGGCACCACCCCTGGGGTGGTGATGGACAGGGGAGTGATCACTCCTCTTTCCTTTGTCCAGTTTCGCACCAGAGCAGGGACTGGGGACCCCTGAACCAGTGTAGACTGGCTTATGCATGGAGGGCACCATCCGTGAACTTCAAAGCATTTCCAGAGGCTCTGGGAGGCTACCCCTCCCAAGCCTGTAACACCTATTTCCAAAGGGAGAGGGTGTAACCCCCTCCTCCCAAAGGAAATGTTTTGTTCTGCCTTCCTGGGACTGAGCTGCTCAGTTCCCAGGAGGGCAGAACCCTGTCTGTGAGGTGGCACCAGCTGTAGCTGCAGTGCAAGCCTCAGTGAGCTGGTTTGGCAGTATTGGGGGTCCATGGTGGAGCCCCGAGGATGCATGGGATTGGCCCCCCCAATACCAGATTTGGAACAGGGGGATGATTCCATGATCCTAGACACCTTACATGGTCATATTTGAAGTTACCATTGTGAAGCTACATATAGGTACTGACCTATATGTAGTGCACGCGTGTAATGGTATCCTCGCACTCACGAAGTCTGGGGATTTGACCCTGGACAGCGTGGGGGCACCTTTGCTAGTGCAAGGGTGCCCTAACACTTAGTAGGTTTGCACCTTGCCTTCAGTAAAAGGAGGTTAGACATATAAGTGACTTAGAAGTTACTTAAGTGCAGTAAAAAGGGCTGTGAAATAACATGTGCGTTATTTCACGCATGCTGCAGTGGCAGTCCTGTGAAAGGGATTGTCTGAGCTCCTCTTGTGTGGCAAAGGAAATGCTGCAGCCCATAAGGATCTTCTGGAACCCCAATGCCCTGGGTACCTAGGTTCTGTATACTAGGGACTTATAAGGGGGCTCCATTGTGCCAATTGGAATTGGTAAATGAAGTCACTAAACTATAGTGACAAATATCGGAAGTAGAGAGAGCATAAGCACTGAAGTTCTGGTTAGCAGAACTTCAGTGACCCAGTTAAGCACTACTGACAAAACACACATTAGGCCACACAAACTGAGAACTGGGGTCCTGGCTAGCAGGATCCCGGTGATACAGGCAAAACACACTGACACACACACTCACAAACCGGCCAGAAGTGGGGGTAACCATGCTAGATAGAGGCTACTTTCTCACAGTGTAACATTGGTGTACTTTTGTTAAATCATCAATCGCCTGTGAAATTGTATGAATTAGTCATCTTTCTGTTCCTCCTGCCCACTCACATTTTAGTTGTGAAGATGGACCTACTACATTCTTGACCAGTTCTGTAATGTGTAGAGTTTATATCTGTAGCTGTAGCAGGCATTAACAAATATGAATTATTAACTTTACAAAATGACTTTTTTTGTTTTGCCGTGCTGTGTTTCGGATGTGCCACCTTTGGTCATTAGGTGAGCTTAAAACATTTCCATCTTTTTTTTTTTTTTTTAACCTTTTTGGGGAAATATGGCCATCTACATCTTTTCCTCAGCATCAGTGATATCATAGAATGTTGGGCTGGTGCGGGCTGCAAGCTGGTGTGTGACATTTTGTGAGATTAGATTGAGCAAGACATTACGTTTAAAAATGGGAAGGACTAGATTACAGCCTCGAAGACTGTTAATGGCTTCTGAGGAGTCTTCATTTTTAGATTTAAAATCCTACTGCGATCCATATCAAGTTAGTGAGGAGTTCGGCCTAGGTTCTATTATTTCTAATCTCCCCCAAATGGGTAGTGTGTAACCCTTATATTTTTATAATGCTGTGAGGTTGACTGTCTAAATGCAGGTGAACAATTTAAATCCTGTTTTAAATTGCACTAATAGGGTATCCCACAATGTTGACAGAACAGACAACAGATTGGACAGTATACATGAGAGTATAAGTGTGGCTGACTGCTTCAGCGGAATGCAGAGCAACTTAGTACGATAGAGTTGGAGCCAATATTAGAGTCTGACTCAGTTTACCCAATAGCGGCATTTTGGGAAAAAGTGAAGCTTTAGAAGGTTGGGTGATTGTCTATGTGCTGCTGGCGAAAGGTGAGGAATTCTGGAATTAGAAATTAGTGAAAAAGATCCTTAGTTTGATGGGGTACTTTTTAACTCATGGCTTCATGACACGCGAAAAAGGATTCACTGTGTGAACTTAAATCCGGATAGAGTACAGGATAAGGATGTTTTTTGTGTTGCAAAAATGACCTCTTTGAGATGTGGCATTGACTTTAGAGCGAGGAGGGTTTGATTTAAGCTTACAAACTGTTTTGCGTCAAAGTTTCACTGGACCTAACTTAAGCCTATGACCAAAATACTCCTTTGCTTATTTAAAAAAGTGTTGCATAGTTGAGAGTTGAGAGGTGAAACGTATGAAGGGCATAATTAACCTGCATCCTTCGGTTAACCCTGTGCAGTTGACTGATTTAATGAAATTATCTTTCGTTACATCCTTAGAATCAAATAGATGGCTGCTGGTTGGTAATCTCCGAGATGTTATTGGACGCTTACAAGTTGTAAGATCCTTATGTAGACTTGTGTATCTTGTCTGAAGGATAAGAAATCCAACAGCAGGGGCAGTGGAAATAGGGAAGTGTGGGTGCTGCAGCAACCCCAAAATAAACATCGTGGAGTTCAAAAGGTGATCGAGCGATAAAGAAGATAATTTTTTTTGTTTTATTCTTACCACCATTGCCATGTGTTCAAAGACAGCGGTCAACTGTTAGTCTGTGTCTTCTGACCAATTAGAACATTGGAACGTTGGCAGCTCCATTGAAAACCATGGAGTGCTCCGGGCTTTTACTGACTGGTAAAAGCCCGCAGCGCCAACATTCCAATCTTCTTTGTTCACAGCAGCAGCTGTGAACAAAGCCTTACGGAGCCTGAGGGGAATTTAATCCCCTCCGGTTCCGTGAAGCCTTTGTTTTATTTAGGAGAACATTCTGCCCTCTAATGGCAGAATGTTCTAATACCCGCAATAGCGGGCTCTACCTGCTATTAAAGGCCCTCTCCCTTGTTAAAGGCCCTCACCTTCGGCTCGGGCCTTTAACGCGGGAGCGGGCCTTTAATAGCCGGTAGGGCCCGCTACTGCGGGTTCTAAGGCTATATTGGTGCTTGTTGTTAACAGATTGCTTACATTTAATTTTCTTTCTCTGACTGCAGAGTTGGAGGTTTTAGTAAAGTGAATTATCTGACATTCTAGCTGGGGTATAAGAAATGTGAAAGGAAAGGCTGTCGGATGACATTTGTTTTCTAGCGCACACCATTAAATTACCTGTAAGTAAACTGTACAAAAAAATATTTCAAAACATGTAAGCGGTTAGAAAAGCACTTAATTATTTTATTTTTTTAGAGTATAGAGGAAACAAAGATTTGAATAGTATCCAAACAAATCGAGACACTGTACATGGTGCTGTGCAAATGATAAAAATAGATGAAACCTGATTTCCACACATTTTCATCTGTGCCCTGTATGGTTTTATCAATAAAACTGCGTGCCAAGGCGAACTGTGTTGTTGCACTTTCACGAAAAATAATTCTGTCTGTAATTTACAATGTGTTTTCACACCATGCTTTAGTAATATATTAACAACAGTCGGCCCTAAAATGCACCTCGGCCTACATACCACACCTTGCCACTTTCTTTGTGAATGGGCATGGCTAATTTGCTCCATTTTGCATGACGCTTAGATTTTTCCCTTGCCCTATGACTTCGATGTTCTAACATGGATGGCAGCACCCCCTCTCCGAAAATTGTTCCAATACCACCGTCCAAGAGGAAGTGTATTGACACCGACTAAGTCATGTATTCTTCATCTCTTGACACCATTAACTAATTTGTACATATTTTTTCCAGTTACGGAAATAGAATGCTTATACACCCTATCATTGTGTCGAGGTGACTGTTGGGCCATTTATTGGTGTGTAATCATTTCTCTGTACAGGGCAGAGTGGTGGCACTGAGCAGAGTTATTCACAAAAAGTGTATTTTTTTCATGTTCTACCCAGGTGTTCAGTTGAACCGAGCCACTGAATCTCTTTTATTACAAAAAAAATTAAGGTTGTCTTGGCATTGTGAAAGCAAGAAACTGCGCCCTCCTCACGTGCTAATTAGTAAAGGCCTGCGAAATTGTAAGAAGTGGAACATATGCAGCACGTTCTGTAATGCCAACATTTAGTTGCTTTAGGGAGCGATTAGGAGCACAGGTGGAAGTATGAAGAACTTCAATTGTTGTAGTATGACTCCTATGTTTCAGAGGTCAAAAGGAACATAATAGTTCTGGTCAATTCCTCATTGTTCTCTTGTCAAGAGTACAATGTTTATGTCGCATCTGAGACAGCACATGCATTGTTGCTTTCAAAAATCTTCTTAAAAAATACTAAAAAGGAGCTTTCAGACCGCTCGTATATTAACACTGGATAACTCTGTCACTCTTATTTTCTGACTTTTCATTGGTGAGCATGTGACAGTTTCACTTGTTTTACTTGTGTGGAAGCTTGCATCCTCCTCTTGTCAGTTACGCTAAGGCAGGATTTCTGTACTGTTATGTGTGAGCGTCTTACCAGATTTAACTGGGAGGATGCTCAATAGTACAGGGCAGTGGTTCTCAACCTGTGGTCCGGGGACCCATTGGGGCCTGCAAAGCCACCACATGGGGTCTGTGACTGCTTAGACAAATAATTTTAACAGATTAATAAAGTGTATAAACATAAAGTGGCTACATTTACAATTTTAAATTTAAAATGTACTATAAATGTCAAATTTGAAATTGGAGGCTAAAAAATAAATTAGTATCCTCAGATTGGTTCGTGGGAGCAGTGCAGGTGCTTCAAACAGAATATAGTATGGACGATGTGTGGCTTAAATTGAATTTAGAAAAAATCCCATCTATCTATTAATGTCATTTTTAAAAAAATGTATATTTGTTTGCACATTGCTAGACCTGACATCATTGGTGTGGTTTCCCCTGTCTTTTTGCCTCTGCTTCCTGTGTTTTTGACTGTATGCTGGATTTCGTTTTTGCTGGTTGTGGTACTCCGGGGTCTGTACCACTGCTGTCTAGTGCTAAAGTGCAAGTGCTCTCTGTGTACATTGTAACTCTAATTGGCTTTTCCATGATTGGCATATTTGATTTACTAGTAAGCCCCTAGTAGAGTGCATTTGAGGTGCCCAGGGACTGTAAATTAAATGCTACTAGTGGGCCTACATCACTTATTGTGCCACCCACATGAGCAACCCTGCAAACATTGCCCAGACCTGCCACTGCAGTGTCTGTGTGAGCAGTGTTGAGCTCCCAGTCTGACTTGGCAAGGGTACCCACTTGCCAGGCCCAAATCTTCTATAACATGTCAGGCACCCATAAGGTAGGCCCTAGGTAGCCCCATGGGCAAGGCGCAGTGTATTTAAAATGCAGGACATGTGCTGATGTGTTTTACATGTCCTGATAGTGGATAGATAGTGATAGAGCCAAATTCGGTTTTCACTATTGCAAGGCCTAGCTTTCCCATAGGTAGCATGGGGGCTGCCTTTAAATATCTGTTAACTGCAGCTTCCCATTGAGAGCAGATAGAGAAATTGAGTTTGGGGTCTCTGGACATAATGTAAAAATGCATCTTTTGGTAAAGTTGGTTGTTAGATTGACAGTATGGAAATGCCACTTTTAGTCAGTGGGCACTTTCTTGCTTAACCATTCTGTGCCTCTGCCTGCCTGTGGAATCCACGTGTGGGTCAGACTGGCAGTTGGGCTGTTTGTGAATTTCCTCTAGACAGTGGCACAAAGGGAGCTGAGGAGTGTCCTGCATATCCTGATGAGTCGTCTCCTGGGCTAGAGTGAGGAGGGAGGAGCTAACACCTATACCTTAAATTTTGCCCTTATACAATGCAATCTCCACCCCCCAGGTGTGTGTCTGGGGCCAGGCCTGGACAAGGCAGGATCTTGTCAACAGAGACTTTCCTTTGAAGTTTTCCTACTTCAAAGGCAGAAATTAGTGGACCCAAAACCACAGACTTTTAGATTACTTCTGGATCAAGAGGAACCTCTGCCAAGGATAAGAGCTGGCGGAGGAGTACTGCCCCTTTGACTTTGAGTGCTTTGCTGGGTTGGCCTGCAGTTTCTGCTTCTACCTTAGATAGAACAAAGCCTGGACTTTGCTGTGTTTTCCTGCTTGTGAAGTTTCTCCAAGGGCTTGGACTGAGCTTGCCCCCTGTTCTGTAGTCTCAGGGCCATGAAAGACTTCCTCTGCCAGCACCTGGACTCTCTTGCTGGGACTCCCACCCCACCATGTGGTGCCATATCCAGTCCCTGGGGCCTTGTAAGGAGAAGCCGGTGGAACCAAGGCTGAAATCCATGCACCAGAGCCGAGCGGGAGAAAAATCAACACAGCACCTGCTTCGTGGCTGAAAAATCGACGCACCACCTGAAATGGGGCTGGAAAATCAATGCAGCACCCACTGGAAGCTGCCAAAATCAACGCATCACCCACGCAGCACCACTGCGCATCACGATTTTGCACACATCATCCTGGACATGAAAACCACAGTGATCCGGCACGGACTGGAGTCTTCTCGTCTGGAAATTGACACATCGCTCTTCTGCGGGAGAGAAAACAATGCATTGTTTACCTGACCGGAGAAGAACCGACGCATGGCCTCATTTGCGAGTAAGGAATCAACGCATTGCTTACTCTTTTGACACACGTGCGCCCATGCGGCTTTATTTTTGACTCATGCCAAGTACTTTGTGTAAAAACAAGGCACCCATTGATTTTCTATAGATTAAGACTCTTTACTTTAAAAAAAATCATACCTTTACTTGTGTATGTTGGAATTTTGTTGTTTTTGTCTTGTTTTACTCAGAGAAATATTGGCTAGTTTTTTAAACTGGTGTTGAGTGCCTTTATGGTGTTTTCACTTTGTTACTGTGTGTGTTGGTAGAAAGACTTTACACATTGCCTCTGAGATAAGCCTGATTGCCTGTGCCAAGCTACCAAGGGGGTGAACAGGGGTTATCTGAGCTTTGTATCTCCCTTACCCTGACTAGAGTGAGGGTTCCTGTTTGGGCATAGTGCAAACTGACCGCCAACCAGAGACCCCATTTCTAACACAAATTAAATAATGTTATTTTTTATGTATGTGTTTTATGAATGTTGTTTCTGTATTTTTTGTGCATTGTTTTGCGTTTCAAATCATCAATAATGTTTAGGCTGGCGTCCCCGGCTTCCAGTAGTGACTCAGTGGGAGAGAGGAGGGAGGGCAGGGGGGGGGGCAAATTCTCTAATTCCATTAATGATTCAGTGGGGTTCCCGGGTTCCAGTAATGATAAAGTGGGGGTCCATAGAAGTCGAAAGGTTGGGAACCTCTGGATAGGGGTACAGCTGACATCTTAGGCCCTAGAAATATTGCACTCCCTTTAATGTCCCTCTTGCTTTGTGTTGGACTGTGTCACATGCTTCTGAATTTAAAACCACTTTCAAAATGTTAAGGGAGGCACCAGTTGTAATTAGACATAGAAACTAGGAGTACAGTTGTTTTCAGAACGTGTGCCTCTCTAGCCTCAGTTTACCAGAGAGATGTATTTTACTGGTGGCAGGGCAGAAGTGGGGAGGCAGGAGGGCACTTCACACTTGATCTTACTTCAGTCTTCTTCAAATAATTTTCTTTGAGCTCCTATAAAAAGCCATCTGTCCGCCTCTGGTCTGAAAGACATTTTCCTGAATATTTTCACACCTTCTCCACCAAAGTGACTCAGTAAGGAATCAGAAGTTGAGCAGTTGCAATACCTGTGTGAGCTAGAAAGTTAGTGGACCTTTATGTTGGAATTACAAAGGGAGGGGTGAGTCACACTAGCATTTCCGAACAGTATATAGGAAACCAAGAAAAAGTGATCTAAAAATATTTGCACAATTATAATCACTGGAATTTAGTCTCATACTGCTTTAAGATCGATCATCTTATTATTACATTCATTTAATGCATACAGTTGAGTTATAATGATTGTGCTCTTTCTTCACACAGTGGGTTTGTTCTTTCTAGCGTTTAACAACAACATGGAGTGCATTTGACGTGTTTCATGTGGGTGAGGCTAAACAGTATACCAGTCCGCATATTTTTTGACGATCTTGTTGTTTGTATTTTGCAGGCATTGCTTCAGAATTTGGCGTTCGGGGTTTTCCAACTATAAAGCTGTAAGTAAAGCTGCCCGTTCTCACAATTCATTTGTCTACAACAACATATGGACAATCATGCCTGTAAACTCAGAGCTGCCTCTCTTGCTCACATAATACAAATGTCTATGAGGAACAAATTGAATGCCTGTGTCAAACGAACGGCCAAATTGTCAATCTGTTTCAGCTGAATGATTAGAAAATCACTCGAAACACTCCCTTTGACATGGAAAAGGCCGATCATATTTTTTGTATTGAAGTCCATTGTAGAACAGAAATCCTGGTATTTGCCTTGGTCTTTCATGTGCAATCTTAGGGGTGCATGCATAAAAGAATTTTGGAAATTATCAACTTGTTTTATTGTATAAAAGCGGACCCACACTGCTCTGTGGTATACATTAGAAGAAGTGAAAAATAAATAGTCACGTCGTGGATAAGGACAGAGGAGTCAGCATTTCACTTTGGGCAGTGGCTGCTAGAATTGTTGTAGCGTGCATTGGCACAATTGTGATGTGTTGGTATCTATATTTAATAGAGTGCTTTGTCACCGAAACAACTGTTGGTGCATGGAAGAGGGTCCATCCGAGTAATGAAGCCAAATGTAAGGGGCTAGCCTTTTCACGCTCCCCCCACAATCCACATTATTCAATTCATCCCGAGTTCACACGTACACCACCAAACGTTACATCACTGGATGCATTAAATCCTCCACTTTAGAACGAGACAGGCTCTAATGACAGTCTTTGAGGGAGAAATCACGTAGCACACTTGTAGTCCACTAAGTTAGTTTCAATAGGAAGCTCAAACAGGACAATAATGTTAAAAGTAAGCTCATGATGACAGCATCGCTGCAGAAAGATCATTCTTTGAGAACTGCTGTGAATAACCGCAGTTGAGAGCAGTGCTGAAAAGAAGATAATATTGAGGGCTTTTTATTTTTATATTTCTTTCAGAACTCCAAGGGAGTGCGTGTCTTTTCTTGCTTACTCCACTGTTATTTTGTTCCCCCTAGAATACCTACCCCCATACCTGCTCTTTTTTGCATTTCCCCTCTCTTCTTCCCTCCCCTTACACCTAGGCTTATCTTGCACCCTGCCATGCCTCCATTCCTTTTTTAAAAAAAATTTTTTATTTGTAATTCTACATTTTTCCCGTGACTCCTAAGCAGCAAAGTGCTGGCAGTCCTTGATTCCATTTTGACATTTTTACACTCTTTATTTTTTATTTTTGTATTACTGTTCTTTCACCTTCATCCTTGGTGGCATAGAACATTTCAAATACTAAGATGGCTGTCCATGCATGGTAGTCATCTTGGAATGGTTTTCTCATACAAAAAATACTACTTCAAGATTGCCTCAAAGATTACATGTCAGTAGTAAACGGGAATACCTTTATTCATCATTCAAAAAGTCAGTTGTCCCGCCCCCTCGGGAGTGGCCTCACATCCGTTACCGGGACTTCCAGTGACTCCCGAGAGCCCGCACCGGAACTGACGTAGGTGTAGGTGAGTCACGTGTGTTGAGACCTGGTGTGATGACGTTTTAGTCACGTGCCCTGATGCTGTCGTTAGTGTCTAGGTCTATTTCTTGTGTAAAATGGTGGCCGTGCAGGTGTGCATTGTATTTCTGCACCTAAGAGGACAAATCTGGGCATGTTCATGCCGTCACAGTGGTTAGGATGCAGTGTGCCTCCTCAGAGGCAGGTACAGTGGAACTACAGAGCCCCCACCCTCCCTGAGCGTTGTATAACCTAGAGCGGAATGTACGATGGTGACCTTTAAAAAAAACAATTATAATAATAATAATCTTCAAGCCCACAGGCACAGAAGGGGTCAAGCAGGGTGTATACGGACATGACCTTTAAATACACAATTCATAGTTGCCTAAGAAGGGTAGCTGTGTGTAAGGGGAAGATAAGTAAGGCCTGACAGCCACATGGGGGTCTTCAGGCCGTAACGTAGTTGCTAGAGGAGTTGCTGGCCACTGCCTCATAGTATCTTATCTGTCTTGCTTGGTACTGCTTACATCAAACAGTCAACTTTCAACCTCCGTTTTTGCAAGTCACTGGGCCCCATACCTGATTAGCAGATGGAAAAGTAGAAAGTGTCTGCCCCCCCCAGGTGACACAGTGAATGGAGGAAGTATCCCTATGTTATGAAAATGTAACCGTAAAGCATAATATATTTCTGAGCCCACCCCTCCACAGAGCCTGTGCACAATTAGCATGTCGTAGCAAGCATAAAAGCCCCCCAAAGGGATCACACACACAATTACATTCACAAGACTCTTTTTGTGAACTGCATATTGAAGAGTTCGGAGAGCAGGGCTACCCCAGATCTCAAGGAGAAAAATATGAAGGGCAGAGCGCAAGCTGGTGATGAAAGCCAGCTACATATGTAAAATTGTAACCCTATCAGTGTGCTCAGTGTTTCTGAGTCTAAGAGGGCTTGCCTGGTCATGTTCAGACATGTGACAAGGCCCGATGTCTGCCTCCTCCCAGGGAGGAGCAGTGGAAATGCACAGCCAGCCTCCCCAGTGGTGTAAGGGGCCGGTCAAATGTGACTATAACATTTATTTTTTTTAAATCTCCATGCGCCACATGTACACAAGGGTCAACAAGGTGTGTATCCGACCTTGGAGCAAGACATTTAAAAACCACAAGTCATCAGTAAGTGAGGCCTGACCACCCACGAGGGGGCTTCATGTTGATATGTATTTTTCTATAGGAGTTGCTACCCACAGACCCTATTATCTTATCTGAACTGCTTGTTACTGCTTACGTCGAACAATGAACTTTCGTCCTCCCTTTTTTTTTTTTTAAGGCTTTTCACAGGGCTCAGATGTGAATAGCAGTTGTCAAAGTATAAAGTGACCACAAAGTCTTACAGATACAAAAATGTTGAGGCAGACAGATGCTGTGAAATGAAACCTCAAATTTGAACTCAATGAACGTGTGGTGTAGTATTATTCTTCAGAAGTAGATTTTCTGATAGAAAGTATGTTTTTTTTTTTTTTTCTCTCCATTTGTAGTGAATTCAGTTGGAGTCCTTGGGTGGTGAGGAGAATAAATTTGGATGAGACCTATTTGTAGCAAACCTTACTTTATTCTATCAAAAATAATTTCATAATACGTCCTAACATGGTACTAAATAAAATGAAAATGAAAATATATCTACGTTTATCCCCTTCTCATGTATTGATATCAGACAGTTGCTCAGAGGGTGGTGACTGAGAAGCCCAGAAATAGAAAATAAAAAAATTGCTGAAAAATATTGCCAGCTCAGAAAGAGACATTATGAATCAAAAAGTACTGACCAGCAACAGAAGGAAACGAGCATTTGCAGTTCAGTAGTTCTCACATTTGTTTGAGTTGGAGCTATTGGCAATGCAAATGCATAACTGGCCTCTTTTTAGCCACATTAATTGGTCAACCCTGCCGCATAGTTTGGTCCTTTATGCCACATAATTCCAGTGGCCCTGCATATAACTGAAGACCTAGGGCTAGGGCTAAGGCACATGTTTTTGACAAGCTCTTTTATCAGCCTCATACAATTTCTAAATGCCTTTCATGAAGAAGCGGAGGGGTGATGATGCAGTGGGGATGTTTTATTGTGGACGACGTAACAGTAATGTTTTCTGCAACTTGTGAACAGCAAATTAACATAAACCACAAAGGCCAGAACTGTCAAACAATAAAATCTTGTACCAATTACTTCCAAAGCTGATAAACCCACACTGTGATTAGTGATTTCAAACTTTAGGAACCAATATTTCTTTTGTACAGCACTGAAACTGATGGACGCTGCTTCTAATTCACCTGCTTTAAAAGCACAATGACTGCAACATGTAATTCTATCAAAATCATCCTTTTTCAAGATTGTCTAGTAAATCATTATGAAATAGGGGGGATCTTGGCACCAAACAAAAGCTACTGTGGTTTGAGTGTCACCATACTCTAAAAGCATCTATTTGGTTCATCATTTCAAAACATTGACGAAACACAAGGCAAGGCACCTTGTAAGAAGACTGTTATTATTCAATTTATCAGGAATTTTAGACACCACGGATCACCAGATCTTCCTGGAGCAATATGAAGCCAGATTAGGTGTCCCCAGTCTCTACTTGCATCACATAGATCCTGTTATCCCTTTTAAATGGTAAGCCTACAAGTAAAGATCCAGTCTTGACCCTTGTTTATCAAGTTACCTCTATTAACATCTCTCATGGCTCAGATTTATCTCCACTCCTTTTCAGTGTTTCCTAATCTTCTCCGTGCTATTTGTCTCCTCATGCCTACCTTCTAAGTGTATGCCAGTGACTCACCTTTACAAGAATCTCTTGTAGGACAGATTTTCTCGTGTATCATAAATGTAATATTGACTGGCTGTTCCTTTGTGCTGTGGAAATTGATTGACACTCATCTCGCACATGGAATCACCCATTACTTGGATTTCTCTCATATTTCAACCCCTTTCACCCTCAGAAAATACAATGGCTCAAATCAGGAAAACCTGAAGTTGGTCCAGCTGAAAGGCATAATTATTTTAGCGTGCATAGTTTGGCCGCCCTCCAATAAATTTGTGACACATGAATAAAAGGTCACTTTATGATTGAACAAAATATCAAGGCTCTGAACCATGCAGACAAATTTGGGCAATGGTTCAGTGTAGTCGGGGCATGAATTAGGGTTGAAATATGGGAGAAGTCCAAGTAATTGTTAATTCTATGTGTGAGAGGAGTGAGAGGAGTGCCAATCAATTTCCACAGCACAGAGGAACAGCCAGTCAATATTACATTAAGATGGTTTGTGGAGGCGCAAATTTGTTTTTTTTTTGCGTTTAGAGGCAGTCACTGGTAAGGCAACAACTGGCTTGTGAATAGAAACTTGGGCCCCTTTTGCTTTTTACTTTAGTGACTAGCAGCAGCCTGGGCCCCAAATGGGTCTCCGCCCAGAGCTGTATCTGAGCAAAGGCTGGCTCTGCTCTCAGTGATAACAAGTACCGGCACTTACAGTAGCCATAACACACACTACCTACACTTTAGGCTCGTAGTCTACTTTTGCTTTCCTGTCTGTTGGATACATTGGTCTTTCGAGCAGTAACATGTTAGAAACAAATTAAACTGCAGGATGATTCAGTGAAAGGAAATTGTTGCTGGACTTTAGAAGTGTGCGCACAGAAGAAGAAGAAGAAGAAGTAAGAGCAAACTGAGGTAGGGGTCGGGCTGGGGTGATATTGCAGCAAATTATGAAGAGGGTAGTAAAATAATGTCAGCTCCAATACAAAGACTAGAAACAATGCACTATTTATTCACTGCATAAAGCATTATTTATACTACATTCTTACCTCAGGCAGACACATATCATGTGGACTGTAAACGCTGCACTCTTGCTTCCACAGCGTAATCAGACAGAGTGCTATATATACGAATGTTCATTTGGTATTTTATAATGAGGTCCTATCTTCAGTTAGTATTTATAATTCCTCTTCCTCCATTAATTGCCTTTCCCTTCATATACATGCACTGAAGTTCCTGGGGCCTATAAGGTAGCAGTGTATTATTTTTCCAGGTAGTCTTGATAAAGGACCAAAATATGCGGCAGGTTTGACCAATTAATCTGGCCCAAAAAAAAGTCCAGATATGAATTTACAGTGCCAAATAGCTCCAACTCTAGTAAATGCGAGAACTATGGAACCTGATACAGAGGAATTGGACTCGCAGACCCAACGTAAGATGTCACTTGAACTGGAAAATGTTTCCCAGAAGCTGGATAATTTAAAGTCTTTGGTAATGGTTATTTTGGGTAAAATTTCTGGACTATCTGATCCGAAGGTGCTGTGTAATTGTAAATCGCCCAGTTTGAATGACCATATTCCTGAGCTGAATGGAGGGGCTAACGTGCTAGCAACATTACACTGGGGATAATTTAATTTCTCACCCCAAATGTCCAAAGTTGGGGGCTAAGTCCTCAAACATGGCAACAAATAAAAAGGGGAGCTGCCTATCTCTACCTGTCGACAACCCCACTGATACCGGCCGTATGCTTAATCCCGCCCTAAAAAATAACGACCAGCGTCTTCCCCATATAAATCCCTTGCCTAAGGAAGCTATGGACGGGAAGGGTGCACAGGTGCCCGCAAGTCCACCCAGAGTCTTACGTCAAGGCCAATTCAAATTAATTCAGGCGACTGATCCAAAGGGGAGACATGATCAGAGTAGAAAGGATGCACACATTTATATGACAGAGGTCCCTAGGCTATCTGCTGGGCAGAGAGAGTCTCACGATTCTCTCATTAATAAAGTTGTCTATTGGTTTCGCATACAGAGGAAATGTCTGTCTGTTATCCGTTCTGATATTCGGGAGGCACGTAGACATGTCCAACCAGACTCAGACCTTGATTATATTTCAATCCTCTTTTTTGACACCTCTATGGTCGATAACCTTATGGCTTTCAACCTATGGACGCGTTCTCTGGAATCTGGCAGAGACATCAGAATTGGCCTCTGCATGTATTCTCTGGGGGGGGGGGGGTGGGGGGGGAGACACGAAGGATTGATATACCATCTAATGTTCTTGTGGAAGGGGTCCAGGGTCCACTCAATAGTAATCGACCAGTTTTGACCAAGATCTGCTCCCCCCGGTTATCTGATTTAGACTGACTAAATGATGTTCCTCCCTTAGTGTTCCCCATTACAGTTGCCACGACTCACAGAGGCAAACGACCAAGGGCTCTGAATCCCATCGTACCCCCGAGAGTTAGGCCCACACTTGTGCCCTCTGTACTTAACATTATGTCTTGGAATGTGGCTGGAATAAAGAAAAAGATGGGAGATCCTGGATGGGTCGACCTTATCTCTAAGCAAGATTCATGCCTCTTTCAGGAAACCTGGGCGGAAGAGATAATACATGTTGAGGGGTTCATAACTTATTTTGTCGCAGCTCAGCCTGCCTCTGGAGGCTTTGGTAGGCCTATGGGTGGGCTCATGATTTTAGTGAATAAGAAACTGCAGTGCGACCACTCTGCACTATCCCTTTAATTCGTTAGATTTATTGGGTGTTAGACTCACATTTCAGCCTGGTTTTATAGTGACTCTGGTCAATGTGTACGCGAGGTCCCCCCCCCCCAGTATGGAATCAAGGGTACTTGCTCAGCTAGCTGAGCATATGGAACTTTTGCATCGTTCTAACCATCTGGTGATAGGGGGTGATATAAACTGTTCCTTTGTATCCAAGAACCTTGTAGGTAATCTAACAACTGAAGAAGATGAATCTTGGGGTATTCCCCAAGTGAAGAACGATTTTCTTAGCATCAGTTCTTGTGCTGCTACACAGATGGCCTCCCTTTGCCTACGCTGTGGACTCAGTGAATGCAATGGTCGGACTAAATCTGATCTAAATCGTGCCCCCACTTTTAAGCGGGGGTGTTCTTCCAGCACTATTGATTATTTTTTTGTCAACATCAGGCTTTGGTCAAACACTCTGGACTTGAAGGTGGAACCCCGCCATGATAGCGATCACCACCCCCTATGTTTTACTTTATCCAACAAAGCTTTTGGGAGAACACAACACCTAGAGACCACCGATGTTCCGATCCCTTCTCTGAACTCCAGGCAAACTCGTGTTAGTTGGCCAAAGGTTACATCCAATCCACCGTTGGTCAAACAAATTTATGCTTCCTTTTTACAGCTGTTCTCCGGTCTTGAAAAGCAAGAGGTCGATAGTCTTCCAATCCTGAAAATCCATGCTGAATTGATAAACATTCTACAGATTTTGTTTTTATAAAGAAACCACTGTTAAGCATACTCCTGATACTATCCGATCCAGAGAATGGTTCAATAAAGATTGCGACCTTGCTAGGCTCAATCTTAAATTGTAAATTGGCCCTCCATAAGCACTCACAGGAGGAGATCAGGGCCGTTAAATCTAGCTACACTAAGACCCTGGACCTAGCGAAGAAAAATTGGGAATTCGAGATCTGGCAAAAGCTGTTGGAGGCAGTCGAAAATCGAGACGAGGGCTCCTTTTGGAGGTTGTTGACCCACAGGCATAGAGAGGGTAATGCTACTCCAAATCTTCATATTCCGCCTGAAAGATGGGTGGCTCATTTTTCCGAAATTTATGTTTCATCCATGCAACAGGACCATGAGGACCATAGGGGTGTCGAACGCAGACCTCTTATCGAAGGTCCTACGGAGGACATAGTTTTTACAATTGCTGAAACCACAGCAGCTATTAGTTCTCTGAAACCCGCTAAGGCTCATGGTCCTGATAAGATACCGGGGGACCTGTTTAAGTCAGAACCCGTTATTTGGGCGTGGTATATTAATACTTTATCAAACGCCATCGTAGCAGGTGGCCTCATTCTGGACTCGTGGCTCGGGGCCAAAATTATCCCTATTTATAAAAAAGGAGATGTGGGACTGCCCGTCAATTACCGCCCAATTAGCCTCATTGATAATCTTCAAAAGATTTTCTCTAAGCAAGTCCTAGACAGGCTAATGGACTGGGTCCAAGCCAATCAGGTCCTATCTCCCCTCCAGGCTGGTTTTCGTTCAAAAATTAGCAGTATGGACCAAGTTTTTAGATTTTTTCTGTTACTCTGGAAATACTTTACTTTGGCCAAACAAAACTTGTATGTTGTTTTTGTTGACCTAAAGTCCGCTTTCGATCTTGTTCCAAGACAGAAATTGTGAGAAGTCCTAAAGAAAATTGGCGTCCTGATGAATTTGGTGCACCTAATTCAAAGATTGCACAAGAACACCTATGCTCGAGTAAGATGGGGGAGTCAGGGGGAACTTACTGATCGCATTAATATCAGGCGGGGGGTACGCCAGGGCTGTGTCCTGGCACCTACTCTTTTTTCGCTGTTCATTAATAAAGTGCTGCAAGTTGTAACAGATTGTCAAAACGATGCCCCTTCATTGAACAATTCAAAAGTTCCTATTCTTTTATTTGCTGATGACTCCCTCCTGATCTCTAAAACACCTATGGGCCTTCAGGTCCTCCTGGATAGGTTCGGTGTGTTTTGTGCAGACCATGGATTGGAACTTAATTCTAGTAAAACAAAACTTATGATCTTCGGTCTTGGTTGAACAAAACGATGTAACATCTTATATAACGAGGTTCCTCTGAGCAAGGTATGCTCCATTGATTATTTAGGGGTGAGAATCAGCAATGATATAAACTAGCAGGCCCAGGTAGGAAAAAGCCTAGCTCTCTTAGCACACAGGTCAGGGGCAATTTTGCGTTTCCAAATGTCTAATACCGTGAAAGTTGTTTCCCCAGCTATTAAAAGTTATCTAGCCAAGGCTCAGAGTGCCGCGGTCTATGGCGCTGAGGTCTGGGGTTGTTCCAAAACTAGCAAGTTATCTGTGGGGGAAAATAATTTTGTAAGATCGCTCTTGGCATGTCCTCGTAGCGCGCCCTTGGTTCCAGTGTTTTTGGACCTAGGGTTCCCCCACATTTCTGATGTAATAGCTTTAAGGCCTTTAACTTTCTGGGTTCGCATCTGGACTACCCCTGAATTAGTCATATGCAAGGAGTCTTTGCAAGACTTATTGGATAGACCAAACGTACTTTCTATCCCTTGGTTCAAGTACATTTCGGAATGGTTCCATACCTTGGGACTCCGTGATATCTGGAGCCAGCCTAATAATCTAAGGAGGGTTCACAAGGACCACTTAAAATCAGTTTATTGGTCCCATGTTAGGGAAAAATATCTGTTATGTACTTCACATGGTAGGCTGACGTCTCAATTTCTTGATTACAAGTGGTTTCCCCACTTCGAACCCTTCTTGGATTTAATTACTGATCAACTAAGTAAAAGCTTGTAATTTCGGTTCAGGTATGGATGCCTCCCTCTGAAGTCCTTTTCCAGTTCATGGTGCTCTACCCCGCTATCTAATCAATGTCCAAGTTGTAACTGTTCTGTGGAAACCGTAGTGCACTTTATGTTTATTTGTCCTGCCTATGGCACTGCCCGGCGGAAATGGCTCCGCCCCGCTTGCAGCAATATGGGGTTGAGAACGTGCAAACATGCCCTAAGGTTGATGTTGAGAGATTGCTCCTCTTTCCTAACTTGTGCGGTCAGCAAGTTCCTTGCGTCCGCCTGGCATATACGTACAAATTTTTTAAAAGATCACAGTGATTTGTTATTAATTGAAACTTGATTCTAATTTATTTAATCCAACAGTTTTACTCATTGAATTTTTTATAAAATTATTGATGAGGATGTCAAGGCAGCCAACAAAAAGGAATTCTGACGTTTCCCCCTCATATATAGGATGGGAGACACATGTGAAGATTTAGATCTATTTTTTCTCCTTTGTACATTCGCAGATCTCTCATTTTATCTTTATCTTATCCTCATTATTTACTTTTTAATCTTGTTATTATATATTTATTTTGTATAGATCAGGATTTTACTGTTGTAAGTTATTGCTTTGATGGTTTAATTAGACCGAATAAAGCTTGTGTGACTTGAATTGCAAATGCTTGTTTCCTTCTATTGCTGGTCAGTACTTTTTGATTTATGGTGTCTCTTTCAGAGCTGGCAATATTTTTCTGCAATTGTTTTTATTTTCTGTTTCTGGACTTCTCAGTCACGAACCTCTGAGCAACTGTCTGATACCAATACATGAGAAGGGGATGAACATATTTATATTTTAATTTTATTTAGTACCACGTTAGGAAGCATTATGAAATTATTTTTGATAGAATAAAGTAAGGTTTGCTACAAGTAGGTCTTATCCAAATATTTGTCCTCACTACTCAAGGGCCCCCAACTGAAACAACTACAAAGGGAGAGAAAACAAAACATACTTTCAGTCAGAAATTCTACTTCTGAAGAATAATACTACCCCACACGTTCATTGAGTACAGGTTTGAGGTTTCATTTCGCAGCATTTGTCTGCTTCAGCATTCTTGTATGTGTAAGTCTTTGTGGTCACTATGTCCTCTGACAACTGCTAATCATGTCTGAGCCCTGTGAAAAGCATTAAAAAACAAAACAAAAAAAAAAACAAGATGAAAGTTAATTGTTCGACGTAAGCAGTAACAAGCAGTTCAGATAAGATAATAGGGGCTGTTGGTAGCAACTCCTATATAAAAATACGTTTCGGCATGAACCCCCTCGTGGGTGGTCAGGACTCACTTACCTGCCCCTTACAGGTTCCCTTAGGACAACTATGACTTGTGATTTTAAAATGTCTTAATCTAAGATTGGATACACACCTTGTTGACCCTTTCAGTACATGTAGCGCACGAAGAATAGTTTATTTTTATTTTTTTTAGTCACGTTTGACCAGCCCCTTTGCGTTAGACACTATTGAGGAGGTTGGCTGTATATTTCCACTGCTCCTTCCTGGGAGGAGGCAGACATTGGGCCTTGTCACATGTCTGAACATGACCAGGCAAACCCTCTTAGACTCAAACACTGTGCACACTGGTAGGGCTACAATTGTACATATGTAGCTGGTTTTCATCATCAGCTTGTGCTCTGCCCTTCATATTTTTCTCCTTGATGGTCTGGGGTAGCTGTGCTCTCAGTAAACTTCAATATGGAGTTCACTGAAAGAGTCTTGTGAATGTGATTGTGTGTATGATCCCATTGGGGGTCTTTTATGCTTGCTACAACATGCTAATTGTGCACAGGCTTTGTGGAGGGGTGGGCTCAGAAATATATTATGCTTTAGGGTTACATATTCATATTATAGGGGTAGTTAATCCATTCACTGTGTCACCTGGAGGGTTGCCACTTTCTACTTTAACATCTGCTAATCAGGTATGAGGCCCTGTGACTTGCAAAAACAGAGGTTGAAATTTGACTGTTTGATGAAAGCAGTGACAAGCAGGCCAGCTAAGATACTATGGGGCGGTGGCCAGCAACTCCTTTAGAAACAACATATCGGCCTGAAGACCTGTGAGGCCTTCATGCCTTCTTCCCTGACCTGTCAGGCCGCCTTCCCCTTACACACAGCTACCCTTCTTAGACAACTATGACTTGTGTTTTTAAAGGTCATGCTCTATGTCCATATACACTCCTTTCTGTGTCTGTGGGCTTGAAGATTATTTTTTCTTTTTTTTTTAAAGGTCACCATCACACATTCCTTCTAGGTTATGCAATGCTCTGGGAGGGTGGGTAGGGGCTCTGTAGTTCCACTGCACCTACCTCTGTGAAGGCACACTGCATCCCAACTGCCGTGATGGCATGAACATGCCCAGACTTGTCCTCTTGGGGCAGAATCAAGGCACACACCTGCACGCCCGCCTTTTTACTCAACACATAGACCTATACACTAAGGACAACATCAGGGCACTCGACTAACACGTTATCACACCAAGTCACAACACACGTGACTCACCTACACCTACGTCAGTTCCGGTGTGGGCTCTCAGGGGTCACTTGAATTCCCGGTAATGGATGTGACGTCACTTCAGAGGGGGCGGGAGATCTGTCACTTTTTTAATGAGTAAAGGTATCCCCGTTTACTACTCGCGTCCATGCTCCTGCTTTGTGGCACACAGTGGCTGTTTTTGATTTTTAATGTACTGTTCTAACACGACCAGCAGCCAGCCATTTATATTGGTGAATAAAAATATAGTACATTGGAATTCCAGTACAAACAAGCATAAGTAAAACCAGCAGTGCTTGCCTTTTAAAGAATAGGCCTATTGGATTTATCAATGTTTTTCCTTGCTCTACATCAGAGAGGGCTGATAGGGAAAGACCTTTTGTTATGCTCACTCGTATAGTAACATATAGTTTGCCTTGAACAGAGATCCCATCCCTAATCAGTACCAAAGTTTTGATTACTCTGGACATTAATGAGAGGGGTGTTGCATTCCAGTCTGCTTTTCTGCATTTAACCCTTTCTCCCTGTGTAATTTCTTGTGATAGAAACGATCCAGCAACTTCACAAGTGCTACTTAGATTCCTGACTGCCCATCCATCCCTCAGCTCTCCAGGCTTTTATTTCAAAGTGCACTAGCGCCAAGTGTTGCAACTCCACTCCCTCTCCAAATGAAGCACTATCCAAACTTGATTATAAGCAGTTGTTAGAAATGGGGTATTTGGTTGGCAGTCAGGTTACCCCGTCCAAGCAAGGACCCTCACTCTAGTCCGGGCAATTGAGATATACACTTAGATAACCCTTGCTCACTCCTTTGGTAGCTTGGCACAAGCAGTCAGGCTTATCTCAGAGGCAATGTGTGAAGTATTTGAACCAACACACACAATAATAAAGTGAAAACACTACAAAAGGGACACCGGACCAGTTTAGAAAAAAAGCAATATTTATGTAAAATGACAAAAAACAACATTCACAAGTCAAGATATGAAATTTCAGAATAATAAGTCTTACTCCATAGAAAACAATGGAAACGTTGATTTTACGCAAAGTACCTGATTTGCGTCAAAAATATAGCTGCAGGGGCAAGAGTGCATCAGAAAAGTCAGCGATGAGTCGATTCTTTACTCGCAAGGGAGGCCGTGCATCATTTCTTCTCCGGTCGGGTTGGCATGCGCCATTTTTCTCCCGCGCAAGATGGCGATGCTCCGATTTCCGTATGGGGCACCTCGGATCCGCGCAGGTTCACAAGGACTTTGATGCCTCGGGACGGTGCATATGAAATCCGGTTGCACGGTGTTAAAAGAAAAAAAGAAAAAAAACGTGCTGTGTGGGGTTTGCATCGTTCTCAACAGCCGCAAGTGGGTGTTGCATCGTTTCTGCAGCCGCAATACGTCGATCTCCCAGCCGCGATGCAGGTGGAACATCGATTTCAGCCTCGCAGTATGTGGACATCATTTATCAGCCGTGATGCAGATGGTGCATCAAAAATTTCTCAGCACGTGTTCTGTGTGGACTTGTTCTGCCAACTTCACCTTTGAAGAGCCCAGGGACTTGATAAGGCACCACTTGACAGTGTAGGAGTCTCAGCAGAGAGTCCAGGTGCTGGCAGAGGAAGTCTTTGATGGCCCTGAGACTTCAAAACAGGAGGCAACCTCAGTTCAAGCCCTTGGAGATTCTTCGCAAGCAGGAATGCACAACAAAGTCCAGCCTTTGTCCCCTTTCACAGGCAGCAGCAGCAACTGCAGGATAGCCCAACAAAGCACAGTCACAGGCAGGGACCACACTTCTTCTCAGCTCTTCTCCTTGACAGAGGTCTCTCTTGGTTCCAGAAACAAATCTTGAAGAAATCTAAAGTCTGGGGTTTTGGGCCCAATACTTCTACCCCTTTCTGCCTTTGAAGTAGGCAAACTTCAAAGAAAAGTCTCTATTTACAGGATCCTGCCTTGCCCAGGCCTGGCTCCAGACACAAACCAGGGGGTTGGAGACTGCATTGTGTGAGGAAAAGCACAGCCCTTTCAGGTGTAAGTGTCAGCTCCTCCTTCCCCACTCTATCCCAGGAGACTCCTCAGGATATGCAAGCTACACCCCAGCTCCCTTTGTGTCACTCTCTAGAGGGAATTCACAACAGGCCAACTGTCAATCTGGCCCAGACTTGGAATACACAAGCAGGCAGAGGCACGGAATGGTTAAGCAAAAAAATGCCCACTTTCTAAAAGTGGCATTTTCAAACTGACTATCTAAAAAACAAGTTTACTAAAAGCTGTATTTTTAAATTGTGAGTTCAGAGACCCCAGACTCCACATCTCTATCTGCTCCCAATGTGAACCTGCACTTAAAGATATTTAATGGCAGTCCTCATGTTAACCTATGAGAGAGATAGGCCTTGCAACAATGAAAACCGAATTTGGCAGTATTTCACTTACATGTCCTACCCTTAACATACACTGGACCCTGCCCGTGGGGCTACCTGGGGCCTATCTTAAGGGTGCCTTACATGTATAACAAGCATTTTCACTGCACGGGTCTCGCATTTGTTCGAGTTAGAGCTATTAGCGTTGTAAAGCAAAAAAGAAACGCAGTGTGATCGCGATGCATGGAAAATAAACAGATAAGGTAGTCCGGACTCCATGCTGAAAACATCGAGCATCGTATGTTTTTGGTACGTTACCGGTGCTGTGTAGGTGGGCTAAACACCGGAAAAGGCATGACGTATGCATGCCTTTCACAAATTAAAGCCAGCGGATTTTAAAAGGCAAGGCCACGAACCAATGTAAGTGACTGACGTGGCATGGGCGTGGTTTCAAGCCCAAAGAGAGATTACAGAATGGACAGAGCACTTTGTGCTCGTCCATAAAAAGGGAAGGTTTGGGCCTGGCAAGTGGGTACACTTGCCAGGTCGAATTGGCAGTTTAAAACTGCACACACAGACGCTGCAGTGGCAGGTCTGAGCCATGTTTACAGGGCTACTCATGTGGGTGGCACAGTCAGTGCTGCAGGCCCACTAGTAGCATTTGATTTACAAGCCCTGGACACCTCTAGTGCATTTTACTAGGGACTTAGTAGTAAGTCAAATATGCCAATCTTGGAAAAGTCAATTACACATACAGTTTACACAGTGAGCAATTGTACTTTTAGCACTGGTCAGCAGTGGTACAGTGCCCAGAGTACCAAAAACCAACAAAAACTGGTAAAATAAACAAAATTGGAGGAAGGAGGGAAAAGGTTTGGAAATGGTCTTTCAAAAAGGGCCAGGTCTAACACTCAATATTTCCCAATAAAATCCATGGTCTGGTTCACTTTATTTTCCCATAAACACTGAGGAGTTAAAGGTTATAGATTTTCCACAGCCTTTATGTACATGCTGCCCAGGAATTATATCACACAGACTTTCAAATGTATTTGCTCAATCTTTGACTTTTTAATAGTTTTTGTTTCTTTGGAATGCCAGAGTTACCAAGCCACATAGACCTACTTGCAGTCTAGTTTCCACTGCAGGTAAGCCTGGCAAAGCAGAAGAGGATAATCCATTGTCTCGGTAATAGGTGTTAACCTTCAACATTGCTGTTCAGGTTCATTAGACATGCGCACCATGAAGTACACAACTTATTGAATAAGGAATTTCAAAAATCTTTGTGATTGAAACTGCTGCACTGTGCGTTGCCTCTAGCTAGGCTGTTTATGTGGAAACTGTGTTTCTACTTATGCATTGTTGTAGTCTAAGGTACTATAATTCTAAGTTTTGCAAAATTATCCTGTGTCCACTTGTACAAATGTTTGTGATGTTTGCTTTTATTCTGCTAAACACTTGATTGTGAATACATCAGAACTCAAGAATAAGAGTAGACTAGATTAGGGGCAAGAGGTTCGCTCCTTGCCAGAGCTTAGTTTAAAGTAGTTGTATTTTTAAATAATTAATTGTTTGGAAGAGCAATTAATTCAACTCAGTTCAAATATTATGTTTTAAATGTGGGCCTTGTGGTTCTGCTTCACTTTTCAAATGCTTTTTTTCCGTCATGGACTGTCCAGCATTTTGGGACACTTTAGCACAGGTTAGCAGTGGAAGAGTGCACAGATTTCTAACGCTAGCAAAAACAAGGTCAGCAAAACAGGAGGTCTGAAGGCAGAAAGTCAAGGGAAGCCACACCAAGGATGCCAGGTCTAACCTGAATATGAAGGGTTGCATATTTCTTGTCCAGTTGCCTCAAATATATCTTTTAAAGGCTGTTAGTGGTAACTGGAGAAGGGTTAAATGGATAATAAGCTGAAGCTGGTAGATTTTTGAATCCTGAGCAAAACCATTTTTTTTAAGGTGTGATTCCATCACCCAGGCAGCACATCTTAAGCAAACCCTGCAAGCAGACCCACATCCTTGAAACAGAGATTCACTGCTTCACCTTAATCCAATGCAAATCTGTTCTTTTCTTGTGTTGTTAAATTTTAACTTTTAATTTCTTGATGAATCACAATGCTCACATGCCATTTAAAAAATAAAATAATGACGAAATGTTATAGCTTGTATGATTGCACAACACTAACCTTTGCCTTGTGCAATTTTAAGGTTAAAAGGAGAATTGGCATACAACTACAGAGGACCAAGAACAAAAGATGACATCATTGAATTTGCAAATAGAGTAGCAGGGTAAGTTGTCAAGTGTGATTGTTTTAAACCACCTGATTAACTTATTGGGTAATACAAAGATCTGGCAGCAAAAATTCATGCAATTCTGTGTTGAATTCAAGTTGATTAACTGTTTTTTGAAAAAGTGTTTGAATTGTATGATGTTGCAAACAGTGTTGTGCGTTTCACAGATTGATTGTTTGACCTCAGTATG
The DNA here is from genome assembly GCF_031143425.1 of Pleurodeles waltl. Classification (NCBI taxonomy): domain Eukaryota; kingdom Metazoa; phylum Chordata; class Amphibia; order Caudata; family Salamandridae; genus Pleurodeles; species Pleurodeles waltl. The sequence goes on from NC_090439.1 coordinate 399,932,213, forward strand.
GGAATTGTGTTATTTCCTAAATAAATCTGTATAAAATTATTACCTCCGGTATTGTATATATGTAGAAAGCCCTCTCTCAGTCAGTGTGAATGAATGTAGTGATATATATAGTGTATGCATATAACCATCCAAACCATTTTGGAATAAATATGTTTAGTGATATGACTTTCTCCTGGAAATTCGAAGATCTTGCTGCTCCACCTACAATTTCCTGAATGGGTATCTAGAGGATCTCAAGATGAAAATAAATTGCCTCCTCAATTATGTCCCTCTCATATCAACCACAGATTGCTTCATTGGTTCTAATCTTCTTTGATAAGCATGGATCCAAGATTGATGGAGTGACGTTGTTCCAGGCAAAAGTCTGGTATTTTCTAACTCTTGCAACTTTATTGCATGGACTGTGTGTGTTGGCCAAAGCGATATTGCATTACACTAAAGATCTGGGGGTGCCCCTTTCCATTGGGACCTATTATCAATTATGTGAGGTAAAAGAAAAGTGTGTGTGTGTGTGTGTCATATATATATAATATGCCTAGTAGAAATGAGAACACATATATAAAATAAGTTATGAAGCACATGGCAAAGTTTATTCTGTTAATGTGAAATGGAATAGATAAAGCCACATATGCACTCCCTTTGCTTGCTTTGTTACTTTAATGACTCAACCTATGATTAGTCAACTCGTTTTTGTACCAGTATTGCCCACAAGTTTGCACACAATAATCAAGACATTTGCTTTGTTTGCTGAATAACAGGTGACAAGGATGGAATCAAACTTTGAGGTCACAGGTCGAGTCTCGATTACGAGGGCACAGGTATCCTACATAGCTGACTCCTGTTGGTCACATAAGCACAGTTTTTACTATAGGGGCACCATAGGAACTGCAACAATGGCCAAGAGGCTGCCTGGTAGTGCCTGTCTGTCAGCGTCCAAAATATGTGAATTTGATTAGCTGGGTGAATAAGTTAATGTGTCTATGTTGCTCTAGTCTGAGTCATTCTAGATTAAAATCGGAAGTGAGGAGAGCAAAGGGTGTGATCTCAGGAAGCCCATGCCTGGGACTTATCAATCACAGTGAGGGTGGGCAGTTTTATTTAGTGTGAACTTGGCCTAGGGCATCAGACTGCTTTACAAAAGCACCAGATGTTCCACTTTTCAGGCTTGGTGATTAAGTGATTTGATTAGAATCACATCCTTAAACTGAAGCCGGGGTACAAACTCGGATCCCTAGTTCCAAAAATGGCTGCATTACCTGCTAGGCTGCATCATTTTTCTAGCTGATGATCAGTGGTCCATTGTAGAAAGGGTTCCTGGCTTTGTATCACTCGAGAAAGACTGAATTGCTTCTGATCTGTGTGGGAAAACACATTGGGAGATTGAGGAATAAAAACAGCAAATGGCATTTTTGGACCACTGGGTACAGGTACAGACCATGCAGATTGTTGGTTTTGCCTGGGCAGTCTCTTAGGTATGTTTTAGGTGGGTTCTACCCCCTGAGAAGTTTGGACAAGGCCAGCTTAGTTCCGTAAGTAGTTAGTACAGGGCTTCTGATAATCTATACTTAATTGGGACCAGCAGTAGTCCACAGATAGTCAGCCTATATGCATCAAATTCTGTAGTGAGGTCCTGCTGTCTTTATAGATGACCCAGCTACACAGGGTTGGGCTAGTGCACTAAAGGAATTTTCTAGATACATCTTACCGTCTTACCGTAGATAATACTTGAATCCACTGCAATTCCACCTCCAGATACGACATCAGGCACTAACCGAATCACTGCTTTCAAGTGTTTTCCCCCAAAACTTTCAGGGTTTAAACCCTGTTGTAGATGCGACAAAATATGTCCTTGTTAGACTCAACATTTGTTAGTGATCTCTAGAATTGGATCACTATGATCTGGCCTGCCACTGCATGTATGGCAGTACTACAGCTTTCTTTCTCATCTCCAGCTATGTCCAGTGCCAGGTAATGATTTCCTAAAAGAACATCCCATAAGAAAGCACAGAAAGTGCCACAGAGAGAAGGCAATGGTCTGCTATTGGCACTACTCTGAATCTAGACCTTGTTCTTCAATGCCAGACTCCTCCTTGTTGTCAAATAAGTTCTGATGCTGAAAAAGATGAGACTGGAGTTTCTGGCTCCATCAGGCAACCCTGCACTGATCAAAGCCTTTCATCTGACTACGCTGTTTCTCTTAAAGACAACTCCTGAACCCTCTGGAGCCCCAAACTTCCTTATTGTAACCACCCGTCAAAACAAAAAAGTGAGAACAATTCTTTGAGCTTGGCCACTCTGTACTGCATCTCCACAGGTAGAAGAATTTGAAGTCTGCCAAGGCACTGTCCCTCATTCAGTTGATGCAAATGTTTTCCACTGTGCAGAATGTGATGCTTACCTCAAAGCTGTTGAAGTGGGAGAAATATATATATGTGGTGACAGAGAACATTGAGGCAAACCTAAATGATTGACCTTTGGCAGGGCATGTACCTGTGGCTTAAATATTCAGCCGACTGATGGACCTGTGTGGCTCTGACTCTTTGACCATTCAAATGTCTCATGAGGCTGTTGGCCACACAGATGATGATTTGGAAGTGTTTAAACCCCTTCCAAATTATAAAACTGATTCCTGAGCCTGACTTGTGTCTGTCTTTACCAAATGTGGGTGGTCTATACACTTCATCAGATGGAGAATTAATTCCTCTGGTCCTCCTTCAGAGGACATTTCTGCATGTACAGTTTTGGTACGAAATGGAGCTGAAGCCTTGTTCTCTATGGGGTCTTAGTCTTACCCTATCTCCACATCTGACATTTGAAGGTGGGCTCTCCCCAGGCTGTGATCTCCCACCTCCAGACTACGGCAGACCTCCTGCATTCTCTGGGGTTCACTATATACAGGCCAAAGTCGCACCTCGCTCCCTCTCAGATGCTCCCTTTAATTGGAGCTGCTTTGGTCACAGTGCAGTTTCCGGCTTATCCTCCTGAGCGACGAGTCCAGGATATTTAGTCTATGATACTAATGTTTCAGCCTCTATTCTGCATTTCAGTGAGAATGATTTTGAGGCTGCTAGGCTTTATGGCCTCTTGCTGGTGACACATGCCAGATGGCATATGCAGGCTCTGCAGGGGGACCTGAAATTCCCGTGGGCACAGCATCAGGGAAATCTCTCCGATGTGGTCCAGATCTCAGAAGGAATTGAGGTAAGGTGGCTAATAAACACAGAAACCTGTTGGAGCTCCGGGCGATCATGCTAGCATTGAAAGCATTTCCTCCGTCTCTCAAAGGGAAAGTAGTGCAGGTGTTCACAGACAACACCACTGCCATGTGGTACTGCAACAAGCAGGGAGGAGTGAGATCGTGGACTCTTTGTCAAGAGGTTCTGTGCCTCTGGAAGTGGCTGGAACATCAGGCACATCCTTAGTGATTCAACATCTGGCAGGCTCTCTGACGTCAGAGCGGATGAACTCAGCCGACAATGCTTAGTCATTCATAAATGGCATCTCCATCCAGAGGTGGTGCTAGGTCTCTTTCAGCAGTGGGGAGAGCCTTGGTTAGATTTGTTCGCCTCCGCAGAGAAGGCGCAATATCAGCAGAATTGCATGTTTTGGAGCTTCCGAGGCGGCACTCACTCGGCAGTGCACCTTGTCTCGAGTGGAGCTCAGTCCTCCTTGTGCGCCTTTCCGCCCATACCACTTTTGCCCAGAGTTTCTCAAGAAAATCAAGAACGATTGAGCCCAAGTAATCATTGTGGCTCCAGACTGGGCCTGAAGGGGTTGGTATCTTGAGTTTTTGAGCATGGCTCTCGATCCTCTGATCAGACTGCCCCTTTGGGTGGATCTTCTGAGACATGCAGCAGGGGAGGGTTTTCCACCCGAACCTGCCCAGTCTTCGCCTGCTTGCGCGTAGATTGTTATCTTGGCAGCCAGGCGTCCCTACACCAAAACGATATACGACTGCTGTTAGAAGAAATTTGTGGCACGGTGCACAGACAAGTCAGACCTCCTTCCCCCCCCCCCCCCCCCCCCCCCGACTGCCCGTCTCTCTGATTTTCTCTTGCTTGTACTTTTGTTGAGCTACAGGGCTCTGCTTTGTGCACCCTCAAAGGTAGTTTGTCGGCAATCGTTGCTTTTTCACAGCTGCCAGATCAGCCTTCTTTGTTTACATCTCCTATTGTACATAGGTTCCTTAAAGGCCTTACTCATGTTTCATCTGTCCCCATTCATTATGCCCCAAACGGACTTGAATTTGGTTCTGACTTTTCTGTTGTGTGCTCCTTTCGAGCCTCTTCGCAATTGTCCTCTCAGTCTTCTCACTTAGAACACAGTCTTCCATGTGGCCTTCACATCTGCCCTCAGGGTGAGTTAGCTGCAAGCAGTGTCATCTAAGCCACCCTACTTTTCCATTTATCCTAACAAAGTTCTGCTGAAGGTGGTCAAGCCCTTCCATTTAGGCAAATCCTTGCCTACTTTTTACACACACCCGCATCCTTCTAAGAAAGAGGAGATTCTCCACTGCCTGGACCCAAAAAGAGCATTAGTGTTCTACCTTGATTGTACCAAAGAGTTCCAGGTGAATGATGAACTCTTTGTTGGATATGTGGGTGCGAAAAAAGGTCGGGCTTTGCAGAAGAGAACTCCATTTTGATGCTTTGGACTGCTTGAATATTGTATCCCAGTATGTTTTAGCACGTTTTGTTTATTTATTGTTTTTTTTTTTTTTCTAACATCTTTATAAAGTATATAGTATATCACATTGGTTACCCACTGTAATATGTTTTAAAAAAAGAGACAGACTGCCACGTTCTTCACTCCCACTCTCCGCAGGTGGTTTAGCAAATAGTAGGCATGCCAGAGGCAAGGCACACAGTTTTAACAAAATTGGTTACTGCAATTATGTGAATAAGATGCAGTAAGAAAGGGAATACTTTGATTACAGCATTCAGATGGAACAGACTAAGTACCGTATCTACTACAGGGATATGGAAATACATTAATAGCTGGTTTAACACAGTTGCCCCTTAATTACGTTAATGCCAATATCCTACTGTCTCTGATCGGCTCATTTGTGAAATACTTTGGGGCGTCTGTCCTCCAGGACTTTAGTCTCACAGCTGTTCAATCCACGCTACTATGCAGTGTTCATGATGCAACGCAGGGCTTCTATTACTGTATTATCAGAGGCCATAATGATGCAATATTTATATGTCTAATCTTTGCGTTTCATTTTATAAAACAACCTAATTTGTTCAGTGCAGAAGTTTTTAAAAGTGTTTTTAAAATAAACACAAATGCCTTTGCTTAGTTGGTAGATGTAGTGCTTTCAGCAATGGCATTGTGTACGTGAACTAAGCCTTCGCCCGTGGTTTCGTGTGTGGATTCTAGCTGCTTAATTAGCTCTCTTGTGTATATTCCTGCTAAATTAGTCTAACCGAAGAAGGAACTGAGCTTGACACAAATCTGCCAGCTTATGTCGCTCACCGGTTTGAAGACAAACAATATTTGAGTTCACAATAGCAAACAAACGTACGCGCTGTTGATGCACGTTGAATTTAGTGTTCCGCAGTTAGTGATCTAAAAAATGGCCTAGCCACGAACATCGAGGTCCCAGTAACAAGCAACAAAACGCACCTGTACCTCTAAATAAAGAAATTAACTTCGAAAGTGCCAAAAGCTAAAGAAACAAAGCTTCTGCAGGTGCCCCCACTCCCCGGCAAGACTGATGATATAAAACAGCAAAGATCTAGAGAAAGCCGCTGTCTAGCCACAAAAGGTCTTGCTGCTTCCTCAGCACTTACCAACCACCAGTTCCTTGGTGTGGGACAAGTACATTTAAGTCCAGAGGAACAAAGGTGAAAGCAGCGCAGGCATAAGAGACCACAGTACTAATCAGTGCCTTAAATAGAAATATAGAAGCAGCGCAGGTGCTCCCAATTCAAGAATACCTGTTTGCTCTTTTAAATGTATTGCAGCAGTGCCCAGAAACACGGGAACCCTCCCTTTCAACTGGAAGAAGTGCAGGCGCACAGTGCCAGCCCATTTAAAGCACTGGTAAGAATGAAGGTAATTTTATTGAGGGTAATTGGCACAATGCAAGGTTAATTAAAAATGATTTCTGCTGGCACTGCCCCTACGCTTTAGAATCTTCACATTAACACTTTAAAACGTCTGCTGTCAAGAGTACATCCTGCAGCGTCCTGGGGCAGGCTCCTTCTTCTGGTCAGAGATTACCTTCTACAGCGATGTGGGCGAACTCAACAACCTTGAGCCACCGGTGCGACATCTGAGCCAGAGGTACATATAGAGTGCCACCAGACTTCAGCATCACCTCGTTGGATAGTGCACGGTGATGGTCTGCTCACAAGATCCGCGTCCACTTAACGTCTTCCTTTCAGGCAGTGCTGCTTCTGAGTCATCGGGTTGAGAACCTCACACTCGAGCTGCAGCGAGTTGCAAGGCAGTTTGACTGTGAAATTGAGCCATCAAAACTTGATAGTGTTTTGAAAGTGATCCTCTGGTGGCTAAACTTGTCGAATTATGATTTTTACTAAGAACTTTGCAAGTCAAAAGGTGCAATTAAGGGCTAAGCTGTTTTTTGCAGTTTTTGTTGGCCCCTTGTGGTGTTTGGTTTGATCAGTCTTTTCCCAATTAGCTGTTGTGAACATTTCTGCACTATTTCTCATTATTTTTTTAAAATCCTTGAATAATCCCCCTTAACCTTTTTGTATTTTTATTAAATTCCTATCTTATTTTTTTATATATATACTTTACCATTTAACCCTTGTTTCAGTCTTCAATGCCTTTATTTCTTAATTTAATTGTTTGATTGCGCGGCATACGTAACATCTCACAATTAGGGACTGATATGCTGCTCTGACCTATTTACTGATGGTTAGCCAAGAGTTAAGTAGCTCTTGGAGAAACCTGTATGCCCAACAAGGCAGTTTCTCATGTTTTCTTTCTGTGGTCAGTGTATCTTCGCTAAATAAACATGGCTACATTACTAACCTCCTTCTAAATGAACATGGCTACATTACTAACCTCCTGCTAAATGAACATGGCTACATTATTAACCTGCTAAATGAACATGGCTACTTTACTAACATCCTGCTTGTGCAATAGTCGACTGTACGAAAGCTTGTTATGCCATGTTTGATCTCGTATCTTGCTATTCTAATCTGCAGGTACACTAGAACAACTAAGGTTGTGCATTAGATATATCAAAATATGAAAATCACTCAGTGTATACTGTAGACTGGCAAAGCTCCATTTAACTTCGTTGTGTGTTTAAGCTTCTTTGCCTACGCCTATATCCTGTTCATTTACTGTGCTTGCTGTGCTGGCACTCCTTGCCGTAAGCTTTTTGTGCATTGTTGTTGTAACTTGCTCTTACGCTCCATTCTGTTTGTATTGAATCTGGACCGCAGTCATATTTTCTGAAAACGAAACAAAACGTGTTTAAGATGCCTTACTTTGTTGTCGAGTTATTTCGATTTCCTGTTTGTATGTTTATGTATGTCACCACAAGAAAATATAATGCACATTTTCTGACAACCGGTGTCTTCTCTTGACATTTCAGGTGCTCCAATAGGAGTGTGGGGAAAATGTGTAAAATAAAAAATCAGTGTCTCGACATTTATTTATGATTTTCCTGAAAGTTGTGCAGCATAGTTTCACGGTGGCTTGTGGTTTTACAGAGAAAAGCTGTTTAGATGACAGTAGTGTGTTATACTAAAATGACTGGGGCACATACCAACGGTGCGCAAGTTAATAATTCCAAGTTTCCTTGGTATGATGAAGAATGCTATAAGGAAAAAAAGGCTAATATCCTAAGCCCTTATCCATTGCCACTCTGACTGTCAAAACAAAGTGTATTTCGAGATCTGTAGGCAAGCCTACAAACATTTACTAAAAAACTAAGAAAGCTAGCCAACAATTCTTGCTATGGGAGGGATTGAAGGAGGATACAGACAAGAAGAATACAAAGTACTATTGAAACATTAGCTACTAGCCAGCTAATACATCATATTGGTTCGAAGGATTGCCAAAACCATTTTAGCAACCTGTGTAGAGAGGGAATGGAGGGAGGAAACTGGGCAGCCACTAGATCATTGGCAGCCGTGCAGGAACATTAATGAAAGTGAGGTTGCCGGATTAAAAATTCTAAAACCAGAAGTTTAGAGAGCACTCCTTTCTACAAAAAAAAATTAAAACGCCTGGCCCCAGTGCAGTACCGGTAGACATCTTCCAGATGGATCCAATATACTGATCTTGGGTCCTGACTGGGGCCTTCAATGCTGTCATGAATAGTGGCTGTATGTCTGCTTCCTGGAGTGCAGCAATTTTAATTCCAATCCGTAAAAAATGTAGCGTAGGAAAGCCATGAAACTACCACCCTATCTCCTTCCTGGACAGAGTGGATAAAATATTGGGTGAGGTTTTACTTCATAGGCTGCAAGTCAAAGTTGACTGGGAACCTCTTGACAGATTTACAGGCTGGCTTCAGGTCAGTGGTTGGGATAGTTGAGCAGATATGTCATATATATCCAGTTTGCTGTAAATACATGGGTATCCCCCCAAAAAATCCTCTTTATCTAACCTTTATTGACCTGAAGTCAACTTTTGACCTGGTCAACCGCCCTAAATTATGGGAGGCATTAGCATTTTTGGGGGTTGAAGGCTCATTATTGCAAGTGATAATAGGCCTCTATTAATATTAACCCCCCCCCCCCCCTAGTACGTTACAGTAAAATGGGTGAGTGCACTGCACCATTTTCGATTGGAAAGGACTTAAGACAAGGGTGTATGCTGGCCCTCTTCTTTTTTAGTTTGTTCCTGAATGATGTAGTTGAATATCCCTCAATGTTCCAAACATTGTAGGCAGTAAAGGTTCCTCCCCTAGTTTTTGCCTATGATGCTGCATTAATTACCAGGACAGAAAATGCCATGAGTAAATTGTTGTCCAGGTTTGTGAACTATTGTAATATCAAGGGACTGTCCATAAGCGTTAGTAAAACGAAGGTAATGGTAATGCAACCGTTGCCAGCATTTTAAAAAGAAGGTTATGGTTAATGATGAGCAAATAGAGGTGGACAGACAATGACTATCTTGGTATCCGTTTGAACAGAGATTAAACTGGAAAGACTATGTAAGCAAGGCAACTATCGCTCTCCAGCAATCTATCCGAGCAATTCTTAAGTTTAGATATAAGGTAGGCTCACAGTACCCGAGTATTCTTCTGCAAATCTATAAAAATAAAAAAAAAGAAGTCAACAGCTGCTGCCTTATATGGTGCTGAGATATGGGTGTATGAGAAACTAGAAAAGGTCCAGGTAGCTGAGAATTACTTTTTTAGCTCATTGTTGAGCATAGGTAATGTTACCCCCATGATCCCAGTCTTTGCGGAACTGGATGTAGTTACTATTACAGATAAAGCAAGAATCAAGCCAGTCCTAAATTGGATTTGGCTAATTAGGGCCACAAATGTCAAGAGCGATTTAAAAACTGTAGAATAAATTAGCAAGAGTATCAGTAAAGGCGTATGCCCCTAGTTGGCAGATTTCAGGAAATGGCTAGTGGCTATGGGCCTAAGGACTCTGTGGGAAGATCAAGGACCAGATACAGCAAGCCTAGTTAAAGAGCCGTATTTTGCATGTTTCCAGCACAGTCTTATCTTCTTAAAACCGAACGGCTCACTAGGTGGTTACTCTGTAGGGGGGGAGGATACTATGACTCACCTGCTACTGTTTTGTACAAAATTTCACCATCCGAACTAAGTGGCTCTATTCTCTTTTTGAGTCATATGGGGTTAACAGTATGTCGGGCACATTTACTTTATGTAATAGATTACACAAGAATGACATCTTCCTCAGTGTGTCAGCCTTTTTATGGGGTACTTGGCTGGTTTTTAAACAACAAATCGTAGGCAGCCGAATTTGTGCCCTGAAATCGATAAAAACCTGCAAATAGTATAGCTAGCCATGAAACTATGGGGACAGCATTGGGAGCATTGTCTTACATGGTACAGTACAGTCTTGTAATTAACCTCCTGGGGGAGGACGAGTTTAGCACACAGTCTTGCTTCTGCAAACACTTGGTTCCCATGAGAAAGTGTTCTGTATCTTTTTTACATGTGCTGCACAACAATCGATGGTAGAAAAATGTCATGTGGTATGCGGTCTGTGTTAGTCTGATGGTCTTGCATAGAGTTAGAAATGGGGTCTCTAGTTTCAGAGGTATGCACCCGTGTCCAAATAGGAACCACAATCCTAGTCGGGGCAAGTCAATTACACAACATAAATTCGCCTTTTCTCACCATCCAATAGCTTGGCACAGAGCAGACAGGCTTAACTTGTAAGGTAATGTGTAAAATATTTGTGCAGCACACACAATAATACCAGGAGGTACACCACCAAAAGAGACTCCCTTTGGATGTAGAAAAAATAAGGCTTATTTATCTGATTCAATACAAATATAGATCCAATTTCGTAAATAGTGTAATATTTACTGTGCAGGTTCTGGAAATAAAGCAAGGTTGATGTGCAAATGTAGAGAACCAGGGGGTGGCGCCAGAGGACCCCTCGGTATGGGAATGCGATATCTTTATGGGCTCTGGTACTGTCATGGTTGTGCTACTCTCTAGGAGCTGTGCGAGGCTAAGCTCGGCCAGGGCACGCGGGTGGACTTGAAAGGAGGGGGTGATTCAGTAAAGCAGGTCTGTTCATGGGAGTTCACAAGTGTAAATGGCAGTTTGTAAAACGCTGCTCAGGTTGATGAAAAGTAGCGAGCGGCAGAGGAAAGCAGGGCTGCTCTGGGCAAATGACTATTGTGAGCGGTCAAGTTTGGCAAGGCTGCTGGTGTGGGGAAAAGTAACAAGCGCAAAGGAAAGCAGGGCTGTTCTGGGCAGTTCACAGATGCGAGCAGTGGAGTTTTTCAAGGCCGCTGGTATTGAGGAAAAGTAGCGAGCAGTAAAGGAAAGCAGGGCCGCTCAGTCACTCTGGGTTTGAAGAGTGATTCTTGGGCTATCGGCAGGCAGCAGGGTGGCAGGGCAGCAGTTCCTGAGAGCAGTCAAACCTGGCAGAGTGGCAATCCTGGAACAAAGCAGTCTTTAATCCAGCAGCGCGTTCTTGAGTCCAGAAGCGTACTGATTTTAGAGGGCCAAGGACCCAGTACTTAAGCTAGAAAGTGTCTTTGATGTGGGGGGTGAATACAAATATTTCTTGTGAAGTGCACAGGTCCCCCTTTCAGGTCAGCCTTGGCTCCGGACCATCGGTAGGAGGTAGTCGGGCCCTTTGTGTGGACTCCAGAGAGTACCCTTCGAGGGGTAGGTGTGAGCCCTTCCCAGCATCCTCCCCCGAAGACCCAAGCCCATACCACACATTTCAGTGTCACTCTCTCCCCTAGGGCATGTTGTGGGAGGGCCAAACTCTATCGTCATGGGGGAGGAGTCCTTATTGTCCTCCTTCACCACAGTGTGCAGCTGATAAGGTGTGGGATAAATCCAGTGGTGCACTTACTGAGATTGCGGGCAGTAATAATACAACTCTAGGCTAATATGCAGAAGTCTGCACTATTCAAACAGCAGGGTCAGCACCTCCTAAGAAAATCATGGTTATCTGCTGGCCTGCGTCAAACTAAGCAGGAGGGACCTTGTGCGGTCAAAGAATGATTGTTAATGGGATAAGAATACTTGCAAAGATGTAAATAAACTTGGTTAGTACCACCATTTTTGCATTGGCTAGTCTCCAGCAAGAGGTATGGGCAGTCTGGACCAGACCAGGAACCACAACCCCAGCCACACAACGGCTCTGGCATAGTTTTCCTGCCAAATCTGTGTTTTCTTTTCTAACAGAGCACATTAGTGGTCCATCAGTGTGAAGTAGGTAGAACTGGATCATTGTCGGCGTGACATCCTCCTCATCCTTATTGTTCAGGAACTTGGTAAAGTAGAGTGACCCTCCACGCCCTTATTGTTCAGCAACTGGGTAATGTAAGAGATACTCCACGTTTTCTTAAGCAGTGCAGCTAATGTCTTGCCAGCTCTGTCTCCCTCCCCAAATCGTCCAGTAGTGACTTTGTTGTGCAAGCAATAGGTTTTTCTTTCAGTGACCTTGTCATATTGCTGTAGTTTGCTGAGGAATTGAGCCAGATATTATATATCCTCCAGAGCAAAGTACCCAAGCTTAAGAGCTTGGAGCTCCCACTCTAGCACACGTAAGGTTGTAAGTCTTGAAGGACTCCCAATTATTTTGACATAAACACACTCCAGATATAGACCCTGAAGGCCCCTGAAAGAGTTCCAGGGGACTACACTGAGTCTGCAGTGTGAGCAAATGGGACTTGCCTAGAACTGGATTGAGTACCACATAGAAGTCTCCCCCTCCCCAAATGACTATTGAATGTCCTAAGCTAAGACCCTTTACTAGTATTTAGCTGTTCGGAACAAGAAAGGAAGGCCAGCGTGTGCCATACGCAAGCGTATTGATCCTTGGCACTTGTCTCTCACCAATTCTTGACAAATAGTTGGCAGCTATCTCTGTTTTGACCGCCATAAGAAAACCTTTGTTTCAGAAAACACATTTAAAAGTGCTAGGACTCCTGTGAAATACAAAGTGAAAGTAAGTGAGTGATGGCAACCACTTATAAACATTTAACTGCTTCCTGGGGGTCAATAAGGGACGTTTGCCATAGTTACTTATAGGACTGTGACTTTTGCAAATTCAAATGGGAGGAAATGGAAGGAGAAGCCACACACTGCCTGTGCTTCGGTACAGGCAGGCAGTGCATCTTGTTGCTTCCCTCATCTACCATGTATGGCAGGTAGGTTCTGATGAATGCTTCCAATGACCGATTTCTCATCTTGAGACTAATCTTCAGGAACTAAACTGGATCTGTAAACTTTTAAACAGTTCTCCCGTGTGCCTCAAAGTGGCATCATGCAACGTGTCACCATCATTCTGCTCCCGAAGTGACAAACGGTGTCTTATAAAAGTGCAACCCAGGCTTGCTGGTGTCATTTTTTTTTTTCTTTCTTCACCTTCAGAGGTAGATATAGAGCTTCTGTCTGGTCCAAGTGTTTCAACAAAATGTTATCCAGTGGGCAAGGGAAATGTCATCCCTTAAGACCTCTGAATTCCAATTGTGCAGCAACTGCCGGAAGGAGATGTCTGTGATGGATCCTTCCAAGTTTTGCTTGTTGTATCTGGGGTTTGACCACGACTTCAAGGCCTGTGACAGCTGAGCCCAGATGATCACGAAGGCCATACGGGAACATTTGGGCAAACTCTACATTGTCAAACACAGCACAAACTGCATTGTGACCGGTCAAAGTCAAAATGAAGGTCCCGTTCCCGAGGTTGTTCCTGTAGCATATTGACATCATGGTCAAAGTCTTCTGGCAAGTTGAAGAAAAAACAAAGTCCAGGTGCAAAATGCCCTCTTCCCACTACTCTTGAACTCTTAAGAGGGCGTGAGGGCATAAGTGTACCTCCCGGTTTTGCTCTCTATCTCCATCAGAGCTGTTTCTTAGTCTGATTCTGGCGCACCCTGAGCTCCCACGTCCTTCTGACATGGCAGCAAGTAGAAGCTATGCTGGGGATCTTTTTGGCTCATAACCGACTTCCTCTGGCATGCATTTGGGCCCAGGGATCTGCAGGGGCCTTCAGTTCAGCCTCCACAAGTAGGTCCGCACTTGGTGCTGTTTGTGCCCCTTTGACTCATATCTGGTTCAGCACTGGCTCCAGTGCCCTCTGTGTTTATGTGTTTATGGCATTATCCCCTGCTCACATAAATGCTGATGGTGACATCAGGGACACCGGATGAGGATATCCCAGCTATTGTGCTATCCAACTCCAACTCTGAATTTAATCTGTCACAACCTCTGCCGAAGTGGCAACTGGCACCAGCACTAAAAGGCATGCAACCTCTCTCATGGCCACTCCTCTGATTCCGGCACTTTGCCCCTGCCACACCGCAGGGCCCAGACATTACATAATCTTTTTGTCACAGATTGAGAACTTATAAGTATAATTATGGGGACGATTATGTTGCCCTGTATGATGAAGACAACTAGCATGAAGAGCTTCAGAATTCCAGTGGGGTTAACACCTCTTATGATACTGGTGTTGTCTCCCTAGAGTCCTTCTACGGAGGAAAGCACCTCCTTTCCAATAGTAATGTGAGAGGCTGATGAGGTGTTAAATCTACAGTTCCCCAGTCATGGAAGTGAAAACTAACTGTAGGAGGCTGGTCTGGTTTGTAGTGGGTACCAAAGGTACCTACACCTTATACCAGGTCCAGTTATCCCTTATTAGTGAAATGTAGGCAGTTTCTAGAAGCTAGGCTCTCTAGGGGTAGTGTGGATGAGAGGCCAAGGCCTAACTAGGAGACATACAAAACCAATGTAGTCACACAGTACTCACACACATGAAAGAAAATACTCAGTGTTACAAAAATAAAGGTACTTTATTTTGGTGACACAAATGCCAAAAATGCCATAGACTGTACACCCTTAGGAGGTAAGTAATACACAAAATATATACACTAATATGCAGAAATATCTGTAAAAACAGAAAACAATGCATATAGTAAAAATCACAATGGATAGAAATGGGCCTGGGGGAACACAAATCATATACTAAGAAATTGGAATGCCAATGTCCGATTCCCACCTAGGCAAGTGTAGGGTGTAGAGGGGCGCTGGGAGTATTAGAAAACATCAAGGGTAAGTAAAGGAACCCACCAAGAGCCCAGGAAAGCAGGTGGAAATCACAGTAACTTTCCTAGAACACACAGGAACATGAAAAAGAAAATGACGCAAGAACCAGAAGAGACTGCAAGACACCCACAGTGGATTCCTGGACCTGAAGACCTGTGGAAGAAGGGGACCAAGTCCAAGAAGCTCTGAAGAGAGCCGGGACAACAGGAGCCACTGCTAACCTGGATGAAGATGCAAGAGGAACCACTGGTGAAGAACAACAGTCTGTACTGCACCCAAGAAGACGGATGCTGGTTCCTGATTGGTGCAGAAGATGTCCCACATCTGATGGTTGATTGCAGTCTGGTTTGCATTGCTGGATTCTGCCAACAAGCCTTGGAACATGCAGAGCTCGAGGTTAGCGGAAAATGGCACTGCCTGGGACCAGGAGGGACCTGGTGGACTCTACCTGGGAGGGGGAGGTAGAAGGGTCTCTCAGCAACTCGGAGAGCCCTCAGAAGACCAGGTGTACAGGAATACCACAGCATGGGGACAAAGAAGGTGCAAAAGGAGGACCACTCAGCATTACACACAAGGATCCCACGCCGCCAGAGAGCCACACAGGAAGCTGTGCATTGCTGGATAGTGTGCTGGGGGCCGGAGGTGCACGAAGAACTTCACGAAGGATGCCAACAAGCCTCGGCAACTGCAAAACACGCAGTGCATGGGGGTACTGCCTTGCGTGGGGAGGCAAGCTCTTACCTCCACCAAAGTTGGGCAGTTGGACGTCAGGACCGTCTGAACCACTTCAGTCCACTACCCGTGATGCTGGATCCAGGCACTTTGTCAGGAGAGGGTACCCAAGCCACCGGTCGTCACTGCAGAGGGGTGCCTGCTGAAGCAGGGAAGTGACTCCTTCACTACAAGGGAGATTCCTTCTTTCTTCTGGTGCAGGCTGAAGACAGGCAGTCCTTGGAGGATGCACGACCTGGAAACAGTTGCAGTTGCTGGCAGGAGCTGAAGATACAATGTTGCAGAAGTTGTCTTCGCTTTTTTGTTGCGGTTTGTAGAGTTCCTGGAGAGTCCAGATGCAGTTTCTTCGGTAAGAAGGTGAAGTAAAGGATGCAGAGGATTCCTGCTGGAGTCTTGCAATCTGAATCTGAAGACCCGCCAAAGAGAGAGACCCTAAATAGCCCTCAAAGGCGGATTGGTCAGCTAAACATTAAGCACCTATCAGGGGAGGGCTCTGACGTCACCTGCTGGGACTGGCCACTCAGATGCTCTCAGAGTTCCCTGCTACCTTGGAATCCAAGATAGCAAAACCCAGGGATACTCTGGGGGAGCTCTGAGCACCACCCTTGGGGTGGTGATGGACAGGGGAGTGGTCTCTCTCTTTCCTTTGTCCAGTTTTGGGCCTGTGCAGGGACTGGGGTCCCTGATCCAGTGTAGACTGGATAATGCAAGGAGGGCACCATCTGTGCCCTTCAAATCATTTCCAGAGGCTCTGGGAGGCTACCCTTCTCATGCCTGTAATACCTATTTCGAAGGCTTTGTTTTGCCTTCCTGGGCTCGAGCTGCTTGAGCAACTGGAGGGCAGAAACCTGCCCGAGAGGTGGCAGCAGCTAAGGCTGCCTGGAAAACCTCAAAAGGGTGTAATGGCAGTACTGGGGGGTCCCCCAGAGTGCATGGAATCATACAACCAATGCTTGCAAAAGCCTTGGTGGGGTATGATTCCAACATGTTTGATACCAAACATGCCTATGTTTGGTGTTACCATTATGTAGCTGGACATAGGGATTGACCTATGTCCCCGCACTCATGAAGTCTGGGGAAAATGGTCCTGGAGGCCGTGGGGGCATCTCTTCAAGTGCAGCAGAGGTGCCCTCACACCCAGGTACTCTGCACCCTGCCCTCAGGGCTGGAGTGCCAGCTATAGGGATGACTTATAAGTGACCTGGTGCAGTGTAAATGCCAGTGAATGGGTGCATGCATCTTTTCACGGTGGCTGCAATGGCCTTTGCATGGGATCCCTATGGGTGGCAAAAGATATGCTGCAGCCCATAGGGATCCCCTGGAACCCCAATGCCCTGGGTTCCTCAGTACCATATACTAGGTACTGATAAGGGTTCACCAATATGCCAATTGTGGGTGAAATACTTGGTTACCAGTATGCAACAATTTAAGGGAGAGAGCATAACTACTGGGGTTCCTGATTAGCAGGATCCCTGTAGACACAGTCAAACGCACTGACAAACAGGCCAAAAGTGGTGGTAACCAAGCTAGAAAGAGGCTACTTTCTTACACTAACACATTGATATAAATTCTACAGCCTGGCCAGGCTCCCACTGAGCTACTTTTGGCATTTAAAAAGGTACTTACTCACACCCTTTGGGGCACTTGAGCTGCCAGTTAGTAGATGGATTGTCCGTCACCACCAGGCTGCACTTGGCAATCCTGCCTATTTGACACAGTGTCCAGCTCTGGCTGGCATCCACCAGCATTGTCACTCCCAGTGCCTTCACTAAAAAATATGCAGGACCGCGAGTCAAAAAAAACAATTAGAGCTGTTTGGCTAGATGATTTACTCCTCCATGAGCCTGGCTCTGAAGTTGTTTAATGTTAATTGTCGCCTCTGCCGTTACTCCCCTGCCCGTTGGGATATGGTGGCCCTGAGCACGAGTGATTGTCGAGGGAGTGTCATGTATACCAGTGGGGCCCTCTCGAACCATGCCCGTTTGAGGTCTACAGCTCATTTTTTGGTCAAAGACCCACCACCTGGTTATGTACTGTCATGGTATCTGTTCACAAGATGAGAAATGTGTGGTTAGAAATTTCCATCACAAGAACAAGTTCCTTACCTTTGGTAACTATCTTTCTGGTGGATTCCTTACCTCTTGCCCGTAAAATGGACTTATTTCAAATCTTAAAAGGTCCCAGATTTAGAGATCTATACCATGGACATAACAATTTACTGATCAGCTCTACCTCTGAGCGCAAGCGTAGTCTAGAAAGAAACCTAACAGCTTGCATTGTAGACATTTATATGCACTCTGCTCGTTCCAGAACAGTATCAGTGCAGAGCCGCACAACGCCACATATTGGTATGCAGGAGAACTGCTCTGAAAGCTTCTGATTTCAATCTTTCCCAAGGGGGTTTATCAGAAAAAAAGGAACCAGTGTTCATATAGAGTATCAACCAGGACGATAGTACCCAAAAGTAACCTCTTTTGTTTGAGCAGTCACTAACACTTGTCATCTCTCTTTGTGCTTTTACGAGAGGTCATCAGTCAAATAGTGTATGCAGCTCCCAACCCTACAGCTCTATAGAACAACCTGGGCAGAGAATACACACTGAACTTTTGAGCACTTTTCTCTTTCTGGATGTCTCTACTTAGATAGTCCTAGACAATGCTGCTGATTCCTCATCATTAGATGAATTTTTGATCAGAGTGCCTTTATACACGATTGGTCCAGCAGAGGCAAGAGAGCCTAGACTGTAAAGACTTCACACCAAAGTAGCTGTTCCTGATCGAAGGCCATGGCTGGCATCTATCTCTTGGCAGGGCTCAGAACCAGGAGAATGTTATGTTCTTGTGTCCTCCCGAGCCATTTACAGCCTTGGTGGTGGGCATGCCGGCACCCATTTCTTCTTCTCTTGTTGCCTGCTTTTCATTTTTCTTTCTTTTTTTTTTTTTTTTTTTTTTTTTTTTTTTAAATCCCCCAAACTCCCTCTGCTGTACTCGCTACTGTATTGATGAGTGGCCACAACTTAATCATTTAATGCATATTAAACCATGCAAAAATGACTGCCTATGAATGAGCTTGTGTAGGAAGTTGGCTCTGTATGCATTATTTCAAAGTAAGGAATAGTATGCACAGAGTCCAAGGGTTCCCCTTAGAGGTAAGATAGTGGCAAAAAGAGATAATTCTAATGCTCTATTCTGTGGTAGTGTGGTCGAGCAGTAGGCTTATCAAAGGAGTAGTGTTAAGCATTTGTTGTACACACACAAGCAATAAATGAGGAACACACACTCAGAGACAATTCCAGGCCAATAGGTTTTTGTATAGAAAAATATATTTTCTTAGTTTATTTTAAGAACCACAGGTTCAAGATTTACATTTAATACTTCAAATGAAAGGTATTGCAGGTAGGTACTTTAGGAATTTTGAATTAGCAAAATAGCATATACAGTTTTCACATAAATCACATATAGCTATTTTAAAACTAGACACAGTGCAATTTTCAACAGTTCCTGGGGGGAGTAAGAGTTTGTTAGTTTTTGCAGGTAAGTAAGCCACCTACGGGGTTCAAGTTTGGGTCCAAGGTAGCCCACCGTTGGGTGTTCAGAGCAACCCAAAATTACCACAGCAGCAGCTCAGGGCCGGTCAGGTGCAGAGGTCAAAGTGGTGCCCAAAACACATAGGCTTCAATGGAGAAGGGGGTGCCCCAGTTCCAGTCTGCCAGCAGGTAAGTACCCGCGTCTTCGGAGGGCAGACCAGGGAGGTTTTGTAGAGCACCGGGGGGGACACAAGTCCACACAGAAAGTACACCCTCAGCGGCACGGGGGCGGCCGGGTGCAGTGTGCAAACCAGCGTCGGGTTTTCAATAGGTTTCAATGGGAGACCAAGGTATCTCTTCAGCGATGCAGGCAAGGGGGGGGCTCCTCGGGGTAACCACCACCTGGACAAGGGAGAGGGCCAACTGGGGGTCGCTCCTGCACTGGAGGTCGGATCCTTCAGGTCCTGGGGGCTGCGGATGCAGTGCCTTTACCAGGTGTCGGGTCTTTGAAGCTGGCAGTTGCGGTCAGGGGGAGACTCGGGATTCCCTCTGCAGGCGTCGCTGTGGGGGCTCAAGGGGGTCAACTCTGGCTACTCACGGTCTCGCAGTCGCCGGGGAGTCCTCCCTGAAGTGATTGTTCTCCACAAGTCGAGCCGGGGGCGTCGGGTGCAGAGTGCCAAGTCTCACGCTTCTGGCGGGAAACGCGTGTTGTTTCAAAGTTGCTTCTTTGTTGCAAAGTTGCAGTCTTCGGTGAACAGAGCCGCTGTCCTCAGGAGTTCTTGGTCCTTCTAGATGCAGGGCAGTCTTCTGAGGCTTCAGAGGTCGCTGGTCCCTGTGGAAAGCGTTGCTGGAGCAGTGTCTTTAGAAGTGGGGAGACAGGCCGGTAGAGCTGGGGCCAAAGCAGTTGGTGTCTCCCTCTTCTCTGCAGGGTTTTTCAGCTTAGCAGTCCTCTTCTTCTTAGGTTGCAGGAATCTATCTTGCTCTGTTCTGGGAGCCCCTAAATACTCAATTTAGGGGTGTGTTTAGGCCTGGGAGGGCAGTAGCCAATGGCTACTAGCCCTGAGGGTGGCTACACCCTCTTTGTGCCTCCTCCCTGTGGGGAGGGGGGCACATCCCTAATCCTATTGGGGGAATCCTCCATCTGCAAGATGGAGGATTTCTAAAAGTCAGAGTCACCTCAGCTCAGGACACCTTAGGGGCTGTCCTGACTGGCCAGTGACTCCTCCTTGTTTTTCTCATTATCTCTCCTGGATTTGCCGCCAAAAGTGGGGGCGGTGTCCAGGGGGGTGGGCATCTCCACTAGCTGGAGTGCCCTGGGGCATTGTAACACGAAGCCTGAGCCTTTGAAGCTCACTACTAGGTGTTACAGTTCCTGCAGGGGGGAGGTGTGAAGCACCTCCACCCAGAGCAGGTTTTTGTTTCTGTCCTCAGAGCACAAAGGCCCTCACCACATGGGGTCAGAAACTCGTCTCTCAGCAGCAGGCTGGCACAGACCAGTCAGTCCTGCACTGAACAATTGGGTAAAATACAGGGGGCATCTCTAAGAGGCCCTCTGTGTTGGATTTATTAAAAAATGCACACTGGCATCAGTGTGGGTTTATTATTCTGAGAAGTTTGATACCAAACTTCCCAGTATTCAGTGTAGCCTTTATGGAGCTGTGGAGTTCGTTTTTGACAGACTCCCAGACCATATACTCTTATGGCTACCCTGCACTTACAATGTTTAAGGTTTTGCTCATGCACCTATTCCCTCACCTGTGGTATAGTACACCCTGCCTTAGGGCTGTAAGGCCTGCTAGAGGGGTGACTTACCTATGCCACAGGCAGTGTGAGGTTGGCATGGCACCCTGAGGGGAGTGCCATGTCGACTTAGTCATTTTCTCCCCACCAGCACACACAAGCTGGCAAGCAGTGTGTCTGTGCTGAGTGAGGGGTCCCTAGGGTGGCATAAGACATGCTGCAGCCCTTAGAGACCTTCCTGGCATAAGGGCCCTTGGTACCAGGGGTACCAGTTACAAGGGACTTACCTGGGTGCCAGGGATGTGCCAATTGTGGAGACAATGGTACATTTTAGGTGAAAGAACACTGGTGCTGGGGCCTGGTTAGCAGGGTCCCAGCACACTTCTCAGTCAAGTCAGCATCAGTATCAGGCTAAAAGTGGGGGGTAACTGCAACAGGGAGCCATTTCTTTACAGCATGCATTTCTATATGCACAGACAAGCAGGCTATTTCAGAATGTTTTTTTCTTATGTTTTAAGACACATCGTTCCAAGATAGCCTCTGTGCATGCACGCACATGTGCAGTGGCCATCTTGGAATAATTGTTCTTGCTGTGAAATTAAAAGCATTCTAAGATGGTTGACACGTGGACATGCATGGTGGACATCTGTAATAGATCTGTGCCATGGTTTTACAAGTGAGACATAGTAGCCTTTTCGGTTGGTTGTTTTAATTGATACTCTCATTGGTCTTGGCCTGTTTTGTTTCTTTGGCCCTTACAACAATTTTGAGTCTCAACCTGATATGTGATCTGTGCCAATTTAATTGAGATATGACATGACCCAGTTCGAGATCATCCTTCTTTGGAAGCCTTTACAAGCTTGGAAAGGGTTTTAAGGGAGTACATGAAACTGAATGACTTTAAACGTTGGCATGAGTTCTGCTAACATGACAAACAGAATTACTGTACCTGTAGTTTTTCTGTAAAATGGTTTAGTAGTTGGTTTGGTAGTAAGCTGTATCATAACATTTAAAAGTTGCATAGGTTCTACAGGGCACCATCCAAGTTACTATCCCTGTTGTTTTTCCACCCTTTTGATGCAACTCTACAACGCTCAAGAACCCCTCTCAGTTTGTTCTTTAGAACTATGAGCAAGTCGGCAAACACTTTACTATAAAACAGTAAAGGCTTCTATGGCATATATGGCTACAAATCATCCTACACGCCTCCAACCATAGCATCAAATATTACATGCACTTGTGTCACTTTCTCAAGATCAAGACTAACATCTTGTCATCATTATTATTTATTTTTGCTTGATTAATAAAAACCATTGCAATCAGTTACAAAACTAAGCGGTGAAAGAAAACACACACAATAAAAATATTTCTAGCTATGGCCAATGTAGCTGATGATACTGGAGCAAATGGACTTTGTAATACTATGAGCAGTTGCCCTTGAGCATATCTGCTAATCTCCTGAGTGCAATCTTAGTAAGCCTTTAAACATTTCACATCACATAACGTCTGGTTATAGGAAAATTCTAGATATGAAATACTTAGCTGCCATCTTTGTACGTCTAGAAAAAGTGAAAGAAACTCCTGAAGGAGTAAATACTCTACCTGCTAAATCAAGAGCACGTACATCAGATACACGGCAACATGAGATGAGGCACAAAAGTACCTTGAGTTTGACAGTTGCTTGCGAGAGAAATTTTCGTCACATGGCTAGGTTCATAGAAAACACAGAACAATATCTACATCCCATAAAGTTGTATACTTCGGTTGAGGGGGGTGTGACCATTCGGATGCCCCTCAAAAACTTACAAATCAAAGGGCGTTCACCCACTGGCTTACCCTCTAGATTAGGGTGCCCTCCAGAAATAGCAGACCTAACTTGATTAATGGTTCTATATGCTAAATACCACATCCGCAAGGAAATTGACAATCATACTAATGTGGGCCCCCACGAGATCAACACCCTGTTCACTGCACCAACCCCCCCCATCATCTCCAGGAAGCTTCATAATGCTTATGGGTGGAAGACGCCCAAGATTGGGATAAGAACAACATAGTCTCTCGAATCTCCTGGCACATGCTAATGTCTCCGGAAAGGCTCCATGCCATGAGTGACAATTGCCCCTGTAATATCAGAGGATGAGGAAAATCCCACGGATCAAGGAGCAAGGATGGGAAAGATGGAAGTAGAACCGATGGGGCACATGATAGTGACATCGCTACTAGAAACCACGACTGAGCTTTCCTGAAAGGGTTCACTAAGATGATCTCTGCCAATTGTCTCTTCACATGAGAGTACTCTCTGAATCATGTAGAACGGAGGGAAGGCTTAAAGGAGACCCATGGTCCAATCCTGGAGAAAAGCATTTGACCCCAAGGCCTCCAACTGTAAAACCTAAAAGCATGGAAGCTGAGCATTGAGCCATGATGCAAAAATGTCCGTCGAGCACCCACCCCACCATGGTGGAGTTTCCAGTCGCTGCATCCCTCAAAAAGTGTGAGTTCCAGTCCGCTATCACATTGGAACATCCCAGAATGTACTCTGCTATCACTGATATCTGGTGTTGGATGCAAAAGTGCCCAAACTCTTTGGCAATATCCACCAGAATGCGAGATCCAGTCCCCCCTGGGCGATTTATGTATCTCACTGCTGATATGTTGTCCGTATGTAACAGTATGCAGCAGGCAACCTTGTGGAGGGGGAGAGAGAGAGAGCGAATCGCAACAGCTCCTGTTAGAAGCTCAAAACAATTGATATGCAGACAATCTGGAGACCACAGGCCTCCACCATTCCACACCAAGGTCACCCCCCCCCCGCCCTATTGACTGGCGTTCGACTCTGTTATTATCTCCGTAGAGGATGCAAAATAGCTTTGGGTTCCACGCATCCATGTGGTCCAGCCACCAAATTATCTCTGTCCTGGCCTCGTCCGTCAATAGAATCTGCTCTGAGTAAGACAGCCCTTTGCGAATATGTAGGATTTTTAGACGTTGAAGGGCCTGGTAATGCAGGGGGCCTGAAATACTGCCTGGATGGAGGAGGCTAGAAGCCCCACCAGGCAAGTAAGGGTCCTCAATGATATAGTCGGAGAGGCAAAGGCTCTCCACAACCCTCTCTTGATCGAAACTTGTTTCACTAGTGGTAATTTCAACTACGCCCTGATGGAATCTACTTGAAAACTTAAGAATTCTTTACATTGAGAGGGATTTGTGACTGACTTGTCGGAGTTTATCAGAAAACCCATATATTGCAGAATCTGCACAGTCCAAGAAAGATGCAATAGAACCAACTCTTTGGTTTGGGCCATGATCAAGATATTGTTGAGATAGATAGTGAGACGAATGCCTCATTCCTGAAGGAATTGCACCACTGGTCGTAGCAGTTTGGTGAAACACCAAGGGGCCGAGGACAGTCCAAAGAGAAGGACGGTGAACTCGTATCACTGGTTTCACCAACAGAATTGAAGAAAACGCCAATGCGGAGAGAAAATCGGCACCATTTACTAAGCATGTTTGAGATCTAACCGGACAAGCCAATCTCTTAACTGATGGACACCTTCTATTTTGAAAAGACGATACACTATCCATGAGTTGAACGTCTTTAGGTTTAGGACTAAACTGTAACCCCCCACCTTTTTTCTGCACCAAAAAGATTGTGCTGACAAAACCTGTCAGGTGGGGAACCGTCCTGACTATTGCTTGTTTGCGAAGAAGCAAAACTATTTTGTCATCTATGAAACTGCTCTCTGTTTGGGAACAACAAAGTAGAGGGGGAACAACTTCTTATTTGGAAGGGGAGTAAAACTCCAGTCTGTAACCCTGAGCTGTTTGTAAGATGACGGGATCTTAAGAAATGTGTTCCAAAGCAGTTAGATGCCATTTCAGCCTCCTCTTACCCCCTCCGAATAAAATCTCTGAACAGGGGATTACGTCCACCTGATGCTGTGACAAACGTGGTGCTGAAGCCACCTCGACTATCGCCTCTGTAGCCACGACCTCTCCTGGTCTGGGAGGTATAGAATCCTGATACAGCGTGGTAGGTGCCACGACCTCTCTGGGGATAACCTGATGAGACCTGATAGAAACCTCAGTATGTTGCTCAGCCTCAATAGCGTCCGGCCCTGGTAAAAAGGCCTCCAATGAACATACTCTTCATTGAGGTCTGAGCCTTGTCAAGAGCAGAGAAAGTGGAGACATATTTGCCTAGGTCTTTCACAAATTTATCTCCAAGTAGCAGACCATTCGCTAGTGTTCCAGGCTCTGAAAGGCCATTTCAGCCAATTTAGGGTCTATTCACATTAAGGATTTTCACCTTTCCGTGAAATTGGCACAGTTG
Organism: Pleurodeles waltl; assembly: GCF_031143425.1. Lineage (NCBI taxonomy): Eukaryota > Metazoa > Chordata > Amphibia > Caudata > Salamandridae > Pleurodeles > Pleurodeles waltl. The sequence goes on from NC_090439.1 coordinate 399,957,257, forward strand.
GCATTCCCTAGGAGACCTATTTCCCTCTGTGTCCATTCCAAAATGGCCTCAGGGTCCAAAGGCGTACTGGAGTCTTTCATCTGCACCGCCAGCTCAAGGATCTTAGTGATGGGCCCTGCGATATCGAAGCTTGTCCTGGCAACCTCTCCAGACTCGGTCCAGACCCTTCTCATGGTCCTTAGTGAATTTTTTTGAGGAATGTGGCCACGCTCTGGTACAGTTCTGGGGTATCGGCCACCTTGCCGAGTAGAGAGGGACGAGGACATTCTGACCTTAATGTATCAAGCACATCTTTATCAAAGCTTTTATGTAGCCTCTCTTGCACATAATGTGCCACTTCCATACATGGCACCCACTCTGTAGACCTTGTTTGTATTATATTTTCTGAGTCAAAGAATAAATTCTTCTGAACCACAGTCTCTGCCATGGTGTGACAGGTCTTGCGTTTTCACTTGGCAGGCTACTTGGATTCATCTAACACCTGGTCTGAGTTGGAAGTATGTGAAACAGAGGAATGGGACACCTCAGTGTGTGGTAATGAAGGGGTTGAAAAGAGCCCGGAAGAATCTAAAGAGGCCCTGGCCTGTACTGATGATCTTTAAGGACTGAGGTAGCCATCTGCGTACAAATTTCCACCGAGGAAATAGGTCCCATTCAGGTTGTTGGGGCAAGGTCCACATCAGAAGGTTGACTCTCTCTAGGCAGTGCTTCGGAGGGGGGATGCCCCATCAACTCTTTCTGTAAACCTTACCAGAGGTTGAGTAAAAAGCTTTAGAGCTTTTATCAGAGCCTGATTAACAGAGTTCCTTACATGGTGACCCAGGCCCTGTACGAGTCTCTCCTCCATCTGATGCCCCTAGAGCACTTCGGACTTTTCCTGGTAATATTTGTCCCCTTCTTGGTAATATTCGTCCTCTTCTGCGTAATACGCCATGCTGGAATAGTAAGACAGTATGGAGGAGTTCAAAGAGGGGTAAAGAGAGCCCCAGCAGGTCAACAGAGGAGAAAACTCCTAATTAAATGAGACCAAACATCTCAAAACTGGCAAAAGTCGGTAGTGAGGGAGCACCTGCCAAAATTTTCTGAAGGGCAGAGTTCTTAATTGTTTTTGTGTCCTGTTGGACGTCCTGGGGATATCTCTTCACGTGTAAAAACTAAACTCTGCGCTCAAGCCAATCTCCGAGGCTAATTGACATCGGAGACCTTCACGTGCGCATGCGTGTTTATTAAAATAGAAAGAGCATTCAGTCCTCATGTTTCTAGCGCTCGCCTGGCTTCCCCAGGAGGCCAGCAATACGCGCACAGTGACCTACACGGAGCGCCCTTCATGGGTGCTCCGGAGGTCTAAGTTTGCTGTGGCACTTCTGCACACGACCCGAAGGGGGAAAAAGGAATCCCCCGATGGGCGCGCACAATGGCATGTGTGAAAAAGGAGGAAATCCTCCACAGCAAAGCGCCGCTTAAGCCCCACTCCCGGTCCACGGTCATATGTTGTAATTAGAGCACAAATGCTACCGGCAATGAAAATAAATGTAACAATGTAAGGGAGTACCTATCACTGGCTTTAAACAGCAAAGAAAGATGAAGGACTAAGGCAGAGACATTTATATGGAGAGCAGGCCTCGGATTGGGCATGATCTGGACTACAAGAAATGTTGCAAAATGTATTTTTTTGTATGGTTTAATGTTGATTGGCTGCTGTCATTTTCTCAGTAAAGAAAGCATAATCTGAAGCCTCCGGTCCTGACATAGAAATCATTAGATTCAAAACTACCAGACAAAACGTAAAGTAAAAGTCTGCGGACTATCCAAAACTGGCTAAAATGTAAATATTTCAGTACGTATTATTGCGAAGGAAAGAACTTGGGAGAATCCATAGGAGGTGGCAATGTCTCACTTATCACACCTACTAATAATGGGTGTCCATTTCCTCTCTACTTTAAAAGTCTGCGGACATGCGTTCTGGTGCTACACAGAACACCCAACCTTTCCCCATCCTGTGCAGTGTAAACATCCTTTGGAGTACTCAATGTGTTTTGGTATGTATGTGAAACCTCTGTTTGTGAACATATGAACATAGTACGTTGTCAATCAAAGAAACCTATTCAGTGTCACTATTCTTAACTTATTTCCAGGTTGCCACGGACTTGATGACAGCACAACTAAGCGAGTGCTCACAATGTCCAGCCCATTCCCGACTCATATACGTGCATTTTCGTTTTCTTTTCTTAGGCCTGTGATTCGCCCGCTTCCGAGTCAGCAGATGTTCGATCACGTCCAGAAGAGGCATCGAGTGCTGTTTTTGTATGTTGGTGGCGAATCGACTCTTAAGGTTAGAAAGTAAAATATGTTTTATATATCATAGCCGTCTAGCAAACTGAGACCGTTTTTCAGAGTTGTAGCGTCATAACAGCGTACTGTGATGAAAACGTACATGCAGTGCTTATATTGAAGAAACAATTATTCCAAGTATAGCTTCCCTATGGATGTGATGAAAGACAGTAAATGGCCCCATTTCCAACAGTTTTATGCGGATTTAAGGGTAGTCACGGGCACAAAAATGGCATCTTAAAATCTCAGTTCCAGATTCACAAAATCCGGATTTGCTGACCTTTTACACTTGAAGATGGAATTTGCTGTCGCGGAAAATCCACCAGTATGACAGATATTCTGCAGTCCTTTTAAGTTAGGGGTGAGAATGTGCCCATAGGAGCGGAAGAGGGTAGCCAGTGAAAAGGTGATAAGGATAACTTTGCAGATATTCATGAAATATCACGGTTTTATTTTTGCATTCATTGTAATCACCTACTTTAATGCCAATCAAACCGAGAGTAAATGTGCAAATTGAATGTGGAAAACGCAACAGACTCAGTTAGCAAGGTGCAAAATGAATTTCTCATGAAAAATACTTTTTTCTGTAAAGAAAAAACGGTTTGAGTGCCTTATTCCTAAACCAGCAGATTGCAAACTGTAGAAAATCTGCCACGTAAGGTGAAGGGATGTCCTTGCAGATCTAGTTTTTTTTAGATTTCAATGCATTCACCTTAAATGTTTTGTAAATATACCTAAAAAGTAAAAATCCTCTCAAGTCCTGGAAGGAACCTATAGTGATTATTTTTCATTTTGTTTGTCCCGAAGTGAACAGGCACGAAGATGTTTGTAAAAGGAAAAATGCTAAAAGCTTTCCCAAAAAGCATCTCTGATACCTTTGTAACCACTTCCCACCACCCTGATTAGGAGAGCCTTTCTTGGCATAAGTGACTAATCCGATAGTTTTTGTTGAAAAAAAGCCATCAGTGGCCAGACTCATTCAAACCATGTACATGTCTGCCGTGATTAAAATCCACTACTGTAGAACATCAGTGGGCTTTAAAGCAATTCTGACCTGTACCCTTGCAGAAAGCTGACGTTACATCTGCCAATTAAAAACACCTGCTCTTAAAAAAAAAAAAAAAAGTACCATCAAAAAGTAAAATCGTCCCAGACTAACTATTTTGTTAATTCATTTATTGACACAGGCAGCATTTCTGCTTACTTTGTGGTTTAAATTGGTTTCATTGTAACTCTGAGGCCACCAAAATATCACACACAACCGAAGATGGGCTGGAGAACAGGTGTGAAAGATCAACGTTGTTCTTTTGTCTGTGTCTCTAAAGACTTGCTGGTGCTTGCATTTTTCTGGAGAAAAAGGTCCTTGTAGCAGCTGTTCTCCAAGGAGTGTTCATGCTAGCTCATTGGCAGGAGATGCTGGCATTTGCATCTGCAGGCCTAACTCTGCCCACTGGGATGTTTATCTTGCGATTGCCTACAAGAAAAAAACAGCTTGCTAGCAACAACATTTTATTTTGCGCTTCACAACTGCGTGCTTTGGCACTAGGACATAGTGCAAAAACATATATATGTTTTTTTCAACCAACAACTTGTTACCTTCTGGACCTTGTAGTTTCGCTTTCAACGTTTTGTATTATGGGATCAAATCCCCTGCATTGTGAGTGCAATAGGCGAAAATTCCAAATTTGGCTGGGGGTATTATGCATAGTGTATATTTATTTATGCAATACTTAATTCACTGACTAGGCATTGACATGGAGACGAGAACGGACAAGTCAGCTATGTTTTACATTTTTACAAAGTTGCCAACTCTTTTGAAAAACTTGCTTGCTTCACGTATAAAACCAAAAGCAAACTCTGCTAACATGTTTTGTGAGGGTTTCCTATTGCACTCCCATCTTTTATGAAAACAAATATTGGTTATATGTATTGCTTTTTTTCTTGAGTGGCGTGGAAGGTTTTATAATGAGCTTCACAACACAAAGGCATGGCCGGCTGCAGCACAAACTTTCCTAACACAAATAATAAGTTAAGAACTGGCAGCAAAAGCAACATACCACAATTATCTATTCTCCCAAATGTATAGGACAGGTACAAGACAGGTACAACATAGGTAGCCAACACAGTAAAGAGCGAGTTAGAGGTGTTAAACTACTGTTGTATAATTTTCGTAAGCAGATTTACAGAAAGTGCAAAGCTCCTGCAGGAAGTAGCAAAACATGTTAAAGAATGCCCCGAGGATGATAAAGCATACCACATTAGGTAGGTCAGAATTTATCAGTTGATTCCATTTCTTGCACTGGGAAGCATTTAAGAGTACAAGTGTCCAGTGTTTGTACAGTGTCCTAGTTATGGGTTCCCTAGTTTGGGGGAGATTATGTCACTTATTTCACCATTTATATACTCCATTTGTTAAACAGTCAAGCCTATATTGAAAATGTATGTGGGTGCGCTATTTTTTATTCGATTTTTTTAAAATTAATTTGGGTCTATCTACCACATGAATAATAACAAGAAGGCTGATCAGCAAATGCCACCTCTTTCACTTCAACATGTTTTGGTGCTTGAATATTGCCCCCTTGGGCTACAGCGTCTTTCCCCAAAATATTGGTATCCCACATCAAATAGTGTGAACCAGTCCCTGCTTCATACAGCATGTTCACCAGTCTGATGGGGGAGGAGCAGTGGGACAGACCTTTAAACAGGCAGTCGATGAAGTCAGCATGCAGCATGTTTCCCTTGGTGAATAATTGTAATCACAGCCTGCTCTATGAAACCGATCATGCCCATGCTGCCAAGTCACTGTTGCACCTGACTGGATGTGGGCATTGGGAGTGCGTAGGCTTTGAGAACGCAAACTATATGCCTGACACTAAAACATCTCCTGTCTCACAACAAGCACCAATAGGGCAGTGGTAGTGAGGTGGGGACCACTGGGCCCTATACATTTTAAAGCCCCATCTATGTTGCATCCACTTTGCTTCATCCCACACCTTGAATTCAACTGCCCAGTGCACCTCGCTGCTGCTATTTGAGATAGGGAGACTTACCGAATCAGAGACCTGCAGATACTGCTTATCCTGACCACAAACATGCCACCAAATGAGCTTTGAGATGTGCAATGAGTGAAGAACTGATGGGGTGAACCACTAACAAAGAGCGTGTTGCCTATGGTTTCTCTTCCTTCTCCCTTTCTTTCTTTGCCGCAGACTGGAGTCTGAGGGTCTGTGAGCCTCCGCTGTTGTGCCCCAACATTCCCCTGCTGTGTTGCTGATGTGTGATCCTTAGTCTTGGTGTTTTGCCATGTCATTTGCCCTGCTGTGGTGGCAAAACAAATTCACTGGGCTCTCGATTGTGCTGTCATCCCTTCCCACACTCTGAACTAACCGCTTCAGATGCAACTGTGCAATCACCCTTCAACTCTGAGCCCTGTGCCCCTAAGTCCGTGAAGACTCTCCTAAAAGTGACCTTGGCCATTTCTCCTGAGCTCTTTTGTCGCCGCAATCCTTTAGTTACTTTGCAGTTCATAAGTTACTGTCCTTCTAGCATAGCAGTGATCTATCAACTGGCATCAAAGCGCTGCATGCAGACTGACTGCAAGGCATAGGTTTAGAACCTTGTGTGTTTTTCACAGCCTTATCCTAAGGTCGCTAAAAATGCTTTGTTTGGGTAGAAATACATTCTTATTATTGAATCTAACCCCAACTACGGTGTTAATTTTAAATCCTGAGTTTATGCTTCTCCAGAACAAGAACCCGTAGTATATACAGCCTACCAGTGTGAATCACATGTGACTCCTTCACTTTGTAGTCCTCATTCTTATGTAACATTTTCTATACACTGCTGTACATACTTTTATGATTCATTGTTTTTATATAATGCATGTGATATAAAGTGCTCTAACACCCTGCATTGGTATGAGCAGCACTATAAAAGGTATGAAATGCATGTGAAAAAGGGGCTACAGAGAAATGAGGGGTGCCCTTGGAAGTGGTAGTGTGGAAATCTGTGGAGAAGGAGGTTATTGGGGGGCGCCAACAAAAATTGTCACTCAAGGCATCACCAGGGCTAACGCTGGCCTTGTGGCAGATCACTGAACTATGTGATTCCTGTACCCTCTTCAAGACTTTAGGGAACTGAACTATCATCTATTTGCTCTTTTATAAACCATACCGTGCACTGGCTAGAAGTGTGCTGATAAGTCTGTATCTTTGTGAACGTGTACACATTATCCCCGAGGGATGAGCTTTGATGCACTGTATCTACAGAATCTGCTATGCATTATTTTTTAACCAAATCATGTATTTTTTATTAATTGTACTAAATAATTGTGAGGAACTAGACCCTCTACGCTTCTCACCAAGAGTAAGCCTCAACTCAAAGTCAAAGCCTTAAAAGTAGCTGTGCAGCAGTTCAGTGATCTTGCTGTATTATCTGGATTCAGTGGATCCGTGGAGAACTGCAGTATTTGCCTGAAGAGTTGCTTAGTTTCCTTTGAGGTCCACTGCCTCCAGTGAACTTACCTCACAGGGGAAAAAGAAAACCAAACGCTCAAACATTTTATGGAAACATACAATGTAATTGTAAAAGGTGATGCTTACTAGAAAAGTTTGACGCTTTAAACCTTTGGTTGACTTTTGAACAATTTTAATCAATAAATGTCAGATCTAGCTCATTCTTCACATAATGAATATCATTTTACAATTGTTTTTCTGTTTGTATATTAACAGGAAAAATACATAGAAGTTGCTTCAGAACTTATTATTTATACATACTTTTTTTCTGCCTCAGAAGACGTGCTTCCGGAGGTAAGCAATGATAGAGAAATAGTTTGAATTTACTTGGCTTACATATAGCATACTATTGGTGTCTAATGATGTGCTCATAATTTATGTACATATTTGATGGGAACTACCCACGGACATTTTCAAGAAGGAAACCACCTAAGGTTTTTGTGAGATTGATTTATTTGCTGATCCTTCAGATTTTCAGGATTCTCTTTACGAAAGATTCGTTTGTGTATATATATATGTTGGATTTGAAAGTAGTCAAAGCTTTTTTTTTTAGCTATTGTTGAACAGGTCTGAATAAAAGGAACTTCATTATAAGTTGGTGATCACAAAAATGTGCAACAATGTGGTTCTGTGCCTAAGTAAAGCAATATAACTCTTTAAACCTATTCAGATACATGGATCATAGTCTTGTTGCTCTTCATGGGTTTAAATGTTTTTATTAGTATGGACACGGAAATGGAACATATTGTCAAAACAGACTGTTCAGTTCTAAATCGAAATAGCATGAGTACGATATGGGATTTATATAGCGCAGCTACTATTCAGAATGTTCCATTGCTCATCATTTAACAGTATTCGAGGTCTGTAGAAAAACTTTCAGAGAACAGAAAAAAACTACATAGCACACAATCAATTAATCTTTGTTTTAATTGTATGTCACCAAATATTGTTAATTCATAGTACAACATTCAAAAACTCTCCTGCTTTAGTTAATGATAAAATTAGAACAGTTTATTTGAAAACAGAAGTCGGCTTCCACATAACACAGAAAACGATGCAGATACATAACAGGCACTGGCAAACCCAATACGTCTCACTTATGTGACAGGTGCTGGCTTTGCTAAATTATTTTAGCTATGTTGTACAGCAGCATGGCTAAACATTAGTGCCATGGCGTAGAGGAGAATGGCAGAGTGGTGTGGTGTAGAGTGCTGTAGTGGGGGCATTGTGTGGATCAACGTGGGGTGGAGTAGGGTGGTGTAGAGTGACATCTAGTGGCATTGTGTGGAGTGGTGTATAGTGGAGTGTTGTAGCAATGTGTGGAGATTGGTGGAGTGGGGTAAGGATGAGTGGCATAGTCGTACAGTTGTGGGTGTAAGTAAATAAAGCATCAATGGAGGCGGCAGATAGGGTAAAAGCAACATTAATAAGAAGCTGTATGTCTATCAAAAGTAGGAAAGCAAATTGCACATCTGGGAATAATACTGAAACGTTTATAGAATAAAATAAGTGTTTAGCAAAAAGACAAGGAAGAACAAAGATGAGGAAGAACACATGTACTTGATCCATGATTAGGGAGGAGCTAAGCCAAAGTTAAATAAGCCTATAGGAGGCAGGCAGTCAAAAGAATGGAAGAGAGTGACAATGGAAATCGCTAATGGGATGATGTGGGTGGGTTGCAAGCCCACAGAACTGTAAACAGTATGTTTCACAGCAAATGCGCTGAGTAGACAAAACCAAAAAAAAAAACTCATATGCAGGTTAGTGTGTGTATCCCCATCAAAGTACTGTGCAAAATTTCAGCCATTCATATCACAATTTTGCATTTGAAATGCAGTCCAAAGTAATGATGTATATTCTGGCGTGGATTTATGTGTAACTTGCGTTTTGGGACTGCAGTTCTTCCTTGCTGGAGAGAGAGCCTATCAGTTTAGTTTGTACTTATTCACTTCTGCTGCAAGAGCCTGATTAGCATATGGATTGTCTTTTACATTAGAACGGAACTCAAATGCTGCTCAACCTCACAACAGTAAAAAAATATTTAATTTGAACCTAAATTATTATTTCAACCTAATATCTAGTTTAATAGATCGCCTCTGTCAGGATCAGGTTCAGAACACTAGACTGGCATAACTGTCTGCACTAATTTAGTGCACACACAGCAAGCATGGACAGTACGGGAAGTAATAGACTTGTAACCAAAAATGTTACCTTAAAAACAGAGCAATTCCATTGGCATGTTTTATAATATAGAATGTGAAGGGTTATGAGATGTGCCTGTAAGCCCAAACCAATGCAACATAACATCTAAATGTAATAGGTATCAAAAAGTGGATTTAATTTTGAGAACAAGCATTGGCAATGCCAAAAGGTCTTACATTAGCGAGAGTTAGAGCTATTGGTGTTGTGAATGACAATGTATTTTACCCATGTGTTTTGGTTTGGAGTGGAGTGGAATATTGTTAGTTGGTTTGGAATTGTTAGTTGTGGAATTGTGTAGTGTGGAGTGGATTTATATGGCATGGTGGATAGATAAAGGTGAGAGATGCACAGAATAGATAGACAGGAAGACAGAAGTATAGGTAGTTTGTGCACCAAGTGCTGAATGAACTTCCGACAGAGGAGCAGAAAGAGTGTGTGAGAAAGAAGGGGAGAGCAGACGACAGATACATAAAGAGGGAGCGCATGGGTATGCAAAAGACACCCCAAGAAGAGGAGCAGAGTGTGGGATTGAGATATGGAAACCTTGAAAGGGTCAGGAAAGAAACTGTGCTAGAAGACTGTCAACCACATGAGAAAGGCAGGAAGAGTGCGTGTGAGTGTTGGAGCTATTGACATTGTAAATGGGAATGTCTTTTACCCACGTGTTATGGAGTTGATGTATGTGGTGTGAAGTGGAATTATGTGGTTTGGATTGGAATTGTTAGTTGTGGAACTGTGTGGCATGGACTTTTGCATTTCTTCCGATTATGTGATGGGGGCCTGAGAGGCTTCAAAGGGAAAGAAAGTAATTTTCTTCCCTTTGAAGTCTCTCAGAGCATTTCAGCAGACAGATCGTGAAGCGATCTGGCTGCTGAAATGCCCACTAGACACCAGGGATTATTTCCAAAAAGGAAATTGGCATAAGGGGAGCGACCCCTTGGGCAAGGGTTGCTCCCCAGGGGGGCAATTATTTTCAAGCTTTTTTCTGCCCCCCAACCCTCTCCCCGGGTGCAGATCGGCCAATTGTTATTTAGGCCGATCTGCCCCCAGGGGGATCAGAAACCTCTAGGCGCCAAGGATAATTTTTTTTTCTTTTGTTTTTTTAGAGGAGGGGAGTGACCCCTTAGGCAAGGGGCGCTCCCCTAGGGGACAAATTATATTTAGGCTATTTTTATTAGGCCAATCTGCCCCCTGGGGGGGCAGAAACCACTAGACACCAGGGAGTTATTTATTTTTATTTTGTTTGGGTGAATTTCACGCAAGGGGAGCAACCCCTTAGGTAAGGGTACGGGGGATTTATTTTAGGCCATTTCTGCCCCCTTGTGGGCAGATTGGCCTATTTTAATTGGGCCGATCTGCCCCCAAGTAGGGCAGAAACTATTAGGCACCAGGATTTTTTTTTTTTTTTTTACAGATGGGGAGCAACCCCTTAGACATCTGTCGCTCCCCTGGGGGCAAATTGGATTTAGGCCACTTCTGCCCCACTTGGGGGTAGATAGGCCTATTTTTATTAGGCTGATCTGCCACCGGGGTGCAGAAACCACTTAGTCACCAGGGATTGGTGTGTGTGTGTTTTGTTTGGGGGGGGGCAGCCCCTTGGGCAAGGGTCGCTCTCCATGGGGGCACTTTACTGTTGGCCATATCTGCCCCAGGGGGGCAAAATATTTTTAGGCCTTTTCTGCCCCCCTTCCCCCGGGGGCAAAAACCCCGAGAAACCAGGATATATTTTTGTATGTTTACTTTTGTTTTTTTATATATGAGGAGTAACCTCTTAGGCAAGGGTCGCTCCCCTGGGGGGCAATTTGTATTTAAACCATTTCTGTCCCCTTTGGGGGCACATCAGCCTATTTTTGTTAGGCCTATCTGCCCCCAAGGGGCAGAAACCACTAGACACCAGGGATCTTTATTTTTCTGCGTCCATTTCGCACAAGGGGAGCAACCCCTTAGGCAAGGGTCGTTCCCCTGGGGGGCAACTTTATTTCAGCCATTTCTTCCCCCCTTGGGGACAGATCGGCCTATTCATATTAGGCAGATATGCCCCCAAGGGGGGCAATAACCACTAGGCACCGGGATTTTTTTTTTGCGCCAATTTCACACAAGGGGAGCGCAACCTTAGGCAAGGGTAGCCCCCCTTGGGGGTGAAGGTGGAATTTATTTTAGGCCATTTCTGCTCCCCTTAGGGGCAGTGAGGCCTATTTCTATTAGGCTGATCTGCCACCGGGGTGCAGAAACTACTTAGGCACCAGGGATTGGTGTGTGTGTGTGTGTGTGCATGTTTTGTTTGGGGGGGAAGCCCTTTGGGCAAGGGTCGCTCTCCATGGGGACACATTACTGTTGGCCATATCTGCCCTCCTTGGGGGCAGATTGGCCTGTTTTTGAAAGGCCAAACCCACCAGAGAAGATTATTTTTTTCAATATTAGAGGGTGGGGGTATGGCCATCCCTTGATGCCAGGGAATTTAAAAAAAAAAAAAAAAAATGAGGTGGTGGCTACCAACCAGTATTGGCCTGGTTATGCACCCAACCCAACTTAAGGGGGGTAACGGTCTTTCAGCTCTCCCCCGCACACTTAAAACATCTTATCCCATAGTAAGCAAGAGGTCATTTGATTATTGTACGTTTTGGTTCTACGTTTGGGCCATGAGAGCTTGGCTAACTCACAAAATCGTCTAACTTGGAATGGTGAGGGCTGCACTTTATGAACTTTGGGACACTGCCATGTAGAAAAATCCACAAGGCCTAGACACATCTGAAAGCTAAACATCTGGGTGATTCCAGGGTGGTGTGCTTCACATGCACCCGCACCATTTTCTTACGCACAATGCCCTCCAAACCTCCAACTTTGCAGGAAATCACACATTTTTCCCACATGTTTGTGATGGAACCTTCCGGAATCTGCAGGAATCCACAAAATTCCTGCCACCCAGCATTGTCTCATCTACACCGATAAAGATTCTGCTGCACTTGTCATCCTAAAAATGTTTTTTTTCAAACTGCCCTTTTGGACCCGCATTGGTTCCCCCTTAACTTTGACATGTTTTTGTCTCTTCCCTGTCACAAGCACTTGGCCTACCTACACAAGTGAGGTATCATTTTTACCAGGAGTCCGAGGGGAACGTTGGGTGGTAGGAAATTTGTCCCAGTGTGGTGATCCCACACAGATATGTGGGAAAATGTTTTTATTTTTTCCCAAATTACATTTTAGGTTTGCTGAGGATTCTGGGCAGATTACATTGGGGGATCCACGCAAGTCACGCCTCCATGGGCTCCCTTGGGTGTCTAGTTTTCAGAAATGTCTGGGTTTGGTAGGTTTCCCTAGATGGCTGCTGAGCGCAGGACCAAAAACGCAGGATGGAAGGAAATGTGTGGCTCCTCTCAGATTCCAGAACTTTCTGTCACTGAAATGTGATGAAAACGTGTTTTTTTGCCCAAATTTTGAGGTTTGTAAAGGATTCTGGGTAACAGAACCCGATGAGAGCCCCACAAGTCACCCTCATCTCGGATTCCCCTAGGTGTATAGTTTTCACAAATGTGCAGGATTGGAAGGTTTCCCTATGTGCTGGCTGAGCTAGAGGCCAAAATCCACAGCTGGACACTTTGCAAAAAACAGGTCTGTTTTCTTTGGAAAAATGTGATGTGTCCATGTTGCTTTTCCTCTCGCAAGCAGTAGGCCTACCCACGCAAGTGAGGTACCATTTGTATTGGGAGACTTGGGGGAACACAGAATAGCAAAAGAAGTGTTACTGCCCCTTGTCTTTCTCTACATTTTTTCCTTGGAAATGTAAGACAGTGTGTGAAAAAGACGTCTATTTGAGAAATGCCCTGTAATTCACATGCTAGTATGGGCACCCCGGAATTCAGAGATGTGCAAATAACCACTACTTCTCCACACCTTGTCTTGTGCCCATTTTGGAAATACAAAGGTTTTCTTGATACCGATTTCTCACCTTTTATATTTCACCAAATTAATTGCTGTATGCCCGGTATACAATGAAAACCCGTTGCAAGGTGCAGCTCCTTTATTGGCTCTGGGTACCTAGAGTTCTTAATGAACCTACAAGCCCTCTTTATTCCCGCAACCAGAAGAGTCTAGCACACGTAACAGTATATTGCTTTTGAAAATCTGACATTGCAGGAAAAAGTTAGATTAAAACTTGGTGAAAAATTGCTGTTTTTTTCACCTCAATTTCAATATTTCTTTATTTCAGCTGTTATTTTCTGTAGGAAACCCTTGTAGGATCTACACAAATGACCCCTTGCTGAATTCAGAATTTTGTCTACGTCCCAGAAATGTTAGGCTTTCTGGGATCTATCATTGGTTTCACACCAATTTCTGTTACTACCTGGAAAGAAGCTCAAAGCACACAAAATAGTAAAAATAGGGTATGTCCTAGTAAAATGCCAAAATTGTATTGAAAAATTGGGTTTTCTGATTCAAGTCTGCCTGTGTCTGAAAGCTGGGAAGATGGTGATTGTAGCACTGCAAATTCTTTGTTGATGCCATTTTCAGGGTAAAAAAAACAAGCCGCCTTCTGCAGCCCTTTTTTCCCATTTTTTCACTGCATTTTGGCTAATTTCTTGGTCTCCTTCAGGGGAACCCAAAAAGTCTGGGTACCTCTAGGATGTTGGAAAAAAAGGACGCAAATTTGGCATGGGTAGCTTATGTGGACACAAAGTTATGAGGGCCTAAGCGCGAACTGCCCGAAATAGCCACAGAGGTGATTGTGCTGCGCTGGTGCTGCACTTGTGCTAAGGTGATGCTACGCTTGGGCTGAGTGATGCATAGATAGTGCTGTGCTGGTGTTATGTTGATGGAGCTCATGTGCGGTTGAGTGATGCTCAGGTGTTGCTGCAGTGGTGCTGAAATGGTGCTGAGTGAAACTGCCTGTTGCTGAAGTGGTTCTGCGCTGATGCTAAGATTGTGCTATGGTGGTGCTGAGTGATGTTTTGGTGGTGCTATGCTGTTGCTCAGGTGTTAGTTATAGCATTGAAAGCGCACATCATTATCCCTGTATATTAAAAGAAAAGTAAACATACTTAGAATTTGGCAGTGACCTGGCCAAAGAGGGTATGACATACCTAAAACTTGGTCATAAATTCATAACTGTTCAGGACGGGGGCCTCCAAAATATGCTTGTTCCAGGTCCCCCATAATCCTCAAGATGTCCCTGTGGCTTAGTAGGTTGCACGTTAAATGGGCGTCCCATCGCAAGTGGATCTGTCAGGACATGCGGGTTGAAGCTTTGCGTTATTTTCTGATGGAAGATGTTTTGTGTAGATAGTAAGACAAAATCCACGGACATGCTTGGAGTAATCCTTTAATTGGAGCCCGGAGCACCATGGTAGCAGGTTAAAAGATCAACTGTCGTGGTCATCTGCAGAAAAGAAAACATTGTATGGACTGCACTCACAACATAAAACAACAAGCATTTGCAATGCAATGGTTCTCGCATTTGCTTGCGTTAGAGCTATTAGTGTTGTAAATTCCTAACTGGACTTTTCTTGCCATATAAATTGAAAATAAAAAGTAAAACAGTAGACATAAGCAAGCCAATTCAAAGCGCCAAAGCCGCCATGAGCATTAGCGGGAAGGAGAGAGACAAAAGGAAAAAAGTTAGCTCACAGTCAAACGTATCGGCAAACATGCAATTATCCATGTAACAGGGTCGATGGCCAAGGCGGTAACAAAACTTCTCCAAGGAGGAACAAACGTAAGGCATTTACCAATGATGATAAAGGATTTTTTAAGGCAATCCCATGAACGAGTTATAGTGATGTGTGTGCGGTGGGCATGGTTAGAAGCCCACAGATAGTAACAACAGGCCAGAGCGCTTTGGCGTTTGACCTAAAAAACGAGCAGAGAAGGTGCAGACAGAGAGGGCAGCAGGTGACAATGCAGCAAGAGGGTAGTAGACTTGCGGGCAAGCTGGACAGGAGACCTGTAGAGTGAGATGGCACAAGGACCTGAAAGCAAATGTTTACTCATAGACCATTAGAAAAAAAATGTAATACCGGATATTCTATACTGTGCAGGTAAGCAGTTTCCTTCTTATTAAAGCAAAACTGCATCTTATTTATAAAAATCAATTGAAACCTTTAACAGTAAAGTTTAGAAAATATCTCTGGAAATACAGCATTTCAATCATGCCCTTTAAAACCATCAGTGCACAAAGCCCCTTTAACGAAGAATATCAAAGCTTAGATTTGGAGGGGCTCGTCATTTCTCATCACTAGGCGCAGATATCATTTGGGCAGTAACTTAACAGGAACAGAGCGATGAAAACAGAGGCACTTATAGCTAGTGCAATATTTTAAAAACAAATTACGCTACCTGTTCTCAGTCTACAGTACCATGCATGCCTCATCAATGCAACTGACCAAAGAACACCAATTAAATATCAGTTCCTTTAACTAGGCATATTTAAATTATTCAGTATTTACCCATGTTCTAGTGAGTGATCAAGGTAACATGCAGCACTTTATAAATTCCAAGCAACCACAGCCCCTACCCTTTTTTTATGAAGTGTAAAATACTACATGCTTATCCAGTCTTACTAACCACTGGACTAAAGCACCGGATTAGCTCTGGCCTTTAAATCAGAGTAGAAAGCTCACCGCTAAATGGTGGTTTTGAAGAACTTCTGCAGCCTTACCACTTGGTGGGAAACTCAACCCACCTCTCATATAACACGATTTATTTAATGTTCACCTCCACATGGACCATCTCCAAAGAAGCGCAAGAGCAAACCATATCGGCTACGGATTAAAGATCCTTTTAAAGAAGGATGTGAACCTTTGACCCAGGTATAGGTTGCACATAATGCACAATTGCTATTAACTTCACTTTGAGAGCAGCTCTTAAAAACGTGAGTCACATTGAAGCGTTGGGGCTATTCTGATTCTACATGGCAACACTAGAGTTTGGAAGGGGCTGGTAAGAGATTTAACAACTCTTAAGCAGAATAAAGTTAACCGCTTTTTAAGAAGCACACAGTAACAAATAACTTTATTGTGCCTACGGTGGAAGCAGCATACATGATTTGTGCGGCTTTACTTTAAAAGTAGCGTACCCATATGGTTAGAATAAGTTTAAAAGAAGTGAGAAACAAAGTAGTAAAAGGGATTTTGAGGGATTAAAGCAGGGACAAGATTAACTGAGAAACGAAAGTGAATCTAATCCTGAAAGACTTCAGAGTGGTTTGTTCTCCTCTAATGGGCTTGCTCTCACCTGTGCTGCTGCTGCTAGTACATGACGGGTACTCGCCACTAACTTGAACGAGTACTCTATGAAACACATTGCAACTGACCTGGATGTTCACTGGTTACCCATAACGTCTTCCCCAATTATTCATGGCATTGCTTCAAGTGTGTGAAAAAATAGCTTTAGCATCCAAAATAAAGGAGCAGAGGAAGTGAGCTATGCAGACATGAGAAATTGGCGCAATCGACCAGAAGCACTATAAGCTACACAAGTAAATCCCTACTGGCTGGTGCGGTGGCCAACTGCTGCCCTCACCCTCGGGGATCGCCACAGCGAGGTTAAGTACCTCTGCTGGCATGGTGGGGGAGGAGGGTGCAGCAAACATGCCAAGAATCATCTTTGATCAGCTCCAGTCGTATCATTTGGCTGTAAATTAAAGGGTCTGCGTGGAATGTGAGCAAAGCACTTAAGCCACAGGATTTAGGGGCACAGGCAGACACAAGCGCTTATTAAGAAAATGGGAAAAACAGGGTCGGGAGGAGGGGCTTGATACAGGGAGTTTAATTGCCTCTGCAGGCATACAGGGGAGGATGATACAGCAGGGGTATAAGTTGCATTAAAAAAACAAGAAAAAATATGCTAAAGAGGGAGCAGCTGGAGGGGAAAAGAAATAGTACTTCAGTTGTGTTTGGTACAGAGAACAACCTTTGATCAAGTTTAATCAATCATTGCTTGGCCGGTGCTCCACTGCAAGCACCAGAAGTGACGTTTTGGCTGAATTAGCCATTTAGGGTCGCTGGAATGAAAAGTGATGCTGCAGCACACAAATGGCAAGCATGGGAGAGCTTTAAGCTCTTTTCTGTATAGAACATGGTCTCGCAGACGAGATGCATGCACTAGTGCCTGCACTCATGGGCTCAACCCCAATGAATGACACAAGCACGATGTACAGTCATATTAGTAAAGAGTGCCTTGCATGGCAATGGCATTTCACTAGATGCATCATTAGAATTTCAAGCAACTTGATATTCAGGGTTTTGATAAAGTAACACTTGATCCAAAGAGGATTTAAACTAATTTGAAAAGTACAGCAACCGGTTGGATGCTGAGGTCAAAACATGCCAGAGGAAAAAGATGTGCTAGCTGTGGGCTAAAGTTTAGTTATTGACGGTTATGACGAAAATGAGTGTATGTAGAATTGTGTAATTACGTTAGTGGTGTGCCAAACAGAAACCTTGTGGTGAGCTTGTTGACCACGTGAAAGGCACAGTGCCAGACTAAATTCTGACCCGTACAAATGGTGTGCAGCAGGTAGCAAGTTAGATGCCACACAAATCTTTCTTGGAGCACTGATGTTTGGTGGGTGAGATGCATATCAGTGCGGATGAGACGGAGTTCAGTAAGTGAGCCGATACATTGGAGCAAACGTTTTTTTTTCCATTTGTACACAAATGTATGCCTGATTTTTGCTGTCATTTATAAAGCCAACCCTTAAATACAGAGACATGGACAAGACATGAGGACATGTAAGCCCTTGGAGTCCATGTTCTTGCCTGCTTGAAAAAAGATAATTTTTGTAACTCTGTATTGTCCAAACTCTGTCACCGCCTTGTATACATTCCAGGCCTGATATAGTATTAATAACTTGATTTAATGTATTGTTGTTTATTTACCTCACTGAGAGTTCATTTCTCATGAGTTTTCATATCCACTGTTCTCATTCCTGCAGTTTGACTTTGAATACCAAAATAATTATTCCTTGTTTTCTTTCCATTTTGTTCCTATTTTCTGTTCTCTTGGTGTTCGTTTTTAAGTTTAATTAATCAAAAATATTTGTGTATGTTGTTTTAAAACAGTTATTTTTTGGGTTTCAGTATGTAACACTTCAAGAAATTCCTGCTGTGCTAGTATTTAAAGACTCAACTTACTTTGTTTACGATGGTAAGTTCTTCTGTCCTGCATTCCGGTTTGTGTTCATTAATCACCATATTGACAATCATGTATACTGACATAAGTGTAATATACTTGTGCAAATGTTTTAGTCTGTGTTTGGAAAGCCCAGGCCTCGATTCACAAACTAGGACTGGGGATATCTGTCAAAATACCACTAGATGTGCAGATTTATATGCAGTGTCTTTTCCAAACATTAAGTGAACAAGTTCCCTGCAGGAATGCTGGCTAAGTGGTAGAGCAAATATAGTCAACAATTGACAAAGTTGTATTTTTGTAGGTGCTCACCAAAATTTGTGATGAGCTTCCCGCACTGAATGTGTTTCTAAATTTACACCCGAATATCATAGGTGTGAATATAGAGCCCTATTTTTCAGAGGAAATAGGAAAAGCCATATTTCTGTAGAAACATTTTTCCATGCATAGATGAAAACATGCAAATGCATGTTCGTCTGAATACACATGGGTCTTTTGTGACTAGTGAAAACATTCTTCGTGTCTGCAATACATTGATTGAAGTGTACAAACTGGACACTTATGAATTGTTGGCCGCTTACAAATGGTCTGTTGCATACCAACCCTAAATCAGTCAACAGTGTGGTACAATTCATTCTTGATGTGTATGTTAGTCTGGTGAATTGGTTATCATGCGTTATTGGGTGCTCATCAGAGGAGTGATTAACTTATACATGCTTTTTGTTTGATGGTTGTCTACAGTCTTATGAACAAAATTAGAAAAATTAAAGACAGTATAACAAACATTAACATGGGCGCCCAGTTCTTTTCACAGTTTCCAGAATATTCAGGAATACTAAAGTAGCCACCACATCTCTTGCTGACCGAATCAAATTAAGTTCTAAAAAAGCAACAACAAAAAAACTTTAAAAAAAACCTGTGTCTCCAAGCCGTCAAGCTTCCCTCTCCCTCTCTTCTGGCTGAAACCATCAGGCTAAGGGTCTTCAAGATGTATTAGGTGACACTATCCAGTACATCAGAAATCATCACTAACCCTGCGCTTAGAAAAAAAAAGGTATTCATCCCCAGACTATCCCTATTTTATTTGACTATCCTGTAAATTCTAACCTGCCCTTTGCAGTGGGCAAAGTGGGCAACATAAATAAGCCTCCAAAGAAATCATTGTCATTTAGAATGTATCCTTTCTTTAGTAGTTATTGCAACTGGCTTAGCCAAGGCAACAGCTGAGATTCCAGAGGCCCTTACCAGGTAGGATTGTGTCCAGTACTCAGATGAGGGTACATAAGCAACTAGTATCCACCTGACCTTTTTTGTATTGTGTGCAAACAAATGGTTAGTAGATTATGCCTTCTGTAAATTCATTACTTTCTCACCAACCATACAAAGCTCGTAAGGGTGAAGAAAGTGTTCAAGCAAGATAAAACTGTTTGCGCGGTGTGTTTTTAGTTCTTGTCTTGGCTTCCTTCTTTACACTCATGTTAACACAATAAAGAAGGTTATTATTTGTTTTGCAGCACTTGGACCTCTGCAACCATTGTGTCTCATGTTTTCTCGTGCCTCACAGAAGCACTCTGCCAAGTACTATAAATATGTAAATACATACATTCATGCTGGACTTAATACATCTAAGAGAATCTAGGGCCAGATGTATGAATCCTCTTTGCATTAGGAAATCTCTTCTGAGAATCGAGCCATTTGCAACTGCAATGCGTTTTTTATATTATATATGAAATTCAAATTGCGATTCGGTACCATGTTACCAAATCGCAATTTAGGTTTCTGACCAAATATCAATTTAGTATTTGGAATGGATGTGCTTCGGTGTCCCTGACAAATCAGATTGGTATGTGTTAATGTTTTGCGCCCAAAATCCGGTTGCAAAACATAAATATTTTACCAGCTTCTGAAAGGTAGTGGTAAGGCATTCGCAGACGGGGAAGGTGTACCTGAAAGACCTCTTACCCATTTGTGAATGCTGAAAAATATATTTTTTAAGAATAGGCTACAAGACCCCGGACCTTAGTAAGATCAAAATATTTTTTTTAACACATCCCGTTCTTCAGCCAAAAGGGCATCACCCTACCCTGGAAGTAGCGAAAGTTGATCTCTCTTTAGCTCCTTCAGTCAAGGCAATCGGCCACTATCCTGATGTCATATCAGAAGTACTCAACAACTTGGCAGCTCCCAGCCTGTCAATGATATCATCAGCTTGGGGGATGGGGTAAGAGGTCAGTCTTTTTTTTTATTTAGTTTTTATTTTATAGTCATGCATAAACCAAAGAGAGGCGTCTGTCATGCTCAACGTACACCATCACTTACAGATACAAGATGAAAGTGCACAGTGATCACCAAAATAATGTACATTACAAAACTTTAGACACAGTCATTATGTTAGTGTGTTTCGGTACCAAAAAAAAGGCTGTTATCACACCCCCTCCAGTCGTGACTCTATCTAGCATTTGGCCCAATTGTTGTGTCAGGGCCATCCTCAGCAGACCCTAATCCATAGTATGCCCTCCATTACTCCCAGATCTTGTAAAAATTGTGGGGGCAGCCTCTTCTGCAGTATGTAACCTTCCCAGCTGCCATAAAGAGAGCCAGCTCTTTTCTCCACTCATGTATGGGGGGTATCTCTGGCACGCCCCAGTATTTGGCCACATCTCTTTTGGCCACCACTGGCTCATGGCACTAAAGAGGAGCTTAAAGCGTGGGACATCAGTGTCATTTGGGATTCCTAACAGAGCATAGCTCAGGTCAAGTGGGAGCTAGACATCTAGTATAGCAGAAAGGTCTTGTATGTTTGCATTCCAGTAGGTTTTTATGCCGGGGCAGTCCCATACTGTGTGCATAAAGGATCTTATTGCTTCAACACATTGCAAACAGTGTGGTGTGGATGCCATTCCCATGGTGTGCTGTCTGTGGTGGTCATAGTAGAACCTGTGGACAATTTTGAATTGTATCCAGTGTAAGCCTGACTTGATAGCAACCTCCTGTGGGTGTATCAGCTCAGCCTCCCAGTCTGTATCCAGGAGGTCACCCACATTCTGCCTCCATAGTGCTCGAAACTGGCCTAGGGTGTCCTGCATGTTATTGTTGATCATTCTGTGTGTTTGGGAAACGGCTCCTCTAACCAGTAAGTCCATTAACTTGCACCCCTGTCGCAGTTGTGCATATTTAAAAAATTGGGTCGAGTGTAAATCATATTCCCGCTGTGCCAAGGAGAAGGATATGAAGTCCCCCTGTTCGAGGATATCTCCCAAAGTAGAAATGCCTATGGTGACCCACCACTCTAACCTCCGCAGTTTTGCTAGCTCTCTCACCCATGTCCCTCTCCGAAGTGGTGTTTCCCTGTAGATCTTGTGTACCGATCCTAGAGTCTTTGTAGGCTTATCCCAGGCTGTCAGCGCAGACTGTGTTGCTGGCAGGAGTCTCTGGGACCCCTTACCTCCATATAGGTAGTTTAGGTGCAATTTCTGTTCTAGCAACACCCTTTCGAGCATAAATGTCGGGTTATCCCCAGGTGCCCTCATTCAGGTGTTGCTGTTTATCAGATGGGCAGCACAATAATATCCTTAGATATCTGGGAGCGCCAACCCACCATTATGTTGGCTGCATTGTGGTGTTCTTGGCGAAATCCTAGGGTGTCTCCCATCCCACAGCAGTCTTCAGTTCCTTATTAATCTTGGTGAACACTGTCTGAGGAACTGGATAATGTGTTCTGAAGCACATAAAGTAATTTGCAGAGTGTGATGATCTTGAAGAGGACTGCCCGCCTCATTGGGGGAAGAGGGAGTCCCCTCCATCTTCCTACATTGGCCTGAAAGTTCAACAGAACCCTGCCAAGGTTACGGTGCACAAAACTCCTTCTGTAATGTCACAAAGATCCCCAGGTATTTAGCCATCCTCAGCTACCCGCAGTCCTTGTGGTAGTAGAGATAGATCTTGCAACCCTTGCGGAGCATAGAGCACAGATTTATCCCAATTAATCCCATATCCTGAGTGGGCTCCATATTCCCCTAGTATCTGAAGAAGTACTGAGATAGTGGTCTCCAGGTTTGTGATATAAAGAAACATATTGTCCGCATATAACAATATCTTCCTCTATCTCACTTTTTGTTGAGATACAGAGCCACTCTACAATACAGTTGTAGCCTCACCCTACATGCTAGAGATTCTACAGTGGCAAACAGGGTTGAGGGCAGGGCAGCCTGGTCTGGTTCTTTTCCCTGTCGGAAATTCAGTGGACAGTTTTTCATTTACCCTAACCACTACAGTCTGATTTCTATAGGGCACCGCAGCCCACTTTCCGACTTGCGAACCAGTGCCATATTTTAGCAGCATCTACTCAAGAAAAGGCTAGTGGACAGTCTCACGGCTTTTCAGCGTCTAGGGAGAGGAAGGCCTGTGACATTCGGTGGGCATACACTGTCGTCAGCCAGTTATGAGTGCGTCTCCGATTCAGGTGCGTTGACCTGCCGGGCATGAATCCTGACTGCTTGCGATGTATCACAGGTGTTATAACTTGTTGTAGTCAAATGGCCAGGATGGTAGCCAGCAGTCTAGTCTCAATGTTAAGTAGTGAGATCAGGCTATATTAATCACTCAGATCTGGGTTTCCCTTCCTTGGGGAGTACTATAATGGTTGTTTTTCAAAGGTTTGGGGGGAGTTCTCCCTGCCTCGCCCACCTCTCTGAACACACTCAGTAGATGGGGCCCCACTAGGTTCACATATGCTTGAAAAACTCAGCAGGCATGCCATTTGGCCCAGGGGTTTTCCCTGGTCTCAGTTTGACTATGGTGGCAGTGCAGTGTGGCAGTCCTCTGCTTTTTGGCCCTTTCTGTGCGAAGTCCCTATATTCTGTCTGCTGTGTTGCGATCTGTCTATACACCAGAGGTTCTGACACCAATCCTTGAGATCCTTGAAGCTGCAGAATTTGACTCTCTAGCTCTTTGAGCTCCACCACTTCCTTATCGTTTTTTGCGCTTTCACGTTCTGGGCACTGTCACAGAGCACAGTCTGAAATGCTTCCCACAGCACCACCTTAGATGCCACTAATCCCTAATTTTTGGGAAAATATAGCTCCGTGTCCAGACCAAGACCCCGTGCCACCTCCTGGTCTTTCAGATCCCATGCATTTAACTTCCACCCCGTAGTATGAGTGTTTTCTCTCAGGGGGACGTAAGCTAAGACATAGCTCAGTTAGTCCAAGCTTCTCATCAAACTGTGCCAGTGGTGTTGCCTGAGGGGGTGACGTGTGGGTTACGGGACGGTCAAGTCCTGTGGCCATGACATCATAATAGTCCCCCACCACCAAAACCACATGCAGTGTAGAGGTAGACTCCAGAAGAATATCTGTTACTGCAGTTGGGGGTCGTAAACACTCAGTATGGTCATATCTGCCTGTCCCCGGTTGCCCTGCACATCCACGTATCTGCCATTGAGATCTATCCAAGTTCTACTGACCTGAAAAGGGGGGTCTTTTCCTGACCAGTATGGCCACCCCCCCAGGCCCCACTCGTTATTCCTGCATGCACCAGTGTGGTGTAGGCAGCTCTCCCCAGGAAACAACAGTGGGTCCCCTTGAGATGGGTTTATTGGAGGAGAACCACGTTGGGTTGTAACCATTTAATGTATTGTGCCTCCAGGCCCCTCTTAATTTTGTTGCCAATACCATTTCCATTACAGGTTAGTATTTTAAGAAGTAGATTTGCTAAGAAAGTCTATGTGCCTACCAAACCAAGATCTTGACTGTGTGCCTCTGAGAACAACAAAACAAGCACCAATAAAATTCAACAGCCCCTTCCCTCTCATAACTGCCTCCCCATCCCCAGTGTCTCCCCATATCACTGAACCACATTACCTGATCCAAACCGTGCATGAAGAGAGTATGAGAGGTCTGTATTCAGTAACCCCAAATTATAAAAATAACGAAAGAGAAAACAGCAAAGAGGACAAAGAGAAAACACACTCTCAGTGGTCTCTGAGAGTCATGGTGGGAGGAAGAAGAAGATCTAGTTACTCTCTGCCCATCCGTCGTTGCTCACCATTGCCCTTCAGCTGCCAGATCCATCCTGTTCCAGATTCACAGTATTCTCAGCAGGGGTACTGCCTGTATGTTTGTGTTCTGGGTTGGCTAGTTCTAACGCAAGGGGGTGGGTACTGTCTGAGTCCTATGATACATGCACCTCTGACATGTCTGAGGCTACATCATCATGTGTTTAGTTATGCTTAGTCTTTTTGGGCACTGGGATCAGCTCGCTTTCTATGTCCATGGAGTTTCTAGGCTTCCGTTCTTACCTCCGGGCTTTCTGTGGGGCACCCCTGTGCTGCTGCACACTGGAATGAATCGGACCTTCCTCCCACTCTCATAGGTCTTGATCCCTCCATGGGGGAAGCTCTCAGGCCAGAGCGTCCCTCTCCACCTGTCCTCCGAAGCGGGTGCTCTTCCAACCAGGTCCAGGCCTCCTTGGGTGAGAAGAAAATCAATGTCTTGCCCTCATATAGGTTGTTGAGCTCCGCCCGGAACAACAGCATGTACTGTAGTTGGCGGTCCCGCAGTTTTGTTTTAACAGAGTCAAAGGTACGTCTCTGCGCCTCATGTAGTCCAGGAGCACCATTAATTTTGAGTTTTCATGACAGATTTCAGTCATGCAGCAAACTTCCCTCAATATCATAGCACTTTCCAGAAAAATCAGAAATTTTGCAATCATCAGTTGTGGAGGTGCTCCAGGGGTTGGCTTTGCGCTCAGTCAGATGTGCTCGTTTTATGATAAAACAGGACGAAAATTGATCCATCGGGAGAGAGACCTTCAGCCATTTGTTCAGGAAGGTGCCCAGGTTAGACCCCTCAACGCCCTCCAGAAGCCCACAAAGTGCAAATTATTTCTTCTTGTGTGCTTTTCTGCACCCTCTACTCTCCAGACAGTCTCTTTTGTCATAGCCTTGAGCTCTGTCACTTCTTTTCAAAGACTCTGGACAGTGTCCTCCACCTCAGGGGGTCTGTCTCCGCAGTCTGAAACCTCTCAGACACATTTCATAAGTCTTGCTACAGGGTGGAGACCTCTGAGCGCACCTCTCCAATCCTTTTCTCTAGAGCCTTCCGGAAGGACTGGATTGCTATCAGGAGTGCTACATTCTCCGGTATGGCTGGTGTGTTCACCGTTGCCCCCGCCTGCGTGGTCAGTGTTCTCGTGTAGCGGTCCATTTTTCCCTGTCTGGGGGCTTGGGATCCTTGACCATATTGTAGGCTTTAGTTTGACTGGGTAGGGAAGGGGAGTCGCAGCAAGGCAGATTCTTCCAGGTACAGTCCAAGGTCTGCAGGACAGTCCTTTACCCCTTCGTTATTTCCAGGGCCTTCTTGAATCCCACTTGCGACTATATCTCTCTTGCCATGTCTTGTTATTCCCTCATCTGGCACCTTGTGAGACCAAGTAATCATGCTGTCTTTTGTAATGTCTGTGACTCCTCGAGGAGGCCATACTCTAAAAGACAGTGTGACACTGGGGTTTATTAGGATTCTTCCTGAAGAATTCTGTGCTGTCGTCACCCAAGCCCCCTCTCGCCATATGAGACTTTCTGAAGGCCGGCTGGGAGGATCCGAGGGACCATCACTCCTTCTGCCTGACAGTTTTGATGGAATCATGTGTGGTAGGTACTCACAGGCGCCACACCGTCGTGTCTGTAGGTGAAAGGGGCTCCCCGTCAGGACCCTCACTCCACTACCCTCTGTAGGCCGCGTACAGCCCATGCCCTTCCACATACTCTACCAGAGCAAATGTGGGAAAGGAGACAAATGGCCCTCCATCCATGTCTCCCAGCCGCCCCAGGCACTGCTGGTGTCCTTGGCCTGGACGGTGTGTATCTGGGGAAGACCTGGGCTCTTCCTTGGGCTCCAGGCACCCCTTACCTTGGGCGCTTCTCGCGTTTGCGGGCCGCCTCTAGGGCCCATGGAATTTTGTACTTTGTGGGCCCACTGAGGACGCTTTTCAGTCCTCTCGTCTTGAAGCTGATGTGGGGAGAGGAGGGAGATCATCCACCACACCGCCTGTCTCCTGATTGCATGGCCAGGATCAAATATGTAGGGGAGGGGGGAAAAGGGACTCTTACTACATGTATGTCCCAAGCAGTTACACCACAGGCGCCTGTCGACAGTACCAGTGCATTTTCCGGCCACAGAGCTGCTCTGGCCCCGGCTCCCTCAGCCAACTCCTCACGCTCCGGTCACTCGCCGCACATGGCAGCTCCATCAACGGCAGAGGCGGTGGGCTGGGCCTCCAGACAGCTCTGGGCCACTCTGTCGGCCGTTGCTACAACCACCGTCTCTCCACCTCGGCCCCGACATGGATCACTTTTTGTTGTGCCAGCGGGCCGTCACTATCGTTATAAGGGCTGAGCCCACCGCAATCATCCCTTCAATGAATTTGGGCGTCTTTCAGGAGGGAAAGGTCTGTCCCATCATCCCATCTCAAGTTGTAGACAGGATGGCATATGAAGGGCTATTATCAAGCCAGCGGAGCTAGCAGAAAGTGCTGTTAGTCAGCCATTTTGTTGCCCACGCCCTTGTCACCAGTGAGTGATCAGTCTTGGTGACTGAGTTGAGCCTCCTGTAATCTACACAGAGCCTGAGTTCGGGAGCGGTGCCCAGTGGAGTGACTTTGGGTACCAGCACAGACCAGGGACTATTGGAGTGCTCATTCACCTCCAGTTCCAGCATCCTGGAGACTTAGGGCCAGATGTACAAAACCATTTTTCCATAGACACAGAATGGCCAAAACCCTTTGATACATCTGGCCCTTAATCCTTAATGCTAACTATAACCTGGCCAGATAACCTGTAAATGTTGTTCTTTACAAGCATGCTTTCTCCAGTATCCATAAAACTGATAAACAGATGTGTAAGCCCTTGGATGAGGGAGAACAGAGAGACAAACTGTTCCTACAACTGGCAATAGTCCAACTGCTTCTCTGGCATCAGGGTAGGGTAGAGGTTGACACCCTCCACTGACCCATCCTGCTCCATGGAAGACCGGAGGTTGGAGAGAGGTTCACTCTTCTCTTCGACCCCATCATCTGTCTCCTCAAGCATGGTGATTTCAGACGTGAACATGAAAGGCAATCAAATAGCACATGGGCTGATCATATTCATAGCTTTTGTTTAGCGCTGAGCCTACTTAGCTCTGTTATTCAGTAGGTTAATAAAAAGCCATACACACAAAGTAAAAAAACGATTCTATGTTTTTTTTAATACTATGTATTGTTACATTGTTTTTTCCTCAAACGTCATTACATGCTTGGGACCCACAGAATCCAAACAATGGTAAGTAAATAAACCAGAATTACAAGTTTTTGTTAACATTCCCTGACACCGGTATTATAAATGGTAACAACAATAAAATTAGGAACAAAGAAAATGCCTTCTGCTTATAAAAAAATATACAGATTACACAATGAAATAAGTTGCATGTGAAAATATGCCAGAGATATGTAGTGCTCCTTAACAAGCAATGAGACAGGCTTAAAAAGAAAAAAACAACTGACAGTGAGTGCTTCACCCTAAATAAATGCAATTTCAATGCAAAGCAATCTGTACATAGCCCACTAGCAGGCTTCCCTGTAAGTCAGTCCTCTCTAAGAAACAAAGGGTTGGAGCTACAGATAGTCCCATAATGTAAAATCGGCAGGTTGCCCAGGATAGTTTGTACACACCCAAAAATAACGTTGTGTGCATTCACAGATTTATCCATGGCTCATCCCGAACCTGGATACTGTCAAAGATTTTGCTCATGTCAAGGGCAAAAGTAAACCTGTTCCTTAGGTGGAACAGGTGAGGAAATTCCCCTCAATTGATGACGGTGTAGGGGAAAAGGCATTTAGCTAACCACAATAGCACTAATGCAGATACATTTGCACATGCATAATTATTAAATAGGTTTTATTACTCGTGCAGAGTTGCCTTCACATTTATATAAAAGGGATTTCTGATAACATTTCACGTTGCCCAAGTTCTAAGGTGTAAGGCATTGGCTTCCTGCTTAACCTTTCAATTTATGTTAAGGAACAATACGAGTTGCATTAGAATCCTGTTTCCCTCCAAAATACATACAACTCCATTTACAAGCAGCTGCCCCTTGTGGCCTAGGGCTGCCAATATTCCTCCTTTTTGTATTTAACAGTGTCTTCATTTTTTTTGTTTGCAGCATGTGGAATTTATCACTATTTCTTCTGACCGGGAGAAAGGTACCTCTACATACCACCATGTAAATGTTGCAATTATTTTTTTTCTAAGTATAACATAGTTTTCTCTCTCTAACTCTATTTGTAGTTCAAACTTATTTCCTAGTAATAACTGTAGTCTCTGGGCACAAGTTTGCACAGATGAGAGTTTACATTATCATTGTCCCTTTATTTGTTAAATTCAATTTAGTTCTTTATTCGATCACATACAAATGGATCCTAAAAGAGCACAACCTAAAATACAATGTACAATAACAATGATAAAGAGAAATAATAGAGGGATAATAAATAAGGAAATGAAATGCAGTACATCAATTTTCAGTTTAAAAATGCCAACAGCCCTATAAAAAAGGAAATAGTAAATTCATCAGAGAGTACATCCAATGTATAAATACCAATAAGATTTTTAAAAAACAACGGCAAGCTCAAAATAATTATGCCCGATGGTGAGCGTTATTAAAATAGCATTGATGTCTGCAGCCATACAGCATTTTTTTTTAAAGAACCAACAACTTTACATACCACGAGACACTCTAGAACAAATCAAGGCAAATTTACATCTCTTAATCTTTTTGTTTTGTAACAGTGGGATCAAATACTGTTCAGTCAAGGGGGCATAAAACAGAAAAGAATACAAAGTGCAACAGCGACTGGGGAGAGGTTTCATCACAGGAACATAATAAAATATCAGGAGGTGCAAATTGACACTGAGGTAATCACAGCAACCATCTAATCTAGCCAGTTCAAAATCATGTTGGTAGCACCCGTTCCCAGGAGTTCTGAACAAGCACCAGGTAGGGGGCTAGAGTGTCCACTGTCTGAATGTGCAAGAAATCTTAAGTAGATGGCTTCATTAGCTCCTCCTTCTCTCAACGGTCCTCTCTATAGGCAAGGAATCAATCCTTAAGCCACCCTTTGTTCCTCTTGGTGATATAACTAGGGTTATCAAAAAAAGGAGGAGAGCCTGAGGCCAGGGTGGTCACACTAATGTATGTAATCCAAGGAATCCTACAACAATGGTGACACAAAAGAAAACCAGAAATAATGTGATTAACATCTGCCTCTCCCTTTAACCAGACGGAAGACTATAATAATAGAGGAGCAAGGCTAATTTGGTCCACAACATATTCAAGGCCAAGCTCCTGGTGAACCATGAAATGGGATTTAGACGGGGTAACACCTAGCAACCGTCAACAGACTCCGTTCTCTTCTGCTTGTACCCTTGCGGTATCCCTGTATCTCCAGGCCCCTGAGCGATACACCAGGGAGGGGAGACACTTCCTCCTACAGATTTCTAAAACAGGGGTAATGGGCTTCTCCCCATCACCCCTCAGGGGAGTATTTGTTATATACCAGTGTTCCATTTCCATGTCCGACCGCCACTGTCATAATGTCGTTAGAGCTGACAGCTTCCTATTTCTGTTCAGGGTAAAAAGAAAACCTTCATTTCAGGATATCCAATCTGGATTTCAGATCTCATTTTTATCTTTCAAGCAAGTCTATCATTTCAGAGCGCCTGTCCATCTGTTACCGAAGATGCAAAGCAGGTAGAGCTTCATCTGTGTGTAGTCAAGAATACTGCAGATAGGTAATATGTAACAGGCCTTCTCTACTTCCATAGCAATCTGTTGGGTAATATTATGCAAATAGATCTGTCGGTCACAGGTGCAGCGTCTTGCTAATGTAAATATGAAATAAATTATTTTCCTGTCCTTGATGGTGGTTTCGTTCTGATAGATTCCTTCTGGGAGGACGAAGTGCAGTTTCTTTAGGTGTTCGGTGAGCTGGAGACTTTCGCTTCTGAGCACTACTTTGGTTCGTGGATGTGGCAAGTTTTCGTTGGTTATAGTCAGGGTTGTACACCTCCACCAAAAAATCCTACAAGTTAAAAAAAAAAAAAATAATAAAAAAAAAAAAATACAAGAGACTAAATAAATGAGTACAACTGTCTGATTTAAAGCACCTGCCTCGGCCCAGGAGCTCATGTAAACACATAATTTTCCACAATTCTCACTTTACTTTTTTCCCACGACAACTTGTCAGTATTGTTAAACGGAAAATACAGCGAAACCCATTTTCCCTTTTACTTGTCTTGAATTTTCTTGACATGAAGAAAATGTTATATACTTTAAGTTACAAAGGAGTCCTTTATCTGTATTTGGACTTTTGAGGTCACAGATTTCCAAAGTGGCATGTAATACCTTTTTTTAATTAATTCGTAAGTAATTTATTTTTCCTTCTATTGCATGATGGAGGGCAGATGTGAGTAGAAGCAAGGCACTAAAGATTTGATGTCGTTTCTAACAGTGGGAGGAAGGATAACTCCATAGATAGCAAAGCTTTACTGCTCTTTTTCTGATTCATAATAAACACCAGGCATATACAGTGAAATACACATTTTAATGAGTGACAAGGACTGTGTGCGTTGAGAGGCGCAGCAAAATCTACAAATTTCATAAAATTTCCTGCCTTGCTTGCATTGCTGAACATCATCAGACTTTATGGTTCGGCTAAACGTGAAAATCACATTTTTGTTTTTAGTTACTGGGGAAAATATGTATGTAAATGCTCCTCTTGTCCAAAAACCCTTAAAATCTGTAGGCTTCAAACCATTTCAGCATCAGTTCTGCTTACCGAGAAATGTATGGGAGTTTGCAAAAGTGGTTCTAACACACATTGATGTAAATATCATTACTCCAGTATTGGAACTTTCATAGATTCACGTGCTTGAATCCTTCCCCGTCGTAGAGATGGGAGTCCTCTGTGTAATACAGAAGCTATGCTCAAGGGCATATACAGATTGTGTATTAGGCCTTAAAATTAGAAACATATCACAGTCGTTTTGTAAAAAAAAAAGGACCAAACTCTAACGTCAACCAATCAGATCACACCACCCTCTAGAACCCTCCTGTGAGGAGCTGACTTCCCTCTGATTTTCCACCGCACCTTGTGCTTAGGAGTCTCCTTGGAGCTCTGCTCAGTTTTTCTCTCAGATATTCTTTTCAGAATAGATTTTGAATATTTTTTCTCTTCAGAAGTTCCTACAGTTGGGTGCTTCAAACTGACAGCCTTGTCAGAGACCCCTAAGAAAGGGCTTTTTAGAGCCTGTGCTACCTGCATGAAGAAGAGGCTACATGTGGATGACCAGCATAAGGATTGCATATACTGTCCCTATCCTAACCATAAAACTAGAGACTGCAAGGTATGTAGGACATTTTCTACTAAGACCTAAAGGACAGAGGGTCGTCTTCTCATTTGGCTACAAAAATTAAAATCCAGAGACAGTCCGGTTTCTGATGGGGACAGTGCCTCCTCTTCAGTGTCTGTCGTCAAGACACCTGTGAAGAGACATGCTGAGGAAATATCAGGCACTCACGAACCACCTAAAAAAGCTTCAAAGAAGTCATCCGAGGTGTCCTCAAACATATGTAGCCCATCAAAAAAGGGGAAATCAAAAAGTTCAGCTTACATAAAATCTGGAAAGAAAAGCATTTCTGAGCCCCCAGTGCCACCTTTCAGACTAAAACATACCTTCAAAAAGCCAGCCTCTGCACGGTCGACAGGACCATCTTCGGCCGTAACTCCGACGGCCCATGCCTTAACGACATCTCCCGTTGTCACAATGTCTGGTCATCCTCGTCGACAGCGTGCCCCATTTCCTCGCCGTCACTGCAGTCTTCGTCGACGCTGCTTGTCTTGTTGCCAATCCTCCCGGCGGCGACCTTACCGACGACGGCCTCGTTGACTACTCTGCAGCTGACAACAGCCTCGGGACGCAGCAGCTGGCAGCAGCTGACAACAGCCGATCACTTTGTCGACACCGCCACCGTCGACAATCTAGATAACAGCAAAGAGACAGGGACCATCTACCTTAGCTCTGTTCTTGTTGGCAGAGCAGGCTAGTCAAAGAAAAGTCAAAAAGCATCACTTGGCCCCCTCCTCCCCCCCCAATTACATCTCCTAGTAAGGTGTCAAGCCTACTGCCTTCTCATCTGTTGGATGAGGACGACTCAGAGGAGGATGGCCTCTATGGGCTGGCCAGCAGTCCCTCTCAATTACGAGTCAAATGTCAGAAGTATTTGGATGATGATGACTCATACTATGACCAGCACTATTATGAACAGCAGCAACCGGGGCTGGTAGGTCTTCCTCCAGGCTTGGTGACAGACTTGCAAGCAATGTGAGTGGATTATAGGGAGTGTTGTCGCCAATGCCTACATCGGTGCATCAGCCGACAATTCCTGCTATACCACCAACCCCTCAGCAGTTTTAGCAACCGCAGCTTATAACTCCTCCTAGGCCCAAGCTTCTCCTCAATCTACACCTTCGGATGAAGATGGTGAGGAAGAAGAGATCCATACACTGAATGATGAATGGGATGACTATATCATTCCAACACCTGCCTCTCCTGCGACACCTATTGCGGAATCTCCTCCGGGGGATATCTGTAGTTTTCATAACCTGCTAGAAAGAGCAGCCACATGATTTTATCTACTGATGCCTGCGACTCAGCAGGATTGTTTCCTGTACGATTTCAAGGAACCTCACAGAAAAACAGTTAGGGCTATGCCGATAATTGACCATGTTTGGAGCCAAGGTTTGAAGATAATGCAAAGTTACCTGCAGTGCTGTCTAGGTTAGACAAAAAATATAAGTCCACAGATGATGCTCCTCCTTGCCTCACAGGCCACCCAAAAGAGGACTCTGTCATCTCACAGGCAGCGCACCGTTGTTCCAGGAATCCTTCTACACCGTTAACCACAGTGACAGATAAAGAGAGTAGACGCCTGGATAACGAAGGAAAGCGTTTTTCCTCAATGTCTGCCATTGTGGTAAGGGCTTCCAATTCTCTAGCGCTCCTTGGTAGATACGATGGACAGCTCTGGTCAGACATGTCTCACTGTTTGAAAGAACTCTCGGAGGGTTCCAAGATGGAGGCAAAATAGATGCTCATGGAGGGACAACATTCCTCAGCGGAAATAGATTGTCCACTTGACATTGCCGCCATGGGCTTTAGGCTGCCTGCTGGATCGACTGCTTTAAGACGTCAGGGCTGGCTCAAAGCCATTTATTTTAAACCCGAAGTTCAGATAAACATTTTAGATCTTCCCTATGACGGAGAGGCGTTCTTTAGGAAACACTCCGATGATGAGCTTCAGGCTCTAAAGTCAGACACTAAGACAGCCAGATCGTTAGGCACTCCGCAGTATCGGAAAGTGCCGTTTTGTGGAGCCAGGGGCAGAGGACAACCTTAATTTCGTGGAGGATATCAGTGCTATAGATACTCATCGTACTCCACCACTTTCCAGACTTCTTGAACCCAGTCTCAGCAGAGACTGCCATTCCCAGCAGCTTACACCAGACCCTATCACAAAAGTAAGCCTGGACGACAATCTAAAAAAAACTGCCCGTAGACAATGACTGCCTCCAGCCGGTTCTCCCCCACTCTTCCCCTACAGTCTTTCACTGAATATTAAAACATTATATCCAGCGCTGGTGGCAAATAACCTAAGACAAATGGGTGCTAGATGTAATTCAATTTGGACACCTCTTAGAGTGCATGCAGATTCCCCCATTAATGCCTCCACCCAGGTCCGACAAAGACATCTTTGTCTGCTCAGCTTAGAAGTGGAAACCATGCTGAGGAAAGGAGCCATAGAAGTTTTACCATATTCTCAGAGAGGGGAAGGTTTCTACTCCCGCTTTTTTCTCATTCGGAAACATTCTCGCTTATGGAGACCAATCCTAGACTTGCAGGAGCAAAACAAATATCTAAAAAAAAAACAACATTCCAGATGGTCACCCTACGAGACTTCCTACACCTTCTAAACAGAGCAGACTATATTGCGTCCTTGGACCTTCAAGACGCGTACTGCCATATTCCCATTCACCCACTTCACAGGAAGTTCCTAAGATTTGTGGTCAACGGCAGACATTTCCAACTCAAGGTCCTTTTCTTTTGGGCTACGATAGGCACCACGATTCCTCACCCAATGTCGCAGCCTACCTGAGAAGAAAGAAGCACCAGATTTTTCCTTATCTAGACTGGCTAGCGAAAGCTCCTAATGTCCAGTCAGCGCGCAAGTTCGCCAAGGAGACCCTATGCCTTTTCAAGGACGTGGGCCTTGCTCTAAACTGGGGAAAATCATTGCTCCAACCTCCGGTTAGGCTTCCTATGGGCTGTATAGGACATGCAACAAACCAAAGCCTACCCAACACTGGACAGGCAGAACAAGTTAATCTCCCTAGCAAAGCGAATCCAAAGAAAAGTGTCTTTCAGTTCGGCAGTACAAATCCTTACTATGGATGATGTCATCTTGTATAAGCCTCATCCTACACTGTCAACTTCACATGCGTCCAGTTCATGAGGAGCTGGGCAAACAATGGAAGCAAGCACAAGGATCCTTCGAGGACACGATGCACATCACGCCGCTCATGATAGATTCTCTCGATTGGTGGATAGTTCCCAAAAATATTTCACGAGGTCTGCACTTCTTACCACAGATTCCTCCACTGACCGTAACGATTGACGCATCACTGACCAGATGGGGTACATGCCAGCAGGACCTTCAAGTGAGCGGCAAATGGCCTTCCCCCCACCCATACCATCTCTTTCAACATTCTCAAGCTGAGGGCAATGTATTATGCTTTGCAAGCCTTCCTCCTGAGAATTCGAGGATCGACGGTGCTTGTCAGAACGGAAAATACCACCACAGTGCACTATCTCAACAAGCAAGGAGGAACGCATTCCCACCTACTATCTCAAAGCGCAGACCATTTGGAGTTGATGTATCCAACACTGTGCACATAACAGCAGAGGATGTCCCAGGCCTACAAAATACCATTGCGGATTCGTTGAGCAGGTTGACAACATCTCCTCAAGAGTGGGAGTTAGGCCAGCGGACACTGGATGGAATATTCGACTAGTGGGGAAAACCAAATCTGGATCTGTCCACAACTTCCCAGAACGCCAAATGCCAATATTACGCAAGTTGGCATCACCAACAAGGATCATGGTGGGATGCATTTTCGATCGCAATCAATCAATCAATCATTTCATTTGTAAAGCGCACTATGTACCCGTCAGGGTTTCGAGGCGCTGGGGGGGGGGGGGGGGGTGAGCTGTTAGCGGTCGAAGAGCAAGGTCTTGAGGAGTCTCCTGAAGGTGAGGAGGACCTGGGTCTGGCGTAGAGAGGTGGGGAGAGAGTTCCAGGTCTTGGCGGCGAGGAAGGAGAAGGATCTGCCGCCGGAGGTCTTGCGCTGGATCCTGGGGACGATGGCGAGGGCGAGATTGGCAGAGCGGAGTTGACGAGTGGGGGCGTAAAAGTTGAGTCTGGAGTTGAGGTAGGTAGGTCCGGTGTTGTGTAGAGCCTTGTTAGCGTGGGTGAGGAGTTTAAAGGTGATCCTCTTGTCCACGGGGAGCCAGTGGAGGTCCTTCAGGTGAGGGGAGATGTGACATCGGCGGGGTATGTCGAGGATCAGGCGGGCGGATGCATTTTGGATACGCTGGAGTCGTTTGATGTCTTTTGTTGGGATGCCTGTGTAGAGTGCGTTGCCGTAGTCAAGTCTGCTACTGACGAGGGCTTGGGTCACCGTCTTTCTGGTTCCTGTTGGGATCCACTTGAAAATTCTGCGTAGCATTCGAAGGGTGTTGAAGCAGGAAGAGGAGACGGCGCTGACCTGTTTGGACATGGTGAGGGCGGAGTCCAGGATGAAGCCGAGGTTTCTTGCGTGGCTGGCTGGGGTGGGTGGGGGTCCGAAGTCGGTGGGCCACCAGGAGTCGTTCCAGGCCGAGGGGGTGCGCCCGAGGATGAGGACTTCCGTCTTGTCGGAGTTGAGCTTCAGCCGGCTGTCGTTCATCCACTCGGCGATGGCTTTTAGTCCCTCGTGGAGGTTGGTTTTGGCGGTGAGTGGGTCTTTGGTCAGGGAGAGGACGAGCTGGGTGTCGTCGGCGTAGGAGATGATGCTGAGGTGATGTTGGCGGGCCAGTTTAGCGAGGGGGGCCATGTAGACGTTGAACAACGTAGGGCTGAGGGAGGAGCCTTGGGGGACGCCGCAGATGAGGTTGGTGGCTTTGGAGCGGAAAGGGGAGAGTCGGACTCTCTGGGTTCTGTCGGAGAGGAAGGATGAGATCCAGTTGAGGGCTTTATCTTGGATGCCGGCTTCATGGAGACGGGTCAGTAGGGTGCGGTGGCAGACTGTGTCAAAAGCGGCTGATAGGTCGAGGAGGATGAGGGCCGAGGTTTCGCCGTTGTCCATTTGAGTTCTGATGTCATCTGTGGCGGCGAGGAGTGCAGTCTCGGTGCTGTGGTTTCATCTGAAACCGGATTGAGAGGGGTCTAGGATGGAGTTGTCTTCGAGTAAGTGGGCGAGCTGTGTGTTGACGATCTTCTCGATGACTTTTGCTGGAAAAAGGAGGAGAGAGATCGGTCGGAAGTTTTTGAGGTCGTTGGGGTCAGCCTTGGGTTTCTTGAGGAGGGGTTGGATTTCTGCGTGTTTCCAGCTGTCTGGGAAGGTGGCGGAGTCGAATGAGAGGTTGATGATCTTGCCGAGTTTGGGGGCGATGATGGCGTTGGCTTTGTTGAACACGTGATGTGGGCATGGGTCCGTGGGAGAGCCTGAGTGGATGGTGTTCATGGTTGTTATTGTTTCGGTGTCGTCCACGTGGGTCCAGGCGGTGAGGCGGCAGGCGTCTGTGGAGATGTCAGGGGTGGGGTCTGGCGACGGAGTGGCGTTGAAGCTGTCGTGGATGGTTGTGATTTTCTGGTGGAAGAAGGTGGAGAGGTCGTCGCAGAGTTTCTGGGAGGGCGGGATGTCGTTGGAGTTGGCGTTGGGGTTAGAGAGTTCCTTCACGATGCCGAAGAGTTCTTTGCAGTCGTGGGCGTTGTTGTTGATGCGTTCAGTGAAGTGGGCGCGCTTGGCGACTCGGATCCGTTGGTGGTGTTCACGGTTGGCGTCTTTGAGGGAGGCGAGGTTGTCGGGTGTGCGCTCTAAGATCCACTTCTTCTTGAGCTTCTGGCAGAGGCTTTTGGAGGCGGTCAGTTCGTCTGTGAACCAGGCTGGTTTTTTCTTTCCTTGGTTGGCGGTGGGTTTCTTGAGTGGGGCTAAGGTGTTGGCGCAGTCGAGGATCCATTGATGGAGGTTGATGGCGGCAGTGCTCGGGTTGGTTGAGTCGGGTGGTGGGTTTTTGACGAGGGTGCTGGTTAGTTGGTCTTGGGTGATTTTTCCCCAACGGCGGTTAGGAGGTAGAGGGATGCGGTGGTGTTCGGTGATTTTCGTATAGGAAAAGTGGACGCAGTGATGGTCGGTCCAGTGGAGTTCGGAGGTGTGGCTGAAAGAGATGTGGTTGCTTGAGGTGAAGAGGGGGTCAAGAGTGTGTCCGGCGATGTGGGTGGGAGTGTTGACCAGTTGACAGTGTCCGAGGTTGAGGAGGTTGGAGGTCAGTGATGCGGTGTTGACGTCGTTGTTATTTTCCAGATGGTAGTTTAGATCTCCCAGGTGGATGTAGTCTGGGGAAGCGAGGACGTGGGTGCTAGCAAGGTCGGCGACGGTGTCGCTGAAGGGGGCTCTTGGTCCTGGAGGGCGGTATATGAGGGTTCCTCTGAGGGTCGTGTTGGGGTCCGTGTGGATCTGGAAGTGGAGGTGTTTGGCTGTCATGAGGGTGTCGTCCGTGTGGGTGTGGATTTTGAGGGTGGATTTGTGGGCGATGGCTATTCCGCCGCCGATTCCGTTGGTTCGATCTCTTCTGGTGATTTTGTATCCCTCCGGTATGGCGATTGCGATGTCCGGGGCCGAGGAGTCGTTCCACCAGGTTTCGGTCAGGAAGGCCACGTCAGGGGCGGTGGTGTCGAGTAAGTCCCAGAGTTCGATGGTGTGTTTTCGTGCGGAGCGTGTGTTGATGAGGATGCAGTTCAGGTGGTTGGTGTTGGGAGTTCTTGTTGTTGGCTTCGCCGTTCTGTCGCAGGAGAAGTTGCAGGTGCGGCAGGAGAAAGGTCCTTTTGTGTGCTTCGGGGTTGCAAGGAAGCACTCTGCGGGGGGGCCGGGGTTGAGTGCGCGGAGTTCGTTGGTTGAGTAGCGGACGCAGGGGATGCGGGGGGCGCGAGGACCAGGGGGGGTGGCGCTGGGCGCGGTCCAGGAGCAGACGGGCGCGGACGCGCAGCGCCAGCCATTAAGAAGGGAGGGGGGAGGGAGGAGCAGCTGGGAGGCGGGAGGCGGGAGGCGGGAGGGAGCAGCGAATGGGGGCGCGAGGGGGGCGGGGCCGCAGGGAGGCAGCGGCAGGGATCGGAGAGCAGGGAGAGCGCACAAGGGGCAAAAGGCACAAAAAATCGAGCGAAATTAAAGGCAGTCACAATATGAAAACACACAGTATGAAATACAGTAATGGCACAGTACACGATCGGGGAAACGGCAATCAGAGGGGCACAACGGGGGCAGAAGCGCCGGAGGCGAGGCGCAGAAAAATGAGAAAAACAACTTACAGGACGGCGGAAGCGGCACACAGGTCAAGTGAAGCTAGTCAGAGCCCACTAGACCCCAGGGATGAGGCGCAGGAGGATGCCTGCGGGTGGAGGAGGGCCTCGAACACGCAAACAGCAGCGTGGTCGGGGGACAAAGGCAGGAGGCAGCAGGTTGGTGCTGCGGTCGTGGGGGGCGAGCTCAGGACCTGAACTGGTCAGATCGCATGGTCAAGGATTAATGCAAACGCCCTTCCTCCAATTCCTCTCCTCATAAGGGAAATCAGGAAAATAAAGTCAGAACCCTGCCAGATAATTCTGATAGCTAAAACGTGGCCATGTCAACCTTGGTACACAGAGTTACTTCTACAATCCTCATGTCCCCCCATCAGAATGAAACCAATTCCGGAGCTGACCACTATCAACCAGGGACAAGTAAGACACCCGGATCCCAAGTCTCGGGGCTTATTAGCGTGGCTCCTGAATTCAACGATTTCGACTGCTTAGACATAGCAAGTGATTGCAAGAACATACTACTGTAGCTAAAGCACAGGCAGATCGCACAAATAAAACGTACCTCCTGAAGTGGAAGTAATTTTGTTTGTGATGCGAAGCAACGAATATACACCCTCTCTCCTCTGCCCCAGAAAGAGTTTTACCATACTTCTTACAGCTAGCATGCTTAGGGCTTGCCCTTGCGTCCATCAGAGTCCATCTAGCAGCTATCTCCCAATATAGGAGAATACCAGGCAAACCATCCTTATGTTCTCTGAGGTTAATAAAACAATTCTTGAAGGGTCTCTTCAGATCCTTTCCTCCTGTGAAAGCCCCAGCTCCTTCACGGCAACTTAATATCGTCCTTGGCCAGCTCATGAAAGAGCCCTTTGAACCCATTCACAGGGCAGACATCCAGTATCTCACATGGAAGGTGGTTTTCCTCCTCGTCCTTACTTCGTCACGAAGGGTCAGCTAAATCCAGCCTCTCATGATAGAGGAGCCTTTCTTGCAATCAAAAAATGATAGTTATTCTGCGCACCAATCCTAAATTCATCCCTAGGGTGCCTTTGGATTTTCATATTAATGAGCCAGTAGTACTAAAGTCATTCTTCCTAAACCCCCTAACTTCTGCTTAAAGAACCCTGCATTCACTAGATCTTAAAAGATGCATCAGATTTTATCTGGACAGAGCGAAGTCCTTGAGGAAGATTAACCAGCTATTCATAGCCTTCAGTACTAGAAAAAGGCACCCTGTAACTAAACAGACTATTTCTCAATGGATTAAGGACACAATCATTTTCTGCCATCAGAGGGCAGGTAGACCATTGCATATAAGTGTGCGAGCACATTCCACTAGAGCAATATCCACATCCTGTGCACTGTTGGCAGGTGTATCAATACAGGACATCTGTATTGCTGCAACATGGAAGACAGCACATACTCTCACGCTGCACTATGTCCTGGATACAGAGTCACTTCAAGATGCAGCGGTTGGACAAGCAGTCCTTAGAAATCTGTTTAAAAAAAGGTGAGCCATTTTTTCTTCACTCCATCCGCTTGTTTTGTACTATGTCGCATTTTCTATATAAGTAATACCTTTATGCTCTCCAGACTCTAGACCGCAAGGAAAAACTTCTGAGAATTTTGTCGCGCTCTTTCACATATATAAATACTATGTTGATATTGAACATGTAGAAATGTTACTCTCTGCTTACTAATCTGATTCAAGCATGAGAATCTATGAAACTTCTAATACTGGAGTAAGAAATAAGGATCTTACCTGTAAATGTAGTTCTCCAGTATTGGACACTTTCATAGTTTCACATGCAGCCCACCCACCTCCCCTGGGGAGCTCACCTTCATTCTCTCAGTAGTATCTATATTACAGCACTAGTGCATGGAAAATCTGAGGGAAGTTGGCTCCTCACAGGAGGGTTCTAGAGGGTGGTGTGATCTGATTGGTTGACATTAGAGTTTGGTCCTTTTTAACAAAACAACTGATATGTTTCTAATTTTAAGGCCTAATACACTTAATATGTATATGCCCTTGAGCATAGCTTCTGTATTATACCGGGGACTCCCATCTCGACGACAGGGAAGGATTCAAGCATGTCAGTCTATGAAAGTGTCCAATACTGGTGTACTACAGTTTTAGGTAAGTAACGTATTTCTTTGAATATCCCATCCCACTCACTTCCTCACTCCTAAATATAGTAACTAGAAAACAATTGTGCACAATCCGTGGGTGTTCTGCAGTCGTGACATCTGTATGCACGTGATTGTGATCTTTTACTCATCTGCAGTCTCTTGGGAGGCCAAGTTCCCAGAGTTCCAGAGCAAAGCTGGATTCCCTTCAACCTGCAGAAAGAATGACAGTTATTCCCCAAGAAAGTGATCATAATATCTCTTAAATTCTGGTACCAACCCTAGCATGTTAGGGATACTAGATATTTGGTCAGTCAAAATATGGCCACTCTTTGGATGTACATTATTTGTTCCGAAATCTGGTAGTGGAAATGCCATCATTCGAAAATGGCATGACCAGTGCCGTGATAAAACTGAAGGGGGCCCTTCTAGAAAAATTATGGAGGGCCCCTGTGGAAAGCTCTCTCTCTATATAGAACACTAAAATGAAGTACACTGTGCAGAGAGTCCAGTGGATTTCCAATTGGTAATGCAGAGGCAAAAGTAGATAGGACTAATGCTCTGTTTTGTGGTAATGTGAGTGAGCAGTTAGGCTTATCGAGGGTAGTGCTAAACATTTGTTGTACTTGCATAAATACTTCCCAGTTTCAGAAATCAATACTTCTTGAAATTTTCAGAGTTCTCTCAATGTTATCTTATAGAGGAAAACAATATTCAGCAAACACAGGGTTAACAGCGGCTTACAAAGTCAATCTTGGAGAGTTAAGATAAGTACTGGGCACTGGTCAGAACCACACCAACCGGTCACACCGGGTGGCATTGGGGCAGCCAGGTGCAGAGGTTCAGTACGGCGTCGGGTGCCCAATGATTTCCTATGGGAGTTTGGTCCTCATGAAGACCGGCTGCAGGCTCTGGCTAGGAAGTCTGTCAGAGACAACAAGCAGGTAAGTAGTAGACTTGGGGTGCTTGGGGACATGGGTGCACCTTTGGCCCTCTTCTCCTGTGCCCAGGGGCTGCTTTAGGCATTGAGTTTTCACATCCGGGAGCACTCACAGTCAGTGGATCCTGTGTGTTGGGGCTGAAGTTCTTGGGAAGTCCAGCAGGGGTGGACCCCAGGTAAACTTAAGCTCTTAGGACCCGGCGTACATCGTTGGCACTGATGACCCACCTCAGCTGTGGTCAGGAGTCATGGTGCAGTGGTTGTTAGATATTTCATATTTTATTCCTTGACAAGACTGTGGTAGAAGGGGCCTGCGTGCAGAGGCTGCGGGCATCTCGGGCAGTC
The DNA here is from genome assembly GCF_031143425.1 of Pleurodeles waltl. Taxonomy (NCBI): domain Eukaryota; kingdom Metazoa; phylum Chordata; class Amphibia; order Caudata; family Salamandridae; genus Pleurodeles; species Pleurodeles waltl. The sequence continues at coordinate 399,999,544 of NC_090439.1, forward strand.
CGAGATGGATGAGACCATCTGTCTCTTGGCTGCTGGGGACCTGCATTGGCACTGTTGGTTGGCTTCACCTCTGGTGTGGACGTCTGGTCCAGTGGTCACTTCTGGTGTCGGAATTCATGGGTTCCGGCAGCTGCAGAATCCTTTCATTGGAGTTTCTTCTTTAGGGCAAGTCCGTTGACCTCGGGGGACTAGAGTCTTTATTGAGGGCTGGATGAATTGGCTTCTTGTGCAGGATCCTTTGAGGTCAGCAGGCAGGCCGGTGGGGCTGGTTCCAGGTCAGCTGCTGCTTCTTTTCCTCTTCTTAGGGTGCAACTCTTCTTTGTCTGGATCTTCTTAGGTTGCCGAAATCGGAGTTCTAGGATTCTGGGGTGCCACCTAAATCAATTTAGGGGCATTACAGGGAGTGCCTGGCAGTAGCCAATGGCTGACCAACTTTAGGGTGACTACAAACGTTTTATGACCACTTCCACTAGGAAGTGGATATAACTTTAACTGTAGTGGCCTAATTCCTTCCAAGCAAGATAGAGGAATTTGAGTAGTAGTATCCACTTCAGCTCATCCACCTTAGGGGTGGGACTGGCATGAAGTGGGCACTCCTCCTAATTTAACTCATTTTCCCACCTATCTTGCCTCTAAAAAGTGGGACCAGGTCAGGGGTGGTCATCTCCGCCATTTGGAGAGTCCTGGGTCGCATTACAAAGGCGGCCTTTGTAGCTTTTGTAGCTCCCTGCCCTGGAATACCCTTCCAGCCCTTCCTGCCCTTGAAAGCTCCAGCTCCTACCTTGAGGGGAGGGGGACAGAAACGCATCTGTGGTTGCTGAGCTGATCTGGACCAGTCCGTCAGCACACTAGTTGTTGGTAGGTTTTCAGGGGGCACCTCTAAGGTGCCCTCTGTGTGCATTTTTTAATAAATCCATCAAGGGGGCAGTGAGGGTTTATTATTCTGAGATGTTTGATTCCAAACATTCCATAATTCAGAGAAGCTATCATGTAGCTGGGGAACTTGTGATGACCAGTGTCCAGCACATGCATTTAAAATGGCTTCCCGGTGCTCCTACTATGTCTCGGAATAAACAGAGACATAGCAGGGGCTTATCTGGTCTTGCATATATGCCCTCACATGTGTCTGGATGCACTCTGCCTTAGGGGTGACTTACACCTGGCACATGCTGTATTAGGGGACCTGGAACACGGGTGTGTGTCAGTGTAAGGAAATGCCTCCTTGGCATGGTTACCCCCTGACTTTTTGCCTTTGCTGATGCTAAGCTATGATTTGAAAGTGTGCTGGGACCTTGCTAACCAGGCCCCAGCACCAATGTTCTTTCCCTAAACTGTACCTTTGTCTCCACAATTGGCACAACCCTGGCACTCAGGTAAGTCCCTTGTATCTGGTACCCCTGGTACCAAGGGCCCTGATGCCAGGGAAGGTCTCTAAGGGCTGCAGCATGTCTTATGCCACCCCAGGGACCCCTCACTCAGCACAGACACACTGCTTGCCAGCTTGTGTGTGCTGGTGGGGAGAAAATGACTAAGTCGACATGGCACTCACCTCAGAGTGCCATGCCAACCTCACAATGCCTGTGGCATAGGTAAGTCACCCCTCTAGCAGGCCTTACAGCCCTAAGGCAGGGTGCACTATACCACAGGTGAGTCTAAACCAAACCTTAGACATTGTAAGTGCAGGATAGCAATAAGAGTATATGGTCTGGGAGTCTGTCAAACACAAACTTCTCAGCACCATAATGGCTACACTGAAAACTGGGAAGTTTGGTATCAGCCCCTAAGGTGTCCTGAGGTGACAATTACTTTTAGAAATCCTCCATCTTGTAGAAGGAGGATTCCCCCAATAGGATTAGGGATATGCCCCCTCCCCACAGGGAGGAGGCGCAAAGAGGGTGTAGCCACCCTTAAGGACAGTAGCCATTGGCTACTGCCCTCCCAGACCTAAACACACCCCTAAATTCAGTATTTAGGGGCCCCCAGAACCTAGGAAACTAGATTCCTGCAACCTAAAGAAGAAGAAGGACTGCTGACCTGAAGCCCTGCAGTGAAGACAGAGACGACAACTGATTTGCCCCCAGACCCACCGGCTTGTCTCCCTACTTTGACGAAAACTGCAACAGCGACGCATCCAACAGGGACCAGCGACCTCTGAAGCCTCAGAAAACTGCCCTGCATCCAAAAGACCAATAAGCTCCAGAGAACAGCGGCCCTGTTCAACAAACTGCAACTTTCTGCAACAAAGAAGCAGTTTTAAAGACTCCACATTTCCCGCCGGAAGCGTGAGACTTTCCACGATGCACCCGACGCCCCCGGCTTGGCCTGCAGAAAACAAACACCTCAGGGAGGACTCCCCGGCGACTGCGAGCCCGTGAGTAACCAGAGACGACCCCCCTGAGCCCCCACAGCGACGCCTGCAGAGGAAATCCAGAGGCTCCCCCTGACCACGACTGCCTGTAACAAGGGACCCGATGCCTGGAACCAACACTGCACCCGCAGCCCCCAGGACCTGAAGGAACCGAACTACAGTGCAGGAGCAACCCCCAGGCGACCTTCTACCTAGCCCAGGTGGTGGCTACCCCGAGGAGCCCCCCCCCCCCAACCCCCTGCCTGCCTGCATCGTTGAAGAGACCCCTGGGTCTCCCTATTGCTTTCAATACAAAACCTGACGCCTGTTTGCACTCTGCACCCGGCCGCCCATTGCCGCTGAGGGTGTACTTTCTGTGCCTGCTTGTGTCCCCCCCCCAGTGCCCTACAAAACCCCCCTGGTCTGCCCTCTGAGGACGCGGGTACTTACCTGCTGGCAGACTGGAACCGGGGCACCCCTGTTTCCATTGAAGCCTATGTATTTTGGGCACCTCTTTGACCTCTGCACCTGACCGGCCTTGAGCTGCTGGTGTGGTAACTTTGGGGTTGCCTTAAACCCCCAATGGTGGGCTACCTTGGACCCAACTTTGAACCCTGTAAGTGTTTTACTTACCTGTGAACTTAACATTTACTTACCTCCCCCAGGAACTGTTGATTTTTGCAGTGTCCACTTTTAAAATAGCTTATTGCCATTTTTGTCAAAACTATACATGCTATTGTGATTATTCAAAGTTCCTAGAATGCCTGAGTGAAATACCTTTCATTTGAAGTATTACTTGTAAATCTTGAACCTGTAGTTATTAAAATATATTAAGAAAATATATTTTTCTATATAAAAACCTATTGGCCTGGAGTAAGTCTTTGAGTGTGTGTTCCTCATTTATTGCCTGTGTGTGTACAACAAATGCTTAACACTACCCCCTGCAAGCCTACTGCTCGACCACACTACCACAAAATAGAGCATTAGAATTATCTCTTTTTGCCACTATCTTACCTTTAAGGGGAACCCTTGGATTCTGTGCACACTATTTCTTTCTTTGAAATAGTATATACAGAGCCAACTTCCTACGGTCAGGTCATGTTTTTAATTAAGCCTGCACCAGCACACGTAGTCTGCCATGGCAGCACTTGTGTGAGTTTGGTGGGGGTCCCTGATGATGGCACGGTTGGTGCTGCAGCCCTCAGAGGCTTTCCTTAGTGTCCCAGGCCCTGGGTACCAGGGGTACCATTTACTTGGAACTTACAGTGGTAGCTAAAGAGTTTGCTGATTGTGCAAAACAACTGTGCAGTTTTGGGAAAGAGATCTGGCACTGGGGCCCTGGTTGAGAGAGACAGAGAGAGAGGATGAGAGAGAGAATGAATGTATATGTATAGGAGAAGGGGGTAGAGGAGGAGTGTGACCATGCCAAAAGAGGCACTTTACTAAAGCAACAACCGCAGCCCCCAAGACCTCACTCAGGCCAGGTGCTGTGCTGAGGGTGGGGGGAGGGCCTTGGAACTCGGGGCCCACCTGCACCGCAGGAGCTGCGGGGCCTTTGTTATGTCACTTGGCATGGGAACTGTGCCTAAGGTCTCTAACCCCAGCCCTTCTTTTTCACATCACACCTGTGAATACACTTAATAATTTCACCAACGACATGCAAAAACTGTCGGTTCTGGAGTAGCGGACTTACCCGATTAGTGTAGAAACACACACAAGGACAAATGTGCCTTTAAGGACCAAAATGCACTGTGCGGTGCGTCCACCGGCGGAGTCCCTCGCGCCCATATTGTACCTCTTTTGTCACTGATGACTGTCGCTTAACCCCGTGCTGAGAGATCTGGGTTCAAGCATCCAGCACGCCTTTAAAATATGTATGGGAGCGTTTGGAGTTCCCCTGTATTTTTAACAAGTTCTTTGATGTGAAACGAAACTGAAACGTTGCTTAGTCACCGACAGGCAGCACTGAGGCAACATCGTGCAATGACAACGTATTGTTTATTTCTGTATTCATAACTGTTCATTGAATGTCCCGACATGCCACTCGCTTTCATTTTGCACCACACCCCTCTGTTTCCTTAGACGAGGTTTCAAACTGCAGAGGGGAGAAAAGCAAGTTTATTCCATTGTGTGTGGAAATGGTCGATTCAGACTTCAATCAATCACAGTGTTTGCCGGTATTCATTATTCTTTGATGAGTCACGTTACTGCATGAGTCAAAATGAAACGCAACAATTTATTTTGCAAGTACTTGTGACAGTATTGCAGAAAGGAAACGGTATAGCGTCAATATCATAACAGCTGTCCCGTTTATGTTGATCGCTGCTATAGCTCGATGGTTGTTTGGTTGAAACTTGTGTTGTTGGTGATATGGGACGGCTTCAGGGTGCCCTTTTGTGCCAGTAAATTTGCGTTACTTTTTATTTGTAAACGCGATTTTATGAGAATCTACCACATGGTGGCGCCCTTGTATTTGTTTTTGCCGAGTTCATTGCTGGAGTATTAAGCTATATTTGTGTATAGCGGTCGAAGTGCTTTAACAAAAGTATTGTAACTACATTGTACTTTTGCAGCTCTTATAACGTCTGACGAGACGTTGAAGCGCTACTCCAGAATCTAGGATTACAGGTTAATAGTTAATTAAAAATAGGTGTTTTTTCCTCCCGCATTAGTTGTGTTAGGTTTGTGCTCTTGATTTCCTCTGTGTTTAGTAGCGTTTAGAGTAGGGATAGAATGATGGGATTTGATTTGAAAGGGGGCATTAGAAAGTTGTGTTTGTAAGTGGTGGTCGTGTGTGTTTGTTAGGGGTGACGGTAACAAAGAAGGGTGAATTTTGAGAAGAAAATTTGCAGGTTCATAATAATCAGAAAGGTTTGCGACAAGTAAGAGGGAGGAGGGAATGGGACAAAGATTGATAAAGTTGTATTGGCTGTAGAAAACCCTTGTATATAAATACAAATATGTGCATACCTGTGATGCTGCGTGCAGGGAGACCACGGTCAATGAGTATTGGGGCAGGGTCAAAGGTGTGGCTAACAAAACAAAAAGTTCGACTTTTTTTTTTTTTTTTTTAATCTTTTGCCTTCAGGTAGCTACATATAAAACAGTGCACAGCTTAAATGAAAAATATATGCAAGTTATGTTAATCGGTATAAAATGCACTATAATATAGGATACCTCCATTAGTTAATACACTTCAGAGGTATGTATGTCTAACCAGAGAACCACAGAGCTGAATCGTCGTCGGTGCAGCGGATAACAATGACTTGTTTATTTTTAGTGCCACGAGGTCCCAGCCTGTGTCCGAAAGCACAGTAACTATGTAATTATTTAAAACTTGCATTACACACCGCATAAGTATGGCTGCCACAAAATGCCCAAAAACGTTCAAGATGAAAAGCTGATTCCAAAATATAGATTTTAGTGATACCCGACTGTACACTGTACAGTTTGTTTTATGTAACTGTCCCTTAAAAACACACACTTAACAGCGCAGCTGGCAACACTTGTACATTGCCGCTCAAAATGAATACATCTGTGTCAAGAGGAAGCTTCAAGTTATTCCATCAGTTAAAGACAATACCGGCTTCCAAGCACCCTTTACATTTGCAGATTAGCCAGTTGCGCACACTGCCTGCTTGCCGGAAAGAAATGTAAAATTAGCATAAAGGCGTGTTACTTGTTTAGCTGTTTTCCCACTTTCGGTTTCATAGCACAGGAGACTCCTTTGTCTTACACTTCAGCTGAAGTATTTAAACTATAAAAATTAACCTTCTCAGGACAGTTTTTTTTTTCTTCACAAAAAGAAGGGTAACTGTTTTTCTTAAATTAAAAAAAGAGCATGGGTAGGTTGTGCTCCTCTGATCCCTCCCACTTCGACGTCAGAATAGTTCCTAAAAAAAATCATAAATCTAATGGTGCTGAAGTTAGCTTCCTATTCCGGCCAGCATCTTATTTGTAGACTGAAGTTTGCGTCCTGTTCAGCCAGGATCTTATTTGCAGACATCATTTTTTGTAAAACGCGTTCAGTTTACTAACATTAAATAAATCCATCAACTTAATTTTATCAGATGTTGCATTCCATAAGCAGGGCCACCGGAATTTTGCAACAGGGGAGGGCCAAATTATGCGTCTGGGTTGAGTAAATTATGCATCAAGAACGGCAAATAATTTGGCATAATGGAACACAATTTATGATGGCATTTTGTCATTGTTTTGTAATTTTTACACTTAACACTGCCTGGGCATTGGGAGCACCTCACTTGTACCAGTTTAACACAAAATATAGCAATAAGTAAAAGAAGGGTAACCAGTCAAGCTTTTCAAAGGGCCTTCCACTCTGCAGCAACACAGGTTGCTGCTTTTTTAAGTAACTTTTGAACTACTTGAGCTACAACCAATTTTCTTTTGTTAACATCTTCACGTTATGCAACAAATGGTGGATTTTGTGACAGATCCGGCAAATCTATACTGAAAAACACCTCAGCTGTGCAATCTCATAATTCCAGTGGCCCAGTCTATATAAGTAAGGTGTTTTTTAATCACAGCATATATCACTAGTACGCCTATTAGCATTTAGTCTGAGCCAAGCAACTTCTCCCTCAAAACATGGGTCAACCGTCAGTCAAAATTGATTTTGATCATAATAACGGGAACACATCTTTACACTACTTGTCTGCAAAATTTCTGAACTGATCAAATTTGTCATAATAGGTGGCACCAAACGTGTTGCTCAGTACATTCCAACACAGTTACATCTGAATAAGTAATCCTATTTGCCCTGTAGGAAAATCACATTGGCTCACAAATATTTGTTGTTTTTCAAACACACCACATCCCTCTTTAAGTTCCATGAGGATTTGGCCTCTGTGATTTCACCAAAACATGAGCCGACTGTTATATCCTCCAACCAATGCATAAACAAATGAGTAAGCTTACTTATTCTTCTATAGCTCCAAATTATTGCATTGGCTGGAAGTTATCACAGTAGGTGCTTGTTTTGGTGCAAACATTGCTCGCTCAGGCCAGATCCCCATGGAACTTGTAGAGGGATGTTGTGGTGCTGGAAAACAACTTAAATGTTGTGAGGCATTTTGATTTTTCCTATGAAGCACATATTGCATATTCTGATTGTTAGAAATGGGGTCTCTAGTTGGCAGCTGTATACACCCTTGTCCAAGTAGGGACACAATCCTAGTCTAGTTAAGTCTCACACAATCCAAATCGTCCTGTGCCCACCCTCTGGTAGCTTAGCACTGAGCAGTCAGGCTTAACTTAGAAGGCAATGTGTAAAGTATTTGTGCAATAAATCATACAGTAACACAGTGAAAACACCACAAACATACACCACACAGGATTCGAAGAATAGATTATATTTATTTGAATAAAATAAGGTCAAAATGACATATTCAATAAGCGGAAGTTGAAATATTACTTTTGCAAGTTTAAAAAGAGTCTTAAATCATAGAAATCAACCGTTGTCTCTTGATTACACAAAGTACCTGGTTTGTGTAAAAAAATAAAATGCACCGAGACAGCAGAGGAGGAGATGTCTGTTAAAATGAGTTGTGCGTCGAATTTTCCAACGCAGCACAGACGTGTCGTTTCTTTCCATGCTGCAAGGGGCTTGTCGTTTTTCGGCGCACAGTCTTGGTTCCTCACTGCGATGTGGGGATCTTTTTGATGCCCAGGGACGATGCAGGGAAATCCTGGACGGCTGGAGGAAGTCACAGATGTTGTTGATCCGGTAGGGCGATACATCAAATATTCTGTCGCACGACAGTCGCTGCGTTGATTTTGCACTCTGAAAGTCAGGCTGTGTCGTTCTGTTTCGGCTATGCGTCGATCCGGTAGGGCAGTGCATCGAATTTTCATTTGCAAGGCAGGTGCTGTGTTGAATTTCCACTTGGGAAGTTGGGCTGCATCGTTCCGGTACGAATGTGTGGTGATTTCTCGGTTGCAAGGCAAGGCCATTCTAAATATGACCTGGTAACCCATTTCTGGTCAGAATCTGCCCCTCAAACAGTAGATGAGGGCAGTCCTAATGCTATCCTCTGAAAGGCGCAATTCTCACAGTAATGGAAAACAAATTTAGGAGTTTTCCACTATCAGGAAATATAAAACACACGTGTACATGTCCTGCCTTTTACCTACATAGCACCCTGCCCTATGGGTTACCTAGGGCGTACCTTAGGGCTGACTTATATGCAGAAAAAGGAGTGTTTAAGGCTTGACAAGTACTTTTAAATGACAAGTTGAAGTGGCTGTGAAACTGCACACACACAGGCCTTTTAATGGCATGCCTGAGACATGGTTAAGGGGCTTATTATGTGGGAGGCACAATCAGTGCTGCAGGCCCACTAGTAGCATTTAATGTGCGGGCCCTGGGCACATGTAGTGCACTTTACTAGAGACTTAGAAGTAAATCAAATATGCCAGTTGGGAATGAACCAATGTTACCATGTTTAAGGGAGAGAGCATATGCCTTTAAACACAGGTTTGCAGTGGTAGTGTGCAGTGTCCTGAACCCCGCAACAACAGTGTTAGAGATGTGGAGGGAGGCAGGCAGAAAGTTGGGTGATGACCACCCTAAGGCTGTCAGGTCTAAAACTGATGTAATTGCATAGGAATGGATAATGTTGAATAATACCTGTTTGGTGCCACCTTTTGTGACAGACTTTTACCAGCTCCTTCAGTTTACTTTACAGGTACTGTGGAGGGATGCTCCCTTTATTAGAATCAGTAAGAAAATTGGTAAACCAAGTTGATCATCATCAGAGAAAGGAGTGTTATTTATTTATGCATAACTCCATAGGTGTGTGGCACAGTGGGTTCATGTTTTGGAGGAAACATTTCTTTGACTCCTGCTACATCCTTGTAGATGGATGGGATGTGTTGGAAAAACAACATATCTGTGAGCCAACTGGGATTATTTGTTCATCATTATCTGCACAGTAATGATTTTATTTGAGGGTGATTCATTCAGTGACACCAAATTTTCAGTTTTCTGATCGCTGAAGCAGAGCTTGGGAGAAAGAAGTCAATTTAAATCATATGGGTTCAAAAGACACCTGCTGGAAAATTGTTGCTGTGGTCCGCAAATAGGTGCAAGTTAATTTAGTATGTTGCATTAGTTTGGGAGAAACGTATTGAAGATGCCTCCTGGCAAGTGCAAGCCCTCTTAGTCAGGAAAATCGGTTTCAGTAAATCTCTCCTGGCGGGGTCAAGTGAGGGCAACAGCACAGAAGGTGCTGCCATTGTTCCTTATTGTGATAAGTAGTTGAATGGAGAGTGTTTTACCTTGTTTCGTCCACAAAAGGTTTGTTTGGTCAAATGCTTCATTTTCTCCTCTAGAATACGAAGATGGCGATCTGTCTTCTTGGATTAACAAAGAGAGATTTCAGGGATATCTTCAAGTAGATGGATTTACATTGTACGAGCTTGGAGATACAGGTAAGGCCACATTTACTGCATTGCTTTTTCACTGATGAACCACTAGGACATTCTCTTTGCTTGAAATGGCACACAACTGCGATTCTCTGTCTTTCAATTAGAAGTGGTCCAAAGCTATTGTTTTGTATAACTTAGTTCTATAAAATCAGTTGTAAGTTAAGTTTCATCAAATTGCTGTGGGGCTTGTTACAGTTATGTTAAGTGTGTTGTTCCATTTGCATGCTTTTACTGAGTTTCTCCCATTTGTTATGTTGCCGATTTGGGTACATCTATTTGCATTACTTGCATGCGTCCCCTCTTGGCTTAAAATAATTCTTGCTCTGTAAGTGATTGACTGGGCAAAAAAAATAGTTACTAATAATGCTTGTAAGACTTATTTGATGCAGTGTGTACTCAAAATAATGTTTTCACAAGCATGCAATTGTCGTTCCATTCCCTATGAAATTATACATTGCTTAACCTTAGGCTGTGTGCTTAGTCTGTTACCATATGTACAATCACCTCTTGATTTATGCGGGGTTCTTGGTGACTCTAGAATTAAATGCCTTTTTTTGGTCAGTTTTTTTCACTGTTCGAACAGCCATGTTTTGAGGTTCTTTCTGAAGAGCAGGAGGTCTTTGGTTTTGCTGAGGTTGGTGGGGAGTGAGTTCCAGGTTTTGGGGGCGAGGTAGGAGAAGGACCTGCCTCCTGTGGTGGTGCGGTGGATGCAGGGGGTGAGGTTGGCTGATCGGAGGTTGCGGGTGGGAGTGTGAAAGTTCACTCTTTCGTTGAGGTATGTAGGGCCGGTGTTGTGGAGGGATTTGTGTGCGTGGATGAGGATATTGAATGTGATTCTCTTGTTTATGGGGAGCCAGTGAAGGGGTTTGAGGTGTGGTGAGATTTACTCTTGGCGGGAGAGGCCAAGGACGAGGCGCGCAGCTGTGTTCTGGATTCTCTGGAGTTTGCGTGCGAGTTTGAGTGTGGTGCCGGAGTAGAGGGCGTTACCATAGTCTAGTCTGCTGCTGATGAGTGCATGGGTGACTGTCTTCCTGGTCTCTAGGGGAATCCATTTGAAGGATTTTTTTTAGAGTGCGGAGTGTGAGGAAGCAGGAGGAGGTAAGAGCATTGATTTGCTGTGTCATGGGGAGGGAGGGGTCCAGGATGATGCTGAAGTTGCGTTCGTGGTTTGCAGGGGTGGGTGCGGGTCCTAGGGCGGTGGGCCACCAGGAGTCATCCCATATGGTTTTGTTGGGGCCGAAGATGATGATCTCGGTTTTGTTGGAGTTAAGCTTGAGGTGGTTAGTTGTCATCCAGTTGGCGGTGTCGAGGAGAGCTGCGTGTAGGTTGGTTTTGGCGGTGGTGGGGTTGCGAGTGAGGGAGAGGATGAGTTGGGTGTCATCTGCGTAGGAGAGGATAGTGATTCTTTGTGATCGGAGGATGTTGGCTAGGGGGATCATGTAAATGTTGAAGAGAGTGGGGCTGAGAGAGGACCCTTGGGGGACTCCCCAGAATATCTTGGTGGTGGTGGAGTGGAAAGGTGGGAGGTGGACTCTCTGGATCCGGTCATTGAGGAATGAGGTGAGCCAGTCTAAGGCTTTGTGGCGAATTCCTATGTTGTGGAGGCGTGTGCGGAGTGTGTGGTGGCAGACAGTGTCAGAGGCTGCGGAGAGGTCTAGGAGGATGAGTGTGACGATCACGCCTTTGTCGACTTTGGTTCTAATGTCGTCAGTGCATGCGATGAGGGCGGTTTCCATGCTGTGGTTCTTGCGGAACCCAGATTGAGAGGGGTCAAGTGTTGTTTTCTTCGAGGTAGTGGGATAGACAGGTTTTGACTAGTTTCTCAGCGACCTTGGCGGGGAAGGGGAGGAGGGAGATGGGGACATAGCTGGAGAGGATCTCTGGGTCGGCTTTTTTTTTTTTTTTTTTTTAGGAGAGCAGTGATTTCCGCGTGCTTCCAGGGGTCTGGGTAGGTGGTGGAGTCGAAGGAGGAGTTGATTATGTCGCGGAGTATGGGGGCGATGGTTGGGCTGGCTTTGTTGTAGATGCGATGTGGGCAGGGGTCGGTGGGGGATCCGGAGGGGATGGAGTTCATGATTTTTTCGGTTTCTTCGTGTGTGGTGGGGGCCCAGGTGGTTAGTGTGGTGGGGGGATCATGAGTGGGGGTTGAGTTGGGTGAGTGAGGAGTGTGTGTGGTGGGTGTGTGTGGTATCAAGCTGTTGTGGATGTCCAGGATTTTGTGGTGGAAGTGGTTGGAGAGGGCATCACATAGGGGGCTGTGTGTGTGTGAAGGGTCTATGTTGCTGGCTTTGGGTTTGGCTAGTTCATTAATGATGGTGAAGAGTTCTTTGCTGTTTTGAGAGTTGTTGTCAAGGTGTGTCTTGTAGTGGTCTCTTTTGGCGGTGCGTATGAGTTGGTGATGGGTGTGAATGGTGGCTTTGAGGGTGGAGAAGTTGGTTGTAGAGGGTTCTTGTCTCCATATTTTCTCAGCTTGGCGGCATTTGCGCTTGGAGTCTTGGAGTTCGGGGGTGAACCATGGGGTGTTACTGATGTTGCGGGTGGCGATGTGTTTTCTGAGGGCGGCTAGTGTGTCTGCGCAGGTGGTGATCCATTTAGAGAGGTGGGCTCCTGTGTTGGGGTCGTTGGTGTAGGGGGGTTGTGAGCCAGTTGGGAGTTCAGGCGTTCTGTCGGGCTCTTGCCCACATGCGGTAGGGTGTGGTGTGTGGATGGTGGTGTGCGGGGGTTTGGCGAAGGAGAAGTGGATGCAGTGGTGGTCAGTCCAGAGGAGTTCGGTGGTGTGGGTGTAGGCTATGTGTTGGCTTGAGGTGAAAATTGTGTCGCGCATGTGTCCTGCTGAGTGGGTGGGTGCGGTGACCAGTTGTTTGAGTCAGAGGTTGGTGAGGTTGTCTATGAGGGATGTAGAGTTGTGGTCTTGTCGGTTCTCCAAGTGAAAGTTGAAATCACCAAGGAGGATGTAGTCTGTGGAGGTGAGGGCGTGCGAGCTATGGTGTCGCAGAAGGCGGGGCGTGGTCCTGGTGGTCTGTAGATTAGTGTACCTCTGAGGGTGGAGTTGTTCTTAATGTGGATTAGGAAGTGCATGTGTTCTGTGTTGTCAATAGTGTCCACACTGGTGGTGACTTTGATGGTGTCCCTGTGTAGGATGGCGATGCCACCCCCTGGCCTGTTGAGGCGGTCTTTACGTTGGAGTTTGTATCCCTTGGGGGTGGCGATGGCTATGTCGGGTTCTGAGGAGGGGTTGGTCCAGGTTTCTGTGAGGAAGGCAATGTCGGGTGATTGTGATGTGATGAGGTCCCAGAGTTCTATGGCATGTTTGAGAAGGGAGCGGGTGTCGAGGAGCAGGTAGTTGAGGCGGTTGTGGTGGGTGGTGTGGTGCATGAGGGTGTTGTTGCGGGGTGTGTTCTGGTTGTGGGGTGGTGTGCTGCGGTGCTGGTTGGTGGGGGCAGAGCAGGTGTGTGTTGTGTTGTGGGTGTTGTATGAGTTGTCGGGGGGGTCGCTGTGGTTGGTGTCCGGTGTGGGGGAGGAGGAGCAGGAAAAATGACAGGTGTGGCAAGTGAAGGGGCCATGAGTGTGTGTGGGGCTGGCAAGGGTGCAGGTGGGGCGAGGGCCTGGGTTGAGTGAGTGGAGGATGAGGGGGGAATAGGCTTGTCTGCGAGGGCCAGGGGGACTGGCGCTGGGCGTGCCAGCGGTGCGACCGCGCCACGGCTTCCTTAAATGGGGGTGGGGAGGGAGTGGCAGCTGGGAGGAGGGAGGGTTGGACGAATGGGAAGGCTGGGGGGAGGGGCTGCAGGGGACGGAGCGGCTGTGGAGCTGAGAGAGACAAAGGGAATGGAACGGTGAGGTGGAGGGGGGAGGCGGGAGGGGCTGCAGGGAATGGAGCGGCTGTGGAGCTGAGAGAGACAAAGGAAATGAAACGGTGAGGTGGAGGAGGGAGGCGGGAGGGGCTGTGAGGGACAGAGCGGCTGGGGAGCTGAGAGCAGGGTGTAAAAATCCTGGCTTTCCGGCGGTCAGCCATGCTTCTTTGACTTTCCTTCTGTGTGGGAGCAGGGACCAACTACTGTCCTATTTATCTAGTCTTTGGAGACTTTTTTTTTTTACTTTGTTTCCTGCGCCTTCCCAGGGAAGCGTCCTTTTTCATTTGCAGAGCATTCATGCCTGAGCTTAGCTGTAAACAAGGCTATAAATCAGGCTGTTCTCTTGGTCACATTTGGTCTTTGTGGGCTCTCTGCACCCTCTCTCAATTGGTTGGCTGCCGCCCCTCCTTAGCTTAGATTTTATTTACCAACTCTACGAGAGCTACGCAATCCTAAGAGACAGCCCCACTTCTGATCCATACTGGGATCCCACTCGCAACTCCATCAGTGCTCCTCAGTTCAACCATTGCAATCCCTCACACCTTGCAGTTAGTACTCTCTTCTACTCCAGTACTCTGATTTAAGGAGCAGCATCAATACACCTCAATTTACACACTCCAAGGCTGTGCCAGTGCCAGCAACCCCACACTCGGTGTCTGCCAGAGCACCTCAGTTCTTCCAGTCAGTACAGTCTGCTGCTCCAGTACTGGGACCTCGGGAGCAGCTCCATCAGTGATCCTCAGTTCACATGCTCCAAGCCCCTCAACTGTGCCATGAACCAGACACGCGCTGTCTGCCAGAGCACCTCAGCTCTTCCATTTAGTACACTCTGCTGCTCCAGTACTGTGACCTCTGGAGCAGCTCCATCAGTGCTCCTCAGTTCACATGCTCCAAACCCCTCAGCTGTGCCAATGCTAGGATTCCCACACGCTGTCTGCCAGAGCACCTCAGGTCTTCCAGTCAGTACACTGCTGCAACACAAAAGGATGATGGGCGGAGTGTTGAAACTTTTCAAACATTCATCCCCAGTTACAGATCTGGGTTTAATCCATTGTTTTTTTGCTCACCATGACACCCCAGTTTGGACCCAGCCATACGCAAATCAGTCTTGACCCTGTTCCCCATGGGAACAGTCCAGGTCGAACTGCCAGGCCAGTGGCAGGGGTATGCCCAGAAGTGGGTCCCTTGCTCGCTGTGCCATTGGATTCAAGCTAGCCTGGCTGATGAAAGGTGATACCCTGAAACCGGACCCAGGATGCTTGTTTCCTGTCCAGGGAGGTCCTGGCCTGGCAGTTCGGGCTGGACTGTTCCCATAAGCAACAGGGTCAAGACTGATTTGCATATGGCTGGGTCCAAACTGGGATGACGTGGTGAGCAAAATAACAATGGATTAAACCCAGATCTGTGACTGGGGTGAGTCTTTGAAAAGTTTCAACACTCCGTCCATCATTTTATCTTGTTTTGTGATGTTGCTTAGTACACTCTGCTGCTCCAGTACTGGGACCTTAGGCGCAGCTCCATCAGTGCACCTCACTTCACACGCTCAAAGCCCCTCGCCTGTGCCAGCAACCCCGCATATGCTGTCTGCCAGAACACCTCAGTTCTTCCAGTCCGTACACTCTGCTGCTCCAGTACTGGAACCTCGGGTGCAGCTCCATCAGTGCACCTCAATTCTACCCTGGCGAGGTCACTTCCTTTCCTATACTGGGACCCCTCTCACATACAGTTCCATTACAGCAGCTCAATTCTAATATTCAGTCCCACTGCCAAGCCAATACTGGACCCAAAAGAGCAAAACACCACTCAGCCAGTGCACCTCAAGTCTAACAACCAACACCACTGTTGATGAAAACCACCACAGCTCTACCAGAATCCATCAATTCTAACATTCAGTGCATATTTCTTCTCACTACTAAGACTCACACAAGCCTTTCAGGACTCCTCTCTTCTGTGGTTCAGAGGCAATGCCACTGCCATGCTATTTCCACTCACAGCTTCACCAGGGCACCTCCAGGCTAACGCTCTGCAACACTGGCACGCCAGTACTAGGTTCCACACATAGCTTCATTAAAATACCTCATTTCTGACCTTGTGTGCCCGTTACTATTTTAGTATTGCAGCCAACGTACAATTTGTGTCAGTGCCCCTCAACTCTAAGCTCCAGTGCCCCATTATTCCAATACCAGGAATTACACACTGCTCTGTTTCTCATTCCTCACCCACTGCCTTTCTGCTGTTCCAGCACCGGGCTGGGGCACAGCTCTTTCTGTACCCCCAATCCTGATCTGAAGCACCCCAATATTGCTGTATTGGTGTTCACATACAACGTTGCTAATGCACCTCCTCCTGTTCTCCAGTGCCCTTTTCTGTTCCACATTCTGATTTCTGTTTGAGGACGTAGGGAAGCCAATTAAATCTATTGCTAGCTGCCATCTTTTAGGAGGGTCTGTTTCACCTATCACAATTCATTCCTGACTTTACTCTGTTTATTCTCAGTGTTTTCTTTCTCCTCCACTTTTCTCTTTCCAGCACTTAAAATCCACACGTAAGTTTTGCTTTTTTATACCTGTTTATTTCTATTCATCTCCATTATTTTCGTCTTTTCCTCTTGCTACCTCCTCTTTCAAACTTGCAAAAACTTGATTTGTCTTTCATTGTTTCATTCCTCTACTTTTTCTTCATCAGGCATTAATTATTTCACTATTCTTTCCCTCCCCTTCATTCTTCCTTTCTTTATTATTTGCTCTTTCCTTTGACTTGGTATGTATCCTCACTTTTTTTTTTTTTTTTTTAGATCTTCCTTCCTTTCTCTGGTGTTTTTCTTAACTTTATCTGTCAATTCACGTTTTACTATAAATCCCTTTTTTTCCCGTCTGTATGTGGAAGCCGCAAGTTACTTGTCGGGACCTACAGTGTCAAAATGGTTTTCCCATTCTGTGACTCTGGGAAATTTCAGTACATACATGTCCTGGTTCTTTCGCTGCTGGTTTCTCTCACTGTCTCTCCTTTTTTCTCTAATGTTCATTTTCTCTTTCTTTTCATACTTCTTTCATTAATTTTTCCTCTTTATCTTTCGTTCGCTAGCTTCCTTCCTTTTTTTCTTTTGTCTCACATTTGCTCTGTTTCTTCTTAGTTGTGCTTTCATTTTCTTCTTCTTTATTTCCCTTATTTTATTTCTTGGTGACCCCCTTCTCTTTTTTCCATTTGTATTCCTTTTGATTCTCTTTGTCTGCCCCATACGCTTTCTCTCCCGGCACCTAGTTATCAGTGGACCAACAGGTGCAGTGCACGGGGGCCCAGAGACCCACGGACCACACTGAACTCTAATTACTGTTCTGTTTTCCTACCAAAATTCCAGTCAACCATTTTCCTTTCTTACTCCAGGGCCTATGACACCATTACTAGGCCACTTGTCCTCTCCATATTTACTCACGACTCCTGCTTTCCTTTAACCCTCTAATGCATTCCAAAAGTTTTGAGCATTACACTCTAATGCCAAAAGTTTATTTCTGATAAAGGTTTATATGATAATTGTATACCTTTTAGATAGAGGAAGAAAGTAAATGGAAGTGCTTTAGTTAAAAGCTGGGCCACTGGAATTAAATGGCAGAAAAAGACGAAATTATGAGGCAGGGTTGACCAATTTATGTGGCAAGAAAAGTCCAGTTATGAATTTACAATGCCAATACCTCTAATTGAAGAAAATGCAAGACCTATTGCATTGCAAATGCTTGTTCATATTTGTTGTGCTGTCAACCTCCTTCCAGTTAGTGACAGAAGTGCGTGTAAAACCAATGGAGGATCCCGGAATGCTATACATTTCTGAAAAGTAGACACAATTCTAAGTTTTCATCTGTAACTTTTTCTAAGTATATCATATTTTGTAAAGCAATATAGAGGTACGTCTGCTGGATCCTTCTGGTTGCAGGGATATACAGGGCCTTTTGGTTCTCCATGAATCCAAGCTACTAAGAGGCAATAACTGAGCTGCACCTTGCAGGGGAGTCATCTCAGTATTGCCTATCCAACAAAGAACATGTCAGAGCAGAACAAAGAACCGTTACAGTTACAATATTTGACTATAGTAATTCTCTGGATCACAGGTTGCCATCAAATCTCACAAATTACAATTACTTTAAAACGAAACTGCCTGTTTGTTTCCTTCTTGTAAGAGCTTCACATGCTCTGCACCAGAATTCTGATTGTGTTTTACATAATTGGTCTGATAAATGCTTTTTTGGAAAATAGTCCCCTCCTCTCAGCAGCAAGACTGCATCTATACGTGCACACTTATATTTTTTTAGCTTACGCTTCCATGCACACTTGTACATCACTCCCTTCTTGGCCGAAACATTTCTAGTACACATACTAGGAAATACACTTTGTTTATATCAGCAAGAGCTGGAACCATTTGACATACATGAGGCCCCAAGACTACCATGCTAACCAAAATATTTGCCCACATTTTGGTCGTCATTTGTATTGCCCTCTTGAGCTGCGCTTAGGAAGCGGATAGTGCTATAGAACAGTGGCAAATAATAAAGGAGGCATTTGCATTGTAGAGTTCTTGAATGGCGATTTTGCGGATTACCTTTATATATCTGTAAGGGAGGAAGCATTGGGCAAGTGTGCATTGGAAGGAAGCCACCTTGGGAAAGTTGGCTATGTCCATTTCCTTCTTAACATATGTATGTTTCTCATTTCAGGGAAGCTTGTAGCAGTTGCAGTAATTGATGATAAAAACACATCAGTGGAACATCTCAGGTACTGTAGTTTTGACATCTCTTAAGGGTGGCCATTATTTCTTGTAAGTTGTAAATTTTGGCTTCTTTCTTGTTTTGATTGAGAGTTTACTGATGGCCTTGAAACATCGTTTGTATTTGTACGCAGCATTCTGCAGGATTGCCAAGCTATCCTGGCCATATGTGAACAAGAATGCCATACTAGTGGTCGACTTTTATTTGTAAATCATTGCGTTTTATTAAGGAAATACTACCCTGTGTCTGGTTGCTCCGCCTGTTTTTTAAAGAGTTGTCTAATGTGCCATCAAGCTCAAATAGATGCTGTCATTCTAGTTTTCCTACAGTACCTAGCTCTTTGAGCCTGTATGAGTCACCCTTTTAAAGCAAAGTTTTTTTTTAAAAGTGCCCATTTTGTCAGGAAAGGAAGAGATGAAGGAAACTAAATTAACAACACTAAAGTTCATATAAGTAAATGCCTCTTTTTGCGTGGACACCTCCCATAGTCTTGGACTTACTATGCTGTTTTTTGTCTGAGTGCACTGAGGCCTGCCAACTTGGACCTCAGTGCCAGTGCTCTGACTCTCAAAAGTGTGTTTAATTGGCTTATAGCCGATTAGCATGAGATAACTTACTCATAAGTACCTAGTATATGGTAAGAGGTGTGTCCAGGGCCTGTAAGTTACAGTGTCCCTAATGAGGTGCAACACTTATTGTGCCAGCATGAGTGTGAAAAAGTTAAATATGTCTCCCAGCCTGCCACTGCAGACAGGTAGAGTCCTTTTCAACTAATAACTTAACTTTGCCATTTAAACTAATGATAAAGTCCAGACCTTCCTTTTTAATATACATATGTCATCCCTAAGGGGTATGCCCCTTGAGCCCCGAGGCAGGGAGCTTTGTGTTAAAAAAAGTAACACATGTATTTTTGTAAGATCTAACAGTAAAATACCTAAATTATTGCTTTTACTATATAAAGGCTAGGAGCACCATTGGCAAGTACAGGGTTACACGCTGATAGCTCGGCTGTGCTAATTTCTGAATGGGACAACAGAAGTTAGTACTGCAAGGTATCAAAAGAATTGTTACATAAAACCCGACTTGACACTCAAGTTAAATTTAATGAAGCTTATGAGTATAAGACAACTTTAGAAAGTTGCCACTCAGTTGTCTAAGTTTTCAAGTGGCTGTTTACAGTTGTGGGCCATCGGACAGCCTTCTGCCCTCCTGGGGAGAAGTGTGAATGACTCCCAGGAAGGGATACACTAGAGGGCTGTTACTGGAATAAGTGTTAACCTTTGTGGCTTCCTACCAATGAGAGTTGTGAGCCCAAATGGCGAGCTTCGAAGGGAAGCCACCTTTGATGGGCAAATGATGGACAGACCCAAGAGGGGCTGCTATTTGTTCTGGTAGACCGGTTAGTGTCGGGGATAGAGAGGGGAAGACAGTTGCTGAACTAGTTTTCTCGTGGTTGTGTAGCCCTAAGGTAGCCACACTTCTAGGGTGGGTTACCAAGCTCCACACACCAAGAGAATGGTTTTGCCATCTTCAGAGTTGGCAGAATATTGCACTGTTGGACAGCTAGATGCCACACTGCAGGAAGTCGTCATCAGGTGGGAGGGGACCTGTTGTTCTTTTGTCTCCTGATAACCACATTCCAGAGGGCAAATTGTGTGAATAAGAGTTGCACCCTTAGCACCCACACCTCAGATCACGTCTGCACTGGAAAGAGGACGAAGGACTGTCCTTCTGTTCCTGAACCTGGCAAAGAGATTCTGCACCAAAAACTTGACTGCACTTGTTGCTCCTTGGCGAGCAAAGAGAGGATTGTACCTGTGGTACCTTGAATGAGGAAAATTCTTTCACCGATCCCCAGACAGAAGAGGAGATCTCCAAAAGTTGGTTGACTTCCTGTTACAGCTCCAGGGCCACAAAAGCTAAAGAAGCCACTGAGGCAAAGCTGGTAACTGCAACTGCTTGTTAGACATCAATTGCTGAAGCTCAGCCCTAGAGAACAAACCCTGATGCTTAAAAGGTGCACCAGAGTCTGCTGGAACCTGGAGAATTGTAAAAGTTTAGTTTGGTCACTTAACATGGACACTACCAGCAGTTAAAGGGAACCTCTGGTTTCACTGTGACCAGAGACTAGAAGACTTTTGGCAATTTATTTTTGGTTAGACTTCACCTGGACTTCAAGGGACATTGACCTCTGTGGCCAAAGTCACCCCACTGTTCCTGGACTGAGATGTGGCCTAAAGAAGACCATTGTCGACCTGATCAGCATCCTGAATCACTTACTTCCGGGCCACTCCATTGATGTCTAAGGCAGTTGGCTTATGGAGCCTGGAACTGGACTGAAAACTGCTTTGAGTGAAAGATACCCAGCTGTCCTGCTAAACCTTATTGACCCTCAAGTAAAAATGAAGCCAGAGCTGGATGCTGTTTTTTTGTAATTCGCCAGGGAGTATACCTGACTGCTGTGGCTGTGCATTGTGTGGTGACTTCATCTGTGCGACGGTAGCCAGTACCACCTTTGACAGAACGTCTTTGAGAAAATGTTGATAAATCCAAGCCAGTACTAGGCTCTTTGGTCAGTCGTCTCTCTCCATGTAAAGAGTCATAAAACCATTAATAATTAGCTGGAATGTGAAATTACTTTGCTCTGATCCAATAATGCATTGGTCAAGTGGGAAGAAAGGTTTTCCTTTACTGAAAGAAATTTGCCAATACATCAAACACAAAATTACTTGTGTGTTTTCTAGTCTAATGTAGAGGCAGATTTTGATTGACTTTTTTTGTTGGAAACGAAACCATGTATTTTAAAACTATCTGATTGTAGGTTAATCCCTTCACTGCCAGGCCTTTCCCCCTCAGGTGCCAGGCCTTTTCTTGGCTATTTGAGGCAGTTCGCGCTTAAGCCTTCATAACGTTTTGTCCACATAGGCTACCCACACCAAATGTGCGTCCTTTTTTTCCAACATTAGCCAAAATAAAGCGATTTCTTTTTTTTTTTTTTTAAGGTGAAAAAAGAGCTGCAGAAGAAAGCTTGTGTTTTCTTCCCCCCCCTGAAAATGGCATTAACAAAGGGTTTGCGGTGCTAAAATCACCATCTTCCCAGCTTTCTGGAACAGGCACATTTGAATCAGAAAAATACATTTTTCAACACAATTTTGGCATTTTACTGGGACATACCACATTTTTACTATTTTTTGTGCTTTCAGCCTCCTTCCAGTTAGTGACTGAAATGGGTGTGAAACCAATGCTGGATCCCGGACAGCTAAACATTTCTGAAAAGTAGACAAAATTCTGAATTTAGCAAGGGGTAATTTGTGTGGATCCTTCAAGGTTTTCTTACAGAAAGTAACGGATAAAATAAATATTGAAATTGTGGTGAAAAAAAGAGCCATTTCTGTCTACGTTGTTTCTATAACTTTGTGCAGCAATGGCAGATATTTGAACACAATATACCTTACGTCTGCTGGACTCTTCAGGTTGCGGGGATATATAGGGCTTGTAGGTTCATCAAGAACCCTAGGTACCCAGAGCCAATAAATGAGCTGCACCTTGCAAGGGGTTTTCATTGTATACTGGATATACAGCAATTTATTTGGTAAAATTTAGAGAGTCAAAAATAGGTATCAAGGAAACAGTTGTATTCTGAAAATGGGCACAAGATAATGTGTTGAGAAGCAGTGGTTATTTGCACATCTCTGAATTTTGGGGTGCCCATACTAGAATGTTAATTAGAGGGCATTTCTCAAACAGACTTTTTTACACTCTGTCTTACATTTGGAAGGAACAAATGTAGAGAAACACAAGGGGCAATAACACTTGTTCTTTTATTCTGTGTTCCCCAAAGTCTCCCGATTAAAATGGTACCTCACTTGTGTAGGTAGTCCTAATGCCTGCAACAGGAAAACGCAACATGGACACATCACATTTTTACATTGAAATCTGACGTGTTTTTTAGAAAGTGCCTAGCTGTGGATTTTGGCCCCAAGCTCGGCCGGCACCTATAAAAACCTACCAAACCTATACATTTTTTTAAAACTAGACACCTAGTGGAACCCAAAACTGGGTGACTTGTGGGGCTCTTACAAGGTTCTGTTACCCAGAATCCTTTGCAAACCTCAAAATTTGGTAAAAAAAACACGTATTCCTCACATTTCGGTGCTAGAACGTTCTGGAATCTGAGAGGAGCCACAAATTTCCTTCCACCCAGCATTCCCCGAAGGCTTCCAATAAAAATGGTACCTCATTTGAGTGGATAGGTTAGTCACTCTAGTGCCTGCAACAGGAAATGCCCCAAAACACAATGTGGACACCTCAAAATGATCTGTTACAAGACTACCTGTTTTTGCAGGGGGGTGGGGGTGGAGGGGACCTGCATTTTTGGTTCCAGGTGCGGTGGTCATCTAGGGAAACCTACCAAACCCAGACATGTTTGAAAACTAGACACCCGGGAGGAGTCCAGGGAAGTGTGGCTTGCATGGATCTCCCAACATTTTTTTTACCCAGACTCTGAAAAACCTCAAATATAACTAAAAATAAATTTAAAAAATCAAATTTTCCACACTTTTCGGATCTCTGTGCCGGTACATATTTCCTACCACCCAATGTTCCCCTTGGTCTGCCAATAAAAATTATGCCTTACTTGTGTGGGTATCCCAGGAGCCTGCAACAGGAAAAGGCCAAAACCTTGCAGATTGAGGGGATAGCGCACTGAGTTGATCAGCACAATTTTTTCTTTTATACACTTTTAGGCTGACTCTGCTTTTGGGGCCCACACAAGTGAGGTATCATTTTACTTGGGAGACTGAGGGGAACGCTCGGTGGTAGGAAATTTGTGCCGGCATGGTGATCCTACAAAAAAAAGTGATGAAAATTAGCTTTTGTAAGCAAATTTTTAGGTTAGCATAGGAGTCTGGGTAAGAGAATGTTGGGGGATCCATGCAAGTCACACCTCCCTGGACTCTTCTGGGTGTCTAGTTTAAAAAAATGTCTGGGTTTGATATGTTTCCCTAGATGAAGGCCACACCCAAGACCAAAAACTCAGGTGGCATGCTTCATCATCGGGGTCCCACCCGAGACACCTAGCATGTCACGGGTGTGCTTTGACACTTGATTACAGAGAAGGTTTTGTCATTTGTACTACACATATTGGTTGGATTTGGTACGATGGTGAGTGATGGTTCAGTAGATCAAATTTTATTAACAAGAGATTTCACAAAAATGAAATGCACTGTTAATAACTGAAAGGCCAAAAAGTGGAACGAATGACTCACAGCTTGTGAGCTGTAAAGCCGCATCAAGGCACCAACCGCTTTACAGTCCATTCACACACCTTTCATACATGACATGCACAAGACCATTCATGCCTCCAGCCACGGGCCAAGCACATTACAACACTTGCATCAACTGACTGTGCCATTCAAGGGCCATCACTTTCATACGCCCACATGCCTGAAAAGCAATCACACCAGCTTATGGGAGTGTGTGGACTGGCGTTTGGCTGGCAGTTTGTTGCAGTGGCCAACAGCAAGTCACTATTTGCACCGCCAGCCAAGCGCCACTCCATGCACACCGACATCCCTTTTTTTTTTTTTAACAACAAATAAACCACTAATTATAAATAAGTACAAAACTACAAACACACAAGCTCTAATTGAATACATGACGGTAATGCCAACTGTGAAACTGAAGACATGAAAATATAAAACAGGTAGTTTACGCTCATAGTAGTTCCCAGTAATTCTTCTGGGCGTGATAACTTCTGATACAGCCAGCCACTCACATCCTAGGCTTTGAAGGACAGTCTGGCAGTTCATCTGGCTCTCCCTCTAGATACCTCTTTGGGCACAGACTCTACATTTCTTAGTGGGCAAGTCTTTTTTGGGAGTGGGAGGAATGTGATCAGGAAAGTGGCGATCTTTCATTCTAGCCACATTCTCCACCACTGCTACTCTAGGAACTCTTGCCTGTTTCACCACAATAAGGCTCTCTATCACCGACTCCTGAAATTTAACAAATGTAATCCTTGACTCTGGAACAATCCTTGAACACAATAAAAGCAATAAAGGTTGCTAAATTAAACAAATGGATGGCCACATTTTTATACCATGCGTAAGGCTTACGAAAAGCAGTGTAAGGTTCCAACCTCAGATCTACTCTAGCAACACCACCCACATGCTTATTTCAATCCAAAATGCACACAGGTTTGTGCACTTCTGCAACCTGACCCCAAACAGTCATAGGGGAAGCACTCTCAGCATGGATGGTAGTTAGCATGTACACATCGCTCCTGTCTGCAAATTTTAGAGCTAGCAGTTCATTATTATGCAAGGCACTGCACTGTCTCCTCTCAAGTTTTTTACAGACAAACTCCCTTGGATAGCCTTTACAGTTAGAACAGATTGTGCCACAAGCAAGTGTCCACTCTAAACAATCCCTTGAACAACTGCACTCCAGTGTAGAAGTTATCTACGTACAAATGGTGACCTTTGTTAAACAGTCGTCTACCAAGTTCCCACATCATTTTCTCACCAACTCCAAAAGTGGGTGGACAACCAGGAGGGTCAATACTAGAATTCCTACCAATGTAGAACCGGAAATTATACACATATCCTGTACTACTTTCAGACAGCATATACATCCTAATTCCATACTGTGCCCTCTTCCTAGGAATTTAGTGCTTAAAAAACAAATGTCCCTTCAACAGGACCAAAGACTCATCTACAGATATTTATTTCCCTGGAACATAGACCTCTGAAAACCGATCTACAAAATGATCAAGGACAGGCCTAATCTTAAAAAGACGGTCACAATCAGGGTGATCTTGTGGCAAGGCTAAAGCATTGTCAACAAAATGCAGCATCCGAAGAAGAAACAAATACCGATTATGAGTCATGGTTGCAGGAAATATAGCCATTGCCATCAAGGGACTAGTAGACCAATAAGAAGCCAGTGACAGCTTCCTTATCAACCCCATCAAAAAAGTCAAACCCAGGAACATTTTCAACTCTTCCAGATTTGTGGGAATCCACTGGGTAGTAGCTCTAGACTGAGACCTAAGTCTGGCAGCGTTGTCCCTCAAATACTGCTCCACATACAAATTAGCCTGTTCAACAATCTTTTCCAAAAATACATCGTCCATAAACAACTCAAAAACAATTGACGGGCAAAAAGTTTTCCCTATTCACTCTACACCCTGGGAGACCAGTAAAGGCAGGCAACTGTGGCTGTTCCATGTTTGGGGCAACCCAGGTGTCAGGTCTTCCAATGGGAAAGCTTTCAGCCCTGGGCTGCTGCACTATTGGCACATCAGTCTCCTCCTCTAAAACACGCCCTTCATCTGCACTGAGAGTTGTTTCCTCATCAGAATATTCACACGCTCTACCAGAATCTCTCACTTCCTCATCTGCCTCAGATGCAGAGTCAGTCTCATAATCATGGTCAGGAGACGACTCAAAAAGCATGTCAACAACCTGCTGAGCGGTCACTCTGCGGCTTGCCACAATCCTTTTTAAGAAGTGTAACTTGACAAATGCACCAACAACAACCAGCACTGTCTAAAATAAGTAATAAACAAAGTGTGGCTTTATCACAGAGTTATGTACTCAAAAACTATATCGCTCATTTGCCTGAAAAAGCTAGACTCGCCAGCAACTACTCTGCACAGACATAGCAATCCCACACAAAAAAAAGCAAATTAGACATAAGACAACACAAATATCCTTGTGCACAAATCTAAGGACAATTTCACACACAATCCTGCTTTTAGTGCACCGCCTACAAACATGTCATTCATGCATGGCAACAATACTCCTTTGGAGTAAATTGTTTTTACTTACCTAAAACGTGCAACTACGCAAACCGCAGGTCAACCACTGCCACAACCACAACGAGCCACAGTAAAGGAAGCAAAAGCTTTGTACTAGAACAAAAAGGAGAAATAAACTGTTATAATCACAAATGCAAATACTTCCCCTGTTGACAAACACCCCACCACCAAGCATTTAGAAATTTTCCCTGGTACCTAAGTGGATTCTGCCCCCTTGGGGGCTGAAGGGCCTAAAAAGAAATAGGCTGATCTGCCACCAAAGGGTCAGAAATGGCTATCAGTCTTATTCCCCTTTTGGGGGGGTGGGGGGGTGACCGTTGCCCAAGGGGTGCCCCCAAACCACAAAAAACAAACATACAAAAGCACAACAATCCCTGGGGTCTAGTGGGTTTCGACAACCCCCTTCCCCTGGCGCCAGATTGGACGAAGACATGGCCGATATAGCCATGGGAGGCTAAGGGGTTGCTCCCCAAAATACAACACAAACAGTCCCAAGTGTCTAGTGGGTAGATTCCTGCTCCACGATCGCAGGCGAGAACAGGAATCCACTCAAAACAGGCACGGGGGAAAGGAAAAATTCTTCCCTTTCCCCCTGTGTCTGCTTCACCCCCACTGCCCCCCTCCTCAGTTTTAAGGACTTATATTTTTCACGTCCTCTCTACTAACACGGTGGAAGCAAATGGCTATCAGCACGTCCCCAGCAGCATTTGATGACGTCAGCACGCTGTCTTCATCAGATTGCTGAGGGGTGTGGTGGAAGGGGAAGCAATTCCCCTTCTATCCCTTACTAGGGGGTGTGGGTGGGAGTCCCATGGGTGGAGCGCTAGAGCTCCCCTTGTGGGCCAGGAGCAGGACAAGCTTGTCTCATCCTCGGCACACTGCAACCGAGGATGAGACCAGCTCATACCGGACACCCAAGGTGTTAAAGATGAGTTATTTCCAAATCATGCAGATATTTCTGTGACTGCATGGACATCTAGAAGATTTTTTTTCACTTTTCTTGTATGTAGTATGATTTAGTAATAGCTTCTTTTGAGTATCCCAAATAACCCCAGAAATTGTAAAATCGTTTTTGGCTTTATACAATTACTGGATTTTGATTATGAATAAATTGGATTCACTTATTAAGTCTTGGTCATATAACTACCCCTTCTTCCAATGCTGCCCAGTCAGACTCCTCAGTTTGCAAAGACAGTCAAGCATGTTTTGATTCTATGAACTAGATCAATTAGAGGTCTGACTGTTCTCAATTATTTATACTGGTTACCAGAATAAATCAGCAAGTGAATACCTATGATGTAGGAAAGAGTAAATATTGTAGACTATCTTAATTATGTTTGTAGACCACAGTACATCTTTAGACCATAAGTAACTGCATTGAGAATCTGTTGTAACCATCTTGGGATATAGATGTTAAAGCCACCATATAAACTTACCTGCTCATCAGTCTACTTGCTGTAATGAGACATTTGCAAAATGTGTGGCCCAAACTAGTACTTCAATAAACAGTTACTCATCAACTTCTTATATCTGATTTAAACTGTCATTCTTGAGTTGAAAATCAAATTGCCAATCACGTAAATGGAAACAATTGGCCATACATAAGACTGTAACACACTCAGTTTTCTGAATATTTTCTTATCTTTAGGAAATGTGCCTCCTGCAACAAGGTCCATTTAAGGTTTGAAGATCTTTCTTGTATATACAGATTCCACTGCAAACGATTAACTCTTTTCATATTCCATTATTGGAGTTTCATTTTAATTACCCTTTCAAATGATTATACCGAACATTAATCGCATCTAATGAAAGTTCCATATTTTTACGTCTGGCTTAACAATACACCTGTCTGGATGTTTTATTGTTAGTAGTTTTTTTTTTAAACCTACATAAAATATTCTCTGGCTTAACCCAGATGAGTGCTATTATGTTACCTCATGCTTTTGGCTCTCTGGCATATCATTCTGTCTTCCAGATTGTGTTTTCACTGGCATGCATGAGGGACTGTTTTACATTTTAAAATTGCACTGAATCATCATTCTGTTTTTCATTGTTGTGCATCTCCTCTACCGTCTGTTCAGAAAGCAATCTTTTTTTCTTTTTTCCCAGCATTAGTGAAGCCAGTATTGCAGGCTTTAATGTGACTGTTAGAAGTGGGGTCACTAGTTGGCAGTGCAAAGTAGGGACCCATACTCTAGTCAGGATAAGGGAGTCACACAGCTAAGGTAACCCCTGTTAATCCCCTTGGTAGCTTGTCACTA
Organism: Pleurodeles waltl; assembly: GCF_031143425.1. Lineage (NCBI taxonomy): Eukaryota > Metazoa > Chordata > Amphibia > Caudata > Salamandridae > Pleurodeles > Pleurodeles waltl. The sequence goes on from NC_090439.1 coordinate 400,028,031, forward strand.
ATAGTCAGGCTCATCTCAGAGGCAATGTGTAAAGTATTTTTGCACACAGTAACAGCAAAAACACTACAAATGTACTCCACACCAGTTCAGAAAAATAGCTAGTATTTATCTGAGTAAAACAAGGCCAAACCAACAAAAATCCAACCTACATAAGCAAAGATTATCAAATGTTCAATCTCAGTAAAGCACTTGGAAACGCAATAGCTCCAGTTGGGGCTATCACGACGTCTTGACAGAGTAGTTCCCAACAGTCCAATGCCATTTGCGAGGTAGTGCAGGGCGGTCATAGAGTTGCACGAGCCCCCCATGTACAGTATCTCTGGAAAACAAGGATACAAAGTTGTTGCACGGAGTCAGGATGTGAGGCGTTGCAGGAGCCTGTGCGGCATAGCTTACTTAATACTATTGAGTTGGTTCCTTAGTGCTAGGTAGGGGAGGTGAGGCATTGGCTCCTTACCTGTTGCAGGGGAGGCGATGCAGCATTGGTTACTTACGATCTGGCACTCGATGACTCGTCTACTGCATGTTGCAATCACATCATGGGCCACAGGTGCTGTGGTAGTCGGGTGTCTTGGACATCAGAGAGACAGCACTCGGGACTCTTACTGTGGCAGGACTTCAGAGGCCCAGTGTCGTGCTTATGGTGTCAGTCGTGGTTGTTGCACTCAGTGGGGACCATGGCTTCAGTGAAGGCAGCGGCGTGGAGTCAGACAACAGCGCTGGTTCCGAAGTTGCTCTGTAGTCGATGTACTTGGTTTCTTCTTGGTTGTATTAGAACTCACTCCTAAAGGCCCAGTAACTGGATTTAGCACCACTTGACAAGTCAGCATTCTCAGCAAGTGAGCCCAAGAGGCAAGCTCAGTTCAAGCATTTGGAGAACCTTGGAAAGCAGGATGTAGAAAGCAAAATCCATTTCTTTTTACTCCCACAACAGAAGCAGCAAGCAAAGCAAAGCAACAGGCAGAGTAGCATTCTCTCCTAAAGCATCCAGCTCTTCTTCCTGGCAGAATGTCCTCAGTCCGGAAGTGTTCTTACTTTGTGGGGTCAGAGGTCCAGTACTTATACCCAATTTCTGCCTTTGAAGTGGGCCAGCTTCAAGGAATGTCTTTGTAGTGCACAAGACCCTGCCTTTCCTGCCCTGGCCGTAGACACACTCCATGGGGTTGGAGACTGATTTGTTTAAGAACAGGCACAGCCCTATTCAGGTGCAGGTGTCAGCTCCTTCCACCACTCTAGCTCAGGTAGACCCATCAGGATATGCAGGGCACACCTCAACTTCTTGTGAGATTGCCTAGTGTGAATTCACAAACCGTCCAACTGTCATCCTGACCCAGACGTCTATTCCACAGAAAGGCAGAGACACAGAATGGCTAAGCAAGAAAATGTCCACTTCCTAAAAGTGGCATTTTCAAACTTACAATTTAAAAAACAACTTCACCAAAAGATGTTTTTTTAAATTGTGAGTTGAGCCCGCAGGCTCCATATCTTTATCTGCTCCCAATGAAAAATTATACTTGAAAGATATTTCAAGGCAATCGCCTTGTTACCCTATGGGAGAGATAGGCCTTGGAATAGTGAAAAACAAATTTAGCAGTATTTCACTATCAGGACATGTAAAACACACCAGTACACGTCCCACCTTTTAAATATGCTGTATCCTGTGCATGGGGTGACTTTCATGTAGTTACAGGGAAAGTTTGGGAAGGGTGCACTTGCCAGGTCAAAACGGCAGTTTACAAATGCCCACAGAGACACTGCAATGGCAGGTCTGAGACATGTTTACAAGGCTACTCGTGTGGGTGGCGCAATCAGTGCTACAGGCCCACTAGTAGCATATGATTTACAGGCCCTGGGCACACCTGGTGCACTATATTTGGGACTTGATAGTAAATCAGATTTTCCAATCATGGAGAAGCCAATCGCCAATCCCATTTAGGCAGACATCTCTTGCCCTTAGCACTGGTCAACAGTGGTAAAGTGCAGAGAATCCTAAAGGCAGTAAAAACAAAATTAAGTACAGGATCAAAAACACCAGGTCAAACTAAAATATAGAGGAAGCCACGCCAAGAGCTGACATGTCTAACAGTGAAAAACACCATGTTCGATGGCATCTGTCGCTGTAGATACGCATGTTTTGCAATAGCTCGCCATCTGGTGTTGGGCCGGAGTGTTACAAGTTGTTTTTCTTCGAAGAAGTCTTTCGAGTCACGGGACCGAGTGACTCCTCCTTTTGTCTCCATTGCGCATGGGCGTCGACTCCATCTTCGATTGTTTTTTTTCCGCCATCGGGTTCGGACGTGTTCCTGTCGCTCCGAATTTCGGAACGGAAAATTAGCTAATTTCGGAAGATTTTCGTCGGTATTGTTGCGTTCGGGATCGGCGTACTTAGATTCAACACCGCATCGAAGATCGAAGAGCTCCGGTGCCCTTCGGGGTAGTTTTTCGATCCCCCGTCGGGGCCTGGTCGGCCTGACCGCGTGCTGAAGAACGCCGATGGAACGGACCCCGTTCCGTTTCTGCCCCAAATGCCACAATAAATACCCCTATACAGACCAACACTTGGTCTGTAACCTGTGCCTGTCACCTGAGCACAGTGAAGACACCTGTGAGGCCTGTTGTGCGTTCCGGTCCCGAAAGACACTCCAAGACCGTCGAGCCAGAAGACTTCAGATGGCGTCCGCGCCGACAGCCCACCGAGAGTTCGAGGAGCAGGAAGAGGAAGGTACCTTCTCGATCCAAGAATCGGACTCCGAAGGATTCGACGATACACAAACCGTGAGTAAGACGTCGAAAACCACACAGAGGAAAATTTACAAGGCCCAGGGGACGCCACTGCCATCAGGCCATGGCTCCACCCATAAATTCGGTGACCGACCGTCGGCACCGAAAAAGGCCCAAACGGTGCCGAGATCGTCCGACTCCGGTCGAGACACCGGCACGCAGCCTTCTCGGGACCGAGAAAGTGCTGGAGACAAGCCTCGACACCGAGATGCCGGTGTGGACACGGCTCGACGCCGAGACAGCGGCACCGAAGAAGATCGACGCCGAAAGGTTTCGGCCCCGAAAAAGAAAAAAGTCACCTCGGAGCTGAAAAAACACGCAGACAGGGTTTCAGTGCCGAAACAAACTGCAAGCGACCCAGCTTCAGGCTCTTATACAGAAGAGCACTCGCTAACCTCCCAAATGCAAAAGCATAGGTTTGAGGAAGAGCTACAATCAACTGATGTGGACCATACGCAAAAGCGTATCTTCATACAGCAGGGGACAGGAAAAATAAGCACCCTTCCCCCCATTAGAAGAAAGAGAAGGTTGGAGTTCCAAACTGAACAGACACCACAACCAAAAGTGGTGAAAAGAGTTACCCCACCACCCTCTCCTCCGCCCGTGATTAACGTCTCACCAGCACAAACTCCATCACACTCCCCAGCTCACACCACCATAAGCCAGGGTGACCAAGATCAAGACGCATGGGACCTATACGACGCCCCAGTGTCAGATAACAGTCCGGAGGCATACCCTACGAAGCCATCTCCACCAGAAGACAGCACCGCGTATTCTCAAGTGGTGGCTAGAGCAGCACAATTTCACAACGTAAGCCTCCACTCAGAACAGGTCGAGGATGATTTTTTATTCAACACACTCTCCTCCACCCACAGCTCATACCAAAGCCTGCCTATGCTCCCTGGTATGCTCCGGCACGCGAAAGAAATCTTTAAGGAGCCGGTCAAAAGTAGGGCAATCACACCAAGGGTGGAAAAAAAGTATAATGCGCCTCCTACAGACCCGGTTTTCATCACTACACAGCTGCCACCAGACTCTGTCGTTGTAGGAGCAGCTAGGAAAAGGGCCAACTCTCACACATCTGGAGATGCACCACCCCCAGATAAAGAAAGCCGCAAGTTCGATGCAGCTGGTAAAAGAGTCGCAGCACAAGCTGCAAACCAGTGGCGCATCGCGAACTCCCAGGCACTACTTGCGCGCTATGACAGAGCCCACTGGGACGAGATGCAACATCTCATTGAACATCTGCCCAAGGACTTAAAAAATAGGGCAAAACAAGTGGTTGAGGAGGGACAGACCATTTCCAACAATCAGATCCGCTCCTCCATGGACGCTGCAGATTCAGCTGCACGGACAATTAATACATCTGTAACTATCAGAAGGCATGCATGGCTCCGAACGTCTGGATTTAAACCAGAGATTCAACAAGCAGTTCTCAATATGCCTTTTAATGAAAAAGAACTGTTCGGTCCAGAAGTGGACACAGCGATTGAGAAACTCAAAAAAGATACGGACACTGCCAAAGCCATGGGCGCACTCTACTCCCCGCAGAGCAGAGGGAATTACAACACATTCCGTAAAACACCCTTTCGAGGGGGGTTTCGGGGTCAGAGCACACAAGCCAGCACCTCACAAGCAACACCGTCCAGTTACCAGGGACAGTATAGAGGAGGTTTTAGGGGACAATATAGAGGAGGGCAATTCCCTAGAAATAGAGGAAGATTTCAGAGCCCCAAAACCCCTACTACTAAACAGTGACTCACATGTCACTCACCCCCTCCACACAACACCAGTGGGGGGAAGAATAAGTCATTATTACAAAGCATGGGAGGAAATCACTACAGACACTTGGGTTCTAGCAATTATCCAACATGGTTATTGCATAGAATTTCTACAATTCCCTCCAAACATACCACCAAAAGCACAAAATTTGACAACACACCATTCCAATCTCCTGGAGATAGAAGTGCAGGCACTATTGCAAAAGAATGCAATCGAATTAGTGCCAAACACACAAATAAACACAGGAGTTTACTCACTGTACTTTCTGATACCAAAGAAGGACAAAACGCTGAGACCAATCCTAGACCTCAGAGTAGTGAACACTTTCATCAAATCAGACCACTTTCACATGGTCACACTACAAGAAGTATTGCCATTGCTAAAACTACACGACTACATGGCAACTTTAGACCTCAAGGATGCTTATTTCCATATACCAATACACCCATCGCACAGGAAATACCTAAGGTTTGTATTCAAGGGAATACATTACCAATTCAAGGTACTGCCTTTCGGATTAACAACCGCACCAAGAGTCTTTACCAAATGTCTAGCGGTAGTCGCTGCACACATAAGAAGGCAGCAAATACATGTGTTCCCATATCTAGACGACTGGCTAATCAAGGCCCATTCGTTAATACAGTGCTCAAATCACACAAATCATATCATATCATACAAACCCTCTTCAAACTAGGGTTCACCGTCAATTTCACAAAATCCAAAATTCTGCCGCGCAAGGTACAACAATACCTGGGAGCCATAATAGACACATCAAAAGGAGTAGCCACTCCAAGTCCACAAAGAATTCGAAATTTCAACACCATCATACAACGCATGTATCCAATACAAAGGATACACGCAAAGATGGTACTACAACTCCTAGGCATGATGTCTTCATGCATAGCCATTGTCCCAAACGCAAGACTGCACATGAGGCCCTTACAACAGTGCCTAGCATCACAATGGTCGCAAGCACAGGGTCACCTTCTAGATCTGGTGTTAATAGACCGCCAAACTTACCTCTCGCTTCTGTGGTGGAACAACATAAATTTAAACAAAGGGCGGCCTTTCCAAGACCCAGTGCCACAATACGTAATAACAACAGATGCTTCCATGACAGGGTGGGGAGCACACCTCGATCAACACAGCATACAAGGACAATGGAACATACATCAAACAAAACTGCATATAAATCACCTAGAACTTCTAGCAGTTTTTCAAGCACTAAAAGCTTTCCAACCAATAATAGTTCACAAATACATCCTCGTCAAAACAGACAACATGACAACAATGTATTATCTAAACAAGCAAGGGGGACGCACTCCACGCAGTTAAGCCTGCTAGCACAAAAGATTTGGCGTTGGGCAATTCACAACCAAATTCGCCTAATAGCACAATTTATACCAGGGATCCAAAATCAACTCGCAGACAATCTCTCTCGAGATCACCAACAGGTCCACGAATGGGAAATTCACCCCCAAATTCTGAACACTTATTTCAAACTCTGGGGAACACCTCAGATAGACTTGTTTGCGACAAGGGAGAACGCAAAATGCCAAAACTTCGCATCCAGATACCCACACAAACAGTCCCAAGGCAATGCCCTATGGATGAACTGGTCAGGGATATTTGCTTACGCTTTTCCTCCTCTCCCTCTCCTTCCTTACCTGGTAAACAAACTCAGTCAAAACAAACTCTAACTCATATTGATAGCACCAACTTGGGCAAGGGAACCCTGGTACACAACGCTGCTAGACCTATCAGTAGTACCCTGCATCAAATTGCCCAACAGGCCAGATCTGTTGACACAGCACAACCAAAAGATCAGACACCCAGATCCAGCATCGCTGGATCTAGCAATCTGGCTCCTGAAATCCTAGAATTCGGGCACTTACAACTTACCCAAGAATGTATGGAAGTCATAAAACAAGCCAGAAGGCCATCCACCAGGCACTGCTATGCAAGTAAATGGAAGAGGTTTATTTGCTACTGCCATATTAATCAAATACAACCATTACACACAACTCCAGAACATGTAGTGGGTTACTTGCTTCACTTACAAAAATCTAACCTGGCTTTCTCTTGCATTAAAATACACCTTGCAGCAATATCTGCATACCTGCAGACTACCTATTCAACTTCCCTATATAAGATACCAGTCATTAAAGCATTCATGGAGGGCCTTAGGAGAATTATACCACCAAGAACACCACCTGTTCCTTCATGGAACCTAAATGTTGTCCTAACTAGACTTATGGGTCTACCTTTTGAACCCATGCACTCCTGCGACATACAGTTCCTAACCTGGAAGGTGGCATTTCTCATCGCCATTACTTCCCTAAGAAGAGTAAGCGAGATTCAGGCGTTTACAATACAGGAACCTTTTATACAACTACACAAGAATAAGGTCGTCCTAAGGACCAATCCTAAATTTTTGCCAAAGGTTATTTCACCGTTCCATCTAAATCAAACAGTGGAACTTCCAGTGTTCTTTCCACAGCCAGATACCGTAGCTGAAAGGGCACTACATACATTAGATGTTAAAAGAGCATTGATGTATTACATTGACAGAACAAAAAACGTCAGAAAGACTAAACAACTATTTATTGCATTTCAAAAACCTCATGCAGGAAACCCAATATCAAAACAAGGTATAGCCAGATGGATAGTTAAATGCATCCAAATCTGCTACCTTAAAGCTAAACGACAGCTGCCCATTACACCAAGGGCACACTCAACCAGAAAGAAGGGTGCTACCATGGCCTTTCTAGGAAACATCCCAATGCAAGAAATATGTAAGGCAGCCACATGGTCTACGCCTCACACATTCACCAAGCACTACTGTGTAGACGTGTTATCCGCACAACAAGCCACAGTAGGTCAAGCCGTATTAAGAACATTATTTCAGACTACTTCCACTCCTACAGGCTGATCCACCGCTTTTGGGGAGATAACTGCTTACTAGTCTATGCAAAACATGCGTATCTACAGCGACAGATGCCATCGAACTGAAAATGTCACTTACCCAGTGTACATCTGTTCGTGGCATCAGTCGCAGTAGATTCGCATGTGCCCACCCACCTCCCCGGGAGCCTGTAGCAGTTTGGAAGTTACCTTCAATTATTTATATATGTATCATCTCAACCTTAAATAGGTGCATACTTAGTCACTCCATTGCATGGGCACTATTACTACAATTCAACTCCTACCTCACCCTCTGCGGGGAAAAACAATCGAAGATGGAGTCGACGCCCATGCGCAATGGAGACAAAAGGAGGAGTCACTCGGTCCCGTGACTCGAAAGACTTCTTCGAAGAAAAACAACTTGTAACATTCCGGCCCAACACCAGATGGCGAGCTATTGCAAAACATGCGAATCTACTGCGACTGATGCCACGAACAGATGTACACTGGGTAAGTGACATTTTCATTATGCATGCAACTCAAGTAAACGGCATTTGTGGATGCTTGTGTTTATGTGCATTGGAACTTAAATCCAGACCCTCAGTCTGGCCAATGCTGGTTTAAATAAGTTTAGCAGTTACTTATTGTCTTCTGTTTGGATGGTTGTGGAAGATAGATTTGGACACCTGTCATTTTTTGGAGTCAATTATTTGATTAATCTGACTCATAAGAAGATATAGAAAGTTCAGACCTAAAAGAAAAGAGCAGAAATTCCAAAGTTTTCAGAATGACTCGTTGCTAAAGTTGGTCTTTGTGGTTAAAATTAGTGATGGAGATCAAAAAAGCATTAGCTTTGTTGTTTGCCTTTTGTGGGTAAAAAGGTAGATGCTGTTCCATTGTGTTTCTGTAGAGATTTCTCTGTGGCCACCGTATAGAATTTTTTGTTTTTGAAATGCATTTTTTTTTTTCTGTCACTGCCCTCGACACTTTCTTTTTTTACAATAATCAGAAGAATTCTTCTCCTTTAGAGGTTCTGTAAATTGTCTACTTTCATGTCTTGCAATAGCCAGTCAAGTTGCTACACCTGATGGGTATATCAAGGAGATGCCCTTTCATCTCCGCCACTTACACATCCGTATCTTCCAGCCATTTGTCAACGTTTAACAGACAAATCCCCTGATTTGAAGTCTTATTGCAGTTCAAGGTGTTATTCCTTCACAGTGTCGCTAATGGAATTCAACCCTATAAGCTGACATAGGAGTACTATTTGTAGGGCAAGAGGGCACAGCCTTCTTCTTTGCTGATTTGTTACATGTTAATGTGGATTTCAAATTCCCCTCCAGTATTTCACAAGGAAGGGTATCGGGTAATATGCACGTTTTGTGTTCTCCTCTGTCCCTCAATATCAGAAGTACATGGGACTGTTAAGTTTTATATGCTCAATTTCCTTTGTTATCCTTCTATTTGGCTTAGTCTAGCTTCTATAGCAGGGGTCTCCAACCTTTTCTGTAGTAAATGCTTCTTATGTTTAATGAAAATCGAGAGCTATGAAAATTATTCGAATTTTAATACTGACCACATCAGACAAGTTTATATGTTTGTTTTAAATATACACTTTTTAGTTTTTGTAGGCTGGGCTGCACACAGGAGAGCTACTTAAGATTTGCTGTGGAGATACTAGTAGCTCACAAGCTACTTGTTGGAGACACCTGTTCTGTAGATCCCACTTGAAGTCACTGTTCATCAGAATAAGTGACTTGCTTATTTTCTTCTAAGAAGCTTCGGGCATTTTGGGAATGTCTACAATAAATAACAATTCCCCAAGTGGTATTTCTTAAACCATCTCACTAGGTTTTTCCATAACTTAATATAGTTTGTATAATTTCTAATCTTTATTTGATAAAATATGTTTCAAGAAAACTATCACTTGTAACATAATATAATGTTCCTTTTGTTTGTTTGCTATTACTTGTTCTGTGGCACGCTTTTTCATCACTGCTGATAAAAAAACGGTATTTCCTGGACAGTCAATAACTTTTTTTTTTTCATTGTGATTTTTCAGGCATAAAAGTGAATTAGTCACAGCTTTGAGTTTCTTTATTCTAGCTTTTGGTAATTATTATAGGATATTTTGAAACTGGAAATAGACCTGTAGTTGTACTATCATCTTGCCACTTTCCATTGGTCAGTCATCGCAGTAATATTCTCATCTGTTAACCTGGTCTCTTGATTTTTGTGTAAGGAGGATGAGGTTTCTTTAATCAGAATTTATTGCTTGTTCCCATTGTTTCTTAAGACACGGACACAATCACTAGTTCATTTTCGATCTTCTTGAATGCCTGTGGGTTCCTTGGATTTTTAATCAGATTATCAACAGGCATAGCTACTCCTTCCCCCGTGGCATATCTAAGAAAAAAAAGGTATCTTTTAAAATTTAGTAATCGTTTAAGTCCGAGTACATGGCATATTCTATGAATGATGTTCAGCACCAGTGGCTGGTTCCTCTTATTGTTGGTGTTTCCCTGTAAGGATAGTTTATTAGTAAAGTTGCTCAGACATATCAGTGAGGAGTTGTTGACGAACACCAACAACTGAGCTCTGCACTATTCCACTCTACAGGCCTTCCTGCAGGAAGTTTTTGATGGCTCAGTCTCATCCTGTGACACACACATGGATATAGACACCCTCGGATGGTTTTTGAGATCTTCGGTCAGGTATAGTTTATGAAGGACAAGAAGCATACCAATCGATGACCATTTCAATTCTGAAAGTGCATCAGTTATATATGCAGCTCGTGAATCTTGGGAGAATATTATGAAATTGAAAACACAAAATCAATGTGTGAAAATCAATTTATTTCTCTGTACCGATTTAAATATCTCAACTGGTTGAGAATTCCAAATTCATTTTGTAGATGAAGGAACAACATTCATGTCATCCCGATAAATTAACCGGAGTAAATTTGAGTATTAGGATTTTCTTCCACTATTCACATTCCTGGTTCTTGAAGCCCTTTAGCCAGGTTTAGAGAATCCCAAATATAATTGTGTTTAGTGATTTTGAGATGAAAAACGCAAAGATAATGTCCCACCATATTTTATGCGTTTTTGGTTAGGCTTTATTGTAAACGTTTTAAAATATGTATCATTCGAAGTGAAGGTAAATCCTCTCAAGAACAGTCCAGAAATCGAAAAACCAAAGCTGTTTTATGGTACACTGACTGAGAAATGCCTACAAACATACCTTGCAATTCCAGCTCAAGTTACAAATCTATTTCCTAAAGTAGAAATAGGTTCTACATGCAGTTCTGAAGAGGTGCGTGAAGTGTGATTGATGTGAATAACGGCCGAAATGGATCAGGAAACCCAAATCCCATAATGAAGCCTTTTTTCTTTTTGGTGATAAATATTTAATGTTACATACAAGTGCCAGTTGCCTTGACACCAAGACCAGCGGCGTACACTGTGGGCACTATAATGTGAGACCCCTTATTATTTTTTTTTAATATCACAGTAGCAGTTGAAAGTAGACTAACAGACAACTAGCTGGCCAAATAAGTGAATGCATTTACTTTCTTTGTGTACTTGAAGCAAAGTGATGAGTTGCAATGGGAAAAAAGCACATACAGAGAGGCATTACAGTTCTGAGAAGCCTGAGAATGATTCAAAGCAACAGCAAAAGGCAAAAAAGCTTTGCCAAAGGCATTAGATCACACTTTTGGGGCCTATTAGCTTTGAAAATGCCCATTGGCGATGCTGTACAGCATGGGTAAAAGAAAAAGGCGCAAGGTAACAGCTGCATCATTTTATAGGTGAGTGTGTACATGATGTGTGCGTCATTATGCATACATACCTGCAAAATGACACGGGTGGGTGCTAGTTTTGTTTTTTATTTACTAGATCAGTAAAATGTAAAAACGAGGGCACATTTTTTTTTTTCTTCTTTCCAATAGGTGGAGGTGCCAGCGGCTGTTTGCTGGCTTGTCTTCCTCAAAAACACACATATATATATATATATATATATATATGTATATGTTCGATGGCATGTGTAGCTGCAGATACACATGCTGTGCACATCCCGCCATCTGGTGTTGGGCTCGGAGTGTTACAAGTTGTTTTTCTTCGAAGAAGTCTTTTCGAGTCACAAGATCGAGGGACTCCTCCCATTTCGGCTCCATTGCGCATGGGCGTCGACTCCATCTTAGATTGTTTTTTTTCTGCCATCGGGTTCGGACGTGTTCCTTTTCGCTCCGTGTTTCGGGTCGGAAAGTTAGTTAGAATCTCAGAAAAATCATCGGTATTGTTTGCGTTCGGTATCGGGTTAGTTACAACAGATCGACACCGACTTTTGAAGAGCTCCGGTGGCCCTTCGGGATTTTTTCGATTCCCCCCGTCGGGGCCTGGTCGGCCCGGCCACGTGTCTCTTCAAGGCTGATGGAATGGACCCCATTCCGCTTCTGCCCAAAATGTCATAACAAGTATCCATATACAGATCAGCATCTGGTCTGTAACTTGTGTCTGTCTCCAGAGCACAAGGAGGATACTTGTGAAGCCTGTCGAGCGTTTCGGTCGAGGAAAACATTAAGAGACCGAAGAGCGTGAAGACTGCAGATGGCGTCGGCGCCGACAGGACAAGGGCGTTTCGAGGAGGAAGAAGAAACCTTCTCCATCCAGGAATCGGACTCGGACGAGCTCGATCCCGAAGAAACGCCGAAAACCGTGAGTAAGACGTCGAAACATAAGACTCACGAGAAGACAACAAAAGCCCAGGGGACGCCACCGCCAACAGGCCATGGCTTAACCCGAAAAATAGGTGACCGATCATCGGCACCGAAAAAGGGCATGCATGTGGCGAAGTCATCCGACTCCGGTCGAGATACCGCCACACAACAATCTCTGGCCCGAGACAGCAGCTCCGAGCAGATTCGGCACCGAGACAGTGGCACCGAAATGGTTCGGCACCGAGACACCACGACGCCGAAAATAAAGGTTTCCTCGGAGCCCAAAAAGGCGACCGAAAAGATTTAGATTCCGAAACATCCAGCCTCGGAACCGAAAACAGGTTCCTACACAGAGGAACAGGGATTGTCCTCCCAGATGCAAGGACATAAGTTCGGAGAGGAACTTGAATCAGACTACACTCAAAGAAGGCTCCACATTCAAAAAGACACAGGGAAGATAAGCACTCTTCCCCCAATTAAAATGAAAAGAAGACTTGCCTTTCAAGAAAAGGACAAGCAGCCACAGGCAAAGGTGGCAAGACAAACAACTCCACCGCCATTTCCACCACCATCAATGCACACAACACCGGTAGCCACTCCACCACTGATGCAATCCCCGACTCATACTGCAATGAGTCAATATGATCCTGATGCATGGGACCTTTATGATGCTCCTGTATCAGATAACAGCCCAGACTGTTACCCTGCGAGGCCGTCGCCACCTGAAGACAGTACATCCTACACGCAGGTGGTCTCAAGGGCAGCTGCGTTTCATAACGTCACCTTGCATTCAGAACCAATTGAGGATGACTTTTTGTTTAATACACTCTCCTCCACTCATAGCCAATACCAAAGCTTACCTATGCTCCCGGGAATGATAAAACATTCCAAACAAATATTTCAGGATCCTGTAAAAGGCAGAGCCATAACTCCAAGGGTGGAGAAGAAGTACAAGCCACCACCAACAGACCCTGTTTATATTACGCAGCAATTAACACCAGATTCTGTGGTTGTTGGGGCAGCTCGCAAGAGAGCAAACTCATACCTCGGGAGATGCACCACCTCCAGACAAGGAGAGTCGCAAATTCGATGCTGCGGTTAAGAGTTGCAGCACAAGCAGCAAACCAATGGCGTATTGCCAATTCACAAGCACTTTTGGCAAGATACGATAGAGCTCATTGGGACGAAATGCAGCATTTCATAGAACACTTACCCAAAGAGTTCCAGAAAAGGGCACAACAAGTGGTAGAAGAAGGACAAAGTATCTCCAATAATCAGATACGGTCATCAATGGACGCAGCAGATACGGCTGCAAGGACAGTAAATACTGCAATAACGATAAGGAGACACGCATGGTTGCGTACGTCAGGATTCAAGCCGGAAATACAACAAGCCGTGCTGAATATGCCCTTTAATGAACAGCAGTTGTTTGGGCCGGAAGTCGACACTGCTATTGAAAAACTCAAAAAAGATACTGATACCGCAAAAGCCATGGGCGCACTCTACTCCCCACAAAGCAGAGGCACATTTCGCAAAACACAATTTAGGGGAGGATTTCGAGGTCAACCTACAGAGGCTACAACCTCACAAGCAAGGCCCACTTATCAAAGCCAATATCAGCGGGGAAGTTTTCGGGGACAATTCCCAAAAAATAGAGGGAAGTTCCAAAGCCCCAAAACCCCTCAAAACAAGCAGTGACTTCCAAGTCACACATCCCCAACACATAACACCTGTGGGGGGGAGACTAAGCCAATTTTACAAACATTGGGAGGAGATAACAACAGACACTTGGGTACTGGCAATTATCCAGCATGGTTATTGCATAGAATTTCTCAAATTCCCTCCAAACGTCCCACCGAAAACACACAATATGTCAAAACAACATATAGATCTTCTAGGACTAGAAGTTCAGGCATTACTACTAAAAGAAGCAATAGAATTAGTACCAAAACACCAGAAAGGAACAGGAGTTTACTCTCTGTAGTTTCTCATACCCAAAAAAGACAAGAGTCTGAGACCTATATTAGATCTCCGAACATTAAATACCTACATCAAATCAGTTCACTTTCACATGGTGACATTACAAGACGTAATCCCACTACTCAAACAATAAGACTACATGACAACACTAGACCTAAAGGATGCATATTTCCATATACCGATACATCCTTCACACAGAAAGTACTTAAGGTTTGTATTCCAAGGGATACATTACCAATTCAAGGTGTTGCCATTCGGAATAACAACTGCGCCAAGAGTTTTTACAAAGTGCCTAGCAGTCGTAGCTGCACATATCAGAAGGCAGCAAATACATGTGTTCCCGTACCTAGACGATTGGTTAATCAAAACCAACACGCTAGAAAGGTGTTCACAACACACAAAGTATGTCATAGAAACCCTCCACAAACTAGGTTTCTCAATCAACTACACAAAGTCACACCTTCTGCCGTGTCAAACACAGCAATACTTAGGGGCGACAATCAACACAGCAAAAGGGATTGCCACTCCAAGTCCACAAAGGGTTCAGGCATTTCACAATGTAATACAGGCCATGTATCCAAATCAAAAAATACAAGTCAAAATGGTGATAACTCCTAGGCATGATGTCTTCATGCATAGCCATTGTCCCAAACGCAAGGTTGCACATGCAGCCCTTACAACAGTGCCTAGCATCACAGTAGTCACAGGCACAGGGTCAAATTCTAGATCTGGTGTTGGTAGACCGCCAAACATACACCTCGCTTCAATGGTGGAACAGTATAAATTTAAACCAAGGGCGGCCTTTCCAAGACCCAGTGCCACAATATGTAATAACGACAGATGCCTCCATGATAGGGTGGGGAGCACACCTCAATCAATACAGCATCCAAGGACAATGGGACACTCACCAAAAACAGTTTCACATAAATCACTTAGAACTATTGGCAGTATTTCTAGCGCTGAAAGCATTTCAACCCATAATAAGCCACAAACACATTCTTGTCAAAACAGGCAACATGACAACAATGTATTACCTAAACAAACAGGGAGGGACACACTCAACACAGTTGTGTCTCCTGGCACAGAAAATATGGCATTGGGCGATTCACAACCACATTCGCCTAATAGCACAATTTATTCCAGGAATTCAGAATCAGTTAGCAGACAATCTCTCTCTGGATCACCAACAGATCCACGAATGGGAGATTCACCCCCAAATACTGAATACTTACTTCCAGAGTTGGGGAACACCACAAATAGATCTATTTGCAACAAAGGAAAACGCAAAATGCTAAAACTTCGCATCCAGGTACCCACAAGATTAGTCTCAGGGCAATGCGTTATGGATGAGTTGGTCAGGGATATTTGCTTACGCTTTTCCCCCTCTCTCACTCCTTCCATATCTAGTAAACAAGTTGAGTCAAAACAACCTCAAACTGATACTATTAGCGCCAACATGGGCAAGACAACCTTGGTACACAACACTACTAGACCTCTCAGTAGTGCCTCATGTCAAACTACCAAACATACCAGATCTGTTAACGCAACACAAACAACAGATCAGACACCCAAATCCAGCATCTCTGAAACTAGCAATCTGGCTCCTGAAGTCCTAGAGTTCGGACACTTAGACCTTACACATGAATGTATGGAGGTCATAAAACAAGCTAGGAAACCTACCACTATACATTGCTATGCAAATAAGTGGAAAAGATTTGTTTATTACTGCCATAATAATCAAATTCAACCCTTACACGCATCTGCCAAAGACATCGTAGGCAACTTACTACATCTGCAAAAGTCAAAGCTAGCTTTTTCTTCCATTAAGATGCATCTTACAGCAATTTCAGCTTACCTGCAAATTACGCACTCAACTTCTCTATTTAGGATACCAGTCATAAAAGCATTTATGGAAGGTCTAAAGAGAATTATACCACCAAGAACACCACCAGTTCCTTCATGGAACCTCAACATTGTCTTAACACGACTCATGGGTCCACCTTTTGAGCCCATGCACTCTTGTGAAATGCAATACTTAACATGGAAAGTTGCATTTTTAATTGCCATCACATCTTTAAGAAGAGTAAGTGAGATTCAAGCATTTACCATACAAGAACCATTTATTCAAATACACAAGCATAAAGTAGTTCTACGGACAAATCCTAAATTTTTACCAAAAGTCATATCACCGTTCCACTTAAACAGTAGAATTACCAGTGTTCTTCCCACAGCCAGACTCTGTAGCTGAAAGAGCACTACATACATTAGACATCAAAAGAGCGTTAAGGTACTACATTGACAGAACAAAAATAATTCGAAAAACAAAACAATTATTTATTGCTTTCCAAAAACCTCATACAGGAAATCCAATTTCTAAACAAGGCATTGCTAGATGGATATTTAAGTGCATTCAAACCTGTTATCTTAAAGCAAACAGAGAACTGCCTATTACACCAAAGGCACACTCAACTAGAAAGAAAGGTGCTACCATGGCCTTTCTAGGAAATATTCCAATGACCGAAATATGTAAGGCAGCTACATGGTCTACGCCTCATACATTTACCAAACACTACTGTGTAGATGTGCTAACGGCACAACAAGCCACAGTAGGCCAAGCAGTACTACGAACATTGTTTCAAACAACTTCAACTCCTACAGGCTGAACCACCGCTTTTGGGGAGATAACTGCTTACTAGTCTATGCACAGCATGTGTATCTGCAGCTACACATGCCATCGAACGGAAAATGTCACTTACCCAGTGTACATCTGTTCGTGGCATTAGTCGCTGCAGATTCACATGCGCCCTCCCGCCTCCCCGGGAGCATGTAGCCGTTTAGAAGTTGATCTTGAACATCTGTATATTTGTAAATATATTACTTTAAATTACATTATGTACATACGTATTCACTCCATTGCATGGGCACTATTACTAGCATATACAACTCCTACCTCACCCTCTGCGGGGAAAACAATCTAAGATGGAGTCGACGCCCATGCGCAATGGAGCCGAAATGGGAGGAGTCCCTCGATCTTGTGACTCGAAAAGACTTCTTCGAAGAAAAACAACTTGTAACACTCCGAGCCCAACACCAGATGGCGGGATGTGCACAGCATGTGAATCTGCAGCGACTAATGCCACGAACAGAAGGAAAACTGGGTAAGTGACATTTTCCATATATATATATATATATATATATATATGTGTATATATATATGTGTATATATATATATATATATATATATATATATATATATATATATATATATATATATATCCAAAAACAAACAGTTGCAAGCAACTTTACCACCGCACTTCAGGAGGAATTTCTTTCTCCTTTTTTTTTCTTTATTGCAGTCAAAAATAAGTCACCATCCTTCACCACTGACGCGTTTCGACCTAGTGGTCTTGATCACAGTAAATTAGTCCTATCTCCATGCCCCCTATTTATAGTGTCTCTCCTATTACCCATATTAGTGCATTATGGGACATATTAAAAATCAATAAAGTATTGTACATTAAAAACGAAGATCCCAACCACACCAGCAACCACCCAGCATCATACAAAATTACATAAATTAATATGTGCAAAGAATGTCGCTATTAACAAAAATAATAACAAGGTCCATTCCTAAACCTACCCTATGCAAACTTCCAGCCTTACTCCATGAGAATATTGCTATATTTTCTATACTTCTGATGATGGATTGGTGCACTTCCTATACTATTTTCACAAGTTATCACATATATATACTGAATCTACCTAATTATTATTAATATATATATATATATATATATATGTTCAACGGCATGTGTAGCTGCAGATACACATGCTTTGTATAAGTTTGCCATCTAGTGTTAAAAGTTATTTTTCTTCGAAGAAGGTTTTTCAAGTCACAAGATCAAGTGACTCCTCCTCTCGGTGATAGTGCGCATGGGCATAGAGCCCTTTGTTAGATTGTTTTCTTTCCGTAGTCTGCTTCAGACGTGTTCCCTCTCACTCAGGTAGATCTTGGTTCAGTACTATCTGAACTTCTGGATCTTTCCTTTGAACATCTGTATCATTTTTGAACGCGCTTTCCATACTATGCTCGATCCGATTGTAGCCTTGAGAATGATTAAACGCCCTTTTGGGCGCCTGCTCCCTTCTTCGGCCTTTTCAGGCCTACTGAGTCACAGGCTCATGGATCTGACTCCGTTTCAATTCCGCCGTCCACGCCACGCTAAGTTCCCCTACACAGACCAGCACTCGTTGTGTAATCTCTGCATCTTTTGGACCACAAATAAGAAAACTGCTAGGTGTGCCGATCCTTCCGCTCCAAGAAGAGACTGCGGGATCAGAGAGTGCGTCGGCTGGAGATGGCATTGAAGTCAACCGAACAAACGCCTGACATTTTCAGTGAGGAACAGGCGCAGACTGCGGTTTCCATCGCAGACTCAGCCTCCGACCATGACTCAGATGGGGACAGCCAAGTTATTCCTGCGGCGCAGTACGTGAGTACGCCAGCCCCTCCCCATTTCCAAAAACATCACAAAAAGTCAACACAAATGGTCTTGGGTCCACCACTGCTTACCGGCCATGGTCCGGCCCGAAAGCTACATCTCAACGACGGCCCTCTGGTTTGGCCTCAAAAAAGAGCAAAATGCGTTCGACCGAGCAGACTGCCACGCCTGTTTTGGGATCGAGTCGCAAGGTGGAGGCTTCCACTTCAGAACTAAAACGTTGGCATACCACTGCGAAGCTCAAGCAGCCAAGCTCCTCTTCGGAGCTGAAAAAACTTCCATCTGCTTCAGAATCCACATTTTCGGCCCGATTAAAGCAGTCAGTCACCAAGCTTTCAGAGCACACAACTATAGGAACCAGATAGATTCCATCTACAGAGGAATCAGCAGACATCAGGCCCATTCTTGAAGTGATGGACCATAAACAACAGAAAATGCAGATTCAAAAAGACACTGGGAAGATTATTGCCTCTCTTCCTTCAATAGCAAAGAGGAAGTTGTCTTTCCAGGATAGTTTGGATCCTGCACCTTCACCTGCGAAAATATTTAAGCACAAGGAGAAACCAAAGACAGTACAACAGTCTTCTCCACTGCACTCTCCTGTGCTTCCCACTTCTCCACCACCTCAAACTCCACCTTCACCTACGCAGTATTCTATGCAATCTCTTGTCTCTTCATATGTGGATTATATGGGCGACAATATTTACAGCGTAGACCCATGGGATGTATATGATTCCGTCCCTTTCCCATCTAATGACCCTGATCTATATCCTACTAGGACATCACCAGAAGACACCACAGCTAATAATCAGGTGATTGCTAGAGCAGCCACATACCATAATGTGCAGCTACACTCTGAACCCATAGAGGATGACTTTTTTTATTCAACACCCTATCCTCTACACACAAACAATACCAATGTTTGCCAATGCTACTAGGCATGCTAAAACATGCTGCCAATATTTGTAAAGAACCAGCAAAGGCTAGAGTGCTCACACAGAGTGTGGACAAAAAATATAAAGCTGCATTCTTCATAACACAACTACCACCACCTGATTCCATTGTCATCAGTGCAGCTAGAAAGAGGGCAAACAGCCAGTCCAGTGGGAATGCTCCTCCCCCTGATTAAAAAAAAAAAACAAAAAAAAACACAAATTCTATGCAGTAGACAAGAGTGGCAATTCAAGCCACAAATCCGTGGAGAATTGCCAACTCCCAAGCTCTGTTAGCCAGGTATGACCGGGCCCATTGGGACGAAATGCAGGAGTTCCTCCAATATCTCCCTACAGAACACCAAAAAAGAGCACAGCAGGTAATGGCAGAAGGACAAGCTATTGCCTAAAATCAAATTAGATCCGCCCTAGATACAGCAGACACCGCAGCTAGGGGTATAAATACTAGCGTTATGATCAGAAGGCATGCTTGGTTGCGGTCCTCAGGATTCAAACCTGAGATACAATAATCGGTCCTTAATATGCCGTTTAACAAACAGCATCTATTTGGACCAGAGGTGGATTCTACCATCGAAAAACGACAAAAGTACTCAGATACAGCAGAGGCGATGGGTGACCTTTACACAACACCTTTCAGGGTATTTTTCGCAAGCCCCAATTCAGAGGAGGTTTTAAACCCCAAACTTTCTCTGCATCTCCACACAGCACACATCTCCTGTGAAAGGAAGACTGCAACATTTCTACCATCATTGTCACAAAATTACATCAGATAAATGGTTACTGTCAATTATCCACAATATTTATTGCCTAGAACTCATCTCCACTCCACAAACTAGTCCCCCTTGTTCATACAAGCTTTCTCCGAAAACAAGAGGTAGTATCAATTCTACTCAAATGTGCAATAGAGGTAGTACCCATCATCCAACAAGGAACAGGAGTATATGCTCTACACTTGCTCATAAAAAAAAATAGATGGCACTCTCAGACCAATCCTCGATCTCAGACCTCTCAATCAGTATATTCTCTCAGAGCATTTCCAAAAGGTCACTCTTCAGGATGTCATCCCTTTGTTACAAAAACAAGACTACATGACAGCATTAGATCTAAAAGATGCTTACTTCCATATTCCCATACATCCAGCACATTGCAAATACTTAAGGTTTGTGATAACAGGCAAGCACTACCAATTCAAAGTGCTACCCTTTGGAGTAACAGCTCCAAGGGTATTTACCAAATGCCTAGCATTGTTTGCAGCATACCTCAGAAGACTTTATATAAAGGCAAGCCCAATTCAAACCTGTCAACAATACTCAATCAAAACCCTACACAATCTAGGGTTCACAATCAATTAACAGAAGTCTCACCTTCAGCCATCGCAAATACAACCATATCTGGGAGCAATTCAACACTCAGTCAGCATTAGCCTACCCAAACCCACAAAGGATTCAAGCGCTCCACAGTCTCATATTTCAGCTACAATACAATCAAACTTACATGGTAATGTTTATTATGAAACTGTTGGGAATTATGGCATCCTGCATTATCAGTAGTGCCCAATGCACGTCTAAACATGAGACCCCTCAATAGTGTCTTCAACAACAATGGCCTCAGGCCCAGGGTCAACTTCACGATCTAGTGTTGTTTGGACCGCCAGACTTGGAACTCTCTGCATTGGTGGAATCACACCATCTTACCAAAAGGGCGACCATTTCAGGAGCCTGTGCCACAGACCATAATCACCACAGATGCATCAATGACAGGTTAGGGAGCCCATCTCAACAGTCTTACAATACAGGGAGAATAAGACTCAATCCAGCAAACTTACTACAAAAACCACTTGGAATTGATGGCAGTATTCTTAGCACTCAAAGCATTCCAGCCACAAATCACACACAAGACAGTGTTAATAAGGACAGACAACATGAGAGCAATGTATTATCTGCAGAAACGAAGGGGGGGGGGCACACCCATCTTAATTGTCCCTTCTCGCACCGGCAATTTGGAAGTAGGCAATTCACAATCACTTTAAACTATTAGCAGAGTACATCCCAGGGATACACAACCAACTAGCGGACCACTTAAGGAGGACGCAGCAACAAATACACAAATGGGAGATTCACTCACAAGTAATTTGAAAGTACTTTCAGATGTCGGGGACACCAAACATAGACCTTGTCGCAACAAGAGAAAACTCAAAATGCCCAAACTTCCCATCCAGGTACCCACACCCTTGATCCATGGGCAATGCTCTACGGATAAATTAGTCAAAGATATTTGCTTACGCATTTCCGCCTCTCCCACTAATTCAGTTTATGGTCAACAAGATCCGTCACACTTCCCTCACTATTATACTCATAGCTCCCACATGAGCATATCAACACTGGTACACAACACTATTGGATTTGTCTGTAGTACCACATCACAAGCTCCCAAGCAGACCAGACCTGTTGACTCAAAATTAAGGTCAAATCGGGCACCCCAATCCCAGTATGTTCAATCTGGCGATTTGGCTCCTGAGGTCATAGAGTTTGGATATTTACAGCTTCCATTAGAATGTATGGACATTCTAAAGGAAGCACGTAAACCTATAACCAGGCAGTGCTATGCAGCTAAATGGAAACGATTTGTTGATTACTGACAACCCAAAAACATTGACCCACTTAAAGCATTGGTACAGGATATTGTATGCTATTTGCTTTACTTACAAAAAGCAAATTTTGCATATTCATCTATTAAAATTCATTTAACAGCAATATCCGCCTACCTCCAAAACAGACAGCATACTTCTCTGTTTAGAATTCCTGTCATAAAAGCTTTAATGAAAGGCCTTAAGAGTTATTCCACTTAAAGCTCCTCCAGCTCTTGCCCGGAATCTTAACATTGTGCTTACAAAGCTTATGGGTCCACCATTTGAACCCATGCATTCTTGCGCCCTACAATTTCTCTCATGGAAGGTTGATTTCCAGATAGCAATTACTTCCTTAAGGAGAGGAAGTGAATTTCAAGCAATCACTTTAGAAGAACCCTTCTTCCAACTACACAAACACAAAATAGTACTTAGGACAAATCCAGAATTTCTACACAGTGGTTTCACCATTTTGCATCAATCAGTCAGGAGTTGCCAGTCTTCTTTCCATAGCTAGATTCAGTTGCTGAAAGCGCACTCCACACTCTTGATCTCAAAAGAGCTCTTATGTATTATATAGACAGAACAAAAGATTTTAGAAAATCAAAACAAACTTTTTGTGGCTTTTCAACAGCCTCATAAAGGTAATCCTAATTCCAAACAAGGATTAGCCAAATGCATAGTAAAGTGTATTCAAACTTGCTATTTTCAAGCTAAAAGGTAACTATTAGTAACTCCTAAAGCACATTTAACCAGAAAGGAAGAAGCTTCAATGGCATTCTTAGGAAATATACCAATGGCAGACATATGCAAAGCAGCCACATGGTCCACACCACACAAATCTACTAAAAACTACTGTGTGGATGTGCTATCTTGCCAACAAACAAATGTTGGTCAAGCAGTGCTTAAAACACTATTTCAAACTACTCCATCTCCTACAGGCTAGCCACCGCTTATTTCAGGAGGGGACTGCTTTTCAGTTTATGCAAAGCATGTGTATCTGCAGCTACACATGCCATTGAACGGAAAATGTCACTTACCCGGTGTACATCTGTTTGTGGCATGTATGCTGCAGATTCATATGCGCCCTCCCTCCTCCCCGGAAGCCTGTAGCCGCTGTGGTACTTTCTTACGTAAATATGTGTATACATTGCATGGACATCTTCTTAACTCACTATATATATATATATATATATGTTCGATGGCATGTGTAGCTGCAGATACACATGCTGTGCACATCCCGCCATCTAGTGTTGGGCTCGGAGTGTTACTAGTTGTTTTTCTTCGAAGAAGTCTTTTCGAGTCACGAGATCGAGGGACTCCTCCCCTTTCGGCTCCATTGCGCATGGGCGTCGACTCCATCTTAGATTGTTTTCTTTCCGCCATTGGGTTCGGACATGTTCTTTTTCGCTCCGCGTTTCGGTTCAGAAAGATAGTTAGAATCTCGGAAAATTCGACTGTATTGTTTGCGTTCGGTATCGGGTTAGTTACAACAGATCGACACCGAATTCGGAAGAGCTCCGGTGACCCTTTGGGGTTTTCGATCCCCCGGCGGGGCCTGGTCGGCCCGACCACGTGCATCTTCAAGGCTAATGGAACGGAACCCATTCCGCTTCTGCCCCAAATGTTCCAACAAGTATCCTTATACAGATCAGCATCTGGTCTGTAACTTGTGTTTGTCTCCAGAACACAAAGAAGATACTTGTGAAGCCTGTTGAGCGTTTCGGTCGAGGAAGACATTAAGAGACCGAAGAGCGAGAAGACTACAAATGGCGTCGGCGCCGACAGGACAAAAACACTTGGAGGAGGAAGAAGAAACCTTCTCCATCGAGGATTCGGACTCTGACGAGGTCGATCCCGAACAGACGCCAAAAACCGTGAGTAAGACGTCGACACATAAAACTCACGGAAAGACCACTAAAGCCCAGGGGACGCCACCGCCAGCAGGCCATGGCTTAACCCGAAAAATAGGTGACCGACCATCGGCACCGAAAAAGGGCACACGTGTCGAAGGCATCCGATTCCAGTCGAGATACCGGCACAGAGCAGGCTCGACCCCGAGACAGCGGGTCAGAGCAATCTCGGCACCGAGAGGGCGGCACCGAAGCGAGTCGGAATAGAGAGACCGGAACTCCGAAAATTAAAAAAGTGTTGTCGGAGCCGAAAAGGACTGCCGAAAAAGTTTCCATACCAAAACATCCGGCCTCGGAACCGAAATCAAGTTCCTACACAGAGGAACAGGGACTGTCCTCACAAATGCAAGGACATAGGTTCGGACAAGAACTAAAGTCAATGGAGCCAGATTACACTCAAAGAAGGCTCCACATCCAAAAAGACACAGGGAAGATAAGTACTCTTCCCCCAATTTGGATGAAAAGAAGACTTGCCTTCCAAGAGAAAGACAAGCAGCCACAGGCAAAGGTGGCAAGACAAGTAACCCCGCCACCATCTCTACCACGCTCAACACAACCATCACCGGTAGCCACTCCACCACTGATGCAGTCTCCAACTCATACTGGAATGAGTCAGGATGATCCTGACGCATGGGATCTTTATGATGCACCAGTATCAGATAACAGCCCAGACTGTTATCCAGCGAGACCGTCACCACCTGAGGACAGTACAGCCTACACACAGGTGGTGTCAAGAGCAGCGGCGTTTCATAATGTCACCCTACATGCAGAGCCTATCGAGGATGACTTTTTATTTAACACACTATCGTCCACACATAGCCAGTACCAGAGTCTCCCTATGCTACCTGGAATGCTAAAACACTCCAAACAAGTGTTTCAGGAGCCTGTGAAGGGCAGGGCCATAACTCCAAGGGTGGAGAAGAAATACAAGCCGCCACCAACAGACCCTGTATACATCACGCAGCAATTAACACCAGACTCTGTGGTAGTTGGGGCAGCTCGCAAGAGAGCGAACTCAAACACCTCAGGAGACGCACCACCTCCAGACAAGGAGAGTTGCAAGTTTGACGCTGCGGGGAAAAGGGTGGCAGCACAAGCGGCCAACCAATGGCGCATTGCCAACTCACAGGCATTGCTGGCGAGATATGATAGGGCTCATTGGGACAAAATGCAACATTTCATTGAACAATTGCCCAAAGAGTTCCAAAAAAGGGCACAACAAGTGGTGGAGGAAGGACAGAGTATCTCGAACAATCAGATACGTTCTGCAATGGATGCAGCGGATACAGCTGCTAGGACAGTAAATACAGCAGTGACCATAAGGCGACACGCATGGCTGCGTACATCGTGATTCAAGCCGGAAATATAACAAGCTGTGCTGAATATGCCATTTAACGGACAACAGTTGTTTGGGCCGGAGGTGGACACTGCTATCGAAAAACTCAAAAGACACAGATACGGCCAAAGCCATGGGCGCACTCTACTCCCCACAGAACAGAGGTACATTTCGTAAATCACAATTTCGAGGGGGGTTTCAAGGACAAAGCACGGAACCCACAACCTCACAAACAAGGCCCACTTATCAGAGCCAATATCAGCAGGGAAGTTTTCGGGGACACTATAGAGGGGGACAGTTCCCAAAAAGTAGAGGGAAGTTCCAAAGTCTCAAAACTCCACAGAACAAGCAGTGACTTTGACGTCACAAATCCCCAACACATAACACCAGTGGGGGGGAGACTAACCAAGTTCTACAAACAATGGGAGGAAATAACAACAGACACTTGGGTCCTAGCAATTATCCAGCATGGTTATTGCATAGAATTTCTAAAATTCCCTCCAAATGTCCCACCGAAAACACACAATATGTCAAAACAACACATGGATCTTCTACAACTGGAGGTCCAGGCGTTGTTACAAAAAGATGCAATAGAACTGGTACCTATTTTTCAGAGAGGAACAGGAGTTTACTCGCTGTACTTTCTCATACCCAAAAAAGACAAAACTCTAAGACCTATATTAGATCTCAGAACATTAAATATCTACATCAAATCAGATCACTTTCACATGGTGACACTGCAGGACGTAATCCCATTGCTCAAACGACAAGACTACATGACAACACTAGACCTAAAGGATGCATACTTCCATATGCCGATACATCCTTCACACAGAAAGTACTTAAGGTTTGTATTCCAAGGGGTACATTACCAATTCAAAGTGCTAACATTCGGGATAACAACTGCACCAAGAGTTTTTAGAAAATGCCTGGCAGTAGTGGCTGCTCATATCAGAAGGCAGCAAATACATGTGTTCCTGTACCTAGACGATTGGTTAATCAAAACCAACACGCAAGAACGGTGTTCACAACACACAAAGTATGTCATAGAAACAATCCACAAACTAGGTTTCTCACTCAACTACAACAAGTCACACCTTCAGCCGTGTCAAACACAGCAATACTTAGGGGCGACAATCAACACAACAAAAGGGATTGCCACTCTAAGTCCACAAAGGGTACAAGCATTTCACAATGTAATACAGGCCATGTACCCAAAACAAAAGATACAAGTGAAAATGGTGATGAAACTACTAGGCATGATGTCCTCATGCATAGCCATTGTCCCAAACGCAAGATTGCACATGCGGCCCTTACAACAGTGCCTAGCATCACAATGATCACAGGCACAGGGTCAACTTCAAGATCTATTGTTGATAGACCGCCAAACATACACCTCGCTTCAATGGTGGAACAATATAAATTTAAACCAAGGGCGGCCTTTCCAAGACCCAGTGCTTCAATACGTAATAATGACAGATGCCTCCATGGTAGGGTGGGGAGCACACCTCAACCAACACAGCATCCAAGGGCAATGGGACACTCAGCAGAGACAGTTTCACATAAATCACTTAGAACTACTAGCAGTATTTCTAGCGTTGAAAGCATTTCAACCGATAATAAGCCACAAACACATTCTTGTCAAAACAGACAACATGACAACGATGTATTATCTGAACAAACAGGGAGGAACACACTCTACACAGTTGTGTCTCCTGGCACAGAGAATATGGCATTGGGCGATTCACAACCACATTCACCTAATAGCACAATTTATTCCAGGGATTCAGAATCAGTTAGCAGACAATCTCTCTCGGGATCACCAACAAATCCACGAATGGGAGATTCACCCCAAATAATAAAAACTTACTTCCAAAAATGGGGTACACCACAAATAGACTTATTTACAACAAAGGAAAACGCAAAATGCCAAAACTTCGCATCCAGATACCAACGGGATCAGTCTCAAGGCAATGCGTTATGGATGAGTTGGTCAGGGATATTTGCATAAGCTTTTCCCCCTCTCCTTCCATATCTGGTAAACAAATTGAGTCAAAACAAACTCAAACTCATACTAATAGCACCAACTTGGGCAAGGCAACCTTGGTACACAACACTACTAGACCTATCAGTAGTACTTCATGTCAAACTACCAAACAGGCCAGATCTGTTAACTCAACACAAACAACAGATCAGACACCCAAATCCAGCATAGCTGAATCTAGCAATCTGGCTCCTGAAGTCTTAGAATTCTGACATTTAGACCTCACACAGGAATGTATGGAGGTCATAAAACAAGCAAGGAAACCAACCACAAGACATTGCTATGCAAATAAGTGGAAAAGATTTGTTCATTACTGCCATAATAAACAAATACAACCCTTACATGCATCTGCTAAAGACCTCGTCAGCTACATACTGCACTTACAAAAGTCAAAGCTAGCTTTTTCATCCATTAAAATACATCTCACCGCAATTTCAGCTTATCTGCAAATTACGCACTCAACATCACTTTTTAGGATCCCAGTCATAAAGGCTTTTATGGAGGGCCTGAAAAGAATTATCCCACCAAGGACGCCACCAGTTCCTTCGTGGAACCTTAACATTGTCTTAACACGGCTCATGGGTCCACCATTTGAACCCATGCACTCATGTGAGATACAATACTTAACATGGAAAGTAGCATTTCTAATTGCCATCACATCTCTAAGAAGAGTAAGTGAGATACAAGCATTTACCATACAAGAACCCTTTATTCAGATACACAAGCATAAAGTAGTTTTACGAACAAATCCTAAGTTCTTACCAAAAGTCATATCACCCTTCCACTTGAATCAAACAGTAGAACTACCAGTGTTCTTTCCAGAACCAGATTCTGTAGCTGAAAGAGCACTACATACATTAGACATCAAAAGAGCGTTAATGTACTACATTGACAGAACAAAACAAATTCGAAAAACAAAACAATTGTTTGTTGCTTTCCAAAAACCTCATACAGGGAATCCAATATCCAAACAAGGCATTGCCAGATGGATAGTTAAATGCATTCAAACCTGTTATCTCAAAGCAAAAAGAGAACTGCCTATAACACCAAAGGCACACTCAACTAGAAAGAAAGGTGCTACCATGGCCTTTCTAGGAAGCATTCCAATGACTGAAATATGTAAGGCAGCCACATGGTCTACGCCTCATACGTTTACCAAACACTACTGCGTGGATGTGTTAACAGCACAACAAGCCACAGTAGGACAAGCAGTACTACGAACTTTGTTTCAAACAACTTCAACTCCTACAGGCTGAACCACCGCTTTTGGGGAGATAACTGCTTACTAGTCTATGCACAGCATGTGTATCTGCAGCTACACATGCCATCGAACGGAAAATGTCACTTACCCAGTGTACATCTGTTCGTGGCATGAGACGCTGCAGATTCACATGTGCCCACCCGCCTCCCCGGGAGCCTGTAGCCGTTTGAAGTTGATCTTGAACATTTGTAAATTTGTAAATATATCGCTTTAAACCACATTATGTACATACATATTTACTCCATTGCATGGGCACTATTACTATAATACACAACTCCTACCTCACCCTCTGCGGGGAAAACAATCTAAGATGGAGTCGACGCCCATGCGCAATGGAGCCGAAAGGGGAGGAGTCCCTCGATCTCATGACTCGAAAAGACTTCTTCGAAGAAAAACAACTTGTAACACTCCGAGCCCAACTCTAGATGGCGGGATGTGCACAGCATGTGAATCTGCAGTGTCTCATGCCACGAACAGATGTACACTGGGTAAGTGACATTTTCCATATATAGTACAATACAATTCTTCACTCTTTACGTCACCCTTCTGCGGGAAAACAATCTAATGAAGGACTCAATGCCTGTGCGCACTATCACTGATAGGAGGAGTCACTCGATCTCGCAACTCGAAAAAGCTTCTTCGAAGAAAAACAACTTGTAACACTCCGAGCCCAACAGTAGAGGGCGAACTTATGCAAAGCATGTGAATCTGCAGCACTACATGCCACAAACAGATGTACACTGGGTGTTGGACTTTTTCATCCTTGGCATGGTCTTCCCTAACGTTTTGCCTCTGTTTCCCAGGTTGTTGATGTGTGCTGGCTTCTGATTTTACTGTTTTTGTTACTCTGGGCACTTTACCACTGCTACCCAGTGCTAAAGTGCATTTGCTCTTGTATAAAATGTGTATGTAATTCGCTTTCCATGATTGGCATATTTGATTTACTGGTAAGTCCCTAGTACAGTGCACTAGAGGTGCCCAGGGCCTGAACATCAAATGCTACTAGTGGACCTTCAGCACTGGTTGTGCCACCCACATTAGTAGCTCTTTAAACATGGCTCAGACCTGCCACTGCAGTGTCTGTGTGTGCAGTTTTAAACTACCAATTCGACTTGGCAAGTGTACCCACTTGCCAGGCCTTAACTTTCCCTTTTCTTACATGTAAGACACCCCTATGGTAGGCCCTAGGTAGCCCCAGGGGCAGGGTGCAGTGTATGTTTAAGGTAGGACATATACTAATGTGTTTTATATGTCCTGACAGTGAAATACTGGCAAATTCGGTTTTCACCGTTGCAAGGCCTATCTCTCTCACAGGTTAACAGGGGGGCTACCTTTAAAAATGCTTAAAGCGTAGATACCCTTTGGGTGCAGATAGACATGTGGAGTTTGGGGTCTCTGAGCTCACAATTTAAAAATACATCTTTTAGTAAAGTTGGATTTGAGATTGTGTGTTTGAAAATGCCACTTTTAGAAAGTAGGCATTTTCTTGCTAAAACCATTCTGTGACTCTGCCTGGTTGTGGATTTCCTGTCTGGGCCAGTTTGACAGCTGGGCTTTTTGCACCTCTCTCTAGGCAGTGACACAAAGGGAGCTGGGGTGTAGCCTGCATATCCTGATGAGCCATCTGTGCTAGGAGGGAAGGGAGGAGTGTTCACTTGCACCTGAAAGGGTTGTGCCTGCCCTCACACAATGCAGTCTCCAACCCCATGGTGTGTGTCTGGGGCCTGGCCTGGCCAAGTCTGGATTTCACAAACAAGAGAGACTTTCCTTTGAAGTAAGACTGCTTCAAAGGGCAAAATGGGTACAAGAAGGGCACCCAAAACCACAGACTTTGGATCACTTCTGGACATCAAGAGGAACCTCTGCCTGGAGAAGAGCGGAGGAGAAGTGCTGCCCTGCCTGTGACTGTGCTTTGTGGAGCTATCCTGGAGTTGCTGCTTCTGCCTGTGCAAGAGGACAAAGACTGGACTTTGTGTGCCTTCCTGCTTGTGAAGAAATCTCCAAGGGCTTGTCCTGAGCTTGCCTCCTGTTGTTGAAGTCTCAGGGCCATCAAAGACTTCTCCTGCCAGCACCTGGACTCTATGCTGAGACTCCTGCCCTGCCAAATGGTGCCCTATCCAGTTCCTGGGGCCTTGGAAGGTGAAGCTGGCAGACGCACCTTCCGAGATGTGGCCGAAAAACAATGTGCTGCCAGCTTCGCGGCAGAAATCGACGCTCCCCGGCATCGCAGCTGGAAAATCGGCGCACGTAGCTGGAAGAACGACGCCCAACATCCGCTGATGAAGGCTGATAACATTGCTACCCACATTGCGAGGTTTTGCTGATATCGTGCGGCAGGATTTTCGACGCAAACCTTGCTGGGCGAGGAAAAACGACACAACACCTGCCGGGACCCGAGTGCTGCCCAGATCGATGCATCGCTTCCCTGCAGGGAGGAAAAATGTCACAACCCGCCCGGAGAAGGAGAAACGACGCACGATCTCACTTGTGGGTCAGAAATCGATGCACTGCTTACCTTTTTCGACACACACACAGCCCCCTGTGCGGTTTATTTTGACGCTACCCAGGTACTTTTCAACACAAACAGTGTTTACCTATTTTCTCAAGGATTTAAGACTTTGCTTTTTAATTAATAACTTGACTTGTGGATGTTGGATTTTTGGAAAATTGGAAAAAAGATTGACAAATGTTGCATTTAAAGGGAACAAATTTAGTGAGAAAGCAAGGTTTCTAAAGCAGCAGGAATGTATAGTCTTGAAATATTAAACACATTAAAAACTGCCCCATATCTTTCTGCATTAATATGTTCCCCCTGTACTTTATTATGTGAATTGTACACTGCAACAACTTCAGGTCCTTTAAATGGTGTGCTTACCCAGTGGCTTGCACTGCATGTGGCATCACCTTTGGAAGAAAATGCTCTAACCAGCCATCAGGACGCACCCAAAGCTGCTGGCTGCAATCCATCATACAGAGATAGGTGCAGACAGGTCTTTGGGTGGGATGCAAAAAGTGGGGGCTCTTTAAAAGGGAATACGCAGTTTGCCACCTGGCCTTTATTTTGGTTTCTCTGAGATGTTATTGTATCCAGAAATATAACACAACAACTGGCATACACCTAAAACGTGTCAGTACTGCTGGCTTTGCCAGTGGTTGTTAGCTCTTTAAGATAAATGAGTAACAACAATGATTAGTTATAAATATTTAACATTGGAAATGTTTCAGTTCTGAAATTGTGAGACTGAATTAAATAATATTGAGGTCTGTGGAATGAGTAGGGCTTTCAATTATGTGTGCTGTATGTTAGATATATTTTCTCTTTTTCTCTTCACATCTCATCCATCTGCACTTTTTCAACCTCCTCCCCTCTTCAGCACCCGCTGTTCACTCCCACCTGAATGCACTTCCTCGCATCTCTCATTTTACTACCCCAAACAAATGCTGCACTCATTCACATTTAAGCACTTTATTTCCTTTTGCTTTCTAATATTTTGACCTCTGTGCATTCCGTTCACACACATTTACACTGAATTC
Source organism: Pleurodeles waltl (assembly GCF_031143425.1). Lineage (NCBI taxonomy): Eukaryota > Metazoa > Chordata > Amphibia > Caudata > Salamandridae > Pleurodeles > Pleurodeles waltl. The sequence goes on from NC_090439.1 coordinate 400,060,367, forward strand.
AGTTGTAACTGAAATGTGTGACCATTGTTCTTTGTGCTTTGCAAAGGCGCCAACACACTGACAGGCACTTTGCTTTGGCTTCAGCCTCGGCACCAGTGCTCTCAATCTAAAGCTAAAAGTGAGTAAAGGAATGAAAGAAGCCACTCAGCCATGACAAATATGCTATGCTCCAGGAGAGGGACAAACATAACGTGGACAAACTGGCACAAGGAAAGTCATCAAATTAGAAGCAAATACATTAGAGTGACAATAAAGCCAACCAAAGGTGAGCAGTTGTTGGGCTGCAAACCTCTGTAAAGTCTTAATAAGCTCACAGCAGGTCTTTTGAACCAGCAACTTGCGTGTCTGGTAGGTGTGACCTAGTCAGGGAGAGGGTGGCAGAGAAAAATGGAGACTGTTGTCAAAACACAGTTGATCAAAATAACATTTTGCTGTTAAATATTTTCATGCATATGATTTGTCATAATTTTTAATAATTGAATAATTTCCCATAATGTTGATTGTGAAATATTCCAGTACATCAGCGTTCACAGTAGGTCAGAGGATCAGAAATCCAGCAGTGCATCATTTGTGTGTTGATCAGAAACATGGGTGCGGTTCTCTCTGTGCCTATGTCAGGACTGGGCGGACTAGGTATTTTCAAGATTCCCATAGACAAAAGCTTGAAAATGGGAAGAGGATTTGATATGTGATAATGATTGTGTACTGCTTATTGGAAAAATATGCAGCAACATGTCTTGCCTTGTCATGTCAAGCATCTTGCTTGCACTGATTGAACCTACCCCCATAGCAGTATTTTCATTCAGTTCTCAATTATATTTTGGTTGTTATCTTGTTTGTTTTAGATTTCACGTTTGTGGATGTTCTTTAAATCTCATGTTTATCTTCGTTCCCTTTGGCATTTAGTGATTGATTCATTGTGGCTGTTTGTGAGGCACTGTTCTAAGAGAACGACAGTATTAGCACAATTAAATGAATGCTGAACTGTGTGATGTGTTTTGGAAAAATCTATCCTAGGTTACAACAAATGACATTCTCGTTATTTAATTAGTCCATATATGATACCGAATGCTGTACATTCTGAAAATCCCCTGTGATGCAAGTCTACTGGCCTATGTAAGAGAGGATGGAGCACATGTAAAGCATTTGAGGGTGGTTTAATTCCCAAGTAAAATTTATATTTGCCTTTTTTTCAGGCTAAAGTCCATTGTTCAGGAAGTTGCTAAAGATTACAGAGACCATTTCCACAGGTATGTATTGTGCACCTAGCAGATCCCAGCCCCACCCACCCCGCCACCCAAGCTGTATTTCATTGATTGACTCTTTGAAAGGGACATGCTGTAGGGGCACAGTCAGATTCCCCTAGGCCTGTCCAACTCCCATCTAGCCATCCACTTTTCAGGTGCCCTTAGTTCAAATGGAAGATTCTGTGGATCTGACACTGTTTGTCCATCAGATGGAAGTAGGATAAGACTGATTCTTACATTTTATTGGTCAATAAACAGACGCTGTGTTGATAAATTCACACCATAAAACACGAAAAGGGGTTTTCCTGTACCATTAAGCGATTGAGTCTCTGAAAATTTCTTACGAATGTGTGAAGGAATGCAGAATGTCCACGTTCTTGAACAACCCCTTTACCTGTGTAAATAACACATCTGTTGCTGAGGAATGTTGCTAGTATTGCTAAGTCCAAGGTGACTGAGCCGCACACTGGTGTGTTACGGTAAACCAAACCATTTTTAGGCATAGTCTTGTCTGAAGGGCAGCACGTGGATGTTGTTGAAGGGCTGTATGGTATCTTTCTCCTTTGTCTCAACTACCTGAGCAACACAGTGCTCTAGAACGTTTCAGACTGCTCACTTTCGGGATGTCCCAAAATCCATCATTTTTTTAATTTTTTTTTTAAAGTACTCCATGTATAAGATGTGCATGATCACGTCTGAGCGCACTGTCACCCAAAACAAATTACGCTTCCAAAATCCGAGAAATGCACATGAGACAAAATCTGTAAATAAATGCTTCACGGTGTGACTCGTTTGAGTAGGAAATGTCTTGCAGAGAGGGCTTACCCTACCGCCGTCTTCTGATATCTCGCTTGACTTTTGGGTAATTTGCACCACAAAAATATGCACCTTCTGTACATGCCTACTCACTTGTTTCCCTGCCTGTCTCTCATAATGATCCCGACTTGCTCGAGCCGAATGTTATGAATTTTAATCTAAAAATATGCAGATCTGTGTAGTACTTACTAAATTGATGTCTGTGCTTTTGAGATGAATTTCGTTAAAATGCTGTTACTTTAAGTTAATATATGTACATTTTGTTAGGTTTCTTAAAGCATTGTTTGAGGTGAATCATTCTTTTGCTTTGCTTTGTTTTATAGAGATTTTCAGTTTGGACACATGGATGGAAGTGAATATATTAACAGTTTGTTGATGGAGTAAGTGAATTCATTTATTTACTAGTGGGCTTAGTATCTCCGTTCTAAAGTATTGGGCCAAATTATAATACGTGTCTGACAGAGTCAGAACTTAAGTGCTGCTTGGTACAAATGTGATTCAATATGAGCTTTCTTGCCTAAGCTGACACTACATTACTCCAACATTACTTTTTCGTAGATGTTACACCGCTGACCTAAAGAAAATCTTTCACATTATTCAGTGTTGTTAATGGATGAACAAACGATATGGCACAAATTTATATCAGGGAACAAGTCAGGACCCCATCAAGCCCGACATCAGGCGCCAGAAGACTAGGAGCAACAGCAGGCTTTAGAAGCACAGGACCTTCGCCCTTTGGATTTGCAGTGGAGCCACCAAAAACGCTATATAAATACAGCTCCACAGAGAGTGCACAGGGCAATGTCCACCAGCGAGATCCATGCCACTAAAAGGACCACCAAAGAGGTCAGAAATGCAAGAAAAGAGGGAACAGGGACTGCGCAAAAGGAACAGTGACCTAGAGATCGTCAACCAGGAGCAGGTTTCTGCAGAACAAAGGCGCCTCTCACAGTATAAATAGTACTGCAGTCAACACCCATCAAGTGAAGGTGAGACCTGAAGCTGCTAGAACACTTAGGACCATAACACGAAGGCACAGGCGAGCCTACTGCAAAGACAAATTAAAGTCACAAGTGTATTGACAGAGGCCTAAAGTATCCCTCGCTGAAGGACGAATCCAATGAAGAGCTATTGAGAAACAATCGGATCACCCTTTGGACCACAGTCACTACAATTAAGATTACAACAGAAGCCAGTAGGAAAACACCACCATGTAGAAGCCCCTACCATAGTTAGATAGAGCAACTAGTGTAAAAACAAAACAAAAAAAACTTCCTAGACCAAAAACCCGGCTGGAAATATAGCAGACAGGAGACACCAACAAGAACTGAGACAGACACCACCCAGTAGCCTTCATAATTTTATATCTGAGCACGGCAGACCCAACCCATACCCAAAAGAAACCAGACTCTAATCATGCAGGAAGGGCCCACATACAACCCAACCCAGCACCATTGGGGCAGATGCTGGAGCTATCCTTATCAAATGGTAGGACACCATGCCAGACCCTCATCCTCAAAAGTCAGAAATGTGGTCAGGAACCCACGAAAGAGAAACCACACACAGAAGACTGACACAGGCCATAAGGGAGGGTGGAAGACCCCCCCCCCCCCCAACCCCCCCCCCCCACACACACACACACACACACAATATTCAGTGGAGAAAATTGCTATGAGAAGAAGCAACAATCAAACTGGTGGCACAAGGGCAACAGACAGGCCCCAAATATGACGCTTACCCACCAACGTCAAAACTGCTACATCTATCCCATCAAGAGGCATAAGCAAGGAGAGGACTGAATTCTACGTGGGAACAGCTCGTCCACAAGACGGATGACACAGAAGCAACAAATAGATTAACTTGAAAGCTGAAGAAAACAGACTGAAGCAGCCATCCTTGGAAAAGACCATGACCATTGACGCTGCGTCCGCATGAGCTCCAGGGAGAGGGGTGAGGGGCATCTAAAACCCTAGCAATAGCATGGAAATTAGAACTTCCAAATCAGGGAGTGTTTTACTAGAACTCCCAACCACATATTAGGAGTACCAATCCTGTGCAGCACCCTTCTTGAGCTCGGGGCATCACTATCCGAGTTCCTGAATCTCAGGCCAAAGTTCAAATTGACTCCATGGCAGTTCTCAGCCCTGTGGTCTGAGTATGACAGTCTGAAAGAGTAGAGAGAGTCTGTGGGAGGGTGATAGTGGAGGATAGCACCAACCACCCACATATGTTCCAATCAGCATGGGTGACCATTTCGAGGCAGATGGATGGATCAGGTAGGTAACAAATGCCAGCAGGCAGGCAGATGGATGGATGGATGAATGAATGAGGTAGGTAACAAATGCCAGCAGGCGCTGATGGGTTCCCAGCAACCAGTCAATTAAGGTATCTGCTTGGATAATGTACATGGACAGACTGACTAAACGTGACTGCTTTACACTTGTGCATGGGATACTGTGACAAGTGTACCTGTTGTGAACCGAAACACAATACAGGGAGTGCAGAATTATTAGGCAAATGAGTATTTTGACCACATCATCCTCTTCATGCATGTTGTCTTACTCCAAGCTGTATAGGCTCGAAAGCCTACTACCAATTAAGCATATTAGGTGATGTGCATCTCTGTAATGAGAAGGGGTGTGGTCTAATGACATCAACACCCTATATCAGGTGTGCATAATTATTAGGCAACTTCCTTTCCTTTGGCAAAATGGGTCAAAAGAAGGACTTGACAGGCTCAGAAAAGTCAAAAATAGAGAGATATCTTGCAGAGGGATGCAGCACTCTTAAAATTGCAAAGCTTCTGAAGCGTGATCATCGAACAATCAAGCGTTTCATTCAAAATAGTCAACAGGGTCGCAAGAAGCGTGTGGAAAAACCAAGGCGCAAAATAACTGCCCATGAACTGAGAAAAGTCAAGCGTGCAGCTGCCACGATGCCACTTGCCACCAGTTTGGCCATATTTCAGAGCTGCAACATCACTGGAGTGCCCAAAAGCACAAGGTGTGCAATACTCAGAGACATGGCCAAGGTAAGAAAGGCTGAAAGACGACCACCACTGAACAAGACACACAAGCTGAAACGTCAAGACTGGGCCAAGAAATATCTCAAGACTGATTTTTCTAAGGTTTTATGGACTGATGAAATGAGAGTGAGTCTTGATGGGCCAGATGGATGGGCCCGTGGCTGGATTGGTAAAGGGCAGAGAGCTCCAGTCCGACTCAGACGCCAGCAAGGTGGAGGTGGAGTACTGGTTTGGGCTGATATCATCAAAGATTAGCTTGTGGCGCCTTTTCGGGTTGAGGATGGAGTCAAGCTCAACTCCCAGTCCTACTGCCAGTTCCTGGAAGACACCTTCTTCAAGCAGTGGTACAGGAAGAAGTCTGCATCCTTCAAGAAAAACATGATTTTCATGCAGGACAATGCTCCATCACACGCGTCCAAGTACTCCACAGCGTGGCTGGCAAGAAAGGGTATAAAAGAAGGAAATCTAATGACATGGCCTCCTTGTTCACCTGATCTGAACCCCATTGAGAACCTGCGGTCCATCATCAAATGTGAGATTTACAAGGAGGGAAAACAGTACACCTCTCTGAACAGTGTCTGGGAGGCTGTGGTTGCTGCTGCACGCAATGTTGATGGTGAACAGATCAAAACACTGACAGAATCCATGGATGGCAGGCTTTTGAGTGTCCTTGCAAAGAAAGGTGGCTATATTGGTCACTGATTTGTTTTTGTTTTGTTTTTGAATGTCAGAAATGTATATTTGTGAATGTTGAGATGTTATATTGGTTTCACTGGTAATAATAAATAATTGAAATGGGTATATATTTGTTTTTTGTTAAGTTGCCTAATAATTATGCACAGTAATAGTCACCTGCACACACAGATATCCCCCTAACATAGCTAAAACTAAAAACAAACTAAAAACTACTTCCAAAAATATTCAGCTTTGATATTTATGAGTTTTTTGGGTTCATTGAGAACATGGTTGTTGTTCAATAATAAAATTAATCCTCAAAAATACAACTTGCCTAATAATTCTGCACTCCCTGTATGTAAGAGGAAAGACCATTAGGTTGAGGAACCAATATGAACTGCCATTCACTTTCGTGACAGGTAATGAGGACCCAGGCGCAAAGGATGCCACTACCATTGGGCCAAACACTGGCAACAAAATCTTTACTTCCACGGACCTAAAACACCCAGAGTAATCACGCCAGCAGTTTGATGCACAGAGAAACACACCGAGCTTGCAGGAAGCAGAAGGTAATGAAAGCAAAGGCCAGGAAAACCAACGCAGTCAGGCACTCCTCCCAGAGGAAGCCCTCCATCATCAGCTCCCAGCAAGCAAAATGGCATCAGTGTATTAGGAAGCACCAGTGCATCGCTAACAGCCCTTCCACAACTTCAGGGATAGGAAGAATAGCTCAATAAGGCTGGCCAGAAGTGGGCCAGGGAGGCAAATGTAAGGTTCCACGGCCACAAGTAAACAGGACACATCCAAGGGACCTGTACAGAATAACAGAGACAGCATAGAGCCCTGGAGGGCTTGACAGTCCAGTATTGATTCCCCTGCCCAAATCCTCCGGTCTGGATTCCACATCTACATTACCCCTGCTGGACAAAAAATCTATAATTCAATAGGCAGATCCGTCCATCATACACACCAGGCCCCGTGGCAATCAGGTGGCAGAGAACAGAGGGGAAAAGGCAGCAGAAATCTGCTTGAAAGCCCATTGAAGAGCAGCTCTCCATGCAACCCTGCCCACCAAAGCTAAGCTCCGAGACCCCATTGAAGACGCTGAGAAGGGTGCTCAGCCATCCGTGTGAATCCACAAAGTTCCTCTATACGTATGCCGATGTCAGCAATCTACCATTTTGAATGCCATCCAGTAAGAAACTGGTGCACCCTATTGTTTTCTCACTGTTAACAGAAAATATGGAAATGATATCACAGAGTTAAAGATACTTTGATGGTGTGTGTCGGCGCCATAAGGCCTATAAGGTGTAAACATTTGATTTTTTGCTGCAGAAACCTTCTGGTAAATGTTATGTCTATTTGTAAAGCGAGCTATCACCCGCGAGGGTTTCCTGGATCTGAGCAGTTGTTTGTGACTAGCCCTAGCTTTATGCTCATGGAAATAACTTCTCTCAATCGTTGCGCTTCTAGTTATTATTAAGATAGATGTAATCTTTTGATACTCCACAAGGTGTCAGTGTCTGCAAACTTTATGAAAATAATTGGCCAGCAATAAAACGTTCGTCCTCCATAGAATAGCCCGGACTTAATGAGAGTTTCTGTATAAATCTAGGGAATTGTGGCGTGATCTAGTTTTGTTTGAGGTTGTGTCTTTGGTATTTATACACTATTCTCTCTTTTCGCTGCCGTGCACCGGCACAATTCCTGTTTTTTATATGTGGATATTTACACAGGGAGATGCATCCAGCAGGCAACACTGGATTCTTTTGTATTTTGCTTGTTTTTTTGCTGTGGTTGGAAAGATCCCTTGAGCCGTTGGAGCTAAAGTTAGTTGCACAATTTTGTTGAGAAGTCTAACTGAAGAGCGGCAGCATAAAGAATGGTGACCAGAATTTTGTGTGATGAATATGTAGCCAGTCTGGCAAAATACAGTTTGCAACATTGCAGTGAATTATGTTTACAATATTGCCACATTCAGATGAGCATACTGGTGTGACTGGGTTGTGTGTTAGCATGGATAGAGGGCGATGAATACATATTTTAATCTTCATTAGTGTCATGGGTCCTGCTTTCCAGTGGAGTATTGTCCAGCTAATTGGCGAGTCATTCTCCTCAATAAAATCCACCAGTCAGAAGTTGTAGAAGTTCTGTTTTGTGCCCCACTCCGATATCCTTTTTACTCTGTTTTTGAGCTGGCATTTCCGAGAAAGTTGCAAACCATAAAGATTTTTCGTAATACATTATCTGTTTGGGTCTCGTTTACATTAACTGAGAGAGAGAGAGAATGTTTATTTTATTAGTTCATTTAAACCATAAAATATTCCTTTGACGTAAAATTAACAGAACAATCTTAATGCACTAAAACATATATATTACATTTAAAAAAGTTATAAAAACTGAGAAAAGTTAAATATATTCTACAATTTGATTTGTTCCTACTCATTTGCGATTGGTGGTACGGACTTCAAATCGGTCTGGCTGTGTAACCCGAGATGTTACCTAAGAACTTCCCTTTTTGTGGTGTATCCACTCGTGGTAAATGGTTATTGTTTCTACGTACGTCCTCCTTTACACTGGCTTGTTTCGGCAGAAGTAATTTTAGCGGAAAACATTTCCAAAAATGTAACCGATCTAATATTCAATATGTTTTGTGTATTGAATGCTTCAGTTAGTGCATGTCTAGAGGATCTGATCCCTAAGCTATTTAGTTCTTTTTTTCAGTAGGCGTCTTCTTTCAACAGCCAGGGCTGGGCAAATGCAGACCACATGCACCAGGTTTTCTTCTGCCAGATGACAAAGGCGGCACTCAGGGACGCCCGCTCGTGGTCCCTTCTTCCATTTTGGTATGAGGTCTAGAGTTGGAACTTCACCCAGCCTGAGCTTTAGAAAGCATTGCTAGATTTTTCCTGAGTAGGGGGCGACCATAAGTAGTGATTCTTTGAGTTTTTTATATGAGTTAAGAACCAGCCATGCGACCTTTTAGCCAGAGCCTCCCTGTCTTCTAGCCAGCTATGCAGTTTACTTGATTTATTCACTGCTTTGTTAAAAGCCGGCATGGGGAGCGACTGGCCCCGTATGTCACCCAAGTTCAGAAGACTTATACTCTTTTCCAGAAACCTTTTGTAGTTGCTATTTCCTCTTTCTAAATTGATTTCCTGCCAGACTAGATTGGCTAAAGTCCCTTTTTGAGTGCGGCTGAGTTTGTAACAGCATTTGATGAAAGCCGCAGGACGGGCCAGCGACTGCTTAACCAACATAAATTCTAGTCTGACCTGGGGTGCCGAGGCATGCCTTGGTAGCCGAAAGACATGCTTATATGTCTTTAACAGAAGCTTATCTAGGAGAACTACCTCCGTCCCCCTAATTATTTCGGCCCCATAGGCGAGTGTTGGCAGTAATTTTGCTCTCATTATGGCAGTCAATGGGTTCAGGACGTGGCCACAGATTGAGTTTGAGAGCTTGCAAAAGGTGTAGGCAAGTGCCTGCGCCCTATTTTTTATTGCTTCTTTTTGTAGCGCATTGTTGCACCTGGCATCAACCACGACTCCTAGGTATCTGTAGGAGCTTACTTCCTCCAAAGTCTTTCTATTCAGATACCATTTACGCTGGCTGGTCGGTCTACAATTTAGAGTAATCATTTTAGATTTATTACGGTTGATTTCTAATTCATTTATTCTTGCATACTCTTCTAATTTGTTTAGTATTTTTTGCATGCCTATTCTGGTGTTACTGATTAGGAATAGGTAATCTGCATATAATATATTAGATAGTTCCCAGCCATCCAAAGGGGGGGAATGGAATGATTCACCATTTAATTTGGCCGACAGATCTTCTATATACAGGTTAAAGAGTGTTGGGGCCAATACACAGCCTTGTTTAACACCAACTGTTGTTTTAACCGCCCTAGATAAATGTGAGCCTCCCCCCAGTTTTACCTTCACCCATGTATAACAGTAAATAATTTCGATAGCATTTAAAATAGCTTGCAACCCCCAAAGCTGTAGCTTGGCCCACAGTTTGCCCCGAGGGACACAGTCAAGGCAGCTTTAAAGTCAACAAAACACAAATAAGTGGGAGTCTTGGTTGCTTTTGCTCTGTTGGTAATCAGTCCCAGTGCCATAAGGTTTGTTAGCGTTCATTGATGCTTGGTGAAGCCGCTTTGATTTAATGGCAGAATGTTTTTATCTGTAATCCAAGACTCTAAGTGGTTTAACATACAAGATGAAAAATACTTGAAGTTCCCATCTAAGAGAGTGATAAGTCTGTAATTGCTTGGGGAAGCCGTGTTCCCTCCTTTGTAGATGGGGTGAATTATTGAGCCTGTCAAGGTTGCTGGGACAGTTTCTGTTGTGAGCACACAGTTGAACATTGCCCCCAGGAAATTGGCCCATCTTTCTGTTTCCTGTTTAAACAGAGCCTGCGGTAAACCATTTGGTCCTGGTGCACAATCTGTTCGCGTCTTCCAGATGATTTTTTACTACTTTTGATGCTGAAACTTCAGGCTTTCTGAAACATCGGGTTCTAGGTTTTTGGTAAACACCTGGGTTTGCGGCGCTTCTTCGGTGTCCAACTCCTTTAAATGCGACTTCAAATGGCACACCCATGCTTCCTCTGTTATATTTGCATTATTAGCTGCCTTTGGACCCTTCTCCATTATATTAATGTTTTTCCAGAATCTTTTGGGGTCTGATGTTTTGGATGCAAAGTGCAGTTTGGGCCAAAGCATCCCCTGCTGATGTTTTTTTATAGCTCCATAGTTCCCTTTTATGTAGTTTCCTTTGCTCTCACAGGGCGGCCAATAATGATCCATTGTCTGGGGATTTACGCATTTGCCTTAGTAGCTTACCTACTGCTGCTTTCCTTCTACGGACTGGCTGCGGTAGATGAAAGCCTTTTTGATAATTCAATCATACTCTCTTGTGTTTCCTACGATGTCTTTGTTTATAAGGTCGGTTGCGAAGTTCTCCCAGACCGTTGTCAATTTTGTTCCGCTTGTGGCCATTGATTCTAGCCTTGGTAGTGCCCCTTTTGCTTGGCTTTCAATAGTATTGGATGACTATTTAAGTCGTTTTAGATTTTCAGTGCCTATCGCCCCATCAAGGGCTACTGCTTTCTCTGGCTTATGTGGTGATGAACGAATCCCGAATACCTGCGGCTTATGATCACTTTCCACGCGGTCCAAAATACTGAAGTCGTTCACTAATGTAACCGGAGCAGGAGTTACCAGTGTAGTCAAGGTGAGAGACTGATTTCCCGGATGATCTTGTCCACGCTGGAGGGGTGTCGGACGGCTCTCGACCATTTAGCACAAAGAGGCCTACAGCTTCACAGGTGCGGATGAAACTCTCACCTAACTTGTCTTTCCTGCTTTTTATTGGGAGAGATTGGGCGGGCACCGTTGCCACTGTTTGAATATGCTCTTCACCAGGGTTGTAGAATAGGTAGAGATTGAAATCACCTGAAATTAGCCAGTATGCAGATTGCACTGTACTTTTCATCCTTATCAGCTTGTTCAATAACTTATTTGCTTCGACTGTTTTGTTTTTTGGATTAATATATATATTGACTAGGATCAGTGGTTCCTGTGTATTCTTTCCTCATCCATCAAGCCTGACTAGTTTAAAGGGTAGATCTTCCTCCTTGTGCTCTGAGATCTTCGCTAGGATGCTCCTGCTAATGTATATCGCTAGGCCTCCCTTCGACCGGCCAAACCTGTTGTTTTTTGTGGCTGGACTGAGATATTCCATAAATCCTATTAATTGTATTGATTCCATCGCCCAAGATTTCTGTAGGAGTATAATATCAAAGGCACTAAAAAACATTGTTACTGCTGGATCCTCCATCTTTGCCCGTAGGCCACCTATGTTCCAAGAGCAAATGTTCAATACGCCTTGTGGGGGGGTTTCTTTAGCTATTCAGCTGTTGCCCATCGCTCCTGGGGGGGATGCCGTCGCTGCCCATTCCCTTCCATGGAGGGATCTCTGACCTAAAACCAGTCTTTTCCTCCCTTCTTCTTTCCATATTTGAACTGTCAACGGGGTCTTGGGTGGTCTCCTCTCGCTAATTATTTCTTCATTGACTCCGTTGTGAAGGATGACTGTGCGTGCACCATGCAGGACGGACCGCATGCCTTTAGGCATTTCCAGATGTTGAGTCTGATAGCTGGGTTGATATAATTCACCTTTATAGACGCCCACCTCAGTGCCCCAAGATTTCAGAAGGTCCCTTCTCTCCATAATCTGTTTGGGTAGGACCGGCCCTGCAAAGATAGTAAGTGTCAGGTCTGTGTGTTGGCTGCCTCTTGCTTGAATAAATTTGATTGCTGCAATGTAATCCGAGGCCACATAGTGTAGGTCTGGAAGTGATTTTATGAGTCTTCCAATAGTAGAGCGATTGAGGACATCTGTGGGGGACCTTGAGGTGAATTCCGAAATCCAAAGCAGCTGGTAATTTGGTTCGTCATTTTTTTGTACCTGTTTGAGAGGACTGCTTTTGCTCCGCCTGCTTGTTTTGTTCCTTGTAACCCGTTTCACCAAGCTTGGTGCCATGGTCATTTCTCTTACTGCTTTAATTTACCTGTGATAGTTGGTTGAATTGTCCATGCATAGCGGTAGTTGACTTCATACTCTGCTGGTTCCTTAGGGCACTTGTACAATTGTCCAGATATTTGTCAAGTATTGCGGTAGGCCTCAAGGGGGACTTTGTCGTCTGTAAAGCCCCTGTTGAATCAAAGGAGGTCTTTACATCTATTTTCGTATCGGTATTTGTACTTGTGGGGACAGAGATGTCTCCGTTTTGCCTTCCAGTTAGTGCAGTGTGCTCCTGGCATTGTTCATTAGGGATGGTTTTGGTGGTTTGTACGATTGATAGTTGGAGAGATCGTGAAGACCTTTTTCCTTTTCTTGCCCGTTTTCGTTCTCTTTTGGATAGCACCTGGGTTAAGGGTTCCCCAATGCTCCCATATTTTTTGGTAGCTTGTAACGGGGGGTGATTTTCTGTGGTTTCCATGCCGAGGCTTACTGATGCATTGCTTTCTGCCACAGATCTTTTCTCTCTTACGGTTGACGATGAGGCTGCTTGAGGGGAGTGGGGCATCTCCTCTTGTTTTTGTACAGGTGGAGCGGATGTTAGCATAGTAGCAAGGGATTTGGTATGTGTGTTCATCATTCCAGGCGGAGCCAATTTCTTTTAATATTCCTTCTAGGATTAACGGCAGTTGAGAAAGTTTATCTACCACTTCCTTGGGCGAGCAGATAGTGAAGTCGTTAGCTTGTTTAGCTTGCGCCCTTGTTATTAGAGCATTAAGCTCTTCCAGCTTGCTGTCGATCCCGGAAACGAATACCGCCAATGTATTTAATAATTCTACTTAGATATACATTTTATTTGAGTGGAACTGCAGAGCCATAACCGTTGCTTGCATTGAATTCAGGATTGCAGCCCACATATCGTCTGCCCTGATTGCGTACGGGGGTTGTGGTTGTGATTGTGGTGGTGATTGTGAGTTGGACTTATGATCCTTGCTTAAGGCACCTTGAGTTCTTGTTGCTTTATGGGGGTAGTTCTGTGCGGCTGTCTCTATTTCTTCCTTGGGTGCTTGATTTGGAGAGCCCAGTTCTGTATCCCAGAGCTCCAGTTCCCCACTTTCACATCCATACGTCGGAAAGGAGTGGAGTTTGAGACTTCAGCATGAGAAGCCGCCTTGCAGGAGGTCTTGTTCTTGTTCTAGGGTTTCCGCGCTTGCTACCATCTCTGAATCCAGAATCAATAGATTTACTGAGCTGGATGTCCGGTGGTGCTTGGCAGAATCTGCACTTGTGCTCCTTATGATTGTCTCTTGCCCGGGAATATGGGGAGCTCCTGTTGCAGGAATAAAGGCAACTTGGTCTATGCACAGGGAGTCTACTTTTAGAGGCTGCTTTCTCATGATCATTACTGTTGGTGAAAGGGCGTGGGGGGCAGGCAGGTTCACCCAAGCTTTAGCTATCTCTTCGAAGCTCCCTAGAGTTTGCAGAACGTAGATGTGAGATATGTCACCCTCTAAGTTAGGTTTGCTTGGTACCGGCGATTCGGTCCTTTTTTCCACATCGTGAGTTCTTATGGCAGCGAAGTAGTCAGTTATCTTGCGGTGATTGAGTGGAGGGGACGCAACTTTCCGAAGTTCCTGTTCTCCCTGGGTTGATTCTTCCATGCTGGAGTTTTGCTCAGCCAAGCCCCTGCCAGTTGCGCTGGCCGGAGACTGTCTCCTGGGCGAGGTTGGATGATCCAGGTCACTACTTACTCTAATTTTTGCTACTACTCCATCCGAAGCTGGATCTCTTTTCCTTTTTCTCTTTGTTTGATTTATAGGTTGATTGTGGCATTGCTTCATTCTTTACCTGACCTCATACTCCTTTCCCTGATTGGTCGATCTGTTTACTGGGCGATGGGGTAGTCTGCTTGAGGAGGCCTTCCATTGGCCTTAAGTTGGGCCTGGTTTGCCGATAGACAATGGAAATGTTCACTTGCTGATGACTTGCCCCAGAGTACTTTCCAACTATTGGCTTGCACCACCTGCTTTGGAGTGTGGGAAACGTACCACTTTACTCCCTGTGTTACTGAGGGTCGGGCAGGGGTGGATACAGCTGGCCTGTGGTGATAATATACGGTGGTGCCTGTGGTTCCGGTGCTAGTGCTGGTGCCGATGCTCACAGCGGCTAGCGGGGCTGCCTCCTACCACTTCTGTTCCTTAGTGAATTAAAAAATGTGACTGTTGATCGTCCGTAGTTTTGTCTATGGATTTGTCTGTACTCTGGGTCGGTGTTTTCCACTGCTCTCTGTCTTTAGCCGTTCGCTGAGCTGGCACCCTGTCCTGTAGTTGCCCTGTAGTTGCACTTCCTCAAGCCCCTTCAGGCTCGCTGAGGGCAGACGCCTGAAAGCGTCGCTTTCCCCTCCTACTGCCCGCCTGCTTCACAGGGGTGCTGGGGGTCGCCGATTGACTAAGGGCTTCTAGCCTGGGCTGCAGTGCCAGCCAGCCCCTGCGTCGTCTGTTCCTTCCAGCTACTGCCCAGCCAGACTAAAGGGAGATTTTTTGCATGTTTGCACACCCACATCCCTCGCCCCCCGCAAGCCGCAACCACGGTCGGGCTGCTTCCGCGGGTGTCCGTGGAGGGGTTGCAGGAAAAGCCACTAGCCACTGCCTTGGGCTATCGCTGCCGCTCACCTGGAGTTAAGGCTTCAGCCTCGGACCTTGGTGCTCTGGTGCAGACGTGTGGCTGCAGCTGTGGAGACCGCTGTACGGTTTCTCAGCTCCAAACTCCGAGGCGGGGGGCGCAAGCTGCTGCTGCTGTGCTGTGGGTGCGACCGCGGCTGTGGCAAGTGGTGGGGCCGCTCTACTGTCCAAGTCTCCCAACGAGGAAGGAGCTGCACGCCGCTGCCGCTGTCAGGCTTCTGAGGACAGAGAGGACGGACCAATCCACCTGTGAACGCGGAAAAGTGGAAAGTCAGCTGGAAAAGACACAGCACAGACTAAACAAGTTGACTTTCAGACTCTACATTAAGTGCATTACCTTGGCTTCCTAAGCCAGAATGGATTGTACATACTAATAATATATATTGCGCCGATGTGATATGTGAGATTACCAGGTTTCTGTTAGGCCCTGCCGTGATTTACTCAATCTTCACAATGTGAAACCGCTTGGTTTAATGAGCATGCACTAAATGTTGTTAAACAATTATGGATTACATGGCTTGCAAATCTTAAACACAGTTTAGGGTTAGAAGGAAGAAAGATACTAAAAACTTTGCCTGGGCCTGAAATAGAAGGTAGAGGTGGAGACGCAGGGTCAGACACTGATGAGGAAGATGTGTATGAAGGTGCTCTGAAAGCCTTAGAAGAGAATTGCAAAAACAAATACTTATTGTGTTTGGAAGACACATATTTTCTCCTCCATGTCAGAAACAAGGAGAAACAATAGAACAGTATGTTGCAATTTTGTGAAGATTAACAGTCATGCAGGTTCAGAGATTAAATAATGAGACCAATTAATCTACAGGACGAACAATTTAAAGATTCAAGAGAAATGTTTAGGTTTAAAGGATCCTGCATGAGACAAAAACCACTGGTGTGACCAGACATATGGAAAAAAAGGAGTTGGATAGAGCAGGGTCTAAATGTAATGACGAATCTGATAGTTTATAGTGTTACTACAGTAAAAAAAAAAGAGGAGAGAAATAGCAGAAGGGGACAGGAAAAATGAAAAGATCCAAGATATGGATAAAAAGAAGATTTGGAAGTTAAAGGCATAGAGCTAAGGCGAGTAGTTGTCCTGCCACCAAGAGTAAATGTTTAAAGTGTAAAAAATCGGGCCATTTTTCAAGAGTTGTAAAATGTTGGAGAATTCTATAAGCAAAATACGGTGCTTATTTGAATTGTGAAACATGTATGTGCTGCCATTGCCACTGACTCTAGCCTCATGACCGATGTCCCTCACGGCCAACTTCCTCTGCGGTCACTGACGTTTGCAGATGACGCTTTGTGCAAGAAACTGAAATAGATGTGCAAACTAATCTGTGGATTGGGCCTATTGTGTATTAATTAGTTCATGGTTTAAGGAACAGGTAGAACATCTTACCAAAGACATAGGGCCTCATTCTGACCTTGGCGGGTGGCGGAGGCCGCCCGCCAAAGTACCGCCGTCAGAATACCGCTGCGCGGTCAAAAGGCCGCTGCGGTAATTCTGAGTTTCCCGCTGGGCTGGCGGGCGACCGCCAGGAGGCCGCCCGCCAGCCCAGCGGGAAACCTCCTTCCATGAGGATGCCGGCTCCGAATGGAGCCGGCGGAGTGGAAGGGGTGCGACGGGTGCAGTTGCACCCGTCGCGATTTTCAGTGTCTGCTTGGCAGACACTGAAAATCTTGGTGGGGCCCTGTTAGGGGGCCCGCGACACCCGTTACCGCCAGCCAGGTTCTGGCGGTCAAAACCGCCAGAGCCAGGCTTGGCGGTAAGGGGGTCGGAATCCAGGCAGCGCCGCCATGGAGGATTCCCCAGGGCAGCGGGAAACTGGCGGGACACCGCCGGTTTTCCGTTTTTGACCGCGGCGGTCAGAATGTCCATGGATGCACCGCCAGCCTGTTGGCGGTGCATCCGCAGTCGTTGGCCTGGCGGTAGTCTACCGCCAGGGTCAGAATGACCCCCATAGTGTCCTTAGAAATTTAAAATTATGTTGCTAGAGATACGCGGTAAACAACTTTAATTCCAACTTTTTCATCCACCTGCATAGAGACAGTTTAGTTGGCAAGTAAATTGCTATTAGCGCGGACCTAACGAAACTGCTCTGTGCCCAGCAGTCATTTCAGTGTGACTTGTAAAAAAAAAATGTGCAAGCTTTGTAACTTAAAGGTCATCTTATTAAAACACACGGGACTCTATTTTCAGAAAATAATTTGTGTACGTATGTAGTCAAATGAAAGTATTTTTCCTTTATGTGAAATTTACCGCTGGCTTCACGTCTAAAACCTTCGACAGGGAATATGCCCACCGAACTAGGCTTGAAAGGGGCAAGTGGGACCCATGTACCTGACAGGAAGGCACTGAAGCAGCCGGTCGCCTGGGAAAATTGGCTGCGACTGGTTGCTGTAGCAACCCTGTCAGGGCCGCTAGATTCACGCTCCACGTAGCTGTTATCAGATGACGTACTTCCAGCAAAATACGTTTTCATCTCATATAATCAGCTGTGTATTATTAGGGACTCTTCACAGGGATCCGCTTGTCCCTGCCTCACGAGGTTTGAGGCAGAAACTCGAGGTTGCTCGGTTAAATTGTGTTGCTATCGTAGGGATGCGACTCCCCTGTTCAGAGTGTGAAGGACAGTTCGATTGACAAATGAGCATTGCACCCAGTGTGTCCTGGGCGTAGCTGTCAGTGGTGCAGCAGGTGCAGTGGCCACAGGACCGAGAGGTGTGATGGACCCCAACCTGCCCTAAAACGGCCGAAATTATTTTAGAAGCCGCCTGTTGAGAGTTTCTAACAGCGTGTCTGCATCTTGTCTCTGAGTTTACTCTTCGTGGAAGACGGGGAGCTAGGGTATATTTGGGAGTAGAGAGTCCGATAAAAATGGGAATAGAGGGGAAAGGGTGAAAGAAAAGGAGAGGGTAAGTTAACTGTATGGGAGAAAGAGAGAAGAATAAAGACGAGCAAAAGGGTCAAGGAATGGGGAAGAGAAAGGGGCCAAAAGCAAGTGTTGTCGGGGAGAGACGAGGGGAATGATGCGGGGATGCGTGAGGAAGAGAAGAGGCAGGGACAAAGGAAGGGCCCCAGTGTGAAAGTGTGAATTGGAGGACGGAGATGAGAGGGATGGAAATAGATAAGGAAACGCAGACCTGTGATCGGGGGCAAAGATATTGTTAGGGCAGCTGGTATAGTAGCGCCAGGTTTGTGAGGCTCTTGCTATACTCCAAATATCTGTGTTTTGATATCGATCCGTGGGCTGACATTCCTTGTTTGCATAATGGCTTTGACTCAGGCTACCCACTGAATGTGTTGTCGCGGGCAGCGGGGCGTTGGCAGTGACTGCTGCTGTGGGTCGTGACAAAATGCCGCAGTGCTGTCATGTGCACCCATCGTTTTTAGTGAGTATGGGACTGCCTGCAGAGAGACTACTGCACAACGGAATCATTGACAGGTTTCTGAGGCTTGCAAACGTTTGCATCTATATCTTGGTTTGCAAGTATTTCAAATTGAAGTTGTGGGCCTGTGTAAGACCTGCATAATGCTAGGCGCAGGATAGGTATGCGCTCTGCCTGTAGTATTCATGTTCAGGCGATCAACTCCTGTACATTGGTTTATTTTGTGTGCAACTGAAACCTGGCTTTTATGTTCCATGGAAGCCCAGCCCTTTCGACTTGACGGCAGTCCAGCACCGTTGACCTCATATACCAACTCAAACCATGTACACATAAAGTTGGAGACACCAAGTAACATGAACACAGGTACTTAAATGTCCCTTATTAACATAATACTGCACCGCAGCCAGCATTATTGTTAGAGAGGAACCTGATCAGTGGGGAACCCCGTTAAAACTGGGTTCACATGTTGGCATACCCTGTCGACATGAGCAGGGGTCATTTAGGTTCAGAACACTCTCTTCTCGCCCAGCTTCGTACTCTTAAATTTCACCTTAGTTGGTGTGGTTAAACCCAGTGCTTGAAATGGAAAATTTAAAGTGCAGGTACTCTGTGCCAGAGTACCTGCTTGTTTCTGATAAGAGCCGGTACTCTCCAATTGAAAGCATTACGTTTTTCTTGAGATGTGTCGGTACTCTCCCTCTCAAAATAAAGTTCCGGTACTCCGTACCGGAGAGTACCGGCCCATTTAAAGCACTGGTTAAACCCAATGCCAGCCTAAGTGAAAAATGTAAAAACTGCTTTCAGTTCTTTGCTTAAGATGGCACTAGGCTTAAAAACCCCACTCCACCCCTCTTCCCAGACTTTCACACAGCAATCAGAGTGGTTCCCAGTGAAGGGACAATGGAACTGTGCTGGTATATGGTTTTTGATCCACTCTATTTGTGGGTTTCAGTATCTCCTCGCCTGTGGGTACAGTTTCAGTGATGCTTGATGCCAGCTGTTCAAGGGTTATTATGTCACCTCTACCTCCCCTTTGACATTGGGTGCCTCAGGCTGTGATGTGGAGCCTTCGTTGGGACATGTTCACTCAAGATATTTAGGGATACTTGGACCAGTTCAATTCTTTGAATTAAACCGGGTAGACAGAAGGTTGTTTGCTTTTGAAATGTTTTTTTGTCTCTTTTCTCCCAAGCGATTGTTGTTTAAATTGACGACAAAGCTGAAGGCACATCTAAATGACTAAAGTGGGAATTGTCCAAGGCTTAGACAGAATTGACCTTTCAACTCAGGCGTTGCTGGAAAAATGCAAATATTGAATGTGATATTTTTGACATCACTGAATGAATACTGTTCAAGTGGTGTGTAAAGTCGGATTTCAGTTAGTACTTTGTCTGGTTTGCGACCCCGGTGGTGAATGGGGGAGTTACATAATTAGGTCGCCAGAAACCTTTTTAATGTTACAATAAAAATTAAGGGTGGTTTAAATTGGCTGTTTTCTGGCTTTTTCTTCTATCTCCAACTTAACAAAGTTGACGAAGATAGTTAAAAAAAAAAGAAAATAGTGGGTGACGTATACCCAGGAATAGTGGCATTTATAGCATGAAACACCTAGGGCCCAATGTACCAAGCCAGTTTGCATTTCTTAATAGTCTGAATCACTATTTCTGGCCGTTAAGAAATGCAGAATGGGCTTTTGTTAGGCACAAAGCCCCTTAAGAAATCAAAAATTGCGATTTCCACCCTGTAGAAATCACGCTTTGTGATTACTAGAATAGAAAATTGCAAATAGGGATTTCCGATTTGTGATTCCTATTCTGATGTACCATGCATTTCCTAAAAGCGACTTGGGCAATTAGGAGATGCAATTACCATTGACTTGAAGTTGATGATAATCCGGTTTAATTAAAAAAAAAAAAAAAAAAGCACCCCAAAATCACAGTAGAGCACGCACATGCCCCTTAAGCATATGTGTTCTCTACAGGAGCCACCCCTATTTTTGGGTTGGACCAAGGGGGACCTTTTGCTCATTACTATCATTGACTTTGCATTTCCTAAGTAGCGATTTCCTAATAAGAAATCACAATTTGGGAAATGCAAAACTGGCCCAATCAAACACATGCAATGGGATGATTTCTTAATAGCGATTTCTGCACCGTACAAATCGCTACTAGGAAATCTCTATCTTTGTACATTGCATTTTGCATTTCTTAAATGGCGATTTCTATCAAGTCGCTGTTTAAGAAATGCAAAATTGCATTTTTTGTAAACCTGGCCCCTAATTCCTGTCTATTTTCCTTGAGAATAAAAAATCATAAAAATACTCCTTTGCGACAACCTGTCTCTAAATTTATTCTGAGCATCCGATATAAAAATTATATGCTTATGTTTTAACAGAACTCGTAAAAAAATGCCTGACTGGTTCATCCTGGTCTTAGGTGTTTCCATGCCTCCGGGGCATTTTCAAATCCCACTTAATGAAAGCGGTAGGAACTGGCCTTCATTTTCAGAATGTTCCACACATCCTGGCAGTACATTTTGTATTTTCAGTGTTTGATTGACGAATAATCAGATTCAGACTGGCATACTGCATTTTGTAAATCCCAAATATGATTTGCTTAGATTTCCAGGTTTAGGGGATTGTCCCAAAAAACCCTACAAATATGCATAGAAATCTGCACAAATTATTTCTGTACATGCAACGGAGCTTTGGACAGTGGATTTTGTGCTAGTGCAATAACTGGCTACTGTTGGATTTAAGGACATTTTTTTTTTTACTTTTTTTTTTTAAATCTCCATAGAGAAAATATGTATTCGTGTAGAAAAATGCCATTCCGACTCTCCGAACAAATATGTGTGCGTTTGAGTGTCACCCCATCCAAAGTTAAGCACTTAAGCCAAGCTTCATTGGACTTAATTTCCCTGTATAAATAAATTGGGTGTGTAAGCTATTGGGAATATTTTGTAAATATCCACAGTTACAAATGTGGATCTGTATACTGTCTTTATGTTATTCCCTCTACCGCACACCAAAACTCAACCCATGTTTGGTCCCTAGCCTTAAAGACAGTACAAACAAAAGTACATCTACGTACATGTACTCCTGGACAGCCTGAACCTGCGAATCTGCATCTCACAGTCTGCGTTGGGAGATCACTCTTTGCACACCTAAGTTGGATTTAGGTTTATAGATGAGTATTTAAGCTTCTTCGTTTCAAAATTATTTATCAATGAAGCTGCCTTAGCCTGGTGGAAATATTACCCTACTTGATTTGTTTACAGAAACGAGAGCGAAAGGATGCATGGATATAGCAACGAAGGGTCATCCTTCACCTCCTCGCACTACTGCATATGCACATTTGCTGTTTGTTTTTCACAGCAATGCTGTGCTTTCACAGTTGAAAGAAGTTAAAATACGAACTCAGAAAACAAAGCAAGTATTGACAAAACCAATAGATCGAAATTGCATTTGGAGTCCTGAGAAAAACAGTAAAATACAGATGCATTGTAAACAAAATGATTACTTTCTGCATATGATGCATCTGTTGAGCAATACATTTAATATGTGACCATTCAGAGTACTTTAGGATGGTAATTTGACCCCTGATGCATTGCAATGCAAGAACTCCATGGGAGGCGAATGATACACCAAACTTTCAAGAAGATGTGGTCAGAGAGCAATAGACTTACGGGTGGAGCCAATAAGCATATTTTAAAATCTGTATAACAGTAGGTCTTGCAAACAGCTGTGCTATAATATTGGTGGAGAATCCCTGTTTAGCTATAAAAAGGATAAAAACAAAAAAGTTAGCACATATCCAGCTGGGCATCCGAATTAATTTAACAAAAAATGAGGTTATGAGGATATAAAGGTCGTAGTACCCTCTTGTCAGGGTGAAGATTTAAAGTTTCTTCTTCAGTTTATAGTGGAATCACAGTGTAATATGGCATCATGTCAGTTTGGGTATTTACTTAAGCCGCAGGCATCCGCTGTAAAACATGTGTGCAAAACAAATAACTAATCTCAAGTGTCATGCCCCAAAAACATTAAATTTGTAGTTGATTAACCCCTTCACTGCCAGGCCTTTTCCCCTTCAGGTGCCAGACCTTTTTTCAATATTTGGGTCAGTTTGCGCTTAGGCCCTCATAACGTTTTGCCCACATAAGCTATACACGCCAAATCTGTGTCCTTTTTTTAACAATATCCTAGGCATTCTAGAGGTACCCAGCGTTTGTGGGTTCCCCTGGAGGAGACCAAAAAATTAGCTAAAATACAGCGAAAACTTTATTTAAAAAAATAAAATAAAAAAAAAGGCAAAAAAGGGCTGCAGAAGAAAGCTTGTGTTTTTTCCCCCCTGAAAATGGCATCAACAAATGGTTTGCAGTGCTAAAATCACCAATCTCCCTGGTGTTCAGGAACAAGCAGACTTGAATCAGAAAATCAAAATTTTCAACACAAATTTGGCATTTTACTGGGACAAACCCCATTTTTACTATTTGTTTCGTGCTTTCAGCCTCCTTCCAGTTAGTGCCAGAAATGGATGTGAAACCAATGCTGGATCCTGGACAGCAAAAAATTTCTGAAATGTCTACAAAATTCTGATTTCAGCAAGGGGTCATTTGAGAAGATCCTTCAAGGTTTTCCTAGGGAAAGTAACAGCTAAAATAAAAAAATATTGAAATTGAGGTGAAAAAAGAGCCATTTGTAGGTTCATCAAGAACCCTAGGTCCCCAGAGCCAATAAATGAGCTGCACCTTTCAATGGGTTTTCATTGTATACCGGGTATACAGCAATTAATTTGCTGAAATATAAATAGTGAAAAATAGGTATCAAGGAAACCGTTGTAATATCAAAATGGGCACAAGATAAGGTGTTGAGAGGCAGTGTTTATTTGCACATTTCTGAATTCTGGGGTTCCCATACTAGCATGTGAAACATAGCAAACCCAGCCATTTCTGAAAACTAGACACCCGAGGGAGTCCAGGGAGGTGTGACGTGCGTCGATTTCCCCCAGTGTTTTCTTACCCAGAATCCTTAGCAAACCTTAGATTTAGCTAAAAAAATCATATTTTTCCCACATTCATGTGTGGGCTCATCTCACCGGCACACATTTCCGACCACCCAGCGTTCCCGTCAGTCTCCTGATAAAAATGACAACTCACTTGTGTAGGTGGGCCAAGTGCCTGTGACAGGGAAGAGCCAAAAACATGTCAAAATTGAGGGGGAACCAAAGCGGGTCTTATGGGGCAGTTTGAAAAAAAACGTTTTTAGGCTGACAAGGGGGGCAAGAATTTTTATTGGTATAGATGCAACAATACTGGATGGTAGGAATTCTGTGGATTCCTGCAGGTTCCGGAAGGCTCCATCACAAAAATGTGGGGAAAAATGTGTGATTTTAAGCAAAGTTGGAGGTTTGCAGGGCATTATGGGTTAGAAAATGATGTGGGGTGCATGTGATGCACACCACCCTGGACTCACCCAGGTGTTTAGTTTTCAGATGTGTCTAGGTCTTATAGATTTTTCTACATGGCAGCGTCCCAAAGTCCAAAAAGTGCAGCCCTCATCATTCCAAGTGGGATGATTTTGAGAGTTAGCCAAGCTCTCATGGCCCAAATGTAAAACCAGAACCCAAAATAATCAAATGTCCTCTTGCTTGCCGTTGGGATAAGATCTTTTAGTGTGTGGGGGAGAGCGGAAAGACTGTTACCCCCTTCAGTTGGGGTGGGGCATAACCATGCCCATACTGGTTGGTAGCCACCACCACACTATTTTTTTTAATTCCCTGGCATCTAGTAGGCTTTCAGCTACCCTCAGGGAGTGGATCAGGGGTAATTGCCCTTTCTGCCTGCTGGTGGCAGAACATCTTTTCCCCCATTTATTTTGGGTGGGGGTTTGGCTATACCCCGACCCTTGTTTTTATTTTTTAAATAAATTCTTTCCTGGTCTCTGGTGGGGTTTCTGCCCCCTGGGGGACAGATGAGCCTTGCAAAAATAGGCCGATCTGCCCCCAAAGGGGGCAGAAATGGCGAACAGTAATGTGCCCCAATGGGGAGCCACCCTTGCCCAAGGGGCTGCCCCCAAACAAAACACATACACCAATCCCTGGTACCTAAGTGGTTTCTGCCCCCCCTGGGGGCAGATTTGCCTAATAGAAATAGGCTGATCTGCCCTCAAGGGGAGGGGGGGCAGAAATGGCCTAAAATAAATTTGCCCCCCAGTGGAGTCAACCTTGCCTAAGGGGTCGCTCCCCACATGTTAAAAAAAAAAAAAAAATCCCCAAATAATCCCTGGTGTCTAGTGGTTTCGTGCCCCCTGCCCCTAATTAAAATAGGCTGATCTGCCCCCCGACAGGGGTTGGGGGGGGATTAGGGAGAAAAGGCCTAATGAAAAAAAATGCCCCCCTTGGGGGGGTGACCCTTGCCTAAGGGGCTGCTCCTCTTATATGTAAACAAACCAGCACAAAATCCCTTGTGTGTATTGGGCATTTCTGCAGCCCGATTGCTTCACAATCGGGCTGCAGAAATGCTCAGAGACATGAAAGTAAAGGCCTTTCCTTTCATGCCTCTCTATCCGCTCTCATCCCCAGATCGGAACAGAAATGCAAGCATTTCTTTCTGATCGCGCTGGAAGCGGATCTTCCAGTGCGATTGGGGCGGCCTCTGACCCTGACCCTGATTGGGTCGAGGGTGGAAGGGGAAGTGATTTTTCCCTGCCCTACCTGCCCAGGAGGGATGGGAAGGAGGCCCATGGGGGGAGTGCTAGCGCTCCCACCATGGGCCTGGTGCAGAACGTAAAGGTTATGTCCTTGGAACCTGAGCAGTGCTGTCGAGGATGTAACTGTTACGTTCCCGGCACCAAAGGGGTTAAAGCAATAAGGTTCTCTTCCTCAGGTAATTTGATGTACTGTGTATTTCGTTATCGGGTAGCTTGGCTAGATATATGTTGCAAAGTAACAGTATAAGCAAATGAATTGTTTATCATTCCTGGACCTTGTACAGTGAAGTCATTTTTTTTTTTTTTTTTTTGTGTGTAAACGTTGATATTTATTTGTTTTATTTTACTTTGTGCGTTTCTCTGGTTACATGTATGACGAGTTAGCTATCTAAGATTAGATTTGGGAAGCTTAAAAATATGTAAAAACGGAAGGATTCCTACCAACCTTCCCCCATGAGGCATCATGGGATCTACTGCGCAATATTTGCAGGTGGTGTTTCATCACAATGTTATCTGGTGAAAAAAGAGGATATATAGAAAGTACAAATGCACGTTTATTTACTATTTACTCCTGCAATGATGCATGAAGGTGTATATGGGCATGCCTACAAATTTACAACACTCTGTGTATACTGCTGTTGAGTTTTGTTAATCCACAAAAAATGTGGTACGTATAAAAGTCATAGGCACAAGTCTATGGTGTGCAGAGTTTTGTGCGTATAGATAGATCTTGTAGGAAAGTAGCCTCTTTCTAGCATGTTTACCCCCACTTTTGGCCTGTTTTGTGAGTGTGTCTGAGTGTTTTGCCTGTCTCACTGGGATCCTGCTAGCCAGGACACCAGTGCTCATAGTTTGTGGCCTAATGTATATGCCTGCGTAGTGCCTAAGTGTGTTACTGAGGCTCTGCTAATCAGATCCTCAGTGCTTATGCTCTCTCTGCTTTTAAATGTGTCACTGTAGGCCAGTAACTAAATTTACCAATTTCAATTGGCATACTGGACCCCCCTTATAAGTCCCTAATATATGGTACCTAGATACCCAGGGCCTTGGGGTTCCAGGAGATCCATATGGGCTGCAGCATTTCTTTTGCCACCCATAGGGAGCTCAGACAAACCCTTGCACAGGTCTGCCATTGCAGCCTGTGTGAAATAATGCACAAGTTATTTCACAGCCATATTCACTGCACTTCACCTATATGTCTAACCTTCACTTGCTGAAGGTTAGGTGCAAAGTTACTAAGTGTGAGGGCACCCTTGTACTAGCAAAGGTGCCCCCACATAGTTCAGGGCCATTTCCCCGGACTTAGTGAGTGCGGGGACACCCTTACACATGCGCACCACATATAGGTCAATACCGACATGTAGTTTCACAATGGTAACTCCGAATATGGCCATGTAACATGTCTAAGATCATGGAATTGTCCCCCCATTCCAAATCTGGTATTACGGAGCCAATTCCATGCATCCTGGGGGCTCCACAATGGACCCCCAGTACTAACAAACCAGCTCTCTGAGGCTTGCACTGCAGCTACAGCTGCTACCACCTCACAGTCCGTGTTCTGTCCTCCTGGGGTCTGGGCAGCCCAGTCCCAGGAAGGCAGAATAAAGCATTTCCTCTGAGAGCAGGGTGTTACACCCTCTCCATTTGGAAATATGTGCTACAGGCTGGGGAGGGGTAGCCTCCTCCAGCCTCTGGAAATGCTTTGAAGGGCACAGATGGTGCCCTCCGTGCATAAACCAGTCTACACCGGTTCAGAGACCCCTTCTCCCCTGCTCTGGCGGGAAACTGGACAAAGGAAAGGATAGTGACCCCTCACCTGTACATCACCACCCCAGGGGTGGTGCCCAGAGCTCTCCAGTGTGTTCAAGAATTCAGCCATCTTGCTTTGCAAGGTGTGGGGGCACTCTGGGGGGCTCTGAGTGGCCAGTGCCAGCAAGTGACGTCAGACACCCCGCCTGATAGGTCCAGACCTGATAAGGTAGCCACTCCCCCTCTCAGGACTATTTAGGGTCTCTCCTGTGGGTTCTCTTCAGATTCTGCTTGCAAGTTTCCTTCAGGAATCCTGTGCAACAACTTCAGCATCCTCTGACTTAGGATCAACCGCAGCCTGCTCCAAGAAACGCTGTAACTGCAACAAAGTATCTACAAGACATACTTTTCTTCAGCAACCTTAGCTCCAAATCAGCAACTGCAACAGTGTTCATGGTGTGCATGCTCTGGGGGACTCCCTGTCTTTATCCTGCACCAGAAGGGCCGAAGAAATCTCCTGTGGAGTGACAGAATCACTCACCTGCTCCAGCAGGCACCTGCCAAGATGACGACCGGTACCCTTGAGCCCTCTCGCAGCGACGAGCATGTTCCTAAAGACACAGAGGGTGGACATCATCGACATAGACTGTCCTGAGGTCCTGCTGATGCAATTTGGAGGAGGTAAGACATTGCCTTCCCTGAGAGCGACGGTACCCCTGTGTACTGTCTTCTTCACCTCCTGAGGCCTCTGTGCACTATTTGCAAAATTCCTTCGTGCACAGCCTGGCCCAGGTCCCCAGCACTCCATCCTGCGATTCTCAACTTGCTGAGTTGTTCTCCGGCGGCATGGGACCTTCTTTTGTTGTGCTGCATCAACCGCGTTTTGCACCTCCTTTGTACCCGGATCCTGCGGCTCCTGGGGGTGCTGGCTGGCATCCTGAGGGCTCTCTAAAGTGCTGAGAGCCCCCTCTTCCTCCTCACACAGGGATGAGGCCCCCAGGTCCCTCCTGGGTCCATCCAGCACCATTTTGACGCAAAAGCACTTTTGTCATAGCCAAGGCTTGTTGGTGACTTCCAGCACGAAATCACGTCTGCAACAATCTTCATGCCGTGAGACATCTTTTGCATCACACAGGAACCCGCTGGCATCTTCCCAGGGTGCATTCCTGCAGTCTTAGACTAACCGGGGAGTCTTCTTTTGCACCCTCTTCTGGGTTGGCAGGGGCTCCTGTCCTTCCTGGAACTTCTTTCAACTTCTGGACTTGGTCCCCTTCCTTTGCAGGTCTTCAGGTCCAATAATCTAGCAGTTGTTCTTTGCAGCTTTGGTTGGCTGCTGCAAAATCCCAATCACAAGGTGTAGTGTGTCCTAAGGAAACTTGCAGTACTTTACTCCTGCTTTTCTGGGCTCTAGGGTGGGGTAAATTACTTACCTTTACTGTATTCTTACTCTCCTAGCGATTCTGGACACACTACACTTGTCTAGGGTGGAATTTGTGATACGCATTCCACTTTCTTAGCATATGGTTTGTGTTGCCCCTAGACCTATTTTCTCCCATTGCAATCTATAGCATTTCCTATTGTTTGCATTGTTCTATGACTATTTACTTGTCTAATTTTGGTGTCTAGTGTACGTGTTGTGAATTATACTCAACTCCAGTAGAAGTATTGTGTCTAAGATATTTTTGGTACTGTCACCCAAATAAATACTTTTATTTTTGGTAGCACTGAGTATTGTCTTTACTTGTGTATAGGTACTGTGTAACTATAGGTGGTATTGCATGAGTCTTGCATGTCTCCTAGTTCAGCCTAAGCTGCTCTGCTATAGCTACCTCCATCAGCCTAAGCTGCTAGAACACTACTACTTCACTAATAAGGGATAACTGGAACTGATATAAGGTGTAAGTACCCAAGGTACCCACTACAAACCAGGCCAGCCTCCTACAGCCCCTGATTTAGAGCTCAGGGTGGGGATGATGGACAGTTTTAAGGGCTGGGGTGGTGTGGATTGCAGGGCTGGGGTATTGGATGTTAGGGCACAGGGTGGAGGGAGGTGCTGCAGTGTGATATTTACCACGCATATTCCTTTACCAATCATTCTTTCGCAACAAAATTTGTTGTAAAGGCATGCATGGTAAACACGTGGTTGTGGTTCAGATCGCATTGTTTAGCATGATTGTATCATACAACCCATGTTGTGTTATGTAAAATCATCTTATAATTAGCAAACAGCTTCCCAACAACAGGCATCCCAGCGCTGATAGATGAAGCACAATAAAACACAGAATTGTATAAAGCTAATGTGCAGAACGTATGCAAAGAGATGGGTGGTTCCTAAAGCTTAGTGGACTGCTGTTTGATCTAAACTAAACAGGGAAAGTATTCCACAGTTTTTAGCAGAAAAGTATTTGAATGAGCGACCTTCCCTATTTTCTCTCTCGATTCTAGTGACATCAAGTAAGGAGATATCATTTGATCTCGACAGTCTAGTTGCATGTCCTCTCTATATACTAATATTCCTCAGCAAGCAGCCTTGAGTGTCATTAGTGGGGTCTTCGATTAAAGAGACCAACCCACACAGGTATCCACTGACTCCATAGTGCTGTCGCCATACCACATATTTTTTATTCTTCTTATCTTTCTCCAGCGCAGCAGTTTTCTTTGCATAAAGAATTTGGATGGGAAATGTAAAGGGTTTTTTTGTTGTTAAATTATCCTAAGTAATTCATTCAAGGTGACGCCAAGTGCTAGGTACAATCACAAGAAACCTCGTTATCCTTAAATTGCTGAGATTATAAAGCGATTTGTACGGTTCATGCATCTGTATGTATTTTCTATGCCATCTAATATGAAACCGTTTGCTGTTTTGGGGGGAATGTTTCTAAACTATGCTGTGTACTTTTGTAGTGAGGTGGAGATGCCTACTATTGTTGTGCTGAACACTTCAAACCAACAGTATTACCTGCCCCAGAAACATATTGAGAGTACAGAAGAGATGATTGCATTCATTAATAGCATCTTGGAGGGTACAGCAGACGTAAGTAGTAGTGTGCCTTCTAATATAACTATATTCCTGCTTGCATTTATTGATGACTGAAAATAAATGCAAAACATGTTCTATGGTTTAAGCCCATTTGTCTGTAACAATTTGTTGATGTATCAAGAAATAGTATTGTGAATGATTGCACCCATAATTATCGACTTCTCTAACTGATGCATTGATGTCGGCGTCCTAGAAGAGTTTGTCAGACAAGAGCCAACTGTAAACCATAGCACCGGAAGCTGTAGGAACGTTGAGTGGATCCAATCTCTCAACCAGAAAGAACGCGTTTCCATTGCTCAGAGCCAGTATTGCATTGTAGCCAAAGACGTCTGAGGGAGGCACAAAAATTACTTACTGAAAACGTTAACCATTAGAAAATGAGTGACGTATCAGGGAAAACATTGGCATTTTTTACTTTTAGTTTGCATTTTGGGCGTCTTTTAATATAATTTTAGGTAGTATTTTGTATGCACTTTGTGAGGGCAGTTTTATATTCAAGACAGTATATTGGGGGCAAAGCAATTAAGTATGCAGGGGAAATACGCATTTTTATTTACAGTTGTGAGACTTTTAGTTACAGTTGTGGATACTTTCTGGTTATAGTTGTGCTGTTTTAGGGCTAACGGGTGTCATTTATTAGGCCTAAGTTGAGGACCTCCGTGTTATGTAAGATAGTGACGATGATGACGCTCCTTTCAAACTTAAAGTAGGCCTTTAGTAACTCTTCAAACTCTACTTTAGCTAGCTCTTGCTGTGGGTAGCTTGACAGCATAAGATATAGATCTAGCAGAGTTGCATAGACATGCATCAATCTGCGACCACAGTGTAGTGTGATCAAGAGTTAAAGATCTAAAGGTCTAGCTAAATGGATGCGCGAAAGAAAGTAAATCATTTTGACTGGTTTGCCAAATTGAAAGTCTTGTGCGAACGTGGGGGGATAAAAAATAAACGTAATAATTATAAAGTGTTAGTCCATTAGCCCTTGTTAAAATAATCTCCAGTATGGGCCTAGTTTATACATATAATCACCTAATGTCCGATTGGTCTAGATAGTGGTGGTATCTCCTAGTTTCAAGTCACTGGTGCTAGTTTCCAACTGTTACTTTGTTCTAGACATAGTATTTCTAGGCAGAAGCTTGTTACATTTATGATATAATAGGGTTCTCTAGATTCAGTGGATTGTTGTATTTAAACTCGTGTCAGTTGCAGTGTAAGCTGGTGAGGTTGAAGTCATGTTTGGCAGGTTGATTAAAAGAACTTACATCGGTGTGCGGATCGTTATAATTTACAACAGTTTTGGCGACAAGCGCCAGCTGGCGAAATATTAACCTGCCAAGTGACACACTGGAAAAGGAGTTACGCATGGACAGTTTTATCCCTGAGGCGCTGTGGTGACTGCCGCCAGTTGGAGAACTTCAACGAGGTTTGAGCCTACTAACGGATTTATCGCCCACCAGGTGCTGTCTGTATTTTGTTATTAACCTGTACAACCAGTGCAAGGTTCTAGCAGGCGAAGCACGACCAGTCCAGCATTTGCCAGGGAAGGCAACGGCACACCCAGTGCAAGGACTAGCCAGACAGAAGGAAATACAGCTCTGCGCACAGCAGGTTGAGAGTGAGGCACACTCGGAGTGCAGCTGTACGACTAGAATGCGATGCGCAGTACCTGTTACTGTGCTTCAGAGTGGCAGCTCGAGGCGAGTTACACCAGTAAAACAACCATTCTACCTGCACATCTGTGCTGTGAGGTGCACACCCTCAATTTGATTCCTCGAGCACGTACATGCGGTGATGTGCACACCCTCATTTTTATAAGGATAACTTCGATTTTGTGACCAGCTTAAAAGGGTAAGTCCACAATCATTAAAAGGGCAACTTTGTTTCTGTCTAAAAAGGGCGAGGAGTAACAGGACCACTTTTAAATAAATAAATATAGTTTGACGAGGAGCGCCCAGACGTAGCAAAAGTGCCTATGGACAGAAGCAGAATCAGCAGCGCGATGACGCGTGCATCATAGTACTAGTAAGAGTGTATTAGTAAACTGTTTATAGTGCAACACCTAAACTGAACAAGATAGGGAACAAGTAACCATTTCTGCACCTCCGTTTTGTCAGTGAGTGAGGAGAATGTTTTGATGAGGATGGGATAGATTTGTTCCACCTGAAAATCTTGGGAGAAGGATTATACAACTGGCACATGAGGGTCACTTGAGTCAGACTGTGATTCAAAGGAGAGTGAAGGAAACCTTCTGGTGGCCAGGTGTTGATGTGCAGACAGCTCAGTGGGTGGAAAGGTGTTTAGACTGCAAGGAAAGCGAAAAAAAAAAAAGATTGAGGGTTTTCACACAGTCTGATTCTAGTCACATTCAAAGTCCCAAGGAACCGTGGCATAGTGTAAGTATGAATTTTATAAGTCCTCTGGTGGGGATGAAACCGGTATAGTCAAAATGGTTGGAGGTTACATTTTTTAGGGAGTTGTCTACAAGGAACACAAAGTATTGAGGGAGGTGTTAAGGAGGGAATGCTTTCCTCATACATTGATAACTGATAATGACACCCAGCTTAAATCGACTAGGATGAGAGAATTCTTAGAAGCATATGGGATAAAACATCATCACACTTCTCTCTACAATCCTCAAGCGAATGGCATTGTGGAATGCACAATGCATGGTGAAGGAGATCATACAGTTAGAGGTTCGCAACAGTTTGGAAGCGTGTGAGGTTTTGAGATGGTGTGGGTGTATTGCACCACTGAAAGTAGGGGAACCGGTAAGTTATCCTTTGAGTCTCCCTCACCAAGGACTCTGGCAAGACCAACCTCCACGAAGAAATGAAGGCCATCGCCGAATGGATGAAGAACAAATGCCTCAAACTCAATTCCGACAAGACTGAGGTCCTTATCTTTGGCTCCACCCCCTCCGCATGGGATGACCCCAGGTGGCCTGCCACACTCTGATCCGCTCTGACTTCCACCGAACCACGCATGCAACCTAGGATTCATCCTGGACTCCTCACTATCCATGACCCAGCAAGTCAAAGCCATCTGATCCTCCGGCTTCAACACCCTCTGCATGGTCCGAAAGAATTTCGAATGGATCCCAACGGAAACCAGAAGAACAGTCACCCAAGCCCTCGTAACCAGCAAACTAGACTACGGCAATGCCCTCTACGCAGGAACCACGGCCAAACTCCAAAATACGGCTGCAGCATATCCAGAAGGCCTCAGATAGCCTCATCCTGGGCTTCCCCCACCACTGCCACATCACAGGCCACCTGAGAGACCTGCACTGGCTCCCCGTTAATGAGAGAATCCCCTTGAAACTCCTCACCCATGCTCACAAAGCACTGCACAACACCAGACCAGAATACCTCAACAGACGGCTCTCCTTCTACACCCCGACCCAGCAGCTCTGCTCCCCGACCTCACCCTCACAACCATCCCACGCATCTGCAGAACTACAACCGGCGGCAGATCATTCTCGCACCTCGCTGCCAAAACGTGGAACACTCTTTCCACTCACCTGCGTCAGACCAAGGACCTCGTTACCTTCAGGAGACTTCTCAAGACTTGGCTGTTAGAGCAGTAGCAGCACCCCTTACCCCCACTCCCCCCAAGCGCCTTGAGACCCTCACGGGTGAGTAGTGCACTTTACAAATTCCTTGATTGATTGATTGATTGATTGAATGAGGGGATGAAAGTCCAGATCAAAAATGGTGCTGAGCTGGTTGAAACGAAGTAACAAGGATGAGTGTCTTGTTTGGAGTAATTTGAGGAGGAACAAGACAACAGGTATCCAAGTAGGAGATTGAGTGAAAGATGGTCATGTGTGGAAAGGTTTATTCAAGTTTAAAGGCCCATACAAGATCAAACAAGTTTTTGATTGGTATGTGGTACTTGAAAACGGTGACAAGTGGAACAGATGGATAGTGGCCCTATAATCCGAAAAAGGGAAAGGAAGAAGACGTAGAAGTGGATAGTAATGAGAGATGTAGTGGAGTTATGATGGTGAATGAGGGTGGTGTCTGGGAGGAGTTGGAAGAGGTGTCTGTCTTACATGAAGCTGAATCTAGCGGGAGTGTAAAGGAAGGTGGGAAAACAATGGACTAAGTGCAGAGAGACAGGAAACCTTCAACTTATTTGCAAGACTATGTAAGAGATCAAGAGAAGTAATGTGCTTTTCATCGTATGTTCAGTTATTCGAACAGTGTATTCAGGTGGTTCTTTAGTCTATAATTTCTGTAGGTTATAGTATATTTTATTTACAGTGTCTAAGTTAGGGGATTTTTTTTTTAAAGTGTATGTATATTTAAGAGATACACTTCCTGTAATGTATATTGGCAAGCTTTTGTTTTTGTTGCGAGAAGGATGTTGTATTCATGATGTAATACGATTCTCTGGATGCAGTGGAATGTTGGGTATAAACTTGTGTCAGTTGCAGTGTAAACTGGTGAGGGTGAAATCACTTTTGACAGGTTGATTAACCCTTCGCTGGCAGGCCTTTTCCCCTCCTTTGCCAAGCCTTTTTTTGGCTATTTGTGGCAGTCTGCGCTTAGGCCCTCATAACTTTTTCTCCACATAAGCTACCCATGCTAAATTTGCGTCCTTTCTTTCCAACTTCCTAGGGTTTCTAGAGATACCCAGACTTTATGGGTTCCACTGAAGGAGACCAAGAAATTAACCAAAATACAGCGAAAATGTCTTTTTTTTTTTTTTTTCTTTTTAAAGGGAAAAAAGCGCTGCAGAAGAAGGCTTGTGTTTTTTTCCGTGACAATGGCATCAACAAAGGGTTTGCGGTGGTACAATCACCATCTTCCCAGCTTTCAGGAACAGGCAGACTTGAATCAGCAAACCCAATTTTTCAACACAATTTTGACATTTTACTGGCACATATCCCATTTCTACTATTTTTTGTGCTTTCAGCCTCCTTCCAGTTAGTGACAGAAATGGGTGAAAAACAAATGCTGGATCCCAGAAAGCTAAACATTTCTGAAAAGAAGACAACATTCTGAATTCAGCAAGGGGTCATTGTGTAGATCCTACAAGTGTTTCCTACAGAAAATAACAGCTGAAATAAAAGAATATTGAAATTGAGGTGAAAAAAAAAAAGCCATTTGTCTCCACATTTTACTCTGTAACTTTTTCTTGTGATGTCAGATTTTTTAAAGCAATATACTGTTACGTCTGCTGGACTCTTCTGTTTGCGGGGATATATAGGACTTGTAGGTCCATTAAGAACCCTAGGTACCCAGAGCCAATAAATGAGCAGCACCTTGCAATGGGTTTTTATTCTATACCGGATATACAGCAATTAATTTGCTGAAATATAAAAAGTGAAAAATAGGTTTCAAGAAAACCTTTGTATTTCCAAAATGGGCACAAGATAAGGTGTTGAGAAGCAGTGGTTATTTGAACATCTCTGAATTCCGGGGTACCCATACTAGCATGTGAATTACAGGGCATTTCTCAAATAGACGTCTTTTTTACACACTGGCTTACATTTGTTTTGTTTTAGAAACCAAGAAATCACTAACTAATTAGAAATAATTACAAAACTACAAACACAAAAGTACTATGTACATGACAGAAATGCCAACCATGAAACTGAACACATGAAAATATAAAACAGGCAGTTTACACTAATAGTAGTTCCCAGTAATTCTTCTGGTGTGGTAATTCCTGAAACAACCCCCCCTCCCCCCACACACAGCCCAGGCTTTGAAGGACAATCTGGGCAGTACATTAGAGTTTCCCAGACTCTACATTTCTTAGCTGGAAGTATTTTTGGGCGTAGGAGGAATGTGCTCAGCTAAGTGGCGATCTTTCAATCTAGCCACATCCTCCACCACTGCTTCTCTAGGAACTCTTGCCTGTTCCACCAAAATAAGGCTCTCTATCACTGACTCCTGAAATTTCACAAATGTCATCTTTGACTCTGGATACCTATCCTTCAACACAATAAAATAATTAAGTTGCCAAGTGGAAGAGGTGAATTGCTAACTTCTTATACCAAATGTAAGACTTGCAAATAAAAGTATAAGGTTCCAACCTCTCATCAACTCTCTACACCTCCCATGTGCTTATTATAATCTAAAATGCACACAGGTTTGCGCACTATAGCAACCTGTCCCCAAACAGTCACGGGGAAGTACTCTCATCATGGATGGTACTTAGCATGTAGACATCCCTCCTGTCTGAAAATGTCAAAGCTAGCAGCTCATCTTTCCGCAAGGCACTGCACTGTCCCCTCTCAAGGTTTTTACAGACAAGCTCCCTTGGATAGCTTTTCCAGTTACAACAAATTGTGCCACAAGCAAGAGTTGTGTCCACTCTAAACAATTCCTTGAACAACTGCCCTCTAGTGTAGAAGTTATCTACATACAAATGGTGACCTTTGTTGAACAGTTGTCTGCCAAGTTCCCACACAATTTTCTTAGTAACTCCAAAAGTGGGAGGACAACCAGGGGAGTCAATACTGGAATCCCTACCAGTGTAGACACGGAAACTATACACATATCCTGTACTACTTTCAGACAGCATATTCAATTTAATTCCATATCGTGCCCTCTTGCTAGGAATGTACTGCCTAAAAACCAAACGACCCTTGAAGAGGACCAAGGACTCGTCCACAGCTATTTCTTTGCCTGGAACATAGACCTCTGAAAACCGAATTACAAAATGATCAAGGACAGGCCTAATCTTGAAAAGACGGTCAGAATCAGGGTGATCCCGTGGCAGGGCTAATGCATTGTCAACAAAATGCAGCATCCTAAGAAGCAAATTCTGATTAAGACTCATGGTTGCAGGAAATATAGCTGGTGCCATCAGGGGACTAGTAGACCAATAAGAAGCCAGTGATGGCTTCCTTATCAATCCCATCAAAAGAGTCAAACCCAAAAACCTTTTCATCTCCTCCAAATTTGTGGGAATCCACTGGGTAGCTTTAGAGTGTGGCTGAAGTCTAGCAGCGTTTTCCCTCAAATACTGCTCTGCATACAAATTAGTCTGCTTCACAATCTCTTCCAAAAAACGCATCATCCATAAATAACTCAAAGAAATTGACAGGCAAAAAGTTCTCCGTATTGACCCTACACCCTGGGAGACCAGTAAAGGCAGGCAACTCTGGCTGCTCCATGTTTGGGGCAACCCAGAGTTCAGGTCTTCTAATGGGAAACCTTTCAGCCCCAGGTTGCTGCACTAATGGCACATCAGTGTCCTCCTCTAAAAAAGGCCCTTTATCTGCACTGAGAGTGGCTTCCTCATCAGAAGATTCCTCTCCAACAGAAACTTCACTGCCAGAATCTCTCCCTTCCTTCTCTGCCTCAGATGCAAAGTCTGTCTCATGATCATGATCAGACAATGACTCAAAAAGCATACCAACCACCTGCTGAGCGGTCATCATGTGGCTAGCCATGATCTTTCCTACAAAAAGTAACTGGACAAATGCAACACCAACAAGCAGCACTGTGTAAGATAAGTCATAAAGCTTCCCCTTCCATCCCTGCCTTGTGGGGGTGGGAGGGAAGCCCACGGAGGGAGCGCTAGTGCTCCCTCTGAGCTCCAGGCCGAGGACGTAATGGTTATGTCCTCAGCACAGGAGCACTGTGCCGGTGGATGTAACCATTACATCCCCGGCACAGAATGGGTTAAAATAACCTATAGTGAACCTACATCAATGTGCGTATCTTTATTATTTACAACAAAGCTCTTATTTGGTAGTTATTCTACCTGCTCGGCTTGTTCACCGTGGCCTATTTTGAGGACAGTCTGCACCACAAACATAGCGTTCTCGCAGGATGTCTGCGTACTTGGACTTCATAGAGAGCCCGTGATTTCCATAACAAGCAGCAGACCCGAGCTTCCGTGGGTCGTTACAAGGCACTATCAGGCCAATCTTGAAAGCAGTCTTCATTCAAGAAGAAACTTTGATGGCAGGGGAATCTATACAGTTCGCAGGGCGGTAAGCTAGCCCAAAGATATTCAATGGGGTGTAGTTAGGTAAAGAAATCCCTTGCATTGATTAGTACACACTTAAGGCCGGTGCCTTACCCCATAGTTGATTTTCCTGTCTTGGGAGCCAACCCACTGCTTAATGCAGATTAGGAATATTTGTGTGTTGGCTTCCAAGTCTTATGCCACAGCAACCTTGTGACTCCTTCATGACGACTACAAACTCAATGTTCACTTTCTTTACTTTATCACTCCTCCTTCCTCTGTCTTTCACATGCAAGCATTTTTCATTCTCATACATCTTCATTATGTCTCTCGTTTCCTCTTACAGTATTTTCTCATCTTTTTTTCTGCCATTCGCTTTCTCTCTTGTGTTCTCTCTGATCCTGTCTTGAATTATCTCGTGTATTCAGCCCTATTCATTTTCTCTCATTCCTTATTATTTTCGGTCTTGTTTATTTTCGCTATTTTCTCCTGTGTTTGTTTTCTCTTACTTTTGGCCTCATTTGTTATGATTCTCTCTACTTTCTTTTCTCTCTTGATAGGTGTCGCTTCATCAGTCCCGTTTTTAGGGTTGAGCCTGCGCTAGCTTGCGCATGGTATCGCTTGCGAGACGCTGTAGCAGTTAGAAAGGGGCTCGGAGCCCTGTCCATGTCACGTCAGTGTCTTTCATTAGTTCGTGGGCTTGCCTTTTAAAATCTGCTTGCTTTCATTAGTGGAAGGCATGCATAGGTCATGCCTTTTCTGGTGGTTAGCCCTCCTCAAGCGCAGCGACCAAGTACTGAAAACATACAAGGCTCGCTTTTTTCTGGCAGGTTTGTGGACTACTTTTTCTCTTTTTTCGCAGTGTGATCTCACGTGGCAGAAGTCAAGCTCTTTGCATGACATCGACCCTGTTACATAGTTGATTGCACTTTCACCGGTTAAGTAGATAATTGCACCTTTTCCGATAGGTTTCACTACGAGTGAACTGTAGCAGCGCGATCGCGCTCTTTTTCTTCCATTTAATGAGGCAAGAAAAGTCTGGTTGGGAGTTTACAACTGCTAATAGCTCTAACTCTGAGAAATGCGAGACCCGTTGCATTGCAAATGCTTGTTTTCTTTCTTGTTTTCAATTATTGTCTCATTTTTTTATTTTTTTTTGTTTTGTTTTTTTCTCGTTCCCTTTCTGTCCTGATTATTGCCTCCCTCACATCGTCCTCCTTTCTCTTGCTGTAATAGGTCCAGGAATATCCAACTTTCATTTGTGATTACAAAAGGCTGTTCTTGGGAAAATCTCCCAGAAGCAAGTCTGTTATGATTAGATTATGAAGACGGCCACTTTTCATAAACCAATGCCTCAAGAAATGTAGCATCTTTCATTCAAAACGAAATTTGGTTCTGAAAAAAATAAATTAAAATGTTAATTATAATTTAAGAGTTTTCAACTATAGGCCAGACAGACCCAAACATGCCTGCAAAAACTAAAATAGTATATCTTATCCTAGAGCTACTTTGGATAAAATACATTAAAATTCGATTATGATTCAGTAGTTTTAACAATAGTCCGAGTTCGGCTCAAACAATTGCATTGTTGTGCCACTCAAATAATAGTGACATATGTGTAGTTCTGTGGTGGGTGATCGTAGCGCGGCCTTGGGGGCCTTTGGCGGAATCTGTGCAGTGGAGATAATGGTACTGGGTTTTGCTTTAGAGAAACTGTACAATTTGACTTTTAAAAATCTGACATTGTTAACTCGGAAAAGCTGGCAGAGCTTCGGTCTACTATTATGGACGTAAAATGTCTTGCACGTAGATTTTAATTAGAAACCCTACTTGCCTCACATTGCAGATCTTCCTCCCCAAGGCCTCACTCATGTCACCAGCGTGGCAGCTCTATCGGAAGGGTGTTTTAGCTTATTAGTCTTTGCCATAAGATACACCGTGATCGAAGAAGAGTAGTTACCCCCGGCCAACAATTCCCTTGGGGTCACAGAAGGCAGGTGGAACTTTCACAAAAATAAAGCACCTCTACCTGAAAATCGTGAAATCTTTGATTTTCGTGGCCTCAAGAATACTTGTGGGAAAGATTTGCGAGGTTGTTGATTTTGTCTGTAAATTCGAACAACTCCGTTATGATAGAATAATTCTTATTCATGTGATCCTCAGTAATAGTTTTTCATTAAAATATAATAAATATAAGTACCAGCTATACTTTTAAGTGTCCTCTAGCATTGTTTAAATCATACCGTGTAGCTAAATAGTACGTGGATGAAACAGTGATGCAAGTGGACAGTTCTGAATATTTTTTAAATACTAACGAAGAATATACACACACACACACACACACACCTCCCGTTAGTTCAGTAATCCGCCAAGCTACAGGTGCGAACTATCCTTTCCCAGATGTTTATTACTCCTCCACTGCAATATTCGCCCTAATGCGTTTGTCACCCAAGTGACCGTATATATATATCCTACTAGTAATTTGTATGGTTTTGTATTTTTTTTGTTTTTTTATATATATATGTGTGTGTGTATGCATGTATGTATGTATATATATGTGTATATATATATATATATATATGAAGGACTTCTTGTTGCACATTACTTACCTTTGAATTTCCTCCAGATATCAGACCGGATCAGGAGAATTTTGCGAGCAGTTCCCCTGTGTGCCATCAGGTGGCATCGATTTGCACCATATATTTAATTGCAGATCCTATATAGGTGCCACCCCGGCACTCTGACATCAGTTCTTTACTTTCCACTCCAGCAAGCGCTCATCCAAAGAGAGCTACCCATCAGTCATTTTTTGACTGGCTTTTTTTTTATTTATTTTTTTAACTTTTTGTCGAAGATTTATTTGAGTCTTTTACTCCTGGTTCATCAAGGATGACATCCAGAAAGACTGGCTTCAAGCCCTGTGGATTTTGCGTTATGTCTGTGTGGATCCACACCTCGTGTGTTTTATTGCCTGCAGCACGAGCACAACCCGAAGTTGTGCTCGGAGTGTCGGGCCATGCATCCAAAGGCTTTGAGGGAGCGGTCCCTAAAGCTGAAAGTGGCACAATGCTTAACTCTGCTGAAGTCAAGATCTCAGTCGAGAGGAAGGTTCCTGGAACCGTCTCAGAGTCCTCCATCGTCATCATCCCACTCCAGTTCCTTGGGCGATCAGGAAAGTCAAGGCACAAGAAGAAATCTAAGAAGTTCAAACATTAGTTGACTTCTCGTCTGTCAGCCGACGAGACGAGGGAGTGTTGCACCTGGGCCGACTCTGCACCTCTCCAAGTGTCTGTGGGCCAGAGCCACCCCTGCCCAACTTGGAGTTTTACGAGGCCATGTGCCTCATTTTTGGTCAGTCCAACACTGCTGGAGTGCCTTTGGGCCCCGTGGAGTCCAAAGGGCCACTTCTGGGTTAATTTTCTGTAGCTTCTGCCTCTGTGCCAAAGGGCACCCAAAGATCCAGTCCTGGATCTGGACCGGTGTCGATGGTTCCACTCTGACCTTCCCTGACGCCGGTCCAAATGCTGACTCTCCTGGCGCTGTCTGCACCCAAGGGCAGCACCATCCCCTTTGTAATCCCTAACTCCGTCACACAGCCAGATGAGCATCGTACGATACTGATTCTGACGCCGGCAGGAGCCTTGTCTTCTAGGTCAGATCCTGAGACCTTTTTCTTATGGGTTAGGTTTTGGAGATGAATGGGAGGGGTCATTGGACCCTTTTGAATATCAGCTCCATGAAGAACAACCTATGGACAGGCGTACAGACTTGGATGATGCCAGCAGACTGGATAAGTCTCCAGATACTGGAATGCTTTCTCCCCCTGCCTTGGCTAAGGAGAAGGGAGCTTCCTACTCTATGGTGGGTAGGAGGGCGTCTGAGGTCCTGGACCTTCAGTTGCCCTTGGTGGCCATCGCAACTAATCTTCTGACAGAGGTGCTACAGTCGGGAACTACCACCTCAGAAAACATACTACCCTTCAATGAGGCCCTCACAGATGTCCTGGTGGTACCTGGTATAAACCCCGCACTGGGGCTCCTCAACATATAATTGCCCACCGCCATCTCCCCGCTCCAGGGGACCCACGTTTTCTGATACAACACCCCACCCCTTAGAGCTTGGTTATGTAAGCCTCTACCTCCCAGGTTGCGTTCCCTTCCGCTTCCCCGGATAGGGAATCCAAAAGGTTGGACACACTTGGGCAGAAGATGTTTTTTCTTCCACTAACCTTGTATTGCAGTCTGTGAAGACTACATGCCTTCTGGGCTGTTATTCCGACAGAATGTGGGATGCGGTTGCTCAAGTGCTACCACAGGTCCCGGAGGAGGTCTGAGCTGTGCTCTCTCAGGCTGCTGCCAATGGGAGAGATGCAGTGAAGTTCACAATCCGTTTTGGACTGGACATGACCAACTCACTAGGGAGAGTGGTTTCATCAACAGTGGCTCTGAAGCACCACATCTTGCTGAGGACGTCTGGCATTTCAAGGGATGTCCAAGCTACCTTGATGGACATGCCCTTTGATGGCACCTGTCCCTTTAGAGAGAAGGCAGGCTTGGTGCTTAATGGCGTCAAGGATTTTCAGGCTACAGCCAGGTTCCTCAGCCTCGCGTCAGCCCCACATCTCCCCAGTCTGCCTTTCACCCATTTTGTGGCTACAAAAGAGGCCTTCAACCTCATCCATTCCAAGCCAGTCACCGTGCTGCACATGCTGGCCCGCTTCTGCGTGGCCAAGGAAGTGGGACCCACTGACCTCTTGGATCAGGTGCCCAGTAGTCTGGAAAATCTGCCCTCCCACAGCAGCCTCTAAGCCTTCCTAGTCTGAATCTCCCCCACCTAGGGCCAGTTGGAGGCAGGATTTGCCATCTCCTGCTCCGCTGGCTCTCCATCATGTTAGACAGCGGTGTTTTGCACATAGTCCAAAGGGCTACATACTCCTCTTCAAGAATACCTCTCCATCCATGTCACCACCCATACGATCAGATCATG
This sequence comes from Pleurodeles waltl, assembly GCF_031143425.1. NCBI lineage: Eukaryota > Metazoa > Chordata > Amphibia > Caudata > Salamandridae > Pleurodeles > Pleurodeles waltl. The sequence goes on from NC_090439.1 coordinate 400,103,153, forward strand.
GAGAATAATTTTCCCTTCTCTGTGAGGAAGTTATCGCTCCCTGGGCCAAGGGAGCTATACAGAGGGTCCCCATGCCAGAGTTAGGTTGTGGTTGCTATTCCCACTCATTTCTGGTACCCAAAAAAGACAAGGGCCTCCGCCCTATCCTAGACTCAGGCAGGATGCTCACTTTGGTTCAGGTTCTAGCTGTCCAGGACCCAGAAGACTGAATGGTAGCGTTGGACTAGCAGGATGCTTATTTCCATATTCCTGACCTACCTGCCCATAGATGTTACTTGCAGTTCACAGTGGTCCACAATAATTTTCAGTTCATCTTGCTCCCCTTTGGCTTTACTAGTGCCCCTCAAGTGTCCATCAAGGTGACGGTGGTGGTTGCAGCTCATCTACACAGATCAGGGGTTTCAGTCTTGACCTTTTTCAATGACTGACTGCTGAAGACGGGCCACCCCAGGTTGTCGTCTCCGGCCTCCAGACTACTGCGGACCTCCTGCATTTGCTGGGGTTCACTATAAACTTGCCTAAGTCACACCTGACTTCCTCTCAGGCGCACCCTTTCATCAGAGCTATTCTGATCACAGGGCAGTTTTAGGGTTTACCTCCCAAACATCGAGCCCAGGATATTCAGGCTGTGATACCGATGTTTCAGCCTCCATCCTGAATTACAGTGAGATTGACTTTGAGACTGCTGGGCCTCATGGCCTTCAGCATCCTGCTGGTGACACATGCCAGATGGCATATGCAGGCTCTGCAGTGGGACGTATTGTTCATGCATCAGGGGAGTCTCTCTGACAAGTTCCAGGTGCGGACACCAAATCAAAGCAGGTCTAGTCCTCTACTGTTCTTATGCATGGACAGAATGTGTTTTGGCCAGGTGCCTTGGCATGGCACATTTATGCCTGGCACCAGCTTATGGGTTTTGGTGGCTCCTGGACACTCTCTAAAGAATGTGGTAAGCATTCCTGGAGGCTTCATTGTAGCATCCTTCCTAGCCTGGTACCCGCTGGATGACTAGGCCGCACACGGAGCTGTAAATAACACATCTTTATTCCTCAGCGTGTACATGTGAACTCAAACATTCAAAACCAAGCTTTTATTACATTCTACTCTAGGGTCTATGTCACACTGATACAGAGTCCTCAGGGAGCCAGAAAGGTTCAGTTCTAAATCCTACAAGACACTACATCTCCCTGTGTCAAATTAAAAATAGCAATTTCTTTTTTTTAGGAAATCATTGGACATACACTAATATTTACATGTAGAAACATGTACAACATCTTTTCAGTTCATCTTTTTGACAGTTTGTTCAGTCGACCCAATCAGGTTACTGGAAGTTGTAAACAGTCATCTTAAATGGAGATTGCTCAAGATAGTAAGGAATCAGCAACAGTCAATTAATTGTCAGAATCATTCTTTTTGTCACCATCTCGAGTGGAAGACTGCTGAAATACAGGCCTGTAGTGAGCAGTCTCTGGTAATAGACTTCCTAGGGTTCTGGGAAGTCACAATGTGTCCTTTGGTAGACACTACTTGGAAAGGTTTAGCATTGTATGGAGCATTAGATTTTCTTTTGCATAACTGTTGAGCGATCGCTTTAGGAGGCTGGCCTGGTTTGTAGTGGGTATCAAAGGTATGTACACCTTATACCAGGTCCAGTTATCCCTTTTTAGTGAAATGTAGCCAGTGGCTAGAAGCCAGGCTGTCTGGGGTGGCTGTAGCTGAGCAGCCAAGGCTTATCTAGGAGACATGCAAAGCTCATGCAATACCACTGTAGTAACACAGTACTTAAAACACATTAAAGAAAATACTCAGTGTTACAAAAATAAAGGTACTTTATTTTTAGTGACACAGTGCCAAAAATACCTTAGAGACTTTACTCCCATAGGAGGTAAGTATTATACACAGTATATACACTAGAATGCAGAAATAGCTGTAAAAAGTTATAAAACAGTGCAGATAGTGAAAATCACAATAGATTGCAATGGGCCTGGGGGAACACAAACCATATACTAGAATAGTGGAATGCAAAAGTCAGTTACCCACCTAGGCAAGTGTAGTGTGTAGTGGGGCGCTCGTAGTGTAGGAAAACACCAAAGGTAAATACTTGAACCCACCCCAGAGTCCAGGAAAACTGGAGTAAATCACAGTAAGTTTCCTAGAACACAAAGAAGAGAGACTGCAAGACACCAACAATGCATTCCTGGACCTAAAGACTTGTGGAAGAAGGGGACCCAAGTCCAAGAAGCACCGAAGAGTCCAGGGAGAACAGGAGCCCTTGCTAACCCGGATGAAGGTGCAAAAGAAGAATCACCGGTGAAGTCAGTTCTGTACCCAAGAAGACTGATGCGGGATCCTGGTTGGTGCAGATGGTGTCCCACACCGGATGAATGATTGCAGTCTGGTTTACGTTGCTGGATTCCGCCAACAAGCCTTGGCGCACACAGAGCTCGCAGTAAGCAGAAAATGGCGTTGCCTGGGACCAGGAGGGACCTGGTGGCCTCTACACAGGAGGGAGAGGCAGAGGGGGCTCCCAGCAACTCAGAGATCCCTCAGAAGACACAGCAGCAAGCACAGGATTCCCACTGCATGGAGACGGCTACGCAGCACAACACAGAGATCCCACACCGCCGGAGAACTTCTCGGGAAGCTGTGTGTCGCAGGAAGGAGTGCTGGGGGCGAGAGCTGTGCTGTGCATGAAGCACTTCATGGAAGGTTGCACACAAGCCTTGGCAACTGCAAATCATGCGGTGCACAGGGTACTGTCTTGCGTGGGGAGGCAAGTTCTTACCTTCACCAAAGTTGGACAGCTGGACCTTAGGACCATTTGGGCAACTTCAGTACACCACATGTGTTGCTGAATCCACGCACTTCGTCAGGAGAGGGAACCCACACCACCGCTCGTCCCTGCAGAGGGGTGCCTGCTGAAGTAGGAACGTGACTCCTTCACTTCAAAGGAGATTCCTTCGTTCTTCTGGTTCTGGATGAATACAGGCAGTCCTCAGAGGATGCACGACCTGGAAACAGTTGCAGTTGCTGGCAGGAGCTGAAGATACAATGTTGCAGAAGTTGTCTTTGCTTCTTTGTTGCATTTTTCTAGAGTTCCTTGAGGGGTCCAGATGCAGTTTTGTTGGTAGAAGGTGAAGTAAAGTATGCAGAGGATTCCTGCTGGAGTCTTGCAATTTGAATCTGAGGAAACACCCGGAGGAGAGACCCTAAATAGCCCTGAAAGGGGGATTGGTCAGCTACACAGGTAAGCACCTACCAGGGGAGGGCTTTGATGTCACCTTCTGACACTGGCCACTCTGATGCTCCAGGGTGCCCCACCACATTGGAGTCCAAGATCCAGGGACCCACTGGAGGAGCTCAGGGCACCACCCTTGGGGTGATGATGGACAGGGGAATGGTCACTCCCCTTTCCTTTGTCCAGTTTTGCGCCAGAGCAGGGACTGGGGGTCTCTGAACTGGTGTAGACTGGATTATGAAAGGAGGGCACCATCTGTGCCCTTCAAAGCATTTCCAGAGACTCTTGGAGGATACCCCTACCATGGCTGTAACACCTAATTCCCCTCTCCCAAATGAAATGGTTTGCTCTGCCTTCCTGTGCTCGGCCTGCTTGAGCAATAGGAGGGCAGAAACCGGTCTGTGAGTTGGCAGCAGCTAGGGCTGCCTGGAAAACCTCAGAAGGCTGGTATGGCAGTACTGGGGGACCACTGTGGAGCCCCTAGAGTGCATTGAATTGTACAACCAATACTAGATTCAGTATTGGCGTACAATTCCCAGATGTTAGACACCTTACTTGGCCATATTTGGCGTTCCCATTGTGAAGCTGGACATAGGTATTGACCTATGTCCAGTGCACATGTAAAAAGGCGTCCCCGCACTCACGAAGTCCAGGAAAATGGTCCTGGATGACGTGGGGCCACCTCTGCTAGAGCAGGGGTGCCCTCACACACAGGTACTTTGCACCTAGCCTTCAAGGTTGGAAGGCCTTACATATAGGTGACTTAAAGGTGACCTAGTGCAGTGTAAATGGCTGTGAAATGATGCATGCACCATTTCACACAGGTTGCAATGGCAGTCATGTAGAAGCCTTTGCATGGGCTCCCTATGGGTGGCAAAAGAAATGCTGCAGCCTATAGGGGATCCCCTGGAACCCTAATGCCCTGGGTACCTAAGTACCATATACTAGGGACTTATAAGTGGGCACCAGTATGCCAATTTGGGATGAAATACTGGGTTACCATTATGTAGTGACGGGAGGAGCGAGAGCATAAGCACTGGGGTCCTGGTTAGCAGGATCCCAGTGATACAGTTAAATCCACTGACACAGGTCAGAAATGGGGGTAACCATGCTAGAAAGAGGCTACTTTCTCACAATCGCCAAATCTCCTTTTCTAAATGAGGTCTTTTGCATGTCCCCTTGTCTGCTTAATCTTTCATTTTCTGTTTGTGAACCAAGTCCTTTGTATGAATCATGTTTTCACTTCTATTTATTTATGGGGTCCTTTGAGATAACTTGATTGCCATTGCTCTTCAGAACATCAAAGTCGAAGGACTTTCACCTGTAGTCGAGTAGGGTGTTGAATTATAAGTTCAGAAAGTAGAATTTAATACTGTCTTAAAGCTGAACTTCTCAAGAATTGCATGCTTTGCTGATTTCTTTAGCATACTTCTAAAACACTCAACAAATCAATTCGCCTGTGGCCATAAGGGTGTAGTCTTTTGATGCTTTATGCTTAGATGCTCCAGAAATTTTAAACTTCTTTGCTGTTGAAGGTTGGACCATTGTCAGACTTTACAATGGCTGGTATGCCCCATGTTGCACAGATGCCATCAAGTTTTTCGATTACTCGCTCATGTGGCGTGGATGAAAGGTCTTCGACCAAAGGAAACATGAATATTCATCTATAATCACCATTAAATGATGTCCATTATCAAGTGGACCAAAGAAAAATGTCTATTCTTTCCCAAGCATTTTGAGGGAGTTCTGACATGTTCAGAGTATAGTGAGTAAATTTAGTTGACAGGCAGTTGCATATGTGTCATACTCTTGAGTTCTTTTTCAACTCTTTATCTATGTATGGAAAGCAAACTCTGTCTCTGGGAGCTCTCTTTGTAGAAACAATACCACAATGTCCTTTGTGAGCCACTTCAATCACCTTTTGTCGTAGACTCTCCGGAATCAGGATACTCACAGTATACCTCCTTCCTGAGTTATGGACAGTTATCTTGAAAATTTTTGTATTTGATATTCACCATCCTTACTGAGAGATCAAATGTGTTTATTCCACGATGATGTGCAGTTATGTCTTTTACATTCATCAGGTCATTATCGTGACTAGTGGCAGTGACAAACTGGAAAAATTACACAGCAGCTGGTATTCTTGACTTGACAATGAAATTGATGTATGCCGCTGCCATCCTGACTGGAGTACCATGACCATGGATAGGTACTCTCGAAACGTAGTCAGCAGGATTGTGATTGTTTCCTGGTAGATGCACAATTGTGTAATCGTACTCTTGCAGTCATAGTCCCCATCATTCAATCTGAGGCGGCATCTTGGATCTTTAATTGCCAAAGATGATCAGCAAAGCCAGATGATCAGTCATTAGCGTAAAAGGCTTTCCGTACAAAAATACAGGGACATGTTCACAAACCTATACTACAGCCAAACTTTCTTTCTCAGGCTGTGAGTAAGCACATTCTGTTTGAGACCAAATTCTACCAGAATAGTCTACCTTATGTCATCTAGAATTTAAGTGTCCACTAAGGTGGGCAAGCATAGAGCCTAACCCCACAGGGCTAGCATTGACCGCAATCTCTGTATGAACCTTTGGATTGAAGTATGCCATTTCTGTAGCATTTTGAATGGCATGTTTGATTCTCTTGAAACTTTCTGCACATTCTTGTGACCATTTAAAAGAAACATTTTTCTTTGTTAACTCTTGCAATGGAGCACTAGCAGTGGCAAAGTCCTTTATGTATTATGAACAGTAAATGGCCATTCCAAGAAAAGAATCTCCCAAAGAAACATCTGATGGGGGTTCATTATTTGTCAAAGTTTGTACTTTTCCAGGATCAGGAATCATACCTCATCAGAAGAGATATGGCCAAAGAATTTCAGTTTTGTCTTGTTGAACTTACGCTTGTTGGCATTTAAGGTAAAATCTGCATCATTGATTAGTTGACATGTTTGTGTCAGGGCTCTATTGTGCTCCTTCCATGTAGCTCTAGAAACTAGTATGTCATCACTATAATTCTATGCGCTCTTAACCGGGTATATAATGTCGTATGACGTCTTGGAAAAGTTCTGCAGCCGATGACACATTAAAACAAAGTCACTGGTATCTAAACAAACCAACATGTGTAGAAAAAGTTGTGATATATCCCCTACTTTCTTCAAGTTCTAACTGATAATAACCTTTATTCAAATCAAGTCGAGAAAAGACCTTGGCACCATTAAATTGTGTTATCATGTCAGCAGTGTGCGGTCTTGGAATATGTTCTTGTTCAATTACTTTGTTCATCTGGCGCATGTCATTGCATATGGGCACAGCTCCTTCATGATCCTTTTAAGGTACTTCTGCTATAGGAGAAAACCATGGTGTTGGACCAGAGGAACGTTCAATAATGTGCTTAAGTAATGATTCAAGCTCTTTTTCAACAGCTTCTTGTAAATGAAAACCATCTCGTCTGCAACTCTGAGCAGGACAAAGTTCTTCATTAAAATGCAGCTTTACTTTCATAGTCTTTAACTTTCCTAAACCATGAAACAATGAAGGGAATTGACTTACTGTTTCGTGATGAGCATTCATGTTGTAATGTACGAGAACTCTAGTGTCTGCAGCTTTGTTGAAACTGAGCAAGCAGGCACCTACCGCTGTACCCTGAAGCACATGAATCAGTACTTGTACTTCTGATTTCTTATGTTTCACTGTCGCTACAAAGTACCTTGGCCGTTCCTGGGCATCAGTGCAGCCAAAAAGTACACTTAGCTCTTTGACAGCATAAGCCAGGGTAACAAACATTTTTTTGGTATTGGACATCCATTTATTTTCAATGTAATCTTTATACAGTGTTTGTATGAATGTGTTGCTTTGGCTTATCGACTTTTCTTGGACTGACTTTTCTCCTGACAGGTGACTAGTCCTATATGTGCACGTTTTACTGAGATAAGCATTGACATGGCGCAATCACTTTCTCTTATTATTGAGACAGAAGAATTGTGTAACGATAATTTAAATGACAATAGACTTAGGTGGTCATTCTGACCTCGGCGGTAAAAGGCGCCTACCGCCGGTCAGAAATCCTCCATAATCCCGCCGCGGTCGCGTAAACCCGCCACGGTCATTCTGACCCGCAGAAGGCAAACCTCCGAAAATCCGACCGCCACAACAGACCGCCAGACCAGCGGTCGGCGGAAAGGTGGAGGTGACAAAACCTCCACCGTCACGCCAACAGAAATACGCCCATGCCATTACGACCCACGAATCCACGCGGCGGTCATTCAAACGCGGTATTCCATTGGCGGGACACACCGCCGCGGTCAGAATACACACAAACGAACAAAACCCAGCCACATTGGACGATTTGAATCCCACACACCTGATACACATACACACACCACTCCCACACACACAATACAATATAAAACACACACCCACATCACCCACAAACCCCTACGCTAAAAAATTCGTAAAGAAGGCAAGAGCGAGACACCAGCATCCAAAAAATAACATCCACAGCCACTCAACACCATCACCCACACACTATCCACACACAAAACAACACACACCACCACACTCAACTCACTTAAATACACATACTCCACCCCACACATCATACACACCACCCCATGGCACCCCAAAGACAACCCCGCTTCACAGACGAAGAACTCAGGGTCATGGTGGAGGAAATCGTTCGGGTAGAGCCCCAGCTGTTCGGCACACAGATACAATACACCAGCATTGCCCGGAGGACGGAGCTATGGCAGAGGATTGTCGACAGGGTGAACGCAGTGGGACAGCACCCCAGAAATCGGGAAGACATCAGGAAGCGATGGAACGACCTACGGGGGAAGGTGCGTTCCATGGTATCCAGGCACAACATCGCCGTGCAGAAGACTGGCGGAGGACCCCCACCTCAACCCCCACAATTCACATCATGGGAGGAGGAAGTCTTGAACATCCTGCATCCTGACGGCCTCGCAGGAGTCGGCGGAGGAATGGATACTGGTAAGTTGAAGCTTCAATACTGCTTCCCCCCCACCTGCATGCCAAATCAGACCCCAACCCTCACCCCCATCCTCGAACCCCACCCTCACCCCCACCCCCATCCTCACCCCCACCCTCACCCCCACCACCATCCTCACCCCCACCACCATCCTCGCCCCCACCACCATCCTCACCCCTACCCCCAGCACACCTATTCCCCGCCAATGTCTCACCATCACAACCCACACATCCCAAAACCTAGGCCTGCATGCGTCCACTAAGCATGGACACCCATCACCAAAGCATGCCCAATGCATATACACATCCCCCCCACAAGCCACCCTCACCAAAGCCCCCACACACGAATGCCAGCACTTGGGGACACGAGAACCCACAGATACACCCATATGCCACACATTGAAACTATAACCATACCTCTATACCCCTGCAGGACCCGACCGTCAACACACCGCGGCGGAGGGGCCAGAATTATCCACACCCCCCACCCAAGAGGCCGTCAGCGATGACAGCAGCTCTGTCGATCTGGACACCGATGACCAGCCCGGACCATCGGGGACCTCTGGACAGTCGGTTCCCCTCACACAGGCACAGGCCACTACAGACCCTAACCCCTCTGGGAACACCAGCACAGCTCCCACCCAGCGGGCCCATGCCTCTGTCTCCAGGGCGCGTCAATCTGCGGTGTGTCTACCACTACAGGGCACCCAGGATAACCCACCACCCCAACAACAACAGGGACCTGGGGGCAGTGGTAGTGGGCACACCGGCCAGCGGGCAGAGGCCCAGGGAAACAGGGGAACTCGGAGGGCAGCTGTGCGACAGGGGGGGGAGGAGAGGCCCAGGGAACCCACTCTCCACGAGGTCCTCACCACCATCATGGGAGCATACAACCGCTCCCAGGAGACGATGGCGACGGTACTGGCCCGGTTCCAGGAGATCCAGGTGCTGCAGGAGGAACACTATCGGGGGTACAGGGAGGACATCAGAGCCATCAACACCACCCTGGTTACCATGGTAGGGCTGCTGCAGGACCTCGTAAACACCAGGGCGGACACTGAACAACACCCAAGGGCCCCTGCCACTAGCCTGGACCAAGAACAGCCAACCACCTCCGCCGGCGCTAGTGGACAGGAGGCCCCCGCACAACAGCAGCCCACCAGACCCCCACCTCCTGCAGGAGAAGAACCACCCCGCAAGAAGGCCCTGAGATCTCGCAAGAAGACAGAGTAGGATGTCAAGACCCCCGCCAGCAATGGATACCACCTGATGTCATCCCACTGTCCCACATTGTCACCCTGTCCGTCCTTGAACTGCCCATGCTCCATCTCTCCACAGGCCTCTGGACAATGCACCTGTGTGACTGTTACTCTGGACTCTGCCATTGACATTCCTTCACCATAGCCCCCACCCACTTGAAACCACCCATCCCATTTTGAGCACTTCAATAAACACATATTTTGCACCAAAATATCTGGAGTCTGGCTGTGATTTCAATAGATTGTAATTGACATGACAGTGCAAATATGTCCTTGTACATGGTGAAGTCAACAAACAGCTGCCACAAAGCTGTAGTCCATGGGGAAACGAAGCACAGGACTCGTAGTGGGGACCCCAGATCTGAAATAGGGAGGGAAAAGCCAAAACTCAGTCATCATACACTGGGGCAAATAGACAGGCAGCAGAGATGCTGGAGAGTAGTTCACATTTACTAAATTATCTTTGAAATGTTACCTGTGTCCTATTGGAAGTACTGTTCAATGATTCTGTCCCTGTTGTCTGTTTCAGCCCCGTCGTCTTCCTCCTCGTCACTCTCCTCAGGTTCCACCGCTGCCACAACACCACCGTCTCGACCATCCTCCTGCAGGAAAGGCACCTGGCGGCGCAAAGCCAGGTTGTGAAGCATGCAGCAGGCCACGATGATGTGACACACCTTCTTAGGTGAGTACATTAGGGATCCACCTGTCATATACAGGCACCTAAACCTGGCCTTTAGGAGGCCAAAGGTGCGTTCGATCACCCTCCTAGTACGCCCATGGGCCTCATTGTACCGTTCCTCTGCCCTGGTCCGGGGATTCCTTACTGGGGGCAGTAGCCACGACATGTTGGGGTACCCAGAGTCCCCCACTAGCCATACACGGTGTCTCTGTAGCTGTTCCATCACGTAAGGGATGCTGCTATTCCTTAGGATGTAGGCGTCATGCACTGACCCTGGGAATTTGGCATTTACATGCGAGATGTACTGGTCAGCCAAACACACCACCTGGATGTTCATTGAATGGTAACTTTTTCTGTTCCTGTACACCTGCTCCCTGTCTCTTGGGGGAACCAAAGCCACATGGGTCCCATCAATGGCACCAATTACGTTGGGAATATGTCCAAGGGTGTAGAAATCACCCTTCACTGTAGCCAATTCGCCCACCTCAGAGAAAATGATGTAGCTCCTCACGGATTTCATCAGGGCAGACAACACTCTGGATAACACCTTCGAAAACATGGGCTGAGACATCCCAGAAGCAATTCCCACGGTTGTCTGAAATGACCCACTTGCCAAGAAATGGAGTACTGACATGACCTGCACCAGAGGGGGAATCCCTGTGGGTTGGCGGATGGGGGACATCAGGTCGGGCTCCAGCTGGGCACACAGTTCATGGATAGTGGCACGGTTAAGACGGTAGGTCAGGATAATGTGGCGTTCTTCCATTATCGACAGGTCCACCAGCGGTCGGTACACAGGAGGATTCATCCGTCTCCTCGCCCAACCCAGCGGACGGTGCCTGGGAAGGACAACATGGAGCACACAGTCAAGCAACCCACAGGTACGTACTCACAGCTAGCACAGTATACGATTCTCTATGCAGTGAATGGCGTGTATGAGTGGCTATGCAAGGCCTAGGCCTGTGTGACGCAGTTGAAATTGAGCCATGTGGGCCCTGGAAATGGCGGCTGCCTGACCTGTGAAGTGTGACAATGGGATGTGAGGTCAATGCGCTGGCGTGGCACACCACGGCGGGCGGCGGTCGAAGACCGCAGCGCAAAGCCGCATTGGTTAACATTGAAGCCTATGGGTTTCAGGAGCCAATGGCGAAGGGCGCCGGCGGTGGCGGGACGCACCGCCGCGGTACGCACCGCCGCGGACGTGACCGCCATTTTCTATCTACTTATCCACTTGCGACTTGAACTTTCACAGGAGAGGACCTATACTGCAAGTGTTGCTGTGACCTCGGTCTGGAAGGGACAATGGCTGCTGCACCTGGGGAAAGGGCCCCTGCCTTCACTGGAGAGGAGTTGGAGAAACTCGTGGATGGGGTCCTCCCCCAGTATGCGCTACTCTACGGTCCTCCAGACCAACAAGTGAGTTTAATTCAATCTGGATTTGGGGATACTGGCTGGCTTGGGGGCCTGGCGGGGGGCCTGGCGGGGATGGGGGGCATGTTGGGCCTGGCGGGGGGCATGGCGGGGATGGGGGGCATGTTGGGCCTGGCGGGGGGCATGGCGGGGGGGATGGGGGGCATGTTGGGCCTGGCGGGGGGAATGGCGGGGGGCCTGGCGGGGATGGGGGGCATGTTGGGCCTGGCGGGGGGCATGGCGGGGATGGGGGGCATGTTGGGCCTGGCGGGGGGCATGGCGGGGATGGGGGGCATGTTGGGCCTGGCGGGGGGCATGGCGGGGATGGGGGGCATGTTGGGCCTGGCGGGGGGCATGGCGGGGATGGGGGGCATGTTGGGCCTGGCGGGGATGGGGGGCATGTTGGGCCTGGCGGGGATGGGGGGCATGTTGGGCCTGGCGGGGGGCATGGCGGGGATGGGGGGCATGTTGGGCCTGGCGGGGGGCATGGCGGGGATGGGGGGCATGTTGGGCCTGGCGGGGGGCATGGCGGGGATGGGGGGCATGTTGGGCCTGGCGGGGGGCCTGGCGGGGATGGGGGGCATGTTGGGCCTGGCGGGGGGCCTGGCGGGGATGGGGGGCGTTGGGCCACTGGAAAGGAAAATGCTGACAAACTTGAACGTGGTATTTCTCCCTCCCTGTACGTGTCACATAGGTCCGCGCCCATGAGAAGATCGGGATTTGGCGTGCCATCGCCAAGGAAGTCCGGACCCTGGGGGTCCACCATCGACGGGGCACCCACTGCCGCAAGAGGTGGGAGGACATCCGCCGCGGGACCAAGAAGACCGCCGAGTCTCTGCTGGGGATGGCCTCCCAACGTAGGCGGGGTGCCTGCCGTCAACTGAGCCCCCTGATGTTCCGGATCCTGGCGGTGGCCTACCCTGAATTGGATGGGCGCGTGAGGGCAGCACAGCAGACACAAGGGGGTGAGTACAAGCATTATCTACTCTGTTGTCGCGCAGTGGAGGTGTCTGGTTGGGGGAGGATGGCTGGGGGTCCCCCTAGGCCAGGGCGATATCTGTAGGCTGGGCACCCCCGTAAGCCCCTGTGTCCCCAGCCACCACCCTCAGTAGTGTGTCAGTACAGCCATCCCTGGGCCGTGTCATCCATGGGTGCAGTTGTCAACTCTAGGCGTGTAGGGCATGTTCCACGGAATGCGTAGCGGACCCCAAGTGCGCAACTTAGTGCAGGGGGCATCTGTGTCTGTCATGTCCGCTAACTGTACCGGAGATCCATGTACTCAATATCCCTTTATTTCTCTCTCCCCCCCCCTTTTTGTTTGTCTTTCTGTGCTTGTGTGCATCAGCATCATCAGGCGGAGGAGAAGTGGCATCGGGGCAGGAGGGAGCTGAATCTCACATGGCCCAGGAGGGCCATGCCACAGAGTCAGACTGGACCAGTGAGACGGAGGGCGAGGGGAGCTCCACGACGGGGACGACTGGACCCTGCAGCGACACGGACACGTCCTCGGAAGGGGGCTCCCTTGCGGGGGTGGCACCATCCGTGCCCCCCGCCATTACAGGTACAGCCGCCACCCAGCGCACCATCTCCGCCCTCCCAGCAGCCCCTCAGCGTTCGCCCCGTGCCCGCTCTGCCAGGAAGCCGGGCATCTCCTTCGCCCCAGGCACCTCAGGCCCTGCCCCTGTTACCCCCGCTGCCCTCAGTGAGGAGGTCATTGACCTCCTCCGAACGCTCATTGTTGGGCAGACTACCCTTTTGAATGCCATCCAGGGGGTGGAGAGGGAGGTTCATCGCAGCAATGCGTACCTGGAGGGCATTCGTTCGGGTCAGGCTGCCCATCAGCGATCGTTCCAGGCTCTGGCCTCAGCACTGACGGCAGCCATTGTCCCTGTCTCCTGCCTGCCTCTACTAACTCCCTCCTCCCAGTCTCCTGTTCCTCTGCCTGTCCCACCCACACCATCAGACCAGCCTGCACACACCTCAACACCCAAGAGAAGCTCATCCAAACATAAGCACCACAGATCACGCAGACATTCACACACGCAACATTCCGATGCAGACATGCCAACAGTCACTACCACCTCTGTGACCCCCACCTCCTCGTCTCCCTCCTCCCTCCCTGTGACGTCTACACTCACACCTCCATTCACCTCACCATCAGCCAGTGTTTCCATCACCAGCACACCCTCCACTCCAGTCCGCACACGTGCAGTCACCACCCCCACTGCCATTTACACGTCCCCTGTGTCCTCTCCCACTGTGTCTGTCACCCCCTCTTCCACACCACACAAACGCAGCCACCCACCCACCCAACAGCCATCCACCTCACGACAGCCTATCCCTCCTGCACCTGCACCCAAAGACAGCAAACGTGACTCACCTACAACCACATCCTCTCCCTCCACTCCCATTCCCACTGTAACTACCACTCTCCATTGTCCCAAGAAGCTCTTCCTCGCCACTACTAACTTCTTTCCTGACCCTGAGCCCCCCCCTCCTTCTCGTCGGGGTAAGAAGAGCACCTCAGCCACCACCAGCCCTGCAGCCCCCTTGACAAGGGTGCAGGGGTATTGGAGCCCGCCAGCCCGCATGTCTGGATCTTCGCCCAGCAGCAAGGGGACAGCCAGCCCACCCCCTGGGAAGAGGAGCAGAAGGCGGAAGGGGCGCCGCAGGAGCCCGCCTTCTACATCCCCCCCGGACACCACCCAGAGACAGTCACCAGCCACAGCTCCAAAGGGAGGAAAGGGACACAGGCCCACGACTAAGGAGGGCAAGGGCAGCAAGTCGGAGAGGTCAGGCAGCAGGCCTGCTGCCCAGGAGGAGCCCACAACCCCCATAGCCGCTGCCCCGGGAGGAACCGGCACAGCTGCCCCGGGAGAGCCCACCACCCCCATAGCCGCTGCCCAGGGAGGACCCAGCCCAGCTGGCCATGAGGGCCCCACCACACACAGCCCAGGTGGGCAGTGAAGGAGCACCATCCCCGCTGCCCAGGAGGGCACCACCAGGCAATTAGCAGTTGGCCATAGACCGGCCGCCGTCTCAAGAACCGCTGAACTGGGCCCTTCAAGGCAAGGACCGCTGAACTGGGCCCGCCGTCTCAAGAACCGCTGAACTGGGCCCCGCCGTCTCAAGCACCGCTGAACTGGGCCCTTCAAGGCAAGTAGCGCTGACCTGGGCCCCGCCGTCTCAAGAACCGCTGAACTGGGCCCTTCAGGGCAAGGACCGCTGAACTGGGCCCCGCCGTCTCAAGAACCGCTGAACTGGGCCCTTCAAGGCAAGAACCGCTGGCCCTTTGGCAGACGTGGCAGGGCAGGATCTATCTCGGGCAGGGCTGCAGGATGTCCTCTGGCCAACTTGCCTCCTCCAGTGGCAGTGGGGTCTGTTATGGACTGTATGGACTGTGGCTTTGCTCTCCCCAGGATGGCCCAGTGGGCAGGCCACCCACTGTATGGACTGTTTGGACTGTTGGTTTGCTCTCCCCAGGATGGCCCAGTGGGCAGGCCACCCACTGTATGGACTGTTTGGACTGTGGCTTTGCTCTCCCCAGGATGGCCCAGTGGGCAGGCCACCCACTGTATGGACTGTTTGGACTGTGGCTTTGCTCTCCCCAGGATGGCCCAGTGGGCAGCCCACCCACTGTATGGACTGTATGGACTGTGGCTTTGCTCTCCCCAGGATGGCCCAGTGGGCAGGCCACCCACTGTATGGACTGTATGGACTGTGGCTTTGCTCTCCCCAGGATGGCCCAGTGGGCAGGCCACCCACTGTATGGACTGTATGGACTGTGGCTTTGCTCTCCCCAGGATGGCCCAGTGGGCAGGCCACCCACTGTATGGACTGTATGGACTGTGGCTTTGCTCTCCCCAGGATGGCCCAGTGGGCAGGCCACCCACTGTATGGACTGTATGGACTGTGGCTTTGCTCTCCCCAGGATGGCCCAGTGGGCAGGCCACCCACTGTATGGACTGTTTGGACTGTGGCTTTGCTCTCCCCAGGATGGCCCAGTGGTCATGGAGTCCCCTCGTGGATCTGGCGTCGTGTACTCAAGTGGCTGAGGTGCCCCCCCTTCCCTTCCCCCTGAGGTGCCTGTCCGATTTTCTTTCTGATGCCCCTGCAGTGTTCTCTCCGTGGAGTTCTTGTCGTGGGACTGGGCCTTGCCCCTTTGCACAGGAACCCTGTGATCCACGGACAGTGGTTGGACTACATTTAGTAGCTGTATATATTTTGTATATAGTTTATTTATTTATTGGGATTACTGGTGTCCATATTTCAATATATCTGCCCGTTTATGATCTCTTCTTTTGGTCTTTGCATTATTTCGGAGGGGGGTGGTTTGTGGGTTGTGACAGTGATCTGTGGGAATGCATTGATGTGTGTGTTGTAGTGGGTGTGGGTGGGTGGGTGGGTGTGTGCCGGTAATCTTTTCCCTCCCCTGTGTCGTAGGTGCAGTACTCACCGATGTCTTCCGCGCCGCCGGGCGTGCTCCTGGTATATGAGCAGGAATAGGAGTGCGGGGATGACCTGCAACTCTGGTTCCATGCTGCCGAAATCTCACGTGGAGTGCGTAGAGGTGAGCGTTTTCCCGTTCGTAGTCTGTTTCCGCCGTGTTCTTATCGGCGGTGCTCCCGCCCCGGAAAAGGTGGCAGATTGGTGGGTCGTAATAGGGTGGGCGGTACATTGTCTGCCGCCTGGCTGTTGGCGGGAACCGCCGCGCTGTTTGTTTGTACCGCTGTGGCGGGCGGAGTGTTAAGTTGGCGGGCTGTGTTGGCGGTTCCCGCCAGGGTCAGAATTGCATATTTTAGACCGCCGGCCTGTTGGCGGCTTGGCCGCCGCTTTATCACCGACCGCCAGGGTCAGAATGAGGGCCTTAGTTTTATATCCATTTGCCTCAACTGATGTCCTGGCCTTGTGTGCCTGCATCGAACATGGCTTCTGGAACGTTCTGGCAGCCATTTTGTCTTTGCACCATGAAGCACTTACTTTTCCCATCGCTCTGCACAGCGTTGGAAAATGGTTCTCTTTACTACAGCCTTTGCATATCTGACCAATAGGGGGTTCACTTTTCTTTTTGCGGAAGCCCAAATCCACATCTGAAACACAGCTCCCTTTTGCATGAAGACATCACTTTGTTTCCTTCAATCTTTTGTTTTGAATTACTTTTCACACTCATGACTGAATTACTCTGGACAAATCAGGCCTCCATGTTGACAGCTTGTCATTCAGCAAGTTCCTCAGAGTGGGCAGCCATCAAAACTCGCTCCGGACTGAGTTTCTCTCAGCATTTAGCATCTGAATGAATTAGACAAGCATCCATCAATCACTCTAAGCAACATGGCTTCTTCATTATTAAATTAATTGAACGTACAGTATTTGAGTGTGTTGAGTCATTCCACAAATTTGATTCACAAATCGTTGATGTTTTTGACTGAAAGCATATTATTCATAGTCCGCATTTGGTATTGGATTAAACTTGAAATTTAACGCATTCCTAATATGACAATATGTGACGACTTTGTCAGTTCTTACAATCACCAGCTAGATTTTTGAGGTATTTGATAATCTTCCTGTTATTAGTCTCTTCAATTAACCCAATGAAATCTCCAAAGGTCTCTATCCAAGCAGTCCATCTATCACCAATGCTGTGCATTTTGACAGTGTCTGGTGGTGGTGGTGGTTTCAGGAAGGCGGCATTGTAGACCAGTGCGCAACTTACTGACGTTGAAATCGGAGCTCTCCCCGGCCTTTCTGACTTGAAACCAGGATCAGTTCCATTCATGTCCCTACCTTGGCCTTGCGATGGGCCGTCCTCAGGGTTGTTCTTGTTGGGCTCTTTCAGCCAAACTTCCTTATGCCAAGTTTTTGGCTGCTGTAAATTGTAGGAGGCTGGCCTGGCTTATAGTGGGGTACCTTGTGGTACTTACACCTTGTGCCAGGTTCAGTTATCCCTTATTAGTAGAATAGAGGGGTTTCTAGTAGCTTAGGCTGATAGAAGGTAGCTATGGCAAAGCAGCTTAGGCTGAACTAGGAGACATGCAAAGCTCCTACTATACTACTTAAATCATACTGCACAATATCATAAGAAAACACAATACTCAGAGTTACTAAAAATAAAGGTACTTTATTTTAGTGACAATATGCCAAAAGTATCTCAGAGAATACCCTCACTTAGGAGGTAAGTAATATACACAAGTTATATGTACACAAACCCAAAACAGGTAAGTAACAGTAAGAAAAGTAGTGCAAACTATGTAGAATCACAATAGGATGCAATAGGCAGACATAGGTCTAGGGGCAACACAAACCATATACTCTAAAAGTGGAAAGCGAATCGCGAATGGACCCAAGACCTATGGGAGGTTGTAGAGGGTCGCTGGGACTGTAAGAAAACAGTAAGGGTGACCAAGATACCCCACCCCAAGAACCTGAAAAGTAGGAGCAAAGTTACCCTACTACCCCAGAAAGACACAATAGTCGTGGTAGGCGATTCTGCAAGAACCACAAGCACCAGCAAAACACTGAAGACGGATTCCTGGACCTGAGGACCTGTAAAAGAAGGGGACCAGGTCCAAGAGTCAAGAAAGTGTCCGGGGGGGGGGGGCTGGGGTGGGGGTGGGGGGCAGGAGCCCAGAAAACCCCGGATGAAGGTACAAGAGGGCTGCCTCCAGATGGAAGAAGCCAACGATTCTGCAACAACGAAAAGGGCTAGGAACTTCTCCTTTGGATGGAAGATGTCCCACGGCGTGCTGGAGGTTGCAGAAGTGTTTCCAGGCAGAAATACCACAAACAAGCCTTGCTAGCTGCAAGGGTCACGGTAGAGGTTTTTGGGTGCTGCTGGGGACCTGGAAGGACCAGGATGTCGCCCCTTGGAGGAGGAGACAGAGGGGGCACTCAGCAATTCAGAGAGCCCCCACCAAAGTTTGCAGCACCCGCAGACGTACCGGAGCTTGCACTTAGAAGATCTGTGAACTCAGAGTCACAAAAGGAGGGTGCCATGACGTCGGAGTCCAACTCAGCGAGTTGAGCACTGCAGGACGGAGTGTTGGGGACCCAGGCTAGGCTGTGCACAAAGTAATCCTTGGAGAAGTGCACAGAAGCCGGGGCAGCTGCACATCACGCAGTACACAGGTTTGCTGTCTGGTGTGGGGAGGCTAGGACTTACCTCCACCAAATCTGGACAGAAGGGCCACTGGACTGTGGGAGACACTTGGACCCAGCTCCTGTGTTCCAGGGACCACGCTCGTCAGTATTAGAGGGGACCCAGATGACCAGTGATGCAGTCTTTTGGTGCCTGCGTTAGCAGGGGGAAGATTCTGTCGACCCACGAGAGATTTCTTCTTGGCTTCCAGTGCAAGGTGAAGGCCGACAGCCCTCCGAGCATGCACCACCAGGAAACAGTCGAGAAAGCCGGCAGGATGAGGCTCTAGAATGTTGCTGGTAGTCGTCTTGCTACTTTGTTGCGGTTTTGCAGGTGTCCTGGAGCAGTCAGCCGTCGATCCTTGGCAGAAGTCGAAGAGGGAAGTGCAGAGGAACTCTGGTGAGCTCTTGCATTCGTTATCTGAGGAATAGTCAAGAGGAGATACCCTAAATAGCCAGAAAAGGAGGTTTGGCTACCAAGAAGGGAGGTTTGGCTACCAAGAGAGGTAAGAACCTATCAGGAGGGGTCTCTGACGTCACCTGCTGGCACTGGCCACTCAGAGCAGTCCAGTGTGCCCCCAGCACCTCTGAATCCAAGATGACAGAGGTCTGGGACACACTGGAGGAGCTCTGGGCATCTCCCCTGGGAGGTACTGGTCAGGGGAGTGGTAACTCCCCTTTCCTTTGTCCAGTTTCACGCCAGAGCAGGGCTGGGGGATCCCTGAACCGGTGTAGACTGGCTTATGCAGAGATAGGGACCATCTGTGCCCATCAAAGCATTTCCAGAGGCTGGGGGAGGCTACTCCTCCCCAGCCCTTCACACCTATTTCCAAAGGGAGAGGGTGCAACACCCTCTCTCAGAGGGAATCCTTTGTTCTGCCTTCCTGGGCCGGGCTGCCCAGACCCGAGGAGGGCAGAATCCTGTCTGAGGAGTTGGCAGCAGCTGCAGTGGAAACCCCGGAAAGGCAGTTTGGCAGTACCCGGGTTCTGTGCTAGAGACCCGGGGGATCATGGAATTGTCCCACCAATACCAGAATGGTATTGGGGTGACAATTTCATGATCTTAAACATGTTACATGGCCATGTTCGGAGTTACCATTGTGAAGCTACACATAGGTAGTGACATATGTGCAGTGCACACGTGTAACGGTGTCCCCGCACTCACAAAGTTCAGGGAAATTGCCCTGAACGATGTGGGGGCACCTTAGCTAGTGCCAGGGTGCCCACACACTAAGTAACTTGGCGCCCAACCTTCACCAAGTGAGGGTTAGACATATAGGTGACTTATAAGTTACTTATGTGCAGTGAAAAATGGCTGTGAAATAACGTGGATGTTATTTCACTCAGGCTGCAGTGGCAGTCCTGTGTAAGAATTGTCTGAGCTCCCTATGGGTGGCAAAAGAAATGCTGCAGCCCATAGGGCTCTCCTGGAACCCCAATACCCTGGGTACCTAAGTACCATATACAAGGGAATTATATGGGTGTACCAGTGTGCCAATGAGAACTGGTAAAATTAGACACTAGCCTGTAGTGACAAATTTAGAAAGCAGAGAGAGCATGAACACTGAGGTTCTGGTTAGCAGAGCCTCAGTGATACAGTTAGGCACCACACAGGGAACACATACAGGGCATACACTATGAGCACAAACCAAGCTTTCGTTACATTCTATACTGGTAATTACTTCACACTGATACGGAGTCCTCGGGAAGCTAGAAAAGTTTTGTTGTGAATCATACAAGACACTACAAACCCTACCCACTTATCCAGTCATTCCTGTTTATCTTAACCACAAACACTCAAAATGCCATTTGTCAGAGCATTTTCAGTGTGGCAAGACACATTAAACTTGGGCTCTGAAGACAGTGAGCTCGTAAGGGGGTAAACTGTGGTAATCACTAGTGTCCCCCCACATCTAACACTAAAATCCAGTTTGAAGCGGTCACTATACCCACAACAAACCCACAGACAGGCGTCTGGTAGGACAAGTGCATGGCCCTTCCTCTACCAGACTGGGGATTGATAATTTTCCTGGCATCCTCTGCTCTCCTTTCCAAAAGCACCAAAGTGTTAAATATGGCTGGCTCAACAGACCTATTAGACAAGATTTGACACTGTGGTGTCAACAGAATGCCCACACCCCCCACTCCTTCATATTTTATTAACCTCGGAGGAGCCATCTCTGCCCATTCAAGTCAGCCTGTCGTGTTCACCAGGCAAGAATTTCATACGTCTTTCACAAATCTTTTTGGACTGAGCACAGAATGGGAGTTGCTGGAGAGTTAATGCACATTAGCCCCTGAGAACATCAGGCAGGTAAAAGGATAATTTCTAAAAATAGATTTTCCTTAATACTTATTAAAAAACAGACTTTACTATTTGGAATTTTAACAGCTATCAGAACATAGTTGTTTAATTCTTCTTTCTTTCTAATCTCTTTCCCAAGTCATCAGTATTAGTATTTTTAATTTGAACTTTGGGTTTCTACTTAGGACATGTTTGCCTGCCACAAGGAAAATAGTTTTTTGGACCCTGTCTTTTTAGGATCATATTGATTTTCTATCTGTCCTACTTTTAAAACTCATGCACCCTGCCTGGTGGGCTTCAAGATCTGTATAGGACTCTCTTATTAATATTTAAAAATGAAGTCTGTACCTGTCAAAAAGTGTTATTTTGGCATGTCGCTCTGCAGCTTTTGTACTGCAGCAGTCCGACTCCACAGGGTAGGGCCTTTTGACATGTTTGCGCTACCACCACATAGGCTAGAACAATAAGTGCCTCAGTCCACAACTCCCTTTCAACTTTTCCAGGTCCTGAATGCACTTTGTACGCCATATACTATGGATTTATAGGCAAACTAAGTGTGCCAGTCAGGTATAAGCCAGTTTAACCATGTTTAGAGGTGTAGAACAGGCACATTACTCCTACTTAATAGGTGTAAAGTGCACAGAGTTCGAAAGCCAGCAAAAAGTATGTCCAGAAAAAGGTGAAACATCTGGTGTGAGACAGGCAAAAGCCTGATTTTCTGCAGCACAAGATAATTCACATCTATTTTTTAATAAATTGTTTTTAAATGACAGGTCCGTCCCTTCTTCTTAGCGAGCATGTTTCCCCTGTACAAAAAGGTTTTTTCAAGGCTGCATAGCAGTGTGTGTCGTATTTATAAATTATGGGATGTTTTAAAGCTTGACAATGTGGGTTCTGACTCACAATCGCAACGTAGTGCCCTCCCCCAGAAACTCTTGGTCCGCCTGCCTCATTTAGAAGTGGGTGGACTGCAAGGTTTACCCTGATGGAGTAAAATGTACTTGTAAACCTTCCTCTAACGGTCTGAGGCAGTAGAAACCAGTAGAGGGGGTAAGGCATTTGTCCCAGCATCCACCATTTTTTTTTTTTTTTTTTATTGTCACTGCCATGTACATCCTGGCTGTGAGCAGCAATAAAAAAAGAAAAATGGCTCCCAAACTGTGGGAGAAAACTTCCAGTGTGTGGTAGTCACTGGTATTTTTTATCTTTCAAAAACAGACTCCTCTGTGGGAGCCGTCCGTCAACTTTTTCCTACGTTGTCAGGAACTGCCATGAAGGTAGTACCTGTCAGTGTACAGAGATGTCCACTGGCTGGCTGACTGACTTGAAATTTGGCAGATGGAATAAAGGAAGGTTGATGGACATAAAAGCTGCCACTACCCTTTCCGCCTTTACTCCATCCACCTTTTTTTCTTCAGAACTCTGCCTTAATAGCCTGCTTAAAAAGCTGTTTCTTCATCCCTAGAAATCTCATGCCTATACTTTCACTAATGTGTGGAATTATAGACTTAGTCACTGTGTGATAAGCATTTCCTCTCCAAATCTTGTGTGGTCTCATCCTACGAAGAAAGGGAGGCAGTGGGTAGTTTCTTCTTTCATTTAAGTCCTATCCTTAATGTTTTATTTCTCTGTTTTGACTTAATATCTACAGAATAGTCATTCATCGATTAATTAAAAGCTTGGTAGTCTATTCTTCAAATAAACGCCCTACTCTGAACAATTATGCTTGCTTGTATCTAAGTCTAATGCTTGTCAGTTGTCACCTTCACACACTTATGTAGTTGTATTCCGATTAATAAATAACCGCTACACTAAGCTGATTGTTGATCACAGTGGATTCCTGGGATGGAGGGGAGGGGGTTATTCTTTGCATCAAGAGTTTTATGTTTTTTTTTTTTTTTTTCAATATTTCCAGGCACAAGGTGGTGACGGGATATTACAGAGAATCAAGAGAATCATTTATGATGCCAAGTCAACAGTAGTAGTAAGTATTCGACTTGTTGAATCTGGTCATTTTGAACAGGAATCATTGTATGTAGTTTACGTAAAATCAAGAAGCATGTTGCTCACAAAATCGACTGATGAAAGATATGATATTTTATTCCTTAGGAGTACTCCTCGATTTAAAGCAGATATTTCCTTGCCATTTTTTTCCTTATCTTCCATGAAAACGAAGACTTCTGCAATAGTATTCCATCCAGGGCAGCTTGAGCGTGCCCTTGTCTTCACTGTAGCGCACCATTAAATTGGTGCATCAGGCACAAACCAAGACAGTGTGCCTTATTACAGTGAATGCGCTGTTCACAGTAAAGGTGGAACCGCACTTTTGACTGGGCACAGAACATTAGTGAAAGATGAAGTGGCTGTTCGAAGCAGTCAGTGAACCTTTAATTGTGCAGACAGCAACTCAGCCTTCACTTTAAAGGAGGCAGAGATTCTCCTGCAGCCTGAAGATGCGAGTATCTGCAATGGGCTGCAGTGGGTTACTTGGGAGGTCCTAGGGTCCCTTTCTCTGCTCTCAAGGGGTGACCTTGGAGAGTGTACTGACTATCATGTTAGCTTTGTGGTCCTGATTTTAATGCAACTTGGTGCAAAAATACAACACATTTCCTCATTCGTATGGGACCACATTGGAATGAAGATACATCCCCTTTGGAACTTTCTGGCACATTTAGCAGGAAGGACATTTCATTAAAGGTTAGGTGTATCAGTCAGGTGTATGAAGGATAGAGGCTCTGCATTACAGGATCCTCGTTGTTCATTCTAAACATTTGAATAAGTCCCCACAACGTGCTGAGAACCCAGAACACGTAAAATATTTTCTTAAACTACTGATTTGGTACGAGCACCAGTGTACCCGATGCTGGGTAACACCTTCAAAAGCTTATCACTAGTTGAATTAATTTTTCATGCCATTAACACTACCCCAGTCTAATCCCTCTTAAAGAGCTACTCTACACCATGTGCACATAAAAATTGCTGCCTAACTATTGAATAGTTGAGGAAAAGGGAGGGCTGACAGTCTCAATGTTAGCAGAGCTATAAAAAAAAAAAAGTTTGTCTTTAAAAAGTCTCCCTGAGAAGGGAGATTAAGGGAGAGGAGAAGGAGGAAATAGTTAATCATACCACATGCAACATTGACACTCCCATTCGACCTTGGTGAAGGGGGTATCTGTTAACTGATCAACCTCAATGGCAAAACATCATTAAGAAAGATCATCGATCTTGAAGCATTCTTGATGCCTGCCGTCACACTTGATCAAGTGCTGTTCAACATCAAGGCATTTGACATCGGAGCATCGCTGGATGCAGTGGAGATTAATGTTATTTGGTGGAAGAAGGATCACCAGCGACAAGATCACATATCTTGCCTTCTTGTATAGATTCTCCAGCTCTATAGATTCTCCAGCTCTGTTGAAACCCTTCTTTTGTGATACCAAGAGAATATTATCTTTAAACTCCTCTGGTGCAACATAACATTACATCTCTTCTGACTTCGAAGGTTTTGGTTTCCAGAGAGACATCAGTTTCTCTCACAATAAAATCTCCAGTCACCTTGGAAAAACGGGCCAGCGGCGGTGCCTCAACCTGCTCTAAGTTCCTCTTATGCTCCTGATGATCATACACTTAAGAAACGCAGTTATAAGAGGACTGTTTCTCGGTCACTGGACAGATCTTCAGATAATTGGGAAACGCAGTTATAAGAGGACTGTTTCTCGGTCACTGGACATATCTTCAGATAATTGGGATTCTAGTCCATCTTACTCTGCAACATCAATTATTGGCTCTCCTCCTAGAAAGTCTGCAGTGGATGGCATTATCATGTTACAGGAACTCTTAACAAGAGAATTATCTAAACTTAATAGCCTGATGGACCCACTTCATACGTCTGAATCCATCATTATGGAGAAGCTTTAGCCCAGAGCAACTGCTAAGCTTCTTTCCTTATTGCCATGTCTGATGCAAATGGTAAAGGAAACACTTTTAACACCAACCACGAAGAAAGCGATCTCCAGAGCCTTCTTGTGTATAGAATCAAAACTGCATTAGGTCATTATGTCTCTGGTTCAGAGGAAGCACCCTTCAATCCGGAGACCTGTGCTGCACCAAATAGAGTGCACAAAAGAATAGATGCTGCTAGAAAGATCTGCTGAACTGCCTCAGAGCACTTAAAGATGCAACTGCTACGGCTCTTAAAGTAAGATCTAATTGGTAGTATGGGAAACAGTACAGACATTAATTTTAAATTTTCCCAGCGTTTAGAGATGGGATTTTCAGGAGGTTGAGCAGAAAGGTTTATCTACCAATTAATCAGTGCAAGCATCAGCTTAGCAGAATTGGCTGTAACTGATAAAGACTTATAGATGATTCCCCCCCAGGGGTACAGCTCATGAAACTTTTTAGGGTCCAGCCTGATGCCTGGGGAGAATTCAAAGGTGAGAAATCTGCAGCTAGATATAGTCTGTACCAATTAAGGCATTACTGAAGGTAGGTAGCTTGTTCTTAAGGCTTTTTGCCTTGGAATTACAATGTGAAGATCATCATGTCTGCATCTTGCGTGTCTGAAGCTCACCCCTAAATCAAGCTTCTGAACCTGCCTGTCACTGACAGTACTACCTTTGTTCAGCACGATGGAAGAGATACTCTGCATAAAGACAGAAGCAAAGATCATAAAAGCGATAGGCCTAGAAGAAAACAAGAGAGTTTACCAACCTGGTTGCTGTTGTTATTACGAAAGAAAGTACAATCCCCTTTTTGGCCAAACCATCAACAGCAACAACAAAGTGGTATTAGTACATCAGAGATGAAACTCTATGGTCCAAGTCTGATAGTCATTATCAGTCAATAAATTCATGTGGTTTTCCATCAGAAAATACAGGTCAGTGACTCCCATGTCCCCACCTCTTCATACTCTATTCTGGTGAGGGAAGATATGGCTCAACATCTTTAAGAGTGGCAAAACATTTTAATCAACAAGTGGCTGCTCTGTATTGTACGAGAGTGATGAAGTCATTTCAAAACCCCACCTCCTAGAATTCCACCGCCATCTCTATCAAAATGCCCCTGAGCCGAAGTGTGCAAAGTGATACCCTTGCTATTTAGGAAGAGAATAGTAGAATTTGTCCCAAGCCTTCATAGAGGAAAACATTTATTCAAGATACTTCCTCATAACAAAGAAACATCCAAAGGCAGACTTGAGACCCATCTTAGACTTTCTTTTTGGCTACAAATGGATCAAATGGAAAACGTTTGCATGTTAGTGCTTTATCAGATGTTTCCTCATTGCAGGAAAGTGGACTGGATGAGCTCAATAGATCAGCAGAAAGTGTGTGTATTTTCACATCCTTATAGCAAAGAAACACAGGAGGTTGCTTTGTTTTTAGTGGGAAATATTCATTACTAGTATGTGTTGCTGCTTTTTCTTCTCAGGTCTGTACCTTAGACATTTTCCAAATGAATGGCAGTAGAGGCAGTGCACTTTTTTCTTCCAGAGGTATTTCAGTAATGTTAGGCCATATTGGGGGAGGGGGGGCACAGGGTAGTCAGGGGTTACTGGGTTACAGACATGGTGGTTGTGGTTGTTTGCCTCTTGTAACTAGGGACCCATCCTTTTATGGCTCTGTAAACTGGGCCAAGTACACTTCTTCACACTTCAGTTTTAGGTTAGCAAGGGCAAGCAGTCTAAGGCTCCTCTGGGAGCTAGCATGGGAGACAAAGACTCAGAAGTCAATATTCAACCAACAGACACAATTTAATGTCTAGCACAGTGTGTGCCTAAAGAAAAGAGAAGTACTTTAATGTTGCAGCAAAACAAAACTCTACACATACTAATCTGACTCACTCTGGAGTCCAAAATTCCTAACTTCAGGCTCCCGCTTAGCTTCTCACTGCCTTTAATGCCCTCTTCCCCATTTGTGAATATGCT
The DNA here is from genome assembly GCF_031143425.1 of Pleurodeles waltl. Taxonomy (NCBI): domain Eukaryota; kingdom Metazoa; phylum Chordata; class Amphibia; order Caudata; family Salamandridae; genus Pleurodeles; species Pleurodeles waltl. The sequence continues at coordinate 400,130,095 of NC_090439.1, forward strand.
GTCAGGAAAAGACAAAGGGGCAAGCACTGCCTGGAAACACTATTGCAAGGACAATTTAGGTATTTAAATTAATTTAACATTAGTTCCTATGGGGTTTTATTTTAAGTCCCTACCTTCATGATATTCTATGGGAGGATGTTGCTGTATCAGTGATTGGCTATGTGTGATACTGGACTTATTACTGTTTCTTTTTGACATTAGTAATGCACGGTAAAGATGGTTCCACACCCTGTTTGTATGTTTTTGATTAATTTTGCACTCTGCTTTTGTGACCAGCTCAAAGTAGAAAAGTTACTTAACAGTATGAGTAAAATGCATGTGTGAATTACTTACACTTAAGCTACCTTTGGAATAGCTCCCTCAGTCTTTGCAGTAGATAGTAGCTTGCATCTTCTTATACCAAATGTCAAACAAATCTCTGCCTCTGAAACCCAACACTCTTTCACCAGGAAGAAAGCAGCTCCCACAGCCTTCTTGCAGAACATTTTGTCAACTAAAATCTGTAGCACAACCACTTGGAAGTCTGCCCATGTTGTGACAAAGCATCACTGATAAAAAGCTATACAATTACACCCTTTGCGCACTTAACATTCACTGTATTGAGGGTGAGCAGTCAAAGGCTTCTTAGGGAGGTAAGTGAGGGTAAAGACTTGAATCTAAAAGAGGCAAACAGCAGGCACAAAGGCACAACAAGTAATTGACTTACCCACTGCTTTTCTTTTAGTAAAAAGATAAATACTTTAATCAAACCAAAATGAGATGCCACACAAGATAGTAATCACCACATGATTGCACACTGCTGGTGCTAGGTGGATTAGCTTACAGAAATCAGACTAGATTCAAGTGTAGGTGAGGCTTACTATGGGTACAGAAGAGCAGCTTCCTAGCTTTCTGTGAAACCCCACAAGTCAGTCTTCATTTATTTGACTTAACCAAAAATGTTCACATACTTTCATTGGGTCCTCTCTGTGGTTTTACACTTTGTGTGCTTGATAAGATTTATAGAACTGAGTACTGGGATTGGTGAACTTGTGTGCTTTTTGGTTGTTTTCATTTGTATTCTGGGGCTGCCAGTTGTTTTGCTTGAGGTGCCTCATAATTAAGAAGAGTTTGGGGACGTGCATACCTGTGACTGGGGCCTTGACTTCATTACCCATCTTGCCTGGGGACGGGCCGCCAGGGTCACCACTGCACTAGGAGGTACATAATTCCAAGGATCTGTGCCCACTGCACAGTGCATGCATACCAGCAACCAGGGGGCCTCGACTTCATTACCCACCTTGCCTGGGGACGGGCCGCCAAGGTCACCACTGCACGAGGAGGTACATAATTCCAAGGATCTGTGCCCAGTGCACACATACCAGCAACCAGGGGGCCTTGACTTCATTACCCACCTAGCCTGGGGACGGGCTGCCAAGGTCACCACCGCAGCAGAAGGTGCATAACTTCAAGCATCAGTGCCTCCTGTGCAGGATGCTCTTCCAGAGAGACAATCTGAGGTACTGTTTATTTTGTGTTCCATTATTCTTAAGAGACTGACGACATTTGGATGTATTAATTATGGGAAAAAGAAAAGGTCCACTCCCCGTAAAAGAGAGAGACACTACTCTTGATGGCTTTAGAAGGAAAACAGTGGGTGCCCTTAATAAGGAAATAGCAAATGCAGAAAAAAGTTTGTCTCCTACTGCTGCTCTGGCCCCTACATCCCAGTTGCCTTCTGGGCCTATTGAAGGATTGTCCACCTCAGTCATTATCTGTGTCGGGCCAGGATCAGTTGAATTTTCTTGCTAATAATGCTGGTCGTGTATCTATTATAAATGAGTGTTAGACTTCATCTTTGGCGTGGTCTCCCTTAACTTTTTGCCTCTGTTTCCCAAGTTGTTGATGTGTGCTGGACTCTGATTTGGCTGTTTTTGTTACTCTAGACACTTTACCACTGCTAACCAGTGCTAAAGTACAAGTGCTCCTTTACAAAATGTGTATGTAATTGGCTTATCCATGATTGGCATATTTGATTTATTAGTATGTCCCTAGTATAGTGCACTAGAAGTGCACAGGGCCTGTAAATCAAATGCTACTGTGGGCCTGCAGCACTGGTTGTGCCACCAACATAAGTAGCTCTGTAATCATGTCTCAGACCTGCCACTGCAATGTCTGTGTGTGCAGATTTAAACTGTAAATTCGACTTGGCAAGTGCACCACTTGCCAGGCCTAAACCTCTCATAGGTTAACGTGGGGGCTACCTTTAAATCTGATTAAAGTGTAGATTCCCTTTGGTAGCGGATGGACATGTGGAGTTTGGGGTCTCTGAGCTCACAATTTAAAAATACATCTTCTAGTTAAGTTGATTTTAAGATTGTGCATTTGAAAATGCCACTTTCAGAAAGTGAGCATTTTCTTGCCTATACTATTTCTGTGACTATGCCTGTTTGTGGATTTCCTGTCTGCGTCAGTTTGATAGTTGGGCTGGTTGCACTTCACACTAGACAGTGACACAAAGGGAGCTGTGGTGTAGTTCTCATTTCCTGATGAGCCATCTGTGCTAGAAGGGAGGGGAGGAGTGATCACTTACACCTGAAAGGGTTGTGCCTGCCCTCACACAATGCAGTCTCCAACCCCCTGGTGAGTGCCTGGGACCTGGCCTGGGCAAGGCAGGATTTCACATTCAAGAGAGACTTTGCATTGAAGTAGGCCTACTTCAAAGGAGAAATTAGGTATAAGAAGGCCACCCAAAACCACAGACTTTTAGAAACCCTTTGGGAAACCTAGGGGGACCTCTGCCTGGAGAAGAGCTGAAGAGCTGAGGAAGAAGAGCTGCCCTGCCTGTGACTGTGCTTTGAGGAGCTATCCTGCAGTTGCTGCTTCTGCCAAAGTAAGAGGGCAAAGACTGGACTTTGTGTGCCTTCCATCTTGTGAAGATTTAGAGCTTGCCTCCTGTTGTTCGAAGTCTCAGGGACAGCAAAGACTTCTCTCTGCCAGCACCTGGAGTCTCTGGAGAGACTCCTACTCTACCAAGTGGTGTCCTTCCAGTTCCTGGGACCCTGAAAGGAGAAGCTGGCAGCCTAAGAGGAGGAAATCCATGCACAGAACACCGTGCGGGGAAAAGATCGACGCGACTCCGATCTGCGGCTGGGAAATTGATGCGCCATCGGCTTTGCGGCTGTAAAATCGACGCTCACCTGTAACGCGACCTAAGAATCGACACACGGAGCTGGAGAAACGACACGCAGCATCGCTCATGGAGGCTGGTGAGATCGCAACCCGCGCTTCTTGGTTTTCGGATCATCGCGTGGCTGGATTTCCGACGCAAGTACCGCTGGGTGTGTAAAAACAACGCAAGGCCTGCCCGACCAGAGAATGCTGACCAGATCAACGCATCGCTCTCCTGCAGAGAGAAGAAATGGCACGACCGACCCGACAAAAGGAGAACCGATGCAAGGTCTCACTTGTGAGTGAAATCAACGCATCGCAAGCCCTTTTTGAAGTACTCGGCCGCACGGGGATATTTTTGACGCACCCAAGGTACATTTTCACACTAACAGTGTTAGTGTATGTTTAAAACTACATGAAGACTCTTTGCTTTTTAATTGATAACTTGACTTGTGTATCGTGAAATTTTGTCATTTTGGTCTTGTTTTGTGTAGATAAATATTCTCTATTGTTCTAAACCTGTGTTGTCATTTTGTAGTGTTTTCATTAAGTTACTGTGTGTGTTGGTACAAATACTTTACACCTAGGACTCTGAAGTTAAGCCTACTGCTCGTGCCAAGCTAGCAAGGGGGTACGCAGGGGTTAGCTGAGGGTGATTCTCTTTTACCCTGACTAGAGTGAGGGTCTTTGCTTGGACAGGGGGTAACCTGACTGCCAAACAAAGACCCCATTTCTAACAAGGAGCCAGTTCCTCCGGGAGCCATTACCATCGAAATTTTGCATAATTCTAAAGTAAAATCAGGTGCCCGCCCTTTGACATCATCCATAATGCCTAAGGCTAGTGCTAAGCCAGTTGTGCAACCCGGCTAATTAATAAGCCAATGCTATCACCTTTAAACTCTTCTGGGAGTAACAATATGAAAATAACTAGTAACTGTGTATCAGTTCACTTGCCACTGGCTTGTATTCCCTATGTAGCGGTTTTGGTAAATGTTCCACCTTTGACACCAGGCACTGGCGAATCTTTTTAAGCGTTAAAAAATAAAGTTGTTAATTGGCTTAATGTGAATTCTAACTCCCCCGTTAATAGATCCAACCAAATCCAGATGGTTAGAAGAGTAGATTGGATTGGTCCATGAAGAAAAACCCAACTGGGGATTGCATTTTTATTAACTTTAGGAATCCCAGACAAACTTTGCCTTTAGCCGCCACCAAAAGGTTTCAGGTGTACGCTCCTTGGAAGATAACGATAAACTTGTGCCTAATGATGGCCCTTCCTCTTGTTATTGTTGTTGGGAATTAAATGAGAACAAAGAGGTTTCTTTTACCAAGGGTGCCATAGTTTTGTTGCAATCTAACTTGCCATCAAGTTCTGGTTCCGGTGGCTCTGTGACTGGGGACAGTGGGGCACATGATAATATTGGGGAGGATCTTAGCAGGCCTAATATACTGCCATGCATGGAATCCTCTTGGAGTATATATCAGAATGAAACCAACGATGTACTGACATTTGCCACATGGAATGTCTGTGGGATTCAGAATAAGTTGGGAGCACCTGACTGGCTTCATATTATTAGAGATATTGACTTCATTTTTATACAGGAAATGTGGTGTGTGAACCCAAGCCATGTGGATGGTTACTCCTCCTGTTTTTTGGGGGCTGTACGGTCCCAAGCGGGGCAGGCGTTAGGTGGGAATCCAGGATTTCATACCTAATGAGCTCCCTATTATTGTTAAAATGTTTGCTACTGTTGGTCCCCATGCAATATTTTTGTGGTTAGTATTAAAGGGGGGTCTGGATGTGGTGCTGGTCAATTTTTACAACAATGTATTGGACAGTTTATGTAGCAAAGTAGTCCAGGCCCTCAATTCAGGTCTGGAAACCTTCCTTTTGTTCAAAATTTGTGCCGATATGGGCTGGAGATTTTAACATACAGCAATGCCCCCTCTCAGCAAGAGAAATATGTGGTTACTCCAATTTGGTTGAGGACGGTATTAAGCACTTCTGTCACGATGATAATGGGAATGCCTTTAACATGTGTTCAAGCATTCAAACTTGTGCTGCTATGGGCTGGAGATTTTAATATACAACAATGTACCCTCTCGGCAAGTGAAATATGTGGTTACTCCAATTTGCTTGAGGATGGTATTACGTACTTCTGTCACAATGGTTATGGGAATGCCCTGCATATGGTTATACATAAACGTGATCTTGTTATGCTGGATTTTAAACGGGGCCCAAATGGAGTGCAGGTTCCAGCTTTTACTGGTAGAAATGCTAATTCTGTTATTGACTACATTTTGATTTCCTCTTTTGAACGTGATTTGGTTGGTACCCCAATGTCATTAGTGACCATAATCTTAGTATGTTACTTCTGTTCTTTAGGGTCAATCATAAGGAGGCATCGGTTACAACTGGAAATATTTCTCCAGTCAGGTCTAATGGGATAAGGATTACATGGTTAGGAGTCGAACCCAATAGTACTTTACGAAAAATAGTAACCCAAAACTTGCCAGAGGTTAATCTTTGTCTGGGTAAGTCGTGGGCCATGTAGTAGTGCTGTCTAGTTTTGATTATGTGCCATAAGAATTCCATATTGATGAGGGCTCCGGAAACCACCAACGTTGGAAATTGTGGTTGGTTTGATCATTCATGTACTCGGCCCTTTCAGCTTTTGAAAAAGGCCCTGCATACTTCCCCAAGGGACCTAGTGGCTACTAGAATACTTAGTACATCCTATAAGCAGGCCCTGGCAGACAGAAAGACGTTTCTACAGGAGGAGACCTGGGATGAATTAAAACAGACTGCTGATATGAAGGAAGCAAAGCTATTTTGGGATACAATAAATGCCCCTTTTTTTGAAGCATGATGAACTTCCAGATTTACCTGTTATGTCTCTTGTGAAGGAAGGGTAGCCCATTTTTTCAGATGTTTTCAAACCGGACCAGGAGTCACGTAGTCAGTTTGTGAGCAAGGGCCTTTCACTTCAAAATTCTGCTCCCCTAGGCATTACTGTTTGCAAAGTTTTTTTTTTCTGCCTTGCAGGTTAGTGCAACTGGCCGGGGTGGATTACCTGTTGATGCTTATATAGTGGCTAGGGATTTTTGGGGCCCTATTTTAGTTACGGTCTTTAATGAGGTGGCTGAATATAAGATTCCTCCATCATGGGCGGTATCAATAATTGCATCATTTTATTTTTTTATTTTTTTTAAGTTGACAAATCTGACCCTGGCTTATTTCTCTGTTAGACTCCTCTGTCAAATTAATGAGTAGGATCCTCTTAAAGAGACTTGAGAAGTGGGTGCAGATAATTCTATACATTCCGATGCAGGAAGGGTCTCAGCACAGTCGAACATTGTGTAGATTTGAACCTGTTAATAAGGAAATGTACAACGGCCAAGCCAGGATCTCTTTATCTCTGTTTTGTTGATGTTAGCAGTGTGTTTGATTTGATTGACAACTCCATTTTGTGGGTAACTTTGACCTCTCTTGGTGCACCAAGGGAGATCATTTATTTTTTGTGATGTCTCAATGAGAACCTATCCTCAAAAGTGCGATTTGGTCCCAAGGGCAAATTCTCACCAGCCTTTTCGGTTGGGAGAGATATTAGACAACGCTGCGTTTTCGCTCCTCTACTGGTTTTGCTCTTCATTAATTGAGTAGATAAAATCCTGCAGGCTGTGTATGCTGATGCCCCAAGCGCCCTATTCCAGTGTTATATGCCGATGACGCGGTGTTGTTATCTAGGAACCCAATAGGACTGCAGAAGTGGATAAGTGTATTTGGTGAGTTTATGACGTCAAGGAAAATGGTGATGAATACAACTAAAACATAATAATATGTGGCACTAAGCCACCAAAGTACAGATCTTTCTTCATTAATGATTCACCAGTTTCTGGAGTTGACTCCTTTTTGCTATTTGGGAATTCTATTTGCAAGTAATGGCATGTGGAGACAACAGATGCTAAATGTTAAATCAAAGCTGAGTAGGTGTTGTCATCGGGTATTTAGGTTTGCAACAAAATTGGGTACCTGCCCTATGAAGGAGATGGTTGAGATGTAGAAGACTAAAGGAGTGCCTGCAACTGTATATGGGGCTGGGTTATGGTGTTATACCTCCAGCAATTCCCTCCAGATTGAGGGAAAAAATGTCAGACGTTTATTGTCTACCTACCTCAGCATTGTGTTTGTCAGTTCCTAAGGAGGTAGGCTTACTGTACCTGGAGGATTTGATTTTACTAAAACCTTTACTGCTATGGCATACCATATGGTCGAAAGAGCAAACACGCTTTACTAAATCGATTGTATTAGATTGCCTAACTTTGGATTATGTTCCTAGACTTCCTTGGCTTTCTTATTTGAATACAAGTACATTAAGCCAGTTATCTATGTTGCTGGAGAAGTGACAGCTCAGCCCTGTTTCAAAAGTAGTTATGCCTGTCGTTAGTTGGATAACTGGATTTTCAAAAAGGGAAAGGCAGATTTTCTCCCTTTCTTAGCCCCTCCAAAGTTGAGGCATGTTCCTGGAGACTCACCATGTGCTAGGACTGTCTGTTTTCCAGATAAAGTATTGCATTTAACATCTTAGAGGCTCCAGATAAACCTTTCCTTTCCTGACACTGTACCCCATGGATTTTTTCTGCCGATCTAAAACATCTATGGGGTGTCAGAGCTTGCACCCCACTTAGGCCTGGTGCTTCACTTTAGTATTTGCTTTGGTTTTTTGTCCTCCTGCATATAAGCTGATCTTTGGATGGAACAAGCTGACCAGACTTCTGGCACATTCATTTCAACTGGTATTGAATGCATGGGATTGGGACTGGGAGTTGTGCCATATCATCCACTTGGCTGCCTTGAGAAACATTCCGGAGGACTGTAATCCATCAATTCCTTCATGACCCAGTAGATATTGATTGAACTGTAGGTTGTCAGATAGATACACAGGTCCCCCATAAAACTCTTTGCTGTGCAGTATAACTCCTGGTAGACACATTGTGCATATGGAAGTGCCCAGCCTTAGTGTTTCCTGGACCGTACCTTGCTCCAGAATTGGTCACAAAATCCTGTGCATGCTCCTTTACATTGTCTTTTCAACGAAAGATAGACTGCAAATCTTTGTGGGAGGGGGGTCCCTCAGCCCTGTGAAGAAGGCTACGTACCAATCATTTTATAAATTGTTCAAAATTAAATGTACGTGCCAAAAGTAGGTAAAAGCCCACAAATGCATCTCTTTTTTGTAATTTGCTATTGGGGCAATGCATGCAAAGTTTATCTCGTGAGAGGTACAGGTGCCTTTACGTGGGGGGAAAGAGAATGAAGCACCCCTCCTTATTTTTGGATGTGTTAAAATTTGTCCACAATGACAAATATTTTCTGGGTGAAGAGACCAAAAGGTTACTTGTGTAAATGCATATATTTCAATTAAATGCACGTAGACCCTTTGCTCTTATGGGATATTTGCATCAGTGTTCGCTCATTTGAATGGTCAAAGAAATATATAACTGTCTTAGATTTCCAATTCTTTGCCTCCTTGTGACTTCTGAGTTAAGTCTGCTCCCACAGTAGAAGCAATCGTACTAGAGCAGATTTCCTTCTTTTAAATCTCTGGTGGATAAGTCTACGCTTCTGCTGTTTTTACTTACCACACAACGTTTTTATTTTTTTAGTGGACAGTTATGTGAACTAAATTCACTGGATCATAAATGTAAGTACTTAGTCACTTCTGATGGATACCTCTTCCCAGACTCCTCACCCTTTGAGCATCTGAAGCACAAGGCTGGATCCAGGAACTCTTAGAGCGCAGTTGCTCCTCTGCACAACCAGGCTGTCCAGCAGCTCTGAACCACCACCACCATATGTGATGATTCCAGCGTAAGCACCACAGTGCTCTAACTTTTTCCTATTTTTTAAAAACTTATTTTCTGAAATAATTTATTAGTTGAGGTTGCCCCTGCCAGCAGTGAGAGCTGCAAACCTTTTACCAAAAAACGATAATAAACTATGCTTATTATTGTTTTTTTGGGGAAAGGGGCGGAGCATAGGGGGTGAGGGAGAGTGCAGAACACCTCCCCCTCAATGCGCAAGTGTGTTTGGCCGGCTGTCTCGGGCCAGCCAAACACACATGCGAAGTGGGAACCTGTGCAGGCTCTCTCAACTGTGTTGCTGGGCTGGAGAGAGCCTGCACAGGTTCCCAGTCTACCTGGGAACGCCCTGGCTGAGCGCTCCCAGCCAATTCTGTCACTGCTCTAAGCAGCATCAGGATTGGCACGGGGCAGGCTGGGAGCCTGTGCCTGCAGAGGAGCAGGAAGATTGCATGTAGAGGCGGCAGAGGTGAGTGGTTTTGTTTTTTAATTTTTTAATTTTTAATTTAATTCCTCCCTTCCTTTTTGTATGCCTCGGGCCGCGAGTTGCTTTCTAAGGTTTCATGCATTAAATCTTGCAAGAAAAGTATGATGACTTCCTTATCAGATCTTCATGTCTGCCTGTGCGGCATTGTGTCTGACCATACTTCATCAGCCGGCGACAAGTGTGCCCCAATGCACCCTACATCTGTCTAGAAGAGTGAGGCCAAACCTTTCATGGCTCCACCTTGGCTTGCAGGGGAGCTACATCTTCTGGAGAGTTTCTGAATCCAGTGTGGTGCTACGAACTTGGAGTCTCGACCACAGATAAAGTTACTGAAGGTAAGTAACCTGTTCTTTAGCAGTATACTAGGTTGCTTATCAAATGGATATGCAGTTGGATCCAGCTTCAAACGCAGTGTCTTTGTGATGTGCATTAATGCATGATAACAGTTCTCAGACAAGAAAAATCGTCCCAATGCCAGGTTGCACATGACCCATATAATTACTTTTATTTCTCATTTTGTTTATTTTATTCTGGTGGGCACATTTCCTTAACAGTATAAATAGCCTTTAAATTTGTAATGCCCTCGGTGCCCTTCAATAGAATATACTCCGTTTTAAGCAACACAGCATTTTCAGACCATTCTGTGTTTAAGGAAAACCTTACTTAAATTTTCTACAAAGAACCTCTAAACCTAGACCTCCAGGTGACTCTAGGCCTGATTTACAGTTTTGGTTGACGGCCTGCCGGGCCATCTCTGCTCCTTTGTAACAGCGCCACCTGCCATATTTGGAAATCCCTGCCTGTTTATTCTTGGATTTTAAAAAAATCAGTGACCCTAAAACACATTAACTTTTCTGTCTGCAAATAGGTGCCATTGAGCAATTTCCCTGCCCGTTGCTGCTGTCCGTTGCATGGCAGTCAGGAACAGGGAAATGTAGTAGTGATGCTCCCCCTGTCATAAATTGGGCAGGGCAAACCTCACCATAACCTAACAGCCAGTGTAGTCATGAACCCCACACTTTAACATCTACAGCGTGGAGGGGTTTCTTTATGAGCCAGTATTATTTGCATCTTGACATATAAAAGATCATAATTAACGCGGAAAGAAATAAAGGTTGATAGAAAAGGGAAAGAAGGATAGTTGGATGCAAGAGTGGACGTAAGAATGGATGGACGAGTGGGTGAAAGGATGGGTGGCAGATAAAAGGATGAGTGGATCATTAGGTGAAAAGATGGGGAGATGGGTGGATGAAAAAATAAAGTGGAAATCTGACAGAATTAATTGGTAGATGAAAGGTTGGCAGTGTAAATGGATATCTGTGTGGATGAGTGAAGGGGAGGATGGGTGAAAACATGGTAAAGTAAATGGAAATTTGAGAGGATGGATAGATGAATTCAGGCCAGGGCCGCAGGCACCAAAAGCTGCCATTTCAGTCCTTGTTGGGGCACAAATAATGAAAAAAGAGACAAGGACTTACCTGGGTCTTCCAGGGGGTCCTCCTCGTCTGATGACGAGGAGTCTGCAGCTGCTGCCTCCCTCTGGCCTCTGCTCCGGTGTGCACTGCAGCCCAGTTATGAGCTGCACAGCACAGGCTCAGACTGTCTTCCCTTGTGCTGTACAGACCATAACTGGGCTGCAGTACGCACTAGGTGAGCTCTGCTCCGCTGGCGGGACTAGCAGAATTTTTGTACTAACTGATTTCCAAAAACTCTGTTAGCTCTGCCAGAGGAGCGGAGCTCCATGCACATCCCTAGCTAATGATGAATGGGTAAGACATAGAGGATGTATGGGTGTAAAGAAGAATGCATACATAGATGATTACTGTGTAAATGAATGAATAAATTGATAGAATGGGTGTTTGGTTGAATGGTGAAAGACTGAATGATAGAATGAATGGAAGAGAATAGAAAGGTGAAATGTGGATGAGGGGTGAAAGTATGAATGGATAGATGCTTGGATGGAGCTCTTCGGTGGGGGTTCAGGTTCACTTGCTTGGCGCCAGTAGAACTATGGTTCAAATTCAGGGGGTTAGAGGTTGTGGGGGAGGTAGTTCATTTTCTGACTGCTCACTTGGTAAGAGTTTTCCAATGGCGGAGGCTACCGAGGTTCGCTCCGTTGTGCGAAACCCAGCGCTCTCCTAACTCTGTATAGAGCGGAAGAACCTTGGCCGGACAGGAGGGCTACCCATTTACTTGATTGCTTCCAATCGATCAAACTATAAATGCCCACACGCCCCCACGTGTCATGAGTGTGCAATGCAATGATGTTGTCCTTTTCTTTTGCACCCAAATGTGATCTCATAGTTTTGACCTATTGCTTTTTTTTTAATTGTGGATTAGCATCGCAACCACAGAAACAGTCTGTTTTTTTATTTTTTTTATATACATAAACTCTCACGAACCTGTAACATTGCGTCTTTGGTGCCATGGTAACAACTGAAAGTATTAGTGAGAATAAATGATGAATACGTTGTTTTGTTAAAGATCGCCGCTTGTTAAAAGCGCCTTTTTGTAAAGCAGCAGCGCTATATAGGTCTGTTAATCTCTGTGTTCTCTTTTCGACAGTCCGTTTTCAAGAGCTCGCCGCTACTGGGCTGCTTCCTCTTCGGTCTGCCGCTAGGTGTCATCAGCATCATGTGTTACGGAATCTGCACCGCCGACACCGAGGACCGCATTGAGGTGACGAAGAAGGAGGAGATTGGGGAGCAGGAAATGACAGACGAGGGCAGCGAAGAGGAACCCGAGGAGGAGGAGGAGGAAAACCGAGGAAGCTCCGCCGAACCATCGGATGAAGAAGACACGCAGGAAGACAAACCGCTTCCCGAGAAGAAAAAGGATTAACTGCCTCCGTTCACCCAACATGCACTAGGATTTCAAAATAAAATATTGAATTCAGCCATTAACCCGCACTTCACAGGGGAAAGGATAATGTCTTCACTGGTTGTTTTAACCTGCATGGATTTACATTTCACAGGCCCGAGATTAATCAAATCTCTACAAGAGCAATGGTCCTGAAATGTTATCCAGCAATTAGCAAATGAGGGTTTGTTCGCGCTAGATCGCTGTTGGGAGACGACCTGTGAAACGCACCCTTTGCCATGTTACCTATGCTCATTAAAAAATCTAGCGTATCAAGAAAGATTGCATTCTATTTTTAGTCGGGAACTCATTTTAGAAAAAACTAATTGTATTCATGCAGATCTTGGATAAAGCTTCTGAAATGAGACATTAGGATATTTCCCCGTTTTTTGTTGGCGAACTCACGTAGGGAACAGCTCAGGAAACAGAAAGAGTTACATTTTGTAGAGCTTTTAACGTAGCGCGTCTACACACCCAAGCATGACGTTATTTTTCTGATCATGGTGTCTCCAAAGTCGCTTCACCTCCAGCATCTCTGCATGCCTTTATTGAGGGATCTGAACTGTGTTTTAACCCTTTGGCAACTCGCATATTTAAAAATCACTTCACACGAGGCCGTGCTTACTTAGAGCTATGAAAACACAGATGCTTTCAGGCAGTTTATTAACAATAATGCGTTTTACCACAAAATCCGCTATGGCTGTTTCTGTTCCGGAGCAATTGTTCACGTTATCAGGCTTTCCTTTAATTTCGTTTCTATTGGCGAATGTAGGGTACTAAATATCTAATTTAAACTGCTAGGTACAACTGGGGAGATAAAAACTTGGGATGGGAAATACAATTTATTTTTTAACCAAAACTTTCTGTTGCTGACGCAACACAAACTCAAATGATTGTACTAATGCATAATGCTTGAGGTCGTGAATGGTCATATTGATGCACTAGCGAGTAACAGAGAAAATATATATATATATAGACCACTCTAGAAAAAGGTGGCTAATAGCTTAAATCAAATGCGGAGGAAAGAACGTGTAAAAATACAATAAACACTTAAATCAAGTGTACCCTGATACTTATGAGGATGGATAAGTGCACTCACTATGTTATACGTGAAATCAAAATAGCCCGAGGGCGCTGTAAAGCCCAGATTATTTCCCCTTCCCAGATCTCAACATCCAAGTGTTAATAACTTTCCTGAAATGAAGCTGGTTGCTCAGCATTATGGGCCTGTCTAATGTACAACCTGACATATGAAAGATCACTATCAATACTAAAAGGAAGGAAGGAAGAAAGAAAGGCTGGTTGATAGAAAAAGGAGAGAAGGATAGAGAGTTGGATGCATGAGTGGGCGAAAGGATGGGTGAGAGGGAGAAAAGATGGTTGGGAAAAAGGATGGGTGAGTGCGGGAATGATGGCTGGATCGATGAGTGGGTGAAAGGATAGGTGAATGTGTAGGTGAAAAGATAGGGACATGGGTTGAAGGTTGAAATGATAGCAGTGTAAATGGATATCTGAGAGAATGGGTGAGGTATGGATGGATGAGTGAGTGAAATAATGGCAAAGTAAATGGCATTGGCAGTGAGTGCCATAAACCATATGCAAGTCTTGCACAGGGTTACGGCAGCTTCTATAAACACCATCCATCCTTCAGTGATCAATTGGCTAGGTCACTCACAATCACGCAAATATTAAAAAAAAATTATTTTTTAAAAATACCGAATTTGATAATTTGCCATTGCCCATTCATCCATTTTTTGGTAATCTGTCTAACAAATCCCTTTGTTGCACTCTATATGAAGTGAGTGATTATTGATTTACAGTACCTAGACTCAATTGTATTTTCAATATGGGTATTTTATTTCCTTCTAACATGTTGGGACAGCAGTCCTCTCTAATTTCCCCCCAAATTATGTTTAGAGCCTTTTCTTAGCAGTAGAGAAGGGTCATAACTAGTTCTGACCTATACAACTGCAGGTTCCTGTTGTGTAAACTTTGAGTGGAAGTGGTGAGTTAACTGGAAATCATCTGACTATTTCCTAAACTATCGATATGACTTGCAGTTGTTTAGGAAATACATATTTATAAAGAATAAAGGCTTTGTTTGAGCCGCAGTCAGTGTATTTTAGTACCTCCTGTTTGTTTGGTTTCAAATCTTCAAGGGTGCGGAGGTTTGCTGGGCATGTCTGTCTGCAGAGGGCGTTGTCTCCAAAAATCAAGAACATTTTGTACAGTTGCAGAGACGAAAAAAAACACTTTCCTGTCCCAAAGGGCGAAGTGAGTGTGGAATATTGTGATCTTGAAGCTAAACGTTTGTGAAATTAAGAGGACTACTCCTGAAGAGACTGTAGTAGAGCTGAGCCTGGTTTGCCTTCCCTTTGTCCCCATGATATAATTTGGATACCTACAGGTTTAGTTTATTTTTGTAGACATTTATTATTTGTTGGTATTTTTTTTTTTACCACTGTGAAGATGTGCAGGGCTGATAATGGGAGTTCAAGTTGGCGCATCAGTGATAGCAACGTCAGCAGAACTTGCTAGCCTTGATTTATTCGTTTTTATTTCCATCTATCAGTATTGTTTTTGTTATATTTTTATTTGACAGTCAGATAACCTCAAGCCAGGTGTTTTTCTTTACTTCTTCACTCGTGAATAATTTAGCTCAAATGTTAGAGAAAACATTAATACATTGATTCCATAGAGCTCTTCTGTTGGAAAAAAAACTATTCACATTCACACTGAGGTGTGCTAGTTTTCTGAATATCTTTTTTTTATTATTTAAAGAATTGGTGAATCCCCATGAGTTCGATGCACTTTTAATTGGCCTATTCAAAGCGTAAGAACAGACGTTATAGATTTCCTTAAACTGTGTTCCTTCTTAAAGCGCTCATATTTTTTTTTTATTTGGAATTATCAGTTACAAATAAATGAGTGGTGTTCTAAATCCAAGTTCTGAAGTTTTCACTGAAAGCCTTGCAAACAGGATTGTCTACTGAGAACCTGATGGTCTTTTTCCTTTTTAGTCCGTGTTTCTTTAAATAGCTGATAATGGAAACGTTTTAGAGAACTGAGCCCAATGACTGCATGCTGTTTCTGGGTCGGGCTTTAAAGCCACATTTTTGGAGGCCATTGTAGGGTGGCCGAGAGCTTTGTAAACGGGCCAATTGGCTGCCTCATAAACCATTCTCAGGAAATGTGGCCTTTAAGAGGCAAATTGGGCTGAAAACGAGCTTGATATAATTCTTTATATGGCTGCTTGCATTCCCAGAAGTAAAAAACAAAAAATATGTTCCCATAATTTATAACGCAAAAACAAATAAAGGACTGTTAACAGTAGGATTATGGTAAGCTATAGAGGTGGCTTTCACGTGAGAGGTTGTGCTTTTTGTAAGTTTTACACTAGGAGTTTGAAGTAATGACAACTGTAACAAGAAAAAAACCAATCCACTCTCTAGCTTGACCGTCGGTAGGTTGCGAGAGTATTTTATTGTAATAACTGAATGGGGGGGGGGGGGGTGCTTATGCTACTGTTGTGGCATCTAATGTCAATTTGTTTTGTATAATAAAGACAAATAAAACACACTATCTGGCTTTATTTCTGGTGTTGGGCAGACCAGTGCTTTGCAAATTAATTGCTTTTTAAATAGTAGCTGTAAAGCAATCTTTACAATAATAAGCGAAGAAGTAAACGTTAAGGCAGCAGTGGGCGATTGGAAGGCAGAGTCACAGGACCTGGAAGTGTCTTCGCAACCCCAAGCAGAGGTGGGACGAAACTTAGGCACACAGGGCCTTCTTGCACATTATCAAAGTAAAAAAAAAATGTTGGAGGAGTGCTTGAAAGGTGCGGGGGTCTGTTCAGGGCATAAATGAAAAATTTGAAACCACAGACATGCCCACCGAGGCGATTCTGGAAACATTCCCAGTGGTGGTTGTTTGGTCATCTCCTTCATGTTAATTAATCTGCGAAAACTTTCCTAATATCACAGTCCAAGGATTGTTCACCAAATGCAAAGTACAATTTTTTCTCAAAGTACTAGTTGATGTAGTGATCTACTTTTTTTTGTATCATGTGCAGTGATGCAGTTTCAGTATCATCTCCTTTAAGCTTGTTAGGCGCACACATTGCTTGGCCAGAGAAAAGGAACGCATTTTGGTCAGCATAAAATAATTTAAATAATTTGGAGTCAAATGCAAGCTGAAGCTTGCCTTGCCTTGCCTCGCCATCCTGAAACACCTGTTAACTACCAGACTCCTGTTCTTCCCACTCACAAGATCACATTGATTTTGTCACATTGATTTTGCACACCATTTGCGTTTAGATATTCTGCAGTTTAATTTCCACTGACATTTTGCTGCATTTCCCCGTCTTCAGGGTTGGCCTTTCCTCAGACAGCACCCTGGGCGAAACTAAATTTGGTGCCCCTCCTAATCGTCGACCTTGTTAGCGCGACTGGTCCTTAATAAGTAAACTTATAAGGGGACACGTATAGGTCGATTAACTTTTTGATTCACATGGAGTATCCTAGCTATAGTGTAACCAATGTTCTCAAACAATATACAATTGATAACCTTTAAGCAAATCATTAATCAACAGTTAATAGCTTCACACCATAACATTTCAGTCCTGAATAACCACAACTCAAGACGGGTCTTAGCAAATTTAATTCCCCTTTAGTTACAATACTAAGTTATGACATTAATTAAATCTTTATTCAAATAGAATCAATATTACTTCATTAGTAACAACCAATAACACAATCTAATCAAAACTTGTGTCGGAATACATTCTAAAACAATTGCATAAGTCAGCATATGAATCAAAGGTGAATACGTCAACATGAGTAGCAGAGTTCAGCAAATCAATCCGTCGATCATTTGTTCACTGTATATGTCAATCGTCTTAAAATTGGAACCTCATCTAACCTAAATTAGCATTAGCATGTGGGACTTCATGCGAAAACAGTTTAGGACATGAATTTGGAAAAAAATCTAACTAAGAGAATAACTTTTTGAACAGCGCAGTTGGTACCTAGAAAGAAAAGGCACAAAAGGTATTCAGGCACATTGTCATAGCTACCTATCCACATTAGGGATCAGCAACAATGTCATTGTTCATCTTCAGGTCATCAATCGATCAGAATCTCAAGAGCCTGAGCCCAATGAAAGAATCCTGTGTCTTTTTTCCCCAATATCGCATTAATTTCGGAACAAGGTCTGAGATTTCCCCTCTGTCATGTTGTTATATTAATGTCACCCAGACTATCCCCCCCAATTCCTAATTTGTCAATTAATCACCAGTTATGACTCTACCCAATAGTCTTAATTTTCCAAATCTACGAATTATAATATTGCACAGTTCTCAGGATGCCGATAGGTTCATTGTACGATGTTCTCATCATCCGGCTCGTCAGGAAGCAAAAATGTTGCATCTTCTTCTCTAGTCAGTGTCACCATTGTTCAGGTCCTGGGAAAGTACACTCTGAATGCTTTACACAGTCTTTTGATACAAATTTGATTCCATCATCTCCTGTCTGTCAGTTCTTCGCAAAGGATTTTAGCTGAGCAGATTTTATTAAACGAGCATTTCATGGTCAGTTCAGCACATCAGCATTTCTACATTGAATGTTAATATTCATCTTCTGCACGAGGCCTAGCAAAACTAGGCCACAACTTTGGCTAAATTAATCTATACAATAAAATGCAAAACATACATTATATCCCTTAATATGGCATATTACTACATTATGTTTACACACTTTCAATGTTCCACATGTTTTAGTCACTTTTTTAATATAATTTGTGAATTTTGGAAGCCACTCTTCGAGGGCACATTTTCAAACGTGCACATTATTTTTCTACATTAATCACTCTACATTTTTTCATTATTCAAAATACATAAACGTTCATTACATTTTCTAATTAATATATCTGCGCTAGCAATCCCTCCTCTGATGACTAAATATGTCACCACACTATTTTACAATCAATACTTTTCACAGTTCTGCTGTATTTTGTCTTCTTCTCAAATCTTCCCTATAAATTCTTCTCCTGTTTCGTTCTTCCCTCCTCTGATTATTTTTAGACCTTTTAATTTAATCTTTTGACACAATTTACATGAACCCCCTAATCCTAATATGCAAACAATCATAATCAATATTCCGTGTATGTTTTTTTAATAATACCCCATTCCAAATATTACTAAGCCAATTTCCCACTGAAACAAATCCCTTTCCAACCTTTTCCCAAACACCTAGTTCCTTCAATTCTTTCAAATACTTACTTGAGTTAGTCAGGTTAGTAAGTCTCTCATCTCCTTACTATTGTTATGGATATAAGAAAAGCAATGCCTAGAGTTAATAATTTTACAGACTCCACCATCCTTCGCTAGAAGGATGTCTAAAGCAAGGTGATTTTGAAGAATCATAACTCTATCCGCAGCCAATTCAGTATCAGGCGTATAGCCCCTGTAAAATTTGTCAACATGTTATCCACATTAGTAGACAACGTTTGTATCTTAATCGAGTTCAGGATGACTCCCATTGAAGGAATCACCGCACCAAATATATCTCCCACAACTGCAGAAGAGGATTCCCTCCTCTGTCGCTTATGATGTAATTCAGTCAATATCTGAAACTTCTTTAAGTCATCTATCTGATAAATCTTTGGGAAAACTATCCCCAAATAACATGTCCCATACCATCTTCTTGGAAGACGGTAATAAGTATTAAGTCCACAAATATAATAGATACCTGAAATCGCAGGGTCCTGACCACTCAGTCTAAAAGTCCACCTACTCTGAAACAAAAACACATGCCTACATTCACTCGTACCCACAAATAAAGTGTCAGTGCGTGATTTTGGCCTATATATACAAAGCTTCCCTACGTGTAATGCATCTGTGCTATTTTCCGCTGCGTTTTAATTGCAGTGTAAGCATAGTCATTCTTATAAGTCCTTTTCTCTAAGCCTTTTTCTAATTTCTCCTTTAATGCCTTTCTCCTTTTGTCAGTATGCCCTATGAAGCTTTTCTCTAAAGGTGTTAGCAAACAGGTAAGGTTATTTTGGTGCTCATATGCAGTTCCAAATGTTAGCAAAGGCTCAAAGAATCCTCTAACCAATACTATATCATGATCTTTAGCTACTCTACTCAAATACCTAATAATAGGAACAAATGAAAACATCATATCATAATTAGAGTAAAAATATTGTATATACTCGGTCATAGAACCTTGTTAGTAGCAGACTACAACTTATTCCGTATGTTAATGGATGACTGTGGTACCTAACTCCTTCCTCTACTGATGAAGGGATCTGTGTACACACAAGGCAATCCCTTGCATTCATTGTCTCAACATATTGACTCAACAAGCGATAGAAAACATTAGAAGAAAGCTCTCCTTGAGCGTTAATATAGTCATGCAAATATTTTTCATCTAACTTCAACTTCTCCAATGCCGTTAGTGTAGTAGTCTCAGAAGCAGAGGTATGATTGGCTTCCTTCACATCAAGAACAGACATTCCCACAATCGCCCCTATAAACAAAATCCCACACTTAATCGCCCATCCAACGCTCATATATTTACAGCACCTAGTATTCTTAACTTGGTTATTCAACCCAGCCGTGATCTGTAAAGAATCGGAAAGCAGAAGTAATTCTTATATAGTGCAGAAAAAATGGAAAAAAAGGGAAAAATTATTCTCTCTTAGTTGAGTCTCTCATCCTGGAACCCTTTTTCCTTTGTTGAAAAATAAACTGGACAAGACATGGATAGCCGGATTTGACATTAAAAACCGGATGTGATAAGCTGCTAATCGATTCTGACAGTCTCTTTTTCTTAATATATTTTTAGATTGGTTCAACAATTCAGCTCCTTGTTCACCTTCACGTTACATCAAAATACTGACTTGGAACCTCTCTATCAAAACAAAAAGACATAAACTCGTGTTTCCATTCATAAGTAGTTGCATACGCCCATTCAGGACCTGCGTATCTCCGACTTGCTATTCTCTTTCTTTTCAACTGTCGATCACTACTTACTCAGTTCTTCCTTTCTCGTAGTATCTACTTCCTGTATTGTTTCATTTATGACCACTTCCTTTCTTTTCTCTACTTGCGACTCAAGCCAATTATCTCCTTTTCTTGATCCTTCTGTCAATATTCTTTTCAGTATTGACTCTTCTCCTTACCTTTCTCTATGGTGTTCTCTCTTGATGGACCTGCAACCGGCTCAAGAGGAGTCGGCTCACCTTGACCTTGATCCGTCTCAACTCTTTCCCCTTCTTGGTCTGGCACTTGCTCTGTCTGTTTCTAACGACTGTCTGCTTCTGGGAGAACCCCTGCAGAGCTAGGCTCTCCTGCTATATCCGTTGATATTGGTTCTTCCACACCCTCCTGTAATTCTTCACCTTCTTCTCTTACAGGGGTAATAGAACCATCTTCCTCAAGCTCCTGTTAAATTTCAGGCTCTCTGCTCTTTTTCTGGTTCATGCAATTCTTTCACAGTAAACATCGGGAAAAACTCAATCAATGAGTATTCCTCATTAGTGATTTTATTCTCATTTTCTGGAGTTTGTTCTTCCTCATTGTCACTATTCGTCTGGACCTCTATTCCAGCAGTTGAACAATTAATCGAACATCTGGTCTTGCACAATAAGTCCCTTCCCAGCAGGGATACCGGACTTGAGTCACAGACTACAAATTTATGTAATCCCTGAAAGTTGCCAATCTCAGCCTGTACTGAATCTGTGATCGGGTTTGTAAACTGCCTATTTGCTACCCCTACAACCTGAACTGTTCTGCATGAAAGAGGTACGTTCGGAACTTCTGTACTTCTCATAGTAGAGCGCGTGGCTCCTGTGTCCACTAGAAATGAGACCCTTTGACCCATTACCTTCCCTCTCACAAAAGGTCCTCTTTGATCTACTTCTAAGGAGGCTGCAAGCATACATGGCTCCTCATCTGAACTATCACACATCCGTTCACCATTTATTTCATTCTTGCTATGTAATGGGAATTGGTTTATTGTGTCACTACTTCTGTCTTGTCTCTGACCTGCTGAGTAAGCAAGCATCATCTGTTGCTGTTCCATCAGGGCTTGAGGTATCTGCATTTGCTTTCTAGGTACCATAGGAACCTGCTGCTGCATTGGTTGCAACTGTGTCATTTGTGCACGAGGCCTTTGCACCTGCTGCATGGGTTGAAAATTGTGCACTTGGTTCATGTTATTCTGAAAATTCGGATTAAGTCCTCTCATTCTTGGGACTTTCACAGTCTGAAATGTATTGACATCACCACTTTGCTGAACAACACCATCTTGCAGTATCATCGGACACTCCTGCTTCCACTGCCCCACATTTCCGCAAAGATGACACAGTAACATCTTCATCCCTTGCACATCATTCTGAACCAGTACAGTACTCAAATCCACTCAGCGATTCATATTGATTCCACGTCCTCTACCTCTCCCCTGTGGTTGGATCATAACAGTTCCCTGCTGCTGCAGTATCTGCTGCACAAAAGCTCCCTGCACTCCTGTTTGAGCTGCCTTAATTTGCATCACCATCGCTTTTTCCTTCAACTTTTTATGCTTCAACTCAATGTCATCACTACAGTATTTTGCATACTGCAACACTTCATCAATCGGCTTTGCTTGGCAACAAATCAAATGACTCCTAATCATCTGACCTATTTCAGGTCTCAGTCTTTCCACAAACCTGAACACAAAGTGCAGCATGTCCTTCGGTTTGATTGCTTCCTTACCACTGTACTCCTTGGATGCCTTCAACAATCTCTCATAATATGAATGTATGAACTCCTTTACCTCCTCTACTGTCCAGTCAATTCTTTGCCAATCAATATTTTTAGGCAAGATTCTCGTCTTCAGGAACTCAATCACCTTATAATAATGTTTCATCACTTCAGATGATGGTGCACCTGTAACTCTATCCCTTTCTGGTTTACCCGTTAGCCAATGTACTGCTCTCTTGCATTCAACCCAAAAATCAGCTGGAACCACTATCTCCAGTAAAGTATTCAGGTCTTCCCACAGACATTTTGAAAGTTTCACAAATCTATCTGTCTGCTGGTACCATTCAACCGGTTTCTCCCTCAACTTTGGATAATCATTTGTGAAAGATAATATATCACTCCTGTGCCAAGGAACATGAATTCCTCCTGGAATTTCCCTCATTGGTAAAAATTTTACTGGGTCCTTTTCTTTCTGCACACTTTCAGGCCCTTCTTGTGAATCTTGTTTCCGTTTATCCTTCTTCGCCCATCTGCCTTCCCACTTTTCGAATGCTCCACAAATCTGAGCACTCTGCAATAGTTCTTTATGATGCACTTTTATTCCAGCTGATCTCATGTGTTCAAAATCCTTTGCTTCAAAATAAATCTAACCTGTAACTCCTTTTCAAATGCTTAGTTTTCCCAATTTCTATGTCATGTTTCTCTGCCAAATCTGCCAACCTCTGATGTATCTTGCCCACTTCTCTCGTGATTCTCGGACATAGGTATATCAGCTCTTCTTCAGTATAGAATTCTAACCTATTCACTCCCATTGACCCGTCGACTAGTTCAGTTATTTCTGTAGCCAGCCTCACGCGATCAATCTACTCTTCACCCTTGGATGTGTTCCATGGAGTAGTCAAACTATCTAACCACTCATTTAACTGCTGTGTTGTCAATCCCTGTTATGAAACATTACTTGCATTTGGCAATGGCACCTGTTGTACCACTGCACCTGGCGTTTGCGGTGTCAAAAGCTTCAAGCTCTGACTTACACTTGTGCCACTTACGGTATCTGGAAGAGCAGCAAGTGGACTAAGGTCCATTAATGGCCTAGACCCATCAAAGGTCTGCCCCTTAGACGAAACTACCTGTACATGCTCGCTCACCCCCTCCTCACGAGCCTCTGTTACATTTCAACTTGTTCTCCTGTAATCGTTTCTTCTGCGCAAACAATGGTACCACTGGACCAACAGTAATTTGCAACGATATTGCATCTGGTGCCACTCTGACACCCGCATTTTGTAGAAGGGCTACTCCCATGCTCTGATTCATCACTGGTGTCACATCTGACTGTGTTTCTGTCATTGGTGTGAACTTCGGCAAACCCTGTGGCTGTGCCTGAGGTAACAACATTGGAGTCGGCTCGGTCTGTACTAACATTGGCCTTGGAACCACTTGCTCTGTAGGAACCATTAAGTTCAAAGTTGTATCAAGAATTGGTATCTCTGGATAAATTCTCTGTACCGGTGGTGGATGCATCAGCGCTTGGACTACCAAAGTAGTCACCGCATTGGGAGTACTCTGCACTACCCACTGTACCTGTCCATTGTCTGTTTGCACTGGTCCCGCTGTCCCTGACACTTGGGCTAGGGCAGTTGGAGCAGAACTAATACTTGGATCCCCATCATGCACCACATATGATGGAGGTCGGTCCCTCAACATCTGAGTAATAAGATCTTCGACATCTGAATCTTCTACTATGTAAGACTTTTTCTTCTTTTTACTCCCTGACGAACTCTTGTCACGTTTGCTAGTCTCCTCTTTCCCTTTTGCCTCATCTTCCTCTGTGATAGCAGGAAACAACTTATCATCCTGCAGTGTCGCTGTTCTCCACCTCTTCTGTTCCCAATACCATCTTGCTTCTGCTAGAGACTTGTTTACCTTCCTTATTCTCCTCGGAAACTTTTTTCTTGCTGCTGTCTCGCTACTACTAATGCCTAAAACTGTGCTGGTCTCTGAAGAGGCTTTGTCTCATGCAACGTCATTCGTAACTGATCCAAAATTCTCAAATTAAATGATCCATGCTCTGGAAACGCTAACGCTCTCTGTTTCTCTGTCAGTTTGCACCACTGCTTTAACCAAAGACCTGTCTCAACACCTCGCTCCTCCATCACAATATAAGCCAGAGAATTTTCTGGTGGGGTAGGCTCCCCCACTGTCGCCTTAATGTATGTATCCCCCTTCATGGCACTTTTAAACGCTTTGAAAAACTTAATCTTTTCTATCTCTTGTGCTTTCAAATCAGGAAATTACTTTTACACCCAGGATTCCCTTCACCCGCTTTTTCAACCAATTGCCTTTCAAGGACGACTACCAATCCATTTGCGACTCTTCTCACTAACCAACCTATCCCAGCGACCTGCTGGTTTACTACAGGAAGGTACACAATCGCTTCAGAGACCTTAAAGATTTTCAGTGATGGCCCTTTCACTCATGCAGCTATTCCTTTCTCAATCTCCCACATTGACAAGCAAAATTCGACTTGAAACTTTTACTCTCAACTGATCAATGGGTCTGTCCTGGTGCACATAGGACTCGCCAAATCTCAGTCAAAATTTTCCCTTACTCACTTAACTCACACACTGACTTGTTGACCAAGCCCGATCAACCTACTAAACCAGACAGATTACAACAAATCTCCTACACTTGTCAATATACTCCAGAGTCTTAGACCACACAGGGTCCGTACATCATCATCAACAACCACGTGGACAATTTTTTTGAGTACAAAGCGCCACACGTGAAGTTCGACGACTTCCCTACTCTCATACTGCGGAGTACGCCCACTGCTGCTAAACTTTAACTGGAGTATGCAGACTCCCTAATTTCCCTTCCATATGTCACAGTTCACCTGCGATTTGCATAAGCCTTTGCAAGCGCAACCTACCACTTTCACACTATCACTAGAACGCCGAGAACATACCCAACTTTACTAGTGGGATCTGGGAAAGTAATTTCTGGGCTCAAGGGGACATCATTCTTGCTACAATTGCCATTACTAAAAATAAAATCCAAATCTCAATAATAATGATGAACAACTAGATTAACTCAAACTACAGCCATAACCATTAGTCAACACATAACTAGTTCTCCAAGGAAACTAAGCATCAAGCTGCTACCAAAAACTACTAGTGCACCTGGTATGTAATGAGTAAACTTATAAGGGGACGCGTATAGGTCGATGAACCTTTTGATTCGCATGGAGTATCCTAGCTACGGTGTAACCAATGTTCTCAATAATCAATACAAAATCGATAACCTTTAAGCAAATCATTAATCAACAGTTAATAGCATCACACCATAACATTTCTATCATGAATAACCAAAACTCAAGATAGCAAATGTATTTCCCTATTAGTTACAGTACTAAGTCATGAGATTAATAAAATTTTGATTCAAATCGGATCAATATTACTTCATTAGTAAGACCCAATAACACAATCTAATCAAGACTTGTGTCAGAATACATTCTAAAACAATTGCATAAGTCAGCATATGAATCAAAGGTGATTAAGTCAACATGAGTAGCAGAGTTCAGCAAATCAGTCCGTCAATCATTTGGTCATTGTATATGTCCATCGTTTTAGAAGAGGAACTTCATCTAACCCAGATTAGCATTAGCATGTGGTGGGACTTCATGCAAAAACAGTTTAGAACATGAGTTTAGAAAAACATCTAGCTAAGAGAATAACTATTTGAACAGCACAGTTGGTACCTAGAAATAAAAGGCACAAAAGGTTTTCTGTCACATAGTCCTAGCTACCTATCCAGGGTATGGATCAGCAACAAAGTCAGTCTTCTTCTTCAGGTCATCAATCGAACAGGATCGCATGAGGCTCTCAAGAGCATGAGCCCAATGACAGAATCTTGTCTTTTCTCCCCAATATTGCATCAATTTCGGACAAGGTCTGAGAGATTTCCCCTCGGTCACGTTGTTATATTAATGTCACCTGGACTAACCCCCATTTCCTAATTGGTCAATTAATCACCAGTTATGACTCTACCCAATAATCTTAATTTTCCAAATCTACGAATTATAATATTACACACCTCTCAGGATGTCAATTGGTTCACTGTACGATGTTCTCATCATCTGACTCGTCTGGTATCGAAAATGTTGCATCTTCTTCTCTAGTCAGTGGCTCCATTGTTCAGATCCTGGGAAAGTACACTCTGAATGCTTTTCACAGTCTTTTGATACAACATTGATTCCATCATCTCCTGTCCGTCTGTTCTTTGCAAAGGATTTTAGCTGAGCAGATTTTATCAAACAACGAGCAGTTCATGGTCAGTTCAGCACATCAGCATTTCTACATTGAACGTTAATATTCATCTTCTGCACGAGGCCTAGCAAAATGAGGCCACAACTTTGGCTAAATTAAGCTCTACAATATAATGCAAAACATACGTTATATCCCTTAATATGACATTTACTACATTAATTTTACACATTTTCAATGTTGCACATGTTTTAGTCACTTTTTAAATATAATTAGTGAATCTTGGTAGCCACTCTTCGAGGGCACATTTTCAAACGTGTGCATTATTTTTCTACGTTAATCATTTTCTACATTTATTTCATTATTCAAAATACATAAACATTCATTACAAATTTCTTATTAATACATCTGCACTAGCATCCACACCTTCCCCCATCTGCTTCCTCCCATTGGTGATCCTAGTGGGGGACCCTTTGTGCTTAGAGGTCACATCCTGACTAAATACCTCAGAGCAGTGACCGGCTTGCGAACACACATTTGCACCCTCATCTCAATCACCTATTCAGTTTGTAAACTGGGTGTGAAAGTCCTTCGGAGGTGGCTGTGGCAGAAGGGAGGGGAGTGGGAGCGAGGTAATGGAAGGAGGCTTGCAAAATGAACCAAAACATGATTTACACACAGCTTGAAGGCAATAAACTGAACTGTCAGTCAATAATAAAAGGTGTATTCAAGGCAGCTCACAAAGTCAGCTACCTGTGCATCTATTCAACTGTAGGTGCCCAGGGCCTGAGCCTAGCTTGCCCATGCCAAAAGCTAGACAGCCTGTCGTCTACCTTTCTCTCAGCATTTCCACAACTTTTGTGTAAACTGCAGGTCAAAGGCTAGACCTGCCAGTCTCTTGGTTTGTCCTGCCACAGTTTGCAACCCCGCTAGCAGTGTGTAGGAAACTAGGTTATTAGTTTAAGGGGGGATGAGAACCCACCTCAAATAATAATCACAATCCTGGTCAGGATGAACCACAAGTCACTAAAAAAACTGTGCTGCTAGCTTGGCACAAAGCAGTCAGGCATAACTCTGAGGTGATATGTAAAGTATTTTTGCAGCACTGAAACAGTAATATAGTGAAAACACAACTCAAGGAAAATCCCAAACCAATTTAGAACTATAGCAAATAGTTTAATAAAGAAACTGACACTAAAATGACTTAATCCAACCAGCAGAACCTGAGTTATGAGTTGTTAAAGGTTGTTGTAAAGATGGCACCAAGAAGCACGATCTGCAGGTATCTGGTTGCGCTGGACGGAAGCAAAGTTACAAGTTCAGACCAGCTGCGATGGATCGCAGACCAAATGAAAGACCAAGTTCATCATGCTTCGAAGGTTTATCTTATGATTTTGGAGTGAGATGTGCGTGGTGTCGCTTTCCAGAGCTCTGCTTTGGTTCCAGTGAAACTTTCTAATGGGATCTGCGCTGTGGGGCTGTGCATTGCTTGTCATCTGATGCAGTGTTCCCTTGGAGTAGAAGCTGCGAGGATCTGCGTCAGGTCTGATGGAACCTTCAATTAGGCAAGGAGATGTTCACTCTGACAACAAAGAGTCCAGGAGCTTGAGGACAGCACTTGGGGGTGGTGGGAGATGGGGGGGACTGCAGGGAGGGGGAGGACTTACTCCCACAGAGTCCAGCAGAGGGGACCACATCAGGTCCAGTTAGTTCTGGGAAGCTAAAAAGGAAGAAAGGCCTCAAAGCTTGTTGTGTCCTTGTGGATCAAACGGGTCCGTCAACTGATCCTTGGAATCCCCTCTCAGGTCCTGAGTTCAAGGCAAACAGGTCTAGTCTTCCTTCTTCAGACAATAGGCCAGACTTTTCTGAATCTTCTCCAGTCCGGGAGTGTTCTGATTTCCAGTTCGGGGAAGCCACTTTTATACCCAGTGCCAGCCTCTGGGTTTGGGACATGCCTTTGTATAACTCTGAAACTGATTCTGGTGAGTTCCTATCTTTACCCTGGGTTTGGCTCCAGCTTGTCTAGTGAAGCAAAGAGCGGGCAAGCCCAGGTGTGAGCTGCATCTGGCAGTGACTGGGCAAGAATCTTCTGAAGTCAGGAAGAGGCTGAGTACAACTCCCCATGTCATCTTTCTCCGGGGAGGAATACCTTTCCCCATATCTGGGTCCTTTGTCCTATTTCTGGAAGCAACACAAATCATACCACAGGAGAGCCATTTACAGTCAAGTGACCCTTGACACTAGCAGAAAGCCACATTAGGTTTAGACAGAAAAACACCAATGATTTAAAAGTGGCATTTTCAGAATCATAACTTAAAATCCAAGTCGCCCATTAAGTTGGATTTTGAATTTTTAAGAATTTAAATCTTTGAACCATGGTTTTTGCTATTCCCAAACAGAAGCTATGCATTATAAGGGGTTATACTGCAATTCACTGATTTTATATGGGAGAACCTGCTCTGCCACGGTTAAAATATGACTGGAGTTTTTTCATTGCCAGAACATGTCAAACTTAGGTACACACTTGCTACTTTTTAAATACCATGCACCACACCTAATGAGCCTTTAGGGCCTACCTTACTGATGAAATGTTTATTAAAAAGGAAGGTTTAGGCCAGGCAAAAGCTATATTTTGCCAGGTCGAAATGGAAGTTTTAGAACTGCACACGGGCTGCAATGGCAGGCCTGAGACATGTTTACAATGCTACATTAGTGGGTGGCGCAACGAATGCCACAGGCCACTAATTTCATTTAATTTACAGGTCATGTGTACATGTAGTACACTCTGCTAGAGGCATGTAACTAAATTAACATGTACTAATCCGGTATATAGGAATTTTACTATGTTTGAAAGAGAGAGCACAAGCATTTTACTACTGGTTTAGAAGGAATAAAGTGAGCCGAGTGCTAATGCTAACAAAAACTGGTTCAGCTACATAAAACAAAAATCTGTGTAAATACCATACAAAAGGTGGCCATTTCTAGCTCACTTTGGTAATGCTGTAATTCAGGAATAGACTTGAGTGGTGGGCATACTTTCATTTCATTGGACATCTTTCATTCCCTCCTTTGTCTTCACTTCATCATTTCACCTCACCTGGGCATGTCTAAGACTTTGTCATCAGGAAAAAGAAGTCCGTAAGTGAACAGCTTTTACTTTCAGCCTCTATGTCAAGGTTGCAGTGTCTTGTGAGTTAGCAATGACATGATGCTTTTGTTTCCTGATGGACTACGTAGAACTATGACATAAGTGTTAGGGTTTGGTGAATAGATTTTGTATAGAATGTTCAGTTTGTGCTTTCAAGCAGAGGAATGATGACATGTAAGACCAAGTTCCATGTGTGGCATAATTATTTATGAGTACCCAGGCTGGGGAGAACAATACAGCTGATGACGAGAGGGGATATGTAACCCGAAGAACCAACAGTGCTCTCCCAGAGAATTTGCTGTGGTCCAGCAAATTGCTTGCTCTGGCTACACGTGCCTCAGTCAAAGTGAATATCGAAGTTTGGCGTATGTAGAGGCAAAGGCCCTACAGAGAAATGTATGTGTCACTAGTCATGAACTGGCTGGTGAGGTTGTGAAAGAGGTACCACACCCCACCGCAACACAGATCTATAAGATATACAGATTCATGGCTCTAAAGGCAGTGATAGCCGAATATAGAGAAGTGCAAGTCGGTGAAAGCGGCGTGCAAAGAAGTGTTAAAAGTAGTGATAGCCCGATACAAAGAAACGCTAAAGGCAGTGGAACCCAGATATGTTACCTACAATGCAACGAGGCAAGAAGGGTGAAGAACCCATGAAAAAACCGAAGCCACTGTCACCGCTAAAGAAGAAGACAGCACCTCACACCCAGAGGCTAGGCACGAGTACCCAAATGGTAGCATGCAGCTAGTGGCTGATAAAGGTGTCAGTACCAGTGGGCAGCAGATGTTGCCAGAGCAAGCTCTGCTCTTAACAGTATAAAGATCCACAGATTATAATGTTGCCTCTTTCTTAAAACCACTATTTGCATTCTATACCACCAAAAACCAAAACATTGGTGACAGATGGACTGCCTGGATAGAAACATTTGATGATTTCATCGACGCACTGAAAGAACCATATAACAAAAAGAGTGTCAAATATCAGAAGAATCTTGCCATGAAGGAGTAAAAGAAGTAATAAAGAAAATACCACATGCTGATGAAGTATCATATAATCAAATCAAATAAGCGCTAAATCTTAAGTTCAATTTAATGCCTAATGTTGATTACGAAAGATAGATTTTCAGTAAGAAAAGAGAGAAAGCTGGTGAATCAATCAACAAATTTGTTGAGAAACTTGATACACTCATCAAACATTGTAAATTCAATGTATTCAATCATGAAGAAGTCTTAAGTCTCAGAGTTATAGATCAGAAACACAAGGCTGAAGGAAATTGTGATGTTTCCAAAGAAAACAAAACTGTGCTTCAGACGCAGATTTGGGGGCATATTTATGGTTTTTAGTGCAAAACTGCGCTAACGCAGTTTTGCATCAAAATCCTTAATGCCTGCAAGCGACATTCCATAGCAGCAGACGGGCACCATATCTATGGAATGGTGCACCCTGGCGCGAAGGAATGGATAGCGCTTTAAATTAAAAAAAAAGACGCTAGCCAGGGGTGATGGCGGTAGGGAAAAAGGTGCTAGTGGGTCAGATATTACTCTAGGCTGGTTAGCTGTACTAAAAATGCTGCTAACCAGCCTAGTGTCATTTTCTGATGCACTACCACCCAAAAATGACTCCTGTCTTGGTAAAAACAGGAGTCATGCCCACCTCCCCAATGGCCAGCACAGGGGACCAGTAACCCCTGGACAAGGCCATAAGACCCAGTGCCAGGCAGGGGGGCTCCCATGTCAGGGGCCTACAATGGCACACCCACCCACCCAAAACAAATAAATCCTTACCTATACTTACCTAGGATGGGGTCCACCGTCTTGTGGTGCACCTCATGTGTGGGTGGGGTTGTTCCTGGGGGTTTAGGTGGGCATCTGTGCACCCCTTCCATGGTGTTTGGCCACGGAAATGTGTTCACAGGTACCCTAATGCCTGGTCTGACCCATGTGTTCAATAATGGTCCAAGCAGGCTTAGCACCATTATTTGGGTCCGCCTTCCCCGTGTACGTTCTTTCTGCGCTGGAGTATAAATATGTCAGTAGGGGTTAGCGCCTTATTGTGGATGGGAACGCCTACCTTACATCTAATTAGCGCAAGGTAGTTTGCCGCATCCACAACATGACACTAACTCCTATATTTTGACACTAGATGGGTCTAGCGTCAAAATATAAATATGGAGTTAAGTTTGCGCTGTTTTAGCATCAATAAAAATTATGCTAACGCGGGGCAAACCAAACATAAATATGAGTCTTAGTTTCCACATCAAGGTAAATGTCCCACTATTGGACAAATATGCACGGGCTCCGGGAAAAAGAATCATTGTGTAACAGTTTGCAAGACAAAGGAAAAACTAAGAGCATCAAGCCGAGAAATCAAAGTGGATGCCCAAACGTTACAGAAGCAATGTTCTAGATTTGCCCTCTGTGCCAAACAGCAACATTAGCTGAGGCGAATCGATAATAAACAAAGTCGATCATCATCTAAATCTTCATCTAAGAGTTCTGCAGTTTCTTTGCCAAGTAACAGTGAGGAAGATGAATGTGCGATATTGGTTTACTTTAAAAAAACATGTGCATGTCAGACTGGCTGCATGCAAAGGAAAATTACAAGTCCTAGAAAGGTCAACTAGAAAAATCATAAAAGTCATTCACTCATTCTCCGAAAATTATCCTAGAAGTAATTGGCTGCTCCATACCTTTTATTATTGACAGAGGTGTGTCAATAAACATTATGCTTGAGGAGATATACAATGAGATATCTCCATTGCCCCATCCCACACCATTGAAGATGAAAGTGTATACATGTTCTGCATCAACTCCATTAAAGAGTCAAGGTTCATTTGTAGCAACTATGAAACCCAAGACACAGATACAACCAGCAATTCATGTCCTTCAAGGTACTGTTTTCTCTGTTTCAGTACTGCTGCTGAAATGGGACTGATATCTTTGAACTACAATATGATTGCTCATCACAAAATAGTAAGTCAGTTCCCTTCTTTGTTTCATGGATTAGGAAAACTTAAGACCCTGAAAGTGAAATGCATATCAATGAGGACGTTTGTACTGTTGCTGAGAGACATAAAAAAATTGCATTTAATTTACAAGAAGCTGTTGAGCAAGAGCTTAAGACATTATTAAAGCATGATATCATTGAGTGATCTACTGGTTCAACTCTGCCTATAGTGGTAGTACCCCAAAAGCACAGTGAAGGAGCTGTATACATCTGTGTGGCTATGTGTCAAGGTAACAAGGCAATTGAAAGAGAACAACATACTGGTCTGCGCATTGCCAACATGATCTCACAGTTACATTGTGCCAAAGTATTCTCTCGCCTTGATCTGAACAAAGGGTATTAGCAATTGGAACTTGAAGAAAATTGCAGGTACATTATTACCTTTTCTACTCACATTGGTTTGTTCAGATATAAAAGGTTAAGTGTTGACGAGTCATCATCTGCAGAATTTGTTCAAGATGTCATTCGACATATAATACAGCCTGTCACAAATACTTTTAATTAAAGTGATGACATATTAGTCTTTGGAGCCACACGATAAGAACATGATAAAGCTCTTACAAAATTTGTCGACTACTTGCTGATGCATGTCTAACCGTGAATACATATGTTTTCTGATGGGGTTATGACCCAGGTCCAGCCACCAGTGCTCCACAAGATGTTACCATGTTGGGTTCATTCCTTGGCATGGTCAGCTCCTGTTCTAGATACATATGTGACTTTGCCACTGTAAGTGCTCCCTTAAGAGACTTAACAAAAAGTAATGTTCAATTTTACTGGTCGCAAGAATGTGAGCAAATTTTTGAGAAAATCAAGCATGCACTTGATATTGCCACTGAAACTTCCTAATTTGATCCAAAGCTACATACAGAGTTTGTTGTTGATGCTAGCCCCATCAGATTGGGTGTGATCCTTGACCAACACAATGGATACCCAAATGCTCATGGACATACTGTGGCATATGCAAATAGCAGACGTTTTTCACAAACTGAATGTACCTATTCACAACCTAAGAAAGTTTAGCAGCAGTGTGGACTTATGAACATGTCCACACATTCTTATATGGAAAACCTTTCAGTCTTGTAACCTATAATCAAGCATTGCTTACCATCTTTGGCAATGCAAAAGCCAAGATGCCTCTGAATATGACTACACTATCGTGCACTGACCAGGGAAAGATCAAAACCCTGCTGACTACTTTACACGAGTGCCTGTACAGTGTCATTGTACTCCTTCCAAAGTGACTCAAGCCCACCTTAATTTAATCGTAAAGTCCAACACCCTTGCTATTTCTTTGGAACAAATTGTTACTGCAACGAGCAAAGACAGTGACCTGTTGATACTGAAGGACATTATTACACATCAGTCCTAGAAACAGCAGATTCCACCTCCCACACTTCACAGTAAATATCAGGTTTCAAGAATGTAAAAAATGAACTGTCCTTTACTCAAGAAGGTACTGTCTTACGAGATTCAAGAATTGTCATGCCGGAGAGTCTGAGGCAATAAGTAATTGAAGTAGCCCATGAAGGACATCATGGAATTGTTGCCACTAAACAAGCTCTCCCAGACCGAGTTTGGTTTCCTCATCTTGATGCGAGAGCTGAAAAAGAGTTGAAAAGCCCTGTCGTTTATGCAATTGCTTATCTCCCCAAATCACTCAACATACCTTGAACATGTCAGATGTACCAAAACATATCAGAGAAAGAATTGCTGTTGATAGCTTTGGTCCTCTTGACAATGGACATCACTCAATGGTCATTATTGATGAATACTCCTGTTTTCCACTAGTAGAAGATCTCTTGTGGATTACTCAAGAAAAAGTAATTGAGAGATTAGATGACATTTCTTTAAATTTGGGGTGTTCCTTCAGTTATAAAGTTGGTCAGTGGTCCTCCTTTTAACAGTCAAGAATTCCAAGACTTTCTTACTCATCTCAATGTAGAAGGTTCAGAAAATCAGACCTCTTTAGCCACAGGCAAATGGTTTTGTCGAACGCTTTATGAGCACACTTAAAAAGGCTGTCCAGTATGCTAATTTTAGGAAGCTTAATCTGAAGTCAGCTCCCCACGCTACTCTTCGAGCTTATCAGTCGACTCCTTAATCCAGGACAGGTGACAGTCTTGCCACACTGATGTTTGGGAGAGCCAAGATGGCCAAGTTACCACGATGAACCAACAGGAGATGTATAACAGATGGTGAACTTCATCAAAGAGACTTGTGTTATAAACACAAGATGAAAATATATGCCAACAAAAGTTGATGTGCTAAGAACATTACTTTAAATTGAGGAGGTTGAGTATTGGTGTGACAACAGAGAAAGCATATATCTGATGCTCCTTTGATGCTGAACCCTTCAAAGTTGTGACTAGTAAAGGACACACAATGGATGCTCCCCATCCTGGAAAGTCCATTAAGCAAAATGTTTTGCACTTCAGACATCTGCTTCATCATTCGCCAGTTCCTTATGTCAGAGATGAGACTGGTTTGATTGAGATTGCAAAGTGCTCCCTCACTGTATCCGTCCCTACATCACCAGTATTATTCATGGATGCTTCTCTTCCCAGCCTCAGATTACACAATCTGGGCATTTGGTCAGAGCTCCAGATGACTTATTGAGGAATTTTGTAATATATATATATATATATGTGTTTTTATATAATAAGGTGGAGTTGAAGTGACTTGTGAGTTAGAAAGGACAAGACCCTTTGAGTTCCTGATGGAGACTGTAGAACTATGAGGTAAGTGTTAGGGTGTGGTGACTAGATTTCATGTTTAGAATGTTGAGTTTGCGCTTGGATTCAGAGGAATAAAGTCGTGTAAGCTCCATGTGTGGTGTATTGATTTATGAGTACCCAGGCTGGGGAGGATGCTACAATTGGGTCATTTTATTTTTTATAGCTAATTAGTTATTGTTGGTATATCATGTCCACTGTTCTAGCTCTTGTGCTTCAGAGTGCCTCCTGAGGACCCCATGCAGCCTAACACTTCAGCTTGCTATATGCCAATAGGTAAGCATGTGATTCTACACCACAGCTTCCTGCAAGTTCTTTGTGTGACTTTCACTTATCTCACTTGTCCTAAATCAGTTCTTGTCTCATTCAGAAATTTCTGAACAAACCCTTGCTTCACATGAATCTGTCACTTTATTTTGGTGCACATGCCACTTATGCTTACCTCTACTTTCTTCTGTCATCAGATCCCTCAGCTTGGGATCTGTTTCCTGTTCCCATTTCCAGTTTCATCTTTGCTCACGCTGCGTACGGTACAACAAAAACTTCTGTTTGTGACCCTCCAGGAACCAGGACTTCTACGAACCAAACTTCTAGGGGTGCTGAGATTCTTCAGCGAATCTGCGCTTTTGAATCTTTTCACACTTTTATGAAGGCTCCAATGGTGAATAATTCCAGTGAAGGACTTGCTTGTTCAAGCTCAATTTGAGCCTTGGTTATGTCAATTTTGGTTTATAGCTTCTGGCTATTTTAGCCTCTGATCTTTGACCATGCTCCAACACAGGCAAATAGCAATAGTTTCCTCTCGGAAACCAGACAGATACTGATCATGTTAAAGTTGATGATGGGACTGAGGAACTTGAGAAGGCCTCCCACTATAAACCTCTAGGTGAAAGAACCATCCCCAAACAAGAAAGGTGACCTTATTCTGGGATATACCACTGAAAGATGTGCCTGAGGAAACATTAAAAATCAAGCAAAAGGCTCACTCCACACTGGTCACAAACAAAAGATTTACAGGAAATTCAGATCTACTTAAGATGCCTCCCCTGCATGTGAATTTCTTCAAACTTTCCAGGAGCGTTTTGGGTGTTGCTAGTTAAGTTAGAGCGGGGCTTTTTCACTTTTACTCCTCTTCTCAATGAGGTCCTATTTTTCAATATGTTTGGGTACAAATGTGTGACTAAGCTCCTCCCTAAAATGTTTATCAGGCAAGCACGAAAATGTGTCTTTGAAGTAGTATATAAATATCATAAGGAAATATTTGACCATGTACGTGTCTCTTAAAGATGGGCAGCTTCAATTTGCATCATTTTGACACAACAGAAAAATTTATTACATGCTGTAGCAATCTGTTGGAGCTGAGGAGCACGATGGACCTCTGCTACAAACTTTTAGCAGCACTATTTCCTTTCATGTTCCCCGTGTTTTCCTTCTCAAATAGTTTTTCTTTTTGTATATTTTTTGCCCTATTGTCTCAACCTATTTTCTTTTTTTACCCTTTTGTATCACCCTTTCTACCCTAGTATGATTTATCCACTCATGTTTATTTTGATAGTTCTTAGGTACATTACCTGGCGTGTTTTTCTCGTGTGTGTTTACTAAATGTCTTCCTGTTTCCCATCACGAGGCACACATGGTCCTGTAAGTGATTTGATAAAGTTAAGAAAGTTGAGCGGAGGCACCAGTACTCATGCCTTGCATGATGCAACGCGCTTTGCTGTGTCTGAGCAGAGGCACCGAGAGCAAATTTCTCTTGTGGCTTTCTCTCGTTTGTTTGACCTGTTCTCGCCTTTTTCGTTCTCTTTCCTCGCCTTGTGTGCCTTTTTACTTGTGTTTATCTCAACATTGCTCATCTATCCTTTGGGAGGGCGAGAGGGGCGGGGAAAAGGAGGTGTGTATGTTTGTTCCTTGTTCATCTGTCTCTTTTGTCAGATCCTGACTGTATCTGAATGCCCCTCTATGGTTTAATTGTGTCAGCAGGTTACTCTAATGTGCACGTTTTAGTGTGTTGGACCTTAATAAGTAAACTTACTAGGGGGCGCAAATAGGTTGATGAACCTTTTGACTCGTAATTAAGATGTTCATACCATAGCTCCAGTACATAATCAATACACAATATCAATCAACAATTATCAATAACAATAATAATCAATGGAGTCGGTAATTGTCACACACCATGACCTTTCAGTCATAAATAACCACACCTTTAGTAAAAGTTAGAATTAGAATATTTATTTCCCTATATTAACAATGCTAAGGTCATGTAGATTAATCTTAAAATCAAATAAATACATACATCAACAAAACTGGCTGTCCAAAGCGGCGGAAGAAATGTAATTTAATCAAAACGTGAACTGTAACAGTCCTAACAGTACACATTTTTAACAAAGTAAACTGCGTCAGAGTAACTCCATACATTCGGGTTCAGCAAAGAAATTCATTGAGCATTATCCCTTATTAGCAGAATTTCATTATTGAGGATCCTTAACTAATATCAGATTAGCATCAGCATGTTGGGCTTCATGCAAAAAAATTGAGTAACACAAATTTTGAAAAACATCTAATAATAGCTCTATCCAAACAATGCAGTTGGTACCTAGAAAAGAAAAGCAAATATGCATAATAGTCAACAGTCTAGTTTATAATACCTATCCTCAATGTGGATCATCCTCAGGACATCAGTCGATCAGCAAGGCAATCAGGATTCAGCATCAAAGTTCAGAAAACGCAAAGTCTCTAAGCATTAAAGTTAAGCACGTCTCTTGTCAAGATACAAAATGGGCAAGAATGAGCCTCTCTTCTCTC
Source organism: Pleurodeles waltl (assembly GCF_031143425.1). NCBI lineage: Eukaryota > Metazoa > Chordata > Amphibia > Caudata > Salamandridae > Pleurodeles > Pleurodeles waltl. The sequence goes on from NC_090439.1 coordinate 400,168,155, forward strand.
AGTGCAGTCTCGTTATATTAAAACTAGTAAAACTACTTCCCAAATCCCTATTTATCAATTTATCGCATGTTCACACTTTGTCCAATAAAACTAAAATCTCAAATCTATGAATTCTACTATTAATCCGTTCACATGTCGTTGATTGGTTGTCCTGCAATGTCCTCATCATCCGGCTTGTCAGGTAACAATACTGTTGCAGCTTCCTCTTCAGTCAGTATCTCCATTCTTCTTCTCCTGAGAAAGTCAGTCTCAATCGCATTACACACAAAATACTACATTAACAAGAACATAATCTTCTAGCAGTTGGTTCTCATGAGAAAGCTTCTGTTATGAGCACAGTTAAACAATACAATAGAAATCACAGTTTAACTCTCTAGGACAGTAATTTATTAAATGTTAAGAAATGCAGCTTTGACATGAGGCCTGGTAAATAGGTGCTGGCACGCCTGGTCCTTAGTAAGTAAACTTACAAGGGGACACGTATAGGCAGATGAACCTTTTGATTCGTATGGAGTATCCTAGCCATGAAGTGACCAATGCTCATTAATAATAAATACACCAATCAAAATGTAATTAATCATTAGACAATTATATCGATATTTCTTTGAATAACCACAACTCAATATACAGTTTAACAGTTTTATTTCCCTATTAGTTACAATTCTATTGCATAAGGTTAACTCAAACTTTATTCAATCAACTCTTTGTTAATACATTAGTGACCACCAATAACATAATCTAATCAGAACTTGAGAAAACATATGCTCTAATGCTTCTGCATAAGCCAACAAATATGAATATATCAACATTAGTAGCAGAGTTCAGCAATCAGTTTGTCAGTCATTTGTCACTGTCAACATCACCCAAAGGAACCTTACCTAACCCAGATTAGCATTAGCATGTGGGACTTCATGCGAAAACAGTTTGGAGCAAGAATGTAGAAAACATCTAGCTAAGAGAAAAACTATGTAAACAGTGCAGTTGGTACCTAGAAAGAAAGGCACAAAAGTTAATCAGTCACATTGTCGTAGCTACCTATCCATGGAATGGATCAGCAACAAAGTCAGTCTTTGTCTTCAGGTCATCAATCAATCCGCAATGCATCAGGCTCCCAAGAGCATGAGCCCAATGACAGAATCTCGAATCATGTCTTCCAACATCTAACATCCGTATCAGTTCTCCCCTCGCATCTGAAGTTTTTGCCCTTTGTTATGACATTTTATTAAGGTTATCCAGTCCATTCCCCTAAATCCTAATTGGGCAGTTAATCACCAGTTATTACCCTAACCAATAATGTTCATTTTACGAATCAGTAAATTCTAAGATTACGCTTTTGTCAGTTTGTTGATTGGTTTACTGTATGAGGTCCTCACCATCCGGCTAATCAGGCATCGAAAATGTTGCATCTTCTCCAGTCAGTGTCTCTATTGTTCGAAGCCTGGGAAAGTACACTTTGTCTGCTTTACACTAAGGCCCATATTTATACTTTTTGACGCAAAACTGCACCAACGCAGTTTTGCGTCAAAAAAATTAGCGCCGGCTAACGCCATTCTGAAGCGCCATGCGGGCGCCGTATTTATTGAATGACGTTAGCCGGCGTTAGCCGCCGGCGCTGTCTGGTGTGCGTTAAAAAAAACGACATACACCAGGCAGCGCCGGCGTAGGGGGAAAATGGCGTATGGGCGTCCAGAAATGGTGCAAGTCAGGCTGAGGCAAAAAATTCGCCACAACCCGATTTGCGCCATTTTTTTACGACGCCCATCCCCCATTGAAATGACTCCTGTCTTAGCAAAGACAGGAGTAATGCCCCCTTGCCCAATGGCCATGCCCAGGGGACCTCTGTCCCCTGGGCATGGTCATTGGGCATAGTGGCATGTAGGGGGGCACAAATCAGGCCCCCCTATGCCACAATTTTTTAAAAAAAAAAATACTTACCTGGACTTACCTTAATGTCCCTGGGGTGGGTCCCTCCATCCTTGGGTGTCCTCCTGGGGTGGGCAAGGGTGGCAGGGGGTGTCCCTGGGGGCTTGGGAGGGCACCCCTGGGCTCATTCTGAGCCCACAGGTCCCTTAACGCCTGCCCTGACCCAGGTGCTAAAATCCGGCACAAATGCAGGTTTTTTAGACCCACCCACTTCCGGGCGTCATTTTTGCCCAGGAGTATAAATACGACGCATATGCATCGCAGTCATTTTTTAAGACGGGAACGCCTACCTTGCATATCATTAACGCAAGGAAGGTGTTCACGCAAAAAAATGACGCTAACTCTAACGCCAAAGTATAAATATGGAGTTAGTTTTGCGTCGAAATTGTGTTAAAAAAAACGGCGCAATTTTGGCGCAAACGGAGTATAAATATGCCCCTAATTTTGTTACATGCCTAGTTCCATCATCTCTGTCCGTCGGTACATTGCAGAACATTCTAGCAAAGCAGATTTTATTAACATACGCGGTTCAGGGACAGTTCAACACATTTGCTTTTCTACAGTACACGGTTATTCTGCTGCTGCACGAGGCCTGGAAACACTAGGCCACAACTTCTGCTTAGTTAACTCTACAATATAATGCAAAACATACGTTATACATCTTAATATGACATACTACTACATTATTATTATATATTTGAATTATTTCACACATTTTTAGTCATTTTTTAATATAATTCGTAAATCTTGGTGACCACTCTCCGTGGGCACATTTTCAAACTTGCACATTAATGTTTAATTTTCTATAATTTTCTTGTTAAAATGCATAAACATTCATTAGTATTTTTTTTTTATTAACTATCTGCTTCAACAGTCCCTCCTCTGATGACTAAATATGTCATCACACCATTTTTTACCATTAACATTTTCAAAGCTCAATTTCTTCAGTATTTTGTCTCCTTCTTAAGTTGTCCCTATAGATTCTTTCCCTGTTTCGTTCTTCCCTCTGATTATTTTTAGATCTTCTCAATTTTATCTTTTGGCATAATTTACATGAATCTTATAATCCTAATATGAAAGCAATCACAATTAATATTCACTGTATGATTTTTAATAACACCCCATTCCAAATGTTGCTAAGCCAATTTCCCACTGAAGCAAATCCCTTTCTAACCTTTTCCCAAACACCTGGTTCCTTCAATTCCTTCAAATCTTTACTTGAGTTAGTTAGGTTAGTGAGTAAGTCCCTTATCTCCTTACTGTTATCTGGAATGTAAGAACAACAATGCCTAGAGTTAAACATTTTACAGACTCAGCCATCTTTCGCTAAAAGAATGTCCAAAGCAAGCCGATTTTGAAGCGTCATACCTATATCCGCGGCTAATTCAGTACCTATAAGCAGTATTGCCCCTGTAAAATTAGTCAGCATGTTATCCACAACAGTAGACAACTTTTTTATCTTTATCGAATTCAGAATGACTCCGACAGAAGGAATCACTGCACCAAAGATATCTCACACAACTGCAGAAGAGGTTTCCCTCCGCTGTTGCTTATGATGTAATTCTGTCAATTTCGGAAACTTCTTTAAGTCATCTATCTGATAAATCTTTGGGAAAACTATCCCCAAATAACATGTCCCATGTCATCCTCTTGGAAGACAGTAATAAGCATTAAGTCCACAAATATAATAGATCCCAGGAATTGCAGGGTCTGACCATTCAGCATAAAGGTCCATTTACTCTGAAACAAAAACACATGCCTACATTCACTCGTTCCCACAAATAAAGTGTCAGTGCGTGATTTTGGCCTATATATACAAAGCTTCCCTACATGTAATGCATCTAATGCTAATTTCCCTTGCGTTTTAATCGCAGTGTAAGCATAATAATTCTTGTAAGTCCTTTTCTCTAAGCCTTTGTCTAATTTTTCTTTTAATGCTTTTCTCCTATTATCAGTATGCCCTATGAAGCTCCTTTCTAAAGCTGTAATCAAGCATGTAAGGTTGTTCTTATGCACATAGGCTGTTCCAAATGTTGGCTCAAAGAATCCTCTAACTAATACTATGTCATGCTCTTTAGAAACTATACTCAGATATCTAATTAAAGGGACAAACGAAAACACCATGTTGTAATTGGAGTAAAAATACTGTATATACTCTTGATTATAGAATTTTGTTAGTAGAAAGCTACAGCTTCTTCTGTAGGTTAAAGGTAAGCTGTGGTAGGTAACTCCTTCCTCTACTGACGAAGGAATTTGGTTACACACAAGACAATCCCTTTCATCCATCATTTCAACATACTCAATAAGCGTTAGAAAACATTAGAAGAAAGCCCTCCTTGAGCACTAGTATAATCATACAAGTACTTCTCATCTAACTTAAACTTCTCTAAAGCCGTTAGTGTAGTAGTCTCAAAAGCAGGTACATTATTTATTTTCTTCACATTAAGTACAGACATTCCCACAATCACCACTATAAACAAAATTCCACCCATAATTGCCAATCAAACACTCATATATCTACAGTGCCTAGCATTTCTACCTTGATTATTTAACTCAGCCATGATCTGTAAAGAATCAGAAAGCAGAAGTAACTCCTATATAAAGTGCAGTAAAAAATCAAAAAGGAAAAAATTCTTCTCTCACAGTTCAGTCTTTCACTCAGGAACCCCTTTTCCTTTGTCAAAAATCGATTAGCAGCTTGCCACATCCAGTTTTCAATGTCACATCAGGTTATCAATGTCTCTTTTGGTTTATTTTTCCACAGTCTCTTTAAGGTTTCTCCAGATTAGCTCAACAATTCATCCTCTTGATCACCTTCAGGTTACATCAAAGTACTGACTCAGAACCTCTCTATCAAAACAAAAAGACTTAAACTTGTGTTGCCATTCGTTTGTAGTTCCATATGCCCATTGAGGACCTGCATAATGCCGACTTGCTATTCTTTTTCTTTTTAACTTTCGATCACCACTTAGTTCTGCTTCATTCAATTCTTCTTTTCTTGTAGTATCTACTTCTTCCTCTATTGTTTCATTTATGACCAATTCCTTTTTCTTCCCTATTTGCAACTCAGGCCAATTATCTTCTTTTCTTGATCCTTCTGTTGATATTCTTCCCAGGATTGGACTCTTTTCCTTCTCTTTCTCTATCGTGTTTTCTCTTGATGGACCTGCAACAGGCTCAGGAGGCGTCGGATCACTTTGGCTTTGGTCCGTCTCAACTCTTTCCCCCTCTTGGTCTGGCACTTGCTCTGTTTGCTTTTCAGCACCGTCTGCTTCTGGGAGATCCTCTGCTGGACTAGGCTCTCCTGCTGTATCCGTTGAGATTGATTCTTCCGCACCCTCCTGTAATTCTTCACTCTCGTCTCATACAGGGGTAATAGAACCATCTTCCACAAGCTTTTGTTCAATTTCAGGCCCTCTTGGCTCCTTTTCTGGTTCAGGTGCGTTAACCTGTTTCGCTGTTGTTGCTGTTCTCAACAACGCTTCTTCATGCTCCTGCAGACATACCACTCTCTTTGTATGGCTCGCATGTATCCAGTCCTGCACACTCCACAGCTGTCGTAGTTGTCAGGACCATCTGGTAAGGACCTCTGCAACGTGGCTCTAAGCACATCTTGCAAACATGTTTTCGGACAATGACCCAGTCACTGGCTTTAGATTGTGCCCTGGATTGTGGATGGGTGGCAGAGTGGTGGCCTGCACCTGCTGAGAGAAAGAGCAAACCACATCAGCCAGACCCTTGCACTAGTCCAACACCATATCATCTGTAATGTTTACAAGTGCATTCGCTGGAACTGCTGGTAATCTAATTGCTCTGAGGATCTCCTGAGGTAACAGCCCTGTCTTCCTGTCGGGTGTGTTTCTCATCGACATCAACAACAAAGGCAATGCATCTGGCCATTTCAGATTTGCAGCTGCACACATCTTTGCAATTCTCGATTTCAAGGTACCATTTATCTGTTCCACTAGTCCTGATGCTTCAGGGCGATAGCTACAAAGCAACATTTGCTCGATGTTTAGTGCTGCACACAGTAATTTAATTATTTCATTGTTGAAGTGACTTCCCCTTTCAGATTCTAAAGAGATTGGAAATCCAAAATGCGGTATCAGTTCCCTAAGCAGTAGTTTCGCTACTGTGAGACTATCATTTCTTCGTGTAAGGTAAGCTTCAATCCAGTGACTAAAGATGCAAACAATCACCAACACATTTCTCAAACCTCCACACACAGGCATCTCAATAAAATCCATCTGCATTCTTCTGAATGGACCTCCTGCTCTTCAAATGTGGCTCAAATTAACCACTGTCCCTTTCCCTGTGTTTAGTTGTTGGGAAATGACACAATGATAGCAAACTGCTTCAGCAGCTTGTCTAACCTTTGGTTTGAACCAATCATTTTTGAACAACGGAATCACTACATCCCTCATAATATGTGCTTGACCATGATAGTACTTCGCCATTTGGGAGAACAGGCTATCAATTGACCCTCTTCTGAAACCCACAATTCATCTGGTCTTTGCACACATTTTATTTTGCACCATGAATGTTTTTCCTCTCTGTCAGCACTATTCTGTAACATTTTCAATTCTTCCAAAGTGTCAATTAGTTTCAATGATTAGCTTGTACAGGTTTCATCTTCTTCATATAACAGTTCCCACCTGTCTTTGAATGATATACAATTCAATGCGCAAAACCTTGCGACTTGATCTGCATATCCATTTCCCAATGATTCAAAGTCCTGCGACTTCGAATGTGCTCTGCATTTCACTACGGCAATCTTTTCAAGCATTTGAATAGCATGTAACAATTTTTTCATTCTTTCACCATTTCTCAATGGTGAACCAGAAGAGGTCATGAAACCTCTCTGTGACCACAACTGGCCAAAATCATGGACTATTCCAAATCCATACTGGCTATCCACATAGATCGTAACTTTCAACTGAGCAGAAACATGGCACACTCTAGTAAGGGCTACCAGTTCTGCAACTTGGGTACACTCCTCGAAGCTTTCAAATTACCAGTAACTGTGCACACAGCATATCCTATACTCAGATTCCCTGCATTGTCTCTTAGACAAGAACCATCAAGAAAGATAATTTGGTCATTTTCTTCCAATCGGCTGTCTCTAACATCAGGTCTCGGTTTATGCACAAGTAAGTTACTTCAAGACAAACTTGCTCAACATCTTTCATCTTTTCAATTTCAACATTTTCATTTGGAAGTAAGATTGCATGTACCCAGGTGGCTATCTCAGAGGTTGCCCAGCTAGTTGCCCCAATTTTCCTGTGCTCTGGCTGTTGGTTCTCAGCCACCAAGAAAAGATTCCAACCCACCTAGGCAGAAATGGAAATTCCCAGGAGTCAGAACAAAGGTCTGGATGGGAAGGGGTCGCATTTCCCTCCGTCCAAGGAAGACTTGTGACGTGGTACATCAAATGGGTGAGTGTTGGAAAATGGCCCTCTCTGAAGGGTCACCCCAGACTTTTTGCCTTCTACCTCTCATTTTTATGACCTCATTTTTGTTGGCTTTAGGACTCTGGACACTTTATCTCTGCTAACCAGTGCTACAGTGCATGTGCTCTGTCTCTAAAAACATAGTAACATTGACTCATACTCAATTGGCATATTTAAGTTAGTTCTAGTCCCTAGTAAAGTGTACTACATGTGCCTAGAGCTTATAAATTAAATGCTACTAGTGGGCATGCAGCACTGATTGTGCCACCCACATAAGTATCCCCTTAATCGTGTCTCAGGCCTGCCCTTGCAAGGCTGTGTGTGCAGTTTTACTGTTATCTAGGCTTGGCATTTACAGCTACTTGCCAAGCCTTAAACTCCCCTTTCTCTACATATGTCATCCAAAAGGTAGGCCCTAGGTAACCCATGGGACAGGGCGCTATGTAAGTGAAAGGCAGGCCATGTACTTACGTGTTTTACATGTACTGGTAGTAAAAAAACTCACAAATTTGTTTTCCACTACTGTGAGGCCAGCTTCTCTCATAGACTAGCATTAGAACTGCCCTCATATACTTTTGAGTGGCCCTTTAACCATGTCTCAGGCCTGCCATTGCAAGGCCAGTGCGTGCAGTTTAACTGCCAATTCGACTCAGCATTTAAAAGTACCTGCCAATCCCAAAACTCCCCGTTTTCTACATATAAGTCACCCCTAAGGTAGGCCCTAAGTAAGTAGGGCAGGGTGCTGTGTCGACAAAAGGCAGGACATGTACCTGTGTAGTTTACATGTCATGGTAGTGTAAAACTCCTAAATATGTTTTGCACTGCTGTGAGGCCTGCTCCTTGCATAGGCTAACATTAGGGATACCTCATATACTGTTTGAGTGGTAGCTGCTGATCTAAAAGGAGTAGGAAGGTCATATTTAGTATGGCTAGAATGGTAATGCAAAATCCTGCTGACTGGTGAAGTTGGATTTATTATTACTCTTTTAGAAATGCCACTTTTAGAAAGTGAGTATTTCTCTGCACTTACATCCTTCTGTGCCTTACAATCCACATCTGGCTAGGATCAGTTGACAACTCCCTTGTGCATTCACTCAGACAAACCCCGAACACAGGTTGCTCAGCCACACTTGCATACATCTGTATATTGAATGGGTCTTCCTGGGCTGGGAGTTTGGAGGGCCTGACACTTACGTGTCAAAGGACAGAATCCTGCCTCACACAAAGGACTGCCACACACCACACTGGGACCCTGGCAGACAGGATTGAACTGAAAGGGGACCTTGTGCACTTCTAAGCCCTCTTTGAAGTCTCCCCTACTTCAAAGGCACATTTGGGTATTGAAACAGGGCCTCTGCCCCTACCAACTCAGACACTTCCAGGAGAAGAGAACCTGAACCAGAACCTGCAACCTGCCAAGAGGAACTTCCTGGCTGCCCAAAGGGCTCACCTGACTGCTTTCTGAGAAGGCTGCTGCCTTGCTGTTGCCCTGCTGCTCTCTGTCTGTGCTGAGAAGTGCTCTCCAAGGGCTTGGATAGAGCTTGCCTCTTGTTCCCCGAAGTATCAGGACCAAAAAGACTTCAGTCCTACAAGAAGAATTCCCTGTGCGGCAAAAATCGATGAACAGCCTGCATCGCAATGAAAAATTCACTGCACGCCTAACCGGAATGACGCAGCTCGACTTCGCAAGGGGAAGATTGACACAGCGCTAGCATAGCAACCAGAAATTCGACGCACTGCCCACTGAATCAACGGAAAGCCAAGCCGAAATCAACGCAGCGCCTGCCATGCTGGAGAAATTTCCACGCAATGCCCACCGGACCGACACAGCCCCTGTGACTTCGTCCTTCAAGCATCGGAATTCAACGCATCGTCCTCGGGGCCCGCAACCCGAAGGGGATCCAAGACCGAGCACCGGAAATCGACGCAAAGCCTTCCCTGCATGAAAAATAAACAACGCATCGCCGTGCGTGGCCCAAGAAATCGACGTACATCTCCCTGTTTTCCACGCATCTCCTCTTCTGCGGTTCCTTTCGGAGAATTATATACTTATTGCATCTTAGTCGTTTTGACCTGCATCTTATCAGATAAATATTATATCTTTTTCTAAACACTGTGTGGTGTATTTTTGTGGTGTTCTACTGTGTTATTGCATGATTTATTGCACAAATACTTTACACAGTGCCTTCTAAGTTAAGCCTGACTGCTCAGTGCCAAGCTACCAGAGGGTGGGCACAGGATAGTTTGGATTGTGTGTGACTTACCTTGACTAGAGAGAGGGTCCTTGCTTGGACAGGGGGTAACCTGACTGCCAAACAAAGACTCAATTTCTAACACCAACCAAAACTGAATCTTCTCCTGTTTGGCGCGTACTTTACCCATGATCAAATGTACAGTTGCAGGATTTATACCTGGCGTTGCTGCATGTGCTTGTGCTGGAGCAGCTCGTGCTGGGTTTGTGTTTAATGTTTGTATAACAAATTGTACTAACAATCTATATGTTATTATTTCTGAATATAAGTGGCGGACCTCAGCTACCACCAAGCCTGCTGCATCAGGGTGTGGTGTATATGTGGCCAACAAAAGGCCAGGTTGGGCCAGCATTACTCAATGGACCCAACTTGACAGGTAAAATGTTGTGGGGTAGGCCGCCATCAAGCCAATTATTGTGGTCTTGATAAGATAAAGGTATTTCTAAATATGCATAACTCTGTATTGTGCAGGTGGATTCACATGTGTATAGTTATGAAACGTATTTGTGTTCCCATCTACTGCTGGATAGGTGACCCAAGAATTTAAACAATTCTGTTCTGTAGGCTGCATGGGCTTCTACAACAAATGTAACTGGACCTCCCTGGGCCATTAGGCCACTTGCCAATACATGTGCAGTAAGGGGGCCTCTCATATTTACTGCTATTGCTACCCGTTGAGGGTTCGCCATATTACTGATTTATGCGTTCAGAGATAAGGATATCAAGTGGGGATTAATCCTTTTAAGGTTCAAGTTTGAACATTCTACAGCTCAGGATGGGTCCCACCTACCTAGCCAAGGAGGAAATCCTCAATACCACGGATGTCTCTGTATATAGTATTCAGGTTTCTTCAGCCTTCAGTGAGACAGAGATACTTAGGAGGATCAGATTTTTCGTGGCTGACCAAATGTTGGTGGCGCGTTGTCACATAGGTTGTTGTTAGGATAATAAGGCTACTGGATTTGGGCAGTAGGATCACCTGGGTTGTGGGTACTGGGTACAATTCTACACCAGGTGACACCTGTTGGCCTAATCCAGGGTTTCCGGATAACTAGCAGCATCCCATCTCTAACCGAGATGATTGCAGCAACCTGACTCGTGGTAATATAGACTCCCCAGAGAACCGTGGTACATCAGATCACAACCCTTTCTCTCAGGTACCAAGAACTCACTCAGGCAAAGACAACAGAGGCAGAATATACTTAAATAAGCATTTATTCAAATATTTGCATCTTAGATAAAAGCATATGCATAGCAATAACGAGAATGATAGAAAACAAAAGGAGCGGGCATGTGACTAAAAGTGTAAAACACAAAAACAGTCCTACCATGCTGTCTAAACTGGGGAGGGGATCTATAACCCCTCACCTACGCTAAGTATAAGCACAGCATACTAAGCCTAATATGCCCTTTGGGTTTCCCCCTCGGAGAACATTACTCCTCATAGCTGAAAAGAAGGCCTCAGGTCTAAAGAGATACTGTCCCCGTCTGGATCAGGGCTCGGTCATCTAAGCAAGTAGCTGTAACGAAGCGTGCAGCAATCAGCATACAGTTGTGGTCATCTGGCTGGAATCTCCCTCTAACATGTCTGGGACTAAGGGGCGTTTTTATAGTAAAACAGCTGACATTCTAATAAATGGTCCACACTTATGAGTGTGTTTTTCTGTGAATGCTAGAGACACAGCATACCACTTTTGGCGGCAACCCTATCTAACTCTAGCCTTGAAGAAAGCACAAAGTGAAATAAATGTTCTACTAAGAATGTGTTGCTTTCCTGGCCGAAAGAACAAGATAGAGAAAATAAAACAGCACCGCTAAAGTAGCTGTAACTAGAAAAATAAAGCAACGCTGAATAAAACATGACTGTAGTAAAGTGCACAGCTGCAGGCCTAGTTGGCTAAAACAACGTGTTTAAAACATGGCTAAAATAGCTACACAACACATGTGCTCTCTCCCCTAATAACATGAGATGATTGGATTACACCTGTCGGGCATATTTGATTTACCCGTAAGTCCAATGTAAAGTAGTATACCATATACCAAGGGTCTGTAAATTAAATGCTACTTGTGGGACTGCAGCTCTAATCATGCCACCCACTTAAGTAGCCCTTTAAACATGTCTCTGACCCGCCACTCCAGAGCCTGTGTTTGCAGTTTCACTGCAACTCCATTTAAAACCCCTCACCATGCCATAAACTCCCCTTTTATCACATATGTTATCCGTAAGGTAGGCCCTTGGTAGCCCATAGGGCAGGGTGTTATGTAACTAAAAGGTAGGACATGTACATTTTACATGTCCTAGTTGTTTTTCAATACTGTGAGGCCTACTCCTCTCATTGGCCAGCATTGGGAATTCCTTAATGTACTTTTAAGCTGTATTTCCAGATCAGAAAGGAGTAGCTGTATCATGTTTCATATATTTGAATGGTAATGATGAATCCTCATGCAGCTCTGTGTGCCTGCAGCCTGTCTCCAATACACATCTGGGCTAGGTGACAACTACATCTTGTGTGTTCCCTCTAGACAGCCACAAAGAAAAGAAGGTTAGCTGTGTCTGACCATTCATCTGCATTCTGATGGATCTTCCTATGTTGTAGTTTAGCAGCGATTAGATTAAGCATTAGCAGAAGACATCTTGTATTTAGCAACTATTGTGAACATTTCGCGGAAACCATTTTGTATTCATGGCAGCCATTTTCTCTGCCACATGCTGCCATGTGCTCACCATGTGCTCTGTCCTACCTTTCTGTTAACTACTCTTGAAAATCTGCCTAGTGACAAGTTATATTTAGCATCTCCCACTTTCGCACATGCCCAGTAAGGTCTGCAGCTGTTAGTCCTTGAAAACTGTTAGCCCCTCCTACCTGTCGACTGTGCATTTCCACATGACCTTATATGTATAGAAGTCTTGCTTCTATAATTGTACCACCTCCTTTTAGCCCCTGCGTGGGTATAAAAGGACCATGCTCTCTCAGTTCAGTGTGCTACTTCAAACATTACCGAAGGGTGCTGTTTGAACTGTAGTACCACCTCATGAGGTTTAATAAACTTTTGTCTTTTATTTCAGTTTCTGTGTCAACTTCTTCCTATGTGGTCTGAGGACTTTGTGCAGAGAAGGGTGAACCCCTTGCACTAGTAGGCCTTGCTGAGGCTTACTTCAACAAATTGGTGCCCGAACAGGGACTCATCGGTGACTCGGACGCCCAACGGATTGGTCGTGACGAAGAATTGGGATCTCGCTGCAGACAATCATTGCCTGAGGAGACCCGAGTCTTGGCAACCACAGCGTTTTTCCCTTCCTTCTGACTTGACCATCCAGGTGGCGCCGGTCCTCGACTGAGATCCTTTTTGTTCATTCGTCATGCAGTGACCATTTGGTCGATTTTAGAACTTGGCAGTTGGAACCTGGACACCCTGTGATTGGTAAGAGCCGTTTTACGGCACTTGCTGTGGGTTTTGATGCCTTTGTTTGGTAATGAAGTTTAGCACTACTTACTGTGGCTCTCGTGTTTTGGGTGACTAGTCAATTTGTGTCCTTTGAATTGATATATAAATTGCAATTTATATAGGTGGTAATGAGGAGAATTTTCTCCAATTTAATTTTGATTTGAACGGCACCTTAAGTGCTACTTTGATTATAATGCTGCATATTCTGCACTATTTTTGGCATGCCTGTTTTTAGCGCACTTCATAGGATGTGTTGCTTTTGTAATGGTACCAATTTGAGACTGGAAGAATCGCAAACGGCACCCCCAGAGGGGACCCAATAGAGATATGTATGTTAAATATGGTCTTTCTTCTATAATGTACAGCACATTATGGAATAAATACACTTGTGCGGATCCTGAGTTATGTTGGCCTATGCATGGGTCATTTGATTTGCAAAAGATTGAGTATGTGGAACAATGTATGTGTAAGCGAAGTTCTAAGCAAGATATGTTTGACTGTGTACGAATGTGGGAGAAAGAAGTGCGTGGATGAGTGAAGCGTGAGCAAGCCTTGCTTGAGAAAGAGCAACGGAAGAATGTATATGTGAAAGCATTGGAAAGGAGAGAGAAAGAAAGAAATGACTTAAAGGCGATAGAAGAGAAAGAACGTAAATTACAGGTAACTGGCCAATACACTGTTAGGCAACCTCTCTATCCTATCCTTAATAAACCGTACAATGATTTTTTTTATTACTAGCTTGCCCTCCACCTCCGTATGTCGTTCCTTCTACCCCTCATGAGTTAGCTGAGGTCTCCGGTTCAGAGCAACAGAAGATACAAGACAGTCACTCTATGTTGCCTGCTGACCGTGCGTCTCAGCTTAGATCTATTGCTTGTAAAACAATTTGTAGCAATGTCTCTGCTTCTGAACTTTTAGATAACATGAAAGGGTGGACGGAAAAGGAGCAGCTATTTTTTACTGAGGCATTTGGCACAGAAGTTATTGAACTATTTCGGAAATATTCTGAAGAGTTAGAGCCTGATGATGTTGCAGCTGATCATAAGCAAATGCGTGATGGTCTTTTTGTTTTCTCCCAGGTGGCTGATGCAATCAGGCGTTTGGTGAAATTATGTGTTGCAGCAGACCGTTTGCGAGAGGAGAAAAGGGCCGTGGATGTAGTTGCACGGACATCTCAGATAGTTCACGCGAAACCAATGCGGGAGGCTGCACCTTTATATGTTCCTCCTAAAGGATTGGGTACAAGTGATGATAAAACGTCGGTTGATGCTAAGGGTTATTTTATTCATAATTGGGTGTATACTCCTTGGAATAGGGCAGATGGAATGGCACTTAAAACAGCATTACCTGACCCACGGAAAAATACAGCCGCCTTTTATGAGGAAGTTGAGGGAGCAATTAGTTCTTGTACTATGACTTTGGACAACTTGATTCTTTTGTTTTGCCTGAAGGTGTGGCTCTCATACAATATGTCGATGATATTTTGTTGGCAGCTGATACCCCTGAGCAATGTAAAAAGTGCACTTTGTCCTTACTTTCTTTTCTTGCTTCACACCATCATAAAGTGTCACGAAAGAAATTGCAATATTGTAGACCAAAGGTAACCTATTTAGGTCACCTTTTGTCTAAGGAGGGCAGTGCACTTACATCAGATCACATTCAAGCAATTTTAGACACACCAGTACCCTCTACTCAGAAAGATGTTCATGCATTCCTTGGTCTTACTTCTTTTTGTAGGCAATGGATATTAGGGTTTTCACACATTGTCAAACCTTTGCTAGCACTTTTGACTAAAGATACTCCAATGCCCCTCCCATGGACAGATGAATGTGAGACTGTTTTCTGGCAGCTACGACAAGCCCTTTGTTCAGCACCAGTGTTAGGTACTCCAGATTACATGAAGCCTTTTGCACTTTACGTACATGAGAAAGATGGATGTGCATTGTCAGTTTTAGTGCAGGCACATGGCGATAAGCAGCGTCCCTGTGCATATTTTTCAGCGGTACTTGATCCTGTCGCTCGAGCGTTGCCTGGGTGTTTTTGTTCAGTTGCCGCAACAGCTGTGTCAATACTTCAGAGTGAAGGGATAGTTTTGTCACATAAGCTGTTGGTGGTAATACCCTATGCGGTTGATGCTCTTTTAAATCAAACAAAGACGCAACATTTAACTAGCGCTCGCCTGATAGGATATGAATTGACATTGCTGGCTCCTCACATTACACTGAAGAGATGTGCAACACTAAATCCAGCCACTTTGTTGCCATATCCGGTGACTCAGCCTCAGTCAC
The DNA here is from genome assembly GCF_031143425.1 of Pleurodeles waltl. Taxonomy (NCBI): domain Eukaryota; kingdom Metazoa; phylum Chordata; class Amphibia; order Caudata; family Salamandridae; genus Pleurodeles; species Pleurodeles waltl. Next base: position 400,183,515 of record NC_090439.1, read on the forward strand.
AAGAAACACATGATTGTATATTCCTTACCGAAGAACAGACAAAGGGTCGTATTGATTTACAAGATACACCCCTTCCAGATGTAGATGGGGAATTGTGGGTTGATGGGTCTTGTTTGAAGTTGCCAGACGGTATGACCTCAGCTGCATATGCAATCACCACAATACACACGGTAGTGCAGACAGCTCGTGTACCACAGAAGTCAGCTCAAGCAGCTGAACTAATAGCTTTGACACAAGCATGTGAGCTTAGTACTGATTTATGTGTGAACGTTTATACAGACAGCCGCTATGCTTTTGGAGTGGCTCATGATTTTGGTTTGCTTTGGAAGGAGAGAGGCTTTCTCACATCCCACGGGATGCAGATAATGCACGGAGAATTAGTGCATAACCTCTTGACGGCATTGACATATCCAAAGAAAATAGCTATTGTGGAATGTAGTGCACACAAGAAAGTGACCGGTAAGATAGGGCAAGGTAATGCCCTTGCGGACCGTGTAGCATGTGAGACTGCGATGCAGCGAAGTACTACTTCTATGTATGTAGTGAAGTCACAAGCTGAACGTTGGCATAATGCTAGACAAGACGTATTAGATATACAGAAATCTGCTTCTGTGAAAGAACGTGAGCAATGGTCTGAAGAAGGAGAATTGGATGATGAGGACTGTTGGCGGAATAAGCAGATGGATAAATGGAAATTGCCTATAGCTTTTTTACAACCTATGGTTCAGATGGCACATGGGCTGGCACATGTTAGAGCTTCAACAATAACGAAGTTGCTTATGCAAGTTTGGGAGCATCCAGAAATTTCCAGTACAGCTAAGAGAGTAGTACAGTCTTGTTTGATCTGTTTACAATACAATCCTTGAAAAGGGACATAAACTCCTGCGGGAGGATTTGCTACACCAACTGCACCTTTTGAAGTTCTACAAGTGGATTATATTCAGCTTGAACACTGCAACAATTTAAAGTATTGTCTTGGTGGTGGTATGTGCCTTCAGTAAATGGATAGAGGCGTACCCCACAAAGGATAATACTGCCATTACCACAGCGAAGGTGCTTTTGAAAGAATTTTTCCCTTAGGTTTGGTGTTTGCAGACTTTTATGGAATGATAACAGACCTCATTTTGTTGGGGAAGTTATTAAGCATGTCCTGAAAGGATTAGGGATCAAACAAAAGTTCCATGCGGTTTTCCACCCACAATCAGCAGGGTTGGTGGAAAGGTATAATGCTACTTTGAAGCTGAAGTTAGCGAAGATACAGGCTTCCACATCCTTAACTTTGACGGATGCATTGCCGTTGGCATTATTGTCTATTAGGTCAGTGCCATACTCTTGAATTGGCCTTACTCCCTAAGAAATAGTGTTTGGAAGGCCATTGAACATTTGGGGAGTTCCTAAGCCAAATTCTGTATATTATGTACCTTGTGTCCTGATGAATGATTATTTGGCACAGTTAACCGACAATTTGGTTTCTATTCATCAACAGGTTCGAGAAGCACTTCCTGACAGATCTACAGGTGAAGGCCATGAACTCCGACCTGGTGACCAGGTGATGATTAAGTCCTTTGAAAGATCAAGCAGCTTGGAACCAAGGTGGCGAGGCCCAGAATAGGTGCTCCTTGCGACAAGGACAGCAGTTTGAGTGACGAACCGAAAGAATTGGGTCCACAATACTCACTGCAAGAGAGTGCTACCTACCTTGGTGGAACCTGCTGTGCTGACCGATCATAGAGAGATTTTGACTACAGAGAAAGGCCGTGCTATATCACCTGACGAATCTGCGGAGTTCTTCCCGGACCATACGACTTCTGGAGTGTCACGATATAACTTGAGACCGAGGAAAGAATCTGAATTTGTTTGAAAAAAACTGGTTGAGCTACTGCCCTGGGTTAGTGAAACGGAGAGCCAATGCATTAGAGTAGTGACACCCGTCTTGGCCCGTGGTGAAGAAATCAGCGGCTGCCCAGGGATAAGAGCTCCAATGATTGTTTTTAATTAATTTATGAAAGGGTCGATTATCACTGTTGCTAAAATGAATAACAAACTGATCATTAGTACTATGGGGTTTGTTGTTGTTTTGGTGGTTATAGCAATAATCACCTGGTTTGTTGAAAAGAAGTCTCCTGCTCGTGAGTTTTTTGTTGCCACTACTCCAGTACCAGAGGATCACTATTACTTTACGCTTCCCTATCAGGAGCAGACGCACCGTCAATCGTACTTCAATAATACTTTCATTCAGATGTTGCATCATACTCATAATGCTACAAATACTACTAACTGTTGGGTATGTGGAATGATACCTGCGCATCAAAAGAAAGGAGGAACACCTTTCATTCCTCTTCCTTTCTCAAACAATGGCTCTTGTCAAGCTTAGTACACGCTTTTGTTTGCATCTGGAAAACGTACAGAGGGCGGACTTTTTTTTTTTGCCTTAATAAACTATGCTACCAAGACAAAGATGGGTATCCCCAAGCCAAAGGAACTAAATGGGAATGGGAAGAGTATCAACCGTACAATGTTTCAATACCATATGTCTTTTCAATATAAGAGACTCTGACAAGAAAGAACAATTTGTGATTTCTGTTACAAAAACTAAAGCAGATTTATGTATACGTAGCATTGGCCGAATTCCAGTGGGGATAAGCGATTGTACCTTGATTTTAACTATTGAGGGTGTAAATAATAGTAGTTTTAAAGCTTCACATAATACATATTTTGTTTGTGGTAACTATGGATATTACCAACTACCTTTTGGGTGGTCAGGTGTGTGTAATGATTGCAATATTTTTCACATGCTATATCTGTATTCAGTGTGGTCCAATGTTCTGCTCCATGTGCATTACTGCTTGTATGCCTACCAAGAGAAATATTACAGAAATGAAAGCACAACACATGTTAGATAAGGAAATAGCTGAAATGATGAGCATAAATATACAAGATGAATATTTAGATTATCCCAGAAAGACTAATGTCTTCAGCTAATGCTGAAAGGGTCGTCTGTTGTAGTTTAGCAGCGATTAGATTAAGCATTAGCAGAAGACATCTTGTATTTAGCAACTATTGTGAACATTTCGCGGAAACCATTTTGTATTCATGGCAGCCAGTTTCTCTGCCACATGCTGCTATGTGCTCACCATGTGCTCTGTCCTACCTTTCTGTTAACTACTCTTGAAAATCTGCCTAGTGACAAGTTATATTTAGCATCTCTCACTTTCGCACATGCCCAGTAAGGTCTGCAGCTGTTAGTCCTTGAAAACTGTTAGCCCCTCCTACCTGTTGACTGTGCATTTCCACATGACCTTATATGTATAGAAGTCTTGCTTCTATAATTGTACCACCTCCTTTTAGCCCCTGCATGGGTATAAAAGGACCATGCTCTCTCAGTTCAGTGTGCTACTTCAAACATTACTGAAGGTTTCTGTTTGAACTGTAGTACCACCTCATGAGGGTTAATATACTTTTGTCTTTTATTTCAGTTTCTGTGCCAACTTCTTCCTATGTGGTCTGAGGACTTTGTGCAGAGAAGGGTGAACCCCTTGTACTAGTAGGCCTTGCTGAGGCTTACTTCAACACCTAGGCAGGAAGGGAGGAGGGGGGCTGATACACCTGAAAAGGAAGTGCCTGTTCCCACACAAATGGCTGATTACCCCCTACTGATTACCTGGAGTCAGGACTACGAAGAAAGGACCTCTGTGCACTTCAAAGGCCCTTCTTGAAGTCACCTCCACTTCAAAGGCCCAACTGGGTATAAATACTGGACCTCTGACCCTACCAAATCAGTACACTGATGGGCTGTGAAGAACTCTGCCAGAAGTAAGGATGGCTGTGCTACAAGGATGGCCACTCTGCTGGACTGTTGCCCTGGAAGGACTGCTCCCTGCTTTGCTAAGCTGCCCTGCTGATCCCTGCCCAAGGATTGGATCCATCTCACTTGAACTCAGAGGGACTCAGGGCCATCAAAGACTTCCTTCAATCCTGCAACAGCGCCAGGACTCTGTAATCTGTAAGACTTGCCCTGCCAAGTGGTGCCAATCCAGTTTGGGCGCTTGAAAGGTGATTTCTGTTGTGTTCATCCATCAGAACTGACACATTGATGACTTTACACTGACCAGAATGACTCATCACCATTTGACACAGATGAAGCTGCTGCCATACAACATCACTTCAACAGACTGTGCGGCTCAACGACGATGGACTGCGCGTCTCAAGCATGATGCATTGCCTGCATTGCCAAGGCTTTTGTCAATCAGGTCTTCATTGACTGCGTGAATTGGAACCAACACATCACCTCCATCTACGGGATCAACGCCGACACATCCCCTCCTCTGCTCCACGCATTCAGTCTTCGACATTGACACTTCCCCCATCCAAGGTGCTTTTTCAGTGGGACTTGTAGAAGTCCTGCAGCTGGCCTTCCCTCCATCATGGTCAACCTGAACTTTGGATTTACCCTAGTCCAGCACGTAACCTCTAAGCACTAATTACTTTTAAGCACTACTTTTTCATTTATTCATAACTCCGGTTCTACTTATTGGATTTTGGTCATTTTGTTCTTGTTTCACTCATAATAATGGAATCTATTTTTATAATCCTGTGTGGAGAATTTTATGTGGTGTTTTCATTTTGTTACTCTGAGTGTGTGTGTGTTGCACATATATGTTACACATTGCCTCTTTAGATAAGCCTAACTACTCTGTGCCAAGCTACAAAATAGATTATCTCTAAATGTATATCAAACTTACACAGTGGTGTTTCCTGCTTGTACAGTGTGCATACTCTGACATCCAGAAACCCCAGGTATAATACTGTACAATTAAAGAAGAATTTGGAATCCACTGACGGTAGTAGCAAACAATTCCCAGGAACATCGTCATCTACCTCTGGGTTTTGGGGGGACTCATTTTTAAAACTGCAGAAATGCATTTTTGAGACTTTCATTGCTCCATTTTCAACATAAGGGCCAAGATAAAACACCGGCCCAGATTCATGGTGGCAAACACCACATTAGCGTCATTTTTTAATGCTAATGTGGCATTGGAAGGGCAAAAACACCGTGCCATATTTACAAAGTGGCACAATGCTGCATTGTGCCACTTTGTAACCCCTTGCGTGACATTATGCCTGCGCCAGCCATAATGTATGCAAGGGGGCATTCTGTTGCTATGGGGGCTGTAAAAATGGCTCAAAGGAATCCATGAGATTCCTTTGTGCCATTTCTATCAGCATTTTTTAATGCCTGCTAAGTGCAGGTGTTAAAAAGAGGCTCCCATTGGTTACAGTGGGCCTCTGGGTGCTTTGCAGGATTAGCATCATCATTTTTTATGATAATCCTGCAAAGCACCGGACTAGCATCAATAATTATGACGCTAGCCCCCCTGACTACCGCTGTGGTGCACCGTATTTTAAATACGGCGCACACATGGTGGCATTTGGTGGGTCCAATGGGGCGCAAGAAAAGTGGCACTGCATTAGGTGCAACGCCACTTTTCATAAATCTGCCCCTTCTTTTTTACAGTACTGCTTTTTTGTGGGGAAACCTTGTGAGCATTCAACAGTGCAATTGTTTAAAGTTTACAATCTTCTGTTGTCTTAGATGCCACTAATAAGTCATTTATATGCTGCACCAAGATTGAGTTGTAGAAGCCTAATTATTCAGCACCCATTCAGGATACAAGCGACCGTTAGCCAGCTCTTCTAGATAAACATAATTAATTTATTAGGGATAGAATAGAAAGACATGTACATGGAGGATGCTCTGTGCTAGTGTACACTCGAGCATTCTAATAAAAGGAAGTAATACACGATCTTTTATAGTATTAAACCACAAACATAATTCAACGTCTTATTGGTTCTTTGGCTTTGACGTATGATTGACGTATGACTACTTCTCCATTATGGCTGAGGTCGTTTTTCCTATCATACCATATATAGTAACAAAAAGCATAGAAAAGGATTTTACACAAGGTGGCCTACGTGCCTAATATCACATGGTCCATCTTGTGACAGAACTTGAGAACATCACGTACTCAGACTGGTACTTTCCAGAAGGGAGATTGCTTCAGCTAGCATGCAATGACGATGATATTTCATGATGTCTGTTCAGAGGGCAAGCCTTGCAACATAATGCGTTCCTAGCAGTAGCGAATTACATTTGTAGGTCTCTTTACTTAATGCTAGGCCTGTGCAGAGATTGTCATTGTGTATCACAGGGGCCACTAGGCATAGCATACCTAAGAACTGTAAAATGCGATTCCACATTCCGCCCTCTGATACTCAATGACAAATCTAAGGGTCATGGTGTATTGCTCTCATTTATACCTCTTGCTCGTCCCTGTTGTCATCCTTATATCTTTTTCTTTGATAATGTGTGTGTTTCTGGTGACAGTTTTTTTTTTTTTTTTTTTTCAAGAGTAGGGCCAGGAAGGATGGACAAACTGGTAAGAGCACACATATCGTTATCAGTGCCACGATCCCTATCGCTAGTACCTCTACCAACCAGGTACCCCAACCCCTGAACCATGCTGCTACTCGATCCAGCATTCCTACGACTTTTCTCCCATCTCCCACTTTCCCAGCTCCTTCTTCTACCTTTTTTATATCCTCTATTTCCTTTCTTATATTCCCCACGTTGGTGTCCTCTTCCTGCGCACCCCGCCAAGTATTCTCTTTTCCCCCTGCTGTAATTCTGTTCTATGCGCCATTTTTGGTAGCACGAATGCTAGGTAGCAGGTACCTTGCCAACCTGCTGGCAATTTAAAAAAATGCAGATGTCCCACATATAATAAATATTCCTTTGGGAGGTGTCAGGCCTATGGACAAGCCTGTTGTGTCATTTCTTTTGTAGTCCGGGCTCAATGTTGTATTGCAAATACTATGTCCCACATCAATTCTGTTTTTGCTAGTGTCTGCGTTACCTCTTGAGCATTTGAAACACCATGGTGCCTATATTACTGTATCTATGGCCAGGCATGGTATTCGTTGTTCTGAGCCATGATCCCTTTCAGTGTAACCCTTCCCTCTTTCTGTTGTAAATGCATACAATACATTCTCTTCTTCTTTCTTTGGATTCTAATCTCCTACACTTCTTTCTTCTCCTTCTATCTTCTTCCTTCAATTTATTTGACACTCTTTCTACCAATTTTCCTTGCATATCACCTACATAAGGTTCATCTTCCAAACCATACTCATCCTTTTTTCTCCTCATTTCTCCTTTGTTTATCTAATATGTTACGTGCCACGAATTCTGTGAGGGGCATTTAAGTGGAATTTCTTTTCTCCTGGCTAGTGGTCGGTAGGTGGGTACATATATAACATATAACATATATAACAATCAGACACATTTGCTAGTTCTTTGTACATTGATACCATTTGCACAAATGTATTGTCCTTATAATCTTCTCAATCTTCTTTCCATTTTGTATATTTCACCCATTTTGTTTTATCCTCCACCCTCTCATGTTATTTTGAGATATTGTTGTTCTCACCACCTGTTGTTCTTTCACCTTGGCCATTTTTGGGGATGTAGTGTTCCTGGTCGAGCCATGGAATATGTATGTGGTCTTTATATACTATCATGATTGTTGTTAGTACTATAGCTGCTACTGGGGTGAGTAATGCTGTGACCACCACGGGTCACTTCTTCTGCTCCTTTTTCTTACGTTGTAGTCTTAAATCCATGTTGCCTTATAGGGTGTGGTCGGATGTGGCTAGCACTTGAAACCAGTTCTATTGGTATGTAACCTTTGGTACCTCCTTATTCCTGTAGGAGTGCCACACGAGTAGTCTATTCCTTCTGTATATTTTCGGGGCGACGTTGAATGCTATTTGACACTTGTAGTTATGCAGAGTATAAAGGGATGAATCCCAGTGTCCAGTTCTAAGGGAGTTGAATGCGATAGTCCCGAGGGATGGCCCTTTTGTCCTATTTTTGCTATATTCCTAATTGGAAGAGGCACCTCCCAATGGGGCTACAAACCGCACTGATCCTAGTGACCAGCCGCTTCCGTAGGACTGGGATCTGTACCTCTTGGCGCAAATTTTTCTAGCGGACTTTTAGTATTCTGTTCATTTATATCCTGATGTCTTTAATACTTAAGTGGCCTTGCTTGACTCTCCGACTCCTGTGGAGAGTAGCACGAGCAGTTCTGAAAGAATATCCTGGTGTCTTGAGGACCCGCTTGCACCCTCCGACTCCTGTGGGGTTGCAGCACGAGCAGTCCAAGAACAATGCTCTGGTGTACTGGGGAACCCGCGTACACTCTCCGACTCCTGTGGGAGTGTAGCACGAGCAGTTCCGTCAGTGTTGGCTGGTGGCGCTTGTTGAACGAAGGTTGTACCGCTGTGGTAAAGGTGGCATTACTCTCATCGGCAACTTTGTTGGCGGCTGGTCGTCCTTTGGTCCAGCGGCCTTCTTGGTGTGTGAGGTATGGACCCAGGATGTGATGCCCTCACACTTGACTGCTGTGGCTGTTGTCAACAGGACTTGGTAAGGTCCCCTCCACCGTGGTTGAAGGCAGTGACGTCTGGTGTGGCCTTTACCCACACCCAGTCTCCAGGATGCAATTGTGTTCCGGTGGTGTACCTTCTTGGTGTAATAGCAGTGGATCCAGGAGGTCGGTCCCTCCTACTTTTCAGGAGACACAAGCCCAATCTCCCTGTTGGAGATCATGTCCAGGTAGTGCTATCCAGCCAGGAAGGGCCTGCAGCACCTAATGCTGAAGGTATGGCAAACTGCTGTCAAAATGTCTTATCAGATAATAACTTCTCAGCACCAGACATGTTCATAGGCCAGTCAAACAGTATCTCAGTCGGTGCTCACTTTGACAACTTTGTCAAGGGTGCCTTTCTTGATCAAGGAAGCAAGCGGTAGTGCATCAATCTAGAACCGCTCAGCAGATGCACAAAATCTTATAAAGGGACATATCTGACTTGTTTATGGGGTAACTAGCACACTCTTAAACTCAAATAAACACTCAAAAAATAAATAACAATTACACTCAGTAACAGTGGAATATTCACACAAACTATTTCACCAAACAAATGGTGATCCAAAGGTCAGGAGAAAACACATGTTACACTGGTATACAGCCAGTATAATTTTTTAACATAGCATTGTATCCTATTATTCTATTTCAACACCCTGAATATCTGCATCAATACTGGAAGGGTTGGGACTTTGCAGGCATCACCGTCATCAGAAGTCACTTCCCCTTTCTCGTACAAGTGTGATGTTCCGAAATGCTGATGTTCCTTTAAGATATTATATTTATTTTATTTATTTATATTTGGCACCCTCATCATCAGAGGTATATTACTCATAGCTGTATTGCAGTACTACGTAGCACATCCTAAGGTAGTAATAACTCTATCCTAATATAGGTATTTTCAATACCCAAAACCAGTTTGGAGAATATTTAGTTGCAATCTACCAACACATGAAGGCAATCCATGTCACTGCGCTCATTTAAGATGTACCACGGAAGACTCCCATTAATTATGAAAACATAAAACATAACATAGGCAGACGGATACAGAAACCACATCTTCTCGTCCATGTTCTGAAACCTAGGAAAAAACATCAATAGAAATACTCCTACGTAGATACATACATCCTGCGTCCAGGGTGTATATAAAAAAAAATCCTATTCCATTCAGCTGTACATTTATTTTACATTTCTACTTGGAACGTCATGGTAACATATCGCAACAATCCGTGGCTTTGCCCTTGGAGTCATGCCCAGAGTCTGTGGTTTTCAGAAATGGGGAAGGTAATCTTAACTGCTACAATTTAATATAGGGACGGGACCTGGCAGATAAATGCATAAAATAAAATACCATAAAAATAAAACACATTTGTGACAAATGTGCTGCATTTTTCTACCCATTCATTGCCCTTTTGACACTCTTGTTGCACTCACATGACTTCAACATACTACATGTACTGCAGATGTTTAAACATCCACTTGTGTTATTTTCTTTTAGCCTCTCATTAAGTGAAATCGATCAGTCACTAACACGTCATGTGTAATCATTATTACTGCACTAATGTGTTTATTTTAAATATCAATACACCTTAGTAGAAGTTTGTTATTACATAATTAACTCACTCTACACCCCAACAACAACCCACATTTTTATATATCTGTTATTTCCTTATATTATTTACAATTCATCACATTTTAACACTTCTGTTAATTTCTATATCTCTTCTGTCATTGAACATGACTAAATTATTAGTATATACTCTATAGAGCTATGAAGAAATACACAACCAGGGGTATGGAACTACCGTAAACAAATGCCCAGCACAATTCTTCCAGAATGCTCTCTCATCAGATGCAAATATCTGCAGAAGCCCGAAAGCAAAATTTTGTTATTCTTTGCTTTCAAAATACCTTCACAAACAATGTAACTAGGAAAGAAACATTCTGCTAAACTACCATGATATTTTAGGTGTCATTTCTTTGAAGCATCATTCAGTAAAATGTGCGGATGCATGGTGGTATTTCCAACATTTATATTCATAACAGGAAAAATCAATGTAACCTTTTCATCAAAGTTACACATTGCCATAGTAGTTCCTGGCATGAACAAAACTACTTTGTGCCAAAACTACTTTGTGCCAATATTCTTCGTATGGAAGAGCAGAAATTGTAACTACCCCCACAGGGGGTTACACTCCCACAGGAGTCGGAGAGGGCGGAATGTGTCACTACCACTGAAGCCAGTCAATAAACAGAGAGACAGAATTCAAATAACAAAAGATCTGTGATAACCAGTTTATGGCAGAATTCTCAAAGAAAATCACAACAAAGTGCACCCATGGTATCTGTTCCTGCATTAGTGCAGATTTACAGCTTTTATACATGAGCTAGCATTTAATGAGGCAGACCAGGAAATCGAACTCCTAGACAATATTTGTAAACACCATTTTAGCAGGAGGAAAATATGCATGTCTTTTTACAGGACAAGTAGACTGATGACAGTAACTGTCCCATGGACAATTTAGACATTTTATAAAATTCCACTGTCAACATATTGTTAACTGCTGCAAATGAATCCTCTGTTCCCTCCAGACTAAAATTGTTCACTGTAAGAATTTTGGCAACCTTTGCATGGGTCAAATATTTTTAAATGTAATCCCTACATAAGAAAGTTCCAATTTGTTGTACACCTGTGGTTCCTAACCTTTTTACTCCTGGGGACCACCAGTGAAACATTACTGGAAGCCAGGTACCCCCAAGCAATTTGCACAATTTAAATTTCAAACATGAAATCATTCTTTTTATATTGAAAAAATATGCAAAAATGTAAACATTTTATTGGAAATGTTGGTGCTGCATCTTGGCGACCACCTTTTCAATTTTTAACCATAAGTGCCTCTCTTCTCTCCCTATCCTTTTTGTCACATGTAATTAATTTTTATTATAGCATCTCTCATACCAGTGTAGGTGTTGGAGCACTTTACAGCACTTTAAAATGAAAGACTGGGAAAAAACAGCTTTCTAATTTGTGCTATGCAGTTGGCATGCAGCTCCTTAATTGCAGTTCATAGCTCACTGTGCTAGATTACTATTATGAACTGTACAGTAACTAAAGAATCTCTGTGACAAAAGCAGTAACCCACTGTGCCATCCACATAAAATACTGTTTTTTTTTTTTTTTTTTCATGATACACATCCTTTGCAGCCTGCATATTAACCATCTGCACTATCTTTCAGTCAGAAATGCCACTGTCCAAAACTCTCATTCCTCCCCAGCAGGTACATTAATCACTGGAGTTATCTTGACGCTTTTATTTTCGCTGTACGGTGCTCTTTGCAGTGCTTTTAAAGCCATTAACAAGTAATAAAGTCTGAATTTTGTGTCTTATTACGTGTGATAATTTAACAATTAAACTTAAATTTTCTACAGTGTGTAAGCATGGTACAGCCATCCCTTGTCTACTTGCAAACCTTTCCCATACTCAGTGTAGTGTCAAATGATAGTGTAGTAATTGGAGTAGTGGCCACATATTTCAGGCCAGTGTATCGCCTTCTTACAATCCTCCCACAAATCTCATGGTACTATAATGCTAAACAATGTATCCAGATCCTTTCAAAGCAGCCCTTCCCATGGCTATTATTCTGTTTAACTCTGTACATTTTTATGTACGTCGAGAGACTGTGTTTTGTGATCTCCAGCTGTGTGTTTGTATTGCTGAGCACCTCCTTCCACATCTTGATGTTATGGATTGTGTGATGTGCATACATGGACATATCCCATAGTAAATTGTGTGATCCCTCTCGCCCCTTGCCAATACATTTTTCCATTTCATTTGATATCTGTTCGTACTTCTGTTCATGTTTTCTAATTGCGTTAGCCACTTCCTCTTTACCCTGGCTATGGAATAACTGTCTAATTCTTTCACAAGGTCTCTTACGTTGCGCTTTTATTTTTCACTTCCTCATCCATCAAACGCCATTCCAGGGTGCGGCTTTCACGTTCCGTCTCTGCCTGCAGTTGTAGAGGCAGCTCAGAGTGTTTGGTCCCTGTTGTGGTGCCCTCATGCTGTAGTGTATTTCCCAAATGTCTTCAAACAAAATCGATGTTTTGTTCCTGTGACTGTGCACTTGTCACAGGAAGAGAGCTTGACAAGCCCCTATTATCTCTTCTTCAGTTCAGTTTATTTCTTTTTTTTTTTTTTTTTTTTTATCCTCCACATACATGACAGCCCCATATTCAATGGACATCCCACATGCAACTACCATGTATGCGGCATTGTAAAGCACCACACATGTCCACAAAGCCACAGAAACACTACTGTGAGTTTCCTTGCAAAGTCAAAGTCTAAGTACAGTAGTGCCTATAGGCCTTCTTTCGCCTCTATTTGGTATGCTGGACTGACCTTGGGGATGTGGATGTGTCTATAGTTGGCCTTTACTAAGAGGGTTCCTCGTTACTGTCTTACCCTAGCCTTTTGTTACATAACACGAAGACAATTACAATCGTTCCAGAAAACAGTAGGATGTTGGTGTATTTTTTTTCTTTTTACACCGCTCATACCCCATGACACAGAAGGGGTAACAATGGGTATATTCACACACGCAGCCTCTCTTTGCCAGCCGCAATTATTGATTAATAAAAGCAGGAAGCAAGCCGGTCTGCATCCATGCCACAATTTCAGCCAGCCATGTCCACCTTAGCTCACACAAAGTTTGAAATCAGACAGTACCCAAGGTGCTAGTGACGGCGTCCACACTGGCGTCCTTTGGGGTGAATCAAGAGATGACAGAATAGTCAGGAGGGACAGGGTGCGGCTGTATGATATTGGAAGCTGGACCAGATCCTTGGCCAGTGACACACAGATAATGCAATAGCGGTGAACAAGTCAAGCAACCACATGTGATGGCAGAACCATAGACAAGGGTCACAGTACAACTAGCCCTGTGGGGTGATCCTACTCCCACCCCTTGTATCAATATGTAGTGAGTGCAGGGGGGGTGTTTGTAATGTGTGATGTTTGCAGATTAAATCAGTCAATTGTCATAAAAATCTGTATTATGTCGCCCATGAGTCCACCCACCTAGTCTTAAATTTTCTAAAAATTCTTATCCTAAATTGCAAATGCATGCAGTCAAAATAAATCACAGTACACCACCTTGTTGTCAACCCTTCCTTCATCAATCAAAAACCACTTTCGCACACACACGTATTTATATCTCAAAAACCACTTTCAGACACACACACGTATTTATAGCTCAAAAACCACTTTCGCACACACACGGATTTATACCTCAAAAAACACTTTCGCACACACACGGATTTATACCTCAAAAACCACTTTTACACACACATGGATTTATACCTCAAAAACCACTTTCACACACACACACACGTATTCAAACCAGCATCTATAGTTTACACCATTTCACATGAGTAGCCGATAGTTCAATATGCCATAAGCATCGTTCAAAGAGCTGCAATATCACAGGAAACAGAGAACATAACAATTCTTTAACACGACAAACAGAGCCTGCCTGCTCCACTGGAATGAACCACTATCATCCAGTTACTGGAATGAACCTCTATCACTCCTATAAACACAAAGATGCTGACATCACCTGCCAGTTCCTCTTAAATGTACACATAGAACCTGGAACGGACCACTACCATCCCACATCTTGGCAACGCCCTTTTACAACACCCTCTCTGGCCAGAGTTATCCGCCCCAGATCCTCCGGCTGGGGACTGCAAACAGCGACTCGCGCTGTGTTCTGAAGCAACACCACTAGTTGCCTCTATTCCTCGGACATCTTTTTTTTAACAGTAACAAGCTACATGAAATACAGGAAGCTATTCTAAGTATACAGCTGCAGCGCAGGGAGGAAGGAAATGGTGTAATACAATGGAAGGACCAAATCAACACAGAATGCTAGCAGCCTGCGTACGGCTATAGTTAACTATCTGAATGTTTTCGCGAGGTGCATTATCGGAGCCCGCAACAGAAGACAACAGAGGAAGAAATGCCCTTGGCATGCCACCGGAGACAGAGAAAATAAAAAAATGTCATTACAAAAAGCTGGCTAAGGGGTACGGCAAATAGAAATATTAACCATAAATGCATAACCACTGTATGCAGGAAACATATTAACGAAACACCCCAGTTAACTCCCTGTTTCGCAATATTTACAGCAAAAACACAGTAGAGCAAACAGCGAGAGCAGGACCACGAAGCAGCAATAGATACTCACGACAGCTCCAGCCTCCGTCGCAGGAGGGGCCCTGTCCAATGGGTCAGCTGTCGCCCCAACCGAAACAGGAGCCGGGCTGAAGGAAACTATTCGCTGAACGAGACCGCAATTCTTCCATTCTCCACCAAATGTAGAAGCCTAATTATTCAGCACCCATTCAGGATACAAGCGACCATTAGCCAGCTCTTCTAGATAAACATAATGAATTTATTAGGGATAGAATAGAAAGACATGTACATGGAGGATGCTCTGTACTAGTGTACACTCGAGCAGCCTAATACAAGGAAGTAATACACAATCTTTTATAGTATTAAACCACAAACATAATTCAACGTCTTATTGGTTCTTTGGCTTTGACGTATGATTGACGTATGACTACTTCTCCATTATGGCTGAGGTCGTTTTTCCTATCATACCATATATAGTAACAAAAAGCATAGAAAAGGATTTTACACAAGGTGGCCTACGTGCCTAATATCACATGGTCCATCTTGTGACAGAACTTGAGAACATCACGTACTCAGACTGGTACTTTCCAGAAGGGAGATTGCTTCAGCTAGCATGCAATGACGATGATATTTCATGATGTCTGTTCAGAGGGCAAGCCTTGCAACATAATGCGTTCCTAGCAGTAGCGAATTACATTTGTAGGCCTCTTTACTTAATGCTAGGCCTGTGCAGAGATTGTCATTGTGTATCACAGGGGCCACTAGGCATAGCATACCTAAGAACTGTAAAATGCGATTCCACAGAGTTACAGGGCAACTGGAAAATTTCCCAACACTCTCTTCAGTATTTGCCTAAAAATGGAAGGACTTCTGGTTTACCCCTGTGAGATTAAACAGCAAACAAGAAACTTTGCAATTAGAATGTGTAATAAATACTTGGCATATGTCAATGACTGCAGGAGGCTGGCCTGGCTTGTAATGGGTACCAATGGTACTTACACCTTATGCCAGGTCCAGTTATCCCTTTTTAGTAGAGTGTAGTAGTGTTCTAGCAGTTTAGGCTGATAGAGGTAGCTATAGCAGAGCAGCCAAGGCTGAACTAGGAGACATGCAAAGCTCACGCAATACCACTTATATCATATAGGTACTATATCATAAGAAAGACAATACTCAGAGTTACTAAAAAATAAAGGTACTTTATTTTAGTGACAATGTGCCAAAAATATCACAGAGGATATACTCCCTTAGGAGGTAAGTAACATACACAAAATATACACAACTAACTAAATCAGGTAAGTAAAACAGTCAGAAAGTAGTGCAAACACTGTAGAATACAATAGGTTGCAATAGGCCTAGGGGAAACACAAACCATATGCTAAGAAAGTGGAATGCGAACCACAAATGGACTCCTAGGCTAGTGTAGTGTGTAGAGGGTCGCTGGGAGTCTAAGAAAGCACTAAGGGTGTAAAGAAGACCGCACCCCAAGACCCTGGAAAGTAGGAGTAAATTACTACTATTTCCCCAGAAACACACTAAAATCGTGATAAAGGATTTTGCAAGGACCACAACTGACTGCAAAGCACTGAAGATGGATTCCTGGAACAGAAGACCTGCAAAGGAAGGGGACCAAGTCCAAGAGTCGCTAAAGTGTCCAGTGGGTAGGAGCCCACTAAACCATGGATGAAGGTGCAAAATGGCTGCCTCCGGTTGGAAGAAGCTGCAGGTTTTGCAACGAAAGGAGGTAGGAAGTTCTTCTTCGTGCAGAAGATGTCCCATGGCGTGCTGGAGGATGCAGAGTTGTTTCCTTGGCGAAATACTGCAAACAAGCCTTGCTAGCTGCAAGAGTCGCAGTTGGAGAAAAAGGGTGCTGCCCGGTGTCAGGAAGGACCAGGATGTCACCACTTAGGAGAGGAGACAGATGGGGGCCCTCAGCAATGTAAAGAGCCCATGCACAGGCAGGAAGCACCCGCAGAAGTCCTTGAACATGGGTTCAAGAAGTCTGAACATGGTGGTCGTCTCAACACTGCAAAGAGAGGTCCCATGACACTGGAGATCAATTCAGAGAGTTGAGCATCGCAGGACAGAGTGCTGGAGACCTTGGCTCAGCTGTGCATGCAGGATTTCTTGGAAATCTGCACAGAAGCTCTTGTAGCTGCAGATCACGTGGTGCACAGGATTACTGTCTGGGGAGGGGAGGCAAGGACTGGGTCACTTGGGTCCACCACCTGTGTTCCAGGGGCCCCGCTCGTCAGAATGAGAGGGGACCCTGAGTACTGGTGAGGCTGAAGTTTGGTGAAGCAGGGGGAAGATTCCGTGGACCCACAGGAGATTTCTTCGTGGCTTCCAGTGCAGGGTGAAGGCAGGTAGCCCCCAGAGCATGCACCACCAGGAAACAGTAGAGAAAGTCGGCAGGATTAGGCGCAACAATGTCGCTGGTAGTCTTCTGACTACTTTGTTGCAGTTTTGCTGGCTTCCTGGAGCAGTGAGCGGTGATCCTTGGCAGAAGTCAAAGAGAGAGGTGCAGAGGAACTCTGATGAATTCTTGCAAGTCGTAATCTGAGGAAAAGCCCACTGGAGTGACCCTAAATAGCCCTCAGAGAAGGATTGGCTACCTAGTCAGGTATGCACCTATCAGGAGGGGTCATTGACGTTACCTGCTGGCACTGGCCACTCAGAGGCCTCCAGAGTGCCCTCACACCTCTGGAAACAAGATGGCAGAGGTCTGGGACACACTGGAGGAGCTCTGGGCATCACCCCTGGGGTGGTGATGGACGGGGAAGTGGTCATTCCCCTTTCCTTTGTCCAGTTTCGCGCCAGGGCCAGGGAGAAGGGGTCCCTGAACCGGTGTAGACTGGTTTATGAAAGGAGGGCACCATCTGTGCCATTGAAAGCATTTCCAGAGGTTACCCCCCAGCCTGTAACACCTATTTCCAAAGGGAGAGGGTGTAACACCCTGCTCTCAGAGGAAATGCTTTGTTCTGCCTTCCTGGGACTGGGCTGCCCAGACCCCAGGAGGGCAGAACCCTGTCTGTGAGGTGGCAGCAGTTGTATCTGCAGTGCAAGCCTCAGAGAGCTGGTTTGGCAGTACTGGGGGCCATGGTGGAGCCCCCAGGATGCATGAAATTGGCTCCCCAATACCAGATTTGGAATGGGGGGAAAATTCCATGATCTTAGACCTGTTACATTGCCATATTCGGAGTTACCATTGTGAAGCTACATATAGGTATTGACCTATATGTAGTGCACACGTGTAATGGTGTACCCGCACTCACAAAGTCCGGGTAAATGGCCCTGAACTGTGTGGGGGTACCTTTGCTAGTGCAAGGGTGCCCTCACACTTGGTAACTTTTCACCTAACCTTCAGCAAGGGAAGGTTAGACAGATAGGTGACTTATAAGTTACTTAAGTGCAGTGAGAATGGCTATGAAATAACGTGTGCGCTATTTTACTCAGGCTGCAATGGCAGTCCTGTGTAAAGGTTTGTCTAAGCTCCCTATGGGTGGCAAAAGAAATGCTGCAGCCCATATGGATCTCCTGTAACCCTAATACCCTGGGTACCTAGGTACCATATACTAGGGAATTATAAGGGTGTTTCAATGTGTCAATTAGTATTGGTAAATTTAGTCACTAGCCTATAGTGACAAATTTAAAGTCAAAGAGAGAGCATAAGCACTGAGGTTCTGATTAGCAGAGCCTCAGTGACACAGTCAAGCACTACAGACAACACACACATAGGCCACAAACTATGAGCACTGAGTTCCTGGCTAGCAGGATCCCAGTGAGACAGGCAAAACACACTGACAAATAGGGTTTTCACTATGAGCACTGGGGCCCTGGCTAGCAGGATCCCAGTGAGACAGTAAAAACACACTGACATACACTCAAAAACAGGCCAAAAGTGGGGGTAACAAATGCTAGAAAGAGGCTACCTTCTAACAATGACTAGATATCATTCTGCATCTGCAGGATTCTGGAAGAAAATTACTGCTCGATTTGGTACCATTTGATGATATGATATGACTATTTTATTTATTTTTTGCAAGCCCTGGACAATTCTCCATTTATGACTCATTTTTAAATTCCCATCACAGAAGAGTTGCAAGGATTAAGATTCACTCCTGTAAGAGCTCCCTGTTCAATCCATTTTTTCAATGATGGGCTTCATTCCTTCTTCTGCCTCTCTTGAAAGCTTGTACTGTTTAATTCTACGGAAAACTGCATTTGGTTTCAGCATTTATCATGCCAAGCTTTGCACTTTTTATTAATCCTATCTCTTTACCAGAGAAATCCCATGCATCTTCTTTGACAGTATATCTCAAATCCAGAGGCAAATCATTTTAGTTAAAACTGGGAGCAGCTGAACTCTTGAGTCATGTGATTTAATTTTATGATTCAAATCTTTTAATTGGATTTATCTTTTAACAAGCATGAGCACCTGCATACAGTAAGCAAGTGAGGAAGATAACACAGGGAGTAAAGAAGTTGGTGAAAAGGATGGAGGGAATTGTGGGAAGGGGTTAAACTGGGAGTGGGGGAGGAGTCCAAAGTCCACATTGGGAGTGTTGCTGTGGAGTTAATGCTTTAGGCAATGTGCAGAGACATCCAGATGATATTAATGGCAGAGACCAGATTTTCTCATTGTGTGGCTAAAGTGGTCTCACCAATGGTGATCTGTAGCACTTGCAGATACGTGGGCCATATAACTTCTACTAGTAATCGTATACAGGGCGCCCACATTATGTCGAACTGTGGGAGGTTATTCTCTAGGGATACCTTTAGCTTCTCCATCCTCACCAGATCCCAGAACTTGTATAACCAGTCTGAATGGGTTGGCATTTTGTATGTTCCCCAATTAGAGGTGATCATCTGTTTAGCAGTGCATAGGGCTAGATTTCCCTTTATGAGAGTGCAGCACAGTATGTTGGGGATTCCCAGTAGGATGTGAATGGGGAAGTGGGGATGTTGGTGTCAAAGATGTCATCAATGTGTTTCAGAATATCCTCCCAATATTGTTTTAATATGGGCCAGCACCAGAAGAGGTGGGTTAGGATGCTACTTTCCCCACAGCTATGCCAGCATTTTTCAGAAGTGGCTAGTTTTCATGTTGCTATCCTAGTGGGGATGTAATATTAATAGTATTTTGACTAGGGGCTCTTTATCAGATGCACTGCAGGTGGAAGTCCAAGTTCTACAGAGGATGTCTGTCCATTGTTTGGGTATGAGGAGGCAGTCCAGTTTTGTTTTCTTGTGTAGAGGGGATTTGGTTGCGAGGGGGTTGTGTTCAAGAAAGTGTAGATGTTGGACAGTAGCGACTTGTCCTCTGAGCAGGTGATTATCTATTTCTTGAAGGGTGTCATTTGCCTTCTGACAAGAGGATGGGTGTGAGGCTCAGTGATACAGTATTAGATGGCTATATATCTCCATTGCTCTTGGTCCGCAAGTGTGTAAATTGTTTGTAATTGTGCAGAAGTCTGGAGGCCAGTATGATCAAATGGGTCACCTATTCTTTTGTAGTTTACTTCCTGCTTCCTGCAATGTATGGTAGTCCTTGTCAGACAGGGCTGGTGGAAAGTCTGGGTTGCCCAAGATTTGTGTGTGTGGGGATGAGTGTGAGGAGAGCTCTTTTTTGATTACTACCTTGTTTTAGGCTTCTAATGTTGCACATACCATAGAACAGATTCAGAGTCACGGAAGCCCATGTTTTTTAGGAAGCAAAGGTATTTTCCATGTGTGGATTCCAGAACCAGACTGGTCAAGAAATCACCAGTGTTTTTCTGTGAGTAGTCTGGTCCATTCTACTATGGACTGTAGCTATGCAGCGAGGTAGTAGTTGTGGAGGTGTGGTGTGCCCAGGCCCAATGTCTGCTATAGCCAAGTATGCTCAACCTCCTCAAAATTCTCGGGCTTTTGTCCTCCCAAATTTGTTGCAGTTTGTTTGAAATTGGGAGTGTCTGGAATGGCAGGGTCTGCATGACATATAGAATCTAGATAGGAGTGCTGTTTAGACAGTTGTCAATTTTTCCTAGCCATGAAATTCCAGGCCTGTAGCTCCGAGCAGGCCGCAGTGAGTAGGTCAGAATAATGGTGTTTGAATGTTTTGGCTAATGAGGGACAGATTTTGAGGCCTAGGTATTGCACCCATTGGTTGGCCCATGGCAATGGGTACAACTGTTCCAGTTGGGCTCTGTCTCTAGGTGAGGTAGTAAGACTCAAGATTTGTGATTTTTGTATATTAATTCTGAAGCCTGAAGCCTGTTTGAAGGCCTCCAGTTCACAGAGGAGGGTGGAAATAGAAGTGTGATGCTGCAATAGCGTCAAAATTACATAGTCCACGTAGAGGGCCAGTTTATGTTCCTGGTGTCCGATTCAGATGCCGGCATTTTGCACAGGTGCTCAATTCCATTCTGCCAGTGGCTCCATGTAGAGGACAGAAAGGAGCAAGGATGTGGGGCATCCCTGCCATGTCCCTCTATTAATTGAGAAGACTCTTGATATGGTAGCTTTGACTATGACTCGGACAATACATTGGCCGCAACTGTACCCTATCCATTTTTAAAGTGGAAGCCCAGGCCCAATCTGCCCAAAACATTGTACAGGAATGGCAGTGGGTGATGTCAATTTTTCTGCATCAATTCATACCAGCCGCACTGGTGTGCGGGCGAGAGTTGCATTGTCTATTAAGTGGAACTGACACTTTGTGTTATTGCTGCAGTTCCATTCAGGTATGAACCCTGTTTGATCTGAGTCGATTAAATGTTGTACATGCAGCCGAAGGTGGTCTACAAGTATGCTAGTGAAGAGTTACACACCAAAGTTAAGGAATTGGATGGGCAGATATAAGTGCATTGGGCCCTTCCCTGATTTGGGGATTGCTGTGATGACTGCTTCACACATCGTGGCTGTGAGGGAGCTCTTGTCCCCAAAGAAGTTAGATAAGAGGGCGATAATAGGGGCCAATTGAAAGCTAAACATTTTGTAGAATGAGGAAGCAAACCCATTGAGTCCAGCAGCTTTGCTGTGTTGTACGTTTGCTATTGCGGTAAGAACCTTGTGACCCATTTATCATCTTCTACCATATTAGCCATTTGAGGGGGGAAGTAGGCTGATGAGATTGATGTAGGTGGGGTACCCATTTGCATAGGTCGGGTCCCTTTCCTCTGATGTGTAGAGGGCAGTGTGGATTGTTCGCACATCTCTGCTATTTTCTCATCCATCGGTTTGCCATGTCCGTATTGCATCAGTATCTCTGCTATCCTGGCTTTTTGAGCTTTGGCTCAAAGTTTGCATGCTAGGCAGCTTATTTAAACTCTGTTTGCGCCTTTCTAGCATAATTTGTTTATACGCTAAAACGGCGCAAGCTGAGGCCCATAATTATATTCTTTTTGGGCCAAATTTGCATTCTTTTTTTTTTACACAAATTCGGCACAAATTTAACTCCATATTTATATTTTGACGTTAGGCACGTCTAATGTCACAATTTAGGAGTTTGCAGCATTTTTTGGATGAGGGAACCTACCATGCGTCAATGACATGCAAGGTAGGTGTTCCCATCCAAAAAATGGTGCTATCCGTATACCCCCATATTTATCCCCACGTGCTAAAATGACGCACGGTTGGGAGGAGGGGCTAAATAATGGTGCTAAGCTTGCTTAACACCATTATTTAACGCCTGGGTCAGACCAGACGTTAGAGGACCTGTGGGACCCATTTTCATGGTTAAACCCCAGGAACAGCCCTACCCCCACCAGAGGATGGGGAACCCCATCCTAGGTAAGTCCAGGTAAGGATTTCTTTTTTTTGCTATTGGGGGCCCTAACTTGGGGCCCCCTGCATGGCACAGGATGCAATGGCCATGTACAGGGGACACTTATCCACTGTGCTGGCCATTGGGGTGGTGGGCATGACTCCTGTCTTTCCTAAGACATTAGTCATGTTTTTGGTGGTTGTGAGCCAGGAAATGGTGCTAGTCTGGTTAGAGGCATTTAATTTTGCCTCTAAACAGGTATTTCTGATGCACAACCCCCTCCTTTCCTACCGCCACCCCCATCCATCTAGCGTCTTTGTTTAAGACGCTGGCCCAAGTTCAGCGCTGGCTTGTGCCATACTATTAATACGGCGCCCGGCTGGTGCTGTTAAATGATGCAAGTCGGCGCTATACTTTTTGATACAAAACTGCATTCCCACAGTTTTGCACCAAAAGTATAAATTGGGGACTTAACTCCATATTTATATTTTGGCACTAGACCAGTCTAGCGTAAAAATATTGGAGTTATCGTCATTTTTTGGATGCGTGAACCCACCTTGTGTCGCAAAAATAACTCTAAGCCCATGGCGCCATATTTTTCCCCCTGTGCAAAAATGGCGCACGGGTGGGAGGCGGACCTAAATAATGGCGCTAAGCCTGCTTAGCGCCATTATTTAACACCTGGGTCATACCAGGCGTTAGGGTAGCTGAGGACCCATTTCCATGGCTAAACACCATGGAATGGGCCCACAGATGCCCACCCCAAACGCCAGCAACACTCCCACCCACACCAGAAGGACACCAGAGGATGGAGGACCCCCATCCTGGATAAGCATGGGTAAGTATAGGTAAGTATAAAGTTTAATTATTTCTGTGCCATTGGCGAATCCTTACATGGGCCCCCCTGCATGGCACTGCTGCCATTGTCCATGCCCACGGGACACTGGACCCTGGACATGGCCATTGGGATGGTGGGCATGAGTCCTGTCTTTACTAAGACAGGAGTCATTTTCAGGTGCTTATGCATCTATTTTGGTTTTAACCAGCCTAGCGTCATTTCTGGAGCCCTAACACCATTTCCCTGTACTGCCACCTCCCTCCTGGCTAGCATCTTTTCTTTTGACGCTAGCCGATTCTAACCGCCGGCTTGTATTGGGATGAAAGGGCCAGGATGGTCCCTCTGATCACTCTCTTCAGGGTCTTCCACTGCAGTGAGACAGGGGTCTCTGGCATGCCCTTGAATTATAGGTATTGCTGAATGGCCTCGCAGATGTCCCTTTGGCTGAACTCATATGTGAGGAGTTTATCATTGAGAGATATATTTATAAGCCCCTATTGTTTTTTTACACTAATGTGCCAAAATCCTTGCGCATATTTACAAAGTAGCGCAATGCATGCATTGCGCAACTTTGTGACCCTTTGCGGTTCATTATGCCTCAGCCAGGCATAATGTAGGCAAAGGGGACGCTCCCCTGTTAGGGGGACTGAAAAAATTACGCAAGGAAATCTAACAGATTTCCTTGTGCCATTTATTACGGCACTTTTAACGCCTGCTCACAGCAGGCGTTAAAAGGGGCTTCTATTATTTATAATGGGCCCCAATGTTCCCTGCAGGAGTAGATCCAATATTTTATATTTATGAAATGGCGCACACATGGTGGCAGTAGCGGGGCGCTAAGGGGTGCAAAGAAAGTGCTGCTGCAGTAGGTGCAGTGTCACTTTCCTTAAATATGCCCCTGAGTCTTTAGCACCACAAAAGGATGATGGGCGGAGTGCTGAAACTTTTAAAACACTCACCCCTATTCACATAACTGGGTAAAATCCATTGGTTTTCTTGCTCACTAGTTTGGATCCAGCCAGCCTTGACCCTGCTCCTCATGGGAACCGTCCAGCCCGAACTGCCAGGCCAGGTCCTGCCTGGACCAGAAACAAGGGTCTTGGGACATGTTTCAGGGTATCACTCCTCATCAGCCAGGGTAGCTTGAATCCCATGGCACAGTAAGCATGCAGTCCACATCTGGACATACCATGTCCACTTAGGGCTACTTCAGCAGCACAAAAGGAAGATGGCCAAAGTGATCAAACTATTCAATCACTGACCTCCAGTCGCAGATCTGGGTAAATCCATTGTTCTATTCCGCACCATGCTATCTCAGCTTGGACCCAGCCATTTGCAAATCATTCTTGACCCTTCTCCCCATGAGAACAGTCCAGCCTGACCTGCTCAGGCCAGGCGCACCCTGGTCCAGAAACAAGCATCCTGGGACTGGTTTCAGGGCATCACCTCTCATCAGTCATGTTAGCTTGAATCCAGTGGCACAGTAAGCAGGGGGCCTACATCTGGGCATACCCTGGCCACTTAGGGTGACTTTAGCAAAACAAAAGGATGATGGACAGAGTGCTGAAACCTTTCAAACACTCACCGCCAGTCACAGTTCTGGGTTAAATCCATCATTCTTTTGCTCACCATGCCATACTAGTTTGGACCCAGCCGTTCGGAAATCAGTCTTGACTCTGCTCTGATTCCCATTGGAACAATCCAGCCCGAACTGCCAGGGCAGGTCCTCCCTGGCCTGGAAACAAGCATCCTGGGACCGGTATCAGGATATAACTCCTAAGCAGTCAGGCTAGGTTGAATCCACTGGCACAGTGAGCAAGGGACCCATATCTGGGCATATTCTGGCCAATTAGGGAGGGCTTAGCAACACGAAAGGACGATAGACGGAGTACTAAGGCCCTGATTTATACTTTTTGACGCTAAACTGCGCTAATGCAGTTTAGCATCAAAAAGTATACCGCCGTTTAGCGCCATTCCAAGACGCAGACTGTGCGTCTTATTTATGGAATGCCGCAATCCAGCGCAAAGGGTGGGCTAACATTATGGAGAATTACGTTAGCCGTGTGGGGTGGCGGTATGGGAGTAGTGGGTTTAGCGTTAAAAAATGACGCTAGGCTGGTTAGAGTAAAAAAAGATGACTCTAACCAGCCTAGCGTCATTTACTGACGCTAAACCATCCATGTCACTGGACTCCTATCTTATATAAGACAGGAGCCATGCCCACCACTCCAACGGCCAGCACAGGTGACAAGGGTGCCAATGCACCCAGTGCCATGTAGGGGGGCCCGTTTCAGGGCCCCCAAAGGCATTTTTTTTAGAAAATACGGAAATACTTACATATACTTTCCTGGAATAGGGTCCCCCATCCTGCGCTGTCCCTCTGGTGTGGGTGGGGGTGTCCCTAGTGCCTGGGAGGGCACCTGTGGGCGTATTCTGTGGTGTTCCACCATGGAAATACGTCCACAGGTCCCCTTATGCCTGCCCTGGCCCAGTGGTTAAGTAATGGTGCTAAGGAAGCTTAGCGCCATTATTTAGGCCCGCCTCCGTCCCGTGCACCATTTTTGCACGGGAGGATAAATAAGGCGCCTGGGCCTTAGAGTCATTTTTTGCCAGGAAACGCCTACCTTGCATCTCATTGATGCAAGGTAGATTTCCGCAGGCAAAAAATTACTTTAACTCCAATATTTTGACGCTAGACTGGTCTAGCGTCAAAATATAAGTATGGAGTTAAGTTTGCACTGAGATAGTGCCAAAAAAATGACGCTATTTCAGCGCAGAGTATAAATATGCCCCTAAAACTTTTCAAACCCTCTGCCACATATCTTGCTAAATCTATTATTCTTTTGGTCACAATGCCACCCCATTTTTGACCAATCTATATGCAAATCAGTCTTGACCCTACTGCCCATGGGAACAGTCCATTCCGAACAGCCAAGCCATGTCCTCCCTGGACTGGAAACAGAAATCCTGGACCGATTTCATGGTTTCACTCATCTGCCTGGGTAGCTTGAATCCCTTGGCACAGTAAGCAAGCGACCCACATCTGGGCATATCATGTCCACTTAGGGAGACTTTAACAGCATAAAAGGATGATGGACAGAGTGATGAAACTATCCAAATTCTCACCCCAGCCACAGATCTGGGTTAAATCCATTGTTCTTTTGGTCACCATGCATCCCAGTTTGGATCCAGCCATGTGCAAATCAGTCCTGACCCCACTCCCCATGGGAACAGTCCAGCCTGAAGAGCCTGGCCAGGTCCTCCCGTGACCAGAAACAAGTATGCTGGGACTGGTTTAAGGGTATCACCCCTCATCAGCCAGGCTAGCTTGAATCCAGTGGCACAGTGAGCAAGGGCCCTATGTTTGGGCATTTTCTGGCTACTGAAGGCCACTTTATCAATACAAAACGATGATGGATGGAGTACCAAAACTTTTCAAACACTCACCCCAGTCACAGATCTGGGTTAGATCCAATGTGCTTTTGCTCACCATGACACCCCAGGATGGACCCAGCCAAATGCAAATCAGTCTTGACTTTGCTCCCCATGGGGACATTGCAGCCCCAGCTGAAAGGCCAGGTCCTCCCTGGACCAGAAACAAGCATCCTGGGACCAGTTTTGGAGTATCATCCCTCCTCAACCAGGCTAGCTTGAATCTGGTGGCCCAGTGTGCAAGGTACCCACGTATGGGCATATTCTGGTCACTCAGGGTGACTTTATCAATAGGAAAGGAGTGCTGAAACTTTTCAAACGCTCACCCTGAGTCACAGATCTGGGTTAAATCCATGGTTCCTTTATTCACGATGCCTCCCCAGCTTGGACCCAGCCATTTGCAAATTAGTCTTCACCCTGCTCCCCATGGGAACAGTCCAGCCCAGCCCGATCTGACAGACTAAGTTCTCCATGGACCTGAAACAAGCATCCTAGGATCCATTTCTGGGTATGATGCCTCATCAGCCAGGCTAGTTTGAATCCAGTGGCACAGTGAGCAAGGGACCCGCATTTGGGTAGATTCTGGCCACCTAAGCAATACAAAAGGATGGTGGATGGAGTACTGAAACCTTTTAATCACTCACCCCAATCACAGATCTGGGTTAAATACATTGTTCTTTTGCTCACAATGCCACCCCAGGATGGACCCAACCAAATGCAAATCAGTCTTGACTGTGCTCCTCATGGGAACAGCCCAGCCCCAGCTAACAGGCCAGGTTCTCACTGGACCAGAAACAAGCATCCTGAGACCGATTTCAGGGTATTACCCCTCTTCAGCCAAACTAGCCTGAACCCAGTGGGACAGTGAGGAAGGGACCCAAGTCTGGGCATATTCTGGCCACTTATTGTGATTTTAGCAAAACAAAACGATGATGGACGGAGTGCTGAAACTTTCCAAACACTCATCTCCTGTCACAGATCTGGTTTAAATCCATGGTTCTT
The DNA here is from genome assembly GCF_031143425.1 of Pleurodeles waltl. Taxonomy (NCBI): domain Eukaryota; kingdom Metazoa; phylum Chordata; class Amphibia; order Caudata; family Salamandridae; genus Pleurodeles; species Pleurodeles waltl. Next base: position 400,211,211 of record NC_090439.1, read on the forward strand.
TTGTTCACCATGCCTCACCCAGTTTGGACCCAGCCATATGCAAATCAGTGTTGACCCTGCTTCCCATGGGAACAGTCCAGCCCAGGACCTCTCTGGACCAGAAAGAAGCATCTTGGGACCGCTTTCAGGGTATCACCTCTCATCAGGTAGACTAGCTTGAATCCATTGGCACAGTGAGCAAGGGACCCACGTCTGGGCATACACCTGGCCACTGAGAGCAACATTAGCAACACAAAAGGATGATGGACAGAGTGCTGAAACGTTTGAACCCCCCCTCACAGATCTGAGTTCAACCCATCATTCTTTTGCTCACCATGCCACCCATTTCGGACCCAGCCATATGGAAATCAGTCTTCATTTTGCTCCCCATGAGAACAGTCCAGCCCGACCTGCCAGGCAAGGACCTCCCTGGACCGGATAAAAGCATCCTGGGACCAGTTTCATGTTGTCACCCCTCATCAGCCAGGCTAGCTTGAATCCAGTGGCACAGTGTGCAGAGGACCGACGTCTGGGTATACCCAGCTATTTGGGGCAACTTTAGCAACAAAAAAGAATGTCGGATGGAGTACTGAAAGTTTTCCAACACCCACCCCATTGACCAATCTGTGTTTAATCCATGGTTCTTTTGCTCACCACCCCACCCCACTTTAGACCCAACCATATGTCAATCAGTCTTAACCGTGCTCCCCATAGGGATAATCCAGCCTGAACTGCCAGGCCAGGTCCTACCTGGAAACAAGCATTCTGAGATTTGTTTCATGGTATCACCCCTCATCAGCCAGACTAGCTTGAATCCAGTAGCACAGTGAGCAAGGGATCCACATTTGGGAACTCCCAGGCCATTTAGGGTGACTTTAGCAGTGCAAAAGGATAATGAATGGAGTGCTGAAACTTTTCAAACACTCACCCCCAATCACAGATCAGGGTTAAATCCATCATCTTTTTTCTCATCATGCAACCCCAGTTTAGATCCAGCCATATGCATATCGGTCTTAACCCTGCTTCCCATGGGATCAGTCAAGCCCGATCTGGCAGGCCAGGTCCTCCGTGGACTGGAAACAAGCATCCAGGTACCAATTTCATGGTATCTCACCTAATCAGCCAGACTGGCTTGAGTCCAGTGGTATAGTGAGCAAAGGACCCATGCCTGTGAATATTATTGCCACTTAGGGTGAGTTTAGCAATACAAAAGGATGATGGACGCAGTGTTGAAACTTTGCAAACACTCACCCCTGTCACAGATCTGGGTTAAATCCATGGTTCTTTTGTTCATCATACCACTCCAATTTAGACCCAGGCATATGCAAATCACCCTTGATTGTGCTCCCTGTGAGACCAGTCCAACTCGAACTGCAAAGCCAGGTCCTCCCTGGACTATAAACAAGAATCCTGGGATATGTTTCAGGGTATCACCCCTCATCAGCCAGGCTAGCTTGAATCCAGTGGCCTAGTGAGCAAGGGTCCCACATTTGGGCATATTCTGACCACTAAGGGCTACTTTAGCAATACAAAAGAATGATGGACAGAGTGCTAAATATTTTCAAACAGTCACCCACCATCACAGATCTGGTTTAAACCCATAGTTAGGCTCACAATGCTACCCCAGTTTAGACTCAGCCATATGCAAATCATTCTTGACCCTGTTTCCCATGGGAACAGTTCAGTCCAAACTGCAAGGCCAGGTGCTCCCTGGGCTGGAAACAAGCATTCTGTGACAAGTTTCAGGGTATCACCTGTCATCAGACAGGGTAGCTTGAATTCCATGGCACAGTAAGCAAGCGACCCACATCGGGCATACCATGGCCACATAGGGTGACTTTAGCAGAAAAAAAAGGATGTGCTGAAACTATTCAAACACTGACCTCCAGTCACAGATATGGGCAAATCCATGGTTATTTTGCTTACCGTTCTATCCCAGTTTGGACCCAATCATGTGCAAATCAGTCTTGACCCTTCTCCCCATGGGAACAGTCCAGCCCAAACTGCCCAGGCCAGGTCCTCCTTGGACTCGCAAAAAAACATCCTGGGACTGGTTGCAGGGTATCACCCCTCATCAGCAAGGATAGCTCGAATCCAGTAGCACAGTGAGAAAGGGACCTATGTCTGGGCATACCCTGGACATCTAAGACACACATAGCAACACCACAAAATAAAATGATTGATGGAGTGTTGAAACTTTTCTAACCCTCACCCCCAGTCACTGATCTGGGTTCACTTCATTGTAATTTTTCTCGCCACATCACCCAAGTTTGGAAGTGATACACTATGAGGGGGATTAGTGTTCCTGCTCCCCCACAAAATCCTGGAGGTGCAGTTGATGCAGTAGGTCAGAGTATTTTCATTGGCTTCTCTTAAAAAATGTTTTCCCATGCATTCACTTGGGGACCCCTTCCACTTTGTAGATGGGTCACCACCAATTTGAAATTGGTGGTAACTGTGATTGTTTTGCAACCGCATTCACGGTCACAAAACAATCATACATACCTCTGTGATTCGGTATTAGGAAGGGACACGTCCCTTCCTAATACCAAATCAGTATGTAGTTGCATATCCAATTTGCGATTCAGGACTTGTTACATACCAAAATGCATTCTTGCGATCGCAAACGGCCCGTTGGGCCATTTGCAATCGCAAAAATGTTTGATATATCTGGCCCTAAGATTCCACCATTGCATTTGTACATGCTTTACATTGGTATCAATTACTGTGTGAGCAGAGCTGTAATATGTATTGTTATTTCAGTAGATACTTATTGTTTAGGTGGTAAATAAAGTTAAAAAAGAGAGATTATGCATGTTTGATGTTGAAATAAAACTGATCTGCATATCATGACAAGCAGTGGGTTGCTGCAGTGATCTACTGAATCAAACATTACACATTGTTTGAGAAAACAAGAAGAGAGTGGGGATTCAGATGCAAAGGGAGTACATTCCAGTCATTTTTTTAGCAGCCACAGAGAGGAAGTTCTCATGTCTCCTCCTAAATTCTGACTTGTGAACATTTAGTAGAAGATGCTCATTATTAACAAGTGTATAAGAGGGACACTATAACTTGAGCCCTCAGGTAACTTTGACGCATGCCCTCACCATGCACAGTTTCCTTATCAATAATTGTATTGCAAATGTCACAGTTATATAATCAATGAAGTCATCGAAGATGTCAGGATTGATATAATATATGGGGTAATTAGCAGTACATGGCGAGGGCTCAAGTTATACTAGCCTTAGGGCACAAGTTATAGATTTTTGACATAAGTATAACAGTAACTGTCGAACTTCTATGGTTTTGTGTATGTAAAATTTGAACCTAACTATAATGTCCCTATAATGTTTGTTTTGTTAGTGAATTCCTAAGGTTTTTTTTTTATTCTATTTCCCAACTATAACATCCATGTATCCTTTGTTTTTTTCTGTGAATTTCTAGGGTTTTTTAAATCTTAAGTAATATTTAATTACCTTACATTAATTAAACCCTTACCACACACAGCTTTTGGTCATGCCCGGTGGGGTGTTGGCTGCGGGGGCTGACCTGAGGCCAGGCCCTGCAGCCAACCGCCTGGAGGTACATGACCACGTGTTGCGCATGGCCTTCAAGATGTACTGCAGGGCCTAGCCTGTGGCCAACACCCAACATGCAGGGTACCTGGGAAGGGGCAAGCACCCCCCCTCCTGAGCTAATTACTGCCAGAGAAACCCATCCCCTGGGGTCCATCCATAAGGTAAATAGGGAGGGGCATGCAGCTCTCTCCCTTGGGCGATTTTGGCCCCGGGGACCCCACCTCCTGGGCCCCAGCCATCAAGGGGTAGGGGAATATATGGCCACCCTCCTCAGGCCAATTTGGCCTTGGGGATCCAATCCTCTGGGGCTCTCTCTATTTATTATTTAGGAGGGGGCATGCAGCTACCCTCCATGGGCCATTATCAGCCGAGGGGACTCCATCCCTGGGTCCCTGCCAATTACTGAAAGGGGAGGAGCATGCATGGCCCTCATCCGTGGGACTTTTTCAGCCCTGGAGACCCCTTCCCTCGGTGCTCAGCCAAATAGTGCAAGGGGAAGGTGGCTGCGTGCCCCCCTCCCTGGGCCTATTTTGCCCCAGGAACCCCATCCCCTGGGGCCTGGCCACACAATGGTGGGTGCCCTGGCCCCACCCAGGGCACCCATTGTCTTGTTGTTAGAGGCTGCAGGGGGAGCCCCAATACCCCGCAGTCCCTGCAAGCTCCCATCTCCAGTGGAAGCTGGCATTCTCCAGCATGCAAGGAGCAGCAAAAAAAAATATTTATCATCTGTTTCCCTGCCTATTTCACAGCAGACAGGAAAACAGATGAAAAATCTGATTTTTCCTGCTCCCACTCACTGGGAGTGGACTTACTGTTTGGTCTCGCTAGGCAGGAATTTTTAATTCTTCCCCCAAGTGAGAGCAAACAAAGATGTGTCAGCCCACACTAGTGCTGGCAGAGAATCCGCTATGTCTCAGGAGTGGGCACCCTGGGACACAGCAGGAGCCATGCTCTGGGGTATGGGGTCCCCAAGGTCATTAATGGCTTTGGGGGGTGGGCCAAGCAACCCTCCTCCCTTTACAGGCTCAGGCCCCAGGAGATGGGGTCCTTGGGGTCACACACAGCCTGGGGGGTCATGTAGCTCCCTCCCTATTATGTGTATCAACCATTCCATGAGGGATGGGGTTCCCAAGGCCAAAATTAGTCTGAGAAGGGAGCTGCACGGCCCCCCTCTGCATTGTCACTTTCGGCCAGGCCCTGGGAGATAGGGTGCCTGGGCCAAAATCAGCCCTGGAGGGGGGCCACATGCACCCCCTCCCCTATCTTGTTACATAATATTCCCCTCTGGACTTGTCAAACCCAGGGGGCAAAATAAAAAATATGCGCAGGGGACCACACACATTTATGTTTTAAAAAAAACATGATGTGGGACCACACACTTTTTTGTTTTTATATTTTTGCTGTGGATCGTGTATCTTCTGTAAATTTGTGGCAAAAATTTGAAAAGAAAATGTTTTGTGGCCCTGACAGGGTCACTATAGGACCCTACTAAGCGGGCCTAGGGGGTCATGGTATTCCTACTGAACAGACTTACACCAAATTACAAAAAGGGCTCTTTCTGGAGCAAGAGCTTGCTTTCTTGCTTTTTGTGCAATTCCATTCAGCGGTTCAGGCTGTAGTTGTATCTAAAATCCGTATGGGAAACTGCATGGTGAAAATGCATTTTGAGACACCCCTTCTCTCGGCTCCCACTTGAAGAATCACCCCAAAACTTTACACATAGTTGAAGTGAGTTGCATACCAGTTTTGAAAATTTTGTGAAGATTCGTCAAACAGTGCCAACGTTTTTGGCAAAACAAATATATATATATATATATATATATATATATATATATATATATATATGCAAAAAAAGAGAATAGAGAACTCTGGGTAGTTCCCAAGTTTAGGTGGAGAGCAGCTCTAGACTTTGCTGTACAAATGGCAAAAGACTTTGTCACTATCTAGCTCGGCGTGGATAGCACTGTGCTGATCCAATGCTTAAAAACTTTGCTAGATAAACAGACATTTGAGGTGAGCAAATCTAGAGTGTCGCTGGTGTTGCAGGGTGCTCCTTACTAGAGCTGCTCTCCACCTAAACTTGGGAACTACCCAGAGTTCTCTATTCTCTTTTTTTGCATAATTTATGCGTCACTCTAACCCTGAAAGGGATTTGTTTTGATATATATATATATATATATATATATATATATATATATATATATATATACCCACACACACATTTATTAAGCAGGCCTATACAAATATCTATATATTTTTAGGCCACAAGTAGTATATATATATGTGTGTACAAAGAAATGCACATACCTCAGCAACCCCTGATAAAATTTCTTTTGATCTCTACTGTTGAAGGACAAAATCCAGGAACACGTATGTCTAGAGGTGTGCAGCACTATCTGGTGAAAAACTACAGCTAATATTCAAGGAAGCGCAAACTTTATACTGCATTAACCACAATACAAAAGGGGCAAACTGTGCTGTGATGTGAGGCAGTGTGCTTCCATCCCCTGTCTGTTTCAAAAGGCTCCCTTGAGCCAACAAGCTGATGAGCTTTTGGAGGTGCACCTATGTACCAGTGAGAGGTACTGAGAGGACTATGGCAGCATTCTCAGCAACCCCTGATGAAATTAATTTTTTGATCTCTACTGCTGAAGGATAACATGCAGAAACATATTGTGTCTAGAGATGTACATCACTATCTGCACCAACTCTGGTGAAAAAATACAGCTAATATTCAAGTTAGTTCAAACTTTGTACTGCATTAACCACCATGTAAAGGGGCAAACTGTGCTGTTAGTTTAACTGAAGTTTTCCCCTTCTGTTTAACAGGTGTAGTGCTGAGGACAGAGCAGTTCCGTCCTCAGCCTCGATGGTTGTATGTTGACGATGGAACCATACCGTCCTCTGCACATGACCACTAGATCCCTCTGCTGTTTACAGCAGACGGATTTTCTTTTCTGTTTTTTGCCTCAGGAGGTGGGGAAGAGCTTCTCCAGCTGCCCAAGGCATTTTTCTTTTTTCAGTGTAATGACAATTGTGTGCATGCCAACCTGACGTCATTACATTGAAAGTGAAAGAGAAATGAGCCAATTAGCTCATTTCTCTTTCACTGCTTTGGTGCTCAGGGGACTATCTCAGCCTCCAAGCACAAAATCACACTTGAGAGGTATTGTTGGAGGATCTCCCCTTTTGAATGGTACCTTTCCCAAGTGGATCTCTGCTTGGGGATCACCTAAGAAGGGCAATCCCCAAGCAGGGACTCAATCCACTAGACCATCAGGGATTTATTTTTGGAGCATGGAGTGGCCCCTTAGGCAAGGGCTGCTTCCAATATTTGGGCATGAATTTCTGCTGCTCTCTGTGACTGGGGGCAGATTGGAGCTTTTTATTAGGTCAATCTTCACTGCAAGAGGGTAGAATACCACTAGACACTAGAAATTTAAAAAATATATAAGTTGGGGAGTGGCCTCTTGGGCAAGGTCGCTCCCCACTGTGGGGTGATTGTTTTGGCCTTCTTCTGCCCTTCTCCCCCCCTGGATACTGACTGGCCTTGTTTTTTTGCCAATCTGCCCCCGGCAGGCAAAATACACTACACACCAGGGATTTTTTTAAATAATGTTGAGGAGGTGCCCTCTAAGCAAGGGTCAGTCCCCATTATATGGAACAATATTATAGCCATTTTATGAGCCCCTGGGGGCAGATCAGCCATTTTTTTGGCTGATCTTCCCCAAAGGAGGCAGGGGGGTGAGGCAAAAGACCACTAGGCATCAGGCATTATGTTTTTGTAGCAGTGGTAGCAGCTAAGCATTAGCATGGGCATTCCCCCTCCAAATAGCTAAAGTCTTTCTCCCTCCCCAGGGGGCAGGTGGGTAGAAAGTCCACTAGACACCATGGATTCTTTTTTATTTTATTTGTGTAGGTGAGGGCTGCCCAGCCTGAGCATGGCCATGCCCTCCCCCCCCCAAAAAATAGGGAAACTGTCTTTTTACCCCTAGGGAACAGATGGTGCCAATTAATCCCATCTGCTCTCTTAGGAGGAGCAGAAATCCCACTAGAGACAAGGATTTTTCTTATTTGTTTCAGCAGGGGCTGCCCAGCATGGGCATGGCTATGCCCCCACATTCCCCACCAAAAAATAGAAACAGTCTTTCTGCCCCCCTGGGGGCAGATGAGGTATGTATTCCCTTCTGGCACCATGAGGGGCAGAAAATCCACAGGACACCAAGGATTCCTTTTGTTTTTATTTGTATTGGTGGGGGCTGCCCAGCACAGGCTTGGCTATGCCCCCACCACTTCCAAAATAGAGGGGGGGCAGAGATCCCACTAGACGACAGGGATTGCTTTTTGTGTAGGGGTGGGTGCTGCCCAGCATATCAATGGCCATTTTCTCAAGAATGGGGAAACAGTCTTTGCTCCCCCCTGCGGACTAATGCATCTCATCTTAATGGCAAGCAAGAGGGTATTTGATTCTTTTGGGTGTTGCTTTTACAAATGAGCTAGGAGAGTTTGGCTCACTCCCAGTATCACCCCACTTGCAATGGTGAACAGCTGTACTTTTTGGGTTTGTGGACCTGTGCGCATTCCAGAACTTTCCATTACAGAAATGTGAGAGAAAGATGTTTTTTTACTCAAAGTTTGACATTTGTAAAGGATTCTGGGTAACACAACCTGGCGAAAGACACACAAGTCACCCCATTCTAGATTCCCCTAGGTGTCTACTTTTCAAATATGTACAGGTTTGCTAGGTTTTCTTAGATGCCAGCTGAGCTAGGGCCGAAAGCCTACAGCTACATACTTTACAAAAAATGCATGAGTTTTACAAAAAATGCATGAGTTTTGCATGGAGAAATCCGATGTAACCATGCTGGGTTTTGGCCTATTTCCTGTCATGTGCACTAAGTCTACCAGCAAACGTGAGGTGCCATTTTTATCTGGATACTTAGGAGAATGCTGGGTGGAAGGAAGTTTGTGGATCTGTGCAGATTCCAAAACCTTCCATCACAGAAATGTGAGGAGAATGTGTTTTTTTGTCAAAGTTTGAGGTTTGCAAGTGATTATGGGTAACACAACCTGGTGAAAGCCACGCAAGTCACCCCATCCTTGATTACCCTAGGTCTCTAGTTTTGAAATGTGTACAGGTTTACTATTTTTTTTAGATGCCAGCTGAGCTAGGGCCCAAAAACCACAGCTACCCACTTTGCATAAAACGGGTCAGTTTTGTGTGGAAAAATCTGATGTATCCATGTTGAGTGTTGGGGCATTTCCTGTCTAATGCAGTAAGCCTACCAACACAAGTGAAGTCCCATTTTTATTGGGATGCTTAAGAGATTGCTGGGTAGAAGGAAGTGTGTTGCTCTGTGCAGATTCCAGAACTTTCCAAAACAGAAATGTGATGAAAATGTATATTTAGTCAAAGTTTGAGGTTTGCAAGAGTTTCTGGGCAACATAACCTGGTGACAGCCATACAAGTCAATCTATCCTGGATCCCTCTAGGTATCTAGTTTTTAAAAATGTGCAAGTTTGCTATGTTTTCCTAGATGCCAGCTGAACCGGAGCCAAAAAAACACAGCTACCCACTCTGTAAAAAAGGGGTTCGGTTTGGGTTGAAAAATATAATGTATCCATGTTGCATTTTGGGCCATTTTCCTGACACGAGCACTAGGCCTACCCATACAAGTGAGTTACCATTTGTAATGGGAGACATAAGTGAATTCTGGATGGAAGGAAGTTTGTGGCTCTGTGCACATTCCAGAACTTTCCATCACAGAAATATGAGGAAAATGTGTTTTTAGTCAAAGTGTGAGGTTTGCAAGGGATTCTAACTAACACAAACTGGTTAGAGCTTTGCAAATTACTGCATCTTGGATTCCCCTAGGTGTCTAGTTTTCAAAAATGTACAGGTTTCCTAGGTGTTTTTAGATGCCAGGTGAGCTACAGCCCAAAAACCACAGCTACCCACTATGTAAAAAAAACAGGTCAGTTTTGCGTGGAGAGATTTGATGAATCTATGTAGTGTTTTGGGCCATTTCCTGTCTTGGCACTAGGCCTATTCACACAAAGGAGATACAATTTTTATTGGGAGACTTAGGAGAACACAGAATAGTCGAACAAGTGTTATTACTGATTGTATTTCTCTGCATTCGCACCTTCCAAATGTAAGACAATGTGTAAGAAAGAAGTAGTTTTGAGAAGTACACTTTAATTCAAATGTTAATATGGGTACCCACAGATTCAGAGATGTACAAATAACCCCTGCTTCTAAACTCCATATTTTTGTTTCTTTCAATAAACTTTATTAAGTGTTATGAATGGTAACAGAATGAAAATGGAGTTCATCTTTCAGTTGGCAGAATGACAATGGAGTTCATCTTTCAATTGGCATACAGTATTTCAGCTAAGTTAACAAAAGTAAGATAATACACACTTACGCATAGTAGTGTTTGTAACAGAATTACCAACATATGCTTGAAAGACAAGCCTGTATCCCAATAGGGATTTGTTGTATACCAACTGCATTCTCTTGATTCCTCCCCAAAAACTATAGAGAAATGTGTCTGCTTCGTGTAGATGGCTTAGTCATTACAATAACCGCATATGTGTGTACCTGGGTAATTTCTAGAATCCTCTGGGAAGCCAGCAGGGACCAGTTGACATACGATCTGTCCTTCCATCAGGGTGGATAACAGCCTGCTATAGGTCAGTTAGCATGGCCACCCATGCCCTTAGATCATCTTATAATTTTTCATCTGTACGAACGTGTCACGTGCACACTTCTTCTGCTCCAGCCCATTCTAGCAGCCAGGTCATGATATTAGGGGGTGTTGATCGGAGTCATCCTATAATGTCTCTTTGCAAATGCCATTTCTAGAAGGAGAAATCAGCGACTTAGATGTTTCTTAGCAGGGGAGGGAAGCGTCCCAAGCAATATCGGATGTATTTCTGGCTGCACATTCCAGCCCGTTGCTTTACTCAAACTATTAAGAACTGTCTGCCAGAAAGGAGTTAAAGATGGATATGTCCAACCCATACGTTAAAGGTTTACCAGGTTGAAATTACATTGTGGACAATTCTCTGAGTGGATTGTGTAAATTGTGTGCAGTGTTTTTGGTGTAAGATATATATGATGGACATAATTATACTGAATGAGCTGGAAGTGCACGTTGGAGCTGACCTTCTTTACTCCTTTGTGTACCTTTTCCCATTCTTTGGGTGTTAGGGGTCACCCCAAGAACCTTTCCCATCGAGCCTGAACCGGCAGGGTCATCTGTGGGAGGTCTTTTCTGGGGCTCGATATAGGTGAGCGATCAGACGACAGCCCCGGCCATCTCTAGTATAGTGGTTAGTGTGGTTAATTTAATTGGTTCTTTCAGAAAGGATGGCTAGATTTCACTAGCTGTCCTGGAGATTTTCATATCTTGTAAATATTGTCCCTCTCCCAGGGAGAAGGGATCTATGACTTCTCTTGTGGTTAAAAAGTGCTGCTCTATGTATGGATCGCCCATAACCTTGCACCCTCGACTCCTCCACCTTTGCACCGGCATGGAGTCGGCTATAGGAATGAAGGGCCACACCACCCACAGGCGTATATCTGGGGTATATGGAGTTCGACGAAACACCTGGCAGACCACTTTCTCCCACACCTGTGCCACTAGGCGGATAATATAGAGTGTCTCCTGAGACACACGCCCACCGGACATCATGAGCACCTGCAAGTTTTTGTCTCTGTAGGTGCCACAGAGCAGCTTTTTCTTCCAATTATCGGCTTCATCAAACCAATATATTGCATGGTGCAGCTGGGCGGCCATGTAAACACAGGACTTCCGGGCCCCCTCTATTCATGGCCTTTGCAAGGTGGTAAGCCTGACCCGACTGTGCCCGGAGCCCCACAGCAGATCAACGATCAAACAATCCAGAGTTTGAAAATAGGAGTAAGGGATCACATGTAGCATGTTCTGTAGGGTATACAAACATGGTGGTACTGTTACCATATTTACAAGCGCTATTTTACCCATAAGGGATAGTGGGAACTTTCTCCAAAACTGCATCAAAATCAGCAACCCCTCCACCATACTTCCCAGGTTATGCTCATGGGATTCCCCGGCCATGTGTATTAATTGTATACCCAGGTATCAGGTTGCCGTCAGTGTCCACGGGATCCCACCCGACGAAAGTCATCCACTGCTTTATCCGCCATCTGCCCCAGGGGGAAGAGCTTAGATTTATCTGGACTAACCCACAGCTCTGAGACCTCTCAAAATACTCTGAGAAGATAGACGAGGATAGGCACCGAATAGACTCATTAATGCAGTTATTTCAGCGCATCTTCAACGTACAGTGAGACCACATGGTTGGTCTCTCCCAACACTATCCCCCATGGTCCCATCACCTGTTGCAGCAGATCCACCAAAGGTTCCAAGGCAATGGCAAAAAGTAGCAGCGACAGGGGGCAGCCCTGCCATGCGCCTTTCTGCAGTTGCACAGGTTCCGATACCACAGCTCCGGACCGCATATGAGCATTTAGATTTGTGTAAAGAAGACAAAATCCAATCAATAAAACCCGGTCCCAGACCCACTATCTTTAGCTCAAACCAGAGGTACGCCCAGTTTAGAGAATCAAATGCTTGAGCGATATCCAATAGCACCAGCGCATAATCATCGGTCTGACGTTTCGGTGCATGATATACATGTGTTAGATGGCGTAAGTTATTTAGGGTACTGGTTCATGGAATAAACCTCGATTGGTCTGTATGTATTAGTGTGGTCATATGGGGTAGTAGTCTTGCTGCCAACGCCCACTGAGGATTTTTATATCCAAATTTATTAGAGATATGGGACTGTAGGCCATGACTGAGTCAGGGTCCCGACCTGGCTTGAGTATCATCACCACTAATGCCTCCCGCATAGAATTGGGTAGAGAGCTACTAGCTAGGGCCTCATCACATACCTCCAATAGCCTCTCTGCAAGCCCATTGATTCCCAGGTTTAAGACTCTTAGAGGGTCATTATGACCCCAGCGGTAAAAAGCCACCTACTGCTGCGCAAACAGCCACCAAGAGATCGTCCCTGCGGCTACCAGCTGTCTGCAGGATTATGACCACAGACGGATTTCCGCAAGAAGGATGGTAGAAATCCAGCTGTGGCGCCAGTAGACCGACGCCAGCCGTAGTATGAGAATAATACGGCCTAGCGGTGTTCTGCTGGCGGACGCTGCTGCTAGCAGCAGCGCCCAGTCCCGTCTCCTGCCGGAGGACCCCCTGACTACAAGGAAGTCGGGTGCTCCGACACGGGAGGTGGGTGGGGGGTGTTGTGTGGGTGTGTGTGTATGTCTGTGCATGCATGTATGTGGGTGTGTACATGTATGGATGTGTGTGTCTGCTGAGTTGCGTGAATGCGTGTATGTATGTAAGTGTGTGTAGATGTGTCTGTGAATGGATGTATGCATGCGTGGATGAATGTTGGAATGGGTGTGTGTATGCATGTGTGTTCATGTGTGAAGGGAGGGGCGTATATGAAGGGGGATCTGGAGAGGAAAGGGGTGTGGATACCTGTGGAGGCGGAGGGGGGCGAGGAAGACCCCTATCAGTGACAGGGAAGGGATTCCCTGTCACTGATAGTGCCTACCGCCATGGTTTTCGTGGGGGTAAGGATGCCACGAAAACCATGGCGGTAGGTGGGGTCATAATCCCGCAGGCGGGCAAGTGACAGCCACCGGGCTGGAGAGTGAAGTCTCCAGCCCGGCGGTCTGTCATAATATGGAGAAAAGTACTGCCAGCCTGTTGGCAGTACTTTCCTCCATATTAACGCTGACCGCCAGGGTCATAATGATCCCCTCAATCCGGGAGTCTAAAGATTTCCTATGGGTTGGGGAGATGCATGGCAGGCCTATCTTTTTAAACTCCCTATATTGTGCCCATTTCAGAAATACATAGGTTTCCTTGATAACTATTTTTCACTATTTATATTTTACCATATGAATTTCTCTATTCCCGGTACACAATGAAAAACCTTTGCAAGGCGCAGCTCAGTTATTGACTTTGGGTACCTTGAGTTCTTGGAAAACCCACAAACCCTATATAGCTCCACAACCAGAGGGGTCTGGCAGATGTAATGGTATAGGCCTTCCATGAATCAGCTATCATGATGAGGAGTTACAAATGAAAACATTGTCACAAATGCCTGTCTTGTCCTAACAATTTTCAATTTTCATTTATTTCAACACTTTGTTTCTTTGGGAAAACCTTGAAGGATTGACACAAATGACCCCTCGCTGAATTCAGAATGTTGTCCAGTTTTCAGAAATGCATTCAGAAATTTATAGTTTTCCTGGTTCCACAATGGTTTTGACAACAGTTTCCATCACAAGCTGGAAGGAGGTTAAAGGAAATAAAATAGGAAAGATTGGCCATCTCCAAGTAAAATGCCAAAACTCTATTAGAAAATGTGTTTTTCTGAATCAAGCCTGCTTATTTCATTGATGCCTTTTGCAGGAAAAAACAGACACTTTCGTCTGCAGCATTTTTTCACAAGTTTCCCCCAAAAACAAAATTTAGCTATAGTTTGGATAATGTCTTGGTCCCCTCCAATCTACACACGCTGGACACCTTTAGAATCCCCAGGATATTGGGAAAAATGACACAAATAATTTGGCATGGAGACCCATGTGGTCAAAAAAGAACCACCCCAAATAGCTAGAAAAAGGCTCATCACCAGGGGTGAGAAGGGGGAAGGCCTAACAGCAAAAGGCCTAAAAAGGCTCCCTTGAGCCAACAAGCTACCAAGCTTTTGGAGATGCACCTGTGCGCCAGTGAGAGGTACTGAGACCTGAGAGGACTGTGGCAGCATTCTCAGCAACCCCTGATGAAAATGTGATTTTTGATCTCTATTGATGAAGGATAAAATCCAAAAACACGTGTCTAGAGATGTACTCTGTTATGTGATCAAATTATTGGGAGAGCAAGCTAACTGGATGTTAATCTGGATCATCTTCAGCATGTCTTTGCCAAATGAAAGCAGTCTGTTGCACAACTGAGTGGGGGAATCTGCAGCATACAGCTAGTCTCTGCCATATGGCCATCCCTGAGAGTTCATTGGTTCACATTCTCAGATAAGGCATACAAAACTTCAGGTTTGTTTGGCCTAGTTGAGCCTTGATCATGAGAGGATAGTTTGATAATGCCGTACAATGTTCAAAGTACGTAATATTTGGGAGGATAATGTCCCACATTACAATCTGGTGGTGGATCAATATAAAGCTGAGTTATCATACAGGGCAAACGAATGAAGAGGTCTTCGGAAAGTGCTCTAAGCTCTTTTATAAGAGTGAAAACAGTATTCCCAGGACCATTTTCCTTACAGACTCGGATATGAGTAGTAGGAAGGGATACCTTTAATCACCATATTAAAAGTGACAGTTGTCCCGCCCCGGAAATGACGTCATATCCGGTGGCTGGGACTTCCGGTGTCCCAGAAAGCCCTCCCCGGAAGTGTCGTGCATGGGGGTGTCACGTGGTTTGTGAACACGTGGTGTCACGTGTTAGCCCTGTGTCTGGGTCCTAGCTCCTGGGTTTTGGCCTATGAGCTGTGTAAAAAAGTATGACTTAGTGTTGTGCAAGTGGTTTCAGAGCCTGAGAGGGACAGGTCTGGACATGTCAGACATTCATGCCCAAGTGCCAGTTAGGGGGCCTCTGCACAGGGCTGCAAAGTGGGCGGTCTGGTCAAACCTCCACACTGTTGGCTAATCCAAAAAATAAATAAAGTGGGAATGGTCAAATGCTGCTTATGTTAGAGCCAGCCTATCAATGTAGAGAGGTAAATCTAAAACAGAGGTGGGCCTGCATTCTTTCATGGGTTCCCAGATGGTTTAAATTAGAAACTGACCCTGTAATTAAAAGTTTGAAACACCCCAGAGGTTGTTGTGGCATGGCTAATCTAAAACAGAGATGTGCCTGCATTCTTTCAGGGGGTCACAGATGGTTTAAATTAGAAAACTGACCATGTAATTAAAAGTTTGAAACACCCCAGAGTTTGTTGTGACATGGCTAATCTAAAACAGATATGTGCCTGCATTCTTTCAGGGGGTCCCAGAACTGACCCAGTAATTAAAAGTTTGAAACACAACAGAGGTTGAGGGGCATGGCTGATCTAAAACAGAGATGGGCCTACATTCTTTCCAGGGGTGACAGAGGTGGGGTTAAATTAGAAACTGACCCTGTAATTAAAAGTTTGAAACACAACAGAGGTTGTTGTGGCATGGCTAATCTAAAACAGATATGTGCCTGCATTCTTTCAGGGGGTCCCAGAACTGACCCAGTAATTAAAAGTTTGAAACACAACAGAGGTTGAGGGGCATGGCTGATCTAAAACAGAGATGGGCCTACATTCTTTCCAGGGGTGACAGAGGTGGGGTTAAATTAGAAACTGACCCTGTAATTAAAAGTTTGAAACACAACAGAGGTTGTTGTGGCATGGCTAATCTAAAACAGAGATGGGCTTACATTCTTTCCAGGGGTGACAGAGGTGGGGTTAAATTAGAAAAAAGACCCAGTAATTAAAAGTTGAAACATAACAAAGGACAAGTATTGCTAACCTATAACAGATGCCTATTTTCAAGTCCCACCAATCACCGAGCCCAGGCATAATTACCACTGTGATCCTAGTATAAGAACCCCCCCCCCCCCAACTTCACAGGCCTCTTTTTTTCTGAACTACATACTGACATTTGTGGCACGCAGGGCTGTATCAGGACATCATGGCTGGAAACATGAAGGGCAGAGCTCAGACTGGTGATGCTGAACATCTTCTACTTAAGGTCTGTAACAGTGTGGTGTGTGTATGTGTTTTACTAAAGTTTAACAATGACATTAGCACCAACCTGTTTAACTATACATAGAGATGTAAAATGCCTGCTTTTAAAAAATAAATAAAAAATAAAAATGTAAAAGCTATTAGTGTATTTTTGAGATACTGTAATTACTTTGTGGGGTGATTTTGTTTAAATGGTACTAGTAGGGTCTTGTGCTATGTATTTGTCTGTATTTTTATGGGGGCGCAATTATTTTGGGGATTGTATTGGTACTGCTTGATTTGTACCTGCTGGTTCTGGGGTTGTGTATCTGTAGGTATTTTTTAAAGTCTGCACTTGTTTTGTGGGATGGTGTTCTTTTAATGTGTACTTGTGGGGGTTATGTGCTATGCATAGGCATGTATTTCAGCGCGAGCGCACTTGCAGTGTGGGGTGTATTGGGACTGCTTAATATGTACATGGTGGTTCTGGGGCTATGTATGGACATGTATTTTTGAGGGTATGCACTTATTTTGGGGGCTGATGGCCATGCTTAATTTGTACTTATGGGTTCTGGGGTTATGCATTTGTATGTAGTTTTGAAGGGCGGCACTTGTTTTGTGGAGTGGTGCCATGGTTTAAATTGTACTTGAAGTTTCAGGGGCTGTGTATCTGTAGGTATTTTTTAAAGTCTGCACATGTTATGTGGGGGTGGGGTGTTTAATTGGTACTATTGGGGGTAATGTGCGTTGTATAGGCATGTATTCCAGCGCAAGCGCACTTGCGATGTGGGGCGTATTTGGACTGTTTGATATGTACATGTTGGTTCTGGGACTATGTAGGGACATGTATTTTTTAAAGTCTGCACTTATTATGTGTGATGGTCTTGTTTAAGTGTTTACTTGTGGGGTCATGTGCTATGTATATGGTGGGGCTGTGTTTAATTTGTAAAGGTCTGCTGTGGGGAGTAGTATGTATATTTTTTTCCTTAAGTGCATTTTATTTTAAGGCCATAGTAATATGGGGCCACACATTTAATTCTGGCAGGCGTTTGTTTAAATGGCCTGCTCTAGGGTGCCCTGATATTAATTTTAGAGCGCCGCTCACCATGATGTGGAGAGCGGCGTTCTAAAATTAATAAATGGGCACCCCAGAGCTCGGGAATGCTCTGGGGAGCCCCATTATTAACATTTCAGCGCGGTTTTCAGAGCCCCCGGGGGGACTCTGAAAACCGCTCTGAAATGCTGATAATAGGTCTAACCAGAGCGCGGGAATGCTCTGGGGAGACCTATTATCAACTTTACAGCGTGGTTTTCAGAGTCCCCCGGGGGGCTCTGAAAACCGCGCTGCGATGCTAATAATAGGTCTCCCCAGAGCTCGGGAATGCTCTGGGGAGACCTATTATCAATTTTACAGCGCTGTTTTCAGAGCCCCGGGGGGACTCTGAAAACCGCTCTGAAATGCTGATAATAGGTCTAACCAGAGCGCGGGAATGCTCTGGGGAGACCTATTATCAACTTTACAGCGTGGTTTTCAGAGTCCCCCGGGGGGCTCTGAAAACCGCGTTGCGATGCTAATAATAGGTCTCCCCAGAGCTCGGGAATGCTCTGGGGAGACCTATTATCAATTTTACAGCGCTGTTTTCAGAGCCCCGCAGGGGCTCTGAAAACCGCTCTGAAATGCTGAAAATAGGTCTCCCCAGAGCGCGGGAATGCTCTGGGGAGCCCCACGATCAACTTTTCAGCGCGGTTTTCAGAGTCCCTCAGGGGCTCTGAAAACCGATCTGAAAAGTCGATAGTAGGGCTCCGGACGGCTGTAGCCGCCCGGTGCCCGCGTGTTTTGGGAGTTTTTGAGGCGGTTCTCAGAAGTCGCTGGGGAATACCCCAGCGGCTTCTGAGAATCGCCTTGAAGGTTTAATTACTGAGAATGCCGCATGTGTTTCAGCGGCATTCTCTTTAATTAAACCTTCTTCCGACCGGCTCACCGAGGCCACGGGGAGCTCCCGTGGCCTTGTTGAGTCGGTGCTAGCCGCCGTAGTGCGGCGTTTGTTTTTTTAAAAAAAATAATAAAAACAAAAGGAGTAATGGCGCGTGGCCAGGGCTTGTGGGGCCCTGACCTCGCGCGCTAGGGCCCTAGGGCCCATACACATATAAAAAATAAATAGCGTTTTGGGGGCCTTGGGATTGGGGCCCCCAAGGCCCCATAGGGCAGCATTTAAAAAAAAAAAAAAAAAAAAAAATAAGGCCTTGGGGGTAATGAGGGCCCTGAGCACAGGGCTCAGAGACCCCCAGGCCGCCATGTGGCAGCCTTTAAAAAAAAAAAATATATATATATATATATATATATTTATTTATTTATATATATATATATATATATGTGTGTGTTTGTGTGGCACGTGTGGACAGGGGTTTAGGGGCCTACAAGGTCGTTTTTTTTAAAAGCATATAAATAAAAAAAAATATTGAAATAAATTAAAATAATAATGATTAAAAAATAACTATCCCTGCTAAAAGCTTTTCAGACCCCTCAAGTACCCCAGCCCACTCACCTTAGTTCAGGATGGCATTGGATCTGATTTTGTTGCCTTGAAAAAACCCAGGACCTCACACATGTTGCATCCACATCCGGCCATTTTCTTTTTCTTTTAAAACAAAGACTGTGTGGTGTTGGAATTGGCTCAGCTAGGAGTTTAGACTGAGCTCCGCCCCCACACATGGTTCACAGCCTTGTTCAGCTAAGGTGAAAACCAGGCCTGGATCCTAGGATCCACTTTCCAGTCTATGTCTTATAGAGACAGTCCTAGAGGTAGTATTATGCAAGAGCGCCACCATGTGGAATTTGTTTATTAAACCGTGTATAGTTTTTGAGAAAAGTTTTACAGTTGTCAATATGTATTTATACTTACAGAACATAGGGATTCAACAATTTGAATCTTGACATATATATATTTTTAATTTTTTTTTTTTTTTTTTTTTTTAATTTATTTGTTTTAATTATTATTATTTTTTTTTTTTTAGTCCAACCCATGTTGTGCTTTTATGAAGGGTTCGGACGTAGAAGATGAATTGTGGTATGTTTAAAGGCAAATCTGTCTCTCTTGTACACAGGACTGTCAAGAGTCTGGGGAACCCCCTGTGCAAATGGAGACCGTGCAGCAAGGTGAGTTACAGGCCCTTGGTCGTTCTGAACGACGTTGTCAGGAATGTTATTTTTATTTTACTGCTAATGGGAACCCATGTGCTTGCATAGGTTATGATGCTGAACTCAGGTGCGCGCTTGCCTCTCTCCAACAAATCCTTCATGTTCAAGATGGGTCAAACACCTTGTCACAGGCTAACGTTACTGCAGGTAAATATTAGGGTTCTTTTTGTAACCCTCTCTGAAAACCTAACAAGCCCTACAATCAGACCTATATTTGGTCATCATAGTGAGTTCGTATAGTCTATGTATTATCTTGTATGTGTAACATTATTTTTTATGTTTTTTATCCCGAGGGGTCCCTGTGGATGAAGCGATCCGGAATTTGGATGCAAAGCTTAAAAGCCAGCCCCGCAAAAGGAAGTCCCCTGGTTCTAAGGACGGCCCGCCCATTAAGAAGGGCCCCTCAAACTGGAAAAACCATGGTGAGTTTAAGAAAATGTAGAGTTTGGTGTATACAGTGCAGCGTGTGTCTAAACGTCTTTCCGACCCATAGGTATAGCCGCTCTAACTAGCCCTAATCTATATTTTGCTATCTTTACGTCCTAGAATCATCACACCAGAGCTCCGGAGACGCCTGCCCTCAGCCTAAGCCGCGGATGTCATCTTTAAAGGTCTACACTGGGACGGTTCAAAACCCCACAAAGTCATCGGTACTCGTGAGCCAACCCGAGCACCGAGACCCACCTTGCAACATCTCCACATCCGTCGCTCCTGGACCAGGTACAACTCATAACGACACCACATCATCCATCATAAAGGGAATACCTAGTACAGCGGGCACTTCTGCAACAACTATCCCGGGTTTGGGGTGTGACCATCCGGACATTATCGTTCTTACAACACCAAGCGCCCAACTGATTGCACCTTGTGAAGCCTCTGGAGGGTCCCCAAAACAGTGCAGCAACCCTAAAATAAATCGGCTGTCCTTAAAGAATCGTAGGAAGAAGTTCCAGAACCCTGAGCAACAATCTGGGCCTCTAGACCTGTCTTTTAAAAATTTTGTTAAGGTACAACCGGCTCCCCCTAGGGCCCAGAGTTCTAATACCGGCGTGTCTGGCCTCGACCTAACCTCTCCAGGGTGTACAACTATCCCCGCTGTGTTATGTGACCCCTCCATGGAAAATGATCACCCTGCAGAGGATCCCTACTCCCACTGTATAGAGCTTCTTAAGGCTCTAGCTGGTACTACCCAAAGTTCTGAAGCCCCGGCATCCCCATGTCTGATGTCCCCCGATACACCCCCGGGGGCATACGACCCCACCAGTCCTGCGCCAAGTGCCCGTGCGCAATGGTCTTCACCATCATCATCAATATACCCCGACAGCAGTATAGGGTGTAGCGGAACGCAAAATCAGAGTTTTGGAACACCCTCGAGCGATGATCAGGGCTCTCAAACTCCTGGATGTTCACACTGGAATCCTGTTTTTACGTCCCGCTCTGATCCCTCAGCCGTGATTGGGGGTGATAACAACGGCTGCTGTCCTATAACTGGGGATGCTCAGGGAGTTGGCAATCACCCCTCTAGTGTCACAAGTACTGGCCTTGAAACAAACCTTTCAAGCCGGGCTAGAGTTCTAGACAACTACGTTAAAGAAATCCATCATTCGTTCAGACAGTTAAAATGCCAACTCCGTCTAAAAACTTTAAAACTATGTAAGAACGACGGTAATAGAGGGGCATCCAGAGCTAGCATAAAGGCTTTAAAACAGCTGATGGCTCGGTGTAGAAACACAATGGCCCAAACTTGCGCTTCAACAATTGTGGCCATGGGTAACATCCCGTCATGACTAGGTGAGCGTACATACCCGGGGAATGTTAGAACTACATTTACCAGTACAGGGGGCCATAGGTCTAAATATGAAAAGAAGCCCCAGCACCTGCTTAGTAGAGCTCTAAGAGTTTTACGAGCGCTCAATAGTCAGAGGTCATGTCAACCCCCAAGCCCTGCACCCATAAGACCTCAAAATATAGAGTTAGGAGGTGCTGCTGGTCTTTACAGGCCGTCTGGGGGTGGCGGTCCGAGCCGTCTCAGCCTTAAGCAGTCTGGAGGAGCCCCGTCCGAAGTCGGTGTAGTGTCAGTGTCACCATTTGTAAACAAGTCAGACATTGTTCAGATCGGCGGGGGTCGTTTACCAAAAACCAGATGGGCCATAAGAAGCCAGAGTGGCTTGGTAGCTCTAGAAAACGCAAGCTGGTAATAAAAAAGTTAAAGAAAGCCAGACTCTGCGTTACCAGAAGGTCTAAAAACACACCTACATCTAACCACACCCCTGGGAGCTCTCCAACAACCAGTAATTCTCAAACTGAGGCTTCAGAACCAGTTTTTATGGAAAGTGTGAGACGGTATAGTCGTGTTGTAGAGCGGTTTAACGCTACAGAACACTATGAGGAGTTTAGGTTCGTTAACCTAGATCGCCTACACTCCTCAGATCATGGCATCATAGCTATACATCAGGCTGTGCAAACGCTGATCGAACGATTGTTACACGATGTGGGTCCTAATGATTTCTTTCAGATGCGTTTTCAGGGACAGGGTCTCAATAGTCCCCTGTTCACCAGACGGTCATCTCGGGATGTGTTTGACGCTGTAACGTTTTTAGAAAACCTATCTAAACTTTTACAGAGCAAGGCTGAATTACTGGCGTACGGGTCCTTTAGAATCATCTCCCTCGTTGTTAGGGGGCGCGAGGGGGGTGCTTCCAGAGCCTTAAAGAGCGTTATGTACAGTAAAATCATTGACAAGAAATCACGATGGTTGCTCGATTTTAATACCGGAGCTACCAACATGTGTCTGGCCGCAAGCATTGCAGGCTTATTGATGGACCGCTCTACCCCAGACGCCGTCATTATGGCGATGGCTGTAGCAGCACATGAGGCGCTTCAGATACCGACTGACAAAATGGTCGGTTTTGGGGATCTGGGACTTTTTGAGAATCACTTCGCCGTGACGGTTAAAGTTCTATACCATGCAGGTTCTTGGAAGTACTTCACTACCAATGAAGGTGTGAAAAACAAGACCGTGTATGTGCTACACCATGAAAACCACTTTTACGGTGTCTTGAACCTGAAGGGTTTTCTAGGCGCCAAGTATGTGTGTGAGCATTGCGATCACATATACAACAACCGGACCAAACACCAGTGTGAATTACACTGTAAAATGTGTCAGAGGGACGGTTGTGTCAATGACAATGCTCTGAAAGTGAACTGTCCAACGTGCAAGCTGTTTTGTCGGTCGCAAGACTGCTTAAACACGCACATAGGCCTCGCCCAATGTGTTCTTAAAGCCGACTGTGGGACTTGCGGCCGTTATAAACCTGTCGATCACAAATGTGAAGGTATGCAGTGCCCTAGGTGTACAGCTCCTTTTATAGCCGGAACAACCCATGAGTGTTACATGCTCAGAAGTCACTACCAGAAAAAAACAGAAGACTATATCGTATTTGACATAGAGTGTACGCAAGAGACGGGGGTGCACCAACCAAACTATATTTACGCCCACCATCTAACCGGTGATGGGAGCTGGGAGTTTGAAGGTCGGGCTTGCGTGAATGATTTCCTCCTCACATTTATGCAACCCCGATACCAGGATTATACATTTCTGGCTCACAACTCCAAAGCATATGATTCTTTTTTCATTATCAGGGACCTGATACATGAAAAGCTTCCCGTTAGTCTCATAACCCAAGGTTCCAAACTAATGCTGCTTAAGGTTGTGCCTTTTGACATTAGGTTCATAGACACCTTGAATTTTCTGCCCATGAAGTTGAGCAAACTGCCAAAAGCCTTTGGGTTTGAAGGCTGTAAAGGTTATTTCCCACACTTTTTTAACACATGGGCTAATCAGAATTACTTCGGGCCTATGCCTCCGCCCGACAGTTATGGTTGCGATTATATGATGCCCTCTGAAAAAGAGAGTTTTCTACAGTGGTACGATGAAAACCGTGAAAAACGGTTTCATTTCCAAACTGAATTGAGAGCATACTGTCAGGCGGACGTTATGATATTGCGAAAAGCATGCAACCTATTCAGAGATGTTGTGGTGGCGATGACGAAGCGGGTCGTGTTTATTGAAACAGATCCGTGCGAGCGTGAAAAAAAAATAACTGTATACCTGGACCCATTTCAAAACATTACTCTGGCTTCAATGTGCATGTCTATTTATAAACACATGTTTTTAAGGTCTGAAACTATCGCCTTAATACCACCTGACTTCTATAACGGCAAGCAGAAACGTTACTCCACACCTTCTATTCAGTGGCTCATGTACGTCTCTGCGAATGAGAGCATCTTCATTCAGCACGCTTTGCAGGGCGGCGAATACCGTCTAGGCCGCTACTATCTAGACGGGTATGCATTAATTAACGGTGTTCCAACGGCCTTTGAGTTCAACGGGTGTTTTTACCATGGTTGCCCTCAGTGTTACAAACCCCATGAATTTAATAGACTGCAGGGCACCACGTTTGAACATCTGTACCGCCGGACTCTGGCAAAGGCGCAGTATATTGAGAGTTGTGGGTTTGTTCTGAGAACTCTCTGGGAACATGATTGGGTAACTGAGCTATCGAAAGATGGCGCACTAAGCACTTTTATTAAGAGCCAGCAGCTACCTTCACCGCTGGAGCCCCGTGACGCCTTATTCGGCGGCCGTACAAACGCCATTCAATTGTACCGTGTAGCTGGCCCTGGTGAGAAAATACATTACTACGACTTCACTAGTCTGTATCCATTTGTGAACAAGGTGAAGTTGTACCCTGTGGGCCACCCTACAATTGTATACAGGAACTTTAAACCTCTCAAAGAGTACTTTGGAATCATTAAGTGTCAGATTCACCCTCCGCGGAAACTTTACTTTCCGGTGCTCCCTTATAGAGTCGACGGTAAGCTAATGTTCCCCCTATGCCGTACCTGCGCTGAAAGTAAACAGCTTAGCGAATGTCGGCATAGTGATGAGCAGAGGCTGCTGGAAGGGACGTGGTGTACCATTGAGGTGCAGACGGCCCTAGAGAAAGGGTATCGGCTTGGTAAAATCCTGGAAGTCTGGCACTTTCCAAATACAACAACACAGCTCTTTTCTGAGTACATAAACTTGTTTCTTAGAGACAAGCAGGAGGCCTCGGGGTATCCAGAATGGTGTGTCGATGAGCCCTCAAAGAAAAAGTATATCGCTGATTACAAAGCTCGCGAGGGTATTAAACTGAGACCTGCGTTCATTAAGGTTAACCCCGCCCGCCGGCAGTTAGCTAAGCTCTGTCTCAACTCCTTGTGGGGAAAGTTCGCACAGCGGACCAATTTGTCAAACACATCCATCGTCACAGATCCGGATGAGCTTTTTAAGTACATATTCACACCTGTTTATGATGTATCCAGTTGTGAATTTATTGACGACGAGACGGCCGTTCTATGCTGGAAATACGCCAAAGAGTACCCCACAACGTGTAACAATATAAACATCTTTATAGCATGCTTCACAACCGCTCACGCCAGGTTAGAGCTTTACAGGTTGTTGGACCAGCTTCAGGAACGGTGTTTGTACCATGACACTGACTCTGTTATCTTTGTGAGTAAAGAGGGTGATGAAGATCCTCCGCTGGGTGATTATCTAGGGGATTTGACCAGCGAGCTCGAAAAGGGGGAGTATATACAGGAATTTACCTCATCAGGCCCTAAGACGTACAGTTATAAGACCTCAAGCAACAAGGTTTGCATGAAAGTCAAAGGTATCACTTTAAACGTCAACAATACGATTAAAATAAACTTTGACAGTCTGAAGGGCCTGGTGCACGAATACTCTGCATCGAGCGATCACAAAAATAGCAAAGCCATTGTTGTAAACCATCTGAGCATAGTCAGGTCCAAGAAAAAATGGGAAATTACAACACAGCCTATGTTTAAAACCTTAAGAGTAGTGTTTGACAAACGGGTCCTCACAACGGACTACAAAACACTGCCTTACGGTTACTAAAAGCCATTAGAGGTTTGAACATCGCCCAGATATGGACACCAGACTGCAGCACCCATTCTCCTGCGTTTTAGCGGGGCCCTCCAATAGCGGTAAAAGTTTTTTTATAAAGAAACTGTTAGAAAACGCTCCCGGTGTTTTATCTCAGACCCCTAACAACATCGTGTGGCTTTATTCATGCTGGCAGGATCTTTACACTGAGCTCACCTTAAAATTTCCCCACATTCGATTTATAGAGGGTATCCCCGATAATCTCAACGACGATGACTTGCTACCAAAACACCTTGTAAACATTGTCGTGGTGGATGACCTCATGCGTGAAGGAGGGGACCACCCCGAGCTTGAGCGGGCTTTTACGCAATATTCACACCACCGCAATCTGAGCATATGCTATATAGTGCAGAACCTGTTTTACAAGGGCAAGAGCAGCCGGTCCATAACTCTCAACGCCTCATACCTGGTCTTATTTAAAAACCCTAGAGACAAACTTCAAATCTCAATTATAGCTAAACAAATGTACCCCGGCAACACCCAGTTTTTCATGGATGCCTTTAACGATGCTACAGCAAAACCCCACGGCTACTTACTGGTGGATTTGAAAACCAACACTTTTGAAGACTACAGACTACGATCCGGCATAATACCCCCGGACTTCCCAGTCGCCTACACGCCTAAAACAGTGTCCAAAAACTATAAAAAGAACAAGTAAAAAGCTGCTTATAACATTTACACTCTAAACCTTGTAATATAAGGTCCCCACAATGTCTGCGCGGTTACGACGTAATTTAGGACTTCTAAAAATGTTGATCACGGCCAGCCCCGCGAGAAGAAAAGCCATCCTCTGCGCTGCCACGGATGATTTAGTGGCCGCCATTTCAGAAATAGCCCTAAACACCCTAAAAGGTAATGTCCCTATATCAACGCGCCAGTTCCGGGTTCTGAAGAAGAAACGCCACATTATTAAGAAGCTCAGCAATAAGAGGGCTTCACTCCTTTCCAAAAGAAAACTGTTCAAACAGTCAGGAGGCTTTATAGGGTCGTTGTTAGGTATAGCTATACCCCTAATCACAGGGCTACTGTCGCGATCCTGATGGAGCACGCCCACAAAATGTACCTCGTGCCCCGGCAACAGGTGGAACATCTGGCCCCTTCTAACACGGATGTCTGGGACATACGCAAAAACGAAACACATCGTCACGATGCGGAAATCAAAGCCATTTTGAACCGGACTGATTTAAAACCCCACGACAAGGCAGGGCTTTACTCAGGAGCCCTTCAAAACTTTCTACAATACTACAAGCAACTCACCTCTGAAAAAACCAAACTGACGCTGTACACCCCAGATGCTGAACAGCCGCCTGGACCCTCTACGCAGGCTCATGACATAGGTCCCACACCCACAACTGATGCCTTTGTCTTAGACCTTTTAAAAAATATCAGTCAGAAATATAGAGGGGCTGCGCAAATGTTACTCAGTAAAATGAGTACTACTAAAGATTTGACCACTTGGAACGCCCGGGGTGAATTCGTTTACAAAGGGCAGCCGGTTGCTGGTTCCCATATGTATGATCTGGTCCGGGGTCTCACACACGGTAAAACCCTAACAACACGAGAAGCTCCTAGAGGCTGGGAACAGTTCCTAAATGCAGCTGCGGAACTCAACATTCCCTCCACGATCATCGGAAATGCCGAGAATCGCCGTAAGCTTGAAAGTTTAAAAGACCCGGCCCCCGCTATTTTTACAAGGAGCCCCGCTATATCGACATCGCCTTTCTTTCCACAACTAACACCCGCTCGGGACCGTGCTGATCTTCCTATGGGGCCTAAAAAGAGACTATTCAAAATGAACACATGGCTACCGATCTAATTTTGCACACATGTACAGTTTTTTTGTTAAAAGTTTTTACGGTTCGAAAAAATGTGCTTCATTTTATATGTTTAACCATGTAAATGTTCGTGTTGAAACATGCTTGTAATAAACACTTTTAAATTTTCAGCCGGAGTATGCCATCTTTTTATTTATGAATGGTTTGAAAATGTACACAGTACGGATTAAAAAAAAATGCCTAGGATGAAAGCTTGTTTAAGATGTTTTTTATTTTAGACACTCACAAGTACAAATAACAGCTTTACAAGACCTTACACTTTTGACAGAGACCCGAGTCTGTTTTAACAACGTGTGACATTGTCCTGTAGTTTTCATTCACATATTTCATAACAACATCATCGTTGTTTACTAAATCATCTGAGTATAGATTTAAAAAATTTCTAAACGTTATACCTTCAGACATTTTACTAATAAAGTATATACAATGTTCCCCACATGTGATGGCCATAGGATCCTGTACCCGTAGTTTATTATACACAACAGTGGGTGATGCTTTTTTTACATATTTGAATATCGGCTTTGTATAAATACTATGCTTAGGGAATTCAGCTAAACTATCAAACACTATAACCTTGTCCACATCCAGAAACAGTGCCGCCCAATGTGCCCCACCCTTGTAATGGGGATCGGTGTTAAAGACGAGGGTACGTGGCCTTTCCGGACCTATCTTTTCAGGTAGTCCATCGCTAGGGTATACCCCTAGAAAGTATTTCTTAGCATATTTATGTCTACTTAAGAAGTCACGTATCTCAGTAGTGTCCATTTTATATATTTTTAAAAAAAAAAAAAAAAAAAAATTTTAATTTTTATTTTACACTTTTTCAATGGTAGTCAAACATAAGCTGACGGGCGTGGTTGATCTGAATAACACTGTCGAATACAGAGAACACAACCATGTTCACATTGGCCGCCAGTGCCTGTGTAAAACGTATTTCCGCTTTTAGATTTCCATTTTTGATCAGGTTGTAATGGTCGCCATCTTCCATGTCCGGCGTCAGGTCGAACGCAAACAGCGTGTAGCCTGCAGCATACCCTTCCCTTGAAACAACTACTCCTGAGTCCCGCAGCTGTTTCCCCGTTATCGAGACCAGTCCTAGATATTCCCGGACAAAATTTGATGTTCCAAAATTCGGCGTGAAAGGTTTTGCGGGGATCACAGCACCCTTGTGAACCAGAGCGGCATAGTTGATATCATAGTGTTTGAAGTTGAAAGGGTTTGAGTTGTAGGCGCCACTAAAAGCAGTGTTGTCCACAAACCCTATGATGATGAGTTTCGGTAACTGCCCCAGAAATAGATTCTGCTGCTGCGTTAATCGGGTTCCGGCGGGGATGCTGAATATCTTCAGAGCAACTCTTTCAATGGCATACTTGGCGTTCGATAATTGTAAAGCTTCAGCATGGGCCAGTCTGACACTTGGGGACACTTTCACTCTCTTTACAAACAGGCTCGCTGACAATATAACCAGTTTATACTGCTCTGCATCACCGCTGATGAGACAGAAAGAGTCCTTGTTACGATTGAGTTTGATCTTAAGATCAATACCGTTGACTAACAGTTTGTCTTGGAAGAAAAGGTCTGAATGTACGCGCCCCAGGAGGTCAAACTGCCTACTGCCTGCGACGAAGCTGGCTCTTTTTTTAAAACCCTCGTTGTCTCCGTCCAAAGCTGTGTTCTCCAAATGCGCTTCGGTATCTCGGTAGAAGAGCCCTGCTGAAAGATGTGTGTCCAGCGCATCACGACTATAATTTAGAATACTCTCTATGTAGGCCCTGTAGGCATACATGTTATCACTCTGTGTGACGAGGCGATCGCCTAGGTTAATGTCCACTTGATTAAACATTGTTGCGATGGGATAGGCTATAGGGGCCACTCTAGCATCATCCTCGATGTTGTCACCGTTCGCTTTGGTTATTTTACAGACGAGGTGCAGGAGAGTGTTGTTGAGATCAAGGTACATATCCGTGGACCCCGACACATAAAACTCTATCGGTGCAAGGGGTGTCAGAGCGGCCATCGGCGACACTTCCATGAAAAAACTGTTTTCAATGCTTGTCTGTGTGGGTTTGAGAGAAAACAGATCTAACTCAGATTTGGCGCATTCACCCGATGCACAGTGTACGAAGGCCATGGTCGATGTTTTAAAAAATATTCGCACTAGAACGAGTTCTCTTCTTCTTGGTTGATCTCTTCCGTCTTATGACTCTTCTTTTGTGAGGGCCTTTTGAAGTAGTCCGGCGCTTCTTATAGGGCCTTGGCGGCCCCCTACGCAGCGATGCCCTTCGCTTCCTTTTAACAAAACCATGCGCTTTATACAGCAACCCCGCTCCTTCTTGGGGCTGTCTATTCATGCGCTCTGCTACCGCAGACGTTACACTGCCCACAACGTCCTGGGCTATGTTTGTAGCTGCCGCTTTAACATGAGGTTTTGCAATTTCGAACCCTCTTCTCAAAAAGGGCATGGCACGTCTAAACATGCTCCGGAAGAAACCCCCCAATCCCGCCCCATACATAACCGGAGCCCCTTGAAAGTAGGGTTGGGGACCGCCATACCCAGCCTGAACTCTATAATAGTCCCTGTACATCGAGGGATCCCCGTAGGTTTTCATGGTGACCATTGCAGCTGTCTAATAGTCACCTTCGCGCCGTGGCCTTAAATGAAGCTTAACAATAACTTTCCCGTATTTAAAGGCGACCGGCTCCGACTGATCGTTGTACACCATGATGGTTATAGTGTCAAAATGGTTTTTAGAAATTGCAACATAGTCGAGTTTGTGATGTTGTATATTAACCATTGCGTTATTTTCACCCTGCACCGGGACCCACCTCAACAAAGGGGAATAACTATCCCCGACCCTCTGCGGCTCTACAATGTCGCTATAAACGTAGAGTGTATAAAAACCGCCGTTAATATCGGGGCATGTAGGGTCTGGATCCATCTGCCTTTGGTGATGCTGTACGGTCCCTAAAACCCTTTGTAATTTACCACTACATTTAAACACTGTACTGAACTCTGGGGCTTTAAGAACCACCTTTCTTCTAACGTGATCCAATACCAGATATATATTCGCATACGCTTCAGTGCTGGCTATAGACTTGTTGATGGCATCGACCACCGTTGCGACGGTAGGGTAATAGCCGTGCGGGAAAGACAAGTTATAGGTCAGTGCATCCTGAGGTCGCTTTATATGAAATTTAACATCGGCCTTTGTAAAGGTATTCCAAGTTCTAGGGTACTGTATTTCCGTTAGTGCCACCTCCCACGGGCCTTTCAAATCCACTGGCTTTGCAAGTTTCACTGTATAACTCGAAATCTGATTGTCTGGGAACATGTCCTTCGAAGCGTTGGACGGCAGCGTGATATAAAAAGGGGAGTTCTCCATCATAGCGTTTACAGCTATACCTCACACACCGTGCAACGAGCTGGCCAGAACCCAACTGTTAAATTTCTCGGGCCACCCACGCCATTTGACCAACGCCTGTCTCCGGACACCGCTCCCTTTTCTTTTCAGAACCTTTTCAACCCTGTACACCCTGTTCGGGTCGTAGGGCACCTCTTGTAACTCTTCTGTGTAAAAGACACCCGATACCTCTTCCCCAGCGTAGCCCTTTAACCTGTAAATATATACCCCTTCTTTAAACTGCACACTTTCCACTATGAATATCTCATCGCTGAATGTTTGCTGGTAGCCTTTGGTGAAGACACCCTTCAACTTTGAAACCCTGACATGAGCCCCTTCTTTTAAATCCGGTTTCTTGACCTTCTGTGTGAGACGCCCACCGTACACCGTTCTCCACACCGTTAACGAATTATCCCTTGTAACCTTAACAGGGGCCATTTTGATTGTCCGATGGTAGGTGGCGTTATAAACATCTATAAAAGCCTTTAGAACATCCACGTATCTGTAGGTGTTGTTGGCGGTGAAGTATCGCCACATCTTCGACTTTAAAGTACGGTTAAAACGCTCTACAACAGCGGCCTTTACCTCTGTGTGCGTTACAAAATGTTGAACAGCGTGCAGGTCTAATAATTTTTGGAAATGTTTGTTTAAAAATTCCTTTCCGGCGTCTGTTTGTAGTTTCTGGGGCACACGCCCGCTAGCGAAGATGTCTTTAAAAGCAGCTGTAACGCTGGTACCACTTTTATCGTTTAATGCCTCTGCATAGGCGTATTTGGACAAGACATCTATGACGGTTAATATATACATGGCGCCATCGTTATGTTGTGCCAGATCTTGAAGACTGATTATGTCGGCCTGCCATTGATAATCGAGCTGTGCGTTAACAACTGTGGACCGCCTCTTAAAGCGTCTCCTGACAGGTTTGTGTAGCGAATAAGCCTCTTCCCCAGCTAACCATGTCTTCACACTGGCACGTTTTACAGATTCATTTTCAGCTCGAGCCCTTCTAAATAGAGCTTCGGAGCCTCCGAAACTTCCAACCCCCTGTTTATCGTAATAAAGCTTCCTTAAATCAGCATCCGTCATGCTGTCTCACATCAACACCCCGAAATGAAAGACACCTGTTTTGTGTAAGGTCATTTTATTAAACATAAAAAACATACATGTGCGGCTGGGGTATACAACCAGCGTGTATTTGACATTTTGTGCTACATAGCTTATAAATGTCAAAACACGGATCCAATGTGGCCTTTTTTACAAACGTATACATAGTACAACATCCACTACACATGTTACTCAGAGCATGTTCCTTTACAAACCCTAAGCGACACAAACTTTGATATTTTTATGGCTATACTCTCAATAGCTCTAGACATGACTTCCCGTTCCCCACGTCTATAACTCTGAACGCTCAGGATACTGATATAATTCAACAGTTCATACAGTTCTAGATAGGACAATGCAGAACCTTTATTTGTGAGATAATCTACAGTCATGTTCTCCAAAGCCTCATGCACCCCCGTCTCAGGTGAAAGTCTTAACTTGCGCTTGTGGTCTTTGTCCAAGGCCCAGCATTTAACAGATGCGTTTAGCCGGCCATTGATACACCACTTGGCGATACACTCATGGCAGTTACATTGCAACAAGGCCGAAGGTTCCGAAATGTTCAGACATCGCAGAGTCACAGGCTGTATTTCAGCTATTCTTTCTTTAACCAGCACAAAAATCAATCTCCCGATACAGATGTAGCCCGGTTGTAACTCATAGACATCTTGCACCTCGATACCCGGAATCCCCTCCTAAAAGTGAGTAAGTATTGAGCGTTAAGTAACATATTTATGGTCTACTTTTTTTTTTTTTTTTTTTATTTATTTTTTATTTATTTCTTTATTTATTTATTTAAAACAGTTTTCGAGGGGCTAAAGACAACATTCTTCTGTTTTTATAATAAATGTCACACATTCGTCTTTCTATAACCCGTTCTACCATACGTTTGTCAAAGGGGGGACACATCCCGTGCATGCGGTCGAGTTTTGAGCATGGCTCTGCAGCGTATCGGATCTCAAGGACAGCCGCAGCCAAGACCTTCATCATGTCACAGTGGACACTTTTCTTCACAGCAGACAGCCCATACACAACCCTTAACAGCTTATATACCCGATAAGTGTCTATCCGGTTACAAACGTGACGAATTGTTCTTGCAGTGTATGCATCGTATAGACAGTCGTGAGCCTCCTGTTGAGGGTCATTAATTTTATGCCCGTAGCAAAGGTCATAATAATCCCTTTTAACACATGCGTTCACAACGGCAGCTGCAAAGCCTTTAACCGGCCATATGGTGTCACAGGGTACGCCCGGAGCTTCCTTTTCAAGATCGTGGCTAGTGTAGGTGCAAACACATTTCTTACGAGGCTCTTTGTTCTGGCTTGTAATACTTTCAGACTGTCTGGAACAGCATAAGCAGAAAAAATTTACGGTGTTAACCTTTGGAGCTGACCCTTCTAGAGGCTCTCTTTCTTCTGTTATGTTCTAGGGTTCAAACAGAAAGCACAAGACACATTATTAGTTAAAAGTATGACATTAGAGTATACAGGCATAAAAAAAAAAAAAAAAAAAATGTCTTTACTAACCTCAGCATTCGCTTCACACTCAGAGGCTCCTCTGAAATCTTGGGAGTCGCAGAGGTCCATTGGGGCAGAAACAGCGCCTGAACTTACACCTGATGGTTGTAAAATAACGGCCTCTGCCTCGGGGTCCTCCTGGAAGCCCATGTCTTCATAGATGGGCGAATTCGGGGGTGGTACACATTCTTCAACTTCAATGTCTACGACGTTAGATGCCCCGCTTAATCCATCTTTCGAGACATCGCTGTCACTGCCGGCCCCCTTAATAGGGGATATCAAGGGCGACACATCCTTGAGGTAAAGCTTTTCAAGCCGATGGCAAAGTTCCTCTTGAAAACCTGTAACATCGGTATCCCGGGTGTCTGGGACACCCTGTTGTGCATTCTCATCCATCGTACGAGGGGCGAGGGTCCGGTAATATCTACCAATAGTGTTCAGGGCCCCTGAGGAGACGGCTTTTCTGGCGATCGGATTGTATCTCTTCATAGCGCCTTGGCAAACTGATTCAGCCCTGGTTTGCGGTTTGACAGCCGGTTCTAACCAGCTCCTTATATGCAGCATTTCAAAAAAAAAAAAAAAAAGGGTGGCTCTACCAGCCAA
Source organism: Pleurodeles waltl (assembly GCF_031143425.1). Classification (NCBI taxonomy): domain Eukaryota; kingdom Metazoa; phylum Chordata; class Amphibia; order Caudata; family Salamandridae; genus Pleurodeles; species Pleurodeles waltl. The sequence goes on from NC_090439.1 coordinate 400,245,220, forward strand.
CAACACGTGTTCACAAACCACGTGACACCCCCATGCACGACACTTCCGGGGAGGGCTTTCTGGGACACCGGAAGTCCCAGCCACCGGATATGACGTCATTTCCGGGGCGGGACAACTGTCACTTTTAATATGGTGATTAAAGGTATCCCTTCCTACTACTGATATGTTACACAATGTTGACGCAATAGAATCCCACTTTTGCTCCTATCCAAACTTTAGACATGGGTGAGCATTTTCTAAGTTCAACAAGGTGGGCTCTGACAAGGTTGTGTTACCTGTGTCATTTTTATTATAACTCTGTTTGCCAAAATCTATTAGCTACCGCCACCAGGCTGGTCGAGAGCCCCAATCAAATCATCCTTTGCTATTAGCACTTCAGTTCACTTTCCACATACGAAATAATATCCTTTACCTGCCAGTGAACCTGTCCTTCTCTTCATAACATCATGTTTCTGCCACCCACAGGAAGCAGTGTTCACTGCCCGGTATGGGAAGAAGGTTGCTCCTGGCTGAATCACAGCACCATGGCGTATCATTGGCAAGTTACTTCAAACACGTAGGCACCGAGGTCATAGCTGTTCAATGCTTCGGGGACCCTCCAAGTACATGCATGTTCTAACAAGCACAGTAATTTAATTCGTTACAAGTAAAATGACATCGCATCATATTGGTTTTCAACACTACTACGCAGTCTACTCAGAAATTAGGAGTGTAATGCGCATGTGCTGGGATTTACCTCCCAGTTCAGTTCTAACCTTTTCAGAGAATTCTGATATTTTTACGCTGGCGCAGCCATCTTTCTCAACGTTTAAGCCTCGAAAACAAAGATAAAAGCTTTTGGAAATAGCGTTGGATCTCATGTTAGTGTTTGCATTCCAAAATTAAAATATAATTCTATGTTTCGTTGCTTCCTCATCCATGAAACTCTGCTTTTGAAAGCATTACAAGTAATGATCGGGAGAAAAGCTGTTATTCCTATTGGTCGAACCATGTTATTAATTCCCAGTGTGAATCCGAAGGTCAGGCAAAGAGCAAAAGCATGTTGCTCTGTTTCAGTAGCCATCAGTGCATCTCAGTCACTGGAGAGTAAAATTGCTGGCAGGAATCCTGTCAGAGATTATAGCACAAACACACAAAGAACTGGCCCTGCTGTTAATGTCCAGCTGAGATGTGTGAGTTTATAAACACGAAAGTAGCAAACATCCAGCTGAGTTTATTACCTGCTTCTGTGTAGCTATTATGCCAGAAAGAGGAGATTGGTAAGGGAATGACTTGTTTAATTAACTTATAAAGGGCATCTAGACCTTTTCTATTCCTGTAAGTATATTTCTGACAGGCGAGGTCAGCTATCACTGATAAACCAGCACAGTGGATGGGCAACCTTAAGTTTATAGAATGTTTCCTACAACGTTGTTTTTTAGTCGACTAAACCTTCCAGAAGATAGACTTGTTTTCCTGTCTGCCATTTCCTTTTAATCAATTCTGCAAAGTTCCGCATTTGGCATTTCTCTGAAATTAGGAATCAATCAACATTATAGAGCAGTGGGCATAAGGGAGAAAAAACATTAGCTCAGATGGGAAAACATTGTTTTGTTTAACATGCAAGCGATGTAAGCAAACCACATCTGTAAATCCTCACGATGCAGAACGGAACATAGCGAGAATTAAATTGTACAAGTGAAATTGCGAGCGTACAAAACAAAGATGAAGTCTTATGGCTTAATGGATTGATGCATCCATTGGGGGGAACGGCGCTGGCCCCACTGTCGATTCCGGCGGGTATTGATCGGTCCCAATATATATTCCGCATCAAAATTCACGGATGAAGGTGTGAAGTTTGCCAATGTACGGTAATGTGTAGTGCAGTTAGTGCTCCATATGTACTTGTTGTGGCATCATTGTATTTATATGTGTCTAGCCTCTCAGATGTTTCACCTGGTTTCCTAATACATACAGATGAGGCAGTAGAGGGCTGCCCCCGGGCTCCAGGTCTTCCCAGAATAGGTAGGTTTCCTTCTGTTTGCTCCTTTTGGTTCTGCTCCTTCAAATGCCTATGTGGCCTACGAGCCTCAGCACACCTGATCTCCAGGCCTCTTACCTGTGGTCCCACTGGCTCCCTCAAACCGTCCACAGGCAGCGGTCGAAGTGCATTAAAATAAGTATGGGAACTGTGATGCTGCATGTAGTGGGGCGGAGTCAGTGAGCATGTGGCGAGGTCAAGTAGGTGGCTGAAAAAAACCAAAATTCCGTAAGAGTTTTAGGGGCATATTTATACTCTGTTTGCACCGAATTAGCGTCATTTATTTTTACTCTAATTCGGTGCAAAACTAACTCCATATTTGTACTTTGGTGCTAGACCCCTCTAGCACCAAATTTATGGAGTTAAAGTCATTTTTTTAAAGTGGAGATCTACCTTGCTTTAATGAGATGCAAGGTAGGTGTTCCCGTGCAAAAATGACTCTATGGCCTTAATGCCATATTTAGGGGCATATTTATAGTCTGCGGCATATTTATACTCTGTTTGCACCTAATTAGTGTCATTTTTTTTACTCTAATTCGGTGCAAATCTAACTCCATATTTATACTTTGGTGCTAGACCCATCTAGCACCAAGGCCCTGATTTATACTTTTTTTGCACCACATTAAAGTCATTTTTTTACGCAAAAGTGGCGCAAACTTACAAAATATTGGCCCTTCTTTATACTTTTTGCTGCAAAACTGCACTAACTTAGTTTTGCACCAAAAAGTTTAGCACCGGCTTGCACCATTTCTGTGCACCAGCCGGGCACCATATTTATGGAATGGGGCAAGCCGGTGCAAAGGGTAGGCTAGAGTTTAAAAAAATGACTTTAGTCGGGTGGGGCTGGCAGTATAGAAGAAGAGGGTTTAGCACCAAAAAATGGCTTTAGGCAGGTTAGAGTAAAAAAAAATGACTCTAACCAGATTAGTGTCATTTTATGGTGCTAAACCTACCATGCCACATGACTCCTGCCTTAGAAAAGGCAGGAGTCATGCCCACCACCCCAATGGCAGGCACAGAGGACAGAGGTCCCCGGGGCATGGCCATTGCACCCTGTGCCATTTATGGGGGCCCATTTCCGGGCCCCCTATGGCACTTTCAAAAATAAAATCGCTTGCATTTACTTACCTGGGATGGGGTCCCGCATCCTCGCAGTCCCTCTAGTGTGGGTGGGGGTGCCGCTGGGGCCAAGGGAGGGCACCTCTGGGCTCATTCCATGGTGTTCCACCATGGAAATTACCCCACAGGTCCCCTAACGCCTGCCCTGACCCAGGTCTTAACAAATGGGGCAAAGCAAGCTTTGCCCCATTTTTTGACCCCTCCTCCCTGGCTTGCACCATTTTTGCATGGGAGTATAAATATGACGTTAAGGCCATATAGTAATTTTTTGCACGGGAACGCCTACCTTGCATCTCATTAAGGCAAGGTAGGTTTCCACTTCCAAAAAATGAATTTAACTCCATAAATTTGGCGCTAGACGGGTCTAGCACCAAAGTATAAATATGGAGTTAGTTTTGGACTGAATTAGAGTTAAAAAAAATGACGCTAATTCAGTGCAAACAGAGTATAAATATGCCCCTTAGCGTCAAAAAATGATGCTAATCTGCTCAGAATCATTTATTTTGACTCAAAACTGCCTAACGTCATTTTTTTTAAGCTAGCCTACCCTTTGCACCGGCTTGCACCATTCCATAAATATGGTGCCCAGCTGGTGCTAAAAAATGGTGCAAGCCGGTGCAAAACTTTTTGGTGCAAAACTGCGTTAGTGCAGTTTTGCACCAAAAAGTATAAATAAGGCCCTTAGTCTTTCACCGTCAGTTAGCTACATATAAAATAACATGTAGCTTACATGAAAAAATAATTACAAAAATTGTTACCCATTGGGAAATGCCCTATAGTATATTACGAAACCTCTATTAGTTAATGCACTGCAGAGGTCTGTGTGTATTCAGAGAGCAGCAGAATTACGTCTTGGATGAAGGAGCGCAGAAAAGTGTCTTGTGTATTGTGAGGAAATGCCTCCTTGGCATGGTTACCCCCTGACTTTTTGCCTTTGCTGATGCCAAGTAATGATTTGAAAGTGTGCTGGGACCAGCTAACCAGACCCCAGCACCAGTGTTCTTTCCCTAAAACTGTACCTTTGTCTCCACAATTGGCACAACCCTGGCACCCAGGTAAGTCCCTTGTAACTGGTACCCCTGGTACCAAGGGCCCTGATGCCAGGGAAGGTCTCTAAGGGCTGCAGCATGTCCTATGCCACCCTGGGGACCCCTCACTCAGCATATGCACACTGCTTGCCAGCTTGTGTGTGCTGGTGGGGAGAAAATGACTAAGTCGACATGCCAACCTCACACTGCCTATGGTATAGATAAGTCACCCCTCTAGCAGGCCTTACAGCTCTAAGGCAGGGTGCACTATACCACAGGCAAGGGCATAGGTGCATGAGCACTATGCCCCTACAGTGTCTAAGCAAAACCTTAGACACTGTAAGTGCAGGGTAGCCTTAAGAGTATATGGTCTGGGAGTCTGTCATACACGAACTGCACAGCACCATAATGGCTACACTGAAAACTGGGAAGTTTGGTATCAAACTTCTCAGCACAATAAATGCACACTGATGCCAGTGTACATTTTATTGTGAAATACACACAGAGAGCATCTTAGAGATGCCCCCTGAAAACATACACGACTTCCAGTGTGGGCTCACTAGTTTTTGCCAGCCTGCCACACACCAGACATGTTGCTGGCCACATGGGGAGAGTGCCTTTGTCACTCTGTGGCCAGGAACAAATCCTGTACTGGGTGGAGGTGCTCCTCACCTCCCCCTGCAGGAACTGTAACACCTGGCGATGAGCCTTAAAGGCTCAACCCCTTTGTTACAGCACCAAAGGGCATCCCAGCAAATGGAGATGCCCGCCCCTCCGGCCACTGCCCCCACTTTTGGCAGCAAGGTTGGAGGAGATAATGAGAAAAACAAGGAGGAGTCACTCCCCAGTCAGGACAGCCCCTAAGGTGTCCTGAGCTGAGGTGACTCTTACTTTTATAAATCCTCCATCTTGCAGATGAAGGATTCCCCCAATAGGATTAGGGATATGCCCCCCTCCCTACAGGGAGGAGGCACAAAGAGGGTGTAGCCACCCTCAGGGCCAGTAGCCATTGGCTACTACCCTCCCAGACCTAAACACACCCCGAAATTGAGTATTTAGGGGCTCCCAGAACCGAGGAAGATAGATTCCTGCAACCTGAAGATGAAGAAGGACTGCTGACCTGAAGCCCTGCAGAGAAGACGGAGACGACGACTGCTTTGGCCCCAGCCCTACCGGCCTGTCTCCCCACTTCAAGAAAAACTGCAACAGCGATGCATCCAACAGGGACCAGTGACCTCTGAAGCCTCAGAGGACTGCCCTGCATCTAAAAGGACCAAGAAGCTCCCGAGAACAGCGGCCCTGTTCAACAAAACTGTAACTCTGCAACAAAGAAGCAACTTTTAAAGACCACACGTTTCCCGCCGGAAGCGTGAGACTTTCCACTCTGCACCCGACGCCCCCGGCTCGACCTGCGGAAAACTAACACTACAGGGAGGACTCCCCGGCGACTGCGAGCCCGTGAGTAGCCAGAGTTGACCCCCCCCTGGGCCCCCACAGCGACGTCTGCAGATGAAATCCAGAGGCTCCCCCTGACCACAACTGCCTGCTTCAAGGAACCCGACGCCTGGAAACCATACTGCACCCGCAGCCCCGAGGACCTGAAGGAACCGAACTCCAGTGCAGGAGCGACCCCCAGGTGACCCTCTGCCTAACCCAGGTGGTGGCTACCCCAAGGAGCCCCCCCTGTGCCTGCCTGCATCGTTGAAGAGACCCCCGGGTCTCCCTATTGATTCCTTTTGAAAACCTGACGCCTGTTTGCACTCTGCACCTGGCCACCCCTGTGCCGCTGAGGGTGTACTTTCTGTGCCTGCTTGTGTCCCCCCCAGTGCCCTACAAAACCCCCCTCGTCTGCCCTCCGAAGTCGCGGGTACTTACTTGCTGGCAGACTGGAACCGGTGCACCCCTATTTCCATTGAAGCCTATGTGTTTTGGGCACCACTTTGACCTCTGCACCTGACCGGCCCTGAGCTGCTGGTGTGGTAACTTTGGGGTTGCCTTGAACCCCCAACAGTGGGCTACCTTGGACCCAACTTTGAACCCTGTAAGTGTTTTACTTACCTGTGAATTTAACATTTACTTACCTCCCCCAGGAACTGTCGATTTTTGCAGTGTCCACTTTTAAAATAGCTTATTGCCATTTTTGCCAAGCCTGTATATGCTATTGTGATTATTCAAAGTTCCTAAGATACCTGAGTGAAATACCTATCATTTAAAGTATTGTTTGTAAATCTTGAACCTGTGGTTCTTAAAATAAACTAAGAAAATATATTTTTCAATATAAAAACCTATTGGCCTGGAATTGTCTTTGAGTGTGTGTTCCTCATTTATTGCCTGTGTGTGTACATCAAATGCTTAACACTACCCTCTGATAAGCCTACTGCTCGACCACACTACCACAAAATAGAGCACTAGAATTATCTCTTTTTGCCACTATCTTACCTCTAAGGGGAACCCTTGGACTCTGTGCACACTATTTCTTACTTTGAAATAGTATATACAGAGCCAACTTCCTACATGTATTTTCAGTGCTATAAGGTCACAGCCTGTGACAGAAACCACTGTGAATATGTAATTCATTATTTTAAACTTGAGCTACCCACATTATAGATAGACTGCTACAATATGTGCAAATTGTTTAAGATGAAATGGTTCTTCCAAAATATAGATTTAGTAGTGCAATTTTTTTACATTACTGTCCCTTCAACACCTCCTGGTGTAATAAGTGCTATATTAATACATTTGTAATTGAAAGCATGCACTTCACAGCCCAGTTGTTAACTTTTTGCACTACCACTCAAAAAAAAAAAATCTTTGTCATCGCAAAGCTATGAGTGATTAGGTCAATTAAAAAGCCAGTACAGGTTCCAAAGCTTCATTTAAATTTGCAGATTAACTCGTCGCCCACATTTGCATTTCTTTCAGGCTGTAGGCACCCTGGCTTGAAGGCTTCTTCAGCTGTCTTCCTGGCTTTGGTTTCACCATACAGGAGACTCACTGAATAACAATTCACATGAGGCACTTCAACTGTCGGAATTAACCGTCCCAGAACGGTTGTCTTTTTACATAAAGTGGGGGAACAGTGTTTCGTAAAGCATAAAAGTATGGGCACGTCATACCCCTCTGATCCCACCCACTTTGACCACTGTCCACAGGCCACTGATATATCCCGCTCCTCCTTACTGCAGTCTTACTGGCCCTAGCGGAGGGAACTCCGTAGTCCACTCCAACAGTGTAGGGATCCAAGCTCCAGAGCTCAGTGGTTTCCGTTACCAGACTACCATTCACAGCTTGTGCTTCACTTATTGAGCCTCTATCTATGTGGCCTCAAAAGCAGTGGGATAAGGGTTTACACTGTTACTCTTAGAGGGAGAAGGGAGGAAAAATATAGCAGATATTCTTACAATGCAATTTTTTCGGCCACTAGATGGTTCCAGAAAGTGGGAGCTTCAAACTGAAACTAGAGACTGTTGGGTTTGTTTGGCCCTCGGGTTAGTGGAGACATTTATATGGGAAGTGCCTTTCTATTGTGGTGTCTCTAGTAGGGTAGAGAAAGCCATCCTCCCAGTAGAAGTTACCCTAGAGGGTACTGAGTGGACTAGTAATCAACAACGTGAGTTACCACCATACCCTACACTATGCAGATTTGAAATAATGGATGCATGACACTGATGTATGTGCATTAATGGAAAAATTAAAACTGCAAAACCACATTGGAGGATCCCAAATCATGGAAAAACAATTTTAAGGAAATACAAATAAATCAAATATCCAAAATTATATTAAACTTTAGTGGAGATTATGAGCAGTGCATAGTACTTGGGTTTAGGGATGGGTGTGATTAGGGGTAATGAGGGTTTCTTTAGGGGTCAGAAATGGGTAGAATGTAGGGATGAAGAGGTTTTTTTTGGATCAGAAATGGAAGAAATGTAGGGTTGTGAGGGGTTTTTAGGTTTCACAGATGAGTTGAAATTAGGAGTGGTGATAGTTTTTAAAATTCAGTTTGAGATCGTGAACACATTTTAGGGTTCAGGGATAGATGGTATTTAGGGGTAGTGAGGGGCATTAGAGGTCAGAAATGGATGTAAAGTAAGTGCAGAAAGAGTTTAGGGTTCAGGAATGGGTGGAGTTGAGATTCCTGAGGGGTGTAAGGGTTCAGGGATGAGTTTAGATGTAGAAAGAGGTTTTTAGGGTTCAGAGATGGGTCGACTTTAGAGATGGTAAGGGATTTTTAGGTGTCTGGGAAGGGTGGTGTTAAGGGGTGTTGAAGGATTTTAAGGGTTCATGGATGGGTGGGGTTTAGAAGTGGAAATTATGTTCTCAGGGTTTAGGAATGAGGAGCTTTGTGTAGTGAGGTGTTCTAGGGTTCTGTGATGGTTGGAGTTTGGGGTTCTAGGATGGGTGTAGCTTAGGTGTATTGAATGATGTTTAGGATTCAGGGATGGTTGCAGTTTAGGGGTAGAAATGTATTTTAGGGCTCAGGGATGGATGCAGTGTATGGGTCAGAGATGGGTGTAGTTTAGGCATTGTGAGCAGTTTTTAGGGGGCAGGGAATGGTGTTGTTTTTGAGTTGTGAAAGGGTTCAGGGTTGGTGGTTAGTGGTGGTGAAGGGGTTAGCAAATTAAAAAGCTTACAAAGTAATTGGTTGACAATGTAAAAAATATATATACAAAATAATGCCTCTTGAAGTAAAACACTGAAGTAACTATCTCTGACAAGAATATTTCTGGAAGTAAGGCTTCAACTATTGTATTTACACCTTCATCTAAGCATGAAAAAGACAATTTCGAAAAGATCCTGTAAATTGGCTTTAAAAATCTAAGTGAAATGGTATTCTATTAAATTGCTTTTCCTATGATATCACATACAACTGCATGGCACAAGCCTAGCTATCAAGCAGGATAAATGCGGAGAGTATTTCAGAGATGTACTGCATATTTCCTCTTGTCCATGAGGGAGAACACCACTTGCAATGCACCCACCCTTAAACATTGAAAAATGCTTCATAATGTTGTCTCAAGGTCTGGTTTTAGTTTGTTCCAGAGGTGGTGCATGGCTGAGCTTTATCCTAGTGGAAGAAGGTGAGCTATGTTTTATACTGGAGGTAATGCTGTGTTACATGTGTGTGGTGGGTGTGACCTTTACAGTTCAGTAAAAATTATATTATTGGGGTTGAATGCTGTGTGTCACAATACTATGACCAATACTCAATACTCAAAGCGGGGATATGAGGAAGAGCCTAATACTCTGATGCAGTGCACTGTCTTTCAAAAACATGTAGAGCATTTGCCAAGGACTGAGGACATGTTTTTTCAGTGCAGGAAAACATACCCAGTCAGTCACAAATTGAGATGAGGAGCAGGGTGCATGCCTACTGTGCCATGAGCACTTGACTATATCCTCACATAAATTATGCTCTGATTCTAGCAGAAAATGTGTTATTATGAGATATGAAATATTTGAGATAGGGTGGAAAATTATACTGGTGAATTTGGCCAGAGCTGCTAGGGCAGTATGAGACAGAGAGAGGTTCCTATCAGTCTGAGCTAAATGATAAAGTGCACCTACAGTACCTGAGTAGGCAGTTCAATTTCTATGAAGTAGGCAGGTAGGCTGCTGGCCTAATTTGATAGACTTGAGACTGCCTCAAGGTGGATAGGCAAAATTACTATGGCTATAGGGGAGGTGAGAGCACCAGGCAAAGATACAGTAGAAGAATTACTGCAACATTATAGCCTTCTATGAGGTGGAGCATTTGGAGGTGGAGGAGGAGTTTGGGAAATCATCTACAAAATCTTGTACTGTCAATCTTAAGGCTGTTGGACGGGTCATTGAATGCGCTCCAAAAGATGAAAACACATCAGCACCAACTCTGATCGACCTGACACCAGCAGCACTGAAGGAGCTAATGTCAGCTTTGTGTATAGTTCCAACTGTGGTGCCATCTTCAACGCGCCAGTTAGGAACACAATATCCCAAATTTCAGGATCTGGGGATGGACTCTTCAATCTTTCTGAACACCATATTCTGTGTATTTACTAGAGACATGATTCTCACTGGTGTGCCGCTTGGCCCCATGGGTTTTCTATCCTATAGCATAGTAGGAATACTAACGTTGTTTCAGTCAACTCTGTTCACTTCTTTCTTCCCTTTGCTTCAAGTATCTTGGGCAAATCTTCTACCACCTCCCAGATCTACAAAACTATACTGCAAATTACATTCCTACCTTCTTTTGCCACCCAGTACAGAGCCTTCAGCCGAGGAAATTAACATCTCATTGGTACCGCAATTGACAATCTTCACAGCAGCACACTCCACCGACTTGGCCACTAGTAAAGTGTACTACATGTGCCCAGGGCCTGTAAATTAAATGCTACTAGTGGGTCTGCAGCACTGGTTGTGCCACCCGCATAAGTAGTCCTTTTACCATGTCTTAGGTCTGCCTGTTCATGCAGTTTCACTACCACTTCTACTTGGCATTTAAAAGTACTTCCCAAGCCTTAACTTCCCTTTTTCTACATATAAGTCACCCCTAAGGTAGGCCCGAGGTAACTCATAGGGCAGGGTGCTATGTAGATAAAAGCCAAGACATATACCTGTGTAGTTTATATGTCCTGGTAGTGTAGAACTCCTAAATTTGTTTTACACTGCTGTGAGGCTTGCTCCTTTCATAGGCTAACATTATGGCTACCCTCATATACTGTTTGAGTGGTAGATTCTGACCTGAAAGGAGTAACAAGGTCACATTTAGTATGGCCAGAATGGTAGTATTACTGTTTTAGAAATGCCACTTTTAGAAAGTGAGCATTTCTCTGCACTTAAATCCTTCGGTGCCTTACAATCCACATCTGGCTAGGTTAGTTGACAGCACCCTTGTGCATTTCACTCAGACAACCCCAAACACATGATTCTCAGTCACACCTGTGCTCATCTGCATAATGAATGGGTCTTCCTGGGCTGGAAGGGTGGAGGGCCTGACACTTACATTTCAAAGGCTAGTGGCCTGCTTCACACCAAACCCCCTACTGGGAACGTGGTACACATCCCTCTATTGAAAGGGGATCTTGTGCACTTCAAAACCACTCTTTGAAGTCTCCCCTACTTCAAAGGAATTTTGGGGTATATAAACTGGGTCCCTGACCCCACCAAATCAGACACTTCAGGACCTGAACCTGCAACCTGTCAATAGTAACTGCCTGGCTGCCCAAAGTACTCATCTGCACTGCTTTGCTGAGAAGAACTTCTGCCCTGCTGTTGCCCTGCTGCCCTCTGATTTTGCTGAGAAGTGCTCTCCAAGGGGTTGGATTGAGCTTGCCTCCTGTTTTCTGAATTCTCAGGGACAAAAAGACTTCACCCCTTCCGGAAACTCCTTGTACACCGAAAATCGAGGCACAGCCTGGCGGAAATGAAGCACAGCCATTTTGCGACTGAGAAATTGCTGCCCAGCTGAGCTGGAATGACGCAGCCCGACTTCCTGAGTGAAGAATTGACGCAGGGCCTGCCTTGCGTCCAGAAGTTCAACGCACAGCCCTGCTGTATTGACGGACAGCCTAACCGGAACGACGCAGCCTAACTTCCCGAGTAAAGAATCGATGCAGGGCCTGCAGTGCGAAAGAAAATCCAGCGCATTGCCATACTGGATCAATGCAATGCATGTGACTTTGTCCCACACGCCCAGGATTTCCACGCTTTATCCCTTGGCCTCAAAAATGATTCCCGCATCGCAGTTTGGAAGCAAGACTGCATGCCAGAAATTGACGCAAAGCCCCTTGCAGCGTGGAAAGAAATGACGCATCGTCTGCGATGCGTTGGTAAATCCAATGCACACCCTATTTTTCCACGCATTTCCTCCTCTGCGGTCTCCGTGTGTGTTATTTTTTATGCAAACCAGGTACTTTGTGAAACCCAGAAGTCCTTCATTCCTCTACACATTCATCTGAGCCTCTTTTACTATTCACTGAGACACTCACTGAGCCTATACTGGCAATTTGGGAAAAAACAACTCCCTCCTCTGCGGTCTGTAGATCAGTCACAAGAAGAAACAAACCACCACAGGACATCCTTCATTCTTATTCACACACCCTTCTCCCAAAAGCTTAGTGATATCGGCCTCATGTTCTTCCAAAACGACCCCAGAATAATTTCCCTTAACCCCAGCAGATAGAGAATCTAAAGTATAGAGTATAGGGCAAAGACATTTTTCTCAGGAGGTACCATGGCACTAAAATCCCTCAATGCCACTTGCTTGCTATGCAGATAAGTATATGCTGCACTGGATGCTGCCCAAGCGGTCACTCCTAACCTTTCAGAATGTCCTAGAGGGCACTTCTAAGAGTTAGTTGCCAATGGACAAACAGATGCCAAACACCTCATGCAGTCTAGCCAGGATATAGCTGATTCAGTCGACAGGGGTATGGGTCCATCAGTATTCCTTCGTCACAATGCTTGGTTCAAGAATTCGGGCTTCTTGCACGACATCCAAGCAACACTAATGGACCTGCCATTTGATGACTCCTGACTTTTTGGAGCAAAGGTCAACTCTTCTCCTGATTGATTTAAGGATAGCAAGGCAATAGCTAGATCACTAGGTCTTCAATCTCAATTTAGAGACTACACACAATACAAAACATGTAGAGGCTTTAGATGGGAATTTTCCTTTCGGAACAGACAGCAATACAACCTGCAACAGTCCAATCCGCTTTACCTGCAGCAAAAGGAATGTGGTCAAGAATGAACATGAGCTATTCCTGCCCCCCCCCCCCTCCACCTCTTCAGCTACAGCAGGGAAGCAGCCTTAGTTCTGCTATGCCAGATCATTATCAAACAGTTGGAGGACAGTTACCCAACTTTCTTCAAAACTGGGAGTCCATTATGTCAGACCTTTGGGTCTTACAAATTGTAGAAAGGGGGATTCTCTACCCTTCCATCAACAGCCCCATCCCATACAGCCACAATCAGATACTCTACTGCTCAAACATTTGCAAATACTCCAACAGGAAGCTCATTACGGTCTACTCAAGGGTGCAGTGGCATTGGTTTTGGAGCAGGACAAGGGACAAGGATGATATGCCAGATATTTTCTGATCCCCAAAAAGGAGATTCTAAACCTCAGGATTTTGAACGGGTTCCTCAAAAGGTGAAGTTAAAAATGTTGTCCCTAGCTCAGGTTCTGCTAGTGCTAAATGCAGAAGACTAGGGGGCATATTTATACTCTGTCTGCCCTTGCCCCATATTTAAACATTGACGCCCGAGCATTCCAAAATCCCGCTGTGTGCGTCATTTTTTGGATGCGGCAACCCGCCTTGTGTTAATCATATGCAAGGTAGGCGTTCCCGTCCACAAAATGACTTAAACGCCTGTGCGTTGTATTTATGCTTCTGGGCAAAAATGCCGCATGGCCGGGAGGCGGAGCCAAAAAATGACGCACAGCCCGATTTGTATAAAAAATTAAAGCCTGGGTCAGGGCAGGCGTTAAAATGGGGCAAACACACCTGTATTTAATCAGAACACACAGAAGCAACAGCAGAGCAGCAAAAGGGAGACATGGAGGTCCTTCTCATCCAGCGTGCACGCAGACGCAGAGCCCAGCAACAACAACAGCAGCTACCACAACACCAGCAGGGACCCCAAAGCCAGCACAGAAGGCATTAGAGGACATTCCGCACCAGAACAACCCTTCATGGCCTCAGGGAACATGACATCATCCAGAGGTACAGGTTGAACTGGTAGGCCATTCAGCAGCTGCTGCGCAACATAGAGCCACAGTTTGCACCCACCTTGCTGACACCCCGCACAATCCCAACAGAAACCAAGCTGCTAGCTGTACTTCACATGCTGGCAAGTGGCTCTGTTCAAACAACTGGTGCCCTGGTTTCCGGAATATCACAGCCATCATTTTCTGCCTTCTTGCCCAGAGTACTGGATGCAATCATTGGACTCACACCCTGCCACATCTGCTTCCCTAACACACTGCAGAAGCAGCAGGAAACAAAACAGGGGTTTTACTTCATTAGTGGCTTCCCACACGTCCTTGGTGCAATCGACTGCACACCTGTACCCCTTGTGCCACCTGCTGCAACTGAACACCTCTACCGCAACAGGAAGCACACACATTCCATCAATGTGCAGGCCATTGTCGATCACCAAGGATTGATCACCAACATCGTGGCAAAATATCCTGGGAGTGTCCATGACTCATTCATCTTCCGTCACTCTACCATCAATCAGCACTTCCAGGGTGGACGGATTGGCAATGGACTACTTGTTGGTAAGTACAGAAACCTACTTATATACACACTGCACAGCAACCCTCTAGGACACACAACACATACACCACAACAGCAACATGTCGACAGGAACACACTGAGGTCGTGACATCGCTAGCCATGTTTCATAGGTCAGCATTGAACCTGTCACACATCTGAAATTAGTGTACAGTCTAATGTTAAGACGTCAATGATCACAATGTTTGGATTGGTTTGCCTAATTGTCACCTTGCCAAATGTAAGCGTCTCAATTATGTTTAAATTAATCCATTGCATAAGTCTAAAGGTATGGGATGTCCAGGGTACATAGATGTGAATGTGTTAACAACACTGTCAAAATGAATCTGTGTAGGGAACTATCATCTCACCCCCAGTGAAGACACAGGGACACCTGTATCACAAGTCACAATACTAGGGAGTGCACACTGTACTGCAAATCCCAAAACATACTGCTGACAACCGGTCAGCAGGCAAACACTCGTTCAGCCAAGGAAACAACCCAATGCAGATGGCACATCCTAGAAGCCTAGCAATCAACACAACAACACAAAGGAGTCACAGACAACACAAGACAACTACTGCCATGCAAGGCGATATAAATGGGGCAAGCTACATCAACATGATCCCAATCATTTTCTCTTTCAGCTGATCAGGGGTATGGGATCCAGCCATGGATCATGACACCATTTAGCAACCCAAGCACTGCAGCAGAGCGTGCCTACAATGACGCACATAGGAGGACACGCAGCATAGTCGAGAGGACCTTCTGCATCCTCAAGTCGAGATTCAGGTGCCTCGACATCACTAGTGGTAGCCTCCTATATTCCCCTGAAATGGTCTGTAAGATCATTCTAACATGTGCCATCCTGCACAACATTTGCATAAGAAGGAACATTTCCCTCTTGGAACCAGATCCACACATGCCTGAAGAGGAGGAAGAGGAGGATGGTGGCCTGCAACATGAGGGGGAACAACAAAACACGGCTGCTGGATTGCGTAGGCACCAACATATTGTGAACAATTTCTTTTAAAACTAAACACCATCACCACTGTATTAACTAATGTAAATAAACACCAATAATAATCACCATATCATGGTCTGGCTAATCATTTTTGCTCACCTTTATCTCTAACTATCAGAATAAGAGTGTAGCCTCATGGAGCATAGCTGATATTCTGATCAGGACACAGAAAATCCCAGGGCAATTGTGATGCATATCATACAACAGTCACATACACACACACTGTAAATGACATATATCCTGTACATTTCACCTTTGAAGGGCAATAGCAGAGGACCACATCTATTTCACACATACATGTTGGAAATATGGTTCATCTCAGCATATGGCACACAACTAAGACACCATCACTCAATAAGGGGAAAACAAGCCTCATACATGAGGCAGTTGATGTGCTATTGCATTGGTAACAGGAATGTATGACCAGACCCTTGACAGCAGTAAGTCCAACTGCATCCAATCTTTGCAAGGACTATCTGTGACTTGAGTTCCATATAAGCAGAACTTAGACAGCACAAGTGCCACACCTATGACAAGCATTGCGCACATGACATTCCATGTACATGTCAGCCCATTTACTAACTCCTGACACACCCATGCTCCTGGTCACAACCCACCTGTCTGAAGAGGTCCCTGGAATAGTAATATGTGTACCCCGATATTCCCTCCTCTACACACACAGACAAACAATAGTAATCCTGTGTGGTACACCCTTTCCTATGTTATGCCATTGTCATAGTACATCTGACTGCATGAACGTCAGGTCAATTAATACACTGGCTTGTAGTTTCTAAGCCCTCTTAGCACCTGTAAATTGCTTCCTGTGTGAAAGGTACTGTTGGCCATTTGAATTCAATACTCACATACAGGACTTCTGAGAAACAGATGCAGCACACACCTGTGAGCACCTCCATGCACACCACCCATTTGAACATGCACTGCCCCTGCTGATGCCTGGAACAGCATAGAAGTTGCCATTTTGTCAAATAAACCATTATGCATTGCTAGTAATTAAACCGTGTAACACAGCCCTTGGGTTCATGTGTAACCTTCAAAAACACAGGACATACACAGTTTTCCATGTCAACTGTCTTGTTCTTCCTCCGACCAGTCTTAGTCAGACCACTGATTATGTAACTTGTGAAATTGCTGGATCCAGATATACCCTGCATCCTGTCAGCCTGACTGGCACCTGTCTGTGCGTTACCCTAAAGATTCCTTGTGGCTACATATGTACCACACTTGCTATACCAAACCTCACATTCCTCAGAGGGTATTTTGTCATGTGCTTCATCAATGCATACCCAAATACATTGTATAGCATCATCTGCTTTTTAATTGTACCATATTTGTAAAATTGTCTTTGAATACCAAAACCATGGCCCATCACTTGTCTGTGTCTCATGTATGCATGAACGACAAAGTGTGACAGTGTACCAGGGCCGTATGCAGGGACTGGGTATGGTGCCTCCAGCAGAACCAGCTACCTCTGATAATGTCCATGAAAAGTCCACACATGTTAGGACCCTGACAGTTCACACGCTGAATCACAGTGCTCACAACATATTGATGGGCCGTGCGTGGTGAATAGCTGCGCGAATAATCAGCACAGAGGCTACGATGTTCCCAGATGCAGTGGGAATTTTAGAGGCCAACCTGTGTACAAATGTTGTAATGACACCTGCCGGAACATGACACCTGAGACATTATCTCACTCAGCACACCAAGGTTGCCCTGTTGACAGTCTCATTACACGTCTTCAGTGACAGGGTGGAACCATCCCCATGTAGGTTCTCATGTCCTCATCGACTTTACTCACATTGATCTCCGAAGGATACTCAGTAGATACAGGAATAGCTGCCACTGACAGATGATGAGACCTGGACGTAACTGTGACAACAAACACCCCTAAAAATATACAGGATCAACATTGGACCACACACATGAACAAGACACCTCTGTGCAATTGATTACTGTAAATATGTGGACACGTGCTGCCTCGTCTGCTGGTCCACCACTGCCACTGGAGAGTTGTGGCTCTGTCATATGACCACAACTGTGGCATCATATTACATTTGCGGTTCACCTTTGGCTGTCTGGGCCAATGACATGGTACCCACTTCGTCTATGCATGTGCCTGACTCACTGTGGGTTCACCAACAAGTGCCTAGGAAGCAGTTACCAAAATTCTAGGTCATGGGATGGGCAACTTGTGAACCATTGACATAAACAAGCGTCTGCCATGTATCTGGTGCATGCTTTGTCATTTGTGGTGTCTACGTTACCCAAAATCTTGGAAGTGCACACAACAGATGTTGCTACATGTATGATTAGCACATGTCCTCTCTCATTTCCACAATGACTTGCATCTAAGGTTTGAACACATTGACTTCACATTCACACAATCATATTTTCAATAATGCATCTTGTGATGCACACACACTGGGTCGACTAATACATTAGTAGCCACTGCACACACATTGAGCCATAGGCATTGAGGTATTGTACTCATGTGCGTCACCTTGCTATCCTCTCCTGATGCCAAACAAGCCCAAATTGTGGAATACATATATGTAGGCCACACATATGGCCATCTAGTGCATCAGCCAAGCATCAAAATCCTGTTAAGGAAGTAGCGGGTCATGGTCCGCTGCAGTTGTGTCCCAAATGTAACATTACATTAAAATGGAAAAAATACCCAAAACCAGTTCATGCCCTGAAATTTTGACGCATACGTGTCAAAAAAATGACACACAAGCGTCAAAAAATGACGCTTATGCCCGAAAAAGGTCGCATAATGCCCTGAAAATTGGTTAAGTGTTAAGACTATTTACAATTATTTAGATTCGGCTTAATTTTCACTCCTGTGCGTCGAAAACTATGACGCACATACTGTATGCGTGAAAAAATAAGACGCATAACGATAAAAACGGCGGCCATTTTATGCAGGAAGTGATGTAAAAAGATATCCTGTTTACAGATTATGTACAGTGGGTGTACTTTCACTTTCACTTTGCAGTCTGTGATTCTTCTAGACTGTGTGGCTGTGTTCTAAGTGTTGTCCAGTGATTCTGTGCTTTCGTGTCCTGTGTGCTACATTACTTGTTACTTTGTGAAATAAATATTGTTGTTGTATACTGTCTGTAAGGTAATGACTCCTTGGCATGGTTACCCCCTTACTTTTTGCCTTTGCTGATGCTAAGTTATGATTTGAAAGTGTGCTGGGACCCTGCTAACCAGGCCCCAGCACCAGTGTTCTTTCCCTAAACTGTACCTTTGTCTCCACAATTGTCACAACCCTGGCACTCAGGTAAGTCCCTTGTAACTGGTACCTCTGGTACCAAGGGCCCTGATGCCAGGGAAGGTCTCTTAATGCTGCAGCATGTCTTATGCCACCCTGGGGACCCATCACTCAGCACATACACACTGCTGGCCAGCTTGAGTGTGCTGGTGGGGTGAAAATGACTAAGTCGACATGGCACTCCCCTCTTAGTGCAATGCCAACCTCAAACTGCCTGTGGCATAGGTAAGTCACCACTCTAGCAGGCCTTACAGCCCTAAGGCCGGGTGCACTATACCACAGGTTAGGGCATTTGTGCATGAGCACTATGCCCGACAGTGTCTAAGCAAAACCTTAGACATTGTAAGTGCAGGGTAGCCATAAGAGTATATGGTCTGGGAGTCTGTCAAACACAAACTCCACAGCACCATAATGGCTACACTGAAAACTGGGAAGTTTGGTATCAAACTTCTCAGCACAATAAATGCACACTGATGCCAGTGTGCACTTTATTGTAAAATACACCCAGAGGGCATCTTAGAGATGCCCCCTGAAAACATACCCGACTTCCAGTGTGGGCTGACTAGTTTCTGCCAGCCTGCCACACACCAGACATGTTGCTGGCCACATGGGGAGAGTGCCTTTGTCACTCTGTGGCCAAGAACAAAGCCTATACTGGGTGGAGGTGCTTCTCACCTCCCCCTGGAGGAACTGTAACACCTGGCGGTGAGCCTCAAAGGCTCACCCCCTTTGTTACAGCGCCACAGGGCATTCCCAGCTAGTGGAGATGCCCACCCCTCCGGCCACTGCCCCCAATTTTGGCAGCAAGGCTAGAGGAGATAATGAGAAAAACAAGGAGTCACCCCCCAGTCAGGACAGCCCCTAAGGTGTCCTGAGCTGAGGTGACTCTTACTTTTAGAAATCCTCCATCTTGTAGAAGGAGGATTCCCCCAATAGGCTAAGGGATGTGCCCCCCTCCCCACAGGGAGGAGGCACAAAGAGAGTGTAGCCACCCTCAAGGACAGTAGCCATTGGCTACTGCCCTCCCAGACCTAAACACACCCCTAAATTCAGTATTTAGGGGCTCCCAGAACCGAGGAAGGTAGATTCCTACAACCTAAAGAAGAAGAAGGACTGCTGACCTGAAGCCCTGCAGCGAAGACGGAGACGACAACTGATTTGGCCCCAGCCCCACCGGCCTGTCTCCCTGCTTCGAAGAAAACTGCAACAGCGACGCATCCAACAGGGTGCAGCGACCTCTGAGGCCTCAGAGGACTACCCTGCATCTAAAGGACCAAGAAGCTCCCGAGAACAGCGGCCCTGTTCAACAAAGTGCAACTTTCTGCAACAAAGAAGCAACTTTTAAAGACCACACGTTTTCCACCGGAAGCGTGAGACTTTCCACTCTGCACCCGACGCCCCCGGCACGACCTGCGGAAAACTAACACTACAGGTAGGACTTCCCGGCGACTGCGAGCCTGTGAGCAGCCAGAGTTGACCCCCCTGAGCCCCCACAGCGACGCCTGCAGAGGAAATCCAGAGGCTCCCCCTGACCGCAACTGCCTGTAACAAGGAACCCGATGCCTGGAACCAGAACTGCACCCGCAGCCCCCAGGACCTGAAGGAACCGAACTCCAGTGCAGGAGCGACCCCCAGGCGACCCTCTGCCTAGCCCAGGTGGTGGCTACCCCTAGGAACCCCCCTGTGCCTGCCTGCATCATTGGAGAGACCCCCGGGTCTCCCCATTGATTCCTATCAGAAACCCGACGCATGTTTGCACTCTGCACCTGGCCGCCCCTGTGCCGCTGAGGGTGTACTTTCTGTGCCTGCTTGTGTCACCCCCGGTGCCCTACAAAACCCCGCTGGTCTGCCCTCCGAGGACGTGGGTACTTACCTGCTGGCAGACTGGATCTGGGGCACCCCTTTTTCCATTGAAGCCTATGTGTTTCAGGCACCACTTTGACCTCTGCACCTGACCGGCCCTGAGCTGCTGGTGTGGTAACTTTGGGGTTGCCTTGAACCCCCAACAGTGGGCTACCTTGGACCCAACTTTGAACCCTGTAAGTGTTTTACTTACCTGTGAACTTAACATTTACTTACCTCCCCCAGGAACTTTTGATTTTTGCAGTGTCCACTTTTAAAATTGCTTATTGCCATTTTTGTCAAAACTGTATATGCTATTGTGATTATTCAAAGTTCCTAGAATACCTAAGTGAAATACCTTTCATTTGAAATATTACTTGTAAATCGTGAACCTGTGGTTCTTAAAATAAACTAAGAAAATATATTTTTCTATATAAAAACCTATTGGCCTGGAATCGGTCTTTGAGTGTGTGTTCCTCATTAATTGCCTGTGTGTGTAGAATAAATGCTTAACACTACCCTCTGATAAGCCTACTGCTCGACCACACTACCACAAAATAGAGGATTAGAATAATCTTTTTTTGCCATTATCTTACCTCTAAGGGGAACCCTGGGACTCTGTGCACAGTATTACTTACTTTGAAATAGTATATAGAGAGCCAACTTCCTACATTGGTGGATCAGCGTTGGGGTCTAAGACTTTGCATTTGCTGGACTACTCAGCCAATACCTGATCACATGACTAAAATTCCAAAACTTGTCATTAGAAACTGATTTTTGAAATTTGAGCTATTTTTCTGAATTTTTAAAAGTCCTGCTAGGGCCTTGTGTTAGTCCCTGTTAGCATTTCTTTTAGAGTTTAAAAGTTTTGCAAAAGTTTGGATTAAGTTCTAGAGATAGTTTTAGATTCTTAAAAAGTATCCAAACTTTTAGAGAAATAATGTCTACTGCAGGAGAGATGGTGCTGGAGCTCAACCTCACCCCTTACCTGCATCTTAGGATGTCAGAGTTAAGGACTCTCTGCAAAATCAAAAAGATAAAAACTGGATCAAACCCTACCAAAGTACAGCTCCAGGAGCTCTTGGCAGAGTTTGCTAGAGACAACCCCTCTGAAGATACCCTTACAGAGGATGAAGCTAGTGAAGTGGAGGATAATTTCTCCCCTCCACTCCTAGTTAGGGAGACCAGGGTTCCTTCAACCCTGACTCCACAAGTGATAGTCAGAGATGCTGCTTCTCCCACAGGGGAGTCCAACAGCTCTGGAAGGATTGAGGGCAGCCTCAATGAAGATGACCTCCTGTTAGCCAGGATGGCCAAAAGATTGGCTTTGGAGCGACAGCTCCTAGCCATAGAAAGGGAAAGACAAGAGATGGGTTTAGCTCCCATCAATGGTGGCAGCAACTTAAATAGGGTCAGAGAGAATACTGACATGCTAAAAATCCCCAAAGGGATTGCAACAAAATATGAAGATGGTTATGATATCAAATGGTTCACAGCTTTTGAGAGGGCTTGTGCAACCAGAAAAGTAAACAAATCTCACTAGGGTGCTCTCCTTTGGGAAATGTTCACTGGCCAGTGTAGGGATAGACTCCTCACACTCTCTGGAAAAGATGCAGAATCCTATGACCTCATGAAGGCTACCCTGATTGAGGGCTTTGGATTCTCAACTGAGGAGTACAGGATTAGGTTTAGGGGGGCTCAAAAATCCTCGAGTCAGACCTGGGTTGATTTTGTTGACTTCTCAGTCAAAACACTGAATGGTTGGATTAATGGCAGTGGCGTAAATGATTATGATGGGCTGTACAATCTGTTTATGAAAGAACACCTTTTAAGTAATTGTTTCAATGATAAACTGCATCAGCATCTGGTAGACCTAGTTCCAATTTCTCCCCAAGAATTGGGAAAGAAGGCAGACCACTGGGTCAAGACTAGGGTGAACAAGACTTCCACAGGGGGTGACCAAAAGAAAGGGGTCACAAAGACTCCCCAGAGGAAGAGTGTTGAGACATCCAAGGGTAAAAGTAAAGAGTCTTCTACAGGGCCCCAAAAACCTGCTCAGGAGGGAGGGTCCACAGCCTCTTCACAATCCACATTTGGGTACAAGGGTAAAAACCTTGATCCCAAAAAGGACTGGTGTCGTAGCTGTAATCAGCAGGGACACCAAACTGGAGACAAGGCCTGTCCCAAGAAAGGGTCCACTTCTACTACTACTCCAGTTACCACTGGAATATCCAGTCTCCAGGTGGGATCAACAGTGTGCCCAGAGCAAATCAGGGTTCACACTGAAGCTATATTAGTTTCTGAGGGTGGGGTGGACTTAGCCACACTAGCTGCCTGGCCCCCTAATATGCAAAAATACAGGCACCATAATTAATGGGACTAGTGTAGAAGCCCTGATGTATACAGGTGCCAGTGTCACAATGGTGACATACAAACTGGTTTCCCCAGGACAATACCTGACTGGTCAAACGTATCCAGTCACCAACGCTGACAATCAGAATAAAGTACATCCCATGACTATGGTAACTTTAGAATGGGGAGGGTCACTGGCCTGAAACAGGTGGTAGTCTCCTCTGCTATCCCAGTAGACTGTTTGCTTGGGAACAACCTGGAGTCCTCAGCATGGGCTAAGGAAGAACTCAAAACCCATGCAGCCATGCTGGGTATCCCTGAACTGGTGTGTGTCAAGACAAGGGCACAGTGCAAGGCTCAGGGTGAAAAAGAGGTGTTGGAGCCTGGAAGAATGGCCCAACCCTCCAAGAGAAAAGGAAAGAAGACTGGGGAACCAGCTTCAACACAGCAAAAGAAAAAGAACCTCTCTTCCCAGGAAGAAGTTCTGCCCTCTGAGGGAACTGAGCCAATGGAGTTGGAACCTTATCAGGTTGAACTCTTAGGCCCAGGGGGACCAACAAGGGAACAGCTGTGTAAGGGGCAAGAAACCTGTCCCTCTCTTGAAAGCCATAGGCAGCAAGCTGCCATTTCACACAATACAGTTCCTAATGTAAATTTTTTGCCTTTGTCTTCACAGCTGCGAGCATGACACCCATCCAGGTCCGTGAGTTCCAGAGGCGGGCAATGCGTTACCAGCATATCCTGCTGGTAGAGTCGGGGTTCAGACAGATGGCCCGAAGATACCGGAACGAACGGACCTCTGGAGCATGGAGGGCTTTCCCACAGGGTGGCCTTACTTTGCCCACCACAGCCACCACCAGCACAACCACCACTTCCACCCAGGTGGCACCACCCACAGCTGGGACTGTTGTCCCAACATCTGCAGTTGCTCCAGGCCCTAGCAGTGGAACACCTTCAGGGCAGCCCACAGGCATAGACTCTACATGCCCACACACATCCTCAGCTGGTACCCAGACCGCCCCAGCTGCTACAGTTGACCCTGCAGCTTTTCAGGAAATGCAAAGAAAAATGGACAGTGTCCTACGGAAAATTAGTCACCTGCAGCGGGATGTTCGCCATATGAACAGGCGTGTGCGGTCCATAAGGCGGACCTTCCGGAGGGCCAACCTCTAGACTTTTAAAATGGACATGATTCACTCCCCTCCATCCGCCTTACTTGTTCTTATACTTAGTGGGCTTAGCTTTAGGTTAGTATAGGCTGTTAGGTTAGTTAGTGTTAGTGGGTGGGAGATCCTGATTATTTATATTTTTTCTTTTTGTGTGCGTTAGGCTATGTTGGGGTTCTTGTGTGTTTACAAAAAAATATATATATATATAAAAAAAAAAAAATATATATATATTTGTTTAGTATAGGATAGTATGTGTTTAGGTTAGTATCTGTTGTCCTCCATGTGTCCCGTCTCATAAGGGGGGTGGGGAGTTGATGTTTAGAACGTTTCGTTACATGTGATAAGTAAGTTTAGCTTAGGTTATTTAGGGACAGTTGTGGCTAATGAGTAGTTAGGGTAGATTAGGGTAGGTAAGACTTTTCCCTGAGTTTCCTCTTCTGTTATTACCATTTAATAAATATATAGTGAACCATTTACAGTATGTGTTAAATCCTTGTTGATCAGGGCCTTGGTATATGTGTACATGAATTTTGTTCTATTACATTTGTGTCCTATGCTACGAACAAATCCCAACTGAGCTGTAAGATTGGCAGCTACCCCAGAGCTATCTTGCAAAGATTCCACCATTCATTGCAACCACCAATCACAGTTAACATGGATCCCAACGTGTTTTTTTCAATAAGTATGTTTTCAAAGTCACAAACAGTGCTTCCAGATTTGGTATTGGGGGAACTGTTTTAGGTCTGACTGCAGTGTGATGTTCAAGGACACCCTTATAAGGTGAGCGGTCATAAGCACTCTTGTAGTATCGTCTTCATGACTCTCAGACATCATTTGTGACACTGTTCAGCATGATTACTTATTTGGATGGAAACTCAGACACATTCATTTATGCATTTTTTGGAGTGTTTGCTTAGATTTGTGGGCACTGTTATATGTGTTAGTATTGCATGGTGACAACATTTAGCTACCACTATTTGATGACTTAGATATCCCTTGAGGAAGCATTATTCTGTCGAACACAGCATGATGGTGTATGCTTTCTCTCTTCATCAGATATTGCCCTCAGGAAGGGCAGGGTATGATGCAATCCTTGCCACTGTGCAAAGTTATCTGACTACATAATTTCAGGACACTTGTATTGACAAGCTACGTAATTTGACTGGAGGCACATTTCAGTTATCTACTGCACAGTTGATGTGTCACATTACACAGAGACAAATTTGTTGTGTAAGTACTATTTATTGAAAAGTGCTGTAGTGCTATATGTACATTTTCCATGATTGTGAGTCCATTATAGTGACATCTTGCACTGTGATCCTACACAAGTGGTAAAGGAAAATGCTTTTGACATGCTGGGGTGATGTGTCAGACTGTGCAGAGGGACAGGATTTGCCAATGAGTAAGTGAGAAACAATCACTGGGCAGGATGACAAGATTAACAGTGGTTTTTAGGACAGTCATTGAGTACAGTTGTTGTAAGACTGGCATGTTATAAAGTGCTGGACCATGGTAATAGTTGGCCATGTAACAGGGACTAGTGCTTCCGGGTACTTTTCCATGTGAAGGGGATCTGTTCCATGTCTTCTTCTTCTGATGTGTGTGTTGCCTCCTCTGTTCTTGGTGGTGGTGGTTGTGAAGGGGCAACACACACCTCAGAGTTAGAAAACGTGGAGTCAGACATCCCGGGCGCTGCTACTTGTGAAGGTCTTAAGGGCAGTACTGCTGCAAGGAGGATCTGCTGATTCTTAAGAATAGCAGCCACATCACGATGGTAGGCAGCCAAGTCGGCCCTGAGGGGTTCAATGTTGCATTTGTGCACGCGTTGACATGATTGCTGTTGTAGGTGTAGAGTCAACTGTATTACAGCTGTGCTGATTTCCTTCAGCCTTTCTACTTCCTGCAAGATAGTTGTTCACCCTTGTATAGCTGCTGCCTGATCTGCAGGTGACATCATGCACAAACGCACCCCCTCTAGGCTGGCTGCCATAGTTGCATCCCCACCCGCACCTCATTGGCTAGCTCCCGCTGTACTCCGACTACAGTTCTCTCAAAGCTGGTGCCTGTGTCGTCCTCAGCTGTATTGGAGGTGGCAGGTCTTACAATTGGGGAGGTGGGTGGGTCCTCTGTGATGGCTGCTTGTTCTGAGCTCCTCCTTGTGACTGAAGGTGGGGTCTGGAGGTTTCCAAGGACATCTAGGATGGTCTGCTGGGTGATGTTTGTCAGCTCGTCATCCATGTCATCAGAGTATTCCTGGAAAGGCATATCCCCAGGAGATCCATCGTCCCCTGCATTGAAATAGGGTACAATTAGTGTGTCTATGTTGTGGCATTGGTGATGTGACATGCCTGCCTTGTGATGAATTCACATTGTGATCTTGTTTCCTGTTCATTGCTCCAGTCTTTCAGATGGGCATTTGTAATATCAAGTATGTTGCTCCAAGATGAAAGGAAGATGCCAAAGATGTAATCCAATATAAGTTTATTCCAATGACAGAGGTCCCATCCAAACAGCATCCAACTGCCAGCTTCACTGTCTCAGCCTCTTACATCACATCCCACAGTTCTATGACCTCACCCAGTTCTACACTATTCCTAAGGATTCTCTTACTATTCTCTCATGCATACTACACACCTCCCCCTTTTATCAACTAACAAACAAAACAAAAACAATAAGAACTAAAAGTAAAACAAAAATTGCTATATACATTTGTTCAAGAATAAGTATCAAGAAAAAACCACATTGCTACATACATTTGTTCTAATTAACATATTGGTGAAACAGAATTAACCAAACTATCATTAAGAGTCTTTCTAAACTTATTACATTTGAGAACCACCACCCGATTAAGATTCCACATCCTAGAATCTTCTGTTCTTATCGCATTGTTGAACACTTTAACCACTCTTACAGGCTTAGATTTATTCATGCCTCTCCCTTTGTTCAAAGGTCCACGAATAAGTACCCAATCACCTACTTTAACTTTAGTTGTTTGTGTTGACTTCCTTGAATCAAAATATTTTTTCCGAGCTTCTATTTTCTTTTGCTCCCTCTCTCTCCAACATCCATCTGATAATATCACACCTGTCCTTGACTCCATATCATTCACCCACCTGGGAGACAAAAAGGTATTAGGGTGTCTGGCTCTGAGTAGTTCAAATGGTGTTTTACCTGTAGTGGAGTGAGGTGAGACCCTGTAAGCCTCAACCCTTTTCGTCACTTCTTTCCTCCAATTCAATCCACTACCCTTGGCCAAAGCTATAGTCTCCTTCAATACCCTATTGAAACGCTCTTGGTTTCGGGATGATAAAGCGCACACTTCTTGTGCCGTATGGAACAGTCCGCTAAAAATTGTTCCATCTCTCTAGACACTAACTGCACACCATTGTCAGTGAGGATAACTTTGGGAATACCCTCTCTGCCAAACACTTCTTTCAGAAAACCAATGACGTGCTTTGTCTCAATGCCCCTAGTAAATTTGATCTCCGGCCACCTTGAGAACACATCCACCAGCACGAGGAGATATACATCACAACCCTCTCCACGAATAGGCCCTAAAATATCAAACGCAACTTCCTCCCACGGCTGAGTGGGACGATCTCTAATCTCCATGGGTTGAACCCTGGGTTTGATAGATTTCTCGCTCATTACACACTGCATACACTCTCTAATGATTCTTTCTACCTGACTGTCCATTCCTGGCCACCAGTACGTCAAACGCAATCTTCCTTTGGTTTTTGAAACACCTTGATGACCCGAGTGGGCAAGGGAAATAAGCTCCTGTCTTAATGTGATGGGAGGAATTAGTCTTGTACCCCTAAACAGCAGACCATCTCTACTTGACAATTCCCCTCTCACATGCCAAAACTTCTGAGTCTCCAAACTCCCTTCATTCCTGTTCTCCCAACCTCTCTCTATCAAAGAAAGTATTTCAACCATTGTGCAATCTAACTCGCATTCTCTCCTCCATCTTTCTTTAGTCACAACACTGTCATCAAAACCACTTTCTTCGATTTCACATACCACTTCGTCATCCAAGTCCTCTTCACTCCCTTCTCCCAACTGGTTATATTCTGTCGACCATACCAGCCTTGATAATGTGTCAGCCACCCTGTTTTGCGCTCCAGGAATGTATCTAATCTCAAAATCAAAGTCCTGTAATGATACCACCCACTTCGTGATCCTACTTGATATTGCATCAACTCCTTCCTTTTAAAGATCTCACAAAGAGGTTTATGATCTGTCCTAACCTCGAATTTGGTGCCCCACAGCAAGTTCTTGAGCTTCTTCACAGCCCAGTGTACCGCTAAAGCTTCCTTCTCGATTACCGAGTAGTTCAACTCCGCATTCCTTAGAGCTCGCGACAAAAACAAAACCACTTGCTCAGACTTATGATCTCCTTGTTGCAGAACAGCTCCTAGACCTTTTGCACTGGCATCAGTGATCAAAACTGATGAAAGATTCGGATTAAAATTCTTCAATTTGGGAGCCCTAACCAACTTCTCCTTAATTTCTTTAAATTCACTTTCACACTCCTCACTCCATACAAACTCTACACCTTTCCGTAATAACCTCCTCATATTCACACACATTTCAGCAAAATTCTTGATAAACTTCCCATAATACTCAGCCATCCCAATGAATTTCATCAGTTCCTCTTTATTAATTGGTGACTGTAACTTCCTAATGGTATCTACAAGCTCTTTCTTTGGTGATACACCTCCTCCAGTGATCGTATGTCCCAAATACTCAATGGAGTCCCTTTGAAATTTACACTTCTCCACTTTAACGGTCAAACCACACTCTCCCAGCCTCTCCAAGACTTCAAATACTCTTCTTTCATGCTCAGAACTATTTTTCCCAAATACCAAGACATCGTCTTGGTAAATCCTAACACCCTCCAAATCCTTCAAAACTTTTTCCAACATCCTTTGAAAGACTGAGGCTGCAGATATCAACCCAAATGGTAACCTGGTGTACCTGAATGTTCCAAACGGAGTGACAAAGGCAGTGAGATCTTTAGACTGTTCAGTTAACCTAATCTGATGATATGCCGACGTCAGATCTATTGTGGAAAACACTTTTGCTCCTTGCATCAACATCAACATATCTGAAATGTTTGGTAAGGGATATCTATCTACAATCACATGTTTGTTTAATTCTCTCAAGTCCACACATAAGCGAAGACTCCCATTCGCTTTCCTGGCTGCAACCACTGGTGCCAACCATTCAGTTCCCTCGACCTCTTCGATGATCCCTTCCTTCTGAAGCCTCCCCAGTTCCAATTTCATTTCTTCACGCAAAGCTACTGGTACACCACGAACTTTGCTGCATACAGGTTTCGCTCCTTCTTTGAGGCGAATATGATGTACGTAGTGTCGAAGACACCCCAGTTTATTTTGAAAGATCAAGGGAACTCTCAACTTAAGTTTTGCCACAAAATCATCATCACCTGTGGTTTGTTGAGCAGTAGCCCCTCCAGGTTCTACAATCTCATTCACCCCCACTTGATCTCTAATTTTCACAGGGGGGTCATTATTTGGATCAAGTATCACATCCAAATCTTTCTGATGGAACCAACTCAGAACACTGTCACCCTTCTTGGACACGTAAATCTTCGCATTAGTATATTTGTGTCTGTATTGAAGTATACCCCAAAAATACCCATGCAGCTTAATAGGTTCTCCACCATATGCATGAGGCGTTATATCCGGTTTGAATAACTTTACTTTGTCTTTGAGTTTTCCCAAATAGAATTCTTTCGAAATGATGGTTATCTTTGCTCCAGAATCGAAAAGAACCTTAGTTCTTTCACCATCCACCAAAACTTCATCAACAGGTCCTTTCCTTCTCTCTCCTCCAACCTGAAGGACGATTTGGCCACACTCGAATTCATCTCCATCATTGGTGTCTGAATCATTATTAACACCATATACACTATTTTTAGACTTGCACACACTAGCAAAATGCCCTTTCTTTTTACACAAGTTGCAAACCACCTTAATTGCTGGGCAGTTCTTATCATTTGCCATGTGACCCTGCTTGCCACAACGAAAACACTTTCCTTGAAAAGTAGCTTTCTTTTCCTTTCTATAACCCTGCTTTACTGGAATCTCTCGTTTGTCCTTGACCTGTTGTACATTTTCACTCTTGTTCTCTTCCTTCTTTATTGTTTCAACACACATGAGTGAGTGTTCAATTTTCTTGGCTAACACTAAGACTTCATCCAATGATGGATCATCCTTTTGCCAAATTTCCTCCCTAACTCTTTCTATGTTACAGCCCAACATAAACTGATCTCTGATCCTCTCCTCTGACAAAGGTCCAAACTTGCAAGATGAAGCTAATTTTCTAAGAGCTGTAACATAGCCTTCCACAGTTTCACATTCTCCTTGATTCCTCCTGCCGAAATGATATATTTCGAGTATGGTGCTAATTTTCGGAATGTAATGTCTATCTAGTTTTTCTATGCATGTCTCATATTCATTTAGGTTCTCATCAAAAATGTCTGGAAGATTGTCAAACACTTCCTGACCCTCTGAACCTAAACAATGTAAAAGTAACGCAGTCTTCCTCTCAATGCTTAAAGATGCGCCACACACCTTTGCATATCTCTCAAAAACCTTCTTCCACTTTTGCCATTTAATAGGTGGTTCTCCTGGCATGGCCAAAAAGAAAGAAGGTGCAGTGACATTCTGCATCATGAAGAACTTCTGTTTTAATGAAATCACAGCTTTCCAAAGTGCAAGTCTTTTAATGTCACGATACTGTTGAAAAACAATTTAGAAATGTGGTTTCCAATCTGTATTCCTGTGTGTTTACAAATTCACAGTTCAAATCGTGAATTATTATCCCTTACAGGCTGTCCATCTGCTTTGGTTGTGGCATTTACTGCCCAGTACTGCTATTTGATCCCTAGTTACTCCTTAGATCACTGTAGAACAATGTAGAGGTGCTTGAATTTCAAATTTGTTGCTCGGCTTATAGCTTACAGCTATAAGAACACAGACGATGCAGCTGGCGCACAGCTCAGCTGAAGTCTTTAAATATCTGTTGCACGCGGCAAATTCAGAATACAGATGATGCAGCTGGCACGCGTGTTAAATATCCATGGAAACGCACGCGGCACAGCTGACGCGCGGCACGTCCCAAGCACACAATGTAGCTGGCGCGCGGCTGAAGCTATGCAGTCTCCATAGAAATGCACGCGAGACAGCTGGCACGCGTTCAACTGCCGGCCTCAGCTGAAAGCGGCGAAATTGTATTTTTTTTTTTTTAATGAACGCGCTTAGAGAAGAAAATGTCAAACTTCCTAAATACGGAAAAAGCGCTCACCTTTCTTGTGCTTCGTGTCCTTAAAGTTCCTTGTTGAGACCTCTGTTCCCCCGTGTGCAATGAAATAATGCCACTGGGTTAAAAAAAACTCGCATCCCACCTCCGTCGCCAGTGTAATATCAAGTATGTTGCTCCAAGATGAAAGGAAGATGCCAAAGATGTAATCCAATATAAGTTTATTCCAATGACAGAGGTCCCATCCAAACAGCATCCAACTGCCAGCTTCACTGTCTCAGCCTCTTACATCACATCCCACAGTTCTATGACCTCACCCAGTTCTACACTACTCCTAAGGATTCTCTTACTATTCTCTCATGCATACTACAGCATTCTCCCAGGCCCACCTGCATGTCACATGTATTGTATTAAGTTATTAGACTTGTCGGCATCATCTCCTCTAGTGTTGTTTTAGGCCAAATAGTGCATTGCCACCTTCTTGTCCTACACAAGCCTCCATCTATATCCATTCTATGGTGAGACCTTTCACAGGCTGTGGGTGCTCTGATGGCACTAGCAGCTCACTTAACAATCTGGACCTGCCCCAGTCTCTGATCTTTCACATCCACTTATATGTAGTTGACATGTAGCGTATCCTAGGCATAGCATTGTTATGGCACGATATGAATGTTAGCATTGGTAATATGTACAGCTGATGTTGGGGAATGTGTGGAGATTGGATTGCCCTGATAGTCGTAGCAGTGTCCTATTCCCTCCTCTGACTGTGCAGGTGTATGTCAGTGACCAGTTACATGTGTCCTCCCCCTCAATGCTGTTGTCTGAGCAGTATGACATTTGGGATGTTGCATTGTAACACAGGCACAGGATGGATCCTG
This sequence comes from Pleurodeles waltl, assembly GCF_031143425.1. Lineage (NCBI taxonomy): Eukaryota > Metazoa > Chordata > Amphibia > Caudata > Salamandridae > Pleurodeles > Pleurodeles waltl. The sequence goes on from NC_090439.1 coordinate 400,277,503, forward strand.
ACATATGCAGCATGGGTGTGTCCTTAGTGCTGTGTAGCTCCTAATGTTGATGACATTGGCTGATGCTTGGGCAACTATGAGCATTCACAATTGACAGGACTGGAGCCTTTGTCTTGTTTCAGGGGATTGTTGGAGTTGTCATCCTCAACCCTCTAATTTAGGTGTGTATGATCCATGGGGACGTTACTGCCATTGGCTACTTGAGCGGCACACAGAGCAGAGGTGGTAGTGGCAACTGTTGTCACTGTTACATTCCAGTTGTCGGTATGGCTAGAGGTTGTTAATTGGGCCCTAGTTATTGTAGAGGGTATAGTGGCTGATGTGTGCCGGGATGTCAGTTTGACGTTGTGTCCTTCCCTCCTGGCGTGGCTTTACCTTTGCTCCATCGTTGGCATGGCAGCATGCCCCCATGGGACAGTTGTTGGTGTAGTGTAATGGTGTGCCCCAGCTTCTCTCTGTGCCGGCCATGCCCCCATGCCATACCACTTTATCCATGCCACTCCATGTATATGATGACTTCCATGCATTTTGTGGTTCGTATCCCCCCTGCTTACAGTTGTCATTAGTACATTTTAATTCCCCATGCGACTTACCCTGCATGTGCGTTGCCTCCTGGTAGTCTGCGATGTCCTGTCCTTGAATCCCTGTGACTATCTCCTCAGGGATGACGGCTGCGACCATCTCCTCCATGTGGTCCAGGGTCTCCTGGTGTGCTGGACTCCCACCTCCAGTCTGCAGTGCTGCCTTCCTGTTCCTGGCCAACTTTTCCTTGGTCCTGCGCTTGCAGTCATGCCAGCGTTTCTTGCACTCGATGACTGTTCTGCGTACTTCTGCCACACTGTTAATCCATATTGCCTCTCTCCTACTGATTGGCAACTTTGAGGTGACAAACAGTTGGTGCTGGTGTTCCATCACATCTTTAACCAGAATTTCCTGCTCCTCTGCACTGAAGCAACACTTTCTTTTCTTCTTAAGACTGTCCTGGGTCTTGTGTGGGTCCTCCTGACTGGTTCCTGGTCTGTTGTCATCTTCCTGGGGTCTGTACAGGCATCTGGGATCCATTTTGGCTCTCCTCTGCTGAAATGGCTGTGTTCGCGGGGAATTTTGACGCTATTGCGTAAAAAAACACTGCATATCTGGTGTGCGGTGTCGTAAATCGACCCACAGTCATTTCTGCCGCTTTAACGTCATTTTGCTTTACAACTTGACGCTGCGGTGTGTGGCAAAAAAAAATGACTTACACCTTTGGTTTGCGCCGCGGTGCGTCAAAGTATAATTTTGACACCCGCACGGCACACAGAAATGGCGTTAGCCGGCGGTAATATTTTTGATGCAAAACTGCGCCGGTGCAGTTTTGCGTCAATAAGTATAAATATGGGCCTAGATGTTTTTGTCGATCAGCAGAATTCCATTTTGTACTTCCCTATACTGAGATCACACCGGAAGTATCTCCACTTCACTGTAGGATCAGAACATTATCACTTCAAAGTCCTACCGTTTGTCCTCACTTCCGAACCATGAGTGTTCACAAAGGTGATGCAAGTGGTAGCAACTTCCTCAGAAGATTGGGAATTTCTATGTTTCATTAACAGAACAACTGGCTAATCAAAGCCAAGACTCACAATTTGCTGATTTACCACTTTCAAGAAGTGACTCAAATTTTGTATGAGCTATGCTTTTCAGTCAGCAAAGTCAAGTCTCATGTGGTGTCCTCTCAGTGCATAATATTCATAGGGGTGGTATTGGATACCACATCAAATCGAGCCTTCCCTCCACCTCAGAGGATTCAAGATGTTCAGGCTATAGTTCTTATGTTTCTTAATGGAGCGATCATTCCAGTTCTGATGGTCTTGCGCCTCTTAGGTCTTGTAGCTTTCTGCATTCTCTTGATCACACATGCACACTGACACATCAGAACCCTTTAGTGGTGTCTCCGCAGGTAGTGGTTCCAACTTGTTGGAGATCTGCAGGCATGCATATAGATCTCAAGGGACACAGTAGCAGATTTGCATTGGGGGATCATAAACGAAAACTAGCAGTGAAAGAAAACCATTTCACCTTCCGCCTCTGGGTGCCTTTACCCTAGAGTGAGGGAGCTCATCTGGCGGAACTAGAGATCCGGGTCCTCTAGTCATCAGAAGAACATAGCTTACATATCAATCAGTTGGAATTGCAAGCAATAGGTCTAGCTCTCAAGGCTTTCCTTCCTTCCCTTCATGGTCTGTCAGTTCATATCTTGACGAACACCAAACAGCAATGTGGTACAGTAATAAACAGGGAGAAGTGGGGTTGTCTCTTCTCTGCAGAATTCTGGGACTCTGTTTCTGGGCTCATGACCACCAGAATTGTGTAGTAGCAAATGACCTGACCAGAGCTCTCAATGTATGGGCAGACAGCAAATCTGCAAATAAAGAATGTTATCAAATTCTCAATTAATTACGCAAACCTAATCGCATGGAAGGAACTCATCGCATTACTCAAGATTTCAAAGACAAACTGGCAAATCAGTATACAACCAAGGCAGACACATTGGACGCTTATTTAAAACTAAGGAAAACCACCAACACCAACCCATTTCCGAAAATTCCTTCCAAGAGCAAGCCAACTCAGCCTCTGCACTCTTCAAACAAACATCTCAAAGTGATGGATGTGGTCAAAGCAAGCAAGCCTTCTGGCTGCCCTTCTGACCCTTGTCCACCACACATCTTCAGGAGTATTCTTTAATCTACCTCTGCTGCCACACCAGTAAGAAAAATCTTGAATACTTCTTTAACTATGGGAATCTTTCCTGAAGATCTTAAAAAGGCATACATATACCTGTTATTAAAGAAAACTAACTTGGACTCGCAGGACCCAACAACAAAAGATCTATTACAAATGGTCCTTTCCTGGGCAAACTGATAGAAGGAACAACTTTACTTTCAGACTACTAAACTGGATTCCGCCCAGGAAGAAGAACTGAATCTGCCCTCATCATCACCTGGGATGATCATAAAAACACAATAGACCACAATGGAATTGTTGCACTACTTCGCCTGGACCTCTCAGCTGCCTTTGGCACAGTTGACCATGACACACTAATCCAAAGACTCTGTGAAGCCTGTATAGAGGGGACTGCTCTTGACTGGATCACATCCTACCTTCAAACAGAGCTAATGTCATCCATACTCCCCCTTTCTAATCCAAACCCTATTTCACAAAAGAAGGGGTCCCTTAAGGCGCAACCATCTCACCCATGCTTTCCAACGTCTACATGGTGTCATTACCAACACTGATCAAAGAATTTCAACTCCCATACTACAACTATACAGATGACACACAGATATTCCTTAAACTGGAATGCCCCAAAGACATCGCAAACTCACAAATCTTCATTTGCCTCAGAGCCGTTGATCAGTGGATGACATAGACCCATCTTAAACTGAATGCTTCCAAAACATAAATACTCACATGTGGCCACATTCTAAACTATCTAAGGAAGTAAGAAACTTTGGAATTACAATGGACTCCAAGTTAACAATGAGTACTCAGTGGACAAATTGGCAAGATCAAGCTTCATCACCATGAAAACTCTGTGACGCTTCTTCCCCCACCTCGGATTTCTACACAAGGTGCAGGCTACCATCTCTTTTGTACTATCTAAACTGGATTATGCCAAAGGCCTCTACCATAGAACATCTCTATCTACTATGAAACAATTACAACACATTCAGAACTCGGCTGCCAGATTACTCCTACATGTAAAGCCACTAGCCCACAACTCCCCTGCTTTGAGGGCCCTACATTGGTTACTGGTTGCCAAAAGATCCACCTTCAAGCTGCTCTGTATCATCCACAAAGCAATACATGGAACAGGACCGCTTTTCATTAGGAATAAAATCACCAAATGCATTCAAGAAAGAAAACTCACCTCAAGATTGGCAGCCTGCCTCAAAACACCACCATACAAGAAAAACACATTAGGTAGTATATATTTCTCTGTTCAAGCAGCCAAACTATGAAATTCATTATCCCTAAGTAAAAGATCCAAGGATAACAATCTTATCTTTAGAAGACTACTCAATGTTGGCTCTTTCATTCATGACTACCATACTCAAACAACAATGGACCGCACATCCCCATGTACTTAAACATATTATAATTTGATTATGTGTATATATCTAGATATGTGTATTTATTTACACAAATACATATAATTATTTTATCTTAAAATATACACATACTCTTTAGGCCAGTTTAACAAATGTATATTTTACTTCAATTAAATGTACATGTGTCTGTATTTATATGCGTAAGTGTGTATGTATATATATATATATATATGAAAGAAAAGATGTCCTGATCTGCGTGTTACGGCGCACTTAATTCTCCGGTGGTGCTGGTTTGAGGCAGGACAACCATATTTTCAAAAAACAAGATTCTCTTTCTGTTTTAGCAAGAGAAAACCGCACTCTGTTGTTGTGCCAAAAATACCTTAACTTTTAATACATTAGTGAGATCATAAACAAACAAACAGGAATCCCCTGACGCGTTTCGGTCTCACCAGACCTTGTTCACAGGTGTTTCCTGTGTGCTAATTTCGGCGCTTAAAATAAAGTACTCCAAAGTAACAGAAAAAATACTCAAGTTACACCACTTATCAAGAGTTACTCCATAACATCACTAAATATATATACTTTAACAAAGAAAAATTAAACGTTTTTCTATATACATATTTACCAAATTGTAACAGTGTTTTGACTACAATCCAAGGTGTTTTTCACTGAGTTCCACATTGCATTCTGGTATATGTAGTTTATAGCATTTCATTAAATCAAATTATTTTTAAATATATGTCATAAAATCTTGTTTCAGCGACTAATGGAGACTTCAAAACAATTTCTGAGGTGTGTTAACAAAATATAGGGGCCCTCATTAGTTTTTAATTTATATTCACATTGGATTCATATTCATGTATTGCATGTTACCTACAATAGCACAATCCCCAAAGTTTCTTTTAAACAAGGCCCTCCCTAAATCCTGCACCTCTGATGGAAGAAAATTAATGTTTGGGTATTATTCCTTCAGTCAATTTATATTGATAGCACCAAAATTGTATGTCTATCTGACAAATGACAACGGGAAAGAAAGCATCTTATCAATTGGTGGAAATGACATAAAATAAATGAATGGCAACATCTTATGAGCTATGACAACTCTTCTAGGTGTACAAATAAGTGGTGTAACTTGAGTATTTTTTCTGTTACTTTGGAGTACTTTATTTTAAGCGCCGAAATTAGCACACAGGAAACACCTGTGAACAAGGTCTGGTGAGACCGAAACGCGTCAGGGGATTCCTGTTTGTTTGTTTATGATCTCACTAATGTATTAAAAGTTAAGGTATTTTTGGCACAACGACAGAGTGCGTTTTTCTCTTGCTAAAACAGAAAGAGAATCTTGTTTTTTGAATATATATATATATATATATATATATATATATATATATATATATATATATATATATATTATGCATCTGTGTATGTTTCTATATATATATGTGTAAATTATTCTACACTCAACTTGTTCATAGATCATAGCATAGTCTCTAGAGTTGTTTAATTAGATGCTTATGAGTCTCTGTTTCTATTTTATCTATCACAAAAGGTAAATAATATCCTAACTATTTCTCGACAAGCATTTCTCTATTGAAATATTGAGGAAAGATAAAATACTGTTATAAAAGTACACAAATAAATAAACTGCAAATACTGTAATTCTTGAAAGCCTCTGTTTATACATGATACAACTTTTTATCTCAATACATTATATTCCTTACACAGTTATCCCTTGATTATGTAATCATGTACCTGTAGGAAAGTACCATCTTGCCTGGCATGTTACCCCCATATTTCACTGTATATATGTTGTTTTAGTCTATGTGTCACTTGGACCCTGCCAGGCAGGGCCCCAGTGCTCATAAGTGTGCCCTGTATGTGTTCCCTGTGTGATGCCTAACTGTCTCACCTGAGGCTCTGCTAACCAGAACCTCAGTGGTTATGCTCTCTCTGCTTTCCAAATTTCTCACTAACGGGCTAGTGACTAAATTTACCAATTCACATTGTCATACTGGTACACCCATATAATTCCCTTGTCTATGGTACTGAGGTACCCAGGGTATTGGGGTTCCAGGAGATCCCTATGGGCTGCAGCATTTCTTTTGCCACCCATAGGGAGTTCTGACAATTCTTACACAGGCCTGCCAGTGCAGCCTGAGTGAAATAACGTCCACGTTATTTCACAGCCATTTACCACTGCACTTAAGTAACTTATAAGTCACCTATATGTCTAACCTTCACCTGGTGAAGGTTGGGAGGAAAGTTACTTAGTGTGTGGGCACCCTGGCACTAGCCAAGGTGCCCCCACATCGTTCAGGGCAAATTCCCCGGACTTTTTGAGTGCGGGGACACCATTATACGCGTGCACTGTACATAGGTCACTACCTATGTACAGCATCACAATGGTAACTCCGAACTTGGCCATGTAACATGTCTAAGATCATGGAATTGTCACCCCAATGCCATTCTGGCATTGGGGAGACAATTCCATGATCCCCCGGGTCTCTAGCAGAGAACCCGGGTACTGCCAAACTGCCTTTCCGGGGTCTCCACTGCAGCTGCTGCTGCTGCCAACCCCTCAGACAGGTTTCTGCCCTCCTGGGGTCCAGGCAGCCCTGGCCCAGGAAGGCAGAACAAAGGATTTCCTCTGAGAGAGGGTGTAACACCCTCTCCCTTTGGAAATAGGTGTGAAGGCAGGGGAGGAGTAGCCTCCCCCAGCCTCTGGAAATGCTTTGATGGGCACAGATGGTGCCCATCTCTGCATAAGCCAGTCTACACCAGTTTAGGGATCCCCCAGCCCTGCTCTGGTGCGAAACTGAACAAAGGAAAGGGGAGTGACCAGTCCCCTGACCTGCACCTCCCAGGGGAGGTGCCCAGAGCTCCTCCAGTGTGTCCCAGACCTCTGCCATCTTGGAAACAGAGGTGTCTGTGGCACACTGGACTGCTCTGAGTGGCCAGTGCCAGCAGGTGACATCAGAGGCTCCTTCTGATAGGCTCTTACCTCTCTTGGTAGACAATCCTCCTTCCTTGGTAGCCAAACCTCCTTTTCTGGCTATTTAGGGTCTCTGCTTTGGGGAATTCTTCAGATAACAAATGCAAGAGCTCATCAGAATTCCTCTGCATCTCCCTCTTCACCTTCTACCAAAGGATCACTGACTGCTCAGGACGCCTGCAAAACTGCAACAAAGTAGCAAGACGACTACTAGCAACCTTGTATCGCTTCATCCTGCTGGCTTTTTTGACTGTTTCCAGGTGGTGCATGCTCTGGGGGTAGCCTGCCTCCTCTCTGCACCAGGAGCTCTGAAGAAATCTCCCGTGGGTCGACGGAAACTTCCCCCTGCAACCGCAGGCAACAAAAGACTGCATCACCGGTCCTCTGGGTCCCCTCTCAGCACGATGAGCGTGGTCCATGGAACTCAGCAACTCTGTCCAAGTGACTCCCACAGTCCAGTGACTCTTCAGTCCAAGTTTGGTGGAGGTAAGTCCTTGCCTCCCCACGCTAGACTGCATTGCTGGGTACAGTGTGATTTGCAGTTGCTCCGGCTCCTGTACACTCTTCCAGGATTTCCTTCGTGCACAGCCAAGCCTGGGTCCCTGACACTAACCTGCAGTGCAAAACCTTCTGAGTTGTCCTCCGGCGTCGTGGGACTCCCGTCTGTGACTTCGCGTAGACTCCTGTTCACTCTTCTTCCAAGTGCCTGTTCAGGTACTCCTGCGGGTGCTGCCTGCTTCTGTGAGGGCTCCCTGACTTGCGGGGCGCCCCCTCTGTCTCCTCATCCAAGTGGCGACATCCTGGTCCCTCCTGGGCCACAGCAGCATCCAAAAACCCTAACCGCGACCCTTGCAGCTAGCAAGGCTTGTTTGCAGTCTTTCTGCATGGGAACACCTCTGCAAGCTTCATCAAGACGTGGGACACCCATCCTCCAAAGGGGAAGTTCCTAGTCCTCTTCTTTCTTGCAGAACTCCAAGCTTCTTCCAACAGGTGGCAGCTTCCTTGCACCCTCAGCTGGCATTTCCTGGGCTCTTGCCCACTCTTGACACTGTCGCTACTATTGGACTTGGTCCCCTTGTCTTACAGGTACTCAGGTCCGGAAATCCACTGTTGTTGCTTTGCTGGTGTTTGTTCTTCCTGCAGAATCCCCCTATCACAACTTCTGTGCTCTCTGGGGGTAGTACGTGCACTTTACACCTACCTTTCAGGGTCTTGGGGTGGGCTATTTTTCTAACCCTCACTGTTTTCTTACAGTCCCAGCAACCCTCTACCAGCTCACATTGGTTTGGGGTCCATTCGTGGTTTGCATTCCACTTTTGGAGTATATGGTTTGTGTTGCCCCTATACCTATGTGCTCCTAATGCAATCTATTGTAATTTTACACTGCTTGCATTACTTTTCTTGCTATTACCTGCATAATTTTGGTTTGTGTACATATATCGTGTGTATATTTCTTATTCTCATACTGAGGGTACTCACTGAGATACTTTTGGCATATTGTCATAAAAATAAAGTACCTTTATTTTTAGTACCTCTGTGTATTGTGTTTTCTTATGATATTGTGCATATGGCACCAGTGGTATAGTAGGAGCTTTACATGTCTCCTAATTCAGCCTAAGCTGCTTTGCCATAGCTACCTTCTATCAGCCTAAGCTGCTAGAAACACCTCTTCTACACTAATAAGGGATAACTGGACCTGGCACAAGGTTTAAGTACCTCTGGTACCCACTACAAGCCAGGCCAGCCTCCTACAGTATCTATATATTTACTACTGTAATCGTACTGTACAAGAGGAAAAAAATTATCTCTCGAAAGATTTACTCTGTGTGACCATCACCCTTTACCTCTATCAATCTATCCTCTATCTCCACTCTTTGATTCATCCCAAACCCACTCTACTACTATTATATCCAAAATAACCCTTCACAGAGTCTTCCCTCTTCTACCCCTCCTGGCTCACCCCAAACCTCAGTTTACAACAATAAACTCCCAAACAACCCTACTAAATTCTCCCTCATTTATATCTTTTTTGACTCATCCCAAACCCCGTTTAACTACAGCGATCTTCTTAATACATTTCTACAGACTCTTACATCAGCTACCTCTCCTTTACTCATCCTAAACCTCATCTTACTACTATGATCTCCGAATTAACACTTCTGAATTCTTCCCTCCTCTATCCCTCCATTATTCTATTCAAATCAACTGACTGACTCACATGTCCTCTGCTAAAATTAAGTCATACCTCCCTATACTAATACTATTACCATACTAATATTTCCCTATACTAATCCACCACTGAACCTTTTGGGTTCTGGAGTAGCGTGCTACTCGCCTAAAAGCGCTTTGAGTCCTTGTCAGGAGTAGTATGCACTCTATAAATACAAATACAATTATCGTCATCTCTTACTATTCCTTCCTCTCACAGTAGGTAGTGGCCAGGAGAGTACAGTCCTCGTCCTTATCTGGATGTGTGTCCCTGCTATCTGCGACAATATAGATCTCTAAGAGGTTACGCCACAGCAGCCACTGTGATCATGTCATGTAAGGTATGTTAATTTATAGAGCGTGAGTACCTATTCAGGAGCCCTGCACGAACCAGAGCTGGGGAATACTCATGTATCCATGTCTGTTGAATGTTGTGTGTCCCTATGGTGCACAAAGATGACATTCATGTGCCTCTTCAGTTCGTCAAATAGATTTTTATCCACCTACAGTTGATGATATGAGTACCGCCGAGTTGGGTATTAGTAGCACCAGTAATTACAGTGGTACCAAACGATGGTTTTGGTTAATAGTAACCGCTCTAGTCACAGTGCTTTTTTATGCGTTCATGATAAAGTGCTGAACCAACAACCTGTAATTATTACTACCGTTCCCCCTCATGTCCTCGGAAGAAGAGAAATGTTGCTTCTCATATGAAAGATAATCAAAATTGTTGAAGATGTGTTATGTTTTATTAAATCGTGCGATGTAGCTTACTTGGATATCAACTTTTTGAATCACCGTCCTAAACAGATATTTTTGCCCGCTTGAATTCTTCGTGTTTTTTAGAGTAATCTCTCGCATACTGTGTGGCGTTTCCCAAACTTCTCCAATGTTTTGGCTAAATTTAGTATTCTTTAAATAAAGGTTGGAATACAAATGAATGCTTGCACTCAAAGGTAAGACATCATGCTATGTTTCTTTGATTCCTCGTTCAATGCAGCCCCTCTTTAGCTAGACATCGGTAAGTAATCATCAGGAGGAAAGATGTCAGTGCTATTGACTAGAACTATGTTATTAGTTCCCAGTGTGAAGCCAAAGGTCAGATAAAAAGCAAACGTATGTTTGCTTTCTTTCAGTGGCCATCAGTGCATCTGTCACTGGAGATCAGAATAGCTTGCAGGATGGTTGTCAGAAATTTCTGTACACAAACAGCATATAAAGCGGACCCCCTGGATGCATTCATCTGAGAAGTGAGTCCTTGGAGACAAGAAAGTAGCAAGCTTCCAGCTGGGCATATTGCTTTTTATTATAACTGTCTTGTCTGGAAGATGTGACTTATTTCATCACGTGTTAAAGGGCGATTATGCAATGTTTCGGTGAAGGCATGACATCAACCCCTCCACTCTAGTCCTGTTGTGTGACATGGCGTAATAGTGTTCCTCAGTTTCTTGCATTTTCTTTAGAAATTTGATTTATAGTAAATAGCAGCCCGTCCACAATCAGGGAGTAGTGTTTTTTTCTGTATATATCGCCCTCTTTTCATTGCTGTGAGTTTCCCCTTGTTTATTTATTTAGATACTTTTCCATAGCGTCGACCTTGTCCTGACAGGACATCAAATCACTTGACAAGCGATTTTGAAGTAAGAAGAATATCAGACCCAGAAGGAAGTTCAGATGTAAAATGTAAACATCAAACATGGTAAACATATGGGGTATATTGATAAAACAGCTCAACATAACATACATCATAGAGTTATTTAGTCTCAGCAGTTGCATAAAGGAACGGAGAGATATTTAGGGTCTTCATGTTACCAGAAATAAACTCACACTTCAGTGTTACAAAAGTCCACACAGATTAGCTGTCGTTATAACAGCCTTTGTTAATATGGGGCATCCCATTCCATGTCTAAGAGCTTAAAAGCTTGTCTTTACCCATTTTATGATGCCCATGTAGGGCTGAGTTCTTGCCAGAATTTGACCTGAAAACCTGCAGCTGCTCACCTGCTTCAGCAGCGAATGTTAAACTCACTAACAGTTGACTGACCAACAACCAGTCACGGCTCGCGCTTACTGTAAAGGGTGGTGCGGCACGCGCGTGCGGGGGGTGGAATTGAATTAAATTAAATATAAAGAAAATAAAAAAACACTTAGCAGGCACAGGCTCCCAGCCTGCCCTGTGCCAAACCTGATGCTGCTGAGAGCAGCGTCAGGATTGGCTGGGAGCGCCCAGGCTGGGTGCTTCCAGGCAGACTGGAAGGCTGTGCAGGCTCTCTCCAGCCCAGCAAGAGAGCCCTGTGCTCATGTGTGTTTGGCCGGCCCGAGACGGGTGGCCAAACACACATACGTTCTGAGGGGGAGTGCTGAGCACTCCCCCCAGTGCATGTCACCCCGGGTCACAGTGCCCTTTTCCCAAAGAACGATCATAAACACAGTTTATCATCGTTCTTTGGGAAAAGGTTTGCAGCTGCCGCTGCAGGTGTTGGGGGCGATGCTCCTCTGCCTCTATGGAGGAGCTGTCCCTGCCAACAACTGCAATTTAGTCGATTACTTAAGAAGGCACAACACATACACCACTCCACTGGTAAAAATACACAATGCAGGTAGCCAGTTATCAGATAGAGTATCATGGCCAACAATGAAGATTGATACAAATTATAACATAGGATCAACGCAGGACTTGTTTAATTTTGAAATGGCAACATTAGTAGAAGCATTGCAGTAAAACACGTAATGATGTTCTCTCCTCTGGCAAAGGTGTGGGTGTAATTTTTCCTGTTGGATTTAGATTTTTTTTCATTAAGTTTATAATATAACATCAACTTAGTTACCTCCCTCCCATTAATTTCTAAGTTTGCGACTGCGGCCAATGTCAGGGTTATAGTCCATATCAAGTCTTCTCGAAACCTATTTCTTGTATAGAATACTAGCAGGACTCATAGGAGATACGTGGCTATGTTATGATCTTCTGAGATTCAAACAATCGAAAATGAGAAAAGAGGGTATTGATTGAATGTTTTCAGTTCAACAATTACACTGTAAAGTGCCACTGGACTTTTTTTCTTCTAATGGTTACTAACGTATTCACATTGATATTATGCACAGATTAAAAAACAGAGTCTGTATTGTCACCATAAAAACCCAAACACATGACCAAAAACAAACAATTCATATTATATTACCAATTAATTTCCTGTACTTCCTACATTAAAAAAAAAAAGAAGAGGTGATTGTCTCAAGCTGTTCAGTAAGCAATCCACCTGAAGGAAGTCCTTAACCAGATAGGGAAACAAGGCCAAAGGCCTACTAGTCCTCCTGTCATAGCCCTAGTCTTAATAAATAATGCTGTTGGACTTCTTCAGCAAATGTCAACAAGTTTCTGCCTATGAAGATTTAAGGCCTCCTCAGGACCAGGGATGTCAAGGAAACAAAACCTCTGAAGACAGACACCTCAGGAAGGAGACAATCATCCATACAAGCTTGGTAAAGCAGTAAAGAGAAGAGGAGAGGCCAAAGAGGAAGAACTGAAATTGCCAGTGGCCATATTTCTATTGGAAATTAAAATACTGTTGGTGGAGGGGGTGTATCAGAATGAAAACATAAGGATCTCTCTGGTCCTGGCAGACCATCCAGTTGCCAAGAAAGAGACTGTGGTGAAGAAGATAAATGTCTACATGGCGATAGGTAATGAATGAGTTTAGGCATCTTACATTTTTTACAAGATGTAGGCCTTTGAACTTTTTTGCAGGCAAGAAAATTGCAACTTACAAACCCTCCCTCATTGGGAGCAGGAGTGATGGCTTTCTTCTGAAGGATTTCCTGCACTTCCTGATGTGCTAGTAGAGTTTGCTCTTAGAGGAGTGAGGAAGATGTCGGTGAAACTGAAAGAGGGTTTCTAGGAAGTTGAGAAGTAAAAGTTGGATGGCTTGAAGAACCAATGTGTCTGCTGTAATGCTTACCCAATTGAGAACAAAACAATGCAAGATCCTTCTGTAAGAAAGATAATGTGTTTAGGAGGCAAAGAAGGGAAAAGTCTTACCTGGTGTGAAGGTAAATGGAGCTTGGGAAGAATGGCAAGATGCTCTTCCATACATTCCAATGTCGAATCAGTATCTCCCAGTGGTAGGTCTACCACAAACAAGTGGGGATTTGGCTGGCTTAGCCACAGGTTAGGGAGCACCAAGATGCCTATCCTTAATGGGTGGTAGGGCGACCTTGTCGCTCACTCGCTGGGACAAAAACACTCTTCTTGAAGAAGACCTTTTTTACTAATACCCAGGGCTCATTCAAGGGAATAGAGGATGTTTAAAAATGTTGAAGTGTAGTTGAGGTAGGAATCACCAAAGGGAAGACCTCCAAGGAGTCATAGTGTTTGTTAGTGTTGATATCAGTGATCTTGGGGTTGTTGAGGCTCATAAGAATACAATTCTTCCACTTAGATGAGTTAGTGGCACTGGCATTGCCAAGAAGACATACAGGCCTTTAAGTCCAGTTTGGAAGAGAAAGTATGTCTATGGGGTGAGATGATGAGCCACCGTACTCCAGCATGTCCAGTAGTCTTATTCAAGACCCAGAGACCTCCACAACGTGACCCTGGCAGCACTTTAGGGCATGGAAATGACTGGAATGGATGAGAAACCGAGTTTGGGTCTAATTCAGGAGCAGAGCATGCCATATTGCCAGTGTAGGTTTTGGGCATTCAACTTTAAGAGTAAACCTTGAAGATTATCCAGAGGTTTATGAAGTCAATGTCTAGAAAACTGAGACGCATGCTCAATGGGGGACCGTTCACAAGGCTTCAGGTGGCAAAGTTTATCAGGATCAAAAATAGGTTTACCATTCAAGTCAGGAAAATATTTATTTTTCAGACCAAGGAAGCTCCACTGGAAGGTAATGCCAGCCACGGATGGCAGAAGTGGTTATTTTGTCAGTATACTCACAATTAGGCCTGGGCGGAGTGAATGGAGTCTGGCTTTACGGAATTCTGCGGAGTTGAAAAAAAACTCTGTGGAATTCCTTCCAAGCCGGAGTTCCGTGCCCTGAGGAGTCCTTCTCAATGCGCCCATCTCTGAACATCTGACCCTGCTTAGCCCGTCCGAGATGGGCACATTCAGGAGGACCGTAGTCAGTGAAAGCTGCAGTGCACACGGGGGCAGGCCAGTGCCCAAGAGGCCTGAAACGGCAGTTTTCTTCTGCTCCCAACCAAAGAGACAAGGACTTAACTGGGTCTCCTCTCCTCTTGGTCCAATGGCAACGACGAGTCCTCATCTTCAGCCGCTGTCTTCCTCCTCTGCTTGGGTGAGCGCTGCAGCCCAGTTGTGGACGGCACAGCGCAAGTGCAAACTGCGCTTGTGCTTTGCAGTCCATACCACGCTGCAGCGCGCACCGGGTGAGCTCCTTTCTGCTGGTGGGTCTAGCAGAGGTTTTTTGATAACTCCACTCCCCAAGCGGAATGTAGAGTTCAAAAACTCTGTTAGGTCTGCCAGGGGAGTGGAGGTTCTCACACAGGACTACTCACAATCTGAAATTATGTCCATGTCCATTTTTGCCTCCTTATTGGTTGTCAAAGGAAAGGAATCTAAGGGCTTGATTTAGAGTTTGGCGGACAAAGTACTCCATGCCAACCGCAATTGAGTACCCTGTCTGCCAAAGTCTCGGTCCTCATCCCGAATTGTGAGTTGGTGGACAATCAGGTTTGTGTTGATGAGGTAAAATTTACTTCATTGGCATACATATTTCTACAGTGGCTTGAGGAAGTACGGGCCATTGGAGGTAAGCCATCTGAGAGTCTTCCCTATTGTAAGAGGGTGGTCGGATGATCTTTTTTTAAACTCTTTTTTGCCAACAAGAATATCCTAGTGGTGAGATACAGAAAAAATAAAGAAAATACCCTCACACCATGGCACTCTCTGCAGGATCACCCCAAGCTTTTTGCTGCCTTCCTCCTCTATTTCTGACCTCGTTATTGTTGGCTTTGGGACTCTGGGCTCTTTACCACTGCTAATTAGTGCTAAAGTGCGTGTGCTCCCCCCCTTTAGACGTGGTAACTTTGGCTCATACCCAATTAGCATATTTAATTGACCTAAAAGTCCCTAGCAAAGTGCCCTGTATGTGCCCAGGGTCTGTAAATTAAATGCTACTATTGGTCTTGCAGCATTGATTGTGCCACCCACATAAGTAGCCCCTTAATCATTTTTCAGGTCTGCCATTACTAGGCCTATGTGTGCAGTTTCTCTGCCACTTCGACTTGGCATTTAAAAGTACTTGCTAAGCCTTACGTTCCCCTTTTCCTCTACATACGTCACCCCTACGTTAGGCCCTAGGTAACCCATAGGACAGGCTATGTAAGTAAAAGGCAGGACATGTACTTATACGCTTTACATGTTCTGGAAGTGAAAAACTCTCAAAGTCATTTTTCAGTACTGTAAAGCCTACTCCTCTCATATGCTAGCATTAGAAATTCCCTTACATGCTTTTAAGTGGTCATTTCTGATCTAAGAAGAGTAGCCTTGTCATATTTGGTATGGTTGGAATGGTAGTGAGAAATCCTACTTACTGTTGAAGTTGGATTTCCCATTACTATTTTAGAAATTACACTTTTAGAAAGTAGGCATTTCTCTGCCCTCACTGCCATCTGTGCCTTACAGTCTGGTCTGTGCTGGTTGACAGCTCCCCTTTTGCATTCCACCCAGACAACCATATACACCGGACACTTAGCTGCATCTGCATTCATCTGCATACTGATGGATTTTCCTGGGCAGGAAGGGTGGGTGAGGCTCTCACAAATCAAAGGCTAGTGACTTACCCTCACACAAAGGGCTGATAGCCCCCCACAGGGCTCCTGGTGGACAGGGCTGAGTTGAAAGAGGAACTTGTACACTTCAAAAACAGTCTTTGAAGTTTCCTCCACTTCAAAAGCACTTTTGGCTATATATTCTGGGTCTGTGATCGCACCAAATCAGACACTTATGGACCTACAACTGGACTCTGTCAGACAGACTGCCTGACTGCCCAAAGGACTCATCTGGACTGCTTTGCTGGAAAGAATGCTGGCCTGCTTGTTGCCCTGCTGGCCCCTAATTGTGCTGGAAGCACGCTGCCTTCCTCCACAAGTGGTCTCCTAGGGCTTGGATTGAGCTTGCCTCCTGTTCTGAAGTCTTAGGGCTATCGAAGACTTCACAGAAGAGAAGAAAATCCAGTGAGTCCGAAAATTGACGCAACACATGCAAAAATCGACGCCGCACCTGCCTCATGGCTGAAAATTTACTGCATTGCCTACCGGATCAACCCAGCACCCGCTCCTTCCTACCAGCGCATTCAGGATTTTCCAAGCATCGTCACTGGGTGCCCAAATATCTCCGCACCGGAGAGAGGAACCAAGCCTACGCACCTGGAAATCGACGCATCACCTTGCTGCATGGAACTAATTGATGCATCAACTCTGCTGTGCCAGAAAAAAACTATGTATCACTTTATTTTCTGACAAATCTCCTCCTCTGCGGACCCTCTGCGTTGTTATTTTTCATGCATCCAATGTAGTGTGTTTTAAAGGAATACAACCACTAATACAACCACTGATTCTTAAGGATTAAGACTCATCTCAGCCTTTAAAAAGTGATATCTTGACTTGTGCATAAACTGGTCTGGAGTACTTTTTGTGGTGCTTTCACCCTATTACTATATCAGTTATTGCACAAATACTTTACACATTGCCTTCTAAGTTAAGTCTGCCTGCTCTGTGCCAAGCGGCTGGGTGGTGAGCTTAGGATAAATTAGGTTGTGTTTAGGCTTACCCTGACTAGGATTGTGGTCCTTATTTGGACAGGAGGCATACCTCTGAAAACTAGAGACCAAACCTCTAACAGTATGCCTATGCACTTGGTTAGCTTTTTAAAGTTATCACAGGTGATCCCAGTGACTAATGTAGTGGCAGATATCTCACTCCCAGCATGCTCAAATTACTAGAATGGGAGACAGAAAGGATGTTTAGGGCAAGTTCATCTTTAGAGGCTTGCCAGGCAGAGGGGAGATGTTAAAAGTAGAGTTCCAGGAAGGTCATATGCCTTTTGAAGGAGCCAGCTAAAAGTTTTGTTACTTGTTCTCTGCAAATTTCTGGGAGTATGGAGCTTCATCTGATAAGTTCTCTGGATTGCCCATAGCATGCAGAAAGGGAAATATATAGTTACCTAGGGAGATATGGAGGACATGGGTCTTGCATTTTCGTACCCTACTGTACTTTTATCCTCCTTTTTGTGTAGTGCTGGACTGAAAGAGAGAGTTAGTATAGAAATGAGCTGTTGGCTGTTACAGGTTATCAGAAGGAATTTTCTTGTCTATTGGCTCAAGCATAATTTTCGATTTTAGAGTGTGATAGTCCATTAGGACTAGCAATTCTGTGTGGTAGGGTCCAAGTTTGTGCCATAAGTTAAGTCTGCCTGCTCTGTGCCAAGCGGCTGGATGGTGAGCTCAGGAAAAATTAGGTTGTGTTTAGGCATACCCTGACTAGGATTGTGGTCCTTATTTGGACAGGGGGCATACCTCTGAAAACTAGAGACCAAACCTCTAACAGTATGCCTATGCACTTGGTCAGCTTTTTAAAGTTATCGCAGGTGATCCCAGTGACTAATGTAGTGGCAGATAACTCACTCCCAGCATGCTCAAATTACTAGAATGGGAGACAGGAAGGATGTTTAGGGCATGTTCATCTTTAGAGGCTTGCCAGGCAGAGGGGAGATGTTAAATGTAGAGTTCCAGGAAGGTCATATGCCTTTTGAAGGAGCCAGCTAAAAGTTTTGTTACTTGTGCTCTGGAAATTGCTGGGAGTATGGAGCTTCATCTGATAAGTTCTCCGAATTGCCAATAGCATGCAGAAAGGGAAATATATAGTTACCTAGGGAGATATGGAGGACATGGGTCTTGCATTTACGTACCCTACTGTACTTTTATCCTCCTTTTTGTGTAGTGCTGGTCTGAAAGAGAGAGTTAGTATAGAAATTAGCTGTTGGCTGTTACAGGTTATCAGAATGAATTTTCTTGTCTATTGGCTCAAGCATAATTTTTGCTTTTAGAGTGTGATAGTCCATTAGGACTAGTAATTCTGTGTGGTAGGGTCCAAGTTTTTGCCATAGGTGTATGTACCTGTGCTGCAACGGTCACTCTCCCGGGTGGGGGTCACCACCAAAGGTTTTGCCTTCCCCCCTCCTGTTTTTGCTAAGCTAGATTTTGTTTGCTTTAGGACTCCGTGAACATCATCACTGCTGACTAGTGCTAAAATACTCTCTCCCCAAAACATGGTAAAACTGGTCTACATCTAATTGGCACAGTTAATTTACTTATAAGACTCTAGTAAATTGTTACATGTACATAAGGTCTAAAAATTAAATGCTACTGCACTCATTTTTCCTAGTCACTAAACTAGCCTTCTAAATCATGTTTCAGGCATGCCACTGCCACCTGTAGGGTACTTTTAAAATGCCATTCCTCCCTGGAAAAATAAACCATTTGTCATGTCTGAACCCCCCACCCGCATCTTAATACTTATAATTCACTCCTGAGGTAGGTACTTAAAGATGCTAGGCATGAGTGCATTTTATTTAAAAGTATGACATGTGGGTTTACATTTTACATGACCTGGTAGTGAAAAACTCCAAAGTATCTTTTAGTATTGTAAGGCCTACATCTCTCATAGACTTACACTGGGTTGCCTTATTACATTTAATAAGTGCTACTTTGGATTGAGGGCAGCATTCTACTCACTTTCTGAAGCTGGCAGCTGTAAGATGCTAACGACTTCCAGCTTTGGTCGGATGATAATGATGATAATGTTAGAACAAACTCTAAGGAATCACACAATTGTGATTCAACAGGTGTCGTAGCTGTAGGCATGGTGGAGGCAAACTCTGAAAAGAAGGCGGTGCAGGCTGCTATCAGAAGAGTGATTGGATGAGTTGGTTATTAAAGCTTTTGCTCAAAGCAGCCTAGACCCTGTTTTATCTAAGGAAGAAGAGGAAGGATTACTTTGGGATCTTGAGATTCTAGACCTTACACCGACAAACACTCATGCCTCTCCAAACTTGCAAGTTTTAAATGGCCCCTCCAAACCAGAGATATCCGCTCCACTCTGTGTTTGGTGGCAATTCTAGACCTAGCTCATAGGTAACTGTTAGAAATGGGGTCTTTGGCAAGCAGTCAGGTTACCCCATGTACAAGCAAGGACCCTCACTCTAGCGAGAGTAAAGGAGACTCACCCTCAGTTAACCCCCGCTCACTCCCTTGGTAGCTTGGCACAAGCAGGCAGGCTAAAGTTCAGAAGCAATGTGTAAAGTATTTGTACCAACACACATAGTAGCTCAGTGAAAACACTAAAAAATGACACCATCACAGATTTAGCCCAACTGCTTGCAGAGAGAAGTCTTTGTTGTCCTTGAAATTTCAACAACAGGAGTCAAGCTCAGTTCAAGCCCTTGGAGATTCTTCACCCGTGGGAAGTCACACAAAAGTCAGTCTTTATCCTCTCTCAGGTAGAAGCAGCTACTGCAGGCCCACCCAGCAAAGCACAGTCACAGGAAAAGGGGTAGTTCTCCTCCTCCAGCTTCCAGCTCTTCTCCTTGGCAGATTCCATAGTGATCTGATTTTCAGGGGTTTTGGGTGCTCTTCTAATACCCCTTTCTGCCTTTAAAGTAGGCCTACTTCAAAGAGAAGTCTCTGTTGTTTTCAAGATCCTGTCTTGCCCAGGCCAGGCCCCAAACACACACCAGTGGGTTGGAGACTGCAATCTGTGAATGCAGGCACAGCCCTTTCAGGTGTACGTGATCCCTCCTCCCCTACCCCTCAGCCCAGATAGCCTATCAGGATATGCAGGCTACACCCCAGCTCCCTTTGTGTCACTGTCTAGAGGAGAGGTGCAAGCCCCCCAACTGTCAAACTGACCCAGACAGGGCATCCACAAACAAGCAGAGTCACAGAATGGTTTAATCAAGAAAATGCCTACTTTCTAAAAGTGGCATTTTCAAACACACAATCTAAACACCAACTTCACTAAAAGATGTATTTTTAAATTGTGAGTTCAGAGACCCCAAACTCGAAATGCCTGTCTGCTCCCAAAGGGAATCTTCGCCTTAAGGATATTTAAAGGCAGTCCCCATGTTACCCTATGAGAGAGAAAGGCCTTGCAAAAGTGGAAAACGAATTTGGCAGTATTTCACTGTCAGGACATGTAAAAGTACATGTCCCACCTTTAACATAAGCTACAACCTGCTCATGGGGCTTACTAGGGCTTGTAGGAGTGCCTTACATGTATAAAAAGGGATGGTTTAGGCCTGGCAAGTGGGTACACTTGCAAAGTTGAATTGCCAGTTTAAAACCGCACACATAGACACTGCAGTGGCAAGTCTGAGTCATGTTTACAGGGCTACTAATGTGGGTGGCACAACTCTAGGCAAGAATGCTGGTTTAGGGATGACCATACTTATGTTTGTAGGCCACTATGCCAGTCCTACAACAAGTCGTAATTGTCGTCCCAACCCTCCCGGCTCTTAAGCAGCACCTCACCAAAAACTCAAACAGAAAAAGGTGATTTGTGGCAGCCTTTACGCATTGGCTCAGGAGTGCGACATCTCAGGGAGTGTCATGGTTAAACGTAGATTACCCCTTTCTCACATGAACAACATGTCTCAGTCACACACACAGGCAATGAAGGAGATGAAGTAAAGTTAACCAAACTGAAATCTACGACAAGTTGCATGGGCTGCAATGATTAGGATAATGAACAGTGCAAGAAACAGAATTGTGAAGATGAGAGTCATCAATACAAAGACCCCCACCATCTTGCAATAACATAAAATGACATGAGGTGTGAAATATGTCCTAATACTCTGGCATGATGAACCTAATCTCTAACCTAAAGAGAGCTAGGTATGTTAAACCTAATTTGCCAATGCCATGTCCATGAGAAGAGCCCCCAACACTTGTTACCTTAGAATGAGGTCTCTAGCTCAGACTCTGTAGGGACACAAAGACTGGGTCAACGTCAAGGTGACTTGCAGTACTGATAGCAGTGATGGCATCTGGTCAGAATCCCTGTGAGAGGTGTCTAAGTGAGGTGCATTTATACAGATCTGCTCGGACCCCAGACATAGGTCTGTTCCCAAACAATAGATAACAAGACATGCTTGGGACGGCAATTTATGTAAACAATTCCCTGTAAGGCGTGAAGAGGGAAAGTACCTAATGTGACTATCTACAGTTTGTTGATCTTTGTTGTTTGATATTGACGCTTTAGCGCGGTGGCACTGATAACGTGAAATAAAACATTGGCCTAACTAGAAACAATGCAGCCATCTTGGAAACATATAATTAAATAATTGTGCTAAAACAGAGCAAGATAAGTAGGGTAAAAGTCACTAGGTGACGGGGACACAGGTCCACAGGCCAGAAGGCTAAGCTAACTCCTGTGTCCCATTAAAACAAGATAGGATTCACTACACCCTTCCCATTGCTGTAACAAGTATGATGCCATCTGAGGACACCACCACCGAAGGTAAAGGAATACAAGCTAAAAAGTGCTCTGGACTAAAATAAGCTAAAATCATTAAAACTAGCTAAAATCACATTTAAAAACAGTTAAAAACATACAAAGAGATATAGGGGGTCATTCCGACCCTGGCGGTCATGGACCGCCAGGGCCGGGGACGGAGGAAGCACAGCCAACAGGCTGGCGGTGCTTCAGGGGTAATTCTGACCGCGGCAGTAAAGCCGCGGTCAGAAAAGGGAAACCGGCGGTTTCCCGCCGGTTTTCCCCTGCCCCAGGGAATCCTCCACGGCGGCGCTGCAAGCAGCGCCGCCATGGGGATTCCGACCCCCTTCCCGCCAGCCTGTTCCTGGCGGTTTACACCGCCAGGAAGAGGCTGGCGGGGAACGGGTGTCGTGGGGCCCCTGGGGGCCCCTGCAGTGCCCATGCCACTGGCATGGGCACTGCAGGGGCCACCTAATAGGGCCCCATTAAGATTTTCAGTGTCTGCAAAGCAGACACTGAAAATCGCGACGGGTGTCACTGCACACCAGCAACTCCGCCGGCTCCATTCGGAGCCGGCTTCATCGTTGCTGGGGCTTTCCCGCTGGGCGGGCGGGCGGCCTTTTGGCGGGGTCGGAATGACCCCCATAATGTTGACCATGACAAGCACAGCAGGCCAAAGTAAGGGCAATACGAGCAAACTTTGGATTTGGTTAGATAAGCCAATCATCAAATCTATTTAACAGTAGTCATGATCTTGAAAAGCATCTTTGAAACCATTGAATGAAAAGGACCTCAGGAAAGAGGCCACATCATCAGATCGATGACAAGATAGGCAGATGGATCCACGGAGCAGTAGTGCGTAGTAGTCTCTTGTGCAGGTCCACCTGCAGGAGTCGTACTCTCCACAGTGCCAAAAAAGAGCCAGATCATTCACCAAGGGCGGCTCATAAGTGGCCTTGTGAATCAGCCTTTGTCTCAAGGGGCACGACTGTGAATGACCCCTCATCAGGGACATCAGCAGTGCTTGGTCCACTGGAGGCACTGGCGCAAGAGCAAGACACACTGTTGGCAAATGTTCGAAGAGGCACCATACACAGTGAAAGACTGGCTGCACGCACCATAGGATTGGTCAGAATGACAATGACCAATTACGCTCTAACTCTTCGAGCAATGGAGCATTCAAGAACTGAACCATGCGTTCACAACACAGTTGAGCTGGTAGTAGTGGCTCCATTATTCTGCTTAGCTGGAAAGGCACGCCCACTGTGAATCAGAAGTACCAGCAGCAGTATTCCACCTATTAATGCCCAAATTATAGGAAAGCCGCCAAACACACTTGAAAAAAGTGAATGGATGGCTGAAGGAATGACTCTAAAGACAGTCTGGAAGATGGACATGAATACAGACCCAACAGCCTTAAATAAATGGACAATCCCCATAGTGCTCGAAACGTTGAATATTCTGGATACCAGCTCTCCAAAGTGCTTGTGGAAGTTGGTATTTAATAGGTATTGTATCTCCGCTGATGATCTTGGTATCTGGAGAGCATTTGTCTCTTTAGCCGATGTCTACGCAACTTGTTTTTGGAACAGTAGTGCCTTTAGTCTGCTCAACTTGTCATATTTTACATTAGTAGTATCAATGTGAGGCCACATTTCTTATACTTTTATCTCTCATGTGGGGGAGGGGAATAAAACATGTCCGCAACACGTAACAACCTTAGAGACTAAAATTGCGTAGGCAATTCCTGGTTGCATACCTCAACAGATTTTGTCGCTCAGCACCACATAACTTCCTTTTGAAAGTACATGAAATGCCCCCGCATTGAAAAGGCCATCAAGGGTCACCTGCTTGCAGATCATTGAATGACTAACAGTAGTCTCACATTCGCTTCTGCTGAGAAAGACCTCTGTTTCGCCATTCAGACACTTGTAGGTTTAGGGGCGGGGGGGTTAGGGTTTAGGTTTTAGGGGTTGGGTGGGGGGTTAGGGTGCTTTAGGTTTTATGGGCGGGGTGGGGAGTCGGGGTATTCGGGGTGATTAGGGTTTAGGGGCGGGGTCAGGGTCAGGGTTTAGGTTTTAGGGGTGGGGGTTGGGATGCTTTAGGTTTTAGGGGAGGGGGTTGGGGTTGCGGTAATTTTGGGGGTGGGGGTTACGGTAATTTTTTGTGGTGGGAGCTACGGGGGACGCATGCTAGAACCATGCATGCTGATCACTAATGCCTTTACCAGGAATGCCTTTACAACGAAAAATCGTTGTTAAGGCATTCGTGGTAAAGGCATTAGTGATAACAACAAGGTCGTTGTTCCGAACTCGTTGTTCAGGCATGGGTGGTCGAAGCACTCGTTGTTTCGACATATATCCGACCAGAGCTCCTCCAGAGTGTCCCTGGCATTAGCCATCTTGGATTCCAAGGTGTGGCGACCCTCTGGGAACAACTGAGTGGCCAGTGGCAGCAGGTGATGTCAGAGACCCTCCTGATAGGTGCATACCTGGGTATGTAGCCAGTCCTCCTCTCAGGGTTATTTAGGGTCTCTCCTCTGGGTGTTTCCTCAGATTCGGTTTGCAAGAGTCCACCAGGACTCCTCTGCATCCTCTGCTTCTGACTGTCAGATCAACCGCAGACTGCTCTAGGAACCGCTGGAACTGCAACAAAGTATCCAGGTTGGCTACTGTGACCCTGCAACTTCAGCTCCAGCCAGCAACTGCAACAGTTTCCAGGTTGTGCACGCTCTGAGGACTGCACCAGAAGAACCGAAGGAATATCCCTGGGAGTGACAGAGTGACTTCTCTGCTTCAGCAGCCACTTCTCTGCAATGACAACCGGTACTCTGGGACTCCTTTCTTGTCGACGAGCAGATCCCTGGAACACAGGTGGTAGACGAAAGTGATTCTGACTATCCAAAGGTCCAGCTGTCCAAATTTGGTGGAGGTAAGAGCTTGCCTCCCCGTTCCAGACAATACCCCTTCCTCAGCTCCTTGGGCTTCTGTGTACTTCTTCCAAAAGTTCTTTGTGCACAGTGTAGCTCAGGTCCCCATCACTCTGTCCTGTGATGCCCAGCTCCGTGAGTTGTCCTCCGGCAGTGTGGGATCCCTTTGTGTAGTGCTGCGATGACTGCACTTTGCAACTCCTTTGTCCCCATGTCCTGGGACTCTTGTGGGTGCCGCCTGGTCTTCTGAGGGCTCTCTGAAGTGCTGAGAGCCCCTCTGTCTCCTCAGTCCGAGTCAAGACCCCCAGGTCCCTCCTGGGCCTAGAAACAAAAGTCGTAGCACTCGTGGTATAAAAACAGAGTTAGACGTTGTACGTATGTCCAGTCTTCTTCGTAAATTATCAACCAAACTTGTGTTTGTATCACAGTCCAAGTTTTATTAGTACTGTTCAGAAATCCTCCAAAAGAACAGCCTATTTATAATGTTCAGATATCCTCCATAAGAACAGCCAACACGTGTTTCATCCTCTGAGAAGTATCTCTCATTAAGGACTTCATCAGGGCTGAAATAGAATAAAGTAGTATCTATGTATATGTTGTGGAATAAAAGATAGGAGCAGAAAATTGGACCAAATTCTAACTGTGACAATAGTGCGGTTATGCAAATGCATGCTCTATTGTGACTAGTGTGATAATCATTAGAAAAAGGAAAAACACAAGCTAACAAAACAACCCAATTAATAATAACCTTGAATCCAATAAAAACATCTCGATCCGTGATCAAAGTTAAGGTCTAAAAGCGTGACAAAACATGTCTAAAGATCAGAGTGCCCAAAATTCATTTTCAAACTCAGTGCACATCACTGTAGACAATCAAATTAAGGGTAATCCATGTGACTAAAGTAAGAAAGGGACCCCGATTTGTGTAAAAGTAATGTTACTTAGAGGTTTACCAGTATAATCGAAAACATCCAGGAAAAAATCTATCATAAACAATGTGGGGCGAGAAAAAACTCCACTAACCTTACTGTACTTCATATATTCACAATAATCATATCATTAGGTAGTCATCGAATATTATCTGCGATGAGATTAAGAAACATAAAAAAGCAGTAATGCGGTCAGCCCCATCCATCTTGTAATTAAATAACAATTAGAACTAGAACTTCTATACGCTGATAAGGAAATTTAGGGTGGATATTTAGAAATGGTAAATATGCAAAATCTCACCTCCGGATACCGGAAGTCAGATAAGACGCCTGATCGCACCAAGAGTGAAAATAGGAAAGGGACTAATACTAAGAAAAAAACGGACACCATCTTGGAGTGTCTCCGTTGGTATACAAGGAGACAAGCTTAGTATTCCTAATCCATATAACAAGTCACAAAATAATAATGTAAAGGTCATCATAAACTGGCGCCACATCAAGGTATCTCAAATCGGACAATCTGCAAAATTTTGTCATAAGCTAAGTCATCTTGACAGTCTATAATGTCAAGGAAAAATGGGGCAATAACTGGTAAGTACCAATGTAAGGTAAAAAGTCCTATTGGATAAGGGAAATGTAATGTAAGTAAACCTCTGAGTAATTACTAATCTACCCAGAAGAGATATACCCAGTGTCAAGAGAGACAGTCACATGGTTATTATATCCTCCAAATGCTCTCAGTTTCAATCCATTGAATACTTATAATCTAACATCCATAGCATATAATAAGGCAACAAATAGTGTCACTAGGCATTCAAGAACAGTCACATTGTTAGTCTGTCTTCCAAAATGCTATCAATCTAAATCCATTAATTATTGATAATCTAACATAGTATTAAGTATATACACAAACAACTGCGTACAGAATAACTGTAAGTAAGTAGTCAGCACATAGATAGCAGCATCATGTTATTACAACACAGAATGAGAATACAATCATCGACAAGGTATTCAGTTCCCATGTCCTGGGACTCTTGTGGGTGCCGCCTGGTCTTCTGAGGGCTCTCTGAAGTGCTGAGAGCCCCTCTGTCTCCTCAGTCCGAGTCAAGACCCCCAGGTCCCTCCTGGGCATAGGCAGCACCCCTTTGATGCAAAACGCATTCTTGCGAGCACCAAGGCTTGTTGGCGGAAATGCAGTGACAAAAACAGCCTGCATCCAATGACTCGTCTTCTTTGGTGCATTTCTGTACTTTTCTTCTAACCAGAGAATCCACTTTTGCTCCTTCATCCAGGTTGGCAGGAGCTCCTGTTCTTCCTGGACTCTTCATCGACTTGTGGACTTGATCTCCTCTCTCCACAGGTCTTCAGGTCCAGGAATCCATTGTTGGTTTCTTGCAGTCTTGCTTGGTTTTTGCATAATCCTTTACCATGACTCATAGTGTGTTCTGAGGAAACTTGCTGTACTTTACTCCTGTTTTCCTGGGCTCTGGATTGGGGTATTTTATTTACCTTTGGTGTTTTCTCACACTCCCAGCACCCCTCTACACATGACACTTGCCTAGGGGGGGAATCCAACATTCGCCTCCCACAATTTTAGTATATGGTTTGTGTTGCCCCTATGCCTATTACAATCTATTGTGTTTTTCACTGTTTGCTCTATTCTATGACTGTTTACTTACTTGATTTTGGTTACTAGTGTATATATTGTGTATAGTACTTACCTCCAGTAGGGGTATCACCTCTAAGATATTTTTGGCCTGGTGTCACTAAAATAAAGTACCTTTATTTTTGGTAACACTGAGTATTGTCTTTCTTGGGTATCAGTACTTTGTGACTATAGTGGTATTGCAAAAGCTTTGCATGTCTCCTAGTTCAGCCGTGCCTGCTTCCCTACAGCTACCCCTAGACAGCCTTAGCTGCTAGACACTGCCTACATTTCACTAAGGTGGATCACTGGACCTGGTATAAGGTGTAAGTACCTCTGGTATCCACTCCAACCAGGCCAGCTTCTCACATACCTTTAATGTACTTCCATGGAACTCGGCCATTTTTCAGAGTCTGTAATGTCCAACCTAACTGCATGATGGAACGCAGCTGACTTTGTCCATGGTATAAAAAGGGACATGTTATTCTGAATATTGTCATTCGTAGACGACACTATGTTCATTAGGTAATAAATCCTGTTGGACAGAGTGTTCACGCCGTTGTCGACAACAGCTAAAGCCTTTTCTAAATTTTCTTTGTCTATCTGCCTTTAACGCGCAGCAGCTTTTATCTGAGAAAGTTTCCAGATCTCATTATATATGGCATAGATGAATCTTCTAGAGCGTGGCTTTCTAGGACCTCATAAGAAGTCCTGCAAGTCTATATCTTCAAAAAGAGTGTTAAGATGTTCCTTAACCATGGCTAACATGTTAGTCTGTACCCACTGTTAGCACAGTTTACCCACAGTGTATGTTGTAACTATGCCTGTGTGTTGACCTGAGACAAAGCGAGGGTCTGGCAGGCTAATCTTGAAACCCCCTGCGGAATTCACAAATCGTGCATGATACTCATTTGTGTCCACTGGCCATAGTAACTACACCTCAGGACTGGGAAGTGAAGAGTTCTAAGTACCAGCCTGAATCTTTGCATCTAGTTCTTCCGCAATGACATTCAGGAAGCATTGCCAGTTTTTAAACTTTGCCGCTGTGAGGTTACTGGGGAGCATTTATTGATTTTATTTTTGCTAACTTTGGACATGATGTCTGCTGAATGGTGTCATTTAAGAAGATCATTTGCACAGGAATAAGGCACGCTCTACATAAAGCTTCCCTACCCTGTATCTGCCAAACTTGTATTCGCCATACAATCTTTAAATCAATAGACTTCTTCCAGTATTCGTAACCTTCAACTGCAAGACGGGAAACAAAGGAATCTGAATAAATCAGTTTTGTGTCAGTCAGCAAAATGTTCCTAATTATTGAAGGAGGTAACTTGAAATAATATGACTCTGCATTTTTTGTGTTATGCCCAGAAAAAATAACTGAATTTATCTGAATAATGTTTCGGCTCCCCACAGGTGGAGTAGAATGATGTTCCCACTGTGTATAGTTAACTACTGACCTATGTCTCGTTGCACGGTGCGGGTACTAATGTCTCCAGTTGTTATAGCAGAACATTTCCTCATAATTCTTTGCATTGGTGTATACATCATCACATTTAAATACTGAATAGTCCTTCATTTCTGTTAACATTGAATCAACTGTCTGGACATCCCAATCATCTGATACAACACCAGGTGTAATTACATCAGTCATAGATATTTTGAAAACATATGGAATTTGAATGACCTCAGTAGGCCGTATATATCAAATGGAACTTTATCCCACACAATCCCATTAGGAATTGGTACAGCTGAAATGTTCACTCGGACCTTATATGATGAATGATATGGAGTTAAGACTTCATCCACAGGCTCAAGAGGAGTGGTCAGGAAGGCAATGACCATTTATAAGCAAAAAGAAAACAGTCACAAAACCAATCCATAGAAACACTGCAAAAAAGTCAAGCAGAACCATAAATAGTTCCAGGGTGAAGTAAATAGTTATTTTTAAGCCATAGATAGTTTATGTGTCTTTGAAACATTTTCAAATGCAGCAGTGGATGAATCTGAAGAAAAGTCATCAATGTTGATGAAGTAACCAGAAGCAGTCTCTGGAAACGCAGGAGCAGGTGCATTACCGGTGGATGGATCCACTTTGCATGGAGACTCATGGTAGATGATGTTGTCAGTCTGTGTTGTGTTGGTGTAGAAAACAGCCAAATCTTGGACAGGTGATGTCATTGAAGTGATAACTGGAATCAGCAAACGCTCATTTTCCGCCCTCCTCATGGTTGAGGAGGTATTTGTAGCATCGTTAGACATGCTTGTGTAGTCAGAAGTGTTGTTGTTTCTTCTTTGTAGTGGTATGTCCTGTTGGGTAGTGAGAGGGGACTGGGAACTACCCAAGGGACTTCTGGGTCTACTGTGCAGGATCGGCCAAATGGTGAAGTTTGATGTTGTCAAGGGAAATTAATCTGTTTGCTTCGGAACTAGGCAGCGGTAGTAAAATAACAATTCTGGTACCTTGTATTCCCAGGACTTGGACTGGTGCTCTGTAGGATGGGCCGAATTCCTTCTTCACAGCGATCTTCTCACAAACCAGATCCCCAACATTAGGAATCCATCCAGTAGAAGTTGTTGGTAAATCCC
This sequence comes from Pleurodeles waltl, assembly GCF_031143425.1. Lineage (NCBI taxonomy): Eukaryota > Metazoa > Chordata > Amphibia > Caudata > Salamandridae > Pleurodeles > Pleurodeles waltl. The sequence goes on from NC_090439.1 coordinate 400,307,400, forward strand.
TTATTCCTAAGGTGGCAGCACTGGTTGATGATTTATCATCACAAAATTACTGAAGCTCCTGTAAGACAGTGAGATGTTCATTTATGTCAAAAGATGTATCTGCTACCACCAAACCAGGGCCATCAAGATCTGGGACATACGCAGGTATCCCAAAGAGAACCTTATAGGTAGTGCGTCCCCCTAAGGACCTTCATGGCAGATTATTCAGTGCACTCTGGACCCCATATAGATAATGAAGCCAAATGCAGCCAGCACCTAATACTGTAGCTGTTAAGGACTGCTTTAGATCACGATCGCTGCTCTCCACAACCGAATCTCCCTCAGGATGGTATGGTTAGGAGTAATGGAGTTAAACACTCAACATCCCCATGGTGTCCCTGAATGTCTTGGAGGCAAAAGCAGGGCCCTGGGCCGAATGGAATGCTGCAACCACATATGTACTGATAAAGATCAGCAAGGCTTTTATAACAGCTCAAGCGTCAGCAGACTGTTGTGGCCATACCCACAGGAATCTAGAACAAGAATCTACAGCGACTAAGATGTATTTGTATGCACCATCAGGTTGAAGGGGACCACAATGGTCCAGGTACACACATTGTAGTGGCCTATGGGACAATAAGAGGGATGTCTACAGTGGGTGTTTGATGTTGGAGACCTTAATTTGCTGGCAAATGTCACAAAAAAAGGTTGATTTGTTTTGTCTGTTTGTATAGACCTGGCCACCAGAAGCGTTTCTGTAAGAGTATTACTGTGGCCGAAATACCAGCATGAGCAGATGTGACACCCTCATGCACTGCTTTTAGTAGATCTAATCTCTGGTCTTGGTTGGGGATCACTCGATCTCCGACTCCAGGAATTGTTGCGTAGGCAATATTCTGTGCACTGATATGGTAAGAGTATTTTGGAGGGTATGCTTTTGGAAGAGGATTGCCTTCAGCTGAAGCTTTCACAGCAGTCAAAATGTAATTATCCAATCTCACCTGAGAATGAGTCACTGCAGCCACAGAAGCCATATCTACTGCAGATTTGGCTGCTTCATCAGCCAAAGTGTTGCCGATAATGTGTTCTCATGCATTTTGGTGGTCCAATGTATGTACTACATGGACACACAGTAGCTTAACCTTGAAATCATCCACCCTTCCCCACAGAGTTCTGTGTTTTATTGTGTTCACTTTGGAGTCTTTAAACATGTTCATTCGCAAATGAATTAGATAATCCTTGTAAGACTGGATGTAGTATTATGAGTCACAGACAATCAAAATCAGCAATCTTGGCTCTATATGTTCTAGCACTGAAATAAGTGCTTTGAGTTCAGCCAGCTGGGCTGTGCAATCCCATAGGATCTCCGTGTAGGTATTGTGAGGGTGGAATACACCATCCTTCATCACTCTGCTCACAGCTGCGCAAGCAGCTGAGTATTGATGTTTGGTAACTACAGCTGGTTGTGCTGAACAATCAGTGCAAGTGACAGCATGGCATCTGTCAAATGGCAAGATATCAAGAGGTGCGGAGTACTCTTGTTCGTATTGGAGAAATTCTTGTGTCTGAAGTTTTGGATCAAAGATGTAATCAACATCTGTAGCAGTCAGGGATGTTGCCCACTGAATCCAGTGTGGATGTAATGCTGTAGCGTTTGAAACGCTTGCTTTGGAGATGGCCTCTAAGGCTGGCAGCGAGGTAACAATAATAATGCATTTCCCTTGGGCAAGTGGCCTCTCCTTAATGACAGCCATCTGAACTGCAGTTAAAAAATCTTCTGTGGGTGCAAAACGTTGTTCTGCATTGAAGTATAAATGTGATTTATATGCTATGGGCACTGTGTCGCCTTCATTAAAGGTGACATAAGTGATCCAGTAGCACCAGCAATTATTCTGATGACCAATTGTGTTTTGTTGTCACGTGTGGGCAAGTGTTTTGTTTCTAGCATGTCCTGTTGCAATTCCCTAAGGATGCATGTGTGTTCAACTGTTCAGTGTCTGCTAGAAAAAGCAGAGTGTATTAGGTCATAAAGTGGCTTGATACATTGTGCATAGTCAGGAATGAAAGTTCCGCCAAAGTTAAAGAAACCAACTAAAGATTTTAGTTTCTTGATTGTATTTGGTGGCTGGAATTGAGCACAATTCTTTAGAAAGTGCGGGCCAGGCTCTTGCCCACATTTGATAGCTCATATCCCAGGAACAATACACTGAGGAAGGTTATTTTAATTTTTCAAAAATTAAGTTTGTAGCCAATGGCTGTGAACCCTAAAATGATCTGATCAACCCTGGCAAGATGAATGTAGAGGTCGTCATCTGTGAGATAAATGTAATCCACATAGGACAGCGCCTCAGGATCAATATAATTAATGTTAAATGGGCTGCGAATAGCCCTGGGCTGTTTGTGTAGCCTTGGGGAAAAAGGTAAAAGCATTTTTGTGAGCCAGACGAGAATGCACTCAGGTCTCAACTTTTGTGTGCTAAGTTCTGGCAGAAAAAAACGCTGGAGATATCCAAGGTTTTTTTGTATTTTTTATGCACTATATTATTAATTAGTGCTGTGCTATGTGAATTTTGTATAGCATAAATGCGTGAATGATTGTTTAAGTGTCTGTAATCTAAGACTATTCTGTAGGAATGGTCTGGTTTTGCAACGGGGAATAACAGGTTATTCATTGCAGAGACACAGGGCTCACTTACTCCCTGGTACTCGAGTTGAGTGAGGATCTTCATCCCCGGAGCTTTTGCTTCATACTTAACCAGATATTGTGGCTGAGGCTGGAATGTAGACCTGACGGGTATTACATGAAAAGGAGAATCCTTGTCCCAACCTACATGATTGCGATATAACGCAGGTGCCTGCGCTAAAGCCCAATTGACAGTGTAGGCTTGTTTTAACGCTTCTGAAACACGAGAAGAGAAAGAAGACAAAATGACATCTTCCCCATCCACATCCGCTTACGGATGTGCTCAGGTGGCCAGTCCCTCTCGGCCAGCAGGATACCACAAGTAATTTAGTCCCAGAATATCACACCAATGGTGCACTCTACGTCTCCCTCAATTTTGATTTTTAAATCATAAACCCTGTCCGGTAGGAGGATGTGCCCGTCTGCAGTCTCAAATGCAATGAAATCGCTAGTTGCTGTCACATCCAGATGATCTTTCAGACTCTGGCGACATATCGTGACCTATGCTGTGCTGTATAACAGTATCACTGCCCACGTCTTGTTCTTCAGCAATGTTCTCAAGTGTACTGGCATTTTTAATTGACAGTGCTGCCATCTTTTTCTTTTTAATCTGTGGCTTTTTTTGTGGGGGCTTTTCTTTGTTGTCTGAAGACTGTGGTGAGCCTTTCTTCTGTTTCACGTATTCAGGATGGCCCCCTGACTCCCTACATCTATCCTGTGAGTCCTGAAAGGAACGAGAGGAAGGTGAATCAGTATATCTGTCAGGAGCTTTACTATTTTCTCTATTTCCGAGAGTATATCTCCTGTCGGAGTTCTCCGGGTGTGGAGAATCTGCTCTCTGATGTCTTTAAATAATTTTTGTTTGTCCCAACGCTTCCTAGTGCTCTCCTGTGCTTGTTTAGTACCTTCCTGAGGGGTGGAACTCAGTATTTCGAGCTTCGAGCTTCTTTGGCTTGGCTCCCAAACTGTCCTGCCCTATACTGGTATAGGTGTTGGAAATTATTTTCGGTAGCTGTTTCTCCTGGTCCAAGTGTGGAATCTCTTAGAGGCGCTGGTGTATAGCCAGTGCTACCACTTCCCCTTTAATATTACTGAGTATTATTGAGGAGACTGCGTCAAAGTTACGCATTAATTTAATCCCCAGATCTAGGGCTGGTGCAGCCCCATGCTCATTCTGAATTTGTTTTAACACTTCCGGTAAATTGGCAAGTGTCAGGGGTACCATGTGTGGTAGTGTAAATTGCAACGAAGACTGTACCCCACATGGTACAGTCATCTACTGAGGGAACCATCCTGAAGGTCAAGCACATTGTGAGAATTGTTTCCTGTGGTTCCGTGTGGGGAAACACAGCTTCCAGCTGATTTGTTTTCTGGGCTATCCAGAATGGGAATTTTTCTCATTCTGTGGGTACTTTACCCATGATAGAACGTACTGTTTGTGGATTAATCACAATAATAGCCAATTGGTATCCAGCAGGTGCTGCTGGACACGCTGGTGTAGTGTTCAGACTTCGCATTACAAACTGAACAAGTTGTCTATAAAGTGTTACCATCTCAATGTATGAATTGTGCAGTTCTGCTGCCTGCATGTTTTGTATACTTGGGTGAGGTGTGTATGTGGAAACATAGGCCACGTTGGTCTGTCATTACCTAAGGGACCTAGTCTCATGGATTATATTACATGTGGTAGGGTGCTATTAAACCGTTTCTGATGTTCTTGATAAGTAATCAGGATTTCAAGATACTGGCATGCTTGGTACCGTTGAGGTACGTTTGCAATTCTGTATGTGTGAAATTTGAATGATCTTTGGTCTTCCTTAGGAAAGGTGACTCAAGAGTAGAATGTGTCTGTTTGGTAAGCTTCACTAGCTTCTAATATGAATGTTACATCCCACTGCCTCGTCTGTTAAGCCATGCACTACTAGGTGTAGAGTTAGTGCTTTTCTAGCGTTCTCAGGAATGTCTGTGTTGTTAGACATATTGTATAATAGGTAATAGAGATGGAACACCAAGTGAGGAGAAAAGTCCTTTTAATGGTTTGAGCTCGAACAACCTACAGGATAATTAGGTGCTCCCTGTTCAGCTGAGGAGGATCTTCCCCAAGACCCCGGACGTCTCCGTATAATGGTACTTAGGGTACCTGTTGTATGTGAGACAGTGATAGCGCTGTGGCACTGATAGGGTGAAACTAAAACATTGACCTAACTAGAAACAATGCAGCCATCTTGGAAACATATAATTAAATAATTTCACTAAAGCAGAGCAAGGTAAGTAGAGTAAACGTCACTAGGTGGCGGGGGCACAGGTCTGCAAGCCAGAAGGCAAAGCTAACTCCTGTTTCCCATTAAAACAATATAGGATTCACTAGAGTAGCATTTGATTGGGGACCTCTAGTGCACTTTACTGGGGACTTACTAGTAAATTAAATATGCCAATCATGGATAAGCCATGGAACACATATAACTTATATAGGGAATACTTACACTTTAGCACTGGTCAGCAGTGGTAAATTGTCCAGAGCAAACAAAAACACCAAAAACAGAGTCCAGCACACAGAAACAACCTGGGAAATAGAGGCAAAAGGTTAGGGGAGCCCGTGCCAATGATGCCAAGTTTAACAGTAATGAGTTTCAAATCTCAAAAAGAAATCAAAGGTCCCACCCCAGTCTCTACTGCAAACCCCATACTATTTGGTATCTACAATCTAGTAACACTTAGATTTTTGTTGTTTTTATCTTGTTTGATTTAGATAAATATTGCCTATTTTTCTAAACCAGTGTGGTGTCCATTTTGTAGTGTTGTCACTGTATTACTGGGTATTTTATTAGAAATACTTTACACATTGCCTTTGAGATAAGCCTAACTGTTTGTGCCAAGCTACCAAGGGGGTGAGCGGGGTTATCTTAAGTGTTTATCTCCATTGCCCTAACTAGAGTAAGGGTTCCTGCTTGGACAGAGTGCAAACTGACTGCCAGTGGAAGACTACAGGAAGGTTTCTCTCTCGCTCTTAAAATTGTACACCTTAAGACACAGGTGGTGTTGAGAAAGCTATCAACTAATATGGACATTCTTCACACTTGTTTAGGAGATTTCGAGTCATGGGAGGTAGACCTTCGAGAGACTGTCAGAGTGAATAAGACAGATGTCCTTAGACATGAAACAAAATGGAAGGGCTCTCTTCTACATTAGAGGATTTGGATAACAGATGTAGGATGCACAACCTAAGGGTTCTTGGAAGCAAGAGCCACGACCCAAGAGCTCTTTAGAGAAGCTTTCTCTTCTTTGAATGAATGGAATATGGATTCTTTGATCCATGTCATCAGTCCAAGATGGCTCGTTACCCCCAAGCAATCCTAATCTGTATTGGGAACTTTATTCTGTGAAAGTCAGTTTTTCAGGCAGCTCAGCCTTGATCTCCCATTAGAGCATGTGGCGTTGAATTCTTAGTTCGGCCAGACTTCTCCCATAAAACAGTTGTATACCACTGGCAGCTCTGAGAGCAGTTCTAGCCCTTCAAAACACTGGGGCAATAATATTGTTAATGGAGCCTGCCAAATTGAAAATTAACTTTGAAGGACATATGACTTTTGCAATGATGTAACCAAAGCTTAATGGCTATCACTTACATCTGTGTTGAATTTGCAGGTTTAGTTTTTTTGCTCTAATGTATTCTACATTGGTACACGTGGGGCATACTCATTGAAGTGTCCCTTTCACCGTTTTCCCCCTTATTTTCTCTTATTTTTTTATCCTCCCCCCTATATTGTATTTAGATGGTCCATGAAAGTTGTGGTGACCAAAAGATGTGCTGATAATGGTGATGGTTTTTGGTGCAGCCTGTGGGACGGGTTAGTTGTTAAACCTGTTGATAAGTGCTAGCACTGAAGCTCTTTCGGCAGCGGCCCAAATGTTAGGCAAAGAATGTTGGGGGGCAGGTTAGGCTGGATTGGGGTAGGGGAGGCATATGGGGTACAAAGGGTGGTTTGTAGTGGTAGTGGATGAATTTGCTGATTGATTCACAAAAAGTACAAAAGTGTACTCGGGAAAATGGGGGAAATGAGGGAATTGATGGGAATGTTGGGCAGAAAGAGGAAGAATTCAATAAATATGGGAGAGATGGTGCAGGTGAGGTCATTATTAGTCAAGAATTTGCCAATGGCTGGTAGTGGGATGGGTCGTGGTCAACATCTCTATAATCTCTCATTGAATATCATGGTATGAGAGCATTTAGCAAGCATAAGCTAATGAAGGAAGAGCATCATACCCTCAAACCACAGCTCATTTGTCTGCAAGAGACACTTCTCTTTCAAATACAAACCTCACTCCTGCCAGAGCTGGGGTTCAAAGTTCTGGGCTCCTCTGGATATAGATCTTCCCAGCAAAGGGGTGGCCCTATTAGCCTGGGATAAACAAATGGGCAGTATTGCAAACTAAACAAGATAAGGGGGGGAATGAATAATTGCTGTGGTTCAATTGAGGGTATTCAACGTACCATTTGTATGATCTATCGGCCCAACGATGTTGATCCCTCTATCCATGACTGTCTGCTTGCTGAATTCCATCAATGGCCTGAGCTATTTCTGTTATCTAATGACTTTAATGTGGTTTTACGCCCGAGGCCAGCTCTTTTTCAGGTTGATTATGGAGTACAGTGGGGGGGAGAAACTCCAGAGAGGCTTTGAGTCAAATTATGACATCTTATTCAATAAGCAGCGTCTGGAGAAACTCTATAAACTCTAATGCATCCTGATGGCCTTGCAGGAGTAGCAGGAGGACTGGACTCTGGTAAGGCAAATCTTTAATACTATATCCCCCCCACCCTACCTGCAAGCCATCACATACTCCCACCCCAACCCTCACCCTCACTCCCATGACTCCACCATCTCCCACACACCCCACCATCAGGACCCACCACTCCCACAACCAAGCCCTGCATGCAACAAAAATGTATGGACACCCATCACAGACATGCACGTACACCCATCAACAAAACGTGTCCAATAGAGAGACTCACCCAGGGCACACAATCACCACTCACACAAGGGCCAAGGCAATAGTGCAAGCACAGTAATGGAGGGAAACACACCCATTGCACAAGATGGCACATACAGATAAAATAACAATGCATTTATACCCCAACAGGACCCCTACTCAATGTCATTGGACAGGAGGTGCCAGCCATGTCCAGTCCCCCCACAGAAGAGGCATGATGACAGCATCTCTGCACACCTTGATAAAGATGACCAGCCTGGCCCATAAGGGTCCTCTGGACAGTTGGTTCCCCTGCCACAGTCCCAAGCCACCACAGACCCTCCCCCCTCAGGAAACACCACCACAGCACCCACCCAGCTGGCCCATGCCACTGTCCCCAGGACACGTCAATCAGCAGTGTGTCCACCACTACAGGGACCCCAAGCAACCCCACAAACCCAGGACGATCAGGGACCTGGGGTATTGGCAGTGGGCACAAGGTTCAGGGGACAGAGGCACAGGACAACAGGGAAGCTGGGAGGACTGCTGTGCGACAGGGGGAGGACAGGCCCAGGGAACCGACCCTCCACGAGGCACTATCAAACATCATGGAAGCATACCATCATTCCCAGGAGAACATGGGCACAGTACTGGCCAAGTTTCAGGAGACCCAGTGGCTGCAGGAGAGACAATACATGGGGATAAGGGAGGACCGTACCAACATATACACCATCCTGGTCACCATAACAGGGGTGCTGGCTGACATAGGCAAGACCATGAGCGAGGCATTGGAACAAAAAAGAGCCCCTGACACTAGCCAAATCGAGGAACAGCCCTCCACCTCCGCCGGCGCTAGTGGACAGGAGGCTCCGCCACAGGACCAACAGGCCACCAGCACCCCACCCCCTGCAGAAGGAGAACCACCCCGCAAATGGTCCCTGCAATCCAGGCAGAAGACAGAGAACATTGCCAAGACCCCCGCCAGGAAATAAGACTCTCCTGATTGTCACCCTTCTGTCCCACTATGTCACCCTGTCCAACTTGAACTGCCATTACTCCCCTTCCTATGCCCCATTGGACAACGCACTTGTGATACCAAGAGACTGGACTCTACTATGGACCTACCTCCACCATCACCCCAGCCCCTTGCATATACCCCTATACTCATTAGTGTCAGAGTCACCAGATCCTCGGGGTCTGTGCATGTTCCCAACACTTCCACCACAATACAGCTCCAATACTCTGATTAGATTTATCACAGAGTCTAAGAGAGTCCAAGTGAGGAAAAGGGGATTAGGATGGGAACAGCTGGGAAGGAGACCTGTAGGAAGCAAAAGGTTAAAACACAACATCAAAATTACATCTCATGAAATCAGTACCATGCTACAACTCTAAGCTTCATCTTTTCCGAAAAACATGAACAACCCTAGAATAGTCCTAAAACTGACGAGGCTTTAGATGAGCGAATGCCTGAGGAGGAAACAGGAAAAGTTAAATAGGACTTTCAGATTCGAGTACTTTCTTTAGCATGAGAATCAGAAACACTCTGAGCAATTTCTAAACAACCATATGAATCTCCTTTTAAGAATATATATCAGGAACACACAGCATTACATCTAGAACTCTGGTATTGTTGTGTTCATCTCAGAAAAAACATTGGGAAGTGAATTGCGCACATTGCAGATTTTTATATGAGTATTAAACACCATAAAGGATTGTGCACCATGAAATCACACAACGTAGATTCAAGGAATAAATCTCGCAACGTGTCAACTTGAAATGCTACCAAGAAAATGTCTTAGAATAGTAGCGCACAGTAATTTACATTATTTATACACGAGGAAAGAATTGCGCGTCTTGCCGATTCAAATGCCACCATACAAATGCCAAGAAATGATAGCGCACAATGAACAACATGAAAAGCACTCAGGGAAAGAATCGCGCGTGTTGCCGATTCGAATGCCACCATGTAAATGCCAGAAAATGGTAGCGCACAATGAACAGCATGAATTACACACGAGAAGTGAATCGCGCGTTTCGCCGATTCGAATGCCACCATGTAAATGTCAAGAAAAGGTAGCGCAGCGCAATGAACAACTAAGTTAAATGCTCATGAAACGAGTTGCACGTCTTGCCAACTTGTAAAACATCATGTAAATGTCAAGAAATATCAGCGCGCAATGAACAACAATGTAATAACGAAGTCAAATCTTTATGGAATAAATTGCGCGTCCTCCCTATTTGCAAACCACCATACAAATGTCAAAAAATGGCAGCACACAAGTAATCTGTTATTCATTTCAGAATTAAAATCAAGAATATGAAAATTCTCAATTACGGTGTTGGGAAATGTCCAAACACCGTCTTACCGCCTGGAAACAGTGATCACCAATGAGAGATGAGTGCAGAAGAGTGGAAAATCCAAATAGGCCGCCGGGACAGGAGCTCAGGAAGAAGCTGCTGCTCTGCACCGGGACCTCTGAATAGTGAGCACTGGAAGTTGGGCTGATTCTCTTTTATAGAGTCTTGGCCCAGCCTAGAACCACTCCCAGGCATGTTGCAGGGAAAGTCTCCAGAAGGCCCTGGAAAGGGACCACACCCTAACACACTCTGAATGTCTGCAGCAATACATTGCAAATGTACAGTATTTATAAGCACCTTAAAAATGAATCTTTTGGATGGAATTCTGCAATGCAAAAGGTTAAACAATAACATATCATCACAATGCATAAATTATATTGTCTTGCGAGTGTTGGGTTTTTGCATTCTAGATGCCCGTAGAGCGCGCACTGTCCTGGTGTTGACAGTACTCCCCTCTCCCAGGCGTGCTCTAGGGCCTGGCTTATCTGGATTGAGACGATGAAAGCGTCTCACAAGTACTGGAGCATGAAACCCAAGAATTACTTTCAGGGCCATAACCTTTCCATGAGATTAAGTACCATAGGTTACGCCCTCTCAGTTTAGAGTCCAACACTTTCTTGACTTCATATTCTTCTTCCCCCTGTACTAGAACAGGAGCTGGATGAGGGTGGACCTTTTGGACTGCCTTTTTTAAGAGGGAAGTATGGAACACTGGATGAATCCGTAATGATTTTGGCAATTGTAGTTTATAGGTCACAGGATTGATTTGCTGAAGAACAGTGTAAGGACCTATAAATTTGGGGTTGAACATGTGCTTCTTCTTGAAGTCTATATATTTTGTGGAAAGCCACAATTTGTCACCAGGTTGATACTGCGGTCCCTTACAATGTTTCTTGTCATAATGCTTTTTGTATTTTTTTTTGGCTTTTTCTAAATGTTGTTGAATCGATTTCTGAGTTTGATGCAAATGTTGAATGATTTCTGACACAGCTGGAGTGAGAGAACTTTCTTGAGGAATTGTGATGGGCAAGGTGTCAGGATGATAGCCAAACAAACCAAAGAAGGGTGTAACGCCAGTAGACGTGTGGAAGGAGTTGTTGTAGGCTAACTCAGCTAACCAGAGCATTGATGTCCATGAATTAAGTGCTTTTTCAGCGTAAGCACGTAGGTATTGCTTCAAAGTCTGATTTAGTCTCTCCGTTTGACCATCTGTTTGAGGATGGTGGCTAGTAGATAGGGTAGATGTCACTTGGAGTGTTTTACACCTTGTCTTCCAGAAGTTGGAGGCAAATTGCGATCCCCGATCGGAGAGAATCACTTTTGGCAGTCCATGATAGCGAACCACTCTATTCAGTAAGATAGTTGCCAGTTCACTAGAGGTGGGTAATTTCTTACAGGCAATGAAATGTCCATATTTCGTGAGACTATCTACTACCACCAGAATTACTGAATGCTGTTGAACCACTGGCAGACCTGTAATAAAGTCTAAAGAGATGTGTTCCCACGGACGACTTGGGGTTGGGAGTGGGTGTAACAACCCTTTCGGTTTTGAATGACTTGTTTTAGTGCGAGCACAGACTTTGCAGTTGTTTACCATTGTTTTTACATCCTTTGTTAAGGTAGGCCACCAAAAATAGCGTTGGATTAATTCAAGAGTTTTAGGAGTACCAGGGTGACCTGCTGTAGGTATAACATGCAACCAATGAAACACTATCTTGCGAAGTTTGGTAGTGGGCACGAACAAACGAGCATCGTGAAAGGGTAATCCTTGCTTGATTGATCTTTTCGGATCTGCTTGGGCCCACGCCTGCCATTTTTCAACAGTGAATGAATTGCGGATGTCTTCAAAGAAATCTTCTGTTTTTATGAGACATAGGACCTTGTCAGGAGCAATGATAGCTCTGGAGGTTTGAACTGCAGGCAATGTGGTAGACTCTTGGCGGGACAAGGCGTCAGCTTTGCGATTATCTTTACCAGGCCGGAAGGTTACCACAAAATCAAACTCGGCAAAAAACAGGATCCAGCGTAATTGCCGAGGAGTCAAAAGTCTGGCAGAACTCATGAATTGAAGATTGCGACGATCAGTATATACTGTGACAGTATATGTAGCTCCCAACAAATGATGTCTCCATTCTTTAAAGGCGTCACGAATCGCCAGAAGCTCTTTTTCAGCAATGACATAGTTCTGTTCGGCTTCGTTCAACTTCCGAGACATGTAAGCTACAGGATGAAGCTGACCAGTGTCTTTGTTTCGTTGTGACAAGACTGCTCCTATCGCCACATCTGAAGCATCAGCTTCCACTATGAAAGGTCGATCCGCATCTGGATGAGTCAAGACTGGGGCAGTGGAGAAAGCTTCTTTCAAAGTTGAAAAGGATTGGTCTGCTTCTGGGGACCATACAAATGTTTCTTTCTTTCTTAATAACTTAGTAATTGGAGCCACTGTCTGGGAGAAATGATTGATGAACCTCCGGTAAAAATTTGCAAAGCCCAGGAAACATTGTACATCACGAACAGTCTTTGGGATGGGCCATTCAGATACGGCTTTTACTCTCCTTTCTGCCATCACCATACCTTGAGGGGTAAGGATAACCCCTAAAAACTCAACTGTGGTAACATGAAACTCACACTAGGTTAGCTTGCAATATAAATGGTGTTTATGAAGGGCTGCCAACATTTTCTTGACATGTTGAACATGTTCATTCTCATTGTCTGAGTAGATCAAAATGTCATCAATGTAAACTATGGCAAAGATATCGAGGTACTCTCTAAGAACGTCATTTAAGAAAAATTGAAATGCTGCTGGAGCATTGCACAGACCAAAAGGCATGACGGTGTATTCAAAAAGGCCATATCTTGTTTTGAATGTCGTTTTCCATTCGTCACCCTCTCTCATTCTGACCAAATGGTAAGCACCTCGAAGATCAAGCTTCGTGTAGATTTTTGCTTTCTTTACTTGTTCCAGTAAGACCGGAATTAGAGGCAAAGGATATTTGTTCTTGATGGTGATTTTATTAAAGCCCCTATAGTCGATACAGGTTCGAAGCTCTCCGTTCGCATTTGGATAAAAAAACAAAGGAGAAGCTGTGGGAGACTTAGAGGGGCGGATGAAACCATTCTCTAAGAATTGATCCAAGTATTTTCGTAAATGTTGATTTTCATGTTCTGACAGGGCATACCCACGACAGTTGGGAAGTATCCCCCCTGGGACTAGATCAATTTGACAGTCATAAGATCTATAAGGAGGTAAGTTCTCTGCTTCCTTCTCATCAAATACATCTTCATAAGACGAATACTGTTTGGGCAACTGAACTTCTTTCTCTGCGGCGGTAGCTATGTAAGAATGGCGAACTTCCGATTCTTGAGTCCTTTGGAGACAATGTTCTTTACATAGCACTGATGAGAACAAGATCTTTCGTTCTGCCCAATTAATCTCTGGATTGTGATGAGTTAACCATGGCAAGCCAAGGATGATCCCATGCTGGGGAGCATGGATCACGTCAAGGATGAGTTCCTCTTTATGTTTCTTTCTTTGATTTTTACCTTCACAAATTATTGTCAAGGGGACAGTCTGAAGAGTTATCGGACCTCCAGTCAAGAGTTTTCCATCAACTGCCTGGATGGTTTCTGGGGTCTTCTTTTCAATACATGGGATCCCCCATGCACGAACCAATTGGGCGTCAACAAAGTTTCCGGTAGCCCCAGAGTCGACTAGAGCCTTCTTGAAATAGGTCTTTTTCTTGACCTGAACTCTTATTCCCAATTTTAGATGTTTGGATTGTGAAGGATCCACGGTGACACTCAAGAGCAACCCTCCTCTGCAACTTGGGTGCTTTAGATTTCCCGACTCGACTGATGCATTGGTTGCAACTTTCTGAACTGGGCCTCGCTTGCTCTTTGTTTTGTTTGGACAATCTTTGGCAAAATGACCTTTCCGCCCACAATAGAGACATTGCCCATTTTTTCTGCGTAGGTCCTTTTCATCTTTGGTCAAAGGTCTCCTGATGGTTCCAATTTCCATCGGTTCTGGCGTTCTTTCTTCTCGGAGTTCTTGAGTCTTTGTTATCATGAGCATGCCAAGAATGTTTTTCAGTCTTTTTACGCATTCCTTTTCGTTCATTTAAACGATTATCAAGCCTCAAGACAAGGTTTATTAAATCTTGACAGTTTGCAGGTTGTGGGTCGATTTGCGCTAAGATGTCTTTTAGATCCTCATTGAGTCCCCTGTAAAACAGGGCCGCTTGTTTTTCTTCAGGCCAGGATGTCTCAGCAACCAGCCGATTAAAGTTGGCTAAATATGACACTAAGGGGGTCATTCTGACACTGGCGGGCGGCGCCCGCCGGGCGGAGACTGCCAAAAGACCGTACCGCTGTCAAATGACTGCGGCGGTCATTTTGACTTTCCCGCTGGGCAGGCGGGCGACCGCCAAAAGGCCGCCCGCCCGCCCAGCGGGAAAGCCCCAGCAACTATGAAGCCGGCTCCGAATGGAGCCGGCGGAGTTGCTGGTGTGCGACGGGTGCAGTGGCACCCGTCGCGATTTTCAGTGTCTGCTTTGCATGCACTGCTTTGGGCACTGCAGGGGCCTCCAGGGGCCCCACGACACCCGTTCCCGCCAGCCTCTAACAGGCTGGCGGGAAGGGGGTCGGAATCCGTGGAGGATTCCCTGGGGCAGGGGAAAACCGGCGGGAAACCGCCGGTTTCCCTTTTCTGACCGCGGCTTTACCGCCGCGGTCAGAATTGCCCCTGAAGCACCGCCAGCCTGTTGGCGGTGCTTCCTCTGTCCCCGGCCCTGGCGGTCCATGACCGCCAGGGTCGGAATGAGGCCCTAAGTCCTGATTCCCTTGGCGTAAGTCTAATAATTCACGATCTGCTGACTGTGTTACAGTTCTACGATCGGAAACTCTCTCAAATTCACGAACAAAATTTTTCCAGTTGTACAACAGGGGACTATTTTTACGCACAAGAGGAATAGCCCAGGTAGCTGCATCTCCAGACAGATATGACAACAAGAAAGCTACTTTAGACTGGGCATCGGGGAAAGTATGTGGTCTGCAGGTGAAGTGAAGTTCCACTTGAACCAGAAAAGATTGCGCTTTCAAGGGATCACCTGAGAAGCGTTCTGGGGGAGCTAAAGAATGGCTGAAGGAACATTGAGGGAAATGTTAGTCGGATTACCTCCAGAAGTCTGAGAAGAAGTACCTGGCCTAGACCCACCTATGGGACTTTGTTCTTTCTTCTCAACCTTATTCTGTAACTGACTCACCCTCTCAGCTAGACTATTTGTCAAATCCTTTGATGATACCACTTCTGACTGGAGCTGGGTGATAGCCTTGACTAGCTCGTCCAGTGTGGCCATGCTGAGAACATACACAAACCAGGAGGATAATAATTCTTGGGCTCACTATTCTGTCAGAGTCACCAGATCCTCGGGGTCTGTGCACGTTCCCAACACTTCCACCACAAGACAGCTCCAATACTCTGATTAGATTTATCACAGAGTCTAAGAGAGTCCAAGTGGGGAAAAGGGGATTAGGACGGGAACAGCTGGGAAGGAGACCTGTAGGAAGCAAAAGGTTAAAACACAACATCAAAATTACATCTCATGAAATCAGTACCATGCTACAACTCTAAGCTTCGTCTTTTCCGAAAAACATGAACAACCCTAGAATAGTCCTAAAACTGACGAGGCTTTAGATGAGCGAGTGCCTGAGGAGGAAAGAGGAAAAGTTAAATAGGACTTTCAGATTCGAGTACTTTCTTTAGCATGAGAATCAGGAAACACTCTGAGCAATTTCTAAACAACCATATGAATCTCCTTTTAGGAATATATATCAGGAACACACAGCATTACATCTAGAACTCTGGTATTGTTGTGTTCAGCTCAGAAAAAACATTGGGAAGTGAATTGCGCACATTGCAGATTTTTATATGAGTATTAAACACCATAAAGGATTGTGCACCATGAAATCACACAACGTAGATTCAAGGAATAAATCTCGCAACGTGTCAACTTGAAATGCTACCAAGAAAATGTCTTAGAATAGTAGCGCACAGTAATTTACATTATTTATACACGAGGAAAGAATTGCGCGTCTTGCCGATTCAAAAGCCACCATACAAATGCCAAGAAATGATAGCGCACAATGAACAACATGAAAAGCACTCAGGGAAAGAATCGCGTGTGTTGCCGATTCGAATGCCACCATGTAAATGCCAGAAAATGGTAGCGCACAATGAACAGCATGAATTACACACGAGAAGTGAATCGCGCGTTTCGCCGATTCGAATGCCACCATGTAAATGTCAAGAAAAGGTAGCGCATGCGCAATGAACAACAAAGTTAAATGCTCATGAAACGAGTTGCACGTCTTGCCAACTCGTAAAACATCATGTAAATGTCAAGAAATATCAGCGCGCAATGAACAACAATGTAATAACGAAGTCAAATCTTTATGGAATAAATTGCGCGTCCTCCCTATTTGCAAACCACCATACAAATGTCAAAAAATGGCAGCACACAAGTAATCTGTTATTCATTTAAGAATTAAAATCAAGAATATGAAAATTCTCAATTAGGGTGTTGGGAAATGTCCAAACACCGTCTTACCGC
This sequence comes from Pleurodeles waltl, assembly GCF_031143425.1. Lineage (NCBI taxonomy): Eukaryota > Metazoa > Chordata > Amphibia > Caudata > Salamandridae > Pleurodeles > Pleurodeles waltl. Next base: position 400,324,005 of record NC_090439.1, read on the forward strand.
CTGGAAACAGTGATCACCAATGAGAGAGGAGTGCAGAAGAGTGGAAAATCCAAATAGGCCGCCGGGACAGGAGCTCAGGAAGAAGCTGCTGCTCTGCACCGGGACCTCTGAATAGTGAGCACTGGAAGTTGGGCTGACTCTCTTTTATAGAGTCTTGGCCCAGCCTAGAACCACGCCCAGGCATGTTGCAGGGAAAGTCTCTAGAAGGCCCCGGAAAGGGACCACACCCTAACACACTCTGAATGTCTGCAGCAATACATTGCAAATGTACAGTATTTATAAGCACCTTAAAAATGAATCTTTTGGATGGAATTCTGCAATGCAAAAGGTTAAACAATAACATATCATCAAAATGCATAAATTACAATATCTTGCGAGTGTTGGGTTTTTGCATTCTAGATGCCCGTAGAGCGCGCACTGTCCTGGTGTTGACAGTACTCCCCTCTCCCAGGTGCGCTCTAGGGCCTGGTTTATCTGGATTGAGACGATGAAAGCGTCTCACAAGTACTGGAGCATGAACATCAGATGCGGAAACCCATGAATTACTTTCAGGGCCATAACCTTTCCATGAGATTAAGTACCATAGGTTACGCCCTCTCAGTTTAGAGTCCAACACTTTCTTGACTTCATATTCTTCTTCCCCCTGTACTAGAACAGGAGCTGGATGAGGGTGGACCTTTTGGACTGCCTTTTTTAAGAGGGAAGTATGGAACACTGGATGAATCCGTAATGATTTTGGCAATTGTAGTTTATAGGTCACAGGATTGATTTGCTGAAGAACAGTGTAAGGACTTATAAATTTGGGGTTGAACATGTGCTTCTTCTTGAAGTCTATATGTTTTGTGGAAAGCCACATTTTGTCACCAGGTTGATACTGCGGTCGCTCACAATGTTTCTTGTCATAATGCTTTTTGTATTTTTTTGGGGCTTTTTCTAAATGTTGTTGAATCGATTTCTGAGTTTGATGCAAATGTTGAATGATTTCTGACACAGCTGGAGTGAGAGAACTTTCTTGAGGAATTGTGATAGACAAGGTGTCAGGATGATAGCCAAACAAACCAAAGAAGGGTGTAACGCCAGTAGACGTGTGGAAGGAGTTGTTGTAGGCTAACTCAGCTAACCAGAGAATTGATGTCCATGAATTAAGTGCTTTTTCAGCGTAAGCACGTAGGTATTGCTTCAAAGTCTGATTTAGTCTCTCCGTTTGACCATCTGTTTGAGGATGGTGGCTAGTAGATAGGGTAGATGTCACTTGGAGTGTTTTACACCATGTCTTCCAGAAGTTGGAGGCAAATTGCGATCCCCGATCGGAGAGAATCACTTTTGGCAGTCCATGATAACGAACCACTCTATTCAGTAAGATAGTTGCCAGTTCACTAGAGGTGGGTAATTTCTTACAGGCAATGAAATGTCCATATTTCGTGAGACTATCTACTACCACCAGAATTATTGAATGCTGTTGAACCACTGGCAGACCTGTAATAAAGTCTAAAGAGATGTGTTCCCACGGACGACTTGGGGTTGGGAGTGGGTGTAACAACCCTTTTGGTTTTGAATAACTTGTTTTAGTGCGAGCACAGACTTCACAGTTGTTTACCATTGTTTTTACATCCTTTGTTAAGGTAGGCCACCAAAAATAGCGTTGGATTAATTCAAGAGTTTTAGGAGTACCAGGGTGACCTGCTGTAGGTATAACATGCAACCAATGAAACACTATCTTGTGAAGTTTGGTAGTGGGCACGAACAAACGAGCATCGTGAAAGGGTAATCCTTGCTTGATTGATCTTTTCGGATCTGCTTGGGCCCACGCCTGCCATTTTTCAACAGTGAATGAATTGCGGATGTCTTCAAAGAAATCTTCTGTTTTTATGATACATAGGACCTTGTCAGGAGCAATGATAGCTCTGGAGGTTTGAACTGCAGGCAATGTGGTAGACTCTTGGCGGGACAAGGAGTCAGCTTTGCGATTATCTTTACCAGGCCGGAAGGTTACCACAAAATCAAACTCGTCAAAAAACAGCATCCAGCTTAATTGCCGAGGAGTCAAAAGTCTGGCAGAACTCATGAACTGAAGATTGCGATGATCAGTATATACTGTGACAGTATATTTAGCTCCCAACAAATGATGTCTCCATTCTTTAAAGGCATCACGAATCGCCAGAAGCTCTTTTTCAGCAATGACATAGTTCTGTTCGGCTTCGTTCAACTTCCGAGACATGTAAGCTACAGGATGAAGCTGACCAGTGTCTTTGTTTCGTTGTGACAAGACTGCTCTTATCGCCACATCTGAAGCATCAGCTTCCACTATGAAAGGTCGATCCGCATCTGGATGAGTCAAGACTGGGGCAGTGGAGAAAGCTTCTTTCAAAGTTGAAAAGGCTTGGTCTGCTTCTGGGGACCATACAAATTTTTCTTTCTTTCTTAATAACTTAGTAATTGGAGCCACTGTCTGGGAGAAATGATTGATGAACCTCCGGTAAAAATTTGCAAAGCCCAGGAAACATTGTACATCACGAACAGTCTTTGGGATGGGCCATTCAGATACAGCTTTTACTTTCCTTTCTGCCATCACCATACCTTGAGGGGTAAGGATAACCCCTAAAAACTCAACTGTGGTAACATGAAACTCACACTTGGTTAGCTTGCAATATAAATGGTGTTTATGAAGGGCTGCCAAAATTTTCTTGACATGTTGAACATGTTCATTCTAATTGTCTGAGTAGATCAAAATGTCATCAATGTAAACTATGGCAAAGATATAGAGTTACTCTCTAAGAACGTCATTTAAGAAAAATTGAAATGCTGCTGGAGCATTGCACAGACCAAAAGGCATGACGGTGTATTCAAAAAGGCCATATCTTGTTTTGAATGCCGTTTTCCATTCGTCACCCTCTCTCATTCTGACCAAATGGTAAGCACCTCGAAGATCAAGCTTCGTGTAGATTTTTGCTTTCTTTACTTGTTCCAGTAAGACCGGAATTAGAGGCAAAGGATATTTGTTCTTGATGGTGATTTTATTCAAGCCCCTATAGTCGATACAAGTTCGAAGCTCTCCGTTCGCATTTGGATAAAAAAACAAAGGAGAAGCTGTGGGAGACTTAGAGGGGCGGATGAAACCATTCTCTAAGAATTGATCCAAGTATTTTCGTAAATGTTGATTTTCGTGTTCTGACAGGACATACACACGACAGTTGGGAAGTATCCCCCCTGGGACTAGATCAATTTGACAGTCATAAGATCTATGAGGAGGTAAGTTCTCTGCTTCCTTCTCATCAAATACATCTTCATAAGACGAATACTGTTTGGGCAACTGAACTTCTTTCTCTGCGGCGGTAGCTATGTAAGAATGGCGAACTTCCGATTCTTGAGTCCTTTGGAGACAATGGGGGTTATTCTAACTTTGGAGGAGTGTTAATCCGTCCCAAAAGTGACGGTAAAGTGACGGATATACCACCAGCCGTATTACGAGTTCCATAGGATATAATGGACTCGTAATACGGCTGGTGGTAAATCCGTCACTTTTCCGTCACATTTGGGGACGGATTAACACCTCCTCCAAAGTTAGAATAACCCCCAATGTTCTTTACATAGCACTGATGAGAACACGATCTTTCGTTCTGCCCAATTAATCTCTGGATTGTGATGAGTTAACCATGGCAAGCCAAGGATGATCCCATACTGGGGAGCATGGATTACGTCAAGGATGAGTTCTTCTTTATGTTTCTTTCTCTGATTTTTACCTTCACAAATTATTGTCAAGGGGACAGTCTGAAGAGTTATCGGACCTCCAGTCAAGAGTTTTCCATCAACTGTCTGGATGGTTTCTGGGGTCTTCTTTTCAATACATGGGATCCCCCATGCACGAACCAATTGGGCGTCAACAAAGTTTCCGGTAGCCCCAGAGTCGACTAGAGCCTTCTTGACATAGGTCTTTTTCTTGACATGAACTCTTATTCCCAATTTTAGATGTTTGGATTGTGAAGGATCCACGGTGACACACAAGAGCAACCCTTCTCTGCAACTTGGGTGCTTTAGATTTCCCGACTCGACTGATGCATTGGTTGCAACTTTCTGAACTGGGCCTCGCTTGCTCTTTGTTTTGATTGGACAATCTTTGGCGAAATGACCTTTCCGCCCACAATAGAGACATTGCCCATTTTTCTGCGTAGGTCCTTTTCATCTTTGGTCAAAGGTCTCCTGATGGTTCCAATTTCCATCGGTTCCGGCGTTCTTTCTCTCGGAGTTCTTGAGTCTTTGTTATCATGAGCATGCCAAGAATGTTTTTCAGTCTTTTTACGCATTCCTTTTCGTTCATTTAAACGATGATCAAGCCTCAAGACAAGGTTTATTAAATCTTGACAGTTTGCAGGTTGTGGGTCGATTTGCGCTAAGATGTCTTTTAGCTCCTCTTTGAGTCCCCTGTAAAACAGGGCCGCTTGTTTTTCTTCAGGCCAGGATGTCTCAGCAACCAGCCGATTAAAGTTGGCTAAATATGACACTAAGTCCTGATTCCCTTGGCGTAAGTCTAATAATTCACGATCTGCTGACTGTGTTACAGTTCTACGATCGAAAACTCTCTCAAATTCACGAACAAAATGTTTCCAGTTGTACAACAGGGGACTATTTTTACGCACAAGAGGAATAGCCCAGGTAGCTGCATCTCCAGACAGATATGACAATAAGAAAGCTACTTTAGACTGGGCATCGAGGAAAGTATGTGGTCTGCAGGTGAAGTGAAGTTCCACTTGAACCAGAAAAGATTGCACTTTCAAGAGATCACCTGAGAAGCGTTCTGGGGGAGCTAAAGGAATGGCTGAAGGAACATTGAGGGAAATGTTAGTCGGATTACCTCCAGAAGTCTGAGAAGAAGTACCTGGCCGAGACACACCTGTGGGACTTTGTTCTTTCTTCTCAACCTTATTCTGTAACTGACTCACCCTCTCAGCTAGACTATTTGTCAAATCCTTTGATGATACCACTTCTGACTGGAGCTGGGTGATAGCCTTGACTAGCTCGTCCAATGTGGCCATGCTGAGAACATACACAAACCAGGAGGATAATAATTTGTGGGCTCACTATTCTGTCAGAGTCACCAGATCCTCGGGGTCTGTTCACGTTCCCAACACTTCCACCACAAGACAGCTCCAATACTCTGATTAGATTTATCACAGAGTCTAAGAGAGTCCAAGTGGGGAAAAGGGGATTAGGACGGGAACAGCTGGGAAGGAGACCTGTAGGAAGCAAAAGGTTAAAACACAACATCAAAATTACATCTCATGAAATCAGTACCATGCTACAACTCTAAGCTTCGTCTTTTCCGAAAAACATGAACAACCCTAGAATAGTCCTAAAACTGACTAGGCTTTAGATGAGCAAATGCCTGAGGAGGAAACAGGAAAAGTTAAATAGGACTTTCAGATTCGAGTACTTTCTTTAGCATGAGAATCAGGAAACACTCTGAGCAATTTCTAAACAACCATATGAATCTCCTTTTAAGAATATATATCAGGAACACACAGCATTACATCTAGAACTCTGGTATTGTTGTGTTCATCTCAGAAAAAACATTGGGAAGTGAATTGCGCACATTGCAGATTTTTATATGAGTATTAAACACCATAAAGGATTGTGCACCATGAAATCACACAACGTAGATTCAAGGAATAAATCACGCAACGTGTCAACTTGAAATGCTGCCAAGAAAATGTCTTAGAATAGTAGCGCACAGTAATTTACATTATTTATACACGAGGAAAGAATTGCCCGTCTTGCCGATTCAAATGCCACCATACAAATGCCAAGAAATGATAGCGCACAATGAACAACATGAAAAGCACTCAGGGAAAGAATCGCGCGTGTTGCCGATTCGAATGCCACCATGTAAATGCCAGAAAATGGTAGCGCACAATGAACAGCATGAATTACACACAAGAAGTGAATCGCGCGTTTCGCCGATTCGAATGCCACCATGTAAATGTCAAGAAAAGGTAGCGCACACGCAATGAACAACAAAGTTAAATGCTCATGAAACGAGTTGCACGTCTTGCCAACTCGTAAAACATCATGTAAATGTCAAGAAATATCAGCGCGCAATGAACAACAATGTAATAACGAAGTCAAATCTTTATGGAATAAATTGCGCATCCTCCCTATTTGCAAACCACCATACAAATGTCAAAAAATGGCAGCACACAAGTAATCTGTTATTCATTTAAGAATTTAAATCAAGAATATGAAAATTCTCAATTACGGTGTTGGGAAATGTCCAAACACAGTCTTACCGCCTGGAAACAGTGATCACCAATGAGAGATGAGTGCAGAAGAGTAGAAAATCCAAATAGGCCGCCGGGACAGGAGCTCAGGAAGAAGCTGCTGCTCTGCACCGGGACCTCTGAATAGTGAGCACTGGAAGTTAGGCTGACTCTCTTTTATAGAGTCTTGGCCCAGCCTAGAACCACGCCCAGGCATGTTGCAGGGAAAGTCTCTAGAAGGCCCTGGAAAGGGACCACACCCTAACACACTCTGAATGTCTGCAGCAATACATTGCAAATGTACAGTATTTATAAGCAACTTAAAAATGAATCTTTTGGATGGAATTCTGCAATGCAAAAGGTTAAACAATAACATATCATCACAATGCATAAATTACATTATCTTGCGAGTGTTGGGTTTTTGCATTCTAGATGCCCGTAGAGCACGCACTGTCCTGGTGTTGACAATTAGCCCCTAAATAAACACCCTTTAATCACAAACCAATCTGGAGTCAGTCTGATCTTTCACAAATGTATTATTACAACATCAGCAACAAGTAGCAATGCGAAGGTTCATTTGCTCCTTCCAATGTATGACAGTTGTTGGGCAGCAGTACATATAGCAGAAGGCAGAATTAGGTACCCAGATCTGAAAAATTGAAATCCAAAGTGAACTGCCAGTGTCCAAAGACAGAGGTTAAGAGGCTGACTTATACAATGTCCTACAGTATTTAGAAATGTGACGAGGAGTTACAGTCTTTTACCTGTGTGCCACTGGAAACACTTCATGATGATGTTCGTTCGGTTGTCGATGTCTTCTTCCTCTGCCTCATCTTCCTCACTTTCCACAGGCTCCACCGCTGCAACAAGACCATCACCAAGCTCATCCTCCTGCAGAAAAGACACCTGGTGTTGCAATGCCGGGTTGTGCAACATGCAGCATGCCACGATTATCTGGCACACCTTCTTCGATGAGTAGTAGAGTGGAGGCACCGGAATCTGGCCTTCAGGAGGCCGAACGTCCTCTCAATAAAACACCTAGTTTTCCCATGTGCCTCATTGTAGCGGTCCTCTGCCCTTGTCCTGGCATTCCTCACTGGGGTCAGTAGCCATGACAAGTTAGTATAACCAGAGTCACCTGCAAATTTTGAGGGATAACTGTTAGACACACACTAACCCTTAGGGACTACCCCATACCCAGAAACCTACTCATACTGTGTTGGGACCTTGGGCTCACCTATTATCATTGGGCCCTATGGGTTCCAGGAGCCAATGGCGATGTACGCCGGCGGTGACAGTACACACTGCCATGGACGTGACTGCCATTTTCTATCTGTTCACTCACTTGATACCTGACCTTCAACAATAGAGAACCTACACTGCAAGTGCTGCTATGACCTCAATCTGGAAGCAACAATGGCTCGAGTGTCTGGGGAAAGCGCCCCTGCCGTCATCACGGAGGAGTTGGACAAACTGGTGGATGGGGTCCTTCCCCCAGTACACGCTACTCTACGGTCCTCCAGACAAACAAGTGAGTACACTGGGAGCATGATGCATGGGCAATGCATGTTTGGAGTGGTGTGGATGAAAGATACATGTGGGGGAGCTGAGGGCTGCATGTGAGGATGGTCAGTGTGTAGTGTAGTCATTTTTAATATAGCTTCATGCACATTAGTTTAACATACTAGGCCGCTGTGCACTTTGCCGTAGATATATTTTATTCAACTTCGCACTGTTGTTTTACAATAACCAGTTTTTACTGTCTTGTTTTAATTTCTTCTATCACACTGTTTAGCTTAGTTCAGCACTGTGTTCTCAAATGATTCATTCTTGATCACCCTGTGCTTCAGTCAAGGCTACAGTTTGGTACATTTCCGGTAAACGTGGTAGAAGTTTAGTCTCCAGTATTCGTAGAAAATACACATCCTTACGTAGGGACATTTTCTTAGAACATCTGCGTGTTAGTTATAAAAACACTTCCTAGTTCTAGTACACGTCAAGAGGGAGATTCCAGCCAGGGACCTACAACTAGATGCTGAATGCCCTGTTGCAGATGCTGATACAGATTACAGGCCTTTGCTCAGGTATGAGGGTTGATGTCCTCCCGGGGGAACCTGAAAGGCAGGCTTAGAGCTTCACATGCTGTGCTCGAAATATAAATTAGAGAGAAAATAATCTAGCAGCACTATGATAGCCTTATTCTTGTGCTTCACTCTCATTGTTACTATTTTAATCTTAATGGGTTGTACAGTTCTGGTTACTGCAGCTCACGCTTTGCTATCTAAAATGCAGTTGTTTTATTAAACCAATCTTTAAAACTTAAACTGCTTTTGTCATTTATATATGAGACCGTACTGTGTATGAGAGAACCGGTTGTCACCTGAGTGACCACGACTTCCCTGAGAAGTACTAAGATGTTATGCGCTCGGGTGCCCAATTGTCTCTTCCATTTGGGAGAGATGAGGCACTGCTAGTTAGCCAGAGCAAAACCCGGATTTAGAGTGACATGTGTCATCCACCATGGGTCAGACTCAGTCCCCCACACTGTGAACGATCTTTCCGCTAAAAATCCAGTAGTCTCATTGGGATAGTGAGAGCCTATGCGACATGGCGCCGCTAACGTTTGGTCAGGCTCTAATTTTAGGGACCACCGGCATATCTCGGTCTCATTTTTATATAATGACCACTTAGGTCCGTATACAGAGATGTTCGTGGTACTGAGGATTTCCACCACCGCCGTATAGGTAATCCTATTTTTCAGCTGGTGGTTGTTCAAGCTTGAACCTTAAAAGGAAAAAAAAAACATCTTGGTGTGCCTTCTCTGAACTCTTAGTGCTTTTATAATAGCAAAGCCCCAGGTTGTACAAATAGCTCTTAACATGAGACAACCGCTCACAGCACATTTGCTAGCACATGGCCTTACGGCCCAGGGTGGTCCGGTCATGTTTGTGGTGGACGCCCACGCAGCCTATAGAACAGAACTTTTTTACTCTTGGGTCACATTTCCAGCAGTTGATGGGAACACAAATACATTTTATACATATACAGTTGCGAGCGCGCCTGGGCAATACAGGGCGTACGCATATTAAGAGATACCTCTATTTTATCAAGAACATAATAATTGGCTTGATGGTGCCCTACCCCATCCAATATTACCAGTAAGGTTAAGTCCACTAAGTAATGATTGTCCTACCTGGCCTTTATTGGCCACATATACACCCCATCCTGCGGCTGCGAATATAGCGGTAGCTGAGGTTCAACGCTTATATATTGAGTTAACAGCAATATACAGACGATTAGTACAATTTGTGATGCAGACACTAAATACAAACCCAGCGTGTGCTGCTCCAGCACAACCACATGCAGTAACACCAGGTATAAATCCGGTGACTGTATACTCTATTATGGGTAATGTCCCAGTCAAACGAGAGGAGACTCCATTTTGGCTAGCACAAAAAATTAATACGCTGGAGGCAGTAATTCCCCATACGGGACCTCAGGATAAACATAGAATATTAACTATGTGCTTGCCCTTTGGGATGGTTTCTACAGTTGAACACTGTAATACATGGGGCACGGTATTTGCCGCGCTCTATACATCGGCACACGGTACATCGACGCTAGCCAACCTACCGGAAGTGCTTAAACAAATTCAAGATGAATACGGGGCTGCCACGGCCCTAGATTTGGGAATGCAACTGATGGGCAACTTTGCCACAGTTTCTTCAATTATCCTAAGTAACCTTAAAGGGGAAGCAGCTGCATTTGCAGTGCGCATGCGGCTCCGTGACGTTCCGCAACAAGATCAGGAGCGAGAACTGCCTTAAATAATAGCGGAAACATATTCCAGCATCAGTCGAGATAGCCTTGGGGCTAGACCACAAAAACCTCAATTTCAGGGTAAAATTAATAAAGACAATACTAAACAACAACCTGAGGGTAATAAGAAACGCTGGGAGAAAAAAACAACAATCACCTAAAAAAGAAAGGGGAGAATCTCCACGAGTGGAGACCCCACAGAATAGATATAATCTCAGGAATTGAGAGAATATGAAAACGCCTGATAGATATCAATATACTGATACACGCCAATCTCGTTCCTTTCAGGACTCATCAGAAAAGAGAAATGAGAGAGGTGGGCGATCAGAGCGGAGAACAGAGTACGTGAAACCGAGACAGGAATCACAACGCTCTTCGGAGGTTTCTGTTAAGAAGGAAGAGAAACCAGTACAACAAAAACAACAATTTAAAAAGAAAAAAGTGGCAGCTGTCTCAGTCAGACATGCCACTCAGGAAGAGGGTTCTCTTGAAGAACAAGAACTGGGCTCTAGCACTGCTAGACAGCGCGACAGAGGTCACAATAGTTCGCCGGAATCTTCTAGAGCATCTGGAGGTCAAAGCAACTGATGACTTTTTACAAGTAGAAACAGCGGACATGCGTGTCTCCGAACCCGATAGGGTGGATAGAGTTAATCTACAGTTGGAAGGAGACATTGAACGCACCATACAGGCAATCTTTTGGGACCTTGTAGTAAAAATATATGACATTTTGTTGGCCGAACAAGATTGAGCGCCTGATTTTGTCCGCACCTGCCCATATAGAGAAGAGGTTAATAAACCTTCCTTCTCGCCCCTTGTTCCAGAGGAACTTGCTGAGTCCTATTCTATAGAATGGGCTCTAGCACAAGCACCTGCGTTATATAGAAATCACGTAGGGTGGGATAGGTATTCTCCATACCATGTCATTCCCATTAAAGGTGAACCTCAGCCACAACCGCAGTATCCAATAAAACATGAAGCAAGGGCACCGGTGAGAGAGATACTTACGCAATTAGAATACCAGGGTGTGATTGAACCCTGTGTCTCACCAATGAATAACCCCTTATTCCCTGTAGCTAAGCTGGACCATTCATACAGAATAGTCTTAGACTAAAGACATTTAAATGGCTATACAAAACTCACCAAGCACTGCACTAATGAGCAACATTGTGCGGAAAAAATATAAAATGAGTTTGGATTTCTCTAATGGGTTCTTCTGCCAGAATGTAGTGCCTGAAAGCAGAGACTTAACAAGCTTTAGCGCACTAGGCTCCCAGAAAAAATCTGTTGTTTGCCTCAGGGGTATAAGAACAGCCCAGGACTGTTTGCAGCTCTTGTGACTGCTATTTTACACGAGATAGACCCTGAAGATTTGTCATATGTGGACGATATATATCTCACAGATGACGAGTTACTACAACATTTAAGACGGGTAGCCCGCATTGTTGTAGGGTTTGCCGAACTCGGCTACAAATTTAACTTCAAAAAGTCAGAAATTGCCTTCCTCAGCGTCCTGTTCCTGGGATATGAGCTGTCGAATGAAGGGAAGAGCCTAGCGCCACAATTTTTTGAAAAATGCGCACAATTGCAACCACCAAATATGATAAAAAAACTACAATCATTGTTGGGCTTACTAAATTTTGGCAGAACATACATTCCTGATTATGCTACACGCATAAAACCTTTATATGAGTTAACACGTCCTGATTTTTCAAGTAAATTCTGGACAATGGAACATACACATACTCTTCGCGAGTTACAGGAAGATATGCTAGCAGCAAAACATTTACACACACGGGACAATAAGACACATTTGGTCATCAAGGTAATAGCTGGGGCCATCGGTTTTACTTATGTCACATTTAATGAATGTGAGACAGTCCCAATTGCATACAAATCACACTTGTATTCCGCTGCTGAACAACGCTTTGCACCCACGGAGAAAATTCTCACTGATGTGCAGATGGCTGTTATTAAAGAAAGACCTCCTGCTCAAGGAAAACGCATTATTGTCGTTTCTCCTATTCCGGCCCTAGAGGTTGTTACAAAAGCTAGCGTCCCAAACGCAAAAGCACTTCATCCATGATGGATACAGTGGGTTACGTCTTTAACAGCCACTGATGTAGATTACATTTTCGACCCAAAGTTACAAACTCAAGAATTTCTACAATATGAAGTGGAATATCCAGTTCCCGCTGACAGCTTGCATATTGATCAATATGATGTAGTCATGTACACCGATGGCTCTGCGAAACCAGCGATTGGAACTAAACATCAATATTCTGCTGCATGTGCGGTCATTAGCGGCTATATGGAGGGGGAGAAATCCTGCCCCCAACATACCTATACACAGACCTTAGGGGATTGTACAGCACAATTGGCTGAGCTAAAAGCTCTACTAATGGCACTAGAACATACGGATCCGACACAGTTCACACTGATTGTTTGTGATTCATATTATTGCGTCCAGTCTTTTAATGAATACCTGCATTACTGGCACTTGAATGGGTTCAGAGATTCAAAAGGCAACACCGTAAAACACAGACTCCTGTGGGGGAAGGTAGCAGTCCTGAAAGAGACGCTACCCAAAGTCCATGTTGTGCATACACTTGGACACCACCGTGTTGGAATACACGTTGCTGGAAATACTTTGGCTGATGAAGCTGCAAAGTCGGCAGTGGTAGTCGCCACTGTTACTGCAGTGACTCGTTCGAGTTTCAAACCAGACACAGACATTATGGCTGCCATAAAAGCTACGGTTGATGGTACGCCTTATCCTAAAGGATTTCCTAATAAATATCAATATTGGATGGAAAGTATGCTGAATGCTGAAGTTAAAATTCCAGGCGTAGGCGTACGTGACATCCCCAATAAAAATGTAAGACCACAATTGATTAAAGGAGCACATGAAGGGGTGGCATCTGCACATGCTGGCGTGGCGGCTACAATTTCACTATTGCAGGCCCGTTATTAGTGGCCTGGTCTCTATAAAGAGACTAAGCAGTATGTCCTTTGTTGTGACATCTGTCAACAAATTAAAGTTTCCACGGCTAAGCGCCAACCACAGTCACCCCTCTTAATCTCACATAGACCATTTCAATGTGTGTACTTGGATCATTGCGGTCCATTAACACCTGATAGTGCATACAAATATATGTTAGTCGCTGTTGATTCTTGCTCCAGATTTGTGTGGGTGTGGCCACAACGCTCGGCTGATGCTCAGACTGTTATTTAAGATTTGCGAGTCTTTGTCGGTACATATGCAGTTGCGGCATTCCATTCGGACCAGGGCCCTGCTTTTGCCTCAAGGGCATTCAGGGACACCAAGGCTTCATTGGGGGTCCAGCTCCAGTACTCGTCTCCATTTCATCCCAAGGGAAATTCTGTTGTGGAGCGATTAAACCGCGATTTAAAGCAATCCTTAACGGCCAGAGTCTTAGGTACGGGTCGTAGTTGGCTATCCCACCTGTATGGAGTTCAGAGAGCACTAAATAACCTGCCTAAAAGGTTCCTGGGGGGTCGTACTTCATTTGAGTGCCTGTTCAGAACACAAATGTTTGTTCCGGATCTGGATGATCCTAGTGTGGAGGCAGCGGAAACACCTTTTGACATAAATGATCATGTCACTGTTTTACAGGAATTACAACAGTTCCGTGAAGATAACTCTTCTAAATGTGCTGCCTCCACAAGAATTAAGGATGTGCCAGTAACACCTACTGGCTGGATTCCCAGAGTTGGGGATCTTGTGCGTGAAAAAGTTGCAGTGAAAAAAGAATTTGGCCCTTCTTATCGAGCACCAGTCCCTGTGTTGGGGATACACGGTACCAGAACTGTTATTCTACCACTGTTGCCTGGTGCCAAAGAAAATCGCTTTGTTTCCATTGACAATGTCAAACTACAACAGGTGGCCCATTCTACACAGCCGACCAAGAGGAACGTCCAGTATTTCCAGAATCCCTCTCACTACTGGAGAAGAAATTCCGCTTCAAGTTGTTTATACCAACATTGATGCCTCTCCAAGCTTGGGGAGGGTGGATGATGATGATCTTGCATTAGTTCCACTAACAACAAGCAAATCAGAAACATTTGATCAAGTCACTATGACTACAAGCCAGACGGATGGTGCTGTCTACTGTGTACCACCACAGGAAACACCAACTCCTCCATTGACCACGGCAACGCCTTTTGTACGAACTGCCTCTGGTTACTTTGCCGACTACAACGACGGTCTATTGGACTCGTTTGCCTCTTCGACTGCTGACCTGTCAGGTACACGTAAGCTGATACATTGGCTTAAAAAAACATATTTTGTTTTTCCATGGAACTATGTATGGCTTTCCCTGACTGTCCTAGCCTTCCTGCTTTGGATTGGTTTTGTCATTACTTTTTTCTTGTTAATACATGGTCATTTTCCTCCCGAGAGATCAGCAGTTGAACAGGTGGAGGAGGTTTTGAAACCACACTTTTCATCACATAAGATTCAAAGAGACTTGTCTTTTGTGAACATTTCTGCAGTGCCAATTCCTGATGGGATTGTGTGGGATAAAGTAATGTTTGATATATATGGTCCCACTGAAATTATTCAAATACCGTATGTGTTAAAGTTATCCATGAACGATATAGTCATACCAGGAATTGTATCTGATGATTGGGATGTGAAAACAGTTGATTCAATGATGACAGAATTGCAATATTATACTGTCTATGAAAATGAAGATGTTTACCAGTTTAAAGAAAATTATGGTGGCATGTTTTGCTATAATTATTATGGGCACCACTTCATACATAAAGCATGCAGTCCAAAAACGATATTTGATTATATACAATGGGAACATTGCCCAACTCCCCCACAAGGGAGTTCAGAAACTTATTTTGAAAAGTTTGCGTATTTTTCGGGGCATCATAAAACAAATGCTGAGTCATATTATTTTAAGGTAACTCCGACTAGGGATAAACATATGTTATTGACCAACACAAAATTAATATATTCTGACTCCTTTGTTTCCCGGTTATCAATTGAAGGTTATGAATATTGGTCAAAGAATGTTGATTTGAAAAGTGTTTGGGGAACAAAAAATTTGCAGACCAAGGGTAGAGAAACATTGTTTAGAGAATGCCTCATCCCCGTTCAAATGATCTTTTTAAATGAAACGGTACAACAGACAAGTTGTTTAGGCTTAGCAACAATTAGAGAATTAAACATGCCCAGTATACCTGCCCCTGCAAAATTTAATAACTGGCAAAAGTATACCAATGTACCTTTAGTGACCGTAATGAGTGGGTCCAGAATGGTACGTTTAATGCTTCACTGACACGTCCAGGCGGGTGGTTATTGTGGCCAATAGATACCAATGGGTGTCATCAACGTTTTGTCACCTCCTCGGGGGGTTTCTGAACGAGTAGGTCAGAACCTCGCTACATATCACCAGAACATGCTGAAATAATTACAACATATAGTGTGGGAAAATTGTGCCAACAGTGGCTAAAATCATCCTCACTAGATGCGGTTAAGACACATCTCAGTCTCCTGTCAAACAACACTGACTTACAAGATTTTTTGTCAGGCCCAAAGATACCATGTAGGAAGCGTTTCTTGTATGAGGTATACAATGAAATATGGAAACTTTCCCAACAAGAGGCTGCAGCCTGGTTAAGGCAGATAGATCAGGAAAATCTGAAAACGGCATTAGCTGTTGTGGATAATGGGATTCACACCTTGTCTGACCGGATATATACAATTAACAACATTGTTTCTTCTGCTATAGACATTATACGATCTGATATGCCTTCTTTATATCATGGACTGAGTCAGACCAGGTCCGTTATGCAGTTGGGTTGGACACTCCAGACATAGAAGGCGGGTCGTGTTCCGTGGCAGCACATCAGTGCCAGGGAAATATTTTTTTCCTTTAATTTGACGTGACAACAACAACTAATGGCTAAAAAGGAGGCGACTTATGTCATGCTTAACGTTGAAAAGATAGAAAGATTGCCTTTTACCGTGGCCGAGATTCCTTCAGCAGAGTGGTTGATACACGGGGTTATTAATCTGCCTATTTCTACATTACAATTCACTTCTTGTTTGAAAGATGTTCCAGTAGGCAGATATGAAAAGTTGGGAGATAGTTACATCCATGAGGTGTGGGAGCTTCCCATCTCGTACAAATGCCTCAATGTCATGAAAGAGGTCTTTCTTAGCAGTAGTGAATGCGAGACTTCAGTCAGCCATTCAATGATTTGTAAGCAGCTGTCCTTGCATGGGGCGTGTAATGCCTTGGTTGCGAACTTGGCTTGCTGTCTGAAGGGAGTTCCAGTCCCCTTGATTGAACGCATGTTCCAGCTGCTTTCAAGCGGCAGCTACGTCCTCCTCAATAGTGAAGACTGTTGTGGCATGTGGGCTGGAATAGTTTACGTTGTTTCGGTCTCTAAGGTCGTTACATGCTGCAGGAACGTGTTGTTTCCCCCCACTAAATTTAGGGAGGTAGCAGATATCTGGCTTCACATTGCTACTTCCAAGGTGAATTTTGACAAGTTAAGTAGACTGAAGGCTTTATTGTTTCAGAAGCATGTGGCCCTTACATCTGCACGTGAGACCTATGCACTTTAGGTGTCAAGGTCATCGGCAGAAATACAGTCCCTGTTAAATACGAACTTTCCAAGACACTTTGGTGAACTCGTGGGTCGTATATTTAATGTGTCCAGCATGGCTGGATTAGCACATTTTTTCAAAGCTGTTGGTATTGTTTTTGTTCACACCTTTTCCTTTATATTCGGCTTAATACCTTCGGCTATTCATTCAATTTTCGGAAGCATTTTTGGGGGATTTCCAATAACTTTGGCTTTATTAGTCGGTATTTTGCTGTTGCTGTTGTTTTTCTGCAATGGCTGTCCCGCCGCAACAAGGACAAATGAAGGCGCTCCCATCAGCGCAGCTGTGTCTTGAACGCATGATGCAGCACTTTGGAGCAACACTCCTGGAAGATTTGGGGTGTGACTGGTCTCTGTCATTTAGACCGGTTTTGGATTGTGTGCAGCCCGTGCTTCGGTGCTGTTGGTGCTCTTTTGAACATGCACTGGAAGTTTGTCTCTCACAGCAACGCCCCTCAGTGATTGATGCTGATCTGTTAATGTTCTCGTTGAGGGTTCATTACCAGACATGCGCGCTGCGGCTGCGTTTGCTCAGAGAAGCTGATTATGAGCTACCCTTCCTGGAGGAAGTTACCATTCACTCGTTCATAGGCACTGCACGGGATGGCGCCTTGGTTGACATTGGGGCTATGGAACACACCTGCTCCTTGGTAGTTTTTGGCGTGGATTTACCGGTTTTGTCATCTGACGAGGTGGAGAATCTTCTTCTTTCCATGACTGATGCTTGATTTGGAACTGTCCTAAATTGACATTTTCCTTTGAATTCGGCTTTTGGCCGCATGCTCATTTTTAAAATTGCCAAATAGTATGCTTGTGTGTCCTCTTGACTTGTTAAAATTAAGTAGGGTTTTAAATATATTTTAGCTTAGGGCATTTTAGCTTAGGCTTAAACCACTTTCTACTGACAAGGGGAGGGTGTAGTGTAGCCTCATGCACATTAGTTTAACATACTAGGCCGCTGTGCACTTTGCCCTAGATATATTTTATTCAACTTTGCACTGTTATTTTACAATAACCAGTTTTTACGGTCTTGTTTTAATTTCTTCAATCACACTGTTTAGCTTAGTTCAGCACCGTGTTCTCAAATAATGCATTCTTGATCGCCCTGTGCTTCAGTCAAGGCTACAGTCTGGTACATTGCCGGTAAACGTGGTAGAAGTTTAGTCTCCAGTATTCGTAGAAAATACACATCCTTACGTAGGGACATTTTCGTAGACATCTGCGTGTTAGTTATAAAAACACTTCCTAGTCCTAGTACACGTCAAGAGGGAGATTCCAGGCAGGGACCCACAACTAGATGCTGAATGCCCCGTTGCAGATGCTGATACAGATTACAGGCCTTTGCTCAGGTATGACGGTTAATGTCCTCCTGGGGGAACCTGAAAGGCAGGCTTAGAGCTTCACATGCTGTACTCGAAATATAACTTAGAGAGAAAATAATCTAGCAGCACTATGATAGCCTTATTCTTGTGCTTCACTCTCATTGTGACTATTTTAATCTTACTGTGTTGTATAGTTCTGGTTATTGCAGCTCACGGTTTGCTATCTAAAATGCAGTCGTTTTAATAAACCAATCTTTAAAACTTAAACTGCCTTTGTCATTTATATATGAGACCGTGCTGTGTATGAGAGAACCGGTTGGACCTGAGTGACAATGACTTCCCTGAGAAGTACTAATATGTCATGCGCTCGGCTGCGCAATTGTCTCTTCCATTTGGGAGAGATGAGGCACTACTAGTTAGCCGGAGCAAAACCCGGATTTAGAGTGACAAGTGTCATCCACCGTGGGTCAGACTCAGTCCCCCACACTGTGAACGATCTTGCCGCTAAAAATCGAGTAGTCTCATTAGGATAATGAGAGCCTACGCAACAAGTGTATGTGCGTCAGGGCATGGTTGGGTACTGGTGGGCAATTAGTCTGATGGTCCGGACAGGTGAGTAATGTCCTTTCCTCCTGTACCTTTCCACTGGGTCAGCACCCACCAGAAGAAGGGTATTTGGCGTGCCATCACCAAGGAAGTGCGGACCCTGGGGGTCTATCATAGATGGAGCACCCACTGCCGCAAGAAATGGGAGGACCTGCGCCTCTGGAGCAAGAAGACGGCGGAGGCCCAGCTGGGGGTGGCCTCCCAACGTGTAAGGGGTTCCCATCGCACCATGACCCCCCTGATGTTTTGCATCCTGGTGGTGGCCTATCTGGATTTGGATGGGTGCTTGATGCCATCACAGCAGCCACAAGGGGGTGAGTACAGTGTCATAAAGCTGCCTTTGCGCACTTTACGAAGTGTCTGGGTGGTGGATGTGTGCTGTGGCCAGGGCGAACATGGCAGGGTAGGTCCCTTGTTGGGCAGGCTCTGAGGCACTCCAACCCCAATAATTTTAGTGGGCATCTACTACTGGACAGGCTCCTATGGGTTCCAGGTGTGCAGCAAATGGCGTTAGGCCTTGTACCCCATGTCCTGGTGACTTTCCTACTAATTGGTAGTGCATGGCCTAGTGCATAGGGCTGCTCCATGTGTGTTGTGTCCGCCAACGGTAGTGGTGTTTCTGCCATTGACCATGTGTGCTCTCTGTCTTTCCCCCCTTCTTGTTTTGTCACCCTGTCCTTGTGTGCATTAGCATCATCTGGCAGAGGAGTAGAGGCACCAGCGATGGAGGGAGCTGCATCCCACATGACCCAGGAGGGTAAATCCACAGAGGGTGAAGGCATCAGTGGGACGGAGGGCAATGGGAGCTCCACGACAGGGACAGGAGGGGATACCAGTGACAGCGACTCCTTCTCTGATGGAAGCTCCCTGGCGCTGGCGGACACCTCTGTGCCCACCCCAACAACAGGTACAGCTGCCACCCCCCCTACCAGCACTGCCCTCCCAGCAGCCCGTCAGCGTGTTTCCCATGCCCGCTCACCCAGGAGGGTGGGCATCTCCTTCACCCCAGGCACCTCAGGCCCTCCCCCAGTCAGCCCTGCTGCCCTCAGTGAGGAGGCTATTGACCTCCTGAGATCCCTCACTGTTGGGTAGTCAACCATTCTGAATGCCATCCAGGGTGTCGGGAGGCATTTGCAGCAAACAAATGCATACCTGCAGGGCATTCATTCTGGCGTGGCGGGCCAACAGACAGCATTTCAGGCTCTGGCCTCAGCACTGATGGCAGCCATTGTCCCTGTGTCCAGCCTCCCCCCTCCAACTTCCACTACCCAGACCCAATCCCCTCTACCTCAGCCTATCCCAAGGACAACATCAGACCAGCATGCACACACATCAACACACAAAAGTGGCTCAGGAAAACATAAGCACCACACATCCCACAGGCACTCAAACAAGCACCATACCCATGCACACATACCAACATCCACTGCCTCCACTGTGTCCCCCTCCTCCTCGTCCTCCACCTCCCTCCCTGTCTCGTCCCCACTCACACCTGCATGCACCACATCATCATCCACTGCCTCCATCACCAGCACGCCCAGCACTACACACCGCTCACGTGCAATCACTACCCCCACTACCATTCACACGTCCCCTGTGTCCTCTCCCAGTGTGTCTGTGAACCTTCCTCCCAAAGTACACAAACGCGGGTACACACCCACTCAACAGTCATCTACCGCACAACAGCCTCCAGCCCGTGCACCTTCACCCAAACTCAACAGACGCACACCTCCTACAACCACTACCTCTTCCTCCACTCCCACACCCCCTCCATCTTCCCATTTCAGTGTGTCTAAAAAACTTTTCCTAGCTAACAGTAACCTCTTCCATACACCTCTCCTCTGTCCTTCCCCTAGGGCCAGGATGTCTACATCCCAGCCCAGCACCTCAGCCACCAAATCTGCATCCGCTGTGGTCCCTGCTAGTCCAGTACGATCTAAGGGGGCACCCATCAGAGCTGCCAGTGTGCCACCAACAGAAAAGAATGACCACCCTATTCCACCACCTGCAAAGGTCAAAAAGGGGCTGGCTTCCAGCAGGGGACAGTCACACCACCCACCCAGCAAGGCCTCGCCCAAACACGAGTGGACAGTGCCAAGGTCCCTGCAGCGACTGTCAAGATGGGGAATGGGCCACAAGTCATCAGGGCACAATGTCTCCTGGTGAGGGGCTGGTGACCACCATATCATCAGGGATGCCAGCCACATGCACCACAGTCACCACCGCCGCTCCGACTGCCACCTGCACTGCCACCTGCACCGCCGCTGCCACAATGTCAGGCTGCAGCATCCTCCCCAAGGATCAGCCATCCTAGGCTGCCGGAGACGGTATGGTGTCTCCATCCACCACAACAGTCACTTGCACCACGGCCAGCACTGGCAGCATCTCCACCTCAGCCACCACCACCTGCATCAGCACCGCCACGTGCACAGACGATGCCACTCTGTCGGACGTCAGCCCCATCCCCAGTGGGCAGCCGTCAGAGTCTGCAGGTGACGTCCTGGACCCTGGACACGCCACTTGAAACACCACCTCCAGCACTGACATGAAGCAACAATTGACAGCATAAGTCGCCGCAGGATGGAGTGTGGCTTTGCCTCCATGGAGTATCATGATACCTGTTCCAGGTACATCTCATGGCTAAGACACCCAGGTGAGAGGATGTCAACTGCCACACCCCTGGTGCAGCATCACTGGGCACAAAGCCCCCTCCAGAACCAGTGGAGATATGCATCCACTCAACCTATCATTGGCAGGATGAAGCACTCTGGGCACAAAGCCCCCTCCAGAACCAGTGGAGAAATGCATCCACTCACCCAGTCCTTGGCAGGATGAAGCACTCTGGGCACAAAGCCCCCTCCAGAACCAGTGGAGAAATGCATCCACTCACCCAGTCCTTGGCAGGATGAAGCACACTGGGCACAAAGCTTCCTCTAGAGCATGTGGGCAAACCTCCCACTTGAGAGACTGTGGCTTTGCACTCCCTAGGACCAAGCAGTGGGCAGTGCACCCACTTGAGAGACTTGAGAGACTGTGGCTTTGCACTCCCCAGGACCAAGCAGTAGGCAGTGAACGTACTTGAGAGACTTGAGAGACTGTGGCTTTGCGCTCCCCAGGACCAAGCAGTGGGCAGTGCATCCACTTGAGAGACTTGAGAGACTGTGGCTTTGCACTCCCCAGGACCAAGCAGTGGGGAGTGCACCCACTTGAGAGACTTGAGAGACTGTGGCTTTGCACGCCCCAGGACCAAGCAGTGGGCATGGAGCCCACTCGAGGAGCAGTGGCGTCGTACCATCATCTGGCTGAGGTGCCCACCTTCCCCCTGAGGGGCCTGTTTTTTTTCTGACCTGATGGCCCTGCAGTGTTCTCTCCATTATGAGGCAGGTGTCATGTGTGGTCTTGGCCCATGCTTTTTGGGACCTCTGGTCCATGGACATTTCATGGGACAGTGTACAGACTTGTGTACTTGATGTAAATATTTGTGTGTACTTTTTTTTTGCTCTTCTCTTGATCTATCTGATTGTTCCAATATAACACTAGCTAAACTCATTTCCTTTTGTCCTTGCGTTCTTCAAGGGGTGACAGGGTGTATCTATGTTGTTATTGGATATGTGTGTGTGTATGTTGTTATTGGTGGGGGTGTTGTGTGTCGCGTGTCGCGTGTGTGTGTGTGTCACTGTCTTTTCCCTCCTCACCTCCTCTGTGTGCTAGGTGCAGTACTCACTGACATTGCCGCCGCCACCTTCTTTCCACTTCGTGGTGTATTAATAGGTACAGCAACACGGGTAGGATCTGCAATTCGGGCTCCATGGCGTCCTAGTTCTTCCTTAGATGTTGAAAGGTGAGTAGTTTCCCTTCTGTGTACTGTTTCCACCATGCTTTTGATGGCATTGGTACCGCCCTGGAAAAGCTGTCGGATTGGTGCCTTGTAATAGTGTGGGCGGTACATTGTCTTCCGCCTGTCTGTTGGCGGTTACCGCCACGGTATTTGTTGCTATTGCCGTGGTGGTCGGAGTGTTAAAGTGGCTGTCTGTGTTGGCAGTTTTTGCCATTGTCGTGATCCCATTTCTTTTACCACCGGCCTGTTGGCGGTATTACCGCCACTTTAATACCGACCGCCAGGGATGTAATGAAGGCCAAAGTGTCTTAAGTCTTTTAAAAGCAAATAAAATCTCCTTCAAGCACAAACTACCTGGTTCGCGTGAAAAATCTCAGCAAAGAACCACAGAGGAGGAGATGCAAGCAAACAAATGGGTGTGTGTCAATTTCTTGGACCACACACGACGATGCGTCGTTTCATTTTCACGCAGGGACGGCTGTGCGTCGATTTCCAGCGCTCAGTCATGGATCATCTTCGGGTTGCGTGGTTTTTAGACACCCCGGGGACAATGAGTGGATTTACTGCGCTGGCAGGATGAAGTCACAGGAGCTGCGTTGATTCGGTGGGCTTTGGGTAGAATTTTCTACCGCACAACAGGCACTGTGTCGATTCCTCTCTGGAAGTCGGGCTACGTTGTTCCGGGTCAGTTGTGCGTCGTTCCGGTGGGCCGTGCGTCAAATTTCCAATCGCGACACTGGCACTGCGTCAATCTTCTCGATGAGGATCGGCGTGCAGTGAAATTTTCACCGCAGTGCAGGCTGTGTGTCGTTTCTGACAGGCTGTGCATCGAATTTCCCCAGACAAGGAGTCCTTCTTGTAGAGATGAAGTCTTTTTGGTCCTGAGACTTCAGGGAACAGGAGGCAAGCTCTATTTAAGCCCTTGAAGAGAACTTCTTCACCACAGCCAGAGAGCAGCAAGGTAGCAGGGCAACAGCAAGGCAGCAGTCCTTCACAGAAAGCAGACAGGTGAGTCCTTTGGGCAGCCAGGCAGTTCTCCTTCGCAGGATGCAGGTTCTGGTTTCTTCTCCAGGAAGTGTCTGAGTTGGTAGGGGCAGAGGCCCTGTTTATATACCCAAATGTTCCTTTGAAGTGGGGGAGACTTCAAAGAGTGTCTTAGAAGTGCACAAAGGTCCCCTTTCAGTTCAATACTGTCTGCCAGGGTCCCAGTAGGGAGTGTGGCAATCCTTTGTGAGGGCAGGCTACTGTCTTTTGACATGCAAGTGTCAGGCCTTCCACCCTCCCAGCCCAGGAAGACCCATTCAAAATGCAGATGTATGCAAGTAAGGCTGAGTATTCTGTGTTTGGGGTGTGTCTGAGTGAATGCACAAGGAGCTGTCAACTAAACCCAGCAAGATATGGATTGTAAGGCACAGAAAGATTTAAGTGCAGAGAAATGCTCACTTTCTAAAAGTGGCATTTCTAAAATAGTAATATTGAATCCAACTTCACCAGTCAGCAGGAATTTGTATCACCCTTCTGGCCATACTAAACATGACCTTCCTACTCCTTTCAGATCAGCAGCTACCACTCAAACAATGTATGAGGGCAGCCTCAACGTTAGCCTATGAAGGGAGCAAGCCTCACAGCAGTGTAAAAACAAATTTAGACATTTTACACTACCAAGACATGTAAACTACACAGGTACATGTCCTGCCTTTTGCCTACACAGCACCCTGCCCTATGGGGTACCTAGGGCATACATTAGGGGTGTCTTACATGTAGATAAAGGGGAGTTGTAGCCTTGGCAAGTACTTTCAAATGCCAAGTCAAATTAGCAATGCAACTCCAATGGCAGGCCTGAGACAAGGTTAAGGGGCTACTTAAGTGGCTGGCACAATCAGTGCTGCAGGCCCACTAGTAGCATTTAATCTACAAGCCCTTGGCACCTACAGTGCACTTTACTAGGGACTTATAAGTAAATTAAATAGTCCAATTGGGTATGATCCAATTTTACCATGTTTAAAGGGAGAGAGCATATGCACTTTAGCACTGGCTAGCAGTGGTAAAGTGTGCAGAGTCTTAAAACCAGCAAAAACAGTATCTAAAAAGTGGAGGGAGGCAGGCAAAAAGTTAAGGGTGACCACCCTAAGGTTGGCAGGTCTAACAGGTGAGAACTAGCCAATGTCATGGGAGTTCTCATCACTAAGGTGGGAGAATCTGGACAGACCATCAGCATTGGTGTGATCTGTTCCAGGGCGTTATTCCACCATAAAGTCCTTTCCATGTAGGGAGATAGACTACCTCAGCAGTTTTGGGTTCTCACCCCTCATCTGCATTAACCATCTGAGGAGCCTGTGGTCTGTCTGTACCCAGAAATGAGTCTCAAACAAGTAGGGTCTTAGCTTCTTCAGCGCCAAGACCACAGGAAAAGCTTCACGCTGAATTGCACTCCACCTACTTTCCCGGGGAAGTAACTTACTACTAATGAAGGCTACAGGCTAGTCTAGGTCCTCTTTATTAGTATCGCTCACACACCATGCTCTGAAGCATTAGTCTGCACAACAAACTCCTTGGAGAAGTCAGGTGCCTTCATGCACATAGCTGCCTTCAGGGCATCAAAAGCTGTGAAGCAAGCCTCAGTCCAGATCACCTTTTTGGGTTTCCTTTGGAGGTCAAGTGAGTCAAGGGAGCAACAATACTGCCATACCCCTTGACAAACCTCCTATAGTATCCTGTGAGACCTTAAAAGGCTCTCACCTGAGTCTGGGTCTTTGGAGGCTCCCAAGCCAGAATTATGTCAATCTTTGGTTGCAGGGGTGCCACCTGGCCACACCCCACCTGGTGTCCCAAGTACACCAAAGAGCCCTACCATATTTGGTAATTACTTAATAGTGACGCCTTTCTACAGAGCCTCTAACACTTTGCAGAGGTGCTGCAAGTGTTCCTCCCAGCTGGAGCTGAACACAGCAATGTCATCCAGGTAGGCTGCACTGAAGTCCTCCAACCCAGCCAAAACTTGGTTAACCAGCCTCTGAAAGGTGGCAGGGGCATTTTTCAGCCCGAAGGGCATCACCCTAAACTGGTAGTGCCCATCTGGGGTAGAAAATGCAGAACTCTCCTTGGCTCCCTCAGTTAAATCCACTAACCGGGACTTTATGTTTCTATTAAGCTTCTCAACAATTACAGATGCCTTTGTACAATAGCTACAATGTAGATTCTGCTCCACTTGTAATGTTTCACACAGCATCCTAAGGACCTCATTATTGAAATGTGCCCCGTTATGTGACTCCAGAGAAACCGGCATTCTGTGCCTGGGTATTAAGTATCTCAACAGCAGTTTAGCTACATTGAGGCTATCATTTCTCCATGTTGGGTAGGCTTCCATCCATCGAGAGAAAATGCACACTGTAACCAGGATGTATCTCAGCCCATTACACACAGGCATCTCAATAAATACCATCTACATCCTGTTGCAGGGACCTACTAATCCCCCTACATGACTTAGTGTGACAGGTATTCTTTTCTCTACATTCATCTGTTGGAGTGTTACACAACAGTGGCACAGCTCTTCTGCACGCATTCTGAATCTGGGGTTAAACCGGCTTTGTCTAAACAATCTCATCATTGCATCCCTCTCTAAATGTGTGGGGCCATGGAAATGTCATGTCATGGGGGAAAGTAAACTGTCTGGTAATACTGGACTCCCATTTGCTGAAATCCAAATGTCATTTGCTTCTTTTTCATATCCTACTTTGCTCCAACCTTGCTGTTCTGCTTCTGAAATATTTTCCTGCAATCTTTTGAGCTCTTCCCTTATATCAACTATAGATATCAGTGTCAAAAAGACAGTGGCCCTGATTCTGACCTTGGCGGACGGCGGAGGCCGTCCGCCAAGGTACCGCCGCCAAATGACCGCACCGCGGTCAGAAGACCGCGGCGCCCATTCAAACATTTCCTCTGGGCCGGCGGGCGCTCTCCAAAAGAGCGCCCGCCGGCCCAGAGGAAATGCCCCTGCAACGAGGACGCCGGCTCAGAATTGAGCCGGCGTAGTTGCAGGGGTGCGACCAGTGCAGTTGCACCCGTCGCGTATTTCAGTGTCTGCAAAGCAGACACTGAAATACTTTGCGGGGCCCTCTTACGGGGGCCCCTGCAGTGCCCATGCCATTGGCATGGGCACTGCAGGGGCCCCCAGGGGCCCCGCGGCACCCCCTACCGCCATCCTGTTCATGGTGGGTTTCCCGCCATGAACAGGATGGCGGTAGGGGGTGTCAGAATCCCCATGGCGGCGGAGCGCGCTCCGCCGCCATGGAGGATTCCCCCGTGCAGCGGAAAGTCGGCTGGGGACCGCCGACTTTCTGCTTCTGACCGCGGCTGAACCGCCGCAGTCAGAATGCTCGTGGAAGCACCGCCAGCCTGTTGGCGGTGCTCCCGTGGTCGGTGGCCCTGGCGGCCACCGGCCGCCAGGGTCAGAATGACCCCCAGTGTCCTCTTCAGATTTTCTGTGTATGTCCCATTAAAAGTGCAGGCCACAAGTGCACAATAAATGCAACTTCCTCAGCGTATCTGTTTCCTACTGTGACATATCCATTGCCACTTCTGTTAATTGCACATTTAACAACCACAATTTCGGTTGGAAGCTACAATGCTTCTAGCAGTCTCTTTATATGTTCCCTATTTCTGATGGGCGAGCCAGAGGAAGTCATAAATCCCCTTTGTGACCATAATGGTCCAAAGGCATGGACCACACCAGGGGCATACTATCTATAATCTCATTTGAGCTGTTAGACTGCAATCTCTGGTAAGGACAATCAGTTGTGCAATATTTGCTGAGGTAACATCTCTAAGCCATGAAGTTTCTACAACTTCTTGAATGGTACAGACAACATAAGCCTATCACAGGACACCTTCATTGGTTCTTAGACATGAGTCATCTACAAAGATTACATAATCAGCTCAATCAATGGTTCATCTTTTATGTCTGGCATTGGCCTGGTGAATACGTCTGTGACATCTAGACAATCATGCTCAAAATCATCTTCATTTACATCACTCTCAGGCAACTGTAACAAAGTGAATGGGTTTTTAACTTGACATTGCTTAAAAACAATGTTTTCTCATGCAAGGATTTGCTGCTCATATTTTGTAAGTCTGGAATTTGTCATGTACTGGGTTTTCATTCTGGTAAGCAATGCTTCCACAGCGTGTGGGATCACAACAGTTAAAGGATGTCCTATCACTATGCTTTAACGCCTCTCTCTGCTGACACCAACAGCTGCCACAGTTTAGACAACTGGATAGCTCTGTGGCTGTGGGGTCAAGAGTATTTGAAAAGTAGGCCACAGGTCTTCTTGAATCACTGTGCATCTGAGTAAGCATAGAGCGAGAGCAGCCCTCCCTCTAACTGCAAATCAATCTAAACATCTTTGTGTAATTTGGCATTTCTATTTCTGGGGCATGACAAAGACTGTCTCTCAGCTCTCAGAAAGTTTTCAAGTACTCATTGTCCCATGGAAGTGGATCAGTAACGGCTTAGCTTCTAGGGAAAGGTGTGATATCCACTGTCTACATTAGCCAACCGTTCCCAGGAACATTCTGGCTTCTCTTCGTGTTTTGGGTGGATTCATCCTTAGTATTGCCTCAATTGTTACCTCTGACACCTTTCTTGCTCCTTTGTCAATGATATGTCCCAAATATTAGACTTCTTTTTGACAGTATTGCAGCTTGCTTAGAGAGTATTTATGTTCGATCTCAGCCAGATGATTGAGCAAAACAATAGTATCCTGTTTGCAAGCTTCTCTAGTGCTCAATGCCACAAGTAGGTCATTGATATACTGTACAAGATCTGAATCACAAGGCATCCACAGAGACTCAAGATTTTTCTTCATGATTTGATTAAAAATAGAAGGACTGCAGTATACCATTGTGGAACTCAGCACCATGCCAAAACTCTCTTTCGAAACATGAAAGAGAACTAGAATTGACTATCTTCAGGCAATGAGACAGAGAAAAAGGCTTGGCAAAAATTCACAACTGTAAACCATTCTACAGTGCATGGAATTTGGAAAAGGGTAGTGAATGCAGTTGGTACATTGGGACAACATGGAACAACAATGTGGTTAATTTGTCGGAGATCTTGGACAATCCTATACTTCCCATTGGGTTTCTTCAAGTCCATAATTGGCGAGTTACAAGGGCTCCCAACAATCTCTCTTAAGATCCTTTTTCTTCAACAAGTCCTAAATTATTGATGTTATTCCTGCCACTGTCCCTATCGTCTTGTTTTATGGTGGTGTTCTCAGAAAAACTGCATTGGGTTTCACACTGATAGTGTCTGGTATTACACCTTTAATTAGTCTCATGTCTTTTTCTGTGAAGTTCCACACTTATGAGTTCACAGTCTCTCTAAAATCAGGGGCCAACTCCTCCACTGTCCTCATTGGATACAGCCCTACAGCATCTTGTTGGACCAACTTAAACTCCACATCCTCATCATGTGTCTGGAATTGGACTCCATTTGGTGTGCAATAGATTGAGCAATTTAACTTGCACAACACATCTCCTCTTAGAAGATTTACGGGACTCAAACCACACACAACAAACTGGTGCTTCTGTTCAAAAGAGGCTAATTTAAAGGTACGTCTTCTGTAACTGGATTGGAAATCTGTTTATTTGTAATGCTAAAATTTGGGTCCTCTTTAACGAGAGGGGTAGAAATGAAACGTCCACTGTTCTAGCTCCTGTTTCAACCTGAAATTACCCTTGGTGGCCATTTACTTCACCTTCTTCAAATGGTCGAGTCTGGTCTAAAACTATCCCAAGTAGGCAATCTTCCTGCTTCTCAGGCAGTGTCTTTGCAAATTGTCAGAGCCAAAGCTCTCACTATCCAACATAGGGAACTTTTGAAATGGGTTCTAGTTCTGAAATGGATTTTGGTTTACTCTAGGCATCTGATTTATGTTAAGTCTGGGTTTGCCTTCAACCCAAAGTAGCAAGGGGGCGATATGTGCCACCACATGTCGGCCCGGTTCACGAATCACTTATCAAAAAACATATGGTAGCACACTATATGATAAGGCTGTTGCCTGCATTAGGTCGACAACCTCAGATCCCAAGTTGGGAAATAACAGGAATGCTAATTTCAGAGCTAAGGGAAGTTATTCCTTATGGAAGAGGAGGTCTCACACAGTAGTGTAAAGCTTCATCATTGGCCTCCTTTCCCACCCTGGTAGGATCATGCCACCAGGGCAGACTCAGCCTCTTGGTGATGCTAGGCAAAAGGGAGGTCTTATATACCACACTACTGGACAGTAGTTGGGATCCATATATGCTAAAAGTACCTTGAGAACTACTGGTATATTTACCTTTAATAGTGGTGTCCACAGGTATGACTAGAAAAAAGGATGGTTCTGCTGAGAATAATGGCTTAGCCTGTCTCAAAATGCTGATGTGTTTCTGCCCTCACAATGAGCCTATCCTGGTCTGGGCCATACCTCAGGGCTGCGGATCCCTACCCAATATGGCGTGCTAATGCCACAACCTAACTATTACACTAGACAATACTCAAGCCCTACCTGAGTGATGGAGCTGATGTAAGGGCCTATTTGGAAAAGAGACAAAAATATTTTTACATATAGAATTAGCCAATGTGTATCCCTTTTATGACTAGTATTTCTTAGATCGCAAACACATGTGAACATGCAAGTAATGGTCACTGCAAATCACAGCAAAGTGCAACTATTGTGTCATGAGAACATGCGTTCCTGTTCTCTATGTTTATATTATCACTATATAATCAGCATGAGGGGAAAAAGCATTTTTTATAAATCCCCATTCCTGTTTTTTTAATTTGTAAACCGAACAACAGAAGCTTAGGCTAGGCAAGTAGCAATTTGAGCTAACATAATAAAGATATATCCCTTCCCCTAAAGAATAGGGCATACTTGCTCCTGCTCTGGGATGAGGACGGTGTCCTTTGTAGTCACGCTCTATATTAACAAGGAAAAGATCAAAGATTTTCACAAGCTTGTTTCATACTCACATTCAATGGTGTTATACCAAGAGGATCATTTTTGGTAAATACCTCTTGCAGATATAGCAAGCACTTCAATGGAAGACTGCTTTGACCAGGTGATCATGCCCCTTCTTGGTTAATAAGTTGAGATAGCTTCGCATATTGTGAGTGATTTGTATAAGCAATGAGGCAGCAAATATATGGAAACATAGTAATTAGTGAACTTATTATCAATGGTATTGCTTCCGTTACAAGTTCCTAGGCTTCGGAAAATTAGAAGGTCTCAGTAACTGATGTCCCTCAATGCAAAGCAGGGCACTGGTCTGAGTTGAATGCTGCAACTGCATTTGTACCGATAAACACCAGCAAGTTTTTTTATAATAGTTCGAGTGTCAGCTGACCACTGTGGCCATACCCAAAGGAATCTAGAACAAGAATCAACAGCAACTAAGATGTTTTTGTATGCACCATCAGGTTCTAAGGGATCACAATGGTCTAGGTACACACATTGTAGTAGCCTATTGAACACTAAGAGGGATGTCTGCGGAGGGCGTTTGATGTTGGAGCCCTTAGTTTTCTGGCAAATGTCACAGCAAAGGACATATTGCTTGGTCTGTTTGTATAGACCAGGCAACTAGAAGCATTTATGTCGAAGTGAGAGCGTGGCCACCTCACCAGCATGAGCAGATGTGACACCCTCATGCGCTGCTTTGATGAGATCTAATCTTTGGTCTTGATCTCCCACCCCAGGAACTGTCACAAATACAACACTCTGTGCACTGATATGGTAGGAATATTTTGCAGGGTATGCTTTTGCAAGAGGTTTGCCCTCAGCTGAAGCTTTCACGGCAGCCTAACTCTCATTATCCAGTCTTGTATAAGAACGAGTCACTGTAGCAAAACAGAAGCTGTAGCTACTCTGGATTTGGCAGCTTCATTAGCCAAAATGTTTCCTACAAGGTGTACTCTTGCACGTTGATGGCCCAGTGTATGTACTACATGAACATATGGTAGCTTGTCCTTCAGATCAGCCACCCTCCCCCACAGAGTTCTGTGTAATATGGTGTTCCCCTTTGAGTCTCTGAACCCGTTCAACTGCCAATGATTGAGATAATCATTCTAGGACTGGGCACAGTAATACGAATGACACTCAATCAATGTGAGCTGTTCTGGATCCATATGTTCCAGTGCCAAGATAAGATCTTTAAACTCAGCCAACTGAGTGGTGCAGTCCACCATGGTCTGCGTGTAGGCATGTTGAAGGTGGAATACACCATCTTTCATCAATCCGCTTACAGCTGCACAAGCGGCTGAGTATTGATGTTTTTGTACCTACAGCTGGTTGTGCAGAACCATCAGTGTAAATTATGGATACCTGTCAAATGGCAAGATATTAGTAGGGTTCTCCTGTTCGAATTAGAAAAATTCTTATGTTTGAAGTTTTGGGTCAATGATATAGCCAACATCAGTGGCGGTCAGGGAGTTTGCCATTAAATCCAACTTGGATGTAATGCTTTAGCATTAGGAATGCTTGCTTTGGTGACAGCCTCTAAGGCTGGCACCGGGGTAGCAACAATAATGAATTTCCCTTGGAGAAGTGGCCTCTTCTTTATAAAAGCCATCTGCACGGCAGTCAGGATCTTTTCTGTGGGGCAAAATGTTGTTCTGCGTTTGAGTACAAATCTGATTTGTATGCTATGAGAACCATGTTCCCACCATTAAAAGTGACATAAGAACCAACTAATGACTGCAATTTCTAGATGGTATTTGGTGTTTGAAGTTGAGTGCATTTTTCTAAAAAGTGTTGGGCCCGACTCTTGCCCTCATCTGATAGCTCGTATTCCAGGAACAATACACTGGGGCTATTTTAGTTTTCTAGAAGCTGAATTTGTAGCGTAAGGCGGCAAATCCTAAGATGATCCGATCGACCCTGCCAAGATGAATGTTGAGGCCATCATCTGTGAGATAGATGTCATCCACATAAGTCAAGGCCTCAGAATCAATATCATGCAATATTGATGTTACATGGGCAGAGAACAACCCTAGGCTGTTCTTATAGCCCTGGGGCAAACAACAAAAGTGTTTTGTGAGCCAAATGAGAATGCACTGAGGTCCTTACTTTCATGTGTGCTAAGTTTTTGCGGAAAAAAACACTGGAAATGTCCAAGCTTGTTTTGTATTTCTTACGCCCTAAGTTGTTAATTAGTGCAGTGCTGTGTACATTTTGTACTGCATATGTGCATGTGTACTTGTTTAGGTGGCAGTAATCTAAGACTATTCTATGTGAATGGGCTGGTTTTTCAACTGGAAATAACAGGTTATTCATTGCAGAGAAACAGGGCTCTGTTACTCCCTGGTACTCAGGTTGAGTGAGGATCTCCCTCACTGGAGCTTTAGCCTCAGGTTTAACAGGATATTGGGGCTGAGGCTGTGGCGTAGACCTGATAGGGAAACTACCTATCCCACCCTACATGGTTGGGGTACAGCACTGCTGCATGTGCTAAAGCCCAGTCAACAACATAGGTTTCTTTTACCGCATCCAGATCAAGATCTGAGAACAAAGGCAAAATTATATCTTCTCCATGTGGGAGTGCGTGGACGTATTCGGGTGGCCAGTCTTTTTCTGCCAATAGGATATCACAATCAAGCCTTCTCAACAGATTACACTAATAGCGTGCTCTATGTCTCCCTCAATTTGGATATTTAAATCATAAAACCTGTTGGGTGGGAGAACATGCCCATCCACAGTCTCGACTACCAGACACTCGTTAGTTGCTGTCCCATCCAGTTGACCTTTCAGACTCTGGTGACGTATCGTGACTTCGGCAGTGCTGTCCAGCAGGGTCACTGCGCATGTCATGTCCCTTAGCAATGTTCTCAAATTTCCTTGCATGTTTTTTTAAATCACTGACACCTTATTCTTTTTGAATTGTGGCTTTTGTTTTGGGATTTGTCCTCTTTCTTGTCTGAGGAAAGCTGTGAGTCTTTCTTCTGCTTCATTTAGTCAGTGCGCTGCTCTGTCCGGCCCACTCTCTCAATCCATCTATCTGGCGTCTCCTGAAAGGAACAAGAGGGACATGTATCAGTATATCTGTCAGGAGCTTTTAAAGCTTCTCTATTTCTGAGGTTATATCTCCTTTCGGAGCTCTCTAGATGTGGAGAGTCTGCTCTCAAACTTCTTCTCTCTTTATTTTGTTTTTGTTTATCTCAGCGTTTTTTGAACCCTCTTGTGCTTGTTTAGTTCCTTCATTAGGGGTGTTACTCTTAATTTGAGACTTTTTCAGCTTGACTCCCAAACTATCTCATCATATACTAGTATCGGTTTCAGAAATAATTTTTGGTAGTTGATGCTCCTGTTCCAACTGTAGAATCTCCCTGAGCCACTGGCATATGGCCAATGATACCGCTTCCCCTTTCACCCCTTCGCTGCCCGGCCTTTTCCCCCTCCTGTGCCAGGCCTTTTTTTGCCTATTTGGAATAGTTCTCGCTTAGGCCCTCATAACTTTTTGTCCACATAAGCTACCCACGTCAAATTTGCTTCATTGTTTTCCAACATCCTAGGGATTTTAGAGGTACCCAGACTTTGTGGGTTCCCCTGAAGGAGGCCAAGAACTTAGCCAAAATACAGTGAAAATGTTTTTTTTTTAAAAAGGGAAAAAAGGGCTGCAGAAGAAGGCTTGTGTTTTTTTCCATGAAAATGGCATCAACGAAGGGTTTGCTGTGCTAAAATCACCAGCTTCCCAGCTTTCAGGAACTGGCAGACTTGAATCAGAAACCCCAATTTCTCAACACAATTTTGGCATTTTACTGGGACATACCCCATTTTTATGATTTTTTGTGCTTTCAGCCTTCTTCCAGTCAGTGACAGAAATGGGTGTGAAACCAATGCTAAATCCCAGAAACCTAAATATTTCTGAAAAGTAGACATAATTCTGAATTCAGCAATGGGTAATTTGTGTAGATCCTACAAGGGTTTCCTGCAGAAAATAACAACTAAAATAAAAAAAAAATTAAATTGAGGGGAAAAAAACAGACATTTTTCTCTACGTTTTACTCTGTAACTTTTTCCTGCAATATCAACTTTTTGAAAGCTATATACTGTTACGTCCACTGGACTCTTCTGGTTGCGGGGATATATAGGGCTTGTAGGTTCATCAAGAACACTAGGCACCCAGAGCCAATATATGAGCTGCACCTTGCAGTGGGTTTTCATTCTATACCCGGTATACAGCAATTAATTTACTGAAATGTAAAGAGTCAAAAATAGGTATCAAGAAAACATTTGTATTTCCAGAATGGGCACAAGATAGGGTGTTGAGGAGCAGTGGTTATTTGCACATCTCTGAATTCTGGGGTGCCCATACTAGCATATGAATCACAGGGCATTTCTCAAATAGACGTCTTTTTCACACACTGTCTTATATTTGGAAGGAACAAATGTAGAGAACGACAAGGGGCAATAACACTTCTTTTGCTATTCTATGTTCCCCCAAGTCTCCTGATAAATATAGTACCTCACTTGTGTGGGTAGGCCTAGCGCCCGCGATAGGAAATGCCCCAAAACACAACGTGGACACATCATATTTTTCCACAGAAAACAGAGGTGTTTTTTGCAAAGTGCCTACCTGTGGATTTTGGCCTCTAGCTCAGCCAGCACCTAGGGAAACCTACCAAACCTGTGCATTTGTAAAAACTAGAGACCTAGTGGAATCCAGGACGGGGTGACTTGTGGGGCTCTCACCAGGTTCTGTTACCCAGAATCCTTTGCAAACCTCAAAATTTGGCTAACAAAATGTTTTTCCCTCACATTTCGGTGACAGAGAGTTCTGGAATCTGAGAGGACCCACAAGTTTCCTTCCACCTAGCGTTCCCTCAAGTCTCCCGATAAAAATGGTACCTCACTTGTGTGGGTAGGCATAGTGCCCGCAATAGGAAATGCTCCAAAACACAAAGTGGACACATCACATTTTTGTACAGAAAACAGAGGTGTTTTTTGCAAAGTGCCTACCTGTGGATTTTGGCCTCTAGCTCAGCCGGCACCTAGGGAAACCTACCAAACCTGTGCATTTTTTAAAACTAGAGACCTAGGGGAATCCAGGACAGGGTGACTTGTGGGGCTCTCACCAGGTTCTGTTACCCAGAATCCTTTGCAAACCTCAAAATGTGGCTAAAAAAATACTTTTTCCTCACATTTCGGTGACAGAAAGTTCTGGAATCTGAGAGGAGCCACAAATTTTCTTCCACCCAGCGTTCCCCCAAGTCTCTCGATAAAAATGGTACCTCACTTGTGTGGGTAGGCCTAGTGCCCGCAACAGGAAATTCCCCAAAACACAAAGTGGACACATCACATTTTCTCAAAGAAAACAGAGGTGTTTTTTGCAAAGTGCCTACCTGTGGATTTTGGCCTCTAGCTCAGCCGACACCTAGGGAAACCTACCAAACCTGTGCATTTGTAAAAACTAGAGACCTAGGGGAATCCAGGATGGGGTGACTTGTGGGGCTTTCACCAGGTTCTATTACCCAGAATCCTTTGCAAACCTCAAAAGTTGGCTACAAAAAAAGGTTTCCCTCACATTTCGGTGACAGAGAGTTCTGGAATCTGAGAGGACCCACAAATTTCCTTCCACCCAGCGTTCCCTCAAGTCTCCCGATAAAAATGGTACCTCACTTGTGTGGGTAGGCATAGTGCCCGCAATAGGAACTGCTCCAAAACACAACGTGGACACATCACATTTTTGTTCAGAAAACAGAGCTGTTTTTTGCAAAGTGCCTACCTGTGGATTTTGGCCTCTAGCTCAGCCGGCACATAGGGAAACCTACCAAACCTGTGCATTTTTGAAAACTAGAGACCTATGGGAATCCAGGACGGGGTGACTTGTGGGGCTCTCACCAGGTTCTGTTACCCAGAATCCTTTGCAAACCTCACAATATGGCTAAAAAAATACTTTTTCCACATATTTCTGTGACAGAAAGTTCTGGAATCTGAGTGGAGCCACAAATTTCCTTCTACCCAGCGTTCCCCCCAGTCTCCCGATAAAAATGGTACCTCACTTGTGTGGGTAGGCCTTGTGCCCACAACAGGAAATGCCCCAAAACACAAAGTGGACACATCACATTTTCTCAAAGAAAACAGAGGTGTTTTTTGTAAAGTGCCTACCTGTGGATTTTGGCCTCTAGCTCAGCCGCCACCTGGGGAAACCTACCAAACCTGTGCATCTTTTAAAACTAGAGACCTAGGGGAATCCAAGATGGGGTGACTTGTCGGGCTCTCACCAGGTTCTGTTACCCAGAATCCTTTGCAAACCTCAAATTGTGGCTAAAAAAATACTTTTTCCTCACATTTCGGTGACAGAAAGTTCTGGAATCTGAGAGGAGCCACAAGTTTCCGTACACCCAGCGTTCCCCCAAGTCTCTCGATAAAAATGGTACCTCACTTGTGTGGGTTGGCCTAGTGCCCGTTAAAGGAAATGCCCCAAAACACAAAGTGGACACAGCACATTTTCTCAAAGAAAACAGAGGTGTTTTTTGCAAAGAGCCTGCCTGTGGATTTTGGCCTGTAGCTCAGCCGCCACCTGGGGAAACCTACCAAACCTGTGCATGTTTTAAAGCTAGAGACCTAGGGGAATCCAAGGTGGGGTGACTTGTCGGGCTCTCACCAGGTTCTGTTACCCAGAACCCTTTGCAAACCTCAAAATGTGGCTAAAAAATACTTTTTCCTCACATTTCGGGGACAGAAAGTTCTGGAATCTGAGAGGAGCCACAAGTTTCCTTACACCCAGCGTTCCCCGAAGTCTCCTGATAAAAATGGTACCTCACTTGTGTGGGTAGGCCTAGTGCCAGGGACAGGAAATGCCCCAAAACACAAAGTGGACACATCACATTTTCTCCAAGAAAACAGTGTTGTTTTTTGTAAAGTGCCTACCTGTAGATTTTGGCCTAGAGCTCTGCCGCCACCTAGGGAAACCTACCAAACCTGTGCATTTTTTAATCCAAGATGGGAATCCAAGATGGGGCGACTTGTCAGGCTCTCACCAGGTTCTGTTACCCAGAATCCTTTGCAAACCTCAAAATATGGCTAAAAAAATACTTTTTACTCCCATTTCGGTGACAGAAAGTTCTGGAATCTGAGAGGAGCCACAAATTTCCTTCCACCCAGCGTTCCCCCAAGTCTCTCGATAAAAATGGTACCTCACTTGTGTGGGTAGGCCTAGTGCCCGCAAGAGGAAATTCCCCAAAACACAAAGTGGACACATCACATTTTCTCAAAGAAAACATAGGTGTTTTTTGCAAAGTGCCTACCTGTGGATTTTGGCCTCTAGCTCAGCCGGCACCTAGGGAAACCTACCAAACCTGTGCATTTGTAAAAACTAGAGATCTAGGGGAATCCAAGATGCGTGACTTGTCGGGCTCTCACCAGGTTCTATTACCCAGAATCCTTTGCAAACCTCAAAATTTGGCTACAAAAAAATGTTTCCCTCACATTTCGGTCATAGAGAGTTCTGGAATCTGAGAGGACCCACAAATTTCCTTCCACCCAGCGTTCCCTCAAGTCTCCCGATAAAAATGTTACCTCACTTGTGTGGGTAGGCATAGTGCCCGCAATAGGAAATGCTCCAAAACACAACGTGAACACATCACATTTTTTTACAGAAAACAGAGGTGTATTTTGCAAAGTGCCTACCTGTGGATTTTGGCCTCTAGCTCAGCCGGCACCTAGGGAAACCTACCAAACCTGTGCATTTTTGAAAACTAGAGACCTAGGGGAATCCAAGATGGGTTGACTTGTGGGGCTCTCACCAGGTTCTGTTACCCAGAATCCTTTGCAAACCTCAACATGTGGCTAAAAAAATACTTTTTCCTCCCATTTCGGTGACAGAAAGTTCTGGAATCTGAGAGGAGCCACAAATTTCCTTCCACCCAGCGTTCCCCCAAGTCTCCCAATAAAAATGGTACCTCACTTGTGTGGGTAGGCCTAGTGCCCGTGACAGGAAATGCCCCAAAACACAAAGTGGACACAGCACATTTTCTCAAAGAAAACAGAAGTGTTTTTTGCAAAGTGCCTGCCTGTGGATTTTGGCCTCTAGCTCAGCCGCCACCTGGGGAAACCTACCAAACCTGTGCATGTTTTAAAACTAGAGACCTAGGGGAATCCAAGATGCAGTGACTTGTCGGGCTCTCACCAGGTTCTGTTACCCAGAACCCTTTGCAAACCTCAAAATGTGGCTAAAAAATACTTTTTCCTCACATTTCGGGGACAGAAAGTTCTGGAATCTGAGAGGAGCCACAAATTTCCTTCCACCCAGCGTTCCCCCAAGTCTCCTGATAAAAATGGTACCTCACTTGTGTGGGTAGGCCTAGTGCCCGTGACAGGAAATGCCCCAAAACACAAAGTGGACACAGCACATTTTCTCAAAGAAAACAGAGATGTTTTTTGCAAAGTCCCTGCCTGTGGATTTTGGCCTCTAGCTCAGCCGCCACCTGGGGAAACCTACCAAACCTGTGCATTTTTTACAACTAGAGACCTAGGGGAATCCAAGATGGAGTGACTTGTCGAGCTCTCACCAGGTTCTGTTACCCAGAACCCTTTGCAAACCTCAAAATGTGGCTAAAAAATACTTTTTCCTCACATTTCGGGGACAGAAAGTTCTGGAATCTGAGAGGAGCAACAGATTTCCTTCCACCCAGCGTTCCCCCAATCTCCTGATAAAAATGGTACCTCACTTGTGTGGGTAGGCCTAGTGCCCGGGACAGGAAATGCCCCAAAACACAAAGTGGATACATCACATTTTCTCCAAGAAAACAGTGGTGTTTTTTGGAAAGTGCCTACCTGTAGATTTTGGCCTCTAGCTCAGCCGCCACCTAGGGAAACCTACCAAACCTGTGCATTTTTTAATCCAAGATGGGAATCCAAGATGGGGCGACTTGTCAGGCTCTCACCAGGTTCTGTTACCCAGAATCCTTTGCAAACCTCAAAATATGGCTAAAAAAATACTTTTTCCTCCCATTTCGGTGACAGAAAGTTGTGGAATCTGAGAGGAGCCACAAATTTCCTTCCATCCAGCGTTCCCCCAAGTCTCCCGATAAAAATGGTACCTCACTTGTGTGGGTAGGCCTAGTGCCCGTGACAGGAAATGCCCCAAAACACAAAGTGGACACATCACATTTTCTCAAAGAAAACAGAGGTGTTTTTTGTAAAGTGCCTACCTGTGGATTTTGGCCTCTAGCTCAGCCGCCACCTGGGGAAACCTACCAAACCTGTGCATTTTTTAATCCAAGATGGGAATCCAAGATGGGATGACTTGTCAGGCTCTCACCAAGTTCTGTTACCCAGAATCCTTTGCAAACCTCAAAATATGGCTAAAAAAATACTTTTTCCTCACATTTCGGTGACATAAAGTTCTGGAATCTGAGAGGAGCCACAAATTTCCTTCCATCCAGCGTTCCCCCAAGTCTCCCGATAAAAATGGTACCTCACTTGTGTGGGTAGGCCTTTTGCCCGCAACAGGAAATGCCCCAAAACACAAAGTGGACACATCACATTTTCTCAAAGAAAACAGAGGTGTTTTTTGCAAAGTGCCTACCTGTGGATTTTGGCCTCTAGCTCAGCCGCCACCTGGGGAAACCTGCCAAACCTGTGCATTTTTGAGAACTAGAGATCTAGGGGAATCCAAGATGAGGTGACTTGTCGGGCTTTCTCCAGGTTCTGTTACCCAGAATCCTTTGCACACCTCAAAATGTGGCTAAAAAAACACTTTTTCCTCACATTTCAGTGACAGAAAGTTGTGGAATCTGAGAGGAGCCACAAGGATCCTTACACCCAGCATTCCCCCAAGTCTCTCGATAAAAATGGTACCTCACTTGTGTGGGTAGGACTAGTGCCCGTGACAGGAAATGCCCCAAAACACAAAGTGGACACAGCACATTTTCTCAAAGAAAAC
This sequence comes from Pleurodeles waltl, assembly GCF_031143425.1. NCBI lineage: Eukaryota > Metazoa > Chordata > Amphibia > Caudata > Salamandridae > Pleurodeles > Pleurodeles waltl. The sequence goes on from NC_090439.1 coordinate 400,364,420, forward strand.
AGATGTGTTTTTTGCAAAGTGCCTACCTGTGGATTTTGGCCTCTAGCTCAGCCGCCACCTGGGGAAACCTACCAAACCTGTGCATTTTTTAAAACTAGAGACCTAGGGGAATCCAAGATGGGGTGACTTGTCGGGATCTCACCAGGTTCTGTTACCCAGAATCCTTTGCAAACCTCAACATGTGGCTAAAAAATACTTTTTCCTCAAATTTCGGTGACAGAAAGTTCTGGAATCTGAGAGGAGCCACAAGTTTCCTTACACCCAGCGCTCCCACAAGTCTCTCGATAAAAATGGTACCTCACTTGTGGGGATAGGCCTAGTGCCCGTGACAGGAAATGCCCCAAAACACAAAGTGGACACAGCACATTTTCTCAAAGAAAACAGAGGTGTTTTTTGCAAAGTGCCTGCCTGTGGATTTTGGCCTCTAGCTCAGCCGCCACATGGGGAAACCTACCAAACCTGTGCATTTTTTTAAACTAGAGACCTAGGGGAATCCAAGATGGGGTGACTTGTCGGGCTCTCACTAGGTTCTGCTACTCAGAACCTTTTGCAAACCTCAAAATGTGGCTAAAAAATACTTTTTCCTCACATTTCGGGGACAGAAAGTTCTGGAATCTGAGAGGAGCCACAAATTTCCTTCCACCCAGCGTTCCCCCAAGTCTCCTGATAAAAATGGTACCTCACTTGTGTGGGTAGGCCCAGTGCCCGGGACAGGAAATGCCCCAAAACACAAAGTGGACACATCACATTTTCTCCAAGAAAACAGAGGTGTTTTTTGTAAAGTGGCTACCTGTAGATTTTGGCCTCTAGCTCAGCCGCCACCTAGGGAAACCTACCAAACCTGCGCATTTTTTAATCCAAGATGAGAATCCAAGATGGGGCGACTTGTCAGGCTCTCACCAGGTTCTGTTACCCAGAATCCTTTGCAAACCTCCAAATATGGCTAAAAAAATACTTTTTCCTCCCATTTCGGTGACAGAAAGTTGTGGAATCTGAGAGGAGCCACAGATTTCCTTCCATCCAGCGTTCCCCCAAGTTGCCCGATAAAAATGGTACCTCACTTGTGTGGGTAGGCCTAGTGCCCGTGACAGGAAATGCCCCAAAACACAAAGGGGACACATCACATTTTCTCAAAGAAAACAGAGGTGTTTTTTGTAAAGTGCCTACCTGTGGATTTTGGCCTCTAGCTCAGCCGCCACCTGGGGAAACCTACCAACCCTGTGCATTTTTTAAAACTAGAGACCTAGGGGAATCCAAGATGGGATGACTTGTCGGGCTCTCACCAGGTTCTGTTACCCAGAATCCTTTGCAAACCTCAACATGTAACTGAAAAAAATACTTTTTCCTCACATTTCAGTGACAGAAAGTTCTGGAATCTGAGAGGAGCCACAAATTTCCTTCCACCCAGCGTTCCTCCAACTCTCCTGATAAAAATGGTACCTCACTTGTGTGGGTAGGCCTAGTGCCCGCAACAGGAAATTCCCCAAAACACAAAGTGGACACATCACATTTTCTCAAAGAAAACAGAGGTGTTTTTTGCAAAGTGCCTACCTGTGGATTTTGGCCTCTAGCTCAGCCGGCACCTAGGGAAACCTACCAAACCTGTGCATTTGTAAAAACTAGAGACCTAGGGGAATCCAGGATGGGGTGACTTGTGGGGCTTTCACCAGGTTCTATTACCCAGAATCCTTTGCAAACCTCAAAAGTTGGCTACAAAAAAATGTTTCCCTCACATTTCGGTGACAGAGAGTTCTGGAATCTGAGAGGACCCACAAATTTCCTTCCACCCAGCGTTTCCTCAAGTCTCCCGATAAAAATGGTACCTCCCTTGTGTGGGTAGGCATAGTGCCCGCAATAGGAAATGCTCCAAAACACAACGTGGACACATCACATTTATGCTCAGAAAACAGAGGTGTTTTTTGCAAAGTGCCTACCTGTGGATTTTGGCCTCTAGCTCAGCCGGCACCTAGGTAAACCTACCAAACCTGCGCATTTTTGAAAACTAGAGACCTATGGGAATCCAGGACGGGGTGACTTGTGGGGCTCTAACCAGGTTCTGTTACCCAGAATCCTTTGCAAACCTCACAATATGGCTAAAAAAATACTTTTTCCTCATATTTCTGTGACAGAAAGTTCTGGAATCTGAGTGGAGCCACAAATTTCCTTCTACCCAGCGCTCCCCCAAGTCTCTCGATAAAAATGGTACCTCACTTGTGTGGTTAGGCCTAGTGCCCGTGACAGGAAATGCCCCAAAACACAAAGTGGACACAGCACATTTTCTCAAAGAAAACAGAGGTGTTTTTTGCAAAGTGCCTGCCTGTGGATTTTGGCCTCTAGCTCAGCCGCCACCTGGGGAATCTACCAAACCTGTGCATTTTTTAAAACTAGAGACCTAGGGGAATCCAAGATGGGGTGACTTGTCGGGCTCTCACCAGGTTCTGCTTCTCAGAACCTTTTGCAAACCTCAAAATGTGGCTCAAAAATACTTTTTCCTCACATTTCGGGGACAGAAAGTTATGGAATCTGAGAGGAGCCACAAATTTCCTTCCACCCAGCGTTCCCCCAAGTCTCCTGATAAAAATGGTACCTCACTTGTGTGGGTAGGCCTAGTGCCCGGGACAGGAAATGCCCCAAAACACAAAGTGGACACATCACATTTTCTCCAAGAAAACAGAGGTGTTTTTTGTAAAGTGCCTACCGGTAGATTTTGGCCTCTAGCTCAGCCGCCACCTAGGGAAACCTACCAAACCTGCGCATTTTTTAATCCAAGATGAGAATCCAAGATGGGGCGACTTGTCAGGCTCTCACCAGGTTCTGTTACCCAGAATCCTTTGCAAACCTCAAAATATGGCTAAAAAAATACTTGTTCCTCCCATTTCGGTGACAGAAAGTTGTGGAATCTGAGAGGAGCCACAAATTTCCTTCCATCCAGCGTTCCCCCAAGTCTCCCGATAAAAATGGTACCTCACTTGTGTGGGTAGGCCTTTTGCCCGCAACAGGAAATGCCCCAAAACACAAAGTGGACACATCACATTTTCTCAAAGAAAACAGAGGTGTTTTTTGTAAAGTGCCTACCTGTGGATTTTGGCCTCTAGCTCAGCCGCCACCTGGGGAAACCTACCAAGCCTGTGCATTTTTTAAAACTAGAGACCTAGGGGAATGCAAGGTGGGGTGACTTGTCGTGCTCTCACCAGGTTCTGTTACCCAGAACCCTTTGCAAACCTCAAAATGTGGCTAAAAAATACTTTTTCCTCACATTTCGGGGACAGAAAGTTCTGGAATCTGAGAGGAGCCACAAGTTTCCTTACACCCAGCGTTCCCCCAAGTCTCCTGATAAAAATGGTACCTCACTTGTGTGGGTAGGCCTAGTGCCAGGGACAGGAAATGCCCCAAAACACAAAGTGGACACATCACATTTTCTCCAAGAAAACAGTGGTGTTTTTTGTAAAGTGCCTACCTGTAGATTTTGGCCTAGAGCTCAGCCGCCACCTAGGGAAACCTACCAAACCTGTGCATTTTTTAATCCAAGATGGGAATCCAAGATGGGGCGACTTGTCAGGCTCTCACCAGGTTCTGTTACCCAGAATCCTTTGCAAACCTCAAAATATGGCTAAAAAAATACTTTTTCCTCCCATTTTGGTGACAGAAAGGTGTGGAATCTGAGAGGAGCCACAAATTTCCTTCCACCCAGCGTTCCCCCAAGTCTCTCGATAAAAATGGTACCTCACTTGTGTGGGTAGGCCTAGTGCCCGCAAGAGGAAATTCCCCAAAACACAAAGTGGACACATCACATTTTCTCAAAGAAAACAGAGGTGTTTTTTGCAAAGTGCCTACCTGTGGATTTTGGCCTCTAGCTCAGACGGCACCTAGGGAAACCTACCAAACCTGTGCATTTGTAAAAACTAGAGAGCTAGGGGAATCCAAGATGCGGTGACTTGTTGGGCTCTCACCAGGTTCTATTACCCAGAATCCTTTGCAAACCTCAAAATTTGGCTACAAAAAAATGTTTCCCTCACATTTCGGTGATAGAGAGTTCTGGAATCTGAGAGGACCCACAAATTTCCTTCTACCCAGCGTTCCCTCAAGTCTCCCGATAAAAATGTTACCTCACTTGTGTGGGTAGGCATAGTGCCCGCAATAGGAAATGCTCCAAAACACAACGTGGACACATCACATTTTTGTACAGAAAACAGAGGTGTATTTTGCAAAGTGCCTACCTGTGGATTTTGGCCTCTAGCTCAGCCGGCACCTAGGGAAACCTACCAAACCTGTGCATTTTTGAAAACTATAGACCTAGGGGAATCCAAGATGGGTTGACTTGTGGGGCTCTCACCAGGTTCTGTTACCCAGAATCCTTTGCAAACCTCAACATGTGGCTAAAAAAATACTTTTTCCTCACATTTCAGTGACAGAAAGTTCTGGAATCTGAGAGGAGCCACAAATTTCCTTCCACGCAGCGTTCCCCCAAGTCTCCCAATAAAAATGGTACCTCACTTGTGTGGGTAGGCCTAGTGCCCGTGACAGGAAATGCCCCAAAACACAAAGTGGACACAGCACATTTTCTCAAAGAAAACAGAGATGTTTTTTGCAAAGTCCCTGCCTGTGGATTTTGGCTTCTAGCTCAGCCGCCACCTGGGGAAACCTACCAAACCTGTGCATTTTTTACAACTAGAGACCTAGGGGAATCCAAGATGGAGTGACTTGTCGGGCTCTCACCAGGTTCTGTTACCCAGAACCCTTTGCAAACCTCAAAATGTGGCTAAAAAATACTTTTTCCTCACATTTCGGGGACAGAAAGTTCTGGAATCTGAGAGGAGCCACAGATTTCCTTCCACCCAGCGTTCCCCCAATCTCCTGATAAAAATGGTACCTCACTTGTGTGGGTAGGCCTAGTGCCCGGACAGGAAATGCCCCAAAACACAAAGTGGACACATCACATTTTCTCCAAGAAAACAGTGGTGTTTTTTGGAAAGTGCCTACCTGTAAATTTTGGCCTCTAGCTCAGCCGCCACCTAGGGAAACCTACCAAACCTGTGCATTTTTTAATCCAAGATGGGAATCCAAGATGGGGCGACTTGTCAGGCTCTCACCAGGTTCTGTTACCCAGAACCCTTTGCAAACCTCAAAATGTGGCTAAAAAATACTTTTTCCTCCCATTTCGGTGACAGAAAGTTCTGGAATCTTAGAGGAGCCACAGATTTCCTCCCACCCAGCGTTCCCCCAAGTCTCCCGATAAAAACGGTACCTCACTTGTGTGGGTAGGCCTAGTGCCCGTGACAGGAAATGCCCCAAAACACAAAGTGGACACATCACATTTTCTCAAAGAAAACAGAGGTGTTTTTTGTAAAGTGCCTACCTGTGGATTTTGGCCTCTAGCTCAGCCGCCACCTGGGGAAACCTACCAAACCTGTGCATTTTTTTAAACTAGAGACCTAGGGGAATCCAAGATGGGGTGACTTGTCGGGATCTCACCAGGTTCTGTTACCCAGAATCCTTTGCAAACCTCAACATGTGGCTAAAAAAAATACTTTTTCCTCAAATTTCGGTGACAGAAAGTTCTGGAATCTGAGAGGAGCCACAAATTTCCTTCCATCCAGCGTTCCCTCAAGTCTCCCAATAAAAATGGTACCTCACTTGTGTGGGTAGGCCTAGTGCCCGTGACAGGAAATGCCCCAAAACACAAAGTGGACACATCACATTTTCTCAAAGAAAACAGAGGTGTTTTTTGTAAAGTGCCTACCTGTGGATTTTGGCCTCTAGCTCAGCCGCCACCTGGGGAAAGCTACCAAACCTGTGCATTTTTTAATCCAAGATGGGAATCCAAGATGGGGTGACTTGTCAGGCTCTCACCAAGTTCTGTTACCCAGAATCCTTTGCAAACCTCAAAATATGGCTAAAAAAATACTTTTTCCTCACATTTCGGTGACAGAAAGTTGTGGAATCTGAGAGGAGCCACAAATTTCCTTCCATCCAGCGTTCCCCCAAGTTGCCCGATAAAAATGGTACCTCACTTGTGTGGGTAGGCCTAGTGCCCGTGACAGGAAATGCCCCAAAACACAAAGTGGACACATCACATTTTCTCAAAGAAAACAGAGGTGTTTTTTGTAAAGTGCCTACCTGTGGATTTTGGCCTCTAGCTCAGTCGCCACCTGGGGAAACCTACCAAGCCTGTGTATTTTTTAAAACTAGAGACCTAGGGGAATCCAAGATGGGGTGACTTGTCGGGATCTCACCAGGTTCTGTTACCCAGAATCCTTTGCAAACCTCAACATGTAACTAAAAAAATACTTTTTCCTCACATTTCAGTGACAGAAAGTTCTGGAATCTGAGAGGAGCCACAAATTTCCTTCCACCCAGCGTTCCTCCAACTCTCCTGATAAAAATGGTACCTCACTTGTGTGGGTAGGCCTAGTGCCCGGGACAGGAAATGCCCCAAAACACAAAGTGGACATATCACATTTTCTCAAAAAAAACAGAGGTGTTTTTTGCAAAGTGCCTACCTGTGGATTTTGGCTACTAGCTCAGCCGCCACCTAGGGAAACCTACTAAACCTGTGCATTTTTTAATCCAAGATGGGAATCCAAGATGGGGTGACTTGTCAGGCTCTCACCAGGTTCTGTTACGCAGAATCCTTTGCAAACCTAAAAATATTGCTAAAAAAATACTTTTTCCTCACATTTCGGTGACAGAAAGTTCTGGAATCTGAGAGGAGCCACAAATTTCCTTCCACCCAGCGTTCCCCCAAGTCTCCCGATAAAAATGGTACCTCACTTGTGTGGGTAGGCCTTGTGCCCGCAACAGGAAATGCCCCAAAACACAAAGTGGACACATCACATTTTCTCAAAGAAAACAGAGGTGTTTTTTGCAAAGTGCCTACCTGTGGATTTTGGCCTCTAGCTCAGCCGCCACCTGGGGAAACCTACCAAACCTGTGCATTTTTGAAAACTAGAGATCTAGGGGAATCCAAGATGAGGTAACTTGTCGGGCTTTCCCCATGTTCTGTTACCCAGAGTCCTTTGCAAACCTCAAAATGTGGCTAAACAAATACTTTTTTCTCACATTTCGGTGACAGAAAGTTCTGGAATCTGAGAGGAGCCACAAATGTATTTCTACCCAGCGTTCCTCCAAGTCTCCTGATAAAAATGATACCTAACTTGTGTGGGTAGGCCTAGAGCCCGCAACAGGAAATGCCCCAAAACACAACGTGGACACATCAAAATTATCAAATAGAAAACTACCTGTTTTTGCGGGGGCACCTGCGTTTTTGGTCCTGGGCTCAGCAGCCATCTAGAGAAACCTACCGAACCCAGACATTTCTGAAAACTAGACACCTGAGGGAGTCAAGAGAGGTGTGACTTGCGTGGATCCCCCAATATTTTCTTGCCCAGAATCCTCAGCAAACCGCAAAGTTAGCTAAAACAATCAAATTTTTCCCACATATCTGTGTGGGATCACTGCACTGGGACAAATTTCCTACCACCCAACGTTCCCCTAAGTCTCCCGGTAAAAATGATCCCTCACTTGTGTAGGTGGGCCAAGTGTTTGTTACAGGGAAGAGCCAAAACCACGTCGAAATTGAGGGGGAACCAAAGTGGGTCCAAAAGGGCAGTTTGAAAAAAAAATTTTTAGGCTAACAAGTGCAGCAGAAATTTTATCGGTATAGATGAGACAATGCTGGGTGGTAGGAATTTTGTGGATTACTGCAGATTCCGGAAGGTTCCATCACAAAAATGTGGGAAAAATGTGTGCTTTCCAGCAAAGTTGCAGGTTTGTAGGGCATTGTGGGTAAGGAAATGGTGTGGGGTGCATGTGAAGCACACCACCCTGGAATCAACTAGATGTTTAGTTTTCAGATGTGTCTAGGTCTTGTGGATTTTTCTACATGGCAGCGTCCCAAAGTAAAAAAAAGTGCAGCCCTCACCATTCCAAGTGGGACGATTTTGAGAGTTACCAAGCTCTCCTGGCCCAAATGTAAAACAAAAACCAGAAATATTCAAATGTCCTCTTGCTTGCCATGGGATACAATGTTTTTGTGTGCGGGGGAGAGCCAAAAGACTGTTAGCCCCTTCAGTTCGGGTGGGGGCATAACCAGGCCCATACTGGTTGGTAGCCACCACCCCACTATTTTTTTTAATTTTTTTTTTATTCCCTGGCATCTAGTAGTCTCTCTGTCCCCCCGGGGTATGGATCGAGGGTAATTGCCCAATCTGCCCACTGGTGGGCAGAACAACATTGGCCCCATTTATTTGGGGTGGGGATATGGCCATACCCCAACCTCTTAGTTTGAAAACAAAATCTTCCCTGGTCTCTGGTGGGCTTTCTGCCCCCCCCCCCGGGGGCAGACAGGCCTTCCAAAATAGGCCAATCTGTCCACAAGGGGGCAGTTATGGCCAACAGTAATGTGCCCCCATGGGGAGAGACCCTTGCCCAAGGGGCTGCCCCCTTCAAACAAAACACACACATACACACACACCAATCCATGGTGTCTAGAGGTTTCTGTTCCCTTTGGGGGCAGATTGGTCTAACAAACATAGGCTGATCTGCCCCTGAGGGGGGCAACAATGGCCTAAATACAATTTGCCCCCCAGGGGAGCAACCCTTGTCTAAGGGGTCACTCCCCATACATAAAAACATAAAGTAAATACAAAAATATATATATCCCTGATGTCTAGAGTTTTCTGCCCCCCCCCGGGGGCAGATCTGCCTAATTATATTAAGCTGATCTGTCTCCAGGGGGGGCAGAAAAGGCCTACAAATATTTTGTCCCCCTCCGGGGAGTGACCCTTACCAAAGGGGCCGCTCCCCTTATGCGTTAGTATAAAAAATAAAAAAATTCCCTGGTGTCTTGTGGTTTCTGCCCCCTGGGGGCAGAAATGGCCTAATGATAATTTGCCCCCCCGTGAGCGACCCTTGCCTAAGGGGTCGATCCCTAAACATAACTAAAATAAAATTAATTAAAAAAATGTATCCCTGGTGTCTAGTGGTTTTCGGGGCAGATCGGCCTGATGATATGAGGCCAATCTGCCCCAAGGGGGGGGGCAGAAATGGCCTAAAAATTATTTGCCCCCGAGGAGTGGTTCTTGCCCAAAGGGCCGCTCCCCTTACTTGAAATAGCCCCCACAAAAAAATATTCCCTTGTGTCTAGCGGTTTAAAATCGCAAGGCCGATCTGCCCCCAGGGGGTGCAGAAATGGCCTAATATTGATTTGCCCCCCCAGAGTGACCCTTGTCCACGGGGTCGCTCCCCAAACATGAAAAAATAAAAAAAACAATTTTTTTTTATCCCTGGTGCCTAGTGGATTTCTGCCCGCCCTGGGGGCAGAAATGGCATAGAAATAATTTGCCCCCGAGGAGCAGCCCTTGCCCAAGGGGCTGCTCCCCTTACTTTAAATATCCCACCAAAAAATATTCCCTGGTGTCTAGGGGGGCAGGTCGCAAGGCCGATCTGCCCCCAGGGGGTGCAGAAATGGCCTAATAATGATTTGTGACCCTTGCCAAAGGGATCGCCCCCTAAACATAAAAAAATAAAACAAACAATAAAACAAATTATCCCTGGTGTCTAGTGGATTTCTGCCCCTGGGGGGCAGAAATGGCATAGAAATAAATTGTCCTTAGAGGAGCAGCCCTTGCCAAAGGGGCTGCTCCCCTTACTTCAAATAGCCCACAAAAAAATATATTCCCCAGTGCCCAATGGATTGCTGCCCAAACATAAAAAAAAATAAAAATATATATATATATTTTCCCTTGTGTCTAGGGGGGAAACAGCCCAAAAAACAAATTGCCCCCCTGGAGAGCGACCCTTGCCCAAGGGGCCGCTCTCCTTGTGAAGTAAATAAAAAGCAAATAAAAAAATAATCCCTGGTGTCTAGTGGCATTTCTGCTGCCCGAATGCTCAGAGAAGCCTGAAAGGAGAGGAAAGGCCTTTCTTCTCCTTTCAGGCTTCTCTGCCCCTCCACATGATCGGAGGAGAAATGCTTTGCATTTCTCTGATGAGGTCAGCGCCACGGGGGTGGCTGGGTGGAAGGGGAAGCGATTCCCCTTCCATCCCTGCCTAGGGGAGGGATGTGCCTAGCCATCTGGGGGAGCATAGCAGGACGAGATGATCTCATCCAAGGCACCTCGTCCTCGGCACACAACAGGTTAATGTTACTAAGAAATATTGAGGAGACTGTGTCAAAATTGTGCATTAGTTTCATCCCTAAATCCAGGGCTGGAGCAGCCCTGTGCTTATTTTGAATTAGTTTTAACACTTTTGGTAAGTTGGCAAGTGTCGAGGTATCATGTGTGGTAGTGTGAATTGAAGCTAAGGCTGTACCCCATGTGGTGCAGTTATCCACTGAGGGAACTATTCTGAATGGCAAGCACATTGTTAGAATTCTATGTTTATCTTGGGGTCCCATATGGGGAAACACTGCTTCCAGGTGGTTAGTTTTTTGTGCTTTCCAGAATGTAATCTTCTCACGTTCCGTTGGTACTTCTCCCATGATAGAGTGTACTGTTTGTGGGTTAATTCCGTTAACTACCAATTAATGACCAACTGGTGCAGCCTGTGCTGGGGCGGTTTTGAAGGACCGCATGGGAATTATAGCAGTCGTCTGTAAAGTGCTACTAGCTCGTTATAAAGTATGCAGACGTCAGCTATTTGCATTGCCTGTACACCAGGATGTGGTGTATATGTGGAAAACATGGGCCATGTTGGACAGTCATAGCTTAAGGGACCTAGGCCCTCATTACAGCCCTGGAGGTAAATCCCACTTACAGCCGTGCAGAAGACCACCAACATACCGCTGCAGCTGCGGAATTCCGCTACAGGTATTACGACCCACAGCCCGGAATCCGCCACATTACAGACACCCACACAACTCCGCCACACCAAAGGTCAGTGATAAACTGGCGATAACAAAACCGGCACCGTCATGCCAACAGGAATACGCCCATACTATCACAACCCACAAATCAATGCGGCGGTCTTTCAACCGCGGTAATCCATTGGCTGTACACACTGCCACGCTCAAAATACACACACATATACAAAACACAACCACATTGGACAATTCGAAATACACACACCTGACACACATACACATACCACACCCACACACCCAATCCAATGTAAAGCACACACCCACATCACCCACAAACCCTTACTACCAGAATTTTGAAAGCACACCAGAGAGATACACTACCAAAAACAACACCAGCATCCACAGTCACACAACACCATCACTTACACAACATCCACGCACCTCAAACAACACACACCAACACACCCCCTCACACATCACAACAGACACCACCTCACACATCACCCACACCACATCATGGCACCTCAACGACACCCAAGGTTCTCTGAGGAGGAGCTCAGGGTCATGGTGGAGCAAATCGTTCGGGTAGAGCTACAGCTATTCGGATCACAGGTGCAGCAGACGTCCATTGCAAGGAAGATGGAGCAATGGCCCAGAATCGTCAACAGGGTCAACGCTGTGGGACAGCATCCAAGAACTAGAAATGACATCAGAAAGAGGTGGAACGACCTACGGGAGAAGGTGCGTTCCGTGGTCTCCAGACACCAGATTGCTGTACAGAGGACTGGCAGTGGACCTCCACCCCCTCCCCCACAACTAACAATATGAGAGGTGCAAGTCTTGGCTATACTGCATCCTGAGGGCCTCACAGGAGTAGCAGGAGGACTGGACTCTGGTAAGACAAATCTTTACAAAATACCCCCCCACCCTACCTGCATGCCATCACATACTCCTACTCTTACCCTCACACCCATCACCCCAACATCCCACAGATACCCCACCAACACAACCCACACATTCCAAAACCAAACATGTGACACCAATGCATGGACACCCATCACCCAAGCATGTCCACTACAGAGACTCACTCATGCCCCAAAATCACCAATCACACAAGGACCAAGCCAATAATGCAAGCACTGGAGTACAGGGTCAACCACCCATTGCACACAATGGCACACACACATACAATAAATATGCCTTTACACCCCAACAGGACCCCTACGCAACGTCACTGGACAGGAGGTGCCAGACATATCCAGTCCTCCCACAGAAGATGCCCACAGTGATGACAGCAGCTCTGCACAACTGTATCAAGATGACCAGCCCGGCCCATCTGGTTCTTCAGGACAGTCGGTTACCCTGACACTGTCAGAAGCCACCACAGAGCCCCCCCCTCAGGAAACACCAGCACAGCACCCACCCAGCGGGCCCATCCCTCTGTCCCCAGGACACGTCAATCAGCAGTGTGTCCACCACTACAGGGAACCCAGGCAAACCCAACAACCCAAGAAAATCAGGGCCCTGGGGGCAGTGGCAGTGGGCACACGATTCAGGGGACAGAGGCACAGGATAACAGGGAAACTGGGAGGACTGTTCTGTGACAGGGGGAGGACAGGCCCAGGGAACCCACTCTCCACGAGGCACTCTCCAACATCATGGGTGCTTACCATCATTCCCAGGAGATGATGGCAACAGTACTGGCCAAGTTTCAGGAGGCCCAGCGGCTGCAGGAGGAACACTACCTTGGGATCAGGGAAGACTTGAAGTCCATTAACACCACCCTGGTCACCATTGCAGGGGGGACTGGCAGCCCTCGCCAACACCAGGAGGGACACAGTGGCCCAACAAGGGGCCCCTGACACTAGCCTGGATGATGAACAGCCCTCTACCTCTGCCGTCGCTAGTGGACAGGAGGCACTGCCACAGGAACAAGAGGACACCAGCACCCCACCCCCTGCAGATGGAGAACCACCCCTCAAACGGTCCCTGAGATCCAGGAACAAGACAGAGAACATTGCCAAGACCCCCGCCAGGAAAAAAGACGACCTGAATGTCAGCCTTCTGTCCCATTATGTCACCCTGTCCATCCTTAAACTGCCATTGCTCCACTTCCTATGCCCCTTTGGACAATGCACCTGTGAAACAAATAGACTGGACTCTGCCATGGACATTCCTCCACCATCACCCCAGCCAATTTTACAACTCCCTCCACTGATTAGCACAGAAATAAACACACTTAAATCACAAAACAATCTGGAGTCAGTCTGTGCTTTCACAAATGTGTAATTGCAATAACTATGGAATATAGCAATGTCAATTTACTTGTTCACATACCAATGTAACACATCTGTAGGCAAGCAGTATACATAGCAGAGGCCACAAAGTGGGACCCAAATCTGTGAAATGGAAAGTCAAAGTGACAAGTCATGGTCCATACACTAAATGAAAATGACACACTTATGCTAGTTCCAACAATAGAATGAGATGTGGGAAGCAGTGGCATCTTCTTACCTGTGTCTTACTGGAAGTATTGCCTGATGATGTTGTTTCGGTTGTCGATATCCTCTTCTTCTCCCTCTTTTTCTTCACTGTCCACAGGCTCCACAGCTGCCCCAAGACCACCATCTGGCCTATCCTCCTGCAGAAAAGCCACCTGGCGTTGCAAAGCCAGGTTGCGCAGCATACAGCAGGCCACAATTATCTGGCACACCTTCAGTGAGTAGTAGAGGGATCCACCTGTCAGATGGAGGCACCAGAACCTGGCCTTCAGGAGGCCCAAGGTGCGTTCGATCGCCCTCCTAGTTCACCCATGTGCCTCATTGTAGCGTTCCTCTGCCCTTGTCCTGGGATTCCTCACTGGGGTCAGTAGCCATGACAGGTTGGGGTAACCAGAGTCACCTGAAAATGTCGAGGGACAACTGTTAGACACACACTAACCCTTAGGGACAACCCCATACCCAGACACCTATGTCAACTGTATTGGGACCTTGACCTCACCTATTATCCACACACAGTGCTTCTGGAGTTGGCCCATCACATAAGGGATGCTGCTATTCCTCAAAATGTAAGCATCATGCACATAGCCAGGATACTTGGCATTGACATGGCAGATGTACTGGTCTGCCAAACGCAAAATCTGCACATTTATCGAATGGTAGCTCTTCTGGTTTCTGTACACCTGTTCATTTCTGTGGGGGGGACAAATGCCACATGTGTCCCATCAATGGCACCAATGATTTTGGGGATATGTCCCAGGGCATAGAAGTCACCTTTCACTGTGGGCAAATCCTCCACCTGAGGGAAAACGATGTAGCTACGCATGTGTTTCAGCAGGGCAGATAACACTATGGACAACACGTTTGAGAACATTAGCTGGGACATCCCTGATGCCATGGCCACTGTTGTTTGAAAAGACCCATTGGCCAGGAAATGGAGTACAGACAGGACCTGCACTAGAGGGGGGATTCCTGTGGGATGGCGAATAGCTGACATCAGGTCCAGCTCCAACTGGGCACACAGTTCCTGGATTGTTGCACGATCAAGTCTGTATGTGACCAGGATGTGTCTCTCTTCCATTGTCGACAGGTCCACCAAGGGCGCTGTACACCGGAGGATGCCGCCATCTCATCATCTGCCCCAGCGGACGTGCCCTATGGAGGAGAACAGCGAGCAGAGGGTCATCCAACACTGAGGTATCACAATGTCTTATTTTCAGAAATGTAATTAATCCGCAGTGTGACGGTATCTCTCTATAATTCCGGCCTAGATAGGTGTGACGCAGTTAACATCCATCCGATATGGCCTCCTGAAATGGCGGCTGCCTGACCTGTAAGGTGGGGCAAGGGGATATGAGGTAACTGCGCTAGCGTTCTACACGGTCGCGGTGAAAGACCGCGGCGCAATTCAGCCTTGGTTAACATTGGGCCCTATGGGTCCCAGGAGCCAATAACGATGTACGCCGGTGGTGACGGTACGCACCGCTGCGGACGTGACCACCATTTTCTGTCTGTTCACTCACTTGATACCTGACCTTCAACAGGAGAGGACCTACACTGCAAGTACTGCTGTGACCTCAGTCTGGAAGCGACGATGGCTCATGTGTCTGTAGAAAGGGACCTGGCCTTCACTTCGAAGGAGTTGGAGAAACTAGTGGATGGGGTCCTCCCCCAGTACACGCAAACTGTAAGGTCCTCCAGACAACCAGGTGAGTACACTGTGAGCATGCTGCATGGACAATGCCTGTTTTGAGTGGTGTGGATGGGGAAGATACATGGTGGGGGGCTGAGGCCTGCATGTGCTGATGGGGAGTGTATGTGCGTCAGGGCAAGGGTGGGAACTGGGGGGCAATGAGTATGACGGTCCGGACGGGTAAGCAATTTCCTTTTCCCCCTGCACCATTCCTTTAGGTCAGCACCCACCAGAAGAAGGGTATTTGGCATGCCATCGCCAAGGACGTCCGGACCCTGGGGGTCTACCACAGACAGAGCACCCACTGCTGTAAAAGATGGGAGGACCTGCGCCGCTGGAGCAAGAAGATGGCTGGGGATGGCCTCCCAATGTGGGAGGTGTGCCCGTCGCACCATGACCCCCCTGATGTTCCGGATCCTGGCAGTGGCGTATCCGGAGTTGGATGGGTGCTTGAGGGCATCACAGCAGCCACAAGGGGGTGAGTACACTCTCATTCAGCTGTCTCTAAGAAACTCTTCCTGGCTAACATTGACCTCTTCCCTACACCACCACCCGTCCTTCCCCTAGGGCCAGGCTTTCCAGGTCCCCGCCCAGCACCTCAGCCACCAAATTCCCAGGCACAGTGGTGCCAGCAACTGCGGGGTCATGGAGTGAACCACCCATCAGGGCTGCCAGTGTGCCACGTAGCGAGGGCAAGGACATTCCGCCACCTGCCAAGGTGAAAAAGGTGCCCACATCCCAGAGGGAGAAGCCAAAAGTACCAGCCACTAAGGGCTCAGCAAAAACCAAAGGGGATAGTGGCAAGCCAACTGTGCCACCATCAAAGCTGGGGAAGGGCCAAAAGCTGAAGAGTAGGTCAGGAGAGGGCATGGTGGCACCGACAGAGGGACCAGTGTCACACTTTCTGTCCACAACCACGCCACCTGTACGGCGGCGAACACCGCTAGCTACCCTGCCACCACAACCGCCACCTGCACCGTCACCTGCACTGCCCCGGCACGTCTACAGCCTCAGTAACAGTCCCCAGCATCTCCCCCAGTGGGAAGCCACCCGAGGCTGCATGAAACGTCCATTTTTTCCATCACTGTTTACACCTGTAGGTGGAAGCCGCAGCAGTGTGGGGTATGTCCCTGCCTCCATGGCGTATCATGCTACCTGAACCTCGCAAATCTCGTGGCACGGACACCCAGGTGAGGGAATTGTACCGGTCACACTGCATGTGGAGCACTCTAAGCACCATGCCCCCTCCAGAACCAGTGGAGAGATACATCCACTACCTCTGTCCTTGGCAGGAGGAAGCACTCTGGGCACCAGGCCCCCTCCAGAACCAGGGGAGAGATACCGCCACTACCTCTGTCCTTGGCAGGATGAAGCACTCTGGGCACCAGGCCCCCTCCAGAACCAGTGGAGAATGACATCCACTACGTCTGTCCTTGGCAGGATGAAGCACTCTGGGCACCAGGCCCCCTCCAGAACCAGTGGAGAATGACATCCACTTGAGAGACTGTGGCTTTTTACTCCCCAGGATAAAGCAGTGGGCAAACCACCCACTGGAGAGACTTGAGAGACTGTGGCTTTTCACTCCCCAGGATAAAGCAGTGGGCAACCCACCCACTGGAGAGACTTGAGAGACTGTGGCTTTGCACTCCCCTAGATACTTCAATGGGCATGGAGCCCCCTCGTGCAGCAGTGGCGTCGTGCGTTCATCAGGCTGAGGTGCCCACCCCTCCCTCCCCCTGAGGTGCCTGTATATTTTCGATCTGATGCCCCAGCAGTGTTCTCTCCATTTTGAGTCAGGTATCATGTGTGGGCCTCGCCCATTCATTGTAGGCCCAGTGGTCCACGGACTATGATTAGTACACTATTCGGACTTGTGTAGTTGGTGTACATATTTGTATATACTGAATTTTGACTTTTGAATACTGGATTTTCTTGATTACAATGGTTACAATCATTTCCTTTTGTCCTTGCGTTCTTCCAGGGGTGGGGGGTGTATATGTAATTTTGCTGCATGTATTTGTGTGTCTGTTGTTGTTTGTGGTGGTGAGGGTGGGGGTGTTGCGTGTATATGTCACTCTGTTTCCTCCCCGTCTCCCCTGTGTTGTAGGCGCAGTACTCACGTGGTCCCGCCGCCACCGTTCGTACTCCTCATAGAAGAGGAGGTAAACCAACATGGGTAACACATGAAGTTCGGTCTCCATGGCGTCCTGGTTCCTCGTTGGATGTCGAGAGGTGAGTGTTTTCCCTTCTGTGTACTGTTTCCGCCTTGGTTTTGATAGTGCTGGTGTCGCCCCAGAAAAGGTGGCGGATAGGCCTCTTGTAATAGGGTAGGTGCTACTTTGTCTCCTGCCTGTCTGTTGGTAGTGACCGCCGCGCTGTTTGTTTCTACCGCTGTGGCGGTCGGAGTGTTAAAGTAGCTGTCTATGTTGGCGGTTTCCACCACGGTTGTAATCCCATTTTTTTCCCACCAGCCTGTTTGCGGTATTACTGCTGCTTTAACACCGACCGCCAGGGTTGTAATGAGGGCCCTAATCTCATAGGTTTTATTACATGTGGTAAGGCGCCATTGAACAAATTTTAATGTTCTTGATAAGAAAGCACTATCTCTAGATACTGATAAGCCTGGTACTGCTGCAGTACGTTCGTTATTCTATATGTGTGAAATGTATGTGTTGCATTTCTTTCTTCAGGATAAAGGACTCAGGAATAGAATGCTTCTGTTTGGTAAGGTCTGTAAGCTTCCACTATAAATGTGACATCCGCACCCTCATCTGATAAGCCATGGGCTTCTAGCTGTTGTGTTAACGCATGCCTGATATTCTAAGGAATGTTTATGGTGTTAGCCTCGTTGAATAATGGGTACAGAGAAGGAAAACTAGATGGGGAAAAATCCTTTTAAAAGTTCAAAATTGAACAACCTTCAGCCTAATTAGGTGCTCCCCATTCAGCTTAGGAGGATCATCCCTAAGACTACAGATGTCTCTGTATAATGGTACTTAGGGTACCTGCTGTGTGTGAGACAGAGATACTCAGGATATCTGTCAATTAATGCCAAACCACCCTTGTTGGTGGCTCTATGTCGTAGTTGGACTCTCGCTGCTAAGTGAGACTGCTGGTTTAGAGGTGACAGCACTTTTGTTTGTAGATGATTTAGTCACTCCTACAACAAATTGCAACTGTCAGCCCAACCCTCCCAGCTCACAAGCAGTACCTCACCAATCCTCAGAGAGTAAAGGTGATTCTGGCAGCTTTACACATGGACTCTAGCTAAGACCTCTCTCGTTAGCAAAAAGTCTCATATATACATAGGCAATGAAGAAGATGCAGAAGAGTTTTCAATATATTTATTAAAAAGACTGCAATCTACAATACAATGCATGTGCTGCAATGATTAGGATAATGGACAGTAATAAAAGCAGTATTGTGAAGATGAGAGTTGTGAATATGAAAACCCCCACCATCTTACAATAAACATGAAATATAACATTCCTATCCAAGAAAACCTAATCTCTACCCTAGTGATAGATAGGCATGATAAACCTAATCTGCCAGTACCATGTCCATGAGTTACCCTTGTTACCTTGGAATGAGATCTCTAGATCAGACTCTGTGGTGACACATAAGCTGAGTTCTGCAGCAAGGTGATGTGCAGCATAGCTGGCATTCAGAAGTAACCCCTCTGATGACCTTGTCTGTGTGAGGTGTATTTATACAGATCATGTAGGGTCCCTGATGCAGGTATGTTCCTAAACAACTGATAATGTGGCAGACTTGTCTGCAATTGCATAAACAATCCCGAACAAGTGTGCATGATGTTCCAAACACATGTGAGAAAGGGACATGATGACAATACCTATGTGTATCACTGATAGTAATATTGAAAATTACGCATTCTCTGAATGGAACTGATAAAGAAAATCAAAACATTTCTTATACAGTGTAAGCAGTGATAAAATCTGAAAGAAATAATAAAATAAATAGAATAAAACCAGTATACTAAGTAGGTAAAAGGTCACTAGGTGATGGGGACAACAGGCCTGCAAGCCAAAAGGCTAAGCTGACTCCAGTGTGCCAGTGGGGAACTAAAATGGATTCACCACAGCTTAGTATTGCTCTCAACTACCAACAGGACTTGTGTGAAAAGAAACACAACTGGCAGAGCTAGCTATACAAAACTAGGGAAGGCAGTTTGCCCATCTATTTATGACACCCCAGGGAACCTCATCATTAGGACCATGTCGATCTGTGCGGAGTCTCCATACTCATCTTTGCCCGAAAGACAGCACTGGTTGTTTCATGTGTTTGTGTTAGTTTTTCAATCACATACCACTCAGTGACCTCCACTGGGGCTTTCCTCAATGTAGTGATTGGTTAGTCTAGTTGAGTCCCGTTCACATCTAATTGTGCTTCTTCGTTCACAAATGTGAGCTCCTATTCGTCTTGTGGTCATTCCAATATACTTCAAATTACAGGGGCATACCACGTTCCTACTGTTGCAGTTGTTTAAACTCTTTAGTTCCCACAGAGTATTCCATCACAGGTCCAGGTCTGTTATCCTTCTAGTGAAGGGGCAAAAGCTACAGTTCCCACAAGGGAAGTGCCCCATTGGTGGCCAGAAGGTCTGACAATGTTAACTGCCTGGTCTTCTCAACAGTTTGTTTTGGACAAGTATGCATGACCATATCCATGATGTTTCTTTCTCTTTTAAAAGAGTGCATGGGTTTCTCTAGACCACCTGATTCGGGGACTCTCCAGTTTAAAAAAAGAAAATCTGCAGCTGGTTGGACAGGGGGATGAAGGTGGTAATACAAATCAGCTTATCCGTTTCAGCCTTCTGGAAAAAGGGGAGCAATTGTTCACTGTTGTTATTAAGTTCCCTTTTGTTATCAGATGGGAAGGTTAATTCTTTGCTGCTATTTTCATGGAAGGTTTTTCTGGATGTGTTTTATAGTCCTTTACATCTGAACCGTTCTGTAGGAGAGACATAAGAACTGTTCTACCTGTAGATTTTCCTGTAGAGCGCAGGGATGAAAGCTCTTGAATCTTAGCATGTTGTTCCTGTCAGTGGGTTTATAGTACACTTCTGTTTGTAAACATCCATTTTTTTTCTTTGATCATAATCTGGAGGAATGGTAATTCATTACTTCCAATGGTAATGGTAAACCATAAAAAGGGGTTCAATGCATTTATTAAATTTAAAAGATCTAATGCCTCATCCCTTGTGACTATACATATTGCAATACATCATCGATCTAATGTTTCCACAGTCTGATGCAGGATGAATTCTGTTTCAAAAGAATGAACCTAGAGGCATGCCAGGCTGTGAGCGAAGGTGCTTCCCATTGATGTACAATGTACCTGGAGGAGAAACTCGCTTTCAAACTCAAAGCAGTTCTGAGTTAGAGCCAGATGATCAAGTTCAAATTCCTCAGAAGTAATGGACTCCCAATCAGTTTTGTTCAGGATCTTCTCAAATACTTCTAAAGTGGCTTCTTGGGAGATGTGGGATACAGTGACTTGATATCTAAGCTGATCAGCAGTTCTTATTCATTGTCAAAAACCATATCTTCCAAACGTTTCAGAACATCCTTGGTATCTTGGAGGAACGTGGGCATCTTCCTAACCAGGGGCCAGAGGAACGCGTGGCAGAATTGTGATAACGCTTCAAGGGCAGACCCAATTCCTGACACAATGGGTTTCCCTTGGGGTGGAAACTTTCCTTTTTGGATTTTCGGAAGGATGTAGAAGTAGGGTATTTTATATTAAGAACTCTGCTTCATGCTTGGTGATCCATCCATTATCGCAGCCCTTATCTCCAAGAAGATGATGTTTCTGGAGTTGCGTCTCTCACTGGACTTTTCTATTTCCGAGGGTCATTCAGTAATCTCAGGCACTCATCCATGTGAATCTGTACCTGTAGTATTACAATGGCACCACCCTTATCCCTGAGCTTGATCACAATTTCTTTGTGAGAAATAAAAGAAACCATAACTGATTTAATGAGACATTTGCAGTCGCACTGTAGAATCTGTCTGTACTTACACATGCATGGCTTAATCTTTGAGACAAGCATATGCAATGGTGAGATCAACCAGGAAATCCTATCCCTCTTGCCTAGCCTCATAAAGAGGTTGAGTCCGCCGGGTGGCATGGTCCTACCAGGGAGGGGAGAGGAGGCCAATGATGAAGCATGACACTACTAAGTGTGTGAGACCTCCTCTTTCATAAATAATAACTTCCCTTCACTTTGAAACTAGCGTTCTTGTTACTTCCCAACTTGGGATCTGAGGTTGTCAACCTAATGTAGGCAACAACCTGTATTATATAGTGTGCTACCATACTTTTTGTGATAAGTGAAATCTGGGGTTATCCACATTTTGTGGAGCCATATGAGCCTGTAGGGACTGCATCGTAGGAACACGTGTCCGCATTGGCACTTGCATTTGCTGAAAAAGATACAATCTGCATGTGATTACCTCCTTGCATTTTGTTATTCCCACTCATTCTATCCTGATTCAGCCTACACTCCATCTTCCAATGCCCGATTTTGTTACAGAAGGAACAAGGAGTCATTTACTTAAACGTTGAAACACCCACACCAGAATTTGGATCAGTCAGAACTTCTTGACCTCTACCCTGTGAACCAAACATACCTCCTTGAACACCTTAAAGTCCAGCTTGAAACACAGCTCCTTGTATGTCATTCTGAAAACCAACACCTTGCAATGCATCAACATTTCCTGCAATTTACTGATTCTGAAAACCTTTTTGTGCCATTTTTGTTTGGGCTAATATAAACCTTTTCTTAAGTTTCATTTGCTTCATCTTCTGTTCATTACTACAGTACTTTGTGTATTTCAGAATCTCATCCAATGACTTTGTGCCTGACTTAGATCTTGATGGGGGTTCCATCGTCCCACTAAGATGGTGGTTCCAAGTACTATGTCAAGGTGAGGAATCCTGACTGCCATACTTAGATGTATGTTAGCTAATCCTCCATCCATGTCGATAGAGAGGATTCCACTGTGTAAATGGTCTACCGCAGCTCACTTTGAGGACTCCAATGCTGGCTAACAGTACTCTGTGGCAGATTCCTGGTGGCGGGAGTCTGTCACAGGACCCGATCAACATTGTACTATGTCTGTGGCTATTGGATGGATGCTAGCAACACACACCCGATGTATATTGGCCAATTATGAACACCTGCATAACACACCAGAAAACACACTCCATTTTATACCATGATTCTTTTCCATTCCACTGCAAACACCTTTTTGCTGCTGAATTTGCCACTCAAAAGTCAGGTTATTTTTCTTCCCCCTCTGTTCATTTTTCATTTGTTCCATTTTTTAACTGTTTGTATTAACTTGTGGGCCACTATTTCATTTATTTTCAGTTACACATACAGACAGGGAGGAAAAATCCACACTTTACGGAGGGGCAATTGTCAGTCATTGTGGATGAAATCATTAGATAGACCCACAGGTGTTTGGAGCACAAGTACAAAATACAACCATATCTCAGAAATGACAAATGAGGGCCACAATAGTTGACAGAGCGAATGCTGTAGCAAACAATCTGTGCACACTGGAGGAAATTAGGCAGAGGTGAAATGGCCTGAGAGGCAGAGTGCATTCACTGGTCTCCAAGCAGAACTTGGAGGCCCAGAAGACTTGAGGTGGTTCTCTCAGCCCCCACTTACAACCTTTTTTCCATGGGAGGAGGTCTTGCAGATCCTACATCCCAAAGGCTTTGACAGGAATCCCTGGTGGAGTGTGGACTGATCAGTTGTACTTATGTATGTCTCACTAAACATAAGTTTAGTTATTGCTGTTAAGTAAGCTATTGAGAATGTGTTGTCCACCTTTTTAAAACATATAAGCACCATTTGAAAAATCACAAATGTATTATCATCATCAAATCAGTAGCATTATAGTGCCAACACTCCTTTTACTACTGAGCATTATGTGGGGTCAATATGGGTGCTGTTCTTCATTGATCATTTCTTGTATTTCATCGTTTGTATGTTTGAATGTACATTATTGTAGTTAAGAAAACAGGTACAAAACCCCATCCATTATTCCAGGACGGTATGGTGCTTGTATTTTTTCTCTGTTTAACAAATGTAAAATATATCATATTTTTTTCTAAATGTGTGCACATCTTCACTGCATATATGTTACCTGGAATGTTCAATTTACATGTTTCCAAGTGTTGGCAGTGTCACATTGAAAGGAGAAAAACTACCATGATGCCTTGTTCTTGTAGATGGAAAACATGCTTGCAATGTGATGTTTGTCATTCTCTCTTTTCTTCTATATTAGCCCATATGGCTAGCTGTCTGGAATTTCTCAAACCCATTTAATGCAATGAATAAAAAGTGGATTTTTTCATGTACTTTTTTATGTTGTCACTTTCTTGTCATCTCATTGAAGTGATGTAATTGGTTTCACAACTCAAAGTATGTTGGCTTAAAGATTTTGTATTATATCATGTTGGATACAGAATATAAGTAGTAATGCTAATAACTTTACTTAGCAAAGTTTATATGTTGACCAATGCCATTAATCCTAGTAAGCTGTATAATAGTCTGAATTGTAGCCTGCAAGGCTGTGGAATGGCTAACTTCTCATTTCTCCTCTATACTGAGTTGGGTTATATATGTGGTATCCTTTATGTACACTTCCTCTGTAATTTCTGTTCATTACAGAACCTCTCTTCACTTGCCTTTTTTAAGATTGCATGTGTGTAATTTATAATGTATGGGTATTTACCGAAAAACACTGAAAGTTCTAAACATACTATAAATAACAATTTATTAGTTTTAGTTTGCTTTAGGTAGCTCAAAACACATTTGATGCATACTCCAGGATTTTGCAATTTGTTTTCTTGTTTTTTTATTTAATATTTTTGTTGCTGCTTTTTACATCTGCCATATTTGTATCATCACAAACAAAACAAAAAAACGGAGTGGTACAAAGGGATACAAACAGACACAGTAAAATCAGATTATACATGGTAATGCATTAGCAATTCATTTCCACATCAACATCCAGGAATACAAAATAAACAAACTAATCATGGTTAAGTAATTCATGTATGAGAGGCGTTCGAATGCTGGTGCCTACATATTCTGTACGCACCAGGTTATACCATATAGTACAAGACAGCCTTCGAAATCTTAACTGCCTTAACGGGCTAAAAAAGTACATTTGAATAACTACTGAAGTACTTGGAGGAACCCTTGATAAGAAATTAGTTATATTCAGCCATTCATAAACATAAGATGCCATATGAACATATAGAGATAGAAGAGTTGGGTTTAAAAAAGAGACATATATACCCGCTCTATAATCATATAAACTGAATACCTGAAGAAAGTACAGTGCCTACACTTCTGACAATTAGTTTCAAGACCTTCATACTTAAAGTGCTTGACGTACCTCAAGTTTTATAAACGTACATTTACTTTACATGAAAAGTGCTTCAAAATGACAAATAGTTGTCATAAAACCTATCCTACAGTATCTTAAAAAGATAGTGAGGTAGTCATAGGTCATCCAGTTTGGCAGCATCCAGCCTGCTGACGGGAATTTACCTAGTCCTCAGGTAGTCCCCAATTCTTCTTCCTTCCCTTGTGCTCATAAAGCACAATCTCTAGATTAAATACTGAGAGAAAACACCCTTGCCATTGATGGAAGGATGGGGGTAGAGGATCAAGCCATGCTAATGCAATACAGATACAACACACAGCCATAGCAACAAATATTAAAGACTCCCTGTCAGTAATGTTCGTTGCCTCCAGCACACCAAGGAGCATGATTTGTGGAGTCAATACCAAATTAATATTTAGAATATCCCCCAAAAAAGTGTACATCTCCGACTTGTGTAGCTCAAGCTTAGAACATGTAAAAAACATATGTAACAGATCTGCTTCCCTAGCTTGACAAAGGGGATAACATATCCTCTCTGTGCACCCCCACATGGCAATCTTTGCAGGGGTCACATATAAGTCAAAAATTGTTCCTAAAGCCTTGAGGAACATAATATAGTATGGCTAAACTCCAGGGACTCATAAAAGCTGAGATCGCCAGAATCAAGTCACTGTTGACGCTTTCTACTATGTTTTTCGAGGTCATCCTGTAAACCAAAGTTGAAAATTGGATAAATCTGACTGATCAAACACCCCTAAGGAACGAGCAATACCTCCAAAAGTAAGAGCTTCGAGAAAGAACCCAGCAGAACCACAGGCTTTCCTATGCAAGAAATCATGAATTTGCAAATGAAAAAGCCTCTGCGATTTAAATCAAATCTATAGTGGAGCTCATCAAATGATGCCAAGCTGGGCCATTGAAAGAGATCCCCTAATTTTAACAACCCCAGCCTCACCCATCTTAACCGACAAGCATCTTGAAATATGTCTGGTAGTAATGGATTCATGTGGACTGGAGTGTACCAATTGAGTCTGCCTCAACCATCTTCTTTCTGCCAAGGAGCCTATTTCTTAAAGACTGCCGATAGCACTTTGAATGGACCTTTTTGTAATAGCTAGGTTCTATCAATCTTAACAAACAGCTCTTAGCCTCTGGTCCTATTATCAACTCATAGATAAATGGAATATGCTCTTGGAGTCCGTGTCCTCCATCCTTATTTCCTTGAGAGGTCTCATATATTGAAGAGCTATGGCCAGCTGATACAGTTTTAAGTTTGGAAGAGCCTATCCACCCCTCTCCCTGGGTAATGACAAATACCTAATCACCTTCCTCATTTTGCCGTATGACCAAACAAATCTGGAGATCATTGCATCCATTGTTTTAAATCACTCACTTTCAAACTCTAATGGGATAGCACAAAAGATATGTAGAGCCTTCGTCGGAAATAGCATTTTTACAATATTGCACTGTCCCATGATAGACATGTGTAGGTTGTTTCATCTCCCAAAGTCCTGCTATGCTTTCCCAATTATCGGGGCCATGTTAATCGTAATTTTATGATTGACCTTAGCGCTAATGCAAATTTCCAAATAAACAGCCTGCTTGGCCATCCGAGCATCTTGGGTGTTGATTCGGCTTTTCACCTCCAACTGTGTTTTATTACTATTCAGTGAGTAACCTGAAAACTCCCCAAACTTGGTGGCTTCCTCCTCTGTTGCCCACAATCCTGCATTCCGGTCAGCAGTAACAACTGCCACGTCGTCATCATAGGGTGAACTTTTCATCTCCCAACTGTATTGTCCAACCAATGGTATACCTGGATTAGTTTTTAAGTTATGGATAAAAGGATCAATAAACAGCACAAAAAGCAGGGGAGAACAAGGGCACCCCTGCCTAGTTCCTCTTTCAATATATATTAGCCCAGAGTGGCCTTCCATCAACTGTAACCGGGTCACAGGTTTATAATAGATATCCTTTTCTGCCTTAATGTAGCACAATCCTAATCCAAAAGAGCTCATGATCTTCCACAGATATTCCCAATTGACCCTGTCAAATGCTTTTTCTGCAGCCAACAGTACGGAAGCCATGGGCTCATTTAATACATTGTTGCATCAAAAAGCATTACGGCCCAGTGAAAATGATCAGTGGTGTCCCTCCTTGGGATGAAGCCATGCTGATTAGTGGAGACTAGTTTGGTAATAATGTGGGCCAAACTGCTGGCCAAGGCTTTTGAATAAGTCTTTGCATTGCTATTTATTAACGTTATGGGTCAGTAAGATCCCCGGGCCAGATGGGGCCATTCCTTTCTTTAAAGAACAAGCAATACCAGCAGCCAACCAAGATTCTGGAGGCCTTTGGCCCTGGTGCACTTGCAAAAAAAGCTCCAGTGAGGAACCAGGAAAGATTAGACCCCCACCCAGGGTCTCCTTCCCAGTGGTGGAGGGACACCCTTTGTGTCCTCAGGGTTAATTTAGCAGAGAGTTCACAAATCAGACGGAGTCACCAACTGGAGGAATAAAGAGAAGTTTATTACATGGATTATAGCTCGAGCTAATACAGAGTCCCAGGACAGTCAAGTGACTATCCTACGGAGGCTGCCCCTTCCATCTGGGGCTCCCAACCTTATATACACACAAAACTGCTTAGTCAGAGGACAACTCCACCCCTATCGTATTCAAGGTCCTCTGCGGTCTTCAGAATATTTCAGGGATACACGTGTGGTGCGAGAAGGTACAGATGCAGCTGGCAGGAGGTGGCAACGACCTGTACAAACTTTTTCTGGCAGTTACTGATTAAGCACGACAATTCTCGGAACTGTAATTGGAAAAAGTAAATGGCAGCGATAAGCAGATTGCAGCCCAAGGCTGTGAGTACAAGGTCAATCATCAAAGTTCAGGAGGTTTGTCGAGCACATGGCAACATAATAAAGATAAACAGATGCCTAGCAGCTATGGTGTATGATTAACTTTATGTACATTTTCCCAATCCCTCCTTTTGCCATTGTGAGGCAAGTTTGAACGTCATTCAGTGTCTATGTTAATGGACATAAGGTCTTTTATCTCCTGCTCAAGGGACAGCATAGCCGTGTGTTGAGGAGGGCGAACAGGCCAGGGGGCAAGGGATGCCATACAGCAACCGCACAAAGCAGGTAGGCACTGTACACAAAGACAACAGGTGAGGAAGCACAAAAAGTAATATTAGTATCTTCCAGCCCCATTGGGAAATCAAGCCCCAAAACCAGTCGGTCAACGACCATGTTCCTTCGTCTTGGTGTATTGTGGAAGCTATCATATGCAACCTTTGAATAGCTTTATACGCTGAAGGGGCATTGTCTGGTATATAAATGCAGCAGTTCGATCCGATCAAAGTACAAACTCCACCACGGTCTGCCAAGATAATGTCAAGAACCATTCTGTTTTGAAGAGTAACAAGGCGGTCAGCAGCGAGCTCTGCAGTGATGTTACTCAGAGCTCCTGCTGTTTCATTTATTGTTGCTTCCACGACTCGTGTGAGATGTCTTATATCCTTACTGTTCATCATAGGGCCCCAAAATGGAAGGACTCCTTTAAAGTAGTCCAATGCTTCTTGTGCTGAGGTATCTTCTGCAGATATTACCCCTCTCCGGGTCCTGTGGTGTTGAGGGCCAGCTGTGTAAGTTGGTGGTAGTAACCAAGCAATGTAACACGTGCCGGTCCAGGTGGGTACCAAGGAGGTGTAGGCATTATTACCACAAACAAAATACGAGTTTCGTGATGGTATCATGGTAGGCCAATTAGTTCCATTCAATATTACTGTAGCATTACAGTTACTGGCACCTACACTTCTATTACCACTTTTCTGAAAACAAGGTGGAGCCTTGTCCTGTGTTACAAAAAATCTTCGGCCAATCCGGGGTGTGGTATTAAAGGATAAAAAATATATGTGAGTAGACCTATTTCGTCGGTCAGCATATTCTGACTTTTCTTCCTTTGTTCCATAAACTCTCTTTCCAGTGGGCCAGCATAACCGGTATAGGTGGGTGACCAATAGTCCGGAATTAGTAGCATCCATTGAGGTAGCCCAAATGGCTGATAGTTCATACCAGGCGCTGCAGGAGCCATCAAAAGAAAAAGGGAATGCAATATATGGCAACCTTCTTTGCAAGGAACCCGGTAGCAAGCCACATATCCAACAATTTGTTCTATTTACAGCCAGCTGATGTTGATGTAACATAGATATGAAGGTATTGTTTTCATATTCCTTACGTCGTCCTTCCTCATGGGGTGGTAAGGAAACATGGCTGTGTTCCTGAGGCAGAGGCGTAGTTGGTGAGACCTCTGAGTCAGAATCATGCATTACCCACCCAATGCAGGACAGAAGTACCAAAAATAGTATTGTTATGGTGAGACAAGCGATACGTGGGCCTAATAGTCTTTTTAAATTACTTATTTTCTTCTTTTTCCTCTTGTCTTCTATAACACCCATTTCTCTTTATTGCTTGTTCCACTAGCAGTTCAGTCCAACCTAGGTGCTGCCCCTGACTGGTGGTTGCTTCACTGTGGGGTGATTCCAGCAGTCCTATTGACACACTCTGGTCCGCCCCAACAGTGAAAATCACGGCCCTGCAGCTATAGTCAGACTTAATACAGGGGACAAGCAATCAGTTCATTGTTCATTTTCTTATTTTCGTGGGCAGAAATCGTATCTTGTGGACTGTGGTATGGTATGGTCAGGAAACAATTGTTCAGTGTGACCTAAATCTGAGGGAACCTCCTGCAGCACACTGACGTTCTGTTTTTTATCACTCCGCGTAGTGTTGCTGAAATGGTCCTCAGTTGTCGGGTGGTCACCACTTTTTATTTCATCAGAGGGTACGAGTAGGGGTACTTTCTTACAGTGGGATGCATGTATCCAATTCTTAGCTCCCTCGACTTTAACCGTTTCTGTGCCTTGGACGAGGTGACCTCGTCCAAGGCTACAGTTCCCGTGTTTATTTTAGGGCATTTCTGCCACCCCCTTGGGCCGGCTGAGCGAGAGGCCAAAATCCACAGATAGGCACTTTGCAAAAAACACCTCTGCTTTCTGTGAAAAAATATGTTGTGTCCACGTTGGGTTTTGGGCCATTTCCTTTTGTGGGCGCTAGGCCTACCCACACAAGTGAGGTACCATTTTTATCGAGAGACTTAGGGGAACGCTGGGTGGAAGGAAATTTGTGGCTCCTCTCAGATTCCAGAACTTTCTGTCACCGAAATGAGATGAAAAAG
The DNA here is from genome assembly GCF_031143425.1 of Pleurodeles waltl. Classification (NCBI taxonomy): domain Eukaryota; kingdom Metazoa; phylum Chordata; class Amphibia; order Caudata; family Salamandridae; genus Pleurodeles; species Pleurodeles waltl. The sequence goes on from NC_090439.1 coordinate 400,394,092, forward strand.
TGTTTTTTTTGGCCAAATTCTGATGTTTGCAAAGGATTCTGGGTAACATAACCTGGTCAGAGCCCCGCAAGTCACCCCATCTTGGATTCCCCTGGGTTTCTAGTTTTCAAAAATGCACTGGTTTGCTAGGTTTCCCCAGGTGCAGGCTGAGCTACAGGCCAAAATCCACAGGTAGGCACTGTTTTCTATGAAAAAATGTGATGTGTTCACGTTGTGTTTTGGGCCATTTCCTTTCGTGGGCGCTAGTCCTACCCACACAAGTGAGGTATCATTTTTATCGGGAGACTTGGGGGAACGCTGGGTGGAAGGAAATTTGTGGCTCCTCTCTGATTCCAGAACTTTCTGTCACCAAAATGTGAGGAAAATGTGTTTTTTTAGCCAAATTTTGAGGTTTGCAAAGGATTCTGGGTAACAAAACCTGGTCAGAGCCCCACAAGTCACCCCATCTTGGATTCCCCTAGGTCTCTAGTTTTCAAACATGCGCTGGTTTGCTAGGTTTCCCCAGGTGCCGGCTGAGCTAGAGGCCAAAATCCATAGGTAGGCACTTTGCAAAAAACACCTCTGTTTTCTTTCAAAAAATGTGATGTGTGCACGTTGCTCTTTGGGGCATTTCCTGTTGCAGGCGCTAGGCTTACCCACACAAGTGAGGTATCATTTTTATCGGGAGACTTGGGGAAACGCTGGGTGGAAGGAAATTTGTGGCTCCTCTCTGATTCCAGAACTTTCTGTCACCAAAATGTGAGGAAAATGTGTTTTTTTAGCCCAATTTTGAGGTTTGCAAAGGATTCTGGGTAACAAAACCTGGTCAGAGCCCCACAAGTCACCCCATCTTGGATTCCTCTAGGTCTCTAGTTTTCAGAAATGCACAGGTTTGGTAGGTTTCCCTAGGTGCCGGCTGAGCTAGAGGCCAAAATCTACAGGTAGGCACTTTGTAAAAAACCGCTCTGTTTTCTGTCAAAAAATGGGATGTGTCCACGTTGTGCTTTGGGGCATTTCCTGTCGCTGGCGCTAGGCCTACCCACACAAGTGAGGTATCATTTTTATCGGGAGACTTGGGGGAACGCTGGGTGAAAGGAAATTTGTGCCTCCTCTCAGATTCCAATACTTTCTGCCACAGAAATGTGAGGAACATGTGTTTTTTTAACCAAATTTTGAGGTTTGCAAAGGATTCTGGGTAACAGAACCTGGTCAGAGCCACACAAGTCACCCCATCTTGGATTCCCCTAGGTCTCTAGTTTTCAGAAATGCACAGGTTTGGTAGGTTTCCCTAGGTGCCGGCTGAGCTAGAGGCCAAAATCTACAGGTAGGCACTTTGTAAAAAACAGCTCTGTTTTCTGTCAAAAAATGGGATGTGTCCATGTTGCGTTTTGGGGCATTTCCTGTCGCGGGCGCTAGGCCTACCCACACAAGTGAGGTATAATTTTTATCGGGAGACTTGGGGGAACGCTGGGTGGAAGGAAATTTGTGCCTCCTCTCAGATTCCAATACTTTCTGCCACAGAAATGTGAGGAACATGTGTTTTTTTAACCAAATTTTGAGGTTTGCAAAGGATTCTGGGTAACAGAACCTGGTCAGAGCCCCACAAGTCACCACATCTTGGATTCCCCTAGGTCTCTAGTTTTCAGAAATGCACAGGTTTGGTAGGTTTCCCTAGGTGCCGGCTGAGCTAGAGGCCAAAATCTACAGGTAGGCACTTTGCAAGAAACACCTCTGTTTTCTTTCAAAAAATGGGATGTGTCCATGTTGCGTTTTGGGGCATTTCCTGTCGCGGGCGCTAGGCCTACCCACACAAGTGAGGTATCATTTTTATCAGGAGACTTGGGGGAACGCTGGGTGGAAGGAAATTTGTGGCTCCTCGCTGATTCCAGAACTTTCTGTCACCAAAATGTGAGGAAAATGTGTTTTTTTAGTCACCCCATCTTGGATTCCCCTAGGTCTCTAGTTTTCAAACATTCTCTGGTTTGCTAGGTTTCCCCAGGTGCCAGCTGAGCTAGAGGCCAAAATCCACAGGTAGGCACTTTGCAAAAAACACCTCTGTTTTCTTTAAAAAAATGTGATGTGTGCACGTTGCGTTTTGGGGCATTTCCTGTTGCGGGCGCAAGGCCTACCCACAGAAGTGTGGTATCATTTTTATCGGGAGACTTGGGGAAACGCTGGGTGGAAGGAAATTTGTGGCTCCTCTCTGATTCCAGAACTTTCTGTCACTAAAATGTGAGGAAAATGTGTTTTTTTAGCCAAATTTTGAGGTTTGCAAAGGATTCTGGGTAACAAAACCTGGTCAGAGCCCCACAAGTCACCCCATCTTGGATTCCCCTAGGTCTCTAGTTTTCAAACATGCGCTGGTTTGCTAAGTTTCCCCAGGTGCCGGCTGAGCTAGAGGCCAAAATCCACAGGTAGGCACTTTGCAAAAAACACCTCTGTTTTCTTTCAAAAAATGTGATGTGTGCACGTTGCTCTTTGGGGCATTTCCTGTTGCAGGCGCTAGGCCTACCCACACAAGTGAGGTATCATTTTTATCGGGAGACTTGTGGAAACGCTGGGTGGAAGGAAATTTGTGGCTCCTCTCTGATTCCAGAACTTTCTGTCACCAAAATGTGAGGAAAATGTGTTTTTTTAGCCCAATTTTGAGGTTTGCAAAGGATTCGGGGTAACAAAACCTGGTCAGAGCCCCACAAGTCACCCCATCTTGGATTCCTCTAGGTCTCTAGTTTTCAGAAATGCACAGGTTTGGTAGGTTTCCCTAGGTGCCGGCTGAGCTAGAGGCCAAAACCTACAGGTAGGCACTTTGTAAAAAACAGCTCTGTTTTCTGTCAAAAAATGGGATGTGTCCACGTTGTGCTTTGGGGCATTTCCTGTCGCTGGCGCTAGGCCTACCCACACAAGTGAGGTATCATTTTTATCGGGAGACTTGGGGGAACGCTGGGTGAAAGGAAATTTGTGCCTCCTCTCAGATTCCAATACTTTCTGCCACAGAAATGTGAGGAACATGTGTTTTTTTAACCAAATTTTGAGGTTTGCAAAGGATTCTGGGTAACAGAACCTGGTCAGAGCCACACAAGTCACCCCATCTTGGATTCCCCTAGGTCTCTAGTTTTCAGAAATGCACAGGTTTGGTAGGTTTCCCTAGGTGCCGGCTGAGCTAGAGGCCAAAATCTACAGGTAGGCACTTTGTAAAAAACAGCTCTGTTTTCTGTCAAAAAATGGGATGTGTCCATGTTGCGTTTTGGGGCATTTCCTGTCGCGGGCGCTAGGCCTACCCACACAAGTGAGGTATAATTTTTATCGGGAGACTTGGGGGAACGCTGGGTGGAAGGAAATTTGTGCCTCCTCTCAGATTCCAATACTTTCTGCCACAGAAATGTGAGGAACATGTGTTTTTTTAACCAAATTTTGAGGTTTGCAAAGGATTCTGGGTAACAGAACCTGGTCAGAGCCCCACAAGTCACCACATCTTGGATTCCCCTAGGTCTCTAGTTTTCAGAAATGCACAGGTTTGGTAGGTTTCCCTAGGTGCCGGCTGAGCTAGAGGCCAAAATCTACAGGTAGGCACTTTGCAAGAAACACCTCTGTTTTCTTTCAAAAAATGGGATGTGTCCATGTTGCGTTTTGGGGCATTTCCTGTCGCGGGCGCTAGGCCTACCCACACAAGTGAGGTATCATTTTTATCAGGAGACTTGGGGGAACGCTGGGTGGAAGGAAATTTGTGGCTCCTCGCTGATTCCAGAACTTTCTGTCACCAAAATGTGAGGAAAATGTGTTTTTTTAGTCACCCCATCTTGGATTCCCCTAGGTCTCTAGTTTTCAAACATTCTCTGGTTTGCTAGGTTTCCCCAGGTGCCAGCTGAGCTAGAGGCCAAAATCCACAGGTAGGCACTTTGCAAAAAACACCTCTGTTTTCTTTAAAAAAATGTGATGTGTGCACGTTGCGTTTTGGGGCATTTCCTGTTGCGGGCGCAAGGCCTACCCACAGAAGTGTGGTATCATTTTTATCGGGAGACTTGGGGAAACGCTGGGTGGAAGGAAATTTGTGGCTCCTCTCTGATTCCAGAACTTTCTGTCACTAAAATGTGAGGAAAATGTGTTTTTTTAGCCAAATTTTGAGGTTTGCAAAGGATTCTGGGTAACAAAACCTGGTCAGAGCCCCACAAGTCACCCCATCTTGGATTCCCCTAGGTCTCTAGTTTTCAAACATGCGCTGGTTTGCTAAGTTTCCCCAGGTGCCGGCTGAGCTAGAGGCCAAAATCCACAGGTAGGCACTTTGCAAAAAACACCTCTGTTTTCTTTCAAAAAATGTGATGTGTGCACGTTGCTCTTTGGGGCATTTCCTGTTGCAGGCGCTAGGCCTACCCACACAAGTGAGGTATCATTTTTATCGGGAGACTTGGGGAAACGCTGGGTGGAAGGAAATTTGTGGCTCCTCTCTGATTCCAGAACTTTCTGTCACCAAAATGTGAGGAAAATGTGTTTTTTTAGCCCAATTTTGAGGTTTGCAAAGGATTCGGGGTAACAAAACCTGGTCAGAGCCCCACAAGTCACCCCATCTTGGATTCCTCTAGGTCTCTAGTTTTCAGAAATGCACAGGTTTGGTAGGTTTCCCTAGGTGCCGGCTGAGCTAGAGGCCAAAACCTACAGGTAGGCACTTTGTAAAAAACAGCTCTGTTTTCTGTCAAAAAATGGGATGTGTCCACGTTGTGCTTTGGGGCATTTCCTGTCGCAGGCGCTAGGCCTACCCACACAAGTGAGGTATCATTTTTATCAGGAGACCTGGGGGAACGCTGGGTGGAAGGAAATTTGTGCCTCCTCTCAGATTCCAATAATTTCTGCCACAGAAATGTGAGGAACATGTGTTTTCTTAACTAAATTTTGAGGTTTGCAAAGGATTCTGGGTAACAGAACCTGGTCAGAGCCCCACAAGTCACCCTATCTTCGATTCCCCTAGGTCTCTAGTTTTCAGAAATGCACAGGTTTGGTAGGTTTCCCTAGGTGCCGGCTGAGCTAGAGGCCAAAATCTACAGGTAGGCACTTTGCAAGAAACACCTCTGTTTTCTTCCAAAAAATGGGATGTGTCCATGTTGCGTTTTGGGGCATTTCCTGTCGCGGGCGCTAGGCCTACCCACACACGTGAGGTATCATTTTTATCAGGAGACTTGGGGGAACGCTGGGTGGAAGGAAATTTGTGCCTCCTCTCAGATTCCAGAACTTTCTGCCACAGAAATGTGAGGAACATGTGTTTTTTTAACCAAATTTTGAGGTTTGCAAAGGATTCTGGGTAACAGAACCTGGTCAGAGCCCCACAAGTCACCCCATCTTGGATTCCCCTAGGTCTCTAGTTTTCAGAAATGCACAGGTTTGGTAGGTTTCCCTAGGTGCCGGCTGAGCTAGAGGCCAAAATCTACAGGTAGGCACTTTGTAAAAAACAGCTCTGTTTTCTGTCAAAAAATGGGATGTGTCCCTATTGCGTTTTGGGGCATTTCCTGTCGCGGGCGCTAGGCCTACCCACACAAGTGAGGTATCATTTTTATCGGGAGACTTGGGGGAACGCTGGGTGGAAGGAAATTTGTGCCTCCTCTCAGATTCCAATACTTTCTGCCACAGAAATGTGAGGAACATGTGTTTTTTTAACCAAATTTTGAGGTTTGCAAAGGATTCTGGGTAACAGAACCTGGTCAGAGCCCCACAAGTCACCCCATCTTGGATTCCCCTAGGTCTCTAGTTTTCAGAAATGCACAGGTTTGGTAGGTTTCCCTAGGTGCCGGCTGAGCTAGAGGCCAAAATCTACAGGTAGGCACTTAGCAAGAAACACCTCTGTTTTCTTTCAAAAAATGGGATGTGTCCATGTTGCGTTTTGGGGCATTTCCTGTCGCGGGCGCTAGGCCTACCCACACAAGTGAGGTATCATTTTTATCAGGAGACTTGGGCGAACGCTAGGTGGAAGGAAATTTGTGCCTCCTCTCAGATTCCAGACCTTTCTGCCACAGAAATGTGAGGAACATGTGTTTTTTTAGCCAAATTTTGAGCTTTGCAAAGGATTCTGGGTAACAGAACCTGGTCAGAGCCCCACAAGTCACCCCATCTTGGATTCCCCTAGGTCTCTAGTTTTCAGAAATGCACAGGTTTGGTAGGTTTCCCTAGGTGCCGGCTGAGCTAGAGGCCAAAATCTACAGGTAGGCACTTTGTAAAAAACAGCTCTGTTTTCTGTCAAAAAATGGGATGTGTCCATGTTGCGTTTTGGGGCATTTCCTGTCGCGGGCGCTAGGCCTACCCACACAAGTGAGGTATAATTTTTATCGGGAGACTTGGGGGAACGCTGGGTGGAAGGAAATTTGTGCCTCCTCTCAGATTCCAATACTTTCTGCCACAGAAATGTGAGGAACATGTGTTTTTTTAACCAAATTTTGAGGTTTGCAAAGGATTCTGGGTAACAGAACCTGGTCAGAGCCCCACAAGTCACCACATCTTGGATTCCCCTAGGTCTCTAGTTTTCAGAAATGCACAGGTTTGGTAGGTTTCCCTAGGTGCCGGCTGAGCTAGAGGCCAAAATCTACAGGTAGGCACTTTGCAAGAAACACCTCTGTTTTCTTTCAAAAAATGGGATGTGTCCATGTTGCGTTTTGGGGCATTTCCTGTCGCGGGCGCTAGGCCTACCCACACAAGTGAGGTATCATTTTTATCAGGAGACTTGGGGGAACGCTGGGTGGAAGGAAATTTGTGGCTCCTCGCTGATTCCAGAACTTTCTGTCACCAAAATGTGAGGAAAATGTGTTTTTTTAGTCACCCCATCTTGGATTCCCCTAGGTCTCTAGTTTTCAAACATTCTCTGGTTTGCTAGGTTTCCCCAGGTGCCAGCTGAGCTAGAGGCCAAAATCCACAGGTAGGCACTTTGCAAAAAACACCTCTGTTTTCTTTAAAAAAATGTGATGTGTGCACGTTGCGTTTTGGGGCATTTCCTGTTGCGGGCGCAAGGCCTACCCACAGAAGTGTGGTATCATTTTTATCGGGAGACTTGGGGAAACGCTGGGTGGAAGGAAATTTGTGGCTCCTCTCTGATTCCAGAACTTTCTGTCACTAAAATGTGAGGAAAATGTGTTTTTTTAGCCAAATTTTGAGGTTTGCAAAGGATTCTGGGTAACAAAACCTGGTCAGAGCCCCACAAGTCACCCCATCTTGGATTCCCCTAGGTCTCTAGTTTTCAAACATGCGCTGGTTTGCTAAGTTTCCCCAGGTGCCGGCTGAGCTAGAGGCCAAAATCCACAGGTAGGCACTTTGCAAAAAACACCTCTGTTTTCTTTCAAAAAATGTGATGTGTGCACGTTGCTCTTTGGGGCATTTCCTGTTGCAGGCGCTAGGCCTACCCACACAAGTGAGGTATCATTTTTATCGGGAGACTTGGGGAAACGCTGGGTGGAAGGAAATTTGTGGCTCCTCTCTGATTCCAGAACTTTCTGTCACCAAAATGTGAGGAAAATGTGTTTTTTTAGCCCAATTTTGAGGTTTGCAAAGGATTCGGGGTAACAAAACCTGGTCAGAGCCCCACAAGTCACCCCATCTTGGATTCCTCTAGGTCTCTAGTTTTCAGAAATGCACAGGTTTGGTAGGTTTCCCTAGGTGCCGGCTGAGCTAGAGGCCAAAACCTACAGGTAGGCACTTTGTAAAAAACAGCTCTGTTTTCTGTCAAAAAATGGGATGTGTCCACGTTGTGCTTTGGGGCATTTCCTGTCGCAGGCGCTAGGCCTACCCACACAAGTGAGGTATCATTTTTATCAGGAGACCTGGGGGAACGCTGGGTGGAAGGAAATTTGTGCCTCCTCTCAGATTCCAATAATTTCTGCCACAGAAATGTGAGGAACATGTGTTTTCTTAACTAAATTTTGAGGTTTGCAAAGGATTCTGGGTAACAGAACCTGGTCAGAGCCCCACAAGTCACCCTATCTTCGATTCCCCTAGGTCTCTAGTTTTCAGAAATGCACAGGTTTGGTAGGTTTCCCTAGGTGCCGGCTGAGCTAGAGGCCAAAATCTACAGGTAGGCACTTTGCAAGAAACACCTCTGTTTTCTTCCAAAAAATGGGATGTGTCCATGTTGCGTTTTGGGGCATTTCCTGTCGCGGGCGCTAGGCCTACCCACACACGTGAGGTATCATTTTTATCAGGAGACTTGGGGGAACGCTGGGTGGAAGGAAATTTGTGCCTCCTCTCAGATTCCAGAACTTTCTGCCACAGAAATGTGAGGAACATGTGTTTTTTTAACCAAATTTTGAGGTTTGCAAAGGATTCTGGGTAACAGAACCTGGTCAGAGCCCCACAAGTCACCCCATCTTGGATTCCCCTAGGTCTCTAGTTTTCAGAAATGCACAGGTTTGGTAGGTTTCCCTAGGTGCCGGCTGAGCTAGAGGCCAAAATCTACAGGTAGGCACTTTGTAAAAAACAGCTCTGTTTTCTGTCAAAAAATGGGATGTGTCCCTATTGCGTTTTGGGGCATTTCCTGTCGCGGGCGCTAGGCCTACCCACACAAGTGAGGTATCATTTTTATCGGGAGACTTGGGGGAACGCTGGGTGGAAGGAAATTTGTGCCTCCTCTCAGATTCCAATACTTTCTGCCACAGAAATGTGAGGAACATGTGTTTTTTTAACCAAATTTTGAGGTTTGCAAAGGATTCTGGGTAACAGAACCTGGTCAGAGCCCCACAAGTCACCCCATCTTGGATTCCCCTAGGTCTCTAGTTTTCAGAAATGCACAGGTTTGGTAGGTTTCCCTAGGTGCCGGCTGAGCTAGAGGCCAAAATCTACAGGTAGGCACTTAGCAAGAAACACCTCTGTTTTCTTTCAAAAAATGGGATGTGTCCATGTTGCGTTTTGGGGCATTTCCTGTCGCGGGCGCTAGGCCTACCACCACAAGTGAGGTATCATTTTTATCAGGAGACTTGGGGGAACGCTAGGTGGAAGGAAATTTGTGCCTCCTCTCAGATTCCAGACCTTTCTGCCACAGAAATGTGAGGAACATGTGTTTTTTTAGCCAAATTTTGAGCTTTGCAAAGGATTCTGGGTAACAGAACCTGGTCAGAGCCCCACAAGTCACCCCATCTTGGATTTCCCTAGGTCTCTAGTTTTCAGAAATGCACAGGTTTGGTAGGTTTCCCTAGGTGCCGGCTGAGCTAGAGGCCAAAATCTACAGGTAGGCACTTAGCAAGAAACACCTCTGTTTTCTTTCAAAAAATGGGATGTGTCCACGTTGCGTTTTGGGGCATTTCCTGTCGTGGGCGCTAGGCCTACCCACTCAAGTGAGGTATCATTTTTATCAGGAGACTTGGGGGAACGCTGGGTGGAAGGAAATTTGTGGCTCCTCGCTGATTCCAGAACTTTCTGTCACCAAAATGTGAGGAAAATGTGTTTTTTTAGTCACCCCATCTTGGATTCCCCTAGGTCTCTAGTTTTCAAACATTCTCTGGTTTGCTAGGTTTCCCCAGGTGCCAGCTGAGCTAGAGGCCAAAATCCACAGGTAGGCACTTTGCAAAAAACACCTCTGTTTTCTTTCAAAAAATGTGATGTGTGCACGTTGCGTTTTGGGGCATTTCCTGTCGCGGGCGCAAGGCTTACCCACAGAAGTGTGGTATCATTTTTATCGGGAGACTTGGGGAAACGCTGGGTGGAAGGAAATTTGTGGCTCCTCTCTGATTCCAGAACTTTCTGTCACTAAAATGTGAGGAAAATTTGTTTTTTTAGCCAAATTTTGAGGTTTGCAAAGGATTCTGGGTAACAAAACCTGGTCAGAGCCCCACAAGTCACCCCATCTTGGATTCCCCTAGGTCTCTAGTTTTCAAACATGCACTGGTTTGCTAAGTTTCCCCAGGTGCCGGCTGAGCTAGAGGCCAAAATCCACAGGTAGGCACTTTGCAAAAAACACCTCTGTTTTCTTTCAAAAAATGTGATGTGTGCACGTTGCGTTTTGGGGCATTTCCTGTTGCGGGCGCAAGGCCTACCCACAGAAGTGTGGTATCATTTTTATCGGGAGACTTGGGGAAACGCTGGGTGGAAGGAAATTTGTGGCTCCTCTCTGATTCCAGAACTTTCTGTCACTAAAATGTGAGGAAAATTTGTTTTTTTAGCCAAATTTTGAGGTTTGCAAAGGATTCTGGGTAACATAACCTGGTCAGAGCCCCGCAAGTCACCCCATCTTGGATTCCCCTGGGTTTCTAGTTTTCAAAAATGCACTGGTTTGCTAGGTTTCCCCAGGTGCAGGCTGAGCTACAGGCCAAAATCCACAGGTAGGCACTGTTTTCTATGAAAAAATGTGATGTGTTCACGTTGTGTTTTGGGCCATTTCCTTTCGTGGGCGCTAGTCCTACCCACACAAGTGAGGTATCATTTTTATCGGGAGACTTGGGGGAACGCTGGGTGGAAGGAAATTTGTGGCTCCTCTCTGATTCCAGAACTTTCTGTCACCAAAATGTGAGGAAAATGTGTTTTTTTAGCCAAATTTTGAGGTTTGCAAAGGATTCTGGGTAACAAAACCTGGTCAGAGCCCCACAAGTCACCCCATCTTGGATTCCCCTAGGTCTCTAGTTTTCAAACATGCGCTGGTTTGCTAGGTTTCCCCAGGTGCCGGCTGAGCTAGAGGCCAAAATCCATAGGTAGGCACTTTGCAAAAAACACCTCTGTTTTCTTTCAAAAAATGTGATGTGTGCACGTTGCTCTTTGGGGCATTTCCTGTTGCAGGCGCTAGGCTTACCCACACAAGTGAGGTATCATTTTTATCGGGAGACTTGGGGAAACGCTGGGTGGAAGGAAATTTGTGGCTCCTCTCTGATTCCAGAACTTTCTGTCACCAAAATGTGAGGAAAATGTGTTTTTTAAGCCTAATTTTGAGGTTTGCAATGGATTCTGGGTAACAAAACCTGGTCAGAGCCCCACAAGTCACCCCATCTTGGATTCCTCTAGGTCTCTAGTTTTCAGAAATGCACAGGTTTGGTAGGTTTCCCTAGGTGCCGGCTGAGCTAGAGGCCAAAATCTACAGGTAGGCACTTTGTAAAAAACCGCTCTGTTTTCTGTCAAAAAATGGGATGTGTCCACGTTGTGCTTTGGGGCATTTCCTGTCGCTGGCGCTAGGCCTACCCACACAAGTGAGGTATCATTTTTATCGGGAGACTTGGGGGAACGCTGGGTGAAAGGAAATTTGTGCCTCCTCTCAGATTCCAATACTTTCTGCCACAGAAATGTGAGGAACATGTGTTTTTTTAACCAAATTTTGAGGTTTGCAAAGGATTCTGGGTAACAGAACCTGGTCAGAGCCCCACAAGTCACCCCATCTTGGATTCCCCTAGGTCTCTAGTTTTCAGAAATGCACAGGTTTGGTAGGTTTCCCTAGGTGCCGGCTGAGCTAGAGGCCAAAATCTACAGGTAGGCACTTTGTAAAAAACAGCTCTGTTTTCTGTCAAAAAATGGGATGTGTCCATGTTGCGTTTTGGGGCATTTCCTGTCGCGGGCACTAGGCCTACCCACACAAGTGAGGTATAATTTTTATCGGGAGACTTGGGGGAACGCTGGGTGGAAGGAAATTTGTGCCTCCTCTCAGATTCCAATACTTTCTGCCACAGAAATGTGAGGAACATGTGTTTTTTTAACCAAATTTTGAGGTTTGCAATGGATTCTGGGTAACAGAACCTGGTCAGAGCCCCACAAGTCACCACATCTTGGATTCCCCTAGGTCTCTAGTTTTCAGAAATGCACAGGTTTGGTAGGTTTCCCTAGGTGCCGGCTGAGCTAGAGGCCAAAATCTACAGGTAGGCACTTTGCAAGAAACACCTCTGTTTTCTTTCAAAAAATGGGATGTGTCCATGTTGCGTTTTGGGGCATTTCCTGTCGCGGGCGCTAGGCCTACCCACACAAGTGAGGTATCATTTTTATCAGGAGACTTGGGGGAACGCTAGGTGGAAGGAAATTTGTGCCTCCTCTCAGATTCCAGACCTTTCTGCCACAGAAATGTGAGGAACATGTGTTTTTTTAGCCAAATTTTGAGCTTTGCAAAGGATTCTGGGTAACAGAACCTGGTCAGAGCCCCACAAGTCACCCCATCTTGGATTTCCCTAGGTCTCTAGTTTTCAGAAATGCACAGGTTTGGTAGGTTTCCCTAGGTGCCGGCTGAGCTAGAGGCCAAAATCTACAGGTAGGCACTTAGCAAGAAACACCTCTGTTTTCTTTCAAAAAATGGGATGTGTCCACGTTGCGTTTTGGGGCATTTCCTGTCGTGGGCGCTAGGCCTACCCACTCAAGTGAGGTATCATTTTTATCAGGAGACTTGGGGGAACGCTGGGTGGAAGGAAATTTGTGGCTCCTCGCTGATTCCAGAACTTTCTGTCACCAAAATGTGAGGAAAATGTGTTTTTTTAGTCACCCCATCTTGGATTACCCTAGGTCTCTAGTTTTCAAACATTCTCTGGTTTGCTAGGTTTCCCCAGGTGCCAGCTGAGCTAGAGGCCAAAATCCACAGGTAGGCACTTTGCAAAAAACACCTCTGTTTTCTTTCAAAAAATGTGATGTGTGCACGTTGCGTTTTGGGGCATTTCCTGTCGCGGGCGCAAGGCTTACCCACAGAAGTGTGGTATCATTTTTATCGGGAGACTTGGGGAAACGCTGGGTGGAAGGAAATTTGTGGCTCCTCTCTGATTCCAGAACTTTCTGTCACTAAAATGTGAGGAAAATTTGTTTTTTTAGCCAAATTTTGAGGTTTGCAAAGGATTCTGGGTAACAAAACCTGGTCAGAGCCCCACAAGTCACCCCATCTTGGATTCCCCTAGGTCTCTAGTTTTCAAACATGCACTGGTTTGCTAAGTTTCCCCAGGTGCCGGCTGAGCTAGAGGCCAAAATCCACAGGTAGGCACTTTGCAAAAAACACCTCTGTTTTCTTTCAAAAAATGTGATGTGTGCACGTTGCGTTTTGGGGCATTTCCTGTTGCGGGCGCAAGGCCTACCCACAGAAGTGTGGTATCATTTTTATCGGGAGACTTGGGGAAACGCTGGGTGGAAGGAAATTTGTGGCTCCTCTCTGATTCCAGAACTTTCTGTCACTAAAATGTGAGGAAAATTTGTTTTTTTAGCCAAATTTTGAGGTTTGCAAAGGATTCTGGGTAACATAACCTGGTCAGAGCCCCGCAAGTCACCCCATCTTGGATTCCCCTGGGTTTCTAGTTTTCAAAAATGCACTGGTTTGCTAGGTTTCCCCAGGTGCAGGCTGAGCTACAGGCCAAAATCCACAGGTAGGCACTGTTTTCTATGAAAAAATGTGATGTGTTCACGTTGTGTTTTGGGCCATTTCCTTTCGTGGGCGCTAGTCCTACCCACACAAGTGAGGTATCATTTTTATCGGGAGACTTGGGGGAACGCTGGGTGGAAGGAAATTTGTGGCTCCTCTCTGATTCCAGAACTTTCTGTCACCAAAATGTGAGGAAAATGTGTTTTTTTAGCCAAATTTTGAGGTTTGCAAAGGATTCTGGGTAACAAAACCTGGTCAGAGCCCCACAAGTCACCCCATCTTGGATTCCCCTAGGTCTCTAGTTTTCAAACATGCGCTGGTTTGCTAGGTTTCCCCAGGTGCCGGCTGAGCTAGAGGCCAAAATCCATAGGTAGGCACTTTGCAAAAAACACCTCTGTTTTCTTTCAAAAAATGTGATGTGTGCACGTTGCTCTTTGGGGCATTTCCTGTTGCAGGCGCTAGGCTTACCCACACAAGTGAGGTATCATTTTTATCGGGAGACTTGGGGAAACGCTGGGTGGAAGGAAATTTGTGGCTCCTCTCTGATTCCAGAACTTTCTGTCACCAAAATGTGAGGAAAATGTGTTTTTTAAGCCTAATTTTGAGGTTTGCAATGGATTCTGGGTAACAAAACCTGGTCAGAGCCCCACAAGTCACCCCATCTTGGATTCCTCTAGGTCTCTAGTTTTCAGAAATGCACAGGTTTGGTAGGTTTCCCTAGGTGCCGGCTGAGCTAGAGGCCAAAATCTACAGGTAGGCACTTTGTAAAAAAACGCTCTGTTTTCTGTCAAAAAATGGGATGTGTCCACGTTGTGCTTTGGGGCATTTCCTGTCGCTGGCGCTAGGCCTACCCACACAAGTGAGGTATCATTTTTATCGGGAGACTTGGGGGAACGCTGGGTGAAAGGAAATTTGTGCCTCCTCTCAGATTCCAATACTTTCTGCCACAGAAATGTGAGGAACATGTGTTTTTTTAACCAAATTTTGAGGTTTGCAAAGGATTCTGGGTAACAGAACCTGGTCAGAGCCCCACAAGTCACCCCATCTTGGATTCCCCTAGGTCTCTAGTTTTCAGAAATGCACAGGTTTGGTAGGTTTCCCTAGGTGCCGGCTGAGCTAGAGGCCAAAATCTACAGGTAGGCACTTTGTAAAAAACAGCTCTGTTTTCTGTCAAAAAATGGGATGTGTCCATGTTGCGTTTTGGGGCATTTCCTGTCGCGGGCACTAGGCCTACCCACACAAGTGAGGTATAATTTTTATCGGGAGACTTGGGGGAACGCTGGGTGGAAGGAAATTTGTGCCTCCTCTCAGATTCCAATACTTTCTGCCACAGAAATGTGAGGAACATGTGTTTTTTTAACCAAATTTTGAGGTTTGCAATGGATTCTGGGTAACAGAACCTGGTCAGAGCCCCACAAGTCACCACATCTTGGATTCCCCTAGGTCTCTAGTTTTCAGAAATGCACAGGTTTGGTAGGTTTCCCTAGGTGCCGGCTGAGCTAGAGGCCAAAATCTACAGGTAGGCACTTTGCAAGAAACACCTCTGTTTTCTTTCAAAAAATGGGATGTGTCCATGTTGCGTTTTGGGGCATTTCCTGTCGCGGGCGCTAGGCCTACCCACACAAGTGAGGTATCATTTTTATCAGGAGACTTGGGGGAACGCTAGGTGGAAGGAAATTTGTGCCTCCTCTCAGATTCCAGACCTTTCTGCCACAGAAATGTGAGGAACATGTGTTTTTTTAGCCAAATTTTGAGCTTTGCAAAGGATTCTGGGTAACAGAACCTGGTCAGAGCCCCACAAGTCACCCCATCTTGGATTTCCCTAGGTCTCTAGTTTTCAGAAATGCACAGGTTTGGTAGGTTTCCCTAGGTGCCGGCTGAGCTAGAGGCCAAAATCTACAGGTAGGCACTTAGCAAGAAACACCTCTGTTTTCTTTCAAAAAATGGGATGTGTCCACGTTGCGTTTTGGGGCATTTCCTGTCGTGGGCGCTAGGCCTACCCACTCAAGTGAGGTATCATTTTTATCAGGAGACTTGGGGGAACGCTGGGTGGAAGGAAATTTGTGGCTCCTCGCTGATTCCAGAACTTTCTGTCACCAAAATGTGAGGAAAATGTGTTTTTTTAGTCACCCCATCTTGGATTCCCCTAGGTCTCTAGTTTTCAAACATTCTCTGGTTTGCTAGGTTTCCCCAGGTGCCAGCTGAGCTAGAGGCCAAAATCCACAGGTAGGCACTTTGCAAAAAACACCTCTGTTTTCTTTCAAAAAATGTGATGTGTGCACGTTGCGTTTTGGGGCATTTCCTGTTGCGGGCGCAAGGCCTACCCACAGAAGTGTGGTATCATTTTTATCGGGAGACTTGGGGAAACGCTGGGTGGAAGGAAATTTGTGGCTCCTCTCTGATTCCAGAACTTTCTGTCACTAAAATGTGAGGAAAATGTGTTTTTTTAGCCAAATTTTGAGGTTTGCAAAGGATTCTGGGTAACAAAACCTGGTCAGAGCCCCACAAGTCACCCCATCTTGGATTCCCCTAGGTCTCTAGTTTTCAAACATGCGCTGGTTTGCTAAGTTTCCCCAGGTGCCGGCTGAGCTAGAGGCCAAAATCCA
Source organism: Pleurodeles waltl (assembly GCF_031143425.1). Lineage (NCBI taxonomy): Eukaryota > Metazoa > Chordata > Amphibia > Caudata > Salamandridae > Pleurodeles > Pleurodeles waltl. The sequence continues at coordinate 400,409,941 of NC_090439.1, forward strand.
CAGGTAGGCACTTTGCAAAAAACACCTCTGTTTTCTTTCAAAAAATGTGATGTGTGCACGTTGCTCTTTGGGGCATTTCCTGTTGCAGGCGCTAGGCCTACCCACACAAGTGAGGTATCATTTTTATCGGGAGACTTGGGGAAACGCTGGGTGGAAGGAAATTTGTGGCTCCTCTCTGATTCCAGAACTTTCTGTCACCAAAATGTGAGGAAAATGTGTTTTTTTAGCCCAATTTTAAGGTTTGCAAAGGATTCTGGGTAACAAAACCTGGTCAGAGCCCCACAAGTCACCCCATCTTGGATTCCTCTAGGTCTCTAGTTTTCAGAAATGCACAGGTTTGGTAGGTTTCCCTAGGTGCCGGCTGAGCTAGAGGCCAAAACCTACAGGTAGGCACTTTGTAAAAAACAGCTCTGTTTTCTGTCAAAAAATGGGATGTGTCCACGTTGTGCTTTGGGGCATTTCCTGTCGCAGGCGCTAGGCCTACCCACACAAGTGAGGTATCATTTTTATCAGGAGACCTGGGGGAACGCTGGGTGGAAGGAAATTTGTGCCTCCTCTCAGATTTCAATAATTTCTGCCACAGAAATGTGAGGAACATGTGTTTTCTTAACTAAATTTTGAGGTTTGCAAAGGATTCTGGGTAACAGAACTTGGTCAAAGCCCCACAAGTCACCCTATCTTCGATTCCCCTAGGTCTCTAGTTTTCAGAAATGCACAGGTTTGGTAGGTTTCCCTAGGTGCCGGCTGAGCTAGAGGCCAAAATCTACAGGTAGGCACTTTGCAAGAAACACCTCTGTTTTCTTCCAAAAAATGGGATGTGTCCATGTTGCGTTTTGGGGCATTTCCTGTCGCGGGCGCTAGGCCTACCCACACACGTGAGGTATCATTTTTATCAGGAGACTTGGGGGAACGCTGAGTGGAAGGAAATTTGTGCCTCCTCTCAGATTCCAGAACTTTCTGCCACAGAAATGTGAGGAACATGTGTTTTTTTAACCAAATTTTGAGGTTTGCAAAGGATTCTGGGTAACAGAACCTGGTCAGAGCCCCACAAGTCACCCCATCTTGGATTCCCCTAGGTCTCTAGTTTTCAGAAATGCACAGGTTTGGTAGGTTTCCCTAGGTGCCGGCTGAGCTAGAGGCCAAAATCTACAGGTAGGCACTTTGTAAAAAACAGCTCTGTTTTCTGTCAAAAAATGGGATGTGTCCCTATTGCGTTTTGGGGCATTTCCTGTCGCGGGCGCTAGGCCTACCCACACAAGTGAGGTATCATTTTTATCGGGAGACTTGGGGGAACGCTGGGTGGAAGGAAATTTGTGCCTCCTCTCAGATTCCAATACTTTCTGCCACAGAAATGTGAGGAACATGTGTTTTTTTAACCAAATTTTGAGGTTTGCAAAGGATTCTGGGTAACAGAACCTGGTCAGAGCCCCACAAGTCACCCCATCTTGGATTCCCCTAGGTCTCTAGTTTTCAGAAATGCACAGGTTTGGTAGGTTTCCCTAGGTGCCGGCTGAGCTAGAGGCCAAAATCTACAGGTAGGCACTTAGCAAGAAACACCTCTGTTTTCTTTCAAAAAATGGGATGTGTCCATGTTGCGTTTTGGGGTATTTCCTGTCGCGGGCGCTAGGCCTACCCACACAAGTGAGGTATCATTTTTATCAGGAGACTTGGGGGAACGCTAGGTGGAAGGAAATTTGTGCCTCCTCTCAGATTCCAGACCTTTCTGCCACAGAAATGTGAGGAACATGTGTTTTTTTAGCCAAATTTTGAGCTTTGCAAAGGATTCTGGGTAACAGAACCTGGTCAGAGCCCCACAAGTCACCCCATCTTGGATTTCCCTAGGTCTCTAGTTTTCAGAAATGCACAGGTTTGGTAGGTTTCCCTAGGTGCCGGCTGAGCTAGAGGCCAAAATTTACAGGTAGGCACTTAGCAAGAAACACCTCTGTTTTCTTTCAAAAAATGGGATGTGTCCACGTTGCGTTTTGGGGCATTTCCTGTCGTGGGCGCTAGGCCTACCCACTCAAGTGAGGTATCATTTTTATCAGGAGACTTGGGGGAACGCTGGGTGGAAGGAAATTTGTGGCTCCTCGCTGATTCCAGAACTTTCTGTCACCAAAATGTGAGGAAAATGTGTTTTTTTAGTCACCCCATCTTGGATTCCCCTAGGTCTCTAGTTTTCAAACATTCTCTGGTTTGCTAGGTTTCCCCAGGTGCCAGCTGAGCTAGAGGCCAAAATCCACAGGTAGGCACTTTGCAAAAAACACCTCTGTTTTCTTTAAAAAAATGTGATGTGTGCACGTTGCGTTTTGGGGCATTTCCTGTCGCGGGCGCAAGGCTTACCCACAGAAGTGTGGTATCATTTTTATCGGGAGACTTGGGGAAACGCTGGGTGGAAGGAAATTTGTGGCTCCTCTCTGATTCCAGAACTTTCTGTCACTAAAATGTGAGGAAAATTTGTTTTTTTAGCCAAATTTTGAGGTTTGTAAAGGATTTTGGGTAACAAAACCTGGTCAGAGCCCCACAAGTCACCCCATCTTGGATTCCCCTAGGTCTCTAGTTTTCAAACATGCGCTGGTTTGCTAAGTTTCCCCAGGTGCCGGCTGAGCTAGAGGCCAAAATCCACAGGTAGGCACTTTGCAAAAAACACCTCTGTTTTCTTTCAAAAAATGTGATGTGTGCACGTTGCGTTTTGGGGCATTTCCTGTTGCGGGCGCAAGGCCTACCCACAGAAGTGTGGTATCATTTTTATCGGGAGACTTGGGGAAACGCTGGGTGGAAGGAAATTTGTGGCTCCTCTCTGATTCCAGAACTTTCTGTCACTAAAATGTGAGGAAAATTTGTTTTTTTAGCCAAATTTTGAGGTTTGCAAAGGATTCTGGGTAACAAAACCTGGTCAGAGCCCCACAAGTCACCCCATCTTGGATTCCCCTAGGTCTCTAGTTTTCAAACATGCGCTGGTTTGCTAGGTTTCCCCAGGTGCCGGCTGAGCTAGAGGCCAAAATCCACAGGTAGGCACTTTGCAAAAAACACCTCTGTTTTCTTTAAAAAAATTTGATGTGTGCACGTTGCTCTTTGGGGCATTTCCTGTTGCAGGCGCTAGGCTTACCCACACAAGTGAGGTATCATTTTTATCAGGAGACTTGGGGGAACGCTGGGTGGAAGGAAATTTGTGGCTCCTCGCTGATTCCAGAACTTTCTGTCACCAAAATGTGAGGAAAATGTGTTTTTTTAGTCACCCCATCTTGGATTCCCCTAGGTCTCTAGTTTTCAAACATTCTCTGGTTTGCTAGGTTTCCCCAGGTGCCAGCTGAGCTAGAGGCCAAAATCCACAGGTAGGCACTTTGCAAAAAACACCTCTGTTTTCTTTCAAAAAATGTGATGTGTGCACGTTGTGTTTTGGGGCATTTCCTGTTGCGGGCGCAAGGCCTACCCACAGAAGTGTGGTATCATTTTTATCGGGAGACTTGGGGAAACGCTGGGTGGAAGGAAATTTGTGGCTCCTCTCTGATTCCAGAACTTTCTGTCACTAAAATGTGAGGAAAATGTGTTTTTTTAGCCAAATTTTGAGGTTTGCAAAGGATTCTGGGTAACAAAACCTGGTCAGAGCCCCACAAGTCACCCCATCTTGGATTCCCCTAGGTCTCTAGTTTTCAAACATGCGCTGGTTTGCTAAGTTTCCCCAGGTGCCGGCTGAGCTAGAGGCCAAAATCCACAGGTAGGCACTTTGCAAAAAACACCTCTGTTTTCTTTCAAAAAATGTGATGTGCGCACGTTGCTCTTTGGGGCATTTCCTGTTGCAGGCGCTAGGCCTACCCACACAAGTGAGGTATCATTTTTATCGGGAGACTTGGGGAAACGCTGGGTGGAAGGAAATTTGTGGCTCCTCTCTGATTCCAGAACTTTCTGTCACCAAAATGTGAGGAAAATGTGTTTTTTTAGCCCAATTTTGAGGTTTGCAAAGGATTCTGGGTAACAAAACCTGGTCAGAGCCCCACAAGTCACCCCATCTTGGATTCCTCTAGGTCTCTAGTTTTCAGAAATGCACAGGTTTGGTAGGTTTCCCTAGGTGCCGGCTGAGCTAGAGGCCAAAATCTACCGGTAGGCAGTTTGTAAAAAACAGCTCTGTATTCTGTCAAAAAATGGGATGTGTCCATGTTGCGTTTTGGGGCATTTCCTGTCGCGGGCGCTAGGCCTACCCACACAAGTGAGGTATCATTTTTATCGGGAGACTTGGGGGAACGCTGGGTGGAAGGAAATTTGTGCCTCCTCTCAGATTCCAATACTTTCTGCCACAGAAATGTGAGGAACATGTGTTTTCTTAACTAAATTTTGAGGTTTGCAAAGGATTCTGGGTAACAGAACCTGGTCAGAGCCCCACAAGTCACCCTATCTTGGATTCCCCTAGGTCTCTAGTTTTCAGAAATGCACAGGTTTGGTAGGTTTCCCTAGGTGCCGGCTGAGCTAGAGGCCAAAATCTACAGGTAGGCACTTTGCAAGAAACACCTCTGTTTTCTTCCAAAAAATGGGATGTGTCCATGTTGCGTTTTGGGGCATTTCCTGTCGCGGGCGCTAGGCCTACCCACACACGTGAGGTATCATTTTTATCAGGAGACTTGGGGGAACGCTGGGTGGAAGGAAATTTGTGCCTCCTCTCAGATTCCAGAACTTTCTGCCACAGAAATGTGAGGAACATGTGTTTTTTTAACCAAATTTTGAGGTTTGCAAAGGATTCTGGGTAACAGAACCTGGTAAGAGCCCCACAAGTCACCCCATCTTGGATTCCCCTGGGTCTCTAGTTTTCAAAAATGCACAGGTTTGGTAGGTTTCCCTAGGTGCCGGCTGAGCTAGAGGCCAAAATCTACAGGTAGGCACTTTGTAAAAAACAGCTCTGTTTTCTGTCAAAAAATGGGATGTGTCCATGTTGCGTTTTGGGGCATTTCCTGTCGCGGGCGCTAGGCCTACCCACACACGTGAGGTATCATTTTTATCAGGAGACTTGGGGGAACGCTGGGTGGAAGGAAATTTGTGCCTCCTCTCAGATTCCAGAACTTTCTGCCACAGAAATGTGAGGAACATGTGTTTTTTTAACCAAATTTTGAGGTTTGCAAAGGATTCTGGGTAACAGAACCTGGTAAGAGCCCCACAAGTCACCCCATCTTGGATTCCCCTAGGTCTCTAGTTTTCAGAAATGCACAGGTTTGGTAGGTTTCCCTAGGTGCCGGCTGAGCTAGAGGCCAAAATCTACAGGTAGGCACTTTGTAAAAAACAGCTCTGTTTTCTGTCAAAAAATGGGATGTGTCCATGTTGCGTTTTGGGGCATTTCCTGTCGCGGGCGCTAGGCCTACCCACACAAATGAGGTATCATTTTTATCGGGAGACTTGGGGAAACGCTGGGTGGAAGGAAATTTGTGCCTCCTCTCTGATTCCAATACTTTCTGCCACAGAAATGTGAGGAATATGTGTTTTTTTAACCAAATTTTGAGGTTTGCAAAGGATTCTGGGTAACAGAACCTGGTCAGAGCCCCACAAGTCACCCCATCTTGGATTCCCCTAGGTCTCTAGTTTTCAGAAATGCACAGGTTTGGTAGGTTTCCCTAGGTGCCGGCTGAGCTAGAGGCCAAAATCTACAGGTAGGCACTTTGCAAGAAACACCTCTGTTTTCTTTCAAAAAATGGGATGTGTCCATGTTGCGTTTTGGGGCATTTCCTGTCGCGGGCGCTAGGCCTACCCACACAAGTGAGGTATCATTTTTATCAGGAGACTTGGGGGAACGCTAGGTGGAAGGAAATTTGTGCCTCCTCTCAGATTCCAGAACTTTCTGCCACAGAAATGTGAGGAACATGTGTTTTTTTAGCCAAATTTTGAGGTTTGCAAAGGATTCTGGGTAACAGAACCTGGTCAGAGCCCCACAAGTCACCCCATCTTGGATTCCCCTAGGTCTCTAGTTTTCGAAAAATGCACAGGTTTGGTATGTTTCCCTAGGTGCCGGCTGAGCTAGAGGCCAAAATCTACAGGTAGGCACTTTGCAAAAAACAGCTCTGTTTTCTTTCAAAAAATGGGATGTGTCCACGTTGCGTTTTGGGGCATTTCCTGTCGTGGGCGCTAGGCCTACCCACACAAGTGAGGTATCATTTTTATCGGGAGACTTGGGGGAACGCTGGGTGGAAGGAAATTTGTGGCTCCTCGCTGATTCCAGAACTTTCTGTCACCAAAATGTGAGGAAAATGTGTTTTTTTAGTCACCCCATCTTGGATTCCCCTAGGTCTCTAGTTTTCAAACATTCTCTGGTTTGCTAGGTTTCCCCAGGTGCCAGCTGAGCTAGAGGCCAAAATCCACAGGTAGGCACTTTGCAAAAAACACCTCTGTTTTCTTTCAAAAAATGTGATGTGTGCACGTTGCGTTTTGGGGCATTTCCTGTCGCGAGCGCAAGGCCTACCCACAGAAGTGTGGTATCATTTTTATCGGGAGACTTGGGGAAACGCTGGGTGGAAGGAAATTTGTGGCTCCTCTCTGATTCCAGAACTTTCTGTCACTAAAATGTGAGGAAAATGTGTTTTTTTAGCCAAATTTTGAGGTTTGCAAAGGATTCTGGGTAACAAAACCTGGTCAAAGCCCCACAAATCACCCCATCTTGGATTCCCCTAGGTCTCTAGTTTTCAAACATGCGCTGGTTTGCTAAGTTTGCCCAGGTGCCGGCTGAGCTAGAGGCCAAAATCCACAGGTAGGCACTTTGCAAAAAACACCTCTGTTTTCTTTCAAAAAATGTGATGTGTGCACGTGGCTCTTTGGGGCATTTCCTGTTGCAGGCGCTAGGCCTACCCACACAAGTGAGGTATCATTTTTTATCGGGAGACTTGGGGAAACGCTGGGTGGAAGGAAATTTGTGGCTCCTCTCTGATTCCAGAACTTTCTGTCACCAAAATGTGAGGAAAATGTGTTTTTTTAGCCCAATTTTGAGGTTTGCAAAGGATTCTGGGTAACAAAACCTGGTCAGAGCCCCACAAGTCACCCCATCTTGGATTCCTCTAGGTCTCTAGTTTTCAGAAATGCACAGGTTTGGTAGGTTTCCCTAGGTGCCGGCTAAGCTAGGGGCCAAAACCTACAGGTAGGCACTTTGTAAAAAACAGCTCTGTTTTCTGTCAAAAAATGGGATGTGTCCACGTTGTGCTTTGGGGCATTTCCTGTCGCAGGCGCTAGGCCTACCCACACAAGTGAGGTATCATTTTTATCGGGAGACTTGGGGGAACGCTGGGTGGAAGGAAATTTGTGCCTCCTCTCAGATTCCAATACTTTCTGCCACAGAAATGTGAGGAACATGTGTTTTTTTAACCAAATTTTGAGGTTTGCAAAGGATTCTGGGTAATAGAACCTGGTCAGAGCCCCACAAGTCACCCCATCTTGGATTCCCCTAGGTCTCTAGTTTTCAGAAATGCACAGGTTTGGTAGGTTTCCCTAGGTGCCGGCTGAGCTAGAGGCCAAACTCTACAGGTAGGCACTTTGTAAAAAACAGCTCTGTATTCTGTCAAAAAATGGGATGTGTCCATGTTGCGTTTTGGGGCATTTCCTGTCGCGGGCGCTAGGCATACCCACATAAGTGAGGTATCATTTTTATCGGGAGACTTGGGGGAACGCCGGGTGGAAGGAAATTTGTGCCTCCTCTCAGATTCCAGAACTTTCTGCCACAGAAATGTGAGGAACATGTGTTTTTTTAACCAAATTTTGAGGTTTGCAAAGGATTCTGGGTAACAGAACCTGGTCAGAGCCCCACAAGTCACCCCATCTTGGATTCCCCTAGGTCTCTAGTTTTCAGAAATGCACAGGTTTGGTAGGTTTCCCTAGGTGCCGGCTGAGCTAGAGGCCAAAATCTACAGGTAGGCACTTTGTAAAAAACAGCTCTGTTTTCTGTCAAAAAATGGGATGTGCCCATGTTGCGTTTTGGGGCATTTCCTGTCGCGGGCGCTAGGCCTACCCACACAAGTGAGGTATAATTTTTATCGGGAGACTTGGGGGAACGCTGGGTGGAAGGAAATTTGTGCCTCCTCTCAGATTCCAATACTTTCTGCCACAGAAATGTGAGGAACATGTGTTTTTTTAACCAAATTTTGAGGTTTGCAAAGGATTCTGGGTAACAGAAGCTGGTCAGAGCCCCACAAGTCACCCCATCTTGGATTCCCCTAGGTCTCTAGTTTTCAGAAAAGCACAGGTTTGGTAGGTTTCCCTAGGTGCTGGCTGAGCTAGAGGCCAAAATCTACAGGTAGGCACTTTGCAAGAAACACCTCTGTTTTCTTTCAAAAAATGGGATGTGTCCATGTTGCGTTTTGGGGCATTTCCTGTCGCGGGCGCTAGGCCTACCCACACAAGTGAGGTATAATTTTTATCAGGAGACTTGGGGGAACGCTAGGTGGAAGGAAATTTGTGCCTCCTCTCAGATTCCAGAACTTTCTGCCACAGAAATGTGAGGAACATGTGTTTTTTTAGCCAAATTTTGAGATTTGCAAAGGATTCTGGGTAACAGAACCTGGTCAGAGCCCCACAAGTCACCCCATCTTGGATTCCCCTAGGTCTCTAGTTTTCAAAAATGCACAGGTTTGGTATGTTTCCCTAGGTGCCGGCTGAGCTAGAGGCCAAAATCTACAGGTAGGCACTTTGCAAAAAACACCTCTGTTTTCTTTCAAAAAATGGGATGTGTCCACGTTGCGTTTTGGGGCATTTCCTGTCGTGGGCGCTAGGCCTACCCACACAAGTGAGGTATCATTTTTATCGGGAGACTTGGGGGAACGCTGGGTGGAAGGAAATTTGTGGCTCCTCGCTGATTCCAGAACTTTCTGTCACCAAAATGTGAGGAAAATGTGTTTTTTTAGTCACCCCATCTTGGATTCCCCTAGGTCTCTAGTTTTCAAACATTCTCTGGTTTGCTAGGTTTCCCCAGGTACCAGCTGAGCTAGAGGCCAAAATCCACAGGTAGGCACTTTGCAAAAAACACCTCTGTTTTCTTTCAAAAAATGTGATGTGTGCACGTTGCGTTTTGGGGCATTTCCTGTCGCGGGCGCAAGGCCTACCCACAGAAGTGTGGTATCATTTTTATCGGGAGACTTGGGGAAACGCTGGGTGGAAGGAAATTTGTGGCTCCTCTCTGATTCCAGAACTTTCTGTCACTAAAATATGAGGAAAATGTGTTTTTTTAGCCAAATTTTGAGGTTTGCAAAGGATTCTGGGTAACAAAACCTGGTCAGAGCCCCACAAGTCACCCCATCTTGGATTCCCCTAGGTCTCTAGTTTTCAAACATGCGCTGGTTTGCTAAGTTTCCCCAGGTGCCGGCTGAGCTAGAGGCCAAAATCCACAGGTAGGCACTTTGCAAAAAACACCTCTGTTTTCTTTCAAAAAATGTGATGTGTGCACGTTGCTCTTTGGGGCATTTCCTGTTGCAGGCGCTAGGCCTACCCACACAAGTGAGGTATCATTTTTATCGGGAGACTTGGGGAAACGCTGGGTGGAAGGAAATTTGTGGCTCCTCTCTGATTCCAGAACTTTCTGTCACCAAAATGTGAGGAAATGTGTTTTTTTAGCCCAATTTTGAGGTTTGCAAAGGATTCTGGGTAACAGAACCTGGTCAGAGCCCCACAAGTCACCCCATCTTGGATTCCCCTAGGTCTCTAGATTTCAGAAATGCACAGGTTTGGTAGGTTTCCCTAGGTGCCGGCTGAGCTAGAGGCCAAAATCTACAGGTAGGCACTTTGCAAGAAACACCTCTGTTTTCTTTCAAAAAATGGGATGTGTCCATGTTGCGTTTTGGGGCATTTCCTGTCGCGGGCGCTAGGCCTACCCACACACGTGAGGTATCATTTTTATCAGGAGACTTGGGGGAACGCTGGGTGGAAGGAAATTTGTGCCTCCTCTCAGATTCCAGAACTTTCTGCCACAGAAATGTGAGGAACATGTGTTTTTTTAACCAAATTTTGAGGTTTGCAAAGGATTCTGGGTAACAGAACCTGGTCAGAGCCCCACAAGTCACCCCATCTTGGATTCCCCTAGGTCTCTAGTTTTCATAAATGCACAGGTTTGGTAGGTTTCCCTAGGTGCCGGCTGAGCTAGAGGCCAAAATCTACAGGTAGGCACTTTGTAAAAAACACCTCTGTTTTCTTTAAAAAAATGGGATGTGTCCATGTTGCGTTTTGGGGCATTTCCTGTCGCGGGCGCTAGGCCTACCCACACAAGTGAGGTATCATTTTTATCAGGAGACTTGGAGGAACACTGGGTGGAAGGAAATTTGTGCCTCCTCTCAGATTCCAATACTTTCTGCCACAGAAATGTGAGAAACATGTGTTTTCTTAACTAAATTTTGAGGTTTGCAAAGGATTCTGGGTAACAGAACCTGGTCAGAGCCCCACAAGTCACCCCATCTTGGATTCCCCTAGGTCTCTAGTTTTCAGAAATGCACAGGTTTGGTAGGTTTCCCTAGGTGCCGGCTGAGCTAGAGTCCAAAATCTACAGGTAGGCACTTTGCAAGAAACACCTCTGTTTTCTTTAAAAAAATGGGATGTGTCCATGTTGCGTTTTGGGGCATTTCCTGTCGCGGGCGCTAGGCCTACCCACACAAGTGAGGTATCATTTTTATCAGGAGACTTGGGGGAACGCTAGGTGGAAAGAAATTTGTGCCTCCTCTCAGATTCCAGAACTTTCTGCCACAGAAATGTGAGGAGCATGTGTTTTTTTAGCCAAATTTTGAGGTTTGCAAAGGATTCTGGGTAACAGAACCTGGTCAGAGCCCCACAAGTCACCCCATCTTGGATTCCCCTAGGTCTCTAGTTTTCAAAAATGCACAGGTTTGGTATGTTTCCCTAGGTGCCGGCTGAGCTAGAGGCCAAAATCTACAGGTAGGCACTTTGCAAAAAACACCTCTGTTTTCTTTAAAAAAATGGGATGTGTCCACGTTGCGTTTTGGGGCATTTCCTGTCGTGGGCGCTAGGCCTACCCACACAAGTGAGGTATCATTTTTATCGGGAGACTTGGGGGAACGCTGGGTGGAAGGAAATTTGTGGCTCCTCGCTGATTCCAGAACTTTCTGTCACCAAAATGTGAGGAAAATGTGTTTTTTTAGTTACCCCATCTTGGATTCCCCTAGGTCTCTAGTTTTCAAACATTCTCTGGTTTGCTAGGTTTCCCCAGGTGCCAGCTGAGCTAGAGGCCAAAATCCACAGGTAGGCACTTTGCAAAAAACACCTCTGTTTTCTTTCAAAAAATGTGATGTGTGCACGTTGCGTTTTGGGGCATTTCCTGTCGCGGGCGCAAGGCCTACCCACAGAAGAGTGGTATCATTTTTATCGGGAGACTTGGGGAAACGCTGGGTGGAAGGAAATTTGTGACTCCTCTCTGATTCCAGAACTTTCTGTCACTAAAATGTGAGGAAAATGTGTTTTTTTAGCCAAATGTTGAGGTTTGCAAAGGATTCTGGGTAACAAAACCTGGTCAGAGCCCCACAAGTCACCCCATCTTGGATTCCCATAGGTCTCTAGTTTTCAAACATGCGCTGGTTTGCTAAGTTTCCCCAGGTGCCGGCTGAGCTAGAGGCCAAAATCCACAGGTTGGCACTTTGCAAAAAACACCTCTGTTTTCTTTCAAAAAATGTGATGTGTGCACGTTGCTCTTTTGGGCATTTCCTGTTGCAGGCGTTAGGCCTACCCACACAAGTGAGGTATCATTTTTATCGGGAGACTTGGGGAAACGCTGGGTGGAAGGAAATTTGAGGTTCCTCTCTGATTCCAGAACTTTCTGTCACCAAAATGTGAGGAAAATGTGTTTTTTTAGCCCAATTTTGAGGTTTGCAAAGGATTCTGGGTAACAGAACCTGGTCAGAGCCCCACAAGTCACCCCATCTTGGATTCCCCTAGGTCTCTAGTTTTCAGAAATGCACAGGTTTGGTAGGTTTCCCTAGGTGCCGGCTGAGCTAGAGGCCAAAATCTACAGGTAGGCACTTTGCAAGAAACACCTCTGTTTTCTTTCAAAAAATGGGATGTGTCCATGTTGCGTTTTGGGGCATTTCCTGTCGCGGGCGCTAGGCCTACCCACACACGTGAGGTATCATTTTTATCCGGAGACTTGGGGGAACGCTGGGTGGAAGGAAATTTGTGCCTCCTCTCAGATTCCAGAACTTTCTGCCACAGAAATGTGAGGAACATGTGTTTTTTTAACCAAATTTTGAGGTTTGCAAAGGATTCTGGGTAACAGAACCTGGTCAGAGCCCCACAAGTCACCCCATCTTGGATTCCCCTAGGTCTCTAGTTTTCAAAAATGCACAGGTTTGGTATGTTTCCCTAGGTGCCGGCTGAGCTAGAGGCCAAAATCTACAGGTAGGCACTTTGCAAAAAACACCTCTGTTTTCTTTCAAAAAATGGGATGTGTCCACGTTGCGTTTTGGGGCATTTCCTGTCGTGGGCGCTAGGCCTACCCACACAAGTGAGGTATCATTTTTATCGGGAGACTTGGGGGAACGCTGGGTGGAAGGAAATTTGTGGCTCCTCGCTGATTCCAGAACTTTCTGTCACCAAAATGTGAGGAAAATGTGTTTTTTTAGTCACCCCATCTTGGATTCCCCTAGGTCTCTAGTTTTCAAACATTCTCTGGTTTGCTAGGTTTCCCCAGGTGCCAGCTGAGCTAGAGGCCAAAATCCACAGGTAGGCACTTTGCAAAAAACACCTCTGTTTTCTTTCAAAAAATGTGATGTGTGCACGTTGCAATTTGGGGCATTTCCTGTCGCGGGCGCAAGGCCTACCCACAGAAGTGTGGTATCATTTTTATCGGGAGACTTGGGGAAACGCTGGGTGGAAGGAAATTTGTGGCTCCTCTCTGATTCCAGAACTTTCTGTCACTAAAATGTGAGGAAAATGTGTTTTTTTAGCCAAATTTTGAGGTTTGCAAAGGATTCTGGGTAACAAAACCTGGTCAGAGCCCCACAAGTCACCCCATCTTGGATTCCCCTAGGTCTCTAGTTTTCAAACATGCGCTGGTTTGCTAAGTTTCCCCAGGTGCCGGCTGAGCTAGAGGCCAAAATCCACAGGTAGGCACTTTGCAAAAAACACCTCTGTTTTCTTTCAAAAAATGTGATGTGTGCACGTTCCTCTTTGGGGCATTTCCTGTTGCAGGCGCTAGGCCTACCCACACAAGTGAGGTATCATTTTTATCGGGAGACTGAGAGAAACGCTGGGTGGAAGGAAATTTGTGGCTCCTCTCTGATTCCAGAACTTTCTGTCACCAAAATGTGAGGAAAATGTGTTTTTTTAGCCCAATTTTGAGGTTTGCAAAGGATTCTGGGTAACAAAACCTGGTCAGAGCCCCACAAGTCACCCCATCTTGGATTCCTCTAGGTCTCTAGTTTTCAGAAATGCACAGGTTTGGTAGGTTTCCCTAGGTGCCGGCTGAGCTAGAGGCCAAAACCTACAGGTAGGCACTTTGTAAAAAACAGCTCTGTTTTCTGTCAAAAAAGGGGATGTGTCCACGTTGTGCTTTGGGGGCATTTCCTGTCGCAGGCGCTAGGCCTACCCACACAAGTGAGGTATCATTTTTATCGGGAGACTTGGGGGAACGCTGGGTGGAAGGAAATTTGTGCCTCCTCTCGGATTCCAATACTTTCTGCCACAGAAATGTGAGGAACATGTGTTTTTTTAACCAAATTTTGAGGTTTGCAAAGGATTCTGGGTAATAGAACCTGGTCAGAGCCCCACAAGTCACCCCATCTTGGATTCCCCTAGGTCTCTAGTTTTCAGAAATGCACAGGTTTGGTAGGTTTCCCTAGGTGCCGGCTGAGCTAGAGGCCAAAATCTACAGGTAGGCACTTTGTAAAAAACAGCTCTGTATTCTGTCAAAAAATGGGATGTGTCCATGTTGCGTTTTGGGGCATTTCCTGTCGCGGGCGCTAGGCCTACCCACACAAGTGAGGTATCATTTTTATCGGGAGACTTGTGGGAACGCTGGGTGGAAGGAAATTTGTGCCTCCTCTCAGATTCCAATACTTTCTGCCACAGAAATGTGAGGAACATGTGTTTTCTTAACTAAATTTTGAGGTTTGCAAAGGATTCTGGGTAACAGAACCTGGTCAGAGCCCCACAAGTCACCCCATCTTGGATTCCCCTAGGTCTCTAGTTTTCAGAAATGCACAGGTTTGGTAGGTTTCCCTAGGTGCCGGCTGAGCTAGAGGCCAAAATCTACAGGTAGGCACTTTGCAAGAAACACCTCTGTTTTCTTTCAAAAAATGGGATGTGTCCATGTTGCGTTTTGGGGCATTTCCTGTCGCGGGCGCTAGGCCTACCCACACACGTGAGGTATCATTTTTATCAGGAGACTTGGGGGAACGCTGGGTGGAAGGAAATTTGTGCCTCCTCTCAGATTCCAGAACTTTCTGCCACAGAAATGTGAGGAACATATGTTTTTTTAACCAAATTTTGGGGTTTGCAAAGGATTCTGGGTAACAGAACCTGGTCAGAGCCCCACAAGTCACCCCATCTTGGATTCCCCTAGGTCTCTAATTTTCAGAAATGCACAGGTTTGGTAGGTTTCCCTAGGTGCCGGCTGAGCTAGAGGCCAAAATCTACAGGTAGGCACTTTGTAAAAAACAGCTCTGTTTTCTGTCAAAAAATGGGATGTGTCCATGTTGCGTTTTGGGGCATTTCCTGTCGCGGGCGCTAGGCCTACCCACACAAGTGAGATATCATTTTTATCGGGAGACTTGGGGGAACGCTGGGTGGAAGGAAATTTGTGCCTCCTCTCAGATTCCAATACTTTCTGCCACAGAAATATGAGGAACATGTGTTTTTTTAACCAAATTTTGAGGTTTGCAAAGGATTCTGGGTAACAGAACCTGGTCAGAGCCCCACAAGTCACCCCATCTTGGATTCCCCTAGGTCTCTAATTTTCAGAAATGCACAGGTTTGGTAGGTTTCCCTAGGTGCCGGCTGAGCTAGAGGCCAAAATCTACAGGTAGGCACTTTGCAAGAAACACCTCTGTTTTCTTTCAAAAAATGGGATGTGTCCATGTTGCGTTTTGGGGTATTTCCTGTCGCGGGCGCTAGGCCTACCCACACAAGTGAGGTATCATTTTTATCAGGAGACTTGGGGGAACGCTAGGTGGAAGGAAATTTGTGCCTCCTCTCAGATTCCAGAACTTTCTGCCACAGAAATGTGAGGAACATGTGTTTTTTTAGCCAAATTTTGAGGTTTGCAAAGGATTCTGGGTAACAGAACCTGGTCAGAGCCCCACAAGTCACCCCATCTTGGATTCCCCAAGGTCTCTAGTTTTCAAAAATGCACAGGTTTGGTATGTTTCCCTAGGTGCCGGCTGAGCTAGAGGCCAAAATCTACAGGTAGGCACTTTGCAAAAAACACCTCTGTTTTCTTTCAAAAAATGGGATGTGTCCACGTTGCGTTTTGGGGCATTTCCTGTCGTGGGCGCTAGGCCTACCCACAGAAGTGTGGTATCATTTTTATCGGGAGACTTGGGGAAACGCTGGGTGGAAGGAAATTTGTGGCTCCTCGCTGATTCCAGAACTTTCTGTCACCAAAATGTGAGGAAAATGTGTTTTTTTAGTCACCCCATCTTGGATTCCCCTAGGTCTCTAGTTTTCAAACATTCTCTGGTTTGCTAGGTTTCCCCAGGTGCCAGCTGAGCTAGAGGCCAAATTCCACAGGTAGGCACTTTGCAAAAAACACCTCTGTTTTCTTTAAAAAAATGTGATGTGTGCACGTTGCGTTTTGGGGCATTTCCTGTCGCGGGCGCAAGGCCTACCCACAGAAGTGTGGTATCATTTTTATCGGGAGACTTGGGGAAACGCTGGGTGGAAGGAAACTTGTGGCTCCTCTCTGATTCCAGAACTTTCTGTCACTAAAATGTGAGGAAAATGTGTTTTTTTAGCCAAATTTTGAGGTTTGCAAAGGATTCTGGGTAACAAAACCTGGTCAGAGCCCCACAAGTCACCCCATCTTGGATTCCCCTAGGTCTCTAGTTTTCAACCATGCGCTGGTTTGCTAAGTTTCCCCAGGTGCCGGCTGAGCTAGAGGCCAAAATCCACAGGTAAGCACTTTGCAAAAAACACCTCTGTTTTCTTTCAAAAAATGTGATGTGTGCACGTTGCTCTTTGGGGCATTTCCTGTTCCAGGCGCTAGGCCTACCCACACAAGTGAGGTATCATTTTTATCGGGAGACTTGGGGAAACGCTGGGTGGAAGGAAATTTGTGGCTCCTCTCTGATTCCAGAACTTTCTGTCACCAAAATGTGAGGAAAATGTGTTTTTTTAGCCCAATTTTGAGGTTTGCAAAGGATTCTGGGTAACAAAACCTGGTCAGAGCCCCACAAGTCACCCCATCTTGGATTCCTCTAGGTCTCTAGTTTTCAGAAATGCACAGGTTTGGTAGGTTTCCCTAGGTGCCGGCTGAGCTAGAGGCCAAAACCTACAGGTAGGCACTTTGTAAAAAACAGCTCTGTTTTCTGTCAAAAAATGGGATGTGTCCACGTTGTGCTTTGGGGCATTTCCTGTCGCAGGCGCTAGGCCTACCCACACAAGTGAGGTATCATTTTTATCGGGAGACTTGGGGGAACGCTGGGTGGAAGGAAATTTGTGCCTCCTCTCAGATTCCAATACTTTCTGCCACAGAAATGTGAGGAACATGTGTTTTTTTAACCAAATTTTGAGGTTTGCAAAGGATTCTGGGTAATAGAACCTGGTCAGAGCCCCACAAGTCACCCCATCTTGGATTCCCCTAGGTCTCTAGTTTTCAGAAATGCACAGGTTTGGTAGGTTTCCCTAGGTGCCGGCTGAGCTAGAGGCCAAAATCTACAGGTAGGCACTTTGTAAAAAACTGCTCTGTATTCTGTCAAAAAATGGGATGTGTCCATGTTGCGTTTTGGGGCATTTCCTGTCGCGGGCGCTAGGCCTACCCACACAAGTGAGGTATCATTTTTATCGGGAGACTTGGAGGAACGCTGGGTGGAAGGAAATTTGTGCCTCCTCTCAGATTCCAATACTTTCTGCCACAGAAATGTGAGGCACATGTGTTTTCTTAACTAAATTTTGAGGTTTGCAAAGGATTCTGGGTAACAGAACCTGGTCAGAGCCCCACAAGTCACCCCATCTTGGATTCCCCTAGGTCTCTAGTTTTCAGAAATGCACAGGTTTGGTAGGTTTCCCTAGGTGCCGGCTGAGCTAGAGGCCAAAATCTACAGGTAGGCACTTTGCAAGAAACACCTCTGTTTTCTTTCAAAAAATGGGATGTGTCCATGTTGCGTTTTGGGGCATTTCCTGTCGCGGGCGCTAGGCCTACCCACACAAGTGAGGTATAATTTTTATCAGGAGACTTGGGGGAACGCTAGGTGGAAGGAAATTTGTGCCTCCTCTCAGATTCCAGAACTTTCTGCCACAGAAATGTGAGGAACATGTGTTTTTTTAGCCAAATTTTGAGGTTTGCAAATGATTCTGGGTAACAGAACCTGGTCAGAGCCCCACAAGTCACCCCATCTTGGATTCCCCTAGGTCTCTAGTTTTCAAAAATGCACAGGTTTGGTATGTTTCCCTAGGTGCCGGCTGAGCTAGAGGCCAAAATCTACAGGAAGGCACTTTGCAAAAAACACCTCTGTTTTCTTTCAAAAAATGGGATGTGTCCACGTTGCGTTTTGGGGCATTTCCTGTCGTGGGCGCTAGGCCTACCCACACAAGTGAGGTATCATTTTTATCAGGAGACTTGGGGGAACGCTAGGTGGAAGGAAATTTGTGCCTCCTCTCAGATTCCAGAACTTTCTGCCACAAAAATGTGAGGAACATGTGTTTTTTTAGCCAAATTTTGAGGTTTGCAAAGGATTCTGGGTAACAGAACCTGGTCAGAGCCCCACAAGTCACCCCATCTTGGATTCCCCTAGGTCTCTAGTTTTCAGAAATGCACAGGTTTGGTAGGTTTCCCTAGGTGCCGGCTGAGCTAGAGGCCAAAATCTACAGGTAGGCACTTTGCAAGAAACACCTCTGTTTTCTTTCAAAAAATGTGATGTGTCCATCTTGCGTTTTGGGGCATTTCCTGTCGCGGGCGCTAGGCCTACCCACACACGTGAGGTATCATTTTTATCAGGAGACTTGGGGGAACGCTGGGTGGAAGGAAATTTGTGCCTCCTCTCAGATTCCAGAACTTTCTGCCACAGAAATGTGAGGAACATGTGTTTTTTTAACCAAATTTTGAGGTTTGCAAAGGATTCTGGGTAACAGAACCTGGTCAGAGCCCCACAAGTCACCCCATCTTGGATTCCCCTAGGTCTCTAGTTTTCAGAAATGCACAGGTTTCGTATGTTTCCCTAGGTGCCGGCTGAGCTAGAGGCCAAAATCTACAGGTAGGCACTTTGCAAAAAACACCTCTGTTTTCTTTCAAAAAATGGGATGTGTCCACGTTGCGTTTTGGGGCATTTCCTGTCGTGGGCGCTAGGCCTACCCACACAAGTGAGGTATCATTTTTATCGGGAGACTTGGGGAAACGCTGGGTGGAAGGAAATTTGTGGCTCCTCTCTGATTCCAGAACTTTCTGTCACCAAAATGTGAGGAAAATGTGTTTTTTTAGCCCAATTTTGAGGTTTGCAAAGGATTCTGGGTAACAAAACCTGGTCAGAGCCCCACAAGTCACCCCATCTTGGATTCCTCTAGGTCTCTAGTTTTCAGAAATGCACAGGTTTGGTAGGTTTCCCTAGGTGCCGGCTGAGCTAGAGGCCAAAACCTACAGGTAGGCACTTTGTAAAAAACAGCTCTGTTTTCTGTCAAAAAATGGGATGTGTCCACGTTGTGCTTTGGGGCATTTCCTGTCGCAGGCGCTAGGCCTACCCACACAAGTGAGGTATCATTTTTATCGGGAGACTTGGGGGAACGCTGGGTGGAAGGAAATTTGTGCCTCCTCTCAGATTCCAATACTTTCTGCCACAGAAATGTGAGGAACATGTGTTTTTTTAACCAAATTTTGAGGTTTGCAAAGGATTCTGGGTAATAGAACCTGGTCAGAGCCCCACAAGTCACCCCATCTTGGATTCCCCTAGGTCTCTAGTTTTCAGAAATGCACAGGTTTGGTAGGTTTCCCTAGGTGCCGGCTGAGCTAGAGGCCAAAATCTACAGGTAGGCACTTTGTAAAAAACTGCTCTGTATTCTGTCAAAAATTGGGATGTGTCCATGTTGCGCTTTGGGGCATTTCCTGTCGCGGGCGCTAGGCCTACCCACACAAGTGAGGTATCATTTTTATCGGGAGACTTGGAGGAACGCTGGGTGGAAGGAAATTTGTGCCTCCTCTCAGATTCCAATACTTTCTGCCACAGAAATGTGAGGCACATGTGTTTTCTTAACTAAATTTTGAGGTTTGCAAAGGATTCTGGGTAACAGAACCTGGTCAGAGCCCCACAAGTCACCCCATCTTGGATTCCCCTAGGTCTCTAGTTTTCAGAAATGCACAGGTTTGGTAGGTTTCCCTAGGTGCCGGCTGAGCTAGAGGCCAAAATCTACAGGTAGGCACTTTGCAAGAAACACCTCTGTTTTCTTTCAAAAAATGGGATGTGTCCATGTTGCGTTTTGGGGCATTTCCTGTCGCGGGCGCTAGGCCTACCCACACAAGTGAGGTATAATTTTTATCAGGAGACTTGGGGGAACGCTAGGTGGAAGGAAATTTGTGCCTCCTCTCAGATTCCAGAACTTTCTGCCACAGAAATGTGAGGAACATGTGTTTTTTTAGCCAAATTTTGAGGTTTGCAAATGATTCTGGGTAACAGAACCTGGTCAGAGCCCCACAAGTCACCCCATCTTGGATTCCCCTAGGTCTCTAGTTTTCAAAAATGCACAGGTTTGGTATGTTTCCCTAGGTGCCGGCTGAGCTAGAGGCCAAAATCTACAGGAAGGCACTTTGCAAAAAACACCTCTGTTTTCTTTCAAAAAATGGGATGTGTCCACGTTGCGTTTTGGGGCATTTCCTGTCGTGGGCGCTAGGCCTACCCACACAAGTGAGGTATCATTTTTATCAGGAGACTTGGGGGAACGCTAGGTGGAAGGAAATTTGTGCCTCCTCTCAGATTCCAGAACTTTCTGCCACAAAAATGTGAGGAACATGTGTTTTTTTTAGCCAAATTTTGAGGTTTGCAAAGGATTCTGGGTAACAGAACCTGGTCAGAGCCCCACAAGTCACCCCATCTTGGATTCCCCTAGGTCTCTAGTTTTCTGAAATGCACAGGTTTGGTAGGTTTCCCTAGGTGCCGGCTGAGCTAGAGGCCAAAATCTACAGGTAGGCACTTTGCAAGAAACACCTCTGTTTTCTTTCAAAAAATGGGATGTGTCCACGTTGCGTTTTGGGGCATTTCCTGTTGTGGGCGCTAGCCCTACCCACACAAGTGAGGTATCATTTTTATTGGGAGACTTGGGGGAACGCTGGGTGGAAGGAAATTTGTGGCTCCTCTCTGATTCCAGAACTTTCTGTCACTGAAATATGAGGAAAATGTGTTTTTTTAGCCAAATTTTGAGGTTTGCAAAGGATTCTGGGTAACAGAACCTGGTCAGAGCCCCACAAGTCACCCCATCTTGGATTCCCCTAGGTCTCTAGTTTTCAGAAATGCACAGGTTTGGTAGGTTTCCCTAGGTGCTGGCTGAGCTAGAGGCCAAAATCTACAGGTAGGCACTTTGCAAGAAACACCTCTGTTTTCTTTCAAAAAATGTGATGTGTCCATGTTGCGTTTTGGGGCATTTCCTGTCGCGGGCGCTAGGCCTACCCACACACGTGAGGTATCATTTTTATCAGGAGACTTGGGGGAACGCTGGGTGGAAGGAAATTTGTGCCTCCTCTCAGATTCCAGAACTTTCTGCCACAGAAATGTGAGGAACATGTGTTTTTTTAACCAAATTTTGAGGTTTGCAAAGGATTCTGGGTAACAGAACCTGGTCAGAGCCCCACAAGTCACCCCATCTTGGATTCCCCTAGGTCTCTAGTTTTCAAAAATGCACAGGTTTGGTATGTTTCCCTAGGTGCCGGCTGAGCTAGAGGCCAAAATCTACAGGTAGGCACTTTGCAAAAAACACCTCTGTTTTCTTTCAAAAAATGGGATGTGTCCTCGTTGCGTTTTGGGGCATTTCCTGTCGTGGGCGCTAGGCCTACCCACACAAGTGAGGTATCATTTTTATCGGGAGACTTGGGGGAACGCTGGGTGGAAGGAAATTTGTGGCTCCTCGCTGATTCCAGAACTTTCTGTCACCAAAATGTGAGGAAAATGTGTTTTTTTTGTCACCCCATCTTGGATTCCCCTAGGTCTCTAGTTTTCAAACATTCTCTGGTTTGCTAGGTTTCCCCAGGTGCCAGCTGAGCTAGAGGCCAAAATCCACAGGTAGGCACTTTGCAAAAAACACCTCTGTTTTCTTTCAAAAAATGTGATGTGTGCACGTTGCGTTTTGGGGCATTTCCTGTCGCGGGCGCAAGGCTTACCCACAGAAGTGTGGTATCATTTTTATCGGGAGACTTGGGGAAACGCTGGGTGGAAGGAAATTTGTGGCTCCTCTCTGATTCCAGAACTTTCTGTCACTAAAATGTGAGGAAAATTTGTTTTTTTAGCCAAATTTTGAGGTTTGCAAAGGATTCTGGGTAACAAAACCTGGTCAGAGCCCCACAAGTCACCCCATCTTGGATTCCCCTAGGTCTCTAGTTTTCAATCATGCGCTGGTTTGCTAAGTTTCCCCAGGTGCCGGCTGAGCTAGAGGCCAAAATCCACAGGTAGGCACTTTGCAAAAAACACCTCTGTTTTCTTTCAAAAAATGTGATGTGTGCACGTTGCGTTTTGGGGCATTTCCTGTTGCGGGCGCAAGGCCTACCCACAGAAGTGTGGTATCATTTTTATCGGGAGACTTGGGGAAACGCTGGGTGGAAGGAAATTTGTGGCTCCTCTCTGATTCCAGAACTTTCTGTCACTAAAATGTGAGGAAAATTTGTTTTTTTAGCCAAATTTTGAGGTTTGCAAAGGATTCTGGGTAACAAAACCTGGTCAGAGCCCCACAAGTCACGCCATCTTGGATTCCCCTAGGTCTCTAGTTTTCAAACATGCGCTGGTTTGCTAGGTTTCCCCAGGTGCCGGCTGAGCTAGAGGCCAAAATCCACAGGTAGGCACTTTGCAAAAAACACCTCTGTTTTCTTTAAAAAAATGTGATGTGTGCACGTTGCTCTTTGGGGCATTTCCTGTTGCAGGCGCTAGGCTTACCCACACAAGTGAGGTATGATTTTTATCGGGAGACTTGGGGAAACGCTGGGTGGAAGGAAATTTGTGGCTCCTCTCTGATTCCAGAACTTTCTGTCACCAAAATGTGAGGAAAATGTGTTTTTTTAACCAAATTTTGAGGATTGCAAAGGATTCTGGGTAACAGAACCTGGTCAGAGCCCACAAGTCACCCCATCTTGGATTCCCCTAGGTCTCTAATTTTCAGAAATGCACAGGTTTGGTAGGTTTCCCTAGGTGCCGGCTGAGCTAGAGGCCAAAATCTACAGGTAGGCACTTTGCAAGAAACACCTCTGTTTTCTTTCAAAAAATGGGATGTGTCCATGTTGCGTTTTGGGGCATTTCCTGTCGCGGGCGCTAGGCCTACCCACACAAGTGAGGTATCATTTTTATCAGGAGACTTGGGGGAACGCTAGGTGGAAGGAAATTTGTGCCTCCTCTCAGGTTCCAATACTTTCTGCCACAGAAATGTGAGGAACATGTGTTTTTTTAACCAAATTTTGAGGATTGCAAAGGATTCTGGGTAACAGAACCTGGTCAGAGCCCCACAAGTCACCCCATCTTGGATTCCCCTAGGTCTCTAATTTTCAGAAATGCACAGGTTTGGTAGGTTTCCCTAGGTGCCGGCTGAGCTAGAGGCCAAAATCTACAGGTAGGCACTTTGCAAGAAACACCTCTGTTTTCTTTCAAAAAATGGGATGTGTCCATGTTGCGTTTTGGGGCATTTCCTGTCGCGGGCGCTAGGCCTACCCACACAAGTGAGGTATCATTTTTATCAGGAGACCTGGGGGAACGCTAGGTGGAAGGAAATTTGTGCCTCCTCTCAGATTCCAGAACTTTCTGCCACAGAAATGTGAGGAACATGTGTTTTTTAGCCAAATTTTGAGGTTTGCAAAGGATTCTGGGTAACAGAACCTGGTCAGAGCCCCACAAGTCACCCCATCTTGGATTCCCCTAGGTCTCTAGTTTTTAAAAATGCACAGGTTTGGTATGTTTCCCTAGGTGCCGGCTGAGCTAGAGGCCAAAATCTACAGGTAGGCACTTTGCAAAAAACAACTCTGTTTTCTTTCAAAAAATGTGATGTGTGCACGTTGCGTTTTGGGGCATTTCCTGTCGCGGGCGCAAGGCCTACCCACAGAAGTGTGGTATCATTTTTATCGGGAGACTTGGGGAAACGCTGGGTGGAAGGAAACTTGTGGCTCCTCTCTGATTCCAGAACTTTCTGTCACTAAAATGTGAGGAAAATGTGTTTTTTTAGCCAAATTTTGAGGTTTGCAAAGGATTCTGGGTAACAAAACCTGGTCAGAGCCCCACAAGTCACCCCATCTTGGATTCCTCTAGGTCTCTAGTTTTCAGAAATGCACAGGTTTGGTAGGTTTCCCTAGGTGCCGGCTGAGCTAGAGGCCAAAACCAACAGGTAGGCACTTTGTAAAAAACAGCTCTGTTTTCTGTCAAAAAAGGGGATGTGTCCACGTTGTGCTTTGGGGCATTTCCTGTCGCAGGCCCTAGGCCTACCCACACAAGTGAGGTATCATTTTTATCGGGAGACTTGGGGGAACGCTGGGTGGAAGGAAATTTGTGCCTCCTCTCAGATTCCAATACTTTCTGCCACAGAAATGTGAGGAACATGTGTTTTTTTTAACCAAATTTTGAGGTTTGCAAAGGATTCTGGGTAATAGAACCTGGTCAGAGCCCCACAAGTCACCCCATCTTGGATTCCCTAGGTCTCTAGTTTTCAGAAATGCACAGGTTTGGTAGGTTTCCCTAGGTGCCGGCTGAGCTAGAGGCCAAAATCTACAGGTAGGCACTTTGTAAAAAACAGCTCTGTATTCTGTCAAAAAATGGGATGTGTCCATGTTGCGTTTTTGGGGCATTTCCTGTCGCGGGCGCTAGGCCTACCCACACAAGTGAGGTATCATTTTTATCGGGAGACTTGTGGGAACGCTGGGTGGAAGGAAATTTGTGCCTCCTCTCAGATTCCAATACTTTCTGCCACAGAAATGTGAGGAACATGTGTTTTCTTAACTAAATTTTGAGGTTTGCAAAGGATTCTGGGTAACAGAACCTGGTCAGAGCCCCACAAGTCACCCCATCTTGGATTCCCCTAGGTCTCTAGTTTTCAGAAATGCACAGGTTTGGTAGGTTTCCCTAGGTGCCGGCTGAGCTAGAGGCCAAAATCTACAGGTAGGCACTTTGCAAGAAACACCTCTGTTTTCTTTCAAAAAATGGGATGTGTCCATGTTGCGTTTTGGGGCATTTCCTGTCGCGGGCGCTAGGCCTACCCACACACGTGAGGTATCATTTTTATCAGGAGACTTGGGGGAACGCTGGGTGGAAGGAAATTTGTGCCTCCTCTCAGATTCCAGAACTTTCTGCCACAGAAATGTGAGGAACATATGTTTTTTTAACCAAATTTTGAGGTTTGCAAAGGATTCTGGGTAACAGAACCTGGTCAGAGCCCCACAAGTCACCCCATCTTGGATTCCCCTAGGTCTCTAATTTTCAGAAATGCACAGGTTTGGTAGGTTTCCCTAGGTGCCGGCTGAGCTAGAGGCCAAAATCTACAGGTAGGCACTTTGTAAAAAACAGCTCTGTTTTCTGTCAAAAAATGGGATGTGTCCATGTTGCGTTTTGGGGCATTTCCTGTCGCGGGCGCTAGGCCTACCCACACAAGTGAGGTATAATTTTTATCGGGAGACTTGGGGGAACGCTGGGTTGAAGGAAATTTGTGCCTCCTCTCAGGTTCCAATACTTTCTGCCATAGAAATGTGAGGAACATGTGTTTTTTTAACCAAATTTTGAGGATTGCAAAGGATTCTGGGTAACAGAACCTGGTCAGAGCCCCACAAGTCACCCCATCTTGGATTCCCCTAGGTCTCTAATTTTCAGAAATGCACAGGTTTGGTAGGTTTCCCTAGGTGCCGGCTGAGCTAGAGGCCAAAATCTACAGGTAGGCACTTTGCAAGAAACACCTCTGTTTTCTTTCAAAAAATGGGATGTGTCCATGTTGCGTTTTGGGGCATTTCCTGTCGCGGGCGCTAGGCCTACCCACACAAGTGAGGTATCATTTTTATCAGGAGACTTGGGGGAACGCTAGGTGGAAGGAAATTTGTGCCTCCTCTCAGATTCCAGAACTTTCTGCCACAGAAATGTGAGGAACATGTGTTTTTTTAGCCAAATTTTGAGGCTTGCAAAGGATTCTGGGTAACAGAACCTGGTCAGAGCCCCACAAGTCACCCCATCTTGGATTCCCCAAGGTCTCTAGTTTTCAAAAATGCACAGGTTTGGTATGTTTCCCTAGGTGCCGGCTGAGCTAGAGGCCAAAATCTACAGGTAGGCACTTTGCAAAAAACACCTCTGTTTTCTTTCAAAAAATGGGATGTGTCCACGTTGCGTTTTGGGGCATTTCCTGTCGTGGGCGCTAGGCCTACCCACACAAGTGAGGTATCATTTTTATCGGGAGACTTGGGGAAACGCTGGGTGGAAGGAAATTTGTGGCTCCTCTCTGATTCCAGAACTTTCTGTCACCAAAATGTGAGGAAAATGTGTTTTTTTAGCCCAATTTTGAGGTTTGCAAAGGATTCTGGGTAACAAAACCTGGTCAGAGCCCCACAAGTCACCCCATCTTGAATTCCTCTAGGTCTCTAGTTTTCAGAAATGCACAGGTTTGGTAGGTTTCCCTAGGTGCCGGCTGAGCTAGAGGCCAAAACCTACAGGTAGGCACTTTGTAAAAAACAGCTCTGTTTTCTGTCAAAAAATGGGATGTGTCCACGTTGTGCTTTGGGGCATTTCCCTGTCGCAGGCGCTAGGCCTACCCACACAAGTGAGGTATCATTTTTATCGGGAGACTTGGGGGAACGCTGGGTGGAAGGAAATTTGTGCCTCCTCTCAGATTCCAATACTTTCTGCCACAGAAATGTGAGGAACATGTGTTTTTTTAACCAAATTTTGAGGTTTGCAAAGGATTCTGGGTAATAGAACCTGGTCAGAGCCCCACAAGTCACCCCATCTTGGATTCCCCTAGGTCTCTAGTTTTCAGAAATGCACAGGTTTGGTAGGTTTCCCTAGGTGCCGGCTGAGCTAGAGGCCAAAATCTACAGGTAGGCACTTTGTAAAAAACTGCTCTGTATTCTGTCAAAAAATGGGATGTGTCCATGTTGCGCTTTGGGGCATTTCCTGTCGCGGGCGCTAGGCCTACCCACACAAGTGAGGTATCATTTTTATCAGGAGACTTGGAGGAACACTGGGTGGAAGGAAATTTGTGCCTCCTCTCAGATTCCAATACTTTCTGCCACAGAAATGTGAGGAACATGTGTTTTCTTAACTAAATTTTGAGGTTTGCAAAGGATTCTGGGTAACAGAGAACCTGGTCAGAGCCCCACAAGTCACCCCATCTTGGATTCCCCTAGGTCTCTAGTTTTCAGAAATGCACAGGTTTTGTAGGTTTCCCTAGGTGCCGGCTGAGCTAGAGGCCAAAATCTACAGGTAGGCACTTTGCAAGAAACACCTCTGTTTTCTTTCAAAAAATGGGATGTGTCCATGTTGCGTTTTGGGGCATTTCCTGTCGCGGGCGCTAGG
This sequence comes from Pleurodeles waltl, assembly GCF_031143425.1. Taxonomy (NCBI): domain Eukaryota; kingdom Metazoa; phylum Chordata; class Amphibia; order Caudata; family Salamandridae; genus Pleurodeles; species Pleurodeles waltl. The sequence goes on from NC_090439.1 coordinate 400,436,763, forward strand.
CCTACCCACACACGTGAGGTATCATTTTTATCAGGAGACTTGGGGGAACGCTGGGTGGAAGGAAATTTGTGCCTCCTCTCAGATTCCAGAACTTTCTGCCACAGAAATGTGAGGAACATATGTTTTTTTAACCAAATTTTGAGGTTTGCAAAGGATTCTGGGTAACAGAACCTGGTCAGAGCCCCACAAGTCACCCCATCTTGGATTCCCCTAGGTCTCTAATTTCAGAAATGCACAGGTTTGGTAGGTTTCCCTAGGTGCCGGCTGAGCTAGAGGCCAAAATCTACAGGTAGGCACTTTGTAAAAAACAGCTCTGTTTTCTGTCAAAAAATGGGATGTGTCCATGTTGCGTTTTGGGGCATTTCCTGTCGCGGGCGCTAGGCCTACCCACACAAGTGAGGTATAATTTTTATCGGGAGACTTGGGGGAACGCTGGGTTGAAGGAAATTTGTGCCTCCTCTCAGGTTCCAATACTTTCTGCCATAGAAATGTGAGGAACATGTGTTTTTTTAACCAAATTTTGAGGATTGCAAAGGATTCTGGGTAACAGAACCTGGTCAGAGCCCCACAAGTCACCCCATCTTGGATTCCCCTAGGTCTCTAATTTTCAGAAATGCACAGGTTTGGTAGGTTTCCCTAGGTGCCGGCTGAGCTAGAGGCCAAAATCTACAGGTAGGCACTTTGCAAGAAACACCTCTGTTTTCTTTCAAAAAATGGGATGTGTCCATGTTGCGTTTTGGGGCATTTCCTGTCGCGGGCGCTAGGCCTACCCACACAAGTGAGGTATCATTTTTATCAGGAGACTTGGGGGAACGCTAGGTGGAAGGAAATTTGTGCCTCCTCTCAGATTCCAGAACTTTCTGCCACAGAAATGTGAGGAACATGTGTTTTTTTAGCCAAATTTTGAGGTTTGCAAAGGATTCTGGGTAACAGAACCTGGTCAGAGCCCCACAAGTCAACCCATCTTGGATTCCCCAAGGTCTCTAGTTTTCAAAAATGCACAGGTTTGGTATGTTTCCCTAGGTGCCGGCTGAGCTAGAGGCCAAAATCTACAGGTAGGCACTTTGCAAAAAACACCTCTGTTTTCTTTCAAAAAATGGGATGTGTCCACGTTGCGTTTTGGGGCATTTCCTGTCGTGGGCGCTAGGCCTACCCACACAAGTGAGGTATCATTTTTATCGGGAGACTTGGGGAAACGCTGGGTGGAAGGAAATTTGTGGCTCCTCTCTGATTCCAGAACTTTCTGTCACCAAAATGTGAGGAAAATGTGTTTTTTTAGCCCAATTTTGAGGTTTGCAAAGGATTCTGGGGTAACAAAACCTGGTCAGAGCCCCACAAGTCACCCCATCTTGGATTCCTCTAGGTCTCTAGTTTTCAGAAATGCACAGGTTTGGTAGGTTTCCCTAGGTGCCGGCTGAGCTAGAGGCCAAAACCTACAGGTAGGCACTTTGTAAAAAACTGCTCTGTTTTCTGTCAAAAAATGGGATGTGTCCACGTTGTGCTTTGGGGCATTTCCTGTCGCAGGCGCTAGGCCTACCCACACAAGTGAGGTATCATTTTTATCGGGAGACTTGGAGGAACGCTGGGTGGAAGGAAATTTGTGCCTCCTCTCAGATTCCAATACTTTCTGCCACAGAAATGTGAGGAACATGTGTTTTTTTAACCAAATTTTGAGGTTTGCAAAGGATTCTGGGTAACAGAACCTGGTCAGAGCCCCACAAGTCACCCCATCTTGGATTCCCCTAGGTCTCTAGTTTTCAGAAATGCACAGGTTTGGTAGGTTTCCCTAGGTGCCGGCTGAGCTAGAGGCCAAAATCTACAGGTAGGCACTTTGCAAGAAACACCTCTGTTTTCTTTCAAAAAATGGGATGTGTCCATGTTGCGTTTTGGGGCATTTCCTGTCGCGGGCGCTAGGCCTACCCACACAAGTGAGGTATAATTTTTATCGGGAGACTTGGAGGAACGCTGGGTGGAAGGAAATTTGTGCCTCCTCTCAGATTCCAATACTTTCTGCCACAGAAATGTGAGGCACATGTGTTTTCTTAACTAAATTTTGAGGTTTGCAAAGGATTCTGGGTAACAGAACCTGGTCAGAGCCCCACAAGTCACCCCATCTTGGATTCCCCTAGGTCTCTAGTTTTCAAAAATGCACAGGTTTGGTATGTTTCCCTAGGTGCCGGCTGAGCTAGAGGCCAAAATCTACAGGAAGGCACTTTGCAAAAAACAACTCTGTTTTCTTTCAAAAAATGGGATGTGTCCACGTTGCGTTTTGGGGCATTTCCTGTCGTGGGCGCTAGGCCTACCCACACAAGTGAGGTATCATTTTTATCAGGAGACTTGGGGGAACGCTAGGTGGAAGGAAATTTGTGCCTCCTCTCAGATTCCAGAACTTTCTGCCACAAAAATGTGAGGAACATGTGTTTTTTTAGCCAAATTTTGAGGTTTGCAAAGGATTCTGGGTAACAGAACCTGGTCAGAGCCCCACAAGTCACCCCATCTTGGATTCCCCTAGGTCTCTAGTTTTCAGAAATGCACAGGTTTGGTAGGTTTCCCTAGGTGCCGGCTGAGCTAGAGGCCAAAATCTACAGGTAGGCACTTTGCAAGAAACACCTCTGTTTTCTTTCAAAAAATGGGATGTGTCCACGTTGCGTTTTGGGGCATTTCCTGTTGTGGGCGCTAGCCCTACCCACACAAGTGAGGTATCATTTTTATTGGGAGACTTGGGGGAACGCTGGGTGGAAGGAAATTTGTGGCTCCTCTCTGATTCCAGAACTTTCTGTCACCGAAATATGAGGAAAATGTGTTTTTTTAGCCAAATTTTGAGGTTTGCAAAGGATTCTGGGTAACAGAACCTGGTCAGAGCCCCACAAGTCACCCCATCTTGGATTCCCCTAGGTCTCTAGTTTTCAGAAATGCACAGGTTTGGTAGGTTTCCCTAGGTGCCGGCTGAGCTAGAGGCCAAAATCTACAGGTAGGCACTTTGCAAGAAACACCTCTGTTTTCTTTCAAAAAATGTGATGTGTCCATGTTGCGTTTTGGGGCATTTCCTGTCGCGGGCGCTAGGCCTACCCACACACGTGAGGTATCATTTTTATCAGGAGACTTGGGGGAACGCTGGGTGGAAGGAAATTTGTGCCTCCTCTCAGATTCCAGAACTTTCTGCCACAGAAATGTGAGGAACATGTGTTTTTTTAACCAAATTTTGAGGTTTGCAAAGGATTCTGGGTAACAGAACCTGGTCAGAGCCCCACAAGTCACCCCATCTTGGATTCCCCTAGGTCTCTAGTTTTCAAAAATGCACAGGTTTGGTATGTTTCCCTAGGTGCCGGCTGAGCTAGAGGCCAAAATCTACAGGTAGGCACTTTGCAAAAAACACCTCTGTTTTCTTTCAAAAAATGGGATGTGTCCACGTTGCGTTTTGGGGCATTTCCTGTCGTGGGCGCTAGGCCTACCCACACAAGTGAGGTATCATTTTTATCGGGAGACTTGGGGGAACGCTGGGTGGAAGGAAATTTGTGGCTCCTCGCTGATTCCAGAACTTTCTGTCACCAAAATGTGAGGAAAATGTGTTTTTTTTGTCACCCCATCTTGGATTCCCCTAGGTCTCTAGTTTTCAAACATTCTCTGGTTTGCTAGGTTTCCCCAGGTGCCAGCTGAGCTAGAGGCCAAAATCCACAGGTAGGCACTTTGCAAAAAACACCTCTGTTTTCTTTCAAAAAATGTGATGTGTGCACGTTGCGTTTTGGGGCATTTCCTGTCGCGGGCGCAAGGCTTACCCACAGAAGTGTGGTATCATTTTTATCGGGAGACTTGGGGAAACGCTGGGTGGAAGGAAATTTGTGGCTCCTCTCTGATTCCAGAACTTTCTGTCACTAAAATGTGAGGAAAATTTGTTTTTTTAGCCAAATTTTGAGGTTTGCAAAGGATTCTGGGTAACAAAACCTGGTCAGAGCCCCACAAGTCACCCCATCTTGGATTCCCCTAGGTCTCTAGTTTTCAATCATGCGCTGGTTTGCTAAGTTTCCCCAGGTGCCGGCTGAGCTAGAGGCCAAAATCCACAGGTAGGCACTTTGCAAAAAACACCTCTGTTTTCTTTCAAAAAATGTGATGTGTGCACGTTGCGTTTTGGGGCATTTCCTGTTGCGGGCGCAAGGCCTACCCACAGAAGTGTGGTATCATTTTTATCGGGAGACTTGGGGAAACGCTGGGTGGAAGGAAATTTGTGGCTCCTCTCTGATTCCAGAACTTTCTGTCACTAAAATGTGAGGAAAATTTGTTTTTTTAGCCAAATTTTGAGGTTTGCAAAGGATTCTGGGTAACAAAACCTGGTCAGAGCCCCACAAGTCACCCCATCTTGGATTCCCCTAGGTCTCTAGTTTTCAAACATGCGCTGGTTTGCTAGGTTTCCCCAGGTGCCGGCTGAGCTAGAGGCCAAAATCCACAGGTAGGCACTTTGCAAAAAACACCTCTGTTTTCTTTAAAAAAATGTGATGTGTGCACGTTGCTCTTTGGGGCATTTCCTGTTGCAGGCGCTAGGCTTACCCACACAAGTGAGGTATCATTTTTATCGGGAGACTTGGGGAAACGCTGGGTGGAAGGAAATTTGTGGCTCCTCTCTGATTCCAGAACTTTCTGTCACCAAAATGTGAGGAAAATGTGTTTTTTTAACCAAATTTTGAGGATTGCAAAGGATTCTCGGTAACAGAACCTGGTCAGAGCCCCACAAGTCACCCCATCTTGGATTCCCCTAGGTCTCTAATTTTCAGAAATGCACAGGTTTGGTAGGTTTCCCTAGGTGCCGGCTGAGCTAGAGGCCAAAATCTACAGGTAGGCACTTTGCAAGAAACACCTCTGTTTTCTTTCAAAAAATGGGATGTGTCCATGTTGCGTTTTGGGGCATTTCCTGTCGCGGGCGCTAGGCCTACCCACACAAGTGAGGTATCATTTTTATCAGGAGACTTGGGGGAACGCTAGGTGGAAGGAAATTTGTGCCTCCTCTCAGGTTCCAATACTTTCTGCCACAGAAATGTGAGGAACATGTGTTTTTTTAACCAAATTTTGAGGATTGCAAAGGATTCTGGGTAACAGAACCTGGTCAGAGCCCCACAAGTCACCCCATCTTGGATTCCCCTAGGTCTCTAGTTTTCAGAAATGCACAGGTTTGGTAGGTTTCCCTAGGTGCCGGCTGAGCTAGAGGCCAAAATCTACAGGTAGGCACTTTGTAAAAAACTGCTCTGTATTCTGTCAAAAAATGGGATGTGTCCATGTTGCGCTTTGGGGCATTTCCTGTCGCGGGCGCTAGGCCTACCCACACAAGTGAGGTATCATTTTTATCGGGAGACTTGGAGGAACGCTGGGTGGAAGGAAATTTGTGCCTCCTCTCAGATTCCAATACTTTCTGCCACAGAAATGTGAGGCACATGTGTTTTCTTAACTAAATTTTGAGGTTTGCAAAGGATTCTGGGTAACAGAACCTGGTCAGAGCCCCACAAGTCACCCCATCTTGGATTCCCCTAGGTCTCTAGTTTTCAGAAATGCACAGGTTTGGTAGGTTTCCCTAGGTGCCGGCTGAGCTAGAGGCCAAAATCTACAGGTAGGCACTTTGCAAGAAACACCTCTGTTTTCTTTCAAAAAATGGGATGTGTCCATGTTGCGTTTTGGGGCATTTCCTGTCGCGGGCGCTAGGCCTACCCACACAAGTGAGGTATAATTTTTATCAGGAGACTTGGGGGAACGCTAGGTGGAAGGAAATTTGTGCCTCCTCTCAGATTCCAGAACTTTCTGCCACAGAAATGTGAGGAACATGTGTTTGTTTAGCCAAATTTTGAGGTTTGCAAATGATTCTGGGTAACAGAACCTGGTCAGAGCCCCACAAGTCACCCCATCTTGGATTCCCCTAGGTCTCTAGTTTTCAAAAATGCACAGGTTTGGTATGTTTCCCTAGGTGCCGGCTGAGCTAGAGGCCAAAATCTACAGGAAGGCACTTTGCAAAAAACACCTCTGTTTTCTTTCAAAAAATGGGATGTGTCCACGTTGCGTTTTGGGGCATTTCCTGTCGTGGGCGCTAGGCCTACCCACACAAGTGAGGTATCATTTTTATCAGGAGACTTGGGGGAACGCTAGGTGGAAGGAAATTTGTGCCTCCTCTCAGATTCCAGAACTTTCTGCCACAAAAATGTGAGGAACATGTGTTTTTTTAGCCAAATTTTGAGGTTTGCAAAGGATTCTGGGTAACAGAACCTGGTCAGAGCCCCACAAGTCACCCCATCTTGGATTCCCCTAGGTCTCTAGTTTTCAGAAATGCACAGGTTTGGTAGGTTTCCCTAGGTGCCGGCTGAGCTAGAGGCCAAAATCTACAGGTAGGCACTTTGCAAGAAACACCTCTGTTTTCTTTCAAAAAATGGGATGTGTCCACGTTGCGTTTTGGGGCATTTCCTGTTGTGGGCGCTAGCCCTACCCACACAAGTGAGGTATCATTTTTATTGGGAGACTTGGGGGAACGCTGGGTGGAAGGAAATTTGTGGCTCCTCTCTGATTCCAGAACTTTCTGTCACCGAAATATGAGGAAAATGTGTTTTTTTAGCCAAATTTTGAGGTTTGCAAAGGATTCTGGGTAACAGAACCTGGTCAGAGCCCCACAAGTCACCCCATCTTGGATTCCCCTAGGTCTCTAGTTTTCAGAAATGCACAGGTTTGGTAGGTTTCCCTAGGTGCCGGCTGAGCTAGAGGCCAAAATCTACAGGTAGGCACTTTGCAAGAAACACCTCTGTTTTCTTTCAAAAAATGTGATGTGTCCATGTTGCGTTTTGGGGCATTTCCTGTCGCGGGCGCTAGGCCTACCCACACACGTGAGGTATCATTTTTATCAGGAGACTTGGGGGAACGCTGGGTGGAAGGAAATTTGTGCCTCCTCTCAGATTCCAGAACTTTCTGCCACAGAAATGTGAGGAACATGTGTTTTTTTAACCAAATTTTGAGGTTTGCAAAGGATTCTGGGTAACAGAACCTGGTCAGAGCCCCACAAGTCACCCCATCTTGGATTCCCCTAGGTCTCTAGTTTTCAAAAATGCACAGGTTTGGTATGTTTCCCTAGGTGCCGGCTGAGCTAGAGGCCAAAATCTACAGGTAGGCACTTTGCAAAAAACACCTCTGTTTTCTTTCAAAAAATGGGATGTGTCCACGTTGCGTTTTGGGGCATTTCCTGTCGTGGGCGCTAGGCCTACCCACACAAGTGAGGTATCATTTTTATCGGGAGACTTGGGGGAACGCTGGGTGGAAGGAAATTTGTGGCTCCTCGCTGATTCCAGAACTTTCTGTCACCAAAATGTGAGGAAAATGTGTTTTTTTTGTCACCCCATCTTGGATTCCCCTAGGTCTCTAGTTTTCAAACATTCTCTGGTTTGCTAGGTTTCCCCAGGTGCCAGCTGAGCTAGAGGCCAAAATCCACAGGTAGGCACTTTGCAAAAAACACCTCTGTTTTCTTTCAAAAAATGTGATGTGTGCACGTTGCGTTTTGGGGCATTTCCTGTCGCGGGCGCAAGGCTTACCCACAGAAGTGTGGTATCATTTTTATCGGGAGACTTGGGGAAACGCTGGGTGGAAGGAAATTTGTGGCTCCTCTCTGATTCCAGACCTTTCTGTCACTAAAATGTGAGGAAAATTTGTTTTTTTAGCCAAATTTTGAGGTTTGCAAAGGATTCTGGGTAACAAAACCTGGTCAGAGCCCCACAAGTCACCCCATCTTGGATTCCCCTAGGTCTCTAGTTTTCAATCATGCGCTGGTTTGCTAAGTTTCCCCAGGTGCCGGCTGAGCTAGAGGCCAAAATCCACAGGTAGGCACTTTGCAAAAAACACCTCTGTTTTCTTTCAAAAAATGTGATGTGTGCACGTTGCGTTTTGGGGCATTTCCTGTTGCGGGCGCAAGGCCTACCCACAGAAGTGTGGTATCATTTTTATCGGGAGACTTGGGGAAACGCTGGGTGGAAGGAAATTTGTGGCTCCTCTCTGATTCCAGAACTTTCTGTCACTAAAATGTGAGGAAAATTTGTTTTTTTAGCCAAATTTTGAGGTTTGCAAAGGATTCTGGGTAACAAAACCTGGTCAGAGCCCCACAAGTCACCCCATCTTGGATTCCCCTAGGTCTCTAGTTTTCAAACATGCGCTGGTTTGCTAGGTTTCCCCAGGTGCCGGCTGAGCTAGAGGCCAAAATCCACAGGTAGGCACTTTGCAAAAAACACCTCTGTTTTCTTTAAAAAAATGTGATGTGTGCACGTTGCTCTTTGGGGCATTTCCTGTTGCAGGCGCTAGGCTTACCCACACAAGTGAGGTATCATTTTTATCGGGAGACTTGGGGAAACGCTGGGTGGAAGGAAATTTGTGGCTCCTCTCTGATTCCAGAACTTTCTGTCACCAAAATGTGAGGAAAATGTGTTTTTTTAACCAAATTTTGAGGATTGCAAAGGATTCTCGGTAACAGAACCTGGTCAGAGCCCCACAAGTCACCCCATCTTGGATTCCCCTAGGTCTCTAATTTTCAGAAATGCACAGGTTTGGTAGGTTTCCCTAGGTGCCGGCTGAGCTAGAGGCCAAAATCTACAGGTAGGCACTTTGCAAGAAACACCTCTGTTTTCTTTCAAAAAATGGGATGTGTCCATGTTGCGTTTTGGGGCATTTCCTGTCGCGGGCGCTAGGCCTACCCACACAAGTGAGGTATCATTTTTATCAGGAGACTTGGGGGAACGCTAGGTGGAAGGAAATTTGTGCCTCCTCTCAGGTTCCAATACTTTCTGCCACAGAAATGTGAGGAACATGTGTTTTTTTAACCAAATTTTGAGGATTGCAAAGGATTCTGGGTAACAGAACCTGGTCAGAGCCCCACAAGTCACCCCATCTTGGATTCCCCTAGGTCTCTAGTTTTCAGAAATGCACAGGTTTGGTAGGTTTCCCTAGGTGCCGGCTGAGCTAGAGGCCAAAATCTACAGGTAGGCACTTTGCAAGAAACACCTCTGTTTTCTTTCAAAAAATGGGATGTGTCCATGTTGCGTTTTGGGGCATTTCCTGTCGCGGGCGCTAGGCCTACCCACACAAGTGAGGTATCATTTTTATCAGGAGACCTGGGGGAACGCTAGGTGGAAGGAAATTTGTGCCTCCTCTCAGATTCCAGAACTTTCTGCCACAGAAATGTGAGGAACACGTGTTTTTTTAGCCAAATTTTGAGGTTTGCAAAGGATTCTGGGTAACAGAACCTGGTCAGAGCCCCACAAGTCACCCCATCTTGGATTCCCCTAGGTCTCTAGTTTTCAAAAATGCACAGGTTTGGTATGTTTCCCTAGGTGCCGGCTGAGCTAGAGGCCAAAATCTACAGGTAGGCACTTTGCAAAAAACAACTCTGTTTTCTTTCAAAAAATGTGATGTGTGCACGTTGCGTTTTGGGGCATTTCCTGTCGCGGGCGCAAGGCCTACCCACAGAAGTGTGGTATCATTTTTATCGGGAGACTTGGGGAAACGCTGGGTGGAAGGAAACTTGTGGCTCCTCTCTGATTCCAGAACTTTCTGTCACTAAAATGTGAGGAAAATGTGTTTTTTTAGCCAAATTTTGAGGTTTGCAAAGGATTCTGGGTAACAAAACCTGGTCAGAGCCCCACAAGTCACCCCATCTTGGATTCCTCTAGGTCTCTAGTTTTCAGAAATGCACAGGTTTGGTAGGTTTCCCTAGGTGCCGGCTGAGCTAGAGGCCAAAACCAACAGTTAGGCACTTTGTAAAAAACAGCTCTGTTTTCTGTCAAAAAAGGGGATGTGTCCACGTTGTGCTTTGGGGCATTTCCTGTCGCAGGCCCTAGGCCTACCCACACAAGTGAGGTATCATTTTTATCGGGAGACTTGGGGGAACGCTGGGTGGAAGGAAATTTGTGCCTCCTCTCAGATTCCAATACTTTCTGCCACAGAAATGTGAGGAACATGTGTTTTTTTAACCAAATTTTGAGGTTTGCAAAGGATTCTGGGTAATAGAACCTGGTCAGAGCCCCACAAGTCACCCCATCTTGGATTCCCCTAGGTCTCTAGTTTTCAGAAATGCACAGGTTTGGTAGGTTTCCCTAGGTGCCGGCTGAGCTAGAGGCCAAAATCTACAGGTAGGCACTTTGTAAAAAACAGCTCTGTATTCTGTCAAAAAATGGGATGTGTCCATGTTGCGTTTTGGGGCATTTCCTGTCGCGGGCGCTAGGCCTACCCACACAAGTGAGGTATCATTTTTATCGGGAGACTTGTGGGAACGCTGGGTGGAAGGAAATTTGTGCCTCCTCTCAGATTCCAATACTTTCTGCCACAGAAATGTGAGGAACATGTGTTTTCTTAACTAAATTTTGAGGTTTGCAAAGGATTCTGGGTAACAGAACCTGGTCAGAGCCCCACAAGTCACCCCATCTTGGATTCCCCTAGGTCTCTAGTTTTCAGAAATGCACAGGTTTGGTAGGTTTCCCTAGGTGCCGGCTGAGCTAGAGGCCAAAATCTACAGGTAGGCACTTTGCAAGAAACACCTCTGTTTTCTTTCAAAAAATGGGATGTGTCCATGTTGCGTTTTGGGGCATTTCCTGTCGCGGGCGCTAGGCCTACCCACACACGTGAGGTATCATTTTTATCAGGAGACTTGGGGGAACGCTGGGTGGAAGGAAATTTGTGCCTCCTCTCAGATTCCAGAACTTTCTGCCACAGAAATGTGAGGAACATATGTTTTTTTAACCAAATTTTGAGGTTTGCAAAGGATTCTGGGTAACAGAACCTGGTCAGAGCCCCACAAGTCACCCCATCTTGGATTCCCATAGGTCTCTAATTTTCAGAAATGCACAGGTTTGGTAGGTTTCCCTAGGTGCCGGCTGAGCTAGAGGCCAAAATCTACAGGTAGGCACTTTGTAAAAAACAGCTCTGTTTTCTGTCAAAAAATGGGATGTGTCCATGTTGCGTTTTGGGGCATTTCCTGTCGCGGGCGCTAGGCCTACCCACACAAGTGAGGTATAATTTTTATCGGGAGACTTGGGGGAACGCTGGGTTGAAGGAAATTTGTGCCTCCTCTCAGGTTCCAATACTTTCTGCCATAGAAATGTGAGGAACATGTGTTTTTTTAACCAAATTTTGAGGATTGCAAAGGATTCTGGGTAACAGAACCTGGTCAGAGCCTCACAAGTCACCCCATCTTGGATTCCCCTAGGTCTCTAATTTTCAGAAATGCACAGGTTTGGTAGGTTTCCCTAGGTGCCGGCTGAGCTAGAGGCCAAAATCTACAGGTAGGCACTTTGCAAGAAACACCTCTGTTTTCTTTCAAAAAATGGGATGTGTCCATGTTGCGTTTTGGGGCATTTCCTGTCGCGGGCGCTAGGCCTACCCACACAAGTGAGGTATCATTTTTATCAGGAGACTTGGGGGAACGCTAGGTGGAAGGAAATTTGTGCCTCCTCTCAGATTCCAGAACTTTCTGCCACAGAAATGTGAGGAACATGTGTTTTTTTAGCCAAATTTTGAGGTTTGCAAAGGATTCTGGGTAACACAACCTGGTCAGAGCCCCACAAGTCACCCCATCTTGGATTCCCCAAGGTCTCTAGTTTTCAAAAATGCACAGGTTTGGTATGTTTCCCTAGGTGCCGGCTGAGCTAGAGGCCAAAATCTACAGGTAGGCACTTTGCAAAAAACACCTCTGTTTTCTTTCAAAAAATGGGATGTGTCCACGTTGCGTTTTGGGGCATTTCCTGTCGTGGGCGCTAGGCCTACCCACAGAAGTGTGGTATCATTTTTATCGGGAGACTTGGGGAAACGCTGGGTGGAAGGAAATTTGTGGCTCCTCGCTGATTCCAGAACTTTCTGTCACCAAAATGTGAGGAAAATGTGTTTTTTTAGTCACCCCATCTTGGATTCCCCTAGGTCACTAGTTTTCAAACATTCTCTGGTTTGCTAGGTTTCCCCAGGTGCCAGCTGAGCTAGAGGCCAAAATCCACAGGTAGGCACTTTGCAAAAAACACCTCTGTTTTCTTTAAAAAAATGTGATGTGTGCACGTTGCGTTTTGGGGCATTTCCTGTCGCGGGCGCAAGGCCTACCCACAGAAGTGTGGTATCATTTTTATCGGGAGACTTGGGGAAACGCTGGGTGGAAGGAAACTTGTGGCTCCTCTCTGATTCCAGAACTTTCTGTCACTAAAATGTGAGGAAAATGTGTTTTTTTAGCCAAATTTTGAGGTTTGCAAAGGATTCTGGGTAACAAAACCTGGTCAGAGCCCCACAAGTCACCCCATCTTGGATTCCCCTAGGTCTCTAGTTTTCAACCATGCGCTGGTTTGCTAAGTTTCCCCAGGTGCCGGCTGAGCTAGAGGCCAAAATCCACAGGTAGGCACTTTGCAAAAAACACCTCTGTTTTCTTTCAAAAAATGTGATGTGTGCACGTTGCTCTTTGGGGCATTTCCTGTTGCAGGCGCTAGGCCTACCCACACAAGTGAGGTATCATTTTTATCGGGAGACTTGGGGAAACGCTGGGTGGAAGGAAATTTGTGGCTCCTCTCTACTTCCAGAACTTTCTGTCACCAAAATGTGAGGAAAATGTGTTTTTTTAGCCCAATTTTGAGGTTTGCAAAGGATTCTGGGTAACAAAACCTGGTCAGAGCCCCACAAGTCACCCCATCTTGGATTCCTCTAGGTCTCTAGTTTTCATAAATGCACAGGTTTGGTAGGTTTCCCTAGGTGCCGGCTGAGCTAGAGGCCAAAACCTACAGGTAGGCACTTTGTAAAAAACAGCTCTGTTTTCTGTCAAAAAATGGGATGTGTCCACGTTGTGCTTTGGGGCATTTCCTGTCGCAGGCGCTAGGCCTACCCATACAAGTGAGGTATCATTTTTATCAGGAGACTTGGGGGAACGCTGGGTGGAAGGAAATTTGTGCCTCCTCTCAGATTCCAATACTTTCTGCCACAGAAATGTGAGGAACATTTGTTTTTTTAACCAAATTTTGAGGTTTGCAAAGGATTCTGGGTAATAGAACCTGGTCAGAGCCCCACAAGTCACCCCATCTTGGATTCCCCTAGGTCTCTAGTTTTCAGAAATGCACAGGTTTGGTAGGTTTCCCTAGGTGCCGGCTGAGCTAGAGGCCAAAATCTACAGGTAGGCACTTTGTAAAAAACTGCTCTGTATTCTGTCAAAAAATGGGATGTGTCCATGTTGCGTTTTGGGGCATTTCCTGTCACGGGCGCTAGGCCTACCCACACAAGTGAGGTATCATTTTTATCGGGAGACTTGGGGGAACGCTGGGTGGAAGGAAACTTGTGGCTCCTCTCTGATTCCAGAACTTTCTGTCACTAAAATGTGAGGAAAATGTGTTTTTTTAGCCAAATTTTGAGGTTTGCAAAGGATTCTGGGTAACAAAACCTGGTCAGAGCCCCACAAGTCACCCCATCTTGGATTCCCCTAGGTCTCTAGTTTTCAACCATGCGCTGGTTTGCTAAGTTTCCCCAGGTGCCGGCTGAGCTAGAGGCCAAAATCCACAGGTAGGCACTTTGCAAAAAACACCTCTGTTTTCTTTCAAAAAATGTGATGTGTGCACGTTGCTCTTTGGGGCATTTCCTGTTGCAGGCGCTAGGCCTACCCACACAAGTGAGGTATCATTTTTATCGGGAGACTTGGGGAAACGCTGGGTGGAAGGAAATTTGTGGCTCCTCTCTACTTCCAGAACTTTCTGTCACCAAAATGTGAGGAAAATGTGTTTTTTTAGCCCAATTTTGAGGTTTGCAAAGGATTCTGGGTAACAAAACCTGGTCAGAGCCCCACAAGTCCCCCCATCTTGGATTCCTCTAGGTCTCTAGTTTTCAGAAATGCACAGGTTTGGTAGGTTTCCCTAGGTGCCGGCTGAGCTAGAGGCCAAAACCTACAGGTAGGCACTTTGTAAAAAACAGCTCTGTTTTCTGTCAAAAAATGGGATGTGTCCACGTTGTGCTTTGGGGCATTTCCTGTCGCAGGCGCTAGGCCTACCCACACAAGTGAGGTATCATTTTTATCAGGAGACTTGGGGGAACGCTGGGTGGAAGGAAATTTGTGCCTCCTCTCAGATTCCAATACTTTCTGCCACAGAAATGTGAGGAACATTTGTTTTTTTAACCAAATTTTGAGGTTTGCAAAGGATTCTGGGTAATAGAACCTGGTCAGAGCCCCACAAGTCACCCCATCTTGGATTCCCCTAGGTCTCTAGTTTTCAGAAATGCACAGGTTTGGTAGGTTTCCCTAGGTGCCGGCTGAGCTAGAGGCCAAAATCTACAGGTAGGCACTTTGTAAAAAACTGCTCTGTATTCTGTCAAAAAATGGGATGTGTCCATGTTGCGTTTTGGGGCATTTCCTGTCACGGGCGCTAGGCCTACCCACACAAGTGAGGTATCATTTTTATCGGGAGACTTGGGGGAACGCTGGGTGGAAGGAAATTTGTGCCTCCTCTCAGATTCCAATACTTTCTGCCACAGAAATGTGAGGCACATGTGTTTTCTTAACTAAATTTTGAGGTTTGCAAAGGATTCTGGGTAACAGAACCTGGTCAGAGCCCCACAAGTCACCCCATCTTGGATTCCCCTAGGTCTCTAGTTTTCAGAAATGCACAGGTTTGGTAGGTTTCCCTAGGTGCCGGCTGAGCTAGAGGCCAAAATCTACAGGTAGGCACTTTGCAAGAAACACCTCTGTTTTCTTTCAAAAAATGGGATGTGTCCATGTTGCGTTTTGGGGCATTTCCTGTCGCGGGCGCTAGGCCTACCCACACAAGTGAGGTATAATTTTTATCAGGAGACTTGGGGGAACGCTAGGTGGAAGGAAATTTGTGCCTCCTCTCAGATTCCAGAACTTTCTGCCACAGAAATGTGAGGAACATGTGTTTTTTTAGCCAAATTTTGAGGTTTGCAAATGATTCTGGGTAACAGAACCTGGTCAGAGCCCCACAAGTCACCCCATCTTGGATTCCCCTAGGTCTCTAGTTTTCAAAAATGCACAGGTTTGGTATGTTTCCCTAGGTGCCGGCTGAGCTAGAGGCCAAAATCTACAGGTAGGCACTTTGCAAAAAACACCTCTGTTTTCTTTCAAAAAATGGGATGTGTCCACGTTGCGTTTTGGGGCATTTCCTGTCGTGGGCGCTAGGCCTACCCACACAAGTGAGGTATCATTTTTATCAGGAGACTTGGGGGAACGCTAGGTGGAAGGAAATTTGTGCCTCCTCTCAGATTCCAGAACTTTCTGCCACAGAAATGTGAGGAACATGTGTTTTTTTAGCCAAATTTTGAGGTTTGCAAAGGATTCTGGGTAACAGAACCTGGTCAGAGCCCCACAAGTCACCCCATCTTGGATTCCCCTAGGTCTCTAGTTTTCAAAAATGCACAGGTTTGGTAGGTTTCCCTAGGTGCCGGCTGAGCTAGAGGCCAAAATCTACAGGTAGGCACTTTGCAAGAAACACCTCTGTTTTCTTTCAAAAAATGGGATGTGTCCACGTTGCGTTTTGGGGCATTTCCTGTTGTGGGCGCTAGGCCTACCCACACAAGTGAGGTATCATTTTTATTGGGAGACTTGGGGGAACGCTGGGTGGAAGGAAATTTGTGGCTCCTCTCTGATTCCAGAACTTTCTGTCACCGAAATATGAGGAAAATGTGGTTTTTTAGCCAAATTTTGAGGTTTGCAAAGGATTCTTGGTAACAGAACCTGGCCAGAGACCCACAAGTCACCCCATCTTGGATTCCCCTAGGTCTCTAGTTTTCAAAAATGCACAGGTTTGGTAGGTTTCCCTAGGTGCCGGCTGAGCTAGAGGCCAAAATCTACAGGTAGGCACTTTGCAAAAAACACCTCTGTTTTCTTTTAAAAAAATGGGATGTGTCCACGTTGCGTTTTGGGGCGTTTTCTGTTGTGGGCACTAGGCCTACCCACACAAGTGAGGTATCATTTTTATCGGGACACTTGAGGGAACATTTTTTCCTTCCAAATATAGGAGAGTGTGTAAAAAAGACATCTATTTGAGAAATGCTCTGTAATTCACATGCTAGTATGGTCACCCCGGAATTCAGAGATGTGCAAATAACCACTGCTCCTCAACACCTTATCTTGTGCCCTTTTTGGAAATACAAAGGTTTTCTTGATAGCTATTTTTTACTCTTTATATTTCAGCAAATGAATTGCTGTATACCCGGTATAGAATGAAAACGCACTGCAGGGTGCAGCAAATTTATTGGCTCTGGGTACCTAGGGTTCTTGATGAACCTACAAGCCCTATATATCCACGCAACCAGAGGAGTCCAGCAGACGTAACGGTATATTGCTTTCGATAATCTGACATTGCAGGAAAAAGTTACAGAGTAAAACGTAGAGAAAAATTTATGTTTTTTTCACCTCAATTTCAATATTTTTCTTTTTCAGTTGTTATTTTCTGTAGGAAACCCTTGTAGGATCTACACAATGACCCCTTGATGAATTCAGTATTTTGTCTACTTTTCAGAAATGTTTAGGTTTCTGGGATCCAGCATTGGTTTCATGCCCATTTCTGTCACTGACTGGAAGGAGGCTGAAAGCACAAAAAATAGTAAAAATGGGGCATGTCCCAGTAAAATGCCAAACTTGTGTTGAAAAATTGGGTTTTCTGATTCAAGTCTGCCTGTTCCTGAAAGCTGGGAAGCTGGTGAGTTTAGCACCGCAAACCCTTTGTTGATGCCATTTTCAGGGGAAAAAACACAAGCCTTCTTCTGCATCCACTTTTTCCCATTTTTTTGAAAAAAACTAAATTTTCACTGAATTTTGGGTAATTTCTTGGCCTCCTTCAGGGGAACCCACAAAGTCTGGGTACCTCTAGAATCCCTAGGATGTTGGAAAAAAAGGACACAAATTTGGCGTTGTTAGCTTATGTGGACAAAAAGTTATGAGGGCCTAAGTGCAAACTGCCCCAAATAGGCAAAAAAAGGCCTGGCACAGGAGGGGGAAAAGGCCTGGCAGCGAAGGGGTTAACTGCTGTTCGAGTAGCAAGGAGGACCTGTCGCGGACCTTTCCATCGAGGTTCAAGACTCTTTTTCTGCTGGAAATTCTTTGTGAGGACCCAGTCTCCAGGTAGTATCTTGTGGCCTGGATCAGTGGATACAGATGGGAGTGCTTCACGCACCTGTTGGTGAATAGAACGCAAAGAATTAGTGAGTTCATTTAAATAGTCCATCAAAACAGGATGTTCTAGTTCTGAGTACTTGTGAGGTCGAGGGACCCCCCAGACATTTGCTGGCCTACCCATCACTATCTCATGGGGTGACAACCCTGATCTAGATTGAGGTGTCATCCTGACAGACATTAAAGCCAGGGGCAACGCGTCCGGCCTCCGTATACCGCATTCTGCGCATATTTTTGACATCTTCAATTTAAGTGTGCCATTATATTTTTCAACTAGTCCAGCAGACTGGGGTGGTTAGCTGCATGAAACTTCTGGTGGAGGCCCAACCCTTCACACACCCTTTTCATCACCTGCCCTACAAAATGACTCCCATTATCTGACCAGACACACCTTGGGACCCCAAACCGTGGGAAGAACTCCTTCAGAAGTACCTTTGCGGTGGTAAGGGCAGTATTATCTTTAGTAGGGTAAGCTTCTACCCACTTACTAAACATACAGACCACAACTAGGACATATTTCAAGTTGTTACACCTTTCCATCTCAATATAATCCATTTGTAGTACTTCAAAGGGATACGTTGGTGGGAAAAAATGCCCAGCAGGGACTGAGGCACCCTTCCCTATGTTATGTTGTAAACAAATCATGCAGGATTGAACCAGTGGTCAGCTACTCTTCTGATATTTTTATTAGACCAAACCGGATCAAGCAAATCACAGATGCTTTTCGCACTAACGTGTGCAGGATCGTGGGCCATAGTCACTACTGGCAGCACAAATGCATCGGGTAACATCCATCTTTCCCTCTGTGACAGATCTGTCCGGCACAGCGTATTTTCATCTAACTTGGCCTTCCCTTCTTCCCATTAATTTCTCTTCTGTTCAGTTGCCTCATCCTGTATCTTCCTGATACTCTCTACCGTGTTCCCAAATATTTCATGGGGACGAACCTTCTCTGTACTATCTACCACATACATGTGTCCTGTCTTTGCATACGCTGTATCTTTTGCTGTCTGATCTGCTAGGGCGTTGCCCTGTCCAGTTTCATCTCTCACCTTTTTGTGTGCACTACACTTCATGATAGCCATTGTTTTGGGCAACGCCAGGGCAGAAAGTAAGTTAGTTATAAGGGTCCCCTGTTGAATACGTGTCCCATGTGAAGTGAGGAATCCTCGTTCTGCCCACAAGCGACCAAAATTGTGTGCTACGCCAAATGCATACTGACTGTCTGTGTAAACATTCACATTAAGTCCTTTACTTAACTCACAGGCTCGTGTTAGAGCTATTAATTCTGCGGCCTTAGCAGAGTTATGTGGTATTCTAGCTGTTTCAACTACAGTGGTAGCTGTTGTAACTGCATAGGCTGCAGAGGTAGTGCCATCGGGTAGCTTGATGCATGAGCCATCTACGTATAATATGCCATCAGGGTCTCTCAGTGGAGTGTCCTGTAAGTCCACTCTCCCTTTTGTTTCATCCTCCGTCCGGAGAATGCAGTCATGTATGTCATCATAAGAATCTTCAGTTTTTTCAGTAATTGGCAATAAAGTGGCAGGATTGAGCGTGTTGCACCTTTTTAATGTTATATGACTAGCTAAAAGTGTCAGTTCATAAGTAGTTAATCGTGCATTAGTTAGATGCTGTGTTTTTGTTTTGTTTAATAGTGCGTCAACAGTGTGTGGGACCAACAGGGCGAGGGGTGAATCCATGACTATCCCCGCCGACTGGCGCACTGCGACCGCTGCAGCGGCTACTGCCCGTAGACAGCTCGGGAGTGCATGGGCCACTGGATCCAGTAGGGCCAAAAAATAAGCACAGGGGCGTTGTTTGCCGCCATGCTCTTCGGTTAACACTGATAGTGAACATCCATTTCTCTCGCTCAAATATAACTGAAAATCTTTGCGATAATCAGGCGTACCCAGTACAGGTGCTATGCAGAGTGTATTTTTCAATTAATCAAAACCAGACTGAAAATCATCATTCCATTCAATCTTTTCAGGACAATCTTTGTGGGTGAGATGCAAAAATGGTTTTATCAAAAGAGAATAATTAGGAATCCATTGACGACAGAAGGAGGTAATACCTATAAAGGCCCTAACCTCTCTCTGTGTCCTTGGAACCGGTATGTCTCGTATAGCTTGTATTCTCTCAGCCATTAACGTACGTCCCTCCTTAGACAGGAGGTGTCCTAGGTATATAACCTCCTGTCTACAATATTGCAATTTGGAGAGGGAGACCTTATGGTGATGGTGTGCTAGATGTTTCAATAAGGCTACAGTATCTGTTTTACAATTTTGTTCTGAAGTGGATGCTATTAAAAGGTCATCCACATATTGAACCAGCTTCGGGGAGCAAGGAAAAACAAGGGCATCTAATTGAACCTTGAGGGCCTGGCTAAAAATGCTAGGCGATTCAGTATAGCCTTGGGAAGTGCGACAGAACCGTAAACTGCGACCACCCAGTGAAAACCCAAAGATGTGTCTACTATCTGGATGAATGGGAATGCTAAAGAATGCATTCTTAAGATCGATAACAGTTAACCAAGTAGCGGAGGCAGGTATCATTGTTAATAATGTTGTAATGTCAGGAACAACAGGGAACTGGGGTATTACAATCTTATTGACCGCCCGTAAATCAATAACAAATCAGAGTCCTGGAGACGCGGTGCCATCAGATACTTTTTTATGAACAGGAAGGACAGGACTGTTACAATCATTACCACGCGTTTCTTCAATGACACCCAAATCAATCAACTGGGTCACAATTTTTTTGAGTTGTTGTTCAATGTGTTGGGATAATTTGTATTGGGGAAGACGAGGCAATTTGGCATTGGCTTTCAAGCGTATGACATACGGTGGTATGTCCAGACATCCAACATCGTCCTTATGTGTGGCCCATAAAATGTCTGGCAAATCTCGAAGTTTGGGTGGAAGTGGTTTTGACAAAAATTGTGACGGGGAAATATTTGGACCTAGAGTGACATGAACTCCATCCAGAGAGCAATAAATGGTGGCGTACAATTTCTTTAATAAGTCCAAACCCAATAAATTCTCACTACAGGCCGAAGTAAGAATGAGAGGGGAGCTAATGGTGTAAGGACCTATAGCAACATGCAGCGGCTGGGAGACAGGGTTAGCCACCGGAACACCAGAAAAACCCATAGAGATGTTAATATTGCCAGACAGAGGGACCCTTGGACCTCTTCCTGTTTAACAGAACTTTTGGTGGCCCCAGTATTTACCAAAAAATCATGTGGAGTACCGTCTAATTGTACCTCAACGTGAGGGCCATTCTGCCTAACAGGAATAGAAACTGGTCCCACCCCCCTATGTCGAAGGCTGTCCTAGTCAAAGGAGGACCCCTGACCTTCATACGCATCATAGTTGTCATTAAAATATTGACACTGGGATGAAGCATCAAAATAATTCAGGCGGGGGTACTGTGGGACCGTGGAGGGGCCTGCTGGCGGGGTCTGTCTGCAGGACCAGACCTACTGCATGGTCTGTAGTCCTGTTGCTATGGGGGCATGAGGCGGCCTGTGCAGTTGTCCTTATTGGGGCAGTCATTCTTCCAGTGGCCCTCCTGCTTGCAATAGGCGCACTGATTGTAGGAGAGGGAAGAACGGGGAGGGCGTTGGGACTGCCTTCTGTCATTGGGAGGTCCTTGTGACCTTGATCTGGACTGCTGTTGACGGGGCTGAGGGTAGGCCTGCTGAAATAACACCTTTGTTTTCAACTCCTTTGTTTTTTTCTCGTTCTTTTCTTGTTCTTCTATCTCCCTGTTCTCATAATATTGGGCCATTGTCAGTATTCCAGTGGCAGTAGAGACTGGCCATGTACTTTCACACAATTTCAGTTTTCCCTTTATGTCTGATAATAAATTGTCCACAAATTTGTCAACAAAGAGTCTTATCCCCCCTTCAGTGGTCATGTCTTGGCCGCTGTAATCAGAAAAGACACCCTCAAACCTTGTATAAAAGTCTGAAACACCCTCGTCCTTTTTCTGTTTACAGGCGGCCAATTTATCCCAATTTATCCTGTGTGGTGCAAGTATGGTCTTCATTAAATCCAAAATACGCAGTTGGAGAGCCAATATAAGTGGGTCTGGTTTAGCTCCCCCAACCCTGTCTCTTTCTGCTGCTTGCAATTGGTCCCACGTGCCCCCTAGTTCAGCATGGTCGTGCCTCCGTATTTTTGACCATACTTCCTGCGGGACTACTGCTGCCATTAACATGTCAATATCGGACAACGTCATAGTACAGGATTCAAGAATTTGTTGCAGTTCTTTATAATATTCTGCAGGGTTCTTACGGGGGTCAGGTAAGGCGGCTTTTAGGGTATATGTTTCAGATCTTTTCCATGGGGTGTGTACCCACATTTGTTGAAAATGCCCTGCGGTAATAACTTGGCCAGCGTCACCCGTCACCGGTTCTCGCCAAACCGGCGGAACCTCTCTCATGGGAAACATGGATGCCCTTATAGAAGGGATACATGCCCACAGGCGGTCCCTATATACAAGAAGAGTAACAACATAATCATGTAGACCAAAACCAAACGGCAGCCCAGTAGAGGCGCGTTTTCGGAGGTCCACCAGTCCAGCGGGAGCTGAGAAACCATCATCCTCATATTCTTGTATTATAATGTTGCACATAAGGGTGGCTGCATGTAACTGAACTAAACTATCCCATTGTTTCATAGTGTGGACAATGTCCCTGACCCCATAGTCATTCCAATTAGTCATCCACCTCCGTGTCATTTCTTCAATGACATCTTCCTCTTGTGAATTAGAGAACAAGTGTCCGCGCAGGGTGTGCTTTCGCGGGGTCATGGAACGGGTATGTGTGGTGTCTAAACAGGAGTCAGGGGTGGGCCAAACGGGGGCCAGTCGAGGGGTGGGTACAGTCGGGCGGGGTGTATCCTCTATAGGTCTGGTGACAGGAGGGGTGGTGGTGGGTGGCGGAGCACTTGCCTGAGATCCAACCGGGGGTGGCACAATAGGGTCACCTGGTGCAAGTTGAGGATGTAGTGTAGGATATATTGGTGGAGTATATAACGGGGGTTTATCTAACATATCGTTTAAAAGGGGGTCTTCCTCTTGTGGCTTATCCACTACTGTCCTGGAAGGGTAGCACTTATCAGTTTGTAAGTGAAGCCTTCGGTCATGTTCTAAAATTTTCTGTTGATGTTCAGCTACGTCAGAGTCATATACCTTTTCAGTCACCGTCCTGGTCTTATGTCTCTGTAATTCTTTCTCTGCCTTCCTACGTCTTTGGTCTGCTTCTTTCTGCCAAGTCCGTAGTGAATCAAACATCCCTGGTCTACTTTTTGTCACAAACAAACGTTCCTGTAAATAGTCTAATTTATCTTTATCAAATGTCCAGTGAATAGGCCTTTGCAAATCAGAACTACCTTTGGTTCTTTTTCTCCATATATCAGACCAGATAATCGGACCTATGCCATATTTAACATATATATCATGATTCGGAGTCCCGGCCGGAGGAGCGGGCATGTTTCCTCCAGGCGGGAGTCCCTACTGCAAAGACAACAACACAATTTCCTGAAACAACTGAACGCTGGCATTCTTCCAGTATTAAAAAAAAAAAATTCTTCATCAGTGGTTTGAATACACCAAATGAGTGGCAAATATGCCTTTTGCTTCCTATATACTTAAATGACGTCGATCTTTGCAAAGAGGGATAGAAACCGTACAATACTCACAGACCTATTTTTAGACAGGAATCTTTCAACTCCCGTCCTTACCTGACACTTCTGTTATGGTCGACAGTTGGGGACTCCAGTAGTTCACGGAAAACAGAGACCTAAATTCAGACAGCGCCAGGAGAAGTCGAGCCGGCTGGAAGACACACAGTGGAGATCCGCAGGTCCACGACAGAGAACGAAGCTCAGAATCTGGTGTGGGGCGCCTCCCTTGGAAATCCAATCGCGAGTCCTCCGTCACCTTGTCGGTCCCCTGGATGCCTGACTCGGGTCCCTGTTCGGGCACCAACTGAGGAACCAGGAAAGATTAGACCCCCACCCAGGGTCTCCTTCCCAGCTGTGGAGGGACACCCTTTATGTCCTCAGGGTCAATTTAGCAGAGAGTTCACAAATCAGACGGAGTCGCCAACTGGAGGAATAAAGAGAAGTTTATTACATGGATTATAGCTCGAGCTAATACAGAGTCCCAGGAGAGTCAAGTGACTATCCTACGGAGGCTGCCCCTTCACTCTGGGGCACCCAACCTTATATACACACAAAACTGCTTAGTCAGAGGACAACTCCACCCCTATCATATTCAAGGTCCTCTGCGGTCTTCAGAATATTTCAGGGATACACGTGTGGTGGGAGAAGGTACAGATGCAGCTGGCAGGAGGTGGCAACGACCTGTACAAACTTGTTCTGGCAGTTACTGATTAAGCACGACAATTCTCGGAACTGTAATTGGAAAAAGTAAATAGCAGCAATAAGCAGATTGCAGCCCAAGGCTGTGAGTACAAGGTCAATCATCAAAGTTCAGTATGTTTGTCGAGCACATGGCAACATAATAAAGATAAACAGATGCCTAGCAGCTATGGTGTATGATTAACTTTATGTACATTTTCTCACCAGCAATACAGAGAGAAGTACTGTGCCAAAGACCTTATAAAATTCTAGTGGGATTTATCGGTCCCTGCATCCTTCACCAATGGCAATTCTTGAGGACTGCTTATAAATCATCAGAGGTAAAGTTCGCCCCTAGGAGGACCAGCTCCTACCAAGTAATTCTATCTGAAGCCACCCAGCCAAAAAATTGCTCCATAATCTGCTCTTCCCTAGAGACAGAGCTCGGTAAAGTCTTTCATAGTAACACCTGAAAACTTCTCTGATACCTTCAGAACCTGAGACTAGGCCACCACATGAAGACTGAACCTGAGGGTTCCACATGAACACCCACTTAATAAGTGTCACAAACACCCTCAGGTGGGGCTCTGCCTATATTTAATTTCAGAAACTCAGGGATCCAAAGATTCATGCATTGAACATAAGCTGGATCAGACAGAAGACCTCTCTTGAAAGACCAACTCCAACCATTCCTTGTAAGCCCTTCCAAGGAAAGTTAGATTACCAAAGAGTTATGGTCAGACATAAGTCGGGGGAACAGCTCCATTTGAGCCCCCTTTAATAAATCCAGTGTCAAGAAGAAGTAGTCCAACCAAGCCAGAAAGCCAGGATCTGTTGCGTTAGGCCTGAGCTAAGCATCCACTAGGCCGATCTCTTTTTCTAAACTACAAATAGTTCTATAAACACATGGTTTGGGACCTGAGTAGATACCAGAATAGGGCTCACTTGCATCCCTCAGAGTAACCTTGGGTCTATTAAAATTAACATCACCACACACCATATAGGGAGTGAGCCAGGCCACAAGTTCTACTAAATCTAAAACATCCAGCTCATCTAAAACTGAACCATACAGTGAGCATAAGGTGAAAGACTGCGTGCTATACCAACCATCTGTTATAGCCCAACTGTCATATTTGTCTGCAGAGCAGTGTCTAAAATCACACATCTTGCTGTGAGCAAGAATTGCAACCCCCCTAGTCTTTGAGTCCTGGGTGGTGAATGCCACCAGCATCAAACCTAAAGTTTCCAACAACGTCCTGTTGGTTTGATCTATATGGGTTTCCTGAAGACAGTAGATATCTGCTGTCAGAGCTTTCACATCTTTGGCTATCTTTGTTCTCTTTCCCCCATCGTTCAAGCCACAAATATTTATAGTAGCCATGTGCAATTTAGACATAATACCAAAATGGCACACTTAACAGATGCCTCATCATAAACTTTGTCGTGCTGCATCAGTCCCAGTTGATCAGTAGTATCTTCAGTATGGCCCATCCACTTTATTCTACTTATCAGTTCAACTTCTCTGTTGTGCTGCTAACATCTCCCCACTACCATGGCTATGTCTATATCCTCACCCCGTCCCTTGCACCTCTTTCCTCTGTAACCCCCATGCCCCCACAAGACCCATACCTTCCTACCCTGATCCACCCCCAAACACTGCCCCAAACTGGACCCCAACCCCACCTAATCTTCCCCACCCTCCCCCACCTGCCACATGAGGCAATCAGGCCACCTATGGCCTGAATAATGGCTCACATTTATGCCCTTCTAAGCTCCCTACAGCTCCTGTTCATTGTATCTGACTTTCAATCTATAGAATCAAAAAAATAGAAGAGGGAGAGTGACCAACTTCCAGGAAAAGCAGGGGAAGAGCCCACCATGTGTAAGCATTAGCCCACTTACAAGTTTGAATAATAGAAGATATGCAATATTGATCATAGCTTAACAAGCCAAGTCATATGCCTGAACAATGGCAAAAACAAAGAGCCCCCATGAGAAATAACCAAACTTAAGACCAGTAGAGCCAGGCAAAATCCCATAGAAATATCTAGGCGACTACAATTAATTCTGTGAAACCAAACCGTTCAAATACTCCTTGGCCAAAATGCCAGGGGTGAAAGTTCTGATTTTGCCCGTAAAGTTATTTTTCAGGTGGGTGGGGGATAATAAGAAAAAGTCCACCTTAGCCTCTTGAAAGGGCTTAATCAACCGCTTTAGTCTCCACCTACGTTCCACCGTGACATGGCAGAAATTGGGGCACACAAAGAATGAGTGACCATTAAAGCATTGCTGTGCATCAGAACAAATGTTCTTATAGATAGCTTTTCTAAGTAGGAAGTCCTCAAAAAAGACAAGGAGAGCTCTCAGGTGATTTTCATTTGGTCCTTTGGGATGACCATGCTTTTTTCACTTGAGCAGAAATGTGTGCACTCTCTACAGCTCTGATTCCCAGTCCCAGGATGCCAGCTCAGGGAAGGCACCTTTGAGAAGATGTATCATAATTGCTCTGATATCGTTGCCTTCAGTCCCTCTTTTATCCTGACGAAATGTAAATTATTCCACCTGTGGCGGTTTTGAAAAATTCCTCAATCTTCCACATGATATTGGAGAGTTGCCCCCTTGAGTTTTCACCTGTCCCCTGAGGGCCCACATGTTAGCGTGTACTAACATTGTTTTTTCATCAATAGTGTTTGGTTCAGTCCCAATTTCTGCACAAGTTTTTGACACTTTCTTTAATGGACCCTTCAGATGCTTATTAGCTAGCCGGCCCGTGGTCAAGGTTTCTGTTTGAAGTTCTTTGATTGTATCATAAATGAGTCACAGCATGGAGTCACAGGTTTCAGCAATGCAATCAATATGGCTAGCCCCTTTAGATAGAGATGACCTCTCTGGCCCACCCTGGTGATACATTAGTCGAATAGTCCCATTTCAAAGCTGCTGCCTCCTGGGACTCTTTATCTCTCATTACCGTGTGTGCCACTGATCTCACTTTCAACTTCTTCTCTGTTTCTGTTGCTTAACTTTAGCCCCTGGTCTCGTAGAAATGCTACTGTCGCTAGCCACAGACAGGCAGGCACCAGCTTTGTCCTGGCTAAGGCTGATGGATTCCGACCCATCAGTAAGGGAGTAAAACTAAGCTCCTCCTTCTCAGGAAAGGTCTGAGCTGTTGCCATTCCTAGCGTGATCAGTTTTGAGACCATTCTCCCTTAGTCTCCTCACACCAGAAAGATTTATGCATTCCTCCTCACTCATAGCCAAACTTCCAACAACTGGAATATCCTGGCCCAGTATGTTGGGCTCCATGTATTGTCTCCACCAGCTCAATTTATTCAGCTTTTCTTTGAAGGCTATCTGATCCAGTCAAACCAAAAGACAGGCCTTCCTGGACTGCTAATCCCAGGTAGTCCTGTTTCAAGGTCTATGCCAACCAAAGTGGCTTCAAGACTGCTAACTGCGTGGATTGGGACCTACCACCACCCCAGTATCCGTAGGACCCTGTATTACAAATTGGACAGGTTGATACTCTGTTTCAGCATGCCCCCTCTCCTGACATCAAACCATTTTCCAGCACTCTGCTACTTTTTTTAAGGAGTGGGGCACAGTCTCCCCCATTTGCCTAGGGTACCGTACCACCTGACAATAAGGGAGAGCCTTTCACACTAAGCACACTGAGTTGGATATCAGCAGAAAATAATTGAGTAATGGCTGGTTGCGGGGCCTCACCATGCAATGGCAAAGCAATGTCAAGAATATAAGGGTTCTTACCCATTGACACAAATAACAATTTATCAATTTTAGTTTGCTTCATTAGTAGCTCAAAACACATTTGATGCACAATGCAGACTTTTACAATTTTTCTCTCCTAATTCATATTAGGTCCACTCAATGAGTATATGGACAACCATCTGCCACTGACGATACGTCCACTGAAGACCAGGATGAAGCCTTCATTGAGGTCTGCCCTCCTGCACGTCTGGATGATGTGGAGCAGCCTGGTCCGTCCACTCTGTCTGGGCAGACAGCTCCAGTGAGTCTCGCTCAGCCCACTCCCAGCTGTTTTAACACTTCATCCAATGATTACCTCTACTTCCTGTGTCCAAAGGAACATCCCCCCAATTTTGTGCCCCTCTCCCCCCAGTCCTGGCTGCTGTTGAGCTAAAGCCACCACCTCTAGTTAGGCCAGGACCAAGTGAGACCAAGTAGGATGGGGCAACTGGTTCAAGGGAAGAGGGTAGTAGGAGTGGGGTATATGGGATAGAATCTATGGGCCAGCAGAGTGAGGCCACTTTGATATCCATTGAGCAAGTCTTGGGAACCCTACATCATTCCTAAGCAGTACTATTTGTCATTTACCAGCATATGTGCAGGGTAATCCCAGCAATATCTACCCCTTTCTGTGGCACTACAACATCTGTGCCCACTACAATTGCCTCACCCACAGAAAGGGAGGGCCTGCCACAAGTAGAAATACTTACATCCACCCCAGTTCCTACAACTGTGGACCCCCGCTTTCCAGAAGGAAACGGTCATCCAGACCACCAGGAGAGGATAGCAAGATGTCCACTACCACCAGCAAGTGAGACAAAGAACCTAATTTCCTTCAATGTGTTACTACCATTTACTGTGTGGACTAGATTCTGGACACATTTACCTTTTCGATGCCAGTTGTATTTTGTACATTGGACTTCAAACAATTTTGCCTCTAAAATAATAGTTTCATCCACCATGATTTTCTCTTTTTTTGGTTTTTCTTTTTGGTATTTGTTTTTGTCTTTGTCCAGTATCAGTTTATGTGTGCTTGTAAAATAAATTCTAAACACACAAAGGTAAGAACTGGTTTTGTATTTCTTGTGATTTCCAGTTTTTACTTCCTCTTCCTTCCAGCATTACTTTTCAAAA
Organism: Pleurodeles waltl; assembly: GCF_031143425.1. NCBI lineage: Eukaryota > Metazoa > Chordata > Amphibia > Caudata > Salamandridae > Pleurodeles > Pleurodeles waltl. The sequence continues at coordinate 400,465,173 of NC_090439.1, forward strand.
AGCAAATAATAAATTAGACAAAAATGTGTTATATTGAGATGATGGTTTACCTATGTTCAAAAAAGTGAATGTGTCAGATATTCTATAAACAAACATTTTCGCCCCAGAATTTTTTAAACTACCCATTCCTAAAAACATGTCCTGCAACATTTTTTGCCCCATAATTTCCTAAACAACCCATTCCTAAAAACATGTCGTGCACAGACTGATGTGCTCTTGATAGTTCTTTGGACATTGGACATTGAATGTAACATAAGGTAAAGATATACTTACACTCATGTGAAGAAGTTGTCAATGACATCTTGATGCATGTCAATTCCTTTCTCTTCACCACTATCATCTACATTTGGCATTTCAACAGGCTAACCCAGTGGCTCATCATGGTCCCTATCCTTTGCATTGTATAGAAATGTTCCATTACCAGGGGATTTTGTGCAACCTGCAGCAGGTCAGGGTGATTTTGCACACGTTATTGGTTGAGTAGAGTAGGGCTCCACCAGTTTTATCCAGCCAGCAAAATCTGGCCTTTAGGAGCCCAAAAGCCATCTCCACTGGCTTTGGGTGTTCTTCCATGGGCCTCAGTGAAGCAGACATCCCCTGACGTTGTCAGGGTGCTAACAACCATGGTCGGTTAGAATAAGCTGAGTCTTTTATATATGAATTGAAAAATTATATTGAGCAAAACTATCTTATCAAATTGTACCTTTGTAAACTAGACACTAAGCAAATAATCATGTTGTTGTATTTTACTTACCAACAAGAGAGGCCCTTTCATGACCAAATCGTGACATTTGCAGGGATATGCTGCTTTTCAGTAGTACAAAGGAATCATGTGTTGCCCCTGCATGCTTGAGATGTACAAATCAGATTAGCAGACAACTTGCACATTGATTGAATGGAAGTTCTTCTGACTGAGGTAGGCTTTATGTGTGCCATTAATTGCTCCAACCACATGTGGTATGCCACCCAAAAGAAATAAACGAAAATCTCCCTTCACCTTTGCAAAATTCTCATTTTGTGGAAACTGGATGAAGTGGTGATGTGTCTCATTATTGAAGAAAGGACTTCTTGTGGCACAGCACTGAAAGTTGGATGTGACATGCCTCCAGATACTGCCACAGTGTATTGGAAGAATCATGTTGCCACAAAATGGAGTACTGCAATGATTCTTACTATTGATGTTATTGATGTGGGATTCCTATTGTGAGGCAGAAGATCTGCCTCCAGCTGATGACCTAAAACAAGAAAAGTTTGCCTACTCAATCTGAATTTCTTGATAATATACCTTTCTACCATGGTGATAAGGTCTGGAAATGGTCTAAACACATGAGGCAATTGTCTTATACCTCTCCCTGGGTTCATATGTCTGCATTTTGGGCAAAAGAGAAATATCACTTTAAATGTGCAAGCAATAATTTGATAATTAACACACATCTCATGTCTTTGTAAAATTCCATATATTTTTGTACATGTACACATCATTTATTAGTGATGTTGTAACTTATATAAACATTTTTTTACATGTCTGATGTTTTGTAGAACATAATATATACATTATACATTGTAAATGTATTATTTACACATCATTTAAAAAAATATATATATTTTCAAAAAATTCTGTCAACAGAAGTATGAAGTAAACCGCGTCACTATTACATTTAAACACAGTGACACATTTCATTCTCCTTTTTTAATTTTGTCAAAAATACAGTAATGTAAACATTTTGTATATGTGAATAAACTGGCCACAATTTTGAGTGGTCGTGACAGACTTAATATTTAAAAATACACTGATTCACAATCTAGAATGGGGCCATCTGACCTTGACGTCAGGATATATAAAATAAAAAGGCCTTCAGCAGATGTTGACCGGGTAGTAGGTGTAATACTCCATGACAGACACAGCCATAGGCTAACATGTGTGACAGCAATGTATGAAAACCAGTGGCTGTGTCTGCCTCTGTTGACGATCGTGTACATCGTGTACATGTGCGTGGCATTACAAAAAAAGTTCACTTGCCTTTTAACTCCACTTTTGCTGCTCTTGTCAACCTCTGGGAGCCATGATTCAGGGCAAAGCAGATGACAGGGCATTTAACTTCTCAGCGGAGGAGTTAGAACTGCTGTCAACGGAGATCATGTCCCTGTACAGACAGCTAAATGGGAACCCAGAGGAACAGGTACATGTTTGAATTGAAAATGTATTTCTAACTAACTTGGTTTTTTCATTACACAGGTTAATTTGTCCCTTTTAGTTCCACAGTGAAGTGTGGTTATTGGAGCGGCTTTGGACAAAATGATGTTTAACAATGTTTTTGAATATCTGTAAATTGAAATGAAAAGTTACCTGAATGAATAAGGTGTCTTTTCATTTTAATTTACTTACAATTCAAAAAATGTCATTTACAAACTGCATGCCCTTTACTTCAAGTGGCCAGTAGACACTATACCATAAGTATAAGTGAAAAATACTGTCATATATTGAAATGAGAAAATTGTAAAGCGCAAGCAAAATATTTCAAGTTATGGACTTCTGTGTGCATTTTTTTCACTTTAAATTTATCCCATTTTCTAATAAATGAGTATCTGCATGCATTATCCATATATTGGTGCCACATATTGGGAAAGGTATATCCTGTCCTGCAAGTATATATGACACAGGCTCTGTAACCCATGCAAATATGTCCAATTCCTGCACACACTTGTTCATACATCACCAAAAACTGTGCTCTCACTGACACACATGGCCGCCCTTCCAAACTACTCTTAGTCATAGTATATGGTTTTAACCATAGTATCTGGCTAAAACAACATTAGTCATTAAGCTAATGAAGCTGGGTATTGGAGTGTGTGCTAATAATGCACAGGATTTTTAGCCTTCAGTTGCTCACAATGATTTGTACTGAGCAAAAGTAGCTCTTGCTACAGTAAATGTTTCAGACTACTGGTCTAGATGATGTTTGTGGGCTGGATTTGTACAATTAGGACATCAATGTTGATGAGGCTACTCAACAGGTCACTACAAATTAGTATTCCTTAGGAAATAATAAACTTTGGTAAATAATCTGTACTAACATTTTAGAAATACTTGTGAGAGAATTTACAAAGTTGTGTTACAGCAATAAAAACAAAAAATAAAACCTCACAAAACATTTTTTTCTTTTCTCTTATCCATACCGGTCAACGCTCATCAGAAAAAGGCAATATGGGAGGCCATTGCCAAGAAGGTGCGGACCCTGGGGACCTACAAGTAGCACAAGAGGTGAGAGGACCTACGATGCTGGACCCCAAACTCATCTGAAGTCTAGCTCAGCCAGTCCTCTCAATATGGGAAGAGTATACATTGCACAGTTACCTCCCCCCCATCAATGGCCTGCATACTTGCAGTGGCCTATCTAGACATTGATGGGCAGTTAAGAGTCCAACAGCAGCATCAAGGGGGTAAGTTATTTTTTAGTTCTTATTGTTAACTATTTTCTGTTACGTTTATAATTTCTCACATAAACATAAAGGTTAACACACAGAAAGAGTTCTGGGAGGTGTACGTTTTGCACAAGGTGTACGATGATGCGTTTGTGTATTGATTTGTACTAAAGGTTGCCACTAGATTATTTATTGGTACAAAAGGGTTGCTTTGAGCAACGCATGCCTACCTAAGGAAAAAAAGGAACCTGAATTGTGTCTATGTTATGAGGGACAGTTGTACCAAACACACCACAATGCAGGATTCTGTCAGGTGTGATGCTCCATCACAACTGTGAGCAGGCTATGTTGGCCCTATTACAGGTGATATAGCATATATTGCAATGCAGTGGTACAGTGGATGTTTCTGACTTCACATTGTTGAGATGGTATAATGAGCAAACAATATTGAGCATCTGGTACAAAATGACTAGAAACAGCAGTAAAATGGCAACATTTCTTAGCCAAAACATTTAATAAATATGTTTTCCCTGCATATTCAGATCAATTCATGTTAACAGTTGCAGATTGGCACGAAGCCTTGCTCCTTCACAAATGTGCATGTAAGCCAGTCTGTTTTCAACAAACATCAATTTAGTAGGCAAACATTATTAACTGAAACAGACAGGAATATGTACACATTGGTGACAGTTACACATACCCCAAACAACATTTTTGTGTCCTTTCTTTTTTATGTACAGATTCTAAATCAAAGTTGAAGTAAAGGAGTTATTAATATGGACTTTTGCAGATTAACAATGTACATGGTACGTTTTCTTGCTAGATATTTATTTTTGTGTGTTCACTATTCAAAACGCACAACCTGTACCAGAGGTGTTAAACAATTCCATGACAAATTGGAATTGTTTAAGAGAAATGATCTCAAATGAAGTGGGATTAATAATGGCAATTTAGAATACTGAGGGCAAATGGGTCCATAATATGTTTCCTACATGCATGGGGTACTGGTAAAGTATACCTAAGTTTTAAAGTCATGAAGCAGGTGAAAATATGGAATTAGGAAATGTTTTGTTAAATAACTTCTTGATCATTTTGATTTGCACAAATATAATAAAAACATTATTTGTGTCTTTGCAGCATTCTCAGGAGCAGGCGAAGACATTGGCGATGAAGGTGGGAAAGCAGCTGGCCACTGTGTGTCAGGTTGAGAAACATCGGGCACTGACGGACACAGTTGCACAGAGGCCACCAGCTCAAAATTTCTTCAGAGGTCTCCACAAATGACTAGTCCCTAGTGGTGGCAGACCTGACAGGACCAGTCCCATCTGCATCCTTGTCCCCCACCCAGATTCCCATCTCCACCCTCCCTCTTACTCCCCCAGTTGGCCAAGCCCCCCCAAAAAAGGGGTGGGATCTCCTTTGCAGCAGACACCTTCCCCTCATCGCTGTCCCACTGGCTGCACTCAGTAAACAGGTTATTGACTTCTTACGCAACGTCTCTGTCAGCCAGACAGCGATTGTGAACGGCATTAGTTCCCAAATGAAACAGATGGTTGCATTCCTGGATGCCCATCATAGTTCAAAGTCGGGCATGCAACAATCACAAGGTAAAGTAGCATCTGCAGTGACTGCAGCCAACCAACCATCCCAACCTTGTAACCCTACTTTGGTCCCTTCCTCGTCTCAGATCCCAACTTCCATCCCAATCCCAAGTACACTCATTTCCTTGCATGCATCCACTCCAACAGACAAAAGCAGCACACCCACACATAAACACAAACACACCAACAAAAACAAACAGACACCTATCCAGGAGACACACACTAGTGACATTAAACCCACAGGCACCACAACAACCACCACAACTACCACACCCACTTGCTCCATTACCACATCCACAACCATCACACCCACAACAGCCACCAGCACAGACTTATGTACCACAACCACGACCACACCCACAAGCACCACAACCACCACAACCACCTCTACATCACTCTCAACCACACATAGTCACACACACACCTACATGCAAAACAACCCCACAAAACACACACGTTCACAATCACCTGAATACAGTACACCTACAAAACCACACACATTCAAACATACACCATATACACATGCATCTACTACACATAGAGATCCATGCACCACAACCACACAAACCACCTCAACCGCACAATCATCCAATCAAACACACACACAGAAAAGAACACACACTAACACCCACAAAAGACAAACGCACACACTCACCTGAAAACCACACACCTTCAAAGAAACAAACACCCAAACATATACCACATGCAACTGCAAAAAGGAGAGACACACACACAATATCCACTCCAGCTCCCTCTACTTCCCAAACCCCATCCTATGCCACCCTTAATACCCCTTTTCCTCCAGCCGCCTTTACTGCCTACGTGTCCCTGACCCTTGAGAAACCCAAACCCAATCCTCATTATTTTTTGATACTTCAGTGATTCTGCAAGACGTATCTCATTTATTTAAAATGTATTTTCACAAACTTTGTCCTGACTTGATTGATGACAGCATTATTAATGTAAATGTGAGTAACATGAACCTAATTTCATTTATGACAGTGACAAACACAGGTTTTTTTTACATGTGCATACTGCATACATAAGTGATGAACATTTGTAAAGGACATGTTAATTTTGGTGCAAACATTCATCATGATATTGGACACTTACACCAAAATGAAACATGTTTATATTTTGTAACTTGTGAATGCAGGTGTGTTTATGAAAAAATAATGAGTGTTTAAAATAATAAGTGTTAACACGTATGCATTAAACATGAAAAAACACTTTTGAGTTAAATTAAATCTAATGATTTACAAAAAATGCAAATGACAAGGGGAAAGTTGATATTAATACATATATGACATGTTTAAGTTTAGAGGTGACGTTGAATGGACATTTCTTGTTAACCCACTTGTTGCACTGTGTAGGTTAATTGCTACACTTTATTAGATTTATGTAGTTCCAATACTGTGCAATGTAAAAGTATCTGATTTGGTAGTTTAGGGAAAATTGATTAAACACACCTCTATGGACACATTTTGAATTTGGGATCAATGTGACTTTTTGTGTAGGTGTTCATTAGCATGAAGATAGTTTAGACAAAATTGGTAAAAATAAATAAAATATAGAGGTGTGTTTCTTTACTGTACTATTGCTTGCAAGTATTTTTTTTTTTTAAATGACGAAGTTCAGAGCCTCAGAACTCGTGTATGAGCCCACCAGCATCTAAATGGAGCAAGCAGACCACCCAGTCAGTGAAAGGATTAACCGATGGAAAAACAAGGACCAATTCCGCCAAGATCTAAATCAGACCCTTTGCTTTCCAGAAAAGCACATTCTGTTGTATATGCTGACTAATCTCTGGTCTCAATCCAATACCAAACTGTGAGATAAAGAATCCCATCTCACTCGGCTCAAGGTGTGATTGACCAGTGTGCTGCTGGAATGCATTTAATAACTCCTCATGAAATTCATGCTCTGATTCTTTCACCTCTTGTTGAATTCTTTTTAGCCTCACATAATCCAAATCTTTTGGATGAACTCTGTCTTTCACCAAAGCAAATACCTCATTATATTTATCCAGCCAAATAGGAAATGGTGCATTAGTGTGGGTCAATTTAATTCAAATGTACCCTATCTTGGAAAGCTCAATGGACCCTCTTTTTCAGTAATCTTGCACCACTGACGAAGGTACACACATGTTTTGAACACTTCTTCTATCATCATATGATTAACAGGCGTACTCTCAAGAGGTGCCTCTTCAGCTTCCCATACTGCAATTGTGACATCACCTCTCTTTATATTACATTTCTAATAGCTTTGACAATGTTCATAGTTTTGAGTTGTATCAACAAATAGTAAACAACATAATTCAGTTCTTCAATGTCTTGATTCTGTTCTACATATGTCAAATTCTCAGTCAGCCTGTCTGCCAATATCAAATTGGCTTCTCACACCAACCAACCAATCACTACATTACTCTTCATGTTAACCCACCAATCACTAAGCAGCGTTTCACATCAACTGTCCAATCTCAGTGTGGCACATTATGAGGCAACAACTTGCTCTTTACAATGGTTTTCCCACCTTTACAATTTCCTCGTACATATACATGCCTACAATTCTTCAAATTTATGCAGCATAAAATTACAGTCTATGTCTGCGTCCCTAAAGGATACAAAAAGAACAATTGAACATCTAGAATATTCAGGTTTTTACACCCTCAGACTTTTCTCATTCAAAAGATTTTGAATGAAATCTCGACCAGCAGGAAATTGCTCTAATCAATGCCTCGACATCTTTGCACAATAGATTCCACTAAAATTAAGGAATATTAGTACATTCACAGTAAATTGGTACAGTTCCTATCTCTATTGTGCAGACAACGGTACTTCACAACTTGCACCACAAATCTTTGCAGACACAGAAACCATAAATCAAATCTTATTTATCTGTCCTGTCATCTTGGGCTGTTTCTTAGTCCAGTAACTCGACAATAAGTGCATAAGCATCAACAATTTATTCAACACGCATACACCAATGCTTAAATAAAACCACAGTAACCAAAACAATTGCAACATATAACCCTATTGATACTCCTACATCCAATTCTGCAACTGCCTTAGAAACTGCACACCATCAATCTTCAAAGCATGGGCTTTCTACTATGGGACATGGGCACCCCAATATATTAGGGCAATATAATGTAGCTCCTCTTTCTCATAACTTAAAAAAGAGTAACTAATTGCAGCTCCTCTGTTAGAAATGGGATATTTGGTCGGCAGTCAGGTCCCCCCCATCAAAGTAAGGACCCTCACTCTAGTCAGGGTAAGTCACACACAGTCCAAATTATCCTGTGCCCCCCTCTGGTAGCTTGGCACTGAGCAGTCAGGCTTAACTTAGACAATATAACAATATGTAAAGTATTTTTGCAATAAATCATTCAATTACACACTAGAACACCACAAAAATACACCACACAGTGTTTAGAAAAATATATAATATTTATATGATAAGATGCAGGTCAAAACGATTAAAATGCAATAAGTATATTTGGAAATATCACTGTAAAAATGATATAAAGGCGGTCATTACAACAGTGGCGGTAAAAGCTGCTTACCACTGTGCAGAAGACCGCCAAAACACCGCCGCGGCCGCGGAATTCCACCACAGCTATTATGACCCACAGCACGGAATCTGCCAATATTCAGACACCCACACAAGTCCGCCACAACAAAGATCAGTGATAAACTGGCGAAAACAAAACCTCCACCGTCACGCCAACAGAAATACACCCACACTATCACGACCCACGAATCCACGCAGCGGTCTTTCAACCGCGGTATTCCATTGGCGGTACACACCGCCGCGCTCAAAATAGACGCACATCTCCAAAACACAGCCACATTGGACAATTCAAAATACACACACCTGATACACATACACACACCACTCCCACACACCCAATACAATATAGAACACACACCCACATCACCCACAAACCCCTATGACCACAATTACCGAGAGAAGGCCAGAGAGAGACACCACCATCAACAATACCAGCATCCACAAGCACACAACACCATCACCCACATAACTTCCATGCACCTCACACAACACACCACTACATATCAGCACACTTATCACCCCACACACCACGCCCACACATCACCCACACCACCCCATGGCATGGCAAAGACACCCCAGATTCTCGGAGGAGGAGCTCAGGGTCATGGTGGAGGAAATTGTCCGGGTAGAGCCACAGCTATTCACATCATACGTGCAGCACACCTCCATTGCAAGGAAGATGGAGCTATGGCGCAGAACAGTGGACAGGGTCAACGAAGTGGGAAAACTCCCAAGAAATCGGGATGACATCAGGAAGAGGTGGAACGACCTATGGGGGAAGTTGCGTTCCGTGGTCTCAAGACACCATCTGGCGGTTCAGCGGACTGGCGGCGGACCCCTACCTCCTCCCCCACAACTAACAACATGGGAGGAGCAGGTCTTGACGATTCTGCATTCTGAGGGCCTCGCAGGAGTAGCTGGAGGAATGGACTCTGGTAAGTCAAATCTTAACTATTGCATCCCCCACCCTACCTGCATTCCATCACACACCCCCACCCTCACCCTCACCCCATCACTCCAACTCCTCACAAATGTCCCAACATCTCCAACCACACATCCCAACACCAAGCCCTGCATGCAACAACAAAGCATGGACACACATCACTAAAGCATGTCCACTGCACATACCCATACACCCCCCTAAAACATCATCACACAAGGTCCAACACAGGAATGCAAGCACTGGGGTACACGGTCACCCACCCATTGCACACCATGGCACACACAGATGTAATAAACATCCTTTTATACCCCTGCAGGACCCCTACCCAACGTCACTGGACAGGAGGGTTCACACATGTCCACACCACCAACACAAGAGGCCCTAAGTGATGACAGCACCTCTGTCCAACTGGATCTAGATGACCAGCTAACACCAGCACAGCACCCACCCAGCGGGCCCATACCTCCGTCCCCAGGACATGTCAATCAGCAGTGTGTCCACCACTACAGGGAACCCAGGCTAACCCACCACCCCTACAACAACAGGGACCTGGGGGCAGTGGGCACACGGTCCAGGGGACGGAGGCCTAGGAACACAGGGGAACTGGGAGGGCTGCTGTGCGACGGGGGAGGACAGGTCAAGGGAACCCACTCTCCACGAGGCCCTCTCCAGCATCATGGGAGCCTACCAACACTCCCAGGAGACGATGGCAACAGTACTGGCCAAGTTTCAGGAGACCCAGTGCCCTTTAGGAGGAACAGCATTTGGGCTTCAGGGAGGAACTCAGATCCATCAGTTCCACCCTGGGCACCATCGTAGGGGTGCTGAAGGAAGTACTCAACACCAGGAGGGACACTGTGGCACTACAAGGAGCCCCTGACACTAGCTTGGACGATGAACTGCCCATCACCTCTGCCGGCGCTAGTGGACAGGACGCCCCGCCACAGGACCACCACACCAGCACCCCACCTCGCAAACAGTCCCTTAGATCCAGGACAAAGACAGAGAATGATGCCAAGACCCCCGCCAAGAAATTAGACCACCCTGATTGTCATCCTTCTGTCCCACTTTGTCACCCTGTCCATCCTTAAACTGCTCCAACTCCACTTCCTATGCCCATTTGGGCAATGCACCTGTGAGACTAATAGACTGGACTCTGGCATGAACATTCCTCTGCCATCACCCCTCACCATTTTGCTACCCACTCCAATATTGAGCACTAACATAAACACCCTTAAAGCACAAAACAATCTGGAGTCAGTCTGTGATTTTGGAATAGTGCATTAGCAATTACTGTGGCAAAATGCTCTTTCATTTGTAATGTCAACATACCTATGTCACACAGCTGTAGTCCATGATGAATCAAAGCAGAAGTCACACTGTGGGACACACATCTGTGAAATCGTAAGGGAAAGTGACAACTCAGTGACCATACACTGGGTGAAAACAACAGACAGTAGAGAGGTAGTAGTGTTAAAGTACATGTAGTAGGCTGGTTTGTATTCTTACCTGGGTCTCACTGGAAATATTGCTGGATCACTGAGTCCCTGTTGTCCATGTCTTCTTCCTCTGCTTCCTCGTCTTCACTGTCCACAAGCTCCACAGCTGCAACAACACCGCCATCTGGACCATCCTCCTGCAGAAAAGGCACCTGTCGTCGCAAAGCTAAGTTGTGAAGCATACAGCAGGCCACGATGATCTGGCACACCTTCTTTGGTGAGTAGAGGCACCTGAACCTGGCCTTCAGGAGGCCGAAGGTCCGCTCGATTGTCCGCCGTGTACGCCCTTGTGCCTCATTGTAGCGTTCCTCTGCCCTTGTCCTGGGATTCCTCACTGGGGTCAGTAGCCATGACAGATTGGGGTAACCAGAGTCACCTGCAAATGGCGAGGGACAACTGTTAGACACACACTAACCTGTAGGGATATCCCCAGACCCAGACAACCATTCCCACTGTCTTGCTTCCAGGTGCTCACCTAATATCCACACACGGTGCCTCTGGAGTTGACCCATCACATAAGGGATGCTGCTATTCCGCAGGATGTAGGCATCATGCACTGAGCCAGGGAACTTGGCATTCACATGGGAGATGTACTGGTCTGCCAAACATACCATCTGTACATTCATGGAATGGTAACTCTTCCGGTTTCTGTACACCTGTTCACTCCTGCGGGGGGACCAAAGCCACATGGGTCCCAACAATGGCACCTATGATGTTGGGGATATGTCCCAGGGCATATAAATCACCTTCCTCTGTAGGCAGATCCTCCACCTGAGGGAAAACAATGTACCTCCGCATGTGTTTCAGCAGGGCAGACAACACTCTGGACAACACGTTGGAAAACGTAGGCTGGGACATCCCTGATGCTATGGCCACTGTTGTTTGAAATGACCCACTTGCAAGGAAATGGAGTACTGACAGCACCTGCACTTGAGGGGGGATTACTGTAGAATGGCAGATAGCTGACATCAGGTCTGGCTCCAGCTGGGTACACAGTTCCTGGATTGTGGCACGGTCAAGCCTGTAGGTGATGATCACATGTCTTTCCTCCATTGTCAACAGGTCCACCAACGGTCGGTACACCGGAGGATGGCGCCATCTCCTCACATGTCCCAGCGGACGGTGCCTATGAAGGACAACAGCAAGCACAGAGTCAACCAACTCAGAGGTACGTACCCACAGCTTACACAGAACACCAATTATAATCCAAAAAGTGGCCTGTATGTGTGTTGAGTCTAGGCCTAGATATGTGTGACGCAGTTGAAAATGAAGCCATGCGGGCCCCTGAAATGGCAGCTGCCTGGCCTGTAAAGTGGGACAATTGGATGTGAGGTAACTGCGCTGGCGTTGTACACCGTTGCGGTAGGCGGTCATAGACCGCGGCGCAATGCTGCATTGGTTAACATTGGACACTATGGTGGTCATTACGACCTTGGCGGTATAAGGCGCTTACCGCCGTGCAGAAGACCGCCAATACACCGCCGCGGCCGTGGTAGACCGCCACAGCTATTATGACACACATCTTGGAATCCGCCGAAATTCAGACACCCACACAACACCGCCACACCAAAGGTCAGCGATAAACATGCGGAAACAAATCCTCCACCTCCACGCCAACAGAAACACGCCCATGCTATTACGACCCACTAATCCATGCGGCGGTCTTTCAACCGCGGTATTCCATTGGCGGTACACACCGCTGCGCTCAAAATACACACACATATACAAAACACCGCCACATTGGACAATTACAAATACACACACCTGATACACATACAAACACCACTCCCACACACCCAATATAATATAAAACACACACCCACATCACACACAAACCCTTACAACCACAATTTCTTAGAGAAGGCCAGAGAGAGACAGCACAGAATAGAGAACCCCATCACACAGAGGCACACTACACCATCACCCACACAATACCCACGCACAAAACACCACATACCACTACACTCACCACACTCATCAACACATACACCACCCCACACATCACACACACCACCCCATGGCACGCCAAAGACACCCCCGCTTCTCCGAGGAGGAGCTCAGGGTCATGGTCGAGGAAATCGTCCGGGTAGAGCCACAGCTATTTGGCTCACAGGTACAGCACACATCAATAGCCAGGAAGATGGAGCTATGGCAAAGAATAGTCGACAGGGTCAACGCTGTGGGACAGCACCCAAGAAATAGGGAGGACATCAGGAAGAGGTGGAACGACCTACGGGGGAAGGTGCGTTCCACGGTATCCAGGCACAACATCGCGGTACAGCGGACTGGCGGCGGACCCCCACCTCCTCCCCCACAACTAACAACATGGGAGGAGCAAGTCTTGTCCATCTTGCATCCTGTGGGCCTCGCCGGAGTCGTTGGAGGAACAGACACTGGTAAGTCAAATTTCAATTATCATATACCCCACCCTACCTGCATGCTATCACACACCCCCACCCTCACACCCTCCCCTATCACTCCAAATCCTCACCCATGACACCAACCACCCATCCCAACCCCAAAACCTGCATGACCTAACTAAGCATGGATACCCATCACTAAAGCATGTCCACTGCGCAGACACACAACACCCCCCAACTATCACCACACAAGCCTCCACACAGGAATGCCTGCACTGGGGTACACGCACACCCAAGCATTGCACATCATGAAACACACACATGCAATAATCATGTACTCATACCCCCGCAGGAACCCGAAGGAACGTCACCACACCAGAGGGTCCAGACAACACCACTCCACCCCCAGAAGAGGCCCACAGTGACGACAGCAGCTCTGCCCCACTGGATCTTGATGACCAGCCCGGACCATCGTGGGCCTCAGGACAGTCGGTTCCCCTTGCCCAGCCACAGCCCAACACCGAACTGCCACCCTCTGGGAACATCAGCACAGCACCCACCCAGTGGGCCCAAACCTCCCTACCCAGGACAGGTCAATCAGCGGTGTGTCCACCACTACAGGGCACCCAGGCTAACCCACCACCCCAACAACAACAGGGACCTGGGGGCAGTGGTAGTGGGCACACGGTCCAGGGGACGGAGGCACAGGAACACAGGGGAACTGGGAGGGCTGCTGTGCGACAGAGGGAGGACAGGCCAAGGGAACCTACTCTCAACGAGGCCCTCTCCTCCATCATGGGAGCATACCACCACTCCCAGGAGATGATGGCAACGGTACTGGCCAAGTTGCAGGAGACCCTGCGTCTGCAGGAGGAACAGTATTTGGGGTTCAGGGAGGAGCTCAGGACCATCGGCTCCGCCCTGGGCACCATTGTAGGGGTGCTGACGGACATTCAAAAGACCTTGAGGGACACCGTGGCACTCCCAGGGGCCCCTGACACTAGCCACGACGATGAAATGCCCACCACCTCCGCCGGCGCTAGTGGACAGGAGGCACGCCACAGGACCAACACACCAGCACCCCATCTCCTGCAGATGGACCACCACCACGCAAGCGGGCCCTGAGATCCAGGAACAGGACAGAGCAAGATGGCAAGACCCCGCCAGGAAATAAGACCACCCTGATCGTCCTCCCACTGTCCCACTTTGTTACCCTGTCCAAATCGGAACTGCTCCAGCTCCACTTCCAATGGCCAGATGTGCAATGTCCCTGTGAGACTAATAGACTGGAGTCTGCCATGGACATTCCTCCACCATCACCCATCCCCATTTCACAACCCCCCTTCATTGTTATGCACTTAAATAAACACCCTTGAAACACTAATAAAACTGGAGTCAGTCAATGATTGTGAACTTTGTATTGTCAATTACAGTGTTAAAAAAGGTTACCCATTGGAAGGCCAACATACCAATGTCACACATCACAAGTCTTTCAAGGGTGCAGCTGTTGACACGTAGGTGGCCACAATAGTGAAACTGAAATGGAAGGGGACTACTCAGTTGACAAATAGGGAGTGAAATGTAGGTACAGGAGAGAGGTAGACGTGTGAAAGTTAATAATATGTGAAACATGAAAACGTACTCACCTGTGTCTCACTGAAAATATTGCTGTATGACTGACTCCCTGTTGTCGTTTTCATCTTCATCAGCTTCATCCTCATCACTGTCCACAGGCTCCACAGGCTCCCCCGCTGCAACAACACCGTCATCTGGATCATCCTCCTGCAGAAAAGGCACCTGGCGTTGCAATGCCAAGTTATGGAGCATGGAGCAGGCGATGATGATGTCGCACACCTTCTTCGGTGAGTAGAATAGGGATCCACCAGTCATATGGAGGCATCTGAACCTGGCCTTCAGGAGGCCGAAGGTGCGTTCGATCACCCTCCTAGTCTGCCCATGGGCATCATTGTACCGTTCCTCTGCCCTGGTCCTGGGGTTCCTCACTGGGGTCAATAGCCAGGACAGGTTGGGGTAACCAGAGTCCCCCAATAGCCATACACGGTGCCTCTGGAGTTGACCCATCATATCAGGGATGCTGCTATTCCGCAGGATGTAGGCGTCATGCACAGAGCCAGGGAACATAGCATTTACCTGCGATATGTACTGGTCTGCCAAACAGACCATCTGTACATTCATAGAATGATAACTCTTCCTGTTCCTGTACACCTGTTCATTCCTGCGGGGGGGAACAAGAGCTACATGGGTCCCATCAATGGCACCTATGACGTTGGGTATATGTCCAAGGGCATAGAAATCACCTTTCACTGTAGGCAAATCCTCCACCTCAGGGAAAATGATGTATCTCCTTACGTGTTTCAGCAGGGCAGACAACACTCTGGACAAGACGTTGGAAAACATAGGCTGGGACATCCCTGATGCCATGGCCACTGTTGTCTGAAATACCCACTTGCAAGGAAATGCAGCACTGACAGCACCTGCACGTCAGGGGGGATTCCAGTCGGATGGCGGATTGGTGACATCAGGTCTGGCTTCAACTGGGTACATAGTTCCTGGATTGTGGCACGGTCAAACCGGTAGGTCACGATGACATGTTGCTCTTCCATTGTCAACAGGTCCACCAGCGGTCGGTACACCGGCGGATTCTGCCATCTTCCAATATGTCCCAACTGACGGTGCCTAAGAAGGACAACAGCGAAGAAACTGTCAGCATTCCTCCAGGTATGTACCCAACGTCACACACAAGACTACAACAGACAATTAACCCATCCGGGAAAGGTTTTGAGTGTAGGCCTCGGTATGTGTGACGCAGTAGTAATTGAAGCCATGTGGGTCCCTGAAATGGCGGATGCCTGACCTCTAAACTGGGACAATGGGATTGTGGGGTAACTGCGCTGGCTTTGGACACCGTCGCGGTAGGCGGTCGTAGAGCACGGCGCAATGCTGCATTGGTTAACATTGGACCCTATGGGTCCCAGGAGCCAATGAACAGGTGCGCCGCCGGTGATGATGCGCACCGCCGCGGACGTCACCGCTGCGGACGTCACCATCATTTTCTGTCTCTTCAATCACTAGATACCTGACCTTCGACAGGAGAGGACCTACACTGCTAGTGCTGCTGTGACCTCGGTCTGGAAGCGACGATGGCTGCTGCGTCTGGGGAAAGGGCCCCTGCCTTCACTGCACAGGAGTTGGAGAAACTTGTGGATGGGGTCCTCCCCCAGTACACGCTACTCTATGGTCCTCCAGACCAACAGGTTAGTACACAGGGAGCACGTTGGATGGGCTAGGCTTGGGTGGAGAGGGCTGGGTGGATGAGGGAAGGGGGCAGAGTACATAGAACAGTTATGCATGGGGATGAATGGGCCACAGGGATAGAGTTGTGAGGGGGCCAATCACAACGACGGTGCAGTAGGTAATAACTGTCCTCTTTCCTTGTGCATGTCATGTAGGTCAGCGCCCACCAGAAGAGGGACATTTGGCGTGCCATCGCCAAGGAAGTCCGGACCCTGGGGGCCCACCAGAGACGGGGCACCCACTGTCGTAAGAGATGGGAGGACATCCGCCGCTGCAGCAAGAAGACGACGGAGGCTCAGCTGGGGATGGCCTCCCAACGTGGAAGGGGTGCCCGTCGCACCATGACCCCCCTGATGTTCCGGATCCTGGCGGTGGCCTACCCGGAGTTGGATGGGCACTTAAGGACATCACAGCAGACACAAGGGGGTGAGTACTACCTCATCATATGGACTTTGCGTGCAGTGGAGGTGTCTGGGTGGGGGTGGTGGGTTGTGGGTGTCCCTAGGCCAGGGCGAGTTAGGTAGGCAAGGCCCCTCTGTTATGTAGGCCATGTGGCATCTCTACCCCAGCTCAAAACAGAGGGAAGTTGATGTATAGTTGCCCCTTTGCCATCCATGTGGGCAGATTACTACCATTGCCATGAAGGCCATTTCCCAGAAATAGCATGTGCAGAGGTCAGGAGCATGGCGTAATGCATGGGGCTGCTGCGTCTGTCTTGTCCGCCAACGGTAGCGGTATGCCATGCACTAAAACTCTCTTTCTTCTGTCTCCCCCCTTTTCCTCCTCTCCCTGTCCTTTTGTACATCAGCATCAACAGGCGGAGGTACAGTGGCACAGGAGCACGAGGGAGCTTGATCCCACATGGCCATGGAGGGCCACACCACAGACTCTGAATTCACCAGTGGGAAGGAGGGCGAGGGGAGCTTCACGTCGGCCACCAGATCACCATCCAGCGACACGGACTCGTCCGCCAATGGGAGCTCCCCTGTGGTGGCGGCACCATCGGTGCGCCCCACTTCTACAGGGCCACCCTCCCAGCAGCCCCTCAGTGTGTGTCCTGTGCCCGCTCACCCAGGAGGGTGGGCATCACCTTCGCCCCAGGCACCTCAGGCCCTGCTCCAGTCACCCCTGCTGCCCTCAGTGAGGAGGCCATTGACCTCCTCAGGTCACTCACTGTTGGGCAGTCTACCATTGTGAATGCCATCCAAGGTGTAGAACGAGAGTTGAAACACGGTAATGCATTCCTGGAAGGCATTCATTCTGGTCAGGCTGTCCTTCAGCGAACCCTGCAATCTCTGGCTTCAGCAATGATGGCAGCCATTGTCCCTGTGTCCAGCCTCCCCCCTCCAACCTGCTCCACCCAGACCCAATCCCCTGTACCCCACCCATCCCAAGCACACCTACAGACCAGCAGGCACACAAGTCAACACACACAAGTAGCTCAAGCAAACATAGGCACCACACACACCACAGGCACTCACACAAGCATCACACCCATACAGACACAGCAACATCCACTGTCTCCACTGTGTCCCCCTCCTCCTCTTCTCCCTCCTCCCTCCCAGTCTCGTCTACACACACACCTGCATGCACCACATCTACAGGCACTAGGACTCACACCAGGACACCCAGCACCACAAGCCGCTCACCTGCACTCACCACCTCCACTGCCATTTACACGCCCCCTGTGTCCTCTCCCAGTGTGTCTGTGACGCCCCCTCCCAAAGTACACAAACGCCGGCAATCACTCACCCAACATCCATCCACCTCACGACAGCCTCCAGTACCTGCACCTGCACCCAAAACACCTAAAGTGACACCTCCTACAACCACCTCCTCTACCTCCACTCCCAGACCCCCTCCAACTACCCATCCCAGTGTCCGTCAGAAACTGTCCCTCTGTCAAATTGACCTGTTTGCCCCCCCCCTCCAGTTCATCAGTCCCGTCGTAGCCCCTCAGCCAAAAAGCCTCCAGTACCAGTGGTGCGTGTTCCAGGTTTTTGGTGTGCACCGTCCACCAGGGCAGGCAGTAGGACCCGGAGCCAAGGCACTGTCAGCCCACCCCCTGTAAAGGCACCGAAATTGGAGAGTGGACGACGGGACCGTGTCAAGCCTCCTGGTGGGACAACAAGTGAAATGGGATCCAAGGCGGTTGGTGAGTCAGCTGTCACTCCAAAGAAGGTGGGGAAGGTTCCGAGGAAGTCTGCCCAGCCTGTTGTGAGTGTCACGGCGGAGAAGTGCGCCATCATTTCCGGCGGTCCAGACACAACCGCCAGCACCGTTGTTACTGGTCAGGAGACCACCGCCAGAGTCAGTGCCCAGGAGGGCCCGAGTATCGTTACTGGTCAGGAGACCACCGCCAGAGTCATTGCCCAGGAGGGCCAGAGTATCGTTACTGGTCAGGAGACCACCGCCAGAGTCATTGCACAGGAGGGCCCGAGTATCGTTACTGGTTAGGAGACCACCCCCAGAGTCAGTGGCCAGGAGGGCCCGAGTATCGTTACTGGTCAGGAGACCACTGCCAGAGTCAGTGGCCAGGAGGGCCCGAGTATCGTTACTGGTCAGGAGACCACCGCCGGAGTCATTGCCCAGGAGGGCCCGAGTATCGTTACTGGTCAGGAGACCACCGCCGGAGTCATTGCCCAGGAGGGCCCGAGTATCGTTACTGGTCAGGAGACCACCGCCGGAGTCAGTGCCCAGGAGGGCCCGAGTATCGTTACTGGTCAGGAGACCACCGCCGGAGTCAGTGCCCAGGAGGGACCAGGATCCCACAGCCCCGCTGGGCAATGATGGAACGTCATGCCACACCCCAATGTCCAGTGTGGAGTTCGTCATGCCACACCCCAATGTCCAGTGTGGAGTTCGTCATGCCACACCCCAATGTCCAGTGTGGAGTTCGTCATGCCACACACCAATGTCCAGTGTGGAGTTCGTCATTTCTTCTTTGGGGGGATTGTGGGTTGTTAATGTGATATTTTTGACTGCATTGGTGTGTATGTTGTAATATGCGAGGGTGGGGGTGTTTGGTGGGTGTCTCCCTAACTTTTGCCTCCCCCTTCCCCCGTGTCGTAGATGCAGTACTCACCGGTATGTTCTGCGCCTACGTCGCTGTTGTTCGTACAGGAGCAGAAAGACAAGGGCAGGTAATATTTGGAGTTCCGGCTCCATGGAGTCGTCGTTCCTCATGGAGTGTGTTGAGGTGAGCATTTTCCCATAGCACAGGCTGTTTCCGCCGTGTTTTTATCCACGGTGAATCCGCCCCGGAAAAGGTGGCGGATTGGTGTGTTGTAATAGTGTGGGCGGTACTTTGTCTCCCGCCTGTCTGTTGGCGGTGACTGCCACGCTGTTTGTCTGTACCGCTGTGGCGGGCGATGTGTTAAAGTGGCTGTCTTTGTTGGTGGTTACCGCCAGGGTCGTAATTCCCTTTTTTTTCCGCCGGCCTGGTTGCGGTATTACCCCACCTTTTACACCGTCCGCCAGGGTTGTAATGACCCCCTATGTGTCCCAGGAGCCATTGACGATGTACGCTGGCGGTGACAGTACGCACCACCGCGGACGTGACCGCCATTTTCTATCTGTTCAATCACTCGATACCTGATCTTCCCAGGAGAGGACCTACACTGCAAGTGCTGCTGTGACCTCGGTCTGGAAGAGACAATGGCTCGTGTGTCTGGGGAAAGGACCCTGCCTTCACATCAGAGGAGTTGGAGAAACTCGTGTACGGGGTCCTCCCCCAGTACACGCTACTCTATGGTCCTCCAGACAAACAGGTAAGTACACTGGGAACATGCTGTATGGGCTATGCCTGTGTGGAGAGGGGTGGAAAGGGGGGGAAGATTGCGGCGTGCATGAAACGACGGTGAGTGCATGTGCCACATGGCAAGGGTAGGGATGTGGGCCAATGACTGTGATGGTGCAGTTGGTAATAAGTTCCTCTTCCCCCTGTACAATTCATGGAGGTCAGTGCCCACCAGAAAAAATATATTTGGCGTGCCATCACCAAGGACGTTCGGACCCTGGGGGTCTACCACAGACAGAGCACCCACTGCCGGAAAAGATGGAAGGACATTCGCCGCTGGAGCAAGAAGACGGCAGAGGCTCAGCTGGGGATGGCCTCCAAACGTGGGAGGGGTGCCCGTCGCACCATGACCCCCCGATGTTCAGGATCCTGGCGGTGGCGTACCCGGAGTTGGATGGGCGCTTGAGGGCATCACAGCAGCCACAAGGGGGTGAGTACACTCTCTTCCTGCTGATTTTGTGCGCAGTGGAGGGGTCTGGGTGGGGGCGGTGGGCTGTGGGTTTCCCTAGGCCAGGGCGAGTTCCGTAGGCAAGGTCCCTCCTTTTGCAGGCCATGTAGCACCCCACCCCACCTCTGTAGAGTGCCAAGTACACCTAGTCATGCCCCTGTGTCATCCATGTGTGCAGATGTCGTCCATAGCCTAGTAGGCCATTTCCCAGGAATTGAACAGTGGAGCCCAAGAGCGTGGCGCAGTGCAGGGGGCTTGTGTGTCTGTCGTGTCTGCCAACTCTAGCAGTAATGCATGCACTCAACATGTCTTTCTTCTGTCGTTCCGCCCCCCTTTTTGTGGTCTCCCTGTTCTTGTGTGCATCAGCATCATCAGGCGGAGGAGTAGTGGCACAGGAGCATGAGGGGGCTGCATCTCACGTGGCCATGGAGGGCCACACTACGGACTCGGACTTCACCAGTGGGACGGAGGGTGAGGGGAGCTCCACGGCGGGGACAGGAGCTGAGACCAGCGACACGGACTGGTCCTCTGATAGGAGCTGCCCCTGTGGTGGCGGCAACATCTCTGCCCCCCCATCTACAGGTACAGCCGCCACCCCCCACCAGCACCGCCCTCCCAGCAGCCCCTCAGCCTTTGCCCCGTGCCCGCTCACCCGGGAGGGTGGGCATCACCTTCACCGCAGGCACCTCAGCCCCGGCCCCAGTCACCCCTGCTGCCCTCAGTGTGGAGGCCATTGACCTCCTCAGGTACCTCAATGTTGGGCAGTCTACCATTTTGAATGCCATCCAGGGTGTCGGAAGGCAGTTGCAACAAACCAATGCATTCCTGGAGGGAATTCAAACTGGTCAGGCGGCCCTTCAGCGAGCTTTTCAGACTCTGGCCTCAGCACTGATGGCAGCCATTGTCCCTGTCTCTAGCCTCTCCCCTCCAACTTCCTCCACACAGACCCAATCCCCTGTACCCCAGCCTATCACAAGCACACCTACAGACCAGCATGCACACACGTCAACACACAAGGGAAGCTCAGGCAAACATAAGCACCACACATCCCACAGGCACTCACGCAAGCATAACACACATGCAGACATAGCAACATCCACTGCCTCCACTGTGTCCCCCTCCTCGTCTCCCTCCCAGTCACATCTACACTCACACCTGCATGCACTTCATCTACAGCCACTACTGCCATCACCAGCACACACTCCACCACACCCGCTCACGTGCAGTCACTACCCCCACTACCGTACACACGTCCCCTGAGTCCTCTCCCAGTGTGTCTGTGACGCCACCTCCCAAGATACACAGACACAGGCACACACCCACCCAACAGCCATCTACCTCATGACAGCCTCCAGCACAGCACCTTCACCCAAAGTCAGCAAACGAACACCTCCTACAATCATAATCTCTTCCTCCACTCCCAAACCCCCTCCAGCTACCCGTCCCAGTGTCTCCAAAAAATGTTTCCTGTCCAACCTTGACCTCTTTCCCACACCTCCCCCACCCCATCCATCTCCTAGGTCCCGAACCAGCACCTCAGCCACAACATATCCGGGACCAGTGGTGTCTGTAGTCACTGGAGTCTGGAGTGCACTGGCCACCAGGACAGCCAGTGTGGCACTGAGCCACAGCACAGACAGTCCCCCACCTGTGAAGCATCAAAAGTTGGACAGTGCGTGGTGGGAGAGGGGGAAGACTCCAGCCACCAAAGCCGCTCCCAGGAGTCCCGGTGGGAGTGTGGAGTCAGCTGCGACACCTTCCAAGGTGGAGAAGGGCCACAAGAAACCAGGAAAGTCTGGGAAGAGCAGCACGGCGGAGGAGACCGCCATCATCCCCGCTGCCCAGGAGGCCACATCCATCATCCCCGTTGCCCAGGAGCCCACCGCCATCATCACCACTGGGCCAGAGAGGACCGCAGCACAAGACCCGCTGGGCTAGAGAGGACCGCCAGCACAAGCCCTGCTGGGCTAGAGAGGACCACCAGCACAAGCCCCGCTGGGCTAGAGAGGACCGCCAGCACAAGCCCGGCTGGGCTAGAGAGGACCGCCAGCACAAGCCCCGCTGGGACAGTGAGGACCGCCAGCACAAGCCCTTCTGGGCTAGAGAGGACTGCCAGCACAAGCCCCGCTGGGCTAGAGAGGACCCCCAGCACAAGCCCCGCTGGGACAGAGAGGCCCGCCTGCACAAGGCCCGCTGGGACAGAGAGGACCGCCATCAGCTGAGTCACTGCAAAGGAGCCCGCCGCTCCAAGCACCGCTGAACTGGGCACCACCGCTCCAAGCACTGCTGAACAGGGCACCACTGCTCCAAGCACCCCTGAACAGGGCACCGCCGCTCCAAGCACTGCTGAACAGGGCACCACCGCTCCAAGCACCGCTGAACAGGGCACCGCCGCTCCAAGCACCGCTGAACTGGGCACCGCCGCTCCAAGCACCGCTGAACAGGACACCGCCGCTCCAAGCACCGCTGAACAGGGCACCGCTGCTCCATGCACAGCTGAACAGGGCACCGCCGCCTCAAGCACCGCTGGCCCATGACCGCCAAGTGCACTGATGCTACTGAGTCTGTCACGAGCAGGATGAAGTACTCTGGGCACAATGCCTCCTCCAGAACCAGTGGGGACTGTTATCCACTTGAGAGACTGTGGCTTTGCACTCCCCAGGATTGAACAGTGGGCAACCCACCCACTGTAGAGACTTGAGAGACTGTGGCTTTGCACTCCCCAGGATGGAACAGTGGGCAACCGACCAACTGTATAGACTTGAGAGACTGTGGCTTTGCACTCAACAGGATGGAACAGTGGGCAACCCACCCACTGTAGAGACTTGAGAGACTGTGGCTTTGCACTCCCCGGGATTGAACAGTGGGCAACCCACCCACTGTATAGACTTGAGAGACTGTGGGTTTGCACTCCCCAGGATTGAACAGTGGGCAACCCACCCACTGTATAGACTTGAGAGACTGTGGCTTTGCAGTCCCCAGGATGAAACAGTGGGCAACCCACCCACTGTATAGACTTGAGAGACTGTGGCTTTGCACTCCCCAGGATTGAACTGTGGGCGTGTGGCCCTCTCGTGGATTTGGCATTGTGCACTCAACCGGCTGAGGTGCCTCCCCCTTTACCCCCCCGAGGTGCCTGTTTTCTTGCTCTCTGATGCCCCTGCAGTGTTCTCTCCGTCATGGTTGGGGATCTTGTGTGGGCCTCGCCCAAACCGTGTGGGCCCAGTGTTCCACGGACTTAATTGGAGCACTACCTGGACTACTATGCTTGGTGTATATTTTGTTTATGGTGTATATATTTATTTTTGCCTACTTGATTTTGATATATTACAATGGTTGCACTCATTTGCTTTTGTCTTTGCATTCTTCTGGGAAGGGTTGGGGGTGTAACTATCATGTCTTAATATGTATTCGTGTGTGTGTTGTAGTGGGTGAGGGTGGGGCTGTTGTGTGTGTGGGTCCCTGTTTTTTCCCTCCCCCCTCCCCTGTGTCGTAGGTGCAGTACTCACCGTGGCCTTTGCCGCTGGCGTTCATGCTCCTGGTAGAGGAGTAGGAAAACTATCGGAGGGAGAATTTGGAGTTCCGGCTCCATGGTGTCCTGGTTCCTCGTGGGGTGTGTAGAGGTGAGCGTTTCCCCTTCAAAATTCTGTTTCCGCTGTGTTTTTATCCGCGGTGAATCTGCCCCGGAAAAGGTGGCAGATTGGTAGGTTGTGATACTGTGGGCGTTACTTTGTCTTCCGCCGGCCTGTTGGCGGTCTTACCGCCACTTTAACACCGACCGACAGGGTTGTAATGACCGCCAAAGTGTGTTTAGTCTCTTAAAAGCAACAAATGTCTCTTACAAGCACAAAGTACCTGGTTTGCGTGCAAAATCCCCGCAAGGAACTGCCCAGGAGGAGATGTGTGGAAAACAGGGAGGTGTGCGTCGATTTCTTGGGCCGCACACGGCAATGCATTGTTAATTTTTACACAGGGAAGGCTTTGCGCCAATTTCCGGTGCTCGGTCTTGGTTCCTCTTCGAGTTATGGGGTTTTCAGATGCCCCGGGGACGATGCGTTGAAATCCGGCACTGACAGGATGAAGTCACTGGGTCTGCGTCGATCTGGTGGGCGTTGCCTGGAAATTTCTACTACACGGCAGGTGCTGTGTCAATTCCTCTCTGGAAGTCGGGCTGCGTTGTTCTGGCTCGGCTGTGCGGCGATCCAGTGGGCTGTGCGTTGAATTTCCGGTCACTACGCTGGCGCTGTGTCGATCTTCTCATTGCAAAGACGGTCTGCGTTGTTCCGGTTCGATGTGCAGTGAATTTTTCACTGTGATGCAGCCTGCGCATCGTTTCTGGCAGGCTTTGCACCGGTTTTTGCCACACAAGGAGTTCTTCTTGCAGAGATGAAGTCTTTTTGGTCCTGAGACTTCAGGGAACAGGACGCGAGCTCTATCCAAGCCCTTGGAGAGCACTTCTCAGCACAGCCAGAGAGCAGAAAGGCAGCATGCCAACAGTAAGGCAGCAGTATTTCACAGAAAGCAGTCAGTGGATCCTTTGGGCAGCCAGGCAGTTCTTCATGGCAGGTTGCAGGTTCTGGTTCAGGTTCTCTTCTCCAGGAAGTGTCTGAGTTGATAGCGGCAGAGGCCATGTTTAAATTACCAAATTAGCCTTTGAAGTGAGGAAGACTTCAAAAGAGTGGCTTAGAAGTGCACAAGGTCCCCTTTCAGTTCAAACCTGTCTGCCAGGGTCCGAGTAGGGGGTGTGGCAGTCCTCTGTGTGAGGGCAGGCTACTGTCCTTTGACATCTAAGTGTCAGGCCATCCACCCTCCCAGCCCAGGAAGACCCATTCAAAATGCAGATACATGCAAGTGAGACTGAGCATTCTGTGTTTGTCTAAACAGCACCCTGCCCTAGAGCATATGCACTTTAGCACTGGTTAGCAGTGGTAAAGTGCGCAGACTCCTAAAACAGCAAAAACAGTATCCAAATAGTGGAGGGAGGCAGTTAGGGGTGACCACCCTAAGGTTGTCAGGTCTAACATCCTCTTTCTCATAACATCAACCATCCTCTCGCTAGCAACTTTGATACAGCTGGATTCACAGTTAAAATTGTTTTATGAGTTAAGGCTTACCAACTCATCAGGGAGAAATCCCTGGATCTCAGCTTAATGGACCCTTAATATAAGATGAGATTAACCAGGAGCTGCACAGCAGTTTATTAATCAATATGTTTTCAAATATTGTTTTTAAACTATGATGAGAGTTGATGTGAGTTCAAAAGCTTTTTTTACCAGTATTTCAGTAGCTCAATCTTCATTGAAAACAACATATAATGCTATCAATCAATAGTTAATAATTCAAAATAATCACTCAATATCAGATGGAATCCTAATCTAAAAATAAGAATGGGTTTTGGGAGGACGAGAAAAAGGTGTGAGTTAGAACACATAAAGAGCACCTAAATAGCAAGGTTCAAGCATAAAGCTTCAAAGCCAAGTATTAGTCATCAAGCAAAGCAGAATTTCCCATAAAGAGAGGTTCAGGAATCTAAGTAAAGTCTCAGAACAGCATAGATTCAGGCTGTAAAGTGAATGATTCTGAAGAGTAGTTTGCACCTACTCTAGGAACATACATCTTTAGTAACATAGCAATGTAAACTTTTGTAACATGTTTCCTCTTCCTTCAGTCAGCTAATCAGCTAATCAGCAGGTATTTGAGTCTAATACGAGTAAATGTGACAACCTACAGCTGTTACTTGAATTAAAAGGCTTTTCTTATTTTCTAAGGCCTACATGTTAATTCTGCACATCATTGCATTATTTTATATATTTTAAAAATGTAGGCAGTGGCATACTAAAAAATACTAAATAGAAAGTGCATAGTAGAAGAGACTGATGTTATAGTTCAGGTACGGAGTCTGTGTCAATGGATGGGACATAGGTTTGAGTGCCCACAGCATCACTGTGTCATATTTCAACAGTATCAAGAATTATGAAACAAGCCATATTTTATTTAGAAATTCAAAATGTAATACCAAATGCTTTGTGCATGACACTTCACTCAATGGGATGAATGATTGTTCTTATGTGGAAAACATCAGCACCTCTAAATGACATTATAGAGCTTGAAAAAATGTACTTCACATTCATATCCTCTATCACAAGTAAACAAGCAAGAACTGTTTCAGGGTTGTATTTCAGCAAATTGAGGCTGGTAATGTCAATCAGTCAAAATATTGCATCTGTTACATCACCTGTCATTAGGAACATACATCTTTAGTAAAATAGCAATGTAAACTTTTGTAACATGTTTCCTCTTCCTTCAGTCAGCTAATCAGCTGTTGATGCAATCATGGGAACCAGAATATTTTGTCGTCTTCTCACCGGGAAAATCAGTACACAGACAGCAACGTTTAAGTGAATCGTTTGTATCAAATACTTAGTATAAGTCCACAACGTTCTCATCATTTACTTTCTTTAAGAAAACTGCAGTTTTGTGGTTAGGCTTCTATGCCATTTTACTAACACACAAGTTATCTCTTGATTCTCTATACCAAGTCTTTGTATTATTAGAAACATTTTGCAGGGTTAAACTAAAAGATTATAATACATTATTACATTCTATGAAAAGTATGCCTATGGGAAGGTCAAAACTAACTTATTTTACATTTAGTCATCTTTTTCACAACATATCAGCTTGTCAGAAGTTAAACATTTTACATTCTTAACCGAGGTCAGGCTTGCAGAAAATGTAGTTGCAGGTACTTAAGTCTAATACGTGTAAATGTGACAGCCTAAAGCTGTTACTTGAATTAAAAGGCATTTCTTATCGTCTAAGGCCTACATGTTAATTCTGCACATCATTGCATTATTTTATATATTTTAAAAATGTAGGCAGTGGCATACTAAAAAATACTAAATAGAAAGTGCACAGTAGAAGAGACTGATGTTATAGTTCAGCTACGGAGTCTGCGTCAATGGATGGGACATAGGTTTGAGTGCCCACATCTACACTGTGTCATATT
Source organism: Pleurodeles waltl (assembly GCF_031143425.1). Lineage (NCBI taxonomy): Eukaryota > Metazoa > Chordata > Amphibia > Caudata > Salamandridae > Pleurodeles > Pleurodeles waltl. Next base: position 400,493,140 of record NC_090439.1, read on the forward strand.
TCAACAGTATCAAGAATTATGAAACAAGCCATATTTTATTTAGAAATTCAAAATGTAATACCAAATGCTTTGTGCATGACACTTCACTCAATGGGATGAATGATTGTTCATATGTGGAAAACATCAGCACCTCTAAATGACATTATAGAGCTTGAAAAAATTGACTTCACATTCATATCCTCTATCAAAAGTAACCAAGCAAGAACTGTTTCAGGGTTGTATTTCAGCAAATTGAGGCTGGTAATGTCAACCAGTCAAAATATTGCATCTGTTACATCACCTGTCATTAGGAACATACATCTTTAGTAACATAGCAATGTAAACTTTTGTAACATGTTTCCTAATCCTTCAGTCAGCTGATCAACTGTTGATGCAATCATGGGAACCAGAATATTTTGTCATCTTCTCACCGGGAAACAATATTCCACAGACAGCAATGTTTAAGTGAATCATTTGTATCAAATACTTAGTAAAAGTCCACGACGTTCTCATCATTTACTTTCTTTAAGAAAAATGCAGTTTCATGGTTAGGCTTCTATGCCATTTTACTAATACACAAGTTATCTATTGATTCTCTATACCAAGTCTTTGTATTATTAGAAACATTTTGCAGGGTTAAACTAAAAGGTTATAATACATTATTACATTCTATGAAAAGTATGCCTATGGGAAGGTCAAAACTAACTTATTTTACATTGAGTCATCTCTTTCACAACATATCAGCTTGTCAGAAGTTAAAAGTTTTACATTTTGACCGAGGTAAGGCTTGCAGAAAACGTAGTTGCAGGCATATAAGTCTAATACCTGTAAATGTGACAGCCTACAGCTGTTACTTGAATTAAAAGGCATTTCCTATCGTCTAAGGCCTACATGTTAATTCTGCACATCATTGCATTGCTTTATATATTTTAAAAATGTAGGCGGTGGCATTCTAAAAAATACTAAATAGAAAGTGCGTAGTAGAAGAAACTGATGTTCTAGTTCAGGTACGGAGTCTGTGTCAAAGGATGGGACATAGGTTTGAGTGCCCACATCATCACTGTGTCATATTTCAACAGTATCAAGAATTATGAAACAAGCCATATTTTACTTAGAAATTCAAAATGTAATACCAAATGCTTTGTGCATGACACTTCACTCAATGGGATGAGTGATTGTTCTTATGTGGAAAACATCAGCACCTCTAAATGACATTATGGAGCTTGAAAAAACTGACTTCACATTCATATCCACTGTCACAAGTACCCAAGCAAGAACTGTTTTAGGGTTGTATTTCAGCAAACTGAGGCTGGTAATGTAAACCAGTCAAAATATTGCATCTGTTACATCACCTGTCATTAGGTACATCATCAGAGTAAGTACATATTTACTATTCTTAACTCCTCATCCGCTCACCTAGACTTATGCAGTGGCTTGGTCTACATAGTGGCTATAATTTTGTTGTCATGCATTATACTGCTTGCAATGTCATATTTTCTTAATTTGTAATGGTTCTTTACCTATAATTTGCAGCCGGTCTGGAATGCATCTTGTAAATGACAAATATAAAACACTTTAAATTAAATCAATTTGAATCATTATTTTGTCAGACAAAGAAATCCAGTTGCGGCTCGCGGGGCTGGGCGGTATGCGGGGGTGAGGAGGGTTTGGGGGGGACAAAGGCGTAATTAATAACAAAATGAAAAGATGCATAAACCAACATCTGCTCCTGCGCTGCACTGCTCCTTTCCTTCGTCACCAGATGCTGCAGGCACAGGGTCTCAGCCTGCCCTGAGGCCCATCCTGACGCTGCTCAAAGCAGCGTCAGGATTGGCTAGGAGCACCCTGGCTGGGCACTCCTAGGCAGACTGGGAGTGGGTGCAGGCTCTCTCCAGCCCAGCAACTGTATTGCTGGGCTGGACAGAGCCCTGTGCGCATATGTGTTTGGCCAGCCGAGACGGCTTCAGTGCATGTCACCCCCATGGCCTCGCCCCTTTCAGAGGGTTTGCAGCTGCCACTGCTGGCCAGGTGCAACGCTCCTCCGCTCTTATGGTGGAGCCGCCGCTGAAGAAATCCCTATCTAACTCCCAAATGTAAAACTCTGGGAGTGTAGGTATATTTTTTACAGGAAAAACACATTCATTGGGTTAAGTGAGACCTCTTGTTACCAAAGCATCTTCCATGAATACATTCATATCGGCACACAAAGTATGTTTTCGTTTAACCATCTTCTAAATTCCTTTCCAACATCTCTTGGCAAACTACAAAGATAGTCTTGTGCACTCGACTGAGGAAACAAATTAACTATTTTTCAGTTTACTTCTGTAAGATAAGAACATTTACTTTTCACTTTTGGTAAGCTGAGTTTGATTAAACAAATAAAATGCAAGTATCCCTTCCGCAATGCTTTTGAAGCAACAGGAAGTCTTTATTATAAATCGTGGGTAAAAATAACACCAGAATTTCAGCAGAGAAGTGAAACCCTTGAGAAAAGGGATCATAAATTACGGATGAGCTAGTCTTCATTTTCTGAAATGTACATTTGCACATTTTAATTTAGTTACATAAATTATACATAGCGCCATGATTAAGACAGAGCCATCGGTTTAGGCTTTAAATTCATAGCATTTGTTTCTCTTCTACGCGACAGTATTATTCAATCTTGATTTTCTTGTTTTAAGGGCAGAGAAAAAGAGCAGAGAAACGTTATCTCTAATGTTGTATTGGAAACTGTGCTGTGCTGTAAACTGAAGTTTAAGCATTCTTGTCACAGATGTTTGTCCACATTATTCCATACAAAGAGAAACATTTATTTTAAAATAATAGTAATCATTGAAACTAAGGATATTGTTCACCCTTGAATAAATCAGCTGTTTGATTCGCCCGACAGGGTTCCAACTCCACACCCTACCCCAACACTAAAATTAATAATATTTACATGTCAGGGTACATGGCGCACCTTTTTTGTCAGTTTCACTGTCATTTTAGAGTGAATTTTAGGAGGAGGACGTAGCATTTCGTAATTTGGTCCTGGTGGGCGGTATGATAAGGATTGGGAATCTTACCGCCGGTTTGGACTGTATACTCTCCACTTACACTGACTCACAGACTTAACTCGCTGTCAACCTTCTTTAACTATCTTGAAAGTAAGTACCAGTTTTCCCTTTACATTTAATTCTATTCATATTGTCCTGACCTAAACACTCAAGTTTTGTCGCCCTAATCACCCTTAAGTACCTAGGGCCATATTTATACTTTTTGACGCACAACTGCGCCAACGCAGTTGTGCGGTTTTTTTTTAAACTTTTCTTTTATTGTTAATAACACAATATACAGAGTCAGTGGTATCAGGGTCCCGTCAATCGGGAGTAATTACACATCAGTGATATTAGGAAACCGAAGAAGAAGAAGAAAGGAGAAAGCAAAAAAAAAAAAAGACTCGTAAGGCACAAACAAGGTATCAGTCATAATATAAAAACTTGAGGTAGAGTTCACTTCCAACATATTTTAGGCTATGTGGGGGGGGTTTAAAAGGGTAAAGATATGAGGGTAAAGGGTAGGTTGTACCTGTTCAGACGAAAGGACCGGGGAGTGCCACCCTGGGAAGCGAGGGATGTTGCTGCACGGATAATGGGTGTTGCAGCTCATGTCAACTCTGTGGTCAGTATCAGTTGGGACCAGGTGACTAGCTGACGACATGGGGAAAAGAATCTACCATGGAGGTCTGTTTGGAGCGTTGCTGGAAGGCGACGTTCCGACTCTAGTGGGTGTTTTAGAAAAGGACGTGGGGATAAGGGGCGAGAGGGAGAGAGAAAGAGAATGAGAGAGGCTAGAGAGTAAGAAAGAGGAAAAAGGAGAAAAGAAGAAGAAACAGTAGGAAAAGGGAAAGGGAGAAGGGGAAGAAGAGGAAAGAAAAGAAAGAGTGGGAGAGGAGAAAAGAATAGAAAAGAGAGGAAGAGAAAGGAAGATAAGGAGGGGGAGAGGGGGGAAAATACAGAGGGAGGGGGAGGTACGGGAGCGAGAGGGAGAGTGGGGAAGAGACGCATGTGGGGGAGGGGAGGGAGAGGGAAGGGAGAAGGGAACAGTGGTGGTTCCGGGTAGGGCACTATTGCCCCCTTGTGAGGAAGGGAGCCCATACCTGTTGGAATAATTGAGCTTGGTCTTGTAAGTTATAGATGATCCGTTCATGCATAGAAGTGCGGATCATGGCTGTAATCCATTCCTCCGGGCTTGGGGGGGTTTCTGACCGCCAGTGTCTGAGTATGCAAATTTTGGCAGTAGCTAACGCTGTGTGCAACAGTCGCTTGTGTGGTCTAGGGAGGTCTGGTAGGGAGGTCGTATCTTGCAGAAGTATAAGGGCAGGAGGAAGTGGTGACGGAAGTGACATTACTTCAGCCAGAGTGGAGCTCACAGCATCCCAGAGTGGTCTTACTGTTGTACAGTTTACTAAGATATGTATCAGGTCACAGGATGTTTCTGGACATCGCCAGCAGTTTGCATGCGGGAGGAGTCTGGTCCTATGCAGTTTCGCTGGGGACCAGTGCCATTCATGTAAGATTTTAAAGAGGCAGAATTTCAAGCGTGCTTTCTGGGTGCCTCTGTCTAGTGCCTCTAGGGTAGCTTCCCAATCGTCTGGGTCTAGATCCTGCTGCAGCCTGGTTTGCCACCGTAGACGTAGTTTGTCCATTAGTGGTTGGGAGTAAAGCCGTCGGATAATTAGATCATATAGACCCGACATTACTCCCTTGCATTGTCCCCATTGCTGCAGGTAAGCCACTATCGGTGAGGGCAGGGATCCTCGCTGCGGAGGTGTATTCCCTTGGGAGAGACAATGCTTGAGTTGCATGTATCTCCATTCCTGGTTCGGGTGTAGGCCGAACTCCTCCCGTAGCTTGGGGAATGGTTTGAGCACATCGTTCTCCAGAACCTGTGAGAGGGTAAGGATGCCTGCCTGTTTCCATTGCGGCCAATGGAGTACCTCGCCACCTATGCGTAGGCCACTGTTGTGCCGCAGGGGCGCTTGGGCATGTACAAGGGGGTGGACCCCAAACAGCCGGTGGGCCCTTTGCCAGGATGCCCTGGTCGCCGCCAGGATAGGATTCACTGAGTTAGTGGCTGGGAGGTCTGCACGGTAGGGTCCACCGAGTCCTTCGTTCGCAGTCAGGAGTCGTTTTTCCACTGCTATCCACAAGGGGGGATCTGGTATATTCGACAGTGTATTGGATAACTGAGACATTTGGAGGGCTAAAGAGTAGTGTTCCACTGATGGGAGTCCCATTCCCCCGTTTATGCGGCGGGCCAAAAGCTTGGCTGGTGATAGCCGCGGTCGCATAGTGCCCCACACGAATGATCTAATTAGTGCATCAATGCCTCTTAGTGTGGAGAGGGGCACTTGTAAGGGCAGGAGACCTAGGATATAGGTGAAACGGGGTACCGTCACCATTCTAACCGCTTGTACTCTGCCCCACATGGAAAGGCCTAACTGGGTCCATTTCGCAAAGTCCAGTTTCGTCCGCGTGATGAGAGGATCAATGTTGTCCGCAACCATGTGTACCAATCCAGGGTTAACGAGCACTCCTAGGTATTTAAGGCGTTTTGGCGTCCACCGGAATGGGTAGCCTAGGAGTGCCGCTTTTGTGGTTACTCGCGATAGCGGAAGTGCCTCACTTTTGTCCCAGTTAATACGGTATCCCGATAGGGGTGCGAAGTCCTCGATTACCTCTAATAGGGCCGGAATGGATCTTTCCAGGTCCGTGAGTGTTAAGAGGATATCGTCAGCATAGAGGTATATCTTGGAGGTGCCTTCGGGTAGTGGTAGGCCGGTTATGGAGGGGGAGGACCGGATGGCTGCCGCCAAGGGCTCCATCGCCAAAAGGAACAGGAGAGGTGAAAGGGGGCACCCCTGCCGTGTACCCCTTCGGATAGGGAAAGGGTCTGAGAGGAAGCCTCCGCAGTTGACTCTGGCCGCGGGTTGGTCATAGAGCAGTCGTACCATGGAGATAAATTTGTTGCTTAGGACAAATCTCTCTAAGGCTGCAAATAGGTAGGGCCATTCTATGCGGTCGAACGCTTTTTCAGCGTCTAAGGACAGGGCCAGCGCCGACTCCGGGGAGTCTCTGGCCGCCCATAAGGTATGGCATAGGGTTCGTAGGTGGTTCCTAGACGTGCGGCCCGGTACAAACCCCACCTGTGTAAAGTGTATTAAGGACGGGATTACTTTACGTAGTCTGTTTGCCAGGACGCTTGCTAGAATTTTGATGTCCCCGTTTAGTAGAGAGATGGGTCGGTAGCTGCCGCATAATAAAGGATCTCTCCCAGGCTTCGGTATGACAGCTATTGTGGCATTGTTGGATATGGCCCCTAATGTCTGTGTTTCGCAGGCTTCATTGAGTTGCTTCGCACAGGATATCAATCGCCTCTGCCCCTACCCATTTGTAAAATTCTGCAGGGTATCCATCCTCTCCGGGTGATTTGTGGTACGGGAGGTCAGAGATGACTTTATCTATCTCCTGTCTGCTTATTTCCCCTTCTAATAGGCTACGGCCCTCGTTTGTTAGGGAGGGGAGGTCTAGCTTCTTTAAAAAGGTGGTAGCTTGCGCTAGGTTAGTCGTGGTTTCCGGCGTGTAAAGGTGTCTATAAAATTGGGCAAATTCATTTGCAATGGCCTGCGGGTGGGTCAGTATGTCCCCGGAGGGAGAGCGAATGGCTGGGATGGCTAGGGCGGCAGCTCTTTGACGGAGTTGGGCTGCGAGCAGTCGTCCCGCCTTCTCACCCTGTTCATAGTGTCTCCCTTGGAGTCTCTGTAATGCGAATTCGGCCTGGGTGGTGTATAACTCATTAAGGGCCATTTGTGCTTGCTCTAAATTTCGGCGGCCTGGAAAGGAGGGGTGTACCGTGTATTGTCTGGTTAGTCGGCGTATGTCGAGTTCCAGAGCCGCTTGTTGCTCTTTTCTGTCTTTGTTTGCTATCGCCGCATCCCACATGAGCTGTCCCCGTATCGAGGCTTTGGCTGCAGCCCACATAGTTCGACTCGAATCAACTGTACCAAGGTTGTCTTGGGCGAAAGTGGTCGCATGGTCCTGTAGCTGCAACTTACCTTGGGGGGATCGATATCGATGGATCGCTAATCTCCAGGGTTTACGGCCCGGGGATACCAGGCCTAAGCGGATGGCTATAAGGACTGGGGAGTGGTCTGATAGGCCTCTTTCCAGTATATCGTCCTCCACGGTGTGGGCCATAAGATTGTGGGATAGGAGAAAGTAATCGATCCGTGATTGGGTACCGTGCACCGGTGAGAGAAAGGTAAATTCTCTGTCCGTTGGGTGAGTCAGCCTCCAGTGGTCAACCAAACCGTTATCTGCGAGTATATCAGACTGGATGGCCCTGTCTGCGTTGTTACTCGTGTCTAGAGGCCCTGTCCTGTCCAGTGCTGCGTCCCTTGCTAGGTTCCAGTCTCCTCCTATAACTTAACGGGATGCCCCTATCTCGGTTAGAAGTCGATTGAGCTGGAGAAAGAAGAGGCGTTTGGGACCTGTTGGTGCATAAACTGATCCCACACACAATGTTGAGTGCCCTATTTTCAGTTTGGTAAATATGTATCGGCCCTCGGGGTCTGTCCACGATTTGACGACCGTGAAAGGAAGGGTTTTGCGTAAGAGGATCGCCACCCCGCTTTTTCTTGGGACATTCTCCGTATCGGGTGAGGGTGGAGTGCAACTAAACAAGACGGTTCCCACCCAGTCACGTCGTAATCTATCAGATTCAAGACAGTCTAGGTGTGTCTCTTGCAATGAGGCAATATCTGCCTGCTTAGAATTAAGGTAGGATAGGACTTTCTTCCGTTTGATAAAGTGGGTAAGGCCGTTTACGTTCCATGATATCACCCTGAGGGGAACCACCGGTGCTCCCATCTGGTTGAGTATCCTTGTTTCCTGTGTCCCCCCACCCGGGGGTATGAGCTCAGGGGAGTGGGGTGGACTCCGTGAACTGAAGAGGATGTCGGGGAGAGGGAAGGGGGGGGAATGGTAGGTGGCGGGCGCGTTGGATACGAAGAGGAGTTGAAAAGAGAATAAAGAGAAGACAGTGGGAGGGAGATGAAATAAAAAGAAGGTAAAGAGGGGGAGACCGGGATACAAATCCCGAAGTGCACGAACTTTGACCGGCGGGTCTAAAACCTAGGCCGAATGAGCTTCGACGCCCGGGCCAGCGGGCCCCGCGCCGGGGGGGGAAGAGGGGTGCGACGCCCACGGGGCGCCCCAGACCTCCGCGTGGGTGCATCCAATTATGTCGGGGGGTGTGGAATGTGTTTGTGACCAGAGGATGGGGGGAGGAGGGGAGGGCGCATGTTGGCCGCGTCCCTTTGCGGGGGGGATGGAGGAAGCGCGAGGAAAGGACAGGGGCAAGTATTGTTGTTACTAAGGTCGCTTCCCCTTGGTTATTCTGAGGAGTTGTGGCATGTATATGCTCTGGGACTTGGCATCTGTGGTCTGTTTTGCTTTGCACCAACGCCCATCATTATGTCACTATTGCGTTTGTTAGTAGATCGGGGTCTAGAGCTCAAAACCCAGTTCAGAATCGTTTTGTCCCAGCCCTGCCAGGGCAAGCCAGTAGTGTGCAAGGGTATTGCGTCAGTTCCCATATTTTTCCAGAGGACGTTATGGGTCCTGATTCTAGATGGGAGAAGTGATAAGGGACATGGAAAGTGTTTCCCGGCATGAAAGGGAGGGACATTGAAAAACAAAAGTAAAGGTAATCGGGGGTCAACAAAAACTATCATACAATCCGAAAAGTCTGAGCAGTCCGAGGCGGTTAAAGCCTTCTTGGGGGGGGGGGGCGGTTCTCCGTGGTTCCATGTTTGAGGAGTGTACATTAAAGTAGAGTACTCATCATGTCTCTATGTCTGGGCTTTTTCATCAAAGTTCCAATGTTTCCTGCAACGTTTCTATGGCAGTCTGTGGTTGTAGATATCGAGGGCTTGTAGGAGAACTGTGTCCATGTTGGTTTCAGGTATTAGGCACCTAGGGTTTCAAAGGGGAGCGGGACTTGTCTCTGTCCGGCAGTTGTGTGTGCATCGCCACCGCCTGTAGGACTTGGCCCCTGTCATCAAAACTTTTTGTTAACCTCTCCAGGTCTCTGCCCCTGGTTTGGGGGTCTGTAGTAGGTCTTCCGTCGGTGTCCAGAGCAATTTCCGATTGGCCAATTCCCCTGGTTTGGTTCTGTGTGTCTTGGGGGGGTTGGGTTGTTAATTCCATGGATTGTGTCGGATCATGCAGCCCCTCTAGGAATGACTTCAAATCCTCTGGGTCATAGAAGGTTCGTGACTCTCTGTTCTTAGTTATCCACATCCTGGCTGGCTTGAAGAGGCCGAATTTAACGTCCAGATGGCGAAGGCGAGGGCGGAAGGAGAGAAAGGCTCTTCTTCGATCTGCTGTTTCTTTGGAGAAGTCTGCTGAAAGGCGGATTTCGAGGGGACCAAGCCGGAGTGGGCCTTGCCTTCGGGACAGCTGTAACAATTGGCGGACCTGCCCGTGCCGGAGGAAGCAGGCTATGATTGGACGAGGACGATCTTGTCCGTTTTGTCTCTTGAGACCAAGTCTATGCGCTCTTTGAAATTCCAGAGGGGGGTCAAATGTTACGTCGGCTAAATTGGGAAGCGTATCTCGCAGGTAAGAGAGGATATCTGTACCCTCAATGCCTTCCGGAAATCCGAGGAAGCGGATGTTGTTTCTGCGGCTTCGGTCCTCAAGGTCGGTTAACTTGCTGCGAAGATACAAGAGTTCCTGATCTCTGTCAGTCTGTGAGACCACTTGACTTTCCACGGCCGCTACTCGATGGTCCAGTCCGGAGATTTGTGACTGGAAGCCTGCTATTTCCAAGCGCATGGATCTCGTTTCCGCTGTTAATGCTGACATGGCAGTGTCCATACCTTCCAGTTTGCGGCCTACTGCCGATATCTCCTGCAGTATACGATCCATTGATGCTCCTTGAGTATTGTCTGACATGGTGTCGTGTGAGGGGGGTGGAGAGGCTGCGGGAGCAGGATATTTCTGTTGACGCAGGGCTTCAGAGAAGAGTAGTTGGCGAGCGGGTTTACACAGTTCTTTACCCGCCGTCTTGCCTCTGGGCATTGCAGGTTTCTCCCTGCAGGTGGGGATCCCAGGGGGTGTCTGTCCGTGTCTCAATGAGGGCGATCAGCGTGGGCAGAAGAGGAGAGAGGGTGGCAGGTGGGGTTCAGAGTTCAGGGGGGTACCTCTCTAAATGGCCTCCTGGGGGGGCTGTCGTTGGTGTATATGTACGAGGGGAAGGATCACGATGTTGGCTCTATAGTGTTCAGCGTCACGCAGGGCTGTTCCGTGGAGAGAGGGGTTGTTTTGGAGCCGAGCTGAGGTCCGATGTTACTCCTGGCCCTCTTTGCTCTTCATGCCTCGTCAGTTCCTGTTAGTGTGGTATTGCGTCTTTTGTCGTTATGTTTGTGTTGATTGTTTTCCTTTCTCTTTTTTCCTTTTCTCCTCTTTTTTTGTTTTCTTACTCTGTGCCCCCTCTTGTGCTTGCCCCTCTTTTTATTAGGTAGTTTGCTCCTTTACTCTTTGCCTTCTCCTCTTCCTTTCGTCTCCTCTCTCCGCTCGTTGTTATATTCCTCTCTCTCTCTCCCCACTCCCGGCCCCTCTCACACTCATCCACCACCCTCCTCTCCGTAAGTCTCTCATCCTCTCTGACTCACCAGCTCGGCTCTCACCTCTCCAACCTCTCCGGGGCCTCTGTCATTTCTCAGGGGGTCTTCTCTGGAGCAGGTAAGGCTGGGAGGGTGGGGGTAGCCGTCCGTTGCGCTCCGCTGGTGGTGAGGCCTCTTGTCGCCGATCCCGTCACCCCCGGCAGAAAGGGGGAGGGTGGAGAGGCACTGGGAGACGCGTCGTTGTTGTTCCGGGCCCTGATGGTGGTCGGCTCCGTTCTCCCCCTTCGGCAGCTATCGATCAGGAGGGAGGGAGGGGTCAGGCGGCGTCCCGGCCTGTTGCCGGCTCCGGGAGCCGCAATTGAGCCGCTGTCAAGGCGTGGGCAGGGACGAAGGACGCGCTCTCTCCCACTTCAGGCTTCAGCGAGGGACATGTCTCTCCGTGTCGGGGTGATTCCACACTTGAGGCCGCGGCGCAGGGGCCTGCCGTAGGCCTCAGGCCTCCTCCCCTCGCTCCGTTCGGCGCCTCCGGGGAGGGCGCTCCCCCCACGTCACGGACGTCGGTCGTTCACTGTCTCCAACTCCTACGTCGGCCCCCGCTGCGTTCGGGGGTCCCGTGGATCGCCCCCAGCGCCGCCGCCACCGCCGTGTGGCCCGCCGCCGTGCGGAGCTCGGCTCTCAGGCAGCCATCATGGATCGCGGCCAGACCACGCCCCCGTGCGTCAAAAATTTTAACGCCGGCTTACGCCATTCCAAAGCGCCATGCGGGCGCCTTATTTATGGAATGACGTTAGCCGGCGCAGCTGACTGGTGTGCGTAAAAAAAAATGACCCACACCAGGCAGCGCCGGCGTAGGGGAAAATGGAGCTTGGCCGTCAAAAAATGGGGCAAGTCAGGGCTGAGGCAAAATATTAGCCTCAACCCGATTTGCGCCATTTTTTTTTACTCCCAACCCCCATTGAAATGACTCCTGTCTTAGCACAGACAGGATTCATGCCCCCTTGCCCAATGGCCATGCCCAGGGGACTTATGTCCCCTGGGCATGGTCATTGGGCATAGTGGCATGTAGGGGGGCACAAATCAGGCCCCCCTATGCCACAAAAAAAAATATATATACTTACCTGAACTTACCTTAAGTTCCCTGGGATGGGTCCCTCCATCCTTGGGCGTCCTCTTGGGGTGGGCAAGGGTGGCAGGGGGTGTCCCTGGGGGCATGGGAGGGCACCTCTGGACTCCTTCCGAGCCCACAGGTCCCTTAACGCCTGCCCTAAACAGGCGTTAAAAAATGAAACAAAAGCGGCTGGACGTCATTTTTTTTGACCCGCTCTCTCCCGTGCGTCATTTTTGCACGGGAGTTTAAATAAGGCGCACATGCCTTGGAGTCATTTTTTAGACGGGACCGCCTACCTTGCATATCATTAACGCAAGGTAGGTGTCCACGCAAAAAAATGACGCAAACTCCAAGATCTTTGGCGCTAGACGGGTCTAACGCCAAAGTATAAATATGGAGTTAGCTTTGCGTCGGATTTGCGTAAAAAAAAACGACGCAAATTCGGCACAAACAGAGTATAAATATGCCCCCTAATATTTTTTAATTGAGGGGTACAGGCAGCCAGTATTGCTTTTAATGGTCTATAACTTCCCTTCACTAACAAATATCGCAGAACGATTTTTTGATGACACGTTCTAAATCAGAAATGCAAGACTTTGGACCGAATCGAGAAATCGCCACATCATCAAGCAAACTTTTTTTCATAATTTATTTACCTCCAGTTCATCCACTACCCGCTCTATGTACTATTGGGGGTACACAGAACTCTCCTACCTAATTCCTCTTTCAGTGCTGAATTCTTGAATGGGCTCCTCATTGACCAAAACCTTGGCCTTTAAAGTAGCATTATAGCTTTATACTGCCATATAAAATTCTTCTGGAAAGCCAATTTATGTAGTATGTTGCATAGATATACCCAGTGCACTCGACTATACACTTTCCTGTGTTGAGTGTGCGCATCAGGTCAGAATATTTTTAGCAACTGCCATATCTATCATAACTATCTTATTCTGATTAAGTTCTGACATGTCAGTGCAGGATAGCTCCATTCTGATCTGTGTGAACCAGAGTACGTGTGGCTGAACTCAGTCTATCTGCAAGTATGCTTGTAAAATCTTACAGCCACAATTCAAGAGCAAGGTTGCCCTGGTAATCACAGTGATTAGTGGACCTTTTCCTGCTTGTAAAACAATACAGATGGTTGCATTAATCAACTGTGGCTATTAAAGGTCTCAGAATATCTACTAACAATTTGTATAATTTCAATTGAAGGTCATCTCCTGCTGCCTCTATGCATGGTCATATCTAAATAATCAAATAACTCAACTCCTGTCATGTAATATTTTTCACTTCATTTTCTCACTCTTAATTTAGTGCTGTGAATGACACATTCTACAGCAAAAAATCTATTAGATCCTGATCTGTCATTAAGTGTTCTCTATATTGATAGAAAATACCTCTATAGATCACCCTCATTTATTTTGACTGATGGGGCACTGCTGTCCAATCCCTAGAGCATGTGCTCCGGACCCTAAAACATGATAGAATTGGCTAATGCCCTGTTTGGCACATTTAGCTTTCGTGTAAGGCCCTAGTATGCGATACAGAAAATATGTGTAGGGCATGAAAGTTAAATGCCACCTGTGGACTGGAGCACACATTGTGCTATCCACTAGACCGGCAAGGAAAAACTGGCTTCAGACCTACATGTGCAGCCTGACTGCTGCAGCCTTTAAGCCTGTAAATATTTTTTGACAGGAGGGATCCCTTCTTTTAAACATTGTGTAAGCCACTTCTAAGTGGGTCTTGCAGTCCCCATGGTAGGATTCCCAGTGTTTAAAAGTTGAACACGTAAGAACTTAGGGTTGGCATGTTCCTACAGTGACTCGTCCTCAAAAGCTTTTAGAACCATGGCTTGTTTGCTAAGGAAAGTTACAATAGCATTTAAAAACAATTTTTGCATCTTTGGCTTAGAAAAGACTGCAATGTTCATTCAACCACTATGTTCAATATGTATGTAGCTCTAGTGGGTAATTAACAATAGACTTCTTGCAGCTATCCCTGCTAGTACCTTCCTTTGATGAGGTAAGGAATACTCTTCCAAGAGCAGAGACAATGGCTTGAACCTGACAGGATGGTCAGGGCAATGTATGTGACCCAGCTGAACCCACGATCAGCAGCTGAGGATGCCAACACCTTTACACTTTGGCCATAAGAAACATCAGGCCTAGATGGGTTCTTTGATCACAGGGCATACTTTACCTCTCTTGTCTCCAGTCTCTGTGAATGAGGGAGCAGACCTCACCTCTTCTGGAATTTGGTGTGGTGGAGTATGACAAGACTGCTCCTTGCAAGAGATACAGCCTGGGTGTGCCAATAGCCTCATCCTGAGGCAGACGGGTTCCGTTATGTTGGATTTCCCTGAGAATAGTGCTTTGTGGGATAGTTTGCATAAGGGTATATAGAATGTGTTTAAATGGAGGGAGGAGATACCCTTGAGAAATTCTTGTCCACTGGGTAGTGAATTGCCCAACGGTACCACTTCTATCTCCGCTCATAAGAACATATTTGGATCTGTGGATGACCGGAAAATGATTGGTCATGTTGTCAGGACTTATGTAGAAACCTGAAGAGCTGGACTGGCTTCCACGACTACCTAAAACTAAAAGGTGGGCCCCAAGGGTCAGTTTGTTGACCTTCTGTGTAGTTACTGGGACATCAAGAGCTTCAGGTGGCTTTTCTTGTGGTGACCCGTTAACCAGTGGCAAGTGTACTTGGACAGTTCCAGTGGCCTATGCTGGAGTGCGTTTGTCGCGTATGCTCTCATTATTCTAATGAGACTACTGGATTTTGAGCAGCAAGATCGTCCACGGTGTGGGAGACTGAGTCTGACCCACTGTGGGTGACACCTGTTGCGGCCTAAATTCGGGTTTTGCTCCGGCTAACTAGCAGTGCCTCATCTCTACCAAAAGATAGGGATGATTGGGCAGCCAAGCACATGACATATTAGGCTTCTCAGGGAAGTCGTGGTCACTCAGGTCGCATCCGGTTCTCTCATTCACAATTCGGTCTCATATACAAATGACAGTAAGAAGCAGTATAAGTTTTAATGACTGGTTTAATAAAACTACTACATTTTAGATAGCAAAGCGTGAGCTGCAATAACCAGGACGACACAACATGACAATATTAAAATGGTGATGAGGAGAGTGAAGCATAAGAATAACACTATCATATTGTCACTAGGATTTATGGACTATTTCCTATCTAAGTCATAATGTGAGAACAGCATGTTTAGCTCTAATTCTGCCTTTCAGGTTCCCCCGGGAGGACATCGACCCTCATACCTGAGCAAAGACCTGTAGTCTGCGTTAGCATCTGCAGCGAAGCATTCAGCAATCAGCATACAGTCGTGGTTCCCTGGCTGGAATCTCCCTCTTAACGTGTAATGGGACTAGGAAGTGTTTTTAAAACATCACAGCTGATGTTCTAGGAAAATGTCCCTACGTAAGATGTGTTTTCTACGAATGATGAAGACTAAACTTCTACCACCTTCACCAGCAATGTACAGTGCTGTAGCCTTGGAAAAGGCACAGAGTGATCAAGAATGTCTTGTTTAAGAACAGAGTGCTGGCCTAGGCGAAAACAGTTAGATAAACAGAAAATAAAACAAGACCATAAAAGTGGCTCCTGTAACAATAATAAAATGAACCCAAATAAAATATATCTACCACGTTCACCGGCAATGTACCAAACTGTAGCCTTGACTGAAGCACAAAGTGATCAAGAATATCTTGTTTGAGAACACAGTGCTGGGCTAAGCAAAAACAGTTAGATAGATGAAAATAAAACAAGACCGTAAAACTGTTTATTGTAAAAATAACAATGCGAAGCTGAATAAAATATATCTAGGTCAAAGTGCACAGCGGCCTAGTGTGTTAAACTAACATGCATGGAGCTGTAACTAAAATGGCTACACAACAGGTCCTGCTCTCAATGTGGGGTCTCGGGGGCCTTAGAAGTGACCAAAAATGGCTTACTCCAAGAGGCTGGGACCAGGAAAACATTTGATCTCTGAAGGACTGGAACTAACCACACAAGGCTCTCTGCCCAAGGCATGACCTTGGCAGGCAGAAAAATCAGGTTGGTCCCTCTGGGAGCTTTTTGACACTTGAAAGAAAGACTCCAGTGCTCTATACCATGCTATTGTATCCGGCTTTGAAGCAACCTGCCGAGCTCCATCTTCAATAATCATCCTCTAGAAGTTTTCAAGCTCCAAAAAAGAGACTAATTCCAATGTAGAAATCTTGACTGGGCGAAGGTGCAAAAGGTTTCGGCTGATGAAGATTTCTGCTTGTTTGAAACTTCAACCTTTCTGCTCTGAGGTTTTCCTGACAAAAGCAATTGCTTCAGTGAGCCAGCATCAAACACAACCAGGCGAGTCCATACCTGGAACCCTCAAGGGAAAAGAAAAAAAGGAAAACCACAAAACACCTGGCATTGAGGCCTCGAGGCTGACTGCAAGGAGATGGGTTATACCTGGAGTCAGATTGAAAGAAAAGCCCTGGGCAGAGATGGCTAGAGAGTCCTGTTTGAGGTCCAATATCCCAGGAGTGGTAGTAAAGATAAGTAAGCAAGTATGTAGAAATAGCACAACAGTTAGATGGTTGGGGGGTGTGGCCCAGATGCCTTCAAGATGGCCCCAGTCCGCTGAAGCTCTGCATCATCAAGGAGATTTTATGATTAGCTTGGCGGCATTTGGGCACTGCAGACGCTGAACTATCGAGGCAAAGAGATGGGAATATGAGGAAAACAGGTATTCCATCCTTGAACTAATTTTGGAGCCTGTTCTGCTGTTTTTTTTTTACTCATAAGGCTTCTCCTCAGCTTTGGTGGTTACGGCTGCCATTTTGGCTTTAAACGAACTACTCTGCTTGCTTTGCTTGCTGTATGACGCTGGCATTATTTGAGGATCCTCTTCTCATAGAGTTACTCTTATCCAGATATTTTTTTAAATCATCGTTGGTTGTTTTGTTCATGACTAATGCATTTACTATACCACTGGGATATGGTCAGCATCCGCAGCCTCAGGAGTTGTCAGTGTTGCTTATAATTTTGCCTGTCAGAAGGTTTACTGTATGGAGTGAATTTTAGGTTATTGTGCTACAATTGGATAATTCTTCTTTTGTTTACCAGTTTTGTGTGTACCTGCTTCACTATTTTTTGTGTATGGAGCCTTCCTCATCTTCCTCTCCAAAGGCTGCAACATTCCTTGGAGCTATTTCCCCTGCATGGAATAATATAATAACACTTCTAAACGACATAAGAAAGATCCATCTTCTCTAACGAAATCTCCTCTGCCTCTGAACATTGAAGATCTCATGGATGAAATAAAACACTTGAAGCCCTTTGTGATGGAAACTAATGCTACTCTCCAAAGGATTGAAGAAAAATGGTCTAATCTGAAATCCAGGGTCTTGAAAGCTGAGCAAAGGATAAGTAATATACAGGATGCGGTTACCAAGATAGATGTCATGTCTAAGGAAATTTTGCTTCTGAAACAGAAAACTGAGGACTTGAAAAATCGTAATCGGCGTAATAACCTCAGAATTTATGGCATACCTGAGGAGGTGGAATTATCAGCCGCTAAACAAAGGAAACACATGCTGTGGTTGGGCCATAGGGTTTTCTTCTCACAGGATGTGGCACGTACTACGGCAGCTTGCCGCAAAGAATTTCTTTCACTACGTCCAGGGCTAAGATCTCTAAATGCTTGAGATGGTCTGGTGCATCCTTGCTTTTTCAAAGTGACTTATAAAGATCGTACCTTTTCATTTGCCTCTCCTGCAAACTTGAAAAAGTTTATTTGCCAATGCAAGGGTGAAGAAACGGAATGTGGCAAATCTTGATTACTCATTGTGGCGCTGCTAGTTTTTCAGCAAAATTGTTCATGCTAAAGTATTGTCCTGCTTTACTAATCATTTTTTTCCTTTACATGTATTTCACACCTCATCTGTTTCCCTAACTCAGATATGTGTCCCTTTTCTGTTTCATGTTCCAGAACCATTGTTTACATTATGCTCTCAGTTGTTGGTAAGTGTTATGTATAAGTCAATGTTGTCAATTTTCAGGCCGTTATCCATATCTTTCTTCATCTAGTGTCTTTGTGACCTCCTGTATCCTCGCATGTGAGGCTCCAGTTGTTGCTTATCTTGGCTCTTTTTGTGCTTCCCACTCTCCCCTCTTATTGTCACCGTATTGCATTTACCATGTTTTATTAAGGCTCAAGCAATTTGGCTTATAGCCA
The DNA here is from genome assembly GCF_031143425.1 of Pleurodeles waltl. Lineage (NCBI taxonomy): Eukaryota > Metazoa > Chordata > Amphibia > Caudata > Salamandridae > Pleurodeles > Pleurodeles waltl. Next base: position 400,511,146 of record NC_090439.1, read on the forward strand.
TCTACTTTGTTTTTATCACCTTTTGCAATTCCATTTCTTCCTTCTTTCTCTTTTACTTGATTGATATTTGTCTGCTCATCCTACATAGCTTTGGTTACTATATGATTCAGTGGTTTTCAATTTATTGTCATGTAATTTATATTATATAGAAAATGCTGTTACAAGAAGATCTTTTTATTGTTCCGCAAAATGCTTAATGTCATCAGTATTGTTTCTTGGATTATGAAAGGTTTACACAATCCCATTAAGAAGGAGAGAACCCTTTCACATCTTTCCAAGCTAAATTGCAAGGTTGCTATGTTACAAGAAACCCATACTTCTGTTAAAGATCTTAACTCCTTGAGGAGGCAGCGGATGGGTCATGTTTTTTGTTCTCCTGGACATCACAATAAAAAAGGGATTCTTATTCTATTTCACAAATCAGTCTACATACAGATAGAGAGCGAGGAAAAGGATGACGAAGGGAGGTGGCTTCGTATTCACCTTACTAGTAACAATATCCCATACACCTTACTCAATATTTATGGCCCTACAGGAATAGATATAAAGTTCTGGGAAAGCATTTCAAATCTTCTACGTTTTTGTCCGACTGACAATCTCATATTGGGTGGAGATTGTAATCAAGTTATGGACCCTTTTACGGATAGGCAATCCCTCTCCAGATATGTCCCTAATAAAATGATTATGCATTTAAAAACACCATTCACTCTAGAGGTTTAACAGATGCTTGGAGATTATACCGTCCAGGTAGTTTAGAATTCACCGTCTATTCTCCAGTGCATAACTCCAAATCTAGGATTGATTATATTTTTGACACCTCACTTACTCACAGGTCTAGTGCACGCTGAAATAGGCTCAATATTAATATCTGTTCATGCACTTATGTTCATATATATTGAAACAACATTTGAATATTGTAGGTTAAGGAGATGGCGATTTAACAAATATCTGCTGAAGGATCAGATTTTTGTAGATGCATTTGATGTATTTCTTAAGGAATACTTTGAACTCAGTCTTACGTCATCTCTGTAGTTCCATGTTATCTGGGATGCTTTCAAAGTCACGGCTAGAGGCTTCATTATCGACTAAGTGGCCACAAAGAAGAAAAACGTTCTCGTAGAATCAGCTCTTCTTTTATCATCTATTAAAATTCTGGAACATAACTGCTATACCTCAAATTATAATTATACTTTTAAACTCCTAATTCAATCCAAACTGGATTTTAATAAGAAGTCAACTGAACAAGCTTCAGGCATGCTATTAAGAATAAGTTCCAAATATTATGGAGGGCGTAAGAAAGCTGGAAAACCGCTTGCGAGTTATCCTAAAGTTAAATCCCCAAAATCAAAAATTTCAAATATTATAGATTAGAAGGCTGTTAATCATTTCAGAAATGAGGATTTTTTACAATGTTTCTCTGATTTTTATCAAAATCTTTATAGGCCTGAATCATCTCCTTCGGAGGCAGCTCTTGATTCATTTTTCAAATCTCTCCTACCTCGCCCTCATCAATCTCAAGACCTCTCTTTCTTAGATAAAGAAATATCCTTGCAAGATATTAAGACTGCTTTGGCAAAACTACTAAAAGACAAAGCTCCAGGCTCAGATGGCTTTACAGTTGTATTCTACCTCTATTTGTCACATACATTCACTTTACTATCAATTTCTTCAGAATGATATAGCTCAAGGCACATTCTCTCAGGCAATGCTTTGCCTCATCCCTAAAAAAGGCAAAGGCCTTTCCCTCTGTGACAACTATCAGCCTATCTATGTAATTAAGTTAGATTGTAACATTTTTGCGAAGATATTGGCACTTCAGTTAATCAGAGTGTACACGATTTAATTGGCATTGAACAAACTGTCTTTGTTAAAGGTACATTTACCATTGACAATTCCAGAGCCTTATTAAATATTTTGCATCTTGCTTCTAAAAGTTCTATCCCACTGGGAGCCATTACATTGAATGCAGAAAAAACTTTCAACCGTATTAACTGGCTTTTTATGATGAGAGCCCTGAAATGGTATGGATTTTGACCTGTAATCTTAAAATACATTTATATACTTTATTCTTCCCCATCTACATCTATGTTTTTAAATGGAGTTCAAACCTCTTATTTTTCCCTTCACCGAGGTACTAGGCAGGGGTGTCCATTATCCCCTTTACTATTCATATTATCTCTGGAACTCTTTCTATATTCCTTGAGGCAATCTACTTCGTTTACCTGGTTTGTGCATAAGGGTCTGCATATTAAATTCACTGCCTATGCTGATGATGTCGTCTTGTATGTTTCTAATCCACAGACCTGCATTTACTGATCTCTTGAACTCATACTCCAGCCTCTCAGGATACAAATTAAATGTAAGTAAATCTGAAGTTCTTCCTTTGAATAAATTCTGTTTCAAATATATGTTTGCTGGAGCTGATTTTAAATTGACCCCCACACTTACGAATCAAATATACTTCTTCAATTGCGGCTACTATTCAGATTAATTTGGATGATCTTGTTAAAAAAATTCATAATATGTCGGATAAATGATCTCCCCTATATCTATCTTGGTGGGGTAAGTTGGAATCCATTAAAATGATGATGCTCCCCATTATTAATATTTATTTGTCTATGCTACCGGTCAAAAATACCTTTGAAATTCTTTAAATTGCTAAATAGCATACTGACAAAATTCCTAGGGAATGGACGGAAAGCACACATAGCTTTCCTAATCTTCGTCAATATCATTCCTCATTTATTTTTAAACAAATTTTACCTTATATCTACTCCCCTAAAGACACTCCCCCATTGATTTGGTATAAATTAGAGGATGCTATTATTTTCCCTTTTCCATTTCAGTCACTATCACATTTTTTGTACCCTCCTAGAGGGTTCTCATCTCCCACTGTCACACACTCAGTCTCAAGTATTTATCCATTTTTCTCCAAACCGTTATCATCCTTACATACATTTTTGGACTCCTCCATTTGGCATAACAAAAACTATCAAATAATCTAATCATACTCTCTCCTGGAGAGAGTGGGTAATTAAAGGAATTTTACAAGTCAAACAATTATTTGAGCATCTGCAACCTCTTTCTTCTTATGAAATCCAATCTAAATTTAACCTTTCAGCCACCCACATGCCAAAATATCAAAGCTTAAGAACCTTTCCTGTACAACAATTAGATATCCTATTGCTAGACCCTCCCCCCACTCCAACCTCAACTCCTTTGCAGTTTTCTCCCTCTACCCTCGCTAAAGCCTCTTACAGATACAAATATCTACACTATCAGCTCCTGAATCATGCCAACCATAAAATAGTACTTACATAGGAATTGGATCTCCATTGCTCCTTCTCTGTTCAAACATGGAATTGCATTTGGTCAAAAATACGTCATACCTCCTGTAATGCCAGCCCTATACAAACCACCTATTACTTCTATCACAGACTTTTTTTAAACTCCTCTCTCTCCAAATATAACCCAAACATTTCGGATTTTTGCTGGACATGTTCTAATTCACCAGGCACTTACTTGCACGCTTTTTTTCATTGTCCAACTATTGCTTCTTTTTGCTGGAAAATATGCAATAAAAGTGCACAAATATGCAATATTAATTTTCCTTTTGATATTACAAATATTTGTTTGGGAAGTTCTTCTCCTATTTGGATTGGCGCCCGTAAAGTGGGCCGTTTTGTTGATTTGCTTATTGCTTTAGCAATACAAATTATCACTTCAAACTAGAAGGATGCTACTAAGATTAATTTTAACGGATGGTGGAGCTTACTTTTCATCATCATATATTAGACAGAGCATCTGCAAATTCCACAATACAACGTCTTCAAAAAGACTCATTTTTGTCACCTCTTACGACTTATTTATGTCATCAATCAACTCAATTTCAAAACAAAACTTTTGTCTTACAGCCACCATGAAATTATACTCCATGAAAAATGTTCTGGTATAACTTAATGGCTGTTTTTATTGTTTGACATTATATGACAATTTTTTTGGTTTAATTTATTTTGTTATCTGTGTAATCACTGTTTCTGGTTAAGGATTTTTTATCTTATGTGTATTTATCTCTCTCCTCTTTTATTTTCTTCTTAACTCTCTTTCTCTCTCATCTTTCTTTGCTGCATCTATCTTTCTCTCTTGTTTTTCTGAAAATACAAAACATAAATTGCAATTTTAATAGTGGTACATTTTTTATTCATTATTTACTATTTATAGTTTGTAATATATTTATTATCCCATTTTCCTGTATCACTTTTTGGAGTAATTTTGATTAATTTTGTGAAAGTTGTGCTACCTCTTTGTTCATTCATTCATTTAAATAAAAAATTCTAAAAAAAAAAAAAAAACAGTTAGACGGTTAAAAATTCAAAGACAAAACACAATAAAACTCCCACATCAATTTATAATTTTACAGAAAAATGAGTAAACAACACGAAATCAAAACAATAAACATCCAACATGGGGAAACAGAAATAAGATTTTATAAAGATTTAAGAGAAAAATCACCAAGTGGTAATAGAAAGTCCTGAATCCTCTAGTGATGAATGGGAGCACGCTGTACCTAGCGAAGACCTTTCAAAGCTGAGGAACAAATTATGTGGCAGTGATCAATAAATTATGTGGCAAGGAGAGGCCCATATGTGGCATAACAGAGCATAATTTGTAGCAGTGTTACTTCATTAATTTGTTATTTTTATACATGTTAACACTGTCTGGTCATAGGTTTTACCTCATTAGTACTGGTTTAACACCTAAATACAGAAATAAGAAATAGAAAGGTAACCAATTAACCTTTGTGAAGGGCCTTCCACTGTGCTGTAACACGTGTTACTGTGTTTTTTGTAACTGTTGATCTGTTTGAACTAGGAACACATTTAATTTTGTTAACATCTGCAAATTATGCAGCAGATGAATTATTATGTGGTTATGTGGCAATACATAATCATGTGGAAAATGTCACAGCTGCAACATTGCATAATTCCAGAGGCTCTATGTATTAATTGCAAAAGCAAAGTGGGATTCATTTGGATGCCTCTGGTTGGACAGGGAATAAAGTGGAAGATTGGGACAGCTTCCAAAACATTGGGTAGATAGCATTGCCTGCATTTCTGTGGCTGGAGGGGACATATCCAGACACCACGGTTTAGAAAGTCAATTGTGGCTTCTTAGTAAGGGGTTGCTGAATTATGCTTCCTGAATTTCTGTCTTTTGAGAAATGGTACAGGTAATGGTTGGGATTATAGATTCTTTTTTGAAAGGGGAACAATACCCTTTAGGCGAGGATCAGCCTTTTGCTTTCCCTGATCACACTTTACATTAGGCAGACTGATGACAGCCAGGTGCAGAAACATCACACCTTTTTTTGCCTCTTTTGTGGGTGCTCCAAGCTGAAGACTATTCTGCTGTGAGGGCATCACTCCAACAAAGACTGTGTCTGGAGAGCAGCCTGGAAAGGATATTTGAAAAGAGAACCACTCCAAACCAGTTTTAAAATATGAGACAGTGGATGCACTTGTAAAAGGAATGAAAATAAAAGTATGTAAACATAAAGCTGTAAAAATAGCACTTGTGGAATTGTTTTTTAAGTTAATAATTTTGTGTACTATTAATACCTTTTAATATGCCATTTTACACATGCTCCTACATATTTAGGCTTAATTAATATAATTACAATTAAAACACATTTCCTATGATATATGGACATTAGGTTATTAATGCATTTTAGTTAGGCCATACATCTGTGCAAATCTCAAGTTTGAACAATACCATCCTTGTCACACACTCTTGCTTCCCCCCCCCACACACATCCTCTACCCACAGGTTTCACAGAGCATACAGTTAAGGTGATGACATAATGGTTTATTGTCACTACAGTAGTCGCCTTGCAAGCGTTGAACTTGCTATGTTGTGGATGCAAGATTGCAAGAAGTTTCTAACTCATTTTTTTTTCACTGGGAGAAAGTCTTATAGTTTGATGTTTCATATTTGTTTGAACTACTACAGATGACATTAACATAGAGTGTGTGAATACATTTTTTAGAATTTGGATGGTGCTTATGTGTTAGGGTAATGACGTATTATTCTGGTATTCTGATTTGCTAAAGAAATTATACTTTTGCTCACATTTAATAATGAGAATTGTGTCTAAAAATTTAAAAAAACATTGATTTGAGGTGTGAGCCAGAAGGCTTTTCTATGGTGCTAGGGATTCTGCCTGATGTTCTTATGATTTTGCTGCCCATAGAGACTTAAAATAATTTCAGATTTTACATACTCTGTATAACATATCATCTGAGAGCCTTCGTGGAATTTACTCTGCATCGCTTATTTTGAATTTTTACAATCAAACCCTTTAACTTTTCATTGATCTATAATTCAATTATTGAGTGGACTTTATTACCTAATGAACTGTTTTACTCTACTAATTGATGTGGAGAGTGCCTTAAGGTGGGGACACATTGCCTCATGGAACTGAGGTTCAACAGTCTCTGATCTAGTAAACTGTGGGAGAACTGAATGAGGTAAATATTGGGGTATTCAAATTTTCAGATATAGTTCTGCTCCTACATACACAGGTACTTTGAAACACAAGCATCACATGGGCTAGATATACTGAACTATTAAGTGACCTCTCCGTGTAAAAATAAACAGCATGCTTGGCATCAATAGATGCTAAACTGCTCATGGGAAAGAAAATTTCAGAATTCTACTTGCACTGTATACGAATGCACTTGTCCAATTTGATCACATACAGCAACTGACAAATTATGGCAACTGTGAGAAAGTGTATTATTAGTTGAAGTAATAATGGCAGTATTCCTTACCAGGCCCAGTTAGGTCTAAAAAATGTAAACCTAAGCTCAACCCTTGGTAGCTGTAGCATAAAAAAGACAGGCTTAGGATAAATATGTAAAGCATTTATCACTACCAAAACAGTTAAAAAGTAGAAGGCACACCAAAATAAACAAAATTAAAAAAATCGACATCAAAATGACAAAAAGTTAATGTAGGAGATATGATTTTTCTACGTTTTGGGTGTTTCCGGTGCCCAAACGTGCCAGCTTTAGCTATCTGGTCACACTACACCAGGGCAAAGTCAAAAGTTAAGATGGGCCATGATGAAGCATGGATTGGATATAGGGACATTGTTTCATATGGTGGAAAGTTTACCTTCTGACTTCCAGATTTATGGGCTTTGTGGTGCAGGCAGCGAAGCAAGTCATCTTGCTGTGCTGCCCTATGTCAGAGGAAAATGGCAGGAATGTGCCACATTTATCTAATACAGCACATTCCTGGATTTTAACCCGGTTCTGGTGCTCTTTTGGCTGCACAGCACCAACACAGGCACCGTTGCAACATGGTGCAAGGGTGCCTGTATTGCATGCATGATTGTTTTTGTGCAGAAAGGGATACCCTCCTACACAAAAACAATCCTGAGAGGCTTTTTCCTATTTCTGTGTGCTATGCAGCACACATATGCAGAGGAAAATAGAGGAGAAATAAAGATATTTCTCCTAGTTACGTCTCTCCTGAGTAGGCATAAGATTTTGGCGCATTCCCAGAGTTACAAGTCTTTGTAAATCTGAAAATGCAACAGAATCCATGGGTGTTGTGTTGGAACACCCATGCAACGCCCTTGAAATGCCAACCAGGGCAGGGTAAGACAACTCAGCAATTTGTGCTGTGTTGCCTTATTTCAGGTTTGTGAAGCTATTTAAAGCCACACAAAGTGTCTTTGCATGGATTCAAAGATATGTCTTAGTGGTTTGTGCAATGCATGTACCACATTGTGTGGTGCAAGCATGGTGCAACCCACTCATAAATATGCCCCTTAGTTTTTTTCTTGGAGAAACTCCACGTTGATGAGGTTGTCAGCAGGTTGAGGTGCCAGCTGGATCCAAAGAAGAGCTTGTCAGATGGCTAGAAGGTAGGACGACTGGCAGCTCAACATTGGCTTCAGCTTGGAGGTGGCCCAGTGTTAGCCTCTGGCCTCTTTAGCAAAAATCTGTGAAAAATATTGAAAATCCCAACTTTTAGGCTTAGGGAGGAGGAGTACACTCTGACACTTACTTAAGGGCCCAGGATCCTAGGGGCACTGCTTGCACAGGTCAAGAGGTATTCTGAAGAAGGTATCCAAGGGTATGACTTTTATGCCTGCCACTAGTTTGTGGGTCGGGGAACTCACTGTCCAATACAGAAGACATTCCGAGGGGCAACCCTACATATGTAATTATAATTTCCTGAAGGCTTGGCAGAATAGTTCTTCCCCTTGCTCGGGCTCTGGGTACAACCCTGAGATGTGTCTAGGGAAATGAGGAACTCCTTCTGAAAACCAGTTCTGGAACAGGTCTTCCCCTGCCCCCACCCCACTCAATTTGGTGCTACTCTGGCTACTTGGACAATGGCAGGGGCAGGCTTAGGTGTGAGCTACATGTGCCTGTGACAGGACATGGCCGTTTGAAGGTTGTGCAGTTGGTTGGCTCATCTCCTGGTCATCCTGTCAGGAGGAGGGCACACCTCCTCCCAGCCAATAACCTTTTGTTTCTTTTTCTGGGAGGCTGCCAAGTGACAGTTGGGGATTAACTTTCAAAAAGCTACTATAGGCTTTAGGTGCGAACTACCATCATTCTAAAAGTGGGAGTTTAAAAATAGTAACTTAAAATCCAATTTGACCGTCAGATTGGATTTTGCATTTCTATTAATTTGAGCCCCTGAATCATGGTTGTAGCTATCCCCAAACTGTAGTTATGCATTATAAGGTGTTATAATTGAATATAGTGGTTTTCTATGGGAGAGCCAGCCTTGCTGCAGTGAAAAATTATGTTGGAGATTGTTCACTGCCTGGATGTGTAAAACCTAAGAACACATGTCCTACTTTTTAAATACCATGCACCCTGCCATAAGGGTCTACCTTAGGAGTGGCGTATAAGTATAAAAATGAAAGGTTAAGGCCTGTTAAAAGGGTTGTTTTAATAGGTTTAAATGGCAGTTTAAAACTACCATGCAAGGCTGCTGTGGCAGGCAGGCCTAGAGTCATGTTTTACATGGTCATTTTAGTGGTGGCACAATAAGTGTTACAGTCCACAAGTACAGTTCAACTTACAGGCCACGGGCACAAGAGGTACCATGCACAGTCAGCTAATATGGCAATCAGGGATTAGCCAATTGTACAGATGTTTAGGTGTCAAGGTAGTACATGCACTGGGCCCTGCATAGCAGAGCTACAGTACAATGGAGTTGAAAAATAATCAGCATCAGTCAAGAAAATAGGGGCCTTGGGTGATCATGGAAAAATAGGCCTTTCCTTACAGCAGCATTTTTAGAACCTCAGAACTCTGTTATTATCCTCTATAGATATATTAGGGCGTATATGTTGGGGTTTCGATTCTAGCAAGGATCTGCTTATGCCACATTTCAGATCATACAGGCACCTGAAAATAACATGGTTCTATTTTTGTCGAATATTTGAAAATTCAGAGGATTAGTCTCTGATAGGGCATTAGAAGGCAATTTTTCAGACCACTAAAGGGCTCTGAATATGCAAGCACTTTAGTTAGGCCAGAGTTCTTACTAAAGGAGAGTTCAGGGTATACCATTGTCTGAACCATACCATTCCTGTCTTTCTCACTTTAGTTTTTGAGGGATCATCTGGGAATGGAACATTTTCTAGCACTCATGAACAAGACGCTTCTGACACAGAAGAGAGGTTATGCATGCATGTCCTTGCTTGAAAATGAGGAATGTGTGTACTGTTGATGCACACGTTGTACCTCCTATGTCTGAATGAGAAAGCAGGACCTGATGCTGTGTTTATTGCATCTGGTTTGTGTGTGAGACAACCTTGCTGTCACCTTTACTTTGTGTTAGGGAAGCTTGTTCTGCTGCTGTCCATGCTGTCCCAAAGTTGTCTTATTGAAGCTTGGCAAGCCTGTTCATTGTGCAAAGACAAAAACTACGTCATTGTCAAGGATTGCTGATAATATGGCATGGTAGAGCTTAAAAAATAAAACATATGAACATAAAAGGCAAACCCCTCAGTTTTACAAAAACAAGATAACTGAAATTACACCCCATTCCGTTGACTCTGATTTTTGTGTCGTGATAAACTACGGTTGGCCTGGTTCTTCTTGAAGCACTGTTTTCATTTGCTCATGTGTTTACTTGTCTGCGCCAATACACTGTAGATTAAATTTAGCTGAGAAAATGGTTCATGGTTTGGTTTTGGTAAATATTCATTTTAATAAAGATATGACAGTATCTGTAGAAGGGTCTAATGGTGATATAAGAAGAATGACTGCATGCAAGAAGGAATAAGGTAATGATTTTCATAAATTACCGTATGACATGGAATTCAATACACCAGATGAGTAAATCCGTCACTGAATATACTTGTCACCTTGAAATGGGCAGCCATTTTGAAGTTTCAGAAGCAGGTCTCGTGTGGTTTCCATAGAAAAGTCTGCTTGCCGAGAAGAAACAAGGGTTCAAAGACGAACGACAGCAAGAAGGAATGTCATACACTCTTTGTATGCGATAAAATGCCCTTCAGCTGCCAAGGATATTCGTAAGTGTATGTGTGCGTGTTCATGTAACACAGAGGTCTACCCGGAACAACATATTTTATCCTGCCCCGAGGTTTTCCATTTATAAGTTTTGTTCTCATAGAGAACATAGAAATTCAAATAGGAAAGACGAATTGTGATGACTTCGCCTGCAACCAGAAGATGGATTTAAGTCTGAGGAATGCCAATTGGAATTCATACAGCAGGATATAAATGTATTCTTTCAAAAACACCTGCTATTTCTCATGAAATGCAGCATAATAGGAAAAAGCGTACAGTGATTTTCAATGTCAGAAGTCGTTATGGCACCGCGGCCGTTCTCTTTACGAGGTTCAGTAAGCTGTTGCATCAGACAAAAACAAAAAAATAACATAAGGTTTTAAAAACAATTTGTTGACTTGATATGCTTGACAAATTCCACTAATCCTTGCATTTTGCAAAATACTTTTGATTTGTGAGTAGGTGAATGTGCCTGTCATCATGTTTCCTCTAAAACCATGGTTCTTAACATTTTGACTGCTATGGACCCCCACCAAACCATTCCTGAAAACGGGGACCCTCACTGAGTCATTGTCGGAAGCCCACAGCATAACGAATGTCTATGATTTGAACCTCAGAACTACACACAGTAATACAATGTAGACACAAAACAAATCATCAGATATTAGCATATTTAGTTTAATGCAGAATCAAATGTAGACATTTTTTAACATTTTCAATTTTGCTTCCTTAGTTGTATATACTTACATCTGTGGCCCCCTGAAGAGGCCTTGCGGAACCCCAGGGCAACCCACACCACAGGTTAAGAACCACTGTTCTGCAAGCTTTGGAAAGGTATGTGTTTCGGTGTTCCTTCCGTGTGAGAAAGATATTTCTTTCTGTGAATAAAGAAGTACATGACTGGATAATAGATGCATTGCTCGTAAAGCCATGCTATCACTTCCTGTGTTAATCGCTTCCTTATGTCATGGCCTGATTTCATATGCTAATCTGGCCGCTCCTATTATGTTGCTGTGCCCTGCTCTTACGTGCCTCAGAGGCAATTCAGCCATCTTTCCTAGCCCATTTTTTCAACTATATGGTTCTCTTGCCTACTCTTTCTGTGGGTGAGGTACACAAAAAACACACCCATGAACAAGCAGCGACCTTACCTGATCTAAGACGTGCAGCGGTAAATTCCAAGCTGTATAGGTGTGTCTTTACTTTCATTTGTTCAGCCACCACCGGTTGCTAGGTGGTTGGCTTCACCTGAGACTCAAGCTCAAAGGGGAGCTGACGTTTAACCCCTTCGCTGCCAGACCTTTTCCCCCTCCTGTGCCGAGCCTTTTTTTGACTATTTGGGGCAGTTCGCGCTTAGGCCCTCATAACTTTTTGTTCACATAAGCTACCCATGCCAAATTTGCGTCCTATTTTTCCAACATCCTAGGGATTCTAGAGGTACCCAGACTTTGTGGGTTCCCCTGAAGGAGACCAAGAAATTCGCCAAAATACAGTGAAAATTTTGTTTTTTTCAAACAAATGGGAAAAAGGGCTGCAGAAGGCAGCTTGTGGTTTTTTCCCTGAAAATGGCATCAACAAAGGGTTTGCGGTGGCAAGATCACCACCTTCCCAGCTTTCAGGAACAGGCAGACTTGAATTGGAAAACCCCATTGTTCAATACAATTTTGACATTTGACTGGGACATACCCCATTTTTACTATTTTTTGTGCTTTCAGCCTCCTTCCAATTAGTGACCCAAATGGGTGAGAAACCAATGCTGGATCCCAGAAACCTAAATATTTCTGAAAAGTAGACAAAATTCTGAATTCAGCAAGGGGTCATTTGTGTAGATCCTACAAGTGTTTCCTACAGAAAATAACAGCTGAAATAAAAAAAGATTGAAATTGAGGTAAAAAAACAGCCTTTTTTCTCCACGTTTTACTCTGTAACTTTATCCTGCGATGTCACATTTTTGAAAGCAGTATATCGTTACGTCAGCTGGACTCTTCTGGTTGCGGGGATATATAGGGCTTGTAGGTTCATCAAGAATTCTAGGTACCCAGAGCCAATAAATGAGCTGCACCTTGCAATGGGTTTTTATTCTATACCTTCATTTGCTGAAATATAAAAAGTGAAAAATAGGTATTAAGAAAACCTTTGTATTTCCAAAATGGCCATGAAATAAGGTGTTGAGAAGCAGTGGTTATTTGCACATCTCTGAATTCCGGGGTGCCCATACTAGCATGTGAATTACAGGGCATTTCTCAAATAGACGTCTTTTTTACACACTGCCTTACATTTGGAAGGAAAAAATGTAGAGAAAGACAAGGGGCAATCACACTTGTTTCGCTATTCTGTGTTCCCGCAAGTCTCCCGATAAAAATGGTACCTCAGTTGTGTGGGTAGGCCTAGCGCCCACAAAAGGAAATGGCCCAAAACACAACGTGGACACATCACATTTTTTCACAGAAAACAGAGGTGTTTTTTACAAAGTGCCTACCTGTGGATTTTGGCCTCTAGCTCAGCCGGCACCTGGGGAAACCTAGCAAACCAGCGCATTTTTGAAAATTAGACACCTAGAGGAATCCAAGATGGGGTGACTTGTGGGGCTCTGACCACGTTCTGTTACCAAGAATCCTTTGCAAACCTCAACATTTGACCAAAAAAACACCTTTTCCTCTCATTTCGGTCACAGAACGTTCTGGAATCTGAGAGGAGCCACAGATTTCCTTCCACCCAGCGTTCCCCCAAGTCTCCCGATAAAAATGGTACCTCACTTGTGTGGGTAGGCCTAGCGCCCACACAAAGGCAAAAGGAAATGGCCCAAAACACAACGTGGACACATCACATTTTTTCACAGAAAACAGAGGTGTTTTTTTACAAAGTGCCTACCTGTGGATTTTGGCCTCTAGCTCAGCCGGCACCTGGGGAAACCTATCAAACCAGCGCATTTTTGAAAATTAGACACCTAGAGGAATCCAAGATGGGGTGACTTGTGGGGCTCTGACCACGTTCTGTTACCAAGAATCCTTTGCAAACCTCAACATTTGACCAAAAAAACACCTTTTCCTCTCATTTCGGTCACAGAACGTTCTGGAATCTGAGAGGAGCCACAGATTTCCTTCCACCCAGCGTTCCCCCAAGTCTCGCGATAAAAATGGTACCTCACTTGTGTGGGTAGGCCTAGCGCCCACACAAAGGCAAAAGGAAATGGCCCAAAACACAACGTGGACACATCACATTTTTTCACAGAAAACAGAGGTGTTTTTTACAAAGTGCCTACCTGTGGATTTTGGCCTCTAGCTCAGTCGGCACCTGGGGAAACTTAGCAAACCAGCACATTTTTTAAAACTAGACACCTAGGGGAATCCAAGATGGGGTGACTTGTGGGGCTCTGACCAGGTTCTGTTACCCAGAATCCTTTGCAAACCTCAACATTTGACCAAAAAAACACCTTTTCCTCTCATTTCGGTCACAGAAAGTTCTGGAATCTGAGAGGAGCCACAAATTTCCTTCCACCTAGAGTTCCCCCAAGTCTCCCCATAAAAATGGTACCTCACTTGTGTGGGTAGGCCTAGCGCCCACAAAAGGAAATGGCCCAAAACACAACGTGGACACATCACATTTTTTTCCACAGAAACCAGAGGTGTTTTTTACAAAGTGCCTACCTGTGGATTTTGGCCTCTAGCTCAGCCGGCACCTGGGGAAACCTAGCAAACCAGCGCATTTTTTAAAAACTAGACACCTAGGGGAATCCAAGATGGGGTGACTTGTGGGGCTCTGACCAGGTTCTGTTACCCAGAATCCTTTGCAAACCTCAAAATTTGACCAAAAAAACATCTTTTCCTCTCATTTCGGTCACAGAAAGTTCTGGAACCTGAGAGGAGCCACAAATTTCCTTCCACCCAGCATTCTCCCAAGTCTCCCGATAAAAATGGTACCTCACTTATGTGGGTAGGCCTAGCGCCCACAAAAGGAAATGGCCCAAAACACAACGTGGACAGATCAAAATGATCAAATACAAAACTACCTGTTTTTGCAGGGGGGCACCTGCGTTTTTGGTTCTGTGCTCAGCAGCTGTCTAGGGAAACCTACCAAACCCAGACATTTCTGAAAACTAGACACCCGAGGGAGTCCAGTGAGGTATGACTTGCGTGGATCCCCCAATGTTTTCTTACCCCGAATCCCCAGCAAACCTCAAATTTAGCTAAAAAATCACATTTCTCCCACATTTCTGTGTGGGATCACCGCACTGGGACACATTTCATACCACCCAATGTTCCCCTCAGTCTCCTGGTAAAAATGATACCTCATTTGTGTAGGTGGGCCAAGTGCTTGTGAAAGGGAAGAGCCAAAAACATGTCGATATTGAGGGGGAACAAAGGGGGTCCAAAAGGGCAGTTTGCAAAAAAACATTTTTAGGCTGACAAGTGCAGCAGAATTTTTATCGGTATAGATGAGACAGTGCTGGGTGATGGGAATTTTGTGGATTACTGCAGATTCCGGAAGGTTCCATCACAAAAATGTGGGAAAAATGTGTGATTTCCAGCAAAGTTGGAGGTTTGCAGGGGATTGTGGGTACAAAAATGGTGCGGGGTGGGGTGCATGTGAAACACACCACCCTGGAATCACCCAGATGTTTAGTTTTCAGATGTGTCTAGGTCTTGTGGATTTTTCTACATGGCAGCGTCCCAAAGTCCGTAAAATGCAGCCCTCACCATTCCAAGTGGGATGATTTTGAGAGTAAGACAAGTTCTCATGGCCCAAATGTAAAACTAAAACCCCAAATAATCAAATGTCTTCTTGCTTGCTGTGGGATAAGATGTGTTAGAGTGCGGGGGAGAGCCGAAACACTGTTACCCCCTTCAGTTGAGGCGGGGGCGTAACCAGGCCCATACCGGTTGGTAGCCACCACCCCAATATTTTTTGTTTTTTTTAAATTCCCTGGCATCTAGGAGACTTTCTACACCCCCCGGGTGTGGATCAGGGGTAATTGCCCTTTCTGCCCACTAGTGGGCAGAACAACTTTGGCCCCATTTATTTGGGGTGGGGGTATGGCCATACCCCCACCCTCTTATTTTTTGAAAAAAAACTTCCCTGGCCTCTGGTGGGCTTTCTGCCCCTCCTTGGGGCAGATGGGCCTTCCAAAAATAGGCCCATCTGCCCCCAATGGGGGGCAGATATTGCCAACAGTAATGTGCCCCCATGGGGAGCGACCCTTACCCAAGGGCTGCCTCCCTAAAGAAAACACACGCATACACACACACCAATCCCTGGTGCCCAAGTGTTTCTACCCCCATGGGGATAGATTGGCCTAACAAAAAATTGGCCGATCTGCCCCCAAGGGGGGCAGAAATGGTCTAAATACAATTAGCCCCCGCAGGGGAGCGACCCTTGCCTAATCGGTCGCTCCCCATCTCTAAAAAAAAAAATACACAAAAAAAATTGCCCTTGCGCCTAGAGGTTTCTGCCCCCCCTTGGGGCAGGTCGGCCTAATAATAGTAGGCCGATCTGCCACCGGGGGGGCAGAAATGGCCTAAAATAAATTTGCCCCCCAACCCTCCTGGGGAGCGACTGTTGCCTACGGGGTCGCTCCCCTTGCGGGACATTGGCACAAAAGAAAAGATCCCCGGTGCCTAGTTGTTTCTGCCCCCCTTGGGGGGTGGATTGACCTAATATTGGCCAATCTGCCCCAAGGGGGGCAGAAATGGTCTAAATACAATTTGCCCCCCAGGGGAGCGACCCTTGCCTATTGGGTCGCTCCCCATCTCTAAAAAAACAAACAAACAAAAAAAAAACCACACAAAAAATATTAGCCCTGGCGCCTAGAGGTTTCTGCCCCCCGGGGGCAGATCGGCCTAATAACAATAGGCCAATCTGCCCCCAGGGGGGGCAGAAATGGTCTAAAATAAATTTGCCCCCCACGGGAACGACCCTTGCCTAAGGGGTCGCTCCCCTTGCGTGAAATTCACGAAGAAAAAAAAAACTCCCTGGTGTCTAATGGTTTCTGTTCCCCTTGGGGGCAGAAAGGGCCTAAATATAATTTCCCCCTAGGGGAGCGACCTTTGCCTAAGGGGTCGCTCCCCACCTCTAAAAAAACAAAAACAAAACAAACAAAAAAATGATCCCTGGTGCCTAGAGGTTTCTGCCCCACCTGGGGGCAGAAAAGGCCTTTAAAAAAATGCCCCCCCTGGGAGCGACCCTTGCCCGAGGGGCCGCTCCCTCATGCCAGTTTCATAAAAATAAATAAATCCCTGGCGTCTAGTGGGCGTTTCAAAAGCCGGATTGCTTTACAATCCAGCTTTTGAAACGCTCAGAGAGACTTCAAAGGGAAGGAAATTCATTTCCTTCCCTTTGAAGCCTCTCCGGCCTCCTCCACGTGATCGGAAGAGAAATGCTTTGCATTTCTCTACCGATTGCGATTGGCGGATGCCTCTGTGACTGTGAGCGACGTCACAGGGGTTTGAGGGGGTCGGGGGTGGAAGGGGAAGGGATTCCCCTTCCACCCACGACCGGGGGGTGTGGGTGTGAGGCCCATGGGGGGGAGCGGTAGTGCTCCCCCCGGTTCCCGAGCGGTTAAACACTAGTAAAGACCTCCACCCCTCACCAGTCACTTGTCACTATATACAACCCAGACTTACTGAAGGGAGCATAAACTGGCAACCATTAAGCATACATTCATAAAATTACAAACATATGCAAAATTACAGTTTGCAAAACTATATTCAACTCTTCTCAATAAGTCCTACCATATAGCAAAGTGTAATTCTAGTGCCAAAGTTTGCAAGAGTGGGTCCAACACCCAAGTTCTTGCCTACTATGGCAATATGTGAAATTACATGTAACCAAATACCTCTATAAGGCCTGTAACATAGTGTGATAACAATCCAATATTCGAGGCCTATTGACTTTACCATATGCTTTTGACAATGAATACGCCAGACTTGCTTCCTTGGTAATACCTTTTCATAATAAATTTGCCAGACGTATGGCATCATGCATAATATTTCTTTGCACGCCAATCAAACCTATAGCTGTTATCACTGGGTTGTCACCATAACCAACTAAATCCTACTGTACTGATCGTAGGCTTTCCAAAGGACAACCATCAAAAATACAGTCAACAAATGGCACATGTATACAACATTACATATGCTATCTCCCCTAACAGTGGTTAAAAAAGATTTTCAGTGTGCAAATGTTCTATGATTCTGGTTTGTTTGAAGGCGTAACCAACACCAAAACCCTTGCCTACTAAGGTAATCCATGGGATTCTGTGTTACAGAATACCTATCTGTAGGCTTGAATTCAAAGTAATAACACACCTTAAATCCCTATTGATCTCAACACATGCTTTTCACTATCAATGTGCCAGGCTTTCTGCCTTTTTTCCATTTGAGCATTTTGGAATAAAACTGTTATTAGTTTTACAGAAGTTACTACAGAACAGGCAGCCTTGTCAACTTATAATAAAACGTCTCCCACTACCCCCTCCCCTAAGTACAGTTTTCTTTTTACAACAACAATATATATGAGGTTCCAAAGGGTTGGGTGTCCTACATAGCTCCATGGAGTCTCCAGTGTCACCTGGGCTCGTTGTAGGACTTCCATCTTCCTTTGTATGCATGTCCCCTTCCAGGTCTGTGGGTCCACTGCGAATAGCTGTATGTCACCAGAACTGCCTCCCATCCACCACATATTTTTTCATACTTTTTTTCATTGCCTCTACCATGGTATTCTTCTTTTTCCAGTATCTGGCATTTGTCCATGCCCTCCCACCAGTCTTTTCTCCCTGTGGTTGTCCCTGATCCGCATTTCTCAGCAATGTCTCTTTTGGCCACAATTTAGCCAAGATTTAAGAATATCTTGTGATATCTTGTGTGATCAGTGTGTCTCCAAATTCCTAAGAGGGGCATCTCTAGATGCAGTGCCAAGGGACTCCCGTAATATCCTACAATATCTGTCCCAACTCCCTCCAGAAGGGCCCAGTCTTGGAGCAGTTCCACAGTGTGTGGTAAAATGTATCGTCCCTTCCACACCCTTGAAGAAACTCCGTGCTAGGTGCACTTCTCAACCTATAGAATAGGGTACTGATGTAATAAACCTGATGTAATATTTTAAGATGGATTAGCCTCAATGATGCAGGTAAGGGCACCTCAGCTGGGAATATAAGTGCCTTCCCCCAATCAGCTACCTCAAAGTCCCAGCAGTCCCTCTTCCATTTCTCATACAAAGCACCTGGGGGGTGGGGTTGTGTGTTCCTCATGAATGTACCATATGTAAGTGATATTAATTTCACCAGAACTACCCCATCTCATAGTCTGATTTCCAGTGGAGTGTCTTCCTGTGTTTTCCCATTGGCAGGAATACTAAGGCTCAGGGCCGTTCTCAGTTGTGCATCACACAACCACTGATTGTTGGACATTTGGTATTCCTTTTGTAGGACCCCGTTGGCATCCCACACATCAGCTAGAGGAGATATCCCTATAGCGCCACACCCTCAAAATCCCTGTAGGTCATGCACCTTAGGAAGTTGTGTGCCCTCCCAGAGGTGTATCCTCGGAGTGAGATCATTGTCCCATCCCATTTCCCTTGTCCATTTCCTCCACATCTGGATAACTATAGCTGTTGCAGGGCATACTCTGGGGTTCACCCTCCCCCCACAGAGCAAGTCTAGATAACTGTGAATGTTCATGTTTTCGCTATCGGCCTTTAACACATGATCCTCCCATAGGGGCAAATGCCCTGTGGATAACAATGTTAACCTGTGCAGCTTCATAGTATTTGTGAATATTTGGAAGGGCTAGCCCCCATCGTATTTAGACCTCTACAGTGTACGGAGAGCCACACTTGGTTGCTGCACGACCATATTAATGTACGAACTAGGGCCGCCATTCTGGAGAAGAAGCCATCTGGGATATGGCCTACTGCCTTTTTAGTAACTTTTCATAATAAACAGTCAGGCATATAGCCTTTATAATTGCCCTGTCATCATAGCCAAATCAAGACCATTGTTCTGAGTGCAAACTTCCCACAAGGCAACCATTTGACATGCAGTCATATAAGTACTGTCAACTATAAGGGTTACCAAAATTACAGTTATCACTGCAAAATACCATCTCTCCTAAGAGACCCTACTAAGAATTATTGTAGTACAGATCTTCTGTATCCACAGTTTGTTCGAGTGGATCACCAACACTAAAACCCTTGCATAATATAATTATCTGTGAAACTCTATGCAACAAAATACCTACTTTTACAGGCTTTAGCACATTGTAATACTAACCCATCCTTAAAAGCCTATTGTCTTGAATGCATGTTTTTCACAACAAGTAGGTCAGGCCTCCTGCCTTTGTCATAACATTTTACATTAAACAGATCAAACTTCTGAAAATGTGCATTGTTTTTTACAAAACTACAAGGGAAACACATGGATATATAGAGACCGGGGTACACAATGGTTTAAAGGAACAAGGGTCCCTATGCCTGACAATAGTACATCTGCTGGAAGAAACAATAAGGACCAGATGCAATGACCATGAAAACAAATAAAATACCAAATATTTAACAAGTAAGTCAAAAACGGTTATTTAACAAGTAAGTCAAAAACGGTGGGTAGAAACAAAAAACACAGAAGACAAAATATAATCTAAACAAACTCAGGAAATAACATGTGACACAAATAAAAAAAAAAAGTCTGCTAGTCAAAAATAAGTATATATCAGCAGTTCAGCCCTTATGTTAATTACTGTTTTTAAATTATAGGGCCAGTGCACAAGGGTCAACAACGTTTTGATCCTATAAAAATAACAGCATCATCATCAGGACCTTATAAGTGATGCCTGAGAAAATCTAGTCAATGGTAAGGAAGACATACTGTGGGGAGACACCCTTAGTAAACTGAGAGCCCCCTCTCCAGGTGATGCGTTCGGGCCATACCTATGGGCACTTCCTCAATGGACCCTGCTTCATTGTTCATGCGGGTGTCTCCGCACGTTATGCCTTCCTCACCATTGAGTTGTGCCCATCACTTTCTGCTTTAGACATGGATTCTCTTCTCTAGAATGGCACTGTCGTTTTCATCTCTAGTGTTGCTATTCATCACTCTTCCTTGTAGGAAGAAAAAGGAGAACATGGTGAGTTCTGTAGATCTACAGTAGACTAGAATGATTGTGTACAGTGATTAATGCACTGTAAAGTAATCTAAATTGTACATTAAACTTAAATCACGTTTTGAAGACACACATTCTGCATCTCTTTTCACCATAAGGGGTGTACATGAAGTGCATTATTTTTTAGAAGCCATACATGTGTAATATCTGGATTTTTTAAGTGTAAACAGTAGATAATACTGTTTTTAAACGTGAGATTGACCATAAGAGAGTAGCACATGGAAACCTCTGTTCTCCAACTGCTATTTTACTTAGATGTGTCATTTTTAAGACATAAAATATCAGTTATTTGCAGGCCCACTGGAATTATGCGATTGTGCTATGATTTTTTCATAATTATGCATTTGCCATAAAATCCATCATCTGCCTCATAATCTATAATCTTTAACAAAAACAAATTTGTTTCTAGCTCAAATGGTTTATAAGTTACTAAATATACGACAACATGTTGCTGTGCAGTGGAAGGCCCTTTGCAAAGCTGGACAGGTTCACCTTTCTGTTGCTTATTGCTATAGTTGGGTATTAATTTGGTACTGTTGATGCAAACCAATGCCCAGGGAGTGTCACCAAGATTAAAAAGGACGAAATATTGAAGTAATATTATTACAAAATGTGCTACATTATGCCACATAACTTGCCTTTTCTTGTTGCATAATTTACTCAACCATGTCGCATAATTTGAACCTCTCATGCTCCATTATTCCAGTGACCCTAGTTATTTGTTGTATCACACATTAGTAGACTTGCAGGCCTTTTAAGAATCAACCATTTTTTTTCTTTCTGTTGTGAGACACCTGTGTCGCTCTTCATTGTCCCTGATGCTCTTGGATATTTCCCCTTCCAAAGATGGCTGCAAAGCCAGAGGTTGCTGCAGAAGTGTGTGTTGCACAAGCTTAGAAACATATCATTCTTGAATCAAACAAGGAAGAAATGGAGAAGCAAAAACAGGTTGTCTTCTATCACTGCTCCATTGAACAGTTCCCAGTATGGCTCCAACTGAATCCTTGATGGAACTGCCAAAGATAGCACAGACCGCCATACAAAAACCAAGGTGGCAATGTGTATCCCACTAACTGCCTGTACTTTGGCTTCATCAGGTGTCAATGTGTTCTAGAAGCATTTGATAAGTCAGTGAATATTAGTCAACTTGGATTTCCCTGCTTTCCTTCTGGCTTTTTTTGGCTTCCATATTTTCAGTTAAAACTGAAAAGTGGAAAGACTAAGGGGCATATTTATTCTCTGTTTGCACCAAATTAGCATAATTTGTTTTTACTCTAATTCGGTGCAAAACCAACTCCATATTTATACTTTGGTGCTAGACCCGTCTAGCGCCAAATTTATGGAGTTAAAGTCCTTTTTTGGACATGGAAACCTACCTTGCTTTAATGAGATGCAAGGTATGTGTTCCCGTGCAAAAAATGACTCTATGGTCTTAATGCCATATTTATACTCCTGTGCAAAAATGGTGCACGGGAGGGAGGAGGGGTCAAAAAATGGTGCTAAGCTTGCTTTGCCCCATATTTTAACGCCTGGGTCACAGCAGGTGTTAGGGGACCTGTGGGCCTATTTCCATGGTGGAAC
The DNA here is from genome assembly GCF_031143425.1 of Pleurodeles waltl. Classification (NCBI taxonomy): domain Eukaryota; kingdom Metazoa; phylum Chordata; class Amphibia; order Caudata; family Salamandridae; genus Pleurodeles; species Pleurodeles waltl. The sequence continues at coordinate 400,533,446 of NC_090439.1, forward strand.
ACCTTGGAATAAGCCCACAGGTGCCCTCCCCAGGCCCCAGGGACACCCGCACCCACACCAGAGGGACACCAAAGGATGGGGGACCCCATGCCAGGTAAGTACAGGTAAGTATTTTATTTTTTAAAGTGCCACCCTGAAATGGGCCTCCATACCTCGCACAGGGTTCAGTGGCCATGCCCAGGAGACCCTGGTCCCCTGTGCTGGCTACTGGGGTGGTGGGCATGCCTCCAGTTGTTTCTAAGACAGGAGTCATGTGGTATGGATGGTTTTGCATCAGAAAATGACTCTAGGCAGGTTAGAGTTATTTTATTTTTTTACTCTAACCTGCCTAACATAATTTTTTGGTGCAAAACCCCCTTCTTCCATACTGCCAGCCCCACCCGACTAACGTAATTGTTTGTTTTTACACTAGCCTACCCTTTGCACCGGCTTGCACCATTCCATACTAATATTGGCATGTAGTCTTTTTATGTGTTACACTCATATATTTGTTTCCTGTACTGAAATGTTTTCACACTAACAATATTCTCTCAGATGATGTGTACATGCAAGATAGAAATCCATTAGCTTAGCTGTAAATTTGTTTTTTTATTATACAAAACCTTATCAGTAAACAAGTACATCAAAGTTTGTGATGGAGTGGGATTGTGAATGGAGTTGTGGGATATCTTTTACTGATGGGACAATAACAGAAGTACAATTATAGTGACTGAGTGAGTTCATGGTTGTTGAAAGTGACAACAAGAAAAGAGGGCCAGAATTGTGAGTGCAAGGACCAGGAGGTTGTATGGTGAGCAAAGGGGAGCTTGAAATCCAATATTTCCAAGAATCAAATATTTTGAGACAGGGGTTTGTCAACTTACATTGTGTGACCATTGTAGGAAAGTACCGTCTTTTTGGCATGGTTACCCCCACATTTTGCCTCCTGTCAGTATGTTTTGACTGTCTTTGCTAGTATCCTGCTAACCAGGACCCCAGTGATTGTGCTCTCTCCCTCTCAATGTGCACATCCCACAATTGGCATACTGATGCCCCCATATAAGTCCCTAGTATATGGTACTTAGGTACCCAGAGCATTGGGGCACCAGGCGTTCCCCACGGGCTGCAACATGTATTGTCAGTCATGGGAGGTCATGCAAAATGTGTCTGCAGGCCTGCCATTGCAGACTGTGTGAAAAGGTGCATGCACCCTTTCACTACAGGTCACTGCACCAGCTCACTGTAAGTCAACCCTGTGGTAGGCCTTCCTAGCCCAGAATGCAGGGTGCAGGTACCGGTGTGTGAGGACACCCCTGCAGGAGCAGAGGTGGCCCTACGAACTCCAGCTCCATTGCATTGGACTTCGTAAGTGCGGGGAAGCCATTTTACCCATGTAATGGGCCTGTGTCCAGCTACATAATGGGAACTCCAAAACTGGGCATGTTTGCTAGCAAACATGTCAGAATCCTACCCCAATACTGTTGCCAGTATTGGTAGTATAATTCCGTGGACTCTGGGGGCACCTTACAGGACCCTCACTTTGCTCCTACCAGCCTTCTGGGGTTTTACGGACAGCCTGCCCTGCTGCCACCCCTCAGACAGGTTTCACGTCTGAAGTTGATGCCAAAGACGTTTTAGTCCTGGCTATTTTTGGTGCAGAGCCCGGAGGTGGGGCATCCGAATGTCCTTTTCGGATCAGACCATGACCTGAAGGCAGTGGTGGATAGATGACCTGTTTGTGGGGCTTCTTTAAAGTCTTTGCATGGGAGGTCAGGGTTGATGTACTCACAGGTTGTGCCAGGGTAGTGTGGGTGAACACTGTTTTCACTACAGGTCACTACACCGGGTCACTGTAAGTCATCCCTATGGTAGGCCCTCTCAGCCCAGAGGGCACGGTGCAGGTGCCTGCGTGTGAGGGCACCCCTGCACTAGCAGAGGTGCCCCCACAAACTCCACATCCATTGTCCTGCACTTTGTGAGTGAGGGGACGCCATTTTGCGCATGTACTGGACATCGGTCATTACCTATGTGCAGCTACATAGTGGTAACTCCGGACCTGGGCATGCTTGGTATCAAACATGTCGGAATCACACCCCAATACTGTTGCAAGTATCGGAAGTATGATCCCATGCACTCTGAGGACTCCTTAGAGGACCCCCAGCATTGCTGCCACGAGTCTTACATGGTTTTCTGGGCAGCCCAAGCTGGTGCCACCCCTCAGACAGGTTTCTGCCCTCCTGCTGCTTGAGCTTATCAAGCCCAGGAAGGCAGAACAAAGGATTTCGTTTGGGAGAGGGTAGGAAACACCCTCTCCCTTTGGAAATAGGTGTGACTGTCTTTGGATGAGTAGCCTCCCCAAGCCACTGGTCTGCTTTGAAGGGCACATTTGGGGCCCTCCGTGCATAAACTAGTCCGCACCCGGTGGTGCTCAGGGCTCCTCCAGAAAGTCCCTGGATTCTGCCATCTTGTTTCTAAGGTTGGCAGGGAATGCTGGGAGCATCTGAGTGACCAGTCCAGGCAGGTGACGTCAGAGCTCCATCCTGATATGTGCAACATTTCCCCAGCCGTGCATCCTCAGGAGACAGCAACTCTTCATTCTACACTAGAAGAAGAAGAAGGAATCTCCCTTGGAGTGAAGGAGTCACTACCCTGCAAATGCAGGCACCAACTGCAATGACGACCGGCTGCATGGATCTCTCATTTTGAGTTGCGTGGATCCTGCATCACAAGTGGTGGTCTGAAGTAGTCCCCTTGGTCCTCTCTGCAGGCTGTCCCACTTTGCTGGAGGTAAGCCCTTGCCTTCCCACGCAGGACAGTACCCCGTGCACAGCATCTCTTGCATTTACCAAGGCTTGTTGGCATCTCCTCCAAGGGATCTTCAGGCTCTGTGTAGCCCCAGCCCCCAGCACTTCTTCCTGCAACACACAGCCCTCTGCGAGCTTCTCCTGCGGCGTGGGACCCCTCTCCAGTTTTGCCTTGTGAACTCCTCTGCGACTCCTGGTTCCTCTTCCAGTAGGTCTCCTATGGGGCTGCCTTTTCTTCTGTCAACTCTGCCTTGCTGAGGGTTCTCCCAGGACTCCCCACCCCCGGGTTGAGTCCTCCCGGGCCTTGCTGGTCCCCGGCAGCTCCACCTTTGCTTCATCACTACTCCTGCCTTTGCCAAGGCTTGTTGGTGGGTTTTCCACACCACTAACCGAATGCACTCTTCCGTCCGGCTTGGGATGTTGACTGCATGCTCCAGGAACTCTTCACCGGCCCCAGGGCTGCCTGCATTGCTGACCTTCATCCTTCATCCTTCTGTTGACCAACTCCTGCAACTAGAGACAGGTGGGTAGTGGCTTCTGCCACCACTGGTTACTCCTGCGACTTCTGGACTTGGTCCCCTTCTTCCACAGGTCTTCATCTTCAGGAATCCACTGTTGGTTTCTTGCAGTCATGTCTGGGTGTTGCATTTTCTTCCTTTTAGTCCTTCTGGGTGGTTTGTGGAAAATACAGTAACTTGCTCCTTTCTTCCTGGTCGCTGGGGGACACTGTGGTACATACCTTTGGGGTTTCCTAGTTCCCCCAGCTTCCCTCTACACATTCCACTGACCTAGGTGGGGGTCCTGCATTCACATTTCATTTATTTAGTATATGGTTTGGGCTCCCCCACTAGGGTCACTTTTGTCTATTGCTATTTGCACTGTTTTCTATTGCTTTCTATGCCAATTTCTGATCACTAGTGTACATATCTAGTGTGTTACCTCTGATTGGAGGGTTGCCTCTCTAGTCTTTTTTGGTAATTGTGTCACTAAAATAAAATACCTTTATTTTTGTACCACTGAATGTTTTCTTTCATGTGTGTAAGTGCAGTGTGACTACAGTGGTATTGCATGAGCTTTTCATGTTTCCTAGATAAGCTTTGGATGCTCATCCACAGCTACCTGGACCTGGTATAGGGTGTAAGTACCTTAGGTGCCCACCACACACCAGTCCAGCTTCCTACAAATAGTTATATTATGTTTCAACACCAGAATGTTTTTAAGAGAATAAATACTTTTGCAGTTGCATTGATTTAGCAAGTAAGTCACATTTTTACTCAAATACCCTTTTATGCAGTAAAGGTTCCAAAGCAATTTTACTGCAAAGGGGTCCTTGCAAACAGTTGTCATGGGTCCCCTGTGGATTGAAGGGTGATGGGTGTGAAGGTCAGAAGGAAGTTTTACCTATCCTGGGGTATCCAGGTTCAGGGGTTCCAGTCAAGTTGGGTGTCTTGCACACGGCACAGTTGGCGACGAGAAGGGCCCCCTAGAAAGAGAGTGCAAGGGGAGACTTGGGGATAAGTCCGGGAGCTCCCAATGGGGTGCCCGGGCTGTGGGGGTCCTGGGAGCAAGAGAACACCTTTGGATGTCGTGGACCTGGACCAGGGAGCTTGGGTGCAGCAGGTCTTTGTCCTTGGTGGTGTTGCGTCAAGGCGCCCACTGTTCTTTGAACCACCTGCAAGAGGAGGGATAAAAAGTGCAGCTGGTCAGAACTGGAAGATGTCCTCTGCAATTCTGACGTCCCTCGACCACTGGTCCTCAGAGGTTCTCATTGGAATCGGGTTGGACTTCAACAAGACTTGGTAGTTGCAAGGGGTGTGGTACCCCAGGCATTGCTATGGTTGATCCTGATGTGTTCTGACTTGGAGGGGAGACGGAAGTGGCCTCTTAGGGCACAGTGACTCCCTCCTGGGCGGCTGCTGCCTTGGTGGACCCAGTGGCCAGCAGAACGGTGAACCGGACGTTGCGGTTGGTGCCTGCAGGAATCAGCAAAGTGGCTCCTCCACTCCAAGGGAGATACTAACGGGCTGGCGAAGAACTGGAGAACTTCTGAGGCTTTTGGAGACATCACAGCTGCAAGACGAGTCAGGATGTCACGATTGTCGGGACAGATGCAGGTGAGTAGGCAGGGTTTGAATTCAAAAAGTCCACCAGTCATCCACAGTTCTCGATACTTCGGGTCTTCTTTGTCTTCTTCTTGGGTAAGACAAATCTATTCTTCTGGTCTCAGGGGGCACCACCTAAGTAATTTAGAGACGTTTAGGGACGTTTAGGAGAGTTTAGAGTAGTTGCCAATAGACTACTTACCCTTGGGATGACTGCACCACCTAAATGACCACTTCCTGTGGGGAGTGGGCATAACCCTATCCCAGAATTCCTAGTTCCTCCAAAAACAGGATGGTGGAACCTTCCTTGAGTGTAAACGTCAGGTAGCCAACAGTAGGGGTGTGGATAGCCCAAAGGTGGAACACACCTATTGCCTAACAAATTTTACTGCCTGTACTGTGCCAAGTGGGCCTCAGGGCAGGGAGGCGGCAACTCCTAGGTTTTGGGAAGCTCCGGTTGCATACCACAGGCGGCAGGGTCTTTAAAGTCCCTGGCTTTGGTATGCAGATGCCCTAGCCATCCTGCTAGAATAGGTGATAGCACCTTCCTCTGGAGCAGGCATGGTCAAGGTTTCTGGCTTTGGGCTCTCACCTCCAGGGGGTCAGAAACATGATTATGGTGGTAGGCTGGTTGAAACCTGTCAGCCAGCACACTAAGAGTCTAGTATGTTTTGTGGGGGGGCACCTCTAAGGGGCCCTCTGGGTGAACGTCATAAGAAATCAAAGGCTGGCATCAGCCTGGATTTATTAAGACAAGGTGTTAGATACCAAACAGCATAAGTTTCAGGTAAGCCATTATGTAGCTATGTAGCTGGGGAACCCATAATTACAGTGTATAGGAAATACCTTAAGATGGCTTCCCTGTTCGCTTGTAATATCCAGCAATCAAACTAGATGCCACAGGGGCATATCTGCTCATGCAGATATGTCCTTGCATCAAATATAACACACCCTGCCTTAGGGCTCCAAGGCCTGCTGTAGGGGTGGCTTATATATATTTAGATGCAGTGAGTGGGGCCTGGCAGACAAGGGGTGTACCATGTCGTGTTTTGTCAGGCTTGCACCATGACACGCAGACTGCAAAGACAGGTGTGTGCAGCTTGTTTTATGGGGAGTCCATGAGAGTGGCACAATACATGCTGCAGCCCTTAAGGACCTTCTCCAGGGGTTGGGGGAGGCGTCAGGGAGGGGGACGCAGGCTCTAGGTAGCACGGGTACCATTTACTAGGGACTTAATGGTAAAGGAGTGTGTGCCAATTGTACACATTTTACCTGTTTTAGTGAAAGAGCACTGGCACTGGGGACCTGGTTAGCGGCAATCCAGTGCACCTCAGTCGAAAGACCGCAATACCAGTGTGCAAAAAGTGGGAGACGTCAAAAATGCCACTTTTCTACACAAGTAAACGCAAATACGTTCAAACAGTGCAGGAAAAAACATCAGCAAGGTCATGAAGATGTTACCCAACCTTGGATTCTCATCAACTTCGAAAAATCATCAACCACAGCAGAAAGGCAAAAAACATTTCTGGGTGCAACCCTAAATTCAGACAAGGGGCTTTCCAGTTAACAAGAGTCAAAGAAATGATAGATCAAAGTCACCTCTTCAAGAAGGGTCAACATCTGACAGTAAGGTCATTGGGGAAAATGATGGCCACATGCAAGGCTATGCATGACACCACTGCAGTAGTGGCTGGAACAACAGTGATCTCAAGCAGCTGGAAGTTGGGGGCAACATGTTGTTACAAAGTTTAGAAGGTGGTGCAACTGTGGAACCTAACAAAACACCTCAGTGGGAAAATTATTCAAGCTACCAATTACTTCAGTGGCCATCGCAATTGAGATATATATATATGTCTCTGTGTGTGTGTATGTATATGTGTATAATGTGTTCAGTGGCATATGTAGCTGCAGATACACAGGCTTTGCATAAGTCTGCCATCTAGTGTTGGGCTCGGAGTGTTACAACTTGTTTTTCTTTGAAGAAGTTTAAGTCACGAGATGGAGTGACTCCTCCTCTCGGTGCGCATAGGCATCGAGTCCTTGGTTAGTTTCTTTTCCTTCCGCTGTCTGGTTCGGACGTGTTTCCTCTTGCTCTGGTTGATCTCTGTTCGGTACTGTCTGAACTTCTCTCTTCCTTCTCTAAAAGTCGGTATAATTCTCAATTGCGTTTTCCAACATATTTGATCCGATTGTAATAGCCAGGGTCGATTAAATGCTGTTTTTGGGTGACCGCGCCCTTTTTGGGCCTGCTTCGACTCGTGGTTGTTGAACGATGTCAGGCTTTTGGGACGGACTCAGTTTTGCTTTTGCCCTCAGTGTTACGCCAAGTTCCCATACACCGATCAGCAATCGGTGTGCAATCTGTCTCCGGACCATAGAGAAGAAAGCTGTGAAGCGTGTCGATCCTTCCGTTCAAAGAAAACTCTTAGGGATCGAAGAGCACGTCGGTTGGAGATGGTGTCCAAGTCATCGGAACAAACGCCTGACATCTTTGGAGAAGAACACGCACAGGAAGAAATAGCTTTTCAGGCTGCAGTGTCCATCGCAGGCTCCAACTTGAATCGAGATTCTGATGGTGTAGGAAGCTGGTTCTGTATATGCTATATAAAAATGAGATATAGTGTGCACAGAGTTCAGGGATTCCCAGAGGTTTGACAGATGCTGAAATAGATAATACTAATTCTCGATTTGTGGTAGTGTGGTCGAGCAGTTAGGCTTATCAGAGGGTAGTGTTAAGCAGTGAACTAGTTACCATTCATAGCATCACGCCAATCACATGGTCAGACCACCATTTGATAACTTTCCAACATAAAACTCCACAAATCAACACACCCCACAACTACTTACATACATGCACCTATCGACCTTGGAGCAAACTCAATTTTGATGACTTAGAATCACAACTAACAGCCAACACAGATCTAGATACAAATAGTTCTGTTCCAAAACTTTGAGTGGCTACAGGAAGCTTTTGATATCCTATTACCACTCAGAAAACACAGAACTTAAAAAGAAAAAGCAACAAATCAGAAAGTTGCAGTGGACCTGACTCAAAACAAACAACAGTCAAGACAGACTGCAGCTAAACAACTTAACAGAATATACAAATCATCAATCAAAAAAGCTAAAAAAAGGTACTACTCAGACAGAATTCAAAATGCTAAATCTGCAACCAAAGAATTTTATAAACTTCTCAATGAATTTTGAAAACCTACATGCATGGAAGGAAGTCATCCCACTACTTAAGATTACTCATTACACAACCAAGGCAGACACATTGGACTCCCATTTAAAACAGAAGAAAACCATCTGCACCAACCCCTTTCCTAAAATACTCTCTAAGAACAAACCAACCCAGCCTCTACAGTCCTTCAAACAGATATCCCAAGGTGAATTTATGGATTTGGTCAAAGCAAGCAGACCTTCCAGTTGCCCTTCTGACCTTTGTCCACCACACATCTTCAAGAACATTATTTTATCTACTTCTGCTGCTACACCTGTAAGAAGAATCATCAACAACTTGTTAACTACAGGGACTTTTCCTGTAGACCTGAAAAAGGCATACATACGACCTTTATTAAAGAAAACAAACCTAGACCTGCCAGACCCCAACAACTAAAGACCAATCACAAATGGACCTTTCCTGGGCAAACTGATAGAAAGAGCAGCATTCGCCCAGATGTCACAATTAATTGAAGACAATTCTATACTTACAGACTTCCAAACTGGATTCCGCCCAGGAAGAGGCACTGAATAAGCACTCATAGCAATCTGGGATGATCTTTAAAACACAGTTGACCGCAATGGAGTTGCTGCACTACTTCTCTTGGACCTCTCGGCTGCCTTTGATACGGATGAACATGACACCCTAATTCAAAGACTCCACGAAGCCGGCATAGAAGTGACTGCTCTGAAGTGGATTACATCCTACCTTCAAAAAAGATCTAATATCATCTATTCTCCCCCTTCTCATCCAAACCCTACCTCACAAAAGCAGGGGTCCCCCAATGATCAATCATCTCACCTTTGCTTTTCAACATCTACATGATATCTTTACCAGAACTGATCAATGATTTTCATCTCACATGCTACAACTATGCAGATGACACACAAATACTACCTAAATTAGAATGCCCCAAAAACATTGAAAATTCAGAAATATTCAGTTGCCTCAGAGCCATTGATCAGTGGATGACCTGGAGCTATCTCAGACTAAATGCCTTCAAAACAGAAATACTCATATGTGGTGACTGGAAAAGTTATGACCAACTGTTCGCCTGGCCTGATGACCTAGGACCACCTCCTCAATTATCCAAGGAAGTTAAAAACCCTGGAATCACCATGGATTCCAAGTTAACTATGAATGCCCAAGTCGACAAATTAACTATGAATGCCCAAGTCGACAAATTAGCACAAACAAGCTTCATCACCTTGAAGACTTTACGATGCATCTTACCCCACCTCGGATTTCCACACAAGGTGCAAGCTACTACCTTGCTTGTACTATCCAAACTGGATTATGCCAATGGCCTCTACCATGGATCATCTCTATCTATTATGAAAAAACTACAACGTATTGAGAACTCTACAGCCAGGCTACTATTACATGTGAAGCCACAAACCCACATCTCCCCTGCCTTGACAGCACTACACTGGTTACCCGTTGCCAGAAGGTGCACTTTCAAGCTCCTTTGTATCACCCACAAAGCTATACATGGAACATGATCGCTTTTTTATCAGAAACAAAATAACCAAATACATTCAACAAAAAACCTCCGCTCAAGATTGGCACCCCCACTTACAACACCACCATACAAGAAAAAGACTACAGGTGGTACATCCTTCTCCATTCAAGCAGCCAAACTATGGAATTCATTACCCCCAACTATAAGAGCCACAGATAACTATCAGAAAACTGCTCAAGAGTTGGCTCTTTCCTTCAGAACCACCATATTCAAACAACAATGGACTGCATATGCCTATGTTGATTCATATTGTTTTCTGATTATGTGTATCTTCTAGTTATATGTAGTTCTTTAGAATATATGTATCACTACTATGTCATAACAAAAAAAGAATATTTACTCATGGTTTAAATATGTATATGTATGTATGTATGTACATGTACATATATGTGTGTATTCATGTGTGTGTGTGTGTGTGTGTATATATATATATATAAAACCAAAATTTCCTTATAAATATAAAGGAAAAGTCAAGACACCAACGGATAGTTGCAAACTTGTATTATCAATAACAGAAAAGTATTCCAACGCGTTTCGGCCGTAGCCTTGTTCACGGATCGTGGAGTGCTTAACACACCATGTATAAATCCAAAATTCCCTAAACATAAAAGAAGGACTCAAAAACCCACAATATACACACAATAGTTTGAAATGGTAGGCACCATTTTGGAAAAGGTTCCTATAGCTCAATAGATACAAATAAATACTAGAAAAACTATCAAACAATAACCCCATCACAGTTTTGATCCATTCCAAATAGCATGACCATATATAATTTAAAATATAGTTCTCCTGCAATATTTCAAAAATCCATATTGAATATTAATAATAATTAATTAAATCAAAAATGAAGATAAAGATATAGTCCATATTACAGTCCATCACTATTGTTATTTTACTATTACTCACCAACATGTATATTTTGAGTCCATCAACCCCACAGAATTAAAAAGAAAAAACTTCATAAACACCTAAATACCTTACATTTACACCAAACATTAAAGAAGCTCGATGTCGTAGTCAAACGGAAAGGGCAGAAACAAATATTTAACTTCCAAGGTGTGTATTCATCTCTTCACTTAAGTTCAAACCGCTTGGGGAGAGAGTCATAAAATTAATTATGTACTTGGATTCCAAAATGCGTAACATTTTCTGTGTATCACCTCCCCGAGAGTTTAATCTAATCTGATCACACACCAAGTAACTCAGTAATCTTTCATCCCCTTGATGCATCTCATGAAAGTGTCGTGCTATAGGGTAACTACAGTCAAAATTCCGAATGGCTCTGACATGTTCCAAAATCCTCTTTTTCGCCTTGTGTATCGTACTTCCTACGTATATCTTATCACATGGGCATCTCAAACAGTATACACAATAGTCTGTATTGCATGTAAAAAATCCTTTGATCTCATAATCCCTATGTCCATTGTCCAGTCTTACATTTTTGCATTCCTTGCTGTATTTGCATGCCTTGCATTGTCAGCAGCAATAAAAGCCCTTGACTGTAGATCTCACAGTGTCGCAATTACTATTACTCACCACCATGTTACGACTGAGATTATCACGTAACGATCTGCCCCTACGATATGTAACTGATGAAGCATTACATCCAAAACCTTGTAGGTCAGGATCAGTTTGTAAAATGTGCATACTTTTATTGAGTGCCTTCCTCAAATTGTATGCTTGGTTGGAATAGGTCGTAATAAACCTAATTTTCTCATCATTAGTAGTAGGATGTTGTGTACAATATAATATATCTGCTCTTGAACATCCCTCAACCTTCTTTACAGCCTGCATGATAACATTGTTGCTGCAGCCTCTTTCTTTAAATCTTGTACACATGATCTTACATTCCTGCTGATATTTCTCATAGGTACTACAAATAAGTTTCGCTCTCAATAGCTCACCATATGGAATACTCTCAATCAGATTAGGTGGGTGAGCACTCATAGCATTTAATAAGATATTCCATGCTGTTGGTTTCCTGTACAGTCTGGTATGCACCATACCATTTTCTACATTCACCTCAACATCTAAAAACTGAATAAGAGTACTGCTGTGCTGCTCACTTAATTTCAGATTGTACTCATTATTGTTTAAATCAGCTACAAAATTCAGTGGCGATTCAACATCACCTTTCCAGATGATAAAAATATCATCTATATACCGGCACCATAACATAACTTTGTCCTCATAGTCTGCTATGTCAGATGCCACCTGTTCCTCCCACCAGCCCATAAAAAGATTAGCATAGCTGGGAGCAAAGCAAGTACCCATAGCAGTCCCTTGGATCTGCCTGTATATTTGGTCATCAAACAGAAAACAATTGTGCGTAAGACAATACCAGATGATATCACAGATCATGTCAGTATGTAGTAAATATTATATAGATCTTGCTCTCAAATAATGTTTAACCGCTGTTAAACCCAATTCATGTTGGATGCATGTGTATAGACTAGTGACATCCAATGTCAAGAACCCATTACAATACAATACAATACAATAAATATGGTGCCCGGCTGGTGCACAGAAATGGTGCAAGCTGGTGCTAGACTTTTTGGTGCAAAACTGCGTCAGTGCAGTTTTGCCCTAAAAAGTATAAATCGGAGCCTAATTCTACAATATTTGTGTGATCACAGCTGTATACATGAGTCATTAGTATAAAATTCAAACGTTAGTATGACCCACTTTAAGTAGTGAGATGGTGAAGCCAGCTGGAAATCCTTTGAAACCCACTGCGTAGCAGGAGACCAGACAAGTCTATGGCATTTAGCCCACAAAAAATGTTTAAAGTCAAAGGAATCTAGTTATATGTAAAACAGAAAAGGTCTCCAGCTATGTTGAAGGTATTGCCTAAGTCTGAGTTGTGCAAGGAGAGCATGCTAGAGTGTAAAACCTTTCCTACGAAATGGTATTTTCGTTTTCAAAATGTTCTGTACCTGACTGGGCACTTGGTAAGTGCAGTTTGTGTGCCTAAACTGAAGTATATGATTTGATGGTATGGCTCGAACACCCGTGCAACTTACATTCGACTATGACCATATAGTGCCTTGTATAACACAAGACAGGTTCTTGCATAGAGCTGTCTCTTTGATTTTTAGTCAGAATAAAGCCTATAATGCGGGTGTGATGTTGTATTGTTTCTTTATGTTATAAATGAACCAGGTAGCATGGTTCCAAGGGGCAGATTTATGGAAAGTGGCGCTAAACTGTGTGCAGCGCCACTTTCCCTGTGCCCCTTAGCACCCCCCTACCGCCACCATGTGTGCGCTGTATTTAAAATGCGGTGCACCATGGTGCAGGGGAGAGGGCAATTGCGTCATTTCTCATGAAGCTATTGATGTACTCTGCAGGAGTGGTTCCAAAATATAGGTGCTACTCCTGCAGAGGACATAGAGTCTCATTCTCAAGAATGGAAGCCCCCTTTTAACGCCTGCTCTTGAGCAGGCGTTAAAAGTTCAGTAAAAATGGTGCATGGAAATCTCACACATTATATCTGCCGCAGGCATAATGTAATGCAAATGGTTACAGAGTGGCGCAATGCATGCAATTTCGGATTTTTTCCCCTTAGATATTGCATGACTATTGCATATTTTAATTGTACTCCATTGAACAGCATTGTGGTAATCACAATGGGAATAATGGGTGCCAGAGAAGGGAGGTAAGATTTGCTAGCTTTGTGCTACAGAAATGAAGGGAATTATTTTATCAAGGTGGATGTGATCTTTGCAGTATACTTTGTTTAGGCTGACATGCACATCACCTTGACAGTTTGGGTGCTTGCAATTGTGGATTTTGGTGAAATATTTGCCATGATGAAGACAATCCTGTTTAGAAAAAAATGCCATGAGTTCTTTACAAAGGTCAGGCAAGTGCATAGAAGTGTGTTGGGGTGGATGCTTGAATAATACTCATAGATAATCGTGGCTTCAATTTAGAGTGTGTTGCTCTGCTATTTGGGATTAAAAGTCAGCATTTTCACCATGGACCATAAGTGATCAATTATCCAATATGTGGTATGATCAGTTTATTTTGAAATATCATGGGAGGCTTACGTGCAGATTTGTATCACCTCCTATTCATCCAACCTCATCATCAGTCGTTGCTGCAAATTCTTAGTTTCAGTGGTTTGTGAAAAAAAGTTATTGATGCCATCAAACTGTGGTTGTATTATCACTGACTGTCTCATTAGTTGTGGTGAACCCATCAATGTCTGTTATGAAAATTGTAATTTTGATGTTAGAGTACTCAAGTATTGTTTGTTGTTTTTAGAACTTTCTACACCCATGTTTGGGAGTTTCAATCTCTGTAGTAGTCTTGTCCTCTTTATGTAACCAAAATAGAGGAACCAATACACAAAAAAGATTCTAAAGGTCTACAAAAACTGAGTCCTTCACTGAGGAATTTTAGTACCTTAGTGGTAATCCATTTTCTCCTCTCCTCTTTGTGCTTGTATTCTATGCAGTTCACCTTTAGTCATTGCTTGTAATCGACTTGGGTGTTTCTATACCTGTGAGAAACTGGAATGTTAGTTGAAAGGGGGGAAGCCCCACTCAGGCAACAGTCCCAATTGCTGACAGGGTGAACAACAAAAGTCACTTAATAAACCTGTGCTGACCTCCTGATAGCTTATTGTGTCCTTGTAACTCACACAAGTGGTCATCCAACTGACTGTTGGAGTCACTCTGGGAAGCCTAGGATCACAGTGAGCAGGTCCAGTCTTCCATCTTCGGACTGCAACACAGTCCTTCAAGCACCAGGGCAGTTCTTCAGGCTGCTAGGCAGTCCTTCGACTGAGTTTTTCTCAGGTCCAGGAGTGTTCTGATGAGAGGTTCTGAACATTCCATTTTTATACCTTGTGCCAGCCTTTGTATTGGGGAACAATGGTTCTGGTGAGTTCTTCCTCTACCACTGGATCTAGCCCTAACCTGTCTAGGGTGGCATGGGCAGGTCTGGTATAAGGTTCCTTTGTCTGTGCTGTAGACAGGGCCATTTTAAATGTAATCAGGACAGGGCCAAGCTCCTCTCCAGCTATCCTGTCAGGACAACCCTCTCCCCTCACAACTAAGCTTCCTTTGTCTCACTGTCCCAAAGCAATGCACAACAATGACAACAGCAGAGCCATTCACAATAATGTGACCCAGGACACTGGCAGGAATGCAAAGTTGGTTTGGTAAAAAAAAATGCCACCTTTCTAAAAGTGGCATTTCTAAAATTGTAACTTAAAATCAGATTTAACCATTAAAGAAGATTATAAATTGCAGTTCATTTGAGTGTAAACATAATTTCTCTATCTGCTCCCAGTCTGAAGTTATCACCTATTATAGGTAATAAGGAAACCCACTGTTAGTCTATGGGAGAGATAGCCTTACAGCAGTAAAAAAATATTTTTGACGTTTTTCACTGTCAGGACATGTAAAATTTAAATCCACATGTCCGACATTTTAAATACCATACACCCTTCACTAGGAGCTTTTAGGGCCTCCCTTAGGGATGATGGGGTGACTTATAAGTATTAAAAGGTAAGGTTGGGGGTGGCGTACTTAAGAGGCTCCCGTAGCTCAAAAATAATTCCTCCACCATCCGACATTCATCCGGGCGCATCTGGGCACGAACTCTCCCTGCAAAGTGAGGGTAGAGAAGGAACTAAAGGAACATGCAGTGGGGGCCCCCCTAACCCCATCCAGAGGCAATCCGAAGGCGAGAGGCAGAATGGGGACGAACTGGCGCAGCCCTTAGGTGATAGCCTAACAGACCAGAATTGGGCCCTGGAGACAAGCCCGGCCGTGCTGACAGCAGGGGAGGAAGCAGGAGGCCGGGAACAAGAGAGTGGCGCTGGCAGTCGGCGGGGATGGTGTGGCAGTGAGTGGTCTCGCCGGGGGACCCCAGGTGGCAGCAGAGAGGGCCAGAAAGAGGCAAAAAGGCCTGGGGCCTGAGCGGAGGGAGCAGGCCCGAGAGCGAGGACTGAAGACGGACTGGCAGCAAAGTAGGTGTGAGCGGGGTCAGCAGCTCTCATGTGGAGATCTGCGGTGGTTGACCTCCCCTAGTTACGGGCCTGCTGAGGAGATAGGGAAGGCCGGGGACAGACAGGATGACTTGCGGTCTGGAGCAGAGGTGCAGCGACAGCCAAGAGGCACGTGTAGTAGGAGAGGTGGTAAGGCAGCAACCTCAAAAAGAAACGGGCGGGCCTAAAGGAGTGACAGTGCACAGCGGTTTGAGTGGAGAACCTCACATGCCCCAAAGAGGGGGAGGTGGTGTTGGACCCCCCGTGGACAAAAGCTGGATTGGAGGTGGCCGGGAGGCCTGGGGGTTCCTGCAATGAAGGCATGAGGGCTGCTCCCAGACAGAGATCGAGGCCGTGTCCCATAACTACGAGTAAGAGGTGCTCACCCCGCAGACAATGGACAAAAAAAAAGACACCAAGGAGCTGGGGGGGTGGACTTTGATGGTATTTTCTGGGGCCAGAGAGGGTCACCGAATCCAAGTGAAGCAGCAAGAGTTGCGAGATTTGATGGAAAATAAAGCTAGAGCCCATGCACTGGTGATGCAACATCGCCTCTATGATGAAGGAGACAAGGCGAATAAACTCATAGCCTGGCTTCAGCAGAGAGATAGAGAGAGAAGTTGGGAGAAAACATTGAGAGATCATGAGGGGAGGAGCCATGTAGCCAGGGAGGCCATGGCCGAGGTTTTGGCCACCTATTATGAACGCCTCTATGAGTCCCAGTCCGCATACACGGAGGAAGATTGTGCAGACATGTTAAAAGATGTCCCTCTTGAAATGCTTTCCGGAAGTGTCAGGGAGGAATTAGAACTCGATCTGACAGTGGAGGAGGTCAGAGATGCAATCATGGCCCTTCTTCAAAGTGGGAAGGCGACAGGTCCCAATGGCATACCCATAGAACTGTATAAATGCATGGTAAAGGAAGTAGCAGAATATATGTGGACAATGTTTCAAGAGAGCAGGAGGAAGGGGACTCTCCCTGAAGATAGTGGTGCTACTGAAACCAGGCAAAAATCTGGAATCGTGTAGCTCATACCGGCCCATTTCCCTCTTGAATGTAGAGGCTAAAGTGCTTTCAAAAGTCCTAGCTAACAGGCTACGCAAGGTCATAATGTCCCTGGTCCACCCGGGCCAAATGGGTTTCATACCACATAAGCACCAGGCTTAATCTGTGGAGGTTGTACAGGATACTTCATATGACGGAGGCGTCGAGCCATGAGGAGGCAGTCCTGATGTTTCTTGATGCCCATAGGGCATTTGATAGTATCGAATGGTCCTATCTCTTTGCGGTCCTGGCCAGGATGGGGTTTGGAGCCTCCCTCTGTGCATGGATTAAGCTTCTCTATAGGGGCCCACTGGCAAGGGTTCGGGTCAATGGAGTACTCTCCCGCCCCTTTACGCTGCGAAGGTGTACGAGGCAGGGTTGCCCCCTCTCTCCAATGCTCTTCGTTTTTGCGCTGGCGCCTCTGGTGACGTGGGTTAGGCATGAACCCTTGGTAACAGGCATAGAGAGTTCAGTAGGATGGGAAGAGCGCATGTCACTCTACGTGGACGACATCCTGTTGTATGCTACCAGACCACACACCACGATAGATAGATTACTACATATCTTCTATTTTGGTTTTTATTCAGGGTATGAAATTAATTGGGAAAAATCTCTGATCTTTCCTCTGGCAGGGACAGCCCCTCCCATTCCAGAGGAGTAAAGCCCAGATCGTATGTGAGGGCTTCAAGTATTTGGGCATATACGTTACCAGAGCAGTACATGTTTTCTTGCAGGAAAAAATATACCACCAGCTGGAACTCCCACGAAGGGATGTGGAGCATTGGAGGAAACTGCTGGTGTCCCTAATGGGCCGAGCGGTCCTCTTTAAAATGATGACCCTCCCGCACCTTCTATATGTCCTGCAAAATAATCCCTATCTGGGGCCACCGGAATTGTTCAGACAAGTAAATGGGGAGCTCTATCGGGTCCTGTGGGATGGTGGGTGTAACCATATCTCCTTGCCTAAGCTCCAGTGAGGAGTATATGAAGGGGAATTTGCTATACCAGACATGAGCTTATATCATTGGGCAGCTCACTTAAGTATAATTAATGAATGGGTCTTCGCAGAACGAGATGACCTGGCGTATCGGGTGGATAGAGAAGCCATGGGGAGTGGGGGGTACCTGTCTCTCCTTTATGGGGATGGGGGAGGGAGCAGAGACCACAACATACTCCGACAGTGCTCCGAGATTGGAGAGAGGCTAGCAAGTTTCTTGGCTGGGAAAACAAGCTGACCAATCGAACTCCCCTGTGGAGTAGCACTGCGCTGCGTGAGGTGGGAAGGCTAACTGGGTTTAGGCAATGGACACTAATTGGAATTGAGTATCTTGGAGACGTATGGAGAGGGGAGACGTAGGTGCCCTTTACCGATTTGGAGAGGGAGTACGAACTAGTTAACTGAGAACAGTTCCTACATATACAACTGAGACATGCCCTGTGGAGTCATGTCCTGAAGGGGGAGCAGCTACCAGAGTCGACACTCTTGGAGGAAAGACTTTTACTGGACCCCATGCCAAGTAAAACCATTCCATTAATTTATGCGAAATTACTTAATAACACACCTGATATTCTACAGCACCTTTGATCAGTATGGGAGGGTAGGATAGGCCGGATAGAGGACAATTACTGGCAGACGCCATTCAAAGCCCCAGGGACATTGCTATTAGGGCATGATTCAGGTTGATACAGTTGAGGGTCCTACACAGGGCATACTACTCAAGGACACTCTTCCATAAGCTGGGGTGGTGTGCCAATGACCTAAGTGTTAGGGGCTGTGGTATGACTGGGTCCTTTTTCCATATTCTATGGGAGTATCCACGGACACAGGAGTTTTGGAGGAGGGTTATACAAATTATGTCACAGGTTATGAATATACAAATCCCACTAGAACCTAGATCTGTCCTGCTGCCTATCTCTGGGAAAGAACCATGGCCTAAGCACATGAAAATCTGGTTAACTGTGGCATTGGGTGTGGCAAAACAAAACATAGCAAGATTGTGGGGGGCGGTCGAGACACCTGGGGTCCTTGAGTGGCAGAGGGATCTGGAATAGTGCCAAAGGTCAAGATGGTGGTCTATCAGAGTCGGGCTGTCCCAAGAAATATGAGAAAATATGGTTGCAATGGTCATCATTTAGATGCTCTGAGGAGTGAGAAGGGGTGAAGGGCCCAATAGAGGGGGGATAGGAGGAGGTAAGGGCAGATAAAGTGGGAAAAATGTAATTCTGTAGCTAACATGATGTTAAGTGATGCTAATAAGTTTTATGGTTGTACTAAGTAAATCCTGCTGAGTCTGATGTATGTACTGCACGTTGAGCTTTGTTTCAATAAAAAGAGTTTAAACCGAAAAGGAAGGTTTAGGTCTGGATCAAAGGCTATTTTGCCTGATCAAGAAGGCAGTTTAAAACTGCACTGCATGCTGCAGTGGTAGGATTGAAACATGTTTAAAAGGCTACTTTACTGGGTGACACAATGAGTGATGCTGTCCACTAGTATCATTTCATTTACAGACCCTGGGTACATGCTGTACCATTTAAAAGGGACTTACAAGTAAATTAGATGAGCCAAGTAGGTATAAGTCAATGTTACCATGTTTTACAGAGAGAGCATGAGCACTTTACCACTGGTTAGTAGAGAAATCATGCGCAGGGCCCTGAAAACTTTTAAAAACTGGTTCAGCAAATGAGGGCAGAGGAAGGCAAAAATCTGAGGTGACCTTGCAGAAAGGGCCAGGTCCAACATGACCCCTCTCTAAACAAAAGCTACAGTAGACTAATCAATACCTTGATGGACTTACCTGCTAGGCAAATCAACACAGACAACTTCTGCAGAGGCATTTGCATTTCTATGCCCTTCCAAACCTTGTTGTATCCCTCTGTGTACACATTTCCGAGCCACTTTGGTGACCCATGGGTAACTCTTCTCCTCATCTGTAAAATCTATCTGTGAGTTTGCTAACCTTAGTTTGCTCACAGATACATCCCTCTAGGCAGACCATACCACCATGGACAGCAAAGTGATGTGGCTTTTTCTGCTGCTTGGATTAGATTTCTGTCCTCACCCATAGGAAAGCTCTGCCCATAAGGACACAACCAACAGAGGCCACTAACAGCTGTCAGTTACTGGAGCCAGGCCCTAGGCCATCCACTGGCAGGTGGATGTTCTAAGTGGGGGGACTGCATAGGCTTGACTTACATTCTTGTGGCTGGCAAGGAGTTCCTTTGAAGTTTCTCCGAGTGGGGGCAGGGGAAGCAACAGCCCCTGGCATTATGCACTCTACTTCCTCTCCCCTTTTTACCAGCTCAGTGGTGGATCCCAAGACTAGTTCCTCAGTCCACGGTCTATACCCTGTGGCTGAAAAGGTCTTCTGGGGATGGGGATCACCCAACCCCTTCAAGGGTGACATGCTGTATCTGTATCATGCATGAATCTACCTGGCGCAGGTCTCCTGTCTCATGTCTTTGTAACAGCGCAGGGAACACCTCCAGGTTAGAAATGGCCTCACCAGGGTCAGTCTTGGGGTACTCTTCTGTCAGAGCTAGCAACCCCTGATCACCTAGTCCTGCCACTGTGGACGGTCTCTACCTCCTGCCCCTCCATGTGGGCCTCCATACTCAGTACCCTTGGAAACCTGAGCTTTCAGGGTACACTGAGTGGCTGCCCCTCCCAGCTCTTCCAACACCTGTGGTAATTCATTTCCCAGGATGTAGTCCATGGGTATATGGGGATTGGCTATCACCCTCCTTTAGGCCACCCCCATGGGACCTCTTCCTCTTTGAGAATGTTAACAAAATATTTCGAGAGAGCCGGCAGTGGTCCCACGGATCACTGCCTCCTCTAAAGAATGACCCTTAGACATTTAGGCCCTCATTACAACCCTGGTGGACGGTGTTAAAACAGACCGGCGGTAAACAATTTGCAAATACGACCATGGCGGAAACCGCCAACAAAGACAGCCACTTTAACACTCCGACCGTCATGGCAGTACAAACAAACAGAGCGGCGGTCACGGCCAACAGACAGGCGGAAGACAATGTACCGCCCACACTATTATGAATGGCCAATCCGATACCTTTTCCGGGGCGGATTCACCGCGGATAAAAACACGGCGGAAACAGGAATTTCGAAGGGAAAACGCTCACCTCTACACACTCCACGAGGAACGAGGACACCATGGACCCGGAACTCCAAATTCTACCTGCGATTCGCTTCCTGCTCCTGTACCAGGAGCACGAACGCCGGCGGCGAAGACCACAGTGAGTACTGCACCTACGACACAGGGGAGGGAGAGGCAAAATACAGGGAAACACCCGCAACACCCCCACCCCCACCCTCACCCACTACAACACACACACTAATACATATCTATATATTATAGTTACACCCCCCAAACCCACCGGAAGAATGCAAAGACCAAAGGAAATTATTGTAACCATTGTAATCTATTAAAATACAG
This sequence comes from Pleurodeles waltl, assembly GCF_031143425.1. Classification (NCBI taxonomy): domain Eukaryota; kingdom Metazoa; phylum Chordata; class Amphibia; order Caudata; family Salamandridae; genus Pleurodeles; species Pleurodeles waltl. Next base: position 400,554,579 of record NC_090439.1, read on the forward strand.
TACTATAAAATATATATACACTATAAACAAATATATACACCAATAATAGAAGTCCAGGTATTGCACCATTTATAGTCCGTGGACTACTGGGCCCAAAATGCATGGGCGAGGCCCACACTCGATACCAGATCAAAACAGAGAGAACACTGCAGGGGCATCAGATAGAAATACAACAGGCACCTCAGGGGGAAGGGAAGGGGGGCACCTCAGCCGGATGAGTACACGACGCCAGACCCACGAGGGGGCTCAATGCCCACTGTTCAATCCTGGGAAGTGCAAAGCCACAGTCTCTCAAGTCTATACAGTGGGTGGTTTGCCCACTGTTCAATCCTGTGGAGTGCAAAGCCACAGTCTCTCAAGTCTCCACAGTGGGTGGTTTGCCCACTGTTCCATCCTGGGGAGTGCAAAGCCACAGTCTCTCAAGTCTCTCCAGTGGGTGGTTTGCCCACTGTTCAATCCTGGGGAGTGCAAAGCCACAGTCTCTCAAGTTGATAACAGTCTCCACTGGTTCTGGTGGGGGACTGGTGCCCAGAGTGCTTCATCCTGTGAAGGACAGAGGAAGTGGATGGATGTCTCCACTGGTTCTGGAGGGGGACTGGTGCCCAGAGTGCTTCATCCTGTGAAGGACAGAGGTAGTGGATGGATCTCTCCACTGGTTCTGGAGAGGGACTGGTGCCCAGAGTGCTTCATCCTGTGAAGGACAGAGGTAGTGGATATATCTCTCCACTGGTTCTGGAGGGGGACTGGTGCCCAGAGTGCATCACTCACCCCATGACGGTCCCAGTTGCGTCAGTGCCCCTGCCGCTCATGGGCTAGCGGTGCTTGATTTGGCGGCGCCCTGTTTAGCGGTGCTTGATTTGGCGGTGCCCTGTTCAGCGGTGCTTGATTTGGCGGTGCCCTGTTCAGCGGTGCTTGAGTTGGCGGTGCACTGTTCAGCGGTGCTTGATTTGTCGGTGCCCTGTTCAGCGGTGCTTGATTTTGCGGTGCCCTGTTCAGCGGTGCTTGAGTTGGCGGTGCCCTGTTAAGCGGTGCTTGATTTGGCGGTGCCCTGTTCAACGGTGCTTGATTTGGCGGTGCCCTGTTTAGCGGTGCTTGAGTTGGCGCTGCCCTGTTCAGCGGTGCTTGAGTTGGCGGTGCCCTGTTCAGCGGTGCTTGATTTGGCGGTGCCCTGTTCAGCGGTGCTTGATTTGGCGCGGCCCTGTTCAGCGGTGCTTGAGTTGGCAGTCCTTCATGGCCCAGCGGGGCTTGTGCTGGCGGTCCTTCATTGCCCAGCGGAACTTGTGCTGGCGGTCCTTCATGGCCCAGCAGGGCTTGTGCTGGCGGTCCTTCATGGCCCAGCGGGGCTTGTGCTGGCGGGGCCCTCCTGGGCAGCTGGGCTGGGGCTGGCGGGCCCCTCCTGGGCAGCTGGGCTGGGGCCAGCGGGGCCCTCCTGGGCAGCTGGGCTATGGCTGGCGTGGCCCTCCTGGGCAGCTGGGCTGGGGCTGGCGGGGCCCTCCTGGGCAGCTGGGCTGGGGCTGGCAGTGGCCTCCTGGCCAGCGGGGATGATGGCGGTCTTCTCTGCCTTGCTGCTCTTCCCAGACTTGCTGGGTTTCTTGTGGCCCTTCCCCACCTTGGGAGGTGTCACAGCTGAGTCCACACTCCCACCGGGACCCCTGGTAGCGGCTTTGGTGGCTGGAGACTTCCCCCTCTCCCGCCGGGTACTGGCCAACTTCTGATGCTTCACAGGGGGGGGGACTGGCTGTGCTGTGGCTCTGTGCCACACTGGCTGTCCTGGTGGCCGGTGCACTCCACATACCTGTGACTACAGGCACCACTGGTTCCGGAGATGTTGTGGCTGAGGTGCTAGTTCGGGACCTATGAGATGGACGGGGTGGGGGAGGTGTGGGAAAAAGGTCAAGGCTGGACAGGAAACGTTTTTTGGACACACTGGGACGGGTAGCTGGAGGGGGTTTGGGAGTGGAGGAAGAGGTGGTGGTAGTAGGAGGTGTACGTTTGGTGACTTTGGGTGCAGGTGCATGCGCTGGAGGCTGTCATGAGGTGGATGGCTGTTGGGTGGGTGTGCGCCTGCGTTTGTGTATCTTGGGAGGGGGCGTCACAGACACACTGGGAGAGGACACAGGGGACGTGTGAATGGTAGTGGGGGTGGTGACTGCACGTGAGCGGGGTGTGCTGGTGGGTGTGCTGGTGAGGGACGTAGTGGCTGTAGAGGTAGTGCATGCAGGTGTATGTGTAGATGAGACTGGGAGGGAGGAGGGAGACGACGAGGAGGGGGACACAGTGGAGGCAGTGGATGTTGGTGTGTCTGCATGTGTCTGATGCTTGCGTGAGTGCCTGTGGGATGTGTGGTGCTTATGTTTGCCTGAGCTTCCCTTGTGTGGTGAGGTGTGTGCAGGCTGGTCTGATGGTGTGCTTGGGATAGGCAGAGGTACAGGGGATTGGGTCTGGGTGGAGGAAGTTGGAGGGGGGAGGCTAGACACAGGGACAATGGCTGCCATCAGTGCTGAGGCCAGAGTTTGAAAGGCTCGGTGAAGGGCCGCCTGACCAGAATGAATGCCCTCCAGGAATGCATTAGTTTGTTGCAACTGCCTTTCTACACCCTGGATGGCATTCAAAATGGTAGACTGCCCAACAGTGAGGGACCTGAGGAGGTCAATGGCCTCCTCACTGAGGGCAGGAGGGGTGACTGGGGCAGGGCCTGAGGTGCCTGGGGCGAAGATGATGCCCACCCTCCTGGGTGAGCGGGCACAGGCGAAGGCTGAGGGGCTGCTGTGAGGGTGGTGCTGGTAGGGGGGGTGGCGGCTGTACCTGTAGATGCGGGGGCACAGATGTTGCCGGCACCACAAGGGAGCTTCCATCAGAGGACGAGTCTGTGTCGCTGGTCTCAGCTTCTGTCCCCGCCATTGAGCTCCCCTCGCCCTCCGTCCCACTGGTGAATTCAGAGTCCGTAGTGTGGCCCTCCATGGCCATGTGGGATGCAGCTCCCTCGTGCTCCGGTGCCACTGCTCCTCCGCCTGATGATGCTAATGCACACAAGAACAGGGAGACCACAAAAAGGGGAGGGGGAAACAGAATAAAGACATGTTGAGTGTATGGATTACTGCTACCGTTGGCGGACAAGACAGACACAGAAGCCCCCTGCACTACGCCGCGCTCTTGGGCTCTACAGTGCAATTCCTGGGAAATGGCCTACAAGGCTATGGACGACATCTGCACACATAGATGACACAGGGGCATGAATAGCTGTACTTGACACCCTACAGAGGTGGGGTGGGGGGCCATAGGGCCATGCCTTACGGAGGGGCCTAGCCTACGGAACTCTCCCTGGCCTAGGGAAACCCACAGCCCTCCTCCCCCACCCAGACAACTCCACTGCGCGCAAAGTCAGCAGAATGAGAGTGTACTCACCCCCTTGTGTCTGCTGTGACGCCCTCAAGCGCCAATCCAACTCCGGGTAGGCCACCGCCAGGATCCTGAACATCAGGGGGTTCATGGTTCGACGGGCACCCCTCCCACGTTGGGAGGCCATCCCCAGCTGAGCCTCCGCCGTCTTCTTGCCCCAGCGGCGAATGTCCTACCATCCTTTCCAGCAGTGAGTGCTCCGTCTGTGGTAGATCCCCAGGGTCCGGACGTCCTTGGCGATGGCACGCCAAATATCTTTCTTCTGGTGGGCGCTGACCTACATGAAATGTACAGGGGAAGAAGAGAAGTCATTACCAACTGCACCGGCAAAGTGAGTGGCCCCCATCCCTACCCTTGCCATGTGGCACATGCACCCACCGTCTTTCATGCAAGCAGAACTCTGCCCCCTTCCTTCTTACATCCAGCCATCTCCGCACAGGCATAGCCCATACAACATGCTCCCTGTGTACTTACCTCTTTGTCTGGAGGACCGTAGAGTAGCGTGTACTGGGGGAGGACCCCATCAACGAGCTTCTCCAACTCCTCCGATGTGAAGGCAGGGGCCCTTTCCCTGAACACACGAGCCATTGTCTCTTCCAGACTGAGGTCACAGCAGCACTTGCAGTGTAGGTCCTCTCCTGTCGAAGATCAGGTATCGAGTGATTCAACAGATAGAAAATGGCGGTCACGTCCGCGGCGGTGCGTACCATCACTGCCGGCGTACATCGTCATTGGCTCCCGGGACCCATAGGGTCCAATGTGAACCAATGCAGCATTGCGCAGCGGTCTCCGACCGCCTACCGCGACGGTGTACAACGCAAGCGCAGTTACCTCACATCCCATTGTCCCACTTTAGAGGTCAGGCAGCCGCCATTTCAGAGGCCCACATGGCCTAATTTCCAACTGCGTCACACATACCTAGGCCTAGTCTCAACACACATACAGGCCACCTTTTGTGTATGATTGGTGTTCTGTGTAAACTATGGGTACGTACCTCTTAATTGTTTGACTCTGTGGTCGCTGTTGTCCTTCATAGGCACCGACCGCTGGGACATGTGAGGAGATGGAGGCATCCTCCGGTGTATCGACCGCTGGTGGACCTGTCGACAATGGAGGAAAGACATTTGATAATCACCTACAGGTTTGACCGTGCCACAATCCAGGAACTGTGTACCCAGTTGGAGCCAGACCTGATGTCAGCAATCCACCATCCCACAGGAATCCCCCCTCAAGTGCAGGTGCTATCAGTGCTCCATTTCCTTGCAAGTGGGTCATTTCAAAGAAATGTGGCCATGGCATCAGGGATGTCCCAGCCTATGTTTTCCAACGTATTGTCCAGAGTGTTGTCTGCCCTGCTGAAACACATGTGGAGCTACATCGTTTTCCCTCAGGTGGATGATTTGCCTACAGTGAAAGGTGACTTCTATGCCCTTGAACATATCCCCAACATCATAGGTGCCATTGATGGGACCCATGTGGCTTTGGTCCCCCCCACAGGAGTGAACAGGTGTACAGAAATCGGAAGAGTTATCATTCCATTAATGTACAGATGGTATGTTTGGCCGACCAGTACATCTCCCATGTGAATGCCATGTTCCCTGGCTCAGTGCATGACGCCTACATCCTGCGGAGTAGCAACATCCCTTATGTGATGAGTCAACTCCAGAGGCACCGTGTGTGGCTATTAGGTGAGCCCCTGGAATCAAGACAGTGGGAATGGTTGTCTGGGTTTATCCCTATAGGTTAGTGTGTGTCTAACAGTTGTCCCTCGCCATTTGCAGGTGACTCTCGGTACCCCAACCTGTCATGGCTACTGACCCCAGTGAGGAATCCCAGGACCACGGCAGAGGAATGCTACAATGAGGCCCATGGGTGAACTAGGAGGGTGATCGAGCGGACCTTCAGCCTCCTGAAGGCCAGGTTCAGGTGCCTCCACATGAGAGGTGGATCCCTATTCTACTCACCAAAGAAGGTGTGCCAGATCATCGTGGCCTGCTGTATGCTTCGCAACTTGGCTTTGTGACGACAGGTGCCTTTTCTGCAGGAGGATGGTCCAGATGGCGGTGTTGTGACAGCTGTGGAGCCTGTGGACAGTGATGAGGATGAAGCAGAGGAAGAAGACATGCAGAACAGAGACTCAGTGATCCAGCAATATTTCCAGTGAAACACAGGTGAGAATACATACCTGCCTACTACATGTACTTCTACACTACTACCTCTCTACTGTCTGACGTTTTCACCCAGTGTATGGTCACTGAGTTGTCACTTTCCCTTACGGTTTCACAGATGTGGGTCCCAACATGTGTCATCTGCTTAGATTCCTCATGGACTAGAGCTGTGTGACATAGGTATGTTGACATTACTATTTCAAGAATATTTGGTCACTGTAATTGCAAATACACTATTTTGAAATCACAGACAGACTCCAGATAATTTTGTGCTTTAGGTGTGTTTATTTAAATGCAAAATATTGGAGGGGGAAGTTAAATGGTGAGGGGTGATGGCGGAGGAGTGTCCATGGCAGAGTCCAGTCTATTAGTCTCACAGGTGCATTGCCTATATGGGCATAGGAAGTGGAGCTGGGGCAGTTTAATTATGGACAGGGTGACAAAGTGGGACAGTGGGATGACAATCAGGGTGGTCTCATTTTTCTTCTGTGGGTGGAGTGGACATGTCTGGACCCTCCTGTCTGGTGACGTTGGGAAGGGGACCTGCAGGGGTGGAAAGGCATGATTATTGCATCTGTGTGTGCATGGTGTGCAATGGGTGGGTGACCGTGTACCCCAGTGCTGGCATTCCTGTGTGGGAGCTTGTGTGATGATGGTTTAGGGGGGTGTATGGCTATGTGCAGTGTGCATGCTTTGGTGATGGGTGTCCATGCTTTGTTGTTGCATGCAGGGCTTGGTGTTGGGATGTGTGGTTTGTGATATTGGTACATTTGTGAGGAGTTGGAGTGATAGGGGTGGGGGTATGTGATAGCATGCAGGTAGGGTGGGGGATGTAATAGTTAAGATTTGACTTACCAGAGTCCATTCCTCCACCTACTCCTGCGAGGCCCTCAGGATGCAGAATCGCCAAGACATGCTCCTCCCATGTTGTTAGTTGTGGATGAGGAGGTGGGGGTCCGTCGCCAGTCCGCTGAACCACCAGGTGGTGTCTTGAGACAACAGAACGCACCTTCTCCCATAGGTCGTTCCACCTTTTCCTGATGTCCTCCCGATTTCTTGGGTGTTGTCCCACTGCGTTGACCCTGTCCACTATTCTTCGCCATAGCTCCATCTTCCTTGCAATTGAGGCGTGCTGCACCTGTGCTCCAAATAGCTGTGGCTCGACCCGAACGATTTCCTCCACCATGACCCTGAGCTCCTCCTCCGAGAACCTGGGGTGTCTTTGCCGTGCCATGGGGTGGTGTAGGTGATGTGTGGGGTGGTGTGTGTGGTGATAAGTGTGGTGATATGTAGTGGTGTGTTGTGTGAGGTGCGTGGAAGTTGTGTGGGTGATGGTGTTATGTGCCTGTGGATGCTGTTGTACTTGCTGATGGTGTCTCTCTCTGTGCTTCGTTCTCAATTTTTGTAGTAGGGGTTTGTGGGTGATGTGGGTGTGTGTTTTATATTGTATTGGGTGTGTGGGAGTGGTGTGTGTATGTGTATCCGGTGTGTGTATTTGGAATTGTCCAATGTGGTTGTGTTTTGTAAATGTGTGTGTATTTTGAGTGCGGCGGTGTGTACTCCCAATGGAATATCGCTGTTGAAAGACCGCCGTGTGGATTCGTGTGTCGTGATAGTGTGGGCGTATTTCTGTTGGCGTGATGGTGGAGGTTTTGTTTTCGCCAGTTTATCACTGACCTTTGGTGTGGCGGACTTGTGTAGGTGTCTGAATTTTGGCGGGTTCCAAGATGTGGGTCATAATAGCTGTGGCGGAATTCCGCAGCCGCGGCACTGTGTTGGCGGTCTTGTGCACGGCGGTAAGCGGCTTTTACCGCCAATGTTGTAATGATTGCCTTAGTTTTTTTCTTTTTAAACACATCCCTTTTCCTTCAAGGAAAACAGGGTGCATTTCAAAGAAAAAAAAGATCGTTTTTTTTTTTTTAAAGCAATCATACACATGCTGGTCTGCTGCCCCCAGCAGGCCACCATCCCTCTGATGGCTATCATTCCTAAAGAGTTGTAAACAGTCAATCAATCAATCATCGGATTAGTAAAGTGCAACACTGTCACCCCTAACGGTATCTGGGCGCGGAGGGAGCTGAGTTAAAATGCCAACTTTTGTGTCTGATTCTGAAGTCCGCCAGGGAGGGAGCCATTCAGAGTTGGAAGGGCAAGTTGTTCCAGGCCTTGGCTGCTACATAGGAGAAGGAGCGGCCTCTGCTGCAGCTGCGATATATGTGGGGGATCCGTGTAAGGTTGAGCGAGGCAGAGCATAGTTGTCTAGTGGGACATGCAAGCTCAGACGATGGTTGATGAAGGATGGGCCTTAGTTGTGTAGAGCTTTGTATGCGAGCGTGAGGATCTTGAATTGGCATTTCTTCTGGATGAGAAGCCACTGGAGGTTTCTGAGGTGTGGTGTGATGTTTTCACGCTTAGGAAGGTTCAGCATGAATATGGCTGCGGTATTCTGTAGAGTTTGAAGTCTTTTGAGAAGTTGGGAGGACATTCCGGCATAGAGAGCGTTGCCATAGTCGAGTTGGCTAGTGACCAAAGTGCGCATGCCAGTCTTTCTGATGTAGGTGGGGATCCATCTTAAAATGTGGCGGAGCTTTCAGAGGAAGGATGTAAATGCAGGAGGAGGTGATTGAGTTTACATGGCAATTTATGGATAGTTGGCAGTTGAGGATGATGCTGAGGTTCTATACGTGGTTTGATGGAGAGGGTGTAGGCCCGAGTTCTGCTGGTCACCAGCAGTGGTCCCAAATGGAGGTGTTCTTCCCAAAGATCAGGACTTCCTTTTTGTTAGAGTTTAGTTTTAAGCTGCTGTCTCTCATCCATGATGCTACGTTGGTCATGGCGTTGCAGAAGTTGGCTTTGGTGTTGAGGGGGTCTTCGGTGAGTGAGAGGATAGGTTGAGTGTCATCAGTGTACGAGACTATGTTGAATCTGTGGGATCCGACGATGTGTGCAAGGGGGGGTCATGTAGATGTTGAGCAGGGTGGGGCTAAGGGAAGATCCTTTGGTATGCTGCAGGTGATGCTCTGAGGGTACAGAGGTGGAGGGCAGAAGGCGGATGCTCTGGGTGTGGTCTGAGAGGAATGAGGAAATCTACTTGAGGGCGTTTAGCTGGATGCCTATGTCGTAAAGACTGTTGAGTAGAGTGCAGTGGTCGAACACTCTGGAGAGGTCCAGGAGGATGAGGGCTGCTGATTCCCCTTGATCAAGGAGTGTCCTGATGTCATCTGTGGCTGCGATCAGTGTGGTTTCCGTGCTGTGGTTGATGGAGATGGTGGTTGGTCCGGAACTTTGATTGAGAGGAATCAAGGAGGTGATTTCGTTTGAGGTAGTCGATGAGCTGTTGGTTGATTGGCTTTCTCAAGTACTTTTGCAGGGAAGGGGAGCAGGGTGATGGGTCAGGGGGGCCCCATAGAGGATGGATGTCATAATAGTTGCGGTGGTCTGTGCGGTGATGTGGGACCAGGTGATTACCATGTGGGTGGTGTTCCTTGATTGAGAGAGGTTGTCTGGCGTGGGCGTGGAGGGTTGGGGGTCTATGTCACTGTCTATGGTAGAGATCTTACTGTGGAAGTAGTCTGAGAGGGATTCACAGAGCTTCTCGGATGGATGGATGGTTGTCTCTGTGGCTGTTGGATTGGAGAAATCCTTGATTTTGAAGAGTTCTTTCATGTGGTTGGCTGTGGTGTCAATGCAGGTGGCTACTGCTGCTGGCTTGGCCATATTGATGTGAAGATGGTAGTTGTTGAGGGCTGCCTTGTAAGTGGCTCTGTCAGAGGGGTCCCTGGTGACATCCCAATATTTCTCGAGTTGTTGGCAGTTGCGTTTGGAGTTTCTGAGTTCTGAAGTGTACCAGCTTGCTGAGCTGAAGGTGTTGGTATTTGTAGCTTATTTTAGTGGGGCGACTCTGTCAGTGCATTTTGTGATCCAGGAGGTGAAGTTTTGGACGTCCTAGTTGAGGTCTGCCATGGTTTCGGGTTGTGCCAAGTGTAGGGCCTCTCTCGATTGGGCCTCAATTACCTTGCCCCAGCTTTGGTGGGGGGTGCTGTGGTGCTTGCAGGTGGTGTGATGGGCATTGGAAATGGTAAAGTGGACAATGCTGTGGTCGGTCTAGGTGAGTTCAGTGACGTGTGAGAAATTGATTCTGTTGCTAGAGGCGAAGATGACGCCCAGTGTGTGTAGGAAAGTACCATCTTGCCTGGCATGTTACCCCCATTTTTCACTGTATATATGTTGTTTTAGTTGTATGTGTCACTGGGACCCTGGTAACCCAGGGCCCCAGTGCTCATAAGTGTGCCTGAATGTGTTACCTCTGTAGTGACTAACTGTCTCACTGAGGCTCTGCTAATCAGAACCTCAGTGGTTATGCTCTCTCATTTCTTTCCAAATTGTCACTGACAGGCTAGTGACCATTTTTACCAATTTACATTGGCTTACTGGAACACCCTTATAATTCCCTAGTATATGGTACTGAGGTACCCAGGGTATTGGGGTTCCAGGAGATCCCTATGGGCTGCAGCATTTCTTTTGCCACACATAGGGAGCTCTGACAATTCTTACACAGGCCTGCCACTGCAGCCTGAGTGAAATAACGTCCACGTTATTTCACAGCCATTTTACACTGCACTTAAGTAACTTATAAGTCACCTTTTTGTCTAACCTTTACCTGGTAAAGGTTAGGTGCAAAGTTACTTAGTGTGAGGGCACCCTGGCACTAGCCAAGGTGCCCCCACATTGTTCAGAGCCAATTCACTGAACTTTGTGAGTGCGGGGACACCATTACACGTGTGCACTACATATAGGTCACTACCTATATGTAGCTTCACCATGGTAACTCCGAATATGGCCATGTAACATGTCTATGATCATGGAATTGCCCCCTCTATGCCATCCTGGCATTGTTGGTACAATTCCATGATCCCAGTGGTCTGTAGCACAGACCCTGGTACTGCCAGACTGCCCTTCCTGGGGTTTCACTGCAGCTGCTGCTGCTGCCAACCCCTCAGACAGGCAGCTGCCCTCCTGGGGTCCAGCCAGGCCTGGCCCAGGATGGCAGAACAAAGAACTTTCTCTGAGAGAGGGTGTGACACCCTCTCCCTTTGGAAAATGGTGTGAAGGCAGGGGAGGAGTAGCCTCCCCCAGCCTCTGGAAATGCTTTGTTGGGCACAGATGCGCCCAATTCTGCATAAGCCAGTCTACACCGGTTCAGGGACCCCTTAGCCCCTGCTCTGGCGCGAAACTGGACAAAGGAAAGGGGAGTGACCACTCCCCTGACCTGCACCTCCCCTGGGAGGTGTCCAGAGCTCCTCCAGTGTGCTCCAGACCTCTGCCATCTTGGAAACAGAGGTGCTGCTGGCACACTGGACTGCTCTGAGTGGCCAGTGCCACCAGGTGACGTCAGAGACTCCTGCTGATAGGCTCCTTCAGGTGTTAGTAGCCTTTCCTCTCTCCTAGGTAGCCAAACCCTCTTTTCTGGCTATTTAGGGTCTCTGTCTCTGGGGAAACTCTAGATAACGAATGCATGAGCTCAGCCGAGTTCCTCTGCATCTCCCTCTTCACCTTCTGATAAGGAAACGACAGCTGACCGCGCTGGAAGCCTGCAAACCTGCAACATAGTAGCAAAGACGACTACTGCAACTCTGTAACGCTGATCCTGCCGCCTTCTCGACTGTTTTCCTGCTTGTGCATGCTGTGGGGGTAGCCTGCCTCCTCTCTGCACCAGAAGCTCCGAAGAAATCTCCCGTGGGTCGACGGAATCGTCCCCCTGCAACCGCAGGTACCAAAAAGCTGCATTACCGGTCCCTTGGGTCTCCTCTCAGCACGACGAGCGAGGTCCCTCGAATCCAGCGACGCTGTCCAAGTGACCCCCACAGTCCAGTGACTCTTCAGCCCAAGTTTGGTGGAGGTAAGTCCTTGCCTCACCTCGCTGGGCTGCATTGCTGGGAACCGCGACTTTACAGCTACTCCGGCCCCTGTGCACTTCCGGCAGAAATCCTTTGTGCACAGCCAAGCCTGGGTCCACGGCACTCTAACCTGCATTGCACGACTTTCTAAGTTGGTCTCCGGCGACGTGGGACTCCTTTGTGCAACTTCGGTGAGCACCGTTTCACGCATCCTTGTAGTGCCTGTTTCTGGCACTTCTCCGGGTGCTACCTGCTTTAGTGAGGGCTCTTTGTCTTGCTCAACGTCCCCTCTCTCTTCAGGTCCAATTTGCGACCTCCTGGTCCCTCCTGGGCCCCAGCAGCGTCCAAAAACGCTAAACGCATAATTTGCGCCTAGCAAGGCTTGTTGGCGTCCTTCCAGTGGGAAAACACTTCTGCACGACTCTCCAAGGCGAGAGGGATCCATCCACCAAAGGGGAAGTCTCTAGCCCTTTTCGTTCCTACAGAAACCTCAGCTTCTTCTGTCCAGTCGAAGCTTCTTTGCACCCGCAGCTGGTATTTCCTGGGCATCTGCCCATCTCCGACTTGCTTGTGACTTTTGGACTTGGTCCCCTTGTTCCACAGGTACCCTAGATTGGAAATCCACAGTTGTTGCATTGCTGGTTTGTGTCTTTCCTGCATTATTCCTCTAACACGACTACTTTGTCCTTAGGGGAACTTTAGTGCACTTTGCACTCACTTTTCAGGGTCTTCGGGAGGGTTATTTTTCTAACTCTCACTATTTTCTAATAGTCCCAGCGACCCTCTACAAGGTCACATAGGTTTGGGGTCCATTCGTGGTTCACATTCCACTTTTGGAGTATATGGTTTGTGTTGCCCCTATCCCTATGTTTCCCCATTGCATCCTATTGTAACTATACATTGTTTGCACTGTTTTCTAAGACTATACTGCATATTTTTGCTATTGTGTATATATATCTTGTGTATATTTCCTATCCTCTCACTGAGGGTACACTCTAAGATACTTTGGCATATTGTCATAAAAATAAAGTACCTTTATTTTTAGTATAACTGTGTATTGTGTTTTCTTATGATATTGTGCATATGACACTAAGTGGTACTGTAGTAGCTTCACACGTCTCCTAGTTCAGCCTAAGCTGCTCTGCTAAGCTACCATTATCTATCAGCCTAAGCTGCTAGACACCCTATACACTAATAAGGGATAACTGGGCCTGGTGCAAGGTGCAAGTACCCCTTGGTACTCACTACAAGCCAGTCCAGCCTCCTACATTGGTTGTGCAGTGGTGGGATAAGTGCTTGAGACTACTTACCACTCTTGTCATTGTACTTTTCATAAGAGAAAAATATACAAAACAAGGTCAGTGTATATACACATAGACAAAAAGTTTTGCATTTCCTCTTTTCACTCTTTTCTAAGTGCTGAAAAGTACTTCTAAACTTTCAAAAAGTTCTTAAAAGTTTAAAAAGTTTTTTTTCTGTCTTTCCAAAAAGTTCTGAAAACTTTTGTCTCTTTCCCTATCACTTTAACTCTCTCTAAAAAAAATGTCTGGCACAGGCCAAAGTGTTGATCTGTCCAAACTTGCATATGACAACCTTAGCTGGAAAAGAGCAAGGAGTCTCTGTATAGAGAGAGGTTTGAGTGTAGGGAAGAATCCTGCCTTAGAACTATTAATTAACATGCTTAGAGAACAGGATAAGGCCAGAGGTGGCCCATCTGTTGAAAAAGTACCTAATAGTTCCCAATCTGATTCAGGGACTCCCCCAGGAAAAGATTCAGGAAAGAAACTTTCTAGCCTGCCCATTACTAGACAATCTAGCATAGATGGTAATGATGATGAGCCACACCAAAGAAATAGTGTTGTCTCACATCATAGCAAAAGCATTTACTCTCACCATACTGGTAGTAATGTTTCTGTAAACCAAGCTGTTAAGTTGGCTTCTGTAGGGGACAGGTCTCCTTCTGTTCATTCCCATCATAGCTCTGTTTCTAGAAATGTCCCTCCCACCAACCCTGATGACAGAATGTTAGAGAGGGAACTCAATAAGTTGAGGGTGGAACAAACCAGACTGAAGCTTAAAAAGCAACAGCTGGATTTGGATAGACAGTCTTTTGAATTAGAGAAGGAAAGACAGAAGTTGGGTTTAGATACCCATGGTGGCAGCAGCAGTATTCCCCATAGTCATCCTGCAAAAGAGCATGATTCCAGGAATCTACACAAGATAGTTCCCCCTTATAAGGATGGGGATGACATTAACAAGTGGTTTGCTGCACTTGAGAGGGCCTGTGTTGTACAGGATGTCCCTCAAAGGCAGTGGGCTGCTATCCTATGGCTATCATTTAGTGGAAAAGGTAGGGATAGGCTCCTTACTGTGAAAGAAAATGATGCCAATAATTTCCAAGTTCTTAAGAATGCACTCCTGGATGGTTATGGCTTAACCACTGAACAGTACAGGATAAAGTTCAGAGAGACCAAAAAGGAGTCTTCACAAGACCATGTTGATTTCATTGACCATTTAGTGAAGGCCTTGGAGGGGTGGTTACATGGCAGTAAAGTTACTGATTATGACAGCCTGTATAACTTGATCCTGAGAGAGCATATTCTTAATAATTGTGTGTCTGATTTGTTGCACCAGTACTTGGTGGACTCTGATCTGACCTCTCCCCAAGAATTGGGAAAGAAGGCAGACAAATGGGTCAGAACAAGAGTGAACAGAAAAGTTCATACAGGGGGTGACAAAGATGGCAACAAAAAGAAGGATGGTAAGTCTTCTGACAAGGGTGGGGACAAATCTAAAAATGAGTCTTCATCAGGCCCACAAAAACACTCTGGTGGGGGTGGTGGGTCCAAATCCTCCTTTAATCAGAACAAGGAAAAGAAACCATGGTGCTATTTATGTAAAATAAAAGGCCATTGGACAACAGATCCCAGTTGTCCAAAGAAAGGCACCACAGCTCCTACCACTACAACCCCTACTGCTACACCTAGTGTCCCTACTAATAGCAGTGGTGGTGGGAGCAAACCTACTAATAGCCAATCCAAGGGAGTAGCTGGGCTCACTTTTGGTAATTTAGTTGGGGTTGGTCTGATTAGGGAGACCACAGAGGCTACTTTAGTCTCTGAAGGGGCTATTGATTTAGCCACTTTGGTTGCTTGCCCCCATAACTTGGAGAAGTACAAGCAACTAACCCTAATAAATGGTGTTGAGGTCCAGGCCTACAGGGACACAGGTGCCAGTGTCACAATGGTGATTGAGAAACTGGTGCACCCTGAACAACACATACTTGGACACCAGTACCAAGTAACCGATGCTCACAACATAACACAAAGCCACCCCATGGCTGTTGTAAATCTCAACTGGGGGGGGGGTAACTGGTCCAAAGAAAGTTGTGGTAGCTTCAGATTTACCTGTAGACTGTCTATTAGGGAATGATTTGGAGACATCAGCTTGGTCAGAGGTGGAGTTGGAGGCCCATGCAGCAGTGCTGGGCATCCCAGGGCATATTTTTGCTTTGACAAGGGCTCAGGCCAAAAAGCAAAAAGGACAGGGAAGCTTGGATCCTGGAACAATGGACCAAGTACTCCCTAAAGCTAGGGCTAGTAGAAGCAAACCACTTCCTACTATCCCTCCCTCTACAGTGGATTCAACTTCTGAGGAAGAAGAATTCCCTCCCTGTGCAGAACCTACACCAGAGGAGCTGGAAGCAGACACTGCTGAGCTTTTGGGTGAAGGGGGGCCTGCCAGAGAGGAGCTGAGTGTGGCACAGCAAACCTGTCCCACATTAGAGGGTCTCAGACAGCAAGCTGTCAAACAGGCTAATGGGGATGTCAGTGACTCTCACAGAGTTTACTGGGAGGACAACCTCTTGTACACTGAGCATAGGGATCCTAAACCTGGAGCTGCCAGGAGATTAGTGATTCCTCAGGAGTACAGAAAGTTCCTCCTAACACTGGCACATGACATTCCCTTAGCTGGGCATCTAGGACAAATGAAATCTTGGGACAGGCTTGTTCCCCTGTTTCATTGGCCTAGGATGTCTGAGGACACAAAAGAATTTTGCAAGTCCTGTGAAACCTGTCAAGCCAGTGGCAAGACAGGTGGCACCCCAAAGGCACCCCTTATCCCACTGCCTGTGGTTGGGGTTCCCTTTGAAAGGGTAGGGGTTGACATAGTTGGCCCCCTTGACCCTCCTACTGCTTCAGGCAATAGGTTCATCTTAGTGGTAGTGGACCATGCCACAAGATATCCTGAAGCTATTCCTTTAAGGACCACTACAGCACCTGCAGTGGCAAAGGCCCTCCTGGGAATATTTTCCAGGGTGGGCTTCCCAAAGGAAGTAGTATCAGACAGAGGAAGCAATTTCATGTCTGCATACTTAAAGGCCATGTGGAAGGAGTGTGGTGTAACGTAGAAGTTCACAACACCCTATCATCCACAAACAAATGGACTGGTGGAGAGATTTAATAAAACTCTCAAAGGCATGATTATGGGTCTCCCTGAAAAACTCCGCAGGAGATGGGATATCCTTCTACCATGCCTCCTTTTTGCCTACAGGGAGGTACCCCAGAAAGGAGTGGGCTTCAGCCCCTTTGAACTTCTTTTTGGACACCCTGTTAGGGGTCCACTCACACTTGTAAAGGAGGGTTGGGAACAACCTTTAAAAGCTCCTAAGCAGGATATTGTGGACTATGTACTTGGCCTCAGATCAAGGATGGCTGAGTACATGAAAAAGGCCAGTAAAAACCTTCAGGCCAGCCAAGAGCTCCAGAAGCAATGGCATGATCAGAAGGCTGTTTTGGTTCAGTACCAACCAGGGCAGAAAGTGTGGGTCTTGGAGCCTGTGGCCCCAAGAGCACTCCAAGATAAATGGAGTGGACCCCACACAATTGTTGAAAAGAAGGGTGAAGTCACCTACTTGGTTGACTTAGGCACTGCCAGGAGTCCCCTTAGGGTGCTCCATGTCAACCGCCTGAAACCCTACTATGACAGGGCTGATCTCACCCTGCTCATGGCAACAGATGAGGGACAGGAAGAAGACAGTGATCCTCTACCTTATCTCTTCTCTTCCACAGAACAAGATGCTCTTGTGGAAGGTGTAGTTTTGGCTGATTGTCTTACTGCTGAGCAGAAAGATAATTGCATAAATCTCCTAGGACAATTTTCAGAACTCTTCTCTACTGTGCCAGGCACCACTTCTTGGTGTGAGCACACTATAGATACTGGAGACAGTTTACCTGTCAAAAGTAAGATCTATAGGCAGCCTGACCATGTCAGGGACTGCATAAAGCAAGAAGTTCAGAAAATGTTGGAACTAGGAGTGGTTGAGCACTCTGACAGTCCATGGGCTTCTCCTGTGGTACTGGTACCAAAACCCAATTCTAAAGATGGAAAGAAGGAAATGAGGTTTTGTGTAGACTATAGAGGTCTCAACTTGGTAACCAAAACGGATGCTCACCCTATACCCAGGGCAGATGAGCTTATAGATACACTGGCATCTGCCAAGTATCTAAGCACTTTTGATTTGACTGCAGGGTATTGGCAGATCAAATTGTCAGAAGATGCTAAACCTAAGACTGCATTTTCTACCATTGGAGGACATTACCAGTTTACTGTAATGCCTTTTGGTTTGAAAAATGCACCTGCCACTTTTCAGAGGTTGGTGAACACAGTCCTGCAAGGGCTGGAAGCTTTCAGTGCAGCATATTTGGACGATATAGCTGTCTTTAGCTCCAGCTGGGATGATCACCTGGTCCACCTTTGGAAAGTTTTGGAGGCCCTGCAAAAGGCAGGCCTCACTATCAAGGCTTCAAAGTGCCAGATAGGGCAGGGTAAGGTGGTTTATCTGGGACACCTTGTTGGTGGGGAACAGATTGCACCACTTCAGGGGAAAATCCAAACTATTATTGATTGGGTTCCCCCTACCACTCAGACTCAGGTGAGAGCCTTCCTAGGCCTCACTGGGTATTACAGGAGGTTCATTAAGAACTATGGCTCCATTGCAGCCCCTCTTAATGACCTCACATCTAAGAAAATGCCTAAAAAGGTATTATGGACAGCAAGCTGTCAGAAAGCTTTTGAGGAGCTGAAGCAGGCCATGTGCTCTGCACCTGTCCTGAAAAGCCCTTGTTACTCTAAAAAATTCTATGTCCAAACTGATGCATCTGAATTAGGAGTAGGGGCAGTCCTATCACAACTTAATTCTGAGGGCCAGGATCAACCTGTTGCTTTTATTAGTAGGAGGTTGACCCCTAGAGAAAAGCGTTGGTCTGCCATTGAGAGGGAGGCCTTTGCTGTGGTCTGGGCTCTGAAGAAGTTGAGGCCATACCTGTTTGGCACTCACTTCATTGTTCAGACAGACCACAAACCTCTACTTTGGCTAAAACAAATGAAAGGTGAAAATCCTAAATTGTTGAGGTGGTCCATATCCCTACAGGGAATGGACTATACAGTGGAACATAGACCTGGGAGTAGCCACTCCAATGCAGATGGACTCTCCAGATATTTCCACTTAGACAATGAAGACTCATCAGGTAATGGCTAGTCTTATTGTCCTTCGTTTGGGGGGGGGTTGTGTAGGAAAGTACCATCTTGCCTGGCATGTTACCCCCATTTTTCACTGTATATATGTTGTTTTAGTTGTATGTGTCACAGGGACCCTGGTAACCCAGGGCCCCAGTGCTCATAAGTGTGCCTGAATGTGTTACCTGTGTAGTGACTAACTGTCTCACTGAGGCTCTGCTAATCAGAACCTCAGTGGTTATGCTCTCTCATTTCTTTCCAAATTGTCACTGACAGGCTAGTGACCATTTTTACCAATTTACATTGGCTTACTGGAACACCCTTATAATTCCCTAGTATATGGTACTGAGGTACCCAGGGTATTGGGGTTCCAGGAGATCCCTATGGGCTGCAGCATTTCTTTTGCCACACATAGGGAGCTCTGACAATTCTTACACAGGCCTGCCACTGCAGCCTGAGTGAAATAACGTCCACGTTATTTCACAGCCATTTTACACTGCACTTAAGTAACTTATAAGTCACCTATATGTCTAACCTTTACCTGGTAAAGGTTAGGTGCAAAGTTACTTAGTGTGAGGGCACCCTGGCACTAGCCAAGGTGCCCCCACATTGTTCAGAGCCAATTCACTGAACTTTGTGAGTGCGGGGACACCATTACACGCGTGCACTACATATAGGTCACTACCTATATGTAGCTTCACCATGGTAACTCCGAATATGGCCATGTAACATGTCTATGATCATGGAATTGCCCCCTCTATGCCATCCTGGCATTGTTGGTACAATTCCATGATCCCAGTGGTCTGTAGCACAGACCCTGGTACTGCCAGACTGCCCTTCCTGGGGTTTCACTGCAGCTGCTGCTGCTGCCAACCCCTCAGACAGGCAGCTGCCCTCCTGGGGTCCAGCCAGGCCTGGCCCAGGATGGCAGAACAAAGAACTTTCTCTGAGAGAGGGTGTGACACCCTCTCCCTTTGGAAAATGGTGTGAAGGCAGGGGAGGAGTAGCCTCCCCCAGCCTCTGGAAATGCTTTGTTGGGCACAGATGCGCCCAATTCTGCATAAGCCAGTCTACACCGGTTCATGGACCCCTTAGCCCCTGCTCTGGCGCGAAACTGGACAAAGGAAAGGGGAGTGACCACTCCCCTGACCTGCACCTCCCCTGGGAGGTGTCCAGAGCTCCTCCAGTGTGCTCCAGACCTCTGCCATCTTGGAAACAGAGGTGCTGCTGGCACACTGGACTGCTCTGAGTGGCCAGTGCCACCAGGTGACGTCAGAGACTCCTGCTGATAGGCTCCTTCAGGTGTTAGTAGCCTTTCCTCTCTCCTAGGTAGCCAAACCCTCTTTTCTGGCTATTTAGGGTCTCTGTCTCTGGGGAAACTCTAGATAACGAATGCATGAGCTCAGCCGAGTTCCTCTGCATCTCCCTCTTCACCTTCTGATAAGGAAACGACAGCTGACCGCGCTGGAAGCCTGCAAACCTGCAACATAGTAGCAAAGACGACTACTGCAACTCTGTAACGCTGATCCTGCCGCCTTCTCGACTGTTTTCCTGCTTGTGCATGCTGTGGGGGTAGCCTGCCTCCTCTCTGCACCAGAAGCTCCGAAGAAATCTCCCGTGGGTCGACGGAATCGTCCCCCTGCAACCGCAGGTACCAAAAAGCTGCATTACCAGTCCCTTGGGTCTCCTCTCAGCACGACGAGCGAGGTCCCTCGAATCCAGCGATGCTGTCCAAGTGACCCCCACAGTCCAGTGACTCTTCAGCCCAAGTTTGGTGGAGGTAAGTCCTTGCCTCACCTCGCTGGGCTGCATTGCTGGGAACCGCGACTTTACAGCTACTCCGGCCCCTGTGCACTTCCGGCGGAAATCCTTTGTGCACAGCCAAGCCTGGGTCCACGGCACTCTAACCTGCATTGCACGACTTTCTAAGTTGGTCTCCGGCGACGTGGGACTCCTTTGTGCAACTTCGGTGAGCACCGTTTCACGCATCCTTGTAGTGCCTGTTTCTGGCACTTCTCCGGGTGCTACCTGCTTTAGTGAGGGCTCTTTGTCTTGCTCAACGTCCCCTCTCTCTTCAGGTCCAATTTGCGACCTCCTGGTCCCTCCTGGGCCCTAGCAGCGTCCAAAAACGCTAAACGCATAATTTGCGCCTAGCAAGGCTTGTTGGCGTCCTTCCAGTGGGAAAACACTTCTGCACGACTCTCCAAGGCGAGAGGGATCCATCCACCAAAGGGGAAGTCTCTAGCCCTTTTTGTTCCTGCAGAAACCTCAGCTTCTTCTGTCCAGTCGAAGCTTCTTTGCACCCGCAGCTGGTATTTCCTGGGCATCTGCCCATCTCCGACTTGCTTGTGACTTTTGGACTTGGTCCCCTTGTTCCACAGGTACCCTAGATTGGAAATCCACAGTTGTTGCATTGCTGGTTTGTGTCTTTCCTGCATTATTCCTCTAACACGACTACTTTGTCCTTAGGGGAACTTTAGTGCACTTTGCACTCACTTTTCAGGGTCTTGGGGAGGGTTATTTTTCTAACTCTCACTATTTTCTAATAGTCCCAGCGACCCTCTACAAGGTCACATAGGTTTGGGGTCCATTCGTGGTTCACATTCCACTTTTGGAGTATATGGTTTGTGTTGCCCCTATCCCTATGTTTCCCCATTGCATCCTATTGTAACTATACATTGTTTGCACTGTTTTCTAAGACTATACTGCATATTTTTGCTATTGTGTATATATATCTTGTGTATATTTCCTATCCTCTCACTGAGGGTACACTCTAAGATACTTTGGCATATTGTCATAAAAATAAAGTACCTTTATTTTTAGTATAACTGTGTATTGTGTTTTCTTATGATATTGTGCATATGACACTAAGTGGTACTGTAGTAGCTTCACACGTCTCCTAGTTCAGCCTAAGCTGCTCTGCTAAGCTACCATTATCTATCAGCCTAAGCTGCTAGACACCCTATACACTAATAAGGGATAACTGGGCCTGGTGCAAGGTGCAAGTACCCCTTGGTACTCACTACAAGCCAGTCCAGCCTCCTACATTGGTTGTGCAGTGGTGGGATAAGTGCTTGAGACTACTTACCACTCTTGTCATTGTACTTTTCATAAGAGAAAAATATACAAAACAAGGTCAGTGTATATACACATAGACAAAAAGTTTTGCATTTCCTCTTTTCACTCTTTTCTAAGTGCTGAAAAGTACTTCTAAACTTTCAAAAAGTTCTTAAAAGTTTAAAAAGTTTTTTTTCTGTCTTTCCAAAAAGTTCTGAAAACTTTTGTCTCTTTCCCTATCACTTTAACTCTCTCTAAAAAAAATGTCTGGCACAGGCCAAAGTGTTGATCTGTTCAAACTTGCATATGACAACCTTAGCTGGAAAAGAGCAAGGAGTCTCTGTATAGAGAGAGGTTTGAGTGTAGGGAAGAATCCTGCCTTAGAACTATTAATTAACATGCTTAGAGAACAGGATAAGGCCAGAGGTGGCCCATCTGTTGAAAAAGTACCTAATAGTTCCCAATCTGATTCAGGGACTCCCCCAGGAAAAGATTCAGGAAATAAACTTTCTAGCCTGCCCATTACTAGACAATCTAGCATAGATGGTAATGATGATGAGCCACACCAAAGAAATAGTGTTGTCTCACATCATAGCAAAAGCATTTACTCTCACCATACTGGTAGTAATGTTTCTGTAAACCAAGCTGTTAAGTTGGCTTCTGTAGGGGACAGGTCTCCTTCTGTTCATTCCCATCATAGCTCTGTTTCTAGAAATGTCCCTCCCACCAACCCTGATGACAGAATGTTAGAGAGGGAACTCAATAAGTTGAGGGTGGAACAAACCAGACTGAAGCTTAAAAAGCAACAGCTGGATTTGGATAGACAGTCTTTTGAATTAGAGAAGGAAAGACAGAAGTTGGGTTTAGATACCCATGGTGGCAGCAGCAGTATTCCCCATAGTCATCCTGCAAAAGAGCATGATTCCAGGAATCTACACAAGATAGTTCCCCCTTATAAGGATGGGGATGACATTAACAAGTGGTTTGCTGCACTTGAGAGGGCCTGTGTTGTACAGGATGTCCCTCAAAGGCAGTGGGCTGCTATCCTATGGCTATCATTTAGTGGAAAAGGTAGGGATAGGCTCCTTACTGTGAAAGAAAATGATGCCAATAATTTCCAAGTTCTTAAGAATGCACTCCTGGATGGTTATGGCTTAACCACTGAACAGTACAGGATAAAGTTCAGAGAGACCAAAAAGGAGTCTTCACAAGACTGGGTTGATTTCATTGACCATTTAGTGAAGGCCTTGGAGGGGTGGTTACATGGCAGTAAAGTTACTGATTATGACAGCCTGTATAACTTGATCCTGAGAGAGCATATTCTTAATAATTGTGTGTCTGATTTGTTGCACCAGTACTTGGTGGACTCTGATCTGACCTCTCCCCAAGAATTGGGAAAGAAGGCAGACAAATGGGTCAGAACAAGAGTGAACAGAAAAGTTCATACAGGGGGTGACAAAGATGGCAACAAAAAGAAGGATGGTAAGTCTTCTGACAAGGGTGGGGACAAATCTAAAAATGAGTCTTCATCAGGCCCACAAAAACACTCTGGTGGGGGTGGTGGGTCCAAATCCTCCTTTAATCAGAACAAGGAAAAGAAACCATGGTGCTATTTATGTAAAATAAAAGGCCATTGGACAACAGATCCCAGTTGTCCAAAGAAAGGCACCACAGCTCCTACCACTACAACCCCTACTGCTACACCTAGTGTCCCTACTAATAGCAGTGGTGGTGGGAGCAAACCTACTAATAGCCAATCCAAGGGAGTAGCTGGGCTCACTTTTGGTAATTTAGTTGGGGTTGGTCTGATTAGGGAGACCACAGAGGCTACTTTAGTCTCTGAAGGGGCTATTGATTTAGCCACTTTGGTTGCTTGCCCCCATAACTTGGAGAAGTACAAGCAACTAACCCTAATAAATGGTGTTGAGGTCCAGGCCTACAGGGACACAGGTGCCAGTGTCACAATGGTGATTGAGAAACTGGTGCACCCTGAACAACACATACTTGGACACCAGTACCAAGTAACCGATGCTCACAACATAACACAAAGCCACCCCATGGCTGTTGTAAATCTCAACTGGGGGGGGGTAACTGGTCCAAAGAAAGTTGTGGTAGCTTCAGATTTACCTGTAGACTGTCTATTAGGGAATGATTTGGAGACATCAGCTTGGTCAGAGGTGGAGTTGGAGGCCCATGCAGCAATGCTGGGCATCCCAGGGCATATTTTTGCTTTGACAAGGGCTCAGGCCAAAAAGCAAAAAGGACAGGGAAGCTTGGATCCTGGAACAATGGACCAAGTGCTCCCTAAAGCTAGGGCTAGTAGAAGCAAACCACTTCCTACTATCCCTCCCTCTACAGTGGATTCAACTTCTGAGGAAGAAGAATTCCCTCCCTGTGCAGAACCTACACCAGAGGAGCTGGAAGCAGACACTGCTGAGCTTTTGGGTGAAGGGGGGCCTGCCAGAGAGGAGCTGAGTGTGGCACAGCAAACCTGTCCCACATTAGAGGGTCTCAGACAGCAAGCTGTCAAACAGGCTAATGGGGATGTCAGTGACTCTCACAGAGTTTACTGGGAGGACAACGTCTTGTACACTGAGCATAGGGATCCTAAACCTGGAGCTGCCAGGAGATTAGTGATTCCTCAGGAGTACAGAAAGTTCCTCCTAACACTGGCACATGACATTCCCTTAGCTGGGCATCTAGGACAAATGAAATCTTGGGACAGGCTTGTTCCCCTGTTTCATTGGCCTAGGATGTCTGAGGACACAAAAGAATTTTGCAAGTCCTGTGAAACCTGTCAAGCCAGTGGCAAGACAGGTGGCACCCCAAAGGCACCCCTTATCCCACTGCCTGTGGTTGGGGTTCCCTTTGAAAGGGTAGGGGTTGACATAGTTGGCCCCCTTGACCCTCCTACTGCTTCAGGCAATAGGTTCATCTTAGTGGTAGTGGACCATGCCACAAGATATCCTGAAGCTATTCCTTTAAGGACCACTACAGCACCTGCAGTGGCAAAGGCCCTCCTGGGAATATTTTCCAGGGTGGGCTTCCCAAAGGAAGTAGTATCAGACAGAGGAAGCAATTTCATGTCTGCATACTTAAAGGCCATGTGGAAGGAGTGTGGTGTAACGTAGAAGTTCACAACACCCTATCATCCACAAACAAATGGACTGGTGGAGAGATTTAATAAAACTCTCAAAGGCATGATTATGGGTCTCCCTGAAAAACTCCGCAGGAGATGGGATATCCTTCTACCATGCCTCCTTTTTGCCTACAGGGAGGTACCCCAGAAAGGAGTGGGCTTCAGCCCCTTTGAACTTCTTTTTGGACACCCTGTTAGGGGTCCACTCACACTTGTAAAGGAGGGTTGGGAACAACCTTTAAAAGCTCCTAAGCAGGATATTGTGGACTATGTACTTGGCCTCAGATCAAGGATGGCTGAGTACATGAAAAAGGCCAGTAAAAACCTTCAGGCCAGCCAAGAGCTCCAGAAGCAATGGCATGATCAGAAGGCTGTTTTGGTTCAGTACCAACCAGGGCAGAAAGTGTGGGTCTTGGAGCCTGTGGCCCCAAGAGCACTCCAAGATAAATGGAGTGGACCCCACACAATTGTTGAAAAGAAGGGTGAAGTCACCTACTTGGTTGACTTAGGCACTGCCAGGAGTCCCCTTAGGGTGCTCCATGTCAACCGCCTGAAACCCTACTATGACAGGGCTGATCTCACCCTGCTCATGGCAACAGATGAGGGACAGGAAGAAGACAGTGATCCTCTACCTTATCTCTTCTCTTCCACAGAACAAGATGCTCTTGTGGAAGGTGTAGTTTTGGCTGATTGTCTTACTGCTGAGCAGAAAGATAATTGCATAAATCTCCTAGGACAATTTTCAGAACTCTTCTCTACTGTGCCAGGCACCACTTCTTGGTGTGAGCACACTATAGATACTGGAGACAGTTTACCTGTCAAAAGTAAGATCTATAGGCAGCCTGACCATGTCAGGGACTGCATAAAGCAAGAAGTTCAGAAAATGTTGGAACTAGGAGTGGTTGAGCACTCTGACAGTCCATGGGCTTCTCCTGTGGTACTGGTACCAAAACCCAATTCTAAAGATGGAAAGAAGGAAATGAGGTTTTGTGTAGACTATAGAGGTCTCATCTTGGTAACCAAAACGGATGCTCACCCTATACCCAGGGCAGATGAGCTTATAGATACACTGGCATCTGCCAAGTATCTAAGCACTTTTGATTTGACTGCAGGGTATTGGCAGATCAAATTGTCAGAAGATGCTAAACCTAAGACTGCATTTTCTACCATTGGAGGACATTACCAGTTTACTGTAATGCCTTTTGGTTTGAAAAATGCACCTGCCACTTTTCAGAGGTTGGTGAACACAGTCCTGCAAGGGCTGGAAGCTTTCAGTGCAGCATATTTGGACGATATAGCTGTCTTTAGCTCCAGCTGGGATGATCACCTGGTCCACCTTTGGAAAGTTTTGGAGGCCCTGCAAAAGGCAGGCCTCACTATCAAGGCTTCAAAGTGCCAGATAGGGCAGGGTAAGGTGGTTTATCTGGGACACCTTGTTGGTGGGGAACAGATTGCACCACTTCAGGGGAAAATCCAAACTATTATTGATTGGGTTCCCCCTACCACTCAGACTCAGGTGAGAGCCTTCCTAGGCCTCACTGGGTATTACAGGAGGTTCATTAAGAACTATGGCTCCATTGCAGCCCCTCTTAATGACCTCACATCTAAGAAAATGCCTAAAAAGGTATTATGGACAGCAAGCTGTCAGAAAGCTTTTGAGGAGCTGAAGCAGGCCATGTGCTCTGCACCTGTCCTGAAAAGCCCTTGTTACTCTAAAAAATTCTATGTCCAAACTGATGCATCTGAATTAGGAGTAGGGGCAGTCCTATCACAACTTAATTCTGAGGGCCAGGATCAACCTGTTGCTTTTATTAGTAGGAGGTTGACCCCTAGAGAAAAGCGTTGGTCTGCCATTGAGAGGGAGGCCTTTGCTGTGGTCTGGGCTCTGAAGAAGTTGAGGCCATACCTGTTTGGCACTCACTTCATTGTTCAGACAGACCACAAACCTCTACTTTGGCTAAAACAAATGAAAGGTGAAAATACTAAATTGTTGAGGTGGTCCATATCCCTACAGGGAATGGACTATACAGTGGAACATAGACCTGGGAGTAGCCACTCCAATGCAGATGGACTCTCCAGATATTTCCACTTAGACAATGAAGACTCATCAGGTAATGGCTAGTCTTATTGTCCTTCGTTTGGGGGGGGGTTGTGTAGGAAAGTACCATCTTGCCTGGCATGTTACCCCCATTTTTCACTGTATATATGTTGTTTTAGTTGTATGTGTCACAGGGACCCTGGTAACCCAGGGCCCCAGTGCTCATAAGTGTGCCTGAATGTGTTACCTGTGTAGTGACTAACTGTCTCACTGAGGCTCTGCTAATCAGAACCTCAGTGGTTATGCTCTCTCATTTCTTTCCAAATTGTCACTGACAGGCTAGTGACCATTTTTACCAATTTACATTGGCTTACTGGAACACCCTTATAATTCCCTAGTATATGGTACTGAGGTACCCAGGGTATTGGGGTTCCAGGAGATCCCTATGGGCTGCAGCATTTCTTTTGCCACCCATAGGGAGCTCTGACAATTCTTACACAGGCCTGCCACTGCAGCCTGAGTGAAATAACGTCCACGTTATTTCACAGCCATTTTACACTGCACTTAAGTAACTTATAAGTCACCTATATGTCTAACCTTTACCTGGTAAAGGTTAGGTGCAAAGTTACTTAGTGTGAGGGCACCCTGGCACTAGCCAAGGTGCCCCCACATTGTTCAGAGCCAATTCACTGAACTTTGTGAGTGCAGGGACACCATTACACGCGTGCACTACATATAGGTCACTACCTATATGTAGCTTCACCATGGTAACTCCGAATATGGCCATGTAACATGTCTATGATCATGGAATTGCCCCCTCTATGCCATCCTGGCATTGTTGGTACAATTCCATGATCCCAGTGGTCTGTAGCACAGACCCTGGTACTGCCAGACTGCCCTTCCTGGGGTTTCACTGCAGCTGCTGCTACTGCCAACCCCTCAGACAGGCAGCTGCCCTCCTGGGGTCCAGCCAGGCCTGGCCCAGGATGGCAGAACAAAGAACTTCCTCTGAGAGAGGGTGTGACACCCTCTCCCTTTGGAAAATGGTGTGAAGGCAGGGGAGGAGTAGCCTCCCCCAGCCTCTGGAAATGCTTTGTTGGGCACAGATGTGCCCAATTCTGCATAAGCCAGTCTACACCGGTTCAGGGACCCCTTAGCCCCTGCTCTGGCGCGAAACTGGACAAAGGAAAGGGGAGTGACCACTCCCCTGACCTGCACCTCCCCTGGGAGGTGTCCAGAGCTCGTCCAGTGTGCTCCAGACCTCTGCCATCTTGGAAACAGAGGTGCTGATGGCACACTGGACTGCTCTGAGTGGCCAGTGCCACCAGGTAACGTCAGAGACTCCTGCTGATAGGCTCCTTCAGGTGTTAGTAGCCTTTCCTCTCTCCTAGGTAGCCAAACCCTCTTTTCTTGCTATTTAGGGTCTCTGTCTCTGGGGAAACTCTAGATAACGAATGCATGAGCTCAGCCGAGTTCCTCTGCATCTCCCTCTTCACCTTCTGATAAGGAAACGACCGCTGACCGCGCTGGAAGCCTGCAAACCTGCAACATAGTAGCAAAGACGACTACTGCAACTCTGTAATGCTGATCCTGCAGCCTTCTCGATTGTTTTCCTGCTTGTGCATGCTGTGGGGGTAGCCTGCCTCCTCTCTGCACCAGAAGCTCCGAAGAAATCTCCCGTGGGTCGACGGAATCGTCCCCCTGCAACCGCAGGCACCAAAAAGCTGCATTACCGGTCCCTTGGGTCTCCTCTCAGCACGACGAGCGAGGTCCCTCGAATCCAGCGATGCTGTCCAAGTGACCCCCACAGTCCAGTGACTCTTCAGCCCAAGTTTGGTGGAGGTAAGTCCTTGCCTCACCTCGCTGGGCTGCATTGCTGGGAACCGCGACTTTGCAGCTACTCCGGCCCCTGTGCACTTCCGGCGGAAATCCTTTGTGCACAGCCAAGCCTGGGTCCACGGCACTCTAACCTGCATTGCACGACTTTCTAAGTTGGTCTCCGGCGACGTGGGACTCCTTTGTGCAACTTCGGCGAGCACCGTTTCACGCATCCTCGTAGTGCCTGTTTCTGGCACTTCTCCGGGTGCTACCTGCTTCAGTGAGGGCTCTTTGTCTTGCTCGACGTCCCCTCTCTCTTCAGGTCCAATTTGCGACCTCCTGGTCCCTCCTGGGCCCCAGCAGCATCCAAAAACGCCAAACGCACGATTTGCGCCTAGCAAGGCTTGTTGGCGTCCTTCCGGCGGGAAAATACTTCTGCACGACTCTCCAAGGCGAGAGGGATCCGTCCACCAAAGGGGAAGTCTCTGGCCCTTTTCGTTCCTGCAGAAACCTCAGCTTCTTCTGTCCGGTCGAAGCTTCTTTGCACCCGCAGCTGGTATTTCCTGGGCATCTGCCCATCTCCGACTTGCTTGTGACTTTTGGACTTGGTCCCCTTGTTCCACAGGTACCCTAGATTGGAAATCCACAGTTGTTGCATTGCTGGTTTGTGTCTTTCCTGCATTATTCCTCTAACACGACTACTTTGTCCTTAGGGGAACTTTAGTGCACTTTGCACTCACTTTTCAGGGTCTTGGGGAGGGTTATTTTTCTAACTCTCACTATTTTCTAATAGTCCCAGCGACCCTCTACAAGGTCACATAGGTTTGGGGTCCATTCGTGGTTCACATTCCACTTTTGGAGTATATGGTTTGTGTTGCCCCTATCCCTATGTTTCCCCATTGCATCCTATTGTAACTATACATTGTTTGCACTGTTTTCTAAGACTATACTGCATATTTTTGCTATTGTGTATATATATCTTGTGTATATTTCCTATCCTCTCACTGAGGGTACACTCTAAGATACTTTGGCATATTGTCATAAAAATAAAGTACCTTTATTTTTAGTATAACTGTGTATTGTGTTTTCTTATGATATTGTGCATATGACACTAAGTGGTACTGTAGTAGCTTCACACGTCTCCTAGTTCAGCCTAAGCTGCTCTGCTAAGCTACCATTATCTATCAGCCTAAGCTGCTAGACACCCTATACACTAATAAGGGATAACTGGGCCTGGTGCAAGGTGCAAGTACCCCTTGGTACTCACTACAAGCCAGTCCAGCCTCCTACAGTGTGTGTCTGGCTTTGTGCATGGGTTTGGTGACCAGTTGGGTGAGGCTGATGGTATTGAGGTTTTCCAAGAGAGAGATGGAGTTGGTGTTGTTGGGGTAGTTGAGGTGGAAGTTGAGATCACCGTGTAGTATGCAGTGAAAGGAGTCGATGGCGAGGGGGGCAATGAGATTGGTGATGGTGTTCCAGAAGGTTGGGTGCGGACCTGGGGGTCTGTAAACAAGGGTACTTCGGTTTGGAGTCAGAAGTTGAGGTGTTTCATGATGAAGGGCGGTAGGTCACCGTCGGTGACGGTGCAATGGATGTTCTGCTTGAAGATGATGGAGATGCGTCCTCTGTGTTTGTTTGTGCAGCCCTGGTGTATCATCTTGTATCTGTCTGGGTTGGCCTTGGCGATGTCAGGCTTAGAGGAGAGGTTTAGCCACATTTCAGTGATGAAGGTGCTGTCTGGGTCATGGGTGGTGATGGTGTTCAAGATTTTGATGGCATGTTTGCTTAGGGAGCGGGCATTGAGCAGTATGCAGTGGATAGGTATTGGGTTGTTCTCTGTCTTCTGTGTGGCTGCTATATGGGTTTCAGAGTGGATGGGTGGGCCCTTGTTGCAGGAGAAACAGCAGTGTCAGCAGGTGAAGGGTCCTTTGGTTGATTGTGGGGAGGCTGTGAAGCAGCAGTTGGTGGACTGCCTGACCTTCAGGTCCTGGAGCTCCTTGGTTGTGTAGCAGTGTGAAGTGGGGAGGCCAGGGGTCCTAGTGCTGGGAGAGGTCTAGGCACGGACAGACGCAGATGGGCTTGCTGGTTGGGAAGGGCCATGGTGGGAGGTAGAAGGGAAGTAGTGGTAGTGGCAGGAATGTCAGCAGGATGTGATCACCAGTAGAAAGTGGGCGGAGTAGATATGAGAGACGGGGCCTGGAAGACCAAGGAGGGGCTGGGGAGCTGTGACCTGCACAAGTAAGGCACTGCTCAGTGAGACCACACTGCGGCCCCCATAATATATACTGGAAGGTGGGAGGCGGGAGGTTGGGAGTGGTAGTGGTAGTGGGGGGAAAATACGTCAGCAGGATGTGATCACCAGTAGAATGTGGGCAGAATGTGGGCAGAGTAGATGCAGCGTGGTCTGGAATGCCACAGAGCGGCTGGGGAGCTATGACCTGCATGGGTCAGGCACTGCTCAGTGAGACCGCACTGCGGTCCCCATAATATATCCTGGGAGGTGAGAGGTGCTGGGGTGGGAAGTGGGAGGGCAGGAGCAGTAGTGTTGATAAAACGTGTCAGCAGGACGTGATCACCAGTAGAATGCAGGCGGAGTAGATGCGGCAAGTCCTGGAAGGCCACGGAGAAGCTGGGGAGCTTTGACCCTCACCGGTCAGGCACAGTGACCTACCTCATTTATATTCATTAATTAGGTTGATTTGTGACCCACTAGAAATCACTAATTTAAATATTAAAGTTTAGTATATTACAATTAGTAATTACCAAACAGTGATTTGCTAAACATCGCTGTTTGGAAACCACTATTGTAAATGTTCATACATCTGGACCCAAATATCATGGAATTCACATTAGAAGACCTCTTTGGTAGTAACCTATTGATACATCATGACCATGCAACGGTGGGCACAGAGCTCCAGACCTCTTTTTTTTTTTAAATATGTGCAAAAGAGTAGTGTGAGAGAAGTGTACAGGCATCTGTGAGGAGACATGCATCCTGCTGTTGATGGAACTGATATATTACAGAGATATTTGTGTATCTACATAGATACGGTACTGGTGAAAAAGTGTTTTGGGGTATTTGACCAATGAATAACGAGTCTATTCCAATGTCAACCTTACATTGCCTACTGGTCTTGTGACCTCATGAGAAGCTTTCACTTATCATACCCAGTAGCCTGGAAGCAGTAACATATATGTCGAACTTTGGGTTTCAACAGATATGACCTGGAGTAATAATAACTGGACTGTAAACGACATGCTCCTTCCTGAAGAAGTGCACAAAAAATCCTATCCTACATGTTTTCAGAACAGAAACATTGTCAGGTAGTCTGGCTTCCACTGAGAAATAGGAGTGAGTGAGGAAAGCCTCCCTCTGAATCTCTAAAGGTTTTACTTCTGAACCTCAAATGCAGTTAAAAATCTCTAATAGATTTGCAGAGGAGTAAGGAAGCTCCCCAGAAAGTGTCTCATTCCCTTGAAGTCCCCTAAGAACAGAGGATTATGGGAGGTAACGTGGCAGGCAACATTATGGAGACTTACTAGAGAATCAGCCTAAAGTTCTGAAGGGAGAAAGATGTAATGAAATTCAGGTGTCATTTGTCGTGTTCTCGAACTATTTGGTTGTCCAAGGGCTGTCTGTGCCTGTGTCATTCACATGAACTACCTGCTGATGGGCCTCCCGCCTCCCCTGGCTTCAGTGCCCTGGAGAAATTGCTTTCCCCAGCACTAATGCACGATGCTGACACTGACTGAGCTGTGAATGAGGAGCTGCACCCTATGCTTACCGTATACTAAGTGTTGCGAACGTCTTGGTGATTACCTGTTCACTGTGGGTGCCTTTCAGTGCCCCTTTTTGATTTCTGATTTCTTCCGCGTGGTGTTCTGCTTTTGTGCCGCCCACTGTTTGGTAGACTAGCCCACGGCTCTCCCTCTACTGGGGGCTGAGGTAAAATGCTTTGAATCTCGTGGTGGTTCTAAAGAGATATTTCCCGCCACCATGCAGTTAGCTGCACCTAGTGTTGTGGCGGCTTCACAGACTGTTTATTATTTGCATTGCAGAGTGGTATTTGCTGCTAAAGGGCTGAGGAATGCTACCGCCCGTTGCTACTGCAGCAGCCCTGACGGTGACTGAGAGGGCTTAGTTGGCCCAGGGCGACGTTTATCTCCGACAAAGTTCCTCTTAATTAAACGAGAAATCCCTTTTTAAAGTCGAAAAAAATATATCCTGGTTTTACCATGATCAAAAAAGTAAACATTTTTACCAGGCTGCGTTTCGGGATCATTCTAATTCCACACAGCCTCCAGCAATTTCAGTAATGGAATGTAACAGCTATTTGACAAGAAGGTTTATTAAAAATGAGAAGATACAATTAACTTCCTTGCTATCTTCCATCTGAAAATAAGAGACTCGGAGACGTGGAGGGTTTCTCCGCAGCTCTTTCTTGCAACAAACAAATCCGACAGCAATGTTGCCAGCAAGACCTTCCTTAACCCCTTAGCTGCTGGGCCTTTTCCCCCCCAGTGCTGAGCCCTTTTTTGGCTATTTGGGGTAGTTCGCGCTTAGGGCTTCATAACTTTTTGTCCACATAAGCTAACCACGCCAAATTTGCGTCCTTTTTTTCCAACATCCTAGGGATTCTAATGGTACCCAGAGTTGGTGGTTTCCCCTGGAGGAGACCAAGAAAATAGCCAAAATACAGTGAAAATTTAGTTTTTTCCAAAAAAATGGGAAAAAAGGGCTGCCGAAGAAGGCTTGTGGTTTTTTCCCTGAAAACGCCATCAACAAAGGGTTTCTGGTGCTGAAATCACTATCTTCCCACCTTTCAGGAACGGGCAGACTTGAATCAGAAAACCAAATTTTTCAACACAAATTTGGCATTTTACTGGGACATACCCCATTTCTACTATATTTGGTGCTTTCAGCCTCCTTCCAGTTAGTGACAGGAATGGGTGTGAAACCAATGCTGGATCCCGGAATGCTAAACATTTATGAAAACTAGACAAAATTCTGAATTCAGCAAGGGGTCATTTGTGTAGATCCTACAAGGTTTTCCTACAGAAAATAACAGCTGAAATAAAAAAATATTGAAATTGAGCTGAAAACAACAGCCATTTTTCTTTATGTTTTACTCTGTAACTTTTTCCTGCGATGTCAGATTTCTGAAAGCAATATATCGTTTTGTCTGCTGGACTCTGCTGGTTGCAGGGATATAAAGGGCTTGTAGGTTCATCAAGAACCCTAGGTACCCAGAGCCAATAAATGAGCTACACCCTGCAGTTGGTTTTCATTCTATTCTGGGTATGCAGCAATTCATTTGCTGAAATATGTAGAGTGAAAAAGAGGTATCAAGAAAACCTTTGCATTTCCAAAATGGGATCAAGATAAGGTTTTGAGGAGCAGTGGTTATTTGCACATCGCTGAATTCCGAGGTGCCCATACTAGCATGTGAATTGCAGGGCATTTCTCAAATAGACGTCTTTTTTACACACTCTCTTATATTTGGAAGGAAAAAATGTAGAGAAAGATAAGGGGCAATAACACTTGTTTTGCTATTCTGTGTTCCCCCAAGTCTCCCTATAAAAATGATACCTCACTTGTGTGGGTAGGCCTAGTGCCCGCGACAGGAAATGCCCCAAAACACAACATGGACACATCCTATTTTTTTTATAGAAAACACAGCTGTTTTTTCCAAAGTGCCTACCTGTAGATTTTGCCGGCACATAGGGAAACCTACCAAACCTGTGCATTTCTGAAAACTAGAGACCTAGGGGAATCCAAGGAGGGGTGACTCGCGGGGCTCGGACCAGGTTCTGTTACCCAGAATCCTTTGCAAACCTCAAAAAGTGGCTAAAAAAACAAGTGTTCCTCACATTTCGATGACAGAAAGTTCTGGAATCTGAGAGGAGCCACAAATTTCCTTCCACCCGGCGTTCCCCCAAGTCTCCCGATAAAAATGATACCTTACTTGTGTGGGTAGGCCTAGCGCCCGCGACAGGAAACGCCCCAAAGCGCAACGTGGACACATCCAAATTTTTGGAAGAAAACAGAGGTGTTTTTTGAGAAGTGCCTACCTGTAGATTTTGGCCTCTAGCTCAGCCGGCTCCTAGGGAAACCTACCAAACCTGTGCATTTCTGAAAACTAGAGACCTAGGGGAATCCAAGGAGGGGTGACTCGCGGGACTCGGACCAGGTTCTGTTACCCAGAATTCTTTGCAAACCTCAAAAAGTGGCTAAAAAAAACAAGTTTTCCTCACATTTCGGTGACAGAAAGTTCTGGAATCTGAGAGGAGCCACAAATTTCCTTCCACCCGGCGTTCCCCCAAGTCTCCCGATAAAAATGATACCTCACTTGTGTGGGTAGGCCTAGCGCCCGCGACAGGAAACGCCCCAAAGCGCAACGTGGACACATCCAAATTTTTGGAAGAAAACAGAGGTGTTTTTTGAGAAGTGCCTACCTGTAGATTTTGGCCTCTAGCTCAGCCGGCACCTAGGGAAACCTACCAAACCTGTGCATTTCTGAAAACTAGAGACCTAGGGGAATCCAAGGAGGGGTGACTAGCGGGGCTCGGACCAGGTTCTGTTACCCAGAATCCTTTGCAAACCTCAAAAAGTGGCTAAAAAAACAAGTTTTCCTCACATTTCGGTGACAGAAAGTTCTGGAATCTGAGAGGAGCCACAAATTTCCTTCCACCCGGCGTTCCCCCAAGTCTCCCGATAAAAATGATACCTCACTTGTGTGGGTAGGCCTAGCGCCCGCGACAGGAAACGTCCCAAAGCGCAACATGGACACATCCAAATTTTTGGAAGAAAACAGAGGTGTTTTTTGAGAAGTGCCTACCTGTAGATTTTGGCGTCTAGCTCAGCCGGCACCTAGGGAAACCTACCAAACCTGTGCATTTCTGAAAACTAGAGACCTAGGGGAATCTAAGGAGGGGTGACTTGCGGGGCTTGGACCAGGTTCTGTTACCCAGAATCCTTTGCAAACCTCAAAAAGTGGCTAAAAAAACAAGTTTTCCTCACATTTCGGTGACAGAAAGTTCTGGAATCTGAGAGGAGCCACAAATTTCCTTCCACCCGGCGTTCCCCTAAGTCTCCCGATAAAAATGATACCTCACTTGTGTGGGTAGGCCTAGCGCCCGCGACAGGAAATGCCCCAAAACAGAACGTGGACACATCACATTTTTTCATAGAAAACAGTGCCTACCTGTGGAATTTGGCCTCTAGCTCAGCCGGCACCTGGGGAAACCTAGCAAACCAGCACATTTTTTAAAACTAGAAACCCAGGGGAATCCAAGATGAGGTGACTTGTGGGGCTCGGAACAGGTTCTGTTACCCAGAATCCTTTGCAAACCTCAAAATGTGGCTAAAATACCACGTTTTCCTCACATTTCGGTGACAGAAAGTTCTGGAATCTGAGAGGAGCCACAAATTTCCTTCCACCCAGCGTTCCCCCAAGTCTCCCGATAAATATGATACCTCACTTGTGTGGTTAGGCCTGGTGCCTGCGACAGGAATAGATCACACAACGGTCAATGTTGGTCCTTACGTGAGGCAGCTGTTGACCCTGGGGTGATCCATTCCTGACACAGGCACTAGGTGTAGGCACTCAAGTGGGGTAGTGTTTTTATCAGGACAGATGAGGAGTCACTGGGTGGTAGGAATGTTGTGGATCCCAGCATATTCCTGTAGTTTGTGTGACAGAAATGCGAGAAAAATAGAGTTTTTTTTCAACACTTCAGCTTTGCAGGGTATTCTGGGTAAGAAAACTTTGGGGAATCCACACAAGTCACACCTCTGTGGACTCCCCCGAATGTCTAGTTTCCAGAAATGTTTGGGTTTAGTGTGTTTCTCTATATGGCCGCCGAATCCAGGACCAAAAACACAGGTGCCTGCCTTACAAAACCAGTTTGTTTTGCTATAGACAATTTTGATGTCTCCACAATATGATTTGGGTGGTGGAATTTGGGGCTGAACTAAATTGGTGAGCTCCCAAGAGAGCACTCTCTCTCTGCTTGCCGCCGCATTCACCTGCTCTCTGGGTTGGCCTAACCCACTATTACCCAGTTGCACGAACAGCTTGAGAAGGGACAGCAGGACTGTCCTCATCACCTCCCTCATAATGTACTGGAAGAGGAGTTTTCGAATGGGACTCCTCTGACTGAAAAATCACTCCCAGAGTCTGCGCCATTGTCCTATCCCTCAGATGCTGTCTCAGTATCTGATGTCTCAGTCTCTGATCCTATGTCAGAGCGGTCCTCTATAACCCAAGTGCAGGCAGCAGTCATCCATCAAGATGCCATCTCTGCTATTGGCTAAACTGTTGCTCTAAAACACTAGCCTACGTAGACAGTCACAAAATCGATGGTGTGTGTGAGATACGTGCAACAGTAGAGGCCACCTTACCTGTGCTTCTTCCCTCAATCAGCGCGTACTTTCAAGACACTCAAAAAACACCTTGTCACATACCATTCGTCACAGTCTTTAGCACCTCCTGCGCCCAGTCCAACAATCATTATTGGTGCTCCCACTCCCTCCTCCTCGGATTCCCTCATTACCACCCAGCAAAAGTGCCCTTCATCTCTCCATAGACTTTACTAATGTACTCAGCTATTTACATAAAATACAGATGTGCTCTTTGCAGTAGGCATATAAACCTTCTGCGCTTCTTTATGGCACTAAAACTGCCACTAGACAAGTCGGACCCTTTTCCCCCCAGGGAAACCACACACATATTGACAAAAGTGATGTATATATGACAGCCAACCACCTGAAACTCAACTCAAGCAAAACCGAAATAATCCTCTTTGGCCCACACAAAAACACCTGGGACCCCCTATGGTGGCCCACCACGCTAGGCCCTGCACCCACCCCCGCCAACTACGCACGCAACCTCAGCATCATCCTAGTCTCCTCCCTCTCTATGACCCAACAAATCAACGCTCTTACCTCCTCATGCTTCAACAAACTCCGTATACTGAAAAACATTCAAATGGATCCCCACAGAGACCAGAAAAACTGTCACTCACGCACTCATCAGCAGCAGGCTTGATTACGGAAACGCCCTCTACGCCGGCACCACTCTAAAACTCAAGTGCAAACTACACGCATCCAGAACTCCGCAGCACGACTCATCCTCGACCTCCGCCGACACGAACACATCTCTCCACACCTCAAATCCCTCCACTGGCTCCCCATTGACAAAAGGATCACCTTCAAGATCCTCATCCTCGCACACAAATCACTCCACAACACAGGCCCTGCCTACCTCAACGAGAGTCACCTTCCACACCCCCACACGAAACGTCCGCTCAGCTGACCTCTCTCTCGCCTCTGTCCCCCGCATCAAACACACCACCACCGGGGGCAGATCCTTCTCCTACATTGCACCCAAAACCTGGAACGCACTCACAACCCACATTCGCAAGACCCAAAACCTACTTCTTTTCAGGAAGGGCCTCAAAACCTGGCTTTTTGAACAGTGAACCTCCTAGCCCTTTTCCCTCCCCCTGTCCCCCCCCCCTGCAGCGCCTTGAGACCCTCACAGGTGAGTAGCGCGCTTTATAAATCTCTTTGATACAGATCTACCTATATATATATATATATATATATATATATATATATATATATATCTCTACATAGATATATCTATAGATATATCCATGTACCTAGATATATCTATCTACATAGATATATATATATATAGATATATACATATATTTTTTTTTTAGTTGCTGTATGCGCCACATTTGCGTAATTTTTTGACACAAAAATTCTATTTTGTAAGTTTGCACTGTTTTTGCGTCAAAAAGCAGCACAAATGCGGTGCTAAGAAAGTATAAATATGGGCCTAATTTCTTTATAATTGGTGACTTGTGTCACAGCAAGTCGTCTATTATCAACAAAAGACATTAGAACTCAACTACTATAAGGTTGTTACAGTTGAGTTCTGACATCACAATGCCTGCTGCCGGAGTCAGCAGCCAAGGTGATAGGAAGGTTAGGTCATAGAGCACAATTAAGCAGCTTTTTATAGCAACAAAAGGAACATTGCATTTGCTGCTTCTGCTCTATTTTAATAGCTTAAAATAGCAAGCAGGGAAATATGTTTATTTTTTGCAGTCCTTAGATACAGAAAAGATAGAATCTTGCTGCATGTTTCTACGCATTCCAAGCTACTGCAGATTTTTTTTAACTGACTTTTATTTAACTGTTTATATTATCTGTTTACAACAAATATGTAACATGCTGTTAATGTGTTTAACCCCTTCGCTGCCAGGCCATTTCCCCCTCAGGTGCCAGGCCTTCTTTTGGCTATTTGGTACAGGGCGCGTTTAGGTCCTCAATACAATTTGTCCACATAAGTTACCCATGCCAAATTTACGTCCTTTTTTTCCAACATCCTAGGGATTCTAGAGGTACCCAGACTTTGTGGGTTCCCCTGAAGGAGACCAAGAAATTAGACAAAATACAGTGAAAATTTCGTTTTTTTAAAAAACAAATGGGAAAAAAGAGCTGCAGAAGAAGGCTTGTGGTTTTTTCCCTTAAATTGGCACCAACAAAGGGTTTGCAGTGCTAAAATCACCAGCTTCCCAGCTTTCAGGAACAGGCAGACTTGAATCAGAAAACCCAATTTTGCAACACAATTTTGGCATTTTACTGGGACATACCCCATTTTTATGATTTTTTTGTGCTTTCAGCCTCCTTCCAGTCAGTGGCAGAAATGGGTGTGAAACCTATGCTGGATCCCAGAAACCTAAACATTTCGGAAAAGTAGACACAATTCTGAATTCAGCAATGGGTAATTTGTGTAGATCCTACAAGGGTTTCCTACAGAAAATAACAACTGAAATAAAAAATGTTGAAATTGATGTGAAACAAACTGCAATTTTTCTCTACGTTTTACTCTGTATATATGGCTTGTAGGTTCATCAAGAACCCTAGGCATCCAGATCCAATAAATGAGCTGCACCTTGCAGTGGGTTTTCATTCTATACAGCAATTCATTTGCTGAAATATAAAGAGTGAAAAATAGGTATCAAGAAAACCTTTGTATTTCCAAAATGGGCACAGGATAAGGTGTTGAGGAGCAGTGGTTATTTGCACATCTCTGAATTCTGGGGTGCCCATAGTAGCATGTGAATTACAGGGCATTTCTCAAATAGACATCTTTTTTACACAGTCGTATATTTGGAAGGACAAAATGTAGAGAAAGACAAGGGGAATAACACTTCTTTTGCTATTCTATGTTCCCCCAAGTCTCCAGATAAAAATGGTACCTTACTTGTGTGGGTAGGCCTAGCGCCCGTGACAGGAAGTGCCCCAAAACACAACGTGGACACATCACATTTTCCCAAAGAAAACAGAGGTGTTTTTTGCAAAGTGCTTACCTGTGGATTTTGGCCTCTAGCTCAGCCGGCTCCTAGGGAAACCTACCAAACCTGTGCATTTTTTTAAACTAGAGATCTAGGGGAATCCAAGACGGGGCTCTCACCAGGTTCTGTTACCTAGAATCCTGTGCAAACCTCAAAATTTGGCTAAAAAAACACTTTTTCCTCACATTTCGGTGACAGAATGTTCTGGAATCTGAGAGGAGCCACAAATTTCCTTCCACCCAGCGCTCCCCCAAGTCTCCCGATAAAAATGGTACCTCACTTGTATGGGTAGGCCTAGTGCCCGCGACAGAAAATGCCCCAAAACACAAAGTGGACACATCACATTTTCTCAAAGAAAAAAAGAGGTGTTTTTTTAAAGTGCCCACCTGTGGATTTTGGCCTCTAGCTCACCCGCAACCGTAAGGAAACCTACCAAAACTGTGCTTTTTTTTAAAATTAGAGACCTAGGGGAATCCAAGATTGGGTGACTTGTGGGGCTCTCACCTGGTTCTGTTACCCAGAATCCTTTGCAAACCTCAAAATTTCGCGAAAAAAACACTTTTTCCTCACATTTTGGTGACAGAAAGTTCCGGAATCTGAGAGGAGCCACAAAGTTCCTCCCACCCAGCGTTCCCCCAAGTCTCTAGATAAAAATGGTACCTCACTTGTGTGGGTAGGCCTTGTGCTTGCAACAGGAAATGCCCCAAAACACTATCTAGACACATCAAAATTATCAAATAGAAAACTACCTGTTTTTGCAGGGGGGGGCACCTGCGTTTTTGGTCCTGGGCTCAGCAGCAATCTAGGGAAACCTACCAAACCCAGACATTTCTGAAAACTAGACAACCGAGGGGGTCAAGGGAGGTATGACTTGCTTAGATCCCCCAATGATTTCTTACCCCGAATCCTCAGCAAACCTCAAATTTAGCTAAAAAATCATATTTTTCCCATATGTATGTGTGGGATCACCACACCGGGACACATTTCCTACCACCCAACGTTCCCCTCAGTCTCCCGGTAAAAATGATACCTCACTTGTGTAGGTGGGCCAAGTGTTTGTGACAGGGAAGAGCTAAAAACACGTCAAAATTGAGGGGGAACCAAAGTGGGTCCAAAAGGGCAGTTTGACAAGTGCAGCAGAAATGTTATCGGTATAGATGAGACAATGGTGGGTTGTAGGAATTTTGTGGATTCCTGCAGATTCCGGAAGGTTCCATCACAAAAATGTGGGGAAAATGTGTGCTTTCCAGCAAAGTTGCAGGTTTGCAGGGCATTGTGGGTAAGGAAATGGTGCAGGGTGCACGTGAAGCACACCACCCTGCAATCAACTAGATATTTAGTTTTCAGATGTGTCTAGGTCTTGTGGATTTTTCTACATGGCAGCGTCCCAAAGTAAAAAAAAGTGCAGCCCTCACCATTCCAAGTGGGACGATTTTGAGAGTTCCCAAGCTCTCATGGCCCAAATGTAAAACAAAAACAAAAAATAATCAAATGTCCTCTTGCTTGCCATGGGATAAGATGTTTTAGTGTGCGGGGGAGAGCTGAAAGACTGTTAGCCCCTTCAGTTCAGGTGGGGGCATAATGAGGCCCATACTGGTTGGTAACCACCACCCAACTATTTTCTTTTATTTGTTTTATTCCCTGGCATCTAGTAGACTTTCTGTCCCACCGGGGTGTGGATCAGGGGTAATTTACCAATCTGCCCACTGGTGGGCAGAACAACTTTGGCCCCATTTATTTGGGGTGGGGGTATAGCCATACCCCCAACCTCTTATTTTGAAAAAATAAATCTTCCCTGGTGGGCTTTCTGACCCCTTGGGGGCAGATGGGCCTTCCAAAAATAGGCCAATCTGCCCCTTGGGGGGCAGTTATGGCCAACAGTAATGTGGCCCGTGGGGAGCGACCCTTGCCCAAGGGGCTGCCCCCCTCAAACAAAACACACACACACCAATCCAATCCATGGTGTCTAGAGGTTTCTGCCCCCTTTAGGGGCAGATTGGCCTAACCAAAATAGGCAGAAATGACCTATTAATAATTTGTCCCCCCGGGAGTGACCCTTGCCTAAGTAGTCGCTCCCCAAACATAAAAAAATAAACAAAAATAAATGATTCCTGATGTCTAGTGGTTTTCTGCCCACCCGGGGGCAGATTGGCCTAATACTTTTACGCCGGACTGCCCCCAGATGGGGCAGAAATGGGCTAAAAATAATTTCCCCCCCCTGGGGAGCAGCCCTTGCCCAAGGGGCCGCTCTCCTTATGCGCAAGTAAAAAAAAAAAAAAATCCCTGGTGTCTAGTGGTTTCTGCCCCCCCAGGGGCCAATCGCAATCCTGATCTGCCCCCGCGGGGGCATAAATGGGCTAATAATAATTCCCCCGCCCCAAGAGCGACCCTTGCCTAAGGGGTCGATCCCCAAACATAAAAAAAAAGAAAAAAAAAAAAAAATTATCCCTGGTGTCTGGCGGTTTTCTGACCCCAGGGGCAGATCGGCCTAATAATTTTAGGCTGATCTGCCCCAGGGGGTAGAAATGGCCTAAAAATCATTTGCCACCTGAGGAGCGGCCCTTGCCCAAGGGGCCGCTCCGGTTATGCCCAAGTACGAAAAAAAAATCAATAATCCCTGATGTCCAGTGGTTTCTGCCCCTCCTAGGGGGCAGATCGCAAGACCGATTTGCCCCCGGGGGGGGCAGAAATGGCCTAATAATAATTTGTCACCCCAGGAGCGACCCTTGCCCAGAGGTCGCTCCCCAAACATAAAAAAATAAAAATAAATAAAAAAATGTATCCCTGGTGTCTAGTGGATTTCATATGTTGAAGCATCTAGATGTGAAAGCTGTTTTCTGATGAAAATGGCTTGCCAGAGGTAAACAGATACTCTATGACATAAAACCACATTATCAAGATTCCGGATAAAGTGAAAGAATCTTTTTTTAAAATAAATCTTTCCTGTAAAAATATTGGTTGCAATAGTTTTTTTGCTCAGGACTGATTTGACTTGCCATCACATGGGCATTTGGGTAGCTTTTGGGAACAAAAAAAGATTTTTGGAAAGGCAACCATAAAGTGCGCAGTGGCAATTCGCAATCTAGTAGGACAAAATCTATGTTGGATTTTCGATACTAAAATAGGATGTCTGAACACTTTGTTGCACAGGGCTTGAGAGATATGTTGACACTCTGGATTTTGTATTATAACACACCAACAGTGTTCTCAATACTTATGTTCCCATCCACTTTCTTTAAAAGACTATCCACATAGTCCAGACATAGAGTTCTTGCTCTGTGCTCCAAAGTTAACAGTCTGCTATCACTTCTCTAGTGAATCTAGTGCCATCTTTGTCCCAAATGCTATGCTAGAGGATGAAGGAACTTATCTGCAATGCATCCTCTAAATATGGGACAGTCAATTCTTTGTGGACTATATCAGAAGGGTTTAAAACGGGCACTGAAATTAATCTACATAAGAAGAGATTCTCCTGTGTCTATAGAGGGTGCACATTGTCGAGCCCCACAGACAGGCCCCATAGGTAACCTTGGGTATACATTTACTTTTATATAGTCAGGAGCTCTCTATTAGAATTATTCCCAATTTTATCTTCATATCTATAAAGGG
This sequence comes from Pleurodeles waltl, assembly GCF_031143425.1. Taxonomy (NCBI): domain Eukaryota; kingdom Metazoa; phylum Chordata; class Amphibia; order Caudata; family Salamandridae; genus Pleurodeles; species Pleurodeles waltl. The sequence goes on from NC_090439.1 coordinate 400,597,596, forward strand.
CTTCTGAGGATCCTATGAAATTCATTTGTGTTTCTTTCAGATGTGTCCCCCATTTTCCATTACTAGAGAAGTGAACAGCGAAGTAAGTAAAACTTTCGTTTTTGGAAAGTACTTCTCCCATAATATGAAACATTTTCTTTTTAGGCCTCCCATTCCCACATATAGTACTTTAAAAAAAAGTTAATTCTGATGTCCCTGTTCTTCATATACAAGGCGAAGCAATCGATCAGCAACTGGAGGCCATTAGCAGTTCTAGAGATCAATCCAGCATTGTCTGCATACCGGAGGACTGGGGTTGAGTATTTGCCGACTTTGGGGACATCAGCCTTAATCTTTCTCAGGGATTCGACCCCATTATTATACAATGAAAATGAAAGTGGGGCAAGGACGCAGCCTTGAAAGATCCCTTGTGTTACCTTGAAATGTTGTGTAACTTCTCCCCTTAGCCCATAATGTAACCGTGTGGTTAACTGTACATGTAGATGTGACAGAAAAGTCACAATCTCAATAGGGGCACCAAGGTCGTAAATTGCCAGCACTACCCACCATGGCCAGTGTTTCAGTGCTCAGTGTTCTAATAGTCATTGTCAACATGCTGCTCATTGTTATGTGCACAAAATACAGGTTATATACATGCAACACTTGGTGCATTGGACAGTGCTAAGAGTTCACCGGAGATCACCTGGGTTCAGAAGGGACAGATGTTTTTCACATGCTCTCTATCAGTCCATTGCCAGACTCCATTCTCAGACGAATGCTGAGCAACCTCACCACCTGAGTTATTTTGGCGCTTCGCCACTTAAAGTGACCACAATAGGTTTTCCCTGAACTGCATATAGCATGGACCATGAAAGGCAGCAGCACACTCCAGATGACTCTGCAACACGAAGGATTTAAAACCTTGTCTTTTCCTTCATTTTAAAATAAATGTAATGAGCACCTTGAAAGAGACTTGAACTAAATCTTATAAACAGACTTTTCTATTATGGCAGTCTGTTCATTGGAGGATGTCAGATTCTCTCATGGTAGTCTTTCCTCTGGAGGATGTTTGATTCTCCCATGGTGGTTTGTCCATTGTAGGATGTCTGAGTCTCACTATACAGGATATTTTCTCCTCCTTGGATGCCTTTCGAGAGGAAGATGCATCATAACATGTTTTGTTTCTTGATTTTTGTCATCACAGTCTTGGTTCCTGCTACTATTTTTTTGTTTCTGATTTTTGCTGCAAGCAGGTTTTATTGGGTCTACTTTCTCACCAGCACTGAGGAAAAGGGCTGCTGCTGCTGTCATATTCAGCATGGCCCAGTGTCCTTCTGTAAGTATGCAAGTCAGATCAGTTGCTAGGCCTGTGTTCTGTGCCTTATTCGTTGGTGTTGGGCCTCTTGCTCCGGATCCAGAGCCACCATCTTAAGTTGTACTTGAGTTCAAGACATGAGTTTCATGCACCAAGTGGGTTTTTAATTTGATGTGCAGGCCGACAACCATCAACTCAGGGTCCATGCTGAACAGCTACAAGGCTATGGCTTGTTGTGGTGGAAAAGCAGGTTTTGTTCCATCAATAACACACTCCCATGGTTGGTAACTTTCACATTGTCAGCAAATGTAATACTTTATGTGATAACCCCAAGAGACCGGGCGTGCACATTTAAATGATGATTCAACATTATAGTGTGATACGTTTACATCTTGCTGCACGTGTGCATTTGCACTGGTCTAGGCATTTTCTTGTTTGTGTTTCAAGGAAGATCTGTTATACACTTGCTCCATGTTTCCTTTTGATTTGAGAAATGTGTCAATAATGAATTCCTGGTAGTTCCCTCTACTTGGGCAATTTACCATTGGAAAACCTACCTACATTACCGGGTGGTTTTGGGCTAAAAATATGGACTTGCCTCTGGAACGAAGGCCCATATTTAAACTTTTTGGTGCAAAACTGAGCTAATGTAGTTTTGCACCAAAATGTTTAGCACCGGCTTGTGAAATTCCTGCGCGCCATATGAATGGAATGGTGCAAGCCAGCGCTAAGCTTGGGCTAGCATCAACTATAATGACGCTAGCTGGGTGGAGGTGGCAGGAGAAGAGATGGAGGTTGAGCATCAAAAAATTATGCTAGGTTGGTTAGAGGCAAAAAAAATGCCTCAAACCAGCCTAGCGTCATTTCCTGTGGCACAACCATCCATAACACATGACTCCTGTCTTAGAGTCATGCCCATCACCCCAATGACCAGCACAGGGGACTAGGGTACCCTGGACATGGCCATGCACCCAGTGCTGTGCACGGGCCCCCAAGTTAGGGCCCCGATGGCACCTTAAAAAAAAAGATATATGCTTACCCAACTTACCTGGGATGGAGTCCCCATCCTGTCGTGTCCCTCTGGTGTGGATGGGGATGTTCCTAGGACTTGAGGAGGGCACCTATGGACCCATTCCATGGTCATTAATCATTGAAATGGGTCCACAGGTCTCCTAACGCCTGGTCTGCCCCAGGTGCCAAATAATGGTGCAAAGCAGGCTTTGCACCATTATTTAGCCCCTCCTCCCAACTGTGCTTTATTTTAGCACGGGGATAAATATGGGGCTATGGGGATAGGTGCACACATCCAAGAAATGGTGCAATCTTCAATATTTTGATGCTAGACGTGTCTAGCGTCCAAACATAAATATGGAGTTAAGTTTGCACTGAATTTGCGTGAAGAAAATGACGCAAATTCAGCGCAAACATAGTATAAATATGCCCCTAGGTGCAGTACTCCAGATTCATACAGTAATTCCCCATTTGTCTGCGAACCCTTGGGGCAAAACTTTCAAATCCAGTATTCTTTTCTATCGAAACTACCAACACCCATTACATCAATCATTTTGCCTGTTAGAATACCGCATAGTGATTCCTGGTGCGCCTGTAATGGGAGCGCATGCCCCTTGATGTGCTTAACAGCCAAGGCTGGTTGTGATTAAGGGAGTGAAAATATTGGATTAGAAACCAGTTTACATTGATCTGATGCCCTTCTTCCTCTTCAAAGTTTGGTGTCACTTCTCGGCTAAGGAAAGCAGGGATGCTTACATTTTCAAAATGCAATTTATACCTTCAATCTTCAAAAGCATGCCTTAACATTATTTAATTACTGAAAGTGGTTGCATTTGACACAACATGACGACTATTTTTTAATCGAAATGTTGCCTGCATTCCGTTTTGAACATTACTGACTAATATTCAGTGGAAATAGATGTGATCAAATAAATTAAGACACGAAATTAAATTTATATTTGGCAACGCTTTCAGATGATTCATCCAAATGCGTCTTTAATCATTTTGACCTTTTGAGGTGTCCACCCAAATATTGGGCAGCGAACCTAATTATTAATCCTGATATACCGACATGTATGAATTTTGAATAAGATACAGGCAGCAGGTTCTTTCAAACACACGTGGCTTATTTCTACTATCCCAATAACAAGCTCTCTATGTTTGTCTTTGCTTTTGTTGTTAGGCAGTGAAGCAAAAATGGCAAAGAACCACACTTTTCTTCAAAGGAAAGCTTGCCTACTTGCTCCTTAAAGTTCTTAACAATGTCCAGTTCAAAATTAGAAGGAAAAAAATAATTTAATTTACTAGTTTCTTAACCCCTTAGCTGCTAGGCTAATCTCACCCCCTACCAGTGCTTAGTCTTTTTTTGGCTATTTGTGGTCGTTTGCTATTAGGTCTCCATAACAATTTTTCTACACAAAGCATCCACACCAAATTTGCATCCTTTTTTTTCAACATCCAAAGGGTTCTAAAGATACCCAGGATTTGTGGCTTCCTCTGGAGAGGACTGAGAAAATAGGCAAAATAATGTAAAATTTTGAGTTATTATAAAAAACAGGGAAAAGTGATCCAGATAAAAGGTCTGTTTTTCCCCTATAAAATGTCATTCATGAACTGTTTACTGTACTAAAGTCACCATCATCCCAGCTTTTAGAAGCATGCAGAGCTGAATCAAAAAATCTAATTTTGTACCACAGTTTAGTCATTTTTCTAAGGGGTGGCCAATTTTCCCTATTCTTTGTGCTTTCAACCCACTTCCAGTTTGAGGTAGAAATTAGTGTGAAACCCATGGGTGATTCACAAAAGCTCTACATTTCAGAAAACTAGACAAATTCTAAATTCAGCAAGGGTCATATGTGTAGATCCCTCAAGGATTTTCCAAGGAAAATTACTGTAGAAATAGGGAAATATTAAACATTAGTAGGAAAAATAAGTTGATAACATTTTCATCTGTAACTTTTTGTTACAATGGCAGATTGACAAAAGCAATATTCCACTACATCCGCTGGACCCCTCTGGTTGCAGGGATATATGGGGTTTGTAAGTTTCTCCAATAACCTAAAGTACCAGAGCAAACAATTGAGCTGCACCATACTATTGGTTTTCGTTGAGTACGGAGAATAGACCAATTCTCATAGCAAAATAGGTAGAATGAAAAATTGGAAATGTATGTATTTCTTAAATGGGCATGAGAAATAGAGTTTAGAAGCAGTTAGTTGCTTATTGCTGAATTTAAGGGCGCCCGTGCTAGTGTATGATTTGAGGGATATTTTTCAAAATGTCATTTTATTTATACCCTGGTTTACATATGAAAGGCATAAATGCAGTGAAATCCTATTAGTAATCACTAATGTTCTACTGTTCTATGTTCCACCAAGTCTACTGATAAAAATGGTACCTCACTTGTGTCTCTAGACCTAGTGCCCCGACAGGAATTTGCCCAAAACACAACATGGATGCAACCCATTTTTCCATCCAAAACTGACTGCACTTTTCCAATGTGAGTAGCTCTAGGTTTTGGTGGTAGCTCAACTGACACCTAGGGAAATCAAGCCAACCTGTACATTTTTGAAAGCTAGATACCTAGAGGTATCCAGGGTGGGCTGACTTGTATGGCTTTCACCACATTTAGTTACCCAAAATCCCTTGCAAACCTCAAACTTTGACTAAAAAAACACATTTTTCTCATATGTCTGTGATGGAAAAGTTTAGAATCAGTGGTGAGCCACAAACTTCCTTCCACCTGGCATTCCCCCAAGTCCCTGGATTAAAATGGTATTTCACTTATGTGGTTACTCTTGTGCCCGTGAAAGGAAATGGCCCAAAACGCAACATGGATGCAGCACATTTTTCCACTCAAAATGGTCCCTTTTTCCCCAATGTGAGTAGCTCTAGGTTTTAAAGGTAGCTCAGCTGACACCTAGGGAAGCCAAGCCAACCTGTACATTTTTAAAAACTAGATACCTAGAGGTATCCAGGGTGGGTTGTCACAATGTTTAGTTTGACTTTGACTAAAAAAAACATTTTCCTTATATTTCTGTGATGGAAAGTTCTAGAATCTGAAGGGAGCCACAAGCTTCCATCCACCTAGCATTCGCCAAGTCTTTGATAAAAATGGTTTCTCACTTGTGCGGCTGCCCCTAGTGCCTGCACCAGAACAAATCAAACCAAGGTCAAGGAGGGTCCATTTGCATGGAGTCTCGTTGATGTTAGTTTAATTAATTCCTGTTGCGGGCACTAGACCCAGCCACACAACTGTGGCAGCATTTTTATTAGGACAAGTGGGTAAATGCTGGGTGGTAGAAATATTGTGGTGTCCTTCTGATTCTGGAAGAATATGGCACAGAAATGTAAGGAAATGTGTGATTTTGGTCACATTTTGATATTTGCAGGTCATTGTGTGTAAGAGAACACGTTGGAATCCACGGGGAACACACCATTCTGTACTCTCCTCGGTGTCTAGTTTACAAAAATATCTATAGTTGGTAGATTTTCCTTAGCGACAAGGTACATCCTGGTAGAGAAAAACAGAAAAGTCATATATTTCTTCACGACCATCTATTTCTCAATTTCACATACGTAATGGTTGGATTTGGCACAGGAGTAAGTGAAGGTTCAAAATGTAACATTTTATCAACAAGAGATTTCACAAAAATGAAATGCACTGTTAATAATTGAAAGGTAAAAAAACTGAACCAATGACCCACAGCTTATGAGCTATAAAGCTGTGAGAAGTCAGCAACCGCTTTACAGGCCACTCACACACCTTCCATACGTGACGACACAAGACCATTCACAATGCCAGCTGTGGGCACCGCACATTACAACACTCACATCAACAAACAGTGCCATTCAAGCCCTATCACTTTCATACGCCCACATGACTGACACAACAATCACTCCGTCTGGCGGCTGGCAGTGTGTGGACTAGCGTTTTGTTTTCAGTGTGTATAGTAACCAGCAGCAAATCACTAATCACACACTGCCAGCCAAATGCCAGCTCACACACATCACAAAACTACATTGATCCATCCAGAGAAAACACTCTCATCAATGACATTCCAGTAATAATCCATATACAATAACAATAATTTCCAAACATGCAGCATAGACACAAAAAACATTAAGAATACATCAATTACTCCATATAAAAAATTATTTAATAATTCACTATATATTTATAGAACATCCTACAATATCAAGACAAAGAGAAGGACAGAAAAAGTGCAAAAGTAAAGTGCTCGTGATTAGAAACACAGAAATCGACAACCAATCTCCCACATATCCATTAACACATTGAATTCAAGAAGCCTGTTGGTTGACCATTTCCACAATTAAATCAAAACTCATTTATGTCCGGGTTAAATTCCTTGATTTTGTCCTCCACTTAATTACGTAAACCAATCCAGGCTAAAACATTATCATCGACGTTTCAACCCAATAGGGCCATTTCCGGGCTCCAAAACGGGTCTTCCACAAAGGTAGGAAACATCTACAATCAAGACAAATAAAAAAAATTCAAACCATAAAATAGTGTTACTATAATATTTGTTCTATGCTGCATGAAAACCACATCATTACTCACCTATAATAAAAAATCAGCTCCAACGTCCAACAAACACCTATTCAGTCAGATCCCAAAGATTCCTCAAATCTGGAGAGATAAACTCGCCAAATCAAAAACTCTTCAATCAATATATTGCTTCCTAAAAAGCCCACTTCAAAAGTCTCTTACCCATAGTATGTAAAAATCAATTCGTATCATCCTCTTCCTAAACATAGAAGTATTTATTTCTTAAATAAATGCCATAGCTACACTTTATTAATTAACTCAATTCATCATTTAGCCTTAAAATCTCTCCCTAAACATCATTTTGTAAAAAACCTCCTTCATAATTGCCCAAAAATTCAAGCTAAATCGTGATAAAACACACTAAATAACTCACACACATCATCAAAGTGCCTGCTCTTTCACACTTCCAGTCAAGCGCCAGTCCATACACACCGCCAGTCAAGTGCCAGTCCCATCACACCACCAGACAAACACCAGTTCACGCACACCACCAGCCAAGAACCAGTCCACACACCGCAATCCAAGCACCAGTTCCTGGCCACCACCAGCCAATTGGCAATCTATTTAGACTGCCAGCCGAGCACCAGTCCATTCACACAACCAGCCAAGTTCCAGTCCACACACACCACCATCACATTTTTTTAACAAAAAAGAAAACACAAATCCATTAAAAGTAGATTAAAAAACTATACCTATAAATAAAACAATTCTAACTAAATGACACTAATGCACAAACTCTGAACGAAAAATATAAAATTATGCAGATTAGTCAGTTTACTTTTATGGTAATGGTTGCTCCCAATAACTCTGTTGTGTGTGGTACTATTAAAAACATGCGGGCACATATAGTCCAGCATTAGAAGGACTCTCGGAGCAGTACATATGACTGCCATAGTTTTTTTTAGATGTGGGAGTAATGTAATCAAGAAAGTGGTGATCTTTCAATGTAGCCACATTCTCCACCACTCCAACACTAGGAACACTTGCCTATTCACTACAACACGGGTACCTACCACAGACTGCTAAAAATGAACAAATGACATCTTTGAATCTGAAGACTGAAGGCTGCTAAATTAAATAAATGGCTAGCCAAATTCTTATACCAAGTGTAAGTCTTATGAACAGCAGTGTAAGTCTGTCTGACCTACTCTACCTACAACTCCCATGTGTTTATTGTAGTGAAAAATGCACACAGGTTTGCACACTTAAGGAGGTGAAGTAATTTCATCATGGATGGTAGTCAGCATGTAGAGATCTCTCTTGTTTGCAAATTAAATTTCATGGCTATACGTTTATCACTATGCATGGCACTTCACTGTTCCCTCTCATTTTTTTTTACAAACAAGTACTTTTGGGTAACCTTTACGGTTAGAATGGATTGTTCCACAAGCAAAAGTATCCACTTTGAACAATTCCCTGAGCAATTGCACACCAGTGTATAAGTTATCCATGTATAAAATGATAACCTTTGTTAAAAAGTCATCTACCAAGTTCCCACCCAATTTTCTCACTAACTCTGAAAGTGGACGGAGAACCAGGGGGGCCAACACTGGAATGTCTACTAGTGTACCTCCTCAAATTATAGACATATCCAGTACTACTCTAAGACAGCATATACATCTTAATGCCATAATGTGCCCTTTTGTAGGAACGTACTGTCTAAAACCCAAATGGCCCTTGAACAGGACCAAATACTCATCCACAGCTGTTTCTTTCCCTGGAATACAGATATTTGAAAATCGATCTACAAAGTCATCAAGGACAGGCTGAATCTTATCTTAAAAAGACAGTCACAATCAGCGTGATCTTGTGGCAATGCTGAAGCATTATCAACAAAATGCAGCATCTGAAGCAGAAGCAAATACCAATCATGACTCATAGTTGCAGGAAATAAAATCATTGCCATCAAGGGACTAGTAGAACAATATGAAGACAGCAATGGCTTCCTTATCAAGCCCATCAAAGAAGATAAACCAAAGAACATTTTCAACTCATCTAGATTTGTGGGAGCCCGCCAGCTAGCTCTAGAGTGTGGCTTATGTCTGGCACTGTTGTCCCTCAAATACTCCTCAGCATGCAAATTGTTCTGGTCAACAATATCATCAAAAATATATCATTCATAAACAACTGAAAGAAGTTTATAGGCAAAATGTTTTCAGTATTCACTGTACACCCTGCGACACCAGTAAAGGTTGGCGATGCCAGCTGCACCATGTCTGTGGAAACCCAGAGTTCAGAACTTCCAATGGGAAACCATTGAGCCCCAGGCAGCAATCCAGATGCCTCTTGCTGCACCTCTGGGACATCAGTGTCCTCGTTTAAAAGAGGCACTTCCTCTGCACTGAAAGCGGCTTCATCATCATAACATTGCTCTTGGACAGGAAATTCACTGCCAGAACTTGGACTGCCTCCTCTGCCTCAGATGCAATGTCAGTCTCATAATCATGGTCAGAGGAAGAATCAAAAAGCATACCAACAACCTGCTGAGTGGTAATCCTGCACCTACACAAAATCCTTACTAATAAAAGTGACTTGACAAATAAGTCAACAATAACCAACACTGTGTAAAATAAGTAATAAACAAACCTTGGCTTTATCACAAAGACCTACATACTCAAAAACAATACCACTCACTTGCCAGAGACAGCTAGACTCACCAGCACCTACTCTGCACAACAAGCACTAACAGTATCCCGCTAGAAAGGAAAAACAAAATAAAATTACACATGAGATAACACAATACATATCTTGTTCAAATCCAAGGAAAATGTCCCTCACAATAAAAAAGAAGCTAAATATGCTGTTGTTATCATACCATGTACAAAAAACACTGATTCATGCAGTGCAACGATGCTCATTTACAGTCAACAGTAAAAAAAATGTTTTCTTACCAAACACAAGCAACTACACAACCTGCAGATCTGCCAGTGCCGATACCACAAGCAGGAGTCACAGCCAAGCACATCAAAAGCTTTACACTTGAATAGAAAGAAGAATTTAAAACATAACAATCACAAATGCAAATGATGACAAGAAATAAAACATTCAACATGATAAATGCTACCCATTACCACCCAAATGCCAGCCACACACACACATGTCGCCAGCAAGAAGCCAGTTAAGCACACACACCATCAACGAGAAGCCAGTCAACAACACCACTAGCAAAATTCCCAGTTCAAACACACTGCCAACCAAGTTTAGTCCACACACACTGCCAGGAAAGCACTGGTCCACCCACACTGCCAGGCAGAAGCCAGTCCACACACACCGCCTGGCAAGGGTCAATCTACACACACCGCCAGCCAAGCGCTAGTCCACAGATCCTGCCAACCAAGTGCAAGTCCACATACACTGCCAATCCAAATGTTACTACACATGCAGCCAACCAAATACCAATATACAGACTGTCAGCCAAACTCCAGTTCACCCACTGAGAAACTTTCCCTGGTGTCTAGTGGCTTTCGGTCCTCCTTAGGGGCAGATTGGCCTAACAATGTGGCCGATCTGCCCTCGGGGGCAGAAAACAGACAAAAGTATACCAATTGACTTTCCCACCAAAGGGCCCCATGAAGCCACCCCTCAACATATCAAAAAGAAAATCCCTAGTGTGTAGGGGATCACCCAAGGGGTTGCTCTCCACACATTTATCAAATAAAATCCCTGGCATACAGTGGATTTTGACCCCCTAGGGGGCATATAAGCCCAAAACAATGGCTGAACTAGCCCCGGGAGGCAAAACACAGAAAGCACATGTTGCCTCCCAGAGCAGCAACCCTTGCCCAAGGGGTCACCCCTTTCTAATGCACAATTTAAAAAAACTGATGCCTAGTGGGTTATGTCCCCTGGGGGCAGATTGGCTGAAAAAATAAGTGATCTAGGCCCCAGTGGGACCAAAACACAAAAAAAAATGTGCCCCCAAGGCAAAGGCACTTGCCTAAAGGGTCTCTCTCTTCATTTTCACAAAAAGAAATCCCTGGTTTCTAGTGGGTTATGCCCCCCCTCCAGGGGGCAGATTGGCCAAATAAACAGATGATCTAGACCCCCAGTGTGCTATCTGTCTGGTTTTGATGGTCATGCTGCCATCCATAAAAAGGAGGCTTGAGCAAGTGTTCATGGACAACACCACTGCCATGTGGTACTGCATTAACCCGGGGGCAGTTAGTTCCTGGGTGCTGCTCCAGGAGGCTGTGCACCTCTGGAGTTGACTTGAGTGTCAGGACATTTGCCTGGTCACCAACTACTTGCTGCAATCCTCGAGGGTCATGACAGACACACTTGGAGTCTACTCCCTGGGGCGGCTCAAGTCATCTTTCAAAAGTGGAGAGAATCCTGATTGATCTTGGCATCACAATCAAAAAGGAGCATTGTCAAATGTTTTGGGAGTTGGAGGTTCCAGAAAGAAATTTTCTAGGAAATGTATTCTATTTGGAACGCAACTAAGAACCCCTGTGCACTTTCCCACCCGTGCCTCTTATGTCCAAAGTTTTGAAAACAATTTAAAAACTGGTGAGGCCCAAGTCATTCTAATGGCTCTGGATTTGGCCAGGACAGTATGGTAGCTGGAACTTCTTAGAAGGAGCATTTGCTATCCAAGATTTTACAGGGATCTTACCTAGGAACAGCGTATAGATGATCAGCTTTTGGGAGGGATCTCCAGTAAAGAAAGGGAAGGTTATGCAGAAGAGGACCATTCAAGGTGGATAGTATTCTGCATCAAGATCTGTTATGCAGTGGCCAAGCAGCAGCCCCTGGAGTATCTAATAGCCCTTCCTACCTGGGCCATAGCTGCTATGACTGTGTTGGATCATGGGGTGCCTGTCCTTGATGTTCTTGATATCTGCCAGAATGTTACGTGGGTGCTGATGCATATTTTCATGAAGCACTGCTGCCTTGATAACCACCAGCTCTGCTGAGACAGACATTTCACCCTTTGGGACCTGCAAGAATTGTTTGTCTGAGTCCAGGTATTAGACCGTCCACTTTGGGGTGATACTTCTCCGTATCTATTGTAAGGTGAGGAATATGTAGTTAGAAATATCCATCAGAAGAACAAGTTACCTTCAGTAATACTCTTTCTGGTGGATACTCTATCTAGCCACAGATTCCTCATCACACTCCCACTTCTCCATTCTGTGGAATGACGTCCTTTCAACATCTAAAAAGGCCCATGATAGGAATCCGCATACTGGTACCAAAAAGTGTTTCATGCTCCACGCCTGAGGCTCTACCTCTGTGGCATTCATATGTGCCTTCTCTCCGTCACATTTGGGACAGTACAACCCAACATAGGGCTGCATGACTTCACCTAGAGAAATGCAGGAGCTTTGCTAGGAAAGTTTCAAGACCCTTTCTGGCACCTCAGGAGTATTGAAAGCACAAACCTACAATATGCCTGTGTAATGAAATGTGAAATTAGATCAAAGCCAGATTGGGGTGGTCAGTGAGGCAGATGCCCTATGTTAAATATGCTCTTGTGCTCCTTCAAATTCAGTGGAGACAGATAACTTTTAGAAGGCCTGAAAGAGGACATTCCAATAGTTCAACTTGGTGATAACAAAGGTGGGAACTACAGAGCATAATGGGTCCAAAATCTGGTTGAGACACTGAGGTGGTCATTACAAGACTGCCGGTCTGAAGACCGCCATGGTGGAGGTGGCGGTCACACTGTCGCGGCCCCGGTGGAGCGGACTGCCTTATTATGAGCACGGAGATAGAACCAACCGAACACAGCCAAGTCACTGTCCAAACCACCAGTGAGGAGTGACCGCAACGGCCTGCAGGAGGCATATCCAGGCCGGCGGTGTGGCTGTTTCCCAAGAACCTTTCACGAGGCTGCACGCCGCCAGGATTTCTGTCGCAGTCACACCGCCATGAAAAACCTGTCAGAAACAAGTCACTGAAAAGGGAACACTCACCTTCAGAATCACAGGCACATCCGCAGGTGCCATGGCATGCATATTACAAGTCTTCCCAATGCTGCTGGCCATTAAAGTCCAGGACCAGCTACAAAGACACGAACTGTAAGTACACCTGCCTGACACACCTTGGAGGGAAGGACATTAGTACACAAACACAACACAAACGTCATGGCAAGCCATGCCCACACATGCATGCAAACAAACACCCGTACCAACACACACACACACACACACATGCACACACGCACGCCAAATTGCATATTTATGATATGCATGTGGAAGGAAAGCCAGCACAAGGTTGTTACCATCGACACCAATGGTACAGTGGTGCAGATATATTAGAAAAGTTAAAAAGCCAAAAAAACAATTATATACAAAGGGGCCCAAGGGCCAGGTCAGAATGTCCATAGTCCCCCTTGCACACTGGGCACAGAATAAAGCCCTAACTTGACACCTGACTGAAAACTGCTGGCCTTCACTGGGCTGGGGCATCAATGGGGCATGCAGGCACCTCAGGGGTGAGGGGGTGTGGGGGCATTTGGGTTTGGAGGTGGGGGGTCTTAGGTTTGGGTTTGGAGGGGGTCCTTAGGCTTAGAATGGGGGAGGTTTGGGTTTTGACTTAGATTTTGGGAGAGTGGGCTTGGATTTAGGTGTGGGAGGGGTGACTGTGGACTTGGTGGGGGTGGAAGTCTTAGGTAGAGGAGAGGCATGGCAATGAACAGGGAAGGACTGGGAGGTGGAAGGCAGGGTTGTGGGGAGGTAACAGGGCACTTAGGAAGGACTAGTTCACTGGTAGGGAACAGAGAAAATTCACAAAGGAAACGTTTCTTAGGGACACAGGGATGGTCATGGCAGAAAGGCATGAGAGTGGAGGTAGAGGGAGTGGTTGAGAGGTGTGTAAGTGGAGGTGATTTGGGTGCAGGTGCGTGCTTGGATGCCATGGTTGTGCTGCATGACTGTTGGGTGGGTGACTGTGGGCGTTTAGATGTATTGGGGGGAGGAGGGAGGAGATGCAGGTAGATGGCAGGGGGGTGTGTGAATGAATTTTGTGGTGGTGTCTGCAGGTAGGGTGGGTGTGCTGCATGTGAAGATGTTGACAGTCATGCTGAGTGCATATGTGGTGTATGGTATGCATGTATGCAGGTCTGATGTTGTGGTAACCCTGGTAGTGAATGCACAGGATCTGGGACTGAAGAGGTGGAGAATGGAGGTTTGAGTGGTGTAGTGCCTTTTAGGGGGAGGTGGTTGTGGTGGAGTCAGTATAGGGAGTGGATGTTCTCATGTCTGCATCTGACTGTTGTGTGTGTGCATGGCGGTGGTGGCATTTGTGGTGCTTACAGTTGCCCTTTCGTACCGTGTCTGCTGATGTGGATGCATGTGGGTCAGAAAATGTGCCTTGGGATTAGGAACAGGTAGCTGGAAGGGGGATGGAAGATGAAGGGCCACTGGCTGCCGTCAATGAGGGGGCCAGAGCCTGAAACGATCTCTGCAGGCCAGCCAGGGCACTGTGAATCCCTTCCAGGAGCACATTGGTCTGCTGCATCTGCTATGCCAGTCCCTGGATGGCATTCACGATGGTTGACGGTCCCACAGAGATGGATCTCAGGAGGTCAATAGCCTCCTCATTGAGGGCAGCAGGGCTGACTGGGGCAGGGGCAGTGGTGCCTGCGGTGAAGGAGATGACCACCATCCTGGATGAGCAGATACATGCAACTGGGTGGGGAGCCACAGCAAGGGCGGTGCTGGAAAGGGCGGTGGTCCCAGATGGGTCCGCCACCACCAGGGAGCCACCATCGAAAGAGGAATCTGAAGATGGTGTGGTTGATCCTCTTTCCCCTGTGGCACTCCCCTCACCGCCTTCCTACTGGTTCCCTTTGGTCCGCTGGATTAAACCTCCTGGGTCCTGCGGGCTGCAGCTTCGCCACTCAAGGGTGCCCCTTCTCCTTTGCCAGATGATGCTGATGCACACAAAGACAGAGGAGGACAGGGAGGGAGGGATTGAAGAGAGAGACAGGGTGCAATGGGTCAATGCCAGCACAACAGTCACACAGAGTAACAACATCAGTTTCTGCTGCCATGCCATTCAAAGCCATGCCCTCACCTATACATGCTACAGCAGTGGTACACCATGGGGTAAACAACAGCTATGCTGATGTGAACTGCTGATGGTGGTACCCTGGTGCCCAGGGTACCATCTAATAAGATGTGAGTCACACTAGCCACACTTGCCCAATACTTGGCAACTCCGCATGGCCGTTTAGGGAAACAATTCCTGTACTCATCTATCAACTGAATCCTGCGTGGGTAGGTAGCATGCCTACTAAGCCATTGACAATTAGAACAGTGACATCTTGTCCCACTCTGCCTCACTACACATACAGTACATGACAGCAGATTGAGGACAAACTTATCTTCTCTGGCACAGTTGTAGGCACATACAGCTGACAATGCTGTCTGGGTTTTCGTTTGTCACAAGTTTTGCGATGAAAACAGAAGTCAGGCAATTCTTTACTGAATATTTTCGTTTTTATTGGCTTTATATTATTTGATTATTTTGATATTCTTGTTGTTCTTTCTTCCTTATAGTCTCTCTCTTTAGTTTATTCTGTTTGTTCTTCTTTTCCTGTTAGTCTCTCTCTCTGATTGTCTTCTTTTATGGTTCTCTAATTTCTTCTTTTCCTGTAAGTATCTCCAGTTAAGGTATATTACTCCCAAAGATAGGGAAAAATAAGGAAAATATGTGGAGTAGGTAAGTATAATATCTCTTGTGAGATTTTTCAATTATACCTTAGGGGAGGGGTGTGAGGTTTTGTGCCTAAAAAAGTGCTCAAGCGCTTATGGTGTATGGAATTAAAACACTTTATTGGATACTTTCCCACTTCTTCTTCACGTTTTTCCTTTCTTTCTGTTAGGCCTCCTCCCCTGCCCCCTCCTTCATACCCGCTAAATAATTGTACAGGTTTGGCAAATATGCCCGCACCTGTAATAGTCACATTCCTCCTGGGACATGGCGGGTGGTGTTGGCGTCCTCCTGTTTTGAGTCAGCTTCGATGGGGAACTCTGATTCCTGTGTCATCTCCGTCACTGCTGACTCCGTGCGGTTTTCCTCTGTCATCTGGTAGTCCACTGCTCTGGTCTCTTGTCTGGCATATTCCTCGTCTCCAGATGTCATGCGCACCTCCTTCATTCCTCGTCCGTCTTTTTCTCTCCCCCATGGGCATCCCTGCGCAACCCTCTTCTTCCTGGTTTGCGCATTCCAGGAGGCGCAGGCAGTTTTCCGAAGTGCCCCCAGGGCACTTGTTTATCCGCCACACTTGAATACTGAGGCCGGCTGTAAGAGCCAGCCTGTTACATACGCTTCCCCTGGAAGAGGACTGATCGAGTCCTCAGTCCAAGGGATTTTCGGACAAATAATCTGCGGTGACCAAATCCTTTCCTGGGCTATGTTGTACCTGAAACAAAAAAGGTTGCAATTCCATAAACCATCGTAGAATTCTCAAATGTATATCTTTATTCTTAGCAAGCCAGGTAGGAGGAGCATGATCGGTAATTAAAACAAATGGGTGTCCAAGCAAATAATTTTGAAGGGATTCAATGGCCCATTTCATAGCAAAACATTGCTTTTCAATTACAGGATAATGTGTTTCTCAAGGTAACAGTTTTATGGAAAAATAGACGATAGGGCGATTTATCCCATCGTCATCCTTTTGGGATAAGACAGCCCCAATACCTACATCCGAAGCATCCGTTTGTAAATAGAAAGTTTCGCAAAATTAGGGCAGATCAATACTGGTTTGGTAGTTAAGCTCCGTTTCAAGGACTCATAACTTTTCAACTGGGTGGTCGTGAACTCTTTAAGCTTAGAGGGCTGATCCTTTTTTAGGAGGTTAGTCAAAGGAGTTTCTATGGTGGAATAGTTAGGAATAAATCTACTATAGTACCCAACCAATCCTAAAAATGACCCTATTTCTTCTTTCGTTTGTGGGGAAGGTACTTTAAGTATAGCCTCTACTTTGTCGAGTTGGGGCTGTATACGTCCCTTTTCAATGATATACCCAGGATATGAGATGGGTTCTTTGGCAAGATCACATTTTTCTGGATTTGTGGTTAAACCTGCCTCTATCAAGGTATGAAAAACCCCGATAAAGGATGTAGGTGTTCTTTCCAGGTCTCACTATATATGACGATGTGATCTAAATAGGCGGATGCATACCCTGTATGTAAAAGTAATCATTTGTTCATTAGGAGTTGGAACGAAGCCGGAGCCCCATGTAAACCGAATGGGAGAACTGTGAAGTGGTACAACCCTGATGCTGTAGAAAAAGCCGTCTTTTCCTTATCTGTGGGGTTTAAGGGTATTTGCCAGTATCCTTTTGTTAAGTCCAAAGTGGACATGTACCGTGCTTTCCCTAAAAGTTGAATTAACTCGTCCGCTCTCAGTATAGGATATGTATCAAAGTCTGATATGTCATACAGTTGTCTAAAATCAATGCAAAAGCGAACGGTTCCATTAGGTTTGGGAACTAGTACCACCGGTGAACACCAGGGACTGGTGGAGGGTTCAATGATACCCATTCGTAACATGGATTATACCTCTTGTTCTACCAATCTTCTACGGGCTTCAGGAATACGATATGGCCTAAGACGCACCAGTTTTCTCCTCTTTTGTTTTGATTTTGTGATATATCAAAGAGGTCTTACCAGGTTTTAAGGAAAATAGCCTTTTATTCTGCTCGAGGACTTTTAATAATTGTCCTTGTTGTTAAGAGGATATATGAGGATTTATATGAGGAAGGCAGTGTTCTGAAATATCCGGTTGGAGATATAATGTTATGTCTAGTGGTTTACCTTATTTATGAAATACCCAGTGTCTAAACGTGGGAAAGAGATGTCAGGTTCTTCCTATTTTTTTAATAAGTTGATGTGATAAATCTGTGTTTTTGTTGGCGATTCTGAAATTTTAAGGTGATATGTAACAGGATTTATCTCTTCTACTATTTCATACGGACCTTGGCATTTTGCCAATAGCTTCTTTTCTGAACTAGGCAAAAGTACAAGTACTTTTCCACCCACTTTTATTGTTTGTAATGATGTTCTTCGATTATAATACTTCTTCTGTCTATCTGGGGCTTCTGCCAGATGTATTCTAACATCCTCTCATCCTGTTTGTAATTGATCTTTTAATTGTTGTGTGTACTCCAGTATCTCTTTATCTTCTGTTTCTTTCTCCTCCCAACTCTTAGCGGCCACATCTAAGGGTCGGGGTTGTCGACCAAAAACAAGTTCAAATGGACTATGTCCAGTTGAGGCCTGTACATGTGTTCTTATGGCGTATAACACCAATGGTAGTTTTTTATCCCAGTCACAGCCAGAGTCGGCTATGGATTTTTTTAAAGATTGTTTTGATGGTTCGGTTGTATCTCTCTACTAAACCATCCGTTTGTGTGTGATATACAGATGTGCAAAGATGTTTCACATCCAGTAGTTGACATATTTGGGTCATTAACCTAGACATAAATGGGGTGCCCTGATATGTTAATAATTCTCGGGGAAACCAAACTTGGGAGAGAAACCCAATCATGGCATGTGCCACGTTCTTGGTTGTCATGCTGGAAAGAGGGATCACCTCAGGTTACCTAGTTGCATAATCAACTAGCACAAGAATATACATATTTTCTTTGGATGAAGGTGTTAGGGGGTCCAACAAGGTCCATACCTACTAGAGAAAAAGGGATGTCAACAATTGGCAATGGGTATAAGGGAGATTACTTTACTGTTCCAGGACTAACTAGTTGACATTTTGGACAGTGAGCACAACATTTTCAAATATCTGAAAAAACTCCAGGCCAATAAAATCGTCTGAGAAGATATTCTCTTGTTTTTTCTCTCCCATAATGCCCACCCCCTACTTGACTATGTGCTGGATGTAATACCTGATTGCGATACTGATTGGGTACCACTAATTGTTTCTTCTCCAGATCATTCTTCGTGTTACTCTGTATAATAACCCATACTGAGTGATAAAATGTGGACCTACTTGTCTGGTTTTCTCTGTAAGTGCCGAGGCCCAAGCATGTTGTAAAATGAGATCATCCCTTTGACTAGCCTGGAAAGTTGGTAAGGTAGCCAGGACAGGTTTATCTGTCAGGGGTGAAGGTACAGACAGAGCAGTAGTGGTTAAACAGTGTATTCTTTTTTGTTCCCTCTTTTCAGATCTCGTTAATTTTACTTTTTCCTTGCCTATTTTAAGGAGGGTCTGACAGAAAGGGGCTTCTGATAGCCACAAATCCAACATTTCTTTTTGTGTTATGCTATTTCACAAATCAGGAAAAGCACTGTAGTCTGTTCATATGATCACCTCTTCTACGAGGTGTGGTATTACTTCTACTACAAGAGATTCTTCTTTTCCTCTCCATTCTACTTGAATTTCAGCTAAGGGGTATTGTCTCATATTTCTATGAATACAGCAGATTGAAACAAATGTATCAGCTTTTATTTGTTCCGGGTTTACTAAATCCGCCTTGATTAGCGATTGTCTGCAACCAGAGTCAACTAGAACTTTAGTGTTTCTCTGATCGACTAACAATTCTTTCATATATTGGGTTGTTCCTCGGGCTGTGCATAGTACCCTTCCTCGAGTAACACCTATCTCCATTGGTTCGGGCTTGGACATTTTAGGGGGACAATTACAAGCGATATGGCTTCATTCTGCACAGTTATAACATTGAGGTGCCTGGTTGGGTTCTCTATCTGGGATATGTGTAGTGGTGCCTTCTTCAGTCTCTCTCAGTACCCGTTGTTTGGAAGAAGTTTTCCCTCCAAGAGATGATCCCTTTTGATGACTTTACCTCAATTCTGGGGCTCTATGAAATGTGCAGGCTAAATCTATGGCTGTGGTGGTATTGACGTTGGGATGTTGTTTTATCCAATTACGAGTTTGTAAAGGAAGGGCCTCTAGGTATTGTTCTAATATTACAACTTGTATAACCTCTTCCCTATTTGTTCCAATTGGTCTGATCTGTTAATAATTCTCGGGGAAACCAAACTTGGGAGAGAAACCCAATCATGGCATGTGCCACGTTCTTGGTTGTCATGCTGGAAAGAGGGATCACCTCAGGTTACCTAGTTGCATAATCAACTAGCACAAGAATATACATATTTTCATTGGATGAAGGTGTTAGGGGGTCCTACAAGGTCCATACCTACTAGAGAAAAAGGGATATCAACAATTGGCAATGGGTATAAGGGAGATTACTTTACTGTTCCAGGACTAACTAGTTGACATTTTGGACAGTGAGCACAACATTTTCAAATATCTGAAAAAACTCCAGGCCAATAAAATCGTCTGAGAAGATATTCTCTTGTTTTTTCTCTCCCATAATGCCCACCCCCTACTTGACTATGTGCTAGATGTAATACCTGATTGCGATACTGATTGGGTACCACTAATTGTTTCTTCTCCAGATCATTCTTCGTGTTACCCTGTATAATAACCCATACTGAGTGATAAAATGTGGACCTACCTGTCTGGTTTTCTCTGTAAGTGCCGAGGCCCAAGCATGTTGTAAAATGAGATCATCCCTTTGACTAGCCTGGAAAGTTGGTAAGGTAGCCAGGACAGGTTTATCTGTCAGGGGTGAAGGTACAGACAGAGCAGTAGTGGTTAAACAGTGTATTCTTTTTTGTTCCCTCTTTTCAGATCTCGTTAATTTTACTTTGTCCTTGCCTATTTTAAGGAGTGTCTGACTGAAAGGGGCTTCTGATAGCCACAAATCCAACATTTCTTTTTGTGTTATGCTATTTCACAAATCAGGAAAAGCACTGTAGTCTGTTCATATGATCACCTCTTCTACGAGGTGTGGTATTACTTCTACTACAAGAGATTCTTCTTTTCCTCTCCATTCTACTTGAATTTCAGCTAAGGGGTATTGTCTCATATCTCCATGAATACAGCAGATTGAAACAAATGTATCAGCTTTTATTTGTTCTGGGTTTACTAAATCCGCCTTGATTAGCGATTGTCTGCAACCAGAGTCAACTAGAACTTTAGTGTTTCTCTGATCGACTAACAATTCTTTCATATATTGGGTTGTTCCTCGGGCTGTGCATAGTACCCTTCCTCGAGTAACACCTATATCCATTGGTTCGGGCTTGGACATTTTAGGGGGACAATTACAAGCAATATGGCTTCACTCTGCACAGTTATAACATTGAGGTGCCTGGTTGGGTTCTCTATCTGGGATATGTGTAGTGGTGCCTTCTTCAGTCTCTCTCAGTACCCGTTGTTTGGAAGAAGTTTTCCCTCCAAGAGATGATCCCTTTTGATGACTTTACCTCAATTCTGGGGCTCTATGAAATGTGCAGGCTAAATCTATGGCTGTGGTGGTATTGACGTTGGGATGTTGTTTTATCCAATTACGAGTTTGTAAAGGAAGGGCCTCTAGGTATTGTTCTAATATTACAACTTGTATAACCTCTTCCGTATTTGTTCCAATTGGTCCTAACCATTTTAATCCTAAATCCTGTACTCGATCATAAAGAGCTCCAGTGTTTTCCATGGGTATCCACTTTGTTTTGCAGAACTTAATTCTATAATATTCTGTATCGTAACCCACTCACTCTAAAATAGCCTTCTTTATCTCAACATAGGGAGTTGTACCTCCAGGATTTAAAGCCTGATAGGCGGATGATAAAAGTCCCTGTCAAAAGGGAGCTATGTATTGACCCCACTGTTCTTGGGGCCAATTTGCAGAAGACAAAACCCTTTCAAAATTAGTGAAAAACGCATTGGGGTCTTTCCCTTCTTGAAACATTTGTAACACTGAACTAGTTACATTAGGGTGTACTCTAGTGGTGGCAATGGTATCTGTTAATTTCTGTAGAGCGGTTTTATGTACCAATTGATTTTTAGCAATTATGGTTGCTTGGCTCTTTAATGCATTTTGCAGGGATTCCCTATCACTCTGAACTTCCCGCACTTGTTCCTCCCATACCATCTGAAGGTGTATCTGTCCTTCTGCCAGATGTTGTATCATATCTTCCAGGGTAGGTTTTGTATCAATTTTTTTTTCACTTCAAAATCCCACTTCTGACACCAATATTTCTTGGGTCTATGTTTGGGTTTTCATTTGTCACAAGTTTTGGGATGAAAACAGAGGTCATGCGATTCTTTACTGAATATTTTAATTTTTATTGGCTTTAGATTATTTGATTATTTTGATATTCTTGTTGTTCTTTCTTCCTTATAGTCTCTCTCTTTTCTCTCTCTCTATTTCATTCTTTGTGTTCTTCTTTTGCTGTTAGTCTCTCTTTCTCTCTCTCTCTCTCTCTCTCTCTCTGATTGTTTTCTTTTATGGTTCTCTAATTTCTTCTTTTCCTGTAAGTATCTCCTTTTCAGGTATATTACTCCCAAAGATATGGAAAAGGAAGGAAAATAGAGAGTGGTTAAGTATAATATCTCTTGTGAGATTCTTTAATTATACCTGAGGGGAGGGGTGTGAGGTTTTGTGCCCAAAAAAGTGTAGGTATTATTTCATTTTCAAGTGCTCAAGTGCTTATGGTGTATAGAAAATAAAACACTTTATTGGATACTTTCCCACTCCTTCTTCCCCGTTTTTCCTTTCTTTCTATTAGGCCTCTTCCCCCTCCCCTCCTTGATACCCGCTAAATAATTGTAAGGTTTGGCAAATATACCCGTACCTGTAATAGACACGTCCCTCCTAGGACGTGGTGGGTGGTGTTGGCGTCCCCCTGTTTTGAGTCACCTTCAACGGGGAGCTCTGATTCCCGTGTCCTCTCTGTCACTGCTGACTCCGTGCGGTTCGCCTCTGTCCTCCGGTAGTCTGCTGCTCGGTCTCTTGTCCGGCGTCCTCCTCATCCTTCGATGTCACGCACTCCTCCTTGGTTCCTCCTCCGTCTTTTTCTCTCCCCCTTGGCGTCCCTATGCAACCCTCTTCTTCCGGGTTTGCACATTCCAGGAGACGCAGGCAGTTTTCCGAAGTGCCCCGGGGCACTTGTTTATTGGCCCCACTTGAATACTGGGGCCGGCTGTAACACCCAGCCTGTTACAGTGCCCTACTCTACAAACCACTGAAAGTGTGCCAGATTGTTATTATCTGCTGCATGCTACACAATCTGGCCCTGATACATCACATCCCATTGCTGGATGTAGAGTACGTGGCAGATGGACCCGTGGCTGATGAAGGGGACATGGGGAGTGATGAGGAGGAAGATGATGAGGATACAGCTGACTCCAGAGCAGAGTTGATATGACAATACTTCCACTGAGCTACAGGTATGTGTCAGATGTAGGTTATGTGACCTGTCCTCCTGGCTGCCTTGTGACGTATATCCTCCTGGGGTCTGTAGGAACTGGCAGAATTAGATGCAGCTGTGCCTCTGGGTAGGTTTGGGGGGTCACATTAACCCATCAGTGGAGTTGTTATTGTGCAATTTCAGTGCAACTATCACCCTGCTGCTGTGTTGCTTCACATTGTTCCTGCACTGCCTTATCAACTGCAATACATGTGCTGTGCATTGTGGTGTCAATAGTATTGCTACCTACACTAAGAATCCTCATTGGAAGGCAGTGCAACATTACTGTTTTGACTGTGGAACATGCCTTAAGTTTGTCTGCTGTAATGGAAGGACCATTGGAGATGGTTGTCCTGGGAATGTGGTTCTGACATGGGCATATGGTTTGAGCTGACACTTGCCAACTCACCCTTTGGACTTTGTAAATGTAGTGCGTGTGTGTTGTATTAGCATCTTTGACTCCTATGGTGATTGTTGTCCCTGTCTTGTTCAACTTGCAGGGCATTTGTGTGGTGCACTCTGGTTCCTACATCACCTGTTGCGTCCCTTGACACATGTGTCCAGCCTCTGTCTGCTCCACTATCGTCCATGCCGCATATTGCTCCCACTTCTGTCACTCTCACAAACTTTGGCTTGAGAATGAGTTGACAGTAAAACATGTTATGCCACAGTAAATGGTACTTCTTACAAGAAAGCACATAGGTAGTAGCTGTGCTCAATGGGGTTTATTTTTGACTCAGACGTGCAGTGGGGTCATGGTAGTTGAACTCATCAGTGTAGTTAGCCCAGCTGTGTGTAGTCCGGGTCTAGTATAGGGGGCCATGGGAGAACAAAGAGGTGACAGTGGACAGTCAACATGGTGTCTATATGGCACACAAGGGAGAATGTTCAAGAAAGGGTCACTTCCTGGCAGTGGTGTTGGCCTTGGCATCAGTTCCTGCAGGTTGTCTGGTTGGACGTCCTCGCTTGCCTGGAGATCCCTCAGCTACAGTGGGAGGGGTGCTGGTGGTCTGCGGGTCCTCAGGCAGGACTCCCATTCTACTAGCTGCCACTGTAATGAAGGGCTCTGTTGGGATGTGGCTAGTGGGAGGGGTTTGATGGTGGGAGAAGGACTCATGCAGAATGGTGGTTAGTTCCTTTAGCAACCCTGCAATGAGGGCCTGCCACTGCTCTACGGCCTCCAGATGTTGTTCCCTCTACAGTCTCTGTTTCTCCTGCACAGTCTTGAGGATATGGCCCATTGTGTCCAGGGTTTGGTGATATGCACCCACTGCTTGGGAGAGGGCCAGCTGGGGAGTCTGTTGTTGGGGATGCCCCATCCCTTGGACTGCAGGTCCCCTCCTACTACTCCTGGCCCCCATGCCCCTGGCACAGTGTGCCCACTCCCAGTAGCACCAGGGCCTTCATTGTCTTAAATGTGTGCCCTTGACTCTGGCCCCTGTACTGTGGGGCACACTTCTGATTGACCCATCCGTGGGGCACTGGTTTGGGAACGAAAGGCTGCCTGCTGTGTAGTTGCCAATGGGAGGGGGAGTCCAGTGTGTCCAGGGTGGAGCTGCTGGGTATGGACTGACCAGTGTTCCTGATGGGCCAGGTAAGTCGTCACTGTCCAGACATCCAATGGGGCCTTCATCCTGGAGAGGGCTGGCTTACCCTGGCATCTGCTGGCGGTTGGCAGTGGCAGTGGGACCTGTGGATGGAAAGGGAGTGAGTTCCATTTTGGAGATGTACTTGTTGGCCACATCATGTAATGCATTGTGTAGCCTGACTTGCTTACCAGTGATGGCAATAATAGCTGCAGTAATGATAACATTGCTGTCATTGCCATGTGTTGGAACGCAGGCAAGTCTACCAGTTGGTGTGGCATGTGGTATGGTTTTCCATTCAGGTATTCCACTGTGAAGTGGGACTGTGATCCTCTGATGTGTAGGGAGTGTTGCATTGTGGAATTTGTGATGCTTGGCATTGTGCTTGTTATCCCTGCATTAGGGGGTGACTGTGTGGGGATGGTGGCAGTGGGGTGGTGTGGCATGCAGGGGGGGTGTGGGGTGCCTGGTGGGGTGCAAAAGTGTGGGACGGAGTGGCTTGGGAGTGATGGATGGTTGGGACGCATGCTGGGCAGGAGTTTTTGGTGCCTGTGGGTGTTGTTCACTTACCAGACTCAAGCCCTCTGATGATTCCAGTTAGGCCCTCAGGATGCATGATGTCCATGACCGTGTCCTCCCAGGATGTTAACTCAAGGGGTGGAGGTGGAGGCCCACTGCTAGTCTTGTTCAGGGCGATCAGGTGCCTGGACGCTATGGAACGCACCTTCCCCCATAGGTTGTTCCACCTCTTCCTGATGTCCTCCCTTGTGCGTGGATGTATGCCCACTGAGTTGACCCTGTCAATGATCCTCTGCCATAACTCTGTTGTCCTTTCCAATTATGTTTGCTGGACCTGGGCTTCAAAAAGGCGTGCTTCTACCCTGATGATTTCATCTACCATGACCCTCAACTCATTGTCAGTGAAACGTGGGTGTTTTTGATGTGCCATTCTGTGTGTGGGGGGGTCTAGTGTCGTGTAGGGTGAAGTGGAGTGGTTGGTGGGGTGGGGGTGTTTGGATGTGGGTGCAGGTGGGTTGTGGTGTTGGTGTATGAGCGTGATGTGTGCCTAGTGCAAAATGTGCAGTTGTGTGCTGTGTGCTGAGTGTGCATTGTGAATGTGCCTGTGGTGTATGGGATCTGTGTGAATGGGTCATCACTATGTGTGCTGTTCTTAGGAATCACAAGGGATTGTGGTCTGTGGGGGGTTGATTTATAGTGCTGCGAGCTGTGTGGTTTGTGTTTGTGTCTTAGGTGTGGGGTATTCAAACTGCCTAATGTTTTGTTGCCTATTATTGGCTATACCTTTTTGAACCACGGTAGTGCACACTGCCAATCGTATTCTGCGGTGTATGGACTACTGGACAGGAAACTGACACTTTATATGGCGGATGGAATGGTATCGGTGTGGCAGGGCTAGTGGTCGGACAGTCATTCTTTTGCCATCGGTCGGCCTGGCGGTGTTGCATTTGTGGCTGTATTTGGGCGTTTTCACTTTGTCACATGTAATACGGCGGTCACTGTACTGCCTCCTGTACGCCGGTCTTGCCCAAAAACCACCAAATTCCTAATGAGGGCATGAGTATCCTGTTAGAAGTGTAGTTAAAGTGGACATTAATGAAAGCATATGGGGCGTGCTGATAACAGTAGGAGCCAGCATCCGATTTTGAATAGGAATTTATGAAAAAGTCAAAGAAAAGAGTAGGAAAGTTGTTGGGGACCATGGATGTCATTTAGGGGCTGCCAGGGGTCACAGCTGCGACCCCTGGCTTGCCCCGTGCTACCCCTGGCATTGCTTTTGTGACCCCGGGCCTTAGAGGTAGCAAATTCAGGGCCAGGAACATAGGGCAGGAGGTCTAGTGTCTTTGTTTTCTGTCAACTTTTTATTACACTAACAGTGAATAATAATATATTAATCACTGTAATAAAAATGGAATAGAATTAACTTGAATATGCCCTACTATGGCAGGTGAGGTGAGTAAAAAATGCTTTAAATGAATATTTTGTGTGTGCTTGCGGTTGAGTGTGTGTTTATGTGAGACAGTGCATGTACTTGTGAATTTGTGTGTATGTGTGTATGAGTGAAAGTGGGAAGGTCAAAGGGCATGAGATGTCACTTCCGCAACCCCTGGCATTTCGGTGAACTAGCATCGATGTTGGGGACTGAGCTTGAAATAGTGAAGGCATATCCCTATATCCTGAAAATGATTTTACTGTGACACTCAGCAATATGCTTGATATCTGAACTTCATTTATTTTACTGTTTAACTTAGTTTTGTCAGCACACTTTTGAATAGCTCTATTTCACTCGATTCAGATTGAGATAGGTAATTAACTAATGAAAAAATGTACTTGACATTTTTATATATTGATAGGCCTTTAAAACATTCATGACAAATGTGTGCGAGTTGCTCTCTCTGTAAAACAGAAAAATAATGTGAATTAATTTTCAATTGGTGGTCTTGCTTATCTGTGTATCTTTTTTAGCTATTAAGATGTAACTTTTCAAGTCAACTCAAGTGGTTGACAGGAGTGGACGTCTTCATTGTCTGTTATTGACATTTCCTTTTTTATGATATATGAAGACATGATGTGCAAAAACCTAAATTCATGGGATGTGTTTTGAATTGTATTATGCTTATGATGAAGAGATCCCAGTCAAAATAAATGTTTGTGTAGAAATGCATATTACACGAGTATTTAACAAATACATGTGTCTGGGCCAAAAGCAGACAGAAAGCCAGAGAAATATATTTATTTGCTGTAACTTTTAGTTTCTTAAATCCGTTACTAATTAATGTAATGTATTTAAAAATATCGCAATATTTTTTCTGTATAATGTGTTTTGTTCAGATCATTATAAAAAGGATTCCCTTTGTTTGAATCCCTGCTGGCCTGCACTGATCTTTTTTAGATATTTTTGCTAGACCGTTCATAAATGGTGCATCCACTCAGGTATTTGCACACCTCTTTATTTAAGCTTTGTGTTCTGAGTTATTTTGCCTACAAGCTTATTTAAACAACTTACTTGACAAAACATTGCATTTGAAAATGTGCACAATTACAGGCTCTCTGTCTCTGAGCACACAAATTTGGTTTTCGCATGCTAAGCACGGCTTACCTATCCTAAATGACCTTGTTATTCATTTGACTTCTTTGTAAATTGATTGTGCATTGTTTCTTTTGACAATGTGTGTGCTGAGAGAATACAGTTAATAATATGTATTAATATTAATTATGCTCACTAAATTACCATGTACCTATTAACTGATATAAATCTAATGAAAAAAGAGACAAGTGAAAGCATTTTGGTAAATTGTTTTTAGCATGATTTAAAATTCACTTTGTCTTCCACTGATCCTGCAAAGGGTTGTCAAGCGCTCCCTGCGGCTGAATGTAAGTCTTAATCAGTGGCATATATAGGCTTTTGTATTCCCAGATCGCAGAGAGGACATTCACTGCAATGACTTAGATGAATAAGGTGAAAGATTTTCAGCAACAACAATGCCTGACTCCATGATGAGTAAATGAATATTAAGGACTGCTGTATCAAAAATCGGCGAGAGGCGCAGGAAGGTGCACAGAAAAGATTATTCTTTAGGCAATAACGCCTATTGGTCATTGACAACAAATGCTGTAATAAAGTCTCTTTTAGGTAGCAAAAGTAAGATGTTTACCCTTCAAAGGTAAGTACAACTTCAGTGTGTGAAAAAGGTAGTGAGAACAATTGAGAGATAGCATTGAGGAAAACAGAGGAACAGCTAATAAATAAACCAGCGCTACAAATGCCGCACTGCGAGCACTCTCAGACACCATTAAACAAATCCTAAATGCATGAATCTGTCATCATTATAAGGTTTGGCACCAGAGTTTAAAAATGAATCATCATTCTGGGGGAGTCATTAACAGATCTGATTTTAGCAGTGGAGAAGGACAGTGCTCCTCACCTCATTAATCGTAACAAGTGTTAATTACCATGCTTCTTTCATCCTCATAGGTCTATCACACAAGACAGGCGGCTTGCTAAGAATTAATCGACATCCGCAACTGCACACACCTCTATGAGTAGAAAAAAACACATAACCAACGAGTATGGGTTTTTGTGTGACACAAAAATAAAAGAAAAAATAATGTACAGAGATACTGTTGCAAAATAGAGCTTTGAGGGACAGCAGACCGGAGGGAGTTCCCCGGGAGCACTGGGGAATCAGGCACAAGTCTAGATGATTGTGGTTGGTCGGGCTATTTCTGTTAAAGGATCTAGCCCAAGGGTTATATAGGCGACATTTTGGGGGCTGACAAACACCATTTTATGCGAGTCCCATAGTGTAGGAAATCATTTTTTACATTGCAGTTTCATTGTTAGAGCATTTTTATTGTTGTTTAGCAGTAGCAGATTTCGGAAGGTGCAAGGTTGAAAGGCAAAGGCGATCGCCTTTTATTTCAATATAGTGAAAACAAATATTTAGCAGTGGCTGAGGCGAAGGTCCAAAAGGCACTCCAATGCCTGCTGGAGGTTGTGCGCATGGATTTGGAGATTGGCGGTGGCACATATGTATAGCTGGCCTGACCAGGGTGGTGCGCAGCGGGAGGAGTTGCCGCGGCTGTGCTAGGTGAGTGTAAGGGGCTGCCGGTGTGGTTGCAGAGCAATTCCTCTTAATAAGGTGAGTTGGGGCGGGTGGGGGGAGGGTGCCTTGAGATATGACCGGGTCCCCTCAGTGGGTGGTGAAATCCTAAGAGCACGCTGAAGTACAGCACTCGGCAGAGGTCAAGCCACAACAGTGAATGGGTAGGGGGCCTTATTAGGTCACTTCCCAGTAAGGGAAACAAGGGAGAGAAGTGGATGGTAGCGCTCAATGTGGTTGGTGATGCAAATGCCACAGAGCATGTTCCTTTGTCAGTCCAGCTAGGCCAGGATAAAATGTTTGGGCCACAGTTACCACCTTGGGGCAGGGAGCCTCTAAGGAGGCCAAATCTAGGCTGAGGAAGGGGGAGGAAGCCCTCCAGGAGTGAGACTGTCCTTGGCGAAAGGTAATTCTCCAGTGAGGCTGGTGGGTCTGGGGTGGATATTGTAGTTAATTGGAGTGAATGGGGCTGGCTAGACGGAGCACATTTGGCGGTTCAAGCCAGTTGGCAAGCACGGAGAACTGGGAGTGAGGTTGACAATCAAGATGCATAGAGTCATTGGGGGGGGAGGTCTAGGACACCAGATAACAACATGAGCTCAGTGGCACAAAAGGGCCCTGCATCCTTCCTGGTCCCAGACATGTTGGAATGGAGCTACAAAGAGGGCTATGAAAAGGAGATTAAATGACAGGTATCCAAACCAGGATGGTTATGCCAGGGATAGGTCTGGGGAGCAAGGCAAGCCCTCCCTTGAAGCTAGTTGGGGTCAGGGATTTATAGATTCTGTCAGTCAAGAAGGTTTAGGGAGGAAAGCGAGGTTCTCAGGCTTCAGGTCCCCCAGGCACTGCACACCAGACTTTTTTTCATAGGTGTCCAACAGACATCAAGTGGAGGACTCGGGAGAGCTTAGTGTGGCTTAAAGACCTTGCGAGGAAGAGAAAGGAAAGTGCAGGGTGGCCAGCCAGACGCAATTGTGGGACTCAGCCCCAGGTGGCACACGAAGGTTCAGGGAGGCCTCGCCAACAGGAGGCAAGGAGAGACCTGGGGCATTCTTGTCTTGAGGTGTGGCTGAGGTTACCTTTGGTTCAAAAGAAGCTACATGGTGAAAGGATGCAGAATTAGATTATGATGATGATGATCTTGAGGAGGGAGAGATTGTGGCGCATGAGTTACTGGGTACATTGGGCCAGGTTTGAGGGTACAACAGAAGGCAGACCAGGGAGGAGGGGTGAAGCTAATCGCTTGCCTAGTGCTCTGTTACAGACACGTTAGATGGCACAGGGAAGACCTGTTGACACCCCAGGCAGACAGAAGCACCTCCCACTAGCAAGGCAGCAGGCTTCAGATCGGGAACAGACCTAAATGCCATATAAAAGTATAAGGACACATGTGCAAGCGGGCCCCATTCTTATCAACAGGGGTGGAAGCAAGATGCGACCAACAACGGGGACACACAAAGTTATAAGGGAGTAGATACATTAACAACACTGAAGTGGGACAGAGGAAAAGAGTGAGCAGCATCCTCAGAAGGAAGTGAAAGCAGTAAAGCTACAGTCAGGTACACCCAGAAGCTCTGAGAGGACGAAGAATCCACAAGGTGATGCTAAGGTGAGCGATACAGCAGACACCACTGGCGAAATACGAAAGGCAGACAGATCGAAGGAGAACAAGAAACTGAATATTAAAAAAACTCCCTTACATGGGGTTACTAAACCTCTGGGGGCCCATTTGATGTTTTCCACTAAAGAAAAAATTTGGAATGGGTAGTATGTGGAAATGTTCAGACTCCTCGACAGTGAATTGAGGGCTAAAGAAGGGTCCAAAGTGGAGTACAACGAGCGGATAAACGCCTGCGAATACCCATGACCATAGAGATTTGGACAGCAGCATTTCTCATCCATGCAAGAGTATATTGCGATAATTTCCCAGAACGAAGTGTAGCATTATTTAAATATATGGATGTTACACGCAAGGTGCAAATCTCATTGGCGGTAATGCCTGGGCTTAGTATGATGACAAATTCAGAGTGAGAATGGCTCTGGATCCTGAAGTTAAGTAGAGGGAAATAGACTCAGACTTATGGCAGCTTATGTGGGCCCAGCAACTTTCAATCAATCAATCAATCAATCAATCAATCAATCTATTTATAGAGCGCACTACATACCCTTTAGGGTTTCAAGGAGCTGGGGGGGGGGAACTGCTACTGGTCGAAGAGCCAGGTCTTGAGGAGCCTTCTGAAGGCGAGTAGGTCCTGGGTCCGTTGTAGGTTGAGTGGGAGAGTGTTCCATGTCTTGGCGGCGAGGTAGGAGAAGGATCTGCCGCCGGATGTCTTTTGTTGGATGCGGGGGACGGCGGCGAGTGCGAGGTCTGCGGAACGGAGCTGGCGGGTGGGGGTGTAGAAGCTGAGTCTGTTGTTGAGGTAGGCAGGTCCGGTGTTGTGGAGTGCTTTGTGTGCGTGGGTGAGGAGCTTGAAAGTGATCCTCTTTTCAATGGGGAGCCAGTGGAGGTCTCTCAGGTGGGGTGTGATGTGGTTGCGGCGGGGTACGTTGAGGATCAGTCGGGCGGAGGCGTTTTGGATGCGTTGGAGGCGCTGTAGTTGTTTTGTCGGGATGCCTGTGTAGAGTGCGTTGCCGTAGTCTAGCCTGCTGCTGACGAGGGCCTGCGTCACTGTTTTTCTAGTGTCTGTTGGGATCCACTTGTAGATCCTGCTGAGCATGCGGAGAGTGTTGTAGCAGGAGGAGGTGACTGCATTGACCTGTTTTGACATGGAGAGGGAGGAGTCGAGGATGAAGCCCAGATTGCGTGCGTGGTCGGTAGGTGTTGGTGGGGTTCCTACGGATGTAGGCCACCAGGAGTCGTCCCAGGCAGAGGGGTTGGGTCCGAGGATGAGGACCTCCGTCTTGTCCGAGTTCAGTTTCAGGCGGCTGTTTCTCATCCATTCGGCAACGGCCTGCATTCCCTCGTGGAGGCTGGACTTGGCGGTGTGCGGGTCTTTGGTGAGGGAGAGGATGAGCTGGGTGTCGTCGGCATAGGAGATGATGTTGAGGTTGTGTTGGCGGGCTACTTGGGCGAGGGGTGCCATGTAGATGTTGAATAATGTTGGGCTGAGGGATGAGCCCTGGGGTACGCCGCAGATGATTTGGGTGGCTTTGGAGCGGAAGGGAGGGAGGCAGACTCTCTGGGTTCTGTCGGAGAGGAAGGATGTGGTCCACTCAAAAACTTTCTTTTGTATTCCGGCTTCGGAGAGGCGGGTTATCAGAGTGTGATGGCATACCGTGTCGAAGGCGGCTGATAGGTCCAGGAGGATGAGGGCTGAATTTTCATCGTTATCCATTTGGCGTCTGATGTCGTCTGTGGCGGCGAAGAGCGCGGTCTCGGTGCTGTGGTTTTGTCGGAAGCCGGACTGGGAGGGGTCCAGGATGTCGTTGTTTTCGAGGTGGCGAGTCAATTGTGCGTTGACGACTTTCTCGATGACCTTCACAGGGAAAGGGAGTAGGGAGATGGGATGGAAGTTCTTAAGGTCCTGGGGGTCTTCTTTGGGCTTCTTATGTAGGGCGTTTATTTTGGTGTGTTTCCAGCTTTCCGGGAATGTTGCTGTTTCGAAGGAGATGTTGATGACCTTCCGTAGTTGGGGAGCGATGGCTGCGTCCGCTTTGTTGTACACGTGGTGGGGGCATGGGTCTGACGGAGATCCGGAGTGGATGGAGTTCATGAATTTGCGTGTCTCGGTGTCGTTGATGTTGGCCCAGGAGGTTAGGCGATCGGAGCGGGTGGTATTAGCGGGGGTGGTGTCTGGCGTGGTGGGGGCGGCTGTGGTGTTGAAGCTGTCGTGGATGTCGGTGATCTTTTGGTGGAAGAATGTGGCCAGAGAGTCGCAGAGCTCTTGTGAGGGTGGAATGTCGTTGATATTGGTGCTGGGGTTGGAGAGTTCTTTCACGATGCTGAAGAGCTCTTTGCTGTTGTGTGCGTTGTTATCTAGGCGGTCTTTGAAGGATGATCTTTTGGCTAGTCTGATTAGTTGGTGGTGTCTGCGGGTGGCGTCTTTGTGGGCCGTGAGGCTGTCGGGTGTGTGTTCGGTGAGCCATTTATTCTTAATTTTCCGGCAGATGCGCTTGGAGGTCTGGAGCTCTTCGGTGAACCAGGTGGCTTTCTTGGTGGCTTGGTTGTTGGAGGTCTTCTTGAGTGGGGCGAGTGAGTTGGCGCAGTCGTTGATCCACTGTCTGAGGTTGTGGGCGGCGGTGTCTGGGTCGGTTGGGTCGTTGGGAGGGTTCTGGGCAAGGGCGCAGGTCAGCTGTTCTTGGGTGACTTTGCTCCAGTGGCGACGGGGTGGTTGTAGGGTACCGTGGTTCTTGACCTGTTTCTGGAAGGTGAAGTGGATGCAGTGGTGGTCGGTCCAGTGGAGTTCGGTGGTGTGGTTGAAGGTGATGTGGGCGCTTGTGGAGAAGATGGGGTCAAGTGTTTGGACGGCTGCATGGGTGGGTGTGGTGACGAGTTGTCTGAGGCCGAGGTTGGCGAGGTTGTCGATCAGGGTGGTGGAGTTGACGTCGTTGTTGTTCTCGAGGTGGAAGTTGAGGTCCCCGAGGAGGATGTAGTCTGTAGAGGTGAGTGTGTGGGTGCTGGCTAGGTCAGAGATGGAGTCGCTGAAGGGTGCCCATGGTCCTGGGGGTCTGTAGACGAGCGTTCCTCTGAGGGTGGTGTTGGGGTCGGTGTGTATTTGGAAGTGCAGATGTTCGGCGGTCTTGAGGGTGTCGTCCGTGTGGGTGTGGACCTTGAGGGTTGTCTTGTGGGCGATGGCTATTCCTCCTCCGATTCGCTTTGTGCGATCCCTGCGGGTGATCTTGTAGCCCTCCGGGATGGCTATGGCGATGTCGGGCGGCGAGGAGTCGTTCCACTAACTTTCAGTAAGGAAGGCCACGTCCGGGGCTGAGGTGTCGAGCAGGTCCCAGAGCTCGATGGCGTGCTTGCGTGCGGAGCGGGTGTTAAGGAGTATGCAGCGGAGGTGGTTGGTTCTGGTCTTTGGATGTTTGGTGGTTCTGTCGCAGGTGAATCTGCAGTTGTGGCAGGAGAAGGGTCCGTGGGTGTTCTTTGGTGAGGACTGGAAGCATGCTGTGGAGCGGCCAGGGTTGAGTGCGTTGAGGTTGCTGGCAGTGTAGTGGTGTCTGGAGGTGCGGGGATTCCGTGGGCCAGGGGGGGTGGCGCTGGGCGCTGTCCAGGCGCAGACTATATTAATAGATATATATACAATTACAGCCCTGATGAAGTCATTGGGATAAACCCAGACGAAACACGTGTTGGCTGGCTGTGAATTTGAAAGTTAAATCAACATCAACAACGAAGATCATAACTCAATTTGGACTGAAGGACTTGGGACTCTGAATTTGGACCATACTACAAGTTTGGAGCATCAATTCATATCATTTGTTTACATTGGATATGAACATTGTTACTATATTGAAGGACGCTGATATATATGACATACTATCTTATTTCCTTATTGTTAGCAATACACAATATATGTACATAAAGAATACTTATTCATGAGTACTTTGTTATTCATATGTATAATAATAATCACACACAGTTATATTGGATTTTTGGTTATTACGCATGTATGAGAGCCTCTTGTAGTTAACAGTATTCACGTGTGCATAGCACATATTAAGACCCAGTGGTGGGGTCTTTCAAGGGTGCACCTTCAGACAATTCAAATAATTAATATATGAATATTCCCTATTACCCAGAGCGCCTAATACTCTCCTGGTTAAGTACACCCACACTCACCCACATTCAGGACATACAGGGAGTGGCTGCTAGGGTGGGATTCACATGATGGATAGAGCAAGGATAGCGGAAGACTTATTCAGCAGTTTGGCACGAGGCAACACAACACCTGACTTAAGTAAAAGTTCTATTTACCCTCGTAAGGAGGGGCTGAGGAATACATTTATCAGATTAGAAAAACTCAAAAAGAATGAACTCTCTAAATGGTGGGATGGAGCTACGTTAAAACAATATGTTAAACTCAACCGTATTCCACGAGGCTTACGATCCAAAATGTTTCCAACATATGATGATCTGGACTCAGATCTATTAACTCTTTGGGACAAGGAACTCACCTCTAGTTCATTGAAACTTATGGACATTCTTATCACTAATTCTGAGAGAAAGGTCTCCAAGCTACAAGGAGAAATAGCTTTACTCGAGAAAGAAATTAAGGAGCTCGATCTCTCCGAAGCTACTGAGAAGAATTATAAAATTTTGGAGTAGGTTCTCTCCCAGTTCCAACAAGAAATTACTCAACGAAAGGCAAGAAAGTTAAAACGTAATGAAAGGGATTATGAATCAGGCAGGGTTTTCACTTTTGCTAGAAAATATGATCATCTGATTCAATCGAATTTAAGTAGGCAAGAATCACAATTGTCTATTACTTCAGGTTCTACATCTACGAGTGCTCAGATATCAACTGATAGTGATAATGAATGTGGTGAAGTACATCACGAAACACACAGATTGGAGGTGGTGGTTTTTTACAGGAGCTTATGAGAATCAAACAGAGCAACCGCAACCAGAACAAGAAAAGACAAAATATAGTGGAACCAGAAGGGGCAGGCGGGGGGGAAAACACAAGAGAAAAGACAGGCATGAAGACAAGGTCCTGGGACAAATGGGTTTGAACCAAAATACAGGTGATTCTTTAAATGTTGTCAATCTATCTGATTTGAATCTAACATCTGATATGAAAGCTTTGCTGGAAAATTTCTGTCCCACAGATAGAGGTGATGTAAACAAGCTCAAAATAGATCTGTTTAAATTTATTAGAAAACTGAAGCTAAAGAAACACTTTTCGTTATATCATTCTGATGATCAGACTCGAGAACACCCGGTACAGGGTTTGAATTTAAATGAGCTTTCAATAAAGGATGTTCAAGATACTGCGACCCTATTATCTATTTTTGAACATGAAGAATTTCCAATTATTTTTTCACAAGTACTTCTAGACTTAAATATTACATACGATGCCAGTATTACTAGTGGTCTTAAAAATAAGTCGAGATGGGTTCCAAAGCTCATTGGTAACAACAAATTGGATATCTTCTTTGACCTAGTCTGTAGAGATTTGGACAAGGTCAAACCACACTTTACCTGTCCCAACCTGAGTCATGGAGAAAGGAAAGTTCTCGAAGAACTCCGACATAATAATGAAATAATTATTAGACCTGCCGACAAAGGGGGAAATGTGGTAATAATGAACACATGCGATTACGAGACAGAAATTATCTCTCAACTGCAGGATACATCTTGCTATGAGAGAAACTTACATATAATCCTATTCTGGGCCTGACCAACAATATACAGAAGAAATTGAAACAGTGGCACGAACGGAAATTATTGGACAAAGATGAATATCAGCACCTGTTAGTAGCCACACCGAGATATCCATGTATCTACACTGTACCAAAAATACATAAGCAATTACCATTCCCTCCGGGGAGACCGATTATTTCGGGAATCTCGGGGCCCACAGAAAAGATATCTGAATATGTAGATGTTTTCCTCCAAACTATGGTTAATAATTTACCATCATTCATCAAGAACACCACACATATTCTAAGTATTCTAAGTGACCTCGAATGGGATACTGATATGACACTTGTCACTTTAGATGTGGTCTCTCTATATACGTGCATTAGACATGAATTGGGCTTAAAGGCAGTTGAGACATTTCTCAATAGACAATCAGTTACCCTTTGGGAGCACACTAGAATGATATTAGACATGATTGAACTTATTTTGAACAATAACTTCTTTCTGTTTAAGAGTGATTGGTTCAGACAGAAACAGGGAGTGGCGATGGGCTCGAGATTCTCCCCTTCTTATGCCACCCTTTTCATGGGATGGTTTGAGTAGAGGTGGGTCTGGGGCCCTAATGCCGCCAAATGGCACTCTGACATTTTATATTGGGGTCGTTATATTGACGATTGCTTTATGATATGGACAGGGAGTATGGAACAACTCAATGAATTCTGTGAACATCTTAATAGGAATGATATGAATGTACAATTCACGTATCAGCATAGCAAATATTATATTGACTTTTTGGATGTACAATTATATATTGACAACAATAGAATTCACAGTAGACTATATAGAAAATCAACCGCCTGTAACTCTGAACTGCACGCTGCAAGTGCTCATCCGTATCATCAAATATCTGCAATCCCATATGGTGAAATTATTCGGGCAAGACGCAATTGTAGTGAGGACAAGGATTTTGAAACGTGCATTGAGGATATGTGTCAACGTTTTGAACAAAGGGGATAAGACAGGCGTGTCATCATTAGTGCAAAATGGCGAGTTAAAAATATACAAAGGGAATATACACTGAAGCCTAAGAAACACAATATTGAAAATGAACGAGGGAAGGTTAGACTTGTCACAGACTATACACAGAACGCAAAATTATTGGGTATATTCTATCACAACATGATTCTTTAAAAGACATTGTTGGTACCAAACCCGAGATCACATATCGGAGGGGTAAAACATTAAGGTGTATTTTAAGCCCTAGTTATCCCTCAAATCATATCAAAGAGAATTGGCTATCATCTCGAATAATTGGCTTCCACAAGTGTGGTCATTGTAGTGTATGTAAGTGGGCTAGCTGCAAAAGAATAGATTTTACAGATATGTCTGGAAAAATCTTTAAGATCACAACACGTATTAACTGTGGTACCTCCTTTGTGGTATATATGGTGCACTGTAAATGCAAATGGTACTGTGTTGGAAGTACAATTCGTCCATTACGAATAAGGATAGGTGAACATGCAAGGGCACTTGCACATGATCTCTATAGGTATCCATTAATTGCACATATACTATCATGTGAACAACAAGGACGTTTTAAATCATTTGAGTTCTTTGGTATTGACCATATTGGTATTGACCCAAGAGGAGGTAATAGGGAACTGACATTAAGGAGAAAAGAGGCCATGTGGATATTACGATTAAAAGCTGTTGAAATAGGTCTCAACACGGATAGGGGACTTGAATACTTTTTGGGTGATTAGGTGGTGGGATTTATTTTAGTTATTGGCATACTTTTAATGAGTATAAAATCATAGGTCGACAAATATCTTAACCACCTATAAATGATTTTTGTTAAGAATACCATCATGTATCGTATGGATATAAGATAAATACATTTGCCTACACGGTGACTATATTGACTATATATATATCATACAGTAAGTCCTTCCGATACTGAGTTGAAATATTGTCCATATTATTATATATCAAATTTACCATATAATACGCAATATAAGTCCTGTATGATTTGTCTTCCAATAGTCTAGAATGGATTACTGTTATTTTGCTATGTGCCAACATCATTCTCTGTCGTGTGAAAGTATTACTATTGAAGGAGCTCATATTTCACTAGAGTATGATTATCATATAAGGTTCATTTATCTTAAACCACACCACCTTTTGCGAGCACTTACTAACTTCCACTGTAGTAATCCTGTGCTTATCATAACCGATTTATTTTTGGCCCCTGATCTTCCTTTGGTATGTGTTACCTATATATAAACAGGGTATGTTTATGAGTAGTGCAGTAAGGCATAACTCTAAATGGATCAAGAATTTAGTAAACTTTTCTTTCAAGTAGATTTTAAATCGCTAGGTGTACTCTTGTTATATTCTCTATGACTCAGGAAGCGGAGATCGCCTTTTGTCTTTCAATTCGCTTTAATTGATAACGTGATCAATATAATGTCTTCAGTATGGCCGCCAGCATAATAGCTCATTCTTTATTATCGTTATACAGTTGCCAAGTAAGAGCTAGCATGAAAACGGTGGATAGCAGCCCTCTGGATAGTACAATGTAACAGAGTTCTGCTCATTGGTACTAGTGTACTACGAATATGGTGGCCGGGATTACTGGTCCTCTTTTTATGTAACTTACTATTAACTGAGCGCACGTGACTTTCAACGCCGCTCCAGCACCCAACCCCCTGATCGTATTTAGGGAGGGGATACTGATGTTTGACTGATACACAGCGCCACGCGTACTCGCGCTGGGCTGACGAATATACGATATCACGAGCCTGAATACCAACACACCAGCAGGTGAGTCTATTGACGAATATGGCTCTGGTCTTAGTTTTAAGGCCAGTAAATATCTTTATGTACTTTTTGAATTGTAGATATAACTGCCTGTTACAATTTCATCAATCTTTATATATTTGGGATCTGATTTATAGATATAGTTGTGAATAAATTTGACCCATTTTCGGCAAATTACATTTTCTATGAGGCTCACAAACAGCAAGATTTTTGGTGTATTTGTATATATAGAGGAGATTACTAATGATACTAAAATAGATATGAGTGGTCGATGAGTCATACGTCAATTAACTATCAGGGAAATAGACATTTATGCATTACATACAGATGTGAGGTCTTTGTAAGTTAGAACTGATTTGGTTATTTTGATGAATTTACCATTTGGTCGTTTAATTGGTTTCTGTATTTTCTATAATAGATATTCATTTAGAATTATCTTGGATACGACAATAAGACATATAGAATACTATGTTTGGACCTATTCAGTATAGGTAAGCAATTAGGTTCCCATGTGTGCAACATTATCAGGGGCACCATTAAGTAACAAGGTGAAGCATATTAACGTGACTTATCAAGTCCCATTCCCCTAACTCTCATATATGGATTTATCTCTATTTGTCAGTACTATCTTCACGACTTCACTCTTGCTTTAGTAGCACACGATACAGTAACAAATGCATGAAGACACTACGTTGATAATTTTTTGCACAAGGGAATTAAAATGGTCTAAGTTACTGCTTGACTCTCTATCCCACCGTCTTTAGCACAATGGTGATGATACCTATTTTCTAATGCGAGCTGGGATCACACTAACAGATACTTGCACCACCACTTATATTACTCCGGTGGTGGCATCTATCCTTAATAAATACATTTGTGACTATATTAATAGATATATATACAATTACAGCCCTGATGAAGTCATTGGGATAAACCCAGACGAAACACGTGTTGGCTGGCTGTGAATTTGAAAGTTAAATCAACATCAACAACGAAGATCATAACTCAATTTGGACTGAAGGACTTGGGACTCTGAATTTGGACCATACTACAAGTTTGGAGCATCAATTCATATCATTTGTTTACATTGGATATGAACATTGTTACTATATTGAAGGACGCTGATATATATGACATATACTATCTTATTTCCTTATTGTTAGCAATACACAATATATGTACATAAAGAATACTTATTCATGAGTACTTTGTTATTCATATGTATAATAATCACACACAGTTATATTGGATTTTTGGTTATTATGCATGTATGAGTGCCTCTTGTAGTTAACGGTATTCATGTGTGCATAGCACATATTAAGACCCAGGGGTGGGGTCTTTCAAGGGTGCACCTTCAGACAATTCATATAATTAATATACGATTATTCCCTATTACCCAGAGCGCCCAATACTCTCCTGGTTAAGTACACCCACACTTTGCCTCTGGCGTGCCTCCAGCGTGCCAGCGGCGTGGTCGCATAGCGACTGCTATTAAGAAGGGGAGGAGGAAGGGAGGATCAGCTGGGAGGCGGGAGGCGTGAACGAATGGGGGCTCTAGCATTATTTAAATATATGGATGTTACATGCAAGGTGCAAATCTCATTGGCGGTAATGCCTGGGCTTAGTATGATGACAAATTCAGAGTGAGAATGGCTCTGGATCCTGAAGTTAAGTAGAGGGAAATAGACTCAGACTTATGGCAGCTTATGTGGGCCCAGCAACTTTCGGCAAGATGGTGTTCACAGCCAGTGGCCTACCCATAGTCTGTTGGCCCTTTCAGGCCCACCTCGGGGGGGAGGGGTGGGTAATCCAGCTAAGTCATAAAGTAACACACTTAGGGCTTGTTTGGACTACAACAAAGGTTTGTGCTCAAGTGAATATTGTAAATTCAGGCATAAATGTTCCAAATGTTTGGGAAAACATGCCCTGGTGCACTGTTATGGGAACTCTGGAGGGCCCACGCAGGAGATAATTCAAAACAATGGGAGCAGTCTGCCAGAGGCATGGGGGCAAATGCCTAATGGACTTACAGGGGAGGTCGAAGGGGACATGAATCTATTGGGAAAAGCTCATACCCTGGCTATGTTGGACAGGTTGACAATCTGGTTGCATCCGAATTCATAAGATGCAGCCCTACTCCAGGATGATTTTAAATGGAGTTTCAGGCTTCAGTACGAGGGACCTAGGGGATGGTGTTGGGGTGACAACTTACATTCCGTTAAGGCACACCCACAGGTGGTACTGGAAAATTGTAGAAGGAGGTCAGAGCGAAGGATGGCTGGCCCCTTTGAAGACTGGACTATGGACAACTTAATTATACTCCTGATCTGGGTGGTGCCCAAGAAAGATAAGGGACACATCAGACTGATACAACACCTGTCATGGCTGAAGGACAGTCTGTAAATGACTTTATAAGCAAGGACATGCCATTGGTGCACTACTCGCCAGTTGATGTACCAGGAAGGAGTTGGAGCCTACATTGCTAAATGCGCATTAAGTCAGCCCTTTGACTATTACCGGAGCATCGTGAAGATTTCCAACTCCTTGGTATACAATTTGAAGGGAGATAGTATGTGGGCAAAGCATGGCCAATGGGATGTTCAATATCACATGCCCTATTTGAAAGGTTTAGTTCCTTTCTGCAGTGGTGATTCACATGGTAAATTTTCAGGAGCTCATTGTAGGAGGCTGGCCTGGTTTGTAGTGGGTACCACAGGTACTTACACCTTATACTAGGTCCAGTTAGCCCTTATTAGTGAAATGCAGTCAGTATCTAGCAGCCAGGCTGTCTAGGGTTAATTGTAGCTGAGCAGCCAAGGCTTATCTAGGAGACATGCAAAGCTCATGCAATACCACTGTAGTCACACAGTACTTACACACTTGAAAGAAAATACTCAGTGTTACAAAAATAAAGGTACTTTATTGTTAGTGACATAATGCCAAAAATACCTTAGAGGTAAATAATATACACAGTATATACACTAGAATGCAGTAATAGCTGTGAAAAACAGTTAGATAAATAGTGAAATCACAATAGTTTGCAATGGGCCTAGGGAGAACACATACCATTTAGTAAAATAATGGAATGTGAAAGTCGTTTCCCACCTAGGCTGCTCAAGCAACAATAAGGCAGAA
The DNA here is from genome assembly GCF_031143425.1 of Pleurodeles waltl. Taxonomy (NCBI): domain Eukaryota; kingdom Metazoa; phylum Chordata; class Amphibia; order Caudata; family Salamandridae; genus Pleurodeles; species Pleurodeles waltl. The sequence continues at coordinate 400,640,178 of NC_090439.1, forward strand.
ACCTGTCTGTGAGGTGGCAGCAGCTGGGGCTGCATGGAAAACCTCAGAAGGCTGGTATAGCAGTACTGGGGGTCCACTGTGGAGCTCCCAGAGTGCATGGAATTGTATAACCACTACTAGAATCAGTATTGGGGTACAACTCCCAGGTGTTAAACACCTTACATGGCCATATTTGGAATTACCATTGTGAAGCTGGACAAAGGTATTGACCTATGTCCAGTGCACACGTAAAAAGGCGTCCCTGCACTCACAAAATCTGGGGAAATGGTCCTGGATGATGTGGGGGCACCTCTGCTAGTACAGGGGTACCCTCACACAGGTACTTTGCACCTAGCCCTCAGGGTTGGAAGGCCTGACATATAGGTGACTTAAAAGTGACCTGGTGCAGTGTAAATGGCTGTGAAATGGTGCATGCACCATTTCACACAAGCTGCAATGGCAGTCAGGTAGAAGCCTTTGCATGGGCTCCCTATGGGTGGCAAAAGTAATGCTGCAGCCCATAGGGATCCACTGGAACCCCAATGCCCTGGGTACCTAGGTACCATATACTAGGGACTTATAAGAGGGCACCAGTATGCCAATTATGAGTGGAATACTGAATTAACAGTATCCATCAAGCAAATTTAAAGGGGAGAGAGCATAAGTACTGGGGTCCTGTTTAGCAGGATCCCAGTGACACAGTTAAACACACTGACAAACAGGTCAAAAACCATAAGCATTGGGGTCCTGGCTAACAGGATCCCAGTAACACAGTCAAACATACTGACAAACAGGCCAAAAAATGGCAGTAACCATGCTAGAAAGAGGCTACTTTCTCACACTTGTGGAGTATGTTGGGGGTAACTTTGGCACCAGAAAAGATTGTGGGTCCATTTTGAAAGCTGTCTTTTTTGGGCATTAAATTGGATTTGGAGGTGATAGTGGCTCGTCTGCAGCAGGACAAGAAAGCATGAATGGAATTATTACTGAACACCATTTGGAAAAAACTATGGTCACGGTCAGAGGGGTGCAGGTGCTTTTGGTCCACCTAAACTTTGCCTGCAGACTGACAAGGATTGGGAGGACTTTTTGTAGGAGACTTGGACTGACCTTATCAGGGCAGTCTTTGCCATATCACCATGTATGCTTGTCCTCAGGAGTAAAGAGAATTTGCGGATGTGGCTTTTCTTCCTAGATTCCTTTAATGTAATTCCAATCATGGCACAACAGGAGGTGGACTGGGATGTGCAGATTTACACTGTGGCTTCTGGGGTCATAATGTATGGATTATACAGGCAAGGACACTGGTGTGCTGAAGAATGACTGGAACACTAGAAAAGAGAAGGTTGTAGTAAAGCATTCCTAGAACTGTTTCTGCTGGTTGTGGAAGTTATGTTGTGGGGGGACTTGTTGAGACACAAAAAGGTGTTTTTTCGAGTGTACAATATGGCTGTAGTCCAGGTAGTCAACAGGCAATCAGCGAGGGTTGCAACAAGTTCTAAAATTGCTACAAGTTTTTGTACCTGAGTGCTTGAGTCACGATATTTTGTTTGCAGAAAGGCACGTGACAATGACATTGCAGAGGGTTTGTCTTGTCATGATGAGAGAAGTTTCATGGATTGGCCACAGACAAAGGCAGGGACAAGATGTGCAGGCCGCAGGAGTTATGGACAATGGGGGGGCAGAGGATATTTCAGCTGTCGTTAGGGTCTTTGGCTGAATCCATCCGGAAAGCTTATTACCAGGCCTGGGAAGAATTCTTGTGCACAGCTTGCTGATGGACAGAAAAGTGGGAAAGAGTAGAGGACATGGTACAATTTATTTTACAGCTTATAGAAAAGAGCTTGTCTAGAGTTACTGTCACAGGGAAATTGGCTAGAATAGCTTTTTTGGTAAACTGTTTAGGGGTTATGCACCATCGGCGGGGGAATTGGGAAAAAGGATGTTGGAAGGCTGGGCCAGGCAGCAATGGGCCTTGGGGCGCAACAGGAAACCTCTTAACTGGTGTTTGTTCGGCAGGGTGATGCATGTCTTGCCAGGAGTTTGTTCATCGTCTAAAGAGGTTATTTTATTCTCCACACTAATGACGTGGATGTTCTTTGGGGAATTTAGGGTGTCTGAACTCATGCAAGGCAGGGGAAGCAGGGGCACATCATGGTAGGATTTGATTTAAACTCTGGAATGGGTGGAGATCAGATTGTGCCACTCCAAAACCAGCCGAAAGATATTGAGACACAACAGTCAGGCTACCAGGAAATTCATGCAAGGGATTGTGCCCCACAACTTGTGGTAGAAAACTGTGGGCTCAGCTTCAGAATCCAGAGGAGTCAAAATAGTGGATTTTGACACATGCTCACTGAGGTCAGATCATAGCGTTCCAGTTGTTAGCAGTGCTGCGTACAACACTTGCTAATTTAGACTTGGTACCCACAGATTTTGACATGCATTCCTTTCGTATAAGAGCGGCAGCAGAAGGAGGCCGGCATGGGTGATCCAGAGACCAATTTGTGGGACTCTTCAGATGGCCCTCAGATTGTTGTCAGAGATATGTCAGATCAGACAAGGGGTGTGTGTTCTAATTATGCCCATTACATTTGGTCGCAATATTTTCTTCTTTTCAGTTTGGTTCCAGATCTACTGGCTGTTGGCTTAGCTGTGTGGCTAGTGGGCCATTCCTTTACCAAATGGGCAGACGGGAAAGCAGGGAAGACTGCATAGAGATGAAGTCTTGGTTTTGACATTACAGCTGAGTCGGTAACATGACATGGAACACGGGGAATGCGGTGGAAAGAATTATTGCCCAAATTGAATCAGTTATTGAGTAACAGGATTTGCCCAGACATACTAATGATACACTTGGGAGAAAAGGGTTTAGTGGTACCAAAAGCTTTTGCTTTACTGAGGGAAATGAAACAGGACTTGAGGAAGTTTAAGGCGTTTTGTTCTGGAAGTTTTGTGGCTTGGACCAAGTATGTTCCTCAACGGTGTTGGTGCAGTGCCAGCAAGCCAGCTGCCATAGATGGCTCAGGAAAAGTGAATAGGGAAATGAGGTGATTTTGCAAGGATGAAGAGTTAGGTAGAGTTGAACACTCTGACGTGAGGTGCAATGCAGAAGCATTTTTCAGGGCCAATTAAGTTCATTTATTGAAATTAGGAATGGAGTTAGACCTACTGGATGTGAGGGAGTTTTTACATGAAACGTTAGGAGCATAGTTGATATAGGCAAAACAGGCTGTAAGGGTAGGTGGATAAGCCCACAACGAAAGTGACAGGAAGTTAAGGGTTATGTCACATGAAGAATACATTTATTAGATGTTCATAGATTCACTTTTAAGTGGGAGGGGGAGTTTGTAGGTGATGCAATTACACTCACTGTTCAGTACATCATGATGTAGTGTTTCTTGTTTAGATATGTGTGGAACCAGAACTTGGGGATGAAGGAGTTAGCAGTATAGGTGATTAAATGTATAGTGAGTTTTTAGTTCTGTAAGGCAGTATGCCTGGGATGTTGTTTGTGATATGCACCTGTTTCAATAAGGTAGACTTTTTCACACATAATATGATCTCAGTGATCTGGGAAGTGTCCCATTTCACCCAAATGCCTTGGAAAGATTACCTTCCAAGAATGTATAATGCAGTGAGGGTTTGCAGAATCACCCATAATGCACAAGGCTTGTGGTCAGATATTCCTCAATATCTCTGAACAAAGTAGAGATGATTCTTTGAAACCTGGTGATCCTGAAATTGTGATCTTAATTGATTTGAAATGGGGTTCATACTAAACCAGCACCAATTTAAAACCATAAAGGAGTGAAGTGCTCTGAATGCTGAGTTTCCCAGTTTAGCTTTCAAGCCATACCAACAAAGTTAATCTACACTCATATGCCACAGGTGAACAGTGGTAATTTCTGGCTGAGCAGTGTCGAAGGGCACACAGGATTAAGTAATTCCTTACCTCTTTAAGCTTCCTCATTTAGTACTCACCAACTGAGATGTGTCTAGCTTCTCCCAGCCACCACATGACGTGGAAAAGTAGAGCAAACTGGATTATTTTCCTCCCTTTCTGCCTTTCCTTTCATGCTCCTCATGTCAGGAGGACCATAAAATGGGGTGGCGACCCACAGTTCTTCCTGTTTTTGTGTTTGTTTCCACAGATGCTACTGTCATATTTAGCAAGTTTTCCAGGTCCACGTGTGACTAGTAAGGCAAGTCAGATTTTTTTCCTTAGAATTCTGGGATGTGTAGTCTTGGTTTTATAGAAGGTTAAATAAGACTGCAAGTCCCCAAATTCTGTAAAAAAAATGAGACTAACTAGTTACACATGGACCTGGGAAGCTAGGAAGCTGGACCAGGTTAATTTACCCAGCCTTATTGTGTGCTTGTGCACTTCTTTACCCTATTAGTGGGGCTACCTACCTGGAGTTCCCCCCTGTTTTTCAGAGTTGCATAGCGGTGGGGTTTATTGATTGTTTGCTCTAAAAGACATCTGGGTTACAGTTCTAGGGCATTGTGCTTGCTTGTCCCATAGGTACCAGTGAGTGATTCATGGTTGCTTTTTCCCCTTATATTCCTTGTTTTCTGTTCTTTTTGTGTGTCATACATGGAAGGTGGGGAAGACACTTGCATCTTCCCCATTTCTGTTCATTCCGGGGGCACTTAAGGATGAATGAAGTGTCTCTGGGATGTTGAGCCTCTTTGTATTAAAGAGTCCCTTATTGCCTAGTGATTTACGGACTAGACTCCGAGGTTTAGGGTCTCTCTGTTTCCATGACTCATTTTCCATTTGGCTGATGCATCTGCAAAGCACAGTAATTAGCACTATAAGGGACATATTTATAATTACTGATGCAATGCTGTGTTGCACGACATTGTGTCAGAAATGTCTGTGATGAGTTACATTATTTCCCTGTGCCATGGATATGCTATATTTATGAGATGGCGCCCCATGGCACTAGGTCTTGAATTAAATCAAAAATTTTGATGCAAAGGTTTCAAGAATGGGGCTAAGTGCCACAAAGCAAGTACTACCTACATGGCACAAAGTTGATTTGTGTATCGGAAAACACCTTTATGTGCCATATATTAGCGTTGCGTCACATAGAAGGGGTTTGCATCGTGGTAGTGTTTAAAAAAATTTCAAAAGCTATACTGGAAGAGGACCTGATTTCCAGGAGGAGTTGGACCTAACAAACAAACACAGTTGCTAGTTAGAGTGGAAGGTCAGGGTGGTGTCGAAGTAGCGAACCAGCAAGAACTACAGGGTGAGTGAAAATAAGGGACCATATTTTTCAAATGTTGCTGTGCTGCTTGAAAGGGAAAGGGCAGGAATGCCCCATATGATATCTAAGCCTTCACATAACTGTCCTTTCTCTGAGAAATATAAATTTTTCCAGCCCAGTTCAACCCTGCCAAGTTTCCCAGGTTCACGCGTGATGTGCTGCCCCAGTCCAGGCTTTATCAACTGCATACCGGGATTTGTAGTGTAATTTGTTCCATTATAGAAAAGGACTACAAGTCCCAGAAAACAAAGTGAAAAAACCTCGTCTGGAGCAGCACATAATGCATGGACCTTGGAAACTTGGCAGTTATGCCAGTGCCAATTCAGGCCGCCTTGCACCATGACGCAAGTGTGCTTTTGTTGGGGCTCGGTGGCCAAATGTTTACTTTGAAATGAATTCAGTTAATGTGAATTTGCAGTGGGTCAACTTGTGATCTGAGAGGGCATCCAGACGCTGAGCAGGTGCATCCTCTGCAAGTAGGACCACTTGAAGAGCCAGGTGTACAGTGTCAAGCACAAACCCATATTTGGTACAGCTTTCACAGTGTGCTGGGGGAGGTTGCTCCAGGTGTGGCCTGCCATGTGAGATAACAACCTAACTTCTGTCTTGCTCATATGGATGTGGGGGGTATCGGTGAGAGCAAGTGACACAGAGCAGAGATTGATGATTGGTTGGTGAAATTGTAGATGGTGGATGAGCTGGGTAAGTGAGGTGGGTGAGCACCTTGAACTGGCAGTGTGTCTGAACGGGGACCAGGGCTCATATTTATACTTGCATTGTGCTGAATTAGCATCTTTTTTGTATGTTAATTCAGCACAAACTTAAATCCATATTTATATTGTGACCCTAGACCCATCAAACGTAAAAGTATTGGAGTTAACGTCATTTTTTGGATGCTTGAAACCACCTTGCGTCAATGAGATGCAAGGTAGGCGTTCCCGTCAAAAAAATGACTATAAGCCCCTAGCGCCGTATTTATCTACCCATGAAAAAATGACGCATGGGTGGGAGGCAAACCCAAAAAATATGTTATCTCTGATTTGCGTCAAATTTAAACGCCTGGGTCAGACCAGGTGTTAAAATGAGGCCCACAAACCACTACTTGAGGAAAACACACAGAAGCAACATTACCTACCCACAGGACAAGATGGAAGTGCTACTGCTCCAGCCTGGGAGACGACGCAGAGGACAGCAACAACAGCAAACACCACCACCACAACGGTGCCCACAAAAGCAACGCAGAAGGCAGGTGAGGATATTCTGAAACAGGATAACCCTACTTGTCCATAGGGAAAAAGATGTCATTAGGATATACAGACTCAACCGGCAAGCCTTCCTCCACCTGCTGCACCACATTGAGCCACAGATCACAGCCAACCTGCAGACGCCACACAGTCTACCACCTGTGACAAAGCTGCTAGCTGTCCTGCACATGCTGGCAAGTGGCTCATTTATGACAACGGGTACCCTGGTTGCTCGTGTGTCACAACCGTCCTTCTCGGTGTTCATGCCAAAGGGGTTAGACGCAATTATCTCTCTGACACCCGCCAGATCAGCTTCCCCAACTCTAGAAAATACAGCAGGAGATAAAACAGGGGTTCCACCATTTTGCTGACTTTCCACATGTGCTCGATGCAATTGACTGCACCCATGTTCAAGTTGTTCCACCTGCAGCAACAGAACATTTATACAGGAATCGTAAACACACAAATTCCATAAATGTGCAGGCTATACTGGACCACCAGGGACTATTTACAAACATTTTTGCTAAGTATCCTGGGAGAGTCCATGATGCCTACATATTCAGGCACTGCAGCATCACCGAACACTTCCAGGATGACCAAAATGGAAATGGCCTACTTGTGGGTAAGTCAGCAAACCTAGCAATTTTTAGCCAACACACCAACCCTGTAGGACACACAAGACATACACCACTCTAAAAGCACATGGCCAAGGTAACACAGATGTGCAGGTAACAACACATATGCACCATGTTGCAGTACAGCACAGTCAGTGCACAGCACAAACACATACACCCACATGTACGTAACACAGCCACAACTTGATAGGTACACCATGTGACAGGTGCAGATATGTATCCTTTGCTAACAGAAAGCCCACAGGTTGCCAACTATGTACACTTCACACAGTACAGTACACCAAACAAAGAATAGCACAGCGATGTAAATGACATACAAAATGCTCATGTAACGTAAATCACACATAGGCACATAGGCACAGACCCCTTAAATCATGCCATGCAAGTCTCTGCCAGAACAAACATCAAATGCCAGACAAATGGTGCCAAAATCAACTACATCTCATCAACACATACCTGACTTACCTGTAGTGGGCATATACATCTGGCTGATCCATTGGGTCACACACATAGGAATACAACATTAATGGCCATCACATTCAAAGTGCCAGATTTGTTAGAAGTGGCACCACATCTACTGTAGTGCCACCTCACTTGCACCACTTACTGACCCACAACACCGTCATTTCTGTACCATAAACAATAAATGGCCCACAATGGGACAGAGTCACTGTTAGACAGTGTAGATAATGGGTGCCATAGTGGGACCGAGTAGGAGTATAGAGGACATCACTGACCTTACATGCACTGTGCTAAGTGATACATTTGCTAAGTAGCTGGACTCCCTCCCATAGCCTGCACTGTGCATGTGTTGACAGTATAAATGCTGATATATGTATTGGAAGACAGGAGAGACACTGGTAGTAATATTGGTCATCCTGAAACAATGGTGTACACACCCTTGGACACCTGATGGCTGGCACAAACATCAGCTGCCACTCAAGATCACCAAGGGACCTATACAAGAGCCCCCAGTGCCATTGTCATGGCCTGCACTGTATGTACAAGTTGGCGGATGACCACTCTTTTGTGACTTGAAGCCACATTGTAAATCGGGCACCCTCCCATCCAGCACTTAGCCTGGAAGGGGCATGCAATGTGTGTTGCTGTAGGTCTGTCACCACAAGATACATAGCATGATGATGCTGATGTAGGTGTCACCTAAAGCTGAGGCAGTGCCATCATCAAACACCACCCCAGGGGTGCCATTTGCAGGTTGCAATAAGGAATTAGACTGTGATGTGACCTCATATGAATGTGCCACCTGTGCATGCTGCATACTGCTGCACACACAGAAAGCCAATTGTCTATCAAAACAGTATATGTATAGGCTGGTGTATCTTCCTGCACAGATACATCCACCTCCACAGGGCAGCTAGCCAAGCACCCTGATGCAAGGTTGGCAGTGTTGGTGCACGGCTGCATACTAGGCGCCGACACAGGGGACAACAAAGGGTTGCCTAGTAAATGTCACACATGGTGCATTCCTGCATAGTTAAAATGAAGGAGCACAGCGCTGCCAGTGTTGGAGTTGTGTTGTGCATTGTCTCTTACTCATTAAAATGGGCCTAAGTGTTGCACTTCATCTGTAATGACACATGTCAAAATGGCTGGGATGTCCAGGCTATGTAGGGCTACCATGTTGTCACCACCCTCTAGTGACAGCACACTGATACAAAGCTGCACATCACAACACATGGTACATACATACTGAGTATCAGTTAGGATTCCAAATTATATGTCCCAGGTCCGTGAGCCAATACCCAAGTTTGTCATGTTCAACAACACATTGCTAATAAAGCTTAGCACAAGGCCAGGAACTCACACCATACCACAAACATGTATGAGTCACAACCAACTCCAAATAACAACTGCTGTGCTATATAACAAACCTGTTGCAAGCCTTAACAACAACTAACACCCTTTATCTTTTGGAGCGGATCAGGGTCATGGCACACAGCCGTGGATGATGACCCCATTTTCAAACCCAAACACAGCAGCAGAGAGTGCATACAATGAGGGACACCGTACGACATGCAATATCTTGGAAAGGACATTTGGCCTACTGAAATCCAGATTCAGGTGCCTGGGCCTGACAGGAGGCAGCCCCCTATATGCCCTACCCATTGTGTGCAAAATCATCCTGACATGTGCTATCCTGCGCAACATATGTGTGCGGATGAATGTTCCTATAGATGACCGTGTTGATGGCCTGCCTGAGGAGGAAGAGGATAGTGGTGAGAATATAGAGGGGGAACAGCACAACACAGCTGCTGGGGTACTCTGGAGACAGCACATAGTTGACAACTTTTACTTTTAAGAACCAATGAATTCACCTTGTTAATTTTGTAAATAAACACTTCACATATACAACAAATCCTTCTTTGGTCTCTTCAATCTCCACTACATATACCATGGGAATGTGAGTCTAACCTCAGGGAGCATGTTACAAATACAAATCTGACAAGTATTGTTGCAACATCATATGTGATGTGTAAGATTGTACTGCCACCATCACACACATCACTAACAGCCTCATCACTGGTATGTGACAACTGAAGGATACAATCCATGGACCACAACATATTTTGTACATCCATGTGCCAACTTGTTATTCAATAGCTCATCACACACAACTACATCATGTCCAAATAGGATGTATGCAAGGGGCCCACACATGAGGCAGTGATGTCAAAAAATAGAAATTAAGTCATGTTGGAACTGAACACTGTCACAACTCAGTGTGAGAGTTGCAATGGCTGCATGGGACATGTTTGACGGGGGGGGACATCATTGGTATCTATGATCATCATGATTTGCCCAGGTATAACAACCAATGGAAGAAGTTGGGCCTGCGCCGTCTATCCATGGTAATCTATCCTACCACTTCCATGGGGTACAATCTTGACCTCACACATTGCATGGACACGTCTGTGGAATGCACACCAATATGGATGAGAACATATGCAGCTAGGGCTGCAGGTACACCACACAAAACCAACAACCATTGATAAATGGAACAAGTTTAATCAAACTTTTGTGATCAAGACATATTCTGGGTGGAATATAGGCAGAGTGTGTCATACACACTATGTACCAAAGATGTATGGGTCATATTTCCTAGGTAGCAATGGTTCACCCATCATCAACAATGCCTGACCTATGTATGTAGCTTTAAATATTATACTCTGTATGATAACATCACACATCACATACGAAAACACAATATACAATCAGAGACTATTGCATTGTAATGAGTGCCAAACATATGTTGATACACTGTTGTCACAATTTGCATGCTGTTGACTCCGTAACACACACATTGGTGGAACAGACCAATCACACCCTTACCACATAGTATCATGGACTACCACATGTGGCCATTCAGGGTGTCTTTAAGGACAATGCAAAAAAACATGCAATCAGGAACTGAGTAAAAAAAAAACATGACGCGAATGCTTCTAAAACATCCGCAAATGCAAAGAAAATGACACATGGGCCCTCAACGTGAATTCTACCTTCACACTCCTCTTAATGCTGCCTTCTGTGAAATCGACGCATAACCGTCATGTGTTAATGTAATGATACACATGCATTATGCATCTGAAAAAACTTACGTAAATGTCAAATGCGTCAAATTAATGCATGCATAACTGAAAAAACGTGATGCACAGGGACAGGAAGTGATGTAATGGGAAATTCTTTCTACAAGCATTGTACATTGGGTGTAGTTTCACGTTCTTTTTAAAGTCTGTGCCTTTGTGACTGTGTGGTCGTGTTTTGGAGCTGGTGGTTGAGTCTTGGTTGTGCCATGAAGTTTGTGGTGTCCCTCCTATCGTGTCCTGTTGTATTTTGTGTGCATTTTGTCCCAGTAGTTGTGGTTTTGTGTAGTTTTTGTCTAGATTTGTATTTGTACTGTGGGATGTCTGTCCGGGGTTGTTACTCATTTGGGGTAGTTGGGATAAGTTAGTGGGGTTAAGTTTCTGTGTATTTTTCCTTTATTTGTATTTGGGGTCAACTTTGACCATAATTTGACATGTCTGGAAGGGGGAGGATGATTAGGATATCAGAGGATGAGCTTGCTGGATTTGTGTGACTGGTATCCCACTACTGCCAATGATGCTTGAGATGGGTGGCCAGGTCACCTCAGATACTGGACCGAGGCTGGGCAGCTGTGGTGGGGCTAGGTACTCCACCACCTGAAATGAAAATACAGGACCAGCAGAAATGAGCACCAGCTAAATCATCGCTGGGCAGATCTGGTCAACAGGGAGCAGGATCTGCTCGATCACTTTGGGATTGAGATCGACGGCCCTGTTGGTGAGTCTCCCATTGGCATACTATTGACTGTTCACTGCTCTTAAATGACAGCAGCAGATGAGTTGGAGTGCTGCATGCAATGCTTGTAGACAGGTTGTATGCAACCAGAATGAAGAGTATCTGCACCAGTCTAGGCCTGGAGTTCACATGTCTAACAATGATACCAGTGCAGGTCAGATATCTGATGAGTCCTGCACAACCATCATGAAGGCACACATTTCAGAGGCCATAGTGACACCTGTGCTCCGGCACAGTGTCATGTATGAACCGCCAAGGCACCACAAGCCTACCTTATTTTCCCTGGATTGTGTCAACAAAGTGGCGGAATTTATGCAGAGCGCAACTTTGTCACCATTTCATGCAAAAGACCCCAGCCATTATGTTAGCAAAGGTGGTTTACCCGCCTTAGGGGGCAATGAATATGGGGCATTTGATACCATTAGACAACTTTGCCACATCAGTCATGGATTAATCAACGCATGATCATTGCAGACTTAAAATTGAGAGGCATGTCTATCACAAACAGCCTCTGAGTGCCTTGCAGGACAAGCTTGAGTACCTGAGTTATAAGTCTTGCAACGTTCCAGGGTAGTGTCATGTTTTTTTTACACAACTCCCCTTTATTCCATGTTGTTCCTTCTTCTATAGATGGCCCACATATGGATGTTGAAGGGTGTCGCACTACATGATTCACTGGCCCAGTGTTAGTGTTCAAATGTGTGGCTCTAACTCACCTGAGTGTCTGTGTCATTATGTGATCATAGTGGTGTGTCTGTTGCACTGTTTTCCACTAGGATAACTAGCTCACTCCTCTCAACTAGTTCACATTGAAATTTGTTGTCTACTCGCAGTGACTATGATTTGACACCAAGCATGGTTTACCATTCATGTCTTCCAGGTGGACCTTCCCCCTACACAATTGGTGAAGTGGCGTGATTTAAGGACGCAAAAGTATCCAGTAATTGTGATGATGTGTGTCCTGTGAAGTAATCCAGGGTTTGGTGTGAGTGAGTCATATGTGTTGAATAGAAACGCCAGATGGATAAACTGTCCAATTATCACATATCAAGGTAGGCTGGATGGTGACATCATGGCCCATTTAAAGGATCCCCATGCACCACCAGAGGGTCACATCTTGTGAGGCTCATGGTGCACAATGGCCAGCATCGTGTACACAAGGTGGTGACAAGCCACATGTAGGGCCATATGTGACTAAGAATGACAGAGTACAATGTTGTGAAAATATTGGCAGTGGCACACTCCATCATTCTCACAACAGAGGGATGCACCCTATTGAACCCAATTTGGTGCATCCTTGTATTGTCATGAAGATGGGGGACTGGACTTGCAATTGTCCCCCAGCATGGTGCTCCGTCTTTTGCATTCCATGTATGTTACAGTTATGTGGAATGTAATTGGCTTGCAAGCAGTTCAAGCCCAAACGTGTGCTGGCATGGAAATGGGTGTGAAAGGAATAGTAGTGGCAGATCTGATATTGATGGCTGTCTACACCTGGACACATGAATCTAGATGTGATAGACCTATGGATACCAGCTTCCTAGTTTTCAGCCCTCCTAACATATGGTCCACTTCTTGACTCCATGTATGAGCGGGCAAGCCATGGTGGATGACCAGGATGGTTGAGATGATGAATTGCATGCCCATCCCCCCTTAGGCTCAGGGGGAGAGGAATACCAAATTTGTAGGTAGATGTGATGCTCACAGTGTAGGTGACAGTCATATTGATCAGGCTTGCATGTGTACCTATCAGTTCTGACCCCTCATGGTTATCAACAGCACCCCATCCTCCCAATAACATGTCCAAGTTACTGGTGATGTCTGGTTAGAAATAAACACAGATGATGATGAAGTTTGGACCTGATCTATGTAAAGTTAGTGCTGCCTTTGCATTATTCTTTTTTACGCAAAAGCAATGCACACTTCTAAATGTTTGGCTCATTTTCTCGGTTTGTGTCGATTTAGTGTCAAAAATATGATGCTAAGGTAGCGTTGTCGTTACATTTATCAGAGCCATTGTCTTTTCTGGAATGTGAGTTGGAGTGCATGTGTATTTCGATTTAGCAGTGTAAGCTCCTAATCTGTACAGACTCCACACAATGCTGACACAGATGGTTGCCTGTCTCCATTTAACAGCTGCCAACATGACCAATGATGAGCTGCGTGCCTTTCAGAAGAGGTACCGCCATATCTTGGCATTGGAGTCTGGGTTCAGACGAATGGCTCACTGCTACTTTGCAGATAGGGGAACAGGGGAATGGTGGGCATTCCCACAAGAGGTCCCCACACTGGCTAAGAAGGCACAGCAGACACCTAGCTCCTCAACAGTGCAGGGGGGCACAGCTGGCACCACACTCACAACATCGGCTGTAACTGCATCAACATCAGTGCAACAGCCCACACTACCTGCTGCCATGGACACACAATTGCTGCAGGACCTGCAGAGGGACTTTCCCCTGGTACTAAAACATTTGAACAGTTTGGAGGAGGAGGTGGCCGCTAACACCAAGAGGTTGAAATACATAAAGAAAAAACTAAAGAAGGCCAAACTTTGAGTGATCTGTGAACCGCCACCTCCAAGTTCTGTCCCTCCCTTCTGATTTTAAATTATGTTTTATAGTGGGTTTTAGGGGTTTAGTGTTAGGTTAGTATAGGTATGTAGGTTAGATAGGATGAGTGGATTTGGGGGGTTTACTTATTAAGTGTTAATTGGTGGGTAGGTGTGGGTCATTTTGGGGTATCTATGTGTTTTCTATAATAAGAAATGTAAAAAAAAAGTATTAAACAAAATACAAAAAAATATATATTTGTTTAGATTTAGTTAGTATATGTGTAATATTAGTATATGTTGTCCTGCAAGTATCTTGTAACTTAAGGGTGATGGGGGGCAAATGTTTAGAGTGTGGTGTTAAGGGCCATATGTACTTTTTCCCATAGACACAGAATGGGGATAAACCTTTGCTACATCTGGCCCTAAATTAGTTAGTCACGTTTATCATAGGGTAGTTAGCTTTAGTTGATGTTTAAGTATAGGTACAATAGGTTAGTTTAGGATAGGGTAGATTTTATTTATGTTTTTAGTTTAGTTATATTTTTAATAAATATTTTTACGTACTCCTATACATTTTCGGGGTCATTCTAACCCTGGCGGTCGGTGATAAAGCGGCGGCCAACCCGCCAACAGGCAGGCGGTCCAAAAAATGGAATTCTGACCCTGGCGGGAACCGCCAGCACAGCCCGCCACATTAACACTCCGACCGCCACGGCGGCACCGACAAACAGCGCGGCGGTCACCGCCAACAGGCAGGCGGCAGACAATGTACCACCCACCCTATCACAACTCACCAATCTGCCACCTTTTCCGGGGCGGGAGCCCCGCCGATAAAAACACGGCGGAAACAGACTACGAACGGGAAAACGCTCACCTATACACACTCCACGAGGAAGGAGGACAGCATGGAGCCCGTATTACACATCCTACCGGCTATTGTCTACCTGCTCATCTACCAGGAGTACGAACGCCGGCGCAGACGACAACGGTGAGTACTGCACCTACGACACAGGGGAGGGGGGAGGAGGAAAGCTTACGGGCACACACACATACGCGATACACCCACCCCCCCAACCCACCCCCCCAATACCTACACACCAATGCAGAGCAACAAGTCAGAGTGACACCCCCAAACCCCCCGGAAGAATGCAAAGACATAATTCAAATGAAGTTTAAAATTTATGTATAAAATAGGTTCATTTAAATCATGGTAAATATGCCATATGAAATATACAAAAGAAATAATGAACATAGTGCAAAGTATAAACATAGTCAATAAGTCCTGCACAGTCCGTTCAATATCCATAGTCCGTGGGCCAATGTGTACAAACACATGGGCAAAGCCCACACAGGAGACCGGATACCATTGGAGAGAACACTGCAGGGGCATCAGATGATAAAACAACAGGCACCTCAGGGGGAAGGGAAAGGGGGGCACCTCAGCCACATGAGTCCACGACGCCAGATCCACGAGGGGCCTCCATGCCCACTGTACCATCCTGGGGAGTGCAAAGCCACAGTCCATCTGATGGATAACCGACTCCACTGGTATTGGAGGAGGCATGGTGCCCAGAGTGCTTGGTGAACACCTGCTCGACACAGAACCGGCACTGTCAATGGACCAGCTGTGCTTGAGACGGCGGTGCCCAGCGGAGCGGTGCTTGAGACGGCGGTGCCCAGCGGAGCGGTGCTTGAGAGGAAGGCCCCAGCGGAGCGGTGCTTGAGACGGCGGTGCCCAGCGGAGCGGTGCTTGAGAGGAAGGCCCCAGCAGAGCGGTGCTTGAGACGGCGGTGCCCAGCGGAGCGGTGCTTGAGATGAAGGGCCCAGCGGAGCGGTGCTTGACAGGAAGGGCCCAGCGGAGCGGTGCTTGAGATGAAGGGCCCAGCGGAGCGGTGCTTGAGATGAAGGGCCCAGCGGAGCGGTGCTTGACAGGAAGGCCCCAACGGAGCGGTGCTTGACAGGAAGGCCCCAGCGGAGCAGTGCTTGACAGGAAGGGCCCAGCGGAGCGGTGCTTGAGATAAAGGGCCCAGCGGAGCGGTGCTTGAGACGGCGGGCCCTGTTCAGCAGTGCCTGTCTTGGCGGGGCCCTCTTCAGCGGTGCTCCTCACGGCGGGGCCCTGTTCAGCGGTGCCTGTCTTGGCGGGGCCCTCTTCAGCGGTGCTCCTCACGGCGGGGCCCTGTTCAGCGGTGCCTGTCTTGGCGGGGCCCTCTTCAGCGGTGATCCTCACGGCGGGGCCCTGTTCAGCGGTGCCTGTCTTGGCGGGGCCCTCTTCAGCGGTGCTCCTCACGGCGGGGCCCTGTTCAGCGGTGCCTGTCTTGGCGGGGCCCTCTTCAGCGGTGCTCTTCACGGCAGGGCCCTGTTCAGCTGTGCCTGTCTTGGCGGGGCCCTCTTCAGCGATGCTTGTCCTGTCTTTAAAGGGAGCCAGACCTGGCCAAGACTCCCCGCTTAGTCGCCCTCCGACCTTGCGGTAGCGGGCCCTCCTGTGATGGAGTCTTGTGCCCGTGGGTGTCGTCCGTCACACCCGGTATGGGGCTGGTGGGTCACTCCTGGTGCGCTCGGCTGCTGCATGTCTTCTCCGCCCTGCTGCCCTTGCCCTCCTTCGCTGCAGCTCTCTGGCCCTTGCCTCCCTTAGATGATGTGGCAGGTGACGTGGCAAGGCCACTCTCCTTGGTGGCAGCCTTCTCAGGCTTTTCGCGCCGGCCCTTAATTTTTCTTGTCCTCTTCCCAGGGGGTGGGCTGGCTGTCCCCTTGCTGCTGGCCGATGTTGCTTCCCTAGGAGCTGGTGGACTCCAATAGCCCTGCACTATGGTGATACTAGATGCAAGGCTGGTGGTGGCTGAGGTGCTCTTTGGACTCTTACCAGATGGAGGGGGTGGGTCAGGTGATGCAAAGAGGTTAATTTTGGAGAGGAAAAGTTTTTTAGGAGCAATGGGAAGGGTAGGTGCAGTGGGTATGGGAGTGGAGGAAGAGGATGTGGTTGTAGGAGAGTCAAGTGTGCTGTCTTTGGGTGCAGGTGCTTGGGCTGGAGGCTGTCGTGAGGTGGATGGCTGTTGGGTGGGTGGCTGCCAGCGTTTGTGTGGTTTGGAAGAGGGGGTGACAGACACAGTGGGAGAGCACACAGGAGACGTGTAAATGGCAGTGGGGGTGGTGACTGCATGTGTGCTGACTGTAATGGAGGGTGTGCTGGTGATGGAAGTACTGGCTGATGGTGGTGTGCATGCAGGTGTGAGTGGAGACGTCACAGGGAGGGAGGAGGGAGACGAGGAGGAGGGGGACACAGAGGTGGTAGTGACTGTTGGCATGTCTGCATCTGGATGTTGTTTGTGTGAATGCTTGTGGGATCTGTGGTGCTTATGTCTGGATGAGCTGCCCTTGGGTGTTGAGGTGTGTGCAGGCTGGTCTGATGGTGTGGATGGGATAGGCTGAGGAACAGGAGACTGGGACTGGGTGGAGGGAGTTAGAAGAGGGAGGCTGGAGACAGGGACAATGGCTGCCGTCAGTGCTGAGGCCAGAGCGTTGAACGATCACTGATGGGCAGCCTGACCCGAATGAATGCCCTCCAGGTATGCATTGCTCCGATGCACATCCCTTTCCACCCCCTGGATGGCATTCAAAAGGGTAGACTGCCCAACAATGAGCGTCCGGAGGAGGTCAATGACCTCCTCACTGAGGGCAGCAGGGGTAACTGGGGCAGGGCCTGAGGTGCCTGGGGCGAAGGAGATGCCCGCCTTGGTGTGCGAGCGGGCACGGGGCGAACGCTGAGGGGCTGCTTGGGGGGCGGAGCTGGTGCGCTGGGTGGCGGCTGTACCTGTAGTTGCAGTGGGCACGGATGTTGCCGCCACCGCAAGGGAGCTCCCTTCCGAGGATGTGTCGGTGTCGATGACGTCTCCACAGATCCCCGTTGTGGAGCTCCCCTCGCCCTCCGTCTCACTGCTGAACTCGGAGTCCGTTGCATGGCCCTCCGGGGCCATGTGAGATGCAGCTCCCTCGTGCGCCGATGCCACTTCTCCTCCGCCTGATGATGCTAATGCACACATGCACAGGAAGAAAAAGAAAATGGGTGGGGGGGAGAAATGAAGACAGGTTGAGTGCATGCATTGGCAACACCGTTGGCGGAGAGGACAGACACAGAAGCCCCCTGCACTACACTGCGCAATCGGGGTACACTACTCAGTTCTTGTGACTAGGCCTACAGGTCCATGGACAACAAATGCACACATGGGTGATGCAGGACCATGGATAGCTGTACTTGGCACCCTACAGAGGTGGGGGGCGGGGGCACAGGGCCATGGCTAACGGAGTGGACTAGCCTACAGAAAGCGCCCTGGCCTTGAGTTACCCACAGCCCTCCTCCCCCACCCAGACACCTCCACTGCGCGCAAAGATAGCAGAATGTGCTGATACTCACCCCCTTGTGTCTGCTGTGATGTCCTCATGCGCCCATCCAAATCGGGGTAGGCCACCGCCAGGATCCGGGACATCAGGGGGGTCAATTGGCGGCTGGCACCCCTCCTACGTTGGGAGGCCATCCCCAGCAGAGACTCGGCGGTCTTTCTGGTCCCGCGGCGGATGTCCTCCCACCTCTTTCGGCAGTGGGTGCCCCGTCTGTTGTGGACCCCCAGGGCCCGGACGTCCTTGGCGATGGCACGCCAAATGTCGATCTTCTGATGGGCGCTGACCTATTTGACATGTACAGGGTGGGAAAGGAAATATCATCACTTTTCAGCATGGTAGATGTGAGTGGCCCCCCCTCCCCAACCTTGCCATGTGGCACATGTTCCCATCTGTCGTGCGTTGCACTCCTCATTCGCTCCCCTCCCCACCATCTTACATACACCCCACTCAACACAGGCATAGCCCATTCAGCGTGCACCCTGTGTACTAACCTGTTGGTCTGGAGGACCGTAGAGTAGCGCATACTGGGGGAGGACCCCATCAACAAGTTTCTCCAGTTCTTCGTAAGTGAAGGAAGGGGCCCTTTCCCCAGTCGCAGCAGCCATTGTATCTCCCAGACCGAGGTCACAGCAGCACTTGCAGTATAGGTCCTCTCCTGTGGATGATCAGGTCTCGAGTGATTAATCAGATAGAAAATGGCGGTCACGCCCGCTGCGGTGCGTACCGCGACCGCCGGCGCACATCGTCATTGGCTCCTGAGACCCATAGAGTTCAATGTTAACCAATGCTGCTTTGCGCCGTGGTCTTCGACCGCCTACCGCCACGGTGTGCCACGCCAGCGCAGTGACCTCACATCCCACTGTCACACTTCACAGGTCAGGCAGCCGCCATTTCAGGGGCCCACATGGCATGATTTCTACTGCGTCACACAGGCCTAGGCCTTGCATTGCCACTCATACAAGCCGTTCCATGCATAGCGATTCGTGTACTGTGCAAGCTGTGTGAACGAACCTGTGGGTTGCTTGACTCTGTGCTCCATGTTGTCCTTCCTAGGCACCGTCCGCTGGGACTTGCGAGGAGAAGGATGAATCCTCCCGTGTACCGACCGCTGGTGGACCTGTCGACAATGGAAGAACAACATATCATACTTACATACCGGCTTGACAGAGCAACTATACATGAACTATGTGCCCAGCTGGAGCCAGACCTGATGTCCCCCATCCGCCAACCCACAGGGATTCCCCCTCTGGTGCAGGTTCTGTCAGTACTCCATTTTTTGGCAAGTGGGTTGTTTCAGACAACAGTGGCCATATCATCTGGGATGTCTCAGCCTATGTTTTCTAAGGTTTTGTCCAGAGTGTTGTCTGCCCTGATGAAATACATGCGGAGCTACATTATTTTCCCTGAGGTGGGCGAATTGGCTACAGTGAAGGGTGATTTCTATGCCCTTGGACATATCCCCAACATCATTGGGGCCATTGATGGGACCCATGTGGCTTTGGTTCCCCCCAAAGACAGTGGGCAGGTGTACCGAAACAGAAAAAGTTATCATTCGATGAATGTCCAGGTGGTCTGTTTGGCTGACCAGTACATCTCCCATGTAAATGCCAAGTTCCCTGGACCAGCTACAGAGACACCGTGTGTGGCTAATTGGTGACTCTGGTTACCCCAACCTGTCGTGGCTACTGACCCCAGTGAGGAATCCCCGGACCAGGGCAGAGGAACGGTACAATGAGGCCCATGGGCGAACTAGGAGGATCATAGAAAGGACCTTCGGGGTCCTGAAGGCCAGGTTTAGGTGCCTGCATATGACAGGGGGATCCCTCATGTACTCACCAAAGAAGGTGTGCCAGATCATTGTGGCCTGCTGTATGCTTCACAATCTTGCTTTGCGACGCCAGGTGCCTTTTCTGCAGGAAGATGGTCCAGATGGTGGTGTTGTTGCAGCTGTGGAGCCTGCGGAGAGTGAAGAAGAGGAAGACGACGAGGACGACACGGACAACAGGGATACAGTCATACAACAATACTTTCAGTAGCACACAGGTAAGAAACAGCCACCCCAAATTACATTTACTTAAGGCCTCATGCGTCTCCACTGTCTGTGTTTCCCCCCAGTTCCTGTTAACTGATTTGTGACTTTCCCTTCCCTTTTCAGAGCTGTATGACCCACTGCCTGACTTCAGCTTTGTTTGCCCATGGACTAAAGCTTATTGAAATTGGTATGTTGTCATCACAAAGTAACTGGACATTATTGAACCGTTATGTGTAATACATTTGTTAAGAATACAAGCAGACTCCTGTTTATGTAAGTGGAATAAGTGATTTATTTAAAGTGCTAGATATAGGTAAATGATTGGGAAGCGGGGATGGGTGGGGGTGGAGTAATGTACATGGCAGAGTCCAGTTCTCAGTCGCACAGGTGCATTGTCCATATGCCTGTGGAAGGATGGAGCAGGGGCAGTTCAAGGTTGGACAGGGTGACAATGTGGGACAGTGGGATGACATCAGGGGGTATCTTAGGCTGGCGGGGGTCTTGCAATCCTACTCTGTCTTCTTGTGAGATCTCAGGTTCCGCCTGCGGGGTGGTTCTTCTTCTGCAGGAGGTGGGGTTCTGGTGGCCTGTCGTTGTGTGGGGGCCTCCTGTCCACTGGCGCCGGCGGAGGTGGTAGGCTGTTCCTGGCCTGGGCTAGTGACAGGGGCCCTTTGGGGTGCCACATGGTCCCGCAATGTGGTGACGATCTGGGTAAGGGCCAGGACGATGGTCCCCATTGCGGAACCGATGTTCCTCAGTTCCTCCCTGAACCCCATGTACCGTTCCTCCTGCAGTTCCTGGATCTCCTGGAACCGGGCCAGTACCGTCGCCATCGTCTCCTGGGAGCGTTGGTATGCTCCCATGATGGTGGAGAGGGCCTCTTGGAGAGTCGGTTCCCCGGGCCTGTCCCCCCCCCTGTCGCACAGCAGCCCTCCCAGTTCCCCTGTGTTCCTGTCATCGCTGGGGGCCTCTTCTGGGGGTGGGATGGACATCTCTGTACCCTCCATGGCGGTGTGGTGGCGTTCGGGTCCTGCAGGGGTATAAAGGTATGGTTATTGCTTCTGTGTGTGGGATTTCGTGTGATGGGTGGGTGTCCGTGTACCCATGTGCAGGCATTTCCTTGTGGGGGCTTTTGTGAGGGTGGCTTGTGGGGGTGATGTGTGTGTGCAGTGGGCATGCTTTGGTGATGGGTGTCCATGCTTTGGGGTCGCATGCAGGGCTTGGTGTTGGGATGGGTGGGTTGTGATGGTGACGCTTTTGCTAGGGGTTGGTGTGATGGGGGAGGGGGTGAGGGTGGGGGCATGATTTGGCATTCAGGTGGGGTGGGGGTGGGAAGCAGTAGTGAAGATTTGCCTTACCAGAGTCCATTCCTCCGCCTACTCCAGCGAGGCCCTCAGGATGCAGGATGTGCAAGACTTCCTCCTCCCACGCGGTAAATTCTGGGGGAGTAGGTGGGGGTCCGCCGCCAGTCTTCTGCACCGCTATGTTGTGCCTTGATACCATGGAACGCACCTTCCCCCGTAGGTCGTTCCATCTCTTCCTGATGTCCTCCCGATTGCGTGGATGCTGTCCCACCGCGTTGACCCTGTCCACTATCCTTTGCCATAGCTCCATCTTCCTGGCAATTGTGGTGTGCTGCACCTGTGCCCGAAGAGCTGGGGCTCTACACGGACTATTTCCTCCACCATGACCCTGAGTTCGGCGTCACTGAACCTGGGGTGTCTTTGGGGTGCCATGGGGTGGTGTGGTTGAGGTGTGGGGTGGCGTTTGTGGTGATGAGTGTGGTGCGTGTGGTGGTGTGTGGTGTTTGGTGCGTGGATTCTGTGTGGGTGATGGTATTGTGTGCCTCTGTGTTGTGGGATTCTCTATTCTGTGCTCTGTCTCTAGCCTTCGTCAATGATTTCGGGTCGTAGGGGCTTGTGGGTGATGTGGGTGTGTGTTTTATATTGTGTTGGGTGTGTGGGAGTGGTGTTAGTATGTGTATCAGGTGTGTGTACTTTGAACTGACCAATGTGGCTGAGTTTTCTATGGGTGTGTGTATTTTGACCACGGCGGTGTGTACCGCCAATGGAATACCGCGTTTGAAAGACCGCCGCGTGGATTTGTGGGTCGGAATGGTATGGGCGTATTTCTGTTGGCGTGACGGTGGAGGTTTGGTCAGCGCCATTTTTTCGCTGACCTTTGGTGTGGCGGATTATTGAGGATGTCGGGTTTTCGGCGGTTTGGCAGTTGCGGGTCAGAATGACCGTGGCGGTTTACCGCGGCGGTGTTATGGCGGTCTTCTGACCGGCGGTAAGTGCCTTTTACCGCCGAGGTCAGAATGACCCCCTTTGTGTTAAATGCTTGTGTCTCAGGGTCTTCCCATGAATGCACAGTGCAAATTGTGTGTTGGCCTATGGATTCTGTCCTGCCTTCGAATACCTCTCTTGACATTTGCATCACCTATTGACAACTGAGATGTCACATTGGCAGCAACAACACATCTGCTTGTCCATGCATCTGCCATCCAGTGTACCCACCACTTAAGGTGCCTACGTTTACTTTGTATTGGTAGGTGTGGTACAGCTGTCAGTGTTGGGGTCCTGTGTAGGAATGTTGGGAACTGTGGCACATCTGATAACAGCCTAAATTTTAACTCTATCCTGCAAACTTGACCGGTGGCAATCACTAATGAGGTTAGGTTTCTCCGTATCACACCAATGTTTTTTATTGGTACTCCCACCTGATGATATTTCCCTAGAACTGTTTTACAGCCATTCCTGCCATATGTAGTGAGTGAAACATACATATGTACTTCATTAGTGACATACTCAGTGAATTGCTTGTAGGGAATGAGACCAGCATTAACATTTGTCATGGTGGGACCTTGTGTGTAGGTATGTGCCCCCACAGTCCTGCACTCTTGTACTGAGACTCTATGACTAATGACATGGTTACACACATCACAATTGCTAAGCGTAGTAGATGGATGACAATACAGAAAGGCATGCTGTTTGTGTAGGAGGTGTTTATTTACAAGTTCGTAGTGCAATATTTACAATGTCCAGGTCAGTGGCCCCATTTGTGAAATCCATACAATCATCACACAACACAAATCCAGGGATGAGGGACATGTCCTGGGACATGCTTGGGTGAAAGTGTTTTTAAGTGTGGCGGAACAGTAATTGCCAATTAGTAAGTGAGAGTCCATAGCAGACAGGTCAACAGTATGTGAATGAAGAGTGCACATATCCAACTGTGCTAACACTGGCATGATCTCAAGCACAGGACAAAGGAGAACACTGCCCATGTGGCATAGGCTGGTGCAACCGGGAACTCTTACGAGTGAAGATGATCTGTTCCACATCTTTATCCTCCGATGTGTGTGGTGTCTCCTCTACCCTTGATGGTAGTGGTGGGGAGGTAGAGGGGGCCACACACACTTCAGTGGTTGAAGATGTGGAAATCCCAATTCCCAGCAGTTGCCATTTGTGGAACACCATATGGCATCACTGCAGCAAGGAGGAGCTGCTGATCTTTCAGGATAGCAGTAACATCCCGGCAGTAAGCAGCCATGTCTGCCCTAAGGGAGGCCAGTTCCTTCTGCATGGAGTCCTTGTTGTTCTCAAGCATGCTGCTGCCAGTTTGGGAGGGAAGTTGTTGTGGCCTCTCCCTCCTGGCAGCAGCAATGTCCCTCAGACACTGCTGGACTCCATGCAGTGGGGATTGTGTGCCTCGTTTTGCTGCAGTATGTTCGTGGTTCGTAACGAGGCACATGCGCATACCCTCTATGCTGGCTGCCACAGTGTCCATCCCGCCAAAACGTGCTTGGTCAGCTCCTGATGGACTCCTACCACTGTCCTCTCAAAGCTGGACCCTGGATCCTCGCAGTCCTCAGCTGTGTTGGTGCTGGCAGGTCATACTATTGGGGTGTTGGGTGGGGCATCTGGGATGGCTGCTACATTATTTGTCCTCCTTGCGACTGGAGGTGGTGTCTGGAGGGATACCAGGACTTCTTGGAGGGTCTCTTGGCTGATGGTTGTCAGCTGGTCATCCAGGTCACTGGGGTACTCCAGGACAGGCAGATCAGCAGGAGAGCCATCATCCTCTGCAAAGAGATGGTGTAAAATCAATCTTTCTGTGTTGTGGTAATCAACATGTTATGTCAGTTACTTGCTATTAGAGGCTCATTGTCATCTTATTTCCCAAACATTGTTTCTGTACGTCATGGTTGCAGTCTATCAGTCCTTTGCCCCACATAAATGTCACATGAGGGGAAGCTCAGGTGACGCAATTGGCTGTGTCATATCTACTAGGTGTGATGTGAATCCTTTTGGTTGCTTGACACCTTCTTGTTATTGCCAACCTTCCCTATGCGCCCATTTGCATGGTAGGGCCTTGCAATGGGTGCTGCAGTGGTTGAGCCACAGCAACACACATTAAAATATGACCCCATTCCTACTCTTAGATGTTTCACATGCACACGGGCGGAACTGATACCTTACACCACCCCAGGGATGGCATTGCCAAGACACTATGCTGTTGTTTCCTTTGATAGCTTCTCATGTTGATGTAAGTGTATGTGTGCTACAATGCACAGCAGATTTCCATTTCATCTTCTGTCTGTGCTGAAAGGTGCTCCTTTCTACACAACTATGATCTCCCCCTCAATGCAGCCATCCTTGCACTATGATGCAAGAGATTCAGCATAGTGACAGTGCAACTAAATTGACACAGGCACAGGGGTGGACCCAGAGATAGCCAACATGGGTATCATTTGTTGCTGTGTACATCATTTTATATATGACAGGGCCTGATGGTAAATTAGCTTATGGACATAGCCAGTTAGCTAGAGTTGAACTTAGGTCAGGGCCTCAAGTTAGTTTAATGGTGATGTTGCAGGTTGTCATACTTGTGCATACATGGACCCTCAGTGCAATGGCAACTGACTGCCATTGTCTATATGACCACCCCGAACAGCACAGGTAGTAGTGGCACATGTTGTCCATGGGGAATGTCCCACAGACTAATGGCCTGACACTGGCAGGTTGCCGGCAGCTTACAGACTGGTAATGTCACCTGTCTTGTGACACCAGACCAGTATTATGATCAGTGCTACACTTTAGGTATATTCCCACTTTTCCACCAGCTTTTGCATGGCGGTGAAACCCCCATGCAAAGGTTGGTGGTGATGTGGTGTGGTGTGCCCCTGGGTGCCCCGTCACAGCCCATGCACCGGGCTTGGGCAGTGCAGGGGGACTCATGCCCTGCCCCTTTGCCCTTTCCACTGCCAGATTTGCAGAGCTAAGAGCAGCGTGTCCTGACACACCCAATGCACCCCAAGACTGGCACTAACTCTATTTGATCCATCAACAATGTTGTGCTAAGTGCCCCACAGAGCTAGCATGAGCAGACAGATTTCCACCCGCCATCCCAACGTGTGACTCATACTGCCAACCACAAGGGGTACACTGCACTTGCAGTCTTACCAACATCAGACTTGCCCATGCACCATCCCCTGCCCTTCAATGTGAAATTGTACACCATTTTGTGCACAGTCATACACCATGCGTTGTTTGTGTATGGTTCTTTCCCCATTCCTATGTGTCTCACATGGTCGTGTTGTGACCTACAGTTTGCAATCTGTGGTACATATTTCCTGTAGTGCCACAGTTCTGTTCAGCATCACAATGTGTGGCTCCACTCTACACCAGTTTAGTTGTTCACAATAGTGGCATGTTTCCAGTGATACAGGACCACCCTGCTATTCCCCCAGCACCTGCCCAGATTATTTTTCCCTTCACCCAGGGGGTATCCTTACTGCATGATGGAGTGGTGGCTGCCTTATGTGGATGTGTGTTAATGTGCGGGTGGTGGTGCTGTTGGCACATGTCCGGGTACTGTTGGGAACGGTTGCAATGAATCGTGTGCTGTAAGATGCAGCACACATGTTTGGGCAATGAGGCAAGGCAGTTGCAAGGCGTTACTGCAATGGACTCCACCATGATGTAACCCCAGAAATGGTATTGACTGACTTCCTGGTCTCTGATGTCTTGGTCGTGGCGGTAGGGATTATTTCACTATATGCAAGGGATGTTGTGATGACACAACCAGAGGCACAGTCATTAGACATGTTTTCCATCCTATGTTCTGCATATGTACATAAAGGTATTTAGCCCTGTTGATTGACATATGTCCAGTTTGTGTATGTGTTGTGGTGTATGGCACTACCAAGTTGTGGGTACATGTGTAGCTTATTTCTACATGGTGCTAATTGCTTCATGTGCAATGTGTCCCTCTGCGCTCCTTTGACATACATTGAGTGTGTCCTATATACCCCCCCCTTCTTTCACTTGGCAATTTAGCATTAATTTCTCCGATGCAACTTACCCTGCATTTGTGGTGTTTCCTGGTAGTCTGCGATTTCCTGTCCTGGGATTCCAGTGACCAGTTCCGCTTGGGATGACTGCTGCAACTATCTCCTCAATCTCGTCCAGGTAATCTTGTGGTACTGGACTACCACCTCCAGTTTGCAGTGCTGCGTTCGTGTCCCTTGCCATTTTCTCCTTGCCATCATGCCAGCGTTTCTTGCACTCTGTTACGGTTCTCCTCACCTCTGCCACACTGTCAATCTTGTCAACTATCTGCTGCCATATTGCCTCTGTCCTGCCAATTGGCAATTTGGAGGTAATGAAGAGTTGATGTTAGTGCTCCATTACCTCTCTCACATGTATTTCATGCTCCTCTGCACTAAAACAACACTTTCTCTTTTTCTTCTCCCTCCCCTGGGACTGTGCATGTGTCCTCCTTTCTGGTTCCTGGTTGAATGGGTCACCCTGGGGTCTCTCCTGGCTTTCTGGGTCCATTTTGCCTTTCCCGTGCACTGTATTAGCATCTGAAGTTGAAACTAATGCAGTTAAAAATGGTGCATATCCGTTTTGCGTCAAATTTACATGGCGTGAAACAGGTTAGAGTCATTTTTGCAGCATTAACGTCATTTTGCCTTACGACAAGGCGCAATGGTAACGTAATTTTTTTTTACTCTAAAATTTTTTAGCGCTGTCTTGCGTCATGGTATAAATATGACGCCCAGACGGCACTAAAAAATGGTGTTAGCCAGCTCTACGGTTTTTGACGCAAAACTGCATTTGCGCGGTTTTTCGTCAAAAAGTATAAATCTGGGCCCAAGTGTCTGAGGTGAGGTGTGATGTGTGTGTTGCAAGGTAGGTCAAGTAATAGTCTGGCAGTGATGTGCAGGATAGTTTTCCTCTTGTGTAGCTGGTGTGCAGAGATGCTGTAGTAGAGGGCAATGGTGTAGTACAGTCAAGATGAGATGAGGGCCTCGGTGATGGTCTTACAGGTGTTAGGAGAGAGCCATATGAAGCAATTTCTGAGCATGCAAAATATGTGAAAACAGGTGGTGGTGATGGTGGCAATTTGATGTCTCATGTTGAGGTGGGTGTCCAGGATGATGGGCAGGTTTCTGAGGTGGGTGAAGGGTGAGGGTCTCAGGCCTAGTTATGTGGCCAACCAGGGAAGATCATGTTGCACACTATCATCACGTCTATCTTGTCAGCTTAAGTATGAGCTACTTATCTCACATAGAATTAGCCATGTTGGCCAATGGCACATTGTATCAGCTTTTGCTGGTATTGATAGTATCTCCGGAGGGTTTTTTGGATGATCTGGGAGTCAACAGTGTAAGAGATGATGTAGAGTCCCTTGGTCTGAATGATGCTTTGTAGAGAAGTCATGTATAAGTTTAAGAGGGCAGGTCCAAGTGAAGAGCCTACCGGGACTCTGCAGATGAGCTCCTTGGCTTCTGAGGGAATGGAGTGAGCTTGAGCTGTTGCATACTTCCAATTATGATGGCTATCAATTTCAGAGATAGTCTTTAGTTTCTTGTATTGTAGAGGCTGGAGATGATTGTGTGTGTGTTAGGAAACTACTTGATTCCCCTGAAAAATAGCAAATACGGCATATGAAATGCCCTTCTCCTTGCATGTAGTGCAGCAAGGTGGCTTGCTATGTGGTGTTGTGTGCATGTTTGTGAAGTATGACCCCTAAGATTCAATGATGCACAAATTGCATGCAAGACAGTACAGCAAGGCAGCTTGGTGTGTTGCTTTGCATGAAATGAACAGTGTAGGAATGTGTGCTGATTATTAATATAAGTGCATAATAACTCTTGGGTAGTGCTGTGGCACAAACTGATGGCTAGAGCAAATGTATGCACCTTTGCTACATGGTCTGCATGGTACAATGGTCTCTGCACTGGTCCTAAGCTGCAGAGTTTGCATCAGTGCGGGCAAAGAGCAGGAATGCACCGCAACATGTTATATGTGGCCCATTTCCGCACTCACTCTTTCAGGCAGGGTAGGTCAGCAAGCTGCCTAGCTGCATTGCATTGTGTGAAATTAACACAAGTAGGCCCCCTAGTGAATACTGAGGTTGTATGAACAATTTACATGTATTGTCATGTGAAAAGCAACATTAGTACAACATGGGTATCTTTACTTGTAGAAACAAATGACCCCAATATCCCTATGTACTTGTAAATGAAGAAAAATACTGTCCAAATGTAACAGAACTCATTGATATCATATTCAATCATGGAGTCCATGTAACATATTTCTAATTTTTTTCACAAATGTTTATTGGGACATTTGCCACCATCATGCCACCTGCTTTGAAAACCAAGAACAGTATTTTTTTTTGTGCAGTAGGTAATCTTGTCCACTTGTGCTAAAATAAATCTGCTATTTTGGATAAAGACAATTTGTTCTTTATCACTTATCTCAAATAACATATGTAAATGTGAAGTCACATTTCAATCCAGATGTATTTGGAAACACAGACGTTTTATTTTGACACTATTTGTTGATTGTAAAAAGATGTACTACTCACATTTTGCAATGTGAGGATCCGATCCTGTGTAATAATAAAGATAGTCTAAAATACCATTATGAGATTTGTATGGTTGATTTCACACATCCCTGTGTTCTTCAAAGTGAAAAAAAATACTGCCCAAATGTAACAGAAATAACTTATGTCATATTTAATCATGGAGTCTTTGTAACATAATTCTATTTTTTTCCAGAGGAACTAGCAACATCTCTTGGAGATCTGTCTGTCTGAGTTCTCCATCCTGTTGATGACATCATGCGGCCTCCCATGGATGAAGACATCTTCCAGCAGATCCTTTTGACAAGGCAAGCCAACGTTGTTGGATCTCCAGATGAACCAACACAGGCCAGACATGGGCCATCAACCTTTCACATAACAGCAGAGGACTTTGAGGACCCCTAAGTTACATTTCAATGGTGAGTGGCAGCGAATAGCTGATGAAGTCCAGTTGGGGATGAAGATCATAGCAGGCACTCTTGAAGGAGTTCGTAGGTGTCCTAGCCCTAATAATAGGATGACAAATGCAGTCACAGACACTTAGGTGGTCATTACAACCCTGGCGGTCGGTGTTAAAGTGGTGGTAAGACCGCCAACAGGCCAGCGGCAAAAAAATTGCAATTACGACCGTGGCGGAAACCGCCAACAAAGACAGCTACTTTAACACTCTGACCGCCACGGTGGTACTAACAAACAGCGCAGCGGTCACCACCAACAGACAGGCGGGAGACAATGTACCGCCCACACTATTATGACAGGCCAATCCGCCACCTTTTCTGGGGCGGATTCACCGCGGATAAAAACACGGCAGAAACAGGAATTTCGAAGGGAAACGCTCACCTCTACACACTCCACGAGGAACGAGGACACCATGGAACCGGAACTCCAAATTCTACCTGCGCTAGTCTTCCTGCTCCTCTACCAGGAGCACGAACGCCGGCGGCGAAGACCACGCTGAGTACTGCACCTATGACACAGGGGAGGGGGGAGGGAAAAAACAGGGACACACACATGCAACACCCCCACCCTCACCCACTACAACACACACACTAATACATATCAATACATCACAGTTACACCCCCCAAACCCCCTGAAGAATGCAAAGACAATAGAAAATGAGTGGAACCATCGGAATATATTAAAAACAAGTAGGCAGAAATATATATATATATATACACAATGTACAAAATAAATACCAAGCATAGTAGTCCAGGTACTGCACAAAGAAAGTCCATGGAACACTGGGACCACACAGTATGGGCGAGGCCCACACAAGATCCCCGACCATGACGGAGAGAACACTGCAGGGGCATCAGACAGCAACTAAACAGGCACCTCAGGGGGAGGGAAAGGAGGGGCACCTCAGCTACTTGAGTGCACAACACCAAATCCACGAGAGGGCCACATATTCCCACTGTTCAATCCTGGGGAGTGCAAAGCCACAGTCTCACAAGTCTATACAGTGGCTGGTCTGCCCACTGTTCAATCCTGGGGAGTGCAAAGCCACAGTCTCATAAGTCTATACAGTGGGTGGTCTGCCCACTGTTCAATCCTTAGGAGTGCAAAGCCACAGTCTAACAAGTCTATATAGTGGGTGGTCTGCCCACTGTTCAATCCCGGGGAGTGCAAAGCCACAGTCTCACAAGTCTATACAGTGGGTGGTCTGCCCACTCTTCAATCCCGGGGAGTGCAAAGCCACAGTCTCACAAGTCTATACAGTGGGTGGTCTGCCCACTGTTCAATCCCGGGGAGTACAAAGCCACAGTCTCACAAGTCTATACAGTGGGTGGTCTGCCCACTGTTCAATCCTGGGGAGTGCAAAGCCACAGTCTCACAAGTGGATGACAGTCTCCACTGGTTCTGGAGGGGGCATGGTGCCCAAAGTGCTCCATCCTGTTAAGGACAGAGGTAGTGTATGTATCTCTCCACTGGTTCTGGAGGGGGCATGGTGCCCAGAGTGCTTCATCCTGTTAAGGACAGAGGTAGTGGATAACAGTTCCCACTGGTTCTGGAGGGGGCATGGTGCCCAGAGTGCATCATTCACCCCGTGACGGACCCAGTTGCGTCAGTGCCCCTGCCGCTCATGGGCTAGCGGTGCTTCAGATGGGGGTGCCCTGTTCAGCGGTGCTTCAGATGGCGGTCTACATTGCAGGGTCTCAGTTGCTGGCGGTCCTCCATGGCCCAACAGGCCTTTTGCTGGCGGTCCTTCATGGCCCAACGGGCCTTTTGCTGGCGGTCCTTCATGGCCCAACTGGGCTGGTGCTGGCGGTGGCCTCCTGGGCAGCTGGGCTGGTGCTGGCAGTGGCCTCCTGGGCAGCTGGGCTGGGGCTGGCGGTGGCCTCCTGGGCAGCTGGGCTGGTGCTGGTGGTGGCCTCCTGGGCAGCTGGGCTGGGGCTGGCGGTGGCCTCCTGGGCAGCTGGGCTGGTGCTGGCGGTGGCCTCCTGAGCAGCTGTGCTGGGGCTGGCGGTGGCCTCCTAGGCCGCTGGGATAGTGCTGGCGGTGGCCTCCTGGGCAGCGGGATGATGGCGGTCTTATCCGACGTGCTGCTCTTCCCAGACTTGCCGGGTTTCTTGTGGCCCTTCCCCACCTTGGAAGGTGTCACAGCTGACTCCACACTCCCAACGGGGCCCCTGGGAGCGGCTTTGGTGGCTGGAGTCTTCCCCCTCTCCCGCCGGGCACTGGCCAACTTCTGATGCTTCACAGGTGGGGGACTGTCTGTGCTGTGGCTCCATGCCACACTGGCTGTCCTGGTGGCCGGTGCACTCCAGATTCCAGTGACTACAGGCACCACTGGTCCCGGAGATGTTGTGGCTGAGGTGCTAGTTCAGGACCTATGAGATGGAGGGGGTGGGGGAGGTGTGGGAAAGAGGCCAAGGGTGGACAGGAAAAGTTTTTTGGACAGAGTGGGACGGGTAGCTGGAGGCGGTTTGGGAGTGGAGGAAGAGGTGGTGGCTGTAGGAGGTGTACGTTTGGTGACTTTGGGTGAAGGTGCATGCGCTGGAGGCTGTCGTGAGGTGGATGGCTGTTGGGTGGGTGTGTGCCTGCGTTTGTGTATCTTGAGAGGGGGCGTCACAGACACACTGGGAGAGGACACAGGGGACGTGTGAATGGTAGTGGGGTGGTGACTGCACATGAGCGGGGTGTGGTGGTGGGTGTGCTGGAGAGGGACGTAGTGGCTGTAGAGGTAGTGCATGCAGGTGTGAGTGTAGACGAGACAGGGAGGGAGGAGGGAGATGAGGGGGAGGGGGACACAGTGGAGGCAGTGGATGTTGGTGTGTCTGCATGTGTGTGATGCTTGCGTGAGTGCCTGTGGGATGTGTGGTGCTTATATTTGGCTCAGCTTCCCTTGGGTGTTGACGTGTGTGCATGCTGGTCTGTAGGTGTGCTTGGGATAGGCTGAGGTACAGGGGATTGGGTCGGGGTGGAGGAAGTTGGAGGGGGGGAGGCTAGAGACGGGGACTATGGCTGCCATCAGTGCTGAGACCAGAGTCTGAAAAGCTTGGTGAAGGGCCGCCTGACCAGAATGAATGCCCTTGAGGAATGCATTTGTTTGTTGCAACTGCCTCGCTACACCCTGGATGGCATTCAAAATGGTAGACTGCCCAACATTGAGGGACCTGAGGAGGTCAATGGCCTCCTCACTGAGGGCAGCAGGGGTGACTGGGGTAGGGCCTGAGGTGCCTGGGGCGAAGGTGATGCCCACCCTCCTGGGTGAGTGGGCACGGGGCAAAGGCTGAGGGGCTGCTGGGAGGGCGGTGCTGGTAGGGGGGGTGGCGACTGTACCTGTAGATGCGGGGGCACAGATGTTGCCGCCACCACAAGGGAGCTCCCATCAGAGGGCGAGTCTGTGTCGCTGGTCTCAGCTCCTGTCCCCGCCGTGGAGCTCCCCTCGCCCTCCGTCCCACTGGTGAAGTCTGATTCCGTAGCGTCGCCCTCCAGGGCCATGTGGGATGCAGCTCCCTTGTGCTCTGTTGCCACTGCTCCTCCGCCTGATGATGCCAATGCACACAAGAGCAGGGAGACCAAAAAAAGTGGGGGGAAGACAGAAGAAAGACATGTTGAGTGCATGCATTACCGCTACCGTTGGCGGACACGACAGACACAGAAGCCCCCTGTACTACGCCGTGCTCTTGGGCTCCACTGTTCAATTCCTGGGAAATGGCCTACAAGGCTATGGACAACATCTGCACACATAGATGACACAGGAGCATGAATAGCTGTACTTGGCACTCTACAGAGGTGGGGTGGGGTGCCACGGAGGGGCCTTGCCTACGGAACTCACCCTGGCCTAGGGAAACCCACAGCCCATCTCCCCCACCCAGACACCTCGTAATGCGCACAAAGTCAGCAGAATGAGAGTGTACTCACCCCCTTGTGTCTACTGTGATGCCCTCAAGTGCCCATCCAACTCCGGGTAGGCCACCGCCAGGATCCTGAACATCAGGTGCCCGGTCATGGTGCGACGGGCACCCCTCCCACTTTGGGAGGCCATCCCCAGCTGAGCCTCTGCCGTCTTCTTTCTCCAGCGGCGAATGTCCTCCCATCTTTTACGGCAGTGGGTGCTCCGTCTGTGATACACCCCCAGGGTCCGGACGTCCTTGGCGATGGCATGCCAAATATCTTTCTTCTGGTGGGCGCTGACCTACATAAAATGTACAGGGGAAAAAGAGAAGTTATTACCAACTGTACCATCAAAGTGATTGGCCCCCATCCCTACCCTTGTCATGTGGCACATGCATTCACCGTCTTTCATGCACGCAGCACTCTGCCCCCTTCCTTCTTAGATCCAGCCCTCTCCACGCAGGCATAGCCCAAACAACATGCTCCCTGTGCACATACCTGTTTGTCTGGAGGACCGTAGAGTAGCTTGTACTGGGGGAGGACCCCATTCACGAGTTTCTCCAACTCCTCTGATGTGAAGGCAGGGGCCCTTTCCCCAGACACTCGAGCCATTGTCTCTTCCAGACCGAGGTCACAGCAGCACTTGCAGTGTAGGTCCTCTCCTGTCGAAGATCAGGTATCGAGTGATTGAAGTGATAGGAAATGGTGGTCACGTCCGCGGCAGTGCGTACCGTCACCGCCGGCGTACATCGTCATTGGCTCCTGGGACACATAGGGTCTAATGTTAACCAATGCAGCATTGCGCTGCGGTCTTTGACCGCCTACCGCGACGGTGTACAATGCAAGCGCAGTTACCTCGCCTCGCATTGTCCCACTTTAGAGGTCAGGCAGCCGCCATTTCAGGGGCCCACATGGCTTCATTTTCAACTGTGTCACACAGACCTAGGCCTAGACTCAACACACATACAGGCCACCTTTTCTGTATGAATGGTGTTCTGTGTAAACTGTGGGTACGTGCGTCTGAGTTGTTTGACTCTGTGCTCGCTGTTGTCCTTCATAGGAACCATCGGCTGGGACATGTGAGGAGATGGCAGCATCCTCCGGTGTACCGACCATTGGTGGACCTATCGACAATGGAGGGGCAACATTTGATTATCACATACAGGCTTGACCGTGCCACAATCCAGGAACTGTGTACCCAGTTGGAGCCAGACCTGATGTCAGCAATCCACCATCCCACAGGAAGCCCCCCTCAAGTGCAGGTGCTGTCAGTGCTCCATTTCCTTGCAAGTGGGTCATTTCAAACAACAGTGGCCATGGCATCAGGGATGTCCCAGCCTATGTTTTCCAACGTATTGTTCAGAGTGTTGTCTGCCCTTCTGAAACACAAATGCGGAGCTACATCGTTTTCCCTCAGGTGGAGGATTTGCCTACAGTGAAAGGTGATTTCTATGCCCTGGGACATATCCCCAACATCATAGGTGCCATTGATGGGACCCATGTGGCTTTGGTCCCCCCCCCACAGGAGTGAACAGGTGTACAGAAACCGGAAGAGTTATCATTCGATGAATGTACAGATGGTATGTTTGGCAGACCAGTACATCTCCCATGTGGATGCCATGTTCCCTGGCTCAGTGCATGACGCCTACATCCTGCGGAATAGCAGCATCCTTTATGTGATGGGGCAACTCCAGAGGCACTGTGTGTCGCTATTAGGTGAGCACCTGGAAGCAAGTCAGTGGGAATGGTTGTCTGGGTCTGGGGATATCCCTCCAGGTTAGTGTGTGTCTGACAGTTGTCCCTCATCATTTGCAGGTGACTCTGGTTACCCCAACCTGTCATGGCTACTGACCCCAGTGAGGAATCCCAGGACAAGGGCAGAGGAATGCTACAATGAGGCCCATGGGCGAACTAGGAGGGTGATCGAGCGGACCTTCGGGCTCCTGAAGGCCAGGTTCAGGTGCCTCCATATGACAGGTGGATCCCTATTCTAATCACCAAAGAAGGTGTGCCAGATCATCGTGGCCTGCTGTATGCTTCATAACTTGGCTTTGCGACGACAGGTGCCTTTTCTGCAGGAAGATGGTCCAGATGGCAGTTTTGTTGCAGCTGTGGAGCCTGTGGACAGTGAAGACGAGGAAGTAGAGGAAGAAGACATGCACAACAGGGACTCAGTGATCCAGCAATATTTCCAGTGAGACACAGGTAAGAATACAAACATGCCTACTACATGTACTTTAACACTACTACCTCTCTACTGTCTGTCGTTTTCACCCAGTGTATGGTCACTGAGTTGTCACTTTCCCTTACGATTTCACAGATGTGGGTCCCACTGTGTGACTTCTGCTTAGATTCCTCATGGACTAGAGCTGTGTGACATAGGTATGTTGACATTACTATTTAAAAAGCATTTTGTCACTGTAATTGCTAATTCACTATTTCGAAATCACAGAAAGACTCCAGATCGTTTTGTGCTTTAGGTGTATTTATTTAAGTGCTAAATATAGGAGGGGTAGTGAAATGGTGAGGGGTGATGGCGGAGGAATGTCCTTGGCAGAGTCCAGTCTATCAGTGTCACAGGTGCATTGCCCATGTGGGCATAGGAAGTGGAGCTGGGGCAGTTAAAGTATGGACAGGGTGACAAAGTGGGACAGTAGGATGACAATCAGGGTGGTCTCATTTCTTGGCGGGGGTCTTGGCATCATGCTCTGTCTTTGTCCTGGATCTCAGGGACCGTTTGCCGGGTGGTTCTCCCTCTGCAGGGGGTGGGGTGCAGGTGTGGTGGTCCTGTGGCAGGGCGTCCTGTCCATAGCGCCGGCGGAGGTGGTGGGCAGTTCATCATCCATACTAGTGTCAGGGGCCCCTTGTAGTGCCACAGTGTCCATCCTGGTGTTCACAAGTTCCTTCAGCACCCCTGCGATGGTGCCCAGGGTGGAGCTGATGGTTCTGAGTTCCTCCCTGAAGCCCATATACTGTTCCTCCTGCAGGCGCTGGGTCTCCTGAAACTTGGCCAGTACAGTTGCCATCGTTTCCTGGGAGTGGTGGTAGGCTCCCATGATGGAGGAGAGGGCCTTGTGGAGAGTGGGTTCCCTTGGCATGTCTGCCCGCTGTCGCACAGCAGCCCTCCCAGTTCCCTTGTGTTCCTGGGCCTCCGTCCCCTGGACCGTGTGCCCACTACCACTGCCCCCAGGTCCCTGTTGTTTCGTGGGGTGGTGGGTTATCCTGGGTTCCCTGTAGTGGTGGACACACAGCTGATTGACGTGTCCTGGGGACGGAGGTATGGGCCCGCTGGGTGGGTGCTGTGCTGGTGTTTCCAGAGGGTGGAAGGTCTGTAGTGGCCTGTGACTGTGTGATGGGAACCGACTGTCCCGAGGTCCCCGATCGGCTGGGCTGGTCTTCTAGATCCAGTTGGACAGAGCTGCTGTCATCACTGTGGGCCTCTTCTGTGGGTGGTGGGGACATGTGTGGACCCTCCTGTCCGGTGACGTTGGGTAGGGGTCCTGCAGGGGTATAAAAGGATGGTTATTACATCTGTGTGTGTCATGGTGTGCAATGGGTGGGTGACCGTGTACCCCAGTGTTTGCATTCCTGTGTGGGACCTTGTGTGATGATGGTTTAGGGGGTTGTATGGGTATGTGCAGTGGGCATGCTTTAGTGATGGGTGTCCAAGCGTTGTTGTTGCATGCGGGGCTTGGTGTTGTGATGTGTGGTTTGTGATGTTGGGACATATGTGAGGAGTTGGGGTGCTGGGGGTGAGGGTGAGGGTGGGGGTATGTGATAGCATGCAGGTAGGGTGGGGGATGTAATAGTTAAGATTTGTCTTACCAGAGTCCATTCCTCCAGCTACTCCTGCGAGGCCCTCAGGATGTAGAATCGGCAAGACCTGCTCCTCCCATGTTTTTAGTTGTGGGGAAGGAGGTGGGGGTCTGCCGCCTGTCCGCTGAACCGACAGGTGGTGTCTTGAGACCACGGAACGCACCTTCCCCCATAGGTCATTCCACCTCTTCCTGATGTCCTCCCGATTTCTTGGGTGCTGTCCCACTGCGTTGACCCTGTCCACTATTCTTCACCATAGCTCCATCTTCCTTGCAATGGAGGTGTGCTGCACCTGTGCTCCGAATAGCTGTGGCACTACCCGGACAATTTCCTCCACCATGAGCCTGAGCTCCTCCTCCGAGAACCTGGGGTGTCTTTGCCTTGCCATGGGGTGGTGTAGATGATGTGTGGGGTGGAGTGTGTGGTGATAAGTGTGGTGATATGTAGTGGTGTGTTGTGTGAGGTGCGTGGAAGTTGTGTGGGTGATGGTGTTCTGTGCCTGTGGATGATGTTGTTCTTGCTGGTCCTCTCTCTCTGGCCTTCTTTCGGTGTTTTTGTCGTAGGGGTTTGTGGCTGATGTGGGTGTCTGTTTTAAATTGTAATGGGTGTGTGTATGTGTATCAGGTGTGTGTATTTGGAATTGTCCAATGTGGCTGTGTTTTGTATTTTGAGCGCCGCAGTGTGTACCGCCAATGGAATACCACGGTTGAAAGACCGCTGCGTGGATTCGGTGTCGTGATAGTGTGGGTGTATTTCTGTTGGCGTGACGGTGGAGGTTTTCTTTTCGCCAGTTTATCACTGACCTTTGGTGTGGTGGATTTGTGTGGGTGTCTGAATTTTGGCTGATTCTGAAATGTGGGTCATAATAGCTGTGGCGGTTTTCCGGGACCGCGGCGGTGTGTTGGCAGTCTTCTGCACGGCGGTAAGCGGCTTTTACCGCCAATGTTGTAATGAGGGCCTTAGTCTTGGCTCCAAGAGATTGATTACTCACTAGCTGACATTGCTAGTGTCATGATGCAGAAGGTAAAACAGGACTAGCCTGCCACATCTGACACTAGTGATGCTGTCAGGTAGCTGGGAGCTATAAATACATCCAACCAGTCCCTGGAGACCAAGACTGAATCCTTCATAGCATCAACAAGTGCCCTCAATGGCAACCTCATTGGTTTGTTGGCCAACCACAAAACCCTTGCCAGGGACTACCATGCTGCCTTATTGGCATTCACAATTGTTATTGGGAACATGAAAATTACATCTTCTGCCTCTGAAGTTTGTGTGCCTGAGCCTGATAACATCACTCCGCTACCTCCTATTCCAACACCACAACTTCCAGGAGAGGCAGAAAACTCAAAAGAGGAGGACGATGTACAGTTCCCCAGTTTCTGAAAGAAAACTTCCTGATAAACATTTCTGAATGCCACCTGAACA
This sequence comes from Pleurodeles waltl, assembly GCF_031143425.1. NCBI lineage: Eukaryota > Metazoa > Chordata > Amphibia > Caudata > Salamandridae > Pleurodeles > Pleurodeles waltl. Next base: position 400,679,100 of record NC_090439.1, read on the forward strand.
GTTTTTCTGTCATGTGTAGGACATCATGTCACATTCTTAGGAACTCAGTACAATACTCTTTGTGCAGCAGTGTATCTTTTCCACCTGTGCTCAAAAGAAGTTTGTTCCATTTGGTAATGGCAATCTATTCTTCCACACTTATCTCAAATAGCAAGTAAATGTGAAGTCACCTTTCTATCCAAATGTGTTTGGAAGTACAGAACATTTTAATTTAGCTCCATGGGTTGATCCTAAACAATCATCGTAAGGATCTGACCCTGTAAAATAATAAAGAGTGCTTAAAATACCATTACGAGATTTGTATGGTTGATTCTTAAAAGTCTTCATGCATAATGTAAATCAAAAACACAAAACACTGATGCTGAAGAAGAATGACTTGAAGTTAATTGCACATGCTGTCTTTGTCTGTACTCCCACAACATCGACATTCATGCAATGGTATAATGAGCAATGTGTAGTTTCCCTACGTGACGTCAGAGTGAGTCAACAAGCCACATTTTTTTATGGTCACATAGTGAAATGTTTGCAAAGTACACAAATACTTACCAGCCATAAATGGGATGTGTGAGGTATGTGAGCCATAAGAACAGCTGTCACGGCACTCGTGTATCAATCTTAATATTGAAGTGAATACTTCATGGTCCATATTACATATTTGTTGCCAAAATTAATACAATAAGTTTCTCTGACGCACAGGAATTCATAAATGAAAAGAAACTCAATTTATTCTTTCAGAAGAGCAGATCATCAGCCAAACGCCAACACGTGTTTCGTCCAATAAGATAATAATCTTAAGACTTTGTCAGGGCTTATTCCAAATATTTATATAGCCGGAAAGTTCAATCCTTATATTACAATAAAATCTTATTGTATCCAGGGTATCAAATCATAACGTATATTGAAATATTGTGCAAGCCACTTGTATGGAAATCGGTTCTGACCCTGCTCCTCATAGGAAAAGTCCTCATAGACAGCCAACCCGTTAACTCAGCATCATGTCCGTCGTCCCTATCTAATACCTGTCTATACCTTAGATAGGGACGACGGACGTGATGCTGAGTTAACGGGTTGGCTGTCTAAATAGCGGACAGGTTGTCAATGTACTGAGAGGAAAACCTTGTGTACGTCTGGGATCTTTCCTGTTGAATTGGAGCGTAGAACTGAATCTGTACTCTGCACCAATACAGAGAACTGGAGGACGTGTGTTTCTTCAGAACTTGGGTGCCCTGCCTTGCAGTTGAGATGGACTTTTCCTATGAGGAGCAGGGTCAGAACCGATTGGAGTGGCACCCGTCGCGATTTTCACTGTCTGCAAAGCAGACAGTGAAAATCTTTGTGGGGCCCTGTTAGGGGGCCCCTGCACTGCCCATGCCAGTGGCATGGGCAGTGCAGGGGCCCCCAGGGGCCCCACGGCACCTGTTCCCGCCATCCTGGTTCTGGCGGTGGACACCGCCAGAAACAGGCTGGCAGAAAGGGGGTCGGAATCCCCATGGCAGTGCTGCAAGCAGCGCCGCCATGGCGGATTCCCTGGGCCAGGGGGAAACCGGCGGGAAACCGGCGGTTCCCCTTTTCTGACCGCAGCTTTACCGCCGCGGTCAGAATAGCCCAGGAAGCACCGCCAGCCTGTTGGCGGTGCTTCCGCCGCCCTCCGCCATGGCGGTCATGGACCGCCAGGGTCGGGATGACCCCCTATATAATTTTATAATTATAATTAAAGCTGTAAGTTAGAGGGAAGGTTTTTGAACATTTCTTGGAAATGTACTGTCTGTAAATGACAGTGTGCTATCATATCATGCTTTAGAAATATATATTTTTTAAGTGAGTGTTTAAATATAACCGGAGAAACACTCCTGTCCTGTTGGCAGTGCTATTAAACTAAGGGTCAGATTTAAGAAAAGTGGTGCTGCACTAGGTGCAGCACCGCTTTTCTTGTGCCCCTTAGCGCCTCCATAAGGCCACCATGTGTGCGCTGTATTTAATACATGGCGCACCATGGCGGTAGCTAGGGAATTAGCGTCAGAATTTTTTATGCTAGTTCGGCGCTTTGCAGAATTAGTGTAAAAACTTATGCCGCTAATCCAGCAAAGCACCCAGAGGCCCCTTGTAACCTAAAGGGGCCTCCTTTTAACGCCTGCTATGAGCAGGCATTAAAAGTGCAGAAAGAAATCACTTAGATTTTTTTGTGCCATTTTTTCAGCCCCCCTAACATGAGAACACCCGCTTTGCATGCATTGTGCCTAGCACACACATAATGTAGCGCAAAGGGTTGCAAAGTGGCACTATGCATCCATTGCACCACTTTGTAAATCTGGTGCAGGGAAAAGGCTACCTTAGCACCGCTTTAGTGTAAAATAAATGACGCTAAGGCGGCTCTAAGGTGGAGCTAGGCCCTCTTAAATCTGGGCCTAAAAGACAAGTCATGGATCATGTGTACCCTATTTATGGGCTAGATTATTATTATACACAGAGCAAATGTTTAGTCTATTTGAACAAACAATATAGGTTTTTTGTACAGCCGAAAAGCTGAACTCACATATTTGAAGGTGCACTCATGTGAGAATGAAGAAAAAGACAACTCTGTACAATAAAATATTTGCCTAGAATCACACAATTTGAGACATGTTTATGAGTCAAATATATTACAGTTAGGTCGAGTATATTATTCAAGATACTTGACCTGCAGGTGTAGTAAAATTTATATGATTTTTCAAGGCCTGTAAAGTATACAATGGTAACAGATTTTTGTCTAAAGTGATCTGAGGTTGACTGTGTCTATTTACATGTCTCTTTTAAACAATTCATTTTGCTTAGCCACATACCTGTCAATATCTCCTCCAGTAAGAAATTCATGTTTTTCACGACCTTGAGCCTTTAAACGGATCAGATTGGTTCACTTAGCTCACGTATTATCACTTTTAAACATCAGGTGGCCACCAGTTTCAATACCATACTCTTTCCACTGACAATAAGTGTTGGGTGATCCCCAGTGAATGTGATTTTAGCATTGAGGTGCTGTTCCATAGTTGCTAAGTCCTCTAATTCTCCTTGTTGCCAGGGTTAAAAAGTGTATCAATTAAAGAGCACAAAGAGTAAGAATTAGTGGTCAAAGAAAGTTTACTTCCATATGCGCCTCAGCCGATGTCCAGCTTTCACCTTCCTAGACATCTGAAAGATGCCTTCCCAAGATTCTCTCATATCTCACCATCCCATCTTAGGACTCCACATTCTTTTGAGTGCAGGTGAAGCTGCAGGGCAATTCGCACTAGCACATAAGAAAATTCCACTTACAGCAAGAGACAAAGAAGGAGATTCTGAATTGAAGAGCACCTCCGTGCCCCCTGCACCAGCAGCCTTTGCTTGCTGATTGGCCCTCTAGCTCCCAGGCAAACCTAAGCCCGCCTCTTGTACCTGTCCTGACCCTTTATGTTTGTGGAGGGAACCCCAAGACAGCCAATTCCATCTTGTGAGCCCAGCTTCTCTGTGCCTTGAAAAGCCCAGTGAGGAAGAGACAAAAAAGGTGGTAAGAACACAGACTTTCTGCGTATTCTTGTAATTTTTTTAAGTGTTTTTTGACCTACCCATGACTGTTTAAATTTACCTCTTGTTTTCTGCAAATGTTTTTACTTTTAACTTGCTGTTTTGTTCTGCCCATGACTGTTTAAATTTACCTCTTGGCTTCTGCAAATTTTGTACTTTGAAACAGCTTTTTTGTTCTATCCCTGACTGTATTATTATGCCTCCTAGTTTTCCCCCTATACTATACTAGGCCTCCCCCTACTTACAAGGTTAGAAATGGCAAAATATACCTCAGCAGGTAACCAAAGTATGTTTAGGAGACTGCTTAATCTGCTTGATGGTTTAAGCTGTCTTTGGAATGTGTATCTAGCACTCGTTTTTGCTTGTAAAAGTGATTAGTTTAAGTGTGTGAAAAGCAGTATTTTAGTGACTTCAGAATTAGGCCTTAACTCAAGAGTAGAATCAGGACGCCTTAGAGTGCGGAGTGAGTCTGTCTGTATCCAAGGAGATTCCCAATTGGAATGCACCTCCGTGCCCCCTGCATCAGCAGCCTGTGCTTGCTGATTGACCCTTTAGATCTCAGGCAAACCTGAGCCCTTCTTTCTCACCTGCACAGGTTTGTGGAGGGAACCCAAAACAGCCACCTCCATCTAGTGAGCCCAGCATTCCTGTGCCCTAAACAGCCCAGTGAGCAAGAGATCAAGCTAGGATTCAATTGGCCAATACGGCTATTTAAGCATAGGTGTCAGGGCTTCTCAGCCTGGGTGTTGAGGCTAAGGACAGTTGACAGTTTGGGCCTGGTCGGGCCCAGGCCAGAAATGGTGAGCAATTGATCCTTTACCAGCAACCAACTTCAGTCATCTGCATCCATAAACTTCCACAGAAATCTAAACACAACATCAGCCAAGGCATTCCAATCACGTATCACAAAGAAACCTCATACAGATTTCAATTTCTCAACAACCACTGCAAAACCCCACAAGCCACACCCATCTACCCTTCTACCCCAGCTACTATACTATGGCACCATCTTTCTCACACAAAACACAGCTCTGTCCTATTCCACTAACAAATCCACACATCACCAACACAACTCAAAGCCACATTATGCAGAAATGTAATGCATTCAAACAAACACTCCCCATTCATAAAAAACGCCAAACTAGCCTCTACTTTCTCCTAACAGACCCCTTTTTATCACAACGAAACATATACTAGGCCCATACTCCTTCCACCCTAAACAGACATAAACAAAATAAACAAAATGCAATTTTTCACAACTTCGCATCCCCGTGCCTATTACACACCAGGGCTATGCTACCAAAACAAGACAATTCACCATCTCACTCTCAACCACCATCTCCACCACCTGCTCACACAGACCCAACAAAATGCCTTCTAAGCCTGCTGGACGAGGAAAACTATTGGAACCCTCATACAGTTAATACCAGCACTAATGGCACACCTGCTACAAGTTCAAGATATACTGCTCACTCTTCTACAAAACAAAGTCACACCACCACCAAAGCACAATCTCTAAACTGCCTACTAATAAATGCCCTATCACTCTCTAAAAACAAGCAGGACATCTACGACCTACTCTTTGAAACACAACTTGAATTACTCTTCATAAATGAATCATGGCTGTATGATGACATGACTCCACTGTTGCATGAAGCCGTTCCTTCAGGCTCTCAAACTAACACCAAAATCTGATAGAAAAAAGAGGAAATGGACTGGCTGTTATATACAAGCAAACATGAAATCTCTGCAAAATGGACAACATTTCCATAAGAGGTTGAGAGGCCCTCATCACCAGATGCAACTCTGCAGCAACTTCCTCCTGTAATTTTTTCCTCTTTTACAGACCACAGGTTCAAACCTTATAACACTATATTCCAATGTATACGTTCTTGGCGACCTAAACATTTGGGGGCATATTTATGAGCCCCTAACGCCAATGGCGCATCACTTTTCGTGACGCTCTGGTGGCGCTATGCACTGAGCTGTATTTATAAGGTGGAGTTAAGCCACTTTTTGTGGCTTAACGCCACCTTGTATATATGACCCCTTCACACGCAGCTGCTTGTGAAGGGGTCACTGCGCCACTGGATTCAAGCTAGCCTAGCTGATGATGGGTGATACCCTGAAACCGGTCCTAGGATGCTTATTTCCGGTCCAGGAAGGGCCTGCCTTGGCAGTTCGGGCTGGACTGTTCCCATGAGGAACAGGGTCAAGACTGATTTGTATATGGCTGGGTCCAAACTGGGGTGGGGTGGTGAGCAAAAAAAAAATGGATTAAACCCAGATCTTTGTGACTGGGGGTGAATGTTTGCATTGTTCAACATTCCGTCCATGATCTGTTCTTTTTGTATTTGTCGCCCCAAGTGGGAAGGGTATGGCAGACGTGGGTCCCGTGCTCACTGCACCACTGGATTCAAGCTAGCCTGGTTGATGAAGGGTGATACCCTGAAACCGATCCTAGAATGCTTGTTTCCGGTCCAGGGAGGACCTGGCTTGGCAGTTCGGGCTGGACTGTTCCCATGAGGAACAGGGTCAAGACTGATTTGCATATGGCTGGGTCCAAAGTTGGGTGGCGTGGTGAGTAAAAAAAACGATGGATTAAACCCAGATCTTTGTGACTGGGGTTGAATGTTTGCATTGTTCAACATTACGTCCATCATCTGTTCTTTCTACATTCTGGAGCGCACACAGAAGTGCCAAATCACCATTAGTCATTGTTTATGTTCAGGAATGGACACCTTCCCGCATGTAAACAATCACACCCCTCAACATAGACATCCTTGCATGATGGTGAAAGGATGCCTGCGTTGGTGCTGGCACCTAAATTTAGCACCAGCGCAAGGGACAACACAGGGGTGTGCTGTATTCAATTAAATATGGTGCATCCCTGCATTGTGAAACTGACAGAGTGCTGCGCTGACAATTTTGGTGCAGCATCGTGCTCTGTCATTTTCGTATAAATATGGACCTTGGTTTGATAAACCCAATATGCACCATCCAAAAACTATCATCACTGGCTTAGCCACATTGAACCTGCATCAGATCATACACAATCCCATACACATGGCTGGACACATTCTAGATGTCATTTTTGCAAACCCAGAACTAGTTACCTTTCAAAGGATTACTCCAGTCACATGGTCAGACTAACATTTGGTAGCATTCCAACATAGAACACCACAAATCAAAACACCCAATATCACCTTACATGCATCCACCTATCGACCATGAAACAAGCTCAGTATTGAAAACTTAGAAACACAACTAGCAGCCATCACAGATTTAGACACAATAAATTCAGTTCGAAAACTTTGTGGCTACAGGAAGCATTTGATACCCTAATACCACTAAGAACAACAAAACAGAGCAAAAGAAAACAAGCACCTTGGGGAAATACATACTGAAAAAGCATAAAACAACAATCAGAAAGCTGTAATGAAACTGGCTCAAAACAAACAGCAACCAAGACAAATTTCACCTAAGCAAACTTAACAGAATATACACATCAGCAGTCAAAAAAGCTAAAAGAGATTCTATTGTGACAGAATTCAAAATGCTAAATCTGCAAATAAAGAATTTTATAACATTCTCAGGAAATGTCATCAACCTAAATGCATGGAAGGAACTCATCACATTACTCAAGAATTCACAGACAAACTAGCAAATCATTACACAACTAAAGCAGACACATTGGACTCCTCTCTAAAACAGCGGTTCTCAACCTGGGGTCTGTGGCCCCCAAAGATCAGGGTGTCTGCAGGCCTGGGCTGGCAGGAAAGCCCCTCTCCAGCAGGGGGATCTGACAGAAAAGATGTGTTTTTTAAATATTTATTGCTTCCTTTGTGCAGCACTGCAAAGCCATACTCAGGCAAAAATAAAAGTATCAAGATAACTCTAGTAATTATTGTACCTGCTGGAGAGAGATGGGAGTTTTGTACAGTGGCAGTTTTGACTCATCTAAGGTAGCGCAGATGGTATGCCTGCTGCAAAGAACTTGTGTCATGCAAAGAACATTATTTTTTGTGCTTATTACAGAGATTATTTTGTTACAGAGCAGTTTACAAGTTACAATCTTAATTTAGCACAGTGATTTATAAACTGCCATCTCAGAGCTGCATGCAAGCTGGATGGCACAAATTAGAAAGTTATGTTTTTTCCCAGTTTTTCATTTTCCTTATGCTGCTAAAAAAGATTCACTTGCATAGAAATACATTTGTATTATTAAAGTCAATGTAACCACTGTGTTATGTTCTCAATCCTGAGTTTGTGCTTCTCCAGACCACGGACTCTTAGAAAATGTCTACCAGAACACATGACATGTGAATCCTACATCATATAGTCCCTGTAAAGTGCTTAGACACCCTACACTGGTATGAGAGGTGCTATAAAATAAATGAATTACATGTGACAGAGACGTTATGGAGGGGAGAGAGGTTCTTATGGTTTTCCTTCCTTTGCCCACCACATATTTGTGTGAAAAGGTTTTCTAAAATCTTATGTACCTAAAAAATAAAAACAAAAATTTGCATTGGAAATATAGAATCTGATCTGTGGATTCAACTTTCTTAAATAAAACCAAACATTGAAAGGTTAGTCACCCCAACCTTCCCATTAAAAGATTTCAATTTTTGCATATTTTTTTCAATATAAAATTATCATATCTATAGTAATTTGAGTATTTGTTTGATGTGTACTTGTTTGTGTATATTTTGCTAATTAAATTAATGTGTGTTATTTAAATCGTATAAATTGCTTGTGGGTCCCCAGCTTCCAGTAATGAGTCAGTGGGGGTCCTCAGGATTCGAAAGGTTGGGAACCACTATCTAAAACAAAGGAAAACCACCAACCCATTTCCAAATATCCCCTCCAACAGTAGGCCAACCTGTCCTTTGCATTCGTCCGAACAAATATCACAAAGCAAATTTATTGATCTGGTCAAAGCAAGCAGGCCTTCCGGCTGCCCCTCTGACCCCTGTCCACCACACATTTCCACGAACATTCTTTTATTTACCTCTACTGCCACACCTGTAAGAAGAATTGTCGATAACTCTTTAACTACAGGAATGTTTCTAGAAGACCTAAAAATGCCATACGTATGGCCATTTTTAAAGAAAACAAACCACTCCAACAACTACAGACCAATTACAAATGAACCTTTCCTGTGCAAACTGATAGAACAGCATTTACCCTTATGTCACAATTCATTGAAAATAACTCCATACTTTCAGACTACAAAACTGGATTCTGCACAGGAAGAGGCACTGAATCTGCCCTCATTGCCATCTTAATAACACAGTAGACCGCAATGAAGTTGCTGCAATACTTCTCTTGGACCGCTCAGCTGCCTTTGACACAGTTGACCATGACACCCTAATACAAAGACTATATGAAGATGGCATAGGGGCTGCTGCTCTCTACTGGATCACATTCTACCTTCAAAACAGAACAAATGTCATCCATACTTCCCCTTTCTCATCCAAACCGTAATTCACAAAACAGCGGTCGCTCAAGACTCAATCATTTCCCCCATGCTTTTCAACATCTACATTAAGTAATTACTGGCGAAGACCGATGAATTTCAGCTCACATAGTACAACTATGCAGATGACACACAAATACTCCCTAAACTGGAATGCCCCAAAAACATTGGAAACTCCCAAATCTTCAGCTTCCTCAGAGCCATTGATCAATGGATGACATTCAGCCATTTCAACCTGAATGCTTCTAAAATGAAAATGCTCACATGTGGCGATTGGAAAAATAATCTAAGGAAGTAAAATGCTTTGGAATTGCCATGGACTCCAAGTTAACAATGAATGCCCAAGTAAAAAAAAATTGCAAGATCAAGCTTCATCACCATGAAAATTCTGCGACGCATCTTCCCCCACCTGGGATTTCCACACAAGGTCTAGGCTACTATCTCTCTTATATTGCCTAAACCAGATTACCAGTAGACAAAGGAAGAACCCCTAGGGGCAACCCCTATAAATTGGTTAACACTCAAAACACACACCCATTCAATAATACACTTGTCTTTGATAAAGGAAATTCAAAAAAAGGAAGTTTAATGAAAAAATCCCATAAAATACATTTCTATAATAATTACATATCACAATAAAAATCTCTTTAGAAATAATAACAATATATACACAATAAAAATACACAACATGGGAGACAAAACACAGACAATCACCTTGTCTATTGTTATTTGCTGTCCACAAAGTGATTTTATCCTGTCCCACAGATATAATATTGCCAATCTTAATGGGATAGTTATAGCAAGAGGGTCCAGCAGTGTAACAAGCGTCGACGTGTTTCGGTGGTTTACTCATGTATATCAGACCACCTTCATGCGGACAATGTGATACTCTCTCCTTCAAGTTTATATGATTATTCCAACCGGTCCAGTTTATCAATTATTTCTACTCCAAGGAGGTTTCCTTTTCACAGTCTTTTCAGCTGTCATTCAGCTATACCCTTATCCGTCTGGGGTTTGTTCAACATCCGCTATTCCCCAAATCGGATGTTCATCGGTTTATTTTCCGACTCCGGTCCGACTCTGCTTATATCGGATGGCAGTTCCCTCCTCCGTGTCCAATCTACAATAAATCATGGCCCGAATATAGTGACAGGTTATGAGTTTTAAAATCAGGATGATGTTTTTATTTTCACCATGTGGGTATCTGTGAATCTGTCACAATGCTCAGCGCAGCCCCCTGGCTAGCATTGCAATGATTTCCCAAATATCAGAAAAAACTGGCATGCTCATTTATTCACTCAGACAGTCATGCACCCACTCACAGACCCACTCAGACACGTGCGCACACTCACAGACCTACTCAGACACTCATGCACTCACTCACAGACCCACTCAGACACTCATGCACCCACTCACAGACCCACTCAGACACTCATGCACAAACTAACAAACTCACTCAGACACTCAAGCACCTACTCACAGGCCCACTTACATACTCATACACCATCTGACAGAACCACTTAGCCACACACCCACCCACTCTCAGACTCATTCAGGGACTCAAACATGCTTTGTTTTTGTGGTAATGTGGGTGAGCAGTTAGTCTTATCTTGGAGGTGTGCTAAGCATTTGTTGTACTCACGGTATCAATAAATGTGGCCACGCACTCAAAAGAATAACTCAAGATCAATTTACGAAAATACTTCATAACATTTTTAAGACCAAAATCATCAATATATGGTAAGTTCTTCTTTTGTTATGATTTTTTCAAAGATTAGAAAATATATGTTTTTTGTGAGTAATCATGCACCATAGGAATGAATGGGAAAATCTTTAAAAATGCATATAAAATCAGGCAATGCTCTCACAAGTGTCACATTCTATTTTTAGGTCGAAGTCGTTGAGATGTTTTGTGGGCAAGCCAGAGAGGTTTGGGCAGTTCCTGGTTCAAGTGGGAGCAGCGGCTGAAAGTGTTGGAGCTAGTGCACAACGTAGAAGGGGACCTCTTTGAAACACACTTCACAGGTGGACTTAAGGTAAGTCCGATGGGTCCCCTTGGAGGGTAGAGGTTGCAAGGGATTAGGGACCCAAGAGCACAGCTGGTTCAGCATTGAAGGGGCCAGGGAGTCCTGGTGCAGTTCAGCTAGGTCAGCCAAGAGTTGTGTGTCAGGAAGTCCATGGAGCCAGGAGCACGTCACATGGAGGGTGGCTTGCAAGTCAGAAGGGCCATTCAGGGGATTGGTTCTTAGGTGTCCTGAGGTCGCTCGACTGATAATTGCTTCTGGTCCTTTTAGAGTCTTTAGTGGACTTTGTTTCTGGGTGTCCGATGTTGGGGGTCCAGTACCCAGGGCAATGGTATGTCTCAGGCCCTGAAAGTCATAGTGCCACCAAACTTGGCACACTGGTAGGCTTTGTCCTTCGGGTCCATCTGATGGAGTTTGTTTGGGCTGCTTTGTATAGGTCATTGGTCAACAGCTGATCAGAGAACTGGACTTTACTGGTTTCTTACCTGTGGGGTGTAGGGAATGATGCCTTCACTCAGAGGGAGTTTCTTGGTGATTTTAAGAAGTCTGGAGGTCCTACGGTGTTCTCTAGAGTCCGTCAGTGTCCAGACGACCCCTTCAGTGGCAATTGTTGAGTCCTGGGTGCAGCAGGCAGGATATGGCACCTTTTTCTTCTTGCAATAGGACTTTGGTTCTCGTGCCTCGGGTTTCTTTGTTGCTGGTATTCTTGTGTCCATCAAATCTGAGCTGTAGGTCCAGGGATTTCCACTAATTACTGACTTTAGTGGGCTTCAGGGGGAGGGCCTGGTAGTGGCCAATGGGCCATCTACCTTATGGTGGCTACACCCACTAAGTGACTTCTTCCTGTGGGAAGGCTTCACATCCCTAACCCTGATTGGCTATTTTCCTACCATCCCAGGTGGAGGAAAATTAAATGAAGTGGTCACCTCACCAGCCACACCTGAGGGGTGGTGCAGGCTGAGGGAGGGTCAGATTTCAAAGGCAATAAAGACTTTAAAGCTGACCACTGGTGCAGGGTGCTGCTTAGGAGAGGAGGTGTAACACCTCTACACAGGAAAGGCTTTGTTTTTTGGCTCCTGTGAGCAGAGGCTCTCACTCTAGGAGTCCAGACATCTGTCTGGTGGTGGTATGCTGGCCAAAACAAGTCAGCAACCATGCCAGGGCTGTTATGCAGGGGGCACTTCTAAGGTACCCTCTGGGTACATTTTAAAATAAATCCAACACTGACATCAGTGTGGGTTTATTATTCTGTGTTGTTTCATACCAAACAACCCAGAGTTCAGAGAAGCCATCATGTAGCTGGGAACTCGTAATGACCAGTGTCCAGCACATGCATTTGCTATGGCTTCCTTATACACATAATATGTCTTAAGGTCTGGCAAAGACACAGTAGGGGTATATTTGCTCATGCACACATATGCCCTCACATGCATTATAGTGCACCCTGCCTTAGGGCTTTAAGGTCTGCCAGAATGGTGACTTACCTATATTGCATGCAATGTTAGTGGACATGGCACTCTTGGTGAGTGCCAGGTCGGGTTTGAAACTTTTAAATACACCTTGCCATTCACTTTCAATGGCAGTCTCTATGACGCTGGTGTGGGGCTTCTCAGGGTGCCACAATTGGTGCTGCAGCTCTGGGGGACTCTCTTCATCACGCATGCCCTAGGTACCAGGGGTGCCATTTACTAGGGACTTACAAGGGTGGCTGAAGTGCCAAACAGTTTTGGGGAAAGAGATATGCCCCTGGGAACCTGTTTAGCAGGGGCCCAGGGCACTTACAGATTGAAACCTATCAATACAGCCACTCACTCACCCATTCAAGCAGTAACACACTCACTCAAACACCCACACAACCACTTACATACCAATTCACACATCCATACAAGCACTCACACATCTGCTCACTCACCCATACATCCTTTCACACAGATACTTACTCTATAATACACCCACTGACACACCAACTCAATTGCCCGTTCACTCACTCACCCATACAGCCACTTACACAGCCAGTCATTCACTCACGCATACATTCAGACACCCACTCACACATCCATGCAGTCACTTATACCCCACTCACCCACCCATATAGCCACTCTTGCAGCCACTCAATCTCCCATGCAGCCACAGACTCACCAATATTGTCACTCACATAGCCACTCACTCACCCACTCAACTACTCATATACCTACTTATATTCCCATTGAGGCACTCACACACACATACATGCACTCAGACACCCACTCACACACGGATACACACAGTAACACAGCCACTCACATAATATATGTTAGAAATGGTTTCACTCATTAGTAGTACAGACATTATACTATTTTAACTTTTGTAGTACATTGGTATATATGCCTAACACTCATAAACATTTAGAAAACACTCTCACACACTGAATGATGGCATCAGTGATGTCAGAGGTCATCAGTGATGTCACTGACCATGTCATGTGTGATATCATATGTGAAGGCATAAGCAGTGCGTTGCTGGGGCGTAAGTTGTAGTTATCTCAGGTAACTATAACTGCTGAATTTCACAGTTTTTTTTATGAGTGAAATGTGAGCCCAACAATAACGTCTCTGTAACCTTTGCTTTTTCAGTAAATATTGAAGTTTTTTTATTCTATTTCCTAAAAATAACGTCACTTTGTTTTTTTTCAGTGAATATAGAGTCTGTGAGTGTCTGAGTGGCTCTGTGAGTGTGCCCACGAATATCGCACTGGGTCTGTCAGCGGGTGTGTGAGTGTCTCAGTGGTTCTTTGAGTGGGTACATATGTGTCTGAGTGGGTCTGTAAGGGACTGCATGAATGTCTGAGTGGGTCTGTGGTTAGGTGTGTGAGTATATATATACATAAATAATTATAGGATTAACATGTTCAGAGGCCATTGCATAGTTTTATTAAGCTGTTTGATTAGATGCTTATGAGTCTCTGTTATATTCATCTGTCACAATAGGTCAATATTATCTTAACTATCTACAAGCATTTCAGTATTGAAATATTAAGGAAAAGATAAAACAATAATGCTATAAAAAGTACACAAATAAATTACCTTCAAATACTGCAACAGCTGAAAGTCTGTGTTAATACGATACAACTTTAAATCTCAATATATTATCTTCCTTATACATAGATTCCATTTCTATGTAATCATGTACCAATATATCTATTATGTTAGCCCTGCTGTACAAGGGGAAAAAAAGAACTCTCTCTAATGCACTACTGTCTCACCCTATTGCTCTTTCAATCTAGCCTCTATCCTAATTCTGACTCATCCCGAACCTCATTCTACTACTAGGATCTCCAAAATAACCCTTCCTAGAGTGTTCCCTCCTCGCTCACCCCAAACCTCAGTTTACTACTATGATCTCCCAAACCACCCTTCTAAATTCTCCCTCACGTATCTCTCCTTTGACTCAACCCACATCTCATTTTACTTCTATGTTCTTCATAATCTCTTTCTACAGACTCTTACCTCGTCCATCTCTCTTTTACTCATCTCAAGCCTCATCCTACTATTATGATCTCCCAATTAACATTGTCTGGATTCTTTCCTCTTCTATCCGCCCATTATTCTATTCAATCCAACGAACAGACTCCCATGTCCACCACTCAAATTAATTCATATTTTCCTAGACTAATACTATACTTATTTTTCCTGTTATACTTGACAGCCTTGGAGTAGCCATCCTCCAACTTTTTGTCTGCCTCCCTCCACATTTTCTAAGACTGTTTTTGCTGGTTTTAGGACTCTGTACACTTTACCACTTCTAACCAGTGCCAAAGTGCAAATGCTCTCTCCCTTAAACATGGTAACATTGGTTCATCCCCAATTGGCATATTTGATTTACTTATAGGTCCCTAATAAAGTGCACTACATGTGCCCAGGACCTGTAAATTAAATGCTACTACTGGGCCTACACCACATAAGTAGCCTACATCTCCTCCTCTGCAGTCTTTGTGCATCTTTATTTTTGACGCATACCAGTTACTGTGTGAAACAAAGAGGCAGCTGTTTATTTCTAAGGACTGAGACTATTTCAGCTTGTGCTTTTTGGATCTTTGTTGTTTTGACCTTACTTTATTCAGATAATTATTATCTATTTTTCTAAACTTGTGTCTTGTATTTTTGTGGTGTTTTCACTATGTTACAGTACGATTTATTGCACAAATACTTTACACATTGCCTTCTAAGTTAAGCCTGACTGCTCAGTGCAAGCTAACAGAGGGTGGGCACAGGATAATTTGGATTGTGTGACTTACCCTGAATAGAATTGTGGTCCTTACTTTGACAAGGGTGTATACCTCTGCCAACTAGAGACCCCATTTCTAACATTTCCTCTTACTAATCCACCACTAGTCCTTTTGGGTTCCGTAGTAGTGTGCTACTCAACAAAAAGCACTTTGACTCCTCATCAAGGGTTGTAAGTGCGATCTAAATACAATTACAATTGTTACTTACACATACATGAGTATGTGTGCTGCATTTAAAGGCAAAATATTACACAATTCTTTCACTTTTAACTCATAGCCAATCTGGCCAATGTGATTTGGATGGATCCTGAGGCTAACATGTGTAGCACAGACATCAGTTTTATGTGTTCTGGGATGACATTGATCCTTTCAGCTGCTGGTGGGAAACTCAGCACTACCTTCTCCAGCAATTCCTTGATGGGCTCCCTCTTCAATCTGTAGAACTGTAAGGTTAATGAAGGATATGCGCTGATGGAAAACACACTCCTTCTTCCTTTGCTGCCTACATGGATGTCTCCTAGCTACTCCCAGTTTCAGTATAACAACATCCATGGTGTAGTTGAGCTTGTGAGAGTGTACTGTGATGGTGAGGAATTGTACTACAGCCACTGTGTGATTTGCTATGCACGGGTTTCCAATGCACAGCAATTCTGACACATTTCTATTGCTGAGTTGTGCTATGTCACAATGATTGACACAGTGGTATAATGTTAAATACCGCTGCATTACATTTGCATTGGTTTATGCACGAGAACGCCTACAATACATATATTAAATCCTGTGTGACACAGCTGGATTTAGTGTAGCACTTACACCATGTAATTTTTAAAAAATGTCACATTTGTGTACTTGCATTGTTTCTTAAATGTGACTTACAGCTTGTGTCGCCCTTATGTCACACTACATGACACAAGGCCGGCACAAACCCTTGATAAAGATGCCACTAAGTATCTTCAATGTATGGTTGATAGGAGCTGGTAAATAAAGGCAATTCTTGCAGCCAACTAGTGCTCTGAGTGCAGAGCACTGGGTAAAGTGTGGTTGCCTAGAATGGCAATAGTAACAGCAATCCTGGAATCCACACAAATGCCTGGGTCCAGACATTCACAATGGGTACTGTTTCACTGCTCCAGTTTCAGGGTACTGATCTCTGAATCTGCCTGTGTCGTTCCCTGGTCTGAGCTGGATCAGCCACAGCCCAACTTGCGACATTCACAGTTTTATAAAATCAGGCTTGGTCTGCCTCACTTCCTAAGTGCTGCTAACACTTCTTGATACATCTTTATTCACTGATTCTGGTGAGTTGGGGTGATTTAATCCAGCAAAACAATGAGCTGCCACAGAATGTGATGAAGAACAATGGCCTGTTGCAGGTCTATGAGCACTTATCACATCTCAGACAGAGGTATGATAGTCTGGGCATCATAGGCAGGTGTGATTTCATCCAGTGAAGCATGGTTCTTTTGCACTCACAACCCCAGAGTATGTAAAGGGACATTACCTTGGGATCACTCCGCCCATGGTGTCCACCTGAATGCGTTCTCCTGGTTTGGGCAAATGGGGGTCAGGAGAGGCTTGTCAGGTGTAATCTGACAACCATTCATAAACTTTTGATGGTGTTTGGACCTTAATTCTTCACTTCACAGTCTTTAGTTGAATTCTGCACACCTTTTTGAAGATGGTTCGTTGCAAAATATGCCTGCTAGTATGCTGTGTTTCTCCAGCTCTTTACCTGTCAGCTACCAAGGAATGTTTCAGTCACTTTATGGTTCCTTTGTGGAACATGAGTTGTGAGAAACCTGGTTATTGGTTGAGAGGGGTGGAACCCTTCTCAATCAACAACTACAATCCTTGTTAGGGTGAACCACAAAAGCCACTAAATTAACCTGTGTTTAACCCTCTGGTAGCTGGGTACAAAGCAGTTAGGCTTAAATAAGATGCAATATGTAAAGTATTTTTGCAGCACTCAACCAGTAATAAAGTGAGAACACAGAACAAGCAAAACCCCACACCAATTTAGAAACCAGAGAAAACTTTATTAAAGAAAATGATACAAGAAAAACAAAAATCTAATCAGTAGAATCTTAGATATGCTACTTTAAAGTTTTAAGTAGGTATAGCACTTAAAAGTCAAAGCGCCACTCATGGTCAACTGGTTGTGCTAGACCGAGCAAAAGCCACAAGTTTTGGTAAACCATGATGGAGTGCAGGAAGGGTACAGGGACCTGGATGGTCTAGCTGAAAAGGTTTTCTTCTTAAAGTCTCCGAGAGCAGACCTTGCATTGCAAACAGTCATCGCTATCGGGCGTCATGGAGAGTTGGTACTGGAGCCTCTCGTTGGCAGTCATCAGGGGCTGTTGCTGCTGTCGTGCTAGGATGAAGATCTCACATTGACAGTAATTGCTGGTGGTTGCTATACCAAAAACAGTCAGGTTCACCAGTGATTTGTATTGGCAGCCTTCGCTGCCAGCAGAGTCTTGGCGTGAACAGGCCCATTCCCAGTTGTGAAAAGCCCAAAACATCATACAGAGGAGTGCACTCCAATGCCGGCCAAAAGTCCAGGACCTGTGAGGCATATTTTGGGGCTCAGAGACCCACTTGAGCAAGGTCAAGTTGCAGATCTGGTCAGCTGGACAAATGCAGCACAGGTCTCTGAAGCTTGTTATGTCCCTGTTGTTCACATAGGAAGCCAGCCAGCTAGCCCTTGTAGTCACTGTGGTAGTCCTGGCTTCAAGGCTCAGGTCCAGGTTTCCTTCTTCAGGTAGGGCAGACCTTCCAACAGAAGGGCAGCAGTGGGTTCCTTCTTCTGAGTCTTCCACGGGTCCAGAGGTAATCTGATGAGTGGCTCTGAAAGTCCATTTTTACTGGTGCCAGCCTTGAAATGGGTAAGGCACCTTATACCATCCCTACATCTATTTCTGGAAAGTTGTTCCCTTCCCCTGTCAAGGTTCCAAGTAGTCTGGGGCGTCAAAGACTAGTGTCAGATCACTATGTATATGTGCTGGGGCAGCCCTTTGAAGTGCAACTGAGGCAGGGAACAGCTCCACCCCAACCATCCTGGCACCTTTGCCCATCTTACTCCTCCTCTGTCTCACTGCCTGGGAGAAATACACAAAGGCCAACTGCCAAGTCATTCCTAGTCATGCTGCCCAGGACACAGACAGAGGGCACCTAATGGTCGCGACAAAAAAATGGCAACGTTCCAATTTTTTTTTTTCAGAAATGTGATTTAAAATATGACTTTTCCATTAAAGATTATTTAAAATTACAATTCATTTAAGTGCAAACATCATTTTCCCATTTGCTTGCAGACTTAAGTTATCACACAATAAGTGTAATAACGTAACCTAATGTTTTCCTATTGGGGGTGGGCATAAGCCTTGCAGTAGTGAAAATATGACTTTAGGAGTTTTTCACTACAAGGACATGTAAAACACAAACCTACCTGTCCTTCTTTTTATGTACAATGCACCCTGTCTTATGAGCCTTTACAACCTACCTTAGGGGTGACATCTGTATTAAAAAAGAAGGTTTGGGCCTCGCAAATGTTTTTTTTTGCCATGTTGAATGAGCAGTTTAAAACTTCACTACAGGCTGTTATAGTAGGCCTGAGACATGTTATCCAAGGCTACTTTGGTGGGTGGCATAATGAGTGCTGAAGGCCCTCTAGTAGCATTTAGTTTACAGGCCCGGGAACATGTAGTACCACTTACTATGGAAATTAAATATGCCAATTAGGTGTAGGCCAATTGTACCATGGTTTAGAAAGAGACCAAAAGCACTTTAACCCTGGTTACTAGCACTAAAGTGCACAGGCTTCTTATGCTAGCAAAACAAAATCTAGCAAACAGGAGGGGTGAAGGCAAATAGCTTTAGGGTGTGCCTGAAGAGAGTGCCAAGTTGAACATGTCATCGCTCAAGCCGAAAGCCAAGGTATTCTACTCAATACCTTGATGTGCTTCCCTGCTCAGGCGATAGAACTTGGGAAATGGCCTCTGTTTCAGAGGCATTTGTCTGTTCTGTGCCCTTCTGAACCCAGTTGGATCCCTCTCACCACCACAGATGAGTCTCTGTGGACAGATAGTACTATCATGGCCAACATGTGATGTGGTCATTCCACCATTTAGATCAGAATTTTGTCCCCAACCCAAGGAGAACTATGCCCATAGGGACAGCAACCAGCAGAGACTACTAACAGCTGTCAGTGTCAAGAGCAAGGCCTGGCCATCCACTGCCAGGTGGAGGCTCCAAATCTGGGCCATGGGTAGGCCTCCCTTTCAGCTTTGGGGCAAACATTGAGTTTTCTACTTGCTCCTGAATATACTCAGGCCTCTGGGGATTCTCCGAGTTGGGGGTAACAGCCCAGGTTGTTAGGCACCCTGCTCCAACTTATCGTCCCACTACTCCAGACGTCATATACTAGGACTGGCCGCTCAATCCAAGGTCTGTATATTGAGGCTGAACAAATGCCTACCAAAACAGGACTTCCAGGGGGTAACCACTATCCCCTCCAGGGTGACACACTATATGGCGGTCATTATGAACACAGCGGTAAACTCCGCCGACCGCCATGGTGGCGGTGAACAGAAGACCACTGTTGGCAGTGAATACAAACCCGCCATATAATGAACTAAAATCCCTACCCTGCCAAATATCACCAGACGACCAGTCACTGCCAGGACCTTGTCGGCGGAAATGCTGGACCTTCCACCCCACCACCGCCGAGCACACCCACATCCCACCCTTCAAATAATGGTGCACAAATCACCTTGGCGGTCCGTGGAAGCCGAATGACCATTGGCGGTGTCGACCGACACGGGCGGCAAGTGGACTAAACAGCAAGAAGTGCACACATTGGATAAGCTTGAAACCCACACACCTGACACACATCCTTAACCCCATAAAACACTCACAGACACACCCCACAATCCTTTTCAATGAAACTAGGCCAAAGAAGATGAAGAGCACCAGAAGCAGACACCGAACGCCACTATACACACGCACACCGACCCACAGAAGAGCACCCTCACCATGTTTCCAGCCCTGACACCATTCACCACACTCACCATGTCACCCCCCAAACATCCACGCTTCACAGAAGGGGATCTAAGGACCATAGTGGACGAGATCCTGAAGGTGGAGCCACGAATATTCGGGGCTCAGGTGCAGCACACACCCCTCGCAAGGAAGATGGAGCTATGGCAGACCATTGTCAACAGGGTCAATGCAGTGGGACACCATCCATGCACCAGGGACGACATCCACAAGAGATGGAACGACCTGCGGGTGAAGGTCGGGGCCAAGGCATCCAGGCACTACATTGCAGTCCAGAAGACTTGGGGAGGACCACCAACAACACCACCCTAATACACCAACTGGTAGGAAAAGGTACTGGCCATCTTGCACCCTGAGGGACTCACTGAACTCACTGGAGGAATAGATTCAGGTAAGGCATCTACATTTACCCCATATACATCATACCTGTAATGCATGCATCACCCTACCCCACCCACACACCCCAGGACCAATACCCCACCCAGGCCACAACCACAAAATCCACCCCCCCTGCATGCCTACAAAGCCACGAACAGGCCCACATCCCTCCCCCTGGGCACAGCCACCTACCCCTGCAAGGATTCACAATGGCACTACACCACCCACAATGCAACTCCAAACCCTAAGCTAAATGCAGTGAAAACCTGACAAAGGCACCCTGGATGGCCCCAAAAGGTTACACCAGCACAAAACAGCCCAGCCCTGTGCAACCCATCCGTTCATGCATTTGTAACAGGCATGTCTATGTCTCCCAAGAGGCACTACCACCCATGCCACCCTCACGGACGGGACAAGGAGTGTCAGTGCCCCCCATGGAGACAGAAGCACCTCACAGGACACTGGGGAAGGATCTCTGGACACTGATGAGCAGGAAGGCCCCTCACACAGTCCTGGACTGTCACCCTGCAGCAGCCCCACCCAGGATACCACTGACACCCCTACCACCCAGGCAAGAACAACAATCCAGGGCAAGCGTCCCAACACCAGCATATCCAGGCCACAAACGGGCGGAACACAGGTACAGAGGCCACAGTCTCCTCCTACCATCAGGCAAGAAGACAAGGGCCCCAGTACAAATGGTACCACCAGACCTGTGCAGGGGACACAGGCACACGGGGCTAGGGCAAGTGCTAGGGCCTCAGTGGGCCGGGGGGAGGCCACAGGATGGATGCAGCAGCCCAGGACGTGATATCTGAGGTATTAGGCCTACCAGCATACTCATGATAGGTTGGCACAGATAGTATCCACCCTGGAGCAAAGTCAGAGGTTGCAGCAGGAACACCACCAAGAGGCCATGGAGCAGTGGAAACAGCACAACACCACAATGGCCAGCATAGCAGGAGCACTGCTGCAGCTGGTACAAACCCAGTCTGAGACCCACACAGGACAGGAGGCTCCCTCTACAGCACAGGACACAGACCGGACAATGACACCATCATCAGCCACATCCCAGGAACTACCCTCAGAGGAAACACAAGGTCCAACCATGTCATCCCCTCAAGGTCAACAGCAGGCACCCAAACGGACCCTGAGGCCAAGATATGGGACTGGAACCCCTGCCAAAAACAAGGCCCCCTGCAAGAAGTAACTCTGCAACAGTCTGCACAGCATCCATCCCACACAATCAACCACCACACAGTGCTACGAAGCAATATGAACTAATGTAAGCATTGATGGACCCATCAAAACTACCAACAAGGCTGCTACCATGTTGGCATTGAGTACAGCCATCCATGACCAACTGCCATCACTGTAAATTGCACTATTCACTCCCTGCCACCAATAAAACACATATCACACCTGTAACACTATCCCTTGTCATAATATGTGAACAAAGTGAAGTATGGATGCAACTGGCTGATAACCACTTTATTGGCAATGCGTTTCATGAAAGGACTTCTGAGTGCCTAAATGTGGCCCGAAAATAAATGCACTAAATTGTATTTGCTACCATGCAGACCTGGACCCAGCTGCAAATAGAAGATTCAAACCCCCCCAGATGACAAACCACACTGACAGTATGTGTCACAAACCCCAATGTCAGCCCTTAGTCCCACATAGTTACTGGAAGTAGAGTTGTATCAGTTGGGTCCTGGAATTGACATCTTCCCCTTCCATATCATCACCATCACTCTCCTCCCCTCTCCGAGGAAGCTGGTCAGGACATACAGCACCCTTGACCTCCATGAGGGGGATGGAATTTCTCACTGCCACATTGTGCAGCTTGCAGCAGACCACCACTATTCTATAAAACCTTTTTAGGCCCATAGGCCAGTGACCCCCAGAGATATGTAGACAACAAAACTTGCCTTCAGGAGACCTATTGTGCGCTCTATCACCCTCCTAGTAAGTCCATGGGCCTTATTGTAATTCCTCTCTGCATCCGTCCCAGGATTCCTCACTGGTGTCAGGAGCCAAAGCAAGTTGGGATAGCCAGAATCACCTAGAAAGAGGTGCAACACAGAGTAGTCATTGTCAAGCCTCCGATTCAGACAGCCTAGCTGTCTGCTAGGTGGCAGTTAGTGACAGAAACACTTACTTATGATCCACCCTCTGTACTCTTGTAGTTGTTCCATCTTCTGTGCACACTACTGTTCCTCAGTACAAAGGAATCATGGACTGAACCTGGGAACATGGCATTCACATGTGAGATGTACTGGTCTGCAGTACATACCAATTGGATGTTCATAGAATGAAAGTTCTTTCTGTTTCTGTACACCTGTTCACTGACTCTTGGGGGTATGATCGGTATGTGGGTGCCATCTATGGCACCAATCACATAGGGAATGTTTGCAAATGCATAGAAGTCCGACTTGATGGCAGGGAGGTCAGTACTTTGGGGAAACCTCACATAGGACTGCAGGTGTCGTACAAATGCATTTAGAAATCTTGTCAGTACCATGCTGAACATTGGCTGTGAAAATCCAGCACCCATGCCCACTGTCACTTGAAATGAGCTGGTAGGGAAATGGAGTGCAGAGAGCACCTGCACTTCAGTGGGGATGGCATGCTGATTATGATTTCTCGGAGTTAGTGCAGGATCCAGTAATGCACAAAGTTCAAGAATAGTTGCACCAGTGAGTCTGTAATTGATTATGATCTGACGATCCACCATGGTCCGCATATCCACAAGTGGTCTGTACACCAATGGTGCCCTTTCTCGCCACAAGGGTCGGTACCTAGGAGGGATTTCAAACATGTGTGACGAACACACATACATAGGCACACATTGTCATTAATTGTGCACTGCATGCTTGATTGTAGGGACTCATAAGTTAGAAGTGCTGACAGATCTTCATCTACAACTTAATGAGGGAACAGTGTCATGCGTGTTTTTTTTAGTGGTCACATGCATAGGTGCTTTATGTGAATGCCCAAGTAAAAAAAAATTGCAAGATCAAGCTTCATCACCATGAAAATTCTGCGACGCATCTTCCCCCACCTGGGATTTCCACACAAGGTCTAGGCTACTATCTCTCTTATATTGCCTAAACCAGATTACCAGTAGACAAAGGAAGAACCCCTAGGGGCAACCCCTATAAATTGGTTAACACTCAAAACACACACCCATTCAATAATACACTTGTCTTTGATAAAGGAAATTCAAAAAAAGGAAGTTTAATGAAAAAATCCCATAAAATACATTTCTATAATAATTACATATCACAATAAAAATCTCTTTAGAAATAATAAAAATATATACACAATAAAAATACACAACATGGGAGACAAAACACAGACAATCACCTTGTCTATTGTTATTTGCTGTCCACAAAGTGATTTTATCCTGTCCCACAGATATAATATTGCCAATCTTAATGGGATAGTTTCAGCAAGAGGGTCCAGCAGTGTAACAAGCGTCGACGTGTTTCGGTGGTTTACTCATGTATATCAGACCACCTTCATGCGGACAATGTGATACTCTCTCCTTCAAGTTTATGTGATTATTCCAACCGGTCCAGTTTATCAATTATTTCTACTCCAAGGAGGTTTCCTTTTCACAGTCTTTTCAGCTGTCATTCAGCTATACCCTTATCCGTCTGGGGTTTGTTCAACATCCGCTATTCCCCAAATCGGATGTTCATCGGTTTATTTTCCGACTCCGGTCCGACTCTGCTTATATCGGATGGCAGTTCCCTCCTCCGTGTCCAATCTACAATAAATCATGGCCCGAATATAGTGACAGGTTATGAGTTTTAAAATCAGGATGATGTTTTTATTTTCACCATGTGGGTATCTGTGAATCTGTCACAATGCTCAGCGCAGCCCCCTGGCTAGCATTGCAATGATTTCCCAAATATCAGAAAAAACTGGCATGCTCATTTATTCACTCAGACAGTCATGCACCCACTCACAGACCCACTCAGACACGTGCGCACACTCACAGACCTACTCAGACACTCATGCACTCACTCACAGACCCACTCAGACACTCATGCACCCACTCACAGACCCACTCAGACACTCATGCACAAACTAACAAACTCACTCAGACACTCAAGCACCTACTCACAGGCCCACTTACATACTCATACACCATCTGACAGAACCACTTAGCCACACACCCACCCACTCTCAGACTCATTCAGGGACTCAAACATGCTTTGTTTTTGTGGTAATGTGGGTGAGCAGTTAGTCTTATCTTGGAGGTGTGCTAAGCATTTGTTGTACTCACGGTATCAATAAATGTGGCCACGCACTCAAAAGAATAACTCAAGATCAATTTACGAAAATACTTCATAACATTTTTAAGACCAAAATCATCAATATATGGTAAGTTCTTCTTTTGTTATGATTTTTTCAAAGATTAGAAAATATATGTTTTTTGTGAGTAATCATGCACCATAGGAATGAATGGGAAAATCTTTAAAAATGCATATAAAATCAGGCAATGCTCTCACAAGTGTCACATTCTATTTTTAGGTCGAAGTCGTTGAGATGTTTTGTGGGCAAGCCAGAGAGGTTTGGGCAGTTCCTGGTTCAAGTGGGAGCAGCGGCTGAAAGTGTTGGAGCTAGTGCACAACGTAGAAGGGGACCTCTTTGAAACACACTTCACAGGTGGACTTAAGGTAAGTCCGATGGGTCCCCTTGGAGGGTAGAGGTTGCAAGGGATTAGGGACCCAAGAGCACAGCTGGTTCAGCATTGAAGGGGCCAGGGAGTCCTGGTGCAGTTCAGCTAGGTCAGCCAAGAGTTGTGTGTCAGGAAGTCCATGGAGCCAGGAGCACGTCACATGGAGGGTGGCTTGCAAGTCAGAAGGGCCATTCAGGGGATTGGTTCTTAGGTGTCCTGAGGTCGCTCGACTGATAATTGCTTCTGGTCCTTTTAGAGTCTTTAGTGGACTTTGTTTCTGGGTGTCCGATGTTGGGGGTCCAGTACCCAGGGCAATGGTATGTCTCAGGCCCTGAAAGTCATAGTGCCACCAAGCTTGGCACACTGGTAGGCTTTGTCCTTCGGGTCCATCTGATGGAGTTTGTTTGGGCTGCTTTGTATAGGTCATTGGTCAACAGCTGATCAGAGAACTGGACTTTACTGGTTTCTTACCTGTGGGGTGTAGGGAATGATGCCTTCACTCAGAGGGAGTTTCTTGGTGATTTTAAGAAGTCTGGAGGTCCTACGGTGTTCTCTAGAGTCCGTCAGTGTCCAGACGACCCCTTCAGTGGCAATTGTTGAGTCCTGGGTGCAGCAGGCAGGATATGGCACCTTTTTCTTCTTGCAATAGGACTTTGGTTCTCGTGCCTCGGGTTTCTTTGTTGCTGGTATTCTTGTGTCCATCAAATCTGAGCTGTAGGTCCAGGGATTTCCACTAATTACTGACTTTAGTGGGCTTCAGGGGGAGGACCTGGTAGTGGCCAATGGGCCATCTACCTTATGGTGGCTACACCCACTAAGTGACTTCTTCCTGTGGGAAGGCTTCACATCCCTAACCCTGATTGGCTATTTTCCTACCATCCCAGGTGGAGGAAAATTAAATGAAGTGGTCACCTCACCAGCCACACCTGAGGGGTGGTGCAGGCTGAGGGAGGGTCAGATTTCAAAGGCAATAAAGACTTTAAAGCTGACCACTGGTGCAGGGTGCTGCTTAGGAGAGGAGGTGTAACACCTCTACACAGGAAAGGCTTTGTTTTTTGGCTCCTGTGAGCAGAGGCTCTCACTCTAGGAGTCCAGACATCTGTCTGGTGGTGGTATGCTGGCCAAAACAAGTCAGCAACCATGCCAGGGCTGTTATGCAGGGGGCACTTCTAAGGTACCCTCTGGGTACATTTTAAAATAAATCCAACACTGACATCAGTGTGGGTTTATTATTCTGTGTTGTTTCATACCAAACAACCCAGAGTTCAGAGAAGCCATCATGTAGCTGGGAACTCGTAATGACCAGTGTCCAGCACATGCATTTGCTATGGCTTCCTTATACACATAATATGTCTTAAGGTCTGGCAAAGACACAGTAGGGGTATATTTGCTCATGCACACATATGCCCTCACATGCATTATAGTGCACCCTGCCTTAGGGCTTTAAGGTCTGCCAGAATGGTGACTTACCTATATTGCATGCAATGTTAGTGGACATGGCACTCTTGGTGAGTGCCAGGTCGGGTTTGAAACTTTTAAATACACCTTGCCATTCACTTTCAATGGCAGTCTCTATGACGCTGGTGTGGGGCTTCTCAGGGTGCCACAATTGGTGCTGCAGCTCTGGGGGACTCTCTTCATCACGCATGCCCTAGGTACCAGGGGTGCCATTTACTAGGGACTTACAAGGGTGGCTGAAGTGCCAAACAGTTTTGGGGAAAGAGATATGCCCCTGGGAACCTGTTTAGCAGGGGCCCAGGGCACTTACAGATTGAAACCTATCAATACAGCCACTCACTCACCCATTCAAGCAGTAACACACTCACTCAAACACCCACACAACCACTTACATACCAATTCACACATCCATACAAGCACTCACACATCTGCTCACTCACCCATACATCCTTTCACACAGATACTTACTCTATAATACACCCACTGACACACCAACTCAATTGCCCGTTCACTCACTCACCCATACAGCCACTTACACAGCCAGTCATTCACTCATACATACATTCAGACACCCACTCACACATCCATGCAGTCACTTATACCCCACTCACCCACCCATATAGCCACTCTTGCAGCCACTCAATCTCCCATGCAGCCACAGACTCACCAATATTGTCACTCACATAGCCACTCACTCACCCACTCAACTACTCATATACCTACTTATATTCCCATTGAGGCACTCACACACACATACATGCACTCAGACACCCACTCACACACGGATACACACAGTAACAAAGCCACTCACATAATATATGTTAGAAATGGTTTCACTCATTAGTAGTACAGACATTATACTATTTTAACTTTTGTAGTACATTGGTATATATGCCTAACACTCATAAACATTTAGAAAACACTCTCACACACTGAATGATGGCATCAGTGATGTCAGAGGTCATCAGTGATGTCACTGACCATGTCATGTGTGATATCATATGTGAAGGCATAAGCAGTGCGTTGCTGGGGCGTAAGTTGTAGTTATCTCAGGTAACTATAACTGCTGAATTTCACAGTTTTTTTTATGAGTGAAATGTGAGCCCAACAATAACGTCTCTGTAACCTTTGCTTTTTCAGTAAATATTGAAGTTTTTTTATTCTATTTCCTAAAAATAACGTCACTTTGTTTTTTTTCAGTGAATATAGAGTCTGTGAGTGTCTGAGTGGCTCTGTGAGTGTGCCCACGAATATCGCACTGGGTCTGTCAGCGGGTGTGTGAGTGTCTCAGTGGTTCTTTGAGTGGGTACATATGTGTCTGAGTGGGTCTGTAAGGGACTGCATGAATGTCTGAGTGGGTCTGTGGTTAGGTGTGTGAGTATATATATACATAAATAATTATAGGATTAACATGTTCAGAGGCCATTGCATAGTTTTATTAAGCTGTTTGATTAGATGCTTATGAGTCTCTGTTATATTCATCTGTCACAATAGGTCAATATTATCTTAACTATCTACAAGCATTTCAGTATTGAAATATTAAGGAAAAGATAAAACAATAATGCTATAAAAAGTACACAAATAAATTACCTTCAAATACTGCAACAGCTGAAAGTCTGTGTTAATACGATACAACTTTAAATCTCAATATATTATCTTCCTTATACATAGATTCCATTTCTATGTAATCATGTACCAATATATCTATTATGTTAGCCCTGCTGTACAAGGGGAAAAAAAGAACTCTCTCTAATGCACTACTGTCTCACCCTATTGCTCTTTCAATCTAGCCTCTATCCTAATTCTGACTCATCCCGAACCTCATTCTACTACTAGGATCTCCAAAATAACCCTTCCTAGAGTGTTCCCTCCTCGCTCACCCCAAACCTCAGTTTACTACTATGATCTCCCAAACCACCCTTCTAAATTCTCCCTCACGTATCTCTCCTTTGACTCAACCCACATCTCATTTTACTTCTATGTTCTTCATAATCTCTTTCTACAGACTCTTACCTCGTCCATCTCTCTTTTACTCATCTCAAGCCTCATCCTACTATTATGATCTCCCAATTAACATTGTCTGGATTCTTTCCTCTTCTATCCGCCCATTATTCTATTCAATCCAACGAACAGACTCCCATGTCCACCACTCAAATTAATTCATATTTTCCTAGACTAATACTATACTTATTTTTCCTGTTATACTTGACAGCCTTGGAGTAGCCATCCTCCAACTTTTTGTCTGCCTCCCTCCACATTTTCTAAGACTGTTTTTGCTGGTTTTAGGACTCTGTACACTTTACCACTTCTAACCAGTGCCAAAGTGCAAATGCTCTCTCCCTTAAACATGGTAACATTGGTTCATCCCCAATTGGCATATTTGATTTACTTATAGGTCCCTAGTAAAGTGCACTACATGTGCCCAGGACCTGTAAATTAAATGCTACTACTGGGCCTACACCACATAAGTAGCCTACATCTCCTCCTCTGCAGTCTTTGTGCATCTTTATTTTTGACGCATACCAGTTACTGTGTGAAACAAAGAGGCAGCTGTTTATTTCTAAGGACTGAGACTATTTCAGCTTGTGCTTTTTGGATCTTTGTTGTTTTGACCTTACTTTATTCAGATAATTATTATCTATTTTTCTAAACTTGTGTCTTGTATTTTTGTGGTGTTTTCACTATGTTACAGTACGATTTATTGCACAAATACTTTACACATTGCCTTCTAAGTTAAGCCTGACTGCTCAGTGCAAGCTAACAGAGGGTGGGCACAGGATAATTTGGATTGTGTGACTTACCCTGAATAGAATTGTGGTCCTTACTTTGACAAGGGTGTATACCTCTGCCAACTAGAGACCCCATTTCTAACATTTCCTCTTACTAATCCACCACTAGTCCTTTTGGGTTCCGTAGTAGTGTGCTACTCAACAAAAAGCACTTTGACTCCTCATCAAGGGTTGTAAGTGCGATCTAAATACAATTACAATTGTTACTTACACATACATGAGTATGTGTGCTGCATTTAAAGGCAAAATATTACACAATTCTTTCACTTTTAACTCATAGCCAATCTGGCCAATGTGATTTGGATGGATCCTGAGGCTAACATGTGTAGCACAGACATCAGTTTTATGTGTTCTGGGATGACATTGATCCTTTCAGCTGCTGGTGGGAAACTCAGCACTACCTTCTCCAGCAATTCCTTGATGGGCTCCCTCTTCAATCTGTAGAACTGTAAGGTTAATGAAGGATATGCGCTGATGGAAAACACACTCCTTCTTCCTTTGCTGCCTACATGGATGTCTCCTAGCTACTCCCAGTTTCAGTATAACAACATCCATGGTGTAGTTGAGCTTGTGAGAGTGTACTGTGATGGTGAGGAATTGTACTACAGCCACTGTGTGATTTGCTATGCACGGGTTTCCAATGCACAGCAATTCTGACACATTTCTATTGCTGAGTTGTGCTATGTCACAATGATTGACACAGTGGTATAATGTTAAATACCGCTGCATTACATTTGCATTGGTTTATGCACGAGAACGCCTACAATACATATATTAAATCCTGTGTGACACAGCTGGATTTAGTGTAGCA
Organism: Pleurodeles waltl; assembly: GCF_031143425.1. NCBI lineage: Eukaryota > Metazoa > Chordata > Amphibia > Caudata > Salamandridae > Pleurodeles > Pleurodeles waltl. The sequence continues at coordinate 400,709,591 of NC_090439.1, forward strand.
CTTACACCATGTAATTTTTAAAAAATGTCACATTTGTGTACTTGCATTGTTTCTTAAATGTGACTTACAGCTTGTGTCGCCCTTATGTCACACTACATGACACAAGGCCGGCACAAACCCTTGATAAAGATGCCACTAAGTATCTTCAATGTATGGTTGATAGGAGCTGGTAAATAAAGGCAATTCTTGCAGCCAACTAGTGCTCTGAGTGCAGAGCACTGGGTAAAGTGTGGTTGCCTAGAATGGCAATAGTAACAGCAATCCTGGAATCCACACAAATGCCTGGGTCCAGACATTCACAATGGGTACTGTTTCACTGCTCCAGTTTCAGGGTACTGATCTCTGAATCTGCCTGTGTCGTTCCCTGGTCTGAGCTGGATCAGCCACAGCCCAACTTGCGACATTCACAGTTTTATAAAATCAGGCTTGGTCTGCCTCACTTCCTAAGTGCTGCTAACACTTCTTGATACATCTTTATTCACTGATTCTGGTGAGTTGGGGTGATTTAATCCAGCAAAACAATGAGCTGCCACAGAATGTGATGAAGAACAATGGCCTGTTGCAGGTCTATGAGCACTTATCACATCTCAGACAGAGGTATGATAGTCTGGGCATCATAGGCAGGTGTGATTTCATCCAGTGAAGCATGGTTCTTTTGCACTCACAACCCCAGAGTATGTAAAGGGACATTACCCTGGGATCACTCCGCCCATGGTGTCCACCTGAATGCGTTCTCCTGGTTTGGGCAAATGGGGGTCAGGAGAGGCTTGTCAGGTGTAATCTGACAACCATTCATAAACTTTTGATGGTGTTTGGACCTTAATTCTTCACTTCACAGTCTTTAGTTGAATTCTGCACACCTTTTTGAAGATGGTTCGTTGCAAAATATGCCTGCTAGTATGCTGTGTTTCTCCAGCTTTTTACCTGTCAGCTACCAAGGAATGTTTCAGTCACTTTATGGTTCCTTTGTGGAACATGAGTTGTGAGAAACCTGGTTATTGGTTGAGAGGGGTGGAACCCTTCTCAATCAACAACTACAATCCTTGTTAGGGTGAACCACAAAAGCCACTAAATTAACCTGTGTTTAACCCTCTGGTAGCTGGGTACAAAGCAGTTAGGCTTAAATAAGATGCAATATGTAAAGTATTTTTGCAGCACTCAACCAGTAATAAAGTGAGAACACAGAACAAGCAAAACCCCACACCAATTTAGAAACCAGAGAAAACTTTATTAAAGAAAATGATACAAGAAAAACAAAAATCTAATCAGTAGAATCTTAGATATGCTACTTTAAAGTTTTAAGTAGGTATAGCACTTAAAAGTCAAAGCGCCACTCATGGTCAACTGGTTGTGCTAGACCGAGCAAAAGCCACAAGTTTTGGTAAACCATGATGGAGTGCAGGAAGGGTACAGGGACCTGGATGGTCTAGCTGAAAAGGTTTTCTTCTTAAAGTCTCCGAGAGCAGACCTTGCATTGCAAACAGTCATCGCTATCGGGCGTCATGGAGAGTTGGTACTGGAGCCTCTCGTTGGCAGTCATCAGGGGCTGTTGCTGCTGTCGTGCTAGGATGAAGATCTCACATTGACAGTAATTGCTGGTGGTTGCTATACCAAAAACAGTCAGGTTCACCAGTGATTTGTATTGGCAGCCTTCGCTGCCAGCAGAGTCTTGGCGTGAACAGGCCCATTCCCAGTTGTGAAAAGCCCAAAACATCATACAGAGGAGTGCACTCCAATGCCGGCCAAAAGTCCAGGACCTGTGAGGCATATTTTGGGGCTCAGAGACCCACTTGAGCAAGGTCAAGTTGCAGATCTGGTCAGCTGGACAAATGCAGCACAGGTCTCTGAAGCTTGTTATGTCCCTGTTGTTCACATAGGAAGCCAGCCAGCTAGCCCTTGTAGTCACTGTGGTAGTCCTGGCTTCAAGGCTCAGGTCCAGGTTTCCTTCTTCAGGTAGGGCAGACCTTCCAACAGAAGGGCAGCAGTGGGTTCCTTCTTCTGAGTCTTCCACGGGTCCAGAGGTAATCTGATGAGTGGCTCTGAAAGTCCATTTTTACTGGTGCCAGCCTTGAAATGGGTAAGGCACCTTATACCATCCCTACATCTATTTCTGGAAAGTTGTTCCCTTCCCCTGTCAAGGTTCCAAGTAGTCTGGGGCGTCAAAGACTAGTGTCAGATCACTATGTATATGTGCTGGGGCAGCCCTTTGAAGTGCAACTGAGGCAGGGAACAGCTCCACCCCAACCATCCTGGCACCTTTGCCCATCTTACTCCTCCTCTGTCTCACTGCCTGGGAGAAATACACAAAGGCCAACTGCCAAGTCATTCCTAGTCATGCTGCCCAGGACACAGACAGAGGGCACCTAATGGTCGCGACCAAAAAATGGCAACGTTCCAATTATTTTTTTTTCAGAAATGTGATTTAAAATATGACTTTTCCATTAAAGATTATTTAAAATTACAATTCATTTAAGTGCAAACATCATTTTCCCATTTGCTTGCAGACTTAAGTTATCACACAATAAGTGTAATAACGTAACCTAATGTTTTCCTATTGGGGGTGGGCATAAGCCTTGCAGTAGTGAAAATATGACTTTAGGAGTTTTTCACTACAAGGACATGTAAAACACAAACCTACCTGTCCTTCTTTTTATGTACAATGCACCCTGTCTTATGAGCCTTTACAACCTACCTTAGGGGTGACATCTGTATTAAAAAAGAAATTTTGGGCCTCGCAAATGTTTTTTTTTGCCATGTTGAATGAGCAGTTTAAAACTTCACTACAGGCTGTTATAGTAGGCCTGAGACATGTTATCCAAGGCTACTTTGGTGGGTGGCATAATGAGTGCTGAAGGCCCTCTAGTAGCATTTAGTTTACAGGCCCGGGAACATGTAGTACCACTTACTATGGAAATTAAATATGCCAATTAGGTGTAGGCCAATTGTACCATGGTTTAGAAAGAGACCAAAAGCACTTTAACCCTGGTTACTAGCACTAAAGTGCACAGGCTTCTTATGCTAGCAAAACAAAATCTAGCAAACAGGAGGGGTGAAGGCAAATAGCTTTAGGGTGTGCCTGAAGAGAGTGCCAAGTTGAACATGTCATCGCTCAAGCCGAAAGCCAAGGTATTCTACTCAATACCTTGATGTGCTTCCCTGCTCAGGCGATAGAACTTGGGAAATGGCCTCTGTTTCAGAGGCATTTGTCTGTTCTGTGCCCTTCTGAACCCAGTTGGATCCCTCTCACCACCACAGATGAGTCTCTGTGGACAGATAGTACTATCATGGCCAACATGTGATGTGGTCATTCCACCATTTAGATCAGAATTTTGTCCCCAACCCAAGGAGAACTATGCCCATAGGGACAGCAACCAGCAGAGACTACTAACAGCTGTCAGTGTCAAGAGCAAGGCCTGGCCATCCACTGCCAGGTGGAGGCTCCAAATCTGGGCCATGGGTAGGCCTCCCTTTCAGCTTTGGGGCAAACATTGAGTTTTCTACTGGCTCCTGAATATACTCAGGCCTCTGGGGATTCTCCGAGTTGGGGGTAACAGCCCAGGTTGTTAGGCACCCTGCTCCAACTTATCGTCCCACTACTCCAGACGTCATATACTAGGACTGGCCGCTCAATCCAAGGTCTGTATATTGAGGCTGAACAAATGCCTACCAAAACAGGACTTCCAGGGGGTAACCACTATCCCCTCCAGGGTGACACACTATATGGCGGTCATTATGAACACAGTGGTAAACTCCGCCGACCGCCATGGTGGCGGTGAACAGAAGACCACTGTTGGCAGTGAATACAAACCCGCCATATAATGAACTAAAATCCCTACCCTGCCAAATATCACCAGACGACCAGTCACCGCCAGGACCTTGTCGGCGGAAATGCTGGACCTTCCACCCCACCACCGCCGAGCACACCCACATCCCACCCTTCAAATAATGGTGCACAAATCACCTTGGCGGTCCGTGGAAGCCGAATGACCATTGGCGGTGTCGACCGACACGGGCGGCAAGTGGACTAAACAGCAAGAAGTGCACACATTGGATAAGCTTGAAACCCACACACCTGACACACATCCTTAACCCCATAAAACACTCACAGACACACCCCACAATCCTTTTCAATGAAACTAGGCCAAAGAAGATGAAGAGCACCAGAAGCAGACACCGAACGCCACTATACACACGCACACCGACCCACAGAAGAGCACCCTCACCATGTTTCCAGCCCTGACACCATTCACCACACTCACCATGTCACCCCCCAAACATCCACGCTTCACAGAAGGGGATCTAAGGACCATAGTGGACGAGATCCTGAAGGTGGAGCCACGAATATTCGGGGCTCAGGTGCAGCACACACCCCTCGCAAGGAAGATGGAGCTATGGCAGACCATTGTCAACAGGGTCAATGCAGTGGGACACCATCCATGCACCAGGGACGACATCCACAAGAGATGGAACGACCTGCGGGTGAAGGTCGGGGCCAAGGCATCCAGGCACTACATTGCAGTCCAGAAGACTTGGGGTGGACCACCAACAACACCACCCTAATACACCAACTGGTAGGAAAAGGTACTGGCCATCTTGCACCCTGAGGGACTCACTGAACTCACTGGAGGAATAGATTCAGGTAAGGCATCTACATTTACCCCATATACATCATACCTGTAATGCATGCATCACCCCACCCCACCCACACACCCCAGGACCAATACCCCACCCAGGCCACAACCACAAAATCCACCCCCCCTGCATGCCTACAAAGCCACGAACAGGCCCACATCCCTCCCCCTGGGCACAGCCACCTACCCCTGCAAGGATTCACAATGGCACTACACCACCCACAATGCAACTCCAAACCCTAAGCTAAATGCAGTGAAAACCTGACAAAGGCACCCTGGATGGCCCCAAAAGGTTACACCAGCACAAAACAGCCCAGCCCTGTGCAACCCATCCGTTCATGCATTTGTAACAGGCATGTCTATGTCTCCCAAGAGGCACTACCACCCATGCCACCCTCACGGACGGGACAAGGAGTGTCAGTGCCCCCCATGGAGACAGAAGCACCTCACAGGACACTGGGGAAGGATCTCTGGACACTGATGAGCAGGAAGGCCCCTCACACAGTCCTGGACTGTCACCATGCAGCAGCCCCACCCAGGATACCACTGACACCCCTACCACCCAGGCAAGAACAACAATCCAGGGCAAGCGTCCCAACACCAGCATATCCAGGCCACAAACGGGCGGAACACAGGTACAGAGGCCACAGTCTCCTCCTACCATCAGGCAAGAAGACAAGGGCCCCAGTACAAATGGTACCACCAGACCTGTGCAGGGGACACAGGCACACGGGGCTAGGGCAAGTGCTAGGGCCTCAGTGGGCCGGGGGGAGGCCACAGGATGGATGCAGCAGCCCAGGACGTGATATCTGAGGTATTAGGCCTACCAGCATACTCATGATAGGTTGGCACAGATAGTATCCACCCTGGAGCAAAGTCAGAGGTTGCAGCAGGAACACCACCAAGAGGCCATGGAGCAGTGGAAACAGCACAACACCACAATGGCCAGCATAGCAGGAGCACTGCTGCAGCTGGTACAAACCCAGTCTGAGACCCACACAGGACAGGAGGCTCCCTCTACAGCACAGGACACAGACCGGACAATGACACCATCATCAGCCACATCCCAGGAACTACCCTCAGAGGAAACACAAGGTCCAACCATGTCATCCCCTCAAGGTCAACAGCAGGCACCCAAACGGACCCTGAGGCCAAGATATGGGACTGGAACCCCTGCCAAAAACAAGGCCCCCTGCAAGAAGTAACTCTGCAACAGTCTGCACAGCATCCATCCCACACAATCAACCACCACACAGTGCTACGAAGCAATATGAACTAATGTAAGCATTGATGGACCCATCAAAACTACCAACAAGGCTGCTACCATGTTGGCATTGAGTACAGCCATCCATGACCAACTGCCATCACTGTAAATTGCACTATTCACTCCCTGCCACCAATAAAACACATATCACACCTGTAACACTATCCCTTGTCATAATATGTGAACAAAGTGAAGTATGGATGCAACTGGCTGATAACCACTTTATTGGCAATGCGTTTCATGAAAGGACTTCTGAGTGCCTAAATGTGGCCCGAAAATAAATGCACTAAATTGTATTTGCTACCATGCAGACCTGGACCCAGCTGCAAATAGAAGATTCAAACCCCCCCAGATGACAAACCACACTGACAGTATGTGTCACAAACCCCAATGTCAGCCCTTAGTCCCACATAGTTACTGGAAGTAGAGTTGTATCAGTTGGGTCCTGGAATTGACATCTTCCCCTTCCATATCATCACCATCACTCTCCTCCCCTCTCCGAGGAAGCTGGTCAGGACATACAGCACCCTTGACCTCCATGAGGGGGATGGAATTTCTCACTGCCACATTGTGCAGCTTGCAGCAGACCACCACTATTCTATAAAACCTTTTTAGGCCCATAGGCCAGTGACCCCCAGAGATATGTAGACAACAAAACTTGCCTTCAGGAGACCTATTGTGCGCTCTATCACCCTCCTAGTAAGTCCATGGGCCTTATTGTAATTCCTCTCTGCATCCGTCCCAGGATTCCTCACTGGTGTCAGGAGCCAAAGCAAGTTGGGATAGCCAGAATCACCTAGAAAGAGGTGCAACACAGAGTAGTCATTGTCAAGCCTCCGATTCAGACAGCCTAGCTGTCTGCTAGGTGGCAGTTAGTGACAGAAACACTTACTTATGATCCACCCTCTGTACTCTTGTAGTTGTTCCATCTTCTGTGCACACTACTGTTCCTCAGTACAAAGGAATCATGGACTGAACCTGGGAACATGGCATTCACATGTGAGATGTACTGGTCTGCAGTACATACCAATTGGATGTTCATAGAATGAAAGTTCTTTCTGTTTCTGTACACCTGTTCACTGACTCTTGGGGGTATGATCGGTATGTGGGTGCCATCTATGGCACCAATCACATAGGGAATGTTTGCAAATGCATAGAAGTCCGACTTGATGGCAGGGAGGTCAGTACTTTGGGGAAACCTCACATAGGACTGCAGGTGTCGTACAAATGCATTTAGAAATCTTGTCAGTACCATGCTGAACATTGGCTGTGAAAATCCAGCACCCATGCCCACTGTCACTTGAAATGAGCTGGTAGGGAAATGGAGTGCAGAGAGCACCTGCACTTCAGTGGGGATGGCATGCTGATTATGATTTCTCTGAGTTAGTGCAGGATCCAGTAATGCACAAAGTTCAAGAATAGTTGCACCAGTGAGTCTGTAATTGATTATGATCTGACGATCCACCATGGTCCGCATATCCACAAGTGGTCTGTACACCAATGGTGCCCTTTCTCGCCACAAGGGTCGGTACCTAGGAGGGATTTCAAACATGTGTGACGAACACACATACATAGGCACACATTGTCATTAATTGTGCACTGCATGCTTGATTGTAGGGACTCATAAGTTAGAAGTGCTGACAGATCTTCATCTACACCTTAATGAGGGAACAGTGTCATGAGTGTTTTTTTTAGTGGTCACATGCATAGGTGCTTTATGTGAATGCCCAAGTAAAAAAAAATTGCAAGATCAAGCTTCATCACCATGAAAATTCTGCGACGCATCTTCCCCCACCTGGGATTTCCACACAAGGTCTAGGCTACTATCTCTCTTATATTGCCTAAACCAGATTACCAGTAGACAAAGGAAGAACCCCTAGGGGCAACCCCTATAAATTGGTTAACACTCAAAACACACACCCATTCAATAATACACTTGTCTTTGATAAAGGAAATTCAAAAAAAGGAAGTTTAATGAAAAAATCCCATAAAATACATTTCTATAATAATTACATATCACAATAAAAATCTCTTTAGAAATAATAAAAATATATACACAATAAAAATACACAACATGGGAGACAAAACACAGACAATCACCTTGTCTATTGTTATTTGCTGTCCACAAAGTGATTTTATCCTGTCCCACAGATATAATATTGCCAATCTTAATGGGATAGTTTCAGCAAGAGGGTCCAGCAGTGTAACAAGCGTCGACGTGTTTCGGTGGTTTACTCATGTATATCAGACCACCTTCATGCGGACAATGTGATACTCTCTCCTTCAAGTTTATGTGATTATTCCAACCGGTCCAGTTTATCAATTATTTCTACTCCAAGGAGGTTTCCTTTTCACAGTCTTTTCAGCTGTCATTCAGCTATACCCTTATCCGTCTGGGGTTTGTTCAACATCCGCTATTCCCCAAATTGGATGTTCATCGGTTTATTTTCCGACTCCGGTCCGACTCTGCTTATATCGGATGGCAGTTCCCTCCTCCGTGTCCAATCTACAATAAATCATGGCCCGAATATAGTGACAGGTTATGAGTTTTAAAATCAGGATGATGTTTTTATTTTCACCATGTGGGTATCTGTGAATCTGTCACAATGCTCAGCGCAGCCCCCTGGCTAGCATTGCAATGATTTCCCAAATATCAGAAAAAACTGGCATGCTCATTTATTCACTCAGACAGTCATGCACCCACTCACAGACCCACTCAGACACGTGCGCACACTCACAGACCTACTCAGACACTCATGCACTCACTCACAGACCCACTCAGACACTCATGCACCCACTCACAGACCCACTCAGACACTCATGCACAAACTAACAAACTCACTCAGACACTCAAGCACCTACTCACAGGCCCACTTACATACTCATACACCATCTGACAGAACCACTTAGCCACACACCCACCCACTCTCAGACTCATTCAGGGACTCAAACATGCTTTGTTTTTGTGGTAATGTGGGTGAGCAGTTAGTCTTATCTTGGAGGTGTGCTAAGCATTTGTTGTACTCACGGTATCAATAAATGTGGCCACGCACTCAAAAGAATAACTCAAGATCAATTTACGAAAATACTTCATAACATTTTTAAGACCAAAATCATCAATATATGGTAAGTTCTTCTTTTGTTATGATTTTTTCAAAGATTAGAAAATATATGTTTTTTGTGAGTAATCATGCACCATAGGAATGAATGGGAAAATCTTTAAAAATGCATATAAAATCAGGCAATGCTCTCACAAGTGTCACATTCTATTTTTAGGTCAAAGTCGTTGAGATGTTTTGTGGGCAAGCCAGAGAGGTTTGGGCAGTTCCTGGTTCAAGTGGGAGCAGCGGCTGAAAGTGTTGGAGCTAGTGCACAACGTAGAAGGGGACCTCTTTGAAACACACTTCACAGGTGGACTTAAGGTAAGTCCGATGGGTCCCCTTGGAGGGTAGAGGTTGCAAGGGATTAGGGACCCAAGAGCACAGCTGGTTCAGCATTGAAGGGGCCAGGGAGTCCTGGTGCAGTTCAGCTAGGTCAGCCAAGAGTTGTGTGTCAGGAAGTCCATGGAGCCAGGAGCACGTCACATGGAGGGTGGCTTGCAAGTCAGAAGGGCCATTCAGGGGATTGGTTCTTAGGTGTCCTGAGGTCGCTCGACTGATAATTGCTTCTGGTCCTTTTAGAGTCTTTAGTGGACTTTGTTACTGGGTGTCCGATGTTGGGGGTCCAGTACCCAGGGAAATGGTATGTCTCAGGCCCTGAAAGTCATAGTGCCACCAAACTTGGCACACTGGTAGGCTTTGTCCTTCGGGTCCATCTGATGGAGTTTGTTTGGGCTGCTTTGTATAGGTCATTGGTCAACAGCTGATCAGAGAACTGGACTTTACTGGTTTCTTACCTGTGGGGTGTAGGGAATGATGCCTTCACTCAGAGGGAGTTTCTTGGTGATTTTAAGAAGTCTGGAGGTCCTACGGTGTTCTCTAGAGTCCGTCAGTGTCCAGACGACCCCTTCAGTGGCAATTGTTGAGTCCTGGGTGCAGCAGGCAGGATATGGCACCTTTTTCTTCTTGCAATAGGACTTTGGTTCTCGTGCCTCGGGTTTCTTTGTTGCTGGTATTCTTGTGTCCATCAAATCTGAGCTGTAGGTCCAGGGATTTCCACTAATTACTGACTTTAGTGGGCTTCAGGGGGAGGACCTGGTAGTGGCCAATGGGCCATCTACCTTATGGTGGCTACACCCACTAAGTGACTTCTTCCTGTGGGAAGGCTTCACATCCCTAACCCTGATTGGCTATTTTCCTACCATCCCAGGTGGAGGAAAATTAAATGAAGTGGTCACCTCACCAGCCACACCTGAGGGGTGGTGCAGGCTGAGGGAGGGTCAGATTTCAAAGGCAATAAAGACTTTAAAGCTGACCACTGGTGCAGGGTGCTGCTTAGGAGAGGAGGAGTAACACCTCTACACAGGAAAGGCTTTGTTTTTTGGCTCCTGTGAGCAGAGGCTCTCACTCTAGGAGTCCAGACATCTGTCTGGTGGTGGTATGCTGGCCAAAACAAGTCAGCAACCATGCCAGGGCTGTTATGCAGGGGGCACTTCTAAGGTACCCTCTGGGTACATTTTAAAATAAATCCAACACTGACATCAGTGTGGGTTTATTATTCTGTGTTGTTTCATACCAAACAACCCAGAGTTCAGAGAAGCCATCATGTAGCTGGGAACTCGTAATGACCAGTGTCCAGCACATGCATTTGCTATGGCTTCCTTATACACATAATATGTCTTAAGGTCTGGCAAAGACACAGTAGGGGTATATTTGCTCATGCACACATATGCCCTCACATGCATTATAGTGCACCCTGCCTTAGGGCTTTAAGGTCTGCCAGAATGGTGACTTACCTATATTGCATGCAATGTTAGTGGACATGGCACTCTTGGTGAGTGCCAGGTCGGGTTTGAAACTTTTAAATACACCTTGCCATTCACTTTCAATGGCAGTCTCTATGACGCTGGTGTGGGGCTTCTCAGGGTGCCACAATTGGTGCTGCAGCTCTGGGGGACTCTCTTCATCACGCATGCCCTAGGTACCAGGGGTGCCATTTACTAGGGACTTACAAGGGTGGCTGAAGTGCCAAACAGTTTTGGGGAAAGAGATATGCCGGGAAACCTGTTTAGCAGGGGCCCAGGGCACTTACAGATTGAAACCTATCAATACAGCCACTCACTCACCCATTCAAGCAGTAACACACTCACTCAAACACCCACACAACCACTTACATACCAATTCACACATCCATACAAGCACTCACACATCTGCTCACTCACCCATACATCCTTTCACACAGATACTTACTCTATAATACACCCACTGACACACCAACTCAATTGCCCGTTCACTCACTCACCCATACAGCCACTTACACAGCCAGTCATTCACTCATACATACATTCAGACACCCACTCACACATCCATGCAGTCACTTATACCCCACTCACCCACCCATATAGCCACTCTTGCAGCCACTCAATCTCCCATGCAGCCACAGACTCACCAATATTGTCACTCACATAGCCACTCACTCACCCACTCAACTACTCATATACCTACTTATATTCCCATTGAGGCACTCACACACACATACATGCACTCAGACACCCACTCACACACGGATACACACAGTAACACAGCCACTCACATAATATATGTTAGAAATGGTTTCACTCATTTGTAGTACATACATTATACTATTTTAACTTTTGTAGTACATTGGTATATATGCCTAACACTCATAAACATTTAGAAAACACTCTCACACACTGAATGATGGCATCAGTGATGTCAGAGGTCATCAGTGATGTCACTGACCATGTCATGTGTGATATCATATGTGAAGGCATAAGCAGTGCGTTGCTGGGGCGTAAGTTGTAGTTATCTCAGGTAACTATAACTGCTGAATTTCACAGTTTTTTTTATGAGTGAAATGTGAGCCCAACAATAACGTCTCTGTAACCTTTGCTTTTTCAGTAAATATTGAAGTTTTTTTATTCTATTTCCTAAAAATAACGTCACTGTTTTTTTTCAGTGAATATAGAGTCTGTGAGTGTCTGAGTGGCTCTGTGAGTGTGCCCACGAATATCGCACTGGGTCTGTCAGCGGGTGTGTGAGTGTCTCAGTGGTTCTTTGAGTGGGTACATATGTGTCTGAGTGGGTCTGTAAGGGACTGCATGAATGTCTGAGTGGGTCTGTGGTTAGGTGTGTGAGTATATATATACATAAATAATTATAGGATTAACATGTTCAGAGGCCATTGCATAGTTTTATTAAGCTGTTTGATTAGATGCTTATGAGTCTCTGTTATATTCATCTGTCACAATAGGTCAATATTATCTTAACTATCTACAAGCATTTCAGTATTGAAATATTAAGGAAAAGATAAAACAATAATGCTATAAAAAGTACACAAATAAATTACCTTCAAATACTGCAACAGCTGAAAGTCTGTGTTAATACGATACAACTTTAAATCTCAATATATTATCTTCCTTATACATAGATTCCATTTCTATGTAATCATGTACCAATATATCTATTATGTTAGCCCTGCTGTACAAGGGGAAAAAAAGAACTCTCTCTAATGCACTACTGTCTCACCCTATTGCTCTTTCAATCTAGCCTCTATCCTAATTCTGACTCATCCCGAACCTCATTCTACTACTAGGATCTCCAAAATAACCCTTCCTAGAGTGTTCCCTCCTCGCTCACCCCAAACCTCAGTTTACTACTATGATCTCCCAAACCACCCTTCTAAATTCTCCCTCACGTATCTCTCCTTTGACTCAACCCACATCTCATTTTACTTCTATGTTCTTCATAATCTCTTTCTACAGACTCTTACCTCGTCCATCTCTCTTTTACTCATCTCAAGCCTCATCCTACTATTATGATCTCCCAATTAACATTGTCTGGATTCTTTCCTCTTCTATCCGCCCATTATTCTATTCAATCCAACGAACAGACTCCCTTGTCCACCACTCAAATTAATTCATATTTTCCTAGACTAATACTATACTTATTTTTCCTGTTATACTTGACAGCCTTGGAGTAGCCATCCTCCAACTTTTTGTCTGCCTCCCTCCACATTTTCTAAGACTGTTTTTGCTGGTTTTAGGACTCTGTACACTTTACCACTTCTAACCAGTGCCAAAGTGCAAATGCTCTCTCCCTTAAACATGGTAACATTGGTTCATCCCCAATTGGCATATTTGATTTACTTATAGGTCCCTAGTAAAGTGCACTACATGTGCCCAGGACCTGTAAATTAAATGCTACTACTGGGCCTACACCACATAAGTAGCCTACATCTCCTCCTCTGCAGTCTTTGTGCATCTTTATTTTTGACGCATATCAGTTACTGTGTGAAACAAAGAGGCAGCTGTTTATTTCTAAGGACTGAGACTATTTCAGCTTGTGCTTTTTGGATCTTTGTTGTTTTGACCTTACTTTATTCAGATAATTATTATCTATTTTTCTAAACTTGTGTCTTGTATTTTTGTGGTGTTTTCACTATGTTACAGTACGATTTATTGCACAAATACTTTACACATTGCCTTCTAAGTTAAGCCTGACTGCTCAGTGCAAGCTAACAGAGGGTGGGCACAGGATAATTTGGATTGTGTGACTTACCCTGAATAGAATTGTGGTCCTTACTTTGACAAGGGTGTATACCTCTGCCAACTAGAGACCCCATTTCTAACATTTCCTCTTACTAATCCACCACTAGTCCTTTTGGGTTCCGTAGTAGTGTGCTACTCAACAAAAAGCACTTTGACTCCTCATCAAGGGTTGTAAGTGCGATCTAAATACAATTACAATTGTTACTTACACATACATGAGTATGTGTGCTGCATTTAAAGGCAAAATATTACACAATTCTTTCACTTTTAACTCATAGCCAATCTGGCCAATGTGATTTGGATGGATCCTGAGGCTAACATGTGTAGCACAGACATCAGTTTTATGTGTTCTGGGATGACATTGATCCTTTCAGCTGCTGGTGGGAAACTCAGCACTACCTTCTCCAGCAATTCCTTGATGGGCTCCCTCTTCAATCTGTAGAACTGTAAGGTTAATGAAGGATATGCGCTGATGGAAAACACACTCCTTCTTCCTTTGCTGCCTACATGGATGTCTCCTAGCTACTCCCAGTTTCAGTATAACAACATCCATGGTGTAGTTGAGCTTGTGAGAGTGTACTGTGATGGTGAGGAATTGTACTACAGCCACTGTGTGATTTGCTATGCACGGGTTTCCAATGCACAGCAATTCTGACACATTTCTATTGCTGAGTTGTGCTATGTCACAATGATTGACACAGTGGTATAATGTTAAATACCGCTGCATTACATTTGCATTGGTTTATGCACGAGAACGCCTACAATACATATATTAAATCCTGTGTGACACAGCTGGATTTAGTGTAGCACTTACACCATGTAATTTTTAAAAAATGTCACATTTGTGTACTTGCATTGTTTCTTAAATGTGACTTACAGCTTGTGTCGCCCTTATGTCACACTACATGACACAAGGCCGGCACAAACCCTTGATAAAGATGCCACTAAGTATCTTCAATGTATGGTTGATAGGAGCTGGTAAATAAAGGCAATTCTTGCAGCCAACTAGTGCTCTGAGTGCAGAGCACTGGGTAAAGTGTGGTTGCCTAGAATGGCAATAGTAACAGCAATCCTGGAATCCACACAAATGCCTGGGTCCAGACATTCACAATGGGTACTGTTTCACTGCTCCAGTTTCAGGGTACTGATCTCTGAATCTGCCTGTGTCGTTCCCTGGTCTGAGCTGGATCAGCCACAGCCCAACTTGCGACATTCACAGTTTTATAAAATCAGGCTTGGTCTGCCTCACTTCCTAAGTGCTGCTAACACTTCTTGATACATCTTTATTCACTGATTCTGGTGAGTTGGGGTGATTTAATCCAGCAAAACAATGAGCTGCCACAGAATGTGATGAAGAACAATGGCCTGTTGCAGGTCTATGAGCACTTATCACATCTCAGACAGAGGTATGATAGTCTGGGCATCATAGGCAGGTGTGATTTCATCCAGTGAAGCATGGTTCTTTTGCACTCACAACCCCAGAGTATGTAAAGGGACATTACCTTGGGATCACTCCGCCCATGGTGTCCACCTGAATGCGTTCTCCTGGTTTGGGCAAATGGGGGTCAGGAGAGGCTTGTCAGGTGTAATCTGACAACCATTCATAAACTTTTGATGGTGTTTGGACCTTAATTCTTCACTTCACAGTCTTTAGTTGAATTCTGCACACCTTTTTG
Source organism: Pleurodeles waltl (assembly GCF_031143425.1). Taxonomy (NCBI): domain Eukaryota; kingdom Metazoa; phylum Chordata; class Amphibia; order Caudata; family Salamandridae; genus Pleurodeles; species Pleurodeles waltl. Next base: position 400,724,831 of record NC_090439.1, read on the forward strand.
AAGATGGTTCGTTGCAAAATATGCCTGCTAGTATGCTGTGTTTCTCCAGCTTTTTACCTGTCAGCTACCAAGGAATGTTTCAGTCACTTTATGGTTCCTTTGTGGAACATGAGTTGTGAGAAACCTGGTTATTGGTTGAGAGGGGTGGAACCCTTCTCAATCAACAACTACAATCCTTGTTAGGGTGAACCACAAAAGCCACTAAATTAACCTGTGTTTAACCCTCTGGTAGCTGGGTACAAAGCAGTTAGGCTTAAATAAGATGCAATATGTAAAGTATTTTTGCAGCACTCAACCAGTAATAAAGTGAGAACACAGAACAAGCAAAACCCCACACCAATTTAGAAACCAGAGAAAACTTTATTAAAGAAAATGATACAAGAAAAACAAAAATCTAATCAGTAGAATCTTAGATATGCTACTTTAAAGTTTTAAGTAGGTATAGCACTTAAAAGTCAAAGCGCCACTCATGGTCAACTGGTTGTGCTAGACCGAGCAAAAGCCACAAGTTTTGGTAAACCATGATGGAGTGTAGGAAGGGTACAGGGACCTGGATGGTCTAGCTGAAAAGGTTTTCTTCTTAAAGTCTCCGAGAGCAGACCTTGCATTGCAAACAGTCATCGCTATCGGGCGTCATGGAGAGTTGGTACTGGAGCCTCTCGTTGGCAGTCATCAGGGGCTGTTGCTGCTGTCGTGCTAGGATGAAGATCTCACATTGACAGTAATTGCTGGTGGTTGCTCTACCAAAAACAGTCAGGTTCACCAGTGATTTGTATTGGCAGCCTTCGCTGCCAGCAGAGTCTTGGCGTGAACAGGCCCATTCCCAGTTGTGAAAAGCCCAAAACATCATACAGAGGAGTGCACTCCAATGCCGGCCAAAAGTCCAGGACCTGTGAGGCATATTTTGGGGCTCAGAGACCCACTTGAGCAAGGTCAAGTTGCAGATCTGGTCAGCTGGACAAATGCAGCACAGGTCTCTGAAGCTTGTTATGTCCCTGTTGTTCACATAGGAAGCCAGCCAGCTAGCCCTTGTAGTCACTGTGGTAGTCCTGGCTTCAAGGCTCAGGTCCAGGTTTCCTTCTTCAGGTAGGGCAGACCTTCCAACAGAAGGGCAGCAGTGGGTTCCTTCTTCTGAGTCTTCCACGGGTCCAGAGGTAATCTGATGAGTGGCTCTGAAAGTCCATTTTTACTGGTGCCAGCCTTGAAATGGGTAAGGCACCTTATACCATCCCTACATCTATTTCTGGAAAGTTGTTCCCTTCCCCTGTCAAGGTTCCAAGTAGTCTGGGGCGTCAAAGACTAGTGTCAGATCACTATGTATATGTGCTGGGGCAGCCCTTTGAAGTGCAACTGAGGCAGGGAACAGCTCCACCCCAACCATCCTGGCACCTTTGCCCATCTTACTCCTCCTCTGTCTCACTGCCTGGGAGAAATACACAAAGGCCAACTGCCAAGTCATTCCTAGTCATGCTGCCCAGGACACAGACAGAGGGCACCTAATGGTCGCGACAAAAAAATGGCAACGTTCCAATTTTTTTTTTTCAGAAATGTGATTTAAAATATGACTTTTCCATTAAAGATTATTTAAAATTACAATTCATTTAAGTGCAAACATCATTTTCCCATTTGCTTGCAGACTTAAGTTATCACACAATAAGTGTAATAACGTAACCTAATGTTTTCCTATTGGGGGTGGGCATAAGCCTTGCAGTAGTGAAAATATGACTTTAGGAGTTTTTCACTACAAGGACATGTAAAACACAAACCTACCTGTCCTTCTTTTTATGTACAATGCACCCTGTCTTATGAGCCTTTACAACCTACCTTAGGGGTGACATCTGTATTAAAAAAGAAATTTTGGGCCTCGCAAATGTTTTTTTTTGCCATGTTGAATGAGCAGTTTAAAACTTCACTACAGGCTGTTATAGTAGGCCTGAGACATGTTATCCAAGGCTACTTTGGTGGGTGGCATAATGAGTGCTGAAGGCCCTCTAGTAGCATTTAGTTTACAGGCCCGGGAACATGTAGTACCACTTACTATGGAAATTAAATATGCCAATTAGGTGTAGGCCAATTGTACCATGGTTTAGAAAGAGACCAAAAGCACTTTAACCCTGGTTACTAGCACTAAAGTGCACAGGCTTCTTATGCTAGCAAAACAAAATCTAGCAAACAGGAGGGGTGAAGGCAAATAGCTTTAGGGTGTGCCTGAAGAGAGTGCCAAGTTGAACATGTCATCGCTCAAGCCGAAAGCCAAGGTATTCTACTCAATACCTTGATGTGCTTCCCTGCTCAGGCGATAGAACTTGGGAAATGGCCTCTGTTTCAGAGGCATTTGTCTGTTCTGTGCCCTTCTGAACCCAGTTGGATCCCTCTCACCACCACAGATGAGTCTCTGTGGACAGATAGTACTATCATGGCCAACATGTGATGTGGTCATTCCACCATTTAGATCAGAATTTTGTCCCCAACCCAAGGAGAACTATGCCCATAGGGACAGCAACCAGAAGAGACTACTAACAGCTGTCAGTGTCAAGAGCAAGGCCTGGCCATCCACTGCCAGGTGGAGGCTCCAAATCTGGGCCATGGGTAGGCCTCCCTTTCAGCTTTGGGGCAAACATTGAGTTTTCTACTTGCTCCTGAATATACTCAGGCCTCTGGGGATTCTCCGAGTTGGGGGTAACAGCCCAGGTTGTTAGGCACCCTGCTCCAACTTATCGTCCCACTACTCCAGACTTCATATACTAGGACTGGCCGCTCAATCCAAGGTCTGTATATTGAGGCTGAACAAATGCCTACCAAAACAGGACTTCCAGGGGGTAACCACTATCCCCTCCAGGGTGACACACTATATGGCGGTCATTATGAACACAGCGGTAAACTCCGCCGACCGCCATGGTGGCGGTGAACAGAAGACCACTGTTGGCAGTGAATACAAACCCGCCATATAATGAACTAAAATCCCTACCCTGCCAAATATCACCAGACGACCAGTCACCGCCAGGACCTTGTCGGCGGAAATGCTGGACCTTCCACCCCACCACCGCCGAGCACACCCACATCCCACCCTTCAAATAATGGTGCACAAATCACCTTGGCGGTCCGTGGAAGCCGAATGACCATTGGCGGTGTCGACCGACACGGGCGGCAAGTGGACTAAACAGCAAGAAGTGCACACATTGGATAAGCTTGAAACCCACACACCTGACACACATCCTTAACCCCATAAAACACTCACAGACACACCCCACAATCCTTTTCAATGAAACTAGGCCAAAGAAGATGGAGAGCACCAGAAGCAGACACCGAACGCCACTATACACACGCACACCGACCCACAGAAGAGCACCCTCACCATGTTTCCAGCCCTGACACCATTCACCACACTCACCATGTCACCCCCCAAACATCCACGCTTCACAGAAGGGGATCTAAGGACCATAGTGGACGAGATCCTGAAGGTGGAGCCACGAATATTCGGGGCTCAGGTGCAGCACACACCCCTCGCAAGGAAGATGGAGCTATGGCAGACCATTGTCAACAGGGTCAATGCAGTGGGACACCATCCATGCACCAGGGACGACATCCACAAGAGATGGAACGACCTGTGGGTGAAGGTCGGGGCCAAGGCATCCAGGCACTACATTGCAGTCCAGAAGACTTGGGGAGGACCACCAACAACACCACCCTAATACACCAACTGGTAGGAAAAGGTACTGGCCATCTTGCACCCTGAGGGACTCACTGAACTCACTGGAGGAATAGATTCAGGTAAGGCATCTACATTTACCCCATATACATCATACCTGTAATGCATGCATCACCCCACCCCACCCACACACCCCAGGACCAATACCCCACCCAGGCCACAACCACAAAATCCACCCCCCCTGCATGCCTACAAAGCCACGAACAGGCCCACATCCCTCCCCCTGGGCACAGCCACCTACCCCTGCAAGGATTCACAATGGCACTACACCACCCACAATGCAACTCCAAACCCTAAGCTAAATGCAGTGAAAACCTGACAAAGGCACCCTGGATGGCCCCAAAAGGTTACACCAGCACAAAACAGCCCAGCCCTGTGCAACCCATCCGTTCATGCATTTGTAACAGGCATGTCTATGTCTCCCAAGAGGCACTACCACCCATGCCACCCTCACGGACGGGACAAGGAGTGTCAGTGCCCCCCATGGAGACAGAAGCACCTCACAGGACACTGGGGAAGGATCTCTGGACACTGATGAGCAGGAAGGCCCCTCACACAGTCCTGGACTGTCACCATGCAGCAGCCCCACCCAGGATACCACTGACACCCCTACCACCCAGGCAAGAACAACAATCCAGGGCAAGCGTCCCAACACCAGCATATCCAGGCCACAAACGGGCGGAACACAGGTACAGAGGCCACAGTCTCCTCCTACCATCAGGCAAGAAGACAAGGGCCCCAGTACAAATGGTACCACCAGACCTGTGCAGGGGACACAGGCACACGGGGCTAGGGCAAGTGCTAGGGCCTCAGTGGGCCGGGGGGAGGCCACAGGATGGATGCAGCAGCCCAGGACGTGATATCTGAGGTATTAGGCCTACCAGCATACTCATGATAGGTTGGCACAGATAGTATCCACCCTGGAGCAAAGTCAGAGGTTGCAGCAGGAACACCACCAAGAGGCCATGGAGCAGTGGAAACAGCACAACACCACAATGGCCAGCATAGCAGGAGCACTGCTGCAGCTGGTACAAACCCAGTCTGAGACCCACACAGGACAGGAGGCTCCCTCTACAGCACAGGACACAGACCGGACAATGACACCATCATCAGCCACATCCCAGGAACTACCCTCAGAGGAAACACAAGGTCCAACCATGTCATCCCCTCAAGGTCAACAGCAGGCACCCAAACGGACCCTGAGGCCAAGATATGGGACTGGAACCCCTGCCAAAAACAAGGCCCCCTGCAAGAAGTAACTCTGCAACAGTCTGCACAGCATCCATCCCACACAATCAACCACCACACAGTGCTACGAAGCAATATGAACTAATGTAAGCATTGATGGACCCATCAAAACTACCAACAAGGCTGCTACCATGTTGGCATTGAGTACAGCCATCCATGACCAACTGCCATCACTGTAAATTGCACTATTCACTCCCTGCCACCAATAAAACACATATCACACCTGTAACACTATCCCTTGTCATAATATGTGAACAAAGTGAAGTATGGATGCAACTGGCTGATAACCACTTTATTGGCAATGCGTTTCATGAAAGGACTTCTGAGTGCCTAAATGTGGCCCGAAAATAAATGCACTAAATTGTATTTGCTACCATGCAGACCTGGACCCAGCTGCAAATAGAAGATTCAAACCCCCCCAGATGACAAACCACACTGACAGTATGTGTCACAAACCCCAATGTCAGCCCTTAGTCCCACATAGTTACTGGAAGTAGAGTTGTATCAGTTGGGTCCTGGAATTGACATCTTCCCCTTCCATATCATCACCATCACTCTCCTCCCCTCTCCGAGGAAGCTGGTCAGGACATACAGCACCCTTGACCTCCATGAGGGGGATGGAATTTCTCACTGCCACATTGTGCAGCTTGCAGCAGACCACCACTATTCCATAAAACCTTTTTAGGCCCATAGGCCAGTGACCCCCAGAGATATGTAGACAACAAAACTTGCCTTCAGGAGACCTATTGTGCGCTCTATCACCCTCCTAGTAAGTCCATGGGCCTTATTGTAATTCCTCTCTGCATCCGTCCCAGGATTCCTCACTGGTGTCAGGAGCCAAAGCAAGTTGGGATAGCCAGAATCACCTAGAAAGAGGTGCAACACAGAGTAGTCATTGTCAAGCCTCCGATTCAGACAGCCTAGCTGTCTGCTAGGTGGCAGTTAGTGACAGAAACACTTACTTATGATCCACCCTCTGTACTCTTGTAGTTGTTCCATCTTCTGTGCACACTACTGTTCCTCAGTACAAAGGAATCATGGACTGAACCTGGGAACATGGCATTCACATGTGAGATGTACTGGTCTGCAGTACATACCAATTGGATGTTCATAGAATGAAAGTTCTTTCTGTTTCTGTACACCTGTTCACTGACTCTTGGGGGTATGATCGGTATGTGGGTGCCATCTATGGCACCAATCACATAGGGAATGTTTGCAAATGCATAGAAGTCCGACTTGATGGCAGGGAGGTCAGTACTTTGGGGAAACCTCACATAGGACTGCAGGTGTCGTACAAATGCATTTAGAAATCTTGTCAGTACCATGCTGAACATTGGCTGTGAAAATCCAGCACCCATGCCCACTGTCACTTGAAATGAGCTGGTAGGGAAATGGAGTGCAGAGAGCACCTGCACTTCAGTGGGGATGGCATGCTGATTATGATTTCTCGGAGTTAGTGCAGGATCCAGTAATGCACAAAGTTCAAGAATAGTTGCACCAGTGAGTCTGTAATTGATTATGATCTGACGATCCACCATGGTCCGCATATCCACAAGTGGTCTGTACACCAATGGTGCCCTTTCTCGCCACAAGGGTCGGTACCTAGGAGGGATTTCAAACATGTGTGACGAACACACATACATAGGCACACATTGTCATTAATTGTGCACTGCATGCTTGATTGTAGGGACTCATAAGTTAGAAGTGCTGACAGATCTTCATCTACACCTTAATGAGGGAACAGTGTCATGTGTGTTTTTTTTAGTGGTCACATGCATAGGTGCTTTATGTGACAAATAGGGCCTGCATTGTGCACATTTCTATTTTATAGATGTGTAGTTAATGCCAAATGTCTGCCCTCTGTAATCCAGAACTGTTGTTGTGGAAGTGACCTCATACCGCTAGCGGTTGACGTAACAGCATAAGACGGTGTTTACCGCCGTTACCACTGTCATTGGTTAACATGGATGCCAATGGGGAATCCTGGCATATCATGATTGCCGCGGTCGGTGATGGTGCACACCGCCGCAGTACGTATGCGAATTCGCATCCCAACTTCACTTGACTCCCTGATCTCGTGCGAACAGGTACTCCACTGTGTGTACTGCTGTGACCTACCTCTGGTCATGGAAGTGGCTCATGTTGCAGGGGAAAGGGCAGCGGCCTTCACCCAGGAGGAACTGGAGAGGCTAGTGGAATGGTCCTGTCCCTGTACGCCAAGCTCTATGTACAGCCAGAGGTACAGGTGAGTTGGTATTTGGGGGCCGCTGTCTGGGTGTAATGGATGGTGTTGTAAGGACATATGTGTGCACCTCTGAGCTTGCATGGGCCAAGGTTCATGGCATGCTGCGTGCGTATGTCCTCTAAGTCTGACAGTACTGTCCGTCCCATAGTGGACGTATGGCCAGCTGAACCTATTTTGCAAGTGCCTGACCTCTGTGTTCCATTTCTATGTCACCCTTTAAGGTCAGCGCCCACCAGAAGAGGGCCCTTTGGCATGCCATCGCCAAGGACATGCGGACCCTGGGGATCTACAACCTGCAGAGCACCCACTGCAGGAAGAGGTCGGAGGACCTGCGGCGCTGGGCGAGAAAGATTTGTGAGGCCCAGATAGGGAAGTCCTCCCAACGTGGAAGGGGTGCCCGTCGGGCACTGACCCCCATCTTGGCGGTGGCTTACCCAGACCTAGATGGGTGCTTGAAGGCTGAACAGAAGTCGCAAAGGGGTGAGTACTCATGTCACAATCTTAACCCTTGATAGATGTCTGTGTGTGCATTAGGGTTCATGCTGCTTAGTTGAAGGGACTCTGACTGTTGTCCATCTACATGATGGCCCCTGTAGGGTGTTGGGGTGTATTGGTCAGGTCTCCTACACGTCGGGTCTTTAGGTAGTTCAGGGGATGGGTGTAGAGCAGGGTTCTGGTCAGTAGTCAGTGGCATGGCCATGGGCATAGTTAACGGGGCTGCCAGTTGGAGGTGTCTTCTGGGTGGGTGTAGGTCTGGCCACTATGTTCACTCCTTTCAGCTATTCTCTCCTGTTTTGTCTCCCTATCCCTGTTCTCTTGTGTTGTTTTTTACATCAGCAACATCTGGGGAAGGAGCTGAGGCACCGGCAAGTGGGTATGCAGCTGCCCACGGATCCTCGGAGGCAGAGTCATCTGACGCCAAGGGGACCAGTGGGTTGGAGGGCGATGGGAGTACACCAGGGGAGGCAACTACCACTGGAGGTAGTGACTCCGATACCTCCTCCAATGGGGGCTCCCCGGCGGTGGCGGACCCTAGTGGCCACTACACTACAGTGACATCTTCCGCCACCCCCATTCCATCACCACCCTCCCTTTTGCTCCCCACCAGGTTGCCCGTGCCCGCTCACCCAGAAAGGTGGCCGTCTCCTTCATACCAGGCACCTCCTCCCCTTCTCCAGTCAGCCCTGCTGCCCTCACAGAGGAGGCTATTGACCTCTTGAGAACCATCTCTGTAGGGCAGACAACCATCGTCAATGTCATCCAGGGGCTAGCATCAGAGATGCAGCAGACAAATCTGGATGGCATTCACGGTGCTGTGTCTGGTCTACAAAGATCCTTTCAGGCTCTGGCCTCCTCTTTGACGGCAGCCAGTTTCCCTGGTCATTCCGTCCCTCCTCCAACCTCCTCTACTCCTTCCAGCACCCCACTCCCTTCACCCGTCCAAAGCACACAATCTGACACGCAGTCAAGCACCTCAACACACAAGAAACACACTTCTAAACACAACAACCACACCTCCCACCACAAGCATTCACACAGCCAACATACACATGCACACACAGCAACATCCACTTCCCTTAGTGTGCCGATCTCTTCCGACCTTGTCTGTCCCCTCTACATGCACACCCTCATGCACTGCACCTTCAGTGACTGTTGCTGCTCCTCTTACTGCAGTCACCACAATAGCAGACATCCATACATGCACCCCAGACACCACACTTGCACTCACCACAACTGCCGTAGTTAACACATGCAGCACACTCACCAGTCTTGCAGACACCCACACAAAATACATCCACATTGGCAGCCTGTCTTCTCCCACTGTGTCCACCCCCTCCTAAAAAAACACACAAACGCACCAGGACACCCACCGATCACACATCCACCACACCTCAGCATACTGTCCAGTCATCTGCACCCACAACACGCACCCCTACACCACTTACGTCCACACACTCTGCCTCCACTCCCGCACCCTCTTCCAGGTCCACCCCAATTGCTCCCAAAAAACTTTTCCTCTCCTGTGCTAACCTCTTCCAACCCACTGGCCCATCCCGTCTTGTCCCTAAGCGTGCACACCTCCTTGCCCTTTCCACTCCTTCCATTTCACAGCCTGCCCCTGTCCGCCCTTCACATTCCCGTGCCCCTTCCCCAGAGAAGAAGTCCCGTGCAGAGACAAGTCCACCTGGCTCCACCCGCTCGAAACATACCCCCACCTTCCAAAGTCAAACCCACACCCCCTCCACCTTCAAAGCGCAAGTACAAGCCCCACCCCTGTCGCAAATCCCCACCCCCACCACCCACTGCCCTCGTTCCGTGAGGTGCCTGGATGCCCCATTGCTGCTCCACTAGGTGGAGTACCATGCACTTTTGGGAGTCAGGTTGGGGCCATTGTGGCCCATGGGATATCTTGCAATACGGACTGGCCATTGGCCTTGTTGGAAATTGTTGGCTCTGTGAGCTGGAATAAATATTTATGTGTGGCCTGTGTTTTGGCGGCACACTCTTGAACCCTGGTCTTTCGTTTCATTGTTTGTGGGTGTGGGGCATTTGTATGTACTACGGTCAGGTTGGATTTGCCTTGTGTCAGGTAAGTACCGCTTGCTGTGAGTTGTATGGGTTGTGATGCTGTGAAGGGTTGGGGGTGCGTTGCTGGGTGGGTGGAGTGGGTGGGCATGAAACTGTGCCCTTTCCTCCTTTGTTTCATAGGTTGCGGTACTTACCGCTGTTGTCTTTGTTGGCGGTCTCGGTAGTCGAGGTATATGGCAAGGAGCAGGGCTGGCACGATCTGCAGTTCTCTGTCCATGTCTACTTCGGCGCATTGTGTGGGCCTCGGTGAGTGTTTCCTTATATTTGGTTCATTTCCGCCTGGACTTGCGTGCCGGTGGTTCCCGCCTCGGAACTGGCAGCGGACTAGTGGTTCATTATTTGATGGGCGGGTTGGGTCTTTCCGTTGGCCTGTGGGCGGACTCTGCCGTCATTGTCAGCACTCCTCTACTGGCGGTGGGTGGTTTTCTGGATGCCTGTGCGATTGGTTCATTATTTGGCGGTCCGGACCACTCCTCTGTTGGCAGTTTTTACCACCACCGCCGGAGGCGCGGTTTGGACCGCCGTGTTCATAATGAGGGCCAATGTGTGTCATGCGGGGGGTTGACTAGCACAGGTTTTAGGTTCATTGTCTCTGTGACAGCACAGGGAGTCTCTCCAATTCAGAAATAGTCTCACCAGGGTCAGTCTTGGGGTGCTCTGTTCTCAGGGATGACAAAAACGGATCCACAGGTCCTACAACTGTGGACTATCTACAACTCCTGTCCCTTCAATTTCCTTCTCCAGCTCCTCCTCAAAGTCCACCTTCTCATCCTCCTCTTGCTCCTGTGCTATAGACAGTATCTGTTGGGCCTCTTCTCAGGCCTTGAGGGTCTTCTGGAGCTTCAGCTTCGTGGAGAACTTAATTGTTGAATCATTTGAGCTCAGCCACAGTGTAGCTTTCCAGGTTGTTTAGCTCAAACTCCACACTTACAGCAGGCAGTCACAAGTGCACAAAGTCAGGCAGAATGTAAGTGAATTTGGAAAACCGCAAAATAGGCGAACCAAGGAGAATTTAAAAAGAGGCTGAATCTGATGTCAATGTATTTCAACGGGATTTTAGTGTTACACAAAGTCACTTAATTAATCTGTGTAATTTTTACCTTCTAGGCTTATGTTTGGCCTAACTCTATGTGCTGGATGTTAGACCCTGGTTAATTGCCTTCTTCGTACATTACTTACTAGGTTAGGATGTGACCCTAGTGACTCTGGCTTATATATAGTAGTCCTTGATGGTCTTGGATTTGTGAAGTGGCTAGTGTTCTGTTCACTTTGGGTTCCCTCTTATATTTCCAGCTGGGCAGGGAGTATTTTTTTCCTGACCTTAGCTACTCAAGCTTTTGCCAGCATTTTTGCTGAGTATGGAACTTGTGGTTTAATGCTTGTTCAATTTGGCCCCCTCTTAGGCCTGGAGGTGTTAGTCCCTGATGACTTTGGTTTCCTATTGTATTCCCTGCTAGATGTGAAATGTGGTTATTATGAGAACGTTTTCAAGTTTGAAATTCACTGATTAATTCTGGTCAACTAGGTTTTCTCTTATGCTTTCTGCATGGGGCTTGAGGTCATACAGCATGGTTACTTTGGTTTCCTATTGTCCTTCCTGATGCTATGGAGAATAAAGCATTAGCTCATAGGCACTTTGGTTTCTGATAACACTCCCTACTGACCCAGGGGATTATGGACTGCAACTTGGTAGTTTCCCTTTTTGCTCCCTGCTTGGCTTGTGGCTTCAGGAGTTAGAACGTGGTGCCTTTAGCTTCACCTTGCACTATATATAACTTTTTGCCCTCTGACCTCCTGTTTTTCAGACTCATTTTTGATGGCTTTTAGGCTTTTGGGCACTATACCACTACTGATGTATTCTAAAATACAATAAGCATATTAAATTTACTTGTATATCCCTAGTAAAGTGCACTATGTGCGCCCAGGACCTGTAAATTAAATGCTACTAGTTGGCCTGCAGCACCCAGTGCAACCCAGTACAGTAGCCTTTTAAGCACATCTCAGGCCTGACACTGCAGAGCCATTGTGTGCAGTTTAAACTGTCATTTCGACTTAGTCAATGTACCCACTTGCCGGGCCCAAAACTTACTTTTTATTACATGTAAGTCACCCCTAAATTAGGCCCTAGTTAGTCCCAAGGGCAGGGTGCAGTGTATTTAAAAGGTTGGCCATATATTTTTATGTTTAACATGTCCAGATAGTGAAAAACTCTTAAATTTGATTTTCACTATTGCAGGGATTATCTTGCCCATAGGCTAGCATTGGGATGACCTTAAATCATATTTTAGGTATAATTTCCAATTGGGAAAAGATAGAAATGTGCAGTTTGGTGTCTCTGGACTCACAATTTAAAATGACAACTTATGGTGAAGTCAGATTTTTAATTGTAATGCTCAAAATGCCACTTTTAGAAAGTTTGCATTTTCTTACTTAATGGTAAATATCAAAAGACAAAAGAGAAGCAAGGAATAAGGTTTTCCACTCAGCGTCCCAAGGCGTTACTTCAAATATCAAAAAGAGTGGGGAAACTGGGTATCGCCTGCAGGGTTTCAGTTAAAATTTTTAGACCCCTACCAGCTACTATCGGTCAGCTGCATTTTTCCCCACTGGAGTACTAGTAACCAATAGCTTCATCATCAGGTGTTCCCTCCACCAGGAGGAGATGTCTCAAAGAGCTGAGACTGTGTCGGATCCATTTAACAAGAATAGTGATCTAAAATTCCCTCCTGTCCAAAAGAGAAAGGCATTTATTAAAACAGGGGCGGGGTAAGATTAAAAAAGAGAGAGTTGTGTATAGGGAAAGATTAGTGGTCCCCAACATCTATCCAAACATTTGATCAACATGGTTCAGCCTACTTGTGCACATATAGGTCGATGGCTTTCATCAGGACTGTGAGACTTGTTTGGATCCCTGCTGCAGGCCATTAGGAACACTTTCCCCTGGCTTGAGATATAGCAGGTGTACTCACTTTTTCTGTGAAAAGAAGGGAACAGTAAAATAGGCTGATATTAATTTATAGTGTTCTCATTATCACCATTACATATGCTCTTGTAAAACCGGAGTACCCAACCAATGAGCAATTCATTTAAAGTAGGAACATTACCCTTTGTATGTACTTGCATTTTGCATTTTGCAGTGGAAAACGTGAAAAGAGAAAAAAAGTATACGTCATTTTAGAACACTTTAAAACATAACAAGTGCATTTAGTTCGTTATTTAAAAACTGTTTGAAAAGCATTAAAAAGGTCAATTTGTTCTTCAAGATGGTACTTGATATAGATGAAACCCTTTATGTTAAGCTTCTTTTGTGGAAAATCATGTCTTAGAAATATACATTTTCATTGTAAACATGCTTTCAGTTTTGTTATACAGTCTAGGGCTTGCTATTAACACAGTAGATATAACCTGGGTAATCTTTATGTAAATCCTAACTCACATTCTTATGCAAACGGATTTGATATTTGTGACATATTCCCAATAAAGTATGCAAACTGATGTCATGGTCTCATAAACATTGGAACCAACGATTATTAGGCAAATTAGAAAAAATATGCCAATTAAACACCTTTGTATTCAAACCAGGACCCTATAGGATATGGGGGAGATGCTGCAGCTGCAACAAAAATGTAGGTAAAAGGCAGCCAACAAGTATGAAGAACTACGGAGGGGCTTAGTAGTAAAAAGCACTTATGTAGTCACTTAAGGCGAGTGTAGTAATGCAACATTGTTGCATTCAAAACTGGACCCTATGGGATGTGGAGAGGAGACACTATTATTACACTCTTAGAAGAAGTAAAAAAACATGGCTAAAAAGCTGCCAACACAGAATCTTCGGCGGCTCCTCTGTTGTGGTGGAGGAACATCAACCCCCCGCCAGCAGCTGCAAAGCTTTAAAAATAAAATGATAATAAACAATGTTTATTATCATTTTATTTTTAAGGGGGAGGGGCCATGGGGGGTGACAGCCGTGGAGGGAAGTGGTGTGCACTCCCCTCAGTGCGCCTATGCCAGCCAAACAAACATGCGCACTGTGTTCTTACCAACCTGGCACTGTGTTGCCGGGTTGGGGAGAGCAGACACAAGCTCCCAGTTTTGCCTGGGAGTGTCAATCCAGTGCATTCCAGCCAATCCTAATGCTGCTTTCATGCAGCTTTAGGATTGGCTGCAGGGCAGGCTGTGAATCTGTTCCTGCAATGACCGAGGAAAGAGGAGTGGCGCAGCAGGTACGTTTTTTTATTTATTTAGGGCCGTATATAGATGGCCCTAGCACCACAGGATGCTCCTGTGGCACTAAGCACAGCGCTGTATTTACAAGGTGGCGTTAAACCACTTTTTGTGGCTTAACGCCACCATCTAAATACGGCCCCTTCCCACGCAGCACTGTGCGTGGAAGGGGCGTGCAATGGGTGTTGTTGTGGCCGTGCTACAGCAACACCCTTTGCATTTTGACGCTGCCTTAGATTTATGAAATCACGTAAACCTGAGGCAGTGCCAAAATCTAATGCCACCTCCAGAGGTGGCGTTAGCACGGCGTAACGAGGAGGAATACTTTTATTCTTCCTCATTTTTTGCTTTTTCTATGCGTGCTGCATTCTGCTGCACGCATAGAAAAAGCAAAATGCCAGAAATGATTGTTTATGTGCGGGAAGGTGTCCCTTCCTGCACATAAACAATCATTTGAAAATTACGCTTTGGCACTTCTGTGTATGCTGCATTGTGCAGCACACACAGAAGTGCCAAAGCGCCATTAGTGATTGTTTATGTGGAGGAGGAGACACTTTCCCGCACATAAACAATTGCACCCCTCAACACAGACATCCTTGCACAATGGTGCAAAGATGCCTGCGTTGGCGCTGGCAGCTAAATTTAGCACCAGCGCAGGGGGAAATGTAGGGGTGTGCCATATTCCCTTAAATACAGCGCATCCCTGCATTTCTAAAGTGGCGCAGCGCAGCGCTGCCAATTTTGGTGCAGTACCGCACTGCGCCACTTTTCTGTAAATCTGGCCCTTAATATTTGTTTATTTTGTTCCCCCTATGGTAGGCCCTCCGCCCCTTCACCGCACAGCGAGCTGCAACTGCACATAATAATAGCAACGGAGGGGCTTAAAAATACAAGGAACTCATGTAGCCAATTATGGCAAACACAGAATTTAATGATATCCCATAATGATTCTATTTGACTTATTATTAGTGCTTGTTCTCTGTACTTGTTCTGTCCCTTCCGTCCTGTATACCAGCATATGGGAGTGTGATCGTTATATTATGTCATGCATGGAAACTGATTTCAACAGGTGATGACTATTAATTGTATGCACGCCACCAATGAGAGACAGTGAAAACAGACCTCCGATTGGGAAGCTGAAGACAGATCCTTGACTGAGGGCATGATTTAGAGTTTGGCAGATGGGTTGCTCCATCACAAATGTGACGGAAATCCCATCTGCCATATTACGATGTCCATAGCTGTAAGAAATGGGGTATCTCACTGGCAGTGGTTTGCAGCCTGTCCAAGTAGGGACCCTCACTCTAGTCAGAGTAAGGGACTCACACAGCTATGATGACCCCTGCTCACCCCCTTGGGACTTTGGCACGAGCACTCAGGCTTATCTCAGAGGCAATGCGTAAAGTACACACACACACACACACACACAGTAACACAGTGAAAACCCTACAAGAGGATTCCACACCAATTTAGAAAAAATGCCAATATTTATCAGAGAAAACCAAGACCAAAACAACAAAAATCCAGCATGCACAAGTTAAAATACACATTTTCAAAGATTAAATCTTAGTATAGTACTTAGAAGCACAATAGCTCCAACTGGGGCTGTGACGGTGTCTTGTCGGAGTCATTCCCAATAATCTGACGCCACTCCCAAGGAAGTGCAGGTTTGGAAAACAATGAGGAAACAAATACATTGCATGGAGTCGGGGAGGTGAGCTGTCTCTGGAGCCGGTGCGGTGTCGGTTCCTTACTGCTACAGGGAAAGTGAAGCACTGTTTCCTTATTGCCAGGCAAGGGAGGTGAGGTGTCAGTTCATTACAGTTGATGGAAGGTGTTGTAGCATCAGTGGCGAGCTGTTCGTTACTCAAGACAAGGTATGTCGATGAATCCAGCAGGTCAAGATGCAAAGTGTTGACTTTGCAGTGTTGCGATCATACTATTGGGCCACAGGTGCTGCGGCCAATTCTGAATCAGGTGCCATAAGCGTCATTGGCACGGGGCTCTGGACTTGATCTGTGGCAGAACTTTGGAGGGGGTGTGGTGCATTTGTCCGGCAGTGTCAGTGATGGTTGTGGCACTCAGCGGGTACCACAGGCAGCGGCGTGGGGTCAGAGACCGGCACCAGTTCTGAAGTCGTTCTGGAGGTTGATGTATTTGTTTCTTCTTTGGTACAGCAGAACTCACTCTCAAGGGCCCAGGAATTGGAGTTGGCACAACTTGGCAAGTCAGGACTCTCAGCAAGAGAACCCAGGTGCTGGTAAGTGACGTCTTTGATGTCCATGAGACTTCTTAACAGTAGGCAAGCTCAATCCAAGCACTTGGAGAACCTTTGGAAGCAGGATGCAGAAAGAAACGTCCAATCCTTTCACTCCCAGGACAGAAGCAGCAAGTGTCTGTCCCTCCTACAGCATCAAGCTCTTCTTCCTGGCAGAATGTCCTCAGTCCAGATGGATTCCAACTATGTGGTGTTAGAGGTCCAGTACTTATACCCATTTCTCTCTTTGACGTAGGCAAACTTCAAAGAGAAGTCTTTGTAGTGCCCAAGACCCTGCCTTTTCCTGCACTGGCCCCAGACACACTCCTAGGGGTTAGAGACTGCTTTGTGTGAGGACAGGAACAGCCCTATTTAGGTGCAGGTGTCAGCTTCTCTCACCGTTCAAGTTCAGGAAGACCCCTCAGCCTGGTGATGGGCCATCAGGATATGCAGGGCACACCTAAGCTCCCTTTGTGTGATTGCCTACACGTGATACACACACAGCCTGTTAGGAATGGGGTCTCTGGTTGGCAGTCAGTTTACACCCTGTCCAAGTAGGGACTCTCACTCTAGTAAGAGTAAGGGAAATACACAGCTCTGATAGCACCTTGCTCACCCCCTTGGTAGCTTGGTACAAGTAGTCAGGCTTATCTCATTAGCAAAGTGTAAAGTATTTGTACCAACACACACAGTAACACAGTAAAAATACCACAAAAGCACTCAACACCAGTTTAGAACAATAGCCAATACTTGTCTGAGTAAAACAAGACCAGAACTACAAAAATACAACATACACAAGCAAAGATATGAATTTTCAAAGACTAAATTTCAGTATAATGCATAGAAAATGCTTAGAAACTCAGGGACATATTTATACCCTGTCTGTGCTGAATTTGTTTATGTTAATTCAGCGCAAACCCAATGCCATATTTATATTTTGACGCTGGACCCGTCTAGCGTCAAAATAATGGTGTTAACATCACTTTTCAGATGCGTGAATCTGCCTTGAGTCAATGAGATGAAGGGTAGGTGTTCCATCCAAAAATTGACTCAAACACCCTAGCACCATATTTAACCACCCGGGCAAAAAAGACGCAAGGTGGGAGGCGGACCCAAAAAATTATGTTAAAACCGATTTGCAAAAAAATGTAAGGCCTGGGTCAGGGCAGAAGTTAAAATAAGGCAAACACACCACTACTTAAAGAGAACACACAGAAGCAACATTACAACCCACAGGAGTAGATGGAGGTGATACTGATACATCTTGCTGGATGGCGCAGAGGACAGCAACAACTCCAGCAATCACCAGAACGACAACCTGGCCCAAAAAGGCATCGCAGAAGGCAGGAGAGGGTCTTCAGAACCAGGACAACCCTCCTTGGTCTCAGGGACCTGGACATCATTAGGGCTTAAAGACTCAACCGCAAGCCATACTAAACCTGCTTCACCACATTGAGTTGCAAATTGAAGCCAGCCTGCAAACCCTACACAGCATACCATCTATAACAAAGCTGCTCGGTGTCCTGCACATGCTGGCAAGTGGCTCATTCCAAACAACGGGTGCATTGGTTGGTGATGTCTCACAGCCGTCATTCTCTGCATTCCTGCCAAAGGTGTTGGATGCTATCATCTCCCTGACATCCGCCACAACAGATTCCCCTACACCCAGCAAAAACAGCAGGAGAACAAACAGGGATTCTTTCAAATCCATGGCTTCCCGCATGTGCTTGGTGCAATTGACTGCACCCAATGTTTGGCTCGTACCACCTACAGCAACAGAGCACTTATACTGGAATCACAAGCACACATGTTCCATTAATGTGCAGGCCACAGTGGACCACTGCCGATTATTCATAAACATTTTGGCCAAGTATCCTGGGAGTGTCCATGACGCCTACATATTCCGGCACAGTGCGATCAATGAACAGTTCCAGGATGGACAATTTGGAAATGGCCAACTTGTGGGTAAGTCTACAAATCAGTGCACCACACCAATACATACACACATGTATGTAAAACACCCACAACTTTACAGGCACACCACAGGAGGGACAGGTGCAGACATGTAACCTTTGAAAACAGCAGAACTACACAGACCACTACAAGTGCCCTCAGGTTGCCCACTATGTACACATCACACACACTACACCAAAGAAACAATAGCACAGACATATCAAATGCACCATGCCCATGTCATGTCACTTCCAAATAGGCACAGATGTCTCAAATCATGTTGTGCTAATCACTGCCAGTACAGATATCAAACACCACACGACTTGCACCAATATATACTGCATCTCATCAACACATACCTAACTTACCTGTAATGTGCAGAGACATCTGCCTGACGAATTGGCTCACACACATATGAATACAAAATCAATCCCCATTACATACCAAGTGCTAGATGTGTTAGAAGTGGAACCACAGTCACTGTAGTGCAACCTCACATTGAACACTCACTGACTCACAACACCATCATGGCTGTACCACATACAATAAATGGCCTAACCGGGGGCAGAGAGACAGTCAGCCAGTGCAGATCATGGATGTCATAGTGGGACCCAGTAGGAGACAACAGGACATCACTGACCTCACATGCACTGTGCCAAGGAACACATTTGCTAAGTAGCTGAGCTACATCCCTTAGCTTACACTGTGCATGTGACAACAGTAAAAATGCACATTAATGTTTTGGAAAATAGAATAGACACTGCTAGTTATGTTTATCATCCAGTGACAATAGGATATACACCCTTGGAAACCTCATGGCTGACACAAACATTAGCTGCTACACTGGAACACCAGTCATGGCCTGCACTGTATGGACATCTTATCAGATGACCATTTCTTCATTACTTAAAGCCACATTCTAGATTGGCCACCGACCCATGCTGCATGTAGCGTGGAAGGGGTGTGCAATGTTTCTCGCTGCAGATCTGCCACCACAAGATACATAGCATGAAGGTGCAGACTCACATGTAGCTGTCCCCTAAAACCTGAGGAAGTGCCAACAAAAAAATACCACCCCAGGGGTGGAGTATGCAGGTTGCAAATAGGAAGAAGACTGTGCTATGAACTCAGGTGAATATGGCAAAAAATGCATAATGCACACGGCTGCACATAGAAAGAGCCAATTAGCCATTAAAAAAGCATATGTCCAGGGCGGTGTACCGTACAGCACAGATACATCCACCTCCACATGGCAGATAGCCAAGTACCCTGATGTAGGGTAGGTAGCCTTGGTGCACAGCTACGCATGAGGAACTGGCGCTGGGGACAACAAAGGGTTGCCAAGTAACATGTCAGACATGGGGCATCCTTGCATAGTTTAAATGTTGCAGGAGACAGCAGCCAGTTTAGGAGACATGTTGTACATTCACACTAACAAATTTCATAGGCCCTAAGTGTCACACTTCATCTGCAATGACACATGTCAAAAGGTATGGGATGTCCAGGCACTGTAGTGCTACCATGTTGCCACCACATTTGACCCCATTGTTGTGTCATGTCCCCTCTAGCAATAGCACACTGATTCAAAGGTGCACTATACAATGCATGGTACATACATAATGACTATCAGTGTGGAATCCCAATAAAGTGTTCTAGGACCTTGACCCAAACACAAGATTGTCATGTCCAACAAGCTGGTGCTGAGGAAAGATCACACTAGGTTAGGAACTCACACCAAAACCCAAATACATATGAGCCACAACCAGATCCTAAAATCAACTGCCATGCTACATGACTTACCTCTTGCAAGCCCTCACAATGATTTACCCCTGTAATCTTTTGCAGCGGATATTGGTTATAGCATACAGCCATGGATATTAACCCCATTTCACAACGCAAGCACAGCAGCAGAGCATGCATATAATGAGGGACATTGGAGGACACAGACCATTTTGGAAAGAAAATTTGGCATCCTGAAGTCCAGATTCAGGTGCCTAGACATCACAGGAGGGAGCCTCCTATGTTCCCCACAAATGGTCTGCAAGATCATATCGAGTTGTGCTATCCTGCACAATATATGTGTACAGATGAACGTACCATTATATGAACAGGTTGATGACCTGCCTGAGGAGGAGGAAGACAATGGTGGTGAAGTAAATGAGTGGAAAGACCACAACACAGCTGCTGGGATACTCCGCAGACTGCAAATTGTACAGAACGTCTTCACATAAACATCACGTAACTCACCTTGTAAATTTTGTCAATAAACATCTCACTTATCCATACAATCTGGCTTTGGTGTCTTCAATCTCTCCAACATATACTTTAGGATTATGAGTCTAATCTCAGGGAGCATGTCACAAATACAAATCTGAAGATCACTGTAGCAACATCACATGTGAAGTGTAAGAGTGAACTGCTACTATCACACACATCACAATTAGCCTCATCACTTGAATGTGACAACGGAAGTACACAGTTTATGGACCACAACATATTATCTACATTTCTAACTTGTATAGCAATACCACATAACACACAACAGCAACATGTCTAAAAATGACCTAAATAAGGGGTCCACACATGAGGTAGTGGGTGTCAAAATATGATGAGACTGTAATGTTTGAACAGACCACTAACACAACTCAGTGTGAGATTTGCAATGGCTGCATGGAGCATGTGTGACAAAGTGGGGACAGCATTGGTGACAATGCCCAACATGATTAGCCCAGGTATGACGAGCAATGGGAGAAATGGAGCATGCGCAGTACATCCATGAAAATCACTCCTGCCACTGCCATGGGGCCCAATCTGTCACAGGGTAGACATGACCTCACACTTTGCACAGACATGTCTATGGAATGTACCACAGGATGGATGAGAACATATGCAGCTAGGGCTGCAGGTCCACCACAAAGCAATTGTATTTACAAAGCAAAATGTTTTGATTTTCAACTGTCTATTGTGTTCAATACAAGATATGGTTGGAATGTAGGCAGAGTGTGTCAATCACAGTATGTAGCAAAGATGTACACATGTCAGACATATGTGTAGTCCACACACAAGTCAATCATATACTCAGGATCAGCATATGGAAACATTTGTCACATAACATTTGCAATCATCAGCCATCATCAACAATCCCTGAGCTGTGAATGTCGTATGAAATGTGATGCTCTGTAAGACAACTACACACAGCACATACGTGAACACAAATCACAATCACATACCATGACTCTTATCACATACCATGACTCTTGCCTAGTACTGACTGCCATACATATGTGGATACACTGTTGTCACAAATGCAGACATATTCATCACATGTATACATTTGCATGCTGTTGATTTTGTAACACACAAATTGGTGTAACACACCAATCACACACAAATCACATTGTACAATGGACTACTACATGTGGCCATACACAAAATGCCATACTGCAGCCCAGCACATACAATTATTATGTTGGCACATACATTAACAAATCTCAAAATCACTTAATCAGGATTAGAGTAAAAAAAAATTACGCAAATGGTCGAAAATATCTGCAATCGCAAACTACATGACCCATGGACCCTTAGCGTATTTTCCACCTTCGCACTCATCGCAATGCTGCTATACTGTTAAATTGACGCATAAGGGTAATGCGTCTATTTAAATAGACACACGTAAGTAATGCGTCAGATATACTCACACAAATATCAGATGTGTCAAAAAATACACGCATAAAAGAAATCGTGTCGCATGGGCACAGGGAGTGATGTAATAGGATATCCTGTTTACAAGCATGGTACAGTGAGTGCACTTTCACTTTCTCTTTACATTCTGCTATTTAGTCTATCTTGTGCTGTCCCTCCTGTTGTGTTTACTGTTGTATTTTATTGTCATTTGTCCCAGTGTCTGTGAATTTGTGTGTTGAGTGTATTTTACCTTGTACTTGTACTGTGGGGTGTCTGTCTCAGTAAGTTCTATAGGTGGGTTAGTTGGGTTAGTGAATATTTGTGTGTTAAGTTTCCTTTCATTATTTCTGTTTCTCCATTGTACTTTATAACATTTGTTTCTACCTGTACCCAGTGCAATGGCTGGCAGCTGCAGGCAGACCAGAATGGGGGAGGAGGAGCTGAGAGGCTTTATTTGGCTGGTAGCCCACTACCTCCCATTAATGCTAGAGATAGGTGGCCGTGTGATCCAGGTCTACTGTATGAAGGCAAGGAGGCTGCGTTGGGGAAAGGTGCTCCAACACCTGAAGAGGGTATACCACAGCAGTTGCAATGACCATCAGCTGAAGCAATGCTGGGCTGATTTTGTGGCCTGGGAGCAGGATCTTCTGGACCATCTCGGTGTGGTGATTGGTGGGCCTGTTGGTGAGTACCCCATTGGCTAACTAGTTACTGTTCACTGCACTTGAATGACAGTAGCAGATGTGTTTCTGTGCTGCATGCAGTGCTTGTCGACAGGTTGCATGCAACCAGCATGAAGTGTTGCTGTGACAGTATAGACATGGGTTTCATATATCCTAACATTTAATCAATGCAAGTCAGAAGTTAGGATAGTCATGCACATCCATCACTAAGTCATACATTTCAGGGGCCATGGCAACATCTGTGCCCCAGCATTGTGTCATGTATGATAAGCTTAAGCACTGCCAGCATACCATTTATGAGTGGACTGTGATAACTAAGTACAACAATCCATGTATGGTGCAATATTGTCAGATTTTCACATACTGTACATCAGCCCTGCCATTATGTTTACAAAGGGGGAATATCCGCCTTAGGGGGCACTGGCAATGGGCCATTTGATGCCATCACCCAACTGTGACACCTCAGTCATGGATTACTCAATGCATGTAAATTGCACACTAACTATTTAGCCACTTGTCCTCCATAAAGTGCCTCTGTGTGCCTTGCAGGACATACCAGAATATCTGAATCAGTTGTCTTGCAGAGCACAAGGGTCTTGTCATTTATCTGTCACACAAATCCCCCTCATACCATGGAGTTCCATCTGCTACAGATTGGTCACACATGGTTGTTGCAGGGTGTAGCACTACATGAGCCTCAGGCCCAGTATAAGAGAACAGATGTATGGCTCTCAAACACCAGACAGTCTCATTGTGAGTATGCAGTGGTGTGTCTGTTGTACTGTCCACAACCTGGATGAATACCTCACTCTTCTGATATAGTATATACTGCCATATGTTGTCCACTAGTAGTGACAGTGATGTGATACTAACCATGGTTTTCTATCCATATATTTCAGGTGGACCTCCCCACTACACCATAGGCAAAGTGGCAAGATTTGAGGAACCAGATGTATCCAGTATATGTGATTTTGTCTGTCCTGTGTAGTTTTGAAGTGTTTAGTGTGAGTGAATCATGAGTTCAGCACCCAATGCTAGGAGTGATGATCTGTAAAATGAGAAATCAGAAAGCGGAGTAGGATGGATGGTGACAATGTGTCACATTTAAGTGGTTCCCCATGCACAAGCAGAGAGTCTTATCTTGTGAGGCTTCTGGACCTCAATGGCCAGCATTGTGTAAGCAAGGTGACAAGCCACATGTAGCTACTTATGTGACTTAGATGTGCACCATTGTGTATGTAATGGCACTGGAACACACCGTCATTCACACAACATAGTAATGCACTATTTTGTTGACAAATTGGTGCATCCCTGTATTGTGATGTTCATGTAGGAATGTGTGGGCATTTGTCCACCAGCATGCTGCCAAAAATCTTATAGTCCACTTACCTGACAACTAAATAGAACGTGATAGGCGTGCAGGTCAAGTACAATTGTGTGCTGGCATGGTTATGGGTGTGTGAGGAATGGTATTGGCTCATCAGGTATTGAACGGTGTCTGCACCTGGACACATGAATGTAGAAGTGATAGACCTATGGATACCAGCCTCATTTTTGTCATCACCTAAATTATGGTCCACTACCTGACTCCATGTATGACTGGGCACGCATTGGTGTATGATCTGGACAGTTGAGATGTTGACCTGCATGGCCATACCCCCTGGGGCACAGGGGGTGGGATCAACAAATGTGTAGGTAGATGTGATGCTCACTGCGTAGGTGACAGTCCTTTTGATCAGGCTTGGATGTGTACCTATCAACACTGAACCCTTATGGTAAACAACAGCATCCCATACTCACAATAACAGCATCAAGTTTCAGGTGATGTATGTATGAAGATTTGACACTTAAAAAGAGGAATATTGGCCCTGATCAATGTGAATTTGATGCTGCCTTAGCATTGTCACACATGGTGCAAAGTCTAAGCAGATCTAAATTTGTTTGTTATCTAATCTTGTTGTGGATGTCTATGCTATAAGGGAAATGGTTCTAAGGCAGCATTGTCATTTCATCCATCAGGGCCATTCTATCATCTGGATTTTGAGTAGGAGTGCACATGCTATTCGATGTTGATAGTAAGCTAACTTACTGTACATACTCCACACAGTGCTGACACTGATGGTTGCCTGTCTCAGTTTTACAGCTGCCAACAAGAACAATGGCCAACTCCATGCGTTTCAAAAGAGGGCAGTGCGCTATAGGCACATTTTGTCAGTGGAATCTAGGTTTAGGAGGATGGCACGCCGCTATTGCTCAGAGTGATCAACTGGTGAGTGGCAGGCATTCAGCCAACGAGGACCCACACTGCCCACACAGGCCGGACCAAGCACAACAGTTGTGCAGGGGCCCACAGCTGCCAACATTAACATTGCTCCAGCTGCTGCACCCACAAGTACTATCACACAGCCAAACCCATCAGCTGCCATCGACATGAGTGCCATAAAAGATCTTCAAAGGGATGTACAACTGGTTCTCCAAAGGTTGGAGTCCATTGAGCAGGAGGTGGCCAGGAATAGCAAGGTCCTCAAGAATATAACAAAAAAGACTGAAAAGGGACAACCTCTGAATAATATTATGTCACTCCTTCCAACTTAAATCCCCTCCCTCCTCTTTTTTTAGTTTTTATGAGGATATTAGGGGGTTAGTTGTAGGTTAGAATAAGTTAGTGGGTTAGTTAGGATAAGTAGGTTTGGGGGGTGGGTTTTCTACTTTTTATATTTTACTATGTGGGTGGGTGGGGGTGATGTTGGGGCTTTTATATGTTTATTAAAAAAATATATAAAACAATTTACAAAAATATATATATTTGTTTAGTGATAGTTAGTAAATGTGTAGTTTAGTGTATGTTTTCCTTCATGTGTCCTGTGATATAAGGGGGGGAAGTGGGGGTCAAATGTTTAGAGTCTGTAGTTCAATGTGTAAGGTAAGTGTTTAGCATAGAGTAGTTAGGGTCTGTTGTTGGTTATGTATAGTTAGGATAGGTTAGATTAGGATAGGTGTTAATTACTATTGTTTAATTGATTTATTTATCACAATAAATATTATTGGGTACTGCCTTATTTCATGTGTCATATGATTGGGTCTCAGGGTCTTCCCATGAGTGTATGGTCCAAATTGTGTGCTGTCCTGGGGACTCCGTCCTGCATCCAAATCCCTCTCTTGACATGTTCAACACCTCCATATGACTGAGCTGTCACATTGGTAGCTACAACACATCTACTTACCTGTGCACCTGCCATCCAGTGTTACCACCACTCAAGCTGACTATGTTGGCCATGTATAGGACAAGATAGGTGTGGGAATTCAGCTAACACTGGTGGTGATAAAGTCCAGGTTTGCCAATACCACCCACTTTAGATCATTACCCACAGTGAGGAAATGACTGCTCTTCTCTGTTATTGATTTTTTGCACCTCCTGTTACTCCTATGCTCGCAGATACGAGTTTTCACCTTTCTACATGTCATGCCAATGGGGTTTGTTTTGGGATGTTGGGAACTGTGGGGCATGTTACAACTGCTTACATATCATTCCTATCCTACTAAACTGACCAGGGGCAATAATGGATGAGTATGAGTCCCTCTGTTTCACACCAATGTGTTCTACTGGTACTCCCAGCTGACGAGAATAGTAGAAGTGTCACAACACACATAAACATGCTGGTTGTGTAGGTGGTGTTTATTTACAAGTGTAACAGTGCAAAGTATATACAAGGTCCAGGTCTCAGACCCCAGGGTTGAGGGACATGTCATTGGACATGTTTGGGTAAAGTGTCTTTCAGTGCAGGAGAACATAAACTGGCAAATGGAAAGTTGGGGACAGTAACAGTCCATAGCAGAGAGGTCAACAGTGTGTTGAGGAGGAGTGCATATCTGTCACAGTGCCAACACTGGCATGATGTCAAGCACAGGACTAAGGAAAACACTGCCCATGTGGCATGGACTGGTGCTACCGGGTACTCCTAGGGGTGAAGATGATCTGTTCCACATCTTTGTCCTCCAATGTGTATGCTGCCTCCTCTACCCTTGATGGTAGTAGTGGGGATGTAGAGGGGGCCACACACACTTCAGTGGTTGCAGATGTGGAGCCCCAATTCCCAGCAGCTGCCATCTGTGGCACTAAATATGGCATCACTGCAGCAAGGAGGAGCTGCTGGTTTTCAGGTATAGCTGCAACATCCCTGTGGTAGGCAGCCATGTCTGCCCTGAGGGAGACCAATTCCCAGTGCATGGAGTCCTTATTTTCCTCAGGCACACTGTTGCCAGTTTGTGAGCCCAGTTGTTGTGGCCTCTCCCTCATGGCAGCAGCAATGTCCCTCAGACAATCCTGGACTCCATGCATTGAGGAGTGTGTGCGTCAGTTGGCTACAGTCTGTTCTGTTGCCGTGACCATGCACGTCCGCATCCCCTCAAGGCTGGCTGCCATTGTTTGCAACCCCACCCGCACCTCCTTGGCCAGCTCCCGCTGGACTCCCACCTCTACCCTCTAGAACCTGGTGCCTGGGTCCTCGGAGTCCTCTGCTGTGTCGGTTTTGGCAGGTCATACTCTTGGGGTGCTTAGTGAGTCCTGTGGGATGTCTGCTCAATCAATACTGCACCTTGCGACTGGAGGTGGTGTCTGCATGTTCAGACTTCTTGGAGGGTCTCTTGGCTGATAGTTGCCAGCAGGTCATCCAGGTCATCAGGGTACTCCAGGACAAGCAGATCCGCAGGAGAGCCATCACCCTCTGCAAGGAGATGGTGTAAAATCTGTCTATCTATGAAGTGGCAGTTGACAAGTCATGTCACTGACGTGATATTTGTGGATCATTGTCATAAAAGGCCCATGTTGATGTAAGAGTGGTGCAGCACGGTGCTGTGCAATAATAATCAGCGCCGCACTGCTTCACTTTGGTGACACAAGATTACACTGTATGCAAGTGATTATGGGGCACCCCTGTGTTGTCCCCCATAATGGTGCAAGATTCAGCTGCCAGTGTAATTGCAGGCATCCTTGCACCATTGTGCAAGGATGTATGCGATTAGGGGTGTGACTGTTAATGTGCGTGAAAGTGTCCTTTTGTGCACATTAACAATCACCAATGGCACTTCTGTGTGAGCTGTAGAATGCAGCACACTCAGAAGAGCCAAATTTTCATTTACATATGATGGTTTATGTCCATGAAGGAACACCCTAACAGTCATAAACAATCCTTTCTGGCAGTTTGCTTTTTCTATGCATGCTGCAGAATGCAGCAGATATTGGAATTCAGAAATGAAGGATGTACAAATGTATTTCTCCTCGTTGCACCCTGCTAATGCCACTCCTGGGACTGGGGTAATAGATTTGGCCCTACCTCAAGTTTACAATATTTCATTTATCTGAGGCAGCATTTCAATGTATTGTGTGTTGCTGTGGTACGCCCACAGCAACACCCATTGCACCACCTTCCATGCACTGTCATGATCAGATGGCTACGTATTTACACGGTGACATAATGCCATAAAAAGGTGTCTTAACTCTACCTTGTCAATACAGCGCAGTTCTTAGCGCCACTGGAGCATCACTGAAAGTGATGTTCCAGTGGCGCTAGGGGTCTATGATGCGCCCATTTGTTCCAATGGATTGTTCCACTATATACTAGCTGCAGTCTACAGCCCTATGCTCAACCTGCATGTCACATGAATGGAAGCCCATTTGCCACAATTGGCTGCGTCATATCTTCTAAGTTTGTTGTCTATCCCTATTGTGTCTTGACGGCCTCTTATCTTGTTCTACCCTCCCTTTGCATCCACTTGCATGGTGTTGCCTTGCAATGTGTGTTGCTGTGCTCGTGCCAATGGCAATTTTCACCTGCCCTGTCTTATATGTTTCACATACACCCATGCTGTGCTGAGACCTTACACCACCCCAGGGATGGCATAGTGGCGACACTGTGCTCTTGTTGCCATTGATCTTTCCTCATGGTGTGATTTGTGTTTGTGTGCTTCTTTGCCTAGCACTCATGGACCTGGCAGAGTAATGTTTCTACTCCTGTTGTAGTAGGTTGTTTACCTTGCTGAACACCTATGTCCTCCCCACCAATGCAGCCCTCCTTACACTTTGTTACATGAGTGTAGCATGGTGACAGTACAGCTCACGTGACAAAAGCACAGGTTTGAACCCAGGGAAGGGCAATATGGGTATGAAATTTCTGCTGTGCGCATCCTTCTGTATGTGACAGTGCATGAAGGTAAATGTTTCTATGGACAATGCCAATTCTGAGGAGTTGTACTTAGGTCAGGGCCTGAGGTAGGTTCATATTTCAAGAGGAACAGCCCAAGGGGCACCTGACTGCCACAGGTGGTGGTGGCAACTGTTATCAATGTGTAATGCCCCATGGGCCAATGGCCTGGACATGGCAGGTTACCAGCAGCTGACAGACTGACTATGGCATCGGTCCTGTGACACCAGACCAGTGATACGTTCAACACTACTCTCCAGGTATATTTCCAATTATCCTCCAGCCTTTGCATGGCGGTGTAACCCCAATGAAATGGTTGTTGGTGAAGCGGTGTGGTGTGCCCCTGGGTGGACCTGCACAGCCCATGTACTTGGCATGGGCAGTGCAGGGTGTCCCATACCTTGGCCCTTTGCCCTTTGCCCTTTCCACTGCCTGATTAGAAGGGCTGGGTGCAGCATGTTCTGTTACACCCAATGCAGGCCACAACTGGCACTGACTCTATTTGATCCATCTATATTGTCTAGTGTTTGCCCCTCAGAGCCACCATGTGCAGACATATTACCAGCCGCCATCCCAACGTGTGACTCATACTGCCAAGTGCAGGGGGTACACTGCACTGGCAGTCTTACCAACACTGGGCTTGCCCATGACCATACCCGCCTGTTGATATGGAATTAACCGCCATTGTCTAAAAGCCATACCCCATGTGTTGTATGAGTGTGTTTATTTCCCAATTCCCATGTGTCTGACATGGTTGTGTCCAAATAGTTGTGGGCTCAGCCTGTGACTGTTGTGACCTACTATTTGCTATCTGTGGTACATATTTTGTGTAGTGGCACATTTCAGTTCAGCATCAATATGTATGGTTGAACACAATTTCAGTTTAGTTGATCTGGGTAGTGGCATGTTACCAATGATTCCAGTTTAGCCTGCTATTCCGCCAGCACCTGTTGAGTTAATTGTTCCATGCACCCAGGGGACACCCTGACTGCGTGATGTAGGGATGGCTGCCTCATGTGGATGTGTTGTCTAAGTGTGGTGGTGCTACCGGGACATGCCTGGGTACTGTTGGGATAGTTGCAATGACTAGTGTGCTGTGAGATGCAGCACACATGGGTTTGGGCAATGAGGCAAGGCTGTTACAAAATGTTAAAGCAAAGGACACCACTATGTGGTTGCCCCAGGAATGGAGTTGACTGTCTACCTGGTCTCTGAGGTCATGGTAGTGCTAGTGGTGTTGATGTGACTACCTGAAAGGGATTTTGTGATATCACAACCCGTGGCACAGTGATTATACATGTGATCCATCCCATATGCTACATTTGTACATGTGGGTATTTAGGCCTGGTGTTCTTAATATGTCCAGGGTGTGTATGATACAATGGTGCATGGCACTCCCAAGGCCGAGGTACATGGGTAAGCTGACGTTGGCATGGTGCAAGTTGCTTAATGTTCATTGTACCCCTCTGCGCTCCTTTGACATACATTGTGTGACTCCTATGTGCCTCCCCCTCCTTGCACTAGACATTTAAGCATATATATCCCCCATGCAGCTTAGCCTGCATTTGTGGTGTTTCCTGGTATTCTGCGCTGTCCTGTCCTTGTATCCCTGTGAAGATTTCTTCTGGTATGACTGCTGCAACCATCTCCTCCATCTCATCCATGTCCTCTTGCGGGGCTGGACTCCCACCTCCTGTTTGCAGTGCTGCCTTCCTGTTCTGTGCCATTTTTTCCTTGGTCCTTCTCTTGCAGTAATGCCAGTGTTTCTTACACTCAGTCACAGTTCTCCTAACCTCTGTCACACTGTTGATCGTATCCACAATCTGCTGCCATATTGCCTCTTTCCTTCCAATTGGCAATTTAGAGGTGACGAACAGTTGATTTGATGCTCCGTCACCTCTCTCACCTATATTTCATGCTCCTCTGTGCTGAAACAACACTTCCTCTTTTTCTTCTCCCTCCCCTGGGTCTTGTCTGTGTCATCCTGGCTGGTTCCTGGTTGATTGGGGTCTCTCCTGGCTTTTGGGACCCATTTTGGGGCTCCCTTGCACTGTTTGCTCTGTTAGCATCTATTTTTGATGCTATTGCAGGCAAAAATGGTGCATTTCCGCTTTGCAACGTAATTCCATGTCGTACACTGGATTAGAGTAATTTTTCCTCTGTTAACGTCATTTTGCCTTACGACAAGGCGCAACGGTTAACATGGGAAAAAATGATTCTAATCATTTTTTAGTGCTACCCAGCATCAAAGTATAAATTTGATCCCTGAATGGTGTTAAAAAATGGCGTTAGTCAGCGCTAACCCTTTTGACGCAAAACTGCGTTAGCACAGTTTTATGTCAAAAAGTATAAAACAGGGCCCCAGTAGCTCCAACTTGGGCTATCATAAGGTTGTTGTCCGAGTAGTTCCCAACAATCTGATGCCACTCACAAGGAGGGCAGCACCAGTCACGGAGTTGCATTGGACCCCCAGGTACAGAACCTTTTGTAAATGATGAAACAAGCCAGTGCACGGAGTCGGGATGAGGCGTCCCAGGATCCGGCACGGCATCAGTTCCATACTGCAGAGTCGTGGAGGTGATGTGGTCTCAGTGTGAGGGGTTGGTTTCCGACGATCCGGCAGGGTCTATGAATCCGGTCGATCAGGATGCGATGGGCGACTTTGTCACACCACGTGGCTACAGGTACTGTGGCGGATCCAGGTTTCTCGGACATTGGTGACACAGCACTCGGGACTCATAAAGCCACAGGACATCAGCAGGGCTGCACCAGCTTTTGGCCTGCGATGTAAGTCAGGGTTGTCGCACTCCAGCAGGGACCACAGCTTTGTGTTGCAGGCAGTGGCACAGGATTATGCAGTGGCATCGGTTCTGGAATAATTCAGAGTTGGTGTGACTGGATCTTCTTGTTTCTCACTAGAACTCACTTCCAAGGGACCAGGAACTAGATTTGCACCACATGGCAACTCAGGGTCTTCAGCAAGAGAACCCAGGTGCTGGCAGGTGAAGTCTTTGATGTACCTGATACTGCTTTACAGGAGGCAAGCTCAGTCCAAGCCCTTGGAGAAACTTCTCAAGCAGGATTTCAGAAAGCAACGTCCAGTCCTTTCCCTCTTAAAGCAGAAGCAGCATCAGCAGGCCAGCACAGCAAAGCAACAGGCAGAGTGGCAGGTCCTCCTCAAGCATCAAGCTCTTCTCTTAGGTAGAGGTCCCTCTTGAGCCAGAAGTAATCTATTGTGTGAGGGCAGGCACAACCCTTTCAAGTGCAAGTGTCAGCTCCTCCCTCCCAGTCTATGTTAGGGAAAATCATCAGTGTATGCAGGACTTATCCCAGACGTGTGATCAGCAGACAGGCGGAGGCACAGAATGATTAAGCAAGAAAATGTCCACTTTGTAAAAGAGGCATTTTCAAACTTAAAATTCAAAAATCAACTTCACCAAAAGATGTATTTTTACATTGTGAGTTCAGAAACCCTAAACTCCATATGTATATCTGCTCCCATGGGAAATTACACTTAAAATATATTTCAAGGCAATCCCAATGTTTCCCTATGAGAGAGATAGGCCTTGCAATAACGAAAACCACATTTATCAGTATTTTACTATCAGGGCATGTAAAGCACAACAGTACTTGTCTTACCTTTTACATACACTCTACCCTGCCCTTGGGGCTGCCTTGGGCCTCCGTTAGGGGTGACTTACATGGGAACATCACTCAGAGAAGGGAAGGATTGTGCCTGGCAAGTTGGTGCAATTGCCAGGTTGAAATGGCAGTTTAAAACTGCACACACACACACACACACACACACACACTGCAGTGGCAGGTCTAAAACATACTTATAGGCCCTGGCCACACATTATTAAGGACTTTCTAGTAAATCAAATATGCCAACCATGGAGAAAACAATCACCAGTGTATTTTAGACAAAGAACATATGCACTTTACCATTGGTTAACAGTGGTAAAGCACCCAGGGGCATATTTATTCTTGTTTTGCGCCAAATTTGTGCCATTGTTTTTAATGCAAATTTGGTGCAAAACTAACTCCATATATATACTTTGGCGCTAGACCCATCTACCGCCAAAGTTTTGGAGTTAAAGTCATTTTTGGGATGTGGAAACCTACCTTGCATCAATGAGATGCAAGGTAGGCTTTCCTGTGTAAAAAATGACTAGGGCCTTAGTGCCATATTTATTCCCCACGCTAAAATCACACACCGGGGGGAGGGGTCAAATAATGGTGCAAAGCTTGCTTTGCACCATTATTTAACGCCTTGGTCAGGGCTGGCCTTAGGGTACCTGAGGGCATGTTTCCATGGTCAGAGACCGTGGAAAGATCCCACAAGTGGCCTTCCCTGGCCCCAGGGACACCCCCACCCACACCAGAGGGACACTAAGGATGGGGGACCTATACCAGGTAAGTCCTGGTAAGTATTTTATTTATCTTTTCCCTCTCAGGGGCCCTAACTTGGGCCTTCTGCATGGCACTTGGCCGAATGGCCATGTCCAGGGGACTTAAGTCCCCTGGGCATGACCATTGGGCTGGGGGGCATGACTCCTGTCTTTACTTAGATAGGAGTCATGTCCATGGGGGTTCTTCTGCTAACAATGGCGCTAGTCAGGCTAGAGTCATTATTTTGACTCTAACCTGACTAGCGCCATTCTTTCACGGAAACAACCACCCGGTTAGCATCATGAATATTGACGCTAACTGGGCCTTAGTGCCAGCTTGCACCATTCCTTAAATATGGTGCCTGGATGGTACTCTGGAATGGCGCTAGCCGGCACTATACTTTTTTACGCAAACCTATGCTAACGGAGGTTTGCATCAAAAAGTATAAATCAGGGCTCCAGAATCCTAAAGCCAACAAAAACAGGTCAGAGAAAATAGGAGGAGGAGGCAAAAAAAAAGGGCCAGGATGAACAATAGTGTACAATGGAATAGCAATACAGCCGTAAGGATATCCGTCACATTTGTGACGAGTAACCACATCTGCCAAACTCTAAATCAGGCTCTAAGTTCCCACCATCTTTTTTTAGTGACGTCTAGTGATTCGCTATTTTTCAGTTATGTCTCCCTGTGTGATGATAATAGTAGGGATATTTTGATCTCACTAAAGTTTGTATAAGGTAATAGGCTCATATTCTCTAGCCTATTGTAGATAGAAACTGTTATACATGCCCTGGTCTCTATCCACACTTGTGCTATGATTTCTTTGTAATTTTGCAGTGGTAGAGGCTTCTAAAATTAACTATTTGTCATCATGTCATAGGAATTGTCAGAGGATTATGAGTTTTCTTCTTATGAACTGAATCTCTGTCTCAGTTGTCTCTATGATAAGACTTATATTCTCTAGCCATATATGGACTAACATACAGTATTTCCCTCTCTCAATGTGGACAGGTATATTTATAGTCCTTCTGTGTAGGGACAAGACTACTCCTTAAGTGGTGACATATAGAGGAGGTAGTTTTATCTTCCATAAAATGGACAGGGTGCGTTATTGGGAAGGACAAATGTGTCCCCTTTTTGGCCTCATCGGGTGACATGTGCCCATGGAATTTTATCATTGAGTCAGTGCTGCAAAGTGCAAAGACAATAAATCCACCATTGTTCCTTCCTCAACAGGTTCCTTTCAACACTGGTGGTGATAAAGTCCAGGTTTGCCAATACCACCCACTTTAGATCATTATCCCACAGTGAGGAAATGACTGCTCTTCTCTGATATTGATTTTTTGCACCTCCTGTTACTCCTATGCTCGCAGATACGAGTTTTCACCTTTCTACATGTCATGCCAATATAGGTTCATTCGCAAGGGCACATGATCATATATATGACATGAAAGCTATTGGAATTTGTGTGTTTTCTTAGAGTCCATCTGAGGTCTGGTTTCAAAACAATTGTTTTTGTAGTTGTAGTCAGATGGCAGACTGAGCAGGACCCAGAGGAATAGTGGCCACAATAGGGGAAGTCCCCATGCTGTTGTAATAGTTTTGCTTCTTACTTCAGTTTTCCTGGGTCAGTTGTGAAGTAGTAAATCTCACAGATTTCTTTCTTTCTAATGTGCAAAATGAGGCTTTTGCCAATAGAATACTCCAGAAATTCACTATTCTCAAATTCAAGTTTTTAAGGTGATTTGACGCTGGGATAAAAGTGGTTATATAGGTCAACAGATCTTGGTCAGGTGGTTTATCTTTTTCTTGTAAGAGGAATTCCTTATGTTGGTTCTTAGCTTGTTTGTAACATTTATTGAAAAAATGAGAAGGATCATCTTTAGCCTCCAGTTTGCGGGACAATGCCTCAGTTTGGATTTTAAAGTCTTTGTAGCTGTTAAATTTTCAGTGTTACCATAAGTACTGGCTGTAAGGTAAGTTTTCTTTCAATGAGTGAGGATGGAAACTATTAAACAGGAGGAGATTATTTGTAACTGTTGTTTTATAGTAAGTGTTTGTTTCAAGTTTGGAGCCATGACCAAAAATTGTTATGTGTAAGAAAGGCAATTTTGCTTTGCTGGCATTGCTTGCAAACTTGAGATAATGGTCCAATGTAGCTATCTATGTCAGAAACTCCTGTACAGTTTCCTCTCTCCTCCATTCCATATGATCAGAATGTCTTCTATTTATTGTTTCCATAAAACAATTTCTGGTGGTATGGGCTATTGTCTGTCAAGATATTGCTCTCTTCAAAATGGCTCAAATATAATCAGGCCAGGCTAGTGGCAAATGTGCTGTCCATTGATTTTCCATGAACTTGGAGGTACATAGTGTTGTTGTATTTTGAATAGTTCTCTGTCAAAGCTACCCTATAGCAATCTAAAATAAAATGCCTCGGTGCGGTAGTTCAAGATCCTTTTGAAGGGGATCTGTTCAATCGTATCCTGAGAAGCACTCTGTGGTAGACTTGTAGAGGCTTTCAATATTGACTCCAATGAGAAGATTCTTTTCTGGATCAAATGGTAAATCCTCCAGCATCCTTAGGACATCTCTAGTATCCTTTAAATACATGGGCATCTGTTGCACTAATGGTCTCAGAGAGAAATCCATGAATTGTGAGAGGGGTTCTAAGATAGAGCTGATCCCAGATACTGTTGTTTGGCCAGGTGGGGGTTTCTGTTTTTTGTGCATCTTCGGGAGTGAATAAAAGTACTGAACTTTAGGTTCTTTCGCATATAAAAAGTCTGCCTCTTTTTTTTTAAATCCACTCTCTTGTCTCTGCGTCCTCAAACATGTTCATGATTACTTTTTTAGTCTCTCAGTGGGATCTTGTGTGATGATTGTATAGTATCCGGTATAATTCAGTAGATATGTACATTGCCTTTCGTGATCACATTTGTTGAGTACGACAATTCCACCTCCTTTATTTGCTAGTTTCACTACTAAGTTTTGGTCATCTTTAGTGCTCGCAAAACCCTTTGTTCTCTAGCCATCATGTTGTTGAAGGTCTTCAAATTTGAAACATCCATAGTTTCTACTTTTTTTAAGACAGCTTGCTAGAAGGCTAAAATCTCCACTTGGACCATAGTATTGGGAGGGTAAAAGGTGGACTTGGTCCATAAGTTAGTGTCTCCTTTTTCAGTGCTACTTTCTTTGTCATTAAAGAAAGCTTTGAGCTTCACTTTGAGGCAGATCTTAACCATTTCTCCATGTAGACAGAATTCTTTAAAAGTTGGACTGCTGTGCTACCAGGAGAAATAGCCCCTCTGCAACTGCATTGCTGTATTGGACTATACTTACTGTCTGTAGGAGGGGTTTCCACTTTGCTACTTTATTGCTGTGTTGGCCTGCTGTCTGCTGCTTCTTTCCTGCTGTGAGAAGGACTGGACTTGCTTTCTACATCCTTGACCCCAAGTATCTCCAAAGGATTATTGGTTTGCCTGACTTCTACTGCAGTCTCAGGGACATCAAAGGTTGTTAGCAACTCTCCTGGTTCCCCTTGACTGTGTTACCTGTGAGTCCTACCCTTGCCTGAGATACCACCCTCCTATCCTGTGCCTCAGAAGTGGGTTCTGAAGCTAAAACCTACAAAAAGCGGCACATCGCTCAAAGTGTGGCAGAAAGATTGTCACCTCGCATCCATAACAAGGACACAGTGGCTGACAGACGATGGCATATTTGTAGATTGTGCAGCCCAATGCCAATGCTCTGCAAGGCCTGACAACAATACATCCTCTTCACTTCCACAGAACTGACAATGACGCAGTACCCCAAATGAGGTACAAATATTGATGCATTGTGTCCTGGTCATTGATGCATTGCTCCATCGAAGGTACTGTTCAGTGAACCCTCCATGGGTAGCTGACGTACACTCCATCATGTTGGCCTGGATTTTAGATTTGCACCGGTCCCTCATGACCTCAAGTAATCTTTTGACCGCAAATGACTTCTAAGCACCTTTTTCTTATGTAGGCAGTCATTACAACATTGGCGGTAAAAGATGCGTACCGCCGTGCAGAAGACCGCCAACACACCACCGCGGCCGCAGAATTCCGCCACAGCTACTATGACCCACAGCTCGGAATCCGCCAAAATTCAGACAGCCACACAAGTCTGCCACACCAAAGGTCAGTGATAAACTGGCAAAAACAAATCCTCCACCATCACGCCAACAGAAATACGCCCACACTATCACGACACACGAATCCACGCAGCGGTCTTTCAACCGCGGTATTCCAGTGGCGGTACACACCTCCGCGCTCAAAATACACACACATATACAAAACACAGCCACATTGGACAATTCGAAATACACACACGTGATACCCATACACACACCACTCCCACACACTCAATACAAGGTCCCACACAGGAATGGTAGCACTGGGGTACACGTTCACCCACCCATTGCACACCATGACACACACATATGTAATAAACATCGTTTTATACCCCTGCAGGGCCCCTGCCCAACGTCACCGGACAGGAGGGTCCACACATGCGCACACCACCAACAGAAAAGGCCCACAGTGATGACAGCACCTCTGTCCAACTGGATCTAGATGACAAGCCTGGCCCATCGGGGACCTCGGACAGTCGGTGCCCCACACCCAGTCACAGGCCACTACAGAGCTTCCCCCTCTGGAAACACCAGCACAGCACCCACCCAGCGGGCCCATACCTCCGTCCCCAGGACACGTCAATCAGCTGTGTGTCCACCACTACAGGGAACCCAGGCTAACCCACCACCCCAACAACAACAGGGACCTGGGGGCAGTGGTAGTGGGCACACGGTCCAGGGGACGGAGACCCAGGAACACAGGGGAACTGGGAGGGCTGCTGTGCGACAGGGGGCGGACAGGCCCAGGGAACCCACACTCCACGAGGCCCTCTCCTCCATCATGGGAGCCTACCACCACTCCCAGGAGACGATGGCAGCAATACTGGCCAAGTTTAAGGAGACCCAGCGCCTGCAGGAGGAACAGTATATGGGCTTCAGGGAGAAACTCAGAACCATCAATTCCACCCTGGGCACCATCGTAGGGGTGCTGAAGGAAGTACTCAACACCAGGAGGGACACTGTGGCACTACAAGGGGGCCCTGACACTAGCCTGGACGATGAACTGCCCACCACCTCCGCTGGTGCTAGTGGACAGGAGGCACCACCACAGGACCACCACACCAGCACCGCACCCCCTGCAGAGGGAGAACCACCTCGCAAACGGTCCCTGAGATTGAGGACAAAGACAGAGAACGATGCCAACACCCCCGCCAAGAAATGAGACCACCCTGATTGTCATCCTACTGTCCCACTTTGTCACCCTGTCCATCCTTAAACTGCCCCAGCTCCACTTCCAATGCCCATATGGGCAATGCACCTGTGAAAATAATAGACTGGACCCTGCCATGGACATTCCTCCGCCATCACCCCTCACCATTTTACAACCTACTCCAATATTGAGCACTGAAATAAACACCCTTAAAGCACAAAACAATCTGGAGTCTGTCTGTGATTTCGAAATACTGTAATAGCAATAACTGTGGCAAAAAGCTTTTTCATTGGTAATGTCAATATACCTATGTCACACAGCTCTAGTCCATGAGGAATCAAAGCAGATGCCACACAGTGGGACCCACATCTATGAAATCGTAAGGGAAAGTGACAACTCAGTGACCATACACTGGGTGAAAACGACAGACAGTAGAGAGGTAGTAGTGTTAAAGTACATGTAATAGGCAGGTTTGTGTTCTTAACTGTGTCTCACTGGAAATATTGCTGGATCACTGAGTCCCTGTTCTCCATGTCTTCTTCCTCTGCTTCCTCGTCTTCACTGTCCACAGGCTCCACAGCTGCAACAACACCGCCATCTGGACCATCCTCCTGCAGAAAAGGCACCTGTTGTCGTAAGCCAAGTTGTGAATCATACAGCAGGCCACGATGATCTGGCACACCTTCTTTGGTGGGTAGAATAGGGATCCACCTATCATATGGAGGCACCTGAACCTGGCCTTCAGGAGGCCGAAGGTCCGCTCGATCACCCTCCTAGTTCGCCCATGGGCCTCATTGTAGCGTTCCTCTGCCCTTGTCCTGGGATTCCTCACTTGGGTCAGTAGCCATGACAGGTTGGGGTAACCAGAGTCACCTGCAAATGGCAGGGACAACTGTGAGACACACACTAACCTGGAGGGATATCCCGAGACCCAGACAACCACTCCCACTGACTAGCTTCCAGGTGCTCACCTAATAGCCACACACGGTGCCTCTGGAGTTGACCCATCACATAAGGGATGCTGCTATTCCGCAGGATGTAGGCATCATGCACTGAGCCAGGGAACATGGCATTCACATGGGAGATGTACTGGTCGGCCAAACATACCATCTGTACATTCATCGAATGAGAACTCTTCCGGTTTCTGTACACCTGTTCACTCCTGTGGGGGGGTACCAAAGCCACATGTGTCCCATCAATGGCGCCTATGATGTTGGGGATATGTCCCAGCGCATAGAAATCACCTTTCACTGTAGGCAAATCCTTCACCTGAGGGAAAACGATGTAGCTCTGCATGTGTTTCAGCAGGGCAGGCAACACTCTGGACAACACATTGGAGAACATAGGCTGGGACATCCCTGATGCTATGGCCACTGTGGTTTGAAATGACCCACTTGCAATTAAATGGAGGACTGACAGGACCTGCACTTGAGGAGGGATTCCTGTGGGATGGCGGATAGCTGACATCAGGTCTGGCTCCAACTGGGTGCACAGTTCCTGGATTGCGGCACAATCAAGCCTGTATGTGATTATCACATGTCTTTCCTCCATTGTCGACAGGTCCACCAACGGTCAGTACACCAGAGGATGCCGCCATCTCCTCACATGTCCCAGCGGATGGTGCCTATGAAGGACAACAGCGAGCACAGAGTCAAACAACTCAGAGGTACGTACCCACAGCAACACAGAACACCATTCATAATCAAAAAAGTGGCCTGTATGTGTGTTGAGTCTAGGCCTAGGTATGTGTGACGCATTTGAAAATGAAGCCATGTGGGCCCCTGAAATGGCAGCTGCCTGACCTCTAAAGTGGGACAGTGGGATGTGAGGTAACTGCGCTGGCGTTGTACACCTTCACGGTAGGCGGTCGAAGACCGCGGCGCAATGCTGCATTGGTTAACATTGGACCCTATGGGTCCCAGGAGCCAATGACGATGTACGCCGGCAGTGAAGGTACTCACTGCCACGGACGTGACCGCCATTTTCTATCTGTACAATCACTCGATACCTGATCTTCGACAGGATAGGACCTACACTGCAAGTGCTGCTGTGACCTCGGCCTGGAAAAGACAATGGCTCGAGTGTCTGGGGAAAGGGCCCCTGCCTTCACATCGGAGGAGTTGGAGAAACTTGTGGACGGGGTCCTCCCCCAGTACACGCTACTCTACGGTCCTCCAGACAAACAGGTAAGTACAATGGGAGCATGCTGTATGGGCTATGCCTGTGTGGAAAGGAGTGGATGTAAGAAGGAAGGGGGGAGAGTGCGGCATGCATGAAACTACGGTGAGTGCATGTGCCACATGGCAAGGGTAGGGATGGGGGCCAATCACTTTGACGGTGCAGTTGGTAGTAACCTTCTCTTCCTCCTGTACAAATCATGTAGGTCAGCGCCCACCAGAAAAAACATATTTGGCGTGCCATCGCCAAGGACGTCCGGACCCTGGGGGTCTACCACAGACGGAGCACCCACTGCCGGAAAAGATGGGAGGACATTCGCCGCTGGAGCAAGAAGACGGCGGAGGCTCAGCTGGGGATGGCCTCCCAACGTGGGAGGGGTGCCCGTCGCACCATGACCCCCCTGGTGTTCAGGATCCTGGCGGTGGCGTACCCAGAGTTGGATGGGCGCTTGAGGGCATCACAGCAGCCACAAGGGGGTGAGTACACTCTCATCCTGCTGATTTTGCGCGCAGTGGAGGGCTCCGGGTGGGGGAGGTGGGGCTGTGGGTTTCCCTAGGCCAGGACGACTTCCGTAGGCAAGGTCCCTCCGTAAGGCAGGCCATGTGGCACCCCAGCGCACCTCTGTAGAGTGCCAAGTACACCTAGTCATGCCCCTGTGTCATCCATGTGTTGAGATGTCGTCCATAGCCTAGTAGGCCATTTCCCAGGAATTGAACAGTGGAGGCCAAGAGCGCGGCATAGTGCAGGGGGCTTCTGTGTCTGTCGTGTCCGCCAACGGTAGCGGTGATGCATGCACTCAACATGTCTTTCTTCTGTTGTCCCCCTCCTTTTTGTGGTCTCCCTGTTCTTGTGTGCATTAGCATCATCAGGCAGAGGAGCAGTGGCATCGGAGCATGAGGGGGCTGCATCGCACATGGCCATGGAGGGCCACACTACGGAATCGGACTTCACCAGTGGGACGGAGGGCGAGGGGAGCTCCACGGCGGGGACAGGAGCTGAGACCAGTGACACGGACTCGTCCTCTGATGGGAGCTCCCTTGTGGTGGCGGCAGCATCTGTGCTCTCCCCATCTACAGGTACAGCCGCCACCCCCCCTTCCAGCACCGCCCTCCCAGCAGCCCCTCAGCCTTCGCCCCTTGCCCGCTCACCCGGGAGGGTGGGCATCACCTTCGCCCCA
Organism: Pleurodeles waltl; assembly: GCF_031143425.1. Lineage (NCBI taxonomy): Eukaryota > Metazoa > Chordata > Amphibia > Caudata > Salamandridae > Pleurodeles > Pleurodeles waltl. Next base: position 400,766,682 of record NC_090439.1, read on the forward strand.
GGCACCTCAGCCCCTGCCCCAGTCACCCCTGCTGCCCTCAGTGAGGAGGCCATTGACCTCCTCAGGTACCTCACTGTTGGGCAGTCTACCATTTTGAATGCCATCCAGGGTATAGAAAGGCAGTTGCAACAAACAAATGCATTCCTGGAGGGCATTCATTCTGGTCAGGCGGCCCTTCAGTGAGCTTTTCAGACTCTGGCCTCAGCACTGATGGTAGCCATTGTCCCTGTGTCTAGCCTCCCCCTCCAACTTCCTCCACCCGACCCATTCCCCTGTACCTCAGCCTATCCCAAGCACACCTACAGACCAGCATGCACGCATGCAACACACAAGGGAAGCTCAGGCAAACATAAGCACCACACATCCCACAGGCACTCACGCAAGCATCACACATATGCAGACATAGCAACATCCACTGCCTCCACTGTGTCCCACTCCTCCTCGTCTCCCTCCTCCCTCCCTGTCTCGTCTACACTCACACCTGCATGCACTACCTCAACAGCCACTACATCCCTCTCCAGCACACCCACCACCACACCCCGCTCACGTGCAGTCACCACCCCCACTACCATTCACACGTCCCCTGTGTCCTCTCCCAGTGTGTCTGTGATGCCCCCTCTCAAGATACACAAACAAAGTCACCAAACGAACACCTCCTACACAACCTCTTCCTCCACTCCCAAACCCCCTCCAGCTACCTGTCCCAGTGTGTCCAAAAAACTTTTCCTGTCCAACCTTGACCTCTTTCCCACACCTCCGCCACCCCGTCCGTCTCATAGGTCCCAAACTAGCACCTCAGCCACATATCTCTGGGACCTGTAGTGCCTGTAGTCACCGGAACATGGAGTGCACCGGGCAGCAGGGCAGCCAATGTGGCACGGAGCCACGGCACAGACAGTCCCCCACCTGTGAAGCATCAGAAGTTGGCCAGTGCCCGGCGGGAGAGGGGGAAGACTCCAGCCACCAAAGCCGCTCCCAGGGGTACAGGTGGAAGTGTGGAGTCATCTGCGACACCTTCCAAGGTGGGGAAGGGGCACAAGAAAGTCAGCAAGTCTGGGAAGAGCAGCACTGCGGAGAAGACCGCCATCATCCCAGCTGCCCAGGAGGCCACCACCTCCAGCACAAGCCCAGCTGCCCAGATGGCCACCGCCAGCACAGGCCCAGCTGCCCAGGAGGCCACCGCCAGCACAAGCCCCGCTGGGCCATGATGGACCGCCAGCAAAAGCCCCGCTGGGCCATGAAGGACCGCCAGCAAAAGCCCCGCTGGGCCATGAAGGACCGCCAGCAAAAGCCCCGCTGGGCCATGAAGGTCCGCCAGCAGCTGAGTCAAGTCAATGGAGACCGCCGTCTCAAGCACCGCTGAACAGGGCACCGCCATCTCAAGCACCGCTGAACTGGGAACCACCGTCTCAACACCGCTGAACAGGGCACCGCCGCCTCAAGAACCGCTGAACAGGGCACTGCCGTCTCAAGCACCGCTGAACAGGGCACCGCCGCCTCAAGAACCGCTGAACAGGGCACCGCCGTCTCAAGCACTGCTGAACAGGGCACGACCGTCTCAAGCACAGCTGGCCTATGCGTGCCAAGGGCACTGACGCTACTGAGTCCGTCACGGGCAGAATGAAGCACTCTGGGCACCATGCCCCCTCCAGAACCAGTGGAGAGATCCATCCACTACCTCTGTCCTTAGCGGGATGAAGCACTCTGGGCACCATGCCCCCTCCAGAACCAGTGGAGACTGTTATCCACTTGAGTGGCTGTGGCTTTGCACTCTCGAGGATGGAACAGTGTGCAAGCCACCCACTGTAGAGACTTGAGAGACTGTGGCTTTGCACTCCCCAGGATGGAACAGTGGGCAAACCACCCACTGTAGAGACTTGAGAGACTGTGGCTTTGCACTCCCCAGGATGGAACAGTGGGCAACCCACCCACTGTATAGACTTGAGAGACTGTGGCTTTGCACTCCCCAGGATTGTACAGTGGGCATGTGGCCCCCTCGTGGATTTGGCGTTGTGCACTCAAGCGGCTGGGGTGCCCTCCCTTTCCCCCCCCTTGAGGTGCCTGTTTTGTTGCTCTCTGATGCCCCTGCAGTGTTCTCTCTGTCATGGTCGGGGATCTTGTGTGGGCCTCGCCCATACTGTGTGGGCCCAGTGTTCCACGGACTTAATTGGAGCACTACCTGGACTACTATGCTTGGTATATATTTTGTACATGGTGTATATATATATATATTTTTGCCTACTTGATTTTAATATATTACAATGGTTACACTCATTTTCTATTGTCTTTGCATTCTTCCAGGAGGGTTGGGGGGTGTAACTGTGATGTATCAATATGCATTAGTGTGTGTGTTGTAGTGGGTGAGGGTGGGGGTGGAGGTGTTGCATGTGTCGGTCCCTGTTTTTTCCCTCCCCCTTCCCCGTGTCGTAGGTGCAGTACTCACTGTGGTCTTCGCTGCCGGCGTTCGTGCTCCTGATAGAGGAGCAGGAAGACTATCTGTAGGAGGCTGGACTGGCTTGTAGTGAGTACCAAGGGGTACTTGCACCTTGCACCAGGCCCAGTTATCCCTTATTAGTGTATAGGGTGTCTAGCAGTTTAGGCTGATAGATAATGGTAGCTTAGCAGAGCAGCTTAGGCTGAACTAGGAGACGTGTGAAGCTACTACAGTACCACAAGTGTCACTTGCACAATATCATAAGAAAACACAATACACAGTTATACTAAAAATAAAGGTACTTTATTTTTATGACAATATGCCAAAGTATCTCAGAGTGTACCCTCAGAGTGAGGATAGCAAATATACACAAGTTATATGTACACAGTACTAAAAATATGCAGTATAGTCTTAGAAAACAGTGCAAACAATGTATAGTTACAATAGGATGCAATGGAGACACATAGGGATAGGGGCAACACAAACCATATACTCCAAAAGTGGAATGCGAACCATGTAGAGGGTCGCTGGGACTATTAGAAAATAGTGAGAGTTAGAAAAATAGCCCTCCCCAAGACCCTGAAAAGTGAGTGCAAAGTGCACTAAAGTTTCCCCAAAGACAAAGAAGTCGTGATAGAGGAATAATGCAGGAAAGACACAAACCAACAATGCAACAACTGTGGATTTCCAATCTAGGGTACCTGTGGAACAAGGGGACCAAGTCCAAAAGTCACAAGCAAGTCGGAGATGGGCATATGCCCAGGAAATGCCAGCTGCGGGTGCAAAGAAGCTTCGACTGGACAGAAGAAGCTGCGGTTTCTGCAGGAACGAAAAGGGCTAGAGACTTCCCCTTTGGTGGACGGATCCCTCTCGCCTTGGAGAGTCGTGCAGAAGTGTTTTCCCGCCGAAAGAACGCCAACAAGCCTTGCTAGCTGCAAATCGTGCGGTTAGCGTTTTTGGACGCTGCTGAGGCCCAGGAGGTCGAAAATTGGACCAGCAGAGAGAGGAAACGTCGAGCAAGACAAGGAGCTCTCTCTGAAGCAGGTAGCACCCGGAGAAGTGCCAGAAACAGGCACTACGAGGATGCGTGAAACGGTGCTCGCCGAAGTTGCACAAAGGAGTCCCACGTCGCCGGAGACCAACTTAGAAAGTCGTGCAATGCAGGTTAGAGTGCCGTGGACCCAGGCTTGGCTGTGCACAAAGGATTTCCACCGGAAGTGCACAAGGGCCGGAGAAGTTGCAAAAGTCGCGGTTACCAACAATGCAGTCTTGAGTGGGGAGGCAAGGACTTACCTCCACCAAACTTGGACTGAAGAGTCACTGGACTGTGGCAGTCGCTTGGACAGAGTTGCTGGATTCAAGGGACCTCGCTCGTCGTGCTGAGAGGAGACCCAAGGGACTGGTAATGCAGCTTTTTGGTGCCTGCGGTTGCAGGGGGAAGATTCCGTCGACCCACGGGAGATTTCTTCGGAGCTTCTAGTGCAGAGAGGAGGCAGACTACCCCCACAGCATGCACCACCAGGAAAACAGTCGAGAAGGCGGCAGGATCAGCGTTACAGAGTTGCAGTAGTCGTCTTTGCTACTTTGTTGCAGTGTTGCAGGCTTCCAGCGCGGTCAGCAGTCGATTCCTTGGCAGAAGGTGAAGAGAGAGATGCAGAGGAACTCTGATGAGCTCTTGCATTCGTTATCTAAAGTTTCCCCAGAGACAGAGACCCTAAATAGCCAGAAAAGAGGGTTTGGCTACCTAGGAGAGAGGATAGGCTAGCAACACCTGAAGGAGCCTATCACAAGGAGTCTCTGACGTCACCTGGTGGCACTGGCCACTCAGAGCAGTCCAGTGTGCCAGCAGCACCTCTGTTTCCAAGATGGCAGAGGTCTGGAGCACACTGGAGGAGCTCTGGACACCTCCCAGGGGAGGTGCAGGTCAGGGGAGTGGTCACTCCCCTTTCCTTTGTCCAGTTTCGCGCCAGAGCAGGGCTAAGGGGTCCCCTGAACCGGTGTAGACTGGCTTATGCAGAATTGGGCACATCTGTGCCCAACAAAGCATTTCCAGAGGCTGGGGGAGGCTACTCCTCCCCTGCCTTCACACCATTGTCCAAAGGGAGAGGGTGTCACACCCTCTCTCAGAGGAAGTTCTTTGTTCTGCCATCTTGGGCCAGGCCTGGCTGGACCCCAGGAGGGCAGATGTCTGTCTGAGGGGTTGGCAGCAGCAGCAGCTGCAGTGAAACCCCAGGAAGGGCAGTTTGGCAGTACCAGGGTCTGTGCTACAGACCACTGGGATCATGGGATTGTGCCAGCTATGCCAGGATGGCATAGAGGGGTCAATTCCATGATCATAGACATGTTACATGGCCATATTCGGAGTTACCATTGTGAAGCTACATATAGGTAGTGACCTATATGTAGTGCACGCGTGTAATGGTGTCCCCGCACTCACAAAGTTCAGGGAATTGGCTCTGAACAATGTGGGGGCACCTTGGCTAGTGCCAGGGTGCCCTCACACTAAGTAACTTTGCACCTAACCTTTACCAGGTAAAGGTTAGACATATAGGTGACTTATAAGTTACTTAAGTGCAGTGTAAAATGGCTGTGAAATAACGTGGACGTTATTTCACTCAGGCTGCAGTGGCAGGCCTGTGTAAGAATTGTCAGAGCTCCCTATGGGTGGCAAAAGAAATGCTGCAGCCCATAGGGATCTCCTGGAACCCCAATACCCTGGGTACCTCAGTACCATATACTAGGGAATTATAAGGGTGTTCCAGTAAGCCAATGTAAATTGGTAAAAATGGTCACTAGCCTGTTAGTGACAATTTGGAAAGAAATGAGAGAGCATAACCACTGAGGTTCTGATTAGCAGAGCTTCAGTGAGACAGTTAGTCACTACACAGGTAACACATACATATAGGCCACAAACTTATGAGCACTGGGGTCCTGACTAGCAGGGTCCCAGTGACACATAACAAACATACTGAAAACATAGGGTTTTCACTATGAGCACTGGGCCCTGGCTGGCAGGATCCCAGTGAGACAGTGAAAACACCCTGACATACACTCACAAACAGGCCAAAAGTGGGGGTAACAAGGCTAGAAAGAGGCTACTTTCTCACACAACCCCCCCCCAAACGAAGGACAATAAGGCTAACCTTGGCCAGTTGAGACTTTATTGTCTAAGTGGTGATAAGTAGAGAGTAGCTCTGCAATAGACTGGTTACTCCCTTTATCATCCACTATATGGTTACTTCCCTGTGGGGATGTAAACCACCCTGTTTGAAGTTTTTTAGCTAAGCAACAATGTGAAGATGTATTTTCAGAGTTTCTATCAGTAAGTTTTAGTTTAGAGCAGTGGGAATTGTCCACTGAACCTATTTGTAGTGATGGAAATGCCAGACAGGGATGGTGTCTCAGAAAAGCCATGGCTGGGCAAAAACTTTGTCCATATGGCTGGAAGAGAGAACAGGGATGCTGTTTCTCTTGAGTTGGAGCAGGGCAGGGATGCTGTCCTATGAGCTCCACACTAGGGCAGGGATGCTGTCCTAAGTGTTGCGAGGCAGTGCAGAGTTTCTGCACTAAAGTTTCTCTGGGAGGGTTGGAGGGATGCTCCATGTTAACTAAAATGGTGCTCTTTTTCTCACCAATGTTAGTTATCCCACAGAGAGGTACTTCTACCTCAGGGAGTCCAGCTTTGCCAGCTGATGATTCCCTTGGAACAGGTGCCACCCCAGGAGAGGTTTCTCCCACCACAGGAATGGTATCCTGAATGGTAGGGTGGTTAGGGGATACTGTGATACCCTTTATACCTGTTGATGGAGAGGGATCCTGAGTTTTCAGGCCTTCTCTCCTTTGCTTTTTCATTTCACTAGAAATGAGAGGGAACAATTCCTCAGGGATGCCCAGCATGGCTGCATGGGCATAAAACTCTACATCAGCCCAACCTGAGGCCTCTAGGTCATTACCTAAGAGACAGTCTACAGGTAAGCTAGGTGATACCACCACCTGTTTAGGGCCAGTAACTCCACCCCAACTAAACTGAATTATAGCTAAGGGAAGAAACTTAGTGGAGTTATGGACATCAATAATCTTATACTGTTGTCCAATGATGTGTTGATCAGGGTGCACTAGGTTTTCAGTCACCAAAGTGATACTGGCACCTGTGTCCCTGTAGGCCAAGGCCTCAACACCATTTATTGAAACTGTCTGCCTGTACTTATCCATTGTAAGGGGACAAGCAGCCAGTGTGGCAAGGCCAATGCCACTAGGTGAGACAGAAACTGTCTTGGGACTGACTACCCCAGTTTCTATGATGGACCCATAAGTGAACCCAACTACACCCTTAACTTGACTGTTGCCAGCAGTCCCACCACTAGTACCACTACTGCTAGGGGCACTAGAGCTTGATGTATTAGTGGTGGTAGGCTCAGGTGGTTTACCTGGACAGGACTTATCCCCTGGCCTATGGCCTCTGTTTTTACACACAAAGCACCAAGGCTTTTTAATGTGTGCAGGTTGAGAAGAAGAGGAAGAATTCGTTTTATCCCCACCCTCTGAAGAGTGTTTAAGATTTGAAGTGGGATCTTTGGTTTTACCCTTATCCCCATGCTTATCTTGAGATTTTTCACCATCTTTCTTCTTATTGCCATCTTTGTCACCCCCTGTATGAACTTTTCTGTTCACCCTTGTTCTGACCCATTTGTCTGCCTTCTTTCCCAATTCTTGGGGAGAGGTCAGATCAGAGTCTACCAGGTACTGGTGCAACAAATCAGACACACAATTATTAAGAATATGCTCTCTCAGGATCAAGTTATACAGGCTGTCATAATCAGTAACTTTACTGCCATGTAACCACCCCTCCAAGGCCTTCACTGAATGGTCAATGAAATCAACCCAGTCTTGTGAAGACTCCTTTTTGGCCTCTCTGAACTTTATCCTGTACTGTTCAGTGGTTAAGCCATAACCATCCAGGAGTGCATTCTTAAGAACTTGGAAATTATTAGCATAATTTTCTGTCACAGTAAGGAGCCTATCCCTACCTTTTCCACTAAATGATAGCCATAGGATAGCAGCCCACTGCCTTTGAGGGACATCCTGTACAACACAGGCCCTCTCAAGTTCAGCAAACCACTTGTTAATGTCATCCCCCTCCTTATAAGGGGGAACTATCTTGTGCAGATTCCTGGAATCATGCTCTTTTGCAGGATGACTATGGGGAATACTGCTGCTGCCACCATGGGTTTCTAAACCCAACTTCTGTCTTTCCTTCTCTAGTTCAAAAGACTGTCTATCCAAATCCAGCTGTTGCTTTTTAAGCTTCAGTCTGGTTTGTTCCACCCTCAACTTATTGAGTTCCCTCTCTAACATTCTGTCATCAGGGTTGGTGGGAGGGACATTCCTAGATACAGAGGTATGATGGGAATGAACAGAAGGAGACCTGTCCCTTACAGAAGCCACCCTAACAGCTTGGCTGACAGTGTAATGTGAGAGCACATCATCTGGATGATGTGACTCCACCTCAGTACCAACTATGCTAGACTGTCTAGTAATGGGCAGGCTAAGAAGTTTCTTTCCTGAAACTTTTCCTGGGGGAGTCCCTGGATCAGATTGAGAACCATTAGCTACTTTTTCAACAGATGGGGCACTTTTAGCCTTATCTTGTTCTCTAAGCATATTAAGTAACAGTTCCAAGGAAGGATTCTTCCCTACACTCAAACCTCTCTCTATGCAGAGACTCCTTGCTCCTTTCCAGCTAAGGTGATCATATGCAAGTTTGGACAGATCAACATTTTGGCCTGTGCCAGACATTTTTAGAGAGAGTTAAAGTGATAGAAAAAGAGAAAAAAGTTTTCAGAACTTTTTAGAAAGACAGAAAAAAAACTTTTTAAACTTTTAAGAACTTTTTGAAAGTTTAGAAGTACTTTTCAGCACTTAGAAAAGAGTGAAAAGAGGAAATGCAAAACTTTTTGGCTATGTGTATATACACTGACCTTGTTTTGTATATTTTTCTCTTATGAAAAGTACAATGACAAGAGTGGTAAGTAGTCTCAAAGCACTTATCCCACCGCTGCACAACCAATGTAGGAGGCTGAACTGGCTTGTAGTGAGTACCAAGGGGTACTGGCACCTTGCACCGGGCCCAGTTATCCCTTATTAGTGTATAGGGTGTCTAGCAGCTTAGGCTGATAGATAATGGTAGCTTAGCAGAGCAGCTTAGGCTGAACTAGGAGACGTGTGAAGCTACTACAGTACCACAAGTGTCACTTGCACAATATCATAAGAAAACACAATACACAGTTATACTAAAAATAAAGGTACTTTATTTTTATGACAATATGTCAAAGTATCTCAGAGTGTACCCTCAGAGTGAGGATAGCAAATATACACAAGTTATATGTACACAGTACTAAAAATATGCAGTATAGTCTTAGAAAACAGTGCAAACAATGTATAGTTACAATAGGATGCAATGGAGACACATAGGGATAGGGGCAACACAAACCATATACTCCAAAAGTGGAATGCGAACCACGAATGGACCCCAAACCTATGTGACCTTGTAGAGGGTCGCTGGGACTATTAGAAAATAGTGAGAGTTAGAAAATTAGCCCTCCCCAAGACCCTGAAAAGTGAGTGCAAAGTGCACTAAAGTTTCCCCAAAGACAAAGAAGTTGTGATAGAGGAATAATGCAGGAAAGACACAAACCAACAATGCAACAACTGTGGATTTCCAATCTAGGGTACCTGTGGAACAAGGGGACCAAGTCCAAAAGTCACAAGCAAGTCGGAGATGGGCATATGCCCAGGAAATGCCAGCTGCGGGTGCAAAGAAGCTTCGACTGGACAGAAGAAGCTGCGGTTTCTGCAGGAACGAAAAGGGCTAGAGACTTCCCCTTTGGTGGACGGATCCCTCTCGCCTTGGAGAGTCGTGCAGAAGTGTTTTCCCGCCGAAAAAACGCCAACAAGCCTTGCTAGCTGCAAATCGTGCGGTTAGCGTTTTTGGACGCTGCTGAGGCCCAGGAGGGACCAGGAGGTCGAAAATTGGACCAGCAGAGAGAGGAGACGTCGAACAAGACAAGGAGCTCTCTCTGAAGCAGGTAGCACCCGGAGAAGTGCCAGAAATAGGCACTACAAGGATGTGTGAAACGGTGCTCACCGAAGTTGCACAAAGGAGTCCCACGTCGCCGGAGACCAACTTAGAAAGTTGTGCAATGCAGGTTAGAGTGCTGTGGACCCAGGCTTGGCTGTGCACAAAGGATTTCCGCCGGAAGTGTACAGGGGCCGGAGAAGTTGCAAAAGTTGCGGTTACCAACAATGCAGTCTGGAGTGGGGAGGCAAGGACTTACCTCCACCAAACTTGGACTAAAGAGTCACTGGACTGTGGCAGTCACTTGGACAGAGTTGCTGGATTCAAGGGACCTCGCTCGTCGTGCTGAGAGGAGACCCAAGGGACTGGTAATGCAGCTTTTTGGTGCCTGCGGTTGCAGGGGGAAGATTCCGTCGACCCACGGGAGATTTCTTCGGAGCTTCTAGTGCAGAGAGGAGGCAGACTACCCCCACAGCATGCACCACCAGGAAAACAGTCGAGAAGGCGGCAGGATCAGCGTTACAGAGTTGCAGTAGTCGTCTTTGCTACTTTGTTGCAGTGTTGCAGGCGTCCAGTGCGGTCAGCAGTCGATTCCTTGGCAGAAGGTGAAGAGAGAGATGCAGAGGAACTCTGATGAGCTCTTGCATTCGTTATCTAAAGTTTCCCCAGAGACAGAGACCCTAAATAGCCAGAAAAGAGGGTTTGGCTACCTAGGAGAGAGGATAGGCTAGCAACACCTGAAGGAGCCTATCACAAGGAGTCTCTGACGTCACCTGGTGGCACTGGCCACTCAGAGCAGTCCAGTGTGCCAGCAGCACCTCTGTTTCCAAGATGGCAGAGGTCTGGAGCACACTGGAGGAGCTCTGGACACCTCCCAGGGGAGGTGCAGGTCAGGGGAGTGGTCACTCCCCTTTCCTTTGTCCAGTTTCGCGCCAGAGCAGGGCTAAGGGGTCCCCTGAACCGGTGTAGACTGGCTTATGCAGAATTGGGCACATCTGTGCCCAACAAAGCATTTCCAGAGGCTGGGGGAGGCTACTCCTCCCCTGCCTTCACACCATTTTCCAAAGGGAGAGGGTGTCACACCCTCTCTCAGAGGAAGTTCTTTGTTCTGCCATCCTGGGCCAGGCCTGGCTGGACCCCAGGAGGGCAGATGCCTGTCTGAGGGGTTGGCAGCAGCAGCAGCTGCAGTGAAACCCCAGGAAGGGCAGTTTGGCAGTACCAGGGTCTGTGCTACAGACCACTGGGATCATGGGATTGTGCCAGCTATGCCAGGATGGCATAGAGGGGGCAATTCCATGATCATAGACATGTTACATGGCCATATTCGGAGTTACCATTGTGAAGCTACATATAGGTAGTGACCTATATGTAGTGCACGCGTGTAATGGTGTCCCCGCACTCACAAAGTTCAGGGAAATGGCTCTGAACAATGTGGGGGCACCTTGGCTAGTGCCAGGGTGCCCTCACACTAAGTAACTTTGCACCTAACCTTTACCAGGTAAAGGTTAGACATATAGGTGACTTATAAGTTACTTAAGTGCAGTGTAAAATGGCTGTGAAATAACGTGGACGTTATTTCACTCAGGCTGCAGTGGCAGGCCTGTGTAAGAATTGTCAGAGCTCCCTATGGGTGGCAAAAGAAATGCTGCAGCCCATAGGGATCTCCTGGAACCCCAATACCCTGGGTACCTCAGTACCATATACTAGGGAATTATAAGGGTGTTCCAGTAAGCCAATGTAAATTGGTAAAAATGGTCACTAGCCTGTTAGTGACAATTTGGAAAGAAATGAGAGAGCATAACCACTGAGGTTCTGATTAGCAGAGCTTCAGTGAGACAGTTAGTCACTACACAGGTAACACATACATATAGGCCACAAACTTATGAGCACTGGGGTCCTGACTAGCAGGGTCCCAGTGACACATAACAAACATACTGAAAACATAGGGTTTTCACTATGAGCACTGGGCCCTGGCTGGCAGGATCCCAGTGAGACAGTGAAAACACCCTGACATACACTCACAAACAGGCCAAAAGTGGGGGTAACAAGGCTAGAAAGAGGCTACTTTCTCACACTATCGCAGGGAGAATTTGGAGTTCCGGGTCCATGGTGCCCTAGTTCCTCGTGGGGGGTGTAGAGGTGAGCGTTTTCCCTTCGGAATTCCTGTTTCCGCCGTGTTTTTATCCGCGGTGAATCTGCCCCGGAAAAGGTGGCTGATTGGTGGGTTGTAATAGTGTGGGTGGTACATTGTGTCCCGCCTGTCTGTTGGTGGTGACCGCTGCGCTGTTTGTTTGTACCGCCGTGGCGGTCGGAGTGTTAAAGTGGCTGTCTTTGTTGGCGGTTTCCGCCACGGTCGTAATTGCAATTTGTTACTGCCGGCCTGTTGGCGGTCTTTCTGCCGCTTTAACACTGTCCGCCAGGGTTGTAATGACCACCTTAGTCTTTAAAAATTCATATCTCAACTTCTACTTATTGAATTTTTGCCATTTTGCTCTTGTTTTAACCATGTAAATATTATCTATTTTTTTTAATGGTGGCCTGCACTGTGTTACTGCAATTGAGTGTTGCACAAATACTTTATTTATTGCCTCTTAAGTTAAGCCTGACTTCTCTGTGCCAAGCTACGGGGAGGTGAGCACAGGTTAATTTAGAGAGTGTAAATGACTTACTCAAACCAGGATTGTGGTCCCTACTTGAACAGATGAAATCCTCTTCCAACTACCGACCCTATTCCCAACATTGGTGATCAGTGGAGACGATAGGACCTGTATTTGTGAAGTGCCTTACACTAATTTGGTGTACACAACTACTCACATGTAGACCAATTTGAATCAATTATGTCTGATCCCCATTGGCATTTTTTCCCTGCTCTTTTCCATTGGCATTTTTGATTTTTCGATTCTCCCTAATTGCCATTTTTGATTTTTCTTATAAATCTTGTCTCTGGATGGAGGTTCTGTAACTGCACCTGCAGGGATGACGTTTGAGCTGGCCAGTCTTGAGGATTATACTGTGGCCCCACTCAAGGATTTCTGTAACGGTTTTTGGCTGCCTCCAAAGAGCAAGAAGGGAGAATTGTGAAGGGCACCGAGAGCCTAGTCAGAAGCCCATACTGTTGCAAAGGAGACCTCAGAGGAGACTGAGGAAGAAGTGGATGTAGAGGATGACTCGGAACAGGGTCTGAATGAGAACCATGGTCTGCTGTTTGTGGGGGAGGCAAACAACTTACTCCCAGGAATGAGGGCCCCTTCTAGGCAGGGAGGAGTGTGTCATTTAAAGGTCTATTCCAAGAGAAGCTGGTGGACAGACAGGATGAGAGAAAGTTAAAATTAGAATTGGCCAAGCCCCATTTACTGTAGGAGAAGGCCTTGGAGAGAAGGAAACAGGCCTTAGAGGAGAAAAGACTGATCATGGAGATAGATTCAAACCAAAAGAATTTAGCCATGGAAATAGAGGAGAGACAAAAGAGATTGAATATTGAGGAGAAAAGGTTTATGTTGTCTCAGGGGTTGGGTCTGAAGGAGCTGAACACCAAGGCCAGGTAGGTGGAGTACAGAAAGGTGGGTGGCAGCAATTCTTCTCTGTCTTCTAGGGTCCACATACCCAAGGATTTAGTATCTGATTTTGAGGTTGGAAATGACAGACAGATGGTTGGAGGTGAATGAGGTTGCCCTACAAATCCACACGGTCCCTAGAGCTGATTGGGGGTTGGCGTGTGGGGACACACCTCTAGTGAATGGAGGTACACTCTCTTGGCCCTGTGAGAGAGTGACAGGATGAGGTATCCCTCTATGAAAGAGGCTCTGATCAGGCAGTTTGGTCTGACCCCAGAAAAATACAGACAGAAATTCAAGGATATTCAAAAAGTTTCCCCACAGACCTGGGTAACTTGTGTGGATTATGTTTGCAAATAACTGAATAATTGGGTGAGGGGCAGTGAGGTAAAAGATTATCAGGGGTTGTATAATTTGTTTGCAACAGAGCACCTTTTCAGTCTTTGCTTTCCAGATCTGCACCAGCACCTTGTTGGCAGCAAGCTCACTGACCCCAGAGTGCTTGCCAAGGAGGCAGCCCACTGGGTTAACACCCGGATCCCCAAGAAGTTACCTGGAGGGATCATGCCAAGGGTGATCAGGGTCCTTAGTAGAAGGTGGAGGGGGAGGCCTAAAAGAGTAAGTAGTTTTACAAAGGGCCCCAAACCAGTTATATTGCACAAGGTTCCTCTCTCCCTTCTGAGAAAAAGAAAACGTAGTTCCCTGAGAACAAGTCTGCTGGGAAGGTTCCAGTGATGTGCTTTGAATGTCATCAGGAAGGGCACTACAATGGAAATACCAAGTGTAGCAAGCAGGCACACCCCCCACGTGTGGGCAGTTACTGATTAGTGTAGTGCTTGGGGAGGAGATGGCCCTAGATACTGCCGGGGAGGAAGTACAGTTCACACAAGTGCCCCTGGAAGAAGTAGAGATGGTCCAGAAAACCCACATGCCTGACAATACTAGAAAGTACAGTCAGTGGGTATCTATCAACGGACAGAGGCTCTGAGAGACACAAGAGCCAGCATGACAATGGTCAAGTGTCATCTGATATCTTCAAAGTGGGTAGTCCCTAACATGTTCCACCAGGTTGTTGCTGCTGCCAATCGTGAAAGCCACTACCCAGTGGCTCTTGTTCCCTTTCAGTGGGGGGGTCCCAGGTCACTTGAGGGTAGCTGTGAGTCCATTGATGCCTCTGGATTGTATGCTGGGCAATGACTGGGAGCACACCATGTGGAAAGAGGTGGACCTCAGGTCCCACCTGGAGATGATGGGGTTACCTGAGTGGGTGTGCCTGATCAAATGGTCCATGGCAGCTGAAGAGGGTGGTCAGAAGGTCCTAGAGCCTGAAACTATGGCCCGGGTCCTGCCATAGAGAAGAAGGGCAAAGGGCATGGGAAACCCACTCCTGAGAATCCCACAGTCCAAGAAGAGGCTGCTGACCTTGAGGGGAATGCTCCAAAACCTCCAGATGAAGATATAGCTGAACTGGGGATGTTGCCTGAGCTGTGCAACTGGTGGGGTTTTGCAAGGCACACAGAGAGTGCCCTACTCCTGTGGGCCTTTGGCAGAAGGCTGAGGCCAAGGCAGCTGGTGATATGGCTAGCAAGTACCTGATATACTGGGATAATGATCTCCTGTATAGTTAGCCTAATGATCCTGAGCCTGGTGCAACATTTGTGTTGGTGGTCCCCCAGAGCAACAGAACCTTCCTACTGGGTCTGGCTCATGATGTGCCACTGGCAGGTCTTTTGGGGCAGAATAAGACCTTTGACAGGCGTGCCAACCATTTCTATTTGCCCCAAATCAAGAAGAACTCTGCAACATACTGTAGGTCCTGTTCTACCTGCCAGATGAGTTGCAAGTCAGTGGGGAAGTGCAACGCCCTCTGCAACTTTTACCAGTCATTGGCACCCCTTTTGAGCAGGTTGATATTGACATTGTGGGGACTCTGGATCTCAAGACTGCCTTGTGGAACAGATTTGTTCTGGCCTTGGTGGACCACACCACCCGATACCTAGAAGCTATCCCTTTGAGAACAGTGACTGCAGCCATCATAGGTACTGATGAGAATCTTTACCTGTGTGGGTTCCCCAAGGAGGTGGTGTCTGACAGGGATACCAACTTCATGTCCCATTATATGAAGGTCATGTAGAAGGAGTTTGGGGTGACATAGGTTTACCACTCGTTACTACCTCCAAATCAATGGCTTGGTTGAAAGGTTCAACCAAACCCTGAAAGGCATGATGATGGGTCTATTCACACCCACAAGGCATAAGTGGGATGTCTTCCTGCCATGCCTGTTGTTCACCTACAGGGAAGTACTGCAGAAGGGGGTTGGCTACAGCCCCTTTGAACTTCTATATGGGCACCCTGTGAGTTGACCTCTCACTCCGGTGAAGGAGGACTGGGAGCAAGTTCCCAGGAGAGCCCTGTGGTCAGCTACATGCTTGTCCTCCATAACTAGACTGCGCACTTCAAGACACTTACCCAAGATAACCAAGAATCCACCCAGGAGGACATGAAATGCTGGTATGACCAGATTGCCCTTTTGTTGGTATTTCAGCCTGGCCAAAAATTGTGAGTCATGGAGTCCCATGCTCTGCAAGATGGCTGGTCTGGGTTCTATGAGGTTAAGGAGCAGATGAGTGATGTCACTTATCTGGTGCACCTCACAACTCCTAGAAACCTCTTAAGGATTCTACATGTCAACCACCTCAAGCCCCACTTCGTGAGGTCTGAAGTGACCACGCTCTTAGTAACTGATGATGGGGTGGGGTGAACGTCTCCTAACCTCTTGTCTTCCAAAGATCAGGATCAGTCAGTGGAGCACGTTGGCCTCTCCCCTACATTGACCCTAGATCAACGGAGAGACTGCCATCAGTTGTTGGGGCAGTTTGCCTCTCTATTCTCTCTTACCCCAGGGCTTACTATGTGGTGCATCCATGATATTGACAGTGGGGATAGTCCACTTGTAATGAATGAAATGTAATGTTTGCAGATGAAGTGAAGGCTAATATCAAGGAGGAGGTCTCCAAGATGTTGACACTTGTGGTTATTGAGCCCTCCAACAGCCCCTGGTACAGCTCAGTGGTGCTGGTCCCCAAGGCTGTCCCACTAGGAGTCGCACTGGAACTTCGGTTCTGTGTGGAGTACCGTGGCTCAATGCAGTCACCAAGACTGAGGCACACCCCATCTCCAGAGCTGATAAGCTCATAGAGCGGCTTGGAGCTGCTAGGTTTCTTAGCACGGTTGACCTAATGTCCGGGTACTGACAGATTGCATTGACTAATGGGGCACCAGAAGTCACTTCCAGTTCTTGGTCATGCCCTTTGGGTTAAAGAGTGCCCTGCCACCTTCCAAAGGCTGGTAAATCAGGTCCTAGCTGGTCTGGAGAACTTCATTGGTGCCTAACTGGAGGGCACTGGGGTCTTCAGCTCTAGTTGGGAGGACCACCTATGCAACCTGAGGGAAGTGCTTCAGGCTCTGCAGAAGGCAGGCCTGACTATCAAACTATCAAGGCCAGTAAGGGCCAGACATGGCACTGTTCTGAGGTCTACTTGGGACAACTAGTAGGGGGTGGCAAGGTACAATCATTGCAACCCAAGATTTACCCCATTCAGGCTTGGAAACCTCCCAAGATTCAGGCTGAAGTGAAACCCTTGATAGGATATTACCAGATATTCATCAAGGGACATAGCACCATTATTGCCCCCTTGACAGCAATGACGTCCAAGAAGCAGCCACCTTAGGTGATCTGGACAAAGGCATGACAGAAATCTTTTGGCGCCCTAAAAGAAGCTGTGTGCACTACACCCATATTCAAGTCTCCAGATTTCTCCAAAGATTTGTTGGTCACATGTAAATGAAGAGGGCCTGGGTGAACCCATAGCTTTCATCAGTAGATGGCTACTTCCCAGGGAGCAGAGGTGGAGTTCAATTTAAAGGGAAGCCTTTGCTGTGGTCTGGGCACTAAAGTAGCTAAGGCCATACCTGTTTGGTACTCACTTCCAGGTTCAGACAGACCACAGGGCCCTCAGATGGTTAATGCAGATGAGAGGCATGAATCCCAGACTGTTGAGGTGGTCCATCTTGC
Source organism: Pleurodeles waltl (assembly GCF_031143425.1). Classification (NCBI taxonomy): domain Eukaryota; kingdom Metazoa; phylum Chordata; class Amphibia; order Caudata; family Salamandridae; genus Pleurodeles; species Pleurodeles waltl. The sequence continues at coordinate 400,783,820 of NC_090439.1, forward strand.
TACAGGGAATTGTTTTTATGGTGTAACAACATCCTGGAACAGAACACACCAGTGCTGATGGTCTTTCCAGGTTCTTCCACCATAGTGAAGAGCTGGAGAGGGACACATGTTAGACTGAGCATCCTTGGTGTGGTTTCACCTAACCTTTTGCTCTCTCACCTCCTGTTTTTCTGACTCATTTTTGCTAGCTTTTAGGATTCTGGGCATTTTACCACTGCTGACCAGTGCTGATGTGCAGATGCTTTATATTTTGAAACATGGTAACACCGGCTCCTCCACAATTGGCATAGTTAATTTACTTATAAGTCCCTAGTAAAGTGCACTATATGTGCCCAGATCCTGTAAATTAAATGCTACTAGTGGGCCTGCAGCACTGAATATGCCACCAACTACAGTAGCCTTCCAAACATGTCTCAGGCCTGCCACTTGAGAGCCAGAGTATGCAGTTTGTTTAAACTGTTATTTCAACTTGGCAAGTGCACCCACTTGCCAGGCCCAAACCTTCCTTTTTATTGCATGTAAGTCATCCTCAAGGTAGGCCCTAGTCATCCCCAATGGCGTGTTGACGTGTATTTAAAATGTTGGACATATACTTTTAAGTTTAAGATGTCAAGATAGTGAAAAACTCTTAAATTTGATTTTCACTATTGCAAGGACTATCTCCCCCATAGGCTAGCATTAGGGTCACCTTAAAACATCTTTTAAGTGTAATGTCCAATTGGGAAAAGATAGAAAAATTGAGTTTGGTGTGTCTGGACTCAGAATTTAAAATCACAACTGTTGGTGAAGTCAGATTTTGAATTGAAAGTCTGAAAACACCACTTTTATAAAGTTGACATTTTCTTACTTTAACCACTTAAAATAACTACTGCCTGTCTCTGAATACATGTCTGGGTTTGTTGACATATGGGCTTCGTGCCTTCCCCCATATAGTCACACACAAAGGCAGCTTGAGTGTGACATTTGCATCCTGATGGACCACCACCAGGCTGATGCACCTTCCTGGACTAGATGGGTGGTAGGAGTTGGCACTTACTTCTAAATAGGGCTGTGCCTCTCCTCATAAAAAGCCCTGCATACCCTGTGTAGAGTGTCTGGAGCAAGGGAAGGGGAGGGACCTTGTGATTTTCAGAAGACTCCTTTGAAGTCTCCCCCATTTCAAAGGCACATTTGGGTATAAGTAATGGACCCCAAACCATAGTTCTCTATTGGAACCAAGGATACTCTGCCAGGAAGAAGGACTTTTTTACTTCCAGGAGGGACTGCCACTCTCAACTGCATTGCTGTGTTGGCCTACTACTTGCTGTGCTGTGGGGGGACTGTCCCTTTGCTACTTGTTTTGCTGTGTTGGCCTGCTGCTTTTTGCTTGCTGTGAGAAGGACTGGACTTACTTTCTGCATTCTTGATGTCAAGAGTTTCCAAGGACTTGTTTGCTTGCCCTCTCTACTCCTACAGTTTCAGGGACATCAAAGAGAGCTTGCAACTCTCCTGGTGCTGCTGGACTCTGGCATCTGTGAGTCCTACTCTTGCCTGAGGTGCTTTCCTCCAGTCCTGCACCTCATAAGTGGGTTCTGAACGTAAAACCTACAAAAAGTGACTCATCGCCCAATATGTGGCTGAAAAAGCGGCACATCGCATCTCTGATGGCAATGCAGTGGCTGCCTGATGGAGACAGATTCACATACTGCGCGGCCCAATGACAACACTCTGTGTGGCCCAACAACAACATACCGCCTTCACTTCCGCAGAGCCGATAATGATGGACTACCCCAAGTGTGTTGATAATATTGATGCATTGTGCCCTTGCTGTCGTTGCATTGCTCCTTCAGAAGTACTGTTGAATGGACCCTGCATGTGTTCTGTAGCGGACCTGGATTTTGGATTTGCACTGGTCCCTTGCAACCTAAAGTAACCTTTTGACCACTAGTGACTACTAAGCACCGTTTTCACATTTCATCTTTAAAAATTCATGGTCCATATTTGTATTCATTTTTTGATGCAAAAGCGGCACAAACGTACGAAATATAATTGTACTTTGTAAGTTTGCATCGCTTTTGTGTTAAAAAATTATGCAAATGCAGCACAAAAAAAGTATCAATATGGCCCCATATCTCAACTTTTACTTTTTCTCCTTTTGGTCTTGTTTTAATCAGATATATATTATCTATTTTTCGAAATTTATGTTGAGTCTTTTTTTGGTGTCCTTCCCTGTGTTACTGTAATTAAGTGTTGCACAAATATTTTACACATTGGGGCATATTTATTTTGTTTGCGCCACATTTGCGTCATTTTTGTTTACGCAAATGCAGTGCAAACTTAAGTCCATATTTATATTTTGACGCTAGACATGTCTAGCATCAAAATATTGGAGTTTGCACCATTTTTTGGATGCTTGAACCTACCTTGCGTCAATGAGATGCAAGGTAGGCGTTGACACTAGTCCAAGCTTGGCACCGGCTTGTACCATTCCATTAATATGGCACCCGGCTGGCGCTCAGGAATGGCCCAAGCTGGCAGTAAACTTTTTGAGCAAAACTGCGTTAGCACAGTTTTGCACCAAAATGTTTAAATATGCTCCGTTGTCTCTTGAGTTAAGTCTGAGTGCTCTGTGCCAAGCTACCAGAGGGTGAGCACAGGTTAATTTAGGGAGTGTAACTGACTTATCCTTTTAGGTTTATGGTCCCTACTTGGATAGGGTGCAATCCTCTGTCAACTAGAGACCCAATTTCTAACAAATCGTTTCCTATCTTTTGTCCCAGTGATTTACTTGCTCGTGATTGTTAATAATTGACAATTTTTTACAACACCACTCTCCTAGCTTATTTCTTCTAGGCATTTGGTCAGTATACGCCTATCATGTTCACTGCTACCACTGAGATTTTCCCAGTTTTGCAGTACATGATCGTGAGCAGAGGTTGTGCTAGGGTTTTGTTGCCAAAGATGAAAAATGTTCTGCTGTTTCAAAGTAGCATTGAGTTCCCAAATTCTGCACTCCGGCAAGGAGCAGAGTTTGTTCGCCCTCATGAGATTGGGTTATGGCGCTCTCTTGCAAGTGCCATGATACTTCCTCACCACTAGCGAGTGTGCAAGATTTTGCGTTTGCTTGTACTGCTTCAGGCAGCACCAGCGGCCACAACAGTGCCACTCGCAAGCGTGAACTCATTTCTGGAGTAGATTTTCTACTCCATATGCCACAAAATCTAGTAAAAAAGAGAGTTTCTTCTCCAATGGACTCTTTAATTTGTTTTTGAGATTGAGAAGGCTTTTTGTTTCAAACAGGAAGGAAGTGCGTCAGAGACTTCAACTTCATGTTCCTGCTCAGCAGGCTCCTCCCAGTGCTTTGTCTACCTCATGGTCACTTTTCACTTGGATTTCTAGGTGGAAGGATCAGTAACTTTGTCTCTTGAATATACCTTTGTATTTTAGGACTTTGTTTTTGTTAAATCACACAAGTACACTCGGAAAACTTTCTATAAAGTTGTTTGTTTCCTTGGACATGCACCAGTATTACTTTGTACTTTAATTAGATTTCTACATTTTATAGTGGTGGGTGGCCTGGAGTTTTAGCATAGGCCCAGTTAATATTTATTTTGCATTTTATTGAATTTTCACCTTTCGTAAAGGAAAATTGTTGCACAGCTCAGTACCTTTTCTATATGCTTGCAACATTTGTAATATTATTTACTATATGGCCTAGATTTCCAAAGGGCTATCTAGCCAGTAGGAGCCAGCACTAGTAGTCATCAGTGCATGAAATAAATGTTTCAGTGGTATATGTTTTAAAAACCTTATTTAGGGCATGGATGGCATTGGATTAATAAGAATGTTGGCTATTGTTTGCATTTCAGTTTTTTTTGCAAAAAGGTATATGTTGTAGGTAATATTTGTTGGTATAGGAGGACATGTGTTGTTGTGAAATTTTTATAGCTCAGTTAATGTTCTAATGTTTTGCATTGCTGAATTAATGTTGGTCAATTTTCTTCAGTGTACCCACCATCATGCCTTCTTATGGCCAGTGTGGGTATGTTTTTGTTTGTCACTATCCACCATGTCTCTTTGTTGTCCATGCAGTGTGGCCAGGGGCCATTTTCTGTCCATAGGCTTGAATGTATTCTTTGTTCCCCATGCCTCCTTGTTCGCAGTTGTTGTTTGACCATGTGACTGGTGGTCATTTTATCCATCCAGCCAGTTTCCCTTTGCTATAGGCTTGCATATGTTCTTCTTTGTTCTCATTACTCCGTGTAGTTGTTGTTTGACATGTGGCTGGTAGCCATTTTGTGCATGCAGCCAGTGTCCCTTTGCCGTAGGCTTGCATGTGCTCTTTGTTAGCCATGCCTTCTGGCTCCTTGTTGTTCTCATTTGACCATGTAGCTGGCTGGCAGCTATTTTGTCCTCCCAGTAAGTGGCCCTTGCCTTAGGCTTGCATGTGTCCTTTGTTTGCCATGACTCCTGGCTCCTTGTTTTTTAATCATATTGGTAGCTGCCAGCCATTTTGAGCATGCAACGAGTGTCCCTTGCCATAGGCTTCCATGTGTCCTTTGTTTGCCATGCCTCCATGTGCCTTGTTGTTGTTTGACCATGTGGCTGGCTGGCAGCCATTTTCTGCATGCAGCCAGTGTCCCTTTCCATAGGCTTGCTTGTGTCCTTTGTTTGCCATGCCTCCTTGTTCCTTGGTTGTGACTACGTGGCTGACTGGCAGCTATTTCATCTATCCAGCCAGTGTCCCTTGTCATAGGCTTGCATGTGTCCATTGTTTGCCATGCCTCCTTGCTCCTTGTTGTTATTGTTTGACCATGTGGCTGGGTGGCAGCCATTTTGTGCATGCTGCTAGTGTCCCTTGCTTTAGGCTTGCATGTGTCCTTTGTTTGCCATGCCTCATTGCTCCTTGTTGTTGTTGTTTGACAATGTGGCTGGCTGGCAGCCATTTTGTCCATCCTGCCAGAGGCCCTAGCCATAGGCTTGCATGTGCCCTTTGTTTGCCATTTCTCATTGCTAGTTGTTGTTCGACCATGTGGCTGGCTGCAGCCATTGTGTGCATGCATGCAGTGTGTCTTTGACATACGCTTACATAAAAACATCGTAAATTTTTGTTAATTTGTTTTGTAAGTTGTTATTTTAAAAAAAAATTCTATTTAAAATTTTTATATTTATTTTCTATTTTATTTTTTATGTTAGTTTTTGTCATTTTTTTATTTCTTTTTTATTTTTATTTTTCTTAATCTCTTTTTTTATTTTTGATAATTTACTCTTTATATATATATATTTACTTTTGTTATAGTATTTTTTATTTTTAGTTTGAATTTAAATTTTTTATTTTTGGTTTTATTTTAGTTTTTATATTTTAGTTTTAATTTTTTTATTTTTTTTTTACAATTTTTTACGTTTAATTTAATTGTTATTTAATTCTGTATTTTGCTTTGATCCATCCATCCACATTCATCCTTTGACCAAAGACGCAGCAGAGCTGCAATACAGCATTTGGTTTCTTTAGATATAATTCCATTTCCTCCAGGACAACCTTGCTGCGGAGCACTGCAGACAAAACAAAAACATGATTCATTTTTTAATGATTATTCAATTTCCCCTGTTCCGCCTTGCCGCCATAGATTATTTAAAGTATTATTCCATTTACCCATGTACCTCTCTCTGACTACCCCAGGTGTCTCCTTTTAAATAGATGGAGATAAAGCAAAAAGCTAGATCTGCCTATTGTGCTGTCTGATTTGAAATGCAATTATTTTTAAGATGTGGTAGTGTGGTTTGCCTTTATAATGTGTGATTAAATTGGCATTTATTACATAAGTAGCCAACCAAACTAAGATTGCATTTGTCTGTATTATTTCAACCTGCAACAACAGCATGTTTCACTAACTAAATGTTTTTCTTGCTTGGTTGTTTTTAGGTGCACAAGTGAAGAGACCCAACATCACTCGTACTACTGCCAAAGAGAAGGCCTTACAGTTACTTTGGTCCACCAAACTCTTTCACTTGTGTATCATAGTGCCATTGCCAACCTAGAACTTAAGATGGCCCCAAAGAAAGTTGCTCCCAAGAAAGTGGCCAGTGAAAAGAAGAAGCAGCTTTCAGTCAGTAGTGTGTCACCTGCAACCTTTTCGGGAGATGTGTGCCTGCCACACTGGCCTTCGGTGGAGGAACCTGGGGGCAGCACTCTCGCATCAACAGCACCACCCCAACTTAAGTCCAAAACCATGTCTATCAATGACGCAGCCACTACAATAATGGCGATGCCCAAAAGCAGTGATGTTGAATTGGATTTGTCCCTTTCATAAAGTAGTACCCAATCGTTTCAGGAAACAGAGCAAAGTGGACATTAGCCGCAGCCAGATCTTCCTGAAGTTGGAGCAGAACAGGAGGTCAAGTTTCCTGCCGAGCAAGAAGCTCTTCTTTTAGAGTCAAGGGCTCCCAGATCTCCAGCAAGAAAAAGGAAGGGCACTACTCCACTATCTTCTCCAAGCACCGCTTCTGGTGACGATGATAGGGTCATGCAGAGAACCCCGGCAGAGTCTTGGTGATACGAGCAGAGGCAAGGGAAAATAAAAGTTTCAGAAAGCCTTAGAATCATGGAAGGGGATGATGATGAGGAGATTATGATGATGAGCGAGTCATTGTGGAAGCAAGCACAGATGAGTCCAACATTACTATCCAACATGCTCCGAGGGATGTGCCACAGACAACACCAGCATCTCCCATATTTGTAAGGCCCCAGTAGAGACCTGCATCATTCTGCACCTCAGTAGAAGCATGTACTGCAGAGAGGCAATCAACACACCCACCTACCTCCAGTTCTTCTTCAGGAATCAGCAGTGGCCCAATAGGAAAGCACTCCTCCCCAGTTTGGGACTTTTTTACGACTAGCAAACAGGAGGAGAACATTGCCATATGCTCCATTTGCCACACAAGTGTTCATTGACGTAAGCCTTGTTCTCATTATGGTACTGGAGGCCAAACGACCCATGAAAAAAAGCACACAATCCGGTGGGAGGAGCACCTTAAACAAATGGTCGAACATGGTTCTGGTGGTGAAGGTGAGAAGAGCCAGGAAAAATCAGCTACAACTGGTCTAATCATGGTGAAAGTGGGGAAGAAGAGAGTGACATCCTCACACAAAGCTGCCCTGTCCCCATCATTGTGCCAGAATCATCTGACTCAGCATCCTCACAATGCCACAGGAAGACTCAGAGTCAGATGGAGACACCACTGCATACGGTGACTGCACCACAACATGAATTGAGTCTACCACCACCTACATCTCAAAGGTTGCCTGTGTCAGTGGCCCCACAAAAGAAGATTACCCAGGCTACAATTACGGGCATGTTTAGGCAGGAGGTGCCTTACAACGCCACCACCCAATGGCATGTTTGTACAATCGGAAACTGGTAACAATGTTAACACTGGCCCTCTTTCCTTTTTCTTTTGTGAAAGGAGTGAGATTCTTAGAGTTTGTGGCAGCCTTCTGCCCTAATTGGAAGGTTCCAAGTAGGACCTATTTTGACAGAGTTGCTGTACTACAGCTCCATCACGATGAGCTGCAATTGGTTGGACAAGCTTTGCAGCAAAGTGTTGTCCACACTATCCACCTGATGCCAGACATGTGGACCAGTTGTCAGCTGACACGATCACATGTGCATCACTGCACACTGAATATCTTTTGTGGTGGTAAAGCACAAGCTATCTACAGGTCTTGGCCCTAAAGACATTTTTAAGAATGTTCAGCGGTAAGTAACAGTTGCAATGTTTGCCATGGAGAAACCACACACAGCTGCAAACATCTTGGACAAATATAATAGCAAGGTGTCTGAATGACTGTGACCCAGAGGTCTTCGAATTGGATGTGTTGCCACAGACAATGGCAGTAACAGAGTCAAGGCAATGGCAGATGGTGGCTATTTCAGGGGCTTGTGTTTGTTCACTGCATCCACCTGGTTGTGCAAAACGTTCTTAAAAAAAGAAGACATAGTCAGCAACATTCTGACCACCTGCGGACACATCTGCACTCATTTCAGCCATTCTTCTAAAGCCCAGAAACAGTTGCAAATTATTCAGCGTGGTAACAGAGTACCGGTTAAAGCCCTGATAGAGCAACCTATTATATGTTGCAATGTCTGTTTGAGCATTACAAACAGATCAATGACTGTCTTTCAAAGAGAAGCTGATGCAATTGGGAAAGCTATGATCATGGATGCAGACAATGGACCTAGACAAATACCTCACAGCGATGCTGCTCCATTTTGAGGTTCACGCAGGAAGTTAGCAAGGATGACAGTAAAGTGGGCCAAGCTATCCCATTATTGCATCTGCCACAGGAGCAGCTAAAGAAGGTGTCTGAAAAGTTCACAATTGGAGGTACGTATGACAACCCAGAAGCGCATGCCTTGGTTGAGAGCCTAAGCTATACCTTGACTTGTAATGCAAGGCTTCACAAGGACATTATTGTCTTCAAAGAGTACATCTGTGCCACTCTACTTGATCCACATGACAAAAAGTTTTTCCATTGTCATTCCTTTTTCTGAAGCAGATTTTTCACAATACAAGAGTATGCTTGTTGAAAAAGCAGGAGAACTAGAAGAAGAATGTCTGGCACTTAGAGCCCCACTCTGTAGTTCTGGAGTGCTCCCTTTAATTCTAGAGATGGCAGTCTTGTCTCACATTCATCAACCCCACCAACAAGAAAACCAGTGACAACAGCAACAGAAGAATCTGACCCAACCTCTGCACTGGCTTGGTTTCAAGTGGCATGTCTTAGGTTCAGTGTAGAGGCAAAGGAAAAAGCGGTCGAGCAAGTGGAAGCACCAGTGACCATTCAGAGGATGTTCCAGGAGTATCTGGATGACCAGAAAGAAGTGTATGTGGATCAAAACCCATTGGTGTATTGGTGTGGCAATGGCCAGAGCTCGGTAGGCTGGCATTACATTTTCTGGCTTGTCCTGTAACCAGCGTGTCTGCTGAACTTGTGTTCAGTGCACCTGGTGTAGTTGTTATGTCAGGCTACACACCTGGAGAACTTGTCCACAGATATAATATTGGACCCTACTCTCTCCCGACACAACGCCCAACCAAGGAATGATAACCTCAAATATGGAGCTGTCCCAAGAGGGAAGGGCGACGGGACAAAATAATAAAGTAGACAAAGACTTGTGCCTTCTGAGTGGTGTGCAGCTTGCTATCCTGTTCGGGAATGCCCCAAGTGTCTTTCTCTTTCGGGGTGGGCAGGAGAGTGAACTAAAGGGAAAGCACACACACACTATATTAGAATTGACATGCGTTAACAAAGATATTTCAAATAACATTGAGCAATGAAAGTATATATGCTCAGAGATGCTTATAACTATATAGAATATATGTACTCCTTTAGTTCTTGTGGAGATAGAAGCTCCTTTCGTGAGCTTTGGATAACACTTAACAGCTTTTTTCCCTGGCAGCATATAGGCCCTAATTACAACCCTGGCGGTCGGTATTAAAGCAGCTGTAATACCGCCAACAGGCCAGCGGTTAAAAAAATGGAATCACCACCATGGCGGAAACCGCCAACATAGAAAGCCATGTTAACACTCCGACCGCCATGGCGGTAGAAACAAACACCGCGGCGTATCCGCCAACATACAGGCAGAACACAATGTACCGCCCACTGTATTACAACAGGCCTATCTGCCACCTTTTCCGGGGCGGTACCAACACCATCAAAAGCACGGCAGAAACAGGACTTGGAACGGAAACCACTCACCTCTTGACACCCAATGAGGAACCAGGACGCCATGGAGCCTGAGTTACAGGTCCTGCCCATGTTGGTTTACCTCCTCTTCTACCAGGAGCAGCAAAGACGCCAGCAAGGACCACAGTGAGTACTGCACCTAGCACACAGGGGAGGGGGGGAGGAAAGAGAGAGTGACACACACACACGCAACACGCAACACCCCCACCCCCACCCTCACCCGCAACAACATACACACAAATACATGCAGCAACATGACATTTACACCCCGTCACCCCCCTGGAAGAACGCAAGGACAAAATGAAATGATTGTAACGAGTGTTATCATCGAAAAATCAGATAGGCTAAGATAACTTCAAATCATCAGTACATAAAAATTATGTACAGCAACTACACAGGTCCGGATAGTGTCCCAATCATTGTCTGTGGACCAGTGGTCCCAAAATGCATGGGCGAAGCCCACACATGATACCTGACTCGAAACAGAGAGAACACTGCTGGGGCATCAGATCGAAAATAAACAGGCACCTCAGGGGGAGGGGGCACCTCAGCCGGATGAACGGACGACACCACTGCTCCACGAGGGGGCTCCATGCCCACTGATTGGTCCTGGGGAGTGCAAAGCCACAGTCTCTCAAGTCTCTCAAGTGGGTGGTTTGTCAACTGCTTTATCCTGAGGAGTGCATAGCCACAGTCTCTCAAGTCTCTCAAGTGGGTGGTTTGCCCACTGCTTTATCCTGGGGAGTGTGAAGCCACAGTCTCTCAAGTTGTTGACATGTTCCACTGGTTCTGGAGGGGGCTTGGTGCCCAGAGTGCTTCATTCTGCCAAGGACTGGGGTAGTGGATGCTTTTCTCCACTGGTTCTGGAGAGGGCTTGGTGCCCAGAGTGCTGCACATACAGTGTGGCAGGTCCCATTTCCATACCTGGGTGTGTGTGCAACGAGATTACCTGGGAGCAGGTAGCATGATACTCCATGGAGGCAGAGACATACTCCACCCTGCTGCGACTTTGCCTGCCACCAGCTGGTACTAACAGTGCAGGGTGTTGCGCCTCATGTACGCTGTGCAGGGTCCAGGATGTCTCCTGCAGCCTCGGATGGCTGTCCACTGGGAATGTTTACCATGTCAGCTGTGGTGGCACTGTCTGAGCACGTCGCAGGGCTGGTGGCGGTGGTTGCGGCGGTGTCAGTGGCGGAGATGCTGCCGGTGGTGAGTGTGTCAGCACCTGTGGAGGGAGACAGCAGGACGTCTCCTGCAGCCTCAGACGGCTGCCCACTGGGGATGATGCTGGGGACTGTTGCTGAGGCAGCAGACGTGCAGGTGGCGGTGCAGGTGGCGGTGTCCACCGCCGTACAGGTTGCTGTTCTGGTTGCCAGAAGGGGTGAATCTAGTCCCTCAGCCGGAGGCTCTGTGCCCTGGGCTAACTTCCCCTTAGCCTTGTGTCCCTTCTCCACCTTGGATGTCGCTGCTGGTCCCTTGGCACTGTCCCCTTTTGGCTTGGAGGAGGCCTTGCTGGGTGGTTGGTGCCACTTTTCACTATGGCATGTGGACATCTTCTTCACCTTGACAGGTAGCGGAATGGGCTGATCATTGGCCTTGCTAGGTGGCACACTGGCAGCCCTGATGGGTGACGCCCGCGATGTGACAGGACTTGCTGAGACCACAGTGCTGGAGGATTTGGTGGCTGAGGTGCTGGGCTGGGACCTGGACATCCTGGCCCTAGGGGAAGGACGGGGGGGAGGTGTAGGTAAGAGGTCAGTGTTAGCCAGGAAAAGTTTCTTAGACACACTGGGATGGGAAGATGGAGGGGGTTTGGGAGTGGAGGAAGAGGTAGTGGTTGTAGGAGGTGTACGTCTGCTGAATGTGGGTGAAGGTGCATGGGCCGGAGGCTGTTGTGAGGTAGATGTCTGTTGGATGGGTGTGTGCCTGCGTTTGTGTACTTTGGGAGGAGGGCTCACAGACACACTGGGAGAGGACACAGGGGACGTGTACATGGTAGTGGGGGTGGTGAGTCCACGTGAGCGGTGTGAGTTGATGGGCGTGCTGTGATAGAGGTAGTGGCTGAGGATGTAGTGCATGCAGGTGTGAGTGGAGACGAGACTGGGAGGGAGGAGGAGGACGTGGAGGAGGGGGACACAGTGGAGGCAGTGGATGTTGGTGTGTCTGCATGGGGATGGTGCTTGTGTGAATGCCTGTGGGATGTGTGGTACTTATGTTTGCCATGTCCACTCTTGTGTGTTGATGAGTGTGCATGCTGGTCTGAGGGTGTGCTTGGGCTAGGCTGAGGTACAGGGGATTGGGTCTGGGTAGTGGAGGTTGGAGTGGGGAGGCTGGGCACAGGGACAATGGCTGTCATCAGTGCTGAGTAAACCGTGAGTTTTATCTACGTGCTGCTGTGCCGCGTGGTTTATAGATGGTAAGCCGGCATGCCCACACAGAGGAGTTTCCCCGATCCCCCGGAAGACTTGTAAAGCTTTGGTGTCTCTGTTGTTTGTACTCGCTTACCGTGCGGAAGTCCTCGAGGTGGTTTATTTGTAACCAGCAGAATTAAAAAGATGATGCAGAGCGTAATGTTTAGTCAAGTGCCCTAATGAAGGTGGCCGTAACTATCATGAACATGTTTAAAGACATAAGTCCACCAAAATGCGCGTCAGCAGTTCTGGCTTCTTTGATGATAGTTTGAGTCAAATAAATTTCTGACACATCGGCCATTACAACAAGACAAAAAGGATTATCAAGCATCTGGCAGCTAGTAGAATTTATCAATTTATGAAGCCATCTCGTGTATGAGAACTTGGATCCAAGACGGTCCGGAATGAGTAAAATATTGACGTATTGAAGAGTGAACTTGCACCTATCTTTAGGTTGGACAACTGTGACATTAATTAAGTGAATGGTGCAATACACTGATTGATAAATCTATCATTGGAGAGAAAATATAAATTATAGGTATATGGATGCGATGCCTTAATCCCTGTTTGACTAATTCATCATTGGAGAGAAATTATGAAATATATATATATGGGTACGTTGTCTTCATCCATCATTCATTCGACAGGTGCATTTGTGATAATCGTTATTGAGTAGTTGTCTAATATCATTTTGTCTGTAATTGTCTGTCTTTCTGGTGTCTTGGTTTTGCCTATGTGTATATTTTTTATTTGTAGTCATTAGTCTATTGTTGTTTTTTGTGTGGTTCTATGTTTATATAGGTAAGCTGCCCATCTTTAAGTGATTGAGTGGGCAGGGGTTGTTAAAGTATTTTAGAAAAAAATGATGTATATAATTACATGTATTTGAGTTCGGATCAATAAATGTTTGAATATCATTTAGGCTGTTGTTGAGATTAACTTGCTTCATTGAATTAGTAGGAGAGTTGGTTATGTTCACTTTTTTGTTGACCTCCCTGAATCACTCTCCTGATTTGTACAGGGACCCTGTATTTTCCTTAGTTGCCATCAGTGCTGAGGCCAGAGCCTGAAATGCTCTCTGTTGGGCTGCCACGCCAGAATGAATGCCCTCCAGGTATGCATGTGTTTGCTGCAAATGCCTGTTGACACCCTGGATGCCATTCAAAATGGTTGATTGCTCAACAGTGAGAGATCTCAGGAGGTCAATAGCCTCCTCGCTGAGGGCAGCAGGACTGACTGGGGCAGGGCCTAAGGTGCCTGGGGCGAAGGATATGCCCACCCTCCTGGGTGAGCAGGCACGGGAAACTTGATGAGGGGCTGCTGGGAGGGCGGTGCTGGTAGGGGGGGTGGTGGTGGTACCTGTTGTTGCGGTTGGCACAGAGGTGCCCGCCACTGCAAGGGAGCTCCCATCAGAGGAGGAGTTGCTGTTGCTGGTGTCTGCTCCTGTCCCCGTTGTGGAGCTCCCCTCACCCTCCATCCCACTGGTGCCTCCAGATTCTGTAAATTCACCCTCCAGGGCCATGTGGGTTGCAGCTCCCTCATGCTCCGGTGCCAATGCTCCTCCGCCAGATGATGCTAATGCACACAAGGACATGGTGACAAAACGAAAAGGGGGGGAAAGACGAAACACATGGTCAGTGCCTGCAACACCACTACCGTTGGCGGACACAACACACAGGGAGCAGGCCTATGCACTAGCGCATGCACTAACAGTGCAGGGGAAAAGCACATACCCATGGGAGACTCTGCCTAGACCAATTTGATGCACAGCTGGAGCCCACAGGAGCCTAACTAGGTGTAGAGGGCAACTACCACCTTTGGGGTTGGAGTGGCACTGAGCCTGCAAAACCAATGGATGTACCTTGGTGTGTCTGCCCTGGCCTAGGGGAACCCACAGCCCACTTCCCCCACCCAGACACCTTGTAAAGAGACTGTACTCACCCCCTGGTGGCTGCTGTGATGCCCTCAAGCTCCCCTCCAAATCAGGATATGCCACCGCCAGGATCCGGTACATCAGGGGGTCATGGTGCGACGGGCACTCCTTCCACGTTGGGAGGCCATCCCCAGCTGGGCCTCCATCGTCTTCTTGCTCCAGCTGCACAGGTCATCCCATCTTTTCTGGCAGTGGGTGCTCCGTCTGTGATAGACCCCCGGTGGCTCACTTCCTTGGCGATGGCGCGCCAAATACCCTTCTTCTTGTGGGCGCTGACCTAGAGGAATAGTGAAGTAAAAATGGATATTACTACCCCAACTGGTTCTTCTCACTCATTGCCCACAAACCTCCCACCCTGGCCCAGAAAAACATACACTCACCATCCTCACATGCTGGCCTGTGCCCCCCCTGTCTCTTCCATCCACGACACTCCATACAATCATGTGCCATCCACCATACACACAGTTTACTCACCTGTTTGTCTGGAGTAGTGTGTACTTGATGAGGACCCCATCCACCAGTTTGTCCAACTCCTCCGCAGTGAAGGCAGGGGCCCTTTCCCCAGATACTGTAGCCATTGTCACTTCCAGACGCAGGTCACAGCAGCACTTGCAGTGTAGGTCCTCTCCTGTTGAAGGTCAGGTATCAAGTGAGTGAAGAGATAGAATATGGCGGTCACGTTCGCGGCGGTGCGTACCATTACCACCGACGTACATCGTCATTGGCTCCTGGAACCCATAGGGCCCAATGATAACCAATGCTGAATTGCGCAGCGGTCTTCGACCGCCTACCGTGACGCTGCACAACGCCAGCGCATTTACCTCATTTCCCCTTGTCCCTCCTTACAGGTCAGGCAGCCGCCATTCCAGGTGGCCACATGGCAGGCCAACTAACTGCGTCACAGCACTTTTGGCCAGGAATACAGACAGAAAAAGGCACACAACAATTATATCATGATTGTGCTAAACAGCCTTTTGAAACCTATGTGGTGTATGACCCTCTGCTCAACCTTCTCCTCCATAGGGCACGTCCGCTGGGGCAGGTGATGAGATGGCAGCATCCTCCGGTGTACAGACCGCTGGTGGACCTGTCGACAATGGAAGACAGACAAATCATTATCACCTACAGACTTGATTGTGCCACAATCCAGGAACTGTGTGCCCAGTTGGAGCCAGACCTGATGTCAGCTGTCCGCCATCCCACAGGAATCCCCCCTCTAGTGCAGGTCCTGTCACTGCTCCATTTCCTGGCCAGTGGGTCCTTTCAAACAACAGTGGCCATGGCATCAGGGATGTCACAGCCAATGTTCTCTAACGTGTTGTCCAGAGTGTTATCTGCCCTGCTGAAACACATGCACAGCTACATCGTGTTCCCTCAGGTGGAGGATTTGCCCACAGTGAAAGGTGACTTCTATGCCCTGGGACATATCCCCAACATTATTGGTGCCGTTGATGGCACACATGTGGCATTTGTCCCCCCGCATGAATAAACAGGTGTACAGAAACTGCAAAAGCTACGATTCTATGAATGTGCAGATGGTGTGCTTGGCAGACCAGTACATCTCCCATGTGAATGCCAAGTATCCTGGCTCTGTGCATGACGCTTACATTTTGAGGTATGTGATAGGGAAAATCCAGAGTCACTGTGTGTGGCTAATAGGTGAGCCCAAGGTCCCCATACAGTTTAAATAGATGTCTGGGTATGGGAGAGTCCCTAAGGGTTGGAGGATGCCTAACAGTTGTCCATCAATATTTGCAGGTGACTCTGGTTATCCCAACCTGTCATGGCTACTGACCCCAGTGAGGAATCCCAGGACAAGGGCAGAGGAACGCTACAATGAGGCACATGGGTAATCTAGGAGGATTATAGAACGTACCTTCGGCCTCCTGAAGGCCAGATTCCGGTGCCTCCATCTGACAGGTGTCTCCCTATACTACTCACCGAAGAAGGTGTGCCAGATAATTGTGGCATACTGTATGTTGCACAACCTTGCTTTGCGACGCCAGGTGCTTTTCTGAAGGAGGATGGGCCTGATGCTGGTCTTGTGGCAGCTGTGGAGCCTGTGGACAGTGAAGAAGAGGAGGCAGAAGAAGAAGATATAGACAACCGTAACAACATCACCATGCAATACTTCCATTGAGACACAGGTAAGAGGATGGCACTGCTTCTCACATATCATACTACTGTAGGACATAGCATTAATCTGCCTTTTTACTTCTGTGTATGGACCCTGACATGTCACTTTGCCCTTCCATTTCACAGATCTGGGTCCCACTTTGTGCCCTCTGTTATGTTTACTGCTGCCCAACAACTGTGTAACATTGGTATGTGTACATGAACATTGACATTGCTATATTTCTGAGAGGTTGCAATTACACATTTATAGACTGACTCCAGATTGATTTTTGATTCAAGGGTGTTTATTTCTGTGCTAATAAGTGGAGGGGGTGTGCAATGGGCTGGGGTGATGGTGGAGGAATGTCCATGGTAGAGTTCAGTCTCTTGGTCTCACAGGTGCATTGTCCAAGGGGGCATAGGAAGTGGAGTGATGGCAGGTCAAAGTTGTCAGGGTGACAAAGTGGGACAAAAGGGTGACAATCAGGAGAGTCTTATTTCCTGGTGGGTGTCTTGGAAATGTTCTCTGTCTTTTTCCTGGATTTCAGGGACCGTTTGCGTGGTGGTTCTCCTTCTGCAGGAGGTAAGGTGCTGGTGGCCTGTTGGTCCTGTGGCAGGACCTCCTGTCCACTTGTGCCGGCGGAGGTGGAGGGCTGTTCATCGTTCTGGCTAATGTCATGGGCCCGTTTGTGTGCCACTGTGTCCCTCATGGTGTTGGCCAGGTCTGCCAGCACCCCTACAATGGTGACCAGGGTGGTGTTGATGGACTTCAAGTCCTCCCTGATTCCCAGGGAGTGTTCCTCCTGCAGCCGCCTGGTATCCTGAAACTTGGCCAGTACCATGCCCATGGTCTCCTGGGAATGATGGTATGCTCCCATGATGTTGGAGAGTGCATCGTGGAGAGTGGGTTCCCTGGGCCTGTCCTCCCCCTGTCGCACAGCAGTCCTCCCAGCTTCCCTGTAATCCTGTGCCTCTGTCCCCTGAACTGTGTGCCCACTGCCACTGACCCCAGGTCCCTGATTGTCTTGGGTAGGTGGGTTTTCCTGGGGTCCCTGTAGTGGTAGACACACTGCTGATTGACGTGCCCTGGGGACAGAGGGATGGGCTCGCTGGGTGGGTGCTGTGGTGGTGTCTCCTGAGGGAGGAGGATCTATGGTGGCTTGTGACTGTGGCAGGGGAACCGACTGTCCAGAGGTACCTGATGGGCCTGGCTGGTCATCCAGATCCAGGCGTGCAGAGCTGCTGCTGCCACTGTGGGCCTTTTCTGGGGGGGACTGGACATGTCTGGCACCTCCTGTCCGGTGAAGTTGGGTATGGGTCCTGTTGGGGTGTAAATGCATAGTTATTTTATCTGTGTGTGCCATCTTGTGCATTGGATGAGTTGCCCTCTACTACTGTGCTTACATTGTTGTGTTTGCCATTGTGTGTTTTGGGGACTGCGTGGGTATCTGTACTGGACATGCTTTGGTAATGGGTGTCCATGCTTTGGTGTTGCATGCAGGGCTTGCTATTGGGATGGCTGGGTTGTGATAGTGGGGCATAAGTGAGGTGTTGGAGTGATGGGGGTGAGGGTGGGGGTGTGTGTCTGGCATGCCGGTGGGGTGGGGGGGTATGGTAATTAAGATATGACTTACCAGAGTCCAGTCCTCCTGCTACTCCTGCGAGGCCCTCAGGATGCAGTATTGCCAAGACTTGCTCCTCCCATGTTGTTAGTTGTGGGGGAGGAGGTGGGGGTCCACCGCCAGTCCTCTATACAGCAATCTGGTGTCTTGAAACCACGGAACACACTTTCCCCTTGTAGGTCGTTCCACCTCTTCCTGATGTCATCCCTTGTTCTTGGATGCTGACCCATAGCGTTGACCCTGTCGACGATTCTCCACCATAGCTCCATCTTCCTAGCAATGGAGGTGTGCTGCACCTGTGATCCGAAAAGCTGTGGCTCTACCAGGATGATTTCCTCCACCATGACCCTGAGCTCCTCCTCAGAAAACCTGGGGTGTCTTTGAGGTGCCATGATGTGGTGTGGGTGATGTGTGAGGTGATGTTTGTTGTGCTGTGTGAAATGTTGTGTTGGTGTGTGTTGTTTGAGGTGCATGGATGTTGTATGAGTGATGGTGTTGTGTGCTTGTGGATGCTGGTGTAGTGTTCGCTATTCTCTCTCTCTGCTTCTTCACAAAAATGTTGTTGTAAGGGGTTGTGGGTAATGTGGGTGTGTGTTTTATAGTGGTGTGGGTATGTGGGTGTGGTGTGTGTATGTTTATCAGGTGTGTGTATTTCAAATTGTCCAATGTGGTTGTGTTTTGTAAATGTGTGTGTATTTTGAGCGTGGCGGTATGTACCGCCAATGGATTACAGCGGTTGAAAGACTGCTGCGTTGATTCGTGGGTCGTGATAGTGTGGGCATATTCTTGTTGGCGTGACTGTGTGGGTTTTGGTATCGCCAGTTTATCTCTGACCTTTGGTGTGGCGGACTTGTGTGGGTGTCTGTATTGTGGCGGATTACAAGATGTGGGTCGTAATACCTGTAGCGGATTTCTGCAGTGGCCACGGTATGTTGGCGGCCTTCAGCACAGCGGTGAGTGGGATTTACCGCCAGGGTTGTAATGAGGGCCATAATGTCAGATGCTCTTTTTATGTGACTGTTCTTTATTTTGAATTCCCTTTTTCTCTTTCGAAGCTTCTCTCTCTTGAACCTCCAGCAGATAGCATGGGGGGCTTATGCCTAGATTATTCACAAGTCTTGAAGTCTTTTTATTTTTGGAGCATTGTTGCAGATGAGAAACAAAGGATAGTACACTAACCTTGTTTTCTCTTCTTTTGCTTTGTCCTTCCTTTCATTGCAGGCTACGACCTTGCACATCGGAATGACAAATGGGCCAGTTCCTGAATGGCTGCAGCTGGAAAGAAAGATTCCCTGCCATCGCTCACTGTTGGCCTTTTCTGGAATGCAGGGATCGGAGAAGTCCGATGAGCTGCTCAGAGATGTTTGCAAGGGTGCAGATGTCACCGGGTCAGGGTAGGAAGCTTGGATCAGGGAGTAGAGAGTGTGATGGTCTAGGAGAGTGGGAGTAAGGATAAGAGTTCTATATCGGGAAATAAAGCTTAGTACCCGACTGGGGATTGACTGAGTATTTACAGGTAGATAGTACTTTCTAGAAGGGCATGTGAATCACTCTGAAAAGTCCTGACTGGAAAGTCCCTGTCCGCAGGCACATGGAAAATTATGAATCAGTCTGAAAAGTACCTGACTGGAAAGCCCCCGTCTGCAAGCACATGGATAATTATTAAGCACCTGAATAATTACAATAACATAAAAAGGGTAGTTGAAGCAAGACTTGTATAAACATGTGAAATAAAAACATGAGGCGTTTTAGCCAAACCTAGGGATAATTACAAGTACATGGAACATTGCAAACATGAAGATAAGTTAAAAGTTTGGTATTAGCAACTGTGATACCACACTTAGCTCAAATACTTAGGGGCATATTTATACTCCGTTTGTGCCGGAATTGCGTCGTTTTTTTTTACGCAATTTCGACGCAAAACTAACTCCATATTTAAACTTTGGCGTTAGACGCGTCTAGCGCCAAAGTCCATGGAGTTAGCGTCATTTTTTAGCGTGGACACCTACGCATTAATTATATGCAAGGTAGGCGTTCCCGTCTAAAAAAATCGACTCCGAGGCATGTGCATCGGATTTATACTCCCGGGCAAAATTCACGCCCGGGAGTGGGCGGGTCAAAAAAAATGACGTACGGCCGCTTTTGCGCCGTTTTTTAGCGCCTGCAAAAGGCAGGCGAAGGGACCTGTGGGCTCTGAAGGAGCCCAGAGGTGCCCTCCCATGCCCCCAGGGACACCCCCTGTCACCCTTGCCCACCCCAGGAGGACACCCAAGGCTGGAGGGACCCATCCCAGGGACATTAAGGTAAGTTCAGGTAAGTGTTTTTTTTTTTTTTGTGTGGCATAGGGGGGCCTGATTTGTGCCCCCTTACATGCCGCTATGCCCAATGGCCATGCCCAGGGGACAGAAGTCCCCTGGGCATGGCCATTGGGCAAGGGGGCATGACTCCTGTCTTTGCTAAGACAGGAGTCATTTCGATGGGGGTTGGGAGTGAAAAAAAATGGCGCAAATCGGGTTGAGGCGAAAAAATTGCCTCAACCTGACTTGCCCCATTTCTTGACGCCCAAGCCCCATATCCCCCTACGCCGGCGCTGCCTGGTGTACGTCGTTTTTTTCCACGCACATCAGGCAGCGCCGGCGGCTAACGCCGGCTAACGTCATTGATTAAATACGGCGCCCGCATGGCGCTTCAGAATGGCGTTAGCCGGCGCAATTTTTTTTTTACGCAAAACTGCGTTAGCGCAGTTTTGCGTCAAAAAGTATAATGGGCCATATTTATACTTTTTGACGCAAAACTGCGCTAACGCAGTTTTGCGTCAAAAAAATTAGCGCCGGCTAACGCCATTCTGAAGCGACATGCGGGCGCCGTATTTAATCAATGACGTTAGCCGCCGGCACTGCCTGGTGTGCGTGGAAAAAAACGACGTACACCAGGCAGCGCCGGCTTAGGGGGAGATGGGGCTTGGGCGTCAAGAAATGGGGCAAGTCAGGTTGAGGCAATTTTTTCGCCTCAACCGGATTTGCGCCATTTTTTTTCACTCCCAACCCCCATAGAAATGACTCCTGTCTTAGCAAAGACAAGAGTCATGCCCCCTTGCCCAATGGCCATGCCCAGGGGACTTATGTCCCCTGGGCATGGTCATTGGGCATAGTGGCATGTAGGGGGGCACAAATCAGGCCCCCTTATGCCACAAATTTTTTTTTAAAAAAACACTTACCTGAACTTACCTTAATGTCCCTGGGATGGGTCCCTCCAGCCTTGGGTGTCCTCCTGGGGTGGGCAAGGGTGACAGGGGGTGTCCCTGGGGGCATGGGAGGGCACCTCTGGGCTCCTTCAGAGCCCACAGGTCTCTTAACGCCTGCCTTTTGCAGGCGCTAAAAAAATGGCGCAAAAGCGGCCGTACGTCATTTTTTTTGACCCGCCCACTCCCGGGCGTGAATTTTGCTCGATAGTATAAATCCGACGCACATGCCTCGGAGTCGATTTTTTAGACGTGAATGCCTACCTTGCATCTCATTAACGCAAAGTAGGTGTCCACGCTAAAAAATTACGCAAACTCCATGGACTTTGGCGCTAGACGCGTCTAACGCCAAAGTATAAATATGGAGTTAGTTTTGCGTCGAAATTGCGTCACAAAAAACGACGCAATTCCGGCGCAAACGGAGTATAAATATGCCCCTTAATCTAAGGTGTGTAAGATTGAAAAGGGGCTCCATGATTTATCAAGCAATGGGTTGCACAACATAAGGAACATGCTTGGGTGTGAGAATTAGTGATCTAACATGTTACAGTGAGAAGGACCAGTCTCTTGCCTCAAAACGGTGATATATTGACCATGATCTAAATGAAACAGCATCGTATACCATCTGATTACACCATTCCCAAAATACCACAGGAGGAGGAATAGGATGATTGTTCAGAATCAAGCATGTTAGATGACCAACTTCTGGGAGAACCACCAGAGTTTGAGGATGAACTCTACTTCCCCGGACTGAGTATGCCAGTGTACCATAGAATTTTTTAATTATTTCTCGTTGAACGTCTTTTTTTTTTCCTTCGCAAAAAAACAAAACAAAATGCTAGTGGAACATTATGTTTGTGTTGGATTTATGCTGCCTCACCATTTTATAGTCACATAGAAGTCGGGATTGGAGTTGGACCCATGTGCAGTGAAGAAGTCCCCTCGCAGGGCTGCCCTAGAAGATTATCCATTAAAAGCCTGCCAGTGCCAATGTCAAATTCCAATGTGTTGATACCATCAAAGAGGAGATATTTTGTTCAACCACCATGCTTGGATTGGAAGAGGTAACTACTAAGTAACTATTGCACCAATGAGTGGTGATATATTGAGTGGTTGTGAATTTGTGAATGATGGCTGAAGTATGTGGTGGGTAAATTTGAGAGAGGGAGTTAAATAAATTTGTAAACTTGTTTCTGGTGATTTACAATGTTGGGGGCTGATGGGTGATCATTTTGACCTAAAAGTGATTGGCCTTTCAAACTTAGTATAATTTATTTGCAGGGTCCATGCCTTTTTTCCGGGTCATCAGAACAGACCAGCCACTTTAGTTACCAAAGCTAATCTACACAAAATACTACAGTTCTATTTATCTATTTGTTCTTCAACAGCAGTGCACTCCACAGGTCTACCTTGCTCGTTCCAGAATCTGGAGGAAGAGGATAGGAGGACTCAGGACTGGACTACCTAAACAGCTAGAAGGAGAATGATATTGACCTCAAAGAGAACGCATGATTATTGCGAAGACTCTGAGGCCTAGTTCTCACTCAGCTCTGTGAACTAGAGAGAGATGTGTTGAATTGTAAACGCTGCTGAGTTTGTGTTTTCTGCATTGCTGGCTCAAACGTGAAACTCCTCTTATGTTCTTGCTCTGCCTCTGAGTCTTCTTGGTACACTCCTGACTCCTCATGAAGCTTATCTTGCTTCCTTTTGTCCTTCTCCTTTACTCTATAGTACAGCTACAGTTTTTTTAATATGCAGGCCTTCTTGGAGAAACCTCTAAACTCCGGCTGACCTGCCGGGCATGTTCAGACAAGCAACCAAGAGTGATGGACACAGAAAAATGGAGATGCATCACCCAATTTGGCAATACAATATCATTTCCCTTTTACCAATCTTAATTTTTGGAACTGGGTGGGTTAAATTCAATCTTCCATATTTCAAAACTGGAAGACATACCACTTAGAATATACTATCTGGGTTCTCTCTGGGGCATATAGACTGTTTGCAATCCATTTAACTGAACTGTGTCATACTTACCCCTCTATTTCCTTCCACAACAGATAGATGATGGTGTGCTGCTCAGCGCCCCAATGGATATTGGTGTGGTTTCTTATGTATATTATTTGTCTTTCTCACACCTTTCCTTCAAATCCCCTTTCCCATCCACTTAATGAGCCCCTAACCCTCTTCCCCTGGGCTGTGTGATTTATGGAGGTGTGACCTAATTTTACACCATAAATGAATCAGACACTGGCTAGGGTGGATGGGGTGAAGGCAACAGCAACTCACTGCATGACCTTCCAACCTTCCATTACCTGAGCAATGTTCCACACTGGCCCCATCATCATCTTTATTCATGCCTTATGTGTGTGTTCCGTTAACACTTAGCCTGATCCAACTACTCTTGGGTCTGAGCCCACTTCTCCTGAAACAATGATTCAATTTACTAAGATTAGTTTTATAGCTCCCCACCTTTTCTCAGAAGAAATTGATATTGCTAGATTGTATTATTATATAGTCTTCTTTTTTATGTGTCTAATGCTGGCATTGTGGTAGTCTGGTCTCAGTCTCCCTAAAGTTATGATATATGACCCACTAGCTTGCTGTTTTCTTTCAATCAAGTTGACAGTGATGGATAACCCTTAAATTGATCCTGCAGTTGGAGCTTGTATAGGTGGGAGTAACACCTTCTGTCTTTCCTGTTGCCACCTTAGGAAAAAACCCACAGTAAGAAGACTCCCTCGCTTCATCTGTTCAAGGAAGAGAAGAACTACAGATTGATGTGAACTTGTTTAGTTAGTAATTAACTGCTACTGAAGAAGATGTTCTCTGTGTGTACTAGGTTTTGGAAGGCTAAATAGGCAAGGGCAATCATCCCCTGGTGGTAAATATATAGCTGCAGAGGGCAATAGAGCAAGGGGATAAGTAAATGACATATACTTTTTTACCAGAATGAAAAAAAACAGGTCACACTAAAAGACAGCAGTACAAACTAAAAGTCTAAAACACCAAAATAAAGATTTGAGGTGCAAACAAAGCAAAACAATGTTCCCCTTTAATCATTTATAAATAGAAAACCATCCTTCTCTACCCACAACAGTCCCACCTCTTTCCCTTAGCAAATAACCCCGTCCCCAAAGTCAAATGAAAATCCAAAGCCCATCCC
Source organism: Pleurodeles waltl (assembly GCF_031143425.1). NCBI lineage: Eukaryota > Metazoa > Chordata > Amphibia > Caudata > Salamandridae > Pleurodeles > Pleurodeles waltl. The sequence goes on from NC_090439.1 coordinate 400,808,038, forward strand.
AATTCCCTCCCCACCCTCCCCACCTACCTACAAGTCCCTTCCACCAAAACAAAAATAAATAAAAAAGGCCTTAAAAGAGGGCACTATTATTATGGGTCCAGAGCTGGGCCAGGCTCTGCTCAGTGCTGGCGAGCAGGCTCTCTATGCGATCCATCTGCTACAATATGTGGTTGAGCAATGCCCTGTTAGAGCAGGACGGTGCAGCAATAGGGATTCTGACTGCTGGCAGCGGTACTGCCGATGTACTGGCCAGGAGCCTGAGGCTAGCATGCTGCTCTGCTGGGTCCTGGGTCCAAGGCAGCTGTTTCGGCCTCTTACTTCGTCAGGACCACCAGCTGCCGATATTCAGTCTGGATGTTCTCCTGCCTCTGCTTCTACAGAAGGGCTGCTATCTCCTGCCTGGTTGGTGGTGACTGTTGAGCAGGAAAAGCTACATTGAGAAAAAGAAGAATAAAAAAGACAAAATGTAAATAATGCTCTGAACTAACACTTCTTCAAATGATAGGTGATAGGTGGCACAGTAACACTACATTGCTGGTCCCCTAGGGACATTGGAAATTGATGTGATTATGATTAGGAGAGTCACAGGGCCAATTTAATTTGTTTACGTACACATGCCTCACAAAAAAAGCACTGACTGCCTGAGAGAAAAGAATTAAGGCAGCATAAGACCAGATTAAAAAAACAGCGATTTCATATTTTTAAAGGCTTTTCTAGTAACTAAACAGACACATTTAGTGGAAAAATAAAAATGAATTACCTCTCATTTATGACGAGTAAGGCATTAAGCACTATGGAGTACAAGTTGTTGTGCCAAATAATTGGAGGCATGCTAGCCAGCGCTTCGAGTACTTTGCTACTCTCTGAAGCTCAGTCAACGGTAGCTGACAATTATCTATCTTTAATTCCAATGGCCCTGATCTTTTGCAAGTGCCTTTAACTTAGTTTCAACCTAACTCGAAAGAGGCAGATGAATGAATAAGATACGTCACACATGTCACGTATAAAATGCGGATATATTTATCATGTCTGCCATAAGTAGACGGTGGAGAAAATGACACACTGCACTACAGGGAAAGGAATGGGCTATATAGATGGCATTTGTCACGTTTGGCACAGAGTATCCCCTAAGCTAAACTTGAAATCAAATTGGGTACTTACTAGTACCACTTTACTCACTGGGTTCACCCACCATCACATATTATGTTCAACAAATGTATTCGCTGAGCAGTAAGGAAAGGAAAGAAACTTGACTTACTTTACTGCAGAGTAAGGCGGGAGATTAGACAGTTAGGTAGAGCATGTGCTATAGAAGAATAGAGGGGTCTCACTGATCATCGATTCATCATATGCCTAAGCTTTGGCTTATTTAGTCACTGTACAGCAAAAGTCTAAAGGGAAAATTTGGTCCTGGGTGGCAAAATGACATGGACAGGGAGGGGGTTGATGAATGATGATAGATACATGTCTGCCTCATTTAACAAATACAGTGAGTCAAGGGGTTAGCACACACATTAAAATACCCCCTACTTTTAACCATAGCTTTGATAACCACAAATGGTAAAACACAAAACGTAAGCAAAGTAGGTGAGAACTAATCATGCCCCTCTACAGAAGAGTTCCTTTCTTTATTCATCCAAGCAATTGTTCAATCATTCTTTCATTCTTCCTACTATATTCACCCATAGCCATTATGATCTAAGCTTTACTTTCTCTCATCCAGTCATTCATCCAAATTCACAGTCCTTTATCCATCCATTCAGTACCCATTATCCACCCTTTCTTTCAGCCATCCTTTCACCCATCCATCAATTTACCCAATACTCAACCACACATCCATTTTCATCCCCCATTCATCCTTTCCTTTCACTCCTTTCACCCATCCTTTCTTTTCACCTTCTGTTTTTTCACACTTCCGTCAAGCCATCCTTTTTTGGGTATAATATGTGTGCTTTTGATGAGTTGCAGATGGAAGAGGCCATAAGTAACCCAACCACTGCTGTAGCTGTAATGCAGGGGGTTCACAAATCTGATTAGGACAACACCCTTGAAGCTAGTGAACAATAGTAACTATCAATAAGCAAGCAGTGGGACTTACCATCGCCTGACCCTGCTGCTGTGACTCCCCCTGCTCCATCTGCTCCTGCAGCGGTGGAACTTGAGGTAGCTCCACTGATCACACTGGTTGGTGTGGTTTGAAAAAAACAACATGCAGTTTTTAAATGCCAGATACCCCTTCCCCTCTTAATTTCTTTGATCAAACAAATGCAACTGCAATACATTTTTACAGTTTAGTTAGCACTGCAGTATCTTCTATCAAAAATATCACTCTGGACATTTTGTTGGAATACTAGAAATGCTGTACACTCCTCCCAGGCCAAATGTCTTTCAGTGATTCACTGTGTACACGTACACTTGTATTTTCTCATGTAGGCTAGTTGTTTCTTGTCTAAGAAGATGTCAGTGGCTCAGAACATCCATTTGGAAGCCACATAACTCATAAGGCACTTTCACACCCCTGGATGACAGACATCAGAGACCAGCAAATATCCCCTACGGTGGTGAAAGTAAACCAGAGCATTTCAGACTGGGTGACTACTGACACAAAAATTGATGAGGTAGCCCATTTTTTCGTGTCTCTCACAGAATCATCTATCTCAACCTTCTTTTTCAACTGTTGTCACAGTTGTATGTTCCTTTTATCTTCTGATGTAGATTAATTGGCCATTGCACTTGTCCCTGGTTTAAAAGAATCTCCCATAGTGTCCTCACTGTTTAAGGCCTTCCTAGCCCAGCTTCTATATTTGGCTACAGAATTCAACAATGCTTAGAGTTTTTGACAGCATTTTTCAACTATGCCGCTAAAACTCCAGTCACAATAATGTCCATATCTTGCAAGAATACTGAGCACCTGGCCCAGTCAGTAGAATTCCTTAAAGATACAAGTAGTGATGTGCAGTAATATTTAATAAAATAGTGAAGCATATGCTGTAAAGTATGGAACCAGAACGTCTAATTCCACCATATTTTTTAAAGAAGTCATTACTATAGTCAAGCCCTTATAGATCTCTCCTGTTGAAGTCTCAGAATAACTCCTTTCCAGACTTTGTCCCTCATTACAACCCTGGCGGTCGGTGTTAAAGCGGCAGTAATACCACCAACAGGCCGGCGGAAAAAAAATGTAATCACGACCATGGTGGAAACCGCCAACATAGACAACCACTTTAACACTCCGACCGCCACGGCGGTAGAAACAAACATGGCGGCGGTAACCACCAACAGACAGGCGGAGGACAAAGTACCGCCCACCGTATCACAACAGGCCTATCTGCCACCTTTTCCAGGTGGAACCAATGCTATCAAAAGCACAGCAGAAACAGTACACAGAAGGGAAACCACTCACCGCTTGACACCCAACGAGGAACCAGGACGCCATGGAGCCCTAACTACACGTACGGCCTATGCTGTCTTCCTCCTGCTCTAACAGGACAGGCGCCGTCGACGACCACAGTGAGTACTGCACCTACAACACAAAGGAGGGGGGAGGGAAAAGAGAGCGACACACACACACACGCAACACCACCACCCCCACCCTCACCCACAACAACATACACACAAATACATGCAGCAACATTACATATACACCCCCCTCCACTCCCTGGAAGAACGCAAGGACACAATTAAATGATTGTAACAATTGTAATCATGAAAAATCAGATTGTGAAAGTTCAAAATTCAGTATATACAAATATGTACACCAACTACACAAGTCCAGATAGTGTACCAATCATTGTCTGTGGACCAGTGGTCCCAAAAGGCACGGGCAAAGCTCACACAAGATACCTGACTTGAAACGGAGAGAACACTGCAGGGGCATCAGATCGAAAATAAACAGGCACCTCAGGGGGAAGGGAAGGGGGGTGTACCTCAGCCAGAAAAACGCACGATGCCACTGCTGCACGATGGGGCTCAATGCCCACTGCTTTATCCTGGGGAGTACAAAGCCACAGTCTCTCAAATCTCTCCAGTGGGTGGTTTGCCCATTGCATTATCCTGGGGAGTGCAAAACCACAGTCTCTCAAGTCTCTCCAGTGGGTGGTTTGCCCACTGCTTTATCCTGGGGAGTGCAAATCCAAAGTCTCTCAAGTCTCACCAGTGGGTGGTTTGCCCACTGCATTATCCTGGGGAGTGCAAAGCCACAGTCTCTCAAGTGGATAACAGTCTCCACTGGTTCTGGAGGGGGCCTTGTACTCAGAGTGCTTCATCCTGCCAAGGACTGAGGTAGTGGATGCCTTTCTCCACTGGTTCTGGAGGGGGTCTTGTACCCAGAGTGCTTCATCCTGCCAAGGACTGAGGTAGTGGATGTGAATCTCCTCTGGTTCTGGAGGGTCCTGGTGCCCAGAGTGCTTCATCCTACCAAGGACTGAGGTAGTGGATGCCTTTCGCATCTGGTTCTGGAGGGGACCTTGTGCCCAGAGTGCTTCATCCTGCCAAGGACTGAGGTAGTGGATGTGATTCTCCACTGGTTCTGGAGGGGGCCTGGTGCCCAGAGTGCTTCATCCTGCCAAGGACTGAGGTAGTGGATGTGATACTCCACTGGTTCTGGAGGGGGCCTGGTGCTCAGAGTGCTTCTTCCTGCCAAGGACCGAGGTAGTGGATCTGATTCTCCACTGGTTCTGGAGGGGGCCTGGTGCCCAGAATGCTTCATCCTGCCAAGGACTGAGGTAGTGGATGTCATTCTCCACTGGTTCTGGAGGTGGCATTGTGCCAAGAGTGCTCCACATGCAGTGTGGCCGGTCCCATTCCCTCACCTGGGTGTGTGTGCCACGAGATTGCCTAAGAACAGGTAGCATGATACACCATGGAGGCAGAGACATACCCCACACTGCTGCAGCTTCACCTTCCACCTGCAGGTGCAATTAGTGATGGAAGTAATGCCTCATGGAAGCTGGCATTGGTCCAGGAAGTCTCCTACAGCCTCGGACAAATGACCACTGGGGATGGTAGCCATGTCAGCGGTGGTGCCACTGTCTGAGCACTTCACGGGGCTGGTGGCGGTGCTTGCTGCGGTGTCTGTGGCGGCGGTTCTGGCGGTGGTGCATGGCTCAGCACCTGTTGAGGGACACAGCAGGACGTCTCCTGCAGCCTCGGACATCTGCCCACTAGGGAAGATGCTGGGGACTGTAGCTGAGGGTGCAGACGTGCCGGTGGCGGTGTAGGTGGCTGTGCAGGGGGCGGGGCAGGTGGTGGTGCTGGTATCGGTACAGGTGGCGATGCAGGTGGCGGTGCTGGTGGTGGGGCAGCTTGCGGTGTTTGCCACCATACAGGTTGGTGTAGTCGTGGACAGAAGGGGTGACACTAGTCCCTCAGTCGGGGCCACCGTGCCCTGTCCTGACCTGCTCTTCTGCTTTTGTACCTTCCCCACCTTTGATGGTGCCGCAGGAGTCTTGCCACTATCCCCTTTTGTTTTGGCGGAGCGCTTGGTGGCTGGTAGGTGCGGCTTCTCCCTCCGGGATGTGGGTACCTTCTTCACCTTGGCAGTTGGCGGAATGTCCTTGCCCTCGCTACATGGAACAATGGCAGCCGGATGGGTGGCGCACTCGATGACCCCGCAGTTTCTGGCACCACTGTGCCTGGGGATTTGGTGGCTGAGGTGCTAGGCTGGGTCCTGGAAAGCCTGGCCCTAGGGGAAGGATGGGGGGGGGTGAAGTGAAGAGGTCAAGGTTTGCCAGGAAATGTTTTTTAGACACACTGGGACGGGAAGATGGAGTGGATTTGGGAGTGGAGGAAGAGGTAGTGGTTGTAGGAGGTGTACGTTTGCTGAATTTGGGACACACTGGGAGAGGACACTAGGGATGTGTGCATGGTAGTGGGGGTGGTGATTGCACGTGAGCAGAGTGTGGTGATGGGCGTGCTGGTGATGGAGGTAGTGGCTGAGGATGTAGTGCATGCAGGTGTGAGTGGAGACGAGACAGGGAGGGAGGGAGGAGGACATGGAGGAGGGGGATACAGTGGAGGCAGTGGATGTTGCTGTGTCTGCATGGGGGTGGTGCTTGTGTGAGTGCTTGTGGGATGTGTGGTGCTTATGTTTGCCATGTCCACTCTTGTGTGTTGATGAGTGTGCATGCTGGTCTGATGGTGTGTTTGGGATAGGCTGAGGTACAGGGTATTGGGTTGGGGTGGAGGAAGTTGGAGGGGGGGCTGGACATAGGGACAATGGCTGCCATCAGTGCTGAGGCCAGAGCCTGAAATGCTCTCTGTTGGGCCACCTGCCAGTATGAATGCCCTCCAGGTATGCATTTGTTTGTTGCAAATGCCTCTCAACACCCTGGATGGCATTCAAAATGGTAGATCGCCCAACAGTGAGGGATCTCAGGAGGTCAATAGCCTCCTCACTGAGGGCAGCAGGGCTGACTGGGGCAGGGCCTGAGGTGTCTGGGGCAAAGGAGATGCCCACCCGCCTGGGTGAGCGGGCACGGGACACACACTGAGGGCTGCTGGGAGGGCGGTGCTGGTAGGGGGGTGGCAGCTGTACCTGTTGATGTGGTGAGAGGAGGAATTGCTGTCATTGGTGTATGCTCCTGTCCCCGTCGTGGAGCTCCCCTCGCTCTCCGCCCCACTGGTGGTTTCAGACTCCGTTGCTTCACCCTCCAGAGCCAGGTGGGTTGCAGCTCCCTCCTGCTCCGGTGCCACTGCTCCTCTGCCAGATGATGCTATTGCACACAAGAACAGGGAGACAAAATAAAAAGGGGGGGGAAGACAGACAAAATTTTTTTTCAGTACATGCAACACCACTACCGTTGGCGGACACAACACACAGGGAGCAGCCCACTGCACTACGCCATGCACTAACAGTTCCTAGCAAATTCACATGCCCATGGGGTACGAGGCCTAAGCCCAATTGCTGCACACCTGGAAGTCACAGGAGCCTGACTAGGTGTAGATGGCTATTACCACTAGTGGGGTTCGGGTGCCACAGAGCCTGCCTCACAAGGGACCTTGCCTACCAAGTTCGCCCTCGCCTATGGGAACCCACTGCCCACCTCACCCCACCCAGACACCTTGTAATGCGGGCTGAGTGAGCTGAATGAGAGTGTACTCACCCCCTTGTGGCTGCTGTGATGCCCTCAAACACCCATCCAACTCCAGATAGGCCACCGCCAGGATCCGGTACATCAGGGGGGTCATGATGCGACGGGCACCCCTTCCATGTTGGGAGGCCATCCCCAGCTGGGCCTCGCCCTTCTTCTTGCTCCAGCAGCGCAGGTCCTCCCATCTTTTACGGCAGTGGGTGCTCCGTCTGGGGTAGACCCCCAGGAGCCGGACGTCCTTGTCGATGGTACGCCCATACCCTTAATCTGGTAGGCGCTAACCTAGAGGAATGGTACAGGAGGAAAGGAAATTACTCACCCATCCGGACCGTCATACTCATTGCCCACCAGTTCCCACCCGTGCCCTTACGCACATACATTCACCATCCGCACATTCAGGCCTCAGGCCCCCCCATGTATCTTCCATCCACACCACTCAAAACAGGCATTGCCCATGCAGCATGCTCACAGTGTACTCACCTGTTTGTCTGGAGGACCGTACAGTTGCGTGTACTGGGGGAGGACCCCATCCACTAGTTTCTCCAACTCCTCCGAAGTGAAGGCAGGGGCCCTTTCCCCAAACACTGTAGCCATCGTCGCTTCCAGACACAGGTCACAGCAGCACTTGCAGTGTAGGTCCTCCTGTTAAAGGTCATGTATCAAGTGAGTGAACAGAAACAAAATGGCGGTCACGTCCGCGGCATTGCGTACCATCACCGCTGGCGTACATTGTCATTGGCACCTGGGACCCATAAGGCTCAATGTTAACCAATGCAGAATTGCACTGCGGTCTTCGACTGCCCACTGCGACGGTGTACAACGCCAGCGAAGTTACCTCATTTCCCTTTGTTCCACCTCACAGGTCAGGCAGCCGCCATTTCAGGGGGCCACATGGGATGGATAAAAACTGCGTCACACCTATCTAGGCCGGGAATACAGACAAATACTGGCACATTGCGAATTACCAACGTTTCTGCAAATAACACATTGTGATACCTCAGTGTTGGATGACTCTCTGCTCGCTGTTCTCTTCCATAGGGCACGTCTCCTGGGGCAGATGATGAGATGGCGGCATCCTCCGGGATACAGACCCCTGATGGACCTGTCGACAATGGAAGAGAGACACATGATAATCACATACAGACTTGATCGTGCAACAATCCTGGAACTGTGCGCCCAGCTGGAGCCAGACCTGATTTCAGCTATCCCACAGGAATCCCCCCTCTAGTGTAGGTTCTGTCTGTACTCCATTTCCTGGCCAGTGGGTCTTTTCAAACAACAGTGGCCATGGCCTCAGGGACGTCCCAGCCAATATTCTCTAACGTGTTGTCCAGAGTGTTATCTGCCCTGCTGAAACACATGCGCAGCTACCTCGTTTTCCCTCTGGTGGAGGATTTGCCCGCAGTGAAAGGTGACTTCTATGCCCTGGGACATATCCCCAACATCATTGATGCCAGTGATGGGACACATGTGGCATTTGTCCCCCCCCCGCAGGAATGAACAGGTGTACAGAAACCGGAAAAGCTACCATTCGCTGAATGTGCAGATGGTGTGTTTGGCAGACCAGTACATCTCCCATGTGAATGCCAAGTATCCTGGCTCAGTGCATGATGCTTACATTTTGAGTAATAGCAGCATCCCTTATGTGATGGGGCAACTCCTGAGGCACTGTGTGTGGCTAATAGGTGAGGCCAAGGTCCCAAAACAGTTGACATAGGTGTCTGGGTATGAGGTTGTCCCTAAGGGTTCGTGTGTGTCTAACAGTTGTCCCTCGATATGTGCAGGTGACTCTGGTTACCCTAACCTGTCATGGCTACTGACCCCAGTGAGGAATCCCAGGACAAGGGCAAAGGAATGCTACAATGAGGCACATGGGTAAACTAGGAGGATTATAGAACGCACCTTCGGCCTCCTGAAGGCCAGATTCCGGTGCCTCCATCTGACAGGTGGCTCCCTATACTACTCACCGAAGAAGGTGTGCCAGATAATCGTGGCCTGCTGTATGCTGCACAACCTGGCTTTGCGATGCCAGGTGCCTTTTCTGCAGGAGGATGGGCCATATGGTGGTCTTGTGGCAGCTGTGGAGCCTGTGGACAGTGAAGAAGAGGAGACAGAAGAAGAAGATGTCGACAACCGAAACAACATCATCATGCAATACTTCCAGTGAGACACAGGTAAGAAGATGTAACTGCTTCTCACATCTGATACTATTGTTGGAGCTAGCATCAGTCTGTCATTTTCACTCAGTGTATGGACCCTGACTTGTTACTTTGGATTTCCATTTCACAGATCTGGGTCCCACTTTGTGCCCTCTGCTATGTTTACTGCTGTCCTACAGCTGTGTTACATTGATATGTGAGCAAGTACATTGACATTGCTATATTCCAGAGACATTGCAATTACTCATTTGTGAAAGCACAGACTGACTCCAGATTGTTTTGTGATTCAAGTGTGTTTATTTCTGTGCAAATAAGTGGAGGGGGTTGTAAAATGGGCTGGGGTGATGGGAGAGGAATGTCCATGGCAGAGTCCAGTCTATTTGTTTCACAGGTGCATTGTCCAATGGGAAATAGAAAGTAAAGCAATGGCAGTTTAAGGTGGACAGGGTGTCAAAGTGGGACAAAAGGGTGACATTCAGGGGGGTCTTATTTTCTGGCGGGGTCTTGGCAATGTTCTCTGTCTTGTTACTGAATCTCAGGGACCATTTGCGGGGTGGTTCTCCATCTGCAGGGGCTGGGGTGCTGGTGGCCTGTTGTTCCTGTGGCGGTGCCTCCTGTCCACTAGAGCCGGCGGAGGTGGAGGGCTGTTCATCGTCCAAGCTAGTGTCAGGGGCCCATTGGTGTGCCACTGTGTCCCTCTTGGTGTTGAGAAGGTTTGCCAGCACCCCTGCAATGGTGACCAGGGTGGTGTTGATGGACTTCAAGTCCTCCCTGATCCCCAGGTAGTGTTTCTCCTGCAGCGGCTGGGTCTCCTGAAACTTGGCCAGTACTGTGCCCATGGTCTCCTGGGAATGGTGGTAAGCTCCCATGATGTTGGAGAGTGCCTCGTGGAGTGTCGGTTCCCTGGGCCTGTCCTCCCCCTGTGGCACAGCAGTCCTCCCAGCTTCCCTGTTATCCTGTGCCCCTGTCCCCTGAGCTGTGTGCCCACTGCCACTGACCCCAGGTCCCTGATCGTCCTGGGTTAGTGGGATTGCCTGGGTTCCCTGTAGTGGTGGACATACTGCTGATTGAAATGTCCTGGGGACAGAGGGATGGGCCCGCTGTGTGGGTGCTATGGTGGTGTTTCCTGAGGGGGAGGTTCAGTGGTGGTTTGTGACTGTGTCAGGGAAACCCACTGTCCCGAGGTCCCTGATGGGCCGGGCTGGTCATCTTGATCCAGGCGTGCAGAGATGCTGTCATCACTGTGGGCCTCTTCTGTGGGGGTACTGGATGTGTCTGGCACCTCCTGGCCAGTGACGTTGGGTAGGGGTCCTGTTGGGGTGTAAATGCATAGTTATTGTATCTGTGCGTGCCATCTTGTGCAATGAGTTAGTTACCCTCCACTCCTGTGCTTGCATTATTGGCTTGGCCCTTGTGTGATTGGTGATTTTGGGGCATGAGTGAGTCTCTCTACTGGACATGCTTTGGTGATGGGTGTCCATGCATTGGTGTTACATGCAGGGCTTGGTTTTGGGATGTGTGGGTTGTGTTAGTGGGGTATCTCTGGGTTGTTGGGGTGATGGGTGTGAGGGTGGGAGTATGTGATGTCATGCAGGTAGGGTGGGGGGGGGATAACGTAGTAAAGATTTGCCTTACCAGAGTCCAGTCCTCCTGCTGCTCCTGCGAGGCCCTCAGGATGCATGATCACCAAGACTTGCTCCTCCCATGTTGTTAGTTGTGGGGGAGGAGGTGGGGGTCCACCGCCAGTCCTCTGTACAGCAATCTGGTGTCTGGATACCACGGAACGTACCTTCCCCGTAGGTCGTTCAACCTCTTCCTGATGTCATCCCGTGTTCTTGGATGCTGTCCCACTGCGTTAACCCTGTCGACAATTCTGAGCCATAGCTCCATCTTCCTTGCAATGAATGTCTGCTGCACCTGTGATCTGAATAGCCGTGGCTCTACCAGAACCATTTCCTCCACCATGACCCTGGGCTCCTCTTCAGAGAACCTGGGGTGTCTTTGAGGTGCCATGATGTGGTGTGGGTGATGTGTGAGGTGCTGTCTGTTGTGATGTGTGAGGGGATAAGTTGGTGTGTGTTGTTTGAGGTGCGTGGATGTTGTATAAGTGATGGTGTTGTGTGTCTGTGGATGCTGGTGTTGTATTAGGTAGTCTCTCTCTCTGGCTTTCTTTCAAAAAATTTGTTGTAAGGGTTCGTGGGTGATGTGGGTTGGTGCTTAAATTGTATTGGGTGTGTGGGTGTGGAGTGTATATGTGTATCAGGTGTGTGTATTTTAAATTGTCCAATGTGTTTGTGTTTTGTTAGTGTGTGTGTATTTTGAGCACTTGTGTCGGTGTCTGTATTGTGGCAGATTCCGAGCTGTGGGTCGTAATACCTGTAGCGGAATTCCGCGGCTGCAACGGTATGTTGGCGGTCTTCTGCACGGCGGTAATCGGGATTTACCGCCAGGGTTGTAATGAGGGCCTTTATGTGATTTTCTCTCAAATTGTCCTCTATACAGATGCCCAGCTTCTGGAAATCAGTACTGATCCTTCTCTTCAAGAAAATGTTCTGCCTCAAACTGCCAAAACACCCCTTCCAAAAGGGAACACAAGCAACGACAAACCAGGTCTGGCCTTGTTAGACCTAGTCAGTGAGGTATATATATTGGATCCTGTGAGCTGTGATACAGTCTAAAAGTTCCAAGGTATACCTTAGCTTGAAATTAGTAATTGTGCATTGTTGGATATGGCCCTTTTTTGCAGTCTCTCTCCCAGATTTGTGTTTTCTGTTGCTGATCCCATTTATATTGGCATTAGGACCTTTTCTCTGCTAACTTATGGTAACATACTTGTTCTCTCTCTTTAACGACATGGAACAATTGGCATCTACATGATTGGTAAGTTTAATTGACTTGTAAGTCCTTAGTAAATGGTACTACATGTACCCAGGCCTGTCAATTAAATGCCACTAGCAGGCCTGCAACACTCATTGTGTCACCCATCAAAGAAGCCTTGTACAGCTTGTTTCAGGTCAGCCACCACAGCTTCTTGAGCTTTTTTAAACTGCCATTCCAACCTGGCAAAATAGACCTCTTGCCAGGCCTAAATCCTCCATTTATTATTTATAAGTCTCCACTGAATTAGGGCCTAAAGGCTCATAGGTCAGGGCACATTGTATTTGAAAAGTAGGACATGTGTGATTAAGTTTTTCATGTCCTGCCAATCAAAAATTCCTAAAGTTGTTTTTCACTGTTGCAGGGCCTACCTCGCCTGTTGAATAACACTGGATCACCTTATTACATTTAATAAGTGATAACTTTGGATGGGGAGCAGAAAGTGGTATGTTGTTTACACTCAAATGAATTGTAATTTCAAATCCTATGACTGTAAAATTGGATTTTAAGTCACAATTGTGAAAATGCTGCATTTAGAAAGTGGCATTTTCTTGTCCCAACCATTTGTTACTTCTGCCAGTGACCTATGTTATGTGACTGTGAATGGCTCTGCTGTTGTAGTTTGTGTATTGCTTCCCGACAGTAACACAAAATGGCCTTAGGTGTGAACACAATGGGCCACCATGTGAGGAAGACTGGGGAGTGGCTCTACCCAGCCCTATTCACACTATAAAGGGCTTTTCCTGCACATGCAAAGGAATATGTCACCAGGCCTGCACTGCCTTTTGTTACCCAGAGCGAGTTTAGAACCTTGACAGGTAAAGGGGAATAACTTTATAGAACCGTATGTGGGAGTAGGACAGGCATCACCCCGCACAAAGACTAGCAAATGGTATAAATATTGGACCTTCTGTACACTCCTAAACCTGTGAAAGTTACAGAAGAAGGACTGACTTGCTGTTGGAGGACTGACTTTCTGTCTGAGAAGGAAGACTACACCTGCTGGCCTTTATGACAAGCTAACAAGAATGACTCCAATGATCAGTTGACTGTGAGCTACAGGGACAGACTAGGTTCAGAGGCCTTCCTGGAGCTTCCCAGCTGACCTGCTGCAACTAGTCCTGCCTAGAGCTGCAACTTGATCTTCCTGAGCCCTGCTGACCTCTGCTAGAGTTGGTCCCTGATCCCCAATAGGAGGCACTACAGGAAAGACAGCAATGCTCAGCTCCTCCCCACGGACTTTTCCACGGCAAATGGGCTCTTTGCTCCAGACCTTTTTGTAATTTTATTTATTAAAATTTATTCTAAGCAATCTCTTACACACATAGGCCCTTTTTATAAGATTGGCGGCTAATGCCGCCTACCGCCATGGTTACGGCCACAGACATACCATCGCCGTGGCTACCGACAGTCCACCGCATTATGACCGTAGCCAGAATTCTGCCAGAAGGCTGGTGGAATTCTGGCTACAGTCATGGCAGCGGACGGCGGTAAGGTGGCGCTGCTGCCAGCAGCAGTGCCACGCCAGAAAAACGCTGCCGACCATATCATGAGCCATGATATGGCCTGGTGGTGTTTTGCTGGCGGACACTGCTGCTGGCTGCAGCGCTGGATCCCGTCTCCTGCCGGAGGACCCCCTGCGAGCAGGTAAGTCTGGTTCTCCGACAGGAGAGGGGGATGGGGGTGTTGTGTGCTTGTGTGGGGTGTGTGTGACTGTGTTTGAATGCGTGCATGCGGGTGTAATGCGTGTGTGCATGAATGGGAGTGTGTGTATGTGCATGTTGTATCGTGTGATTTCATGTGTGCCTGAATATGTGTTAGTGAGAGTTGCTGTGTGTGTGTATGAATGTATGCATGCGTGTGGGAATGTGGGAATGAGTGTGTGTATGGGTGTGTATGTATGTGCATGTATGTGTGTATATGTCGGGGTGGGAGGGGGAGGGAGGTCGGGGAGACCCCTTTCAGTGCCAGGGAAGGAATTCCCTGGCAGTGATAGTGCCTACCGCCATGGTTTCTGTGGCGGTACAGAAACCACGGAAACCATGGCGGTGGGCATGGTCAAAATGCTGTAGTCCCCAGCCCGACGCTCATTACCACCATGGCAGTTGGTGTGTTATCTTGGCGGTTTGGCAATGTCACAATAGTGGCGGTATGAACCGCCAGCCTGTTTTCGGTACTACCGCCATTATTACACCGAAAGCCAGGGTAGTAATTCCCCAATAGACAAATTAGCTCACCCTACACTAATATAAATTAGTGAGTGCACAATCTGCACTCACATTCTGTGTTTCTGACTGTAGGAAACTGGATTTTAGTTGAAGTAATCCCACCACTTTTGTGTTTTTTGATGCAACTTTAACTGAAGTGCACTGGGTTCCTGCTTACCAAGTCCTAAGTGCCAGTGTTCCTTCCCCAAAACAAGACCACTGGTCACTTGATCCCCAGATGACCAGGCCTTTAGCACATCTGTAAGTCCAAAGTAAGTGGTACTTCTGGTACCTAGGGCATAGGTACTAAAGAGGGCCCCCTAAGAGCTGTGGCAGCACTTGTACCACTCTAAGGGACCCAGCACCAAACTCATGCAAACTACCACTGCAGGATGCATGACAAGGTGCTCCAAAAAGGTAAAAACACAACATGACACACACTTCTGTGACATGTCCCCTAACACTGCCTGTAATATTTATAAGCCACCCATACAATAGGCCTTAGAGCCCTGAGGCAGGGTGTATTATATTAAAGGTGAGGACATAACTGCATGAGCATATGTGCCCCTGCTGTGTCTCTGTCGATTCTTAGACATAGCAAGTGATCAGCCATTTTCAGTGCATGTGCTGGACACTGGTTAATACAAGCTCTCCAGCTACATGATGACTTCACTGAAACTAGGGATGTTTGGTGTCAAACATCTTGTATTAATAGATCCTCACAGATTCCAGTGATGGATTTATTAATGCACACACCAAGAGGGAACCTAGACATGTACCCTGAAAACCTAGCATCTGCTGGTGTGCTGACTGACCTGTCTCTGCCAGTCAGCCACCAACAGATGAGTTTCTGACCCCAAGGGTGAGAACCTTTGTACTCCGGTGGTCAGGAACAAAGCCTGCTTTGTCAAGGGTGTTACACACCCCTCCCAAGAGGATGACCCGCAAATATGAATTCCATTGCAGGGTCTTCAAAGAGCCCACCGCCTTTTGGTATGCAGATCTAGCTTCCCTCAGGCGATGAGTTGAAGCCAAGCATCCTGACCTGGGCCCATTTGGTGCCTGGACAGGCCAGAAAATTAGCTATGAAGGAGGCGTGTTACACGTGCAGGCTGAACACCCCTCAGGGGTGATCAGCCTGAAGTGACAACAAAATTAGGAACTACACCATCTTGTATGCAGTGGAATTACGAATTCTGAAATAGGGTGATGCCTACTCTCCAAAGGAAGTGGTCATCAAGAGGGAGTAGTAACCCCAGGGGTAAGTAGCCCATTGGCTACTACCCATCACTCCCTTTAATGCCCCTAAATTGGGTATTTAGGGGACCCCTGATACCAGAAACTCAGATCTTCATAGGATGCAAAAGAAGGAGTGGACAAAGAAAACTGCGGACCGAGAACCGAGGCGCACAGCTGACTTGGCGCCATCCCTGCCAGCTTGCCTGCTGCACTCAACCATTGTGGAGCAACTCACCTGTCCTGCAGCTGCACAGACTCCAAGAAACCTGGAGAGCTGCCAGTGCTTCCCAAATCACCAGAAGAATCTCATTTAGAGCAGACGAGCTGCTTCCTTGCATCTGCATGCAATCCAAAAAGGTCTGAGATGACCAAGGACTGCTAAAACCTGATGCTGGACAGAACTCCTGCACCCGTCGCCCTAGACCAAGTTGAAGTGGTACAATGGTATCAGCATGATTCCCAGGCCCTCCAGAGACAAAGCCCACTTTGAATTTACCCACTGTGGTCCTCCCAACAGCACCTGCAGCCTCTTAGTGCAGGCACCCACCCTACTACAATGACCTCCAGTGATGGAGACCCAACGGTCCACTGCACCTCTGTACCCAGCCGACCCCGACTGAGGAGAAGAGGAACTGTGATGTGCCCACATCCCAGAGCCTTGAGAGACCTTATTGGTTTTGTCGGACTGGAACCCTGTCCATGCCTACAGCTTCTTTCTGCAGGTCCACCGCTACTGGGTCTGCCACCGGTGACAGGAACCTGACAGTTAAAGACATCTCTGCACCTGGCTGCCCCGGACTGAGGAGACGAGGGCCACTGGTGTCCCTATATCCCTGAGCATCACAAGAACTGAATCCCCTTGGTGGTTCACCCTTACTGCTCCCCCAGTCCCTACCTGAAGCATGTTTCTAACTGAACCATTCCCCATTGGAGTGAATGAGACACCTAACACAATAACACACCTCTGCACTTAAATGCCCTAGAGCCTCACAAGGGGACCTGTTGGTGTGGCATTGGAACCTGCCACATACTCACCTTAAGTTCTGGAGAATAGTCCTGTGAGTTGCTGTGAAGTACCTGTTTGTCATACATGTTTTCTCTCCCATAGGGTAACTTTGCAGCTTAAGGGAAATGCACCTTCAACTATTGAAAACTGTCAAAATTCATAACTTGAAATGTACTCACCTGATTCTGGTGATCTTGGTATTTGAATTTATATCATAGTATGTGTTATTTTTATAAACTGGTGTTGAATTTCTTTATTGAATGTGTGTCTCACTTACTGCCTGCCTTTGTGTGTGCATTACATGCTTAGCACTACCCTCTGATATGCCTAACTGTTTGACCACACTACCACAAAAGAGATTATTTGGGGTGTTGTTTGTGCCTCTGTAATTCCCATGGGCTTGATTGGACTCTTTACACAGTGTACCTATTTTTGCCCACTATATGAAGAGCCAGCTTCCTACACTGGTGGTAAAGCGGTGGAGAGAAGACTTTGCTTTTCTGTACCACTCTGTCAGTATTGTGATTCCACTAAAGAATCCACAGTTGACTTTAGTTGCCAAAATCTTTTTTCGATTTTCAAATTTTTGATTTTTTTCCAAATTTCCTTTGTGTTAGAAATTTAAAAAGGTTACTTGAAAGTTAGGCCTGAAAAACTGTTTAGAATTATTTTCTGTAAGTTCTAAAAATGTCCCACGTTATCTAAGAGAATATCAACCTCAGAGGATAAGGCTGAGGAGCCCAACCTCACCCCTTAACTGCAACTCAGTCTGAAGCAGCTAAAGGCTTGCAAAATTGTACCTGGACCTTGACTAACAAATGCACAACTCCAAGAGCTGCTTGCTGAGTTTGATAGGACCCAGGCACTTCAAGAAAACCCTGATGACTGTCATGAAGATGGCATAGTGAGTGAAGATGAACCTGACAGCAGTGCTCATGGGGAGGGTTCCCCTTCCAATGTCCCAGAGGGAAAGAGAGGGAAACAACAGAAACCTGTACCCTAGAACTGTCCCGGGAGGTCATCCAGGCTCAGAGAAGTGCTAGAGGATCCAGACATGGAGCTGGATAGACTAGCTAAGGTAGTGGCCCTCGAAGCCAAAATCTTAGCCATGAAAAAGAAATGATATGGACCTAGAGCCCATCTCTTGTGGCAGCAACAACCTTAAATAGGGAGAAAGAAGTAGCTTTAGACCCTAAAATCCTCAAAGGGATTGTCCCCAAATGTGAGGAAGGTGATGATATCACTGAATGGTTTACAGGCTTTGAGAAGGCTTGTAGAGTGAGGAAACTCAACCAAACAAATTGGGGTCTGTACTCTGGAAGCTTTTTTTCAGGCAAGTGCAAGGACAGACTGCTGACACTGAGTGAGGAAGAAGGTGATTCTCACGAAGGGAACCCTGATTCAGGGCTTTAGGCTCACCACTGAGGTATCATGTTCAGGGAGACTCAAAAAACCCTGAGTCAGTTCTGGGTTGATTTTGTGGATTTTTCAGTGAAACTATGAGGTAGTTGATTGAAGGGAAGTCAGGTGCATGATTGTGATAGGCTTTATAATTACTTCTGAGTAGTTGAATCAATACCTGGTGGGCCTGTTTTTGGTCTCTCCCCAGGAGTTCAAGAGGAAGGCTGATTATTGGATAAAAACTAGAGTGTCCAAGAAGAGTCATGGAGGGGGTGAATGAAAGAAAGGGCTATGGAAGTACCCATAAGAGAAAATGGTAGACCACTGTAAAAAAGAAAAGATTGTAGGCCCCCAAAAACCTTTCCAGGAAGCTGGGCCACAAGACACTTCGCAAAACAAATGTGGGTGCCAGGGTATGGCCTGGGATCCTGAAAAGGCTTGGTGTTTTGATTGTAAGCAGACGGGGCACCAAACCAAAGACAATTCTATCCTAAAATCAAACCCACTAAAGTACCCCAAGGGGTTGCTAGTGTAGCCTTTGAGAGTGAGGACGACCTTGTAGCTTTAAACTGGAAAGTGGGCCCAAACCGTGAGCTGTAGATTCCAGAGGGAAGCAGACACTTCCACTAACTACTGGTAAATGGAATGCCAGCCACTGCCCTGAGAGATATAGTTAGACCTGGTACCCCTATTCATTTGACTTTTGACCTCTGGGTTTTCATCCTGTGCTGAATGTCGTTTGTGCTGGTTCTCTGACTACTTTACCACTGCTGACCAGTGCTAAAGTGCCAGTGCTCTCTGTCTAAATGGTATTAGTGATTGGTTTATCCATGAGTGGCATATTTGATTTACCAGTGAGTCTTTAGTGTAGTGCACCAAGTGTGTCCAGGGCCTGTAAATCAAATGCTATTAGGGGGCCTACAGCACTTATTTTACAGCCCTGCAAACATGTCTGAGTCCTGCCATTGCAGTGTCTGTGTGTGCAGTTTTAAACTGCCATTTTGACCTAGCAAGTGCACCCAATTGACAGTCCCAAACCTTCTCTTTAACTACATGTTAGTCACCCCTAAAGTAGGTTTAAGGCAGCCTCAAGGGCAGGGTGCAGTGTATTTAAAATGTAGGACATGTACTGATATGTTTTACGTGTCCTAAAGTTAAATACTGCCAAATTCGGTTTTCCTTATTGCAAGGACTATCTCTCCCATAGGGTAAAATGGGATTGCCTTAAAACATCTTTTAAGTATAATTTCCAATTAGGAGCAGATAGAGATGTGGAATTTGGGGTCTCTGAACTCACAATTTAAACATGCAACTCTTGGTGAAGTTGGTTTTTAAATTGTAAGTTTGAAAATGGCACTTTTAGAAAGTGGGCATGTTCTTGCTTCTCAGTTTTGTGCCTGTCATAGTTGGACTCTTTCTCTAGGCAAGACTGTTTAGGGATGACAGCACTTTTGTATGTAGGTGACTAGGCCAATCGTACAACAAGTTGCAACTGTCGGCCCAACCCTCCTGGCTCACAAGCAGTACCTCACCTAAAAACTAAACAGTAAAAGGTGATTTGTGGCAGCCTTTACGCATGGACTCAAGAGTGTGACATCTTAGGGGAGTCATGTTTAAACGGAGATTACCCTTTTCTCACATGAGCAACAAGTCTCATTTATACACAGGCAATGAAGGAGATGCAGTAAAGTTTTCAATAGGCTTTAATAACAAAATGCATTCTATTGTAAATTCCCTGGCCTGCAATGATTATAATGAACAATGCAAGAAACAGAATGGCAAAAACGAGAGTCATGAATACAAAGACCCCACCATCTTGCAATAACTTAAGATGAAAAGAAGGTGTAAAATGAACCCTAATACCCTAGCATGATGAACCTAATCTCTAGCCTAAAGAGAGCTAGGTGTGTTAAACCTAAACAGCCAGTACCATGTCCATGAAAAGAAATCTCCAGCCCACGCTACTTTGGAATTGAGGTCTCTCGATCAGAGTTCGTTGTGACACGAAGGCTGGTTCTGCATCAAGGTGATGTGTAGCATGGATATTGTTGATGGCACCTGGTAGGAATACCTAATCATGTCTGTGTGAGATGTATTTATACAGATCTTGTAGGACCCCTGATGCAGGTATGTTCCCAAACAATACATAAGAAAGCATGCTTGGGCAGCAATTGTATAAACAATTCCATGAAAAGGTACAATATGCTACTGTCACATAAAAGTGGGAAAGTACATGATGTGAATGCCTACGTATCTCATTTATCTTTGACGCATTTAGTGACGCCTTTACGGAGTGGCACTGATAATGTGAAACTAAAACATCTTCCTAACTATAAACATGGCATTCATTGTGGGAAAAAATAATTAAATAAATGTGCCAAAACAGAGTAAGCTAAGTAGGTTAATAGTCACTAGGTGACGGGGGCACAGGTCTGCAAGCCAGAAGGCTAAGCTAAACTCCTGATCCCCATTAACACTAAATAGGATCCACTAAACCCTCCCCATTGCTGGAAGAAGTATGACGCCATAATGATGACGCCAGAGAAAGTGAATAAACCCAAGCTAAAAATGCTCTGGACAAAAACAAGCTAAAATCATATGAAGACATAACTAAAATCTCAATAAAACTTGTTAAAATAGCTAAAACATACAAAGAGACACAATGTTGACCATGACAAGCACAGCAGGCCAAAGTTAAAGGCAATGTTGGCTAACTTTGAAACTTTATAATAGGACGATGGTAAAATGTATTTAACAGTAGTCATGATCTTGAAGAATGTCTTCGAAGCCATCAAAAGGAAATGAAGCCACATCGTCAGATGTTAGATTGATGACCGGATTGGCAGATGGATCCACTGAGCAGTAGTGCGCAGCAGTCTCAGTCACAGGATTTCCCATGAAAGCAGCACTTTCCAAAGTGCCCAAAGGAGCCAGGCAGTCCAACAAAGGCAGCTTGTAAGTGGCGTCGCAAATCCACCTCAGTCTGATGGGGCAGGACCTTGAATTAACCCTCTTCGGGAACATCACCAGTTCTTTGTCTACAGGAGGCACTGGTGGAACAGCAAGGCACACTCAAGGTAGATGTTCAAACAGGCACCAGGTGCAATGAAAGACTGGTTGCACACACCATTGGACTTGTCGGAATGACAATGACCAATCATACTCCAATTCTTCCAGCAACACAGCACTAAAGAACTGAACCATGCAATCACGACACAGTTGGGCTGATGGTTGTAGCTCCATCACTCCGCTTAGCTACGATGATACAACCACTGCATATCAGAAACAACAGCAGCAGTACCCTGCCGATCAATGCCAAAGTCACAGGAAACAAGCCAAACACACTAAAAAAGAGTGAATGGGTAGCTGACAGAATGACTCCAAAGACATTCCGGAAGACGGACCTAAATCCAGACCTGACAGCCTTAAAGAAGTGCACAAACCCTGAAGTGGTTGAAGCGTTAAATATTCTGGATACCAGCTCTCCAAAGTGCTTGGGGAAGTTGGTATTTAATAGGGATTGTATCTCGGCTGATGATCTTGCTATCTGGAGAACATATGTCTCTCTAGCTGAGACAACTTGTTTCTGGAACAGTAGCGCCTTTAGTCTGCTCAGTTTGTCATAATTTACATTAGTAGTATTAATGTGAGGCCACATTTCTGCTACTCTTATCTCTTGTTTGGGGGGAATGAAATGTGTACGCAAAATGCTACAATCTTAGAGACTGAAATTGCATAGGCAATTCCTGGTCTCGTACCGCAACATCTTTTTTTTTTCAGGACCAAATAACTTCCATTTGAAAGTACATAAAATGCTGGACAAATCAAAGGGATGGGAGTACCCTTCAGAAAATAGGCCAAGTTTGTGACCCCTGCATTGCAAAGGCCATGAAGGGACACCTATTTGCAAATCATCTAATGACTAACAGTAGTCTTACATTTACTTCTGCTAAGAAAGACGTTTGTTTCGCCGTTCAGACATTTATATTCAAAGGGCAACTCCCACTCTTGTTTAATATAGCTATCCCCTATTCGCTCATATCTGCCCACTGCAAGATGTTTCAACCATTTCAAAAAATGAAAGGTGGAAATGAGCATATTTATAATGCCATGTACAAGCCACACTGTTGATGGGCTTTCTGCAACTGAGAAAGGCAACTTGTCTAGCTTTTCTACATAAAGCATAGTGAAACTCGCTTCCTTTTTAGCCATTGTCTGTTGCTCCCTATATAAATTAAAAGCAGCAAACAAGTCACTACTGTTAATATACTTCCAATGAACGCAGACAGATGTTTTTCAGCATCTCTAGTGTCCAACCTAACTACATTATGGAACGCAACTGACTTTGTAAATGGAGTAGAAAGGACATGTCATTCTGAATTATATCTATCGCAGATGACACCATGGCCCTCATTACAACCCTGGCGGTCGGTGTTAAAGCGGCGGCAATACCGCCAACAGGCCAGCGGTAAAAAAAATGGGATTTTGACCCTGGCGGTTACCGCCATCCAAGACGCCACTTTAACACACCGACCACTAGGGTGGTAACGGCCGCTAGGCTGGAAACTTTGGTCTCCAGCCCGGCGGCCGTCACAATCCCATCCTCGGGATTACAACCCGGCCTACCGCCATTGTTTTCGTGCCAAACATACTGCCACGAAAACCAAGGCGAAGGGCACTATCAGTGTCGGGGAATCCCTTCCCTGGAACTGATAGGGGTCTCCCCGTCCCCTCCTCCTCCCCAGAGTCCTCGCCCACCCTCCCTCTCCTGCGCCCGCACATATACACACCCATATCCATATTCACACATGCACACAAGCATGCCCATCACCACCCATGCATGCACACATACATACCCACACACAGCAACACATACCAACATACCTTGTCACACACATGCATGCACAACACACCACCACCCACGCAAGCACACATATATACCCACACACCGCAACACATACCAATATACCTTGTCACACACATGCATGCACAACACACAACACTCACAATCACTCATTCACACATGCATCCAATGCGACCCACACTCGCATGGACGCATACCAAAACATACACCCCCCACAAGCACACAACCCTCACCCCCCTCTCCGGAGACGGTCCGCGGCACTGCTGCCAGCAGCAGCGTCCACCAGGAAAACACCTCCAGGCCGTATCATTGGTCATGATACGGTCTGCAGTGTTTTGCTGGCGTGGCGGTGCTGCTGTCAGCAGCGCCGGCTTACCGCCGTCCGCCGCCATGACCGTCATCCGCCGCCATTACCGTCAGTGGTGTTCCACCAGCATTCTGGCGGAATACCGTCATCGGTCATAATACGCGAAGACGGCTGGTAGCCATGACGGCGGTATGTTGTCGGACTGCTTTAGATCTCGATTCCTTCTCTCCACCACCGAATTTCCCTCGGGATGGTAGGGTAAGGAGTAATGAATTTTAACACCCATTGTCCCCATGGTGTCCCTGAATTCCTTAGAGGCAAAGGCAGGGCCCTGGTCTGAATGGAATGCTGCAACCACATATGTACTGATAAAGATCAGCAAGTATTTTATAACAGTTCGAGCATCAGAGACCACTGAAGCCACACTCACAGGAATCTAGAACAAGAATCTACAGCGTCTAAGATGTATTTGTATGCACCATCAGATTGTAGGGGACCACAATGGTCCAGGTACACACATTGTAGTGGCCTGTAAGAGGGATGTCTGCGGAGGGCGTTTGATGTTTGAGCCCTTTATCTGCTGGCAGATTTCACAACAAAGGACATATTGCTTAGTCTGTTTGTCTGCCAGAAGCGTTTCTGTAGGAGTGTTATTGTGGCCGCAACACCAGCGTGTGCAGCAGTGACACCCTCATGTGCTGCTTTGATTAGATCTAATCTCTGGTCTTGGTTGGGGATAACTCGATTTCCAACCACAGGAAGTGTTGAATTAGCAACATTCTGTGCACTGAAGTGGTAAGAGTTTTTTGTAGGGTATGCTTTTCGGAGAGGCTTGCCTTCAGCCGTAGCTTTCACTGCAGCCAAGATTTCATTATCAAATCTTGTCTGAGAATGAGTCACTCCAGCAACAGAAGCCGTAGCTACTGCAGATTTGGCCACTTCATCATCCAAAGTGCTGCCAATAATGTGTAGTCCTACACGTTGGTGGCCCAGTGTATGGACTACATGAGCGCCTGGTAGCTTATCCTTAAGACCAGTCACCCTCCCCCACAGAGTTCTGTGTTTTATGGTGTTCCCTTTGGAATCTCTGAACCCGTTCACTCGGCAATGATTGAAATAATCATTGTAGGACTGGACACAGTAGTACAAATCACAGACAATGAGAGTGAGTTGTCCTGGATCTGTATGTTCTAGCACTAGAATAAGGGCTTTTAGTTCAGCCATCTGAGCTGCAAAGTCCACAAGGTTCTGCATGCAGGCATTGTGAGGGTGGAATACACCATCCTTCATCACTCTGCTCATTGCTGCGCAAGCAGCTTTGTATTGAAGTTTAGTACGCAAAGCTGGTTGTGCTGAATCATCAGTGTAAATGGCAGTATGGTATCTGTCAAACGGCAGGACATCTAGAGGTGTGGCGTACTCCTGTTTGTATTGAAGAAGTTCTTGTGTCTGAATTTTTGGATCAAAGATGTAATCAACATTGGTGGCAGTCAGGGAAGTTGCCCACTGAATCCATCATGGACGTAATGCTTTAGTGGTAGGAACACTTGCTTTGGTGACAGCTTCAAGGCTGGCACCAAGGTAACAACAATAATTTGTTTCCCTTGGGCAACTGGTCTCTCCTTGATGACAGCAATCTGTACTGCAATCAGAATCTCTTCTGTGGGTGCAAAGCGTTGTCCTGCATTGAAACATAAATGTGATTTATATGCTATGGGTACCATATTGCCTTTGTTAAAGATGTCATAAGTTAACACAATGGCACCAGCAATTATTCTGATGACCAAATTTGTTTTGTTATCACAGGTGTGTTAGTGTTTTGCTTCTAGCATGTCCTGTTGTAGTCATGTAAGAATGCATGTGTGTTCTACTGTCCAGTGTCTGCTAGAGAAATCAGGGTGTACTAAGTCAGAGTGTCTTGATACATTGTACATCGTCAGGAATGTAAGTTCTGCTAAAGTTAAAGAAACCAAGTAAAGACTGTAGTTTCTGGATAGTATTTGGTGGCTGGAGTTGAGTGTATGTGTGGGGCCAGACTCTTGACCTAGCTTGATAGCTCCTATCCCAGGAACACTACACTGAGATAGGCAATTTTAGTTTTCCTAAAATTAAATTTGTAACCAAGGGATGCGAATCCTAGAATGATCTGATAGATCCTGCCAGGATGAACATTGGGGTCATCATCTGTGAGAAAGATGTCAGACACATAACACAATGCCTCGGGATCAATATCATGCAATATTAATGTTACACGGACGGAGAAGAGCCCCAGGCTGTTCCTGTAGCCCTGGGGAAAATTACAGAAGCGTTTTTTAAGCCAAATGAGAATGTACTCAGGTCCCGACTTTAGTGAGCTAAGTTCCGGCAGAAGAAACCACTGGAGATATTCAAGGTTGTTTTGTATTTTTTACACACTATGGTGGTCATTATGAACATGGTGGGAAACACTGCACTGCCGGCAGTGGCGGTAACAACCGCCAACAGGCGGGCGGTCCGCCTGCTAAATGATGAAGCACATGAGAAACAAGCAGCGGGCCATCCACCCATTGCCATATTGGTAGTCCCGCCGACGACTGGGGAGGTCACCCTCAGCCTGGTAGAAAGGCCGTATCCGCCCACCAAATTATGAAACACCACACCACCATCAGTTCCAGGGCGGGAACCACCGCCAGGCAAAGCGTGGCGGAAACAACCCATATAAAGGGAAACACTCACCGGATGCACACAGAGCAGGCCGATGCAGACATGGAGCGAGAGTTGGAAATAATCCCAGGGCTTCTCCTTGCCATATTTCTCCAGGACTGTGACCGACGACAAAGCTGACGACGGTAAGTACCGCAGCCTAGTACACATGGGAAGACAGGGCACAGTTACACACCCACCCACCCACACTGCAACACACTCCCAACCCCTCCCACCATCCCAAGCCACACATACCATAACAAGATGTACTTACCAGACACAAGACAACAAATATATGCATCAATGCACACACCTGTGCACACCACCCCCCCACAGTGAATGCTGCACAACAGCTCAATATAGCAATATAGCACCAACAGCTCTGCTGGGCACCCAAATTTAATAACAAGAAATAGTAAAAAAACAAAGGGCCGTATTTATACTTTTTGGCGCACAACTGCGCCAACGCAGTTGTGCGTCAAAAAATTTAACGCCGGCTAACGCCATTCCAAAGCGCCATGTGGGCGCCTTATTTATGGAATGACGTTAGCCGGCGGAGCTGCCTGGTGTGCGTCCAAAAAAATGACTTACACCAGGCAGCGCCGGCGTAGGGAAAAATGGAGCTTGGGCGTCAAAAAATGGGGCAAGTCAGGCTGTGGCAAAATGTTCGCCTCAACCCAATTAGCGCCATTTTGTTTTACTCCCAACCCCCATTTAAATGACTCCTGTCTTAGCAAAGACAGGAGTCATGCCCCCTTGCCCAATGGCCATGCCCAGGGGACTTATGTCCCCTGGGCATGGTCATTGGGCATAGTGGCATGTAGGGGGCACAAATCAGGCCCCCCTATGCCACCCAAAAAACAAAAAAAAATACTTACCTGAACTTACCTTAAGTTCCCTGGGATGGGTCCCTCCATCCTTGGGCGTCCTCCTGGGGTGGGCAAGGGTGGCAGGGGGTGTCCCTGGGGGCATGGGAGGGCACCTCTGGGCTCCTTCCGAGCCCACAGGTCCCTTAACGCCTGCCCTAACCAGGCGTTAAAAAATGACGCAAAAGCGGCTGGATGTAATTTTTTTTGACCCGCCCACTCCCGGGCGTCATTTTTGCCCGGAAGTGTAAATACGGCGCACATGCCTCGGAGTCATTTTTTAGATGGGAACGCCTACCTTGCATATCATTAACGCAAGGAAGGTGTCCACGCTAAAAAATGACGCAAACTCCTAGATCTTTGGCGCTAGACGGGTCTAACGCCAAAGTATAAATATGGAGTTAGTTTTGCGTCGGATTTGCGTAAAAAAAAACGATGCAAATCCGGCGCAAACAGAGTATAAATATGCCCCAAAGTATCCAAAGAAGGCCATAGGCCAGTCCATAAAAAAGTCCCATAAGGGCAAATATAGGCTACACTTGACTCCTACGATGGCAAAAGAAACTCCACTGAGAAGGGGCCTCAATGGGGCAGCCAGGCACTTCAGGGAACAGAGGCAGGGGGTGGCGGGGTGGTGAGTCAGGTCTTGAAGGGGGGGTCTTGGGCTTAGGTTTAGGAGTTGGAGGTGGAGAGGGTTTGGGCTTGCCCTTGGAAGGAGGGGGAGTGGGCCTGGACCGGGGGGGGTCGGCAGAGGGACCCGGGGCAACACAAGGCTTCTTCCTTCCCGGTGAAGGGGCACTGGAATGGAAAGGGTGGACTGGGGATGACTTTGAGAAGGAAGGAGTGGATTGGGCTAGGGCATGGGAGCATTTAGGGATAAGATGGGGTGGGCCAGTGGGTTCAAACAGGTCAACATGGGAGAGAAAAAGCTTCTTAGGTTCAGTTGGAGGGGATTTGGAGCCAGGTCTGGGAGTGGAGGTTGAGGGAGTGGTTGTATGAGGTGTGGGTGTGCTGGACGTGGATGCAGGTGCATGTTTAGCCTGCTTATGTATGGTGGATGTGTGTGGTGTGGATGAGTGTGAGCGTTTGAGTGTTTTGGGAGGTGGGGTTGACACAGTGGGAGAAGACAGGCTGCCATTGTATATGGATGTTGTGTGGGTGTGTGCAGGTCTGGTGACTGTGCTGCAAGTGTATGTGAAAGTAGTCATGTTGAGTGCAGGTGTGATTTCTGGGGTGCATGACTGGATGTCAGCTGTTATGGTGACTGCAAGAATGGGGGCAGCTGCAGGGACTGAGGATGCAGTGCACGTGGGTGTACATGGTGAGGTGACAGATAGGGAGGGGGGGAAAGCTGACACAGTGGGGGAGGTGGATGTTGTTGTGTGAGCTTTGGTATGTTGGGTGTGTGCCTGCCTGTGGTGGGAAGTGTGGTGCTTGTGTTTCTCAGTGTGCTTCTTGTGTGTTGATCTGTGTGCATGGCTGTCTGTGTGTGTGCTTGGGATGAGTGAAGCGAGTAGGGTGCTGGAAGGGGTAGAGGTGGTGGGATGGGAGAAGACCAGGGACACTGGCTGCCATCAAAGAGGAGGCCAGAGCCTGAAAAGATCTCTGTAGGCCAGACATGGCACTGTGAATGCCTTCCAGGTATGCCTTGTATTGCTGCATCTGGGATGCTAGCCCTTGGATGGCATTCACGATGGTTGACTGCCCTGCAGAGATTATTCTCAGGAGGTCAATAGCCTCCTCTGTGAGCACAGCAGGGCTGCCTGGGGCGAAGGAGACGCCCACCCTCCTGGGTGAGCAGACACTAGCAACTTGGTGGGGAACAACTGGGAGGGTGGTGATGGTATGGAGGGTGGCAGAAATGACAAAGAATGGGTGGGCCCACTAGGGTCTGCCACCACCAGGGAGCTGCCATCGGAGGAGGTATCAGGGTCACTACCTCCAGTGGTAGTTGCCTCCCCCATGGTACTCCCCTCGCCCTTCAACCCACGGGTCCCCTTGGCATCGGTCGACTCTCCCTCCTGGGAACTGTGGGCTGCAGCATGCCCAATCACCGGTGCCACAGTTCCCTCGCCAGATGATGCTAATGTACACAGGGACACAAGTGCACAGGGGTGGGGAAACAAAACAAGAAAGAATTATATCAATTCCAAGAAATATGTACATGTTGGGACACAGACACACTCACCCAGCTCAGGCACAAACCCTCAGAGGACACAATACATTTCATGAATGGGCCCCTAACTGGTAGGCATGACCCCACAATACACTACATTCCCATCCTGAACAACTAATCTGATACACTTTGTGAAGTGAACCAATGAGAGATAATGCCAAGCCAACAAATCTACAAGTTCATGAGGCTACATTGAATACAATGGTCCAAACAGGGGACCCCTCACATGCCTACAGACCCTGCCAAAACTAGCTATGATACTATCCCACGGACATGGAGGGGGGCAGGACTGCAGGGACACGCCTGTCTATGTGCCTGGCACTACTATGCAAGCACCCCTTAGCATCCAACTACACTCATCATAGTGGCATCACAACAGTGTTGGCACTCACCCACTTGTGGCTGCTGTGCTGCCTTCAAGCTCCCATCCAAATCCGGATGGGCCACCACCAGAATACGGGTCACTAGGGGGGTCAGGGTCCAATGGGCACCCCTCCATCGTTGGGAGGCCTTCCTCAGCTGGGCCTCTCTGGTCTTCCTGGCCCAGCACCTCAGGTCCTCGCACCGCTTTTTGCAGTGGGTGCTCTGCCGGTTGAAGACCCCCAGGGCCTGCACTTCCTTGGAGATGGCTTTCCACAGTCTCCTCTTCTGATGGGCGCTGACCTGCATGGGACACGCAGAGTAAAGAAACAGACGTAAATGTGGGTGCCGCACACACAAATGCCATGCCCATTCAAACTGTCATGGACCATGTAGACATACATATGGGCAAATGTCAAGCCAAAAACTGCCAGACACACTATGGGTGAGCAGTCACACATCGAACAAAAACGCATACAGGCATCTGACACATTCACACACATCTAAGGGCTACAAATAGCAACTCACCTGTTCCTCTGGTAGCCATTACAACTTGGCATACAGGGGTAGGTCCCCGTCCACCAGCTTCTCCAGCTCCTCTGCGGTGAGGGCAGGGGCCCATTCCCCTGTAACACGCACCATCTCAGGGACCAGAGTTAGGACACAGCAGCACATGCAGTGGAGTTCTTTCCTTCTCGTAGTTCAGGAGTCAAGTGTCAAGAGCCTGTCAAAATGGCAGTAGATACTGTGGTGGTGTGCACTGTCACCTTCGGAGGTAATCATGATTGGCCCAGCTTCCCCATTAACAGCCATGTAATCCAATGATCAGATGCACGGCTGTGAACACCGCCTACCGCTGCCATTTTGCATACACCACGTCTCCATAACCTGGACGGGGGCCGCATCCATGGCCTCATCTGTTTACAGACCCCTGGTAGATCTGGCCACCATGGAGGAACGTCACATCATCATAGCTTACCGACTTAACCGAGCTACAATCCTTGACCTGCAGAGATGGATCCTGTTCTGAAGCCGGCCAATTGGAATCACCAGGCCAGACCTACAGCTGTGCAGGTACTATATGTGCTCAATTTTTTGGACAGAGGCTCGTTTCAAGTGACAGTGGGCATGGCTGCAGGGGTATCTCAGCCAGTGTTCAGCCACATCCTCTCAAATGTCCTGAATGCATTTGTTCAACACTTGCAAAGTTATGTCCAGTTTCCCCAAAGGGCTGATCGCAGTGCCATCAAATCAGGATTGTATGCCTTTGCAAATATCCCCATGTGATAGGTGCCATTGATGGTACCCACATAGCCCTCATACTCCCAAGAGTGAATGAAAAACTATCACTCCATGAATGTCCAATTGGTGTGTACTGCTGATCAGTACATTTCACATGTCAATGCAAGGTTCCCAGGATCAGTCCATGATTCATTTTTCCTGAGAAACAGCAGTGTGCCACACATGGTGGGACAACTACAGGGGGACAGAGCTTGGCTCATAGGTGTGTGTGCATGACACTGGATCAGTTACATAGCTGACAACCAGGCTGTATGCAAGTAAAATGTGTGTGTTTCAATCCTCTTTCGCCCACCTTTGCAGGGGATTTTGGCTACCCCAACATGCAGTGGCTCCTGACACCTGTGAGGAATCCCAGGACAGATGCAGAGAGGAATTATAATGAGGCACATGGTCATACTAGGAGGGTGGTTGAACACACCATAGGACTCCTGAAAGCAAGATTTTGTTGCCTCTGTCTCTCTGGAGGATCCCTGTGCTATGTGATTGACAAGGTGTGTAAGATAGTGGTGGCCTGCTGCATGCTGCACAACTTGGATGTGAGGAAAGCTATCCTACTTCTGTAAGAGGAAGATGCTGGCCAACCAGCCATGCCACCTCAGAGGAGGGATGAGAGTGATGGTGAAGAAGAGGGGGAATATATCAACTCCAGGACCCAGCTAATCCATCTATCCTTCCAGTGACTCTCAGGTACATTTCCTATGATGCTGATGGCTTCACTGCATTGTTTCAGGCTGATTCATGTAGTAAGTACTTTAGTGTCCTTTACCAGTGATAAGGCAAAATCATGACTGAAGTGGCAGGTGCCAGTGAACGCAATGGAATGTACAGTGTGACATACTTCAGACACTACAGTCTGTTAGACTCCCTCCTGCAATAAAAGCGACATTATGATAGTAACTGGCTAATGCATTCACATTCATAATTGATAGCTCATATTGATTAAGGACAGATATTTTGAGTGCACAGGTGTATTTATTCCAAGTCCAAACATCCATGAGTGTTGGGACAGTGGAAGGGCGTGGGCACATGGCGAACAACATACTCAGGTACAAATGCTCAGCTGTTGGTTGCACAGGGATATCCTCCATGGGGCCATTGGAAGATGGTGAGATGGCAGTGGCATGTCAATGAGGTAGCTCAGTGGCACACAAGGGAGGCAGTTCAGGGCAGAATCACTTCTTGGCGCTGGGCTTGGTCTTGGCTGATGGTTCAGTGGGATGTCTGGGTCTGAGGGCACATTTGCGAAGGTGAAGCTGAGCTGGACGGGTAGGAGTTCTGGTGTCCCATGAGTTCTCTGGCAGTGTTACCAGTCCAGTGGTTGCTGCAGATTTAAATGGCAGGGCAGTGTCCTGGCTAGTGGTAGGGGCCTGCAGGTGGGTGGAGGACTCAGGCTGGATGTTGGTCTGGTGCTGCAGCACCCTTGCAATGCAGGCCATGGTGGCATTGGCTGTTCCCATTGCTCCATGGCCTCCTGGTGGTGTGCTACCTGCAGCCTCTGATTCTGATCCCAAGTGGCCAGGATCTGGCCCATCCTGTCCTGGGAATGGTGGTATGCTCCCAAGACCTCTGAAATATCCTCCTGGGCAGCAGCATCTCTCCTTGGGCCACCCCGCTGGGCCACTGACGCCCTCCCACTGGCCCTAGCCCCCTGTGCCTGTGTCCCCTGCACAGGTCTGGCAGTCCCACTTGCAGTTGGCCCTTCATCATCCTACCTGGTGGTGGGTGGAGACTCTGGCCACTGTACATGCTGGCAGCCAGTCCGTGGCCTGGTGACACTGGTGTGGGGTCATTTGGCCATAGCTGATGGTGGTGGCTGAGTGGTAGGGGTGCCAGTGGTCTTGGGTGGGACTTATGGAGGGTAACTGTCCAGGGCTGTGGGATGGGCCAGGGATTTCCTCTGTGTCTAAACATCCCTCTGCACTCTCCTGAGTGGGGCTTCCATCTTCAGGTGGAGGACTGGCACTCCTAGACATCTCCGTCCAGGTGGCATGGGTGGTAGTGCCTGTGTGTGAGAGAACAGAGATGTGGGTGTCCTGCACTTTCTTGTGAATTGCATCACTGGTCAGCAGTCATTAATGGTTGAATTCCCATTTAGTGGCATGCAAGGTCCCTTCGTGTACATTTTGGAGCATTTATTGATGGGGTTGGTGGTGCATTGTGGGTGTTGTAGTGCTACCAGGATTCCATGCATGGGTTGTTGACTGTGCACAGGGGGCTGGATGGTGATTTGAATGGGGCATTGTGGGCATGCAGGTGACTTGGATATGGGGGTGTGGGTGTTGTGGACTGGGTAGGGGATGGAGTCCTGGTGGTAGTGTGAGGGATGGGGTTATACATGCATTATAGGTGAGGTAAGTGTTAAGGTATTGTAGTTGATTACCCGAGTCCAGTCCTCCAGTGAGTCCAGTGAGGCCCTCCGGGTGCAGGATAGCCAGGACCTTCTCCTCCCAGTTGGTGTATTCGGGGGGAGGAGGTGGGGGACTACCACCAGTCTTCTGTACGGAGATGTTGTGCCTGGATGCCATGGAACGTACCTTCCTGCGCAGGTCGTTACATCTCTTCCTGATGTCATCCCTTGTGCGTGGATGGTTTCCCACTGCGTTGACCTTGTTGACTATCCTCTGCCATAGCTCCATCTTCCTGGCCAGGAGTGTCTGCTGCACCTGTGCCCCAAATAGGTGTGGCTCGACCCTGAGTATTTCGTCCACCATGGTCCTTAACTGACTGTCAGTGAAGCGGGGGTGCTTGTGGGGTGCCACTGTGTGTTTTGTGGGTGGTGAGTTGTAGGTATGTTTGTGAGGGTGCTGTTGTGTGGTTGGGTGTGTGGCTTATGATGGTGGGTGTATGAGTTTTGGTAATGTGGTTGTATGTGTGACTTGTGTGATGGTTAGTTCAGTGTATGCATGTTGTGGTGTCAATATCTGTCGTGCTATTGGCATTGCAAAGGATTGTGGGGTGTGTATGTTTGTGTTTTAAAGTGTTCTGGATGTGTGTCAGGTGTGTTCTTTTTAAACTTGACAATGTGGGCATTTGTTGTTGGCAGGTCCCATTGCTGGCTGTGGCGGTCTGTACAGCCAATGGTCGTTCGACATTCACTGTCCGCCAAGCTGATTTGTGCATCATTATTTGGTGGGCAGGGTATTTGTCTGCATGGCGGTGGTAAGGTGAGGTGTATTGCCTTTCCACCGTCGTTTGTCCTGGCGGTAGGTGGAGGTTGCAAGTTTTTTGGAGGTTTGTCTGTTTGGCATCATTATATGGTGGTCTGCAGTTCACTGTCACTGGTAGTCTTTTGTTCACCGTCAGCACGGCGGTCAGTGGTGATTGCCGCCAAGTTCATAATGAGGGCCTATGTTGTTAATTAGTGCTATGTTGTGTGAAATTTGTATGTATTGCACATGTGCGTGTATGACTGTTTAAGTGTCTGTAATCTTTGGCTATTATTTATGAATGGTCGGTTTTTGAAACAGGGAATAATGGGTTATTTATTGCAGAGACACAGGGCTCAATTACTTCCTGGTACTCGAGCTGAGTGAGGATCTCCCTTACTGGAGCTTTGGCTTTGTGTTTGACAGGATATTGTGGCTGAGGCTGTGGTGTAGATCTAATAGGTATTACATGGCAAGGAGAATCCTTGTCCCAACCTACATGATTGCGGTATGATGCAGGTTCCTGCGCTAAAGCCCAGTTGACAGTGTAGGCTTGTTTTACCACTTCTGGAACAAGATCAGAGAGAGAAGGCAAAATTACATCTTTCCCATGTTGGAGCTTCCGGACATGCTCGGTGGACAGTCCCTTTCAGCCAGTAAGATATCACAACTAAGTTTATCCCAGAACATCACACAAATGGTGCGCTCAATGTCTCCCTCATTCTGGATGTTTAGAATCATAAACCCTGTTGGGTGGGAGAAAATGCCCATCCACAGTCTTGACTGCAATAAAGTCACTTGTTGCTGTCACATCCAGATAATCTTTCAGACTCTGGCAACATATTGTGACTTCTGCGCAGTGTCTAGCAGTGTCACTGCCCACATCTTGTTCTTCAGCAATGTTCTCAAGTGTAGTGGCATTTTTAATTGACAATGCTGCCAGCTTTTTCTTTTTCAACTGTGGCTTTTGTTGTGGGGGCTTGTCTTCTTTTTTGTACGAAGACTATGGTGAGTCTTTCTTCTGTTTCATGTAGTCAGCACGTCGCTCTGACCGTCCCACTCTCTTGCTATGTCTATCCGGTGTGTCCTAAAAGGAATGAGAGGGACGTGAATCAGTATATCTGTCAGGAGCTTTTACATTTTCTCTATTTCTGAGATTACATCTCCTTTCAGAGTTCTCTGGGTTTGGAGAGTCTTCTCTCTGACTTCGTCTATCTTTACTTTGTTTTTGTTTCTATCACCGCTTTTTAGGACCCTCTTGTGTTTGTTTAGTACCTTCCTTAGGGGTGGTACTCTGTATTTCAGGCTTTTTCTGCTTGGCTCCCAAACTATCCCATCCTATACTTGTATAGGTATCAGAAATTATCTTCTGTAGCTGTTTCTCATGTTCAAGGGGTGGAATCTCTCGGAGCCGCTGCCGTATAGCCAACACTACTGCTTCTCCTTTAATTTTACTGAGTATGATTGAGGAGACTGTGTCGAAGTTACACATCAGTTTCATCCCCAAATCTGGGACTGGAGCAGCCCCATGCTTATTCTAAATTGGTTTTACCACTTCTGGTGAATTGGCAAGTGTCTGGGTACCATGTTTGGTAGTATAAATCGCAACAACGACTGTACCCCATGTGGCGCAGTCATCCACTGAGGAAACCATCCCGAAGGACAAGCATATTGTGAGAATTTTATGTTTTTCCTGTAGTCCCGTATGGAGAAACACAGCTTCCAGTTAATTAGTTTTTTGACCTGTCCAGAACTGGATTTTCTGTGTTTGTGGATTGATCCAAGTATTAGCCAATTGGAATCCAGCAGGTGCTGGTGGTGCTGGACGCGCTGGTGTTGTGTTCAGAGTTCGCACTACGAACTGAACACGTTTTCTGTATAGTGTTACTAGCTCAATGTATAGAACCCGCAGATCAGCGGCCTGCATGTTTTGTACACCGGGGTGAGGTGTATATGTGGCAAACATAGGCCACGTTGGTCCTTCCTTATCTAAGGGACCTAATATCATGGGTTGTATTACGTATGGTAGGGCGCCATTAAACAAGTTGTGACGTTCTTGATATGTAATTAGTATTTCAAGATACTGGCATGCGTGGTACCGTTGTGGTACATTTGCAATTCTGTATGTGTGGAATGTGAATGATCTAGGGTCTTCGTCAGGAAAGGTGACTCAGGAGTGAAATGTTTCTGTCTGGTATGCTTCATTAGCTTCGATGATGAATGTGACCTCCCCGCCCTCTTCTGTTAAGCCATGCGCTACTAGGTGTGGTGTTAATGCTTGTTTGGCATTCTCAGGAATATCTATGGTGTTAGCCATATTGTGTAATGGGTAAAGAGATGGAACACCAAGTGATGAGAAAGTCCTTTTAATAGTTTGAGCTCGAACAACCTACAGTCTAATTAGGTGTTCCCTGTTCAGCTGAGGAAGATCTTCCCAAAGACCACGGACGTCTCCGTATAATGGTACTTAGGGCACCTGTTGTGTGTGAGACAGAGATACTCAGGGCATCCGTAAATTAGTGCCTAAACACCATCAATGGTGATGCCAAGTTGTAGTTGGACCGTTGCTCCAAGCAAGACTTCTGGTTTAGGGATGACAGCACTTTTGTATGTAGGTGATTAGGACAAATTCTACAACAAGTCGCAACTGTCAGCCCAACCCTCCTGGCTCACATGCAGTACCTCACCAAGAACCCAAACAGTAAAAGGTGATTTGTGGCAGCTTTTACGCATGGACTCAAGAGTGCGACATCTCAGGAGAGTCGTTGTTAAACGGACATTACCCTTTTCTCACATGAGCAACAAGTCTCATTCATACACAGACATGGAGGAGATGCAGTAATGTTTTCAATAGGTTTTATTAATGAGACTGCAATCTACTGTAAATTGAATGGGCTGAAATATTTAAGATAATGAACAGTGCAAGAAACTGAATGGTAAAAACCAGAGTCATGATTACAAAGACCCTCAGCTTCTTGACCTGTAAAGAAAATGAACACTAATGCTCTAGCATGATGATCCTAAACTCTAACCTAAAGAGAGCTAGGTGTGTTAAACCTACTCTGCCAGTACCATGCCCATGAGAAGAGCCCTCCAACCTGTGTTACCTTGGAATGAGGTCTCTAGATCAGACTCTGTAGTGACACGAAGGCTGGGTCTGCATCAAGGCGACGTTTAGCATAAATAGCGTTGATGGCATCTGGTAGGAATCCCTCTGATAATCAAGTCTTTGTGAGATGTATTTATACAGATCTTGTAGGACCCCTTACGCAGGCATGTTCCCAAACAATACATAAGAAAGCATGCTTGGAGCAGCAATTATATAAACAATTCCCTGAAAAGGTACATTATATTACTGTCACTCGAAAGTGGGAAAGTACATGATGTAAATGCTTACGTATCTTATTTATCCTCAACGCGGATAGTGATGCCTTTACAGAATGGCACTGACATTGTGAAACTAAAACATCTTCCTAACTATAAACATGGCAGCCATCTTGGAATAAATAATTAAATAAATGTGCTAAAACAGAGTAAGCTAAGTAGGTTAAAAGTCACTAAGTGATGGGGGCACAAGCCTGCAAGCCGGAAGACTAAGCTAAACTGATCCCCATTAAAAATAAATAGGATCCACTACATGCCTCTGCCTGTCTGTGGAATACACATCTGGCTCAGGATGACAGTTGGGCTGTTTGTAAATTCTCTCTAGATAGTCACACAAAGGGAGCTGAGGTGTGCCCTGCATATTTTAATGGGTCTTCCTGTGCTAGGGTGGTGGGAGAAGCTGACACTTGCACATGAATAGGGCTCTGTGTGCCCTTACTCAAAGCAGCCTCCAGCCCCCAGCAGTGTGTCTGGGGCCAGGGTAGGAAGAGCTGGGTCTTGTGCACTACACTACAAAGACTTTTCTTTGAAGTTTGCCTACTCCAAAGGCAGAAATGGGTCTAAGTAATGGACCTCTGACCCCACAAAGTTAGAGTCCTTCTTAACTGAGGACATTCTGCCAGGAGGAAGAGCTGGATGCTGTAGGAGGGAAAGCCACTCTGCCTGTAGATGTGCTGTGTTAGCCTGCTGCTTGCTGCTGCTGACCTGGGAGTGAAAGGACTGGACTTTGCTTTCTACATACTGCTTCCAAAGACTCTCCAAGGGCTGGGATTGAGCTTGCCTGCTGGTAAGAAATCTCAAGGACATCAAAGACTTCATCTGCCAGCACCTGGGTTCTCTTTCTGAGAGTCATGACTTCCTAGTGGTGCCAACTCCAGTTCACAGCCTTTGGGAGTGATTTCTGGTGTAAACAAGAAGAAACAAGTACATTGATTCCAGATCGACTTCAGAACTGGCTCTGCTGTTTGACTCTGCACCACTGTGAGCACTGGAGCTGTGGTCCCATCTGAGTGCAATGACCATGACCGACGCCCTAGGCCTGGCACTGCTGCAGCACTTCTGAAGTCTACCACCATGTGAGTCCCAAGAGCCTTCTCACTGATGTCCGTGATACCTGACTCCGACTCCACAGTAGCACCTGTGGCCCCACGGTGTGATCGTGACACTGCGAAGTCAACGCCTCGCCTCGCCTCTTGACCTGCTGGATTTATTGACCCTGCTTTATCGTAAGGAACCAGCACTTTGGCACCTACACCGCATCACCTCCCCTGCAACCGGAAGGAACGGACGTCTCACCTCACCTGTCTAACCTTAAAGATCTGACACCTCACCTCTCTGCTAGCAGTATGGAATTGATGCCGTACAAACCCCAGCAAACCTCACCTCCTTGATTTTGTGCACTTACTTTGTTTCCTCATTTTTCAAGATACTGTACCTGGGATTTGTGCATCTCTATGACCTTCCCGAACTCCCTCACGAGTGGCGTCAGACTGTTGGGAGCGACTCCATCAAGACGCCGTTATAGCCCCAGTTGGAACTATTGTGTTCCTGAGCGCTATACTAAGATTTAATATTTGAAAAGTCATATCTTTGCTTGTGTATGTTGTATTTTTGTCATTTTGGTCTTGTTTTACCCAGATAGATATTGTTTTTTTTCTAAACTGGTGTGGAGTGCTTTTGTGGTGTTTTCACTGCTACCGTGTATGTATACTAATACTTGGAACATTGCCTCTGAGATAAGCCTGACTGCTCATGCAAGCTACCAAGGGGGTGAGCAGGGGTTATCTTAGCTTCTGAAATCTCACCCTTGTGAAATAGATCCTACACTTGGCAGTACCATTCATCTCCTGACCCGAAGGTAATGACTACATCACACCCATTTTGGTCTCTCTCCACTGGCTGCACAGTGAAGCCAGGGCTACATACAAGACTGCTTGCATTACCCATAGCAATCCACTCCTATTCCAGTGTGGACTAACTCAAACTTTTAAGACGTTCTAGACCATTCCAAAACACCGAAGCATCACAGCTAGAAATCCAGACCTTTGGAAAGGAACATCTCATGGCACAATCCTTTTGGGAGAGTGCAAACAGAATTTGGAACTCATTGCCTCCAAACCAATGCACTACCACTTCACTGGTGATCTTCAAAACACAACGAAAAGCCCTTCTCCTTCAATTATATTTTCGCTAAGAGATTGATGCCAATCCTCTCCAGTGAGAACATGTTCACTTACATCTTGGCACACAACTACACTTCCTCCATTTGATAAGGCGCTCACCACCTTTTCACTGATGAATACACTTCTTGTACAATTTTGTTTTGTAATCACTTCCCATATTGTAATTCTTTATCCTATGTATCTAGATTTGGTTATATTTGGTAATTTTGAATCCGGTATAACTATCCATGTAACAACATATATCTACTGTACAGTGCTCTAGCACCTTTGGGTAGGGTCAGGGCTGTATAAAAATGTATAAATAAACAAACATCAGTGTAAACCAACCTATCGCTCACCTAAAGCCACTGTAATAAGTGCGACCTCTTAAATTCCTACAGTTTATGGATCCAGGTTGGAATTTATATAATCACTTAGCATATTCCGACTACTGCCCCCTGCTGTCATCCGCAGCTCTAGATCGCCGCTTTACAGCGTATCCTATTACTTTCTTCGCCTCAAATTTTACAACTATTTTCATGCTCGTGGTTCCTCCGTAAAAGTTAACTTTAGCCTTTCCTCAATTGAATACCATCGAGTGTGAAATGATAAATTGCATTTTACCTTGAGACGTTGAACAGAAATATCATGTTGTGAGTTTGGTCAGATCGAAGAAATGGCAGCGTGTAATGACTCAGGGTATGCAATGGTAATCAAATTGACGAAATGAGTCATTTCTGAATGCATTGAGGGATTTGTTTCTGCTTCAGAGTTTTCCAAGCTGTACTGACAAGCTCAACATTCTTGACAACAGGCTCAGAGCGGAGCAAGCCATTTTCCTTTGCATAAGAATGAAGTGCAAAGGCTCTAGGGAAATATAAGTAGCACACTTGGAAAAACGGCAAATGCAATTGATATAATAGAATTCAAGAAGGACTGAAAATTATAGGGATAGAAAACTCTGAAAAAACATAGCAGCAATGCTGCACTATTATTCCTGTCTGAGACAAGCTCATCCTTTTCTGAGAATGAAGTAGCATACAGACAGATCAGGCATATGTGAAAATAGATTTAGGAGCCACATCCAACAAAATTGCCTAATTTACTATCCATGTTACTATACTGCACAGTAGCCAGTCTGCTTTCTTTAGTTAACAGCTCTTTGGATGCTGGAGCTTTATGCTTGAACTTAACTCCACAACACCATACAAAGGAAAACACACATGACCTGATTCACAAAGGTAAACTTACTCTTTTGTGTCAGTTTGCTATTTGTTTTGGTATTAGCTAAGCACGAGTTTAATGTGGAGACTCCACACTCATGGTCGAGACTTCACCCATAAAAAGATAGGCATGTACTATCTTTTTA
Organism: Pleurodeles waltl; assembly: GCF_031143425.1. Taxonomy (NCBI): domain Eukaryota; kingdom Metazoa; phylum Chordata; class Amphibia; order Caudata; family Salamandridae; genus Pleurodeles; species Pleurodeles waltl. Next base: position 400,848,636 of record NC_090439.1, read on the forward strand.
TATGTGGAGTTTTCCACCCTGACACAGTATCTCTAGGTACAGCAATTTACAACTGACCATTCTCTACACTAAAAGTAAAAAGGCTATGAAAATTGACACTGTTATTGCTGTTTTGAATGAATTAACAATACAATGTTTGCAATAAAAATTGCTGCTGGATCTCTAGGGAATGTCATGAGCATAGAAGAGCCTACTTTAGTCAGCTGGGATGAGGCCTGAGTAAGGCATGTCAAGATTTTGGAACAGCAGGCAGGTCTCTTGTGGCCACAAAACCTGGCAGGTAAATTCAGTGAATGTAATGAAGATAATTGTCAGGGTTCTAATTAGCTCTATAATTGTTTTTGTCACAGAGAGGCTCAGCATGAAGACGTACAACAGACTTGCCAGGGATTCTGCAGGGTCTTTTTGTAGAGAACACTAAAGTTCCAGCAAAGGCTGTTCACATGTTAATACGTACAGCTCCATTTTTAATTTACACTATTTAGTTTATAATGTATATATAGTGTCCTCCCCAGTTTGGGTACCCGCTGATGAATACACCACACATGGAGCTATGGAATTACACGTCTTTATTCTTCAGTGTGTACCCGAGAACTCAACATTCCAAACGTGCATTCACTGTACTACATTCTAAAACTTCATCGAGCTATGGAGTCCTTCATGATTCAAAAATTTTCCATCATTCATACTCAAAACACACAACAGCTCCCCCTCTGTTAAATAAAAAAAGTAACATTTTTATAACATATCCAGGTTATAGTTCTTCAATAGGTCTTCTTGGTGCTTTTATAACTCATCGAGATTGTGTCTTGGGAAACTGGGAATCAAAATTCAGAGTGTATATGATCTGCATTGGTGATGTAGGAGGAATACAAATCTGGGATTCATCACAGGTTTTCTCTGATCGAGTCTCTGCACTGACATTAATATATGATGGGTGGTAAGTCACCTGTTTGAAGTGCGAGAAATCTTGCATGATACATTTTCCTGGACGTTAGGCTGTTAACATGCGGCCTTTGCTGGTGACAACTTGAAAAGGGTGGGCATCAAAAGGAGCATCAGATTTACTTTGTTTTGACTTTTGAACCAGCACTCAATCTTCTGGCTTGAAAACAATGGGACTTATTTACAAGCCCTTGTGCACCACCAGAGCATCACTTCTTGATGCTCCTGTGGTGCACACTGCAGAGCCATATCAACAAGGCCACGTAAAGCTTCCCTGCTTGGCTTTTTATGACCTTGTATATATGGAGTGAGGCAACGCAGCGCAAGTCGCTGCGCTGCCTCAAGCTATGGAAGGGAGGTGTGCCAAGGGTGTTATGGTGGGTGTTCCAATGCAACACCAATGGCATTCAACGCATTCCCAGATTTACAACATGCTGTTAACCTGGGAATGTGTCAAAAACCAACACCTCCCCAGGGGAGACGTAATGAGGAGAAATCACATTTTCTCCCGTAGTTTTTTCATCTTTCTAGGTGTGCAGTACACATAGAAAGAGGAAAACACCTCCATCGATTGTTTCCGTGCAGGAAGGTGTCTCTCCCTTCACAAAAGCAATCATCCTTACAACTCAGACCCCCTTGCACCATGGTGCAAGGGTGTCTGCATTGGTGCATGGCAGCCCATTGTGCGGCAGCATAGAGGGAAAGGACCACAATGTGCTGTATCTCATAGATGTGGTGCATTCCTGCCCTTCCCATTTGACGCATGGCAGTGCAGCAAGAAGGCTTGCAGCGCTGCCCTCCACCAAAACATTGCAAATGAGGCTTAAATGTTTTTAGCATGTCACCTTTTAGCAGCATAGGCATTCATTTTCTGCTTACGACTCAAGTCCTGTTGTACACGTTGCAGCATTAGTTTTGGAAGTGATGTTGGTCCACTGAGGTAACTTTGTTGTTATGTCTCTTCCAAACATTAGTGTCACAGGGCTTTCACCTGTAGTCGGAAGAGGAGTTGAACGGTAAGCTTATAGAGTCGAATTCAAGACTGTCTTGAGATTGAGCGATATCATGTGGCCAGAGAGGTGTGCTTTTCTGATGCTTCACTTAAGGCTTATTTAAGAAGTCTCTGAATACTCCACTATTAAATGGTGGGCCATTGTAAGTTTTCAAGTTCGCAGGAATGCCCCAGGATGCAAAGATGTTATCTAACTCAAGATCATCAACTAATGGGAATCAAGAGTATATGCCCACAATCACCATGAGATGATGTCCATTGTCAAGTGGACTGAAAATGTCAACTGCAATACCTTCCCAGGCATGCTTTGGCATCTCTGACATGTTCACAAGGTGTGAAGTAGTTTTTGGTAACAGGCAGTTTAATAGATGACAGGTTTTTAATTCTTTTTCAACTAGTTCCTCAAGATGAGGAAACCAGACTTGGCTTGTTTAGTAGCAATAATTCCACAATGTCCTCCATGAGCCATTTCAATAAACTGGGTGTCATAGAATCTCCAGAATGACAATTTGTTAGCCTCTCAGGGACAATTCTTCTTATGTTACTGATAGTTCATCTTTGACATTTTGTATTTCTGATACTCGCTGCCACTAGTAGCATTCCATTTGCATGGGTATATGTAGTGCCACTCTACCAGGGTCTTGCAAGTAAATTAAATGTGCCAATTAGGTGAAAGCCAAAGTAGCCATGTTTAGAGGAGAGAGCACAGGTTCTTTAACATTGGTAGAAGTGGTAAAGTGCACAGAGTCCTAAGGCCTACAGAAATGAGATCAGACAAAATGAGGAGGAAGGCAGTACGTTTGGCGAAGACCTACCTAAAGCTGTCAGGTCTTACACTATCTATAGTCAAATAGCAAGAATGTAGATCAAACCTCATTTGCCCTAGACCAATATTCAGTAACAACTATAATGCTAAGAGGCACCAGTCACTGCCTACTATTACAGATAAACAAGATAGAAGCACATAAATAAATCATACATGTTCCTGTATCTCAGTGGTTCTTAAACGTTTGACTTCTATGGTCCCCTATTGTATTATTACTGGAACCTAGGAACCCTAAATGAATCATTGTTGGAATACAATGACCCCCCCTGCATCACTACTGGAACTGCATAAATTTTTTTGTGATTTGAAACACAAAGCAATAACAAAAACACAGAACCAAAAATTCACCACAAAAAATACATAAATGATTAAATATTTTATTTAAATCACAAATCTAAAAAAAATCTATATTTTAATTTTAATGTGAAGATTAAAGATTTTCTAAATTCAATTCAGGCCACTCATTATGTATACTATATTCTGTTTGATGCACTTGCACTGCTCCCACGAACCTATCTGAGAATACTAACATGGGGCCTGATGGGTTACTCTGTCACAAACATGACAGATATCCCATTCACCATATTACAATTTCCATAGGATACAATGGAATCACAATATGGTGGATGAGATATCCATCATGTCTGTGACTGAGTAACCCCACCCACTAAACTCTAAATCAGCCCCTTAATTTTTAGCTTCCAATCTCAAATTCCTCCACGTTTACAGAATGTTTTAAAACTTTCAACTTTAAATTTTGTTTTTTATCTCTATGCCCTTTATTAATCTGTTAATATTATTTAAATTTCTAAGCAGTCACGGACCTCCTGATTAGGCTTCATGGACCCCCAGGTATCCTCAGACCACAGGTTAAAAAACACTGCTGTATTAAAAATATTTATATTGCACTCCTTTGTGGCTTTATTTTGATTCTGATTTATAAAAAAATCCTCTGCATTACTTTATGACTCATTGACATATCATGTCATGTAATTTCATCCTTGCACTAAGAAGATTGTCCAACTCCTGCACACATGTGCGGGCACCATTTTAAGATATCTAACTATCAGTATAAGATATGCACAACTTTTTAATAAAAGTTCAAAAAGTACTGTATTTTGGATTTTGACTGTGCTTCCATTGCCCCATGGCTATTTTATGAATTAGTAATAATCGAAATTTTAAAATAGCAATCCATGCATGTTTCTATAGTCTTCGTTAAGTCTTTTTTAGGTGCCATTTTAATTCTTTGTGTCACCTAATGATGCAAAAACCTGTAGGCCCATATATAACAGAAAATGACAAAGCGCAACGTTGTGCCAAAACTAGCAGCCCCGCGCTCCATCATTTTCACAAAGCAGGGGTGCACTGTCTTTAATTGAATATGACACATCCCTGTGTTGTCCCCTGCACTGGTGCTAAATTGAGCTGCCTGGCGCCAACGCAGGCATCCTTCCACCATTCTGCAAGGATATCTGTGTGTAGGGGTCTGATTGTTTATGTGTGGGAAGGTGTCCCTTCCTGCACATAAACAATCACTAATGACGATTTGGCACTTCTGTGTGTGTTGCAGAATGCAGCACACACAGAAGTGCCAAAGTGCCATTTTGAAATGGATATTTATGTGCAGAAAGGGACACCTTCCCGCACATAAACAATCATGTCTGACATTTCGCTCTTTCTATGTGTGCTGCAGAATGCAGCGCACATAGAAACAGCAAAAAACAAGGAGGAATAAAAGTATTCCTCCTCGCTGCACTTTGCTAACACCACTTATGAGGTGGAGTTCGATTTTGGTCCTGCCTCAGGTTTACAAAAACTCATAAATCGGAGGCAGCGTCAAAATGCAATGGGTGTTGCCGTGGCACACCCATGGCAACACCCACTGCACGCCCCTTCCACACACAGGGCTGCATGTGAAGGGGCCATATTTACAAGGTGGCGTTAAGCCACATTTCGTGGCTTAACGCCACCTTGTAAATATGGCACAGGGCATTGCGCCACCGTAGCGTCACAAAAAGTGACGCTCCGGTGGTGCTAGGGGCTCTTAAATATGCCCAATAGTGTTAGGAGGTGCTGTCCTTGCACCAAAACAATCTGGTGAGTTCACACACACGCATGTGGGAGCCATCTTAGAATATTATATTTTAGCCACAGTCCTTTTATAATTTAAGTATAGAATTATGTTTCACAATATTATATGAGTTGAACCACAACAGCCATTTTCTAGTAACGATCATTGAGGAGGGGGCTCTGCATCTTCTATTTATATTTTAGAGGATTATGTTCTTAATGTATGCAAAGATGTCCTTTAGTATGAGCTTCTGCCTACCAAGAAAAATATTAGTCACTTCCCAGACATGTATGTAGGTGCCACCTTAGAGTATGCCACTGCTCACAACCCCATCCCCTGACCATGACGATATGTCTTCATAAAATGTCGGATGGGCAAATGGTGATTCATGTAGAATGTTTTCCCAATTAAAAAGCTTAAGATCTATGTTATAGACATGTGGAACGCAGTCACTATTTAATGGACTGGATTAGATTGTTTCCAAAGAAGAGGCATGTATATGCTGCTGCCAATATCATTTAAAAGGATTTACAAATGAGACTCACTGATATTACACTTTCAAGTGGAATCAGGTTTACACGAGACTGAAGATATGTTATTAGAAACAACACCATCAAAATAATAAGGAGCAGGGAGAACATGGCGGTCAGGTAGCATCTGACTGCAGTGCACTCCAGGTTGAGGTGGCTGTGCACTGATTGAATGGGGCAGAGAGAGGCAGAAAGAAATGGTGTAAGAGGTTTTTCCAAGAGGAAGAAACATCCGATTCATCGGTGGAGAGTTTTTTTATATAGACGAGTGACGAGACACGCCGTTCCGGCGGCACAGCGGTTAGTGAAGGGGGCGAAGAGAGTGGGAGAGTCACTGGAGGTTGTGGAGAGAGAGTTCTGGAGCAGAGCAGCCCAGGAAGTGAGGAAAGCCTGTAGACTCACTTCCAGGGTCGCATTGAGAGGAAGGAACAGTGGCAGCAGCGGCAGAGGCAGCACCAGCGAGTCTGCCTTGGAAACCCTCGGCAAGCCAGCAGTGGTGGCAGCCCCTGAGAGGAGGCCACTGATGGCTGATCCCCAGAAGTGTGGAAGGGAAGAGGTAAACAATTGGTAGCTCCAGCAACAGTGGCTGGAAAGAAAATCTGTTGTTCCAAAGGTAGGAAAGGGGCAAGAAATTCGCTGATGAGGGGGAGAGCTGAGGGGCCAAACAGATACTCACTAAGGAGTTCAGGAAGTGTAAGAGGGGCCCCTGATAAGCTTTGGGACCAGTCCTCCCTGTGTGGCAACAAAGAAGTGGCAGACCTGGAAGAATTGCAAAGCAAATCCTAGAGGGAAGGAAAGGTACCCAGAACAAGGAAGGTGAAGGTCGCCCCAATTTTAAAGGCCCACATGACACGCCACCATTGGGGAGAGCAAACAATGTAGCCTCAATACCTAATAGGAACAACTAAAGATCACCCCCTCCTTGAGGTCCTTCTTTAAGGTACAGGAAACCTTCCCCCCAGAGACCAATAAAACTCCCCTCCCTCTTGGATTTTCTTCATCCTTAGGGTACTCCGAGAAGGGCTTGAATTTGAGAGCAGGCTTTCCACCCACCATAAAGAGTATGAGTAAAATAAAAGGACATGAGGGTGGTGAGCTCGAAAAGGGGGAGGCTGAATGACCACTGGGACTAAACTGATACCAGTGTCTTGCTGAGTTGGATGAGTTAGCCAGTGGTGAGGGTCTGAGAATGGAGGGCAAGAATGAAGATCATGAGCCACTAGCCTCCAAAACATTTGGCACCCAGGAGATCCTAGATGTGGACGAAAGTAACAAAGGAGACCTGGATAACTTAGTAGCTGCCATAGAGGAACACTATGAACCTGCACAATCTTTACAAGATGTAGCCAATGTGGAAAGCGGTACCTCGCAGGACCCACAGGCTAGCTCGATGGAGCAGCTTTTGAAGTCCCTAGCAAAAGAGGTCAGAATTGACTTCTCCATCTCCCAGGCAAACCAATAGGAGTTACAGGGAGTATGTAAGGAGCTTGAAGAAAAGTTGGATGCCTTATCTCAGAGAACATGAGCCCTGGAGGTTACAGAGCAATTAAGGGAAACACATCACAAGACAGGCAAGAAGTAGATAAATTAAAGGCAAAACTTAAAGAGAGCGAGGATAAACTAGAATACTTGGAAATATTGTGAGGAGGAATAACATCAGGCTGCTGAAAGTGCCAGAAGGAAGGGAGGGGAGAATATAAATGCACTGATAGTAGAGCTACTTATGGTGGTGTGTAGGAAGGTCCAAAGGAGATTTTAGCTGAAGGAAATACAAAGGGCACACCATGACCCCTTTCAAAGGATGGCTTACTAGAGTAAGTCTCGCAGGATCTTGGAAAATCTTCTTACATACCCTATCAAAGAAAGAATTCAGAATAAGGCTTTAAAGCTAGGCTCTTTAATGGAAAAGATTGTTCCTTTGAAATCAGTGAGATATCTTCCATGCTACTTCAAACAGGCAGAAGAATTAGGAGAGAGGCTGGATGAGTTTTAGAAGTTGGGGGTAGGCTCGGTTGAAATTCCCAGAAACTCTAAGGGTGATGTTGAATAATAAAATTGTACAACCTGAAAGATCATTAGGACTCAGATGAGCTACTTGAGAAGCTTAGATCTAGTCACGTGTGTTACTATGTCAAAGCGGACAGGTGTTGGCTTTCTTCACTTTCAGTTGGCTTGCTGGCTGTAATCTTGTTTTAGCTGCCTCTGCTTTCTTTTTCCCTTTTTTTTAACAGCACCTTGGTAGCCCTGGTAGCGTACCAAATGGCTACTATAACCAAATAGGAATTGGGAAGGGTTCTCCAAGGGGGTTGGAAGACACTTGTTAGAGGAGGGGAGCACAGCGTAGGGAGCACTGAGGGGAAAAAAGGACAAAATGTGTCCTATAAAGCAATGGAATCTCCAGAAAGGTCCCCAGGAAGGGGTAGTGGATAACCCTAGATCTAGAGCTAGAAGTAGAAATGATGGCCGACAGTAAATAATTTCCAGTTTTATCTTGGAAGGCTAATGGGTCCAGGAAGGTAAAAAATGTCAATATTTAAGGGATGCTCCGGACCAGATATTTGTTCCACAAGAATCAAATCTTACAAGAAATGAATGTGAGGGTATTTTCAGGACCCAGAGATGAGTGTAGCAAATTGCATGTACTGATCATACAGGCCACTCGAAAGGAGTAGTTATTCTCATTAATAATCAATCAAAAGCCTCTATATTGGATTATAAGGCCGATAGAAATGGGTTATAGCGAAGGTTAACATTTTTGACACTGCGTACAGGTTGGTGGGGTATTATGATCCAAACATAGCTGAGATCGAGTCTCTGCTAAATTTATGTCTTGAGTTGATAGATACTCCCCACCTAATAATAATGTCAGGTGATCTTAATGTGGTACTAGATAATTATGCGGCTAAATCAATCAAAAATAGATCATAAGCTTCTTCTAAATCCCAGGTCAATATTAGGTCCCTAATGAAACAACTGGCCTTGTCTGACATCTGGCAGGAGACAAGAGGTGCAGAGTAAAGAGACACATTTCATAATAAGAAATATAAACATCAGTCAAGAATAGACAATTTCTCTTTAGATAGATCTCTCAAGGCAAGTATACAAAATGTTCAACATGGGGTTGCTCATTTGTCTGACCATGCTGCGGTGCTTCTAGAGATGAAGTGTAAATCTGCCAACAGGGTGAGGAGGTGGACATTAGATCTTTTGCTATTGAAAATCAGGAAGTGATAAAAAGTTTAAGAGAATGGTCCATTTAGGTATTTTAGACCAAAATTAACTCCACTGCATTATACGTTGTCTAGGATTCCTTTAAGGTCTTTATAAGGGGTGTATTGATTAGCCTTTTAGCCCAGAAAATTAGGGAATGTAGGAGGGTAGTTGTGGAGTTAGAGCAGGCAATCACTCTCTTTGAAAAAAAGCTCTTAGATCAGCAGGACCAAGAGGTGCAGAACAAGACCCTGTTGAACGAGATCCAGGAGCGGAATGCCAGTTTTGCCGCTGCCATGGAAGCGAGGGTCAGGGCCTGATGGGAGGCAAGTAAGGTAGCACATTTTGAATATAGCAAGAGTGCAGGAAAACGTTTGGCTTGGAAGATCAAGGCAGACTTAGTAAGAAATGAGGTGAGAGAGGTAAAATGTAGTACCACTGGTAGAAGCCTGGAGGAGACAATGGAGGTATAACAGTCCTTTGTAGATTTTTTGGGGGGACTGTATTCAGAGGATCTGACAATGACAAAGATGCAAGTTAATGAATGGCTGGAAGGATTGCAAATATTAAAACTTGCAGAAGAGGAGAAGGAGGAGTTACATGAGGCAATAGCATCGGAAGAGGTACGTCAGGTGATGAGCAAGTGCAAGAAGGGAAAGGTGTCAGGGCATGATGGGTTTCCAAATGAATTTTATCAGAGTGTGAAAGAGGTAATAAGCGCTGTGTTGACTGGTTTTTGATGGAATTTTTAAAGAAGGCACTCCCCTCCCAAAATCTTGGGAAGAGGCGGTGATCACATTGATCTTAAAACCGGGAAAAGATCAATTGTTGTGTTAGTCACACAGGCCGATTAAGTTATTAAATAATGACTATAAGTTTTTGCAAATAACCTGGCAAACAGGTTGGGTAATGTTGTTTGGAAACTGATAGCAGAGGATCGGAAGGGGTTCTTAAAGGGGAGATTTATGCACAAATTATCGAACAAGTTAATAGGGTCCATTGACCTGGCCCTAGCAATTCAGGCCCCTCTCACCACTATAACATTAGATGCCACCAAGGCCTTTGGCAGGGTTAATTGGCAATATCTAAATGCGCTTATGGGACACCACAGTTTGTGTGAGAATTTCTGCAGGGTAATATAGGAGATTTATAAGACACCTTTGACCAGAATCCTGTTAAATGGGAACCTAACAGCCAGCTTCAAGATTACAAGAGGGACCAGACAGGGCTGTCTACTTTCCCCTTTACTATTTAATCTATATATTGAGCCCTTTGCGTAAAAGATCGGAAGGGTTCATTTATGGCGGTGAGAAAAGAAAATATCATTGTATGTAGAGGGGTAATCGATTTACCTCTTACTTTAGCAAGTTTAGGCCATGTGATATCAGTCTGTGTACCCGAGAACTCAACATTCCAAACGTGCATTCACTGTACTACATTCTAAAACTTCATCGAGCTATGGAGTCCTTCATGATTCAAAAATTTTCCATCATTCATACTCAAAACACACAACAGCTCCCCCTCTGTTAAATAAAAAAAGTAACATTTTTATAACATATCCAGGTTATAGTTCTTCAATAGGTCTTCTTGGTGCTTTTATAACTCATCGAGATTGTGTCTTGGGAAACTGGGAATCAAAATTCAGAGTGTATATGATCTGCATTGGTGATGTAGGAGGAATACAAATCTGGGATTCATCACAGGTTTTCTCTGATCGAGTCTCTGCACTGACATTAATATATGATGGGTGGTAAGTCACCTGTTTGAAGTGCGAGAAATCTTGCATGATACATTTTCCTGGACGTTAGGCTGTTAACATGCGGCCTTTGCTGGTGACAACTTGAAAAGGGTGGGCATCAAAAGGAGCATCAGATTTACTTTGTTTTGACTTTTGAACCAGCACTCAATCTTCTGGCTTGAAAACAATGGGACTTATTTACAAGCCCTTGTGCACCACCAGAGCATCACTTCTTGATGCTCCTGTGGTGCACACTGCAGAGCCATATCAACAAGGCCACGTAAAGCTTCCCTGCTTGGCTTTTTATGACCTTGTATATATGGAGTGAGGCAACGCAGCGCAAGTCGCTGCGCTGCCTCAAGCTATGGAAGGGAGGTGTGCCAAGGGTGTTATGGTGGGTGTTCCAATGCAACACCAATGGCATTCAACGCATTCCCAGATTTACAACATGCTGTTAACCTGGGAATGTGTCAAAAACCAACACCTCCCCAGGGGAGACGTAATGAGGAGAAATCACATTTTCTCCCGTAGTTTTTTCATCTTTCTAGGTGTGCAGTACACATAGAAAGAGGAAAACACCTCCATCGATTGTTTCCGTGCAGGAAGGTGTCTCTCCCTTCACAAAAGCAATCATCCTTACAACTCAGACCCCCTTGCACCATGGTGCAAGGGTGTCTGCATTGGTGCATGGCAGCCCATTGTGCGGCAGCATAGAGGGAAAGGACCACAATGTGCTGTATCTCATAGATGTGGTGCATTCCTGCCCTTCCCATTTGACGCATGGCAGTGCAGCAAGAAGGCTTGCAGCGCTGCCCTCCACCAAAACATTGCAAATGAGGCTTAAATGTTTTTAGCATGTCACCTTTTAGCAGCATAGGCATTCATTTTCTGCTTACGACTCAAGTCCTGTTGTACACGTTGCAGCATTAGTTTTGGAAGTGATGTTGGTCCACTGAGGTAACTTTGTTGTTATGTCTCTTCCAAACATTAGTGTCACAGGGCTTTCACCTGTAGTCGGAAGAGGAGTTGAACGGTAAGCTTATAGAGTCGAATTCAAGACTGTCTTGAGATTGAGCGATATCATGTGGCCAGAGAGGTGTGCTTTTCTGATGCTTCACTTAAGGCATATTTAAGAAGTCTCTGAATACTCCACTATTAAATGGTGGGCCATTGTAAGTTTTCAAGTTCGCAGGAATGCCCCAGGATGCAAAGATGTTATCTAACTCAAGATCATCAACTAATGGGAATCAAGAGTATATGCCCACAATCACCATGAGATGATGTCCATTGTCAAGTGGACTGAAAATGTCAACTGCAATACCTTCCCAGGCATGCTTTGGCATCTCTGACATGTTCACAAGGTGTGAAGTAGTTTTTGGTAACAGGCAGTTTAATAGATGACAGGTTTTTAATTCTTTTTCAACTAGTTCCTCAAGATGAGGAAACCAGACTTGGCTTGTTTAGTAGCAATAATTCCACAATGTCCTCCATGAGCCATTTCAATAAACTGGGTGTCATAGAATCTCCAGAATGACAATTTGTTAGCCTCTCAGGGACAATTCTTCTTATGTTACTGATAGTTCATCTTTGACATTTTGTATTTCTGATACTCGCTGCCACTAGTAGCATTCCATTTGCATGGGTATATGTAGTGCCACTCTACCAGGGTCTTGCAAGTAAATTAAATGTGCCAATTAGGTGAAAGCCAAAGTAGCCATGTTTAGAGGAGAGAGCACAGGTTCTTTAACATTGGTAGAAGTGGTAAAGTGCACAGAGTCCTAAGGCCTACAGAAATGAGATCAGACAAAATGAGGAGGAAGGCAGTACGTTTGGCGAAGACCTACCTAAAGCTGTCAGGTCTTACACTATCTATAGTCAAATAGCAAGAATGTAGATCAAACCTCATTTGCCCTAGACCAATATTCAGTAACAAATATAATGCTAAGAGGCACCAGTCACTGCCTACTATTACAGATAAACAAGATAGAAGCACATAAATAAATCATACATGTTCCTGTATCTCAGTGGTTCTTAAACGTTTGACTTCTATGGTCCCCTATTGTATTATTACTGGAACCTAGGAACCCTAAATGAATCATTGTTGGAATACAATGACCCCCCCTGCATCACTACTGGAACTGCATAATTTTTTTTGTGATTTGAAACACAAAGCAATAACAAAAACACAGAACCAAAAATTCACCACAAAAAATACATAAATGATTAAATATTTTATTTAAATCACAAATCTAAAAAAAATCTATATTTTAATTTTAATGTGAAGATTAAAGATTTTCTAAATTCAATTCAGGCCACTCATTATGTATACTATATTCTGTTTGATGCACTTGCACTGCTCCCACGAACCTATCTGAGAATACTAACATGGGGCCTGATGGGTTACTCTGTCACAAACATGACAGATATCCCATTCACCATATTACAATTTCCATAGGATACAATGGAATCACAATATGGTGGATGAGATATCCATCATGTCTGTGACTGAGTAACCCCACCCACTAAACTCTAAATCAGCCCCTTAATTTTTAGCTTCCAATCTCAAATTCCTCCACGTTTACAGAATGTTTTAAAACTTTCAACTTTAAATTTTGTTTTTTATCTCTATGCCCTTTATTAATCTGTTAATATTATTTAAATTTCTAAGCAGTCACGGACCTCCTGATTAGGCTTCATGGACCCCCAGGTATCCTCAGACCACAGGTTAAAAAACACTGCTGTATTAAAAATATTTATATTGCACTCCTTTGTGGCTTTATTTTGATTCTGATTTATAAAAAAATCCTCTGCATTACTTTATGACTCATTGACATATCATGTCATGTAATTTCATCCTTGCACTAAGAAGATTGTCCAACTCCTGCACACATGTGCGGGCACCATTTTAAGATATCTAACTATCAGTATAAGATATGCACAACTTTTTAATAAAAGTTCAAAAAGTACTGTATTTTGGATTTTGACTGTGCTTCCATTGCCCCATGGCTATTTTATGAATTAGTAATAATCGAAATTTTAAAATAGCAATCCATGCATGTTTCTATAGTCTTCGTTAAGTCTTTTTTAGGTGCCATTTTAATTCTTTGTGTCACCTAATGATGCAAAAACCTGTAGGCCCATATATAACAGAAAATGACAAAGCGCAACGTTGTGCCAAAACTAGCAGCCCCGCGCTCCATCATTTTCACAAAGCAGGGGTGCACTGTCTTTAATTGAATATGACACATCCCTGTGTTGTCCCCTGCACTGGTGCTAAATTGAGCTGCCTGGCGCCAACGCAGGCATCCTTCCACCATTCTGCAAGGATATCTGTGTGTAGGGGTCTGATTGTTTATGTGTGGGAAGGTGTCCCTTCCTGCACATAAACAATCACTAATGACGATTTGGCACTTCTGTGTGTGTTGCAGAATGCAGCACACACAGAAGTGCCAAAGTGCCATTTTGAAATGGATATTTATGTGCAGAAAGGGACACCTTCCCGCACATAAACAATCATGTCTGACATTTCGCTCTTTCTATGTGTGCTGCAGAATGCAGCGCACATAGAAACAGCAAAAAACAAGGAGGAATAAAAGTATTCCTCCTCGCTGCACTTTGCTAACACCACTTATGAGGTGGAGTTCGATTTTGGTCCTGCCTCAGGTTTACAAAAACTCATAAATCGGAGGCAGCGTCAAAATGCAATGGGTGTTGCCGTGGCACACCCATGGCAACACCCACTGCACGCCCCTTCCACACACAGGGCTGCATGTGAAGGGGCCATATTTACAAGGTGGCGTTAAGCCACATTTCGTGGCTTAACGCCACCTTGTAAATATGGCACAGGGCATTGCGCCACCGTAGCGTCACAAAAAGTGACGCTCCGGTGGTGCTAGGGGCTCTTAAATATGCCCAATAGTGTTAGGAGGTGCTGTCCTTGCACCAAAACAATCTGGTGAGTTCACACACACGCATGTGGGAGCCATCTTAGAATATTATATTTTAGCCACAGTCCTTTTATAATTTAAGTATAGAATTATGTTTCACAATATTATATGAGTTGAACCACAACAGCCATTTTCTAGTAACGATCATTGAGGAGGGGGCTCTGCATCTTCTATTTATATTTTAGAGGATTATGTTCTTAATGTATGCAAAGATGTCCTTTAGTATGAGCTTCTGCCTACCAAGAAAAATATTAGTCACTTCCCAGACATGTATGTAGGTGCCACCTTAGAGTATGCCACTGCTCACAACCCCATCCCCTGACCATGACGATATGTCTTCATAAAATGTCGGATGGGCAAATGGTGATTCATGTAGAATGTTTTCCCAATTAAAAAGCTTAAGATCTATGTTATAGACATGTGGAACGCAGTCACTATTTAATGGACTGGATTAGATTGTTTCCAAAGAAGAGGCATGTATATGCTGCTGCCAATATCATTTAAAAGGATTTACAAATGAGACTCACTGATATTACACTTTCAAGTGGAATCAGGTTTACACGAGACTGAAGATATGTTATTAGAAACAACACCATCAAAATAATAAGGAGCAGGGAGAACATGGCGGTCAGGTAGCATCTGACTGCAGTGCACTCCAGGTTGAGGTGGCTGTGCACTGATTGAATGGGGCAGAGAGAGGCAGAAAGAAATGGTGTAAGAGGTTTTTCCAAGAGGAAGAAACATCCGATTCATCGGTGGAGAGTTTTTTTATATAGACGAGTGACGAGACACGCCGTTCCGGCGGCACAGCGGTTAGTGAAGGGGGCGAAGAGAGTGGGAGAGTCACTGGAGGTTGTGGAGAGAGAGTTCTGGAGCAGAGCAGCCCAGGAAGTGAGGAAAGCCTGTAGACTCACTTCCAGGGTCGCATTGAGAGGAAGGAACAGTGGCAGCAGCGGCAGAGGCAGCACCAGCGAGTCTGCCTTGGAAACCCTCGGCAAGCCAGCAGTGGTGGCAGCCCCTGAGAGGAGGCCACTGATGGCTGATCCCCAGAAGTGTGGAAGGGAAGAGGTAAACAATTGGTAGCTCCAGCAACAGTGGCTGGAAAGCAAATCTGTTATTCCAAAGGTAGGAAAGGGGCAAGAAATTCGCTGATGAGGGGGAGAGCTGAGGGGCCAAACAGATACTCACTAAGGAGTTCAGGAAGTGTAAGAGGGGCCCCTGATAAGCTTTGGGACCAGTCCTCCCTGTGTGGCAACAAAGAAGTGGCAGACCTGGAAGAATTGCAAAGCAAATCCTAGAGGGAAGGAAAGGTACCCAGAACAAGGAAGGTGAAGGTCGCCCCAATTTTAAAGGCCCACATGACACGCCACCATTGGGGAGAGCAAACAATGTAGCCTCAATACCTAATAGGAACAACTAAAGATCACCCCCTCCTTGAGGTCCTTCTTTAAGGTACAGGAAACCTTCCCCCCAGAGACCAATAAAACTCCCCTCCCTCTTGGATTTTCTTCATCCTTAGGGTACTCCGAGAAGGGCTTGAATTTGAGAGCAGGCTTTCCACCCACCATAAAGAGTATGAGTAAAATAAAAGGACATGAGGGTGGTGAGCTCGAAAAGGGGGAGGCTGAATGACCACTGGGACTAAACTGATACCAGTGTCTTGCTGAGTTGGATGAGTTAGCCAGTGGTGAGGGTCTGAGAATGGAGGGCAAGAATGAAGATCATGAGCCACTAGCCTCCAAAACATTTGGCACCCAGGAGATCCTAGATGTGGACGAAAGTAACAAAGGAGACCTGGATAACTTAGTAGCTGCCATAGAGGAACACTATGAACCTGCACAATCTTTACAAGATGTAGCCAATGTGGAAAGCGGTACCTCGCAGGACCCACAGGCTAGCTCGATGGAGCAGCTTTTGAAGTCCCTAGCAAAAGAGGTCAGAATTGACTTCTCCATCTCCCAGGCAAACCAATAGGAGTTACAGGGAGTATGTAAGGAGCTTGAAGAAAAGTTGGATGCCTTATCTCAGAGAACATGAGCCCTGGAGGTTACAGAGCAATTAAGGGAAACACATCACAAGACAGGCAAGAAGTAGATAAATTAAAGGCAAAACTTAAAGAGAGCGAGGATAAACTAGAATACTTGGAAATATTGTGAGGAGGAATAACATCAGGCTGCTGAAAGTGCCAGAAGGAAGGGAGGGGAGAATATAAATGCACTGATAGTAGAGCTACTTATGGTGGTGTGTAGGAAGGTCCAAAGGAGATTTTAGCTGAAGGAAATACAAAGGGCACACCATGACCCCTTTCAAAGGATGGCTTACTAGAGTAAGTCTCGCAGGATCTTGGAAAATCTTCTTACATACCCTATCAAAGAAAGAATTCAGAATAAGGCTTTAAAGCTAGGCTCTTTAATGGAAAAGATTGTTCCTTTGAAATCAGTGAGATATCTTCCATGCTACTTCAAACAGGCAGTGGGAATTAGGAGAGAGGCTGGATGAGTTTTAGAAGTTGGGGGTAGGCTCGGTTGAAATTCCCAGAAACTCTAAGGGTGATGTTGAATAATAAAATTGTACAACCTGAAAGATCATTAGGACTCAGATGAGCTACTTGAGAAGCTTAGATCTAGTCACGTGTGTTACTATGTCAAAGCGGACAGGTGTTGGCTTTCTTCACTTTCAGTTGGCTTGCTGGCTGTAATCTTGTTTTAGCTGCCTCTGCTTTCTTTTTCCCTTTTTTTTAACAGCACCTTGGTAGCCCTGGTAGCGTACCAAATGGCTACTATAACCAAATAGGAATTGGGAAGGGTTCTCCAAGGGGGTTGGAAGACACTTGTTAGAGGAGGGGAGCACAGCGTAGGGAGCACTGAGGGGAAAAAAGGACAAAATGTGTCCTATAAAGCAATGGAACCTCCAGAAAGGTCCCCAGGAAGGGGTAGTGGATAACCCTAGATCTAGAGCTAGAAGTAGAAATGATGGCCGACAGTAAATAATTTCCAGTTTTATCTTGGAAGGCTAATGGGTCCAGGAAGGTAAAAAATGTCAATATTTAAGGGATGCTCCGGACCAGATATTTGTTCCACAAGAATCAAATCTTACAAGAAATGAATGTGAGGGTATTTTCAGGACCCAGAGATGAGTGTAGCAAATTGCATGTACTGATCATACAGGCCACTCGAAAGGAGTAGTTATTCTCATTAATAATCAATCAAAAGCCTCTATATTGGATTATAAGGCCGATAGAAATGGGTTATAGCGAAGGTTAACATTTTTGACACTGCGTACAGGTTGGTGGGGTATTATGATCCAAACATAGCTGAGATCGAGTCTCTGCTAAATTTATGTCTTGAGTTGATAGATACTCCCCACCTAATAATAATGTCAGGTGATCTTAATGTGGTACTAGATAATTATGCGGCTAAATCAATCAAAAATAGATCATAAGCTTCTTCTAAATCCCAGGTCAATATTAGGTCCCTAATGAAACAACTGGCCTTGTCTGACATCTGGCAGGAGACAAGATGTGCAGAGTAAAGAGACACATTTCATAATAAGAAATATAAACATCAGTCAAGAATAGACAATTTCTCTTTAGATAGATCTCTCAAGGCAAGTATACAAAATGTTCAACATGGGGTTGCTCATTTGTCTGACCATGCTGCGGTGCTTCTAGAGATGAAGTGTAAATCTGCCAACAGGGTGAGGAGGTGGACATTAGATCTTTTGCTATTGAAAATCAGGAAGTGATAAAAAGTTTAAGAGAATGGTCCATTTAGGTATTTTAGACCAAAATTAACTCCACTGCATTATACGTTGTCTAGGATTCCTTTAAGGTCTTTATAAGGGGTGTATTGATTAGCCTTTTAGCCCAGAAAATTAGGGAATGTAGGAGGGTAGTTGTGGAGTTAGAGCAGGCAATCACTCTCTTTGAAAAAAAAGCTCTTAGATCAGCAGGACCAAGAGGGGCAGAACAAGACCCTGTTGAACGAGATCCAGGAGCGGAATGCCAGTTTGGCCGCTGCCATGGAAGCGAGGGTCAGGGCCTGATGGGAGGCAAGTAAGGTAGCACATTTTGAATATAGCAAGAGTGCAGGAAAACGTTTGGCTTGGAAGATCAAGGCAGACTTAGTAAGAAATGAGGTGAGAGAGGTAAAATGTAGTACCACTGGTAGAAGCCTGGAGGAGACAATGGAGGTATAACAGTCCTTTGTAGATTTTTTGGGGGGACTGTATTCAGAGGATCTGACAATGACAAAGATGCAAGTTAATGAATGGCTGGAAGGATTGCAAATATTAAAACTTGCAGAAGAGGAGAAGGAGGAGTTACATGAGGCAATAGCATCGGAAGAGGTACGTCAGGTGATGAGCAAGTGCAAGAAGGGAAAGGTGTCAGGGCATGATGGGTTTCCAAATGAATTTTATCAGAGTGTGAAAGAGGTAATAAGCGCTGTGTTGACTGGTTTTTGATGGAATTTTTAAAGAAGGCACTCCCCTCCCAAAATCTTGGGAAGAGGCGGTGATCACATTGATCTTAAAACCGGGAAAAGATCAATTGTTGTGTTAGTCACACAGGCCGATTAAGTTATTAAATAATGACTATAAGTTTTTGCAAATAACCTGGCAAACAGGTTGGGTAATGTTGTTTGGAAACTGATAGCAGAGGATCGGAAGGGGTTCTTAAAGGGGAGATTTATACACAAATTATCGAACAAGTTAATAGGGTCCATTGACCTGGCCCTAGCAATTCAGGCCCCTCTCACCACTATAACATTAGATGCCACCAAGGCCTTTGGCAGGGTTAATTGGCAATATCTAAATGCGCTTATGGGACACCACAGTTTGTGTGAGAATTTCTGCAGGGTAATATAGGAGATTTATAAGACACCTTTGACCAGAATCCTGTTAAATGGGAACCTAACAGCCAGCTTCAAGATTACAAGAGGGACCAGACAGGGCTGTCTACTTTCCCCTTTACTATTTAATCTATATATTGAGCCCTTTGCGTAAAAGATCGGAAGGGTTCATTTATGGCGGTGAGAAAAGAAAATATCATTGTATGTAGAGGGGTAATCGATTTACCTCTTACTTTAGCAAGTTTAGGCCATGTGATATCAGTATTTGGGCAGGTGCCTGGGTATGAGGTAAATGTGTACAAAACAGACATTATGGTGTGTAATATAGAGGAGGGACATGGTTTGATTAAAAAAAAAGAATTAAAATATTTGGGCATTAGGATCTGTGGCTTTTTTGGAGAGAATACCCGAAATATATTTCAGCAGTGCAATGAAAGAGACAAACAGATTGTTGTTAAGTTGGTCCCACTTATCTCTATCATTGCATGAAAGAGCTAATTTGATAAAAATGTTCATTCTCACGAAATTTACTTTTCCATTTATTAGGTTACCTTTGCACTTTAAGAACATCTGGTTACAAAAATTGCACAAGAAAGCAGATTCATTTATCTCTGGCACAGCAAGGAGCTAGATTTGCAAGAAGGAAGCTGAGAAGGAAATCTGATATAGCGGGCATTGCTCTTCCAGACTGCCATTTATATGCTTGTGCCTTTCAATTAAAAAATGTGAGAGCTCTGCTGTCTAATAGGAATGAGTCTGGGGCAGATCAACTAAGGGGACCCCTGCTAAAGGAAGGGAAAAGGGGAGGGTCAAAATGTATGTAAAAATTTGTTGACTGAAAATGTTTTAAAAGGGTGAGGCTTAAAAATGTACAGTTGGCTGCTTGGCTGTTGGCTCAGATCAGACGAGAAACAAATTGGCGTATTAGAGCAAACATGCCCTGTGTGAGACTCTTCCAGTGCTCTGGAATGCCTGAAAGATAGTTTAGCGGTACCCTTGCGATAGGCAGGTATTAGAGAGTTGGGCCAGATTCTTCAAAATGGTAACTTTGTTCATGCGAAGAATTCCAGCTAATGACACAGGAGGAGGTATCTACATTTAAATTTACCAATTACAAAGTTGGCCCCCAGTCTTGGGGAGAGGAAGAAACTGACACAAATCATTTGGAGGAGATGTTGGTCAAAGGGCCACATCAGAAAAAGGAAGTGGCAGTGTGGAATGGGCTATTCTTGGAAATCTCGGATGAAGATCTTGGCCTCTCTGCTATCCTGTGGGGTAATACCATGTCAATTGTTTATGGCAAGTATCTTTGAATCTTTTGTGCAGTGTGGTAAAACTTGTGCACTAAAGAAGAAACCATCTTTTCTTCGTCCAAAGGGCCTTCTGGTCTCCTAAGAAGCTGGCAAAGAGCCTTCTGGTCTCCTAAGAAGCTGGCAAAATTGAGGGAAGCAGAGAACACATGTTGCGGGAAATGTGGCCTATTGAAAGCTGATGATCTCCATATGTTTGTGCTTTGCCCTAATATCCAGGAGTTCTGGGAAGAAGTTGGTAAGGTGTTAAATTATGTTTTCCACACGCAGGTAGAGGTAAGTCCAGAACTGATTTTTTGGTGATTGCCAAATGTGGGAATCCTCCAGGGCTGCAATAGAAATCTGCTGCTTTATCTTTTGCTACTGGGCAGAAGATAAATATGTAAACATTGGCTATCCCCTTCTGGCCCCTTTATGACTGAATGGTTGAATGCAGTGATTTATGTCAGCATGATGGATCTAAATCAATCTCATACAAAAAAGCTGGGAGACTGTGGGCCCCTCTGATAAGGTGGTTTGTAGGGGAATGTAGGGTATAAAACCAATCAGGTCATAAGATTAGTTTGGTAGAGCATGGTCTTGTGAAGGTCCAATGATTATAGCCTCATGGGATCAAGACGGGGTGGCGGGTAGATGATACCTGTAAGTCAGCATCACCCCTCCCTAGCAGACTATCCTTGATCTTCTTGGGCCAGCCCACACTATCAGAGGAAGAACTTGGAGGTCAGCCTGGAAGTGCACAAGGCAAAAGACAAACATTAAATCATGTAAAACAATTCAGTAGAATTAGCACTACAGAGCATGATTCTACTTGGCACCAAACACCAAAAAGCAAACGTGCATTAACAAAATGTATTACATTCAGGTTCTGTCAGAATAGGAAAACACAAGAGCTGGATTTATTCACACATATTTTGCAGCTCCAAGTGTAAGAGCTGAACTAAGAGGCACACAGTCTGTATTTTGCATCAGGCCAATGCAGGGATGAAATTTTCAGAGTTTCACAAAGTCAGTTTTTAAGAATAACACTACAGTATTAATGAAGATGTAATACTGTCTTGGTTGAGGAATGGTCAGCTTGATGGGCAGATGCCCTCCAAGAGTCATTCCATTGTTCTGTGTCCTGATGAGAACCCGTTAATGGTGTGAGTTCAAAACCCAGCAATCTTTCAGAGCATCCAGAGAGAGCATTGAGAAAGAGAGATGGCCTGACAGGGACATTAATTTTTTAGGGTTTTATTTTACATTATCCCTTGGGGGGGAGGAGTATTACTGCAGCAGAGAGAAGTGGTGGGCTTTGCACTTAGGTTTAAAGTGTGCATGTCTCTTTGGCTGGCTGTCTTGCTACAGCCAGCCAGGTATACACATTTTAAACCTCTCTACCATCTACCTCTATCTCTCTACTAAGCTGTCTTAATAGGTTACAGAATGCACAGCCAACCATTGCCATTGCGAGTGCTGAGTGAGCCTACCCTCTCTAATCCTGGCACTTCTCTCATGCTGGTTACTAGCATGAGAGCTGAACCAGATTTGGTTAGGGGAGTTGGCTGGAGCCCATGCAGGAGTCTGGAGGAAACAGGGAAGAAGAACTCCGACCACAGAAAGGGGCACATCGGTCATGATCTTGCTTTTCTGTGCTATTTTACATATCTGGCCACATAAGACCGGGACTAAGTCAAAAGTTCAGGCTGACTGCAATTAAGCACAGTACGGCTATAGGGACCCAGTTGGGCCCACTGAACTAAAGTACATTCAATCCTGGTTGCAGAGCATTGCATACATTTCAAAACATGCAGTAGACGTGATGCACCAGTTCTGCTCCACACACCATTGGTGATGAATCAGTTCCGAAATGTGTCGAGGCTGTGTTGCAAGTTTCATGCATCTACGTTGTGGATCCAGGCACTGGGGCTTGTAATATGAAGACTGATGTTGAGGATGAGTTGTGCAGTCAAGGTGATGCTTTTGTTCCGATGAGTGCAGAGGCAGCGATGCAGAATTTCATCACCAAGGCTGCGTCGACGGGGGGTGAGGACATAGGCTCTGAGAAAAGCGTAGCAGTGTCAAGTCCAAAGGTGATGTGGCAGCTCCAAGATGCGAGGTACAGCGGTGATGCAAGTTTGAATGAGTCAGTTCTAACCCATTAAGTGGTGGTGATACGTTGGTTCTGTTGCTCACAACAATGGCGATGTCTCCAGTCTGCTCCACAGAAGAGGATGCATCGGTTCTGCTGGAGCAAGCATCTTAGCCCTACTTCCAAAGGCCCAGGGCTGGGATAGCACCATATGGCTGGGGAGACTCACAGATGGCAGAGTCCAGGTGCAGGAGCAGGGTGGCTAGAAGTCTTTTATGTCGCTGAGACTTCGGATCAAGAGGGCAGCCAGCTAGCCCTTGGAGTCACTCTGGGTTTAAGTGATGCGGTCCAGTCCTCATCCAGATAATGGAGCAGAAGGCAGCATGGCAGCACATCAAGGCACAAGACCAGCAAAGCTGCAGTCCAGCAGAGTGGCAGTCCTTCAGCAGCAAAGCAGTCCTTTTTCCTGGCAGAGTAGTCACAAGTCCAGAAGTGTACTGAGTTGGTGATGTCAGAGGTCCAGCACTTATACCAAGTTGGGCTTTTGAAGTGGGAGAAACCTGAAAGGCAGACCTCTAAATTGCATAAAGGTCCTGCCCTTCTTGTCTTAGGTCTAGACACACTGCAGGGGAGTATGCAGCAATTGTGTAGGGACAGGGCCATTATTCAGATGTAAGTAAGGCTGGGTCCAGGTCCTCCCTCCTATCTTGCCCAGGATGGCTCATTTAGGACCAATAAGTGACACCTAGGCTCCAATTGTGAGTGGCTGTCTAGGGGGAAGAAACAAAGCCCAGCTGTCACCCACCCTAGACAAGTGATCAGACCGGCTGCAGCCACCAAGTGACTACAGTAAGAAAGTGCCTACTTTCTAAAAGTGACATTTTCAGAATTACAATTACAACTTCACCATAAGTCATGATTATAGGTTTAACACTTACAGATTGTGAATTACATCTGTAAGATGTAATTAGATAATTACAATGTTATCCTACAGGAGGAATAGGCCTTACTGTAGTTTTTAATGGCGTCCAGAATAAATGAAAATTCCTGCTTCTCATGACATACAAAGGCAGACCATGAGGGAGGTAAGCACAACCCACAACAAAGACCTCTATTCTTCTCCAATTGTAAAGGGCAGGGATTGGCGTAACCCTAAACTCCAGCAACATACACAGCTACCATAATGCACTGTCTCATGTATGCAGACAGGATTGTTTTCCTGCAGGAAGGGGATCCTTCCTGCAAAAAAATAATCCTTGGAAGCATTTTCCTCTTTCTAGGTATGCTCCATTACCTCCCATCCCTCCCTCGCCTTCCTTTCCACACCAATGAGGCTCCTTGCCTCCCCTAGACCCCTCCCTTCCCCTTTAAAAAGTCCCCACGCCCCAACACCTCCTGTTTTTTTTTTTGTCTAGCCTGCTCGACTTACTTTCTCTTTCTCCTCCACGACAGGGCTCTGAGGGGCTTCGTGTTGACTCTCAGCGGGTGCGGTGCTCCTCGCAGTGGGTTCCCAGCAGTAGCGTCTTCCTGGAGGTATGCTGGGCTGCCTTAGGGGAGATGCTTCCAGGTCGGCTGACGGAGTCGGTCGCCTCTCTGGTCGCTGGGGCTGCACTTCTGGGTCTTTGCCTCGCGTTTGCTGGGCTGGTTCACCGGCCGTGTCCTCTTCCTGACAACAGTAGGGTGGGCTGTTCTGCCCGTGTTTTTCTTTCTTTTTGTTGATTGGTGCGGCATTTTTATCTGCTGTTTGTGGGCGGGGTTGTCCCCTAACCTATTTATCTGGCTGCTGTTGGTTTTTCTTTGGTCTGCATTTCTCCTTGGATCATGTCGGTGCAGGGTCGTACTAAATGATGGAGGATTGTTTCTTCTTCTTCCTCGGAGGGGGAGGATGTTGCGGTTCCCATTTAGCCGCCTGATGGATGCCAGGATGCACTGGGGGTTCCTGCTCCTCTCATGTCCAGGGACGAGGTTCAGGACATGATTGAGGTGGCTGTGTCTAAGGCCCTTCAGGCTGGGGCACCCTGACCTGGATGTTCTTCTGCCTCCCATCCCTCGGGGGCGGCAGAGGGGTCCTCTTCCTTGGATGATGACGCTCATTATACGTCTTGTGGTGGAAAGTATGTCTCCAGGGAGGAGATGTGGGATGTTCTGGCCCATGTTCATGACCATTTGAGTTTTCCTGTTTTTCACACTCCAGGAGCTGATTCCCACTTGTTTCTGCAGTATATTAGGCTTTCTTGGTTTGTCATGCCTTTCCAGGGCCCAGATAAGGATTTGGTTTTCCGTGAGTGGAAGTAGGTGGACAAATCCCAGGTTCCTCTTTTTTTAAGAAATTGTACTTGCTGGAGGGGGAGGAGGGGTTAACTCCTTCCGTTAAGCTGGATTCCATTTTGGCTACTTTGATTGGCAAGACTGCGGTCAATCCTGAGGACTGTGTTCCTGCTGATTCCACTGACAGGAAGATGGATTCGGGTCTGAAGAGGGCCTTTGCTGCTGAGAATTTGGTGCTCAGTGCTTGTATTTTCTCTGCAAATTCTGTCCAATATTTGGTTCAGGACTTTGACAAACTTGTGGTGGCTGTGCAGGAGGGCTCTGAATGTTTGGAGCTGCTGACAGTTATGGAGCAACAGGGTAGGTTACTGGCTGACATGTCTTCTGATGTGTCAGCACTTCAGCTATGGCATCTAGGGCATTGATTGGGGCCCGTTGGTCTCTCTGGTTGCAGATGTGGAAAGCGGATCCAGGGGAGAAGGCTGCTCTCCTGCAGCATCCTTTTGAATGTCACGCTTTGTTTGAGGATTAATTGCTTTCTGTGATTTCCAAAGCTTTTAAGGAGAGGAAGCACGCCTTACCTTATAAAGGTGGTTCCTCGTCAGGCAAGGGTTGGCTGAAGCATTCTCACTCTTCTCCTAAATTTGATTCCAAGTCTTTTTCTTCCAGGAAACGTCACTTTCAGCCCCGATTTTCTCCTAAGAAATCTGGTCCTTCTGTTTGGGGTGGCCTCAAGAAGAGTTCCTGACAACCACTGTGTGACTGGACGTTGGCTGATTGGGGGTCAACTGAGACACTTTCTTCCCATTTAGCGGGGGAAGTCACTGATTGCTAGGTGCTGGACATTGTGGAAAATGGCTACGCCATAGACTTTGACCTGGTTCCTCCGAATGAGGGGGTTCGTCCAACGCCCTTGCCTGCGGCATTGCTGGAGGGTATCAGGGACTTGCTGTTGAAAGGGGCTATCTACTGAGTTCCTGTAGGGTAAAGGGGACAGGGTGCTTATTCCGTCTTGTTCCTGGTTCAAAAGGTGTCAGGGTGTTTTCATCCAGTGCTGAATGTCAAGCGGGTGAATTCTTGGATAAAGACTGTGCATTTCCGGATGTTGTCCATTCAGGCAATTTTTTCTCTGATCAGTACAGGGGATTTCCTGGGGTCTCTGGATCTGCAGGATGCTTACCTTCATGTCCCAGTAGCCCTGTCCTCTCACAGGTTTGTCCGCTTCGCAGTATGCCGGGACCATTTTCAATTCTGTGTTCTTCCATTTGGCCTCACACCCTCACCCAGGATTTTCACCAAGTTGCTGGCTCCTCTGCTGGCTCTTTTCCATTCCAAGGGGGTGTTTGTCCATCCGCATTTGGATGATACTTTGATTCAGGCTCCCAGCAGGGTACTGTTGGGGATTCATGTGACAAGGGTTTTGTTGGTCCTGCAAGATCACGGGTTTTTGGTCAATTGGGGGAAGTCAGATTTGGTTCCTCCCCAGGATCTGGTTTTCATCGGGCCTGATTTCTGACTCTACAGGGGTTTGTTACTGTTTCGGAGAAGGCTTCCAGGCACAGGTGATTGTGGTCTTGTCGCAGAGGGCTCCCAGGGCTCTTCAGTGGTTGTGTCTGCAGGGTCACTTGGCTTCAGTGATTTTTCTTGTGCCTTGGGCACAGTTTCATCTTCTTTGCCTGGTGAACTAGTTTCTCTCCCGTTGGTTTCCGGCTCTGGGCACTCTGTGTCGGGGTTCATTTGCAGGGAGTTGGGTTGGTGGCTGGTGCCAGCTCATCTTCGGTTGGGGGTGCCTTTGGCTCCTTTGGTGCCTGTTGTAGTGACGACCAATGCCAGTCTCTCCGGATGGGGCACATGGCTGGGGTTGGAGCAGGTCCAGGGGTTTTGGTCTCTTCAGCAGTCGGTCAGGTCCTCGAATCGGAGGGAGTTGAGGGCGGTTCTTCAGGCTCTAGTGCAGTTTTGGGTGTCCCTGCGGGGCACGGATGTTCTACTCCAGACAGACAACTTGGTCGCCAAGTCTTACCAGGGTGGGACCAGGTCTCGGCCTCTGTTTCAGATTGCCAGGGACATTTTCATTTGGGCTCAGGGTTGGGTTCTGTCTCTTCAGGCCACGTACATTCAAGGGGTGGTCAATGTTCGGGCGGATCAGTTGAGCACGGTCATTCCTTCATCGCAAGTTTTTTCCATTCGGGTTGTCTCTGTTCCATCATCTGGTTCGCTTATGGGGTCTTCCGATGATGGATTTGTTTGCCTCCCCAGAGAATGCAAAGGTGAGGTGGTTTTGCTCCCAGTTTCACTGCCCTCAGGCTTGGGCAGTGGACGGGATGTTGTGTCCTTGGCCGTCGGGGTCTTCTTTATGCATTCCCACCCTTCCAGTTCATCCATGCTTTTCTGGTAAGGGTGTGTCTACTGAGGGCAAGGGTTCTATTGATCACTCCTCATTGGCCGCGGGCGAATTGGTTTACGTTGCTTCGGTTGATGGACTCTCCCTTTCTGTCCCTCTCCTCTATCATTTCCTTGCCTCCCTCTGGGGTCATTGAGGCAGTTTCACTTGGTGGCTTGGAAGTTGAACTGCGGGGGTTGATTGAGCTGGGGGTTCCTGATCCTTTGACTTCGACTTGGCTGGCCTCCCGGCTTCGTTCCACATTGCTTTCCTATGATCGTCAGTGGAAGGTATTTTCTACTTGGTGTATGCGTCACCTGGTGGATCCTACGGTGGCATCTCTGTTTGAGGTGATGCATTTTTTGCAGGATGGCACTCAGTTGGGTTTGTCTGTTGCTACTCTGCGGGTGCAGTGGGTGGCTATTCAGACTTTTCGGGGTCCATGGCGTAATCTTTCTGATGAGGGTAATTTGATGTCTATATTTTTTGTGGTTGGAGTCATCTGACGTTGAAGACTTTTTTCTGGTGGCAATCACTTCGGCCCGGCGTTTGGGGGTTTTTGGGGCATTGACCTACAACTTTCCTTTTTGCAAGATTTTTCCGGATTGGGTTGTTCTTGTGCCAGTTCCCTCTTTTGTTCCAAAGGTGAATTCCACTTTCCATGCTCGTCAGGAGGTTATTCTGCCTGCTTTTTGTCCCAACCCTACCTCGGCTGAGGAGGTTCAGTTGCATTCTTTGGATGTGCATAGGGCATTGTTGTAATACATGAGGGTGGTTGCTCCATTCCGGAAATGTGATTCGCTGTTTGTTAATTTTGGACCAGCTCAGAAGGGGGAGAAACCGTCCACTGTTTCTTTGAGTCACTGGGTCCGTTCTATGGTTTTGCTGGCATATTCTTTGAAAGGGGTTGTGCCTCCTCCGGGGGTCCAGGGGCGCTCTACTCAGGGTATGGCTGCTACGGTAGCTGTCACAGGACGCTTCTGTTGTGGAAATTTGCAGGGCGGCTACATGGGCCTCTCTATCCACTTTTATTCATCATTACAGAATTGCGGAATTTGGGTGTTTGGAGTCGGTATTGGGTCACCGTGTGTTGTCATCTATGATGTAATAGGGGTGTTCTTTTCTGGTGTCCTGATTTGTTGTGATTAAATATGTTGCAACTCAGTGTCCCTCTCCTGTGTTTTTCTTGCTACATCTCTTTGGTGTGGAAAGGAAGGCGAGGGAGGGATGGGAGTTAATGCGTCCATTAATTACCGGTAATGGTCCTACTCCCTGAGTTGCTGTTTTAGGCTTGTTTCTGTACAGGAGGTGATGGGGGTGGGGGGATTTTTTAAAGGGGGAGTGAGGGGTCTAGGGAAGGCAAGGACCCTCATTGGTGTGGAAAGGAAGGCGAGGGAGTAGGACTAGGAGCAATGCTATTACCAGTAAGTAATGGACACAGAATGCAGCATACCTAGAAAGAGGAAAAATTAGGAGAAATGAAGATATTTCTCCTTGTTACGCCTCACTTGTGGAGGCATAGCATTTAGAAGCATTCCCAAGCATACCAGTGATGCTAAATCTGGGAATGCGCCAAAATCCATGGGTGTATACATGGGAATACACACTCTCCATCCATGGAACACCTCCCTGGAGCAGAGTAACACAATGCAGTGCTTTGCGCTGAGTTGTGTTACTCCGGATTTATGAAGCCACTCAGGGCCACACCAGTGGCCTTGCATGGCTTGTTAAATTTTACATTAGTGTTGTGTCACCCTTGCACCCCCATGCATAGTGCAAAGGCGATTCAACACTTTGATGAATATGCCGCTTAGTTTCCAGATCTAACTCAGTGACAAAAGTTCGAGAATGAGTCCTACATCTTCTCCAAACATCTTGGAGAACCAATAATACCACCTCATCCACATTTGGAATGGCTGTGAGTGGTTTTCAATTGATTTTGGACAGATCCAAATCATATTGGATCAGGCACTTGTCCAAATTGCTCACATAAATAATAAACAAAATAGGTGTGAAGACACAGCAGAGCAGCACATCACATTCAAGTTTAAAATCAGGTGATTACTCGCTATTGAGGCCAAAGTACACTATACCATCCAGATCCATATGTAAATCAGCCAAAAATGCAACTAAGTCCTAAGGGGATTCACCAAAGATTTGATTGATTGATTTGATCAAATGCGCACGAGAGGTCTGTGAAGGCCAGGTACATGGGGCAAGGAATGGCTATAGCAACCACGATGTTGCTAGTTTCCCTTTTTTATATTCGTACAATAATCAGTGTCTGGGGATTTCATTATCAGAAATATTATTAAAAACACTAGTGAATAATGGAGTCCATAAGTCAATCCTAAACTTGAATACATCTATGGGTGCCCCATTTGTCCCAGATGCGTTGCCCAAAGAACTCTCTTGTAAGGCATGAGTAACCTCCCCTAACTCAATAGAGAGACCTTGACATGAGTCATAGGTTCGAAAGTTAATTATCCCAACAGAATCACAAGGTCTCAGATGGTAAATATTAGATAAATTAACAACCAATTTTTCGGATGTTATATGGGTACTTAATCTAGTCAGAGTATTACCACAAGATCTAAGAGTTCTAAGGGTACTCCTGAAGGCCTTAACGTTCCTAGTATTACAACCAAACATCAACTGATCACATTTTTGTTTTTTAATTTCAGCATTTCTATCTTTGATGACAGCCTTATAGGAGACACGACAGTCATTGATCAGCCCCTTGGTTTAAGTTTCAAGGTTGCCCACAAATGCCTTCTGGATAACAGGCAGGGAGTATCAAACCATTTATTAAGCGAATACATTGAGTTGCGAGCTGGCTTTAATAAAGGTGATTTAATTCCTCTACAAGCATCCTAACTATCCTTAAAAGATAAACAAGAATTAGAAAGGCCAATGTGCCTATGAACAAGTACATTTAAAAATACATTGGTGTCCTCTAACCTCTAAATCAGCCTGAGCCCATGAGGTGTACAGGCTGGATTGTAATTATCCTCAGGTTTGCAACCTAAGGCCCATATTTATACTTTTTAGTGCTGCATGTGCGTCATTTTTTTACACAAAAGCGGCGGAAACCTACAAAGTATAAATATGGGCCTAAGTTTGATAAAGGAAGTAAAATCTCCCCTGTAGAGGGTTGTGGCAAATATGAAGATTCTCAACAACACTGCAGGAAGATAAGTAATTTAAAAATCCTTAGAATAGGAAACTATAGTGAATCACTGAGTGTGTCCCACGGCCAAACTAAGTAGGAAGGAGCTGCTATCATGGCGATGAATTTTTTTAAATAAGTCGCACTCACCAACGTGAATATAGAGTTCCTGGTCTCTAAAATCCTGTGAGTCCTGAATCGGACCTTCAACACCATGTGGTCCAGACAGGTTAAATGTGAAGATACCCACCTGGAGTTCGGCTTTAAAATCTCCACAGATGGCCAAAGGCAACCTACTTTAAATTTCACAAATAGTTAAACAATAGTCTACAAATTTAAACAGAATTCGAAAACTGTACACATTAAAGTATGAAAAAAAATCAATATAAAAATGAATTAAATAAAAACATAAACCCCCTTTGGAGCTGACATGAGACTTCTGGTTAACATGACAGTGGTAGCAACCGTCACATCCAGTGATAATTTGAACAATGTGGATAGGCTACCCTTTGGCCTGCCAGAGCAGGAGAGAACTGCTGAGATAGCGTGACATAACCATTGCATGGTACATTTTTGACAACCCAGGTTTCGTGGAATAAGCTAATGTCGTACATGCCTATAAATGATAGCCATTCAGCAGAATTCATTTTGGATTTTCACCCTGCAATGTTCCATTAAAGGATACTGGGGTGCATGGGTATTAATCAGCCCATCTTGAGTATCCACCATGAGTATCTGAGTCCACATTATCCATTGTCTCAGATTCGTTAACTGATATCACTCATTCTGGTCAGTTCTGGTTGTCTAGACTCAGCAAAAAAATGAATATATTTTGTGTAGCAATGACCCCACCAACTAAATGTATTAGTTCACTACTGGGAAATACCTATCTCGCATAATGGAGGTCTCTTGGGGTCCTGTAAAATAGCCAAGAGACAAAATCTCAAAGAAATAATTTATCTTTTGCGAGCTTCTGCACTGGGCAAGTCAGTTAGGCAAAACGTTAGACCTACAAAAATGTATAACTACGTAATCACCCTCTCAGGATTTACAAGATGTCCCACTGTAGGAAGTTGGCTCTGTATGTGCTATTTCAAAGTAAGGAATAGCATGCACAGAGTCCAAGGGTTCCCCTTAGAGGTAAAATAGTGGTAAAAATAGATAATACTAATGCTCTATTTTGTGGTAGTGTGGTCGAGCAGTAGGCTTATCCAAGGAGTAGTGTTAAGCATTTGTTGTACATACACATAGACAATAAATGAGGTACACACACTCAGAGACAAATCCAGCCAATAGGTTTTTATATAGAAAAATATCTTTTCTTAGTTTATTTTAAGAACCACAGGTTCAAATTCTACATGTAATAGCTCATTCGAAAGGTATTGCAGGTAAGTACTTTAGGAACTTCAAATCATCAAAATTGCATGTATACTTTTCAAGTTATTCACAAATAGCTGTTTTAAAAGTGGACACAGTGCAATTTTCACAGTTCCTAGGGGAGGTAAGTATTTGTTAGTTTTACCAGGTAAGTAAGACACTTACAGGGTTCAGTTCTTGGTCCAAGGTAGCCCACCGTTGGGGGTTCAGAGCAACCCCAAAGTCACCACACCAGCAGCTCAGGGCCGGTCAGGTGCAGAGTTCAAAGTGGTGCCCAAAACACATAGGCTAGAATGGAGAGAAGGGGGTGCCCCGGTTCCGGTCTGCTTGCAGGTAAGTACCCGCGTCTTCGGAGGGCAGACCAGGGGGGTTTTGTAGGGCACCGGAGGGGACACAAGCCCACACAGAAATTTCACCCTCAGCAGCGCGGGGGCGGCCGGGTGCAGTGTAGAAACAAGCGTCGGGTTTGTAATGGAAGTCAATGGGAGATCTAGGGATCTCTTCAGCGCTGCAGGCAGGCAAGGGGGGGGTTCCTCGGGGAAACCTCCACTTGGGCAAGGGAGAGGGACTCCTGGGGGTCACTCCTCCAGTGAAAGTCCGGTCCTTCAGGTCCTGGGGGCTGCGGGTGCAGGGTCTCTCCCAGGTGTCGGGACTTTGGATTCAAAGAGTCGCGGTCAGGGGAAGCCTCGGGATTCCCTCTGCAGGCGGCGCTGTGGGGGCTCAGGGGGGACAGGTTTTTGTACTCACAGTCTTAGAGTAGTCCTGGGGTCCCTCCTGAGGTGTTGGATCGCCACCAGCCGAGTCGGGGTCGCCGGGTGCAGTGTTGCAAGTCTCACGCCTTTTGCGGGGAGCTTGCAGGGTTCTTTACAGCTGCTGGAAACAAAGTTGCAGCTTTTCTTGGAGCAGGTCCGCTGTCCTCGGGAGTTTCTTGTCTTTTCGAAGTAGGGGCAGTCCTCAGAGGATGTCGAGGTCGCTGGTCCCTTTGGAAGGCGTCGCTGGAGCAGGATCTTTGGAAGGCAGGAGACAGGCCGGTGAGTTTCTGGAGCCAAGGCAGTTGTCGTCTTCTGGTCTTCCTCTGCAGGGGTTTTTCAGCTAGGCAGTCCTTCTTCTTGTAGTTGCAGGAATCTAATTTTCTAGGGTTCAGGGTAGCCCTTAAATACTAAATTTAAGGGCGTGTTTTAGGTCTGGGGGGTTAGTAGCCAATGGCTACTAGCCCTGAGGGTGGGTACACCCTCTTTGTGCCTCCTCCCAAGGGGAGGGGGTCACAATCCTAACCCTATTGGGGGAATCCTCCATCTGCAAGATGGAGGATTTCTAAAAGTTAGAGTCACCTCAGCTCAGGACACCTTAGGGGCTGTCCTGACTGGCCAGTGACTCCTCCTTGTTGCTTTCTTTGTTCCCTCCAACCTTGCCGCCAAAAGTGGGGGCCGTGGCCGGAGGGGGCGGGCAACTCCACTAAGCTGGAGTGCCCTGCTGGGCTGTGACAAAGGGGTGAGCCTTTGAGGCTCACCGCCAGGTGTTACAGCTCCTGCCTGGGGGAGGTGTTAGCATCTCCACCCAGTGCAGGCTTTGTTACTGGCCTCAGAGTGACAAAGGCACTCTCCCCATGGGGCCAGCAACATGTCTCTAGTGTGGCAGGCTGCTGGAACCAGTCAGCCTACACCGATAGTTGGTTAAGTTTCAGGGGGCACCTCTAAGGTGCCCTCTGTGGGGTATTTTACAATAAAATGTACACTGGCATCAGTGTGCATTTATTGTGCTGAGAAGTTTGATACCAAACTTCCCAGTTTTCAGTGTAGCCATTATGGTGCTGTGGAGTTCGTGTTTGACAGACTCCCAGACCATATACTCTTATGGCTACCCTGCACTTACACTGTCTAAGGTTTTGTTTAGACACTGTAGGGGTACCATGCTCATGCACTGGTACCCTCACCTATGGTATAGTGCACCCTGCCTTAGGGCTGTAAGGCCTGCTAGAGGGGTGTCTTACCTATACTGCATAGGCAGTGAGAGGCTGGCATGGCACCCTGAGGGGAGTGCCATGTCGACTTACTCGTTTTGTCCTCACTAGCACACACAAGCTGGCAAGCAGTGTGTCTGTGCTGAGTGAGAGGTCTCCAGGGTGGCATAAGACATGCTGCAGCCCTTAGAGACCTTCCTTGGCATCAGGGCCCTTGGTACTAGAAGTACCAGTTACAAGGGACTTATCTGGATGCCAGGGTCTGCCAATTGTGGATACAAAAGTACAGGTTAG
This sequence comes from Pleurodeles waltl, assembly GCF_031143425.1. Taxonomy (NCBI): domain Eukaryota; kingdom Metazoa; phylum Chordata; class Amphibia; order Caudata; family Salamandridae; genus Pleurodeles; species Pleurodeles waltl. The sequence continues at coordinate 400,882,600 of NC_090439.1, forward strand.
GGAAAGAACACTGGTGCTGGGGCCTGGTTAGCAGGCCTCAGCACACTTTCAATTGTAAACATAGCATCAGCAAAGGCAAAAAGTCAGGGGGCAACCATGCCAAGGAGGCATTTCCTTACACAACCCCCCCCCAAACGAAAGAGGATGAGACTAACCTTTCCCAAGAGAGTCTTCATTTTCTAAGTGGAAGAACCTGGAAAGGCCATCTGCATTGGCATGGGCAGTCCCAGGTCTGTGTTCCACTATAAAGTCCATTCCCTGTAGGGAGATGGACCACCTCAACAGTTTAGGATTTTCACCTTTCATTTGCATCAGCCATTTGAGAGGTCTGTGGTCAGTTTGAACTAGGAAGTGAGTCCCAAAGAGGTAGGGTCTCAGCTTCTTCAGGGACCAAACCACAGCAAAGGCCTCCCTCTCAATGGCACTCCAACGCTGCTCCCTGGGGAGTAACCTCCTGCTAATGAAAGCAACAGGCTGGTCAAGGCCATCATCATTTGTTTGGGACAAAACTGCCCCTATCCCATGTTCAGAGGCATCAGTCTGCACAATGAACTGCTTAGAATAATCTGGAGCTTTTAGAACTGGTGCTGAGCACATTGCTTGTTTCAGGGTGTCAAAGGCCTGTTGGCATTCCACAGTCCAGTTCACTTTCTTGGGCATTTTCTTGGAGGTGAGTTCAGTGAGGGCTGTCACAATGGATCCATATCCCTTCACAAACCTCCTGTAATACCCAGTCAAGCCAAGGAATGCCCTGACTTGAGTCTGGGTTTTTGGAGCTACCCAGTCCAGAATAGTCTGGATCTTGGGTTGGAGTGGCTGAACTTGGCCTCCACCTACAAGGTGGCCCAAGTAAACCACAGTTCCCTGCCCTATCTGGCATTTGGATGCCTTGATAGAGAGGCCTGCAGATTGCAGAGCCTTCAAAACCTTCCTCAGGTGGACCAGGTGATCCTGCCAGGTGGAGCTAAAGACAGCAATATCATCAAGATAAGCTGTGCTAAAGGACTCCAAGCCAGCAAGGACTTGATTCACCAACCTTTGGAAGGTGGCAGGGGCATTCTTTAAACCAAAGGGCATAACAGTAAACTGATAATGCCCATCAGGTGTGGAGAATGCTGTTTTCTCTTTTGCTCCAGGTGCCATTTTTATTTGCCAGTACCCTGCTGTCAAGTCAAAGGTACTTAGGAATTTGGCAGCACCTAATTTGTCTATGAGCTCATCAGCTCTTGGAATTGGATGAGCATCTGTCTTGGTGACAGAATTGAGCCCTCTGTAGTCCACACAAAACCTCATCTCTTTCTTTCCATCTTTGGTGTGAGGTTTGGGGACTAAGACCACTGGGCTAGCCCAGGGGCTGTCAGAGCGCTCAATCACTCCCAATTCCAGCATCTTGTGGACTTCCACCTTGATGCTTTCCTTAACATGGTCAGACTGTCTAAAGATTTTGTTCTTGACAGGCATGCTGTCTCCTGTGTCCACATCATGGGTACACAGGTGTGTCTGACCAGGGGTTAAGGAGAAGAGTTCAGGAAACTGTTGTAGGACTCTCCTACAATCAGCTTGCTGTTGGCCAGAGAGGGTGTCTGAGTAGATCACTCCATCTACTGTGCCATCTTTTGGGTCTGAGGACAGAAGATCAGGGAGAGGTTCACTCTCTGCCTCCTGATCCTCATCTGTTACCATCAACAGATTCACATCAGCCCTGTCATGGAAGAGCTTAAGGCGGTTCACATGGATCACCCTCTTGGGGCTCCTGCTTGTGCCCAGGTCCACCAGGTAGGTGACCTGACTCTTCCTTTCTAGTACTGGGAAAGGGCCACTCCATTTGTCCTGGAGTGCCCTGGGAGCCACAGGCTCCAGAACCCAGACTTTCTGTCCTGGTTGGAACTCAACCAGTGCAGCCTTTTGGTCATACCAAAACTTCTGGAGTTGTTGGCTGGCCTCAAGGTTTTTGGTTGCCTTTTCCATGTACTCTGCCATTCTAGAGCGAAGGCCAAGTACATAGTCCACTATGTCCTGTTTAGGCTCATGGAGAGGTCTCTCCCAGCCTTCTTTAACAAGGGCAAGTGGTCCCCTTACAGGATGACCAAACAGAAGTTCAAAGGGTGAGAATCCTACTCCCTTCTGTGGCACCTCTCTGTAAGCGAAAAGCAGACATGGCAAGAGGACATCCCATCTCCTTTTGAGTTTTTCTGGGAGACCCATGATCATGCCCTTTAATGTCTTGTTGAATCTCTCAACTAAGCCATTAGTTTGTGGATGGTATGGTGTAGTGAACTTATAAGTCACTCCACACTCATTCCACATGTGCTTTAGGTATGCTGACATGAAGTTGGTACCTCTGTCAGACACCACCTCCTTAGGGAAACCCACTCTGGTAAAGATACCAATGAGGGCCTTGGCTACTGCAGGGGCAGTAGTCGACCTAAGGGGAATAGCTTCAGGATACCTGGTAGCATGATCCACTACTACCAGGATATACATATTTCCTGAGGCTGTGGGAGGTTCCAGTGGACCAACTATGTCCACACCCACTCTTTCAAAGGGCACCCCCACCACTGGAAGTGGAATGAGGGGGGCCTTTGGATGCCCACCTGTCTTACCACTGGCTTGACAGGTGGGGCAGGAGAGGCAAAACTCCTTAACCATGTTGGACATATTGGGCCAGTAGAAGTGGTTGACTAACCTCTCCCACGTCTTGGTTTGTCCCAAATGTCCAGCAAGGGGAATGTCATGGGCCAATGTTAGGATGAACTTCCTGAACAGCTGAGGCACTACCACTCTCCTAGTGGCACCAGGTTTGGGGTCTCTGGCCTCAGTGTACAGGAGTCCATCTTCCCAATAGACCCTATGCGTTCCATTTTTCTTGCCTTTGGACTCTTCAGCAGCTTGCTGCCTAAGGCCTTCAAGAGAGGGACAGGTTTCTTGTCCCTTACACAGCTCCTCCCTGGAGGGTCCCCCTGGGCCTAAGAGCTCAACCTGGTAAGGTTCAAGCTCCAAAGGCTCAGTTCCCTCAGAGGGCAGAACTTCTTCCTGAGAAGAGAGGTTCCCTTTCTTTTGCTGTGTTGCAGTTGGTTTCCCAGCTGACTTTCCTGTTCTCTTGGTAGGCTGGGCCATTCTTCCAGACTCCAGCTCTACTTGTTCACCCTGTGCCTTGCATTGTGCTCTTGTTTTCACACACACCAGTTCAGGGATACCCAGCATTGCTGCATGGGTTTTTAGCTCTACCTCAGCCCATGCTGAGGACTCCAGGTCATTTCCAAGCAGACAGTCCACTGGGATATTTGAGGAGACCACCACCTGTTTCAGGCCATTGACCCCTCCCCATTCTAAAGTAACCATTGCCATGGGATGTACTTTTCTCTGATTGTCAGCGTTGGTGACTGTGTAAGTTTTTCCAGTCAGGTATTGGCCAGGAGAAACCAGTTTCTCTGTCACCATGGTGACACTGGCACCTGTATCCCTCAGGCCCTCTATTCTAGTCCCATTAATTAAGAGTTGCTGTCTGTATTTTTGCATGTTAGGCGGCCAGACAGCTAGTGTGGCTAAATCCACCCCACCCTCAGAAACTAGAGTAGCTTCAGTGTGGACCCTGATTTGCTCTGGGCACACTGTTGATCCCACTTGGAGACTAGCCATACCAGTGTTACCTGGATGGGAGTTTGGAGTGGAACCTTTCTTGGGACAGGCCTTGTCTCCAGTTTGGTGTCCATGCTGTTTACAGCTATGACACCAGGCCTTTTTGGGATCAAAGTTTTTACCCTTGTACCCATTGTTTTGTGAAGAGGCTCTGGGCCCACCCTCCTGTGCAGGTTTTTGGGGGCCTGTAGAAGACTCTTTACTATTTTTAGTTTTGGTTGTCTCATCACCCTTCCCCTGGGGAGTCTTTGTGACCCCTTTCTTTTGGTCACCCCCTGTTGAAGTCTTGGACACCCTTGTCTTGACCCAATGGTCCGCCTTCTTTCCCAATTCTTGGGGAGAAATTGGTCCTAGGTCTACCAGATGCTGATGCAGTTTATCATTGAAACAATTACTTAACAGGTGTTCTTTCACAAATAAATTGTACAGCCCATCATAATTACTTACACCACTGCCTTGAATCCAACCATCTAGTGTTTTCACTGAGTAGTCTACAAAGTCAACCCAGGTCTGGCTCGAGGATTTTTGAGCCCCCCTGAATCTAATCCTATACTCCTCAGTGGAGAATCCAAAGCCCTCAATCAGGGTACCCTTCATGAGGTCATAAGATTCTGCATCTTGTCCAGAGAGTGTGAGGAGTCTATCCCTACACTTTCCTGTGAACATTTCCCAAAGGAGAGCACCCCAGTGAGATCTGTTCACTTTTCTGGTTACACAAGCCCTCTCAAAAGCTGTGAACCATTTGGTGATGTCATCACCATCTTCATATTTAGTTACAATCCCTTTGGGGATTTTCAACATGTCAGGAGAATCTCTGACCCTATTTATGTTGCTGCCACCATTGATGGGTCCTAGGCCCATCTCTTGTCTTTCCCTCTCTATGGCTAGGATCTGTCTTTCCAAAGCCAATCTTTTGGCCATCCTGGCTAACTGGATGTCCTCTTCACTGGAGTTATCCTCAGTGATTTCAGAGTTGTTGGTCCCTCCTGTGAGGGAACCAGCATCTCTGACTATTATTTGTGGAGTCAGGGCTTGAGAAGCCCTGCTCTCCCTAAGTAGGACTGGAGGGGGGGAATTTCCCTCCAAGTCACTATCTTCATCCTCTGAGTTGCCATCCTCAGAGGGGTTGGCCTTTTCAAACTCTGCCAAAAGCTCCTGGAGCTGTACTTTGGTAGGTTTGGGGCCCATTGCTATTTTCTTTAGTTTACAGAGTGACCTTAGCTCTCTCATCTGTAGATGGAGGTAAGGTGTGGTGTCGAGTTCCACCACATTCACATCTGTGCTAGACATTATGCTTCTAAAAGTTGGAATACTTTTTAAGAAACTAAAACTGGTTCTAGAATCTAATTCAAACTTTTAACAAACTTTTAAACTCTAAAAGAAATGCTAAACAGGATCTAACACAAGGCCCTAGCAGGTCTTTTAAGAATTTAGAAAACTTTTCAAATTGCAAAAATCAATTTCTAATGACAATTTTGGAATTTGTCGTGTGATCAGGTATTGGCTGAGTAGTCCAGCAAATGCAAAGTCTTGTACCCCACCGCTGATCCACCAATGTAGGAAGTTGGCTCTGTATGTGCTATTTCAAAGTAAGGAATAGCATGCACAGAGTCCAAGGGTTCCCCTTAGAGGTAAAATAGTGGTAAAAATAGATAATACTAATGCTCTATTTTGTGGTAGTGTGGTCGAGCAGTAGGCTTATCCAAGGAGTAGTGTTAAGCATTTGTTGTACATACACATAGACAATAAATGAGGTACACACACTCAGAGACAAATCCAGCCAATAGGTTTTTATATAGAAAAATATCTTTTCTTAGTTTATTTTAAGAACCACAGGTTCAAATTCTACATGTAATAGCTCATTCGAAAGGTATTGCAGGTAAGTACTTTAGGAACTTCAAATCATCAAAATTGCATGTATACTTTTCAAGTTATTCACAAATAGCTGTTTTAAAAGTGGACACAGTGCAATTTTCACAGTTCCTAGGGGAGGTAAGTATTTGTTAGTTTTACCAGGTAAGTAAGACACTTACAGGGTTCAGTTCTTGGTCCAAGGTAGCCCACCGTTGGGGGTTCAGAGCAACCCCAAAGTCACCACACCAGCAGCTCAGGGCCGGTCAGGTGCAGAGTTCAAAGTGGTGCCCAAAACACATAGGCTAGAATGGAGAGAAGGGGGTGCCCCGGTTCCGGTCTGCTTGCAGGTAAGTACCCGCGTCTTCGGAGGGCAGACCAGGGGGGTTTTGTAGGGCACCGGAGGGGACACAAGCCCACACAGAAATTTCACCCTCAGCAGCGCGGGGGCGGCCGGGTGCAGTGTAGAAACAAGCGTCGGGTTTGTAATGGAAGTCAATGGGAGATCTAGGGATCTCTTCAGCGCTGCAGGCAGGCAAGGGGGGGGTTCCTCGGGGAAACCTCCACTTGGGCAAGGGAGAGGGACTCCTGGGGGTCACTCCTCCAGTGAAAGTCCGGTCCTTCAGGTCCTGGGGGCTGCGGGTGCAGGGTCTCTCCCAGGTGTCGGGACTTTGGATTCAAAGAGTCGCGGTCAGGGGAAGCCTCGGGATTCCCTCTGCAGGCGGCGCTGTGGGGGCTCAGGGGGGACAGGTTTTTGTACTCACAGTCTTAGAGTAGTCCTGGGGTCCCTCCTGAGGTGTTGGATCGCCACCAGCCGAGTCGGGGTCGCCGGGTGCAGTGTTGCAAGTCTCACGCCTTTTGCGGGGAGCTTGCAGGGTTCTTTACAGCTGCTGGAAACAAAGTTGCAGCTTTTCTTGGAGCAGGTCCGCTGTCCTCGGGAGTTTCTTGTCTTTTCGAAGTAGGGGCAGTCCTCAGAGGATGTCGAGGTCGCTGGTCCCTTTGGAAGGCGTCGCTGGAGCAGGATCTTTGGAAGGCAGGAGACAGGCCGGTGAGTTTCTGGAGCCAAGGCAGTTGTCGTCTTCTGGTCTTCCTCTGCAGGGGTTTTTCAGCTAGGCAGTCCTTCTTCTTGTAGTTGCAGGAATCTAATTTTCTAGGGTTCAGGGTAGCCCTTAAATACTAAATTTAAGGGCGTGTTTTAGGTCTGGGGGGTTAGTAGCCAATGGCTACTAGCCCTGAGGGTGGGTACACCCTCTTTGTGCCTCCTCCCAAGGGGAGGGGGTCACAATCCTAACCCTATTGGGGGAATCCTCCATCTGCAAGATGGAGGATTTCTAAAAGTTAGAGTCACCTCAGCTCAGGACACCTTAGGGGCTGTCCTGACTGGCCAGTGACTCCTCCTTGTTGCTTTCTTTGTTCCCTCCAACCTTGCCGCCAAAAGTGGGGGCCGTGGCCGGAGGGGGCGGGCAACTCCACTAAGCTGGAGTGCCCTGCTGGGCTGTGACAAAGGGGTGAGCCTTTGAGGCTCACCGCCAGGTGTTACAGCTCCTGCCTGGGGGAGGTGTTAGCATCTCCACCCAGTGCAGGCTTTGTTACTGGCCTCAGAGTGACAAAGGCACTCTCCCCATGGGGCCAGCAACATGTCTCTAGTGTGGCAGGCTGCTGGAACCAGTCAGCCTACACCGATAGTTGGTTAAGTTTCAGGGGGCACCTCTAAGGTGCCCTCTGTGGGGTATTTTACAATAAAATGTACACTGGCATCAGTGTGCATTTATTGTGCTGAGAAGTTTGATACCAAACTTCCCAGTTTTCAGTGTAGCCATTATGGTGCTGTGGAGTTCGTGTTTGACAGACTCCCAGACCATATACTCTTATGGCTACCCTGCACTTACACTGTCTAAGGTTTTGTTTAGACACTGTAGGGGTACCATGCTCATGCACTGGTACCCTCACCTATGGTATAGTGCACCCTGCCTTAGGGCTGTAAGGCCTGCTAGAGGGGTGTCTTACCTATACTGCATAGGCAGTGAGAGGCTGGCATGGCACCCTGAGGGGAGTGCCATGTCGACTTACTCGTTTTGTCCTCACTAGCACACACAAGCTGGCAAGCAGTGTGTCTGTGCTGAGTGAGAGGTCTCCAGGGTGGCATAAGACATGCTGCAGCCCTTAGAGACCTTCCTTGGCATCAGGGCCCTTGGTACTAGAAGTACCAGTTACAAGGGACTTATCTGGATGCCAGGGTCTGCCAATTGTGGATACAAAAGTACAGGTTAGGGAAAGAACACTGGTGCTGGGGCCTGGTTAGCAGGCCTCAGCACACTTTCAATTGTAAACATAGCATCAGCAAAGGCAAAAAGTCAGGGGGCAACCATGCCAAGGAGGCATTTCCTTACACCCACCCAGGACACTCTTCTGACAAACAACAACTTATTAGAGTCATACACATTAAAGTTTAATTTACGGGATAACCAGTGCACAACTTTATGCTTTAGCTGCTCTCCCTTTTCAGATATTTCAGCAGACAATACCGGTACATTTGTCAAAATATGTACATATGGACAGGCTTCGTATGAGAGACTTAGGGCCTGTTTTAGATCTTAGTGGAAGAGTTACCCGTCACATTGGTGACTGATTTCCCGTCCCCAACGAATAAATCCCATGGGAAATAATGGAATTTAGATTTTGGTGGACGGGAAATACATCACTGTTGTGACGAGTAACTTGTCTGTTAAGATCTAAATTAGGCCCTTAGGCCCATATTTATACTCTTTTTGCGCTGAATTAGCATCTTTTTTTTTGCTAATTCAGCGCAAACTTAACTCCATATTTATACTTAGGTGCTAGACACTTCTAGCGCCAAAGTTATGGAGTTAACATCATTTTCTGGACATGAAAACCTACCTTGCGTCAATGAGATGCAAGGTAGGCATTCCGGTCCAGAAAATGACAGTATGGCCCTTGTTCCATATTTATCCCCGTGCTAAAATCTAGCACGGGGTGAAGGGGGCCTTAAATAATGGCGCTAAGCACCATTATTTAAGGCCTGGGTCAGGGGAGGCGTTAGGGGCACAGGGACACCCTCACCCACACCAGGAAGACACCTAAGGATGGGGGGGACCCCATCCCAGATAGGTAGAGGTAGGTATGGTTAAGTATATATATATATATTTTTTTTTTGTTGAAGTGCCTACATGGAACTGGGCCCAGTGGCCATGCCCAGGGGACACAAGTCCCCTGGGAATTGCCATTGGGCTGGGGGCCATGACTCCTGTCTTAACTGAGACAGGATTCATGTCCATGGGGTTTTAACGTCAAACAATGGCGCTAGTCTGAGCAGAGGCATTTTTTTGTCTCTGCCCACACTAGTGTCATCCTCGGCGCTAAACCCCCTGAGCCCCCTATGCCTCCCCCACCAGGCTAGCATCCTTTTCTATGACGCTAGCCGGCCCTTACCGCTGGCTAGCGTCATACCATAAATATGACGCCCAGCCGGCGTCTTGGTATGGCGCTAGACGGCGGTAAACTTTTTGACGCTGAACTGCATTAGCGCAGTTCAGCGTCAAAAAGTATAAATATGGGCCTTAGTTACAAGACAGAGCAAAATTTTCCCAGGCTTTGGCACTACTGGTCCTAGGTGTAATAAAAGGCAAGGACAGAATGACGCAAGGGGAAGGATGTTGAGGACCCAAACTGTCATCAAGAGCATCAGGCAGCCGCACTCCCTTAAACTGATTGAAAGGTGAAGTTTCCACATCTTTACCTTTCCCCTGCATCATTAACTATTTTTTTTTCAATCTGACAATTAGGGGTGTGCAAAAGCTCCTTGAATACAGAACAAATCCTGGAATAGAGTTTATTTAACAGTGATTCCTCCAGAGTAAGAGAGTTGAATACATGTGCACAGGTATTCACATCTTATCCTGAAATTTGGGAAAACAGGTTGCATTTCTTTTACTTTTAACCACTGGTTCAGTTGTTGGAGACCCCAAAGAGCCATTTGCAACACATGGGAAACAGCTCTGCGCAATATCTTGTATGGGATCATTGATAGCAAGGGTGTTTTCACGATGAGGTGATACGACAGAAGAAATATTGCCATCAAAGGAAAGCTTCCTTTCAGCCAACTCATTTTCCTTTGAAATCACCACAATGGCCACTGCAAGGAAGGTATCAATTATCGTTTCCTTGCTGCCATTGGTGGCTACACTTAAATTACCTGTGGCTTTGTGCTTACCCATATCAAGAGTCGTAGAAGATTTGAAAGGGAGGACGAAAGGAGGGGCACTTAGCCTCGTCTAGAAGCAGACCGGTGCGGATGGGCCTGTTTCTAGCCTAGTCTTTGCCTTCGGCTGCGCTTGGTGCATCCCATGCAGCGGGAGAGAACCTGCCTCCTCTAAGTTGCAGCAGGCTCTGTGGTCCTGGCAGCCCAGTTATTGCGTCCCGCGCAGCAAGAGAGAATCAAGCACTGACGGCATGATTTATATTTTTTTAGCGCCGCATTTGTGTAATTTTTTTGATGGAAAAGTGGCTCAAATTTACAAAATATAATTGAATTTTGTAGGTTTGCGCCGCTTTTGCGTCAAAAAATGACTACATTTGGCACTAAAAAAAATACATAAATCAGGCCCTAAGTAGCGCTGTGTGAATCCACCTACAGCCTCCTTCTTGCAGCAAGGCAGTGCGGACTTTGTGGTCCTGGCAGCCAAGTTATTGCATCTGGGCATAGTTCTTTTTAAAGAGGCTTCATCGGTGTGTATGACTAAAGCTCTTTTGTTGTTAAAATATAGACGTATTTTTTATTTTATTAAGGGGAAATTAACAATTGGATATTGCGTCAGATAATTTCTTTCTCTACCATTGCAGGATTTTGCCTGTTATTTTTTCAGGTGCGTTTGTATCCCTCTTGTGTGTGTCCCAGCGAAGGCGGTGATAACTAGTTAAGACATATTTTATTTGGGCAAACTTCATACTAATGACAAAAACACCACACTCGACCTATAATGAACAGAAATTAACTATCTCAGAAAAAAATGATATCTTGCTCTTGGATAGACGTCGCACACTTTTGTTTTAAATAGATATCAAACCAAACACCACATCAGATGTGTCTAGCTGCTGAACGTAAGTACGTGCTCTCAACATCTCTTCGTGACAGAATAACACCCTTTATTCTAATAGAATTCTATATTGTAAAACTCTCTTTTACACACTACTCATCTATGCAAGCTTATTTCAATGACTGCATTGAATCTGCATTACTTGTCGTCTTTAACAGATACACACAGCAAGGCAGGCTTAGCTAACACTAACTTTACAAAGACGTCAGTGATTTAAAATTATTGAATTATGCACATATATTCACAATGCATGCATTGCGCTTAGCTGATTCACACATCTGAATCACACTCACAGAACGAGAGGACATTTTAGCAAAGGAAAAGTGTTTTACTCAGAAACATGCCATGCGTTCTTGATATGTGAATTCTGAATTACCACTTCATAATGCCTTGGTTTCGTTAGTCGCACGTCTTTTGGTGGTTCACGTCCTAGCAATAATAAGCTTTTACAGCCTATTGTTTCCTCCTCCCAGAAATACATTAAACATGTGATTACTTTCAGCCAATGCTTTATGCTGACATCTGAAAGGTTTCACTTCGAATGTGATTCTTCGGACTCCAGAAAGAGCACCTAATCCATGTTTCTGTAACCTGATTGTTAAATAAAAAATACACCATCGAGTTTATAACAGTGGCATAATGAAACTTAAGCCGCACCCCCCCCCCTCCCCCCCTCCCCCCCTGCAAAGTACCTGTAGTGGGCATCCTCGCCCCTGCCGCCCTGTGTCTGCGCTAACGGGGCCCCCTCGAGAACGCCCCACCTCCGCACCGCGGGGGGCTTTGTTATGCCTCTGGTATGTAATCATCCGACAATACATTAATATTTTAGTTTAACCCATGCTTCCTAAAACAATTCTCTCCAAGTAGTATTGCTGCTACCCTATAATATTGAAGTGAGCTGCTAATTGCAACTATAGTGACATTTCCGGTTAATTACTATCTATGTGTTCTCCTTCCCCCTACCCACGTTCACCTATTCCTTATTTTGAAGTCTAAACATTTGCAGACCAACCCGTATGCACCGCATTTGACTCTGGCCAGTTCTAGCGACACATTCATCGTTAGATTTTCGTCATTTAGACACTTTTCTCTTTAGATTTTGGTCGCTCGGCTTTGTTTCGAATTAAAATTTGAGCCTAATTCAGTGCGATGATTTATACCTACACTTAAAAACACTTTTAGACTTGTTTGGAATTTACAAAAAAGTAAAGTAGTCCACCTGGAAAGCATTACTGGGAATGCCGTATGACATTTTCCCATCTTGCCCTTTCCTCAACATATACTTGTTCAGTGCGCATTTACCACATACACTGACATTCATATCTATTAGAGGAGTAGTTCACCATGTACAATAATACACCGGTCTAAAAGGGATTTTAACTTACCTTGTAGAGTAATGCACCCGTCTAAAATTGAACTTTAGTGCAGCCACGTAGAGTAATTCACCAAATATGGGCTTTAACTAACCAGTTGCCCTAATGACATATGATGAACTTAGAGGAGCTGCATCTAATGGAAACACTGGCATAGGCAGTTCTTAAAAACTACCGCAATTTAAGGCTCTCCAGATACAAAAATACTTCAGCTGCATTAAGTTTTTGCTAGGAAGAAAAGTTATTCCCTTTTATTTTCAGCCAGTGTTTTTTGTTTCAGTTTTTCACTTGTTTCGTTGGTGCCGACAAGATGCCATTGACTTCTGAATCACATTCAATGCATTTGGCAGAACTTTAGCAGTTGTGTCAAAGGGTCCAGGAAACATTTAATAGTTGCTGAAGGCAGAGGGATTACAGTTCGTACAAGTCAGTCAGCCTGGAGCTGAATGTTTAGGCCTGTGTTCAAACCCCCATCTCGTTTTGCTGCATTTCGATGCTTCATCTAAAACTACTCGGAGATGAGACTTAAAAATGCCCGCTGATAACCGAGAAGAGGATGATTTACTGTTTTAACTACTGTTCAATAATATTTGGTGAAAGTCTTTGTCTGTGAACATTACATATTTTCGGCAAATTTGGAGTTTAAACACGCACATGCGTAAAATACAGCTGCGTGCGCCTCGGAGGCTGTGAAGCATTGACAAACAGGGAGCTTAAACAGATGGCACGCCAGCACTTCCTGTTTGCGAGCTGCCTCTCTGATGTCGAATCAAAACACACAATAGAAGAATGGTTTGATTGAAAAATACAACTCAAAACACCACCAAAAAAGTAGCAAATGTGAATATTTTGTGACGAAAATTCTAGAAATCCTTAGGAATTGCCATTGTCATTTGCTGAGTTTCTTTTCACCCCAGTGCAAAAGCAATAGCACCAGTTACCAGTAACATTAGTCTGAACAAACTCAGGACGTGACTTTTTTAGGATCCATGCATTGTAACAAGAAACCATCCAGCATCAGAGTTTGACAATTGTGAAAGGCTAAAGTCCGTAATGAGCGGTAAAAAACAAGAAGTTACCTCCTGATGGGGACTTTACTCATTTGAATGTTCAATCATTTAAATGATTTGGAAAATACAGACTTGTGATGAAAACAGCTTTGTTGCACTCTTGCACATTAAAAAAGGCAGTTTGTGTGAAGTCCTAACATCGAATGACAGCAAAGATAGGAGCTAGTCAGTGGTTGGATCCAAGCAGATGACTGTTGATACCTTGTGGTCTTCCTCTGTAGTAGCTTACTATTCTAAGGGATAGGGCATTTCCCCCACAATATCAGGGGGAAGTGAGATGAGTTCTAACGGAATGAGTATGAAATCATCTGCCAGCCACCAAATGGATCAGAAAATGAGTATGTGTACTTGTAGATGGACGCTTGCAACGCAGGAGTTCCTGCAGCAGGATATCTATGGGTGGGACATCCTGCAGCAGGACATTGTGAGGTGGCTTTACCCGTCCCTGTAAAGGTTTGGGGTGTGCAAAGGGGGGGATGGAGGAGTGGTAAGAGTAGCAGGTGAGAGTGGGGCGGGTGCTGTGACAGGGGACAGTTTGGGTGGCATTGGACAGGATTCTAAAGGTTAGGCAGGCAACAGTGTTGAGGGGCAGCATTTTGCCTTTGCTTGTGGGCTAAGGCTTACAGCAAGACAAAGGGGGCTGCTGCCCAGATGCAGCCATACATTCAGTAGTCCTGAGCAGCCTTTTGTTTTCAGAAGGAACATTTTACAGCTGTTACTTGGATATGTTAGTGTGTCTTTATATATTACTTTTCAAGTTTGCAATTTAGCTTGAAAATTTTAAAAACAATCACAAAGCTGCAAGAAGCCCAAGTTCACACCACCACATAGATGCAGCTCTGGTAACCAAAACCCTCCTTTAATATTTTTTGCTAAAATCATTGTGATATGCTGTGTTGTTTTCTAACTTTGGACTCAGTTTCCAATTTTATGATCCTAGGCTCCCTCCTAAGATTTTAGTGCATTTAAGACGGGTGTGGGAAGTCTGTAAGAAATTGAGGCCCATATTTGAAAGAAAATAACAGAGCGCGACGTTGTGCTAAAAGTGGCAGTGGAGCACGCCTTCAATTTCACAATGCAGGGATGCACCTTATTTAATTGAATACAGTGCACCCCATGTTGTCCCCAGTGCTGGTGCTAAATTGAGCTGCCTAGCACCAATGCAGACATCCTTGCACCATTGTGCAGTTTGATTGTATATGTGTGGGAAAGTGTCCCTTCCTGTACATAAACAGTCACTAATGGTGAATTGGCACTTCTGTGTGTGCTGCAAAATGCATCATTTTGAAATGATTGTTTATGTGCAAGAAGGGACACCTTCCCGCACGTAAACAATTATGTCTGGCATTTTGCTCTTTCTATGCATGCTGCAGAATACAGCACGCATAGAAAAGGCAAAAAGTGAGAAGGAATAAAAGTATTACTCCTTGTTGCGACTTGCTAATGGCAACCCTGGGGTGGCCTGAGATTTTGGCACTGCGTCAGGTTTACGAAATCTCATAAACCTGAGGCAGCGTAGAAATGCAATGGGTGTTGCTGTGGCATGCCCACAGCAACACCCATTGCACACCCCTTCCACGCAATGGGCTGCGTGTGAAGGGGCCATATTTACAATTGGCAGTAAGCCTTAAAAAGTGTCTTAACACCACCTTGTAAATACGGTGCAAGGCATAGCGCCACCAGAGCGTCACTAAAAATGATGTTCCAGTGGCACTAGGGGCTCTCAAATATGCCCCTGAGTTCTTAGTTGTGCAGGATGTGAGTCCTGCCTAAGGAATAAACCCAAAAGTGTCTGCTTACTGGAAACCAAGTATCTCATTGTAACACTTGACTTCTCAGGGTAGTGATGCAGAGCTGTCCAAGTCCTACTCAGTGGCAGTGGTGTGGCTAGTAGTCTCTGTTGCTGGCACACAGTAACAACACTCAATTAATGGATGCCTATTCAATTTTCTTTGAAAAAGGAAAACACATTAATTACACACATTACTAAATATGATGCATTCATTTACAAATATATACATCAGGCTGATGGAATTACCTTTAGTGAAGTTCTGATATCACATTTGACCCGTACTGGATCATGATCTCCAAAATCACAATACCCACCTACCCACCATATTCCTGGTAGAACATCAAACTATAAGAGATGCCATTTTAACCCCTTCGCTGCTAGGCCTTTTACCCCTCCTGTGCCGAGCCTTTTTTTGGCTATTTGGGGCAGTTCGCGCTTAGGCCCTCATAAATTTTTGTCCACATAAGCTAGCCAAGCCAAATTTGCGTCCTTTTTTTCCAACATCCTAGGGATTCTAGAGGTACCCAGACTTTGTGGGTTCCCCAGAAGGAGGCCAAGATATTAGCCAAAATACAGTGAAAATGTTTCAACACAATTTTGGCATTTTACTGGGACATACCCCATTTTTACGATTTTGTGTGCTTTCAACCTCCTTCCAGTCAGTGACAGAAATGGGCATGAAACCAATGCTGGATCCCAGAAACCACAACATTTCTGGAAAGTAGACTAAATTCTGAATTCAGCAAGGGGTAATTTGTGTAGATCCTACAAGGGTTTCCTACAGAAAATAACAACTGAAAAAGAAAAATATTGAAATTGAGGTGAAAAAACATCAATTGTTCTCTACGTTTTACTCTCTAACTTTTTTCTGCAATGTCAGATTTTCGAAAGCAATATACCGTTACGTCTGCTGGACTCCTCTGGTTGCGGGGATATATAGGGCTTGTAGGTTCATCAAGAACCCTAGGTACCCAGAGCCAATAAATGAGCTGCACCCTGCAGTGCATTTTCATTCTATACCGGGTATACAGCAATTCATTTACTGAAATATAAAGAGTGAAAAATAGCTATCAAGAAAACCTTTGTATTTTCAAAAAGGGCACAAGATAAGGTGTTGAGGAGCAATGGTTATTTGCACATTTCTGAATTCCGGGGTGACCATACTAGCATGTGAATTACAGGGCATTACTCAAATAGATGTCTTTTTTACACACTCTCTTATATTTGGAAGGAAAAAATGTAGAGAAAGACAAGGGTCAATAACACTTGTTTTGCTAATCTATGTTTCCCCAAGTCTCCCGATAAAAATGATACCTCACTTGTGTGGGTAGGCCTAGCGCCCGCGACAGGAAACGACCCAAAACGCAACGTGGACACATAACATTTTTTGAAAGAAAACAGAGGTGTTTTTTGCAAAGTGACTACCTGTAGATTTTGGCCTCTAGCTCAGCCGGCACCTAGGGAAACCTACCAAACCTGTGAATTTTTTAAAACTAGAGACCTAGGGGAATCCAAGATGGGGTGACTTGTGGGGCTCTGACCAGGTTCTGTTACCCAGAATCCTTTGCAAACCTCAAACTTTGGCTAAAAAAACACATTTTCCTCAAATTTTGGTGACAGAAAGTTCTGGAATCTGAGAGGATGCCACAAATTTCCTTCCACCCAGCATTCCCCCAAGTCTCCCGATAAAAATGATACCTCACTTGTGTGGGTAGGCCTAGCGCCCGTGACAGGAAACGCCCCAAAACACAACGTGGACACAACCCATTTTTTGAAAGAAAACAGAGGTGTTTTTTGCAAAGTGCCTACCTGTAGATTTTGGCCTCTAGCTCAGCCGGCACCTAGGGAAACCTACCAAACCTGTGCATGTTTGAAAACTAGAGACCTAGGGGAATCCAAGATGGGGTGACTTGTGGGGCTCTGACCAGGTTCTGTTACCCAGAATCCTTTGCAAACCTCAAAATTTGGCTAAAAAAAACACGTTTTCCTCACATTTCGGTGACAGAAAGTTCTGGAATCTGAGAGGAGACACAAATTTTCTTCCACCCAGCGTTCCCCCAAGTCTCCCGATAAAAATGATACCTCACTTCTGTGGGTAGGCCTAGCGCCTGTGACAGGAAATGCCCCAAAACACAACGTGGACACATCACATTTTTTGAAAGAAAACAGAGGTGTTTTTTGCAAAGTGCCTACCTGTAGATTTTGGCCTCTAGCTCAGCCGGCACCTAGGGAAACCTACCAAACCTGTGCATTTTTAAAAACTAGAGACCTAGGGGAATCCAAGATGGGGGGACTTGTGGGGCTCTGACCAGGTTCTGTTACCCAGAATCCTTTGCAAACCTCAAAATTTGGCAAAAAAAAATACGTTTTCCTCACATTTCGGTGACAGAAAGTTCTGGAATCTGAGAGGAGACACAAATTTTCTTCCACCCAGCGTTCCCCCAAGTCTCCCGATAAAAATGATACCTCACTTCTGTGGGTAGGCCTAGCGCCTGTGACAGGAAATGCCCCAAAACACAACGTGGACACATCACATTTTTTGAAAGAAAACAGAGGTGTTTTTTGCAAAGTGCCTACCTGTAGATTTTGGCCTCTAGCTCAGCTGGCACCTAGGGAAACCTACCAAACCTGTGCATTTTTAAAAACTAGAGACCTAGGGGAATCCAAGATGGGGGGACTTGTGGGGCTCTGACCAGGTTCTGTTACCCAGAATCCTTTGCAAACCTCAAAATTTGGCTAAAAAACACATTTGTCTCACATTTCGGTGACAGAAAGTTCTGGAATCTGAGAGGAGCCACAAATTTCCTTCCACCCAGCGTTCCCCCAAGTCTCCCGATAAAAATGATACCTCACTTGTGTGGGTAGGTCTAGCGCCCGTGACAGGAAATGGCCCAAAACACAACGTGGACACATCACATTTTTTCATAGAAAACAGTGCATAACTGTGGATTTTGGCCTCTAGCTCAGCCGGCACTTGGGGAAAGCTAGCAAACCAGCGCATTTTTGAAAACTAGAAACCCATGGGAATCCAAGATGGGGTGACTTGTGGGGCTCTGACCAGGTTCTGTTACCCAGAATCCTTTGCAAACCTCAAAATTTGGCTAAAAAACATTTTTTCCTCACATTTCGGTGATAGAAAGTTCTGGAATCTGAGAGGAGCCACAAATTTCCTTCCACCCAGCGTTCCCCCAAGTCTCCCGATAAAAATGATACCTCACTTGTGTGGGTAGGCCTAACGCCCGCGACAGGAAATGGCCCAAAACACAACGTGGACACATCAAATTTTTTCATAGAAAACAGTGCCTACCTGTGGATTTTGGCCTCTAGCTCAGCCGGCCCCAGAGGGGGCAGAAATGACCTAAAATAAATTTGTCCCCCACCCCCTCCAAACCCCCCCCTGGAGCAACCCTTGCCTACGGGGTCGCTCCCCCTGTGTGACATTGGCGCCAAAAAACAAACCCCGGTGCCTAGTGGTGTCTGCCCCCTTGGGGGCAGATTGACCTAAAATCCGCCAATCTGCCCCCAAAAAACAAACAAACAAACAAATAAAAAACACACAAAAAAAAATTGCCCTGGCGCCTAGAGGTTTCTGCCCCCCCTGGGGGCAGATCGGCCTAATACCAATAGGCCGATCTGCCCCCAGAAATGGCCTAAAATAAATGTGCCCCCCCAACCCCCCCGGGCAGTGACCCTTGCCTACAAGGTCGCTCCCCTTGCGTGACTACGCAAAAAAAAAGATCCCTGGTGCCTAGTGGTTTCTGCTCCCCTTGGGGACAGATTGACCTAAAATCGGCCGATCTGCCCCCAAAGCAGGCAGAAATGGCCTAAATACAATTTGCCCCTCCAGGGGAGCGACCCTTGCCTAAGGGGTCGCTCCCCAGCTCTAAAAAAACAAACAGACAAAAAAAAATTTGCCCTGGCGCCTAGAGGTTTCTGCCCCCCTGGGGGCAGATCGGCCTAATAACAATAGGCCGATCTGCCCCCAGGGGGGGCAGAAATGGCCTAAAATAAATTTGCCCCTCAACCCCCCCGGGGAGCGACCCTTGCCTACAAGGTCACTCCCCTTGCGTGACGATGCAAAAAAAAAGATCCCTGGTGCCTTGACCTAAAATCGGCCGATCTGCCCCCAAAGCATGCAGAAATGGCCTAAATACAATTTGCCCCTCCAGGGGAGCGACCCTTGCCTAAGGGGTCGCTCCCCATCTCTAAAAAAACAAACAGACAAAAAAAATCAAAATGCCCTGGCGCCTAGAGGTTTCTGCCCCCCCTGGGGGCAGATCGGCCTAATAACAATAGGCTGATCTGGCCCCAGGGGGGGGGGAGAAATGGCCTAAAATAAATTTGCCCCCCCAACCCACCCCGGGGAGCGAACCTTGCCTACAAGGTCGCTCCCCTTGCGTGACGGCGCAAAAAAAAAGATCCCTAGTGCCTAGTGGTTTCTGCCCCCCTTGGGGGCAGATTGACCTAAAATCGGCCGCTCTGCCCCCAAAGCAGGCAGAAATGGCCTAAATACAATTTGCCCCTCCAGGGGAGCGACCCTTGTCCAAGGGGTCACTCTCCATCTGTAAAACAAAAAAAAACAAAAAATCCCTGGTGCCTAGAGGTTTCTGCCCCCCTTGGGGGGCAGAAATGGCCTAAAATAATTCCCCCCCCAGGGAGCGACCCTTGCCTAAGGGGTCGCTCCCCTTGCGTGAAATTCACGTAAAAAAAAAAAAAATCCCTGGTGTCTAGTGGTTTCTGCCCCCCTTGGGGGCAGATTGACCTCATCAAAATAGGCCAATCTGCCCCCAAGGGGGGCAGAAACGGCCTAAATATAATTTGCCCCCTAGGGGAGCGACCCTTGCCTAAGGGGTCGCTCCCCACCTAAAACAGAACCAAAACAAAACAAAAATAAAATAAAATGATCCCTGGTGCCTAGAGGTTTCTGCCCTACCCTGGGGGCAGATCGACCTAATAATAGGCCGATCTGCCCCCATAGGGGGCAGAAAAGGCCTTCCCAAAAAATGCCCCCCCTGGGAGCGACCCTTGCCCAAGGGGTCGCTCCCTTATGTCAGTTTCCCAAAAAAAAAAAGATCCCTGGTGCCTAGTGGTTTCTGCCCCCCTTGGGGGCAGATTGACCTAAAATCGGCCGCTCTGCCCCCAAAGCAGGCAGAAATGGCCTAAATACAATTTGCCCCTCCAGGGGAGCGACCCTTGTCCAAGGGGTCACTCTCCATCTGTAAAACAAAAAAAAACAAAAAATCCCTGGTGCCTAGAGGTTTCTGCCCCCCTTGGGGGGCAGAAATGGCCTAAAATAATTCCCCCCCCCCAGGGAGCGACCCTTGCCTAAGGGGTCGCTCCCCTTGCGTGAAATTCACGTAAAAAAAAAAAACTCCCTGGTGTCTAGTGGTTTCTGCCCCCCTTGGGGGCAGATTGGCCTCATCAAAATAGGCCAATCTGCCCCAAAGGGGGGCAGAAACGGCCTAAATATAATTTGCCCCCTAGGGGAGCGACCCTTGCCTAAGGGGTCGCTCCCCACCTAAAACAGAACCAAAACAAAACAAAAATAAAATAAAATGATCCCTGGTGCCTAGAGGTTTCTGCCCTACCCTGGGGGCAGATCGACCTAATAATAGGCCAATCTGCCCCCATAGGGGGCAGAAAAGGCCTTCCCAAAAAATGCCCCCCCTGGGAGCGACCCTTGCCCAAGGGGTCGCTCCCTTATGTCAGTTTCCCCAAAAAAAAAAAATCCCTGGTGTCTAGTGGGGTTTCAAAAGCCGGATTGCAAGCAATCCGGCTTTTGAAACCCTGGGAGAGACTTCAAAGGGAAGGAGCTCCCTCTGGGCTGTGTGCCGAGGACGTAGTGGTTACGTCCTTGGCACAGCAGCACTGTGCCGAAGGACGTAACCACTACGTCCTCGGCACAGAAGGGGTTAAACAAAACAGGCCTAGATGCTATGTCAAGGGGTCACAATATCATATATAAGTCAATCTTTTTGGCTATGTCAATGGATCAGCACATCAAAATATGAGGCATGCATATTGGCTTTGCCAGGTATTACCACAATAAAAAATAAGGCAAGCCTGCTAGCTTTGTCAAGAGGATCACCACGTTGTTATACCAATAATGACATGTTAAAAATCACTGTACTTTCAGTGAAATCAGTAGATATGTCTGAAAGCAGTTATTATAGTTAGTTAAAGTATTACAATGTTTACCAAAAAGTATTTGTCAACAGTATATTTTAAATAAATCTTTGAAAACCAATACTCCATATTTCTGAGCCTTTTGCTTATACCTTTATGCTCCAGAAAATACGACCATAGAACCACCCTCTAGAGATCCCTAAAGCCAAGCTGTAGAGCAAAAGCTCCAGTCCAGAGTGCCTGAAAAATACTGAAACATTTTTACTGACACACCTCCAGCGTTGTACCAAGGGCAAGTCAATCTGCGCCCAGACGTCAACAGGACTCCTGCTGCTTGCATCTCAGAGGTTAGTCAATTTTCTAGAAATTAGCCTTATACAATCTTGGTGACTTGTTTAGTGCTTCCACTTCTCTGGCTGATAGTTGTATGAGCCATTTCCCGCACCACTTAGAAGGTCCTGTGGTATGCCTAAAATGTAAATTTAGCTGTCTCTATAAAACTCCTAGGGACACTTAGCCAGAAGAAAATATGCTGACAACTCCACTTTTATGGTGGAGGATACTCTCAGAGATACTCTTAGAATTAATTCCCACCCTTCACCGCCTCAGGCTCTACAGTGCCCCAGTAGCCTCGTCTGTAACATTAGGTCTTTTCTAAAGCACACAATTGAATTTAGGGATCTAATTTCTGCCTTATCACCAGATGCTTGTTTCCTCACAGAATAATGGCTGAGTCCCAACATCCTACCTGCTGTCATGCTGGCACTCCGGGGCAACTACTCTATGCTCGACATGACAGAGAAGCAAAAATCGGTGGCAGCATCACCATCGTCTTCCAAGACCCAGTCAAAGTCCCTCTTTAGACGCTTTAAACACAGACTGTGTAGAGGTATATATCTTTAAAATTGAATTATCCCCAAAGGACTGCTGGAAAGGAACACTTGTATACCGACCTAGAACAAACTTTAGCTATTGATTAAAAAAATGCTCAGCGACCCATGTTTAATCATCAGAACACTTTCAATTACTAGGCGACTTTATATACCAGAGAGACGTCCTCTCCAACCCAGAAGTAGCACAACTCTTGTCAGATTTAGAGATGCTGGGTCTGTACCAATAAATTAAAGGCCCTACCCATGTCATGTTGCAGGTCATACTTTGGATTTCGATTTTACAAATTCGAATTATCTGATCTGTGACCCCCCAACCTTGCCTCTTCTCTGGATGGACCTTTCTATGATCTGTTTCCAGAAACAAATGCGACTGAAAAGATAAAGACTGTCAACATAAGAGCTTCAAGACAATGGATTAATTGCCCTGACTCTTTTTCCAAAGTGTTTGAGTTTTCAATGGCTTTTAAGGATTTATAAATCAATCAAGCTCTAGCAGACAATCATAAGGCCGTAAACTCTGCTTTTGATAGCATCACCTGTCCTAAAACACATACACTCTTGACCCTGCTCTCCATGGCAACAGTCCAGCCTGATCAAACAGGCCAGGTCCTCCCTGGACTGGAAACAAGAACCCTGGGACCTGTTTTGAGGTATCATCCCTCATGAGCCTGGCTAGCTTGAATCCAGTGGCACAGTGAGCCCGGGACCCATGTCTGGGCATACCTCGAGCAATTATGGCAAAAAATGCAAAAAGAAGAGATGATGGACGGAATGCTGAACAATGTCAAACATTCAACCCTAGTCAGAGATCTTGGCCTCAATCCATTGTTTTTTTTTGCCCGCCATGCCACCAAAATTTAGACCTGGACATATGCAAATCAGTCTTGACCCTGCTCCCCATGGAAACAGTCTAGCCCTCCCCAGACTACAAACAAACGCCCTAGGGCCAGTTTTGGGGTATCATCCCTCATCTGCCAGGCTAACATGAATACAGTGACACAGTGAGCCAGAGACCCACTTCTGAGCATACCCGGCACACTTATGGTGACAAATACAAAAAATAACATATGATGGACGGAATGCTGAGCAATGTCAAACATTTGCCCAGAGTCAGAGATCTGGGCCTAAATCCATCTTTTTGTGCTCACCTTGGCATCCCAAGTTGGACCCAGCCATATGCAATTCAATCTTGACCCTGGTTTCTATGGGAACAGTCCATCCAGAACTGCCAGACGAGGTCCTCCTTAGGCCGTAAACAAGCACCATGGGACCTGTTTCAGGGTGTGACAGCTCATCAGCCAGGCTAGCTTGAATCCAGTATCACCGTTAGCCCAGATCCCACATCTAAGCATACCTGTCATTTAGGGCAATTAATGTAAAAAGAACAGATGATGGATGGAATGTTGAACAATCGGACCTGGGCCTACATCCATCATTTTTTTGCCCACCGTGCCACCCCAGTTTGGACCCAGCCAAGTGCACATCAGTCTTGACTCTGCTCTCCATGGGAACAATGCAGCCCAACCACCAGGCCAGGTCCTCCCTGGACTGGAAAAAAGCATCCTGGGACCAGTTTCAGGGTATTACCACTCCGCAACCAAGCTAGCTTGAGTCCAGTGGCACAGTGAGCCCGGGACCCACAAATTGGCATACCCACTTAGGACAACAAATGCAAAAAGAATAGATGAAAGACGGAATGCTGAACAGTGTCAGATATTCACACCCATTCAGAGATCTGGGCCTACGGGTAGCTTTGGGTTTGCGATTTTCCTAATAGCAATTTTTTTTGATTCACTATTCAGAAATAGCAAACAGCTTTGTCCAACAGTGTGTTTAACACTGTTTGCAATTCCTGAATGGCTCACAAGAGATCTGCCTCATTAATATTTATGAAGCAGGTCGCAATTTGCAACCCATTTAGGAATGACCACAATCACAGGGATGGTGGCCTGCTGGGGTCAGCACACCATGTCTGTGAGTGCTTTTTAAATAAAGCAATCTTTATTTGCAATGCAGCCCATTTTCTTGAAAGGAAAAAGGGACGCAATACAAAAATAAAACAGAATAGTTTTCTATTTATTTTTTAAGAGTAGGCAATGGTCCATAAGACCACTGCTTTCTCTTAAAAAAATGTTTTCACTCACATTCACAAAGGGTGCCACTTCCCGTTGCGAATGGGTTTCCACTTCCTTTGAGGCATCCATAAGATGTTTTGCAACAGCATTCCAGTCGCAAAACATTCATACATATCAGTGCACTTCATCAAAAAAGGGACACCCTTCACACACCCCTTCCTAATAGTGATTTGCACACCCTATTTTGCAAAACGTTAATAGGTTACCGACTAGCAGAAAAGGGTTGATACATGGCAAAATGCATTTTACCAATCGCAAACTGACTGGTAAAATACTGCGTACATCTGGCCCTACATCCTTTGTTGTTTTGCCCTCTATGTCAGCCCAGTTTGGACCCAGCCATTTGTAAATCAGTCTTGACCCTGCTCCCCATGGGAACAGTTGATTCCAGCTCCTCCCTGAACTGGAAACAAGAATCCTGGGAGTGGTTTTGGGGTACCACCACTCATCAATCAGGCTAGCTGAACAGATGGGAACAGTCTAGCCCGTCCATCATCTGTTCTTGCATTTGTTGCCCTAAGTGGGAAGAGTATTCCCAGATATTGGTCTCATACTTGCTATGCCAACGAATTCAAGCTAGCTAGGAATACACTCAACCAAGGGTGAATGCTGAATGTAACAGTCATTTATAAAGAACAGAATTTTCTTTGAAATAGTCTTGCTACAATAGATACATTTATACTTCTTGTATCTGATCATATCTCGATCAAAACATAAACACTGTTAGGTAAAGTGTGCTTTCTTGCTACAGCAAAGAATTTAACTGTAATGGTTCTCTCACCATGGGAATTATACCTTAAAGGACAAGTAAGAATGTTTTGAGAGTGGGACATTTACAGCATCCATCATGAACCACTGATAAGCAGACTGTTCTGAGAGTATTACAAAAAAGCACCTTAATGGGTCATGGTTGGTAAACATTGGTTTTTCAGAGATTCTGCAGATTTCTAGGAGATCACTTGTGTTACAAGTGAATAAGATTTCATTCAAACTTTCTTTTCAGTCAGACCACTGCTAAATAATATTGTGCTAACAGTCCTTTTTTTTCAGTCAGACTACTGCTAAATAATATTGTGCTAACAGTCCAGGATACGAAGCGAACTCTAGCCAAGTGGTTCGATAGCTCTTGATAGTTATTTTTCCTTTTCACATTACTGAAGTATTGAATATTCAGTCTTCTCATTCACTTTGTATGCTTTTCCAACTGTATCTTTAATTGGAAGATCTGCTGTTCCCATAGAACTAATTACAACACAAATGTAGCCCATATATTAACCACAACAGAACTGTAATGATTCCCAGTTGCACCCGTGATTTCGTTTATGGGAGCGATTATGGGCTCTAAGAAAATGTAAGAATACTGTGTAATTCTGGTTCACATGAAGATCTTCTCCTTCTGTTCTGAGATCTAGCCTCGTCCAACATGCAAATAATTAAACAGTATCCAAGGAGACTGAATTAGTAGGCGATTGTTGCTTTTGTGGCTTTTGTTCCAGCAGCATTTAAGACAATTTCTACGTGACGTATTCCTCTGTTATTCTTATTTTCCTTGACATAATAGAGAAATTCATTAGAATGGATTTATCCAAACATGGGCTTTTCATATGCGTAAGAAACACCGAAAAGAAAAAAAAACTGCAACATTTGCCAATGCGCTTTTCATACATAGTAACTATTTTGTGACCAGCCCGCACGCATATAAATTAACGCTAAGAAAAATACATGTGTTGTTGCACATTGGTACTCTCATAAACAGTGGTGTAGCGTGGAGGGTGCAGGGGGGGCCGGCCGCACCGGGCGCAACATCTTGGAAATGACTAAATCCACGAGTTAGGGGGCGCAAATTACTTGCCTTGCCCCGGGTTGCGGGGCGCAAATTACTTGCCTTGCCCCGGGTGCTGACAACCCACGCTACGCCACTGCTCATAAAAGTTGACTTTACCTATAAGTAGAACGCTTCTGATATTGTTGCTGCTTCAGTATTATTTAGCAGTGCACTATAAAATAGCACTCTGTTGTGGGGATTATAGGACACAAATTACTTAAAAATCCTAGTAAAACCTTAGTCCCTTGAAAATGTTGGTTCTTCTCACTTTACAGCCTGGAAAAGTAGTGATAAGGTGTCACGTTGCAAAACGTGCTGACTAGCAGAAAATGGTCTAATGCAGAGGCATAAGTAGGTTAAAGGCAGAAACCTTTGTTCCCTTAAGTGTGCAAGTAGGTTGAATGTAAATCTAAAAAAATGAAATTATGTAATAAGAAATGAGTAAGCAGCAATAAGGAAAGTAAAGATAAGGGTTCAGAAGTTAGTATACCAAGAAAAATGAAATCAATAAATATTCAGTGTTACATTACAGATTGATCTAATAAAAGCTCGCTAATAATGACAAATATTATCACCAACTTCAGGGTTGAAAAGTTCCATGGGAAAAGCAAAATTAATATTAATTGACCATATATAGTGATATTTAAGAAATATCACCTTTAAAATCAGTAGAAAACAAGAACATAGGATAGTGGAAAAATTACTTCATGTAAAATCTATGGGCAAATAGAAATTTGTGGAAGATAATGAAAATAAAAAATAGGATTCTAATAAGGTTGAGAGGCAATGAAATACCACATTGAGCTACAATATTAGAGCTTATTGTCGAAGTAAAGTTTGGGGTATGTCCAAGTGAAAGATTTCGCATTTGGACTTAAAAATGTCAACATCAGAAATCTTAATTAGACTGTATTTGATTTCAGGTTCAAGGCCAGATAGCCTTGATTAACTAGAATATTCTAGGCTAAAAACTCTGACTAGGCCACCTCTGCATGTCACATCTGGTCTGAAGACATCTAAGTGGTCCCTATCCTAAAAGGAACAGAGGAGACATGACATCAGTCATTCTCCTGGACCTCTCTGCAGCCTTTGACATAGTCTCACACCCATCCTCATCAGGTGCCTGCACAAGATTGGCATTGAGGACCCACTCTCCACTGGATCCCCTCCTTGTTAACAGGTAGAACACAACTGTCAGCCTGGGGCCTTACTCCTTGGAAGCCGCAAACCTATTTGCAGAGTACTTCAAGAATCATTGTTCAGACCCATCCTCTTGAATGCATACATAATTCATCAGGTCAATGTCATCTGCCACACAACATCTCTTAAACAAACTGCATGCAACCCATACTTTCCTTCTTGGCAAGGCTCCTACCACAAGAAACAAGTTCACTGCCTTCGTGACCAAAGTCGCTAACTGGATGCAGGTCAACTGAATCAAGCTCAACATCAACAAGATAGAAACAGCGATCTTCACCAAGCAAAACTCGCCATGAAACTCCAACTCGTGAATGGTTGAACTTGGAACCACAGCCATACCCCTGCCAGAAACCTCAAAATAATCATCCACAGCAAATTGGACATGGACATATAAGTTAATGGCATCACTGCATCCTGCTACTATATCCTGAAGATGATGAAGGAGAGCTTTACATTTCTACAAGAAGCACTAGAAAAACTGTAACTCAGCCTAGTCACCAGCAAGTTGGATTATGGGAACACCCTCTATGCCAGGATCAACAAGTAACCCACTAGAATACTGCAAACCATCCAGATC
This sequence comes from Pleurodeles waltl, assembly GCF_031143425.1. NCBI lineage: Eukaryota > Metazoa > Chordata > Amphibia > Caudata > Salamandridae > Pleurodeles > Pleurodeles waltl. The sequence goes on from NC_090439.1 coordinate 400,910,195, forward strand.
TCAGCAGCAAAACTCATTCTCAGCCCCCCACACTGATCTCACATCACACCTCAGGTACGTAGAACAACACTAGCTAGCAATACACAAATGTGGTCCATTTAAACTCCACTCACACACATTCAGGACACTACACACCTCAGAAACCACATAGCTGAACAGTCACATCTCCTTCCATCAACGACCAAGACACCTCTGCTCCACAGAACTCCTGCCTGCATGCATGCTACGCATACACAGAACCAGATCAGGAAGATGGGTGTTCACATATGTTAGACTTTTCATCCAAGGCGTGGTCTCCCTTAACTCTTTGCCTCTGTTTCCCAGGTTGTTGATGTATGCTGGACTCTGATTTTGCTGTTTTTGTTACTCTGGGCACTTTACCACTGCTAACCAGTGCTAAAGTGCAAGTGCTCCTTTACAAAATGTGTATGTAATTGGTTTATCCATGATTGGCATATTTGATTTATTAGTAAGTCCCTAGTACAGTGCACTAGAGGTGCACAGGGCCTGTAAATCAAATGCTATTAGTGGGCCTGCAGCACTGGTTGTGCCACCCACATAAGTAGCTCTGTAATCATGTCTCAGACCTGCCACTGTCGTGTCTGTATGTGCGGTGTTAACTGTAAATTCTACTTGGCAAATATACCCACTTGGCAGGTCTAAACCTTCCCTTTTCTTACATGTAAGCCACCCCTAAGGTAGGCCCTAGGTAGCCTCAAGGGCAAGGTGCAGTGTATGGCTAAGGTAGGACATATAGTAATGTGTTTTACATGGCCTGACAGTGAAATATTGCTAAATTCGTTTTACACTGTAGCAAGGCCTTTCCCTCTCATAGGTTAACATGGGGGCTACCTTTAAATCTGATTAAAGTGTAGATTCCCTTTGGGAGCGGATGGACATTTGGAGTTTGGGGGTCTCTGAGCTCACAATTTAAAAATACATATTTTAGTAAAGTTGATTTTAAGATTGTGTGTTTGAAAATGACACTTTTAGAAAGTGAGCATTTTCTTGCTTATACCATTTCTGTGACTCTGCCTTTTTGTGGATTCCCTGTCTGGGTCAGTTTGACAGTTGGGCCGTTTGCACCTCACACTAGACAGTGACACAAAAGGAGCTGGGGTGTAGTCTGCATTTCCTGATGAGCTGTCTGTGCTAGGAGGGAGGGGAGGAGTGGTCACTTACACCTGTCCTCACACAATGCAGTCTCCAACCCCCTGGTGAGTGTCTTGGGCCTGGCCTGGGCAAGGCAGGATTTTACATTCAAGAGAGACTTTGCTTTAAAGTAGGCCTACTTCAAAGGAGAAATGGGGTATAAGAAGGGCACCCAAAACCACGGACCTTAGGACACTTCAGGAAACCAAGACGAACCTCTGCCTGAAGAAGAGCTGAAGAGCTGAGGAAGAATAGCTGCCCTGCCTGTGACTGTGCTTTGAGGAGCTGTCCTGCAGTTGCTGCTTCTGCCAGAGTAAGAGGTCAAAGACTGGACTTTGTGTGCCTTCCATCTTGTGACGATATCCAAGAGCTTGATTTAGAGCTTGCCTCCTGTTGTTTGAAGTGTCAGGGACAGCAAAGACTTCTCTCTGCCAGCACCTGGAGTCTCTGGAGAGACTCCTACTCTGCCAAGTGGTGCCTATCCAGTTCCTGGGACCCTGAAAAGAGAAGCTGGCAGGCTAAGAGGAAGATATCCACATGCAGAATGCTATGCAGGGAAAAGATTGACGCAACTCTGATCTGCGGCTCGGAAATCGACACGCCGCCAGCTTCGCTTCTGAAAATCGACACTCGCCTGTTTTGTGACCAAAGAATTGATGCACGGAGCTGGAGAAAGATGCGCAGCATCGCTGACGGAGGCTGGTGAGATTGCAACCCGCGCTGCGTGGTTTTCGGATCATCGTGCGGCTGGATTTCTGACGTAAGTACTGCTGGGCATGTAAAAACAAAGAAAGGCCTGCCTGGACCCGAGAATGCTGACCAGATCGATGCATCAATCTCCTGTGGAGAGAAAAAACAATGCGCCATGACCCAACAAAAGGAGAAACGACGCAAGGTCTAGCTCGTGAGTGAAATCGACGCATCACAAGCCCTTTTTGACGCACCCCCGCCTGTGCGGGGTTAGTTTTGGTGTACCCAAGGTACATTTTCATGCTAACAGTGTTAGTGTGTGTTTAAAATTACATGAAGATTCCTTTTGCATTTTCAGTGATAACTTGACTTGTGTATTGTGGATTTTTGTCATTTTGGTCTTGTTTTGTTAAGATAAATATTTGCTATTTCTCTAAACCTGTGTTGTATCATTTTGTAGTGCTTTCATTAAGTTACTGTGTGTGTTGGTACAAATACCTTACACCTAGCACTCCGAAGTTAAGCCTAATGCTCGTGCCAAGCTACCAAGGGGGTAAGCAGGGGTTAGCTGAGGGTGATTCTCTTTTACCCTGACTAGAGTGAGGGTCCTTGCTTGGACAGGGGGTAACCTGACTGCCAACCAAAGACCCCATTTCTAACAACGGTGATCAGCGGATGTGATTGGACTTGTATTTGTTCTTGACATACAGTGATTAAGTGTACACTACTATTTTGAGTGCAGACCACTACGTGACCACACACTGCTTGTCTTGTGATCTTTGATTTTTCTCTTTGGCTTGGATTTTTCCCCTACATCCATTTTTGTGGTAATCTTTAATTGACTTCGGAACTTCATTTGGGAACTTGTTTTCTGGCTTTGGAACTTTGCACTTTTGTTGACTGTTCATCATATCCCAATCTGGAGATGCATCAGTTGGATCTGCTTTTGACCTGGAGAAATTGGAAAGCTATACCAAGGCTCAGTTAGAGCAGTTCTGTAAAGGTTTTGACTGTCCCATTAAGAGCTCATCCAAGAAGGAGGAGCTGCAAAAGCCGCTGAGGGCCTGGGTGACAGCCATGAGCACTTAAGGGCACACAGAAGATGAGGAGGATGAGGAGGAGGCAGGGCAGTCCATACACAATGGTATTGTGGGTGGGCCTGTTATGTCCAGGGAGAGGGTCTCCAGGGCAGGTAGAGGTGTCTCATCTAAGGATTTGACCCCTGAAGAATTGCAGGACAGACAGCCAGAGAGGGAGCACCAGAGGAAGTTGGAGAAAATGAGGATGACCATTGAAGAGAAAAAGTTGTTGTTGGCTCATGAGCTTGTTGTGTTGCCATTTTAGCCATAACTCCATGCACGTTATTTTAACACACTAGGCCAAGCCGCTGTGCACCTTAACCTAGATATATTTTATTCAGCTTAATTTTATTATTGTTACAGTAGCTACTTTTACGGACTTGTTTTATTTTCTGTTTATCTAACTGTTTTCGCCTAGGCCAGCACTCTGTTCTCAAACAAGACATTCTTGATCACTCTGCGCTTTTTCCAAGGCTACAGCATGGCACATTGCCGGTGAACATGGTAGAAGTTTAGACTCCAACATTCGTAGAAAACACATCTTACGTAGGGACATTTTCCTAGAACATCAGCTGTGTTGTTATAAAAACACTTACTTGTCCCTTATACGTTAGAGGGAGACTCCAGCCAGAGAACCATGACTGTATGCTGATTGCCGAATGCTTCGCTACAGATGCTAATGCAGACCACATGCCTTTGCTCAGGTATGGGGGATGATGTCTTCCCAGGGGAACCTGAAGGGCAGAATTAGAGCTTAACCCCTTAGCTGCTGGGCCGTTTCCCCCCCCCAGTGCTGAGCCCTTTTTTGGCTATTTGGGGTAGTTCGCGCTTAGGCCTTCATAACTTTTTGTCCACATAAGCTATCCACGCCAAATTTGCATCCTTTTTTTACAACATCCTAGGGATTCTAATGGTACCCAGAGATTGTGGTTTACCCTGGAGGAGACCAAGAAATTAGCCAAAATACAGTGAAAATGTTGTTTTTTCCAAAAAAATGGGAAAAAAGGGCTGCTGAAGAAGGCTTGTTGTTTTTTCCCTGAAAAAGGCATCAACAAAGGGTTTCTGGTGCTAAAATCACCATCTTCCCACCTTTCAGGAACATACAGACTTGAATCAGAAAACCACATTTTTCAACACAAATTTGGCATTTTACTGGGACATACCCCATTTTTACTATTTTTGGTGCTTTCGGCCTCCTTCCAGTTAGTGACAGGAATGGGTGTGAAACCAATGCTGGATCCCGGAAAGCTAAACATTTCTGAAAACTGAACAAAATTCTGAATTCAGCAAGGGGTCATTTGTGTAGATCCTACAGAAAATAACAGCTGAAATAAAAAATATTGAAATTGAGCTGAAAACAACAGCCATTTTTCTTTATGTTTTACTCTGTAACGTTTTCCTGCGATGTCAGATTTTTTAAAGCAATATACCGTTATGTCTGCTGGGCTCTTCTCGTTGCGGGGATATAAAGGGCTTGTAGGTTCATCAAGAACCCTAGGTACCCAGAGCCAATAAATGAGCTGCACCCTGCAGTTGGTTTTCATTCTATACTGGGTATACAGCAATTCATTTGCTGAAATATGAAGAGTGAAAAATAGGTATCAAGAAAACCTTTGAATTTCCAAAATGGGCTTAAGATAAGGTTTTGAGGAGCAGTGGTTATTTGCACATCTCTGAATTCCGGGGTGCCCATACTAGCATGTGAATTGCAGGGCATTTCTCAAATAGACGTCTTTTTTACACACACTCTTATATTTGGAAGGACAAAATGTAGAGAAAGATAAGGGGCAATAACACTTGTTTTGCTATTCTATGTTCCCCCAAGTCTCCCGATGAAAATTATACCTCACTTGTGTGGGTAGGCCTAACGCCTGCGACAGGAAATGCCCCAAAACACAACGTGGACACATCCCATTTTTTGACAGAAAACAGAGCTGTTTTTTGCAAAGTGCCTACCTGTAGATTTTGGCCTCTAGCTCAGCCAGCACCTAGGGAAACCTACCAAACCTGTGCATTTATTAAAACTAGAGACCTAGGGGAATCCAAGATGGGGTGACTTGTGGGGCTCTGACCAGGTTCTGTTACCCAGAATCCTTTGCAAACCTCAAAATGTGGCTAAATAAACAAGTTTTCCTCAAAATTTCGGTGACAGAAAGTTCTGGAATCTGAGAGGAGCCACAAATTTCCTTCTACCCAGCATTCCCCCAAGTCTCCCGATAAAAATGATACCTCACTTGTGTGGGTAGGCCTAGCGCCCGCAACAGGAAATGCCACAAAACACAACGTGGACACATCCCATTTTTTGACAGAAAACAGAGCTGTTTTTTGCAAAGTGCCTACCTGTAGATTTTGGCCTCTAGCTCAGCCAGCACCTAGGGAAACCTACCAAACCTGTGCATTTTTGAAAACTAGAGAGCTTGGGGAATCCAAAATGGGGTGACTTGTGGGGCTCTGACCAGGTTCTGTTACCCAGAATCCTTTGCAAACCTCAAAATGTGGCTAAAAAAAACAAATTTTCCTCACATTTCGGTGACAGAAAGTTCTGGAATCTGAGAGGAGCCACACATTTCCTTCCAACCAGCTTTCACCCAAGTCTCCAGATAAAAATGATACCTCACTTGTGTGGGTAGGCCTGGCGCCCGCAACAGGAAATGCCCCAAAACACAACGTGGACACATCCCATTTTTTGACAGAAAACAGAGCTGTTTTTTGCAAAGTGCCTACCTGTAGATTTTGGCCTCTAGCTCAGCCGGCACCTAGGGAAACCTACCAAACCTGTGAATTTGTGAAAACTAGATACCAAGGGGAATCCAAGATGGGGTGACTTGTGGGGCTCTGACCAGGTTCTATTACCCAGAATCCTTTGCAAACCTCAAAATGTGGCTAAAAAAACACGTTTTTCTCACATTTCGGTGACAGAAAGTTCTGGAATCTGAGAGGAGCCACAAATTTCCTTCCACCCAGCGTTCCCCCAAGTCTCCCGATAAAAATCATACCTCACTTGTGTGGGTAGGCCTAGCGGCCGCAACAGGAAATGCCACAAAACACAACGTGGACACATCCCATTTTTTGACAGAAAACAGAGCTGTTTTTTGCAAAGTGCCTACCTGTAGATTTTGGCCTCTAGCTCAGCCGGCACCTAGGGAAACCTACCAAACCTGTGCATTTGTGAAAACTAGATACCTAGGGGAATCCAAGATGGGGTGACTTGTGGGGCTCTGACCAGGTTCTATTACCCAGAATCCTTAGCAAACCTCAAAATGTGGCTAAAAAGACACGTTTTTCTCACATTTCGGTGACAGAAAGTTCTGGAATCTGACAGGAGCCACAAATTTCCTTCCACCCAGCGTTCCCCCAAGTCTCCAGATAAAAATGATACCTCACTTGTGTGGGTAGGCCTAGCGCCCGTGACAGGAAATGCCCCAAAACACAACGTGGACACATCCCATTTTTTGACAGAAAACAGAGCTGTTTTTTGCAAAGTGCCTACCTGTAGATTTTGGCCTCTAGCTCAGCCAGCACCTAGGGAAACCTACCAAACCTGTGCATTTGTGAAAACTAGATACCTAGGGGAATCCAAGATGGGGTGACATGTGAGGCTCTGACCAGGTTCTATTACCCAGAATCCTTTGCAAACCTCAAAATGTGGCTAAAAAAACATGTTTTTCTCACATTTCGGTGACAGAAAGTTCTGGAATCTGAGAGGAGCCACAAATTTCCTTCCACCCAGCGTTCCCCCAAGTGTCCCGATACAAATGATACTTCACTTGTGTGGGTAGGCCTAGCGCCCGCGACAGGAAATGCCCCAAAACACAACGTGGACACATCCCATTTGGTTACAGAAAACAGAGCTGTTTTTTGCAAAGTGCCTACCTGTAGATTTTGACCTCTAGCTCAGCCGGCACCTAGGGAAACCTACCAAACCTGTGAATTTGTGAAAACTAGATACCTAGGGGAATCCAAGATGGGGTGACTTGTGGGGCTCTGACCAGGTTCTATTACCCAGAATCCTTTGCAAACCTCAAAATGTGGCTAAAAAAACACGTTTTTCTCACATTTCGGTGAGAGAAAGTTCTGGAATCTGAGAGGAGCCACAAATTTCCTTCTACCCAGCGTTCCCCCAAGTCTCCCGATAAAAATCATACCTCACTTGTGTGGGTAGGCCTAGCGCCCACAACAGGAAATGCCACAAAACACAACGTGGACACATCCCATTTTTTGACAGAAAACAGAGCTGTTTTTTGCAAAGTGCCTACCTGTAGATTTTGGCCTCTAGCTCAGCCGGCACCTAGGGAAACCTACCAAACCTGTGCATTTGTGAAAACTAGATACCTAGGGGAATCCAAGATGGGGTGACTTGTGGGGCTCTGACCAGGTTCTATTACCCAGAATCCTTTGCAAACCTCAAAATGTGGCTAAAAAAACACGTTTTTCTCACATTTCGGTGACAGAAAGTTCTGGAATCTGACAGGAGCCACAAATTTCCTTCCACCCAGCGTTCCCCCAAGTCTCCAGATAAAAATGATACCTCACTTGTGTGGGTAGGCCTAGCGCCCGTGACAGGAAATGCCCCAAAACACAACGTGGACACATCCCATTTTTTGACAGAAAACAGAGCTGTTTTTTGCAAAGTGCCTACCTGTAGGTTTTGGCCTCTACCTCAGCCAGCACCTAGGGAAACCTACCAAACCTGTGCATTTGTGAAAACTAGATACCTAGGGGAATCCAAGATGGGGTGACATGTGAGGCTCTGACCAGGTTCTATTACCCAGAATCCTTTGCAAACCTCAAAATGTGGCTAAAAAAACATGTTTTTCTCACATTTCGGTGACAGAAAGTTCTGGAATCTGAGAGGAGCCACAAATTTCCTTCCACCCAGCGTTCCCCCAAGTGTCCCGATACAAATGATACTTCACTTGTGTGGGTAGGCCTAGCGCCCGCGACAGGAAATGCCCCAAAACACAACGTGGACACATCCCATTTGGTTACAGAAAACAGAGCTGTTTTTTGCAAAGTGCCTACCTGTAGATTTTGGCCTCTAGCTCAGCCGGCACCTAGGGTAACCTACCAAACCTGTGCATTTTTTAAAACTAGAGACCAAGGGGAATCCAAGGTGGAATGACTTGTGGGGCTCTGACCAGGTTCTGTTACCCAGAATCCTTTGCAAACCTCAAAATGTGGCTAAAAAAACACGTTTTCCTCACATTTCGGTGAGAGAAAGTTCTGGAATCTGAGAGGAGCCACAAATTTCCTTCCACCTAGCATTCCCCCAAGTCTCCCGATAAAAATGATACCTCACTTGTGTGGGTAGGCCTAGCGCCCGCAACAGGAAATGCCCCAAAACACAATGTGGACACATCACATTTTTTCATAGAAAACAGTGCCTACCTGTGGATTTTGGCCTCTAGCTCAGCCGGCACCGGGTGAAACCTAGCAAACCAGCGCATTTTTGAAAACTGGAACCCAGGGAAATCCAAGATGGGGTGACTTGTGGGGCTCTGACCAGGTTCTGTTACCCAGAATCCTTTGCAAACATCAGAATGTGGCCAAAAAAACTCTTTTTCCTCTCATTTCGGTGATAGAAAGTTCTGGAATCTGAGAGGAGCCACAAATTTCCTTCCACCCAGCATTCCCCCAAGTGTTCCGATAAAAATGGTACCTCACTTGTGTGGGTAGGCCTGGTGCCCGCCACAGGAATAGATCACACAACGGTCAATGTTGGTCCTTACATGAGGCAACTGTTGACCCTGGGGTGATCCATTCCTGATGCAGGCACTAGGTGTAGGCACTCAAGTGGGGTAGTGTTTTTATCAGGACAGGTGAGGAATCACTGGGTGGTAGGAATTTTGTGGATCCCAGCATATTCCTGTTGTTTGTGTGACAGAAATGCGAGAAAAATAGAGTTTTTATTCAACATTTCAGCTTTGCAGGGTATTCTGGGTAAGAAAACTTTGGGGAATCCACACAAGTCACACCTCTGTGGACTCCCCAGAATGTCTAGTTTCCAGAAATGTTTGGGATTAGTGTGTTTCAATATATGGCCGCCGAACCCAGGACCAAAAACACAGGTGCCTGCCTTACAAAACCAGTTTGTTTTGCGATTGATAATTTTGATGTCTCCACAATACGATTTGGGCGGTGGAATTTGGGGCTGAACTAAATTGGGGAGCTCCCAAGAGAGCACTCTCTCTTTCTCTGCTTGCCGCCGCATCACCTTTTCTCTGGGTTGGGCTAACCCACTATTACCCAGTTGCACAGATTGCTTGCGAAGGGACAGCAGGACTGTCCTCATCACCTCCCTCATAATGTACTGGAAGAGGAGTTATCGAATGGGACTCCTCCGACTGAAAAATCACTCCCAGAGTCTGCGCCATTGTCCTATCCCTCAGATGCTGTCTCAGTATCTGATGTCTCAGTCTCTGATCCTATGTCAGAGCTGTCCTCTATAACCCGAGTGACGGCAGCAGTCATCCATCAAGATGCCATCTCTGCTATTGGCTAAACTGTTGCTCTAAAACACTAGCCTACGTAGACAGTCACAAAACCGATGGTGTGTGTGAGATCCGTGCAACAGTAGAGGCCACCTTACCTGCGCTTCTTCCCTCAATCAGCACGTTCTTTCAAGACACTCAAAAAACACCTTGTCACATACCATTCGTCACAGTCTTTAGCACCTTCTGCGCCCAGTCCAACAATCGTTATTGGTGCTCCCACTCCCTCCTCCTCGGATTCCCTCATTACCACCCAGCAAAAGTGCCCTTCTTCTCTCCATAGCCACCCTCCACCCCACACACATACATTTCATTTGTATTATAGCGCAGGTAATGGCTGACTTTACTAATGTACTCAGCTATTTACATAAAATACAGATTTGCTCTTTGCAGTAGGCAAATAAACCTTCTGCGCTTCTTTATGGCACTAAAACTGCCACTAGACAAGTCTGACCCTTTTGTAGCAGAAACATAATCACAATACTCACTTGACTTTTTTATTGCTGCCTAAAAGCTACAGTTGAAAAGCATCAGTTGAAGTATGTGCATTGCTTTGAAGACGCAAGCTGAAACTGCAAGACAACTGGTGGCAAATATATATATATATATATATATATATATATATATATATATATATATATGTCACTTTTATATGTGGGCCTGGTTTTCCTGGGGGCCGATCGCAGCCCCCAGGGAAACCACACACATATTGACAAAAGTGATATATATATATATATATATATATATATATATATATAGATCTATCTCTATAAATATATATATATCTACATAGATATATCTATAGATCTATCTATAGATATATCCATGTACATAGATATATCTACATAAATGTATCTATATATATATATATATATATATATATATATATATATATATATATAACTTTTTTTTTTTTTTGGTTTGTTGTTGTATGGTTTCCTTGGGGGCCAAAATGGCCCCCAGGGAAACCCTACAACAACAAAAAAAAAAATTGCCCCCACAGGGGTTCGCCCTGCCCACCGGTGACACCCTGTCCATTTATTTTTCAGTTTTTTTTTTTATTTTGAAAAAAAAAAGAAAATTTAGCCACTGGGGGCACCTACCTTATTAAAATAAAATAATATGCCCCCGGGGGGGGTGTTTTCCGAGGGGGCCGACCCCCCCAAGTGAAATCACTGGTGTCTAGTGGTGTTTCCTGGCCCCTGATCACAGCTGTGCAAGGAAACACTTTCAGAAGGCCTTGTAAGAAAGGGGGGACTCTTCCCTTTCTTACGAGGCCTTCCCGAACGTGGGGAAGGCCGTTTGTGGCCGTTTTCCCCATTGGAGGAGGAAGCGGCTGCAAGGCCGCTTCCTGCTCCGATGGGGAATTCCACATAGTAACGTCAGTGCGCCTCGCGGCGTGCTGACGTCAAAAAGGGGCGGGTGGGAGGCGGGGAGAGACACGGAAGAGCTTCCGTGTCTCCCAGGGATCAACAAAAAATAAAAATAAATTATTAACCCCCTCCCTGGTGTCGGCCACTGGTCGTGACCTGCACCAGGGAGGTAGTGTGGGCGTCAGCCAATGGCCAACGCCCGCACTTAAGCGGTTAACATGCTGTGCTCTATCATAGCCTAGGTAGGAGATAGTCTACTGACTATAGTGACAATATGATAGCGTTGTTTTTATGCTTCACTCTTCTCGTCACAATTTTAAGATGTTGTGTTGTCCTGGTTATTGCAGCTCACGCTTTGCTATCTAAGATGTAGTCGTTTTATTAAACTCATTATTGAAACATATACTGCTTCTGTTTGTCATTTATATATGAGAAGCCAAGTATGTCATGCCCTCGGCTGCCCAGTCATCCCTATCTTTGGGTAGAGATGAGGCACTGCTCGTTAGCTGGAGCAAAACCCGGATTGGAGCAATAGGTGTCACCCACAGTGGGATAGACTTAGTCTCCCACACTGCAGGCGATTCTCCCGCTCAAAATCCAGTAGTCTCATTAGAATAATGAGAACCTACGTGAAATGGCGCCGCCAATGTTTGGTCAGGCTCTAACTTTCGGGTCCTCCGGAGTATCTCTGTTTCATTATATACAATGATGCTTCAATACCGTATACGGAGACGTTCGTGGTACTGAGGATTTCCACTCCAACCACATAGGCTATCCTACTTGGGGTTGGAGGTTGTTCAACCTTGAACTTTAAAAGGAAAAAACCCTATTTTGTGTACCTTTGTTGAACTTATAGTCTGTCTATGATGGCGAATCCACAGCAGATACAAATAGCAGTTAATATGAGACAGCCTCTGACTGAACATTTACTAGCAAATGGCCTAACGGCCTCGGGCGGTCCAGTCACATTTGTGGTGGATGCCCATTCAGCTTATAGAACAGAACTTTTTTGCTTGTGGGTCACATTTCCAGCAGTGGATGGGAATACAAACACATTTCATCATTATACACTTGCAAACACACCTGGACGATACAGGGCATTTGCATATTTAGAAATACCATTATCTCATCAAGAACATAATAATTGGCTTGATGGCCCCCTACCCCACACAATTTTACCAGTAAGGTTAGGTCCTCTAAGTAACAATGGTCCTACCTGGCCTTTATTTTCCACTTATACACCACATCCTGCAGTTGCAAATTTAGCTGTAGCTGAGGTTTGTCGCTTATATACAGAATTAACAGCGATATATATAGACGATTAGTACAGTTCGTAATGCAAACATTAAATACAAACCCAGCACGTGCTGCTCCAGCACACCCACGTTCAGTCACACAGGTATAAACCCTGCAACTGTGCATTCAATCATGGGTAAAGTACTTGCCAAACGAGAGGAAACTCCATTTTGGTTAGCATAAAAATAAACGCGCTGGAGGCAGTATTTCCCCATATGGGACCTCAGGATAAACATAGAATACTAACAATGTGCTTGCCATTTGGGATGGTCCCTACAGTAGATAACTGTAATACCTAGGGCACGGTATTTGCCACGCTCTATACAACTGCACACAGTACACCAACACTTGCCAATTTACCAGAGGTGTTGAAACAAATTCAAGATGAACACATCCCTGGATTTGGGGATGCAACTGATGGGCAACTTTGCCACGGTATTCTCAATTATTTTAAGTAATCTTAAAGGGGAAGCGGTCACACTGACAGTGTGCATGCAGCTCCGTGACGTTCCTGAACAGGATCAGGAACGGGAGCTGCCTAAGATTATCGCAGAGACCTATTCTAGCATTGGTCAAGATAGTTTAGGGGCCAGACCAACTAAACCACAATTTCAGGGCAAATCTAATAAAGATTTTTCCAAGCAAGCTCCTGAGGGTAATAAGAAATGCTGGGATAAAAAACAACAACCTCCTAAAAAAGGGAGGGGAAAATCTCCACGAATGGAGACCCCACAGAATAGATATAATCTCAGAAATAGAGATAATATAAAAACGCCTGATAGATATCAATATACTGATACACGCCAATCTTGTTCCTTTCAGGACTCATCGGAAAAATGAAATGAGAGAGGTGGGCGATCAGAGCGAAGAACAGATGACGTGAAACCGAGACAGGAATCACAACGCTCATCGGAGGTTTCTGTTAAAAAGGAAGAGAAACCTGCCCAACAAAAACCCCAATTTAAAAAGAAAAAGGTGCCAGCTGTCGCAGTTCGACATGCCACACAGGAAGAGGGTCCTCTTGAAGAACAAGAAGTGGGCACTAGCACTGCTAGAAAGCGCAGAAGAGGTTACAATAATTCGCCGGAGTCTTCTAGAGCATCTGGAGGTGAAAGAAACTGATGACTTTATACAAGTAGAAACTGCGGACATGCGTGTCTCCATGCCTGATAGAGTGTATAAAGTAACGCTACAGTTAGAAGGTGACATTGAGCGCATAATAGATGCAATCTGTTGGGATTACGTAGTAAACATATATGATGTTTTGTTGGCCGAACAGGATTGACCACCTGAATTTGTCTGTACCTGCCCATATGGAGAAGACGTCATTAAACCTTCTTTCTCGCTCCTTGTATCAGAGGAACTTGCTGAATCCTATGCCATTGATCGGGCTTTGGCACAGGCACCTGCGTTATATTGCAATCATGTAGGATGGGATAATGAATCCCCCTACCACATAATTCCTCTTAAAAACTCAACCCCAACCACAACCTCAGTATCCCATAAAACATGATGCAAAGGCACCTGTGAGGGAAATACTCACTCAATTGGAGTACCAGGGCGTGATTGAATCCTGTGTCTCTCCTATGAATAATCCATTATTCCCAGTAGCTAAACCAGACTATTCATACAGAATAGTCTTAGACTACAGACACTTAAACAGTCATACACGAACATATGCTATACAAAACTCACATAGCACAGCACTAATAAACAATATAATGCGTAAAAAATACAAAACAACACAGGACATTTCTAATGGTTTCTTCTGGCAGAATACAGCGCCTGAGAGTAGAGACTTAACAAGTTTCAGTGCACTAGGCTCCCAGAAAAATCTGTTGTTTACCTCAGGGGTATAAGAACAGTCCAGGACTGTTTGCAGCTCGTGTGACAGGAATTTTGCACGAGATTGACCCTGAAGCATTGTCCTATGTAGATGATATCTATCTTACGGATGATGAATTGCTACAACATTTACGACGGGTAGCCTGCATTGTCGTAGGCTTTGCTGAATTTGGCTACAAATTCAACTTCAAAAAAACAAAAATTGCCTTCCTCAGCATCCTGTTTCTGGGATATGAGCTGTCAAGTGAAGGAACTCCGTCCATCATCCTTTTGTGTTGCTAAAGTTGCCCTAAGTGGGAAGGGTATGCCCTGATGTGGGTCCCTCGCTCACTGTGCCATTGGATTTAAGCTTGGCTGATGAAGGGTGATACCCTGAAACCGGTCCCAGGATGCTTGTTTCCGGTCCAGTGAGGACCTGGCTTGGCAGTTCGGGCTGGACTGTTCCCATGAGGAACAGGGTTAAGACTGATTTGTATATGGCTGGGTCCAAGCTGGGGAGGAATGGTGAGCAAAAGAACGATGGATTAAACCCAGATCTATGACTGGGGGTGAGTGTTTGCATTGTTCAGCGCTCTGTCCATCATCCTTTTGTGTTGCTAAAGTTGCCCTAAGTGGGAAGGGTATGCCCAGATGTGGGTCCCTAGCTCACTGTGCCACTGGATTCAAGCTAGCCTGGCTGATGAAGGGTGATACCCTGAAACCGGTCCCAGGATGCTTGTTTCCGGTCCAGTGAGGACCTGGCTTGGTAGTTCGGGCTGGACTGCTCCCATGAGGAACAGGGTCAAGACTGATTTGCATATGGCTGGGTCCAAGCTGGGGTGGCATGGTGAGCAAAAGAACGATGGATTATACCCAGATCTGTGACTGGGGGTGAGTGTTTGCATTGTTCAGCACTCCGTCCATCATCATTCTAAAGTGAAGGAAAGAGCCTAGTGCCACAATTCTTAGATAAATGCGCACAACTACAACCCCCAAATACGATAAAACAACTCCAATCTCTACTGGGTTTCCTAAATTTTGGCAGAACTTACATTCCAGATTATGCTACACGCATAAAACCTTTATATGATCTGATACGTCCTGATTTTTCAAGCAAATTCTGGACAATTGAACATACACACATTCTTAGAGAATTACAGAGAGACATGCTTGCAGCACAACATTTACACATAAGGGACAACAAAATACATTTGGTCATCAGAGTAATAGCTGGTGCGATCGGTTTCACCTATGTGACATTTAATGAAGGTGAGACAGTTCCGACTGCATACAAATCACACTTATATTCAGTGGCAGAACAATACCTTGCTCCCACTGAGAAAATCCTCACTGCTGTTCAAATGGCTGTCATTAAAGAACAACCTCTAGCCCAAGGAAAACACATTATTGTTGTTTCTCCAATCCTAGCCCTTGAGGCTTTTACAAAAGCCAGCGTTCCAAACGCAAAAGCATTACATCCACGCTGGATACAATGGGCCATGTCTTTGACAGCCACTGATGTAAACTACATCTTTGACCCAAAATTACAAGAATTTTTGCAGTATGAACTAGAATACCCAGTTCCAGCAAATACACTGCCCATCGAACAATATCATAGAGTCATGTACACCAATGGCTCAGCACAACCTGCAATTGGCACAAAACACCAATATTCTGCTGCTTGCGCTGTTGTAAGCAGCTACATGGAGGACAATAAATTCTGTCCCCTACATACATTTACGCAAACCCTAAGGGATTGCACAGCACAATTGGCAGAGCTAAAAGCACTGTTGATGGCACTGGAACATACAGATCCTGCACAGCCTACGCTGATTGTTTGTGATTCATATTATTGTGTCCAGGCATTCAATGAATATCTGCATTACTGGCACCAGAATGGGTTCAAAGATTCTAAAGGAAGCACCATTAAACACAGACTTCTGTGGGGGAAAGTAGCAGATCTGAAAGAGATGCTACCAAATGTCCAGGTTGTACATGCACTTTGACACCAGCGCTTTGGGATACACATTGCTGGAAATACATTGGCTGATGAGGCGCCAAAGTCAGCAGTAGGTACGGCTGCTGTAGCTACAGTGACTCGTTTGAATTAAAAACCGGACGCAGACATATGGGCTGCTGTGACAGCTTCGGCTGACAGTACGCCCTATGCAAAAGGGTTTCCTGACAAATATTCCTACTGAATGGGAGGTATGCTGAGCGCTGAGGTTAAGATACCAGGCGTAGGGGTTCGAGATATTCCCATCAGAGATATAAGATCACAGTTAATTAAAGCAGCGCATGAAGGGGTGGCATCTGCCCATGCAGGTGTGGCAGCTCCAGTTTCAATCTTACAAGCCCATTATTGGTGGCCAGGTCTCTACAAAGAGACCAAGCAGTATGTCCTTTGCTGTGACATCTGCCAACAAATCAAAGTTTCCACTGCCAAAAGCCCGCCGCAGACAACCCTCTTGATTTCAAACAAACCATTACAATGTGTGTACTTGGACCATTGCGATCCCCTAACACAAGGTAGTGCACATAAGTATATATTAGTCGCTATTGATTCTTGCTCCAGATTTTTATGGGTGTGGCCACAATGCTCAGCTGACACTCGGACTGTTATTAAAGATTTGCGAGTCTTTATCGGTACATATGCAGTTGCGACTTTTCACTCGGACAGGGCCCTGCTTTCGCCTCAAGGACATTCAGGGACGCCATGGCTTCGTTGGGGGCCCAACTCCAGTACTCGTCTCCATTTCATCCCGAGGGAAATAGTGTAGTGGAGCGATTAAACCGTGATTTAAAGCAATCCTTAACAGCCAGAGTCTTAGGTACAGGTCATAGTTGGCTTAAACACCTGTATGGAGTTCAGAGAGCACCTAATAATCTGCCTAGAAGGTCCCTGGGGGGTCATACTTCATATGAGTGCCTGTTCAGAACTTGAATGTTTGTTCCAGATCTTGATGGTCCTGGTGTGGAGGCTGCAGAAATACCTTTTGACATAAATGAACATGTCACTGTCTTACAAGAATTACAACAGTTCTGTGATAATAATTCTTCCATCAGTTCTGCCTCCACAGGAATCAAGGATGTACCTGTAACACCTACCGGCTGGATTCCCAGAGTCGGGGATGTGGACGTGAAAAAGTCCCTGTGAAAAAGGAATTTGGCTTTTCCTATCGAGCACCAGTCCCAGTCTTGGGGATAGACAGTACCAGAACTGTAATTCTACCACCATTGGGAGGTGCCAAAGACAATCGTTTTGTCTCCATCGACAATGTCAAACTACACCATGTGGTCGATCATGCACAGCAGACCAAGAGGAACATCCAGTAGTTCCTGAATCCCTCTCACTACTGGTCAAGAAGTCCCTCTACAAGTTGTTAACAGCAACCCTGACACCTCTCTGAGCTTGAGGAGGGTAGAAAATGATCTTGCATTGGTTCCACTAACATCGAACAATACAGAAATGATTGACCGATTTGATTCAACTTCAACACAAATGGATAGTGCTATTCATTGTGTACCACACGGGAAACACCAACTCCACAAATGAACGCAGCTCCAGCTTTTGCACAACCTGCTTCTGGATATTTTGCCGACTTCAATGATGACGTCTGAGTTACATTCGCCTCCTCAACACCTGAACTGTCAAAAACATGTAAGCCAATGAACTGGCTTGAAAAAACATATTTTATTTTTCCATGGAACTATCTATGGCTTTCCTTGACTGTCCTAGCTTTCCTACTTTGGATTTGTTTTGTTATTACTTTCTTTTTGTTAATACATGGTCATTTTCTCTCTGAAAAACTTGACAGTTGAACTGGTGGATGAGGTCCTAAAACCACATTTTTCATCACACAAGGGGGCATATTTATACTCTGTTTGCGCCGAATGTGCATCAAACATTTTGACGCACATTCGGCGCAAACCATGCACCATATTTATACTTTGACGCCCGAGCCTGCGGACGTAAACATTTCTCTGTGTGAGTAATTTTTGGGATGCGGGAAACTGCCTTGCATCAATGACATGCAAGGTAGGCGTTCCCGCCCAAAAAATGACTTTAAGGCCTGAGCGACTTATTTATACTCCTGCGTCATTTTGACACACAGGAGAGGGCGGGCCTTAAAAAATGCGCACAGATTGATGTGTGCCGTTTTTTAATGCCTGGGTCAGGACAGGCGTTAAGGGACCCGTGGGCTCACTTCCATGGTCTCTGACCTTGGAAGGAGTCCAGAGGTGCCCTTCCCTGTCCCCAGGGACACCCCCTGCCACCCTTGCCCACCCCTGGAGGACCACTTATTACCTAAGTACAGGTAAGTTGAGGTAAGTATTTTTTCAAAAAATGTTTAAAGTGGCATAAGGGGGCCTAATTTGGGAACCCCTACATGCCACTGTGCCCAATGGCCATTTGTCAAGGGAGCATGTCTTCTGTCTTTGCTAAGACAGGAGTCAGTTCAATGGGGGTTGTGTGTCAAAAAATGGCACAAGTCCGGTTTGAGGCATGATTTTTGCCTCAAACCTGACTTGCACCATTTTTTGCTGCACAACCCCCATTTTCCCATTTTTTTAACCAGTCCGCAGCGCTGGCTAACATCATTCCTTAAATAAGGCACCTGCATGGCACGTCGGAATGTCATTAGCCGGCGGTAAAAAAAATTACGCAAACCAGCGCCAGCGCTAGTTTACGTCAAAAAGTATAAATAGGAGCCAAGGTCCAAAGAAACTTATCCTTTGTGAACATTGCCGCAGTGCTAATTCCTGATGGGATTGTTTGGGATAGAGTAATATTTGATATAGACGGTCCCACGGAAGTTATTCAAATACCATATGTGTTCAAACTATCAATGAACGATACAATAATCACAGGCATTATTTCTGATGATTGGGATGTGAAAACAGTTGATTCTATGATGACTGAAATGCAGTATTACACTGTATTTGAAAATGAAGATGTTTATCAATCTAAAGAAAATTATGGCGATATGTTTTGCTGTAATTACTATGGGCACCATTTCATACACAGAGCGAGAAGCCCGAAAACTATTTTTAATTATACACAATGGGAACATTGTCCGACTGCACCACAAGGGAGTTCCAAAATATATTTTGAAAAGTTTACATATTTCTCTGGGCACAATGTAAGAAATGGTGAGTCGTATTATTTTAAATTGCCCCATATTAAAATATACATATACTATTGACAAATACGAAATGAATATATTCAGAATCCTTTGTTTCACCGTTGTCTATAGAAGGCTATGAATATTGGCTGAAGTCGATTGACTTGAAAAGTGTTTGGGGAACTAGACATTGGCAAATAAGGGGAAAGGAAGCTTTATTCAGAGCATGCCCAATACCTGTACAAATTATACTCTTAAATGAAACAGTACAATAAACAAGTTGTTTAGGCTTAGCTATGATTAAGGAATGAAACATGCCCAGTATACCTGCCCCTGCAAAGTTTTATAAATGGCAAAAATATACAAATGCAACTGAAGATCAGCTCGACGAATGGGTCCAATAGATACCAACGGGTGTCATCAACATTTTATCAACTCCTCTGGGTTTTTTAGAACTAATAGGCCGGACCCTAGCTATATATCATCCGAACATGTGTGTGTAGTTACAACATTTAGTGTAGAGAAATTATGCCAGCAATGCTTAAGAACGTCCTCACTAGATACGGTTAGAGAATACCTCAGTCTCCTGTCTAATAATACTGACTTACAGGACTTCCTGTTAGGCCCCAGAAAACAACGCAGAAAGCATTTCTTATATGAAGTATATAATGAAATTTGGAAGCTTTCCCAACAAGAAGCACCTGCCCGGTTAAAGCGAATAGACAAGGAAAATCTGAAAAAGGCATTAGGTGTTGTGGATAATGGGATTAATTCCTTGTTGGACCGGATATGCACTTTAAATAACATTGTCTCTTCTGCTATAGACATCATACAAACAGATATGTCTTCTTTACACCATGAACTGAGTCAGCTAAGGTCAATTATGCAGTTGGGTTGGACACGTCAAATATTGAAGGCGGGTCACGTTCCCTGGCAGCATGTCAGTGCAAGGGAGATATTTTCTTCCTTTAATTTAACGGGACAACAACAACTAATGGCTAAGAAAGAAGCGAGTTATGTCATGCTAAACATCGAGAAATTAGCAAAAGCTGCCTTTTACTGTGGCTGAAATACCATCTGCTGAGTCGCAAATACAAGGGTACATCAATCTGCCTATTTCTACACTACAATTCACCTCCTGTTTAAAGCACATTCTGGTAGGCAGATATGAAAGGCTGGGAGATAGTTACATCCATGAGGTGTGGGAGCTTCAGTCCTCGTACAAATGTCTCAATGGCATGAAAGAAGTCTTTCTTAGTGGTAGTGAATGCGAGACTTTAGTCAGCCATTCGGTGGTTTGTAAACAGCTGTCCTTGCATGGGGCGTATAACTCGTCTGCAGTGAACTTAGGGGGTCATTACAACATTGGCGGTAAAAGCTGCTTACCGCCGTGCAGAACACCGCCAACACACCGCCGCGGCCATGTAATTCCGCCACAGCTATTATAACCCACATTTCGGAATCTGCCAAAATTCAGACACCCACACAAGTCCGCCACACCAAAGGTCAGTGATGAACTGGTGAAAACAAAACCTCCACCGCCACGCCAACAGGAATACGCCCACACTATCACGACACAGCTATTCGGAGCACAGGTGCAGCACACCTCAATTGCAAGGAAGATGGAGCTATGGCGAAGAATAGTGGACAGGGTCAACGCTGTGGGACAGCACCCAAGAAATCGGGAGGACATCAGGAAGAGGTGGAACGACCTACGGGGGAAGGTACGTTCCATGGTCTCAAGACACCACCTGGCGGTTCAGCGGACTGGCGGCGGACCCCCACCTCCTCACCCACAACTAACAACATGGGAGGACCAGGTCTTGGCGATTCTGCATCCTGAGAGCCTCGCAGGAGTAGGTGGAGGAATGGACTCTGGTAAGACAAATCTTAATTATTACATCTCCCACCCTACCTGCATGCTATCACATACCCCCACACCCCAAGCACCCCAACTCCTCACATATGTCCCACTATCACAAACCACCCATCCCACCACCAAGCCCTGCATGCAACAACAAAGCATGGACACCCATCACTAAAGCATGACCAATGCACATACCCATACAACCCCCTAAGCCATCAGCACACAAGGTCCCACACAGGAATGCAAGCACTGGTGTACACGGTCACCCACCCATTGCACACCATGACATACACAGATGTAATAACCATCCTTTTATACCCATGCAAGACCCCTACCCAACGTCACCGGACAGGAGGGTCCACACATGTCCATACCACCAACAGAAGAGGCCCACAGTTATGACAGCAGATCTGTCCAACTGGATCTAGATGACCAGCCCGGCCCATCGGGGACCTCGGGACAGTCGGTTCCCCTCACACAGTCACAGGCCACCACAGACCTTCCCCCCTCTGGAAACACCAGCACAGCACCCACCCAGTGGGCCCATACCTCCGTCCCCAGCACAACACTATTAGCTGTGTGTCCACCACTATAGGGAACCCAGGATAACCCACCACCCCAACAACAACAGGGACCTGGGGGCAGTGGAGGTGGGCACTCGGTCCAGGGAACGGAGACCCAGGAAAACAGGGGAACTGGGAGGGCTGCTGTGCGACAGGGGGCAGACAGGCCAAGGGAACCCACTCTCCACGAGGCCCTCTCCTCCATCATGGGAGCCTACCACCACTCCCAGGAGATGATGGCAACAGTGCTGGCCAAGTTTCAGGAGACCCAGCACCTGCAGGAGGAACAGTATATGGGTTTCAGGGAGGAACTCAGAACTATCAGCTCCACCCTGGGCCCCATTGCAGGGGTGCTGAAGGAAGTACTCAACACCAGGAGGGACACTGTGGCACTACAACTGGCCCCTGACACTAGCATGGACGATGAACTGCCCACCACCTCCTCCGGCGCTAGTGGACAGGACGCCCCGCCACAGGACCACCACACCAGCACCCCACCCCCTGCAGAGGGAGAACATCCCCGCAAACGGTCCCTGTGATCCAGGACAAAGACAGAGCATGATGCCAAGACCCCCGCCAAGAAATGAGACCACCCTGATTGTCATCCTACTGTCCCACATTGTCACCCTGTCCATACTTAAACTGCCCCAGCTCCACTTCCTATGCCCATATGGGCAATGCACCTGTGAGACTAATAGACTGGACTCTGCCATGGAGATTCCTCCGCCATCACCCTTCACCATTTCACTACCCCCTCCAATATTGAGCACTTAAATAAACACACTTAAAGCACAAACCAATCTGGAGTCTGTCTGTAATTTCGAAATAGTGTATTAGCAATTACAGTGTCTAAATGCTCTTTCAATTGTAATGTCAACATACCTATGTCACACAGCTCAAGTCCATGAGGAATCTAGCAGATTTCACACAGTGGGACCCACATCTGTGAAATCGTAAGGGAAAGTGTCAACTCAGTGACCATACACTGGGTGAAAACGACACACAGTAGAGAGGTAGTAGTGTCAAAGTACATGTAGTAGGCAGGTCTGTACTCTTACCTGTGTCTCACTGGAAATATTGCTGGATCACTGAGTCCCTGTTGTTCATGTCTTCTTCCTCTGCTTCCTCGTCTTCACTGTCCACAGGCTCCACAGCTGCAACAACACCGCCATCTGGACCATCCTCCTGCAGAAAAGGCACCTGTCGTCGCAAAGCCAAGTTGTGAAGCATACAGCAGGCCACGATGATCTGGCACACCTTCTTTGGTGAGTAGAATAGGGATCCACCTGTCATATGGAGGCACCGGAACCTGGCCTTCAGGAGGCCGAAGGTCTGCTCGATCACCCTCCTAGTTCACCCATGGGCCTCATTGTAGCGTTCCTCTGCCCTTGTCCTGGGATTCCTCACTGGGGTCAGTAGCCATGACAGGTTGGGGTAACCAGAGTCACCTGCAAAAGATGAGGGACAACTGTTAGACACGCACTAACCTGGAGGGATATCCCTAGACAACCATTCCCACTGTATTACCTCCAGGTGCTCACCTAATAGCCACACACGGTGCCTCTGGAGTTGACCCATCACATAAGGGATGCTGCTATTCCACAGAATGTAGGCATCATGCACTGAGCCAGGGAACATGGCATTCACATGGGAGATGTACTGGTCTGCCAAACATACCATCTGTACATTCATAGAATGATAACTCTTCCGGTTTCTGTACACATGTTCACTCCTGTGGGGGGGACCAAAGCCACATGTGTCCCATCAATGGCACCTCTGATGTTGGGGATGTGTCCCAGGGCATAGAAATTACCTTTCACTGTAGGCAAATCCTCCACCTGAGAGAAAACGATGTAGCTCTGCATGTGTTTCAGAAAGGCAGACAACACTCTGGACAATACGTTGGAAAACATAGGCTGGGACATCCCTGATGCTATGGCCACTTTTGTTTGAAAAGACCCACTTGCAAGGAAATGGAGCACTGACAGCACCTGCACTTGAGGGGGGATTCCTGTGGGATGACGGATTGCTGACATCAGGTCTGGCTCCAACTGGGTACACAGTTCCTGGATTCTGGCATGGTCATGCCTGTATGTGATAATCACATGTCGCTCCTCCATTGTCGACAGGTCCACCAACGGTCGGTACACCGGAGGATGCCGCCATCACCTCACATGTCCCAGTGGACTGTGCCTATGAAGGACAACAGCGAGCACAGAGTCAAACAACTCAGAGGTACGTACCCACAGTTTACCCAGAACACCAATCATACACAAAAGGTGGCCTGTATGTGTGTTGAGTCTAGGCCTAGGTATGTGTGACACAGTTGGAAATGAAGCCATGTGGGCCCCTGAATGGTGGCTGCCTGACCTCTAAAGTGGGACAATGGGATGTGAGGTAACTGCGATGGCGTTGTACACCGTCGCGGTAGGCAGTCGAAGACCGCAGCGAAATGCTGCATTGGTTAACATTGGACCATATGGGTTCCAGGAGCCAATGACGATGTACGCCGGCGGTGACGGTACGCACCGCCGTGGACGTGACCGCCATTTTCTATCTGTTCAATCACTCGATACCTGATCTTCGACAGGAGAGGACCTACACTGCAAGTGCTGCTGTGACCTCGGTCTGGAAGAGACAATGGCTCGAGTGTCTGGGGAAAGGGCCCCTGCCTTCACATCAGAGGAGTTGGAGAAGCTCGTGGATGGGGTCCTCCCCCAGTACACGCTACTTTACGGTCCTCCAGACAAACAGGTAAGTACACAGGGAGCATGTTGTATTGGCTATGCCTGTGTGGAGAGGGCTGGATGTAAGAAGGAAGGGCGGAGAGTGTTCGTGCATGAAAGACGGTGAATGAATGTGCCACATGGCAAGGGTAGGAATGGGGGCCAATCACTTTGACGGTGCAGTCAGCGCCAACCAGAAGAAAGATATTTGGCGTGCCATCGCCAAGGACGTCCGGACCCTGGGGGTCTACCACAGACGGAGCACCCACTGCCGGAAAAGATGGGAGGACATTCGCCGCTGGAGCAAAAAGACGGCGGAGGCTCAGCTGGGGATGGCCTCCCAACATGGGAGGGGTGCCCGTCACACCATGACCCCCCTGATGTTCAGGATCCTGGCAGTGGCATACCCGGAGTTGGATAGGCGCTTGAGGGCATCACAGCAGCCACAAGGGGGTGAGTACACTCTCATTCAGCTGAATTTGCGCGCAGTGGAGGGGTCTGGGTGGGGGATGTGGGCTGTGGGTTTCCCTAGGCCAGGGTGAGTTCCGTAGGCAAGGACCCTCCGTAAGGCAGGCCATGTGGCACCCCACCCCACCTCTGTAGAGTGCCAAGTACACCTAGTCATGCCCCTGTGTCATCTATGTGTGCAGATGTCGTCCATAGCCTTCTAGGCCATTTCCCAGGAATTGAACAGTGGGGCCCAAGAGCGCGGCGTAGTGCAGGGGGCTTCAGTGCCTGCCGTGTCCGCCAACGGAATTGGTAATGCATGCACTCAACATGTCTTTCTTCTGTCTTCCCCCACCTTTTTGTGGTCTCCTTGTTCTTGTGTGCATTAGCATCATCAGGCGGAGGAGCAGTGGCACCGGAGCACGAGGGAGCTGCATCCCACATGTCCCTGGAGGGCGACACTACGGAGTCTGAATTCACCAGTAGGACGGAGGGCGAGTGGAGCTCCACGGCGGGGACAGGAGCTGACACCAGCGACACGGACTCGTCCTCTGATGGGAGCTCCCTTGTGGTGGCGGCAACATCCTTGCCCCCTCATCTACAGGTACAGCCGCCACCCCCGCTACCAGCACCGCCCTCCCAGCAGCCCCTCAGCCTTTGCCCCGTGCCTGCTCACCCAGGAGTGTGGGCATCACCTTCGCCCCAGGCACCTCAGGCCCTGCCCCAGTCACCCCTGCTGCCCTCAGTCAGGAGGCCATTGACCTCCTCAGGTCACTCACTGTTGGGCAGTCTACCATTTTGAATGCCATCCAGGTTGTAGAGAGGCAGTTGCAACAAACCAATGCATTCCTGGAGGGCATTCGTTCTGGTCAGGCGGCCCTTCAGCGAGCTTTTCCGACTCTGGCCTCAGCACTGATGGCAGCCATTGTCCCCGTCTCTAGCCTCACCCCTCCAACTTCCTCCACCCCGACCCAATCCCCTGTACCTCAGCCTATACCAAGCACAACTACAGACCAACATGCACACACGTCAACACCCAAGGGAAGCTCAGGCAAACATAAGCACCACACATCCCACAGGCACTCACGCAAGCATCACACAAACATCACGTGCAGTCACCACCCCCACTACCATTCACGCGTCCCCTGTGTCCTCTCCCAGTGTGTCTGTGATGCCCCCTCCCAAGATACACAAACGCAGGCACACACCCATCCAACAGCCATCCACTTCACGACAGCCTCCAGCGAATGCACCTTCACCCAAAGTCACCAAACGTACACCTCCTACCACCACCACCTCTTCCTCCACTCCCAAACCCCCTCCAGCTACCTCCCCCACCCCGTCCGTCTCATAGGTACCGAACTAGCACCTCAGCCACAACATCTCCAGGAACAGTGGTGCCTGTAGTCACCGGAATCTGGAGTGCACTGGCCACCAAGGCAGCCAGTGTGCACGGAGCCACAGCACAGACAGTCCCCCACCTGTGAAGCATCAGAAGTTGGCCAGTGCCCGGCGGGAGAGGGGGAAGACTCCAGCCACCAAAGCCGCTCCCAGGGGTACAGGTGGGAGTGTGGAGTCAGCTGTGACACCTTACAAGGTGGGGAAGGGCCACAAGAAACCTGGCAAGTCTGGGAAGAGCAGCCAGCGGAGAAGACCGCCATCATCCCAGCTGCCCAGGAGGCCACACCAGCCCAGCTGCCCAGGAGGCCAGCACCAGTCCAGCTGCCCAGGAGGCCACCACCAGCACCAGCCCAGCTGCCCAGGAAGCCAGCACCAGCCCAGCTGCCCAGGAGGCCACTGCCAGCACCAGCCCCGCTGGGCTATGAAGGACCGCCAGCAAAAGCCCCGCTGGGCCATGAAGGACCACCAGCAAAAGCCCCGCTGGGCCATGAAGGACCGCCAGCAAAATCCCCGCTGGGCCATGAAGGACCGCCAGCAGCTGAGACCCTGCAACGGAGACCGCCATCTCAAGCACCGCTGAACAGGGCACCGCCATCTCAAGCACCGCTGAACAGGGCACCGCCGCCTCAAGCACCGCTGAACAGGGCACCGCCATCTCAAGCACCGCTGAACAGGGCACCGCCGCCTCAAGCACCTCTGAACAGGGCACCGCCATCTCATGCACCACTGAACAGGGCACCGCCGCCTCTAGCACTGCTGAACAGGGCACCGCCATCTCAAGCACCGCTGGCCGATGAGCGTTAAGGGCACTGACGCAACTGAGTCCGTCACGGGGTGAATGATGCACTCTGGGCACCATGCCCCCTCCAGAACCAGTGGAGACTGTTATCCACTCCCTCTGTCCTTAGCAGGATGAAGCACTCTGGGCACAAAGCCCCCTCCAGAACCAGTGGAGACTGTTATCCACTCCCTCTGTCCTTAGCAGGATTAAGCACTCTGGGCACAAATCCCCCTCCAGAACCAGTGGAGACTGTTATCCACTTGAGAGACTGTGGCTTTGCACTCCCCAGGATTGAACAGTGGGCAACCCACCCACTGTAGAGACTTGAGAGACTGTGGCTTTGCACTCCCCAGGATTGAACAGTGGGCAAGCCACCCACTGTAGAGACTTGAGAGACTGTGGCTTTGCACTCCCCAGGATGGAACAGCGGGCATGTGGCCCCCTTGTGGATTTGGCGTCGTGCGCTCAAGCGGCTGAGGTGCCCCCCCCCCTTTCCCCTCACCCTGAGGTGCCTGTTTAGTTGCTGTCTGATACCCCTGCAGTGTTCTCTCCGTCATGGTCGGGGATCTTGTGTGGGCCTCGCCCATACCTTGTGGTCCCAGTGTTCCACGGACTTTCTTAGAGCACTACCTGGACTACTATGCTTGGTATATATTATGTACATGGTGTATATACATATTTCTGCCTACTTGCTTTTAATACATTACAATGGTTACACTCATTTTCTATTGTCTTTGCATTCTTCTGGGGGGTTTGGGGGGTGTAACTGTGATGTATTGATATGCATTAGTGTGTGTGTTGTAGTGGCTGAGGGTGGGGGTGGGGGTGTTGCGTGTGTGTGTCACTGTTTTTTCCCTCCCCTTCCCCTGTGTCGTAGGTGCAGTACTCACAGTGGTCTTCGCCGCCGGCGTTTGTGCTCCTGGTAGAGGAGCAGGAAGACTATTGCAGGGAGAATTTGGAGTTCCGGGTCCATGGCGTGCTCGTTCCTTGTGGGGTGTGTAGAGGTGAGCGTTTTTCCTTCGGGATTCCTGTTTCAGCCGTGTTTTTATCCGCGGTGAATCCGCCCCGGATAAGGTGGCGGATTGGCCTGTCATAATAGTGTGGGTGGTACATTGTCTCCCGCCTGTCTGTTGGCGGTGACCGCCAGGTTGTTTGTTTGTACGGCTGTGGCGGTCGGAGTGTTAAAGTGGCTGTCTTTGTTGGCGGTTTCCGCCACGGTTGTAATTGCAAATTTTTTACCGCTGCTTTAACACCGACTGCCAGGGTTGTAATTACCACCTTAGCTTGATATCTGAGGGAGTTCCAGTCCCGTTGATTAGACCTACGTTCCAGGTACTTTCAAACGGCAGCTACGTCCTCCTCAATGGTGAAGACTGTTGTAGGGTGCAAGCCACAATAGTTTATGTCGTTTCGGTCTCTAAGGTCGTTACATACTTCGGGATTGTACTTTTCCCCCCACTAAGATTAAAGAGATAGCTGACCTTTGGCAACACATTGCTACCTCAAATGTGAATTTTTACAAGTTGAGCAGACTCAAGGCTTTATTGTTTCAAAAGCATGTGGCCCTTACATCTGCACACGAGACCTACACACTCCAGGTGGTAAGGTCGTCATCAGAAATACAGTCCCTTTTAAATATAAACTTTCCGAGACACTTTGGTGAACTCGTGGGACGGATATTTAATGCGTCCAGTACAACTGGAATCACAGATTTCTTTAAAGCTGTTTGTTCTGGTTTCACTCACACCTTCTCCTCCATATTCGGTTTAATACCATCAGCAATCCACTCAATTTTTTCTAGTATTTTCGGGGGATTTCCAATAACTTTGGCTTTATTAGCTGGCATTCTGCTGTTGCTATTTTATATGTGAAAGCACTCCCATCAGCGCAGCTGTGGCGTGAACGCATGATGCAGTATTTTGGAGCAACACTCCTGGAGAAATTGGAGTGTGGCTGGTTTTTGTCATTTAGACCGGTTTTGCATTGTGTGCAGCCTGTGTTTCGGTGCCTCTGGTTCTCTTTCAAAATATGCACTGGAGGTCTGTCTTTCTACGCAGCGCTTGCTTTTATTGGACGCTGATCTGTTGATGTTCTCCCTGAGGGTTCATTACCAGACATGCGTGTTGAGGTTGCATTTGCTACGGGGAAGCTACTTATGTGTTGCCCTTCCTGGAGGATGTGACTCGTCATTGGGCACACCGTGGGATGCCGTCTTGGCTGAGGCTGAGGCTATGAAACATGATTGCTCCTTGATCCTTTTTGGCGATGACATTCTAACTTTGCCTTTTGCAATTCAGTTTTATGCCACATGCTCATGTTTTAAATTGTCCTTTTTACATGCTCACGTGTCCCTTGGACTTGTCATAATTGACATTGCTTTTACATATGTTTCTTAGGTTGAGCTTTTAATAGCGATTTTATCTGCTCTTAGACTTTGAACCACCTTCAACCGACAAGGGGAGGGTGTTGTGTAGCCATTTTAGCCATAGCTCCATGCACGTTATTTTAACACACTAGGCCAAGCCGCTGTGCACCTTAACCTAGATATATTTTATTTGGGTTCATTTTATTATTGTTACAGGAGCCACTTTTATGGTCTTGTTTTATTTTCTGTTTATCTAACTGTTTTCGCCTAGGCCAGCACTCTGTTCTTAAACAAGACATTCTTGATCACTCTGTGCCTTTTCCAAGGCTACAGCACGGTACATTGCCGGTGAACGTGGTAGAAGTTTAGTCTTCCTCATTCGTAGAAAACACATCTTACGTAGGGACATTTTCCTAGAACATCAGCTGTGATGTTTTAAAAACACTTCCTTGTCCCTTGTACGTTAGAGGGAGATTCCAGCCAGAGAACCACGACTGTATGCTGACTGCCGAATGCTTCGCTACAGATGCCACCGCAGACCACAGGCCTTTGCTCAGGTATGGGGGATGATGTCTTCCCAGGGGAACCTGAAGGGCAGAATTAGAGCTTAACATGCTGTGCTCTATCATAGCCTAGGTAGGAATTAGTCTACTGACCATAGTGACAATATGATAACGTTGTTTTTATGCTTCACTCTTATCATCACAATTTTAATACTGTCATGTTGTGTCGTCCTGGTTATTGCAGCTCATGCTTTGCTACCTAAGATGCAGTTGTTTCATTAAACTCATTATTGAAACATATACTGCTTCTGTTTGTCATTTATATATGAGACTGAATTGTACATGAGAGAGACGGATGAGACCTGAGCAACCATGAATTCCCTGATAAGCCATGTATGTCATGCGCTCGGCTGCCCAGTCATCCCTATCTTTGGGTAGAGATGAGGCACTGCTAGTTAGCCGGAGCAAAACCCGGATTGGAGCAATAGGTGTCACTCGCAGTAGGTTAGACTTAGTCCCCCACACTGTGGGCGATTCTGCCACTCAATATCCAGTAGTCTCATTAGAATAATGAGAGCCTACGTGACAAGCTCAGCTTGAGGGAGCTGGATCAGAGGAGCCAGTCTAGTAGGGATGGTGGTAGCCAATTCACAGCGCAGCCTGAACGGAGGGTGCACATTCCTAAAGATCTTGTGAAGGATTATAAAAGGGAGGACAACATATACTTGTGGTTTAAGGGGTATGAGTCTTCTCTCTATATGAATCTGGTCCCTGAAGCTCATTGGGGGGGGCGGGTCTGTGGAAGCACTTTGAGGTAGGGGTAGGGATACACTGACAGCCCTAAGGGATGCTCAGAATCTCACCTACTCTAGCATGAAAGATGCCCTACTCACAAGGTATAGCCTCACCCCTGAGCAGTACAAGGATAAGTTTAGATCCTACAAGAAGAAGGATTCCCAAACATGGTTGGAATGTGTTGATTCTTATTGTAGGTCACTGGATGTTTAGGTGAAGGGCAGTGAGGTAACTACGTATGAGGGGCTTTACAATCTGATTGCTTGCGAGCACCTGTACAGTTTATGTTTTCCAGAGCTGACTGACCCAGGAAGCTTGTGCAGGAAGCGGACCGCTGGGAGAGCACTAGGGTCCAGAAGAGGTATGGGGGAGACCACACCAAAGGTGAGCAGGGATCCTCTCAGAAGAAAGTGGGGGGTAAGGGTAAACAGGGGGAGTTCTCTAAAGGGCCCCAAACTGATTCCCATGGTAAGGACTCCCAACCCCCGGTGAGAAGAAGCCATGGTTCTCCAAAGGGAAGACAGCTATGCATGTGACCAGGTGGGTCATGTGAGGGGGGACCCCAAATGCCCCAGTAGTACACTGGCACCCACTGGTACACTGTCCCAGGGTTTGGCCAGTGCAGTGCTTGGGGAGGAGTTGGTTCCAGGTGGGTGGGAGCCAGCTGAGATGACCCTTGTCTCACTAGGGGACAGTAAGATGGTCTAGAGAACCCTTGTGCCTGAGAACACTAAGAAGTACAGACATTGGGTGACAGAGGGTGGAGGCTCTGAGAGACAAAGGAGCCAGCGTGACTACAGTGAGAAGTCAGCTGGTGTCTGAAGAACAGATTGATCCCCGGGTACTTCACCAAGTAATTGCAGTGGACAATTCAGAGCGCCTCTGCAGAGTGGCGCAGGTTCCCTTTGAATGGGGGGGGGGTCTCAGGTTCCTTGAAGGTAGCTGTGAGTCCAACCATGCCTGTTGATTGTTTGCTAGTCAATGACCTGGAGGAATTTCCCTTGGAAGGAGGTGGAACACAGGTCTTACTTGGAGATGTTGGGTCTGCCTGGGTGGATATGCGTATCCATCCGGTCAATGGCGGCCCGTCAGGGTGGTCAAGAGCCCCTGGAGCCTAAAACAGAGGCCCAGGGGGCCGTCAAGAAGAGGAAGGGCAGGGGGCACGGGAAACCAGTCCCAGAAGTTCCTGCAGTCCGGGAGGAGGCAGAGCCTGAGGGTGACTCCTCAGAGCCTACAGGGGAACAGGTGGGTGAACTGGGGAGGTCTCTGAGCTGTCACTGTGGCAGCAGGAAGGGGGGCCCACCAGGGAAGCATTCTGTGCAGCACAGAAGACATGCCCTACTCTGGAGGGTTTCCAGCAGCAGCCTACAGACCAGGCGGCTGGCAAGGAGCCAGGATCACACCTGATTAATGGGAGGATAACCTCTTGTATAGTGAGCCTATGGTTCCTGAGCCTAGGTCAGCCTGTGTGCTGATGGTACCACAGTGCTTTAGGGCTTTCCTACTGGGGTTGGTTCATGACATGCCTTTAGCTGGACATTTGGGGCGGGACAAGACCTTGAGAGGCTTGTCACCCACTTTTACTGGCCCCTAATGCGCAGACACTCAGATGCACATTGCAGGTCTTGTCAGACTTGTCAGGCAAGTGGCAAGAGTGGGGAGAAATGTAAGTCTCCCCTCCAACATTTACCTGTGGTTAGTACTCCCTTTGAGAGGGTAGGTATTGACATTGTGGGGCCTCTGGACCCCAAGACAGCCTTGGGCAACAAATTTATCCCGGTCTTGGTGGACCCGTACCCAGAAGCCATTCCTCTGAGGTCAGTCACTTGCCCTGTGGTGGGTCGTGCACTGATGGGGGTTTTTACCCAAATGGAGTTTCCCAAGGAAATGGCATCTGATAGGGGTACCAACTTCATATCCACTTATATGAAGTCTCTGTGGAAAGTGTGTGGGGTGACCTAGAAGTTCACCATACCTTACCACCCCCAAAATAATGGTCTGGATGAGAGATTCAAACACTCCTTGAAAGGCATGATTCAGGGCCTGTCAGAGCCCTTGAGCTTGAAGTGGGACGTCCTCTTGCCATGCCTTCTGTTCGCCTACAGGGAGGTGCCTCAAAAGGACTTGGGTTTAGTCCCTTTGAGCTGATATGTGGCCACCCTGTGAGGGGGCCTTTGAGTCCGGTGAAGGAGGCTTTGGAGAAAGCTCCTAGTAAACTCCCCCAGGATGTATTTAGCTACATGCTGGCTTTGAGAAACCAGCCTGCCCGCTTCAGGAGTCCTGCACAGGAGAATCTGGAAGCAAGCCAAGAGGATATGAAACGGTGGTACGACTGGAATGCCACTCTGGTCGAGTTTCAACCTGGTCAGAAAGTGTGGGTTGATGGTGCCAGTGGAGCCTAGGGTGCTCCAGGATAAGTGGACTGGGCCATTTGAGGTGGTGGAGCGCAAGAGCGAAGTCACCTACCTCGTGGACTTGCAGTCTCCAAGGAACCCTTTAAAGGTCCTGCATGTCTACCGCCTCAAACCTCACTTTGAGTGGAATGAACTGTCCATGCTCCTTGTGACAGATGATGTGGTGGAGTAGGAGAGTGAGCCTCTTCCTGACCTCCTGTCTGCAGGAGAAAAAGATGGGTCTGTGCAGGGAGTGATCCACTCCCCCTCTCTGACTGAGGGGCAGCAAGGTGACCGTCGCCACATGTTGGGACAGTTTGCCTCACTGTTTTCCCTGATCCCAGGAGTCACACACTTGTGCGGAGATGATGTGGACACTAGGGACAGTACACCTATTAAACAAAACTTTACAGGGTGACTGACAGGTTGAGGGCATGCATTAGGGATGAACTATCCAAATGCTTACCCTAGGGGTTATTGATCGCTCCAGCAGTCCTTGGGCCAGCCCAGTGGCATTGGTCCCAAAGGCTGCTGCACGTGGTGCCACTCCAGAACTCAGGTTCTGTGTTTTTACTACCAGGAACTCAATGCAGTCAGCAAGACTGACTCACACCCCGTCCCCCGAGCTGATGAGCTCATTGACCGGTTGGGAGCGGCCAAGTATCTCAGTATGTTTGACTTAACATCTGGGTACTGGCAGATTGCCTTAACTGAGGGGGCCAAGGAGAGGTCAGCATTCTCTACC
Organism: Pleurodeles waltl; assembly: GCF_031143425.1. Classification (NCBI taxonomy): domain Eukaryota; kingdom Metazoa; phylum Chordata; class Amphibia; order Caudata; family Salamandridae; genus Pleurodeles; species Pleurodeles waltl. The sequence continues at coordinate 400,943,812 of NC_090439.1, forward strand.
CCAGATGGACACTTTCAATTCAAGGTGATGCCATCTGGGATGAAGAATGCCCCTGCCACCTTTCAGAGGTTGGTCAACCAGGTGTTGGCTGGGCTGGACGAGTTCAGTGCCGCCTACCTGGATGACATTGCTGTGTTTAGTTCCACATGGGAGGAACACCTGCAACACCTCTGGAGAGTGTTAGAGGCCCTGCAGAAAGCAGGTCTCACTATTAAGGCAAGCAAGTGCCAAATAGGGCAGGGTTCTGTGGTGTACTTAGTACACCAGGTGGGGAGTGGCCAGGTGGCACCCCGATAGCCTAAGATTGAAACAATTCTGGCTTGGGAGACTCCCAAGACCCAGACTGAATTGAGAACCTTTTTAGGTCTCACAGGATACTACAGGAGGTTTGTAAAGGGTTATGGTACCATTGTTACCCCCTTGACTGAGTTGACTTCGAAGAAGCAACACATGCTTAAGGCACCTGACTACTCCAAGGAGTTTCTTGTGCAACCGGATGCCTCAAAGCATGGTATTGGAGCAGTACGGTCACAGCCTAATGAATAGGGCCTAGATCAACCTGGAGCCTTCATTAGCAGGAGGTTACTTTCTAGGGAATGTAGGTGGAGTGCCACAGAATGTGAAGCGTTTGCTGTGGTCTGGACACTGAAGAAGCGAAGACCCTACTTGTTTGGGACTCACTTCCGAGTTCAGACTGACCACAGGCCCTTCAGATGGTTAATGCAGATGAGGGGTGAGAATCCAAAACTGTTGGGGTGCTCCATTTCCATACAGGGGATTGACTTTACGGTGAAACACCGTCCTGGTACAGAGGACGCCAGTGCTGATGGTCTGTCAAGGTTCTTACACTTTAGTGATGAGAACTCCCATGAGGTTGGGTAGTTGCTCCCCACTTTCAGCTGGGGGGACACGTGTTAGACTTCCAACCTTGCTGTGGTCTCCTTTAACTTTTTGCCTCTGTTTCCTAGGTTGTTGATGTATGCTGGACTCTGATCTTGCTGTTTTTGTTACTCTGGGCACTTTACCACTGCTAACCAGTGCTAAAGTGCAAGTTCTCCTTGACAAAATGTGTATGTAATTGGTTTATCCATGATTGACATATGTGATTTATTAGTAAGTCCCTAGTACAGTGCACTAGAGGTGCCAGGGCCTGTAAATCAAATGCTACTAGTGGGCCTGCAGCACTGGTTGTGCCACCCACAGAAGTAGCTCTGTAATCATGTCTCAGACCTGCCACTGCTGTGTCTGTATGTGCAGTTTTAACTGTAAATTCGACTTGGCAAGTGCACCCACTTGCCAGGCCTAAACCTTCCATTTTCTTACATGTCAGACACCCCTAAGGTAGGTCCTAGGTAGCCCGAAGGGCAGGGTGCAGTGTATGGTTAAGGTAGGACTTATAGTAATGTGTTTTACATGTCCTGACAGTGAAATATTGCCAAATTCGTTTTTCACTGTTGCAAGGCCTGTCCCTCTCATAGGTTAACATTGGGGCTACCTTTAAATCAGATTAAAGTGTATATTCCCTTTGGGAGCGGGTGGACATAAGGAGTTTGGGGTCTCTGAGCTCATAATTTAAAAATACATCTTTTAGTAAAGTTGATTTTAAGATTGTGTGTTTGAAAATGCCACTTTTAGAAAGCAAGCATTTTCTTGCTTATACCATCACTGTGACTCTGCCTGTTTGTGGATTCCCTGTCTGGGTCAGTTTGACAGTTGGGTTGGTTGCACCTCACACTAGACAGTGACACAAAGGGAGCTGGGGTGTAGCCTGCATATCCTGATGAGCCATCTGTGCTAGGAGGGAGGGGAGGAGTGGTCACTTACACCTGAAAGGGCTGTGCCTGTCCTCACACAATGCCATCTTCGACCCCCTGGTGAGTGTCTGGGGCCTGGCCTGGGCAAGGCAGGATTTCAGATTCAAGAGAGACTTTGCTTTGAAGTAGGCCTACTTCAAAGGAGAAATTGGGTATAAGAAGGGCACCCAAAACCACAGACTTTAGAACACTTCTGGAAACCAAGGGGAACGTCTGCCTGGAGAAGAGCTTAAGAGCTGAGGAAGAAGAGCTGCCCTGCCTGTGACTGTGCTTTGTGGAGCTATCCTGCAGTTGCTGCTTCTGCCAGAGTAAGAGGGCAAAGACTGGACTTTGTGTGCCTTCCATCTTGTGAAGATCTCCAAGGGCTTGATTTAGAGCTTGCCTCCTGTTGTTTGAAGTCTCAGGGACAGCAAAGACTTCTCTCTGCAAGCACCTGGAGTCTCTGGAGAGACTACTAATCTGCCAAGTTGTGCCCATCCAGTTCCTGGGACCCTGAAAGGAGAAGCTGGCAGCCTAAGAGGAAGAAATCCACGCACAGAATGCTGTGCAGAGAAAAGATCGACGCAACTCCGATCTGCGGCTGGGAAATCGACGCGCCTCCAGCTTCGCGGCTGAAAATCGATGCTTGCCTGTAACGCGACCGAAGAATCAACGCACGGAGCGGGAGTATCGATGGGCAGCATCGCTGACTGAGGCTGGTGAGATTGCAACCTGCGCTGTGTGGTTTTCAGATCATTGTGCGGCTGGATTTCTGACGCAAGTACAGCTGGGCATGTAAAAACAAAGCAAGGCCTGCCCAGACCCGAGAGTGCTGACCGGATCGACACATTGTTCTCCTGCAGAGAGAAGAAACTACGCGCCCCGACCCGACGAAAGGAGAAACAACGCAAGGTCTTTCTCGTGAGTGAAATGGATGCATTACAAGCCCTTTTTGACACACACTCGCCCGTGCTGGGTTATTTTTGACGCACCCAAGGTACATTTTCACGCTAACAGTGTTAGTGTGTGTTTAAAATTACATGAAGACTCTTTTTGCATTTTCAGTGATGACTTGCGTATTGTGGATTTTTGTTGTTTTAGTCTTGTTTGGTTTAGATAAATATTTCCTATTTTTCTAAACCTGTGTTGTGTCATTTTGTAGTGCTTTCATTAAGTTACTGTGTGTGTTGGTACAAATATTTTACACCTAGCACTCTGAAGTTAAGCCTACTGGTCGTGCCAAGCTACCAAGGGGACAAGCAGGGGTTAGCTGAGGGTGATTCTCTTTTACCCTGACTAGAGTGAGGGTCCTTGCTTGGACATGGGGTAACCTAACTGCCAACCAAAGGCCCCATTTCTAATGATCCTAGACATATTACATAGCCATGTTCGGAGTTACCATTGTGACGCTGTACATAGGTAGAGACCTATGTACAGTGCATGCGTGTAATGGTGTCCCCGCACTCACAAAGTCCGGGGAATTTGCCCTGAACGATGTGGGGGCACCTTGGCTAGTGCCAGGGTGCCCTCACACTAAGTAACTTTACACCCAACCTTCACCAGGTGAAGGTTAGACATATAGGTGACTTATAAGGTACTTAAGTGCAGTGGTAAATGGCTGTGAAATAACGTGGACGTTATTTCACTCAGGCTGCACTGGCAGGCCTGTGTAAGAATTGTCAGATCTCCCTATGGGTGGCAAAAGAAATGCTGCAGCCCATAGGGATCTCCTGGAACCCCAATACCCTGGGTACCTCAGTACCATATACTAGGGAATTATAAGGGTGTTCCAGTATGCCAATGTGAATTGGTGAAATTGGTCACTAGCCTGTTAGTGACAATTTAGAAAGCAGAGAGAGCATAACCACTGAGGTTCTGGTTAGCAGAGCCTCAGTGAGACAGTTAGGCATCACACAGGGAACACATACAAATAGGCCACAAACTTATGAGCACTGGGGTCCTGGCTAGCAGGGTCCCAGTGACACATAACAAACATATTGACAACATAGGGTTTTCACTATGAGCACTGGGCCCTGGCTAGCAGGATCCCAGTGAGACAGTGAAAACACCCTGACATACACTCACAAACAGGCCAAAAGTGGGGGTAACAAGGCTAGAAAGAGGCTACTTTCTCACATCAAGGTACGTAGAAGTAAAATTAAGAATCTTAAACTTATGCTCATTTGTATATACGTGCTTACATGGTAACAGTAGTTGATATTCTGAAGTCGATTTCTCAAGAGCAATGTTTCTGTTGCCGATATACTGACATAAATGTTTCTGGTGAAAAGGAGCAGATGCGTTTCAACTCAGACTCATAATTTAATCTAAAATTCTGGATTCATTAGAATTTAGGTAAATAGAGTTTTAGCTTTAGTGTAAAAGTGGTGGATAAACACACTCATATTAAAAAACCAGCCCTTACCATGGTTCTATGATGGAAGAAGTTACATTTACAAACATAAATGTACATTTTGGCACCAAGAGTAAGAAAAAACGTTTTTTATTCGGACCCATAATGCGTGGTTTCAATCTAGTAGTGCTGTTAACATTAATGTCTGATGAACTCAAATGTTGCTCATAGTGCAGAACATATTGCCTAGTTGGAACAATCCTGAATGAATGAACACAGGCGACCACAATAGCATTTTAGGTGCATTTGTTTCCTAAGTATCACATCATATTTGCAGGAAAAGTAGCATTGTGGGGGAAATTGTGCATTCATATGCAGCAAAAAATTTGCGAGTTGGATTTCTCGCGCCATGGTAATCGATGCCTAAAGTTAAGATTATTTTGAAGGCTGGGCTCTCACACTGTGCAGCTTGAATGAACGAGTAACTGCTATCTTCAGAATACCAATATGAAACCTCTTGGTGGGTCCCGTGTGGCAGACCTAAGTTCACAGATAGGCTGCAGTTTTTTAGCAGAGGACTTGTGCTTCAAGTATGTTGTGCGATGGAAGCAAAGGAGGCAGCAGGTCCTGCATTAACCCAGCTAAACCTGGAGGCCCTCAGAATGACAAAGGCAGTAAGAAGGCCTTTTTAGTGTTTCTTGCTTGCTACATTCTGTGTGTACTCAGACAGTCAAATATAGTTAGACTCAATGCAACACTTTATAACAATGTTTGTAATTATTGTAACATGTTTGCATTAGTTGAGCTGTAATGGTCTTTTTTACCTTTATCTTAATGACTCCCTTGGAGGAAGCCCGGAGAGGATGAAAGGTAGAGGCAGATATGCCGAAGATTTTACAGCACACAAATGGCCAGATGTACGAAAGTTACATTTTGCATTTCCTAAATAGTGAATACTAAGAAATCGCTATTTAGGAAATGCATATTGAATGTAAGAAAATTCTGCTTTCCTAATAGCGATTCCTACAGTGTCACAATCGCTATCAGGAAATTGGGGCTATATGTACGAACACATTTTCCCATTGACACAGAATGGGAAAAACCCTTTGATACATCTGGCCCTTGGTATTTAGGAAATGAAAACCATTCCTACCTATGGGCCTAAGGACCCCTTAAATCTAAGGGAAGAAAAAGTGGCGCTCTTGAAAAGCGCTCCTATGCCCTATAAGCGAGTGCACACTTCAAGGCACTCTAAAAAGTTCAATTTTTAGGTGCATTTTCCCATTTTGAACATGGTTACTATTGAGCTGGATTTGGTGTTAATAGCATTTTCTAAATGCCCATTTCAGATACAGGAAATGCTATGTACATGTACTTAGGAAATTGCAAAGAGGAAATCCTTGTTTGTAATTGCCTCATCTGTTACTCGCAAATAACCAGAGAGCCCTTTGTACATTAGAAAAGGAAATTTAGCATTTCTTAAAGTGGCCGAAATTCGGGCCGTTAAGAAATGCGAAAGCCTTTCCTACATATGGGCCTAAGATCCTTCAAAATTAGCTCACATCTACCCCTTCTAAACTTAGCACATATTTCAAAATGTTTACATAGAATTAGATATGCAGAGGAGACCAACATCCTCTCAATTCTGTTGTGTGATGCGAACATGAATTTTTAATATGTTAATGAATATATATATATATGTATATATATATATATATATATATATATATATATATATATATATATATATATATATACACATATAGTAAAACTGAAAGTACGGCATTCCTCCTAGGCATAAAAGAGACCGCACTTTTAGATGCATAAATAGAATTAATGGCGATGTGTTTCTTTCAAACGATCTTCTTCACAACTTGTGCTCCTGTGGAAAATATAATACAAAGCCACAGATTCAACTGGGTAAATTACAGTCCCATTGTATTTAATTCATAGTTTGCATTTGTCTTTTAACTAGCTCAATGGGAATAGCTGATCTTCAGACGACAGGTTCATTTGGAACAGCATTCAGGGTAAATCAGAACACTGATTATTAAATAATGTGCCATGGATAAATGACTGACAAAAGAGAGATCAAATTATTTGGCCAGAGTGCGTTTCCTGTCTTGGAAGATCAACTCAAACTTATTCAGCAATGTTCTGCCTAAAAAGAAAGTTTTAAAGAGTTCTTATTTATTTGGAACGTAAGTACTCTGTAAAGAATCTGCAGTGTACTGGTGAACTGAGGTTTGCAAAACGTGACACGCTAAGGGGTATTTCTGTGATGCTCATACCTTTGTCTATTAATCAGTGATTCATGCTGCACACTGTAAGCGACTATTTTCGAAAATGTTCTGACTTAACCATTAACTGTTCTTTCTCCTTGTGAGAGAAACTCCACTGTTATTTACTTTAGCCAAACATGAATATTTTACCCAGCACTTGATGTTTCTTTTGATGGAATACATTTTGTAGAAATGCCACTGTGGTCGCCTGGGGTAACCAATGCTGCATTGTCCCAAAAGGGGAATGTTTTCTGCATTCGAACAACATTTCCATTCAGCACACATTTGCTGTTCACTGCAGTGTTAGAATGAAACTACAAATTATGACTCAGAATAACAAACGTTTAGCTCATTTTAGTATGCCAAGATATGCATTTAGTTTTGTATATGTATACTGTTTAATCATAGAATCAGGATAAGTGTACGCCTATGACCTTGGATGTATTTTTCCACCAAATGTACACAGCTAAAACCACCTATCCCCTATCCTTATGTTGTAATTAACCCAGAATTTTAGATAGTGGGCACGTGTTGAGAATCACTTACTTACTTTGAGCATGGTGTCCTCTTCACTAGATAGGCCAATGAATCGCAGCGTGCACAAATTACACACTTACACATTTGTCCCTTTTAGGATAGGAATATTTTGGAAATGCATTTCCCCCAAATGAGAGCATTGTCTGACTTGGAGTATCTGACTTTGCGAGTGAAGATGAGAATGCTATTTTATATTATTATCGGCACCTAGTTATAATCACTTATTTAGACAGACAACAATTGCCAGTGATCATTGTGTACTAAATGCTATTAAATGAGTGATCGCGCAGGGCTTGCAATGCCACTAGTTAGCAATATAATAGTAAACCAGACTTAAGTCCCTGTTAATAGCCTAAACCACAGGCAATAGCTATGGGTAGCACTCCAATTCATTATTTTTTGCCTACTGTGCTACTGTAGACAGAAGCCTGAGCCATGCAAACCGTACTGACGTTGCTCCTTAATAGATACACGGAACCAGAACAAATGGCCACATGTACAAAGCTTTTTTTCAGTCGCAAGCGGGTAGAGTTGCGGATTTGCGACTGGAAACATGCAATTTGAGATGCACAAAGCCCAAATTGCGATTCAAAAACTTGTTATCAAAATGTAATTTGAGTTTGCGAATCAGTATTAGGAATGGGCATGTTAAGGGCGTCTCTTCCTAATACCGAATCAGAAAAAATGCTTTGCGACCAAAATGTACTTGTAAAACATTCACAATTTACCACCAATGAAAAGTTGGTGGTAACCCATTCACAAATGGGAAGTGGTCCCCACGGGATCCCTTCCCATTTGTGAATGGCTTGGAAATACTTTTTAAGAGCCGATAGTGGTCCCATGGACCATTGCTTACTTTTAGGAAATAAAACATAAACGTTTAATTTTTTTCTTTTTAAATGCATCCCATTTCTTTGTAAGGAAATTAGGCTGTGTTTAAAAAAAATTGCTTTATTTAAAAGCAATCAGAGACACAGTGGTCTGCCCCAGCAGGGCACATCCCTGAGATTTTTGCAATTTCCAATGGGTCGCAAGTTGCGACCAACATCATAAAAGTTCATGAGGCAGGTCTATTTGCGACCCACTGGGAATTGCAGAAGAATCTCAATGGAGTTTTGTACATTTACAATTGTGATTTCCTAATTGTAATTCGCAATTAGGAAATCACAGTTTCTAAAGAACATACATGTGACCCTAAATGATGTTTAGAATTCACCCAGAAGCAAACAAGTGGTACTCCAAAAACATAATGTAGACAAGGTATAACAATTTTGAACTGATGTAGGAACTGAGATAATAGGTTTTGCCCTATTTTCCTTATGCATGGAAAATTAAGCTGGTACACTGTTACATACCCTATTTTAGAAAGACTTTTGTTTCAGGGAGAAATACAAGAAATAAATTGTTGGTCCACAGCTTAACATATGTAGTACAATAATTGCTTTAAATCACTTTCCATTTGAAGTAGACATACTAATAAAGGTATACAAACTTTAACTTTAAGGCTTCAGCTTTAACTTTAAAAAGTACAACAAACTGATTTTGCACTATTAATATGAACATCTAGTTGTTGTAACTAGCTTTACTTTTTTTTAAAGTAAACATTAAGGGCCAGATGTATGAAGCTTTTCTCTGTTGACAAACTGCCCTATTCAAAGAATCTGGCCATTTTCTACCAGAAAAAAAGCATTATTGGATGTACAAAACCATATTTTGCAATAACAATTCGGTATTAGGAAGGGGTGTGTCAAGGGCATCCCTTCCTAGTAGTGACTCACAGTGGTACGTACAAATGTTTTGTGACCAAATTGTGATTGCAAAACATTCACTTTTTACCACCAAATTCTATTTGGTGGTAACCCATTTGCAAGCCTGTGAATGCATGCAAAAATGTTTTTTAAGATCAGGCAGTGGGCCCACAGACCACTACCTACTCTTAAGAAATGAAACTGAAATGTTTCATTTTTCTTTTTGAAATGCATCTGGTTTTCCTTTAAAGAAAACGAGCCACATTTAAAAACAAAACAGCTTTTTTTAAAAAGCAGTCACAGACAATGGTGGTCTGCTGATCCCAGCAGGCCACCATCCCTGTGAGTGCTGGCCATTCCAAACGGGTCTCGAATTGCAACCTGCTTCATGAATATTAATGAGGCAGATCCCTTGCAACCAACTTGGGAAGCGCAAATAGTGTCTTGGACACTTGTTGTGCATTAGAGATTGGGACTTGCAAATTCTGAATCACTAAAATTCGCAAACTGTGATTGGCAATCTGTGATGGTCATACATCTAGCCCCTAAGAACAATTATTTTCTCAAATGTCTCTTTTGTTGGCAAAGAAAAGAAGTGGAAAATTAGTTTGACAAAAGCTTCGCCCAGGTTCAGCTCTCTAACGTGATAAAAATATATTTTATTCAATTTCCTATTAAACAAGCAGTGAAAGTGGTGCTTTTAGATTTTCCCTATCTTCCTTTTGGCATCTAATGTTTCTGTGATAAGGTTTATAATTCATTCCGCTGTTGTGGGTGTTGTAAATTGCACCGCGCCCATTTCAGGGTTCTAATAAAAATATCTTGGAGCCTATTCACAAGTGGCCTGTGTCACTGGTGCGTCAGTTTTTGTGACTCACCAGCGGCCGGTGCTGCTGACCCGTATCTACAAGGCTACGCAAATCCACTTGACGTGGCTTGTCATGGCCTTGTAGATATGGAGTAAGGCACCTCAGCGCAAGTCACTGCGTTGCTTTACTTTGCGTCAGGGAGGCATTTCCATGGGTGTTGTATTGGTGTTGCCAAGCAACATCCATGGGTTTTCATGTATTCCTAACAATCTTGCTGCCACACCATTTAGGAGGCTTGCTACCACCCCCCCAAAACATGAGATCTCACCAGGGAGCAGTACACCTGGTGGACGAGCCCTCTCTTGACTCCGGGCCACTGCCGCCAAACAACTCTCTGTCCAGGAGAAGGCGCTTCAGTGGGACAAGCCTCTTGGCCCGGGACCCTGCTGTGATCCCACTTGAGCTTTCTGGTTCTCCCGGAGTCCGGAGAGCCCTCCATGATCCTCTGGTGTGTGGGGCACTCACAGGGGAAATACAGTAGCTGCCACACGGCTACTGGCTCTAGTGCCTCTTCTCCTGGGGGCCATGGCAGTGAATGCACTCCAAAGCATGTTCCTGCCAGTGCCCCGGGGGCACTACTTTAAGCGCTCGCATGCCCTGGGGCACTAGTCAAAGCACACTTGTCCACGCTTCCCAGAGGCTGCCGATGGGTGCCTGCTCACTACTCCAGTGCCGGGAGGTGGGCCACATCCACAAGGATTTGGTGGTGCTTTTTCTGCTCCGGGGCAACAATTAACGAGAAGCGCTCAGCAAGGCAAACACAGAGCGCTCTCCTGGCGCTTACTTATGATATAAAGCGCAACTCCTTGTCCTAAGAAAAATCAATGATAAAGTACTCCTTTAGGTTGTGAGGAACAAAAAGCTACAGGAGGCATGGGGCACATCACTCAGCCCCTTGAGACAGCTCAGAATCCTCGAGCCAAAAACAAGAGGTCAGAAAATAATGGAGGAGGAAGGCAAAAAGTTTGGGGATGGCCCTATAAAAAGGGTCTGGACCAACAGTGTTAAAAAAGACTTTACACAGCTATAATGTATTAGGAGCTGATGTGTTTTGTGAACAGTTGCATACATTAGCTGGACACACGCTGTAAAAAACATAAGTAGAGAAGTAATACGGTCGTTATCCACCACTGTGTAAACTATAAACAAACTAACACACTCACTGGATGATGTCATCAGTGATGTCATCAATGATGTCATGTGAAATGTCATCAGTATGTCATAAATGATATCATAGAACATGTCATGAGTGATGTAATAGGTGATGTCCTAAGCAGTGCATGGCAGGGACGCAAGTTATAACTAGTTCTGCTCACTATAACTGATTATCTTCTGTGGTATTTTTAGCTCAAAATGTTAATCTTGCCACTGACATACTCACCTAAGTATAACATTCCTTTAACCTTTGAATTTCTAAGTTTTTTTTAAACAACAACATATCTATTGATTAAACCTACTTATTTAATTACTTTAACCTTTGTTTTTGCTGTGTTAGAAATTGGGCCTCTCGTTGGCAGAGGTAGGCACCCTGTCCAAGTGTGGACCACAATCCTAGTCAGACAAAGTCACAACACAACCCAAATTATTCTGTGCTCACCCTCTGGTAGCTTGGCACAGAGCAGGCAGGCTTAGCTTAGAAAGGCAATGTGAAATATATGTGCAATACCTCATACAGTAACACAGTGAAAACACAACAAAAATACACCTCACAGGGTTAGAAAACAGATAATATTTATCTGAATAATATGATCAAAACAACATAAATTCAATATGCACAAGCTGACATATCACTTTTTAGGGGTTTAAATGAGTCTCAATCCTTAAGAATCAGTGGTTTTATCTTTGTAACATACAGTACCTGGAATACGTCAAAAATAACGATGCACGGGGCCACAGAGGAGGAGATGTGCAGAAAAATAAGGCGCTGTGTTAGATTTTCCAGCGCAACACAGATACTGTGTTGTTTCTTTCCACGCTGCAAGGTGATGTGTCAATTTTCAGGAGTGCAGCCTTGGTTCCTCATTATGATGTGGTAATATTTTGATGCCTTGGGACGATGCGTTGACATTTCTTGACGTGCTGGTAGAAGAAGCATGTGCAGTGTTGATCCAGTAGGCGATGCTGTGAAATCGCAGCCGCTGTGTCGATTTCTGCAGGTGTTGCATCGATTTTTTGACACACTGGGATTTCCTTCCTTTCGGTGAATTCTTTGTGGCCCTGAGACTTTAAAATAGGAGGCAGGCTTAATCCATGCCCTTGAAGAGCACCTGTGAGGATGGCAGAGTCCTTCCAGCAGGCAACAGGGCAACAAGGAGGGCAAAAGTCCTTCTCAGCAAAGCAGTCCAGATAAGTCCTTTGGACAGCCAGGCAGTCTCTCTGAAGGAGTTCGGGTGTAGATCCAGAAGTGTATGACTTGGTGGGGTCAGAGACCCTGTCTATATACCCAAAATGACTTTGAAGTGGGGGGGGGACTTCAAAGAGTGGTTTTGAAGTTCTCTTTCAGCCCAGTCCTGTCTGCCATGACCCCTGTGGGTAGTTATCAGTCCTTTGTGAGAGTGCAGTCCACTGGCATTTGAAATGTAAGAAAGAGCCCTCCACCCTTTCTGCCAGGGAGACTCATTCAGTATGTAGATGAATGCAGATGTGACTGAGTGTCCTGTGTTTATTTCTGTCTCGGTGGACTACACAAGGGAAGCTGTCAACCAGCATAGACCAGACGTGGATTGGAGACAGGGCTGTAAGGCACAGATGGCAGTAAGTGCAAATAAAATAGTGATATTAAATCCAACTTCACCCGATTTTCTATTACCATTCTGGCAATACTAAACATGACAGGGCTACTCCTTCCAGATCAGAATCTACCACTTAAAAGTCTATGAGGGCAGTTCTAATATAGCCTATGAGACGAGCAGGCCTCACAATAGTGGAAAATTAATTGGTGAGTTTTTCACTACCAGGACATGTAAAACACATAAGTACATATCCTGCCTTTTACTTACATAGCACCCTGCCCTATGGGTTACCTAGGGCCTACCTTTGGGGTGAGTTATATGTATAAAAAGGACAGTTTAAGGCTTTTCAAGTAGTTTTAAATGCCAAGCCAAAGTGGCAGTGAAACTGCACACACAGGCCTTGCAATGGCAGGCCTGGGACATGGTTAAGGGGCTATTTATGTGGGTGTCACAACCAGTGCTGTAGCCCCACTGTTGGACCTTTTTGCTTATGCAGGGTCATCCCCAATCTTTTTGCCTCCTGCCTCCTATTTTTTCTGACCTCTTGCTGTTGGCTTTTGAACTCTGAGCACTTTACCACTGCTAACCAGTGCTAAAGTGCATATGCTCTCTGTGTAAATTGTAATGTTTATTGGTTTATTCATGATTGGCATATTTGATTTACTAGTAAGTCCCTAGTAAGGTGCACTAGAGGTGCCAGGGCCTGTAAATCAAATGCTACTAGTGGGCCTGCAGCACTGGTTGTGCCACTCACATAAGTAGCTCTGTAATCATGTCTCAGACCTGCCACTGCAGTGTCTGTTGGTGCATGTTTTAACTGTAAATTTGACTTGGCAAGTGTCCCCACTTGCCAGGCCCAAACCTTCCCATTTCTTACATGTGAGGCACCCCTAAGGTAGGCCCTAGGTAGCCCCAAGGGCAGGGTGCAGTGTATGGTTAAGGTAGGACATATAGTAATGTGTTTTATATGTCCTGACAGTGAAATATTGCTAAATTTGTTTTTCACTGTTGCAAGGCCTGTCCATCTCATAGGTTAACATGGGGGCTGCCTTTAAACCTGATTAAAGTGTAGATTCCCTTTGGGTGCGGATGGACATGTGGAGTTTTTTGGTCTCTGAGCTCACAATTTGAAAATACATCTTTTAGTAAAGTTGATTTTAAGATTGTGCGTTTGAAAATGCCACTTTTATAAAATGAGCATCTTTTTTGCTTATACCATTTCCGTGACTCTGCCTGTTTGTGGATTCCCTGTCTGGGTCAGTTTGACAGTTGGGCTGGTTGCACCTCACACTAGACAGTGACACAAAAGGAGCTGGGGTGTAGTCTGCATTTCCTGATGAGCCATCTGTGCTAGGACGGAGGGGAGGAGTGGTCACTTACACCTGAAAGGGCTGTGCCTGTCCTCACACAATGCAGTCTCCAACCCCCTGGTGAGTGTCTGGGGCCTGGCCTGGGCAAGGCAGGATTTCACATTCAAAAGAGACTTTACTTCGAAGTAGGCCTACTTCAAAGGAGAAATTGGGTATAAGAAGGGCACCCAAAACCACAGACTTTAGATCACTTCTGGGCATCAAGAGGAACCTCTGCCTGGAGAAGAGCTGAAGAGCTGAGGAGAAGTGCTGCTCTCCCTGTGACTGTGCTTTGTGGAGCTATCCTGCAGTTGCTGCTTCTGCCAGAATAAGAGGGCAAAGACTGGACTTTGTGTGCCTTCCATCTTGTGAATCTGCAAGGGCTTGATTTAGAGCTTGCCTCCTGTTGTTTGAAGTCTCAGGGACAGCAAAGACTTCTCTCTGCCAGCACCTGGAGTCTCCCCTCACTATTCAGGGAACACGGACCCGGGTAGGTGTACCGACGGTGGCGGCAGCTTTGGAAAATTGTTTTTGCGCCCGACCACTGGTCTGTGTGGTCCTAGGAAGCGCGCTCCCCCAATTGGGATGGGCGACAGTTAGGATTCTTTTTTCATATTAATGTAAGTGATTGGATACTCTTTTTTCTGATAATTTCTGGTGAATAGTTATCCAGACCCCCTTACGTCTAGGAGATACTCATAGTCATTTTTGGTCCTGACGAAGCATCACTGGATCCGTATGGACCACCAGGATGTGAAACATGTTGACCCTTGATAGGGATGGTTTGGAAGTTACCCGCCCTCATTTTGATTCTTTGATATAGAGTGATTGATCATTATTTCTGTTTCACTCGTATGACTATTTTTAACCTTGGCCTTTTTCTCTCATCTGGTCCAATAAACTTGTTACCCGGTGCTGATTTTGAGAGCCAATTTCAATCACTACTTTCGATCTCCTTCTGTGCTTTCTCACTCTTGGGGTCACGGCATCATCATTTAAAAAGATCCCCGGCAAAGAGCACCCCCATTCGGGGTGGTGGCCGTCAGACATTGCAGTGCCGGTCTGACGAGGAACAGCTCCGATGATGAAGCATGACATCCTCCGGGATGTGTGAGGTTTTTTGCTCCTAAAATTTGGGACCCCTGCTACGGTATCCTCTCTCTCCCTTTCAATTTGGAACAGTGTATCTTATATTTTGACGTCTCTGGAGAGACTCCTGCTCTGACGCGTGGTGCCCTATCCAGTTCCTGGGCCCTTGAAAGGAAAGCTGGTGGAAATCCAAGGAAATCGACTTCGGACGAATTCGGACCGACGCCGCTGCTGAATCTGGTGATGCCGCCTGCAACCGACTCCGTGATCTTCGCTGGGACATGACGACATTCGCAGGCCTGATGCTGCTGCAGCCCCCCTGAAGTCCGCGACTCCGTGGAAGTTGCCGCACCACGTCGTGACCGACGCCGCTCGAACTGCGTGGATTCAACATTTCGCACAGACGCCGCGATCCTCGACTTTGCGCATCGGCTTGTTTTCACTCTTCACCAAAGGTACTGTACTTGTGGGTCTAAGTGACTCCGTGTCCGGTGCCGCTGGTGTTGGCTTATTGGGAACGACTCTGTCACAACGCCGTGTTAACACCTCATCGAAGCATTTTGTGTTTCTAAGCGCTATTTTTGAGTTTAATCTTTAAAAATTCATAACTTGACTTGTGTATGTCAGATTTTTGTCGTTTTGGTCTTGTTTTGTTTAGATACATATTTCCTATTCTTCTAAACTGGTGTTTTGCCATTTTGTAGTGTTTTCACATTAAGTTACTGTGTGTGTTGGTACAAATACTTTACACCTATCACTCTGAAGTTAAGCCTACTGCTCTGCCAAGCTACCAAGGGGGTAAGCAGGGGTTAGCTGAGGGTGATTCACTTTTACCCTGACTAGAGTGAGGGTCCTTGCTTGAACAGGGGGCAACCTGACTGTCAACCAAAGACCCCATTTCTAACACCCACTAGTAGAATCTAATTTACAGGTCTGGGAACAGGTAGTGCACTTCACTATAGACTTACAGGTAAATTAAATATGCCAACCGGGTAGGAACCAATGTTACCACATTTAGGGGAGGGAACACATTCACTTTAGCACTTGTCAGTAGTGAGACAGGCAAACGTTCCCCAACTTTTTGCCCGTCTCACTCCATTTTCTGATCCTGTGTTTGCTGGTTTTAGGACTGCTGACCAGTGTATATATTCACATAACTAACCAAAGGTTACAGGGACGGTATAGTTAGGCTCACATTTTAAACATACAAAACCATAAAAATTCAACTGTTACAGTTAGAGTTACCTCATGTAATTATAACTCATTCCCTAAGGTGTCTATACCATTGATATTATCAGTGGTGTTATCAAAGATAGCATGAGTGGCATAATTAAGGGGGAAATAGTACTGCATTGCATGGTAAGGGCGCAAGTTATAGTTACCTTACGGCACAAGTTATAGTAACTCTAACTATATATAACTGGTGAATTTGTATGGTTTTGTAAATTTAAAATGTAAGCCTAACTATAACATCCCTGTAACCTTTGTTTTTTTAAGTGAATTCATATATATATATATATATATATATATATATATATATATATATATATATATATATATATATATATATATATGTATATATATATATATATATATATATATATATATATATATATGTATATGTACACACACACATATACATATATATATATATATATATATATATATATATATATATATATATATATATATATATATATATATTATACACACACATATATGTACATACACACACTCACATATTTATTTATATATATATATATATATATATGTATACATATATATATATATATATATATATATATATATATATACACACACCCACACCCACCCACATACACACACACACAAAGTTTCTCTCCATCAAAGGGAGCCCCAACCCTGCAGGGCGACTTCAGTAACAGGAACAGAGTTTGGTTTCCTGTTGACATAAAAATACAAAAGAAAAGCTTCAAAGACCAACTCACGGAGAGCATCAGCATTTATTTCAGATTCAAAATGGCAGCATTTCCTAATGTGTTTCGGTTATTAAAGCCTTGATCACAGGTGTGCCAACTTGTAGTGCAGGAAGTCAGGGTCTTAAATCCAAAATGGCAAGCGACTCTGTACAAAATCATGCAAAACCCACAATGCACTTGTTGTATACTTTATTCTCTGAACTGAAGTGAATATCTGAATGTTGCTTAGAGTCTCAAAACCACAATAAAATGCAAATCATTTCATCCAAGTGCATGTTCAAAGTTATTTTAATTAGTGAAACAGTCACATGTTCAACCTTACCACAATCAAAATGATATTTCTTTATGCTTCAGTCTATTGATTCGCCGAGAGGAAAAGATTTTCCTTCCCATCTCCCTTTCTCACCTCTGCGCTTAATAATACAAGGATTAATCCATTTTGTAGCGTAAAGGCAAGTGGGCCAGGCTCCCTTAATATATATATATATATATATATATATATATATATATATATATATACATCTGGTGAACAAAAACAAAGAAAGGTTAATGTAACAATATACTTTGATCAATAGATACGTTGTTGTTTAAAAAAAAGAAACTTAGAAATTCACTGAAAAATCCTTGCTTGATGGCCTCCCCCACAGCCCCGGGGACCACCACCTCCCTGGGGCATTTTACATTTTCTGTGTGGGGGTCACACCCCACAACAGTCCTTGGGATCACCCCTGGGGTATAATAACTAAAAATGGGGTCCATTTTAGACCCTCTTTAGCCCCTGAGATCGCCATCTCCCTGGGACTTTGCCTATGTTGGAGGGAGGCCGCGTGGCCCCCCTCGAGGAGCAATTGGTGGCCCTGGGGACTGCCACTCCCAGGCTGACTCCTGCTATGTCCCGGGGTGCTCACCCCCAGGTCATATATGTTTTTGTGGCTAAGCTGCAGCCAAGTCACAGCAAACAAAGTCTAGTTTTTGACAGTGCGACCTGATAGACACATTCAGAATGTCACACACCCATTTATAGACCCACTCAAACAATCATGCATCCACTTAGAGACCCCATTAGACTTCCACTGCATTGCGACATGGAGAGATAAACAATGTGTAGATGTTGTGATTTTAATGTGTGCTTTTGCATTAAGAATCCATGACAGAGTCACAAATCCACATTTGTTGTTAAAGAAATGTTCAGATTTCCTTTCAAATTTAAAGAGTGTTTTGGAGATAGGGTGGCTTTAAAAAGAGTCTTTGTTTTTTTGTGTGTAGATGTTTAGTAAACATAAGAGTGGATGCAGAGTGTCATGTTGTTGATAAACACTCTGTTGCCTTCATCTGTGAAGTGCACACTTCTCTTCTGTATATCCCATCCATGTGAAACTGTAGTTTATTATTGTATATGAGCCCATGTTATGGTCTCTGAGGAATGCTGAAACAGTTTTCAGGCTTTGTCAATATGTGCACAGAATTGATTTGGACATTTCCATTTGTGCCTCCGGCATATTTTAGAGACCACAAAGGAAGTGCGAGGAGAAGGGTGCATTAATTGAAGAAAGGTATCCTTCATTAGGATTTCCAATTCTACCCCAGTGACTATGCCTAGGTCATTACCACCACAGTTTACAATTATGAGGTTAGGTGGTTGGTTATCTCTAATGCTTTCAGCCAATGGAAGCAATTTCTGCCACTTTAATCCTCTCTGACCAACCCAAGTATTATCCACATTAGGCAAACCCAGGGCCTTGTTAATGCCACTCTTTCTAGCATACTTAACCAGCCCAATAAACATAGCTGTGATCTACAATCCACATTCTTAATATTTTGAAGGGAAGGGGCAGTAGCACATAGGAGGAGTCTGCAGCTGAATGTAGGAGTTTTGAAAATGTCAAATTGAGGAAGCACCACATTTAAAAAAAGCATGTATTTGATTGGAAGTTGTAAAACAAGTAATAAATAAAAGTACGTTGTTATTAACAAATATAAGTGAGTCAATTTTTGATTGGTTCTCTTTATTTAAACAAATATTCTCATTTTCGATATGGTTACATTTTATAGTAGTAAACCACACCTGTTACAGCATACAGTAGAGCTAGACTGCTGCTAAGAACAAATATAGTGAACTTTTGAACTCCTGGTACAGTAGAGTGTTCTGGAGTAGGTTGCTATGGCACCTGTTGACATTCAGTGTGGGGGAAAGAGCAGTTCTTAAAGGAGACAAACATTTATTACTAAAAGAGACATTGTGACGGAATAGTAATTGGAATTAAAACATTTTCCAGCTAAATATTATGGGAAATATATTTTTATATCCCCGACTGGAGTCACGTCTCCATCACAAAGTTAGAAGGGGGGGGCAAGCAGGGGCATGCAATGGAGTTGCGACTTCTGCAGCATACAGTAGCAAATATGGGCAATGGACTAAGAACACAAAATAGGGTTATTACACAGTAACCATTGAGATTTCGGCTAACATAACCTAAACTTGAAACAAAGTTTGTATTTGATAACTAGGACAGTATCAGTGAGAGCAAAGGTGAATAGGTTGCTGTTACTGGTTCCTTGGTGTAAGAGTGAGCTAACATTCTTATTCTGAGTTTTCATTGTCTAAATAAAAAGAGCACAAGTGATGTTGTGGAAGTATTTTATCTATTGGCAAAAGCTATTTACAGGTATGTAATTTCCACCATTACTTTGAAACCAAGCTTTGTTGGCTAATAAATGTAAAAAAAAGTGTAGCTGACATATAAAAATCTATTTTAAGTAAGGTGTAGCCAGATAGATTTTGATTAATTTAGAACAATGTTTATGATGTGGTAGTAGAGTTTTTGGGTCAATGCTTGAAAAAATAAACTGACTTGTTATGCTGGAAAGGAGTAAAGGTAGTGATGTGTAGTGTTGTCCAACTCCATTTTAACATGAGAAAAACCTAGAGTACCTATAAAATTAATATGAATTTCTCTTATTTACCAGTGTGACAATGTCAAAATTTGATGGTAGGTCTAATGCAGAAAAGCTTTCACCCTGGCGCATGGCTTGTTGGGTTGTGGAAATTAATATTTGTTTAGGAGGAAATCATACCATCCTACGGAGAAACAATGCTGATTTATTTTTTAATTTGCACAGATCTATTCCTGCATTTGAAGATATTTGAAAAATGCCACCGAAAACACAACAAAAAAGAAAGTACAGAAATTATATAATCTACTTGCAAGTTATGTAAAACAGAAACAATATGTGGACAATGTGGACAATGTCAGTAAAGACAAAAGACTTGCTGGTAAGCAAACAAAATCATCTAAAAACTGTATGTGGGAAACTGAAGTCTTTGCAAGCTGAACAAAAGAATCAAGACACTTTTAAATCAGTCACAGAAAATAAAATCATTTGTGAAAATACAGGCAAGAAGTCAAGTAAGGAAGCTGAAAACATAACCAGAAGACATAAACAGTTTAAAGAAATTAAACTGAGAATGTTTTGTACCAGGATAATTCAGAATCCTATTAAAATATGAAGAAATACAGACGGAGAAGAGAAGTATTAAAATTAAAAAAAATACTGTTGAGGCTATAGTTGATAAGGCATTTGCATTGAAGAGGAAATTTTTCATTTTGATTCTCAATAGGATGAGAGCCATGGATGAAATGGTGATAGGTATGAAAAGATAAAGCCAAAGAAAGAGACTTGTTAACAAAAATAATTTCTGTGATATATTTACTAGTAAATGGAAGCTTATATCCGGTCCAGAACCTTTTTTTAATGAACAAGGTTATTTGCAAGAGAACATAAATATATACATATAAATACATAGTATAAATACATGCAGTGGACCCATCCGGTCGATGTTATGAAATGAAGCATAAGAGTCCAATTGAAAAAGCAAAGATTGTTCCCAGAAATATGGAAGAGGTAATAGCTGAGAAGGTTCAGGGAAGGTGTAGACAGGGCCCTGTTTACCAGTGGGGGTGTAGCAGTATTTGTAGCATTCAGAAGCAATCTATTGACTTATTAAAAATATTTGCACCTGAGTTTCCTTGTAGAAGTCTGAAGCAAAAAATGACAATTTTGCAAGGATTAGACACATGCAAATTAAGAAGGTTTACACATTTACAAGGACATTCCTTAATATGTTTATCCAAGA
Organism: Pleurodeles waltl; assembly: GCF_031143425.1. Classification (NCBI taxonomy): domain Eukaryota; kingdom Metazoa; phylum Chordata; class Amphibia; order Caudata; family Salamandridae; genus Pleurodeles; species Pleurodeles waltl. Next base: position 400,964,657 of record NC_090439.1, read on the forward strand.
AAGTGTGCCAGAGCACACATTTCATGATTTTAGAATGTTAGCAGTTCACCATTCAAAAGTGTAAAGTTTAGTTAGGAGATTGTACTATGTGAAGACTTCAGCATTATGGTTAGGAGAGATGAATAGAGTACTTTTGCATGCTACGGTTTGAGAGGTAGAAAAAGTTTGTGAGGTTGTGCAGTTCTAGTTCTTTGGTCCTGAAGAAGTTTCCAAAGAGACTGAGGAATTTGTAGGTACACTTGGTTCTGAGAATTTTGAGCAAGAGATTATACAGTTTAATACAGTTTGTTCCGAAAAGCCTAACTTTGCTTGCATTTGCCTTGCTGTAGATGCACTCACTATGAAAATCAAACACAAAATGTGGATGTTTTTTCAAAAACTGAAGAAGAAAACAGAGAAAAGTGACAAGAAATTGCTGCTTGTTTATTTGTAGAAGAAAGTTTTGATTTGTCAGTTTGGCAAGTTATTTGTAAGTACTGCTACAATAAGTTAGAGGATCAGAGATTACCAGCTAGAGCAGTGTATAATGGGTTAGAACTTGTGAGTGTCCCAGAGCAACTGCAAGACCTAAATGTATATGAATCTTCACTTAAACAATCGGTACATCCATTTCAAGCAATTGCACATTTGGAACCAAAGACAGGTAAATTGCATCCAATAGAGTTATTGAAAGGCCTTAAAGGAAGCGTAGTGTATTTGTCATTAGACTTTAAAAAACTGAAATTATAGGAATAGAGAAAGACAATGAAGAACCACTTATTATCCTGGTAAATTGTGTACCTACTAAGAATAAAACAATTTGGCAAGAGTTAGTTGATGTTAATAAAGTAAAACAAGCAACATTATACCTGGTACAAAATAATGTTTGTTATAAAAATGTTGATGTTCAGACTGGTGTAGATAATGTTGTTGATGATGAGAGTTTGCCAGCAATTGTATAAATAGAAAAAGTAGATCCATCCCAATAAAAAAAAAAATGACGAGCACTACAGCATCCATCCATTACATTCCGAAGAATCCATTGGTGATTCTTTAGATCTTTACCAGATGAAGCAAGCTAAGGGAGCTTGTGGATTTGATGGATGCTCAGTGAAACATGAAAAACAAAATTTAAATAATCATCAAAGACTGACCTGTCAAACTACTGACAAAAGAGATTATTTGTACTTAGCACTTCTTCAACTGTTCAAACCTTGCATACTGAATTAGAATTACTTGGAGATTAAGACTACGATGGAGATTCGTTTAATGCTGTGAAAGACAATATTCGGTGTCCCATGTTCAATAACTACTTACAAATGTTAAATGATGAGATAACACAGGAAGACATGATTTCTGCTGAGGTAGCTAAGGATAGCTTTCTAATCAGCCAAAGCTCAGCACCTTCAAGTCAGGATCCTCTTGGAAAACCTATTATGGAAAATGAAGCTGCAATAGCTATGAATGAAGTTGAAACTGCAATGGAACAAGCCACCCAAGAATCAGTACATCTGGAACAGTTAGTTGACCAACTGAACAACAAGCTGAATGAGATTTATATTGAAATGAAAGGTAAAATAGAACATGGATTACAACTTGACCACGAAAAAAAGGTATGGAATTGCTCATCTTTCAAGCCAATGCTATTATATATTAGTGGTCAAGCTGGCACTGGAAAAAACTTTTTAATTAAAGTTATCTCTACTTATCTACAGAAGAGTACAGATTCAAACGTATCATGTGTGGCAACAGCACCTACTGGACTAGCTGCACAATGTCAAAGGAATAACTTTACATAGAGTACTGATGTTTTAAAGAAAATTAGGTTTTTGGTTACTGATGACGTAAGCATGGTCTCAAATCTAATGCTTGCCTTTGTCCACCTTCGAATGCAAGAGATTTTAAAAACTGAATATGACGTCTTGTTTGGGGGAAAGCACTTGGAGACCTGTTACAATTAACTCCTGTAAAAGGACAATCTGTTTTCAAAACTTTTTCACATAAAGAGACTCAAAACTTGTTGGGACATATTGGTAATGTTCACATTTGGCAATATTTTCAGTATAAAGAACTTATAAAAAAACATGCGTCAAGCCTCTGACCTGTAATATGGAAAAATTCTAAAGGACATTAGAGTAGGAGTTCTGACTGAGGAGGAAAAACTTATGTTGGAAATACAACTTATTAACAAACTGTTTTCCTCTAAAAAGACAGCAGCAGAGCTAATGTATAATTTATATAAAGAGGGGAAACAGATAGTTTCTTTGATGCATACCATTCAAGAGTGTGCTGCATTTCATAAAGAATGACTAAAACATGGTACTGAGGACATTTTGGAGATTATTGCAATTGACAAAATGGAACACTAAGGAGTAGCTCTACTGGTGAGTGAAAAATGATAAGATAAATTAGACTCTGGAGAAATCTCTAGCCAGGACTGCTGGACTAGAGAAGTGTTTGGGAGTTTTAAAAAACCTTAGAGTAATTTTAAGACATAATTTAAATGTAGCAGAAGGATTGGTAAATGGGGCCATGGGTGAAGTTATTTCATTCATTTTCCTAACCATGTTCAGGGTGAATTGTCAACTATAAAATTTGATCAGGTTGATGGCATGAAGCAAATTGGACAATGTGTTGTACGCTTTTTGCTCGTTAAAGATTTGTATGTTTGACAAAAACAGTATCCACTTCATCTTGCATATGCTATAACGATCTACAAGTCTTAAGGGTTAAGTGTTGATGCTGCATTCAGAAATATTGGAAGTATAGTTTTTAAAGAGGGAATGTCATATGTGGCATTATCACGAGTTCAAACATTATCTGGTTTGTTTCTGGTTGATTTTGATGAGAACAAGCTCAGTGCAAATGCAAATTGTGCAAGAGGATACAACAGACTAAGAAGTAAATATGCTCCTCATTTAGGACAGTATCCTGTTTATGAAAAAAGGTATTATTTTCTAAGTAGAATTTGACAAAACAATAAAACAAAATTACAAAAAAGATAGAAAGCACAGATAAAGAAGAAGGTGTGAAGAAACAAAAAGTGGAAAAAGATGGAGATATTGTTGGTTGCCAGTTGGATAACACTACCGGTGTTAACTGCTATGCTAATGTTGTTCTCAATGTTCTCTTCCATCTACCACATGTAGTAAATGCAATCCAGGAAAAACCACGGAACACATTGTGTAAAGCACTTTTTAATTTTTCAGCGGTTAACTCAAAACAGAACTGTAATACAATCTGCTTCAGGAATTTGAGAACTTTTTATTTAAATATAGTTGATCTATAGTGTTTACTTTAAATGCTCAACAAGAGGCACAGGAATTTATTATGGTGATCCTTGGAATATTAGAAGAAGAAAATGTGAATATTGATGATTTATTCTGACTCAATTACACATGGAACCATGTGTGAAAATTGTTGTTTCCCATCTACCACTGAAATCCAATGAGATCGATTTTTGTGCTTAAATCTGCCAGATTCTAAAAGTGGGTGTTTTAAAAAATTAATAAAAAAAGAGTGACCAAAATATGATGTGTACAACATGTAAATCAAAAGGTTTGTCTGCATTACTTATTGCATTGCTTATACAGAGGAGTGGTAAATACATTATAGCATGCTTCAATGCTGCAGACCAGATGGGACAAAATTGGATACCGAGATTACAACCTTTAAAACTGGGCAGATATCAATTTGAGGAAGAACATATTGTACTTTGGCTATAATCTTTCATAAAGGAGTAAATATTAGTTCTGGATATTATACTGCATAGTTGAAGACTGAAAGTGGATGGACAGAATGCAATGATAGCAGTCGCCAATTTAAACAAAAACTACCTTTCAAACTTCCTAATTCTTATTTATTGTGTTTTCTACCAAAGTTCTGAGGCAGATGAGTAGAATAGTATAGGGCACACAGGGGGTCATTCCGACCCCGGCGGGCGGCGGGCGCTGCCCGCCGGGCGGAGACCGCCAGAAGACCGCACCGCGGTCAAATGACTGCAGCGGTCATTCTGACTTTCCCGCTGGGCGGGCGGGCGACCGCCAAAAGGCCGCCCGCCCGCCCAGCGGGAAAGCCCCAGCAACGATGAAGCCGGCTCCGAATGGAGCCGGCGGAGTTGCTGGTGTGCGACGGGTGCAGTGGCACCCGTCGCGATTTTCAGTGTCTGCTAGGCAGACACTGAAAATCATTATGGGGCCCTGTTAGGGGGCCCCTGCACTGCCCATGCCTGTGGCATGGGCATTGCAGGGGCCCCCAGGGGCCCCACGACACCCGTTCCCGCCATCCTGTTCCTGGCGGTTTTTACCGCCAGGACCAGGATGGCGGGAAGGGGGTCGGAATCCCCATGGCGGCGCTGCTTGCAGCGCCGCCGTGGAGGATTCTCTGGGGCAGGGGAAAACCGGCGGGAAACCGCCGGTTCCCCTTTTCTGACCGCGGCTTTACCGCCGCGGTCAGAATTGCCCCTGAAGCACCGCCAGCCTGTTGGCGGTGCTTCCTCCGTCCCCAGCCCTGGCGGTCCATGACCGCCAGGGTCGGAATGACCCCCACAGTTCTTTGTATGTGGATCATTACTACTTCAGACATCATTCGGCAAAACAAGGGTGAGGTCTTCCAAAGCCTGTGATGAAGTGTTTTCTGCTTAAAATGTATTCCAATACTTTTCAGAAAATAAACATGTTCACAGCCTTCTCTGTTCTTCATTCAACACTGATATAGATACCATTCGGCCTACCAAGGGTGATGCTAAGAAGATCCATGGAACTATCAATTGTAGATGAAGTTCTTGATACTGCTTCTATGAAATATCTTTTGTACCAGATATAGGCCCTCATTACAACCCTGCCGTTAAGTCCCGCTTTCCGCCGTGCAGAAGACCGCCAACATACCGCTGCGGACGCGGAATTCCGCTACAGGTATTACAACCCACAGCTCGGAATCCGCCACACTACAGACACCCACACAAGTCTGCCACACCAAAGGTCAGTGATAAACTGGCGATACTAAAACCCACACCGTCGCGCCAACAGGAATACGCCCACAGTATCACAACCCACGAATCAACGCGGCGGTCTTTCAACCGCGGTATTCCATTGACGGTACACACCACTGCGCTCAAAATACACACACATTTACAAAACACAACCACATTGGACAATTCAAAATACACACATCTGGTACACATACACACACCACACACCCAATCCAATATAAAGCACACACCCACATCACCCACAAACCCTTACTACCAAAATTTAGAAAGAAGGCCAGAGAGAGAGACTACCTCAAACAACACACACCAACACATCCCCTCACACATCACAACCAACACCACCTCATACATCACCCACACCACATCATGGCAACTCAAAGACACCCCAGGTTCTCTGAGGAGGAGCTCAGGATCATGGTGGAGGAAATGGTCCGGTAGAGCAACAGCTATTCGGATCACAGGTGCAGCAGACATCCATTGCAAGGAAGATGGAGCTATGGCGCAGAATTGTTGACAGGGTTAACGCAGTGGGACAGCATCCAAGAACACAGGATGACATCAGGAAGAGGTGAAACGACCTACGGGGGAAGGTGCGTTCCGTGGTATCCACACACCAGATTGCTGTACAGAGGACTGGCGGTGGACCCCACCTCCTCCCCCACAACTAACAACATGGGAGGAGCAAGTCTTGGCAATTATGCATCCTGAGGGCCTCGCAGGAGTAGCAGGAGGACTGGACTCTGGTAAGACATATCTTTACTACTCCATCCCCCACACCCCACCTGCATGCCATCACATACCCCCACCCTTAACCTCACACCCATCACCCCAACAACCCACAGATACCCCACTAACACAACCTACACATCCCAAAACCAAGCCCTGCATGTAACACCAATGCATGGACACCCGTCACCAAAGCATGTCCAGTACAGCGACTCACTCATGCCCCAAAATCACCAATCACACAACGACCAACCCAATAATGCCCCCAAAACACTAATCACACAATGGCAAACACAACAATGCAAGCACAGGAGTAGAGGGTCACTCACCCATTGCACAAGATGGCACACACACAGATACAGTAACTATGCATTTACACCCCAGCGGGACCCTTACACAACGTCACCAGACATATCCAGTCCCCCACAGAAGAGACCCACAGTGTTGACAGCAGCTCTGCACGCCTGGATCAAGATGATTAGCCCGGCCCATCTGGGACCTCGGGACAGTCGGTTTCCCCTGACACAGTCCCAACCCACCACAGAGGCTCCCCCTCAGGAAACACCAGCACAGCACCCACCCAGCGGGCCCATCCCTCTGTCCCCAGGACACGTCAATCAGCAGTGTGTCCACCACTATAGGGAACCCAGGCAAACTCACTAACACAGGACGATCAGGGACCTGGGGGCAGTGGCAGTGGGCACATGGTTCAGGGGACAGAGGCACAGGATAACAGGGAAGCTGGGAAGACTGCTGTGCGACAGGGGGAGGACAGGCCCAGGGAACCAACACTCCACGAGTCACTCTCCAACATCATGGGAGCTTACCACCATTCCCAGGAAACCATGGCAACGGTACTGGCCAAGTTTCAGGAGACCCAGCAGCTGCAGGAGGAACACTACCTGGGGATCAGGGAGGACTTGAAGTCCATCAACACCACCCTGGTCACTATTGCAGGGGTGCTGGCAGACCTTCTCAACACCAGGAGGGACCCAGTGGCACACCAACGGGCCACTGACACTAGCCTGGACGATGAAAAGCCCTCCACCTCTGCTGTGGACAGGAGGCACCGCCACAGGAACAACAGGACACCAGGACCCCACCCCCTACAGATGGAGAACCACCCCACAAATGGTCCCTGAGATCCAGGAACAAGACAGAGAACATTGCCAAGACCCCCGCCAGAAAATAAGACCCCCCTGAATGTCACCCTTCTGTCCCACTATGTCACCCCGTCCATCCTTAAACTGCCATTGCTCCACTTCCTATGCCCCTTTGGACAATGCACCTGTGAAACAAATAGACTGGACTCTGCCATGGACATACCTCCACCATCACCCCAGCCCATTTTACAACCCCCTCCACTTATTTGCACAGGAATGAACACACTTCAATCACAAAACAATCTGGAGTCAGTCTGTGCCTTCACTAATGTGTAATTGCAACGTCTCTGGAATATAGCAATGTCAAAGTACTTGTGCACATACCAATGTTACACAGCTGTAGGCCAGGAGTAAACATAGCAGAGGGCACAAAGTGGGACCCAGATCTGTGAAATGGAAGGTCAAAGTGACAAGTCAGTGTCCATAAACTGAGTGAAAATGACAGACTGATGCTAGCTCCAACAATAATATGAGATGTGGGAAGCAGTGACATCTTCTTACATGTGTCTCACTAGAAGTATTGCATGATGATGTTGTTTCGGTTGTCGATATCCTCTTCTTCGGCCTCCTCTTCTTCACTGTCCACAGGCTCCACAGCTGCCACAAGACCACCATCTGGCCCATCCTCCTGCAGAAACGGCACCTGGTGTAGCAAAGCCAGGTTGTGCAGCATAAAGCAGGCCACGATTATCTGGCATACCTTATTTGGTGAGTAATATACACAACCACCTGTCAGATGGAGGCACCAGAATCTGGCCTTCAAGAGGCCTAAGGTGCGTTCGATTATCCTCCTAGTTCACCCATGTGCCTCATTGTAGTTTTCATCTGCCCTTGTTCTGGGATTCCTCACTGGGGTCAGCAGCCATGAGAGGTTGGGGTAACCAGAGTCACCTGCAAATGTCGAGGGACAACTGTTAGACACACACTAACCCTTAGGGACAACCCCATACCCAGACACCTATGTCAACTGTATTGGGATCTTGGCCTCACCTATTAGCCACACACTGTGCCTCAGGAGTTGCCCGGTCACATAAGGGATGTTGCTATTCCTCAAAATGTAAGCATCATGCACAGAGCCAGGTTGCTTGGTATTCACATGGGAGATGTACTGATCTGCCACACACACCATCTGCACATTCATCAAATGGTAGCTCTTCTGGTTTCCGTACACCTGTTCATTCCTGCGGGGGGGGGGACAAATGCCACATGTATAAAATCAATGCCACCAATGAAGTTGGGGATATGTCCCAGGGCATAGATGTCACCTTTCACTGTGGGCAAATCCTCCATCTGAGGGAAAACGATGTAGCTGCGCATGTGTTTCAGCAGGGCAGACAACACTCTGGACAACACGTTAGAGAACATTGGCTGGGACATCCCGGATGTCATGGCCACTGTTGTTTGAAAAGACCCACTGGCCAGGAAATGGAGTACAGACAGGACCTGCACTAGAGGGGGTATCCCTGTGGGATGGCGGATAGCTGACATCAGGTCAGGCTCAAACTGGGCACACAGTTCCAGGATTGTTGCACGATCAAGTCTGTATGTGATTATGATGTGTCTCTCTTCCATTGTCGACAGGTCCACCAGGGGTTTGTACACCGGAGGATGCCGTTATCTCATCACCTGCCCCAGCAGACGTGCCCTATGGAGGAGAACAGCGAGCAGAGGGTCATCCAACACTGAGGTATCACAATGTGTTATTTGCAGAAACATTATTAATCCACAATGTGCTGGTATCTGTCTCTATTCCCGGCCTAGATAGGTGTGACGCAGTTATTATCCATCCCATGTGGACCTCTGAAATGGCAGCTGCCTGACCTGTAAGGTGGGACAAGGGGATATGAGGTAACTGCGCTGGCGGTGTACACCGTCACGGTGGGCGTCGAAGACCACGGTGCAATTCTGCATTGGTTAACATTGGGCCCTATGTGTCCCAGAAGCCAATGACGATGTACGCCGGTAGTGACTGTACGCACCGCCGCGGACGTGACCGGCATTTTCTGTCTGTTCACTCACTTGATACCTGACCTTCAACAGGAGAGGACCTACACTGCAAGTGCTGCTATGACCTGTGTCTGGAAGCGACGATGGCTACAGTGTCTGGGGAAAGAGCCCCTGCCTTCACTTTGGAGGAGTTGGAGAAACTAGTGGATGTGGTCCTCCCCCAGTACACGCAACTGTACGGTCCTCCAGACAAACAGGTGAGTACACTATGAGCATGCTGCATGGGCAATGCCTGCTTTGAGTGGTGTGGATGGAAGATACATGTGGGGGGGCTGAGGCCTACATGTGCAGATGGTGAGTGTATGTGCGTCAGGGCCTGGGTGGGAACAGGTGGGCAATGAGTATGATGGTCTGGACGGGTGAGTAATTTCCTTTCCCCCTGTACCATTCCTCTAGGTCAGTGTCTACCACAAGAAGGGTATTTGGTGTGCCATCGCCAAGGACGTCCGGACCCTCGGGGTCTACCATAGATGGAGCACCCACTGCCGTAAAAGATGGGAGGACCTGCGCCGCTGGAGCAGGAAGACGGCGGAGTCCCAGCTGGGGATGGCCTCCCAACGTGGAAGGGGTGCCCGTTGCACCATGACCCCCCTGATGTCCCGGATCATGGCGGTGGCCTATCCGGAGTTGCATGGGAGCTTGAGGGCATCACAGCAGCCACAAGGGGGTGGGTGCACTCTCATTCAGCTGACTCTGTGCGCATAAGAAGGTGTCTGGGTGGGGGAGGTGGGCAGTGGGTTCCCCTAGGCCAGGGCGAACTTGGTAGGCAAGGTCCCTTGTGAGGCAGGCTATGTGGCACCCCAACCCCACTAGTGGTAAGAGCCATCTACACCTAATCAGGCTCCTGTGACTTCCAGATGTTCAGCAATTGGGCTTAGGCCTCGTACCCAATGGTCAGCTGAAATTTCTAGGAACTGTTAGTGCATGGCGTAGTGCAGAAGGCTGCTCCATGTGTGTTGTGTCCGCCAACGGTAGTGGTGTTGCATGAACTGAACATGTTTTTTTTCTGGCCCCCCCCCCATTTTTTGGTTTCCCTATTCTTGTGTGCAATAGCATCATCAGGCGGAGGAAAATTGGCACCGAAGCAGGAGGGAGCTGCAACCCACTTGGCCCTGGAGGGTGAAGCAATAGAATCTGAAGCCACCAGTGGGATGGAGGGTGAGGGGAGCTCCACGGCGGGAGCATACACCAGTGACAGTGACTCCTCCTCTGATGGGAGCTCCATTGCGGTAGCGGGGACCTCTGTGCCCACCGCATCAACAGGTACAGCCGCCAACCCACCTACCAGCACCACCCTCCCAGCAGCCCCTCAGCGTGTGTCCTGTGCCCGCTCACCCAGGAGGGTGGGCATCTCCTTTGTCCCAGGCACCTCAGGCCCTGCCCCAGTCAGCCCTGCTGCCCTCAGTAAGGAGGATATTGACCTCCTGAGATCCCTCACTGTTGGGCAATCTCCCATTTTGAATGCCAGCCAGGGTGTTGAGAGGCATTTGCAACAAACAAATGCATACCGGGAGGGCATTCATTCTGGGCAGGGGGCCCAACAGAGAGTATTTCAGGCTCAGGCCTTAGCACTGATGGCAGCCATTGTCCCTGTTTCCAGCCTCCCCCCTACAACTTCCTCCACCCAGACCCAATCCCCTGTACCTCAGCCTATCGCAAGCACACCATCAGACCAGCATGCACACACATCAACACACAAGAGTGGGTCAGGCAAACTTAAGCACCACACATCCCACAGGCACTCACACAAGCACCAACCCCATGCAGACAAACCAACATCCACTGCCTCCTCTGTGTCCCCCTCCTCCACGTCGTTCTCCTCCCTCCCTGTCTCGTCTCCACTCACACCTGCATGCACTACATCCTCAGCCACTACCTCCATCACCAGCACGCCCATCACCTCACACCGCTCACGTGCAATCGCCACCCCCACAACCATTCACACATCCCCAGTGTCCTCTCCCAGTGTGTCTGTGAGCCCTCCAGCCAAAGTACACAAATGCAGACACACACCCACCCAACAGCCATCCACCTCACAACAGCCTCTGGCCCAGCAGACGTATACCTCCTACAACCACTACCTCTTCCTCCATTCCCAACCCCCCTTCATCTTCCCGTCCCAGTGTGTCTAAAAAACTCTTCCTGGCTAACATTGACCTCTTCCCTTCACCTCTCCCCGTCCATCCCCTAGGCCAGGCTTTCCAGGTCCCCGCCCAGCACCTCAGCCACCAAATCCAGAGGCACAGTGGTGCCAGCAACTGCGGGGTCATCAAGTGCGACATCCATCAGGGCTGCCAGTGTGCCACGTAGCGAGGGCAAGGACATTCCCCCACCTGCCAAGGTAAATAAGATGCCGACATCCCGGAGGGAGAAGCCGAAACTACCAGCCACCAAGGGCTCAGCAAAAACAAAAGGGGATAGTGGTAAGACAACTGCGGCACCATCAAAGGTGGGGAAGGGCCAAAAGCAGAAGAGCAGGTCAGGAGAGGGCATGGTGGCACTGACTGAGGGACCAGTGTCACACCTTCTGTCCACGACCACACCAACCTGTACAGTGGCGAACACCGCTAGCTGCCCCGCCACCACAACCGCCACCTGCACTGCCACCTGCACCGCCACCGGCACGTCTACAGCCTCAGCGACAGTCCCCAGCCTCTTCTCCAGTGGGCAGCAGTCCGAGGCTGCAGGGGACATCCTGCTGTGTCCCTCAGCAGGTGCTGACCCATGCACCGCCGCCAGCACCGCCACCAGCACCGCAGCCACAGACACCGTGGCAAGCACCGCTGACACAGACACCGCCGCAAGCACCGCCAACGGCCCCGCGACGTGCTCAGACAGTGGCACCACCGCTGACATGGCTACCATCCCCAGTGGTCAGTCGTCCGAGACTGGAGGAGAGTTCCTGGACCCTGGGCAGCTTGCATGAGGCATGACTTTCATCACTGTTTGTACCTGCAGGTGGAAGGCGAAGCCGCAGCAGTGTGGGGTATGTCGCTGCCTCCATGGCGTATCATGTTACCTGTACCTCGCCAATCTCGTGACACGCACACCTAGGTGAGGGAATTGTACCGGCCACACTGACGTGGAACACTCTGGGCACAATGCCCCCTCCAGAACCAGTGGAGAATGACATCCACTACCTCAGTCCTTGGCAGGATGAAGCACTCTGGGCACCATGCCTCCTCCAGAATCAGTGGAAAAATACATCCCCTACCTCAGTCCTTGGCAGGATGAAGCACTCTGGGCACAAGGCCCCCCCCTAGAACCAGCTGAGAATGACATCCACTACCGCCAGTCCTTGGCAGGATGAAGCACTCTGGGCACAAGGCCCCCTCCAGAACTAGTGGAGAATCACATCCACTACCTCAGTCCTTGGCAGGATGAAGCACTCTGGGCACAAGGCCCCCTCCAGAACCAGTGGAGAATGACATCCACTTGAGAGCCTGTGGCTTTGCACTCACCAGGATAAAGCAGTGGGCAAACCACCCACTGGAGAGACTTGAGAGACTGTGGTTTTGCACTCCCTAGGATGAAGCAGTGGGCAAACCACCCACTGGAGAGACTTGAGAGACTGTGGCTTTGCACTCACCAGGATAAAGCAGTGGGCAAACCACCCACTGGAGAGACTTGAGAGACTGTGGCCTTGCACTCCCCAGGATAAAGCAGTGGGCAAACCACCCACTGGAGGGACTTGAGAGACTGTGGCTTTGTACTCCCCAGGATACAGCAATGGGTATGGAGCCCCCTTGTGCAGCAGTGGCATTGTGCGTTCATCTGGCTGAGGTGCCCCCCTCCCCCTGAGGTGCCTGTATATTTTCGATCTGATGCCCCAGCAGTATTCTCGCCATTTCCAGTCAGGTATCTAGTGTGAGCTTCACCCATGCATTTTGGGCCCAGTGGTCCACGGACAATGATTGGTACACTATCCGGACTTGTGTAGTTGGTGTAAATATTTGTATATACTTAATTATGAATTTTGAATATCTGATTTTTCATGATTACACTGGTTACAATCATTTCCTTTTGTCCTTGTGTTCTTCCAGGGGGTGACGGGGTGTATATGTAATGCTGCTGCATGTATTTGTGTGTATGTTGTTGTGGGTGATGGTGGGGGTGGGGGTATTGCGTGTTGCATGTGTGTGTCACTCTCTTCCCCTGTGTTGTAGGTGCAGTACTCACTGTGGTCGTCGCCACCGCCGTTCGTACTCCTGGTAAATGAGAAGATACACCAACATGGGTAGGACATGTAACTCGGGCTCCATGGCGTCCTGGTTCCTCATTGGATGTCGAGAGGTGAGTGTTTTCCCTTCTGTGTATTGTTTCCGCCGTGCTTTTGATCGTGTTGGTTCCGCCATGGTCGTGATCTCATTTTGTTTCCCGCTGGCCTGTTGGCGGTATTACCTCCGCTTTAACACCGACTGCCAGGGTTGTAATGAGGGCAATAATAATTACCAGCGTGATTGTAGAATCTCTACTTTATTGTAGTGCAGTAATTATAGTATAAGTAAATTCTATTCAGAAATTCTAGTGGGTGCAAATAATAGTTATTTGAAGAAAGATATTAATAAGTTAGACTTCTTATGCATAGTATTGTTAATTTTAAGTAATATACTATGTGCTTATGTTTTTTTTTTTCAAAGTCCTTATGACTGTTTTCTTTTACCCATTGTTCAGTGATGAGCAACTATACATACTTCTTTTATTTAAAAAAAATAGAAGTATAGCAGCTGGGAATAGTGGACAAGGGAACATAGCATGTCTACAGAATGTGTGTACAAGCTGCATTAAAAATCAAAAGATGTTTCGTTAATAATAATATATTTTATGTAGCAAATCTTTATACATACAATAGGTGTATCAAACTTTAACTATTATTTGTCTTCTTTCTTTTAAATACTGATGAAAGTACAATTTTTACAAACTAATGAAGGAAAGTAATTACCTGTTATTTCAATAATACTTAAATGCACCCAGTCAGCCATCCATATATTCACTCATACACTGATTCACTCACCTATACTGACACCCATGCACCCAGTCACACACTCATTCAGACACTGATGCATCTAGTCACTCACCCATACAGCTACCTGCACACCCAGTCACTCACCTGTGGAGCCACTCACATACCCAGTCACTCACCCATTCATCCACTCATACAACCCTTCACTCACCTATTCAGCAACTCACGCAGTTAATCACTCACCCACACAGCCACTCATGGACCCAGTCACTCACCCACACAGACAGTCATGCACCCAGTAAGTCACACATTGAGCCATTCATGCAGCCAGTCACTCACACATACAGGCACTCACTCATCCAGTTACTGAACCATTCAGCTACTGATGCACATAGTCCCTGACCTATACATCCACTCATGCACCCAGTCACTCACCTATGCACCCACTCACACACCCATTCATTCACCCTTCCAGCCACTCACACACCCAGTAAATCATCCATACAGCCATTCATGTAGCCAGTCACTCACACATACAGCCACTCACTCACCCAGTCACTCAGCTATGCGGTTACTCATGCAGCCAATTACTCATCCAAACACCCACTCATGCATCCAGTCACTCACCTATACAGCCACTTATGCACCCAGTTACTCACCCATACAGCCTCTTGCACATCCACTAAATCACCCATAAAGCCTTTGATGCAACCAGTCACTCACCTATACAGTCACTCATGCACCTAGTCACGCACCCATACAGCAACTCACATAGCCAGTCACTCACCTATACACCCAGTCATGCACACAGTCAGTCACCCATTCAGCCATTCCTGCACCCAGCCACTCACCCATACAGCCACTCATTGAACCATTCACTCCACTATGCAGACACTGATGTACCTATGTACCTACCCATGGGAACAAGTGACACAACAAGTCACTTACATATAGTCACTATTTTCAACAAACATATACAATTTTTGTTCCTTTTTTAATCAGATAAAAGAAGTTTGTTTTTTTCACAGTTTTCTAACCTATTTTGATTTTTTTTTGTATTTTCAAATATGTTTTTTCTGGTGCTTTTGTATTTTTTGCAAAACAAAAACCTAAACCACACTGCTTGAGAGCTAACAGCAGTAAACTTTCTTGAACTCAAAAGTGAAAATAAAAAACTAACACTCATGGTTTTTGATGCTGTTAACAATGGTTGCAATACAATGCTTTCCGGAATGTAATATGTCTTGACATTTTATATAATTTTGCCCAACTGCTGCCAATTCAGGAACAGTCACTGGTTGTGCTGTTGGAAGCGCAGCTCAAGAGGATAGTCCAGCTTGTAAATCTGCATCTGTAGATGTTCCTCACTCTATATCCCTTTGTTGCTGGGCATGTGAAAGACGTGTACTGTGCATGGTCTGCAGATGCACCATCATTGATTAAGTTCCACATGAGTATTTGTGCTCAGATCCAAGAGACAAATTTTATTTGCAGAGGTGCATGTGACTTTTCTGGCACTTGCTTTCTTCTCCCATTCTGGTATTGAGAAAAAGGTTCATAAGATACTCTCTTTCCTTTTTCTAGGATGTTCCTGACATCTGAGTGGTCACTTGGATCATCCTGATTTGGAGGAGCAGCTGTTAACATGATCTTCTGTCATTTAAATACAAAAACATCAAAAAAGAAAAGAAGAAAAGTTGTGCATAAAACACAGGTTTGCCCAATGCTAACTGAGTTAAAGAATGAATGAAAATGGGTGTGGTTCTGTTTTGCAAGTAATGGAAAATTGCTCAACCAATCAAATCATTTTTTGAGTAAATGACATGGCATCTTGACGTCACAGCATGCACTCTGTGTCTCTGCTAAGGTTTTGAAAAAAGACACTAAGGCCCTCATTTCAACCCTGGCGGTCGGTGTTAAAGCGGGGAGTGCAAAGCCACAGTCTCTCAAGTCTCTCCAGTGGGTGGTTTGCCCACTGCTTTATCCTGGGGAGTGAAAGCCACAGTCTCTCAAGTGGATAACAGTCTCCACTGGTTCCGGAGGGGGCCTGGTGCCCAGAGTGCTTCATCCTGCCAAGGACTGAGGTAGTGGATGTGATACTCCACTGGTTCTGAAGGGGGCCTGGTGCCCAGAGTGCTTCCTCCTGCCAAGGACTGAGGTAGTGGATGTGATATTGCACTGGTTCTCGAGGGGGCCTGGTGCCCAGAGTGCTTCATCATGCCAAAGCCTGAGGTAATGGATGTGATACTCCACTGGTTCTGGAGGGGGCATGGTGCTCAGAGTGCTTCATCCTGCCAAGGACTGAGGTAGTGGATGTATTTCTTCACTGGTTCTGGAGGGGGCCTGGTGCCCAGAGTGCTTCATCCTGCCAACAACTGAGGTAGTGGATGTATTTCTCCACTGGTTCTGGAGGGGGCCTGGTACCGAAAGTGCTACATGTGCAGTGTGGCCGGCAGAATTCCCTCACCTGGGTGTGCGTGCCGCGAGATTGGTGAGGCTCAGGTAGCATGATACGCCTTGGAGGCAGCGACATACCCCACACTGCTGCGGCTTCGCATTCCATCTGCAGGTGCAAACAGTGATGGAAGGCATGCCTTATGGAAGCTGCCCAGGGTCCACGAACTCACCTCCAGCCTTAGATGACTGACACTGGGGATGGTAGCCATGTCAGCGGTGGTGCCACTGTCCGAGGACGCAGCGGGGCCGGTGGCGGTGTCTGTGGCGGCGGTGCTTTCGTTGGTGCTTGCGTTGGTGTCTGTGGCAGCGGTGCTGGCGCAGTGCATTGGTTAGCACCTGCTGAGGGACAAAGCAGGACGTCTCCTGCAGCCTCGGACGGCTGCCCACTGGGGAAGAGGCTGGGGACTGTCGCTGAGGCTGTAGACGTGCCGGTGGTGGTGCAGGTGGCGGTGCATGTGCCGGTTGTGGTGGCAGGGCAGCTAGCGGTGTTCGTCGCCGTACAGGTTGGCGTGGTCGTGGACAGAAGGTGTGACACTGGTCCCTCAGTCGGTGCCACCATGCCCTCTCCTGACCTGCTCTTCTGCTTTTGGCCCTTCCCCACCTTTGATGGTGCCGCAGTTGTCTTGCCACTACCCCCTTTTGTTTTTGCTGAGCCCTTGGTGGCTGGTAGTATCGGCTTCTCCCTCAGGGATGTGGGCACCTTTTTCACCTTGGCAGGTGGTGGAATGTCCTTGCCCTCGCTACATGGCACACTGGCAGCCCTGATGGGTGGCGCACTCGATGACCCTGCAGTTGCTGGCACCACTGTGCCTGGAGATTTGGTGGCTGAGGTGCTGGGCTGTGACCTGGAAAGCCTGGCACTAGGGGAAGGACTGGGGGAGGTGAAGGGAAGAGGTCAAAGCGTGCCAGGCAATGTATTTTAGACACACTGGGACAGGAAGATGGGGGGGTTTAGGAGTGGAGGTAGAGGTAGTGGTTGTAGGAGGTGTACGTCTGCTAGATTTGGGTGAAGGTGCATGGGCCGGAGGCTGTTGTGAGGTGGATGGCTGTTGGGTGGTGGGTGCCTGCGTTTGTGTACTTTGGGAGGAGGGCTCACTGACACACTTGGAGAGGACACTGGAGATGTGTGAATGGTAGTGGGGGTGGTGAGTGCACGTGAGCGGTGTGTGGAGATCGGCATGCTGGTGATGGAGGTAGTGGCTGAGGATGTAGTGCATGCAGGTGTGAGTGGAGACGAGACAGGGAGGGAGGAGGAGGACTTGGAGGAGGGGGACACAGTGGAGGCAGTGGATGTTGGTGTGTCTGCATGGGGATGGTGCTTGTGTGAGTGCCTGTGGGATGTGTGGTGCTTATGTTTGCCATGTCCACTCTTGTGTGTTGATGTGCCTGCATGCTGGTCTGATGGTGTGCTTGGGATAGGCTGATGTACAGGGGATTGGGTCTGGGTGGAGGAAGTTGGAGGGGGAGGCTGGACACAGGGACAATGGCAGCCATCAGTGCTGAGGCCAGAGCCTGAAATGCTCTCTGTTGGGCTGCCTGGCCAGAGTGAATGCCCTCCAGGTATGCATTTGTTTGTTGCAAATGCCTCTCTACACCCTGGATGGCATTCAAAATGGTAGATTGCCCAACAGTGAGGGATCTCAGGAGGTCAATAGCCTCCTCACTGAGGGCAGCAGGGCTGACTGGGGCAGGGCCTGAGGTGCCTGGGGCGAAGGAGATGCCCACGCACCTGGGTGAGTGGGCACGGGACACACGCTGAGGGGCTGCTGGGAGGGTGGTGCTGGTACGGGGGTGGTGGCTGTACCTGTTGTGGTGGGCACAGAGGTGCCCGCCACCGCAAGGGAGCTCCCATCAGAGGAGGAGTCACTGTCAGTGATGTCTGCTCCTGTCCCCGCCGTGGAGTTCCCCTCACCCTCCGTCCCAATGGTGGCTTCAGACTCTGTTGCTTCATCCTCCAGGGCCAAGTGGGTTGCAGCTCCCTCCTGCTCCCATGCCAATGCTCCTCCGCCTGATGATACTATTGCACACAAGAACAGGGAGACCACAAAAAGGGGGGGGGAGACAGAAGAAAGACATGTTCAGTGCATGCAACACAACTACCGTTGGAGGACACAACACACATGGAGCAGACCTCTGCACTACGCCATACACTGACAGCTCCTAGAACTTTCAGCTGACCATGGGGTACGAGGCCTAAGACCAATTGCTGGACACCTGGAAGTTACAGGAGCCTGACTAGGTGTAGATGGCTCTTACCACTGGTGGGGTTGGGGTGCCACATAGCCTGCCTCACAAGGGACATTGCCTACCAAGTTCGCCCTGGCCTAGGGGGGCCCACTGCCCACCTCCCCCACCCAGACACCTCGTAATGTGCGCAGAGTCAGCTGAATGAGAGTGTACTCCCACTTGTGGCTGCTATGATGCCCTCAAGCGCCCATCCAACTCTGGATAGGCCATCGCCAGGATCTGGCACATCAGGGGGGTCATGGTGCAATGGGCACCCCTCCCACGTTGGGAGGCCATCCCCATCTGGGCCTTCGCCGTCTTCTTGTTCCAACGCCGCAGGTCCTCCCATCTTTTACGGCAGTGGGTGCTCCGTCTGTGGTAGACCCCCAGGGTCTGGATGTCCTTGGCGATGGCACGCCATATACCCTTCTTCTGGTGGGCGCTGACCTAGAGGAATGGTACAGGGGAAAAAGAAATTACTTACCCGTCTGGACCGTCACACTCATGGCCCACCAGTTCCCACCCATGCCCTGCCGCACATACACTCACTATCCGCACATGCAGGCCTCAGCCCCCCCATGTATCTTCCATCCACACCAATCAAAACAGGCATTGCCCAAGCAGCATGCTCACAGTGTACTCACCTGTTTGTCTGGAGGACCGTACAATTGCGTGTTCTGGGGGAGGACCCCATCCACTAGTTTCTCCAACTCCTCCGAAGTGAAGGCAGGGGCCCTTTCCCCAGACACTGTAGCCATCGTTGCTTCCAGACACAGGTCACAGCAGTACTTTCAGTGCAGGTCCTGTCCTGTTGAAAGTCAGGTATCAAGTGAGGGAACAGACAGAAAATGGCGGTCACGTCCGCGGCGGTCACCACCAGCGTACATCGTCATTGGCTCCTGGGACCCATAGGGCCCAATGTTAACCAATGCAGACTTGCGCCGCGGGCTTCAACCGCCCACTGCGAGGGTGTACAATGCCAGCGCAGTTACCTCATATCCCCTTCTCCCACCTTACAGGTCAGGCTGCCGCCATTTCAGGAGGCCACATGGGATGAATGTTAACTGCGTCACACCTATCTGGGCCGGGAATATAGACAGATACCAGCACACTGCGGATTAATAACGTTTCTGCAAATCACAAATTGTGATACCTCAGTGTTGGATGACTCTCTGCTTGCTGTTCTCCTCCACAGGGCACGTCTGCTGGGGCAGGTGATGAGATGGCGGCATCCTCCGGTGTACAGACCCCTGCTGGACCTGTCGACAATGGAAGAGAGACACATCCTAGTCACATACAGGCTTGATCGTGCAACAATCCTGGTACTGTGTGCCCAGTTGGAGCCAGACCTGATTTCAGCTATCCGCCATCCCACAGGAATCCCCCCTCTAGTGCAAGTTCTGTCTGTACTCCATTTCCTGGCAGTGGGTCTTTTCAAACAGCAGTGGCCATGGCATCAGAAATGTCCCAGCCAATGTTCTCTAACGTGTTGTCCAGAGTGTCATCTGCCCTGCTGAAACACATGCGCAGCTACATCGTTTTCCCTCAGGTGGAGGATTTGCCCACAGTGAAAGGTGAATTCTATGCGCTGGGACATATCCCCAACATCATTGGTGCCAAAGATGGGACACATATGGCATTTTTACTCCCCTGCAGGAATGAACAGGTGTATAGAAACCGGAAGAGCTACCATTCGATGAATGTGTAGATGGTGTGTTTGGCAGACCAGTATATCTCCCATGTCAATGCCAAGTATCCTGGCTCTGTGCATGACGCTTACATTTTGAGAAATAGCACCATCCCTTATGTGATGGGGCAACTCCAGAGGCACCGTGTATGGCTAATAGGTGAGGCGAAGGTCCCAATACAGTTGACATAGGTGTCTGGATATGGGGCTGTCCCTTAGGGTTAGTGTGTGTCTAACAGATATCCCTTGACATTTGCAGGTGACTCTGGTTACCCCAACCTGTCATGACTACTGACCCCAGTGAGGAATCCCAGGACATGGGCAGAGGAACGCTACAATGAGGCACATGGGCGAACTAGGAGGGTGATAGAACGCACCTTCGGCCTCCTGAAGGCCAGATTCCGGTGCCTCCATCTGACAGGTGGTTCCGTATACTACTCACCGAAGAAGGTGTGCCAGATAATTGTGGCCTGCTGTATGCTGCACAACCTGGCTTTCCGATGGCAGGTGCCTTTTCTGCAGGAGGATGGGCCAGATGGTGGTCTTGTGGCAGCTGTGGAGCCTGTGGACAGTGAAGAAGAGGAGGCAGAAGAAGAGGATATCGACATCCGAAACAGCATCATCATGCAATACTTCCAGTGAGACACAGGTAAGAAGATGTAACTGCTTCCCACATCTCATACTGTTGTTTGAGCTAGCATAAGTCTGTCATTTTCACTTAGTGTTTGGACCCTGACTTGTCACTTTGACTTTCCATTTCACAGATCTGGGTCCCACTTTGTGCCCTCTGCTCTGTTTACTCCTGGCCTACAGCTGTGTTACATTGGTATGTGAACAAGTACATTGACATTGCAATATTCCATAGTTATTGCAATTACACATTTGTGAACGCACAGACTGACTCCAGATTGTTTTGTGATTGAAGTGTGTTTATTCCTGTGCAAATAAGTGGAGGTGGGTTGTAAAATGGGCTGGGGTGATGGTGGAGGAATGTTCATGGCAGAGTCCAGTCTATTTGTTTCACAGGTGCATTGTCCAAAGGGGCATAGGAAGTGGAGCAATGGCAGTTTAATGATGGACAGCGTGACATAGTGGGACAGAAGGGTGACATTCAGGGGAGTCTCACTTCCTGGCGGGAGTCTCTGTCTTGTTCCTGGATCTCAGGAACCGTTTGCGGGGAGGTTCTCCACCTGCAGGGGGTGGGATGCTGGTGTCCTGTTGTTCCTGTGGCAGTGCCTCCCGTCCACTAACGCCGGCGGAGGTGGAGGGCTGTTCATCGTCCAGGCTAGTGTCAGGGGCCCCTTTTTGTGCTACTGTGTCCCTCCTGGTGTTGAGAGGGTCTTCCAGCACCCCTGCAATGGTGACCAGGGTGGTGATAATGGACTTCAAGTCCTCCCTGATCCCCAGGTAGTGTTCCTCCCGCAGCCGCTGGGTCTCCTGAAACTTGGCCAGTACCGTTGCCATGGTCTCCTGGGAATGATGGTAAGCTCCCATGATGTTGGAGAGTCGGTTCCCTGGGCCTGTCCCCCCCAGTCACACAGCAGTCCTCCCAGTTTCTCTGTTATCCTGTTCCTCTGTCCCCTGAACCGTGTGCCCACTGCCACTGCCCCCAGGTCCCTGATCGTCCTGTGTTAGTGGGGTTGCCTGGGTACCCTGTAGTGGTGGACACACTGCTGATTGACGTGTCCTGGGGACAGAGGGATGGGCCCGCTGGGTGAGTGCTGTGCTGGTGTTTCCTGAGGGGGAGGCTCTGTGGTGGCTTGTGACAGTGGCAGGTGAATAGGGGTCCTGTTGGGGTGTAAATGCATAGGTATTGTATGTGTGTGTGCCATCGTGTGCAATGGATGAGTGACCCTCTACTCCAGTGCTTACATTATTGGCTTGGTCCTTGTGTGATTGGTGATTTTGGGGCATGAGTGAGTCTCTGTACTTGACATGCTTGGGTGATGGGTGTCCATGCATTGGTGTTACATGCAGGGCTTGGTTTTGGGATGTGTGGGTTGTGTTGGTGGGGTATCTGTGGGTTGTTGGGGTGGTAGGTGTGAGGGTAAGGGTGGGAGTATGTGGTGGCATGCAGGTTGGGTGGGGGGGATAAGGTAGTAAAGATTTGCCTTTCCAGAGTCCAGTCCTCCTGCTACTCCTGCTAGGCCCTCAGTATGCATAATTGCCAAGAATTGCTCCTCCCATGTTGTTAGTTGTGGGGGAGGAGGTGGGGGTCCACCGCCAGTCCTCTGTACAGCAATCTGGTGTCTGGATACCACGGAACGCACCTCCCCCGTAGGTCGTTCCACCTCTTCCTGATGTCATCCCGTGTTCTTGGATGCAGTCCCACTGCATTTACCCTGTCGACAATTCTTCGCCATAGCTCCATCTTCTTTGCAATGAATGTCTGCTGCACCTGTGATCCAAATAGCTGTGGCTCTACTCGGATGATTTCCTCCACCATGACCCTGAGCTCCTCCTCAGAGAACCTGGGGTGTCTTTGAGTTGCCATGATGTGGTGTGGGTGATGTGTGAGGTGGTGTCTGTTGTGATGTGTGAGGGGATGTGTTGGTGTGTGTTGTTTGAGGTGCGTAGATGTTGTGTAGGTGATGGTGTTGTGTGTCTGTGGATGCTGGTGTTGTTTTTGGTAGTGTCTCTCTCTGGCCTGCTTTCAAATTTATGGTAGTAAGGGTTTGTGGGTAATATTGATGTGTTTTATATTGGATTGGGTGTGTGGGAGTGGTGTGTGTATGTGTATCAGGTGTGTGTATTTTGAATTGTCCAATATGGTTGTGTTTTGTAAGTGTGTGTATTTTGAGCGCGGCGGTGTGTACCGTCAATGGTTTACTGCGGTTGAAAGACCGCCGCGTGGATTCGTGGGTCGTGATAGTGTGGGCATATTCTTGTTGGTGTGACGTGTCGGTTTTGGTATCGCCAGTTAATCACTGACCTTTGGTGTGGCGGACTTGTGTGGGTGTCTGTATTGTGGCGGATTCTGAGTTGTGGGATGTAATACCTGTAGCGGAATTCCGCGGCCGCAGCGGTATGTTGGCGGTCTTCTGCACGGCGGTAAGCGGGATTAACCGCCAGGATTGTAATGAGGGCATAAGTGTTACTAGAAAACTTATCTGTGTGGTCTGACACAACTTTCATAATTTGTTTATTCATTCATGTATGTAGTTATTTGAGTTCAAATAAAATATTAAAGTTGTATTTATGTACAATTTCATAATGTTAAAAAACAGCGAAGTTGCGTACCCGTCGCAACTCTGGAAATACGTCACAGGAAGTATTGTGTATGGACTGCGATTCCCCACAAAGTATATCAAAGATCCGTTAACTCATTATGCTATTAAAAAATATGTGTTTCAACATGATAGAAAAACGTACGATTGTAATATGAAGTCAGGAAAAAGTTATACATTTATTTAAATTATGTTTAAAATACAATCTATTCACGTCTCCAACGTGGATGGCAGCGACGGGTATGCAACTCTAAAATATAATTTGAAAAAAATAACCATAATAGATTTACATCTTTTTTGTTGTGGTAAAAATGTAATACCTTTCATAATCAAAAATGTACAATTTTATACATTAAATGATTTAAACGAAAAGATAACACTTAAAAAGTAACATAAACAAAAACAGTTGAATAGTTGTTAAAAATTAAAAGGATATATGGACACTACAATACATAGGCACAATTAAAAAACATGAAAATTCAATTACATAAGAATTTGTCATACAGTTGTTTATTTTCAAATAGAAATGTAAAAAAATTTACACATCTTAAAAAGAAAATTATCGTTCAAGAGACTATTGCTAGTAAATATATTTTTTGAACAGCACTGCATTGAAAAGGCTGGCGGAAAAGGGTTGCATGGGGCCCCAGGGAGGCCCCTGCACTGCCCATGCACTTGGCATGGGCCATGCAGTGGTCCCCCTGGCCAGCACCATCGCAATGTTCACTGTCTGCTTTGCAGACAGTGAGCATTATGAGGTTGCTGGTGCACCCTGCAGGTTACAGTATTGCCGCTGGCTTGATTACAAGCTGGAGACAATGCTGTAACCTTTTTTCTGCTAGGCCCGCGGGCAGAAACTCAGGTTTCCGCCCGCCGACCTACCAGAAAACTCAAAATAACACTAGCATGGAGGTCGCCACGTACCTGATGCTCCTGTAAAGCATTCCAATACCTTCAGGTCAAGTCTGTGGTATATTAAAATGCAAAAAATAAAATGTGTTTGCTACACTGCTGTCTTTGGGCTATACTAAGACTACATTGAGGCTATATTTGTGGCACATTTGGGCTCTTTTTACTCTGGTTGAGATCTTGGGAGACCTATTTGTTATGAAGCTCCCTAATCTCCTCATTTCCTGCAGTACCTTTAGTAGAAAATGCCTTCAGTATTTCACTTTGATTCCATCAAGATGGCTGTCAGATGTGACACACCTTTGGCAGACAGTCATGATGTTAGCAGTCTAGTGGCTCATTCAAACATTGTAGTAAACTGCTGATCACCAGGGAGTTAACTGGCAGTCTACTGCTGGTGTTAAAATCACATATTTCAGTCTGCATATCAGAATGCTTAAATGAAATTGAAGAGGAAGATAGATATTTGAGAACTCACTTAAAATGTATCCTAATTTTTCTTTCTACAGTACTAACCATAATTTCTATGACAAAATGAACCCCCTCATTGTGTTCCTTTTTCAGTTAAATATTTGAAGTTTTACCAGTTTTATTCAATCAAGATGACTTCAGGTGTGCCACATTTTTGTAATAAGTATGACTTTTAGCGCTCTAGTCGTTCTTCAGAACACACGGGGAAGCTGCAGTAGAACAGAAGGGAATCAAATGACAGGCTGCTTCTGTTGGAAGTACTCGTTTTACTGAGAATGTCAGAGTTTATTCTCATATGGCTGAGAAAGATATTGTGAATTTCTAGAAAAAAATGCTCTCATTTTATCTTATGGAGTACAACCGCTATGGGAAAATCATGAGAAAACAGTTTTCTGTCAAACATGAGAGACATCTTTTTCACAGGGTAAAATCACCTTGCCAACAAATTATTATATTGTAATTGAAAATCTCTTATCACCTTTTATATGTTCTCCTTGTTGTGACCCTCAACACCTATCATTCACTACAATGCATTTCAATGGGTGGTATCATGTATATTGATCCCAAGATGGCTGCCAGCACTTTCTGGTTGACTGGCTGACAACCAATTAGATCTCACCATAAGATCTGTGATTAGGCCCTACCCAGTTATCTCTATTTATTTTCCTTTAATAACTCAAAAACTACTGAACAAACTTCCACCAAATCACAAAAATCATGCTTTCTGCCAAATCTGGTGTTAATCATCAAATGGTTCGAGCTGTTGTCATTTTAAAAATCCCTATGGGAATCAACATGGGAAACACACTTTGTTTTGACCCGCCCCCTTTTTCTCACCCCACTTGACAAATAACCCCGAAACTTACCATGCAAATTAAGACATAGTAGGACACTTTTTTGGAAACTTTTGTGTAGATTCGTCAAACGGCACCAAAGTTATAGGCACGTCAATAAACACATTTCTTATGGAAATTAGGTCTTAACTATAAGTACTTACTGCCAAACAGCAGTGGGTAACACACACACACACACACACATATATATATATATATATATATATATATATATATATAGATATATGTGCTCACATGCTTACTCTCATCCTAAACATAAAAGAAATACTCGCTCTGGATTTGTATGCATTTCCTGACATTATTCAATTTTTAACAAGGGTTACTTATGCTTGACTGAAATTATATCACTATCGCTAACTCTACTACATAATGCACAGTATTACATTGTAATCAGAGCTCTCATACCTGCTAGTTGCCTATACATGCAACCAATGCTACCTTGCTTAGGTTATGCATGTCAACATTTCATTAAATGTAAAACATGTATAGCTGAGCATTTCATTCAATGAATTTCTATTCTATCATCTTTTTAAGTGCATTTGTTAATTTTACTTCACTTCTTGCACTATGTTACACACTACATGTAGTGCTATTTGTGATTTTATTCTTGCCCATGTGGGGAATCCTGGGGGATGAGGTCCCCAGGGCCTCATGATTCTTAGGAAGCAGGGCCACTTGGCTTTCTTCTCCTTCAAAATCAAAACAGCCCTGGGGGATGGTGTCCCCAGGGCCTGATGAGGCTTGGGAAGAGGGCCAAGCAGCCTCCCTCGCCTGTAAAAAAATATATGTCTTTGGAAGGATGGAGTCCTCAAAGGCAAAATAGATGGAGGGGAGCTGCACTCCTCACATACTTTTAAGCAAGATACAGCACGGGGGTGTGGTGCCTGGGGCCTATAGAGGCTCTGGGAGAGGGCTGTGCAGACCCCTCCCCTTTTATTAATCTTTCAGACCCAGGTGGATGGGGTCCCCATGGCCCAATTAGGCTCAGGGAGGCGGGCCAACTGCTCCCCCTCCCCGATAATAATTACTCTGCCTCAGGCTTTGGGGTCTCTAGAGCTCAACCGTCGATCCTACTCCATGTGGAAAAGGCTTAACCCCCAATACACACAGCTGAAGTCCTTGTGCACCATAAGCTGGGATGGTTTTGGGGGAGTTGGGCAGATGGCCTGTGGCCAAACCCTGCCGCAAACAGCCGAAGTCCATGCACAACATGGAGATGCCTGCATGTGGGTGTTTGGCTGTGGTAACGCAGATATGCTAATTAAAATTATTAATGAGTGTTTATACATTTTGAATAATAATAATAACATGTAGAGGAAAATGAATGTAGAAAAATAACGTGCTCATTTGAAAATGTGCCTACAGAGATTGTCCATCAGAATGCATGAGTTATACTAAAAATTATTAAAAATGCGGGAAATATTGAAAATGCTTAGTATAATTGTAGTAATATGTCATATTGAGATGTATAACATATGTTTTGCATTATATTATAGAGTTAACTTAGCCGAAGTTGTGGCCTAGTTTTGCCAGGCTTCATGCAGCAGTGGAATAATCAGCACTGCAGAGAAGCTAATGTGTTGAACTGACCCTGAATCACTTATGTTAATAAAATTGGCTTAGCTAGAATATTCTGCAATGAAACGATGGACAGGAGATGAGGGACTAGAGAATGTAACCAATTCAGTGTAAAGCAGGTGATATGTACTTTTCCAGGACTCAAACAATAGAGACACTGACTGGAGAAGAAGATGCAACATTTTCGATACCTGACGAGCTGTATGATGAGGACATCGTACAGTGAACCAATCGACAACCTGAGAGTGACGAAATATTAGAATACATAGATTTGTAAAATAAAAGTAATTGGCTAGCGTCATATAGGGTGATTAATTTTACCAATTAGGAAGTAGGGGATGGATTGGGTGACTTTAATTCAATGTCGTGACACAGGTGGAAGACTTCAGATCTAGAGGGAAAACCGATGGGGAGAATAGATGTTCCATGTTAGGCGTGGATGTTCAAAGAGAATCAAGATTCTGTCATTGGGCTCATGCTCTTGAGATCCTGATGTGATGCTGATCGAGTGATGACCTGAAGACGAAGACTGACTTTGTTGCTGATTCATACCGTGGATAGGTAGCTATGACAATGTGACTGATTGACTTTGTGCCTTTTCATTCTAGGTACCAACTGCGCTGTTTTATAGTTTTTCTCCTAGCTAGATGTTTTTTTCCACATTGATGCTCTAAATTGTTTTCGCATGAAGTCCCACATGCCAATGCTAATTTGAGTTAGGTAGGGTTTCTATTCTGAGATGTTGACATATACAGTGACAAATGACTGATGGACTGATTTGCTGAACTCTGCTCTTCATGTTAACACATTCTTCTTTATTAGCTTATGTTGAGGCATTAGAACGCATATTTTCTCAAGTTCTGATTAGGTTATGTTATTGGTGGTCAATAATGAATTAATCTTGAGTGAATTGAATAAAGTTTTAATTAACCTTATGACTTAGAATTGTAACAAATAGGGAAATAAAATTGATAATACCTATGATTGAGCTCTGGTTATTCATGAGATGTTGTTGATATTCACTGATGTTTAATGTTTTGCTTATTGATTATTGATTCATACATTGATTATTGATGGTCATCGATTACTACGTAGCTGAGATACTCCATGTGATCCAAAAGGTTCATTGGCCTATACGTGTCCCCTTGTAAGTTTACTTACTAAGGACCAGGCGCGCTAGCAGCTGCAGGCTAGGCCCTGCTGCCAAACCCCTGAAGGCCGTGCGCCGTAGGGGTTGGATTTACATATGATGATAAAATATTACTTTATGTTACTGAAACCCTAGAAATTTACTGTAAAAAAAACTAAAGGTTAAAGTAGCGTTATAGTTAGGTGAACTGTTCAGTGCTTTTTGAAAGAAAAAAACTGTTTTGCTTTTGACTAATGTGTTTGTTTTATATATATTGGCGAGGGCCTGGCATCTCGTCCAATAATAACATTTTACAAAATGCATGACAAAACAAAACAATCATTGACAAGTAAAGAGATTGGTAGCCAACGTAAGACCAGTCCACCTTGCCAATTTCTTTTTTTTATTATTCTATTCTCCTTCGCTAGTCTGTAGTGGAGATATGGATGCAATTTTGCTTATCTGAGTTGAAATCACTAATTGAACAATTAGCTACTACCTTTCCATCTATATCTTATGATATTTGGCTTGTTTCCCCAAGCCACTGTTTACTGCTGGTGGTTCAAATATTCAAGATAGCCTCAGAACATTACCTACTCTGCTGCATCCAAACTGCAAACAAGGCTGCTTCCAGAAATCAAATTCAGACATACAAGGCAGAGGCATATTTAGAAGGTTCTGACAGTATAGTACCCTTATGTAGAGGAGACCAGCACACCATTTTTACACTTGACCCTTTTGTCTATTAGGTCTGGCACACAGATGACTTACCTCAACTAAATGTAGTATTGCACTTCCTTAAAGCATAACAGGATGCATTTAAAAAGAAAGAAATTCAACTTTGAAGTTTCATTTTTAAGAGTAAACAGTGACCCCTGGGATGCTGCCTGGTTCTAAAAAATATTTTCCCAACCATTCTCAAAAGGGAAAAGGTCTCTTGGGGACTTCTTCCTTTACCTTTCAATTGGTGGTAAATTGCAATTGTTTTGCAACCGTATTTTAAGCACAAAACATTTGTGCATACTATTCCAATTTAGTATTAGGAAGTGATTCCCTCAACATGCATCTTCCAAATACTGAATCGCAAAACACAATTCTGTGAATTGGGTAATTTGCAACATCAAAAATGCTTTGTACAGGTAGCCCTAGTTCTTCACAGATGTTAAAGATGAAGTGGGAATAAAAGGATAGTTAGCAAAATTTAAATGAAGTTCTATTTTACCTTTAGGTGACAAAAGGAGTTAATTGGTACCTAATGTTGGAGCACATGTCTGAGAACTGAGTGGAGTTGGGAAATTATAGGAAGCATGCCATGAACACTGAAGCTACAATTGACGCCAATGTACTTAATGTGAGAAGCTGGCCTGGTTTGTAGTGGGGACCAGAGGTACTTACACCTTATAACAGGTCCAGTGATTCACCTTAGTGAAATGTAGGCAGTGTCTAGCAGCTTAGGCTGTATAGGGGTAGCTATAGCAGAGCAGTCACGGCTGAACTAGAAGACATGCAAAGCTCATGCAATACCACTATAGTCACACAGTACTGATACACAAGAAAGACAATAGTCAGTGTTGCCAAAAAATAAAGGTACTTTATTTTAGCGACACATGGCCAAAAACATCTTATAGGCAATACTCCTTCTGGAGGTAAGTATTATACACAATATATACACTAATAACCAAAATCAGGTAAGTACACAGTCAGAAAATAGTGCAAACAGTGAAAAACACAATAGGTTGCAATGAGCCTAGGGGCAACAAAACCCATATACTAAAATAGTGGAATGCGAATGTTGGTTTCCCCCTAGGCAAGTGTAGTTTGTAGAGGGGCACTGGGAGTGTAGGAAAACACCAAAGGTAAGTAAATTACCCCAGCCCAGAGCCCAGGAAAGCAGGAATAAAGTACAGCCAGTTTCCTCAGAACACACTAGGAGTCGTGGTAAAGGATTATGCAAAAAGCAAGCAAGAAACAAACAATGGATTCCTGGGCCTGAAGAACTGCGTAGAGAGGAGACCAAGTCCAGAAGTCAAGGAAGAGTCCAGGAAGAACAGGAGCCCCTGCTAACCCAAATGAAGGTGCAAAAGTGGATTCTCCGGTTGGATGAAGAAGTCAGAAATGCACCAGAGAAGGCAGCTCTGGGTTCCTGCTTGGTGCAAGAGATGTCCAACGTCGAGTCGTTGGATGCAGACTGGTTTTCGTCATTGGATTCTGCCAACAAGCCTTGGCTCACACAAATGTCGCGTTGGCGGGAATAGGTGCTACCTGGCCCCAGGAGGGACCTGGGTGCCTCAACTCAGACTTAGGAGACAGAGGAGTCTCTCAGCACTTCGGAGACCCCTCAGAAGACCAGGCAGCACCCACAGGAGTCCTAGATCACAGGGACAAATGAGTTGCAGAATGTTGTCATCGCAGCACTATACAAAGGGATCCCACACCGCCGGAAACAACTCAGGGAGCTGAGCATCACAGGTTCGAATGCTCAGGTCCTGGGCTGCGCTGTGCATGAAGGACTTTTGGAAAAAGTGCACAGAAGCCCAAGGAGCTGCAGAGCACATGTTGCAAAGGGGTACAGTCTGGCACAGGAAGTCAAGCCCTTACCTCCACCAAATTTGGACAGCTGGACATTTGGACAGTTAGGATTACTTCGGTCTACCACCTGTGTTCCAGGGATCACGCTCGTCGACAGAAGAGGAGTCCCAGAGTACCGGCTGTCATTGCAGAGAAGTGCATTCTGAAGCAGAGAAGTGACTCTGCCACTCCACTGGAGATTCCTTAGGTCCTTCTGGTGCAGAATGGAGACAGTCAGTTCTCTGAGCGTGCTCAACCTGGAAACTGTTGCAGTTGCTGGCTGGAGTTGAAGTTGCAGGGTCACAGTAGCCTGCCTGGATACTTTGTTGCAGTTATAGCGTTCCTGGAGCATTCTGCGGTTGATCCAATGGTCAGAAGTTGAAGCAGAGGATGCAGAGGAGTCCTAGTGGAGTCTTGCAAACTGAATTAGAGGAAACACCCAGAGGAGAGACCCTAAATAGCCCTACTAGGGGGATGGGCTACCTAACCAGGTATGCACCTATCAGGAGGGGTCTCTGAAGTCACCTGCTGGCACTGGCCACTCAGATGCTTCCATAGGGTCCCCACACCTTGGAATCTAAGATGGCTAACACCAGGGACACTCTGGAGGAGCTGCTCAATCCTCAGGAGGGCAGAAACCTGTCTGTGAGGTGGCAGCAGCTGGGGCTGCAGTGGAAACCTCAGAGAGCTGGTTTGGCAGTACTGGGATTCCATGGTGAAGCCCCCAGGGTGCATGTAATAGCCCCCCCAATACCGGAATTTGATTTCAGGTACAATTTCTCAGTCTTAGACACCTCACATGGTCATATTCGGAGTTACCATTGTGAAGCTACATATATGTATTGACATATATGTAGTACACCCTTATAATGGAGTCCCAGCACTCATGAAGTCGGGGAAATTGGTCCTGGACAACATGGGGGTACCTTTGCCAGTGTAAGGGTGCACCTAGCCTTCAGTAACTGAAGGTAAGACATATAGGTGAATTATAAATTACCTGGTGCAGTGAAAATGGCTGTGAAATAGTGTGTGCACTATTTCACTCAGGCTGCAGTGGCAGTCCTGAAGGAGTGTTTGTATGAGCTCCTCATGGGTGGCAAAAGAAATGTTGCAGCCCATAAGGATCTCCTGGAACCTCAATGCCCTGGGTTCCTAGGTACCATATACTAGGGACGTATAAGGGGGGTCAGTATGCCAATCTGGATTGGAATATGGAGTCACTAGACTATAGTGACAAATTTGGAAAACAGAGGGAGCATAAGCACTGGAGTTCTGGTTAGCAGAAAACCAGTGACAGAGTCAAGCATACTGACAACACAGTAAACACACTGACATATAGGCCACAAACTATGAGCACTGGGATCCTGACTAGCAGGATCCCAATGTGACAGTAAAAACACACTGAAAACAGGTAGAAATTGGGGGTAACATGCCAAGAAGGATGGTACATTCCTACACTTAAGAATAAGCAGGCTGGTCATAATTAATAAGGCAAATGCCTGGTCAATCAGTTGCCTAAAACCCTTTGTGGCTGGTCATCTGATTATTGGCTCTCATTATTCAAGAAACTAGCAAAGATGTGCTGCTTTTATTTGTAGTTTTATATAGCGCAGTATTGGCCCTGATGACTGTAAAGCGTTTTACAAAAGCACCGGGGTACGTTATACATTTTTAGGCACAACAACTTGTCACATTACCACTGCATAAGTAAAATAATGCAAGGGATTTTTCTGCAATAGAAAAGTTCACCTTAAATAATGGGGTGACAGGATGTATGAGGGAGGACAATACCTGCATGTAAGTAAATAACCTTGATTTTCCTGCCCTTGGAGCATTTCACTGCTGAGGACATCCAGCGCTCGCTCTCATTAGGCACTATCATCCAACTGGAACATCACGCTGCTGAATTTTAATCAACCCCCCATGCTCTTGTCACAAAAACCCCTAATGTCACTTTGGTCTCAAGTGCTGAACAAAGTTACAATGACAGCAACTGAAAAGGGAACATGTACTAAACACGGATGCTTTTTCTCTCAAAAATATTTTGACTACAGAGAATTTTCTATTATTGTTTCTGTTCAACAGGGCTGAGCGACACCATTTTTGTAAAGCATAATGGTGCTCATTTAAAATACTGTGGCACAGGGAAGCGCTGCAAGGCTTTCTGCTGCTCTTCCCTGTGTCAAAAGAAAAGGGCAGGAATGCACCGGATTTATGAGATACGGTACATTCCTGTCCTCCTCCACTTCTACACAATGGGCTGCCATGCTCCAACGCAGGCACACTTGCCTTGTGTTGCAAGGGTGTCTGCATTGTAGGAATGATTTTTTTTTGCTCAGGAAGGGACGCCTTCCTGTACAAAAGCAATCAATGGAGGTGCTTTCCTCCAATGTGTGCTGCAGAATACAACAGATAAAAAGAGGAAAAATCAAAGAGAAAGTTATTTCTTTCCATTATGCCCCCCCTAAGTAGGCACAGACTTTTGGCACACTCCCAGGTTTAAAAATCTTTGCTAATCTGGGAATGTGTCTAAATCCAAGAGTGTTGTATGAGAACACCCACACCAACACACAAGGAACGCCTCTCTGTTGCAAAGTAAGCCAACACAGTAACTTGCACTGGTTGCCTTACTCCATATCTACAAGGCCATGAAAAGCCATGCAAAGTGGCCTTCACGACCTTGTAGACATGGGTCTGCGGCCTGCGCGACAAGTGCATCACAAACAGTGATGCACCGATAGTGCAAGCAACTTGTAAATAAGCCCCAATGTGTGTAGTTGTGAACTGATACGTGATAAATAAATCTTTTAGACAGAAAGGGCATGTTTGAATTTATTTTCGAAGAATAATTGTTTTAACTGCATCATAACAGTGTATGAAGTAACCGGTCTTCCTTTAGAATGACGAGGCTCGCCTCATGCAAGGAGTATGTCATGGGCCTGGAAATCAGGTGATTACGTATATTTCAATTACATTCAATTACATTAGGACAATATAGTCGAAATTCATAATAATGCATTTTCGTTATACAAATGGTAACAGAGGATACACATTTAGTAGTTAGAAGCTGTAGCAAAACCCCGTGCAGTTTTACAGGTGACAATAATTATCACTTAAAATAAAATATAGTTAATACTTCTATTCTGCTACTTCATTTGTGCAAGAACACAATTGGTATAAAAAAGAGCTTGTTGGGAGACTACCGATTCCACAGGACGCAACTGCTAATTGTGAGTGCTCTTCATGAGGAAAGCAAAACACATTTTTCACCTCTCGATGCAAAAGGTGTGTTACACTTTACAAAGGGACAGGCAGAATGGTAGTTGAAGGTCTTCCCATCATTATTCTGTGTGGATTGATGACTAAAAGTGAAATTTAAGTCTTTTGCATATGATTTTCATTTGGAAAAAAGAGATGAGAGTAAAACACAGGGATGTGACTGCATGCAATTTATTTCTCTGCCCTTACTCAGGGGCATATTTGCAAGGCACCTGCAGCACAATAACGCTGCCAGAGAGCCACTTTTGTGACGCACCAGCAGTTCAGTGTGCCTGTACATATTTACAAGGCCGCATAAAGCAACCTTGTGTTGCTTTTTATGACCTTGTAAATATGGCCCTCTTTCACACACAACTCTGCATGAAAGAGGCATTCCATGGGTGTTGCTGTGGGTGTTCCTACGCAACACCCATGAAATCTGATGCATTCCCAGATTTACAAGGTTTCGTTAATCTTGCAATGTGTCAGATTCCTATGCCAGGGTGGCGTAGAAGTGGCACAACAAGGAGAAATAACTTTATTTCACCTCGTTTTAAGCTCCTTCTATGTGTGCTGCATTGAGCAGCACACATAGAAGGAGGAAAATGGCATTAATGACTGCTTATGTGCAGGAAGGTGTCCCTTGCTGCATATAAATAGTCATCCCTGCAATGCAGGCACCCTTGCAATTGGCACTAGGCAGCCATTTATGCACCAGCACAGAGGAAAGTACAGGGATGCGCCATATTGCTGTGAATACGATGCATCCCTTCACTTTCCCAATAACATTGTAGACACTGCATCATTTTCTTGTAAACATGGGTCTCTGAGTATAGTTTCTGCAAGTACAGGAGGTTGTCGTGCTGAAACTGTACAGACGTAATAATGACATTGTTGGTCTTTCTGGATGGCATAAAGGAAGAACTTGCACAACCGACCAACATAAGCACTGGAGGATGAGGGAAACGTAATCATAGTGCTCCATTTCTGAGTTTCAGGACAAATTTAACTGGAATGTCGCAATCAGTTTTTACAAAGTTTTCAGTCAAGCAATACATGCACTGGCCATATACAAAAAGTTGCACAATATTTCTAGGTACGTCCTTGTAGCCAGTGTTTAATTTGTAAATAAAAGCGTGCCGGTGCCCAAAGCTCTCCCCTGAAACATGCAGCTGCTGCAATGGCTGCTGCAATTCAATGTCTGAGCACATAATACTCAGGCAGCGTAATCCTGAAGCGATCTCGGGCCTGTTCAATCCATTTAGAGCCACTCCCTGCTCCTTCAGCTCATTCTTGCAGCTTTCTGCTTTCTCCATTTGTGACGCTTTTTCATTTTTGTCTTCCTTTCTCTCTTCCCATATGTGTCTTTTGCTCATAGCAAATGCTTGTGGGAGAAGTATAATTGCTGGCCTCCAAAATTAAGTGCCGGTGCAGAGTTTTTACAAAGTTTTCAGTCAAGCAATACATGCACTGGCCATATACTAAAAGTTGCACAATATTTCTAGGTACGGCCTTGTAGCCAGTGTTTAATTTGTAAATAAAAGCAGGCCGGTGCCCAAAGCTCTCCCCTGAAACATGCAGCTGCTGCAATGGCTACTGCAATTCAATGTCTGAGCACATAATACTGAGGCAGCGTAATCCTGAAGCGATCTCGGGCCTGTTCAATCCATTTACAGCCACTCCCTGCTTTTTCAGCTCAGTCTTGCAGCTTTCTGCTTTCTCCCTTTGTGACGCTTTTTCATTCTTGTCTTCCTTTCTCTTTCCCATATGTGTCTTTTGCTCATAGTAAATGCTTGAGGGAGAAGTATAATTGCTGGCCTCTAAAATTAAGTGCCGGTGCTCCGCACCGGAAACAACAAACACAAATTAAACACTGCTTGTAGCTTCAGAAAATAAAGTCCGATTTTCATTGGCTTCCAAACAGTTGTTGGTACTAAAGAATGCACACGTGAAGCTTGCTGCGCTAAATTTTAGAATAGACTTTCTGGAAGAGGAAGATGCCACATTGCTAGTACTATGAAATCTTTTTAGTAGGGACATGGCGGTTATCTTGACAGAGACGTTTTAAAGTCTTTTTTCTAAATGTTTTTTACGTTCTTCGATGTTTTCTAAGTCTGAGCAGTGTATATGTTATGCTAAATGTATTGGTATGTCCTTTCATCGAAACCTGGAAAATGTTATTTGGACCCTCCTGTATTGCACGGTTCTGCTTTGAAGTACTTGTCTTCATCGTCTGTCGGCCCTAATTTATTTTTGGAATTTTAGCAAAGGAGCTCACTCTCTACCCACTCACGTGCTAACACTCATCACACATTTCTGAGGCATTAAAAATACTTGAGTCGCAGCTTGAAAAAAATACGTGTACTAGGGGCACCAGAAGCATTTTTAACAGTAGCAATAGATATAGCAGTAAGTAGTTCTAGCAGTAGTACTTTACTAGCAGAAGTAGGACCTGGGGCAGTGATACAAATGGTTGTAATACTTGGAAAAGGAACATTACATATATTCGTACCACCTGTAATGGTCAATAAGGGTACCTGCAATCATAGATGTCATATGTAGGATAATAGTAAGACTGCATAAAGTAGCAGGAGTAAAACCAGAAGTAGTAGAAGTGATAGTGCTAAAATGGGCGCTAAAAAAGCATTTTAATGGTAGTTGAGCATACGTTAAGGTGAGTAAACGCACTATTCCTCTAAATATAGCGGGAAATACTATGGCCCGTATTTATACTCCGTTTGCGCCGAATTTGCGTCGTTTTTTTCGACGCAAATTCGGCGCAAAACTAACGCCATATTTATACTTTGGCGTTAGACGCGTCTAGCGCCAAAGTATTGGCAAATAGCGTCATTTTTTTGCGTGAACGCCTTCCTTGCGTTAATGAGATGCAAGGAAGGCGTTCCCGTCTAAAAACAGACGCACATAGCGGTGCGTGGTATTTATGCTCCAGGGCAAAAATCACTCCCGCGCGGCAGGCGGCGCAAAAAAATGGCGCAAAGCATGAATAGCGTGACATTTTAACGCCTGGGTCAGGGCAGGCGTTAAAATGGGGCAAACACACCTGTACTTAATCAGAACACACAGAACAAACAACAGAGCAGCAGAGCAGCAACAGGGAGACATGGAGGTGCTTTTTCTTCAACGTGCACGTAGACGCAGAGCCCTGCAGCAACAACAGCAGCCACAACAACAACAGCAGGGACCCCAAAGACAGT
Source organism: Pleurodeles waltl (assembly GCF_031143425.1). Classification (NCBI taxonomy): domain Eukaryota; kingdom Metazoa; phylum Chordata; class Amphibia; order Caudata; family Salamandridae; genus Pleurodeles; species Pleurodeles waltl. Next base: position 401,002,064 of record NC_090439.1, read on the forward strand.
GCAGAAGGCAGGAGAGGATATTCCGCCCAAGAACAACCCTGCATGGCCTCAGGGAACGAGACATCATCCAGAGGTACCGGTTGAACTGGCAGGCCATTCAGCAGCTGCTGACAAATATTGAACAGCAATTGGCCCCCACTTTAGTGACTCCACGCACTATCCCAACAGAAACAAAGCTGCTTGCCGTACTTCACATGCTGGCAAGTGGCTCCTTTCAGACAACTGGTGCCCTGGTTGGTGGAATCTCACAACCATCTTTCTCCGCATTCCTGCCTAAAGTACTGGATGCCATCATTGGACTGACACCCCGCCACATCTGCTTCCCTAACACACTGCAGAAGCAGCAGGAAACAAAACAGGGGTTCTACGCCATCAGTGGCTTCCCGCACGTCCTTGGTGCAATCGACTGCACACACGTACGCCTTGTGCCACCTGCTGCGAGTGAACACCTCTACCGCAACAGGAAGCACACACATTCCATCAACGTGCAGGCCATAGTCGATCACCAAGGACTGATCAGCAACATCGTGGCTAAATATCCTGGGAGTGTACATGATGCATTCATCTTCCGTCACTGCACCATCAACCAACACTTCCAGGATGGACGGTATGGCAATGGACTACTTGTTGGTAAGGACAATAATCTTCTTATATACTCACTGCACAGAAACCCTCTAGGATGAACAACACATACACCACAATAGCAACACCTAGACAGGAACACACTGAGGTACTCACATCACTAGCCATGTGTCACAAGTCACCATTGAACCTCTCACACATTTGAATTTACTCCACAGCTTAGTGTGAAGACATTCATGACTGTGGTTGCCTAAATGTCACCTTGCAAATTGGAAGTCTCACAATAACCTGTACACTAATACAATGCATAACTTTTAAGGGATGGGATGGCCTGGCTATGTTCATATGGACGTTTCTAATACCCTTTCATGTTTCAACTCTGCATGGAACTATCATCACACCCCCAGTGAGGACACACGGACACCTGTGTCACAAGTCACAATGCAAGGGAGGGCACACTGTACTTGAGAAACCAATACATCCTGCTGACAAACAGTTAGACAACAAACACTTGCTCAGCCAAGGAAAATAAACAATGCCAAAGTTTCCACCAACAACCATAGGTTGTCACATTAGTACACAAAATAGTCACAGACAACACAACACAACTACTGCCATCAAAGATACGTACAACAGTGCCTCCTACATCTAATTGATACCATTCTGTGTTTCTCTTTCAGCTGATCAGGGGTATGGCATCCAGCCTTGGATAATGACACCATATGGGAACCCAAATACTGCTGCTGAGGGGGCATACAATGACGCCCACAAGAGGACACGCAGCATTGTGGAGAGGACCTTTGGGATCCTAAAGTCAAGGTTCCGCTGCCTTGACATCACTGGCGGAAGCCTACTATACTCCCCAGAGATGGTATGCAAAATTATACTCACTTGTGCCATATTACACAATATTTGTGTACAAAGGAACATTCCCCTCCTTGAACCGGACCCAGACATGCCTGAGGATGATGAGGAGGAGGATGCTGGCCTGCAACAGGAGGGGGAACAACCTAACACCGCAGCAGGAGTGCGTAGGCGCCAACAGCTTGTGAACAATTTTTTTACTTAAGTCATTATCATCACTTGTATTCCACACTTGTAAATAAACACTGATCACAAACACCACATTATGCTTTGGCCTATTCATTTCTGACCACCTTTAGTTTGAAATAGCTGAAGATGAATGTCGTCTCATTGATCAAGAATGCCATTAAAAATCATCACACCAAAAATAAACATCACAACTGTATGCACAGAGGGTAGGATGTGACATGTTACATTACCATACACAGAGCCCAACAAGAGTACAAATGTGACAATTAGACATGCCGGATCCAAACAACTGAAACAGTCTCTCATCCAGCCCAAAATTGGAGATCATTTGAAAGTCACATCACACGGGTTCAGAGACAGGGTGGGACCATCCATGTGTACGTGAACATGTCATCAATGGCTTCTCTCAAGTGTATGATATGAGCAATACACAATTGCAACAACATCAGCTGCCACTAACTCAGGAGGAGACCTTGAAGTTACAGTGACAACATACACACAGACAGGTCATACTGGATCCACATTCCCACACACATGTACACATATGTCATACAACCAACCTAATATTTGAAAGTAGACCATCACAGTTGTGTCCCAGTTTGAACCTAGCAGGAAGATTGTAACATGACACTAAACCAGTTTATGCAGAAAGGGACACAGACAAGCAAACCAATCTTCGCATTATCACATCGTGAACGCTGAGAGTCTTGCAAACTTAGGGGGTCATTCGGACCCTGGTGGTAATTACCGCCCTGGCGGAGGTCGGCGGTAGCACCGCCAACAGGCTGGCGGTGCACCGATGGGCATTCTGACCGCGGCGGTTCAGCCGCGGCCAGAAACGGACTTCCCGCTGCCCTTGCTCCGCCGCCATGGGGATTCTGACACCCCCTACCGCCATCCTGTTCCTGGCGGGTCTTCCGCCAGGAACAGGATGGCGGTAGGGGGTGCCGCGGGGCCCCTGGGGGCCCCTGCAGTGCCCATGCCAATGGCATGGGCACTGCAGGGGCCCCCGTAAGAGGGACCCACAAAGAATTTCAGTGTCTGCTTTGCAGACACAGAAATTCGCCACGGGTGCAACTGCACCCGTCGCACCTTCCCACTCGGCTGGCTCCATTCTGAGCCGGCGTCCTCGTGGGAAGGGTGTTTCCCGCTGGGCTGGCGGGCGGACTTTTGGCGGTTGCCCACCAGCCCAGTGGGAAAGCCAGAATGACCGCCGCGGTCTTTCGGCGGGAACCGCTTTGCGGGCGGCGACCGCCGCCCGCCGCGTTCAGAATGACCCCCTTAGTCATATGAAAATGGTATGCAACTTAGCTCCAAATCATCAATACTGCAAACGTCAAATGGGCTAATGATATGAATGAATGGTCAACAGTCATTCATACCATATGGCCTTACATTTGCCCGCTGCTGCAGGTTTGCCAGGATATGATAAAAATACTCCATGGATACAGTAGCTATTCTGGATGGTCAAATCCTAGGGTGCTGGGGGACTAACTCCACCTCTACCACCCCCAAAACATACAGGAATCATGTACTTGTGAACTAAACACATGCATAAGGCACATATGTGGCCTCAATGTCACAAGTCCTACACAAATATGAAACACAAAATCATAATGGGACATGGTCAGCCCCCTAAAAACTGAAAGTGACTCTCCCACTCCCTGTTAGGACTACAGATAAAAGCATCCCCATCATAAAGGTGGGGACATTTTGGAGACGGAATACATAATGGTATCAAAAATCTCATTTCAAAATAGCCATCAGCAATTACACCAAATATGTTGTCAAATATGGTCAATACATTAGTTAACGTATCCCAAACATCACAGTGTGAAGGCCGTCTATACATAAAAGTACAGACATTTGTCAGATACAAACACAAATGTGTCTCACATCGCACCGTTTTACCATGACAAATCACCTTTCCAAAGCTAAACACATGAAGACATTTGGATCAATTTGCTCCATATTCTACGCATACAGCATGGCCGTCATAATTTGTTCATGTACATGAGTGCACACAATGCAGAGTCAGATACAAATGTATCCAAAAGTGTCTTGATATTTCACCTTCAAATTATGATTTACATCCACAATATTTTTGACTCTGCATCGTGTGCACTACTGTACGTGTAATAAAAACCACGCACATGATGTATGCGTGGTCAAAATGACGCTATATGCACTATATGTTGGTCATCTCATGTACATTATCAATATTAATATTCATATCATATTTTTTGACTCCGCATCATGTGCACCACTGTACGTGTAATAAAAACCACGCACATGATGTATGCGTGGTCAAAATGACGCTATATGCACAATATGTTGGTCATCTCATGTACATTATCAATATTAATATTCATATAATATTTTTTGACTCCGCATCATGTGCACCACTGTACGTGTAATAAAAACCACGCACATGATGTATGCGTGGTCAAAATGACGCTATATGCACAATATGTTGGTCATCTCATGTACACTATCAATATTAATATTCATATCATATTTTTTGACTCCGCATCATGTGCACCACTGTACGTGTAATAAAAACCACGCACATGATGTATGAGTGGTCAAAATGACGCTATATGCACAATATGTTGGTCATCTCATGTACATTATCAATTATTAATATTCATATCATATTTTTTGACTCCGCATCATGTGCACCACTGTACGTGAAAAAAAAACGACGCCCATGATGTATGCGTGGTGTAATTGACGCTACATGCACAATATGTTGGTCATCTCATGTACAATTGGAAATATTAATATTCATAGCATATTTTTACACTCCGCATCATGTACACTGTAATGCGTCAAAAAAATATGACGCACATCTGTGTATGCGTGAAAATATGACGCATTACGCGAAAATAAAAACGGCGGCCATTTTATGCAGGAAGAGATGTAATAGGATATCCTGTTTACCAAATCTGTACTGGGAGTTGACTTTCACTTTCACTTTGCAGTCTCATAGTTATCTAGACTGTGTGGTTGTGTGAAAGGTGTTGTCCTGTGTTTTACTGCTTTAGTGTCCTGTGTGCCTTGTATTTTGTCTTTGTGTCAATCTTTTATTGTTGTCAAACATTGTCTCAGTCTGTTTAGTGTTGTTTGGTCTATACCTGTGATAGTTTGTATTGTCTGTGGGAGTCTGTTGTGGGTAGCATAGTTTGGGGTGTTAGTTGGGCTATTTTTCTTCTTCTTCTTTTTCTTTCACACCTCTACCTTTCCCCATTTCCCACTTTTTCTTTCATTTTTCTTTGTTACTTTTTTCAACCTCGCATCATGTCAGGTAGGCCTCGCCTGTCCAGGATGGGTGAGGACGAATTGGGGGGCTTCATCTGGCTCGTAAGCCATTTCCTCCCACTGATGCTGGAGGCTGGGGGCCGTGTGATACAGGGGTATCACACGGAGGCGAGGAAAATACGTTGGGAGAAGGTGCGCCATCACCTGGTCCGGGTCTACGGGAGTATGAGGAATGTCCATCAACTCAAGCACCGCTGGGCAGATCTGATCACCAGGGAACAGGACCTGCTGGACCACCTGGGACTCCGGATTGGTGGCTATGTTGGTGAGTAATAATCAATTACATGGGAATAATAGGAATGTGTGCGTGAACATGTGATGATTGGTAGCCAATCTGCAAAATAAGTAGCTGACTGCGTGTTATACTAGGGAAACCTAGGCCCATGGGCATACACATAAATCCCCATTTTTGCTACACATGTACACCCAATAACAGCAGTAAAATGCAACATCTATTAGTATTTTGCTAAGTAGCCCCCTCTCTGCGTCACAAAATGATGCAAATGCTGCGCTACAAAGGTATACATATGTGTCCAAATGTGTATTTGTTGCCGGGTGTGTATGAAGACCTATGCTACCAGGCCGATGCCTTATCTTTGCAACACATACCAGATGGCTGTAGCTGCATGGAATGTAGTGTTGCATTTGTGTCTGAAAAGCAACACGTGAACTGCTCAATTTGTACTCTACTGGTCATAATGGCCAGTGAGTACGTCATGTAGAAACAACATACCTACATATGTAGACGCCATAGCTAGACCGAAAATTGCAAACACATGATGATGCAACACCTGTGTGTTGCCTTCACGTCACATGAAGTTAGTCATGTTGTCCACACATATGTCACTTGTGTGTCTGGTTGCTGTGTGTCGAACCTGTCCCCATAGCCTGTTTGATGGTGAGTGGTCATGCAGTCCTCATGGAACCAGTTGTGAAATGTTTCTCTCTGTGATGCACATGCTGAGATGTATGGATCACATGATTGTTCGGGCCTACTAATGGAGGAGTAACTTGGACGACACATGACTGTCCTGGCCACTGCATGAGTGTAGTAGGGTGTGTCACTGGAGCAGGAGACTCATCCAATGATAATCTAGAATACAAAGTCAGCCAGGCAGGATGAGCATGTGTGAAAGTGTATCATTACCATGTAATATTCACACACTGTCATTGTAACAGAAATTATTTGTCTGTTCACCCAGTCTGAGTATAATCTTCCTTTCATGCTTTACAGGTGGACCAGCCCCGTACACCGTTGGTGAGGTAGCCCATTTTGACGACCCCGAAACCTACAGTGAGTGTTGCCTAAGTGCTATTTACATTGTTTGGAAATGAAGCATGATGGATTACTGTGTGTTCAGGACAATTCATGATATGATGTGCTGGCCGTTCATTGGCTTTGTTGTTTTGGTGTGATATCAAATTGGAATAATGTTTCGGTAAAGCAATCCCTAGTCATCTCTCAGATTGAGGGGCAGTAGGTCATTCAATTAGTGCGACTATTGGGAATAGCATGACTCATTTTGAACACACTGGTCAATGTTAGACTTGGTCAGGAACTTGCCATTAACTGAGTCAGCATATCAGACTGACAGTCTCCCAGATAGCTTAGGCACATGGCTTCGATGACAAGTGCTTCTTCCTAGTTGAGGATGGACTGTGTACACTGTAGGTCGGATCTTCCGGGGGCATGTACTTCCACAAGGTGACCTCGAAGTGTGTGTGACTTGAGTGCAATGGCCTAGGTGTTCTGTTGAATCATGTGAATGGGTGTTCTACCTCCTCTGTGTGTGTTGTAAAACATGCCTCACTAATAGTATGTTATGTTTGGCTAAGTCATATCATTTTGACATGTGTGGACCTGGGATGTGACAAGGTTGGGCTGACTCCAACGTGTTGCTAGCCCTTCATAGGTGTTGTGTGTGAAGGCACATGCTTGTTGCACTTTCTGTACACTCCTGGTTGTGCATTGATCATGGGATTGTTGTTTGTTCTTCCCACACCACCCACAAAGACTGGGATGTTACTGTGAAACAGGGTACCTAGGACTGTAGCAACCAGTATGTTTCACGTACTTAACACCTTTTGTGACTTGAGTTTGTACCTAGGTCCAGATGTAGCAAAATGTCTCCACATTGCAAATAGCATTAATTTGATGTTAGTGAGTTGCAAACGTCTGTTTCCTAATCCGAAATGTTATTGGTGGTCATGTACATATTCGCAAAATGGTTTTCTAAAGTAAAAAAATAAAGGAGTTTACCAGCCCTACTTGCAAATCACAGTGTTAGGCAATCCCATTTGCTAACGAGTACGTGGTTGCAAAGTGAGTAGCTGTTATCACCCACTTGAAGTGGCTGCTAACCAACTTGCTGATTGGAAGGGGTCCTCATTGTGAACCTTCACCTTTGTGAGTGGACCAAAATACTCCTGCACAAAACAGCCAGTGGTCTAGGGGAGCAATCATTATTGTGTAAATTACGAACAATCAATTGTTGTGAATTTAAACAAATGGCAGCTCATTTTCCTTTCAGATAAAGGGCCTACACTTGGTGAAAAATAACTTGCTTCATTTAAAAGCAGTCACGTCTATGGAGTTCTGCTGTTCCCAGCAGGCCTCCATCCCCGTGAGTGCCCATAGTTGCTAAGGTGGTGCAAGTTGGAACCCACATCATTGATGTTCATGAGGTGGGATTTAGGGACCCCATAGTGACTCGCAGACGGTGTCAGAGACACCGTTCAGCTTTGCAATTTGCTAGTTGATTTCCCATCAATTCCTACATCTGGCCCATAGTGTCGACATATGATTCATGGCCAGGGGTTCAATCTTAGCACACAACTATTTCGAAATGCCATTGAGTGAGGAGTGTGATTCTTATCACATAGAATGACATATGTAGTGAAGTCAGTATGCGGACGAGCTGGTGCCATAATGTATAATGGCTTAGGTATGAATTGTAGGAGTAGTTTAGGGTGATGTCATCCATCATGTAGAGACATGGATCTGCTATATGTGATATGCCCTTCAGTATGCATGATTCACATGTACTTCCTCTGAGCCTTCCCGTGACATATGTTGTAACAATTGCTGCAACCAATACATTGCTAGTAATGGTCAAATTACCCATTGTGGTATTCAACCCACTGTAAATTCTATGCTCAATATTTGCCTTTTCCCTTCACAGCTGCAAACCTGAGTGCCGCAGCTCGAAACCAGTTTGAGCGCCGTGCAATGAGGTACAGGCACATCCTGCAGGTGCAGTGTGGGTATCGGAGGATGGCCCGCAGATACAATTCGGAACGGGCCTCCGGGGCGTGGTATGCCACACCACAGGCTCCAACAACGGTGCCACCTACAACCACCAGGTCTGCCCAAGGGGACCCAGCGACGGACCAGCCATCTTCCTCCCGACCTGGACCCAGCCGTGTGTTGGGAGCAGGGCTGTCCCGTGGCCACTCCACTCCAGCAACAATCTCCACCTCCACCGGCACGCAGACCAGCAGTGACCCTCCAATTGACCCTGCAGCCTTCAACGCATTGTCTAGGAAACTGGACAGGTTAATTCAAAAGGTTGACAACCTGACGGAGGACATGGCAGAGGTCAAAAAGAAGGTGCGCTCCATCCGGCGCACACTTCAGAGGGCAAATCCTTAGTTATTTTGCCCTCCTGAACTTTTACCCCTCCCCTCTCCCCTCTTTCCTCTTTTCATACTGTTAGTTGGGTTTGGGGGGTTAGTTGTAGGATAAGTATAGGTAATTAGCTTAGTTAGTGTTAGGTAAGAGGGTGGGGGGTCCTTATACTTTCTATCTAATATTTTTGTGTGGGTGGGTGGGTGGGGGGCAATGTTGGGATTCTTGTTTGATAAAAAAAAAAAAATATATATATATATGTTTGTTTAGGATAGTATAGTATGTGTGTAGGTTAGTAAGTGTTGTCCTGCATGTGTCTTGTCTCATAATGGTGGGTGGGGGGTTGATGTTTAGATCGTTTCGTTACATGTGTAGAGTAAGTTTAGCTTAGGTTAGTTAGGGACAGTTGTGGTTTAGTAGTAGTCAGGTTAGATTAGTGTAGGTTTATCTTTCCCTTAGTTGCCTCTTTTCTTACTTATTTGAAATAAAAAAATTGTTAACCCTTTACCAGATGCGTTAGGTGCTACCTTTTCATGGCCTTGACATCAGTGTAGCAGAAAGTTTTAGTATGACATTTGTGTCCTATGCTCGCTATCCCCAGGCTTTTGAGGTTTAACATGCCAGCTACCCGTGTGCTAACTTGGTAAGTATCCACCGTGTGGGAGAGCCACCATTGGTAGTCTGCATAGATCATCAAGATTTGGGGTTGGTATGTATCCTACTTCACAAAGAGTGCTTCCAGAGTTGATTTTGTAGGTAAATAGATAGGTCGGACAGCATTGTGAAGTTCAGGGAGAGCTTTGTAGATGAGTATTTGTTCACACTCTTGTCTTGTTGCTGTCATTGCTGACCTACATCATGTGTGTACTGCTTGAGCATGACTTTCCTTCATGGTAGTATACGCTGTAAGGGTGATTGATGCAGTGTAATTTGGTTAACATTCCTTTCATTTTACAGCATAATGTATTGTGTTAGTATCGCAAGGTGCCTACATTTCTCATCCACCATTAGTGTCTAGAATAGCTATGGATGGGGCCTCATTCTGTCCAACACAGCATGATTGGGTGTGCTTAGTCCCTACATCAGTTATTTTCCTCAGTCTAGTAAAGCTATGATGCAATCCTGGCCACTGCACAGATGTTTCAGTAGACATGAAATCAGGACAGTAGTCTAGAGAATCAACATGGTTGCCACACAGCCACTTTGGAGTTATGTACTGCACAGTTGAAGTGTGAAATGACACAGAGACACAATTGTTGTGCAAGTGATATTTATTTTTAGGTGGAGTAGTGCAAAAAGTCCATTAACAATGTTAGGTGAGTCCGTTCTGGTGCATTCTTAAATGGTGATCCTATTTACAGGGTGTGGATGATGCTCCTGACATGCTGGGGTGATGTCACAGACGGTGCAGAGGAAGGTAGGAGAGAAACATTTACAGCCAATGTGGACAAGTTAAACAGTAGATTGCCGAACAGTCATTGAGGGTAGTTGGAGTGAGGCTGGCATGTGTCAAAACGTAGGACCTTGGTCAGAGTGGGGCATGGTGCAGGGACTAGGGCTTCCGGGTACTCTTGCGTGTGAATGTTATCTGTTCCATGTCTTCTTCTTCTGATGTGTGTGTTGCCTGGTGTGTCCTTGTTGTTGTTGGTTTTGAAGGGGCAACACACACCTCAGTGTCAGAAGACATGGAGGCAGACATCCCGGGGGCTGATCCCTGTCCAGTTATGAAGGGCAGTACTGCAGCAAGGAGAGCGTGCTGGTTTTTCAGAATGGCAGCCACATCCCGATGGTAGGCAGCCAGGTCTGCCCTGAGGGGTTCGATGTTGCATTCGTGCACACGCTGACTGGCTTGCTGTTGGAGTTGTTTGGTCAACTGGATGACAGCTGTGCAGATTGCCTTCTGTGTTACTAAAAGTTCCTCCAACAGCGATGTTCTGGCTTGCATTGCAGCTGCCTGATCAGCAGTTGACAGCATGCACGAACGCACCCCCTCAAGGCTGGCTGCCATAGTTTGCATCCCCACCCGCACCTCCTTGGCCAGCTCCCGCTGGACCCCAACGACTGTTCTTTCGAAGCTGGTGCCAGTGTCGTCAGAGTCCTCAGCCTTGTTGGAGCTGGCAGGTCTTACAATTGGGGTGGCGGGTGGTTCTACTGTGGTGGCTGCTTCATCTTGGCTCCTCCTTGTTACTGAAGGGGGGGTTTGGAGGCTTTCGAGGACCATGTCAATGGTCTCTTGTGTGAGGTTGATGTTCTTGTCATCCATGTCATCAGGGAACTCATGGACAGGCATATCGGCAGGAGATCCGTGTTCCTCTGCAAAGAAACAGGGTACAATTAGTGGGTCTGTGTTGAGATCATTTAGCACTAAGATACAAGCCTTTGGATGCCTTTACTTTGTACTCTGATTTTGTCTTGGTATCTGCTGTCTGTCATAGGGCATTGTTGTAGGCCTATGGCCCACCTGTGTGTCACAGATATGATATGGAGCTATCAGACATGCCTGCCAGGACATCTCTAGGTGTTGATTTGTAATTATTTTGGAATATGCATTTTTTTGTCCTACTCCTCTCTCGGTGTTTCACTATTGTTATGGAGGGACATTTGTTTGGGTGGGCTCTCATTATCCTACATGTGATTCTTGGCTTTCTAGGCAGCAGGATAGCTAATGGTGTGGGGGACTAAGTTTGACCCACTTGTAAATAACTCTGTCACCCAGATATTGTATTTAGCTCAGACAGACTAGCAGTGCCTCTGGTCTCCCACAACAGAGGAATGTTTAGAAGTCCAAGCCCATGACATCTTTGGGACTTCTCAGGGAAGTGGTGGTCACTCAGGTCCTACACATTTCTATCTTTTCCGGTATGTTCCCATACACAAATGACACAGACAGTATTTGTTGGATATGAAGTTTCAGTGTACAACTGACTTGTAGGAATTTCGTTGTGAGCCCCAATAACCAAAACAATACACACAGTTAGAACTGAAATAGTCCGCATGAAAGTAATACATTGGTACACAGCTATCATGGTGCCTAACAGTTTCTACTCTCCCTCTGCTTGTTCTATATATAGCACTGCATGCTAAGTTTGGAGCTTGTCTGTCTGAATCACAGGGGAGACATCATCCCTCATATCAGAGGAATGGGCTGGGATCTAGTTGTGCATCAGCAGCAAGGCAGGCAGCATCTAGATGTGATTTTCTGTTTGTAAACTCCCCCATGCGTGTCTTGGGACAAGGAAGTGAATTTAAAAGACATATGTCATGGTGATGACAAAGTTTCCCTACGCAGGAATGGCAAACCTTAACCCCTACCACATCTATCATCAACGAACCAGACGGTGTCCTTGACTGGGGCACAGAGTGAATATGTTCTGGCAAACTCCAGTGCAGAAGTAGGCAAAACAGGGTGATTTGACTAATTGCCAACACCTCAGGACTGACTATTTGCTACATTAACTGATAGGAAGGGCAATGAGATTCATTTAGTGCAAAGTGCTCTGAGGCACTTAGATGTGAGCAAATGAGTATAAGTACATTCAGGGTAAGATGCACAAAGGCCTCCAGCCTGAGGCTATTGCGCAAAGTATATGTTTCACTTGCCACGCTACACTTTGACTGACTGTGGGTGTTGTGACTGCCCTGCCAGCACACTTGCCTCACAGGCCCTGCACCATACACTTTTTATTCACATTGCATGATCTGTACATGTTAGGTGGCATGACCTATGTATGTCAATGTTAGGATGTGGTATGGATGTAAACATTGTTGATGTTTGTATCTGATGGGGTCTCGTGTGTCTTACTGGATTGGCTTGTTTATCGTATGGATGTCCTATTTTTTGGTTAGACTGTGCAGATGTGTTTCATTGACCAGTTGCCTGTGTCCCCTCGTCAATGTTGTTGTCTGAGCAGTATGACATTTGTGATGTAGCATTGTTAGGCAGGCACGTGAGGGACCCTGATGTATGCAGCATGTGTGTGTCGTTAGTGCTGTGTGGCTCCTATTGCTGTTTACTTAGGCTTATGTATGTGTCAGTTATGGACATTCGGCATTTAAGTGTACTGGTAGCTTTGTCTTATTTCTAGGAGTAGTTGCAGATGTCATCCTCACCCCCTAATTTAGGAATGTATGTTCCAGGGTGGGGTTCCTGCCATTTGGTACTATAGCTGCCCAGAGATGAGAGGTGTTATTGTCAACTGTGGTGGCAGTTAAGTTGCAGTTGTTGTATTTGCTACTGCATTACAGGTAGGGACCTAGTTGATGGGGAATATTTTGTGCAAAACAAGTGCCTGGATGTGGATTCAGAGTAGTGTCCTTCCCACCTGTCACTGGTTTCCCTTGGCTCTCTTGTTGTAATTACAGGATGTCCCCATGGGACTGTAGTGGTGGCAGTATTTTGTCGTGGCCCGGCTATGGTCAGTACTGGGCATTCCCCCCTGCCGTGCCCCTTTCCCCATGCCACTTCATATATGTGCTAAGTTACATGCATTATGTAGTAGGTATCCCCCCCCCTGCTTACAGTCCCCATTATTGCATTGTAATTCCCCATGCGACTTACCCTGCATGTGCGTAGTGTCGTGGTAGTCTGCGCTGTCCAGTCCTTGTATCCCTGTGACGATCTCCTCTGGGATGACGGCTGCGACCATCTCCTCCATGTGGTCCAGAGCCTCCTGTTGTGCTGGACTCCCCCCTCCAGTCTGCATTGCTGCCTTCCTGTTCCTGGCCATTTTCTCTTTGGTCCTACGTTTACAGTCATGCCAGCGTTTCTTACACTCTGTGACTGTCCGGCGTTCTTCAGCCACACTGTTTATCTTGTCCACAATTTCTTTCCAGATGGCCTCTCTCCTACTGAGTGGCAATTTTGAGGATATGAAAAGTTGGTGCTGGTGTTCCGTCACCTCTTTCACCAGGATTTCCTGCTCCTCTGCACTGAAGCGACACTTTCTTTTTTTCTTTAACATGTCCTGGTTCCTGTATGCTTCCTCCTGGCTGGGTCCTGGTCTGCTCTCATCCTCCTGGGGTCTGTTGGGGCATCTGGGATCCATTTTGGGTCTCCTCTCCTGTCAGTGCAGTTTTCGCGCAAAAATGACACACAATAGCGTGAAAAAAAACGGCGTATTCACGATAGCGCTGTCGTAAATCGACCCACAGTGATTTGCGTCACTTTTACGTGGGTTTGCCTTACGACAGACCGACGCTGTTTGCGTCACGAAATAATGACTCCCACCTGTTGGTTGCGCCGCCGTACGTCAAAGTATAAATTTGACGCCCGAATGGCGCATCCAAATGGCGTTAGACGGCGCAATTTTTTTTGACGCAAAACTGCGATGGCGCAGTTTTGCGTCAAAAAGTATAAATATGGGCCTATGTATCAATTTTCAGGTTTTGTTTTTAGTAGCAAATCTATTTATTATTGTTCATAACATAACCAGCGAGCAGCTGCGAATAGCTACAGAGATATAACAAGGCTCCCCCTCCCCTGAAACCCCCTAACAACTCCCATCCCCCTACCCCTTGGCGCCTCAGTACAGACATCAGTGTAAACTTCTTTATGTCGTTGTCTGAGTAAGACTGTGTACCGTGGAGTAGTAGAGCACGAAATTAGATAAGTATAATTTCTGTTCCCTCACCAGCCCGTATGTCGGGATTTCATGGTGAAGGTAGGGCTGAGTGATGCTCTTGGATTAGATGAAGTACTTAGAGACAGTGGGGCTTTCTCAATTCCCGGTATTCTTTGGAAAGTATGCCGATCCTTATAATGTGCATTGTTTCTCTGTTCTATTTGTTGAGTAATCTTTTCAAAGGCTATGCCATAGTTTATTAAGCCAATCTTCAAAGGAAGATGGAGTTAGTCAGTAGATTGTCCCAAGATAACTTGTGTGAAGTGTAAGAGCCACAGTAACTTGTCCTCCCCCCTGTGATCTAGACGACCTCCTAGCTGCTTGTGGTGTGCCCACCAGTTTGGTACCCAGTTTCCCCTCTAGCTACATTCCAAATGCTACCTCCCACTCCTGAAAACATTGTCGCAATACATCTCTGTATTTGGGGCAGCCATAAAGCAAGGGTTTAAATGTGCCTGGTGCACTGTGTCACTTCCTGAGCAACCAGTCTTCGGGCTGATCCCATTCTGCAACTTTCTGTGGTGTTGTGTACCAATAATGGAGTAGTTGAAGTTGGGGTTCTTTTATTTTTGCAACATTTGGCCGATATGCATGTTCTGTTATGTATTTTGACTCACTCCTTGAGTGATATAGGTCTCCCCAGTTCTTTTTCCCGTTTCATGTGCAGGTGTTTTAATCATGTGTGGAGAGTTTATCAGTTGTCTGTACATGTTCTAGCTTGTATGCTTATTGGTGTGCATGCCTTTAATCCTAATCTCAGTTTGTGCATTGCTCTTTCCTAATCTCAGTTTATGCATCGCTCTTAATTATTTGGCCATTTCTATGGATTTTCTTCATCTGTGTTCTTCTCTTCTTCTGCACCCCATCCTGCGTGTTCTTTTCTTCATCTGTGTTCTTCTGTGGCCTTCCCTTCTTCTTCTGTACTCTTCTCTTCCTCTTCTTCTGGGTTCTTCTCTTCTTTTCTTCTGACTCCTCTCTTCCTCTTCTTCTGGGTTCTTCTCTTCTTTTCTTCTGACACCTCTCCTCCTCTTCTTCTGGGTTCCTCTCTTTCTTCTCTTCTGACTCCTCTCTTCCTCGTCTTCTGGGTTCCTCTCTTCTTCTCTTCTGACTCCTCTCCTCCTCTGTAATCCATCTCCTCCCTTCCCTATCTTCTTTCCCTTCCCCTCTATCTGACCCACCCGCCCTCTGCCTTCCCGCCGCCACCACCCGCTCGGCCCGGCCCCCCCTGCTCCCATTCGTCGCCCCACTCCCGCCTCCCACCCCCAGCTGACCCCTCCTCCCCCCTCCTCCCTCTTATGGCGGCCGCTGTGCGGCCGCGCAGCTGGCGTGCCGAAGGCAAGCCGTCTGTGCCCGTCCGCGCCTGGACCGCGCCCAGCGCCACAACCCCTGGCCCCCAGCATTCCCAAACCCCGCAGCACCGCTACAACCCCACCTCCCTCCACGCTCTCAACCCGGGATGCTCCAGAACCTGCTTCCAAGCCAACCCAAAACGCACTCATGGACCCTTCCCATGCCTTACCTGCAAGCATACCTTCCACTGTGACTCCACCCCCCCTGCCAGGCCACGCGCCAATAATCATCTCAAATGCATCCTCATCAACGCACGCTCTGTCCACAAGCACGCCACTGAACTATGGGACCTCCTGAGCTCCACCGCACCGGACGTTGCCTTCATCACTGAGACCTGGATGAACGCCTCCTCGGCCCCTGACATCGCCATAGCCATCCCCGACGGCTACTAGATCACCAGGAGAGACCGCACCAACCAAGTCGGTGGAGGAATCGCCATCGTTTTCAAGGACTCCATCAACGTCACCACCTCCATGGAAGACACCCCCCTCACCGCCGAACACATGCACTTCCAGATCCACACCGACCCCCATCGTACGCAAACACAACATCAACATCACCTCCTACGCCGACGACACTCAGCTGATACTTTCCCTCACCAAGGACCCCACCAGCGCCAAGACCAACCTGCAAGATGGAATGAATGACGTCGCAGAATGGATGAAACTCAGCCGTCTGAAACTGAACTCAGACAAAATGGAAGTCCTCATCCTCGGAAATACCCCATCCGCCTGGGACGACTCTTGGTGGCCCACGGCCCTTGGCACCGCACCAACCCCCTCAGACCACGCACGCAACCTCGGATTCATCCTGGACCCACTTCTCACCATGACCAAACAAGTCAACGCCGTATCATCTTCCTGCTTCCTCACTCTCCGAATGCTCCGAAAGATCTTCCGCTGGATCCCCGCCGACACCAGAAAAACTGTGACCCTCGCCCTTGTCACAAGCCGCCTGGACTACGGAAACACCCTATATGCAGGAACCACCGCTAAACTCCAGAAACCTCTTCAGCGAATACAAAGCGCCTCCGCCCGCCTCGTCCTCGACATACCCCGCAACAGCCACATCTCCGCCCACCTGAGACACCTGCACTGGCTTCCCGTCAACAAAAGGATCACCTTCCGGCTCCTCACCCACGCACACAAAGCCCTCCACAACAAGGGACCCGAATACCTCAACCGTCGCCTCAGTTTCTACACGCCCACCCGTCAACTTCGCTCCGCCAACCTTGCACTCGCCGCCGTCCCTCGCATCCGCCGCACCACGGCAGGTGGGAAATCCTTCTCTTACCTAGCGGCCAAGACATGGAACTCCCTCCCTGCCAACCTCAGGACCACCCAGGACCACCCTGCATTCCGGAGGCAGCTCAAAACCTGGCTCTTCGAGCAGCAGTAATCCCCCCTCCCCTAGCGCCTTGAGACCCTCACGGGTGAGTAGCGCGCTTTATAAATGTTTTCGATTTGATTTGATTTGATGGATTTGTCTAGTTTGTCTCTCCAAACCATCAGAATGGACCCTTGTAGATGTAGGATTAGATAATGGCCTATGTCTCCAATATTTGGGATGTCTTTACTATAGAGCCAAGTGTAAAAGTCGGTAAACACTACCCCATTCATCCATTATATGCAAGAAATTAAGTTCAGTTTTTTATTTTCTGCATTCTAGTGGATGGTATTTGAGCTTTTAATTGGGATACTAAAGTTTCCTGCTTTGTTGCCTGCTATGTAGAATCATTATTTAGTTTGAAGCATCATATGTTTTACTTTATCATATTCTAGGGCTCGGGTTTCTCCAAATCTTATTAGATTTAGTGAGTTTATGATGGTTCTACAGATCCTTTAGTTTAGACTTTAGTGTGTCTCTAGTGGCTTTCTTTCTTACCTTTATAGCAGCTGCTATAAGAAGCCTTCTTGTGATCGCTTCAATGCTTCCAAAGTACCCCTTTGGCTATGTAGGATGTGTCACTATTATGAAGGTAATTTGTAATGTTTTGGGACAGTTCATGCGTAATAGCGGGGTTTCAAAGTAGGAGATCATTTACTCATCCATCTGTCTGTCGTACCTTTGTGTGGTAGTCAAAGGTGAATTTGCGTAGCTGCCTGATCTGAAAGTGATGGTGTGCCTATATCCATGCTAGCAATATGCGCTCGAAGTCCATCAGAAATTAGGGAACGTGTAATCCATTTCCTCCTCATGGAGATGACACCAGCTAAATGTTAGTCCCACTTCTCCTATCCACTGTTCTATGTCTGAATGTGGGAGACTAGTTCTCTGGGATCTATCTTTTACTGGACCCATGGTATAATTCAAGCCACCTCCCAAGACCAAAAATCTCTCTGTGCAATCAAGGATGCCTTTGATATTTTGCTCAAAACATCCCCTTGTTAGTTGTTGCACAAATATATAGCTATCACTGAGAATTTGTAATGACTCCCCCCCCCAAGTGAATGTGGTTCAGCCTCTCCCTCCAGCTTTGTCTTTGTGTGTAGCAGTACTTATAATTTGGAGTTTCTAATTATAGAGTATTGCTATCCTTGCTCTTTTGGTGCTCAAGGAGGAGAAGAACTACTGTGAGAACAATTTAGACATAATTCTATGGTGGTCCTTTGCCAGGAAGTGTGTTTCACGTAATAAGCAGAAATCTTCCCCAGTGGATTTCAGGAAGTTGGACACAGCTAATCTCCCTTTTGGGGAATTAAGGCCCCAGACATTTAAGTTAATTTGAGAGTGGTGTGTGCAATCGGTTATTTGTTGAGTGTGTTTTTAACCTTGCTTATACAGTGCCACATCGCAAAAGGAGAATCTTGTTTTTTGGTGTCATGTTGTAAGTATGACCATTCATGAAATGCCAAATGCCTCCCACATCCCTTATCCACTGTGCTTAGAAATAAACATATCAACTTTAACAAACTGCAGTATTCTAGGAACCTAACTGAGACATTGCAGCACTGGAGAGTTCCTTCCTTGATGGCAAAGGTCGTGTTTGACAGTATAATGCTGGGACTCCCCCTCCCCTGCTCCAAAGTCTCTCACCGTAGAAGATGGTCACTTGCCTTGGCTGCCAACCCTTATCTGGTGTTCCCTCATCTGGCATTACTGGCAGTTGGTGATGCAAGTGCCATTAATGAGTTTGTGTTGATTTGCCGACATTTCACTGTGCGACAAACACCCACACACTCCTAATGCCGGTGTTTGCTCTGCAGTGATTAACTTTTTTGTTCTGGGGGTGGCCCCTGTATCCCCATTGCCTTCTCCACCCTGCTCATAGGGGCATATTTATACTTTTTGATGCAAAACTGCACTAATGCAGTTTTACATCAAAAAAGTTTAGAACCGGCTTGCTCCATTCCTGAGCGCCAGCCAGATGCCATATTTATGGAATGGTGCAAGCTGGTGCAAAGAGTGGGTTAGAGTAAAAAAAAAAAAATGACGTTAGCCGGGTGGGGGTGGCGCTATGGGAGAAGGAGGTTTTGCACCAAAAAATGACATTAGGGTGGTGAGAGGCAAAAAAAAAATGCCTTTAACCAGCCTAGCATCATTTTCTGACGAAAAACCATCCATACCACATGACTCCTGTCTTAGAAAAGACAGGAGTCATGCCCACCACCACCACACCAATGGCCAGCACAGGGTACCAGTGCCCCCTGGGCATGGACATTGCACCCTGTGCCATGCAAGGGGCCCCAAGTTAGGCTCCCAATGGCACTTTAATTAAAAAAGAATAATACTTACCTCTACTTACCCTACTCACCTGGGACAGGGTCCACCATCCTCCAGTGTCCCTTTGGTGTGGGTGGGGGTGTTCCTGGGGCTTGAGGAGGGCACCTGTGGACCCATTCCATGGTGTTTAACCATGTAAATGGGTCCACAGGTCCCCTAACACTTGGTCTGACCCAGGCATTAAATAATGGTGCAAAGCAAGCAAAAGGTGTGGCTAAAGTTGCAAGTGGTCTTCAAAAAGACCCCTTCAATCCAGGTGTCTGGAAGCCACTTATAATTCATAAAGAACAGTTCACAGGTGCTACCTACAAAAATACCATGTTCTGATGATGACCCAGTGTTGATGGAATCTTTCTTGGGTCGAAATGTCAACATCATTTTTGATATGCATGTATAAGACAATGAATTACATTCTTTGTCGTTGTAACGCCTCAGTAAAAGCTGACAGACATTAATATTAAACCAAAGGTGCAGTTAATATTGTAAATATTATTTGTAATGTTTATGGCATTAGATGGTGTTCTTACATTATGAGTTGCAGTCCTCAATCTCACACTGTCCACCCATTTGTGAACTATTTTACCATTATTTTCATAGCTGCTAGAAAAAGTAGTCGGTGCTTTTCACAAATTCTCTGTACTGTCAGAGGTTCCTGACTCTTCTGGATCTGTTCTGGATCACTGTTTAGTATATGCCAGTTAGAGTTAACAATTTGGCAAACTTTCTCATTTATAACTGAGTGTGTGGTGATACAGACAAGTTTAGGTTCGCTCTTTTGAGTTTGGTTGTAGAGTAAATAGTTCCTGTCATAAAACCTCACTCATTTATAGTCTTCACATCGTAATCTTTTAGAGTATCCTCTCTTCACAAATTTTTCCTTCATCATAATGCCACTAGCATTGTAAATAGATACACATTCTTCTGAGTCTTAGGAATTGCCCCAAAGGAATATTTTGCTTTTGATTACATGGATGAAACCTATCAAACTTCAGAAGCGTATTACTAGCTGCAGGTTTCACATACAAATCTACTTCCAAAGAGCCATTGTTGTGGTGTATTAGAATATCAAGTAATTCTACCTGATGATGACTGCTGTGTGCTATAAATTTAAAGTTCGAATCACACAATTTTGTCCTCAGAAGGAATACTCCTAGCTCTTCTGATGTACCAGTCAAAATGAAAAAATGTCATCTATGTACCGTGACTATTTATCCACAGACTCAAAAAATGAGGATATTTCATTACGAATAAATTTCTCTTTGAACAAGGCCACATATATTCGCTACACTAGGTCCAACGAAGCACCCATGCTGACACCCTTAGCTTGCTTACATAATTGTCCCCCAACCTCAAAGGTGTTTTCTTCTAACATAGTAGTGAAATAATCCTCAATGAATTGCATAGGAGCCTGGCTAAGATGTTGCTCCATAAATCAGCTCACTGCATTCAGGGCATCCCTTGGAGGAATATTACTGTACAGGGTTTCTATAGCTAGAGGGACTAGCGTTTCAGTATTTGTATTGAACGAGAAGCCATCCACTATACTAATCATATGTCTCATGCCTTTAACAAAAGATTTGATTAATGGGACTATGTTTCTTAAAAAAAGAGTCAACATATTTAGAAAGTATTTCTGTAACAGACCCAATAGTAGTTACTATTGGTCAATATGGAGGAACTTGGATATCTTTATGTACTTTTGGTACTCTATTTATACTCACCATCCGAGGATTAGCCACATTCAAGAACTCGTACTCCTTCTTGCATATATTGCCCTCATACAAGGCTTTACACGTGAGGCGCTTAAACTGATGGGCTACACGCTTCTTCAGATCTAATGTGATCTTCATGCAATGTTGCTTGTTGCTAAGCAACTCAGTCATGTTAGCAATATAGTGGTCTGTGTCCATGAGTATAATTCCTACTCCTTTATCACTATTTTTGATTGTCAAAGAATTGTTGTTCAAAAAAAGCTGACAAAGCTTTCTGTTCCTCTTCTGTTTAATTTGGATGTGGGTGTAGAATATAGCTAGTAGCTTGTTTCAAATGTTTCAATAACACTTTCTCAAACATGGCCAGCTTTGGGCCCAATTGCTCCAAAGTAGGAATGAAAGTAGATGGCGGTGACAACCCAGATGTGTTGCAATGAGTGGTACTGTGAGTATCCCTAGTTGCAAAATACTGTCTAAGTTTATTTCTTGTGAAAGAATAAGAACATAATCCGAAAAAATTCAAATACATTGACATTGGTGTGAGGAACAAATGACAGTTCTTTATTAAGCAAAGAATTAACTGTCCGATCAAGAGGAGGGGAGGAGAGATTAAAGATTGGGATTTGTTTCACTGTCTCCAGTGATGACTAGTCCTGGTCTCCAAGTATTGGTAGCTGTTGTTAGGATGGTATCACTCTCTTTGTCTCAGTTGGAATTGCGGTTTGCATGGATCTCTCCCTCCCCCTCACTAGCTAAAAAAGACAGCCCTCTTTGTGCTAATTCAGAGGGTAATCTTTGTCCCATTTAATAAAAATGGTGTAAACTACCTTCATGTTTAGAATCAGATGTATCTGAAAAAGTAACAACCTTTTCGATGTTCCATCTGCGCCCAGCGCCATCATCCTCACTGAAATTTCCCTGGTTATAATAATGTTCAGCCAAGTATTGATATACTTTTTCTTGTGTGAATTACTAAATGTCTTTTTTTCAATTTGTCTGTTTTTCTCTTGACCAGGTGTTAGAAATGGGGTCTTTGGTTGGCAGTCAGGTTACCCCATGTCAGAGCAAGGACATGCACTCTAGTCAGGGTAAAAGAGTATCACCCTCAGCTAACCCCGCTCACCCCCTTGCTACCTTGGTACGAGCAGCAGGCTTAACTTCAGAGTGCTAGGTGTAAAATATTTGTACCAACACGCACAGTAACTTCATGAAAACACTACAAAATGACACATCTCAGGTGTAGAATAATAAAAAATATTTATCTAAACAAAACAAGACCAAAAGGACAAAAATCCACAATCCACAAGTCTAGTAATGAATTAAAAACCAAAAAGCATCTTCATGTAATTTCAAACACAACACTAACACTGTTAGCATGGAAATGTACCTGGGTGCGTCAAAAATAACCCAGCATGGGCGAGTGTGTGTCAAAAAGGGCTTGGGATATGTCGATTTCACTCACGAGCGAGACCTTGTGTCATTTTTCCTTCAGTCGAGTCGGCATGCATCGTTTCCTCTGTCCGCAGGAGATCGATGCGACGATTCGAACTGCACTCTCGGGTCCGGGTAAGCCTTGTATAATTTTTGCACGCCTAGCAATGTTTGCATCAGAAATCCTGCCGCACGATGATCCGAAAACCATGCAGCGCGGGTTTTGATCTCACCAGCCTCTGTCAGCGATGCTGCGTATTGTTTCTCCAGCCGCGGGCGTCAATCTTCCAGTCGCGTTTGTGGTGAGCGTCGTTTTTCAGCCGCAAAGCCGGTGGAGTGTCGATTTTTCAGTTGCAGATCAGAGTTGCGTCGATCTTTTCCCCGCATAGCAGTAGATGCATGGATTACTCACTCTTGGGCTGCAAGCTTCTCCTTTCAGGGTCCCAGGAACTGGATGGGCATCACTGGGCAGAGTAGGAGTCCCATCAGAAGCTCCAGGTGCTGGCAGAGAGAAGTCTTTGCTGTCCCTGAGACTTCAAACAACAGGAGGCACGCTCTAAGTCAAGCCCTTGAAGAGTTCTTCACAAGAAGGAAGGCAACACAAAGTCCAGTTTTTGTCCTCTAGCACAGGCAGAAGCAGCAACTGCAGGAGGGCTCCACAAAGCACAGTCACAGGCAGGGCAGCTCTCCTTCCTCAGCTCTTCTGCTCTTCTCCAGGCAGAGGTTCCTCTTGGTTTCCAGAAGTGTTCTAAAGTCTGTGATTTTGGGTGCCCTTTTTATACCCATTTTGCCCTTTGAAGTAGGCTTACTTCAAAGCAAAGTCTCTCTTGTTTGTGAAATCCTGCCTTGCCCAGGCCAGGCCCCAGACATACACTCCTTCCCTCCCTCCTAGCACAGATGGCTCATCAGAAAATGCAGACTACACCCCAGCTCCCTTTGTGTCACTGTCTAGTGAGAGGTGCAACCAACCCAACTGTCAAACTAACCCAGACAGGGAATCCACAAACAGGCACAGTCACAGAATTGGTTTAAGCAAGGAAATACTCACTTTCTAAAAATGGCATTTTCAAACACACAATCTTAAAATCAACTTTACTAAAAGATGTATTTTTAAATTGTGAGCTCAGAGACCCTAAACTCCAAATATCTACCCACTCCCAAAGGGAATCTACACTTTAATCATGTTTAAAAGTAACCCCCATGTTAACCTCTGAGAGGGACAGGGCTTGCAACAGTGAAAAATGGATTTAGCAGTATTTCACTGTCAGGACATATAAAACACATTACTGTATGTCCTACCTTAACCATACACTGCACCCTTCCCTTGGGGCTACCTAGGGCCTACCTTTGGGGTGCCTTACATGTAAGAAAAGGGAAGGGTTAGACCTGGCAAGTGGGTACACTTGCCAAGTTAAATTTACACTTTAAACTACACACACAGACACTGCAGTGGCAGGTCTGAGCCATGTTTACAGAAGAACTAATGTGGGTTACACAACCAGTACTGCAGGCCTACTAGTAGCATTTAATTTACAGGCCCTGGACACCTCTAGGGCACTTTACTAGGGACTTACTAGTAAATCAAATATGCCAATCATGGATGAACCAATAAACAATACAATTTACACAGAGAGCATATGCACTTTAGCCCTGGTTAGCAGTGGTAAAGTGCTCAGAGTTCTAAAGCCAATAAAAACATGTCAGAACAAATAGGACGAAGTAGGCAAAAAAATATTGGGGATGACTCTGCAAAAGGGCTTCCAACACCAGGGAATCTATAAAAGAGGCTATTTCCTTCTCCACATCTTCTAATGTTATTTTAGCTACATTTTGTTCTTCAAGCTCTAACATCTCCTTGATTAGGGTTTGAACTAGCTCTTTAGCTGTTTCTACAATCAACATCATGAGATCTCTCGAGCACTGATTCGCTATTAATGACCAGCTCTCTAGAAATTTACATACATGGGCAAAGAGTCCTAGGATATTTCTATCTCGGAGTCCCTGTGGAGTGACACCCAGTCATAGGTATTCTAACATAAAATCCCTGTCTGATTCAATCCTTTTGGTCTTCTTTTTGAGAAGTAACTATCTGTTTTCTTCATCATTTGCTGACCACTTCGCATTGGATTGATTATCAAATTTCATTTAGTTACTTACAAGGTTGGCATTGTCTTCATCAGTAAACCCAAAGGATTTGAGCATTTCCAAGATGGAAAAACAAAATATGCCCTGCAGTATAGGTGTTAAGTGTCCCAACGTGTCTGACTTCAGTAAGATTATTGTACACACATTGACCTAAATGCCTTGCATAGAACAACTGTGGGTAAATCAATTGCAGGAAAGGGGACCTCCTGCTAAAAAATAAAGGTTCCTAGGACAGGGAAAACACAAGTAATGTAAAGAATAATATCAATGATTGTAATATTAGAGGACTTAATTAACAGTGTGTCGCAACTTTGCACACACATTGTTGACTCTCAACATACAAAAGACGATTTCTGTCTATCAGTAAAAATATAGCTTTCCAAATCTGTCTACAACTGTATAAGCTTCATTAGAATCTGTTGTTTAATGGCTATGATGTCATTCATTTGTTTCTGTTTAACAGACATATAAACACTTAACATGATGTATATTGTGTTTGATATTACATGTATTTTTAGTGGAGTGCATTTTATGTAACAAAAGATGAGCAATAATTAAGGATGTGTTTGTCTTTTTAACAGTATGATTTGTAGATTTTGATAGGATGTTATCTTTTGGATGAGTAATACAATTTTAATAAACATATTCAAGTGCATTTGTATTTAGTCTGAGCCACAAACAATTTGTGGCTTGTACACACAAAAAAGGGAGCACACTGCCTCACTCTCCAGCATAAAATAGCCTCAATGCATCATGGTAAATGCAGTAATTTGATTTAAAGATAGATACATTTTTCAAAAAGTATTTTACCTTAAGTAGGTGCAGCAAGTGCTGTATCTCTGGACACGTGTTTCTAGCTTTCGGCCGTCATCAGCAGAGAGAAAATATATCTGAAGGGGTTGCTTGAAATGCCGCCGAACGTCTTCACAGGTTTTTGTACCACTCAGTAGGTGAACAGGTGCCTCACCAGAGCTCGTCAGCTCGTAGGCTCATGGGAGCCGTCAATTAGACACACAAAAAAAGGAGCACACTGCCTCACACTCCAGCATAAAATAGCCTTAATGCATCATGGTAAATGCAGTCGTTTGATTTAAAGATAGAGACATTTTTCAAAAAGTCTTTCACCTTAAGTAGGTGCAGTAAGTGCCGTATCTCTGGACACGTGTTTCTGGCTTTCGGCCGTCATCAGCAGAGAGAAAATATATCTGAAGGGGTTGCTTGAAATGCCGCTGAAGGTCTAAACGTAAACTAAAAGTCTAAACTTAGACCGAAAGTCTAACCTTACTATGAGTAAAGTTCGACTTTAGGTCTAAACCTAGGGCCAGATTTAATGAAATATAACAGTGCATGGTGCTGTGCCAAATATTGCAGTGTTGTGCGCCATCATTTTCAAAACACAGGGATGCGCCGTATTTACTAGAATACGGCGCACTACTGTGTTTGTCCCTGTGCCAGCACAAACATTTGCTGCCATGCACCAATGCAGCCACCCTTGCACTGTAGTGTAAGGATGGCTGCGTTGAGGGAGAGATTGTTTTTGTGCAGGAAAGAACACCTTCCTTCACAAAAACGATCTTAAATTGTGATTTTTTCTTTTTATGTGTGCTGCAAAATGCACACATAGAAAGAGCAAAAAACAAGGAGAAATTGAAGCATTTCTCTTTGTTGTGCCACTCTAATACCACCGCTGGGTTTTGGCAAGGCCTCAGGTTTACGGAAACTCGTAAATCTGAGGCCGCGTCAAAAAGCAATGGGTGTTGCTGTGGCACGTCCACAGCAACATCCAATGCACGCCCCTTCCACGCAAAGGGGGTTATTCTAACTTTGGAGGAGTGTTAATCCGTCCCAAAAGTGACGGTAAAGTGATGGATATACCACCAGCCGTATTACGAGTTCCATAGGATATAATGGACTCGTAATACGGCTGGTGGTAAATCCGTCACTTTTCCGTCACTTTTGGGACGGATTAACACCTCCTCCAAAGTTGGAATAACCCCCAAAGTGCTGCATGTGGAGGGGCTGTATTTACAAGGTGACATCAAGCCACAAAAAGTGGCTTAACGCCACATTGTAAATACGGCACAGGGTGTAGCGCCACCGGAGTGTCAGGAAAAGTGATGCTCCAGTGGCACTACAGGCTCTTAAATATGCCCCTAAGACTCTTGGTCTAAACTTAGACTTTTGGTATAAGTTTACCTTTGTGAATCAGGCCCTAACCTTATTATTAGTAAAGTTAGACTTTTGGTCCAAGTTTAGACTTCTGGTTTAAACTTAGACATTTGGTCTAAGTTTACCTTTGTGAATCGGGCCCAAACTCTTTATCTCCAGCAAATCTTTTTTTCCTCAGAGTTTTAGGGCTATTAAATAACTCTAGTAGGCCCACTGCTTCCATCATGTTTTTAATGTAACTGAGCCAGGGAATACGGAGCGAACCCTCAAGCAACCAACCAACAATCATTAATCACCAGCTGGCTAAGAGCAAGAGCAGGATTGACTCATATTCTAAGCCATCACAACACAGGGGCCATGCAATGAGGTCTGAGAGATATTCAATGCCCAATTCTTTGTGTACCACAAAGGGTGGATTACTTGCGGGAACTGCCAGAAGGCTTCTCAAAAAAGTATTTTCTAGTGTTTGGAGATCCCTGGCATCTTTATAACCCCACACGTCACACCCATAATTTGCCATAGCCATGCATTTTTCCTGGTAAACCCTAACCAAAGTCCGCACTGGCTTGGCTTCTAATCTCTCTGCGAAATCTTTTGTTGCTGCAAAGGCTCTTGATAAGATGTTTTTTCATATTTTTTTTTGAGGGGTCCAAGATCCTCAGTCATCTAAGAGTATGTTAAGATAAGGAAAGGTGGCAACTCTGGTCAGTTTGATCCCTTTACTAAAGCTTTTATTCCTAACTATCTTCCTTTGACCAATCACCAGTATATGTGATCTTGAAAAACTGGCCTAAAGGACCAGTGAATCCATAAGACCAATAAAGGCGTTCAATAAATGTTGAAGATTCACTGGGGTCCTTGCTACCAGGGCCACATCATCTGCATACAGTAGTGCAGGGATTCATTTATGACCTGCTGTGGGTATATCCTTGTAGACCGCAGTAAGTGATGCACCCAGTTGATTAATGTAAAGAGTAAATAACAGAGAGTTGCGACTACACCCCTGTTTGACACCCCTCTGAACTTCTAGGGATGCAGACTGCGATTCTCATTAAACTTTACTAAGGCTAAGAGATTAGAGTGGAGACTGTGTTAAAAAGCCACTAAATCATCAGAGTGTAGTTTTTATTACTTGGTCAAAGGCCTAAGTGAGATCCATGAAGGTCAAATAAAGACCTCCTCCTTTGGTATTGTGTATTTGCCCACAATCATCTGGAGGTTAGTACACTGACCTAACGTCCCTTTTCACTGCCTGAAACCATATTGTAGGTCAGAGATTACATTGCTATGGTCCAGCCAGGCTCTCATTTGGCCCAACACCACTCTCCCTATGATTTCCACTACTGAATCTAGAAGGGAAACTGGACAATAACATTGGGGCTCATCCCTTGACTCCTTTTTATATATAGGTATAATAATTGATTCAGACCAGGATGCGTTAAGACCTTTTTCACATACCGCATCAAAAACCTGTTCCAAAACTTTAGCCCTGGTTTGGGGGTCAGCCTTATAAAGGACAGTGGGGATCCCATCCAGGCCCAGGACTTTCCCCCAGCCATGGTTACATTGCCTCAAATACCTCCTACTCACTAAAGATCAAGGGAAAGGAAAGATATTATTTACAGGTGCTCCCAAGCAGTATCACACTTTTCTGCCCTTACCCATCATACATCCTCTGGAAATGTAAAACCCATCTGTCTGGGGCAATGTTACAATCCAACCTGGTGTTCCCAATTCCTGCAAGAAAATGTCAGTTCACAATTTCCCCGAATTTGGTGCTATTATGGAGGAAAATAGGCTGCAATAGCTCATAACAAACTTGACCGGTAATTTCTTGTTTGTGTGCTGCTATGGCTAATTGATATTCTTTCCTGCATCCCCATACTCTGTTCTTGTTGTATGGGGTTTGTTTCAGGGCAGGCAATATGTTTCTATGGGCCTTTGAGCAGTTACCATCAAACCACTAATTCCACCCCCTCTTTGCTAATTCTTACACAGGTCATGAGAATAGGTATTATCTGCCCGTGTAACCTGTTGAAGGGCATCAAGACCTCCTCCTTTGTTAAGTGGAGATTCACTAGGTCAGGGATCACCCTGTCTCATTTTAATCTCCTTGCCTGGTCCTTGGTAATAACATCTAAATTTGAGGGGCATATTCCTTGGTTTCATTCTGGTTCTAACCCCATGCCAGATCTAAAATTAAAGGATCGTGATTGCTGCAATTGTTTCATTTGGCCCTCATGCACCTTGCTTGGAGGCCAGAGGGGCTGATACTATAATGAAATCACTGATGGAATTACAGCCTCTATCTGTGAATGATGGGATAGCTTGACGCTTCCCCATCTGCTCAATGCAGTAAAAATTACTACTCTCCATTATATCCTCATGCAAATTATCCTGTATGTTCCTCTGGCCTGACTGAAGCCAAACAAGCGCCACGGCACTCGGCCGTTTGCAAACACATACCTATCAGGGTCCTATACACAGATTACTTCTTTGTCGTGGTCTTTCTTTCAATAAGGTGTATTTACCTTACACCTGAACTACAGTCTCTGAGACGATGAGTTACCCTATGTGGTGTTCCAGGCATTAATTTGATTATCTCACTCCATCCAATAGCCTTGAAAAAGTCACCAGTGTGACGAAACACGTGTTGGCTGTTTCTGGAATGATGCTCTCTCTCACTGGATATATTTTGTCTATCAATAAAGAGACTCTTTTGTGAAAAGATGTGAACACTGACGTGCCTATTCTCTTCTATTCAACAGCAACTATGCATTACAGAGCTCAAAGTTTTGTATCACACTGTTGTTAATGAGTGCTGTGGTTTATCTTGTGTATTATGTTCAAAATGCATGCAAAGGGGGGTAGCACCAGTGAACAGATCATCTAAGGCACAGATTCACTGGCACAGATGCATGTTAAACTTGCCTAAAAAAAGGACATAAAATGGCGAGGTCTGCATTTCCTCATAGCCTTCCAAAAGGCGCTCCAGGCTGGCTAGACGTTCCTTCGGCTCCCCCCTCACAAATGAGTTATAAAAGTTTACCACCACCAATGACAAGATGTTCTTAAAAACAACTCAACTGCCAACAGATTGTAAGAACCAGTATCGACCACAGAGGAAATGCAAGGGATTTTAAGGGAGACTCGTGTAAGTAAGCGACCCTATGCTCTGCCCGAGGTGAAGGTGACGCTGGCTTAAAGAAAGAAGAGAATCCATCTAAATAAAAATTACTTTCTGTGTCCCATGTTTCCTGCATGGCCACAATAAGATGCTCAACTATGGCATCCAGCCCCCTTATATCATCCCTTTTGGCTCTCAGCCCAGTAATATTCTAACTCATAACTTTTAGAAAGGGCTTCTGCCCGAGTTGGTACTGATTCAGAGGATTACACTTACCATTCCTCCACTGAGTGCTGGGGGAGGACGGACTTATTTGGGGTGAGTTGAGTCAATCATTTTCGTTCAACCCACACAGGGGTGCGACTTTTCCTACTATGCTCAACACCCCCTGCCCTTAAGTGTGAACTTAATGTAGACATCCTTTTCTCATGTGAATGAGAGGAGAATGGAGGATGAAAATATTGAGGGAGACAAACCCTATTTACTGAGGCCATTCTGTGTGTGATCAATCTACCATGAATTAGGTCTTTAGTAAATCTGGGGTGCCTCAGGTTAACTACCACAAAGTCCCCATCAATGTTTTCCCTTTGCTCCCGACCTAACCAACTCTTCTTGCCATAATTATGTGGGGTGACAGAGAGGACTCATTCACTAGTGTGTTGTAGCACCAGTGTTTCACCTTGTGCATGAGTTCAATCATGGATTCCCTCACACCTGCTTTAATTGGGGGTATTCCTGTTTAAACCCCTACTGGCGGTAACAAGTCAGGGGGGAGGTGTAACATGGTGGAACAACCCCCACCCATGTTTTGGACTTTGCTTTGGAATTTTATGGGTGTAACTCCATAACGTGCTCTGTTGCTCATCCTTCTGACTAGGGGGTACATTGCCATTTGATATACAAAGTTACACCTACCTGCTCCCTGCAGTGCTGGAAGCACCTCCCCCCTCAAGTCACCCAAACTGTATCTTGGACAGTGGGATATCTTTGCCTCAATCCCACTGAGATGAGCTAATAGCAGTGTTACCAATTCTTTTAAAAGATTTTCAAACTTTGTGAAGTGGGTTTCCAAGCCTATTCCGATTTGGGCAGCATTTTCCAAATTCACAACTGCCCACTTGCAGATTAGGAAAGCGCAGACAGATAGCTAGGAGTGACACATTGAAATCTAGGGGCTAAGGTAAACTCAGTAGTGAATCAGTTAAGGTGAGATTTGTTACAGATTATACCAATGCATCTCTGGCACTTAAAAGAATTGTTAACAGGCACTGGAATATCTTATATCAAGATGAGACTTTAAGGAACTTCATATCAGACAAAGTAGTAATTACATTTCGCACAGGAAGATCCTCCAAAAGTATTCTCAGTCCTAGTTTCCCGGTGATGACACCCCCAAATACTTGGCTATCTACGCGTAGGATAGGTTTCAGCAATTGATTGTAACACTTCCTTTGTTATCTACATGATACGTTGTAAATGTACTCACATTTAGTTTGGGAGTACTATCTGCCCTCTTAAAATCAGGATTGGTGAACATGTTGAATCTACCTAGGTGATCTTGATGTGTCTTTGTGACCTGTAATGGGAACTGATTTTGAAGAGGGGGCTCCTAAATATGCCCCTTTGCCCCTTCAAATATATTTTTTAGTAAAATAAGACTTTGCAAGCTCTGTTCAGGCAAACTTAAAAATGACATAAATAGGTTTAAAAAAATGTAGTGCATCTCCATATCATAAAGGGTAAAAATTGGCTTCGGCTCAGTTCAGAGAATTCAAAAAGTCGAAAATTAGATATCTTCTTTCCAAGCATCTTCTGACCTTTCACGCATTTCCCTTCCTTTACATTTACTCCCTGTTTCCTCTCTTCTCCTTTTATGCATATCTCTACAACCTCCTTCTACAGCTTGTCTCCTCTTCTCCTCCTTATTTCTGATACCTGCCTATGACTCTGCTTTTTCCATTGCTACTTCTCTTCTACTCTTGCCACTTTTACAATGATTCCACATATGCTGCTGTTATTCTCTTACTTTCTCTCTACTCCTCCACCTCCTCTCCCCCGCAACCCCCCACACCTCATACGCTCTCTACTGTTCTTGACCTAGTGGCCCGCATTTATTCATTGATAATAACTATTTGACTTTATTGTACTGGGCTCTTTATTATAACAATGCATTGCTTGTATTGTATGTATTATGTTGGTGTGACTTTTGTATAGATATTCATATCGCTCTTTATAAAATAGTGACTTGATTTTTTGATTAATGCTCATATCAGCATGTACAAAGTCCAACGCTTTTATTCACATGCTGCATCACGCATCATGAGAGACGCCTTCTTATGTTAGTCCTGTGAAACGGTATTCATATGATGCTTTGTGATTTCTCGGCTACAGAGGTGTAGATACTTGGATACCGGGAGTTCATTCTTCACAGGACGCTGGGTCCTAACCAAGCTGGGCTCTCACAAGCTGAGTCTGGCCTTGAGAATGATGACAGTTCACCCTTACCAAACATATATGTGATGATCTATTTACCTCTAACAACAGCGCACCTTCTCAGGTGTGAACTTTTAATTGCTAAGACTCAGTAGAGAAGGACATTACTGGAGATATAACCATGGACGTCAACTGGGGGTCGCCAGGGGTCGCAGCTGAGACCCCTTGCTTGACCCCTACGACCCGTGGCCTCGGAGGTGGCAAAAATGAGTGCCAGAATTACAGGAGCAGCTTGTCCTGATGAACATCAGCTAGGTCTGCAATCTCCTTGTTGTTTGTCAATTTTTCTTACACTAATAGTGAATAATAAAATATTACTCACTATTAATATAATAGAAATGGAGTACAATTGGCTTGAATATGACTCTCCCTAACATATGACCCTCCCTAGCAGTTGAGGTGGGATAAAAATGCTTTTAAATGTATGCTGTGTGCATGCGAGAGTGCAAGAGTGTTTTTGTGAGTGTGTGTATATGTGATGGTGTGTGCATGTGTAAGTGAGCAAATGCAAAGGTTAAATGGCACGTGATGGCACTTTTGCTACCCCTGGCCTTTTAGTGAATTGACGTTCATGGATATAAGGTTATCTCTTTTTCTATTATTTACTTTCAGTTCAGTATGTGCCACAAAGGTAGTCATGACCTTTGCTACTATATTTTCGCATATATTCTGCCTTAGATTAGCATCTAAATAATGCATTTAATAATACCACTATATCAGACGTCTTGTCAGTGTGATATCTTGTGACTACCTCAGAGTTCTGATGTTTAGAGGTCATGCCAATCCTTCCTTGTCTGCATTAGTATTCCACTTACCGCTCTGGAAGGTATCAAAGGTGGTAACAATGACCCGGATTTAAGTGTAAATGGAGTTAAGAGGAGAGATGTGCTCCTGCAGGTTAATTATCAGAATATTCAGACTGGATTATACATGGCACAAGACCTAGGATCACAAATGAGAGCGAACCATATGCCTTATTTACAAGCCTCCTGCCCCACTGCTGTGTCATTTTCCTTTTACGCAGCGGTGGCTCTAACAGTGCACTACACTGCTCCATATTTACAAGTTGAAGCATTGGACCCAATGCATCAGTTTGTAAAGGCCTGCCTCACATTTTACATGGTCCAGGTATAATACTTGCAGGGTAGGTGTTCCCACGTTAAAACTGACGCAGTGAAATTTACATTTGCAGAGGTTTTTTCAATGGGAGCCTCCAAGCATTGCCAGAGTAGCATCATTTTTATGACTCTACTCCAGCAATGCGTGAGTTTAGCTCCAACAGATGCATCAGAATTTCTGATGCATCTGTGAAAACGTGCACCTTGAAGCTCTGTATTGTAAACACAGCGCATCCATGGCATCGTTAGAAGATCTTAGGGAAGTGCAAGAAATTGGCGTTGTGTCAGACTCTTGTAATTGAGGCCCCAAATCTCCAGTAACACATGAGAGGGCGTATGTCAGTGAAGGGGTACTCCATGAGGGACAGATAACATAAACTCAATGGAGTTACATATAGACGTACATGATGGGAGCAGGAGATAAGCTGTAACTAGTCCCTGGGTGTACAGGGAGTCCTTCTCAAGAACCGAATAAGGATCGAACGACAATGCAGTACCCAGAAGGAAGGAGTCTGGTAGAGAAAAGACAACTGACATGTGAAGGTCAGAATGTAGAAAACATTTGAGTCTCAAATTGGAAAAACAGAAGGGGACAAACAAAGCCAAATCCAGAGCATGGTACGAACAACAGTGAATATCAAGAAAGTACTAATGTAGTGAATCATGTTTAGTTTTAATGGGTCTCAGGAGTTTAGCTTAGCCTTCTGGCTTGCAGGCCTGTGACCCCGTCACCTAGTGACATTTAACCTACTTAGAGTGCTCTGTCTTATCCTATTTATTTCATTATTTCTTTTAAGATGGCTGCCTATGTTTAGCATTAGAGCAGTGTTTTGATTTCCTTTATCAGTGCCACTCTGTGACGGCATCACTATCAGCGTCAAAATTTGACAGGAACATATTGTACTCTTTGTGGCAAATGTTTACATAATTGCTGCCACAAGCCTGCTCCCTTATCTATTGTTTAGGAACATACCTGCGCCAGGGGCCCTACAAGATCTGTATAAATACATCTCACACAGACAGGGTTATCAGAGGGATTCCTACCAGATGCTATCAACGCCATCTATGCTGCACATTGCCTTGATGCCGACCTAGCCATCGTGTCCCCACGAAGTCTGACATAGACCTCATTCCAATGTAATGAGGGTTGGGGGCGCTTCTCATGGGCCTGGTACTAGCAGACTAAGGGCCATATTTATACTTTTTGACGCAAAACTGCGCTAACGCAGTTTTGCGCCCAAAAAATTAGCGCCGGCTAACGCCATTCTGAAGCTCCATGCGGGCGCCGTATTTATTGAATGGCGTTAGCCGGCGTTAGTCGACCGGCGCTGCCTGGTGTGCGTGAAAAAAAAACACGTACACCAGGCAGCGCCGGCGTAGGGAAAAATGGCGTTTGGGCGTCCAAAAATGGGGCAAGTCAGGCTGAGGCAAAAAAATCGTCTTAACCCGATTTGCGCCATTTTTTTTTGGCACCCAGATGCCATTAACATGACTCCTGTCTTAGCAAAGACAGGAGTCATGCCCCCTTGCCCAATGGCCATGCCCAGGGGACTTCTGTCCCCTGGGCATGGACATTGGGCATAGTGGCATGTAGGGGGGCACAAATCAGGCCCCCTATGCCACAAATCTTTTTTTGAAAAAAACTTACCACAACTTACCTTTTCTTCCCTGGGATGGGTCCCTCCAGCCTTGGGTGTCCTCCTGGGGTGGGCAAGGGTGGCAGGGGGTGTCCCTGGGGGCTTGGGAGGGCACCTCTGGGCTCATTCTGAGCCCACAGGTCCCTTAACGCCTGCCCTGACCCAGGCGCTAAAATCCGGCGCAAATGCGGGTTTTTTAGTCCCGCCCACTCCCGCGCGTCATTTTTGCCCGGGAGTATAAATCCGACGCAATAGCATCGGAGTCATTTTTTAAGACGGGAACGCCTACCTTGCATATCATTAACGCAAGGAAGGTGTTCACGCAAAAAAATGACGCTAACTCCATGAACTTTGGCGCTAGACGCGTCTAACGCCAAAGTATAAATATGGAGTTAGTTTTGCGTCGAATTTGCGTCGAAAAAAACGACGCAAATTCGGCGCAAACGCAGTATAAATATGCCCCCAAGTTTATCACACCTAGCTCTTGTTAGGTTAGGGATTAGGTTCTCTATGCTAGGAATTTTACAATTTATGTTTATTACAATATGGTGAGGGTCTTTGTATTCACAGCTTTCATCTCTACACTCTTGCTTCTTTTA
The DNA here is from genome assembly GCF_031143425.1 of Pleurodeles waltl. Taxonomy (NCBI): domain Eukaryota; kingdom Metazoa; phylum Chordata; class Amphibia; order Caudata; family Salamandridae; genus Pleurodeles; species Pleurodeles waltl. Next base: position 401,037,773 of record NC_090439.1, read on the forward strand.
TTGTGCATTATCCTAATCATTGCAGGTCATGCATTTTATCGTAGATTGCAGCCTTTTCAATAAATATATTGAAAAATCACCTGCGTCTCCTTTATTGCCTGGGTGTGATTGAAACGTATTGCTAACCTGAGAAAAAAGTAACTTCCTTTCCACCGCAACTCCCCTGACATGTTGCGACATAGAGTCCATGCTAAGGCTCCCAGAAATCACCTCTACTGTTTGGATTTTTTGGTGAGGTACTGCTTGTGAGCCAGTATGGTTGGGCCGGCAGTTGTGACTTGTTGTAGCAATGGCCATTCACCAACAAACAGAAGTGCTGTCATCCCTAAACCAGCAGTCTCACCTAGGAGCAAGAGTCCAACTACGACAGTAACAACCAATGTTCACACAACATGCAATTGGTAAGGTCTTATATTCTGTCTGCCATTAACAACCCAGATGTGTACTTGTAGGAGAATTCCAACTCTGGCCATGGATGCATGTGTAATAAGAGTTGTAGTTCTGGTGATATAATTTATTATTCTCCATTGTCCCATGTACCTGGTCTCTTACGCCCTAATCTGACTTGACATGTCTCTGGGGAGAAGGGGAAGAGGTCCAGTATAAATCTCTACCATCTCTAGTATGTGTTGCAAATGCCTAATGCAGATCTCATCAGGGCATCCATTGGGAGAGGTTCATGGGACACCTGTCCATTATCTCTGCTCCAGGTACTAAGCTGGTATATCTGTAGAATCAGGGAGCCAAGAGAAATCCACCAGGTGTAAATAAGGATTAAATGACTGTGTGACATCTCCTACTCTTTTATATTCCTACAACCCGCCATTTTGTTTCCCCATCTCTCCACCTCCATCCCATCCTTTCCCCCTCTCCACCCCACCCTCTCCATCTCTCTTACATCCCTCACGCCTCAGTCTCATCTTCCCTCCCAATATTCACTCACTTTTTCCTCCCTTTGTTCTCATCTTAATGCTTCTCCTTCATCTTCCTCTGCTCACTCTCTGACCTCTATACCCTCAAATGTTTCCCTCTCTCACCCCTGCCCTTCATATTTTATCACCTCACCTATTGTGGGCATGTCCTACCTTATATTTGTTTTGATAGCTCATTTATAAGGGGACAGGTAAGAGTAAACAACCATCTACCCTCATGAGGTTGAATGAACCTTTGGACTCAGAAAGGTGTGATGTTTGGCTCTGAACATGACCGAAGTCAACAATAAACAAAACCAAAAAATACCATTATTAATTAGCAATAAAGTCAATAATTTACACTCACCATGACCTATTTGGTCATGAATCACCAAACCAGTTTAGTAAAGTTCAAACATTTATTGCCCTTTAGATTAACAATGCTAAGATCAAGTAAATGAAGCGCAAAAAAACTAATTATAAAGATACATGAATAACACAGGTTGACCAAACCTAAAGAATCACAGCTTTGACAAAATATGAATTATTAGACAGTCAAGAATCACCATACAGAAGAACAATAATATCAAATGCACAGCTGAGATTGAATACCTTGAGTTAACACAGATGTATTATTCACAGTCAGTTATTGTGTGCAGCCAAATTCAGAATGCGACCTTCAAACTCTTACCCTAGTTAGATTGAGCATGTTGGTCTTCCTGCAAAAAGAAAAAGAAGACAAAAACGAATTTGGAAAACATCTATCTATGGTGCTAGCAAAAATAGTGGTTGGGTTTCTAGAAGAGAAAAACATGAAAATATGTAAACCTGCGAGAAAGACAAATGCACATCATGTAATACCTCTCCTTTATGAGTTCAGCAGGCAGCGAAATCTTCATCAGTTGAGCATCTTCTGGTCATCTTCAGTGCACAGTGACATATAGGGAAACAGTTTAGTAATATTTGGCCTTAATGCATCTGAACTGTAAGTGACGCATAGCATTATTTACGAGCAGAAATAAATGCACATCTTAATACAGCAAAGATAGTAACTGCAGATGAAATACGTCTCTCTTTTTAGCAAGAAAGAAAGACTGCACTTGAGCAAAAGAGAATAAATCCGCCTCAACAAAAAGAATAAATCTGAACTAACATCCCCCAAACATTGCTGTATTAAAGCCCCAGAAAATAGCTAGCTATTCTATCATTGGTCAGGTAGTTAGGACAGAACCAATTACATTGAAAGAACGTTTCTTCTTTGCATTCTTGTTTTCATTTTTCTCCCTCATTGGTTCAGCTTCTTTTACTTTCCTCACCAGTTTTCCTTTGCTAAGATAAAATGTTTCAACTCCATAAAACCACTGAAATCCATTCTTCTCTGTGGAACATTATCTATCAGGAAGTAAAATAAAATGTTATAAATGTTACACCGGGAGAACATTTCTCTCCGACATTAGATCATCCCACAGAATATTTCAGAAAAGTGCAGAAAACTTTCAACTGCCATCAACATTGCTAAGCATCACATTATTTCATTCTGAATTAGCTTAACCCTTGGCCCTGTTTAAAAACGCAGTAAAATGTGCAATACAACATTTCATAAACTCAAACAATTTATTTTCAGAACATTTAATTATTTTTTTTTTCATTACTCTCAGTTAGTAAAAAATAAAATACATTTAATTAGACGGTGATTTATTTTCATTTTCAAAATATTTGTATCAATTATCAGTGTAGGCCACATTTTCATTTTAGCCTTGCATATTTAAATGCACATTTTTCTTTCAGTTAATCACACAATTTTACTAGCATTTTTGACACTCCAACACTATCATGACGTAATCCATCCTATTTTTCAATAGTGGCATGTGTAGTCGCTAAAGCCTCTACAACTTGAAATCTCCTTCCCCTCTCTATACATGGTGCTGGGTTGTTAGCACAGGAATACTGGTGCACTTTGGCATGTCCATTCTGTCTGCAAGGATACATTTCAAATAGTGCAAAACACACAAGCACTACAAGGAGCAGCCAGTATCTGGTTTTGGCCATTTTGTGTTGTTCCTATGCACACCAGGTACATTTTTACCATGTATCGCACAGAAGTACACAAACAATTGTATTGTGAAATTATTGAAATTGCACAAGATTACCCCTGCGAAACAGAAATTTCCCTCAGGCCTAGACATTACTCAATGGAAATGGAAAAGGCAATACAGTACTACATATTTATGTGAGTTAAGAACATTTTTTTTAGCAAATGTTTTGATATTGTTTCACTGTAGTAATATACAAAAGATAATATTACACACAGTCCCAAACACAAGAAACATACTGACAAAGTAGATTTTCCTAACTATTGCGAAGAACTATCTTCATATTTTAAAAGAGAGAGTGCAGTATTATTATTATCTGTTCTTACTTTATTAAAAGCACACAAATAAATACACTTCCCATTATCAGGTGGGAATTAAAAGAACGCCGACTGGTGCATCAATCACAAGTCAGAGGAACCCTTGAGTACCTTCTCAACACCTGCCTAATGATCCTGATGGAGAAGTCAAACGTACAAGATGAGGCAACAATGTCTGATGCCTGAAATAGAAGGAATATCTTATCTGAATCTTCCCCAGGAGACCAAAGGCGTTGAAATATTTCCTTTCACATAAAACCAATGTTGCAGAAGAGTGACATTGCATAAAAAACTAATGGACTGGCTAGAGTCTCCAAAATATACAGCAAATTTATGATATCTGTCTTGAATTTCCCTTAATAAAATCAAGAATTTTCTTCACAATAGCTATGAAAATGTAAATTTTGTGGCAAGACCAGAGGCTTGTATTATACATGTTTATACAATTTGCACAACCGCCTAATATAAACACCAGTAGACAATAACATTCTTCTGTCACACAGATGTCTTACCCAAACTCAACACTCTTCAATGAAGATGAAAGGAGTACAGCAAAAAAGACATCGCAAACCAAGGGCCTGATTTAGAGTTTGGCGGATGTGTTATTACATCACAAATGTGACAGATATCCAATCCACTGTATTAGGAGTGCATTATATCCAATAGCACTTCAAGTAATGGGGACACATTATCTGTCATATTAATGGCAGAGTAACCCATCCACCAAACTCTAAGGGCCTTATTTAGATCTTGGTGGAGGGGATTCCTCCGCCACAAACATGACAGATATCCCGTCAGCCGTGTTATGATCCCATTGTATCCTATAGGCATCGTAATACAACAAATGGGATATCCGTCATGTTTGTGAAGGACAGTTCCATCCATCAAGATCTAAATCAGGCCCTAACTCGGACCCCAAGTATGTTACTTCATCTTATGTTGGTATATAACATGAGAAACAAACATGTCTATGAAGTTTTCAAAAACAGGCCTTGAGATCATAGAAGTAAAGACCCAGTGTCTCACAGTCATGCTCTTGTAACACCCAACATCAGAGAATAAACAAAAGCACAGTGGTAAACAACTGTCATTCATGATCACTGTCAACTTGTAGTATGTCAAAGGATTTAGGACACAACCTTTAGCAGACAATATTAATCCCCCTGTAAGTTCCAGGTGATTTGGACAAACACTATGCAAAAACAAAAAGAAAATCACAATCACACACACAGCCACATCAATAAACTCATGCTAAATGAAAACACATACTGGACAGCTACACAATTGCCAGGAAAGTATGTTCAGTAAATCAGAACCTCCTGGGCACATCCAAACCACCCTGTGCAGCACCCAGAAGCAATCCCTATATTTTCTAGGTCCACATCACAAAAACTCACTGCTTCCAAAGATTTCAACTTGACCCCCACTAAGTTCCAAAATACCATAAACGTCCTTAAGTACTTGTAGTCATCAGAGCGCATGAATGAACAAGGATGCATTGTTATTCACATTTAATAGTACGTTTGGAAAACTCTACTACATTTCTTGTCTAATTTTTTTTTGATTGCCTATACTTTAAATCACAAATAGCGTCATTGTACAATATCTCAATCTCTCATTTGGGGTTATGCTAGACATATTTTCCTCCTATCAAGCAATTTACTGCTACTTTCCCCATGTATACCATTTCTGGAAGAAATGTCCTGCTGGTTGTGTATATAAATGAGTACATGGCTGACATATAATGCCCTATGTCTCACCACAATTTTTAAGCATCACATATTAGAAAGTGCAGGCCGCGTTGCTGCAAAATATCTATTGGGGTCTGATCAAGAGCTTTAAATGGGCTTACAGCCCATCCATTGGTTACCATTTGTTCGTTTTAGAGCCACATGCACTTGCCTGTTTCTTATTCAATGGCTTCCCTTCCTCTTTATTTGATTGTCAATCCCCTGGAAAAAAAACCTTTGCCATCCTTTTGTTTATCTGACTTGTACCCTCTACTGATGACTTTGAGGGAACTACTCTATACATTTTGGGTAAGTACTCCATGAGAGCACTATGGCTAAAATTTAGGGATGACCTTGCACCATCTAACTCCACATTAGCGTCATTTTCTGACACTGTGGTGTTAGATTGCAAAAATGCCACGCCATATCCACAAATTATGCATGCCCCATCCATAATATATGCAAAGAGAGCGTTCCTGCGCAGGGAGGACCAGAAAAATAGTACAATGAAATCTACAAGATTTCATTGCATAATTTTTGGTGTCGTTTTTAATGCCTGCTGAAAGCAGGCATTAAAAGGACACACCCATTGAAATCAATGGGCCTCCTTGAACTTTGCTCAACTAGTGTCAACATTTTTGATGCTAGTGGAGCAAAGCACCAGAATAGCGTCACTTTTTTATGCTATTGTTCTTAATACCACCATAGTGCACAGTATCTTAAATACAGTGCACACATGGTGGCGTTAGGGGGGTGCAGGGGTCACAGGAAAAGTGGCGCTTCATGATATGCAGCGCCACTTTTCTTAAATCTGAGCCTATATGTTTTAAAGCTCTCTCCTTCATGTGCTTCTCCCCCCACCAAATACCTGTTCCCTTGCGCTCCATATTGCTCTCTCACTTGTGTGCTTCTTGCTCTCTTTTTTGTGCGCTTCTCCCCAAATGTCTCCACTGCCACGTTGTTCTCTTGATCATGTGCTTCTCCTACTTCTCCCTGTGTTCCCCTCTTCCATGTGTGTTGCTTTTCCTCTGCTCTCTGCCAGTTCTCCATTGCCCATCATTTTTTAATTTACTGATCCAAGTGGCACCTGTCATTTGGACTGGTAGATAAAAAAAAGAACAGAATGGCTTCAGCATTCTGTAGGTACCTGCATGCATGGTGACGCACATGAGCACCTACTGAGTGCCATGACTGGTAACAGCTGTCTAATCATTGCACCTTTTTCTTCTTTTTCTATTGATGCTGTCCAGCATGCCTCACAGCATGACAGCAATGGCAAACAGCATAAGCAAAATGAATAGCTCTCAAATTCTAAACCTATTGGCTTTCCCAATGATTATTAAAATTAGTATTGCAAACATTCTGCCATGCTGGCAGATTCACTATTGCCCTATCTGTTAGTATACATGCCTGCGGATCCTGATTTTGGGAATCAGGATTTCACAGATCACTTTTTTGAGCATTTAGGCCTACAGAAATTGTTGTGAATTTGATCATAAGAAACCAAAGTTGTTTCCTAAACCAGAGGTGATAGATATGTCATGCTTGGTGTCTATGAACGTAAAATGATAAACCCATTTTAACTGTAAAGTTGGATTTATCATAAGAAGTTTGGAAACACCTCTTTTAGAAAGTTTACATGTTCCTTATCTTAGCCCTCTGTGCCTGGATCCTTTCTTAGGTCACATGACTGGGTGTAACTGACAGTTAGGAATTTGTGAATTCCCTCCAGACTGTCACACAATAGTGGGATTAGCTGAGCCTGAATGGCCCATTAACCTGCATGATAGGGGGGTGGAGCTAAGCACAGCCCCACTTCACCAGACTAGGCTGTGCTTTGCTACCACAAAATGGGCTTAATGACCCTGTGTTGTCAGTGCGGCCAGCTAGGAGCCAGGGCAGGGGAGACAGGAATCCTGGAACTTCAAAGAACCTCTCTGGAAATGTCCCCCAACTTCGAGGGACAAGGAATCCGGGTATAAAAATAGGTCTCTCAGACTCTTTAGTTCACTACAGGACTTGTGGAATTGCTCTGCTGTGACCTTCTGTGCACTCTATCACACTGCTGCTGTACCTTGAAGGACTGCTTTGCTGCCTGGAACCTGCCTGGAACCTTCAGGGATCAGCCCTGCTATGGAGCCCTGCATCGTCACCTGCATTCAGGACTTCAGAAGTGACTGCAAAGGCTAGTTCAGCTGACCCCCAGTTCACAGAGCCACAGAGGCAAAAAAGGCTCTCACCATTTTGAGCACGCACATGGACCCTGCCTGAGTGAGTCTTCATCCACTCCTGGACCCTTGGTTGTAGTGCTAAAGGTGCCCAGGTGGCTATTTCCCAAACCTGAAGACCTGCTGTTGTGAACCTAAAACTTAAAAAAATCATAACTCTGGTTCAACCAATTGGATTTCGAAGGCTGTGGTGAATAATAATTCAGTAAAATGTTTTCTATTTTTCAACATTGGTTTGAGATTTTTATTGTGTTGTGTTTTTACTCTGTCACTGTTTGTGTGCCACAAATACTTTTTATGCCAAGCTATCCAGGGTTAAGCACAGGTGAAATTAGTGACTTCTTGTGGTTCATCCTGCAAGGGATTGTGTCTGTTGTTTAACCAGAGCTTACACCCCAGCCAAACAACACCCCAATTTCTCACAGCAACAATCCCAAACAATACCAAGAGAACCAGATAGCAGACCTGGGGAGAGGAAGATGAAAAACAATTTCAGTGAGAAGGAGAACCACATTTGAATAGTTGTGGTGACAAAATAATGAATACCTTCTCGTTGTCACCTCCATATTGTCCTTAGGGAAGAAGAAACCCATTTGGCAGTCCATAGTGGATATGATTAACAATGTAGGCCAAACAAAAATGATAATATTGGAGATGAAGAAGAGGTGGCAAGACTACAGATGTAGGATCAAAGAGAAACTGGCCAAGAACCTGGGAGCAGCCATCTGGACCAGCGGAGGACCTGAGGACCAGGAAAAGTTGGACCCCTTGGAGGAACAGGTGGCATCAGTCCACCAGAGTTGGTGACAGGAGTGGAAGGACAGGACAGTGCTGGGGTTGAGGACCAGGAAAATCTACAAGATAAGTGTCAACAGGGGACAACATGTTAAAAATGACATGCAGTGCAGCAAGACACTTGCTGTGCTGCACTGTGATGTGTGAAAGGGAAAGGACAGGAATGTCTAACATGTAAACTCATACATACATCACATACATGTAGATTTCTTGCCCAGTGACAATTTGTCCAGCACAGTCCAGCCCTGTCAAGTTTCTCAGGTCAACTCATGATGTGCTGCCCCAGTCCAGGGTGTCCTTTGAAATACTGCGACTTGTGGTCTAATGTATAACAGGAGTGTCTCTACTACAAGTCCCACAAGGCAAAGCAAAAAATATGGAATGGAGCAGCACATCATGCATGGACCTTAGACACCTATCCAACCTTACTGTGGCAATATAGGCCCCCTTGCTCCATGAGGCAATTGTTTTTGTCTTGGGACTATGCAGCCAAAAGTGGAGTGTAAAGTAATGGAAAGGGGTTGCCAGAGGCTTAGCCTCTCATCTAAGAGGGGATCCAGGTGTTGAGTGTGTGGAGTATCTCCAAATAGGATCATGTGAAGAGCCATGTGTCGAATCACAATCATGAAACCACATTGCATGCAGATGTCCTGGTGAGCAGGGGCAGATCTCACAAGTGTTGCTTGCCTTGTTAAAGACCACACTATCTCCTGTCTTATTTAAATTAATATTGAGGCCTGGGATGAATGCAAGTGATGCACACCAGAGATCCATGAGTGTCTGTCTGAAGCATTGAGGGGGTGCGAGCTTGGTGGGTTCCTGGTAGTGCACCACCATGTAGGTGTGGCTGAACACATTTAAATGGAGGTGTGTCTGAATGGAAAGTAATTGGATCTCAAGGTGATGATGTGTGATGTTTGTGCCACAAGGTAGCCTGTGTGATTGTCATGCACTGCTGTGTTTGGTAGTGTCAAACTTGTGCAGTAGGTGTGAAAGGATGGCATAGAAGAGGGCATTAGAGCACTACATTTGACATGTGATGTAGGCCTGGCAGAAGTTGTAGCAGGTGTCAAGAGGGAGTTGTAAGAAGGCAAGTCAGATCATGCAACAAACGTCAAAGCAGAAGGATGTGAAACAGGGAATTGTAAAGTGACAGGATGAGCCAGGTGTCTAGAATGATGGGCAAGTTTTGAGGATAGGGGAAGGTTGAGGTGTCTGGGCCTAATCATGTGGGCAACCATGGTAGGTACATGTTACAGAATTTGATCACCACTCTGTTGTGAATTTCACCATGAGCCATAGCTCTTCTAAATACTCTTCTAAATACTGGTAGGCATGTTGGTCAATTGCATATTGTAAAAAATGTTGGTTGGTGTAAGTGTCTCCTGGGAATCAATGTATGATCTGGGTGTCATCAGTGAGTATCCATATCCCATGATCTAGCCGTCGACAAGTAGCTGCTGGTTCACAGGAGAGGGTTAGGGGCTTCCAATTATAAGTCTTACTATATAGTGGGATAGTTACAATGGCCTGCATGCTGGTTAGTGGGGAGACAGATTGACTAGTTGAAGTTGTCATCCGTGCCCAGGACGCAAGCACTGATCAGCGGTTTACTGTTCCCGGGAGCGGGTCACCCACAGGAGGTTTGTTGTGCATCGTACATGACAAGTACTGCGGGGGGCTGTGCCTTATGCTGGATTTCATTTCATATTTGCCTGAAAAAGGACTGAATGCTATAGAATAATTCTGCGTATTATTAGGAAGAAAAGGCTTGGTGACCTGGGCTGTGCCAGGAGTGGGGACCCCGGGAGACCTGTTCCATGATGGAGTACTTACTCCCATTTGATCACTTGTTGAAAGAATGTGAGTTGCCAGTAGGGCACTTCTTGGCTTATGGCAGGTTAACAGCGGAACTGGAGAGGGTATTGCATATTACCAACACAGAGTCGGAGCCACATCAGCTAGTGCATGCAGTTCATATTATGGAGGGTGGCATGGTTCACAGGGGAACTGGCACACACTACCAAGGACCCCTTACTGCCATTGCACAGTAGTGTTGAGAGTGAGACGTAGGCTAAAACCTGATACCCAAAGAATAGGACAATGAATTACAGTATCAACAGAAACTGTCCCATAATGCTAAATTTCAATATATTCAACACAATATTATCCATAGGGCCTACCTAACACCGGTGAGCCTCCATTGAATTTTTGGGTCCTTCGCCCTTTGCCCCAGGTGCTGTGCACTCAATGCTGACACAGCACACCTGTTCTGGGACTGTCCAATAGCTGGGATACTGTGGAGGGAAGTTACAGGGGAGCTATGGGAAGTAACGGGCTACAACTGATCTCTTATCAAAGGAAGGGGTGTTATACAGCCTTTTCAATTGAAGAAAACACAAAGGACAACTAATCGTTTTCTGGATTTAGCATTATTGATAGCTCGCCGCGCCATAGCAAAGCAATGTAAAGCTGCCATATCCTAGCCTACAGCACTGGTGCATTGCTACACTAAAGAGGGACAAGGTGAAGGTGGTGGCACTGAGGCGAGAGGAGGTGAGAGGATTGCACAGGGTTCCCATTGCCGCCTCATGGGATGAAATGTTGCATGATCTATAGGTATTCAAGGACACACTGGATGATTAATCAGAGGGCTAATAAGGAAAGGCTGTACAGTGCTGTTGGTATGGGCCTACTTGTGGCCTCACTCACTCACATGATCACACTTGCCTGTCCACTGCTTGTGGTGCACCTCATACGCTAGGGGGGTTAGGGGCTCTTATGACAACAATACTTGCTGTAGTGCACCTTGAAGGGTGAGCGGACAACACCATGGTGGAACAATTCACAGATGTGGTCATATGGACAAATAAAGGTGGCCCTGCACTGTAGTGTTTTATACCTTACAAATGTCTACCTGCATGTAATGAACCTGACACTCCTGCCATTATGTTGTTTGAAATTAACGTATGCAGGTTTTGTCATGGATACTGTATGTTCGGATGTATACCATTGTACTTAAATAGCAAAATCTAATAAAAATGCTTTAAATAAATAAATCAATGTGTGAGTAAGCCCTGGCCCTGGGCCCAAATGATGATTGACAGAGGATTCATGTTAAGGTACATGTGAGTGGGGCTGAATGATTAGATTTGTAATACTCTGCAGAGGGCCAACTTGGGAAATGCCAAAATGGAGCGAGCTTCAGTGGTTGCATATTTCCAAGTGTGATGGCGCTTATCTCCTTCAGAGATGGTTCACAGTGCCTATTGTTGTGGCCTCTGAAGATGGCTGTGTCTGCAAGGAAAACACAGCGGTACACACATATAAGAAAAAACAATGGTAAGTACTTGCCCATACACATTCCTGCAGTGTAACAAGGCTGCTTGCTGTGTAGAGCTGTGTGAATGTGTGTCAAATATGAGCTCTTGGCCACATGAATGTACAAATTGCATGCAACACAGCACTGCAAGACAGATTTGCATGATATACTGTGTGAATGGCAGAGTGATGGGCTGAAACTAATAGATGACCAAACTGACATCACTTTGTCAGGAGCTGTGGGCTAAGTAATGGCTAGAGGGAATGCAGGCACCCTTGTAACATAGTGCAATGTTCTTTGTAGTAGTGTCAACGAGTGGACCTTGCACCAATATAGCCTTGATATGAAAATAAGTCAAGCAACATGGGGCCGGCCCTGACCTGCACTCACCTTTTCAGCCAGGGCAGGCCAGTGCACTGAATAATTGCCTTACAATGTGTGGTATGACATAAAAATGGTCCCCCTGTTACAGTGGTTGTGCGAACAATATACAGATATTACCACGTTCAGGAAACAATAGTGTAACTTGCCCTTATTTATTGTTATTAACACATGTTCAACACATCTATGTGTAACATAAAGTAAATGATTATAAAGTCTGTCACCAAAATTACTACTATCAACATCTTTCATAGATCATCATTAACATATTACACTTTCTGTTGGCGATGATGTCCTGACCCTCCATGGATGATTACACCTTCCAGCAACTCCTGTACTCTATAAAATCTCCTTCTCCGGACATGGCAAGGGATCACAGCATTGCAGAGTCTCCAGAGGAACTGCCACCCACAGGACATGCCCCATCTACCAGTCCAAGCCTCGCTCCAGACCCTCAGGACCCCCAACTTGTCTTCCAATGGTAGGAGTCTAGCAGATGATGGCTGAAAAGGTGTAGGTAGGGATGGAGGCCATAGCGGGTACCTTTGAAGGAGTCCATAGGTTCCTCGGTCCCAATAAGGATACTTCTGAGATTACTAAAGGCACCTACTCTTGCCTCCATAGTATGGTTGAGTCTCTGTCTGACACTGCTGGTGTCATGAGGCAGAGGCAAAAACAACAGGACTCAACATCTGACTGAGTGAGGTTGCCACCAAGCTGGGGAGCATCATTAACATCATTGCATCTATGTAGTGCAAGTTGGACTCTGATCAGTATAGGGAAAGGTGCGGAAGACATTGTGACGCAAAGGATTAATTAGCTTGAGCAGTGTAGATGAGCGTGATGCCTGCTGAAACCCCCCGAACAACGTGGAAAAGTTCATGATATTATATTCAAGCTTGTTTGTGTAGAAGGCTCCGTCTCAACCTTGAGAACGAGAGTACAGGGAGAAGATGGAATGAAAACAAAGGCTGGGGAAGGGCAGAGCAGCCAAGTGCTTATACCATAGCTAGAAAATGCCAGAAAGAGATAGAATCCAAGCTTCGAGTTATTTAAGCACTGAAGTGTGGCTGAGGGATTTGGAGCTGGCAGATGGAGTTGTGAAAGCTGCCATGGCCTAGCGCTGCCTCCCTGTTTTGCTGACCGTGATGCTTGAGAGGGAGAGAGGTCCAAGCAGGCGGTAGAGGGCTTCCCAGCATTTCGTGGACTAAGTTAAGTTCCACACAGGGATGAAAGGCCTTTGTTTCTCTGCTCTATTATTATGATTGATTATTTATGCTTGCACTGTGTTTATAACCTGAAGTATTCAGCTTGTTTATATTTTGCTTTCTAAACATCGTAGTGTGAGCCTGCTGCAGTAACTGAAACATGCATTTTGATGTGCGGTAAATCAAAGCTTATTTGAAGTATTCAGCTCATTTATATTTTGCTTCCTGAACATCGTAGTGTGAGCCTGCTGCAGTAATTGAAACATGCATTTTGGTGTGCAGTAAATCAAAGCTTATCTGAGGTATTCAACTCATTTATATTTTGCTTCCTGAACATCGTAGCATGATGCATTTTGGTTTACAGTTAATCAAAACTTATATCTGTCAATGAACTCTTTGTTTATATATATGCATAGATGCTCTTTGTAGTGTACTTATATATAAATAGATGCTTTTCATTGCTATTCTTATTCTACTATTGTTAATGTGCTAAATGCCTACATTTACCTGAAATTCTAGTAAAGCTAAATTGTATTTATAATTGGCGTGTGGTCCTTCATTGAGCGTCCTTTTTGACTTATACCAAACAGATGTCAACCAGTCACCTGGATAAGACAGACTCCCACATAGCAACAATGGGTGCCCTCTATAGAAATGTTGTTGCATTGTTAAGAAGCCATCAGCCCCTTGTCAGTGATGTGCTTCCTTTTTGCTGGAACAGACAAATGATGATGGGTAATAGGGAGACACATCTTTGGTCCCTGATGTGGGTGTGCCTCAGATGTCTCCCACAGAAAAAGAAACAACTGAAGAGGTGGCACAACACCTATCAAGTGAGGTAGATATGGACTTACCTGATTTCCGTATTAGAATTGGCAGGTAACATTTGCCTAATCCTTCCTGGTCAGTTCCCCAGTGGTTCTGTGTCTAACAGCATGTTGTCGCCTTTGTCACCCAGTATTGCACCTTTTTTATGTGTATCTTTACATTTTATCTACTTGTGAACTATTGAAAAGGCCTGCCTTCCCTAATGGCAATTTGTACTTCTGAACTAAAATTCTCCTCACCTCTACATATTGCATGGCATGTGTCCAACATGAACTCAGTCTGGACATCCTTGGTCTCAATTAATGATGGTGTCATTGCCTGAAACACTGCAAAACTGCTCATGCTGACCAACCCACATTTGGGAATAAATTCACTCATATAAACCAGAGTAGCATATGTCTGTTGCAGAAAGGACTACTTATACAATGGTGGATGCGAATATACAAAACACACTTCTTAGCATCTAAAGGAGAGGTAGCAAAATTCACTATCACCTGCTCTCTTTGTATATGTACCAACATCCAGTACATCCACTGCAATGGCATAATGTGGAATGTCTTGTCTCCCAAATGTATGTCACAATGTGACAATAAGCTTACTAAACACACAAATGCCTACCTGCTAAAATGAGGCCTGTGAGGTATATGAGTCAATAACACTGTTTCACTCATCCACATATATCTAGCTCAATGAACATGGCAACATGATCAAGCACATATGATAGCCTCAATGGTCATAATGAAGCGATCCTAAAGTACATACATTATGATGCTTGCACATGTAATATGCTGAAACTCTTGCCTAGACGCCTTGTGAATCTACATCATACCTGTGCCACACAAGGAAATACAGGGTCGTCCAATACCTTGGATGTCAATATGCATGAAATGCAAGTTATTTTTTTTTGGTCATGTGACAACTGATAAAGGGTGTGTAAAGCTACATTGGGACATGCTTGGTAAATGTGTTCCTCTGCCCCTGATAGGCGTGCATCACATGTATTGAATGTGAGTGTAGCCACACATGAAATCAATTGTACAATATACACAGTTATTACTGCACAGAATCTATGACACAGAACCAGGAACAAAGCAGCACCTCCCCAGAGAATGGGAAAATGGAAGATGTATTGTTTAAAAACTTTGCTAGTAAATACACAAAAAAGTACATGCATGTAGTGTCATACTTCGCAAGTACTTAATGCCAAGGATGCTTGAGGTTGAGGTTCTCTCAATGCAGGTGGGGTACACATTTAAGTGGCATCCTTGGCTGTGTGTCTCAGCAGAACCAGGAATCTGTAGTGATAAAACCATCCAAAATATACATGCTGTAGGTCCTTCACACACAGTGCTACAGTAGGCAAATGTGTTAGGTTGTGTGTCAAATCACAATAAATAACCATTTACAGTGCTTTAAGATTGTTAAAAATTCCCAAGGTGACTCAAATGCGAGGTACACTAAGGGGGTGATTCTCACCCTGGCGGGCGGCGGAGGCCGCCCGCCAGAGTTCCACCCTCCAGAATACCGCACCGTGTAAAACAACCTTCCCACGAGGACGCCGGCTCCGAATGGAGCCGGCGGAGTGGGAAGGTGCGACGGGTGCAGTGGCACCCGTCGCGAATTTCACTGTCTGCAATGCAGACAGTGAAATTCATTGTGGGGCCCTCTTACGGGGGCCCCACGACACCCCATACCGCCATCCTGTTCCTGGCGGGCGAACCACCAGGAACAGGATGGCGGTATGGGGTGTCTGAATCCCCATGGCGGCGCAGCTCGCTGCGCCGCCATGGAGGATTCAGAAGGGCAGCGGAAAACCGGCGGGAGACCACCGGTTTTCCACTTCTGACCGCGGCCGAACCGCCGCGGTCAGAATGCCCTGCGGGGCACCGCCAGCCTGTTGGCGGTGCACCCGTCATTTTAGCCCTGGCGGTCTTGGACCGCCAGGGTTAGAATGACCCCCTAAATCTTGACCATAGATGTCTCACAAGACAACATATACCTTCAAAAGCTGTAGACAATAGCTACATCATGCACTCAACCTTCTCAATGATAAAAACTCTTAATGCTGCGATGGTTACAATGTTGTGAAAGAAGAAAAAATGGAATGCTATGAAATCTAATTAAACAAACTACAGCTACCTATCGTACACTAACTGAACTAAATACTACTTTACCTATTGAAACATCCTAAACTACCTTCATATACCGATCCTACATTAACTTACTTTAACACTACCTTACACAAACTTAAGTTATCCTAACCTATCATAAACCCTAAACACAAATAACATGTTAAACAGCAATCACCCCCCCAACATACACAAATAGCAACTACATCTAAACATACACTAACTGCACATGTAAACCTAAACAAATATAGAGCCTTTTTTGGTATTTTTCCGCTGGACAGAATTATATCAAATTTGGCAGAAAGGTAGCTTTTAGTACGCAGATTATGTTTTTTGTTATTTGGTGTAAATCCGTTCAGAAGTTTAAGAAAAATGAAAGGAAATCTGAATTTGCATATCTAGGGCTGCAGACCCTCCATGACGACTTCATGAATAATAAGAGCTCATGTAGATATCTGCAGAGGTCTGATTGGCTGCCAACACTTCAACTAGGAAGCATTGGCACCCATCTTGGGACTCAGCTTCAGCTGAGTCCTTAGAAAATATGACAAAACGAAAAGGGGCCATTGCAGGAATACCCTGACTTCTTAGCTCTGTTGCTGGGGTTCCAGAGGGACCCTGCCGGGGCAAAATGTACTTTGAAAATAAATGTCTGCAGAGAATATGCTCTTGTTTTAATAAACTCCCCAGGTGTGCCAGGTCTGGGGGAGTGTAAAAAATAAAGGAGGGGCACATGGGCCCCCCCTTCTGGACTTACTTATGCCCCGGCGACCCCCACCTCCCCTGGACTTCAATTAATAAATCAACAGGGATGCACCACACTGCCCTCCTGCACCTCGGGGACCACCACCTCTCCAAGACAAAAATAATTGATTATAATGGGGGACCCTCTGGGCCCCGGTGACCACCATCTCCCTGAGGCTGTTTTGATTATTGGCAGGGGGCAGTGTGGCCCCAAGCAGAGGCCACCACCTCTTTGTGGCAAAATGTTTAAATTATAGTAGGGAGTTCCTGCAGATCCCACGGGGTCCCGGAGACCACCACCTCCCCAGGGCTAACATTCTATTGCATGTGGGGGGCCAATGGCCCTCTTGCATTCCCGGCAACCACCACCTCCCTGGGACCGAAGAGAAAGAACACAGGGGGTCCATTGCGGACTCCCGGCCCTGGGGACCACCTCCTTCCTGCGGCAAATTCAAACATTGGTTATAGATGGCCCTGGGAACTGCTCCTCCCCAGGGTCAGCTTCTGCTATGCCCTGTGATGCCCACTCATGGGACAAAGCTGTTTGCTGTGACTTGGCGGGAGCTTTAGCAGTTCCAGCCAAGTCAAGGCAAACACTCCGGTTCCAGCAAGCCAAAGCTGTCAAACAGCTAAAGCTTGCTGGAAACAGAGGAATCAATTGCTCTCACAGACAGGAAGCTGTATGTTTAGTAGCTCCCTGTCTGTGACAGAAATGCCTGCCTGCCACAGGAGGCGGGAAGCTGGGTGGGACCGTGGTGGGAAGCTGGTTGTCACCAAATGATTGTGACTGGGTGCCCTGGCTGTCCCTGGGGCAAAGATCAGCCCCCCAAAAATATAATATAATCACGTAACCTGTAGGTCCTCAGGGCCAAAATCAGCCAGGGGAGTAAGGCTGCACAGCTCCCTTCCTCCATTTAATGAAGGACAGGCCCCAGGGGGTGGGGTTCCTGGGGTCGAGATCAACTGGAGGAGGGGGGCCAATATACATTACAGCTGTGTAGTTGACTACAAGGAAATGTCTTGAGTGACCTTGGGTGCGTTTGGCAATGTGATTGTGACTCGTGCCTCTTTCTCCAAAATTCTGTGAAAACATGAATTCTCATACGGAGAGTCCAATGAGACTAAAAAGTCCTTCCTCTTAGATATATGATCTTATTCCATCTTTGTTTTGTGGATATATTCACAGATTATTTCAAAGTGGGGGAGGGGGCTCATGGCACCCCTCCCCCAGCCAATTTCAGCCCCAGGGATCCAACTCTTAGGGCCCAACCTTAAAATATATATTTTTGGGGCGAAGGGGCACTGTGCCATGAAGACCCCCTTCCCAGGCTGATCTCAGCCCCAAGGACCCCATCCTAGGGACCCAACCTTAACTTATACTTTTTTTGGTAGGGGCCGTGTGGCCTCACTCCCCAGGCTGAACTCAGCCCCAGGGACCCCATCCCCAGGGGCCCAGCCATGTCACCTGGGTGCCCTCGAGGTCACCCAGTCAGCATATTTGGGGGAGGTGGGAACCTGAATGCCCTTGCGGTTCCAGCTGGCTCCCCACCTCCTGTGGGAGATGGCATTGGTGTCACAGACAGGGAGCTGCTGAACATGCAACTCCCTGTCTGTGAAAGCATGTTTGCAGGCAGGCAAAACCGATTAAAACTTTGCTTCCAGCAAGTGAGAGCTGTCAAACAGCTCTTACTTGCAGGGAGCAGAGCTGTGTTTGCTCTGACTTGATGGGAGCCGTCAAAGCTCTCGCCAAGTCAGAGCAAACAGCTATGTCCTAGGTGGGCACCCTGGGACGCAGCAGAAGCTGGCCTTGGGGGGTGGCAGTACACAGGGTCATTACTGACTTCATAAAAAAGGACCACATGGCCCCACCCTAATGCTTAAACAGACATGGGGAGGTGGTTGTCCCCAGGGCTGGGGGTCTTCAAGGGACCACTAATTACATTTCATCTCAGTCCTGGGCAGGTGTTAGCCTCAGTTAGGTGTCGGTCCCCAGAGCTCGGTGAGGTTCACAGGACCTCCCCTATTATAATAAAGCCATTTTGCGCCGGGAAGGTGGTGGTCCCTGGTGCTGTATAGTCCCCCACATATTACTGAATACAAGCCCTGGGGAGGTGGGAGTTCCTGAGGCATAGAGAAGCCCTCGAAGGGGGGCTGTGTGCACCCCCCTCCTTTATTTTCTATTTGCCCCGGGACCAGGCCCACCTGGGGGTTTTATCAAAACAGGCACGGGAGACTGCACTTGTTTTTGTTTTTAAATGTAAAAGAAAGCGCTTTCTTGCCCTCGGGGATCCGTCTGGAACCCCAGCACCAAAGGTAAGAGGCCAGAGGGTTCACTAATCTGACCCCTTTTCTTATCTTTTTTTCTGGGACTCAGCTGAAACTGAGTCCCAAGGTGGCAGCCAGCACTTCCTTGTTGAAGCTGGCAGCTAACCAGATGTCAGCACGAGATCGAGAGGGTTTGCAGAGCCTTTACATTCCTATATATACAAATTTGAATTTTCTTTAGTATCTCAAAAACTACTGAATGGATTCACACGAAACAAACAGGGTGCTTTCTAGACCAGAAGCTATCTTTCTGCGACATTTGGTGCAATTCCGTTTAGTGGTTCGGGCTGTATTCCTGTTCAAAAACCCCATGGGAATTAACATGTGGAAAACATTTTTGGGACCTCCACTTTTTCTCAGCCCCCACTTGATGGATCACTGTGAAACTTTCCAGACCGCAGCTGAAATGAGCGTCACATTTTTTGAGAAAAGTTTCTGAAGATTCATCAACTGGCGCAAAGATATAGGCAAGAATTTGTTTTTTTTTCTATAAAAACTAGGTCCTAACTATAACTACCTACTAGTGACACCATCAAGGTAATTTATGCAATATTACCTACTGGAGGTTGACAGTGGGTTGTTATAGTTAGGGCCTAGTTTCCATAGGAAGTGCACTTTTTGACTTGGCTATATCTTTGGTGCTGTTTAATGAATCTTCAGGAAAGTTTCCAAAAAAGTGTCCAGATAAGTCTTGCTCAGCATGACATGTTTCAGGGTGATCTGTGAAGCAGTGGGCAAGAAAAATACGGAGGGGCAAAAAAAAGTGCTTTTCCCATGTTCATTCCCTTCGAGATTTTAGACTATAGCCCACACTGCCAGACACTATTACATCAAATTTGGCAGAAAGGTAGCTCTTGGTTCAAAAAACATGCCTTTTTTTATTTGGTGTAATGCCATTTAGTAGTTTTGAGATATTCAAGTAAATCCAAATTTGTCTATCTAGGTGCCCAAATAATTTGCAAATTCTCCCTATCTTATGCAGAGATCTGATTGCCTGCCAACACTTCAACCAGGAAGTGTTAGAAAATCTTATGCAGAGATCTGATTGCCTGCCAACACTTCAACCAGGAAGTGTTAGAAACCAGTTTGGGACGCAGACTCAGCCCTGACCCCTAGCTATGGTCCTGGGGTCCGCCTGGGACCCTGCCAAGGCAAAAAAGCATTTTTTTAAATTTGTGCTGTGAATGTGCAGCAAATTTGCAGCAAAAATTTCATAAATCACAAGTGCGGGCTCCCACTTGTTTTCAGAAGAAAGTCCTATTTTGCACACAAGATTTCAAGTGTGCAGAAGCATGTGACACTGATTTGGACAGGGGTGTTTATTACCCCATAACAAAATGATTTTGTGTTTTCTATTTCAGAGATCTTTAGATGAAAAAGACCCTGTATGGTCTGTATGATTGCATGCTTACTGTTTAGCACACTGTTTAAACCAACATTAGGAGCTGTTAATCTTCACAATCTGTAGAAATTCTAAGGTTTGAGCTGGTCCTGAAGAAAGCCTGCTGACCCTGAATGGAACTTCTAAAAGAACAAGTATTGAAGAGGAATTTTCGATTATGGAAAAATGCTTCCTCAATGAGCAGTGGTAGTCCAAATGGAGAAAGAAAAAACACTTATATAAGGAAAAATCCTTCTTATCCAGTTCATCAATTTCATCAGACAATTTTCAGCAAGGAGCCATGTTGTAATGACACATTCACATTTTATTAGATTCTTTGTGTATCATACAGCAGCCCAGTCATTGCGTTTTGTCCAAAGAAGGACTTCATCAGGGTTATTGTAGCAGTATATTCATATTGCTTGTATTCTCCCTGTCAGATAGATTTCCCACAATCCAATATATAAGAGAAATAGTAGCTTGCCTAGTTAAGATATGTATCAGCTATCCGGCACCAAGTGAAAATATCAAGGAGCATATTTAAGAAAAGTGGCACTGCAGTGTGTTCAGTGCCACTTTTCTTGCGCCCCTTACCGCCCCCTACTGCCACCATGTGTGAGTGGTATTTAAAATACAGATCACCATGGCAGAGGTTGGGGCAATAGCGTAATATTTCATGACGCTTTTGATGTACTCTGCAGGAGTAGCACCAAAATATTGCTGCTACTCCTGCAGAGTACATAGAGGCCCATTATAAATAATGGAAGCCCCCTTTTAACACCTGTCTGTTCTGAGCATTTTTTCAGCCCCCTAACGGGGGAAACCCCCCTTTCCATACAGTATGCCTGGTGCAGGCATAACGTTGCACAAAGGGTTACAAAGTGGTGCAATGCATGCATTGCGCCACTTTGTAAATGTGGCGCAAGGATTCTGGCCTTGTTGGGCCACATTAGCGTAAATAAAATTATGCTAAGGTGGCTGGTTTAGGCGCAGCTTTTGCCCAGCGCAAGCCTTAACAAATGATGCATTTGGGCTAATGGATCATCTCATAGATATGGAGTAGTGCTTGTGCCGCCATTGTGTCAAACATTTTGGGTCAACAGCAGCGCAAGCCTCTCATAAATATGCCCCTCAGGCCCAGATTTATACTTGCTTTGCACCAAATTCATGTCATTTTTTTACACAAATGCAGCGCAAACCTAACTCCAAATTTATACTTTGGCGCTAGACCCATCTAACACCAAAGTTTTGGAGTAACATGTCACCTATGCCTAATTTAGGTCACACGCCCACAGAATTTTGTATCAGAGGATGATTTGGTCTCAACAGGAGAGAGATCATCCATGGTTACGTTTTAATAGGAGAAGGATCATGCTGGAAATTTGGTTATTTGGTTTTGCCAATGCTTGTTTAGATGAGGTTGATATGTTGTCAGTGTTATTCAGTGCTGTTTGAGTTCTATGTAGGGTTTTCACTTGCAATGCCTTGGCAAATCATAGGTGAACTGTGATGTACGAGTAAAGTAGGGAGTTTGCGTACTCCAAGGTAGTTGAGTAGGGAGTTTGCGTTCTCCAAAGGGCGACAATAGGGGAGTATGCATACTTCAATTGAATGTGGTGCCTTGTGCTAAAAAATCACCCACGTGGTTGTTGTTGTAATGGACCCTGCGTGGTCTAAAACTCCAGACTATTGTACACATATATGAGACACATGTTTGTTGTTGTTTACTTGTCTGCATTGTTGGTGTGGATCAATTGGGGCTGCCATAGACAACACAAAGTAGTTGTATTCCTAGTATGTGTTTAAGTGAGTGATAATTTGACAGGTACTAGGTGATGCCTGAGTGCACAAGGAGGATCTGGTATTGGCCAAGGGTGAAATTTACAGGTCAAATTTTACTTGTGCATGAGAGAAAACCACAGCTGGAAGAGTAGCTGTTTGTGTAAAAGTTGAAATTCCCATACAGCTTCCAATGTGATTGAGTCCTACCCGTAGTAGGCAGACAAGTAGAATGTTTCTTTAGTGCTTGCAATATTTTGCATTTAGTTGTGTGAATTGAGTTTTGAATGACGAGCCGCAAGGCTTTGTCAGCCGCTGCATGCCTGAGTGTGGCATCACTGGGCCCACGCTGGGATTGGTTGGTTGGTGAAAGGAGCTGGGTAAGAATTGGTGGACAACCGTGAACAGTTATTGGTTGACAGTAGCAAGCGAAAAGGATGTGGTCATTGAAATACTTTCTGTTTTGAAATTGATTTGAAATGTAAGCCCTATTTAAAGTAAAAATTACATTTTTCAAAGCATTAAAAAGTGTGATGAGAGGAGATGCTTTTATTCCTTTTAGAATAGGAGAATTAGACCCGCCAGAAGGTATAACCACATAGATAGTAATTGAAGGGGAATGTCCACCCGCATGTATTTGGTTAAAACAATGGTGTAAAATAACAGAGAAAAAAGGTGCTTAGCTTTTCCTGCTTAGGAAGTTTTAATATGAACATTTAAGAACATTTGAGAAGAGTACTTTATGAATTAAAGCCCCCTCCCAGACCAGCACCATTTAAAGCTTTAGCTATTTGAGAGCTTGTAGCCATACAACAAGAACAATTTAAATTTGAGAGACGAATGTGAAAAGCTGAGAAAACATTGTTAGAAGCTAAATGGGATACTGATCAGAAGTTTTAGTGAACACAAACCTTACAAGGTATTGGAATGTTCCCTGCAATACATCAAGAGACAGTGTCAGACCACTGACAAAGAAAAATAATCCTTTAGTAACTGAGTTTAAGTCAGATGAAACTAGAAAATCATTGACTTATGATAGTGATTCTGATGATGATACATTTGTAACACAATTATTGAGAAATTGTCCTCCTCCATATGCAGCTGGAGAGGGAAATCAAGTTGTAAGTGCTAGTCCAAATGCTCCTCAAGTTATAGTAGCAGGGAATCAAGTTCAGGTTGCAACTAATGTTCCTACTATTACAGTAACCCAGACTCCTGTGATTCAAACTGTACCTCAGCCTGTTAACTGTTCTACAGTTCCTGTTGTTAGTTCTGCACCGAGTATTACAATCCCGGTGGCACCAAAGATTATTCAGAAACCAATGATGGTGCAGGTGGAGTCTACACCTAATTCATTAACTCCTGTCCAAGTTGTTAGTCAAGCTCAGACAATGCTAATGTATACTCCAGTAACAATATGTCAATCAAGTTCTTCAGCATTTACAGGTTAGAGTACTGGAATGTTTTACTCAAGTAATCAGCATTCTTCACCAGGTCCAGAAACATTAACAGTTCTTGTTACAATTGGTCCAGTTGTTTCATTGTATGCACAGGGAAATAATAAGAGCAATATGCAAATTTCTAACTCACTTAATGCTACAATGTGTTTCACTTTGTAGTTCAAATACAGAAATGGAGAAACTCAATGCTACTGCGGGAGTTATGTCTCCAATAAATTAGGTTTTTGACAAAACAGGTCTGCTAATAGATATAACTAGTCCTGTGATTACACAAAATTTGGTTTCTCCAAATTTGTTTCTGGGCTTGACGGAAAGAGTGACGGGTCCGCCATGTGATACTCCACAATGTGTGTGTAAAGTAAAACATAATGTTTCTTTGCAAGGCTTGACAGCTCAGCAATTAACAGAATGGTTGGAGAAAGTGAGTGGAGCATCAGCAATTAAAACAGTTGCTGAAGGGGAAAGAACACATAATCTGCCAAAATTAAAATTAGAATTAAAAGAAATGATTAAGGGAACGCTTAAAATAAGTAGAATTGACTAAGATAATGCGGATGAGTTACGCTCTATGTGTAAAAAATATGAAGTGGATTTTGAGAAATCCAAACTTAAAGAGGAGTTACAGATTATAATTCAATTAAAAAACATTGCAAATATGAGATCTCCTGGAATGAAAATGCATATTAGGGAATTAATTCAAAGTGTTCAAACTTGAGGAGAATTAGATACATAGGAGGGCAGATGAGTAAAAGAAAAGAGAGCAGAAGAAAAGAGAGTCTGCAACTTCCAACTCTACTGACACTCAGCAGACTGATAATCCATTAAAAATATTACCAATGAGAGAAATTCCTGGAGGGAATTATGTTCATGTCTTTTGGAGCAGGAGTGATATTTTGTCATTCACACATGATTACCTGAGATTGAGAGAGAAGCCAGTGGAATGGTATTAGTAGACGACAGGTTTGTGAAACTTGCATATGTGTGCGGTAGGATTTCAATACCCTTTTAGAAATAGTGGTCCCAGTTGATTTATTGATTGAATGCAAGAGGAGTGTTGACTGTCCAACAAAAGATCCACGCAATCCGGTTACAGGTGTGAAGTCTCCTGAACTGATTGTTGGAAAATGGGTTATTGATAGGGCAGGTAGGTACCTACACCTAGCAACAAGCCACAAACCTCCACAAAAGTACAGTTAGGTCTCAGTAAATTAATCCCAGCTCTACCCTTGGTAGCTTAGCATCGAGCGTCAAGGCTTAACTTAGGAGACAAAGTGTAAAGCATTCAAATATCACACAACAGTAATTAAATAAAACACAGGAAACAGTTTAAAAATCCAAAACCAATTTATAAAAATAGCTTATATTTTTATCTTTAAAATGACACAAAAACGATTAAAATCGGTTCAGGGGAACCGGAGATATGAATTTTTAAAGTATTATTATTTTCTAGCGCTCAGAAACGAAAAGCGCCAATCGGGTCATCTGGTTGCACCAGGACCGGGGCAAAGTCAAACTTTCAGGCCGACCGCGATGGAGCCCTGCTCGGCTACAAGTCGCGGGAGGCCTCGGTCAAAAAGTTACCTTCTGACTTAGTCTCTTTTTCGATGTTTTTCTTCCCCGGGACGAACCTGCCAGTTGGATCCGACCTCCTGGAGCCCTTGTCCGGATATGCGAAGTCGGTTTCCTCGGTGGTGATTTTTACCTTCGGACTTAGTCGTTTTTTCGAGATGAAAATCCTTCGACCGGGGTAAACCTGGATCTTGATCCGACGTCCGTGGAGCCCTTCTCGGATACGATGGCTGGAAGGTCCCGGTCAACTTTTTACGTTCGGACTTAGTCTTTTTTTCGGATGTTTTTCTTGACCGGGACGAACCACGAAGTCAGGCCGGGTCGCGGTTGAGGCAAGCCGGCTAGAATTTCCGCGTCGAGTCGGTCACTTTATGGAGCTTTTTTCTAAAATTTCTCCAATCTTTTCCAAACTTCTGGGGCTTCACCCAGATGTTCTTTTAAGGTTCTTTTGGGGTCCACAGCTCACCCCAAGGGTCCAGAAGTTCTGTGATGGTCCTTGGGAAGTGCGGACTTCAACTCCCAGAGTGCACCTGGCGCAAACTCCTTTTTGGCCACTGGGCAGTGGTCAGCTGGTCACTTTTTCAGGAGTTGGTGCAGGGGACTCTGGTTAGCAATTTTTCACCTGTAGCAAACAGGGAGTCCCTTCTTGAACCAGTGGAAGCCAGGCAAAGTCCTTCTTGTGGTGAAGCCCAAGTGTGCAGCTGGTGCAGTCTTTCTGAGTGCAGGGTCCAGGTGCAGGCCAGGGGTCCAGCAGGGCAGTCCTTCTTCTCCTTGTAGTTCTTTCTTCTTGAAATTTGGTGGGGATCTGAGGCGTGGGTGCAGGTCTGCCAGTTTTATCCTTGCTCCTGGGTGAAAAGCAGGGGGGCCCTGGTCCTCCAATCAGGGACAGGGTCGTCCCCCTGTGATGACCACTTCCTGGGAAGTGTGGCAAAAATCCATCCCAGAAGGCAATAGTCTCTAAAAATCCAAAATGGATGAATCTGATTTTTGGAGGAGAGATCTGGCTGAGCCCACCCACTGGTGTGGCTAAAAATCATAAACACACCCCTCTCCTGCCCTCTCCTAATCTAATCAAGGGGGCAACTAGCTGTCTGGGGTTGCAGGATGTGGGGGTGTTGCTGGGTGCTCCAGATGTCCTTCTCTGCCTTTGAAGACCAGTTTGGCAGCCCTCCCCCTTCCTGCCTCACCATCTGCTGAGGGGAGATTCTCTCCCCCAAGCACATTCCTTTGTGTGAAGTCAGGCCACTTCACACCTCATTAAAGTAGCCT
The DNA here is from genome assembly GCF_031143425.1 of Pleurodeles waltl. Taxonomy (NCBI): domain Eukaryota; kingdom Metazoa; phylum Chordata; class Amphibia; order Caudata; family Salamandridae; genus Pleurodeles; species Pleurodeles waltl. Next base: position 401,064,242 of record NC_090439.1, read on the forward strand.
GGCAGAAGCTGCTGCAGGCTGGCCAATCAGAGCACAGCAGCAAAAACAATGCAGAGCTGAAATTGGCAACTTTTTAGGTAAAGTCTAAACATTTTACCTGCACTAGTTATATTAAATCCAACAACTGGAAGTTGTGGGATTTATTATAACAATCAATTTGATACCAAATTCTTGGTATGTAACATTTAAGGAGACTTTAAAATTTAAAATAAAGTCTGCCCATTCTAGCCTATGAAGGCCATTTACTTCAATGAGGGAAAAACGAATTTGGCTGTTTTTACCTCACCAGGGCTTATAAATCTATTTTTATAAAGTCCCTGCTTATAGTTACATGGCACCCAGCCCTAGGGGCACATAGGGCACACCTTAGGGGTGACTTATATGTAAAAATAAGGTAGTTTAAGACTTTGGAAGTACCTTTAATTCCAAAGTCGAATTTGCATATAACTTTAATTTAAAAGCAGCCAGCAAGGCAGGCTTGCTTTTAAAATGACACTGGGCACCTCAGCAATGCACCTAGGTGTGCACCACCTATGCTGTGGTCCCTAAACCTACATGCCCTACCATATACTAGGGACTTATAGGTAGGTTAACTTAGCCAATTATAATTAGCCTAATTTGCATATCCATTTTACACAGAGCACAGGCCCTGGGACTGGTTAGCAGTACCCAGGGCACCATCAGAGTCAGGAAAACACCAGCATAAAGTGGAAAATGGGGGCAAAAAGTTAGGGGGCCTCTGCAATCAGCCCCAGTTTCTCACACAACCCCCCCCCAGCCCACACGCCCAGGAGACTCAGCCCAACCCTGGGAGAGTCTTCCTGGCTTGTTAGGCGAGGAAGACAGTGAAGAAAACTGGCTGTCCCTTTGCAGGGCCTACTCTGCCTTACATCCTCCTGTCAGGGTCTCTCCCTCTGGGTAGTGAACCCACCCCAACAATGAAAGGACCCATTTCAAACTGAAACTTCCCTCTAGGGGGGTCTTCCTCCTCTCTCTCTGCCAACTTGGGTAGTGAGGTGCCCACCTCCCCTACTCCTAACTTTGCTAGGGCAACACCTAGCTTACCCAAAGAGGTCACCCAACACTTGAGCAACCCCACCATGACCAATAGGGTCAGGGGGCCTACTTTGCTATTGGCCCTGGGGTCTGCCTCCCAGGCCAAGTACAGTGCTGCCAGGAAGGCTAGCACCCAGCAGAGGCTACTGACAGCTGTCAGTACCCAGAACCACACCCTAAGCTCTCCACTGACAGGTGGCTGAGCTGCTTTAGGGGCATCTTTGGGGTCCTGGTACCCCTCTTGCTGTCTAGAGTGGGGGGCTACCACCTCCTGTGGCAGACACCCTCCTTCCACTCTCCCTTCTGTCAGTGCAGGGGCAACACCTTGCATCTGGACAGCTGCCTGACTACTCAGGACTTCCTTGGGGTCAGGTGAGGCCTCACCAGTGCCAACTCTGGGCTCCCCCCCTACTGGGGCAGAAGGCCTTTGGCTCCTTGGAACTCTCTTTAAGAGTGGCCTACCCTTTCTTTTCTTCTTTCCTTTTCTTGGGGACCCCTGTCTCCTAACTGTAGGGACTGACTCCCCAGGACTTTGGGTAGGGGGGGCGCCCTGGGCGACCACCCCATCTGTGACCAGACTCACCTCTGGGAGGTCATTGCCCAGGATACAATCTAGGGGAAGGTCAGTACTGACTACCACCCTAATCCAGTCAAGGATACCCTCCCTCTCTAGGGGCACTATGGCTACAGGTTTGGAGGTGACCTCCCCTGTGGCTATCCTGACTTTCTTTGTCTTTCCTGGGACATACATGTCTGGGGTCACTAACCGGTCACTCACTACAGTGTGACTGGCACAGGTGTCTCTCAGGCCAGTGGTAGGGATCCCATTCACTTGAATGTGGTGGAAGTGCCTACTCCCACCCTCAGGGATCACCAGCTTACCATCTGGTCCTGTCTCCCAGCACAATGCTAGGAGGACTTCATCATCTGAGGAATCCTCCTCTATGGCTACACTGGACAGCCCAGTGCTAACCACCTTCTTTGGACAGGCTGCATCTCCTCTGAAGTGACCTGTCTGCTGACAGTCAAAGCAAGCCCTACTGTCCAAGAGCTTTTTTAACCCTGGGTCTCCCTGTCTCTGCATGTCAGAGTGGGAGTGGGATTTACTCTCCTCCTTCTTAGGGTTCTGGGGTACAGAGGGAGTCTCTGTGGTGGGCTTACCACCTCCCTCCTTAGGTTTTTGGGGACCTGTCCCCCCCTTCTTGGAGTCTCCCCCCTGGGACTTGACAACCACCCTGGTTCTCAACCACTCATCAGCTGCCTCCCCTAGCTCTCTAGGGTTGGTCAGCTTAGAGTCCACTAGATGCTGGCGTAACCTTTCTTGGATACAATTGGTCAAGATGTGCTCTCTCATGATCAGATTGTATAACCCCTCATAAGTATTTACTTTGTTGCCAATAATCCAGCCCTCTAGTGCCTTTAGTGAGGTGTCCACAAAGTCAACCCAAGACTGGGTACTGACCTTCTGGGTGTCCCTGAACTTCATTCTATATTGCTCTGGGGTCAGACCAAACTTCTTGACTAAGCACCTCTTCATACTAGGGTATGAATCTGCCTCCTCCCCCCTTAAGGTCAGAAGCCTATCCCTCCCTGAGTTGGGGACCAACTCCCACAAAAGGGAACCCAGTATTGAGGCTTAACCCTTCTCATTTGGAGTGCCCTCTCAAAGGCCCCTAGCCACTTATCTATGTCATCCCCCTCTATATAAGCAGGAACTACCCCCTTGGGTAATCTGGGGCAAACTCCCCCACCCATGGACACCTCAGCTTCTTTATCGCTGCTTCCATCTCTTTTTTCTTTGTATGCCCACTTTTTCTTCTCTAGGGCCAGCTTCTCTGCTTCCAAAGCTATGTAGGCTAGCTGGGCTTCCAGCTCTCTTTCCCTGATGGATGGGTTCTCTCCTCCTGAAAGGACCCTCTTCCTACCACTAGCTTTGGGTCTGCCCCTAGTGACTGTGTCCAGTGAGGACCGTTCCTCCTCTTCCTCACTTGGGGTCTGATGCCTTTCCTCCCCTGAGTGGTTAGAGTTAGCATCATCCTCTTTTGGTTCCTCCTCTGGAGCTTCCTCTGTCTCTACCTCTTGGGCCTCAGCCCATGCTGTCAGGGATTTAATCAGGATTTCCTTCCTGAGATTAGTGGTTGCAGGCAACCCCCTCTCAATACACAACCCCCTAAGCTGGACTACTGTCAGTGTGGGTAGGCTAGCCAGATCAAGCTCCATGGTTCCCTAGTTTTGTGTCAACAAAAACTTTTTGCAAAAATTGGAAACAAGAATTTAGAAAAAATTACTAAAATTCAATAATTGAAATTAATCCAAATTAGTTAAAAAAAAAAATTAAAATTAAAAATTAAAAACAATTTTTGCACTAGGACAATTTAAAGGATTTTTAATTTGTTTTATCTAAAACTGTAACGTGATATTGAACACAAGTACAGGATCCCGTCGCTGCTTCCAATTATGTTGGAAAATGGGTTATTGATAGGGCAGGTAGGTACCTACACCTAGCAACAAGCCACAAACCTCCACAAAAGTACAGTTAGGTCTCAGTAAATTAATCCCAGCTCTACCCTTGGTAGCTTAGCATCGAGCGTCAAGGCTTAACTTAGGAGACAAAGTGTAAAGCATTCAAATATCACACAACAGTAATTAAATAAAACACAGGAAACAGTTTAAAAATCCAAAACCAATTTATAAAAATAGCTTATATTTTTATCTTTAAAATGACACAAAAACGATTAAAATCGGTTCAGGGGAACCGGAGATATGAATTTTTAAAGTATTATTATTTTCTAGCGCTCAGAAACGAAAAGCGCCAATCGGGTCATCTGGTTGCACCAGGACCGGGGCAAAGTCAAACTTTCAGGCCGACCGCGATGGAGCCCTGCTCGGCTACAAGTCGCGGGAGGCCTCGGTCAAAAAGTTACCTTCTGACTTAGTCTCTTTTTCGATGTTTTTCTTCCCCGGGACGAACCTGCCAGTTGGATCCGACCTCCTGGAGCCCTTGTCCGGATACGCGAAGTCGGTTTCCTCGGTGGTGATTTTTACCTTCGGACTTAGTCGTTTTTTTGAGATGAAAATCCTTCGACCGGGGTAAACCTGGATCTTGATCCGACGTCCGTGGAGCCCTTCTCGGATACGATGGCTGGAAGGTCCCGGTCAACTTTTTACGTTCGGACTTAGTCTTTTTTTCGGATGTTTTTCTTGACCGGGACGAACCACGAAGTCAGGCCGGGTCGCGGTTGAGGCAAGCCGGCTAGAATTTCTGCGTCGAGTCGGTCACTTTATGGAGCTTTTTTCTCAAATTTCTCCAATCTTTTCCAAACTTCTGGGGCTTCACCCAGATGTTCTTTTAAGGTTCTTTTGGGGTCCACAGCTCACCCCAAGGGTCCAGAAGTTCTGTGATGGTCCTTGGGAAGTGCGGACTTCAACTCCCAGAGTGCACCTGGCGCAAACTCCTTTTTGGCCACTGGGCAGTGGTCAGCTGGTCACTTTTTCAGGAGTTGGTGCAGGGGACTCTGGTTAGCAATTTTTCACCTGTAGCAAACAGGGAGTCCCTTCTTGAACCAGTGGAAGCCAGGCAAAGTCCTTCTTGTGGTGAAGCCCAAGTGTGCAGCTGGTGCAGTCTTTCTGAGTGCAGGGTCCAGGTGCAGGCCAGGGGTCCAGCAGGGCAGTCCTTCTTCTCCTTGTAGTTCTTTCTTCTTGAAATTTGGTGGGGATCTGAGGCGTGGGTGCAGGTCTGCCAGTTTTATCCTTGCTCCTGGGTGAAAAGCAGGGGGGCCCTGGTCCTCCAATCAGGGACAGGGTCGTCCCCCTGTGATGACCACTTCCTGGGAAGTGTGGCAAAAATCCATCCCAGAAGGCAATAGTCTCTAAAAATCCAAAATGGATGAATCTGATTTTTGGAGGAGAGATCTGGCTGAGCCCACCCACTGGTGTGGCTAAAAATCATAAACACACCCCTCTCCTGCCCTCTCCTAATCTAATCAAGGGGGCAACTAGCTGTCTGGGGTTGCAGGATGTGGGGGTGTTGCTGGGTGCTCCAGATGTCCTTCTCTGCCTTTGAAGACCAGTTTGGCAGCCCTCCCCCTTCCTGCCTCACCATCTGCTGAGGGGAGATTCTCTCCCCCAAGCACATTCCTTTGTGTGAAGTCAGGCCACTTCACACCTCATTAAAGTAGCCTGGCAGAAGCTGCTGCAGGCTGGCCAATCAGAGCACAGCAGCAAAAACAATGCAGAGCTGAAATTGGCAACTTTTTAGGTAAAGTCTAAACATTTTACCTGCACTAGTTATATTAAATCCAACAACTGGAAGTTGTGGGATTTATTATAACAATCAATTTGATACCAAATTCTTGGTATGTAACATTTAAGGAGACTTTAAAATTTAAAATAAAGTCTGCCCATTCTAGCCTATGAAGGCCATTTACTTCAATGAGGGAAAAACGAATTTGGCTGTTTTTACCTCACCAGGGCTTATAAATCTATTTTTATAAAGTCCCTGCTTATAGTTACATGGCACCCAGCCCTAGGGGCACATAGGGCACACCTTAGGGGTGACTTATATGTAAAAATAAGGTAGTTTAAGACTTTGGAAGTACCTTTAATTCCAAAGTCGAATTTGCATATAACTTTAATTTAAAAGCAGCCAGCAAGGCAGGCTTGCTTTTAAAATGACACTGGGCACCTCAGCAATGCACCTAGGTGTGCACCACCTATGCTGTGGTCCCTAAACCTACATGCCCTACCATATACTAGGGACTTATAGGTAGGTTAACTTAGCCAATTATAATTAGCCTAATTTGCATATCCATTTTACACAGAGCACAGGCCCTGGGACTGGTTAGCAGTACCCAGGGCACCATCAGAGTCAGGAAAACACCAGCATAAAGTGGAAAATGGGGGCAAAAAGTTAGGGGGCCTCTGCAATCAGCCCCAGTTTCTCACACTGATGAAATGGTATTACAAAGTGATTGCATTTTTTAAATCGAGAATGTTTCCTAAAGATATTAATGGGCAGAGAATTGATAAGACAGCACAAACAGCAAAGGAGTCAATACATTCATATTATGAAAGGTTATAGTGGTACAGAGGCAATTGAGCCCAAAGACATGATTCATTTTGCGTTCAGGTTTGTGCAGGGGTTGAGCCCTGAATTTGGTAATGTGCTTAAGAGTTATTTGATTTTCTGGCAAGCAAAACCGATTGATGAGTTGTTGCAGTTTGCTAAATATTGCAGCGACAAAATTGACATGAAAAAAAAAGATTGAGAGAAAAAGCAATGGTGATGCAGATTAGAGCAGCACAGTCAGGGATGCAAGGAGTACAACAGCAACAGGGAAACATGCAAGTGATTCAGATTCAGGGACAGGTGAGAGGACGTGGTGGTGGAGGAAATGGAAATCATGTTGATCTGTTACTAATGTTAATTCAGGTGACGTGCAGGCAGCGAGGAAGATGTTAACTTTTCATGCGTCTGGGAATCTTGGGCACTGGAATCGGGAATGTCCTTTGATGGTGCAGGAAGGTCTTGTGCAGCTGAATGCACATAACCTTTTTCCAAATGTGAGCGGACTGAAAAAGCGGAATCCCGATGCAGATGTCCAGAATATGAATAATTAAAGGCAAATTCCGCAGACGAAAATTCCCTGTTAGAAATGGCATTTATGGTTGGCTAGCGTGTGCACCTAAGCCAGGCAGATCCCACCCACTGTAGTCAGGGTGAGGGAGTTACACGCCCAAGATAACCCCCTGCTCACCCCCTTGGTAGCTTGGCATGAGCAGTCAGGCCTATCCCAGAGGCAATGTGTAAAGTGTTTTCACAACACACACAAAACACACATGGTACACTATCCCCACCACAAAGGAAATACAACCCCAAGTTATATAAAAATAAACTGTATTTTACAGAACATCATTAGAGCAAATACAACATGTCTTTAATACCCTGCTTCCCATGCAGTTGTGAGAACATGACACAGTACGGTTTCTCTACAAAAATCAGCAGTAGTCACATATTACTTATTATTCTGCAACATAAGCAGTAGTCAGGAAAAACATTACTACAATAATGCACATGTCACAAGATCCTCATAAATGCCCATACCAGGAACATCAGGAAACACATGGCAAGTCATAAGAAGCTATTAGCATAAATGCCCATACCAGGAACAGAAGCAAACACATTTCAAGTCATAACGATGCCTCATTATAAATGCAAAAGGTTCTAGTAAACCAAGGTTAGGACATTATCACATATGTACCCGAAAAGGCAACATCCTTAACGAAAATACGCATGGCATGAGATATACCTCAGTACAGGGGGCCCATCCCGCCATGAAACACATGAGGAAAAACAGGATCCTGCCGGCACCCACACTTAGGTCAGATGCAGGCCGGTAACCCTAAATTTAGGCAAGTCACCCAGGAGGTGGCTTGGCATGGCTGGGGGAAGCTTGGACAGACCGGGGACCTCCGTCAAGGGCCACCACCTTGGCCTGCTTATTGATCTGAGTGGCCAAATAGTAAGTGCCTCACCCAACTCTTGTGGGGGCCAGAAGTACTTTGGGAGCATCCATGTCCTAACACAGTGACGGTGGGAGAGGGAATCACCCTCACTCCCCATGTCCTGCTTCTCTGGGGCCCCCTCCTAATTGGGGACACTGGGCACAACCTCTCTGCCGGGCGGGACCTTCGATGAGGTTTCCATGTCGCCCAACAGCAGAGGAGAGTCTCTGGCTGCCTCTCGTGCTGTTGGGCCACATGTCCCTCCCCACGCGCAACCTGGCAACTTTGCAGGCCCTGGGGTGGCCCTAGGAGTAGGGGGGACCTCTGATGAGATCTTCCTCTCTCCTGCACCTACACCCACACCCGACCTGGTGCAGTAGTATCTGTCACAATCCTGGGGCCGCAGCGGCGAATTGTCTTAAGTGAGCGCCTAGTGGTGCCCTGGGGGCACTGGGTACAGTGCTCGTCATCCTGGGGGTACCGCAAGGAGCACGCTTTCTCTGTTCTTTGTTTTCCTGTGCCCTGGGGAACCTGCAGGAGTACCATTTCGGACACTCTCCACTCCACAAGCCGCCTGGGTCGCGATAGTGACTTTTTAGCAGTGAAGTGCTCTCAAGGCGCAAAGTTTGTAAGAGAAGGCGCTTTCAAGGCAACAAGGCAGCAAATAAAGCGTTTCTCCCATCGCTGTGTTATGAAAAGAAAGTGTTTCTCAAAGCATTATGTAATAAAAATGGAGTGCTCATCATGCACTTCAAACAGGCAACTGCAGGGGTCAGGGACCACAGCAACCAGCCCCTGGGGACACCAAAGTGGAGCACAGGGCGGTAGGACCCAGAAACACGCCAGCACAAAGGGGATACAGACAGTGGCAGTTCCTCCAGATAACCAAGCAGGTGACAGGTCAGCACAGTAGCAGCAGTCCAAGGCCGTTCCTGGTGAGTCCCGCCAGCAGCATTCTGTGTCCAGTTCCAAGTATGTTACAAGTGTCTATTCAGTGTCTCTTTTCCTGGGGAAAACCCCCTGTACACATACTCAGTTTTGCAAAGGTTTGGGGGAGAGTAGTTTCAACCAGACTTTTTTACACTGTTTTTGCTCACTTTACCACTGCTAGCCAGTCCTAAAGTGCATATGCTCTCTCCCTTAAAAAATGGTAACATTGGCTCTTACCCAATCGACATACTTAATCTACCTGTAAGTCCCTAGTACATGTGCCCAGGGCCTATACATTAAATGCTACTAGTGGGCCTGCAGCGCTGACTGTGCCACCCACATAAGTAGCCCTTAACCATATCTCAGGCCTGCCAATGCAAGGTCTGGGTGTGCAGTTTCACTGCCACTTCGACTTGGTATTTAAAAGTATTTGCCAAGCCTTAAACTCCCATTTGTGTACATATAAGTCACCCCTAAGGTAGGCCCTAGGTAACCCCGAGGTCAGGGTGCTCTGTAGGTAAAAGGCAGGACATATCTCTGGGTGTTCTATATGTTCTGTTAGTGGAAAACTCCTAAATTTGATTTCCACTGCTGTGAGGCCTGCTCCTTTCATAGGCTAACATTCGGGCTACCCTCGTGTACTGTTTGAGTGGTAGATTCTAATCAGAGAAAGGGTAAACAGGTCATATTTAGTATGGCAAGAATGGTAATACAAAATCCTGCTTATTGATGAAGTTTGATTTTATATTACTATTTTTAAAATGCTACGTTTAGAAAGTGAGCATCTCTCTGCACCTAAAATCCATCTGGGCCTTACTGCCAGTCTTCAATCCACGTCTGGGCTGGTTGACAGCTCCTTTGTGCATTTCACCCAGACAGTTACTAACACAGGATGCTCAGTCACACCTGCACACATCTGCATACTGAATGGGTCTTCCTGGGCTGGAAGGGTGGAGGGTTTGACACTTACATTTCAAAGGACAGTGGCCTGACCTCACACAATGGACTGCCAAACCCCTTACTTGGACCCTGGCAGACAGGGTTGTACTGAAAAAGGACCTTGTGCACTACAAAACCACTCTTTGAAGTCTCCCCCACTTCAAATGCATTTTTGGGTATATAAACAGGGTCCCTGACCCTACCAAGACAGACACTACCTGAGACAGATACTCTGAACCAGACCCTGCAACCTGCCTGTCTGGCTACCCAAAGGACCCACCTGGACTGCTTTGCTGTGAAGGACTGCTGCCTTGCTGTTGCCTTGCTGGCCTCTGGCTCTGCTGAGAAGTGCTCTCCAAGGGATTGGATTGAGCTTGCCTCCTGTTTCCTGAAGTCTCAGGGCCAGAAAGACTTCTTCTCTTCAAAGGAACTCCTTGTGCAGCGAAGATCGACACGTAGCCTGCCGGAATCGACACAGAGCCTGCCTTGCGGTGAAAGAATCACTGCATCGCCACTCCAGAACAACGCAGCCGGGTTCCCTGAGTGGAGATCGATGCAGCTCCAGCACAGCAACCGGAACTTCAATGCACAGCCCACTGGATCAACGCATCACCAAGCCGGAACGACACAGCTCAACTTCCTGCAGGAGGAATCGAAGCAGTGCCTGCTTTGTGACAGAAACTCTGTTGCATTGCCCACCGGATCGACGCAGCACCTGTGACTTCATCCAGCACACCCAGGATTTCCACATATCGTCCCTGGGCATCAAAAGACCCCGCATCGCGAAGAGGATTCAAGCCTGCTTGCTAGAATTTGATGCAAAGTCCTTGCTAAGTGGAAAAGAATTGACGTGTTGTCTGTGTGCACCTGGAGATCTGGCGCACACCCTTCGTTGTCCACACATCTCCTCCTCTGCGGTCTCCATGCATGTAATTTTGAAGCATACCAGGTACTTTGTGCACACAAGAGACAATTGTTGCTTTTTAAAGACTTAAGGCTCTTCTTATCATTGCAAAACTGATATTTCAACTTGTACTCATCGAATCTTGATTGTTTTGACCTTAATTCATTCAGATAAATATCTTATATTTTTCTAGATATGTGTAGTGTATTTTTGTGGTGTTTTCACTGTGTTATTGCATGATTTATTACACAAATACTTCATACATTGCCTTCTAAGTTAAGCCTGACTGCTCAGTGCTAAGCTACCAGAGGGTGTACACGGGATAATTTGAAGTGTGTGTGACTTATCCTGACTAGGACTGTGGTCCCTACTTGGAAAAGGGTGTATACCTCTACCATCTAAATTCCCATTTCTAACAGGGGTAAACGAGCCCTTTGTGTGTGTTCAGAGCAGAGCCTTTACAAATGCAAGTGTGCCCATCTCTCATTCTCTCAGCCCAGGAAGACCATTCAAAATGTAGATGTATCTCTGTGACACCTCCACCCTCCCTGTGTACAGGCTGTCTAAAAAGTATGCACAAACCCCAACTGTCACTCTGCCCAGCCATGGATTGAAGTCAAGCTGAGAAACACCAGGGTCATAAGCACAGTAAAACGCTCACTTTCTAGAAGTGGTATTTCTATAATGGTAATAAAAAATCCACCTACACCAGTAAGCAGCATTTCCTACTACCATTACAACCATACCAAACATACCTATGCTACCTCTCATAAATCATACAATACCCCCTAAACATAAGGCAGAGTATTTCCAATGCATTTCTATGAGAAGGCAGCACTCACAGCAATGAGAAACCAAATAGGCTGTTTGTCACTACCAGGACAGGTCCCACAACCAGTCACATATCCTGCCTTCTACATACATAGCCTGCCCTTAGGGCTAGCTAGGGCCTACCTTAGGGGTGACTTACATGTAGTAAAATGAGGGTTCTGGGCCTGGGAAGTAAATTCAGATGCCAGGTCCCTGTGGCAGAAAACTGCACATGCAGGACCGGCGCTAGCAGGCCTGAGACAGGTTTGAAATGCTACTTCTGTGGGTGGCGCACAGGGATCACGGCCCCAACACAGGAGCCGGCTCCAAATGAAGCCGGCGGTGTTCCGGCTGTGCGGCAGGTGCAGTTGCACCCGTCACGCTTTTCACTGTCTGCATAGCAGACAGTGAAAAGCTGCACGGGCCGTGTCAGGGGGCCCCTGCACTGCCCATGCCAGTGGCATAGGCAGTGCAGGGGACCCCAGGGGCCCCGCGACTCCCTGTACCGCCAGCCTTTTCCTGGCGGTTCAAACCGGCAGGAAAAGGCTGGCAGTAGGGGGACTCGTAATCCCCTAGGCAGCGCTGCAAGCAGCGCTGCCCTGGCGGATTAAAACCGCCGGGACTGAAGTGGCGGTAAACTGCTGGTCCCGGCGGTGCGACCACGGTGCTTCCGCTGTGGTCGTAATGCCATGGGAAGCACCGCCAGCCTGTTGGCGGTGCTTCCGTCAGAACAGCCTGTTGCAATGTCCCCCATAGTGATCAAATGTGGTCCAGTGGTGCCTAATCCAGAAGTGATTTTGTTCCAAATTCCATGTGACGCAGAATGGTTCACAGTAGTTGCATTTTTCAGTACCTCTAGATGAGTACAGCCAGTTTCTCTTTTGTTTTAAATTCTGCAATCGTGTGGTAGAGTTCCACAAGAATTTTCTGAATTCTGCAGCACACACAGAAGTGAAAAAGCACCATTAGTGATTGTTTATGTGCAGGAAGGGACACCTTCCTGCACATAAACAATCACACCCCTCAACGCAGACATCCTTGCACGATGGTGACAGTGCATGGGACAACACAGGAGTGCGCTGTATTCATTTAAATACGGTACATCCCTGCATTGTGAAAATGACGGAGCGGGGTGCTGCTAATTTTGGCACATCGTTGCGCTCCATCATTTTCCTATCAATATGGGCCTTAGTGTCTCCAGCAAAATTACAGAACTCTCAGAAAAATTTGAAGTATTTGGGACATCGAATAGAGAAAGGTGTAAGGAAAGTGTCCATAGAAAGGGTTACAGCTGTATTGCAAATGAACTATCCTGTTACTCAAAGAGATGTCAGGATGTTTTTGCGAATGGTGAGTTACTGTCGACAATGAATTCCCAATTTGGCTATTATTTCTAAGCTGTTACAAAGGTTGACCCACAAAGATATTACAGATCCAGTGCCCTTTGATGAAGCTTGAATGAGAGCTTTTACTGAGCTGACAGAGAGTCTGAGCAGAGCACCAGCTCTGGGAATGCCTGACTACACAAAACCATTTTCACTGTTTTGTCATGAATGTGATTGTTGTGCACTTTCTGTCCTAATACAGGTACGTAGTGGCATAAATCATCCCATAGCTTACTTTTTAGTTACATTGGATCTGGTTGCTGGCGCTTTACCAGGCTGCCTGAAACAGGTGGTTGTGGCTGGTGCTAGTCTTTCCCAGAGTGAGAGCATTGTGATGGGACATTCTTTAACTCTTCGGTCCCTCACTCAGTTGAGGTCCTGCATCCAAGGCCCAACACTCAATACCTGATAAATGCTTGGTTGACTCGCTATGTGAATTAATAAATTATTTTGAAAACACATTGTGATGAAGTATAACCACTTGTCATGACATAGTAATTATGGTTTGAATATTAAAATTGCGTCAGGCATAATGTATGCATTGGGGGGTGTTCCCCTGTTACGGGGGCCAAAAAAATGTCACAAAGAAATCAAAAAGATTTCTTTGCACCATTTTTTTGCCATTTTTAATGCCTGCTCAGAGCAGGAGTTAAAAGGAGGGACACCATTGGTGACAATTGGCCCCTACGTACCCTACGTACTGTTCAGGGTTAGCGCCAAAGTTTTGCCACTAAACCTGAACAGTACATCAATAGCTTCAAAAATAATTATGCTATTTCCCCCTACCCTGTGCCATGGTGTGCTGTATTTTAAATACGGAGCACACATGGTGGAGGTAGGGGAGCCTAACGGGTGCAAGGAAATTGGCGCTACACTGAGTGCAGTGCCACTTTTCTTAAATCTGCTCCTAAATGTTTCAACTTTACTAAATTGGTGTAGTGATTCATGACCACATAGGTCATGGTGTGTAAAACGTTTTGATTCCTTATCATATATTATTGTGGTTATTGCAGTTGGTTCCTATTGTTTGATTTGATGATCGTAATACTCTTGTCTGAGTCAAAAGATTTGAGTCGACCTCCGAGGGTAGTAGATGTCACTGCCCTATTATGTGTCATTTAAGCCTAATTTAGGAGGTCACACGCCCACATCAGTGTGACAAGCAGGTGCGTCTCCGTTTGCTTATTGCGCTGAGTAATCTATATGGGGGTTGTAGTACACAGGACAATAGTCTTTATGGGGTTGTAGTATACAGGCCTAGATCCTCTTACTGGTGGCCTAACTTACAGCTACAACCCACAGTGGGCCCCAAAGGCTGCTTCAACTCCTGTCAGTGTGGCACAGAGTTCCGGTTAGTCGTATCCATTCCCAGCACCCATCACAAGACCAACACCTTTCTTCTGTTATGAGACAGAAGCTGAGTCAAACAGGAGAAGAAGCATCTGGCTGCGATTCTCTCTGTACTGTCCTTTAAGAAAAAGCTTCTGCTGGAGTGTTTTGCCTGCATTTCCTATAATATCACAACATCTCTAATTTAAATAAACAGGGCTTTGCAGTAATAAAAAAAAAAAGAACTGATGATAAAACCAGAAAGCCAAGCTCCATAACAAACTGTGAAAACTGCAGGAACCAAGACAGTCATTTTATGTTAAAGCAGAATGTATTTCACTGGTGCAGAAAGTGTTGAAACAACATGAAAACTAACGCAGTTTTGCATCAAAAAGTTTAGCACCGGCTTGCGTCATTCCTGAGTGCCAGCTGGGCGCAATATTTATGAAATGGCGCAAGCCGGTGCAAAAGGTGTCTTAGAAAAGACAGGAGTCATGTCCACCACCCTAATGGCAAGCACAGGTGACCTGTGTCCCCTGGGCATGGCCATCGCACCCAGTGCCATGCAGGGGGCCCAAGTTGGGCCCCCGATGGCACTTTAATTTAAAACAAATGCTTACCTCTGCTTACCCTACTTACCTGGTATGGGGTCCCTCATCTTCCGGTGTCCCTCTGGTGTGTGTGGGGGTGTTCCTCCGGCTTGAGCAGGGCACCTGTGGACCCATTCCATGGTGTTTTACCATGGAAATGGGTCCAAAGGCCCCCTAATGCCTGGTCTAACCCAAGCATTAAATAATGGTGCAAAGCTAGCACATAAATTGGTCAACCCAGCCTCATGATTTCTTCTTTTCCTGCCATATGATTCCAGTGGCCCTGCATATAACCAAAGCACTTCCATTTAGCTTCTTCCTCTACCTGAAGCAAAAAATTTAAATGTTGCTATTTAGCATCCTAATTTAAATCTGCCCTGATAATTCCAACAGAAAACAACTTTCACCACCCCACCATAAGTGTTGCTGACTGGCTGACACAATTCCCCCCAAAAAAGGCACAAGACAGCCAGAGGAGAAATATACTGGAAGGGTCACCAAAACGTATGAATAGTGTTCAAACAGTCAGAGTGTAATAAGGATGTTGAGCTGGCCTGAACCATGGTCATAACTGTAATAAGGAGAGATTATTAAAACATACATTTCATTACACTATAAAACTCAAAACACCATAAAAAAAATAACATTTGTAAGAAACATGGTCACGTAACCATATTGTTAGCCCCTAAAGGGCATAGCCCAGTGAAAAAAACAGGTGATAGTACTGCAGTGTAACCCTATATTTACCCCCTAGAGAACATCGGGGCATATTTAAGAGCCCCATTGTGCCACATTGTAAACCTTTGTGCAACATTATGCTTGCACCAGACATAATGCGTGCAAAGGGGGCATTCCCCCATTAGGGGGGCCACAAAAATGGCGCAAAGAAATCTAAGAGATTTCTTCTCACTATTTTTTTCAGCACTTTTAATGCCTGCTCAGAGCAGGCATTAAAAGGAGGAAATCCATTAGTTACAATGAGCCTCTGTGTGCTTTGCAGGATTAACGTCAGATTTCTTTACGCTAATCCTGCAAAGTGCCAAACTAGTGTAAAAAAGTCAGATGCTACTTTTCTAACTACCACCATGGTGCGCTGTATTTAAAATATGGTACACACCTGACTGGAATTAGGAGAGTAAGAAAAATGGCACTGCACTGTGTGCACCACCATTTTTCTTAAATATGCTCATAGTGTAATACACATTTTCAAGGATAGCAGGTCTATTATAATGATTTTATAAACAAGACCAATAAAACAACTTCTCTCACCTGTAAAACAAAAGTTCCAACCACAAAAGCACTTAAAAAGACACTGAATGGTGGGAGGTGTTATTATTTTGGGGTCCCCACTAACCTTAGTGTGGGGACACAGATGATGTAGACGATAACAGCACAACATGCTGAACATTTTGGTGGTGGTCCCATTGTTTTAGGACCACCACAGGCTGAGTTATGAACAAAAATGTTTTGTCAAAGTAATGCCCTGCAAAGCATTATGGGGCAAGTTTCTGTGTGCCACAAATAATTTAACATGATGATATGACTGTAATGCTTAGAAAAGCCCCTAGAGAACACCACAATGAAAATAGTATTTATAAAGAGCATGATCATTTATTTAACTACATAGTTAACTCATATAGGGTATTACCACACAAAAGTAAAATGGCACTAACTAACTAGAGAAAAAGTACATTACATTTTTTCAAAGATATCAAACCTATAACAATAATATTGCAAACAAGATTCTTAAACATATAAACTACTCTCACCTGTAAAACAAAAGTTCCAGCTATAAGAGCACTTGAAAAGGTAGTGAATGGGAGGAGGGGTTATTATTTTTGAAAGGCAAGCCAAGGGATTAATGAACACGATGGGCATGAGGTGGGTGTGGTTAACAGCCTACAATACTTACAACAGGTCAAAGCGCTTGCACCTCGACCTAAGAGAAGGGGGCTGAATGTCTTGCTGGCTGTCTGTGACCCTGGAGAAACTGTCACTCTACCTCCCCCAAGAACACGTACGGACCTTTCTCCTGCCACCAATGCTACCTCACATGCAATGTTCACCAAAAGCCAATCGTCATAATGCAAGAACCATCTCCTGATCACCTCAAATGCATTCCCCTGAACGTCCGCTCTCTGCACAAAAACACCGTGGAGATTTGGGACCTGATAGACACCACCCACCCAGACATCACCTTCTTCACAGAGACATGGACCAACACAACATCCGGTCTGGACATTGCCATCGCCATCCCCAAAGAGCTGCCCCACTAGTCCTCGAGGGAGCATAGCCAATGCCCACAAGCCCACCCCCCTACTGATGGTAAACGCACAGGAATTCATCCCCATCATGGAGCACTTTCAGTTCCAAGTGCACACCACCCCAAAGACCACCACCTGTGTCACCATCTTATACAGACCACCCAGACTATGACCAGTGTTCAGTGACGCCATCGTCGACCCCATAGCCCCCACACACTCTCCTCCAGCAACTACCTTTTCCTAGGCAACCTCATCTTCCATTTCAACGATCACAGCGACCGCAGCACTGCAACCCTACTTGAGAACCTGGACACAATCTGGCTCAAGCAACTTGTTACTTCACCAGCGCACAACACTGGACACACTCTTGACCCCATTTTCTCCGCCAGCAGCAATGTCACCATCAGCGACTTGACCCCGCTACACTGGACCGACCACCACTGCATCCATTTTTCCAACTTCACGCCCCCAGCGCACACTCACTCAAAACGCTCCACCTACAGAAGATGGAATCACATCCCAGAGGAGCAGCTCGCCAGCTTCCTAACCAGCTCTCCTCCCCCAACACAACCGACACCAACACATCATCCCAGAACCTACACAAATGGAGCACCAACTGCCCCGACACCCTTGACGCACTCCGAACGACCACAGCGATGCACTCCTCCAAAAAAAGCCAGCTGTTTCACCCCTACATTCCAAGAATCTAAGGTCTTATGCAAGAGGCTGGAGAAGCAGTGGAGAAACAGCAAATCCCCACAAGACTTAGCAACCTTCAAAGCCACCACAAGATCCCACCACAGCCTGATCAGGGCCATTAGGAAGGATGCCCTGTAGGACCGCATCAACTCCACCTGTCACAACACTAAAGAACTTTTTAACATCATCAAAGAGTTTGCCACTGACATCCCTCAATCTAAAGAACTCTGCAACAGACTGGCTGCCTTCTTCCACAAGAAGATCAAGGACATTTCTGATATTTTCGGAGCCCAGGATGCCCTGAACCAACCAGCAACACCTTGCCAGGATCAGCCAAACCCCCTCGACTCCTGCACACCTGGACCACCCTCTCAGCGGATGACACCCTCTCCATCATGAGCCGCATCCACTCTGGAGCCCCGACTGATCCCTGCCCAAACTTTGTCTTCAACAAGGCCTGTGCCACATTTGCGCCAGAACTCTGCAAGACCATCAACTGCTCCCTTGAAGCAGCAACCTCCCCAAAGACTGGAAGGTCGCCAAGATTCACCCACTTCAAAAGAAACCCACGGCTGATCCACCTGACCTCAAGAACTACCGCCCCATCTCACTGCTACCAAGCTAAAGTCACCAAAAAAAGCAATCAACACTCAGCTACGTCAACACATCAAGGAAAACAACAACATAGACATCTCCTAGTCAGGATTCGGGATTCAGAACCAACTATAGTACCAAAACTGCCCTGAGCACAGCAACAAATTACATACGCTCCCTCCTCGACCTAGACAGCAGCTCTCATCCTTCTCAATCTTTCAGCTGCCTTTGATACAGTATCTCACCATACACTATGTGCCAGACTCCACGCAGCAGGCACACGAGGCAAAGCACTTCAATGGATTCACTCCTTCCTGACAGACAGAACACAGAAAGTCAGTCTCCTGCATCACCCACCAACATCAGCTGTGAAGTGGACTTGAGGATACAGATAAAGATGGTGCTAGCTGTTTTGTGTCACTTTAAATATGGACTTGCATCCTGTGCATAAAGAGTATAGAAGAAACCTTGGAATTTGCCAAGTAAGTAGAGATTAGTTTGATGTGAAGCATAAAAGAATCAAAGAGAAGCTAATGGTTGCCCGGACAAGGCTGTTTGAGAGGGATGGTAGGAATCAGTTGATGGGTTCAGATTTGAGTTATATGCCATCTGATAATGCAAGATATGAAAGTGTGGAATGGGATGATTCAGATGAAGGCTCTTGAAAGGGGAGTTGTGAAACATTCTGGAAGGAATGTTAAAGGAGAGCACTGTTTTTCATTTCTGTGGTAAAATCGGGCACTGGAAGCAGGAATTTCTACAAAATCCAGATCGAATCCAGAATGGTTTTGTTTCCCAAATGCAATGAAATGTCAATCAGACACAAATTTGGTCATTGTACCCAGCCCAACCACCTCTTGTGCGGAACATGCCTTATCAGAAACAGATTTGCATGAATATGCCTGTAGATCCAGTGTTGCAGCTAACTATGAGAAACAAAATGCCATATAATTTAGGCTATCAATAAAATCCAGTAATTTTGAGCAATAATTTTGCTCTATTTTCTCCAGAAAATAATTAGCAAAGAAGACTGTCCTATACATATATGATAAATTCAATGGTCACCCCATTTCTTTCTTGATAGATACTGAGGCTACCGGCCACACAGTTGGTTCTGTGGTGGTTCCAAACGTATAATTCTTTGAAAGATATAGAATCCATCAGTAATCCTATTCCAGATTACATGAGACACAGAATGATAAACAGTAATTGATTTAAGTGTCCTTCTCCATTCCCCTCCATCAATACAGCCCATACTTATTTGCATTTCAGTTTCAACATAAAGTTTTCCTTTGGTGTAGGTTTCCATGAGGATATACTGAAAGTCTTTACATTTTTAGCCAAATACTAAAGAATGTTCTAGAAAATCTAAGGTTGCCCTTTAGCTTAGTCTTGATGCAATATATTGATGATTTACTGGTCACATCTAAGAGGAAAGTAAATTGTAGACATGACACAATTTCTGAATCATTTATCCGACAGCGATCATAGGATTTCCCCTACATAAATGCAGGATTGTAAAGAGGGGTGGTTTATCTTGGCCATCAAATTGAAAAAGGATCATGGAACGTCTCAAAAGAAACACATAAATGCAGGTCTTAAAATGAATCCTCCTACCACCCAGAGGAAGGTAAGGCTGTTCCTAGGAATTGTTGCCATTGCAGAGCCTTTTGTAAGACTGACACATAGTGATATCAAAGATCCAGTACCATTAGATGAAGAACCTTTAGAGGTCTTCTGGGTGTTGAGAGAAAGTTTGTGTAATACACCAGCCATTGGAATGCCTAACTGCATTCGTAGTTTTGCCATTTCAGTCATAAAAAAGGCAGGTGTGCACTTTCAATCTTGGCACAAAAAAACATGGATGAATCAGGTGTCTTGTTCCCTATTTATCAGCTGTGTTGGATCCAGTAGCTGTAGTCTTCCTGGTTGTTTGAGAGTGACTCCAGTTATTTGCATTGCAATTCAACAAAGGGAAGGGATTATGCCCATATTTATACTTTTTTTGCGTCGCAGTTGCGTCATTTTTTGACGTAAAAGCAGTGCAAACTTGCAAAATACAATTGTATTTTGTAAGTTTGCGCTGTTTTTTTTGTCAAAAAGCGGCGCAAATGCAGCGCTAAAAATATATAAATATGGGCCTTAATCTTTTGAACCCATTAAATCAAATCAAATCAATGTTTATAAAGCACAGCTACTCACCCATAAGGGTGTTAAGGCGCTGAGGGGGTTTGTCTTCTGAGATTCAGTTGAAGAGCTAGGTTTTAAGGTCCTTCCAGAACTGATGCAGTGATGGTGACTGCCTGAGGTGCAGGGGCAGGGTGTTCCAGCTCTTTGCTGCTAGGAAGACGAAGGATCTTCCACCAGCAGAGGTCTTCCGTATGCGGGGTACATGGCTAATGCTTGTTGAACGGGGTGGAGAGGTCTGGTGGGGGAGTGACTGCGATACAGTGGTTGAGGTAGGCGGGTCCTAAATCATGGAGGGCCTTGTATGCCTGTACGATGAGTTTGAAGTTAATCCTTTTCTCTATAGGAAGCCGGTGGAGGTCTCTTAGGTGATTGGAGATGTGTTTGCAGTAGGGAATGTCCAGGATGAGTCTGGTGAAGGCGTTTTGCATGTGCAGTAGTTTCTTCAAGTTCTTCTCGGTGGTGCAGATCGTAGAGGGCCTTTCCATAGTTAAGTCTGCTGATAACCAGGGCATGGGTCACGGATCTGTAGCAGTCCTTTGGGATCCATTTGTACATTTTCCGGAGCCGTCCGAGAGTGTGAAAAGAGGAGGATGCGACTAAGTTGACTTGGCGGGTCATGATGAGTCCAGGATGAAGCTGAGTTTGCGTGGTGCATCTGTAGGGGCAAAAGGGTGTCAAGGGTGAATGGCCACCAGGAGTCATTCCAGGCTGATGGGGAGGATCCCAGGATGAGGATCTCGGTCTTGTCAGAGTTTACTTTGAGGCAGCTAGCCTTCATCCAGGCAGCGACGGCTTTCATCTTATTGTGAAAATTCTTCTTGGCAGCTATGGGGTTTTCGTTAAAGAGATGATCAGATAAGTGTCTTCGGCGTAGGAGGCGATTTTCAGCTCGCAATTCCTGATGATGGATGGAAGCGGGGCCATGTAGATGTTGAAGAGTGTGGGGCTCACGGAGAAGCCCTATAGAATTCCACAACTGATCTCCATAGGTTCTGAGAGGTAAGGCAGGAGTCTGACTCTATGGGTACTGCCAGTCAGGAAGGAATGTATCCATTGTAGGGTTGTTCCACAGATGCTGACTGTGTGGAGTCTGGAACATACAGTGAGGTGTGAATCTGTGTTGAAGGTGGCCGATAGGTGCAGTAGGATGAGGGCTGCTGTATGGCTGTGGTCAAGGAGTGAGGAGATGTCATCTGTGGCGGTCAGGAGGGCAGTCTCTGTACTGTAGTTGCTCCTGAAACCTGATTGGGAGATGTCCTGGATGCTGTTATCCTCAATGTGCTTACGGAGCTGAGTGTTGATGGCCTTTTCAATAACCTTGGCTGGAAATGACAGCAGAGAGATGGTATGGTAATTCTTGAGATCCAGAGGGTCAACCAAGGGTTTCTTCAGGAGTGGGAGGATCTCAGCATGCTTCCAGTCTTCTGGGAAGGTGGCTGTATGAATGGAGCATGGATGCGAAGGACGTGTTGGCTTTATTGGAAATATGGTGAGGGCAGGGGTCCGTAGGGGCTCCAAAGTGGACGCTGCTCATAATGGTGCTGGTCTTGTCCATGGTGAGGGTGTGTCCAGCAGTGCAGGGTCAGTGATGGTTCAGGAGGTTGGAGCTGGATGGTTGTAAGAGGGCTCGGAGTGTCTTAGGGTTCTAAGCAATCATATATGTCTTTGTTTTTCCGGTGGAAGAAGGTGGCTAGTCTGTTGCAGAGCTCTTGAGATAGAGGGATGTTTGCTGTTTCTGATTGGGGTTTGGTAAACTCCATGATCACAATGAAGAGCTCTTTCATGTTGTGAGAGGTGGCATTGATACGGTCCTGCAGGACAGCTTTCCTGCTGACTCTGATGAGGTGGTGGTTGGATTTGGTAGCAGCTCTGAAGGACTTGAAGTCTTCCGGGGACTTGGTGTTTCTCCATTTTTTTTCTATAGCTGTCTGCATGTACACCTGGAGTGTGGGGAAGAACCAGCTGGCCTTCTTGAGATGGTGTTTGGCTGAAGTCTTATGGAGAGGTGCTAGGGTGTTGGCGCATTCGAAGATCCATACGTGGAAGTTCTGTGCTGAGTTGTTAGCATCTGCAGTGAGGGTGGGGGAGTCTTGCTGAGGATGTTATTGAGCTGTTCCTCAGTGATCTGGTTCCATTTTCTGCTTGGAGTGTGCGGAGGTGGATGGTCGGTGAAGTGATTGTGAAAAGGAAGCAGTGGTGGTCAGTCCAGTGAAACATGGAGGTGTTGTCGACGGTGATGTTGTTGCTGGTGGAAAAGATGGTGTTGAGTGTTTGTCCAGTGTTGTGTGTCGGCGAGGTGACCAGTTGCTTTAGTCCCATTGTGGAGAGGTTATCAAGCAGGGAATTCAATGTTGGTGTTGTTGTCATTGTCAGTGTAGTAGTTGCAGTATTTATGTGCCAAGCACAAACTATGAAGACAAAAATGGGAGAGGTGATGCTGCTGATGATGATGAAATAGAGCACGACTGCATCAGGGTTACATAATCATGTACCTAACGAAGACCAGGTATTAAAGAAAGTCCTTTTGAAATGGCTGATCTGACTTTGTTTCTAGATGGTTCCTATTTAAGAGATCATTGTGGAGCTCTGAAGGCTGCTTATGGAGTAAGTTCTATTTCTGAAGTCCTTGAAGCATCATACCTGCTAAATGTAACTTCAGCAGAATTTGGCAGAGTTGGTTCAATTGACTAGAACCCATTGCCTATCACAAAACATAAATGTAACAATATATGCAGACAGCCAGCATTGTTTTGAAGTGGTCCATTATTTTGGACAACTCAGGTCACAAAGGGCATTTATTACATCTTTTGGAGGTTCAATCAGGAACAATTTCTAAATACTTGATTAATTGAAAGCAGTATAAGCCACAAAAGAGATTGCTGTAGTCAGTGTGTTGTCTATAAGGCTGGAAAAGAGATGGTCACTCTTTGAAATAAGTGCATTTGAGAATGAAACAGTGATTCAAGGAACAGACCAATATAAAGCAAGAGGAAATTCCATGGTAGACAGAAGAGGTGAGTTTTGTTAATGAAATCCAGTTCAGGCATCTGTGAATGAATTTAGAGATCTCCTGGAGGAAGCTCCAGAAGTTGAGAAAAGGAAATGGGAATTGTTAGGTTACAAGAAAAATGCCAAGAATCTATACATCACTTCTGAATAGAAATATGTATTGCCTGACATGATGCTCTATTGCATGGTCAGAAACTTGCATTATCTATTTCATTAAGGAAGATATTCAGTGGTACAGGAAAGTGCCCTCTTTCTTGGCATGGTCACCCCCATTTTCTTTCTGTGGTTATGCATACTTCCCCCCCCCATGTAAGTCCCTAGTATATGGTAACCAGGTGCCCAGGCATTGGAGTACCAGGGGATCCCTATGGGCTGCAGCAGTTATTCTGCCACCCATAGGAAGCCCATGCAGAAGGTTCTGCAGGCCTGACATTGCAGTCTGCATGAAACGGGTGTATGCACCCGTTTTCACTACAGGTCACTGCACCAGTTCACTGTAAGTCACCCCTATGGTAGGCCCTCTCAGCCCAGAGGGCAGGGTTCAGGTACCAGTGTATGAGGGCACCCCTGCACTAGCAGAGGTGCCCCCACAAACTCCAGTTACATTTTCCTAGACATCATGAGTGCAGGGACGCCATTTTATGTGTGTACTGCACCTAGGTCACTACCTATGTCCAGCTACAGAATGGTAACTCTGAACCTCGGCATGTTTGGTATCAAACATGTTGGAATAATACCCTACTACAGTTGCAAGTATTGGAAGTATGATTTCATGCACTTTGGGGACTGCCTAGAGGACCCCCACTATTGCTACCACCAGACTTACAGGGTTTTCCAGGCATCCCAAGCTGCTGCCACCCCTCAGATAGGTTTCTGCCCTCCTGCTGCTTGATCTAATCAAGCCCAGGAAGGCAGAACAAAGGATTTCCTTTGGGAGAAGGATGTAACACCCTCTCCCTTTTGAAATCGGTGTGCCTGGCATGGGAGAGGTAGCCTCCCCAAGCCACTGGTATGCTTTGAAGGGCACATCTGGTGCCCTCCATGCATAAACCAGTCCACACCAGTCCAGGGACCCCCAGTCCCTGTTCTAGTGTGAAACTGGACAATGGAAAGGGGAGTGACCACTCCCCTGTCCATCACCACCCCGGGGGTGGTGCTCAGAGCTCCTCCAGAGGGTCCCTGGGTTCTGTCATCTTGTTTCCAAGGTTGGCAGGGAACTCTGGCAGCATCTGAGTGGCCAGGCCAGGCGGGTGATGTCAGAGCCCCCTCCTGATAGGTGTTTACCTGGCTAGGTGAAATCCCCCTTTTAGGGCTATTTGGGGTCTCTCTCTTGGGTGGGTTCTCTGATTTGGCTTCCAGATTCCATCAGGATTCCTCTGCAACCTTCACTTTGACTTCTGGACTCCAGAACTGCAACTGAACTCTCCAGGACCCAACAATCTGCCTCCAAGAAGAACAACTCTTACCCCTTGTACAGCAATGTCAGCCCTTAGTCCCACATAGTTACTGGAAGTAGAGTTGTATCAGTTGGGTCCTTGAATTGACATCTTCCTCTTCCTCATCTTCACCATCACTCTCCTCCCCTCTCTGAGGAAGCTGGTCAGGATATAAAGCATCATCCACCTTCTAGAGGGGGATAGCATTTCTCACTGCCACATTGTGCAGCATGCAGCAGACCACCAGAATTCTACACACCTTTTTAGGCCCATAGGCCAGGGTACCCCCAGAGATGTGTAGGCAACGAAATCTTGCCTTCACAAGACCTACTGTGCGCTCTATCACCCTACTAGTACGTCCATGGGCCTCATTGTAATTCCTCTCTGCATCCGTCCCAGGATTCCTCACTGGTGTCAGGATCCAACGCAAGTTGGGATAGCCAGAATCACCTAGAAAAAGGTGCAACACAGGGTAGTCATTGTCAAGCCTCTGAGTCAGACAGCCTGGCTGTCTGCTAGGTTTCAGTTAGTGACAGAAACACTTACTTATGACCCACCCTCTGTCCTCTTGTAGTTGTTCCATCTTCTGTGGCACACTACTGTTCCTCAGTACAAAGGAATCATGGATTGAACCTGGGAACATGGCATTCGCATGTGAAATGTACTGGTCTGCAGTACATACCAATTGGATGTTCATGGAATTAAAGTTCTTTCTGTTTTTGTACACCTGTTCACTGACTCTTGGGGGTATGATCGGTATGTGGGTGCCATCGATGGCACCTTTCACATGGGGTATGTTGGCAAAGGCATAGAAGTCCGACTTGATGGCAGGGAGGTCAGTACTTTGGGGAAACCTCACATAGGACTGCAGGTGTCGTACAAATGCATTTAGAAATCTTGTCAGCACCATGCTGAACATTGGCTGTGAAATTCCAGCACCCATGCCCACTGTCACTTGAAATGAGCCTGCGGCCAGGAAATGGAGTGCGGAGAGCACCTGCACTTCAGTAGGGATGAGATGCTGATTAGGATTTCCCAGAGTAAGTGCAGGATCCAGTAATGCAGAAAGTTCTCGAATTGTTGCACAGGTGAGACTGTAATTGATTATGTTCTGACGCTCCACCATGGTCCGCATATCCACAAGTGGTCTGTACACCGATGGTGCATTTCCTCGCCACAAGGGTCGGTACCTACGAGGGATATCAAACAAGTGTGAGGAACACACATAGATGGGCACACATTGTCATTAATTGTGCACTGCATACTTGATCATAGGGACTCAACAGTAACATGTTCTTGACAGATCTTCATCTACACCTCAATGAGGGAACAGTGTTTTTCATGTGTGTTATTTTTTTAAATGGTCACATGCATGGGTGCTTTATGTGGAAAATAGGGCCTGCATTGTGCACAATTATTTTTTATAGATGCATAGTTAATGCCAAAATGTCTGCCCCCTGTAATCCAGGCCTGTCGTTGTGGAAGTGATCTCATACTGCTAGCGGTTGATGTAACAGCGTGAGGCGGTGTTTACCGCTGTTTGCACTGTCATTGGTTAACATGGATGCCAATGGGGAATCCTGGAGTATCATGATCACTGCCGGCGGTGACGGTGCACACCGCGGCGGTACGTGCACAAATTCGTCATCTATACTTCACTTGACTTCCTGATCTTGTGCAAAAGGTACTCCTCTGTGTGTACTGCTGTGTCCTGCCTCTGGTCATGGAAGTGGCTCATGTTGCAGTGTAAAGGGCTGCCAACTTCACCCAGGATGAACTGGGGAGGCTAAAGGACCGGGTCCTGCCCCTGTACACCAAGCTCTAAGGACGGCCAGAGGTACAGGTGAGTCGGGGTTTGGGGTGCACTGTTGGGGTGTAATGGATGGTATTGTAAGGACATATGTGTGCACCTCTGAGCCTACATGGGCCATGGTTCATGGCATGCTGCGTGCATATATCCTTTAAGTCTGACAGTACTGTCCATCCCATAGTGGACGAATAGCCAGCTGTACCTATTTTGCAAGTGCTCAACCTCTGTGTTCCATTTCTCCAGCACCCTTTTAGGTCAGCGCCCACCAGAAGAGGCACTTTGGCATGCCATCGCCAAGGACGTGCGGACCCTGGGGGTCTACAACCGGCGGAGCACCCACTACAGGAAGAGGTGGGAGGACCTGTGGCGCTGGGTGCGAAAAATCTGTGAGGCCCAGCT
This sequence comes from Pleurodeles waltl, assembly GCF_031143425.1. Lineage (NCBI taxonomy): Eukaryota > Metazoa > Chordata > Amphibia > Caudata > Salamandridae > Pleurodeles > Pleurodeles waltl. The sequence goes on from NC_090439.1 coordinate 401,091,090, forward strand.
GGGGAAGTCCTCCATACATGGAAGGGGTGCCCATCGGGCACTGACCCCCATCATGCAACACATCCTGGCGGTGGCATACCCAGACCTGGATGGGCGCTTGAAGGCTGCACAGCAGTCACAAGCGGGGAAGTACTCATGTCACAATCATAAGCCTGGATTGATATCTGTGTGTGCATTAGGGTTCATGCTGCTTAGAGGCAGGGACTTTGACTGTTGTCCATCTACATGATGGTCCCCGTAGGGTGTAGGGGTGTCTTGGTCAGGTGTCCCATACGTTAGGTCCTTAGGTAGTTCAGGGGATGGGTGTAGAGCAGGGTTCTAGTCAGTAGTCAGGGGCATGGCCATGGGCATAGTGAACGGTTCTGCCTGTTGGGGGTGTCTTCTGGGTGGGTGTATGTCTGGCCACTATGTACCTCCATTCATCTCTTAACTAGTGTCTCTCCTGTTTTGTTTCCCCATCCCTGTTCTCTTGTGTTATTTTTGTACATCAGCAACATCTGGCGAGGGAGCTGAGGCACTGGCAAATGGGAAAGCAGCAGCTCATGGATTCTCAGAGGGACAGTCATCTGATGCCAAGGGGACCAGTGGGTGGGAGGGCTAGGGGAGTGCCACGGGGGAGGCAACTACCACTGGAAGTAGTGACTCCGACACCTACTCCGATGGGGGCTCCCTGGCAGTGGCGGACCCTAGTGGCCACACCAGTACAGTGACATCTTCTGCCACCCCCCATTCCATCACCGCCCTCCCTTCTGCTCCCGACTGAGTTGCCCGTGCCCGCTCACCCAGAAAGGTAGGTGTCTCCTTCGCCCCAGGCACCTCCTCCTCTGCCCCAGTCAGCCCTGCTGCCCTCACAAAGGAGGCTATTGACCTCCTGAGAACCATCTATGTAGGGCAGACAACCATCATCAATGGCATCCAGAGGCTAGCATCAGAGGTGCAGCAGACCAATGCCTATCTGGATGGCATTCACAGTGCTGTGTCTGGCCTACAGAGATATTTTCAGGCTCTGGCCTCCTCTTCGACGGCAGCCAGTTTCCCTGATCATTCCCCCCTCCAACCTCCACTACCCCTTCCAGCACCCCACTCCCTTCACCCGTCCAAAGCACACAGTCTGACATGCATTCAAGCACCTCAACACACAAGAAGCACACTTCTAATCACAAGCACCACACCTCCCACCAAAAGCATTCACACAGCCAACATACACATGCACACACAGCAACATCCACTTCCCTGAGTGTGCCCAGCTCTTCCGCCTCCCTGTTGTCCCCTCTACATGCACACCTTCATGCACTGCACCTCCTGTCACTGTTGCTGCTCCTCTTACTGCACTCGCCACAATAGCAGACATCCATACATGCAACCCAGACACCACACCTGCACTCACCACAACTACTGTAGTTGACAAATGCAGCACATTCACCAGACTGGCAGATACCCACACAACATACATCCACACTGACAGCCTGTCTTCTCCCACTGTTTCCACTCCCCTCCAAAAACGCACAAAAGCATCAACACACCAACTGATCACACATCCACCACACCTCAGCATACAGTCCAGTCACCTGCACCCACTACATGCACCCCTACACCACATACGTCCACACCCTCTGGCTCCACTCCCACACCCTCATGCAGGACCACCCCAATTGCTCCAAAAAAATGTTTCTTCTCCTGTGCTGACCTCTTCCAACCTACTGGCCCACCCCGTCATGTCCCTAAGTGTGCACACCTCCTTACCCTTTCCACTCCTTCCACTTCACAGCCCACCATGGTGTTCTTCACATTCCTGTGCCCCTTCCCCAGAGAAGAAGTAGCCCCGTGCAGAGCCAAGTCCATCTGGATCCACCTGCTCGAAACACCCCCCACCTTCAAAAGACAAACCTACAGCCCCTCCACCTTCCAAGCGCAAGTCCAAGCCCCACCCGTCACAAATCCCTACCACCACCACCCCCTACCCCCTGTTCCGTGAGGTGCCTGGATGCCCCTTTGTTTCCCCATTAGATGAGTACCGTGCACTTTTGGGAGTCAGGTTGGGGCTGTTGTGGCCCATGGGACTTCTTGCGATACAGACTGGCCATTGGCCCTGTTGAAAATAGTTGGCTCTGTGAGCTGTAAGAAAGATTTTGGTGTGGCCTGTGTTTTGGCAGCACACTGTTGAACCCTGGTCTTTCATTTCATTGTTTGTGGGTGTGGGGCATTTGTATGTACTATGGTCAAGTTGGATTTGCCTTATGTCGGGTAAGTACCTCTTGCTGTAGGGTGTATGGGTTGTGCTGCTGTGAAGGGTTGGGGCGGCGTTGCTGATTGAGTGGAGTGGGTGATTATGTAACTGTGCCCTTTCCTCCCTTGTTTCGTAGGTTGCGGTACTTACCGTCATCGTCGGCGGTCTCGGTCCTGGAGGTATATGGCAAGGAGCAGGGCTGGCATGATCTGCAGCTCTCTATCCATGTTTGCTTTGACGAGTTGTATGGGCCTCTGGTGAGTGTTTAATTGATTTTGGTTTATTTCCGCCTGGACTTGCGTGGTGGTGGTTCCTGCCCCGGAACTGGCAGCGGACTAGTGGTTCATAATTTGGTGGGTGGGTTGGGCCTTTCCGTCGGCCTGTGGGCAGACTCTGCCATCGTCGTCGGCACTCCTCTACTGGCAGTGGGTGGTTCATTATTTGGCTGTCCGGACCGCTCCTCTGTTGGCGGTTTTTACCGCCACCGCTGGCAGCGCAGTAGGGACAGCTGTGTTCATAATGAGGGCCTTGGTGTATTACCTCCCTTCCATTGGAGGGTTGCCCTTCTAGCATTTTGTGGTATTGTGTGACCAAAAATAAAATATCTTTATTTTTGTACAACTGAGTGTTTTCTTTCAAGTGTGTAAGTGATTTGTGACTACAGTGGTTTGCATGAGCTTTACATGTCTCCTAGACAAGCCTTGGCTGCTCATTTACAGCTACCCCTAGAGTGCCTGGCTTCTAGACACTGCCTACACTTCATTGAGAGGGGATAGCTGGACCTGGTATAAGGTATAAGTACCTCTGGTCCCCAACACACACCAGGTCAGCTTCCTACAAGTGGTGCAAACATTTACTAAGTATTGAGCAAACTCAAAATTTAGAACTGTTGCAGAAGACATGTGCAGTCCTGTTTGACTTGTCAGAGAGAGGCAGAAAAACTAGGGTTCTCATGAGTCATATTGGCAAATCAGAGAGCCCATTTAGAGGACTGGAGGCAGATTTTGTTGAAACGCCATTTTGCAACCAATTGCCTTCAATACATTCCTGTGATTGTCTGCCTATTCTCTAAAAGGGGCAAGGCCTATCCCTTCTGGTATCAGACAGTCTGATACTTGCCAAACTTGAGTTAAGGGGACTGAGGGCCTCATTTATGAGGCCCATGATGCAGGGCGCCACAGCAAGTGCCTTGCTGTGCTGCCCTGTGCCACTGGGAAAGGTCAGAAATACCTGTATTAACAAGATATGGCACATTTCTGTCCTCTCCCCCTGTGCCTGTGCACAAATTTTGCTGCCTAGCATCAAAGCAGGCACCCTTGCACCATTGTGCAGGGATGCCTGTGATGCAGGGATGATTGTTTTTGTGCAGGAAGGAACACCTTCCTGCACATAAACAATCACAAGGGGTGTTTTCCTCTTTCTATGTGTGCTGCATCCGCAGCACACATAGAAGTAGGAACAAACAGAAGAAATAAAGATATTTCTCCTGTTGCTTCATTCTTACATCACCCCTGAGTTTGCGTAGGAATCTGACGCATTCCCAGACATGTAAATCTGGGAATGCATCAGATTCCTTTGGGTTCCACCCCAAGCAACACCCATGGAATCCCCCTTTTACCCAGTGTTATGCGTGAAAGGGGTCCAAAAATAGCCTGACACATGTTCATGTGCAGTGTGCCTCTAGGGCCTTGTAAATAAGGCCCATAGTCTGAGATTTGGCCTGTCACCCTCTATTGAGGCAGATCATGAATCTCATTTTAAAAATAAGATCAAATAATTGATTTGTACTGCTCTCCAAACTAGCTAAAGAACCCAAGGTAGGTATCATTCTACAATCATCTGGAATAGTTGAGAGAATGAATAGAACCATCAAAAAACAAACTGGCTAAAGTATGTGCTTCCACCGGTTTGCAATGACCAGATGTTCTTCGGGAGTACTCCTGACAAGATGACTGGGCTCACCACTCATGAAATATTAAAGGACAGAACAATGAGAGTTAAATATACTCCTTCAGCTACCCTTATTTAATTTACTAATGACATAATTCTAGATTACTGCAGATCAATCAGTGAAGAAACTGAAGTTTCTGAAGTTGTGTCAGAGAATAGTGAAAGTGAATCACCAGCTGCTAAAAGACCAAAAAGAAACAGAGCTCCAAACAGACAGCATTCTTCACCTGAATGGGTATATTTGACATCTGTATCGAAGAAGAAGAGTTGGAACCAGCGATCTACAGTTTAAGAAACTGTTGCCAATACACCTTTAAAAGTGCACATAAAAGTGAACCTAAAAAAGAAAAAGAGCTATCTTTGGAACATCTTAAGAGATTGTTAAAGATTAAAATTTGAACTGTGAAATGTTTGATAAGATCTAGATAGAGAAGAAGAGAAAAACATTCCTTTTTAAGAGCATGAGCTGACTGAACTGGAAAAAGAACTATATTTTAAGTCTATTTTGATTTTGTATTGTTTTCAAACAAATAAGAAGAAAGGTAGAAAAAGCAAATACTGTTTTAAAGATAATTTTTGTTCATACTAAAGTTTCACATTAAATTTTGTCTTCAGTCTCAAAAGAAAATGGCATATAGCAAATATTGCAAAATGATTAGTTTGATCACTTTACTGATAATATAAAGATCTTAGTTGTCCTCCCCCCTTTCTCCAGTGAGATATGACTCAACAAAGGTTGAATTAATTATAGTACATAATGAAAGTAAACATAATACACTGACACATAGGGAAAGCTTAACTAGTAGACTTCATGAAAATATCTACTCTATCATGTGAGATAAGTATGTTGAAATTATAGGAGTTAAAAACTGTTTTGTGTGCTTTCCTTTACTTGTCTGACAGTAAAGGGGTTATCCGTTTGCAAATTCCAGTGTTTTATAATCTTTCACGCAATGTGTTTGTTAGAATTTTAAACAACAAAAAACATGTAATCTCTTATTTTTTGTATTTCAATGTTTCACTGGAACAGCTTCTCATTTCTAAAGATGAAAATGCTATTTATGGTCTTAAATATGATGCATTTCTAAGTACAGTTGCACAAATGAAACTGAAAATTAAAAGTACTATCCAGGCATGTATGTGTGCAGTTTAAGTAAGGACGAGTCTGAGTTTGTTAAAGAATACAATGGAATAAGGGTTAAAACTGTGAGAGACTGGAGAGATGTGAAGCAGAGGATAGACCAGATTAAGGCTCTCATTACAAGTGTTGCAGTCCGAAGACATCCAAGCTTGCATTTGCAGTGTGACTGCGCACTCTAGGCGGTCTGACCACCAAATTACAAACTTGGTGGGCGGAGCCACCGACAGACACCGTCCCTGCCAAAAACATTGTTCCCGATGTGGTGATGGAGGTTGGGGTTGTACTCAGCCAGGGCAGCACTGAACTCAGTGTTGCCTGACTGATTACAACCCCACTTTCTGTCAGACTTTTAATGGCAGGGATCCCACCATGAAAAGGCTGGCAGAAAGCCCAGCACCCTTGGAATGCGCACTTCCTGGTTGGTACGCAGGGTGCTGGTCGGTCCCCTCTGTGCTAAGCTATAGGACTTGGCTCCCTTAAGGGAGCCAAAATCTGTATTGGTGCCCTGTTCACAACGGACTGACCAGCAGGAGTGATTATCACAATGTTCCTGCTGGTCAGCCCATCAAGAGCATTCTAATATGCTGGGGAGGGGGCGTGGCATCATTGCTATGATGGTGGTGTCCTCCGGGTGAGTTTGGTGGACCTGTGGTGGGACCGTCAAACTCATAATGAGGCCCAGCGACTGATTAAGAATTTGCATACAAAATTAAGAATGGACCATGCAAGAAAGGGAGAGTTTTGTATGGTGTGTCATGAACCTACAAGAAATAGTGGACTTGAGTATGTAGGTGAAAGTGAGTGTGAAAGGAGTTATCTTTTGAATGATGATTTCATGATTAGTGAAGAACCGGTTCTCAGAGGGATTAATTATGCTTGCGGTAAGGCTGCTTATTTCAAAGTGCTCTGTGATTGGGCTGGATCATGTTATCTTTCTTTGGTGTGTCCTACAGAGTGAGTGAATGATCAGTCGGTTTGACTAGAATAAAATGTGGGTTTGGACAGATTATAATGGGCATATTAGGAGCAATTATTCCACTTAGAGGTGTGGCTATGTATAGTATAAAAATTAGAAATCTGTCTACACTTGTGAACTTACTCCCTTCTAAAAAAACCTGGATCCCAAATCAAAATTAATTTGGAGTTAATTGCAATGTAGGCAATGTTTATGCAAAACAGTTTGCGCTAGATAACCTTCTTGTGAAGGAAGGCTGTGGTTGCAAGACAGTGAAGGAGAAAGAGTGCTGTACCTTTGTACCTAATAACATTAGGGCTATTCATGCACATGCACAAAATATTAAGAATATTTCTATTGAAGTCCAAACTCTAGGCGAGCATGGTATGTAGGAAACAGGTGGTTCCTGGGCTAGTGAGATAGGGAAGGGTTTAGCAAGGTTGATGAATGGTTTGAAATCTTTGCCTCCCTTTCTTTGAGGTTGTTTGATCTGCAGGTTATTCAGGGCCAGTCTACCATAACATTGCCTCCCCCTTGCTTCTGGGCACTTTTTTGGGGGCTTCACTTGTGTTCCTGCTGATGCTTGGGTGTAGCACCAGAAGTAGGGCCCAGTTATCTCAGGCTCCAGTGGCAGGCTTCGCACTGCTGCCGCAGTGCTAACCTCTTTTGGGAAGCAGGGAAAAGTGAAGCATGTGGCAGGGCAGCATGCAGCATCATTGCCAAAGTTTGGAATAGGCAGGCCAGGCCAAGTTGAGCTTGCCATATTACTCTCCATTTACTTTCTGAGAAGCTTGGAGAATGTAAAACCTCCCAATGAATATTCAGATGATGCAACATGCTTTGAGCCTAGCTGTACTACCTGCACTCATCATTGCTTCTGGAATCAGAGTTCAATGTTAACTGATATATAAATGTATGGGTGTATTTGGAGCCCCCTGAGTGGTCTAGCTGCTTACTCTGGGCTGCTGTCCCAATACTAGATTGTGGGTGGAACCAGCAGCTGGATCATTTTGGGGAGGAGATAAGAAGAAAGCTTCTGTTTCTTTTTTACTTTTCTGATTCCCCTCTTTGTTTCTCTTAAGCAATCAATTAATTAAAGTATTGCTGGAAACCACTGTGGAAGGGCTTCATCTTCAATTGATTCACCCTCTCATAGCCATGACTCATGCCATTGCTTACAATCAACTTGACGCACAAAGACTGTGACCAGAAACAGAGCTGCCTATAATGAGTGGCTGGTCCACACTGGTAGCAAGGGTATTTACCCTTCTCACCTAAGCAGCAAAATTCCTATAGAATGTAGGATAAACACAAACACCAGTACCATTCCAGTCTCACTCACCTCAATTAACTGTGACACAATGGTGCACATTATTAACCTTCCCTTTCCCCCACGCAATCTTTATACACACAGGAGCCCAAGAGTTACTCTACCACAAAACACTTCCTATTCAGGATGAATTTCATGTTGCTCGTTGAGGCAGCACAGCAGTTTTCACCACCTACCCAAGAAAGAAGCATGCAAAATAAGCAACCACTGCAGCAAAACACACCAATGACGGACAAACACTTATTAAAGCACACCAAAATAGGTGAAAGGGTCTCATTTCATTAAAAGTCACCACAGCACACTCTAGGAAAAACCCTTTCTTGATAAAAGCAAACTTTGACTTTTCTTCTCCTCATCTGACTTTACTTTTCTTCATACATGATTCCTTACACCATACACAGATTTCAATCCACTGTGGGGGAATAACCATACAAGCATAAAGAAAATAATATTTGCCCTTTGCCACTCCATTCAATAATCTTAGCCTTACACTGACAGTCCGACAAAACAAACTGGGAAGTGCAAGTTGATTTACTTCAAACAATAGAAACTTCTGCCATGTCTATCATAACAGTGCTTTCTAATCTAAGCACTATCTTCACCTCTGTCAATGAAGCATCAGGGAGTAGTTTTGCAACCATGCTGTAACTGCTGTTGTATTATTGAAAAGCTGGCAAAACTTCCCAGCATATTCACCTCACTGGTAGAGTCACTTTAGGACTTAAAAACCTCTAAATCATCCATCTGTCTGGAAAAAGACAATATCTGGGAATCAAACCTCCAGTGCCCAAGCAAATTCCTGAGAAATTGTCTCAGCACCTTTCCTTAACTGCTACAGATCTCTCCCTCGACAGACCAAGGAATGACTCTGGTGCTGTTGCATCAATCTCATGGAGTAGCAGATTCACAAGAGGTCACCACAGAGGGCACAAAACCATTGACCAGAAAACAAAATTAAAAAGCTCTGCAAACCTTCCAACCTTCTACAATTAACATTTTGTTAACATCACTATGAAATCTACCTGAGCACAAAATTGATCCAATATTTTCAATGCAGGGTAAGACTAATGACAGTGAGGGGCCAAGAATGGGTCCATCAATGTAAATAAATCAACTTCAACAACTGCGCCATTCTCAGAGCACATGAGCACCAATCCAGCTACCCATAAGACGCATCACAACAAAGAAGATGCTACTTCAACTACACCACTTAATTTAACAAGACCCCTTGAAAAACTCTTTGGTCCCTTCTCAGCTCCAGTCTTAATGCATCTTAAACTTTACTGCCAATTAGATATAATACATTTGGGCCAGCTACCCTCACAACATACACAAGATTTTAAGATTTTCAACAGGAGGCTTTTACAAAGTCATCAGGCTCCAGCTCTTGCACAAGGGTAAATACCTCCGTCAGTAGCCCGCCCAAAACAGTAGTGTACCTTTAAATAAAAAGAACTGACCTAAAGTCTTCAAACATTGTAACTGATGCCCTTTTAAAGATGTCCAACTTAGTCAGGTCTGCCTTTAATGTCCCCCAAATCTGTTCGCAGTAGAAGCTGGTAGGTGACATTTCACCTTCTGAAAAGTGTAATAGAAACATCAGCAGCTTCAGATGAAGGAGATTGCAGAACCAGATGAGAATTCTGACACTCTTTTCTTCAACCCACAATGCAACTCAAGGGGTCAGCAGGATATACTAAAGAGAGGAAACTTACTTAGGCTGCTACACTTACAGCAAGATTTGAAAGCTATGTCAATAATACTATTGGAGGAATACAGTTTATATATGGACGTTGCAAATTTCTGGAACGCAACCTACAAAATTAATTTGGGTCAACTAGTTAATTTGGAATTGAGGAACAAGAATTTATTTGTGAAATGTGATGTTCATTTGTCCAAATTGACATTAGTGGGTTACCCCAAACCACTTACCACTAACCCAGACTCAATCCAAACTCATCCTATTTCATTCTTAAAGGTTATTGAAGGGTCGATAGCTTAAAACTTAGTTACTAACATTTTAGAAATTTTCCTAGGAAAAGGTTGATATTTATTTTTGACTTAAATTATTTTTTTATATTTTGTAGGTGAAATTAAATAAATAATTCTTAACTTGAAAACAAATACTATAAGTATTCTATGTTAAATATTAATGTGAATACACCTTATCTATTTACTTTTATTGTATTACAAAATATGAAATGCTACAGCAATATTAAATTAATTTTAAAGTAAAACTTTATTAAATGGATATATTTGAAATTAAATTACAATTATTTGTCTGACTAAATAAATCCGCACGCAAAGAAAACAAATATTTTTTAATGTGCATTAATAACTATAAAATGATGTATATAATTGTTTACAATTAATTTAACAATTTTATTTTATAAAATACATATTTACATATTTTTTTAATTCAAAATAGGCTATTAACATATTTAATACTTCAAAAATAAAATATGGACTATTTATATACACTTTAAACACTAATTTATGGGTATTTTAATGTTTAACATTTTAAATAATTTATTTTATCATTATTTCCTATAGCATTAAATTTCAAGTCCCTTGCCTGTATTATTGTCTATGGGAGGGTATTGCAGTACCAGTTGTTGGCCATGTGTAGTCCTGGACTAGCTACTGCTTTTATAATAGTAACCTACTCTCTAAGGATCTGATTCATAATGGTAACTTAAACTTTTGAGTAAATTTACTACTTTTTGGTATTCATAAACTATGAGCGTAAGCTACTACTAAAAACAGTATTAAGTAAGTAAACAATCAAAAGTATGTCACCTTCGTAAATTAGGCCCAGAGGTTATCAATATGAAAGAGCAGTAAACTTACTCAGTACACTCTTAGGCCCTCATTAGGAGTTTGGTGTGTAAAAAGGCCGCCAGCCAAACTCCCGCAGATCAGGAGGCCGCCAGTGCAGTCTCCTTCCCGCTGGCCCGATTATGAGTTTCCCACTGGGAGAGCGGGCAGAAACACAGTTTCTGCCCGCTGGCCCAGCAAGAAACCCACAACAATATTGACGTTGGCTTGTAATACAGCCAGCGGAAAATCTGTTGTGCGTCGGGTGCCCTAGCGAATTGATCTGTGCGACATGGCTGGCCGGGGGACCCCCATACTGCCCATGCCAAATGGATGGCCAGCGCTGGGGCCCCATGGGGCCTCTGGCACCCCATCTCTGCCAGCATTTACATGGCAGTGAGACCGCCATGTATACACCAGTGGAGAGAGGGGTCATAATCCCCAGGGCAGCGCTGCTTGCAGTGCTGCCCTGGTGGATTGGGACCGCCACCACCGGCTGGCAAACGAAAAGTGACAGTGCCGGCGGTCCGACCGTGACACTTTTGCCATAGTCATAATGTCACGGTCACACTGCCGCTTTGGTGGTGGTCCAACCGCCAATGTGACCCTGGCAGTCTGGTGACCACCAGGGTCACTAATGTTAGTGATCTAGCTTGTGACAATCTGCAGGCACTGCAACTTACATTTAAAGGTCCAGGTAATGATTCATGCTCTACCTTCTTAATAAACATATATCTTCACCCTGCTGACAAATCTAAATTAGATAACTACAAAACCCTACTTCTTCCTTAAACTTATCTCTTGAAGGTAAAAGGAAAATATCTGCTAACAGGCAATGTCTTTTGAATTTGGCTTAAGCTTTCCTTCAAGTAAGTAGATTCCAGCTGGGGAATTCTATCTGGTTCCTTCCCTTTACAAATGCTGAAACCCACCAAATAAAGGGATTATTAAGCTTGCAAGTTCAGGGGCTGGATTATGAATTTATGGGTAGGACATTGTAAAACAATGGCATTGATGTTATTGTGGTACCCCAATTTTTGCATTTATAGGTTTTCTGGCTTTGGAACACTATGCACTTCACCACTGCTAAGCAGTACACAAGTACCTATGCTTCCCCTCTAAAATGTTCTGTACATTGGAATTCCCTAACTTTCCTATAAGTGCATTGTAAATTGTGCCTAAAGCATATTGATGGCATACAAAAGTGAAATTCATATGTGGGCTGCAGTGTATATTTACATGACCTACATATGTAGCAAAACTATGTATCTGCATGGAACGTCACTGTGCTCTGGGTAAGCTGCTGCTAAAATGTACTGGAGTGACACATGGCAAAGAAATTTATTTTGTCATGTAGGAAAATCCTATTTAAAACATTTGTAAATCAACTCTCTAATGTCCCATGTAAGCCCATGGGACAGAATGCTGAGATGTATAAAAGTAAGGCAGACTAAATATTGAGGTTTGTGTGCCTTCATAGTGAAATACAAGCCAAAAGCTATTTTACTGTGTAAGCCTTGCAGACATTGCCGAGGTAAGTTTAAATGATGTTAAAATTATAATTCCTTATCTCCTCTTAGGAAAGACTACAACATGTTTAACAGTTATTTCTGGCTTAGTTTTCAAAATGTGATTTAATGATAAATGATAAATCAGATTTTTCATAACTGAAGCAGAAATGTTTCCTTAGAGAACTGTGCTCTAGGCTGTCTTCACCAGAAATAGCTTAAAAACAATTATGTCACTCTTCACACCTCCAGAAGTTTAATGTACATCCTTGGCTATGGGGTTGACATCCCTGGCTCAGAGGATAAAGGACTGCCTCTGAGTCCAGGAAAGGATAATGGATGGTAGCTATCTGGGAGTGAACAGTAAGAAGGACAAAAGGCAGTTTTAGCAGTACATATTCTGACATGGAAATGGCAAGAAGGGCTTCTCATATTCACTCCCGGAGCCCTAGAGAGGAGAGACATGCTCCAGTCAGAGGTGGAGGGAACCATTGTTGCCCCCTTCAGGTTGGAAGAGATGCAGCTGGGTTTTGCCATCTTGAACCACTGGCTCCTGTGTAATTGTACGGTACGTAAAGAGGAATTGCAGCACATGGAGTTGAGGGATTGTGAGAAAATAGTTGGGATTGAATTGTAGAATTTCTCCAATCACTCACTCATGCACAGGATAAATTTGAAACCTCCACTACTACCTCCTTAGAACATCTCTGGCTTTGGAACAACTCTACTTGAAGAACTAGACCCTGCTGGAAGACGGCTCCTTATTAGTGCAAGAAGAAATTAACGCACATAAGGGTCAAGTTAATGGTCGCCAATTTGCGGCATACAAAAGCAGAAAGACTCTTGATCCTAAGAATGCACAGCTGACCAAGAGATCTGTCTGGAGAGGGAACTGGTGGCTAGAAGCCTGCTATAAGGAGCGGGGGCTGCAGGAATGATCAAGAGGAACTTTTCCAGAGTTTTAAAAAAGTTGGGACTCAGTGATTTTTTTAGAGGACTAGCACAAGGGCTTTAATAGTGATCAGGGAGGTTGCACCTAAGCAGGGCAAGTAATCTAAGTTCAACAAACTATGAGATTTTTGCTGCAAGAAAAATGGTTCAGCTGTGTTCCCTTCCTACATTGTCTCCCTGGTGGATTTTCATTTAAAAAAATGTCTGAAGGGTTATCTTTGGCCTGGTGGTAAGCCTATCTGACCCATGAAGTGACCCTCCTGACTAAGAAATCCAGGTTTGTCTCACAACAGGAACAGATAAAACTAGGAAACATGCGTAGACCTTATGGATTTTGCATGGTCTCTATTTTGACCCATTCCTGTCCCATGTTCAAGGCCCTGCCAAATAAGTGGGCTATCATTTTTGTTGGGAGTGTGTCAGAGCGCTAGGTGGTAAAAATGTTATGAATCTACAAGGATTCTGTAACTTTCCCTCACAGAAATGTGAGTAATATTTGTGATTTTAGGCAAATTCTGAAGTGTGTGTTGCATTGTGGATAAGAAAACTTTACAGGACCCATGAAAGACAGACCACCCTGGATATCCTAGGTTGTCTAGTTTTTAAAAATGTCTGAGTTTGGTAAGTTTCCATCAGTGGTGTCTGAGATTGGACCCAAATACCACAGCTGTCCCCATTGGAGCAGCAGGCAATTTTGACAGGAAGCTTTGATGTATACACGTGTGGGTTAGCATTTTGTATTGGGGGAAGTGTGGGAATGCTAGGTGGTAAAAAATTTGTCAAAACATGTAAATTCCAGAAGTTTCCCACACAGAAATATGAGGAAAATACATGATATTAGACAGATTTTAAGATTTCTATGGCATTGTGGGTAAGAAAAATCATGGCCTCCACACAAGGCACATCACTCTAGTCTGCTCAAGGTCTAGTTTTCAAAATAGTTTGGTAGGCTTTTCTTTGTGCCATGTGACCCATGCCCAAATAGTGCAACCATTCAGTGTTGGAAAGTGAGAGAAAATTGGGATTTACCTTCACTCTTCTTGCTCACATGTACAAACTCTGACCAAAAGATTAACAATTTCCTATCACTTGCCAGAGGAATGGAGATGCTTTTGTCTGTAGGGGTAGCGTGAAGACAGTTGCTTTCATTCTGTAGTTGGGACATGGCCTGCTGCCTGAGTTGGCCACCCCATAGCTTCTTTTTTATTGGGCCTATTTTCCCTGCTGTCTAGTGAGCTTTCTGTCTCTGGGAGAGGGGGATCAAATAATGGTCAATCATCCACAAGGGTGACAGAAAGACTCAATAGCCCCTTCTGCAGAAGGGGTATGGCCTGCTGTCAGCGTGGATGCCTCAATCCTTTAGTTTGTGTTTGTGCCATTTTGAAGTCGCACGTGTCTTGTGAAATTTCTGCCCTCACAAGGAGCCAACTGGGGCAAATTCCTTTACTACCCTTGGGGTGTGGGACATGGCTTCTTGCCAGGATAGAATGCACCCACTTCTTTTCATTGCTCAAATTTAAAATTCCTGGTGTCTAATTGCGTTTCTACCCACCCCTCTCTCCAGACTCATTAAGTTTAAAATCCCTAACTGGGGCAAACTCCTATCTGCCCCTAAGAGGGGCAAACGGTCTGTATTCACCCTTTTGTGACGGAGGCATGGAATCATGCAGGTGAGCTGGTTACCCTTTTTTGGGGGAGGGAGCGTAAAATTCCTGGTGCATAGTGGATTTTCCATGCCTTTAGGGGCAAATCCCCCGTCTGCCTCCGGTGGGGGCAATACAAAATATCCCCATTAAGATGTGTGCATGGCCCTTTGCCAGGGTGGGCTACCCTAACCCTTTATTTTTTAAATAAACAGAAATCCTGTGGGTGTAGTTTGTGACAAACACCTCAAGTCTGCCTTCTGTGGGTTGGGCATTACAGCTGTATTCCCAACTATGTGGCGGTAGTATAGCCCTATGACAGTTTGGTCTGCCCCACCTCATTTTTTTTAAACCTGATGTCTAATGAGTGTTTCACCTGGGGGAGGCAGATTGGGGTAGACCCTCAATGCCCCCTTATGCCAGAATGTGCTGCCTGGCACAATTCTTTTTTTTCTTAAAAACAAAAAGAACGCCCTTGTGTCTAGTGGACTTTCTAGCCCCTGGGGGAAAGATTTGGGGCAAAACACCAGTTAACCTCCTTGAGGTGCCAAAAGACTTTGGGCCAGATGTATGAATTTTTTTTGGACTTGCAAACGGTGCGAATCGCAAAATTCTGCCATTTGCGAGTGCAAAAAAGTGGTCTGCGATGCATGAAAGGCATTCGCAGACCACAAATAAGAAAAATTGCGATTTCTTGCGTTGCGACCTGGTTTTGCGAGTCGCAATTTGCGATTCACAAAATCCAAATCGCAAGGAGATGCTGCAAAAAATCACAAATTGCGATTTTTCGCAGAATGGCATTTTGCACATGCAAAATACCATTAAAAGAAACCAGGTGGTAACCTGGTGCAAAATTAAAAAATGCATTTAAAAAGCATTTTTAAATTGTACATGTAAAGCACACATGCCCTTTTGGCATGTGTGCACCTTACATGTCCCCAAAAATGTTCTTGGAGTGCAGCAGAGGGGGCCTTAGGCCCCCAGCACCCTGGGGTTTTGCAATTCCAAAATTGCGATTTCTGGTTCAGAAATCGCAATTTTGGAAATGCAAAAAATTCACAGGTAAGGGCCAACAGGCCCATAGCTGCGAATTGGGCCGGTATCGTAATTTGCGATTCGGTAATAGCATTTGCGATTTTTAAGAAATCGCTATTACCGATTCACAAATGTGATACATGGCACTTTGCAGGTCGGAAATAGCGATTTCTTAAAAATCGCTATTTCCGAATCGCAAAGGGCCGTGATGATACATCTGGCCCTTTATTCCCGCCTTTTGATTGGGGGCATGGCCCTATATCCTGGTGGCTGCCGCAACCCTTTCTTATTTTTCAGTTTCTTTCCCTGGTGGCTAGTGGGATTTCTGCCCTATTGGGTGGGAGGAATATCCGACCCTAAAAGGGTGGAAAGCCTGATTGTGTCTATTAGGGGGATCAAAGGACCATGGCCTGGAGGGACTCTCCCCCCTCAAAAATCCCTGGTGTCTAGTGGTGTGGACTCATGCTAATGGATCCCCCTCTTGGGGTGCTCTCCAACCAGGATCCACTAGAGAGGTGTACATTCTGAAAAGGGAGAGTCTCCTTTTTCCAATGGTACCTCTCCTATCTAAATCAGTGCTCGTGGAACTGAGATATGCCCCCAGGTACTGAAGCAAGTGAAAGTAAAATGAGACAATTGGGCTCATTTTACTTTAACCTTTAAAGTAATGACATCAGCACACCATGCACATTGATCATCATTATATATAAACAAAAACAGCTTGTGTTGCTTGGAAAGCTCTTCCCCAGCAGCTGTACCTAAAAAGTGGAAAAGGAAATCACTGTAGTCCCAGCACCAGAGGAGTACCCTTATCTTGATTATTTGACGTAAACCTACATTTCATTTGCTCCTGGCTTGGAACACTATGGATGTGGAGGTCATGAGAGGTTATAGCAATGGAAGTTTGGGTGAAAGGCAGCAAGGTTACTGGATATGACGGGTTGTATAATTTCTTAATGAGGGAATCATTGTCTTACAGAGTTGCGCCAACACCAAATTGATTCTAATCTCACCAATACCAGGGAGCTTGGGAAAGAGGTAGACTTCTGGCTCAGCACCACAGTATCCAAGATGGTACATGGGGTCATCACCAAAGGTGGTTTGAGCGCTCCATAGAAAAAAAGTATGGGGAGGCAAAGATAAAAAAAGAAAGAGTTCTCTAAAGGGCCCCAAAAAACTGATAAGACATGGGAGTCCCAAAAAACATAGGCAGTCGAGAGAGATTGCTAGCATTGGCCTTGATGTAAAAGATGGCCCAGTGGGCACAGAGGAGTGGACAGATATTAACTTAGTGTCCATGGGAAAAGGGGAGGAAGAACCCATGGCCTACATGCCTGCTCGTGCTAAGAAATAAGGCACCATTTTGGCGCAAAACCCATATTTACAAGTCTTTGCATCAAAATACATGGGGGCATATTTATACTCCGTTTGCGCCGGAATTGCGTCGTTTTTTTTACGCAATTTTGACGCAAAACTAACTCCATATTTATACTTTGGCGTTAGACGCGTCTAGCGCCAAAGTCCATGGAGTTACCGTAATTTTTTAGCGTGGACACCTACTTTGCGTTAATTATATGCATGGTAGGCGTTCCCGTCTAAAAAATCGACTCCGAGGCATGTGCGTCGGATTTATACTCCCGGGCAAAAATCACGCCTGGGAGTGGGCGGGTCAAAAAAAATGACGTACGCCCGCCTTTGTGCCGTTTTTTAGCGCCTGCAAAAGGCAGGCGTTAAGGGACCTGTGGGCTCTGAAGGAGCCGAGAGGTGCCCTCCCATGCCCCCAGGTACACCCCCTGTCACCCTTGCCCACCCCAGGAGGACACCCAAGGCTGGAGGGACCCATCCCAGGGACATTAAGGTAAGTTCAGGTAAGTTTTTTTAATTTTTTTGTGGCATAGGGGGGCCTGATTTGTGCCCCCCTACATGCCACTATGCCCAATGACCATGCCCAGGGGACAGAAGTCCCCTGGGCATGGCCCTTGGGCAAGGGGGCATGACTCCTGTCTTTGCTAAGACAGGAGTCATTTCTATGGGGGTTGGGAGTTGTAAATAATGGCGCAAATTGGGTTGAGGCGAAAAAATTGCCTCAACCTGACTTGCCCCATTTCTTGACGCCCAAGCCCCATATCCCCCTACGCCGGCGCTGCCTGGTGTACGTCGTTTTTTTTAACGCACACCAGAAGGCGCCGGCGGCTAACGCCGGCTAACGTCATTCAATAAATACGGCGCCCGCATGGTGCTTCAGAATGGCGTTAGCCGGCGCAAATTTTTTTGACGCAAAACTGCGTTGGGGCAGTTTTGCGTCAAAAAGTATAAATATGGGCCATGGTTTGATAGACAGGAATGACGATGCTCCATCCATGTAATAGCTACTCGATGCAAAGTACACAATGTAGTGCTATGCACCGACTTGTGTTACATTTTTTTTTTACAAAGCCATGCAAAATAAGCTCTGCATGGCTTTGTAAATCCCAAAAATAGATTTTATGTCATAGCTGTGCTACAAAAGTGACAGAACCAAGATTCAAAATCTTAGTAATTCTTATTAATGGAAATTACCTCTTCTGTGCTGTAATGGAGACACCCTTTCATAAGTCTTTTCATCAGACATTTTATGTGTTAGCATTTTCAAGGTCTCTGCTGCATTCTAAAGAACGTTTGTTTCGCTTATATTCATGTTACTTCTCATGTGCGAGCTATTAGGGCAGGATCTGTGCCGGGAGCTATTCTCGCATTCAATATATTAATATGCTCCGCGTTCTCTGTGCTATCTCAGGTGGTTTAGTTGTTTGCCTAAAGCTTTTCACGCATCAAATTGAATGACAGTGATACTGACAGCTATGAAGACCCACGGAAAATATGAATTAGAGAAATATATCCCCGATCAGCGGTGAAGGAATTATTTCATAACGTTTGCAAAGCATGTTGCCTTTTCTCGGATGTATTGAATAACGTCTGGCACAATTATCTTACAAGAGCATTTCTCTTTACACTGATAACACATTATATGCTTTATTTCTCCTCTAGTAAAGACTTGGTAAGAACAGATGGAATACATTTTTGTAATTATCCAAAGTTTGTAGATTGAATGTGGAGCGTCTCAGATGGACGATGTTAAACTTTAAATCTGAGAAATAATCATTTTGCAATACAAAGACACATTTCAAATAATTGGCAAGCATATCTTAATAAGCCAAAGTTTTACTTTTTTGTACAGAAAGAAAACCTCTTTCACAGTGGCAAATCTAAGCAGAGATGCAGAGGCATAAACCCAGTCACAGCTCGCAGGGGTCACAGTGGGTGGGGTGACACGCGGGGGAGGTGGGACGTTAAAATATAGAAAAACAATAAATAAAAAACTTACCTCAGTCTGCACGCCGCTCCTCTCCTCCGTCTCCGTTGCTGCTGCAGGCACAGGCTCCCAGCCTGCCCTGAGGCCAATCCTGATGCTGCTCAGAGCAGCATCAGGTTTGGCTGGGAGCACCCTAGCTAGACGTTCCCAGGCAGACTGGGAGCCTGTGCAGGCTCTCTGCAGCCGAGCAACTAGGTTGCTGGGCTGCAGAGAGCCCTGTGAGCATGTGTGTTTGCCCGGCTCAAGACGGCCGGCCAAACATACATGCGATGCGCAGTGCACTCCCCTCACTACTCGTCACCCCATATGCCCCACCCTTTAACAAGGAAAGGATAATAAAATATTATTATCTGAGGTAGTTCCTGCAACTAATGAGAAAGCTCCTTTTGGCCACTCCTGAAGTCGAAGATCCTGGGGTAAAGGCTCTAAGCACTAGACCTCGCTGTAGCCTGGGCTCCTGTTGGTTCCATTGCTCTGTGGTCAATTGGTTCTTCTTGGCGTCAGGATTTTTTCTTCTGTTTCTTGTGCACCTGGAGCAAGCAAACAGGAGGTCCCTTGGAGAGTGGTTCCAGTTCACGAGTGCTAGGTAGAAGTCAGGAGTGTTATTTCTTCCATCAGAGATTTTTCTTCATGTGTTATCTTCATGTTATGAAGAACTAAAGGTGAGGTGTCATTACCATCCTGTTCACTAGCGAGTGATTGGAGAATTTCCCTATTCAATGTGAGGCATAGGAAGGATCAAGTCTTGCTTGCATAATCAAAAAAATAAAAAATAAATTAGGCAACACTAAGCAACAGTATCAATGCACATTTCCTAATTTACCCAAGTATAAATGCTGTTAGGTAGTGCTCATACACTAATGCACATCATTGCCCTGATGCGCTTTCCGGTTTTTCAAAGAAAAGACCGTAACAATAGAACCAAATAAAATGTACTAGCGGAGCACAACAATTTTTTTATTTTCTTTCTTTTTTCTAAAGTATTGATAATCAAAAAGTCAAAAAGTCAAATATGACTATATAATTAGTAAATTGTGATAGACTATCCACAATCCATATACATTCATATATTATTAACCTCAAACAATGTAGGTTTTCATAATTTTATATAATGAAAATATTTATTTCAAAAATTGGTGACAATGAAAAATAACATACAACACTAACCCCTACAGTAGAAAACCAACCAACATAAAAGACATAATGTAAATAGATGCAATAAAAGTCCATAATCTAACACAGAAATGAACTGTGAGTCAAAGGACCCGATGATATTTTGTCGAATCCACATGTAACATCAGCCGACACGTGTTTCGTCCACACATTGGACTTCTTCAAGGCTGATTAATCATAATTCAAAAAACATTACATTAATAATTTAAAAATTACACAATCTAAAAAACAACTGCAAAAGACTAAAGAAAGGATCACAGTTAGTCAACCTGCACCAAGAGTGTGTTGGAAATAGAAAACGTGCCATAGAGAACCTACATCCCAAATTAGTCTTTGAGATTAAAAATGGTATATACTAGATATGAGTGATAGGGATGAAATTTGATATGAATTTGAAGGTGAGTCACTATTTTTAAGTATGAAAGAGAGACCTATGTAACCCCCAAAAAGAGTTTTGAAGGGAAAGTACCTTAATCTCTCCATTTACCACTTGTATCTCCAAATGATATTCAAATCTCTAAATAACAGAAAAACAGGGGAAGAGATCCAATCATCAAGTGTCAAAATGTAGACCATATGTGTTACCTATATTAAAAATCTGGTACCCCACTAACCTTGGTATTTTCCGCACTAAGCTTGTTCATTGTACAAAAAAACCGCAACTGGTTTTAATTCTTTTGATAATATAATTTTAGTTCATCAACTGTAGTTGGTCCTAC
Source organism: Pleurodeles waltl (assembly GCF_031143425.1). Lineage (NCBI taxonomy): Eukaryota > Metazoa > Chordata > Amphibia > Caudata > Salamandridae > Pleurodeles > Pleurodeles waltl. The sequence goes on from NC_090439.1 coordinate 401,111,891, forward strand.
AAATAAATGAAAAAGAACATGTATGCACATATTAGTAGCTGATACAGGCCATTTTATGGCCTTTATTTATCATATCCTTCTTATCAAAGGAACCGTAATCCAATCTAAGCAAAATATCTAAACCGTCACGATAACATGAAACCTGGTTCCCTACAAAGTGCAATTTAACTCCATATAGACACATCACGTCACAAATGAAACTAACCTCTATATGTTGTTCAAAGTGCTTGGCCATACCAATGTCAGGCCACAAATAGAAAGTCACATAAGAAAATGTATCACAATATTAAATAAAGTCATGAAATGAGAGAGAATATTCAAACCTGAATCAAAATAAAACAGGTATAATAAAGTCAGAAAACCATATCCAAATAAATATATCTTGTCCATGATAGTATAAACAGGAATGTCCCACATAACTCTATGGCCAATGAGTAATAAAAATCAATGGGGCACCCCCAAGACAAGCTAGCCGTACCGCCTTCAAAACTAACCTGTGCCCTCGTAAAATCCGCATAATAGCAAACCGCGTCCCGTGTTGCTTCGTTGCAATGACAACGAAGGTGTATGCATTGAAGAGAGCACGGATGTCTCCTTAAATCTGGTTGGTGTCGGCAATTTAGCCAATGCCGACCCTGAGTTTCAAACCCACAATTAGAATATTTTTATAGTAGAAAGAGAAAAGGGCCCACTACAAACATCGCGAACATGGCGGCCATCTTAGAATAGTTTGTTTTCTTATTACTCAGACCTGTTGTCCTATTGTCAGAGAACCTAATTGATAAATACTAATCATCAGGCAGAATATATATAAGTATATTGGGCCAACGAGTGAAGCTCTTATCAAATACTCTGATCTTTAGATTAAAAAAAATTAACATAAATTGAAAAATCTTCTGTATAGGTAATAAACCATCCTCAATGTATGGACAGAAAAAGGTACCCAACAAGACTCCGAATGATAGGAAGGAGAAAGGAGGAACTGGAAGAAAGAACCTATACATATTAGTCCAAAATGTGCACATTATCATAAAAAATTATATATGATAAACAGTGATTGTACAGACAGGAGATATCCAATATCGCTCAAAGAGAGGCATCCATCACCATGGTATGTGAGTATACATCAGTTAAACATATGGGCACAACAAACCACTGATCCCAATGTATTATCAGCCTGTAAAGAGATGTATTGGTAATAAAGAGAAAACATATCTTATAATCCACAATCATGTATACATTATTGCAAAAAATGATATAGTTCATCATCAATGTTCATCCCCATTTCTATAGTTCTTAACCGGATAATCCATTTCGCCTAATTTTTTCTTAGCTCCAATGTTCTATTACCTCCTCTAGGGTTAGCAGGGGTATGATAAATTCCAATGTATTTAATCAAAGGAATTTCTCTCCCTGGATGTTTGATGTTCATGTGTCGGACTACTGGTGAGATTGTGTCATTGTTTCTCAGGGCACAGATGTGTTCCTGAATGCGTTCTTTCAAGGGCCTGATAGTACTTCCCACATATATCTGGCCACATTCGCATTCCAAAATATACACAGTGAATTTAGTGTTACAATTTATAAAGGTGGTAATTTTATGTGGACGCTTCCATCGTACTGAAATTCCAGGGTTTTATGCATTGTGAAACCACACATATTACAATGACCACATTTGTAAAAAACATTGATTTTACCTGGTAACCATGTCGGTGTTTATTCCCTTAAAGGTGGCAAATAACTTTTACATATTAAATTTCTAATTGTTTTGCCCCTTTTGTGAATCATTCTCGGTCTTTTAGGTAATATTTTTGCTAATGTGTTGTCCATTTGTAATATGTTCCAAGGTTTTTGTAGAATAGGATGTATATTGCGGCTATTCTGATTATACTCCGTACAGAAACTCACCATTGTGCCCTGGGACCTTTTCGAAGATGTGCTATGCCTATTCAGCAAGTTTGTCCTACATGTCCTATTGATTTTGTTTCTTGCTACATCAATAGTTTGTTTGGAATATCCCCTTTGTAGGAATCTTTTTTCAAAAATGTCTAATTCCATATTGCATGTATTTGGCTCACTACAGTTCCTTTTGAGTCTAGGCATTTCCCCAAGAGGAATAGCTGAGATCTGAGTTTTGGGATGAGCACTCTCCGCATGCAGTATTGCATTACAAGCTGTTGGTTTGCGGTAAATTTTGGTGTGGATCATGTTGTCTTTAATGAATATGTTCAAATCCAGGAAACATATATTTCCTTACTATATTCATAAGTCATTTGTATATTGTATATATTCAAATTCAAATGATTGCAAAATTCCACTAGTTGTTGTTCCAATCCAGTCCAAATCATGATAACATCAATATATCTCCCCCCAAAAAAGATATTTTCCGTCAGATGTGGGGGACCATTCTTCCAAATATGGATTTGTTCAAACCAACCCATTTACAAGTTTGCATACGATGGGGAAAATCTAGACCCCATAGCAACTCCTTGCGCTTGTTTGAACCACTGTCCTTCATGTATGAAGACATTATTGTCTAGTGTGAACTCTATCATATGTAATAGCATCTCTGTATGTTCATAGTATGATGCTGATCTTCCTGATAAGAAATGGCGTACTGCTTGCAATCCCTTATCCTTAGGTATACAAGTATATAGTGAGGTAACATCTAGTGTAACCCAGATCATTCCTGTTGTCCACACTTTGGGGGTCATTACAACATTGGTGGTAAAAGACGCTTACCGTCGTGCAGAAGACCGCCAACACACCGCCGCGGCAGCGGGAGCCCGCCACAGCTATTATGACACACATCACGGAATCCGCCGAAATTCAGACACCCACACAACACCGCCACACCAAAGGTCAGCGATAAACATGCGGAAACAAATCCTCCACCTCCACGCCAACAGAAACACGCCCATGCCATTACGACCCACGAATCCACGCAGCGGTCTTTCAGCTGCGGTATTCCATTGGCGGTACACACCGCCGCGCTCAAAATACACACACATCTCCAAAACACCGCCACATTGGACAATTCAAAATACACACACCTGATACACATACAAACAACACTCCCACACATCCAACACAATATAAAACACACACCCACATCACCCACAAACCCCTACGACCCAAAATTAGAGAGAACGCCATAGAGAGACAGCACAGAATAGAGAACCACATCACACAGAGGCACACTACACCATCACCCACACAACATCCACGCACAAAACACCACATACCACTACACTCACCACATTCATCAACACATACACCACCCCACACCTCCCCATGTCACGCCAAAGACACCCCCCGCTTCTCTGAGGAGGAGCTCAGGGTCATGGTGGAGGAAATCCTCCGGGTAGAGCCACAGCTTTTTGGCTCACAGGTACAGCACACATCCATAGCCAGGAAGATGGAGCTATGGCAAAGAATAGTGGACAGGGTCAACGCTGTGGGACAGCACCCAAGAAATAGGGAGGACATCAGGAAGAGATGGAACGACCTACGGGGGAAGGTGCGTTCCACGGTATCCAGGCACCACATCGCGATACAGCGGACAACTAACAACATGGGAGGAGCAAGTCTTGACCATCTTGCATCCTGAGGGCCTCGCAGGAGTCGTTGGAGGAACGGACACTGGTAAGTCAAATCTTAACTATCATATCCCCCACCTTACCTGCATGCAATCACACACCCCCACCCTCACACCCTCCCCTATCACCCTAACTCCTCACTAATGTACCCATATCACCAACCACCCTTCCCAACCCCAAGACCTGCATAACACAACTAAGCATGGATACCCATCACTAAAGCATGCCCACTGCACATACCCAGAACACCCCCCAACCATCAGCACACAAGACCCCACACAGGAATGCCTGCACTGGGGTACACGCACACCCAACCATTGCACACCATGAAACACACACATGCAATAATCATGTACTTATACCACCGCAGGAACCCGAAGGAACGTCACCACACCAGAGGGTCCAGACAACACCACTCCACCCCCAGAAGAGGCCCAAAGTGACGACAGCAGCTCTGCCCTACTGGATCTTGATGACCAGCCCGGACCATCGTGGGCCTCAGGACAGTCGGTTCCCCTTGCCCAGCCACAGCCCAACACCGAACTTCCACCCTCTGGTAACACCAGCACAGCACCCACCCAGCGGGCCCATACCTCCCTACCCAGGACAGGTCAATCAGCGGTGTGTCCACCACTACAGGGCACCCAGGCTAACCCACCAACCCAACAACAACAGGGACCTGGGGGCAGTGGTAGTGGGCACACGGTCCAGGGGACGGAGGCACTGGAACACAGGGGAACTGGGAGGGCTGCTGTGCGACAGAGGGAGGACAGGCCAAGGGAACCTACTCTTAACGAGGCCCTCTCCTCCATCATGGGAGCATACCACCACTCCCATGAGACGATGGCAACGGTCCTGGACAAGTTGCAGGAGACCCTGCGTCTGCAGGAGGAGCAGTATTTGGGGTTCAGGGAGGAGCTCAGGACCATCGCCTCCGCCCTGGGCACCATTGTAGGGGTGCTGACGGACATTCAAAAGACTTTGAGGGACACCGTGGCACTCCAAGGGGCCCCTGACACTAGCCACGACGATGAAATGCCCACCACCTCCGCCGGCGCTACAGCCACAGGACCACCACACCAGCACCCCACCCCACCCCCTGCAGACGGACAACCACCACGAAAGCGGTCCCTGAGATCCAGGAACAGGACAGAGCAAGATGGCAAGACCCCCGCCAGGAAATAAGACTATCCTGATTGTCCCCCCACTGTCCCACTTTGTTACCGTGTCCAGATTGGAACTGCCCCAGCTCCACTTCCAATGGCCAGATGTGCAATGTACCTGTGAGACTAATAGACTGGACTCTGCCATGGACATTCTTCCACCATAACCCATCCCCATTTCACAACCCCCCTTCATTTTTCTGCACTTAAATAAACACCCTTGAAACACTAATAAAACTGGAGTCAGTCTATGATTTTGAACTTTGTATTGTCAATTACAGTGTCAAAAAGGGTTACCCATTGGAAGGCCAACATACCAATGTCACACATCACAAGCCTTTCAAGGGTGCAAGCTGTTGACACGTAGGTTACCACATTTGTGAAACTGAAATGGAAGGGGACAACTCAATTAACAAATAGTAAGTGAAATGTAGGTACAGGATAGAGGTAGACGTGTGAAAGTTAATGTAATGTTAAATCTGAAAATGTACTCACCTGTGTCTCACTGGAAATATTGCTGTATGACTGACTCCCTGTTGTCGTTTTCGTCTTCCTCAGCTTCATCCTCATCACTGTCCACAGGATCCACAGGCTCCACAGCTGCTACAACACCATCATCTGGATCATCCTCCTGCAGAAAAGGCACCTGGCATTGCAATGCCAAATTATGGAGCATGGAGCAGGCGATGATGATGTCACACACCTTCTTCGGTGAGTAGAATAGGGACCCACCTGTCATATGGAGGCACCTGAACCTGGCCTTCAGGAGGCCGAAGGTGCGTTCGATCACCCTCCTAGTCTGCCCATGGGCCTCATTGTACCGTTCCTCTGCCCTGGTCCTGGGATTCCTCACTGGGGTCAATAGCCATGAAAGGTTGGGGTAACCAGAGTCCCCCAATAGCCATACACTGTGCCTCTGGAGTTGACCCATCATATCAGGGATGCTGCTATTCCGCAGGATGTAGGCGTCATGCACAGAGCCAGGGAACATAGCATTTACCTGCGAGATGTACTGGTCTGCCAAACAGACCATCTGGACATTCATCGAATGATAACTCTTCCTGTTCCTGTACACCTGTTCACTCCTCTGGGGGGGGACCAGAGCTACATGGGTCCCATCAATAGCACCTATGACGTTGGGGATATCTCCAAGGGCATAGAAGTCACCTTTAACTGTAGGCAAATCCTCCACCTCAGGGAAAATGATGTATCTCCTTATGTGTTTCAGCAGGGCAGACAACACTCTTGACAAAACGTTTTGAAAACATAGGCTGGTACATCCCTGATGCAATGGCCACAGTAGTCTGAAATGACCCACTTGCAAGGAAATGGAGCACTGACAGCACCTGCACGTCAGGGGGGATTCCAGTCAGATGGCGGATTGGTGACATCAGGTCTGGCTCCAACTGGGTACAAAGTTCCTGGATTGTGGCACGGTCAAACCGGTAGGTCACGATCAAATGTCTTTCTTCCACTGTCAACAAGTCCACCAGCGGTCGGTACACCGGAGGATTCCGCCATCTTCTCATATGTCCCAGCTGACGGTGCCTAAGAAGGACAACAGCGAAGAACCAGTCACTATTCCTCCAGGTATGTACCCACAGTTACACACAAGACTACACCACTCACTAAACCCCTTCCTGTATGTGTGTTGATTAGAGGCCTAGCTATGTGTGACGCAGTAGTAAATGAAGCCATGTGGGCCCCTGAAATGGCGGCTGCCTGACCTCTAAAATGGGACAATGGAATTGTGGGGTAACTGCGCTGGCGTTGGACACCGTCGCGGTAGGCGGTCGTAGAGCACGGCGCAATGCTGCATTGGTTAACATTGGACCCTATGGGTCCCAGGAGCCAATGAACAGGTGCGCCGGGGGGGATGATGCGCCCCGCCGCGGACGTCACCGCCATTTTCTATCTCTTCAATCACTAGATACCTGACCTTCGACAGGAGAGGACCTACACTGCTAGTGCTGCTGTGACCTCGGTCTGGAAGCGACGATGGCTGCTGCGTCTGGGGAAAGGGCCCCTGCCTTCACTGCACAGGAGTTGGAGAAACTTGTGGATGGGGTCCTCCCCCAGTACATGCTACTCTACGGTCCTCCAGACCAACAGGTCAGTACACAGGGAGCACGTTGGATGGGCTATGCCTGGGTGGAGAGGGCTGGTTGGAAGAGAGAAGGGTGCAGATTTCATAGAACAGAAATGCATGGGAATGAATGGGCCACATGGCCAGAGTAGGGAGGGGGCCACTCACATTGACGGTGCAGTAGGTAATGACTGTTCCTCTTTCCTTGTGCATGTCATGTAGGTCAGCGCCCACCAGAAGAGGGACATTTGGCGTGCCATCGCCAAGGAAGTCCGGACCCTGGGGGCCCGCCAGAGACGGGGCACCCACTGCCGTAAGAGATGGGAGGACATTCGCCGCTGCAGCAAGAAGACAGCGTAGGCTCAGCTGGGGATGGCCTCCCAACGTGGGAGGGGTGCCCATCGCACCATGACCCCCCTGATGTTCCGGATCCTGGCGGTGGCCTACCCGGAGTTGGATGGGCGCTTAAGGACATCACAGCAGACACAAGGGGGTGAGTACAACCTCATTCTGTGGACTTTGCGTGCAGTGGAGGTGTCTGGGTGGGGGAGGTGGGCTGTGGGTGTCCCTAGGCCAGGGCGAGTTAGGTAGGCAAGGCCCCTCCGTAATGTAGGCCATGTGGCACTCTACCCCAGCTCAGAACAGTGGCAAGTTGATGTATAGTTGCCCCTTTGCCATCTATGTGCGCAGATTTCTACCATTGCCATGTAGGCCATATCCCAGAAATTGCATGTGCAGAGGGCAGGAGCACGGCGTAATGCATGGGGCTGCTGCGTCTGTCTTGTCCGCCAACGGTAGCAGTATGCTATGTACTAAAACTCTCTTTCTTCTGTCTCCCCCCCCCCTTTTCCTGCTCTCCCTGTCCTTTTGTACATCAGCATCATCAGGCGGAGGTATAGTGGCACCGGAGCACGAGGGAGCTGCATCCCAGATGGCCATGGAGGGCCACACCACAGACTCTGAATGCACCAGTGGGACGGAGGGCGAGGGGAGCTTCACGTCGGCCACAGGATCACCAACCAGCAACACTGACTCGTCCGCCGATGTGAGCTCCCCTGTGGTGGCGGCACCATCTGTGCGCCCCACTTCTACAGGTACAGCCGCTACCTCTCCTACCAGCACCGCCCTCCCAGCAGCCCCTCAGCGTTCGCCCCGTGCCCGCTCACCCAGGAGGGTGGGCATCACCTTCGCCCAGGCACCTCAGGCCCTGCCCCTGTCACCCCTGCTGCCCTCAGTGAGGAGGCCATTGACCTCCTCAGGTCACTCACTGTTGGGCAGTCTACCATTGTGAATGCCATCCAGGGTGTAGAACAAGAGTTGCAACACGATAATGCATTCCTGGAGGGCATTCATTCTGGTCAGGCTGTCCTTCAGCGAACCCTGCAATCTCTGGCCTCAACACTACCCCTACAGTAGAATTACAAAATCTAAAAAAACAATTCCAAAAGACTAAAGAAAGGATCACAGTTAGTCAACCTGCACCAAGAGTGTGTTGGAAATAGAAAACGTGCCATAGAGAACCTACATCCCAAATTAGTCTTTGAGATTAAAAATGATATCTGTTGGTTTTATGTTGGATTATGTTGGTTGGTTTTCTCTGTAGGGGTTAGTGTTGTATGTTATTTATCATTGTCACCAATTTTTGAAATAAATATTTTCATTATATAAAATTATGAGAACCTACATTGTTTCAGGTTAATAATATATGAATGTATATGGATTGTGGATAGTCTATCACAATTTACTAATTATATAGTCATATTTGACTTTTTGACTTTTTGATTATCAATACTTTCGAAAAAAGAAAGAAAAGAAAATAATTGTTGGGCTCCGCTAGTACATTTTATTTGGTTCTATTGTTTGCATAATCAGAAGGCACAGACTTATACAAAACAGAAAGATGGTTCTGAAGGCATAGGTTAGGGGTCTAATATGCACTTTGTTGAGAGAAGCTACTGAGTCTTTGACTTTTGCATACAGGTCAGTACTGGTTCACCCGCACAAGAACATGTGTTGAGAAGTATTTCATTGCTGGTCAGCTGTGCACTTTGCTAAGGTGTTTCACTACCACTATAGTCTGTCACTGCGCCTACCTGACCTGTACATTAGTTTTGTTCTCCCCGTTCATTTGCCCTTTGGTCATAGAGCCCCTACTTTGCTAGGCTGGTTATTTTGTTATGCAATATCTATTCTCCATCCCTATAAAGGTAAGATTGAGAGATATGCGTACTTTATAATACTGCCATTCATTTTTTAAGTTTTAATATTGAAAGGATATGCACACAAGGTATGCATGTTAAACTTTGAGATCTAATTAGTAAGAGGAGCACTTAGAGTAGGACTTACTGGCCCTTTCATACCCAATGTAAAGCTTGATGTCAGTGTTGGATACTCTTTCATAATATAGTGGAAGTAGAAACTGTAGGAGGTTCCTCACAGAAAATGTGAGAGAACTGCTGAGAGATTAATCTAGAGATCAAAGACTGAAGGTGGAGGCTTCCTGAGAACTTTGGAACATCTCCAAGAAAGTCAGTGAGGAAGGCTATTACATCTGTTTTGAGGGCTGAGTATAAGAGGGGCAGGCAAAGAAGATATGCATGCCATCTAGGAAAAGGTGACTGTTACTTCCCCTGGTGTGTATGATGGCAGAAAAGAGTGGTGCACAATAAGATTAGGTGGTTCCTCAGCATAAGTGGTGTGTAAAGAGCCTGAGGTACATTGTGATATAGAGAGATTGCACATTATGAAATGTGAAGAAGGAGAGTACTCTGCCAAATGCACTTAAAGAGTACAGGGTTGATAACTGAATATTGTATCAACATGGTCAAAGGGGGCAGAGTAGTGCAGGAGGTCTGGAATAGTGGTCAGGTGCTATGATGGTGAGCTATGAGAAGATGGAACTCATGGGCGACAACTGTTGTGTTAGAATCTAGACTGCTAGATGCTAAACTGTGGGTGAACGGTAAACCTGTTAAGAAAGTGAAAGATGGCAGTCTATTGAAGACAAGCCATTCAAGGATTTTGGACAATGAATCTGTAAAGAGAGGGATTTAGGCATTTTGTCAGCATAGTCAGCCATACTATGCTGTTTATATGCATGGTGTTGATGACTGCTACTTTGGAGCAGTGTATAAGTCCCTGGGTGTAGTGGTAACTTAATTAAGTTGCCAGTCAATTGAGTGTGAGCTCAAAACGATGGTTTTACAGAATATCTAGAATAACAATATTAATAACACCAGAATATCTTGCCAAAAATATTGACTACAAAATGATCAACTTTACTTATGTTGTATGTAAACTAGTCAAAATGTTGTCGAAAGTGAGGCAAGTATATTGAAATATTCATATTAATAATATGTATAATTGATTTAAAATATTTAAATATACAATACTTAAATAAACAATAAATAGTTTTAATTTGTAATGTAAATGAAATATATACATATATATTCATATGTACTTTTTCCTGCTGCTGACATCAAATCCAGCGGCACCATAGCTCACAATCTTGCCACTCTCCTGCACAAAAGACAGGACTCTGCAGGGTATCTTTATGTGTTTATTTCGAAACAGTACACCATATCACATGTAAAGGCCAATGCGTTTCGGCTTGCACCTTCAACTGTACAAACAAAATTCAAACATGCCCGCTCTTAAATGGTCCTTCATCTATTGCACCACCCTAGAGCCTCATAATCTAGACCATAGCAGTTTGGTAATGCCTCCTTATAGCAGGCACCATCTTGTAACATATTCTTATTTTGGAACAGTATCTCATTATCATACATTTGATTGTCAACGATGGAGCACTTTTTCAAACAATTGGCACATATAGGCCCTCATTTCGACCCTGGCGGTGAGTGATAAAGTGGCGGTAATACCGCCAACAGGCTGGCAGTAAGTATCACCAAATTATGACCATGGTGGTGATAACTCCCATAGGCAGCAAATGTACCACACCAACCTCCAGGGTAGAAACAACACTCACCTTGGCGGAAGCCAACAACAGCCAGGCAGAAGACAAAGTACCACCCACCACATCATGACACAACACACTGCCACCTTTTCCAGGGCAGTACCAACACAATCAAAAGCCTGGTGGAAACGCATCACAGAAGAGAAAGTTCTCACTATCAGTGACACAGGGAAGAACAACACCTCCATGGAACCTGAACTGCAAGTTTTCCCGATGATCTTCTACGCTATGCTCCACCTGGAACACCAACGTCGACGAAGACGATGAAGGTGAGTACAACCGCCTTAGCACACAAGGGAGAGAGGAAAACAAGAGTGACACAACATACATCTGACACACACACACACACCATACAGAGAACCAGCTGCAGACAAAAAACTATTTGCCCCGGATATACGGCCGAACAATGAAAGGACAACAGGAATGGACGAAAGTGATCGTAATCAAATCAACATCTAAAAAACGTAATCGGTTTGTCGATGAAACAGATATGTACACAAAGGGACACTGCCCAGTCCAATGTTCATAGGCGCCACATGGCCACAGGACACAGTCTAAGGCCCAACTCGAATCCTGACTTCATCCGGATAGTACTCTGCAGGGGCATCAGTTTGCAAATGGACAGGCACCTCAGGAGGAGAGGGGTATCTCAGCCGGATGCAGGAAAAAGCCCACTGGCTCTGAATGGGGCTCTATGCCCATTGCTCTGTCTTGGGGAGTGCAAGGCCACAATCTCTCAGGTGGTTGACTTTCCCACTGGTTCTGGATGGAGCAACTTGCCCATTGCTCTGTCCTGGGGAGTGCAAGGCCACAGTCTCTGGAGTGGGTATCTTTCCCACTGGTTCTGGATGGGGCAACTTGCCCATTGCTCTGTCCTTGGCAGTGCAAGGCCACAGTCTCTCAGGTGGGTGACTTTCCCACTAGTTCTGGAGGGGGCACCTCATACAGCAGTCCCTGGAGGGTGGCCTACATGGCATCCGCTGGCTGTGTTGGCTGCACTGTGTTGGCGGATGGAGGTGCCTCCTGTGAAGTGGTTGATTTTCTACTGTAGGGGTTAGTGTTGTATGTTATTTATAATTTTCACCAATTTTTGAAATAAATATTTTCATTATATAAAATTATGAGAACCTACATTGTTTGAGGTTAATAATATATGAATGTATATGGATTGTGGATAGTCTATCGCAATTTACTAATTATATAGTCATATTTGACTTTTTGACTTTTTGATTATCAATACTTTAGAAAAAAGAAAGAAAAGAAAAAAATTGTTGTGCTCCGCTAGTACATTTTATTTGGTTCTATTGTTTGCATAATCAGAAGGCACAGACTTATACAAAACAGAAAGATGGTCCTGAAGGCATAGGTTAGCGGTCTAATATGCACTTTGTTGAGAGAAGCTACTGAGTCTTTGACTTTTGCATACAGGTCAGTACTGGTTCACCCGCACAAGAACATGTGTTGAGAAGTATTTCATTGCTGGTCAGCTGTGCACTTTGCTAAGGTGTTTCACTACCACTATAGTCTGTCACTGCGCCTACCTGACCTGTACATTAGTTTTGTTCTCCCCATTCATTTGCCCTTTGGTCATAGAGCCCCTACTTTGCTAGGCTGGTTATTTTGTTATGCAATATCTATTCTCCATCCCTATAAAGGTAAGATTGAGAGATATGCGTACTTTATAATACTGCCATTCATTTTTTAAGTTTTAATATTGAAAGGATATGCACACAAGGTATGCATGTTAAACTTTGAGATCTAGTTAGTAAGAGGAGCACTTAGAGTAGGACTTACTGGCCCTTTAATACCCAATGTAAAGCTTGATGTCAGTGTTGGATACTCTTTCATAATATGGTGGAAGTAGAAACTGTAGGAGGTTCCTCACAGAAAACGTGAGAGAACTGCTGGGAGATTAATCTAGAGATCAAAGACTGAAGGTGGAGGCTTCCTGAGAACTTTGGAACATCTCCAAGAAAGGCAGTGAGGAAGGCTATTACATCTGTTTTGAGGGCTGAGTATAAGAGGGGCAGGCAAAGAAGATATGCATGCCATCTAGGAAAAGGTGACCGTTACTTCCCCTGGTGTATATGATGGCAAAAAAGAGTGGTGCACAATAAGATTAGGTGGTTCCTCAGCATAAGTGGTGTGTAAAGAGCATGAGGTACATTGTGATATAGAGAGATTGCACATTATGAAATGTGAAGAAGGAGAGTACTCTGCCAAATGCACTTAAAGAGTACAGGGTTGATAACTGAATATTGTATCAACATGGTCAAAGGGGGCAGAGTAGTGCAGGAGGTCTGGAATAATGGTCAGGTGCTATGATGGTGAGCTATGAGAAGATGGAACTCATGGGCGACAACTGTTGTGTTAGAATCTAGACTGCTAGATGCTAAACTGTGGGTGAACGGTAAACCTGTTAAGAAAGTGAAAGATGGCAGTCTATTGAAGACAAGCCATTCAAGGATTTTGTACAATGAAGCTGTAAAGAGAGGGATTTAGGCATTTTGTCAGCATAGTCAGCCATACTATGCTGTTTATATGCATGGTGTTGATGACTGCTACTTTGGAGCAGTGTATAAGTCCCTGGGTGTAGTGGTAACTTAATTAAGTTGCCAGTCAATTGAGTGTGAGCTCAAAACGATGGTTTTACAGAATATCTAGAATAACAATATTAATAACACCAGAATATCTTGCCAAAAATATTGACTACAAAATGATCAACTTTACTTATGTTGTATGTAAACTAGTCAAAATTTTGTCGAAAGTGAGGCAAGTATATTGAAATATTCACATTAATAACATGTATAATTGATTTAAAATATTTAAATATACAATACTTAAATAAACAATAAATAGTTTTAATTTGTAATGTAAATGAAATATATACATATATATTCATATGTACTTTTTCCTGCTGCTGACATCAAATCCAGCTGCACCATAGCTCACAATCTTGCCACTCTCCTGCACAAAAGACAGGACTCTGCAGGGTATCTTTATGTGTTTATTTCGAAACAGTACACCATATCACATGTAAAGGCCAATGCGTTTCGGCTTGCACCTTCAACTGTACAAACAAAATTCAAACATGCCTGTTCTTAAATGGTCCTTCATCTATTGCACCACCCTAGAGCCTCATAATCTAGACCATAGCAGTTTGGTAATGCCTCCTTATAGCAGGCACCATCTTGTAACATATTCTTATTTTGGAACAGTATCTCATTATCATACATTTGATTGTCAACGATGGAGCACTTTTTCAGACAATTGGCACACATAGGCCCTCATTACGACCCTGGCGGTGAGTGATAAAGTGGTGGTAATACCGCCAACAGGCTGACAGTAAGTATCGCCAAATTATGACCATGGCGGTGATAACTCCCATAGGCAGCAAATGTACCACACCAACCTCCAGGGTAGAAACAACACTCAACATGGCGGAAGCCAACAACAGCCAGGCAGAAGACAAAGTACCGCCCACCATATTATGACACAACACACTGCCACCTTTTCCAGGGCAGTACCAACACCATCAAAAGCCTGGTGGAAACGCATCACAGAAGAGAAAGTACTCACTATCAGTGACACAGGGAAGAACAACACCTCCATGGAACCTGAACTGCAAGTTTTCCCGATGATCTTCTACGCTATGCTCCACCTGGAACACCAACGTCGACGAAGATGATGAAGGTGAGTACAGCCGCCTAGCACACAAGGGAGGGAGGAAAACGAGAGTGACACAACACACATCTGACACACACACACACCATACAGAGAACCAGCTGCAGACAAAAAACTATTTGCCCCGGATATACGGCCGAACAATGAAAGGACAACAGGAATGGACGAAAGTGATCGTAATCAAATCAACATCTAAAAAACGTAATCGGTTTGTCAATGAAATAGATATGTACACATGTACACAAAGGGACACTGCCCAGTCCAATATTCATAGTCGCCACATGGCCACAGGACACAGTCTAAGGCCCAACTCGAATCCTGACTTCATCCGGATAGTACTATGCAGGGGCATCAGTTTGCAAATGGACAGGCACCTCAGGAGGAGAGGGGTACCTCAGCCGGATGCAGGAAAAAGCCCACTGGCTCTGAATGGGGCTCCATGCCCATTGCTCTGTCTTGGGGAGTGCAAGGCCACAATCTCTCAGGTGGTTGACTTTCCCACTGGTTCTGGATGGAGCAACTTGCCCATTGCTCTGTCCTGGGGAGTGCAAGGCCACAGTCTCTGGAGTGGGTATCTTTCCCACTGGTTCTGGATGGGGCAACTTGCCCATTGCTCTGTCATGGGCAGTGCAAGGCCACAGTCTCTCAGGTGGGTGACTTTCCCACTAGTTCTGGAGGGGGCACCTCATACAGCAGTCCCTGGAGGGTGGCCTACATGGCATCCGCTGGCTGTGTTGGCTTCAGTGTGTTGGCGGATGGAGGTGCCTCCTGGGCAGCCTCTGCAGTTGCTGATGGCTGCAGTGTTGTGATGGAGGGAGGTGCCTCCTGGGCAGTCTCTGCAGTTGCTGATGACTGCACTTGATCAGCTGGCGGTGGGGGCCCTGTGACAGCTGGTGGTATGGAGATGTCACCCTGGTAGCCTCCGCTGGAGCAGAGGGCTTTGTCTCCTCCATTACATGGGGCGTGGATTCCTTACCCTTCCTGGCAGGGGTGGATGGCTTCTACCCATTCTTAGATGGAGGTGCAGGCCCCTTCCTCTTCTTGCCTGGGGGTGCAGGCTCCTTCCCCTTCTTGCTCAGAGGTGCAGGCTCCTTCCCCTTCTTGGATGGAGGTGCAGGCTCCTTCCCCTTCTTGGATGGAGGTGCAGGCTCCTTCCCCTTCTTGCCGCCTGTAGGTGCAGGCATCTTCTCCTTCTTTGATGGAGGTGTGGTATCCTTATGACCATGAGTAGGTGGTGCTACCACTGTCCCTGTGGACTGTTTGGCTGAGGTGCTTTGCTGGGTCTTTAGTACACTGCTCATACAGGCAGGACAGGGGGAGGGAGAGGGAAGAAGTCATGTTGGGCAAGGAAAAGCTTTTTAGGGATGGTGGGGCAGGAGGAGGGAGGACTGATGTGAGTGGAAGTAGAGGGAGTGGTTGTAGGAGGTGCATGTCTGCTGGATTTGGGTGCAGGCACATGGGCTGTTGGGTGTGTGAGTGCTTGCGTTTGTGTCCTTTAGGAGGGGAGGCAGACAGGGTGGGAGAGGATCGAGGGGATGCATGCTTGTTTGTTGTGGAGGTGTCTGCCAGTGAGGTGTGTGTGCTGCTTGGTGCTGTGATGCTGGTGGTGGATGTTAATGTAGTGCATGCAGGTGTGAGTGTGGACATGACTGGGAGGGAGGTGAAGGAGGAGGGGGGGAGAAAGTGGAGGCAGTGGATGTTGTTGTGTCTGCAACTGTATGGTGTTTGCATGAGTGCTTGTGGGATGAAGTGTAGTGCTTGTGTTTGCCTGTGCCACTCTTGTGAGTTGTCTTGTGTGCATGCTCATCTATATGTGTGCCTGGGATGGGTTGGGGTTGAGGAGAATCAGACTGAAAAGTGGTTTTTGGAGAGGGGACATAGAAACAGGGACAATGGCTGCCATCAGAGAGGAGGCCAGAGCCTCAATCGATCTCTGTTGGGCCACCAATCCACCATGGATGACCTCCAGGAATGCACTGCATTGCTGCATCTGGGATGCAAGCCCCTCGATGGCATTCTCAAATGTTGATTGCCCTACAGAGATGGATCTCAGGAGGTCAAAGCCTCCTCAATCAGGGCAGCAGGGCTCACTGGGGCAGGGCCTGAGGTGCTGGTGCAAAGGAGAAGAACACCCTCCTGGGTGAGTGGGCATGGGCAACTCGCTGAGGGGCTGCTGGGAGGGCGGTGCTGGTACGGGGTGGCGGCTGTCGTTGCAGTTGGGGTGGTCACAGAGATGTCTGCCACCACCAGGGCGCTCCCATCGGAGGTGGTACCTGAGTCTGTGTTGTCTCCTCCAGTCTCCCCCGTGGTGCTCCTCTCGCTCTCCATCCCATTGGTTCCCTCGGCATTGGTGGACTCTGCGTCCTGGGTCCTAAGGAATGCAGCTCCCTCTGTCACTGGTGCCCCTGCTCCTCTGCCAGATGATGCTAGTGCACACAGGGACAGGATGACAAAACAAGAAAGGGGGGAGAGAGACAAAGGATACACTGGGTCAATGACTGCACCAACACCGCAATTGGCATATACATCACCATCACACACAAGGAATAGGCTTAAACACTATGCACTGGACTACCAGTGATATGGCTAGTCACTAAGGCAAGATGAGGACCACACACCGCCAACTGCAGCACTCCAGGAACCCACGATGCCCTGGCTGAAATGGACTGCTAACAAGCTAGGTCACCTGTATGTGCCATACAGATGACTCATGCTGCAATGTCTGGCCTGGCCTTAGGGGCACCCACTAACACACATCCACCACCCGGATTCCACCCCACCAGCCAAAACATGTAATGATACCCACTGTACTCACCCCCTTGAGGCTGCTGTGATTCCCTCGAGCGCCCATCCAGCTCAGGGTAGGCCACCGCCAGTATGTGAGCCATCGGGGGGACAGGTTCCAACGGGCACCCCTTCCTCATTGGGAGGCCATCCCCAGCTGGGCCTCCGTGGTCTTCCGTGCCCAGCGTCTCAGGTCCTCCCACCGTTTCTGACAGTGGGTGCTCCGCCTGCCATAGACCTCCAGGGTCCGCACGTCCTTGGTAATGACATGCCATATTCCCTTCTTTTGATGGGCTCTGACCTGCGGAGGCAACAAAGACACTAGAAAACCATTAAACAAACAGCCCAGCCTGTCACAGAAATAGCCCACCATACCCGTTTTCATCACCATTGGCATACACATAGCCCAGCGCACACCATGTACACCACCACAAGACATTCCCCCCACCCCGCCCCCCTTACATCGGGCCCAAAGTATACTCACCTGTTGGTCTGGTGGCTCATACAGCTCTCTGTACTGGGGTAGGACCCCATCCACCAGTCGCTCCAACTCCTCCAAAGTGAAGGCCGTTTCCCCGGTCACAGGGGCCATGGTAGGTTGCAGACACAGGTCACAGCAGCACTCACAGTGTAGGTGTTCTCCTGTTGAAGGTCAGGAAACAAGTGAGGAATCAGATAGAAAATGGCGGTCACGTCCATGGCGGTGTACACCGTCACTGCCGGCGTAGATCCCCATTGGCCACTGTACTCCATAGAGCCCTATATTATCCAATGAGGAATTGCACGGCGGTGCAAGACCACCTTCCATCACGACACCCAAAGTCGAAGGAATTACCACACTTCCACCTGTCCCTACATACAGGACAGGCGGTTGGCATTTCAGAGGGGGGGAAACAGTCATATCGGCATTTACTGTGTCACAGATTAGATTGGCACATACTTCGCCATTAACACTGTCCCAATACATAAGTGCACCATGTGGACTGCAGTTGTGGTTTTGTTGTTCCAACTGTGACACCCTACTCACTATTGTGTCCTTTAGATACCTACCACTGAGGATGAATTGGTGGAGACAAACCCATGTGTACAGACCCCTGGTGGACTTAGCTGCACTGGAGGACAGGCACATTATCCTCACCTATAGACTGGACAGGGCCACAATCACAGACCTATGCGCCCAGTTGGAGCCTGACCTGATATCATCTATCTGTCATCCGCCCGGGATCCCCCCTCTTGTGCAAGTGCTATCAGTGCTCCATTTCCTGGCAACAGGTTCTATCCAAGTGACAGTGGGCTTGACAGCAGGAACGTCACAGCCAATGTTCTCAATTGTGCTGGCAAGAGTGTTGTCTGCCCTGGAAAACACATGTGCAGCTACATTGTTTTTCCCCAGGTGGAAGATTTGGCCACTGTGAAGGCCAGATTCTATGCAATGGGACATATCCCCAATATTATGTGGGGCGATTGACAATACACATATTGCGTTTGTCCCCCCCCTGCCAGAATGAAGAGGTGTACAGGAATCGTAAAAGTTTCCACTCACTGAATATGCCGATGATGTGCCTAGCGGACCAGTATATCTCCCATGTCAATGCTAAGTATCCTGGGTTCTGAGGAATAGCAGCATCCCACATGTGATGGCCCAACTATAGAGGCACAGGGTGTGGCTAATATTGAGCCTTGGTCCCCACCCACTGTATGTTAGTGTATGCCTCTGGTGTTAACCCCATAGGTTTGTGTGTGGCTAAATGTTGCCCCTCAATACTTGCAGGTGACTCTGGCTACCCAAACCTATCATGGCTGAAAACCCCTGTGAGGAACACCAGGACAGGGGCAGAGGAACGTTATAATGACGCACATGGGTGAACCAAGCAGATCATCGAAAGGACCTTCGGCCTCCTGAAGGCCAGGTTCAGGTGTCTCCATCTGACAGGTGGACCCCTGTGCTCCTCACCCGAGTAGGTCTGCCAGATAGTAGGGGCATGCTGCATGTTGCACAACCTGGCCCTCAGACGCCATGTACCCTTTCTGCTGGAGGGGACAGGAGATGCCCCTGTGGCAGCAGTAGACCCTAAAGACAGTGTGGATGAAGAGGCTGAGGATGAGGATGAGGACACCAGAACATCAGTTATCCATCAGTATTTCCAATGACACACAGGTGAGACAGTGTAACTTCACATTTCTATGACTATTGGTGTGTTCTGTGTGGCTGTGGCATGATGGCATTAACTTCCTTTTACCTCTACTTACTGTCACCTATGGTTTGTCATTTTACAGATGTTGGTGATATAACAACTGTGTGCTGATGTGCTGACTACAGCCAGCTACGGGTCATTATTTCTATGCTCTCAAAATGTACAGTTTGCTTGCAATGGATGTGACTGTTTCCATAAATACACATTTTCCACACATAAAATACTAGTAGTCGAGTTATGTTCAATGTGTTTATTGTAGTGCTAAGAAATTTGGGGGAAAGTGCGATGGAATGGGGTGATGATGGAGGAAAGTCCAGGGTATTGTTCCAGTCTGTTTGTAGCACAGATGCAGATCCATGGGGCCATTGGAAGGAGAGCAACAGCAGTTCAAAGTGGACAATGTGATTGAGGGGGCAATCAGGAGAGTCTCATTTCCTGATGGGGGTCTTGGCAAGTGTCTCTGGCTTCTGTCTGGTTTGCATGAAACGTTTGCGGGGTGGTTCACCTCCTGCATGGGGAGGGGTGCTGGTGGCCTGTGGGTCCTGCGGGTCCTCCTGCCCACTAGCGGCAGTGGAAGTGGAGGGCTGGTCAATGGACTGGCTAGTGGTAGGGGCCCACTGGGGTGCTGTTGCCTCCCTCATGATGTTGCCCATGTCTGCCAGTACCTCTGCTATGGAGATCAGGGTGCTGTTAATGGCCTGCAAGTCTTCCCTGATCCCCTGATACTGTTCCTCCTACAGCTGTCTGTTCTCCTGCACCTTGTCAAAGATCTGGCCCATGGTGCCCTGGGAATGTTGGTAGGCTCCCAGGATCTCGGAGAGTGGCTCCTGGAGAGCCGGTTCCCTGGTCCTGTCCTCCCCCTGGCGTACAGCAGTCCTCCCAGTTTCCCTGTTGGCCTGTGCCTCTGTCCCCTGAACTGTGTGCCCACTTCCACTGACCCCAGGTCCCTGAGTATCTTGGGGGCGAGGTGTGGACTACAGTCCCTGTACAGTTGGACACACTGCTGATTGATGTGTTCTGGGGACAGAGGTTTGGGTACGCTGGGTGGGTGCTGTGGTGTTAGATACTTAAGGGGGAGGATCTGTGGTGGGCTGTGAGTGGGCTTGAGTGACCGACAGTCCAGTGGTCCCTGATGGGCCAGGTAGGTCATCCAGATCCTGAAGTCCAGAGTTACTGTCATCACTAAGAGCATCTTCTGTTGGGGGACTGGATAGTCGTGGCACCTCCTCTCCACTGACATTGGCTGGGGTACCTGTGTGGATGTAAGTGATGTATTATGCTTGCTTCATGTGTATGACATATTGTACATCCCTGGCTTCCCCTCTATCGTTGATGTTTCCCTGCCACCTTTGATTGTGTATGGTGATGTATTGTGTGACTGTTAGTTTTCCTATGCTGTGTATGCTTTGGTGATGGATGTCCATGCAGGCCTGGGAGGGCTGTCCATGCATTGATATTGCATATAGAGCCTGGCATTGGAGTTAGTCATATGTGTAGGTGCAGTATGTGAGATGGAGTGGAGTGATGGGAGTGAGGGTGAGGGGATGCGATGGCATGCTGGTATGGGGGGTGACAAGTGGTAAATGTTGTCTTCTCCAGTGAGCCCCTCAGGATGCAGGATTACCAAGACTTGCTCCTCCCATGCTGTGAGCTGTGTCATAATGAGGGCCATAATGTATTAGCAATCAAACTTATATCATAAGCTAAGGGCATCCATTCATCTAATTGATAAATGTAGAAAGTAAAAAACTTAGGAATGTTGTTTGATGGACAGCTTTTCCTTTCCAAACAAATAAATAGGGCTACATCTTCCTGTTTTCAAGTGTTCCGGTATATTCCCTCGGAAAAGCAAAAGAGGGTAATCATAGCATTAGTACTATCTAGAATAGTCTTTTGCAACACACTTTATCTGGGGATCCAAAAACAAGGTCAATTAAAACTCCAATTCCTCAAAAATGCGGTTGCCTGTATGCTGCTTAAAGTACCCAAATACAACACCATATCTCAGGGGTTGAGGGCCCTTCTCTAGTTGCCATTCAGTGAATGAGTGAAATTTAAATCCCTCTGTATGGCCCATGAGGCTCTGCATGGGTAAGGCCCATTATATTTTCAAAATATCTTCACCTGGCATGTTCCCCCTCTTAATTTAAGGTCAAGCACAGTTAGTCTGGTGGTTGTCCCGAAAATAAAGAGAGCCAGGTGGGGAGGGAGGAGTTTTTCTTTTATAAGACATAAACTCTGGAACACCATTCCTCCTGATCTGAGGTCCCAATCCAATGGAGCTCCTTTTACAAAATTGCTTAAAACATGGCTCTTTTCTAAACTCAGTAATTAGGCTCTCTGTTTTTTTCTCAGAGAATGCTAGTGCTAAGACACCTCAGCAATTGTGTGCATTATAAAAACTTGACTTACTATATTGATCATAAGATCATTGAATCATAAAATGCCATGTGCTGTGCGAGCTCCAACCTGCAAAAGAATCCCTATGTCAGGGAAATGCTAAGTACAATACCAGGATATCCCCTTATGGTACGTGTATGAACATTGTTACAGATTACAGTTATGGGCTTGTTGTAATCGCCAATACCATATGCAAAACCTCCTCTGTGTCTATCAAAGTTACTGCTCCCTAAATTAAGCCTGGACTGGTATTTAGACTGCCAGGTGTTGCACAAATCTAATTTTCTGAAATATGCAAAAAAATAGCAAAATGTAAATAACATACTCCCCCAAATGATTGTTGGCACTGAACTGAATTCCACATATTAATTCATTTCTGAATTTGACTTTCAGCATTAGAATTCAGTATTTAAAGCGGCAAAGCTATGCAAATCGTAACTGGGTATATTTTCCAAAATATAAGTTGGAGCAACATGGTTAAGGTGGCAAATGCTGTGCAACTTAGATAATATTGTGGACTGGGATTTAGAATGTCATGTGCTATTCAGATCTCTAATTCCATAATATAAATAGGAACCACAACATGAAAGAACATACTCCACCAAATAATTGTTGGTAATAAAGTAAATACCACATATATACTAATTTCTAAATGTTCCTTAGGACATGTACATTAAAACTCAGGGCCATATTTACAAGGCCCATGATGCAGGGCGGTACAAGTGCCTTGCTGCACTACCCTGTGGTATTGGGAAGGGGCGGAAATTGTGCAGTGTCTGCAAGATACTGCGCATATCTGTCCTCTCCCCCTGCGCTAGTGCACAAATTGCTGACATGCGCCAACGCAGGCACCCTTGCACCATAGTGAAAGGGTGCCTGTGTTGTAGGGGTGATTATTTTTGTTCAGGAACTTACACCTTCCTGCACAAAAACAATCAATGGAGGCAATGTTCTCCTTCTATGTGTGCTGCAGAATGCAGCATACATAGAAAGAGGCAAAATCAGGGAGAAATAAAAATACGTCTCCTGTTGTGTCACTCTTCTGCCACCCCTCGGGTGGCGTAGGCTTTTGAAGCATTCCCAGGTTTACAAAGCAATGTAAATCTGGGAATCTATCAAAATCCATGGATGTTGTTAGGGGACATCCATGTAACACCAATGGAAACGCCTCTCTGATGCAAAGTAAGGCAACACAGTGACTTGCGCTGCACTGCTTTACTCCATATCTACAAGGCCATTTAAAGCCATGCCAAGTGGCTTTGTGTGGCCTTGTAGATATGGGTGTGCAGCCTGTGCTGCCGGTGCATCACAAAACGTGGAGTTTTATTAATCACAATCAACTGAAATGTTTGGAGGAGATGCAAGAGGAATTTGGTCTGGAAAGGCAGGATTGTTTTTGTTTCTTCAGTTTAGAGATTTTTTAAATAAAAAATGTCAGAGGTACTGTTTGTGGGGAGAAGACTCCACTGATTGAACTGCTTGGTAGCATAGAAGATCGTAAAATCAGTCAAATGTATCAATATACAACCGGGCTTTTGCAGGACAATTTGGAAAACCAATGAGGCAACTGGTCCCTCTTCCAGGGATAACCCCATGTTGTCATGGGGAAACGAGCTTGCCAATCACCTTGCTTAGCCGAGAAGTTAAGATTTTACCATATAATTTTGCATCCCAGTTTGTTAATAAAAGGGTCAATACAATGGTAGCTTGGTTGGAGGCTTACCCTTCTTCTTACATACTATGATGTTAGTAAAGGTCGAGTATTTCAGAGCTTGCATCCTAACTTGCACTTCCCTATATAAGTTAATTTAATTTACCACAAATTCAAATAAAAATACTTTATAAAGTTCAAGTGGAATTTTATCTGTACCTGCCACCTTCAAGGATGCAAGAGACCCCACAACTGTTTATATTTCTTTTGCAACGAATGGAGCATTTAGAGAGGCCTTCTCATCTACATCTAGCTGAGCTCCTCTAAACGGTCCAAGATATTACCCTCTCTCATCATCTGTGGGAGTGGCCTCTGCATAATACAGTTCCTTGCAAAACTCCTTGAATACTCCCAATATGACTTCTGGAGTAGTAGCCTTTTGGTCCTGCTTATCTTTAATTTCCTGAATGTTACATTGGACCACCTTTTGTCTTGTATGAAGTGGCAACAATTTTCCCACCCTCTCACTATACTCATATAACTTGGATCAATGGTCCAGATATTTTTTGACTACCTTTCTAGGATGAAAATCATTAATCCTAGCTCTCACTACAGAGATTTTCCCTAATATCTCCTGCACGGCCCCACCTTCCATTGCTGTTAGAAAATGGCCCTCTCTGAAGGATCACCCCAAATTTTTTGCCTTGCTTCTCAAATTCTTCTGACCATGATTTTGTTGGCTTTAGGACCCTGGGCACTTTACCATTGCTAAAGTGAAAAGGTGGATGTGCTCTCTCCGTAAAACATGGTAACATTGGCTCATTCCCAATTGGGATATTTAATTTACTTGTAAGAACCTAGTAAAGTGCACTACATGTGCCAAGGGCCTGTAGATTAAATGCTACTAGTGGGCCTGAATCACAGATTGTTGCCCCTTAACCATGTCTCAGGCCTGCCGTTTCAAGGCCTGTGTGTGCAGTTTCACTGCCAATTCGACCCGAAGTCGTTTTTCACTATTGTGAAGCCTGCTCCTCTAATAGGCCACCATTGAAAATTCCTTTAAACTTTTGAATGGTAATTTTTAATCTGAAAGGAGTGGCATTATCATGATTGGTGTGGTTGGAATGGTAGTGAGAAATCTTGCTTACTGGGGCAGTTGTATATACTATTTTCGAAATTCCACTTTTAGAAAGTAAACATTTCTCTGCACTTTCTGCTCCAATCCATATCTGGTCTGTGCTGGTTGACAGCTCCTCTTGTCCATTCCACCCAGCCAGCCCTAAAAACAGGACATTCAGCTGCACCTGCATTCATCTGCATTGTAATGGGTCTTCCTGGGCAAGAAGGGTGGAGGGGCTCTCAATTACCCTTCAAAGGTTCAAAGGCTAGTGCCTGTTCCCACACAAAGGATTGATAACTCCCCCACAGATCTCCTGGGAGACAGGACTGGGCTGAAAGGGGAACTGATGCACTTCAAAACCACTGTTTGAAGTCCCCTCCACATCAAATGCACACTTCGGTATATATACTGGGTCATTGACCCCCTAAAGTCAGACACTTCCAGACCTACAACTGGACCCTGTCAGGAGGATTGCAGTGCTGCCCAAAGGACTCAAGTGGACTGCATTACTGTGTGAGTTTTTGCACAAACATTTTACACATTGCTTTCTAAGTTAAGCCTGTCTGCTCTATGCTTAGCTACCAGAAGATGAACACAGGATAACTTAGGTTGTGTTGTGACTTGCCCTGACTAAGATTGTGGTCCCTACTTGGACAGAGTGCATACCTCTGCCAACTAGGCCCAATTTCTAACAATTGCCCTTTGCATAATTTGTGCCTCCAAATTGCTCAGCTCATCATTATTAACTTTCCTCCTTTGAGCCTCAATTTGCTGTCATGCAAGCTAAAACTAAGGGTTTCCCCCGTTAGTCCAGCTTTCAGGGTATCCCAGACATCATTACGAGGGACACTACCCCTATTAACCTCCAGAAAAAGCAGGGATCCATTTCTTTATTTGAACAACATAGTCCGTATTAGACAATAGTCTCCTATCAAATGACCAGGTCTGCACATGGGCTGTTTTGTCAGGGTCCAGCATTCAATCACTAAGGTGTTATGACCTGGGAAGTTTTGAGGGAACTTCTCAACTTTTAACCCTTTGAGAAGGCCCGCTGATACCAAAGCCAAATCCAGACTGACATGCTTCTTATAAGGGGCTGAGTAAAATGTATACCCTGGGTCTGGGGCCCTCAATTGCCTCCATACATCCACTAGCCCATGGTTTAATATAAGTACCTGTAATGCCCGAAAAATCCTAGGTTTGCACCCCTCATACTGACAAGTAGGCACACATCTGGGCCAGAATATTATGTATGTTCAAATCCCCACATAGACCAGGATACAAGCTCAACATTGATAAAGTCAATTACTGCTGGGTCATCCACATTTGACCCATAGAGAGAACATACTGTAAACTTACAACTGTAGGAAAGTACCATCTTGCCTGGCATGTTACCCTCATTTTTTACTTGTGTCTCAGTTTGTTTTTGCCTGTCTCACTGTGATCCTGCTAGCCACTACCCCAGTGCTCATAGTTGTGGCCTGAATGTGTTCCCTGTGTGGTGCCTAACTGTGTCACTGAGGCTCTGCTAATGAGAACCTCAGTGCTTATGCTCTCTCTGTTTTTAAAATTGTCACTGCAGGCTAGTGACCATTTTTACCAATTCTGATTGGCACACTGAAACACCCTTATAATTCCCTAGTATATGGTACCTAGGTACCCAGGGTATTGGGGTTCCAGGAGATCCCTATGGGCTGCAGCATTTCTTTTGCCACCCATAGGGAGCTCAGACAATCCTTACACAGGACTGCCACTGTAGCCTGAGTGAAATAACGTCCACGTTATTACACAATTATTTTACACTGCGCTTAAGTAACTTATAAGTCACCTATATGTCTAACCCTCACCTAGTGAAGGTTAGGTGCAAAGTTACTAAGTGTGAGGGCACTCTGGCACTAGCCAAGGTGCCCCCACATAATTCAGGGCAATTTCCCCGGACTTTGTGAGTGCGGGGACACCAGTACACGTGTGCACTAGATATAGGTCAATACCTATATGTAGCTTCACGTTGGTAACTCCGAATATGGCCATGTAACATGTCTAAGATCATGGAATTGTCCCCCCATGCCTTAATCTGATATTGGGGGGCCAATCCCATGTGTCCCCGGGGCTCCAGCATGGAACCTGGGTACTGCCAAACCAGCTCTCTGGGGTTTTCACTGCAACTAATGCTGCTGCCAACCCTCAGACAGGCTTCTGCCCTCCCGGGGTCTGGGCAGCCCAGTTCCAGGAAGGCAGAACACAGGATTTCATCTGAGAGAGGGTGTTACACCCTCTCCCTTTAGAAATAGGTGTTAAGGGCTGGGGAGGAGTAGCCTCCCCCCGCCTCTGGAAATGCTTTGAAGGGCACAGATGGTGCCCTCCTTGCATAAGCCAGTCAACACCGGTTCAGGGATCCCCCAGCCCCTGCTCGGGTCAAAACTGGACAAAGGAAAGGGGAGTGACCACTTCCCTGTCCATCACCACCCCAGGGGTGGTGCCCAGAGCTCCTCCAGTGTGGCCCAGACCTCTGACATCTTGAATGCAGAGGTGTGAGGGCACAATGGAGGCCTCTGAGTGGCCAGGGCCAGCAGGTGATGTCAGAGACCCCTCCTGGTGCTTACCGGACTAGGTGGCCAATCCTCCTCTGAGGGCTATTTAGGGTCTCTCCTGTGGGCTTCTCTTCAGATAACGAATGCAAGAGTTCCTCTGCATCTCCCTCTTTGACTTCTGCCAAGGATCGACTGCTGACTGCTCTTGGACGCCTGCAAAACTGCAACAAAGTAGCAAGAAGACTACCAGTGACATTATAGCGCCTAATCCTGCTGGTTTCTCAACTGTTTCTTGGTGGTACATGCTTTGGGGGCTGTCTGCCTTCACCCTGCACTGGAAGACAAGAAGAAATCTCCCGTGGTTCAATGGAATCTTCTCCCTGCTACCGCAGGCACCAAACCTCTGCTTCACCAGTCGTCTGGGTCCCCTCTTATCTTGACAAGCGTGGTCCCTGGAACACAGGAGCTGGATACAATTGACCCTGACAGTCCAGTGATCCATCTGTCCAAATTTGGTGGAGGTAAGTCCTTGCCTCCCCACGCCAGACAGTAATCCTGTGTACTGCGTGAACTGCAGCTGCTAGGGCTTCTGTGCACTTTTGCAAGGAAACCTTTGTGCACAGCACAGCCCATGTCCCCAGCACTCTGTTCTGCATTGCTTAACTCGCTGAGTTGACCACCGGCTTCATGGGACCCTCCTTTGTAGTGTTGAGATGACCGCCATGCTCAGTTCTCTTGTACCCATGTTGAAGTGCTTCTGCGGGTGCTGCGTGCTTCTGCGTGAGCTCTCTGTATTGCCGAGCACCCCCTTTGTGTCCTCCACCAAGGGGCAACCTCCTGGTCCTTCCTGGGCCCTGGCAGCACCCCTTTTCTTCAACCGTGACCTTTGCAGCTAGCAAGTTTGTGGTCTTTCTGCG
This sequence comes from Pleurodeles waltl, assembly GCF_031143425.1. Lineage (NCBI taxonomy): Eukaryota > Metazoa > Chordata > Amphibia > Caudata > Salamandridae > Pleurodeles > Pleurodeles waltl. The sequence continues at coordinate 401,139,997 of NC_090439.1, forward strand.
TGGAAACAACTCTGCGTCCTCCAGCACGCCGTTGGACATCTTCCGTGCAGAGGAGAAGTTCCTGGCATCTTCCGTTGTTGCAGAATCTTCAGCTTCTTCCACCCGGAGGCAGCCATTTTGCATCTTCATCCGGGGTTTAGTGGGCTCCTGCCCCCCTGGACACTTTCGTGACTCTTGGACTTGGTCTCCTTCCTTTGCAGGTCCTCAGGTCTAAGAATCCCTCTTCAGTGCTTTGCAGTCTGTTGTGGTCTTTGCAGAATCTCCTATCACGACTTTAGTGTTTTTCTGGGGAAGAAGGGTAACTTTACTTTTCAGGGTCTTTGGTTGGGGTATCTTGGGCACCTTTAGTGTTTTCTTACACTCACAGCAACCCTCTACACACTACACTAGGCCCTGGGTCCCTAAGTGGTACACATTCCACTTTCTTAGTATATGGTTTGTGTTGCCCCTAGGCCTTTTGCATCCTATTGTAGTCTACAGTGTTTGCACTACTTTTCTAACTGTTTACTTTACCTGATTTTGGTTTGTGTGTATATTTTGTGTATTTTACTTACCTCCTAAGGGAGTATATCCTCTGAGATATTTTTGGCACATTGTCACTAAAATGAAGTACCTTTATTTTTAGTAACTCTCAGTATTGTGATTCGTGTGATGTAGTGCTATATGACATACGTGGTATAGTAGGAGCTTTGCATGTCACCTAGTTCAGCCTAAGCTGCTCTGCTATGGCTACCTCTATCATCCTAAGCTGCTAGAACACTATTAATCTACTAATAATGGATAACTGGACATGCACAAGGTGTAAGTACCATCAGGCATCCACTATAAGCCAGGCCAGCCTCCTACAACAACCCCTAGTAAGCACTCTACCAAAGCACAGCAACCATATTTATCCATGAGTTTCTGAGTAGCCTCCACCATTTTTCTATAATGCAACATAGCTACTCCCTTTGTATTGGTTCTCTACATGGTGGATGCCAGAACCGTACATCCAAAGATTTCCACAAAATGTTTCCTTGACCCTTCTATATGTATCTCCTGCATACAAATGATATCTGCTTATACAATTTCAATCCATGCACTGCATTCCTTCTTTTAAGATGGTAATTGAGGCCACAGACATATTTTGATTTGCTATTTGCGCATTAACAAACCTTTCCAACTGACTGTATCTTAAAGCAATATCCATCAAAATCCCAGTAATTGTAACTTCCTCCTGCTTATATCTTTGCTCTGTCTTTAATTTAACTCTTGTGTGTCCCCACCCCAAAACCCATCCACCGTGCCCCTGTGCCCACCCTCCCTACCCTTAAAAAACACAGCGCCACCCAAACCTCCCCGTTGCCCTCCCCTCCTATCATTAGAAGCAGCCAGACCTGCACTGGCCTGTAGGATGGACTGCATCCACCTGTTTCACCACAACAAATTAGCCACCCTTCCCTTATTTAGGAGAGCAAGAAAAAGAAATCATTAATATACTATAAGAACTCCCCCAAAGTGTAGCAGCTATTATACCAGATACTGATCTAGAAGTCCAATCTCTCACTGTGAAACAACAAGTTCATTTCATAATGTACAGCAATCCTTAGTGCACCTAGACTTGCTCATCCAGATATTCTTTGGCTTTAATTTCAAAGGTGAACACCCAAATATTTTTTTTATAGTTTATCTTCAATCATGCAGGGTTCATAATGCCTCTGCCTCTTTATGCTGAAAAGGACTCATAAGCTGCCTGAGCTTCCAGTGTCTTTCCATTGTAACATGGCAGACGTTGGCCCTCATGAAGAAGGAAAAAACATCAACGTTTAGTTTAGCATCAGGTCGTGCTTTCTCAAACACAGCCTGTCTCAGCAAGAAGTTTTCAAAATAAACAATGACTGCCCTTGGCTTTAAAGCTCTCCCCCACTGGCAACCTGGGCAGACCTCTTTATGAAGCGTGAGAACCTATGGGACCTTTGAATCTCCGTTTCCTAGCTCCAACTCTCCAGCTTTCAGAAGGCGCCCTTAAACAATTTAACAACAAAGGACCTTACATCATCGCCCTGCACACCTTCCTCCAGGTCCAAAATCAATAGGTTGTTTCTCCATTGTCGGTTTTCAAAGTCCTCCATTTTCCACTGGATATCTGTAAACTGGGACTCCTGCATGGCAGATTGCTTCAGCAGACCCCACCACATCACTTTCCAATGCTGTTGCCTGTGTCTCAACTGAAGAATTTCATTTGACAACTTCAGTGCAAGCTTTAGATATCCTCCTGATCACCTCCTGTAGTTTCCAGTTAGCCGCCCTCTCTGTTCTACTAACCCACTGGGTCTCATCATTATGTTACATCATAGTACCATAACTATGTTGCAAAGGGGGTAACTCAGGTGTGCCTTCCTGTTGGGCTGCTACATTCTATGAAAAGTACCCTGGATTGTCATAGGTTTGTTGGGGTAGCGAATAATCACACTTCAAGCCATGAATAGCCTGTTTGGAATTTTTCTTGACTCTTTTTGTGTGCTCTTTTTCAGAATTTCACAGTTAGATACAGCAGTTTCGACTGAGTTGCTTGAGACCCTTGGCAAGGAAACAAAACTACAATCAGCGTCTCCACCAGTTAATGCACTGGCATGACTGGTATGAGCTGTCTCATAAAGAGAAAAAGTTATCCCCAGATTCAACCTGGTCCAGTATTTTCATACTTATAGTGCCAGTCTGTCTATGCTCTTTAAAGGCCACAGGATTTTTTCACAGTTCTCTTTCATGACTTGGCGGCACAACCTTTTGAGTGGATAAAAACCTGTAATGTTAGATCTGTCTATGACACCAAACTAGATTCAACTGTTGAAGTGAGCACACCAAGGGGGCAACTAGGCTGGCTCTCTTTATTTGCCATAAAGCCAGTCATTTTAATTATTTCCACTAGCAGAGGCTGGCTGCTCTCCTTCTTCCCTCCCACCTCAGCCACTTCTCCTGCTTTCTCCAGCGGTCTGGCATCCTCAAGTCCGAACATATCTCTCATCGACCTCCCTGACAATCCACCACCCGTCTAGACCCCGAGGAAACACTTAATGGGGGTTGCTTCGTATCATCCGTTTGAAGTCATACACCTCAGGAGCACTTCAGAACCATCCCACTACTGAAATTGTTTGGTGGCCATCTATGAGGCCTCAGCTGCTTTGCCGGGTTCCACTCCTGCTGTGTTCTCTGTACATTGCCTCTGCAGAAAACTGCCATCAGTACATGGGTCAGTGTTCACCAGCCGTACAGCACAATATGAAGTTCCAAACTTCATCTGCTTAACTCATAGGCCACTTTTGCTCAACATCTGACTCCCATCCTGGTGTTAAGCGAGCATTTCTCTCTCTTATCCCAGGAACCACGCTGAAAAGGAGAGGAGCCTGCACGCTGCCAATCATGCGTCTGCCATCTTGCCTCCCCCAGAAGATGCTTTCAATTATCAAATTTATTAATCAAATATATTAATGAACATTTATAACCCAATTAATTAAAACATAAAATGAATATAAAACATTTAAATAAAAAACTTCTATTAATTTTTATAACTAATATAAAAATGAAAGAAACAATAAAAAAATAAAAATCTAACAATGATTATTAATAAAGAACACAAGCAAGTATTAGACCTCAGAAAAATAAACAATTGCTAATGTAATTCCAATTGAAACAAACAGAGGAAAAGTGATGAACTTTGGAGGGGTTAGGTCTTCTATTCCCTCTCAAATGTCAGTGAAATCAGAAAAGGTGTTGGACTTTTGATGGGTTAGATTTTCTATTCCAACTCCAATTTAAGCAATAGTAGGGAAATTGATGGATTTTGGGGGAGATTTGATTTACTAATCCCACGCCATACTGAGCAAAATCAGGGAACATTTTGAACTTTAGAGGTGTTAAATGTACTAATCCCACCCCAAGGTAAGCAACGGATGGAAAAGTGTTGAGCTTTGGAGGGATTAAGTTTACCATTCCTACTCCAATCTAAGCAACAGAAGAGAAACTGATGGACTTTGTAGGGGTTACATTTACTATTCCTACTCCTGCATAAGCAAAGTCAGGGAAAGTGTTAGACACAGAAGGGTTAGATATAACAATCCTAATCATGTTAAAAAATAATAATACTTAATAACAGAAAAAGATTAAATGATTATAAAAAATATTAAAACATATTCAAATTAAAATATATATGCATTATGAATAAGTAAAATAATTAAGTACAATTGAATAAATCTAACCTAATTTAACAAATATTAAACAAGGTAGTTTAATGCAAAAAAAAAATACACTGCCCTCCTTATCAACTAAAAAAATCCAACCAAAAAAACTTTGAAACATGTCATAAACAAATATAATTTTAAAATACTGTTTAAATAAAATGTATACAATTAAAACAACACATAATATAAAGTTATTTTTAAAACTGTATTATTAAATACACTCATCAATGAATAAACAACTAACTAAAGTACAACTAAACAAATATATAATGTACATATTTAATTAACAATTACATATTTATTTAACATAAACATTCATTTAAAAAGGATACATTAAATACATTTCAATCTAATCTTATTGTTCTACAAACAAACCAACCTGCTACATGATTATAAAATATGAATAAAACCACAGAACATTAAAATGACACATTAAAAAGCTCAAAACACCCTTAAATAACTAAAATATTAATCCATTTCCCAAGTAATAATTTACATAAAGGATTACAAATTGTATTTTAATTAATCTTTAAAAGATAATGTACAATGTAAAACAATAAATTACAATTTAAATAACTTCATACACTATTCCGCTATAAAGCTAACGTCCCTCAACTGAATTATAAGACACTAATTAAATGAAGAAAATGATGTAAGAACATTTTACAAGTTACATACCGTACTAGAATATAATAATAACTCCAAAAAGCAATTCAAAAATATATATTAAATAATTAAAGTGATATTTAATACAACTATAATACAGTAACAATATTGCTTACAGTTACATTTAACAACAATAGATTATACACATAAAAATAATATTATTGTCATTCAATTGCAGATTAAAGGAATGGAAGGGATATTAGAATGGTTTACCTTAGGGTGGATGATGCAGAGATCTGTAGGTGAGGCGTAGATAAAGGTAGTGATGGCTGACAGGGATTGGTATATAGGAGGAGCACAGAAGAAGGGAAATTGTCTATAAGCAGCGTAGCCAGTGAGCATGTCTCCATAACTTATGATCCCTTCCCTTGATCCCTGTTGCTCACATGGCTTTGTTCAAAGTAAGGTGGTGAATCTTAAAGTTCATAAAACCTCCATGATTCTTCAACAGTCTGAGTATTCTTTTCTCTGAGAAAATTATATATGACGAGAGGGAAAAGTACTCCCTTTCCAAAGAAAACACACAAGCAGCACATTGCCCCTTTGAAACAGGAGGCTTCTTTTGTTGTTGGTCAAATCTGTGACAAAACACTCAAAAGATCACTCAGTTGGAACTGTGGGATTTTGCTATTTTCACAAAGAAGGAGAAACCGGAATGGCCTTGGAAGTTTGCAAGGATGTGAGTAAAGAAGAAAAGTGTGTGCAATATGTTTTAAAATAATAATTGCCATATACCTGTTTCTATTATTCAGTTCAACAAATTTTACAAGTATTTTATGATATGCATTGTTTACTTATCATCAAATATATAATCATAACAATGTTTATTTAATGTTGTTAATGTAAAATGCATTTGTACTTTAATAAAATGATGTTATTCCAGAATAAACATGAGTTGAATTCAATGAATATACAATGCTCTTTTGCTATTAAGTTGTCCCTGATGCTGAAATGTAACTTTGAATGAGCTTGCAAATTAAGGGCCAAATTTATCACTATAGGAAGAAGTGCTGTGCTGCGTCAAAAAGACTGAGAAGAAATGCACCAGATTTATTAGAAATGGTGCATTTCTGCTCTGTCTGCGCTGGTGCACTGTGTGCTGTCTAGCACCAACACCGGCATCTCTGCACCATGCTTTGTAAGCAGGATTGTTTTTTCCTGCACAAAAACAATCCTTAGAGGTGTTTTCCTTTTACTAAGTCTGCTGCAGAAGTTATAGAAAAAAAACAAGAAGAAATAAAAAATATTTCTCATGGTTGCGCCTCTGTCAGGAAGGTATACAATTCTGATGCATCCTCAGGTTTACTTGCGTGAGAGTATATTCAATAAAATATAAGGGGTAGCCGACATGACATCATACACCCTTTGACCCTAATGATGTCACAGGAACTTATGTCACATGATCTTCACCATCATGACCACAATAAATGCACTTACTTGTACCCTAACTCACTCATTCTCACTCTCCTGCCTACTCCTATTCTGACCCACGTAAGCGTACTCACCTTCACACACATGTACTATCCCACATAGTAACATACATGCTCACACATACACATACTCTCTCACCCACTGAGTATTTTAATTCACTTACCTAAGATGCCAGTGGAGGTTCCGTTCCAGTTCCTGCTGTTCCAAGTTTTTATTACATTACTGGTGAATGAAAGATTATTAATCACTATTGATATAATAAAAATCAGCAGAAAAGGAGGGTGGAGCCTGACGCAGATAGTACGAGCTACATCTCGGTTCCTGACACTACTTTTGCTGCCTCTGAGGTCAGGGGTCACAAAGGCAGTGCCAGGGGTCACAAAGTGTAGGTCAGGAGTCACAGCCGCTACCTCTGGCTACCTTTAAATTATGTCTATATTTACTTGACTTGGTAAATCTGGAAATGCACCAAAAAGGATGGGTGGATGTGTGGGAACAAACACGTTCGACCGTGTAACGCATTCCCGGCCCAGCGCAATACAAGACATTGACTTGTGCTGCCTTGTGTTACTCTGGATTTACTAAGACATGCAGGGCCATGCTAGGTGGCTTTGAAAGGCTTGGAAAATCTGACTTAGGGATTGTGTTGCCCTTGAGTCACCCTCCGTGACAAAAGGGTGTTGCAATCGTTTAATAAATCTAGCCCTAAATAAAAATATAAGATAACGGCACAACAACAAATTCACGTTCTAGGAGGGTTTCTGAATTTTCAGCCTGAAAAATATAATCTAATTGTAAGCAAAACTAGACCCATAGTTATCTTTTCACCTTCACTACCCGGAATTTTATCTTCAACAAGAATTCATCAATAAACAAGCATTTTCAATGCAACGGGGCTCGCATTTGCTCGAGTTGGAGCTATTTGCATTGTAAACTCCTAACCTAACTTTTCTTGCCACACAAATTAAAAGAAAAAAAACACAGCGCGATTGCGCTATGTAAAATGCAGCGCAATTGCGCTGAAATTGAAAATGAAAAAACAGAGCGTGATCGCGCTATGTAAACCCCAGCGTGATCGTACTGCAGTAAAAATTAACAGATAAAGTAGTCCAGAAACCAGCCTCAAAACATCGAGCCTCATATGTTTTTAGTAGTTTACTGGTACTATGTAGGCGGGCTAAAGACCGGAAAAGGCATGAGGTATGCATGCCTTTCACAAATTAAAGCAAACAGATTTTAAAGAGTAAGCCCAGAAAACAATGAAAGAGACTGACGTGACCTGGGCGTGGTTTGAAGCTCAAAGAGAGATTACTTTATGGAGGAGAGCTCGCCCATAAAAAGCACACATTTAAGGTGTGTCTTCTAAGTGGATATTTCTCGGTTAACCTGAGAAAGACTGGCGGCTCGTCCGACAAGTTCCACGCACTGTCAGTATCAGTACAACCTGAGCTGAAACTGATGTACTGGGGTCCTATGGAGCTCATTTTAAAGAGCGCATCTCAAGAAGGAGCATGTAACCCCAGATAGCCTGATGACCCAGGTAGGCAGCACAGCCAGGGATCATTCTCTCCAGCCGCGTTGCTATTTTTCAGCGCCATGAAGGGCCCGATTTTCTATCGAATATTCAGTTAAAAGTCACGATTGTCAGGAGGGATTGGAAAATGCAGCAGGCAGTGATCACTTCACTTCGCATACTAATTTCCAAAAGAATCAAACAGAAAAAACACAGCGTTCCATCACAATTAGATCTGTCACACGCTGCCGCGACATGCCAGCTATCTGTGTCTTTGCAGAAAGAATTCTCCATGCCCTTCCGCGGATACTCCAGCTAGCCAGCAGGCAGGCGAGTGCACAGCACGTCCAATGATTGACAGATTTCCAGATAAACGGGGGGATTTCCACTTTGAAGAAGCGACTTTGACAGTAGATGTTGATATGGGTTCGGATGCTGACACTGACGAGTGGGGGTGTCTGCCAGTACAAGATAAGAGGCTTGAAAGTAAAAAACCAACCTCTGAAGATGAAAAGGCCTGAGCACTGCAGCCGTACTTAAAAGCCTCAGCGTTGGTGAAAGCGAAAGGAGATGGGAGTGTTTCCTTTATACCCAAACGATGGTACAGGTCTCCTGCAAAATAGTGTATTTTTTGTACATTTAAATATAATTGTCGGCACTTGTATTGATGGCAATTAGGTAGTCCCACGTAGAGGCCTTGTTGATTTGACATCATGATTCAGCTTGCTTTTCAGTGGCAGAAAAATGCCGCTAACACCCTCGTCATGCAAATAGAGCCCCTTTTCGAGGTTTCCATCCTGTGACGCAAAAAAGTGCAGGAAATGAGGGGATTTATTTGGTTCCTGGATTATGCAGCTATTATTGAACCGGATTTGTCATGGTGCAATTTTCCGACACCGGGACTCATTCAAGACCGTGTCTGCTTTCCATTAAGGTCTTTCTTCCTTTGCTGGACCCAAACCAAAAGCCTTGATTTAACGTACCATCAGCCCTTTTTTTTGTTCAGGAAAGATCCTGATGAGAGCTAAAAAGCCTAAAAACTAGATGCCCCTGCATTAGAGAGAAACGAGAGCACACATATTTGTATTTCTTCACAAGTACTTGGAAAAAACTATGATCTGAAGGAAGGTTTGTTCTTTGTTCAACCCCAGTGTGTAAAAGATATGCATGCACTATAACTAAGTCTGAGCTACTGTGTGTATGAGTCATTACACAAATAATGTTATAAATAGCACTGTCATTTAAAAAAAATGTAATTCCTTTACAGGACTGTTAATCCCAATGTAGGGTTTCAGAGAGCTTTTATCACATGCACATTATACAGACAATAAACTTTATAAGCGCATCAATGAATAGACAGAAGATGACATAAGACGATGATGGTACAAGGTAGGCGTCCCATATCGTCCTCACTGCTAGGCATTATAAATTAAGGGGCATATTTACAACAAAGCGGTGCATTGGTCACGATGCACCACTTTTCTTGTGTCGCCCCTGCCCTACCTAATGACACCATGGTTCCGTCATATTCACAATACATCGCACCATGGCGGTCGTTAGGACAATGGCATCAAAATCTTTGATGCTATCGTGGCGCTTTGCTACAGGAATGTCAAAATGTTTGATGCTAATGCAGCAAAGCACAGGGAGGCCCATTAATTAATATTGGTGAATCATTTTAATGCCTGCTCTGAGCAGGCATTGAAAATTTCAGAAAAAATGGCTCAGTGAAATGTTGTAAATTTCACTGCGCCATTTTTTCTGGCCTCCCTGCCTCAGAACCCCCCCTTGTATACATTATTCCTGACGTAAACATAATGTGGTGCAAGGGTTTACAAAGTGGCGCAATGCGGGCATTGTACCACTATATAAATACGGTGCAGGAGAAAGTCCTCCTTAAAGCCTCTTTAGCATAAAAAAATGATGCAAGGGAGGGGCAAGTTGGTTCTAGGGGCTTGTAAATATGCCCCTAAGAGTGCATTGTTGCGTTAATCAGGATTTAAAATGTAACACAGTGGTGGGTTGCTTCTACTAACACGATTTTATTACTACCCAACAGAACCATTTTAGAAACCTTATATTAATGACAGTTTAAGAAAAAAATATATAATAAGGTTCTAAGCATAGAGGTGGGTGAACCAACACATTGACAGACAGAGTAGGGTCAGAGCTGTGCCATAGATCAGCTCTGAATCTAAAAGCCAATGCATAGCCGATCGAGCCTTTGGCAACAAACATTGTGTCAGAATATGAGAAGGTGTCTTTAAAATTCAAGAAAGTGTATTTCTTTATCATTAACACGCAATAGCGTCCACCCTAGTACATCAGATTGCTGAAAGCATTTAAACATAAACAGAGAAAGGCCCTTGCTCCCTCCCCTTCTGAAAATGACCTTAGAGAACTAAGAAGCAAGATAGTTGTCATATTTGGCCTAAATATTTTATCATTAATGGAACAACAGTATGGGCTATTAAATCAAACACAAAAGGTTTTAGTACAGTGCACATACCGAACACATGTATTTGAAGGTGTTCTCATATGTGATAATGACCAAAAAGGACGCTCAGTGACCTAAAGTATTTGCCCAGGATCACAGAATTTTTTCAAGCAGGTATTGATGTCGGATGTTCCAGTTTTACAGTGTGCAGTGTGGATGCTAGATGGATATCACTCCTCACATTAAAGGTGTTTATTTGATGGCATGTGACATTAGAGCAAGACGATAAGCAGAATTCACATTTTTGGGCAAAGTGCAAACCTTGCATAAGGACACTAGAACGCTTGACAAAGACTGCCTTAGGCCTTTTTTTCAGCAGAGAAATATTGCAAGCTTTAGGTGATGTTGACCTGAGCCTGGGATTCAAAACTGGTTCCCCATATGGTCGGCAACTGTAGCTAATAGGCCACATCGCCTCCAATGAAAGCTCAGTTAGATTTGGGCTCAAGGTTCAACAAGAACCTCACGCTGAGGCAGAGCCCAGGTATTTGGACTGAGCCTAGCTCAAGGTCTCACAGCCTCACCCACCTCTATCTAAACACATGCCTTGCTTTGTGCATGCAGCTCCTTGATACTGGTCCATAGCTCACAGTGCTAAATGAGCAGAATTGCCACATTTAAAAGTAACAAAATGACGCTGCATCAAAGCAGTAACCCACTGAGCTATTAGCTTGAATTACACATTTTTCATCTTCATGTTTCATGATGTGCTTATCTATAGGCACAAAAATCCGCTATGCAACATTGAGTCAAAACTGTGACTAGACAAAACACAAATCTTTTCAACAAGTGCATTAGCCACCAAATTTATCCTATAATTTTTTTTTGATAAACCATTTTTATTGGTTTTATATAGAACGACGTAAAAGCCCAACAGGTCACTGGTACAATCAGCACAGGTAACATAATGCACCATGTGAATCCAACGCGTGATACACTGATGTGCATACAAGAATCACTGCCTCGCTCACTAGACAGCACACTCCCCCAATGATAAAACTAGGCTCCCTGCCCCATCCCAACTCCCCCACAGCTTTGTATACTTGGCTGGGCACCCCGTGCTTCATAGACCACTTTCTCCTGCTGAGCATTCCAGTCCACCCCACAACATCACTTTACAATTGCAGGAGCGGCATCGGCCTTCCAGTTCGCTGCAATGTCTCTTTTGGCCACCAAGCAGGCTGCACACAAATGTCCGATGTGCTCTGCTGGAACCCACCCCGTGATGCACCTGATACATCGGATCCGCCCAGCCCCCTCCCAACCAGTCGTGGATGACCAATAAATGCATAGCTGAGTAGTATAGATGGAGGTTGGACACCCACAATCCCCCTTCATAGACATCTCCCTGACAGGTATGGAGCGCTAGCCGGGGGCTTGAACCATGCCATAGGAACCGCCGCGCCACCACCTCCATCTCACTAAACCACTTCCTGGGAATATGGTGCGGCAAATTTTTAAGCACATAGAGGTGCTGAGGAAGCACCGTCATTTTATATAGCGCAATTCGACCCAGAATGTTGAGGGGGAGTAACCGCCAGCGCTGGAGGTCCTCCTTGACACTCCAAGTCAAGGGTGCCACACTGAGGGACCCCCGGTCCTCTTTGCCTCCTCAAACATGGCTAGCAAGTGAGGGGCAAGCACATCTCAAAACTTACTGTAGAGCACAACCGGGAACCCGTCAGGGCTTGGAGTCTTACCCGCCCCTAACTCAGAGATAGCTACTCCGATTTCCTCAACACCTATAGGCTCGTCCAAATCCTGCCTATCCACCACTAAAATTTTCAGAAGGGACATCTCATATAACAAGGGATCATCACTCTCCGCCAGCGGTCTGGGGCGCTCCTCAGATACTCTCGCATAGTGGGTGGCAAAGCTCTCACAAGGTGATCGTGAGACTGCACCCGACTCATCAATGACTTCTGGAACTATCTTCCCCGCCATCGGGCCAGTCGCTAGCCAGTGCAGAAGCTTGCCGTTTTTGTCTCCTCACACATAAATTTGGGCCACGGAGGCCCGCCACACATGCTTCGCCATCTCAAGGGTGGCGTGCCTAATCACTTACCGAGTCAGGATGAGTGTAGGAGGCTGGGCTGGCTTATAGTGGGTACCTGATGGTACTTACATCTTGTGCCAGGTCCAGTTATCCCTTATTAGTAGATTAGTAGTGTTCTAGCAGCTTAGGCTGACGGAGGTAGCTATAGCAGAGCAGCTTAGGCTGAACTAGGAGACATGCAAAGCTCCTACTATACCACTTATATCATATAGTACTATATTACAAGAAACACAATACTCAGAGTTACTAAAAATAAAGGTACTTCATTTTAGTGACAATGTGCCAAAAATATCTCAGAGGATATGCTCCCTTAGGAGGTAAGTAAAATACACAAAATATACACACAAACCAAAATCAGGTAAGTAAACAGTTAGAAAAGTAGTGCAAACACTGTAGAATACAATGGGATGCAATAGGATACAATAGGCCTACAGCCAACACAAACCATATACTCCATAAGTGGTTTGCAAACCACAAATGGACCCCGGGCCTAGTGTAGTGTGTAGAGAGTTGCTGGGAGTGTAGGAAAATACTAAGGGTGTCCTAGATAGCCCACCCCAAGACCCTGAAATGTAGGAGTAAAGTTACCCTACTACCCCAGAAACACAGTAAAGTCGTGATAGGGGATTCTGCAAAGACAACAACTAACTGCAAAGCACTGAAGACGGATTCCTGGACCTTAGGACCTGTAAAGGAAGGGGACCAAGTCCAAGAGTCACGCAAGTGTCCGGGGGGGCAGGAGCCCACTAAACCCAGGATGAAGGTGCAAAAGGGCTGCCTCTGGGTGGAAGAAGCTGAAGATTCTGCAACAATGGAAGATGCCAGGAACTTCTCCTTTGCACAGAAGATGTCCCATGGCATGCTTGAGGATGCAGAGTTGTTTTCACACAGAAAGACTGCAAATAAGCCTTGCTAGCTGCAAGAGTCCCAGTTGAAGAAAATGGGTGCTGCCAGGGCCCAGGAAAGACCAGGAGTTTGCCCCTTGGAGGAGGAGACAGAGGAGGCACTCAGCAGCACAGAGAGCTCATGCAGAAGCAGGCAGCACCCACAGAAGCACTTGAACAGGCATTTAAGGAATCTGAGCACAGCAGTTGCCTCAACACTACAAAAGAGGGTCTCACGAAGCCGGTGGTCAACTCAGTGAGTTGAGCAATGCAGGATGGAGTGCTGGGGACCTGTGCTATTCTGTGCATGAAGGATTCCTTGCAAAAGTGCACAGAAGCTCTAGCAGCTGCAGATCACGCAGTACACAGGACTACTGTCTGGCGTGGGAAGGCAAGGACTTACCTCTACCAAATTTGGACAGAAGGACCTCTGGACTTTCAGGGTCACTTGTATCCAGCTCCTGTGTTCCAGGGACCATGCTCGTTAAGATGAGAGGGGACCAAGAGGACCGGTGATGCAGAAGTTTGGTGCCTGCGTTAGCAGGGGGAAGATTCCGTCAACCCACAGGAGATTTCTTCTTGGTTTCCAGTGCAGGGTGAAGGCAGGCAGCCCTCAGAGCATGCACCACCAGGACACAGTCGAGAAAGCCAGAAGGATTAGGCGCTACAATGTTGCTGGTTGTCGTCTTGCTACTTTGTTGTGGTTTTGCAGGCGTCCTGGAGCAGTCAGCAGTCGATCCTTGGCAGAAGTTGAAGAGAGAGATGCAGAGGAACTCTGGTGAGCTCTTACATTCGTTATCTGAAGAGAAACCCACAGGAGAGACCCTAAATAGCCCTCAGAGGAGGATTGGCCATCTAACCAGGTACGCACCTATTAGGAGGGGTCTCTGACATCACCTGCTGGCACTGGCCACTCAGAGGCCTCCACTGTGCCCTCACACCTCTGCATTCAAGATGGCAGAGGTCTGGGACACACTGGAGGAGCCCTGCGCACCACCCCTGGGGTGGTAATGGACAGGGGAGTGGTCACTCCCCTTTCCTTTGTACAGTTTCACGCCAGAGCAGGGGCTGGGGGATCCCTGAACCGGTGTAGGCTGGCGTATGCGAGGAGGGCACCATCTGTACCCTTCAAAGCATTTCCAGAGGCTGGGGGAGTCTACTCCTCCCCAGCCCTTAACACCTATTTTCAAAGGGAGAGGGTGGAACACCCTCTCTCAGAAGAAATCCCTTGTTCTGCCTTCCTGGGGCTGGGCTGTCCAGACCCCAGGAGGGCAAAAGCCTGTCTGTGGGTTGACAGTGGCAGTAGCTGCAGTGAAAACCCCAGAGAGTTAGTTTGGCAGTACCCGGGGTCCTTGGTGGAGCCCCGGGGATGCATGGGATTGGCACGCCAAAACCAGATTTGGCATGGGGGGACAATTCCATGCTCTTAGACATGTTACATGGCCATGTTCGGAGTTACCATTGTGAAGCTACATATAGGTATTGACCTATATGTAGTGCACGTGTGTAATGGTGTCCCCGCACTCACAAAGTCCGGGAAAATTGCACTGAACAATGTTGGGGCACCTTGGCTAGTGCCAGAGTGCCCTCACACTTAGTAACTTTGCACCTAACCTTCACTAAGTAAGGGTTAGACATATAGGTGACTTATAAGTTACGTAAGTGCAGTGTAAAATGGCTGTGAAATAATGTGGACGTTATTTCACTCAGGCTGCAGTGGCAGTCCTGTGTAAGAATTGTCTGAGCTCCCCATTGGTGGCAAAGGAAATGCTGCAGCCCATAGGGATCTCCTCGAACCCCAATACCCTCAGTACCTAGGTACCATATACTAGGGAATTAAAGGGTGTTCCAGTGTGCCAATCAGAATTGGTAAAAATGGTCACTAGCCTGCAGTGACAATTGTAAAAAGCAGACAGAGCATAAACACTGAGGTTCTGGTTAGCAGAGCATCAGTGATACAGTTAGGCACCACACAGGAAACACATATAGGCTACAAACTATGAGCACTGGGGTCCTGGCTAGCAGGATCCCAGTGACACAGGCAAAACAAACTGACTTACAAGTAAAAATGGGGGTAATATGCCAGGCAAGATGGTACTTTCCTACAATGAGCTGCCTCATAATGGCTTCACCTTTGGCCTCAGCAAGTCGGCCCTCCAGACGCAGCGCCTGGGCCTCTAACACTGACACTGCCTGACTGCCTGCCCGCACGCGAAGAAGGTATTTGGCGTGTTCCTGAAGGGTGGCCTTACAGGCAGCCCAAAGCGTTCCCTGGGACGACACTGTACCAAGGTTAATAGAGAAATAATCTGACAGGCAGTCTCCTACAGCCTGGGCGTAGTCACTATCCTGCAGAAACCAGGCGTTGAGCCGCCACATCGGACGTCGACCCGCATCAATGTCATCCAGTCGAAGCAAGAGCAGCGCATTGTCTGAGATCCCGTGTGGGAGCATTTCCACCCCGTGACCCGAGGTATGTCAAGGGCCGGAACAAGAAAGAGGTCTATCCTGGCGTGAGTGTGGTGCGCTGCCGATGTGTGGGTGTACCGCCGCAAACGGGGATGCCGTATCCACCAGACATTGGAGAGACCGATGCTCTGGCAGCCCGATTCTAGGACAAAGGTCCCAAAACGTCCAGCTCTGGGTTCAGCACCAAGTTGAAGTCTCCTCCCAAAATAGTCAGACCTAGGGAAGCCCCTACATTACATCCCTAATGGTCATAAGAAAACACTGTAGCGCCCCAGGGGGGCATAAACTCTAAGGATGTTGATGGGGCACCCTCTCACCAGCCCAGAGATCACCACATACAGGCCCTGCAGATCAGAGTGAGAGAGAGTCACCACCATAGATAAAGAGCGGTTCAATAAAATGGCCATCCCACTTGAGCCTCTGGAAAAGCCCGCATGATAGATCCTGTCATACCCCCCCTCAGCAGCATAGGGCATTGAGTGCCAAGTAGATCGGTCTCCTGCAACAGGACCACAGACGGAGCAAAGCGATGGAGGGTGCTAAACATCGATGACCGTTTGATTTTATCCAGGATTCCGTTTATGTTCCAGGATAGTACCCGCTTAGCAGGCTTGGACATAAGCAGGAGATCAAGGACAGTGTACCCCATGAGCCCACCAGGCGTTTCCATTGGGACCTGTTAAGCCATCCCTGAAAAGTAAAACACTGAGTCAACCATAGCAAAAAACAGCAAAACAACCCCTGAACTTCCTCTAACTGCCCACCTCCCCATACTTCCACCCCAGAAGCATCTGTCGCCCCAAACAGTAGATACAGACGGCCTTATTTATACTTTTTGGTGCAAAACTGCACTAAGGCAGTTTTGCCCCAAAAAGTTTTGCACCGGCTTGCACCATTTTTTAGCACCAGCTGGGCACCATATTTATGGAATGGTGCAAGCCGGTGCAAAGGGTAGGCTAGCTTAAAAAAAAAATGACGTTAGGCAGTTTTGAGTCAAAATAAATGATTCTGACCAGATGAGCATCATTTTTTGACGCTAGGGGCATATTTATACTCTGTTTGCACTGAATTAGCTTGTTTTTTTTTTTCCTCTAATTCAGTGCAAAACTAACTCCATATTTATACTTTGGTGCGAGACCCGTCTAGCACCAAATTTATGGAGTTAAAGTCAGTTTTTGGAAGTGGAGACCTACTTTGCCTTAATGAGATGCAAGGTAGGCGTTCCCGTGCAAAAAAATGACTCTATGGCCTTAACACCATATTTATACTTCCATGTAAAAATGGTGCAAGGGAGGGAGGAGGGGTCAAAAAATGGGGCAAAGCTTGCTTTGCCCCATTTTTTAAGACCACGGTCAGGGCAGGCGTTAGGGGACCTGTGGCCCTATTTCCATGGTGGAACGCCATGGATTAAGCCCAGAGGTGCCCTCCCTAGGCCCTAGGGGCACCCCCACCCACACTAGAGGGACTGCGAGGATGGGGGACCCCATCCCAGGTAAGTACAGGTAAGTGCATTTTATTTTTGAAAGTGCCATAGGGGGCCCTAAAAAGGGCCCCCATACATGGCACAGGGTGCAATGGCCATGCCCAGGGGACCCCTGTCCTCTGTGTTGGCCACTGGGGTGGTAGGCATGACTCCTGCCTTTTCTAAGGCAGGAGTCATGTGGCATGGTAGGTTTAGCACCATAAAATGACGCTAATCTGGTTAGAGTCATTTTTTTTTACTCTAACCTGCCTAAAGCCATTTTTTGGTGCTAAACCCTCTTCTTCTATACTGCCAGCCCCACCTGACTAAAGTCATTTTTTAAAACTCTAGCCTACCCTTTGCACCGGCTTGCACCATTCCATAAATATGGTGCCCGGCTGGTGCACAAAAATGGTGCAAGCCGGTGCTAAACTTTTTGGTGCAAAACTGAGTTAGTGCAGTTTTGCAGCAAAAAGTATAAATAAGGGCCAATATTTTGTAAGTTTGCGCCACTTTTGCATCATAAAATGACTTTAATGCGGTGCAAAAAAAGTTTAAATCAGGGCCTTGGTGCTAGATGGGTCTAGCACCAAAGTATAAATATGGAGTTAGTTTTGCACCGAATTAGAGTAAAAAAAAAATGACACTAATTCGGTGCAAACAGAGTATAAATATGCTGCAGAGTATAAATATGTCCCTAAATATGGCGTTAAGGCCATAGAGTCATTTTTTGCACGGGAACGCCCACCTTGCATCTCATTAAGGCAAAGTAGGGCTCCACTTTCAAAAAATGACTTTAACTCCATAAATTTGGTGCTAGAGGGGTCTAGCCCAAAGTATAAATATGGAGTTAGTTTTGCACCGAATTAGAGTAAAAAAAAATGACACTATTTCGGTGCAAACAGAGTATAAATATGCCCCAGAATGTCTTCAGTAAGCGTGGAATGGTTTACCCCTCCATTTGAGTCGGAGTTCTGCAATGTGGCTGGTCACTGTCCCTCACCTCACCCTCATGGGGAATGCTTGCTCGAACTCTACCAAATACACAAAGTACCAGGAGTCAGGACCAGGAGAGCAAGGAGATTGGCTCAGGCGCTCCTCCTCTACGTCTTGATTCGGCCTCTTCTCCTCTGGGCCATCCAGGACAGTCCCTCCTCCAGTGGGAGTCTGATCCGCCTGAACTTTCTCTGCCGATTCTCCACGAGGACCGTTCCTCCCTCTCCGACAGGACCGAGTGTGCCTGCGGCCCCCTTATGCTCCCGGGAGGCCAGCCCGCCCCCTCTCCGGCGGTCTGCTCCCTGGGTCGGAGCCCCCCTCTGAGTCACTTGGCGCTCTTCCGTGAGCCATTCCCACGCAGCCCCCGGTGAGTCAAAGAAGAAAGATTTCCCATCTATCATGACTTTCAGCCATGCAGGAAATTGGAGCATGTATGTTAATTGCAGTGCCCGCAACTTCTGCTTGACTCCCTCATACGAGCGGCACCTGGCCTCCACTTCCCAGGTATAGTCTGGGAATATCAGGATCCTATGGTTGTCCCAGCAGAGGTCCGACTGGGCCCTAGCCTCTCGAAGGACTACATCCCGGTCCTTGAAGTTGAAGAATCTTGCTATCTCCGGCCGCTGAGCCCCACCCGGCTGCAGCGGTCTCAGAGCCCTATGAGCATGCTCTATAGCAAATCACGGGGAGAGCTGCTGCTACGGGACCCACAATCAAATCCAAAAGCTCTAGGAATTCAATCGCAGAGCTTGTCTTCACACCCTCCAGGAAGCCCACGAATCGTAAATTATTGCATCTGGAGCGGTTTTTGGCATCCTCTGCTCTACGGTGCAGTTCGCCGGTACGGGTCTCCAGCTGGGCAACCTTAATCTTAAGGTCCGCAATCTCGTCCTCAGCCTGAGAGACTCGGTCCTCAACCTCCTTGATGCGGCCTACCACTTTTCACAAATCATGATGCAGGAGGCCCATGTCCTCTTTCACTTCACTGACCTTGGCTTCCACTGCCATCTGTGAGCTCTGGATAGCTTGAAGGATCGTGCTCACTCCCCCTGCCGCCGTGCCTCCGGCTCTCCCATCGCCCAAGAGAATCCTTGTTTAGTAAATTGGTCTATATGCTGTTGAGATGCCAGCGGCTGCTTGCTCGCCTTGTCTCTTCCCATCTCAGGTGTGTGATCAGGGCTGTGCCCATTTCACCAACCGCCTTCCGCCGATAT
Source organism: Pleurodeles waltl (assembly GCF_031143425.1). Taxonomy (NCBI): domain Eukaryota; kingdom Metazoa; phylum Chordata; class Amphibia; order Caudata; family Salamandridae; genus Pleurodeles; species Pleurodeles waltl. Next base: position 401,159,402 of record NC_090439.1, read on the forward strand.
GGCCTCAAAGAAGCCTCAAACGGGGTCGCCAGCTGCACACTCCGGCCACAGAGGGTATCTCTAAGCTGGTGGGAAGATCACAGCCACTTCATCTCGGGGGGGTGCAGGCTCAGCCCCTGATCTCTGCCACCACAGCTGCTGGCCAGGGCCTGCTCACACCCGATCACCAATCTAGACTCATCAGTAGTTCACCACTCCATGGTCTGGTCCAAGAGTTGCACGCCGCACGTCTCTCACTGGGACTCCATGCTCCCCCCCCCGGTCTGCGAAACTCCTCCAAGATCTCTGTCTCCGCACTCAGGCTCCCCCAGGGGCCGCATTCGACCACGCACGGCCCTGGCCTCCACCGGGGGGGAGAAGAAGCTGGGGGAAGGAGGAAGAATGAAGGGGGAGGTCAGGGGCCCAGGTTCGCCTCGGAAAGTCCACAGAGGCTCCCCACTGGGCTTGTCCAGCCCAATCGGTTTACTGCTGCCGTCCCCTCACAGACCAGACGTCCCCTCCGTGGGGCACCGCAATATCCTGTTGCCACCACAGCTTCCACTACCAGCGGGGCCCCGACTGCGTCGCTGTCCACCTCTAGGGGCCCAGGCTCTTCACTGCCAGTGTCCAGCCCGGTCAGCCTACGGCCGCCGGCCCTTCAAAAAACCAGTCCTTACTTCACTTCCGTGGGGCCCCGTTCCCTTCACCACCACAGCCTTCACTGCCAACGGGACCCCAACCGCACCACTGTCTACTCCAGGGGGGGCCTGGGCTCTTTGCCACCACTGGGGTATTCCCGGTCTCAGGATCCGCTGCTGGCCCCCAGTAAAATTCCGGCCAGGCTGGGGGCCACGCAATGTTTTCTGCTGCCGTAGCGGCTAGTTTCAGGGAAGGAGCACTGACAATATCTTGGGCCTGAGCGCGGGGAGGTGCCAACTCCCCTCCCTGCTGCCCCGCCCCTCCCCAACCCCAGGCCACAGCACATACCACAGGCCACGGCCCGGGGGGTTCAAGAACACCAAGTCTCTTCTTTGCCGCCGGCCATGGCACGACAGTCAGCCAGGCAGCGTCACCCCCGCTCCAGACACACCCCTGCCGGCACCGCGGGCGCCTCCCAGCAGCCGCTGAAACTCCGCCACGGGCCGTCCCATCCACGAGGCTGCTGGTAGGCCCGCTTCGGCAGTCCCAGGCAGCAGAGCAAGTCCGCGGCTCCGCTGCAGTGGCCGCAGGAGGAAACAGGCCCCCGGCTGCTTTGTATCCACTATGAATTGCCCAGCACACAGATTTCAGCAGGTGCCTTAATCCCATAAAATAGTTTCTAATGTAGCCTCCTTGTAACCAATTAATTGAGCTAGAGCAGATTTATTGTCATGTTAGTCTTTGCAATTAATTCCTTTGCAATAGTTTATTTAAAAAATAAAGGCATACGTTTCTGGCAGACTTTGCTTTTCATGACTCTGTCCTGCTTTACTCCATCCCCGTTTTACTGTCACACCCTGACCCCCAAACTATGGGTTCCCAGGGTAAGTGTTTTACAATTCATGTAAAGGACACAACTTATCTACATACAGCACAGAACCGTGGGAAGATTTTGTGAATATCAATGATTAAGGACTGTTCGCCTTTAAAAGATCAGTTTCTTTAAACTCATTTCTAAAATGTTTTAACTTGTTAATATTGTGCTGGTCTCCTGAGGAAACATCTGCATTTTGGCCTCAGAGATCGTTTTAGAATACCTCTCCACCTAAAGAGGTTATACCTGGTTCTAGAACAAGGATACACATAAGTGGGCAGAGTCTGCAAAGAGAGACGGAGAAGAGACCACTATTGACCCACCACTGATGCTGTTGGTATATTAAATTATTGTAGCAACGATACCGTAATGTGTGTTCAACTACTTTTTGATGTGTTCAGTGTCCTCTTTATGTCTGGGAAGGGCACAGAAGGGATGATGTATTGAGCTATTCAGCGCAGAGAAAAAATGCTCTCCATTTACACTTACAACCTTAACAAAAATGTCTGCCGCAGGTTCAAAGAATCGCTTTTGTGCTTTGACTTTGATTCAAAACAGTAGCATGTATCAAACACACCAATACTAAAAGGTTTATCTATTAAAAAGTCACACACTCCAAGCACGTTTCATATGCTCTGTGAAAAAGGCTGTTCTGATATATAAGTAACAAATGTCTCTCATTTGTTAAAATTTTTTGTCACTCGGGTATTTTTAAGGGCTGTTACTCCTTTGCATGTAGAAAAGAAATATATAATTCACAAAAAAACAAAATTAAATCATCTAAAAGGTGTGTGATAAAATTCAGTCTATTTTGTTTTTGTATAGGCGTAAGCAGCCAAGAGGCAGCTTAAGCCCGCTAATAGAGACACATTTGTGTTTTTTTAAATGTGATGGTATAGCTGCTGATGAGTGCTAAAGAGCATGTGCTTCTTCCCTAAAACATGGGAACATCCACGTATCCCCAATTGGCATATTTAATTTACCTATAAGTCCCTTGTAAGGTGGTATAACGTATATTAGAACATTGGAATGTTGGGAGCTCCATTGCAGACAATGGGGTGCTCCAGGCTTTAACTGGCTGGTAAAACCCTGAGCGTCAACATTCCAATGTTCTGCTGTAGCTGTGAACAAAGGCCTCATGGAGCCTGAGGGCATTTTAATCCCCTCAGGCTCCGTGAGGACTTTGTTGTATTTATTAGAACATTCTGCCTTCTAGTGGCAGAATGTTCTATTAGCCTTAGAGCCCGCTGTAGCATGCTCTACCAGCAATTAAAGGCCAGTTCCCTTGTCAAAGACCCTTGCTTTCGACTCGGGCCTTTAACACTTGAGCAGGCCTTTAATGGCCGGGGGAGCCCGCTATGGTGGGCTCTAATGCTATACCGAGGGCCTGTACATTAAATGCTACTAGTGGGCCTGCAGTTTTGATTGTACCACCTACTTAAGTAGCTCTGTAAACATGTCTCCAGCCTGACACTGCAGAGCCTGTGTGTGCAGTCTGAATGTCGCCCTGACTTGGTATTTAAAACCTCTTGCCAAGCCTTAAACTCCCCTTTTCTTACACATAGGTCACCCCTAAAGAAGGCCTTAGGGAGCTCACATGGCAGGGTGACATGTAAGTAAAATGCAGCACATATACTTTTAAGTTTTCATGCCCTAGTAATGGAAAACTCCTAAAGTCATTTTTCATTGTAGTGAGGCCTGCCCCTCTCATAGGCAGGCACTGGGAATTCCTTATATTACTATAAGCTATAATTCCTGATCTGAGAGGAGTAGCTGCATCATGTTTAGTACAGGTGGGGCGGTAATAATAAATCCTCTTTACTGGTAAAGTCTAATTTATTATTATTGTTTTAGAAATGCCACTTTTAGAAAGTAGGCATTGCTCTGCACTCACTGTCTTGTGTGCCCACAGCCTATCTACAATATTGTAGGAGGATGGCCTGGTTTGTAGTGGGTACCAAATTTACTTACACCTTATACCAGGTCCAGGTAACCCTCATTAGTGAAATGTAGTCAGTGTCTGGCAGCTTAGGCTGTCTAGAAGTAGCTGTAGCAGAGCAGCCAAGGGTGAAATAGGAGACATGCAAAGCTCTGTAGTCACACACTACTCACACACACATGAAAGATAAAAATCAGCGTTACAAAAATAAAGGTACTTTATTTTAGTGACACAATGCCAAAAATACCTTAGAGACTATACTCCCTTAGGAGGTATGTAATATACTCAATATATACACTAGTAACCAAAAACAGGTAAGTACACAGTCAGAAAACAGTGCATATAGTGATAATCACAATAAGTTGCAGTAGGCCCAGGGGGAACACAAACCATATACTAAAATAGTGGAATGCGAAAATCGGTCTCCCACCTAGGCAACTGAAGAGTCCAGGGAGAACAGGAGCTCCTGCTAACCCGGATAAAGGTGCAAAAGAAGAGCCACCGGTGAGAAGGCAAAGTCAGTATTACACCAAAGAAGGCAGATGTGGGTTCCTGGTTGGTGCAGAAGATGTCCTACGCCAGATGGATGAATGCAGTCTGGTTTGCGTCACTGGATTAAGGCAAGAAGCCTTGGCAGTCGCAAGGATCACTGTTAGCAGAAAATGGCGCTGCCCGGGACCCGGAAGGAGCTTGTGGCCTCTACCCAGGAGGGGGAGACAGAGGGGTCTCTCAGCAACTCAGAGAGCCCTCAGAAGACCAGGCAGCATGCCCAGGAGTCCCACAGCATGAGGATAAAGAAGGTGTAAATGGAGGACCATTCTGCATGACACAAAGGGATCCCACGCCGCCAGAGAACCACTCAGGAAGGTGTGTGTCACAGGATGGAGTACTGGGGGTCTAAGCTGTGCTGTGCACAAAGAACTTCTTGGAAAGTCGCAAACAAGCCTTGGCAGCTGCAAGTCACACAGGGATACTGTCTTGCGTGGGGAGGCAAGCTCTTATCTCCACCAAAGTTGGACAGCTGGACGTGTTGGAGTCATTTTAGTCTACCACCCGTGTTCCTGGAACCACACCTGTTGTCTGGAGAGGGGGCCCACACCACCGGTCTTCATTGCAGAGAGGTGGCTGCTGAAGCAGGGAAGGGACTCTGCCTCTCTATGGGAGATTCCTTTGGTTCTTCTGCTGCAGGCTAAAGACAGGCAGTCCTCGGAGGATGCACAACCTGGAAACTGGAAACTGTTGCAGTTGCTGGCAGGAGCTGAAGTTACAATGTTGCAGAAGTTGTCTTTGCTTCTTTGTTGCAGTTTTGTAGATATATGTAAATGTTTGTGATTTATTTGTTGTCCTGTTGTGAGGAAGTCTGGAGTCAGTGTTGTGATGGTTATCAGTAACTTATTGTCTTTATGTCAACCACTTTTTTTCTGTAAACTGTAAACTTCGCACTTGTAGAGCGCACTACTCACCCGTTAGGGTCTCAAGGCGCTGTACGCATACCGCTGTGGAACCCTTCCTGGCTTTTCCCTGTGAGGTGTCCACTCCAAGGTGAAGCCAGGCATCCCAGCGCTGTTGGGGCCGTTGTGGAGATTAAGCAAGCTATTGCCCAGAGTTACAGAGTGGGAGTCATGAATTAGATGAGGCACCGAAGCGAGAATTATCAGGTCCGAGGAAATTGAGCCCAAGACCCACTGAGGCAGGAATTGAACCCTAGTCCCGGGCCGGATTTCTGCATCAGGGTCTGCCGCTCTAACCATTGAGCCACACTTCTCCACAAAGATTTCTCTTTTTCTAAAGATTTTTCAATTAGTGTTCATGTGATTTGGAATAAAATTGTTATATTTCTTCTCAATTGTTCTTATTTGTTGAAGGTGATTGTTTGTAACAATTTATAGGAGAGGGGCCTTTTTGATAAAGGCAGTTTTGTAGAGTTCCTGGAAGGTTCAGCTGTGGTTCCGTCAGTAGAAGATGAAGTAAAGGATGCAGAGGATTCCTGCTGGAGTCTTGCAATCGAACCTGAAGAAAAACCCAGAGGAGAGACCCTAAATAGCCCTGAAATGGGGTTTAGTCACCTAACCAGGTAAGCACCTATTAGGAGGGGTCTTTGATGTCACCTGCTGGCACTGGCCACTCAGATGCTCCCAGAGTGCCCCACCACCTTGGAATCCCAGATGGCAAAACCCAGGGACACTCTGGAGGAGCTCTAGGCACCACCCCTGGGTGGTGATGGACTGGGGAGTGGTCACTCCCCTTTTCTTTGTCCAGTTTTGCACCAAAGCAGGGATGGGGGGGTCCCTGAACCGGTGTAGAATGGATTATGCAAGGAGGCACCATCTGTGCCCTTCAAAGCATTTCCAGAGGTTCTGACAGGCTACCCCCCATGCCTGTAACACCTGTTTCCAAAGAGAGAGGATGTAACACCCCTCTCCCAAAGGAAATCCTTTGTTCTGCCTGCTGGGCTTGAGCTGCTTAACCCGTTCTGTGCCTTGGAAGAGGTGACCTCGTCCAAGGCTACAGTTCCCGTGTGCCTTTGACGAGGTCACCTCGTCCAAGGCACACAGGAACTTGGGGGAGCGCTAGCGCACCCCCCCTGTGCACCCCCTTCCCCCCCAAGGCGGGGATGGAAGGGGAAGACCTTCCCCTTCCACCCCGACCCCCCCGTGACGTCAGCGCGCGAGCGTGTGCTGATTTGTCACAGGGGCCTCCCCCATCGCGCTGGAAGCTCTGCTAAAAATTATTTTAGGCCATTTCTGCCCCCCCGGGGCAGATCGGCCTATTATTAGGCCGATCTGCCCCCAGGGGGGGCAGAAACCTCTAGGCGCCAGGGCAAATTTTTTGTTTGTGTTTTTTTTTTTGTTTGTTTGTTTTTTAGAGATGGGGAGCGACCCATCAGGCAAGGGTCGCTCCCCTGGGGGGCAAATTGTATTTAGACCATTTCTGCCCCCCTTGGGGGCAGATTGGCGGATTTTAGGTCAATCTGCCACCAAGGGGGCAGAAACCACTAGGCACCGGGGATTTGTTTTTTGGCGCCAATGTCACGTAGGGGGAGCGACCCCGTAGGCAAGGGTCGCTCTGGGGGGGGGGGGTGGGGGTGGAGGTTGGGGGGGCAACTTTATTTTAGGCCATTTCTGCCCCCCAGGGGCAGATACCTCTAGGCACCAGGGCCATTTTTTTTTGTGTGTTTTTTTTGTTTGTTTGTTTTTTTGGAGATGGGGAGCGACCCATCAGGCAAGGGTCGCTGCCCTGGGGGGCAAATTGTATTAAGACCATTTCTGCCCCCCTTGGGGGCAGATTGGGCGATTTTAGGTCAATCTACCCCCAAGGGGGCAGACACCACTAGGCACCGGGGATTTGATTTTTGGTGCCAATGTCCCGCAGGGGGAGCGACCCCGTAGGCAAGGTTCGCTTCCGGGCAGAGGGGGTTTGGGGGGGGTAGGGAGGCCAAAATCTACAGGTAGGCACTTTGCAAAAAACACCTCTGTTTTCTGTGAAAAATATGTTGTGTCCACGTTGTGTTTTGGGCCATTTCCTTTCGTGGGCGCTAGGCCTACCCACACAAGTGAGGTATCATTTTTATCGGGAGACTTGGGGGAACGCTGGGTGGAAGGATATTTGTGCCTCCTCTCAGATTCCAGAACTTTCTGCCACAGAAATGTGAGGAACATGTGTTTTTTTAGCCGAATTTTGAGGTTTGCAAAGGATTCTGGGTAACAGAACCTGGTCAGAGCCCCACAAGTCACCCCATCTTAGATTCCCCTAGGTCTCTAGTTTTCAGAAATGCACAGGTTTGCTAGGTTTCCCTAGGTGCCGGCTGAGCTAGAGGCAAAAATCTACAGGTAGGCACTTTGCAAAATACAGCTCTGTTTTCTGTCAAAAAATGGGATGTGTCCACGTTGTGCTTTGGGGCATTTCCGGTCGCGGGCGCTAGGCCTACCCACACAAGTGAGGTATAATTTTTATCGGGAGACTTGGGGGAACGCTGGGTGGAAGGAAATGTGTGCCTCTTCTCAGATTCCAGAACTTTCTGCCACAGAAATGTGAGGAACATGTGTTTTTTTAGCCAAAATTTGAGGTTTGCAAAGGATTCTGGGTAACAGAACCTGGTCAGAGCCCCAGAAGTCACCCCATCTTGGATTCCCCTAGGTCTCTAGTTTTAAAAAATGCACCGGTTTGGTAGGTTTCCCTAGGTGCCGGCTGAGCTAGAGGCCAAAATCTACAGGTAGGCACTTTGCAAAAAACTCCTCTGTTTTCTTTAAAAAAATGGGATGTGTCCACGTTGCGTTTTGGGGCATTTCCTGTCGCGGGCGCTAGGCCTACCCACACAAGTGAGGTATCATTTTTATCGGGAGACTTGGGGGAACGCTGGGTGGAAGGAAATTTGTGGCTCCTCTCTGATTCCAGAACTTTCTGTCACCGAAATGTGAGGAAAATGTGTTTTTTTAGCCACATTTTGAGGTTTGCAAAGCATTCTGGGTAACAGAACCTGGTCAGAGCCCCACAAGTCACCCCATCTTGGATTCCCCTAGGTCTCTAGTTTTCAGAAATGCACAGGTTTGGTAGGTTTCCCTAGGTGATCGCTGAGCTAGAGGCCAAAATCTACAGGTAGGCACTTTGCAAAATACAGCTCTGTTTTCTGTCAAAAAATGGGATGTGTCCACGTTGTGCTTTGGGGCATTTCCTGTTGCAGGCGCTAGGCCTACCCACACAAGTGAGGTATCATTTTTATCGGGAGACTTGGGGGAACGCTGGGTGGAAGGAAATTTGTGCCTCCTCTCAGATTCCAGAACTTTCTGCCACAGAAATGTGAGGAACATGTGTTTTTTTAGCCACATTTTGAGGTTTGCAAAGGATTCTGGGTAACAGAACCTGGTCAGAGCCCCACAAGTCACCCCATCTTGGATTCCCCTACGTCTCTAGTTTTAAAAAATGCACAGGTTTGGTAGGTTTCCCTAGGTGCTGGCTGAGCTAGAGGCCAAAATCTACAGGTAGGCACTTTGCAAAAAACACCTCTGTTTTCTTTCAAAAAATGGGATATGTCCACGTTGCGTTTTGGGGCATTTCCTGTCGCGGGCGGTAGGCCTACCCACACAAGTGAGGTATCATTTTTATCGGGAGACTTGAGGGAACGCTTGGTGGAAGGAAATTTGTGGTTCCTCTCTGATTCCAGAACTTTCTGTCACCGAAATGTGAGGAAAATGTGTTTTTTAGCCAAATTTTGAGGTTTACAAAGGATTCTGGGTAACAGAACCTGGTCAGAGCCCCACAAGTCACCCCATCTTGGATTCCCCTAGGCCTCTAGTTTGCAAAAATGCACAGGTTTAGTAGGTTTCCCTAGGTGCCGACTTAGCTAGAGGCCAAAATCTACAGGTAGGCACTTTGCAAAAAACACCTCTGTTTTATTTTAAAAAAATGGGATGTGTCCACGTTGCGTTTTGGGGCGTTTCCTGTTGTGGGCGCTAGGCCTACCCACACAAGTGAGGTATCATTTTTATCGGGAGGCTTGGGGGAACATAGATTAGCAAAACAAGTGTTATTGCCCCTTGTCTTTCTCTACATTTTTTCCTTCCAAATATAGGAGAGTGTGTAAAAAAGACATCTATTTGAGAAATGCCCTGTAATTCACATGCTAGTATGGTCACCCCGGAATTCAGAGATGTGCAAATAACCACTGCTCCACAACACCTTATCTTGTGCCCCTTTTGGAAATACAAAGGTTTTCTTGATAGCTATTTTTTACTCTTTATATTTCAGCAAATGAATTGCTGTATACCCGGTATAGAATGAAAACGCACTGCAGGGTGCAGCTCATTTATTGGCTCTGGGTACCTAGGGTTCTTGATGAACCTACAAGCCCTATATATCCCCGCAACCAGAGGAGTCCAGCAGACATAACGGTATATTGCTTTTGATAATCTGATATTGCAGGAAAAAGTTACAGAGTAAAACGTAGAGAAACATTTATGTTTTTTTCACCTCAATTTCAATATTTTTCTTTTTCAGTTGTTATATTCTGTAGGAAACCCTTGTAGGATCTACACAAATGACCCCTTGCTAAATTCAGAATTTTGTCTACTTTTCAGAAATGTTTAGGTTTCTGGGATCCAGCATTGGTTTTCCTTGACTGGAAGGAGGCTAAAAGCACAAAAAATTGCAAAAATGGTGTATGTCCCAGTAAAATGCCAAAATTGTGTTGAAAAATTGGGTTTTCTGATTCAAGTCTGCCTGTTCCTGAAAGCTGGGAAGCTGCTGAGTTTAGCACCGCAAACCCTTTGTTGATGCCATTTTCAGGGGAAAAACCACAAGCCTTCTTCTGCAGCCATTTTTTCCCATTTTTTTGAAAAAAATGAAATTTTCACTGTATTTTGGCTAATTTCTTGGCCTCCTTCAGGGGAACCCGCAAAGTCTGGGTACCTCTAGAATCCCTAGGATGTTGGAAAAAACGGACGCAAATATGGGTTGGTTAGCTTATGTGGACAAAAAGTTATGAGGGCCTAAGCGCAAACTGCCCCAAATAGGCAAAAAAAGGCCTGGCACAGGAGGGGGAAAAGGCCTGGCAGCGAAGGGGTTAAGCAACAGGAGGGCAGAAACCTATCTGTGAGGTGGCAGTAGCTCGGGCTGCATGGAAGTGCATGGGATTGTGCTGCCAATACTGGAATCAGTATTGGGGTACAATTCCCAGTTGTTAGACACCTTACATGGCCATATTCAGAGTTACCATTGTGAAGCTGGACATAGGTCCTATGTCCAGTGAATGCCTAACATGGCGTCCCTGCACTCACGAAGTCTGGGAAAATTTGCCTGGATGATGTAGGGCACCTATGCTAGTGCAGGGGTGCCCTCACAAACAGGTACTTTGCACCAGGCATTCAGGGTTGGAAGACGTTACATATAGGTGACTTATAAGTGACCTGGTGCAGTGAAAATGGCTGTGAAATAGTGCATGCACTATTTCACACAGGCTGCAATGGCAGACCTGTAGAAGCCTTTGTATGGGCTCCTTATGGGTGGAAAAACAAATGTTACAGCCCATAGGGATCCCCGGGAAATCCAATGCCCTGGGTACCTAGGTACCATATACTAGGGACTTATAAGGGAAGACCAATATGCCAATTTGGAGTGAAATACTGGGTTACCAGAGAGAGAATGAGAACTGGGGTCCTGGTTAGCAGGACTCCAGTGACACAGTCAAGCGTACTGACAAAAACAGTGAAACATACTGACAAGTAGGCCACAAACTATAAGCACTGGGGTCCTGACTAGCAGGATCCCAGTGACACAGTCAAAGCACACTGACAAACAGGCAAAAAATGGGGGTAACCATGCTAGAAAGAGGCTACTTTCTCTCAAATATACATCTGACCTGGGCTAGGTGACAGCTACACTTGTGCATTCCCTTCAGACACCCGCAATGCAAGATATTCAATGGCATTTGCATACTGATGGGTCTTCCTGTGGAGGAGATTGGGAAGGGCTCCCACTTACGTCTCAAAGGGTAGTGGCCAAAGCTCTCACAAAAGGGTTGACTACCATTGTTAGTCTGGAGCCGAGGCCAACCTGAAAGGGGTACCTGTGCACTTCACAAGATCTCTTTGTAGTCACCTCCCATATCAAAGGCACTTTTCAGTTTAAGTACTGGGTCCATGACCCACTAAAGTCAGTATACTTCTGGACTCAAGAAAACACTGCTGGGATAAAGACTGCTGTCTGTCGGGTTGTCACTCTGCCAGGATTGACTGCTTTCAGGAACTGCTGCCCTGCTTTGCTGTGCTGCCCTGCTGCCTGCTGATCTCTGCCCGGTAGCCTAAGACTTATTCTCCAAACCCAGAGTGACTCTGAGCAGTTTCTGCTTTCCTTTGCCACTCGTTACTTTCAAACTCAACCTGAGCAGCTTTTGCCAAACTCCCCTGGCTGCATATGTGAAGTGCTGGAGCAGCCTACTTTCCTTTGCAGCTCACTAATTTACGTCAACCCGAGCAGCTTTGCCAAACTTTGCTACTCGCATCTGTGAGCTGTCTGGAGCATCCCTGCTTGTTCTTGACTCTCTCTACTTTCTGTCAATCCATGTGGCTTCACCAAACTTTGTTGTGAACTGTCTGGAGTGGCCCTCCTTTCCTTTGCTGCTTGCTACTTTCAGCCAACACGATCTGCTTTGCCAAAAGTTTGCTGCTTGAACCTGTGAACCATCCTGAGCGGCCCTGCTTTCCTTTGCTTTTCACTACTTTCAGTCAACCCAAGTGGCTTTGTCCAGCATAACCGCACACAGCTTCCCAGGAGGAGTGCAAACAGGACAGTACCAGAGTCCATCAAAACATAACGCACCCGTGCAGAGTAGTCCCCAGCACCACCCCTTTGATCTCTGCATTTGCTCATCCACCTTGCTTTTTTTGAGTCTGCAAAGCCGATATTTCGCTATTTATGAATTGGATCTGTATCATGCTGATCTTGGATTAACCAGATAAATAAGCTTCATTTTGCTACATCCCCGTGGAGTCTTTTTCAGTGGTGTGCATCCCAAGGTTATTGTGTTTGTGTGTTGCACAAGCACTTTACACATTGCCTTCCAAGTTTGACCTGCCTGGGCATGGCCATTGGGCAGGGGGGCATGACTCCTGTCTTTGCTATGGGGGTTGTGTGTCACAAAGGACGCTTGTCAGGTTAGAGTTCATATTTTCAACTCTAACCTGACTTGCTCCATTCTTTGACGCACAACCCCCAGTCTTCCCCATGCCTCTGCTGCCCGCTAACCAGGCCACAGCGCCGGCGTCATTTTACAGATCAGCAAAGATGACACTGCGTCAATCCAATGCTTAAAGATTTCTGGCTGTACAAATGGCAAAAGACTTTGGCCCATATTTATACTTTTTGACGTCACAGTTTGCTGTCAAATATTTTCACTCCAGCTAATGCCATTTCATTGCGCGACCCGGGCGTCAAATTTATACTTTGACACACGGCAGCGCAAACCACTGGTGATAGTCATCTTTTTTTTACTCAAACCAATGCGCCATGTTGTAAAGAAAAATGACATTAACGCAGCGCAAATTACTTTTATCCGGTTTACCACGGTGCAAACCGGATACGCGCCATTTTTTTTGACCCAATAGAGGTAAAATGCGGCGCAAACACTGCAAAATGTGCAAAGGAGCCTCAAAATGGATTCCAGAAGCTATGAGAGACCCCAGGAAGATGACAACCGACCAGGAACCAGCCAGGAGGACCCACACAAGACCCAGGAGAGGGAAAAGAAGAAAAGGAAGTGTCAGTTCAGTGCAGAGGAGCATGAAATACTGGTGAAAGAGGTGACGGAACACCAGCACCAACTTTTTGTCACCTTTAAATTGCCAATTGGGAGGAGAGAGGCAATTTGGCAACAAATTGTCGATAAGATCAACAGTGTGGCAGAAGTACGGAGAACAGTCACTGAGTGCAAGAAATGCTGGCATGACTGCAAGTGCAGGACCAAGGAAAAGCTGGCCAGGAACAGGAAAGTAGCACTGCAGACTGGAGGTGGGAGACTAGCACCGCAGGAGGCCCTGGACCACATTGAGGAGATGGTGGCAGCCGTCATCCCTGAGGAGATCATCACAGGGATTCAAGGACAGGACAGCACAGACTACCAAGAAACAACACAGATGTAGGGTAAGTGGCAGGGGGGACTAAAATGCCTAATTGTAAACTGCAAGCGGGGGGGACATACCTACTACACAATGCATGTAAGCCATGATAATCAGGTAGTGGAAAGGGCAAAGGGGCATGGCCCGGGGGCATGGGCTGTGCAGGGCAAACCTGGGGTACAGCACAACACTACACCAACAACCTTTGCATGGAGATTTGCTGCCATGCCAAGGATGTTGGAAAAGCAAAGCCAGTCCAGGAGGGTAGGGTACAACGTAAAACTGGCATGCTGTCACATGACAGCTGGTATTGTCGCTACATGAACTAGGGCTCAATTAACAGTCTCAGGCTATATCCGCAAGTGGAATTTAACATTGACAACAGTTGCCACTACCACCTCTGCTGTGTGTGGAGATCAAGTAGCTAATGGCAGCTACGTACCCATGGATCAAACACACCCAATTTAGAAGGTTCAGGATGACAACGTTATCAATCCCCTGCAATCAATAAAAATGTGCTTATATTGTCAATTGTTAATGTCCATAGTCGCTACAAACATCAGGCATTGTCATAAACATTATGAGGTACACAGCAGTAATGTCATACCCATGCTGCAAATGTCAGGTCTACCCTGCGCCTGGGTCACAATAGCTGCAATGCCACCATGTAAAATCTCAAGTGTCATAGTGCTAAGACAACAGCATTGAGGGGGAGGACATATGTTTCCGGCTAGTGAAACACACCCGCACAGTCAGAAGAGGAAATGGAACACTGCTAGGATCATCAATGCAATTCAATGTAGCACACATTCCCCAACATTAACATTACACACTACCAATGCTGACACCTGTATTGTGCCATGCCAGTGCTATACATAGTATATGCTAGGTCTCAGCAACATATAGCTGGATGTGAAATATCTGAGACTGGGTCAGGTATAGATTGGTAAGTGTGGTGCAAGTGCCATCAGAACACCCACAGCCATTGCAAGGACGCACCATAACAATGGAAGTAGACCGAGGGTTGGATAGGACAAGAAGGTGGCAACATACAATTTGGGCAGAACCTATACCTAGAGGAAGTGACGCAGACATTTCCCCAAACTGCCCACACTACATGTGACATGCAGGTGGGACATAGGCCTTGGAGAATGCTAATATTGATGACATTAACAATGAACAGGAACCAAGATCACAATGTGCAACTAATAGGAAGTGAGGAAACTCACATTACAAATGCCACAACACCGGCACACTAATTGTACAATATCTCATTGCAGAGGATGAAGGCTCTCCTGGGGATATGCCTGTCCTGGACTTCCCTTATGACATGGATGACAAGCTGGCAAACATCAGCCAGCAGACCCTCCAAGATGTCCTTGGAACCCTCCAGACCCCACTTTCAGTTACAAGGAGGAGCACAGAATTAGCAGCCATCACAGAGGACCCACCCACCACCCCAACTGTACAACCTGCCAGCTCCAACCCAGCTGAGGACTCTGAAGACTCTGGCACTAGCTTTGAGAGGACTGTAGTTGGAGTACACCGGGAGCTGGCCAAGGAGGTACAGGTGGGGATGCAAAATATGGCAGCCAGCCTAGAGGGGGTGTGTTCATGCATGATGTCATCTGCAGAACAGGCAGCAACCATGAAAGGGCAAACATCTATCTTGCAAGAACTTCAACAAAGTGTGAAGGAAATCAGCACAGCAGTAATGGAGTTGCCACAACACCTCGCACACCAAACCTTTGACTGTATGCACTAATGCAATATTGACCCTCTCAGGGCTGACCTGGATGCCTACCACAGTGATGTAGCTGCTATACTTAGGAACCAGCAGCTCCTCTATGCTGCAGTACTGCCCTTAATAGCCCCACAGTTGGCAGCTACCGGGATTTCTGACTCCACGTCTTCAAACACTGAAGTGTGTGTTGCCCCTTCAGACCCACCACCACCAAGGGCAGAGGAGACAACACACACAACAGAAGATAAAGACGTGGAACAGATCACCTTCACCCGAAAGCGTACCCGGTAGCACAAGTACATGCCAAAAGGGCACTTATATCCAAGGTCCTGTGCTTCATAACATGCCAGTCTTGCAACAGCTGCTCACATGCACTGTTCTCCAGCCCACTGTTTACCTTAACCCTATGCTATGTGATTGACTCTCACTACCTGATTGGCAATTCATGTTCCTCTGCACTGTATGACACTTCACCCGAGCATGTCCAATGAAATGTCCTTTTGCAGTAGTGTAGTATCACAATAGAAGGCGTCACACTACTAGACTCACAATCCTGGACTATGTAAATATAGCACTACAGCACTTTAAAATAAATTGCACTTACACAACCACTTTATCTCTGTGTAATGTGACACAACATCCTTGTAGGAGATTAGTGATGTATGTCACATGTCAATGGCCATAGAATGACAATACAACTGCCTTGAAAGATTGTGGGCTGATAACTATGCAATGGGGTCTGGATTGTACCATCATCTGCCCTTCCTGAGGGTTATTTCTGAAGTAAATAGAAAAATAGAACAAATTACAGTATAATGCAGTGTTGGATAGCATTATATCCAACACCGTCTGCTTCAAGGGATGTCTAAGCAGAAAATCAATGTCTTAATTTTTTTTTTCTAGACAATCTTTAGTTATGTGACATCTGACTCTAAAATTTCATCACACACACACCATACAGCAGGAATGGATGTGTACGAGTGTACGGACAAATATGTAACCTGGTAGTACAATATAAGAAATGATAGGTGTGAGTTATGTATACAGAATTACATAAGATTATACCATCATTCACCTTATCAGGGTTCAGGGTATCAGGGTTCACATGAACATCAGGTTGCAGGCAGACGTACCACAATGCCCAAGATTCAAAATCTGGTCTCAAAGTATGACAGATTGAAAACATACACCCAAACTTAACAACACATTGGGAAACATAGTAACCTTGAATGGTGGGTGCAATGGATGGCAGATGCATAGAGAAGTAGCTTTGGTGTAGCTGCCAATGTGACAGCTCAGTTGGGATTTGGATGCAGGATGTAACACAAATGCAATCACTAAATTGACACTGTTCACCCATGCCAATGCCCTGATCCCCAAGCATATGACACATACTGTAAAGGAGTACCTAAATATTTATTTAACTGTAAAAAGGATAATAAAACTATTGGAAACACCTTAACTAACCTAACCTATCCTAACTACACATTACCCACAACTGTCCCTAACTACCCTAATCTAAACTTACTTATCACATTTAACTAAAAAATCTAAACATCAACCCCCCACACCCCCCATATGACGGGACACATGGAGGACAAAATATACTAACCTAAACACATAGGGGCATATTTATACTCTGTTTGCACCAAATTAGTGTCATTTTTTTTTACTCTAATTCGGTGCAAAACTAACTCCATATTTATACTTTGGTGCTAGACCCCTCTAGCACCAAATTTATGGAGTTAAAGTCATTTTTTGAAAGTGGAGTCCTACTTTGCCTTAATGAGATGCAAGGTAGGCTTTCCCGTGCAAAAAATGACTCTATGGCCTTAACACCATATTTAGGGGCATATTTATACTCTGCGGCATATTTATACTCTGTTTGCACCGAATTAGTGTCATTTTGTTTTACTCTAATTCGGTGCAAAACTAACTCCATATTTATACTTTGGTGCTAGACCCATCTAGCACCAAGGCCCTGATTTAAACTATTTTTGCACCGCATTAACGTCATTTTAAGACAAAAGTGGTGCAAACTTACAAAATATTGGCCCTTATTTATACTTTTTGCTGCAAAACTGCACTAAGTCAGTTTTGCACCAAAAAGTTGAGCACCGGCTTGCACCATTACTGTGCACCAGCCGGGCACCATATTAATGGAATGGTGCAAGCCGGTGCAAAGGGTAGGCTAGAGTTTTAAAAAATGACTTTAGTCGGGTGGGGCTGGCAGTATAGAAGAAGAGGGTTTAGCACCAAAAAATGGCTTTAGGCAGGTTAGAGTAAAAATAAAATGATTCTAACCAGATTAGCGTCATTTTATGGTGCTAAACCTACCATGCCACATGACTTCTGCCTTAGAAAAGGCAGGAGTCATGCCCACCACCCCAGTGGCCAGCACAGAGGACAGGGGTCCCCTGGGCATGGCCATTGCACCCGGTGCCATGTATGGGGGCCCATTTCAGGGCCCCCTATGGAACTTTCAAAAATAAAATGCACTTACCTGTACTTACCTGGGACGGGGTCCCCCATCCTCGCAGTCCCTCTAGTGTGGGTCGGGGTGCCCCTAGGGCCTAGGGAGGGCACCTCTGGGCTTATTCCATGGTGTTCCACCATGGAAATAGGGCCACAGGTCCCCTAACACCTGCCCTGACCCAGGTCTTAAAAAATGGGGCAAAGCAAGCTTTGCCCCATTTTTTGACCCTTCCTCCCTCCCTTGCACCATTTTTAAATTGGGAGTATAAATATGGTGTTAAGTCCATATAGTCATTTTTTGCACGGGAACGCCTACCTTGCATCTCATTAAGGCAAGGTAGGTTTCCACTTCCAAAAAATGACTTTAACTCCATAAATTTGGTGCTAGACGGGTCTAGCACCAAAGTATAAATATGGAGTTAGTTTTGCACTGAATTAGAGTAAAAAAAAAAATGATGCTAATTCAGTGCAAACAGAGTATAAATACGCCCCTTAGCGTCAAAAAATTATGCTAATCTGGTCAGAATAATTTATTTTGACTCAAAACTGCCTAACGTCATTTTTTTTTAAGCTAGCCTACCCTTTGCACCGGCTTGCACCATTCCATAAATATGGTGCCCAGCTGGTGCTAAAAAATTGTGCAAGCCGGTGCAAAAATTTTTGGGGGCAAAACTGCCTTAGTGCAGTTTTGCACCAAAAAGTATAAATAAGGCCCATAGTATCTTATCCTAAACAATTATATATTTTTTGTTTGTTTTTTAATACTTTTTTATTTATTTTTTATTTTTTAATACACAAAAACCCCATCATCAAACAAAAAAACACATGTAAAAATATCATACCCTCCACCCGACCCACTTATACTAACTAAACTAACAGCCTATTCTAACCTAACACTAAGCCCCCTAAACCCACTAAATATAAGAACCAGGAAAGAGGAGGGAGGGGAGGGAATAATGGTTGAGGGTCCAACAGTTATAAGATTGCCCTCCGCAGGATCTTTTTTATCCCACGCACTCTCCTGTTTATCTGGGACACCTCCTGCTGCACCCTGTCCATTCTGCGCAACATCCGTTGCATGTCATGTTGCATGTTCCTAAATTCAACATTGTCAATGACTGCAGCAGGGGTGGTCTGTGTGCCAGTTGTGGGGGGTTGTACTGTTGCTGGTGCCATGCTTGGTGTGGGAGGTGCAGGGGCTGCTGTCAGTGGTCCAGGAGCGGATGATGTTGAGGGACTTGCAGTCGTGGCTGTCATCCTTGGTGCTACTTGGGTTGGAGTGGTGGTGCTGGTGGTGGCGGCTGTTGTGGACAGGGATGGGCCCCCTTGGGCAAATGCCCTCCAGACCCATGTGGCTTTCTCATGGCGATAACGCCGTGCCATGTGGTGGAACCCAGACTCAACATTCAGAATGTGGAGGTAACGCATCACCCTCCTCTGGAATTTGTGGATCTGATTGGCACCCATAATGGCTTCTGTTAAAAAAGATTAAGCCAAACATTAGTTACATCATTGTATGATACAGCTACTGATGATATTCAAAATAATCATAAAAATTAGCTTAAACAGGCCAAATCACAGCACAGATCACAGATTGTCCCTGAGGAAGTACATGCCAACATGTCCTATCTAACAGCTCAGCAATGCTCTAAAAGATGTGTACCTACTTAAATGATATAAGCATCATTGTTCTGCCATTAGTCAAATAACAAATGCTGCAAGTGCTCCACATATGACAGGCCAACTAATGACTATCTTCTGGATGACAATCAAATGTAAATGGAATTGCCAGGATGGTATGCAGTTGCTAATCATGAGTGGGTATCCTAGGTTGGAGCAAATTAATTTCTGAATTACATGTCTGTGTACTACACTTGGATCCTCACACCTAGATACACATATTTCATAACCCTAAGCCTGTGGCTCAGGGGGGATGGTCATGCAACACATACTTTCAAACATCAAGGTCAGCCAGGAAGCTTTGAACAGCTGTCCATGGGTTTAGTCAGTCTACCACAGGTGAAGAGGGTGTCCAACTAGGATAGACACAAACATTGTACAATCACATCCACCTTTATGTTCCTAATTGCGGACAATTGTCCACATCATTTGAAAGCACCAATACCTGTCCTACAAAAAGCACATAGAAGCAAGCACCCATCTGGGCTTGAGCTGCATGCACACCTATGACATTGTACTCAAGTGCCACATAAACGTAGCACAACATGTGGAGCTAGATGCTGCTAGGAAGTCAAACATACAGTCCTACATGTTCATTAGTTAACAGGGAGGCTCAAGTCTGTGGGTAATACTTCGGCATCCCTGCTCTGTGTGATTGAATGTATGACTTGCTGACTAAATCATGAAAATGGCTACCTCCAAATTTTTCATTACAAGAAATGTAACAACAAATATCACCCTATTCACATGGTCATGCCTACAGCGCTGCACTACAATCCCAAATGATGACTCTATGCCACTGATTGTCCATCTCAAATTTAGAAAAAAAAGTCAAACTCCAGTCAAGTCACATATCAGATCATGTGCCAGCACATCATACCTTGCTGTGTGTCCAACACACAGGAGTCAATCACACAACAGCTGCAAACACAACACAGAACTGAAATATAAACACTTTCTGGATATGTCTGGGTCCGCAAATCGAGCCACTTCTCCACTTGTGTAGGGGGCAGGTCCACCTGTAAAGCATGGAAGGGTGAAATGTGCTCAATGTCTGTGCACTGTACAACACTTTGAAGAAATAATTACTGTGTGTGACATTATATCTGATAGTCCAGCCCCTCAGGCATGATGACACTCCAACAGACTGCAAACATGTATTGACCCTGTCACTCCAATGAGTGATACACACACATATGCACATATGCAGTGGCCCGAACAATCATGTGGTGACCAACATGATTCCTCAATTGGTTGCAGATTGATTTATAGAGTGTACTCCATGTGTTCATTTGTTGTTATGAGAGACTTGCAAAGCCACACTCCTGGTGCCCTGCAATACCAGTCACTCAGGTATTGTGGCTTGTGCATCAAGGGACAATCAGTTCCTGTGTGATGCTCATGTGGGTTGAGTTTAGCTCATGAATAATTATGCTTTCTGTGGTCCATTACATGTGGGTCTGTTTTGTCTGTAGGTTACATATGCTACATTGACAGTGTACCCAGAGCCAGATATGCCCCCAATGGCACCATAATGGCAGGGATCCTGTGTTTTACTTGATGACAATCTGACGCTAAACATGGATTGACCATTTATCTAAATTAATACAACAAAGAAATATATGCTGACAGTGTCTATTTTGGACATCCGTGACAGAATGCATGGGCACAGGTGTAGTCACTGCACCTGAAATGTGTCACTCATTGCCCTGTGTACCCATATTGGGTATTGGAATTCACAGTTAGCCACATTCATCATCTCACGTTAGCCAAGATTGGTGATCTGCTGGTATACAACAAACTGACACTGTCCCATTATTTAAACATGGTTTAGCAAATGTCCTATTGTGGCAATCTTGATGATGTAGGTTTCAATTTGTATGCACCTTGGGAATGGCAACAGTCACAGGAATGCTGGTCTTCTGATCTTAACATACACCCGAGTCTGTGATAGCCTTCATACTGGGAAGTTAGCTATTGTACATATGCTGCACTAGATTAGCAGGTGTGTTACCAAACGTAAAGTAGCAAAGTATTTGGGCACTTTATATGTATGATGGAATCGGTCAGGGGTCCCTTGCACAACATCATGGAAGTAATAAATTGTGACCATGCAATCACTTCATGTATCCCATGATGACCCAATAACTTATGAGAATTGCATGGCTATAAAGTGACACAGATGGCAAATGCATCAGCTCTGTTCCAGCTATTGTGCCCAAGGCAAATTAAAACACACAGGAACAATGAACAGAGGGCCAGATATATTTTTTATTCCTCAATTTGTAGCATTTGCTTCATGTTTTATGCTACAGCTATGGAAAGTAGCACCAAACATTTATATATGAACCCATGTGCACTACTTTGGCATCCATTTCTAATTTAATTGCGGCACAAACAAAGGCAAAGTATCAGCCTAAGATGTTACCTGAGGTTAGGAAGAACTTTGTATGTATGGCCAGGAATACAGTTCAGACATGTATTCTAAATAATTGGGGACCACATTAATTCCTTGCTTTAGCTTGTGAAATACATCTCTTTCCTGGCACACTCACAGACCATGAATAAAACATATGTTTGAGCCGCATTACCATCATCTATTGACGTCAAAGCAGCACTAATTTACAAGATCAAGTTGTGTTTTGTAAGTTTGTGCAGCTGTTGCGTCAACAAATGACGGTAATGTGTAGCAAATATTGTATTAATCAGGGCCACTGTATATTTAACTTGAATTCCACATGTCCAAAAACATTGCATGCAGCATATCAACAAATCTGCTACTGTGACTAAAGAGCATTTAAATGTGCACATTACTCTGAATTGTACTCACCAACAGGGCCACCAAACACCACACCCAGGTGGTCCAGCAGGTCTTGCTCTCTGGCAACAAGGTCAGCCCAGCAATGCTTGAGTTGGTGGTCGTTGCGCGGTGTGTTGAAAATTCTCCTCAGATGGTACAGCACCTTGGACCACCTTAGCCTCCTCGCCTCCGTGTGATACCCCTTTATCACCCTTCCACTAACCTCAATCATCAGGGGGAGGAAGTGGCAACCCGCCAAATGAATGCCCCCAGCTCCTCCTCATCCATTCTCCCTAGACATGGCCTACCCAACATGACCGAAATAATAGTTATAGGAAAGGGTACAGAGGAAAATACAGGAAAAGAAGGGAGGAAAATGAAAGTGAAGTAACCCACAAACAGCCCAACAATCCCCAAACTAACAGTACCCACTACACACTCCCAACAGTACAAAGACAAAATTAGACACCAAATATGACAAACACACACTTACACTGAACAACTGAGACAATTACTAAAACAACAGATGACAAAAAGGATGGCACACAGGAGACAAAAGCACAATTTAGACAGACAAAACTCTCAGCACAGCCACACAGTCTAGAAAAATCACAGACTGCAAAGTGAAAGTGGAAGTACACCCACTGTATCATTTCTGTAAACAGGATATCCTATTACATTACTTCCTGTCTCAAATGTGGTGCGTTTTTATTATGATGCGTGAAAATTTTATGACTTTTACAGGCTCTGCGTCCATTTTTTTTTAATGTAAAAGCTTAAAAATTACCCCACATTCATAGTTCCCTATATTTTTCATTGGTAACCAATCTCATGGGGTACAGTGTAGGAATTACCGCTCGGCCGAATGGCTGTATAATGGCTGTGAGCATCATTTTTCAACGCATATGGGGTGAATTTTGACACATATGCGTCTTTTTTGACACTCTTGAGTCATAATATCTGTCTTTAACTGTGTTTGTGTCATTTCTCTCATTTTGAACGTACATGAAAGCTGTTACTGTACAGAGATAGGCTGTCTGCGCCTGCATTGTGTGTTCCAGTGTTTGGGCACATGTGGTAAACCACACTACTGTGGATCATAATAGTCATGTTGTTGTACTGGATGAGCACTCTTAACTGACGCAACAGCTACCAAAGCATTTTGAATAAAAATTGGTATTACCTAGTTTGAGTAGGTGGTGCGTCAATAGAGGATAGCAAGGCTACGCAACTTAATACATTCACTCATGGCCTGTGTGTTTATGTCTGTGAATTGGCTATTTCAATTGTTGTTGGGCCGCTGTGTGAATGTCACAAGACGTGCTTTCATTAATGTGCTTGTACGCATGTGTTGTAAATGTGAATAACCATCAGATGCTATTCAGTGTGGAAATGAGTCGGGATATGTGTTTGTCATACATGTAGCATCTAATGCTGTGTGAACTTCCCTGACTTGTGGGACAAAACATCTCTCATGACAAACTATGCACAAGATAAATAGAGGATGGTTGATAATGGCAATGTTACAAGAGTAAGCCATCACATGTACTGGAATGTTGGCTACCACTTACTGGTCACTTGTTTGTATACTACCCATGAGTCCGGCATTTGAAAATGCTATGTAGGTACAGTGTTTGTGACACAGAGTCCCAAAACCAATCCAAAAATGTAATGTCACTCCACAGTTTGAGTCATATAAATGACCTATGTTTCTCTTGTGCCAGTGGAGGACCAGCAGACCAAGCTGCATGTGTTCACATATTTCCAGTGGTTAATTACACAAATGTGTCCAGTTCAAGTGTGTGGCCATGTACCCTGTGTCATTATTGGCCTTCATGTTGTCCCAGTTATGTGCAGGTCTAGTCATGAGTCTGTGGAGCCATTACCTGCATTAACAGAGTATCCTTCAAAGCAGAAATGACCGAAAGCCAAAGAGGAATTGACAACACACATGGGGATAGTCTAGCCATGGCACTGCAGAAGTTTTTTGAGGTTGACAACAGGGCAACCTTGGTGTGCTCACAAACTTAATGGATCAGTAAATAGAAACCAGCAGGTTTCATCACAACATTTGTACGCAGGGTGGCCTCTAAAATTCCCACTGCAACAGGGAACATCAGTGCCTCTGTGCTGATTAATCTCACAGCTAGTTACCATGCAAGCACCATCATTCGGTTGCAGCCAATGTGAATCTGTGTGTGGACCGTCAGGGCTCAAACATGTTTTGTCCTTTCATGCACATTAGTAAACGTTGTTTGTTGTGCTGGAGGCACCATACCCAATCCATGCATACAGCCATAGTACACTGTCACTGTTTGTCACTCACGCATACATGAAACCCAGACAAGGGATAGTGCAGGGATTAGACTAGTTGAATACATGTCCCAGACTATGATGCGATAAGTAAACTGATTACACTATACAATCTATTTGAGGATTCATCGTAGACCTACCAGACACAATACCCCAGGAGGAAAGGGAGGGCTTGGAAAGCAACTATGAGACAAACCTCCATGGTAACACAAAGACAGGAACCAATCAGGCCAACAGGATGCAGGCTCTGTCAGGAACTAACATGAACAAGGCAAATGCACAGTGAGCAGACTCTGACTGGGAAAAGCTGGAACAACACTGTGGAAAATAAAAACTGTATTTGTGCTGTGGGCTGCAACGTTACACAATAACCCTAGGCCTGTGTTACACAAGTGATTTATATGGCAATGCCCAACAAGGATATACATAAAATGGCAGCTTCTAAGCCATTCCAGGCAGCAGCAATGGCAGTGCAGGTTCAAATGGCTGGTCTGCATGAAAGTGCTCACAGGTGTGTGCAGCTTCAGTCTCTCACACGTCCTGTAGGTGAGAATCAAGTTCAAAGGGCCAACAGTACTTTTAACATGGGAAGCAATGGACTGGTGATTACAGGTCCTACAGACTACCAGGCATTGCATTATCGGACCTGAAGTCCATGCAGACAGATGAAATAGGACTATGGCATGCCATACTAAAGAGGGAAGCACAATGGAGTCAGAATGTGAGTCTGGGTGTGTGTAGATGAAGGATTATCAGGGTACAAATAGTCCAGCTACAGGGCCCCCCTACAGAAGGTTGGGGAGAGACTGAAAACATGCCTGTGGCAGGACTTATAACCTGGGATGGCATGGGCCGGGCATGTCTTGTGAGCAATGATTGTCATACCTGGGGCACTCGTGCTATCCATTTGCAGCCTACATGGACTTCTTGCCACTAATGCTCCTTGCAGAGATAGCTGATGTCACACTTGTTGCTGTCAATGGTCTGATCATACATTCCTGTTACCAATGCAATAGCACATCCACTGCCTCGTGTATGAAGCAGTTTACTAACTTATGATTGATGGTGTCTTAGTTGTGTGCCATACGCTGCAATGAACCATGTTGCCAACATGGATGTGTGCCATAGCTGTACTACTCTGATATTGCCCTTCAAATGTGAAATGGACAGGTTATATGTCATTTACAATGTGTGTTGGGTGTACATTCATACCCATCAAATGTGATGTGGCTTTTTCAGTATCCTAATCTGTATATCTGCAATGCTCCATGAGGCTAAACTCTGTTTATAATTCCTAGGGATCATTTGATGCATAAATAATTACCCAGACCATGATTTAGTGATGATTCGAGGTGTTTAATGACATATGGTAAGACAGTGTTGATGGTGACTAGAGTTAAAAGACGTTTTGTACAATGTGCTGTCTCCGACGCAATCCTCCTGTAGTGTTTGGATGGCCACCCTCATGTTGATGGACAACATCCTCCTCTTCCTCCTCTTCAGGCATTTGTGGCTCTGGTTCATAGAGGGGAATGTTCCTCCTTACACATATGTTGTGCAGGATGGCACAGGTCAAAATGATCTTGCAGACCATTTCAAGTGAATATAAGAGGATGCCTCCGATGATGTTGAGGCACATGAATCGTGACTTCAGGATGCCAAAAGTGCGTGTCCTCCAATGTGCCTCATTATAGGCACACTCTGATGCTGTGCTTGGGTTGGCAAATGGGGTCATGATCCATGGCTGGATCCCATACCCCCTGCTGAAATAGAAAATGAGTGAAATATTTTTGATGTAGCTTGCACCATGATTATCACTTTTCATGTCAGTTGCTATCTTGTGTTGTCTGTGACTCATCTGTGTTTGTGTTATTGTGTGGAGTCCTACGCCCCTAGGATGTACCATCAGAATTGGGTTGTTTAATTATCTAAACTGGTGTTTGGCTGATTGACCGGATATCAGTGGTATTTTTGTACACTTGTAGTACATTGTGTACTCCCATATACTATGTCATGTGAAAGAAGTGTCCATGTGTCTTCACTGGGGGTGGCATAATACTTCCACACACAGAATCGATTCCACAGTGGTGGTAACACGGTTGCACTATGTGGCCTGAAGATCCCAACCAATTCAACATATGTAATAGCATGTGAAAAACAATGAGGACCTTTGATTTGGCTAGTTGACAATGTACAACACATCTCCATAAGTTGGCAGCACTGAAGTGTTGACAATTGACAATGCAAAAATAACCCATGTGTGACAAGTTCTATGCAAACCTATTTTTGTACCCTCACTGAGTTGGCTCATGTGCAAACGTGTACCTACACTACTGAACCTGCTCCAGGTAAGCTGGCTAACTTGGTTGTGGGGATGAAGGTTTAATTGTCAGAAGGTACATGTGCCTGTACATCTGTTGTGTATATGTTTAATTGTCTCAATCCGTATGTGTAGCAATGTGCACTTTGCAATAATGTCACATCAATATGTGTTCTTAGCACAGTCCACTTGCTTACTGGTAGCGGGCAATGTCACCCCAGGAGTGATGTGAGATGTTGGTACTGCCTCAATGATTCCATGTCACCTTCATTAGAGTCATCATCATCATGCTATGTGTCTCATGGTGTTCGACCTGCAGCGAAACATATTATACACCCCTTACACAGTATGTATTGCTTGGAAGGGTGTGTAATTGAGTGTTATTGATGTGATATTGAAATATTCATCTTCCAAGTTGTACTGCCAATTAATGCCATGTCATTGTTCAGTGTGCGGTTTTAAATTGGTCCCTTGTGGCTCTGGAGTGAATACTGTTGTTATTTGCATCTGTCATTTGTCCATCGGTATGCATCCCATTGGGTTAGGATATCAAACATGACTAGCAGCATCACAACCTCAGTGTCTTCCTGGTCACATTTCAATGTAGTGATGTTAGTGTTGTGTGTCCTACATGGTTGCTGTGCAGTGTTTATATAACTGGGTTTCTGTACTTACCAACAAGTAGGCCATTTCCATATTGTCCATCCTGGAAGTGTTGATTGATGGCGCAGTGGCGGTAGATGAATGAATCATGTACACTCCCAGGATACTTTGCCACGATGTTGGTGATCAAGCCCTGG
The DNA here is from genome assembly GCF_031143425.1 of Pleurodeles waltl. Classification (NCBI taxonomy): domain Eukaryota; kingdom Metazoa; phylum Chordata; class Amphibia; order Caudata; family Salamandridae; genus Pleurodeles; species Pleurodeles waltl. Next base: position 401,186,573 of record NC_090439.1, read on the forward strand.
TGATCCACAATGGCCTGCACATTGATGGAGTGTGTGTGCTTCCTGTTGCGGTATAGATGCTCGGTTGCAGCAGGTGGCACAATCCGTACATGTGTGCAGTCAATGGCACCAAGCACATGTGGGAAGCCTTTGATTTGGTAGAACCCCTGTTTGGTCTCCTGCTGCTTCTGCTGTGTGTTGGGGATGCTGATGTGGCGGGGTGTGAGGGAGATGATGGCATCCAGTACCTTGGGTAGGAAGGCAGAGAATGAGGGCTGTGAGATCCCGGCAACCAGGGCACCAGTTGTTTGAAAAGAGCCACTTGCCAACATGTGGAGGACAGCTAGCAGCTTGGTCTCTGGTGGAATGGTGTGGGGTGTCTGCAGGCTGGGTGCCAACTGTGGCTCAATGTTACGCAGCAGCTGCTGTATGGCTTGCCAGTTTAGTCTGTACCTCTGGCTGATGTCATGTTCCCTGAGGACCAGAAGGGTTGTCCTGGTCCGGAATATCCTCTCCTGCCTTCTGTGTTGCCTTTGGGGTCCCTGTTGGTGTGGTGGAAGCTGCTGCTGTCAGTCCTGTGCTCTGCATCTTCGTGCATGCTAGATGAATAGCACCTCCATGTCTTCCTTTTTGAGCTCTGATGTTGCTTGTGTGTGTTTTCCTTGAGTACTGGTGTGTTTGCCCCATTTTAACGACTGCCCTTACCCAGGCGTTAATTTTTGACGCAAATCGGGCTGTGTGCCATTTTACGACTCCGCTTCCCAGCCGTGCAGGATTTTTGCGCGGTTGGATAAATATGGTGCACAGGTGTTTAAGTCATTTTTTGGACGGGAATGCCTACCTTGCATGTCATTAAAGCAAGGCGGTTTCAAGCATCCAGAAAATGAAGCACACGGCGGAGTTTTGATGTTCACGGGGTCAGGAGTCAAAGTATAAATATGGTGTTAGGTTTGTGCTGAATTTGCGTAAAAAAAAACAAATAACACAAATCCGGCGCAAGCATAGTATAAATATGCCCCTTTGTTCCTATCTAGCTCGGTGTGGATAGCACTGTGCTGATACTATGCTTAAAAACTTTGCTATAAAAACAGACATTTGAGGTGAGCAAATCTAGAGTGTCGCTGGTGTTGCACGGTGCTCCTTACTGGAGCTGCTTTCCACCTAAACTTGGGAACTACCCAGAGTTCTCTTTTCCTTTTTTGCATATATGTATATATTCACATACATATCAATAGATATATATATATCTATCTCTCTCTTTAGCTCTCTCTCACTCTCTCTCTCTCTCTACATACTCAAAAGAAAGTACATGTTTATATATTTCCTTCCAGTCTCCTAAAATCATCAAATATACTACGTTTACTAGAACAATTTTGCAGAAGGTCCAAAAACTGAAATAGTGCAACTAACTTAAAAAAAACACAGTAATGTGAGTACTAGCATTACAAATCAGGGTAGACCATTGTAAGTATCTAAATAATTATTATCTCACATTCAATACATACATATATACATGACTCCTATAAATAATCACACCATCCTGGTTTTTCAGTTGTTTTTCTCCATTTCAAGTTCTAATCATAATTTGCAAAAACTCAATGTTCTATTAATTATAAATTATAAACATAATATTCAATATTCTAAACCTGAATAACTGGCCAAGTGGCCATTCATCTGTACACATTAAATAATTCATAATTTATATAAATTTGCAAATCATGATTTAACAAATATTTATGCTTTTCTTTCTTTGAGGCTAAGATTGTCCCCCCAACACTGATTTTCTCTGTGGCAGGTTTTGTCTAATTTCATAAGCTGTTGTGTGGTTACTGCTTCAAAGGCATCTAATGCATCATAGGGTAAGGTAGGCATAAAGGTAGATTTGGCCTTGAAACCACTTAGACACTTGAATTCTAAGTACATTTTCTATATCGGCCAAAATGAGAAACGTGTCCCTTGTAATATCACTTGCAGGGTCAAGTTTGGCAAGAGTGTGAAGCAAATTAGTGTCACTAATAGTTAAATTACTGGGTTCCACGTTAGTTGTCATCATAGGGGAAGAATGTTTTTTCAAAGAGTGCCACTTATGGAGTCTATGCTACATTGAGTATAATCAAAAGAGTTGTTAGGACAAAAAGAGAGGCCTAGTTTCAGAACTCTATGATTCTCATTAGAAAAAAATGTATGATTAGTTGGATTTACCTTTCTGATTTTCTGTTTCATCATTGTCCCATCTTCTGACTCCTCATTGTGATTTTCATGGGATCTGTTGCCTTGTTGTGTACTCCTCTCCTCTTTTTCTTCCTCTGCGTCCTCTTCTGCTGCCTCTGCCTTATCCTGATCCTTCTGCCACCCTTGCTGGTTTCTTTGTTGATTTAGTAGCCTGAGTTCCTGCTAACAAAATTGCTGATCTACTCATACTTGGCTTTGGACTACCTGATCCTCCTTGTTCTGAAATGGTGCATTTGTTAAGTTCACTGCTAGATTCATTCTCTCTTGGCAGTTGTTCCCCTTCTGTGGTACCACTCATTTGTTTCACATCGGCCTTGGTCAGATTGTCATACTTTCTGCTAAAATTTAGCACTCTGCTTGCTTTATAGTCTCTTTGATCCATTCAAAGCTTTTGTTTTTTCAGTTTTGTCCTCTCCTCTAGTTTGAGAATTCTATCATTTATTTATTTATTGAATATATTTGTCAAAGGATTATTCACTTTTCCTGTTTTGCATGTCCTGGTATAATGTCTCAAGGATCTACTGTGATCCTGATAGGCAAATTTAACCAATATCTTCATCATTACATTGGAGCAATTGTCTGCATTATCTGCCTACCTTTTAGCATTTCTGGATTACGTTTTTCATATGTGGGTACCATTATAATTCTCAGTCCTCTCTGTACCCTACAAACTTTCATACATTATTTTAGTGTGGTGGCCTCCCACCGCTTTCTAACTTCTTGTCTCCAATTTATTTTCTCCAATTTGTTATATTTTTGTCTAATAGACACATTGCCCTCAGACTCTGTTGAATTGGAGATGGCGCTATGCCCGAGTTCATATTCTGCTTGTTTTCCTTGGTAATCCAATTGTCCCTTTCTAGCATTCATGCCTGCCATGGTTTAAGTATGATGTACATGAGAATAATATCCTTAAGCAAGACTGCCTGCCCCTCAATGTACAGAACCAAGAGTAGAGGTAATAAAGGCCATCCCATAGGGAAACATACTCACTGTGGACGTTGTAAATTAAATATGCAAGTCCTGAGATTCAGAATACAAATTCCAGAAGCCCCCACCTCTCTGTCACCTGGAATGTGGACATTTGTATTAATCACATATTTGGTCCTCCTCACTATATCTTTCATGCTTCCTTCACTTTACATTCTACAGGGCTATGAGACTTGAGATGCAGAATTAAGAAGCAGTCACCTACATTGAGGATAATGTTATTGGGGTTCAATGAATTCCCAGGTTGAAGCTATGGGGAATCTTGTCTAATGAAATGGTATACTAAACCATGTCATTGGGACTAGTGAGATTGCTTTGACATTACACCTGTAGGATTCTTCTTACCTGATACTGTCCTGTGCCCACTTGGGCGAGATATGTATATGACAAAGTCATTTTTAGGGTTTAGGGTGGGTATGGTTTTTGGGTGTCAATGGCAAGGTTTACGGTAGGTATGGATTTTTGGGTGAGAAGCACATTTTTAGAGTTTAGGGTGGGTTTGGTGTTTTGGGTGGCAAGGGAATTTTAAGAGTTTAGGGTGGGTATGAGCTTTTAGGTGTCAAGGGTAATTTTAGGGTTTAGGGTGGCTATCTGTTTTTTGTTGGCAAGGGTAATTTTAGGTTTAGGGTGGGTGTGGGTTTTTGAATGGTAAGGGTAATATTAGGGCTTAGGGTGGGTGTAGGTTTTTGGGTGGCTGGGGTAATTTCAGGGTTTAGGGTGGGTATGGGTTTTTGGTGGCAAGGGGTTTTTAAGGCTTAGGGCAGGTATGGGTTATTGAGTGACTAGGGTAATTGTAGGATTTAGTATGGGTATTGGTTTTTAGGTTGCAGGGGATTTTTTAGGGTTTGAGGTGGGTATGGTTTTTTGGGTGACAAGTGCAATTTTAGGGTTTAGGGTAGGTATGGGTTTTTGGGTACCAAGGGTACTTTTATGGTTCAGGGTGGGTATAGGTTTTTGGGTGGCAAGGGCCATTTTAGGGTTTACAGTGGGTATGGATTTTTGGGTGGCAATAATAATTTTATGGTTTAGGATGGGTATGGTTTTTTGAATGGCAAGGGTAGTTTTAGGGCATAGGGTGGATGTGGGGTTTTGAGTGGCAAGGGTCATTTTAGGGTTTAGGGTGGGTATGGGCTTTTGGTGGCAAGGAGTTTTTAGGGTTTAGGGTGGGTATGGGTTTTTGTGTGGCTAGGGTAATTTTAGGGTTTAGTGTGGGTATTCGTTTTGGGTGGCAAGGGAATTTTTAGGGTTTGGGTGGGTATGAGTTTTTGGGTGACAAGGGTAATTTTAGGTTTTACGGTGGGTATGGAATTTTGAGTGGCAAGTGTAATATAACGGTTTACGGTGGGTATGGGTTTTTGGGTAGTAAGGTGTTTCTAGGGTTTAGGGTGGGTATGGGAGGTAGTTAGATTAATGTACAGTAATTGAAATTACTTTACATTAAAAAGAACATAGAAAGTCACTGAAAAAACAAAGGTTACAGGGACATTATAGTTAGGAAATAGAATTAAAACACATAGAAATTCACTTAAAAAAACAAAGGTTACACAACCATTATAGTTAGGCTCATGCGTTAAACATACAAAACCATAGAAATTCTGCTCTTATAGTCAGAGTTACTTCAAGTAACTATAGCTCATGCCCTAAGGTAAATATAACTCACACCAACGCCATACACTGCTAATTACCCCAGATATGACAGCACTCATGACATCTTTTATAACACCATTGATAATGTTACTGTAACATTTGCATTCAAATTATTGATGAGAAAACTGTACATGGCAAGGGTGCAAGTTATAGTTACCCTAGGGCACAAGCTATAGTCACTTGAAGCACCTCTAGCTATAATAGCTGGATTTCTATGGTTTAAAATGTGAGCCTAACTAAAATGTCCCTGTACCCATTGTTTTATTCAGTGAATTTCTGTGGTCTTTTTAACGCAAAGTAATTTTCATCACTATATGTCAATCCATCCACTGCCATGCATCCCCTTTGTGGTGGTTGAATGATGAGCCTGGCATGTGGCCAGGCCCTGTGTCCAAACCCCTATAGCCACCCGACCTTATTCCGTGCGTGGTGGGGTTGGTCGCAGGGCCTGACCTGCAGCCAACCCCATAACCACCCAACCCTGAGAGAGTGAGAGAGAGAGAGAGAGAAAGTGAGAGATTGAGAGAGAGAGTGATTTAAGTTTTGATGAATGATGTACTTAGAATTAGATATTTTGAGACAAATTTAAAAGAAAAATGGTTTTGTCAATTGAAAAGAGTGAGATCACCTTTCAGTATGTACCTTAAATATTTATAGTTGAAAAGTAACTAAAGCAGGAAATGACCACAGACTCACCTAGACTAGCACCTTTAACCTTTAGTGTGCATGTCTGAGAACTTAACCACTAGGCCAGAGGTGATTTCTTACTGTGCAGTTTCCAAATTTAGTTATGACATTTAACCCATAGATTTGAGGGGGGAAATCCTTTAATGTTCCATCATTAGGAATGCTTTACAATGAAAACACTAGAAAATAAACAGACACACTGCTAAGCGACACTAGGATTTAACCCTTCAGCTTACTGAGTATCAGCACAAGACCTTGACCATTAGGCCAGAAGTGACTCTGTTCTGCTCTGCCCCCAAATGTAACTCTAACATTCTTTTCAAACATCTTACTAGGCTGACTCTTTGAAGTCATTGTAAGAAGAGACCATTGCAATAACAATCTCTCTCCCTCTCTTCCATCCCTTGGAAGAGAAAGAGAGACAGTGAGAGAGAGAGAGAGAGAGAGGGAGAGAGGGAGAGAGAGAGAGAGAGAGATAGAGAGAGAGAGAGAGAGAGAGAGAGAGTGACAGAACCGCTGGGAATCCTGAATGCCCCCATGGGTCTGGCCAGTTCCCCACATCCTGCGGGAGCCGGCATTGCTCCTAAAAGCAGGGAGCTGCTTTAACTAGCAGCTCCCTGCTTGTGGGAGCAAAGTTTTCATCTGTTTTCCTACACGCATATTTGCATGCAGGGAAACAAATGAAAACTTCACTTTCTGCAATTGAGAACTGTTTGACACCTCTCACTCACAGAAAGTGAAGTGTTTGCTGTGACTTGGTGTGAGCTGTCAAAACTCCCACCAAGTCTGAGCAAACAGTTATGTCGCGGGTGTGGACACCCCAGGACATAGCAGGAGCCAGCCCAGGGCCATCATTGGCTCCATGGGGGCGCCCAGTCCCCCACTAATGTAAAACAGTCTTGGGGATGTGATGCTGCCCAGGGATGTGGGAGGGGGGCCACACCCTTGCACTCTATTAGATTAAAGCCCTGGGGAGGTGGTGGTCCCTGGGGCTGCGGGAGCCACACTGCCCCCCACATTGTATACGATTGAAGCCTGGGGGAGGTGGTGTTCCCTCGGGCATCAAGGTGCCCTAGGAGGGGGACCCCATACTTCCCTCAACTTTGTTTCTCAATGCCCCAGGACCTGGCCCACCTTAGGGCTTCAAAGAAACAAACACAGGACCCGGTGCTTGTTTTTAAAAAAAATGTTTGCCATGAATTCACAATGTTGTCGCAACTTTATGGCTAAATTGGTTTGCAAAAGTGCTTTTTTGCCCTGGCAGGATCCCTCTGGGAAAGCAGCACCAGATCTGAGGGGTCAGGGTTACCTACCCTGGCCCCTTTTCTTTTTTGCATACTTTTTTTCTGGGACTTGGCTGAAGCCTAGGCGCAAGGTGGCTGCGAACACTTCCTGTTTTGAAGTGTTGGCAGATAAATAGAGCTCCGCAACTCTGTGCACAAGCTTTTATTATTCGTGAAGTTATTGGGGAGGATCTGCAGCCCTATGTATACAAATTGTTTTCCCTTTAATATCTCCTAAACTACTGAACAGATTAACACCTAATAAGCAAAAGTCTAATTTGTGTACAGCAAGCATTAAATTTGTTGTAATTCCGTCCAGTGGTTGGGGCTGTAGCCGTGTTCAAACCTCCTAAAGGAATTAATGCACATTTTTTACCCTCCATTTTTCTCAGCCCCTGCTTGACAGATCAAACCAAAACTTTCAGTGTGCAGCAAGAATCACTGGGGTGCATTGTTTTAGAAATTTCTGTGAAGATTTGTCAAATGGTGCCAAAGATATAGGCAAGTCAAAAAAGCTTTTTATATGGAAACATGGTCCTGACAATAACTAATAGTGGATACTAGGCAACAAATACATAGTTATTATCACCTCAGGGCATGAGTTATAGTTACTTGAGGTAACTCTAACTATAACTGGTGAATTTCTATGGATTTGTACATTTATAATGTGAGCCTAACTATAATGTCTCTGAAACCTTTGTATTTTTAAGGGAATTTCCTTTTCTTTTTTTAAATTCTAGTTCCTAACTATAATGTCCATGTAACCTTTGTTTTTTTTAGTGAATTTCTATGTTTTTTTTTAACATATAGTATTTTTCATTACTATACATTAATCCAACCACTGACAATGCACAGCAGTGGTTGGTGACAGGGCCACGGCTTCTCCGGGCATGACAATAGGTGTGAGAGGGTGTATCTGGGGGTGAAAGTGGCTGTCAGAGTGTCTGTCTGGGTGTAAAAGTATAGACTTCAGTGTTTTAGTAGGTGTGTCAGTATGTGCACACAGAATTCAGAGATTTGCAAAAGAAATACAAAGGTTTCCTTGATACCTTTTTTCACTCTTTATATTTCATCAAATTAATTGCTGTATAGCAGGTATACAATTAATACCCATTGTAAGGTGCAGTTCCTTTATTGGCTTTGGGTACCTAGAGTTCTTGATGAACCTACAATCCCCTCAACCAGAAGAGTCCAGCAGACGTAATGGTATATTACTTTTGAAAATCTGACATCGCACGAAAAAGTTACATATGTGTTAACATATTCAATTAATCATAATACAAGCAATCATTTCTTATAATTGATATTAGTATATGCATACGATAATTCTCCACATTTAAAATACGTTTCAATGAATAATATTTTATTAGTGCAGCATTGTTAAGTATAAGCATTTCACATCTAATATGTAATATTTAAACTACGCTCTCTCAAGGGCCTAAGTGTAAACTGCCCCAAATAGGCAAAAAAAAGGCCCGGCACCTGAGGGGGAAAAGGTCTGGCAGCGAAGGGGTTAAATTTAACCAGATACATGATGGATTAAATCCACTATTAGCGGTAGCGCTGTGAAGTCAGGAGGCGGGGCAGGAGCCCTTCAAAAACCCTTTTGCGCTCCCGCCGTCGCGGGAAGCGCTGTGAAGTCAGGAGGTGGGGCAGGAGCCCTTCAAAAACCCTTTCGCGCTCCCGCCGCGCGGGACATCCTGCGCCCGTCAGCGGCTGACAGAGGCTGGGCTGGGCCACCCCCCTGACATCTATCTCCCAAGAAGGCCACATTGGACTTAGTCCCACTTGTTTTGTCATTGCCAACTCTGTATCCCGAGTCAGCTGCTCCATTTAATCTGACACCTTATCGTTTAACCTTGCACCTACACTAACATCAGATGGGCAAAAGGAAAGCAATAGCGGCAGGGGCCGGGGCAGTGCTAAAAGCCAAGCGAAAAAGGCATAAGCATGCAGCTAGCAACTGCGTCATGGATAGAATCGACTTTCTCCTGGGCGAATGCAACGGAATACTAACTAGCCCCCAGGGAAATATTTCTATTGAAACTAACAGGAAGGATGGTCCCATGAAAATCGCTGAGATTTTCGTGAAACGTGGGCAACTAGTCACTGACACTACAGGGGTGGGCGAAAGTAGGAATGTTATCACCCATGCCGCCCTCTCTCCAGTAGAAGACCTACCATTTGCCACCAACGATTCCATCCAGCTCAGTAACCGATTCAATCCCTTAACCAACATCCCTGAATCACACGACTACATCAACCCAGACACCCTGGCAGATGGGCCAGCAGCAACCAATATGCACTCTCCTCATGTAACCCCACAGCATATCGAATGCATACAAGTTCTAAGGAAGGAAGTCACAGAACTCAAGCATATGGTTAACTCATTACTTGCAATAGTAAAACAGCTAACCCACGCAAATAACACGACCACCACAAACCTTGCCCAAAACCCAACCCTATCAGGCATCACAACAAACCCGCCCATCCCCTCAGCTTCTTGCCACGTCGGCCCTCACCCTATCGGAGAAAAGACCATGAACTCTCACCAGACACCCTTTTTCCACAACTCAGGCATAGGAAACTCACTAGACATCTATCATAAAACCCTCAAACCCATGAGCAATACCGCCTCAAAATACTCTGCACAACCTGCCACTGATCAGTCCCATTTAGGTAATATAGTTCTAATGGTTAACGTTCCCAAGTTAACCACATTGACACGCAAGGAAGGGGTAGACTCTATCAAAAACAAGGCAATCCATTGGATTCGCCATGTTAGAGGCTGCCGATCCATAATACGCGAGGACCTAATTAATGTAGTACGACGGCCAGACCCGGGAACTCACTTTGATATCCTAAAACTGACACTCAAGAACAGGACCATGGCGAACAATCTGGTGGCCCTAGACGCAAGAACAAGCCCACCAGCACACTCACGCATCCAGTTTAAACACCCCAGGCCACCCACGCTCCACGAGGAGTGCCCGAGTTACCACCCAGCAGAAAACCTATGCTCTCTCGCTAAATACGATTGACTCACAGCCCCACCTAAAATCCTTGCAGGCAAACCTTGCAACCCTCTAACATCTATCTCCCCCAGATCCCCCTTTTACCCTACCACTGTTTGTCCATGTATTCTCCCCCCTACCCATGACACTGAGACCACTTCTGGTTCACTGAGCAATCATGACAACGATGCTCCTTCCATCTTGCAGGCACATTGCCCACCAAACCAAGTGCTGCTGCCTAGGCCTGCAAGCACTTCCTGGATCAGGACCAGGCCAGTTCCAACAGAGGAACATCACCAACCACCGCAAGCCTCACGGGCAAACATTGGTATCAACCCATCTCTGCTCCCTCAACCACATCTCCCAGACCAACCCCCGACAGCCAACCTTACAAACTCCAGGCATCTAGACAGGATAACTCAGCCACAATCTGGGGTACGACTTGTTTCATGGAACGTGGCAGGTCTGAAATCTATTCTTCCCCTTCCATCCTTCTCCTTATTTATTGACGAACATGACACATGTCTCCTCCAGGAAACATGGTCACTCGATCCACTCTTCCGAACAGGCTACACAAATTTCCACATCCCCGCTGTGGCCAGCACGAGAGGCAGACCCTCAGGGGGTCTGACCATCTGGATCAAAACATCACTTAGCTGCCATATATCACAGCTACCTACCGTCTCTCCCGACCTGTTAGGCCTTCGTCTATCCTTTGGGCCTGACTCTGTGGTGAACATCTTTAATATCTACACTCGAGGGATCAGGGGGGGTCAAGTCTCCAAAACCCTCTGTGCCCTGGTAGCCCTCTTACAAAATTATCCCCGCCATCACAAAACCATTGTGGCTGGGGACTTCAACGTCACATTCGAACCCCTTGACTGGGACGATCTCAGGTCCACCCGCGAGGAAGATCAAGCCTGGTCTATCCCCGCCCTGTCAATCCCACCCATCAAGAGATGGACGTCGGTCGCTATTCAGGTCAAATCACTGACCATGGAGTTTGGACTCAGGGCGCTAAATGGAAGAACCAATTCAGACACCAACGGTAGTCACACGTACAACAAAACGAACCACTCCAGCAGAATCGATTATTGCCTATTCGATGTAAGATTATGGCCTCTAGTCATCGATATGACGATCATCGAAAGGACTGAAAGTGATCACAACCCTCTCTCTGTCCACACTTTAGACCTAGGTAACCTCCCAGCTATGTCTAACCCCGCAGCAGTAGCACCTGAGGGTATTAGCCTGGCCAACAATAAAAGACACCTAAAATGGGACAATATCGTGGCTCGGCCCACACTCATCAACGCTGCCAATAACACCCTAAAATCCACACTAATGGACCTAGAGGCAGGTTCTGCAACTCCCCACCAGGAAATAAGCTCAATCCACACCTCCTGCTTTAGGGACATTGCAGCTCACTTCTCAGCACCCCCAGCCCACGACGACAAACGACCCAAAGGCAGGCACCGCTGGTTCAACAAAACGTGTCGGTCCCTAAACAAGCGCCTAGTTCAAGCCATTAAATCCAAGGACCCCACCGCCATCTGCGTAGCTAGGAAGTCCTATAAATCTGCAATATGCATAGCCAAGCGTGACCAAGATAACAAATGGTGGACAGCACTCAGCGACGCTGTGCGCGAGAGGAATTATAGTCTGTTCTGGTCCCTGGCAGCGCGAGGCCCAGAAACCAGTGGTTTGGACATTACAACCAACATTGCCCCAAGAGACTGGATAGTACACTTTAGTAATCTGTACTCCCCTGATCATGATAGCCCCACCTCTGTTTGTACGGGCCCCCCCCCCTAATTCACTCATTAGCACCCACCACTGCAGCACCCCTGTTGTTCTCTCAAAGTGATATAACCTACTCTCTAAGCACTTTAAAATGCGGCAGGGCCCCTGGATCAGACTGCGTCCCAGCAGACCTATTCTCAACAGACCTAGCATCCTGGTCAAGATACCTCACCATTCTAGCTAACGCAATAGCATCTGGGGCGCCAATTCCCGACTCTTGGAAAGCGGCCATTGTTATTCCAATTTTTAAAAAGGGCGACAGATCTCTTCCCTGTAATTATAGACCTATTAGCCTAATTGACTGTGTCCAAAAAGTCTTCTGCCATTGCCTCCTAGGGAAGATCGAAGAATGGATAACTGACCACGATATCCTTAGCCCCCTCCAAGCCGGTTTCCGAAAGAAGATTTCCACCATTGATCAAGCCCTCAGATTCCTATTATTATATTGGAAAACAGTGTTCATTGGCAAAGGCAGCCTTTATGTAGCTTTTGTGGACCTCAAATCTGCTTTTGACCTAGTACCTCGCAACAAACTTTGGGTCACTCTCTCTAGGATGGGAATCCCGGAGCACATCCTTGCCATTTTGATACGACTCCACGAGGACAACTACGCACAAGTCAGGTGGGGCAACAAGGGCCAACTAACTGATAGAATCCACGTTTCCCGGGGTGTGCGGCAAGGTTGCGTACTTGCCCCGACCCTCTTCTCCCTGTATATCAATGAAATTGTCCCCTCCCTCCTCAGACTGCAGGCTGACGCACCTTCACTTGGCACACAAAAAATCCCAGTCTTACTTTTTGCCGATGACACTCTTTTGATATCCAAGACCCCCAGTGGTCTAAGGAAACTCCTTGCGTGCTTCGAGCATTTTTGCTCATCTCAGGGTCTCGAAATCAACGCCTCGAAAACAAAATTAATGACTCTTAATTCCCACAGATCCTTCAAAGGGAAATTTTCTTTAGAGGGCTCCTCACTTGAGAAGGTGGGCATTTTCAGCTACCTGGGCATAACACTCACTGACAACATGTCCTGGAAGCCACACATAGGAAAACAAGCCCTTAAATTAAGACAAACAACTGGGGCTCTACTAAAAAATTTCCACCTCTCACACACAAAACTAATTCGCCCAGCATTACAGTTATACGAAGCCCAAGCCGTTTCCTCAGCGCTTTACGGGGCTGAACTTTGGGGCTATACCAAAACCCAATACCTAACCACCGCTGAAAACAACTTCCTAAGAAACCTTGTGTCCCTCCCGCTAAGCACCCCACTGTTCCCTCTTGTCAAGGATCTCGGCATCAAACGCATTGCTCACAAAGCCCGCCTGCGACCTCTGCTGTACTGGCGGCGTCTCTGGACCACTCCGGAGCTTGACATCTTCACTGAAGCTCTACAGGTCATCCTAAAAGCCGACCACTCTCACAGAATCCCCTGGCTACGATCTATCAAGGTTTTACTATACTCACTCTGGCTCGATGATCTCTGGAACTCACCAGCCACGTCAGTCTTTCCCTCGAAAAGCGAACTAAAGAAACTATACTGGCAAATGGCCAACCACGAAGACACAAGGGCTGCACTCCACACTACATTATCTTGTGACTTTGTCAACCTAAAAGAGTCATGCAAGTACGAAACTTTTTGGGACCTAATCATGGCCCCAAGGGACAGGAAACTGTACTTCCAGCTCCGCATTGGAACACTCCCATTAAGACTTTTCACCAGCAGCTGGTCACACAATGAATCCACTGCATGCCCTGCTTGCAAAGCCCCCGTGGAGAATCTCCCTCACCTCCTTTTTGCATGCCCCGCGTATACCGCCCCCCGTAGGAAATGGCTGGCCCCGGCATGCAGACTACTGGGAGTACGCTGCTCTGCGCTAGCCCTGCGAATCCTTAGATCAGACACCAGGCCAACGCTAGTGATCGCTATCGCCAAATTCCTCGGAGCCAGTTGGCTTGTCAGAGGGAAAACTCTTCTGGACAAAGACTCCAAATAAGACAGTCCCAACATCCTGCGCAGCGCATTTAATTTCATTTCATTTTATCTCATTTTATTCCATTTTTATTTCACTTTTTTCATTTTCTCTTATCTTTTACTCCCTTTTATCATTATATTTACCTGCAATTTTATTATGTGTATTTATTTGTATTTATTACTGCTCGCGCTTTTTTGGCTCTTGTAGCCGCAATAAAGCTTCTTTGAATGAAATCCACTATTGCTATCAGTAAAGATATCATTATTTTTTGGCTGGTACTGTAAAACATGAAAATGGAAATTAGAGAACAGCTTTACACAAGAAGACAAAGGATAAAAGATGATTGCTACATTTCAGTACTTCCAGCATAAAATACTTTATCAAAACATCTTATTTTCTCAAAGACGTTATGAGTTAAGAGAATTGTGTCCGAACTAAAAGATTCCAAAAGGGAACATAAAACAGATGTGTGAACCTTCGTGTGGCAAGGGGATTTTTTTAAATATGAATGTAGCACAACCAGAATCAGAGAAGGTATATGGATGCTTTACATTTAACCAATAAAGATGAATATGGGTAACTCAAGATTAGAAATGGGTATGTACCTAAAATTGTTTCCTTTCAAATTGTTCCTGGGCCAAACAAGGGAAATCTTTCAGGAGGGAACTAACCACTATTATTAACAGATAAAGTGACAGTAAATGATAACCAAAACAGTAATGTAGTGTCAATTGTTTGAATGATTAGTGTAAAACCTCGGGAAAAGGTTATCATTGGATCGGGAATGGTACAAACGTATGTGTCTACAACAGTCTCTTGAAAGTAAGGAGAAGTGTAAATATGTTTAAGATAGTGGGTAGATTAAATATGTTAAGGCTAGTGTTTAAAGATCTTCGTTCAATTACAACTGCCCCAGAGAAAGATGGTTGTATTGCTAAAGAAGATTTGTAAATGGGACTTACAGCAGCAACAAGTCGTTGCTTTTTAGATCTCCGGAACCCCTTGAGATGATTCGGAGCTCCCTAGATAAGGAAGGCTGTTTTTATGAATGTTCTTATGAAGAAGAATGTATAGTGTGATACAGACCCTTGCTTTTAAGTGGAGCAAGAGGAGGTAATTGAGAGTAGGCGTGATGCAGTCATATTATTTTATTGTATTCACCAATTTGACTGCAAAGTGAAAGACGTGTTTGACTGGGGCCAGGTGTGATTTGGAAACTCCAGCTAGTTTTGCATTTCCAGAGTATAATCTGGATATGATAAGTGCCTGCACCGCAGTTTTAAGAAAGTTTTAGGAATTAGGTGCCATACTTTGTTAGCGTGTGTAGATGGACATTTTGCTACATTAGCTATCTTGTTAATGTGTTGGCTGAACGTGAGAGCTAAATTAAATTGACGGATGGTGCAGGAGCAGTGGAGAGGCCATTGAGGGTTAGTATGGTCAAGATAGACGGATACAATTTTTTACGGTTGTAGGTAGGAGGAGCTGCATTTTCATTGGGTTGAAGAATCGGAAATTGTGTTGCATTCAGGAGTGAAGGTGGCAGAGACACACTGTTATGAAGTTTATGTTGTGAATATTTGTTGTGTTTTACATATAGTTGTTGATTATCCGGGTACTCATGTAGCAGTAAAACAGATCTCTCATTATGAAACCTAACTACTACTTGTAAATATTGAAGATAGCTGGAGATAGGATTGAACCACTAGGGACTCCACATGTCAGTCTGACAATAGCCATTTTTGTTTCAAAATTTATATCTGAAGGTGATGATCTGTTAGGGTAGAAGAAAACATTTAAGAACAGTCTCTGCAGTCCGTTTGATGTTCCATGATGAGGATAATCTGGAGAGCTGTTCAATTATTCAATAGATCAAAGCAAATCAATGACAAGAAAATAGTTATTTGAAGCATGGTGAATTCACAAGAAAACTAATATATAATAATGAGTTGTTCAAATAATGGTAAAGGAATAGCAAACGATAACATACGATTCTGATCTTACTGACAAGGATAATGATCTTAGAAGAATATTTAAAGTAGTTGCCGGACCCCCACATATGAGAGAACGAAACATAACAAAAATAATAAATTAGATACAAGAGATCAAAGTAGACCAACAAGTAGGCTCACTGACTATTCCTACCTGTTGCTCCAATTTATAGACTTGCACCTTCCCTCACTATTATTCTTATGTCAGCACTCAGACTGGCCCATCTTTATTTTGACAACGTCATTCAAACATGCCAACCGAATGTGCATCCGTGAAGTAAAAATTGGCACTGTCGGATTTTGACATTGCAAATATTTTTCATGCATATTGCCCCGCTGTTTGAACTCAGGGTGACTTAGGGTCTCTGTGTTACCTGAGATGAGTACCAGTCCGTCCATCCTCGGTGTGGCCTTCACTAAAATGTGTTGCCTTTATCCCTTCTGTGATTTTTAATTCGTTTTAGTGGCATTAGGATTCAGCACATTTTATAATTAGGAGCCAGTGCCTGGGTTTTTGTCCTCGCTCCCTAAAACATGGAAAAATTGGTCTACACCCTATTAGCACATTTAGTTTATCTATAAGTTCCTAATATATGGTACTACTAATATAGGAATCATATTCATACCTGCAAATATGTCGAATACCTTTGTAACATTTCCTTCAGTCCTTTAGATTTGTACACGAGTGACAGGGTTAGGTCGGTGCACTGGATATGCAAGTCTAGCAATGAGACACTGGAGGCTGAAAGGAATCAGCAGGTGGCACCGTGAAATAATCTTTTATTCTGAAGCTATATGAAGAGGATGCTTGAAACAAGGTCTAATAGTGCCTGGAGGCCATATTGTGAATGTCGGAGCCTTAATACTGTCTCAAGTGATGAGCAAGGCAATGAAGTAGTGACAGCAGCGATATGGCAAGGTTAGCTCTTCTATCACCAGTTTCATGTGTGTTGGTCTGTTTCACACTTTCTAATATATTTTCTTGTTTTTGCTCTTCGTGAAAAAGGAAATACCTGCTGTGGAAGCAGCACGCTTAAACATATTTATAGTAAGTTGTTTAATACTTTAGTTTCTCTTTGTATATTAACAATCTCTGCCTGTCCACATATAGCATGCAGAGGGTACTAATACAATCGAACATGCGCCAAGCCTCGTTCGCAATGCTCAACCGTGGAAAATGGGATATAAAGCTTTTCTGTTGTGCTGTTTACTCATAGTTTTTGAAGACCTTGAAAACACACCACCCTGTGATCACAACAGCTCGAGTATATCAACTTGGAAGATACTCTTCCAAGAAGCAACGGCAGAGCCGTCTGTCAGAAAATGCTGCCAAGATCACAGACGCAGATCCTGGAAGCGTCCCGAAGTCTGGCGCCATGACTGGCTTTCAATGCGAAGCAACGTCCTTGACTCTCACTCTGTGTGAGTTTAGTTCTGGCAAGTAAGACGCATCGAAAACAGGGCAGATGCCACTGTTTATGATGAGTTATGCAACGTTCAGATATATAGAGAAGAAATGTTTGCGGTGGAATGTACAAAATGTAAATAAATACCCAATTACTGCGAAATTCAGAAAGTATAGTATTCCAAATAATAATGCTGTACTGAATGCGAAAAAAACACAGTTTTGTGAATACCATGTAAATGAGCACTATGTCATGTTTCGTTACATAATATTTACTACAGCCTGCCAAACGCGGTAATCAATAATGCTTCTTCTGGGCAGCCCAAACCTAAAATGTTGCCAAGCTGTCAGGTTACATTATCACTGTAAATGTGGCAGACCTGCCAACTGTGAAATCAACCTGTATGACAAACCTGCTTAATTTTACTTTCTTTTACGCGTTTCATTATTTACTCCCACGTCCAAAATGTGTAAAAGTTACTTAGGTCCATAGTTATACTTTTTAGGGTCACATTTGTGTCATTTTTTGACGGAAAACGGCGCAAACTTACGAAATATAATTATATTTTGTAAGTTTGCGCCGCTTTTCTGTCAGAAAATGACGCAAATGTGACGCTAAAAAAGTATAAATATGGGCCTTTGTATATAAAATATGGTGTACCCATATTTACATGGGATACACTTAGTACTGATGCATCACTGTAGTGCTGTTGCCTTCTCCAGTCATCAGTTGCAAGCCTGAGCATGGATATGTGGTTGGAAAGATGGATGCGTACTAGATGTCCTAGCTGGGAAGAAGTTGAGGTGTTTCTTGAGGGCACAACTGTTCTTTTGTCTTTTGCTGTGCACCTGACTCTGAAAGTGAGGCATGCAAGTGACATGCAAAGTTTATTATATTTTATTAGACCTGGCATCCTTGGCGTGGTTTCCCCTGTCCTTTTGCCTCTGCTTTCTTTATTTTTGACTGTGTGCTGGACTTTGTTTTTTTCTGGTTTTTGCTACTCTGGACATTTTACCACTGCTGACCAGTGCTAAAGTGCAAGTACTCCCTGTAAAAATTGTGATTATGATTGGTTATCCCTGGGTGGCATATTTGCTTTGCTAGTATGTTCCTAGTAAAGTGCACTAGAGGTGTCGAGGGCCTGTAAATGAAATGCTACTAGTGGGCCTGCAGCACTGATTGTGACACCCACATGAGTAGCCCTGTATTCATGTCTCAGACCTGCCAATGCAGTGTCTGTGTGTGCAGTCTTGCACTGCCAATTCGACCTGGCAAATGTATCCACTTGCAGGCCCAAACCTTCCCTTTTGCTACATGTAAGTTACCCATAAGGTAAGCCGAAGGTAGCCCCATGGGCAGGGTGCAGTGCATTTAAAAGGTAGGACATGTACTCGTGTGTTTGACATGTCCTGATAGTGAAATAGTGCCAAATTCAATTTTCACTATTTCAAGGTCTGTCTCTCCCATAGGTTAATATGGGGACTACCTTAAAATATCTTTTAAGGGCAGTTTTCCATTGGGGGCAGATATTTCTATGGAGTTTGGGGTCTCTGAACTCACAATTTAAAAATACATCTTTTGGTAGAGTTGGTTTTTAGATTGTCTGCTGGAAAATGCCACTTTTAGAAAGTGGGCATTTTCTTGCATAACTATTCTGTGCCTCTGCCTGCCAGTGGAATACATGGCTGGGTTAGATGCTGGAATCTGGGAAAAAGGATTTGATTAACGAGTTCACTTTCTCTGATAAGATCTGAGCCAAGCTAGATGCAATAGGAGAGGGCTCACCTCAGCTGACCCATTGATGGCAGAGTGACACACCTCTCCAGACAGATTCCAACAACCAAAAGTCTAAAGCAAGGGTGAGTCCTTGCTCCAGTACTGTTTAACCTCTTCCTGGCTGGAGAGGACTGGTGTCTTGGTATTGGGCCAGGATGAGAATTGACCCGGTTGATGAATACAAATACATGGGTGTCATTATTGACAAAAAAGGGTCATTTGCTCTGCAGAAAGAGTCAATGAAAAGAAGAGGGAATTGCGCTGGACATATTATTTAAAATTCTCAAGAAAAAACAATCCGGTCCAACTCTGATGTCATTTCTCCAAACTATTCAAGCTCAGCTGCTACCCCCAATTGTGTACAAGCGTGCATTTATGAGTGGGAAAGATGAACCTCTTTTAGACAGCTTCACAGTGAGGATATGCAGAATAATCTTTAACCTCCCAAACAAAACATCCCTGGCCCAGATTTGGCTGGGATTCGGCCTCCAAAGGGATGCTCTAGCTAGGTGGGGGACTTATATAAATTGCTGCAGTAAAATTAAGACGGCAACCCCCAACACCTTGAATTTCCGTTTGTGGCTACAGTTGCAGAAGGAGAATTCTTCAGATGCCAGGGAATAGCTTAAAGAGTCACTGTCTGTAACTGGCCTAACCCACCTTTGGGAAACTCCATCAGCCATCTGTGCCTTTATAAACTGGTCAGTAAAATCACAAAGTCCCTATCAATGATCTAGGACAAGGCTGCTTTAGCACATAGAGCACATGCTTGGCTCACTCTAAACAACTACGGAGCTGCAACTCCACAGCCATACTTCCATCCTGGGTATGCGAATACTATTAAGGAGAAGTTCCTAAAGTACTGTTTAGGTTTGCTCCCAGTCATTGCTACATCTACCTCCATGACAGCGTACTTCAACTCAGGTCAGCTGCCGCTTATGCAGCCATGGGAAAGAAGATCTGCCACATCTAATATGCTTATGTAAGGAGCTACCAACTGAGCAGGGACTGCTCCTAAAGGCATGCTTCAACATAAGACTAATCCAAGCTGAAGGCAGGCTCTACTAGCTTGTTTTTCCTCAGGAGACCCGCAGCTGACCTGCTGCTTAGTGAAGTTCCTAAAAAAGGTGGAAGGAAAAATGTGAGCTCTGAACAGCAAATTGGGGCCTGTAAAACCCTACTGATTATTTGCACACTTTTTTTTTTCTGGGAAAGTCCTCCACATGTGTAATGCTTTGGATATTATACTCTGTTATGCCTCCGCTGCTGCAGTGGGTGGGAATGTGCTGTGGATTTGCCTAATATGCATCCCAAGGAAGTATATGCTCTTCATGACTGATTGAGTTTTTATCATACTGCAAGTAGAGCTACTGCAGTTGATATTGTATTTGATACAAAATGGCAATGAGCTATGAATCAGCCTTAAATGCACTTTAAGGAGTTTTACCTACCTTATTTTCTGACTGAGGCTTTATCATATTCTATGCAGAGCTGCTGCAGCTGATATTGTAAATAGAGCCAAGGCACTAACCAGTCATTGCTGTGAGTAATCATACATTGTTACATCTCGACTGCAGCAAAGGGTGCATATGAACTGTGGGCCTGCCTAGTATACACTTTTAGGATTCTGACACACTTGGGACCATATTTATACTTTTTGACGCACAACTGCGCCAACGAAGTTGTGCGTCAAAAATGTTACCGCTGGCTAACGCCATTCCAAAGCGACATGCAGGCGCCTTATTTATTGAATGACGTTAGCCGGCGCTGCGGACTGGTGTGCGTCAAAAAAAATGACTCACACCAGGCAGCGCCGGCGTAGGGGAAAATGGAGGTTGGGCGTCAAAAAATGGGGCAAGTCAGGTCTGAGGCAAAATTCAGGCCTCAACCCGATTTGCGCCATTTTTTTTTACGCCCAACCTCCATTGACATGACTCCTGTCTTAGCAAAGACAGGAGTCATGCCCCCTTGCCCAATGGCCATGCCCAGGGGACTTATGTCCCCTGGGCATGGCCATTGGGCATAGTGGCATGTAGGGGGGCCCAAATCAGGCCCCCCTATGCCACAAAAAAAAACGGAAAAAAAAACTTACCCCAACTTACCTTTCCTTCCCTGGGATGGGTCCCTCCATCTTTGGGTGTCCTCCTGGTGTGGGCAAGGGTGGCAGGGGGTGTCCCTGGGGGCATGGGAGGGCACCTCTGGGCTCCTTCTGAGCCCACAGGTCCCTTAACACCTGCCCTGACCCAGGCGTTAAAAAACAGCGCCCATCAGGCTGGGTGCCATTTTTTAAGGCCTGCCCCCTCCTGTGCGTCAAAATGACGTCAGAGTGTAAATATGGGGCACAGGCCTTAAAGTCATTTTTTGGAAGGGAACGCCTACCTTGCATATAATTAACGCAAGGCTGGTTCCCCCTTCCAAAAAATGACGCACATGGTGGAACTTTGACGCCCGCGGGGTCGGACGTCAAAGTATAAATATGGGGCAGGGTTTGCGCCGATTGTGCGTAAAAAAATTTGACGCACATTCGGCGCAAACAGAGTATAAATATTCCCCTTAATTGCTTCAATTGTGGGTTCAACCTTTTAACTTAGATCTTCCACCACTGCCACTGTAGATGGCGCGCAGGAATTGCAGCTCTATTTGTATGCACTTTAAGGAATCGGTGCACTTTATCCTGTTTAGTTGAGGTGTTTTATACCTCACCCAGACCTGTAACAACTGAGACTGTAGTTGATTTTGAGGTTACTTTGTGTACATGTTAACTTAAAAAAAAAACTGTGTTATATTGTTTTAACCTTTGCAATTGCTTTAAGTGTAACTGAGCAAATAAATATATATATATATATCTCACCTATCTCACTTACCCAATTTCTGAAATCAAGTCTGGCTGGCATTCACTGTTAGATGGTTCAGAGGTATTCATTCATGAATTGGATGAAAACAGAGTTCTAGAAAGCTGGCATTTGGTAAGTGGTAAAGTTTCAAGAGAGCACGAGAATCACATTACTGTTTGGCTTATTGGAGCAGGTAAAGCCAAGAGAATGAACAAAGTTTTTGTGTTTGTGAAGGGTGTGTATGTTGAACAAGAGAGAGAGAAAGAGAGAGAAATAAAACGTGAACTCAGAGAGGAGCATGGAGATCCTGCCAAAGCCATACCCTGTGAAGAGGAAGAGAAAAACAGTACTTGCACTGATGCACTGAACCAAAGGCGACTGTCAGATCCTCCAGGATAAGCATATCTTCACCATTTCTGAGTGTTTGGGAGTTTCGTGTCAAAACTAGAGACAATGTGAGGTGCTTTTGTCCTATAATGTGGTTAAAATTGTTGAACTTTGTAAGCTATAGGTAGAAAGGCCCAATTAGTTTGGGAATTCACCAAGACTTGGCAATGAATCAGTAAATGCTGTGGGTTTGATTATGATATTGAGGCCTCTATCTCTTCATAAAGAATTTAAGTAGTAGACTTCCAGATCAAATGAGTTCACGTGTAGCAAAGGAGGCAAATGGCACAATTTTCAAGGTAACAGCAGAAGTGAGACAACTATCTGGACTTTCAATATAAGGCAATGAGATTTTAAATATTTTTAGAACATGTACAGTATGACCCTTGTATTGTGTAGTGAATACCGAATTGGTAGAGGACGATAAATAGAGAGATGGTGACATATAGGCAGTGAGGTAGGTTCCAGAGTTTTCCCTCAGAATGGTTGGCCTGAAAAGTCCAGAGCTTTGAGAAAGCCTTTTTCCTGGGATAATCCTGCAGAGTTACCCAGACCGGCCTGAGGAATAAGTGAAGCAAGAAGGGCAGGAGCTCTTCCTGGTTTTCTGTGTTGTTACCCTTGACAGTCTCAGGAAGTATTATAAGCATTGTCTATTCAATAATCTGTGCTCAAGAGCAGGGTTTTGCCTTTGAGGGTGGTGAGCTATATATTGAACCATATTGTTGATCTTGATGGAACAGGCGTCAAAGTGCCTGATTTAGAGTTTGGCAAATGGGTTACTCCGCATCAACGTGATGGATATCCCGTATGCCTTAATAGAAGTGCTGATATCCTGCTGCACTTGTAGTAATGTGGATAAGATACTAGTCACGTTTGTGATGGAGTAACCCATACACCAAGCTCTATGTGAAGCCCAAACTTCCTAAGTAGGCCTGGAGTATTGAAGACATTGGGGTGAATTTAGTCAAAAAGTGATATGCCATTGTCCGACATCTGTTTGTCCATTCCAAAAGTGCTGAGTGACATGGTCCCCACAATGTCAGAGATATATATCTTCCTTTTACATTATTACTATGTTAGTGAAGCAAAGGTTTCCACTAACGTGCTGAGATGAAGTAGCGATGTGAAATATAATAGAAGCGTTAACTGCTTCAATAAATCTCTGCTACCTCCAGTGATAAATGTGTGTAGTTGTAGTGTCCCTGATTAGGGAATTAGAGCTTTCGAAGAGGTAAGGTTGTTTTTTTCTATCAAAGTAGTGGATTCGATAAGAATGCTTGGCTTCAGATTGTTGAAGAGGATAGTACTGATATATCCAAAATTGGCATCGGCAAAGGTGGTGGTTCATAGTGGAGTACTGCAAAAGAGTTATTCCAGTGTATGTCAGTAAAAAACAATTTACATGCAAATATAAGTGTAAGATGATATCCCATTCCAGGTAAAATCGAAGTTTTTTTGCTTAAAGTTGCTGTATAGAAGAAAGTTACATTTTTCTCAGACTGAAGCAGAAATATCAAATTCTAAATTGTACACCTTCACTTGGGTTAGTCACGGTTCATTGTCGCTAGTTTTATTTAAGTATGTTTCTAGTATCCCCAGGACACAGTCATTTTATAGAACTCTAATGTTCTGTCATTTTCTTGCCTTTTGAATAAGCAGCTACTGTGAGAATTATTCTGTTAGGGGTGACATGCAAGTGAGAATCACCCTCCGGAGCTCAATTTTATCTTGAATTTTTTAAAGTCCAATATTTGAAACATCACAGCGTCCTCAGCTGCCTGTTTTCAATTACATCAGAGGATGAAATTGCTTTTCTTTGAGGTATCTTTATGCTTTTTGTGTGAATGCGGTTTTAGAATTTCAGCATTATTTGTGTTTTTTTTCTACAGGGTATGTGTTAATATGCATTTGTTTTCAAAGTCTAGCCTGTAATTATGGAGAGGCCAGCGCTTTCAGTAGCCTCGTATTCATATTCCAGTCACGTCATGAAACCTGCTGGCGGCATATGCTGCAATCAACAGCAAAGCACCTTGAAATGAGTGTGGTCTCGAACACCTGTTTGGTTGAAGCCTCCTGAAGTTGTCTCCCGGCTGTTTGGCGCCAGATGTTGTTGATTACAGTCATGTGGACTGTAAAGCAGTGTGAACTTCCAGTATTCAATATCTCTGTTTTGAAATGTGCGTTGGTTCATACAACTCGTTAGAAGGTAACAAATACAAGTAGTTGTTATTTATTTAACAATTAAGCCTCACCAATAAAATATTAAGAAATAAGCATGCAAGGAGCAAGCTAAGGTGAAAAAATAAATTCCTTCTGAATTGTCTCCTAATTAAAAAGGCAATATCTCCAAGCACTCGCCTTTTCTGATATTTTAGAAAGCCTCACAGATCCTCTAGGTCAGGCTATGCTTACAGTACCTGGCTCACTATAAACGTTGTTTGCTTGGTTCCCAGTACATATTTATTTTTTGGAAAACCAGAGACTGTACAATAATTTCTAATACCCTTTATCCAAGGGCTCATTGTCATTTTATCTATGGATGTCCTATGGAAACTGCGGCAAAGTTTTCGCATCTTGCTTTCTTAATGCTGCATTGTACTGTGATATTTGGCCAATAATTGCTGCAAACTCCTGTTACTTTTCCCTGCGCTTGTTACGGTGCCTGCCACTTGTCCCACATTATGATTTCAAGCTGCTTCTCCTCGCCTCACTGTTGTCTCATGTCTCTTCACCAGCCCATTAAACTATTTTTAGACCTGTATGGACCACTGTATTGCTTTTTTCTATTTCCTCTATTCCCACAACTTCTATCTTCATCTGTGCTGTGTTCCACCACTGTTCCAGACCATGATGAAAATTAAGGGGCATATTTATACTCCGTTTGCGCCGAATTTGCGTCGTTTTTTTCGACGCAAATTCGGCGCAAAACTAACGCCATATTTATACTTTCGCGTTAGACGCGTCTAGCGCCAAAGTATGAGGAATGAGCGACATTTTTTTGCGTGAACGCCTTCCTTGCGTTAATGAGATGCAAGGTAGGCGTTCCTGTCTAAAAAAATGACTGCGACGCAAATGCGTCGTATTTATACTCCCGGGCAAAAATCACGCCCGGGAGTGGGCGGGGCAAAAAACCCTGCATTTGCGCCTCTTTTTAACGCCTGGGTCAGGGCAGGCGTTAAGGGACCTGTGGGCTCAAAATGAGCCCACAGCTGCCCTCCCATGCCCCCAGGGACCCCCCCTGCCACCCTTGCCCACCCCAGGAGGACACCCAAGGATGGAGGGACCCATCCCAGGGACATTCAGGTAAGTTCAGGTAAGTATAATTTTTTTTTTTTTTAAATATTTTTTTTTGGCATTGGGGGGCCTGATTTGTGCCCCCCTACATGCCACAATGCCCAATGACCATGCCCAGGGGACATAAGTCCCCTGGGCATGGCCATTGGGCAAGGGGGCATGACTCCTGTCTTTACTAAGACAGGAGTCATGTAAATGGCGTCTGGGCGTCGTTAAAAATGGCGCAAATCGGGTGGAGGCGATTTATTTGCCTCAACCTGACTTGCCCCATTTTAAGACGCCCTAACGCCATTTTTCCCTACGCCGGCGCTGCCTGGTGTACGTGGTTTTTTTCCACGCACACCAGGCAGCGCCGGTCTGCTAGCGCCGGCTAACGCCATTCAATAAATACGGCACCCGCATGGCGCTTCAGAATGGCGTTAGCTGGCGCTAAACTTTTTGACGCTAAACTGCGTTAGCGCAGTTTAGCGTCAAAAAGTATAAATACGGGCCTAAGTATTCTACAAACTCCAGAAGGCTTGAGAAAATAAGCCAATGGAAAACCAATAGTAGTATGAAGAACCACCGATCAGGAACATGGGGTCCCTAATAACAACTAACTTGACAGCAAACAGCCCTCTTTTCTTGCTGCATGCAGCCAAGATAAGTATTTCTCATATCCTTTCACTCATTTTGGCATAATGCTTATTGTTCAGTATTATAGTAACAGTCTTTAGCTTGTACTGTGTTATCTTTGTATTTTGCAGTCACTTGCCTGCATTGCAATTCCTCACGCATGTCTCTCCCGTCACCCTCATTTGTTGGTTGCATCTGCCATTGTTTTTCAGGTGCGTTGCAATATTTCTTCTGAAGCTGTTAACAACTTGAGTTTTCCTGAGTTCGAGAACTTTATATTTTTGTCTTTCTTTCTTTAACTGCAGGCCTCAAGAGTCTTTCCTCCCCTCATTACAGTTGGAGCTTTTTCTTTTCCCAGCACACTCTCCTGCTCAAAGTGTCCAATGTCGGAGCTCTGCTATGCCTGGAGGCGCGGCCCATTCCGCCCCATTTTTCCTCATAGCCTCCTTCACAGTGCGTCTTTGCCCTCTAGGTGGAGCTGCCTCAGGGAGTTATCTGCCTTCTTTCTTTTAACCCTCCATCTCCTGCAGCCAGGGACTGTTGCTCAGAGGCAAGGGCACGTGCAAGACAAGGGTTTAAATCCCACCACTGGTAGCAAGTTGTTGGATTATCATTTTTTCAACAATATTATTGTATTTCTTTTTCATTCAGAACACATATTTAAAAAAAATCATAATGGAAATGGCTAAACGTTAAGTTTGGTTCAACGACTGAGGGTGAGGAAATGTTTAAAAGCAACCTCAAGGGATTTATTCAGTCTTCTGTGGCTCAAGCTGTTTCAGCTTCCATGAATAAGGTCACAAATAAAAAATCAAAAAAACTGTGCTTACTCTCACTTCCTTTCCTCTTTCAACCAAAATGTCTGCCTTAATTTATTCTCCTGTAAAAACAAGCCATCGAACTTACTTGCCCTCATCCTTCAGGTTTTTTAAGCTTGCTCTTCTTAGTACAGAAGAAACACAAAAAGACGAGGCTGGTCATAGGCCTCGGACCATTCAACTGGTCTCTTGTTTATCGCCATTTCAAAATGGAAACCATCATTCATCTCCAAGATTCTTTATGCCAGAATGATTGGATGCTACATTTGGATTTGCAGGATGCTTATCTAACCATACCCATCCATCAAACCCACAGAAAGTCCCTCCAGTTCCAACAGCAAGAAAAAACGTATCTCTTTCTTTTTGTCTCTCTTCTGCACTATGGTTCTTTACAAAGCTTAAGAAACCAGTTGTATCCCACTTTAGGTCTCAAAGCATCAGATTAATTATTTACCTGGCCGAAATTCTTCTAGTGCGATTAATATGTCAAAATCTTCAAACTCTCCATTCTCAGTTTCTTATCACCTGTTCTCTCCTTACAGATCTAGGATTCATCACAAACAACGGAAACTCAATCCTATCTCCTTCCAATTAGATGGAATTTCTAGATTTTCAAATAAACTCATCTAATGCAATGCTTCACTTACCTCAATCCAAGGTACAGGAAATCAATTGAGAAATCTCACACACCATTCAGGATTCTACCATTTTTCTCTGATCCCTTGCAAAGATTGTAGGCCTATTATCCTTTTTAATCCAGGCCGTTTTTCTGGGACCTCTTCATTATGGGGTCCTTCAAAGGTCTTGCTTACTCCGATATTGTTCTTCTAGATCTAGAATCTCAGTTGGAATGCCAGTGGTGGGCAGACGATTTAGATGCCCTGAAAGGGCAAAACTATTTTAGCTTTCACCCCAGATCTTGTATATCAATCCAGTGGAAGCCAGACAAGCTGGGGTGCCTGGTGCGGTCAAATCTCGAATGGAGGTAAATGATCACCACAGGAGTCTGAAATGCACATAAACTGTTTGGAGATGCTTGCAGACTCCTTTGCGATCAAATGTCTTGCAAAAAACAGAGTATAATGTTCCATCTTTCTTTGAATGGAAACCTCTCAGTGGTGAACTAAATCAAACACTTGGGTGGCATGTGATCCAAACCTCTAGTATTGCTAGCAAGAAGTGTTTGGGAACTTTTTCTACCTGTTTGCACAGAATATTCTCTAGGAAATCTTAATACAATAGCAGACTAGCATTGAAGTTTTTTCCACAATTACAGTGATTATAGACTAGGGGCCAGATGTAGCAAAGGTTTTTACCCATTCTGTGTCTATGGGAAAAAGTGTTCGTACATATGGCCCTAAGTGGCAGATTTAAGGAAAGTGGCGCTGGACCCAGTGCAACGCCACTTTCCTTGCATCCCTTAGCGCCCCCCCCACCGCCAACATGAGTGCGCCGTACTTAAAATACGGCACACCATGGCACAGGTAGGGGGCAATAGCATAATTCCTTTTATGCTATTGATGTACTCTGCTGGAGTAGCGCCAAAACATTGGTGCTACTTCAGCAGTGTAGATAGGGGCCCATTATAAATATTGGTATGCCCCCTTTTAACGCCTGCCCTGAGCAGGTGTTAAAAGTGGCAAAGAAAATGGTGCAAGGAAATGTCTTAGATTTCCTTGTGACATTTTTTTCTGCCACCTCTAACAGGGGAATGCCCCCCTTGCATACCTTATGCCTGGCACATCCATAATGTGGCCCAAGGTTTTACAAAGTGGCGCAGTCCATGCATGCACCACTTTGTAAATATGGTGTGGGATAAATGCCACTTTAGCGCTGCCTTAGCGTGAAAAAAAAAGAAGACGCTATGGCGGTATTAATGTGGCGCTAAGGGCTCCTAAAAATGCCCCCAAATCCCTCTGTTTTCAACATGCTTTACCACAAAGGGGACCCTTTCCATGTAGACCTCTTTGTGTAACATCCCAACTCCCATCTACCTCTATTTTCCAGATGGTGTCCAGATCCTTTAGCATTCAGGACAGACACTTTTCTTCAGGATTTGTCTTAATAAACCAACTATTCTTTTCTCCCTTTATCATGATCAACAGAATCCTCTCCCAAGTACCCTTTCAGAATGCTTTTCTAATACTTATGGTCCCTTAAATTAAGTTAAAAGAGAAGAGGTACAGCATCCTCCTCTCTTTTAACTTATAATAGACTTTCCCATCCTCTTTCCATTCTTTCCCGATACCCTATCTGACCCACAAGGTCAGACTCACAATCTTATTTTGAACAACACTTTGGCGGTCATTCTGACCGCGGCGGTCAGCGGTCGCCGCCCGCCAAGCGGTTCCCGCCGAAAGACCGCTCCGTGGTCAAAAGACCGCGGCGGCCATTCCGGCTTTCCCGCTGGGCCGGCGGGCGACCGCCAGAAGACCACCGGCCGGCCCAGCGGGACAGCCCCTTTAACAATGAAGCTGGCTTGGAATGGAGCCGGCGGAGTTGAAGGGGTGCGACGGGTGCAGTGGCACCCGTCGCGATTTTCACTGTCTGCTAAGCAGACAGTGAAAATCTTCGTGGGGCCCTGTTAGGGGGCCCCTGCACTGCCCATGCCGGCACCCGTTCCCGCCATCCTGGTTCTGGCGGTGGACACTGCCAGAAACAGGCTGGCGGGAAGGCGGTCGGAATCCCCATGGCGGTGCTGCAAGCAGCGCCGCCATGGCGGATTCCCTGGGCCAGCGGGAAACAGGCGGGAAACCGGCGGCTCCCCGCTTTACCGCCGCGGTCAGAATCGCCAAGGAAGCACCGCCAGCCTGTTGGCGGTGCTTCCGCCGCCCTCCGCCATGGCGGTCATGGACCGCCAAGGTCAGAATGACCCCCTTTGTCTTTATCTGCCTGGAAGGTAGCGGCTCCTCCCAACTTTATCCAGGCATTTCAGCAGAACCTTCTGAGTACATCAACACATCTTGGGCCCTGGGCACTACCAAAGCTTACAAATTAACCTGGTCTATTTGATCAAGTTGGTGTTTGGGAAAATCTACCAATCCCTTTTCAGCAGATATAACTTTGCCAATCTCTTTGCTTCACAAGCAAGTGCAGGAAAAATATATTGAACAGTAAACCTGTATCATTTGGCCATTTCAATGAATCACCCTCATGTAAATGGAAAGCCTGTTGGAGAACATCCACTCATCTGTCATCTTTTGAAGGTAGCTGTGAGAAACGGCCTCTTTTTAACATGATTAGCCCCAACTTTTGCCTGATGTATACTGTAGCCTAGAAATTGTAGTGCCCAGGGCCCCTGCTAACTAGGTTCCCTGGGCCAGATCTCTTTCCCTAAAACTTTTGTGATGCATTGGCACAATTGGATAAACCCTTAGCTACCACTATAAGTCCCTGATAAAAGGGTAATAAGGTACTCAGAGCATGGGGTACTTTGGGTAGGCCCCTGAGGGCAGCAACAGTGATTGTCCCATCTTCTAGGGCCATGTTTCCGGATTCACCCAGCACTGCCATTGCAGGCTGAGTGTCCTGGAGCAAACTTAAAACATCAATTCTACATGGCACACTGCCTGAGTGCCCTGCCCACCATACACCGCATTTACTATTTTTAAGACTCCCTTCTGGCAGGCCTCACAGCCCTATGGCCGGGTGTACCATATTATATGTGATGGCATAGCTGCATGAGCAATATGCCCCCACTGTGTCCTTGCCAAACCAGGGACATAGTGAGCGAACAGAGCAGCCATTTTAATACAAGTGCTGGACACTGGTCAACACGAGACTCACAGCTACATGATGGCCTCTCTGATCCCTGGGTTGTTTGATATCAGACAACTCAGAATGATAAATCCAAACTGGTGCAGAGTTGGATTTATCCCTAAATGTACCTAGGGGGTCACCTTATAGGTGCTCCCTTCAAAATCTAACTAACCTGGCATGGTTGCTGACTGGTTCTATCCAGCCAGCCACCTGCAGACACTCAATCTACAAACCTTGGGAAAGAGCCCTGTCTCTCTGGTTTGTTGAACAATGGTGTTCCTGGGTGAAGGTGCTAACACCCCCTCCCTCAGGTATGTGCACTGCCCTGGCAGTGAGCCTCAAAGGGCTTACCACCTTTGAACTCGACCCCCAGGACTGCTGCTTGCAGCAGATGGTCAGCCCCATAGCAAACCCCCACTTTTGCACTTTTGGTGGGCGCAAAGATGGGTAACCACACAAAGAGTAGGGGGAGTGGCCCCCCTTGGCATGCACGACTCCTAAGGTGTTGCCTGCAAGGTTGACCCTCTATTTTATTTTCCTTCATCTTAAATGGAAGGAAACTAGGCAATCAGGGATAGGAAAGTGACCCTTCCCACAGGAAGTGGTCATTATAGTGGACACTACCAGCTTCCCCTTAAAACACCCTCTTGATACAGTATTTAGTGGGCACACCTTGACCAGATAATCAGATTCAAATGACACAAATAAAGACCAGCACAAAGAAGATCCAAGGCACGAGAACTGTAGACATGCTGCACAAGAAAAAGGGCCAAGCCCTGCCTGCTGCACCCAATCGCCGCTGAGGAGCTGCTGGTCATTTGGACTGACCTCAAGAAACCCAGAGTACCTCCAGGCTTTACCAATCACCAAATAATTTCCTCCAAAGTGGAGGTACCACTCTGCAACAAAAAAGAAAGCAACAACCCAGTAAGGGTCA
Organism: Pleurodeles waltl; assembly: GCF_031143425.1. Taxonomy (NCBI): domain Eukaryota; kingdom Metazoa; phylum Chordata; class Amphibia; order Caudata; family Salamandridae; genus Pleurodeles; species Pleurodeles waltl. Next base: position 401,218,001 of record NC_090439.1, read on the forward strand.
CTTCATTGACTGGCCACTAACTCCTGAACCAGAAGATGCAGCCAGTGTGGGAATGTAGTCCCATTCTAGCATGGTTACCCCCATTTTTTGCCTGGTTGTCAGTGTTTTTCAGTGTGTTTACTGTCTCACTGGGATCCTGCTAGTCAGGACCCCAGTGCTCATAGTGTGTGGCCTACATGTCAGTACGTTTTATGGCTTTGTCAGTATGCCTGATTGTATCACTGGAGTCCTGCTAATCAGAACTCCAGTGCTTCTGCTCTCTCTGGTTCCAAATTTGTACCTACATACTGGTAACCCAGTATTCCACTCCAAACTGATATACTGGACCCCCTTTATAAGTCCCTAGTATATGGTACCTAGATAACCAGGGCATCGAGATTCCAGCAGGTCCTTATGGGCTGTAGGATTTCTTTTACCACCCATAAAGAGCTCATACAAACACTTCTCCAGGACTGCCATTGCAGCCTGAGTGAAATAGTGTAAGCACTATTTCACAGCCTTTTTCCCAACACACTGGGTCACTTATAAGTCACCCATATATATTACTAACCTTCAGTCCCTGAAGGCTAGGTGTATAGTACCTGTGTATGAGGGCTTAGCAGAAGCTCCTGTTCTTTCTGGACTCTTCATCTGTTCTTGGACTTGGTCTCCTCTCTCCGCAGGTCTTCAGGTTCAGGAATCCATTTTGGTGTCTTGCAGTCTTGCTGTGTTCTGATGAAACTTGCTGTACTTTACTCCTGCTATCCTAGGCTTTGGGCCAACACTACTCTTGCCTTGGTGGGAATCTGTCATTCGCATTCCACTATTTTAGTATATGGTTTGTTTTCCCCCAAGGCCCATTGTAACCTATGGTGATTTTCACTATTTGCACTTTTTTATGACTGTTTACTTACCTGATTTTGGTTACTAGTGTATATTTTATAGATAATGCTTAACCCTTAAGTGAGTATAGCCTCTTAGATATTTTTGGCCTTGAGTCACTAAAATGAAGTACCTTTAATTTTGGTGTCACTGAGTATGGTCTTTCTGGTGTGTAAGTACTGTGTGACTACAGTGGTATTGCAAGAGCTTTGCATGTCTCCTATTTCAGCCTTGGCTGCTCTGCCTACAGCTACCTCTAGACATCCTGGCTTCTAGACACTGACTACATTTCACTAATAAGGGATAACTGGACCTGATGTAGGGTGTAAGTACCTTAGGTACGTATAACAAAACAGGCCATCCTCCTACAGCCAGACCCAACGACACACCAAAAATCACCAGGGAAAGCTCTGTAAGTGTGCCAAGTTTGGTGGTACTGCGTCCTCCTGTGGCTGAACCATACTAATACACTGGGTATTGGTCAGCTGACATCGGACATCAGGAAAATCAGTCCACCTGGGCCTGAAAAAGTACCAGGAGGAAGCCCCAGTCAAGGGACTTCAGTAACACCCTAGATCTCCTGCCAGAGTGCCCCCATTGTCCTGCAAGCAACCCTTGAAGTGACTTACCTCCAGATCCAAAAGGCATCTTTGTGCACAGTTCCTGGTTCACCAGTTCGCTCTGCACCTGGCTGCCCTGTGCCCCGCAATGAAGAACCTGTTGTACCCTAAGGGTCCCTCACCCCTCGTGACCTCGACACCCCAAGGGGACTTCAAGGAACCACCTCTAAGCTTACCTGCACAGACCTTTTCCAAGTGGTCGCCTGCAGTGGCCCAGCACCAGCTCCAGAGAATTTTCCCCGCTGCTCCCGCCGAAACGGGGAGTTGTTCAAACTTTTTCAGCTGGCAGAATGTGCCCACCGATGGCCTCAACCAACCTGCAAAAGAAGAACTTGGTAAAGCAACTATGTGATTTTCTATGTATTTTTAAAGGTGACTTTCCATTAATTTGTATGGTGCGTAATTACACACAAAAAGCCTATTTTTATTAAATATCAAAAATCCATATCTCCAAAAGTACTTAATCAAATTTGGTAATCTTGGTCTTAAAATGTATATACAAATCCGAAGTATTTTTATAAATTGGTTATTCCTTTGAACATGTGAGTTGCATGATTGATACTGTGAGTAAAATAAATGCTTTGCACTTCTCCAAGATTGGCCTAGCTGTTAGACCAAGTGACCATAAAAATTATAGCTAGTTTTTAACTCTGTAAATCAACATGTGGTTGCCTCGACCCCTTGCACAGTTTGCCTAGCTTTGCACACTACATGGAGAGCCAGCCTCCTACAAGAGTACATTTTCTTAATCCTCCAAACCCTAAGTCCTGTACATTGTAGGATCTCAATGTAATTTTGAAAATGTTCACTTCTTAACATGACAATGTGTCTCTTTCATTAAAAAACACTTTCAGCCAAATTACCATTGTTATTATGTTTAATTTCCATTAAACGCCTATCCAATGTAAAAACGTTGGATGTTTCTGCTCGTCATTTTACTCCTACAGGTAATATCTTCACCATCAGTCAATGTACAAAAATGAACTTAACTTATGTTTTCTATCCCCAGTCAACCCAAATTATGTGTTGGTAATTGTCTCAAAATCTATGAGCAAAAGGCCATGCATCTGAGAACGTCCTCAGACTCCCAAATCCTTATTTATTTTACAATACCCCACAAACCAGTATCCTCTCCGACTCTTGTCCGCTGGGTCAAATGGGTTATGTCACTCACTGGTATTGATACCACCATTTTTGGTGCCCATTCCTCCCAGAGAGCCATGGCTGCCAAAGTCTTCTGGATGGGTTCATGCTTGGAGGACATTCTAAGTTCTGCAGACTGGTCTGAAGTATAAATAAAGGTGATGGATGGAACAATGGAATCCCAGCCACTGGTAATAACTTGGGCCGTATCCAATTCTATCATTGTTATGCATAACGTGCCACCTCAGTTTAAGCACAAGATTATGCAAATCAGTCTTGACCCTGCTCGCATAGGAACAGTCCAGCCTGAACAGCCAGGCCATGTTTTAGTGGTATGCCATAATCCATTTATTTATCTATTTATTTATGTATTTATTTATTGTACGTGAGCTAGGTAGGAGGATGGAGGATCCTGTTGGAAACCAAAAAGGAATGTGACATTACAATACATACAATAATTGATCATGCCTTTGTGTATGTCAGGTCTAAGAGATGTATTTAATGTATCTTTTTTATGTAACTGAACTATTTTGTCTAATTTAAATTAGAAAAATGTTTTTGAAATTCTTTAAGAATATATGTGATTTGAAATATGCAATTACTAATCGTATACAGTGTGTCTATAGTATTTAGTAAGAATTACAAAAAGCATTTTTAGAATGACATCAATTGTATTCATTTTGAGATTTCAGCTATGAATTTGAAATGGTACAGCAAGATAGAAAATTGAAGCACAGCTTGTCTCAACTAAACAAGTCTCTGCATGCATTTTAAATACTTGTTATAATTGTAGACCTGAGTGGAATATAATCTCTTTATTCATGCAACCCATAATTCAGCTTTGTGCACATTTCCAGTTTACTTCATTAGTTTTCTTTTTCAATGCAGAAGGCATGTAGGCCCATATTTATACTTTTTTTGTGCCGCATTTGCATCAATTTTTGATGCAAAAGCAGAACAAACTCACAAAATACAATTGTATTTTGTAAGTTTGCGCCTCTTTTCCATCAAAAAGTGGTGCAAACGCGGCGCTAAAAAATTATAAATATGGGCCGTAGTTCGAGTTATTAAACCTGGACTGGTAGCACCTCACAAATTGTTTTAGCTTCTGTTTGAGTTTTTGATTATTTGAGTCACTAGATAATTTTCCAGTTTTTTTCTGAAATAATCTCTGTTTCTTTTCCTTCTTAGAAATCTACTGGATATGACCCAATAATTTTGAGGAACAAAATTCATTTCTTTCCAATTTCTTTCTTTTTTTAAACGCTCCCTTTTTAAAATGTCCCTTTCTTTTTTCTTTTGCTGCTGCCCTTTCTTTCCATTTCTCCCAATTTTAACTTTGTCCCGAACTAGGAAACATTATTAGGCGTCCATTTTGTACTAGTTGTAGGAGGCTGGACTGGTTTGTAGTGGGTACCTATGGTACTTACACCTTATAACAGGTCCAGTTATCCTCCATTAGTGAAATGTAGGCAGTGTCTAGCAGCTTAGGCTGTCTAGAGGTAGCTGTAGCTGAGCAGCCAAGGCTTCTCTAGGAGACATGCAAAGCTCATACCCGGCTTGCAAGCATGGCACTTATTTGGCTCCTAGACGCAGGTGTAGCTATTGAGCACTGGTCATAATACACAGGCAAAGTTCATCAACAGAAACATCGCTCCACAGCATTGACACAGTTCTCTGACAAGTAGCCATGCCTTGCAGCATGGTATCCTAATACTCAAGAACATTTCAAAAGTACATCTCCCTAACGTAAGCACAGCTCTCCACATAACTGTAAGAAAATGCCTCTTTTGATCCACCCCAAACTGTTGGATCGATCGTCCTGGTTTTTCAGGTTTGAATGTGCACTGGATCCTGCCAACCAGGACCCAGTGCCAGTGTTCTAACCCTTGAAGAGAATATGTTTCATTAGTTTACAGAGTCCTTAGCTTAAGTTAACTTACTTATAAGTCCCTGTATATGGTACTGGGGTACCTAGTGCCTGTAAGTTAAGTGACTCCCATAGACTGAAGCACGTATTGAGCCACTGGGAGTGTGACAAAGCAAAGCATGACTCCTACGCTGCTAATGCATACTGCCAAAGCATTTTTTAAACAGCTACCTCAACTTTGACATTTCAAACTATGGCAAAGTCCAAACCTTGATCTTTAATGGTGATAAGTCATCCCTAAGGCAGGGTTAACATGCTCCAAAGGCAGGGTGCATTATGTTAAAAAGAAGGTCATGTGTATCGATGACTTTACATACCCTAACTGTAAAAACCTCACATTGTGGTTTTTATTGTAGTAAGGTTAGTAGCCCCTTTGTCTAGGATGGGGTTACCCACTCACAACTCAGCAGTGCTAACTTCGACCAGGACTACTAAACCTGATAACTCAATGTATCAAAATAATTGTTGCATTAAACCTGACTCCTCGCCCAAGTCAAGTTTAATGTAGCTATCTTGCAAATAACAACTTTAAAATATTGCCACTTTGTTGCCCATGTTTTCCAGTTGACATTTTCTGTTGCAAACAGCTGCGGTGCTGGAGGCAGCCTGCTGCCCTCCTGGGGAGAGCAGATAATGACTCTTAGGAAGAAGAACAAAAGACCTGCCAAGAGAGGAGGTGTAACCTTTTCCCGGAAGGAAGGCTGGAATGAGTGTGAACCCAGGAGGCAAGCTTCAAAGGGGAAGCCATCTTTGAATGGCAAATGGTAGTCACACTAGGTAAGGGGCTAATCATTTGTTTGCTTAGGCACATTGGCATCTCGGGCAGAGAGAGAGCCTGTGACAAATCAGTTTTCCAAGGAGAGTATAGCCCCCAGGTATCGACACCTCTGAGTTGGGCAAGGGAGCTCCACACAAGAGAAGGGTCTTGCCATGTTGGGAGTAATCAGAATAGCTCTTCGATAGCTAGATGAAACACTTCATAGGTAGTATTATCAGGCTGGTAGTCCATTGACTTGTTAGTTGCTGGCTTCCCCTATGCTTGTAGTGGCGTAAAAGTGGCACTGCGTGCACCCAGACCTCAGATCACAACACTACAGCTTGAATACTCGTGCTTATAATGGTGAAAGGGAAACTGAGAATACCAGAATGCAAGAGTTTGTTGCACTATATTTGGAATTAACAGGTGTTACAAACTAAATTGGGTCATGTTAAAGATAAAAAAGTTGTTTAGACTGACCACGCATTGAGTGAAGTTCACTTTTAGCATGCAGTTTTGTATGTCCACGCATCCCTCCCCAGGGTACGTCTGACATATTTTGTAGAAACAATTTAATAGCTGCGCCAGACAGTTGTGGTGGTGAGATAGCAGGAGAAGGAAGTTGTAAAGTCCGTACTTCAGATGATTTGTTTTCTGATGCTTCACGACAAAGTGGCTAGGGGAACAAGTGTGCGCATTGTAGTCATATGGCTTCTGTACTCTAAGGGCTGACAGTTTCTTAGTCTGGTTCCTTAACAAGTACCTGGTAATATGATTGTGCTAGCAGGCCTGTCTCTTTGTAATCCTCTCCGATATATTTTATTCCTCTCATCTGTCTTTCTTACTTCACCATCACTCATTCTCAGTAACCGCGCTTAATCATCCTACCTTTTAATTTTATTTCTCTGATTCCCTCTCTTTCTTCCACAATCCAGCATCAATTGACTGCTGTCTATGTCACTGCCGTTTGTTTTTCTCGTATATCCTTTTTTCGATCTTCTTTTCTCCAGGTGAACCTAATTGATATCAGTGTGCGGAGAATACAATGCAACCGAGGAATGATGTTCTTTCCAAGAATCACAAACCGTGCGTGTCAAAGTTTTTTTTTTTTTCTTAAGCTTAGGGTTTAACGGTACAGTTTTTATTGGGCATCTAACATAAGCTATCCGACCTTGCCATTGTAAGTCCTTTGCATACTGGAGAACTGCACAAAGTTGTCCCTCGTGATCATTCTGCGTCAGTTTCTTAATCACAACTGCCAAATGCAGAGAGAAAGGGGAACTGACAGGCAGATAAGTATCGAGCTACACAGTTGGGTAGACAGTGAGACAGACATCGAGATAGACAGACAGACATATAGATGGATGCCAGGAGGACAGTTACCCACTGTTTGTTGTAAAGCAGACATAATATTACACATTTGAATAACCATACAATAATAAACTGTATTAATGTGCATGTCTAAAGCACTTCCTGTTCAAATGCATTCGTTTTTTCATAATTTGTGACTTAAGTGGTTCTCACTGGCATATTAGTCGAGTTTCTGCAGTTTTTTAGCATCTCATTTAATAAAAACACCCCAGAAAAGTTGGCTATGCTAATGCGTGTAGCAACAGGCATTCAATTTGAAATCTGAATAACGCTTATAATTAGAAATGATTGCGGTCGAGAATGACATACTTTTGAATTGTTCACAGTGCCTTAAGTGCCACCTGAAATGGCAAATGATCTACCCCCTGGCTGTGGAAATTATTGCTCCGCGAATTACTGATTTCTTTGCTTTTCATGCCCTGCATGAATGTTCACTTTGAAATAATTAATAGTTGCACACATTTCGCTTAAAATGTAATACTTCGTACTGACCATAACATTCAATCACATTATATATTAGCATCCCGTTCAACTCTTATGACTAAGAGCAGTGAGATGTATCTTTAATGTTGGAAATACGTATGTCGACTTCCATTGTAGTGAATGGTAGCGTGCAATTCCGCTATAAAGACTCATATCTAATGTTCTTATTGCCCACCTGTAACAATGAAATAACAATACTGCTCAATTGTAACAATAACTCTATACAAATTGGGTTGTGATGTCATAAAGCCTGTGAATCAGCAACAAGGCAGATCAAAAAGCACAGCTACAACTGCCACTTAAACAAAAATACTGAAGACTGTTTATAGTGGTGGCTGCCACTAAACAGGGGTGGCGGGGGGGACTAAAAAAAATACTACCCCACTTACCTCTTTCCTACGGAAATGGGTTTGTCTCCTCCGTCCTCTTCCTGGCAGCACACAGGATCCCAGCCAATCATGACCCTGCTGTCATCAGCTTGACAGCAGCGTTGTGACTGATGTGAGCGCCCTGCTTCAGCGTTCACAGAGGGAGTGGCACCCTGTGCACTTTCTCCTCCCAGCTGTTCAATACAGCCGGGTGGAGAAATGCAAAGTGTGCATGTTTGTTTGTCAGGCCAAACATTGCCAGCCAAACACACATGTGCACTTATGGTGCACTAACCACTCTGACCTCCTGGCCCTCTCCACCCCCACCGCACCCCACCCTCACCTGGCTCACCGAAAAATAAAATGATAATAACGCTTTGTTATTATCATTTTACTTTTCCTTCCCCTTCTACTGAAAACAGGGGGGCTATGCTCCTCCTGCTTAGCGGAGGTGCCACCCCTGGCTGTTTGTTTCCGTCTTATGATCTGTATGTTTGAAATGGACAGTGACCAGCAGAAATGAGATATTTATGAGAAATGTTTTTGCTCACCTTTGGTCATTACAAGAAAGAAGGAATCTCCATGTTTCTACACATTCTGATCTTTTTAATCTGACTTTCACTAAACTGATTCTAATATATTTTTGCAACAAATTATTAACTGTTTTGGTATGTTTTTAATTTGCACTACAGATTCCCCTATTTTTCATGTCTGTAACCACAGTATAATTTTCTTGTGAAAGAGCTAGTAACCCAGGATTTAAGCAGCTTGTAGGTGAGATGATGGTGTGATCAAGTACTATAAGGAAGAAAATGAACTTTTCCATATCTTACAAAAATACTTCAAGTCACCTTGGAGTGTCATTACCTTATAAAGGAATTCAGCCTTCAGCCTCTTTTTTTTTTAGAACACCCCAGTGACATAAATATACTTTTATTGTAAGATGTAATCTATTTTGTAAACGAGTGACAATCATGATCTGTTAACAAGCAGGTTCTGAAAGTCACTATTCACCTGCAATAATCGAATACACATTACAATGACAACCATAAAGTTGCTTATTAGCATTCACAGGGAGCAGACTGTGCCAACTGACTCACTCTCCCCACTTCCAGAGATGACACAATAGAACAGGTAAGGCAGACAGTAAAAGCTTTCTCCAGCAAGACATAAAAGTCCTTTTTAGGACTGGTAAAGACAACTTTAGCCATCTCTATCACAAAAAGGTATAAGACCATCAACCAAGAAACTATGCTGGGGTACTCTAACATTGAGACAATGTACCATAGACTATTCAGATCATCGTTGTTGTATTCCCTAACAGGGATGAAGCCCTTCATCCACCAAACTGGCAAGCCCCATCAATGAACCACGTCAGTGGGCAAGGGTCTTCGTCCTTTTTCGGGAACACCCCAACTTGGGTTTTATGGTTCTATGTGCACCTTCTCCTAGTGTTAGAGGTGATTTGTTTTTTGATGGTCTTGATCATTTCTTTTATATATTTTGACAGTAGGAGGCTATACCAGTGACACTGTTAAAAAGATCACAAGCTCCCTTTCCCTCTTTGTGGACAATATTCAGAAATCTTCGAGATTGGCATGTCATTGCTAATTCTTACAGACTATACATAAAGTTGGTTTAGCTGAGTAGTTCTCTGGTACCACTATTGGCACTTTGGTGTATCATCCAAGCTCCCACCTAGGGCTTCCATTGCAACACCTCACGAATTTATTGACATCTGAAAAATACACTCATTCATCACAAATGAATTGGAAAAAGGCATACAGAAGGGAACTTCGAAACGTGCTTCAAGGTGGAGAAACATATTAAGCACTGACATCATGTAAACATATTACGGTGGATAGGATAGAAATTCCAAAAAATGTAAACAATATTAGAATTCAGAAACAAATTAACATATATCAGTGGATAATAGAACATTTACTTATGGTGTAAGCATTGCAGTCCACTGAAAGAGGAAATGGAAACAACATGGACAATTTTAAACCACACGCTGGATCATATTGTATGTCAGCCTGTCAAAAATTCCGTAGAACTTATTTAGCAGTATTTAGCAGTATTTAATAAGACAATAGTAACACGTGCAACAATTCAAAATGACAGCCCTTTCGGAAAAGAGGTTTACAATTCAAGGGCAAAGTAGACTATGCAACTATTTGGAAACTGAGTTTATAAGATAAGAATTAGATTTTCCACCGGACCTGCATGAAGTCGGTGCAGACTAAATTTACATAAAGATTTTCAAAGGGGACAACCAAGGCTTATCCAAAATGGCAAGTCAGGACAAACCAAAACGGAATCCACGCTGGCAAATGGTGCACAGAGGACAACGAGAGCAAGGAAGATGAGAGGAGAAGAGTAAGGACGGAAAAATGTCCAAATGATAAGCATGTACTATTATTTTCTGTAAATGCGCCTTCTGGGATTTTTTCATATCGAGTAATAGAATGGTCACCTATGAAGGAATCCTTCAAATGTCTAGACGGAAATTGGCCTGGAAGGAAAATTACTCTAAAGAGAGATTGACTAGCTTAAGCTCAGTAGCAGAGGTAATTGAATAATTCCAAATGATGACATTATACGGAGTTGATAGCCAGAGAGAACTTGGCTTATTTTGTCAGGATCGGAATGCAAATTTCTGAAGTGCCCAACATACGAGAACTGCTGAAGAGAGGACAGGCGGGAAGGCTTTAGAAATTGCAGGAGATAGGGGTGAGAGTCAGTGTGAGTCAGTGGAGCTTTTGGATGAGTAGAAGTAACCTCCTTCTCTATTGCTAGCAAAGCTCCTCTTTATCCCTTTACTTTCTGTGCATGTACAGAAGGCCACAAACGTCCTGAGATTTGCTGAACATTGTGTTTCTGTAGAGGAAACAGGGAATGACCAATTAAATCTAAGAGTGATGACAAGTCATAAGTAGCATTCCATTGTCCTTTAAATGTTCACTGTGGGGGGAGCAAAGATGGCGGACAGGATGTGCCTCTCCTCCGGCCCGCAGTGAAAACCCCAGCCACCCGCCCCATGGGAGCGATCTAGAGCAAAGCCCCTGTCCCTTAAAGACTGAGGAGCATCCCGGTCGAGCCGGAAATGACGGCGGCGGTGAGCGGACATTATTGGCAGAGAGAGAGTCCGACAAAAGGATGCCCAGCAGCTCCTCAAGATGGCGATGCCCGGGCAGTGTTAGAGGATGGCCGGCGCCAACGAGAAGTGAGAGGCCCATGCCCTGGAGAGAAGGCAGGGAGTACCCCTCCAGAGCACAACAAGAGAAGATCAGAGGGAGATACAGTTGACTGGGGCAGCAGAGACACAGAGGACCAGTAGGAAGAAACTGGCCCTGGTGAGCCCTCCGGAGCCTGACCTGACACTTGAGGGGCCTGGAGGGTAGCATTGGCAGAGCTCCCATAGAGACCCCCTGGCTGGGGACGAAGCTCACTGCCAGCCTGCCAAGGAGAAACGCCACCCGACCGGTAGACGACAGAGAGGAGCAGGCGTAGAAGGGGACCCATTGAGTGGGACCCGGCTGGGACGCACTTGTGACTGTGCATCAGTGACATGCCCTAGGGGGCTGTGCGGAGCACTGAGTCCTGCCACAGAGGAGCCCTGATGGAGAGAGACCAGAAACGATCAGCAACGCAAGGAGGCTGCATAGAGCCGGCTGGGGGGCCAGACCAGAGGTCCTTGCTGCCTGGAGCGGAGAGCTGGATGGGACTGGGCCCACAGCTGGGACCGAGTGGACCCCCTGCAGCAGGCCTGAGCGAGGTGGCTGGGGGTGCTGCCAGTAGCGGAGGACCTTGACTATAACAGAGGGGAGGACCGAGGCTGCTGCCTGGGTGAGAGTAACTTACCCCTGCGGAGAACTTCACAACCAACTACAGCCACAGTTGGGAGCTTGGGGGGCCCTCAGACCAGGCTGAGAAGCTGAAGTACACAGGAGGGGACTCCCAAGCAGAGAGGCCTGTTGAGCATCTGAACCGTGTACACAGGCAAAGTGCATTACCCGGGCCGTAACTCGGCAACCAGCTGAGAGAGGAGTGCCCAATGGGCAGTGGGGGTGAGAAACAGAGCTCGACAGAGCCTGTTGAGGGCAATGGCCATGGCATGATCCAGGAAGGACAGATCTGTGAGAGACATGCTGACCAGGCCCATACAGAGCAAAGCGCAAGGGGATGCAGACACCATGGTGAGACTTGGGTAAGAGGGGCAGGAGGAGGAGGGAGAGGACCCTATTACAATTGCATTTCTTGAGTGTCTGTTCACATCATTGAGAGAGGACCTACAAGCGGTGAAGAGGGACCTGTCACAGGACTTGAAGGAGGTGCGACACAAGCTGGAGGAGGTTGGCGAGAGGGTGGCCACTCTGTAAGAACACAAGGGTAGCCGAGATGAGAAAATAGTTTAACTCCAGCAGGAAGTAATCCAGCTGCAGGAGAAACAGACTGAGCTCCAGGCTCATGCAGAGGACTTGGAAAATTGCTCAAGATGGAATAATATCTGCATCCGAGGAGCACCAACAGGTGCTGATGAGGTCGAAATTTCCCGGTACGTCAGGGTCCTCTTTTTTCAGATTCTGGGGGAGGACCCAGATAAGGAGATCCGGATGGATAGGGTACACAGGGTGGGACTGCCAAGGTGGACCTCAAGTATCCCCAGCTGACATCCTGGGCTGCATACATGACCTCCCCTCAAAGAGCGCATACTATGGCTGGCGAGAGAACAGCACCCTCTGTTGTTCCGTGGATACACACAGCTCCTATATCAGGACTTGGCAACAATTACCCTACAAAAGAAGAGAGACTTCTGCTTGATAACCCCCTACCTCAGGGACAAGGGAATCACCTATTCTTGGGGTCACCCCTTCTGCATCTGAAAGAAAGGCGATATTGGAATCCCTAAAGGGGGATATGAAGAAATCTGACAGGGAGTGAGAGGTCTGGGGCCTGAGAGCACGAAGGCTGCAGAGGCCAGGGAGGAAGTGGGGGGGGTGGGGAGAGGGCCTGAATGAGGACAGGAACGCAGGGCGTGAGGAGCCCAGAACCCAGTCTATTTTTCTGGACTACACAGGAACTCCGACTCCCCTCAGTGGGGTCATTAGAACATGTTCTATGAATTTACTGTGTTTACTGTTGGGGTTGGGTGCACAATATTCTCACACAGATATACACAAGCAGTAGACAGTCATGAAAGTTATGTCATCACTCACACAGTGGTAAACGGGTACCATGGGTTAATCAGAAGCACTCACTGACCAACAACAAATCACTTGATCCACCTTAACAATCTTTAAAGTAGTCACCCTCAACGTTAAAGGGTTGAACAACCCAACCAAGCACAGAGCAGTCCTCTCTTATTTGGAACACACACATGCTGACATATGCCTTTTACAAGAGACTTGCATAGTACCCACGAATCACCGCAGACCGCGTTCAAAATCTTTCCCAATACAGTACTTTTCCTCACAAGGAACCAAGGTGGCAGGGGTAGCACTTCTTGTTTCACGTCCCTTCCGTGGGAGAGTGGATGATAAGATTGCCTAAATAAAAGGCTGCTTGCTGGGAATTTGGGTACAACTATATTCGCCCCTAAAAAGGGGAAGGAGGGATTCCTACACCGAGCACTGGCTGAGATCATGATAGAGGGGTGCTTATAGGGGCAACTTTGACATTGTCCTTAACAACAACTGGGACAGGTCTGCTTCTAGGTATGGGGGTGGGAGCCCTGTTCTCTTGAGGGGTGTAGAGATTGGTGGAGATGGGCCTCTGAGACTTGTGGAGTGGATCACACGATACAACCAGAGACTATACATTCTACTCACATGCCCACAAAACTTATGCTCGCATCAATATCTTTCTGGGTTCCAGAGCAGACATTTAGGGAGATAGATATTGAGCATGGTGCGCTGTCAGACCACGCAGCAGTATCCCTTATTTTTAAACATTCCCCCAGCCCTAAAGCTATTGACATTGGTGGCTGAGAACCACCCTCCTGCTGAGGACAGAAGTGATGGCACAGATAACAAAATCCATTACCACCTTCCTAGAGATCAATGATACAGCAGATACATTTATCTCACTACTCTGGGAGATGCTGAAGGCAGTTATCAGAGGTGAATTTATTGCAATTTTAGCAGCGGATAATAACATCCGACGGGAGAAGAGGGCCTAATTACAACAACAGGTGACCTAACTTGAAAGGATTCATAAAAGGACCCGAGCCCCGAGAGTATGGAGACAACTTAGCGCAGCCAGAGGCAGCTGGCTGGTCTCGATATTGATAGGGCAGAGTATGCAGCCCTTCACCTATGGCACTCCTTTTACGTTGTGGTGACAAATTTGGATGCTTCCTGGCTAACAGGCTCGAGCCCAGAGGAGACATTTGCGGTCGCAGCAATCCAGGGCCCAGATGGGTCGAAAGAGGTGAACGACATGCAGATTGTCTCGATGTTTCACGACTTCTACCAAGCCCTTTACTACCCACAGCAGACTGACCCGGACACCGCCCACCAGTATCTCAACCGAGCCTGCATGGCTAAACTGTCGACCCAGGAGAAGGCCACGCTTGAGGCGTAAATCAAGATAGAGATGGTAATCTCTGCAGTTACCCGATTGGAGGCCTCAAAGTATCTGGGAACAGATGGATTCCCAGACCTGTTTTATAAAACATTCTGCAATAGCCTAGTCCCGATGCTGACATGCATCTTTAATGCTATTATAGGCCCGGGCGAGATCCCGCCATCCATGTTTGAAGCATCCATTGTGGTAATCCCCAAGACAGAGAAGGACCCCACACAATCCGGACCTACAGACCACTTTCTCTCCTTAACGAGGACTTCAAACTACTTATGGGCATTCTAGCCTACTGTTTGAATCTGCTTATGCCTGGACTAGTGGACCCTGACCAGGCAGGTTTTATCCTACATCAGCAGTTCGGGGACAACACTGAGCGGATCATGCACATATTAGACAAGGCCAAGCCCTCAGGAAGGGAACTAATACTGCTTAGTATAGACACAGAGAAATCGTTTGATTGCATCCACTGGCCGCATATTCAGGCAACGCTGGAGCATTTTGGCCTGGGACCCAGATTCCGAGCCTGGATAGCGAGTGCGTCCAGCCAACTGAGGGCCTCAGTTAGAGTCAATGGGGTGACCTCCACCTCATTCTCTGTTGTCCACGAAACCGGCCAGGGGTGCACGCTTACCCCCCTGCTGTTTGCTCTCTACATTGAACCATTTGTCCAGAGGGTGAGGGAGAGCCCAGAGATAACCAGGGTAGTTTTTGGCAGGGAAGAATATACCATTGCACTATATGCGGATGATGTGGTTGTTGCCTTAGATGGCCCAATAAGGGCCCTCCTGGCTTTCTTGCAGGAGGAGGAGGTTTTTGGCTAGGTGTCTTGAAATCCCTGGCACTCAATCTCACGCTTCCGGGGGAGGTGGCAGACCTGATGGCCCAGCAGTACTCATTCCATTGGCAGACAATTCCATCCCCTGCTTAGGCATCTAGACAGTTCCAGAGACATCAAAGATGAACTTTGAGGTCCTTCTACAGGGCGTTAAAAAAGACCTGACACAATGGAGACAACATCCAATATCCTGGCTTGGGAGAATAGCTGCAATAAAAATGTCAATCCTCCCCAAAGTCCTATTCCTATTCCAGGTGCTACCGGCTGAGCCCCTACCCAACTTCTTGCTGGTGCTACAGAGGGATATTAACCACTTCATCTGGGTATGTCCGAAACCTAGAATGCCCCGCATTCTGGCCTATCAACCCCGGCTCAGGGGGGGCCTGAGAATCCCAGACATCCAGCAATATTATAGAGCAGTTCAACTTAGCTACCTGGTGGAGTGGTCTTGACCAGAGTCAGACAGGTGCTGGCTGTTCATGGACTGGGCAATCGCTGGTAGATCCCCTTCCTACCACACTGTCATAGATCAGGGGGCTTCTACCCCTCACCTGTCACCACAGCAACCCTGAAGGTCTGGGACCAAGTAGCGTACACTAGGGGTTTGACCTCTTCCCCATCTCCCTTATCGCCAATTGTGGGGAGCCCGAACTTCACTCCGGGCCTAGGCCAAGGAGCTTTTCACCCCTGACATTCCCAACCTGCAGATCCATCGGACATCTGTTTGATGAAGAGAGATGTCTGCCTTTTGAAAGCTTAAAGACCACCCACTCTCCCAAAGACCGAGAGAATGACCTACCTACATATTCGTCACTGGGTGATGCAGCCCGCAATTCAGAAACAGTCACAGACACCTTACGCAATATGAAAAATGGCTTCTGATGAAGATGACAAAGCAGCACATAATCTCGGACCTCTACAATCTGCTTCATCAAGCGGCCTCGATGTCTGGGGTTCTAGGCCAGCTCACTGGGAAGCAGAACAGGGCACAACACAGAGCATACAGTGCAAACAACATAGAGACTGCAACAAAGATTGCCACCTACTGGTATCGTATCCCAGCTCGGCTTCACAAAATGGACCAGTCCTGGCCATCCCGGTGCTGGAGGGGATGCAGTGCCTCAGGCACACTAACCCACCTGCTGTGGGAGTGTTCAAAACTGTCTTCCTACTGAGAGGGAATCTTAAACGACATTGACTGTCATTTGAACACTCAATTCCCACGCTTCCTGGCCTACATCATATTAGGGTTACAAAACCCTCTGAAGTTTCCACTTAAGTCACCAAGAGGCTGTCGGATCGGCCTAGCATTAGGAGCGGCCCTACAAAACATATTGACCCATTGGGGAACCTCGCAAATCCCCACACAGCAGAGTTGGTTACATCGGCTATGGGGGATCTTGGGGATGGAAAAGATTACACTCACTCTCATGCTACAGGGGCAGTCTTTTAGAGAGCTATGCCACCCCTTTCTGTCCCTACTTTCTGGAGAGTTCAGAGAGCTGACTAGCTTAAATACTTATGACTCTTATGGCTACTGCAAAGGGATGACTCCTAGGGGACCTGATCTGCTGGAAGGTCACTACAGAAGCCAAGTGTCTTAAACCCATGACTGGATAGCATAATTGTGCACCTGGGATGGTGGAAAAGTGGGGGAAGGGGCTGGGGGTTAGTTGGATATATGTTCTCCTCAGTTTATGGGCACTGCGCCACTCTTTGTTCTACCACACTTGAAAACCAAAGAAATTTGAACAATAAATGTTCACTGTGGGAGCTTCTTCATGCTTGGCACCAACTAATTTGCCTGGAATATGGCTCTGCCACCTCACGTGTCAAGTGGTACTTGACACTATAAAGAGGGGTATGCAGGCCATGGGTGGGTGCTAGTGATTGATGTCCATTTGCCAAGGTGTGGTGCATGCTGAGCTGATCATATTGGCAGGAAATAGTAGGGAAAGTCCTAGATTTGGATCACATCTCTCACACATATTAACAACAGCCATAGAACCACACCTCTTCCCAAACAAACTTGCTGTTTGTAGTTCAGTGCCTAGACCAACTAGAGTAGCACAGGTGTTGCAGAGCTACTGGCTGCTAAAAGTTGTTGGGTTGATTCTAGCTGACCTGTGGTGGGGTCCTCTGAGGAGGTATATGTTCATAAATCAGAGAGCTCAATATGATTGTAAAAAGTGTGAAAAGGGTATTGACAGTCAGCGCACATTTGATGTATTTCACTCACTTGAGACAAGATTAACTCTTATCCAACAAGGCAGCATATTCCCTTATTAATTGGAGCGGATAATGTATACCTGGGCTCATCCTCTGGTAGCTATGGCACAGAGCAGACAGGCTTAACTTAAAGAAAATGTGTAAAACATTTAGAAGTGCCATAACAGTTAAAAGGTAAATAATTAAATAAAACACACAACAAGATAAAAATCTCACTCCTATTTATAAAACTATATCAACATTTAATAAAACATCACCAAAATTACAAAACTCCTTAGCGGAATCGGAGATATTAATGTCTGAAAATTTAGTAGAAGAGGCATCAAGGAAAGGTCAAAATAAATGGAAGAAATTGTTAACATGTGAATTTCACTTAAGTATGATTTCAGGCCTAATGTGTGGGTTGGATACACCAAGCCGTTCTGTAAGAGTCAAATATTTTACCTTCTGACTTAGGACCTGATTGAGATCTTGGTGGACGAGTAACTCTATAACAATGGTGACCGATGTCCCATCCACCAGAATATAAATCCTATTCTATTCTATGAGATTTATATTTCTGAGGACATGATATCCCTCACCGTTGTGACAGAGTAACTCGTCCACCAAGATCTCAATCAGGCCCTTAGGGGCATATTTATACTTGTTTTGCGCCAAAGTTGCATCATTTTGTTTTACGCAAATTCGGTGCAAAACTAACTCCATATTTATACTTTGGCTCTAGACCCATCTAGTGCCAAAGTTATGGAGTTAACGAACATTTTTGGACGTGGAAACCTACTTTGCGTCAATGAGATGCAAAGTAGACATTCCCATGCAAAAAATGACCCTATGGCCTTAGCGGCATATTTATCCCCGTGTTAAAATCACGCATGGGGGATGAGGGGTCAAACAATTTTGCACCATTATTAAACACCTGGGTCAAGGAAGGAGTAAAGGGACTTGTGGGCCTATTCCCATGGTGGAACACAGGTGCCCTCCCCAGGCCCCAGGGTCACCCCCACCCACACCAGAGGGACAAAGGCGGATGGGGGAACCCCTTCCCAAATAAGTATAAAGTGCCATTGGGGCTGCCTAAATGGCAATGGGTGCAGTGGCCATGCCCAGGGCACCCTGTTCCCCTGTGCTGGCCATTGGGGTAGTGGGCATGACTCCTAAGACAGGAGTCATGTGGTATCAATGGTTTACCATCAGAAAATGACACCAGGCTGGTTAGAGTCATTTTTGGTGACTCTAACCTGCCTAACATCATTTTTTGGTGCAAAACACCCTTCTTCCATACCGCCAGTCGCACCCAGCTAGCATCAGTTTTTTTTAATGCTAGCCTACTCTTTGCACTGGCTTGCACCATTCCATTAATATGGTGCCCGGCTGGTGCTCAGAAATGGTGCAAGCTGGTGCTAAACGTTTTGGTGCAAAACTTCGTTAGTGCAGTTTTGCACCAAAAAGTATAAATCAGGGCCTTAGTCTTTGAGATGGAAGTCAAATCCTCCTATGGGGCATAGCAGCAACCTGTATCTGTATAACTCCCTTTGAAATCAGATAGGCATTAACTGAGGCCCAGTGAGGCCATTGGTTTTGGCGGGAAAAGGTTAGAATGGGAATATTGAATTTCACAGTTGGGAAAGTATTTTTGTTTGCAAGATACTTTGGCCCTCATTACAACCCTGGTGGTAAATCCCGCTTACTGCTGTGCAGAAGACCGCCAACATACTGCTGCTGCCGCGGAATTCCGCTACAGGTATTACGACCCACAGCCCGGAATCTGCCACAATACAGACACCCACATAAGTCCACCACACCAAAGGTCAGTGATAAACTGGCGATAACAAAACCTACACTGTCACGCCAACAGGAATACGCCCACAGTATCACAACCCACGAATCAACGCAGCAGTCTTTCAACCGCGGTAATCCATTGGCGGTACACACCGCTACGCTCAAAATACACACACATATACAAAACACAACCACATTGGACAATTCGAAATACACACACCTGATACACATACACACACCACACCCACACTCCCAATCCAATATAAAGCCCACACCCACATCACCCACAAACCCTTACTACCCGCATTTTGGAAGCACGCCAGAGAGAGACACTACCTGAAACAACACCAGCATCCACAGACAGACAACACCATCACTTACACAACATCCATGCACCTAAAACAACACACACCAACACCCCCCCTCACACATCACAACAGACACCACCTCACACATCACCCACGCCACATCATGGCACCTCAACGACACCCCAGGTTCTCTGAGGAGGAGCTCAGGGTCATATTGGAGTAAATCGTCCAGGTAGAGCCACAGCTATTTGGATCACAGGTGCAGCAGACCTCCATTGCTAGGAAGATGGAGCTATGGCACAGAATTGTCGACAGGGTCAATGCAGTGGGACAGCATCCATGAACGAGGGATGACATCAGAAAGAGGTGGAAGGTGCATTCCGTGGTCTCCAGACACCAGATTGCTGTACAGAGGACCGGCGGTGGACCCCCACCTCCACCCCACAACTAGCAACATGGGAGGAGCAAGTCTTGGCAATATTGCATCCTGAGGGCCTTGCAGGAGTAGCAGGAGGGCTGGACTCTTGTAAGGCAAATCTTTACTACCTTATCCCCACCACCTGCATGCCATCACATACTCCCACCCTTACCCTCACACCCATCACCCCAACAACCCACAGATACCCCACCAACACAAGCCACACATCCCAAAACCAAGCCCTGCATGTAACACCAATGCGTAGACACCATTCACCCAAGCATGTCCACTACAGAGACTCATTCATACCCCAAAATCACCAATCACACATGGACCAAGCCAATAATGCAAGTACTGGAGTAGAGGGTCAACCACCCATTGCACACATTGGCAAACACAGATACAATAATTATGCATTTACACCCCAACAGAACCCCTACCCAACGTCACCGGACAGGAGGTGCCAGACATATCCAGTGCCCCCACAGAAGCGGCCCACAGTGATGAAAGCAGCTCTGCACAACTGGATCAAGATGACCAGTCCGGCCCATCTGGGACCTCGGGACAGTTGTTTCCCCTGACACTGTCACAAGCCACCACAGAGCCTCCCCCCTCAGGAAACACCAGCACAACACCCACCCAGCAGGCCCATCTCTCTGTCCCCAGGACACGTCAATCAGCAGTGTGCCCACCGCTACAGGGAACCCAGGCAAACCCACCAACCCATCAAAATCAGGGACCTGGGGGCAGTGGCGGTGGGCACATGGTTCAGGGGACAGAGGCACAGGATAACAGGGAAACTGGGAGGACTGCTGTGCGACAGGGGGAGGACAGGCCCAGGGAACCCACTCTCCACGAGGCACTCTCCAACATCATGAGAAATTACCATCATTCCCAGGAGACGATGGCAACGGTACTGGCCAAGTTTCAGGAGACCCAGCGGCTGCAGGAGGAACACTACCTTAGGATCAGGGAGGACTTGAAGTCCATTAACACCACCCTGGTCACTATTGCAGGGGTGCTGGCAGACCTTGTCAACACCAGGAGGGACACAGTGGCACAACAAGGGGCCCCTGACACTAGCCTGGACGATGAACAGCCCTCCACCTCTGCCGGCGCTAGTGGACAGGAGGCACTGCCACAGGAAAAACAGGACACCAGCATCCCACCCCTTGCAGATGGAGAACCACCCCGCAAACGGTCCCTGAGATCCAGGAACAAGACAGAGAACATTGCCAAGACAGGAAATGAGACCCCCCTGAATGTCACCCTTCTGTCCCACTATGTCACCCTGTCCATCCTTAAAATACCATTGCTCCACTTCCTATGCCCCTTTGGACAATGCACCTGTGAAACAAATAGACTGGACTCTGCCATGGACATTCCTCCACCATCCCCTCAGCCCATTTTACAACCCCCTCCACTTAGCACAGGAATAAACACACTTCAATCACAAAACAATCTGGAGTCAGTCTGTGCTTTCACAAATGTGTAATTGCAATAACTGTGGAATATAGCAATGCCAATTTACTTGTTCACATACCAATGTAATACAGCTGTAGGCCAGCAGTAAACATAGCAGAGGGCACCAAGTTGGACCCAGATCTGTGAAATGGAAAGTCAAAGTGACAAGTCAGGGTCCATACACAAAATGAAAATGACACACTTATGCTAGTTCCAACAACAGAATGAGATGTGGGAAGCAGTGGCATCTTCTTACCTGTGTCTCACTGGAAGTATTGCATGATGATGTTGTTTTGGTTGTCGATATCCTCTTGTTTTGCCTCCTCTTCTTCACTGTCCACAGGCTCCACAGCTGCCACAAGACCAACATCTGGCCCATCCTCCTGCAGAAAAGGCACCTGGCGTAGCAAAGCCAGGTTTTGCAGCATACAGCAGGCCACGATTATCTAGCACATCTTCTTCGGTGAGTGGTATAGGGAGCCACCTGTCAGATGGAGGCACCGGAATCTGGCCTTCAGGAGGCCGAAGGTGCATTCGATCACCCTCCTAGTTCGCCCATGTGCCTCATTGTAGCGTTCCTCTGCCCTTGTCCTGGGATTCCTCACTGGGGTTGCCATGAGAGGTTGGTGTAACCAAAGTCACCTGCAAATGTCGAGGGACAACTGTTAGACACACACTAACCCTTAGGGACAGCCCCATACCCAGACACCCATGTCAACTGTATTGGGACCTTGGCCTCACCTATTAGCCACACACGGTGCCTCTGGAGTTGGCCCATCACATAAGGGATGCTGCTATTCCTCAAAATGTAAGCATCATGCGCAGAGCCAGGATACTTGGCATTCACATGGGAGATGTACTGGTCTGCCAAACACACCATCTACACATTCATAGAATGGTCTTCCGGTTTCTGTACACCTGTTCATTTCTGCAGGGGGTACAAATGCCACATGTGTCCCATCAATGGCACCAATGATGTAGGGTATATGCCCCAGGGCATAGAAGTCACCTTTCACTGTGGGAAAATCCTCCACCTGAGGGAAAACTATGTAGCTGCGCATGTGTTTCAGCAGGGCAGACAACACTCTGGACAACACGTTAGAGAACATTGGCTGGGACCTCCCTGAAGCCATGGCCACTGTTGTTTGAAAAGACCCACTGGCCAGGAAATGGAGTACAGACAGGACCTGCACTAGAGGGGGGATTCCTGTGGGATGGTGGATAGCTGACATCAGGTCCGGCTCCAACTGGGAACACAGTTCCTGGATTGTTGCACGATCAAGTCTGTATGTGACTAGGATGTGTCTCTCTTCCATTGTCGACAGGTCCACCAGGGGTCTGTACACCGGAGGATGCCGCCATCTCATCACCTGCCGCAGCGGACGTGCCCTATGGAGGAGAACAGCTAGCAGAGAGTCATCCTACACTAAGGTATCACAATGTCTTATTTTCAGAAACATTATTAATCCGCAATGTGCCGGTATCTGTCTATATTACCGGCGTAGATAGGTGTGACGCAGTTAAAATCCATCCCATGTGGCCTCCTCAAATGGCGGCTGCCTGACCTGTAAGGTGGGACAATGGGATATGAGGTAACTGTGCTGGCGTTGTACACCGTCGCGGTGGGCGGTTGAAGACCGCAACGCAATTCTGCATTGGTTAACATTGGGCCCTATGGGTCCCAGGAGCCAATGACGATGTACGCCGGCAGTGGCGGTACGCACCGCCGCGGACGAGACCGCCATTTTCTGTCTGTTCCCTCACTTGATACCTGACCTTCAACAGGAGAGGACCTACACTGCAAGTGCTGCTGTGACCTCAGTCTGGAAGCGACGATGGCTCATGTGTCTGGGGAAAGGGCCCCTGCCTTCACTTTGGAGGAGTTGGATAAACTAGTGGATGGGGTCCTTCCCCAGTACACGCAACTGTACGGTCCTCCAGACAAACAGGTGAGTCCACTGTGAGCATGCTGCAGGGGCAATGCCTGTTTTGAGTGGTGTGGATGGAAGATACATGGGGGGGCTGAGGCCTGCATGTGCGGATGGTGAGTGTATGTGCATCAGGGCAAGGGTGGGAACTGGGGGGCAATGAGTATGACGGTCCGAACGGGTAAGTCATTTCCTTCCCCCTGTAATATTCCTCTAGGTCAGCGCCCACCAGAAAAAGGGTATTTGGCGTGCCATCGCCAAGGACGTCCGGACCCGGGGGAGTCTACCACAGACAGAGCACCCACTGCTGTAGAAGATGGGAGGACCTGCGCCGCTGGAGCAAGAAGACGGCGGAGGCCCAGCTGGAGATGGCCTCCCAATGTGGGAGGGGTGCCCGTCGCACCATGACACCCCTGATGTTCTGGATCCTGGTGGTGGCCTATCCGGAGTTGGATGGGCGCTTGAGGGCATCACAGCAGCCACAAGGGAGTGAGTAAACTGTCATTCAGCTGACTCTGTGCGCATTACGAGGTGTCTGGATGGGGGAGGTGGGCAGTGGGTCCCCCTAGGCCAAGGCAAGCTTGGTAGGCAAGATCCCTTGTGAGGCAGGCTATGTGGCACCCCAGCCCCACCAGTGGTAGGAGCCATCTACACATAGTCAGGCTCCTGTGACTTCCAGGTGTCCAGCAATTGGTCTTAGGCCTTGTACCCCATGATCAGCTGAAATTTCTAGGAACTGTTTGTGCATGGGGTAATGCAGAGGGCTGGTCCCTGTGTGTTGTGTCCGCCAACGGTAGTGGTGTTGCATGCACTGAACATGTATTTCTTCTGTCTTTCCCCCCCTTTTTGTGATCTCCCTGTTCTTGTGTGCAATAGCATTATCAGGCGGAGGAGCATTGTCACCGAAGCAGGAGGGCGCTGCAACCCACTAGGCCCTGGAGGGCGAAACAACGGAGTCTGAAGCCACCAGTGGGACAGAGGGGAGCTCCATGGCGGGAACAGGAGCAGACAGCAGTGACAGCGACTCCTCTAATGGGAGTTCCCTTGCGGTGGTTGGCACCTCTGTGCCCACCGCATCAACAGGTACAGCCGCCACCCCCCCTACCAGCACCGCCCTCCCAGCAGCCCCTCAGCGTTTGTCCTGTTCCCACTCACCTAGGAAGGTGGGCATCTCCTTTGCCCCAGGCACCTCAGGCCGTGCCCCAGTCAGCCCTGCTGCCCTCAGTGAGGAGGCTATTGACCTCCTGAGATCCCTCACTGTTGGGCAATCTACCATTGTGAATGCCATCCAGGGTGTAGAGAGGCAGTTGCAACAAACAAATGCATACCTGGAGGGCATTAATTCTGGGCAGGCAGCCCAACAGAGAGCATTTCAGGCTCTGGCCTCAGCACTGATGGTAGCCATTGTCCCTGTTTCCAGCCTCCCCCCTCCAACTTCCTCCACCCAGACCCAATCCCCTGTACCTCAGCCTATCCCAAGCACACCATCAGACCAACTTGCACACTCATTAACACAAAAGAGTGGGTCAGGCAAACATAAGCACCACACATCCCACAGGCACTCACACAAGCACCATCCCCATGCAGACACAGCAACATCCACTACCTCAGTCCTTGGCAGGATGAAGCACGCTGGGCACCAGGCCCCCTCCAGAACTAGTGGAGAATCACATCCACTACCTCAGTCCTTGGCAGGATGAAGCACTCTGGGCACCCGGCCCCCTCCAGAACCAGTGGAGAAAGGCATCCACTTGAGAGACTGTGGCTTTGCACTCCCCAGGATAAAGCAGTGGGCAAACCACCCACTGGAGAGACTTGAGAGACTGTGGCTTTGCACTCCCCAGGATAAAGCAGTGGGCAAACCACCCACTGGAGAGACTTGAGAGACTGTGGCTTTGCACTCCCCAGGATACATCAATGGGCATGGAGCCCCCTCGTGCAGCAGTGGCGTCGTGCGTTCATCAGGCTGAGGTGCCCACCCTCCCCCTCTCCCTCCCCCTGAGGTGCCTGTATATTTTCGTTCTGATGCTCCAGCAGTGCTCTCTTCATTTCCAGTCAGGTATCATGTGTGGGCCTCGCCAATGCATTTTGGGCCCAGTGGTCCATGGACAATGATTAGTACACTATCCAGACTTATGTAGTTGGTGTACATATTTGTATATACAGATTTTTTACTTTTGAGTAATGGATTTTTTATTATTACAATTGTTACAATAATTTCCTTTTGTCCTTGCGTTCTTCCAGGGGGTGGGTGGGTGTTTATGTAATGTTGCTGCATGTATTTGTGTATATGTTGTTGTGTGTGAAGGTGAGGGTGGGGGTGTTGCGTGTTGCGTGTGTGTGTCACTCAATTTCTGCCCCCCTACCCTGTGCTGTAGGTGCAGTACTCACCGTGGTCACCGCCGCCGTTCGTACTCCTGGTAGAAGAGGAGGTAAACACACATGGGCAGTACGTGTAGATTGGGCTCCATGGCGTCCTGGTTCCTCATTGGGTGTCGAGGGGTTAGTGTTTTCCCTTCTGTGTACTGTTTCCACCATGCTGTTGATAGCGTTGGTTCCACCCCGGAAAAGGTGGCGGATAGGCCTCTTGTAATACAGTGGGTGGTACTTTGTCTCCCGCCTGTCTGTTGGTGGTGTCTGCCGCACTGTTTGTTTCTACCGCCGAGGCGGTCGGAGTGTTAAAGTGGCTGTCTATGTTGGCGTTTCCGCCATGGTCGCATTCTCATTTTTTTCCGCCGGCCTGTTTGCGGTATTACCGCCGCTTTAACACCGACTGCCAGGGTTGTAATTAGGGCCTTTCTGTCTTCACCCAGTCAAAATTTCTAGTTCTGGATTAACTTGTTTTTTAGAACTTGGGAACCTCTCTTGGGTCAAGGCTGAAGACAATGAGTTCTACGAGACAGGATACCTTCTCATAGAGGGTCCGCTGAAACAAATTTGTTGCTGTGAAGAAGTTCCATGCGGGACCAACCTGATTTTCCTGCTCAGCAAGGATGCACTTTGGGTGGATTAATTTGGTTGACTCGTCCTGGTCCTCTAGATGTCTGGAAGTGTGGTATTTTTCTAGTTTCAAGTTTCAAGAATAAGTCCTTCTGAACACTACTAAGACTCACAGGACCTCAGGGATATTTTTTAGGGATCATAAATCTAGAACAGGCCATCATTAGGCCCCAGTCCTCTTCTAGTTGCAAAAGGACTCTTAAAGCTTGTTGTGTCTCTCTAATCAAATAGCTCGTCAGCCAACTGATCAATGGAGTCCACTTCTTTGTCCTGAGTACAAGTGGGAGTTCTCACGTATTCAGCAGTTCATATTTGCCCTTCTTCAAACAACCCCATAGCGCACCTTGGTCCTAAAATTCCAGTTGGGGAAACCTTTTCTCCCTTGTGCAGCACCTGTGTGCTCACCTAGAGATGTCCAGGGAAATGAGTAAACTCCTCCTCTGTGCACAAAAAACACATTCTAGGGGTAGCTCCCCTCCCACAGACTTTGGAGCCTGTCTGCCCAGGGGAACAAAGGTTTGCCGTCACCAGGTCTCTCCTGACATTTACAAGTTAAAGGGCAGGTTTGTTTACATGCGGATTATGTTCTGAGGAACACCGTAACTGGTATTTCTGCAAGGGAAAAAACACTTCCCCAAACCCAGGCCATTGTCTGTGCTGTAGGATCAGTTTTTCCTCCTCATTAAGATGAAGCGCTGACTGGGTAGATGTGGGAGAGATGACACAGATTAAACTGTAGGAGCTCCAAGCAGGAAAAAACTAAGGGCTTGATTTAGATCTCAGTGGAGGGGTTACTTCATGGCAACAGTAATGAATATCCTGTCCTCTGAAATATAAATACCATTGTTTTCTATGGTATTTAGATTTTGACAGAAGTGATATCCATCACCGTTGCAATGGAGTAACCCCTCCGTCGAGATCTGAGTCAGGCCCTAAAATCTAAAAGTTACCTTTCCTAAATGTTTATTAACATTCCATTGTTATCATTAGATTAAAAAATTTAATTGAATTAATTTTCTAGCTGATTCCCAAACCTGAAATAGCATAATCTAAATCTTAATCTGTACTCTAGTTTTCTCAAATTACAGCCAGATCTTTCCACAGTGGAAATAGCATTTAGGGACTAATCACTGCAGAGAAATGAGACCGTTCAATTTCTACATGTCCCTCTTGTAAATACCATGCTCACTACATTATAAGCTAAAAAGCCTATCTAATAATGGCATAATTAGTTAAAAAGAGTTTTTCCCCCTGGTAAAAATGTTATTTTGAAAGGTCAGGCTGCAGGTTTAAACTTCGGAAATTAGGCTACAATGGTAGCCTTAAAGCAATGTTTTCCGCATCATGTTAGTGGATGACAAATTAATGTTGTGTTCCATAGGTGAAGTTTAACTTTCCATGTCATGGGTGTAGTTTCCACACCTTATACTATGTCATTACAAGAGAATTAAATAAACCAATTAGAATTTAGGGATTTTTACACATTTTTGGCCAAAGAAAAGGTCAGCAGTTACCAGTGATGCTCCATAAAGATTCCAAGTATGAACCCTGATATACCATGTTATTTATTTGTAGTGTTAAATAAATATATCTTTCCAATGTTTTGCTGTCTTCACATAACCAAAATAGTTTACAATGTATAAAAGCACACAAATAAGATAAGTCACAATGAGCACAATATCAATGAAAATCTGAAATTTTGCAGCCATCCAATCATTCCTTCTCAGTAAGATTGCAATGATCCTTGAAACAATGCAGGAGAATCCCGAGTTCATGATCTGCCCACCTCATTATCTACTGAAAAAATAGTCCTTTCCCTTCTGCTTTGAAGCCAGGGGCCAAAATCGAGTACTCCAGAATCACTGATCATACTATCACACTATTTGCAGCCATCGGTCCCCAAGACTCTCAAGCATGTGTTTTTCAACCGATTTCTGAAAAAGCCAATGTTTAATATGTGAGGTTCTCTTCAACTGTTTTGCATTTACAACCACCGTGACTGAAGCAGGGATCTGGAAGGGGAAACTGAAAAACATCTAGAAGCCTGATTTAGATTTGCATTAACGGTCCCTCTGCAGACTTTTTGACTGACATCTCGTCCGCTGCTTCAATGGTCTGCCAATCGTATTTAGATGTTGGTAGTCCCAAAGATGAAATCCCACATTTGAGCTGCTGTCTCCACCAAGAAATACTACCTGTGTCGACAGCGCAATTGGGAAAAGTGGCTGATGGCGGGACCCCAGACAACTTTCCCACTATGCAGATTTGGATGTGTCATAGCGCTAAGAAAAAAGTTACGGTCTGACCTCCATGTTTGAGTTTGTGGATTGGCAGGGATGGGGTGAAATCTCACCTGCCCCAGACTGGAAGTTAGGGACGCCGCATTTCCAGGGTACGTTGGGGAGGCACTGCACTGGAGGTTAGGCCACTGCAGGCATATACATGTCACAGTATTTTTCTTAATCACTATGATGTGTATATGTCAGAGACAGGAGTGGGTCAGACATGGATGGGGACACACTGGTACACAACTCGTATCACACACACATACACAACTGTCATTATGAGGCCAGTATACATTGGCAAATCAGTTCTGGCACTACAATGATGGTACATCTCTTCATTGTGTCCATGTGTGCATATTGCCAGGGAATCTGTACTTCTCATGTGCTGTGAGTTGTGTGTATGAGTCACTACGGCTATGTGTGTACACAATGTGACTGGCTAGTTGAGGTGAAGGGAGCTGTGGTTGTGTCTGTACATGTGACATAGGCATAATACCAAAGTCGATGTATTTCCATGTGCCACATTCAAGTGAGTGTGGTTGTCATTATTGTGTTTTGTGTAGTTGTGCTTGTGTATGAGAGTGTTTGTGAAGCTGAGTGTGTAGTTGTGTTGTTTGTTGTGGTTGTGCTGAGTGGGTGCAATGTCAATGGTGTGTGTGTTGTGTCATGGACATGTGTCAATGTGTTTTTTCAGCATGTACAGGTTCTATTGTATCGACATGGCAATGGGTTGTTGTGTGAATGTGGTGTGTTGTGTAGTGTGTGGTGCAGGGGTACACATATGGATAAGATAGAGTGTGTGTGTGTGTCACTTACCTCTCTTCCATTGACCCTGCTATTGTACGACGTCCATTGGGGTCAGCCACTGTCTACCTCAATCAGCAGTCTGTTGCCAGTCAATCTGCTTGTAGAGCTGCAACATCTAAATACAGCAGGTGGAAGACTATTGACTTGACGGTCTTCTCGGGTCTGTCATTTCTTCCTGAAACCCATGCTGCCTCATCACAACCAAAAATTAGGTTTTGCACTTATCATATACCTAACCATTGCCGTGTACATCAAAAATGACTTTTACCATAAATAGGTACGCAACCTTCAGCAGACTTGTCATCAGCCTATGGCATGGTATACCACAACAATTTCCCAGATAGATCAGTGTCTAATTTGCTTACTCCTCTTTGATCATCTAAACCAATTGTATTGGTTTTGCCACGTCTGCAACAAACAGTAGAGATAGACCAAAAAAAGCAATTCACTCTCACTTATACAGTTCTAATCACATGTGGGGCACTTTGCATATGTGACATAAAGCAAGAATGTAACAGTGGATATCCTTTTTATCATGTCCCCTCCACTTTTTTGTTTCATTTTGCTTTGCAGTGTCACAGCACACAGGATTTTCCTCAAAACCATGTACTGTGCAGTTTCTTCACATAATTAGCCATTTTAATGTTCCAGTAAGGTCGTGCTGAAGGTGCAGAACATACACCAGTGGCTTGTAAGTAATATGTCATATGTGGGTTCCACCGTATATTTATACCACCCAAAAAAGTTATTCAAATGTATGTCTCCTGTGGTGGATCCTATTTAGTTGTTATGGGAATCAGGAGTTTAGCTTAGCCTTTAGCTTGCAGGCCTGCACCTGCTTCACCTAGTGACTTTTAACCAACTGATCTTGCTCTGTTTTAGCACATTTATTACATTATTTCTTCCAAGATGGATGCCATATTTATAATTAGGAAGATGTTTTAGTTTCATGTTATCAGTGCCGCTCAGTAAAGGCGTCACTATAGGCGTCAAAGATAAATGAGATACGTAGGTATTTCGATCATGTACTTTTCCACTTTTGTGTGACAGTAACATAATGTACCTTTTCAGGTAATTGTTTGTATAATTGATGCCCCATGCATGCCTTCTCATCTATTGTTTGGGAACATAACTGCGTCAGGGGGTCCTACCAGATCGGTATATAAACATCACACAAGATAATCAGACTGGAATCCTACCAGATGCTATTGGTGCTATCTATGCTATACGTCTCCTTGATGCTACACGTCTCCTTGAAGGTAACAAGGGTTGGGGGGCTCGTCTCATGGACTTGGTTCTGCCAGATTAGGTTCAAAACACCTAGCTATCTTTAGGTTAGAGATTAGGTTCATCATGCTAGGGTAGTAGGTCCTATTTCACGTCTTTTTCATAT
Source organism: Pleurodeles waltl (assembly GCF_031143425.1). NCBI lineage: Eukaryota > Metazoa > Chordata > Amphibia > Caudata > Salamandridae > Pleurodeles > Pleurodeles waltl. The sequence goes on from NC_090439.1 coordinate 401,248,565, forward strand.
TACATGTTATTGCAAGATGGTGGGGGTCTTTGTATTCATGCCTCTCATTTTTACAGTTCTGTTTCTTGCATTATTCACTACCCTAATCATTGCAGCCCATGCATTTTACAGTAGATTGCAGTCTTGTAAAATAAAACCTATTGAAACCTTTACTGCATCTCCTTCATTACCCCTGTTTGACTGAGACCAGTTGCTTATGTGAGAAAAGGGTAATCTCTGTTTAACCACCAACTCCCTGAGATGTCGCACCCTTGAGTCCATGTGCCAAGGCAGCCGCAAATCACCTTTCACTGTGGTTTTTGGTGTAGTACTGCTTGTGAGCCAGGAGGGTTGGGCTGACGGTTGCGACTTGTTGTAGGACTGGCCCAGTTGCCTACAAACAAAAGTGTTGTCATCCTTAAACCAGCAGCCTTGCCTAGAGCAAGAATCCAACTACGACACTCCTGAGTTGCCATTGTGCTCTGGCTGAGTTGCCAATAAATGTGTAGTGAAACATGGTAAGGAAAAGTATGTTTGCCGTTTATGTTACAATATGTTACATTTTGTTATGTTATGTTATGTTATGTTATGTTATGTTATGTTATGTTATGTTATGATGTGTTTACACACAAGCTTTATTCGGCCAGCAGACCATCAAAGCAATACAATACAAATAAAAAGCATCATAAATAAGCAATACAAGTGAACCATATACCGAGTTTACAAAAAGATTAAAATCCATTCTGTCCAAGCTAAAATCAGTTAAAATCATTATAAATAAAAATTACATATACGCCATGCCTCCACTAAAAACGTACTTACAGCATAAATTGACACACTTGAATTTTGGCTTTTTAAAATTCTCAAAGCTAAAGCACATTTTCTTAACTTCAATTCCCGACAAATGCCACGAATCCATTTAGACCTAGGGGTAAAGGAAGCAGGACAGAAAAACATAAAGTGCTCTACTGTTTCTGGGGAATTACCACACACAGGACATATATCAGACGTTAAGTTGGATCCCCATCTGCTTGTCAGGGCCATTAATGGTAATGTTCAGAAACGGAGTCTGGCATACAGTCCTTTGCCTAATAGGTCAGGTATTATATCTAGATATGATTCAAATTCCGGGTACCATTTGAAGTCAATAAAAAGGTTAGTTAGGCGACCACTAGATTTGCAAACAATATAATTGTTCCGTACATAGGACCAGTGGGCTCCCTTCAATACTATGACGTGGGATTTCTCAAGTTGATAAGGGTTCTCCCATAAATCTCTCAATCCCAATAAACAGAGCCAGCTCGATACATGTTTTATCCATGGGATAGAGGTAGAATTAGTACATTTTAGCAATTCTAAAAGTGAGGACTTATATACGACCAATTTGGGGACTATCCATAGACTCACCCAATACAGCAAAGGTCGTAGAATAATTAAATCAGCCATTCGTTTTAACCCTAAGTCTAAAAATAAAGGAATTAATGGGGTGCTAGTGGGACATGCACATAGAGCCCGAGCAAAGTTATTCTCAATTTTAGTCAATCTGCTACTGTCTGACATACCCCAAATCTCTGCTCCATAGACAGCAGCGCCCTGCGCCTTAGCCACGTAAATCTTTAATGCTGGGGATACAGCTTTGGCAATAGTGCTCCTATAAAGGCGCAATATGGATGCTGCCCGATGTTGCAAGAGCCCGGCACTCTTGCTAATCTGTTCCTCCCAATGAAGTGAATCTGTGAGCCTCACACCCAGGTAATCGATGGAACTAACCTGGTCTAAGATAACACCATTTAGCCTTATGGTGCATTTCTTCTGAGGTCCAGAACGAAGGACCATCAATTTAGTTTTCTTTAGGTTCAGTTCAAGGCCAGAATTCCGACAGAATGAATTAAATTTGTCCACAAGGATTTGTAAACCCATAGGGATTTTTGAAATAAGTAAAGAATCATCCGCAAAAAGAAGAATAGGGATTTTCTGATTGACTAAAATGGGAGCATCATTCTGACATGCCCTCAATTCTTGCACTACTTCATTGATAAATAGGGAGAACAAGAGTGGTGCCAACACACAACCCTGTCGAATGCCTCTTTTGATAGGGAATTTGTTAGTCAACTCTCCTTGTTTGCCCCACCTCACTTGAGCATATGTATCTTCATGCATACGTTTCAATAGGAAAATAGTCTGAACTGGTATCCCTATTTTATATAACACTTCCCAAAGCTTTTCCCTTGAGACCAAATCAAAGGCAGAGCGCAAGTCAACGAAGGCAACATATAAGGGTTGCTTTGCCAGGGCTACATATTTCCAATGGAGCACAGCCAGCCTAAAGGCCTGATCTATCGTACTCAGTTTAGGCCGGAACCCCGCCTGTAACGGAGAGAGGATCTGTTGTTCCGTAACCCAGCTCGATAGTCTTCCTAAAAGCTGCTTGGCGAAGATTTTTTGCAAGTTGTCAATTAAACAAACCGGTCTATAATTGGATGGGAGATTTGGGTTGTCCTTTTTGTAAATGGGGATGATTTCGGCACCCTTCCATGTCTCGGGGATCTGCCCTCCTTTAATGATTGTATTAGACAATAAGTTGATATACCAAGTCCATATACGTGGCTCAGATTTATATAGATCGCCTGGAATTTTATCTGGTCCTGGGGCTTTGCCAGATTTCAAAGAATTAATAGCATCAGCAGTTTCTTCTAGTGAGAAACAAATATAACTCTCAGGGTCATTTAAAAGAGTGAGGGGGTCTAGGCCCACATTGTCACAATCAGAGACCACAGAGGTTGGTAGGTCCCTCATAGAGATTAGTGAAATGTTCCACCCAGCATTCGGGTTGAATATGATTCCTTACATTAGATCTACTCCCTCTCTCATGGTTAGTTAACAGTTCACAAAAAAGTTGGTTGTTATTTGTTTTTGAGGCGACCAACAGCTCCTGCCAAATTAAGTGTTCCCAAGATTTCTTTGAGTGTAACATTGTCTTTTTGTAAGTACATCTTGCTTGTTTGATCGCCCCAGGGATCCCAACCTTAATGGCCTTTTTTAGATCAAGTTTAGCCCTCATAAATGTGTCGTTGAACCATCTACTGTTGTTCAGAGCCCTGCCTCTCGGGCTTGCCTTAACCTTTTTGTAAAAAATACTTTGAAGTTGGATCGTCATGTCTGCATGAATGTCAAAAAGTGGAATAGCCTTATGGTCAGAATCTTCATAGGCTGCCAAATTATCAAGAAACATTCGGTAGATCTCGCGTAACAAATAAGGGTTTGACATTACTTTTGGCCACCCAACCTTTGAATAAGCATTATTAAAAATAGGAGGGGGGACCATTGTAAGTTGCATATTCGAGGTTCTACCAAAAATATTCCCAGTGAGGGTGAGTAACAGGGGGTTATAATCACTCTCACACCTGGAATCCACCTTCATGTCCCGCAATAGCGGCCAGAGTCGCACATCCACTTGAAAATAATCGATAACGCTGGTCGAAGACCCTTGTTGGAATGTAGGAGCAAGGTTTAAATCAGAAGGAGTATGCCCATTACAAGCCCTAAGGCCAAATTTTAAACATAGAGAGGCTAGCTGAGTTGCAACACGAGAACGTGGGCAAGAGCTATCTCCATTCAATTGTGCAATTCCCCATAATTCATCCTCCTCCATGGTTACATCACTAAAAACCTCAGAGGGTTCGAAGGTACAAAATACATCCCCAGCAATAATTAAATAAGAAATAGTTTGTATAGTGTCAAAAAAATCTGCAAGTAGAGTTAAAATATGTGCTTCTGATCCGCGTGAGACTGATCGTGCGTATACATTAATAAGAATTATATTAAAATTTTGCTGGAAAGAAATTTGTAAGCCCATCAGATCAGGACAATCAAATTTTAAAACCATGTAAACACATTGCAATTTTAAATTTAAAAGAATTAAAAGTCCCCCTTTTGCTCGACCGGTTGCTGTCTCTGATGGGTGTGCAGGGACATTAAAAGAAAGAAACCCATCTATACTAGTTCGATCCTCAACCCATGTTTCTTGAAAAAGACACACATCTTGGGACTTTATATAAGTAACCCAATCGATATCATCCAGTTTCTCTGCCTCAGAGGAAACAGTACAGGTTATGAATCTTTCCAATTTTAAATTATCTGTACATGAAATAAATGTCTTGAAAAAAGGTCTGGGCTTTTGTCCTACTTCTAAACCTGACTACACCAACATACACATAGATCTCTTCAAGTTCGTACGCAATCTTAAATTGAAAAAGTTTTTCCAGAATAAACCAGACACTAACGGGACTGCCCGCATCTCACTACCAACTTGCAACCAATCCATTAAGGACCTACAGGACATCCATACAATTCTCTCCCTTGACAATACATCATCACCACCACCTAGCTTTGACGAACTACTGACTCAACTTGACATTATACCTAACTTAGACGTTAACAGTGGGCTCAAACCCAGCTCCACGTTTGTCCCCATTTTGCCACCAGACAATCACATTGATGTCTTCTTCAAAGCCGTTAGTACGGAATTACACAACTTAGAGGACAAGAAAAACACCTGCACCCATAGACCATACAAAAATCTCAATCCTAATGAAATCCGAGCGTTGCACAAACTCTCAACCTGCACAGACATAGTCATCAGGGAGGCAGACAAAGGGGGCAACGTTGTCATTATAATCAAAACTGACTACATTGCAGAAATCAACAGACAACTCAATGACACACAGGCCTACTCTACGTTGCAAACTAACCCTCTTCCTGACATCACTAGTCTCATCAAAAAGAAACTGACGTCTTGGAAGAACCTTTGTCTCCTAACCGATTTAGAATACAGATTTTTGTACACTGAGGTGCCTCGGGCTCCCTGCATATACATCCTACCCAAGGTCCACAAATCAGGGGGCTTTCCCCCTGGAAGACCCATCATCTCAGGGATAGGTTCTCCTACGGAACATATTTCTGAGTACATTGATTCTTTTCTTCAACCCTTGGTACACAACTTACCCTCGTACATACAGGACACTAGGGACTTGTTGTGTCAACTTGAGGATATCGAATGGACAGAAGGGTGTGTGTTTGTCTGCCTCGACGTTAGCTCTCTCTATACTTCCATTCCCCTGGAAAAGGGTCTGGAAATGCTCCAACTGACGCTCAATGCCCGTGATGCCACACTTTATGAACACACGCATATGCTTCTTGATCTCACCCGTTTAGTGTTAGAGAACAATGTTTTCCTACATGATGGTAGATGGTTTCGGCAGTGTAAGGGTGTAGCCATGGGAGCTAAATTCTCTCCATCATATGCTAATCTATACATGGGTCAATTTGAGAAAATCCACCAGTGGTCCAACTGTCCGACACATATCACTGAACATATCCCGTACTGGGTGAGATATATTGATGATATTCATGTTATCTGGACTGGCAACATCCCTGACCTCAATAGACTTATAGAACACCTCAACACTAATGAGTTCAACCTAGTGTTCACTCATAAAATGGACACTACCCAAATTGAGTTTTTGGACTTACTGCTGTACATCACCAACAATAAGATCATGTCAAGACTCTACAGGAAACCCACTGCCTGCAATTCCATTCTGCATGCTCAGAGCGCTCATCCCCTCACACAGATCAGGGCCATTCCATATGGTGAAATGGTCAGGATTAGACGCAACTGCACTGACACGGACGTCTTCAAGCAAGAACTTAAGAACCTGACTCACCGCTTCCGAGCTAGGGGTTACACCAATAAACTCATCTCGGTAGCCAGTAAACGCATCTCTAACAAGAACCAACACACCTTACTGCTCAAAAGCCCCAAAGAACCTGTTACCAGGGGTTCTCCCAACAGGAGACCGGTCGCTTTCATCACCCAATACAGCCCTGTGAGCAAGGCGGTACTGCGCATTCTCAAAAAACATTGGCACTTGTTGATGTTGGACTCCTGCCTTAAGAACTCAGTAGGCATGTCACCCACCATTGTGCACACTAGAGGTCGTACGCTCAGGAACATTCTGTGCCCCAGCTTTCTCTGTCCCTCCCCTCCAACTCGCCCACTGGGTTGGATTCCAGAAAAACCTAACAGTTTTTACAAATGTGGCTGCTGCATATCCTGCCAATTGGCCCTGAACAAAACTGTATCGTTCTCCTACAATACCGGGATCACGTACCAAATCAAGACCTTCATGAATTGTAACACAAAGGGGCATATTTATACTCCGTTTGCACCAAATTTGCGAAGTTTTTTTCGACGCAAATTTGGCGCAAAACTAACGCCATATTTATACTTTGGCGTTAGACGCATCTAGCGCCAAAGTATGAGGAAAGAGCGTAATTTTTTTGCGTGAACGCCTTCCTTGCGTTAATGAGATGCAAGGTAGGCGTTCCTGTCAAAAAAAATGAATGCGACGCAAATGCGTCGTATTTATACTCTCGGGCAAAAATCACGCCCGGGAGTGGGCGGGGCAAAAAACCCTGCATTTGCGCCTCTTTTTAACGCCTGGGTCAGGGCAGGCGTTAAGGGACCTGTGGGCTCAAAATGAGCCCACAGCTGCCCTCCCATGCCCCCAGGGACCCCCCCTGCCACCCCTGCCCACCCCAGGAGGACACCCAAGGATGGAGGGACCCATCCCAGGGACATTAAGGTAAGTTCAGGTAAGTATAATTTTTTTTTTTTTTAATATTTTTTTTGGCACAGGGGGGCCTGATTTGTGCCCCCCTACATGCCACAATGCCCAATGACCATGCCCAGGGGACAGAAGTCCCCTGGGCATGGCCATTGGGCAAGGGGGCATGACACCTGTCTTTACTAAGACAGGAGTCATGTAAATGGTGTCTGGGCGTCGTTAAAAATGGCGCAAATCGGGTGGAGGCGATTTTTTTGCGTCAACCTGACTTGCACCATTTTAAGACGCCCTAACGCCATTTTTCCCTACGCCGCGCTGCCTGGTGTACGTGGTTTTTTTCCACGCACACCAGGCAGCGCCGGTCTGCTAGCGCCGGCTAACACCATTCAATAAATACGGCGCACGCATGGCGCTTCAGAATGGCGTTAGCCGGCGCTAAACTTTTTGACGCTAAACTGCGTTAGCGCAGTTTAGCGTCAAAAAGTATAAATACGGGCCAAAGTTCACTGTTTACTGCTTGATATGTGTATGCGGTCTGATTTACATTGGAAGCTCCATACGCCCACTCAAGGAGCGCATACAGGAACATGTCAGAGCCATCAGAAATGTCAACACCAACTATCCCCTTGCTGTCCACTTCAACACCCTGCACGGGGAAAAAGATATTTTAAACATTAGATTCCACGGCATCATGCATGTCTCTAACTCACAAAGATGGGGGGACAGAACAAGGGACCTGCGCAGATGCGAGGCAAAATGGATCTTAAAACTCCGCGCAGTTGAGTCAGACCTGAACACAGACCGTGAGCTACATTATTTTATTACATGAGTATTGGGATCCACTCCCCCGTTGTCTGTCATGGACAAATTGGGCCCCTTTATGGTCAATACTCATGAACATTTGTTTGTATAAACCTCACGTTATACGCTGTATGATTTTCATGTATCCACAATGTCGTTTTTGTTCATGTGTTTCACTACCTACTCCATGCCCATATGTTACCACCTATTGTACTAGATTACTATGCTCCTTGGCCTCTGTCTTTATATGCTCCGCTGCTTTTGAACTGTTGTACTTTACATCTTTACTGCTGTACCGATTATTACTTACCAAAACTGTGCATTATCACATTCCCTAACTAACCTATACAGTCACTTTCCTCCAGTACTATACCCACGGTACCTACCTCTCTTCTCACTCATTAACTATCCTTGCCTTTCAACACCTCGGCTCACTGCACCAATTTATAATTCATACATCACACCTGGCCATTTCAACCACAAAGTACCTCTTAGCTTGCACCCAATCAGGGTGTGTGTTCACTTTACCTTACAGTTACTACTGTCAAATAACCAATCGCGTTTTACTTATGTGCCTCTTATCTTTTATTTCATCTTCTCGTCTTTTTCCCTCCCGTTTATCATATATTCTTTCTCTCCACGTACATTGTACAAAACGCCCAGGCCTCTACTCTTTGTTTTTTAACCTTACAATATGGCCGCTTCTTCAACATTACATAGATCTACGCGGTCGTCTTTAATTTTAGGTGCTCGGACTTTTCTTTCTTACACCCAAGATGGCCGCCATACTGCCCAACATCCCATTTTTAAGTCCTTCTTTTATCTCTATGCCACTCCCTTCTGCTTTTTTAAGACGAGATTACAAGTCTTTCCCGACCAGTACACGTTCCGACTACTTGGTGTCACACATCTCCACTTGGCTCTTCAGGTATGCCTTCGTCTCCTGCCTTAATGCCTCTTCGCCTTACATTGTTATTGTTTTACCTTACGTCTACTTAGCGGTTTACTTTTCACCGCGTTCATGCCAGCATTTAGTTTGTACACAGCTCATTCTTTATTTATTTTTTCATGTGTGCACGCATTGTTTGCTTTCTCTCTGATTAGCGCTGTTGACTGATTGTCGTACCGCGCTGTCGACTTGCCATAATTAAATTTTCACCTCACCACCAGTCTTGTCTCTCGATCGGCCACATTAGTTTCCACGCCTACAGCGCTGCCCTGTACACACGGGCTTTTTTCCGTATGTTTCCCCACTGACAACATAGTTTGCTTATGTTTGACGGTCAGTATTTTTACCGGTGGAGCCTGTCCTAGCTGTCCGGACCACGCTTGTTTTACCTTAACTCTTGTTGCCAATTGAACTACCTGGCAAACACTTTACCGTATTTGCCCGCTTTTTATCCTTTTAATCAGTGGTCACAACCTATTACGCCATGACCACCTTGCCATCCGACTAGGACCTCACCTTGTACTTGTCTTTAATCACTTTTCGAATCTCACACCTCCTTAGCTTGACTTCTGATTATACTAGAACTTTATGTTCCTGTTTCCCTCATTCAGGATATATTGGCTCATTTCTCTTTCCCTTTCCCTTTTATCCGACATTTTCATAGGTTTTTGACTACAGGCTTATCAGGGCCTGCCACACCTGCCCTTTCTTACGTGTTCATTACCTTACTCAGCCATACTACCGATAGGTCCACTCCTAGAAGGTATGTATTGTGTGACCTATTTGTCTCGTCGATCTCTTCCTTCATTGTTTACATACCACTCATCCAGACTTCTTCTTTCCTCTTTTTTGCTCTTTGTTTCTACTTTCATCTTTTACCTTTACTTTGTACTGTATTTTTGGCTACCCACAGCCATTGTTGTCTCTCTTCCCAGTTCCAATTGACCTTCTAGAGCCCAGTCAACTGATCACGGGATTCCCTCGTTACTTACCTTCGTCACGTACCATTCTGGCCGGACGGCCCAGGTATGATCTACGTACTCGGTCCCTGTTACCCCTTTCTTCGGTCCATTCATTATATTCACCCTTATTGACTTCTCAATTCCTGTGTTGTGCCCTTACTCATCCATCTGTCGGATCTCTCCCTCAGCCCTTCTCTTTTCTTCTACCTGTCTCACTTCACTTTATAGGCTTGTGTATATTACTCCAGAACGCTGCTGCATCTGTCCACCACAAACTCTGGGTTTATACCTCTCGTAACTTTGGTCCTAGGTTACATAACATTCAGCTACAGTGATTCACTTTCTTTCTCATGCTTTGCACTTTGGGTCCCATTCACGAACTTTTGCTTGCCGTGTTTTTCCAGCACTTACCTACTCACCTTTTAAGGTCCACTGAGATCACATACAGATCACTGGTTAATAATATCCAGTTTTTGGAGTCTTTTCCGCATGCTCACCTATGAGCCCACATCCGACTTCAAACACTTCTGTACGCCAAAACCCAAAAAAAAATATATATATATATATATTTTTTTGCTTTCATTACTGTTTTGCAGCCTTGATGAAGTCACCTGTGTGACGAAACACGTGTTGGCTGTATCTCGTTGATGACACAATGATTTCTAGCATCTACAAATAAAGACAACATCTGCAAAACAAGACCTGGGACTCCAGTCTACTTTTCACTTCAACAATATACTATCAGGGATACTTATCCCTGCCACACTATTGGACTATACATTCTGTGTGCTATGGCCATCTTGTCCAGTTTCCTGGGAAGGCCAGCAAGATTCCAAGTCATTATGGATAAACCAGTAGTGTCTATTTTAGTGTCGACGATTGTAGGAAAAACATCCTTGTGGTTCAATTCATCAATGGTCTTATCCAATCTAATTGTTTGTAGTTCCTCTGAAGTATCCCTATTTATGGCTTCCTGGGCAGAAGACAGTCATACAGAGCCATAAAGCATAAGTTCACCTTCCTCCCGGGAGACTCTCCTGTTAGTATAGGTATTATGACCAATCGCAAGTGCCTGTTTTAAATCCACCAATTAGGGAACTAACATAATGCCTTCTCCTTTTAACCCCTTGAGCTGGCACATGCGTGCAACAAAGTCGATAAGTTGGTCTGCCATAATTTTTTCCCAAAATACAATTACAATTACATCTTAGTTTGACCCAAAAGGGCTCCATCTTTCAGTTTTTAGTATGTCCGAGCGTATGACTGAGAGGCATCCCTGACGATGACGCAACCAATGAATCACCTTATTAAGCCTAGACTCTTGGTCCTCCACAGACCTGGGTGGCAGCTTTGGAACATTAGTTAGAAAGAGAGTATTGCCTCCATACCTAGAGCCTATGCTTGATAAAGGCATATCAGGGGCATTATGAGCTCTTTGGGAGGGAGTAATGCAGGTTGAGCCCTTAATCACAGTATTGGTAGGATGTCTATCAATAATAGGAAAAGGGCCATCCATAGTCTTTAAAATACTAGTAGTGGTATTATGTCTCATAGAGAAATGACGGTTCGGTGGGGCGAAGCAGCTACTGACAGGGTCAACATCACTCACCGCCAAAGTTCCACCAGGAATGGAACTATTGCACCCTATAAATTTGCTTTTGGGATTGGCTATATAGGGATTAAAGTTAGCCCATGTGGGACCCAGATAGGACCCAGAGCTTTGGGAATAGTCAGCAGGTCCCTTGTTCGCAATAATATCGGATGAAACTAGTTCGGGCGCCACAATTCCACCTTCCTCAACTATCTCTAGCTTTAGGCACTTACATCTCGGTTGCTGGACCATTTTCCCCTGTAAAAGTTTGGTTAACTGCAGTACTAGATTCCTAACTTCTTCTACTCTATGAAGAATTAGAGGCAAGTTAACTTTACTGGAAGATGGCTCAGAGTACATAGCAGTACTAGTAGGGGAGATAGCAGCCTCGATATCTATCTTGGTCGAAGGGAGGTCATGGCTCTCAGTCAAGTCGCCCTCCTCGGTCAGGAACTCAAAGCGATTTCTGCATGGCACATTAGGGACAATCCTTATCTCAGGACTCAAAGGTGGGGGAATACGTTCAATTCCTTCTGCTAGGGAAGCCCCCTGGGTGCATGAGGAATTGGAGTTACTACTATAAGCCGCCATACCCTGCTGTATAGAGGGAATAGTGGCATTAACAATGGGCATTTCCCCTGCGCCATCATTTGATCCCCCAGAGATAACTATTTGGCTCTTCTTCTTTTTCTTGAAGAATTCCTGGATCTTTTTAGAATTAAGTGGTGACTTGCTCTGAGGCAAAGTTGCGCAGGTACCTAATTCACTATTAAGTATGGCCTCCACCTCCTCAAATAATAAATCAATCTCGTCCAATGATTTCGGGCCCCCATGTGCGGCCTTGTCGGTTAGTTTCCTAGGACGCTTTTTCAGTTTTTTTTTACCATCCAGTAATGCTGGCGGGTCAACAGCTTTCTTTTTCCCCATAGTTAAAACTACCGAAAGCCAAAGAAAAATAATAGTCTTACTTGAGTCCTCCCATTGAGAAGTCAAGCCTGTCCCGGTCTTAATCAGGCTAGGTTGGGCAAGGGCTGGTCCGTTTTCTGTAAGCAGAGCCGCTCAGTGCACTGGGCAATTCCCTTAACAAGGCATCTAAACTCGTTCCGCAGATGAAAGAGGGGGGGCCCAGCCCAGTCTCCTCTGGGCTCCGGACGGGCACAAGACGGGCCCACCCTTGGCCCGGGCTTCTTTTCGTCCCACGAGCGGGAGTGCGGGCCAAAATTTAAAGGGCTCCTGCTGGCTCCTCCCGCGGCCCCCGGCTGGGTCTCCTTTTCGTCCCGCGAGCGGGAGTGCGGGCCGAAATTTAAAGGGCTCCTGCCCTGGAAGTGACTGCTGGCTCCTCCCGCGGCCCCCGGCTGGGTCTCCTTTTCATCCCGCGAGCGGGAGTTCGGGCCGAAATTTAAAGGCCTCCTGCCCTGGAAGTGACTGCTGGCTCCTCCCGCGGCCCCCGGCTGGGTCTCCTTTTCGTCCCGTGAGCGGGAGTGCAGGCCGAAATTTAAATTGATCTGAGAGTCAGGGACATAACAGGTCCCTCAACAGCTCCTGGATGCGTTTTCAGAAAGTTCCTGACCTCCAAGAGGGGCCTCCCAGGTCCAGGGATTTTGGTGTGGCTCTTGAGCTCTTAAATTAAAGCTTTTGGGCTCTTCGTGATAGCAAATGGGCCTGGTCGACCTGGACTGCGCCCCTCACACAGAAATATAGCATGAGACACCATAAGCCTGGCTCTTCATACAGCAACCATTGTCAGCCCACAGAAGACCGCCAAAGATGCCCTGCCTGCTCCTTGTGCCACACGACCACAACTAGTGATGCTCTCCTTACTTCCGGCAAACTTCTTACACATGAACCGGACTCTTGGCACAAATTCCTGGGACAGTAAAACTTCAGCGGGACCAACTTGGGACTGTATCCAACTTTTCCATCGCGGTTGGCATGAACCTTCATATCTGACCCAGTCCAGAGGTACCAGATATCCTCAGTTGGTGCATTATGTGTTTAAGGACTATTTTCCAGTTTATTCCTTCAAAATTATTAACTCCAGTTCTACTGACTGAATTTCTGTCAATTGGGCCCTGTTTTATTTAACAAACGTAGCTTGATTTTTCTAACCTGGTGTGGGATCTTTTGTGTGGTGTTTTCACTGTTTTACACTTTGAAGTGTTGCACACATATGCTACACATTGCCTTTAAGTTAAGCCTGACTGCTCTTTACCAAGCTACCAGGGTTTGGGGTTTGCTTTTGCATTACCATAACTAGGATTGTGGTGCTGGTTGACCAGGGCTCACATACCAATCAACCAGGTGGTAGAAAGATGGGGCCGTGGTGGCTCTGACATGGGCATAATGGAAAAGGCATATGTTCAGTTTCTTTCAACATTTGAGGATTGAACTAGTGGTTTTGATGTGCCAGGAGAGGTTGTTTCAGACTTTAGGAGCCATGTATGAGAAAGCACGTCCACTGTCTCTTTAGATGTGGGGGATGTGGACGAGCTGGCAGACAGCTGATAGGAAGTTTTTGGTCAGGGTGTGGAAACTGATGCATGTGGTTGCTAAGGTATGTGGGGCCAAGATTATGTTGGGCTTTGTACGTGTGTGTAAGGAACTTGAAGAGTGTGCATTAGTGGATTGGGAGCCAGTGGAGATAGTAGAAATGTCCGGAGATGTGTCTGAGGGTGGAAGTTTGAACATGAGTGTGGCTGCTGCGCTTTGGATGACCTGGAGCCTTTTGGTAAGCTAACTTAGTGCTCACGTAGAGTGCATTTGAGTAGTCCTGAGTGATGGTTCTGCAGGTCTTGAGCAAGATCCATTTAAAGATTTTTCTAAGTATTTTGAAGCTGTAAAAGCAGAAGGTGCCTGTGTTGAATTGGCTGTTTTCAAGAGTTGGTTTTCACTACAATCCCTAGGTTTCTAGCTTGATTGGTCAGAATGGGTACTGGGCCTAGTTTTGCTGGGTATCAGGCTGAGGTCCACAGTGAGGTGTTGTTTTCAAAGAGTATCATCTCATCTTGTCCGATTTGAGCTTTAGAAAGTAGCCTTTATACAGATAGTGAGTTCAGACATGCAGGTGGTGAACCTAGCCAGGGTGTTAGTCTGGAAGTGTTTTCGGAGAGGGGTGGGATGAAATGGGTGATTTCAGCAAACAAAATGTTGCTGATTCTGTGATTCTGATGATTCTGTGGGTTCAGATGATGTTGGCAAGTGGTGCCATATAGGTTGATCAGCATGAGCCTTAGTGAGAATGTTTGGGGCACTCTGTAGATTGGTTTTTTTCAGCATAGGTGTATGTTGTCAGAATGAGCGACTGGGTGTATCCGATGAAGAAGGAGCTGATCAATTGGAGAGTGGGTCCACTTATGCTGCCTCTGTGGAGGTGCTGGATGTGGTCAGTGATGGAGTTGAATAGTCCTACAATATCAATCAGGATGAGTGTTGCTGTGTCCATGATTATGCAGACATTATTGGTAGTGACACTGCTATGGTTAGGCCTGAAATCTGAGGGCTTATTTACAAGGAGCTTGCACAATCGTGGTGTTATTCTTTTGATGTATTGGTGGCACATTCTCTGCTCCATATTGCCCCATACATTAGTCTAAATGCATCAGTTTTTGTAGGCCTGCATCAAAAAAATACCTGTATTTGAACCGGATGTGGCTCACAGTTTATGACAAATGCAGGGTAGGCATTCCTTCACGAAAACCCACGTAGGACTGATGCAGTGATTCAATGTGTGATGCACTTTTGAGATGTGTTGCACTAAGTCTGGAATGCGTCAAAATTCCTATGCCTCTTCAACCCAGGCGTAGGAATTGACAGAGGCTGTATAATAGGAATCTGATCAGCTAAAGTCACTGAACACACTGTAAAAAGTAAATAAATCACATCCCTTCACTAGTAGTATGCCTACACATGTAACAGTGATGTTGTAGAACACCTTGACCAAGCTGGGTCCATGGCACCTGAGATATTAACATCCACTGCATCAGTGTAATGTGACACTGTGTATTCCATGGAAGGGACAGGCAAGGATTGTCACATCTCGATGTGGGAATGGGTCCCCTAGTCCAGCCAAACGTTCTCCACAGGTAAGTACACAAATAAGGTAGGTCACACATGATTTCCCACTTTAAATGACAACATATACTTGTGTCCATTCACATTAATCTGTCACTCAATATGTCACGAGTACTTAGGTATGCATGTACATAAAAGTAGACTATGCCCACTGTAATGTGGCACATAGCCATATTCCATCCTTGTTTGTCTTACTTTCAGGACCATTGTAAAAGAGTAACAGGGTACTTTTACACCATTTCATACTCCATTACTTTGGTCCTCACACATTAGGCTACTTGTGTCAGTTAGAGCTGACGCATCACCTGTCTGTTTTTGATGCATTGTTGAAATTGCTCTGGTTCTCAAACCAACTTCAGTACTTCATCACTTTTTGGGAGGATAGGTTGTGGCATCCTTCCCAAAGATGTGTCAGTATTTCTGATACAACCTTGGGACCCAATGCCATGGTGCACCATATTGCACCATATTGTACATACGACGCATCGATTGCATTGCAAGCTGTCGTGACACAGCACAAATTATTTTTGACTCACTGCTGCTAAAATGCAGCAATGCTTCATTACTTG
This sequence comes from Pleurodeles waltl, assembly GCF_031143425.1. Classification (NCBI taxonomy): domain Eukaryota; kingdom Metazoa; phylum Chordata; class Amphibia; order Caudata; family Salamandridae; genus Pleurodeles; species Pleurodeles waltl. The sequence goes on from NC_090439.1 coordinate 401,264,116, forward strand.
TCAATGAGGCCCGTAATTTAGAGAAGTTGAGGAAGTGGTTGTTGTTGTGACGATCAGCCAGTCACTTGTTGACAAGACTTTCCAGTATTTTATCTGAATAAGAAAGAAAGGAAAGTGGTAGCTAGAGGCTTCGGGTTTGTTTGGGTTTCTTCTAGAGGGATAGAATGGTTGTGTGTTTCTAAAAAGCCTGGAAGGTGACTGTGGAGACAGGAGTTGTTGAGTATTGGGGTGAGTGTGGTGCAGGTTCAGTCAAGTACTTTGGTTAAGATGAAGTGTGGGCAGCAATCTTTTGGGACTTCTGAGTGGATGTAGTGCATGGTTGATGCGGTTTCTGTTATAGTTATGGTGGTCCAGCAGGTCATTCCTTTTTCAGTGTGCTCATTTCATTGTGTTCAAATGCAGTGAGTTTGGGTGGGTCCAATTGGGGAGCAAAGTTGTAGATTTTTGGGTGATGGTTGTGGAGCTGGTAGGAAGAAAAGTGAAGTCCTTCACTGTGGCAAACATTTTCGTTTACGTCCTTGGATCTGTTCTCAGTTTGTTCTGTCAGTGTTAGTTGTTTGGTGGATTTGATTTATTGATTGTAGAACTAGAGGACTCATTTGTAGGGACCTTTGTCATTTTCATAGTCGGTGTGCCTCCATTAATGTTTGAGTTGCTTGCAATGTCATTTGGTGAGTTTTAGTTCTACTGTGTATTAGCTCATTTGTGGTTTTGACATGGGGTAGAGATGGTCTTTAGAGGGGCCAAGGAGTCTCCACAGGAGGTCCACGATGGTGTTTCTGAAATTGCATTGCAGTCCAGGAGGTTGGTAGAGAAGGGTCCCTCTTAGGGTTGTTTTGTCGGAGATGTGTAGCTTGAAGGCCAGGTGTTCCAGATGAATGCTAGTCTTGGTCTACAGGTTTGGTCCTGTCTTACAATATTGAAGCCAGGGAGGAATAGCTGCTGCAATGTTGGAGGTTGGCATTATTGTGAGCCAGGTTTCAGTCAAGAAGAGAATGTTCGGAGAGAGGCTGTGAAGAAGGTTGTAGACTTTGATGCCATGTCTGATAAGCAAGTGGGTGTTAATGATCAAGCATGTCAGGATGGGGCGTGTGTGTGTTGTGCGCAGGGGTGTTGAATGGAGTTCGGTCAAGAGTGTTGTGTAAATAGGGGAAAGGGAGTGGGTGAGAAGGGGCATAGGGGAAGCAGCAGGTAGTACAGGAGAATCATCTTCAGTGTTTGAGGGGGCAACCGGGAGCAGTGAGTGGAGAGTCATCCAGTGGTCAGTGCCCAGAGGTCAGTGGCTGAGTAGTGTCTGGGGCTACAGTAGACGAGAGGAAGGCCAGGGTTCTTGGCACTGGGTGTGGGTGGGTGACAGATGGCTGCAGATGGACTTGTTTTCCGTGTGCCCCTGTCAATAAGTAGGCCATGGATGGGTGGAGATCCCAGGGTGAAGTGTGGGGCTGGGAGGAGTAGCACCAAGTGGTGTGGAAGCAAATAAGTGCAAGGCAGGGAAAATGCCAGAAGGCCTCATTGAGGGTAAAGGGTGCAAAAAAGGAAATAGAAGGCTAAACAGGAACAGGAAAAAAGAAAATAAGATAAAAAGGAAATGGTGAGAAAAAGATTGAAAGCTGGCAGGTGGAGACAAAAGGGCAAAAAGAGGCAAGAGGGCAAAAAGCAGGAAAGAATGCAAGAGGGAGGGTGAAAGCAGCAGATAAGCAAAACCTGGATATGAAATTCAAGAGTGTAAGAGTGAATGGAAAGTGGGCAGAAAGGCAAACGTTGAGAGAAGAACAGTGCAAGAGTTATATGAGAAAAATGGCAAAAGGCAAAGTGAAAAAAGGCACAGACAAAAGGCACCAAAAGGTCAGAAGTGAGAGCAAACTGAGAGTGAAAGAATGAGAAGCTGACATGGAGGCACAAGGCAGAAGAGAGGCAAAAGAAGGTGAGGCTGGGGACTAAAGAGGAAATCTGCAGCAAAGTGGAGTTCAAAAGTGGCCAGGCCTGGTCAGAGAATGGGGCACAGGTAAGACATAGTGGCAGCTGAGTCACATCTAGAGAAGGCCTTGATAGCACACTGGGTTGGGTGCTTGACATATAAAAGTGCAGCATGCTAGATAGCCGGAAAAGCATGCCCACACAGTGAACAGTTAGAAAAACATGTTTGTCAGTATGCAGGTAAAACTACATTTTGAACGGGCAAGTTTAGTTATACTTAAAATTCAATTTGTTCTATTTTTGTTTGAGAGAATGAGAAAGTGGGCCATGAAAGTCATTTTCCAATTAGAATAACATTTCTAATTCAATTGAAAGTACAGTTATGAGAACCTATGGAAAAGTAACTTTAGAAAACAAAGATAGGAGTGGTGTTAACAGTGTTGTTTTAACAAGGATTAGCCATTTAAGAGCGGGACTGGAACAATTAGAAACAAGAGAGCAGCTTTCACAGCTCTTTTTTAAAAGTTTATATTGCAAATAACGCTGTAAGGAACAGAAAGCATTAATTCCTAATGCCACTCGTTACTTTTTGTTGGTGCCATAGCAAGAGATAAATTAGCATACTACTGGCAGAGGAGAGGACACCTCCTCTTCATAGGGTGGAAGTTAGAAGGAGGGATAAGGCCACTGCCGATGGCAGAAGGCTAAAGCCACCTTGGCTGAGGGATTCTTGAATGGCTTACAGTAAGCAGGGAGGAAGTATTGGAAAAAAGAGACAGGAATTCGATGACAGTACACTCAGGACTAGCACATTCTTCCATCTCTGATCAGCAATTATGATACTATTGGTGCTTCACCACCACCTCCTCATCTGCAAACACATTCTGAAGGAATTAGACACTGACTTACTATTGGAAGAAAAAGATCCAAAGACTTCTGTCTCCTGGTGATACCAGGGACTAGAACTGCTCTCCACAGGTCAAGTAATTGGCTACCTGTTATCTGCTACTGGGAGACAAAAATCAGAACTACTGACTCCAAGAAGGCCCAGCTGACTACTGTGGACTAGACCCAGCAGGAGCCATGATTGGAGAGAGACGTGGTGCCTAGAAACCTGATGTAAGGGCACGAGGACTACAGGAGTGACTAGGGGTGAATTTTCCAGGGGCAAAAACTGATTGGGACTTACGACCTCATTGCAAGGCTAGCGGTCCGTGGACCACGATGCGGGTAGTGGCGGTCAGACCACTGTGGGCTTGACAGTTAGACCACCAGATAACATGTTTGGTGATGGGACCGCCAGCCAAACACCAACGCACTCCTGCCATTGTCATAGTCAGGGTGGCATTGAGCACGATGGTCGCGACCACAGTGGTCAATGTTGCCAAATCAGGCTTCCTGACCACCAAGGCCATTATGACCTGCAGGACCACCATGCTTTCCATGGCAGGGAAAGCTTGGTGGTCCTGCAGGTGAGGGACCTGAAAATGAGGCCCCTGTGGTGAGGGCCCCAAAGTCAGTGAGGTGGGGGCCCCCATGGGCCCCTCACACCTGTTGGGTTTTAGGGCACACTGTGTGCAATGCATGATGGGGTGCATGGACTCTGTCTACCTCCCGAGCTGGTGTCAGCTTACCATGACAACTATGTCCACATTATTCTGCCTCCACCCACCAGCACCTCCAGCTACGTGGGTAAGTCATGCTAGGGTGGCCAGGGACCATTAGCCTGGCACCGTTCTGAAGGCCCCCACCCTGGTGGTCTGACTGGTCCGCTTACCAGCCTTGTAATGAGGCCGTTAGTCATTTTTCTATTGCTGCAGAATGGGACAAGATGCTGAAGCCTCGCAAGGGATAGCAAACACTAGGGGGCAAGATAGACATAGAAGCCTGCTCAAAACTTTTTGCTTTGAAGAAACATGCATCAACAAGGCCTTGCAGTGAAGGTACTTAACCTCATGGAGCCATGCCTACCTTAGAGTCGTGCTCTGCTGGAGAATTTTCCGAACTGAAAAAATAGGTAACACCTTCTGATGCAACATATACATTTAGCCCAGCAGCAAATTCACTTTGAAGGCTATGGAATGCTGTTTTGTCCTGCTCTGAACTGTAGGCAGTAACTTTGAAATCTTCAGCTGGGGAGGATGATGACGTATCCAACTTTGAGGGATCTTCACTGAATTCATTTTCTTGCCTTGCCCCACTGAAGGACTGAAAGCACCACTGCATAGCTGGAAAGTAAAACATCAGAAAGAGACCCACATGACTTACCTGACTTTGGATCAATCCTTGTTGGCTTTTAAATTGTAGGTATGTCACAGTTAACTGCATATGATGACTTTCAATTTGTGCTTCATATTTTCTTGCCATTTTTTCACTCAACTCTTAAACAAAAATCACATCTGGTTCCTCTTTTACAATAATTAGTCATGTGTTTTTCCTTTTAATTATTTTTCATATTTGTAAATTGATTTGGGAATGGTATGGTGTTATCTTCTCAACTTTAAAATGATTTACTACTGCTTTAACTTAAATTTCTCTTGGAATGTTGGCTGCTGCTTGTGCCATTGTTATCAAAGGTTGAACAAAGATTCTCCTAGTACTGGACTGGGACCTAACTAGATTGTGTTTATAAAGGTGTACCCCACTCCCAAATTATAAAATCAAAATTTTGAGGATCAAGTCCCTAGATAAATGCACAATGGTCAACTAGGAACACAGTAGGAACCCAATAACTGTCATGTGGCCATGGTTTTGTGAATGATGTGAAATCCTAAATGAAATCTGATTTTCAGTTAAATTATATCATTCCACCTCGCAGTCAACACCATAGCAAAAGTCACCAATTTTTAAATTTGCCTCTAAATTAAACATGAGGGAAAATCACTAGATTCCTTCTGCAATAGTGTCTACATGGTCATGCCCCCAAAATTATGAAGTCCCCAATGACTTTGCATAGATTTTATGAAATCCTTGCACACAGCACAAGCTTTGAAATCTCTGTAATGCTTCTTATTGTAATAGAGGACAAAATCTAAGACCCTCATTTCAGGGAAACTGGGCCTGCACTATTCACATTTTCCTCTCAGGTCCAGCACCTCCAGAATAATCCACCACACTAAGGGGCATATTTACAAGAAAGTGGCACATCAGCTATGTGGTGCCACTTTTCTTATGCCCTCCTAATGTTACCATGATAGTGTTGCATTTACAATACGGTGCACCATGGCGCACTTTAGCACAATAGCGACAAACGTTTTGACGCTATTGTGGCACATTGGTCGACTAGCGCCATAAATTATTACACTAGTCCAAAAATGCGTGGGGAGGCCCATCGGAAACAATGGGAGCATCACTTCAACGTCTGCCTTGGACAGGCATTAAAAATTATGGGAAATATGGTGCTGTGAAATCTCGTAAATTTCACAGTGCCTTTTTTCTGTGCCTCCTAACTGGGGAATGCCCCCTTTGCATACATTTTGCCTGACAAAGGCATAATGTGGCACAAGGGTTTACAAAGTGGTGCAAAGCTTGCATTACACCACTTCGTAAATCTGGCACGGGGAAAAGGCCTCCTTGAAGCTGCCTTGCGTAAAACAAAAAAAATGACGCTATGGCGTTGCAAGGAGGAGCTAGGAGCTTGTAAGTATGCCCCTGCTTTCAAAAGAAGTAAGGCCAAAGATCATTGTGTGTGCCTATTGACGACTGCTGAAAAGTATTCTATTGAGCGCTGATGGACATTTGTATGGGTTCTTGTGTCATTAGTTATGTGGGAGGCTTGTGATAGTTGACGTAAAGGCAAAGCTTTGGTTTGCAAGATGTGCGTAGTATGGAAACAATGTAAATGGTAATAAGGCATTTTTTGTCTAAATAGATGACTCAGTCAATCAGTCACTCAATCAGGATTTGTAAAGCAAGACTAATCACCTATGAGAGCATACAGATGCTGCGAGCTATGCGGCTTCTGGGTATGTCACTTGAACAACCACATCTTGAGTCCTTTCCTGAATTTCTGAAGAGAGGTGGAGATCCTGAGATGCATGGGGAGGTTGTTCCAGGCCTTTGTGGTGAGGTGGGAGAAGAACCATCCTCCACTGTTGCTTTGGTGGTTGCGGGGGCTGCGTGCGAGGGAGGTGGAGCGCAGGAGTCTCGGGGGCTAGTGAAAGTTCATACCGTGGTTGATGTGAGCTGGTCCTTGAGAGTGAAGAACTTTCTAGGTGTGGATCAACATCTTGAATTGACAATTCTTCTGAATGGGAAGCAAGTGGAGCTTCCTGAGATGAGAGGCGATGTGGGTCCATCTGTGGAAGTGGAGGATGAGAATGGCTGCTGCATTCTGAATGGTCTGCAATCTCTTCAGTAGGTGCATTGAGATCGATACATCAAGTGTTTTTCCATAGTCCAGCTGGCTTGAATGACCATTCATCTGGTGTTGATGGGGAGCCATCAGTGGATCTTATGGCGCATGCGACGGGTGAGGAAGGAGCCGGAAGAAACTGCATTGATCTGGTTCTTCATGGTGAGCTTGTTGTCCAAGATAATGCCCAGATTGCGAGCTACACTCACACCACTTGCATGTCGGCATAGTAATCCACACCATATGGAGAATCTAAATAAGGAAAGCACCGGGGCAGCAAGGTGACATGTGTAGGACACAAGGGAGCAGACAGATCCTGTTATATGCTACACTGCAACAGTCCAATCACAAACCATCAGCTAGCAGTCTCACCGGAATGTATGGAGATCCCTGGTGGTTGAGTCTTCAAATATGGATGGCTTAAAAAGGAGCAAATGTCTCTGGTGATAACTTGTGGTCGGGAGTCTTCTAGTGATGCAACTTAACTGTCAACCATCATTGAAATGTGTAATAACACCTTCAGATGGATGTTCACTGGGATTATGCCACAAGCTGACTGACAGATAGTAGCTCATACATTAAGGATGTCTATCCTTAGACACTAGTTGTCAGGGTACTTGGGAATTCGTTTGGATTTATATCTAACCAGAAATGGCATAGTTGCTATAATAAACCAGTCTTACAAACTAGACAATTTTTTTCTGCCATTCCTAAATTCAACAGAACATTTACTGTTTTGTATGCAAATGTTTCTGGGCATGGTTAGGCATTCATAGTGGGTTTTACTTGCATGACATGGTGATAAACTAATAATTTTACAGTCATCTCTGAGCTTTTTGAGGCGTTTGAACATAAAAGCAATTTGGACAGGTAGGAAGGACTGTGCTCCATAGGCATGTGCAGTTAGAATAATGACAATGTGAAATTGAGGGGTCGTCTGCAGAGCGCTGAACTGGGCATTGCTTCACATCTAATAAACTTTGTCTAAAGATAGGGAATTTTTGGTTTTAGTGCTAAAACAGATATGATTGAGCTGCAGTGTCAGAGAGCACTAAAGCACTGTCATTATGGGACTGTACCTCCAGGGATGTGCCTTTGGTATGAGTGAATTGCAGTTGACAAATTAACATACTGAGACTAAGTTAGCTTCCTGTGTGAAGGTGATTGTAATTTCTATTGCCATTCTGATTCTTGTCTCCTGAAGGCCTGTTGTGTAGGAAATTGGGTGGAATTTATTAATGTTTTCCAGCATTTACCAGTGAATTAGTATTTTTTATGTGCTATATGATTTGATACTTTGTTAGCTTTGTCTACATTTTCTTGTTTTTCAAAGGAACATAAATCTTGCAATATTAACTAAGGGAATGTTACCAGAATGTCTGGAGCTTGTCAGTACAAAATATGTGTGATTCCCAGGGAAGGTAGTCTGTTCATTTGATGACAGATATGTCACTATAGACTAAACAAAAAATATAAAAACATACATTTGCTCCTCAGGCATATAGCAATGGAAGCTAGACTTCCCTTGTCCTGACTAGCTGACTTGTAGAGCACGCCGAACATGCAGTTTGTCACATTTTTAGCAATTTTCTTTCCAAAACAGTAATTCCCTCTAGTCTCCCTCACAGAGGAGCCTATCCCAAACAAGGATTGACCACAATTTTTCACCTGGGACTCCTGAGCATGGAAATGCTAAGTGTTCAGGGTGCCCGTAGGCGTTAAACTGGGTGCAGGGTGCATTTCGGAAATCCTGAATGCAAGTGGAAGAAAATTCATGTTTTATGCTACCTTTCTTTTGATTGCAGGTATCACCCATTGGCTCTGTGTAAACATATCATGCATCAACCACAGAGTTTTCACATTTACACATCCTAAGGTTTCCATCATTGGAATCCAGACTCCCTCACCCTTATAGGCTGGCCAATAGAGCCTGCTGAACATGACATTTGTCAGAATTTATGTGTATTTTTTTGTTATACAAGATGGTAGTTTCCTTCAGTCTCCCTCACACAGGAACAGACCGCTGCAAAGACTTGACCCCTAACTTTATTACTCTGCGACCCCTGAATATAGGTACCAGATGTATGTGTTTTCCATGGGTTCAAGGTGTCCACATGTGATAAGCTGGGAGCAGCGTATTAGAAATGGGGTCTCTAGGTGGCAGTGGTTTGTACCCTGTCCAAGTAGGGATTCTCACTCTAGTCAGGGTAAGGGAGCTACACAGCTAAGATAACCCCTGCTCAACCTCTTGGTAGCTTGGCACACGCAATCAGGCTTATCTCAGAGGCAATGTGTAAAGTATTTGCACACACACACACACACACACACAGTAGCACAGTGAAAGCATTGCAAAAGGACTCCACAACAGTTTAGAAAAATAGCTAATATTTATCTGGGTAAAACAAGACCAAAATGACAACAATCTAACATACACAAGTAAAGATACACATTTTCAATGGTTAAGGCCCTCATTACAACCTTGGCGGTAAATGCTGCCTACGCTGTGCTGACGGCCGCCAAGATACCATGAGCCTGGCGGTATTATGGTACGGGAATTATGACCCACACAGAGAAATCCGCCACTATACAGACACCCACACAAGTCCACCTGCCCAAAGGTCAGTGATAAATTGGTGGTACCAAAACCCACACTGTTACGACAACTGGAATACGCTCACAGTATCAGGACCCACGAATCACCACAGCGGTCTTTCAACCACGGTAAACCATTGGCAGTACACACCACTGTGCTCAAAATACCCACACATTTACAAAACACAACCACATTGGACAATTCAAACTACACACACCTGATACACATACACACACCACACACACTCACACCACTATAAAACACCCACCCACATTACCCACAACCCTTTCAATGAAAAAAAAAATCGACCAGAGAGAAAGCCAAGCCAGGAGCACCCACTCAATCTGAGCCACAGAACACCATCACCCATACACCATCCACGCACCTAACAGCACACACCACAACACATCACCCCACACATCCTCACACATATCACTCACACTACATCCAAGGTACCCCAAAGACACCCCAGGTTTTCAGAGGAGGAGCTACAGATCATACTGGAGGAAATCATCTGGATGGAGCCACAGCTATTCGGATCACAGGTGCAGCAGACGTCCATTGCTAGGAAGATGGAGCTATGGCGGAGAATCATGGACAGGGTCAACGCCGTGGGACAGCACCCAAGAACAAGGGATGACATCAGGAAGAGGTGGAACAACCTACGGGGGAAGATGCATTCCGTGGTTGCAAGATACCAGGTACCTATACAGAGGACTGGCGGTGGGCCCCCATCTCCTCGCCCACAACTAACAACATGGGAGGAAAAAGTCTTGGCAATAATGCATCCTGATTGCATCGCAGGAGTAGCAGGAGGACTGAACTCTGGTAAGTCATATCTTTACTACTATACCCCCCACCCTACCTGCATGGCATCACAAAATCCTACCCCTACCCTCACCCCATCACTCCACCACCTCACATATACCCCACTATCACAACCCACCCATCCCAAAACCAAGCCCTGCAAGTAACACCAATCCATGGACCCCCATCACAGACCTGCATGGACACCCATCACCACAGCATGCACACTAGTGACAATAACTTAGCCGAACCAAGCACACCTCACACAAGCCAAAGTTGACAGGGCAATCACAACCATACAGGGAAACACACCCATGCACAAGATGGCACACACAGATACAATAAGACTGCACTTTCATCCCCACAGGACCCCTACTGAATATCACTGGAGAGGAGTTGCCACCAACATCCAGTCCCCTCCAGAGGAGGCCCACAGTGATGACAGCAGCTCTGCACGCCTGGATCACGATGACCAACCTGGCCCATCAGGGATCTCTAGACGGTCGGTTACCCTGCCACAGTCCCAACCCACCACAGACCCTCCCCCCTCAGGAAACACCAGCACAACACCCACCCAGCTGGCCCATGCCACTGTCCCCAGGACACATCATTCATAGTGTGTCCACCACTGCAGGGACCCCAGGCAACCCCACAAACACAGGATGATCAGGGACCTGGGGTCGGTGGCAGTGGGCACACGGTTCAGGGGACAGAGGCACAGGACAACAGGGAAGCTGGGAGGACTGCTGTGCGACAGGGGGAGGACAGGCCTAGGGAACCGACTCTCCAGGAGGCACTCACCAACATTCTGGGAGCATACCACCATTCCCAGAAGACCATGGGCCAGATACTGTACAAGTTGCAGGAGACCCAGCAGCTACAGGAGGGACAGTACCTGGGGATCAGGGAGGACCTAAGAAACATCTACACCATCCTGGTCACCATTGCAGGGGTGCTGGCTGACTTGGCCAACACCATGAGGGAGGCAGTGGCACAACAAAGGGCCCCTGACACTAGCCACATCGAAGGACAGCCCTCCACCTCTGCCGGTGCTAGTAGAAGCCCTGCCACAGTACCAACAGGCCACCAGCACCCTACCCCCTGCAGAAGGAGAACCACCCCGCAAACGGTCCCTGCGATCCAGGCAGAAGCCAGAGAACATTGCCAAGACCCCCACCAGGAAATAGGACTCTCCTGATTGTCACCCTCCTGTCCCATTCTGTCACCCTGTCCACCTTGAACATTCCCCTTCCTACGCCCCATTGGACGATGCACCTGTGATACCAAGAGACTGGACTCTAACTGGACATTCCTTCGCCATCAGCCCAGCCCATTGCACACCCCCCTCTACGTATGAGCACTTAAATAAACACCCGTGGAACAAATGCAAATCTTGAGTCTGTCAAATTATTGAAATATGTATTAGTACAACAGTCTGAAAACCTTGTACGTCATATGTACAGTTATATAAACATTAGCATGACCTTTAGTGGGCAGCAGTACACATACGCGGAGCCAGAGTGGGCCACAGAGATCTGAAATTAGAGATGCCAAAGGGTACAGTAAGTGGCCATCGACATAGGGAAATCAGGCTGCCATGTACAATGTCCAACAGAAAACTGAAAAGTAAAGTGAAGTTACAGTGTCTTACTTGTGTGTCACTGGAAGTACTGCTGGATGATATTACTTCTGTTGTCCATATCTTCTTCCTCTGCCTCCTCTTCCTCACTCTCCACAGGCTCCACCGATGCTACAAGACCATCTCCAGGCTCATCCTCCTGCAGAAAAGGCACCTGGTGTCTCAAGGCCAGTTTGTGCAACATGCAACGATGATCTGGCACACCTTCATGGGTGAGTAGTATAGGGATCCACCTGTCAGATGGAGGCACCGGAACCTGGCCTTCAGGAGGACAAAGGTCCCCTCAATTATCCTCCTAGTTCGCCCTTGTGCCTCATTGTAGAATTCCTCTGCGCTTGTCCTTGCATTCCTCACTGGGGTCAGTGGCCATGAGAGGTTGGGGTAACCAGAGTCAACTGCAAATATCGAGGGACAACTGTCAGACACACACTAACCCTTAGGGGCAACCCCATACCCATGCACCGACATATACTGGGTGGGGACCTTGGGCTCACCTATTAGCCACACCGGGTGCCTCTGGAGTTGGCCCATCACTTATGGGATGCTGCTATTTCTCAAGATAAAGGCATCATGCACAGAACCAGGATACTTGGCATTCACATGGGAGATGTACTAGTCCGCCAAACACACCATCTGCACATTCATAGAGTGATAGCTTTTTCTATTCCTGAGCACTTGTTCATTTCTCCGGGGGGAGGAGGGACAAATGCTACATGTGTACCATCTATGGCACCAATGATGTTGGGGATATGTCCCAGGGCATAAAAGTCAGCTTTCACCGTGACCAGATCCTCCACCTGGGGGAATACAATGTAGTTGCGCATGAGTTTAAGCAGGGCTGAATACTCTGGTCAACATGTTTGAGAACATGGGCTGAGACATCCCTGATGCCATGGCCACTGTTGTTTGGAAGGAACCACTTTCCAGGAAATGGAGCACTGACAGGACCTGCACTAGAGGGGGGATACCTCTGGGCTGGCGGATAGCTGACATCAGGTCTGGCTCCAATTGGGCACACAGTTCTTGGACTGTGGCCCGATCAAGTCTGTAGGTTAGGACAATGTGTCTGTACTCCATTGTCACAGGGTCCACCAGGGGTCTGTACACAGGAGGATGTCTCCATCTCATATTCATCCTCAGCGGTTGAAACTTATGGAGGAAAACGGTGAGCAAAGGGTCATAATCACACATCTGATGCAATAATGATGCATTTCTTCCTTTACAGAACCAGTATGTGAATCTGAGAGTCAGTTGCTCTGCCAATGTCTGCTGTGAAGCAGTTAGGTGCCACGGCCTGTGCCCCCTGAAATGGCAGCTGCCTGACCTGTGAGGGGGGACAAGTGGAAATGTGGTAATTCTGCTGGTGTTGTGCGCCGTTGCGGTAGGCGGTCGACTACCGCTGCGCAACTTCGCATTAGTTATCATTGGGCCCTATGGATTCCAGGAGACAATGGCGATGTACGCCGGCAGTGACAGTACGCACCACTGCGGACGTGACCGCCATTCTCTATCTCTTCACTCACTTGCTACCTGACCTTCAACAAGAGAGGACCTACATTGCAAGTGCTGCTGTGATGTGTTTGGAAGCAACACTGGCTCATGTGTCTGGGGAAAGGGCCCCTGCCTTCACCGCGGAGGAGTTGGGGAGACTGGTAGATGGAGTCCTACCCCAGTACATGTTACTCTACGGTCCTCCAGACAAAGCAGGTGAGTACACTGTGAGCATGAAGCGTGGGCCATGAATGTATGGAGTGCTGTCTATGTAAGCTACATGTGGGGGGGGGGAGAGGCGTCCTGGCCAGAGTGCTGCATGTATGGTGGTCAATGTATGTGCGTCAGGGGATGGGAGGGATATGGTGGGCCATGAGCGTGATGGTCCGGACGGTTAACTAATTCCCTTTTGTGCTGTCTTTTTCCTACAGGTCAGCGCCCATCAGAAAAAGGGTATTTGCCGTGCCATCACCAAGGAGGTGCAGACCCGGGGTTTTTTTGACAGACGGAGCACCAACTGCCGCAAGCGGTGAGAGGACCTGCGCTGCTGGGCAAGGAAGACGGCAGAAGCCCAGCTGGGGCTGGCCTCCCAACAAGGAAGGGGTGCCCATCGAACCCTGACCCTCCTGATGTTCTGCATCCTGGCGGTGGCCTATCCAGAGTTTGATGGCCGATGGAGGGCATCACAGCAGCTACAAGGGGGTGAGTACAAAATCTGATTCAGTAATTTGCGGGCGTTAAGCATTTACCTGGGTGGGGATGTGGACTATGGGTGCCACTAGGCCGGGGTGGACATGGCAGGGTAGGTCCCTTGTTGGGCAGGCTCTGAAGCACTCCAAACCCAATAGTGTTAGTGGGAATCTACTACTGGTCAGGGCCCTATTTGTTTGAGGTGTGCATCTGATGGGGTTAGGCATTGTCCCCAATGGGCTGGTGACTGGCATTGTAACTGGTAGTGCATGGAATAGTGCATAGGGCTGTTCACTATGAATTGTGTACGCCAACAGTAGTGTTGTTGCTGGCATTGACCAAGTGTATCCTCTGTCTCTCCCCCCACCTTTTTGTTTTGTCACCCTGTCCATGTGTGCCCACCCCAAAAACAGGTACAGCTGACACCCCCCTACCAGCACCGCCCTCCCAGCAGCCCCTCAGCGTATTTCCCGTGCCCGCTCACCCAGGAAGGTGGGCATCTCCATCGCCCCAGGCCCCTAAGGCCCTGCCCCAGTCAGCCCTGCTGCTCTCAGTGAGGAGGCTGTTGACCTCCTGAAAGCCCTCACTGTTGGGTAGACAACAATTCTAAATGCCATCCAGGGTGTCAAGAAGCATTTGCAACAAACAAATGCATACCTGGAGGGCATTCACTCTGGCGTGGCGGCCCAACAGAGAACATTTCAGACTCTGGCCTCTGCACTGATGGCAGCCATTGTCCCTGTCTCCAGACTCCCCCGTCCAACTTCCTCTACCCAGCCCCAATCCCCTCAACCCCAACCTATCCCAAGCACACCTTCATACCAGCATTCACCGAATCAACACACAGAAGTTGCTCAGGCAAACACAAGCACCACACTTCATCTCACAGGCACTCACACAAGCACCATCCCCATGCAGACACACCAACATCCACTGCCTCCACTGTGTCCCCCTCCTCTTCATCGTCCACATCTCTCCCTCCATTCACACCTGCATGCACTACATCCTCGTCCACTACCTCCATCACCAGCACACCCATCAATACACACCCCTCACTGGCAGTCACCACCCCCACATCCATGCACACGTCCCCTGTGTCCCCTCCCAGTGTGTCTGTGATCCCTTCTCCCGAAGTACACTAACGCAAGCACCCACCCACCCAACAGCCATTCACCTAACAACAACTTCCAGCCCATGCACCTGCACCAAAACTCAGCAGACAGACACCTTCTACAACCACTTCTTCCACTCCCAGACCTTCTCCCTCTTCCCGCCCTAGTGTCCCTAAGACGATTTTCCTTGCAAACATTGATATCTTCCCTACCCCTCCACCCCACATCCTTCCCCTTGGGCCAGGATGGCCAAAACCCAGCCCAGCACCTCAGCCACCAAGTCCACGTCCGCTATGGTTCCTGCAGCTGTCAGAGGATCAAAGGTTTTGCCCGTCCACCCAGCCAGTGTGCCGCCAACCCCTGCCAAGGCAAAATCTATTCTGCCACCAGGCAAGGTGAAGAAGGGGACAGTATCCAGCAAGGGGAAGGAGCCATAACCACCCAGCAAGGCCACCTCAAAGACTCCAGATTGCAGACCCAAGGTGACACCACCATCTGCCAAGGTGAGGAAGGGGCACAAAACACCAGGCAAGGCACTTCAGTCGTCTGATGCTGCAGGAGAAGGGCTGGTGGCCACCAGCACAACCACCAGCACCGCCACCTGCACCGAGGCCAGCACCGCCAGCAGCCCTGCCGCTAGCACCGCAGCAAGCACTGCCACCTGCACCATGACCTGCACCGCCACAAGCACCACTACTGTCAGCAGCAGCAGCCCCCGTTGTCATCCGTCCAAGGCTGCAGGAGAAGGGCTGGAACCTCCCCCCACCACTGGCAGCATCGGCAACTGCACCGCGGCCAGCACTGCCACCTGCACTGTTGCAAGCACCGCCGCAAGCCCCGCAACATGCGCTGCTGACAGTAGCACCACTGCCAGTAGCAGCAACCCCAGTGGGCAGCCGTCCAAGGCTGCAGGAGAGGAGCTAGAGCCTCCCTCCACCTCTGACAGCACCCCCAGCGGCACCGGCACTAGCACCGCAGTGCAGACATAGCCACCAACGGATCGACTCTAGCCCTGCCTCCATGGACTATCATGCATCCTGGTCACTGCAAATCTCGTGGCTCAGACACTGAGGTGAGGGACTGTGAACTTCCACACCCCAAGTGTTTCATCACTGGGTGTAGGAAAGTACCACCTTGTCTGGCATGTTACCCCCATTTTTACTTGTGTGTCAGTTTGTTTTTGCCTGTCTCACTGGGATCCTGCTAGCCAGGACCCCAGTGCTCATAAGTTGTGGCCTGAATGTGTTCCCTGTGTGGTGCCTAACTGTGTCACTGAGGCTCTGCTAATCAGAACCTCAGTGCTTATGCTCTCTCTGCTTTCAAAATTGTCACTGCAGGCTAGTGACTATTTTTACCAATTCTGATTGGCACACTGGAACACCCTTATAATTCCCTAGTATATGGCACCTAGGTACCAAGGGTATTGGGGTTCCAGGAGATCCCTATGGGTTGCAGCATTTATTTTGCCGCCCATAGGGAGCTCAGACCAATATTACACAGGACTGCCACAGCAGCCTGAGTGAAATAACGTCCACGTTATTTCACAGCCATTTTACACTGCACTTAAGTAACTTATAAGTCACCTATATGTCTAACCCTTACTTAGTGAAGGTTAGGTACAAAGTTACTAAGTGTGAGGGCACCCTGGCACTAGCCAAGGTGCCCCCACATATTCAGGGCAATTTCCCCGGACTTTGTGAGTGCGGGGACGCCATTACACGTGTGCACTACATATAGGTCAATACCTATATGTAGCTTCACAATGGTAACTCCGAATATGGCCATGTAAAATGTCTAAGATCATGGAATTGTTCCCCCATGCCAAATCTGGTATTGGGGTGCCAATCCTATGCATCCCCGGGGCTCCAGCATGGACCCCGGGTACTGCCAAACTAGGTCTCTGGGGTTTTCACTGCAGCTACCGCTGCTGCCAACCCACACACAGGCTTCTGCCCCCGGGGTCTGGGCAGCCCACTCCCAGGAAGGCAGAACAAAGGATTTCCTCTGAGAGGGGGTGTTACACCCTCTCCCTTTGGAAATAGGTGATAAGAGCATGAGAGAAGTAGCCTCTCCTGGCCTCTGGAAATGCTTTGAAAGGCACAGATGGTGCCCTCCTTGCATAAGCCCGTCTACACCGGTTCAGGGATTCCCCCAGCCCCTGCTCTGGCGTGAAACTGGACAAAGGAAAGGGGAGTGACCACTCCCTTGTCTATCACCACCCCAGGGGAGGTGCCCAGAGCTCCTCCAGTGTGTCCCAGACCTCTGCCATCTTGAAGGCAGAGGTGTGAGGGCACAATGGAGACCTCTGAGTGGCCAGTGCCAGCAGGTGACGTCAGAGACCCCCTCTTGATAGGTGCTTACCTGACTAGGTGGCCAATCCTCCTCTGAGGGCTATTTAGGATCTCTCCTCTTCAGATAACGAATGCTAGAGCTCACCAGAGTTTCTCTGCATCTCCCGCTTTGACTTCTGCCAAGGATCGACCGCTGACTGCTCCAGGATGCCTGCTAAACTGCAACAAAGTAGCAAGAAGACTACCAGCGACATTGTAGCGCCTAATCCTGCCGGCTTTCTCAACTGTTTCCTGGTGTTGCATGCTCTGGGGGCTGTCTGCCTTCACCATGTACTGCAAGCCACGAAGAAATCTCCCTTGGATCGACGGAATCTTCCCCCTGCTTACGCAGGCACCAAACGTCTGCTTCACA
Organism: Pleurodeles waltl; assembly: GCF_031143425.1. Lineage (NCBI taxonomy): Eukaryota > Metazoa > Chordata > Amphibia > Caudata > Salamandridae > Pleurodeles > Pleurodeles waltl. Next base: position 401,281,422 of record NC_090439.1, read on the forward strand.
GGTTCTGTGGGTCCCCTCTCATCATGACGAGCGCGGTCCCTGGAACACGGGAGCTGGATCCAAGTGACCCGGAGAGTCCAGTGGTCCATCTGTCCAAATTTGGTGGAGGTAAGTCCTTGCCTCCCCACGCCAGAGAGTAATCCTGTGTACTGCGTGAACCGCAGCTGCTAGGGCTTCTGTGCACTTTTGCAAGGAATCCTTTGTGCACAGCACAGTCCAGGTTCCCAGCACTCTGTCCTGTATTGTTCAACTCGCTGAGTTGACCACCAGCTTTGTGGGACCCTCCTTTGTAGTATTGAGATGACCACCATGCTCAGTTTTCTTGAACCCATGTTCAAGTACTTCTGCGGGTGCTGCCTTCTTCTGCATGGGCTCTCTGTGTTGCTTAGCGCTTCCTCTGTCTCCTCGTCCAAGGGGCGAACTCCTGGTCCTTCCTGGGCCCGGGCAGCACCCATTTTCTTCAACCATGACTTTTGCAGCTAGCAAGGCTTGTTTGCATTATTTTTGCGTGTCAACAACTCTGCATCCTCCAGCATGCTGTGGGACATCTTCTTTGTAAAGGAGAAGTCCCTGGCATCTTCTGTTGTTGCAGAATCTTCAGCTTCTTCCACCCGGAGGCAGCCATTTTGCACCTTCATCCGGGGTTTAGTGGGCTCCTGCCCCCCCTGAACACTTTTGTGACTCTTGGACTTGGCCCCCTTCCTTTGCAGGTCCTCAGGTCCAGGAATCCATCTTCAGTGCTTTGCAGTCAGTTGTGGTCTTTGCAGAATCTCCTATCACGACTTTAGTGTGTTTCTGGGTAGGGTAACTTTACTCCTACTTTTCAGGGTCTTGGGGTGGGGTATCTTGGACACCCTTAGTGTTTTCTTACACTCCCAGCGACCACCTACACTCTACACTAGGCCTGGGGTCCCTAACTGGTTCGCATTCCACTTTCTTAGTATATAGTTTGTGTTGCCCCTAGGCCTATTGCATCCGATTGTATTCTACAGTGTTTGCATCACTTTTCTAACTGTTTACTTACCTGATTTTGGTTTGTGTGTATATTTTGTGTATTTTACTTACCTCCTGAGGGAGTATATCCTCTGAGATATTTTTGGCACATTGTCACTAAAATAAAGTACCATTATTTTTAGTAACTCTGAGTATTGTGATTCTTATGATATAGTGCTACAAGTGGTATAGTAGGAGCTTTGCATATCTCCTAGTTCAGCCTAAGCTGCTCTGCTATAGCTACCTCTATCAGCCTAAGCTGCTAGAACACTACCAATCTACTAATAAGGGATAACTTGACCTGGCACAGGTGTAAGTACCATCAGGTACCCACTATAAGCCAGGCCAGCCTCCTACACTGGGCACAAAGCCCCCTCCAGAACCTGTGGGGAAAGGCATCCACTCAGCCTATCCTTGGCAGGATGAAGCACGCTGGGCACCAAGCCCCATCCAGAAACTGTGGAGAAAGGCATCCACTCACGCTATCCTTGGCAGGATGAAGCACGCTGGGCACCAAGCCCCCTCCAGAACCTGTGGAGAAAGGCATCGACTTATGAGACTTTGGCTTTGTACTCACCAGGACCAGGCAGTGGGCAAACCACCCACTTGGGAGACCTGAGAGACTGTGGCTTTGCACTCCCCAGGACCAGGCAGTGGGCAAACCACCCACTTGGGAGACTTGAGAGACTATGGCCTTGCACTCCCCAGGACCAGGCAGTGGGCAAACCACCCACTTGGGAGACTTGAGAGACTATGGCCTTGCACTCCTCAGGACCAGGCAGTGGGCAAACCACCCACTTGAGAGACATGAGAGACTGCGGCTTTGCACTCCCCAGGACATCGCTGTGGGCATGGAGCCCCCTCCAGGAGCAGTGGCATTGTCCCATCTTCCGGCTGAGGTGCCCCCTCTTCCCTGTCCCCCTGAGGTGCCTGTGTGTTTTCGACCTGATGCCCCTGCAGTGTTCTCTCCGTATTGAGGCAGGAGTCAAGTGTGGGCTTGGCCTATGAGTTTTGGTCCAGTGGCCCACGGACATTTGGAGTGGACAATGTACCGCCTTATGTACATACTGTATATATTCTAAATACTGTTTTTGATTTTGTAACGTATATCTGACTATTTCTAAAATGACACTCATTTGACTCCATTCCTTTTGTCCTTGCATTTATCCAGAGGGTTACGGGCTGTATATGTAATATTGATGCATTTATTTGTGTGTATGGTGTTGGGGTGAGGGTGGGGGTGTTGCATGTTGCATGCCTGTGTCACTCTCTCCCCCCCGTGTGCTTGGTGCAGTACTCACCATGGTCGTCACTGCAGCCGTTCGTACTACTGGTAGATGAGAGGATACACCAACATCGGTAACACCTGTAGTTTGGGCTCCATGGCATCCTAGTTCTTCGTTGAGTGTCGAGAGGTGAGTGATTTCCCTTCCAAGTACCGTTTCCGCCATGCTTTTGATAACGTTTGTACCGTCTCGGAAAAGCTGGCAGATGGGCGGGTTGTGATGTGGTGGGCGGTACAATGACTTCCACCTGTCTGTTGGCGGTTTCTGCTGCGGTGTTTGTTGCTACTGCCGTGGCAGTCGGGGAGTTAAAGTTGCTGTCTGTGTTCGTGGTTTCTGCCGTGGTCGTGATTCCATTTTTTTTTACTGCTGGCCTGTTCGCAGTATTACCGCCGCTTTAACACCAACCACCAGGATTGTAATGTGGGCCTAAATCTTAGTATAGCACTTAGAAACACAATAGCTCCAACTCGGGCTATCACAGCTTCTAGAAGGGGTCGCTCCTGACAGTCCAACACCACTCGCAGGAGAGTGGGGGCCAGTCATGGACTCGCAAGGACCCCAGATGCAGGTGCTTGGAAAACGATGAGGAAACAATGATGTTGCATGGAGTTGGGGAGGTTAGACATTGCTGGAGCCAGTGTGGTGTCATTTCCTTACTACTACCAGAGAGGTGAGGTGGTGGTTCCTTACTGCTAGACAGGGGAGGTGAGGCATTGGTTGTTTACGGTTGCAGGGAAGGTGATGTAGGATCAGTAGTGAGGTGCTGGTTCCTTATGACCCAGCAGGGTTGATGAATCCAGCTTGTCAAGATGCGGGGAGTTGACTTCATGGTGCAGTGATCACACCACAGGGCCATAGGTGCTGCGGTGGAGTCGGAGTCAGGTGTCCTGTATGTTGGTGTCATGGCCCTCGGGTCTCACGCTGTGGTGGGACTTCGGAAGCACTGCAGTAGCACCGGCCCTATGTCACAGGTCACAGTCATTACACTCTGCTGGGACCATGGCTTTGGTACAGATGGCAGTATAGAGTAGGGATGTAGCACCAATTCTGAAGTCCCTCTGGTTTTCATCTTTTTAGTTTCTTCTCAGTTGCGCCAGAGCTCACTTCCAAAACCCCAGGAACTGGAATTGTCAGCACATAGCAAACCAGGACTCTCAGCAAGAGAGCTCAGGTGCTGGCAGGGCAAGTCTTTGATGGCCCTGAGATTTCTTAACAGGTGGCAAGCTCAGTTCAAGCCCTTGGAGAGCCTTGGAAAGCTGGATGGAGAAAATGAAGTCCAGTACTTTCACTCCCAGGAAAGAAGCACAAGCAGCAGGCCAACACAACAAAGCAACAAGCAGAGTGCCAGTTCCTCCTACAGCATCCAGCATTTCTTCCTGGCAGAATGTCCTCAGTCCAAGAATGTCCTAAGTATGTGGGGTCAAAGGTCCAGTACTTATACCCATTTCTGTTTTGGAAGTAGGAAAACTTCAAAGAGAAGTTGCTGTAGTGCACAAGTCCCTTGCTTTTACCTGCCCTGGTCCCAGACACACTCTGGGGTTTGGAGACTGTTTTGTATGAGGAGAGTCACAGTCCTATTCAGGCAAAAGTGTTAACTCCTCCCACTACTCAAGCTCAGGAAGACTATGATGCCGATTTGACCCACTATAATGGTAATGTGTCACCAAATGATTAGATGAAGGATGTACCAATGTATAGTTGCCTATAACCTACCCTAATTCCATTCCAGTTGACCCAGACATTTACTTCGCTACCAACCCAGATGACTATAGCATGTTGATTTTGGATGGCTACATATCCATTTTCACTGAAAGGCCACCTGCAGCCATCTACATGATGTACATATGGCACCTGTTTGGAAACACACATAGCACCACTGTCAAAATGGCTGCCTGATATTAACAGAAGTGATCTTAACATTTTAGTTTCACTGAGGCTGATGGAGGGAACTGCACTACATACTCCTATGTAGGTTGTCAAGTGTTAACCAAACATGGAGATAGTGACATCAAATGTCACGGTCATCATGTTATTGGCACAAAAAACAGATTGAACCAGACACAGCTACTAACACCTATAGTCAATATGCAGCTACCAATGGGATACACCTCATCTACCAACTGCTATTCATGCATAACCTACACAAGGCTAAACAATCAAGTGGTTTACATTTGTACTCACCCCCTTATGGCCGCTGTGCTGCCCTCAAACACCCATCTAGCTCAGGGTAGGCCACCGCCAAAATGCAGACCATTTGGGGGGGTCCGGGTCCAACGGGCACCCCTCCCTCTTTGAGAGGCCGTCCCCAGTTGGGCCACTGTGGTCTTCTAGGCCCAGCATCTCAGGTCCTCCCACCACTTCTTGCAGTGGGTGCTTTGCAGCTATGGACCCGCAGGGTACGTACTGGCTTGGCGATGGCATGCCAGATCCCTTTCTTTTGATGGGTGCTGGCCTGCAGGGGACACACAGACAGAAGGAGTGCTAAAAACATGCATCCAATTCGTGTGCGCCGTCGCATTGCCTTCTAGCCTCACACATAATACAAATTGACAGGACAGTCACATTGGATTTACCTGCTGCTCTGGTGCTCCATACAACCGTTCATTCAGGGATAGGACCTCATCCACCAGCTTGTCAAGTTCTTCAAGTGTGAAGGCAGTGGCCCTATCTCCTGCAGGGCGTGGCATTTTGGCTCCCTAGATATATAACACAGCAGCTCATGCAGTGGAGGTCTTGCTTGCACGAGTGTCAGGAGTCAAGTGAGATATTCAGCAGAAAATGGCGGTCATGGCCGCCACGTAAAAGACCGTTATCGCTGGCAGTGATCATCATTGACCCTATTCTCCCTTACGGACCAATATTATCCAATGGAGAGTTGCATGGCGGTTGTGACTACCTCCCACCATGACGTCTGACACCAGCAGAATGAGCTGACTTCCATCTGTCCTGTCCATGTCGTCTGTGTATTAAATGTTAAATTTAAGTGTGTCATGGATGATTAATGAAGATTATTGCGTTATTTAAGAATGTTTGCACAACAAACATGGGTGCACACATGTAACATATATGGACATTGTAGGTAGATTTACTTATAACTATGACAGGTCATGTGCATTCCAATACTGCCTCACAGACTCATTTATCATATCTGTAAGTGTGAAATTGAAATGAAGGTGATAACCTGGGTGTCAAGGCTGTTTTGACGTGGATGTTACACATGTCATCTGTCGCAACAAGTTTGCTGGGCCCTTGCACTGACATCTGGGATGGCATTAATCTTCAATCTCATACCCCATTTTGTATATGTATATACTAGCATTCTATCCACAGTACTGTACTGTGCATCAAGTATTGAGCCAGTTGGCATGTGAACTGTTAATATTGACTAGTACCTGTCCTCTCTCCCATTCCTAGATACCTTGCAATATTGCAAATCAGAAGTCCACCGGTGTACCGACCCCTACTTGAGCTTGCTACAATGGAGGAGGACCACAGAACCATGACCTATCGTCTGAACCATCAAATCATCTAGGAACTGTATGCCCTGTTGGAGCCCGATCTGTTGCCTGCCATCCACAACCCCTATGCCATCCCTCCCTCAGTAAAGGTCTTATCAGTGCTGCATTTCCTCACCTCATGATCATTTCAAGTTACAGTGGGCTTGGCTGCAGGAATGTCTCAGCCAATGTTCAATGTAGTGTTGCAGGATATACTGTGTGCCTTACTCAAACACATGGACAGCTATATCAGGTTCCCACAATGTGCTGATCTGCCCACTGTAAAATCGGACTTTTATGACATGGCTCACATCCCACATGTGATAGGGATTATTGATGGCACCCACATCGCTTTGGTTCCTCCCAGGGCCAATGAACAGATATACAGGAACAGGAAAAACTTCTACTAAATACATTTCCAGGTGGTGTGCCTTGTCAACCAGTATATTTCACAATTTACTGCCACATATCCTGGATCTGTGCATAATTCTTACATCTGGAGGAACAGCAGTGTCCCACATATGATGTTTCAACTTCAGAGGGAGAGGGCCTGGCTAAATGGTATGCATACCTTTGTATATGTTCAACTGAAATGTAACCTCTCTTCACAGTCAACTCTGTGTCTCTCACAGTTTCATAATCTGTCGAACCTTTGGGCATACAGGTGACTCCAGCTACCCCAACCTTCCCTGGCTATTGACACCGGTGAGGTACCTTAAAACTGATGGTGAGTTTCATTACAATGAGGCTCATGGCCGAATGAGGCGTGTCATCGAAAGGACGTTTGGGCCCCTGAAAGCCAGGTTTCGGTGTCTACATGTCTCAGGAGGGGCCCTGCTCCACAGATCACAGAAAGTCTGCCAGATCGTAGTTGCATGTAGCATGCTACACAATCTTGCCCTGAGGTGACACATACCATTGATGGATGTGGAGGAGATGGCAACCTGGCCAGTGGCTGGTTCTGGTGACACAAGAAGTGATGAGGAAGCAGATGAGGAAGATGCAGCTGACTCTAGGCCAGAGTTGATTTAGCATTTCTTCCAATGAATCTCAGGTATATGTGAACTGTATAGTATCTAACCTCTACCCCTGTCTGCCTTGTGACATTGCACCTCTTGGTGTGTGGCATCAGTGGAGATATGTGCAGTGCAGCCATCCCTCTGTGTGGGTTTGGTGGGAAACATACTGTCCATCAGGGGAGGTGTGACTGTTGAAGTGGCAGAGCTATGTGCTAAATGTTGTTGGCTAGCATCACATCTACAAGGGTTTGGCTATGTTGTATGGTCCGAGGACTGCAATGTAAATCACTAAGGTCTTGCCAACCTCAGTAACATGACAGTTTTGCTAGCCATCCTCACTGTACCCAAAGGACATATATGGCACCTAATTGTTTTAGACAGTGCAACATGTCTTTTCTGTGGGAGATACCGGCTATGAGGGATAGATCATTGGGGTACATGTATTGGGAATGTCAACCTACCATGGTGAAATGTGGTTCTTTTCCACATGCAAAATGGCACCTGTGGAAACATTGATGTACATTATGCGTATTGGGTGAACAACATTGATTACTGTAGTAAAGGATTTTCCTGTCTTGCTTGATTTGCAGGTAAAATGTGTGGTATTAATCAGCTTTCTGACATGACTGGTGGCACCCTTGGCACAGAATTATAGTACATGTCAGTTTTACTGACACACATGCTGGAGAGTGCTGGCCCATCTGTTCATCTTACAGACCTGTTGTGATTTATGTGTGAAATGAAATGACTCTTTACACAACATTATGTATGACTTCTAAAAATAAAGACACGTAACCAGTACTTGTGCTCAGTGGTGTTTATTGTGAATTTTCAGTGCAATAGCTGTTGAGTGGGGTCATGGGGTATTGAATCATCAGAGCAGCTTGGCCAGCTGTTGGCAGTACTGGTCTAGTATCTAATAGCCATGGGAAAATGGAGATTTGTCAATCGTAAGTCAACAGGTTGTCTCAGTGGCACACAAGGGGGAGTGTTCAGAAGAGAGATCACTTCCTGGAGGTGTGTTTGGTCTTCGCCTCAGGTCCTGCAGGATGTTTGGATGGATGACCTTGTTTGCTTGGAGGTTCCTCAGCTGCAGGGGCAGAGGTGCTATTGGCCTGTGGGTCCTCTGGCAGGGCCTTATTCCACTAGCTGAGGCAGATGTGGATGGCACAGGTGGTGATTTGCTACTGGAAGTGGCCTGCTGATGGATGGAGAATGCACACAGGATGCTGGTAAGTTCCTTGAGCAGCCCTGCAATGGAGGCCATAGTGACCTTATGGGGGTCATTCTGACCTCGGCGGTAAAAGGCGCTTACCGCCGGTCAGAAGACTGCCATAACACCGCCGCGGTCGCGGTAAACCGCCACGGTCATTCTGACCCGCAACTGGCAAACCGCCAAAAACCCGACATCAACAAAAGTCTGCCACACCAACGGCCAGCGAAAAACTGGCGATGACCAAACCTCCACCGTCACGCCAACAGAAATACGCCCATTCCATTCCGACCCACAAATCCCCGCAGCGGTCTTTCAACCGCAGTATTCCATTGGCGGTACACACCGCCGCGGTCAAAATACACACACCTTTACAAAATACAGCCACATTGGACAATTTGAAATACACACACCTGAGACACATACACACAACACTCCCACACACCCAATACAGTATAAAACACACACCCACATCACCCACAAACCCTTACGACCACAATTGCGACTGAAGGCCAGAGAGAGACAGCACAGAATAGAGTACACCATCACACAGAGGCAAATCACTACATCACCCACACAATATCCACGCACAAAACACCACACACCAACACACTCACCACACTCTATAACACATACCCCACCCCACACCTCATCCACACCACCCCATGGCACCCCAAAGACACCCCAGGTTCTCTGACGCAGAACTCAGGGTCATGGTGGAGGAAATAGTTCGGGTAGAGCCCCAGCTCTTCGGGACACAGGTGCAGCACACCACCATTGGCAGGAAGATGGAGCTATGCCAAAGAATAGTGGACAGGGTCAACGCTGTGGGACAGCATCCACGAAATCGGGACGATATCAGGAAGCGGTTGAACCACCTACGGGGGAAGGTGCGTTCCATGGTATCAAGGCACAACATCGCGGTGCAGAAGACTGGCGGCGGACCCCCACCTACTCCCCCAGAATTGACAGCATGGGAGGAGCAAGTCTTGCACATCCTGCATCCTGAGGGCCTCGCAGGAGTAGGCGGAGGAATGGACTCTGGTAAGTCAAATCTTCACTACTTCATTCCCCCCATCCCACCTGCATGCCAAATCATACCCCCACCCTCATCCCCACCCCCATCACACCAACTCCTTGCAAATGGCTCACCATCACAACCCACCCATCCCAACACCTAGCCCTGCATGCGTCCACAAAGCATGGACACCCATCACCAAAGCATGCCCACTGCACATACCCATCTCCCCACAAGCCACCGTCACAACAGCCCCCACAAGGGAATGCCAGCACTGGGGTACACGGCCACCCACCCATTTCACGAAATGGCACACACAGAAGCAATAACCATACTCTTATACCCCTGCAGGACCCGAACGCCACCACACCGCCCAGGAGGGTCCAGAAATGTCCATCCCACCCCCAGAAGAGGCCCCCAGTGATGACAGCAGCTCTGTCTCCCTGGACCCAGATGACCAGCCCTGCCCATCGGGGACCTCGGGACAGTCGGTTCCCCTCAGACAGCCACAGGCTACAGCAGACCTAACCCCCTCTGGGAACACCAGCACAGCTCCCACCCAGCGGGCCCATGCCTCTGTCTCCAGGACACGTCAATCAGTGGTGTGTCCACCACTACAGGGCACCCAGGTTGACCCACCACCCCAACAACAACAGGGACCTGGGGGCAGTGGTAGTGGGCACACGGTCCAGGGGACAGAGGCCCAGGGAAACAGGGGAATTGGGAGGGCTGCTGTGCGACAGGGGGGGGACAGGCCCAGGGAACCCACTCTCCACGAGGCCCTCTCCTCCATCATGGGAGCATACCACCACTCCCAGGAGACGATGGCTACGGTATTGGCCAGGTTCCAGGAGATCCAGGTACTGCAGGAGGAACAGTACATGGAGTTCAGGGAAGAACTGAGAAACATTAGTTCCGCAATGGGGACCATCGTCGTGGCTCTTAACCAGATTGTCACCACATTGCAGGACCATGTGGCACCACAAAGGGCCCCTGTCACTAGCATGGACCAAGACCAGGCTACCACCTCCGCCGGCGCTAGTGGACAGGAGGCCCCCACACAACGACAGGCCACCAGAACCCCACCTCCTGCAGAAGAAGAACCACCCCGCAAGCGGGGCCTGAGATCTCAGAAGAAGACAGAGTAGGATGCCAAGACCCCCGCCAGCAAAGGATACCCCCTGATGTCATCCCACTGTCCCACATTGTCACCCTGTCCAACCTTAAACTGCCCCTGCTCCATCCTTCCACAGGCATATGGACAATGCACCTGTGAGACTGAAAACTGGACTTTGCCATGGACATTACTCCACCATCACCCATCACCGTTTTTCAACCATGTCCCTAAATTTAGCACTTTAATAAAATCACTTATTGCACTAAAAACATCTGGAGTCTGCTTGTATTTTGAACAAATGTATTAGACATAACGGTGCCAAAATGTTCAGTTACATTGTGATGACAACATACCACTGTCACACAGCTGTAGTCCATGGGGAAACAAAGCAGAGGTCACGCAGTGGGGCCCACATCTCTGAAAACGGAAGGGAAAGTCACAACTCAGTTAACATAAACTGGGGGGAAACACAGACAGTAGAGAGGCAGGAGACTGTAAGTACATGTAAAATGGCGGTGTTGATTCGTAACTGTGTGCTATTGAAAATACTGTTGTATCACTGTGTCCCTGTTGTCTGTGTCGTCCCTGTCGTCTTCCTCCTCTTCACTCTCCACAGGCTCCACAGCTGCCACAACACCACCCTCTGGACCATCCTCCTGCAGGAAAGGCACCTGGCTTCGCAAAGCTAGGTTGTGAAGCATACAGCAGGCCACGATGATCTGGCACACCTTCTTCGGTGAGTACATTAGGGATCCACCTGTCATATGCATGCACCTAAACCTGGCCTTCAGGAGGCCGAAGGTCCGCTCGATCACCCTCCTAGTCCGCCCATGGGCCTCATTGTACCGTTCCTCTGCCCTGGTCTGGGGATTCCTCACTGGGGTCAATAGCGACAACAGGTTGGGGTAACCAGAGTCACCAATTAGCCACACACGGTGTCTCTGTAGCTGTTCCATCACATAAGGGATGCTGCTATTTCGCATGATGTACGCGTCATGCACTGACCCAGGGAACTTGGCATTTACATGGGAGATGTACTGGTCAGCCAAACAGACCACCTGGACATTCATCGAATGATAACTTCTTCTGTTCCTGTACACCTGCTCACTTTCACTGAGGGGAACCAAAGCCACATGGGTCCCATCAATGGCACCAATGATGTTGGGAATATGTCCAAGGGCATAGAAATCACCCTTCACTGTAGCCAAATCGCCCACCTCAGGGAAAACAATGTAGCTCCGCATGTATTTCATCAGGGCAGACAACACTCTGGACAAAACCTTAGAAAACATAGGCTGAGACATCCCTGATGAAATGGCCACTGTTGTTTGGAATGATCCACTTGCCAAAAAATGGAGTACTGACAGCACCTGCACCAGAGGGGGAATCCCTGTGGGTTGGCGAATGGGTGACATCAGGTCTGGCTCCAGCTGGGCACACAGTTCCTGTATAGTGGCTCGGTCAAGTCTGTATGTCAGTATGACATGTCTTTCTTCCATTGTCGACAGGTCCACCAGCGGTTTGTACACGGGAACATTCCTCCATCCCCTCGCAAGTCCCAGCGGACGGTGCCTAGGAAGGACAACATGGCGCACTGAGTCAAGCAACCCACAGGTACGTAACCACAGCTTGCACAGAACACGATTCCCAATGCATTGAATGGCTTGTATGAGTGGCAATGCAAGGCCTAGGCCTGTGTGACGCAGTAGAAATTAAGCCATGTGGGCCCTTGAAATGGCGGCTGCCTGACCTGTGAAGTGTGACAATGGGATGTGAGGTCAATGCGCTGGCGTGGCACACTGTGGCGGTAGGCGGTCGAAGACCGCGGTGCAAAGCCGCATTGGTTAACATAGAACCCTATGGGTTTCAGGAGCCAATGACGAAGTGCGCCGGCGGTCGCGTTACGCCCCGCCGCGGTACGCACTGCCACGGGCGTGACCGCCATTTTCTATCTGCTTAATCACTGGAGACCTGATCATCCACAGGAGAGGACCTATACTGCAAGTGCTGCTGTGACCTCGGTCTGGAAGAGACAATGGCTGCTGCGACTGGGGAAAGGGCCCCTGCCTTCACTTCTGAGGAATTGGAGAAACTTGTGGATGGGGTCCTCCCCCAGTATGCGCTACTCTACGGTCCTCCAGACCAACAGGTTAGTACACTGGGACCATGCTTTGTGGGCAATGCCTGGGTTGAGTGGGGTGAATGAACGATGGTGCGGAGGGGAGCGTATGAGGCATGCATCAAACGACAGATGAGAGCATGTGCCACATGGCAAGGGTGGGGATGGGGGGACACTCACATCGAGCATGCAGAAAATTAAGATATTGTATTTTCTCTCCCTGTTCGTGTCACATAGGTCAGCGCCCATCAGAAAGTCGACATTTGGGGTGCCATCGCCAAGGACGTCCGGACCCTGGGGGTTCACAACAGACGGGGCACCCACTGCCGCAAGAGGTGGGAGGACATCCGCCGCGGGAGCAGAAAGACCGCGGAGGCTCTGCTGGGGATGGCCTCCCAATGTAGGAGGGGTGCCACTCGTCAATTGACCCCCCTGATGTCTCGGATCCTGGCGGTGGCCTACCCAGATTTGGATGGGCGTGTGAGGACATCACAGCAGACACAAGGGGGTGAGTAAACTCTCATTCTGCTGACTATGCGCGCAGTGGAGGTGTCTGGGTGGGGGAGGAGGGCTGTGGGTATCCCTAGGCCAGGGCGATTTCTGTAGGCTAGGCCCCTCCATAAGGCATGGCCCTGTGCCCCCGTCCACCACCTCTGTAGGGTGCCAAGTACAGCTATCCATGGCCCTGTGTCACCTATGTGTGCAGTTGTTGTCCATAGGCTTGTAGGCCAAGTCCCAATGATTGAGTAGTGTACCCCAAGTGCGCGGCGTAGTGCAGGGGGCTTCTGTGTCTGTCCTCTCCGCCAACTGTATTGCCAATGCATGCACTCAACATGTCTTTATTTCCCCCCCCCCCTTTTTTGGTCTGCTCTTCCTGTTCATGTGTGCATTAGCATCATCTGGCGGAGGAGAAGTGGCATTGGAGCACGAGGGAGCTGCATCTCACATGGCCCCGGAGGGTCATGCAACGGACTCTGATTTCACCAGTGAGACGGAGGGCGAGGGGGGCTCCACAACGGGGACACGTGGAGACATCATCGACACCGACACGTCCTCGGAAGGGAGCTCCCTTGTGGTGGCGGCAACATCCGTGCCCACCGCAACAACAGGTACAGCCGCCACCCAGCGCACCAGCTCCGCCCTCCAAGCAGCCCCTCAGCGTTCGCCCCGTGCCCGCTCGCACACCAAGGCGGGCATCTCCTTCGCCCCAGGCACCTCAGGCCCTGCCCCAGTTACCCCTGCTGCCCTCAGTGAGGAGGTCATTGACCTCCTCCGGACGCTCATTGTTGGGCAGTCTACCCTTTTGAATGCCATCCAGGGGGTGGAAAGGGAGGTGCATCGGAGCAATGCATACCTGGAGGGCATTCATTCGGGTCAGGCTGCCCATCAGCGATCGTTCAACGCTCTGGCCTCAGCACTGACGGCAGCCATTGTCCCTGTCTCCTGCCTCCCTCCTCCATCTCCCTCCACCCAGTCCCACTCCCCTGTTCCTCTGCCTATCCCAGACACACCTACAGACCAGCCTGCACACACCTCAACACCCAAGGTCATCTCATCCAAACATAAGCACCACACTTCACAGAAGCATTCACACAAGCAACATCCACATGCAGACATGCCAACAGCCACTGCCTCCTCTGTGTCCCCCTCCTCCTCGTCTCCCTCCCCCCTCCCTGTGATGTCCCAACTCACACTTGCATGCACCACTTCATCAGCCACTACGTCCATCACCAGCACACCCACCAGAACACTTCGATCACGTGCAGTCACCACCCCACTGCCATTTACACGTCCCCTGTGTCCTCTCCCTGTGTGTCTGTCACCCCCTCTTCCAAACCACAGAAACGCAGGCAGCCACCCACCCAACAGCCATCCACCTCACGACAGCCTCCGTCACAAGCACCTGCACCCAAAGACAGCACACTTGACTCTCCTACAACCACATCCTCTTCCTCCACTCCCATACCCACTGCACCTACCCTTCCCATTGCTCCTAAAAAGTTTTTCCTCTCCAAAATTAACCTCTTTCCATCACCTGACCCACCCCCTCCATCTCGTAAAAGTCCAATCTGCACCTCAGCCACCACAACCCCTGGACCTACAAGGACCATAGTCCAGGGATATTGGAGTCCACCACCTTCGAGGGCAGCTACATCGGCCAGCAGCAAAGGGACAGCCAGCCCACCCCCTGGGAAAAAATCCAAAAAAGGCAAGGGCCGGCGCGAGAGGACAGACACGGCAGCCTCCACAGGCACCACCCTGGCACTGTCAGTGAGTGGGGTGCCACCTGGCACATCTCCAAAGGGAGGCAAGGGCCACAGAGGATCAGGCAAGGATGGCAAGGGCAGCACGGCCGACAAGTCTGGCAGCAGGCGAGCTGCCCAGGAGGGCCCCACCAGCCCCATTCCGGGGGTGAAGGAGGACACCCACGGGCACGGGACACCAGCACAGGAGGGCCACGCAAGCGAGAAGTCGGATGGCGAGTGAACACCATATATTGGCCGGATCTGGTGCCCTGGAGACACATGTGAAGAACCGCAGAACAGGGCCCACCGTCTCAAGAACCGCTGAACAGGGCCCTTTAAGACATGCACCGCTGCACAGGGCACCGTCGTCTCAAGAACCGCTGAACAGGGCCCTTCAAGACATGCACCGCTGAACAGGGCACCGCCGTCTCAAGAACCACTGAACAGGGCCCTTCAAGACATGCACCGCTGAACAGGGCCCCGCCTTCTCAAGAACCGCTGAACAGGGCCCTTCAAGACAAGCACCGCTGGACAGGGCACCGCCGTCTCAAGAACTGCTGAACAGGGCCCTTCAAGACAAGCACCGCTGAACAGGGCACCGCCGTCTCAAGAACCGCTGAACAGGGCCCTTCAAGACAAGCACAGCTGAACAGGGCACCGCCGTCTCAAGAACCGCTGAACAGGGCCCTTCAAGACATGCACCGCTGAACAGGGCACCGCCGTCTCAAGAACCGCTGAACAGGGCCCTTCAAGACAAGCACTGCTCCGCTGGGCCCTTCAACTCAAGCACCGCTCCGCTGGGCACCGCTGGGCACCGCTGGGCACCGCTGTCTCTGCACCGCTCCGCTGGGCCCTTCATCTCAAGCACCGCTCCGCTGGGCCCTTCATCTCAAGCACCGCTCCTCTGGGCCCTTCAACTCAAGCACCGCTCCGCTGGGCACCGCGTCTCTGCACCGCTGCGCTGGGCACCGCCGTCTCTGCACCGCTCCGCTGGGCCCTTCATCTCAAGCACCGCTCCGCTGGGCCCTTCAACTCAAGCACCGCTCCGCTGGGCACCACCGTCTCTGCATCGCTCCGCTGGGCCCTTCAACTCAAGCACCGCTCCGCTGGGCACCGCCGTCTCTCCACCGCTCCGCTGGGCCCTTCATCTCAAGCACCGCTCCGCTGGGCCCTTCAACTCAAGCACCGCTCCGCTGGGCACCGCTGTCTCTGCACCACTCTGCTGGGCACCGCCGTCTCTGCACCGCTCCGCTGGGCCCTTCATCTCAAGCACCGCTCCGCTGGGCCCTTCAACTCAAGCACCGCTCCGTTGGGCACCGCCATCTCTGCACCGCTCCGCTGGGCCCTTCATCTCAAGCACCGCTCCGCTGGGCCCTTCAACTCAAGCACCGCTCCGCTGGGCACCACCGTTTCTGCACCGCTCCGCTGGGCCCTTCAACTCAAGCACCGCTCCGCTGGGCACCGCCGTCTCTGCACCGCTGGGCCCTTCATCTCAAGCACCGCTCCGCTGGGCCCTTCATCTCAAGCACCGCTCCACTGGGCCCTTCAACTCAAGCACCGCTGACACACTGGCAGAAGGGGCAGGCCCGGATCAGTGTCGGACAGGGCTGCACGATACACTCTGGGCACCAAGAGTCCTCCAGTACCGCTGGAGTCTGTCATCCACTTGAGAGACTGTGGCTTTGTACACCCCAGGATGGCACAGTGGGCAACCCACCCACTGTAGAGACTTGAGAGACTGTGGCTTTGCACTCCCCAGGATGGTACAGTGGGCAAGCCACCCACTGTAGAGACTTGAGAGACTGTGGCTTTGCACTCCACAGGATGTCACAGTGGGCAAGCCACCCACTGTAGAGACTTGAGAGACTGTGGCTTTGCACTCCCCAGGATGGCACAGTGGGCAAGCCACCCACTGTAGAGACTTGAGAGACTGTGGCTTTGCACTCCCCATGATGGCACAGTGGGCAATCCACCCACTGTAGAGACTTGAGAGACTGTGGCTTTGCACTCCACAGGATTGAACAGTGGCCGTGGAGGCCCCTCATGGATCTGGCGTCGTGGACTCATGTGTCTGAGGTGCCCCCCCTTCCCTTCCCCCTGAGGTGCCTGTAGTTTTCCTATCTGATGCCCCTGCAGTGTTCTCTCCAATGGATTCGGGTCTCATGTGTGGGCTTTGCCCATGTGTTGAGGACCATTGGCCCACGTACAATGACAGAAAGCCAATTCTGACGGGACATTATACATATGTGTATATAGTTATGTGATGTTCGACTTACTTATTTACTTAGCCTTACAATATATTTGTATTCCAATAACATATTATTTTGTCTTTGCATTCTTCCGGGGGGTTTGGGGGGTGTCACTCTGAGTTGTTGCTCTGCATTGGTGTGTAGGTAGTTGGGGGAGGTGGGAGTGTCACGTATGTGTGTGCCCATATTCTTTTCTCCTCACCCCTCCCCTGTGTCATAGGTGCAGTACGCACCGTTGTCTTCTGCGCCGGCGTTCGTGCTCCTGGTAGAGGAGCAGGTAGACAATTGCTGGTAGGATGTGTAGTTCTGGTTCCATGCTGTCCAGATTCCTCGTGGAGTGTGTAGAGGTGAGCGTTTTCCCGTTCGTAGTCTGTTTCCGCCGTGTTTTTATCTGCGGGGCTCCCGCCCCGGAAAAGGTGGCGGATTGGTGAGTTGTGATAGGGTGGACGGTACATTGTCTGCCGCCTGTCTGTTGGCGGTGACCACTGCGCTGCTTGTCTGTCCCGCGTGGCGGTCGGAGTGTTAAAGTGGCGGTCTGTGTTGGCGGTTCCCGCCAGGGTCGGAATTCAATTTTTTTGGCCGTCTGGCTGTTTGCGGGTTGGCCGCCGCTTTAACACCGACCGCCAGGGTTGGAATGACCCCCTATGTGCCTGTTAGTGTTGCATGGTATCCTGGTAGTATTCCCTCTGCAGCCTCTGGTTCTCCTGCAAGATTGAGAGGATCTTGTCCATCCTGTCCTGGGGTTGCTGGTATGCTCCTATGACTTTGGAGATGATCTCCTGGCTAGTCGTTTCCTTTTGGTGCCTCATCCCTTGGCCCATAGGTGCCCTCCCACTGACCCTTGCCCCCTGTGCCTGTGCCCCTGCACAGTGTGCCCACACCCACTTATACCAGGACCTTCATCATCTTGGATGTCAGGGGTCGACTCAGGTCCCTGTACTGCGGGGCACACTATAGATTGAACAATCCTTGGGACACAGGTTTGGAAAAGAGGGCTTGCTGTTATTGCCACAGGTGTGGGTGCCTCAGATGCGGGCAGGGGGAGGTTGGTGGTGGTGGACTGACCAGTTGTTCCAGATGGGCCAAGTAAGTTGTCACTTCTCAGACAACCAGAGTTGTAGTCCTCTCTTGGGCCTTTTTCCAGTCTCTGGTATCCTCTGCAGATTGGCAGTGGTAGGGGCACCTGTGGATGAAGATGGAGTATGTTACATTGTGGAAGTGAACTTGTTGTCATCATAGTATTATGCAAACAGAGCCTTGACTTGCTTTCCAGTGATGGCAATGACAGATGCTGCACTACTGACATTGTTTATGGCTGATGAATAGTGTGGGTAGTTCCTTGTGGCATAGAAGGTAGTGGATTGCATTGCTGTCATTGCCATGTACTAGTGAGCAGTCACAGTATCCAGTTGGTCTAGGAGGTTGCATGGTTTTACGTGCAGGTGTTCATATGTGGACTGTGATTGGCAGATATCCAGGGTTAGGGAGTGATGTATTGTTGGAGTTGTGGTACTTGCCACAGTGGGAGACATCCATGCACTGGGATGGGCTGTGTGGTGATGGTGTAAATGGGGTGGTGTAGCATGCAAGGGGGGGCATTGGGTTAACAGGGAGGTGCATGCTGGGATGCATTGGGCAGTGATAGGGTCGTGGGGATGCATGCTGTGTAGGAGTTGTTGCAGCCTAGGGAGTGTTGTTGACTTAATCCAGTCCTCCGGGTATTCCCGTCAAGCCCTCTGGGCACAGGATGGCCAACAACTTTTCCTCCCACGATGTGAACTCTAGGGGAGGAGGTAGGGGCCCACCACCAGTCTTGTTGATGACAATGTGGTGTCATGCTGCCTTGGAATACACCTTCCTCTGTAGAGCATTCCACCTCTTCCTGATGTTCTCCCTTGTGCGTGGATGGCTGCCCACTGAGTTTACTCTGTCGATGATCCTACACCATAACTCCCTCTTCCTGGCAATGGATGTTTGCTGGACCTGTGCTCCCGATAGCAGTGGCTCTACCCTGATGATTTCATTGACCATGACCCTCAGCCCATCGTCTGTGAAGCATGGGTGCTTTTAACCTGTCATGGTGTTTGTGTTGTGGGTGGTGGTGTGTGTTGTGTGCAATGATGCGGTACATGGTTGATGGCAAGGTGAGGGTGTTTAGTTATGTGAGCTGGTTGTATGTGGTGTATGTGTGCAGTCAAGATGTGTATTATGTGGCAGGTGCAATTGTGTTGTGTGTGATGCGTGTACAGTGTGAAGGTGCCTTTGCTATCCAAGTGCTGTGTCCTCCCTTTGTGCGCTCTTCGCTCTCTGTGTCAATTTTTCGGGTTGCAAAGGATTGTGGGGGGGGTTTAGGGGTGTGTTTTATAGTGCAGTGATCAGTTGCGTGCGGTGTTTGTCAGGTATGGGGTATTGGTATTGTTCAATGAGGTGTTGTGGTCTGGCGTGGTTGTGCTTTTGACCACAGCGGTTCGAACCACTAATGGATTACTGCTGTGCAATGACCTCGTGCTGATTTGTGGGTCGTAATATGGAGGGTGGGATGTTGTCAGACTGGCGGTGCTGGCGGTGGTACTGCCTCTCTCCCACCCTCTGTCAGGCCGGTGGTCTCAGATTTGTGGCTGTTTTTGGGTGGTCTTCAGTTTCTGACTCATAATACGTCATGGTGCCGCCAACATGGGCAGTCTTTTGGTGCCCGCCACCATAGCTAGTAATGAGCACCTATGTATTAGACCTTCCTCACCTGAATTGACTTGCCCAGAGATCACACTGCATGACATTTGTCTGATTTTTAGCATTTTCTCCCTCAACATAAAAATTCCCTCTAGTGTCCTTCTAGTGTCCCATATGCAGAAATGTATCTCTGTTAGAAATGGGGCCTCTAGTTGGCAGTCAGGTTAGGCTCTGTCCAAGTAGGGACCCTCACTCTAATCAGGGTAAGGGAGATACACAGCTCAGATAACCCCTGCTCACCCCCTCGGTAGCTTGGCACAAGCAGTCAGGCTTATCTTAGAGGCAATAGGTAAAGTATTTGTACCACCACACACACACACAGTAACACAGTGAAAACATCACAAAAGGACACCACACCAGCTTAGAAAAATAGCCAATATTTATCTAAATCAAACAAGACCAAAAGAACAAAAATCAAACATGCACAAGTAAAGACATTAGTTTTTAAAGTAAAATGAGTCTTAATCCATAGAAATCAATGGATGCATTAGTTTAGTACAAAGTACCTAGTATGTGTCAAAAATAAAGCTGCACTGGGAAGCGTGCGTTGGAAAAGCAAGTGATGTATTGATTCCCTACTAGCAATAAGGCCATTTGTTGATTCTTTTCTTTGCCAGGGATACGGTGCGTAGATTCTTTCCTCGCAGGGAAGAGATGTGTCGATTTCCATACAAGCCACCTCAGGTCTGTGGGTGGATATTGAGGGTTGGGTGAGAATCTGGACACACAGCAGCAATGAATCCGCGCTGAGCTGGTGGTCTGTCGATTTTACAGATGATGTATCGATTTTTCAGCTGCAGTGCAGGACTGCGTCAACTTTTCTGGCGCTTGGCTCCGTGCGTGGATTTTCAGCTTGGGTTCACTAGCTTCTCCTTTCAAGGCCCCAGGGACTGATTAGGAAAAACTTTGCAGGGTAGGTGCCTAAGCAAGAGATCCCGTTGCTACCAGATGAAGTCTTTGATGGCCCTGAGACTTCAGAACATGGGGCAAGCTCAGTTCAAGCCCTTGGAGAATCTTCCCAAGCAGGATACACACCACATTCCAGTCTTTGTCCTCTTTAAGGCAGAAGCAGCAACTGCAGGCAAACCTAGCAAAGCACACACACACACACACAGCAAAGGGGCAGTACTCCTCCAGCTCTTCGGCTCTTCTCCTTGGCAGCAGTTCCTCTTGATCCAGAAGTATTCTAAAAGTCTGGGGCTTTGAGTTCACTACTTATACTAATTTCTGCCTTTGACGTAGGCAAACTTCAAAGGAAAGTCTTTGTTGTTCATAAGGTTCTGGCTTGCCCAGGCCTGGCCCCAGACACACACCAGGGGGGTGGAGACTGCATAGTATGAGGACAAGCACCATCCTTCCAAGTGTGTCAGCTCCTCCGTCTCTACTCTAGCCCAGGAGACTCATCAGGATTTGCAGGAAACTCCTCATCTCTCTTTGTGTCACTGTCCAGGAAGAATTCGCAAACAGCCCAAATATCAGTCTGACCCAGACGTGGATTCCACAGGAAGTCAGAGTCACAGAATGGTTAAGCAAGAAAATGTCCACTTTCTAAAAGTGGCATTTTCAAACAGGCAATCTAAAAAAAAACCTCTACCAAGGTTATCTCCCACATTTTTTCCTGCCTCCTTCCACTTTTCTGACACTGTTTTTGCTGGTTTAAGGACTCTGCACACCATACCACTGCTAATCAGTGTTAAAATGCATATGCTCTCTCCCTCAAACATGGTAACATTGGTTCATAACCAATTGGCATATTTGAACTATTTGTAAGTCCCTAGTAAAGTCCACCTCATGTGCCCAGGGCCTGTAGATTGAATGCTGCTAGTGGGCCTGCAGCACAGGTTATACCACCAACATAAGTAGCCCTTTACCCACATCTCGGGCCTGCCATTGCAAGGCCTGTCTGTGGAGTTTCACTGCCACTTCCACTTGGCATTTAAAAGTACTTACCAAGCAGTAAACTCCCCTTTTCTACATATGTCAACCCAACGGTAGGTAACCCATAGGGCAGGGTGCTATGTAGGTAAAAAGCAGGATATGTAGATGTGTGTTTTATATGTCCTGGTAGTGGAAAACTTCTTAATTCATTTTCTACTACAGTGAGGCCTGCTACTTTCATAGAATAACATTAGGGCTACTCTCATATTCTGTTTGAGTTGTAGATTCTGATCAGAAAGGGGTAACCAGGTCCTATTTAGTATGGCCAGAATGGTAATACAAAATCCTGCTTATTGGCAAAGTTGGATTTTATATTACTATTTTAGAAATGCCACTTTTAGAAAGTGAGCATTTCTCTGCAATTAAAATCCATCTGTGCCTTACAGCCTGTCTGCAATCCACATCTGGCTGGGCTGGTTTACAGCTCCCATGTGCATTTCACCTAGACAACCACAAACACATGATACTCAATCACACCTGCACTCATCTGCATACTGAATGGGTCTTCCTGAGATGGGAGGGTGAAGGGACTGACACTTACATTGCAAGGGCTAGTGGACTGCCCTCACACAATGGACTGCCAAACCCCCTTCTGCGACTCAAGCAGACAGACCTATACTGAAAGGCGACCTTGTGCACTTCAAAACCACTCTTTGAAGTCTCCCCCACTTCAAAGGCATTTTGAGTATATAAACTGGGTCCCTGACCCCACCAAATCAGACCCTTCTGGACCAGGTTCAGCAACCTGTCAAGAGGAACTGCCTGGCTACCGAAAGGACTCACCTGGGCTGCTTTGCTATGAAGGACTGCTGTTGCCCTGCTGCCTTGCTGACCTCTGACTTTGCTGAGAGGTGCTCTCCAAGGGCTTGGATTGAGCTTGCCTCCTGTTTCAGAAGTTTCAGGGCCAAAAAGACTTAGGCCTTCATTACAACCCTGGCGATTGGTGATAAAGCGGCGGTTACACCGCCAACAGGCCGGACCTAAACAATTTGGAACCATGACCACAGCGGAAAGCGCCAACACAAACAGCCACTTTAACCCACTGACTGTCACGGCGGTAGCAACAAACACCGCAGCGGTAACCGCCAACAGCCAGGCAGAAGACAATGTACCGCCCACTGCATTACAACACGCCTATACACCAGCTCTTCTGGGGCGGTACCAACGCCATCAAAAGCACGTCAGAAACAGTACTCTGATGGGAAAAGACTTACCTCTCGACAACCAAGGAAGACCCACGACGCCATGGAGCCCGAGCTGTACTTTTTCCCAATGCTAGTGTACCTTCTCATACACCAGGACCATGAACGCCGGTGAAGACGACCACTGTGAGTACTGCACTTAGCACACAAGGGCAGGGGGAGGAAAAAGAGAGGGACACGCAACACACAACAGCCCCACCCCCAACAACATACCCACAAACAGATGCAAAAACATTACATATAAACCCTGTAACCCTAAGGAATAATGCAAAGACAAAAGGAATGGATTAAATTGAGTGTAATATTATAAATATAGAAAAATAAGTTCTTAAAGCAACAAACAGTATGTACAATGTACACAAAAGGAGGGACAATGACCACTCCAAAATGTCCGTGGCCCACTGGGCCAAAACACATAGGCCAACGCCACACTTGACTCCTGCCTCAATACGGAAATAATACTGCACTGGCATCTGGTCAAAAATACACAGGCACCTCTGGGGGAAGGGAAATGGGGGGGCACCTCAGCCGGAAGATGGTACAACACCTCTGGCCTGGAGGGGGCTCCATGCCCACTGCTTGGTCCTGAGGAGTGCAAAGCCACAGTCTCTCTAGTGGGTGGTTTGCCCACTGCTTGGTCCTGGGGAGTGCAAAGCCACAGTCTCTCAAGTGGGTGGTTTGCCCACTGCTTGGTCCTGGGGAGTGGAAAGCCACAGTCTCTCTTGTGGGTGGGTTGCCCACTGCTTGGTCCTGGGGAGTGCAACGCCACAGTCTTTCAAGTGGGTGGTTTGCCCACTGCTTGGTCCTGGGGAGTGCAAAACCACAGTCTCTCAAGTGGGTGGTTTGCCCACTGCTTGGTCCTGGGAAGTGCAAAGCCACAGTCTCTCTAGTAGATGTTTTCTTCCCCTGTGCTTCATCCTGGCAAGGAGGGGCTGAGTGGATTCTTCCACTGGTTCTGTAGGAGGCCTTGTGCCCAGTGTGCTTCATCCTGGCAAGGAGGGGCTGAGAGGATGGCTTCTTCCACTGGTTCTGGAGGGGGCCTTGTCCCCAGTGTGCTTCATCCTGGATGGTGCAAGGTCACAGTCTCTCACCTGTGTGTCACACCGACAGGTGTTGCAGGGGCCAGGATGCACTGCAACCCATGTAGTCACCACTACAACACTGCTCGCCGGCAGTGACGGCTGCTCAGTGGATGCCAGGTGTGCTGCAGGTGGTGGTGCTGTCAGTGGTGGTGGTAGCCTCCAGGCCTTCACCTGCAGCCTCGGACGGCTGCCCACTGGGGCTGATGCTGCTGGCAGTGGTGCTGCTGGCAGTGGTACTGGATGTGGTGCAGGTGGCGGTGGTGGCCGTGGTGCATGTGGCAGTGCTGTCAGTGGTTGTGGTAGCCTCCAGGCCTTCCCCTGCTGCCTCAGATGGCTGCCCACTGGGGCTGCTGCAGTGGTGCTGCTGGTGGCAGTGTTAGACACGGTGCAGATGGCGATGCTGGCCGCGGTGCAGGTGGCAATGCTGTCAGTGGTGGTGGTAGCCTCCAGGCCTTCACCTGCAGGCTCAGATGGCTTCCCACTGGGGCTGCTGCTGCTGGCAGTGGTGCTGCTGGCATCAGTGCATGTGGTGGTGCTGGATGCGATGCAGGTGGCGGTGCTGGCCGCGGTGCAGGTGGCTGTGCTGGCAGTGGTGGTGGTAGCCTCCAGGCCTTCATCTGCAGCCTCGGACGGCTGCCCACTGGGGCTGCTGCTGCTGGCAGCAGTGCATGTGGTGGTGTTTGGAATTCAAACTATTCACAATACAGGCCTACTAGCCAGTCCAAATCCTATTAGTGCCCCAGGCACACTGGGCAGGGGTAAAGGCCCCAACTTGACTCCTGACGGCAAAGTGGCTTCCACATGGCAGGGGCATCAATGGGGCAGGCAGGTACCTCAGGGGTGAGGGGGGTGGTATGGTGGGGGCTTAGGTTTGCTCGGTGGTCCGTTGGCTTGGGCTTTTGCTTGGGTGGGGGACATTAGGTTTGGTCCTTTGTTTCTGTAACATGTATCATCTAACAGATGTTGCAGAGGTAGGGGTAGTACAAGGAGGGGCATGGGAGGACTGGGAGGTAGAAGAACTAGGTTTAGGGAGGGAAACAGAGCGCTTGGATGAACTATGGACTGGGTCAGTGGGACAGGACAGGGCAAATTCTCTGAGGAATCGTTTTTTAGGGACACAAGGTTGGTTGTAGGAAAAGGGTTTGGGAGAGGAGGGAGAGGAAATGGTAGGGAGGTATGTCTTTGAATGTGCTTGGGTGCAGGTGCCTGGGTGGAAGTCATGTTTGTGCTGGATGTGTGTTGGGTGGGTGAGTTTATGCGTTTAGGTGTTTTGGGAGAAGGGGGAGGAGATGCAGGGAGAAGCCAGGGTAGATGTGTGAATGTGGGGTGGTGCCTGCAGGTAAGATGGATGTGCTGCATGTGGGGTTGTTGGTAATCATGGTGAGTGCGCATGTGGCGAATGGGGTGGATATATGTGAGTCTGCAGTTGTGATGCTGGTAGAAGAGAAGTATCTTGTAGCTGGATCTGGGACTGCTAATGTGCTGATTGCAGGTGTGAGTGATGAAGTGTCTGTAAGGGAGGAGGTGGTGGGGGAGTCAGTGTAGGGTGTAGATGTTGTTGTGTATGCATGTGTGTGTTGACTGTGTGCAAGCTGGTGGTGGGTCTTGTTGTGCCTGTGTTTGTCTTTGTGAACCGTGTCTGTTGCCGTGGATGAATGCTGTTCAGACTGTGTGCTCTGGATGTGTGTGGAGAGAGGGGTGTGAGATTTGCCACAAGTAGCTGGAGGGGAGTTGGAGAATGAGGGGACACTGGCTGCCATCAATGAGGAGGCCAGAGCCTCAAATGATCTCTGCAGGCCAGTCAGGGAACTGTGCAAACCTTCCAGGTAGGCATTAGTTAGTTGCATTTGTGACCCATACCCTGGATGGCATTCACGATTGTTGACTGTCCCACAAAGATGGCCCTCAGGAGGTCAATAGACACCTCATTGAGGGCAGCAGCGCTGACTGGGGCAGGAGCAGAGGTGCCTGTGGTGAGGGAGACCCTCTTGGGTGAGCGGGCATAGGAACTGGGTGCGGAGCTACAGAGAGGGCAGTGCAGGTAAGGAGGGTGGTGGACAAGGTGAATCCACCCTGGAACCAAACGGGTCCGCCACCACCAGGGAGCGTCAATCGGAGGAGGAATCCGAAGAGGTCGTAGTCAAACCAGTCTCCCCATGGCACTCCCCTCGCCCTCTGTCCCACTGGTCCCCTTGGCTCGTCTGGTCTCAGCCTCCTGGGTCCCATGGGCCGCAACTTCCCCACTAGCCAGCACCCCTTCTCCTTCTCCCGATGGTGCTAATGCAAACAAAGACAGAGGAGGAGAGAGATGGAGGGTGGGAGAGGCAGAAATGGTAGAGTGGGTAAGTAACAACCCATCACTTACAAAGGGAAAACCAACACTTATTCTCACTTTGATTACAAGGCATGCAAGTTCAAATAGAACTACACCTGTTGGACTAAGATGGCAACCTGAATCTATGCCGATTTGACCCACTATAATGGTAATGTGTCACCAAATGATTAGATGAAGGATGTACCAATGTATAGTTGCCTATAACCTACCCTAATCCCATTCCAGTTGACCCAGACATTCGCTTCGCTACCAACCCAGATGACTATAGCATGTTGATTTTGGATGGCTACATATCCATTTTCACTGAAAGGCCACCTGCAGCCATCTACATGATATGCATATGGCACCTGTTTGGAAACACACATAGCACCACTGTCAAAATGGCTGCCCGATATTAACAGAAGTGATCTTAACATTTCAGTTTCACTGAGGCTGATGGAGGGAACTGCACTACATACTCATATGGAGGTTGTCAAGTGTTAACCAAACATGGAGATAGTGACATCAAATGTCACTGTCATCATGTTATTGGCACAAAAAACAGATTGAACCAGACACAGCTACTAACACCTATAGTCAATATGCAGCTACCAATGGGATACACCTCATCTACCAACTGCTATTCATGCATAACCCATACAAGGCCAAACAATCAAGTGGTTTGCATTTGTACTCACCCCCTTATGGCCGCTGTGCTGCCCTCAAACGCCCATCTAACTCAGGGTAGGCCACCGCCAAAATGCAGACCACTTGGGGGGGTCCGGGTCCGACGGGCACCCCTCCCACTTTGAGAGACCGTCCCTAGTTGGGCCACTGTGGTCTTCTAGGCCCAGCGTCTCAGGTCCTCCCACCACTTCTTGCAGTGGGTGCTTTGCAGCTATGGACCCCCAGGGTCCGTACTGGCTTGGTGATGGCATGCCAGATCCCTTTCTTTTGATGGGTGCTGGCCTGCAGGGGACAAACAGACAGAAGGAGAGAGTCATGTAGAGTGGCATCACAGCAGCAGCATTGACCTACACGCAACAAACATTTCTCATCCACATGCATACGTTTGTCAATGGCACAAACACACACACCCCTGTGCTACAAACATGCATCCAATTTGGGTGCGCCATCGCATTGCCTTCTAGCCTCACACATAATACAAATTGACAGGACAGTCACATTGGATTTACCTGGTGCTCTGGTGCTCTATACAACCGTTCATTCAGGGATAGGACCTCATCCACCAGCTTGTCAAGTTCTTCAAGTGTTAAGGCAGTGGCCCTATCTCCTGCAGGACGTGGCATTTTGGCTCCCAGATATATAACACAGCAGCTCATGCAGTGGAGGTCTTGCTTGCACGAGTATCAGGAGTCAAGTGAGATATTCAGCTGAAAATGGCGGTCATGGCCGCCACGTAAAAGACCGTTATCGCTGGCAGTGATCATCATTGACCCTAGTCTCCCTTACAGACCAATATTATCCAATGGAGAGTTGCATGGCGGTTGTGACTACCTCCCACCATGACGTCTGACACCAGCAGAATGAGCTGACTTCCATCTGTCCTGTATATGTAGTCTGTGTATTAAATGTTAAATTTAAGTGTGTCATGGATGATTAATGAAGATTATTGCGTTATTTAAGAATGTTTGCACAACAAACATGGGTGCACACATGTAACATATATGGACATTGTAGGTAGATTTACTTATAACTATGACAGGTCATGTGCATTCCAATACTGCCTCACAGACTCATTTATCATATCTGTATGTGTGAAATTGAAATGAAGGTGATAACCTGGGTGTCAAGGCTGTTTTGACGTGGATGTTACACATGTGTCATCTGTCGCAACAAGTTTGCTGGGCCCTTGCACTGACATCTGGGATGGCATTAATCTTCAATCTCATTCCCCATTTTGTATATGTACATGCTAGCATTCTATCCATGGTACTGTACTGTGCATCAAGTATTGAGCCAGTTGGCATGTGAACTGTTAATATTGACTAGTACCTGTCCTCTCTCCCATTCCTAGATACCATGCAATATTGCAAATCAGAAGTCCACCGGTGTACCGACCCCTAGTTGAGCTTGCTACACTGGAGGAGGACCACATAACCATGAACTATCATCTGAACCATCAAATCATCTAGGAACTTTATGCCCTGTTGGAGCCAGATCTGTTGCCTGCCATCCACAACCCCTATGCCATCCCTCCATCAGTAAAGGTCTTATCAGTGCTGCATTTCCTCACCTCACGATCATTTCAAGTTACAGTGGGCTTGGCAGCAGGAATGTCTCAGCCAATGTTCAATGTAGTGTTGCAGGATATACTGTGTGCCTAACTCAAACACATGGACAGCCATATCAGGTTCATACAATGGGCTGATCTGCCCACTGTAAAATCGGACTTTTATGACATGGCTCACATCCCACATGTGATAGGGATTATTGATGGCACCCACATCGCTTTGGTTCCTCCCAGGGCCAATGAACAGATATACAGGAACAGGAAAAACTTCTACTCAATAAATTTCCAGGTGGTGTGCCTTGTCAACCAGTATATTTCACAATTTACTGCCACATATCCTGGATCTGTGCATGATTCTTACATCTGGAGGAACAGCAGTGTCCCACATATGATGTTTCAAATACAGAGGGAGAGGGCCTGGCTAAATGGTATGCATACCTTTGTATACGTTCAACTGAAATGTAACCTCTCTTCACAGTCAACTCTGTGTCTCTCACAGTTTCATAATCTGTCGAACCTTTGGGCATACAGATGACTCCAGCTACCCCAACCTTCCCTGACTATTGACACCGGTGATGTACCTTAAAACTGATGGTGAGTTTCATTACAATGAGGCTCATGGCCGAATGAGGCGTGTCATCGAAAGGACGTTTGGGCACCTGAAAGCCAGGTTTTGGTGTCTACATGTCTCAGGAGGGGCCCTGCTCCACAGATCACAGAAAGTCTGCCAGATCGTAGTTGCATGTAGCATGCTACACAATCTTGCCCTGAGGTGACACATACCATTGATGGATGTGGAGGAGATGGCAACCTGGCCAGTGGCTGGTTCTGGTGACACAAGAAGTGATGAGGAAGCAGATGAGGAAGATGCAGCTGACTCTAGGACAGAGTTGATTTAGCATTTCTTCCAATGAATCTCAGGTATATGTGAACTGTATAGTATCTAACCTTTACCCCTGTCTGCCTTGTGACATTGCACCTCTTGGTGTGTGGCATCAGTGGAGATATGTGCAGTGCAGCCATCCCTCTGTGTGGGTTTGGTGGGAAACATACTGTCCATCAGGGGAGATGTGAATGTTGAAGTGGCACAGCTATGTGCTAAATGCTGTTGGCTAGCATCACATCTACAAGGGTTTGGCTATGTTGTATGGTCCGAGGACTGCAATGTAAATCACTAAGGTCTTGCCAACCTCAGTAACATGACAGTTTTGCTAGCCATCCTCACTGTACCCAAAGGACATATATGGCACCTAATTGTTTTAGACAGTGCAACATGTCTTTTCTGTGGGAGATACCGGCTATGAGGGATAGATCATTGGGGTACATGTATTGGGAATGTCAACCTACCATGGTGAAATGTGGTTCTTTTCCACATGCAAAATGGCACCTGTGGAAACATTGATGTACATTATGCGTATTGGGTGAACAACATTGATTACTGTAGTAAAGGATTTCCCTGTCTTGCTTGATTTGCAGGTAAAATGTGTGGTATTAATCAGCTTTCTGACATGACTGGTGGCACCCTTGGCACAGAATTATAGTACATGTCAGTTTTACTGACACACATGCTGGAGAGTGCTGGCCCATCTGTTCATCTTACAGACCTGTTGTGATTTATGTGTGAAATGAAATGACTCTTTACACAACATTATGTATGACTTCTAAAAATAAAGACACGTAACCAGTACTTGTGCTCAGTGGTGTTTATTGTGAATTTTCAGTGCAATAGCTGTTGAGTGGGGTCATGGGGTATTGAATCATCAGAGCAGCTTGGCCAGCTGTTGGCAGTACTGGTCTAGTATCTAATAGCCATGGGAAAATGGAGATTTGTCAATCGTAAGTCAACAGGTTGTCTCAGTGGCACACAAGGGGGAGTGTTCAGAAGAGAGATCACTTCCTGGAGGTGTGTTTGGTCTTCGCCTCAGGTCCTGCAGGATGTTTGGATGGATGACCTTGTTTGCTTGGAGGTTCCTCAGCTGCAGGGGCAGAGGTGCTATTGGCCTGTGGGTCCTCTGGCAGGGCCTTATTCCACTAGCTGAGGCAGATGTGGATGGCACAGGTGGTGATTTGCTACTGGAAGTGGCCTGCTGATGGATGGAGAATGCACACAGGATGCTGGTAAGTTCCTTGAGCAGCCCTGCAATGGAGGCCATAGTGACCTTATAGGGGTCATTCTGACCTCGGCGGTAAAAGGCGCTTACCGCCGGTCAGAAGACTGCCATAACACCGCCGCGGTCGCGGTAAACCGCCACGGTCATTCTGACCCGCAACTGGCAAACCGCCAAAAACCCGACATCAACAAAAGTCTGCCACACCAACGGCCAGCGAAAAACTGGCGATGACCAAACCTCCACCGTCACGCCAACAGAAATACGCCCATTCCATTCCGACCCACAAATCCCCGCAGGGGTCTTTCAACCGCAGTATTCCATTGGCGGTACACACCGCCGCGGTCAAAATACACACACCTTTACAAAATACAGCCACATTGGACAATTCGAAATACACACACCTGAGACACATACACACAACACTCCCACACACCCAATACACTATAAAACACACACCCACATCACCCACAAACCCTTACGACCACAATTGCGACTGAAGGCCAGAGAGAGAGACAGCACAGAATAGAGTACAC
Source organism: Pleurodeles waltl (assembly GCF_031143425.1). NCBI lineage: Eukaryota > Metazoa > Chordata > Amphibia > Caudata > Salamandridae > Pleurodeles > Pleurodeles waltl. Next base: position 401,312,343 of record NC_090439.1, read on the forward strand.
CATCACACAGAGGCAAATCACTACATCACCCACACAATATCCACGCACAAAACACCACACACCAACACACTCACCACACTCTATAACACATACCCCACCCCACACCTCATCCACACCACCCCATGGCACCCCAAAGACACCCCAGGTTCTCTGACGCAGAACTCAGGGTCATGGTGGAGGAAATAGTTCGGGTAGAGCCCCAGCTCTTCGGGACACAGGTGCAGCACACCACCATTGGCAGGAAGATGGAGCTATGCCAAAGAATAGTGGACAGGGTCAACGCTGTGGGACAGCATCCACGAAATCGGGACGATATCAGGAAGCGGTTGAACCACCTACGGGGGAAGGTGCGTTCCATGGTATCAAGGCACAACATCGCGGTGCAGAAGACTGGCGGCGGACCCCCACCTACTCCCCCAGAATTTACAGCATGGGAGGAGCAAGTCTTGCACATCCTGCATCCTGAGGGCCTCGCAGGAGTAGGCGGAGGAATGGACTCTGGTAAGTCAAATCTTCACTACTTCATTCCCCCCATCCCACCTGCATGCCAAATCATACCACCACCCTCACCCCCACCCCCATCACACCAACTCCTTGCAAATGGCTCACCATCCCAACACCTAGCTCTGCATGCGTCCACAAAGCATGGACACCCATCACCAAAGCATGCCCACTGCACATACCCATCTCCCCACAAGCCACCGTCACAACAGCCCCCACAAGGGAATGCCAGCACTGGGGTACACGGCCACCCACCCATTTCACGAAATGGCACACACAGAAGCAATAACCATACTCTTATACCCCTGCAGGACCCGAACGCCACCACACCGCCCAGGAGGGTCCAGAAATGTCCATCCCACCCCCAGAAGAGGCCCCCAGTGATGACAGCAGCTCTGTCTCCCTGGACCCAGATGACCAGCCCGGCCCATCGGGGACCTCGGGACAGTCGGTTCCCCTCAGACAGCCACAGGCTACAGCAGACCTAACCCCCTCTGGGAACACCAGCACAGCTCCCACCCAGCGGGCCCATGCCTCTGTCTCCAGGACACGTCAATCAGTGGTGTGTCCACCACTACAGGGCACCCAGGTTGACCCACCACCCCAACAACAACAGGGACCTGGGGGCAGTGGTAGTGGGCACACGGTCCAGGGGACAGAGGCCCAGGGAAACAGGGGAATTGGGAGGGCTGCTGTGCGACAGGGGGGGGACAGGCCCAGGGAACCCACTCTCCACGAGGCCCTCTCCTCCATCATGGGAGCATACCACCACTCCCAGGAGACGATGGCTACGGTACTGGCCAGGTTCCAGGAGATCCAGGTACTGCAGGAGGAACAGTACATGGAGTTCAGGGAAGAACTGAGAAACATTAGTTCCGCAATGGGGACCATCGTCGTGGCTCTTAACCAGATTGTCACCACATTGCAGGACCATGTGGCACCACAAAGGGCCCCTGTCACTAGCATGGACCAAGACCAGGCTACCACCTCCGCCGGCGCTAGTGGACAGGAGGCCCCCACACAACGACAGGCCACCAGAACCCCACCTCCTGCAGAAGAAGAACCACCCCGCAAGCGGGGCCTGAGATCTCAGAAGAAGACAGAGTAGGATGCCAAGACCCCCGCCAGCAAAGGATACCCCCTGATGTCATCCCACTGTCCCACATTGTCACCCTGTCCAACCTTAAACTGCCCCTGCTCCATCCTTCCACAGGCATATGGACAATGCACCTGTGAGACTGAAAACTGGACTCTGCCATGGACATTACTCCACCATCACCCATCACCGTTTTTCAACCATGTCCCTAAATTTAGCACTTTAATAAAATCACTTATTGCACTAAAAACATCTGGAGTCTGCTTGTATTTTGAACAAATGTATTAGACATAACGGTGCCAAAATGTTCAGTTACATTGTGATGACAACATACCACTGTCACACAGCTGTAGTCCATGGGGAAACAAAGCAGAGGTCACGCAGTGGGGCCCACATCTCTGAAAACGGAAGGGAAAGTCACAACTCAGTTAACATAAACTGGGGGGAAACACAGACAGTAGAGAGGCAGGAGACTGTAAGTACATGTAAAATGGCGGTGTTGATTCGTACCTGTGTGCTATTGAAAATACTGTTGTATCACTGTGTCCCTGTTGTCTGTGTCGTCCCCGTCGTCTTCCTCCTCTTCACTCTCCACAGGCTCCACAGCTGCCACAACACCACCCTCTGGACCATCCTCCTGCAGGAAAGGCACCTGGCGTCGTAAAGCCAGGTTGTGAAGCATACAGCAGGCCACGATGATCTGGCACACCTTCTTCGGTGAGTACATTAGGGATCCACCTGTCATATGCATGCACCTAAACCTGGCCTTCAGGAGGCCGAAGGTCCGCTCGATCACCCTCCTAGTCTGCCCATGGGCCTCATTGTACCGTTCCTCTGCCCTGGTCTGGGGATTCATCACTGGGGTCAATAGCGACAACAGGTTGGGGTAACCAGAGTCACCAATTAGCCACACACGGTGTCTCTGTAGCTGTTCCATCACATAAGGGATGCTGCTATTTCGCATGATGTACGCGTCATGCACTGACCCAGGGAACTTGGCATTTACATGGGAGATGTACTGGTCAGCCAAACAGACCACCTGGAAATTCATCGAATGATAACCTTTTCTGTTCCTGTACACCTGCTCACTTTCACTGAGGGGAACCAAAGCCACATGGGTCCCATCAATGGCACCAATGATGTTGGGAATATGTCCAAGGGCATAGAAATCACCCTTCACTGTAGCCAAATCGCCCACCTCAGGGAAAACAATGTAGCTCCGCATGTATTTCATCAGGGCAGACAACACTCTGGACAAAACCTTAGAAAACATAGGCTGAGACATCCCTGATGAAATGGCCACTGTTGTTTGGAATGATCCACTTGCCAAAAAATGGAGTACTGACAGCACCTGCACCAGAGGGGGAATCCCTGTGGGTTGGCGAATGGGTGACATCAGGTCTGGCTCCAGCTGGGCACACAGTTCCTGTATAGTGGCTCGGTCAAGTCTGTATGTCAGTATGACATGTCTTTCTTCCATTGTCGACAGGTCCACCAGCGGTCTGTACACGGGAACATTCCTCCATCCCCTCGCAAGTCCCAGCGGACGGTGCCTAGGAAGGACAACATGGCGCACTGAGTCAAGCAACCCACAGGTACGTAACCACAGCTTGCACAGAACACGATTCCCAATGCATTGAATGGCTTGTATGAGTGGCAATGCAAGGCCTAGGCCTGTGTGACGCAGTAGAAATTAAGCCATGTGGGCCCTTGAAATGGCGGCTGCCTGACCTGTGAAGTGTGACAATGGGATGTGAGGTCAATGCGCTGGCGTGGCACACCGTGGCGGTAGGCGGTCGAAGACCGCGGTGCAAAGCCGCATTGGTTAACATAGAACCCTATGGGTTTCAGGAGCCAATGACGAAGTGCGCCGGCGGTCGCGGTACGCCCCGCCGCGGTACGCACTGCCACGGGCGTGACCGCCATTTTCTATCTGCTTAATCACTGGAGACCTGATCATCCACAGGAGAGGACCTATACTGCAAGTGCTGCTGTGACCTCGGTCTGGAAGAGACAATGGCTGCTGCGACTGGGGAAAGGGCCCCTGCCTTCACTTCTGAGGAATTGGAGAAACTTGTGGATGGGGTCCTCCCCCAGTATGCGCTACTCTACGGTCCTCCAGACCAACAGGTTAGTACACTGGGACCATGCTTTGTGGGCAATGCCTGGGTTGAGTGGGGTGAATGAACGATGGTGCGGAGGGGAGCGTATGAGGCATGCATCAAACGACAGATGAGAGCATGTGCCACATGGCAAGGGTGGGGATGGGGGGACACTCACATCGAGCATGCAGAAAATTAAGATATTGTATTTTCTCTCCCTGTTCGTGTCACATAGGTCAGCGCCCATCAGAAAGTCGACATTTGGGGTGCCATCGCCAAGGACGTCCTGACCCTGGGGGTTCACAACAGACGGGGCACCCACTGCCGCAAGAGGTGGGAGGACATCCGCCGCGGGAGCAGAAAGACCGCGGAGGCTCTGCTGGGGATGGCCTCCCAATGTAGGAGGGGTGCCACTCGTCAATTGACCCCCCTGATGTCTCGGATCCTGGCGGTGGCCTACCCAGATTTGGATGGGCGCGTGAGGACATCACAGCAGACACAAGGGGGTGAGTACACTCTCATTCTGCTGACTATGCGCGCAGTGGAGGTGTCTGGGTGGGGGAGGAGGGCTGTGGGTATCCCTAGGCCAGGGCGATTTCTGTAGGCTAGGCCCCTCCATAAGGCATGGCCCTGTGCCCCCGTCCACCACCTCTGTAGGGTGCCAAGTACAGCTATCCATGGCCCTGTGTCACCTATGTGTGCAGTTGTTGTCCATAGGCTTGTAGGCCAAGTCCCAATGATTGAGTAGTGTACCCCAAGTGCGCGGCGTAGTGCAGGGGGCTTCTGTGTCTGTCCTCTCCGCCAACTGTGTTGCCAATGCATGCACTCAACATGTCTTTATTTCCCCCCCCCCTTTTTTGGTCTGCTCTTCCTGTTCATGTGTGCATTAGCATCATCTGGCGGAGGAGAAGTGGCATTGGAGCACGAGGGAGCTGCATCTCACATGGCCCCGGAGGGTCATGCAACGGACTCTGATTTCACCAGTGAGACGGAGGGCGAGGGGGGCTCCACAACGGGGACACGTGGAGACATCATCGACACCGACACTTCCTCAGAAGGGAGCTCCCTTGTGGTGGCGGCAACATCCGTGCCCACCGCAACAACAGGTACAGCCGCCACCCAGCGCACCAGCTCCGCCCTCCAAGCAGCCCCTCAGCGTTCGCCCCGTGCCCGCTCGCACACCAAGGCGGGCATCTCCTTCGCCCCAGGCACCTCAGGCCCTGCCCCAGTTACCCCTGCTGCCCTCAGTGAGGAGGTCACTGACCTCCTCCGGACGCTCATTGTTGGGCAGTCTACCCTTTTGAATGCCATCCAGGGGGTGGAAAGGGAGGTGCATCGGAGCAATGCATACCTGGAGGGCATTCATTCGGGTCAGGCTGCCCATCAGCGATCGTTCAACGCTCTGGCCTCAGCACTGACGGCAGCCATTGTCCCTGTCTACTGCCTCCCTCCTCCATCTCCCTCCACCCAGTCCCACTCCCCTGTTCCTCTGCCTATCCCAGACACACCTACAGACCAGCCTGCACACACCTCAACACCCAAGGTCATCTCATCCAAACATAAGCACCACACATCACAGAAGCATTCACACAAGCAACATCCACATGCAGAGATGCCAACAGCCACTGCCTCCTCTGTGTCCCCCTCCTCCTCGTCTCCCTCCCCCCTCCCTGTGATGTCCCAACTCACACTTGCATGCACCACTTCATCAGCCACTACGTCCATCACCAGCACACCCACCAGAACACTTCGCACACGTGCAGTCACCACCCCACTGCCATTTACACGTCCCCTGTGTCCTCTCCCAGTGTGTCTGTCACCCCCTCTTCCAAACCACAGAAACGCAGGCAGCCACCCACCCAACAGCCATCCACCTCACGACAGCCTCCGTCACAAGCACCTGCACCCAAAGACAGCACACTTGACTCTCCTACAACCACATCCTCTTCCTCCACTCCCATACCCACTGCACCTACCCTTCCCATTGCTCCTAAAAAGTTTTTCCTCTCCAAAATGAACCTCTTTCCATCACCTGACCCACCCCCTCCATCTCGTAAAAGTCCAATCTGCACCTCAGCCACCACAACCCCTGGACCTACAAGGACCATAGTCCAGGGATATTGGAGTCCACCACCTTCGAGGGCAGCTACATCGGCCAGCAGCAAAGGGACAGCCAGCCCACCCCCTGGGAAAAAATCCAAAAAAGGCAAGGGCCGGCGCAAGAGGACAGACACGGCAGCCTCCACAGGCACCACCCTGGCACCGTCAGTAAGTGGGGTGCCACCTGGCACATCTCCAAAGGGAGGCAAGGGCCACAGAGGATCAGGCAAGGATGGCAAGGGCAGCACGGCCGACAAGTCCGGCAGCAGGCGAGCTGCCCAGGAGGGCCCCACCAGCCCCATTCCGGGGGTGAAGGAGGACACCCACGGGCACGGGACACCAGCACAGGAGGGCCACGCAAGCGAGAAGTCGGATGGCGAGTGAACACCATATATTGGCCGGATCTGGTGCCCTGGAGACACATGTGAAGAACCGCAGAACAGGGCCCGCCGTCTCAAGAACCGCTGAACAGGGCCCTTCAAGACATGCACCGCTGCACAGGGCACCGCCGTCTCAAGAACCGCTGAACAGGGCCCTTCAAGACATGCACCGCTGAACAGGGCACCGCCGTCTCAAGAACCGCTGAACAGGGCCCTTCAAGACATGCACCGCTGAACAGGGCCCCGCCTTCTCAAGAACCGCTGAACAGGGCCCTTCAAGACAAGCACCGCTGGACAGGGCACCGCCGTCTCAAGAACTGCTGAACAGGGCCCTTCAAGACAAGCACCGCTGAACAGGGCACCGCCGTCTCAAGAACCGCTGAACAGGGCCCTTCAAGACAAGCACAGCTGAACAGGGCACCGCCGTCTCAAGAACCGCTGAACAGGGCCCTTCAAGACATGCACCGCTGAACAGGGCACCGCCGTCTCAAGAACCACTGAACAGGGCCCTTCAAGACAAGCACTGCTCCGCTGGGCCCTTCAACTCAAGCACCGCTCCGCTGGGCACCGCTGGGCACCGCTGGGCACCGCTGGGCACCGCTGTCTCTGCACCGCTCCGCTGGGCCCTTCATCTCAAGCACCGCTCCGCTGGGCCCTTCATCTCAAGCACTGCTCCGCTGGGCCCTTCAACTCAAGCACCGCTCCGCTGGGCACCGCCGTCTCTGCACCGCTCCGCTGGGCCCTTCATCTCAAGCACTGCTCCGCTGGGCCCTTCAACTCAAGCACCGCTCCGCTGGGCACCGCTGGGCACCGCTGGGCACCGCTGTCTCTGCACCGCTCCGCTGGGCCCTTCATCTCAAGCACCGCTCCGTTGGGGCCCTTCATCTCAAGCACCGCTCCGCTGGGCCCTTCAACTCAAGCACCGCTCCGCTGGGCACCGCCGTCTCTGCACCGCTCCGCTGGGCCCTTCATCTCAAGCACCGCTCCGCTGGGCCCTTCATCTCATGCACCGCTCCGCTGGGCCCTTCAACTCAAGCACCGCTCCGTTGGGCACCGCCATCTCTGCACCGCTCCGCTGGGCCCTTCATCTCAAGCACCGCTCCGCTGGGCCCTTCAACTCAAGCACCGCTCCGCTGGGCACCACCGTTTCTGCACCGCTCCGCTGGGCCCTTCAACTCAAGCACCGCTCCGCTGGGCACCGCCGTCTCTGCACCGCTGGGCCCTTCATCTCAAGCACTGCTCCGCTGGGCCCTTCATCTCAAGCACCGCTCCACTGGGCCCTTCAACTCAAGCACCGCTGACACACTGGCAGAAGGGGCAGGCCCGGATCAGTGTCGGACAGGGCTGCATGATACACTCTGGGCACCAAGAGTCCTCCAGTACCGCTGGAGTCTGTCATCCACTTGAGAGACTGTGGCTTTGTACACCCCAGGATGGCACAGTGGGCAACCCACCCAATGTAGAGACTTGAGAGACTGTGGCTTTGCACTCCCCAGGATGGCACAGTGTGCAATCCACCCACTGTAGAGACTTGAGAGACTGTGGCTTTGCACTCCCCAGGATGGTACAGTGGGCAAGCCACCCACTGTAGAGACTTGAGAGACTGTGGCTTTGCACTCCACAGGATGTCACAGTGGGCAAGCCACCCACTGTAGAGACTTGAGAGACTGTGGCTTTGCACTCCCCAGGATGGCACAGTGGGCAAGCCACCCACTGTAGAGACTTGAGAGACTGTGGCTTTGCACTCCCCATGATGGCACAGTGGGCAATCCACCCACTGTAGAGACTTGAGAGACTGTGGCTTTGCACTCCCCAGGATTGAACAGTGGCCGTGGAGGCCCCTCGTGGATCTGGCGTCGTGGACTCATTTGGCTGAGGTGCCCCCCCTTCCCTTCCCCCTGAGGTGCCTGTAGTTTTCCTATCTGATGCCCCTGCAGTGTTCTCTCCAATGGATTCGGGTCTCATGTGTGGGCTTTGCCCATGTGTTGAGGACCATTGGCCAACGTACAATGACAGAAAGCCAATTCTGACGGGACATTATACATATGTGTATATAGTTATGGGATGTTCGACTTACTTATTTACTTAGCCTTACAATATATTTGTATTCCAATAACATATTATTTTGTCTTTGCATTCTTCCAGGGGGTTTGGGGGGTGTCACTCTGAGTTGTTGCTCTGCATTGGTGTGTAGGTAGTTGGGGGGGGTGGGTGTGTCACGTATGTGTGTGCCCATATTCTTTTCTCCTCACCCCTCCCCTGTGTCATAGGTGCAGTACGCACCGTTGTCTTCTGCGCCGGCGTTCGTGCTCCTGGTAGAGGAGCAGGTAGACAATTGCTGGTAGGATGTGTAGTTCTGGTTCCATGCTGTCCAGATTCCTCGTGGAGTGTGTAGAGGTGAGCGTTTTCCCGTTCGTAGTCTGTTTCCGCCGTGTTTTTATCTGCGGGGCTCCCGCCCTGGAAAAGGTGGCGGATTGGTGAGTTGTGATAGGGTGGGCGGTACATTGTCTGCCGCCTGTCTGTTGGCGGTGACCACTGCGCTGCTTGTCTGTCCCGCGTGGCGGTCGGAGTGTTAAAGTGGCGGTCTGTGTTGGCGGTTCCCGCCAGGGTCGGAATTCAATTTTTTTGGCCGCCTGGCTGTTTGCGGGTTGGCCGCCGCTTTAACACCGACCGCCAGGGTTGGAATGACCCCCTATGTGCCTGTTAGTGTTGCATGGTATCCTGGTAGTATTCCCTCTGCAGCCTCTGGTTCTCCTGCAAGATTGAGAGGATCTTGTCCATCCTGTCCTGGGGTTGCTGGCATGCTCCTATGACTTTGGAGATGATCTCCTGGCTAGTCGTTTCCTTTTGGTGCCTCATCCCTTGGCCCATAGGTGCCCTCCCACTGACCCTTGCCCCCTGTGCCTGTGCCCCTGCACAGTGTGCCCACACCCACTTATACCAGGACCTTCATCATCTTGGATGTCAGGGGTCGACTCAGGTCCCTGTACTGCGGGGCACACTATAGATTGAACAATCCTTGGGACACAGGTTTGGAAAAGAGGGCTTGCTGTTATTGCCACAGGTGTGGGTGCCTCAGATGCGGGCAGGGGGAGGTTGGTGGTGGTGGACTGACCAGTTGTTCCAGATGGGCCAAGTAAGTTGTCACTTCTCAGACAACCAGAGTTGTAGTCCTCTCTTGGGCCTTTTTCCAGTCTCTGGTATCCTCTGCAGATTGGCAGTGGTAGGGGCACCTGTGGATGAAGATGGAGTATGTTACATTGTGGAAGTGAACTTGTTGTCATCATAGTATTATGCAAACAGAGCCTTGACTTGCTTTCCAGTGATGGCAATGACAGATGCTGCACTACTGACATTGTTTATGGCTGATGAATAGTGTGGGTAGTTCCTTGTGGCATAGAAGGTAGTGGATTGCATTGCTGTCATTGCCATGTACTAGTGAGCAGTCACAGTATCCAGTTGGTCTAGGAGGTTGCATGGTTTTACGTGCAGGTGTTCATATGTGGACTGTGATTGGCAGATATCCAGGGTTAGGGAGTGATGTATTGTTGGAGTTGTGGTACTTGCCACAGTGGGAGACATCCATGCACTGGGATGGGCTGTGTGGTGATGGTGTAAATGGGGTGGTGTAGCATGCAAGGGGGGGCATTGGGTTAACAGGGAGGTGCATGCTGGGATGCATTGGGCAGTGATAGGGTCGTGGGGATGCATGCTGTGTAGGAGTTGTTGCAGCCTAGGGAGTGTTGTTGACTTAATCCAGTCCTCCGGGTATTCCCGTCAAGCCCTCTGGGCACAGGATGGCCAACAACTTTTCCTCCCACGATGTGAACTCTAGGGGAGGAGGTAGGGGCCCACCACCAGTCTTGTTGATGACAATGTGGTGTCATGCTGCCTTGGAATACACCTTCCTCTGTAGAGCATTCCACCTCTTCCTGATGTTCTCCCTTGTGCGTGGATGGCTGCCCACTGAGTTTACTCTGTCGATGATCCTACACCATAACTCCCTCTTCCTGGCAATGGATGTTTGCTGGACCTGTGCTCCCGATAGCAGTGGCTCTACCCTGACGATTTCATTGACCATGACCCTCAGCCCATCGTCTGTGAAGCATGGGTGCTTTTAACCTGTCATGGTGTTTGTGTTGTGGGTGGTGGTGTGTGTTGTGTGCAATGATGCGGTACATGGTTGATGGCAAGGTGAGGGTGTTTAGTTATGTGAGCTGGTTGTATGTGGTGTATGTGTGCAGTCAAGATGTGTATTATGTGGCAGGTGCAATTGTGTTGTGTGTGATGCGTGTACAGTGTGAAGGTGCCTTTGCTATCCAAGTGCTGTGTCCTCCCTTTGTGCGCTCTTCGCTCTCTGTGTCAATTTTTCGGGTTGCAAAGGATTGTGGGGGGGGTTTAGAGGTGTGTTTTATAGTGCAGTGATCAGTTGCGTGCGGTGTTTGTCAGGTATGGGGTATTGGTATTGTTCAATGAGGTGTTGTGGTCTGGCGTGGTTGTGCTTTTGACCACAGCGGTTCGAACCACTAATGGATTACTGCTGTGCAATGACCTCGTGCTGATTTGTGGGTCGTAATATGGAGGGTGGGATGTTGTCAGACTTGCGGTGCTGGCGGTGGTACTGCCTCTCTCCCACCCTCTGTCAGGCCAGTGGTCTCAGATTTGTGGCTGTTTTTGGGTGGTCTTCAGTTTCTGACTCATAATACGTCATGGTGCCGCCAACATGGGCAGTCTTTTGGTGCCCGCCACCATAGCTAGTAATGAGCACCTATGTATTAGACCTTCCTCACCTGAATTGACTTGCCCAGAGATCACACTGCATGACATTTGTCTGATTTTTAGCATTTTCTCCCTCAACATAAAAATTCCCTCTAGTGTCCTTCTAGTGTCCCATATGCAGAAATGTATCTCTGTTAGAAATGGGGCCTCTAGTTGGCAGTCAGGTTAGGCTCTGTCCAAGTAGGGACCCTCACTCTAATCAGGGTAAGGGAGATACACAGCTCAGATAACCCCTGCTCACCCCCTCGGTAGCTTGGCACAAGCAGTCAGGCTTATCTTAGAGGCAATAGGTAAAGTATTTGTACCACCACACACACACACAGTAACACAGTGAAAACATCACAAAAGGACGCCACACCAGCTTAGAAAAATAGCCAATATTGATCTAAATCAAACAAGACCAAAAGAACAAAAATCAAACATGCACAAGTAAAGACATTAGTTTTTAAACTAAAATGAGTCTTAATCCATAGAAATCAATGGATGCATTAGTTTAGTACAAAGTACCTAGTATGTGTCAAAAATAAAGCTGCACTGGGAAGCGTGCGTTGGAAAAGCAAGTGATGTATTGATTCCCTACTAGCAATAAGGCCATTTGTTGATTCTTTTCTTTGCCAGGGATACGGTGCGTAGATTCTTTCCTCGCAGGGAAGAGATGTGTCGATTTCCATACAAGCCACCTCAGGTCTGTGGGTGGATATTGAGGGTTGGGTGAGAATCTGGACACACAGCAGCAATGAATCCGCGCTGAGCTGGTGGTCTGTCGATTTTACAGATGATGTATCGATTTTTCAGCTGCAGTGCAGGACTGCGTCAACTTTTCTGGCGCTTGGCTCCGTGCGTGGATTTTCAGCTTGGGTTCACTAGCTTCTCCTTTCAAGGCCCCAGGGACTGATTAGGAAAAACTTTGCAGGGTAGGTGCCTAAGCAAGAGATCCCGTTGCTACCAGATGAAGTCTTTGATGGCCCTGAGACTTCAGAACATGGGGCAAGCTCAGTTCAAGCCCTTGGAGAATCTTCCCAAGCAGGATACACACCACATTCCAGTCTTTGTCCTCTTTAAGGCAGAAGCAGCAACTGCAGGCAAACCTAGCAAAGCACACACACACACACACACACACAGCAAAGGGGCAGTACTCCTCCAGCTCTTGGGCTCTTCTCCTTGGCAGCAGTTCCTCTTGATCCAGAAGTATTCTAAAAGTCTGGGGCTTTGAGTTCACTACTTATACTAATTTCTGCCTTTGACGTAGGCAAACTTCAAAGGAAAGTCTTTGTTGTTCATAAGGTTCTGGCTTGCCCAGGCCTGGCCCCAGGCACACACCAGGGGGGTGGAGACTGCATAGTATGAGGACAAGCACCATCCTTCCAAGTGTGTCAGCTCCTCCGTCTCTACTCTAGCCCAGGAGACTCATCAGGATTTGCAGGAAACTCCTCAGCTCTCTTTGTGTCACTGTCCAGGAAGAATTCGCAAACAGCCCAAATATCAGTCTGACCCAGACGTGGATTCCACAGGAAGTCAGAGTCACAGAATGGTTAAGCAAGAAAATGTCCACTTTCTAAAAGTGGCATTTTCAAACAGGCAATCTAAAAAAAAACCTCTACCAAGGTTATCTCCCACATTTTTTCCTGCCTCCTTCCACTTTTCTGACACTGTTTTTGCTGGTTTAAGGACTCTGCACACCTTACCACTGCTAATCAGTGTTAAAATGCATATGCTCTCTCCCTCAAACATGGTAACATTGGTTCATAACCAATTGGCATATTTGAACTATTTGTAAGTCCCTAGTAAAGTCCACCTCATGTGCCCAGGGCCTGTAGATTGAATGCTGCTAGTGGGCCTGCAGCACAGGTTATACCACCAACATAAGTAGCCCTTTACCCACATCTCGGGCCTGCCATTGCAAGGCCTGTCTGTGGAGTTTCACTGCCACTTCCACTTGGCATTTAAAAGTACTTACCAAGCAGTAAACTCCCCTTTTCTACATATGTCAACCCAACGGTAGGTAACCCATAGGGCAGGGTGCTATGTAGGTAAAAAGCAGGATATGTAGATATGTGTTTTATATGTCCTGGTAGTGGAAAACTTCTTAATTCATTTTCTACTACAGTGAGGCCTGCTACTTTCATAGAATAACATTAGGGCTGCTCTCATATTCTGTTTGAGTTGTAGATTCTGATCAGAAAGGGGTAACCAGGTCCTATTTAGTATGGCCAGAATGGTAATACAAAATCCTGCTTATTGGCAAAGTTGGATTTTATATTACTATTTTAGAAATGCCACTTTTAGAAAGTGAGCATTTCTCTGCAATTAAAATCCATCTGTGCCTTACAGCCTGTCTGCAATCCACATCTGGCTGGGCTGGCTTACAGCTCCCATGTGCATTTCACCTAGACAACCACAAACACATGATACTCAATCACACCTGCACTCATCTGCATACTGAATGGGTCTTCCTGAGATGGGAGGGTGAAGGGACTGACACTTACATTGCAAGGGCTAGTGGACTGCCCTCACACAATGGACTGCCAAACCCCCTTCTGCGACTCAAGCAGACAGACCTATACTGAAAGGCGACCTTGTGCACTTCAAAACCACTCTTTGAAGTCTCCCCCACTTCAAAGGCATTTTGAGTATATAAACTGGGTCCCTGACCCCACCAAATCAGACCCTTCAGGACCAGGTTCAGCAACCTGGCAAGAGGAACTGCCTGGCTACCGAAAGGACTCACCTGGGCTGCTTTGCTATGAAGGACTGCTGTTGCCCGGCTGCCTTGCTGACCTCTGACTTTGCTGAGAGGTGCTCTCCAAGGGCTTGGATTGAGCTTGCCTCCTGTTTCAGAAGTTTCAGGGCCAAAAAGACTTAGGCCTTCATTACAACCCTGGCGATTGGTGATAAAGCGGCGGTTACACCGCCAACAGGCCGGACGTAAACAATTTGGAACCATGACCACAGCGGAAAGCGCCAACACAAACAGCCACTTTAACCCACTGACTGTCACGGCGGTAGCAACAAACACCGCAGCGGTAACCGCCAACAGCCAGGCAGAAGACAATGTACCGCCCACTGCATTACAACACGCCTATACACCAGCTCTTCTGGGGCGGTACCAACGCCATCAAAAGCACGTCAGAAACAGTACTCTGATGGGAAAAGACTCACCTCTCGACAACCAAGGAAGACCCACGACGCCATGGAGCCCGAGCTGTACTTTTTCCCAATGCTAGTGTACCTTCTCATACACCAGGACCATGAACGCCGGTGAAGACGACCACTGTGAGTACTGCACTTAGCACACAAGGGCAGGGGGAGGAAAAAGAGAGGGACACGCAACACACAACAGCCCCACCCCCAACAACATACCCACAAACAGATGCAAAAACATTACATATAAACCCTGTAACCCTAAGGAATAATGCAAAGACAAAAGGAATGGATTAAATTGAGTGTAATATTATAAATATAGAAAAATAAGTTCTTAAAGCAACAAACAGTATGTACAATGTACACAAAAGGAGGGACAATGACCACTCCGAAATGTCCGTGGCCCACTGGGCCAAAACACATAGGCCAACGCCACACTTGACTCCTGCCTCAATACGGAAATAATACTGCACTGGCATCTGGTCAAAACTACACAGGCACCTCTGGGGGAAGGGAAATGGGGGGGCACCTCAACCGGAAGATGGTACAACACCACTGGCCTGGAGGGGGCTCCATGCCCACTGCTTGGTCCTGAGGAGTGCAAAGCCACAGTCTCTCTAGTGGGTGGTTTGCCCACTGCTTGGTCCTGGGGAGTGCAAAGCCACAGTCTCTCAAGTGGGTGGTTTGCCCACTGCTTGGTCCTGGGGAGTGGAAAGCCACAGTCTCTCTTGTGGGTGGGTTGCCCACTGCTTGGTCCTGGGGAGTGCAACGCCACAGTCTTTCAAGTGGGTGGTTTGCCCACTGCTTGGTCCTGGGGAGTGCAAAACCACAGTCTCTCAAGTGGGTGGTTTGCCCACTGCTTGGTCCTGGGAAGTGCAAAGCCACAGTCTCTCTAGTAGATGTTTTCTTCCCCTGTGCTTCATCCTGGCAAGGAGGGGCTGAGTGGATTCTTCCACTGGTTCTGTAGGAGGCCTTGTGCCCAGTGTGCTTCATCCTGGCAAGGAGGGGCTGAGAGGATGGCTTCTTCCACTGGTTCTGGAGGGGGCCTTGTCCCCAGTGTGCTTCATCCTGGATGGTGCAAGGTCACAGTCTCTCACCTGTGTGTCACACCGACAGGTGTTGCAGGGGCCAGGATGCACTGCAACCCATGTAGTCACCACTACAACACTGCTCGCCGGCAGTGACGGCTGCTCAGTGGATGCCAGGTGTGCTGCAGGTGGTGGTGCTGTCAGTGGTGGTGGTAGCCTCCAGGCCTTCACCTGCAGCCTCGGACGGCTGCCCACTGGGGCTGATGCTGCTGGCAGGGGTGCTGCTGGCAGTGGTACTGGATGTGGTGCAGGTGGCCGTGGTGGCCGTGGTGCATGTGGCAGTGCTGTCCGTGGTTGTGGTAGCCTCCAGGCCTTCCCCTGCTGCCTCAGATGGCTGCCCACTGGGGCTGCTGCTGCTGCAGTGGTGCTGCTGGTGGCAGTGTTAGACACGGTGCAGCTGGCGATGCTGGCCGCGGTGCAGGTGGCAATGCTGTCAGTGGTGGTGGTAGCCTCCAGCCCTTCACCTGCAGCCTCAGATGGCTTCCCACTGGGGCTGCTGCTGCTGGCAGTGGTGCTGCTGGCATCAGTGCATGTGGTGGTGCTGGATGCGATGCAGGTGGCGGTGCTGGCCGCGGTGCAGGTGGCTGTGCTGGCAGTGGTGGTGGTAGCCTCCAGGCCTTCATCTGCAGCCTCGGACGGCTGCCCACTGGGGCTGCTGCTGCTGGCAGCAGTGCATGTGGTGGTGTTTGGAATTCAAACTATTCACAATACAGGCCTACTAGCCAGTCCAAATCCTATTAGTGCCCCAGGCACACTGGGCAGGGGTAAAGGCCCCAACTTGACTCCTGACGGCAAAGTGGCTTCCACATGGCAGGGGCATCAATGGGGCAGGCAGGTACCTCAGGGGTGAGGGGGGTGGTATGGTGGGGGCTTAGGTTTGCTCGGTGGTCCGTTGGCTTGGGCTTTTGCTTGGGTGGGGGAGATTAGGTTTGGTCCTTTGTTTCTGTAACATGTATCATCTAACAGATGTTGCAGAGGTAGGGGTAGTACAAGGAGGGGCATGGGAGGACTGGGAGGTAGAAGAACTAGGTTTAGGGAGGGAAACAGAGCGCTTGGATGAACTATGGACTGGGTCAGTGGGACAGGACAGGGCAAATTCTCTGAGGAATCGTTTTTTAGGGACACAAGGTTGGTTGTAGGAAAAGGGTTTGGGAGAGGAGGGAGAGGAAATGGTAGGGAGGTATGTCTTTGAATGTGCTTGGGTGCAGGTGCCTGGGTGGAAGTCATGTTTGTGCTGGATGTGTGTTGGGTGGGTGAGTTTATGCGTTTAGGTGTTTTGGGAGAAGGGGGAGGAGATGCAGGGAGAAGCCAGGGTAGATGTGTGAATGTGGGGTGGTGCCTGCAGGTAAGATGGATGTGCTGCATGTGGGGTTGTTGGTAATCATGGTGAGTGCGCATGTGGCGAATGGGGTGGATATATGTGAGTCTGCAGTTGTGATGCTGGTACAAGAGAAGTATCTTGTAGCTGGATCTGGGACTGCTAATGTGCTGATTGCAGGTGTGAGTGATGAAGTGTCTGTAAGGGAGGAGGTGGTGGGGGAGTCAGTGTAGGGTGTAGATGTTGTTGTGTATGCATGTGTTTGTTGACTGTGTGCAAGCTGGTGGTGGGTCTTGTTGTGCCTGTGTTTGTCTTTGTGAACCATGTCTGTTGCCGTGGATGAATGCTGTTCAGACTGTGTGCTCTGGATGTGTGTGGAGAGAGGGGTGTGAGATTTGCCACAAGTAGCTGGAGGGGAGTTGGAGAATGAGGGGACACTGGCTGCCATCAATGAGGAGGCCAGAGCCTCAAATGATCTCTGCAGGCCAGTCAGGGAACCGTGCAAACCTTCCAGGTAGGCATTAGTTAGTTGCATTTGTGACCCATACCCTGGATGGCATTCACGATTGTTGACTGTCCCACAAAGATGGCCCTCAGGAGGTCAATAGACACCTCATTGAGGGCAGCAGCGCTGACTGGGGCAGGAGCAGAGGTGCCTGTGGTGAGGGAGACCCTCTTGAGTGAGCGGGCATAGGAACTGGGTGCGGAGCTACAGAGAGGGCAGTGCAGGTAAGGAGGGTGGTGGACAAGGTGAATCCACCCTGGAACCAAACGGGTCTGCCACCACCAGGGAGCATCAATCGGAGGAGGAATCCGAAGAGGTCGTAGTCAAACCAGTCTCCCCATGGCACTCCCCTCGCCCTCTGTCCCACTGGTCCCCTTGGCTCGTCTGGTCTCAGCCTCCTGGGTCCCATGGGCCGCAACTTCCCCACTAGCCAGCACCCCTTCTCCTTCTCCCGATGATGCTAATGCAAACAAAGACAGAGACTGGCTTGGTGATGGCATGCCAGATCCCTTTCTTTTGATGGGTGCTGGCCTGCAGGGGACAAACAGACAGAAGGAGAGAGTCATGTAGAGTGGCATCACAGCAGCAGCATTGACCTACACGCAACAAACATTTCTCATCCACATGCATACGTTTGTCAATGGCACAAACACACACACCCCTGTGCTACAAACATGCATCCAATTCGGGTGCGCCATCGCATTGCCTTCTAGCCTCACACATAATACAAATTGACAGGACAGTCACATTGGATTTACCTGGTGCTCTATACAACCGTTCATTCAGGGATAGGACCTCATCCACCAGCTTGTCAAGTTCTTCAAGTGTGAAGGCAGTGGCCCTATCTCCTGCAGGACGTGGCATTTTGGCTCCCAGATATATAACACAGCAGCTCATGCAGTGGAGGTCTTGCTTGCACGAGTATCAGGAGTCAAGTGAGATATTCAGCTGAAAATGGCGGTCATGGCCGCCACGTAAAAGACCGTTATCGCTGGCAGTGATCATCATTGACCCTAGTCTCCCTTACAGACCAATATTATCCAATGGAGAGTTGCATGGCGGTTGTGACTACCTCCCACCATGACGTCTGACACCAGCAGAATGAGCTGACTTCCATCTGTCCTGTATATGTAGTCTGTGTATTAAATGTTAAATTTAAGTGTGTCATGGATGATTAATGAAGATTATTGCGTTATTTAAGAATGTTTGCACAACAAACATGGGTGCACACATGTAACATATATGGACATTGTAGGTAGATTTACTTATAACTATGACAGGTCATGTGCATTCCAATACTGCCTCACAGACTCATTTATCATATCTGTATGTGTGAAATTGAAATGAAGGTGATAACCTGGGTGTCAAGGCTGTTTTGACGTGGATGTTACACATGTGTCATCTGTCGCAACAAGTTTGCTGGGCCCTTGCACTGACATCTGGGATGGCATTAATCTTCAATCTCATTCCCCATTTTGTATATGTACATGCTAGCATTCTATCCACGGTACTGTACTGTGCATCAAGTATTGAGCCAGTTGGCATGTGAACTGTTAATATTGACTAGTACCTGTCCTCTCTCCCATTCCTAGATACCATGCAATATTGCAAATCAGAAGTCCACGAGTGTACCGACCCCTAGTTGAGCTTGCTACACTGGAGGAGGACCACATAACCATGAACTATCATCTGAACCATCAAATCATCTAGGAACTTTATGCCCTGTTGGAGCCCGATCTGTTGCCTGCCATCCACAACCCCTATGCCATCCCTCCATCAGTAAAGGTCTTATCAGTGCTGCATTTCCTCACCTCACGATCATTTCAAGTTACAGTGGGCTTGGCAGCAGGAATGTCTCAG
The DNA here is from genome assembly GCF_031143425.1 of Pleurodeles waltl. Lineage (NCBI taxonomy): Eukaryota > Metazoa > Chordata > Amphibia > Caudata > Salamandridae > Pleurodeles > Pleurodeles waltl. The sequence continues at coordinate 401,331,213 of NC_090439.1, forward strand.
CCAATGTTCAATGTAGTGTTGCAGGATATACTGTGTGCCTTACTCAAACACATGGACAGCCATATCAGGTTCATACAATGGGCTGATCTGCCCACTGTAAAATCGGACTTTTATGACATGGCTCACATCCCACATGTGATAGGGATTATTGATGGCACCCACATCGCTTTGGTTCCTCCCAGGGCCAATGAACAGATATACAGGAACAGGAAAAACTTCTACTCAATAAATTTCCAGGTGGTGTGCCTTGTCAGCCAGTATATTTCACAATTTACTGCCACATATCCTGGATCTGTGCATGATTCTTACATCTGGAGGAACAGCAGTGTCCCACATATGATGTTTCAAATACAGAGGGAGAGGGCCTGGCTAAATGGTATGCATACCTTTGTATACGTTCAACTGAAATGTAACCTCTCTTCACAGTCAACTCTGTGTCTCTCACAGTTTCATAATTTGTCGAACCTTTGGGCATACAGATGACTCCAGATACCCCAACCTTCCCTGACTATTGACACCGGTGAGGTACCTTAAAACTGATGGTGAGTTTCATTACAATGAGGCTCATGGCCGAATGAGGCGTGTCATCGAAAGGACGTTTGGGCCCCTGAAAGCCAGGTTTTGGTGTCTACATGTCTCAGGAGGGGCCCTGCTCCACAGATCACAGAAAGTCTGCCAGATCGTAGTTGCATGTAGCATGCTACACAATCTTGCCCTGAGGTGACACATACCATTGATGGATGTGGAGGAGATGGCAACCTGGCCAGTGGCTGGTTCTGGTGACACAAGAAGTGATGAGGAAGCAGATGAGGAAGATGCAGCTGACTCTAGGACAGAGTTGATTTAGCATTTCTTCCAATGAATCTCAGGTATATGTGAACTGTATAGTATCTAACCTTTACCCCTGTCTGCCTTGTGACATTGCACCTCTTGGTGTGTGGCATCAGTGGAGATATGTGCAGTGCAGCCATCCCTCTGTGTGGGTTTGGTGGGAAACATACTGTCCATCAGGGGAGATGTGAATGTTGAAGTGGCACAGCTATGTGCTAAATGCTGTTGGCTAGCATCACATCTACAAGGGTTTGGCTATGTTGTATGGTCCCAGGACTGCAATGTAAATCACTAAGGTCTTGCCAACCTCAGTAACATGACAGTTTTGCTAGCCATCCTTACTGTACCCAAAGGACATATATGGCACCTAATTGTTTTAGACAGTGCAACATGTCTTTTCTGTGGGAGATACCGGCTATGAGGGATAGATCATTGGGGTACATGTATTGGGAATGTCAACCTACCATGGTGAAATGTGGTTCTTTTCCACATGCAAAATGGCACCTGTGGAAACATTGATGTACATTATGCGTATTGGGTGAACAACATTGATTACTGTAGTAAAGGTTTTCCCTGTCTTGCTTGATTTGCAGGTAAAATGTGTGGTATTAATCAGCTTTCTGACATGACTGGTGGCACCCTTGGCACAGAATTACAGTACATGTCAGTTGTACTGACACACTTGCTGGAGAGTGCTGGCCCATCTGTTCATCTTACAGACCTGTTGTGATTTATGTGTGAACTGAAATGACTCTTTACACAACATTATGTATGACTTCTAAAAATAAAGACACGTAACCAGTACTTGTGCTCAGTGGTGTTTATTGTGAATTTTCAGTGCAATAGCTGTTGAGTGGGGTCATGGGGCATTGAATCATTAGCAGCTTGGCCAGCTGTTGGCAGTACAGGTCTAGCATCTTATAGCCATGGATGGGAAAATGGAGATTTGTCAATGGTAAGTCAACAGGTTGTCTCAGTGGCACACAAGGGGGAGTGTTCAGGAGAGAGATCACTTCCTGGAGGTGTGTTTGGTCTTGGCCTCAGGTCCTGCAGGATGTCTGGATGGATGACCTTGTTTGCTTGGAGGTTCCTCAGCTGCAGGGGCAGAGGTGCTATTGACCTGTGGATCCTCTGGCAGGGCCTTATTCCACTAGCTGAGGCAGATGTGGATGGCACAGGTGGTAATTTGCTACTGGAAGTGGCCTGCTGATGGGTGGAGAATGCACACAGGATGCTGGTAAGTTCCTTGAGCACCCCTGCAATGGAGGCATAGTGACATTATGTGCCTGTTAGTGTTGCATGGTATCCTGGTAGTATTCCCTCTGCAGCCTCTGGTTCTCCTGCAAGATTGAGAGGATCTTGTCCATCCTGTCCTGGGGTTGCTGGTATGCTCCTATGACTTTGGAGATGACCTCCTGGCTAGTCGTTTCCTTTTGGTGCCTCATCCCTTGGCCCATAGGTGCCCTCCCACTGACCCTTGCCCCCTGTGCCTGTGCCCCTGCAAAGTGTGCCCACACCCACTTATACCAGGACCTTCATCATCTTGGATGTCAGGGGTCGACTCAAGTCCCTGTACTGCAGGGCACACTATAGATTGAACAATCCTTGGGACACAGGTTTGGAAAAGAGGGCTTGCTGTTATGGCCACAGGTGTGGGTGCCTCAGATGCGGGCAGGGGGATGTTGGTGGTGGTGGACTGACCAGTTGTTCCAGATGGGCCAAGTAAGTTGCCACTTCTCAGACAACCAGAGTCGTAGTCCTCTCTTGGGCCTTCTTCCAGTCTCTGGTATCCTCTGCAGGTTGGCAGTGGTAGGGGCACCTGTGGATGGAGATGGAGTATGTTACATTGTGGTAGTGAACTTGTTGTCATCATAGTATTATGCAAACAGAGCCTTGACTTGCTTTCCAGTGATGGCAACGACAGATGCTGCACTACTGACATTGTTTATGGCTGATGAATAGTGTGGGTGGTTCCTTGTGGCATAGAAGGTAGTGGATTGCATTGCTGTCATTGCCATGTACTAGTGAGCAGTCACAGTATCCAGTTGGTCTAGGAGGTTGCATGGTTTTACGTGCAGGTGTTCATATGTGGACTGTGATTGGCAGATATCCAGGGTTAGGGAGTGATGTATTGTTGGAGTTGTGGTACTTGCCACAGTGGGAGACATCCATGCACTGGGATGGGCTGTGTGGTGATGGTGTAAATGGGGTGGTGTAGCATGCAAGGGAGGGCATTGGGTTAACAGGGAGGTGCATGCTGGGATGCATTGGGCAGTGATAGGGTCGTGGGGATGCATGCTGTGCAGGAGTTGTTGGTGCCTGGGGAGTGTTGTTGACTTAGTCCAGTCCTCCGGGTATTCCCGTCAAGCCCTCTGGGCACAGGATGGCCAACACCTTTTCCTCCCACGATGTGAACTCTAGGGGAGGAGGTAGGGGCCCACCACCAGTCTTGTTGATGACAATGTGGTGTCATGCTGCCTTGGAATACACCTTCCTCTGTAGAGCATTCCACCTCTTCCTGATGTTCTCCCTTGTGCGTGGATGGCTGCCCACTGAGTTTACTCTGTCGATGATCCTACACCATAACTCCCTCTTCCTGGCAATGGATGTTTGCTGGACCTGTGCTCCCGAAAGCAGTGGCTCTACCCTGACGATTTCATAGACCATGACCCTCAGCTCATCGTCTGTGAAGCATGGGTGCTTTTAACCTGTCATGGTGTTTGTGTTGTGGGTGGTGGTGTGTGTTGTGTGCAATGATGCGGTACGTGGTTGATGGCGAGGTGAGGGAGTTTAGTTATGTGGGCTGGTTGTATGTGGTGTATGTGTGCAGTCAAGATGTGTATTATGTGGCAGGTGCAATTGTGTGGTGTGTGATGCGTGTACAGTGTGAAGGTGCCTTTGATATCCAAGTGCTGTGTCCTCCCTTTGTGCGCTCTTCGCTCTCTGTGTCAATTTTTCAGGTTGCAAAGGATTGTGGGGGGGTTTTAGGGGTGTGCTTTATAGTGCAGTGATCAGCTGCGTGCGGTGTGTGTTAGGTATGGGGTATTGGTATTGTTCAATGAGGTGTTGTGGTCTGGCGTGGTTGTGTATTTGACCACAGCGGTTCGAACTACTAATGGATTACTGCTGTGCAATTTGCTGATTTGTGGGTCGTAATATGGAGGGTGGGATGTTGTCAGACTGGCTGTGCTGGCGGTGGTACTGCCTCTCTCCCACCCTCTGTCAGGCCGGTTGTCTCAGATTTGTGGCTGTTTTTGGGTGGTCTTCAGTTTCTGACTCATAATACGTCATGGTGCCGCCAACATGGGCAGTCTTTTGGTGCCCGCCACCATAGCTAGTAATGAGCACCTATGTATTAGACCTTCCTCACCTGAATTGACTTGCCCAGAGATAACACTGCATGACATTTGTCTGATTTTTAGCATTTTCTCCCTCAACATAAAAATTCCCTCTAGTGTCCTTCTAGTGTCCCATATGCAGGAATGTATCTCTGTTAGAAATGGGGCCTCTAGTTGGCAGTCAGGTTAGGCTCTGTCCAAGTAGGGACCCTCACTCTAATCAGGGTAAGGGAGATACACAGCTCAGATAACCCCTGCTCACCCCCTCGGTAGCTTGGCACAAGCAGTCAGGCTTATCTTAGAGGCAATAGGTAAAGTACTTGTACCACCACACACACAGTAACACAGTGAAAACATCACAAAAAGATGCCACACCAGCTTAGAAAAATAGCAATATTTATCAAAATCAAACAAGACCAAAAGAACAAAAATCAAACATACACAAGATTTTAAAGTAAAATGAGTCTTAATCCATAGAAATCAATGGATGCATTCTTTTAGTACAAAGTACCTAGTATGTGTCAAAAATAAAGCTGCACTGGCAAGCGTGCGTTGGAAAAGCAAGTGATGTATTGATTCCCTACTAGCAAGTAAGGCCATTTGTTGATTCTTTTCTTTGCCAGGGATACGGTGCGTAGATTCTTTCCTCGCAGGGAAGAGATGTGTCGATTTCCAGACAAGCCACCTCAGGTCCATGGGTGGTATTGAGGTTTGGGTGAGAATCTGGACACACGGCAGCAATGAATCCACGCTGAGCTGGTGGTCTGTCGATTTTACAGATGATGTATCGATTTTTCAGCTGCAGTACAGGACTGCGTCAACTTTTCTGGCGCTCGGCTCCGTGCTTGGATTTTCAGCTTTGGTTCACTAGCTTCTCCTTTCAAGGCCCCAGGGACTGAATAGGAAAAACTTTGCAGGGTAGGTGCCTAAGCAAAAGATCCCGTTGCTGCCAGATGAATTCTTTGATGGCCCTGAGACTTCAGAACATGGGGCAAGCTCAGTTCAAGGCCTTGGAGAATCTTCCCAAGCAGGATACACACCACAGTCCAGTCTTTGTCCTCTTTAAGGCAGAAGCAGCAAATGCAGGCAAATCTAGCAAAGCACACACACACACACACACAGCAAAGGGGCAGTACTCCTCCAGCTCTTCGGCTCTTCTCCTTGGCAGCGGTTCCTCTTGATCCAGAAGTATTCTAAAAGTCTGGGGCTTTGAGTTCACTACTTATACTCATTTCTGCCTTTGACGTAGGCAAACTTCAAAGGAAAGTCTTTGTTGTTCATAAGGTCCTGGCTTGCCCAGGCCTGGCCCCAGACACACACCAGGGGGGTGGAGACTGCATAGTGTGAGGACAAGCACCATCCTTCCAAGTGTGTCAGCTCCTCCCTCTCTACTCTAGCCCAGGAGACTTATCAGGATTTGCAGGAAACTCCTCAGCTCTCTTTGTGTCACTGTCCAGGAAGAATTCACAAACAGCCCAAATATCAGTCGGACCCAGACGTGGATTCCACAGGAAGTGAGAGTCACAGAATGGTTAAGCAAGAAAATGTCCACTTTCTAAGTGGCATTTTCAAACAGGCAATCTAAAAAAAAAAAACTCTACCAAGGTTATCTACCACATTTTTGCCTGCCGCCTTCCACTTTTCTGACACTTTTTTTGCTGGTTTAAGGACGCAGTGGTGCTGCTGGTGGCAGTGCTAGACACGGTGCAGGTGGCGATGCTGGCCGCGGTGCAGGTGGCAATGCTGTCAGTGGTGGTGGTAGCCTCCAGACCTTCACCTGCAGCCTCAGACGGCTTCCCACTGGGGCTGCTGCTGCTGGCAGTGGTGCTGCTGGCAGCAATGCATGTGGTGGTGCTGGATGCAATGCAGGTGGCGGTGCTGGCCGCGATGCAGGTGGCGGTGCTGGCAGTGGTGGTGGTAGCCTCCAGGCCTTCACCTGCAGCCTTGGACGGCTGCCAACTGGGGCTGCTGCTGCTGGAAGTGGTGCTGCTGGCAGCAGTGCATGTGGCGGTGCTGGACGCGGTGCAGGTGGCGGTGCTAGCAGTGGTGTTGGTAGCCTCCAGGCCTTCACCTGCAGCCTCGGACAGCTGCCCACTGGGGCTGATGCTGCTAGCAGTGGTGCTGTTGGCGGTGGTGCTGGATGTGGTGCAGGTGGCGGTGGTGGCCGTGGTGTATGTGGCAGTGCTGTCAGTGGTTGTGGTAGCCTCCAGGCCTTCACCTGCAGCCTCGGATGGCTACCCACTGGGGCTGCTGCTGCTGCAGTGGTGCTGCTGGTGGCAGTGCTAGACACAGTGCAGGTGGCGATGCTGGCCGCGGTGCAGGTGGCAATGCTGTCAGTGGTGGTGGTAGCCTCCAGGCCTTCACCTGCTGCCTCAGACGGCTTCCCACTGGGGCTGCTGCTGCTGGCAGTGGTGCTGCTGGCAGCAGTGCATGTGGTGGTGCTGGATGCAATGCAGGTGGTGGTGCTGGCAGTGGTGGTGGTAGCCTCCAGGCCTTCACCTGCAGCCTTGGACGGCTGCCCACTGGGGCGGCTTCTGCTGGCAGGGATGCTGCTGGCAGCAGTGCATGTGGCGGTGCTGGACGCGGTGCAGGTGGCAGTGCTGGGAGTGGTGGTGGTAGCCTCCAAGACTTCACCTGCAGCCTCGGATGGCTGAAGTGCCATGGCTGGTGTTGTGCGCCCCTTCCTGCCCCTGGCAGATGGTGGTGCCTCCTTGCCTCTGCCAGCTGGTGTCCTTTTCTTGCTGGATGGTGGTGCCTCTTGTCCCTTGCTGGCTGTTGTCCCCTTCTTGCCCTTGCTAGGTGGCGGACCCTTCTTGACCTTGGCAGGTGGTGCTGGCACACCAGTTGGGCTGACGGGTGACTCCTTGGAGCCTCTCACACCTGCAGTTGCTGCAGAAACCACAGTGGCTGTGGACTGGGTGGCTGAGGTGCTGGGCTGGGTTCTGACCACCCTGGCCCGAGGTGAAGGACAGGGGGGAGGGGGAGGAAATAGGTCAATGTTGGCAAGGAAAAGCTTCTTAGGGACACTGGGGTGGGAAGAGGGTGAAGGTTTGGGTGTGGAGGAAGAGTAAGTGGCTGTAGGAGGTGTCAGTCTGCTGTGTTTGGGTGCAGGTGCATGGGCTGCATGCTGTCGTGAGGTGGATGGCTGTTGGGTGTCTGAGTGCTTGAATTTGTGTACTTTGGGAGGAGGGGTCACAGACACAGTGGAAGAGGACACAGGGGATGTGTGCATTGATGTGGGGGTGGTGACTGTCAGTGAGGGGCGTGTAGTGATAGGCGTGCTGGTGATGGAGGTAGTGGATGAGAATGTAGTGCATGCAGGTGTGAGTGGAGATGCTACTAGGAGGGAGGTGGGCGACGAGGGGGATACAGTGGAGGCAGTGGATGTTGGTGTGTCTGCATGGGAATGGTGCTTGTGTGAGTGCTTGTGAGATGAAGTGTGGTGCCTGTGTTTGCCTGAGCCACTTCTGTGTGTTGATTTGGGTGATTGCTGGTCTGAAGGTGTGCTTGGGATAGGCTGGGGTTTAGGGGATTGGGACTGGGTAGAGGAAGTTGGAGGGGGGAGGCTGGAGACAGGGACAATGGCCAGGGCCTGGAATGCTCTCTGTTGGGCCGCCATGCCAGAGTGAATGCCCTCCAGGTATGCATTTGTTTGTTGCAAATGCCCTGCTACACCCTGGATGGCATTCAGCATGGCTGACTGCCCAACTGAGAGGGATCGCAGAAGGTCAATAGCCTCCTCACTCAGGGCAGCAGGGCTGACTGCGGAAGGGCCTGAGGTGCCTGGGGGGAAGGACATGCCCACCCTCCTGGGTGAGCGGGCACTGGAAACACGCTGGGGGGCTGCTGGGAGGGCGGTGCTCGTACAGGGGTGGTGGCTGTACCTGTAGTTGAGGTGGGCACAGAGGTGTCTGCAACTGCCAGGGAGCTTCCATCGGAGGAGGAATCTCTGTCGGCAGTGTCCCATCCTGTCTCCATCGTGGTGCTCCCCTCACCCTCCATCCCACTGGTGCCATCACCGTCTGTGGATTTGGCCTTCAGGCCCATGTGGGATGCAGCTCCCTCCGTCGCCGGTGCCTCTGCTCCTCCGCCAGATGATGCTAATGCACACAAGGACATGGTGACAAAACAAAAAGGGGGGGAGAGACAGAGGATACACTTGGTCAATGCCAACAACAACACTACCGTTGGAGTACACAACTCACAGGGAATAGCCCTATGCACTAGGCCATGCACTACCTGTTACAATGCTATTCACCAGCCCACGGGGTACAATGCCTAACGCCATTAGCTGCACACCTGAAACCCACAGGACCCTGACCAGTAGTAGATGCCCACTACCATTATTGGGGTGGGAGTGCATCCGAGCTTGCCCATCATTGAACATACCCTGCCATATTCGCCCTGGCCTAGGGGCACCCACAGCCCACATCCCCCACCCAGGTAACACCTTAACACATGCAAAGTTATGATTCTGAATCTGTACTCACCCCCTTGTGGCTGCTGTGATGTCTTCAAGTACCCATCCATCTCTGGATAGGCCACTGCTAGGATGCGGGTCATCAGTGGGGTCTGGGTACGACGGGCACGCCTTCCTCGTTGGGAGGCCAGCCCCAGCTGGGCTTCCGCCATCTTCCTTACCCAGCGGTGCAGGTCCTCCCACTGTTTACGGCATTGGGTGCTCCGCCTGTCAAAGACCCACAGGGTCCACACCTCCTTGGTGATGGCACGCCAAATACCCTTTTTCTGATGGGTGCTGACCTGCAGAAAAAAAAACAGCAGGAAAAGCTATTAGTCATACAATCTGGATTGTTATACTCATGGCCCAACATATCCCCCCATCACTTTGCACACATACATTGCCCACCATACATGCAGCACGCATCATGCTCACAGTGTACTCACCTGTTTGTCTGGAGGACCACAGAGTAAAGTGTACTGGGGTAGAACCCCATCCACCAGTCTCTCCAACTCCTCGGAAGTGAAGGCAGGGGCCCTTTCCCCAGACACTCGAGCCATTGTTGCCTCCAGACACAGGTCACGCATCACTTCCAGTTTAGGTCCTCTCCTGTTGAAGGTCAGGTAGCAAGCGAGTGAACAGATAGAAAATGGCGGTCACGTCCGTGGCGGTGCGTACCGTCACCACCAGCGTACATCGCCATTGGCTCCTGGAACCCACAGGGCCCAATGATAACCAATGCGGTGTTGCGCGGCGGTCATCGACCGCAACGGCGCACAACACCAGCAGAATTACCTCATTTCCACTTGTCCCTCATCACAGGTCAGGCATATGCCATTTTAGGGGGGCACCTAACTGCGTCCCAGCAGACATTGGCACATCAACTGACTTACGACTTCACATACTGTTTCTGTAAAACAAAAATGGCATATTAATGTTGGTATATGTGTATATGACCTTCTGTCCACTTTCTTTCACCCTAGAGTTCAACCACTGAAGATGAACAGGAGATGGAGGCATCCCACCGTGTACAGACCCCTGGTGGACCTGGCGACAATGGAGGACAGGCACATTATCCTGACCTACAGACTTGATAGGGCCACAATCCAAGAACTGTGTGCCCATTTGGAGCCCGATCTGATGTCAGCTTTCCGCCACCCCACAGGTATCCCCCTCTAGTGCAGGTCCTATCAGTGCTCCATTTCCTGGGAAGTGGTTCCTTAGACCTGATGTCAGCTATCCGCCACCATACAGGTATCCCCCTCTAGTGCAGGTCCTATCAGTGCTCAATTTCCTGGCAAGTGGTTCCTTCCAAATGACAGTGGCCATGGCATCAGGTATTTCACAGCCTATGTTCTCAAACATGCTGACCAGAGTGTTGTCTGCCCTGCTGAAACACATGCGCAGCTACATCGTATTCCCTCAGTTGGAGGATTTGGACACAGTAAAGGCTGACTTCTATGCACTAGGACATATCCCCAACATCATTGGTGCCATTGATGGTACATATATTGCATTTGTACCCCCCCCCCGGAGAAATGAACAAGTGTTCAGAAATAGAAAAAGCTTTTACTTTATGAATGTGCATTAGGTGTGTTTGGTGGACCAGTACATCTCCCATGTCAATGCAAAGTATCCTGACTCTATGCATGATGCCTTTATCCTGAGGAATAGCAGCATCCCATATGTGATGTCTCAACTCCAGAGGCACCGGGTGTGGCTAATAGGTGAGCCCATGGTCCTCACCCAGTTGATGTAGGTATATGGGTGTGGGTATGGCCCTAAGGGTGAGTGTGTGGCTAACAGGAATCCCTCGATATTTGCAGGTGACTCTGGTTACCCCAACCCCTCATGGCTACTGAACCCAGTGAGCAATGCCAGGGCAAGGACAGAGGAACGTTATAATGAGGCACATGGGCGAACAAGTAGGATCATTGAGCGAAACTTTGGCCTCCTGAAGGCCAGATTCCGGTGCCTCCATCTGACAGGTGGATCCCTGTACTACTCACCCAAGAAGGTGTGTCAGATCATCGTTGCATGTTGCATGTTGCACAACCTGGCCTTGAGATGCCACGTGCCTTTTCTGCAGGAGGATGAGCCTGGGGATGGTCGTTAGGCAGCAGTGGAGCTTGTGGACAGTGACGTAGAGGAGACAGAGGAAGATGTGAACAACAGAAATACACTAATTCAACAGTACTTCCAGTGACACACAGGTAGGACACTGTAACTTCACCTGCCATTGCAGGTTAGTGTTTGACATTGAACATGGCAGCCTGAATTCCCTTTTGCTATGGCCAATTACTGTACCCTTGTGCATCTCTGATTTCAGATCTCTGTGCCCCACTCTGGCTCCTGGTGTGTTTACTGCTGCCCACTATAGATCATACCTATGTAAATATTACAGTGCATTTGATTTGCAATGTTTACAGTTTGTGAAACTAATACATTTGTCAAACAACTGACAGACTCCATATTTGATTTTGTTCCAAGGGTGTTTATTTTGGTGCTAATAAGTTGAGTGGGTATTGTAATGGGCTGGGTTGCTGATGGAGGAAAGTTCAGGGTAGAGTCCAGTCTATTTGTGTCACAGGTGCATTGTCCAAGGGGGCATAGGAAGGGGAGCAATCGCAGTTGAAGGTGGACAGGGTGACAGAGTGGGACAGAAGGGTGACAATCATGAGGGTCTCATTTCCTGGTGGGGGTCTTTGCAATGTTCTCTGGCTTCTGCCTGGATCCCAGGGACTGTTTCCGGAGTAGTTCTCCTTCTGCAGGGGGTGGGGTGCTGGTGGCCTGTTGTTCCTGTGGCAGGGCCTCCTGCCCACTATCATCGGCAGAGGTGGAGAGCTGTTCTTTGGTGTGGCTAGTGTCAGGGGCCCGTTGGTGTGCCACTGTCTCCCTCATGGTGTTGGCCATGTCTGCCAGCACCCCTGCAATGGTGACCAGGGTAGTGTGACTGTCCCTCAGGTCCTCCCTGATCCCCAGGAACTGTCCCTCCTGCAGCCGCTGGGTCTCCTGCAACTTGGCCAGTATCTGGCCCATGGTGTCCTGGGAATGGTGGTATGCTCCCAGGATGTTTGTGAGTGCCTCATGGAGAGTCGGTTCCCTGAGCCTGTCCTCCCCCTGTCGCACAGCAGTCCTCCCAGCTTCCCTGTTGTCCTGTGCCTCTGGCCCCGGAACCGTGTTCCCACTACCACTGACCCCAGGTCCCTGATCGTCCTGTGATTGTGGGATGCCTAGGGGTCCCTGTAGTGGTGGACACACTGTTGATTGACTTCTCCTGGGGACAGAGGGATGGGCCCGCTGGGTGGGTGCTGTGGTGATGTTTCCTGAGGGGGGAGGCTCTGTGGTGGGTTGGGACTGTGCCTGGGTCACCAACTGTCCAGAGGTCCCTGATGGGCCAGATTGGTCATCGTGATCCAGGCGTGCAGAGCTGCTGTCATCACTGTGGGCCTCTTCTGGGGGGGACTGGATATGCCTGGCACCTCCTCTCCAGTCATGGGGGGATGATGGGTGTCCATGCAGGTATGTGATGGGGTCCATGCATTGGTGTAGCATGCAGGGCTTGGTATTGGGATGGGTGGGTTATGATGGCGGGGTGTATGTGCAGTGGTGAAGTGATGGGGTCGAGGGTAGGGGTAGGAGTTTGTGATGGCATGCAGGTAGGGGGGATAATGTAGTAAAGATTTGACTTACCAGAGTCCAGTCCTCCTGCTACTCCTGCCAGGCTCTCAGGATGCATGATCGCCAAGACTTGTTCTTCCCATGTTGTTAGTTGTGGGGGAGGAGGTTGGGGTCCACCACCAGTCCTCTGTACAGCTATCTGGTGTCTTGCTACCACGGAATGCAGCTTTCCCCGTAGGTCGTTCCACCTCTTCCTGATGTCATCCCTTGTTCTGGGGTGCTGTCCCACGGCGTTGACCCTGTCCACGACTCTCCACCATAGCTCCATCTTCAAAGCAATGGACGTCTGCTGCACCTGTGATTCGAATAGCTGTGGCTCTACCCGGATGATTTCCTCCTCCATGACCCTTAGCTCCTCCTCTGAAAACCTGGCGTGTCTTTGTGGTACCATGTGTGTAGTGTGAGTGGTATGTGTGAGGGTGTGTGGGGTGATGTGTTGTGGTGTGTGCTGTGAGGTGTGTGGATAGTGTATGGGTGATGGTGTTTTGTGGCTCAGATTCAGTGGGTGCTCCTGGCTTGTCTCTCTCACTTGTCAAAATCTTTGGGTCGTAAAGGGTTGTGGGTATTGTGGGTGTGTGTTTTTATAGTGTTGTGGGTGTGGTGTGTGTATTTGTATCAGGTGTGTGTATTTTGAATTGTCCAATGTGGTGTTGTTTTGTTAGTGTGTGTGTATTTTGAACGCGGCGGTGTGTACCACCAATGGATTACCTCGGTTGAATGACCGCCACAGTGATTCGTGGGTCATGATGCTGTGGGAGTATTTCTGTTGGCGTAACGGTGTGGGTTTTGGTATCGCCAGTTTATCACTGACCTTTGGGCTGGCGGACTTGTGTGAGTCTGTCTGTATAGTGGCGGATTTCTATGTGTGGGTCATATTACGAGTAGCGGTATACCACCACGGTTGCAGTATGTTGGCGGCAGTCAGCTCCAATGTTGTAATGAGGGCCTTAATCTCTTCAAGGAAACTCCTTGTGTGCTAAAAATCGCCGCACAGCCTGCCAGAAATGACACACAGCTTGCCCTGAGATGAGAAAATCGCCGCACAGGCGAACCAGAAAGACGCAGCCTGACTTCCTGAGTGAAGAATCAACACTTATTTTTCCATGCATCTTCTCCTCTGCAATCTTCGTGCGTAGTAATTTTGATGCAAACCAGGTGCTTTGTGCAAACAAAAGACAACTGTTGATTTTTAAGATCTAAGACTCTTTTTAAACTTGAAAAAGTGATATCTCAACATGTGCTTATTGAATCTTGATTGTTTTGTCCTTAATTTAACCAGACAAATATCTTATATTTTTCTAAACCTGTGTGGTGTATTTTTGTGGTGTTTTCACAGTGTTACTGCATGATTTATTGCACAAATACATTACACATTGCCTTCTAAGCTAATCGTGGCTGTTCAGTGCCAAGCTACCAGAGGTTGGGCACAGGATAATTTGGATTTTGTGTGACTAGGATTGTGATCCCTATTTGGACAAGGGTGTATACCTCTGCCAACTAGAGAGCCCATTTCTAACAATGTATTTTTAAATTGTGAGTTCAGAGAACCCAAACTCCAAAATCTTTTTCTGCTCCAAGGGGGAACTGCCCTTAAAAATATTTAAAGGCAGTTCCCATGTTAACCAATGGGAGAGATAGGCCTTTCAATAATGAAAACTGAATTTGGCAGTATTTCACTATCAGGACATGTAAAAACACACCACTAAATACACTGCACCCTGCCCATGGGGCTACCTAGGACATAACTTAGGGGTGTCTTATATGTACAAAAAGGGAAGGTTTTGCCCTGGCAAGTGGGTACACTTGCCAGGTTGAATTGGCAGTTTAAAACTGCACACACAGACACTGCAGTGGCAGGTCTGAGACATGTTTACAGGGCTACTCATGTGGGTGGCATAATCAGTGCTGCAGGCCCCCTAGTAGCATTTAATTTGCAGGCCCTGGGCACCTCTACTGTGCTTTACTAGGGACTTACTAGTAAATCAAATATGCCAATCAGAGATAACCAATCATAATCACAATTTACACAGGGGACATTTGCACTTTAGATTTGGTCAGCAGTGGTAGAGTGCCCAGAGTACCAAAAAGCTGAAATACAAAGTCCAGCACACAGTCAAAATTCCAGGAAGCAGAGGGAAAAAGACAGGGGAAACCATGCCAATGATGCCAGGTTTAAGAATCTCAGTCATGACTTGACCTCCAACTTTGTTGTTCTCGAGGTACCAGTCCCATGTATGTTATCCATGGTTCAGGGTGTCCACGGACAACAACTGAGTGCAGTGCATTTTAGAAAGCAAATGTTGGTTTAGACTACCTGTCTTTTGGTCTTACGCACCATCCACGGGCTGGTTGGAAACATATTACAACCATATATTTTTAACATTTGCACATTTTAGGGTTTCCGTTTCAGGCCTCATTGAATTTGATTGTTTGGCTGGAAGGTTTCACTAAATATTTACGAGATATTTAGTATGTGTTGTTTAAAACATATCAGTGCCCCACAGTCTCTCCTGTGCAGGAATCTTTCCCTGTTCAGAATCAAGACCTAACTTTGTTTCTCTGGTTCTACTGAGAATGGTCAGACCAAACACGTATTGTAATTTCAGTTTCATTAGGGTCGAGCCTGCATCGCAAGTGCATGCGTTTCACTTGGGAGATGCTTTAGGAGTTAGAAAAGGGCTCGGAGCCCCGTTCACGTCACGTCCGTTGTCTTTCATTGGTTCGTGGGCTTGTCTGTTAAAATCTGCTTGCTTTCATAAGTGGAAGGCACACATACGTCATGCCCTTTCCGGTGGTTAGCCCTCATCGAGCGCAGCGACCAAGTACTGAAAATGTGCGAGGCTCGCTGTTTCCCGTCAACTTTGTGGACTACTTTTTATCATTTGTTCATAGCGCGATCTTGCTTGGCAGAAGTCGAGCGTTTTGCAAAACATTGAGCCTGTTACATAGTTAATTTCACTTTTGCCGTTTACGTAGATAATTGCACTTTTGTCGATAGATTTCATTACGAGTGAACTGTAGCAGCTTTCTTTTCTTTTCATTGTCAGGATACAGGAACCACATATCTGTGTACTATAATAGGAGCTGCAACATTTCTCTTCATGTTGTGGCCAGACAATCAGAGTGCAAGATCATGCGGGACCCACTGGTAATTACTGCTTCTGCGGCAGTGAGGCAGCCAATGGAAATTAAAAGCCCCCTCTGCCAATCAGATTGCTCTGTTATTTAAAGTTGCACTCCCCCAGGACTCCTGCTGGAGTCCTCGAACCTGACCATCTTGATATCTATACATTTTGAACCTTAATTTCTCAAAAACTGCTAAACATATATACACAAAATCACAAACAGGACACATATTCTGTTTTGACATTTTTGGCTGGACTGCTGTTCAATTGTCCTATGGGACACTGTATGGGAAATGGTATGGGGAAAACACATTTTGGGACTCCCCATTTTTCTTGGTCCCTGCTTGATGGACTACTCATAAACTTTTAAAAAAGTTATTAGCAAACCAAAACATCCATTTACTATGGCAAACTGGTTCTAACCTTAAATACACAGTGGTGACTACTGTATAATATAAAAAAATAGAAAAAGGCTTGGTCCATTTCTAGCTCAGCATGCATGTTTCATGCTAATCCTCTGCTTAAAACTTTTGCTAGAAAAGCAGACATTTGAGCTGAGCAGATTCAGATGTCAGTGGAAGAAGATAAGGGTATGGTTGAATGTGCGGTGCAATACTTACATGAGAAGGCTGTCATCTGATAAAGTGTCATCTCCTTCCACCACACAAGTGCCAAGAGGGATTCAAATGCCACCCCAAACTGACCCGCCCCATCTGTGATCTGTCATCTGATGTCCAAGTTTGATATATAATGTAACACTCAATATTATCACAGCCCCATTATTATGCCTCTTGTAGTCTGCAAACATGCTTAATGCAGGGCATTCCTAATATTGGTTTGCATCTCTTCATACACATGCATTTACACTGTCCTGTTTGTATCCAAAAATGATGCCTTGTCTGCCTCCAGGGCGGTCATCTGCCTGGAGAGTTTATGGAGAGCATCATAGATTTGTTATCCCCAGCTGCATGATGATGAGGATGTCCTCAGGGGAAACATCCTTTTTTACGACTTTTTTATTACGAAAGTCGTGGTTAACAAAAGCGTAACAACGCTTTTTTTAACCACGACTTCGTATTTTTGTGCCTTAACTACGTATGTTCTGAACAACGAACATGCGTGGTTAAGGTACAAAGAAGGGAGTTGGCGAAGGTAAGTGGTGGGTTTAGGTTTTGGGGTGGGGTTGGGGGGGTGGGGCGTTTTTGGTTTTGGGGAGGGGGTGGGGGTTAGGGGGTTTTAGGTTTTGGGGTGGGGTTGGAGGGGTGGGGCATTTTTGGTTTTGGGGAGGGGGTGAGGGGTTAGGGGGTTTTAGGTTTTGGGGTGGGGTTGGGGGTGGAGTGTTTTTGGTTTTGGGGAGGGAGTGGGGGGTTAGGGGGTTTTAGGTTTTGGGGTGGGGTTGGGGGAGTGGGGCGTTTTTGGTTTTGGGGAGGGGGTGGGGGGTCAGGGGGTTTTAGGTTTTGGGGTGGGGTTGGGGGGGTGGGGTGTTTTTGGTTTTGGGGAGTGGGTGGGGGGTCAGGGGGTTTTAGGTTTTAGGGTGGGGTTGGGGGGGTGGGGCGTTTTTGGTTTTGGGGAGTGGGTGGGGGGTCAGGGGGTTTTAGGTTTTGGGGTGGGGTTGGGGGGGTGGGGTGAGGGATGTAGGGTGAATAGTGCCTATTGCTAATGATTTTATCAGGAATGCCTTTACAACAAAATATCGTTGCTACGGCATTCGTGGTAAAATCATTAGTAGTAAGGACGAGGTCGGTGTTCCAACCTCGTTGTTAAGGTTAGTAGTTGTTTTTAATCGGTGTTCCGTCATATAATCTGTCCTCAGCACAAATTTATGTAATAACTTTATTGTAGAGCTCTATTGCCACTGCAGAAATGGCTGTAGCAGGTGTGATGGTCGTATTGAAGCACTTGGTTGACTAGCATTCAATATCGATGATGGCCACTTGAATGCTGGGTGTCACATACTGATTCACGTAGGGTTTAAGTACGCACACCCTCTTATTCCAGGCCTCAAAGAAGAACTAAAAATTAAGAGAAGATACTGTTGCAGCATAGTCCTGTTACTACCTTACGTAGCTTTGCTGGCAAATGTCAGGTTTTTACTCTGTGTAGAATAGGTCTTCCTGGTGAGTGAAAATACAAGGTACCCCATCTCCTGCAATGTTACCAGAGGTATTTATGTTGGTGTTGGAAGAATTCTGTGATCAGAGCATTTTTTACTAGAAATAGAATATCAAATCATTTACAAATGTTGTTTAACCCAATTACCTCATTACGGCGCCACCCAGATAGAGCCCAAAGAGTATCAAATTTATAGGGTGATTAATATTTAGAGAAAGTCCCATTACCATTCTGATACATCTGCTTCAGCTCATTCTTTTTGAGGTCATCTGCTTCCTAGGTGTATATGGACATGATGATGACCTTCTCCATCATTGCTCTCCATATCTTCATCCTGTTCTCTGGGATGTCTTCATCTTGAAGTGGTAAAACAGTCTTGCTTCCTCCTTGAATATCTCCTCCACTAGGGCAGTCAATGCCTAGCCTGAAAATGTAATCTTTTGGTCTGGCATTGGCTAAGACCTTTTGATTTTACTAAAATAATTATATTATATGCACCTATAGGGACTTACATTCAGCTTTCTTCATCCATTGGTCTGTTGTTGTGTCACTTACAGTTGTCTTCAACCAGCTCTGGCATAGAGCATGGGGCTATGGTAAGCCCTCTCAACTCATTACTATCTTCACTGTGAGAGATCTTCTGCCCTTTCACAAAGACTGTAGCTACAAGCAAAGTAGGTCTGTTCAATTCCAGAACCTACTATGGACATGTGTGTTTTTGATACAAAAAGTATGTGTTTTTAATCGTTGCTTTTTTTTTTCATTCTGGCAGCAGCTCCCCCAAAAATAACATTGTGCAAATACCATGATAAAACAAGCATTGACGAAGCCAAAAGGCTTACCGCCATTGCCATGCCTATTAGCTTTACCAATGCTTATATGGGTATGTTGGCAGTTTTGTCATACAGATGGCTGCCTGAGTTCTTGGACTGGCAGCATGACTTAGAAAGGTGATCCCATTTTTAGCAAGCGCTGCTCACACATACTAGCCTCAAGATTGTCACTGGTGTGGAAAACAGCGAGGTGTCATAAAAGAGTTACTTACAGTCCTTGGGTCAAAGCCATTGTTTTGTACCCCTTCCACCACTTGTGCTTCTGCACAGTACTTCATTACCTGAAAGTTAAAAAGCATTGGCAAGGCCAATAGGTCTCGCCCATGGCTGACCTATTGACTTTGGCAATTGGGAGGGAGTAGCAGGTGGGGGAGAAGAAACAGAGAAGGGGTAGGGATAAGTTTTAAAAAAGATGGTAGGGGGGAGAAGAAACAATGAGAAGGTCGTGAGACGTTAAAAGAGCTATCATGTGGCCAGTGGTTGCTCATAAAAATGGGGACTAGAAAAAACTTCAACAATAGCTAAATGGCCCTACGCCATGGGTGGCACCTTCAGCCATCCTGGTTTCTTAGTTAATAGCAGTTTGAATGCTGGGGCTAGCGGTATGTTCTTGAAAAGAGGAAAAATAAGCTACACGTAATGTTAGCTGTAAAACTAGAATTGTGCCTGGGTGTTCCTTGTGGTGTGTGGAATTCTGGCAGTTTTATTAAAGAGGGAGTCAACGCCATGTATAGTTATAAACTAGACACTCTCCAAAACAAGAAAATGGATGAAATGGGTGATGATGAGTAACAATTCTTCTTCTACTCTAAACCTGTGACAATCAGGATAGTCATAAGGTTAAAAGTAATATACATGTGTAATAATATTGCTTACTCTGGAACTTCAGTACCGCTTCATGAAATTCCTTTCTGTTAAGCATACAGTAAATGTTTTTAGTGCCCTTTGTCTTTTTCATTAATGACAATGACAACTTTCTTCAAGTTTAAAGTGCCAGATTTTGAAATTTTGGTTGAGGTAGAATTTGCTTCACATGTACAGAACATTGCAGGATAAGTGAAAATGGTGTAGTTGTGACAGCAAAACACAGTTATGAGCTACTTTGTCACCAAATATTTTCTACCATGTATCTTAAACTGTCACTATAATCAGGGCCTCTGGAATTAGGCAGCAGGGAAGGGCCACATTATGCAGAAGGGCTGAGTGAATTAATCGGCAGGAAAAGGCAAATTATGCAGCATAATGTGGCACATTTTGTGATAGTTTTACTTCCTTATTTTGTCATTTGTTGCATCTCGTTAGTACCAGTTTAACACCAAAATAAAGCTCTATTACAAAAAAATGTAACTTTGCAAAAGCCCTTCCACTACGCAGCAACACATTGCATTACTTTGGAACCGTTTGAGATAGAAACAATTTGTTTTTTGTTAAAATCTGCAGATTATGTGGCAGATGGTGTATTATGTGCCAAGTGTGGCAAATCTGTAATTATGTGAAAATCACAGCGGCGGCTCAATTGCATAAGTCCAGTGGCCCTGACTAATGTGTTAAATGGCAGAGACTTGTATATTGCTGTATTGCCATACGTTTGATGATGCAACATTGTTCAGGTACCTTCTTGCTCTGTTTCGGGGATGCTGTTCCAGGTCAGATTATGGCCCCAGATCTCATTCTGGGATTTCTACGTGAATATTTAATTACTTTTCGGGAATTTCTCTACGGAGCTAAAGCCACGGGTCAGTGTTTGTAATATATATGACCCAACAGGCACTGTGATGTTGCCAGGCAGAGTAGCTGAGATGAAGGCACCAATTTTGCAGGAGAACTATTTATCTATTATCTTGGGCTAAGCAACTGTTGTCAGAGCGCTTTGATTAGGCACGGTCAGCACAACCCTCTATCTCACAGACTGCAGCGTGTATTCAGTGCTCACCTCCTTAATGTGCGTCTTTAAATTATGAAATTGTCACAGAATTCCAATAAAAGAGGGCTGTGGAACTCCCCTCCTCCCAGCACGAGGCCTGTAAGTAGGAACACTCAAGTTCAGTTCACTTGTTTGTTCCATAGCAGTAGCTACGATAGCTTCGGACCCGAAGACCCTCCAAGCCCACCAACAACACTCCAGATCAGATCCTCTGCACATTCACAGATCCTGCACTGCTGGATCAACCTCACCACGGATGAGACCCGCTACATCATGAGCAACATCTATTCCAGAGCCACTTCTGATCCCTGTCCTCACCACATTTTCGACACAGCCAACACCTCCATTGCACCCGAGCTTCGTCACACTCTCAACTGCTCCATGGAGACGGCTACCTTCACCGAGGACTGGAAGCATGCCAAGATCTGCCCACTCCTGAAGAAACCCACGGCCTACCCCGTGGACCTCAACAACTACTACCTCATCTTTCTGCTGCCTTTCCCAGCCAAGGTCATCAACACACAGCTGTGCAAACACATCAAAGTTAATAACATCCTGGACATCTCCCAATCAGGCTTCAGGAGCACCTACAGCACAGAGATTGCCCTCCTCACTGCCACAGATGCCAGCTGGTTGCTCCTTGACCACAGCCAAACAGCAGACCAAATCCTACTGGACCTATGACCGCCTTCGACACGGTCTCCCATCACACCCTTTGCTCCAGACTCTATGCAGATGGCATCCGCAGAAAGGCACTACAGTGGATAAGCTCCTTCCTGACCGGCAGAACACAGAGAGTCAGACTCCCGCTATACCTGTCAGGCCCTAAGGAGTTCAACTGTGGAGTACCCCAGGGCTCCTCCCTTAGACCTATATTCTTCAACATTCACATTGCCCCGCTCTCGTTCATCATCAGGAACCACAGACTGAAAATTGTCTCCTATGCTCACGACACCCAGCTGATCGTCTCACCGACTGAAAACCCTACAACCGACAAGAAGAATTGCCACAATGGGATGGAAGCTGTTGCCACCTGGATGAAGTTGAGCTGCCTCAAGCTCAACTCTGACAAGACTGAGATCCTCATCCTGAGACCCTCCACATCAGCCTGAGATGACTGCTGGTGGCCTGCTACACTCAGCACCCCCACCTCAACAAACCACCCACACAACCTCAGTTTCATCCTGGATTCATCGTTCCCCATGACCCCCCAAGTCAACTCTGTCAAAACCTCCTGTTTCCACACAATCCGACTTCTCTGGAAGATCTTCAAATAGATCCCAAATGACTGCTGTAAGACTGTAACCCATGCTCTGGTCACCAGCAGACTCGACTATGGCAATGCCCTCTACACAGGCACCACCCAGAAGATCCTGAAGAAACTACAGCACATCTAAAGCTCCTCTGCCAGACTCATCCTGGACATCCCCCGGCCTCAAACACATCAACTGACACCTAAGAGACCTGCACTGGCTCCCTATTCAGAAAAGGATCAACCTCAAACTCCCCTTCAACACATGCAAGGTTCTCCACGACGTAGGACCCTCCTACCTCAACCACAGCATCACCTTCTAATCCCTGCCAGATCTGTCCGCTCCACTCAACATGCACTAGCCACCATACCCGCATTTGGAAGACCTAAGCTGTAGGAAGATCATACGCTGCAAAGAGCTGGAAAACCCTGCCTCTTCACCTTAGGCAGTCACCATTGTTACCTTAATTCAGGCAGGACCTTAAGACTTGGCTCTTTGACTGAAGCACAGAGGACCAACCCCTCCCACAGCGCCTTGAGATCCTTTTGGGTGAGTAGTACACTCTGCAAATCCTGATTGATTGATTGATTGATATTCGCAGCACTGCATTGCTGTTTTATCTGTTGTGTTGTTTAGGACTTCAGTGGCTGGATGTGTTCTCAGGTTTTAGCTGTAGGGCACCACGTTCAGTTTTATCTGCCAGACAGTAAAAAACATTCTAGCTATCGCGTCAAGAATTTTCAATTCTATTAAGGACACGGAGGCGAGGATTATGCTTTCTCTTTCTTTACTTACTTAAACAGCAGCCAATGAAATACAAGTAACAGAAAAAACTACAATACCCAGGACACCTAATATCCTGTCACATGGTCCAGTCACCATCCATGTCCTTTGCTATGAGTCCTTTGACCTATGAAGTCACTTCCTCTTTCTTTGTTCAAACAGATAATGTCAACTTGAAAACGCAAACTTCTTACGCCATCCCGAATCCGGAGTCATAAACTTCTTCTCCATAATGAAGAACCGAAACTTGGAGGCTCAATGCTGGAGAACAACCAGTAGAACATATAACTCAAACTTTCCTTGAAGTTACGACTTTCAGGCGTTCTTCTGATCAGAAGCTGTAACAATAAACAGGTAGGTAATATCTCATAAAATATACGTTATCTCAAACTTTATAAGTGCATTTAATGAGAGGGTTAAATGACAATATCACATCAGATATAGATGCTAATTGATAATAAATATTGCATAAATATAACAAGGGAGGGATAATCCTCGCCTCCGTGTCCTTAATAGAATTGAAAAATCTTGACGCGATAGCTAGAATTTTTTTTATTCTATGTCAGGACTGGAGGCTCCGATTATGCTAGTTTAAAGCTGTTCCATCACCACACTGGCTACATCCAATACAGGTTTATGATAAAACTTACGTAAAGTATTTTCTGAAGACCAATCTGCAGCTTTCATTATGTCCTCTAGCCGAGAACCTAAGGCAAATGATTTTGAAGCCATAGCCCCTCTAGCAGAATGAGCCCCAAAAACAGAGGTATCAATACCTGCTTCACTCATCAGCCATCTCATCCATCTAGCTAAAGTAGCTGAGGATACTGGTTTAAAAGGTTTTTGCAAAGCAATTAACAATTGACCTTTAGAATCCTGTCGAAATTCTTCTGTGACAATTTCATAATCCTTCAAACATTGAACCACACATAATTTAGAATTTTCCGTATAAACCAGATATGATACTGACCTGCAATTCGTTTTGGTTCTTCTTGTCACTGAAAAGGAGACTCCTTCCGGTGAAAAAGTTCTACCTGCTAAACCTAAAGCTCTGACGTCCGATACTCTTTTACAAGAGACAAGGCATAAAAGCATGGTTAACTTAGCTGAAATCTGTTTGCGAGACAAATATCTGTTGGTAGGCCAAGAATCGAGGAATTTTAATATAATATTAACATCCCATAAAACAGTATATTTAGCCTGAGGTGTTTAGAAAGACGTGTACCCCTCAAAAGCTTACAAATTAATGGATGTTCACCAATGGGCTTGCCTTCTAACTGTGAATGTCCTGCTGAAATGGCAGATCTAAAATTATTGACCGTCAGATAAGCCAAACCCGTGCTGGCTAGTTCTGCTAGAAAATTAACAATCAAACCAATATGTGCTTCCACTGGATTGGCACCCCTTCCATCACACCAACTAGACCATCTGCGCCAGGCTGAATCATATCTCTTATGGGTACTACTGGCCCAGGCCTGTTTAATGAAGTCCGCAGCTTGTTGCGAAACATCTGGGGTATTCCATCTCGACCTGAAATTAACCATACTAGAAGTGTCAACTTCCCTGACAAGATCAGAGGATGTTGAAGGCCCTCTGGACTCAAAAGAAGATTCGGACGAGGAGGAATCAGAAGAGGAGAGGCACAAGCTAAATGTAGAGCACTGGGGAACCAAGGCTGTGCTCTCCAGAACGGAGTCACTAGAACAATCTCTGTTTTCTGTCTCCGCACTTGAGCCAGAACTCTGGCAATCATCAGAAATGGAAGAAACGCATAACCCCGAAACTGGGACCAGTCCTGAAGAAAGGCATCTGTCTTTAGAGCATAAGGGTTTGGACGCCAACTGTAAAATTTTTGAATCTGGCAATTGAGACGAGAGGCAAATAGGTCCCCTTCGCAATTGCCCCATTCCTGAACTATCTGGGCAAAAATCAGAGGATCCAACTTCCAGTCGCTGGAGTCTGATAGGTATCTGGAGTTCCAGTCTGCTATGACATTCTGGTCCCCAGGTAGATATTCCGCTATGACCACTAAACGCTGAGTTAGGCAAAAATGCCAGAAATCCTTGGCAATCTCCGCCAGAATTCTGGACTTCGTGCCTCCCAACTTGTTGACATACCTCACTGCCGATATATTGTCCATCCGTAATAGTATGCAACAATCTGTTTTCTGCGGGGAGAGGCTCTTTATAGCAAATGATCCCGCTAGAAGCACCAAATAATTGATGTGAAGGGATTGTTCCCATTCTGACCATCTGACCCCCGTCACTAGGGAGTTGCAACGAGCTCCCCAATCCCATCTGCTGGCATCGGATTCTATCACTACTTCCGGGCGAGAGCCGAAAAACGCTCTGCCATTCCATGCCTCCATGTGATGAAGCCACCATTGGATTTCCGATCTTACTTCGGTAGTCAACGGGATTTGTTCTGAGTAACTCAGACCCTGTTGTAAGTGTCTGATCTTGAGCCTTTGAGGTGCCCGGTAATGTAGGGGTGCAGGGAAAATCGCCTGAATAGATAAAGCTAATAAGCCCACTATCCTGGCTATGGTCCTCAATGATACGGTCTGATATGTCAATACTGATCTCAATTCCCTCTTGATGTTGCGTATCTTCTGAGAGGGAAGAAGAAGTTGGCATAAAGTGGAATTTATCTGGAATCCCAGAAACTCTACTATCTGTGAAGGCTTCAACAATGACTTCTGTACATTGATCAGGAAACCTAAATCTTGTAGGAGACTGATGGTCCAATCCAAGTGCAAGATTAGGACTTGAGGGGACTGAGCCATCAGCAGAATATCGTCCAGATATATAATCAATCTGACTCCTTTGGTTCTGAGATATTCCATCACTGGTATCAGTAACTTCGTGAAGCACCAAGGGGGTGACGATAGACCGAATGGGAGTGCTAGGAATTCTAGACATTGATCCTTCCATTGAAATTGTAGAAACTTCCGGTGCGGAGGAAATATTGGAATTGATAGATAGGCATCTTTTAGATCCAGACGCACCATCCAATCCCCTTCTAACAGGATGTCTCTTAGCATGTGAATACCCTCCATCTTGAAATGCCTGTATAGGATCCACTGGTTGAAATCCTTTAGGTTCAAGACTAAACGGTGAACTCCTCCCTTTTTGTCTACTACAAAAATAGGACTGAGGAAACCGAAAGGATGAGGGGAGGCAAATTGCACGGCTCCTTTGTCTAAGAGAGCTTGTACTTCTTTGTCTATAAAATCTTGATTTGTTTGGGAAAAACACATTTGTAAAGGGGGAAAGAGTTGTTTGGGGGTACTGACAAACTCTAGACGAAATCCCTCTACTGTTTGAAGAATCCACGGATCTCTGGATATCCGTTTCCAATTTATTAAGCAAGATGCAATTCTGCCCCCAAGTTTGATCTGAGAAAAATGAATAATGCTCACCTGTGAAACTTGAGTCTTGGATGACTGCTTGTTGCCCCCTGCGGTGACCTCTGCGGAAGCGGGGGTGACCCCCTCTGTGTCTCGTGGGGTAGACGGTGGAATCCTGATCTCCGTACCAACCACCTCTGCCTCTAGGGTAGTAGTTTTGGGGACTGTTAAAGGAGCTGCGGCCGGACATACGTCCTCCGAAACGACCGGCCATTCCAAAAAGGCCTCGCTTGAAAACCTTCTTGAGTGACATTTGTGCTTTGTCAAGGGAAGAAAAGTTGGAGCAGAACTTTGCTAAGTCCTTGATGAATGAGGATCCAAAGAGTAGTCCTTCAGCTGAAGGTCCCGCCTCTGAGGACGCAAGATCCGATAGCTTGGGATCAATGCGCATAAGCACTGATTTCCTTTGTTCTGCTGAAATGGCACAGTTAGAATTTCCTAATAGACACCCAGCTCTTTGTGCCCACCCGATAAGGACATCGGTGTCCACCGAGGTACCAGATTCCTTGGCTACATATGCCAGTTCCAGGATCTTGGTCAAAGGACCGGAAAGGTCCAGTAGTTTGTCTTGGCAGCTACGCCATGAACGGTCTAAACCTTTTTTAGGATCTTTAGCGAACTTCTTCATAAAAGTGACCATGGTGGGGTCTATCTCTGGAGTCTCAGAAACTTTACCCTCCAGGTCAGGCCTGGGGCACTCCGCTTTCAGACGCGACCTAACCTCTTTATCAAAACTTTTACGCAAGTTGGTTTGGACATACTGTGCTACTTCGGGAGGGGGAAGCCAATTAGAAGATCTGGGGTGAATAATTTCTGTAGGATCAAAGTCCAGGACTTGGGACGGAGGGGGCATTTTCTTACTTTTCTTACTCGGAACCGGCCCATCAGAATCATCTGAGTCGTCTGAGGAGGAGGTTTTATCAGAGGAGGAGGTAGAAAGGGGGGTTCCTTTTTTCGAACTATAATTATGTTCACCACTGCGTTTTTTCCGCAGTTTCTCAAAAGCGTCAGCGTGGATAGCACTGACCTCTGCTCCTGGTTCCAGATTTTTTGCTTTATCTTTTACCTTTTTAGGCTCTTGTTGTCCCTGAGACCAAGCTTGTGATCGAGCGAGATCAAATATTTGCCCAGAGAATGGGCCTAGAGCTCTCACTAGAGCATCATTGACTGATTGTTGGATCCTGGTATCAAGGGCTTCCACCAGATGAACTTCAAGTTGATTTCCCAGCTCCTCTGGGTAGTATTCGGCTTCTTGCTCATCCCATTGAGCCATGATGTAATGAAATAGTAATATCTTTGAGGAAAATTATTTAAATCTATTTAATTGAAGATACCAATTGGGGGAGTGCAAAAAACCCAAGTTCAGGTCAGGAAAAAGGAGCCCTTGAATTAAAGTGTGGAAGGAGCTACCTGAAAGACACTCTAGGCAGTAGCCTGGTATTTATTTTACAACCCAGTCAGCTTTCAGTCTGCTGGGCGTCAGGGAGCAAGTTGTCAAAGGAGGAAGGGAGACCCAGACGAGCACGCAGCACACACGAGCCGATCGATTTCTAAATTAGAAAGAAATCGGCTTGAAATGCATGCGCGCGCGTGTGCGCGCTAAAAATGGTAGAAAGACTGCCCAAGGGCAGCCAAGCTCCCGCTCCACCAGAAAAATCGGGCTGACAAAATTGGCAAAACGACAATAAATCGAAGCGCGAGAGCGCTTAAACTACTACAATAATAGCGCGCTGAATCGCGACGCTTATCTAACACAAATACACATATAATAACATTCCTAAAACATCGATAATGTCGAAGAGAAAATAAACATGTACTTATCTGCTGCGAAGCAGCAAAGAAAGAGGAAGTGACTTCATAGGTCAAAGGACTCATAGCAAAGGACATGGATGGTGATTGGACCATGTGACAGGATATTAGGTGTCCTGGGTATTGTAGTTTTTTCTGTTACTTGTATTTCATTGGCTGCTGTTTAAGTAAGTAAAGAAAGAGAAAGCATAATCGGAGCCTCCGGTCCTGACACAGAATTATTTGTACAGCCTGTACTAGATAAAGTGTATGAGCGGGTACTCATGTGCCATAAACTGCAGAGACTACACCACCAGTTGTCGGAGAAAGTGGTCAAGATAATACACTGATTTTCAAGCGCACTTTATACTTGCTGGTTGAATAATGGTTGTTCTGATGGTAAACCCAAGCTGGTGAAAACAAAAGAAGTTGTGTGCCGAAAAAACATTTCTTCTAAGCAAGTCTTAAATAACGTGCTTACTTACTGCGGAAGTGTTCTCAACAAATACCTGCAGTGTCAATGACAAAGTGTTCGACCTGCGCACCATGGCAAAAAGCCGGAGATGCTGATTACGTTTCGTGTTGTGACCCCCGCTCTACACCAAATAGCTCTCATGTTAAAAGTGCATCAAGAAGGAAATGTTAAGCACATTTTATCCACAACTCCACGGCCAGTGACCAGGTTAGGCCTGTCGGAGCGTCAGCAGGAGAGGGAAAGTGAAAGCACGGTTTGCCACTGCCTGACTTCATGTGATACATTGAGAACACCAGATTCCTGTTGTCACAGGTACATGTGGCAAATGTCACAGGGGGTTCTAACTTTTACATGTTCAGTTTGGTGACAGTCATGCGAGAAAGCTAGAAAACTATTGGTGTTGGGACACTTCCACAATGGGAACCATCTGAACAGTACGTGGCATTGACCAAGTGACAGCGCAATTAGGGGCATATTTATACTCTGTTTGCGCCGGAATTGCGTCGTTTTTTTTTACGCAATTCCGACCAAAACTAACTCCATATTTATACTTTGGTGTTAGACGCGTCTGGCACCAAAGTCCATGGAGTTTGCGTCATTTTTTAGCGTGGACACCTATTTTGCGTTAATGATATGCAAGGTAGGCGTTCCCGTCTAAAAAATTGACTCCGAGGCATGTGCGCCGTATTTACACTCCCGGGCAAAATTCACGCCCGGGAGTGGGCGGGTCAAAAAAAAATGACGTACGGCCGCTTTTGCGCCGTTTTTTAGTGCCTGGTCAGGGCAGGCGTTAAGGAACCTGTGGGCTCGGAAGGAGCCCAGAGGTGCCCTCCCAAGCCCCCAGGGACACCCCCTGCCACCCTTGCCCACCCCAGGAGGACACCCAAGGATGGAGGGACCCATCCCAGGGACATTAAGGTAAGTTCAGGTAAAAAATTTTTTTTTTTTGTGGCATAGGGGGGCCTGATTTGTGCCCCCCTACATGCCACTATGCCCAATGACCATGCCCAGGGGACAGAAGTCACCTGGGCATGGCCATTGGGCAAGGGGGCATGACTCCTGTCTTTGCTAAGACAGGAGTCATTTCAATGGGGGTTGGGAGTCAAAAAAAATGGCGCAAATCGGGTTGAGGCGAAAAATTTGCCTCAGCCTGACTTGCCCCATTTTTTGGCGCCCAAGCTCCATATCCCCCTACGCTGGCGCTGCCTGGTGTACGTGTTTTTTTTTCACGCACACCAGGCTAATTTTTTTGACGCAAAACTGCGTTAGCGCAGTTTTGCGTCAAAAAGTATAAATATGGCCCTTAGTACCTGAATCACAGCACGAGCAGCAGGCGGAAAGCGGAGGACACTAGTAAAAGCACATTTCTGTACTTGCTCCATGCGCCACGGCTTGAAGAGGAAGTGACGCATTCCAAGCACTGTCCCATTAGAAGACTGCAAGGAAGAGTGACAATGATGAGAACGAATGTTATGCCATGGGCGGGTTCCGAGCCCATAACTGAACACGAGTCTCGTAAGCGAGAGCGCATGCACTAGCGCAGGCTCGACCTAAAAACGGATTTTGCTGTTTTTACACAAACATGGTAATTGCTTGGGCCTAGGTTCCTTTTGGTGTTACCATAAGCAATAAAAGCTTACATGTGAGAAGCAAGCATGGAAAATTTGCAGAAAATGATTACATGTAAAAGTAGTGTTGGAGCGCCTCGTCGTTTGCCGTACGGTTTTACCGTGCATTAGCGTTATTTGTGTTCTGCATTGGATTTCCGATGATAGCTAGAATGAGGCCGTTGGCCTCTCGCTATAGTAAAACCTTCACAGAATGTAGGGTCATTCATGTAAATTGAGATTCTGATTATACAGCAACAGCGCACCAAATAAATTGTTTCATCAAAAATGTTTTAACACGTTTCCTGGAACGCTCTTGATACAAAGTGGAGTATATTTCAGGCCCACTGAGTTTGAAATGAATAAGGTGAAAGCCTTTCATTTGATTTGCTGCGAATGGCAGTGGCCATAGATCAGTTCGCATATAGGTTGATTAAAATAAAAGAACATCCAGTTCCAGTAATTTAATGGCCAACATTTTTCATAACATGACAAAGTATTTTGCTTTATGCTTCTTTGCGGACTTTATGATGATAGGTTACATAATCTGTATGCTGTCTGCAAATTGACTGGATAACAGGCTCTTATTGTTATATTATTTTAGTAAATCGTCTTCTGCACTTCAATTGAACAGTTTTTTCCACTAGATTATATACTTGTCCAACATCCTTCCCTGTCATCATTTTAGCTTCCTGGCTAGTTTAAACATGTTGCAATATAATCTGAAGTAGGACGTGCTCCTCTCTCTTAACATCTCTGTACTTAGGTCTTTATTGCAGGATTAATATGTCCCCTGACCACTGTTGAAACACTATGTTGTAGAGATGTTATAAAAACGCTTCTTTTATTAGAATAGAGATCCCTTCATACAACGCAGTGCTATTTGCCCACGACATAAACAAAAAATGATGATTATTTATAAAAGAGAAAATAATGTTTGTTATAAAAAATGAAATTGCCCTGAAATATATATATTTTTTAAAAAGGACATCATGGTTATACATCGAAGTAAATACAACGTAAAAACTAAATAGAGGTGATGTGTAATGCAACCAGGATTCCCGAAAGCAATGTTCATGACCTCATACAGGGAGTGCAGAATTATTAGGCAAATGAGTATTTTGACCACATCATCCTCTTTATGCATGTTGTCTTACTCCAAGCTGTATAGGCTCGAAAGCCTACTACCAATTAAGCATATTAGGTGATTTGCATCTCTGTAATGAGAAGGGGTGTGGTCTAATGACATCAACACCCTATATCAGGTGTGCATAATTATTAGGCAACTTCCTTTCCTTTGGCCAAATTGGTCAAAAGAAGGACTTGACAGGCTCAGAAAAGTCAAAAATAGTGAGATATCTTGCAGAGGGATGCAGCACTCTTAAAATTGCA
Organism: Pleurodeles waltl; assembly: GCF_031143425.1. Taxonomy (NCBI): domain Eukaryota; kingdom Metazoa; phylum Chordata; class Amphibia; order Caudata; family Salamandridae; genus Pleurodeles; species Pleurodeles waltl. The sequence continues at coordinate 401,362,223 of NC_090439.1, forward strand.
AAGCTTCTGAAGCGTGATCATCGAACAATCAAGCGTTTCATTCAAAATAGTCAACAGGGTCGCAAGAAGCGTGTGGAAAAACCAAGGCGCAAAATAACTGCCCATGAACTGAGAAAAGTCAAGCGTGCAGCTGCCACGATGCCACTTGCCACCAGTTTGGCCATATTTCAGAGCTGCAACATCACTGGAGTGCCCAAAAGCACAAGGTGTGCAATACTCAGAGACATGGCCAAGGTAAGAAAGGCTGAAAGACGACCACCACTGAACAAGACACACAAGCTGAAACGTCAAGACTGGGCCAAGAAATATCTCAAGACTGATTTTTCTAAGGTTTTATGGACTGATGAAATGAGAGTGAGTCTTGATGGGCCAGATGGATGGGCCCGTGGCTGGATTGGTAAAGGGCAGAGAGCTCCAGTCCGACTCAGGCGCCAGCAAGGTGGAGGTGGAGTACTGGTTTGGGCTGGTATCATCAAAGATGAGCTTGTGGGGCCTTTTCGGGTTGAGGATGGAGTCAAGCTCAACTCCCAGTCCTACTGCCAGTTCCTGGAAGACACCTTCTTCAAGCAGTGGTACAGGAAGAAGTCTGCATCCTTCAAGAAAAACATGGTTTTCATGCAGGACAATGCTCCATCACACGCGTCCAAGTACTCCACAGCGTGGCTGGCAAGAAAGGGTATAAAAGAAGGAAATCTAATGACATGGCCTCCTTGTTCACCTGATCTGAACCCCATTGAGAACCTGTGGTCCATCATCAAATTTGAGATTTACAAGGAGGGAAAACAGTACACCTCTCTGAACAGTGTCTGGGAGGCTGTGGTTGCTGCTGCACGCAATGTTGATGGTGAACAGATCAAAACACTGACAGAATCCATGGATGGCAGGCTTTTGAGTGTCCTTGCAAAGAAAGGTGGCTATATTGGTCACTGATTTGTTTTTGTTTTGTTTTTGAATGTCAGAAATGTATATTTGTGAATGTTGAGATGTTATATTGGTTTCACTGGTAATAATAAATAATTGAAATGGGTATATCTTTTTTTTTGTTAAGTTGCCTAATAATTATGCACAGTAATAGTCACCTGCACACACAGATATCCCCCTAACATAGCTAAAACTAAAAACAAACTAAAAACTACTTCCAAAAATATTCAGCTTTGATATTAATGAGTTTTTTGGGTTCATTGAGAACATGGTTGTTGTTCAATAATAAAATTAATCCTCAAAAATACAACTTGCCTAATAATTCTGCACTCCCTGTATGTGGTGTCTCAGATGACTTAATAAATGATGACACTAATGTCCCCACAGGTGCGATTACATATCAGGATATTATTGTTGTTATTATTATTATTATTATCAGCATTTCTATCATTACATCAAAGTCAGATCAGAGCCTGGGAGAAGATAGTGATTGCTCTCAAACTCTGAGCTGAGTGTAAAAGGTTGCCAATCCAAGTGCCTATTTTGTGAGTCGTCAGCCTGCACTGGGCCAGGGAAATGATATTGATGCATACATTTCACCATAGGGTGGCACAAGTTATAGATACCTTAGGGCATGAGTTATATTTATTTGAAAGAACTCTAACTACTGAATTTCTATGGTTTTGTTCGAGTAAACTCAGAACCTAACTAACAACCCTGTAACCTTGTTTTTTTAAGTGACTATATATCTATATATATATATTTATAAATAGACACACACACACACACACACATATATATATATTTATATATATATATATATATATATATATAACTTACTGCCAGACACCCAGTAGCTAGTTATAGTTAAGACCATGTTTCCACAGAAAAAGCAATTTTTGACTTGCCTTCATCTTTGGTGCCATTTGAATAATCTTCAAAACATTTTTTTTTAAAAACGTTCCAGTGAATCTTGTTGTACATGGGAAGTTTCAGGGTGCTACGTCAAGTGGGGGTCAGGAAAAAGGGGGGGGACAAAAAAACGTGTGTTTCCCATTATAATTCCCATAGGGATTTTAGTGACGACTACAGCCAGAGCCTATGGACGGAATTACACCAAATTTAGTAGAAAGGTAGCTCTTGGTCCAGAAAGGTTGCTGCTAGAAATTGGGGCTCTAGTTGGCAGAGGTCTACACCCTTGTCCAAGTAGGGTCCACAATCCTAGTCAGAGTAAGTCACAACACAACCTAAATTATCCTGTGCTTGCCCTCGGGTGGCTTGGCACAGAGCAGGCAGGCTTAACTTAGAAGGCAATGTGTAAAGTATCTGTGCAGTAATTCATATAGCAACACAGTGAAAACACCACAAAAATACATGACACAGGTTTAGAAAAAAACAGATAATATTTATCTGAATAAAATAATGTCAAAAAAATGAAAGTTCAATGTAAATAAGTAAAGTTATGAATTTTTAAAGATTAAATTCCACTAAAACGCTTAGAAACACAATAGCTCCAACTGGGGCTATCACAGAGTCGTTGACAAAGTAGTTCCCAATAACTGGATGTCACATGTGCCGGTCACGGAGTCGCACGGAACCCCAGGTACAGTACCCTTTGAAAACAAAGAAACAAAGATTTCGTAGGGAGTCAAGTAGATGAGGCTTCGCTGGGGCCGGTCCTTTACAGCGTCTGTGGAGATGAGGCATCAGTTCCGCACTGCGAGGAAGGGGAGGCTAGGCATCAGTTCTATCTGGTTGCAGGGGAAGCTGGTGCAGCGTCGGTGGCGAGGTGTCAGTTCCATGCGACCTGGCATGGTTGATGGATCCAGTCTGTGAAGACGTGATGTATTGACATCTCAGTGTCGCGATGACCCTGCTTTATGTCAGCGGTGTAGCAGCAGTTTGGACTTGCATTGCAGGCTGTGGTCGATGCATGCAGCAATGTCCACGGAGAGGGCTGCAACATCGGTGCTTACATCTCTGAAATTGTTCCTGGGGTCGTTGAAGTCGAAAAACTAGCTAAAAGCTAGTAGGTGAAGTCTTTGCTGTTTCTAAGTCTTTAAAACAGGAGGCAAGCTCAATCCAAGCCCTTGGAGAGCACTTTTGGGGAAGGCAGATTCCTTCCAGCAAAGTCAGAGACCAGCAGGGAAGCAGGGCAGCTGTTCTTCTCAGCAAAGAAGTCCAAATGAGTCCTTTGGGCATCCACGCAGTTCCTCTGACAGAGTACAGGTGTAGATCCAGAAGTGTCTGATTTGGTGGGGTCAGAGACCCAGTTTATATACCAAAAATGCCTTTGAAGTGGGGGAGACTTCAAAGACTGATTTTGAAGTGCAAACGTTCCTCTTTCAGCCCAGTTCTGTCTGGCAGGATCCCTGTGGGGGTTATATCAGTCCTTTGAGTGAGGGCAGGCCACTGGCCTTTGAAATGTGAGGGAGAGCCCCTCCAACCCTTTTCTGCCCAGGGAGACCCATTCAGTTTGCAGATAAATGCAGATGTGATTGAGTGTCCTGTGTTTATAGCTGTCCGGGTGGAATTCACAAGGGGGGCTGTCACCCAGCACAGACCAGACGTGGATAGGAGATAGACTGTAAGGCACAAATGGCAGTAAGTGCAGAGAAAGGCCCACTTTCTAAAAGTGGCATTTCTAAAATAGTAATATTAAATCCAACTTCTCCAGTAAGCAGGATTTTCTATTGCCATTCTGGCAATCCAAAAAATGACAGGGCTATTTCTTCCAGATCAGAATCTACCACTTAAGAGTATATGAGGGCAGTTCTAATGCTAGTCAATGACAGATGTGGGCCTCACAGTAGTGAAAAACAAATGTAGGAGTTTTTCGCTACCAGGATGTGTGAAACACATAAGTACATGTCCTGCTTTTTACCTTCATAGCACCCTGCTCTATGGGTTACCTAGGGCCCACCTTAGTGGTGACTTATATGTAGAAAAAGGGAGTTTAAGGTTTGCCAAGTATTTTTAAATGGCAAGTCGGGGTAGCAGTGCAACTGCACACACAGGCCTTGCAATGGCAGGTTTGAGAAATGGTTAAGGGGCTACTTATGTGGGAGGTACAATCAGTGCTGCAGGCCTACTAATAGTATTTAATTTACAGGTACCGGGCACATGTAGTGCACTTTACTAGTGTCTTCCAGGTAAAGTAAATATGCCAATTGGGTAGGAACCAATGTTACAATGTTTAAGGGAGAGAGCATATGCATTGTAGAACTGTACTACAGTAGTAAAGTGTGCAGAGTCCTAAAACCAGCAAAAACAGGGTAAAAAATATGGAGGGAGGCAGGTAAAAAGTTTGGGGGTGACCACCCTAAGGCTGTCTGTCAGGACTAACGTGCCCTGAGCTTAAAGTGAGGAGGGCTAACCAACCTCTTGGGAGCTCTCATCATTAAGGCGGAAGAATCTGGCAAGACCATCAGCACTGGCATGGTCTGTGTCCAGGCGACGCTCTACCGTAAAGTCCATACCCTATAGGGAGATGGACTACCTCAAGAGTTTAGGATTTTTACCCCTCATCTGCATGAGCCATTTAGTGGGACTGTGGTCTTTGTGAACCCAGATGTGAGTCCCAAACAGGTATGGTCTGAGCTTCTTCAGTGTCCAGAGCACAGAAAATGGTTCTCTTTCAATGCACGCCACCTCTGGTCCCGTGGAAGTAACCTCCTACTAATGAAGGCTACTGGTTGGTCTAGGCCCTCCCCATTCAGCTATGCTAAGGCTGCTCCTATGCCATGCTCTGAAGCATCTGTCTGCACTATGAATTCCTTGGAATAATCAGGGGCCCAGAGCACAGGTGCTGTGCACATGGCTTCTTTGAGGGAATCAAAGGCTTTCCGACAAGCCTCTGTCCAGGTCAACAACCTAGACTGATTTTTGGAAGTCAGCTAAGTTAAGGGGGTCACAATGGTGCCACATCCCTTAACAAATCTGTGGTAGTAACCAGTGAGGCCTAAGAAAACCCTCACTTCAGTTTGAGTTTTAGGTAAGTGCCAGGCCATGATTCTTTCAATCTTGGCCTAGAGGGGCTGTACCTTGCCACCACCTACTAGGTGTCCTAAGTACACCACAGAACCCTGCCCAATTTGGCACTTATTGACAGTGATTGTCAGTCCTGCCTGTTGCAGGGCCTGGAGCACGTCTTGGAGGTGAAGCAGGTGTTCCCCCATCTGGCACTTTAAACAGCAATGTCATCTAAGTAGGTACCACAGAATGCCTCTTTACCAGCCAGGACACTGTTGACCAACCGTTGGAAGGTAGCAGGGACATTCTTGAAGCCAAAGGGCATCACTCAGAATTGGTAATGTCCTTCAAGGGTTGAGAATGATGACCTCTCTTTTGTCCCCTCAGTCAAGGAGATATGGCAGTACCATAACGTTAAATCAAATGTACTGAGGAATTTGGCAGCACCTAGCCTGTCAATAAGCTCATCAGCTCTGGGGATGGGGTGTGCATCAGTCTTCGCGATGGTGTTGAGGGCTCGGTAGTCCAGACAGTACTGAAGTTCTGATTTGGTGCCTAGTAGGGCAACCTTAGGTACCAGCACCACAGGGCTGGACCAAGAACTGTTGGTGGTTTCAACCACCCCTAAATCAAGTATCTTGGTAACCTCTTTCTTGATGCTGGCCTTCACGCGGTCTGACAACCTTGTGAATTTTGTTCTTTACAGGGAGAATGCCTCTGCTGTCAACATCATGGACACACAGATGTGTGAGAGAAAACAGAGAGAACTGTTCCAGTAACTGGTAACAGTCATGTCGCTGGTATGGGGTCAGGGAGTCAGAGAGGTTGACACCTTCCACTGACCCATCACTTTCTTGTGCAGAGAGGAGGTCAGGGATAGGTTTACTCTCCTCTTCCACCCCCTCATATGTGACAAGGAGCATGCTGACTTCAGACCTCTCAAAGGGAGGCTTTAGACTGTTTAGATGGAGCACCCTTAGGGGGTTTCTAGGAATCTCAAGGTCCACTTTGTAAGTGGCTCCCCCTTACACTCTTCTACATTGCATTGGCCAGTCCAGTGATCCTGGAAATCCCTGGGCTCTACTGGTTCCATGACCCATACCTTGTTGCCAGGTTGAACCTCCACCAGATTGGTCTTCTGGTCATGCCATCATTTCATTACCTCTTGACTGGCCTCAAGATTGCTTTTAGTCTTTTTCCACAAGCAGTGCATCTGGTTGCAGAGTGCCAACATGTAGCTGGCACCATCTGGGGGGTGTTCCTAGGAGCTTTCTCCTGCCCGTCCTTGACAATGCTTAATGGCCCCCTGTTAGAACTGACAGCCTTAGGGTGGTCACCCCTAACTTTTTGCCTGTCTCCCTGCACTTTTTGGAAACCGTTTTTGCTGGTTTTATGACTCTGTGCACTTTACCACTGTTAACCAGTGCTAAAGTGCATATACTCTCTCCCTTAAAACATGGTGACATAGGTTCATACCCAATTGGCTTATTTAATCTACTTGTAAATCCCCAGTAAAGGGCACTCCATGTGTCCGGGCCTGTAGATTAAATGCTACTAGTGGGCCTGCAGCACTGATTGTGCCACCAACATAAGTAGCACCTTAACCATGCCTCAGGCCTGCCATTGCAAGGCCTGTGTGTTCAGTTTCACTGCCACTTCGACCTTGCATTTAAAAGTACTTGCCAATCATTTAACTCCCATTTTTCTACATACAAGTCACCCCTAAGGTAGGCCCTAGGTAAACCGTAGGGCAGGGTGCTCTGTAGGTAAAAGACAGAACATGTACCTGTGTAGTTTATATGTCCTAGTAGTCTAAATCTACTAATTTTGTTTTACACTGCCGTGAGGCCTGCTCCCTTCATAGGCTAATATAAGGGCTACCCTCATATACTGTTTGAGTGGTAGATTCTGATCTGAAAGGAGTAACAAGGTCATAGTTAGTATGGCCAGAATGGTAATACAATATCCTGCTAACTGGTGAAGTTGGATTTAATATTACTGTTTAAGAAATGCCACTTTTAGAAAGTGAGCATTTCTCCACACTTAAATCCTTCTGTGCCTTACAATCCACGTCTGGCTGGGTTAGTTGACAGCTCTCTTGTGCATTTCACTCAGACAACCCCAAACACAGGATGCTAAGTCACACCTGCACACATCTGCATACTGAATGGGTCTTCCTGGGCTGGGATGGTGGAGGGCCTGACACTTACACATCAAAGGACAATGGCCTGCCCTCATACAATGGACTGCCACACCCCCTACCGGGACCCTGGCAGACAGGATGGAAGTGAAAGTGGACCTTGTGCACTTCTAAGCCACTCTTTGAAGTCTCTCCCACTTCAAAGGCACATTTGGGTATTTAAATAGGGCCTCTGACCCTACCAACTCAGACACTACTGGAACTAAACCTGCAACCTGTCAAGAGGAACTGCCTTGCTGCCCAAAGGGCTCACCTTACTGCATTTCTGCAAAGGACTGCTGCCCGGCTGTTGCCCTGCTGCCTTGCTGCCCCCTGACTCTGCTTAGAAGAGCTCTCCAAGGGCTTGGATTGAGCTAGCCTACTGTTTTCTGAAGTCTCATGGCCAAGAAGACTTTACCTCTGCAAAAGAACTCCTTGTGCTCAAAAATCGATGCACAGCCTGCCAGAAACGACGCACAGCCTACACCACAGTGAGAAAATCATAGCACACTAAACCGTAAAAATGCAGCCCGGCTCCCCGAGTAGAGATCAACGCAGCACCAGCTTTGCGACCGGAACTTCGATGCCCTGCCCACTGGATTGACGCATTGCTGAGCCGGAACGACGCAGCCTGACTTCCTGAGAAGAGGAGTCGACACAGCGCCTGCTGTGTGACACAAATTTCCCTGCATCGCCCACCGGATCAACGCAGCTCCTGTGACTTCGTCCTGCATGCCCAGGATTTCTCTGCTTAGTCCCAGGGGCGTCCAAATACCCTGCAACCCAAAGAGGATCCAAACCTGCACGCCGGAAATCGACACAAAGCCCTTGCTGTGTGGAAAAGCATTGACGCATCATCTGTGTGTGCCCGGAGAAACGGACTCACACCTCCCCATTTTCTACACATCTCCTCCTCTGTGGTCCCTTGCTGATAATTGAGACGCAAACCAGGTACTTTGTGCTTGCAAGAGATACTTATTGCTTTTTCAAGAACTTAAGACTTTATTTATCATTTTAACAGTGATATTTCTACATGTACTTATCAAATCTTGATAGTTTTGACCTGCATTTAATCAGATAAATATTCTATATTTTTCTAACCCAGTGTGGTTTATTTTTGTGGTGTTTTTACTGTGTTATTGCATGGTTTATTGCGCAAATACTTTACACATTGCCTTCTAAGTTAAGCCTGACTGCTCAGTGCCAAGCTACCAGAGGGTGGGCACAGAATAATTTGGATTGTGCGAGGTTACCCTGACTAGAGTGAGGGTTCTTGTTTGGACAGAGGGTAACCTGACTGCCAACCAAAGACCCCATATCTAACACCCCCAGACAAGGTAGCCATAGAGAATCTCAGAGGGACTGAACCCTACCCCAGTATGAGGTCCCTCTCAGTAAGTAAAGAGAAGGCATGGCAACAGGATGTCCCACTCATGCCTCATGGCTGCAGGTAGGCCTGTAATCATGCCTTTCAAGGTCTTGTTGAATCTTTCCATTAGACTATTGGATTGGGGTTGATAGCGTGTTACACCACACACATTCCACTTGGACTTCATGTAAGTTGACATAAAGTTAGTGTCTCTGTCAGACACTTTTTTCTTTGGGGAACCCCACATTGGTAAAGATCCCCATCAAGGTTCTGGTCACCAAAACTACAGTCACTGTCCACAGAAGTATTGCCTCTGGGTAGTGTGTGGTATGGTCTGCCAAGTCTAGTATGAACCTGTTGCCTAGGGCTGTCTTGGGGTCCAATAGACCAATGACATTGATGCCCACCATTTCAAAGGGTGTGCGAATGATGGGAAGTGGGATGAGGGAAGGCTTCAGCCTTTTCCCTGACTTCCCACTGGCCTAGCAGGTGGGTCAGGACCTGCATAATGTATCAGAGGCTGTCCTCATTTGGGGCCAATAAAAGTGGGTGACAAGCCTGGCAAAGGTCTTGTCTTGCTCTGAATGTCCTGCCTGGGGTATATCATGAGCAAAGCCCAGTAGGATGGCCCAGTAAAACTGTGGGACCACCAGCACATGTGCTTTCCCAGTACTCGGAGTCTTAGGCTCACTATATAGGAGATCATTCTCCCAGGTGATCCCCAGAGGCTTCACCTCCTGCATGAGCTAAGGCCTGTTGCCTCAAGTCCTCAAGAGTCAGACACTCTTTCTGTGCTTTGCAGAATTCCTCCTTGGTGGGCCCACCCTCAACTTGCTAGCAAGCAAGCAAGCTCAGGGAAGTCACCCATGGCGGCAATGTTCTCCCTGGTTGGTTCAGGGGCCTCCTCCTCAGGGACCCTTTCAACCTCCACAATGGGACCTTCGGAACTGGTTTCCCACATCCCTTGCTTCCGTCCTTGGCAGCTGTCTGGGCCATTCTTCCAGGCTCCAGTTGCCCTTGACTTCCCTCCTGGGCAGCCATAGACCATGTGGTCATACAGACTCATTCAGGCAATCCCATCATCTCTAAGAGAGACCTGAGCTCTACCTCCCTCCTGGTAGAATGCTCTAGGTCATTGCCTAACATACAATCTACAGGCATGGCAGGACTCACAGCTACTTTCAGAGACTCCCCACTGAAAGGGAACCAGTGCCACCGGTAGATATCAGTGACTATGACTTGATGGAATGTGTTCAGTAGGACCTGCTCTGCTGACACCAGCTGACCGCTGTCAGTAATCATGTTAACTCCTGTGTCATGCAGAGCCTCCACCCATTGCCCATTAATTGTGACCTACTGCCTATACTTAGAAGTATTGGCAGGCATGTGGGCTTTTGGCACCAGCTGCATCCTCCAGGGACACTATGGTTACCTCTGTCTGTTCCCCAAAACTATATGAGACTACCTCCTCCCCTAGCATTACACTAGCCAACCCAGGTGTCTGCCCACCAGTTGGGGATGTGCCTTCTTTGGACATTTGGAGTCACCCTTAGAGTGACTATATTGGATCACTCTGTACACTGGGGTACAAACCTCTCTGTATTCTGATCAGAGAACCCTTTCTTCTTACGATCAGACTGGGACTGGTTACCACTATTCTCTTGGGAATTATTTAGAGAACTCCTTATTTTTATGTTTTTATACCCCCTCCTTCTGTTGGGTACCCTGACCACCATTGTGGGTGTTCCCCCAGATACCTTTTTGGACACTCTGGTGTTAGCCCAGAGATCCGCCTCCTCTGGAAGCTTCCTGGGCTCAGACAGCTTACTGTCAACTAGGTGCCAGTAAAACAAATATGAGCATATGCTCTCTCAGGATTAAATTATACAACCCAATATAATCACTGAATTCACCACCCCACACCCACCCATTCAGTGGTGTACTGTGGTAATCAGTAAAGTCTACCCAGGTTTGGTTGAGGAGCTTGCTACTGTCCCTGAATCTTTGGCGATACTTCTCAGGGGTCAGTCCAAATTTGACAATCAAAATGGTTTTCATGGGAGTGTACTTGTTCTGGAGTCCAACCTCTAATGTCACAAGTGTGTCCCTCCCAATTGTAGGCACATGTTTCGACAGACTCAGCTCCCCCCCCCCCCAGTGCTCTTCAGGAACCCCATGTGCCCTCAGTGCAACTTCATAAGCAGAAAACCACTTGTCAATGTCATCTTCCATCACATAACTGGGCACCAAATCCTTGGATATACAAACGTTCTTGTCTCTAGCAGGTGCTGCATGTAAGCTTCCACCATCACTGCTGCATTCAGCAGTCTTGCCTAGCCTTGAGCTCCAGCTCTTTCAGACTCAGTTGAAGAGCCAATCTAAGTTTCTTCTCAGGTAACACTCTTTCAGCTCAGTCTTCCTCTCTTCTGCCTCAATTGCAGCCTGAATTCTCTCTCCTCTTTCCTTTCCTCTGTGGTCAGGCTGTGACTTGAGACACTGCTCTATAGTTTTGAAGGGAGCACAAATCCAGGGGTGTCATCCCCCACTGCTGTTGGAACCTCCTTGGGAGAGCCATCCACTTGCTCCCCCAACTCATCATGCTTATAGGGGTGGGATTCTGCCCAGGTCCTCAGCGTCTTTTGATACTCCTCCTTCTTTGAGGCTCCACTAGTAGGTTTCCCCATCCTCCTGCAAAAACTCTTCTGCTGGTTAACTATGTATCCTTCCAGCTTAGCCAGGTCAAACTCCCAAGCTCCACTTGTGGACCCAGCCAGAGACATGATGTACAGGATTGATTAAAGAATGTCAAGCAGGGAAAGTCTGCAGAAGAAGAAAACAAATCATATTGACCTTTAACTGTGGGTAGGTAGTGTACACGTGGCTATTGTATGGCACTGCACAAACACAAATTCTATCCTCCCCACTGCTTACCAATGTTAGAAATTGGGTCTCTAGTTGGCAGAGGTATACACCCTTCTCCAAGTAGGGACCACAGTCCTAGTCAGGGTAAGTCACACACAACACAAATTATCCTGAGCTCACCCTCGGATAGCTTGGCACAGACCAAGCAGGCTTAAATTAGAAGGCAATGTGTAAAGTATTTGTGCACTAACCCATACAGTAACACAGTGAAAACACCACAAAAATACACCACACATTTTTAGACAAAAATAGATAATATTTATCTGAATAAAATAAGGTAAAAACAATGAAAATTCAATGCACACAAGCAAAGTTATGAATTTTTGAAGATTAAGGCCCTCATTACAACCCTGGGGGTCAGTGATAAAGCGGCGGTAATAAATATGAAATAATGCCAACAGCGGAAACTGCTCAGACAGACTCCCACTTTAACACACCTGCCAAGGCGAAATCAACAGACACCATGGCGGTAACTGCCAACAGCCAGGCGGAAGACAATGTACCGCCCACAGTAATATGACACACCTATCTGCCACCTTTTCCAGGGCGGTACCAATGACATCAAAAGCCTGGCGGAAACACTGCACAGAAGGGAAACGACTCACCTCTGGACATTCAAGGAAGAACCATGCCGCCATGGAGCCAGAGTTGCTTGTCTTCCCCAAGCTCTTCTATCTTCTGCTCCATTACGAACACCAATGCCGGCGAAGAAGACCACAGTCAGTACAGTTGCCTAGCAAACAGGGTAGGGGGGAGATAAAAGAGTGACACACACACGCAACACCCCCACCCCCAACACCACACACATAACCAGATGCGGTAACATAATATATACACGCCATACCCCTCAGAAATAATGCAAGGACAACTACTATAGTGCAAAAAGGCTGTAATAAGATAAATATAGGTGAAATTAATGCATCCAAATCAAAAAGCATATACATATTTACAATGCAAGGGACACTGCCCAGTCCTCAATGTCAGTGGGCCACAGGGTCACATCATAAAGTCCAAGGCGCAACCTCACTCCTGCAACAACACGGACAGAACACTGCAGGGGCATCAGATCAAAAATAGACAGGCACCTCAGGGGGAAGGGGAATGGCGGGGACCTCAGCCGGAAGATGGTACAAAGCCACTAGTCCTGGAGGGGGCAACATGTCCATCACTCTGTCTTAGGGAGTGCAAGGCCACAGTCTCTCAAGTTAGTGACTTGCCCACATGCTCTGGAGGGGGCAACATGTCCTGTCTTGGTCCTGGGGAGTGCCAGGCCACAGTCTCTCAAGTGGGTGATTTGCCCACTGACTTGTCCTGGGGAGTGCAAGGCCACAGTCTCTCTAGAGGGTGACTACTTCCACTGGTTCTGGAGGGGGCATTGTGCCCAGTGTGCTTCTTCCTGAGAAGGATGGGGTGAGTATATGGCTTTTCCACTGGTTCTGGAGGGGGCATTGTGCCCAGCGTGCTTCTTCCTGGGAAGGATGGGTGAGTGGATGCCTTCTCCTCTGGTTCTGGAGGGGGCTTTGTGCCCTGTGATGCAGATCTTGGGTAGTGCAAGGTCACAGTCTCTCAGCTGGGTGTCAGACCCACAGGATTTGCAGGGCAAGGCCGCACAACAGCCCATGGATGCAGGACTACACGCTGTGTGCCGGCCGTGACAGCTGCTCAGTGGTGGCACTGGCGGTGCAGTTGTCGGTGCTGGCAGTGGTGGGGGGAGGCTCCAGCCCTCCCGGTGCAGCCTCGGACAGCTGCCCACTGGGGCTGCTGCTGCTGGCAGTTGTGCTGGTGGCGGTTCTGGTGGAGATGGTGGTGGCAGTGCTAGCAATGGTGGGGGAGGCTCCAGCCCATCCCCTGCAGCCACTGACGGCTGCCCACTGGGGCTGCTGCTGCTGGTAGTGCTGCTGGTGGAGGTGCTGGCAGTGGTGGGGGGAGGCTCCAGCCCTTCCCCTGCCTCCTAGGAACGGCTGCCTACTGGCGCTGCTGATGCTGGCAGTGGTGCTGGTGGCGGTGCTAGCAGTGGTGGGGGGAGGCTCCTGCCCATCCCCTGCAGCCTCGGATGGCTGAACCACCATGGTTGTTAGTGGGGGTTCCAAATGAGTCCCAGCACCAGGCCTCTTGTCCTTTTTGCCTGCTGGTGCAGGCCCCTTACCCCTCCTGCCAGCAGCTGATGATGGCTCCTTGCTCCTTTTGGCAGCAGTTGGGGACTGCTCCTTGCCCTTCCTCTCAGCAGCTGGGGATTGCTACTTACCCTTCCTTTTACCAGCTGGGGGTGCCTCCTTGCCCTTCTTTGCAGCACCCGGGGGTGCCTCCTTGACCTTCCTTGCAGCACTTGGTGCAGGCACCCTATCAGTGTGACAGCCTGGTGCTCGGGATCCTCTCCCACCTGGTGTAGCTGTGGACACTACTGTACCCCTTGACTGGGTGGCTGAGGTGCTGGGCTGGGTTCTGACCACCCTGGCCTGATATGAGGGACATGGGGGAAGGCTAGGGAAGAGGTCAAAGGTGGAGAGGAAAAGCTTCTTAGGCACATTGGGGCGGGAAGAGGGATATGGTTTGGGAGTGAAAGTAGAGGGAGTGGTTGTAGGAGGTGTCTGTTGTTTTTGGGTGCAGGTGCATGAGCTGGATGTTGTAGTGAGGTGGATGGCTGTTGGGTGTCTGAGTGCTTGCGTTTATGTACTTTGGGAGGAGGGGGCACAGACACAGTGGGAGAGGACACAGGGGATGTGTGCATGGAAGTTGGGGTTGTGACTGCCAGTGAGGTGCGTGTGCTGATAGGTATGCTGGTGATGGGTATAGTAGATGAGGATGTAGTGCATGCAGGTGTGAGTGTAGATGCAACTGGGAGGGAGGTGGACGAGGAGGAGGAGGGGGCCACAGTGGAGGCAGTGGATGTTGGTGTATCTGAATCAGGATGGTGTTTGTGTGAGTGCCTGTGGGATGAAGTGTGGTGCTTGTCATGTCCACTCTTGTGTGTTGTCCTGGGTGCCTGCTCATCTGACTGTGTGCTTGAGATAGGTTGGGGTTGAGGTGAATGGGATTGGGTAGAAGAAGTCAGAGAGGAGGCCAGAGCCTGGATTGATCTCCGTTGGGCCGCCATGGCAGTGTGAATGCCCTCCAGGAATGCATTTGTCTGTTGCATTTGGGCTGCCATGTATGTCATTATGTTTTTGCCTGTCTCACTGGGATCCTGGTGGCCAGGACCCCAGTGCTCATAGTTTGTGGCCTGAATGTGTATACCTGTGTAGTGCCTAACTGTGTCACTGAGGCTCCGCTAATCAGAACCTCAGTGCTCATGCTCTCTCTGCCTTTAAATTTGTCACTATAGGCTAGTGACCACTTTAACCAATTTTAATTGGCATACTGGAACATCCTTATAATTCCCTAGTGTATGGTACCTCGGTACCCAGGGTATTGGGGTTCCAGGAGATCCCTGTGGGCTGCAGCATTTCTTTTGCCGTACACAGGGAGCTCAGACAAACCTTTACACAGGACTGCCATTGCATCCTGAGTGAAATAACGCACACGTTATTTCACAGCCATTTTCACTGCACTCAAGTAACTTATAAGTCACCTATATGTCTAACCATCACTTGCTGAAGGTTAGGTGCAAAGTTACTAAGTGTGAGGGCACCCTCGCACTAGCCAAGGTGCCACCACAGAGTTCAGGGCCATTTCCCCAGACTTTGTGAGTGCGGGTACCCCATTACACGTGTGCACTACATATAGGTCAATACCTATATGTAGCTTCACAATGGTAACTCAAATATGGCCATGCAAAATGTCTAAGATCATGGAATTGTCCCCCCATTCCAAATCTGGTATTGGGGAGCCAATTCCATGCATCTTGGGGGTCCACTATGGCCCCCCAGTACTGCCAAACCAGCTCTCCGGGGTTTTCTATGCATCTACAGCTGCTGCCACCCCACAGACAGGGTTCTGCCCTCCTGGGGTCTGGGCAGCCCTGTCCCAGGAAGGCAGAAGAAAGCATTTCCTCTGAGAGCAGGGTGTTACACCCTCTCTCTTTGGAAATAGGTGTTAAAGGCTGGAGAGGAGTAGCCTTTCCCAGCCTCTGGAAAGGCTTTGAAGGGCACAGATGGTGCCCTCCTTGCAGAAGCCAGTCTACACCGGTTTAGGGAACCACAAGTCCCTGCTCTGGCATGAAATTGGACAAAGGAAACGGGAGTGACCACTCCCCATTCCATCACTACCCCAGTGGTGGTGCCCAGAGCCCCTCCAGTGTGTCCCAGACCTCTGCCATCTTGTTTCCAGAGGTGTGAGGGCACTCTGGAGGCCTCTGAGTGGCCAGTGCCAGCAGGTGACGTCAGAGACCCCTCCTGATAGGTGCTTACCTGACTAGGTGGCCAATTCTCCTCTGAGGGCTATTTAAGGTCTCTCCAGTGGGCTTTTCCTCAGATTACGACTTGCAAGAATCCAGCAGGACTCCTCTGCACTTCTCTTTTCGACTTCTGCCAAGGATCGACCGCTGACTGCTCCGGGACACCTGCAAAACTTCAACTAAGTAGCCAGAAGACTACCAGCAACATTGTAGCGCCTAATCCTGATGGGTTTCTCGACTGTTTCCTGGTGGTGCATGCTCTTGGGGCTGCCTGCCTTCACCCTGCACTGGAAGCCATGAAGAAATCTCCTGTGAGTCGACAGAATCTTACCCCGCTTCAGCAGGCACCGAACTTAAGCTTCACCAGTACTCTGGGTCCCCTCTCATCCTGACGAACATGGCCCCTGGAACACAGGTGATGGACCCATGTGACCCTGACTGTCTAGTGGTCCAACTGTCCAAAATTTGGAGCAGGTAAGTCCTTTCCTCCCCTCCCCAGACAGTAATCCTGTGAACCGCCTGATCTGCAGCTACAACGGCCTCTGTGCACATTTCCAAGAAATCCTTCATGCACACCGAGCCTAGTTCCCCAGCACTCTGACCTGCGATGCTCAGCTACCTGAGTTGATCTCCGGTGTCGTGGGACCTCTCTTTACAGTGTTGAGAAGACTGCCAGGTTCAGACTTCTTGAACCCATGTTCAAGGACTTCTGTGGGTGCTTCCTTCCTGTCCAAGTGCTCTCTATGTTGTTGAGGGCCCCCCGTCTCCTTTCCCAAGTGGCAATATCCTGGTCCTTCCTGGGCCTGGGCAGCACCCTTTTTCTCCAACTGTGACTCTTGCAGCTAGAAAGTCTTGTTTGCAGTATTTTGCCAAGGAAACAACTCTGCGTCCTCCAAAACACCGTGGGACATTTTCTGCATGAAGAAGAACTTCCTACCTCCTTTCGTTGTTGCAAAACCTGCATCTTCTTCCAACTGGAGGCAGCCATTTTGCACCTTTATCCGTGGTTTAGTGGGCTCCTGCCCCCCCGGGACACTTTACCAACCCTTGTACTTGGTCTTCTTCCTTTGCAGGTCTTCAGGTCCAGGAATCCAACTTCAGTGCTTTGCAGTTTGTTGTGGTCCTTGCAAAATCCTTTATCACAACTTTAGTGTGTTTCTGGGGAAATAGTAGTACTTTACTCCTACTTTCCATGGTCTTGGGGAGGGGTCTCCTTTACACCCTTAGTGTTTTCTTACACTCCCAGTACACTAGCTTAGGGGTCCATTCGTGGTATGCATTCCACTTTCTTAGTATATGGTTTGTGTTGCCCCTAGGCCTATTGCATCCTATTATATTATACAGTGTTTGCACTACTTTCTGACTGTTTTATTTACCTGATTTGGGTTGTTGTGTATATTTTGTGTATGTTACTTACCTCCTAAGGGAGAATATCCTCTGAGATATTTTTGGTACATTGTCACTAAAATAAAGTACCTTTATTTTTAGTAACTATGGCCCTCATTACAACCCTGGTGGCCGGTGTTAAAGTGGCGGTAATACCGCCAATAGGCCGGCAGTAAAAAAACATGGAATCACGACCATGGCGGAAACCGCCAACACAGATAGCCACTTTAACACTCCGACTGCTACGGCGGTCGCAACAAACACCGCAGCAGTCACTGCCAACAGACAGACGGAAGACAATGTACCGCCCACACTATTTCAAGGCACCAATCTGCCAGCTTTTACGGGGTAGTACCAATGCCATCAAAAGCACGGCGGAAACAGGAATTGGAAGGGAAAGCACTCACTTCTCGACACACAAGGAAGAACTAGGACACCATGGAGCCCGAATTGCAGATCCTACCCATGTTGCTGTATCGATTAATACACCACGAAGTGGAAAGAAGGTGGCGGAAGCGACGACAATGGTGAGTACTGCACCTAGCACACAGGGGAGGGGAGGAGGGAAAAGAGAGTGACACACACACGTGACACGCAACACCCCCACCCACTACAACACACACATATCCAGTAACATCACAGATACACCCAGTCATCCCCTGGAAGAACGCAAGGACCAAACGAAATGAGTTTAGCTAGTGTAATATTCAAACAATCAGATAGACCAAGAGAACAGCAAATAATCAGTATAGTCAAATATTTACAGCAAGTATACAAGTCAGTACACTGTCCCATGAAATATCCGTGGACCAGTGGGCCCAAAAAGCATGGGTGAAGCCCACACATGACACCTGCCTCAAAACGGAGAGAACACTGCAGGGGCATCAGGTTGAAAAAAAAACAGGCACCTCAGGGTGAAGGGGAGGTGGGGCACCTCAGTCGGATGATGGTACGACGCCACTGCTCCTCAAAGGGGTTCCATGCCCACTGCTTGGTCCTGGGGAGTGCAAAGCCACTGTCTCTCAAGTCTCTCAAATGGGTTCACTGCCCACTGCTTGGTCCTGGGGAGTGCAAAGCCACAGTCTCTCAAGTGGGTTCACTGCCCACTGCTTGGTCCTG
Organism: Pleurodeles waltl; assembly: GCF_031143425.1. Classification (NCBI taxonomy): domain Eukaryota; kingdom Metazoa; phylum Chordata; class Amphibia; order Caudata; family Salamandridae; genus Pleurodeles; species Pleurodeles waltl. The sequence goes on from NC_090439.1 coordinate 401,380,424, forward strand.
GGGAGTGCAAAGCCACAGTCTCCAAGTGGATGGCTTCTCCACTGGTTTTGGAGGGGGCTTTGTGCTCAGAGTGCTTCATCTTACCAAGGACTGGGTTAGTGGATGCCTTTCTCCACTGGTTTTCGAGGGGGCTTTGTGCCCAGAGTGCTTCAACCTGCAAAGGACTGGGTTAGTGGATGCCTTTCTCCGCTGGTTCTGGAGGGGGCTTTGTGCCCAGAGTGCTTTACCCTGCAAAGGACTGGGTTAGTGAATGCCTTTGTCTCCTGGTTCTGGAGGGGGCTTTGTGCCCAGAGTGCTTCATCCTGCAAAGGACTGGGTTATTCGATGTATCTCTCCACTGGTTCTGGAGGGGGCTTTGTGCCCAGAGTGCTTCATCCTGCCAAGGACTGGGTTAGTGGATGTATCTCTCCATTGGTTCTGGAGGGGGCTCTGTGCCCAGTGCTACTGCACCTGGGGTGTGGCAGTTGACTCCGTCTCACCTGGGTGACTCAGCCACGCGATGTACCTGGAACAGGTAGCATGATACTCCATGAAGGCAGACCCACACTGCATACTGCGGCGACTTAGGCTGCCAATTGCTGGTTCGTGTCACTGCTGGAGGTGGTGTCTCAAGTGGCGTGTCCAGGGTCCAGGACGTCACCTGCATACTCTGACGGATGCACACTGGGGATGGGGCTGACGTCCAACGGCTGTGCACGTGGCGGTGCTGATGGTGGTGCAGATGGCGGTGGCTGCGGCGGAGATGCTGCCAGTGCTGGCCGAGGGGCAAGTGACTGTTGTGGTGATTGGAGACACCATACCGTCTCCTCCAGACTCGGATGGCTGATCCTTGGGGAGGATGCTGCAGACTGATGTTGTGGCAGCGACAGTGCAGGTGGCGGTGCAGGTGGCAGTGCAGGTGGTGGTGCAGGTGGCGGTTGGAGCGGCGATGGTGATTGAGGTGCATGTGGCTGCCATCCCTGATGATATGGTGGTCACCAGCCCCTCACCAGGAGACATCGTGCCCAGAGGTGATGTGCCCTTTGGCTTGTGGCCATCTTGACAGTCGCTGTAGGGACCTTGGCACTGTCCACTCGGTGTTTGGGCGAGGCCTTGCTGGGTGGGTGGTGTGACTGTCCCCTGCTGGAAGCCAGACCCTTTTTGACTTTTGCAGGTGGTGGAATAGGGTGGTCCTTCTTTTCTGTTGGTGGCACACTGGCAGCTCTGACGGGTGCCACTTAAGTCCGTACTGGAGTAGCAGGGACCACAGCGGATGCAGATTTTGTGGCTTAGGTGCTGGGCTGGGAACTAGACATCCTGGCCCTAGGGCAAGGATGGGGAGGGGAGGTTTCGGAAGAGGTCAAAGTTAGCTAGGAAAAGTTTTTTTTAACACACTGGGACGGGAAGATGGAGGGGGTGTGGGAGTGGAGAAAGAGGTATTGGTTATAGGAGGTGAACGTCCGCTGAGTTTGGGTGAAGGTGCATGGGTTGGAGGCTGTTGTGAGGTGGATGGCTGTTGAGTGAGTGCGTGCCTGCTTTTGTGTACTTTGGGAGGAGGGCATACAGACACACTGGGAGAGGACACAGCGGATGTGTGAATTGTAGTGGGGGTGGTGATTGCACGTGAGCATTGTGTAGTGATGTGCATGTTGGTGATGGAGGCAGTTGCTTATGATGTAATACATGCAGGTGTGAGTGGAGACGAGACTGGGAGGGAGGTGGAGGACGTGGAGGAGGGGGAGACAGTGGAGGAAGTAGATGTTGGTATGTGAGCATGGGTATGGTGCTTGTGTGATGTGTGTTGCTTATGTTTGACTGAGCCACTTTTGTGTGTTGGAGTGTGTGCATGCTAGTCTGAAGGTGTGCTTGGGATAGGCTGAGGTAGAGGGGATTGGGTCTGGGTAGTGGAAGTTGGGGGGGAGGCTGGACACAGGGACAATGGCTGCCATCTGTGCTGAGGCCAGAGCCTGAAATGCTCTCTGTTGGGCCGCCACGCCAGAGTGAATGCCCTCCAGGTATGCATTTGTTTGCTGCAAATGCCTCTCGACACCCTGGATGGCCCAACAGTGAAGGATCTCAGGAGGTCAATAGCCTCCTCACTGAGGGCAGCAGGTCTGACTGGGGCAGGGCCTGAGGTGCCTGGGGCGAAGGAGATGCCCACCCTCCTGGGTGAGCGGGCACGGGAAACACACTGAGGGGCTGCTAGGAGGGTGGTGCTGATAAGGGGGTGTCAGCTGTACCTGTTTTTGGGGTGGGCACAGAGGTGTCCGCCACCGCCAGGGAGCTTCCATGAGAGGAAGAGTCGCTGTTGCTGGTATACCCTCCTGTCCCCGTTGTGGATCTCCCCTCGCCCTCCATCCCACTGGTGCCTTCAGACTCTGTAGATTCACCCTCCAGAGCCATGTGGGATGCAGCTCCCTCCGTCGCCGGAGCCTCTGCTCCTCCGCCAGATGATGCTAATGCACACAAGCACGGGGTGACAAAACAAGAAGGGGGGGAAAGACAGGGGACACACATGGTCAATGCCAGCAACACCACTACCGTTGGCGGACACAACACACAGGGAGGAGCCCTATCCAGTAGGCCATGCACTAGCCGTTAGTAGGAAATTCACCAGGGCATGAGGTATTATGCCTAACACCATTTGCTGCACACCTGGAACCCAAAGGAGCCTACCTAGTTGTAGATGCCCACTAACACTATTGGGGTTGGTGTGCCTCAGAGCCTGCCCGACAAGGGACTTACCCTACCAAGTTCGCCCTGGCCTAGGGGAACCCACAGCCCACATCCTCCATCCAGACACTTTGTGAACCGTGCAGAGTCAGCTTAATGACACTGTACTCACACCCTTGTGGTTGGTGTGATGGCCTCAAGCGCCCATCCAACTCCCGATGTGCCACTGCTAGGATCAGGAACATCAGGGGGCTCATGGTGTGATGGGCACCCCTTCCACGTTGGGAGGCCAGCCCCAGCTGGGCCTCCGCCGTTTTCTTGCTCCAGCGGCGCAGGTCCTCCCATCTCTTGCGGCAGTGGGCGCTTCGTCTATGATAGACCCCCAGGGTCCGCACTTCCTTGGCGATGGCACACCAGATACCCTTCTTCTGTTGGGCGCTGACCTAGAATAAATGTACAGGAGGAAAGGGAATTACTGACCCGTCCGGACCGTCAAACTCATTGCCCACCAGTTCCCACCCATGCCCTGATGCACATACACTCACCATCCTCAAATGCAGGCCTCAGCCCCCTCATGTATCTTCCATCCACACCACTCAAAACAGGCATTTCCCACGCATCATGCTCACAGTGTACTCACCTGTTTGTCTGGAGGACTGTAGAGTAGCGTGTACTGGGGGAGGACTCCATCCACCAGTTTGTCCAACTCCTTCGTGGTGAAGGCAGGGGCCCTTTCCACAGACACTCGAGCCATTGTCGCTTCCAGACCGAGGTCACAGCAGCACTTGCAGTGTAGGTCCTCTCCTGTTGAAGGTCAGGTATCAAGTGAGTGAACAGATAGAAAATGGCGGTCACGTCTGCGGCGGTGCATACCGTCACCGCTGGTGTACATTGTCATTTTTCTCCTGGAACCCATAGGGCCGAATGATAACCAATGCTGAATTGCCAGCGCTGTTACCTCATTTCCCCTTATCACTCCTTATAGGTCACGCAGCCGCCATTTCAGGGGGGCACATGGCATGGCACCTAACTGCGTCACAGCACAATTTGGCAGATATACGGACAAACTACGCCACACACAGATTTACTCACATTACTGAAAACACACTTGTGCAACCTTTGTGGTCCATGACCCTCTGCTCACCATTCTCCTCCATAGGGCACATCCGCTGGGGCAGATGGCGTCATCCTCCGGTGTACAGACCCCTGGTGGACCTGTCGACAATGGAATACAGATACATCATTATCACCTACAGACTTGATTGTGCCACAGTCTAAGACCTGTGTGCCCAATTGGAGCCAGACCTGATGTCAGCTATCCGCCATCCCACAGGAATACCCCCTCTAGTGTAGGTCCTGTCAGTGCTCCATTTCCTAGCAAGTGGCTCCTTTCAAAATACAGTGGCCATGGCATCTGGGATGTCTCAGCCAATGTTTTCTAACGTGTTGACCAGAGTGTTGTCTGCCCTGCTGAAACACATGCGCAGCTACAACGTGTTTCCACAGGTGGAGGATTTGCCCACAGTGAAAGCTGACTTTTATGCCCTGGGACATATCCCCAACATCATTGGTGCCATTGATGGTACACATGTGGCATTTGTCCCCCGCAGAAATGAACAAGTGTACAGAAATCGAAAAAGCTACCATTCTATGAATGTGCAGATTGTGTGTTTGGCGGACCAGTTCATCTCTCATGTGAATGCCAAGTATCCTGGCTCTGTGCATGACGCCTACATTTTGAGGAATAGCAGTATCCCTTATGTGATGGACCAACTTCAGAGGCACCGGGTGTGGCTAATAGGTGAGCCCAAAGTCCCTACACAGTATGAGCAGGTGTCTGGGTATGGGGTCGTCCCTGAGGGTTATTGTGTGTCTAACAGATATCTCTCGACATTTGCAGGTGACTCTGGTTACCCAACCCCTCATGGCTACTGACCCCATTGAGGAATGCCAGGACAAGGGCAGAGAGAACGTTACAATGAGGCACATGGGCGAACAAGAAGAATTATAGTGAGTACCTTTGGCCTCCTGAAGGCCAGGTTTCGGTGCCTCCATCTAACAGGTGGATCCATGTCCTACTCACCCAAGAAGGTCTGCCAGATCATCGTGGCATGCTGTAAGTTGCACAACCTTGCCTTACGTCGCCAGGTGCCTTTTCTGCAGGAGGATGAGGCTGGAGATGGCTGTGTGGAAGCAGTGGACCCTGTGGACAATGAAGGTGAGGAGGCAGAGGATGAGGACAACAGAAGTGCAATAATTTGTCAATACTTCCAATGACACACAGGTAAGACAGTGTAACTTCACATTTAATTGACAGGATGATTTTCCCACTTCTATGCCCACTCACTGTAGCCTTTGGCATCTCTATTTGCAGATATTTTTGCCCCACTATCGCTACTGGTGTGTTGACTGCAGCCAACTACAGGTCATTCCTATGTATACATTTCTGTGCAGCTGATTTTCAATGTTTAAACCTTGTTTAACAAATACATACTTAAATCATTTGACATACCCCATACTTGTATTTTTTCAAAGGGTGTTTATTTAAGTGCTAAGAGGTAGAGGGGGATGTGCAATTGGCTGGGAGGAGGAAAATCCAGGTTGGAGTCCAGTCTATTTTTATCACAGGTGCATTGTCCAAGGGGGCATAGGAAGGGGAGCAATGGCAGTTCAAGGTGGACAGGGTGACAGCGTGGGACACAAGAGTAACAATCAGGAGAGTCTTCTTTCTTGGCAGGGGGTCTTGGCAATAGTCTCTGGCTTCTGCCTGGATCGCAGGGAAAGTTTGTGGGGTGGTTGACCTTCTGCAGGGGGATGGGTGCTGGTGGCCTGTTGTTTCTGTGGTGGGGCCTCCTGTCCACTAGCATCAGCAGAGGTGGAGGGTTGTTCCTCAGTTTGGCTAGTGTCAGGGGCCCTTTGTTGTGCCACTGCTCCCTCATGGTCTTGCCTATGTCAGCCAGCACCCCTGCAATGGTGACAAGGATGGTGTACATGTTGGTGAGGTCCTCCCTGATCTCCATGTATTGTCCCGTCTGCAGCTGCTGGGTATCCTGAAACTTGGCCAGTACCGTGCCCTTGGTCTGCTGGGAATGGTGGTATGCTCCCATGATGTTTGAGAGTGCCTCGTGGAGAGTGGGTTCCCTTGGCCTGTCCTCCCCCTGTCACACAGCAGTCCTCCCAGCTTCCCTGTTGTCCTGTGCCTCTGTCTCCTGAACTGTGTGCCCATTGCTACTGACCCCAGGTCCCTGATCATCATGTGTCTGTTGGGGTGTCCTGGGGTCCCTGTTGTGGTGGACTCACTTCTGATTGATGTGTCCTGGGGACAGATGTATGGGCCCGCTGGGTGGGTACTGTGGTGGTGTTTCCTTAGGGGGGAAGCTCTGTGGTGGTGTGAGAGTGTGCCTGGATAACCGACTGTCCGGAGGTCCCTGATGTTTCAGGTTGGTTATCCAGATCCAGGCGAGCAGATCATCACTGTGGACCTCTTCTGTGGGGGGACTGGATGTTATTGGCACATCTTCTCCAGCGGCATTGGCTGGGGGACATGTGGGGATGTAAATGCAATGTTATTGTTTCTGCGTGTGACATTTTGTGCATGGGTGTGTTACCCTCTATGGTTGTGTTGCCCTGGCAGATTTCCCTTTGAGTGAGTAGCTATTTGGTGGGCCAGGTGATCCTCTCCAGTGTACATGCAGCTGTGATAGGTGTCCATGCAGGTCTGTGAGTGGTGTCCATGCATTGACGTTACATGTTGGGCTTAGTATTGGGGTGAGTGGGTTGTGATGGTGGGGCATGTGGGAGGTGGTGAAGTGATGGGAGGGAGGGTAAGGGTGGGGGTTTGTGATGGCATGCAGGTAGGGGGGTGATAGTAATGGAGATTTGACTTACCAGAGTCCAGTACTCCTTCTATTCCTGCCAGGCCCTCAGGATGCATGATTGCCAAGACTTTCTCCTCCCATGTTGTTAGTTGTGGGGGATGAGGTGGGGGTCCACTGTCAGTCCTCTGTACAGTTAGTTGGTGTCTTGCTGCTGTATAATGTACCTTCCCCTGTAGGTTGTTGCACCTCTTCCTGATGTTGTCCCTTGTTCTGGGGTGCTGTCCCACGGCGTTGAACCTGTCCACGATTCTCCGCCATAGATCCATCTTCCTAGCAATGGATGTCTGCTGCACCTGTGCTCCAAATAGCTGTGGCTCTACCCTTATGATTCTACCCTTATGATTTCCTCCACCATGACCCTCAGCTCCTCCTCAGAGAATCTGGGGTGTTGTTGTGGTGCCATGAATGTAGTGTAAGTGGTGTGGGTGAGGGTGTGTAGAGTGATGTGTTAGGGTGTGTGATGTAAGGTGCATGGATGTATAGGTAATGATGTTATGTGGCTCTGGTTGTGTGGGTGCTCTTGCTGTCTCTCTCTGGTAGCAATTCTTTCTAGTCGTAAAGGGTTGTGGGTAGTGTGGGTGTGTGTTTTCTAGTGGTGTGGGTGTGTGGGTGTGGTGTGTGTATGAGTGTCAGGTGTGTGTGGTTTGAATTGTCCAATGTGGTGTAGTTTTGTTTGAGTGTGTGTATTTTGAGCGCAGCAGTATGTACTGCCAATGGTTAACTGCCATTGAATGTCCGCAGTGGTTATTCGTGGGGCATAATGCTGTGGGCGTAGTTCTGTTGGTGTAACGGTGTGGGTTTGAATACCGCCAGTTTATCACTGACCTTTGGGCTGGCGGACTTGTCAGTGTGGCTGTATAGTGAGGGATTGGTATGTGTGTGTCATAATATGCTTGGCAGTTACCTGCTACTGTGGCGTTATGTTGGCGGCAGTTGGCATGGCGGTAAGCAGGATTTACCGCCAATGTTATAATGAGGGCCTAAATCTCCCTAAAGCACTTAGAAACACAATAGTTTCAACCAGGGTTATCATGGCATCGTTGACGGAGTTGTTCCCAATAATCCGACACCACAGGCACTGGTCACGAAGTCGCTCAGACTCCCAGTTACAATACCTTTTGGAAACGAAGGAACGAAGATGTTGCATGGAGTCGGGGTTATGAGGCATCACTGGGGCCGGTGCAGCATCAGTCCCCTATGGTGTACGGGGAGATGAGGCATTGATTCTGCACTGAAAGGCAGGGGAGGTGAAGCGTTGATTCCATCTGGTTGCAGTGAGCGCTGGTGCAGCATCAGTTGTGAGGTGTCAGTTCCTGGTGACCCGGTGGAGTCGATGGATCCAGTAGGTCAAGATGTGATGTGTCGACTTTGCAGTGTCACAATGCACCTCTTGTCAGCAGTGTTGTGGCAACGTCGGACTTGCATTGCAGGCCATGGTCATTGCAGGCAGTGATGTCCATGGAGTGGGAGTGGGCTGCTGCATTGGGGCTGGCATCGCGGAAGTAATTCCTGGCATTGCTGAAGTCGGAAAACTAGCTAAAAGTAAATAGGTGAAGTCTTTGTTGTCCCTGAGACTTCAAAACAGGAGGCAGGCTCAATTCAATCCATTGGAGAGCACTTTTGGGGAAGGCAAAGACCTTCCAGCAAAGTTAGAGGGCAGCAGGGCAACAAACAGGGTAGCGCTCCTTCTCAGCAAAGCAGTCCAGATGAGTCCTTTGGGCATTCAGGCAGTTCCTCTGACAGAGTGCAGGTGTAGACCCAGAATTGTCTGATTTGGTGGGGTCATAGACCGAGTTTAAATACCAAAAATGTCTTTGAAGTGGGGGAGACTTCAGAGTGGTTTTAAAGTGCACAATTTCCTCTTTCAGTCCAGTCCTGTCTGCCAGGATCTCTATTGGAGGATATCAGTCCTTTGTGTGAGGGCGGGCCAGTGGCCTTTGGAATGTAAGAGAGAGCCCCTCCAACCGTCCTTCCCAGGTAGACCCATTCAGTAAGCAGATGAATGCAGATGTGATTGAGTGTCCTGTGTTTATGGCTGTCTGGGTGGAATGCATAAGGAGAACTGTCAACCAGCATAGACCAAACGTGGATTGGAAATAGGCTATAAGGCACAGATCCCAGTAAGTGCAGAGAAACGCCCATTTTCTAGAAGTGGTATTTCTAAAATAGTAATATTAAATCCAACTTCACCAGTAAGCAGGATTTTTTATTACCATTCTGGCAATACTAAACATGACCAGGCTACTCCTTCCAGATCAGATTCTACCACGTAAAAGTATATGAGGGCAGTTCTACTGCTAGTATACGAGAGGAGCAGGCCTCACGGTAGTGGAAAATAATTGTAAAATACAAAAGTGCATGTACTGCCTTTTACCTGGATAGCACCCTGCCCTACGAGTTATCTAGCGCCTACCTTAGTGATGATTTATATGTAGAAAAAGGGGAGTTTAAGACTTGGCAAGTAGTTTTAACTGCCAAGTCGAAGTGGCAGTGAAACTGCACACACAGGTCATGCAATGGCAGGCCTGAGACATGGTTAAGGGGCTACTTATGTGGGTGGCGCAATCAGTCCTGCAGGCCCACTGGTAGAATTTAATTTACAGGCCCTGGGCACATGCAGTGCACTTTACTAGGGATTTACAGGTAAATTAAATATGCTATTTGGGTAGGAACCAACGTTACCATGTTTAGGGGAGAGAGCATATGCATTATAGCACTGGACAGCAGTGATAAAGTGCGCAGAGAGCCAAAACCAGCAAAAACAGGGTCCAAAAAATGGAGGGAGGTAGGCAAAAAGTTGGGGAATGACCACTCTAAATCTGACAGGTCTAACGAGTGCTTTTTTTATTTGGTGAAAATCTGTTCAGTACTTTTTGAAATATTGAAAGAAAACTAAATATAGATATCTAGAGGGTTTGCGAATACTAATGCGCTTGTGAAGGGAAATGCAGAACTCTGATTTGCTGACAACACTTCAACAAGGCTTCAACCAAGTCCTACAAAAAAGATCGAAAGAAAAGGGGCCTCTGGGACCCTTAGCTCTGGTACCGAGGTTCCAGAGGGAGCTCCCCCAGGGCAAGAAAGCAAGTGTTTTATATTGTTTGCTGTGGCTCCATGAATTTTTGGCAATTAAAAAAAAAAAAAAAACACAGGCTCCAGCTGGGTCAGGTCCAGGGGCATTTTGAAAACAAGGAGGGGGCACACAGGGCCCCCCTCCTAGGGCAGTTTGATGCCCCAGGAACCAGCACCTCCCTGCGGCTTATTTATAATGACATGGCCCCCGCAGTCCTGGGACCACCCCCCCAGGCTAATAAATACAATCCGGAGGGCTGCGTGGCCCCCCCCCACACCCCTGGGGACTGCCAACTCCCCGGGCTAATAACAAATACATGCAGCCCCAGGGACCAACACTTCCCCGGGGCTAATAAGAAATACGCGCTTCACCTGCACGAGGCACCAGGTCTTGTGGGGGAAGGAGGAGGCGGCTGCAGGAACTCTCAGAGGGCAGGAGCCCTTTAAACATTTCATAGCGCTCCCGCCCTGCGGGACGCGCTTCACCTGCACCAGGCGCCAGGTCTTGTGGGGGAAGGAGGAGGCGGCGGCAGGAACTCTCAGAGGGCAGGAGCCCTTTAAACATTTCATAGTGCTCCCGCCCTGCGGGACGCGCTTCACCTGCACCAGGCACCAGGTCTTGTGGGGGAAGAAGGAGGCGGCGGCAGGAACTCTCAGAGGGCAGGAGCCCTTTAAACATTTCATAGCGCTCCCGCCCCACGGGCCCGTCCTTCACCCGTCATCGACCGGAAGAGGCTGGGCTGGGCCCCCCCTCTAACATCTACTCCTTCCGCCTGCAGTAACTTCATCCGGGAGCTGTGTCAGGTACTCTGTGAGTCCATTATCCATAATGGGGAAAAGAAAGATTAATGTACAAAAGGGGGAAGGCGGGCCCACCTCTCTTCAGTCCTCCATTACTAGTTACTTATCTTCTGTGATGGGGACCATCGAATCTGAACTTGAACATGTAGAAGAAAGGATTGGGGCTGTCCAAAGTACTGTAGAACACCCCCCTTTGGAACCTATCGTCCACATATCCACATTTCCAAGAACCGATCCTTCATTACCGATCCTGCCTTTGAATACCAGACAGTTGGGCGACGATATACTTCCTACCACTGATCGAATTAATTATTCTCCCCTATTAGTTATTCCTCCTCTCGAAAGCTCTTGTTCTTAGGCCGATTCTCCTCCCTTGAAGAAGAGGAGAGCTGGGAAAAAGCCCAAAAATACAAAAAAGGCCTTGGGCTCCAAAAAGAGACTACCCACCCTCCTGCTCAAAGTGACAAAGCCCCAATCTCCTTGGTTTCCTCCCCTGAATGTCCTCTGAGCAAGGATGCTCCTGAAGACTTTTCTAGTATTATTGACTTGACACTGAAATCCTTTTGCGCAACTTTAGAGGCAAAACTTATCACTTTGATCACTAGGAAGCTTGATTGCTTTTGTAATGATGTGACCAGTTCTCTATCTAATTTTTTAAAACCAGGACCATTAAGTACGGGAATACACCATAGCCCAGAACCAGCCTATCAACCCATTCCTCCCTCTACCTTGGTACCCCGAGGAGCAAGTAATCCTTCGCTTGATCCACAAGCCGTCTCTGGTCAAGAAATTTTAGTTGACAACTCTGCATTAGGACTGACAAGGGAAGTCTACTCCTCTAGGTTGTAAGACAATGGTCCAAATAAACTTACTAACCACGCAGACTCTTTACATTTACCACCTGACTGCAATCCGTACGTTTTGGTTCTCTCAAATGTTCCCCCTTTGGAGTGTTCTAAACAAGAAGATACCCACTCCCTAATTAGAAAAGCTGGTCACTGGTTGAACTCCAATTTCAAACCTAATTTCTTTCATAATGATAAGATTCTTATGGCCCCTAGAGTGAGGAGGGTAGGATATTCAAAGGAAATGGAGGAGGGAGATTATGGGGGTGATTCTGAGACTGGCGGGCGGCGGAGGCCGCCCGCCAGTCTTCCCCCGACAAAATACCACTCCGCGGTCGCAAGACCGCTGAGGGTATTTTGAGATTTGCCCTGGGCTGGCGGGCGGCCGCCAAAAGGCCACCCGCCAGCCCAGGGCAAATCTACCTTCCCACGAGGACGCCGGCTCAGAATTGAGCCGGCGTAGTGGGAAGGTGCGACGGGTGCAGTTGCACCCGTCGCGTATTTCAGTGTCTGCTTTGCAGACACTGAAATACTTTGTGGGGCCCTCTTACGGGGGCCCCTGCAGTGCCCATGCCATTGGCATGGGCACTGCAGGGGCCCCCAGGGGCCGCGCGGCACCCCCTACCGCCATCCTGTTAAGGATGGCGGTAGGGGGTGTCAGAATCCTGGATCCTGAATCATGGAGGATTCTCCCGAGCAGCGGAAAGTCGGCGGGAGACCGCCGACTTTCCGTTTCTGACCGCGGCTGAACCGCCGCGGTCAGAATGCTCGAGGGAGCACCGCCAGCCTGTTGGCGGTGCTCCCGTGGTCGGTGACCCTGGCGGTCACCGACCGCCAGGGTCAGAATGACCCCCTATGTTGTTTTAAATTTTGCTAATCCCCGTTCAGTAGACTATTTTCTGACCAACTTGGACCATTGTATTATGTCAAGTAACAAGATTCAAATACATCCCCTGTGTCATTTCTACGACCGTGTGCTCCTACCAAAATCGCATTGTCATTAATTCAAGTATTCACAGACCAGACCCAGAAAGGTTTCATTTACAGGTAAATGTACCCTCTAGCAATCGGTTTTCGACTCTTAATCACCTTGACGAGAACGATTGACTGACGGCTTTGGTCCACCCCTGTTCTTCTAACACAGAGAGACCGAAAGCTGGGAACGTCCATGTTGAATGTACCCGGGACACAGGAAAGCCTGTAATGGATTTGCCAGTTCCTATAAATACTAAAGTTCTAATGTCATGTCCTGTGTCTAGACCACTAACCCTGCTTAGCTGGAACATAGCAGGGCTGCGATCCAAAATTGACAATTCGGATTGGAAGAGCTTTATTTCCTCTCACGACATAATTTGCCGACAGGAGACCTGGTCTAAAGATACGTTCCTTCTGAATGGTTTTACCTCTCTGTGTCAGTCGGCATTAACCTCCCAAATGGGGAGACCTCGCGGCGGCCTTTTAGTTCTTGTTTCCTTACATCTCCCGCTTTTAAATGTGTCCTTAATCTGGTCTTCCCCTTATTTCATGGTTGTTTTAGTTTCTATTAGCAGACAAAAGGATATCCTAATTTAAAATTTTTACAATAACATTCCTCGGGGCCTTCTTATGGGTCATTTGGAGGAGATAACGGACCTCATAGATTCATCACATGTTTTGCAGAATAGTGATCTAATTATCCTATGTGTGGGCGATTTCAATACTCCACTGTGTAGCAAGGAACACATGGACCTGTGTGCCTTCCCTGCTGAGGGCAGAGAGTCATTAATTAATTTCAATCATACTACTGAAGGAGACGCCTTAAACCTTTTTATTTGTAAGTTTGATTTGGTTCACGTTATAGAGAAACTGGCTCCTGACGCTTGTAATATACCAACCTTTTCAGGGAATTTGAAGGGGAGTATTATCGACTTCATACTCATTGGCTCTTCTGATTTTTACTTAATTCAAGAATTTAAGATTACGCCTCATTGTGCGAGCGATCATAACCCCCTTAGTATTAGGTTGGACCTAAAAATTAACCAGGTACCTAAGAATAAAAGCTTGAGAGCTGCTACTGTTTGTAACCCAAATTGTGGTCTATGTTTAAAATGGGACAAAATAGATCCTAAAATTTTTAACCAGGAAATTGTAAGAAGTACGTCTGACTCCATTCACATGTGTTTATCCCAGCAGTTAGATCCTGACCGTATAGTTCGTGAATTTGAATCTTTAAGCACTGACATTTCACGTGCCCTGGTGGTGGACAGGCCCTCGAAGGGGCCGGTGGGCCACAGATGGTTTGATTCTGTCTGCTCATCCGCCCATAAAAAAACTCAAAGACGCTCTTAAAGCAGTTCCTCTCTCCCGTCAGCTAGTTAAATTAGCCAGAGCCGACTATAAGGCCGCCCTTGAAAAACGGAAATCAGAAATTAGGTCTAAGGCCTGGGGCGAACTTTTGGCTGCGTCTGAGCTGAAGGATACTTCTAAATTCTGGAAAGTGATAAATCACTCCTGCTTCTCTGATAACAACTCTAAGGCCGATGACTGTCTTATTGCTGAGGACGTCTGGGTAACTCATTTTAGGAAAGTTTTCTGTTCAGGAATTTACGAGAATCTGCATGTAACAGATAATCCTTCTGCACATTCTATTTTAGACTCTAATACTAAGGCCCCAAATATTATCTTTGATCTCCATGAGGTCTTAAGTGCTATCAACAGATCAAGGCAGGGAAAGGCTCCTGGCCCTGATGGGGTTCCCACTGATCTTTTTAAATCAGAAATTGACCTTTGGGGTCCACTAGTTACAAATGTGTTGAATAGTGTGGCAAATAGTAACGTGCCCATCTCATGGAAATCAGCTATTATTGTCCCGATCTTCAAAAAAGGAAACAGACAAGATCCTTCTTATTACAGACCAATTTCTCTCCTCGATTCAATGGCAAAGATTCTAGGTAGCGTGATCTTGTCCCGTTTGGAAGATTGGGTGACCGAGGCCCAGATTTTATCTCCTATTCAATTTGGTTTTAGACCCGGTGTAGGCACAGTTGAGCAAGTTTTAAACCTGCAGCTGATACTCAGTAAATATGTGACAGTCAAAAAAGATTCCATTCATATGGGTTTTATTGATCTAACTAGTGCCTTTAATATGGTCAACAGGTCAAAGTTATGGCAAATTTTGGGAGCTTAAGGCTGTGATCCGTCCCTATTGGAGCTTATTAAACGCCTACACACAGACTTAATGGTTTCTATTCAGGCCGGCTCACATGGGCAGAGAACCTCTCCCATTCCGTCAACAAGGGGTGTAAGACAGGGATGTATCTTAGCCCCCTTTCTTTTTCTGATATACATAAATGGGCTCTATGATTCACTGGTAAAACATGCAAAGGATGTACCGAAGATGGGCCAGAGACTACTTCCAGTTTTATTATATGCTGATGATGCAGTTTTAAGTGCTCGTACCGCAAATGGTTTACAGGGACTATTGGACGCATTTTATAACTTTATGTTGAACCTTGATTTGAAAGTAAATTACCCCAAGACTTTTGTTATGACTTGTGGCCCATGTAACACAAAGTCTAAACAATTTATTATGGGAGGACATATTTTAAACAAGGTCAATAATTTTTGTTATCTAGGCATGTACATGAGTTCTTCTTTGTCCTGGAAGACACACATTAATTTTAAGCTCCAACAGTTGATAAGGAATAATGAAGCGATCTTTCGCTTTTCAAATAAACTAGGCCACAAACCCCCTGCACAGATGAAAACCCTTTACAACTCTAAGTGCGCTGCAGCAGTCCTTTACGGTGCAGGTGTCTGGGCCTACAATAAAATACCCTTTCTCCTGAGCGTTGAAAATAAATTCCTGCGTAGATTACTGTTGGTTCCAAAATGCATCGCAAACATCATCTGCCATGAAGAACTTGGCCAGCGCTTCTTGGAGGATAGGGTCTCTATAGCTCCCCTACTGCTCTGGATTAGATGTTGGTCAAACCTTATAACAAAACTTGTCCAAGAC
The DNA here is from genome assembly GCF_031143425.1 of Pleurodeles waltl. Classification (NCBI taxonomy): domain Eukaryota; kingdom Metazoa; phylum Chordata; class Amphibia; order Caudata; family Salamandridae; genus Pleurodeles; species Pleurodeles waltl. Next base: position 401,395,669 of record NC_090439.1, read on the forward strand.
TGCATTTCTGATTGTCTACAATTGGAAAATTCAAATAGGATTCCCTGGCTTATGTTTCTGCGAAACTCTTTTGAGAACCTAGGGCTTAGGTACATGTTTGATGAACCCCATTTGTTAATTACAAACTCTAGGTTTGTTTTGAAGTCTACTTATTCCGAGCATATATCAGAGCTGAGATTTTATAGTTCCCTGAAATTGAAATCTTTCGATCCCTACTCTTGGATTGTGACTGTTCCATGCCTTGAACCCTATTTGACTTGTTTTTCAAGTTTTAGAATAATTTCTCTTTTAACACTTTTTAGACTTAATCTAATTCACTTTAAGGTAGCTTTCCCCAAACCATGTTTTTGGAAAAAGGATTTACCACTTTGTCCCTGTGATTCCAAATCAACTCAGAGTACCTCGCATTTTCTTCTTTATTGCCCTCTATATGCTGCTCCTAGAGGGGCTTTTATTCTACCCATTTTACGTCCTCTTAGACCCATTCACTACAAGGAAGCTCTACTATATCTTCAGAGATTGCCAGATATTCAAATTTGTCATCATGTATTAGATTTTGTTACACCTTCTTTAAATATTAGGAAAAGGCCTACTCTATTTTAATTTTTTTACATGTACGTACAGTTTATCATTTTAAGCTAATACTTGTACTTTTCTGGTTTTGTGATTTTAATCATGTTTAGTATACTTATCTGTTTATGTTAAGGGGTTTCAGATTGGATGCTTATGCAGTGTTTTTAGTAATGGTTTTAAAGTTTTATTTGTGTTTTATATTATTTATAGATCAGTAAATGTGTTCTGGTTCGCACTTTTACGGCAATTGCCGAATAAAGTTATTTGACTGACTGACTGACAATAAGAAATACAATGCGGGGGATGCTCTTCTCCCAGCACCCCCACGAGGACCACCATATCCCTGAGACTTCAATGAAATACAATGTGGAGCGTGCAGCCCCCCTGCAGCCTTGGGGACTTTCACCTTCCTGGAGCTAATAACAAATTAAATACAGGGGGACTGCCCAATGCCCCGCAGACCCAGGGCTCATTGAATCATTGGAGGGGGCCATGTGGCCCCCTGGAGTAGACTTAAATGGCCCTGGGGACAGCCACCCCCCAGGGCCGGCTCCTGCTATGTTCTGGGGTGCCCTCCCCAGTGCATAGCTGTATACTCTGGCTTTGATGGAGCTTTCACAGCTCCCTCCCAGTCAGAGCAAACACTTCTGTTTCTGAATGTGAGAATTGTTTGACAGCTATCACTTGCAGAAAGTAAAGTTTTGCTCTATTTCCCTGCACGCAAATATGCATGCAGGGAACCTGATGAAAACATTGCTCCCGCAAGCAGGGAGCTGCTATCTAAAGGAGCTCCATGCTGGTGGGAGCAATGCCGGCTTCTGCAGGATGTAGGGAGCTGGCCAGGACCGCGGGGGCCTTGAGGCTCCCCAGCGGTTCTGTCAATCTCTCTGTCTCTCTTCCAAGGGATGGAAGAGAGAGAGAGATTGTTATTGCAATGGTCTCTCCATATAATGACTTTAAAGAGTCAGACAAGCAAGATGTTTGATAAGAATGTTATAGTTAGGTTTGGATGCAGAACAGAGTTACTTCTGGCCTAGTGTTCATGGTCACGTGCTGTCACTCAGTAGGCTGAAGGTTCAAATCCTAGTATCGCATTTTTCTTTTTGTGTTTTCACTGTTAAACATTCGTAGCGATGGAACATAAAAGTCTTTTCCCATCAAAATCTTTGAGTTATTTGTCATAGCTGAGTCTGACGAGTGCACTGTAAGGAATCACCTCTGGCCTAGTGGTTAAGGTCTCAGACATGCACACTAAATTTTAAGGGTTCTAGGCTGGGTGAGTCTATGGTCATTTCCTGCTTTAGTTTCTTTTCAACTGTAAATATTTAAGTTACATACTGAAAGGTGAGCTCACTCTTTTTAATTGACAAAAACATTTTTTTTTTCAATTTGTCTGGAAATATCTCATTCTAGGTTTATCATTCCTCAAATCCTAAATCACTTTCTCTCTCAATTTCTCACCTTCTCTCTCTCTCATGGGGTTGGGTAGTTAAAGGGGTTGGTTGCAGGGTCTGGTCGCAGACTGTGCGTGGCACAAGGTTGGGTAGTTACAGGGGTTGGCAACAGTGCCTGACCTGTGGTCATGGTCAGCGGTTGTTGGATTAACACGTAGCAATGAAAATTACTTAACATTGAAAAACCCATAAAAATTAACAGAAAAAAAGAAAAAGGTTACAGAGACCTTGTGGTCAGGAAATAGAATTTTAAAAACATAGAAGTTCACTTTAAAAAAACAAAGGTTACAGTAACGTTATAGTTTAGTTCTGAATTTACTCGTACAAAACCTTAGAAATTCACCAGTTATAGTTATTTCAAATAACTATAACTTATGCCCTAAGGTAACTATAACTCGCACGCTTGTCATGCACTGCTAATTACCCCAGATATTACAGCACTCATCTTTTATTATATCATTGATTATATCACTGTAACATTTGTTGTAAAATTATTCATAAAAAACAGTGCAAGGTGGGGGTGTGAGTTATAATCACCTTAGGACACAAGTTAAATTTACTTGAAATAACTATAACTAGTTAATTTTTATGGGTTTGTATGAGTAAATTCAGAATCTATCTATAACATCCCTGCAACCTTTGTTTTTTTAAGTGAATATATTTGGTGTATGCTGTATGTCAACTCAAAGCGACAGTGATTTTTGGCAATGTAAGAGGCAATGATAGTAGCAAGGAGGCAGAGGGTCCGCCAGGAACAAGCAGTGACACTAAAGACTTACGCCCATATTTATACTATTTGACGCTAAACTGCGCTAACGCAGTTTAGCGTCAAAAAATTTTGCGCCGTCTAACGCCATTCTGAAGCGCCATGCGGGCGCCGTATTTATGGAATGGCGTTAGACGGCGCAATCAGACCGGCGCTGCCTGGTGTGCGTGGAAAAAAACCACGTAGACCAGGCAGCTCCGGCGTTGGGAAAAAATGACGTTAGGGCGTCTTAAAATGGCGCAAGTCAGGTTGACGCTAAAAAATCGTCTTAACCCGATTTGCGCCATTTTTTCGACGCCCAGACGCCATTTCATGACTCCTGTCTTAGTAAAGACAGGAGTCATGCCCCCTTGCCCAATGGCCATGCCCAGGGGACTTGTGTCCCCTGGGCATGGTCATTGGGCATAGTGGCATGTAGGGGGGCACAAATAAGGCCCCCCTTTGCCACCAAAGAAATAAAAATATTAAAAAAATTATACTTACCTGAACTTACCTGTACTTCACTGGGATGGGTCCGTCCATCCTTGGGTGTCCTCCTGGGGTGGGCAGGGGTGGCAGGGGGGGTCCCTGGGGGCAGGGGAGGGCACCTGTGGGCTCATTCTGAGCCCACAGGTCCCTTAACGCCTACCCTGACCCAGGCGTTAAATTCAGGCGCAAATGCAGGTTTTTTTGACCCGCCACCTCCCGGGCGTGATTTTTGCCCAGGAGTATAAATACGACGCATTTGCGTCGCCGTCATTTTTTTAGACGGGAACGCCTTCCTTGCATCTCATTAACGCAAGGAAGGCGTTCACGCTAAAAAATGACGCTCTTTCTTCATACTTTGGCGCTAGACGCGTCTAACGCCAAAGTATAAATATGGCGTTAGTTTTGCGCCGAATTTGCGTAAAAAAAAACGACGCTAATTCGGCACAAACGGAGTATAAATACGGGCCTTAAAGAGTTATTCAGAACCCTGGAAAAACAGAAAAATGCAGAATTGAGTAAATAATGGGAAATTGAGTCTCTTTTCAAATATTTACGTATGGAGAGAGTGCCATGAGGACTGAGAATTTTGATTACTCCAAGAACCCACATCCTGATTTATTAAAAGATTGGGCTGAGAACAAAGCCATGAGCTCAGCAAGCATGATGAAGATTTTAATAAAGTATGCACAAATAGATAAGGACAACCTTTCAAAATAAATTCAAGAATTGGAGGTGAAGATAGAAAATCACACTGACAAAGAGGTGATCCTGTCCTTGAACAAATTATGTTGGGGAGACTTTGGCCCACATTTACAAGAATCTGGAGCATCAGTACTGATATGCCAGATTTCTTGCACCTCCCCCACTGCCAGCTAACAACACCATGCGTACACTCTATTTACAATGCAGTGCACATTAGGCTAATAGCGTCAAATGCTATTGTGCCGGTTTGCTGCACTTGCATCAAAAAAGTTGACGCTAGTGCAGCAAAGTGCAGGGAGGCCCATTGATTTCAATGGGTGAGTCCTTTTAATACCTGCTTTGAGCAGTGGTTAAAAATAATGCCAGAAATGGTGCAATTAAATCTCATAGTTTTCATTGTGCCGTTTTTCCGGGCTTCCTAATGACGGAATGCCCCCCTTACATACATTATGCCTGACGGAGGTATATTGTGGCGCAAGGGGTCGCGAAGTGGCACAATGCATGCATTCCCCCACTTTGTAAATATGGCACAGTGAGTTTTGCCTCGTTGAGCCAAATTAGCATTAAAAAAATGATGCTAATGTGGCACAAGGAAGCGCTAGGGCCTTGGAAATCTGGCCCTTAATGTGGAGGAAGATGTCATAATTAAGAAAAAGGAACATACATTCAGAAGAGATCAGAGGGACTACGAAGTGAAAGGATCTACATGTTTGCATGCTGTTTTGACAGCATCAGGAGGCAAAAACTGAATGAGCAGAATCATGTGAGGCAAGAGATAGTGAAGAGTGACATAAGTAGTAACTTCAGCTCAAATACAGATTACAAGGATCTTTGAAGGCTGGAGAATCCCACTACACTCATGGATGAGTTTGATTTTTTAGGACGGGATAGAAGATCAAATCACAGGCCTTGCAGAGGAAGTGCAAGACAAAAAGGAAAAGTAGAGACAACAAAGAAGAAGATGCAAAGGCAAAAGGGCCAGTAGGAAATGGAAATAGGAAGACTAGCAGGAGCAAGACAGTGTACTGTGTGACCCCAATATGGTAATAATCTTGATGGACATGGAATTGACTTCTGAAGACACATTGAATTTATCTTAAGGACTGTCCTTTTTGTGAAAGAAAGTCATTTTGACTATGTACAGATAAGAATTGATTTACACATGTTCTCTAGAAGGCTGAAATTGTGTAAATTGCATAAACTGAGAGTGCTAAAAAAAACAGCAACCTAACCCCAGTGATATAGTACCCCTCCAGTAATTTGAAAGTAGATTATGTGGTTTTTAATGAGAGGATTGATGGGACTAGAACTAGGGGAGGAGGTGACAGAAAGTGTGGGGATGGAAACATTGGAAAACCAAAGGGTGTGGTTGGGAGAGGAAGGAGGTTCTACATTTAAGCCCAAATCTAGGATACAGTTACAGCATATAAATGATTGTATGGACCAATTCATGAGGAGTGTTATGAAGGAATTGAAGAATATACAGCACAGGATTTTAACAAAAAAGTCTGATTTTAACAGGAATTTTAGGAACACTCTCAAAAAGGTGGCCCGAAATAAAAACAGTACATAGTGCTGACAAGGGAGGGTATGTCATCCTGTGGTCACAAGCTTTATACATGAGAGAGGCATACAAACAATTGGGGGGTCTCAGTTGTTATAAGAAAACAGATTTGACATACTTTTACAAAACATGTGAAGGCTTTACGAGAATGTTGGTAGATTGGAGAGCCCAAGGGTTATTAAGTAATGAAGAATACAGCTTTTTGAATAGCGACCATCCAAATCTCTCTGTGTTTTACCTGATTCCTCAGATACCTAAACACAAGGAGAAACCTCCTTGTAGACCAATCATAGTGGCACAGGAAAGCTTTTTTTTTAAACATTTCCAAGTACGTGGAATATTACCTATGACCATTTGTAGAGAACTTAGCCTCCTACATGAAAAACACTACCTGTTTTCTTAGGAGAATATATTTCATGTAAGTTGGGAAGAGGCGTATTTGTTTATTACTTTAGATGTTGTTGCTTTTTACACTAGTATACATCATAGAGATGGTCTTAGGGCTGTGGAACATATCTTGAGAGCAAGGCTGATTAGATTTTACAAGCATACTAAGATGCTTTTATCCATGATTGAGTGGTGCTTGAAATACAACATTTTTTTCTTCAATGGTGACATCTTTCAGCAAAAGAGGGGGATAGCGATGGGCACCTGTTTTGCCCCAAGTTATGCAAACCTGCATGTGGGGTGGTGGGAGAAGCAAATGCTCATTAGCCTCCCTCTGTGTAGGTGGAGTGAGAACATCATTCTCTGGGTACAATTCATAGACAACATGTTTGTGATATGGATTGGTGATGTAGAATTGACCCAGAGTTTGTGAGGGAAGTGAATGAGAATGATCTGAACTTCAAATTAATGTAGGAGGCTGCCCTGGCTTATAGTGGGTACCTGATGGTACACCTTGTGCCAGGTCCAGTTATCCCTTATTAGCAGAGTAGTAGTGTTCAATCAGTTTAGGCTGATAGAGGTAGCTAAAGCAGAGCAGCCAAGGCTGAACTAGGCGACATACAAAGCTCCTACTATACCACTTATATTATATGGGTACTATATCATAGGAAAGACAATACTCAAGGTTACCAAAAATAAAGGTACTTTATTTTAGTGACAATGTTCCAAAAATATCTCAGAGGATAAACTCCCTTAGGAGGTAAGTAAAATACACAAAATATACACACAAACCAAAATCAGGTAAGTAAAACAGCCAGAAAGTAGTGCAAACACTGTAGAATACAATAGGATGCATAAGGCCTAGGGACAACACAAACCATATACTAAGAAAGTGGAATGCGACCACAAATGGACCCCTAGGCTAGTGTAGTGTGTAGAGGTTCACAGGGAGTGTAAGAAACCACTAAGGGTGTCCAAGATACTCCACCCCAGGACCCTGGAAAGTAGGAGTAAATACTACTATTTCCCCTGAAACACACTAAAGTAGTGATAAGGGATTTTGCAAAGACCAAAACAGACTGCAAAGCACTGAAGACGGATTCCTGGACCTGAAGGCCTGCAAAGGATGGGGACCAAGTCCAAGAGCCACAAAAGTTTCCAGGGGGGCAGGAGCCCAATAAACCCCGGATGAAGGTGCAAAATGACTGCCTCTGGATGGAAGAAGCTGAAGATTCTGCAGCAATGAAAGGTGCTAGGAACTTCTTCTTTGTGCAGAAAATGTCCCACGGCGTGCTGAAGGACGCAGAGTTGTTTCCTTGGCAAAATACCAAAAACAAGCCTTCCTAGCTGCAAGAGTCGTGGTTAGAGAAAAAGGTTGCTGCCTGGGCCCAGGAAGGACCAGGATGTCGCTACTTGGGAGAGGAGACAGAGGGGGCCCTCAGCAACATAGAGAGCCCACGCACAAGCAGGAAGCACCTGCAGGAGTCATTGAACACAGGTTCAAGAAGGCTGAACACAGAGGTCATCTCAACACTGTAGAAGGAGGTCCCACAACACCTCAGGGAGGTGAGCATCACAGGACAGAGTGCTGGGAACCTAGGCTCAGCTGTGCATGCAGGATTTATTGGAAATGTGCACAGAAGCCCTTGTAGCTGCAGTTCATTTGGTGCAAAAGATTACTCTCTGGAGAGGGGAGGCAAGGACTTACCTCCTCCAAATTTGGACAGTTGGACCACTGGACAGTCTGGGTCACTTGGGTCCACCACCTGTGTTCGAGGGGCCAAGCTCGTCAGGATGAGAGGGGTCCCAGAGTACCGGTGACACTGACGTTTGATGCCTGATGAAGCAGGGGGATGATTCCGTCGACCCACAGGAGATTTCTTCATGGCTTCCAGTGAAGGGTGAAGTCAGGCATCCCCCAAAGCATGCACCACCAGAACCCTGTCTGTGGGGTGGCAGCAGCGGTAGCTGCAGAGAAAACCCCAGAGAGCTGGTTTGGCAGTACCCGGGGTCCATCATGGAGCCCCAGGGATGCATGGAATTGGTTCCCCAATACCAGAATTGGCATGGGGGACACTTGACATGTAACATGGCCATATTCAGAGTTAACATTGTGAAGCTACATATAGGTATTGACCTATATGTAGTACACGTGTGTAATGGTGTCCCCGTACTCAAAAAGTCCAGGGAAATGGCCCTGAACTATGTGGGGGCACCTTTGCTAGTGTAAGGGTGCCCTTACACTTAGTAACTTTGCACCTAACCTTCAGCAAGTGAAGGTTAGACATATAGGTGACTTATAAGTTACTTAAGTGCAGTGAACATGGCTGTGAAATAACGTGTGCGTTATTTCACTCAGGCTGCAGTGGCAGTCCTGTGTAAAGGTTTGTCTGAGCTCCCTATGGGTGGCAAAATAAATGCTGCAGCCCATAGGGATCTCCTGACACCCCAATACACTCGGTACCTAGGTACCATATACTAGGGAATTATAAGGTTGTTCCAGTGTGCCAATTGAAATTGGTAAAAGTGGTCACTAGCCTATAGTGACAAATTTAAAGGCAGAGAGAGCATAAACACTGAGGTTCTGATTAGCAGAGCGTCAGTGACACAGTTAGTCACTACACAGGTATACACATTCAGGCCACAAACTATGAGCACTGGGGTCCTGGCTAGCAGGATCCCAGTGAGACAGGCAAAAACAAGCTTAAATACATGTAAAAATGGGGGTAACATGCCAGGCAAGATGGTACTTTCCTACAAAATTCACCAGCCACATCAGTGAGTCTACTGCGGACTCTCTAGAAGCAAATTTTGCACTCAAGGAGGGCCCAATAACAACAGAAGGTTTTAGGAAACCTACAGCAGGGAACAGTTTCCTGCATGCTTATAGTTTCCACCCAGTACCACTGAAATAGAACATCCCTTATGGGGGCATTTTTGGAGCTAAAAGAATATGTAACCAATCTGAAGGTTTTCAGAGTATAGGAGGGTATGGTGTTGAGGTTTAAGAATAGAAGTTACAGGGACTCTACCTTAATTAATAAAAGCTTGAAAGGTGGAAAGAGAAAGACTGTTGCTTAAGAGATGTAAGAGAAGACATTTTTATGACAATTCAGGTTCATTACCACTTTCAGTGTAGAGCATAATTGGGTAGGAACAACATTGAGAAAGCATTAGCATCTCCTGAGAAGTGATGTGGTAATTGGAGATGATCTATTGAAGAGACTGCTTGTGACATAGAGAAGGGACACCCTGGTCAGAAGTTGTGTCAAGGAGGAGAGAGGCTCCTGGCTCACTCGGCAAGCAGGTTTCACAAAGTGCTAGAGTTGCAAAGCATGCAAGAATGGGGAAAACATGATGAAAATAGAGACGTTCAGAAGGGGGGCACTCAAGATAAGAGGGCACTACACTTGTAAGAGTGAATATGTGGTATAAATACTTATATGTCCTTGTTCCAAACTCTACCTCCTTGCCTGTGCACAAGAGGATATTGCAGCATCTCCAATCCATTACGAACTTAGATACCATGCCTCCAGTTGTGAGACATTTTCATGCTGAACATAAAGGCAAAGAGCAGGAATTGAAATACAGTGTTATTGATGGGGCTCCCAACGATATGAGAAGAGGAAAGAGAAAAAGAGCTCCGAGTCATGGAATCAAAATATGTCATTGCCTAATAGTAAAGAACCTGGAGGGCTAAACTGTGATCAGGAGATGTCAGTGAATATTTAAGAAGTGAAGAACTTAGATTCATTGTGATTAACGTATAGTATATGCAGTAGTGTGATTATTAACTCTTGCTCTATCTGTATTATCTTTACAGAATGTGCTCCAGCCAGGTCTCCAAAGGAGTGGAATGAAAGAGCTATTATATCTTATTTGGTAATTGGTATTTGGAGCAGCATAGACTTTGGTTAGGAGTATGTTGCTATTTCATTTTTGTTGGGAAGGTTTCAAGCCTCTAGAACCAAAGGGAGGTTGTTTTTCACTCTTGTTTTCTACTTTTTTTTTTTTTTTTTATTGTGTATTAACACAGTATAGGAAAGAGAGAGTGGATTACTCTCTTCCTATATTTAAGATCTGTCACCTAGAATTGACTATTGCCCACTAGGTCTTAACTGGGTGATTTGATATGGTATCAGCAGGATTGTCAACTGGAAGGCTGTAGAGACTGTGTTACCCCTTCAGAGTATTTTTGACTATAGTGGAGACCTGATTTACCAGGCTTGAAATCTGCTTTTCCCTAGTTATTTCAGTATAGTGCACTGGTTTGTGGGAATCTACCTTGCCAAGTGTTTTTGGAAGGGTTGTTTTTTAAATGCACTCAATAACAATTGTGCATGAGTTATTGTGAGAAAAATATTTCCACTATGTCTTTCATGTTTGTTTGGAAACCTTGCCCATGTGACTATTTACATTGCCATGTGAGAGGAAACTGGGCAATTGAAAAAGACAGTGTTTTCTGCCAAAGCGTGTGTTACCACCTATGCTGCAAATAAAGTCATTCATCAGTGCCCCGAGTTCCTGCCATTTTTCAAATTGAGAAGGAGCTTCTTTCATATATAATGTATTATGTGACATCGTTGGAGAGCTAGGTCTCAGTTTTAAATATTGTTATATACATGTTATATATATATATATGTGTGTGTATCTGTATGTGTGTATATATTTATATATATTATGTGACATTGTTGGAGAGCTAGGTCTCAGTTTTAAATATAGTTATATATATGTTATATATATCTGTGTGTATGTGTATATGCCACTAGGTAGTTATAGTTAGGACCGAGGGCCTGATTACAAGTTTCATGGTCAGCCTGTCAAAGAACTGCGGAGGAGGAGAAAAAAGACCACCGCAGCCGCCCCCAATAAACTGCTGTATTACAATGTAAACAGCCTGAACCACCGCCTATCAAGGCAATAGTTGTGACGTCAGCACCGCAGCAGAAAAAACATGGCAGTCAGTACTCCTTCACCGCAACAGACCCCGGTGAACCTCTGCCAATATTACAATGACCCAGTGCACGTGGCAAACTCCCAGCATCTGTAAATCAATTGTGGACGGCTGCAGCGGTCAACCAATGGTGCCCAACTGCAGAGGTTAGTTAATGGCAGTCAGCAGCATGCAGCCAGGAAATCAAAAGAAAACTGCCCATTGGATAGTTAAAACAATAACACAGCTGACGCATATCATGCCAGTAGAAACACCTGAGCAGCACACTATAAAACTCATCCAAGATCAGGCCATGGTCTTTTGCCGTACCAACAGCAGCAGCGCTCAAGGCACACTGACATTGCTCTTTTACACTTTATACATACATGTGAATACAGTCACATATCAACCCACACACCACACCTTTTATCCAGGTTTACCCTTGCACCATCTACTATTCATCATTTGTGTTGCTGTCAAGGCACGTATTGAGACAACTTGTTCCAGTATGCCAACTTGGGATTTAGTTGGCACACTCAAGGAATGATCGGTGGTGCTACCTACTTGTCCATTTGTGTGGACATGTGTCCCATCTCATGTGCCTGCCTGTTTCTGTGATCTGTTTCCGTGATCTATGGGTTTCCTGGTGTGTTGTCTCTGCTTGCTCTGTTCCAGCTTCCCCAGCCGCTGCGTCCCCTGTGTCCCCTCCCGCCTCTCTCCTCCACCTCACCGTTCCGTTCCCATTGTTGTCTCTGCTTGCTCCGTTCCAGCTTCCCCAGCCGCTGCGTACCCTGCGGCCCCTCCCGCCTCCCTCCTCCACCTCACCGTTCCCATTGTTGTCTCTGCTTGCTCCGTTCCAGCTTCCCCAGCTGCTGCGTCCCCTGCGGCCCCTTCCGCCTCCCTCCTCCACCTCACTGTTCCGTTCCCATTGTTGTCTCTGCTTGCTCAGTTCCAGCTTTCCCAGCTGCTGCGTCCCCTGCGACCCCTCCTGCCTCCCCCTCCTCCTCACCTCAGTTTCTTTCTTTTTTTCCTGCCGCTGCCATCCCCTGCGGCCCCAAGCCTTCCCGTTCGTCCAGCTGCCACTCCCTCCCTCCCTCCCCCCATTTCTGGAAGCCGTGGCGCGGACGCGCCGCTGGCATGCCAAATGCGTGACAAAGGCAAGCCCGTCTGTGCCCTTCCGCGCCAAGACCGTGCCCAGCACCAGTCCCCCTGGCCCTCGCAGACAAGCCTACCCCCCCCCTCATCCTCCACTCACTCAAACCAGGCCCTCGCCCCACCTGCACCCTTTCCAGCCCCACACACACTCATGGCACCTTCACTTGCCACACCTGTCATTTTTCCTGCTCCTCTTCCCTCACACCACACACCAACCACAGCGACCCCCCGACAACACACACAACACCCCCAACGCAACAAACACCTGCTCTGCCCCCACCCCCACCAACCAGCCCCGCAGCACACCACCCCACAACAGAACACACCCCGCAACAACACCCTCATGCACCACACCAACGCCACCCACCACAACCACCTCAACTGCCTGCTCCTGAACACCCGCTCCCTTCACAAACATGCCATAGAACTCTGGGACCTCATCACACTCAACCGACATTGCCTTCCTCACGGAAACCTGGACCAACCCCTCCTTGGAACCCGACATAGCCATCCCACACAGGGACACCATCAAAGTCACCACCAGCTCCCAAGACACTATTGACAACACAGAACACATGCACTTCCTAATCCACATTAACATCAACTCCACCCTTAGAGGTACACTAATCTACAGACCACCAGGACCATGCCCCGCCTTCTGCGACACCATCAGCTCGCACGCCCTCACCTCCACAGACTACATCCTCCTCAGTGATTTCAACTTTCACTTGGAGAACCTACAAGACCACAACTCTACATCCCTCATAGACAACCTCACCAACCTTGGACTCAAACAACTAGTCACCGCCTCCACCCACTCAGCAGGACACACGCTTGACGCAATTTTCACCTCAAGCCAACACATAGCCTACACCCACACCACTGAACTCCTCTGGACTGACCACCACTGCGTCCACTTCTCCTTCGCCACCCCTCACACACCACCATCAACACACCACACCCTACCGCATGTGGGACAAGGTCCCCACAGAATGCCTGAACTCCCAACTGGCTCACAACCCCCCCTCTCCACACCAACGACCCCAACGCAGGAGCCCACAACTTCTCAAAATGGATCACCACCTGTGCAGACACACTAGCCCCCCTCACAAAACAGATCGCCACCCACAATATCAAGAACGCCCCATGGTTCACCCCCGAACTCCAAGAGTCCAAGCGCAAATGCCGCCAAGCGGAGAAAAGATGGTGACAAGAACCCTCTACAACCAACTTCTCCACCCTCAAAGCCACCATTCACACCCATCACCAACTCATACGCACCACAAAAAGAGACCACTACAAGACAACCCTTGACAACAACTCTCAAAACAGCAAAGAACTCTTCACCATCATTAATGAACTAGCCAAACCCAAAGCCAGCAACATAGATTCTTCACACACACAGCCCCTATGTGACGCCCTCTCCAACCACTTCCACCACAAAATCCTGGACATCCACAACAGCTTCATACCACACACACCCACCACACACACTCCTCACTCACCCAACTCAACCCCCACTCATGATCCCCCACCACACTCACCACCTGGGCCCCCACCACACACGAAGAAACCAAAAAAAACATGAACTCCATCCGCTTCGGATCCCCCTTCAACCCCTGTTCACATTGCATCTACAACAAAGCCAGCCCAACCATCGCCCCCATACTCTGCAACATAATCAACTCCTCCTTCGACTACGCCACCTACCCAGACCCCAGGAAGCACGCAGAAATCACTGCTCTCCTAAAAAAAAAACAAAGCCGACCCAGAGATCCTCTCCAACTATCGCCCCATCTCCCTCCTCCCCTTCCCCGCCATGGTCGCCGAGAAACTAGTCAACATCTGCCTATCCCACTACCTCGAAGAAAACAACACTCTTGACCCCTCACAATCCAGGTTCCGCAAGAACCACAGCACGGAAACTGCACTCATCGCATGCACTGACGACATTAGGACCAAAGTCGACAAAGGCAAGACCATCGCACTCATCCTTCTAGACCTCTCCGCAGCCTTTGACACTGTCTGCCACCACACACTCTGCACACGCCTCCACAACATAGGAATTCGCCACAAAGCCTTAGACTGGCTCACCTCCTTCCTCACTGACCGTACCCAGAGAGTCCACCTCCCACCTTTCCACTCGGCCACCACCAAGATCATCTGCGGACTTCCCCAAGGGTCCTCTCTCAGCCCCACACTCTTCAACATTTACATGATCCCCCTACCCAACATCCTCCGATCTCACGGAATCACTATCCTCTCCTACGCAGATGACACCAAACTCATCCTCTCCCTCACCCGCAACCCCACCACCGCCAAAACCAACCTACATGCAGCTCTCCTCGACACCGCCAACTGGATGACAACTAACCACCTCAAACTTAACTCCAACAAAACCGAGATCATCATCTTCAGCCCCAACAAAACCATATGGGACGACTCCTGGTGGCCCACTGCCCTAGGACCCGCACCCACCCCCGCAAACCATGCAAGCAACCTCGGCATCATCCTGGACCCCTCCCTCTCCATGACACAGCGAATCAATGCTCTTAACTCCTCCTGCTTCCTCATGCTCCATCTCTAAAAAAATCCTTCAAATGGATTCCCCCAAGACCAGGAAGACAGTCACCCATGCACTCATCAGCAGCAGACTAGACTACGGTAACGCCCTCTATGCCGGCACCACACTCAAACTCACACTCAAACTCCAGAGAATCAAGAACACAGCTGCGCGCCTCATCCTTGGCCTCCCCCACCACAAACGAATCTCACCACACCTCAAAACCCTTCACTGGCTCCCCATAAACAAGAGAATCACATTCAAGATCCTCATCCACGCACACAAATCCCTCCACAACACTGACCCGACATGCCTCAACGAAAGAGTGAACTTTCACACTCCCACCCGCAACCTCCGATCAGCCAACCTCGCCCTAGCCACAGTCCCCCGCATCCAACGCACCACCACAGGTCCTTCTCCTACCTCGCCCCCAAAACCTGGAACTCCCTCCCCACCAACCTCCGCAAAACCAAAGACCTCCTGCTCTTCAGAAAAAACCTAAAAACATGGCTGTTCGAACAGTGACCCTCCTGCCCCCCCCCCCACCAAGCGCCTTGAGACCCTCACAGGTGAGTAGCGCGCTTTATAAATTTTTTTGATTGATTGATTGATTGTAGACTTTCTGCTCTGTCAATTACACATAGACCACAAAGACTAGTGTTTGGATGTAGTGTATTTTTCTCCTGGGACTCCTGAGGCCATTATTCTTGTGGTGCTAAAATTAGTTTATGCATCTGTGAGTTGAGGTGTGACACACTGTCAGTGGCTACCTGGGTTCCCAATGATTTCAACTATGGGTATCCAGCCTGAGTTGGTCACAATGTGTATAATGCCTGTTTGTCAGAAACATTACACTTCATACACATTGGGTGGCTATCTCAGGCACTGTGGGTGATGTATACTTCACTTTCAGGGTAATGTAGAGTAGTTTTCCTTATCTTTGAACCAAACTCCATATCTGTGCAACTGTGATGTCACACCAGTACATGTAATGTGGAAATTTTTAGTGTCTGACTGTGGTCCGTATGTGTGTTGTTACATGTGATTTGCTGTTGTGTGTCCCATTGTTGTAAATTGCCCACTCGCGCTCCTACTGGGATGTGTACACATGTCTCTGTATAACGTGTTGTGATTCTGTGTGTGTTGATTGTGCGAAGGATCCTGTTGTGTGACTGTGTATGTGTGCTGTGTTGTATGCGACTCCATTCAGGTGCATACTGTATGTTATTTCAGCAAGGAGCACATCTTTCCTATGTTTTGAATGATGGTCCATTCCGTTACATTAAATTTGGTGGTTTGTTGTAAGTATTTGTCTTACTGTTGATTGCGTCCATGAAGGCATCGATTTCAGCATGCATTCAACAGCAGGTGCAATGGCATGATGTGCAGTAACAGCTCCATGTCAGCACTGGCTATATGTAGGTGACTACCAGTGAGTTTATGCCTTTATTCATTCCTTTTC
Source organism: Pleurodeles waltl (assembly GCF_031143425.1). Taxonomy (NCBI): domain Eukaryota; kingdom Metazoa; phylum Chordata; class Amphibia; order Caudata; family Salamandridae; genus Pleurodeles; species Pleurodeles waltl. The sequence continues at coordinate 401,411,696 of NC_090439.1, forward strand.
TACCAGCTGATATGTGCTGGTTGGACTGCCACGGACACATCAGCAGAAGGCATCATGTACAACGGGAAACCGTGACGGACCACCCTCAGACAGGTGTTTCTGCCATTCTTCGTATTGCTGCGGTCTAGCTTTTCCTGACGGTGACGGTAGAACCAGGGTGGACAATCTACCAGGCAGAGTAAATTTCCCTCCTGGCGGTCTCACAGAAATAAGTGTGGGAGTCCAAATTCTGCCTCAAATTCGCAGCATAATTTATTTTCTTTCAAAAAATGTTTTTTAACCCGGGGAGGGACCCCACTACCAGAGATAAGGGGTCAGGGTGTCTATGCATCAGTTTTAAATATGTCAACTTGCTATGTTTGCACACATCTGATCATCTGCACCAAACATGATATCACATTGTACTGCCATTAACAAAACCTGTGATCTGTGCTTCAACAAAGGTAAGGTAAGGTAAACATGTTTACTTAAAAACATAACAGTATAAGAAAAAAAACATTGTAAATTACGTTTGCATCCAGAAATCTTCTGACATACACAACTATTTATTTGACTATATCACTATAAAAACATGTAAAACTCGATGCGATAATTATATCAAATTGGCCACTACCCCCAAATAATTAATTGATTCATATCTTGGAACTGTACTTACAACATATTTACTACCCAAACGTCATACCACGTTTTCCAATCCCTATCTTATATCAATTTCACTTATAAAGCATATGGAAACTCGGTATAAAACTATATCAAATTGGCAGATATCCCAAAAAATACATTAATGTCAAGTCATAGTTGCATATTGGCCACATTCTTAAGATGAAGTATAATATGTGTTGTCTCTTCATTTCTTCTACAAAAAAACTGTTTAATGAGGCAGGATATTATATCATACAATTCCTGGATTTAAAAGGGAATGCGAAGAAGAAACAATCCACTTTCTGTATAACCAGGTGCCTATGGCAGAAAGAACTGATCTTAGTAGCCCAAAATGATACAGTTTGCCAGGAAAGAGATAAGGAATTACAATTCACTAATGTCTAAAGTAAACAAGTGATCCCTAGTGTGAGAATAGAACATAAAATAGTGGCACAAATATGCTTACGAGTTGTGCCATTCATTGTGCATTTCCCGTGTCTTTTTGTATAAACAATATCAGCCATACACTGCTATGTCATTCACATTTCCTTATAACAAAGGAGAAAAAGTTCCACAGTACAGTAATATAAATATGGGAAATAGGATCTGCAAAGACTTCATAGATTTCTTCAGATGCACACATCTTATGGTGAAATTAGCATGGTACAGGGCCTTCTCCAGAAGTAGTTGATGCAGGGGTTTACATATCCTTTGTTGTGCCCAGGATATTGCATGTCAAGCAATTACCAGAAACTAAGTTGAGATAAACAAAGTAACCTGCTAGAAAAATGTTGAGCATTTCCCCTCCTTCTCCCCTGAAGAAAACCAGAACAGTCATGGGATCAATTAATTGCTCCGAATTATTGATGACCTGCTGGGAAAAAGAAAGCTATTTAAAGAAATATTAAAGTGGAGACAACGACAATGAGACTGCTGTGATTCAACAGCAACTGCCCTTGACCATCTTATTGGCCAAAGAGGGTTCTGTTTTGCAAGACAACAAGCAGAAGTCATATTCCACTAATATTGTATTATATTATAGTTAGGGCTCTTGGTTTCATGGTATTTATTTTGTTGGCATTTCAATTTGTACTTATCCATATGTGTTTGTTTGATCACTGTATCTGTATTTATCCATATTTATTTTGGGTTTGGTGAAAAAATGAAACTGAAACTAGTATATTTCCCTATTTATTTAACCAATAAACGTACGATCATACTTGAACACGACAGGTTTCAATGACATGAATACCTATAATTGGCAAATACACTGGTATGTAAACATACATTTTAGTATCAAGCTTGAAAACATCTACATTCGTTTAAGCCTCATTAAATCCTTTCTGTTTTTTTTTTACTCCAGTGCCTGTCAAAACGCATAGGTATTTGCCTGGCAGTCATGAATAACAGCATTTTAAGTCACTAAAAAAATCAATTTTTATCCATATTTAAAAATAGACAGGAATATAGATAGTTTTCTGTCTGTATTTATCTTTAAACATCAGTAAAAAACAGAAAACTGGAAGTCTTAATGTAAGTGCACTGGTATTTCTGACAAATGTGGCAACATCTTCCATACCGCTGACGAGATCAACCACATAAAAAGGAAGATTGTGAAGCTCACTGACTTCCTTGAATGGTGGGTGTTGATCATGAATACTAGAGGCTATCCCAATAGAGGCTATCCTGCTTGGTTTGGAATATTAGTGGTATCCTGTATTAAAATAACAAGTTACACCTGAATATATTTTTCCAGCAGCCTAGGTCTCTCAGCTTGCTGTACAACATATAGAGCAGAATGTGATTTAATAGCACATACCAGTGAGGAGGAAGACAAGGTGGCAATGATGGCCAATGAAATTGAATAAGTGATCAAGCTACCTATGTAGGCTATTTCCACGCTGCTGCATTTTATAACATGTTCCTTTGAATTTATGTATTTGTTTAATTTATTATTAGGCTTCGACATTGTAAAATGTTCTCTGTCTCAGAACATAAAAGTTATTCTACTTCCAGAATAACACAGTCACAACGTTCTGCAATGTGCAACGATCTATACAGTCAGTCCCAAGGCTCAGCACCCACAGCTGATTATACGGGATCTTTAGCCATAGCAAGTACATTCTTGGCACAGATACTGGTTCAGTACTCTGCTGTGTGCCGATAGGCCATCATAGCTTGATTGCTGTTTTTAAAGATTATGGCCCTCATTACAACATTGGTGGTAAATGCCGCTTACCGCCAAGCAGAAGACCGCCAACACACTGCTGCGGCTGTGGAAATCAGCTACAGCTATTACGACCCACAGCCCGGAATCCGCCAAAATCTAGACACCCACACAAGTCCGCCACACCAAAGGTCAGTGATAAACTGACGATAACACACCTCCTTTGCTGAGTAGTAGAGAGAACCACCTATAGAGGCACCGAAACCTGGCCTTCAGGAGGCCGAAGGTCCTTTCGATCACTCTCCTAGTTCGCCCATGTGCCTCATTGTAGCGTTCCTCTGCCCTTTTCCTGGGATTTCTCACTGGGGTCAGTAGCCATGACAGGTTGAGGTACCCAGAGTCACCTGCAAATGTTGAGGGACAACTGTTAGACACACACTAACCCTTAGGGACAACCCCAGACCCAGACAACTATTCACAGGGTATAGGGTCCATGTCCTCACCTATTAGCCACACACTGTGCCTCTGGAATTGCACCATCACATAAGGGACGCTGCTATTCCTCAAAATGTAAGCGTCATGCACTGAGCCTGGAAACTTGGCATTCACATGGGAGATGTACTGGTCGGCCAAACACACCATCTGCACATTCATCGAATGGTAGCTCTTCCTGTTTCTGTACACCTGTTCATTACTGCGGGGGGTACCAAGGCCACAAGTGTCCCATCAATGGCACCTATGATGTTGGGGATATGTCCCAGGGCATAGAAGTCACCTTTCACTGTGGGCAAATCCTCCACCTGAGGGAAAACGATGTAGATGTGCATGTGTTTCAGCAGGGCAGACAACACTCTGGACAACACGTTTGAGAACATAGGCTGGGACATCCTTGATGCAATGGCCACTGTTGTTTGAAAAGACCCACTTGCCAAGAAATGGAGTACTGACAGGACCTGCACTAAAGGGGGGATTCCTGTGGGATGGCGGATAGCTGAAACCAGGTCTGGCTACAACTGGGCACACAGTTCCTGGATTGTGGCACGATCAAGTCTGTAAGTGATAATGATGTGTCTGTCTTCCATTGTCGACAGGTCCACCAGCGGTCTGTACACTGGAGTATGCCGCCATCTCCTCACCTGCCCCAGCGGACATGCCCTATGGACGAGAACAGTGAGCACAGAGTCAGCCAACACTGAAGTAGTAAAAAAAGAATTTATTGCACACATTTGTCAATCCGCTATGTGCCTGTCACTGTGTGTATGCAAGGCCTAGATATTTGTGACGCATTTAAAAATAATACCATGTGGACACCTGAAATTTCGGCTGCCTGACCTGTAATGTAGGACAAGGGGATATGAGGTAACTGCGCTGGCGTTGTACACCATTGCGGTAGGCGGTAGAAGACCGCGGCGCAATCCTGCACTGGTTAACATTGGGCCCTATGGGTCCAAGGAGCCAATGACGATGTACGCCGGCGGTGATGGTACGCACCGCCGCAGACGTGCCCGCCATATTCTCTCTGTTCCCTCACTTGATACCTTCCTTCGACAGGAGAGGACATACACTGCAAGTGATGCTGTGACCTGTGTCTGGAAGCGACAATGGCTCATGTGTCTGGGGAAAGGGCCCCTGCCTTCACTTCAGAGGAGTTGGAGAAGTTAGTGGATGGGGTCCTCCCCCAGTACACGCTACTCTACGGTCCTCCAGACAAACAGGTGAGCACACTGTGAGCATGCTGTATGGGCAATGCCTGTTTGGAATGGTGTGGATGGAAGATACGGGGGGACTGAGGCCTGCATGAGCAGACGGTGAGTGTATGTGCCTCAGGGCAAGGGTGGGAACGTGGGCCAATGACTGTGACGGTCCGGACGTTTAAAGATCATCCTTTTCCCCTGTACTATTCCTCGAGATTAGCGCCCACTAGAAAAAGGATATTTGGCGTGCCATCGCCAAGGACGTCCAGACCCTGGGGGTCCACCACAGACGGAGCACCCACTGCCTGAAAAGATGGGAGGACATTCGCCGCTGCAGCAAGAAGATGGCGGAGGCCCAGCTGGGGATGGCCTCCCAATGTGGAAGGGGTGCCAATCGTACCATGACCCCCTTATGTTCCGGATCCTGATGGTGGCGTACCCGGAGTTGGATGGGCGCTTGAGGGCATCACAGTAGCCACAAGGGGGTGAGTACAGTCACATCCATCTGACTCTGCGCGCATTAGGAGGTGTCTGGGTGGGGGAGGTGGGCAGTGGGTTACCCTAGGCCAGGGCGAGCTTTGTAGGCAAGGACCCTTTGTGAGGCAGGCTATGTGGCACCCCAATCCCACCAGTGATAAGAACCATCTACACCTAGTCAGGCTCCTGTGACTTCCATGTGTGCAGCAATCAGGCATAGGCCTTGTACCCCAATGTGCCTGTGATTAATTAGGGAACTCTAAGTGCATGGCATAGTGCAAAGGGCTGCTGTGTCTGTAGTGTCCGCGAACGGTAGCGGTATTGCATGCACTGAACATGTCTTTCTTCTTTCTCCCCCGCCTTTTTGTGGTCTCTCTGTTCTTGTGTGCATTAGCATCATCAGGCGGAGGAGCAGTGCCACCGGAGCAGTAGGGAGCTGCATCCCACATGGCCCTGGAGGGCAAGACAACGGAGTCTGAAGTCACCAGTGGGACGGAGGGCAAGGTTAGCTCTACGGCGGGGACAGGAGCAGTGATACCAACTCCTCCTCTGTTGGGAGCTCCCTTGCGGTGGTGGGCCCCTCTGTGCCCACAGCATCTACAGGTACAGCTGCCAACCCCCTACCAGCACCGTCCTCCCAGCAGCCCCTCAACGTGTGTCCTGTGCCCACTCACCCAGGTGCGTGGGCATCTCCTTCACCCCAGGCACCTCAGGCCCTGCCCCAGTCAGCCATGCTGCCCTCAGTGTGGAGGCTATTGACCTCCTGAGATAGATCCCTCACTGTTGGGCAGTCTACCATTCTGAAAGTCATCCAGGTTGTAGAGAGGCATTTGCAACAAACAAATGCATACCTGGAGGGCATTCATTCTGGCCAGGCAGCCCAACAGCGAGCATTTCAGGCTCTGGCCTCAGAACTGATGGCAGCCATTGTCCCTGTGTTCAGCCTCCCCCCTCCAACTTCCTCCACCCAGACCCAATCCCCTGTACCTCAGCCTATTCCAAGTACACCATCAGACCAGCATGCACACACCTCAAAACACAAGGGTGGCTCAGGCAAACATAACACCACACATCCCACAAGCACCATACCCATGCAGAGATACCAACATCCACTGCTTCCACTGTGTCCCCCTCCTCCACGTCTCCCTCCTCCCTCCCTGTCTCATCTCCACTCACACCTGCATGCACTACATCTCCAGCCACTACCTCCATCACCAGCACACCTGTTGGAAAATGGGTTATTGGTAAGGGCAGGTAGGTACCTACACTTAGCAATAGGCCACTAACCTCCACTAAGGTCCAGTTAGGTCTCAGTAGATTAACCCCAGCTCAACCCTTGGTAGCTTGGCAATGAGCGTCAAGGCTTAACTTAGGAGACAGAGTGTAAAGCATTAAAATATCACAAAACAGCAATTAAATAAAACACAGGAAACAGTTTAAAAATCCAAAACCAATTTATAAAAATAGATTATATTTTTATCTTTAAAATAAAATGACACAAAAACGAATAAAATCGGATAAAGGGAACCAGCGATATGAATTTTTAAAGAATTATTATTTTTTTAGTGCCTAGAAACAAAAAGCGCCAATCGGGTCATCTGGTTGCACCTCGACCAGGGCAAAGTCAAAATTTCAGGCCAACCGCGATGGAGCCCTGCTCGGCTACAGGCCGCGGGAGGCCTTGGTTAAATGTTTACCTTCACTCTTTTTTTCGAAGATTTTCTTCAGCGGGACGAACCTGCCAGTCCAATCCAACCTCCTGGAGCCCTTCCCCGGATACGCGATGCTGGAATCCTCGGTGGAGATTTTTACCTTCAGACTTAGTCGTTTTTTTGAGGTGAAAATCCTTCGACCGGGGTAAACCTAGATCTTGATCCGACGTCCATGGAGCCCTCCCCGGATACGCTGGCTGGGAGGTCCCGGTCAATTTTTTACCTTCGGACTTAGTCTCTTTTTCGGAGATTTTCTTTACCGGGACAAACCAGAAAATCAGGCCGGGTCGTGGTTGAGGCAAGCCGGCTAGAGTTGCCGCGGCGGGTCGGTCCCTCTATGGAGCTTTTTTTCAAAAGTTGGCCAAACTTCTCCAAACTTCTGGGGCTTCTCCCAGATGTCCTTTTAAGGTTCTTTGGAGGTCCACAGCTCACCCCAATGATCCAGAAGTTCTGAGATGGTCCTTGGGGGGTGCGGACTACATCTCCCAGAATGCACCTGGCGCAAACTCCTTTTTGGCCACTGGACAGTGGTCAGCTGGTCGCTTTCTTCAGGAGTTGGTGCAGGGGACTCCGGATAGCTATTTTTCACCTGTAGCACACAGGGAGTCCCTCCTTGAACCAGTTGAAGCCAGGCAAAGTCCTTCTTGTGGTGAAGCCCAAGTGTGCAGCTGGTGCAGTCCTTCTGAGTGCAGGTTCCAGGTGCAGGCCAGGGGTCCAGCAGGGCAGTCCTTCTTCTTCTGTTGTTCTTCCTTGTTGGATGTGGTAGGGAACTGAGGTGTGGATGCAGGTCTGCCAGTTTTATCCTTGCTCCTGGGTGAAAAGCAGGAGGGTCCTGGTTCTCCAATCAGGTGCAGGGTCCTTCCCCCTGTGATGACCACTTCCTGGGAAGTGTGGCAAAAATCAATCCCAGATAGCAACATTCTCCAAAAATCCATCATGGCTGAATCTGATTTTTGGAGGTTACATCTGGCTGAGCCCACCCACTGGTGTGGCTAAAAATCATAAGCACACCCCTCTCCTGCCCTCTCCTAATCTAATCAAGGGGGCACCTAGTTGTCTGGGGTTGCAGGATGTGGGGGTGTTGCTGGTTGCTCCAAATGTCCTTCTCTGCCTTTGAAGACCAGTTTGGCAGCCGTCCCCCTTCCTGCCTCTCCATCTGCTGAGGGGAGATTCCTTCCCACAGGCACATTCCTTTGTGAGAAGCCAGGCCACTTCACACCTCATCAAGGCAGCTTGACCAAGCTGCTAGAGGCTGGCCAATCAGAGCACAGCAGCAAAAACAATGCAGGGCTGAAATTGGCAACTTTTCAGGTAAAGTTTAAAACTCTTTACCTGAACAAGTTATATTGAATCCAACAACTTGAAGTTGTGGGATTTATTACAACAATTAATTTGATACCAAGGGCCATATTTATACTTTTTGACGCAAAACTGTGCTAACGCAGTTTTGCGCCAAAAAAATTAGCGCCGACTAACGCCATTCTGAAGCGCCATGCAGGCGCCGTATTTATTCAATGACGGCGCTGTCTGGTGTGCGTTGAAAAAAACGACGTACACCAGGCAGCGCCGGCGTAGGGGGAAAATGGCGTATGGGCGTCCACAAATGGCGCAAGTCAGGCTGAGGCAAAAAAATCTCCACAACCCGATTTGCGCCATTTTTAAACGACGCCCATCCCCCATTGAAATGACTCCTGTCTTAGCAAAGACAGGAGTCAAGCCCCCTTGCCCAATGGCCATGCCCAGGGGACTTCTGTCCCCTGGGCGTGGTCATTGGGCATAGTGGCATGTAGGGAGGCACAAATCAGGCCCCCCTATGCCACAACAAAAAAAAAAAAAAATACTTACCTGGACTTACCTCAATGTCCCTGGGGTGGGTCCCTCCATCCTTGGGTGTCCTGCTGGGGTGGGCAAGGGTGGCAGGGGGTGTCCCTGGGGGCAGGGGAGGGCACCTCTGGGCTCATTCTGAGCCCACAGGTCCCTTAACGCCTGCCCTGACCCAGGCGCTAAAATCCGGCGCTAATGCGGGGTTTTTTGACCCGCCCACACCCGGGCGTCATTTTTGCCCGGGAGTATAAATCCGACGCATATGCATCGGAGTCATTTTTTAAGACGGGAACGCCTACCTTGCATATCATTAACGCAAGGAAGGTGTTCACGCAAAAAAATGACGCTAACTCCATAAACTTTGGCGCTAGACGCGTCTAACGCCAAAGTATAAATATGGAGTTAGTTTTGCGTCGAATTTGCGTCGAAAAAAACGACGCAAATTCGGCGCAAACGGAGTATAAATATGCCCCCAAATTCTTGGTATGCATCATTTAAGGAGACTTTAAAAATTAAAATAAAGTCTCCCCATTCTAGCCTATGATGGCCATTTACTACAATGAGGGAAAACAAATTTGGCTGTTTTTACCTCACCAGGGCTTATACAACTATTTTTATAAGGTCCCTGCTTATGGTTACATGGCACCCAGCCCTAGGGGCACATAGGGCACACCTTAGGGGTGACTTATATGTAAAAATAAGGTAGTTTAAGACTTTGGAACTACTTTTAATTCCAAAGTCGAATTTGCATATAACTTTAATTTAAAAGCAGCCAGCAAGGCAGGCCTGCCTTTAAAATGACACTGGGCACCTCAGCAGTGCACCTATGGGTTCACTACCTATGCTGTGGTCCCTAAACCTACATGCCCTACCATATACTAGGGACGTATAGGTAGGTTAACTTAGCCAATTATAATTAGCCTAATTTGCATATCCATTTTACACAGAGCACAGGCCCTGGGACTGGTTAGCAGTACCCAGGGCACCATCAGAGTCAGGAAAACACCAGCAAAAAGTAGAAAATGGGGGCAAAAAGTTAGGGGGCCTCTGCAATCAGCCCTGTTTTCTCACACAGGCCCCCCCCAGCCCACACGCCCAGGAGACTCAGCCCAACCCTGGGAGTGTCTTCCTGGCTTGTTAGGCGAGGAAGACAGTGAAAAAAACTGGCTGTCCCTTTGCAGGGCCTACTCTGCCTTACATCCTCCTGTCATGGTCACTCCCTCTGGATAGTGAACCCACCCCAACAGTGAAAGGACCCATCTCAAACTGAAACTTCCCTCTAGGGGGGTCTTCCTCCTCTCTCTCTGACAACTTGGGTAGTGAGGTGCCCACCTCCCCTACTCCTAACTTTGCTAGGGCAACACCTAGCTTACCCAAAGAGGTCACCCAATACTTGAGCAACCCCACCATGACCAACAGGGTCAGGGGGCATACTTTGCTATTGGACCTGGGGTCTGCCTCCCAGGCCATGTACAGTGCTGCCAGGAACGCTAGCACCCAGCAGAGGCTACTGATAGCTGTCAGTACCCAGAACCACACCCTAAGCTCTCCACTGACAGGTGGCTGAGCTGCTTTAGGGGCAACTGTGGGGTCCTGGCACCCCTCTTGCTGTCTAGAGTGGGGGGCTACCACCTCCTGTGGCAGACACCCTCCTTCCACTCTCCCTTCTGTCAGTGCAGGGGCAACACCTTGCATCTGGACAGCTGCCTGACTACTCAGGACTTCCTTGGGGTCAGGTGAGGCCTCACCAGTGCCAATTCTGGGCTCCCCCCCTACTGGGGCAGCAGGCCTTTGGCTCCCTGGAACTCTCTTTAAGAGTGTCCTACCCTTCCTTTTCTTCTTTCCTTTTCTTGGGGACCCCTGCCTCCTAACTGTAGGAATTGACTCCCCAGGGCTTTGGGTTGGGGGTGCACCCTGGGCGACTGCCCCATCTGGGACCAGACTCGCCTCTGGGAGGTCATTGCCCAGGGTACAATCTAGGGGGAGGTCAGCACTGACTACCACCCTAAACCAGTCAAAGATACCCTCCCTCTCTAGAGGCACTATGGCTACAGGTTTGGAGGTGACCTCCCCTGTGGCTATCCTGACTTTCCTTGTCTCTCCTGGGACATACATGTCTGGGGTCACTAACCGGTCACTCACTATAGTGTGACTGGCACAGGTGTCTCTCAGGCCAGTGATAGGGATCCCATCTCTCCTGAATGGGGTGGAAGTGCCTACTCCCACCCTCAGAGATCACCAGCTTACCATCTGGTCCTGTCTCCCAGCTCAATGCTAGGAGGACTTCATCATCTGAGGAGTCCTCCTCCATGGCTACACTGGACAGCCCAATGCTAACCACCTTCTTTGGACAGGCTGCATCTCCTCTGAAGTGACCTGTCTGCTGACAGTCAAAGCAAGCCTTACTGTCCAAGAGCTTTTTTAACCCTGGGTCTCCCTGTCTCTGCTTGTCAGAGTGGGAGTGGGATTTACTCTCCTCCTTCTTAGGGTTCTGGGGTACAGAGGGAGTCTCTGTGGTGGGCTTACCACCTCCCTCCTTAGGTTTTTGGGGACCTGACCCCCCCCCTTCTTGGAGTCTCCCCCCTGGGACTTGACAACCACCCTGGTCCTCAACCACTCATCAGCTGCCTCCCCCAGCACTCTAGGGTTGATCAGCTTAGAGTCCACTAGATGCTGGCGTAACCTTTCTTGGGTACAATTGGTCAAGATGTGCTCTCTCATGATCAGATTGTATAACCCCTCATAAGTATTTACTTTGTTACCAATAATCCAGCCCTCTAGTGCCTTAAGTGAGGTGTCTACAAAGTCAACCCAAGACTGGGTCCTGACCTTCTGGGTGTCCCTGAACTTCATTCTATACTGCTCTGGGGTTAGGCCAAACTTCTTGGTTAAGCACCTCTTCATTCTAGGGTATGAATCTGCCTCCTCCCCCCTCAAGGTCAGAAGCCTATCCCTCCCGATGTTGGGGACCACCTCCCAGAAAAGGGAACCCCAGTATTGAGGCCTAACCCTTCTCATTTGGAGTGCCCTCTCAAAGGCCACCAACCACTTGTCTATATCATCCCCCTCTACATAAGCAGGAACCACCCCCTTGGGTAATCTGGGGCAAAAACCCCCACCCATGGACACCTCAACTTCTCTGTCGCTGCCACCATCTCTTTTTTCTCTCTTTGCCCACTTTTTCTTTTCCAGGGCCACCTTCTGTGCTTCCAAAGCTATAAATGTTAGCTGGGCCTCCAGCTCTCTTTCTCTGAGGGACAGGTTCTCTCCTCCTGAAGGGAACCCCTTCCCTCAACTAGCTTTGGGACTGCCCCTAGTGACTGTATGTAATGAGGACCGGTCTTCCTCATTCTTACTTAGGCTCAGATGCCCTCCCTCCCCTGAGTGGTTAGAGCTTGCATCCTCCCCTACTTCTCCCTCCTCTGGAGCTTCCTCTGGGTCTACCTCTTGGGCCTCAGCCCATGCTGTCAGGGATTTGATCAGGACATGCTTCCTGAGGTCAGTGGTTGCAGGCAACCCTCTTTCAGTACACAACCCCCTAAGCTGGACTACTGTCAGTGTGGGTAGGCTAGCCAGATCAAGCTCCATGGTTCCCTAGTATTGTGTCAACAAAAACTTTTTGCAAAAATTGGAAACAAGAATTTAGAAAAATCACAAAAATTCAATAATTGAAATTAATCGAAATTAAAATTAAAAACAATTTTTGCACTAGGGCAATTTAAAGGATTTTTTATTTGTTTTACTTAAAACTGTAACGTGATACTGAACACAAGTACAGGATCCCACCACTGCTCACCAAAAATGTTGGAAAATGGGTTATTGGTAAGGGCAGGTAGGTACCTATACTTAGCAATAGGCCACTAACCTCCACTAAGGTCCAGTTAGGTCTCAGTAAATTAACCCCAGCTCAACCCTTGGTAGCTTGGCAACGAGCGTCAAGGCTTAACTTAGGAGACAGAGTGTAAAGCATTCAAATATCACAAAACAGTAATTAAATAAAACACAGGAAACAGTTTAAAAATCCAAAACCAATTTATAAAAATAGATTATATTTTTATCTTTAAAATGACACCAAAACTAATAAAATAGGATAAGGGGAACCGGAGATATGAATTTTTAAAGAATTTTTGTTTTTTTAGCGCCTAGAAAGAAAAAGGGCCAACCGGGTCATCTGGTTGCACCTCGACCGGGGCAAAGTCAAAGTTTCAGGCTGACGGTGATGGAGCCCTGCTCGGCTACAGGCCACGGGAGGCCTTGGTTAAAAGTTTACCTTCACTCTTTTTATCGAAGATTTTTTTCAGCGGGACGAACCTGCCAGTCCAGTCCGACCTCCTGGAGCCCTTCTCTGGATACGCGACGCTGGAATCCTCGGTGGAGATTTTTACCTTCGGACTTAGTTGTTTTTTCGAGGTGAAAATCCTTTGACCGAGGTAAACCTGGATCTTGATCCGACGTTCATGGAGCCCTCCTCGGATACGCTGCCTGGGAGGTCCCGGTCAAATTTTTACCTTCGGACTTAGGTGGTCATTACAACCCTGGTGGACGGTGTTAAAGCTGCGGAAATACCGCAAACATGCCGGCGGCCAAAAAAAGGGAATTATGACCCTGGCGGAAACCGCCAACTAAGACAGCCACTTTAACACATCGCCCGCCACGGCGGTACAGACAAGCAGCGCGGCGGTTACCGCCAACAGACAGGCGGAAGACAATGTACCGCCCACAGTATTACAACCCGCCAATCCGCCATCTTTTCCGGGGCGGATTCACCGTGGATAAAAACACGGCGGAAACAGCTTTTGCTATGGGAAAACACTCACCTGAACACATCCCACGAGGAACGAGGGCTCCATGGACCCGGAATTACACATACTCCCTGCCCTTGTGTTTCTGCTCCTCTACGAACAACAGTTACGTAGGCGCAGAAGACACCAGTGAATACTGCACCTAGGACACGGGGGAAGGGGGAGGCAAAAGTTAGGGGGACACCCACCAAACACCCCCACCCTCGCATATTAAAACATACATACCAATGCATTCACAAAAATCACAGTAACAACCCACAATCCCCCCGGAAGAATGAAAAGACAATGCGAAATTCGGTCAAACATTATAATGTGCCAATATACATGTCATACAAAAATATACAGATATATATTTGAAAATCACTCATAATTATATACAATACGAGAAGTAGTGCAGATATGTACACAACAATGTCCGTGCACCAACAGTCCAAAAATGCATGGGCGAGGCCCACAAACAACACCGGACCACAATCGGAGAGAACACTGCCGGGCCATCAGATAGAAATACTACAGGCACCTCAGGGGGAAGGGAAGGAGGGGCACCTCAGCCAGATGAATGCGAAGCCAGATCCACGACGGGGCTCCATGCCCATTGATGTATCCTGGGGAGTGCAAAGCCACAGTCTCTCAAGTCTCTACACTGGGTGGGTTGCCCACTGTGCCATCCTGGGGAGTACAAAGCCACAGTCTCTCAAGTCTCTACAGTGGGTGGGTTGCCCACTGCCATGTCCTGGTGAGTGCAAAGCCACAGTCTCACAAGTCTCTACAGCGGGTGGGTTGCCCACTGTTCAATCCTGGGGAGTGTAAAGCTACAGTCTCTCAAGTCTCTACAGTGGGTGGGTTGCCCACTGTGCCATCCTGGGGAGTGCAAAGCCACAGTCTCTCAAGTCTCTACAGTGGGTGGGTTTCCCACTGTGCCATCCTGGGGAGTGCAAAGCCACAGTCTCTCTAGTAGATGCAGTTCTCTACTGGCACTGGGTGGGACTGGTGCCCATACTGGATGAGTCTCCCCGTGAAAGTTCATGTCCTGTCACTGTCCCAGCTGTACATGGGATAAGGATGCCTGATGTGGTGGCCTTTTCATTCCTACACAGTGCTTGCCCTGTTCAGCGGTCTTCACCATGGCGGTCTTTGCCCTGTTCAGCGGTGCTTTGCCATGGTGGTCTTTGCCCTGTTCAGCGGTGCTTTGACATGGCGGTTCTGGACTGTTCAGCGGTGCTTTGCCATGGCGGTCTTTGCCCTGTTCAGCGGTCTTCACCATGGCGGTCTTTGCCCTGTTCAGCGGTGCTTTGACATGGCAGTTCTGGACTGTTCAGCGGTGCTTTGCCATGGCGTTCTTTGCCCTGTTCAGCGGTGCTTTGACATGGCGGTTCTGGACTGTTCAGCGGTCTTCACCATGGCGGTCTTTGCCCTGTTCAGCGGTGCTTTGCCATGGCGGTCTTTGCCCTGTTCAGCGGTGCTTTGACATGGCGGTTCTGGACTGTTCAGCGGTGCTTTGCCATGGCCGTCTTTGCCCTGTTCAGCGGTGCTTTGACATGGCGGTTCTGATACCAACATTGGTGTGTGGCATGACGATCTCTACACTGGGCATTGGTGTGTGGCATGATGTTCTCTACACTGGGCATTGGTGTGTGGCATGACGTTCCATCATTGCCCAGCGGGGTTGTGGCAGCCGGGGCCCTCCAGGGCACTGACTCCGGCGGTGGTCTCCTGACCAGTGACGATACTTGAGCCCTCCTGGGCTGTGTCTCAGGCGGTGGTCTCTGGACCAGTGACGATACTTGGGCCCTCCTGGGCTGTGACTCCGGCGGTGGTCTCCTGACCAGTGACGATACTTGAGCCCTCCTGGGCTGTGACTCTGGCATTGGTCTCTGGACCAGTGACGATACTTGAGCCCTCCTGGGCTGTGACTCTGGCGGTGGTCTCTAGACCAGTGACGATACTTGAGCCCTCCTGGGCTGTGACTCTGGCGGTGGTCTCTGGACCAGTGACGATACTTGGGCACTCCTGGGCTGTGACTCCGGCGGTGGTCTCCTGACCAGTAACGATACTTGAGCCCTCCTGGGCTGTGACTCTGGCGGTGGTCTCTGGACCAGTGACGATACTTGGGCCCTCCTGGGCTGTGACTCCGGCGGTGGTCTCCTGACCAGTGACGATACTTGAGCCCTCCTGGGCTGTGACTCTGGCGGTGGTCTCTGGACCAGTGACAATACTTGGGCCCTCCTGGGCTGTGACTCCGGCGGTGTTCTCTGGACCAGTGACGACGGTGCTGGCGGTTGTGTCTGGACCGCCGGAAATGATGGCACACTTCTCTGCCGTGACACTCACAACAGGCTGGCAAGACTTCCTCTGGACCTTCCCGACCTTTGGTGGAGTCACAGCTGACTCACCAATCCCCTTCGAACCCATGTCAGTTGTTGTCCCACCAGGAGTCTTAACACGGTCCCGTCGTCCACTCTCCAATTTTAGAGCCATTACAGGGGGTGGGCTGCCAGTGCCTTGGCTCCGGGTCCTACTGCCTGCCCTAGTGGCCGGTGCACTCCACAATCCCTGAACACGCACCACTGGTATTGGAGGCTTTTTGGCTGAGGCGCTACGACGGGACTGATGAATTGGAGGGGGGGGTTGGGGGCAAAAAGGTCAATTTTACAGAGGGACAGTTTCTGACGAACACTGGGATGGGTAGCTGGAGGGGGTCTGGGAGTGGAGGAAGAGGAGGAAGAGGAGGTGGTTGTCGGAGGTGTTACTTTAGCTGTTTTGGGTGCAGGTACAGGAGGCTGTCGTGAGGTGGATGGATGTTGGGTGAGTGATTGCCGGCGTTTGTGTACTTTGGGAGGGGGCGTCACAGACACACTGGGAGAGGACACAGGGGACGTGAAAATGGCAGTGGAGCTGGTGAGTGCAGGTGAGCGGCTTGTGGTGCTGGGTGTCCTTGTGCGATTCCTGGTGCCTGTAGATGTGGTGCATGCAGGAGTGTGTGTAGACGAGACTGGGAGGGAGGAGGGAGAAGAGACGGAGGGGGACACAGTGGAGGCAGTGGGTGTTGCTGTGTCTGTATGGGTGTGATGCTTGTGTGAGTGCCTGTGGGATGTGTGGTGCCTATGTTTGCTTGAGCTACTTTTGGGTATTGACTTGTGTGCATGCTGGCCTGTAGGTGTGCTTGGGTTGGGCTGCGGTACAGGGGATTGGGTCTGGGTGGAGGAAGTTGGAGGGGGGAGGCTCGACACAGGGACAATGGCTGCCATCAGTGCTGAGGCCAGAGATTGCAGGGTTCACTGAAGGACAGCCTGACCAGAATGAATGCCCTCCAGGAATGCACTACCGTGTTGCAACTCTCGTTCTACACCCTGGATGGCATTCACAATGGTAGACTGCCCAACAGTGAGTGACCTGAGGAGGTCAATGGCCTCCTCACTGAGGGCATCAGGGGTGACTGGGGCAGGGCCTGAGGTGCCTGGGGCGAAGGTGATGCCCACCCTCCTGGGTGAGCGGGCACGGGGCGAACGCTGAGGGGCTGCTGGGAGGGCGGTGCTGGTAGGGGAGGTGGCGGCTGTACCTGTAGAAGTGGGGTGCACAGATGGTACCGCCACCACAGGGGAGCTCCCATCGGCAGACGAGTCTTTGTCACTGGTTGGTGATCCGGTGGCCGACGTGAAGCTCCCCTCGCCCTCCATCCCACTGGTGCATTCAGAGTCCGTGGTGCGGCCCTCCATGGCCATGTGGGATGCAGCTCCCTCGTGCTCCGGTGCCACTGTACCTCCGCCTGTTGATGCTGATGTACAAAAGGACAGGGAGAGCAGGATAATGGGGGGAGACAGAAGAAAGAGAGTTTTAGTGCATGGCATTCCGCTACCGTTGGCGGACAAGACAGACGCAGCAGCCCCCTGCATTACGCCGTGCTCCTGCACTCTGCACACGCAATTTCTGGGTTATGGCCTACATGGCAATGGTGGACATCTGCGCACATGGAGGCCACAGGGGCAACTATACCTCGACTTGGCACTCTGCTGAGGTGGGGTTGAGTGCCACATGGCATACATTACGGAGGGGCCTTGCCTACCTAACTCGCCCTGGCCTAGGGACACCCACAGCCCACCTCCCCCACCCAGACACCTCCACTGCACGCAAAGTCCGCATAATGAGATTGTACTCACTTCCTTGTGTCTGCTGTGATGTCCTCAAGCACCCATCCAACTCCGGGTAGGCCACCGCCAGGATCCGGAACATCAGGGGGGTCATGGTGCGACGGGCACCCCTCCCACGTTGGGAGGCCATCCCCAGCTGAGCCTCCACCGTCTTCTTGCTGCAGCGGCGAATGTCCTCCCATCTCTTCCGGCAGTGGGTGCCCCGTCTCTGGTGGGCCCCCAGGGTCCGGACCTCCTTGGCGATGGCACGCCAGATGTCCCTCTTCTGGTGGGCGCTGACCTACATGACATGCATAAGGGAAGAGGAACAGTCATTACCAACTGCACCGTCATTGTGAGTGGCCCCCTCCCTACTCTGGCCATGTGGCCCATTCATTCCCATGCATTAATGTTCTTAGAACTCTGCCCCCTTCCCTCTTCCACCCAGCCCTCTCCACCCAGGCCTAGCCCATACAACGTGCTCCCTGTGTACTAACCTGTTGGTCTGGAGGACCGAAGAGTAGCGTGTACTGGGGGAGGACCCCATCCACAAGTTTCTCCAACTCCTGTGCAGTGAAGGCAGGGAACCTTTCCCCAGATGCAGCAGCCATCGTCGCTTCCAGACCGAGGTCACAGCAGCACTAGCAATGTAGGTCCTCTCCTGCCGAAGGTCAGGTATCTAGTGATTGAACAGATAGAAAATGGCGGTGACATCCGCAGCGGTGACGTCCGCGGCGGTGCGCATCATCACCGCCGGCGCACCTGTTCATTGGCTCCTGGGACCCATAGGGTCCAATGTTAACCAATGCAGCATTGACCCGCGGTCTACGACCGCCTACCGCGACGGTGTGCAACACCAGCGCAGTTACCCCACAATCCCATTGTCCCAGTTTAGAGGTCAGGCAGCCGTCATTTCAGGGGCGCACATGGCTTCATTTATTAATGCGTCACACATAGCTAGGCCTACACTCAACACACATAAAGGAAGGGTTTTGTGTCTGGTGTAGTCTTGTTTGTAACTGTGGGTACATACCTGGAGAAATAGTGACTGGTTCTTCACTGTTGTCCTTCGTAGGCACCGTCAGCTGGGACATATGAGAAGATGGCGGAATCCTCCGGTGTACCGACCGCTGGTGGACCTGTTGACAATGGAAGAAAGACATGTCATTGTCACCTACCGGTTTGACCGTGCCACTATCCAAGAACTATGTACCCAGTTGGAGCCAGACCTGATGTCACCGATCCGCCATCCGACTGGAATCCCCCCTGAAGTGCAGGTGCTGTCAGTGCTCAATTTCCTTGCAAGTGGGTCATTTCAGACAACTGTGGCCATGGCATCAGGGATGTCCCAGCCTATGTTTTCCACCGTGTTGTCCAGAGTGCTGTCTGCCCTGCTGAAACACGTAAGGAGATACATCATTTTCCCTCAGGTGGAGGATTTGCCTACAGTGAAAGGTGACTTCTATGCCCTTGGACATATCCCCAACGTCATAGGTGCCATTGATGGGACCCATGTAGCTCTGTTCCCCCCCCACAGGAGTGAACAGGTGTACAGGAACAGGAAGAGTTATCATTCCATGAATGTCCAGATGGTCTGTTTGGCAGACCAGTACATCTCGCAGGTAAATGCTATGTTCCCTGGCTCTGTCCATGACGCCTACATCCTGCGGAATAGCAGCATCCCTGATATGATGGGTAAACTCCAGAGGCACCGTGTATGGCTATTGGGGGACTCTGGTTACCCCAACGTTTCCTGGCTACTGACCCAGTGAGGAATCCCAGGACCAGGGCAGAGGAACGGTACAATGATGCCCATGGGCGGATTAGGAGGGTGATCGAACGCACCTTCTGCCTCCTGAAGGCCAGGTTCAGGTGCCTCCATATGACAGGTGGATCCCTATTCTACTCACCGAAGAAAGTGTGCGACATCATCATCGCCTGCTCCATGCTCTATAATTTAGCTTTGCGACACCAGGTGCCTTTTCTGCAGGAGGATGATCCAGATGACGGTGTTGTAGCAGCTGTGGAGTCTGTGGAGCCTGTGGACAGTGATGAGGATGAAGCTGAGGAAGAAGAAAACGACAACAGGGAGTCAGTCATACAGCAATATTTCCAGTGACACACAGGTGAGAAAATTTTCTGGTTTAACATTACATTAACTTTCACACGTCTACCTCTATCCTGTTTGTCGATTTCAATCACTATTTGTTAACTGAGTTGTGCCCTTCCATTACGGTTTCACAGGTGTGGTAACCTATGTGTCAACTGCTTGCATCCTTCAAGGGCTTGTGAGGTGTGACATAGGTATGTTAGCCTTACAATGGTACAGCCATTATGACACTGTCATTGATAATACAAAGTACAAAATCATAGACTGACTCCAGATTGTTTTGTGTTTCAAGGGTGTTTATTTAAGTGCTCAACAAATGAAGGGGGGTTGTAAAATGGTGATGGGGGATGGTGGAGGAATGTCCATGGCAGAGTCTAGTCTATTAGTCTCACAGGTGCACTGCCCATCTGGGCATAGGAAGTGGAGCTGGGGCAGTTCGAATATGGACAGGGTAACAAAGTGGGACAGTGGGAGGACAATCAGGGTGGTCTTATTTCCTGGCGGGGGTCTTGCCATCTTGCTCTGTCCTGTTCCTGGATCTCAGGGACCGCTTGCGTGGTGGTTGTCCGTCTGCAGGGGGTGGGGTGCTGGTGTGGTGGTCCTGTGGCGGTGCGTCCTGTCCACTAGCACCGGCAGAGGTGGTGGGCAGTTCATTGTCCTGGCTAGTGTCAGGGGCCCCTTGGAGTGCCACAGTGTCCCTCAAGGTCTGCTGTGTGTCCTTCAGCACCCCAACGATGGTGCCCAAGGCAGAGCTGATGGTCCTGAGCTCCTCCCTGAACCCCAAATACTGCTCCTCCTGCAGGCGCTGGGTCTCCTGCAACTTGTCCAGGACCGTTGCCATCGTCTCCTGGGAGTGGTGGTAGGCTCCCATGATGGAGGAGAGGGCCTCGTGGAGAGTTGGTTCCCTTGGCCTGTCCTCCCTCTGTCGCACAGCAGCCCTCCCAGTTTCCCTATGTTCCTGTACCTCCGTCCCCTGGACCGTGTGCCCACTACCACTGCCCCCAGGTCCCTGTTGTTGTTGTGGTGGTGGGTTACCCTGTAGTGGTGGACACACCGCTGATTGACCTGTCCTGGGTAGGGTCGTTTGGGCCCGCTGGGTGGGTGCTGTGCTGGTGTTACCAGAGGGTGGAAGGTCGGTGTTGGGCTGTGCCTGTGCAAGGGGAACCGACTGTCCTGAGGCCCACGATGGTCCGGGCTGGTCATCAAGATCCAGTAGGGCAGAGCTGCTGTCGTCACTGTGGGCCTCTTCTGGGGGTGGAGTGGTGTTGCCTTGACCCTCTGGTGTGGTGACGGTCCTTCGGGTTCCTGCAGGGGCATAAGAGCATGATTATTGCATGTGTGTGTGTAATGGTGTGCAATGGGTGGGTGTGCGTGAACCCCAGTGCAAGCATTCCTGTGTGGGGCCTTGTGTGATGATGGTTGGGGGGGGTGTTCTGGGTATGTGCAGTGAGCATGCTTTGGTGAGGGGTGACGATGCTTAGTTGTGTCATGCAGGGCTTGGTGTTGGGATTGGTGGTTTGTGTTATGGGTACATTAGTGAGGATTTGGAGTGATAGGGGAGGGGGTGAGGGTGGGGGTGTGTGATAGCATGCAGGTAGGGTGGGGGATCTGATAGTTAAGATTTGACTTACCAGTGTCCCATCCTCCACCGACTCCTCCGAGGCCCTCAGGATGCAAGATGGTCAAGACTTGCTCCTCCCATGTTGTTAGTTGTGGGGTAGGAGGTGGGGGTTCGCCGCCAGTCCGCTGCACCGCAATGTTGTGCCTGGAGACCGTGGAATGCACCTTCCCCCGTAGGTCGTTCCACCTCTTCCTGATGTCCTCCCTATTTCTTGGGTGCTGTCCCACGGCATTGACCCTGTCCACTATTCTGCACCATAACTCCATCTTCCTGGCTATTGATGTGTGCTGTACCTGTGAGCCAAATAGCTGTGGCTCTACCCGGACGATTTCCTCCACCATGACCCTGAGCTCCTCCTCGGAGAAGCGGGGGTATCTTTGGTGTGCCATGTGGTGGTGTGGGTGAGGTGTGGGGTGGTATATGTGGTGATGAGTGTGGTGAGTGTAGTGGTGTGTGGTGTTTTGTGCGTGGATGTTGTGTGGGTGAAGGTGTTGTGTGCCTCTGTGCGATGGGATTGTCAATTGCTGTGCTGTCTCTCTGGCCTTCTTTCAGAATTTGTGGTCGTAGGGGTTTGTGGGTGATGTGGGTGTGTGTTTTATATTGTGTTGGGTGTGTGGGAGTAGTGTGTGTATGTGTATCAGGTGTGTGTAATTCGAATTGTCCAATGTGGCGGTGTTTTGGAGATGTGTGTGTATTTTGAGCGCGGCGGTGTGTACCGCCAATGGAATACCGCGGTTGAAAGACTGCCGCGTGGATTCATGGGTCGTAATAGCATGGGCGTGTTTCTGTTGGCGTGGAAGTGGAGGATTTGTTTCCGCATGTTTATCGCTGACCTTTGGTGTGGCGGTGTTGTGTGGGTGTCTGAATTTCGGCGGATTCCGAGATGTGTGTCATAATAGCTGTGGCGGTCTACCGCGGCCTCGGCGGTGTATTGGCGGTCTTCTGCACGGCGGTAAGCGACTTTTACCGCCAATGTTGTAATGACCCCCTTAGTCTCTTTTTCAGAGATTTTCTTTACCGGGACAAACCAGCAAATCAGGCCGGGTCGCGGTTGAGGCAAGCCGGCTAGAGTTGCCGCGGCGGGTCGGTCCCTCTATGGAGCTTTTTTTCAAAAGTTGTCCAAACTTCTCCAAACTTCTGGGGCTTCTCCCAGATGTCCTTTTAAGGTTCTTTTGAGGTCCACAGCTCACCCCAAGGGTCCAGAAGTTCTGAGATGGTCCTTGGGGGGGTGCGGACTACAACTCCCAGAATGCACCTGGCGCAAACTCCTTTTTGGCCACTGGACAGTGGTCAGCTGGTCGCTTTCTTCAGGAGTTGGTGCAGGGGACTCTGGATAGCAATTTTTCACCTGTAGCAAACAGGGAGTCCCTCCTTGAACCAGTTGAAGCCAGGCAAAGTCCTTCTTGTGGTGAAGCCCAAGTGTGCAGCTGGTGCAGTCCTTCTGAGTGCAGGTTCCAGGTGCAGGCCAGGGGTCCAGCAGTGCAGTCCTTCTTCTTCTGTTGTTCTTCCTTGTTGGATGTGGTAGGGAACTGATGTGTGGGTGCAGGTCTGCCAGTTTTATCCTTGCTCCTGGGTGAAAAGCAGGGGGGTCCTGGTTCTCCAATCAGGTGCAGGGTCCTTCCCCCTGTAATGACCACTTCCTGGGAAGTGTGGCAAAAATCAATCCCAGGAGTCAACATTCTCCAAAAATCCATCATGGCTGAATCTGATTTTTGGAGGTTACATCTGGCTGTGCCCACCCACTGGTGTGGCTAAAAATCATAAGCACACCCCTCTCCTGCCCTCTCCTAATCTAATCAAGGGGGCACCTATTTGTCTGGGGTTGCAGGATGTGGGGGTGTTGCTGGTTGCTCCAAATGTCCTTCTCTGCCTTTGAAGACCAGTTTGGCAGCCCTCCCCCTTCCTGCCTCTCCATCTGCTGAGGGGAGATTCCTTCCCACAGGCACATTCCTTTGTGTGAAGCCAGGCCACTTCACACCTCATCAAGGCAGCTTGGCCAAGCTGCTAGAGGCTGGCCAATCAGAGCACAGCAGCAAACACAATGCAGGGCTGAAATTGGCAACTTTTCAGGTAAAGTTTAAAACTCTTTACCTGAACAAGTTATATTAAATCCCACAACTGGAAGTTGTGGGATTTATTACAACAATTAATTTGATACCAAATTCTTGGTATGCATCATTTAAGGAGACTTTAAAAATTAAAATAAAGTCTCCCCATTCTAGCCTATGATTGCCATTTACTACAATGATGGAAAACAAATTTGGCTGTTTTTACCTCACCAGGGCTTATAAAACTATTTTTATAAGGTCCCTGCTTATAGTTACATGGCACCCAGCCCTAGCGGCACATAGGGCACACCTTAGGGGTGACTTATATGTAAAAATAAGGTAGTTTAAGACTTTGGAACTACTTTTAATTCCAAAGTCGAATTTGCATATAACTTTAATTTAAAAGCAGCCAGCAAGGCAGGCCTGCCTTTAAAATGACACTGGGCACCTCAGCAGTGCACCTATGGGTTCCCTACCTATGCTGTGGTCCCTAAACCTACATGCCCTACCATATACTAGGGACTTACAGGTAGGTTAACTTAGCCAATTATAATTAGCCTAATTTGCATATCCATTTTACACAGAGCACAGGCCCTGGGACTGGTTAGCAGTACCCAGGGCACCATCAGAGTCAGGAAAACACCAGCAAAAAGTGGAAAATGGGGGCAAAAAATTAGGGGGCCTCTGCAATCAGCCCTGTTTTCTCCCAACGCCCATCACCACACACCGCTCATGTGCACTCACCACCCCCACTACCATTCTCACATCCCCTGTGTCCTCTCCCAGTGTGTCTTTGAGCCCTCCTCCCAAAGTACACAAACGCAGTCACACACCCACCCAATAGCCATCCACCTCACAACAGCCTCCAGCCCATGCAGCTTCACCCAAAGTCAGCAAAACCCCCTCCATCTACCCGTTCCAGTGTGTCTAAAAAGCTTTTCCTATCAAATTTTGACCTCTTCCCTACACCTCCCCCCTGTCCGTCCCCTAGGGCCCGCCTTTCCAGGTCCCAACCCAGCATCTCAGCCACCACATCACCGGGCACAGTGGTGCCAACAATATCGGGATTTTGGAGTGCGCCAAGCAACAGGGCTGCGAGTGTCCCAAGGAGCGAGGGCAAGGACATTACCCCACCTCCAAAACAGAAAAAGTTGCCCACATCCCAGAGGGAGAAGGTGAAAACACCTGCCACCAAGTGCTCAGGCAAAACAAACGTGGAAAGTGGGAAGACAGCTGCGCCACCATCGAAGGTGGGGAAGGGCCAAAAAATCAAAGGCAGGTCCATGTCGACACCAACCTGCACGGCGGACAAGACCGCCACCGGCACCGCCACCTGTACCGCCGCCACAAACACTGCCACCAGCACCGCAGACACTGAGCCCTTCACCAGCACCGCAGACACTGAGCCCTTCACCAGCACCGCAGTCAGTGAGCCCGCCACCAGCACCGCCGCTATTGACACCGCCGCCAGCACCGCAGTCAGTGAGCCCGCCACCAGCACCGCAGTCAGTGAGGCCGCCACCAGCACTGCAGTCCGTGAGCCCGCCACCAGCACCGCCACCACAAAGACCGCCGCCAGCACCTTTTCGACAGAGCCCGCCACCAGCACCGCAGACATTGAGCCCTTCACCAGCACCGCAGTCAGTGAGCCCACCACCAGCACCGCCGCTACTGACACCGCCGAAAGCACCGCAGTCAGTGAGCCCGCCACCAGCACCGCAGTCAGTGAGCCCGCCACCAGCACCGCAGTCCGTGAGCCCGCCACCAGCACCGCCACCACAAAGACCGCCGCCAGCACCGTTTCCACAGAGCCCACCACCGCAGACACTGAGCCCTTCACCAGCACCGCAGTCAGTGAGCCCGCCACCAGCACCGCCGCTACTGACACCGCCGCCAGCACTGCAGTCAGTGAGCCCGCCACCAGCACCGCAGTCCGTGAGCCCGCCACCAGCACCGCCGCCACACAGACCTCCGCCAGCACCATTTGCACAGAGCGATCCACCAGCACCGATGCCACAGAGACCTTTGCCAGCACCAATGACACGGAGTCCACCGCAAGCACCGCCGCCAGTGACACCGATGCCAGCACCGCCGCTACTGACACCGCTGCCAGTACCGCCAGCGGTGCCGCAACATCCTGAGCCAGTGGCACCACCGCAGACATGGCTGCCATCCCCAGTGGTCAGTCGTACGAGACTGGTGGTCAGTTCCAGGAGCCTGGTCAGCTTGCATGTTGCACCACCGTCAGTGGAGTATCACATCCACTACCTCAGTCCTTGGCAGGATGAAGCACTCTGGGCACAAAGCCCCCTCCAGAACCAGTAGAGAAAGGCATCCACTACCTCAGTCCTTGGCAGGATGAAGCACTCTGGGCACAAATCCCCCTCCAGAACCAGTGGAGAAAGGCATTCACTACCTCAGTCCTTGGCAGGATGAAGCACTCTGGACACCAAGCCCCCTACACAACCAGTGGAGAAAGGCATCCACTACCTCAGTCCTTGGCAGGATGAAGCACTCTGGGCACAAAGCCCCCTCCAGAACCAGTGGAGAAAGGCATCCACTACCCCCTCCAGAACCAGTGGAGAAAGGCATCCACTACCTCAGTCCTTGGCAGTATGAAGCACTCTGGGCACAAAGCCCCCTCCAGAACCAGTGGAGAAAGGCATCCACTTGAGAGACTGTGGGTTTGTACTCCCCAAGATAAAGCAGTGGGCAACCCACCCACTGAAAAGACTTGAGAGACTTTGGCTTTGCACTCCCCAGGATTGAACAGTGGGCAACCCACCCACTGTAGAGACTTGAGAGACTGTGGCTTTACTCTCCCCAGGATAAAGCAGTGGGCAAACCACCCACTTAGAAGACTTGCGAGACTGTGGCTTTGCACTCCCCAGGATAAAGCAGTGGGCAAACCACCCACTGGAGAGACTTGAGAGACTGTGGCTTTCCACTCCCCAGGATAAAGCAGTGGGCAACCCACCCACTGAAAAGACTTTAGAGACTGTGGCTTTGCACTCCCCAGGGGCATGGAGCCTCCTCGTGGAGCTGGCGTTGTGCACTCATCCAGCTGAGGTGCCCCCCTTCTCTTCCCCCTGAGGTGCCTGTTTCATTTAGAACTGATGCCCCAGCAGTGTTCTCTCCGTTTGCAGTCTGGTATCGAGTGTGGGCCTCACCCATGCATTTTGGGCCCAGTGGTCCACAGACTTTGAATGGTGCACAATCCGGACTTGTATAGTTGGTGTACATAATTGTTTATACTGTATTTAAAGTTTTGACTAATGGATTTTTATTGATTACAATCGTTACAATCATTTCCTTTTATAATTGCGTTCTTCCAGGGCAGGATGGGGGGTGTAAATCTATTGTTGCAGCATGTATTGGTGTGTATGTTGTTGTGGGTGGGGGTGGGGGTGTTGCGTGTTGCGTGTGTGTGTGTCACTCTCTTTTCCCTCCCCCTCCCCTGTGTTGTAGGTGCAGTACTCACCATGGTCGTCGCCGCCATCGTTCGTGCTCCTGCAGAGGAGCAGGAAAACTATTGCAGGGAGGATTTGGAGTTCTGGCTCCATGGCGTCCTGGTTCCTCGTGGGGTGTGTAGAGGTGAGTGTTTCCCCTTTCAAGTCCAGTTTAGGTAACTTTAGTAAAACTTGCACATTCTGAGAGAAGACAGTCTTTCTGCCCATTTTCCTGAAGATTATTACTTTCTTATGCGTCTTCACTAGAGACGTGCTTAACTTTAATGCTTAAAGACATTGCTCTTATAAATTCTGATGCTAAAGCCTGGTGCTTTACTGATCAACTGATGTCCTGCTGACGAAGACTGATTCTGCTTTGCTAATCCACCCTGAGCATAGGTATTTTCCAAACTGTGATGACCATGCATATTTACTTTTTCTTTCGCTGTTTTGATAGAGCCATAGTTAGATGTTTTTCTACATTTGTATTACTAAATTGTTTTGCATGAAGCCCAACATGCTGATGCTAATTTGATGTTAGTTAAGGATTCTCACTAATGACTTATGATAACAGAGACTAATGTTTGGTGAATTTCTCTGCTGAACTTCATGTACTTCATTTCGCTGACGCAGTTGACATTGCTATTGATTTGCACCATAACGTTAGAATGTGTTGTAGTTCAAGCTTTGATTAGGTAAAGTTTCTTCCACCGCTTTGGACCACCAGTATTGTTTCTGTATGTGTTTCATTTGATTTTGAGATTAATCTGCATGACCTTAGCATTGTTAATATAGGGAAATAAACATTCTAAACTTTTACTAAAGGTGTGGTTATTCAATGACCGAAAAGTCATGATGTGTGATATTTACTGACTTCATTGATTATTGGTTTTATTGATTGCTAATGATGATTGATTATTGTGTATTGATTGTTGATTAAGTACTGGATCTATGGTAGGAAAATCTCAATTGTGAGTCAAAAGGTTCTTCAACCTATTTGCATCCCCTTGTAAATTTACTTATTAAGGTCAGACGCGCTAACAGGTCATTTATGGAAGGTATGGTGAGGTAGACCACCATACTTATTCCACTTAATTATTTGTCACCTTAACATCTCTCCTTAAAGTCTTGGCAATGTACTGCACTTTTTGGAAAAACATATGCTAGAATACAATTTATCATTGTAACGTAATCTTTTTATTTTATTTTATTTGCTCAGTAGTAAAACACTGCCATCAAGATGTGTTTTGTTTCCAGTAATCAGACTTCAACAAAATTGCACACTGCTTCAGGCACACAATTTCTTTAATTCTTTCTCCCTCCAGACTGTGAAACACAATTTGAAATTGAAAACATTAATTCATTACTCAGTCTGACACTGCTTGACAACCTTTGTGGTGTTAAAATGGTATTCTCCTACTGTGTTAATGAAGTGTGCTCTCATTTGTTTATTTTTATGAGCAAATGAGGGGAAAGGCACCTACATGGGCACTTAATTAACATAAAAAGTATGATGCACTTTTTTTGCTCTGTCAGCAACAGGATTGGACTTGATAGAATACCAATAGTTTCTGCTGGTCTGTGCAGCGGAAACAGTGCGGCGGCATTGGCCTCGGCTCCCTTAAGGGAGCCGAGGCAAATGCCGTCGTACAGCAGCACCCTCTGAATGCGCACTGTCTGCAAAGCAGACAGTGCCCATTCCGAGGGTGCTGGCAGGGGGAGCCCTGCACTTTGCATGCCATGAGCATGGGCAGTGCAAGGGCCCCCCGGTAGCCTCTAGCACTGCCTTTCCTCCAGCCTTTCCATGGTGGTGAAAAGCCATGGAAAGGCTGGCGGAAAGCGGAATCGTGATCAGCATGGTGGTGTCGCCATGGGCATCGCCGTGGCGGACCATGACTCTGTCCACCACCAACTCCTCCACGATCCTGCAGTGGCACTGGTCCCCTGTGGGTCTGTCTGCCAGGGTTCTAATCTGGCAGTTGGACTGCCAGGTGTGCAGCAGGCCAACTGCCACAATGGATTTGGCGGTCCTCGGGCACCCAAACTTGTAATGACCCACTTAGTCTTTTTCATATGTGTGTTTCTTTAGTGAGGGCACTCACTGCAGTGTGTGTAGTCCTCCACATATTATATTATATTATGTTTTAATCATTTAGTCATGGATTAAACCCAGATATCTGTGACTGGGGTGAATGTTTGCATTGTTCAGCACTCTGGGGGTCATTCTGACCTCGGCGGT
This sequence comes from Pleurodeles waltl, assembly GCF_031143425.1. Lineage (NCBI taxonomy): Eukaryota > Metazoa > Chordata > Amphibia > Caudata > Salamandridae > Pleurodeles > Pleurodeles waltl. The sequence goes on from NC_090439.1 coordinate 401,440,608, forward strand.
AAAATGCCCTTACCGCCGGTCATAAGACCGCCATAACACCGCCGCGGTCAACCGCCACGGTCATTCTGACCCACAACGGCCAAACCTCCAAAAATCCGTCCTCCACTGCAGCCCGCCACATCGGCGGGCAGCGATAAACTGGAGATGACCAAACCTCCACTGTCACGCCAACAGAAATACGCCCATGCCATTACGACCCACGAATCCACACGGCGGTCATTCAAACGCGGTATTTCATTGGCGGTACACACCGCCGCGGTCAGAATACACACACATCAAAAAAAACACAGCCACATTGGACAATTTGAAATACAAACACCTGATACACATACACACACCACTCCCACACAATCAACCAACTATAAAACACACACCCACATCACCCACAAACCCCTGCGACCCTAATTACTGAGAGAAGGAGAGAGAGACACAGCAGACAATCCACAGCAAGACACACTGAGGCACACTACACCATCACACACACCACATAGTAGCACAAAGCACCACTCACCAACACACTCCTCATCACATACACCACCCCACACCTCACCCACACCACCCCATGGCACCCCAAAGGCACCCACGCTTTTCGGACCAAGAACTCCGGGTCATGGTGGAGGAAATCCTAAGAGTGGAACCCCAGCTCTTCGGCTCGCAGGTGCAGCACACCAGTATAGCCAGGAAGGCGGAGCTATGGCAGCGGATCGTGGACAGGGTCAACGCGGTGGGACAGCATCCCAGGAATAGGGAGGACATCCGCAAAAGATGGAACGACCTACGGGGGAAGGTCCGATCGATGGTCTCCAGGCACAACATCGCGGTCCAGAAGACTGGCGGCGGATCCCCACCCACCCCTCCCGAATTTACATCGTGGGAGCAAGAGGTCTTGACCATCCTGCATCCTCAGGGCCTCGCAGGAGTAGCCGGAGGAATGGACTCTGGTAAGTCCAATCTCAACTACTATATCCCCCCCACCCCACCAGCATGCCAACCCACACCCCCACCCTCACCCCCAACCCCCCAGCACACATCCTCCCTGACAATGTCTCACCAGCACAACCCACCCATCCCAACACCAACTCCTGCATGCCAACACAAATCATGGGCACCCATCACCTAAGCATGACCACTGCACTAACCCCTCCCCCCCACTAAATACCCTCACAACACCTCCCTCCAGGGAATGCCTGCACTGGGGGACAAGGGCACCCACAACACGCATGCTATTGCACACACAGAAATAATAACCAAACTCTCTTACCCCATGCAGGACCCGAACGACAACACACCAGCCAGGAGGGTCCAGAAGTGTCCATCCCACCACCGGCACAGGCCCACACTGAGGATAGCAGCTCTGTCGACAGTGAACCTGATGACCAGCCCGGACCATCGGGGACCTCTGGGCAGTCGGTTCCCCTCAGGCAGCCACAGGCCACACCAGACCCGACCCCCTCTGCCGACACCAGCACAGCTCCCACCCAGCGGGCCCATGCCTCTGTCTCTAGGACAGCTCAATCAGCGGTGTGTCTGCCACTACAGGGCACCCAGGCTAACCCAACACCCCAACAACAACAGGGACCTGGGGGCAGTGGTGGCGGGCACACCGTCCAGGGGACAGAGGCCGGGGGAAACCGGGCAGCTCGGAGGGCTGCTGTGCGACAGGGGGGGGAGGAGAGGCCCAGGGAACCCACTCTCCAAGAGGCCCTCACCACCATCATGGGGGCATACCACCACTCCCAAGAAACGATGGCGACGGTACTGGCCAGGTTCACTGAGATCCAGGCACAGCAGGAGGAACGCTACATGGGTTTCAGGGAGGAGCTGAGAATCATCGGGACCGCAATGGGGACCATCGTCCTGGCCCTCCACAGGATAGAGGACGCGTTGCGGGACCATGGTGCACCACACAGGGCCCCTGTCACTAGCCCGGGCCAGGAACAGCCTACCACCTCCGCCGGCGCTAGTGGACAGGAGGTCCCAACACCTCGACAGCCCCCCAGAACCCCACCTCCTGCTGAAGAACAACCACCCCGTAAGAGGAGCCTGAGACCAAAGAAAAAGACAGAGTAGGATGTCAAGACCCCCGCCTGCAGGACATACCCCCTCAAGTCTTCCCACTGTCCCACATTGCCACCCTGTCCAACCATGAACTGCCTATGCTCCATCCTTCCACAGGCAAAAGGACAATGCACCTGTGAGACTGAGAACTGGACTCTGCCATGGATATTCCTCCACCCCCACCCATCACCCTAAGAATCACATGTACCGATATCTAGCACTGTAAATAAATCACATTTTGCACACAAATCTGTTTTGAGTCATGCTGTATTATTGACAAATGTATTACATATTACTGTTCGATTTCTGTTCTGTCAATTAGTCATGACAACATACCAATGTCAATACGCTGTATTTCATGGGCGAACCAAGCAGAAGTCAGGTACTGAGTCAGACAGCACTGAGAAGGGAAGGGAAAGGCAAAAATCAATGAAAAACATCTGTGGGGAACTACAGAAAGTACAGATGCAGGAGGCTATAAGCAATTGTGAAATGGCGTGGGTGATTCTTACCTGGGTGTTACTGGAAATACTGTTGTATCACTCTGTCCCTATTGTCTGTGTCGTCCTCTGAGTCTTCCTCCTCTTCACTCTCCACAGGCTCCACGGCTTCTACAACACCACCATCTGGACCATCCTCCTGCAGGAAAGGCACCTGGCGTCGCAAAGCCAGGTTGTGAAGCATACAGCACGCCACGATGATATGGCACACCTTCTTTGGTGAGTACATTAGGGATCCACCTGTCATATGCAGGCACCTAAACCTGGCCTTCAGGAGGCCAAAGTTCGCTCAATCACCCTCCTAGTACGCCCATGGGCCTCATTGTAGCGTTCCTCTGCCCTTGTCCGGGGATTCCTTACTGGGGTCAGTAGCCACGGCAGGTTGGGGTAACCAGAGTCACCTATTAGCCACACACGTTGTCTCTGTAGCTGCTCCATCACATAGGGGATGCTGCTATTTCGCATCACATACGCGTCATGCACTGACCCTGGGAACTTGGCATTTACATGGGAGATGTACTGGTCAGCCAAACAGACCACCTGGACATTCATCGAATGATAATTTTTTCTGTTTCGGTACACCTGCTCATCGTCTTTTGGGGGTACCAAAGCCACATGGGTCCCATCAATGGCACCAATGATGTTGGGGATATGTCCAAGGGCATAGAAATCACCCTTCACTGTAGGCAAGTCACCCTCCTCGGGGAAAATGATGTAGCTCCGCATGAGTTTCATCAGGGCAGACAACACTCTGCTCAAAATCTTAGAAAACATAGGCTGAGACATTCCAGATGACATGGCCACTGTGGTCTGGAATGACCCACTGGCCAAAAAATGGAGGACTGACAAAACCTGCACCAGAGGGGGAATCCCTGTGGGTTGGCGGATGGGGGACATCAGGGCTGGCTCCAGCTGGGCACACAGTTCATGGATAGTGGCACGGTCAAGTCTAAATCGAAGTATTATATGGCGTTCTTCCATTGTCGACAGGTCCACCAGCGGTCGGTACACGCGAGGATTCCTCCTTCTCATCGCAAGTCCCAGCGGACGGTGCCTAGGAAGGACAACATGGAGCACAGAGTCAGGCAAACCACAGGTACGTACAGACAGCTTGCACAGTTAAAGAATGGCAATGGGTTGAAAGGCGTGTATGTGTGGCAATGCAAGGCCTAGGCCTGTGTGTCGCAGTCAAAATTAAGCCATGTGGGCCCTTGAAATGGCGGCTGCCTGACCTGTGAAGTGGGACAATGGGATGTGAGGTCAATGCGCTGGCGGGGCACACCGTGGCGGTAGGCGGTCGAAGACCGCGGCGCAAAGCCGCATTGGTTAACATTGAAGCTTATGGGTTTCAGGAGCCAATGACGAAGTGCGCCGGCGGTCGCGGTACGCACCGCCGCGGTACGCACCGCCGCGGGCGTGACCGCCATTTTCTATCAGCTTAATCACTCGAGACCTGATCATCCACAGGAGAGGACCTATACTGCAAGTGCTGCTGTGACCTCGGTCTGGAAGATACAATGGCTGCTGCGACTGGGGAAAGGGCCCCTGCCTTCACGTCTGAAGAGTTGGAGAAGCTCGTGGATGGGGTCCTCCCCCAGTATGCGCTACTCTACGGTCCTCCAGACCAACAAGTGAGTACACCGGGTGCTAATGGAATGGGCTATGCCTGTGTGGATTGGGGTGGATGTAAGTTGGTGGGGTGGGTGGCGAATGAGGAGTGCAACGCCTGACAGATGAGAGCATGTGCCATATGGCAAAGTGGGTGGGTGGGGGCCAATTACATCTAACATGCAGGTCATTGATGATTTCCTCCTTTCCACCCTGTACATGTCAAATAGGTCAGCGCCCATCAGAAGATCGAGATTTGGCGTGCCATCGCCAAGGAAGTCCGGACCTTGGGGGTCCACAACAGACGGGGCACCCACTGCCGCAAGAGGTGGGAGGACATCCGCCGTGGAACAAGGAAGACCGCAGAAACACTGCTGGGGATGGCCTCCCAACCTAGGAGGGGTGCCAGTCACACCATGACCCCCCTGATGTCCCGGATCCTGGCGGTGGCCTACCCTGAATTGGATGGGCGCTTTAAGACATCACAGCAGACACAAGGGGGTGAGTATCAGCACATTCTCCTATCTTTCTGCGCAGTGGAGGCGTCTGGGTGGGGGAGGAGGGCTGTGGGTGACATTAGGCCAGGGCGCTTTCTGTAGTGTAGTCCTCTCCCTTAGGCATGGCCCTGTGCCCCCGGCCCCCACCTCTGTAGGGTGACAAGTACAGCCATTGAAGGTCCAGCATCTCCCATGTGCGCGTTTGACGTCTCTTGGCCTGTTGTCTTAGTCAGTAGTACTGAGTAGTGTACCCCGAATGCGCGGCTTAGTGCATTAGGCACCTGTGTCTGTCCTCTCCGCCAACGGTGTTGACATTGCATGCACTCAACCTGGTCTTCTTTTTTCTCCCCCCACCCTTTCTCTTCATCTTCTTGTGCATGTGTGCATTAGCATCATCAGGCGGAGGAGATATGGCATCGGAGCACGAGGGAGCTGCAGGACACAAGGCCCCGGTGGGCCCAGGAACAGACACCGAGGGCACCAGTGATCCGGAGGGCGAGGGGAGCACCACGACGGGGACCGCTGGTGAGAGCAGCGAAAGCGACACGTCCTCGGATGGGAGCTCCCTAGGGGTGGCGGCAACATCCGTGCCCCCCGCCTCTACAGGTACAGCCGCCACCCAGCGCACCAGCCCCGCCCTCCCAGCAGCCCCTCAGTCTTTGCTCCGTGCCGGTTCGCCCAGGAAGGCGCGCGTCTCCTTCGCCCCAGGCACCTCAGCCCCTGCCCCTGTTGCCCCTGCTGCCCTCAGTGCGGAGCTCATTGACCTGGTAAGGACGCTCATTGTTGGGCAGACGACCCTTTTGAATGCCATCCAGGGTGTGCAAAGGGAGGTGCAACAGAGCAATGCGTACCTGGAGGGCATTCATTCGGGTCAGGCTGCCCATCAACGAGCGTTCACTGCTCTGGCCTCAGCACTGACGGCAGCCATTGTCCCTGTTTCCAGCCTCCCTCTTCTGACTGCCTCCAGCCTGTCTCTGTCTCCTGTTCCTCAGCCTATCCCATCCACACCATCAGACCAGCCTGCACACACCTCAACACCCAAGAGCAGCTCATCCAAACACAAGCACCACAGATCCCGCAAACACTCACCCGAGCAACACCCAGATGCAGACATGCCAACAGCCACTGCCACCCCTGTGTCCCCCTCCTCCTCGTCTCCCTCCTCCCTCCCTGTGACGTCTACACTCACACCTGCATGCACCCCAACATCAGCCAGTGCTTCCATCACCACCTCACCCTCCAGTACAGTCCACACTCGTGCAGTCACCACCCCCACTGCCATGTACACGTCCCCTGTGTCCTCTCCCACTGTGTCTGTCACCCCCTCTTCCAAGACACACAAACGCAGGCAGCCACCCACCCAACAGCCATCCACCTCACGACAGCCTACAGCACCAGCACCTTCACCCAATGACAGCACACCTGACTCTCCTACAACCACCTCCTCTACCTCCACTTCCATCTCCAATTCTCCTACCCTTTACCTTGGCCCTAAAAAACTTTTCCTGGCTAACCTTAACCTCTTTCCCCCCGATGACCTCCCCCATCCATCTTCAAAGAGTCCCAAGAGCACCGCAGCCACCACCAGCCCAGCTTCGGGTGTCACTGTTGTGCCTGGGTTCTGGAGCCCACCCTTTGCCAGCAATGACACATCGATCAGCAGCAAGGACACGTCCAGCCCCCCCCCGGCAAGAGGACCCGCAAAAACAAGGACCGCCGTGCGAGGACCGACAGGGCTGCCCCCAAGGAGCAATGTGCAGCCACTTCACCACCCACACCATCTAGGGGAGGCAAGGGCCCGAGAGCCCCATCAAAGGAGCGGAAGGGCAGCAGGAGCGCGGAGAAGGTGGACCCCACATGCCACATCCCAGCTGGGAAGGAGGACACTAAGGAGGCCAGGAGTCCGTCCCCGAAGGGTCCAGAAACGTCACGGTCCGAGGGCGACTGAGCAGGGAGTCGAGGCCAGGTCTGGCTCCCTTGACCTGCTGGATGAGCACCTCTGAACAGGGCCCCGCCGTGGAGAAGAGCACCGCTGAACAGGGCCCGCGGTGCAGAAGAGCACCGCTGAACAGGGCCCCGCCGTGGAGAAGAGCACCGCTGAACAGGGCCCGCGGTGCAGAAGAGCACCGCTGAACAGGGCCCGCGGTGCAGAAGAGCACCGCTGAACAGGCCCCCGCCGTGGAGAAGAGCACCGCTGAACAGGGCCCGCGGTGCAGAAGAGCACCGCTGAACAGGGCCCGCGGTGCAGAAGAGCACCGCTGAACAGGGCCCCGCCGTGGAGATAGGCACCGCTGAACAGGGCCCGCGGTGCAGAAGAGCACCGCTGAACAGGGCCCGCGGTGCAGAAGAGCACCGCTGAACAGGGCCCCGCCGTGGAGATAGGCACCGCTGAACAGGGCCCGCGGTGCAGAAGAGCACCGCTGAACAGGGCCCGCGGTGCAGAAGAGCACCGCTGAACAGGGCCCGCGGTGCAGAAGAGCACCGCTGAACAGGGCCCGCGGTGCAGAAGAGCACCGCTGGGCCCTTCCTCTCAAGCACCGCTCCGCTGGGCCCTTCCTGTCAAGCACCGCTCCGCTGGGCCCCGCCGTCTCAAGCACCGCTCCGCTGGGCCCTTCCTCTCAAGCACCGCTCCGCTGGGCCCTTCCTCTCAAGCACCGCTCCGCTGGGCCCTTCCTCTCAAGCACCGCTCCGCTGGGCCCCGCCGTCTCAAGCACCGCTCCGCTGGGCCCTTCCTCTCAAGCACCGCTCCGCTGGGCCCTTCCTCTGAGGCACCGCTCCGCTGGGCCCTTCCTCTGAGGCACCGCTCCGCTGGGCCCTTCCTCTGAGGCACCGCTCCGCTGGGCCCTTCCTCTCAAGCACCGCTCCGCTGGGCCCTTCCTCTCAAGCACCGCTCCGCTGGGCCCTTCCTCTGAGGCACCGCTCCGCTGGGCCCTTCCTCTGAGGCACCGCTCCGCTGGGCCCTTCCTCTCAAGCACCGCTCCGCTGGGCCCCGCCGTCTCAAGCACCGCTCCGCTGGGCACCGCCGTCTCAAGCACCGTTTATGGTTCACTGTGCCCACCATGCCTCCTCCTTGACCAGTGGAGACTGTCATCCACCTGATGGACTGTGGCTTTGCACTCCCCAGGATGGTCCAGTGGGCAGCCCACCCACTGTAGAGACATTGAGAGACTGTGGCTTTGCACTCCCCAGGATGGTCCAGTGGGCAGCCCACCCACTGTAGAGACTTGAGAGACTGTGGCTTTGCACTCCCCAGGATGGTCCAGTGGGCAGCCCACCCACTGTAGAGACTTGAGAGACTGTGGCTTTGCACTCCCCAGGATGGTCCAGTGGGCAGCCCACCCACTGTAGAGACTTGAGAGACTGTGGCTTTGCACTCCCCAGGATGGTCCAGTGGGCAGCCCACCCACTGTAGAGACATTGAGAGACTGTGGCTTTGCACTCCCCAGGATGGTCCAGTGGGCATGGTGGCTCCTCGTGGATCTGGCGTCGTGGACTCATGTGGCTGTGGTGCCCCCCCCCCTTTCCTTCCCCCTGAGGTGCCTGTAGTTTTTACATCTGATGCCCCTGCAGTGTTCTCTCCAAAGGACTCAGGTCTCCTGTGTGGGCTTTGCCCTTGTTTCTCAAGACTTTGGCCCACGGACATGCTGAATTCGTAGGATGTGCAGGACTTGTTACTTCAGTTATACACTGATGTGTATGTCATTAGTTTTGTTGTGGATATCTTTCATGGTTGTACGCTAATTTTCTGGAGCTTTTTGGTACATAAATATTTATTCCAAATATGATTACATCCTGGCATTTTTCAGGGGTGTTTGGGTGGTGTCACTGTGACTTGGTGCTCTGCATTGGTGAGTACATAGTTGGGGGGGGGTCGCATATGTGTGTGCCCGTGACCTTTCGTCCTCCCCCTCCCGTGTGTCGTAGGTGCAGTACTCACCGTTGTCGTCTGCGCCGGACTTCGTACTCGTGGTAGATGAGAAGGTAGACGAGAGCAGGTAGGATGTTTAATTCGGGTTCCATGCTGTCCTCCTTCCTCCTGGAGTGCATAGTGGTGAGCGTTTTCCCGTCCGTAGTCTGTTTCCGGCGTGTTTTTATCGGCGGTGCTCCCGCCCCGGAAAAGGTGGCGTATTGGTGAGTTGGAATAGTGTGGGCGGTACATTGTCTCCCGCCTGTCTGTTGGCGGGGACCGCCGCGCTGTTTGTTTGTACCGCCGTGGCGGGCGGAGTGTTAAGGTGGCTGTCTGTGTTGGCGGTTCCCGCCAGGCTCAGAATCCCATTTTTTTTACCGCCTGCCTGTTGGCGGGTTGGCCGCCGCTTTAACACCGACCACCACGGTTAGAATCACCCCCTCTGTCTATCATCTGTTCTTTTTGCCTTTGTCACTCTAATTGGGAAAGGTCTGCCCAGACGTGGGTCCTGTGCTCAGTGTGCCACTGGATTCAAAATAGCCTGGCTGAGGAGGGGTGATACCCCGAAACTGGTCCCAGGCTGCTTGTCTCTGGTCCTGGGAGGACCTAGCCTGGCAGTCCGGGCTGAACTGTTCCCATGGGTTACAGGATCAAGACTGATTCGCATATGGCTGTGTCCAAACTGGGATGGTGAGGTGGGCAAGAAATCAATGGATTAAACCCAGATCTCTGTGACTGTAGGTGAACGTTTGCATTTTGCAGCATTCAGTCCATCATCTGTTCTTTTTGCTTTTGTTGCCCACAGTGGGAAGGGTGTGCCCAGGTATGGGTCCCGTGCTCAATGTGCCACTGGATTCAAGCCAGCCTGGTTGATGAGGGGTGATACCCCCAAACCGGTCCCAGGATGCTTGTTTACAGTCCAGGGAGGACCTGGCCTGGCAGTTCAGGCTGGACTGTTCCTATGGGAAGCAGAGTCAATACTGATTTGTGTATGGCTGAGTCCAAACTAGGGTGGCATGGGGTCCAGAAAATGATGGATTAAAACCAGATCTCTGTGGCTGGGTGTGAATGTTTGCATTGTTCAGCATTCCATCCATCATTAGTTATTTTTAGATTGGTTAACAATGGCATGTAAGCAGAATATAATTTTGTCACCTCTGTGTATTTGGCCAGGCATTTCCATGGGTTTATTGTGCAAGCTACTGGTTTAATGTCCTTGGTTTCTGGATAGTACCTGGTGAGTGGTGGTCTGTAGAGGCATTGGATTGGCTGTGTCCACCTCAATGATCTTATGTTGCATAACAGACACATCATAATGCCAATAGTATGCAAACTGTGCATGTGCACTCTTTTTTCATAGTAGAGAGCCTGGCACCTCCTGTCCACCTTCTTTGTATGACAAGATTAAGATAGCTCACTTCACTCTAGGTTGTGTCCAAACCCATATTACCTTAATCAGCAGCGATTGCAGCATGCCCCAAAATATCTAGTCGAATAGATGGAGTTATCTAGGCATGATGACCATTTTTATTAGCACTGTTATGCCAGCCTTGTTATTGGCAGTTTTATCCAGTGTTCTATCTGTGTAGAGATCCTATTAATAGCCTACCATAGTTTTCTTTAAACACGGTTTTCACATCAGAGTGGAACTATATACCTACATACCTGATCTGCTAGTCACACCACTCAAGTGGGTATTCTATCCCTGTATGCTTTGTGTTAGGGGGGTAGGTGGAGCAATGTGTATTTGTCCCAGTTTATTGTGAGGCCACATAGCAAACCAAGGCCCATATTTATGGGAAAATGATGGAGCGGGACGACATGTCAAAATTGGCAGCACCATGCTCCGTCATTTTCACAACGCAGGGATGTCTCATATTTAAGTGAATACGGCACACCCCTGTGTTGTCCCCTGCGCTGGTGCTAAATTTAGCTGCCAACACAGGCATCCTTGCACCATTGTGGAAGGTTGGCTGCATTGAGGTGTGTGCTTGTTTATGTGCTGGAAGGTGTCCCTTCCTGCACATAAACAATCACTAATGGAGCTTTGCCACTTCTGTGTGTGCTGCAGAATGCAGCAAACGAAGAAGTGGCAAAGCATAATTTTCAAATGATTGTTAATGTGCAGGCCGAAACACGTTCCTGAACATAAACAATAATTTCTGGCATTTTACTTTTTCTATGCATGTGGAGAATGCAGTATGCATAGAAAAAGCAAAAAAACAAGGAGGAATAAAAGTATTCCTCCTCGTTGCGCCTTGCTAATGCCACCCCTGGGGGTGGAGTAAGATTTTGGTGCTGCCTCAGATTTACAAGATCTGGTAAATCTGAGGCAGAGTCAAAATGCAATGGGTGTTGCTTTGGCACACCCACAGCAACACCTATTGCACGCCCCTCTGACACAGAACACTACGCTGGAAGGGGCCATATTTACAAGGCGGCGTAACACCATATAAAGTGGTGTCACATCTCTTTGTAAACATGGAACAGTGGTTAGCACCACTGGAGCATCATGTAAAGTGACGCTTCAGTGGTGCTAGGGGATTACAAATATGCTCCCAAATCTTATCTTCTCTCTGAACCTAGGGAATCATTTTATTACCAGTTTTTTTACATGAATTACTATGTCATCTATGTAGAGGGATATAAGGATGCTCCTTGTCCTGAATATGAAATCTCTGCATGAGTGATGCTGGTATAAAATACTGGCTATGGACTCCACACTGATGACACATGGCTACAGGGATAGCGGACATTGCTGCCTAGTGCATGCTGAATGATGTCTAGAATGATAATATATTGTTAATCCCGAGGTTAGGGTTGGAGTGAGAATAAAACAGTGTTACTCATTTGTTGAATATTAGACCTATGCCTTAACTCCAAATAATTTAAAATAAGTTAAAATAAATAGACCCTCTCAAGTGCTTTAGCTCCATGTAGAGCATGTAGTGTTAATTAAGTGTGAAAGTTGTGTAGTGTTGATCTCCCCAGAATAAATCAATACTGTTTGGGGTAAAATATGGAAGACGTCAGAAAGAGGAGTCGGTTCACCAATAATTTAGTCAGTATTTTTTTGCCGGTGGTAATCACTGATAGGGGCCTGTATGAATTACAACTAGTGATGTTTTTGCTACGATTGACTAATGTAATCAGTCCTCAAGTAAAGTGTGTTGAAGTAAGCCGGATGAGAAAGCCTCTTGATATGTGTGGAGTAAGTGGGGTGTTGTGAGCGCTGCATATTCTTTGTAAAATTAAACTGTCAGCCTGTCACTTTCTGAAACTTTTACATTTGGCAAATCATGAATTGTGTCATTAATTTACACAACTGTAATAGGATGTGCCAGATAGACACAGTGGGCATTAGTGAGCCAGGTCAATGCTGTATCCTGTAGATACACACTGAGAAGCCCTGCACTAGTGTTTCGAGGGGAAGAATGCAGGTTTGTGGAATAGTCTACAAAGGTCCCTGTTGGAATTTTTCCATTTTGCAGGGTCATCTCCAATCTTTTTGCCCACTTCCTCCTATTTTGTTTGGACTATTGTTGTTGGCTTTAGGACTCTGGGCACTTTACCACTGCTAACCAGTGCTAAAGTGCATATGCTTTCTGTGTAAATTGTTCTGTTGATTAGTTTATCCATGATTGGCATATTTGATTTACTAATAAGTCCCTAGTACAGTGCGCTAGAGGAGCCCAGTGCCTATAAATCAAGTGCTACTAGTGGGCCTGCGAAGCACAAAGTGTTCATGGAGGAATCATTTGCATACAAATATTTCAGCAATATTAAATACTATTAATGTTGGAATTAACAATAGATTAAATTGCCTAAAATGAATAATTTTCTAACAGCGTGTAATTTGTTTCTGGGAAAATAAAGAATTTTTATATATTCACTAATAATATGTAGCTCAACATAGCAAAGCAACAAAGATATATCCTTTGTGTTTTTATACAAATGCACTGGTGACCCCTCTTGTCCACAGTCCCTTTACATCCAACGGACAGAAGGAGAGCACCAACCCTCCTGACTCCCCAACATCAAAAGGTTTGAGTCCTATATGCAGTGCTTCAAAAAATCATAAAATCACTCCTTGAGAGTATAAGGTCGATGTTTGGATCTCCTAAGGTTCAAACCATCCATGAGACCATCCTCAGGACAATGTGTCAAAGTGGATTAAATCAAAATAATTGTTGATCTACAGCACAATAAATAACCAACATTAATAAAATGCTAAACAACACTAAAAGGCAACAGAATACCAAACCACGCTGAATAAGCAGGTGAATCGCCCACTTTCAAGGCACCCGAAAAAATAGCATACATAAACCTCAGTGTAAAACATGCATTTTTCACATTGTCATAACATGCAACACCAAATGTATATGCATATATATTTAAGTATATATATAAAAATATATATATATATATATATATATTTATATATATATATATATATATATATATATATATATATATATATCAATCAATCAATCAATCAAAGAAATTTGTAGAGCGCGCTACTCACCTGTGAGGGTCTCAAGGCGCTGGGGGGGAGGGAGGGGGGGCAGGTCAGGGAGGGTCACTGGTCGAAAAGCCAAGTCTTGAGGTTCTTTCTGAAGACTAGTAGGTTCTTGGTTTTGCGAAGGTCGGTGGGGAGGGAGTTCCAGGTTTTGGGGGCGAGGTAGGGGAAAGACCTGCCTCCTGTGGTGGTGTGCTGGATGCGGGGGACTGTGGCTAGGGCGAGGTCGGCTGATCGGAGGTTGCATGTGGGAGTGTGGAAGTTTACTCTTTCATTGAGGTAAGTTGGGCCGGTGTTGTGGAGGGATTTGTGCGCGTGGATGAGGATCTTGAATGTGATTCTCTTGTCTATGCGGAGCCAGTGTAGGGATTTGAGGTGTGGTGAGATTCGTTCCTGTCGGGGGAGGCCAAGGACGAGGCGCGCGGCTGTGTTCTGGATTCTTTGGAGTTTGCGTTTGAGTTTGAGTGTGGTGCCGGCGTAGAGGGCATTGCCGTAGTCTAGTCCGCTGCTGATGAGTGTGTAGACGACTGTCTTTCTGGTCTCTGGGGGGATCCATTTGAAGGATTTTTTTAGGGTGCGGAGTGTGTCGAGGATGATGCTGAGGTCGCGTGCGTGGGTTGCGGGGGTGGATGCGGGGCCTAGGGCGGTGGGCCACCAGGAGGCATCCCATGTGGTTTTGTTGGGGCCGAAGATGATGACTTCGGTTTTGTTTGAGTTGAGCTTGAGATGGTTAGTGGTCATCCAGTTGGCGGTGTCTAGGAGAGCGTCGTGTAGGTTCGTTTTGGCGGTGGTGGGGTTGCGGGTGAGGGAGAGGATGAGTTGGGTGTCATCTGCATATGAGAGGATGGTGATTCCGTGTGCTCGGAGAATGTTGGCTAGGGGGATTATGTAGATGTGGAAGAGTGTGGGGCTGAGAGAGGACCATTGGGGGACTCCTCAGGTGATCTTGGTGGTGTTTGAGTGGAAGGGCAGGAGGCGGACTTTCTGGGTTCGGTCGGTGAGGAAGGAGGAGAGCCAGTCTAAGGCTTTGTGGCGGATTCCTATGTTGTGGAGGCTTGTGCGGAGTGTGTGGTGGTAGACAGTGTCAAAAGCTGCGGAGAGGTCTAGGAGGATGAGTGCGACGGTCTCGCCTTTGTCGACTTTGGTCCTGATGTCGTCAGTGCATGCGATGAGGGCGGTTTCTGTGCTGTGGTTCTTGCGGAACCCAGATTGTGAGGGGTCAAGGGTGTTGGTTTCTTCGAGGACGTGGGATAGGAGAGTGTTGACTAATTTATTTGCAACTTGGCAGGGAACGGGAGGAGGGAGATGGGGCGGTAGTTGGAGAGGATAAATATATATGCAATTACACATACACACATGCATATACACATACATAAAATAAAATCACCCACCAGTGCTCCTCAAAAAACTGACAAACGCTAAATACCTCCAAGCAAAGTGAACCAACGAACACCCAAAACTAATTCCAAGAATAAAGCAACACAGCATATTAATACTTGCTTCAAAATCAGCTTCCTAGAATAGCACTGCTTAATCCTTTTCATCCAGCACATACAAATAAACAAAAATCATACCAAGCCAAGAGTAAAGTTCTAACATCCGATCTACAGTGGTAGGACTCCCACAGGACCATGCTTACCGCTAGTAAGTTACTCCAGTATAAAGAAAGGATGATGTAATATACATGAAGACAAAATAAATGCAAATTCATTAACCATATTCCCCAGACACACTCAACTTTAAGTTGCTAAGGACCATAAGTGCATTAGACACAAATATTACTTACTTCACCACAGATACATTGACTCCCACCAGGCTCGAATCAGTCAGAAAGCTCAGGCATGCAAACAAACAGTCCTTTTTTACCAAACGCCTGGAGGGCATGACCCCTTAGAAATTACCTGACCTATCCACACAACTGTGGGGGCCATCTTGGAACAGAATATCTTTCATCAAACTGACCAAACATTTCATACAAATGAGCAACAATATGATTCATTCGAGAATCAAAGTGAATTCAGATCTTAATAAACATAGGTATACTGTCATAACTACCTTGGTGGTCGAATAGTCCCTCTTAACCCAATGCTTGGAAGGCCTTACCCCTTAAAAATCACATGACCAGTCCACAAAACTGTGGTGGCCATATTGGAACTGAGTATCTTTCAACAGATCTTAATGTGGATAGACCATCTAACAAATTCCTATTCAGTCCAAAACATTCCATGCAATAAATGGGTAACAATATAAAACAAAAATCAAACCTGTACCAGCCGGAGGCCACCCAAACATCAAAGTAAATGTGGATCCTATTACAAATAGCTATGCAGTCATACCTACCTCAGTGATCAAATAGTCCAAGTCATAATACTGAGACCTTTGTATGGGACCCCATAAAGTATCACACACCCGGAGCACATAAATACCGGATCTCACTCAAAAAACAAACTATCAATAAGTGAACTACCAGTAAGTAAAGCCAGAGTCACGACACTCAACCTACAGCCAAATGAAGAAGAAGAATTGCAGCAGATACCCACAATCATATACCATCAACATACCAGTCAAAAACTATAAAGTTACCAACAACTGCCATTCCACTTGTTGATTTAATCCTTCTTTCACGATATTGGCCATCCAAATCCATCTAGTTTTGCACATTGTAAGCAGACGAACCACATTATGTCTGCACTTAGGGCATTTCACAACTTCTAACACAAACCATTTCATTGCATTTTGTGCGTGAGACATTTTCAAATAGTGTTCAACAAGGGGAGCATTCTGTACTTTGCATCGAATGCTTGACTGATGTTGTGTAATATGTTTCCTCACCTACTGGGTAGTTTTTCCAATGTAAAATAATTTACATGGGCATTCAATACAACACACCACACTTTTAGAAACACAATTAGAATGGTGTTTGATTGTCCAGTTAACATCATTCATCTGGTATATTTTCACTATTTCAGTTGTGCGACATGCATTGCAATTACCACATGGGTAATGCCCAAAAACAGGTTCCAAACCCCATAATTGGTGCAGTGAAACTGGTTCAAGATCACTGTAGGCTTGGACCAGTCGATCCCTTAAATTCTTTCCTCTTTTGAAAGCAAATAAGGTTCTGTTCTGATAAATCTGACCTGTACTCAACAAGTGGGCCTGCAGCGCTGGTGGTGCCACCCACATAAGTAGCCCCGTAAACATTGCTCAGACCTGCCTCTGCAGTGTCTGTGTGTGCAGTTTTAAACTGCCTATTTGATTTGGCAAGTATACCCACTTGCCAGGCCTATACCTTTGCACTCCACAGGACCAGGCAGTGGGCAAACCATCCACTAGAGAGAATGTGGCTTTGCACTCCCCAGAACAAAGCAGTGGGCAAACCACCCACTATAGAGACTGTGGCCTTGCACTTCCCAGTACCAAGCAGTGGGCATTTTGCCCCCTCCAGGACAAGTGACGTTGTATCATCTTCCGGCTGAGGTGCCCCCCCATTGCCCATCCCCCTGAGGTGCCTGTCTATTTTCGACCTGATGCCCCAGCAGTGTTCTCTCCGTGTTGATGCAGGGGTAAGATGGGGTCTTGGCCTATGTGATGAGACCCTGTGGCCTACGGACATTATGGACTCGGCAGTGTCCCTCCATTTGTATATCTGTAAATACTGTTTTGAATTTTGAGAATGTTTTTCTGGATTTCTATCTTATTACCCTCATTTTAATCAATTCCTTTTGTCCTTGCATTATTCCTGAGGGGTAGGGGAGCATATGTGATGTTACTGCATCTGTTTGTGAGCATGGTGTTCGGGTTGGGTTGTTGCAAGTGTGTGTAACTCTCTTTTTCCTCCCCCCTCCCCTGTGTGCTAGGCGGCACTACTCACCGTGATTGTCGTAGCCGGCGTTGGTATTCTTGGTGTAGGAAGAGGTAGACCAGCATGGGGAAGATGTGTAGTTCAGGCTCCGTGGGTCGTGGTTGTTACCTGAGTGTCCAGAGGTGAGTCCTTTGGCTTCTGTGTTCTGTTTCCGCTGTGCTTTTGTTGTCGTTGGTACCGCCCCATAAAAGGTGGCAGATAGACCTCTTGTAATACAGTGGGCGGAACCTTGGCTTCCACTTGGATGTTGGCGGTTACCGCTGCGGTGCTTGTTGCTACTGTCGTGGCGGTCAGTGTGTTAAAGTGGCTGTCTGTGTTGGCGGTTTCCGCCGTAGTCATAATTCCATTTTGTTCCGCAGGCTTGTTGGCGGTATTACCGCCGCTTTATCACTGACCGCCATGGTTGTAATGAGGGCCTAAATTCTTACCAGCCATCTATGGTATCATGTACATGTCACTGGGTTAACAGCTATCCATTGTTGACTATTAGGGCCCGGAGGTAAGTGGACTACTGCCTCCCTGTGCAACATTTGTGTCATCATACTAGTGATGATCAAGTGGCCCAACAAGTCCCAAATCCCTGTGCATGCATTCCACCACTTTGACATCCCTTGTGCTACATCAAGGGTTGGGCACGCATCATGGATGCAAGGTAGGGTTCATCCAGTAGGGGGACAGGAATAATTTGCTCTGGGAATCCTAAGGAATGCCATGTGTCCTTGGGTTAACACCTGCTCAGAGCAGCAGTTACTAGAGAGCACACCATTGCTTACAATGGGCCCCTATGTACAGTTGAGGGTTAGTGCCCATGTAGTTTGCCCTATGCCTGAACAGCACATCTATATTGTCTACAGGTTTTGTACCTTTCCCCCTACCCTGTGGTATGGTGTGCAACATTTCATAAGTTGTGCTCATATGGTGGCTGTGTGGGTGCACTAAGGGGCACAGGAAGAGTGGCACTGCACCGGTTCTTTCTCATTGAACTACCTGTGCACAAGCATGTCAACCATCTCCTTAGTACCAGGTATACACTCAGCATCCAAGTGCTGTGATCAGGCTCACTCACAATTATCATGATGGGTAGATCATGTTGGTAAATCTGCACACATCTAGTTTGAAACAATCCATAGACATGTCCCACATCCATCTGGAGCAGAGTTGTATTCTCATTGTGTACTCAACTGACTGTTGCCCAGCACAATAAGGCTACTTGTAATGCTGCTGCCTCACTTAATATCTGAGGAGTAGTGAGGCACCAGTTGTGCAGGTGTCTCCTACATAAGCTCCCTAGAGACTTAAACACATTTAAATAATCTGTACCATTTCCTGAGTAACTTAAAGCAATCTGTGACACACAGTGCTGTAAAAAATGCTGTGACAAATATGTTGGCAACAGGCATGCTAATCAGATAAACGGCACCTCTGACACATATCTTGACTGACATCACTGTGTGTGTGGGCACGGTTCTCTTTTTCTAACACCCACAATTCCATAGCAGCACAGGTTGGCACGTGTGCAACAATCTACATATTCTACATCCTCAACATTGCATCAGACACAGGGGGTGATTCTAAGTCCGGCGGGTGGCGGAGGCCGCCCGCCAGACTTCCCCCACCAAAATACCACTCCGCGGTCGAAAGACCGCTGAGGGTATTTTGGGATTTGCCCTGGGCTGGCGGGCGGTCGCCAAAAGGCCGCCCGCCAGCCCAGGGCAAATCAACCTTCCCACGAGGACGCCGGCTCAGAATTGAGCCGGCGTAGTGGGAAGGTGCGACGGGTGCAGTGGCACCCGTCGCGTATTTCAGTGTCTGCAAAGCAGACACTGAAATACTTTGTGGGGCCCTCTTACGGGGCATGGGCACTGCAGGGGCCCCCAGGGGCCCCGCGGCACCCCCTACCGCCATCCTGTTCCTGGCGGGAGACCCGCCAGGAACAGGATGGCAGTAGGGGGTGTCAGAATCCCCATGGCGGCGGAGCGCGCTCCGCCGCCATGGAGGATTCTGCAGGGCAGCAGGAAACCGGCGGGAGACCGCCGGTTTCCCGCATCTGACCGCGGCCGAACCGCCGCGGTCAGAATGCCCTGCGGGGCCCTGCCGGTCTGTCGGCGGTGCTCCCGCCGACCCTGGCCCCGGCGGTCTCTGACCGCCGGGGTCAGAATGACCCCCACAATGTCCATATCCTAACTCAGAAAATGTAATCTCATTGGTCACACATGCCATTTCAACATTGCATTGCACACATCATACCTTCTCACACAAAAGTGACACTTAGTGGCTGCATCGGGGTCTTCAAACTGAAACAACTCTCCAACTGTGTGGGGTCGAGATTCACCTGCAAGACATGACAGGAACACATAGCATTGTGATTATTAAACATTTATGTCCATGGACAACTGTTACATATTCAAATTGTTAAGATGAGTAAACAAGTCAACTCTGTGTTATGACTGAACAACTGCCAAACCTTACAATTTTATCTGTAAAACAAAGTGCCAGAAAATTGAGGCCCTGGCACCGCCAAAGCATCACTTTCCCTGATGCCCCAGTGGTGCTTTTCACTGCACTATATGTATAATGATCTGTTATGCAGTTGTTTGTAGCGTAACACCACCATGTACATATGGGGCAGCATGACACAGTATTCTGTATCTGGGGGCATGGAATGGTTGTTGCAGTGACTTTCGAAGTGTAATACCCATTGCTTTTGACGCTGCCCCAGATGTTGAAGACATCTTACTTGTTGGCCGCGCCAAAAAACTAACAACAGCACAGGGGTGGTGTAAGCATGGCAAAGCGTTGAAGAATTGTTGGACTTTTTTCCTTATGCAGGGTCATCCCCAATCTTTTTGCCTCCTGCCTCCTATTTTTTCTGACCTGTTGCTGTTGGCTTTTGAACTCTCAGCTCTTTAGCACTGCTAACCAGTGCTAAAGTGCATATGTTCTCTGTGTAAATTGTATGTAATTGGTTCATCCATGATTGGCATATTAGATGTACTGCTAAGTTCCTAGTAAAGTGCACTAGAGCTGCCCAGGGCCTGTAAATCAAATGCTACTAGTGGGCCTGCAGCACTGGTTCTGCCACCCACAGTAGTAGCTCAGTGAACATGGCTTACACCTGCCACTGCAGTGTCTGTGTGTGCAGTTTTAAACTGTAAATTCGACTTGGCATGTGTTCCCACTTGCCAGGCCTAAATCTTCCCTTTTCTTACATGTAAGACACAAGATAGGCCCTAGGTAGCCCCAAGGGCAGGGTGCAGTGTATGGTTAAGGTAGGATATATAGTAATGCGCTTTATATGTCCTGACAGTGAAATACTGCTAAATTAGTTTTTCACTGTTGCAAGACCTGTCCCTCTTCTAGGTTAACATGGGGGATACCTTTAAATATTATTAAAGTGTAGATTCTTTTGGAAGCAGATAGCTATGTGGAGTTTGGGGTCTCTGAGCTCACAATTTAAAAATACATCTTTTAGTAAGGTTAATTTTAAGACTGTGGGGGTTATTCCAACTTTGGAGGAGGTGGTAATCCGTCCCAAATGTGACGGATTTACCACCAGCCGTATTACGAGTTCCATAGGATATAATGGACTCGTAATACGGCTGGTGGTATATCCGTCACTTTATCGTCACTTTTGGGACGGATTACCACTTCCTCCAAAGTTGGAATAACCCCCTGTGTGTTTGAAAATGCCACTTTTAGAAAGTGAATATTTTCTTGCGGAAACCACTTCTGACTGCCTGTTTGCGGATTCCCTGTCTGGGTCAGTTTGACAGTTGGGCTGGTTGCACCCCTCACAAGACAATGACACAAAGGGAGCTGGGGTGCAGCCAGCATATCCAGATGAGCCATCTGTGCTAGGAGAGAGGGGAGGAGTGGTCACTCCCACCTGAAAGGGCTGTGCCTGCCCTCACACAATGTAGTCTCCAACCCCTTGGTGTGCGTCTGAGGCCTGGCCTGGGCAAGAAAAAATTTCACAAACAAGAGAGATTTTTGTTTGAAGTAAGCCTACTTCAAATGGTAAAATAGGTATGTGCGCTCAGAGATCCCATGGCGGAGGGGATCTGGAATCCTTCCTGGAGGTGAGCTGATGATGTGCTGGAGCGTGGTCTGTGTCTGACTGGGACGCGCGGTTTCTGTCTTCCTCTGCTGGAGACACAGAGTGGAGGGTTTCTCCCTTTGTGGAGCACCTGTGGGCTCCGCCCGCTGGGCCACGCCCCGTCCACCCTCGAGGTAGGTGGGGGAGTTCCCGCCTTTTTACCAGGATGATGGATGGACGACTAAGTATTTTTACCCATGTTTCTAATTATGTATTGTATGTGCAGATGTGTGTGTATAGTCATGTGTGTGTGTGTGTATAAATATATATATATATGTGTATATGTTGTTTCTGTGCCTGGCATGTTTCTATGAATTTCTGCTCTCTTTTTATCACACTTATCTACTCATCGCTCTTATGTCATGTCTCTATCAAACTATCCTCCATTCTCATTCGGACTCATCCCAAATCCCTTCGACCACTTCCATCTCCTAAATATCTCTGCCTAAGCTCATCCCTCCACCCCCACATCTAACTCACCAAACCTCACTCTACCTCTGTGACCTCCCACACAACCCTACTAAATTCTCCTGCATTCATCTCACCCTGCTACTATGCTCTCCCTAACCCTTCCACATCCTCTTTCCCCTCCGCCCCCCTTTTATTCATCTCAAGCCTTTGGATTGAGCAAATGAAGGATAAACTCCCAATTAACACTTCTGGATTTCTTTCCTCCTCCACCCCTCCATTACTCCAGTCAATCTAACTAACAAACTCTCATATCCGCAACTCAAATTAACTCATAATAATACTAAAACTGTACTCATTATTAAATTATACTAATCCATCACTAGTTCTTGTTGGGTACCGGAGTAGCGTGCTACTCATCGAAAAGCGCTTCGACGCCTCGTCAGGGGTAGTAAGCGCTATATAAATACGATTACAATTACAATTACAATTACAATAAGAAGGGCACCCAAAACCACAGTCTTTAGAACACTTCTGGAAACCAAGAGGAACCTCTGTCTGGAGAAGAGCTGAAGTGCTGAGGAAGAAGAGCTGCCCTGCCTGTGACTGTGCAAGGGCTTGATATTGAGCCAACTGCCAACCAAAGACCCCATTTCTACAAGAATGTATTGATACATGCTTGTTTCTTGCTTCTTATATGTGTGTGCCATTTGAAGGCACACGCATTAGAGGTAAAATGCCATGGATGTTTGCTTATGTGCATGTTGGTGTCCATTCCTGCACATTAACAAAATAACATAACAGATGTCTTGGCACTACTATTTGGGCTGCTTTTGCAGCAGACATAGAAGTGGCATATCGCCATTGTAGACTGCTTATGTCCAGGAAGGGATACCTGCCTGCACATAGACACTCTCCTCAACACAGACACACTTGCACTGTGGTCCAAGTATGCTTGCATTGACGCAGGCTACTGAGTTTTGTGCCAGTGTAGGCGCAGATGGAGGCCTTCCCCGTACCCTTTGTAATACGGGGCAGACCTGTGTTACAAATTCAGCGCAGCGCAATTCTGCTGATGCACCCATTAGCCATACCCGGTGCCTCCGGAGTTGCCCCATCACATAAGGAATGCTGCTATTCCTCAAGATATAGGCGTCATGCACTGAGCCAGGATATTTGGCATTCACATGGGAGATGCACTGGTCCGCCAAACACACCATTTGCACATTTATCGAGTGATAGCTTTTCTTATTCCTATGGACCTGTTCATTTCTGCGGTGGGGGGACAAATGCCACATGTGTACCATCAATGGCACCTATGATGTTGGGGATATGTCCGAGGACATAGAAGTCAGATTTCACTGTGGCCAAATAATCCAACTGGGGGAAAACAATGTAGCTGCGCATGTGCTTCAGTAGGGAAGACAGCACTCTGGTTACTATGTTGGAGAACATTGGCTGAGACATCCCTGAGCACTGACAGAACCTGCACTAGAGGGGGTATTCTTGTGGGCTGACGGATAGCTGACATCAGGTCTGGCTCCAATTGTGCACACAGTTCTTGGATTGTGGCACGATCGAGTCTGTATGTGATTATAATGTGTCTGTCCTCCATTGTCAACAGGTCCACCGGGGGTCTGTACACCGGAGGATGCCTCCATCTCATCATCTGCCTCAGCGGTTGTAGCCTATGGAGGAGAACGGTGAGCAGAAGGTCATTTTCCACATAGATGGCACAACTGTTTTTGAATTAATGTCACAGAAGCAGTTTGTGAATTCGAGAGTCAGTAGATGTGCCAATATATGCTGTGACACAGCTAGGTGCCATGCCATGTGGCCCCCTGAAATGGCGGCTGCCTGACCGTGAGGAGGGACAAGGGGAAATAAGGTAACTGCGCTGGTGTTGTGCTACGTCGCGGTAGGCAGTCGATGACCGCTGCGTAATTCTGCACTGGTTATCATTCGGCCCTATGGGTCTCAGGAGCCAATGGCGATGTACGCCGGCGGTGACAGTACACGACGCAGCGGACGTCACCGCCATTTTCTAGCTATTCACTCACTTGCTACCTGACCATCAACAGGAGAGGACCTGCACTGCAAGTGGTGCTGAGACCTAAGTCTGGAAGCGAAAATGGATAGAGTGTATGGGGAAAGGGCCAATGCCCTCACTGCGGAGGAGTTGGAGAAACTGGTGGATGGGGTCCTCCCCCAGTACATGTTACTCTATGGTCCTCCAGACAAACAGGTGGGTACACTGTGAGTATGATGTGTGGGCAATGCCTGTTTGGAGTGGTGTGAATGTAAGCCACATGTTGGGGGGTGCTAAGGCATTCTGGCCTGAGTGCTGCATGAGAGGAGGTCAGTGTATGTGTGTCAGGGCATGGGTGTGAACTGGTGGCCAATGAGTATGATGGTTCGGAGGGGTGAGTAATGACATTTTCTGCTGTCTTTTCCCTCTAGGTCAGCGCCCACCAGAAAAAGGGTATTTGGCGTGCCATCACCTAGGTGGTGCAGACCCTGGGGGTCTATCACAGGCGAAGCACCCACTGCCCCAAGAGATGGGAGGACCTGCGCCACTGGACAAAGAAAATGGTGGAGGCTCAGCTGGGGATGGCCTCCCAATGTGGAAGGGGTGCCCGTCGCACCATGACCCCCCGATGTTCTGGGTCTTAGCGGTGACCTATCTTGAGTTGGATGGGCGGTTGAGGGCATCACAGCAGCCACAAGGGGTGAGTACAGATTCAGAAAGCTAACTTTGCGCTTTAGGAGCTAGCAGGGTGGGGGATGGGGGCGGTGGGTGCCCTAGGCCAGGGCGATCATGGCAGGATATGTCCCTATTGTGTGCAGGCTCTGAAGCACTCCTACCCTAATGGTACAAGTGGCCAACTACTACTGGGCAGGGCCCTGTGGGTGTCAGGTGTGCAGATGCTGGCGTTAGGTATTGTACCCCATGGGCTAGTGACTCCCTTAGTGACTGGGTTGGGCACGGCCCAGGGCACACGGCAGCACCCTGTGTGTTGTGCCGCCAACAGTAGTGGTGTTGCTGGCATTGACCAAGTGTATCCTCTGTCTCTCCCCCTATTTTTATTTTGTCACCCTGTCCTTGTGTGCCTTAGCATCATCTGGCGGAGGAGCTGAGGCACCGGAGACGGACGGAGCTGCATCCCACATTGGCCTGGAGGCTGAATCCACGAGGGTGAAGGCACCAGTGGGACGGAGGGCGAGGGGAGCTCCACAACAGCGTCAGGAGGGGAGACCAGTGAAAGCAATTCATCCTCCGATGGAGGCTCCCTGGCGGTGGCAGACACCTCTGTGTCCACACCAACAACAGGTACAACCCCCACCCCCGCTACCAGCACTGCCCTCCCAGCAGACCCTCAGCATGTTTCCCATGCCTGCTTACCCAGGAGGGTGGGCATCTCCTTCACCCCAGGCACCTCAGGCCCTGCCCCAGTCAGCCCTGCTGTCCTCAGTGAAGAGGATATTGACCTCCTGAGATCCTTCTTTGTTGAACAGTCAACCATTCTGAATGCCATCCAGGGTGTCGAGAGGCATTTGCAACAAACAAATGCATACCTGGAGGGCATTCATTCTGGCGTGGCGGCCAAACAGAGAGCATTTCAGGCTCTGGCCTCAGCACTGATGGCAGCCATTGTCCCTGTGTCCAGCCTCTCCCTCAAACTTCCACTACCCAGACCCAATCCCTTCTACCTCAACCTATTCCAAGGACACCTTCAGACCAGCATGCAAACAAATCAACACACAAAAGTGGATCAGGAAGACATAAGCACCACACATCATCACACAGGCACTCACACAAGCACCATACCCATGCAAACATACCAACATCCACTTCCTCCACTGTCTCCCTCCTCCTCTTCATCCATCTCCCTCACAGTAGCATCTCCACTCACACCTGCATGCACTACATCATCAGCCACTGGCTCCATCACCAGCACGCCCATCACAACACACCC
The DNA here is from genome assembly GCF_031143425.1 of Pleurodeles waltl. Classification (NCBI taxonomy): domain Eukaryota; kingdom Metazoa; phylum Chordata; class Amphibia; order Caudata; family Salamandridae; genus Pleurodeles; species Pleurodeles waltl. The sequence goes on from NC_090439.1 coordinate 401,466,043, forward strand.
CTCATGAGCAGTCACCACCCCCACAACTATGCACACATCCCCTGTGTCCTCTCCCAGTGTGTCTGTGAGCCCTCCTCCCAAAGTACAAAAACACAGGCACACACCCACTCAACAGCCATCCACCTCACAACAGCATCCAGCCCATGCACCTTCACCCAAACTCAGCAGACGTACACCTCCTACAACCACTACCTCTTCCTCCACTCACAAACCCCCTCCATCTTCCCGTCCCAGTGTGTCTAAAAAACTTTTCCTGGCTGACATTGACCTCTTCCCTACGCCTCCCCCCGTCCTTCCCCTAGGGCCAGGGTGTCAAGATCCCAGGCTAGCACCTCAGCCACCAAGTCGGAGTCTGCTGTGGTACCTGCAAGTCCCAGGGGATCAAAGGGGGCACCAGTCAGTGCTGGCAGTGTGCCACCGAACAATGCAAAGGACCAACCGATTCCGCCACCTGCCAAGTTGAAGAAGGGGCCAACATGCAGCACAGACAAGATGCATGACCCAACCAGCAAGGCCTCATCCAAAAAACAAGAGGACTGTGCCAGGGCCCAGCAGCGTCTGCCAAGGTGGGGAAGCGAAAAAAAAAACAAAGGCAATGCACTTCAGGGCTCGGAGCCTCCATGTGAGGGACTGGTGACCACCATTAGTCCTGACAGGCCAGCAACCTGTACCGCGGAAAGCACCGCCGCAACCACGCCACCTGCACTGCCATCTGCACTCCCACCTGCACCACCATCTGCACAGCCACCTGCACCGCCGCTGCTACAACAACAGTCAGCAGCATCATCCCCAGTGGGCAGCCGTCTGAGGCTGCTGGAGACGGCCTGGTGTCTCTCTCCACTACTACCAGCACCTGCACCATGGCCAGAACCGGCAGCATCTCCGTCGCATACACCGCCGCAGGCACAGCCACCTGCACCGCCATATGCACCACCAGATGCCCAGCCGGTGCCACTACATCGGACATCAGCAGCATCCCCAGTGGGCAGCCGTCTGAGACTGCAGGAGATGGCCTGGACACTGCACCCACCACTTGAAGCACCACCACCAGCACTGGCACTACTAGCAGTTTGCAGCCTAAGTTGCCGCAGGATGGAGCATGGCTCTGCCTCCATGGAGTGTCTGGCTCTGCCTCCATGGAGTATCGTGCTACCTGTTCCCTGGACATCTCATGCCTCAGACACTCAGGTGAGGGAATGTGAACTGCCACACCCCAGGTGCAGCATCACTGGGCACAAGGCCCCCTCCAGAATCAGCGGAGATATGCATCCACTCACCCAATCCTTGGCAGGATGAAGCAGACTGGGCACAAGGCCCCCTCCAGGACCAGTTGAGATATGCATCCACTCACCCAATCCTTGGCAGGATGAAGAAGACTGGGCACAAGGCCCCCTCCAGAACCAGTGGAGATATGCATCCACTCACCCAATTCTTGGTAGGCTGAAGCAGACTGGGCACAAGGTCCCCTCCAGAAACAGTGGAGATATGCATCCACTCACCCAATCCTTGGCAGGATGAAGCAGACTGGGCACAAGGCCCCCTCCAGAACCAGTGGAAAACTGGCACCCACTTGAGAGACTGTGGCTTTACACTCCCCAGGACCAAGCAGGGGGCAAACCACCCACTTGAGAGACTTAAGAGACTGTAGCTTTGCACTCCTCAGGACATCGCTGTGGGCAAATTGCCACTTCGAGGAGCAGTGGTGTAGTACCATCTTCCGGATGAGGTGCCCCCCTTCCCTTTCCCCCTGATGTGCCTGTGTGTTTTCGACCTGATGCCCCTGCAGTGTTCTCTCCGTTTTGAGGCAGGAGTCAAGTGTGGGCTTCGCCCATGTTTTTTTGGCCCACTGGTCCACGGACATTTGCAAAGAACAGTGTACGGCCCTCTGTACATATTGTAAATATTTGTCTATACTGTTGTTCACAATCGTTAACTTTATCTGCATTTTCTAAATATCACTGATTTAACTCAATTCCTTTTGTCCTTGCGTTCTTCCAGGGGGTAAAGGGTTGTAAATGTAATGTTGCTGCATGTTTTGGTGTGTATAGTGTTGTGGGTGAGGGTGGGGGTGTTGCATGTTGTGTGAGTGTGTCACTCTCTTTTTCCTCCCCACCTCCCCTGTGTGCTAGGTGCAGTATTCACCGTTGTCGTCGCCGCTGCCTTCTTTGATATTCCTGGTTTATTAGCAGATACACTAGCATCAGCAGGACCTGTAGGTTGGGCTCCATGGCGTCCTGGTTCTTCGTTGAGTGTCGAAAGGTGAGTGGTTCCCCTTCTGTGTCCTGTTTCCGCTGTGCTTTTGATGTCGTTGGTACCGCCCCGGAAAAGATGGCGGATTGGTGCCGTGTAATAGCGTGGGTGGTACATTGTCTTCCGTCTTTCTGTTGGCGGTGACTGCCGCAGTGTTTGTTGCTCTCGCTGTGGCGGTCGGAGTGTTAAAGTGGCTGTCTATATTGGCGCCGTGGTCATGATCCCATTTTCTTTACCGCCATCCTGTTGGCGGTATTACCGCCGCTTTATCACTGACCGCCAGGGTTGTAATGAGGGCCATGGTGATGTGTTTTATATGTCCTGACAGTGAAATATTGTTAAATTCGTTTTTCACTGTTGCAAGGCCTGTCCCTCTCATAGGTTAACATGGGAGCTACCTTTAAATCTGATTAAGATGTAGATTCCATTTGGGAGCATATGGACATGTGGAGTTTGGGGTCTCTGAGCTTACAATTTAAAAATACATCTTTTAGTAAAGTTGATTTTAAGATTGTGGGGGTTATTCCAACTTTGGAGGAAGTGGTAATCCGCCCCAAAAGTGATGGTAAAGTGACGGATATACCACCAGCCGTATTACGAGTCCATTATATCCTATGGAACTCGTAATACGGCTGGTGGTAAATCCGTCACATTTCGGACGGATTACCACCTCCTCCAAAGTTGGAATAACCCCCTGTGTGTTTGAAAATGACTCTTTTAGAAAGTGAGCATTTTCTTGCCAACACCATTTCTGTGACTTTGCCTGTTTGTGGATTCCCTGTCTGGGTCAGTTTGACAGTTGGGTTGTTTTTCACCTCACACTAGACAGTGACACAAAGGGAGCTGGGGTGTAGCCTGCATATCCTGATGAGCCATCTGTGCTAGGAGAGAGGGGAGGAGTGGTCACTCGCACCTGAAAGGGCTGTGCCTGCCCTCACAAAATGCAGTCTCCAACCCCCTGGTGAGTGTCTGGGACCTGGCCTGGGGAAGGCAGGATTTCACATTCCAAAGATTTACTTTGAAGTAGGCCTACTTCAAAGGAGAAATTGGGTATAAGAGGGGCACCCAAAACCACAGACTTTAGAACATTTCTGGAAACAAGAGGAACCTCTGCCTGGAGAAGAGCTGAAGAGCTGAGGAAGAAGAGCTGCCCTGCCTGTGACTGTGCTTTGTGGAGCTATCCTGCAGTTGCTGCTTCTGCCAGAGTAAGAGGGCAAAGACTGGACTTTGTGTGCCTTCCATCTTGTGAAGAAATCACCAAGGGCTTGATTTAGAGCTTGCCTCTTGTTGTTTTAAGTCTCAGAGTCAGCAAAGATTTCTCTCTACCGGCACCTGGAGTCTCTGGAGAGACCTTCTCTGCCTTGTGGTGCCCATCCAGTTCTTGGGACCCTGAAAGGAGAAGTTGGCAGCCTAAGAGGAGGAAATCCACACACAGAGCACCGTGCTGGTAAAAGATTGATGCAACTCCAATCTGCGGCTGAAGAAACGTCGTGCCCCGGACACACGACCAAATAATTGATGCACGGAGCTGGAGAAATGACGCGCAGCAGTGGAGATCGCAACCCGCGCTGTGTGGTTTTCGGATCATCGTGCGACTGGATTTCCGACGCAGACACCACTGGGTGTGTAAAAACAACACAAGGCCTGGTCGGACCCTAGTGTGCTGACCGGATCAACAAATCACTCTCCCGCAGAGAGAAGAAACGACGCGCCCGACCCGACGAAAGGAGAAACGACACAAGATCTCGCTTGTGAGTGAAATCGACACATCGCTAGCCCTTTTTGACACACATTCTCCTGTGTGGGGTTATTTTTGACGCACCTAAGGTACTTTTTCACACTAACAGTGTTAGTGTGTGTTTAAAACTACTTAAAGACTCTTTTTGCTTTTTAATTGATAACTTGACTTGTGTATTGTGCATTTTTGTTGTTTTTGGTCTTGTTTTGTTTAGATAAATATTTCCTATTTTTCTAAACCCGTGTTGTGTCATTTTGTAGTGTTTTCATTAAGTTACTGTGTGGGTGATTCTAAGCTTGGCGGGTGGCGTAGCCGCCCGCCAAGCGGGAACCGCCAGAAGACCGTACCGCGGTCAAAAGACCGCAGCGGTCATTCTGGGTCTCCCACTGGGCTGGCGGGTGACCGCCGAAAGTCCGCCCGCCAGCCCAGCGGGAAACACCCTTCCCACGAGGACGCCGGCTCAGAATGGAGCCGGCGGAGTGGGAAGGTGCGACGGGTGCAGTTGCACCCGTCGTGAATTTCAGTGTCTGCAGAGCAGACACTGAAACTCTTTGTGGGGCCCTCTTACGGGGGCCCCTGCAGTGCCCATGCCATTGGCATGGGCACTGCAGGGGCCCCACGGCACCCCATACCGCCATCCTGTTCCTGGCGGGCGAACCACCAGGAACAGGATGGCGGTATGCGGTGTCAGAATCCCCATGGCGGCGGAATGGGCCATCCCCATGGGCATCCCCATGGGCAGCGGAAAGTCGGCGGTACACCGCCGGCTTTCCGCTTCTGGCCGCGCCTGTACCGCCACGGTCAGAATGCCCGGCGGTGCACCGCCAGCCTGTTGGCGGTGCTACCGCCAACCTCCGCCCTGGCGGTCTTTACCGCCAGGGTCAGAATGACCCCCTGTGTGTGTTGGTACAAACACTTTATACCTAGCAATCTGAAGTAAAGCCTACTGCTCTGCCAAGCTACCAAAGGGGTAAGCAGGGGTTAGCTGAGGGTGATTCTCTTTTACCCTTACTAGAGCGAGGGTCCTTGCTTGAACAGGGGGTAACCTGACCGTCAACCAAAAACCCCATTTCTAACAGTTCCCCAATAATCTATGATGCAGGAGATGGTGTACTCACATGTGTCAATGAAAGTTGTTATGTGAGGTGTGTGTACAATGACGTGTAGTGTGATATGTGTAATGAATACCAAAGCGGTGTGTTAATGTGATTTGAAACCACACAAATCTATCTTCCAGCATGGACATATGTTGGTCGCAGTTTTATGGCTGTGTAATCATATCAGTGCCACCTTTGTTTCCCTATATGGGAACATATATGAATGTCACTTAAGTCTATGATTATGTGATACAAACTCATGTTCATTAGTGGAAAGTAGACTTTTGTGCATACTCCAATTCACAACACTAGGCCTTTAGCACTGAAGTGGTACATGTGTGCTGAGAATTCAGACATTGTGTGCAAGGCTCCAACTTGGTACATACAATCGACCACAACATGTTTGTTATGGCTGTTACATACAATAGCATACAACTGTGTAGCAGGGTTGCAGTCAGGCAAGGATGACACTGCTCCAGGGGGACTTTGTGTGCCCACACAGACCCATGGATACATGTTTTGACACAGGTTGACGATACTCCACACAGCTTAGGCCACTGTGCACATGACTGTGTCATGAGTCAATATAGCCTCAGCATGGGAATTAGGGGGTGTTGGTCGGGGATCTACCCTCATAATAGCTCTTCAGCAGTACAATGCGCTGTCCCTTGCAGACAGGCACCTGCCCAAATGTGATCCCATGGCCTGGCATTATTTTTTTCCTTTGGGGTACTTGATGTCAGGCTTGCCCTATCATGCACAGGGGACTGGCTGCTTTTTCCTGCAGGACATGTCTCATCATTTGGCATGGTCTGACACAAATGGTTATACATCGTTTGAATTTTCCTTATGTAGCTTTGTTAGGAGATGTATCTCTAGTGTAAATTGTTTATGTTTTCCAACCCAGGGGAATGCTGATGTGATCTCTCATTACCTTCTGTCAGAATAGTATGCAGTGGGCAACTACATTGTTGTTGTTATTGCAAACATGAATGGGTTATGTACTGACCTAGACATCCTCTGTGTATATATGTCGGGTGATCACAGTGTAACATTGTTGTGTTGCACAGTGAGTATTGGTCTATGTATGTACCTCCTCCAACATTACCAGCATATCTTGATTAGAATTGATTTGGTCCTACATTGCTGCCATTCTTTAGGCTGCTTACCCTTTGTACAATCTTTTACAGCCACATTGTTCGGTCATACATTAACAGGGTGATACGTGTGACTTGAGTCATTTGAAGATGTACACATCTTCTTCTAATGGCTATGTAATAGTTTCTCTCCTATGTCCAGGCTTTGTAGCAATACATGACTTTCACAAACACATGACAGTACACCAGGCACTTGTTGTACCTCCAAGTGTACATGGGCATGCACTCACATCTGCATTCCACAACCTATGTCACTTTCACCATGAGTGTATCTTGTTAGTGTTGAAGTAATCTCAGCTATGAATATTTGATTTGCCACATTTTTGTCTCCTCCCATACAATTTAAAATGTGTCTGCAACATGTTTGGACATTGACAGACTTAGATGCACATCCCAAACTGTATTTGCATGTAGGAGACCTAGACATTTTAGGGTATTGGTTCCAGTAGGTCACTTTCTCTTGGTCAGGCATGTGACTGTCAATGAGAGGTGTGTTTTCAAATGTGGTGTGTGATGAAATCATACAGACTATACTGGGTTACCTTGCAGACACATACCATTGTAGGCAATTGTTAACCCTTTCCTACCTAGGCCATACACTGGTACATCAGACTTCACATGTATTTTCAGATTAGCTGTAGGCATATGGCAAGACAACAAAATTGTGTGACATGTGTAAGAATGTACATTGGAAGTGCTACAGACTGCCTACATTCCACCCACATATTCATGTGGTGGTGCAGTCTCCTATTTTATTGATCATTCCCGGCTATGGGGCATACATGTGGAAAGTGGATCAGCCCCCATTGCAGCTCCACTTGTCTTGCGAGCCTTAGCGCACTCCACAGCCAACATGTGTGTGCTATATTTGTGAGACGGCACACCATGTGGCAGGGTTGGGGCTAATAGCGCTCACGGTACATAACACCACTGATATACAGTACAGGGTTAGGGTAAACCTATTGTCCCTTACCCTGACCATGCCATGATGGTCCATTGATACCAATAGTGTTCCCCCTTGTCATACCTGCTTAGTGCAGGCCTTACAGCTACCCTCCTGAGATGTGGCACAGTTTAGTTCTTTATTTTCAAGTACACCGTTTTGATACAGCCCCTACCGTATATAAGCCCCCTTGCATACATCTTGCCTGACGTAGCCATTATGTGGTGCAAGGTGTTGGAATTGTTGCTATGCCTACATTACACCACTTAGTATTCCTGATGTGTGGATCTAGGTCTTCGACCGCAACATGAGCATGAGTTATGTGATGCTGATGTGGGGCATGGAGGCACTAGACTCTTTTACATCACAACCTTTATTCCAACATTCTTTGTAACTGTTGTGTTTTTTTCTCCTGCTTTCTGAGCAACTTTCTATAGCAGGGTGGCCTGGCTTATAATGGGTACCAGATGGTCCTTACACCTTGTGCCAGGTCCAGTTATCCCTTATTAGTAGATTAGTAGTGTTCTAGCAGCTAAGGCTGATAGAGGTAGCTATAGCAGAGCAGCTTAGGCTGAACTAGGAGACATGCAAAGCTCCTACTATACCACTTATATCATATAGCACTATATCATAAGAATCACAATACTCAGAGTTACTAAAAATAAAGGTACTTTATTTTAGTGACAATGTGCCAAAAATATCCCAGAGGATAAACTCCCTTAGGAGGTAAGTAAAATACACAAAATATACATACAAACCAAAATCAGGTAAGTGAACAGTTAGAAAAGTTGTGCAAACACTGTAGAATACAATAGGATGCAATAGGCATAGGGGCAACACAAACTATATACTCTAACAGTGGAATGCGAACCACAAATGGACCCCAGGCCTAGAATAGTGTGTAGAGGGTTGCTGGGAGTGTAAGAAAACACTAAGGGGCATATTTATACTCTGTTTGCGCCGGATTTGCGTCGTTTTTTTTAATGCAAATCCGACGCAAAACTAACTCCATATTTATACTTTGGCGTTAGACCTGTCTAGCGCCAAAGATCTTGGAGTTTGCGTCATTTTTTAGCGTGGGCACCTTCCTTGCATTAATGATATGCAAGGTAGGCGTTCCCGTCTAAAAAATGACTCCGAGGCATGTGCGCCGTATTTATACTCCCGGGCGTGGGCAGGTCAAAAAAAATGACGTCCAGCCGCTTTTGCGTCATTTTTTAGCGCCTGGTCAGGGCAGGCGTTAAGGGACCTGTGGGCTCGGAAGGAGCCCAGAGGTGCCCTCCCATGCCCCATGGGACACCCCCAGCCACCCTTGCCCACCCCAGGAGGACGCCCAAGGATGGAGGGACCCATCCCAGGGAACTTAAGGTAAGTTCAGGTAAGTATTTTTTTTTGTGGCATAGGGGGGCCTGATTTCTGCCCCCCTACATGCCATGGGCATGGCCATTGGGCAAGGGGGCATGACTCCTGTCTATGCTAAGACAGGAGTCATGTCAATGGAGGGTGGGAGTCAAAAAAAATGGCGCAACTCGGGTTGAGGCAGATTTTTTTGCCTCAGACCGACTTGCCCCATTCTTTGACGCCCAAGCTCCATTTTCCCCTATGCCGGCGCTGCCTGGTGTGGGTCATTTTTTTTTACGCACACCAGTCAGCTCCGCCGGCTAACGTCATTCCATAAATAAGGCGCCCGCATGGCGCTTTGGAATGGCGTTAGCCGGCGTTACATTTGTTGTGCGCCAAAAAGTATAAATACGGCCCCAAGGGTGTCCAAGATACCCCACCCCAAGACCCTGAAAAGTAGGAGTAAATTTACCCTACTTCCCCAGAAACACACAAAAGTCGTGATAGGAGATTCTGCAAAGGCAACAACTGACTGCAAAGCACTGAAGACGGATTCCTAGACCTGAGGACGTGTAAAGGAAGAGGACCAAGTCCAAGAGTCACTAAAGTTTCCAGGGTGGCAGGAGCCCACTAAACCCTGGATGAAGGTGCAAAAGGGCTGCCTCTGGGTGGAAGGAGCTGAAGATTCTGCAACAACGGAAGGTGCCAGGAACTTCTACTTTGCACACACGATGTCCCACAGTATGCTGGAGGATGCAGAGTTGTTTGCACACAGAAAGACTGCAAACAAGCCTTGCTAGTTGCAAGATCTGCAGTTGAAGAAAATGGATACTGCCCGGGCCCAGGAAGGATCAGGAGGTTGCCCCTTGGAGGAGGAGACAGAGGGGGTGCTCAGCAGCATAGAGAGCCCACACAGAAGAAAGTAGCACCCACAGAAGCACTTGAACAGGCATTCAAGAAACCTGAGCATGGCAGCCATCTCAACACTACAAAGGAGGATCCCACGGAGTCGGTGGTCAACTCAGTGAGTTGAGCAATGCAGGACGGAGTGCTGGGGACCTGGGCTATACTGTGCATGAAAGATTCGTTGCAAAAGTGCACAGAAGCCCTAGTAGCTGCAGATCATGCAATACACAGGATTACTGTCTGGCATGGGGAGGCAAGGACTTACCTCCACCAAATTTGGACAGAAGGACCACTGGACTGTCGGAGTTACTTGGATCCAGCTCCTGTGTTCCAGAGACCACGCTCGTCAAGATGAGAGGGGACCCAGAGGACCGGTGATGCAGAAGTTTGGTGCCTGCGTTAGCAGAGGGAAGATTCCGCCGACCCACAGGAGATTTCTTCTTGGCTTCCAGTGCAGTGTGAAGGCAGAGAGCCCTCCGAGCATGCACCACCAGGAAACAGTCAAGAAAGCCGGCAGGATTAGGCGCTACAATGTTGCTGGTAGTCCTCTTGCTACTTTGTTGTGGTTTTGCAAGTGTCCTGGAGCAGTCAGCGGTCGATCCTTGGCAGAAGTCGAAGAAGGAGATGCAGATGAACTCTGGTAAGCGCTTGCATTCATTATCTGAAGAGAAACTGACAGGAGAGACCCTAAATAGCCCTCAGAGGAGGATTGGCCACCTAACCAGGTAAGCACCTATCAGGAGGGGTCTCTGACATCACCTGCTGGCACTGGCCACTCAGAGGCCTCCATTGTACCCTCATACCTCTGCATTCAAGATGGCAGAGGTCTGGACCACACTGGAGGAGCTCTGGGCACCACCCCTGGGGTGGTGATGGACAGGGGAGTGGTTACTCCCCTTTCCTTTGTCCAGTTTCACGCCAGAGCAGGGGCTGTGGGATCGCTGAACCATTGTAGACTGGCTTATGCAAGGAGGGCACCATCTGTGCCCTTGAAAGCATTTCCAGAGGCTGGGGGAGGCTACTCCTCCCCAGCCCTTAACACCTATTTCCAAAGGGAGAGGGTGAAACACCCTCTCTCAGAGGAAATCCTTTGTTCTGCCTTCCTGGGACTGGGCTGCCCAGACCCCAAGAGGGCAGAATCCTGTCTGTGGGTTGGCAGCAGCGGTAGCTGCAGTGAGAACCCCAGAGAGCTAGTTTGGCAGTACCCGGGGTCCATGCTGGAGCCTCGGGGATGTATGGGATTGGCACCCCAATACCAGATTTGGCATTGGGGGACAATTCCACGATCTTAGACATGTTACATGGCCATATTCGGAGTTACCATTGTGAAGCTACATATAGGTTTTGACCTATATGTAGTGCACTCGTGTAATGGTGTCCCCGCACTCACAAAGTCCGGGGAAATTGCCCTGAACAATGTGGGGGCACCTTGGCTAGTGCCAGGGTGCCCTCACACTTAGTAGCTTTGCACCTAACCTTCACTAGGTGAGGGTTAGTCATATAGGTGACTTATAAGTTACTTAAGTGCAGTGTAAAATGGCTGTGAAATAACAAGAACGTTATTTCACTCAGGCTGCAGTGGCAGGCCTGTGTAATATTGGTCTGAGCTCCCTATGGGTGGCAAAAGAAATGCTGCAGCCCATAGGAATCTCCTGGAACCCCAATACCCTGGGTACCTAGGTACCACATACTAGGGAATTATAAGGGTGTTCCAGTGTGCCAATCAGAATTGGTGAAAATGGTCACCAGCCTGCAGTGACAATTTTAAAAGCAGAGAGAGCATAATCACTGAGGTTCTGGTTAGCAGAGCCTCATTGAAACAGTTAGGCACCCCACAGGGAATACATATGGGCCACAAACTATGAGCACTGGGGTCCTGGCTAGAAGGATCCCAGTGAGACAGGCAAAAACAAACAGGCACACAAGTAAAAATGGGGGTAACATGCCAGGAAAGATAGTACTTTCCTACACTTTCCAATGGTATATGTAGCAGAGAATGAGTACACCATTGGCAATCTTGCACAAAGTGATTTAATGGTGATATTCACAGGGTGAGTTTTGTTGTACAGTGTCTAGGTGTAGAGGTTCAGTACAATTTGTTGTCTCCTGCAAACTCCTGCAGCAGTGTTTTGTTGACCCCCTCCACCTGTACTGCACAATTGTCATCCTCCTCCTCATTGGGGACATCTACCAGTTCATCACAGGGGACATTATTCCGAATACATATGTTATGCAAGATTGCAGTTACAAGGATCATCTTGCATACTAGGGGTGGTGCACACAACAGGCTTCCTCCTGTCAGGATCAGGCACCTGAACCTTGACTTCAGGAGCCCAAATGCTCTCTGCACCACATTTTGTATCTTTCTGTACCCTTCATTGTTTGGCTGCTCTTCCTCCGTTGTTGAATTGCCAAAAGGAGTCATCACCCATGGCTGGATGCCATAACCTTGGTCGGCTGCAAAGGAATGTGAGAACATGTGTCTGTCATGCACATTTGTGGTGTCATATGTGCATTGGCAGATGTTAGTTTTAGGTAGAGTGGTGACTCAGGCTTGCATCTGGTATTGTGTGTGTTCCTGTTTTGTAGAATGGTTGCATTGGTGTGTGATGATGGACATTACTATCATGGGTTGTGGATCAGGAACCTGGTGATTGTCAAATTAAATATAGACTGATAGTTGGATCATGCAAATTATGTGTTGTGTTGTTCACATTTGCGGCTGTGTCCTAATGTTAGTGGAACATACCAACTCCTGACACAACAATAGCGTCATTTGTATTAACACTATGGTAGCCCTACAAGGGCAAATTCAGGCCACCATGTTACCATGTGGCACTACGCATGCAGTGCAACACTTAGGCCCTCATTATGACATTGGCGGTAAATCCCACTTACCACCATGCCCACTGCCACCAGCATACTGCCGCTGCCGCGGATATCCGCCAACCATATTATGACACACACATACCAATCCATCACTATACAGCCACACACACAAGTCCGCCAGCCCAATGGTCAGTGATAAATTGGTGGTATCAAACTCATACCGTTATGCCAAAAAACCACGCCCACAATATTTTGACCCACGAATCACCACGGCGGACATTCAATGGCAGTAAACCATTGGTGGTGCATACTGCCACGTTCAAAATACACACACACACAAACAAAACAACACTACATTGGTCAATTCAAAGTACACACCCCTGACACACATTCACAGACCACACCTACACACCCACACCACTATAAAACACACACCCACATTACCCACAATGCTTTATGACTAGAAATAATTGCCAGCAGAGAGAGACAGCAAGAGCACTCACACATCCAGAGCCACATAGCACCATCACCTATACACCACCCACGCACCTTACATCACACACACCAACACATCACCCTAAACATCCTCACACACACCACTCACACCACACTCAAGGCACCACAAAGACACCCCAGGTTCTTTGAAGAGGAGCTAAGGGTCATGGTGGAGGAAATCATCCAGGTAGAGCCTCAGCTATTCGGATCACAGGTGCAGCAGATATCCATTGCAAGGAAGATGGATCTATGGTGGAGAATCGTGGATAGGGTCAACGCTGTGGGACAGCACCCCAGAACAAGGGATGACATCAGGAAGAGATGAAAAAACCTATGGGGGAAGGTGCATTCCGTGGCAACAGGACACCAACTCGCTGTACAGAGGAATGGCCGTGGACCCCCACCTCCTCCCCACAACTAACAACATGGGAGGAGGAAGTCCTTTCAATACTGCATCCTGAGGGCCTGGCAGGAGTAGCATGAGGACTGGACTGTGGTAGTCAATTCTCTATTACTATCACCCCCCCTACCTGCATGCCACCACATACTCCACCCTCACTCCCATCACTCCCCACCTCCCACACACCCCACCATTACAACCCACACATTCCAATACCAAGACCTGCATGCAACACCACTGCATGGACACCCCTCACAGACCTGCCTGGACACCAATCATCACAACATGCACACTAGAGAGAATCATATAACCCACCAACTAACAACTCACACAAGGCAAAGTTGCCAGGGCAAAACAACCATAGAGTGCAACACACCCATGCACAATATTTCACACACACAAACAATAACACTGCATTTACAGCCCCACAGGTAACCCACCCAATGTCACCGGCGAAGAGGTGCCAGCGACATCCAGTCCCCCCGCAGAAGAGGCCCACAGTGATGACAGCAGCTCTGGTCACCTGGATCTGGATGACAAACCTGGCCCATCAGGGACCTGTGGACAGTCGGTTACCCAGGCACACTCTCACACCACCACAGAGTCTCCCCCTCAGGAAACACCATCACATCACCCACCCAGCAGGCATATACCTCTGTCCCAAGGACACGTCAATCAGCAGTGTGTCCACCACTACAGGGACCCCGGGCCACCCCACAAACACAGGCCAATCAGGGACCTGAGGTCAGTGGCAGTGGGCACACGGTTCAGGGGACAGAGGCACAGGACAACAGGGAAGCTGGGAGGAATGCTGTGCGACAGGGGGAGGACAGGCCCAGGGAACCGACCCTCCAGGAGCCACTCACCGCGATCCTGGGAGCATACCAACATTCCCAGGATATTCTGGGCCAGATCCTGGACAAGTTGCAGGAGAACATACGGCTGTAGGAGGGACAGTACCTTGGGATCAAGGACGTCTGGAAGGACATCAACACCACCCTGGTCTCCATTGCAGGGGTACTGGCAGACATGGCCAACAGTATGAGGGAGGCAGTGGCACAACAGCGGGCCCCTGACACTAGCCAAACCACTGAACAGCCCTCCACCTCCACTACCGCTAGTGTACAGGAGGCCCCACCACAGGACCAAAAGGCCATCAGCACTCCTCCCCCTGCAGAAGGAGAATCACCCCGCAAACATTCCCTGCGGTCCACACAGAAGCCAGGGACTATTGCCAAGAGCCCTGCCAGGAAAATACGACTCTCCTGAATGTCACCCTTGTGTCCCACTCTGTCACCTTGTTCATCTTGAACTGCCATTGCTCCCCTTCCTATGCCCCATTGGACAATGCACCTGTGATACAAATAGACTGGACTCTAACCTGGACTTTCCTCCATCATCACCCCAGCCCATTGCACTACCCCTTCCTCTTCAGAGCACTGCAATAAACACACTTTGAGCAAATGCAATTATGGTGTATGACAAACGTTTTCAAAATGTATTCATTTAACCAGGTTCAAACATTGCAATTCAACTGTACAGTAATGTTTACATAGGAAACCCCTGTAGTTGGCTGCACTGAACACACCAGGAGCAATAGTGGGACACCAACATCTGCAAAAAGAGATGCCAAAAGGTACAGTGAGTGGCCATAGAAGTAGGAATACACAGCCTGTCAGTGACAATGTCCCACGTCAAACTGTCAATTATATGAGTATTAACACTGTTTTACCTGTGTCTCATTGGAAGTATTGACAAATAAATGCACTTCTTTTGTCCTCATCCTCTGCTTCCTCATCTTTACTGTCCACAGGGTCCACTGCTGCCACACAGCCATCTCCAGCCTCCTCCTCCTGCAGAAAAGGCACATGGCATCGCAAGGCAAGGTTGTGCAACATACAGCATGCCACGATGATCTGGCAGACCTTCTTGGGTGAGTAGCACAGGGATCAACCTGTTAGATGGAGGCAATGAAACCTGGCCTTCAGGAGACTGAAGGTCCTTTCTATAATCCTTCTTGTTCACCCATGTGCCTCATTGTAACGTTCCGCTGCCCTTTTCCTGGCATTCCTCACAGGGGTCAAAAGCCATGAGAGGTTGGGGTAACCAGAGTCACTTGCAAATATCAAGGGATAACTGTTAGTCACACACTCACCCTTAGGCCCATATTTATACTTTTTGACGCTAAACTGCGCTAACGCAGTTTAGCGTCAAAAAATTTAGCGCCGTCTAACGCCATTCTGAAGCGCCATGCGGGCGCCGTATTTATGGAATGGCGTTAGCCGGCGCAAGCAGACCGGCGCTGCCTGGTTTGCGTGGAAAAAAACCACGTACACCAGACAACGCCGGCGTAGGGGGAAAATGGCGTATGGGCGTCTTAAAATGGGGCAAGTCAGGTTACGTCGAAAAAATCGTCGTAACCCGACTTGCGCCATTTTTTTTCGACGCCCATCCCCCATCAACATGACTCCTATCATTGTAAAGATAGGAGTCATGCCCCCTTGCCCAATGGCCATGCCCAGGGGACTTCTGTCCCCTGGGCATGGTCATTGGGCATAGTGGCATGTAGGGGGGCACAAATCAGGCCCCCCTATGCCACAAAAAAAAAAAAAAAAAAACTTACCTGAACTTACCTTAATGTCCATGGGATGGGTCCCTCCGTCCTTGGGTGTCCTCCTGGGGTGGCCAAGGGTGGCAGGGGGGGTCCCTGGGGGCAGGGGAGGGCACTCTGGGCTCATTTTGAGCCCACTTGTCCCTTAACGCCATGCCTGACCCAGGCGTTAAAAAGCGTCATTTTTGCCCGGGAGTATAAATACCACGTAAAGGCCTGGGAGTCATTTTTTAAGACGGGAACGCCTCCCTTGCATATCATTAACGCAAGGAAGGGGTTCACGCTAAAAAATGACGCACACTCCGGGCACTTTGGCGCCCGAAGCGTCTAACGCCATAGTATAAATATGGCGTTAGTTGGCGTTAGTTTAGCGTCGAATTTGCGTCGAAAAAAACGACGCAAATTCGGCGCAACCAGAGTATAAATACGGCCCATAGGGTCCACACCATACTCATACATCAACATCCACTCGTTGGGAACCAGGGCTTACCTATTAGCCACACCCTGTGCTTCTGCAGTTGGGCTATCACATTTGGGATGCTGCTATTCCTCAGGATAAAGGCATCATGCACAGACCCAGTATACTTTGCATTGATGTGGGAGATGTACTGCTCCGCCAGGCACACCATGTGGAAATTAATGGAGTGAAAACTCTTTTGATTTCTGAACACCTGTTCTTTTCGCCAGGGGGGCAGGGGGTGCAAATGCAATATGTGTTCCATTGATTGCCCCAATGATGTTGGGGATATGTCCCATTGCATAGAAGTCAGCTTTCACTGTGGCCAAATCCTCCACCTGGGGGAAAACAATGTAGCTGCACATGTGTTTAGTCAGGACAGACAACACTCTTGTCAGCTGTGACATTCCTGCTGCCAAGCCCACTGTTACTTGGAAAGAACCAGTTGCCAGGAAATGGAGCACTGATAGAACTTGCACAAGAGGATTGTGGCCCTGTCAAGTTTATAGGTGAGGATAATGTGTCCCTTTCCTCCATTGTTGCCAAGTCCACCAGGGGTCTGTACATGGGAGGATGTCTCCATCTCTTATTCATCCGCAGCGGTTGCAATCTATGGGGCAAAAGAGTGAGCAGCTGGTCATTATCTGTACATTCCAGCCACTACAATTCAATGCATATTGTGATTGTAACATTATTTTGTTGGAGATGTCCAAATAGTGCATTTGTGTACTGTGATGCAGTTAGGATCCATGGCCTGCACCCCCCCTGAAATGGCGTCTGCCTGTCCTGTATGGAGGGACAGGTGGAAATGAGGTAATTCCACTGACGTTGTGCGCCGTTGCGGTAGGCGGCCGAGAACCACTGTGCAACTCTTCATTGTTTATCATTGGGCCCTATGGGGTACTGTGGCCAATGGTGATGTACGCTAGCAGTGATGGCTTGCACCGCTGTGGACGTGGCCGCCATTTTCTATCTGTTGACTCACTTGCTACCTGACCTTCAACAGGATAGGACGTAGACTGCTAGTGCTGTTGTGACCTGTGTCTTGAACCTCAGTAATAACCAGGGTCCCTCAACAAATACACAGAGAGAAATGGGAAAAGTACACCAAGAAAGAAAAATATCACTCTCCCTAGATCTTTTGTACAGTCAGTTCAGTCCAATAATGGACGGACACTGAAATAGGACTATCTTTGATAGTGATCAAATATTTATTCACAATAACAAAATAATTCAAGAACAATAAATATGTATTTTTAATCATTGATCAACAAAACCCCCTTCCCCAAAACCGACACAAAAATACAAAAAAAAACATGAGACAATTCATTATACACAACACCACACATCTGCAAAAATATAAAACATATCAAACATTCAACATAAAAAAAACAATCAACACTCAAAACACCAATATTGTCCATATATACATTCAACTAACAATTAAATATAATCAAATTTGATTTCAAATGATTACACAAAAAAATAACAAAAATAAACGACCATGGCTAGTGTTACTGGGGAAAGGGCCCCCGTCTTCACCTCAGCAGAGTTGGAGAGACTGGTTGATGGGGTGCTACCCCAGTACCGACTGCTGTATTGGCCTCCAGACCAATAGGTGAGTCCACTGTGAGTACGATGCATTGGGCGTGAATGCATGGAGTGCTGTTTGTGAAGGCCTCATGTGGGGGTGTTGGTGGATGGGCCCTGGGCAGTGTGCAGCATGTATGCTGGGCCATGTCTGTGCTAATGGGGATGGGAAGGGGCATGGTGGGCCATAAGTATAACAGGCAGGACGGTCAGACTAATATCTTTCCCTGTGTCTATTTCCCTAAAGGTCAGTGCCCATCAAAATAAGGGTATATGGCGTCCCATCGGCAAGGACGTGCGGACCCTTGGGGTCTACAGCAGGCAGAGCACCCTCTGTCGGAAACGGTGGAAGGACCTGAGACACTGGGCATGGAAGAAGGCGAAGGCCCAGCTGGGGATGGCATCCCAATGAAGAAGGGGTGCCCGTCGAACCCTGACCCCTCTTATGGCCTGCATACTGGCGGTGCCCTATCCAGAGCTAGATGGATGCTTGGGGACATCACAGCAGCTACAAGGGGGTGAGTACAGTGCCCTAATTTACAACTTATGCCTGATGGGGTGGTATCCAGGTGGGGGGGGTGGGCCCTGTGGGTGCCCCTAGGCCACGTCTGGCATTGCAGAGTAGGTCCCAAGTTGGGCAGGATTCTGTTGTGAAAGTCTTCCAACCAAGCTAGTAGGCATCCACTACCTAGCAGGGGTCTGCGGGTTTCAGGTATGCTACAATTTCTGTTAGGTATCCATGGGCTGGTGACTAGCATTGTGACTGGTAGTGCATTGCCTAATGCGTAGGGCTGTTCCCTGTGTGTGACTGTGTTGTGTACGCCAACAGTGGTGTTGTTGCCGCCATTGACCAAGTGTATCCTTTGTCTCTTCTCCCCCTTTTTGTTTTGTCACCCTGTCCTTGTGTGCATTAGCATCATCTGGCAGAGGAGCAGAGGCACTGGCGACGGAGGGAGCTGCATCACACAGGACCCAGGATGCCGAATCCACCGACGGGGAGGGCACCAGTGGGACGGAAGGCAAGGGGAGCACCACGGCAGAGACTGGAGGGGACAGTTCGGACACAGATACCTCCTCCGATGGCAGACTCTTCTGTGCCCACCCCAACTACAGGTACAGCCGCCACCCCGTACCAGCACCGCCCTCCCATCAGCCCCTCAGCGAGTATCTTGTGCCCGCTCACCCAGGAGGGTGGGCATCTCCTTCGCCCCAGGCACCTAAGGCCCTGCCCCAGTTAGACCTGTTGCCCTGAGTGAGGAGGCTATTGACCTCCTGAGATCCATCTCTGTTGGGCAGTCAACCATTGTGAATGCCATTCAAGGGTTGGCAGCCCAAATGCAACAGTCCAATGTATTTCTGGAGGGCATTCACACTGGCTTGGCTGCTCAACAGAGATCAATACAGGCTCTGGCCTCCTCTGTGATGGCAGCCATTGTCCCTGTCTCCACCCCCTCCAACTTCCTCTTCCCAATCCCTATCCCATTCCGCCCAACCCCAACCTATCCCAAGCACACAGGCAGACGAGCAGGCACCCAGTACAACACATAAGAGTGGACATGGTAAACACAAACACCATACTTCATCCCACAGGCACTCACACAAACACCATCCAGAAGCAGACATACCAACATCCACTGCCTCCACTGTGGGCCCCTCCTCATCGTCATCCACTTCCCTCCCAGTTGCATCTCCATTGTGTCTCTGCCCCCTCCTCCCAAAGTACACAAATGCAAGCACTAAGACACCTAACAGCCATCCACCTCACAACAGCATCCAGCCCATCCACCTGCACCCAAGCACAGCATACTGACAGACTGACACCTCCTACCACCATTCCCTCTTCCTCCACTCCCAAACCATCTCCCTCTTCCCGCCCCAATGTCCCTAAGAAGCTTCTCCTCACCAACATTGACCTCTTCCCTAGCTTTCCCCCCCATCCCTCACATCAGGTCAGGATGGTCAAAACCCAGGCATGCACCTCAGACATCCAGTCCACGGCACAGCAGTGTCCCCAGCAACTCCAGGTGGGAAAGGCTCCCAGCCACCAGCCAGCCTGAAGGAAAGGGTGTCTGCCCTAAGTGCTTCAAGGAAGAGCAAGGAGCCAGCCCCAGCTGCGGGAAGGAAGGGCAAGGAGGCAGCCCCAGCTGCTGGAAGGAAGGGCAAGGGGCCTGCAACAACAGGCAGTTGAGACAAGGGGCATGGTGCTGGGACTCAGGCAGAGCCCCCACCCCTGGCCCCAACCATGGTGGTGCAGCTGTTTGAGGCTGCAGGGGATGAGCTGGAGCCTCCCCCCACCACTGCCAGTATTGCTACCAGCAGCAGCAGCCCCAGTGTGCCGCCATCTGAGGCTGCAGGGGGTGGGCTGAAGCCTCCCCTCACTACTGCCAACACCACCACCAGCAGCAGCAACCCGAGTGGGCAGCAGTTGAAGGCTGCAGGGGATGGGCTGGAGCCTCCCTCCACCACTGCCAGCACCGCCACCAGCAGCAGTAGCCCCAGTGGGCAGCCTTCCGAGGCTGCAGGGGATAGGCTTGAGCCTCTCCCCACCACTGCCAGCACTGCCACCAGCAGCAGCAGCCCCAGTGGGCAGCCGTCCAAGGCTGCAGGGGATGGGCTGGAGCCTCCCCCCACCACTGCCAGCTCCACCAGCAGCATCACCACTGCCACCACCGAGCAGCCGTCACCGCCGGTGGACAGTGTGTGGTCCTGCATCCATGGGCTGTTGTGTGGCCTGGCCCCTGCAATTCCTGTGGGTCTGACACCCAGCTGAGAGACTGTGACCTTGCACTCCCCAAGATCTGCATCATAGGGCACGATGCACCCTGCAGAACCAGTGGCGAAGACATCCACTCACCCCATCCTTCCCAGGATGAAGCTCACTGGGCACGATGCCTCCTCCAGAACCAGTCGAGAAGACATCCACTCACCCCATCATCCCCAGGATGAAGCTCACTGGGCACGATGCCCCCTCAAGAACAAGTGAAGACATCCATTCACCCCATCCTCTCCAGGATGAAGCTCACTGGGCACGATGCCCCCTCCAGAACCAGTGGGCAAGTCACCCACTTGAGAGACTGTGGTCTTGCACTCCCCTGGACAAGTCAGTGGGCAAGTCACCCACTTGAGAGACTGTGGTCTTGCACTCCCCAGGATGGTGCACAGGGTATGTTGCCCCATCCAGGACCAGTGGCATTGCACAATCTTCCGGCTGAGGTGCCCCCCATTCCTCGTCCCCCTGAGGTGCCTGGCTATCTTTGACCTGATGCCCCTGCAGTGTTCTCTCTGTGTTGTTGCAGGAGTGAGGTGGGTCACTGGACTCTGTGATGTGTCCCTGTGGCCCTTGGACATTGAGGACTGGGCAATGTCCCTTGATTTGTGAATATGTATATATTTTTTTATTTGGATGCACGTATTACTACTATATTTATCTTATTACACACTTTTTACTCTATTGTAGTTGTCCTTGCATTATTCCTGAGGGGTATGGGGTGAATATGTTATGTTAGTGCATCTGCTTGTGTGTATGGTGTTGGGGGTGGGGGTATTGGGTGTTGCGTGTGTGTGTCACTCTATTTTTCCTTCTCCACTCCTCTGTGTGCTAGGCCGCAGTACTTACCATGGTCGTCTTCGCCGGCGTTGGTGTTCATAGTGGAGCAACATGTAGAAGAGCACGGGGAAAACTTGCAACTTGGGCTCCATGGTGGTGTGATTCTTCCTTGAGTCTCCAGAGGTGAGTCGTTTCCCTTCTGTGCAGTGTTTCCACCAGGCTTTTTTTGTCGTTGGTACTGCCCCGCAAAAGGTGTTGGATTGGTGTCTCATAATACAGTAGGTGGAACATTGTCTTCGGCCTGGCTGTAGGCAGTTACCGCCATGGTGCCTGTTGATTTTGCCCTGGCGGTCGGTGTGTTAAACTGGCTGTCTATCTGAGTGGTTTCCGCCGTGGTCATAATTTCAAAGTTATTACCGCTGGCCTGTTGGTGGTATTACTGCCACTTTATCACCGACCGCCAGGGTTGTAATGAGGGTCTTAGGCCCTGATTCTTACCTTGGCAGGCGGCGGAGGCCGCCCGCCAAAGTACCCCCGCCAGAACACCGCACCGCGGTCATCAGACCGCTGCAGTGATTCTGGGATTTCCACTGGGCTGGCGGGCGACCGCCAAAAGGCCGCCCGCCAGCCCAGTGGAAATCAACCTTCCCACAAGGACGCCGGCTCTTAATGGAGCCGGCGGAGTGGGAAGGTGCGACTTGTGCTGTTGCACCCGTCGCGTATTTCAGTGTCTGCAAAGCAGACACTGAAATACAAAGTGGGGCCCTCTTACAGGGGCCCCTGCAGTGCCCATGCCATTGGCATGGGCACTGCAGGGGCCCCCAGGGGCCCCACGACACCCCATACCGCCATCCTGTTCCTGGCGGCTCAAGATGGCGGTATTGGGTGTCAGAATCCCCATGGCGGCGCAGCGAGCTGCGCCGCCATGGAGGATTCTTATGGGCAGCGGAAAACCGGCGGGAGACCGCCGGTTTTCCTCTTCTGACCGCGGCCAAAGCGCCGCGGTCAGAATGCCCTGCGGGGCACCGCCAGCCTGTTGGCGGTGCTCCCGCCAACCCTGTCCCCGGCGGTCCATGACCGCCGGGGTCAGAATGACCCCCTTAGTGTCCCTTTGTGGCAGATTATGCCTCTGTCTGCCAGCATGTGTACAAGTGTGATATTCACACAATATGAGGACTAGCAAAATTTGTGCAGAGGATTCTCCAAGGTTCCTATACATTATTTATCACAGACACTTTCACACACCTGCACAGAGCAGGTGTTAGGATGGGGCACAGAATAGTTGACATTGGGTCCCTATGTACTGTGCAGGAAATAGTCAGGTATGTTTTCAATACTCCTAGAGTCCAACTATGGCATCCATTATCTTGACACTATTGCACCTACTCTGCACAAATGTGTACAATTTGTAGTATACAGGGCCCACATGGTGTCAGAAGGGTGCAGGAAAGAGGCATAATTACAGTGGTGCTGCTGTTAATGCTGCAACACTTTCCTGACATGTGGCCCTCAGTCCCTTCACTTTAGACCTGCAGATGAGTGATGTTCTGGGAGTTTTAACCTATTTTGTGTGTTGTGTGCCATAACACAGGTGGTGTGTCCTGGGTGTAGCATGTGATTCCTACCCCTTTTCCCTTGGAAAAGCTCCCATGAACGCAGTTTAGTTGTTGGCAGTGGCTGGCTGCCATACGTTTCTGCATGTGGATCATTTGCACAGCGTGGCAGTGTTGTATGCTTTGTTTAGTGACGTATGCATGTGTTTTCAGACACCTATTTGACAGGAGAGGGAATGGTGTGTTTTTCTGCAATGCCCTGCATCGCATCACCCGTCCTGGTTAGTCCCACATCTCCTCATTCAATGCACCTCTGGCCTCTCCCAGTGCATTGTCAGTAGTCCATCTCCCACAGTGCCCTGTTGGTACCCTGGTTTCATGTAAGGGAGTTGTGAACTTACGAGACATGATTGTAGGAGTGCTGTGAGGTGTCCATCCCTAAACATGGTCTTTAATGGCTCGTGATGCTGTATTCCTATGTGTGCAGCACAATGCACCAGACAGATGACGGTGGACGCAATGGGTATGTCTGGTATGTTTATGTAGTTGGTGATGGCTACACTTGGATGGCATTTGATATTGGTGCTGCTGGAGGCTTCTACACCATGACAAATATGGGGCAGTGCCTATATGTGACTTTCTTTATGTTGACATGGCCAGTGGCATTCACATGCTGAGCTATTCCTTGTTCAGGGTAATGTGTTTGGGACTGTATTTAATTATCAACCAGTGGATACTTGTAGTAGTTTGGGCTCAGCATCTGTATGAATAGGGGACATAGCTTCACCTGTCTTTCACATGGTGTGCGAGTCAGATTGTGGCTGTTTTATGTACAAATGGGTATATGTGTGTGTGATGGTCATTAAACGTGGTGCAGAGTGGCATGTAGCATATGTACTGTTATCTGTACATCTATGTTCCCCTTTTAATGTGTGTTTAGTGTGTGTATGTAATGTTTCTTTTACTAGTTTGGTGTGTTGTCTGTGTAATGATTGGTATGGTGGCTTACCTACGAATAGGCCATTGCCATATTGTCCATCCTGGAATGGCTCATGGATGGTGGAGTGCCGGAATATATAGGCATCATGGACTCTGCTGGGATATTTAGCTAGGATGTTTGTGAAGAGCCCACAGTGGTCCACAATGGCCTACACATGTAGAGAATGGCTGTGTTTGCGGTCTTGTAGAGGTGTTCCGTTGCAGCAGGTGGCACAAGTTGGACATGGGTGCAGTCTCTCGCACCCATCACATGTGGGAACCCAGCAATTTGGTAAACACATTTCTTGATCTCCTGCTGCAGTTGCTGGGTGTTGGGGAAGCAGATGTGGTGGGGTGTGGGGCATATAATCGCATCCAGAACCTTTGGAAGGAAGGCCGAGAAGAGAGGCTGGGAAATACCAGCCATTTGTGTGCCTGTTGCCTGGAACAATCCTGACCCCAGCATATGGTGGACAAACAGGAGTTTGGTTATGGGTGGAATAGTTGTTGGAGTTTCCACCCTTGCAGCGATGTATGTGGTGCAGCAGGTGAACAATGGTCTCCCACTTCAATCCTGATGACATCTTGTTCTCCAAGAGCAAGGATGGTTGTGCGCTGTCGAAATATCCTCTCCCGCCTTCTGTGCTGGCTTTGCGGCTGCTGTGGTGGTGTTTGGGGTTGCTGTGGTGGAGCTAGTAGAACATGTTGTCGTCACTGTCATCTGTGGTGTGTGCCAAGCTGAAGCAGGAACAGTTCCATGTTGTCCAGGGGGTTGCCACTACTCTTTTTATGTGTTTTCCTTATGTAGTAGTGTAAGGGCCTCATTTTAATGCCTGGTCTGACCAGCATTAAATTTTGACGGTAATCAGACTTTTCGTCATTTTTTGGGCCAGGTTCCTTAATGTGTGTTGTTTTTGCATCAGACAGAAAATGTGGCGCTGGAGGGCCAGTGTAATTTTATGGGAGGGAACACTTCCTTGCATATCATTGTCGTTAAATGATGCAAGGTGGGGTGGGGCTTCCCCAAAAATTACACAAACTCTGAGATTTTGTCGCTAGACGGGTCTAGCAACAAAATATAAATATGCAACTAGGTTAGCACTGCTTTTGCGTCAAAATTAGTGGCACAAAGTTTCCTCCTATCTGAAAGTGTATCAACTGAGGTGCTACCTTTAAGGGATGATGTAGCATTGAACAGTACATATTTTATTTATTTCTTAAAAGAGTCGTGATCAAATGTAGCCCTGATGAATGGAGGAATGGAGCTCCAGATCCTCGGACAGTTCTTGGAGAAGAACTACTCCAGAGACGGTGAACCTGAAGAAGATGAAAGTCTGAGGTTCAAAGTTATTGCTGTCCTCCTGAAACTGACACTTTCTATGTTGTCTGAGATGGGGAGTGTGGGAAAACTGGGCTGATTGCAGAAGTCTTCTCACTTTTTGTCCCCATTTCAGCTGATACTGGTGTTGTCTGACTCTGACTGTGCCCTAGGCAGTGCTAACCAGTCCCAGGTCCAGTTCTCTGTGTAAAATAGCACATGCAAATGATGGTAGGGCAAATAGGTTTAGGGACCCCAGGGAAGATAGGGCACCCCTCGGTGCACAGCTGTGGTTCCTGTTGTCATTTTAAAGGCAGGCGTGCATTGCTTGCTGATTTAAATTTAAAGTTAACCCCAAATTCGACTGGCAAAGTCCAAACTTACTTTAACTTTACACATAAGACATCCCTAAGGTCTGCCCTAGGTGCCCTCGGGGTTGGATGCAGTGTAAATCTAAGCAGGGACCTTATAAAGGATGTTTTATAAGCCATGGTGAGGGAACAACTGCTGTTGTAGTCAATGGCCCCATAGGCTAACATGAAGAGACTTTGGGCCCAATTTAAGAAAAGTGGTGCTGTATTCAATGCAGCACAACTTTTATTGCACCCCTCAGGGCCCTCTCTAATGCCACCATGTGTGTGACACATTTAAGATATGGTGTACCCTGGTGGTCGTTAAGGAACTAGCGTCAAACTTTTTGATGCTAGTTTGGTGTTTTGCAGGATTAGCATAAAAAATGTTGATGCTAATCCTGCAAAGCACATTGAGGCCCATTATAAATAATGGGTGCCACCTCTTAACACCTGCACAGAGCAAAAAATGGCACAAAGAAGGCCTAGATTTAAGAGGGCCTAGCACCTCCTTGTGCCGTATTAGTGTAATTTTTGTCACGCTAATGTGGCCCAACGCAGCCAAAATCGCTGTGCCCGATTTACATAGTGTTGCAATGCATGCATTGTACCACTTTGTAAGCCCTTGTGCATCGTTATGCCTGCTCCAGGCATAATGTGTGCAAAGGGGGTGCTCGCCCATTAGGAGGGCTGAAAAAATGGCGCGAAGAAATCTAAAAGGTTTCTTTGCGCCCTTTTATCGGCACCCCTTAATGGGGAAATGCCCCCTTGTATACATAATGTGACGTAAGTGTGCACCACTTTGTAAATATGGCGTGGGAGAAAGGCCTCCTTAGCGCCCCTTAGCATAAAAAAATGTATGCTATGGTGGCACTAATGTGGCACAAGGGGCTCTTAAATCTGCCCCTTTATTTTAAAATCATAAAGCCCTATTTTCCATGGGGATGAGCTTGCCAGTGTTGAATGTAGTATAGCTAACCCAGGGAAATAGTTTTAGAACTCTTTCTGAAAGTTACCAAATTCAGCCCTGTAGTGCCCTTTCCTGACTGGTCAGCCTCTGGCAGCCTGAGCCAGGCTGCCTTGATGAGGTGTGAAGTGGGCTAGGCTTAAACAAAGGAAGCATATGGTGGGTGGAGAACTGCTACAGCAGATGGCAGAACAGCATGGGAGAAGAATAGTCAAACTGGTCTTCAAAGGAGGGAAAGCCACTTGAGACAGAAAGTGGACCTCCCCTATTACCTGCAACCCCAGACAGCTAGGAGCCCCATGATTAGATTAGCAGAGGCAGGAAAATAATGTGTTAAGGGAAACATAGCCACACGGGTGGACTCAGCCAGATCTAAGCTCTAAGACTGAATTTTTGCCATCTTGGATTTTTGAAGAATGCTGCTCCCTGGGATTGATTTTTGCCACACTTCACAGGAAGTGGTCAGCCCAGAGGGCGTTGGCCTGCACCACATTGAACAGGAACATCCCCCTGCTTCCCAACCCCAGGAGCAAGGTTAAATATGGATGAGCTGCCCCACATTTTAGATTCATGTCGGAAGAAGATACTGGAGGAAGGGGACTGCCCTGCTGGATCCCCCTGGCCTGCACCTGGACACTGCAGTCACAAGGACAGCACTAGCTGTACACTTTTAGCTTCAACAAAAAAAGGAATTTGCCTTGCTTCTGCAACTCCAGGAATGGACTCCCTGTAAGCTACAGGTACAAAGGAGCTGACCAGAGTCCCCTGCATTAAGTCTTACAAGAATAGTCCAGCTGATCAGCGTACAGTAACCATTTGAGGAATCTGATCAGGTGCATTCTGGGATCTGTACTCCCAACTTCCAAGGAGAACTCAGAGCCTCTGGAACCTTGGTTCAAGTTTGTGGACACTTCAAGGACCGAAAAAGGACCTCTGGAAGAAGATCCAGAAGTCTGGAGAATTTTGGAGCAATTGTTGTAAAAAGCCCCATAAGCAGAAGTAGGAGTTGTAGTTCCAGACCCCAAGAAGCAAACCAGAGCCTCTGAACCCTTGGCTGGCACTGTGGACCAATTTCCTGTATCAAGAAACACTTCTGAAAGTAAGTGTAACCGTGCTACATCATGGGTGGCCTGGAATTTGTCTTGGTCCAATGCAACCTTTTTTAAACCTTTGAGCTCTATTTTCTTCTGAGGGCTAGATTTACTTTTAATCTGTACCCTGTTAGTAAGGCAAGCCGAGTTATATTAGCCTCTATTCTCAACTGAAAGACAGTTCAGTGTGATACAACTGTCAAATAATGACTAAGCATTTTTTGTCTGTCAATTTAGAGTTTGCATGCAATGCTTCTTGAAGGGTGAGTATTTTGGGACTTTCTGCCAATAGTGAGTTTCTATAGTCTGGCCTTGTTAGCACCAGCACTGGATCCACTTGATTAAATCCTTCTCCGGAATAAAGGGTGTAATACCTCATAGGAGCCTGAGCTGGTTATTCGCCCCCTACGCAAACAGCTGAGCTACTGTGTGCTTGCTTGTAAAATTAGGTGTCTATCTAAGATTAAGGGCCTGAGTATGACCTTAGCGGAGGAGATTTCTCTGGCACAAATGTGACAGATATCCTATCCACTTGCAATACTGCGGGCAGGATATCCATCACATGTGTGATGGGGTAATCCCCTCTGCCAAGGTCATAATGAGGCCCTAAGTCCAGTGATGTAATACACTGAACAAAGGAACGGTGGCAGGTCAGCAAAGACCATTCATACAAACAAGAATGGACTAATAAGCTACTACTTGGTAAGGACATCAGAAGTTTTGTTCAAGTTTTAATTAGGTTGGAATTTAAATGGCTTGTGACAGCCAGAATTGGATATTAGCTAAAGCTGAGCTACAATTTAAGCACCTGTAGGGTATTGAAATTTTCAGATAGAGTGCTTCTGTCTAAAAGTGGCATTTGACATTTCACTGTTTGGCAGGGAATGCAGGTGGTTCCATGTAGAGGTCAGAAAGGGGACAATTTTGAGTTTACGTACATTACAAAAATATCATCTACAAAATATTGTGATCCTCAGTATTATGATTACATAAATAAGAACATTTATTCAAAACAACGTAAACAGTAATTAATGTTAAAAATATTAAATATAAAGAATATAAAACATATTTATGATACAAACTTATTTTATAAATACACATACGTTCAAACATGCAAATAAATGTCTAATAAACAAAATATAAATAGATGACTTTTTTAACAAAGTGGCAAATGCTAATGAGAGCAACCACATTTTAAAACACAACGCAACACTTATACACTACGCGCCGTATTTATTGAATGGCGTTAGCCGGCGCTAGGAGACCGGCGCTGCCTGGTGTGCGTGGAAAAAAACTACGTACACCAGGCAGCGCCGGCGTAGGGAAAAATGGCATTAGGGCGTCTTAAAATGGGGCAAGTCAGGTTGAGGCAAAAAAATCGCCTCCACCCGATTTGCGCCATTTTTAACGACGCCCAGACGCCATTTACATGACTCCTGTCTTAGTAAAGACAGGAGTCATGCCCCCTTGCCCAATGGCCATGCCCAGGGGACTTCTGTCCCCTGGGCATGGTCATTGGGCATTGTGGCATGTAGGGGGGCACAAATCAGGCCCCCCAATGCCAAAAAAAAAGTATTAAAAAAAAATAATAATTATACTTTACTGAACTTACCTGAATGTCCCTGGGATGGGTCCCTCCATCCTTGGGTGTCCTCCTGGGGTGGGCAAGGGTGGCAGGGGGGGTCCCTGGGGGCATGGGAGGGCAGCTGTGGGCTCATTTTGAGCCCACAGGTCCCTTAACGCCTGCCCTGACCCAGGCGTTAAAAAGAGGCGCAAATGCGGGTTTTTTTGCCCCGCCCACTCCCAGGCGTGATTTTTGCCCGGGAGTATAAATACGACGCATTTGCGTCGCAGTCATTTTTTAAGACGGGAACGCCTACCTTGCATCTCATTAACGCAAGGAAGGCGTTCACGCAAAAAACATGACGCTCATTCCTCATACTTTGGCGCTGGACGCGTCTAACGCCAAAGTATAAATATGGCGTTAGTTTTGCGCCAAATTTGCGTCGAAAAAAACGACGCAAATTCGGTGCAAACGGAGTATAAATATGCCCCTTTATATTTATCATAAAAAGTAACACAAATTTAAAATTATACAATATAATTATTAATATAATTATTAAATCATTACCATGAAAATTGAAAACACACCAGTAAAATTCATAGCACTAAAAAAAAATACAAAATGAAATGAAAATGTAAATTTAAATAAAAATGTACTGCAAAATAAAATAACAAAAATAACAAAACAACAAAATGTAAAAGAAAAACAATCCAAACTTTTAAAAAAAAATTACAAAGAAATTCTGCAAAAATAAATGAAAATAGAGAAATGAAAACGTTAAAGATTCTACATTCAAATAATAAATACAAAAATGTGATAAAACGTTAAACAAACAACTCTGTTAATATAAAAATTAAACAAAATGCATCAATAAACAAACGTATCACAAGTTCAACATAAAAGTGTAGAAAATGTTAAAATTTGGAGGAATCAAATTTACTATTCCCACTCCATCCTAAGCAACAGTAGGTATAGTGCTGCATTTTGGAAGGATGACATTTTGTTTTACCATGCCAGCCTAAGCAAAGGCAGGCAAAGAGTTGGACTCTGGAGGGAGCAGATTTATTATTCCTTGTCTAACCTAAGCAACTCTAGGTAGCTCTCTGGACTTCAGAGGAGTGAGCTTTACCATCCCTACTCCAACCTAAGCAACAGTAGGGAAAATGCTGGACTTTGGAGTGGTCAGATTAACTATTTTCACTCAAATGAAAGCCACAGAAGGGAAAGCTTTAAACTATGAAGCAGTCTGATTTACTATTCCCACTTCAATACAAGAAACACTAGGGAAGGCGTTTGACTTTTCCATGTTACCTAGTGGCTGGAAGATGATATGTGAACGTTCATTCGAAATGGGGCAGTTACCGCAATTTTCAATTAAAGGTATTCAAATGAAATGAACTTATCATTGTGTACTTTCATACAATTAAAAAAGTCTGTATGATTAATCACCGTCCCATACCTGTTTTCAAGATTAATGTGGATAACAGAGTAGTCAGATGAAACAAGGAGTGCTGGCGTTGGATAGGATGATTACATTATTCATGTTCTGGTGACAAATATTAGGTCAGAGCCCCTGAGAGTGATCCGATCTGCAATTTTAACGCTGTCTTTTAAAGCCTACATGCAGCTTTAAAGGAGGCAGGTCAGGAATATTGTACGGACCAACGAGGGGTGTTTTGTTTTTTTGATTTAAATCTGCTTGTTCAGAATAGTACCATTGTTAGAATATACTCTAAGCCTTATTACGACTTTGGTGGTCTGGGGACCCGCCATGTTGGCGGTGGCGGGCATACTGCCAACAGGCTGGTGGAGAAGACAACCTAAATAATTACTTCATCGGTCTTCCCTATGGACTACAGCCAAAGCACTGCCGGCACCGACATTGCAGTCAGACAGCCGCAGATAACTGTAGGCACCTGTAGGCCGGCAAAGACCATATTTCAACTGGACATATTATGAGGCTGCATATCACCAAGATTTCTGCCGCGATCGCACCCCACAAAAACCCTGGTGGAAACAAACTCTATAAAAGGAGACACTTACCTTCAGGAAGCCATACCCATCTGACGCTGCCATAGAACCTCAACTAGATGTCATTCCGCTGCTCCTGCTCGCTGAAAGACTTCAGAATCTTTGCCCCCAATGATGACAGCAACCGTACGTGCACACAGACTTACCTGTTACTGTTGTATATTGTTACTTTTTGTACCCTTACACAACACACCATTGGAAAGGGGGTGCGAGGGCGACACTTAGAGGAAACTATACACTGACACCCACAGTCACATATAGCTAAACAGACAATCCGACATACACAGTTCACACACTACAGCCAGCACACACATGTCAAAAACATGGAAACACAGCACAGGCACAGTCTCACACAATAACACACAACACCACAACACGTTACAACAACACCACAACCACACCATCGTCAAAACATCAGCAAACACTTACAATAGACACTACCCAGGGCCACATCAAACATAAAACATGACCTACAACCAACATGGAATGAACACACACATTTACACAACAAGACAACTTACCAATCAACACACACATCACATTGTACCTATCATCACATGCACAAAACTTGCACACTCACACAGTCAAAGCACACAAAGCCACACAATACAGCAACAAACACATGTCATCAAAACACCACACAATAACACAACAACAAAATGTCGACTACATATACATGCCCATCACACAACACTCACCCTATCCCTCGGGGACAAAGAACTGCACACTCCCACACATACTGGCCATACAATAAAGGAAGACCAAGCACAAATATTGACACACAACCAATGGCAGCCAGGAACCACTGTAACCTAGGAAAAGAAGTGCAGGAAAAAGATGCAACCAGGAAACCAACAACTGGTTGGTCTGAATATTTTTCTCACAAAATGAGATTAAAGTCAAAGGCCATAGGCCAGTCTATAGTCGATGGTGTGTGCACCAAACCTGACTCCTGACTGCCATGTAACCTCCACAAGCAGGGGCATCGGCGGGCAGGCAGGCACATCAAGGATCATGTGGGGGGTGATGGTGGAGGAGGGGTTGGGCATAGGCTTGGGAGGGAGGCTTTGGGATTTGACTTGGGGGTTAAGTGTAGGCTTGGGAAGGGGTGGGTCTTCATAGGGGTAGACGTCTTGGTGGGGGGAGGGGCATGGGTACTTGCAGGGGGTGTAGGGGAGGCCTTGAAGGTGGAAGGGATGGACTTGGGGAGGGTAACAGCACATTTAGGGGTTTCACAGGGGAAGAGGATTAGGGAAAAGGGCAAACTCAGAAAGGAAAGCTTTTTTGGACACACAGGGACAGTCATAGCAAAAGGATTTGGGTGTGGAGGGAGAGGGAGTAGTTGTATGAGGTGTTGGTGTGGATGTTATGGGTTCATGTTTGTGGGAGGCATGCTTAAGGGTGGTGGGTGTCTGTTGGTGGGTGAGTGTGGGCGTTTATGTGTTCTGGTCTGAGGGGGGTGGAGGTGCCGGGAGATGCCTTGGTGGGTGCATGGCTATCTGTTGGGGTGGTGACTGCAGTTATGGTGGATGTTTTGCATGTAGGAGTGTTAGTGGTTGTGGTGTCTGTAGGTGTGGTGACTGGGGTGGATGTCTGAGTATCTGCTGTGCTGTCTGTGGGTAGGATGGGTGTAGTAACTGGAACTGTGAATGTTGGTGTTGTGTCTGCAGGTTTGTCTAGTGTGCTGTCTTTGATGAGGCAGTGGTGGGGGTGTCAGGGCAGGTTGTGACTATTGCTGTGTGTGCGTCTGATTGTTGCTTGTGTGTATGCCGGTGGTGTGTCCTGTGGTGGTTATGTTTGTCTGAGCTACCCTTGGATGCTGAGGTGGATGCATGCCTGTCTGTTTGTGTGCTTTGACTGGGTCAGGGAAGAGGGGTTTGGGATTGGAAAGAGGAAGGTGGAGGGGAGACGGTAGACAATGGGTGACTGGCTGCCACCAGTGTGGAGGCCAGAGTCTGAAAGGATCTCTGTATGCCAGCCAGTGCACTGTGACTGCCCTCCAGGAACGCATTACTCTGTTGGATTTGAGTTGCCAGTCTCTGGATGGCATTCACAATGGTTGACTGAGCCACAGAGATGGACCTCAGGAGGTCCACAGCCTCCTCACTGTGGGCAGCAGGGTTAACAGGAGCTTCGGTAGAGGTGCCTGTGGCAAAGGAGACGCCCACCCACTTGGATGAGCGGGCACGGCCAAGTGGGTGGGGAGCTACAGGGAGGGCAGTGGTAGAAAGGGGGATGGTGAACAGAGATGGTGCTGGGGTGATTCCAGATGGGTCTGCCAACACCAGAAAGTGTCCACTGGAGAAGGATTCCGAAGATGATGAGGTGGATTCTGTCTCCCCCATGGCGCTTTCCTTGACTATTGGGCCAGCGGGTCCCTCCATGTCGGTGGTATCATGACTTAAGGTCCCGTGGCCAGCAGCTTCCCCACTCAGCTGTGCCAGTTTCCAGTAAGAGAGGTAGGGTCATCGCATTCTTTTCATACACTAACATCACACTGTACACATCATTCACATTATATCCAGTTGTACTACACTCCCAGGTAGAACCAGGTTAGTGCTAACATCATGTCACAACAAAATACTATCTACACCCCTACAATACAACAATGTCACACACCAGCTAAGCCACCTATCACACACATACTATACCATCATATCAGTAGAGCTATCACACTAACCATTCCATGCCAACCTGACTTGGCATCATGATTCTGAGTACCTATCCACAGCAACATAGTCAACAAACAATCAAACAATGGAAAATAGTGGTAACATTCAATTCCACATATCACATACACAAAACCCACACATATCTACATTATTAGCTGAAGCGATGTACCAGGACAGGAACTTTATAATACACCAAACACAAGACAGCATGTTGCATACAAGCCAAAAACATTTCACAGAGTCCACAACCTTCGCAATTAAAATGTGCAAACATTCAACAACTATATTTGGCATTTCCTAACTTGAAGTATGATAGAGTTTAAACACGTTACCAATATATGTACCAATAGTGATGTAGGAAAGGATGAAACATACTTCGTTGACCTACTCCTCATAGTCATTCTCCACCTGTAAACAAAGTTTTGCACACTTATAGGGCCTAATTAGGTCATTGCATTTTCCCCACGGACAACCACAGGTAGGATAACTATTCCTTACATTTAATGGACACCTGTCATGTGCATAAAGGCCACATACAGTACAATATATCATGATGAGTGGTAACAACAATAGATGAATGTTTGAGTGGCAACATCACTATCCACACTTCAGACATGAGTATCTTATCTGTATCGGAATTTGTCAATGACATAAAACCTCATCTGAGGATACCATGATAGATACATACACCTTGAACCTAGACAAATGATTGACTACACATACCTTTCCACCCACATGTGAATGTGTACAACAACACCTGCACCACATTGTATTCAGTGTAAATATTAGGTTTCTATTCTAAAAGCAATTAAAACATATCCAATCAACAAAAGAATGTATGTCTATGATATATTACAATGTTTTTTTTTAATGACAGAACCTTACGATGTACACATGATGTTGGCAAAAACCAGTGAATAATGTAACTGTTCACAAGAATATTTTGGCCCATTTAGCATGCCCACAACACAATGAATAAGGAAATAGCTGTGTGGCCACTTGCCGTTCAAATAAGATGTACATGCTGCTAACATTCAGTGCTCTGATAATGTATGTGTTGCAGTAGCAGTCTGGCAATACCTCAATGGTTTCCAACATGTAGGATGCCACTCATATGAGACCTTACAGAGGCCAATGTACGGACTTAACTTACCAAATGGCTTCACCTCCTAACAGCTCTGAGTAAGTTTAGCATGTATGGCATGTGAAATGTCAGATGGACATCAAAGCCTCACATGAAGTTGTTACTCATCAGAAACCTCATGAAAAGTAGGGATGACTAAAACTTGTGAGACTCTGTCTTGCACATAGACATGGATCATGGGGCATTGGAATGGACAGAGAGCAAACACCTGAACAACTTACCATCATGATATTGGGAGTATGGATCTGTAGGTGGTAAGTAACAACCAGCAGAGTATGTATGGCAGTATAGTGGTACACATATGACACAGTCACATGTGCATAATCATATGCTTTTATCCAAAAGGGATAACATAGGAGAATATTATGTCCCTATACACAATAGTATGTGCACACCTGTGTACGAATGTCGAGGACTTTACATCAGTATGTTCTTTGTAGAGCTTTGATCCTCTGCACTTACCACATTGTCACAGCTTAGAATGTATCACCTTATACACTGAACTGGTAAAGGGATGAAAATGTGTAAAGTTAGTACTTAACCCCTTGTGGCTGCTGTGCAGCTCTCATCCGCCCATCCCACTCAGGGTAGGCCACCACCAATATGCAGGCCACTAGGAGAGATAAGGTCTGATGAGCACCCCTTCCTCCTTGGGAGGACATCCCCAGCTGGGCCTCTGTGGTCTACCGGGCCTAGCGTCTCAGACCCTCCCACCAGTTGCTACAGTGGGTGCTCCGCCTGCTGTGGACCCCAGGATCTGTGCTTTCTTGGCAATGACACAGCAGATCCCCTTTTTCTGGTGCGCGTTGACCTGCATGGATGACACAGAAAAGAGGAGAAAGTCATGTCCACATGCACCATCCCAAAAGAAGAAGGGTGTTACAAAGGTTTGTACAAGTAGCCATGCATACACTTCCTCCAACTCCACTAAATGCAGAAGAAATCAAGAGCCCAAACATAACACAATTAATAGAAAAAAAGCCTTTTAACTACAAATCTTGGTTTCTGGACTATAGTGCTACTCACCAAAAAAGCGATTATATACCTCACCATGGGTCATAAGCAATATATAAATACATTTAAAAATACAATTACCATGGTGAAATGTTACCTTCACTGGTGACTTGGACTTCTTTATGGATGATCCCCAGCTGCCTTTCTTAGGACTAGAAGTGCCTAATTTGAATGCAGACAGCTGCCAGGCAAGGCCCCGAATGGAAGTCACCCCGACCAGGGCAGTAGAAGATCAAAAAGACCCTGAAGCAGAGATGAAAAGCTCAGGATCCATGGAAAGAAACAATAGCAGGCAACAAGCTGAGTTCCAAAGTTCTCTCAAAGTGTTAACTATAATGGAGAGCATTGTAAATCATTGGGTTGTGTCAATGGAAAAATAGGGAATGACTTTCAGATCACAATTCTGAGTGACCATTGGAGGCTAAAGTATTACCAAACCTGTCAAATACTAACACTGCAAAGGGAATCATTTACTGGGTCTGGCAAATGCCTCCTATTCCAAGTTACCCCAAAGAAAAATCTAAATATGTGGCATTAGTACTTTTTGCATGAAATTCTGCATGTATAGTAACTTACTGGGTATTTATTTTTTCAGTAATTTTCAGCAGGTTTGACCTACCAAAAGGTATCTGGTTAAAAAGGAGGTTTTCGGTAATAAGAGCAAGACTCATAGGGGCATATTTCTGGAAAATGGTGCTGCACTCACATTCCATGCACCCCTTGGCGCCCCCTACCGCCACCATGTGTGCACCATATTTAAAATACGACGCACCATGGCGCAGGGTAGAGGGCAATAGAGTCATTATTTCTGGCGCTATTGATGTACTCTGCAGGAGTGGCACCAAACTGTTGGGGGTACTCCTGCAGAGTACATAGGGGCTCACTCTGAAGAAGGGAAGCCCCCTTTTAACGCCTACTGTGAGCAGGCGTTAAAAGTGCCATAAAAAATGGCTCAGGGAAATCCCATTTTTTTGGCCCCCCTAACGGAGAACACCCCCTTTGCAAACATTATGCCTGGGGCAGGCATAATGTAGTGCAAAGGGTTACAGAGTGGTGCAATGCATTGCATGGCGCCACTCTGCAAACACAGCGCAGGATTTCGGCCTCGTTGGGCCACATTAATGTAAAACATAATGGCGTTAATGTGGCGCAAAGTGGCACTAGGGCATTATAAATGTGCCCCACAATTTCAATATCTGGGGAAAAAGGAGTGAACACACACATCTGAGTTTATCAGGGCACTCGTAATTGGGCATTATCAAACCCTAGCCTCTTCTACCCAATGTGACCACTAAGTTGAGAAATAGTTTTTAGCATTTCAACAATTTCAACAAAATAACTTTTCTTGTGAAACTTTATTTTTGTTTTGAGTAATCCAAAAAATTACGGATAATGATCTGGTACCTCTCTGTGAGCATTTGAAGTGGTAATTTTGAAAAAAGGAACCCGATTTATCAGACTTATGATTCAAAATGATGTTCATTTTGATACACTGAATGAGAATGGTATTCAATTACTCTTTGTTGCTTGTTTCTTTGAAAGCTTGTTCTGTCCTTACAGGCATTCATTAGCATCCTTTCACAACTTTGAAAAACCATCCGATATTTTCTTCTCAATAACATTAAGATTTTCCGAAAATTAAATGCATTTAGCTACAAAGTCCAATTGAAATACATGGAACTAGACAGTATAAATAAATTATTTAGCAAACCATTAAGCTTTCCAATTCAGACATGCATATGTGCACGCATAGTTTGTTCGAGTTCAAATAGCTTTTTAAATAAGGAAATAAAATAATTTAATGTATTTGTTGCTCTTTTTCAATATGCTATATTTGTTTCTATAGGCGAATCGTGACTTAATGTAATATCTATATTCCACCTTGAATTATGAGGAAAATTTCCGTATTTTAGTTGCATGTGCAGCAAAGCTTTTTTTTTTTATTCATCATATATGTCAGTCATGGTCTTGACTTACGAGACAGAGTTCCCAGATTGTCCATATGCTCTGTGCCCGAATGTATGATGAAACAACAAATGCGATAACCATGCATGCCTGAACAAGGTGGGCAGGACAACGACTGCGTTGTTACCACGAATGCCTTTACCACGCATTCCTTTACAATAACTTTTCATTGTAAACGTATGCCTAGTAAAGGCATGTGTGGGAACGGCATGCATGGTTCTAACATCCCACCCCCCACCTGCTCTAAGGTCCAGAAGTACCCCACCTCTAATACTAAAACTACTCTGACCTCCCAACCCCCACCCATAAAAACAAAAGTACTGCAACACCCCACACCCACCCTGAGCCCTAAAACCTTCCCTGACCCCCTCACCCGTCCTAAAAACAACTGAGCCCCCACCCATGCCTAAAAATAGAACTATCCTGACCTCTCCACCCCAAAAATAAAAGTACCCTGATCTCCACACCCCTAAAAATCAAACTACCCGGACCCCCACCCCCAAAAACAAAACTAACCCGACCCCACCACCCTGCCCCTAAAACCAAACAACCCTGATCCCCCCACCCCTAAGCAACAAACTACCCCAATCCCCCACTCCGCCCCTAAAAGCAAAACTACCCTGACCCCCCACACCTCTCCTAAAAACAAAACTACAGTGACCTCCCAACCTTCACCCCTAAAACAAAACTACCCGACCCCCTACCCCGCCTCTAAAAAGAAAACTACGCTGATCCCCATCCCCTGAAAAAAAAAAACTACTGTGACTACCCCACCCGCCCCAAAACCAAAACTGCCCGACCCCCTACCTTCCATCCCCAAAACAAATCTACCCAACACCCCCACCCCCTCCCCAAGCCTTTAATCCACCCCCACCCCTAAAAACTACCCCCAACCCAGTCCCAAACCCACTTACTTGACCGCGTCCTCTCCCGATCCACTCTGCCTTTTTCTTGGCATTAACCACACATGTGCATTCTTCAGCACATTCATGATTTAAGGCAGAGAAAAAGTCAGTTGTTGTTCCGGCAAGCATGGTTATGCTTGCATTGTTCGCGGCATCCTTCTTCCAGATCGCTGTTAAGGGCGTTTCCCTCTGTGCCCTGGTGTGACACCATCCTTGGACCTCTCTAAATTTTGTTTTGCTAATTACAGAAACTTTGACTACTCTGCATATGACAGCTTACACTCCTGCATTGGTCCAATATAGCAAAAACAACACTTGTAGCTAAAAAGAGGTTGACGGCTACTCATCTTCCAATTCCTATAAAAGCAAATCTACCAAAAAAATGAAGTGAAACAGCAAACTCCTATTGCTATGTCTCAATGTCCAAACATCGTCCAAGATCCTAAACATAAGTATAACGATAGTGGCCAAGATAGATCGACCCAGAACTTTAGAAACAGTCTTGTACAAAAAAAGTTGTCACTCAGGGAAGTGGAAAACATATGAAGATATTTCACATCGATGACCACACACTTTGGACTATTTACTTGACAAACAGGGTTCACATTTCTCATCTTTTGGAGGGTTTAGTACAATCAATTCATTTTAGCAGGTTCAGCAACTTTGTGCAGAAATCAATAGATACATGCCATAAATGGGATAAATCTCTTGGCGGGTCTTCTTGAAAACCTTTCTTCTGCATAAAGTACTTTCTCTAGTGAGATTACAGCATCACAGTTGGACTGACTATAGGTCTATGAATAGACTTATCCTCTCTCTTCCTAAAGTAATATTGTCTTAAAATGCAACGTCTTGAGCATTGTACCAATAATTCTGAGGTAGAAATTCTGAATCATACATCAGATCCTCAGCATTGCTTTTTTTCACTGAAACTAAATGGTGCAGACCATCTTGATAGTTCAATCATAAAAACACACATTATATATATTGCAAAAAACATCTAATGCTACTCATTAATTTATTAGCAAGGTAGGATTAGATAGCTTTGTGATGAGGAGAAATACCTATTCTTGCAGTTGAAGTTAATTAATACTATAACTGGATTAAAGGCTGAGCTGTTGATGAATTTGCCAAAACGTTTGCCATTTATAGGGGCAATGCTCCAAAGAATCTGTTAAATAACGGTCTTGTTTTTTTAAGAATAGATTTAAAGTGAGAGGTCTTGATTTCATGTGGGAAAACTTCAAACTTTAGACATTGGCTCTTGCTTGGATGACATTCAAGTTATTAATGAGCATGCCCTTTAGTACATGAACTAAGAATGGATCTCTGGGAAAACCTACAGTAAATCAAGATATTATTCGTTCAGTAAGACCTTTGGCTCTCCCTGTACCAATGAGGTTGCTGGATTTGGGCGGCAGCATCACCTGAATTGTGGGGAACTGAGTTTGATCCAACAGCATGTGACAACTGTCAGCCTAATCCTTTTCTCACCTGTCAGCAGCACCTCACCTATGGCCAAGAGCAAGGGTGATCTTTGGAAAATGGGCGCATGACATTGTGACTTCTCAGGGAAATCGTGGTGGATCAGATCTCATCCTTTTTTCTCTGTTACATTTGTCTCACACATGCAAAGACACACAGAGGAAGGAAATGGTTCAATAAGATTTATTGAATCAACTGCATCCTAGATAAAATAAAAAGCACTGTAATAATTAGGATGATAAAACATACTAGAAGCACAAGAAAAGTCCTGCCATGTTGTTACAATGTGAGATGTATGATTCATACCTATGCCACTAATGTTCTGTGTTATAAAACTGCCAGATAAGCCCTAATCTGTCCTCCTGGACCCCCCAGGAAGACATCATTCCCCATACCTGAGTATGACAGTATTGAAGGAGCCTGTCGTCCATAGAGACAGCACCCCCTGTAAGTCAAGGAATCTTCAGTCTCAGGAATCAGCTGTAATGAAGTCAGAAAGCATGCGATAGGGGGTCCATCTGTCTGGAACCTCCCTCTAACATGCAGGGAACAGAAAGATGTTTTTATAATAAAACAGCTAGTGTTCTGAGAAAAGTGTACCCACGTAAAAATATGTAGGTTTCTGTGAAATGTTAGAGATGCAGTGTACCACTTGTGTCGGTAATCCTAT
Organism: Pleurodeles waltl; assembly: GCF_031143425.1. NCBI lineage: Eukaryota > Metazoa > Chordata > Amphibia > Caudata > Salamandridae > Pleurodeles > Pleurodeles waltl. The sequence goes on from NC_090439.1 coordinate 401,507,111, forward strand.
CTGGTTGCAACCTCGAAGAAAGACCAGAGTAAAAGAATGCCATGCTAAGAAATGTAAATGCTTATCTAGGCGAAAGGACAACAAAATAAAGGGAAATAAAACATCACCACACATGATTGTTTCTAAAAGAAAAAAATAAAACAAAATAAATTGTTACTAGGCTAAAGGGCACAGGCAGCAGGCCTAGTTGCTAAAATAGCGTGCCCACAAACATCACTAAGATTGCGCCACAAAAGTTTGTGGCAGATGATCTAGGTTTCTGGCAAGATAGAAAAGTGATAGCTAATGTGTCTCGATTGACTTTTTCCCTTTAGTTTTTGACTCAAAGGAGCTTTGCAGGTCTTTGGCTTTCGAAATGTACTGCTTGCCTGAGAGTTCTTGACAGTGTCTGATGATGGTGTGGTCGCATTCAGGATTCTTGATTTTCTGCGATTCTTTTGTGCTGTTTTTCCTTCCAAGTAAGAGTGTTATACATTGATACTCTCTGGAGTGAAGTTGGATGGCAGCTTGCCATTAGGGTTGTTTATTTTTCTTTGACTTTTTCATGTAATAGGTTGAATGATGGCTTGAGTAGGTGCCTTTTACTCATAAATGTGGTGAGTTGTTTATTGTCTGTTAGCATTGTTCCAAGATTAGGTTGATGCACATTTTACATACATTCTACAGTGTCAGCCGGGAGCCATATTTAAGGAATGGCGCAAGCTGGTGCTAAGCTTGGGCTAGCATCAGAAAAAAAGATGCTAGCTAGGTGGGGGTGGTGGTAGGGGAAAAGGAGGTTGCGCAACAGAAAATGAAGGTAGGCTGGTCAGTTACAAAATCAATGCCAGTTACCAGCCTACCATCAATTCCTGACACAAACACACCCAAAAATGACTCCTGTCTTAGTAAAGACAGGAGTCATAGCCACCACCCCAATGGCCAGCATAGGGGACCAGTGTTCCCTGGGCATGGCCACTACACCCAGTGCCAGGCAGGGGACCCCATGTAAGGCCCCTAATGGCACTTTAATAAAAAAATATAAAAAATACTTACCTTACTCACCTGGGATAGGGCCCCCCATCCTATAGTGTCCCTCTGGTGCTGGTGTTCCTGGGGCTTGGGGTGGGCACCTGTGGGCCCATTCCATGGTGTTTGACCATGGAAATGGGTCCACAGGTACTTTAATGCCTTGTCTGACTCAGGCGTTAAATAATGATGTTAAGCAATCTTAGTGTCATTATTTGGGTCTGCTATCAACCGTGCCTCATTTTTGCACGAGGGGATAAATATGGCACTGAGTGCTTAGTGTCATTTTTTGAATGGGAATGCCTACCTTGCAACTCATTGACAAAAGATGGGTTCACACATTCAAAAAGTGACGCAAACTCCAATATTTTGACACTAGCAGGTCTATAAGTACAATTCAGATCCACAATTCAGTCACTCACTATCACGATCTCTTGTCAGTTCCTTTTTCCTTGCTGTCCTGAAAGATCCATCAAAAACAAGATACTGAATCACTTGCACAGTCTCTGTTTTACACAATCTGCTGTCTCACATTTAAGCCAAACCTACTTTCATAAATTTGTACATACAGTGAATTCACATATACATCAATTTCACAAGCACTTCTTACAACTAATACATTTTCACTGGATATTTCAACAAACCCACCATTCACACACCCTTCTCCTGCTCTCTCTTTCTCTCCTGCCCCCTCACACGCACATGCATGTGCATACACATGCACACGCACACACACTTTAAAATACATCATCCACTTATCTTCCAATAATGGAATTAATGCTCTAACTCACTGCACGTAAAACCTTTAGCATGCATTGCATACCACATTCAAACTTCATTTGCACAAGGAAGTCAGCTTCTCATAATCAGACATAGGAAACATGAAACATGAATGAACCATATGTATGCATCACAATCTCAAACAGAAAAATAACACTTTAAATATATATACACTTTCAACATAACACATACAATATTTATTTATTTATATTTTTATGCATTACCACTGTTCTTTCATAAAATCTTTCTATGGGAACATGTTCACAGTGATACAGCCATTCAGTTGTAAATACATCTTCTAACTCTTTGTTATCTGGCTTCCTGTCTTCCTGACCTTTTTTTTGCTGTGTTTAGGACTCTGGGCACTTTACCACTGCTAACCAGTGCTAAAGTGCATGTGCTCTTTCCCTAAAACATAATAACATTGGCTTATCCACAATTGGCATATTTAATTTCCCTAGTAAAGTGCCCCACGTGGCCGGTAACGGGGAACATGGCGGCCAGCTAAGCAGCTGAGCCGCGAGTGCTCCGTACAGGGGCGAACTGACGTAATGCAACGGAGGAGGAGGAGGGGCTTGCGGGGTGCGCTGAGTCAGCGCTAGGTTGGGTACCGGCGGCTCCGACATGAGCCCGGTTTGACTTTGCCTGTTTTGAACCGCGTTTCTTTTGTTTTTTTAACCCCTAGCGCCAAGGAAACCCTGGCTATTGACCATCAGGCATTGGACTTATTTTGTTTGAGGGATGCTGTAGAGAATATATTTCCTGCAAATACTTGCAACTTTAACTGTGCAAGATCCCCCTTTTATGTTTGCTCAAGATTAAAGAGCACTGTGCTGGATTATAACCTCTGAGTTTGTGGCAGACTCCGAGGCGAGCCCGTTTTATTTTTGTTTTTTGGGGGGGTTTGCATTTTTTTTACTTTGTTTTTGTTTTTTTCTCTCTCTTTCTCAAGCAGCGGGAGGTTGTAAACCGCTGCAAAATAATTTTGGAGTTCTTGCCCATACCTATGCTGGGGCCGCTGGAGCAGCAGGGAGAAGCGCAATTGAAGGTTCATGTGGAGAGAGACGTTGGAGGTCTCCCTCAACCTCGGGAGTGTGGAGCGAGGCTGTAAGGGGTGTGCATCAGGGAAGACGCTACACCTCCAGGTGCAGTCTTCAAGGTCCGAGAACATTTCCTGGGGCTGACTTAACAGAAGTAGAGAAGCAAGGAGAAGAGACGTCTGGACCAGCATTAATGTCATCGGGTAAGCATTATTTGAAAGGTCCTCAGGTAGGCGCTGGCAAGCTTGGGGCAACGCGAAAAGGTAAGCCCGGCTCTCGGGGACTGGAGAATATTATAACTGTGGACAATGTATGTTTAACCCAAAGGAGAGGCCAATCTTGAATAAAGGGGAGTCTGGGAGAGTTGGAGAACTATACGGGCGGTACCGGTGACTCTGGGGGAAAAAGTGCTACCCTAGCCTCAATAACTAAATACTTTCAGCCAGGGGTGGAGGAGGCAAGTGAGATTTCTCCTTCACCTATGGAAGCACAACTGGCCTTAGGGGGCTCGGAGGCATTGGAACAGGAGTCTCTGGAGAAGTGTGAGGCTCAGATGGCCCAGATCCCTCAAATAAGGAGTGGCCTTTCAGGGGGCAGGGAGGATTCCTTGCTCGTACAGGGCCCCTCTTTTGAGCCCAATACCTCAGCCCCCGCAGAGCCCAGCAATGGGGTTGTCTACGAACTTTTGCTTTCCCTCACAAAAGAGATTCGGGAAAAGTTTGAGATCTCTGAGAGTAATCAAGCTAAGATACAGGAAGCGTGTATGGTTTTGGAGACCAAGATTAATCTGTTAACAGATCGGGTTGGTAAGGTGGAGGAGGCCGTGGAACAGCAAAAAGGCCAGGTGTTGGTTAACTCTCAAGATATATTGCAACTTAAACAGGGGAGAGGAACCTACAGGATAAATTAGAATTTTTGGAGAACAATATGAGAAGAAACAATATTAGGGTTCTAGGAGTCCCGGAGGGGACGGAAGGGGCGGATCTTAAGGGATATATGGTCTCACTGATAAAAGACACAAAGTCAGGTTTAGCACATTTGAAGTTGGAGGACGATATCCAAAGAATACATCGAGATCCGTTCAAAAAGAACGCGGGTAGGAAATCCCCCAGAAGAATCCTAGTGAATTTTGCTACTTATTCAATAAAAGAGAAGATCCTGTTCGAGGCTTTGAAGGTGGGATATTTTGTTAAGGATGACTGGTCTTTCAGAATACGGTCATATGTCTCTAGAGAGACCTTGGACAGACAGTGGGAGTTGGGGAAATTAATGCAAGAGCTTCATTCCTTGGGGGCAATAGTGCTGATGAGAATTCCCTCGGCCCTATGGATTATGTGGCAGAATAAAACTCATAACATAAGAGATTCAGAGGAGGTTAGGGCCTTTATAGAACAGATGAAGTTGTCGCAATAATGTTATAATGTTGGTATGATTGGATACAGCCCGGTGTACGGAGTGCTCCATGGGATAATTATGGTTGTCCTATTAAAAGAAAGGAGGGTTCCCACGGGTGGGTGGGTCATGGGCATGAGGGGGCTTTGTGTGGTGTGGGGAATGTGTTGTTTTGGGTGTGGGAGCATGGGGAGAAAAAAAGATAAAAATATAAAAGTCCTCAGGATGGTTTTGTCACAATTAGAGAAGGGAAGGACCCAAGAAGTTTCTCTAGAAGATGGGTAAGCAGGAGGGTTTATTCCAAAAAATAATTTCATGGAATATCAACGGGTTAAGGGTCGAGCATAGAAGAAGAAAGATTCTGGAGTTTCTCGGACAGGCAGAAGAGGATGTGATTATTTTACAGGAGACTCATCTCTCACGAGAAGAATGGGAAAATGTTCTTAAAAACACACGGTGGATCTCCCGGGGGATAGTGACTAATCAATTGTGCCCGATTAAAGGTGTTGCTATTCTTTTTAAAGAGAAAATAACTAAGGGGTTGTGCATAGGCGACGTGCAGGTAGATTCAAAGGGTAGATGGGTGGTGGTTGAGGTTTGTTTTTTTGGACTATGGCTTACGATTGCAGGCTATTATGACCCCAATACGAATGATTTTACCCCGTTTATAGAACTGTATAACCTTCTTTTGAAAACTAAGTATCTGGTTGTGTTAGGAGGGGACTTTAATATATTGTTGAATTTGGATTTGGACAAATCCACCACCCGGGTGTTAGATAACTCCCCTAGAAGTAGGTCAGTGGTTAAACAGGCGATGATTGATTTGTGGCTTGCGGATGTGTGGCAGGTTAAGGGGGTGTAGGGCCCAGATTCACCTTTTATAATAAGAAATATGGGCATAAGTCCAGAATAGATTTTTTTTATTGCAAAATAGCCTGCTAGGGAATGTTTCTTATATAGCTCATGCCCGGCACATCTTTCAGATCATGCTGCTGTTAAGTTGTATCTTTCCTTCACGATGCAAGTTCCTAGGGTTTGGTGTACAATAAGTCGTTCATTATTATTGGATGACTTGATAATTGAGATATTAAGAAAAGATACAAGAGTATTTTTTTAGTTGAATCAGGGTTCAGCTAGCTTGCAAATAATATGGGATGCATACAAAGCCTATATAAGGGGGGGATTGATTAGTTTGGCCGCATATAAGCGTAGTGAGGAAAGAGGAAAGTTATGTAATTTTGAGCCCAGAATGGCAACTTTGCAGGAGTCCATACAGGCTGCACAGAAAACGGAGAACAAGGTTCAATTAAGGATACTTGAGCAGCAATATGAAAAAGCACATTTGAACTTAGAGTGTTTTTTAGAAAGCCAAGAAAGGAAGAAATGGGAAGCTAGTCAGTATGCGCATTATGAATACGGGGAAGGATGCAGTAAATTATTAGCTTGGAAAACAAAGTCAGATCGTTCAAAGAAATATATTTCTTCAATAAGGTCTGAGGTCACCAGGCAGATCTGTGTAGAAAGAACCGAAATAGAAGCTGCTTTTGTTTCCTTTTTTCAAACCTTGTACTCAGATGAGTCGCGGAACTCTGAGGAGCAGATTAGGGACTTCTTGACTAAGGTTAGATTGCCTTCCCTGGAGAACTCAGCACAACATTTATTAGAAGGAGAGTTAACTGAGATGGAACTAATTGAAGTTCTTAAGGGTTTGAAGAGAGGGAAGGCATCTGGCCCAGATAACCTCCCGAATGAGTTGTATTTGGTACTGAGGGAAGAACTAATCCCGGTTTCATTGAAATTGTTCAACTATATGCTTCTGGAAGGGGCGCATGCACCAAGTTCTTGGGCTGAGGCTGTAATTTGTTTGATTTTGAAACCCCGTAAAGATCCAACACAATGTTCTTCTTTTCGGCCTATTTCGTTACTTAATTCAGATTATAAAATGTATACAAGCTTGCTATCTAAAAGGCTGGGGAAAGTCATTTATGGACTAGTCCATCCAGATCAGAAGGGGTTTATTAAAGGCAGACAGCTGCAGGAATTAGTGCATGACTTGCTGGCGGCAATGGACTTGGCCTTAGCAGAGAGGCTACCTCTGGCAATAATAACTTTTGACGTGGCTAAGGCATTTGATCAGGTAAATTGGCTATTTTTGCAGGTTGTAATGGAGATGTTTAGATTAGGGACCACTTTCATTAGAGCAGTCAAAGAGCTATATAGGTCACCAACAGCGAGAATTTTGATTAACGGTGTGCTATCACAGGAAGTAGGCATTTTTAGAGGGACACGTCAGGGTTGTCCCTTATCCCCTCTATTATTTGATTTATATATAGAGCCTATTGCAATATTGCTTAGAAATAACGGGGACATTCTTTCCTTTCAGAGTAAGGGTTGGGAGAAGAAAGTTGCATTGTATGCAGATGATCTGATGATTTATACTAGGGATCTTTCTTTTTCACTTCCCTCTATAAATTCGGTGATAGAAGGTTTTGGTAGAATGTCGGGCTACAATGTTAATGTTGAGAAGACAGAGATTATGTGCTGGAATATGTTATATGAATCCCCGTTAGTTAAACAAGAGATTAGGGGGCATATTTATACTCTGTTTGCGCCGGAATTGTGTCGTTTTTTTTTACGCAATTTCGACGCAAAACTAACTCCATATTTATACTTTGGCGTTAGACGCGTCTAGCGCCAAAGTCCATGGAGTTTGCGTCATTTTTAAGCGTGGACACCTACTTTGCGTTAATGATATGCAAGGTAGGCGTTCCCAGTCTAAAAAATTGACTCCGAGGCATGTGCACCGTATTTACACTCCCGGGCAAAATTCACGCCCGGGAGTGGGCGGGTCAAAAAAAATGACATACGGCCGCTTTTGTGCCGTTTTTTAGCGCCTGGAAAAGGCAGGCGTTAAGGGACCTGTGGGCTCTGAAGGAGCCCAGAGGTGCCCTCCCATGCCCCCAGGGACACCCCCTGTCACCCTTGCCCACCCCAGGAGGACACCCAAGGCTGGAGGGACCCATCCCAGGGACATTAAGGTAAGTTCAGGTAGGTATTTTTATTTTTATTTTTTTGTGGCATAGGGGGGCCTGATTTGTGCCCCCCTACATGCCACTATGCCCAATGACCATGCCCAGGGGACAGAAGTCCCCTGGGCATGGCCATTGGGCAAGGGGGCATGACTCCTGTCTTTGCTAAGACAGGAGTCATTTCTATGGGGTTTGGGAGTCGAAAAAAATGGCGCAAATCGGGTTGAGGCGAAAAATTTGCCTCAGCCTGACTTGCCCCATTTTTTGACGCCCAAGCTCCATATCCCCCTACGCCGGCGCTGCCTGGGGTACGTCGTTTTTTTCCACGCACACCAGGCAGCACCGGCGGCTAACGCCGGCTAACGTCATTGATTAAATACGGCGCCCGCATGGCGCTTCAGAATGGCGTTAGCCGGCGCTAATTTTTTTGACGCAAAACTGCATTAGCGCAGTTTTGCGTCAAAAAGTATAAATATGGCCCTAGATATTTAGGAGTTCAGATTATAAAAGATCTGGGGGACCTAGCAAGGATACATTTTGAGAAAGTCCATTTTGAGACTAAGAAACTCCTTAGAGCATGGGCTGCTCTCCCTCTCTCTTTAACAGGCGGATAGCTGGGAAGGATTTGCCAAGGATATAGGGGGATCCATGGAAGAGAGTGGCAGGTGGAGTGGCGCGTTGATATCGTGGGGCTATACACCTGGGGGTCAAGGAGTAGTGGATCCTTCCTTTATTGGCACAGATAAGTGAGATGAGGACTAAAAAAAAAAAAAAGGAAGTGCCCCACATGTACCCAGGGCCTGTAAATTAAATGCTACAGGTGGGCCTGCAGCACTGATTGTGCCAGTGACTTCAGTAGCCCTTCAAAGATGACTCAGGCCTGCCATTGCAAGCCTGTGTGTGCAGTTTTAAACTGCCATGTTGATCAGGCAAGTTCACCATTTTGTCAGGCCCAAACCTCCCTGTTTAATAAATATATGTCACACCTAATGTAGAAGCTGACAACTCGAAGAGCAGTGTGCTTCGTATTTAAAATGTTTGACATGAACTTTTAAGTTTTACATGTCCAGGTAGTAAAAAACCCTTAAATGTGTTTCACAAATGGAAGGCCTATCTTTCCCTTAGGTTAACATTGGAATTGCCCTATTACATTTTATAAGTGTTATTACCAAATGGGAAGGGATGGTACCCCCAAGTTTGGTGTCTCTGGAATCACAATTTTAATTCACAGTTTTTGGTGAAGTCGCAATTGAAATTGCAATTCTGAAAGTGCAACTTTTGGAAAATTGCTATTTTTTTAAGGTTAAATCAGCTAGTGCCTTCTGACTGTCTCTAAATACACAATGAGACACAGCTGGGCTCTTGTGCTTTCCCTCCAGACACTTACACTTGATTGTGCTAAGTCTTGAGCCATCACAAAGGACTGCATAACCCCCTGTAGTGTATCTGGAGCCAGGACAGGCAGAGCAGGCACCTTGTGCACTTCAAACACCTCTCTTTGAAGTATCCCCCACTTGAAAGGCACCACTGGGTACAAAAACTGGACTTCTGACCCCACCAAATCCATACACTTCTGGACCTAAGAACACTCTGCCAGGAAAAACAACTGCCATGCTGCTAAAGGGACTGTCACTCTGCTGGACTGTGCTGGACTTTGTTGGACTCCTGCTCTGCTATGAATGCCCTGCTGCCCTCCTTGCCTGGGAGTGAGAAGAACCAGACCTACATCTCTATATCACCAGAACCAAAGTAACTCCAAGTGCGTGCTGGCTTGTCGCCTGTCCTGAAGTCTCAGGAACATCTAAGACTTCACTCACCCCTGTTACAGCCTCTGGACACTGCTAACTGGGAGTTCTGCCCTGCCAAGTGGTGCCAATCCAGTCCTGGACCCTTGTAAGTGGTTTGTGAAGCTCTTTCTACAAAAAAACATGCATCGCCATCACTACACCAATCAGAAATGCTGCATCGCTTCTCGACGCTGGTGCATTGCATATGCCTCTGAGGACATCGCAGCACCGGCCACATGGCGCAAAACCAATTAATTTCCCTCAGCACCGTTGCATCACATTAACATCGCTGGCTGCATGGCTTGATGGCGAGGCAGAAACTTCAGTGCCAAGGGTTCGCCGATAAAGCATTCCTAAGTGTGCGGATTGGAACTGACGCATCACCTGCACATCACCTCCTCTGGTACTTGCATCAAGACTTTGACGTTGATACATGCTTCATCCCACAGGGACAAGGACAAGGGACACAGGGGACAAGGTTTATCTCTGTATCCAACCCACACTCCATTGTGCTCCATCACGCTCCATCAGCTTGGCTTTTCAGATTTGACCCGGTCTAGCGTGACCAGATAGCCCTGGTTGGCGGTTCAAGCTTCTCAGCACTATATTTGCAGATGTTCTTTAAAAATTCATATTTCAACTTCTACTTATTGGTTTTGTTTTGTTTTGCTCTTGTTTTGTTCATTAAATTAAGCTCTATTTTCTAACCTGGTATGGATATATTTGTGTGGTGTTTTTACTATGTTAATGTCTTAATTGTTGGACTAATACTTTACACATTGCCCTCTAATTTAAGCCCACCTACTTGGTTCCAAGCTACCAGAGGGTGAGCATAAGTTAATGTATGCTGTGTGTCTGACTTACACTGACTAGGATTGTATTTCCTGCTTGGACAGGGTGCATACCTCTGCCAACCAGAAACCCAAATTCTAACAGTAGGAACATCCTTATGTAGCTTGAACAAGAAAAGAGAGGAGAGTAGATGTTTTTCAGGCGTATTAAGGGGCAGACAGAATAGGGAGTGGAAGAGAGTTCTAGGATTCAGGGGGAGCTGGGGTAAAGGATATCTATCTTTTTGTCAACTTTACCATGTTTTATTGCTCAGGAGATCTGATATGTTGACCTCTGTGTAGCTGGCCAGGCTTCAGTTAAATTTGCTTCATTTTAATAAGACATCCTTTATAACCTAAAATTGAAGTAATGTGCACTTTGGTAAACAAAATGCAAATGTATGCAACTGTTTTGCAACATTGTGCAGATTTCAGATATAGAGTGTAGCAACACGTCATCTCACTTGCACCTAAAAAGATAACATACTATTGGAAGTTAATGGTTTCTGTAAAAAGGCTGCTAAAAGAATGCCAATGCTACATTTGGAGGATAAACTCTTTGACCTTATCAAATGTAAACCTGGAGTCTATAAGGACTCATGTAAAAGAGAATCATTGGGGTAATAATATTGTGATTATCTGCACAGGTTTCTCTTGTTTTAAATTATTACTTATCCTGCCTAAGCTCAAAACATTCATGTTCCTCACTGTTCTTATTTAAAACTAATCTGCCTTGAAGATGAGGCGACTTGTAGTTTGGTGCAGCAAAGGAAAAAACACAAACCATTCTAAGGCAGGGACCAAAAATGGGCACAAGGCATTATGTCCCGATTTATGCATTAATAGCAACTTTAGTAACCTTTTTTTTGAACTAATGGCTTCTAATCAAACTTTAGGAGTTCGATAAAAACAGCTGGACTCCCACAGGAAAGAAGATTTTCTAACTATTTTGGGGCGAAACCATTTTTAATGTGAACAAGAGTGGAAATCCCACAAAGTCCAACTAATCTGGTTACACTCCATAAACTGATTTCTGTACGTAATAACTGTCTCCTCCTTTTTAGCATGGATCAATCAGCTAGACCTTCCTAGGAGAAATATATTTTCTACATGTGCAACAACTGAACAAAAGATCTAAGAAAAAAGCCTAAAATGTCCAAACTATGGGCTTGATATACAAAGCCTTTTTTCATTTCCAAAATCTGCAGTTTGTAGAATTACTTTATTTTATGACTGCTAAATGCAATTTTATTATGTGCTAAAACCATTTTCTGATTCAATAGCATGTTACCAAATCACAAAATTGGTTTAGATAATCATAACGAAGCGCAGTTTGAAAGGGACATGTTTAGGACATCCCTTCCAAATGGCAATTCATTAAGTTATGTATCAATGTTTTGTGACCAAAATCCTTTTGCAAATCATTGAAATTTTACCAACACTGCAAAGGAGGTGCTAGCCCATTCCCAGTTAGCTAGAACAATATTGTGAATAAAATGGCACACAATTGAAACATTTTGGATACATGGTTCAGGAGTGTAGAAAAATACATCTTCTTGCATAAGTCTCTGATTTTGGTTTGACTCATATTGCCAGTCAGTCAGTCAATCAAAAGAACTTTATTTCGGCTACAAGAGCCATAAAAGCACATAGCAGCAATAAATAAATACACAAGGTTATATAAAAATGTACAGTACATGTGATTAGATAAAAATAATAAAATTAAATGGACTCCCAGAGTGAATTGATACATTCTTTCTAAAACCATTATACAGATGCAAGTTTTCCTCTGACAATCCATCTTGCCCCAAGGAACTTGGCAACAGCAATCACTAACATGGGCAAGTGTCTGATCTAAGAATTTGGAGGGCTGTGTCGGACCTGCGAACTCCCAGCAGTCTACAAGCCGGGCCAGCCATTTCCAATGAGAGGCAGCGTATGCAGGGTAGACAAATAGGACATGAGGGAGGTTTTCAGTGGGTGCTTTGCAAACTGGGAATATGGTTGTTTCTTCATGTGACCAACGACTGGTAGGTAATCTTAGTGGCAAGGTGCCAATGCGGAACTGGAAGTACAACTTCCTTTCTCTTGGCACCGTGATTATGTCCCAGAAAGCCTCATATTTACACGTCTCTTTTAGGTTGGCAAAATCACATGATAGTATAGAGTGAAGGGTAACCCTCAGATCTTCAGAGTCTACTATATGCCAATACAATTTTTTTAGGTCGCTTTTTGAAGGAAAGGAGGTAGTAGATGGAGAATCCCAGAGTTCTCTAAGCCCAAGCGAATAAAGTAGCCCCTTGATGTGTTTGAGCCAGAGGATACTATGATAACGGTCAGCTTCTTAAATGACCTGCAGGGCTACAATAAAGGAGGCAGGCTCTGGGGTAGTCCAAAGACGCCACCAGTACAAAAGGGGACGTAGGCGGGCTTTGTGGCCAAGTCGTTTCATGCCTAGGTCCTTAAAAAGGGGGAACAGTGGAGTACTTGGCGGGAGGGACACGAGATTTCTTAGGAAATTATTTTCAGAAATCGTTATTTCTGGGGCTTTGGCATAGCCCTACACAGGGCTGAACTCACAGCCTTGGCTTCATATATCTGGATTGCAGGGCATATTGGTTTGGTATGCAAGAGGTTAAAATCCTTTATTAAAACCCCTGTTGGTTGCTTTAGTTTTAGTGCTTGCTTTGCAATATGTGATTTCCAAGACATTTTTTCAGTTAACATTATGCCCAGGTAAGTAAATGTGCCTACCTTTTCAAGTGGGGTACCCTCAAGAATAAACTTCCCTCTGAAGGATCTGTGGGGATTGAGCGTCATCAGTTTTGTTTTAGAAGCATTGATTTCAAGTCCTTGCATGGAACAAAATTCCTCAAAGCACGTGAGGAGTTTCTGTAACCCGCTTGGTGTCTTGGATATCATTAGTGTATCATTTGCAAAGAGCAAGACCGGAATTTTCTGTGTGCCTAACGATGGTGCGTCAGCCTCCACTACGAGTAGAGAGGGGACAATATCATTAATGTACAAGGAGAATAGGGTCTGGGCAAGGACACACCCTTGCTGTACATCCCTTGACACCTGGAGTCTGTCAGTTAGCTGCCACTTGTCATCCCACCTGACACACGCATAATTACCCTCATGGAGCCGAATGAATAGTACAAGAATGTGCTCAGGGATTCCCATTAGGGGAAAGGACTTCCCACAGCTTGTTACAGGGTACTAGGTCGAATGTGGATTTCAAATCCACAAAAGCAACATACCGATTCCCTTTGCCAATAAAAACTGTTTTCCAATATAAAAGCAAAAACCTAAAGGCTTGCTTAATGGTAGATATCTTTTATGAAAACCTGCCTGGAGGGGACTAAGGATGTGGTGTTCAGTCATCCTGTTTCTTGAATCTTGCGCAAAAGGCAGTGACAAAACACTTTCTGAACACAATATATTAAGGTAATTGGCCTATAATTACAGGGGAGGGCTCTGTCACCCTATTTAAAAATCGGGACAACAATGGCCCCCTTCCAGGACTCAGGGATTGGCCCCCCAGATGCTATTGCATTCGCTATGATGGTGATATATCTTGACCAGATTGCAATATCGGTTAAGAATAAGTCTGATGGAACACCATCCGAGCCAGGTGCCTACCACACTTTAAAGTACCTAAGGAATATGCTATGTACGCTTTGGAGAACAGTATCAGCACTGGAGGGGTGGATTTTAGAGTAATATTTGAGCAAGGGTCCTTATGTTCAGAAGTTTTACTATCATGGTCATAAGAGTACTGCCACTAAAATGGTCTACCCAGTCCTTTGGAGCAATATTAGTTGTAATGTTCAATTTGCTGTTTCCTGAACCGCAGGCTACCAGGGACCAGAATGCACTACATTTCCTCTCTTGTGCAGCGTCACTAAGTGCTGCCCACCACTTGTCATCTTGTTCACGCTTGGCTTTGCATGTAGCTGGTTTGGAAGACTTTCTTGTTGAGCTAATTGCGTTTACATCCTTAGATTTAATAGCTTGGATTAGATGCTTGTTTGAGGACTGGCACTCCTTGTTAAACCAGCGATGCCTACGCTTAATCCTCTTGCTATCAGGAGCTATTTCTACTGAGAAGTGGTCTGCAATACCCTTGAAGCATGAGGTGTGAGTTAAGCTTATTTCCTCGTTGGGGATTGCGGGACCCATCTCTAAACCCATCAATGTGGTCCTCAAGGTGTTGTTAGCAGCATTGATGAGCGTGGGTTGGGCCAGAACCTAATTCCACTTTAGGTGACGTTTGTCATTAACCAGACTAATTCCCTCTACTGCTATTACTGAGGTGTTAATCATAGACAAGTGGTTACACAAAGCTGACATATGGACTGGAAGAGGGTTATGGTCGCTTTCAGATCTCTCAATAGCCATCATGTCGATGACTAGGGGCCATAGTCTTATGTTGATTAGACAATAATCAATTCTTCTAGTATGGTTGACATTGTTATATGTGTGACAACCCTTTGCGTCTGATTTGGTCCTGGCATTAAGGTAGTCATTACAACCCTGGCGGTTGGTGTTAAAGCGGCGGCAAGACCGCCAACAGGCCGGCGGTAAAACATTTGCAATTACGACCGTGGCGGAAACCGCCAACAAAGACAGCCACTTTAACACTCAGACCGCCACGGCGGTACAAACAAACAGCCTGGCGGTCACCGCCGACAGACAGGCGGAAGACAAAGTACCGGCCACAGTATCACAACAGGCCCATCCGCCACCTTTTCCGGGGCGGATTCACCGCGGATAAAAACACGGCGGAAACAGGATTCTGAAGGGAAAACGCTCACCTCTACACACCCCACTAGCAACTAGGACACCATGGAGCCGGAACTCCAAATTCTCCCTGCGATAGTCTTCCTGCTCCTCTACCAGGAGCACGAACGCCGGCGGCGAAGACCACGGTGAGTACTGCACCTACGACACAGGGGAGGGGGGAGGGGAAAAACAGAGACACACTCACGCAACACCCCCACCCTCACCCACTACAACACACACACTAATACATATTTATACATTATAGTTACACCCCCAACCCCCCCGGAAGAATGCAAAGACAAAAGGAAATTAGTGGAACCATTGTAATATATTAAAATCAAGTAGGCAAAAATGTATATATATATACACCTTAAACAAAATATACACCAAGCATAGTAGTCCAGGTAGTGCTCCAATTAAGTCTGTGGAACACTGGGCCCACACAGTATGAGCGAGGCCCACACAAGATCCCCGACCATGAAGGAGAGAACACTGCAGGGGCATCAGAGAGCAAGAAAACAGGCACCTCAGGGGGAGGGAAAGGGGGGCACCTCAGCTGGTTGAGTGCACGACGCCAAATCCACGAGAGGGCCACATGCCCACCTTTACATCCTGGGGAGTGCAAAGCCACAGTCTCTCAAGTCTCTACAGTGGGTGGGTTGCCCACTGTTCAATCCTGGGGAGTGCAAAGCCACAGTCTCTCAAGTCTCTACAGTGGGTGGGTTGCCCACTGTTCCATCCTGGGGAGTGCAAAGCCACAGTCTCTCAAGTCTATACAGTGGGTGGGTTGCCCACTGCATTATCCTGGGGAGTGCAAAGCCACAGTCTCTCAAGTCTCTACAGCGGGTGGGTTGCCCACTGTTCAATCCTGGGGAGTGCAAAGCCACAGTCTCTCAAGTCTGTACAGTGGGTGGTTGCCCACTGCATTATCCTGGGGAGTAAAAAGCCACAGTCTCTCAAGTCTCTACAGTGGGTAGGTTGCCCACTGTTCAATCCTGAGGAGTGCAAAGCCACAGTCTCTCAAGTCTCTACAGTGGGTGGGTTGCCCACTGTTCAATCCTTGGGAGTGCAAAGCCAAAGTCTCTCAAGTCTCTACAGTGGATGGGTTGCCCACTGTTCAATCCTGGGGAGTGCAAAGCCACAGTCTCTCAAGTCTATACAGTGGGTGGGTTGCCCACTGCATTATCCTGGGGAGTACAAAGCCACTGTCTCTCAAGTCTCTACAGTGGGTGTGTTGCCCAATGTTCAATCCTGGGGAGTGCAAAGCCACAGTCTCTCAAGTCTCTACAGTGGGTGGGTTCCCCACTGTTCAATCCTTGGGAGTGCAAAGCCAAAGTCTCTCATGTCTCTACAGTGGGTGGGTTACCCACTGTTCAATCTTGGGGAGTGCAAAGCCACAGTCTCTCAAGTCTCTACAGTGGGTGGGTTGCCCACTATTCAATCCTGGTGAGTGCAAAGCCACAGTCTCTCAAGTGGATAACAGTCTCCACTGGTTCTGGAGGAGGCATTGTGCCCAGAGTGCTTCATCCTGCTAAGGACAGAGGTAGTGGATGTATCTCTCCACTGGTTCTGGAGGGGGCTTTGTGCCCAGACTGCTTCATCCTGCTAAGGACAGAGGTATGGATGTATCTATCCACTGGTTCTGGAGGGGGCTTTGTGCCCAGCGTGCTTCATCCTGGTGAGGACAGAGGTAGTGGATCTATCTCTCCACTGGTTCTGGAGGGGGCATGGTGCCCAGAGTGCTCCATCCTGCTAAGGACAGAGGTAGCGGATGTATCTCTCCACTGCTTCTGGAGGGGGCATGGTGCCCAGAGTGCTTCATCCTGCTAAGGACAGAGGTAGTGGATGTATCTCTCCACTGGTTCTGGAGGGGGCATGGTGCCCAGAGTGCTTCATCTTGCCCGTGACAGACTCAGTAGCGTCAGTGCCCTTGGCGCTAATGGGCCACGGTGCTTGAGGTGGCGGTGCCCTGTTCAGCGGTGCTTGAGGCGGCGGTGCCCTGTTCAGTGGTGCTTGGAGCGGCGGTGCCCTGTTCAGCGGTGCTTGGAGCAGCAGGCTCCTTTGCAGTGACTCAGCTGCTGGCGGTCCTCTCTGTCCCAGCGGGGCTTGTGCTGGTGGTCCTTTCTGTCCCAGCGGGGCTTCTGCTAACGGTCCTCTCTAGCCCAGCGGGGCTTGTGCTGGCGGTCCTCTCTGTCCCAGCGGGGCTTGTGCTGGCGGTCCTCTCTAGCCCAGCAGGGCTTGTGCTGGCGGTCCTCTCTGTCCCAGCGGGGCTTGTGCTGGCGGTCCTCTCTAGCCCAGCGGGGCTTGTGCTTGCGGTCCTCTCTAGCCCAGTGGGGCCTGTGCTGGCAGTCCTCTCTGTCCCAGCGGGGTTTGTGCTGGCAGTCCTCTCTGTCCCAGCGCGTATTGTGCTGGTGGTCCTCTCTAGCCCAGTGGGGCTTGTGCTGGCGGGCCTCTCTGTCCCAGCGGGGCTTGTGCTGGCGGTCCTCTCTGGCCCAGCGGGGATGATGGCGGTGGCCTCCTGGCCAACGGGGATGACGGCTGTGGCCTCCTGGGCAGCGGGGATAATGGCTGTGTCCTCCTGGCCAGCGGGAATGACAGCTGAGGCCTCCTGGGCAGCGGAGATGATGGCAGTCTCCTCCGCCGTGCTGCTCTTCCCAGACTTTCCTGGTTTCTTGTGTCCCTTCCCCACCTTGGAAGGTGTCGCAGCTGACTCCACACTCTCACCAGGAGCCCTGGGAGCGGCTTTGGTGGCTGGAGCTTTCCCCCTCTCCCGCCTGCCACTGGCCAACCTTTGAGGCTTCACAGGTGGGGGACTGTCTGTGCTGTGGCTCCGTGCCACACTGGCTGCCCTGGTGGCCTATGCACTCCAGATTCCGGTGACTACAGGCACCACTGGTCCCGGAGATGTTGTGGCTGAGGTGCTAGTTCAGGACCTAGGAGACGCACGGGGTGAGGGAGGTGTGGGAAAGAGGTCAAGGTTGGATAAGAAAAGTTTTTGGGAGACACTGGGACGGGTAGCTGGAGGGTTTTGGGAGTGGAGGAAGAGGTTGTGGTTGTAGGAGGTGTTCGTTTGCTGACTGTGGATGAAGGTGCATGCGCTGGAGGCTGTCGTGAGGTGGATGGCTGTTGGGTGGCTGTGTGCCTGCGTTTGTGGGAGCATCACAGACACACTGGGAGAGGACACAGGGGACGTGTGAATGGTAGTGGGGGTGGTGATTGCACGTGAGCGGGGTGTGGTGGTGTGTGTGGTGTGATGGCAGTAGTGGCTGTTGATGTAGTGCATGCAGGTGTGAGTGGAGATGAGACTGGGAGGGAGGAGGGAGACGAGGAGGAGGGGAACACAGTGGAGGCAGTGGATGTTGGTGTGTCTGCATGTGTGTGATGCTTGCTTGAGTGCCTGTGGGATGTGTGGTGCTTATGTCTGCCTGAGCTTCCCTTGTGTGTTGATGTGTGTGCATGCTGGTCTGAAGGTGTGCTTGGGATAGGCTGGGGTACAGGGGATTGGGTCTAGGTGGAGGAAGTTGGAGGGGGGAGGCTAGACACAGGGACAATGGCTGCCATCAGTGCTGAGGCCAGAGTCTGAAAAGCTCGCTGAAGGGCCGCCTGACCAGAATGAATGACCTCCAGGAATGCATTGGTTTGTTGCAACTGCCTTTCTACACCTTGGATAGCATTCAAAAATTAGGAACTTGGGAACGTTGACCGTTAGAACAGTGCTTTTAGATTGAAACCGGTCAATGGCGGGCTGTGCAGTACATTTAGGGACAGTGTCGCTCGTGAATTTGCAAATTTGGTAGCAAGCATCAGATGCCTTTCCTGCGCCTAAGCTGTTGTTTGGGGGAGGCTGATAGGAATTCTTGATCTTAGGTTGGTCAGCACAACTGGTTGCTGGCAATTTGGGCAACTTCATCGAGGTACTTAATGGATTTGGCGTTGGGCAATGGATATGATTCATGATGGTCGTGGTGTCTGAAGGAATTAGCTGCTTGACTATTGTAATTAAGGAATTAGCCATAGACTTGAGTTCTGACACCTCCCTTCTTAAATCTTGTATGCATAAGATTTGCCTGGGCTAAATACACATTTACATCTACTGATTCACCCACCTTAATGCCTGGGTCGGGGTCATCATGTGGGTCTGAGATATTTATTAATGGGCTAAAGTGGTTGGTACACTGAATAGAGTCACTAGGATCTGGTGGTGGCTAATTTGCCGATAATGAGGGAGCGTGGGTAATGACATTCCTACCCTCCCTTTGCCCTGTAGTGGCTGTGACCTATTGGCTGCGTCTTACGAATGTCAGCAATTTTCTTGTGACCCGCTCCCTTCCTGACTGGGGAGCACTCGCCCCCAGTTTCAGTGGGGCCATTATCCGGGGAACAGGTTAAAATGTATTTGCATTCACCAAGAAGTTTGTCAATTCTGTTCAATTTAATTATTAGCTGCATGCTTATGTATTTTCCGCTTAGTTTTTAACACAGCCCCTGCCACACCCTCTGTTGCTTTCTTTTACCCATCAAAGGACTGTAATTGGTGGATAAGTGCTCTGTAGAGAGTTAGTTCAAGGATACAACCTGCAGTAATAAAAAACAAGAGTCAACGATGCCTACTTGGAGATAAATGTTAGGGGGGTGGCCCAGCCCAGCCTCCTCAGGGTTCCGATGGGCGTGGATGGGCCTGCCCTTGGCCCGGGCTTCGCCTGGGCGTGTCCCGTGCTGAGAAGTGCCCCAAACACTTTATAGTGCTCGTTGGTCTGATCAAGTGGATGCAGGTGCTAGTGAAAATGGCCGCCTCCTGGGGTCACAAAGCAGTCTGGGACATGTAGTCCCTTGCCAAAGTTTCTAGCACTTTAGACACTTTCTACTTGTTAACTTGCTTTTTCTTTGTCGTTCTTCTCTCACAAGTTGCAAGGTTCGTGGTGCTCGATGTCCAGACTACAAGGAGGGTACCAGGTGATTATCTGAGGTATTTTGCACAAGCATAGAGGGTGTTGCAGGAGATTCCTGGGCGGAAGTTCCTACGCATGCTCCGTCGCTTTGGCGATTCTTAAAATATTGCCAGTCCACCTGCTCAGACCGCTAAAAACATGCTGAAATGGGCTGTATTCCAATTAACATATTTAACTTAAATATAAGTCCCTAGTACATGGTGCAAAGTGTATTCCAGTCTTGTAAGTTAAATGTCACTAGTGGAACGCAGGACCCATAGTGCCACCCACTACAGTGACAGTGCAAACATGAGTGCAGACCTCCCATTGCAGCTTGGCTGTGGCAGTTTTATGTGTTAGACCTTTCAGTCTAAAGGTAGGTTCCTCCAAATCTTTTACTTTGTTGTCCAAATTTTGTTCCAATTAATTTTTGTTGGCTTTAGGACTCTATGCACTTTAACACTACTAACCACTGCTAAAGTGCTCAAATTTTCTCTGTTAGACTTGACATAATTGGCATTGTCTCCCCTAACTTTTTGCCTCTACTTCCCAAGGTGTTTCAGTGTGTTGGACTCAGTTTTTGCTGTTTTTGTTTGCTCTGGACACTTTACCACTGCTCACCAGTGCTAAAGTGTAAGGGTTCCCTGTATAAATTCTATGTGTACTTTGGCTTATCCATGATTGGTATATTTGATTTACTAGTAAGTCCCTAGTAAAGTGTACTAGAGGTGCCCAAGGCCTGTAATCAAATGCTACCAGTGGGTCTGCAGTGGTTTTAAACTGCCAATTCAACTTGGCAATTGTACCCACTTGCCACGCCTAAACCGTCCCTTTTTATACATGTAAGGAACCCCTAGGGTATGCCCTAGGTAGTCCATGAGCAGGGTGCAGTGTTATGTTAAAGGTGGGACAGGTACTTATGTATTTTACATGTCCTGACAGTGAAATACTGCCAAATTAGTTTTTCACTGTTGTAGCACCTATCTCTCTTATAGGTTAACATGGGAGATGCCTGTAAATATTATTAAAGTGCAGATTCCCTTTGGGAGCAGATAGACATTTGGAATTTGGAGTCTCGGAACTTGCAATTAAAAATACATCTTTTAGTGAAGTAGTTTTTTAGATTGTGTGTTTGAAAATGCCACTTTTAGAAAGTAGGTATATTCTTGCTTAAATCATTCTGTGATTCTGTTTGTGGATTCCCTGTCTGGGTCAGTTTGACAGTTGGGCTGTTTGCACCCCTCCTCTAGACAGTGACACAAAAGGAGATCGAGTATAGCCTGCATATCCTGATGGGCCATCTGGGCTGAGGAGAGGGGATGAGTGGCCACTTACACCTGAAAGGCTGTGCCTGTCCTCACACAATGCAGTCAGTCTCCAACAGTCTAGTGTGTGTCTGGTGCCTGGCCTGGGCAAGGCAGGTTCTTGAAAACAACATAGACTTCTCTTTGAAGTAGGCCTACTTCAAAGGCAAAAAGGGGGAAACCCCTGAAAATCAGATTACTTCTGGAACCAAGAGGAACCTCTACCAAGGTAAAGAGCTGGAAGCAGGAGGAGCAGTACTGCCCCTTTGCCTGTGATGGTGCTTTGCTGGGTTGGCTTGCAGTAGCTGCTTCTGCCTGACAGAGGACAAAGACTCACTTGTGTGTGATTACCCACTGGTGAAGAGTCTCCAAGGGCTTGAACTGAGCTTGCCTCCTGTTGTGGGAGTCTCAGGGACATCAAAGACTTCTCTCTGCCAGCACCTGGGCTTTCTGCTGAGAGTCCTGCCTGCCAGGTGGTGCCCTTACCTGTTTCTGGGCCCTGGAAAGGTGAAGCTGGTGGAAAAGGACAGAAATCCATGCAAAGACTACCGTGCAGGGAAACTTCCAATGCACCACCCTCCTCGCGGCTAAAAATGATGCTCCACCTGTATCGCGGCTAGGAGATCGACGTAACGTGGCTGGAGAAACGACTTGCAACACCGGCAGTGGCTACGGTTAACGACGCAAGCCCCCACGGAGCGTGGTTTCTTGACACAGTGCGACTGGATCTCAACGTAATATTGCTGGGTGTGGAAAATCAACTTAAAGCCTTGCCGGACCAGAGGTGCCTTTCTGGATCGACGCATCACTCTCTTGCGGGAGAGAAGAAACGATGCACGCCCATTCGACCAGAGGAGAAACAACGCACAGCCTTGCTTGTGAGTGAGAAATCGACACATCGCTGGCCTTTTTCGATGCACACTCACACATGTGGGTTTATTTTGATGCTACCCAGGTAATTTTGTGCAATAACAGCGTTCTCACTGTTTTCTAAGGATTAAGACTCTTTTTACAATTCACAACTTGACTTGTGTATGTTGGAATTGTTTGTTTTTGGTCCTGTTTTGTTTAGATAAATATGCTCTACTTTTCTAAACATGTGTTGTGTCATTTTATAGTGTTTTCACTGAATTACTGTGTGTGTTGGTAAAAATACTTTAGACCTTGCTTCTGAAGTTAAGCCTACCTGCTCGTGCCAAGCTAGCCAGGGAGTCACCAGACTGCCAACCAAAGACCCCATTTCTAACACTCTCCTTTAAACACCTATTAGTCTCTTGTAGAGTGGTGTACCAAATACCCAGAGCCTATAATTTAATGCTACAAATGGGGCTGCAGCACTTATTGCACCACCTATTTAACTAGTCCCTTAAAATTGTTTGTAGATCTACCATTGAAGCCTGAATGCACTTTAAAATTGCCAACTTGACTTGGCAATATTGCACCCCTTGTCAAGTCTTAATTGCCTCTTTTGTTATCCATAAATCACCCCTATGATAGGCCCTAAGTAGCCCATAGGTCAGGGTGCATTGTAATTAGAAGGTTGGATATGTACTTTTAAGTTTTACATGTCCCACTACTGTGAGGCCTATCTTTCCCATAGGATAACATTGGCTTGCCTTATTACATTGAATAAGTGCTAATGTTTGATTGGGAAAAGGTAAATAATTCATGTTTGGTGCCTGAGAAATTTTAATTTAAAACCCTCTTTCATGCTAAAGTCAGCTTTGAAGTTACAATTTTGATTTTTTTTTTTAAGTTGATATTTTCTTCCCTAGTTATTTGTTCTCTGTAGCCTGTTTCTGGGTAAAGGCCTGGGAGATGTCACCACTGAATTGTCCATGCAGACAGCCAGGAACCAGGGAAGGGGAAGCAGAAAACTTCAACCACTTCAAATCAATTCTCTAGAAACTTCTCCTACCAAAAAGAAGGCACCAAGTATAAAAATAGGACCCACAGACCCACTCTTCAGTTCATTATCTGGACCTGTGAAAGGACTCACAGAGGGCTGCCTGCTGCTGTGGCCTGCTGCTGTGAAAAGACTGCTTTGCTGCACCTGGAAGGATTGTTTTGCTCTCTGGAGCCTGCCTTGAATCCTCAGAGGTCTGCTCTGCTGTTTGAGCCCCTTACACCTCTTTAACCCAGAACTACCAGAATGATTCCAAAGGCTAGTCAGCTGGCCTCCTGATCACAGCTTCAGGGAAAGAAACTGCTCCAACCATCTTGAACCCACACCTGGATGCAGCCTGCATGAGTCCTAACCACCCAGTAGTTCCCCTCCAGTCCTGGAGCCCTTTAGTGGTACTAAAGGTACACACATAGCCAAAAAACAAAACTAGGGACTCAGAAAATATTTGGCTCAAAACTGCTCTGTGAACAAAAAAGAGACTGGGACAAACCTGCTTGTCTATCTGCCAAAGGTCCATTACCAGTCAGTCATACTTCGCAGCTGCTCCTGCTACTTTCTTCTCTGCAGCAGCAAATCCTGTTCAGCAGTCCTTCCCCAAAGGGGTATTCAAAACCATGGACCATTCATTGGCTACAGCTCCTAGCCTCGTCCGGCTGGAGATTTTCAACTTCTAAAAAAGAGACTAAGGGCCTGATTAAGAAATGTGATAGATATTCCATCTGCCATATTACAACCTCCATTGGATATAATGGAATTGTAATACAGCAGTCAGCATGGGTTAACCCCATACACCAAGATTGCAATCAGGCCCTTAGTCTGAGAGTGAAAATCTTCTATATGACTTCATCCAGTGGCTTCCAGAAAATGCCACCTCTTTCTCAGACACCTCCCACAGCCTTGCACCACCAAACTTTACTTCATACCACTTACTGTTGAAACTTCTTCTGGTTTGAAGGCAGGTGCCAATTGGGCCCATTCCACTACTTGTATATTAACTCATGCTCCATCATGGTAGGCCATATTTTTCAACTCTGACCCGGTCTCACAGGACCAGATGTCTGTGATTAGCACTTTCATCTTTAGGCACTAGTCTTTACCTTAAACTTTAAGGGGCATATTTATACTCCGTTTGCGCCGGATTTGCGTCGTTTTTTTTTACGCAAATTTGACGCAAAACTAACTCCATATTTATACTCTGGCGTTAGACACGTCTAGCGCCAAAGTCCATGGAGTTTGCGTCACTTTTTAGCGTGGACACCTACTTTGCGTTAATGATATGCAAGGTAGGCGTTCACGTCTAAAAAATTGACTCCTAGGCATGTGCGCCGTATTTACACTCCCGGGCAAAAATCACGCCCAGGAGTGGGCGTGTCAAAAAAAATGACGTCCAGCCGCTTTTGCGTCGTTTTTTAGCGCCTGGTCAGGGCAGGCGTTAAGGGACCTGTGGGCTCGGAAGGAGCCCAGAGGTGCCCTCCCATGCCCCCAGGGACCCCCCTGTCACCCTTGCCCACCCTAGGAGGACGCCTAAGGATGGAGGGACCCATCCCAGGGAACATAAGGTAAGTTCAGGTAAGTATATATATTTTTTTTTGTGGCATAGGGGGGCCTGATTTGTGCCCCCCTACATGCCACTATGCCCAATGACCATGCCCAGGGGACAGAAGTCCCCTGGGCATGGCCATTGGGCAAGGGGGCATGACTCCTGTCTTTGCTAAGACAGGAGTCATTTCAATGGGGGTTGGGAGTCAAAAACAATGGCGCAAATCGGGTTGAGGCGATAATTTTGCCTCAGCCTCACTTGCCCCATTTTTTGGTGCCCAAGCTCCATATTCCCCTACGCCGGCGCTGCCTGGTGTACGTCATTTTTTTGACGCACACCAGGCAGCGCCGCCGGCTAACGTTATTGAATAAATACGGCGCCCGCATGGCGCTTCAGAATGGCGTTAGCCTGCGTTAGATTTTTTGACGCACAACTGCGTTGGCGCAGTTGTGTGTCGAAAAGTATAAATATGGCCCTAAAACTTTACAACTTCAGTTTTAGTGATTGGAATTTTGTTGTCTTGGGGTCAAATAATTTATTACATTTACTCTATTCTTCTAAATTGTTGTTGGATTTTTCTTGAGTTGTTTTTTACTTCAAAGTGCTGCATAAATATTATACACGTTGCCTCTAAATTAAGCCTGACTGCTTTGTGCCAAGCTACCAGAGGGTTATACACAAGTTAATTTGGGGTATGATTGTGTTTCACCTTACCAGAGATTGTGATTGCTGCTTGAGTAGGGTTCAGCCCCCTCAACCAGTAGCCAACTTTCTAACAGTTCAATAATGTAATTTGTTGCAAGATAATTCCCATAGTAATTTTCAAGACCACTGATGCTATCTTAACTTGGCCCCTGGATCATTTATCAAAACATTCTGATTATTATGGCATGTACATTTTGTTGAAACTTCATATATTTATTTACCATTTGTTCTAAGTCCTTTGAATTGTTATTTCCATTACTAAAGATGCCTAAAATGGGTCATCTACATTTATGAACTTGAGACCACATCTTCCCTCTAAATGCCTGAAAGCTCATGACCTGAGGCATGAACAAGAATTGAACCCTCTTGGAATAAGAATTTAGAAATGGCCATTACATTGAGGTAGCACTACTGACAGAATGGGGTCATTTAATGAAAGCTGCCATCATGGCAGAATACCTGTGAGAAAGTATACTCTTTCTAGCATGGTTACCCACATTCTTGGCATGTTTGTCAATGTGTTTTTACTGTGTCACTGTGATCCTGCTAGTCAGGACCCCAGTGCTCATAGGTTGTGGCATACTTGTCAGTCCGCTTCTCTGTTTTTTAAGTATGTCTAACTGTGTCACTGAAGTCCTGCTAACCAGAACTCCAGTGCTTATGCTCTCTCTGATTCTAAAATTGTACTTACATACTGGTAACCCAGGATTCCACTCCAAATTGGCATACTGGACCCCTCCTATGAGTCCCTAGTATATGGCACCTAGGTCTCCAGGGGATTGGGGTTCCAGGAGATCCTTATGGACTGCAGCATTTCTTTTGCAACCCATAAGGAGCTCATACAAATATTTCTTCAGGACTGCCATTGCAGCCTGAGTGAAATAGTGTAAGCACTATTTCACAGCCATTTTCACTGCACCAGGTCACTTATACGTCACCTGTATGTCTAACATTCAGACCCTGAAGGCTAGGTGGATAGTACCTGTGTGTGAGGGCACCCCTGCACTAGCAGAGGTGCCCCCATGTTGTCCAGGCCCATTTTCCCAGACTTCGTTAGTGCGGGGACGCAATTATAAGTGTGCACTACATATAGGTCAAATATATGTAGCTTCACAATGGTATCTCCAAATGTGGCTATGTAAGGTGTCTAACAACTATGAATTGTGCCCCAATACTGATTCTAGTAGTGGTGGTCCAATTCCATGCACCCTGGGGGCTCCACCATGAACCCCCGGTACCTCCAAACCAGTCTTCTGAGGTTTCCACTGCAGTCTCAGCGGCTGCTACCTCACAGACAGGCTTCTGCCCTCCTGGGACTTGAGCAGCTCAATCCCAGGAAGGCAGAACAATGCATTTCCTTTAGGAGAGGGATGTTACACCCTCTCCCTATGGAAATAGGTGTTACAGGCATGGGAGGGGTATCCTCCCAGAGCCTCTGGAAATGCGTTGAAGGGCACAGATGGTCCCCTCCTTGCATAATCCAGTCTACACCGGTTCAGGGACCCCAAGTCCTTGCTCTTGTGCAAAACTGGACAAAGGAACGGGGAGTAACCACTCCCCTGTCCATCACCACCCCAGTGCCCAGAGCTCCTCCAGAGTGTCCCTGGTTTCTGCTATCTTGTTTTCAGGATGGTCAGAGAACTCTGGGAGCATCTGAGTGGCCGGTGCCAGCAGGTGATGTCAGAGACCCCTCCTGATAGGTGCTTAGGTTAGGGTCTCTCCTCTGGGTGTTTCTTTGGGTTTGGATTGCAAGAATCCAGCAGGAATCCTCTGCATTCTTTACTTCATTTTCTACCAACAGATCAATCACTGGCTGCTCCAGGAACTCTACAAAACTGCAACAAAGAAGCTAAGACAACTTCTGCAACCTTGTAACTCCAGATCCTGCCAGCAACTGGAACAGTTTCCAGGTCGTGCTTCCACCAAGGACTGCCTGTCTTCAGCCGGCACAAGAAGAACCAAAGGAATCTCCTGTGGAGTGCCGGAGTCACTTCCCTGTATCAGCAGGCACCTCTCTGTAGCGACGACTGGTGGCTTGGACCCCCTTGTCAGATGACAGGCATGGATCCAGCCAGACGGGTGGTGGACTAAAGTGACTCTGGCAGTCCCACTGTCCAGCTGTCCAACTTTGGTGGTGGTAAGAGCTTGCCCCGCCACGCAAGACTGTACCCCGTGCACCGCATGATTTGCAGTTGCTAAAGCTTGTGTGCAACCTTCCACAAAGTTCTTCATGCACAGCCCAACTTAGGCCTCCAGCACTCCATCCTGTGACACATAGCTTCCAGAGTGTTTTTTTCTGGCAGCATGGGAATCCTTTGTGCTGTTCTGCGTGGGCTTCCATTTGTGCCTCCTTTGTTACCGTGCTGTGGGACACCTGTGTGCGCTGCCTGGTCTTCTGAGGGCTCTCTGAGTTGCTGAGAGCCCCCTCTGTCTCCCCCTCCTGAATAGAGGCCACCAGGTCCCTCCTGGTCCCAGGCAGCTCCATTTCCATCTAACTGCGAGCTTTGCATGTGCCAAGGCTTGCTGGCGGAGTTCAACGACGCAAACCAGACTGCATTCATCCATCCAGCATGGGACATCTTCTGCACCAACCAGGAACCCACATCTGTCTTCTCTGGTGCAATACTGACTTTGTCTTCTCACTGGTGGTTCCACTTTTGCATCTTCATCCGGGTTAGCAGGGGCCCCTGTTCTCCCTGGACTCTTCAGTGCTTCTTGGACTTGAACGCCTTCTTCCACAGGTCTTCAGGTCCAGGAATCCATTGTTGGTATCTTGCAGTCTCTTCTGGTTCTTGCATTATCTTCTATCACGACTTCTCGTGTGTTTTAGGAAACTTGCTGTGTTTTACTCCTGCTTTCCTGGGCTCTGAGGTGGGGTATTTTACTTACTTTGGTGTTTTCTTACACTCCCAGTGCCCCTCTACACACTACACTTTGCTACGTGGGAAAATGACTTTCGCATTCCACTATTTGAGTATATAATTTTTGTTCCCCCTAGGCCCACTGTAACCTATGGTGTTTATCACTATTTGCACTATTTTCCTACTGTGCACCTACCTGTTTCTGGTTACCAGTGTATATATTGTGTAATTTACTTACCTCCTAAGGGAGTATAGCCTACAAAGTATTTTTGGCATTGTGTGACTAAAATAAAGTACTTTTATTTTTGTAACACTGAGTATTGTCTTTCATGTGTATAAGTACTGTGTGACTACAGTGGTATTGCAAGAGTTTTGCATGTCTCCTAGTTCAGCCTTGGCTGCTCTGCCTACAGCTACGTCTAGACAGCCTGGCTTCTAGACACTGACTACATTTCCCTGACAAGAGATAACTGGACCTGATATAAGGTGTAAAACCTTTGGTTCCCACTAAAACCAGGCCATCCTCCTACAATACCTATATTGAGTCTTTTAGACCTTCCACCCTGCTACACTTGTTGGTTCAAGTTGTGAAGGTCTTCTCTATCTGTCTTATTTAGTTGTCCTTTTTCTCAAGAAAGCATCAAGTCAAGTGAGGTGGCTTATAAGTTTAGCACAGATGTCTGCTGCAAAAAGTGCATCTTTTGTGCATGGGTGTGTGGTTTCTATATGCTTTAGGCTCAGTACACTCTTTTCTAGACTTTGGGCAGTGACATTATGCGATTAAGACTCCAGATACACTTGCTCTGACCCCTCAATATGATATAAAATTGACTAAACTGGGTGCAGCACCACTTTTCTTGTGCCCTTTACCTCCACTACCGCCACCTTGTGTGCGCCGTATTTAAAATACAATGTGAAGGCAATGAGGCAAGTACCCTCTAACCTTTTCGACCACGGTAGTAAATTAAAGTAAATTAGTGGTCAAAGCAAGGGGGAAGTATACCTAGACTTCCACGGTGATCTAATAGCTAAGTAATTGTACATATACAATTTATGTAGCATCAATAATGATTTATTGCTCTATTATGCTTTTTCTTTTACATTTTATAGCAGGAAAAATGTCTATATTTTCTAAGGTGGGTGCTCCTAATTAAAAACAGTGAAAGTGAATATTGTGCGGATAAGGGAAGGTGATATATACAATATATACAGAACAATATGGACTTCTAACAGCTCCGTCAATCCAGGAAGCCCTGAAGTCACATAACATTTCTTTACAGTTTATAATCCACATTCAAAGATATGTTGACGTTTCGACCCCAAATGTAGAGATAAATCAATGATGGGTCATCATCAGGACTGATAATAATGTCAGGTCGGTAGCACCTAAGAAATCCAGAATAGGATTAGGATCTTGTG
Source organism: Pleurodeles waltl (assembly GCF_031143425.1). Lineage (NCBI taxonomy): Eukaryota > Metazoa > Chordata > Amphibia > Caudata > Salamandridae > Pleurodeles > Pleurodeles waltl. The sequence goes on from NC_090439.1 coordinate 401,536,422, forward strand.
GTCTGAGGGATCTTCATGTTAGGTAGTGTAATAAGGACCGAAGGCGTCATTGAATTACGGTCTAGGGATGTCAATCCGGTAAGAACAGTGTTCTGTATGATGCATTCAAACACTGCAAACCCATCAAGAAATGTGGGCTGGGACTCACAATATTCGTGAGTAAAATCCAGGCAGTCTACTCGTGTAGCCAGGGGAATTCTTCTGGCACCACACGTTGACTCATGTAGTCGGGAATTTTTCATTTAATGCAAGCCTTGCAATAAACGAAAAAATCCTGACTACATGAGTAATTCAATGAACCCTTCGGTCCTAGATCCTAATCCTATTCTGGAGTTTCTCAGTGGATTGCTGGCTGGCATAAACATGTAAGTTCAATGGATATCTTGCATTCATGGGTAAACTTGCTATTGTGGAAAATGCCCCTAATATTCACTGCACATTGTCACTGATCATCTATTGCTTTTTCATTATTTATCAATCTAAGGTTAAAGATATGTATATTATTCTTGATAGAAACATGATGCAAGAACCTCAGATAGCAAAAGGGAAACAATATCAACTTTCAAGGAAGACAAAGCAATTTTAGCTCCTTCCAATATATAAAGGCAGTTCACTAAACCTACCTCAATAATACAAAAAACATCAATACCTACCTCACTTACAGTGAGTGTGCTACAAGATGTGGTAGTAGGCCCTCTCCTTCTCTCACAATACAACATGAGTTGCAAGGATATCATCACTTAATTTTCTTTCTCATACAACATTCATCGTGAAAATCATGTTCCTGATTTCCCACACAATATTCAGGCACATGTTCCACTGATCTTCACCACTTGGTGAATCCACAGAAACTCATGATAAAATCCTCAGAAACAAATCTCTTGCACTTTCCATACTCATTAGCATCCTCTTCTCTGACTGACCCATCAAACTTCCCCTGGTACTCTGAAATTCACCCCAATTTCCAGAAACATGGGGGTGCTCTTCAGCCCATTGATTAAAATGGATTCCTACATATCCAACGCAACAATTCCTATCAAGGCATCACAATTTGAAATACTAAAGAATTCACTTTTTCAGCTCTATCTCCACAAAAAACATTATTAACTCACAAGCACTCAATAATTCTGACTACTGCAATAGTTTACGAGTGGTATAGTGGTCCTACTCCAATACCCTCTTTGCACCATTCAATAGGATCCTAAACCTCAGAGTTGTGCTCACTATACCAAGGGATACTGCCACCTGACAATCTGTTGCTTTATTGCCAAAAATAGGGTATTACATAAACTGCTGATACTTGTCTTTAAGACAATAAATGATATGGACCCATACAACTACTTCAGCATTCTATCTCACAACACCTTCTGGCCATTAAGATCAATGTATCATAACTTTCCAGTCACAAACATCACAAGCTGCTGCCATTTTCCAGATCATATACCTCCTCGACCTGCTTCACTGGAATTCACTACTAGGAAGAGTAACTTTTTATTTATAAAAGTTTAAAACTGCACTGAAAGGTTATCTTTTGCAAATGAACAATGTAAGTGAAGTTGGCTGCAGTCTAATGTAAATATGCCTGTTCAATATTTGCATGATTAAGTAGAAAAGTTGTTATCCTACAGGTTTATGTCTTTACCAGTATTACCTGCGACTTATTCTTATAAAATTGCTGTGCCTTTTATATTTCATTTGACTTAAAGAGGTTAATATATAGGAATATTATTTTGTAAACTATTTCTGATCCAAATTGTATTGCTGCTAAATAAACAAATACATTTAAAATAGACAAAATATTGATCCAGCCCAAAGAGATTAGGTGGTGTAGGGCCTTCAATGGTGTGACCATGTGACAGTAGGCCTCAACTGGATCTCAGTGATGACAGAGTAATTTTCACATGAGTAGATTGTTTGTGTCTTTTGCAGTGCTGGTGATATGAGCACGTCATCAACAGGATATACATTCATGTTAAGTTCTGTAATGATATAATCACGAAAGGTGTGGGGTAGTGGGAACAGGGGGTAAGACTGGGTTAGTCTTTTAACCAGTGTCTGGTTATTTAAGATTGCTGGATAAGGGGTGCTGTGTTGACCTACAGGAATGACGGGGGATTTTCCTTTACGGACTAGGTGGTCTCACACACATAGTAGTGTCATGCTTCATCATATGACCACCTAGCCCCACCTAAGTAAGATGATACTACTCAGGCGGACTCGACCTCTGGTTAAAAGAACCAGAGGGAGTGCTGAAATTAAATTGACTGGATAATTACAGTGATCCAGAGGGGGTGAATAATAAAATTACCTAACATGTCACCGGTGGCTCTTATTAATTTTAATAGTGGTGCATGTTGGTAAGACTAAAACTAAGGGGAAAGGCTCGTTAGAGGATAATGTCTCTTGGAGTCTAAAAGGGGTTGTACATGACCAACATGTTTCTGCCCTCACTAAGTGCTGGTAGGTCAGGGGCATTCGTCAGGGTCGGAGCACGTGTAATCAATACGGTGCTCAAAGTAAACGTGTGTGTCCTACCTGCACGGTGGGGTAGGCCTATAGTGAATAATAAATAGATCACAATTAATTCAGAGTGACAGAAGGGTGGCAAACCACAGCACACAACACAGCAATCAGTGAAAAATTGAAAAGAATGCACTCACACATGCATGCACTTGTGACTTACCCCGGAGCTGGGGGCGTGTTGCCTCTGGTCTGGCTAGAACCGGGGGGGGGGGGGTTTCCCTAAAAAGTTCTGTAATGAAACTTGCAATTTACATATCAAAATTTTGCTATGGTCTTGGGAGAAAGGCTAGTCTCTGTATGTTATCAAAGGTTCTAAGTCCACCATCCTTTTTGAAGGGGCTTACCAGGTGTTTGCCTCCTGTTGCTGAACCCGTTTTTGTTGGCATAAGGACTCTGCCCACTTTTTGCAAGTTAACCAATGGTACAGTGCTTGTGCTCTCTCCCTAAAATCATGGCAAGATTGCCATACCTCAGATTGACACATTTAATTTACTTGTAAGTCCAGAGTAAATGCTACTACCTGCACTCAGGGCTACTAGTGGGACTGCAGCACTCATTGATCCATTCACTTAAAATACCCTTTTTGAACATGTCTCAGGCCTGCCGCTGCCTCTAGTGCAGTTTTAAAATGTCATTTTGACCTGGCAAAATAAACCTGTTAAGGCCTAAACTTCCTTTTGAATAATTATAGGTTGCAGCCCAGGTAGGCATTAAAGGCTCACAAGGCAGGGTGCATTGTATTTATAAGGTAGGACATGTGGGTTTAAGTTTTGCATGCCCTGATAGTGAAAAACTCCTAAAGTAGTTTTCACTACTGGAAGGCCTGTCTCAACCCTTGACTAACATTAAGTTGCTTTATTGCATTTACAAAATGTTAACTTTGGTTTGGAAACAGGTAGGGATGTCATGTTTAGACACAAACGAATTGTAATTCAAAATCCTCTTCAACTGTGAAGTCACATTTTAAATCACAATTTAAAAAATGTGACTTTTAAAAAGTTGTGATTTTCTTGTCTTAAGCACCTGTGCTTTCTGCCAGTGTCCTGGGTCACATGAATGTGAATGGCTTTGCTTTTAGAGGTTGTATATACCTCCCACATAGTGATATAAAAGAGGCCTAGGCGGGGACAGGATGGGTCATCCTGCCAGGATGAATGGGGGCCGAGACAAAGGAATCTGACACCAGGCCTGCCCTGCATTTTGTCACCCTAGACTTCTTGAAGCCTTGAGAAGGAAGGGGATAACTTTACAGAACCAGATGTGGGACTAGCATAGGGAACCTGTTAGGACTCGCACTCACTTGCTTCTTGTTGCATCCTCAAAAAATAAATCAGCATGTATGAAGAACAATGAAACATGTCATGAATGTGTTTACGGCACAGCATTTCCCTGTAACTTGTGAGGAACACTACACTGCATGTTTGTTTATATTGATAAAAGCAAGTGTTGTTCCATTTGAGAACTGCGTGTCAAGTGGTTTATGGAGACATCGAATTCCTTCATATGAATCATCAGAAGTGTTTGATGACTCACCACCAGCAAGTATCTGATAACTCATCACCAGAATTCCTTTATAGGAATCATTAGAAGTGATTGATGACTCATCACCAGCATGTATCTGATGACTCATTACTAGTCTATGAATAGAACTGCCAAGGTGTTTCCTGTGCTTGGCTTTGAGTCTTCCTTCGCTCGCAAGTGTTCCCGGTTTAGATAGAGTTTCAGTGATTCTTTCAGGAGTCATCATTTCAGTGCGAGGCTTCATTGGATCTTCCCTCTCTGGGGCGGATTAGTTTCGCGGAGGCTGGACAATTAACAAACAGTATTCCATCTCCCTCAAATAATCAAAAACATTTGAGAAGAAGTTGATTTGTGAGTAATTCCTTTCTCGTTCCCCTGTTTTTAACTTTCTCGTGATTAGTGCTCTTTTGGTGCATTATGAAAAACATTTGTCGATGCTGAGAAAACCGTGATACAAGACTATTTTCCAAAGACAGCTTGAGAAGTACCTTTAAAGGCAACATTGAAGTTAAGTGTTGTGAACTCCTGAACGCATCGCTCGATATCTATGCAAAATTAGACGTTTATTCTGATTATTTTTGGAGCAAGTATATTGTGTGAAAACGAATAGACAAATTCAAAAGTTTGATTTCATAACAATTTTGTTGTGAGTTACAAAAGCGTGCTTAATAGTTGAGCATTCAAGTGCTAATAATTATTGTGATTTTGCTGAAAGGCTGTGTGATTGCTCAATCAAATGATAATAATTATTGTTATGTTGTTGAAAGACTCTGAGATATTTGTAGTTCTGTTGTTTTTGGTCTTGGAAATTCCTGCACCAAACGCTGAGGCAACTTTCTTAGAACAACAGTGACATTCCTTTGTGAACTAGTGTTTTTGTTTCTCTTCCCTTCCCAAATCCCTGTTCCCTATCCCTTTCCGCCAGAGACTATTCGCTTGTTCCCTGTTCAGTTCAAATACGAGAAAATAGTGCTTAGGTGATGAAGGTTTTATTCTCTTCGCTTCCGCGGAACCTGGAATTCAGGTGAGTAGATATAGTCTTGTCAGAACCACACCACTTCAAAGGCTGTCACCAGGTATAACTATTGGACCTCCTTAGTCACCCTTCAGTACACTCCCGGATCTGTGGAAATTACATAAGGAGGAATGCTTTGCCACCAGAGGACTGCCCTGCTTCTTGATGACTGCCGTGCTCTCTGAGAAGGAGGACTGGACTTGCTCTCTTCATCCCAGGATAACCTGAGTGAATCCAAGGGTTAGTTGGCTGATCTCCTGTCTGAGTTACAGGGTCATAGCAAGCTCCAGATGCCTCCCTGCAACTTCCCAGCTCGTCTGCTGTGCCAGACTTGTCTGGCACTGCATCTGGACTTGCCTGAGCCCTGATGACCTCTGCAGGAGTGAGTTCCTGACTCCAAAGAGGTGCCTCCCCAGGTCTTGGATTCTTGGCTGGCATTAGCTGAGCTCCTTCTGAGAAGAAAGGCAAAATCCTGAATTAGGGTTTTCATGGCCATTGTGAGAGAACAGGGCTGATTGCAGAGGCCCCTAACTTTTTGCCCCCATTTTCCACTTTTTGGTGGTGTTTTCATGACTCTGATGGTGCCCTGGGTACTGCTAACCAGTCCCAGGGCCTGTGCTCTGTGTAAAGTCAGTATGCAAATTAGGCTAATTATACTTGGCTAAGTCAACCTACCTATAAGTCCCTAGTATATGATAGGGCATGTAGGTTTAGGGACCCCAGCATAGGTAGTGCACCCATAGGTCCACTGCTGAGATACCTAGGGGGTCATTACAACATTGGTGGTAAAAGGCGCTTACCGCCGTGCAGAAGACCGCCAATACACCGCGGCCGCGGCGGCATTCCGCCACAGCTATTATGACACACATCTTGGAATCCGCCGAAATTCAGACACCCACACAAGACCGCCACACCAAAGGTCAGTGATAAACTGGCTGAAACAAATCCTCCACCTCCACGCCAACAGAAACACGCCCATGCTATTACGACCCATGAATCCACGTGTCAGTCTTTCAAACGCGGTATTCCATTGGCGGTACACACCGCCGCGCACAAAATACACACACATCTCCAAAACACTGCCACATTGGACAATTAAAAATACACACACCTGATACACATACAAACACCACTCCCACACACCCAATACAATATAAAACACACACCCACATCACCCACAAACCCCTACGACCAAAAATTAGAGACGAAAGCGACAGAGAAAGAGCACAGAATAGACAACCCCACCATACAGAGGCAAACAACACCATCACCCACACAACATCCACGCACAAAACACCACACACCACTACACTCACCACAACCATCACCACATACACCACCCCACACATCACCCACACCACCCCATGGCACGCCAAAGACACCCCCGCTTCTCCGAGGAGGAGCTCAGGGTCATGGTGGAGGAAATCATCCGGGTAGAGCCCCAGCTATTTGGCTCACAGGTACAGCACACATCAATAGCCAGGAAGATGGAGTTATGGCGCAGAATAGTGGACAGGGTGAATGCCGTGGGACAGCACCCAAGAAATAGGGAGGGCATCAGGAAGAGGTGGAATGACCTACGGGGGAAGGTGCGTTCAACGGTCTCCAGGCACAACATCGCGGTACAGCGGACTGGCGGCGGACCCCCACCTCCTCCCCCACAACTAACAACATGGGAGGAGCAAGTCTTGACCATCTTGCATCCTGAGGGCCTCGCAGGAGTTGGTGGAGGATGGGACACTGGTAAGTCAAATCTTAACTATCGTATCACCCACCCTACCTGCATGCTATCACACACCCCCTCCCTCACCCCCTCCCCTATCACTACAACTCCTCACTAATGTACCCATGACACCAACCACCCATCCCAACACCAGGCCCTGCATGACACAACTAAGCATGGACACCCCTCACTAAAGCATGCCCACTGCACATACCCAGTACATCCCCCCAACCATCACAACACAAACCCACACACAGGAATGCTTGCACTGGGGTACACAAACACCCACCCATTGCACACCATTACACACACACATGCAATAATCATGCTCTTATGCCCCTGCAGGAACCCGAAGGACCGTCACCACACCAGAGGGTCCAGACAACACCACCCCACCCCCAGAAGAGGCCCACAGTGACGAGAGCAGCTCTGCCCTACTGGATCCTGATGACCAGCCCGGGCCATCGTGGGCCTCGGGACAGTCGGTTCCCCTTGCACAGGCACAGCCCAACACCGACCTTCCACCCTCTGGTAACACCAGCACAGCACCCACCCAGCGGGCCCAAACCTCCCTACCCAGGACAGGTCAATCAGCGGTGTGTCCACCACTACAGGGCACCCAGGGTAACCCACCACCCCAACAACAACAGGGACCTGAGGGCAGTGGTAGTGGGCACACGGTCCAGGGGACGGAGGCACAGGAACACAGGGGAACTAGGAGGGCTGCTGTGCGACAGAGGGCGGACAGGCCAAGGGATCCCACTCTCCACGAGGCCCTCTCCTCCATCATGGGAGCATACCAACACTACCAGGAGACGATGGCGACGGTCCTGGACAAGTTGCAGGAGACCCTGCGCCTGCAGGACGAACTGTATTTGGGCTTCAGGGAGGAGCTCAGGACCATCAGCTCCGCCCTGGGCACCATCGTAGGGGTGCTGAAGGACATACAGCAGACCTTGAGGGACACCGTGGCACTCCAAGGGGCCCCTGACACTAGCCAGGACGATGAACTGCCCACCACCTCTGCCGGCGCTAGTGGACAGGATGCCCTGCCACAGGACCAACACACCAGCACCCCACCCCCTGCAGACGGACAACCACCACGCAAGCGGTCCCTGAGATCCAGGAACAAGACAGAGCAAGATGGCAAGACCCCCGCCAGGAAATGAGACCACCCTGATTGTCCTCCCACTGTCCCACTTTGTTACCCTGTCCATACTTGAACTGCCCCAGCTCCACTTCCTATGCCCAGATGGGCAGTGCACCTGTGAGACTAATAGACTGGACTCTGCCATGGACATTCCTCCGCCATCACCCATCCTCATTTTACAACCCCCTCCCATTTCTGAGCACTTCAATAAACACCCTTCAAACACAAAACAATCTGGAGTCAGTCTGTGATTTAGGAAAAATTTATTATCAATGACAGTGTGATAATGGGTGTACAATTGTGAAGCTAACAGTCCTATGTCACACATCACAAGCCCTTGAATGATGCAAGCAGTTGACACGTAGGTAACCACACCTGTGAAACCGTAATGGGAGGGTACAACTCAGTTACCAAATAGTGATTTAAATTGAAAAACAGGATAGAGGTAGACGTGTGAAAGTTAATGTAATGCTGAAAATGAAAATGTTCTCACCTGTGTCTCACTGGACATATTGCTGTATGACTGACTCCCTGTTGTCGTTGTCTTCTTCATCAGCTTCATCCTCATCACTGTCCACAGGCTCCACAGGCTCCACAGCTGCTACAACACCATCATCGGGATCATCCTCCTGCAGAAAAGGCACCTGGAGTCACAAAGCCAAATTATGGAGCATGGAGCAGGCGATGATGATGTTGCACACCTTCTTTGGTGAGTAGAATAGGGATCCACCTGTCATATGGAGGCACCTGAACCTGGCCTTCAGGAGGCCGAAGGTGCGTTCGATCACCCTCCTAGTCCGCCCATGGGCCTCATTGTACCGTTCCTCTGTCCTGGGATTCCTCACTGGGGTCAATAGCCAGGACAGGTTGGGGTAACCAGAGTCCCCCAATAGCCATACACGGTGCCTCTGGAGTTGACCCATCATATCAGGGATGCTGCTATTCCGCAGGATGTAGGCGTCATGCACTGAGCCAGGGAACATAGCATTTACCTGCTAGATGTACTGGTCTGCCAAACAGACCATCTGGACATTCATCGAATGATAACTCTTCCTGTTTCTGTACACCTGTTCACTCCTGTGGGGGGGGGGGACCAGAGCTTCATGGGTACCATCAATAGCACCTATGACGTTGGGGATATGTCCAAGGGCATAGAAGTCACCTTTCACTTTAGGCAAATCCTCCACCTCAGGGAAAATGATGTATCTCCTTACGTGTTTCAACAGGGCAGACAACACTCTGGACAACACGTTGGAAAACATATGCTGGGACATCCCTGATGCCATGGCCACAGTTGTCTGAAAAGACCCACTTGCAAGGAAATGGAGCACTGACAACACTTGCACGTCAGGGGGGATTCCAGTCGGATGGCGGATTGGTGACATCAGGTCTGGCTCCAACTGGGTACATAGTTCCTGGATTGTGGCACGGTCAAACCGGTAGGTTACGGTGACATGTCGCTCTTCCATTGTCAACAGGTCCACCAGCGGTCGGTACACCGGAGGATTCTGCCATCTTCTCATATGTCCCAGCAGACGGTGCCTACGAAGGAAAACAGCGAAGAACCAGTCATTATTCCTCCAGGTATGTAACCACAGTCACACACAAGACTACACCACTCACAAAACCCTTCCTGTATGTGTGTTGAGTGTAGGCCTAGCTTTGTGTTACGCAGTAGTAAATGAAGCCATGTGGGCCCCTGAAATGGCGGCTGCCTGACCTCTAAAGTGGGACAATGGGATTGTGGGGTAACTGCGCTGGCGTTGCATACCATCACGGTAGGCGGTCGTAGACCGCGGCGCAATGCTGCATTGGGTAACATTGGACCCTATGGGTCCCAGGAGCCAATGAACAGGTGCGCTGGCGTTGATGATGCGCACCGCAGCAGATGTCACCGCCGCGGACGTCACTGCCATTTTCTATCTGTTCAATCACTAGATACCTGACCGTCGACAGGAGAGGACCTACACTGCAAGTGCTGCTGTGACCTCGGTCTGGAAGCGACGATGGCTGCTGCGTCTGGGGAAAGGGCCCCTGCCTTCACTGCACAGGAGTTGGAGAAACTGGTAGACAGGGTCCTCCCCCAGTACACGCTACTCTACGGTCCTCCAGACCAACAGGTTAGTACACAGGGAGCACGTTGTATGGGCTAGGCCTGGGTGGAGAGGGCTGGTTGGAAGAGGGAAGGGGGCAGAGTTCATAGAACATTAATGCATGGGAATGAATGGGCCACATGACCAGAGTAGGGAGGGGGACACTCACAACGACGGTGCAGTTGGTAATGACTGTTCCTCTTTCCTTGTGCATGTCATGTAGGTCAGCGCCCACCAGAAGAGGGACATTTGGCATGCCTTCGCCAAGGAGGTCCGGACCCTGGGGGCCCACCAGACGGGGCACCCACTGCCGTAAGAGATGGGAGGACATTTGCCGCTGCAGCAAGTAGACGGCGGAGGCTCAGCTGGGGATGGCCTCCCAACGTGGGAGGGGTGCCCGTCCCACCATGACCCCCCTGATGTTCCGGATCCTGGCGGTGGCCTACCCGGAGTTGGATGGGTGCTTGAGGGCATCACAGCAGACACAAGGGGGTGAGTACAACCTCATTCTGCGGACTTTGCGTGCAGTGGAGGTGTCTGGGTGGGGGAGGTGGGCTGTAGGTGTCCCTAGGCCATGGCGAGTTCGGTAGGCAAGGCCCCTCCGTAGGCCATGTGGCACCCTACCCCACCTCAGCAGAGTGCCAAGTCAAGGTATAGTTGCCACTATGGCATCCATGTGCACAGATGTCCACCATTGCCATATAGGCCATATCCCAGAAATTTAATGTGCAGAGGGCAGGAGCACGGCGTAATGCAGGGGGCAGCTGCGTTTGTCTTGTCCGCCAACGGTAGCGGTATGCCATGCACTAAAACCCTCTTTCTTCTGTCCCCCCCCCTTTTTCTGCTCTCCCTGTCCTTTTGTACATCAGCATCAACAGGTGGAGGTACAGTGGCACCGGAGCACGAGGGAGCTGCATCCCACATGGCCATGGAGGGCCACACCACGGACTCTGAATGCACCAGTGGGACGGAGGGCGAGGGGAGATTCACGTCGGCCACCGGATCACCAAGCAGCGACACGGACTCGTTCGACAATGTGGGCTCCCTTGTGGTGGCGGCACCATCTGCGCCCCCCACCTCTACAGGTACAGCCGCCACCTCCTCTACCAGCACCGCCCTCCCAGCAGCCCCTGAGCGTTCGCCCCGTGCCCACTCACCCAGGAGGGTGGGCATCACCTTCTCCCCAGGCACCTCAGGCCCTGCCCCAGTCACCCCTGCTGCCCTCAGTGAGGAGGCCATTGACCTCCTCAGGTCACTCACTGTTGGGCAGTCTACCATTGTCAATGCCATCCAGGGTGTAGAACGAGAGTTGCAACACGGTAATGCATTCCTGGAGGGCATTCATTCTGGTCAGGCTGTCCTTCAGCGAACCCTGCAATCTTTGGCCTCAGCACTGATGGCAGCCATTTTCCCTGTGTCTTGCCTCCCCCCTCCAACTTCCTCCACCCAGACCCAATCTCCTGTACCCCAGCCCATCCCAAGCACACCTACAGACCAGCATGCACACAAGTCAACACACCCAAGTAGCTCAAGCAAACATAGGCACCACACACACCACAGGCACTCACGCAAGCCTCACCCACATACAGACACAACAACATCCACTGCCTCCACTGTGTCCCCCTCCTCCTCTTCTCCCTCCTCCCTCCCAGTCTCGTCTACACACACACCTGCATGCACCACATCTACAGGCACCATGAATCGCACCAGGACACCCAGCACCACAAGCCACTCACCTGCACTCACCACCTCCACTTCCATTTACACGTCCCCTGTGTCCTCTCCCAGTGTGTCTGTGACGCCCCCTCCCAAAGTACACAAACGCTGGCAATCACTCACACAACATCCATCCACCTCACGACAGCCTCCAGTACCTGCACCCAAAACAGCTAAAGTGACACCTCCGACAACCACCTCCTCTTCCTCCACTCCCAGACCCCCTCCAGCTACCCATCCCAGTGTTCGTCAGAAACTGTCCCTCTGTAAAGTTGACCTTTTTGCCCCCACCCCACCCTCCAATTCATCAGTCCCGTCGTAGCGCCTCAGCCAAAAAGCCTCCAATACCAGTGGTGCCTGTTCAAGGTTTTTGGAGTGCACCGGCCACCAGGGCAGGCAGTAAGACCCGGAGCCAAGGCACTGGGAGACCACTCCCTGTAAAGGCTCTAAAATTGGAGAGTGGACGACGGGACCGTGTTAAGACTCCTGGTGGGAAAACAAGTGACATGGGTTCCAAGGGGATTGGAGAGTCAGCTGTGACTCCACCAAAGGTGGGGAAGGGCCAGAGGAAGTCTCCCCAGCCTGTTGTGAGTGTCACGGCGGAGAAGTGCGCCATAATTTCCGGCGGTCGAGACACAACCGCCAGCACTATCGTCACTGGTCAGGACACCACCGCCAGAGTCACAGCCCAGGAGGGCCCAAGTATCGTCACTGGTCAGGAGACCACCGCCAGAGTCACAGCCCAGGAGGGCCCAAGTATCGTCACTGGACAGGAGACCACCGCCGGAGTCATTGTCCAGGAGGGCCCAAGTATTGTCACTGGTCAGGAGACCACCGCCGGAGTCAGTGCCCAGGAGGGCCCAAGTATCATCACTGGTCAGGAGATCACCGCCGGAGTCAGTGCCCAGGAGGGCCCAAGTATCGTCACTGGTCCAGAGACCACCGCCAGAGTCACAGCCCAGGAGGGCCCAAGTATCGTGACTGGTCAGGAGACCACCGCCGGAGTCCTTGCCCAGGAGGGCCCAAGTATCGTCACTGGTCAGGAGACCACTGCCGGAGTCATTGCCCAGGAGGGCCCAAGTATCGTCACTGGTCAGGAGACCATCGCCGGAGTCAGTGCCCAGGAGGGCCCAAGTCTCGTCACTGGTCCAGAGACCACCGCCAGAGTCACAGCCCAGGAGGGCCCAAGTATCGTCACTGGTCAGGAGACCACCGCTGGAGTCATTGCCCAGGAGGGACCAAGTATCGTCACTCGTCAGGAGACCACTGCCGGAGTCAGTGCCCAGGAGGGCTCAAGTATTGTCACTGGTCCAGAGACCACCGCCAGAGTCACAGCCCAGGAGGGCCCAAGTATCGTCACTGGTCAGGAGACCACCGCCGGAGTCAGTGCCCAGGAGGGCCCAAGTATCGTCACTGGTCCAGAGACCACAGCCAGAGTCACAGCCCAGGAGGGCCAAAGTATCGTCACTGGTCAGGAGACCACCGCCGGAGTCATTGCCCAGGAGGGCCCAAGTATCGTCACTGGTCCAGAGACCACCGCCACCGCCGGAGTCAGTGCCCTGGAGGGCCCCGGCTGCCACAGCCCCGCTGGGCAATGATGAAACGTCATGCCACACTCCAATATCCAGTGTAGAAGACGTCATGCCACACACCAATGTCCAGTGTAGAGAACGTCATGCCACACACCAATGTCCTTATCAGAACCGCCATGGCAAAGCACCGCTGAACAGTTCTGAACCGCCATGGCCAAGCACCGCTGAACAGTCCTGAACCGCCATGGCAAAGCACCGCTGAACAGGGCAAAGACCGCCATGTCAAAGCACCGCTGAACAGTCCTGAACCGCCATGTCAAAGCACCGCTGAACACGGCAAAGACCGCCATGGCAAAGCACCGCTGAACAGTCCTGAACCGCCATGTCAAAGCACCGCTGAACAGTCCTGAACCGCCATGGCAAAGCACCGCTGAACATGGCAAAGACCGCCATGGCAAAGCACCCCTGAACAGTCCTAAACCGCCATGTCAAAGCAGCGCTGAACAGTCCTGAACCGCCATGGCAAACCACCGCTGAACAGGGCAAAGAACGCCATGGCAAAGCACCGCTGAGCAGTCCTGAACCACCATGTCAAAGCACCGCTGAACAGTCCTGAACCGCCATGGCAAAGCACCGCTGAACAGGGCAAAGACCGCCATGGCAAAGCACCGCTGAACAGTCCTGAACCGCCATGTCAAAGCACCGCTGAAGAGGGCAAAGACCGCCATGGCAAAGCACCGCTGAACAGGGCAAAGACGCCATGGCAAAGCACCGCTGAACAGTCCTGAACCGCCATGTCAAAGCACCGCTGAACAGTCCTGAACCGCCATGTCAAAGCACTGCTGAACAGTTCTGAACCGCCATGGCAAAGCACCGCTGAACAGGGCAAAGACCGCCATGGCAAAGCACCGCTGAACAGTCCTGAACCACCATGGCAAAGCATCGCTGAACAGGGCAAAGACCGCCATGGCAAAGCACCGCTGAACAGTCCTGAACCGCCATGTCAAAGCACCGCTGAACAAGGCAAAGACCGCCATGGCAAAGCACCGCTGAACAGGGCAAAGACCGCCATGGCAAAGCACCGCGGAACAGGGCAAAGACCGCCATGGCAAAGTACCGCTGAACAGGGCAATGCACCGGGTAGGAATGAATGGACCGCCACATCAGGCATCCTTATCCCATGTGCAGCTGGGACAGTGACAGGACACGACCTTTCACGGGGAGACTCATCCAGTCTGGGCACCAGTCCACCCCAGTACCAGTAGAGACCTGCATCAACTTGAGAGACTGTGGCTTTGCACTCCCCAGGATTGAAAAGTGGGCAAACCACCCACTGTATAGACTTGAGAGACTGTGGCTTTGCACCTCCCAGGATGGCACAGTGGGCAAACCACCCACTGGATAGACTTGAGAGACTGTGGCTTTGCACTCCCCAGGATGGTACAGTGGGCAAACCACCCACTGTAGGGACTTGAGAGACTGTGGCTTTGCACTCCCCAGGATGGTACAGTGGGCAAACCACGCACTGTAGAGACTTGAGAGACTGTGGCTTTGCACTCCCCAGGATGGTACAGTGGGAAAACCACACACTGTATAGACTTGAGAGACTGTGGCTTTGCACTCCCCAGGATTGCATAAATGGGCATGGAGCCCCGTCGTGGATCTGGCTTTGCAGTCATCCGGCTGAGGTGCTCCCCTTCCCTTCCCCCTGAGGTCCCTGTAGTATTTCTATCTGATGCTCCGGCAGTGTTCTCTCCGATTGTGGTCAGGTATCGTTTGTGGGCCTCGCCCATGCATTTTTGGACTGATGGTGCACGGACATTGTTATGTACATATCTGCACTACTTCTCCTATTGTATATAATTATGAATGATTTTCAAATATATATCTGTATATTTTTGTATGACATGTATATTGGCACATTACATTGTTTGACCGATTTTCGCTTTGTGTATTCATTCTTCCGGGGGAATTGTGGGTTGTTACTGTGATTTTTTGTGAATGCATTGGTGTGTATGTTGTAATATGCGGGTGTGTGTCCCCCTAACTTTTGCCTCTTCCCTCCCCATGTCATAGGTGCAGTACTCACCGTTGTCTGCGGTGCCTACGTAGCTGTTGGTCGTAGAGGAGCAGAAAGACAAGGGCAGGGAGTATTTGGAGTTCCGGCTCCATGGATTCCTCGTTCCTCGTGGGATATGTTCAGGTGAGCGTTTTCCCATACCAAAAGCTGTTTCCGCCGTGTTTTTATCCACGGTGAATCCGCCCCGGAAAAGGTGGCGGATTGGCGGGTTGTAATACTGTGGGCGGTACATTGTCTTCCGCCTGTCTGTTGGCAGTGACCGCCGCGCTGCTTGTCTGTACCGCCGTGGCGGGCGAAGTGTTAAAGTGGCTGTCTTTGTTGGCGGTTTCCGCAAGGGTCATAATTCCCTTTTTTTGTCCGCCGGCCTGTTTGCGGTATTTCCGCTGCTTTAACACCGTCCGCCAGGGTTGTAATGACCCCCCTAGTGTCATTTTAAAGGCAGGCCTGCCTTGTTGGCTTCTTTTAAATTAAAGATTTATGCAAATTCGACTTTGGAATTAAAAGTAGTTCCAAAGTCTTAAACTATCTTATTTTTACATAGTCACCCTGTCGTAGTTTGGACTCTTGCTCTGAGCAAGACTGCTGGTTTAAGGATGACAGTACTTTTGTTTGTAGGCGACTACGCCTTTCCTACAACAAGTCGTAACTGTTGTCCCAACCTTATCAGCTCACTAGCAGCACCTCACCAGAAACACAATGGTAAAAGGTGATTTATGGCAGCCGTTACACATGGACTCGAGAATAAGATATCTCAGGGAGTGTTGTGGTTAAACGGAGATTACCCTTTTCTCACGGATATATTATGTCTCACACAAACACAGGCAATGACACAGATGCAGCAGAGTTACAATAGTTTTTATTTAACATAACTGCAATTTGCGATAAGTTGCATGGGCTGCAATGATTAGGATAATGAATAATGCAAGAAACAGAATTGTGAAGACAAGAGTCATTATTATAAAGACCCCCACCATCTTACAATATGTAGGAAAAATATATGAGATGTAATATGCCCTAATACCCTAATGTGAAAAGGCCTAACCTCCTACCTAAAGGAGAGCTGGGTTTGTTATGCTATGTCCATGAGAGGAGCCCCCAACCCTCGGTACCTTGGAATGAGGTCTCTATCTCAGACTCCGCAGGGACACGAAGACTGGGTCAGCGTCAAGAGGACTGCAGCATCGGGATCAGCGATGGTGGCGATGCCCTCTGGTCGGAATCCCTCTGATTATCTGTCTAAAATGTGATGTATTTATACAAATCCACAAGAACCCCTGACGTAGGTGTGTTCCTAAACAATAGATAACAGACATGCTTGGGACGGCAATTCAACAATCCCTCGAGAGTATAGAGAGGGAAGATCCCTAAGTGTGAACACCTACTGTTTGTTTGTCTTTGGTGCTTGATCTTGACGCCTTGGCGCGGTGACACTGATAATGTTACCCATCTTAGAAAAAAATAAAAATTAAATGGGCTAAGACAGAGCAAGCTAAGTAGGTTAAAAGTTACTAGGTGACGGGGGCACAAGTCTACAAGCCAGAGGCTAAGCTAACTCCTGTTTTCCCATAAAAACGAAATAGGATTTACTACACCCTCCTCATTGCCGTAACAGGTATGACAAAGGCATATGAACCCAAATGCTAAAACTTGCTTCTGAACTAAAAGCTAAAAACAAAAACAGGCAAAAAAGCTCTAGCATGTGTAAAAAATCTGTTAAAACTAAATCTGTTAAAATACATACAGAGACGTTAATGTCAACCATGACAAGCACAGCGTGCAACAGCAAATGTCAATTTCAATCCATAATTTGGAATAGGGAATGGCAAGTCAATTCATCAAATTATGTGTTATACACATGATCTTGAAGAATGTCATCGAAGTCACCGACCAAGGACCTCAAAAAAGAGTCAACATCGTCCGATGTTAAGTCGAGTGCTGGGCGGACAAACGGATCCACAGATCAGAAGTGAGCCGTACCTCCTGGTGTATCGTTATCCATTGCAGTGTCCTCATCCATGGTAGATCTCACAACGGAAGGCTCATAGGTGGCCTTGAGGAGCAACCTCAGTCTCAAGGGGCATGACCGTGTGTGAACCCTCATCGGGGACATCAGCAGTTCGTGGTCCACAGGAGATGTCAGTGCAACAGCAAGACAGACCATAGGCAGATGTTCAAAGAGACACCATATGCAGCGGAAGTATACACCAGAGAAGTAGCCGAAATGACAACGACCAGTCAAGCTCCAGTTCCACCTGCAAAGGTGCACCGAAGATCCGAACCATGCGCTCACGGCACAGTGGAGTTGGCGGAAGCAGCTCCATTGCTCTGCGTTGCTGGAAAGAAACAACCACTGCAAATCAGAAGAAATAGCAGTAGTAGTCCGCCAATCAAAGCCAAAATAATTGGAAAGCCACCAAACACACTTGAAAAGAGAGAATGGATGGCTGATGGGATGACTCCGAAGACAGTCTGGAAGATGGACACGAAACCAGACCCAACAGCCTTAAAGAAATTAACAATCCCAGTGGTGCTCAAAGCATTGAATATTCTGGATACCAGCTCTCCAAAGTGTTTGGGAAAATTGGTATTTAAAAGGGATTGTATCTCGGCTGATGATCTCGCAATCTGGAGAGCATACGTCTCTTTTGCGAATGTCAAGGCGACCTGTTTCTGAAACAATAGCGCCTTTAGCCTACTCAGCTTGTCATAGTTCACATTAATAGTATCTATGTGGGGCCACATATCAGATACTTTTATCTCTCATGTGGGGGAAACAAAACATGTCCACAACACGTAATGACCTTTGTGACCGAGATTGCGTAGGCAATTCCAGGTCGCATGCCGCAACAACTTTGATCGTTCAGTACCACATAACTTCCATTGGAAAGTACATGAAATACCGGGGGAATCAAAGGGACGGGAGTACCCTTCAGAAAACAGGCCAAATTTGCGACTCCCGCATTGCAAAGACCGTGAAGAGACACCTGCTTGCATATCATAGGATGACGAACAGCAGTCTCACATTCGCTTCCGCTAAGAAAGACTTCCTTCTCGCCGTTCAGACATCTATAGTCAAAGGGAAACTCCCACTCTTCCTTAATAAAGCTATCTCCTAGTTGCTCATATCTTCCCACTGCAAGATGTTTCAGGCAGCTTGAGAAACGAAAAGTCGAAATCGATAAATTAATAATGCCATGTAAGAGCCAGATAGTTGAAGGACTCCCTGCTACCGTGAAGGGCAAATTATCTAACTTCTCTACTTGAAGCAGGGTGAAACTAGACTCCCTTTTAGCCATTGTGACCTGTTCCTTGGAAAAATTTAAAGCAGTGAAGAATTCACTCCCGTTAATATACTTCCATGGAATGTGGCCACTTTTCATTGTCTGTAATGTCCAACCTAGCTGCATGATGGAACGTAGCTGTGTCTGCCCATGATATAACCGGGACAAGTCTGTCTGAGTTATATCAATAGCAGACGACACTATATTCGATAGCGAATAAATCCTGTTGGACAGTGTATTCATGCCATTATCGACGACAGCTAATGTTTTTTAAAAATTTTCTTTATCTAGTTGCCTTAAACGCGCAGCAGCCTCAATCTGGGAAAGTTTCCAAATGTGATTGTACATAGCATATAAAAACCTTTTCGAGCGCTGTTTCCTAGGACCCAGCAGAAAATCATGCAAGTCTACATTTTCAGAAAGAGTGTTCAGGTGTTTCTTAACTGCGGCTAACGCATTCGTTTGTACCCATTGCTGGCACAGCTTACCCACACTGTATGTTGTAACTATACCTGTATGTTGACCCGATATGAAGAGAGGGTCTGGCCTGTTAATTGAAAAAAACCCTGAAGAGTTAAAAAAAACGTGCTTGACACTCATTAGTGTCGGTAGGCCATATCAACCACACGCCGGGACTGGAAAGTGAAGAATTATAGGTACCAGCCTTAACCATTGCGTCTAGCCTTTCCTCTGTGATATTAAGGAAGTGTTGCCAATCCTTAAACCTTGCCGGAGAAGGGATACTGGGCGTGTTCAGATCTTTAATTTTTGCTACCCCCAGACAGGATGTCTGCTGAATAGTGTCATTTAAGAAAATCATCTGCACAGGAATCAGGCATGCTCAAAATAAAGCCTCCCTACCCTATAGTTGCCAATCTTGTGTTCCCAATACACTTTTCAAGTCAATAGTGTTCTTCCAGTATTCATAACCCTCAACTGCGAGCCGGGAAACAAAGGGATCTGAATAAATCAATTTTGTATCAGTTAGCAAAGTTTTTCTTATTTGTGCCGGAGGTATTTAAAATAACATGACTCTGCTTTTCTTGTATTACGCCCAGAAAAGTATGTAAATTTATCGCTATAATACTTTGGACTCCCCACCGGTGGTGTAGAACAGTGTTCCCACTGTGTGTAGTTCAATACTGGCCTGTATCTAGTGGCACGGTGTAGGTAGTGATGTCCCCAATTGTTATAGCAGAACATTTCCCCATAATTCATTGTATAATCATATACATCATCACTTTCAAAAGCGGAATAGTCCTTCATTTCAGTTAGCATGGAATCAACTGTTTGGACATCCCAATCATCAGAAACAACATCAGGTGTAATTACATCAGTAATTGAAATTTTGAACACGTATGGTATTTGAATAATTTCAGTAGGCCCTTATATATCGAATAGAACTTTGTCCCACACAATCCCATCAGAAATCGGTATAGCTGTGATATTTACAGGGGACAAATCTCTTCGGACTTTATGTGAAGAATGATGTGGTGTTAAAACTTCATCAACAGGCTCCACTGAGGAGCGATCAGGAATATAGTGACCATTTATCAGTAAAAAGAAAACAGTCACAAAACCAATCCATAAAAATAATGCAAAAAATGTCAAACAGGACCACAAGTAGTTCCATGGGTATATCAAATAGTTATTTTTAAGCCATCAATACAGTCTACTACCTTTTGAAACATTGTTAATCACAGTAGCTGATGAATCTGAAGAAAAATCATCAATGTCAATGAAATAACCAGAGGTAGTCTCTGCAAACACAGGAGCTGATGTACCCTGGTCCACTGCACGTGGAGGCTCTTGGTAGACAATGTCATTAGTCGTTGAAGTGTTTGTGTAAAATACAGCTAAATCTTGAAGCCGGGTGGTCAATGAAGATGTGACTGGAACCAACAAAAGTTCATTTTCTGCCCTACCCATGGTCGAGGAGGTGTCTGGAACTGCAGTTGACATTGTTGCATAGTCTGTAATAGTGATGTTCATCCTACTATGTAGATGGATGTCCTGTTGGGTAGTGAGAGGGGATCGGGAACCACCCAAGCGACCTCCTGGTCTACTGTGAAGGATCGGCCACATGGTGTAGTTTGATGTCATCAATGGAGATGAATCTGTTCATCTTAGAACCAGACAGTGGTGGTAAGATGACAGTCCTGGTGCCTTGTATTCCCAAGACTGGTACAGGTGCTCTGTATGATGGACAAAACTCCTTTTTTACAGCGAACCAGATCCCCAACTTTAGGAATCCAGCCAGTTGACGTTTTCACCAAATCCCTTATTCCCAAGGTGGCAGCACTTGCAGATGATTTATCATCACAAAATTGTAGAAGCTCCTGTAAAACAGTGAGACGTTCTTTTATGTCAAATGGTGTGTCTGCTGCCACCATACCAGGGGCATCAAGATCTGGGACATACATAGGTATCCCAAAGAGAACCTCATATGGAGAGCGTCCCTGCAAGGACCGTCTTGGCAGATTATTCAGTGCTCTCTGGACCCCATATAGGTGGTGTAACCAACTGCAGCCTGAACCTAATACTCGAGCTGTTAAGGACTGCTTTAGATCACGATTCCGCCTCTCCATGACCGAATTTCCCTCAGGATGGTATGGTGAGGAGTAATGGAGTTCAACACCCATCAGCCCCATGGTGTCCCTGAATGCCTTAGAGGCAAATGCAGGGCCCTGGTCCGAATGGAATGCTGCAACCGCATATGTACCAATAAAGATCAGCAAATCTTTTATAACAGTTCGGGCGTCAGCCGACCGCTGTGGCCATACCCACAGGAATCTAGAACAGGAATCTACAGACACTAAAATGTATTTGTATGCACCATCAGGCTGTAAGGGACCACAATGGTCCAGGTACACACATTGTAGTGGCTTGTTGGACACTAAGAGGGATGTCTGCGGTGGGCGTTTGATATTAGAGCCCTTGATCTGCTGGCAAATGTCACAGCAAAGGACATACTGCTTTGTTCGTCTGCACAGACCAGGCCACCAGTAGCGTTGCTGTAGGATTGTTATTGTGGCCTGTGTACCAGCATGTGCAGAAGCAACACCCTCATGAGCTGCTGTAATTAGATCTAATCTCTGGTCATCATTGGGGATCACTCGATCTCCAACTCCAGGAATCGTTGTGTAAGCAACATTCTGTGCACTGATATGGTAAGTATAGTTTGTAGGGTATCCTTTTGGAAGGGGCTTGCCTGCAGCCGAAGCTTTAATGACAATTAGTATTTCACTAACCAATCTCGTCTGAGAACGAGTCACTGCAGCCACAGAAGCCGTGGCTACTGATGCTTTGGCCGCTTCATCAGCCAATGAATTACCGATAACGTGTACTCCTACACGTTGGTGTCCCAATGTATGGACTACATGGACACACGGTAGCTTATCCTTAAGATCAGCCACCCTCCCCCACAAAGTTTTGTGTTTAATGGTGTTCCCTTTAGAATCTCTAAACCCGTTCAGTTTCCAATGATTGAGATATTCATTGTATGACTGGAAGCAGTAATATGAGTCACAGACTATCAAAGTCTGGCTTCCTGTCTCAGTATGTTCGAGTGCTAGAATAAGTGCTTTAAGCTCAGCCAACTGGGCTGTGCAGACCCCAAAGGTCTGCGCGTAGGTATTGTGAGGGTGGAAAACTCCATCTTCCATCACTCCGCTCACAGCTGCGCAAGCTGCCGAGTATTGATGTTTAGTACCTACAGCCGGTTGTGCCGAACCATCAGTGTATATGACGGTATGGTAGCTGTCGAGTGGCAAGATATTCAGAGGAGCGGGGTACTCTTGTTCATACTGAAGAAATTCTTGTGCCTGAAGCTTGGGATCGAATATATAATCGAGATCAGTGGCGGTCAGAAAAGTTGCCCATTGAACCCAATGTGGATGTAATGCCTTAGCGTTAGGAACGCTCGCTTTGGTGACAGCCTCTAAGGCTGGCACCGGGGAGACAACAATAATATGTTTCCCCTGGGCAAGTGGCCTCTCTTTTATGACGGCCATCTGAACTGCTGTCAGAATTTTTTTTGTAGGTGCAAAATGTTGTTCAGCATTTGAGTATAAATGTGATTTATATGCTATGGGTACCGTGTCATCCTCATTTAAAGGTGACATAAGTAAATCCAAGGGCACCAACAATTATTCTGATGACCAAGTTTGTTTTATTGTCACATGTGTGTAAGTGTTTAGCTTCTAGCATGTCCTGTTGCATGTCCCTAAGGATGTGTGTGTGTTCAATCGACCAGCGTCTGCTAGAAAAATTGGGCTGAACAAAGTCATAAAGTGGCTTGATGCGTTCTGCATAATCTGGAATGTATGTTCTGCCAAAATTGAAGAAACCCAGTAATGCCTGCAATTTCTTAAGTGTGTTTGGAGGCTGTAATTGAGCACACTTCTCTAGAAAGTGCGGGCCAGGCTCTTCCCCTCGTTTGACAGCTCATATCCCAGGAATAATACACTAAGAAAAGCTATCTTGCTCTTCTTAAATTTAAATTTATAACCGAGGTCTGCAAATCCCAAAATGATCCGATCGACCCTCGCAAGATGAATGTCGAGGACGTCGTCTGTGAGATATATGTCATCCACATAGGAAAATGACTCGGAATCAATATCATGTAATATTGATGTTACACGGGCTGAAAACAGGCCTGGGCTATTTTATAGCCTTGAGGTAAACGACAAAAGCTTTTCTGAGAGCCAAATGAAAATGCACTAAGGTCCCAACTTTCATGTGCTAAATTCTGGCAAAAGAATCCATTAGATATGTCTAATGTTGTTTTATATTTTTTACGCACTATGGGGGTCATTCCAACCCTGGCGGTCGGTGTTAAAGCGGCGGCCAAACCGCCAACAGGATGGCGGTAAAAAAAATGCAATTCCGACCCTGGCGGAAACCGCCAACAGAGACCGCCACTTTAACACTCCGACCGCCACGGCGGGACAAACAAACAGTGTGGCGGTCACCGCCAACAGACAGGCGGGAGACAGTGTACCGCCCACCCTATCACAACCCACCAATCCGCCACCTTTTCCAGGGCGGTAACCCTGCCGATAAAAACACGGCGGAAACAGACATTTCAAACGGAAAACGCTCACCTCCATACACCCCACGAGGAATCAGGACAGCATGGAACCCGAACTCCACATCCTACCAGCCATTGTCTTCCTGCTCCTCTGCCAGGAGCACGAACGCCGACGCAGAAGACAACGGTGAGTACTGCACCTACGACACAGGGGATGGGGGAGGAGAAAATATTACGGGCACACACATACGCGATACACCCACCCCCACCCTCACCCACTACAACACACACATCAATGCATAGAAATACATCACAGTTACCCCCCCAAACCCCCGGAAGAATGCAAAGGCAAAAGGAAATGATTATAAATATAGAATTATATTGTAAGACTGAGTATAAAATATATCACACATCTATAACTTTATATACATAAATTGTCCAGTCCAATATGTCTATCAGCCATTGTTCGTGGGCCACTGGGCCAAAACACATGGGCAAAGCCCACACAGGATACCTGCCTCCAACGGAGAGAACACTGCAGAGGCATCAGATAGGAAAACTACAGGCACCTCAGGGGGAAGGGAAAGGGGGGCACCTCAGCCAGATGAGTCCACGACGCCAGATCCACCAGGGGCCTCCATGGCCACTGTGCCATCCTGGGGAGTGCAAAGCCACAGTCTCACAAGTCTCTACAGTCGGTGGGTTGCCCACTGTGCCATCCTGGGGAGTGCAAAACCACAGTCTCTCAAGTCTCTACAGTGGGTGGGTTGCCCACTGTGCCATCCTAGGGAGTGCAAAGCCACAGTCTCTCAAGTCAATATCAGTCTCCACTGGTACTGGAGGGGGACTAGTGCCCAGAGTGCTTCGTGCAGCCCTGCCCGACACAGATGTGGGCCTGCCCCTTCCGCCAATGGGCCAGCGGTTCTTGAGATGAAGGGCCCTGTTCAGCGGTGCTTGAGACGGCGGTGCCCTGTTCAGCGGTGCTTGAGATGAAGGGCCCAGTTCAGCGGTGCTTGAGACGGCGGTGCCCTGTTCAGCGGTGCTTGAGATGAAGGGCCCAGTTCAGCGGTGCTTTAGATGAAGGGCCCAGTTCAGCGGTGCTTGAGACGGCGGTGCCCAGTGCAGCGGTGCTTGAGATGAAGGGCCCAGTTCAGCGGTGCTTGAGACGGCGGTGCCCTGTTCAGCGGTGCTTGAGACGGCGGAGCCCTGTTCAGCGGTGCTTGAGATGAAGGGCCCTGTTCAGCGCTGCTTGAGATGAAGGGCCCAGTTCAGCGGTGCTTGAGATGAAGGGCCCAGTTCAGCAGTGCTTGAGACGGCGGTGCCCAGTGCGGCGGTGCTTGAGATGAAGGGCCCAGTTCAGCGGTGCTTGAGACGGCGGTGCCCTGTTCAGCGGTGCTTGAGACGGCGGTGCCCTGTTCAGCGGTGCTTGAGATGAAGTGCCCAGTTCAGCGGTGCTTGAGACGGCGGTGCCCAGTGCAGCGGTGCTTGAGATGAAGGGCCCAGTTCAGCGGTGCTTGAGACGGCGGTGCCCTGTTCAGCGGTGCTTGAGACGGCGGAGCCCTGTTCAGCGGTGCTTGAGATGAAGGGCCCTGTTCAGCGGTGCTTGAGATGAAGGGCCCAGTTCAGCGGTGCTTGAGATGAAGGGCCCAGTTCAGGGGTGCTTGAGATGAAGGGCCCAGTTCAGCGGTGCTTGAGACGGCGGTGCCCAGTGGAGCGGTGCTTGAGATGAGGGTCCTGGTCAGCGGTTCCGGCCCAGGCATGGATGTCACTCGCCACCTGACATGTGGCTGGCGGGGCCTTCCTGCCCATCTGTCTGGTGGCTTGCGGGGACCTCCTGGGCTGGGGTACTGGGCCTGTGGGTGTCCTCCTGCACACCTGGGATGGGGCTGGTGGGGCCATCCTGGCCTGCTTCCGGACTTGTGGGGCGTGCTGCCCTTCCCACCCTTCCCTGTACGCTTGTGGCCCTTTCCCACCTTTGGTGGTGTGCCAGGTGGCACCCGACTTCCTGCCGGAGCCAATGTAGGGATTTTGTTCCCTGGGGTCTTTGGTCTCTCGCGCTGGGCACTGGCAATCTTTGGATGCTTTTCCGGGGGTGGGCTGGGCGTGCCTTGGCTCCTAGCTGAACTGGATGCCCTTGAGGGTGGGGGACTCCACAGTCCATGGACAACAGTCTTTACAGGTCCCGGTTTTGTGGTGGCTGAGGTGCTGATTGGAGTCTTATGAGATGGACGGGGTGGGGGAGTTGTTGGAAAGAGGTTAAGGTTGGCAAGGAAAAGCAATTTGGAAAGAGAGTGACGGGTAGGTGTAGTGGGTATGGGAGTGGAGGAAGAGGATGTGGTTGTAGGAGTGTGAAGTCTGGTGTCTTTGGGTGCAGGTGCTTGGCCTGGAGGCTGTCGTGAGGTGGATAGCTGTTGGGTGGGTGGCTGCCTGCATTTGTGTAGTTTGGAAGAGGGGGTGACAGACACACTGGGAGAGGACACAGGGGACGTGTAAATGGTAGTGGGGGTGGTGACTGCACGTCTGCGGAGTGTTCTGGTGGGTGTACTGGTGATGGACGTAGTGGCTGAAGATGTTGTGCATGCAAGTGTGAGTGGAGACGTCACAGGAAGGGATGAGGGAGACAAGGAGGAGAGGGACACAGTGGAGGCAGTGGCTGTTGGTATGTCTGCATGTGGATGTTGCTTGTGTGAATGCTTGTGTGATGTGTGGTGCTTATGTCTGGATGAGCTTCCCTTGGGTGTTGAGGTGTGTGCAGGCTGGTCTGATGGTGTGTCTGGGATAGGCAGAGGTACAGGGGATTGGGTCTGGGTGGAGGAAGTTGGAGGGGGGAGGCTAGAGACAGGGACAATTGCTGCCGTCAGTGCTGAGGCCAGAGCGTTGAACGATCGCTGATGGGCAGCCTGACCCGAATGAATGCCCTCCAGGTATGCATTACTCTGGTGCACCTCCCTTTGTACACCCTGGATGGCATTCAAAAGGGTAGACTGCCCAACAATGATGGTCCTCAGGAGGTCAATGACCTCCTCACTGAGGGCAGCAGGGGCGACAGGGGCAGGGCCTGAGGTGCCTGGGGCGAAGGAGATGCCCACCTTCCTGGGTGAGCGGGCACGGGGCAAACGCTGAGGGGCTGCTGGGAGGGCGGTGCTGGTGCGCTGGGTGGCGGCTGTACCTGTTGTTGCGGGGGGCACGGATGTTGCCGCCACCACAAGGGAGCTCCCTTCAGAGGACGAGTCGCTGTCACTGACATCAGCACGAGTCCCTGCTGTGGAGCTCCCCTCGCCCTCCGTCCCACTGGTGTATTCGGACTCCGTTGCATGGCCCTCCATGCCCATGTGGGATGCAGCTCCCTCGTGCTCCGATGCCACTTCCCCTCCGCCTGATGATGCTAATGCACACATGAACAGGAAGACCACAAAAAAGGGGGGGGGAGAAATAAAGAAATGTTGAGTGCATGGATTACCGCTACCGTTGGTGGACAAGACAGACACAGAAGCCCCCTGCACTACGCCGCGCACTTGGGGTCCACTACGCAATCCGTGGGACATGGCCTACAAGCCTATGGACGACAACTGCACACATAGATGACACAGGGCCATGGATACCTGTACTTGGCACCCTACAGAGGTGGGGGGCGGGGGCACAGGGCCATGCCTTACGGAGGGGCCTAGCCTACAGAAATCGCCCTGGCCTAGGGATACCCACAGCCCTCCTCCCCCACCCAGACACCTCCACTGCGCGCAAAGTCAGCAGAATGTATTTGTACTCACCCCCTTGTGTCTGCTGTGATGTCCTGACGCGCCCATCCAAATTGGGGTAGGCCACCGCCAGGATCCGGGACATCAGGGGGGTCAAATGACGACTGGCACCCCTCCTACGTTGGGAGGCCATCCCCAGCTGAGCCTCCACCGTCTTCCTGCTCCAGCGTCGGATGTCCTCCCACCTCTTCCGGCAGTGGGTGCCCCGTCTGTTGTGGACCCCCAGGGTCTGGACGTCCTTGGCGATGGCACGCCAAATCGCGACTTTCTGGTGGGCGCTGACCTATGTGACATGTACAGGGAGAGAAAAATTGTCATTACCTTCTGCATGCTCGATGTGAGTGGCCCCCCATCCCCACCCTTGCCATGTGGCACATGCTCTCATCTGTCGTTTGATGCATGCCTCAATCGCTCCCCTCCCCACCATCTTTCATCCACCCCACTCAACCCAGGCATTGCCCACTAAGCATGGTCCCAGTGTACTTACCTGTTGGTCTGGAGGACAGTAGAGTAGCGCATACTGGGGGAGGACCCCATCCACAAGTTTCTCCAACTCCTCCGCAGTGAAGGCAGGGGCCCTTTCCCCAGTCGCATGAGCCATTGTCTCTTCCAGACCGAGGTCACAGCAGCACTTGCAGTGTAGGTCCTCTCCTGTCGAAGATCAGGTATCGAGTGATTAAGCAGATAGAAAATGGCGGTCACGCCCGCGGCGGTGCGTACCGCGGCGGTGCGTACCGCGACCGCCAGCGCACATCGTCATTGGCTCCTGAAACCCATAGGGTTCAATGTTAACCAATGCAGCTTTGCGCCGCGGTCTTCGACCGCCTACCGCCGCGGTGTGCCACGCCAGCGCATTGACCTCACATCCCACTGTCGCACTTCACAGGTCAGGCAGCCGCCATTTCAAGGGCCCACATGGCCTAATTACCAACTGCCTCACACTTACCTAGGCCTTGCACCAACACTCATACAAGCCATTCAATGCATTGGGAATCGTGTCATGTGCAAGCTGTGGTTACGTACCTGTGGGTTGATTGACTCTGTGCTCGCTGTTGTCCTTCATAGGCACCGTCCGCTGGGACATGCGAGGAGATGGAGGAATCTTCCCGTGTACAGACCCCTGGTGGACCTGTCGACAATGGAGGAACGACATGTCATACTGACATACAGGCTTGACCTTGACCGAGCCACTATACAGGAACTGTGTGCCCAGCTGGAGCCAGACCTGATGTCACCCATCCGCCAACCCACAGGGATCCCCCCTCTAGTGCAGGTGCTGTCAGTACTCCATTTATTAGCAAGTGGGTCATTTCAAACAATAGTGGCCATATCATCAGGGATGTCCCAGCCTATGTTTTCCAAGGTGTTGTCCAGAGTGTTGTCTGCCCTGCTCAAACACATG
The DNA here is from genome assembly GCF_031143425.1 of Pleurodeles waltl. Classification (NCBI taxonomy): domain Eukaryota; kingdom Metazoa; phylum Chordata; class Amphibia; order Caudata; family Salamandridae; genus Pleurodeles; species Pleurodeles waltl. The sequence goes on from NC_090439.1 coordinate 401,565,245, forward strand.
CGGAGCTACATCGTTTTCCCTGAGGTGGGGGATTTGCCTACATTGAAGGCTGATTTCTATGCCCTTGGACATATCCCCTACATCATAGGTGCCATTGATGGGACACATGTTGCTTTGGTCCCCCCCAGCAAGAGTGAACAGGTGTACAGGAACCGGAAGAGTTATCATTCCATGAATGTACAGATGGTGTGTTTGGCAGACCAGTACATCTCCCATGTTAATGCCAAGTTCCCTGGGTCAGTGCATGACGGGTACATCCTGCGGAATAGCAGCATCCCGTATCTGATGGGTCAACTCCAGAGGCACCGGGTGTGGCTATTAGGGGACTCTGGTTACCCCAACCTGTCATGGCTACTGACCCCAGTGATGAATCCCAGGACAAGGGCAGAGGAACGGTACAATGAGGCCCATGGGCGGACTAGGAGGGTGATCAAGCGAACCTTTGGCCTCCTGAAGGCCAGGTTCAGGTGCCTCCATATGACAGGTGGATCCCTAATGTACTCACCAAAGAAGGTGTGCCAGATCATCGTGGCCTGCTGTATGCTTCACAACCTGGCTTTGCGCCGCCAGGTGCCTTTTCTGCAGGAGGATGGTCCAGATGGTGATGTTGTAGCAGCTGTGGAGCCTGTGGAGAGTGAAGAGGAGGAAGCCGAAGAGGACGACATAGAGAAAAGGAACACAGTAATACAGCAGTATTTTCAGTGACACACAGGTAAGAGTACACAGCGGCATATTACATTTACTTAAAGACTCCTACCTCTCTACTGTCTGACTTTTTCCCCCAGTGTATGGTAACTGTGTTGTGACTTTCCCTTCCGTTTTCAGAGATGTGGGCCCCACTGTGTGACATCTGCTTTGTTTCCCCATGGACTACAGCTGTGTGACAGCGGTTTGTTGGCATCACAATGTGAATGTACATTTTGGCACGGTCATGTCTAATACATTTGTTCTAAATCACAGCCAGACTCCAGATTGTTTTGTGCAATAAGTGTTTTTATTCAAGTGCTCTAAATTGATTGGGTGGTTGTAAATCGGTGAGGGGTGATGGTGGAGGATTGTCCATGTTTCACAGGTGCATTGTCCAAATGCCTGTGGGAAGTGGAGCAGGGGCAGTTTAAGGTTGGACAGGGTGACAATGTGAGACAGTGGGATGACAATCAGGGCGGTATCCTTTGCTGGCGGGGGTCTTGACATCTTACTCTGTCTTCTTCATGGTTCTCAGGGCCCGCTTGCGGGTGGTTCTCCTTCTGCAGGGGGTGGGGTGCTGGTGGTCTGTTGGTCTTGTGTTGGGGCCTCCTGTCCACTAGCGCCGGCGGAGGTGATAGGCAGTTCTTGGTGCATGCTAGTGTCAGGGGCCCTTTGAGGTGCCACAGTGTCCCGCAATGTGGTGACTACCTGATTCAGGGCCACTACGATGGTACCCATGGCGGAACTTATGTTTCTTAGTTCCTCCCTCAACCCCATATACTGTTCCTCCTGCAGATGCTGGATCTCCTGAAACATGGCCAGGACCGTCGCCATCGTCTCCTGGGAGCGGTGGTATGCTCCCATGATGAAGGAGAGGGCCTCGTGGAGAGTGGGTTCCCTGGGCCTGTCCCCCCTCCTGTCGCACAGCAGCATTCCCAGTTCCCCTGTTTCCCTGGGCCTCTGTCCCCTGGACCGTGTGCCCAATACCACTGCCCCCAGGTCCCTGTTGTTGTTGGGGTGTTGGGTTAGCCTGGGTTCCCTGTAGTGGTGGACACACCGCTGATTGACGTGTCCTGGGGAAAGAGGTGTAGGCCCGCTGGGTGGGTGCTGTGCTGGTGTTCCCAGAGGGGGGAAGGTCTGCTGTGGCCTGTGGCTGTGTGAGGGGAACCGACTGTCCCGAGGTCCCAGATGGACCGGGCTGGTCATCTACATCCAGGGAGACAGAGCTGCTGTCCTCACTGTGGGCCTCTTCTGGGGGTGGAGTGGACATATGTGGACCCTCCTGCACGGTGACGTGGCATTCGGGTCCTGCAGGGGTATAAAAGTATGGTTATTGCTTCTGTGTGTGCCATAGCGTGCAATGGGTGGGTGCCCGTGTACCCCAGTGCTGGCATTCCTTTGTGGGGGCTGTTGTGACGGGGGTTGGCGGGGGTTGTATGTGTATGTGCAGTGGGCATGCTTAGGTGATGGGTGCCCATGCTTTGTGGACGCATGCAGGGCTAGGTGTTGGGATGGGTGGGTTGTGATGGTGAGACATTTGCAAGGAATAGGTGTGATGGGGGTGGGGGTGAGGGTGGGGGTATGAGTTGGCATGCAGGTGGGGTGGGGGGAAGAAGTAGTTAAGATTTGACTTACCAGAGTTCATTCCTCCACCTACTCCTGCGAGGCCCTCAGGATGTAGGATGTTCAAGACTTGCTCCTCCCATGTTGTAAATTCTGGGGGAGGAGGTGGGGGTCTGCCGCCAGTCTTCTGCACCGCGATGTTGTGCCTGGATACCATGGAACGCACTTTCCCCCGTAGGTCGTTCCACCTCTTCCTGATGTCGTCCCGATTTCTTGGGTGCTGTCCCACAGCGTTGACCCTGTCGACTATTCTGCTCCATAGCTCCATCTTCCTGGCAATGGTGGTGTGCTGCACCTGTGCCCGAACAGCTGTGGCTCTACTCGTACAATTTTCTCCACCATGACCCTGAGTTCATCATCAGAGAACCTGGGGTGTCTTTGCGGTGCCATGGGGTGGTGTGGGTGATGTGTAGGGTGGATTGTGTGGTGCTAAGTGTGGTGATGTGTATTGTTGTGTTGTGTGAAGTGCGTGCAAATATTGCTGGGTGACAGTGAATTGGGCGTCTGGGTGCTTGGATGTCTTTTCTCGGTGCGTGTTCACGAATCTCTAGGAGTGGAGGTTTGTGGGTGATGTGGGTGTGTATTTTATATTGTAATGGGTGTGTGGGAGTGGTGTGTGTATGTGTATCAGGTGTGTGTATTTTGAATTGTCCAATGTGGTTGTATTTTGTAGGTGTGTGTGTATTTTGAGAGCGGCGGTGTGTACCGCCAATGGAATACCGCGGTTGAAAGACCGCCGCGTGGATTCGTGTGTCGTGATAGTGTGGGCGTATTTCTGTTGGCGTGACGGTGGAGGTTTGCTCATCGCCAGTTTCTCGCTGCCCTTTGGTGTGGCGGACTATTGTGAATGTCAGTATTTTGGCGGTTTGACTGTTGTGGGTCAGAATGACCGTGGCGGTTTACCGCGGCCGCAGCGGTGTTATGGCGGTCTTCTGAACGGCGGTAAGTGCCTTTTACCGCCGAGGTTGGAATGACCACCTATATTGTTTATCAGTGCTGTGCTGTGCGAATTTTGTATTGCAAATGTGCGTGTATGACTATTTAAGTGTCTATAATCAACGATTATTCTATATGAATGGTCTGGCTTTGCAACGGGGAATAACGGATTATTCATCGCAGATGTACAGGGCTCTATTACTCCCTGGTACTCAAGTTGGGTGAGAATTTCCTTCACCGGAGCTTTTGCATCATGTGTAACAGGGTATTGCGGCTGCGGTTGGGGTGCAGACCTAACGGGAATAATATGACAAGGAGACTCCTTGTCCCAACCTACATGATTGCGAGATAGTGCAGGTGCCAGCGCTAAAGCCCATTCAGAAGCATATGCTTCTTTATCTGCTTCTGGAACAAGATCGGAAAAAGAAGGCCAAATGACATCTTCCCCAAGTGGGAGCTTGCGGATGTATTCAGGTTGCCAATCTCTTTCGGCCAATAGGATATCACTAGTAAGTTCATCCCAAAATAACACACTAATAGTGTGCTCCACGTCTCCCTCTATCTGAATTTTTAAATCATAAACCCTATCGGGGGGGAGAACGCAGCCATCCGCTGTTTCAACCGCGAGGTAATCGCTAGTTGCTGTCGCATCCAAATGATCTTTCAGACTCAGACGACATATCGTGACTTCTGCCGCACTGTATAACAAAGTCACTGCCCACGTCTTGTTCCTCAACAGCGTTCTCAATTTTACTGGCATTTTTAACTGTCGGAGCCGCCACCTTTTTCTTTTTAAACTGTGGCTTTTGCGGAGGAGTCTTTTCTTCTTTTTTAATGGTAGACTGTTGTGAGTCTTTCTTTTCTTTCACGTAGTCCGGACGTCGATCTTGACAGCCCCCTCTCTCGCTACATCTATCCGGTGCGCCCTGAAAGGAACGAGTGGGACGTGAATCAGTATATCTGTCTGGAGTTTTAATGTTCTCCCTATTTCTGAGATTATATCTCCTTTCGGAGTTCTCCGGGTGTGGAGAATCAGCTCTCTTATTCCGTCTTTCTTTGAAATCTTTTTGTTTGTCCCAGCACTTCTTTGAGCCCTCTTGTGCCTGCTTTGTACCCTCCTTGTGGGCGGTACCTTGTAGTTCCAATTTTTTCGGTTTGGCTCCCAAACTATCCCGTCCTATACTAGTATTGGTATCTGAAATTATTTTCGGTAGCTGTCACTCTTGTTCCTGGTGTGGAGTTTCCCGGAGACGCTGGTGAATTGACAGTGCTACCGCTTCCCCTTTAATATTACTGAGTATTATTGAGGATACGGCGTCAAAGTTACACATTAAGGGGCATATTTATACTCCCTCTGCGCCGATTGTGCGTCAAACATTTTGACGCACAATCAGCGCAAACGTTGCCCCGTATTTAAACTTTGACGGCCGAGCCCGCGGACGCCAAAATTCCGACGTGTGCGTCATTTTATGGATGCAGCAACCCACCTTGCGTTAATTATATGCAAGGTAGGCGTTCCCGTCCAAAAAATTGCTTTACCGGCCGTGCGTCGTATTTATGCTTTCGGGCAAAAATGAGGCACAGCCCGGTTTGCGTCAAAATTTAACGCCTGCGTCAGGACAGGCGTTAAAATGGGGCAAACACACCTGTATTTAATCAGAACACACAGAACAAACAGCAGAGCAGCAGAGCAGCAACAGGGAGACATGGAGGTGATACTAATCCAGCGTGCACGCAGACACAGAGCCCAGCAGCAACAACAAAAGCTACAACAACACCAGCGCAGAAGGCAGGAAAGGATATTCCACCCAAGAACAACCATTCAGGGCCTCAGGGAACACGACATCATATAGAGGTACCGGTTGAACTGGCAGGCCATTCAGCAGCTGCTGCGAAACATTGAACAGCAGTTGGTCCCCACTTTGGTGACACCCGCACCATCCCAACAGAAACAAAGCTGCTTGCCATACTTCATATGCTGGCAAATGGCTCTTTTCAAACAACTGGTGCCCTGGTTGGCGGAATATCACAACCATCATTCTCCGCCTTTTTGCCCAAAGTACTGGACGCCATCATTCGACTGCCACCCGCCACATCTGCTTCCCTAACACACTGCAGAAGCAGCAGGAAACTAAACAGGGGTTCTACGCAATCAGTGGCTTCCCACACTTCCTTGGTGCAATCGACTGCACACATGTACGCCTTGTGCCACCTGCTGCAACTGAACACCCCTACCGCAACAGGAAGCACACACATTCCATCAATGTGCAGGCCCTTGTCGATCACCAGGGATTGATCACCAACATCGTGGCTAAATATCCTGGGATTGTACATGACTCATACATCTTCCGTCACTGCACCATCAATGAACACTTCCAGGATGGAAGGTATGGCAATGGACTACTTGTTGGTAAGTACAAAAACCTACATATATATACACTGCACAGCAACCCTCTAGGACACACAACACATACACCACAACGGCAACATGTCGACAGGAACACACTGAGGTCGTGACATCGCTAGCCATGTTTCTTAAGACACCATTGAACCTGTCACACATCGGAATTTACTGTACAGCCTAATGTGAAGACGTCAATGAGTGTGGTTGCCAAAATGTCACCTTGCAAATTGTAAGTGGCCCAATGACCTTTACATTAATACATTGCGTAAGTCTAAAGGTATAGGATGTCCAGGGTACTTTGATATGAACGTGTTAACAACACTTTCAATTTTAACTTTGCATGGAACTATCATCTCACCCCCAGTGAAGACACACGGACACCTGTATCACAAGTCACAATGCTAGGGATGGCACACTGTACTGCAAATCCCAAAACATACTGCTGACAAACGGTTAGCAGACAAACACTTGTTCAGCCAAGGAAACAACACAATGCAGATAGTATAGCCTACAAGCATAGGATGTCACATTCGTACACAAAAGAGTCACAGACAACACAAGACAACTACTGCCATTAAAACTCTTTTCAATAGTGCCATCTACATCAAAATGATCCCATTCATTTTCTCTTGCAGCTCATCAGGGGTATGGCATCCAGCCATGGATTATGACACCATTTGGCAACCCGAGTACAGCTGCAGAGCGTGCATACAACGAGGCCCATAGGAGGACACGCAGCATTGTCGAGCGGACCTTCGGCATCCTCAAGTCAAGGTTCCGCTGCCTCGACATCACTGGTGGTAGCCTCCTATATTACCCCGAGATGGTCTGTAGGATCATCCTCACATGTGCAATATTGCACAACATTTGCATCAGAAGAAACATTCCTGTACGTATGGGATTGTCTCCCCAATACCAGGATGGCATTGGGGGGGCAATTCCATTATCTTAGACATGTTACTTGGCCATATTCGGAGTTACCATTGTGAAGCTATACATAGGTAGTGACCTATGTATAGTGCACGCGTGTAATGGTGTCCCTGCAATCACAAAGTCCGGGGAATTGGCCCTGAACCATGTGGGGGCACCTTGGCTAGTGCCAGGGTGCCCACACACTAAGTAACTTAGCACCCAGCCTTTACCAGGTAAAGGTTAGACATATAGGTGACTTATAAGTTACTTAAGTGCAGTGTAAAATGGCTGTGAAATAACGTGGACGTTATTTCACTCAGGCTGCAGTGGCAGGCCTGTGTAAGAATTGTCAGAGCTCCCTATGGGTGGCAAAAGAAATGCTGCAGCCCATAGGGATCTCCTGGAACCCCAATACCCTGGGTACCTCAGTACCATATACTAGGGAATTATAAGGATGTTCCAGTATGCCAATGTAAATTGGTAATATTGGTCACTTGCCTGTTAGTGACAATTTGGAAAGAAATGAGAGAGCATAACCACTGAGGTTCTGATTAGCAGAGCCTCAGTGAGACAGTTAGTCATAACACAGGTAACACATACAGGGCACACTTATGAGCACTGGGGCCCTGGTTGACAGGGTCCCAGTGACACATACAACTAAAACAACATATATACAGTGAAATATGGGGGTAACATGCCAGGCAAGATGGTACTTTCCTACAATTCCCCTCCTAGAACCAGAGCCACACATGCATGAAGAGGAGGAAGAGGAGGATGCTGGTCTGAAACAGGAGGGGGAACTACAGAACACAGCTGCTGGTATACGCAGGCGGCAACAGATTGTAAATAATTTCTTCTGAATATGATCACCTTCACCACTTTAGTTAACTAATTTAAATAAACACCTATTATAATCACCATATCATGGTCTGGCTATTCCTTTTTACACACCTTTATCTCTACTTATCAGAATAAGAGTGTTGCCTCATGGAGCATTGCTGAGACACTAAGTAGGACACGGAACATCCCAGAGCTTATGTGATGCCTAACAAACAATGGTCACGTACACACACACTCTTAATGACATATATCATGTACATATCTCCTTTGAAGGCCTATAGCAGAGGACCACAAATATTTCACACATACATGTTGAAAGCAAGGTCCAACGTAGCATATGGCACACAACTATGACACCATCACTCAATAAGGGGAAAACAAGCCTCATACATGAGGCAGTCAATGTGCTTTGGCATCACGAACAGGAATGTCTGACAAGACCCTTGACAGCAGTTAGTCCAACTGCATCCAATATTTGCAAGGAATATCTATGACTAGAGTTCCATAGAAGAAGAACATAGACAGCACAAGTGCCACACATATGACATGCATTGCGCACATGACATTCCATGCACATGTCAGCCCATTTCCTAACTCCTGACACACCCATGCACCTGGTCACAACCCACCTGTCGGAAGAGGTCCCTGGAATACTAAGATGTGTACCCTGATAATACCTCCTCTACACACACAGACCAACATTAGCAAACCAGAGTGCTACACCCTTTCCTAAGTTATGCCATTGTCATAGAACATCTGACTGCATGGACGTCAGGTCAATTTATACACTGACTTCTAGTTTCAAAGCCCTGTTAACACATGTAGATTGCTTCCCCTTGTGAAAATGTCTGTTGGCCCTTAGAATGTAAGTCTCACCTACAGGACTGGTGAGAAACAGATGCAGCCCACACCTGTGATCACCTCCATGCACACCACCCATTACAAAAAGCACTGCCCCTGATGATGCCTGGAACAGCATAGGAGTCGCCATTATGTCAAATACACCGTCAACCATTGATAGTAATTAAGCCGTGTAACACAGCCCTTGGGTTCATTTGTCACCTTCAAAAACACAGGACTTCCACAGATTGACATGTCAACTGTCTAGTTTGTCCTCCAAACAGTCTCAGTCAGACCACTGATTATGTAACTTGTCCAGTAGCTGGCTCCTGAATCATCTTGCATTCTGTCAGCCTGACTGGCAACTGTCTGTGCATCACACTAAAGTATCCCTTTGTCTACATATGTACCACACTTGCGTTAGCAAACCTGCCATTCATCAGGGGGCATTGGGCATGGGCTTCTTCCATGCATACACAAATACATTGTATAGCTTCATCTGCCTTTTAACTGTACCATTTGAGTTAAATCCTCTTGGAAATGCAAAATTCATGGCCCATCCCTTGTCTTGGTTGCATTTATGCATGAATGACAAAGTGTGACAGTGTCCCAGGGTCATAGGCAGTGATTGGGTACGGGGCTTTCAGCACAACCAGCAACCTCTGATAATGTACATGACTAATACACAAATGTCAGAACCATGACAGTTCACACACAGCATCACAGTGCGCACAACATAGTGATGGGCCGTGTGTGGTGAATAGCTGCGAGAATAAACAGCACAGAGGCTATGATGTTCCCAGATGCAGTGGGAAGTGCAGAGGCCAACCTGTGTACAAATGTTGTAATGACACCTGCCGGAACATGACAATTGAGACATTATCTCACTCAGCACACCAAGGTTGCCCTGTTGACTGTCTCATTACACGTCTTTAGTGACAGGGTGGGACCATCCACATGTTGGTTCACATGTCCACATCTACTTTACTCACATTGATCAACAAAGGATACTCAGTAGTTACAGGAATAGCTGCCACTGACTCATGATGAGTCCTGGTCCGAACTGTGACAAATTACACCCCAAACAATCTACAGGATCATCATTGGACCATACACATGAACAAGACACCTATGTGCAATTGATCACTGGAAATATGTGGACACGTGCTGTCTTGTATGCTGGTCCACCACAGCCACTTGATAGTTGGGGCTTACTTCTATGGCCTCAACTGTGGTGTCATCATACATATGAGATTGACCCTTGTCTGTCTGTGCAAGCAACATGGTACCCACTTACTCAATGCATGTGTATGACTCACTGTGGGATTCATCATCTATTGCCTAGGAAGCTGTTACCAATACTCTAGGACATAGGATGTAGAAATTGTGGACCTTTGACATGAACATGCGTCTGCCATCCATCTGGTGCATGCTATGTCACATGTGGTGTCTACATGACCCTAAAACTTGGAAGTATACTTTGCGGGTGTTGCTACATGTATGACTAACACATGCCCATGCTCATTCCAATTTTTACTTGCATCTTAGGGTTGGACACATGGACGTCACATTCATACAACCAAATGTACAATAATGCTTCATGTGATGTACACACACACTTGGTCAACCAACAAATTAGTTGTCAAAGCACACACTTTGAGCCAAAGGCAATTAGGTATTGTACATATGTGCGTCACATTGCTATCCTCTCCTTATGGCAAACATGCACAATTTGTGCCACACATATATGTAGGGCACACTTATGACCATCTATGACGTCAGCCAACTGTGAATATACTGTGAAGGGTGTTTCGCTGCAGTATGATGTCACACATGTGAACATACATCATTAACACCATACTGTCTTCAATTAGCCAATCTCTGATGTGTTCCAAATGTAAAATAACCTTTTCATACAGGAAGTGATGTAATAGGATATCCTGTTTACAGATCATGTACAGTGGGTGTACTTTCACTTTCACTTTGCAGTCTATGATCCTTCTAGACTGTGTGGCTGTGTTGAGAGTGTTGTCCAGAGATTTTGTGCTGTATTTGTCCTGTGTGCTATCTGTAAAGTCCTTTTGTGAAATAAATATTGTTTGTGTATACTGTAGTACTGTGTTTTGTCTACATTTGTCCATTTATCTTGTGTATTTCTTGTTTGTGGGAGTCTGTTGTGGGTAGTGTTAGTTTGGGGATAGTTGGGCTCGTTTAGTGTTTAGGTTTACTTTTTTTCTGTCTTTTTACCCCTACTTTCACCCATTTCCCCTTTCTATTTCTTTTACCCCTATTCCTTCTCTTCAATTATAAGTATTTCTGGTAGGCCACGTCTTGGCAGGATGGGGGAAGAGGAGTTGGGGGGCTTCATCTGGCTGGTGACACATTTCTTGCCACTCATGATCCAGGCTGGGGGCAGGGTCATACAGGGGTACCCGACAGAGGCTCACAGAATCCGGTGGGGAAAGGTGCTGCATCACCTGCAGCGTGTATATGCCAGCCAGAGGAGTGACCACCAGCTGAAGCACTGGTGGGCTGACCTCATCACCAGGGAGCAGGATCTCTTGGACCACCTGGGAATCATGATTGGTGGCACTGTTGGTGAGTATGACTATTGTTATTGTGCACGATTAAATGCTCTGTAGTGACATCCGTGGATTAGTGCAATGTCTGCCAGCTAACTTGATGACTGTGTGTAATTTTGGGGAAATATAAGGGGATCATTGATGCACTATGGCAAGGATCACAATTGCTAGCTTTCAGGTAGCACGTGCTCAGCAAACTTACAGGTAACTTTACCATGAAGGAAATTGTTGTGTCCTTTTTGTCAGCACAGCTAACAAAATAGGAGCCAATCATGTCTATGTAGGGTATTATTGACAGAGAAGTACAGATGTACCAACATTTAGGCCAACAATGTTGACGCAATTGCTAGACTGACTTTAGAATCACTACATGATGCTGAAAATGAGTGCTGCCTTCACGTCAATTGATAATAGCAAAGTGGCTCAAACATTGGTCTCATGTTAGTCTGGTGAGTGCGGAAGGAAAGCGTTCACAGAAGTACTGTGAATGTGTGGGATTATTGTGTTTCTTGATCTTTTTGGATACATGTCAGTTAATGATTTGAAAACATTGTGAAAAGGTGTAAGGTGCCCTCAGCTAACATCTTAAGATGTTTGTTGGAATCGGTTGAGCCACAATCCAAATATGGATGGCAGTCCAAGTGCATGCACATGGCTTTACATCTCCATGGTTGGTTGAAATCACCATAGCTGGGCCACATCAATTGACTATACTGTAACAACAGGATGGCTAACAGGAGTCCCTGCCCCTCCCTCTGTACATTGGGCCTATGTGCACTAAATATGTCATTGCCACAAGGTATGTTTGACTGGTAATGCAGTCCTCAAGTAACCAGGCGTTGGATGTTTCTCTTGGATGCACATGATGAGACGATTACACTCCATATTTTTTAGTGCTCACCAATTATGGGGCAAGTTTGCACCCACATGATAGTTAAGGCCAATGTATGTGTGCAGATATGTGTGTAACTGTCACAGGAGACCCATGCTATGTACAAGTTGGCCGTGAAATATCAGATGCAGTACCATCATGTCTGAATGGCTGCCATGTCCTTATTCAGCCTACACATTGTAAATGATACTGAAAATGTTGCACTGTGCACAGATTTTGAGCACATTTCTTCCTTCCATACCTTACAGGTGGACCGGCGCCCTACACTGTGGGAGAGGTGGCAACATTTGAGGACTCCGACCACTACAGTAAGTGTTGATATGTCTGTTATGTGTTGTGTTTGCTGGTTATGGACTCGTGTGAGTTGGACGCATAGCAAGGTGTGATGCGGTGGGCATGTTTTTCACTTGTTCCATGAGTGGGAATGCAGTTCTCATATGTTTTGAGTTAGCCAATGCGTATCCAATGGTATCATGTAGGGATTGTAGGACATCCCTGTAGGCCCCACTGTGAGTACAGGGGATAGTCATGTCTCTGACAACTTGTATCACCAAGAGTCGCAATTGAAGTCAGCCCCTATTTAGTGAGCCTGTCAGACCCACATTCTCCAAGATTGGTGGAGCTAATAGCTTCCCAATAGACATCTGCTTCACTATTTACCAACGTAAGTTTGAAACAGTAGGTAGAACCTCCTAGCAGCATGTACTTCCACATGTAGTGCATCAAGTCTGTGGAACCTGAGTGTAATGGCCTAGGTGTGCATGCAATTCATGATCATGGGTGTTCTAGAAACTCTGTTTCTGATGTAAGTCAGGCCTCACTGGAAGTATATGTTGTGTACTAAGTTCTGATTTTCCTGACATGTCTGACCCTATAAGTGCTCTATGGTTTGCTGACTCCAAATTGTAGATAGACCTTACCTGTGGTGTGTCTGTAGAGACAAACATGTGTGGATTAGCCTATACACTCCTCGGTGTACATGTTGTTGGCAAATTATAGTTGTGTATCCACCGCCCCCCCTCAAACACGGCCATGGGTTTGTGAATGGGGTACCTAGTATTGATGCTACCAGTATGTTACACAGACCTGTGAATAAGTGACGGTTTGGTTGCATAGTAGTATACACACTCAGGTTTGGCACTTGGTACCATACTGGACAGTCCAGTTACAACTTGCAGACCATGTGGCTTTAGTTTTGCTTTCCGTACACTGACATTTGTAGCCCAGCTCTTGGTGGAGGATATGCAGCATGATTCTTAGATGTTTACTGTCAGAACTCAGATTGCAAGTCAAGGCCAGTTATTACCCATCTTGTGGGTTATGGATGTGCTTTGTGTGATGTGACCGTTGTTGTCTGGCCTGCCATGTACTTCCTCAGGGACATTTGATGCTCTGTATCGTGATATGAGCTGTTAGAAGTACAGTAGATGTAATGTCTGATTAACTTGCTGTGCCGTTTCACACAATGCAATTACTAATGTGGCATATCTGCATTTGTCTTCACAGCAGCTAACATGACTCCAGACCAGGTCCGTGAATTTCAGCGTCGGGCCATGCGATACCGTCACATCCTGCTGGTGGAGTCGTGGTTCCAGAGGATGGGCCGGCAATATCGCCATGAACGTGCCTCTGGGGCATGGCGAGCCTTCCCACAGGGTGGGCCTACTGTGCCCACCACAGCCACCACAGAAACAACCACCAATCAGAGCCAGGTGGCCCCACCCACAGCTGCCTCTGTTGATTCTACATCTGCTGGACTTCCTGGCCCCAGCATTGCCACCGGTGCAGGACAGCCCACACATACCTCCTCCACCGGTACCCAGACTGCCACTGCTCCAGATGTTGACCCTGCAGCCTTCAATAGACTTGAACACAAGATGGACAAAGTGCTGCGCAAGGTGAGCCACCTGAGCCGGGACTTGCGGCACATTAAACGGCGGGTCAAGGATATAAAGAGGACCCTCCGGAGGGCCAACCTCTAGACAGTTGAATAGATGGACATGATACCCTCCCCTCCCTCCTCTTTCCTTGTTCTTATAGTTAGTGGGCTTAGGGGGCTTAATGTTAGGTTAGTATAGGCTGTTAGTTTAGTCAGTGTTATTGGGTGGGGGTAGGGGTCCTGCTTGTTTCTTTTTTTACTTATTACATGTGTGGGTGGGTGGGTGGGGCGCTATGTTGGGGTTCTTGTGTGTAAAAAAAAAAATGAAAATACAAAAACAAAAAAAAACAAAAAAAGAAAATTACCAAAAATATATATATTTGTTTAGGATAGTATAGTATGTGTTTAGGTTAGTATGTGTTGTCCTCAATGTGTCCCGTCTCATAAGGGGGGTGGGGGGGAGATGTTTAGAATGTTTCGTTACATGTGATAAGTAAGTGTAGCTTAGGTTAGCTAGGGACAGTTGTGGGTAATGAGTAGTCAGGGTAGATTAGGGTAGGTAAGATTTTTCCTTCAGTTTCCTCATCTATGGTTAGCTTTTAATAAATATTTGGTTACCCCTTAATAGTATGTGTTGAATGGTACTTGATCGTGGGTTTGGATTCCGTGTACATCTCTTTTGTACTATAACATCTGTGTCCAATGCTACAAACAAATCCCAACTGAGCTGTACGATTGGCAGCTAACCCAGAGCTACCTTGCAAAGTGTCTACCCTTTGTTGCAACCACAAATCACAGTTAATATGGTTCCCAATGTGTTTCTGTTGATAAGTGTGTTTTCAAAGTCACTAACAGTGCTTCCAGACTTGATATTGCAGAAACAGTTTTAGGTCTGACTGCAGTGTGATGATCATGCACACCCTTATAGGATGAGTTCTCATTGTCAATCTTGTATTCTTGTCTTCATGACCCTCATAGATCATTTGTGACACAGTTCGGCATGATTACCTATTTGTATGTTAACTCAGACACCTTCATTTGTGCAGTTTTTCTTTGGTATTTACTTAGATTAGTGTGGCATGTTTATTGTGTTATTTTTGCATGTTGACAACATTTAGCGGGCACTATTTGATGACTTAGTTATCCCCTGAGGAAGCATTCTTCTGTCCAACACAGCATGGTGGTGTATGGTTTCTCACTTCATCAGATTATTCCCTCAGGATGGGCAGAGTATGATGCAATCATGGTTTCACTGTGCAGATTTCTCTAACTACATAATATCTGGACAGTTGTATTGACAAGCTACGTTATTTGACAGTAGGGACATTTCAATTATCTACTGCGCAGTTGATATGTCACATTACCCAGAGACAGAGTTGTTGTGTAAGTGCTATTTATTGAAAAGCGCTGTAGTGCTATATGTACATTGTCCATGATTGTGAGTCCATTATAGTGATATCTTCCAGTTTGATCCAACACAAGGGTTTACCAAAATGCTTTTGTCATGCTGGGGTTGCTGTTTCAGACAGTGCAGAGGGACAGACTTAGCCAATGAGTAGGAGAGAGACAATCACTGGGCTGGGTGACAAGATATACAGTGGTTAGCAGAACAGATCTTGAGTACAGTTGCTGTAAGACTGTAATGTTTCAAAACGCAGGACTTTGGTAATAGTTGGCCATGTGGCAGGGACTAGTGCTTCCAGGTCATTTTCCTTGTGAATATGATCTGTTCCATGTCTTCTTCTTCTGATGTGTGTGTTGCCTGCTTTGTCCTTGTTGTTGTTGGTTGTGAAGGGGCAACACACACCTCAGTGTTAGAAGACGTGGAGTCAGACATCCCGGTCGCTGCTCCCTGTGAAGGTCTTAAGGGCAGTACTGCTGCAAGGAGGGCCTGCTGGTTCTTGAGAATAGCAGCCACATCATGATGGTAGGCAGCCAGGTCGGCCCTGAGGGGTTCAATGTTGCATTCGTGCACGCGTTGACAGGATTGCTGTTGTAGGTGTTGGGTCAACTATATTACAGCTGTGCTGATTTCCTTCTGGGTTTTCTGCAATTCCTGCAAGATTGATGTTAGGGCTTGCATAGCTGCTGTCTGATCTGCAGATGACATCATGCACGAACGCATCCCTTCAAGGCTGGCTGCCATATTTTGCATCCCCACCCGCACCTCCTTGGCCAGCTCCCGCTGTACTCCAACTACAGTTCTCTCCAAGCTGGTGCCAGTGTCGTCTGAGTCCTCAGCTGTATTGGAGCTGGCTGGTCTTACAATTGGGGTGGTGGGTGGTTCCTCTGCGATGGCTGCTTGTTCTGTGCTCCTCCTTGTGACTGAAGGTGGGGTCTGGAGGGTTTCAAAGACCTTTTGGATAGTCTCCTGGGGAATGTTTATTGGCTCGTCATCCATGTCATCAGGGAAATCTGGGACAGGCATATCGGCAGGAGATCCATCTTCCTCTGCAATGAAACAGGGTACAATTAGTGTGTCTGTGTTGTGACAATTTTGACGTGATGTGCCTGCCTTTTGATGAATTCACTTTGTGATCTTGTTTTGTATTAATATCTGCAGTCCTTCAGATGGGCATTGTTTCAGGCCTATGGCCACCTGTGTGTCACATGTATGTTATTGAGTTATCAGACTTGTCAGCCTCATCGCCTCTAGGTGTTGGTTTATGCCAAATAGAGAATTGCCACCTTCTTGTCCTACTCGACCCTCCGTGTATATCCATTCTCATGGTGAGACATTTCACTGGCTGTGGGTGTTCTGATGGCCCTGGCAGCACACTTAACAATCTGGACCTGCCCCAATCCCTGATCGTTCACATCGACCTAAATGTAATTGACATGTTGCATATCCTATGCATGGCAATGTTTTGATCTGATATGGATGTTGACATTGTTAATGGGTCCTGCTGATGTTGGGTAATGTGTGTTACATTGGATTGCCCTGATAGTTGTATCAGTGTCCTATTTCGTCCTCTGACTGTGCAGGTGTATCTCAGTGACCAGTTACATGTGTTTCCTCCTCAATGCTGTTGTCTGAGCAGTATGACATTTGGGATGTTGCCTTGTTACCCAGGCACAGGATGGACCCTGACATATGCAGCATGGGTGTGTCCTTAGTGCTGTGTCGCTCCTATTGTTGTTTACTTTGGCTGAAGTTTGTGACAACTATGGGCATTGACATTTGAGTGTACTGGGGCCTTTGTCTTGTTTCAGGGGATTGTTGCAGATGTCATCCTCCCCCCCTAATTTAGGTGTGTATGTTCCATGGGGAGGTTACTGCCATTGGCTACTTGAGCTGCACACAGATCAGAGGTGGTAGTGGCAACTGTTGTCGCAGTTACATTGCAGTTGTTGGTTTGGCTAGAGGATTGATAATAGGGCCCTTGTTAATGTAGGAGGTATGTTGGCTGACGAGTGCCAGGATGTAAGTTTGACGTAGTGGCCTTCCCCCCTGTCGTGGCTTTCCCTTGGCTCCATCGTTGGCATGACAGCATGCCCCCATGGGACTGTTGTTGGTGTTGTGTAATGGTGTGCCCCAGGTCTTCTCAGAACGGGCCATACTCCCATGCCGTGCCCCTTTACCCATGCCACTCCATGTATTAGATGACTTCCATGCATTTAGTGATCGGTTTCCCCCCATGCTCACAATTGACATTATTGCATTATAATTCCCCATGCGACTTACCCTGCATGTGCGTTGTCTCCTGGTAGTCTGCGCTGTCCTGTCCTTGAATCCCTGTAACGATCTCCTCAGGGATGACGGCTGCCACCATCTCCTCCATGCGGTCCAGGGCCTCCTGGTGTGCTGGACTCCCCCCCCTCCAGTCTGCAGTGCTGCCTTCCTGTTCCTGGCCATCTTTTCCTTGCTCCTGCGTTTGCAGTCATGCCAGCGTTTCTTGCACTCGATGACTGTTCTGCGTACTTCAGCCACACTGTTAATCTTGTTGACAATTTGTTGCCATATAGCCTCTCTCCTACTGATTGGCAACTTTGATGAGACAAACAGTTGGTGCTGGTGTTCCGTCACCTCTTTAACCAGAATTTCCTGCTCCTCTGCACTGAAGCAACACTTTCTTTTCTTCTTAAAAGTGTCCTGGTTCTTGTGAGGGTCCTCCTGGCTGGTTCCTGGTCTGCTGTCATCTTCCTGGGGTCTGTAGTGGCATCTGGGATCCATTTTGGCTCTCCTCTGGTGAAATGGCTGTGTTCGCTGTGTTTTTTGACGCTATTGTGTCAAAGAAAACGGCGCATATCCGGTTTGCGGTGTCGTAAATCGACCCACAGTCCTTTCCGCCGCGTTAACGTTGTTTTCCTTTACGACTTGACGCCACGGTGTGCGTCAAAAATAATGACTCCCACCTGTTGTTTGCGCCGCCGTGCGTCAAAGTATAAATCTGACACCCGCACGGCGCACCAAAATGGCGTTAGCCGGCGGTAATATTTTTGACGCAAAACTGCGCCAGCGCAGTTTTGCGTCAAAAAGTATAAATATGGGCCAAAAAGTACAGTGAATAAGAGAAAAACATACTTACAATTCATAACAGTTAAGACAGCCTGATGGTTGTAAACATACATATGTGATGGACAAAATATAAAATCAACATTAAGAGGAAGTTGCAAGAGAGTGAAATCATAAATCAAGGTAATCTCACATTGGGTGCCGTAGCCTAAAAAAGTGATCCATATTGCAGACCAACCATATACCTTTGTTATACAGTACGGGTACAATTGATTCTGAAAAATATGTGACATGAATATGTCATTTGGTTCACTCACATGAGTGACCTTATGCCTGTTGGAAATAGGGTCTTTAGTGGACAGAGGTATGCACCCTGTCCAAGTAGGGACCACAATCCTAGTCAGGGTAAGTCACACCCTAAGTTAACTTGTGCTCACCCTGTGGTAGCCTGCCACAGAGCAGTCAGGCATATGTTAAGAGGCATTATGTAAAATATGTGCTACACCTGATTTCTGTAACATAGGGAAAACACCACAAAAAGACCCCAAACCAGTTTAGAAAAATAGAAACACTGGTCTGAGTAAAACAAGACCAAAAATGGCAAAAATCCAATAAATAGATCCAGAGATAATGCAATTTTAAAGATAGCAAGTTTTAGCCTGAAAAAGTCAAGATCATAACAATAAGAATCACATCTATACCTTTTAAGTGATGCAGTTTTGAGATTGCACTGTTAGAAGAGCCCTTGTGCTTCTATTCCTAGATATATGGGCTTAGTGGTACTCCCTGAAGGAGATCAACAATTTAAAAGTGCTTCCGCAGTCTGTGGTGGACAAACTCACGGCTGGGCCCATGAGACCGGTAAGCCCCAGAGGTCTGTCAGGTTGTGTAGAGTTGCTCACTGAGTCTTGAGGATGTAAGCAATGCACAGTACCTTCAGTTTAGAGGAAAAGGGCAGCTGTAGCGGTTTAGCAGTAGGCCAACACAGCAATGTAGTTGCAGAGTAGCAGTTCCTCCTGGTACCACAGCTGTCATTTTTCCTAGCAGAATGCCATTGGCTCCTGGAGAGTTCTGATTTGGTGCGGTTTAGGGTGCAGTATTTATACTCAAATGTGCCTTTGAAGTAGGGGAGACTTTAACGAGGGCTTTGAAGATAACAAGGTCCCTGCCCTTCCTTCCCTGGCTCCAGACACTCCACAGGGAAGTATACAGCCCTTTGTGTGAGGAGAGGCACAGCCCTATTCAGATGTAAGTGTCAGCTCCTCCCTCCCAACTAGCCTAGGAAGACCCATCAGCCTGGTGAAAGGCCATCAGAATGCAAATGTCACAAGCTCCCTTTGTATGTGACTATCTTGAGGGAATGCAACAAGCCCAGCTGTCATCCACCCCAGACATGTATTCAGAGAGGCAGGGGCACAGAAGGATTAGAGTAAGAAAATCCCAACTCCCCAAAAGTGCCATTTTCAGACGTATAATCTTAAATCCCACTTCACCATAAATTGTAGGATTTAAAATTGTGAGTCCAGAACCAACAAACTCAAAATTTCTATCATTCTCAATTGGAAGTTACACATAAAGGATGCTTCAATGTAACCCCCATGTTACCCTCTGAGAGAGATAGGCATTGCAGTAGTGAAAAACAAACTTACTGGCTTTTTACTACCCGGATATGTTCAACTTAAAAGTACATGTACAACGTTTTAAATACACTGCACCCTGTCCTTGGGCCTAACAAGGGCCTACCTTAGAGGTGATATAAATGTAATAAAAAGGAAGGTTTGGGCCTGAAAACCTGGTGTATTTGGCAGGTCAAAATTGCAGTTTTAAAACTGCACACACAGGCTCTGCAGTGTCTGGTAGTGGATCCTATTTAGTTTTCAATGGGAGTCAGGAGTTTAGCATTGCCTTTGGCTTACAGGCCTGTGCCCACGTCACCCAGTTATTTTTAACCTACTTAGCTTACTCTGCTTTAACACATTTATTTCAATTATGTCTTCCAAGATGGCTGCCATGTTTATAGCTAGGAACATGTTTTAGTTTCATGTTATCAGTGCCACTCTGTAAAAGCGTCACTATCAGTGTCAATGATGAATAAGATACGTAGTTGTTTACATTGTGTACTTTCTCACTTTGGTATGACAGTAACATAATGTACCTTTCCAAGGAATTGTTTATATAATTGCCACCCCAAGCATGCCTCTTTATCTATTGTTTGGGAACATACCTCTGTCAGGGGTCCTACCGGATCTGTATAAATACATCTCACAAAGACAAGATAATCAGAAGGATTCCTACCAGATGCCCTCAACACCATCTATGCTACACTTCACCTTGATTATGACCCAGTCTTCGTGTCCCCACGAAGTCTGATCTAGATACCTCATTCCAAGGTAACAAGGGTTCGGAGGCTCTTCTTATGGACATGGTACTGGCAAATTAGGCTTAGCACACTTAGCTTTCTTTAGGTTGGAGATTAGGCTCATCATGCTAGGGTATTGAGGTTGATTTCACACCTACTTTACATCTTATGTTATTGAAAGATGGTGGGTGTCTTTCTATTAATTACTTTAATTTTTACCATTCTGTTTCTTGCATTGTTCATTATCCTAATCATTGTAGCTCATGCAATATATCGTAGATTGCAGTCTTGTTAATAAAACCTATTGAAAACTTCACTGCATCTCCTTCATTGCCTGTGTGTATGATTGAGACATGTTGTTCATGTGAGAAAGGGGTAATGTCCGTTAACCCACAACCTCCCTGAGATGTCACATTCTTGAGTCTATGCATGAAGGCTGCGACAATTCACCTTTCACTGTTTGGGTTTTTGGTGAGGTACAGCTTCTGAGCCGGGCATGTTGGGATGACAGTTGAGGCTTGTTGTAAGACTGGTCTAGTCGCCTATAAACAAAAGTGCTGTCATCCTTAAACCAGCAGTCTTGCCTAGAGCAAGAGTCAAACTACAACAGCCTGTGACATGTTGACAGAACTCCTGTATTCGGTGGAACAATGAGTGCTGCAGGCACACTAGTAGCAATTAATTTACAGGCCCTGAGCACATATAGTGCACTTTACAAGGGATGTACAAGTATATTAAATATGCCTTTTGTGCTTAAGATAATGTCACTATGTTTTGTGAGTACAGAGCACCTGCACTTTACCACTTGCCAGAAGTGGTAACCTTCAGAGAATCCTAAAAGTCAGCAAAAAATAGGAAAACAGGAGGTCAGAAGGCAAAAGCTTTGTGGAAACCACGCCAAGGATGCCAGGTCTAACAATGCCTACCATGCATAATGAGTATATAACTGTATCAAGAACATCATTATTAGCATCAGAATATACCATGATAGCAAATACTTTGTTGTGCGAAACATCAACAAGTGCAAAGTAGTGACACTAAGAGGTAACTCAGCTTAGCTAAAGTGCAAGAGAGATAACAAGTTTGGTTACTCATAAAATAAAAATAAGCAAAACAGTGTGAACTACCTAAGCAGTGGCTAGTTCATTATGTCTTATAGATCATAGTTCAGAAACTGTGCAACAACACACGCATATAGAGGTCTACTGTCAGATTGTAAGATTCTCATAGCTGTTGCCCTCTTTCTGGTGCCTAGAGTCAAGCAAAGTGACCTAATCCTGATCTGTCTTGGGTGCAAAGAGGCCATGCAAACCAACAAAACATGCAATATTTTCCTTGCGCATTTAGACACTTGGACAAATCAGTGAGGTCTTGTGTTGTGACGACCATCTTGCAGTGAACGTCTTGCGTGGCAAACAGCGTAGTCTGAACTGGACATACAATTTCCTGTCAAGAGAGTTGATGAAACAGTCTAGAAACTTTCATACAGGGGTATTGACTTGAACAGTACAAAATTCATAGAAAGATTCTCCCTGGTGATACTAACATATTCTTTTTTGACCATCCAATGCCACTATAGCTTCTTAATTTGAACTTTTGATGGAAGCAGATCAGAAGACATGGACTCCCAGTGGCACTACAGGCCTAAGAAAAACAGAACCTCTCTGACATCATTCCACCATTCAATTTTGTGGAATTTGACTAGCCTAATTAGGTCCTGAAAGGCCTCTGCATAGTTGGCTAGTTCTGAGGTTGGTCTAAATCTCCGCCAGAACAAAATAGGTCTAAGCCCAACTTTATTGGTGATTCGCCTCCTGCCCAGGTCAAGATCTAGTGGAAGGGAGAGTGTACTAGGGAGAGGTACACCAAGGTTCTGAATAACTGACATTTAGATTTGCTCAAATCAAATTGCACCCCTCAAAGGTTTTGCACCACATAATGCTGCAGCCATAGCTTTGGAATCAAAGATCTAAAGGGGTACGCAATGGAGCATGAAACTCCTTCAAAATGGCACCTGATATCTGTTTGTGTTTGAGGGTGGCTTTTTCCATATGGTATTTCCAAGACATACCAGATGACAATGTGATGCCCAAATACTCAAACTCATCCACCCTTTCAAGTTCCTCCCCTCCCTTGTACCTTTTCCCTCTATATGATTTGTGTTGGTTTCTTGGCAAGAATGTTGGGCCCTATTACAGGTCTGGTGGTCCGAAGACCACCGACTCGCGGTGGAGGTCGGACTGCCATGCCTGTCTGACCGTCACATTATAACCCTGGCATGGGAGCACCAAAAGACCGCCATCTATGCCAGGACTTTTGATCATGATGATATGGCAGCGGTCATGGTTGGAATCAACCATGGTTGGCGCTGAAGTGAGCGTAGCCATCCTGATTACAACCATCTTCTCTGCCAGCCTTTTCAACTGCCATGAAAAGGCTGGCGGAGGACACATTCAGGGGGCCCCCTGCACTGTCAGAATGTGCAATGTCTGCTGAGGGCACTAGGGAGGCCCCCATGGGACAGCATTGGACTCGGCTTCATGTGGAGCTGAGTTCAATGACGTTTCACGTTTTACAGTGGGCTGACCGGCGGAAACCAAGGTTTCTGCTAGGCAACCCAGTAGAAAACTCATAATGGAGCTGGTTGGGAGCACAGTGGTGGTCTCCTCATCGGGAGTTTGGAGGTCTAGTTTTTCTGACTGACAATCTCGTAATCAGTCCCTCAGTCTTAGCTACATTAACCACCAGACCTCTCATTGAGCAAAACTCATTAAAGTTTGTTAATAGAGTTTGCAGCCCTTTAGGAGTTTGTGACACAAGGAGGTTGTCGTTGGCGAATAACAAAGTGGATACCTTCACAATGGCCGAGGACAGTGCGTCCTATGGAACGGCTGTGGATCAGCGGGGGTTTTCAGATGTTAGCCTGGAGAGAGTGTTCTCTTGGAAGGAAAATACGTGATCCGCTGGGCTCAGCTCCCCTCATCTCTGTATCAACTCATAGCATTAAAATAGATGCTACATCAATATGGACCTCTTTTGATAGCCTGGTGGAAAGGCTTCTCATATTCAGTGGTCAATTCAAGGAGTTCACCACTGACTGATAGTCTACATTAGGAAACTTTCCAGTTCTCCAAGGTATAATTAGTCTAAACCAGCATGATGAAACTACGTCAACTTAGACTAGAAGTTTATCTTACACTTCTAATGCCTAGAAACATGAATATCCCATAGCTTTTAGTAGACTTATGTCACCTACTGTGTTAGCAAAGTAATTTGTTTGATGAAATGACACTTCCAAAACCTCTGAGAAAGATAAGGAGAAGCTGAATCTGGACCAGAAGCTGACATTTAACTTGCTGAACACGGAGTCTGACTTTTGGAGATTATGACAGCGTAGGCCTTATTGTAAAATATAATGTTTATTTGTATATTTATGTGTGTTTTACATGTGTTTAACATTGATTTTATCCTTTCTACTGTGCATTTGTGTTGTGATAGGGTTGTGAGTGTTTTGATGAGTTTCAATGGATTTACCTTTACAAGTTTTGATTTTGGAGCTTGGACATCAGGCTTAATTTTTTAATCTCGATGCACTTAATTTTTTTCAAAGGAAAAAAAGTTGGTCATTTTTTAACCAAAATTTGTTTTTACTTTTTCAGTCATTTTTCTGGTTCTCCTGGGAAATCTTTTATTTATTCTTCCCCATTTTAGGGCTTTGGATGGGTTCCTTCTATTTATGAATTCATATTGGATGTTTTATATTTTTCCAGTTTATTCTTGCATTTTCCTAGACTCCTTTTGACCAATATTTTTTAGGGTTGTATTTTTTGGATCGTTATTTCACTAAGTGTAATTTGTTCCATAAAAAATACTTTCCAAGGCTGAATAAATTGAGGCAGACTTTAAGCACCAACAATGATGATCAGCCCTTATTAGGTTGAGCCTAACAGACAGCATCAGATCTCTTGTTGAAAAGGCAGATTGTGTGCATACCAAGAAAATATAGAGGGTTGGAGCTTTACATGTTTAGGTAGTGAAAAACTCTTACATTTGTTTTCACTACTACAAGGCTAATCTCTCCCTTTGGATAATATTGAGATTACCTTATTATATTTTATAAGGGTAATTCACATTTGGGAAGGGATGGGACCCCCAAGTTAAGTGTCTCTGGAGTCACAATTCCCATGTCCAGGTAGTGAAAAACTCTTAAATTCAAATTCATTTTTTACTACTGTAAGGACTGTCTCTCCCATAGGCTAGTATGGGGATTGCCTTAAAACAACTTTTAGGTGTAATTTCTGATTGGGAAAAAATATACAAATGGAGTTTGTTGTCTCAGGCCTCACAACGTAGAAACCCATCTTGTGGTAAAAGTGTTTTTTGAATTTAGAAAGTTGGCATTTTCTTACTTTAACCTTCCTGTGCCGTAGCATGCCTCCAAGCCATGTCTGGTCTGTGTAAGGTTAGTTGACAGCTACCTTTGTGCATTTCATCCTGACAGCCATAAATACAGGACACTCAACTGCCCATGCATTCCAGCTACCTACTGATAGATCTTCCTGGGCAGAAAGGGTGGAGGGGCTTTTACACTTCAAAGAGTAGTGGTCTGCTCCGACACAAAGGACTGATAACTGTACAAAGACCTCCTGGCAGACAGGACTTGGCTGTAAGTGGACTGTGGCTCTTCAAAACCCTTCTTTGAAGTCTCTCCCACTTCAAAGGCACATTTGAGCATAAGTACTAGGCCTCTGACACCATAAACTCGGACCACTTCTGGGCTGAGGACATGCTACCAGGAAGAAGGAACGTGGGTTGTCAGCAGGGACTGCCCCTTTGTTGTTTGCTCTGCTGTGTTGGCCTGCTACCTGATTCTTCTTGTCTGAGAGTGAGAAGACTGGATGTAACTTTCAACTTTCTTGTAATCTAAAGTTTCTCCAAGGACCTGACTGAGCTTGTCCCCTTTTTCTGAATACTCAGGAATATCAAAGTCGTCACCTGCATCTTGATACCAGCACCTGGGCATCACTGATGTGAGTCCTGCTCTGTGAAATGGTGCTAAATCCAGTCATGGGCCCTTGGAGGTATGTGTGGTGCTGAAACATAGGAATCAATGCAGCAACACTGGCGCGTCACTTGAAGCCGACGCATCCCGCTGCAGAAACACCACTTTGCTGCTGCCTGCACCAAAGCCATGGACACTGCACACTGACTGCGTGAAGCAACAACCCGACTCACAACGCAGCCTCAGTTTGGCTGCCACAGCATTGGTGCATCCGAAACAGTACTCATCGCTTATGAACATCGACACATCAATGATGCTGCCCGATCAGGAAACAACGCATTGACTGTCAGTGTGACACATCCCCTCTTTGGATTAATGCATCATCACCGAGCCTTGATGCTACCAAAATACTGTCAGTGGGTCTGCGTGACTCCTATACCCGGCCCATGCTCCATCGCAGTTGGACTGAACTTTTGGATTTGCCCTGGTCTGACAGAACAAAGAGCTCAGGGTTGGAGCAATTGTCTTTTAAACACTGCATTTTTATTTAATCTTTGAAAATTCATAATTTAGCTTGAGTAGGTTGGATTGTTGTCGTTTTGGTCTTGGTTGACTAAGATAAATATTGGCTATTTTATTCTAAGCTGGTGTGAAGTCCTTTAGTGGTGTTTTGACTCTGTTACTGTGTGTGTGTGTGCAAATACTGTCCACATTGCCTCTTTAGTTTAGCTTTACTGCTCTGTGGCAAGCTACCAGAGGGTGAGCACAGATAAGCCTTTAGTGTGTATCTTACTTGCCCTGACTGGGATTGTGGTCCCTACTTGGACAGAGTGCAAGCCTCTGCCAAATAGAGATCGGATTTCCAACAGCAGCTTCTTATATGATTTGTTTTATCTTTTTTTTGTTTATACCTCCCAAAGAGCATTGCCTATTTTCTCATCTCTTTGATTGGCTAGCTTCTATATTCCCTTTGCTCACTTTTAGGTAACTGCATTTTTCTGTTTTAAGCAGTTCTTGAGAGTGTATGTCTGCCTCAACTTATTCAGTCTTGCCAAGTACTTTTTATGGCAGAAATTACACTTTTCTGGAGAAGTCCTCCCTGATAATTTCTGGTGTAATCATTCTGCACTTTGACAAACCTATAATAAAGCTGGAGTTACAGCTTTGATGCTGTCAATGAATGTGACTCACGTTGCTGCGAGGAAAGGTAGCTTGAAAGTTTGTGCACTGGCTACTTTAGCTAAATGTTGTACGACCATCAGCCAATAAATCTCATGTTCTCTTTACTTGACAAGTCGGGAGGGAAACATTTGAAACAAAACTGACAGAATGATCAAACAACACAGGGTATCTTGAAGACAGCCATGCCCTCCAACCAGGGCTCTGCCTTGGTGCTGGTGGTGTCCTGTGTGACAATGTCTGTTAGCGCTCCCCACTGACCTCCTTCTCCACAGATTCCCTTACTTCCACCCTTTGACGGTACCCCTCAAGTCTCCATAACCACTCTGTCGCAGATGCATTCAATAGTTTTATAGCACCACTCATACCAATGTAGGGTGTCAGAGCACTTTACATTGCACAGACATTACACAAAGACAATTTATCAAAGGTGTGTAAATCAGTGTATAAGAAATCTTACATAAGACAGAGGAGTACATGGTGTAGGAGTCACGTCACCGATACCAGTGGGCAGTATACTTTGAGTGCTTGGTCAGGAGAAGCACAAACTCAGAATGTAAAATGCAAAACCCTTCTTAGGGGTTCTCTTTACTAATAAGAATTAATTTCTACCCAAATTAACACTTATTGCAACATTAGGATAATGAACGACTGGGTAAAAATCATAACGCTCCGATCTATACCTTGTGGTATGCATGCAGTTCTTTGATGACAGTTAATAGCTTACTGTTCTATATTATGGTTTTAACTTATAAAATGCAAGTAATGAAAGGATCTGTCTGAGAAAACCAGTAACCCACTGACCTGTTTGCATTATATGTACTTTGTGATATGAATGGTACACATTCTTTGCAACAGGCATATTAACCCCCTGCAATACCTTAAAACTTCCACTATAGAAAACTGATCTCTTGCAAAGCAAAACATTAATGACCAGTTATCTTGACATATTTATTGTTGCCTGAAAATTCCTGGAATCAAGGAACACGGTAGGAGGTGTTTTTAAAACCATAATATACCTGCTAACACGGTGCCCCCATCCGAAATAAGCACTCGCTGAGGTGGCACTGGTCGCACCGCCCTGCCTCCAACTTGGAAAGTTGAACAAATTTAGAACTGTAACTTTCCCACTAGTGCAATTGCTTTCTGTTTTCCAATCTAGCTCAACCTGATTCTATCTGGGAACCATTGCTTGATTTCAAGTGCTTCTCAAACTGTTCTCCAAAACTGTTTTCACAAGTTCTGGAAATTTTTATATATAAAATGACATTTCATTTGCGTGATCGTTTGGTGAGATAGCACTGGCAAAAACAGGGTGTAGGAAAGTACCATCTTGCCTGGCATGTTACCTCCATGTTTACTGTATGTATGTTTGTTTTTGCCTGTGTCACTGGGATCCTGCTAGCCAGGACCCCAGTGCTCATAAAGTGTGCCCTTTAGGTGTTCCCTGTGTGGTGCCTAACTGTATCACTGAGGCTCTGCTAATCAGAACCTCAGTGTTTATGCTCTCTCTGCTTTTAAAATTGTCACTGCAGGCTAGTGACTAATTTTACCAATTCTGATTGGCACACTGGAACACCCTCACAATTCCCTAGTATATGGTACCTAGGTACCCAGGGTATTGGGGTTCCAGGAGATCCCTATGGGCTGCAGCATTTATTTTGCCACCCATAGGGAGCTCAGACAATTCTTACACAGGACTGCCACTGCAGCCTGAGTGAAATAGCGTCCACGTTATTTCACAGCCATTGTGCACTGCACTTAAGTAACTTATAAGTCACATATTTGTCTAACCCTCACTTAGTGAAGGTTAGGTGCAAAGTTACTTAGTGTGAGGGCACCCTGGCACTAGCCAAGGTGCCTCCACATTGTTCAGGGCAAATTCCCAGGACTTTGTGAATGCGGGGACACCATTACACGCATGCACTGCATATAGGTCAATACCTATATGTAGCGTCATAATGGTAACTCCGAACATGGCCATGTAGCATGTCTAGGATCATGGAATTGTAACCCCAATACTATTCAGGTATTGGGGAGACAATTCCATGCATCCCTGGGGCTCCAGCATAGAGCTCGGGTACTGCCAAACTAACTCTCCGGGGTTTTCTCTGCAGCTACTGCTGCTGCCAACCCTCAGACAGGTTTCTTCCCCCCTGGGGCCTGGGCAGCCCAGTCTCAGGAAGGCAGAACAAAGGATTTCTTCTGAGAGAGGGTGTTACACCCTCTCCCTTTGGAAATAGTTGTTAAGGGCTTGAGAGGAGTAGCCTCTCCTGGCCTCTGGAAATGCTTTGAAGGGCACAGATGGTGCCCTCCTTGCATAAGCCAGTGTACACCGGTTCAGAGATCCCGCCAGCCCTGCTCCGGCACGCAACTGGACAAAGGAAAGGGGATTGATCACTCCCCTTACCAGCACATCCCAAAGGGATCCTTGCCCACTATCCCTCCCTCACCAGAAGATTTCCCTTTTGAAGAAGAGGAGTCCTCTCCCTGTGCAGAACCTGCACCAGTTGAGCTGGCAGCAGACACTGCTGAGCTTTTGGGTGCAGGCGGCCCTGCTAGGAAAGAGCTGAGTGGGGCACAGCAGACCTGTCCCACACTAGAGGGTTTGAGACAGCAAGCTGTCAAGCAGCAGACTGGGGATGTCAGTGATAGCCATGAGGTGTATTGGGAAGACATCCTCCTGTATACTGAATCAAGGGACCCTAAACCTGGAGCTGCCAGGAGATTGGTCATCCCTTTGCAATACAGAGAGTTTCTTCTTACCTTGGTACATGACCTTCCCTTGGCTGGGCATTTGGGCTAAAGTAAAACTTGGGACAGGCTTGTTCCCCTGTTTCATTTGCCTCATATGTCAGAGGACACCAAAGAGTTTTGTCGCTCTTGTGTGACCTGCCAAGCCAGTGGCAAGACTGGTGGCACTCCAAAGGCCCCCTTAATTCCACTTCCTGTGGTTGGGGGCCCTTTGAAATGGTAGGGGTTGACATAGTTGCCCCCCTTGACCCTCCAACAGCTTCATGCAATAGATTTATCCTTGTGGTAGTAAACCATGCCACTGGGTATCCTGAAGCAATCCCCTTAAGGACCACTGCAGCTCCTGCAGTGGCAAATACCCTCCTGGGAATCTTTTCCAGGGTGGGTTTCCCTAAGGAAGTGGTGTCAGACAGAGGTAGTAACTTCATGTCTTCATACCTAAAAGCTATGTGGAAGGAGTGTGGTGTAACATACAAGTTCATTACTCCTTATCATCCACAAACAAATGGTCTAGTTGATATGATATGATAATGGGACTCCCTGAAAAACTCAGAAAGAGATGGGATGTCCTGTTACCTTGCCTCCTTTTTGCTTACAGGGAGGTACCCCAAAAAGGAGTGGACTTTAACCCCTTTGAACTCTCCTTTGGGCACCCAGTGAGAGGCCCCCTTTCACTTGTTAAGGAAGGTTGGGAACAATGTTTAAAAGCTCCTAAACAGGACATTGTGGACTATGTGCTTGGCCTAAGATCAAGAATGGCTAAGTACATGAAAAAGGCCAGTAAAAACCTTCAGGCCAGCCAGGAGCTTCAAAAGCAATGGAGTGACCAGCAGGCTGTCCTGACCCAGTACCACCCAGGACAGAAGGTGTGGGTATTTGAGCCTGTGGCCCCAAGAGCCCTCCAGGACAAGTGGAGTGGACCCCATCTAATTATTGAGAAAAAGGGTGAGGTTACCTACTTGGTAGACCTAGGCACTGCCAGGAGTCCCCTTAGGGTGCTCCATGTCAACCACCTGAAACCCTACTATGACAGGGCTGATCTCACCCTGCTCATGGCAACTGATGAGGGACAGGAAGAAGAGAGTGACCCTCTCCCTGATCTCTTCTCCACCACTGAAGCTGATGGCTTAGTGGAGGTAGTAGTACTTGCAGATTGTCTTACTGCTGAGAAGAAAGATAATTGTGTACATCTTTTAAGTCCGTTTTCAGATCTCTTCTCACTGATACCAGATACCACTACTTGGTGTGAGCATACAATCAATACTGGAGGCAGTTTACCTGTCAAAAGTAAGATTTACAGGCAGCCTGACCATGTCAGGGACTGCATTAAACAAGAGGTTCAGAAAATGTTAGACTTAGGAGTGATTGAACCTTCAGAAAGCCCATGGGCTAGCCCAGTGGTGCTGGTTCCAAAACCTCACAGTAAGGATGGAAAAAGAGAGATGTGGTTTTGTGTTCGTGATAGAGGGCTCAACCAAGTAACCAAGACAGATGCTCACCCTATACCCAGGGCAGATGAGCTGATAGATACACTGGCCTCTGCCAAGTATCTAAACACTTTTGATCTAACTGCAGGGTATTGGCAGATTAAGTTATCAGAAGATGCAAAACCTAAAACTGCATTCTCAACCATTGGAGGGCACTATCAATTCACTCTGATGCCCTTTGGTCTGAAGAATGCACCTGCCGCTTTTCAAAGGTTGGTGAACACAGTCCTGCAAGGGTTGGAAGCTTTTAGTGCAGCATATCTAGATGATATAGCTGTCTTTAGCTCCACCTGGGATGAACACCTGGTCCACCTGTGGAACGTTTTGGAGGCCCTGCAAAAGGCAGGCCTCACTATCAAGGCCTCAAAGTGCCAGACAGGCAGGGGAAAGTGGTTTATCTGGGCCACCTGGTAGGTGGGGAACAGATAGAACCACTGCAGAGGAAGATCCAGACCATTATGGAATGGGCTCCCCCTACAACTCAAACCCAGGTGAGAGCCTTTTTAGGCCTCACAGGGTATTACAGGAGGTTTATTAAAAATGATGGCTCCATTGCAGCTCCTCTTAACGACCTCACTAGTAAAAAGATGTCTAAAAAGGTATTGTGGACAGCTAACTGTCAAAAAGCTTTTGATGAGCTCAAACAGGCCATGTGCTCTGCACCTGTCCTAAAAAGCCCTTGCTACTCCAAAAAGTTCATAGTTCAGACTGATGCTTCTGAATTGGGGGTTGGGGCAGTGCTATCACAGCTTAATACTGAAGGCAACCTTTTGCTTTTGTCAGCAGGAGGTTGACCCCTAGAGAAAAGCGTTGGTCTGCCATAGAGATGGAGGCCTTTGCTGTGGTCTAGACACTGAAAAAGTTGAGACCATACCTGTTTGGTACTCACTTTATTGTTCAGACAGACCACAAACCTCTACTGTGGCTAAAACAAATGAAAGATGAAAACCCTAAATTGTTGAGGTGGTCCATACCCCTACAGGGAATGGACTATACAGTGGAACATAGACCTGGGAGTACCCACTCTATTGCAGATGGACTCTCCAGATATTTCCACTTAGACAATGAAGACTTATCTGGGCAAGGTTAGCCTTATTGTCCCACGTTTGGGGGGGTTGTGTAGGAAAGTACTATCTAGCCTGGCATGTTACCCCCATTTTTCCTGTATGTATGTTTGTTTCTGCCTGTGTCACTGGGATCCTGCTAGCCAGGACCCCAGTGCTCATAAAGTGTGCCCTGTATGTGTGCCCTGTGTGGTGCCTAACTGTATCACTGAGGCTCTGCTAATCAGAACCTCAGTGTTTATGCTCTCTCTGCTTTTAAAATTGTCACTGCAGGCTAGTGACTAATCTTACCAATTCTGATTGGCACACTGGAACACCCTTATAATTCCCTAGTATATGGAACCTAGGTACCCAGGGTATTGGGGTTCCAGGAGATCCCTTTGGGCTGCAGTATTTCTTTTGCCACCCATAGGGAGCTCAGACAATTCTTACACAGGACTGCCACTGCAGCCTGAGTGAAATAGCATCCACGTTATTTCACAGCCATTGTACACTGCACTTAAGTAACGTGTAAGTCACCTATATGTCTAACCCTCACTTGGTGAAGGTTAGGTGCAAAGTTACTTAGTGTGCGGGCACCCTGGCACTAGCCAGGGTGCCCCCCACATTGTTCAGGGCAAATTCCTTGGACTTTGTGAGTACGGGGACACCATTACACGCGTGCATTACATATAGATCAATACCTATATGTAGCGTCACAATGGTAACTCCGATCATGGCCATGTTACATGTCTAGGATCATGGAATTGTCACCCCAATACCATTCTGGTACTGAGGAGACAATTCCATGCATTCCCGGGGCTCCAGCATAGAGCTTGGGTACTGCCAAACTAACTCTCCGGGGTTTTCTCTGCAGCTACCGCTACTGCCAACACTCAGACAGGTTTCTGGGGCCTGGGAAGCCCAGTCCCAGGAAGGCAGAACAAAGGATTTCCTCTGAGAGAGGGTGTTACACCTTCTCCCTTTGGAAATAGGTGTTAAGGGCCTGAGAGGAGTAGCCTCTCCTGGCCTCTGGAAATGCTTTGAAGGGCACAGATGGTGCCCTCCTTGCATAAGCCAGTGTACACCGGTTCAGGGATCCCCCCAGCCCTGCTCTGGTGCAAAACTGGACAGAGGAAAGGGGAGTGACTACTCCCCTGACCAGCACCTCGCAAGGGGAGGTGCCCAGAGCTCCTCCAGTGTGTCCCAGACCTCTGCCATCTTGGATTCAGAGGTGTGAGGGCACAATGGACATCTCTGAGTGGCCAGTGCCAGCAGGTGACGTCAGAGACCCCTCCTGATAGGTGCTTACCTTTCTCTATAGCCAATCCTCCTCTGAGGGCTATTTAGGCTCTCTCCTGTGGGTTTCTCTTCAGATAATGAATGCAAGAGCTCACCAGAGTTCCTCTGCACTTCCCTCTTCGACTTCTGCCAAAGATTGACTGCTTACTGCTCCAGGACGCCCGCAAAACCGCAAAAAAGTAGCAAGAAGACTACCAGCAACATTGTAGCGCCTCATCCGGCCGGCTTTCTCGAATGTTTCCTGGTGGTGCATGCTCTGAGGGCTGTCTGCCTTCACCCTGCACTGGAAGCCAAGAAGAAATCTCCAGTGGGTCGACAGAATCTTCCCCCTGCCAGCGCAGGCACCAAACTTCTGCATCACGGATCCTCTGGGTCCCCTCTCTTCTTGATGAGCATGGTCCCTGGAACACAGGAGGTGAATCCAAGTGTCCCCAACAGTCCAGTGGCCCTTCTGTCCAGATTTGGTAGAGGTAAGTCCTTGCTTCCCCACGCCAGACAGTAATCCTGTGTACTGCGTGAACTGCAGCAGCTAGGGCTTCTGTGCACTTTTGCAAGACTTCCTTCATGCACAGCATAGCCCAGGTCCCCAGCACTCCGTCCTGCCTTGCCCAACTAGCTGAGTTGGACTCCGACTTCGTGGGACCCTCTTTTGTTGTGCTGAGATGACTGCCATGCTCAGATCTTCTGAATGCCTGTTCAGGTGCTTCTGCGGGTGCTGCCTGCTTCTGCATGGGCTCTCTGTTGCTGAGCGTACATTTGTTATATATGCCTGAAAGTTATTTACTGTGCAGTCCACAAATGTGTAACATAGTACTTACTGTTTAGTACTGCATGTCACATGAATCTGTGCTTCACAGAAAATGCTATTGTCAACCGATAATGGAAGTAAATTTGAAGAAGAAAATGGACGAAAAACCATGACCAAAATCCTCTATTTGTTTGTATATTGCATATTCTTTTTTGGAAAAAAAAAAACAATAGTGCGCAGACCTAAAAAGTTGTGGGCAGACCTGAAAAGTTGGCCATTGAGCAGAAAGCTATCGGAAGTTTTACATGTTCTGCTTCGGGGCCTCCATGCAGGCAGTGCTGTAAGTATGGAGCGCCAGTTATCTTTTACACAATCTAATGCCTCAAGGCAAGAAGCGTGCCACTCGAGCAAATAAATTATCCGTTTTCCTATATCATTGACAATGATTTTTTTTCTTCTATTATGTCAGCGTGTGTCACTTGCTAGTTCTAGACCCTCCTCCAAATTACAGTCTATTTACTCTCTACACCCCTCGTAACCATCTCTTCCCTAGAAGATGCTCCTGGTTCAGGAATGGTGCTCTGCTCCCTCCACCCCAATCCCCATCCCGCATCACCGCAACAAGCTTTTTGAATTTGACCCCCATTCAGTTTGCTTATATTTAGCAATACAAGCAGATGACATGGACAATTTATTTTGGATGAGTTATATATGGCACAGTGTGGTCTTATACTTACTTCAAAGTGCTCGGTAATACAGAAAAAGAAGTACACGGCAAGAACCAGTAATCGATTGAAACCATTTGGATGCGTGGAATTTCCTGTTTGACATTTTCCCTCTCCGTGGTAAGTATCAGCCAAAGACATGTCTGAACGCTCATGTTTTGAGTAGTTAAAATGCAGATAGTTTCCTGCTTCTCATGTGGTCCGATCCTCGAAGTTCGAGTTTGGTGCCCTGTACTCGCAGGGATCAACTTCTTTTGTTTTAGCCACTCGAACTAATAATCTTAATGGATCTGGTGTGAGTAATTTTTTTCAGAGTTGTCACTTTGCATGTATCAGATACATCCACGTTGGACTTGATACATCCTAAAGTGACCTACCCATTTACCTTGACACCAATACTTCATGTAAACGCATAACGTTAGTGTAACTATCCCATCCAGTATCCCAGTACCATCCTGACCATAGAATAAAACTGAATGAATGATGGGTTGCGCTAATACAAAAACAACAACATTGTACACCGATTCGTTCTGCAAAATGTTGGCAACCAGAATAGTTGCAACAGTATATCTAACAACAAAAAGAAAACAAACTTTAGTTACTAGTGTCTTGAGAATAGTTTATGTCTCTTTGCCACGGTATTTCGTATTTTATGTTATTGCCCATCACGCCTAGGACACGATCTTTGATTCTGGAAAGGTTGGGCTGGTGGGGAGAACTGCTGTTTGTGCTTCCTTGGTCTCTCTTTCTGACGTTGACAGTAGGGGCTGCATTCGGTATTGATTAATATATGCCCCAAATACTGGATTTTTCAGGCACAAAAGTGTAAGGCAATGTTTTTGAGTGTACTCACTCTTGCAGAATTTTGCTTTGCGATTGCAGACATCCAATAACCAAGCTAGCGGGTGAAATGATTTGCATATCAAAGGGGCATCCAAACATGACCCCATATTTCTACTGTTTTAGCGCAACTTTTGCGCCATTTTCTGACGCAACAGCGGCGCAAACTGTCAGAATATAATTGTAATTTGTACTTTTGTGCCGCTCTTGCGTCAAAAAACAACGCAAATGCGGCGCTAAAAAAGTATATGGTCAATGGTGTCACCAGGTAGACACAGCAGGGGTTGTGTGAAGAAGAATATGTCCACCACAGGACCACTCGAATAGCGCCGACGCTCCTACCACCAGCACTAGTATATATAAAGAGAGTGGACCGGAACTCAGTCGCCATTCCAGCATCAGTGGAGTCTTCACAATGGCGGGTGTGAATCAGTGCTTCAGAAGCATGAAGCCTTTTCAAGTAAAGCACAAAATGTTCTTAAATTATGCAAGTATCGTACATTCTAGTGCCGGAAGATTAGTTTCCTTAAAAAAAGTGAGTCTCCGTTTTACGCTTTCACTCTTTTACTGTGATACCGGGGATGAGCTGTTCAACCCTAAAAAAATCAATTATTACTTGTGCTGCAGTGCGATTCGCCACTCCTCGGCATTCGGGTCTAGCTTTTGACTCCTTTCAGTACAAAACACATAGCGTGACGAAACCTTAGCCTCTGCACACGTATCTGGCGACAGACCATATCATTATCCAGCCTTTAAATGTTTCCGAAGTGCTCCATGATGCCTGCATCAAATTGCTAGTTCAAGTAGATGGCTTCCTTCATTTAAAGCAAGTGCAGTATGCTGTTATCGCGTTCAATCATTTTTTGAATGTTTTCCTTGCTGAAAGCCGGTCTGAAGCCACCCCACCACTCAAATAACAAGTAGTTCAATCTGCTTGTTATTGATTTCAGTGCGTTGTGCGTGCGAGACGCACGTGCTAGGATTTTAGAATGTTATCACAACTTGCATCGGATTACTCGAAATGTCAAGATAACTTGTCGTGATGTTATTAAGACTATTTGGTGGAGAGGGTACAGTTTTCGAAGTTATTTAACAAGTCATTTTTATACCTACTTCAAGCCCTCTACAGTATGGAGTTAGCGATCAACCTTTCCCTAATAGTTTAAAATTGATTGCCCTTCGGCAGAAATGGGAGGCAATTATTTCCAGATAGTTGCGGAGCGCAAATCTGTCTGGGGAGAGAATTAAAGATTACATTTCAAACAAGATGGTTTCCTAATCATGGTCCTCGTCGCATTCTAAATTAGGTGGGCTGAGAATAGTTTGAAGAACAGCACAGACCAGCTTGAACTGTGCGGTGCAATCGTGAAATGTCAGCATGACCCTCAGACTTAAAACCATTGCTGTTTACTGCTCTTTCAAATAATATTCTCGGCTTTTTATTCCTTCCCATGGATACGGCATCGCATTCACTGTACCTATAACACATTGACATGCCAGGCGTGACCTATAAAACTGATAACAAAGGTACTTTTTAGTGTTATGCAATTTAATCTTATGAAAGGAAGCAGTTTTTCTGAATTGTCTAGACTTGGATTGTTGTTAATTGTTCTAGCTAGAAAAGGTAATGGTATCTGAGAGCAGCAGCATACCATCTAGGTTATATGATAATGTACTTATAGACTGAAAGGAAACTGATGTTTCCCTTTCAGCTGATGCTGGAGCAACCTGAAATTACACACGAAAAATGAAATGGATTTCTCAGAACAATACACTTGCTTTTTGCAAATTAATACATTAATATAATTTTGTGTATTTTGTAGCGCACTGAAATTTCACCTAAGGGCTGCTTTACAGAGCTTTGTATGTGGGCAATCATTATTGATGTGTCCTATATCCAATGGCATACTGGTAAAGCTGAAGCCATTCCCCACAAATGCTTGTCAGAGGTTCATGATTAGTCTTAAGGAGGAGTATACATCCTTCTTCCTTGGAGTTCTTTCAGTTTCACCATGGTATATGTATCAATATTTTTATGTACTGGTGCTTTGTTACATGAAAACAGCTGGAGGGCAACATAGAACAGGACTTTATTGAAGAGTTGAGAGACAGTTTGAGATTGTGTACATCAAATGATCCATTGTGTGCCCTTCTAATTATTTGTTAACTCTGCCTTCTGGAGTTATTGAGCGTTTGCAAATGAGCCCCTCAGATTCCCCTAAGTAATGAGAAATTACTGGAGGGAAAAATAATTCATATCTGATTCCCATAACAATTTCTCATTATATCCTCTTTCATTTTCCACATCCTAGTCCTTACTTGGTGAGCTAATGCTCCCCATGTCAAGATGTTGTTTACTGACAGTAGAAAAATGAACAGACCTTCAAAGATGGTTTCCTTCCTGACTGTTGACCCCTTTCTCTGCCAAAAGGAGTAAGAAATACAATAATGAATTGTTTTGCTCCGTGTAAGATGGATGAATATTACCTATCCTAGCATTTTGAAGGTTAGTGTTTAATTGACACTCTCTATCAACGTTTATGTCTGTAAGAATATGCTTTACAATGATTTTAGTGACTTTCTCATGAATATTATGAGGTGTCCTCAGATGGCGTGCCAGCTAGCAGTCCAAGGGGGCAGATTGTCTGAGATATTGGCCCATCTCGCAGAAAATCTAACACTTTCTGAGCCTGAACTGTCTTTAGAGGACGATGATTTTTGGGCAATGTCAGAGAAAAGGCCCAGACTCTGTTCCTCATCGCAGTGCTTTGCTCAAAAGGTAGCACATAACTGAAATCATGTTGAATGTCATGGCTTTCCCAGATCTCTTATAAGGTCATATCCTATACAACACGGTTCTGAGGTGGTCCTTATACAGTCATAGGAGATTCATTGGTGGCAGGATTGTCATTTCAAGGTGTCCTCATTTTTAAAGAAGCAATTTCAACAAACTCACAAATCAGAAAGATAGAGACTGCTGTGAAGAGGCTTTGTAGTTTAACCATTTTGGCCACTGGTTATAGAGGTTTCACCAGTCAATCAATCCTGAGAGACTTTCAATTCTAAGGAGACGGAATTCAACAAGAAACTGATTTGGCTGCTACTTTGTCAATAATGGAACATCAATTTCAATTTTAATCGGATGTATCTTTTGACTCTTTGCGTGCAGCAGTTGCAGTGTCAGAACCTATGGTGACAGTAAGAAGGCATCTATAGCTGAGGTCTTGGAAGCCTGATGCATCTCAGAAGTGTATGTTGAAGAATTTGTTTCTCAGGAGCAAAACTTAGTTTCTCAATTGGAAGACTTATTGAAGAAGTTTGGGAAGACAGAAGGTATATTAGTAAAATTTGTCCTCCATCTAGAAACCATTGATATACTTTCAGGAGGACTTTTGGTACTACAGCAGTTTCAAAAGTCTCAGTTCAGCCCTTTTGAAGAAGGTCAGGGGGTATGTACTTCAAAGAAGTCCCAACTTAAATCTGCAGCCTCTTCCTCCCTACAAAAGAATGACTCTACAACAAAGTTCCCAGAAATTCCTATAGGAGGAAGTTTCAAGCTTTTTATGTTGAGTGGGAGAGTTCAGCCTCAACTAAATGGGGTTTGGACATTGTTAGATCAAGTGTCAAACACAGTTCTCAACTTTTCCCGATGGTCATTTTCAACTTTC
Organism: Pleurodeles waltl; assembly: GCF_031143425.1. Lineage (NCBI taxonomy): Eukaryota > Metazoa > Chordata > Amphibia > Caudata > Salamandridae > Pleurodeles > Pleurodeles waltl. The sequence goes on from NC_090439.1 coordinate 401,604,403, forward strand.
TCCATTTACTTCAAATACTCTATGTGTCAGGTGCTACTAAAGAGAGTTCAATACTATCTGACAAAGATGGCAGTCATTCCAGACCAGTTCTGGATCTCTAATTGGTAAATTGTTCCATTATAAATCAATCACTCAAGATAGAACCTCTACAAGTCGTGTTTCCCTTCATTAAACTGTCAACTTCCTGACACTATTGATTTTTCTGGAACCCTGTCTTTATGTCCCAGTGTATTCCAATTTTCAGAAACACCTACACTTTCGAGTGTAGAAACAATTTCAGGTTCTCCCATTTGTTCTCACAAAAGCCCCAAGGTTTTATACAGGCTATTCGTTTCTCTGGTGAGTATGATTCATTCTCAATGCATTCAATTAGTCCCTTATCTGGGTGACTGGTTAATATATTCTTATTTTTTTTTGATGGTCATTCAGTTTGTCTGCAGAATTCTTCACCACTACAGATTTCTATTAAATCCACAAAATCTCAGCTTCATGTATTCCTGTTATCCTTAAGGAAGCAGAAACTAAAACATCATTTAAAGATCCCTATTTAAAGTCCAGTTCATGCACTGCACAGGGATTGTTAAGAGGACAGAAGTTGATGCCATCTTCACTAAGTGTTCTACCCTGGGCATATCCTCCTCTACTGGTATTGGTACAACATCTCCTCTCTTTTGGATTCAGGATTCAAGGATTACGATACAGATTCAAATAACAGGTTACATAAAATACTTTCCCAAATGGTGGCTGTTGATGGACAACCTTAACAGGTAACAGGCCTTTGAAATTCGATTTGCAGGTAATGGTATCCATGGGTGTTAGCAGTGTGGAATGGTTACAATTCTGGGAAACATATTGAACCAAGGGTTTTGGAGTCCAGAAAATAATGTGAAGCCATCCAACAAGTGAGGGTAGAGGACAGTTCAGCTATCTCTTCCTCACTTCTTTTCCCTCCCAAAAGGTCAAATGGAGAATGGGTATTATACATATGTATAAATGTATACACACATATATTTGTAGACGGACACATACGTGTGTGTGTGTGTATTTATATATATATAAATATATGTATATATCTATATCTATATCTATATATATATATATATATATATATATATATATATATATGTGTGTAAAGAGACTATCACAGGAATCCATTGCATCATCTGTTTCATCGCCCCTAGACAGTTCCTCATAAATACTATGTAATTACCACAAAATGTGCTTAATATCACATGGGGAGAGGAACAGAAGATATTTAGCCAAAATGCACCTCTAATTCCTCGTCCCTTTTTAGCCCTGGAGGATAATTAGTACGAAGGTCCAAAATTTACTTGAACTCAAGTTGCCTTAACCTTCTGGTTCTGTTACCACCTCGTATGTTCCTATTGACCTTGTCTATTCCAAAGAAATTTAATTTAGACACATCACACATGTTTTTGCAAAAAATGTTTGGCAGTAGGTTAAGTGAAATCCAAGTTCTCAATCGCGTGTTGGTGTTCTAAAATGTGTTTTTGTAATGGAAACATTTTGCTGCTAAAATACAGAAGTCTGCTTAGGCACTGCAATACACAAATGCAGAAATCTGATGTACAGTTCAGAAATAGGCCATTCTTTCTTATGTGGCCATTCAAGTTGGAGTACTCAGCAGTATTAGATATATGTTTGTAGGCCCTGTATTTTCTACATTTAAAAAATCCCTTGCTTGTGAGACCTGTTGTGATGACTATGTGTCAGAATGTCACCAAATGATTTACCTCTTCTATACATGATAGATGGTTTTAATGGCAAATCAGGGCCTATAACTGTATCCCTTGTGCCCTAAGGTAACTATGACTCGCACCTACCCCATGCAGTGTTTTCTCATCAATAATTTTACTACAAATGTTACAGTGCTATTGTCAGTGATGCGATATAGGATGTCATCAGTGATGTAATATCTGGGGTAATTACAGTGCAATTTATAGTTCCCTTAGGGCACGAGTTATAGTTACTTGAAAGAACTCTAACCATAATAGCTGAATTTCTATGGTTTTGTGTGTGTAAACTCTGAACCTAACTATAACGTCTCCATAACCTTTAGTTTTTTAGTGAATTTCTGTTTAAAAAAAATTCTGTTTCCTAACTATAACAACCCTGTAACCTTTGTTGTTTTCAGTAATTTTCTAGAGTTTTTTAACATTAAGTAGGATGCCCATTGCAATGCACAGTGTGGGGGAGGTTGGATGCGGGGCCTGGCCGGGCCCCCTCCTCCTTGCCATCCATTGTCCAGGTCCATGCACATGCTCCCTCATTACAGCCGTGTGTGGCAGTTGTTCTGCCATTGCCCTTCACATCTGGCCTGAACAGTTAGCTTTCTGCCCATCCACCTCCTCCCTACCCTCAGTTGTCCGAGTCCATGCATCAGCCCCCTCCCTTCCTCCCTGCATGGTCCGATGTGCTGCCACTGCCCTCCATTCAGCTTGATATTTCTGACCAATCCTCCTGTCCTCTGCTGCCAAATTCTATGCCCATTATTGCCCTCCTGCTTAGCCTATGTACTTATCTTACTGCCCCTACCCTCCTTCTGTCAAAGCCCAGCTCACCTGAGTTCTTGTTCAGTTCTGATGGAGGTTGAAGACAATCCGACCCCACCCTGAAACTGCTTGTTCCAGCACACTAGTTTTTAAAACAGTTCACTAAGAACAGAAGCTCAAGGGAAGGGGGGAAGTGGATAAAATAAAAAAGAGAGACAACACCGTTCTTGCGTTTCCACTGTTGAAGTGCTGCACAAATCTGCGGCCCTTTCTGACTTCTGTAGAAACTGGTGTCTAATGAAACATAAACAAAGAACAGATAAGTGCAACCTATTTCCAAATGGGTTCCTGACTATCCCTTTATTTATTAGAAATTATCTTCTAAAAGTACCTCTTGGATCCTGGTCTCTAGTTTCCAGGTTTTGGAATGTGTTACTGCTCTGGGATGTATTTTCTATTACTGTAAAGCTTCTAAAACATTAAACAAATACTGTTATCAGAATTACCAATATCAAACATTCATCATAATATAACTAAAGCCTAAATTCCCAATAGCAGACTCACTTTTCCCATATTTCCAGAATCTTTTATAAAACAAATACTGTACTTTTACATCAAAATACAGCATGTAATTTGTGCAAGTCCTTGATTTACTGTTTGCCTTGCTGTTAATGCTTTCCACTGTTCGATTCTTAAAAGTTCCATGAGAAAAAACAATGTCTGCTTCACAAAGTTCCGCAAAATATTCCTGCAACAAAGAGCCCGAATCACAATGTTCGTGGAAGGCACTTCGCCTCAAATTGTCTATACACGAATCCAGAAACCGTTGTCAAAGTTCCCTCAGGTAACAAAAAGCTTTGCACTTACTTGTTGCTGGCAAGAGATACTGATCAGTCTAACCTTGTCTTCTTTCTCTTTTGCAGGTTACTCATAGGAGAGAGGCTGAAGCAAGGAGGAACCGGAAACCGGAAGAAGGAAGAGCCAGAAGTCAATGAAAGTCTGTAAAGAGCAGGAGTGCCAGCGCCGAGGGATCTGCTCTCAGGTAAGCGGGAGGTAGACGAGCACAAGCACTGGGTGAGGCTCGGGGGATGCCTTTTATAGACAGGGCTGGGTGTGGTTTGAAGGGCTGGGTGTGGTCCTCACATGCTGCACATGTTCTTGGAAGGTGTGCAGAGCTGGGTGTGGTTTGAAGAGCTGGGTGTGGTCCTCACATGCTGCACATGTTCTTGAAAGGTGTGCAGAGTTTCAGTTATTATGCAAATGAGTTGGATTAACACATGGCCTAGGGAGGAGTGTTTTTAAGAAGCCTTGGTAAAAGCAAGGCCCAATGTGTAAACAAAACAGCACATTAAACAACATACACAGAAGCCTAGGGGGGGGGAAGGTGAGATAACAAGAAAGGCTTTCAATAGTAAGTTTAAAAGGGAGCTCTTATAGAACCCACTAGTGCAGTGAGAGGGGACATGCTCTTTGCTGTGTACAAACCCTAACACCTTCTCCCTGCCCTCCAATGTCTTAGTGCATGGCCTTGATCCCTCCTTTTAGCCCACCATGTTCCATGGGCCTGCCTCCGCCCCTCCTGCCTACTCTGAGTGTTCTTTTGAGCTGCCACTGACCCTCCCACCTGCCTAGCATGACCAGGTGGCTGCTGCCTGTCCCTGAAACCCATTCTCTGCCTGTCTGAGTTTCTTGCCCCTATACCCACCCTTCTGTACTTCATGGTCCATTTTGCTGCCACTCCCTTCTGACCTCAATGCTTTGTTGTGCTGGTACGGCTCCTCCTGCCTGCCCTGCATGGTCAGTTGTGAAGCTCCTTCTCCTGCCCCCTCTTGTCAGTATCTGGCCCCTACCCATTTCTTCTGTCCTCCCTGGTTCTTTGTGCATGCCCCTTTCCTACCATGGACGTTGTGCTGCCACTAACCCTCCCACTTGCCATGCCTGGTCTGCTGTGCTGCCACAGCCCTTTCCACCTGCCCTGTGTGGACAGCTTGCTGCCCCTAACCCCCTTCCAGCTTCCCTCCATTGTCTGTGTGTATGCCATTATAATCTTACTGTTGCCCTCTATGGTGTGTAGTGCTTCCAGTGCTGATCCCACCCTGCCCTCCATCTTCTGTTTGCTGCTCCTGCCTTGCACCACTGCACTCTGCCATCTGTTCTACATGTGCAGGCCCCTATCCCCTCCCTTCCCCCTTGTCTAGTCTGTTGTCATGCCCCTGCCCCCTCCCTCCTGCCCTTCAAAGTCTGATATGCTGCAACTGTCCCTTCTGTCTGTCCAGTATGATCAGCTTGCTGCCCTTGCTTCTTTTCCCTCTGCTCCCTGTTGTTCATGTTCATGGCCCTGTACCCTCCCTATTGCTTTCCATGGTCCATTGTCCTGTACTGCAGTGCACTTGCCTGGTGTGGTATATTGTGCTGCTGCAACACCTGATACCTGCCCTGAAAAGGTCAGTCTGGTGCTCATGCCCATCTCACTCCTGCCCTCTGTTCTCTGTGTACATGTCCCTACCCCATTCTTCCTTCTCTCCATGAGTTTAGTTTTGCGCCAAAAAGATTAGCGCCGGCTAACGCCATTCTGAAGCGCCATGCGGGCGCCGTATTTATTGAATGGCGTTAGCCGGCGCTAGCAGACCAGCGCTGCCTGGTGTGCGCGGAAAAAAACCACGTACACCAGGCAGCGCCAGCGTAGGGAAAAATGGCGTTAGGGCGTCTTAAAATGGGGCAAGTCAGGTTGAGGCAAAAAAATCGCCTCCACCCGATTTGCGCCAATTTTAACAACGCCCAGACGCCATTTACATGACTCCTGTCTTAGTAAAGACAGGAGTCATGCCCCCTTGCCCAATGGCCATGCCCAGGGGACTTATGTCCCCTGGGCATGGTCATTGGGCATTGTGGCATGTAGGGGGGCACAAATCAGGCCCCCCTATGCCCAAAAAAAAAAAAAAAAAAAAAAAAAATACTTACCTGAACTTACCTGAATGTCCCTGGGATGGGTCCCTCCATCCTTGAGTGTCCTCCTGGGGTGGGCAAGGGTGGCAGGGGGGGTCCCTGGGGGCATGGGAGGGCAGCTGTGGGCTCATTTTGAGCCCACAGGTCCCTTAACGCCTGCCCTGACCCAGGCGTTAAAAAGAGGCGCAAATGCGGGGTTTTTTGCCCCGCCCACTCCCGGACGTGATTTTTGCCCGGGAGTATAAATACGCCGCATTTGCGTCGCAGTAATTTTTTTAGACGGGAACGCCTACCTTGCATCTCATTAACGCAAGGAAGGCATTCACGCAAAAAAATGACGCTCATTCCTCATACTTTGGCGCTTGACGCGTCTAATGCCAAAGTATAAATATGGCGTTAGTTTTGCGCCGAATTTGCGTAAAAAAAAACGACGCAAATTTGGCGCAAACGGAGTATAAATATGCCCCCATGTGTGCACCGTATTTACTATTTGGCGCACCATGGCGCACGTTAGGCCAACAGTGCAAAAATATTTGATGCTATTGTGGTGCTTTGCTGCCCTAGCATCAAAACTTTTGAGCAGGCATTAAAAATGGCACCAAAAATAGTGCAATGAAATCTTGTTGAATTCATTGCACAATTTGTCTGTCCTCCTAATGCCGGAACGCCCCCCTTGCAAACATTATGCCTGGCGCAGTCATAATGTGGTACAAGGGGTTGCAAACTGGCACAATGCATGCATTGTGCCACTTTCTAAATATGGCGTGGTGATTTTTGCCTTGTTGAGTCACATTAACCAAAAAAATAAAATTATGCTAAGTATGTGCTAGGGCCTTGTAAATCTAGCCGTAAGTGTTTTGTCTTTTCTGTCTTTGGGCTATATTTGTGCAACATTTGTGTGATATCTGTGCTACATTTTGGCTCTTTTTTCTCTGGTGGCCATCTTGGGAGACTTATTTGTTATGAAGCTCCCTAATTTCCTCATTTACTGCAGGATCCTCAGTTGAAAATGCTTCCAATATTTGACTTTGATTCCATCAAGATGCCGTTCAGATGTGTCACACTTTTGGCATAAATTCAGAATGTAAGCACTCTAGTTGCTCAAGCGAACATTGTAGTTCAGCTGCTGATCACCAAGGAGTTAACGAACAGTCAGCTGCTGGTGTTGAAAGTGCATGTTTCAGTTTGCATGTTAGAATGTTTTAATGAAATAGAAGAGGAAGATATTTGAGAACTCACTTAAAAGATATCCTAATATTTCTTTCTACAGCATTAATCATAATTTCTATGACAAAATTAACCCCCTCATTTTGTTCCTTTCCAAATTTAATTGGAACCTGCAACAATTGTATTCTACTGCGGAAACTGGTGGCTGCAGTGAGAGAAGATGAGCCAATCGTGAATGCAGAAAGTGAGGAAAAGATGCTTCTGAAATGTGGAATAGTTTTAATTTAACTCTCACCTAAATCACCTTATAGACTGACCATTATACGCTTAGCTAGTTGCTTTCTAGTGGTTTAATATAGTAATGCTGAAGTGTAGTTAGAGAAGTTATCCTTTTACTCTGCTAGTGTAATGATGTGCTGTGTCTTTAGCTTTCTGCCATTGACGGTTCAGACAGAATAAGGCCGAACTATACTGAACTGTTCCCTATTATGCCATTGCCCAATGAAGAAGACCAGAACACTCTCCACTGATGAAGATATCACTGCTTGCTGATCAAATTAAGAGAGGTGTAACCAAATGTGCATTTGTCTTTCTTGTAGATGTTTGTTTTCTCTCTAAAAAACCCAACTCCTATTTTTGGGTAACAAAGTTCGATGTGTTCCAAATGAATTTTTGTCTTCTTTTCTTTTTGTCTGAAATCCAAACATGTTTATTGAATCAGAGTAATAGTTAAGGATGCCAAAATATAAATTTGACTCTTCCATATAATTTGATTGCAAATAATTTATCTGAGATAACTAAATGTATTTTGTCTCTATCATTCATCTGTTTCTGTTGTTATTCTGCTAGGTAATTCTTGAATTTTTAATGATAAATATTCTGTCTAGGTTAAGATTCTTTCGATGGTTTGGTCAACCAGTGTTATTTTTGTATTTTTTTCATATGATCTTGCATTTGATTTCTGTGATCTTAGCATTGTTAATCTAAAGGGCAATAAATATTTGAACTTTATTAAATCGGTGTGGTGATTCATGGCTACATAGGTCATGGTGTGTATAAATTACTGACTCCAAATTGAAATTTATGTTTATTGATTTGATCTTATTGATGTTGACTGTTAGGATGGTATCTCATTCCTATCTAAGTCCAAAGATTTGTGTCGACCACTAGGGGTAATTGAGACTTACCCTATATGTGTCACCTTATAATTAAATCAAATGAAATCTAAGGCTGGACATGCCCACAATTGTGGTAGCAGAGGATGGTTTTGAAACAATAGGAGGGCATCATATGATGGTTTCATCTCAATTAGAAAGAATCTAGGGCCAGATGTAGCAAACGATTGCGACTCGCAAACGGGCCGAATCGCAATTTGCGACAGTGCAAAATCGGAAATGGGATGCAAAAAGCCCATTTCCGACTCGCAAAAAGCGATGGGACCCGTTTGCGAGTCGCATCCGGTGCGACCCCATTTTGCGACCCGCAAATTGCAAGTCGCAATTTGCGAGTCGCAACCCATATGCAATTGCAACTCGCAAATTGCGACTAGTCGCAAAAAGCCCAGTTTGCATGTCCCATTTACCACTAACTCAGAGCAGGTGGTAACCATTACCAAAGTATAAAAGGGGACCCAGAAGGCATCTGGCTTACTCAAGATGGCGGAGATATACCTGATAGCAGTGAGGAGGAGAGTCTACGCAGCCCAGCAGAGGAGGAGGAGGGGCCACAGACAGGAGAAGATATATAGAACCAGGCAGACTCTTTTTCAGCAAACTGAAGAGGAGATCTATGACAAATACCGCCTTAGCAGCGCAGCCATTCTGGAATTAATAGATTTACTGAAACCACAGCTAGAACACAAAACTCTGCGTGGCTGCGCCATCCCTACGAATGTGCAAGTACTATGCGCACTGCACCTCTTGGCCTCAGGGAGCTATCAGGGGGTCATTGCCGTGGCAGGTGGGGTATCCCAAAGTGCAGTGTCAAGGTTCCTCAGGGCATTCCTAGATGCCTTAGTCACGCACATGTCTCACTTCATATACTTACCAAGGAATGAGGCAGAAATTAACAGCACCAAGCTGGACTTTTACCGCATTGCCCACTTTCCTCATGTCATAGGGTGTGTAGATGGGACACACATTCAAATAATCTGGAACACATTTTCCGCAACAGGAAGTGTACCCACTCACTCAACATACAGGTTGTTTGTGATGCCCATTATGTCATCACGGACATCGTAGCTAAGTTTCCTGGCAGTACCCATGACTCATACATTTTTAGGCATAGTGGGATACATCAACGCCTGGAACGTGGGGAATTTGGAGACGGTTACCTCCTAGGTAGAGCCACAGACACTTGCAGACATACACACAGGTCACTGTGTACGACTATCTGGACTTCCTAACAGTGTACCTTTGTGCCCAACAGGTGACAGTGCATATGCTCTCAGGCCTTGGATCATGACTCCGTTTTTAACACCCAGAACTGAATCAGAGAGGCAATACAACAGTGCGCATAAGAGGACCAGGAACCTGATCGAGCGCACCTTCGGACTGCTGAAGGCAAGATTCAGATGCCTCCACCGCAGTGGAGGCGCCCTCCAATACACCCCCATTACCGCTTTCAAAATTGTGGTCGCATGCGCCATCCTCCACAACATAGCCACCCGACGTGGGCTACCTCTCACCCCTGCAGACCCAGATCCTGATGATGAAGAGCAAGAACAACCACATCGCCATCATGGGGATAGGAGTCTAGCTAATGAAGGCAGACTGAGACGGGACCACATTGCAACACAATATTTTGGACAGTACGTGTCAACTCCCACCATACTATTAACCAAAAACTCCATTTGTTAAGTGGAACAAAAATAACTGTTTTATTAATGTCATGAAGAAACTATATACAAGTTGAAATTGTCCATGGGCAGGAAAATGCCAACCAGTCATGTGGCACATCAACGCCATGTGCCACATTAATCTGTCCTGGCTGTTATCTATGATCTCCTGCCCCTCCTGCCAGCCTGGCTGGTCCCTGCTGCGTCCATGGTGCTGTGCCTACCACTCCTCAGCAATTTTGAAGGTAATCGCAATTTGCGACACCCACTCGCTAATTGCGAGTTCGTTTTTTGCACACTTGCAAACAGCGACCTCGCAAACTGCGGACTCGCACACAGCGTTGCGAGTCCGGCTGCGAGTCGCAAAATCGGATAGCTTTTTTTTCTGACATTCCAATGCGAGTCGCATCAACTCGCAAAATGCGAGTCGCAATTTTTATTTTTGCTACATCTGGCCCCTAGAGACTTGTTTTTACCAGTGCTTGATGAAAATGTGAAATCTTGAAATGTGGTTTTGCCAAAGCTTGTTTGGATGAAATTTGGATTTTCCAATGCTTGTTTGGAGATGTTACCAGTGTTTATAGTGTGGTTTGTATTTGGGATAGGGTTTGTGCTTGTAGTGCTTTAGCAAATCACAGGTAAATTCTGATGTCTGTGAGAAATAGAGAGTTTGTGCACTCCAATGTAGTTTGTTAGGGAGTGTGCACACTCCAAAGGGTGTATGTAGGGAAGTCATCGTACTTCATTTGGGTGTGATGCTTTGTGGTCAAAAATTGCCCATGCGGTTGTTGGTATATGGACCCTCCATGGTTTAAGACTCCAAAGTATTGTACAAGTGTAGAAGACACTTGTTTGTTGTTGGTGTAACTTGTCTGTTAGGTGGTCAATCGGGCATGGTTGACAAATAGTATTCCTAGAGTGTGTGTCAAAAGGAGTGTTAGTTTGACAGATATTGTTGATTCTTGAGTGCACAAGGACGATTTAGTATTGGTCAAGGGTGAAATTTGCTGGTTGAATTTTACTTGCAAATCAGAGAAAGCAAACATCGAATGAGTGGTTGTCAGAGGGAAAAGTCGCAAACAAAATGTTTGTGAAGCTTCTGAAGTGATTATGTTTCCGACCTGTAGTAACAAGACAAATTGGTGTGTTGATTTTTCTTTAGTGCTCACAATATTTTGCATTAGTTTAATGTAAATCGAGGTTTGGAAAACGAGTCCTCAAGACTTTGTCAGCCACTATGCATGTGAGTGTGACATCACTAGGTCTGCGCTGGGATAGGTTGGTAAAATGGAGTCGCAAATGGATTTGTGGATAACCATGAAGTGTTATTGGTTGAGAGAGGCAGGCGAAAACGATTTTGGGATTGAATTACTTCCTGCTTTGAATTTAAATTGTAAGTTTAAGCCCGATTAAAGTAAAAATGAATTTTGTTAAAGCCTTGAAGAGTGAGCTTAAGGGAGATGCTTTCATTCTGGTTAGAATATGAGAAATTACCCCACCAGAAGGTATTCATGCATATATTGTAATTGAAGAGAAAGGTACAGCATCATATATTTGGTAAAACAATGGTGCACAATTACAGAGAAAGAAGGGTTCTTAGCATTTCCTGCCTAGGGAACTTTTAACATGAAAATTTGAGAAAATTTGAGGAGAGTGCTATATGAATTAAAACATCCTCCAAGACCAGCACAATTTGAAGCTTTGGCCATTTGGGAGCTAGTGGCCAGACATCTAGAGAAATTAAAATTTGAAAGGAGAATGAGAGAAATTGAGAAGACATTATTAGAGGCTAGATAGGATAATGAGCAGAAATTTTGGAGAACTGAAACTTTACAGGGAATTTAAATGTTTCTTGCAATTACACAAGAGAAGGAGAGCAGTGTCAGACAAAGGACAAAGAAAGGACTCTTCTGAAGAAGATCAGTCAAAGTCAGATGAGGCTAGGAAATCATTGACTTATGATAAAGACTCGGATGATGATGAATTTATAATGCAGTTATTGAGAAGTCGTCCTCCACCATATGAAGCACAAGAGGCAAGTCCATGTACCAGTATTGGTTCAAGTGCACCAGTACCAGTTGTAGTAAATCAGAGTCATGTACAGGTCGCAATTAATGTTCCTACTATTACTGTAACTCAGACATCTATGACGCAGATTGAGCTAGCTGTAGTCTATCAAACAATTCCTGTTGTAAGTTCTGCACCGAGCATGGAAGTACCGTGGTGCCATCATCACAGAGATTACAAATCTATCAGAAACAGGTGAAGGTTCATGTTTAGTCTAAACCTAATGTAATGACTTCTGTGCAAGATATTAGACAAGTTCAGACAATGCTGAGGTATACATCTGTAACACTATCACAGTTGAAATAATCTTCAATGCTGTCAGGTCAGAGTTCTGGAGTAATTTACTCGAGAAATCAGAATTTTGAATCAAGTCCAGAAGCATTAACAGTACCTGTAAGTATTGGTCCTGTTGTACGATTGTTTGCTTGCTCAGGGAACTAATGAGAGTAGTGTACAGGATATTTTTAATTCAGATGCAGAAATGGAGAGTCACAAGGTTACTGCAGGATTCATGTATCCAGTTAATCAGACTTTTGACAAGACAAGTCAACTGGTTGACTTAAATTATTCTAGGATTTTGCAGAGTTTGAGAAAGCCAGATTTGAATTCAAATTTGTTTTTGATGATTCATGAGACTCCATGTGTTACTCCACAGAGTGTGCCCAATGTAAATAATAGTATCTCCTTACAAGGTCTCACAGGTCAGCAGTTAAGAGACTGGTTGGAAAAAATGAGTGGAGCGAAAACAAATGCTGAAGGAAGAAATCCATTGAACCTGGCAAGACTTAAATTAGAATTAAATGAAAGGATTGAGGGAACACTGAGTTGAAAACGAATGACCAATATAATGAAGATAAGATACGCTTCATGTGTAGAAATGTTACAAACAGAGCAGGAGTGGTACATCAGAAATTATCAGAACTTGTAGAGAAATATGAAATAGAAATTGAGAAATCAAAGCCACTGAAAAGAAGTTACATATTAGAATTGTATTCAAAAGATATTGAGAACATGAGAATACTGGGAATGAAAATTCATCTTAAGGAATTAATACAGAATATTCAAACATTGAGAGCATTAGGTAAATGGGAAGGCAGATGGGTGAAGAAAAGAGATCAGAAGAAAAAAGAGTCCACAAATTTAAATGTTGTTGTGCAGCAGACTGATAATCCAGTAAAGATATTGCCAATGAGAGAAATTCCTGGAGGGAATTGTGTAAACGTCCCTTGGAGCATGAGTGATATTTAATCATTTACAAATGACTACCCAAGACTGAGAGAGAATTCAATAGAATGGTACCAGCAGACAGACAGACTTGTGAAGGTCCCAAAATGCCTGTGGGAAGATTTGAATACTTTGCTAGAAATAGTGGTTTCAACTGATTTATGGGTGGAATGCAAAAGGAGTGTTGACTGGACAACAAGAACGCCTCCACGAGATCCAGATACAGGTGCACCATTTCCTGATGTGAAGAAATACAATTACAAAGTGATTGGATTCTTGAAAACAAGAATTTCTCTTAAAAGTATTGATTGGCAGAGAATCGGTAGGGCAGCACAGGAAGCAAAAGAGTTGATACATGTGTACTATGAGAGATTGCTGCAAGCATTTAAACATTAGAGTGATACCAAAACAATTGAGCACAAAGACATGATTCATTTTTTGTTCAGCTTTGTTGAAGGGTTGAGACCTGAAATTAGCCAGATGCTTAAGAGTCATTTGATTTGCTGCCAAGCAAAATCGGTTGATTAAGTATTACAGTTTGCTAAATACTGTAGTGACAAGATTGAAATGAAACAGAAGAAACTGAAGGAAAAGGCAATGGTGATGCAGACTAAAGCAGCATAATCATGAATGCAGGGAATTCTTTCACAACAGGGAAACATGCAAGTATTTCAAAATCAGGGACAGACAAAAGGTAGAGGTTGTGGTTGTGGTGGAAATGGAAATGGAAACCATGGGATTGATTTGAATACTATTGTTAATCCTGGTGATGTGCAGAAAATGAAAAGGATGTTACTTTGTCACACTTGTGGAGGCTTCAGGCATTGGAAACTGGAGTGTCCAATGATGATACATTAAGATGTTGTTACGCAGATGAATGGAAACAATCTTTTTCTAAATTTGAGAGGACCGAGAAGGAGTCCTAATTTAAAAGTCTAGAACACAAATAATCAAATGCAGATTTCTCAGCAAATGCAAAGTCCCCGACTGATGCAACAGATACATATTCCATGTTTTCTGGTGCCAGAGTCACAGCAAATACAGCCCCAAATGCAAATGATACCAAAGCAACAAATGCAGATACATTTAGCTCCAAAGGCACAGTAGCAGATGATGCTTCCTCAGCAAAACACAGGTCAAAAGTTAAAACTAGGGTAATCAGACAGTACAGCAGTTCACACTTCACAGTGAGGGTGAATCGAATAATGAATTGATGACTGAGAGTTTGGATGAAGAAGAATGTATTTTAGCAGCTTCATTAGAAGTGGATCAAAAGGGTCCTTATGTAAATGGAAAATTAATGGGTCATCAGGTTTCATTTCTAGTTCATACAGGAGCTACAAGCTCTACAGTAAGAACTGTAGAAGTTCCTAACATGCCACTTTCTGGGACAACAGTGCAGATTGTAGGAGTTGCAAATCATTTTCTGACAAAGCCGATTACTAAACCGGTTCCTGTTAAAATTGGCAATTTTGAAAGTTGCATACATTCGTAGTCTGTGACTCAAGTCCAGTTTCCTTATTGGGAAGAAATATGTTGTGCAAAAAAATCTTTTTATCACCTGTGCAAATGATGGAATTGCTATTCAGAGGAATAATGATAATGATGATTGTAGGAAAGTACCTCTTTCTTGGCATGGTTACCCCTTTTTTCTGCTCAATGTCAGCGTGCTTGACTGGATTCACTGGGGTCCTGCTAACCAGGACCCCAGTGATTATACTCTCTCTTCCAAAACTCTGTATTTCACCCACAATTAGCATACTGGTGGCCCCTTATAAGTCCCTAGTATATGGTACCTAGGTACCCAGGGCATCGGGGTTCCAGGGGATCCCAATGGGCTGCAGCATATATTTTCCCACCCATAGGGAGCCCATGCAAAGGCTTGTGTAGGATTGCCATTGCAGCTTGTGTGAAAAGGTGCAAGCACCCTTTCACTGCTATTTACACTGCACCAGGTCACTTATAAGTCACCCCTATAGCAGGCCCTTCAGCCCTGAGGGCAGGCTGCAAAGTACCTGAGTGTGACGACACCCCTTCACTAGCAGAGGTACCCCCATGAACCTCAGAACCATTTTCCCGGACTTCGTGAGTGCGGGAATGCCATTTTACTATGTTCTGGATATAGGTCACTACCTATATCCAGCTACATAATGATAACTCTGAACATAGGCATGTTTGGTATCAAACATGTTGGAATCCTACCCCAAGGCTTTTGCAAGCATTGGTTGTATGATTCCATGCAATCCGGGGGCTCGTTAGAGAACCCCCAGCATTGCCATTTCAGCCTTTTGAGGTTTTCCAGGCATCCCCAGCTGCTGCCACATCACAGACAAGTTTCTGCCCTCCTGTTGCTTGAAACGCTCGAGCCCAGGAAGGCAGGACAAAGGATTTCCTTTGGGGGAGGGGTGTTACACCCTCTACCTTTGGAAATAGCTTTTACAGGCTTGGCAGGGGTAGCCTTCCCAAGCCACTGGAAATGCTTTGAAGGGCACATTTGGTGCCCTCCTTGCATAAACCAGTTTACACCGGTTCAGGGACCCCCAGTTCCTGCTCGGGTGCGAAACTGGACAAAGGAAAGAGGAGTGACCACTCCTCTGTCCATCACCACACCAGGGGTTGTGCTTAGAGCTCCTCCAGAGGGGAGGGTCCCTGGGTTTTGCCATATTGGATTCAAAGTTGGCAGGGATCTCAGGGAGCATCTGAGTGGCCAGTGCCAACAGGTGACCTCACAGCCCTCCCCTGATAGGTGCTTACTTGGTTAGGTGACCAATCCCCCTTTCAGGGCTATTTAGGGTCTCCCCTTTGAGTGGTTCCTCAGATTCAGATTGCAAGACTCCAACAGGAATCATCTGCATCCTCCACTTCGACTTCTCACTGAAGAAACTGCATCTGGACCCTGCAACAAAGAAGGAAGACACCTTCTGCAACATTGCCTCTTTGGCTCCTGCCAGCAACTGCAACAGTTTCCCGGTCATGCATCCTCTGAGGACAGCCCGTCTTCAGCCTGCATCAGAAGAGTGAAGGAATCTCCCTTGGGGGAAGGAGTCACTTCCCTGCTTCAGCAGGCACCAACTGTGGTGACAACCGGCTGCGTCGATCCCCTCTACTGCAGAGCTGAGTGGATCCGGCATCACAGGTGGTGATCTGAAGTGGCCCAACGGTCCTCTCTTCCAGCTGTCCCACTTTGTTGGAGGTAAGACCTTGCCTCCCCACGCAAGACAGTACTCCCATGCATTGCAACTTTTGCAGCTGCCAAGACTTGTTGGCATCCTTCCTCCAAGTCCTTCATGCACCTTGTAGCTCCGGCCCCCAGCACTCTATCCTGTGATGCACAGCCACCTGAGTGGTTCTCCAGCAGCGTGGGAGCATTTGATGTCAGACTCCCATGACACAAACCCAACTGCAATCCTCCATCCAGCGTGGGACATCACTTATACCCTCCAGGAACCCAACTTCATCTTCTTGGGTGCAGTGCTGAATTTTCTTCTTCATTGGTGGTTCTCATCTTGCTCCTTCATCCGGGTTAGCAGGGGCTCCAGTTCTTCCTGGACTCTTCTGTGCTTCTTGGACTTGGTCCCCTTCTTCCACAGGTCTTCTTGTCCAGGAATCCACTGTTGGTGTCTTGCAGACTCTTCTAGGTTTTGCATAATTCTTCTTCTCATTTCTGTGTGTGTCCTAAGAAACTTAGGGGGTCATTCTGGGCCGGGGCCAGGGTTGGCGGGAGCACCGCCAACAGGCTGGCGGTGCCCCGCAGGGCATTCTGACCGCGGCGGTTTGGCCGCGGTCAGATGCGGAAAACCGGCGGTCTCCCGCCGGTTTTCCGCTGCCCATTAGAATCCTCCATGGCGGCGCAGCTCGCTGCGCCGCCATGGCGATTCTGACAGCCCATACCGCCATCCTGTTCATGGCATGGGCACTGCAGGGGCCCCCGTAAGAAGGCCCCACAAAGTATTTCAGTGTCTGCTTTGCAGACACTGAAATACGTGACGGGTGCCACTGCACCCGTCGCACCTTCCCACTCCTCCTGCTCAATTCTGAGCCGGCGTCCTCGTGGGAAGGGTCTTTTGTACTGGGCTGGCGGGCGGCCTTTTGGTGGTCGCCCGCCAGCCCAGTGCAAAAGCCAAAATACCCTCAGCGGTCTTCCGGCCGCGGAGCGGTATTTTGGAGGGGGGAACTCTGGTGGGCGGCCTCCGCCGCCCGCCAGGGTGAGAATCACCCCCTTACTGTGATTTACTCCTGCTTTGCTGGTCACTGGGGTGGGTTCTGGTACTTATCTTTGGGCTTTTTTTAAGTAATCACAGCACTCCTTTACGCACTACACTTGAGTAGGTGAGGGACTGACTTTCAAACTCTACTTTCTTAGTATATGGGTTGTGCTCCCCCTAGGCCCATTTCTAACTATTGTGATTTCCACTAATTGCACTGTTTTCTAACTGTTTTTATACCTATTTTTGCATACTCGTGTATATCATTTGTGTATTATTAGTATAGTCTCTATGGTATTTTTAGTATTTGTGCCCCCAAAATAAAGTATTTTTATTTTTGTAACACTGAGTATTTTCTTTCATGGGTGTGAGTAATGTGTGGCTACAGTGGTATTGCATGAGCTTTGCATGTCTCCTAGATAAGCCTTGGTTGCTTATCCACAGCTACCTCTCGAGAGCCTGGCTTCTAGACACTGCCTACACTACACCAATAAGGGATAACTGGACCTGGTATGAGGTGAAAGTACCATAGCTACCCACTACATACCAGGTCAGCCTTCTACAATGATAATACAACTATGCAAATTGAATGTGATTCAGTTAAAAAAAATTCTACCAATTAGTTTCTATCCTGCTTTTAAAGTACATGATTTGTCAACTGATCTACAAGGTACAGTTACTTTAAAATTTGGGGATCGTTCTGTAAAAGCCATTGGTCTGATAAAAGGAGTTGAGCCAGTTAAAGTGACAGTCAAGCCTAACGCAGTTTTTCCACAAACTCCGCAGTATCATATGGCACCAGATAAAATGAAAGGTATAATTCCTGTAATTGCTGATTTTGTGAAGCAGGGAGTTCTAAAAGACATAGTGAGTAGCCCATATAATTCACCTATTATGGGTTTGCTAAAACCAAGTGAGCAATTTGGAATTGTTCAAGATTTGAGGAAAATTAACGACATAGTGGTACCTAAAGCAGCAGTGATTTTGCTTCAGATCCCATGTGACGCAGAGTGGTTCACGGTGGTGAACTTATCACAAGCATTTTTTTCAGTGCCTCTTCATGAGGATAGTCAGTTTCTTTTCTGTTTTAAATTCAGCAATCATGTTTATTCCTGGTTATTAGACTTGGCATCCTTGGTGTGGTCTTCCCTAACTTTTTGCCTCTGTTTCCCAGGTTGTTGATGTGTGCTGGACTCTTTTTCTGCTGTTTTTGTTACTCTGGGCACTTTACAACTGCTATCCAGTGCTAAAGAGCAAGTGCTCCTATGTAAAATGTATGTGTTATTGGATTTCCATGATTGGCATATTTGATTTACTGGTAAGTTTTGAGTGCAGTGCACTAGAGGTACCCAGGGCCTGTAACTCAAATGCTACTAGTCGGCCTGCAGCACTGGTTGTGCCACCCACATTAGTAGCCCTGTAAACATGTCTCAGACCTGCCATTGCAGTGTCTGCGTGTGCTGTTTTAAACTGCCAAATCGACTTGACAAGTGTACCCACTTGCCAGGCCTAAACCTTTCCTTTTCTTACATGTAACCTCTAAGGTAGGCCCTCGGTAGTCCCATGGGCAGGATGCAGTGTATGTTTAAGGTAGGACATATACTACTGTGTTTTATATGTCCTGACAGTGAAATACTGCCAAATTAGTTTTCCACTATTTGCAAGGCCTATCTCTCGCGTAGGTTAACATGAGGGCTACCTTTAAATATGATTAAAGTGTAGATTCCCTTTGAGAGCAGATGGACATGTGGAGTTTGGGGTCCCTGTACTCACAGTTTTAAATACACCTTTTAGTAAAGTTGGTTTTGAGACTGTGTGTTTGAAAATGCCACTTTTAAAAGTAGGCATTTTCTTGCTTAAACCATTCTGTGACTCTACCTGTTTGGGGATTCCCTTTCTGGGTCAATTTGACAGTTAGGCTGTTTGCACCTCTCTCTAGACAGTGACACAAAGGGAGCTGGGGTATAGCCTGCATATCCTGATGGGCCATCTGTGCTGGGGGGGGGGCCTGGTCACTTACACCTGAAAGGGATGTGCCTACAGTCACAAAATACAGTTTCCAATCCCCTGATGTGTGTCTGGGGCCTGGCCTGGGCAAGGCAGGATCTCACAAACAAGAGAGACTTTCCTTTGAAGTAGGCCTACTTCAAAGGCCAAAATAGGTATAAGAAGAGTACCAAACCCCTGAATAATTAGATCACTTCTGGACATCAAGAGGAACCTCTGCCAAGAAGAAGAGCTGAAGAGTTGAGGATAAGTACTGCCATGCCTGTGACTGTGCTTTGTGGAGCTATACTGCAGTTTCTGCTTCTGCCTGTGAAAGGGGAAAAAGACTGGACTTCTTTGTGCATTCCTGCTTGTGAAGAAATTGTCAAGGGCTTGACCTGAGCTTGCATCCTGTTGTTGAAGTCCCAGGGCCATCAAATACTTCCCCTGCCAGCACCTAGACTCTTTGCTGAGACTCCGGCCTGCCATGTGGTGCCCTATCCAGCTCCTGCGCCCTTGTAAAGTGAAGATGGCAGCCAAAGACTGAAAATCCACGCACAGACCATCGTGCTGGGAAATTTTCAACGCACTTTCCGAGACGCGGCTGAGAAACGATGTGCCGCCGGCTTCGTAGCTGAAATCTACACTCCATCTGATTCGCAGCTGGAAGATCGACGCAATGCGGCTGGAGAAACGATGCGCAACCCCCGCTGACAGAAGCTGATAACGACGCAAACCCCATGCAGCGCAGTTTTGTGATACCGTACGACCAGATTTTCAACGCAACATCGCTGGGTGTGGAAAAACAGCGCAAAGCCTGCCCGGAAACGTGGGTGCCTGTCCGGATCAATGCATTGCTCTCCAGCAGAGAAGGAAAATCAACGCATCCCGACCCGACCGGAGGAGGAATGATGCACGATCTCATTTGCGAGTGAGAAATTGACGCATCGCTGGCCTTTTCTGATGCAAACTCGCCCGTGCGGTGTTACTTTGACACAATCCAAGGTACTTTTTCACACTGACAGTGTTAGCACTGTTTTCTAAGGATTTAAGACTCTTTTTGCTTTTTAATTCATAACTTGACTTGTGTACGGTGCATTTTTGTCTTTTTGGTCTTGTTTTGTTTAGATTAATATTACCTATTCTTCTAGCCATGTGTCGTGTCGTTTTGTAGTGTTTTCACTGAGTTACTATGTATATTGGTACAAATACATTCCACCGGACTCTGAAATTAACCCTTTCTACTTGGTCAAGCTACCAAGGGGTTGAGCGGTGGTTAACTGAGGGTGATTCTCCTTTACCCTGACTAGTGCGAGGGTCCTTGCTTGGACAGAGGGTAACTAGACTGCCAACCAAAAGACCCCATTTCTAACACTGGTGTAGGATCCCACAAGGCTTTTTAGAATCATTGTTCATATTGAATCAGGTGACAAAAAATAATTTGGTATAATTGGATATGTCTTTCCAATCAGCATTAGTTCAGTCCATTGATGATCTTTTGGTTGCTTCAGAGACGAAGGAAGCATGGAAGCAAGACACCATTAGCTTACTGAATTATTTGGGTATACATGGACATAAAGGCGGTCATTACAACATTGGTGGTAAAAGCTGCGTACCGCCGTGCAGAAGACTGCCAACACACCGCTGGGACTGCGGAAATCCGCCACAGCTATTATGACCCACAGCTCGGATTCTGCCAAAAATCAGACACCCACACAAGTCCGCCACACCAAAGGTCAGTGATAAACTGGCGAAAACAAAACCTCCACCGTCACGGCAACTGAAATACGCCCACACTATCACGACACACGAATCCACGCGGTGGTCTTTCAACCGCGGTATTCCATTGGCAGTACACACCGCCACGCTCAAAATACACACACATTTACAAAACACAGCCACATTGGACAATTCAAAATACACACACCTGATACACATACAAACACCACTACCACACACTCAATACAATATAAAACACACACCCACATCACCCACAAACCCTTACGACCACAAATCACGAACGAAAGCCAGAGAGAGACACCACCATCAACAACACTAGCATCCACAGGCACACAACACCATCACCCACATAACTTTCACACACCGCACACTACACACCACCACATGTCAGCACACTTATTACCCCACACACCATCCTACACATCACTTACACCACCCCATGGCACGGCAAAGACACCCCAGGTTCTCGGAGGAGGAGCTCAGGGTCATGGTGGAGGAAATCGTCCGGGTAGAGCCACAGCTATTCGGATCACAGGTGCAGCACACCTCGATTGCAAGGAAGATGGAGCTATGTCGAAGAATAGTGGACAGGGTTAACGCAGTGGGACAGCACCCAAGAAATCGGGATGACATCAGGAAGAGGTGGAACGACCTACGGGGGAAGGTGCGTTCCGTGGTCTTAAGACACCACCTGGCGGTTCAGTGGACTGGCGGCGGACCCCCACCTCCTCCCCCACAACTAACAACATGGGAGGAGCAGGTCTTGGCGATTCTGCATCCTGAGGGCCTCACAGGAGTAGGTGGAGGAATGGACTCTGGTAAGTCAAATCTTAACTATTACATCCCCCACCCTACCTGCATGCCAGCACATACCCCCGCCCTCACCCCCTTCACTCTCAGGGCCAGATGTAGCAATGTCAGAATTTGCGATTCTGAAATTGCGAGTCGGTGCGACTCGCAATTTCAGAATCGCAAATCCTGATGCAGAACGGTGTCTCAGACACCGTCTGCGACTCGCTATGAGGTCGCAAAGACACACCTCATTAATATTAATGAGGTGGGTCGCATTTTGCGACCCCATAGCGAGTCCCTGTGAAGTCAGCAGACCTCCATGTCTGTGACTGCTTTTTAAATAAAGCAGTTTTTAAAATTTTTATATTGCAGCCCTTTTCCTTAAAGGAAAACGAGTTGCAAAATAAAAAAAATAACGAAACCTTTTGGTTTCGGTTTTTCAGAGTAGGCAGTGGTCCATTGGACCACTGCCTGCTCTGAAAACCCATTTTTGGCAACATTCACAAAGGGGAAGGGGTTCCATTGGGACCCCTTCCCTTTTGCAAATGGGTTACCACCAGTGTGACACTGGTGGTGACTGCGAATTGCTTTGCGACCACATTCGCGGTCACAAAGCAATTCTGCATTGCGATGTGAGTCGCAAATAGGAAGGGAACACCCCTTCCTATTTGTGAGTCGCATTCACAATTTGCGAGTCGGTACCGACTCGCAAATTGTGAATGTGCATTGCACAAGGCTTTTTGCATGGCTCAAACTCTGATTTTCGCAGTTTGCACCATGCAAACAGCTTTCTACATCTGGCCCTAACTCCTCACAAATGTCCCAACATCACAAACCACACATCCTAACACCAAGCCCTGCATGCAACAACAAAGCATGGACACCCATCACCAAAGCATGCCCACTTCACATACCCATACAACCCCCTAAACCATCATCACACGAGGTCCAACACAGGAATGCAAGAACTGGGGTACACTGTCACCCAACCATTGCACACCATGACACACACAGATGTAATAACCATCCTTTTACACCACTACAGGACCCCTACCCAACGTCACCGGACAGGAGGGTCCACACATGTCCACACCACCAACAGAAGAGGCCCAAAGTCATGACAGCACCCCTGTCCAACTGGATCTAGATGACCAGCTCGGTCCATCGGGGACCTCGGGACAGTAGGTTCCCCTGACACAGTCACAGGCCACTACAGAGCTTCCCCCCCTCTGAAAACACTAGCACAGCACCCACCCAGCGGGCCCATACCTCCACCCCCAGGACACGTCAATCAGCTGTGTGTCCACCACTACAGGGAACCCAGGCTAACCCACCACCCCAACAACAACAGGGACCTGGGGGCAGTGGTAGTGGGCACACGGTCCAGGGGACGGAGGCCCAGGAGCACAGGGGAACTGGGAGGGCTGCTGTGCGACAAGGGGCGGACAGGCCCAGGGAACCCACTCTCCACGAGGCCCTCTCCTCCATCATGGGAGCCTACCACCACTCCCAGGAGACGATGGCAACGGTAATGGCCAAGTTTCAGGAGACCCAGCCCCAGCAGGAGGAACAGTATATGGGCTTCAAGCAGGAACTCAGAACCATCAGCTCCATCCTGGGCACCATCGTAGGGGTGCTGAAGTAACTTGTGAACACCAGGAGGGACACTGTGGCACTACAAGGGGCCCCTGACACTAGCCTGGATGACGAACTGCCCACCATCTCCGCCGGCACTAGTGGACAGGACGCCCCGCCACAGGACCACCACACCAGCACCCCACCCCCTGCAGAGGGAGAACCACCTCGCAAACAGTCCGTGAGATCCAGGAACAAGACAGAGAACGATGCCAAGACCCCCGCCAAGAAATGAGACCACCCTGATTGTCATCTTACTGTCCCACTTTGTCACCCTGTCCATCCTTAAACTGCCCCAGCTCCACTTCCTATGCCCATATGGGCAATGCACCTGTGAGACTAATAGACTGGACTTTACCATGGACATTCCTCCACCATCACCCCTCACCATTTTACAACCCCCTCGAATATTGAGCACTTAAATAAACACCCTTAAAGCACAAAACAATCTGGAGTTTGTCTGTGATTTCAGAATACTGTATTAGCAATAACTGTGTCAAAAAGCTTTTTCACTGTCAATGTCAACATACCTATGTCACACAGCTCTAGTCTATGAGGAATCAAAGAAGATGTCACACAGTGGGACCCACATCTGTGAAATCGTAAGGGAAAGTGACAACTCAGTGACCATACACTGGGTGAAAACGACAGACAGTAGAGAGGCAGTAGTGTTTAAGTACATGTAGTAGGCAGGTCTGTATTCTTACCTGTGTGTCACTGGAAATATTGCTGGATCACTGAGTCCCTGTTGTCCATGTCTTCTTCCTCTGCTTCCTCGTCTTCACTGTCCACAGGCTCCACAACTGCAACAAAACCTCCATCTGGACCATCCTCCTGCAGAAAAGGCACCTGCTGTTGTAAAGCCAAGTTGTGAAGCATACAGCAGGCCACGATGATCTGGCACACCTTCTTTGGTGAGTAGAATAGGGATCCACCTGTCATATGGAGGCACCTGAACCTGGCCTTCAGGAGACCGAAGGTCTGCTCGATCACCTCCTAGTTCACCCATGGGCCTCATTGTAGCGTTCCTCTTCCCTTGTCCTGGGATTCCTCACTGGGGTCAGTAGCCATGACAGGTTGGGGTAACCAGAGTCACCTGCAAATGGCGAGGGACAACTGTTAGACACACTCTAACCTGGAGGGATATCCCCAGACCCACACAACCATTCCCACTGACTTGCTTCCAGGTGCTGACCTAATAGCCACACACGGTGCATCTGGCGTTGACCCATCACATAAGGGATGCTTCTATTCCGCAGGATGTAGGCGTCATGCACTGAGCCAGGGAACATGGCATTCACATGGGAGATGTACTGGTCTGCCAAACATACCATCTGTACATTCATTGAATGATAACTCTTCCGATTTCTGTACACCTGTTCACTCCTGTGGGGGGGGACCAAGCGACATGTGTCCCATCAATGGCACCTATGATGTTGGGGATATGTCACAGGGCATAGAAATCACCTTTCACTGTAGGCAAATCCTCCACCTGAGGGATAACGATGTAGCTCCAGATGTGTTTCAACAGGGCAGACAACACTCTGGACAACACGTTGGAAACATAGGCTGGGACATCCCTGATGCTATGGCCACTGTTGTTTGAAATTACCCACTTGAAAGGAAATGAAGTACTGACAGAACCTGCATTTGAAGGGGGATTCCTGTGGGATGGCGGATAGCTAACATCAGGTCTGGCTCCAACTAGGTACACAGTTCCTGGATTGTGGCATGGTCAAGCCTGTATGTGATTATCACGTCTTTCCTCTATTGTCGACAGGTCCACCAACGGTCGGTACACCAGAGGATGCCGCCATCTCCTCACATGTCCCAGCGGACGGTGCCTATGAAGGACAACAGCGTGCACAGAGTCAAACAACTCAGAGGTACGTACCCACAGCTTACACAGAACACCATTCATAATCTAAAAAGTGGCCTGAATGTGTATTGAGTCTAGGCCTAGGTATGTGTGAGGCAGTTGAAATTGTAGGCATGTTGACCCTTGAAATGCGGCTGCCTGACCTGTAAAGTGTGACAATGGAATGTGAGGTAACTGCGCTGGTGTTGTACACCGTCGCGGTAGGCGGCCGAAGACCGCGGCGCAATGCTGCATTGGTTAACATTGGACCCTTTGGGTCCCAGGAGCCAATGACGATGTACGCCGGTAGTGACGGTACGGACCGCCGTAGACGTGACCGCCATTTTCTATCTGTTCAATCACTCGTTACCTGATCTGCGACAGGAGAGGACCTACACTTCAAGTGCTGCTGTGACCTCGGTCTGGAAGACACAATGGCTCGTGTGTCTGGGGAAAGGGCCCCTGCCTTCACATCGGAGGAGTTGGAGAAACTCGTGGACGAGGTCCTCCCCCAGTACACGCTACTCTACGGTCCTCCAGACAAACAGGTAAGTATACTGGGAGCATGCTGTATGGGCTATGTCTGTGTGGAGAGGGGTGGATGTAAGAAGGAAGGGGGGAGAGTGCGGCGTGCATGAAACGACGGTGAGTGCATGTGCCACACAGCAAGGGTAGGAATGGGGGCCAATCACTTTGACGGTGCAGTTGGTAATAACTTTCTTTTCCCCCTGTACAAATCATGTAGGTCAGCGCCCACCAGAAAAAACATATTTGGCATGCCATCGCCAAGGACGTCCGGACCCTGGGGGTCTACCACAGACGGAGCACCCACTGCCAGAAAAGATGGGAGGACATTCGCCGCTGATGCAAGAAGACGGCGGAGGCTCAGCTAGGGATGGCCTCCCAACGTGGGAGGGGTGCCCGTCACACCATGACCCCCCTGATGTTCAGGATTCTGGCGGTGGCGTACCCGGAGTTGGATGGGCGCTTGAGGGCATCACAGCAGCCACAAGGGGATGAGTACACTCGAATTCTGCTGATTTTGCGCACAGTGGAGGTGTCTGGGTGGGGGAGGTGGGCTGTAGGTTTACCTTGGCCAGGGCGAGTTCCGTAGGCAAGGTCCCTCCGTAAGGCAGGCATGTGGCACCCCACCGCACCTCTGTAGAGTGCCAACTACACCTAGTCATGCCCCTGTGTCATCCATGTGTGCAGATGTCGTCCATAGCCTAGTAGGCCATTTCGCAGGAATTGAACAGAGGAGCCCAAGAGAGCGGCGTAGTGCAGGGGGCTTGTGTGTCTGTCGTGTCCGCCAACGGTAGTGGTAATGCATGCACTCAACTTTTTGTGGTCTCCCTGTTCTTGTGTGCATTAGCATCATCAGGCGGAGGAGCAGTGGCACCGGAGCACGAGGGGGCTGCATCCCACATGGCCATGGAGGGCCACACTACGGAATCGAAGTTCACCAGTGGGACGGAGGGCGGGGGAGCTCCACAGCGGGTACAGGAGCTGAGACCAGTGACACAGACTCATCCTCTGATGGGAGCTCCCTTGTGGTGGCGGCAATATCTCTGCCCCCGCATCTACAGGTACAGCCGCCACCCCCCTTCCAGCACTGCCCTCCCAGCAGCCCCTCAACCTTCGCCCTGTGCCTGCTCACCCGGGAGGGTGGGCACCACCTTCACCTCAGGCCCTGCCCCAGTCACCCCTGCTGCCGTCAGTGAGGAGGCCATTGACCTCCTCAGGTCCCTCACTGTTGGGCAGTCTACCATTTTGAATGCCATCCAGGGTGTAGAGAGGCAGTTGCAACAAACTAATGCATTCCTGGAGGGCATTCATTCTGGTCAGGCGGCCCTTCAGCAAGCATTTCAGACTCTGGCCTCAGCACTGATGGCAGCCATTGTCCCTGTGTCTAGCCTCCCCCCTCCAACTTCCTCCCCCAGACCCAATCCCCTGTACCTCAGCCTATCCCAAGCACACCTACAGACCAGCATGCACAAACCTCAACACACAAGGGTAGCTCTGACAAACATAAGCACCTCACATCCCACAGGCACTCACGCAAGCATCACACACATGCAGACACACCAACATCCACTGCCTCCACTGTGTCCCCCTCCTCCTCGTCTCCCTCCTCCCTCCCTGTCTCGTCTACAGTCACATCTGCATGCACTACATCTACAGCCACTACTACCATCACCAGCACACTCACCAGCACACCCCGCTCACGTGCAGTCACCACCCCCACTACCATTCACACGTCCCCTGTGTCCTGTGACTCCCAAGATACACAAACGCAGGCACACACCTACCCAACAGCCATCCACCTCACGACAGCCTCCAGTGCATGCACCTTCACCCAAAGTCAGCAAACGGACACCTCCTACAACCACAACCTCTTCCTCCACTCCCAAACCCCCTCGAGCTACCCGTCCCAGTGTGTCCAAAAAACCTTTCCTGTCCAACCTTGACCTCTTTCCCAAACCTCCCCCACCCCGTCCGTCTCCTGGGGCCCGAACTAGCACCTCAGCCACAACATCCCTGGGACCAGTGGTGCCTGTAGTCACCGGAATCTGGAGTGCACCGGCCACCAGGGCAGCCATTGTGGCACAGAGCCACAGCACAGACAGTCCCCCACCTGTGAAGCATCAGAAGTTGGCCTGTGCCCGGCGGGAGAGCGGGAAGACTCCAGCCACCAAAGCCGCTCCCAGGGGTATAGGTGGGAGTGTGGAGTCAGCTGCGACACCTTTCAAGGTGGGGAAGGGGCACAAGAAAATCAGCAAGTCTGGGAGGAGCAGCACGGCGGAGAAGACCACCATCATCCCAGCTGCCCAGGAGGCCACCACCAGCACCAGCCCAGCTGCCCAGGAGGCCACCACCAGCACAAGCCCAGCTACCCAAGAGGCCAGCACCAGCTCAGCTGCCCAGGAGGCCACCACCAGCACCAGCCCAGCTGCCCAGGAGACCACCGCCAGTACAAGCCCAGATGCCCAGGAGGCCACCGCCAGCACAAGCCCAGCTGCCCAGAAGGCCACCGCCAGCACAAGCCCCGCTGGTCCATGAAGGACCGCCAGCAGCTGAGTCACTGCAAAGGAGCCCGCTGCTCCAAGCGCTGCTGAACAGGGCACCACTGTCTCAAGCACCGCTGAACAGGGCACCACCGTCTCAAGCACCACTGAACAGGGCACCACCGTCTCAAGCACCGCTGAACAGGGCACCACCATCTCAAGCACCGCTGAACAGGGCACCACCGTCTCAAGCACCGCTGAACAGGGCACGCCGTCTCAAGCACCGCTGAACAGGGCACCGCCGTCCGAAGCACCGCTGGCCCATGAGCGCCAAGGGCACTGATGCTACTGACTCCGTCACCGGCAGGATGAAGCACTCTGGGCACCATGCCCCCTCCAGAAACAGTGGAGACATCCATCCACTTCCTCTGTCCCTAGCAGGATGAAGCACTCTGGGTACCATGCCCCCTCCAGAACCAGTGGAGACTGTCATCCACTACCTCTGTCCTTAGCAGGATGAAGCACTCTGGGCACCATGCACCCTCCAGAACCAGTGGAGACTGTCATCTACTACCTCTGTCCTTAGCAGGATGAAGCACTCTGGGCACCATGCCCCCTCCAGAACCAGTGGAGACTGTTATCCACTTGAGAGACTGTGGCTTTGCACTCCCCAGGATTGAGCAGTGGGCAACCCACCCACTGTAGAGACTTGAGAGACTGTGGCTTTGCACTCCGAAGGATTGAACAGTGGGCAACCCACCCTCTGTAGAGACTTGAGAGACTGTGGCTTTGCACTCCCCAGGATTGAACAGTGGGCAACCCACCCACTGTAGAGACTTGAGAGACTGTAGCTTTGCACTCCCAAGGATTGAACAGTGGGCATGTGGCCCTCTCGTGGATTTGGTGTTGTGCACTCAACCGGCTGAGGTGCCCCCCTTTCCCTCCCCCTGAGGTGCCTGTTTGTTTGCTCCCTGATGCCCCTGCAGTGTTCTCTCCATTATGGTCGGGGATCTTGTGTGGGCCTCGCCCATACTGTGTGGGCCAGGTTTTCCACAGACTTAACTGGAGCACTACCTGGACTACTATGCTTGGTATATATTTTGTACATTGTGTATATATATATATATATATATATATATATATATTTTTGCCTACTTGCTTTTAATATATTATAATGGTTACACTCATTTTCTGTTGTCTTTGCATTCTTCCGGGGGGGCTGGGGGTGTAACTGTGATGTATCATGCTGTATTAGTGTGTGTGTTGTAGTGGGTGGGGGTGTTGCATGTTGCGTGTGTGTGTCCCTGTTTTGTCCCTCCCCCTTCCCCTGGTTGTGGGTGCAGTACTCACCATGGTCTTCGCCGCCGCCGTTCATGCTCCTGGTAGAGGAGCAGGAAGACAATCGCAGGGAGTATGTGGAGTTCCGGGTCCATGGCGTCCTATTTCCTCGTGGGGTGTGTAGAGGTGAGCGTTTTCCCTTCAAAGTCCTGTTTCCGCCATGTTTTTATCCATGGTGAATCCGCCCCGGAAAAAGGTGTCGGATTGGCCTGTTGTGATACTGGGGTGGTACTTTGTCCTGTCTGTTGGCGGTGACCGCCGCGCTGTTTGTTTGTACCGCCGTGGCGGACAGAGTGTTAAAATGGCTGTCTTTGTTGGCGGTTTCCGCCACGGTCGTAATTGCTAAATTTTTACAGCCGGCCTGTTGGCGGTCTTACCGCCGCTTTAACACCGACCGCCAGGCTTGTAATGACCACCAAAGTGTCCCCAGCAAAATTATAGTACTGTCAGAAAGAAGTGAAATACTTGGGACACCAAATAGAAAAAGGTGCAAGGAAAGTTTCCAGAGAAAGAGTTACAGCTAATTTTCAAATTAATCCTCCAGTTACAGAAAGAGATAACAGGATGATTTTGGGAATGGTGAGCTGCTGTTGCAAATGGTTTCCTAATTTTTCTGTTATTTCAAAGTAATCGCAAAGACTGACTCACAAAAAATATAAATGACCCTGTGCCCTTTGATGAAGCTTATATGAAAG
The DNA here is from genome assembly GCF_031143425.1 of Pleurodeles waltl. Taxonomy (NCBI): domain Eukaryota; kingdom Metazoa; phylum Chordata; class Amphibia; order Caudata; family Salamandridae; genus Pleurodeles; species Pleurodeles waltl. The sequence goes on from NC_090439.1 coordinate 401,634,410, forward strand.
CATCAGGTTTGGGAATGCCTAACTACACGAGACCATTTTTGCTGTTTTGTCATGAACATGATTTTTGTGCCCTTTCGGTTCTTGTACAGTTACATGGTGATGTAAATCACCCTGTAGTGTATTTTTCTGCTACTTTGGACCCTGTCACAGCAGCTTTACCTGGCTGTTTGCGGACTGCGGCTGCGGTTGGTTTGTCGCTCACTCAATGTGAGAGTCTTGTGATGGGACATTCTTTAATTGTCCTTGTCCCTCACTCTGTAAAGGTTTTGCTTTCACCCAATACTTGACAAATGCACGCTTTACCCAATATGAGATTTTGATTTTAGGCTTTCCAAATGTTACCTGAAGAGATGTAGAGTGCTTAACCCAGCAACCCTGCTCCCAGTAGACAATGTTGAAATTGAGAAACTAAGAGAAGTTGAAAATGACAGTCTGGAGGTTACTGAATTGTGCACGAAACCCACACCTGTTGTTCAGGGTACTCCGTTAGAGGAAAATGATCAAACTATTTTTGTTGATGATGCCTGTCTAAGAGATAATGTGGGAACATTGAAATCTGGATATGGTGTGCGCACAATTTCTAGTATAACGGAAGCTTCATGGCTTCAAAGAGTATTTTTTGCAAATGTGCCTGAATTGCTGTTAATAGAGCATGCTGTATTTCTGCACAGCTTAAAGTTACATTTTCACAGATAGTCAACATAGATTTGGTGTAGTGCATGACTTGGGGCAGCTGTGGTCACAGAGAGGTTTCATGACCTCTTCTGGACCACTAATTAGAAATGGTGATAGTTTCTGTGGTTAAATGCAGTACACAACAGAAATCATATGATTTGTTTCAATGAGAAATGCTTTTGCGCGTTGAACTGAATCTCTTAATGAAGATTGGAAAGAACTAAGGCCCTTATTATGACATTGGTGGTAAATCCCACTTACCGCCATACTGACTGCCGCCAACATATGGCCGCAACACAAAAGGATGATGGATGGAGTGCTGAACAATGCAAACACTCCTCCCCAGTCACAGATCTGGGTTTAATCCATCGTTCAGCTGATGAAGGGTGATACCCTGATACCGGTCCCAGGATGCTTGTTTCTGATCCAGGGAAGACCTGGCCTGGCAGTTCGGGCTGGACAGTTCCCATGGGGAACAGGGTCAAGACTGATTTGCATATGACTGGGTCCAAACTGGAATGGCACGGCAAGCAAAAAAACTGATGGATTAAACCCAAATCTGTGACTGGGGGTGAATGTTTGATTTGGTCTGCATTCCATCCATCATCTGTTGTTTTAACATACCGCCACAGCGGATTACCACCACCCATATTATGACCCACACATAGCAATCCGTCATTATACAGCCACACACACAAGTCTGCGAGCTCAAAGGTCAGTGATAAACTGGCGGTAGCAAAGCCCACACCGTTATGCCAACAGAACTACGCCCACAGCATTAGGACCCACGAATCACTGTGGTGGATATTCAATGGTGCTAAACTATTGGCGGTACATACCGCTGCACTCAAAATACACACAACCGAACAAAACTATACCACATTGGACGATTTGAATAACACACAACTGACAAACATGCACACACCACACCCAACCACATTACCCACAACCCTTTACCATTACAAACAAGTGCCACAAGAGAGATAGCAGGACCACAGACAAGACCACAGACACATACCACCATCACCTTTACACCATCCATGCACCTTACATCACACAGCCCAAAACAGCACCCCACACACCCTCACCCACACCACTCACAATACACCCATGGCACCGCAACTACACCCCAGGTTCTCTGAGGAGGAGCTAAGGGCCATGGTGGAGGAAATCATCTGGGTAGAGCCACTGCTATTCGGATGACAGTTGTAGCAGACGTCCATTGCTAGGAAGATGGAGCTATGGTGGAGAATCGTGGACAGGGTCAACGCCATAGGACAGCACCTCAGAACAAGGGATGACATCAGGAAGAGGTGGAACAACCTATGGGGGAAAGTATGTTCCACAGCAGCAAGTGGTGTACAGAGGACCCCCATCTCCTCCCCCACAACTAACAACATGGGAGGAGTAAGTCTTGGCAATCATGCATCCCGAGGGCCTGGCAGGAGTAGGAGGAGGACTGAACTCTGGTAAGTCAACTCTCTATTACTATCACCCCCCTACCTGCATGCCATCACAAACCCTCACCCTTACCCTCACTCCCATCTCTCCAGCACCTCCCACATACCCCACCATCACAACCCACTCATCCCAATACCAAGCCGTGCATGCAACACCAATGCATGGACACCCCTCACAGACCTGCATGGACACCCATCACTAAAGCATGCACATTAGAGAGAATCACCTAGCTCACAAAATCACTACTCACACAAGGCAAAGCTGCCAGGGCAATAACAACCATACAGGCAAACACACCCATTCACAAGATGACACACACAGAAACAATAACACTGCATTTACATCCCCACAGGTCCCCCACCCAATGTCACCGGAGAGGAGGTGCCAGCAACTTCCAGTCCACCCTCAGAAGAGGCCCACAGTGATGATAGCAGCTCTTGATGGCCAACCTGGCCCATCAGAAATCTTCGGACAGTTGGTAACCCAGGCACAGTCACATACCACCACAGAGCCTCCCCCTCAGGAAACACCAGAACAGTACCCACCCAGCGGGCCCATACCTCTGTCCTCAGGACACGTCAATCAGCAGTGTGTCCACCAGTACAGGGACCCCAGGCCACCCCACAAACACAGGACGATCAGGGACCTGGGGTCAGTGGCAGTGGGCATACGGTTCAGGGGACAAAGGCACAGGACAACAGGGAAGCTGGGAGGACTGCTGTGTGACAGGGGGAGGAAAGGCCCAGGGAACCAACTCTCCAGGAGGCACTCTAATATCCTAGGAGCATTCCACCATTCCCAGGAGATGATGGGCCAGATACTGGACAATTTGCAGGAGACCCAGCGGCTGCAGGAGGGACAATACCTTGGGATCAGGGAGGACTTGAAGGACATCCACACTACCCTGGTCACCATTGCAGGGGTGCTGGCAGACATGGCCAACACCATGAGGGAGGCAGTGGCATACCAGCGGGCCCCAGACACTAGCCAAACCGATGAACAGCCTTCCACCTCCGCTGCCGCTAGTGGACAGGAGGCCCCACCACAGGAACAACAGGTCACCAGCACCCCACCCCCTGCAGAAGGAGAACCACCCCATAAACAGTCCCTGCAATCCAGATAGAAGCCAGACCCTGCCAGGAAATAAGACTCTCCTGAATGTCACCGTGGTGTCCCACTCTGTCACCCTGTCCTCCACCTTGAACTGCCGCTGCTCCCCTTCCTATGCCCCCTTGGACAATGCACCTGTGATACAAATAGACTGGACTCTATCCTGGACATTCCTCCATTATCTCCCCAGTCCATTCCACATCCCCCTGTAATCATTAGCACTTAAATAAACACCATTTGAATAAATACAAGTATGGAGTCTGTCAAATCATTTAACCCTGTATTCATTTAACAAGCTTTAAACACTGCAATATAACTGTGCAGTAATGTATACATAGGAATGACCTGTAGTTGGCTGCAGTCAACACATCAGGAGCGATAGTGGGGTACAAATATCTGCAAATAGAGATGCCAAAGGGTACTGTAAGTGGCAGTAGAAGTGGGAATATCAGCTTGCCAGTGACAATGTCAAATACAAAACAGTTAATATAAAGTGTAATTACAGTGTCTTACCTGTGTGTCATTGGAAGTACTGTCGTGTTATAGCACTTCTGTTGTCCTTATCCTCTGCCTCCTCATCTTCACTGTCCACAGGGTCCATTGCTGCCACACGCGCATCTCCAGCCTCATCCTCCTGCAGAAAATACACCTGGCGACATAAGGCACGGTTGTGCAACTTACAGCATGCCACGATGATCTGGCAAACCTTCTTGGGTGAATAGTACAGGGATCCACCTGCTCGATGTAAGGAATGAAACCTGGCCTTCAGGAGGCCGAATGTCCTTTCTATTACTCTTCTTGTTCGCCCATGTGCCTCATTGTAACGTTCCTCTGCCCCTTTCCTGGGATTCCTCACTGGTGTCAGCAGCCATGAGAGGTTGGGATAACCAGAGTCACCTGAAAATATTGAGGGACAACTGTTAGACACATATTAACCCTTAGGACCCACACCATACCCATACACCAACAACCCCTGGGTGGGAACCAGGGCTCACTTTTTAGCCACACCCGGTGCCTCTGGAGTTGAGCCATCACATATGGTATGCTGCTATTCCTCAGGATAAAGGCATCATGCACAGACCCAGGATACTTTGCATTGATATGGGAGATCTACTTTTCCGCCAGGCACACTATCTGCACATTCATTGAGTGAAAGCTCTTTCGATTTCTGAACACCTGTTAATTTCTACCGGGGGGGACACAAATGCAATATGTGTACCATCAATATCACCAAGAATGTTGGGGATATGTCCCATTGCATAAAAATCAGCTTTCACTGTGGCCAAATCCTCCACCTCGGAGAAAATGATTCAGCTGCACATGTGTTTAATCAGGGCAGACAATACTCTGGTCAGCACCAATGTTCCCTGTAGTGCAGGCCTCTTTCCAAAGCACGCACTTTTCAGCTATGTCACTGCCTGCATAAACAGCGCAAAAACACGGTCACTGTCTCCGCGGCAAGACAAGGTGGCACCACGCAGATCTGAGAATCAACGTGGCAGGTATGCGGTGAGTGCGGTAGGGTGGATTAAAGAGGCAGTCACCATTGACTAAACCATGGGTGGCAGGTGGGCACGGTTAATGTCTGGTTGGGGCCCTGTGGAGAACAAGCCCCTGAAGTGAACTATGCATTACGTAAGTATGTAGGTTCTCGGCCACCGATAACCACAAGCATACCAGGGATATATGCACTTTGACTTGTTTAGCTGAGTAAACACATGCCTTCCTATCATATGCTACATGTCTGGTCACCCGAGCTTGTATGTTGAAAAAACAGTCTGTTCATATTTCCAGCCCAAATACTTTCAGAAAAAAAGAGAGTGTTGAGCATGAGGATCATGGCACAGCGAATGATTCAGAAGGAAATATCACTTGTCTACATAAAAAGCAAAGAGCTGTCTTTCTGGTTAGCTCTTCCTGGATCAGTTATTTCTGTGGTTTCCAGACCTCCTTTCTCACCGTCCTAATTACTGATTCCACAGGCACTTTCACCTGCAATGCTGCTGCTGTGAACAGTATTAAAGGGATTTGCATATTATACTTTCATTTCATCTGCACTAGAGCCATGAAAATCGTGATTATGCTGTGAGAGCTGTACATACTAATATATAAGAAATGTTCCTGCTTTATTTATTTGGCTACATATTGGGGCATTTGTTTCTGCTGTCTTTAGAGGATAGTATTTTACAATGCTAAATTTAGGTTATTTGTCTACTTGTAAGCTTGTTCCATAGGTTGAAAATGGAATTTAAAATGGCTCAATATTTTTATGTGAGAATGCTCTAACTCCTCTCATTTGCGCCAGCTCTTCTTTCATATCTGGGTGATGATGTCAATGTTCCCTGTAAGGTGCGCGCAGGGTGCTCGTGCACCCTTCCTTCCCCCACTGCGCAGGCCTCCTTACCAAGCGTGCACTTTTCAGCCACGTCATTGCCTGCATCACGTGAGAGAGTGAAACCATGCGTCAGCAGTAAATTTAAAAAACAAACAGCGCGAAAACACGGTCACTCTCTTCGCGGCAGAACAAGGTGGCACCACGCAGGACTGGGAAGCAAGGTAGCAGGTATGGAGTGAATGTGGTAGGGTGGATTAAAGAGGCATGATATGGATTCATGACTATGCAGCCTTGGTATTCGGTGCGCCGACAATTAATTCCACTGGCTGCACACAGGTTCCAGAGCAGAGTTTTGTGCACCGGAAAATATTCTATTACAAATTAAGGACTGCATGTAGTACTTAGAGTGCCTGCTGAAACATGTCCAGGAGCAAAACACAAGCTACTTTAGGTCCTCCTACAAGAATATGTTCAGCACATGGTTGTGAGGCCACTAAACAGGCTGCATGTAGGCGCTACACAAAATCCCACACACATGCGTTAATATATGGCATGGAAAACAAGTGCAGTTAATATCTTGCCCAGTGAATAAACTGTGGAGTTTGGATTAAAAAGTCCCAAATTTTAATATCGACCGGTCCACTTGATGACGGTGTTAAGATCCTGAAAAACAGAGAGCAATTGGAAATATGAGAAAAAACTGGCATTATCTTACCTCTAGGCCTCTCTGCTGAGACTTCTTTCCCCTGAGGACCGGGAGCCTGGAGTCTGGTCTCAGTTGCTTACAGGAGCTACAGTTGCATCTGTGCAGAAGTGGGGGGGCACCTTCTTATACCTGGGCAGTAAGCCTCAGGCGGGTAACATCTGGGAGCCCCCTGATTGGCGGACACTGCATCTAAACACAGCTGTGCTGCCTTTGAAAGCCCCTGTCAGGCCCAAACCCACCGGCCATGGCTTTGGGAGATGGGACCGCCACTCCATCACCGTCATCACTGTGCCCTTCCTAAGGGGATTAAAGCTGGACCACTGAAAGGGGGCTCTGTTTGCACAAGGCTGGGGTCTGTTTTCCCAGGACACACGGGTCACTGGAGGCACGGCAGGGGTGTTTGATTAGGGATGCTTGGTATTGTGGGGTCAAATCTGCCATTCACAGCTGCACACAAAAGAGTTTCTACCCAGCTGTGATGAAGACAACTGTCAGCCACCAACCCAGATGAGCCCGACCTATGCACAGTTCGGCTCCAGTTCCTAATGACTTCCTGTAACTTACCAGTCCAAAGCCCTTGTTGGCAAGTTCCAAAAAAAATCTTTCAACACTCTCCAGACCCTATCCCAACTGAGCACCCCTACGTCCACTATATTTACCGCTCGCTCATCCACTGCCAACTTGGACTCCATCTTGTCTCATTTTGCTCATCCACAAACGCCTCTCTGTACCCCAGACACCCTCATCTGTCTAGAGTGCCCTTCAAACATCACCAACCCTGGAAACTTTTTGAGCGTCCTCCTGCCCTCACTGGAGGTGCCAAGCCCCCTCCTTGCCCCTTGGCACCCGAATAACCGATGCTTCTATCAGCCCTACTCAACATTCCTATGTGCCTTCGGCAACCTTGACCATCTCAAGCACATTTTGACCCCTCCCCCCACTCCCACCATCCACGGCTGTTCTTAGCACACTCCAGACATCCCGCAGGACACCTCCCTCAACTCACGAATCCCCTTGGCCTGTCCTATCTATCATGCCATTCATGGCATGTCCAGAACTAGTTTTGCACCCCCTGCATGCCCCTGTCACGCTCCAGGACTGCTTATCCCAACTACTCCCTCAGTGCCACCTTAAGGCTTTTTGGAGCCCCAGGCAACATACAATTTGGTGCCCTCTGTACCAACAACCTTGTATGTATTATCCTTTTTCAGATATTACTGGCAATCATGGTGCCAACAATATTGACTACACATTAAACTTTCAGAAATAGGGCCAGAAAAAAACAACTGAAAGCTGAAACTGACTCACATCCGCTGGCCATCTAGAAACAAAAGAAACATTGAACTAGCTTTAATCAATTATTATTATATTTTTGCATTTTGATCTAAATGCTTTTTTCTTGCCAGAGGAAGAGAGACACATAGGGGCAGATTTAAGAGCTCCAAGTGCCTCCTTGCGCGATATTAGCAGCATTTTTTAAAAATAAGGTGGCGCAGCGAGGCCAAAATCGCTGCCCCAAATTTACAATGTGACGCATTCATGCTTTGTGTCACTTTGTAACCCTTTGCACTACATTATGTCTGCGCCAGACATAATATATGTGGGGTGTTCCCCGGTTGGGGGGCTGAAAAAATGGCACAAAGAAATCTAATCTACACACACACACACATATAGATGCATATATATAAATGTTTTTTATTCCAGTTCAAAAAAGTCTCGCACTCATTGAGTTTCCTTCGTCCAAATTTATTTATTGTGCCACCAGAACACACAAAAAAGACAAATACGTTATCGGCACTTGGCGTTTGTCAATGCCTTTCAATCACCACCATTTAAATAAACAATTTATTATATGTGCAGCTCCCTACTGTACATTAACATACAGAAAGAACACAGGAAAAGCATTGTCATTGATACATTGAAAGAAGGGTGGTCATTTTGAAGTTTCAACAGATATATTAATCATGCTCCAAGCCTCTTAGTTGTGGTAAGGGTTGTTTTCCCCATCACCCCAGATACACCATTTAGCACATTCAGGATGACAGTCGGCCTGTCCCAGGCATACCATTGACTTATCCATGACATATTATAGGCCTTCAGAGCAAATTTCTAGAGGTCTCCCTGGACTCTCCGGCCTGACCTTTGACATACTGAGATTGATGGAAATTAAACACTGAAGTTTGCAGACCGAACATGTATTTGCAAAGGAAAAACCCAAATTACTGATCATTTACAAAAATAACAGGATTCTATGTATACTGCATTTCGAGTTTAACCGCTTCTGTGCCCTGGATGAGGTGGTCTCATCCTCGACCACCTCATCCGGCTATGGGCCCCCAGGGGGAACGCTAGCACTCCCCCCGATGGCCGAACACCCCCCTCCCCTGGGCAGAGATGGAAGGGGAATCGCTTCTCCTTCCACCCCATCCCTCCATAACCCCCCCCCATGGCATCTGATGACGTCAGCACGCTTTCGCACGCTAACCTCATCAGAGGCCTTACCCCCAGCTTCCAGCACCGATCGAAGGAGAAATGCAAAAGCATTTCTCCTCCGATCATGTGGAGGGGGCAGAGAGGCATGAAAGGAGAGGAAAGGCTTTCCCTCTCCTTTCACGTCTCTCTGAGCATTTCTGCTGCCCGATCGCGATGCAAAGCACAAATGCCACTAGACACCAAGGAATTTTTTTTTTTTTTGTATTTGAAATAAGGGGAGCGGCCCCTTGGGCAAGGGCCCCTCCTCGGGGGGCAAATTATTCCTAGGCCACTAGACACCAGGGACCATTTTATTTCTTTTTTTTTCTTTTTTTTTTGGGGGGAGAGACCCCTTGGGCAAGGGTCGCTCCTGGGGGGGCCGAATTATTATTAGGCCATTTCTGCCCACACTGGTGGCAGAAACCTCTAGACACCAGGGATTTTATTTTTCTACTTGCACATAAGGGGAGTGGCCCCTTGGGCAAAGGCCACTCCCCGGGGGGGAAATTACTTTTAGGCCATTTCTGCCACCGGGGGGGGGGCAGAAAACCACTAGACACCAGGGATAATTTATTTTTGTTTATTTTTTTATGTTTGGGGAGCGACCCCTTGGGCAAAAGTTGCATCCGGGGGGGAATTATTATTAGGCCATTTCTGCCCCACCCCGGGAGGGGCAGAAACCACTAGACACCAGGGATTATTTTTTATTGTAGTACTTGCACATAAGGGGAGTGGCCCCTTGGGAAAGGGCCTCTCCCCAGGGGGGCAAATGATTTTTACGCCATTTCTGCCCCCCCTGGGGGCAGATCGTCCTAAAATTATTAGGCCGATCTGCCCCCAGGGGGGGCAGAAAACCATTAGACACCAGGGATATTTTTTTGTGTGGTTATTTTTATTTTTTTTATGTTTGGGGAGCAACCCTTTGGGCAAGGGTCACTCCGGGGGGGGGGCAATTATTATTAGGCCATTTCGGCCTATTTTGTTAGGCCAATCTGCCCCCAAAGGGGGCAGAAATGTCTAGACACCATGGATTGGTGTGTGTGTATGTGTGTGTTTTGTTTTGGGGGGGCAGCCCCTTGGGCAAGGGTCGCTCCCCATGGGGGCACATTACTGTTGGCCAAAACTGCCCCCCTTGGCCATTCCCCCACCCCAAATAAATGGGGCCAAAGTTGTTCTGCCCACCAGTGGGCTGATTGGGCAATTACCCCCGATCCACACCCCGGGGGGACAGAAAGTCTACTAGATGCCAGGGAATCAAAACAATAAAAGAAAATAGTGGGGTGATAGCTACCAACCAGTATGGGCCTGGTTATGCCCCCACCCGAACTGAAGGGGCTAACAGTCATTCAGCTCTCCCCGCACACTAAAACATCTTATCCCATGGCAAGCAAGAGGACATTTGATTATTTTTGGTTTTTGTTTTACATTTGGGCCATGAGAGCTTGGTAACTCTCAAAAACGTCTCACTTGGAATGGTGAGGGCGGAAAAATCCACAAGACCTAGACACATCTGAAAAATAAACATCTAGTTGATTCCAGGGTGGTATGCTTCACATGCACCCGCACTATTTCCTTACCCAAAATGCCACGCAAACCTTCAACTTTGCTGGAAAGCACACATTTTTCCCACATTTTTGTGATGGAACCTTCCGGAATCTGCAGGAATCCACAAAATTCCTACCATCCATCATTGTCTCACCTATACCGATAAAATTTCTGCTGCACTTGTCAGCCTAAAAATTTCTTTTTTTCGAACTGCCCTTTTGGACCCACTTTGGTTCCCCCTCAATTTCAACGTGTTTTTGGCTCTTCCCTGTCACAAACACTTGGCCCACCCACACAAGTGAGGTACCGTTTTTATGGGGAGACTTGAGGGAACGCTGGGTGGAAGGAAATTTGTGGCTACTCTCAGATTCCAACTTTCTGTCACCGAAATGCGAGGAAAAAGTGTTTTTTTAGCCACATTTTGAGGTTTGCAAAGGATACTGGGTAACATAACTTGTTGAGAGCCCCACAAGTCCCCCCGTCTTGGATTCCCCTAGGGCTCTAGTTTTAAAAAATGCACAGGTTGGTAGGTTTCCCTAGGTGGAGGCTGTGCTAGAGGCCAAAATCCACAGGTAGGCACTTTGCAAAAAACAGCTCTGTTTTCTTTGAGAAAATGTGATGTGTCCACTTTGTGTTTTGGAGCATTTCCTGTCGCGGTCACTAGGCCTACCCACCCAAGTGAGGTACCATTTTTATCAGGAGACTTATGGGTAACATAGAATAAAGAAGTGTTATTGCCCCTTGTCTTTTGCTACATTTTTTCCTTCCAAATATAAGACAGTGTGTAAAAAAGACGTCTATTTGAGAAATGCCCTGTAATTCACATGCTAGTATGGGCATCCCAGAATTCATAAATGGGCAAATAACCACTGCTCCTCAACACCTTATCTTGTGTCAATTTTGGAAATACAAAGGTTTTCTTGATACCTATTTTTGACTCTTTATATTTCAGCAAATGAATTGCTGTATACCCGGTATAGAATGAAAACCCACTGCAAGGTGCAGCTCATTTATTGGCTCTGGGTACCTAGGGTTCTTGATGAACCTACAAGTCCTATATATCTCCGCAACCGGAAGAGTCCAGCAGATGTAACGGTATATTGCTTTAAAAAATCTGACATTGCAGGAAAAAGGTACATAGTAAAACGTGGCGAAAAATGGCTGTTTTTTTCACCTCAATTTCAATATTTTTTTATTTCAGTTGTTATTTTCTGTTGGAAACCCTTGTAGGATCTACACAAATTACCCATTGCTGAATTCAGAATTTTGTCTACTTTTCAGAAATGTTTAGGTATCCGGGATCCAGCATTGGTTTCATACCCATTTCTGTCACTGGCTGGAAGGAGGCTGAAAGCACACAAAAAATCGTAAAAATGGGGTATGTCCCAGTAAAATGCCAAAATTGTGTTGAAAAACTGGGTTTTCTGATTCAAGTCTGCCTGTTCCTGAAAGCTGGGAAGCTGGTGATTTTAGCACTACAAACCCTTTGTTGATGCCAATTCCAGGGGAAAAACCACAAGCCTTCTTCCGCAGCCCTTTTTTCCACTTTTTTTCAAAAAAACAAAATTATCACTGTATTTTGGCTAATTTCTTGGTCTCCCACAGGGGAACCCACAAAGTCTGGGTACCTCTAGAATTCCTAGGATGTTGGAAAAAAATGACGCAAATTTGGCGTGGGTAGCTTATGTGGACAAAAAGGTATGGGGGCCTAAGCGCGCTCTGCCCCAAATAGCCAAAAAAAGGCCTGGCACCTGAGGGGGAAAAGGCCTGGCAGCGAAGTGGATAAAAATCCTTATTTTCAGTAACTTGTAAGATGATGTTTTGCGCTAAATTACTACTTTTTGTAAATGCACTTAAAGCTAATGTTAAAGAGAAGATTGATACTGGGGTCAGGAGACAGTCCATTGTTTCTGGACTTTTAAATCTTGGGGCACGTATTGTTATCACTGTTATTTCATAACATGCTTGGAGGCATTTAATAGTTAAAATAAATAGTGGTTTATTTGACATCATTTTTATTGATGACTGAGGTCTTAGAAAAGTGATATTAGTGTGACTGCCCTATAGTCTTCGCATGTCTCTGACAACTGGATAAAATTCAGCAGTTACAGTTTGACTATTAATATGGGCAGCTATTTTCCTTCCAACAATAAGTGAAAGATCTTCAACTTTCTGTAGTAATACAAAATGTGATATCTATACAACTAACATAAAACCATCTAGTCATTGTGTGCTTTTCGCTTTGAAGAATTGAAGAACGTCCTGCATTTACAACAATAATAATATTCAAGACCATAATAAGCCTTGGAGCAATTGAAAAATGGCTTAAATTCTACTGGGCAGTTAAAACACAGGACATTGAAAAGTTGCACATGGATAGGTTTAATCACTAGAGTGCTTTGTTTCTCAGAATCTAACCACTGTTAAAGTGCTTGTGCTAGTGGGGTAACTAAACTTGAGGGGGCACCTAGCAGAGTACATGGGGGGACCCCTCCCACCTCCAGTGCTGGCTGTTCTAAGGGGGGTCCTGGAGTTTGGGCCCCCTCTGCACTGCAGGTGCTGTGGGGGCTAATGCTACACCACTGGCTTGTGCTCTCTCCCGAAAACATGGTTAAACTTGCTCATACTTAATTAGCATATTGAATTTACTTGTATATCAAGTAAAGAGTTGTATGCCATATACACAGGGTCTGTAGATTAAATGCTACCAGTGGGCCTGCAGCACTGATTGTGTCACCCACTTAAGTAGCCCCTTAACCACGTCTCAGGCCTGCCACTGCAAAAACTGTGTGTGCAGCTTCACTACCAATTCGACTTGGCATTTAAAAGTACTTGCCAAGCCTTAAACTCCCCTTTTTCTACACGTCACCTCTAACGTACTTTTTGCTTTACGCTAATTCACCCCAAACTTAACTCCATATTTATACTTTGGCACTAGACCCGTCTAGCACCAAAGTATTGGAGTTTGCATCATTTCTTGCTCGCGGAAAACTAACTTGCATCAATCAGATGCAAGGTAGGTGTTCCCGGGCAAAAAACAATGCAAAATACCTTGCACCATACATACAAGACAAAAGTAAGATTTAAAGGCACCGTCATTGCTCATTCACTGCCTGAATGAACAGAACACTATTTGTTGCCAGCTGGCCAGATTGGGTCAGTAGGTCTAAAAATGCTTATAAAATCCGATTAGTCATGGCGATTGGGTGAGCAGATAACTTGAGGCCTGTAAAGGCTGCACCATCGAAGGTCTAGCGTATGATGTAGGTTTGTAAATGGATGATAAGATGGAACAAGAGTTCAGCTAAACTGAAACCCCAGGTAACTATTCAATTGCTCTGGAACTGTCATGCATATTGTTTTTGTAACTCCTATAACCTATGCTAAATATCTTCTTCCCAATTACAGACTGTCTACATTTGGATTTGAACGGGCAGGCATGAGTACTAAGGAAGCCCAGGTAATTCTGTAGACGTTCCAGGTGAGATTAAGGGTCTCTAGATAAATCACGTTCATGATCCACACCTTTGCTTCTATTACAGGTTTGTCGGACTGAGCACGTTATCAATTTGAATGGACTGACATGCGTAGAAGCATAAGGACCAGGCAATTATTTGATTGGTACCCCATCTGGGTCACCTGGCACATTATAATATGACAACATGCTGTAACCAACTGTTAACCATCTTTTCTTTTGTTGCAGGCATCTCAGACAGTACTGTTCATAGATGAGGACAGGCAGACTGGAGTAGCAGCAGAAAGAGGTTATTATTTGCTAGTTTTTCCTTATGATGCATCTGAGACATTGAAACGATCAGGTGCTTTAATCATGTTTTCTTTTATAGTATCTTAGACAATGCTACACAGAAATTTGAACAGGCATACGTGAGCAGAAGCAGAAAGACAAGGTAGTAATTTTGCAGATTTCTTTGTGGTGCACCAAGTACAATATGATAACCTCCTTTAATCACCTTTTCTTCTGTTGCAGGCTTCTCGGCCAGCACTATTCATAGAGTACAAAAGGCACATGTGAGTAGAAGCAGAAAGACAAGGTAGTTACTTGGTTGATTTCACTTGTGATGCACCTAGTACATTATAACATAACAACATTCGTCAACCCTTTTTTTTTGTTACATCTACAGGCAGGTGTGAGAACTAACAGAAAGGTCCAGGTAATTACGTGCCACATTTTCCAAGAGATAGCTCAGACTTGTCTGGTAGATTGCATTTAATAGCATAAGAACCAATTTTAAATAATGTTCCTCACTTTAAATAATGTTCCTCTGTTTTTGATTTATGTTTGTTTGAAGGGTTTGCAGCATAGTAGGTTCAGACTGATTACCACCAAAATGTTCAAGCGCAAAGCTGTGACTTCTGCAGAGAGCAGTGCCTCACCACAAAGAAAGAAATGCTGTCATGTGCTCAAAGAAGAATGGCTGAAAGAAATTGTGGAGACTGAGACACAGAAGTCACGGAACAAGCTTCGCGTACAACTGGGAGAGACATTTCTATACAATCCAGAAGTAGGCCTGATGTGCAAAGTATGTGCAGAAGCACAGATTGCAGGGGACTCTACTGGGAAGAAATGGAGTGATGGATGGAAGCTGGACTACTTGAAACGCCATCTATGAGCAAAGTTCATGAATCTGCTTTGGTGACCCTATGAAATAAAAGTGCTGCTGCCAGGCTGGGTTTTGGAGTGCACACCATGCTGATGGAAACCACCAGTGACAGAGCAAACAGGCTAGAAGTGGTTGAACGGCAAAAATCCATGCCTGAGGTGATAAAGATTCTCATCAACAATGTGTCTAACAGTCAAAATGAACACGTCAATGTTATCTGTTCAAAACATCCATGACCACGTCGCATTGTATGTGAAGATACCAGACAGCTGGAGGAGCAAGAACTATGCCTTTGAGTTTTTGGAAGCCATTAACAGCGTGATACGCTCTGACTTCATGGCAGAACTTCGCAGTGCTCGGTATCACACATAGATAATTGATGGGAGCACAGATATTTCAGTTACAAAACTGCTCATCCTCCTCTTGAAATTCTGAGCTGTAACATCAACAGAGCACAAAACAGTGTTTCGGGGAACTGTAACTCTCAGTACATGCAATGCGGAGGCCATCACTATAGATTAAAAGACTTCTACACTGCCAATAAACTGGACCTAATGAAAATGGTCATGTTTACATCAGATGGTGCATCAGTGATGCTGGGAAAGAACAATGGTGTTGCTACCCACCTCAAACAATCCATTTCCCATCCAGTTGAGCAGCACTGGGTTGTGCATAGAGAAGATTTGGGAGTTGATGATGCCTGGAAAAAAAGTGCAGATGATCAGGGAAATGGAAACATTACTGAGTACTGTCTACACTGTGTTCTCCCGCTCACATGTAAGGAAGTCCAAGCTGGAAGAAATTGCTTTGGTCACTGAATGTGAAGCAGTGTCCTTTCGGCCACACAATGAAATGTGGTGGCTTTCAAGGCATTTTGCTGTTGGTGCACTCTTGCGTAATTATGAGATTGCTCTCAAATACTTTGATCATGGAAGAGTTTAGGAGAATGACCCAATTGCTAAATATTGCTACAAAAAACTATCTGACTCAAACTACCATATTTCCTTTGCAGCACTGACAACATTCTGGGTGAACTTGCATCTTTGTGCAAGTTGTTTCAAAAAAGCTCTTTGACCACTGTTGAAGCTGTACAGTATGCAAGAGCAAAAATTGGCCAAATAAATGGACAGTACTTGGGCAACACTGTCTTTTGAAGCAACACAGTAAGAGATCTGATGGCTTTGCACAGAGAGGGCAGGGAGTATGATAGTGAGCGGATGTCATCTTTCATTAAACTTCTTTGTGAGCACCTGGAAAGAAGGTTCCCAGAAGATGAATTGAATGAATGGACAAGCTTTGATTTCAATACAGCAACAACACAATCACAATTTGATTTTGGGACTGAGAATGTACCAAGACTTGTTGGAAAGTATAGGAAGGTCTTGGTCCTGGTTGATTGTGACACCCCTGATGATGTTGTTCCGCGATACAGAGATTATAAATATGTGGTGGCAGACATGTAAAAAGAGGATTGTTTAGGACCTTTCAAGACATGGTGAATGTCACTCTGTGCAATGCTGCACAGTATAGTGTTGTATACAAAGGCCTACCTCTCAAATGGGAAAGTTGACTTAGAATGCGTTTATCAGCACTGGAAGAATGGCAAGGACCGTCGAGAAAAACAAACATATCACACATCTAATGTTGGCACCTGACTTGTCTAAACTCTGATGCGGCTTCTCCTACAGTCCATGAGTGGGTTGGGTAAGAACATTTCTCATCCTGTCTCATGGCAGGGGCATCATGGCATTTATCAGTAGTGCGTTCATCAAATTTCAAATGTTAACTAATTGTACAATGTGCTCTATTTGATGTGCATGGCCCTCTGCAGCACTCTGAGAGTATTCATTAAAGTTTCACAATGGTTCAACCTCCTGATTTCTGTTTTCTCTAACTGGGGTGTAAGTGGCACTTAACAGGTCATGTCCTTGGGGTGTGCCACCAGGTCACGAAACTGTCTTAATGGCCTATTATATGGAGCAATGTTTATACAAATATCCCTTTTTTCTTTAGTGGTAAAAAAAAAAGTTATGGAGAGGCAAACACCAAAGATCTTGGTAGTTATGCGCTATGCTCGTGTGAATGGTCAATTTCTTGGTGCACGTATCCTTGGCTGCAGTTCACAGAGACCTTACACTGCTGCACAAAGTGGAAAAAATTAGAGGGAACAGTGGTCAGCACTGTTGAGAACATTGGCTGAGACATTCCTGCTGCCAAGCCCACTGTCACTTGGAAGGAGCCACTTGTCAGGAAATGGAGCACAGATAGGACTTGCACAAGAGGGGGGATCCCGCTGGGCTCACAGATAGTGGATATCAGGTTCCAATTGGGCACACAGCCCTGTGATTGTGGCCCTGTCCAGTCTGTAGGTGAGGATAATGTGCCTGTCCTCCATTGTTGCCAAGTCCACCATGGGCCTATAGGTGGGGGGATGTCTCCATCTACTATTCATCTGCAGCAGTTGCAATCTAGAGGGCAAACGGTGAGTAGCTGGTCAGTATTCCATATTTCCAAACACTACACTGCATTGCATATTGTGACTATAACACAATATTGTTGTATAGGCCCAAATGGTGCCGATGTGTACTGTGACACAGTTAGGTGCCTTGGCCTGCCCCCCCCTCCCCTGAAATGGCGTCCACCTGTCTTGTATGGAGAGACAAATCTGCATTGGATCCCATTGGGCCCTATTGGTTACAGTGGCCAATGGTAATGTGTGCGGACGGTGACGGACGCACTGCCACGGACATGACTACCATTTTCTATCTGTTCACCCACTTGCTACCTGACCTTCAACAGGAGAGGACCTACACTGCAAGTGCTGCTGTGACCTGTGTCTTGAACCGACCATGGCTCCTGTCACTGGGGAAAGGGCCCCTGCCTTCACTGCTGCAGAGCTGGATAGACTGGTGGATGAGGTCCTATCCCAGTACCGAATGCTGGAGGCCCATACATCATTCGGTACTGGGGTAGGACCAACAGGTGAGAACACTGTGAACATGATAAATGGGGCATGAGTGCATGGAGTGCTGTGTGTAAGGGCCTCGTGTAGAAGGGGTTGGGGTAAGGGCCCTGGGCAGTGTGCTGCATGTATGGTGGACAATGTCTGTGGGCAAGGAGATGTGAGGGCTATGGTTGTCCATGAGTGCAACAAGCAGGACGGGATGACTGCTACCTTTTTCTATGTGTATTTCTCTGCAGGTCAGCACCCATCAAAAGAGGGGTATATGGTATGCCATCACCAAGGATGTGTGGACCCTGGGGGTCTACAGCAGGTGGAGCAACCACTGTCACAAACGGTGGGAGGACCTGAGACACTGGGCATGGAAGATGGCGGAGACCCAGCTGGGGATGGCCTCCCAATGAGGAAGGGGTGCCCATCGAACCCTGACCCCCCTGATGGCCTGCATACTGGCGGTGGACTTTCCGGAGCTGGGTGGGCACTTGGGGGCATCACAGCAGCCACAAGGGGTGAGTACAGTGCCCTAATGTACTGTTTGCGCGTGGTGGGGTGGTATTCAGGTGGGGGATGTGGGCCTTTGGGTGCCCCGAGGTCAGGCCGGCCAGTGCAGGGTAGGGCCCATGTTGGGCAGGGTCTGATGTCAAACTCCTCCAAACAAGCTAGTAGGCCTCCACTACTGGGGAGGTGTCTGTGGGTCTCAGGTATCCTGCAATTGACGTTAGGTATCCCTGTCCATGGGTTAGTGACTAGCATTGTGACTAGTAGTGCATTGCCTAGTGCATAGGGCTGTTCCCTGAGTGTGTTGTGTACACCAACGGTGGTGTTGTTGCCGCCATTGACGAAGGGTATCCTTTGTCTCGTCCCCCTCCTTTTTGTTTTGTCACCCTGTCCTTATGTGCATTAGCATCATCTGGCTGAGGAGCAGAGGCATCAGCGATGGGGAGAGCTGCATCCCACAGGGCCCAGGAGGCCGAATTCACTGACAGTGAGGGCACCAGTGCGCCTCAGAGGGAGAGGGGAGCACCACAGCAGAGACTGGAGTGGACAGGTCTGACAGTGATACCTCCTCTGATGGAAGCTCCCTGGTGGTTGCGGACACCTCTGTGCCCATCCCAACTACAGGTACAGCCACCACCCCCCATACGTGCACTGCCCTCCCAGCAGCCCCTCAGCGTGTTTCCCGTGCCTGCTCACCCAGGAGGGTGGGCATCTCCTGCACCTCAGGCACCTCAGGCCCTGCCCCAGTTAGTCCTGCTGCCCTGAGTGAGGAGGCTATTGACCTCCTGTGATCCATCTCTGTTGAGCAGACAACCATTGTGAATGCCATCCAGGGGCTGTCAGCCCATTTGCAACAAACAAATGCATTCCTGGAGGGCATTCACTCTGGCATGGCGGCCCAATCAATCTAGGCTCTGGCCTCCTCCCTGATAGCAGCCATTGTCCCTGTTTCTAGCCTCCCCCCTCCAACCTCCTCTGCCCAATCTCAATCCCATTCCCCTCAACCCCAACCTATCCCAAGCACACAGGCAGACCAACATGTACCCAGGACAACACACAGTAGTGTTTCAGGCAAACACAAGCACCACACATCATCACACAGGCACTCTCACAAACACCATCCAGATGCAGAAATACCAATATCCACTGCCTCCACTGTGTCCCCCTCCTCCTCCTCGTCCACCTCCCTCCCAGTAGCGTCTACACTCACACCTGCATGCACTACAGCCTCATCCACTACCACCATCACGCCTATCACTACATGCCCCCACTGGCAGTCACCACCCCCACTCCATGCACACGTCCTCTGTGTCCTCTCCCACTGTGTCTGTGCCCCCTCCTCCCAAGGTACACAAATGCAAGCACTCAGACACCCAACAGCCATCCACCTCACAACAGCATCCAGCCCATGCACCTGCACCCAAACACAGCAGACAGACACCTCCTACAACCACTCCCTCTTCCTCCACTCCCCAACCTTCACCCTCTTTCCACCCCAATGTCCCTAAGAAACTTTTCCTCTCCACCATTGACCTCTTCCCTACCCCTCCTGCCCCTCATCCTTCACATCAGGCCAGGGTGAGGAAAACCCAGGCAAGCACCTCAGCCACCCAGTCCAGGGGCACAGTAGTGTTGACAGGTACTGCAGGTGGGAGAGGATCCCGGGCACCAGGCAGCAACACTGACAGGGTGCCTGCACCAGGTGCATCAGGGAAGGGCAAGGAGGCACCACCACCTGCAACTAGGAGGGGCAAGGAGGCAACCCCAGCTACTACAGGGAAGGGCAAGGAGACACCCCCAGCTGCTACAGGGAAGGGCAAGGAGGCAACCCCAGCTGCAGGTGTGAAGGGCAAGGGGCAATCCCTGTCTGCTGACAGGGAGGGCAAGAGGCCTGAATCAGCAGGCAGGAAGGACAGGAGGCCTGGTGCTGGGACTCATTCAGAGCCCCCACTACCAACCATGGTGGTTCAGCTGTCCGAGACTGCAGGGGATGGGCTGGAGCCGCCACCCACCACTGCCGGCACCGCCACCAGCAGTGCCACCAGCACCGCCACCAGCACCACTGCCAGCAGCAGCAGCCCGAGTGGGTAGCCGTCCAAGGCTGAGGGGGATGGTCTGGAGCCTCACCACACCACTGCCAGCACGGCCACCAGCACCACTGCCAGCAGCAGCAGCCCCAGTGGGCAGCCATCTGAGGCTGCAGAGGATGGGCTGGAGCCTCCCCCCACCACTGCCAGGACTGCCACCAGCACCGTTGCCAGCACCACCACCAGCACTACTGCCAGCAGCAGCAGCCCCAGTGGGCAGCCATCCGAGGATGCAGGGGATGGGCTGGAGCCTCCCCCCATCACTGCCAGTACCACCACCAGCACTGCCACCACTGAGCAGCTATCACCACTGGCGGACAGCGTGTAGTCCTGCCTCCATGGGCTGTTGTGCATCCTGGCCCCTGCAAATCCAGTGGGTCTGACACCCATGTGAGAGACTGTGACTTTGCACTCCCCAAGATCTGCATCACATGTCACAATGCCCCCTCCAGAACCAGTGGAGAAGCCATCCACTCACCGCATCCTTCTGAGGATGAAGCACACTGGGCACAATGCCCCCTCCAGAACCAGTTGAAGAAGCCATCCACTCACCGCATTCTTCCCAGGATGAAGCACACTGGACACAATGCCCCCTCCAGAACCAGTGGAGAAGCAATCCACTCACTGCATCCTTCCCAGGATGAAGCACACTGGGCACAATGCCCCCTCCAGAACCAGTGGAAAAGCCATCCACTAGAGAGACTATGGCTTTGCACTTCCCAGGATCAAGCAGTGGGCAAACCACCCACTAGAGAGACTGTGGCTTTGCACTCCCCAGGACCAAGCAGTGGGCAAACCACCCACTTGAGAGACTGTGGCCTTGCATTCCCCAGGACCAACCAGTGGGCAAAGCACCCACTTGAGAGACTGTGGCCTTGTACACCCCAGGACATCGCACAGGGAATGTAGCCCCCTCCAGGACCAGTGGTGTTGTACCATCTTCTGGCTGAGGTGACCCCTATTCCACGTCCCCCTGAGGTGCCTGTGTATTTTCGACCTGATGCCCCAGCAGTGTTCTCTCCTTATTGTTGCTGGAGTGAGGTGGGGCCTTGGCCTATGTGTTGTGGCCCTGTGGCCCACGGACATTGAGGACTGGGCAATGTCCCTCCATTTGTAAATATGTATATACGTTTATAATTGAATGCACTTATTCATGTTCTCTAATCATATTACACTCACTTTCTTCCAATCATTTTGTCCTTGCATAATTCCTGAGGTGTACCGGGTGGATATGTAATGTTTGTGCATCTGATTGTGTGTATTGCGTTGGGGGTGGGGGTGTTGCGTGTGTGTG
Organism: Pleurodeles waltl; assembly: GCF_031143425.1. Classification (NCBI taxonomy): domain Eukaryota; kingdom Metazoa; phylum Chordata; class Amphibia; order Caudata; family Salamandridae; genus Pleurodeles; species Pleurodeles waltl. The sequence continues at coordinate 401,656,177 of NC_090439.1, forward strand.
TCACTCTCTTTTTTCTCCCCCCTCCCTTGTGTGCTAGGCAGCAGTACTCACCGTGGTTGCCTTCGCCAGCGATAGTGTTCGTAATGCAGGAAAAGGTAGACGAGCATGGGAAATATGTGCAACTCGGGCTCCATGTCATTGTGGTAGTTCCCTGTTTCTCCAGAGGTGAGTCCTTTGACTTCTGTGTTCTATTTCTGCTGTGCTTTTGATGTTGTTGGTACCGCCCCGGAAAAGCTGGCAAATAGGCTGGTCATAATGCAGTGGGTGGAACATTATCTTCTGCCTGGCTGTTGGCGGTTACCGCCATGGTGCTTGTTGCTACCGCCATGGTGGTCAGTGTGTTAAAGTGGCTGTCTGTCTTAGCGGTTTCCGCCATGGTCATAATTTCATTTTTGTTACCGCCGGCATGTTGGCTTTATTACTGCCGCTTTATCACCGACCGCCAGAGTTGTAATGAGGACCTAAATGTTGATGAAGTAAACCCAAGTTATGTGTTAACAATGATTGAGACATGGGAGGAAATCAAAAATTTGCAAGAAAATGTCTCTTAAAATAAAAATAAAGAAAGGATTAAATTAAAATGTTACAAAGAGACAATGATGAAATCTGGGTTTCAAATGAAGGGCAGGTGGTGTTGCCAAACTGTCTACTGATGTAAATGGCAAGATACTATCATGGTCAAGCACACAGTGGCAGATAATTTGCACCTTTACATAGTCCTGGTTCAATCCAATGTTTAGACAAGATGCTGAAGCAATTTGTCAATTCACAGATGAATGTGGGGAAAAGAACAATTGTCAATTTGAGTCACCTCAAAAGAGCAGGAAGTCCATTCAACAGAAAGCAAATGGGTTTTATTGAGATTCCTGCGTGTGGTGGTTTGAGATACATATTGGTGATTGTCTGTTTTTTTAGTCACTGGATTGAAGCTTACCACAGGCATAGAAATTATAGTCTCACAGTACCAAAGCTTTTACTTAGGGAGTTAGGGCCAGATGTAGAAAGCTGTTTGCATGGTGCAAACTGCGAAAATCGCAGTTTGCGCCATGCAAAAAGCCTTTTGCGATGCACATTCACAATTTGCGAGTCGGTACCGACTCGCAAATTGTGAATGCGACTCGCAGATAGGAAGGGGTGTTCCCTTCGTATTTGCGACCCGCATTGCAATGCAGAATTGCTTTGTGACCACGAATGCGGTCGCAAAGGAATTCGCAGTTACCACCAGTATCACACTGGTGGTAACCCTTTCGCAAAAGGGAAGGGGTCCCCATGGGACCCCTTCCCCTTTGTGAATGTTGCCAAAAAGGGTTTTTCAGAGCAGGCAGTGGTCCAATGGACCACTGCCTACTCTGAAAAACCGAAACCAAAAGGTTTCGTTATTTTTTTTATTTTGCAACTCGTTTTCCTTTAAGGAAACCGGGCTGCAAAATAAAAATAAAAAAATGCTTTATTTAAAAAGCAGTCATAGATATGGAGGTCTGCTGACTTCAGCAGGCCACCATCCCTGTGAGTGCAGGGACTCGCTATGGGGTCGCAAAATGCGACCCACCTCATTAATATTAATGAGGTGGGTCTTTGCGACCCCATAGCGATTCGCAGATGGTGTCTGAGACACCGTTCTGCATCAGGATTTGCGATTCTGAAATTGCGAGTCGCACCGACTCGCAATTTCAGAATTGCAAATTCTGACATTGCTACATCTGGCCCTTAATTCCTAGCTTCAGGTTTCTGGCCTCTTTAGAATCAGACAGAGGAAGTCACTTCAATACTGAGGTGATAAAATTACTATGTTCAGCCTTAAACTTTGAGTAGAAGGTGCACTGTGGCTATTGCCCTGAAACTTCTGGATTAGTATACCAAATGAATGGTACTCCTAAGGCATGACTTGCAAAAATATGTGCATCTACAAATATGAAGTGGCCAGATGTGTTGCATTTGGTTCTGATGAGCATGAGAAACACATCAAACAGAAAGACTGGACTCTCTCCCCATGAAATCATTATGGGAAGAGCAATGAGAGTGCAGTTGTACCTGCAAATGATCTTGTGAATGTAACAGATGATATGGTTCTGGATTACTGCAAGAGTCTGTCTGATATGGTTTGCTCTTTCTCTCAGGTGGAAGCTACAGCCATGCCGCCATCCCAAGACCAGTGCCATAGTATGCGAGCTGGTGATTGGGTGGTCGTCCAGAAGCACGTGAGAAAAACTTGTATGGAACCTCGGTGTTAGGGGTCTTACCAGCTTGTACTTGTTACAACAACTGCTGTGAAGTATGCTGGGATCACAAACTGGATTCATGCCAGCCACACTCCAAAAGTGCCATATTCTCTGGAAGATGAAGAGGAGCTGTTGAGAGCACCAACAACTACTGTACAATCTCAAAGAGCAAGAAGAGAGATTGTGGAGACAGAAACAGAGACAGTGCCAACTGGTGAAGATCCAAGTACTTCTTTAAGAGACAAGGCAAACACACCTCTGAGAGATGAAAATGAAGAATCTCTAGTTCCTGAAGTTGCTCAAGCATCAGCAAATGTATCAGGAGAGTCAGATCAGAGGAGGACTTTCCCAGAAGCAGACGATTGGGAAGATCAGTTAAAAAAAATCAGGTTTCCTGAAGCAACTGAGGATAGAGTTGAGTTGGATCAAAGTCATGCAGACGTTGACTCCTCCTGAATTAGCTAAAGTTGCAGATACATCAAGTCAAGGTCAGAATCCTGCGAAATCAAGAAGAGTTGTAAGTCCAGTTTTGCAATAGATACTGTCAAAGAAAGCTGCGAAAGGAGATGTGCCAACAACTATAAATAAGGAGCCAGACACAACAACAAGAGCAGATATAGATGAAGATCTGAGTGAAGGCAAAATAAGTGCAAATCAAAGCTCAAAAAGGAAAAGAGTTGCAAGTCGAAGATACTCAGGTCCTTAATGGGCGTATTTTACAACAGATGAGAGACAATGTGAATTTTTGTCCTTTTGTTTTGATTGTGAATTTCCAGTTCAATATTTTGGAACTTGAAATTACTTTTGAACTGAAATTTGAAACTACACTGCCAACTGAACAAGAGAGGCATTGATTGCTACAAGTGATAATCACTGTCCAATAGACTGTGATCTACTGAAAGAGACTTTAAAAACTGATTTTGGGGAAGCTGCTAAACCAATTTTTGATAAGATCTAGAGAAATGTCTGAAAGTTGCTGTAAATTTTTGTGAAGAAGACTATAGATTATTTTTGTTTTTGATTGTTGACTGTATAGTTAAACATATTTCTTTTTCATTCACTTTCTGATTCTTTACAGGTCATGGATAACAATCACAATCTTGTTAAAAACAATAGGTGTTAAAAATGTATGTGTATTGGTTTGGGAATTGTATGTGTGCTAGTAAGTTTGTTATTGATTGTGAGTCTGAGTGTTTCTAGCAGAGCTGAATCTAATTATACATCTTCTTCACAGCCACCTATACTTTCGAAGTTGCATAAGTTTAATAGGGATGAGAAATACTTGCACTTAGACAGCTCATAATGAGATCTTTCTTCTAATGTTTTCTATTGCTTGCTGTATGAATATGTTGAGACGATGAATGTGAGAGAATGTTATGTTTGCACGGAGATTCCTTCATCAGTGCAGGAGGGAATTTCTTACCATAGCTTGCCACGAACATATGGAATCAGTTGCAGTCTTTTACTAACAAGGCTTTATACCCAAGAGTATGTGCAATATTTCTGCTCTAACTTTGATTTAGTTTTTCTTTTGTTCAGATTAATCAACACTTGAGCAACATAGCTAAAGAGAGAAATATTGATATTGTTGAAGGTTTCTTTGAGCTTTCACTAACATTTGGTACAGCTTAAGCATACAGAAACAATTTGGCATGCTTGCTTTCACCAACAGAAAAATCTTTTCTAGATCAAACTGATGACAGGAGAAAAGCATTGAAGGAGAACATGGAGAAAGGGTTAGTCAAGAGGAAATTTAGAAATGATTATGCATTTAATAAGACTAAAACATAAGGGAAGCTTGCTCTAGATTTTCATCATGTAGGATGGCTTTGTATTTAAAGACCTCAATCAGAACTGATACTAAGTTTGTGGGAACGAGTGAGTACAGACATTTATCTCTTTTTAAGAATACATGGAATTTATTAATAACTTGACAAGATCCTGCGATGCCTGTGGTATATTATATCTGCGAAAGGATGCTTATTATCGTCTCCCAAGGGGATGGTATGGGACTTGTTAATTGGGAGTGGTGTTCCTGAAGATTTACTAGATTGACAATATAGATGGCACACATGACACAAATGAATTGCATAGCCCAAGATCAAAAAGAGCATCTGAAATAATTGGGGACATTTCTGGAGCAATAATTCATTCTGTAGGAGCTGTTCTGAATGTTTTCAAAATTACAAAGTTATCTACTATTGTGGATAACATGTTGACGATATTTTCTGGAGTTGTTATTTTAAGGAATACTGAAATGGCTGCGGTCCGTTCTACGGTTCTCCAAACAGACTTGCGTTAGATATATTTTTGGCAAAGGAAGGAGGAGTCTGTCAGATGATGAAAGTGAAACATTGTTGCACTCAGATGCCTGACAATAGTAAAGGATTTAGATATTTTATTAAGAACCTGACATATTATAATTCAGACTTAATAGACCTAAAAGAACCAGGGGTATCGGAAAATACTGGTAAAGGTGTTACTAAAATGAAAAATTGGCTGGGTGATCTTGGTCAGGGTATTATTGCAAAAATATTGAAACTATTATTAATTGTGGTTGTATGTGTCATCTGTATAATCAGATTTTACAAACTGTATATACTGATAAAAAGACAAAAGGTGAAAAATGAACAGGGGAGGGAAGAAATGACTACAAAAGATGAGAAACAAATACTTTCATGATTTGAGAAAAAAATTAAAACTGGAGAAAACCAAGAAACAATAGGGGGCATATTTAAGGAAAGTGGCACTGCACCTAATACAGCACCACTTTTCTTGCGGCCCTTAGCCCCCCCCACTGCCACTATGTGTGCGCTGTATCTAAGACCATGGCGCAGAATTGTGGGCAATAGCATCAATGTTATTGATGCTATTGGTGTACTCTGCAGGAGAAGCACCAAATAAATGGCACTACTCCTGCAGAGTACATAGGGGCCCATTATAAATAATGGAAGCCCCCTTCTAACGCTTGTTCTGAGCAGGCGTTTAAAGTGCCGTAAAAAATGACTCAAAGAAATCTGTTAGATTTCCCTTGCACCATTGTTTCAGCCCTCTAACAGGGAAATGCCCCCTTTGCATACATTATGCCTGGTGCAGGCATAATGTAGTGCAAAGGGTTACAAAGTGGCACAATGCATGCACTGCGCCACTTTGTAAATATGGGACGAGGATTTTGGCCTGTTTGGGCCCCATTAGCATAACAAAAAGACTCTAATGTGGCGCAAGGTGGCGGTAGGGCCTTATAAATGTGCCCCTAGATATTTTAAACAAATTAAATTTTGAACTGACTCACAAGTATTAATACACATATTAATAAGTATATTTTGTGACAACAAATATAGTCGTGAGAGGATGGATTTTTGGAGAGCAAATATTATTAATAAAAATGGTAACCCTAAAACATAATGAAATAACATTTATTAAAAAGTTAAATTGAAAAATGGGTGTTTTGGAAAATATGATCACTTTGGTGTCAGCTGCAATGTGGTTCGACATAAAATAAATAACTGTCTAATGAAAATATATTTTGTTTATTCATAATTAAATGTACTGAAAGATGAATATTAATATGTACTAAAAGGATTAGTAGTTTAAATATTGTGAAATGTTTACTCTTCATGTTTTAACATTATTTTTAAAAGGCCTCACGTTTTAGTAATTTTAGCTTAGTTAGTTGCTTTCTAGGGATTTAATATAGCAACACTGAAGTGAAGTTAGAGCAGTAATTCTCTTACTTTGCGAGTGCAATGATGTGCTGTGTCTTTAGCTTTCTGCCATTGATGGTTCAGACACAATAAGGCCAAACTAAACTGAACTGTTTCCTATTATGCCATTGCCCAATAAAGAAGACCCGAAAATGCTCCATTGATGAAGATATTGCTGCTTGCTGATCCATTTAAGAGAGGTATAACCAAATGTGTATTTGTCTTTCCTGCAGATTTTTATGTTTTCTCTCTCTAGAAAACCCAACCACTATTTTTGGGTAGCGCCACAGTCCGATGTTTTGCAAAAAATGTGCATCTTCTTTTCATTTTGCATGAAGCCCAAACATGCTTATTGAATCAGTGTAATAGTTAAGGATACCAAAGTCTAAATTTAACTGTTCATATAAATTGATTGTAAATAATTGATCTGCAATAACTAAATGTATTTTGTCTCTATAAGTCATCTGTTATTATTGTTATTCTGCATTGTGGTTCTTGAAAGTTTAATGATAAATATTCTGTCTAGGTTAAGATTATTTTGAAGGTTTGGTCAGCCTGGGGTATTTTTGGATTTTTATCATATGGTCTTGCGTTTGATTTACGTGATCTTAGCATAGTTAATCTAGAGGGCAATAAATATTAGAACTTTATTAAACTGGTGTGGTAATTCATGGCCACATAGGTCATGGTGTGTATAAATTACTGACTCCAAATTGAAATTGATGTTTATTGATTTTATCTAATTGATGTTTACTGTTAGGATGGTATCTCACTCCTAACTGAGTCCAAAGATTTGTGTCGACCTCTAAGAGTAATTGAAGGTGATCCCTATTAATGCCACCTTACAAATAAATTATCAACAGAAATATAAGGCTAGACACGCCCATGCCAACACATCCTGGTTAAAGTGCTGACAGCCAATCAGATTTCACCATGTGATCTGTGCTTAGGTTGTGTCCAGATATACAAATGTCTTTTTCCTTTAATATCTAGGAACCTACTGAATGGATTTACACCAAATAACCAAAAGCATGCTTTCAGGAGCAAGAGCTGCCTTTCTGCCAAATTTGGTGTAATTCTGCCCGGCGTTTCAGGCTGTAGTTGTGTTCAAAATCCCTATTGGAATTAGCATTTGAAATGCACTTTTTCTACCACACCTCTCCCCCTTTTTCTCAGTCCCTGCTTGACAGATAACCCCGAAACTTCTCATGCACAACAAGACCCAACAAGACATCTGTTTTTCAAAATTTAATGAAGATTCGGCAAACAGTGCCAAAGATATAGTCAAACAAAAAAAAAAACTTTTCCAAATCATAGCATATCAATCAATGATTAGAAATGCACAAAGGTCTCCTTCCCTTTATATGTTATCATTCATATACCAAGGTTTAACAGAAAAAGAACTCAAGCAAGGGTCTCTTTATAAGTGACATAAAGGTCAGGTGATTGTGGAAAGTGGTCAAGCGACTCATAAAATGACAGAAATGATGTCATAAACACAAATAAGTAATTACAATGCTCATATTGTACCTTAGATTTCTGTGTAACAACAGCTTGCCTTAAATTGAATACTCTTCGCTGTGCTTTGAGCAATTCTGTCACACCACAAATGTATCATCCAGATCTCCACCCTTGTGAATCGATTTTCTTGAAACATCAAAATGGGTCTTCTTCAGGACTAAGAATGGATGCAGCCTTGAGTCTTATAAACTTAAAGTGAGAATCCTGGAACAATGAGCACCAAGAATGTGTGTAGAAATATTTAAAATTCTCCCAGCCAGGATGGAGAGAAAACTGTGGTTTAAAACGATGTTCACTTGCTAATTTAATCATTCAATGTAGGGCAGTAAAAATATATCTGCAGAAAGGTGCGCTGGGTGCAACACTTCATAAGGATCCCAATGGATTCCGTGAAGACAGTAAACACTTGTCTTTTCATTAGTGCGTAGGCAACAAAAAAATAGCTGTGCCCCCCTTCATCCAGCAAACAGAGGTAAATAGAATCCTGTGTGCTGTGGCAATGAAGACAAAATTCTGTACCCAAACAATTACTCCCCTCCTAACACAAACTTCAGTGACAACTTGGCAACCGGTTACTTTTCTCTTGACCCATTTGCTGAGTCTGCAATACTTTCTGGTGTACAAAGATTTTATAGATGATACCTGCGGGACCTATTTTGTAGGCCTTCATACTTCTTTCATAAAAGTTTATATAGCATATCCTTTTTGCTCATTTGGATTCTGACCAACCCTTCTAGTGAAGCAAGTTGGAAAGCCGTACCTGCTACTGCTTCTACAGAATTATAATTTCTTTCATCCAAAACATCAACTTTGCCATTTAGTTCCTCTACCATAGATGGAGGTTATCACCTGATTTAGAGTTTGGAGGATGGGTTTCTGCATCACAAACTTGACGGATATCCTGTCTGCCCTTTTACAAATGCATTACATGCTATGGTACATCTAATAAGACAGAAGGGATATCCGTCACACTTGTGATGGAGTTCCCCATCTGCCAGGTTCTAAATCAGGCCCTTAATCTCAAAATCAGCCATTAATATAGATTGAAATCTTTTTTTCATGAAAGTTTTTTCAGGACTCCCAAAGGCTGCAAGAGAAAACAAGGTGCTATGTTCTTTAACAAGGGTCACCAGAGCAATACAGAAACTCACAGAAACACAGGACCACAAAGTGCACCAAGCAGAGTACAAAGCAGAACAGGTCAAGGATTAGACCATCTACCACCTACTGACAAGAGAGCATTCAAGCTGTTGTAGCAGAACAAAAGAAGTCAGAGATTAGGGAAAAACTGCAGCAAAAGGGGTTGTAATCCCCAGGGCATCTCTACTTGTAGTGCTGCCATGGCGGATTGGGCATGCCAGCACAGCCAGGCCATCTGGTGGCTGAAACGTTTTAAAGTGGTGCTGGCAGTCCGACCATGGCACTTTTGCGTAAGGTGACCCTGGCGGTCTGGTCAGTGACAGGGTCATAATGAGGCCCTCAGTGTTTCCCTAACACCCAATCTGTGCAGCCTATGAGGCGCATAATACAGATCATACATTTTTTTACAAGAATGAACCTTCAGCCAAGGTAAATTGAGCAATTATTGTGATGATATAATATTCTGAGTGATCTCAGTTGAGGAAACTTTGAAGCCAGTATTTTGCGGCCATTTGTTAGCCAAACGCTCAATATTTCCTTCAGAGTCCTTCATTTCTTCCAAGATTTTATAAAAGATCCTGATAATGCCCCACTCAGTACCCTAGCAAATTTGTCCAGAATTTCATAATCCTTCAACATTACCTTACTGAGCAGAAGCTGCCTCAAAAACATCCTCAACTGTAGATATCTAAACAAATCCCTTGCTTTAAATTTGACATTCTTTGGCTAGATCTTCAAACGAACTTATTATTCCATACAAATAAAATTGACCTAATGTATGAAGACCCAAGTTTCTCCAGCAATTTAAATAATTGTAACTTTCAAAAGCAGTCGGATTACAGTTATTACCATGTAATACTTGACACTTAAGAGGTCATTCTGTCAAAATGCCATGTCTTATAGGAGACCTGCAAAGTCTTAAGGGGTGTATGTTCAAAATATGGAATGTTTTTCTTTAGTTTGAAATACTAGTGGCCATTTCAGACAGGGTCAGACAGGGTCAGTGTGTAAAGGAGTCGCATCACTCTTGCACCATGCATCATTCAGAAAAGGATCAGAATCCTGCTTGACTACTTTTAGAGAGTGCAAGGTCAAGGTACTTCATCTAGGATGGCTGAAGCCTACATTAATTTAATTGTCAAGTCAAGTAGCACAGCTGCCATTTCACTAGCCCAGGGTAATCACTGCTATGAGCCAGGATAGTGACATGCTGAAGTTGAAGGGCATGATTACACATCAGTTGTGGATCCGACACACTCAACCTCTCACCCATGGTGATGAATATCAAAAGTAGAAGAATTTCAAGGATGAATTGTCCAAAACTCAAGAAGAATGCAATGGTAAAAAATCCTGATTCCAGAGAGGCTACAACACAAAGTAGTTGAAGTGGCTCATGAAGGACATTGTGGTATTGTTGCCACAAAAAGAGCTCTCCTGGACCAAGTTTGGTTTCTGTACTTAGAAGAAACAGTTGAAAAAGAACTTAAGGCCTGTAATCTATGCAGCTGCCTTTCTACCAATGTTACTCAAAATACTCTGGACATGTCATAACTCCCTCAGCATGCCTAGAAGAGAAGATCCATTGATTTTTTCAGCTAACTGGACAATGGACATCACATAATAGAGATTGACGATGAGTACTGGTGGTTCCCTTCAGTTGAAGATCTCACATCTACAACTCAAAATGAGCCACTGAAAAACTTGATGGCATATTTCTGATTTGGGGTATTCCAACCATTGTGAGTTTGATAATTACCCTCCCCTTAACACTAAAGAATTCAAAGAATTTCTAGAGCATCTGAACATAAAGCACCAAAAGAGCACACCTTTGTCGCAGCAGGCCAGTAGACCTGTTGAGTGTTTTATGAGTATGCTAGAGAGAGCAGTACCGTGTGTAAATCTTAAGAAGCTAAGGCCCATACTTATGCTTTTTTGACGCAAAAGCGGCACAAACTTAAAAAATACAATTGTGGCCCTAAAAATGTATAAATATGGGCCTAAGTTTGCAAACACTACTAAATTCTACACTACGAGTTTATCATTCAACACCCCTCTCGACCGCAGGTGAAAGTACTGTGGCTTTGATGTTTAGGAGAGCAATGACACTTAAGTTATCTCAATGGACCACCAAGAGAGAGAACATAATTACTAGAAGGGACTTGGTTAACAAGCAGATAATTAAAGCTTATGCTGACAAGAGGCGACATGCCAAAGTCATCACATTTAAAAAAGGTGACTGGGTAATCGCCCAGCAGATGTGCAGAAACAAATCTTATATTCTATATGATGCTGAACCCTTCTAAGTGGTGTCTACTAAAGGACACATGGTGACTGTCCAGCGCCCTAGGAAGTCTATCACCAGAGAGTCTTCTCACTTCAGGCCTGTGATTCATCAGTCTTCATCTCAAAATGATGAATGAAAAACTGACGATAAAAACTGAGTGACTGCTAGACACCCTATTGTGCTTCAGTCCCTTTTCCCTCCCTTTTGCATCCATTAAAAACAGCACATAATTCCTTAGAATTAAACTCACCCTCCAACCCCTTCTCAACCATGATGAAATCTATCAGACCATCTGGATTCAGACAGTAGTTCATGGTCTCAGTGTCTCACTTCGGACCTATGCATGAAGTCATCAGTTCCACATCCCAGGTCATGCCACAGAGGAGCAACTGTTATTGTATCATCATCCTTGAAACTCACAGTGCTCAAGATTGCATGACACCTTCACGTTGCTTGGCAACTGGAACGTGATTGCGGCTTGGCATCAACACCATCAACAGCACTCAATGGCCTGAAAAGACACTGAAAGGAATTCGCACATCTCCCCAAAGCACACAGACCCTTGGCTGCTTTCACCTGGATCAAATCAGCCTCTGGATCAATCATCATAAAAATCCACCGACTGACTGACTATTCTGTAGTAGTCTAGCAGCCAAAGCATCTCTTGTAAACAGGTGGGAATTAGGTTGGTTGGTCTGTCATGCATCGTTTCTAGCCTAGAAACATACTAATCAAGTATGACATGTGGGGAGAAGATCTACATTTGTTATCAAAATTGTTTGAAGTAAGCTACTTTTTAGGTTGTATTTAAGAAAGTCTGTAGTTGGGGAATATCCACTATTAAGATACAGAGAGCCTCCCCACCAAGGTGGTGTGCTTCATTATTCCGTCTTGCTCCTTGTTGGGTGACAAGTGTAATACTCAATTGGCTCCCTGCAGATCACTTTATGGAGATCTGTTACCCAGTAATCAACAACTGAATGACTTTTTGGATATACCCTTTCAGAAGATATTTTTGCATTCAGAGAGTTTTTTCAAAAGTGAGTCTTGATTGGCCAAAGATGCTAAAATCATCTTTGGATGTCCCAAGTTACAAAGATTCATTAGCAGTATTTAGTGGAATCCATGATAAAGTTAAAAGCAGCAATGGACCTGGTGTTTAGAATCATCTGTACAGTCGCTTGAGTGAGTTGACATGTTTTTTGCCCTTGGGGGGAATATAGGGCCTGTGGCATTCAATAGGACCAGTGGGTAGACCTATTCTAAAAAAAGATTAGACCTAAATTATTTAGTGCCAATTCATAACATGCTTTGGTGTTCTTGCAAAACATTGTTTGACAAGAAACTCAGATAAAATCTTGTCAGTGACATAGCCCTAACATACGCTTGTCAGGGCCCCACGGGGTAAGTGGTCTTCTCACCCTTCATGACAAAACATTCCATTTTCTTACTGACCAGTATTTCAACCTGCATATTGCTGTCCTCAGCGTCCCCTGATTGATACAGATTTGAGGCACTTTTCTAGGACAGCAGTTTTTTACTATGGGCTGGCTGTCAGTCTAATAGCATAAGGTAGTTACAGGGACAAACTACCTTTAGCTCTCTTATGAAAACAAGAGAAATGTATTTTTCCATTTTGTCCCCAACTTGCCACCTTCTGTCTTCAAACCCAGTTATATTTATCGTCATAGTGAACAAACTAGTTTATGCATGTATGTATGAAGGTATGTACGTATGTATGTATTCATGTGTGTATGATTACTATAATACCTAAACAGCACAGACCTAGTGTTGTAGCATTGCACTTCTGAACAACAGGTGACAGCCTACGTGTATGACTAAGATCATACAATACAGCACGTACATTTTAAGTGCTGATAGGGAGAGGTAATTCTCCCTGTAGATATGTGTCTTTTGCTTCTTTCTGAATGGCAGGAGGGTCACATTCATTCTGTTGATGATGGAGATATTATTCCAGAACCTTGCCTCGTAGATGAAGAAGACATGTCTACTTTTTATTTCTTTCAACTCTTCATGTCCACTCTGATGCTACCCAGGCTCCTGATGTGATGCTGTTGACCTGGAGTGACACGGCCTCTAGCCAGGTATTTTGGGGTATTGTATATGACACTCTTGTAGGTAATGCAGATGGTCCTGGAGGTGATAGAAGCCTGGATGGGATACGGTTGAATCTTTTCAAGCTCGTAATAAGACATGCCACAGTGGGTATTATTTATTTATTGGATGCCAGAGTGATGTCTGGGAGACCGTGAACAAAGATTTGTCTCCGTCCAGGTGGGAGAGAATACAGGACTTCCACTTTTGATCAGAAAATGGCCTCGTTAAGAAGGGCTTTCGCGGTCTTCAAGGGAAAGATACTGAGCCACCCTATCTTGTGGTTCCTGACAGTGTGCTTTCTTGAATGTTACATTTGTGTCAATCTCAAACTCAGGTAATTTTGCACTGCCTGCCAGTTGGTTGGTGCAATCATCAAAGCTCATATTGGAAAGGTAGATTTTAGTCTGCTGCTGTTATGAAATGCTGTCTAACAATAGGAATTCAGTCTTCATCAGCTTACATTTTGTGTAGGTATTTAGCCTCCAGTTCGTGATTGGTCCTAGGCATGAAGTGAGTCACTGAATGTCAGTTTTTGAGGATTTTGAGGTGGGGTGGAATATTTTCCTAGAAAGTGCATAATCTCTTACCTGCAGTCAGTTTTTGTGTCAATCCCAATATAAACCCTGAGGTCTCGTGCATTAGTCCTTCTCATCTGCCCCAGATGGTTACTCATTCTTACACATGGTGTAATGGAGTTTTCCCACATGTTCGCATTTTCTACTTATCCTTATTCACATATCAATAATTGTTAAATGCTAGATGCCTTGAGTTTGGACTTTCCCTTTAACTTACCAACCAGTAGTTTTGCTAACCCCCGTGGACCAAGAACGTTGTTCCAGTTTAATGCAATTACACAAGCGGCTTTCATTTGCAGTCATGTAAATTTGGTGCTTTATAATTCCAATCTCCTAGGCTGGCCAGTCTGTAAAGGACTGTCTCCGATTCTGTTCAAATACTTTTAATAGCCAGCTCAAATATTCAGATCAGAGCTTCTTCAATTTATCTTTAGCACGTATGGGTTTCAAAGCTACATATGCAACAAGTCTTTCAACCACTGTCAATGCCCTTACTCGATCTGGGGTGTCTTGGAACAAGAGGCGCTTTCAGTGTGACTGTGCCCATTACTAAGAAATTAAATCCAACTCAGCAAAAACAGCTGGGGCTCAATTTATTGCAACAGAGTTCTTGGCAAAATGTGCAATTTCCGAATTTTGGCTCATCAAAAAAACTATGCCAAACACTGGTTTTATCATGTATTTAGTATTAAAAAAGGCTAGTCATATATTTCATGAGGAACAGACAGGAATCAATAACCAAAAAGTACCCATCAAACCACTGACTCGTGCTGTGTTGCTTTGTATTGTTGCGGGGGACTTCCACAGCAGTCACTCCAAGGCCTGACTCTAAGCAGTCCCAGTAAAGAACAACTCTAAGGTTATGCATCACCACGGCCCAAATCCATAGTTAATCTCAAAATATCTAAAAAGCTCGTGATTGCTCTTTCGAGAACCTTATGCCCTTAGCTTTGCTTTTGTATAAATCACGCCTTTGCTGGCAGTTTGGCCCATTACATAAAACATATCTTTCTCTTTCTCCAAGGTTGGACCATCAGCTGGTTAAGAAGCCTGTCTCTCAGCAGAAGTAGTGTGCATACCACATGAACGTGAATCTTGTGGGCTTGTGGTCTATGAAGCTTCAGCACTGAGTGAATAACTGAAAGCCATGTTTATGAAGCTAGAATAGTTTGCTTGCTCCGGCCGCTCTCATAGTACATTCTTTCTAGTTTAGTAAATGTCACAGAAACTAAACGCTCAGCAAGCCTTAGTACTGCTTCACTGAAGAACCTTAGAAAAACAGCTTCTTAATATATTGTCAATCCTTTCATTCTCTTGCTCCCGTTTTAGATCAAGAGTACGTTCCTGGAAAGTAGCTCCCTAAGCCACTCCTGAGCAAGATCCCTGATTCTAGGTGTTATCCAAGCTTTTAGGTGCTATACTAAGGGACAGATTTACTAGGATTTTGTGTCAGGGTTGTGTCACTTTTTTAGCTCAACCTTGATGCAAAATCATTTTCGATTTACTAAGCCACATGAAGCCACTTTGTATGGCTTTGTGTAGTTTATTAAATACCAAGGGCCATATTTATACTTTTTGACGCAAAACTGCGCTAATGCAGTTTTGCGCCAAAAAAATTAGCGCCTGCTAACGCCATTCTGAAGCGCCATGCGGGCGCCGTATTTATTCAATGACGTTAGCCGGCGTTAGCCGCCGGCGCTGTCTGGTGTGCGTTAAATAAAACGACGTACACCAGGCAGCGCCGGCGTAGGGGGGAAATGGCGTATGGTCGTCCACAAATGGTGCAAGTCAGGCTGAGGCAAAAAAATCGCCACAACCCGATTTGCGCCATTTTTTTACGACGCCCATCCCCCATTGAAATGACTCCTGTCTTAGCAAAGACAGGAGTCATGCCCCCTTGCCCAATGGCCATGCCCAGGGGACTTCTGTCCCCTGGGCATGGTCATTGGGCATAGTGGCATGTAGGGGGGCACAAATCAGGCCCCCCTATGCCACAATTTTTTTTTAAAAAAAATACTTACCTGGACTTACCTTAATGTCCCTGGAGTGGGTCCCTCCATCCTTGGGTGTCCTCCTGGGGTGGGCAAGGGTGGCAGGGGGTGTCCCTGGGGGCAGGGGAGGGCACCTCTGGGCTCATTCTGAGCCCACAGGTCCCTTAACGCCTGCCCTGACCCAGGCGCTAAAATCCGGCGCTAATGCAGGTTTTTTAGACCCGCCCACGCCCGGGCGTCATTTTTGCCCAGGAGTATAAATACGACGCATATGCATCGGAGTCATTTTTTAAGACGGGAACGCCTACCTTGCATATCATTAACGCAAGGAAGGTGTTCACGCAAAAAAATGACGCTAACTCCAAGAACTTTGGCGCTAGACCCGTCTAACGCCAAAGTATAAATATGGAGTTAGTTTTGCGTCGAATTTGCGTCGAAAAAAACGACGCAAATTCAGCGCAAACGGAGTATAAATATGCCCCCAAGTAACACAGCGCACAGTGCTGCCTTGTATTACTGTGTGTCAGGGAGGTGTTCCATGGGTGGAGGATGAGTGTTTCTATGCATCCACCAATGGATTTAGACACACTCACTGATTTACAAAGGCGAGTAAACCTGAAATTGCACCAAACTTTTATGCCTCTCTAAACCAGGCGTAGTAAGTATAAATATTTTTATCTCCCCTCATTACTCTGTTTTTCTACGAGTGCTGCATTCTGCAGCACACAGACAAAGAGCGATTTTGCATCACTCCGGCCCTAGTGAATATCAAAAAAACTGGTGATTGTTCTTTCTAAAACCTTATAGCCCCCAGGTGTACTTTCCTATATGTCACTTCTCTGCTGGTGGCTTGGCCCTTTACATCATGCATATCTTCTTTCTCTTTCTCAAAGGTTAGACCACACGGTGGTTATCAAGCATGTCTCTCAGCAAAAATGGTATACATACCACATGAACCTGCGTCTTGTGTGCTCCTTCGCTATAAAAATTCAACACTGATTGAACAAGTGAAAACAGTGTTTAGGAAACTAGAATAGTTTTCTTCCTCTTGCCACTCTAATGGCACATTCTTTCCAGTTTATTAAATATCAATGTACCAAAACGCTCATTAAGCATTAGACTGGCTTCACCAAAGAATCATGCAAAAACTGCTTCTAAATATATCGTTGATTTACTACTATTTTTTGTTAAAGCTGTGTCACTTTTGTGGCTCAACCCTATGCAAAATCATTTTATAGATTTACTATTCTACACAAATCCAATTTTTTTGTGTTTTTTTTTGTGGTAAAAACAAGCAACACAAAACAGCGCACAGTGTTACCTTGCATTATTTTGTGTCAAGGAAGTGTTCCATGAGTGGAGCATGGAGATTCCCATGCATCCACCCATAATCACAGATTTACTGAGCTGAGAAAACCTGGGATTCCATCAAAATGCTATGCCTCCCTGAACCAGGTATAACAAAGATAAATAACTTTATTCCTCCTTGTTAGTTCTTCTTTATGTGTGATGCATTCTGGAGCATATAGAGAAACAGGAAAAAGCCTGAAAGGATTGTCTATTTCCAAGAAGATATACTTTCTGCCACTAAAATAATTTTGTCTTTAATGCAGGCACCCTGGCACCATGATGCCAGGGTGTCTTTATTGGCACTAGGCAGCATACAGTGCACCACTGCTAGGAGGCAGTAGAAATGTGCCATCCTTTAGTAGAGATTGTGCATTGCTGTTGTCTCCCTTTCACTCAACGCAACAACTTTTCTTGCTGCCTGGTGTTGTGTGAAAAATTAGTAAACATCCCTCTGTCAACATGTATCAGTCTACTACAGTGCCATTGATGTTAGATACTTTCAGAAAAGAATCCTCAACACTGCCAGAGTCAATCTATGGATTTACAACAATACAGTGCAGCCATTTGTTTCCCTTAGAGCCGGCACTAAAATTAGCTGCCTAGTGCCAAAGCAGGCACCCTTGCACCATAGTGCAAGGGTGTCTGCGTTGCATGGAATGATTGTTTATGTGCAGGAAAATGTCACTTATTGCACATAAGTAATCAATAATGGCGATTTGTTACTTCTATGAGTGCTGTAGAATACAGCACCCATAGAGTTAGCAAATTGTCCTCATTTAATGATTGTGTTTGTGCGGGAAGGGACACCTTACTGCACATAAACAATTATTAATGGCGTTTTGCTCTTTCTATGTGTGCTGCAGAATGCAGCTCACATAGAAAAAGCAAAAATGAGGAGAAATTAAAGTATTTCTCCTTGTTGCACCACTCTAACGCCACCCCTGGGGTGGTGTTAGATTTTGGCACTGCCTCAGGTTTATGATTTCTTGTAAATCTGGGGCAGCATCAAAAGTAATGGGTGTTGCCCTGAAATGCCCAGAGCAAGACCCATTGCATGCCCCTTTGCTGCAGAAAATTGCGGGAGGGCCATATATTTACAGGCAGCGTTAAGCAAGGCAAAGTGGCTTAACACCACCTTGTAAATATGGCAAAGGGCACAGTGCCACCAGAGCTATAAGTGATGCTCCGGTGACCCAAGGGCCTTATAAATAAGCCCCTTAGTTCTTTGCTCAATTTTCATCCCACTAATTTGCTTTTGTTTTCATCTGACTGCTAACCATTTTCTGGGCAGTTTTTTCAAAGTCTCTTATTTTCCATATGCCATCTAATATCAGCTTTTTCACTAACATTACAATATTTCTTTGTGTTTTCTTACAAACCCCATTGCGGGTTCTTGCAAACCTTGTTGCTGGTTTTTAACAATTTCTTTTTGGACATCCTCTTTGTATTGTTTACAATTCTCTGCATGTCAGTATTTTCAATAAAGTGTGTGGTGGCCAATCTGTTAAAATATGTTATTAAAATTGCCTTTAATTTGTGTGAAAATATGTGAAGCATGTCTTTCTTAAATAAAAGCTGTTTTTATTAATTATTTAATGGTTGCAATGTTGTTGCCAAATTTGTCCCGTCATCCATGTAGAGAAAGTTTGCTAAAACTGAGAGATTATGCATGCTTCTTATTAGCATTTCAAAGCCATTTTCACAAAAAAGAGTGTGTTAGTAGACCCCCCTTCTACACACGCAGTTTGCTAATGAGGAGGTGATCTTCCAGGCTCTGCATAGATTAACTTTGCAAATTACTTTCAGATTTGGTTTTATTTATATATTCAACTATTTTGGCTCCTGCTGCTGATCAGACTTATATTAAGAGGTTATTACTGCACATTCTGTTACCCTGCAATTCATAATACTTCTTACTTGACAACTTGTGACTGCCTAGACAGATGCCAACACAGGTTCCAGAAACGTCATAGTACGGAAACTGCCCTGCTGGCAACTACTGACTCAATCAGAAAACAGGTGGATGCAGGTGGTGGCGCAATCCTAATCCAGCTGGATCTGTCGGCTGCTTTTGATACCATCTCGCCCCTTAGATTTACTGATCGTCTCTCCCAGGTTGGACCGAGAGGACCAGCCTTAAATATACTTACATCTTTCTTTCAGGATAGATCACTATTAATTAAATGCTGTGATTATAGTTCGGCTCCATTTCAGCTTCCCTGTGGAGTTCCACAAGGACCCTCTCTAAGCCCGACTTTGTTCAATTTGTATGTCGCACCTTTGGCGGACTTTGTACGCTCTTTTGGATTTCAGGTGTCCTCCTATGCAGACGACGCACAAATTATTGTTTCCTTTCACGACAAGACGAGAGACATAGCTAAACAATTTCAGTCATGTATGATAGAAGTAAAAAACTGGATGGACCAAAACTGGCTTAAGATGAATCGGGACAAAACTGAGATCATTATCGTTGGGGCTAATTCATCTATTTGTGATTCAAACTGGTGGCCAGAGTCATGTGGGACATTACCAGTCCCCTCTACTGCAGTTACAAATCTTGACATTGTCTGTGACTCTGCCTTAACCTTCGATACCCAGGTTAATAAAATCACCAATTCATTAATTTGGATTAATAAGATGCTTTAGAAAATCCTACCTTTCATACCTCAGGACCTTAGAGTAACGTTAGTTCTAGCCCTGATTGGATCGAGGCTGGACTACTGTAATGCTCTGTATCCTAACATCAATCAAGCATAACTAAATAAGTTACAACTGATTCAGAATCAAAGTGCGCATCTGGTACTGGGTTTAGACAAGTTTTCATCTGCCAAAGAGAGTTTGAATAAACCCCATTGGCTACCGATTAGGAAGCGCATTACTTTCAAAACATAGTGCTTGGCTCATAAGGCCCTTTATTTACATGGTCCTTACTCGCCTATTGCATCTATTAAGTGGTACATGCCTGGTCGGACCCTCAGATCAGCCGATCTTAGGTTAGCCTACGCTCCTAGGACTAAGAAAGTGAAATGTGGGACAGAGCTTTCTCAGCAGCAGCTGCAAACTATGGAATTCCCTCACCTTAAAATTAGGAATAATCCCTTTCTTTTGCCTTTTCGCAAACAAGTCAAAACTTGGCTATTCCAGTCTTAATTAAGATCAGCATTAAAATCCTTTTTGTGCCTTCTTAGCGCTTTGATACCTCTAGTCGAAATGCGCTTCACCAAATACACTATACATACATACATACATACATACATACATTCTACATTCCAGTCATGGGATGGTGTAGTATTGTAAACTTATTGTTACTGTACACTTATTGTTATTTCAGATAATTCTTGTTAAGTACTATGTATATATTCTCTTGTTGTTTTTTGAAACACTCATTCTTGGGAGCAAGACAGTTCTAAGAACTTAGAATGTGGAATGGGGAGCTTGTAGTTAGGTTCCTGGTGGAGCAGTTGACTAGGAACGTCTTGCTGACAGGATGAGGCTTCTTTACTCTGAACCTATTCTTCAATAAACTGGTTGTGACACAGAAAGAAACGGTGTACTTCATTACCTCATTTTGGCGACGAGCGTGGTGAAAACTTTACAGCCTTGAAGCCTCAACTGGACGATCTGCACTTCAAAGTTATGTCGGCTACGTAACCAGTCTGAGGACAACTGTGCTTTCTCCTCCTACGGGTGAGTTTGAGGTTTACGAGTCAGCGAGCAGGAAATACCCTGACGGTTCGGTCTCATAGGTTTTATATCTTACGCGAAGTATATTGCTTTAAATTTCTGCACGCGCACTGTGTTTCGGCGTTTCGGATTCCTGACGCGTGCAATGCCAACGCATGCTGCCTAGACAACGTGGAGACGCCTCCTTCAATTAAGGTGCTCTCATACAACGTGATTATACGTCTCCAAGGCAACAGAGACGCTTTCTGCAAAAATACAGCGCGTGATTCGAGGCCTGTTTACACAACGTAAATACGCGTCTCCCAAGCAACGAGAGACGCGCACTCCGATGTTTCTGTCTTAACTATAAAGTGAAGCTGACTTTGTGCTGCATTTCGGTTTAACATCGCGGGATACATTTGGCAACAACAACATGAAGCTGACATTAAGCTGCTTCTTTGCTTTACAACGTGGCATACATTTGTTTTTGAGACTTCAAAGTGTACTGTGTAGTACATATGTGTTTCCGGAGACTTTATTAATAATAACTTATTCAAATGTACATGATTCCTTATAATTCTGCACAATAATAATAATAACTATTTAATCTGGTGTATAATTGTGTTCATCTGTAGAATTTAAATAATACTGACAGCATGCAAAATGTACCTGCAGCACCCTTCTTCTTGGTATCTCCAGGAGAACCTCCCATTAAATGGCAAAAGTGGAAAAAAGTGTTTACAAATTATGCAAAAGTCTGCGGCACGTCTCTTAGTGCGGAGAGAAAGACTTCCTTGTTAATGCACTGTCTAGGCACCGAGGGACAGGAAATTTTTGAAAACCTGCCTGATTTATTGGATAATGATTCGGCTGGTCTCAACGAATATGAGATTTGTATAAAAAAAACTTGATTTAAATTTTTTACCTAAAGTCTGTACAGTTTTGGAACGTTACCAATTTGGAAAGAGGTTACAACGACAAGAAGAATCAATTGAACAATATATTACAGCACTACGTGGTCTTGCCACTAACTGTTCATTTGGGGCATCTTATGAAGAGCGCTTAAGAGACCAATTCATGTTGGGTTGCTCATTGGAAAAGGCTAGAGAAAATATGTGGCAAAAAGACAACCCATCGTTAGATGAAGTAGTTTCTATGGCCAAAGCCTGTGAACATTCTAAGAACTGTATTCAGATTTTGAAGAACCAAAAAACTACAACTTGTGAATATGATATAGAAGAAGGGGGTTCTGTTAAAACTGTTCAAAGTACTAAAATTTAAGTCAAGCATTTCAATGAAAAGAATGATATTAAGAGCTTAAAGTCTTTTACGGGGAAATGTTTTAGATGTGGCAATGTAGGTCACATGGCTAATAATAAGGATTGTCCTGCTTGGAAAGTATTATGTAGAAATTGTGGAAAGAGAGGTCACTTAGCAAAATGTTGCAAAACAAAAACAGGTTCTAGGAAAGTTAGTGAAGTAGTTTTTGAAGACACGAATGATGATGTTGATGTGATAAACGTAATTGACATCTTGCAGAATACGGGTGGACACTTGGATGGTCCCCTAGAAACACTTTTGGTGAATGGGGCAAGTGTGAAAGTTTTATTTGATTCTGGAGCTAAAATAACTTTAGTTCCTAAAAGTTTTTATGATTTATACTTGAAAGGTAAACTTATCTTACAGAAGCCTGATATCTCTCCCAAAGGTTATGGTGGAGTACCTATCAAACTTCTTGGATACTTTTGGGGTACTATTGAGTTCAAAGAACGTATAATTCCGGCAAAAGTGTATGTGTCACTAAAAGGGGATTCTTTGATAAGTTGGTTTCACCAACGTGATTTGCGTGTTTACCTTGACCCTAATGAGGTCCCATCGGTACTTCTTAAGGATGTTTCTTCTGTTATTCAAGTAGATGAACAGGAACAAACATGGATTAACAAATTTCCTGATGTTTTCAAAAAAGAAATTGGCTGTCTCAATAATTATCAACTTGCAATTAGTTTAAAGCCTGGAGCTCAACCCAAAATAGCAAAGTTGAGATGGGTTCCTTTCACTGTCAAACTTAAAATGAAAGAAGAAATAGACAGATTATTGAGTAGTGGTATAATTCAAGAAGTAGAGGCATCTGAGTGGGTAGCTCCTGTTGTTATGATTAAGAAAGCTAATGGCGAAGTTAGACTTTGTGTAGACCTCAGAGAGTTAAACAAGGCTGTAGTAGTTGACCATCATCCACTTCCTAACATTAATGAAATGCTATGCTCTCTTAATGGTGCAAAACACTTTTCAACTCTTGATCTTTCCTCTGCATACCATCAGATAAAACTGCATCCATCTTCACAAGATCTCACAACCTTTATTACCCCTTTTGGTACCTTTAAGTTTCTCAGGATGCCTTTTGGCTTAATCTCAGCAGCTTCTGTATTTCAAAGGGCACTTGAAAAGGTATTAAGTGGTGTGGAAGGTGTTAAGATTTACCTAGATGATATTTTAATATATGGAAATGATTTAACTAAACATGACGAGAGTTTGAGAATAGTCTTACACAGATTGAGAAACTCAGGTCTTACTCTGAAATCTGAAAAATGTAAGTTTAACATGTCCTCCATAGAATATTTAGGTCATGAAATCTCAGGAAAAGGCATCCGTCCTAAATCTGCTTTGGTTGACACAATCATAAATATTCCATCTCCAGAAAACAAGCAGGAACTGGTAAAATTTCTTGGGATGGCAGAATTTTATAATAAATTTGTACCTAAGTTTGCTGAGAGAACAGGGAATATGAGAGATCTTTTGAAGAAAGGGAGTGAATTTTCCTGGTGTGCTCAATGTGATAATGAATTTCAAGATATTAAATGTTCCCTACGCAAGGCAGGTAATTTAGGTAGTTATGACCTTAAGGATGAGATCAAATTAATGTGTGATGCCAGCTCGAAAGGCATTGGAGCAGTACTAACACAGAGAGCAGATGGTGTCAATAGGACAATTTTATTTTTGTCTAGAAGCTTGAAAGGTGGTGAATACATATTCTGTGATCGAAAAAGAAGCACTAAGTGTTTATTGGGCAATAAGAAAGTTAAGAAAATTTTTATGGGGTTGTAACTTTGAAGTTATCACAGACCATAAGCCTCTGAAAGAAGTTTTCAAGAACAAAGGTATTGACTTGGTGTCACACCGTATTCGCAAATGGGTAGTAGCTTTGCAAGAGTTTGATTATACAGTGGTCTATATGCCTGGCACTCTCAATTTGCAAGCTGATTGTCTCTCTAGGCTTTGTAAATCCTATTCTTTCGATGAAACTGACAGGGAGTGTGGCAGTGATGATGATGACTACTTTACAAGTGATGAATTTGACCAGGATGTTAAAGTTTGCCTTGTTACGAACTCGATTATTCAAGAATCGGAATGGAGAGATGAATTACTGAAAGACGTCACCTTACAAAAAGTAATTGAACAAACGAAAAATGGGTGGGGTGTTAAAAAACATTGTGAAGAAGGTGTTGTGCCGTTTTGGCAAGTAATGAATGAGTTAACGATTATAGATGATCTGTTACTTAGAAGTAGTAAGTTGGTTCCTCCCCTTTCTTTGAGGAAAAAGTTAGTTGCGCATGCTCACTCTAGTCATATGGGTATCTCCAAAACTAAAGAGAGATTGAGGTGTACTTATTGGTGGCCTGCCATGGATACTATGGTGGAGAGAGAAGTAAGGGATTGTCTTTTGTGTGCCCAATCGGATAAAGTCTTAAAATGCAGGATACAACCCATGGTGTTAAGGGAGGACTCCTTAGGACCTTGGATGGATGTAGCCTTAGATATTCTAGGACCAGTGAGGTTAGGCTCAATGGACAGGTATGTGTTGGTCTCTGTTGATATGTATTCAAGATGGCCAGAAATAAAGATTGTGAGTTCTGTAGAATCTAAAGACATAATTGCCTTTCTTGAGGAACTTTTTGATAGGGAAGGGTTTCCTTCCTCTGTCCTTACTGATAATGGAGTTCAATTTACTTCGAAAGCTACAGAATCCTTTTTAAAAGACAGAGGGATTAATCACAAAAACACTGCTTTATATCATCCTGAATCCAATGGGGTGGTAGAACGATTTATCAAGGTTCTTAAAGAAAGTATTCAATTGGCACAAAGGCAAGGTAAAGAGTGGGAGTGTGAAATAAAGAAAAAGGTGCGTGAATATCGTTTGACTCCACATTCCTCCACAGGGGTGACTCCTTTTCGCCTATTTAAGGGAAGGTTACCGTGTCATGAGGTAGCTCCTGGATGGGTGCAAGAGAAACGTTTGTGTGTTGATCTCTTGATTGGTGATGTGAAAGGTTGGAGGAATAAAGAACGTGAGAAAAAAATTAAAAGGAAAAAATGGTATGATACACGAAAAAGTGTAAAGGAAACCAGTATAAAAGTTGGTGATTGGATAAAAATAAAGTCTCTGAGAGGTGGAAAAACAATTAGTAAATACTTAGGTCCGTTTAAAGTGGTGAAACTATTTAAAAATGCAATAAAGACAAATGATCATAAAATATGGAACTTAAACAGAGTAGCAAAATGTGATATCTGTAAGCCAGATGAGTTTAAGGAGTCTGTCACTTCAAAGTCTAGTGAGGAGTCTGACACTTCAAAGTCTAGTGTATCTGATACTCTTGATAATGGTTCTCATATTGTTTTTAAATTCCGCAAAAAAGATGAGTTCCAGACCTGAGAGATTAATTAGGAGACCTGAGAGACTACAAGATTATGTGTAATTATGTTCATCTCTTTCTCTTTTGTATGTTTTGAGTTGGTAATGTAAGGGAGGTGATGTAGTATTGTAAACTTATTGTTACTGTACACTTATTGTTATTTCAGATAATTCTTGTTAAGTACTATGTATATATTCTCTTGTTGTTTTTTGAAACACTCATTCTTGGGAGCAAGACAGTTGTAAGAACTTAGAATGTGGAATGGGGAGCTTGTAGTTAGGTTCCTGGTGGAGCAGTTGACTAGGAACGTCTTGCTGTCAGGATGAGGCTTCTTTACTCTGAACCTATTCTTCAATAAACTGGTTGTGACACAGAAAGAAACGGTGTACTTCATTACCTCAGATGGCTTCAGATTATACTGAAAGTTATGATAGCTGAGATGTTTTTGTATTAATTCCCTCTCTGCCATCATATTCTAAGTAGCAATTTTTCTTTGCATGGTGTGTAAAACCAGGATTGGGGGCGCTGATCTCCGGGGTGCGCTGTGTTTAGCAATGACTTACAAAACTTGCAATTTAAAAGCACTGCTGAAAATTCCCTGTGTATCTAGCCTTCAGGAAACAATTAAAATGTCAGTATACCTCTTGTAATTAATGTTCTTGCTAGGGAGAGGGATTGAAGTTTTGTCTAGTGGCAGATTTGACTCACCATAAAGTAGTGCAGAGGGTTAACATGCCTGCTTCAAAGAACAGAACTATATTTTATGTGGATAGCTGAGAGGATTAGTAAAGCTAGCCTTCACCAGTTATTTAAAACAAATGAATGTATGTGACAGGTGGGCTGTGGAGAGATGAGAGGCACATTTGCAGGACGATAGTGAATGAATCCGATGAGGTGGTCATGGGGCGGGGGTGCCAAAAAAGACTGTCGTACAGAGTGCCATCAGCGCTAAAGTTGGCCCTGTGTAAAACTGTGTAAAACAGGGATGATGGAACTGGTTAAATAACAAGTTAAAAAGTTTAGGGGGAGGTATTTGTTAGGGACAGGTCACTTGAACCACTACTTTGCAACTGCTTACTTGCAGTGCATGCAACATGGATAATTCTGCCCCTCCTCGCCATTCATAATGCAGCGGTTGCACTACAACACAAGGTATCCAGAAGGTTCAGGTGTGGAAGATTCTCAGGGATTCAAATGTGCCAATCAGTTCTGTGGAGTTAATGAAAGGAGCACCGCAGAGCCAGGCAGCACAATGGGGGAAACATTATAAGGCTAAGCCAGTGGTGCTGCAACTATTTCATTTAAGGAATTTGTATGGACCTATCCACAAAGAAACATTTGACAAGAGAGAATCTTGATGGAGGTGAGAAAGGAGGCTGGGAAGTAACAGAATAAGACAATAAGGTAAGTTCTTAAACATAAGCTGGATCTGATATCATTGGCGTGGTAAAACCCCACACTTTATTCCCTTTACTACTCCTATTTGCTAAAATGTTTTTGTTGGCTTCAGGACTCTGCACACTTTACTACTGCTAGCCATTTCTAAAGTGATTGTGCTTTCTCCCTAAAACATGGTAACATTGGCATACCCCTAACTGGCACTTTTAATTCACTTATAAGTCCCTAATAACTGGTGCTACATGTACCTAAGGCCTGTGTATTAAATGCTTCTAGTGGGCATGCAAAAGCAAAAAGAGCAGATGATGGAAGAAATGCTGAACAATGCAAACATTCACCCCCAGTAACAAAGATCTGGGTTTAATCTATTGTTTTGTTTTGCCCACCACGCCACTCCGGTTTGGACTTAGCCATATGCAATCAGTCTTGACCTTGTTCCCCATGGGAACAGTCCCGCCCAAACTGCCAAGATCGTCCTTCCTGGACCGGAAACAAGCATCCTGGGACCGGTTTCGGGGTATCACCCCTCTTCAGTCAGGCTAGCTTGAATCCAGTGGTGCAGTGAGGCCTGTGGCACTAATTGTGCCACCCACTAAAGTAGCCTTTTAAAACATGTTTTACAGCAGTAGTGCTATGTTCAACTGTCAATTTGAACTGGCAAAATACATTTTTTTTGCCAGGCTTAAACCTTCCTTTTGAAAGCTTATGCACCCCTAGGACCTTAAAGGCCCATATGGTTGGGTGCAATGTATTTACAAAGCCAGCCATTTGGGTTCCATGTTTTACATGTCCTGCTAGTGAAACAATCCTAAATTCGTTTTCCACTACTGTAAGGCCTACCTCTCCCACTGGATAACATTGGGTTACTTTATTGCATTTAATAAGTGCTGGCTTTTGATTCGGAGCAGGTCGACATGTTTAGGCTAAATTGAATCGTAATTTAAAATCCTCTTTAATGGTAAAGACAGATTTTAAGTCACATTTCTGAAAATGCCACTTTTAGAAAGTTAGCATTTTCATATTCTAACCTTTTGTACCTTCTGTCAGTATCCTGGGCCTTATGACTGTGAATGGCTCTGCTGTTGAGGATTGTGTTTTTTCCCCAGACAGTGAAACTAAAGGGTACTAGATGTGAACAGAATGGGCCATCATGCCAGGATGCTTGGGGGCAGAGCTGTCCTGAGCCTCACTTACATTCAGAGGGCTTTGGTTCAGCACACGCAAAAGATCCTGACACTAGTCCTTTGTCATCCCTGATTTCTTGGAACCTTCACAGGGGAAGCAAATAACTTTCCATAACTATACATGTGGGCAGTATGGGGAATCCTTCCACTGCAAAGGCTTGCATCAGGTACAAATATTGGGCTCTCAGAACAACTCTTCAGTACACTCCTGGACTTGTGGACACTACAGAAGAAAGACTACCTTGTTCCCCAGAGGACTGCCCTGCTGCTTGAGGCCCGCCTTGTTCCCCAGAGAACAGTCCTACTGCTTGAGGTGTGCCTTGTTCCCTAGAGAAATGCCTTGCTGCCTGAGACCTACCCTGCTCTCTGAGAAGTAAAACAGAACCTGATCCATTCATCCCACGCTAACCTGAGTAACTCCAAGGGCCAATTAGCTGACCACCAGTTCTGAGCTACAGCATCACAGCAAGCTCTAGAGGCTTCACTGCAACTGCCCAACTGACCCGCTGGAATTGGACATGAAAATAGACTTACCTGGTTCCTGCTGGCATCTGCTAGAGTAAGTACCTGACCCCCCAAGAGGTGACTCTGCAGGACCTGAAGCCTTGACTGGCATCAGAATGCATTCATATTTACGAAAGGGAGAAATCCTGAAGTTCTGGGCTTTTTGCGACCACAAACAGACCTTGTGACACCAAGACTCTGTCGCCCACGCAAAGCCAATGAGAAGCTCCAGCGATGACCATCTGTGGCATCCCAGTGGATCTTAGTGCTACAGATATGACGATGTCCGGCCTGTTCTGCACGCTACAATGACAGACAAACGGGGAACTCTTTGTGCCAGACTTTGAGAAGATAACATTTTCAGTTGGGCTTATTTCATTCCTGTATTGGATCTGGGCCCCACTGCATTTGGCCTGAAATTGTGACTTTGCCCCAGTCTAGCACAACCAGATGACTTCAAGTGACACTGTGTTCCTTAAGGTGCTACTTGGATTTTTGGCATTATGGTATTATTATTTCATAAAAATGTACTCTACTTTCCTAAATTGGTTTGGTATTTTTCGTGTGGTGTGTTTTCACGTTATTACTGTTTGTGTGCCTCATAAATACTTTACACTTGACCTCTAGGTCAAGTCTGACTGCTTTGTGACTTTTGTGGTTCACCCTGACAAGGAGTGTGGTTGTTGCCTGATTGGGGCTTTAACCTCCGCTCAACCAATGAGACAGTTTCTTAGGAGGTGCCTTTTAGAAGGATTCTAAATTAGGGTTGAGTCTTTGGGACTTGTGATAAATACTGAATTGCAAACCGCTAAAACAATTCATTAATATGTACTAATGAAGAACACAAAACAATTGTTGGTTGTAATACTTGAATTAATCTCAGCCACTGGTAAGATAGGATCCAGCTATATGTAAATTTACCTTAATTCTGCTCTAGTAGGAACAGTCCAGTCCAAACTGCCAAGCCAGGTTATCTCCAAACCAAAACACAAGCAACCAAATATTTGTTTTGGCCTATTTGGGCCTCTTCAGTCGGGTGCAGCTAGGTTCCACTTGCCCTGTAAAAACTGTAGGAAAGAGTGCTCCATTCTTTTCTGGATTCCTTGAAATTCTACAAGAGGAAAGTTTCCGAGATATGTTACAAGCACAGTTGCTTACTAGTACCCTAACACATACATTTTCTAAAAAGAAGTCAAGAAATAATACATGCTTTCCTCAAAAATGTAGTTCTTTTGGAAATCTTAGGTGTTTAGATTAACTAACACTGACAGCCTACTCACTAGATATATAGGTTAGGAACCAGTAGCACATTTTCCTAATAAATTGCCACATACTATGCCATAAAAACAATACCTATGCGAGCTAATGCAATCCCTATGAAAAATCCTGTATGAAGAAAATATTCCTAAAAATGCATTTCAAACGTTTACACATTCCATTTTGAAAAACAATTAAATATTAACTTATGATTTTAAAGCGTCCATAATATGTTCCATTCTGCCAAATAGGCTAATAAAATCAGATTTTTTAAAACCCTGAAAAAGAAAGGTGACACCTTCCAAATGCTATTTGAGGCGGTGGAAGGGTAGAACCTCTCTATTGTTTAAAAAAAGATGTAAGGCTAAAAAAAGAAAAAAATATGCAACTTAATTTCAAACCTGAAAAATAAACTTAAAAAAAGCACCACTTTATTCTAAAGTAGTTTTCAATGCTAAAGTCCTCTTATTGTCTTCTTGATAAATAAGAAAATGTATCACTTAAAATGTGATTGAGTCCTTTATTTAAAAAAATATATTTGATTTCTAAAGTCTAAATTTACTTAAAAGTGATATACAACTCTGAAGAATAGGAGAGATAATTTGGGTAAAAACAAATGGTGATAAATCCACATAAATCCCTCCCTTACCTAAAGGCATTAGTTTGCTATGCTTATCCACATTAATAAACAGAGGATGAATCCAATTGTTTTAAAAGTCTGCAAAATAAAATGCTTCACCTACACACATATCTAAACACCCTACCGATTATTATTACACACACCTTACACCACCCTAGACCTATGAAGAGATCTGTGTACCATGGTGCAAAACAGCAGGCGGAGGCTCCGCGGTCTACTAAGAAACCTGGTGTGACCAGAGGCATCTGCTTGGCTCCCCGTGTGGAGACATAGTAAGGAGCGGGTAGGAGCAAGCGTGTGGTGCAGGCCCAAGCTTTGATTAAGGGTAAGAAAAAGGAAAATAAAGTGCAATTTGAAGCGTTAGAGCGTGAGGTGCAAGTCATTATGGCCCGCCTCCCAACAGATAATAGTCCGGAGCTTCATCTCAGCATTACAAGCAAAACAAGGGGACCAGGGTCAGAGGGGGGTGCAGGAGGTCTTGAATGATGAAGGGGAGGTTAAGTGGACTAGCGTGGAAATAACAGACAATTTTGTCTCCTACTATGAGCACCTGTACACTTCTAAGACGACCATGACAGAAGGGGACTGTGCCAGCTTTCTGAAGGACATTGACCTCATGACTCTCACGGCCGACGATAGTGCAGCACTAGAGGAAGACAAAAAGACAGGAAATGGGGCAGACGATTAGGGTGCTGCAGACTGACATGGCTGCTGGGCCCAATAGGCTCCCAGTAGAATTATTTAACAGGATGGTGGATAAGGCGGCCGATCATCTGACAGCTATGTTCTATGGTGCATTGACAAACCATAAACTCCCTGAGGACAAACATACAGCCATGACTGTGGCCTTCCAAAAGAGTGGGAAACCAGCCAAGGAGTGTGGAAGGTACCAACCAATATCCCTCCTGAATGTGGAGGTGAAGGTATTGGCCAAAGTCCTTGTGACTAGGCTACAGAAGGGCATCTCCTTGATTGTCCACCCCTATCAGTCAGGCTTTGTGCCCCACAGGAGTACCGGTCTCAGGTGCTCCATATGACGCGGCCCTCGCAGAACACCCCAGCTGCCCTCCTGGACCTAGACACTGGAATGGCATTTGACAACGTCGAGTGGGGCTACATGTTTGCGACGCTGCACCGGATGGGCTTTGGCCCACAGCTCTGTTACTGGTTAAGCTGTTATAGCAAGAACCCTTAGCAAGGGTGCAAGTCAACGAAACAGTGTCTCAAGCTTTTGCCCTTCAGAAGGGCATGAGCCAGGGGTGTCCTTTATCCCTGGATTCTAGGCACAGAGGGCTGGGAGGAATGCATCTCATTGTATGCGGATGATGTGTTGCTTTATGTTACGGACCCGACCCTATCCATTGACTTCTGCAAATATTAAAAATATTTGGGGACCATTCGGGTTACTGCATTAACTGGGATAAATCCCTCCTTTACCTGTTGACAGGGGATAGCCCAAGACTTACTCCCTGCTGCACAATCCCAGTGGAAATTGAGTGCTTTCAATACCTCGGGCTGTGTGTTACACAGGAACCACCTAAATTCCTCTGCTGGAATTTGAGCCTACAGCTGGACAGGCTGCGTCAGGATGTCATCACCTGCCACTCACGCTCTTGGGCAGAGTGGCCTTATGTAAAACTGAGACCCTGCCCTGCTTATTGTACATTTTCCAGAATGCAACTTTCATGATTCTGGACAATGTCTTTCGGAAAATGAATCAGTCAATCTAAACATTGCAATAGACCAGGGGTATCCCACGAATTGTGTTGCATGGGAGTATATAATGGGGGGTGGTGGTCCCAGACACTTTCTTGTACTACTTGGTGATGTAGTTAGCAGTGGTAAATGGCTGAGCCTTCACAGACCAAACAGCATCTGCCTATCGGACCGATAAAGTGGCTGTGAGGGGGTCGTATACAGTAAACACTGAGACAGCCCTGCCCACACAAACAAGGGCTGTGGTACAGGCCTGGAGAGATGCCAGTCGCCACCTGGGTGGGAGGGAGACACTCACAATGCGGACTCCACCCTAGGACACCGACTTCTTACAGGAGGTTAGCAGTCTGAGGGGATTCTCCAAATGGGCGTTGATCAGAGTAGAACACCTGGAAGACATCTGGAGAGACAACGGCCTCATATCCTTTGAAGGACTGCAGCAGGAATATGATATGAAGTTAATTGAATTTTACAAATATTGACAAATGGGCCATGCACTTCATTAACACATACACACAAACAACATGCCTTGAGGATACGGTCCTTACGGAACCACTCCCAGACCATGCGATCTCGACCATTTACAGGAAAACTGGTTAATAACTCACCAGATCTCATGGGGAGGTTGAGGGAGGCATGGGAGGGGAATGTGGGTCCTCTTGATGATGGCAACTGGGCAGATGTCATGACGAGAGAACATGAAATAGCCATACATCCTCATTTTTTGCCAATTTACTGTTATATGCAGTTTAATATTGTACTTTCCTATATAAATCAGGTAATCAAATTAGTAGTTTCCAAATTAAAGCTGTTTTCAAAATTTGATATTTTAAGTTAAGGTTAGACAAAATAGCGATTCCAATTTTATGGGGGTGCATCTGTTATTACATAGCATGGAAGACCATACCATAACATAACATACAGCACCACACCAAACTATAGTTCAGCATACTCCAATTTATCACACCTATACCACCACTGTGCACAACTCCACAACAGGTCACATCACACCATATTGCACCTCATCACACTGTTCAACTCAGGATCACACCATAGCACATCATACAATACTGCTCTCAGTTTAGAATGAGCTGTGACGTCAACAACAGATGATTTAAAGATGATGTAGAGCAATGGTGATTCTTGGCTGTCATTTTTATAAGACTTGTCACCCTCCTTTATACCATCAAATGTTGGTTCAAAAGATGTTAGAGATTGGAGGGAGGGACCTGGCTGTAAGCTGGCTCCTGTTCTTTCTCATTGATCAATCTCAGGTAATACAACTATGAACATTTGTTCAGAACCAACAAGGCTACATTTGGAGCGGGTTGCAGAGTTCTTTACTGCCCCCCCTTTTTTTACCTTTACCTCAGACCGTTAATGGTGATGATGTAAGAGTTGCAGATAACTACACACATATATGCAGATGACACATTGCTTTTGGTCAGTCTCAAATCCAACTAGACAGCCGCAAGCTGTGGGATGGCCAGGGCTATATAGTCAGTCAAGGGTTGGATGGGCTGGAATTTTCTGAAATTGATCCGTTCCAAACTAGATATTTTATGTGTGCGAGCAAAAGTTACCCTCTAGGAACTCACGTTTACTGGTTTGAGTAATTCCCCATGACATTCAGGTCTGAACGTTAACTGACACATGGTCTGAGTATCTAAAGCCTATTTCTTCAACCAGTACAGTTTGAAACTAATTTTTCCCTTCTTTTCTTTTCCTTGAAGAATTACAGTGGCAGTCAGATGTTTGCAATTCAGTTTATCATGGCTGCCTATTAAGAGCATGTTGTTGTTTCCTCTTACCAAATCCAATTGCACTGGCTCCTAGTTTATAAATAGATCATGCTTAAGTCAGCATAAGTGGCATAGCGGACTTACAAAAATGTAGGGTCATCTATCCTGAGTGAGAAATGTATAATTTTCTTGGCAGCGTTCTAATAACTCAAAATGAGCCTTGTTTTCTGAATTAAAAAATTAGGTCAAAAATACTGAGTCTAGGGGGCTGAATTGTGAAATAGCAGTCCTCTAGGTAGCCTCCCATAGTCTGCTAGTTTGAGGTTTAGGAAAACATTGAAAACATGGTTTTGCTTACAATAGTTCTGGAACATGCTGCTTGACCCACTCCTCCTCCAGTATCCATGAGAAAATATTATTAGGTAGCTCCAAGAGGCCCTTTGAAAAACAAAGAAATACCCCATAGCAAAACACCTTGCTGCATAACAGCACATTAGGCTGACCAACATCACATTATAACATACTACATCAGTAAATTTAGCCCCTAAATACTCCATATCAAGTTATACCACAATTCATCATTACACCTTGGCACATCATAAAACACCATAGCATACCTCATTATATTACTCCACTAACTATATAATCAAGTCACAACACAGCACACCACACCACACAAAGCCACACCTGTTTATATAGAGAAGCAGGCAAATCGGTAGAAAAGACCACATTAGGTTATGAATTATGAATCTGTAGCCCTCTAATACACTCAAATGTAAAGTATTTTTTTAATTTGTAAGAAAGTATTGCAAAACATGTCTGAAATAAATTGATTACCCTTCTGGAAATCCACCTTTCTTTCAACTCAAAACCCAATGCTGACAAATAGGATGGACTGCACTAGATTCACCAACACCACACTCTTGTTCAGCATATGACTTAATCTCAGTATTCAATCCACCCACTGCTAAATACAATTATAAAATGTTCACAGCAGAGTCATATCTCTACATCCAAACCATTTAATGTCACTAACTGTATAACACATACTAATACCATCCTCTTATGGAAAAAAACACAGTGCCATGTCTCATACTTCTGGCAAAGTATTGCTCTCAAACAGCAAATACTAAATGCAATAAAACCCATTAAATACAGTGGTACTCTATTGTAATGAAATTAGCACATTACCTTAGGCCCTAAACATGGCAATATGCTACTTGTCACCTGGCAAAGAGCACACTCCCCACAGTGCTCTAACTCAAAGACCTCATGCATGAGGTGCATCACTTGATACCCAAAGAAGATGGTGACATCCAATTAGATTTCCGTCAGACTGCGCAGGCGCTCTGTCTACAGCAGCAGTTTTCCTTAATGCCGCACATCATTTAATCGTGGAATTGCAAGGTGAATCACTGGAGAACTGACTTGTCTTCTTTTGACAATGGGGAAGAGAGGCCTCATGCTCTGTTCGTTCATGAAGCACCTCTCTCTCTCACAGCGCCTGCTATTTTGTGAGTCGGCCGTGACTGAGTGCTCATGAAGGATCACTTTTCCTTGATCATATGAGCGCTAAAAAAATGTTTTTTTTTTTCATGATCCAGCAATTATATGTATGTTTACCTACTTAGTGCCTCTCAGCACATGCAATATGGAGGGCTAGTCATGGATCTTGATTTTGGCGCTCAGTCACAGAATATTTCAAAGGTCTTTCAAGTTGTTTCCTTAATAATGCTTCTGTTTTTGGCACCTTTATGGGAAGACTGAAAAAACCTAGGATATCTTCTAGGTGGGCCTCCCACCCTTCACCCAAATATAACACATACTTTTCTCTGCACTCAATAAATTTGGGGATTGAAGATTCAATTTCTCCAGTTACTCATAAATCACTTTCTAGCTCAGCTGTATCCACAAGCAATGGTTGGGAAAACTGCTACTAATAGACTGAAAAGGATCATCCCTCCCCTACTAAACCTCTTCCTTCAGTCTCAATGGATCTTTTATTGGAGTAATTTAGGCCCTGAATCCTTACATGGAAGAGACAGATGCAAAAGTGCAGAGTCTTAGTGACAAGTGGATGAGAGAGAGAATGTTTGCAGCTGAGCAACAAATCTCCACATGTACTGGCACTACTCTTAAAGACAATCATGTGCAAACTCAAGTTTTTATGCTTTAAAAATAAGTCAAAGATTTAGAAAACAGAAAAAAATAAACAATCTACACATTTATTGTCTATTCGAAGGCTCAATTCCAATTATATTCTTTTTATCATTTCTCCCTAAATTACTGGATTTACCAGAGTCACCTTCCCTAAACATAGAGTGTGGTCATAGATTGCCTACTGTTGCATCTACCTCTAAGAGACCTAGAGGATTTATTCTTTTTTCCTATAATATACAGATTTACTTAAAATTCTTTAAACTGTCAAAGCAATGAAAATTATCTCTTGGTCTGCTAACACCATTTATTTTTTGCAGGATTATGCAAGAAGCACTGCAGAAAGAGGTAAAGAGACTGGCAATTTGTTCCCTTGGGACCCATTTCGGTCTCTTCCACCCCTGTTTGTTTAAAGTCACCTATAAGAATAAGACCTCAATGTATGAAAACCCATCTTGTCTGAAAGCATTTCTTCAGGATTGTAAAGTTGAAGCTATGGATATTTCCAGACCCACTAAGCCTTGATATCTCTTCATTCATCCTTGTGTTTTCCCTCTAGCAGTAGTCTTTCCTTGTAGCGATACATGTTTCTGTAACAAAATGGTATAATACATTAGTTTAAAATGCTTAGATATAAATATTATAACATGTTTTCATCATGCTTAATTTATCTTCCAGTTCAAAGGTACTATATGTGCTACTCATTTATCCATGTTCCACAGTCTCACCTTTGTCCATTTTCCTCCGAGTCCAGATGTGTCATTGTTTCCATATGGTCTCAGCATCCTCCAGCGTTATGTTTTTTTATTACTGTTCCAATATTTCCATATTCATGATGTCCTTTTCTTATCCATTTATTTCTCTATCTCTTCATTGTTTACTTTATTATCTCTGAATCTTCGCTTTACTCTTTTTACTGTCTTTTTATACCATTTGTTACGCCATACTTGTTCATTCCATTATATCTGATCTAGTTGCAGTTCATGGGAGGGGAAGGGTTGGGGTGGTGCATAGTGGGGGGCCAAACAAAAAAAAAATAAGAATAAAAAATAAATCTTACCTTTCTGGCCTCCTCCGCCGTGCCCCTCCTCGGTCCTAACAGCAGGCACAGGATCCCAGAATGCCCTGTCGCCATTCCTAATGCTGCTGCCATGCTGCTGGCAGTATGAATGCAGATTTAGGATTGGCCGAAGCGTCCTAGCTTGGCACTCCGAGGCAAAGTGGAAGCCTCTGCCTGCTGTCTCCAACCCAGCAACACAGTGCCGGGTTGGAGAGAGCCCAGTGCGCATATGTGTTTGGCCGGCCTGAGACAGCCCACCAAACAGACATGTACACTGAGGGGAGTGCTGTGCACTCCCCCTCCATCCCTGTCACGCCCCATGGTCCTGCCTCTTTTACAATAAAACAAAAATAAACAGAGTTTATTTTTGTTTTATTCTAAAAGGTTTGCAGCTGCTTTAGCTGGCGGGGGCGACCATAGCTGAGAAGCCACCACTGATCTGATCTAGCTTTCATTATTTTCCCTTTTTGTCACTAAAGATTGTGTCCTAAAATGTCAAGAGATTGGGTTTGCCAATTAAAAGACAACATGTTTTAACACATTTATCGAAACGTAATGCTGATATTACTCTCAAACAGGAATCAAACATACAGAGCAAGAATCTTTAAAACTAAAAAGTGGGTGGGTTGGCAGTGTTTTCTTTTCTCCAGACAATGGTAAAAAGAATGGTGTTGTTACCTTATGTCATAAATCACTTAATTTTCATTTGTTATCATAAGCAAAAAAAATACTAAGGGGTGATGGTTACTTACCAACTTTTTGATTGATAATATTCCAGTATCTATCATTAATTTATAGAGTCCCACTAATAAAGTTTGTCAATTTTGGTTAGATGTCACCCAAAAAAGTTGACAATGTCCAGATGATCACTTCATTTTTGCAGATGATTGTAATCAAATTGTTGATCCCTTTATTGATAGGAACTCTGCTTCTACTTTTGTGCCTAACAAATCACAAATATTGTTGGTTCATGCTGTTTAAAAACAAATGCTATTCAAGGCTTGGAGACTTTCTAATCCTACTTCACGAGCATTCACTTTTTTTCCCCTAGTACACCAAACACAGTTGAGAAGTGACTAAGAGCCTGATTTAGAGTATAACGAAGAGGGTTACTCTATCACAAACGTGGCGCATATCCCAAGCACTGCATTAAAATTCCATTATAGCCCATGGAAATTGTCATACGGCGGACAGGATATCCGTCACATTTGTGATTGAGTAATCCCTCTGGAAAACTCTAAAACAGGCTTTAAATTTTCATTTTCCACTCCTTATCCAAACCTTACAGTCTGGAGAAATGCGTTATATTCAAATGTCTGATCATGCACCAGCTTCTATTGAGTTAGACATTTTAACCAACATTTTTAAGCCCAACAGATGGAGATTTAATAAAGCACTACTACCAGACATCTCTTTTACCTGTGCCTTTTCCTCTTTCTCTCACAATTTCTTCCAAGTAAATGACACCGATGAGATTGCTTTTCACTCTATTTGGTCCGATTTCAAAGCATTAGCCTGAGACTTTATTGTAAGCTGCGTATCCAGAAAGAAGAAATGGTTCAATATTAAAACTAATGACATTTTTGCACAAAATGAACAACCAGAACATCCAAATTATACCTCTAAATCAAAAAGTTGTCTATAAGAACTTATCAATGCCAAACTTCAGTTCAATAAAACGTCAACTGTAAACGCATCATCATACCTTCTTAAATCTAGTGCAAAATATTATGAAGGTCAATGTAAGTCAGGGGAACTATTAGCAAATCATCTTAAATTGTTTTTAAAAAAATTACTCTCTCATGGACAATAATGTGAATCTGCAACACAAAGACTAAAATATTTCAAATAAATGTAGTCAATTTTATAAAACACTGTGTACTCCAGAGTACATTCCTTATGGTCCTAAACTTATAAACTGTCTCTCAACCATACACAAATCATCTGATACTCAATTAGACTTTCTGAAACTAGAATAAGATATTTTTCTGTTGGAACTCCAAACCGCATTATCTTCTCTTCAAACAAATAAATCTGCAGCTTCGGACGGTTTTACACTTTTCCAAATTACTCCTCTCTCAACTGTCTCTCCTTTTTTCCATCCTTCATCCTTCATCACAGAAGCAAGGCATCTGGAGCCTCCTTAGACACCCATATTTGTCTCATCCAAAAGAAGGAAAAGCTTTAGCTCTTGAATCTCTTATGCCCAAACTTCTTGAAAAAGAACAATCTGGATTTGTTAAAGGGAGATACATGTCTGAAAACAGATGTTTACTCTTTGACATTTTATCTAAATCTACTTGCTTGACAGAACCCATATTAACTACTTTATATGGTTAGAAAGCCATCAATCATGTATATTTGTCATTTATTTTTCCCCACTCATAAATGGTTTGGATTTGGGTTGAAAATGATTACCCTCATCTCTCTTTTATATTTTTGTTAATGGTCTTACTTCTCCCTACTTTACTTTCGGTAGAGGTGTTCATCAAGGTTATTCCCTCTCACCTTTTCTTTTTAACCTAGCATTGGAACCCTTCATTTCCAATACTAGATATAATCCAACATTACATTGCTTGTTACAAAACAACCAACAGATTAAATTGGCAGTTTTACTCTGTTAACATTTTGTTATTTATTTCACAACCACATTTGTCACTTCCAGATTTTTTTAAATGAAGTAACTTCTTATTCTCTTGTTTCTGGTTATAAATCAAATCGTGATAAATGTGAAATTCTAACCCCTTAAGAAATTTACTTTTAAGCACTATTTCTTGATTACCAATTTCTCACGGATCTGTACAAAATTTAAATAGGAAGATTTATGATTTTCTCAATCAATTAAACCCTCTATCTCATTAAGTCTAGACAAATGTACACATAAATGAACAACTTTCGTCAATTGTTGGCATCCTTTACATCTATTCTGGTGGGGCTAATTTGATAAAATAATATTTTATACACTATTTCTAATATCCCATCATCTTTTCTCTCCAAATCTTTTAAACAAATCAATTCCATACTTTCCTCTTTTATACAGAACAGCAAAAACTCTTGTATGTCCCTATTGAAACTACAATGTTCAAAGTCAAATTGTGACTTAAGTTTTCCCAGTTTGCATACATACCACTCAACCTTTATATTAAACAATCTATTTATTGTGTTTTAGACTCTTCAAAGTATTATCTACTGTGGGCAGACACAGAGATAAACCTTCTATCCCCTGTTACGTTTCGAGAATATTTAACATTCTCCAAAAAACCTCAGAGTTTCTCTCTACACCTCTATAAACAGCTTTGTACACTGTTAGCACCTATATTGTCATATAAACCTCCCAATGTTAACTCTTTCCTTAGCTCCACACTTTGGCATAATACCGTACTATTACAAAGTAGAATGCTTTTATTACATAGACATAAACTCATTTATTGGAACACATGGAGAGAAAAAGGTCTAACATTGGTTATTTATTTATTTGTTAATCTTCCATCTTCCTTTCGAATTTGACAAACTATTATAGCTTATAAAAGTTTAAGTCACGTGTTCCACACTTTCCAGTCACCGCTTCTAAATTAGCTACTCTCCTACTTATAGCACCAAAAGTATTTGGGAGATTTTGAAGTAACTTGGCCTACTTCCACATGAAGACAAACATGGATAAAATTGCGGAACTCTTCTCATGCAGCTAACACTACACAAATTTTTATATTGGTAAAAGACTCTTCTTACCTCCCTCTACTCTACATCATGTGTACCCAGATCTTCCTGACATCTGTTGGTCATGTCAGTCACAACATGCTAACATAAAACACGTATTATTCACCTGTCCTTTAGTTAAAAATTTCTGGACACAAATATAGAATCAAATCAATTCTATCATCAATTTAACGTTACCTTATTCTATTATTTAATGCTTCCTTGGGCAGTTTATCTGGTGAATGGGAGGCAGTTTTATTTCATACAGAAATGATAGACCTATTGCTGGCAGCCACTTTTCAGCAAATAACAGATGACTGGAAGGACATATCCTCGACACAGCATATAATTCAGCTCTTTCCCTTGTCTTTAAACAATCTGCTTTATGGTCCTTAATCACCAGTTTTCTAGATAAGCATGCACAACTTCCTTTTCAATGTAACCTTAATGGAGAAGAATTCTTTAGCCT
The DNA here is from genome assembly GCF_031143425.1 of Pleurodeles waltl. Taxonomy (NCBI): domain Eukaryota; kingdom Metazoa; phylum Chordata; class Amphibia; order Caudata; family Salamandridae; genus Pleurodeles; species Pleurodeles waltl. Next base: position 401,697,253 of record NC_090439.1, read on the forward strand.
CCTCGGCTTTCTTTTCTCTTACAGATGATTTATTTGTACATTAACAGCATCACTCAAACAATGTTGAAGTTCAGAAATAAGCAAGTTCAAAATTCCAAACCAATTCAAAATGGCACAAAATGAAGAAAAACTGATGTAAGTATAATGAGCAATGAAAAACAAAGTAGAATGCTTTTAATCAAGGCAATCTTTTGAAGTAAATTTAAAGGCATCAGGCAGAGTCCTTCTGTGTGACCCTGACCTTGCTGTCCTTGTGGGTTAACATAAAGCTTGCCTTCTAACCCATGAGAGCAGCTTTTCAATTCTAGAACTTCAGAAGAAAGGTGGAGATACCCTTCCAAAGTTTACCAGACAGGTTGGAAGTCTTCCAACAAGCAGCATGATCCATTCTTCTCTTCTGTCCTTTTCAACTCGTCCCCCGTGATAATTGTGTGCAGCAGTTTGTAAAGGTTAAATTCAACTGTGCTTGGTGAGAGTCCTAAAGCAAATACTGAAAAAGTTCACCACACAAAGGCCCATATTTATAGCTTTTGACGCAAACCAGCAACGGCGCTGGTTTGCGTCAAAACATTTACCGCAGGCTAACCCCATTCCTACGCGCCATGCGGGCACCTTATTTAAGGAATGAGGTTAGCCGGGCTGGTCAGAGCAAAAAAGATGACTCAAACCAGGCAGCGCAGGCGTAGGGGAAAATGAGGGATGTGTGTCAAAAAATGGTGCAAGTCAGGTTTGAGGCAAAAATCATGCCTCAAACTGTACTTGTGCCATTTTTTGACACACAACCCCCATTGAAATTACTCCTGTCTTAGCAAAGACAGGAGTCATGCCCCCTTGCCCAATGACCATGCCCAGGGGACTTCTGTCCCCTGAGCATGGTTCTTGGCCACAGTGCCATGTAGGGGGACCCATATTAGGCCCCCCTGTGCCACTTAAAAAATAAAATACTTACCTCAACTTACCTGTACTTACCTGGGATGGGTCCCCCCCATCCATGGGTGTCCTTCTGGGGTGGGCGAGGGTGGCAGGGGGTGTCCCTGGGGTCAGGGAAGGGCACCTCTGGACTCCTTCCATGATCTGAGACCATGGAAGTGAGCCCATAGGTCCCTTAATGCCTGCCCTCATCCAGGCGTTAAAAAACAGAGCACATCAGGCTGTGCACCGTTTTTAAGCCCGCCCCTTCCTGTGCGTCAAAATGACACAGGAGTATAAATAAGGCGCACAGGCCTTAAAGTCATTTTTTGGGTGGAAATGCCTACCTTGCATGTCATTAACACAAGGCAGTTTCCCGCATTCAAAAAATGACGCACACAGAGGAATTTTGACATCCACGGGCTCGGGCGTTAAAGTTTAAATATGGTGCACGGTTTGCGCCAAATGTGCGTCAAAATTTTTTACGCACATTCGGCGCAAACAGAGTATAAATATGCCCCTTTGACCCTTTTCCTGCACCATTAAGAAACACCGTACACTGCATTGAGCTACAGACATCTCTGAGCCTTGATTAAAAATCTCCATCTCTCCTTCCCAGCTCCTTTTCTAGCTGCTGACTCTCCACTCAAAAGAATCAAAGAAAAGTGTTCTGAAGACATATGCTCCCACCATCTGTTTCTAAGGGCTTGATAGACTATTCTCCTCATAGAAAAGAAGTAAAATGAAAACAGTTAACTAGCTGATATAATCTGGACAGGTCTTCAGTGAAATGGAATAATTATGTTCAGAAAAAGTTTTAAGCTAGTCAATTAGCAGCATCTTTTTAGAGACAATCAGGTGTTCAAACCAATGTTTAGGCCAGAGACAAAGGAGGGCCACTTAGGGAGAATAGACTGACCCATCAGTTCAGACTAGGCAGCTCATTAGGAAAAAATATGACAATGGCAGAAAAGTGTTGATGTTTAAAATCTAGTGTCTTGTAGTGAATCCTAGTTTGTTTTAATGGGATACAGGAGTTAGCTTAGCCTGTGGCTTGCAGACTCGTGCCCCCGTCACCCAGTGACTTTTACCCTACTTAGCTTGCTCTGTTTTAGCGCATTTATTTAATTAAATCTTTCAAGATGGGTCAAGATGGCGGTTGCACTCTATAAGTGCTCCGGACCCCTCTGTCATCTGCCGACTGAAGCCCTGTCTGTCCCGTTTCCAATTTGCCCCCACCCGGTCGTGAGGCCAGTGGAGGAGCCTGGTGGTGCGACAAGAGACCTGTGAGCACTGGTGGACTGCGGAGGGGTCTGGCGGGAGCACCTCTTCCAACGAAGGTGAGAGCCAAGGCCGGGGGACATGGCCTAGATAGGCGGAGACTGGCCTTTGGTGGTGGCGGGGGTCGCTTTCGGTGCCCCTACGCCGTGATCACGACTGAGTCCCGGCCCGGGGGGTATGGCGACCCCGCACGCAGAGGTTGCAAGGGAGGCCGGGGCCTGACAAGGAGAGGTGTGGCGGCGCCGGGCCCCTGGATTGTCAGGGACGCTGTGGTTGCGGCCATCGCCGGCGGTGAGGCCGGCGTACACCTGACTTGATCCTGATATGTGATACAGCACGTCCAAGCCGGGGACTGCAGGAGCAGCTCGGGCGACTGCTGACGGGTGCCACGAGGGCCCCATGAGGCCGTGCAGCCCCTCCCCTACATAGAGGAGCGAGGTCGGAGGAGTGGAGGACTGGGCCCCGGACACAGAGGTGTGGTCAGACCCTCACAGGCGGCAAGTCTGGAGGCTGAGACCCCGGTGGGGTGAGGTGCGTCGCCAGCTGCATCGAGCCGCTTGGACGGATACTGGATAGCCCGGGCAGAGGAGCAGAGGAGCAACTCGAATGACCGAGGGAGGGTGCTCATGGGGCCGTCCCCTGCACGAGGAACAAGGTGCGTTGAGGGTGTTGGGAGGGTCCAGGGTGCTGCAGCCTCCCCGAACTCTCAGCCCCTGAGGTGCAGCGCCGCCTGCGAGTAGGCAAAGGGATCCTGGGAGATGAAGGCAGTACACGGAGGAGGTGGAGGTGGTGATCTTTGACGGGCCACTAGGTGAGCGGGGCCAGCGGGGGGACATTGCTCGAGAGTGTGAAGACTGGACCAGGCCTCAGAGGGGCCCTGCCGCCTGCCCCTCCACCCCTCCCTCACTCATTCACCAGCACACAGTCTTGGGGGGGCCTTGTCATTGGGGGCTCCCCTGCCTCCGGTTTGATGTCTGGTGGAGCGGTGGCCCTGGTGGCTTTTGTCTGGGGTTCCCCCCCAACACTGCATATTGAGACGGTGCTGCCGGTGTCTCCAGGGCACCCCAGGAAGTGATCGGTCGGAGAGCAGTGGGGGAACGCGACGCCGCGGGCTGGTATGACAGTATGGGGAAAGACAGGGCTGGCAAGTAGCTTCCGGTGTCCCAGCAGTGCATGGACCAGTTCACCACACAGGCGGCCTTCCAAGGTGTGGGTGATCCGGCATCAGGAATCCCCGCTGCGGAGGGAATGAGCACGATCCTCCAGGCCATTCAGTCCTCACAGCTAGCAGCTGAGACTAAAATTGGCGAAGTACGAGAGGATGTGGGCCTATTGTGGCATGATTTGCAGACGGCAGTGGGCTGCATCACGGAGATCGAGGACTGGGTCTCTCAGGCAGAGGACAAGATCACAGAGCTCAAAACTAAAGTCGCCCAGCTGATGATCCGCAAGGGCAAGCTCCATCATCAGGCTGAAGACGCGGAGAACTGTTCCAGACGCAACAACCTGCACTTCGTTGGCTTCCCCAAGGGAGCGGAAGCGAGCCAGATGATCGACTTTTTGGAGAACTGGATTAGATCCTGGGTACCAGAGTGACATCTCTCCCCCTGGTTTGCTATTGAGCGGGCCCACAGGGCGCTTGTGCCCAGACCTCCTCCTGGAGGACCCAGGCGGCCAATGATCGCAATATTTCTTAACTTCAAGGACGCAACATCATCCTTAGAGAAGCAAGAGCGCACCCAGACCTCCGTTGGGACAGCCACAGGATCTTAATATTCCCAGACTACACCCAGGAGGTGCAGATCAAGTGCCGCTCCTATGAGGGAGTTAAGCAAAAGCTCAGGGCAATGCAGCTGACATACATGCTCCTTTTCCCCGTGCGCCTCAAGGTCTTCATGGACGGGAAGTCTTTCTTCTTTGATTCGCACAAAGCGGCTTGGGACTGGCTTACTAAGGAGCACTGTGTGGCCCGGGGGGGTCCCCCCCGGCCCAGGGGTGGCTCCCCAGGGCCCAGCCATGTTGATCCTCTGGGCTCACGGGGGCGCCGGCGCACACAGTCCCGCCGAAGGAAACAAAGTGGTCTGGACAGCCCACCGGTGGGGGCCGCCTGCCATCAGGGCTCACTTGTCCGGGTGGTAGGGCCTCGCCGGTTGCCCCGTAGGAAAAGAGGCCTGCTCGGACCATGGAGGTGGACCGTCTCAGCCAGACTCCCTTGCTCTCATAAAGAGCACCATTCTCAGACTTTCTGCAACTGGGGGAGAGCTGGGAGGAGAGCATCCTGCCAGACACTGGGCATTGGGGGGCGGCAGTGTTGCAGATTTCCGACTGCATGGAGGGGTCCAACACTCCACACCAATGACAGACTCTCTGTGTTCAAGGTTCTGGTTGGGTTTATGGGCGACAGATGCTGGAGGGAGGGGAAATACTAGCACCGCAGCAATTTCATGTTCTACTGTGGTTGAGTTGTGGTAACGTTAACCTTTTTCCTTTTAGGTGGTCACATTCGGGCTCAGGGGCAGGCACGCTACACATATCCTTACTGGATCCCTACACGCGCCACAACCCTTGATGCTGGTACTTTCCTGGAATGTCAATGGGTTCCTAGATAAAATTAAGGGGTCCACGGTCTTGAGTACCCTCCGCAGATACCCCCCCTCCATGGTCCTTCTCCGGGATACCCACTTACTTGATACTCATTGCCCTAAGCTTGCGTGGGGTGAGTACGACAGGGTCTACTACGGGGGCTTCTCTAGGTGCTCCAATGGGGTGGCCATCCTGCTACACTGCTCTTTGACCATAGTGATAGCCACTTCCCAGTTGGATCCACAGCGGCGTTATGCAGCGGTGTCCGGCATGTTTGTGGGGCAGCCGGTCAATATCCTGAGCGCATATGCTCCCCCTGGAGCATTTGAGCGCTTTTTGATTGCTCTCCGGGAAGTATTGGCTGGGCTCCCTCTGGGTCTGACCGTGCTGGGAGGGGACTTCAACTCCGTGATGAATCCAGCGAGGAATATCTCCATACCTCTGTCCATGAGCCGTTCCTACCGGGCATCTGGACTAGGCCGCTGGGCCGAGGGCATTGGTGTTTGTGATGTGTGGCGGACATGGCACAATAGAACGTGGCAGTATGTGCACACGTCGGTGGCGCACCACACTCACGTCAGAATAGACCTTCTCCTTATGCCGGCTCTGGATGTTCCCAGAGTCACAGGGGTGGAGGTACTACAACACGGGGTTTCGGATCATGCACCACTTCTAGTCCGCTTGGGCGACACAGACCCCACCCGACGCCCTATGTGGCGGCTGATTTGCAGGACAGTGATTATACCCAAGCCTTGAGGGACGAACTCACCCAATATTTTTACCACAATCTGGGGTTCATGCAATCATCCGGCATGATTTGGGCCACTTGCAAGGCCACCCTTAGGGGGCAGGCCAAGCATCTCCTTCGCATGCATGAGCATGCACAAAACCACAAAGTGTTGGAGCTTGAGGCCAGAGCATTACAACTTGAGTGCCTGCTTACCGTTTCCATGCACGCGTCCATAACAAGGCAGTTAACCCTAGTTAGAGAGGAGATCAGACACTCTGTTCTTGAAACGGCTAAATATATGTGGCGAGCTTCGATGGTCTGCGTGTACGGGCGGGGGGAAAAGAACGGAAAGCTCTTACACTGGTTAGCAACCTGACCCATGGTGAATAGAATCGTCCCCGAGGTCGATGATGAATCGGGGGCCCTCTCCCAGACGCCTTGTGAAATCACACAGAGCATTGCCACTTACTATGCAAGACACTACGAGGAGCGGCCCAGGCCACAGGTAGAGAGGGAGACCCCTTTGCTGGCGGAGGTGTCTCTCCCTAGGCTTTTGATAGTGGAGAGGCAAAACCTCAATTAACCCATGAGACTTGAGGAGGTCAGGGGTGCTATTTCAGAGCTGGCTGCGGGCAAAACCCCAGTCCCAGACGGCTTCCCGACAGAACTCTACAGCAAGGGCTGCAACATCCTAACCCCTCACCTGCTTGCCATGTTTGAGGAGGCAGAGAGGACGGTGGCTTTCCACCAGTTCTCAACCAGGCAACCATAGTGGTGATCCCTAAGACCAACCCCCCATTGCAGCAATGTTCTGCCTATCGGCCCATTTCGCTTCTCAACACTGAAGTTAGGATACTGTCCACAATCATAGCCTCCAGAATGAAAAGAATGCTGTCCTCGCTGATACACCCGGACCAATGCGGCTTTATGCAGGTGAAAAGTACCAGCCACTGCATCAGGCAATTGCATGTGGCATTGGCTAACCGGGGCCTCTTAACCCCTCTACTGGCACTCCTCCTTCTAGACTTCAAAAAGGCATTCAACACAGTGGACTGGACCTATCTTAGCCAGGTGCTTCTGAGCACCGGGTTTGGTCCCAAATTTTGTGCCTAGTGAAGCTCCTTTATTCCAATCCAATGGCGCAGGTGCAAGTGAATGGGGTTGCGTTGGACCAATTCCCTATTTGTCGGGGAACCCGTCAGGTGTGCCCCCTCTCCCCGCTTCTCTTTGCATTAGTGATGGAGTTACTGGCAAAGCTTATAAGGGAGGTCCCCCTGACCGGTCATGGCCCACTGGACGAGAGGACGAGAGGACCGGGTGACGCTTTACACGGATGATGTACTCTTGTTTCTGGCCAACCCAGTCAGCAGCGGCCCCGGGGCGCTGCAAATCTTGGGACTGTTTTCGAAGGCCTCCGGTCTGACACTCAATCCCAGTAGATCTCTGCTGGTTCCATTGCACCCCGCAAGGGACTGCTACGACTGGCAAAATGCCATCCCTATCAGCCGCAACAGCTTCCGGTACCTGGAAGTAAATGTGGCTCTGCTACCGGAATGTTTTACCGCTTACTCAAAAGGTCAAAATTGACCTCCAGAGATAGCAGACCCTTCCCCTCAACATCCTGGGTAGGATAGCACTATATAAAATGATGGTATTGGCCCGGTTCCTCTACCAGCTCCAGAATTACCCCTACCCCATACCCAAGCGGTGGTTTAAGGAGATAGAGACTATAGCACAGCAATTTCTATGGTATGGTAACCGGCCCCGGCTGGCACTCAGCACCTGTCAAGGAGATGTGTATGAAGGTGGTTTGGGGATGTCCAACCTTTATCTTTATTACCTAGCAATGCACCTGCTGGTGATTAACGATTGGATGGGGGAGGCTGGTCCGACCCTGCATATCAGCTGGAACTTCTGACGATAGGCTTCCCTGGCTTGCACGATATGCCATACTGCAACCCCCTGCCACGTAGAGTCCCAGAGGTGACCAGAGTGGTACTGATGGGTTGGAGGGAGGCGCAGAGGGTGACGGGTTGGTGGTGCCGTTTTACCCAGCAAACCCCCGCTGTGGCACGGAATGTGGCTGGAAGAGGTCTCTGCCCTAGAGGGATTTAAAAAATGGGACCTTATAGGCATTTCACTATTGGGGAACATCTGGGAGGGGTCCCACATGTGGTCCTTCCAGGAGCTTCTACAGCAATATTCACTCAACAAGACCCAATTCCCCACATACCTACAGCTCAGGCACATGTTAAACGTGTACGTCCTTGCTGGCATGGTCCTCCCTGAATTTAGCCCCATGGAGGCCAAGTCACTGATGGGGGGCTTGGGTAAAGGGGGAGTGTCACAGATTTACCGCTCACTGGTCACTAACACAACTCAGACGCTGGACAGACTCCGATAGAGGTGGGAGGAATGGTTGGGTCACATAGAGGATTAGGACTGGAGAGATGCGCTGATGGCCCCTAGAACATTGACTATGACCACCGGCCTTCGTGTGGTGCAAGCCTACTATCTACATGCGGCCTACCTCACACCCGACAGGTTGTATAGGGCAGGTCTCCAACCCTGTGCTGATTATCCCCGTTATGCAGGCCCTGATGCAGACTTTTACCATATGGTGTGGACCTGTCCACATATAGCTACCTTCTGGGGAGTGGTGGCGGCTGAAATCTCCAATCTTTTGCACGTGGAGGTGGAGGCTGCACCGTTGCCGTTAATAGGGGTCATGGAGGGAGTGGGGTCCAGTAGAGCGGAGCAGATCTTTTTTGGGTGTGGCCTGTCTGGTAGCCAAGAGACACATTGCAGCTGGCTGGAAAGCAGAGACAGCACCGGCATTTGCGAAGTGGCGCCGTGGAGTGGACTGGTGTGCCCAACAAGAAAAACTAGTATATGAGGCGAGAGGGTGCACAGCTAATCATGAGAGAGTGTGGGGGAAGTGGATGGCCGCTTGGGGAGAGTATTCAGGGGCTATGCCTTAAGTGCCATAGCCTTGGTGTGCCATGTTACTGACCATTATGACTAATGTCAATCATGTACCTATGTTACTTGTGTGGAACTGTATGGTGCCATGTCGGGGCGTGGGTATGACCTGTTGGTTGTATGTCACTCTATAAAACTGATAAAGTTGTTTATCACAAAAAAATCTTTTAAGATGGCTGCCTTGTTTTCAGTTTGGCCCATGTGTTAGTTTGCGTTGTCAGCTTCATCGCGCTAAGGCATCAAGCAACAAAGACAAACAAACTGTAGGCATTCACTTTAGGTACTTTCCCTCTTAAAGCTTTCAAGGGAATTGTTTACATTCATTACTGTCTCAAGCATGGCTTGTTATCTATTGTTTGAGAACTAACCTATGTCAGGGGTCCAAGTAGATCTGTATAATACTCCTCACTTTAACAGATAGTCAGAGGGATTCCGACCAGATGCCATCTCTGCTATCGATGCTGCACGTCGCCTTGACGCTGACCTAGTCTTAAGGTTCCTATGAAGTCTCAGCTAGAGACCTCATTCTAAGGTAACAAGGGTTGGGGGCTCTCCTCATGGACATATGGACATGGCATTGGCAGATTCAGGTTTAACATAACTAGCTCTCTTTTAAGTTAGAGGTTAGGCCTAACATGCTAGGGTATTAGGACACATCACACACTTCATATCATTTTAAGATATTGCAAGATAGTGGGGGTCTTTGTATTAATGACTCTTGTCTTTACCATTCTGTTTCTTGCACTGTTCATTATCCTAATCATCACAGCCCATGCAACTTATCACAGAATGCAGTTTTGGTAAATAAAACCTATTGAAACTTTACTGCATCTTCTTCATTGCCTGTGTTTGATTGAGACATGTTGTTAATGTGAGAAAGAGGTAATCTCCATTTAACCACAACGCTCCCTGAGATGTCACACTCTTGAGACCATGTGTAAAGGCTGCCACAAATCACCTTTTACAGCTTTGGGTTTTTGGTGAGGTACTGCTTGTAAGCCGGAAGGGTTGGGATAACAGTTGCGTTTTGTTGTAGGACTGGCATAGTCACCTACAAACAGAAGTACTGTCATCCTTAAACCAGCAGTCTTGCCTAGAGCAAGAGTCCAACTATGACAGTCTAAAATGTTTTTTATATTCCTTTATCATTTATAGGCTGTGAAAAGAACACTTCTGTTTTCGAAGAGGAATTAGTAGAATCTTCTTTTAAACTGAATAAACACTCTTCAATTGCTTTTCACAGAAACATTGCCATGAGCTCATGTTAGATGATTGGAAGTAGGTCAATATTTTACTTTTTGGAGACTCACTCCTATCAGCTTTCCATGGTGTTTTAATACACACTTAGAGCTGACTTATGTTAATGTGAAATCTAGCCTTTAAAATACAAACATTTTTGGCATTTTCTTTTACAAACAAAGGTCTGAACTGTGTTGCTCCATAGATGCCTGTAGGAAATTGGGTTGCTGGCTGAGGGAGGCAAAAACCTACTCTAGTAGCAACCACAATTCTTGTTAGAGTGAAACACAAGCAAAGCCCACATTAACCTGTGCTTATCCTTCTAGTAGTTTGACACAAAAGCAGTTAAGCTTCACATAAAGTATGTATGCCGCACACAAACAGAAATAAAGTGAAAATGCCACACAAGAAAAAACCCACACTAATTTAGAAAAAAGAGTACAATTTACTAAATAAGTTGGTACCAAAACAACAAATCTCCAGTCAGAAGTTCCAGAACTATGCATTTTTAGTTTAAGATAAAAACTAATGCCTAAAAGATCAAAGTGTCTACTGAGGACATCTAGTTTCACGCGAGCTGGTCAAAGTAAAAAAATATGTCCAACTGCAATGGAGTGCAGGTGGATACAAGAAGTGGATTGGGCCCGATCACTGCTTACCTTCGGACTTAGAAGACATTTCAGTAAAAAATGCCTAAAAAGGTAAAGTTCAAGAGGACAAGACTGCATCCAGTATCCAAGAAGGAGGCATCATCATCAGGGAGCCGCTGGAGGAAGTAGCAGTGAAGATTTTGGACATAGGGCCAAATTTCTAATTGGAAATGTTGCATTTTGGATGCAGATTGATGATGTAAGAATATGGAATTTTAGAACTACATGGTGTGGCCAAAACCCAGAAGCCTAGAGAGGCGCTGGAAGGAAGATAAGTTCCTGTGTGGTTACTGGCAGTGACATTTACATTTGCCTACAACAACATGTTTGAGGATGAGGGGGATAAGGATCTTGACAGCAAAAAGAGGAAAGCTAAATTTTCTGATAAAGAGCTGGAGCTGTTTACTGGGTAAAATGCGTCACAAAAAGACCAGCTGTTCGGCAAATCATCTTTTTCTGTGTCTGAGGTGCAGAAAACAAAAATTTGGAAGAGCATCCTTGACAAAGTGAACTTTCTTGGTGTCACCCAGGTGACCATACCATGAATGAGTAAACATTGGTATGACCTGAGATCCCATGCAAAAGAAAAGGTGGCCAGCAGGATGACTGAGGCTCATGACACAGAGGATGGTCCCTCCAAAACATCCACCTTCACTTATTGAGAAGACACTGAAACCTGAAATGTGATACGAGTGTCAAACATTGACACCTCCAATTCTGTCGACTCCAGCCAAGATATTTTTTTTATTGTATCATTTTTTCCATAACATATTATTTGTTAGTCTTCAAGTACAACATATTATCTATAAAAACTAAATTTAAATGTTTGGTGTAATTTGGCAATGCATTATAGGAGTTGTAGTACAATGAAGTTATATGGTCTAGTTCGTGTCCAACTATAAACTACATATAGCTACATATAATCCTCATTAAAAAATACATAACTCACATTGTAAACTATAGTAAGTGAACTTAGTAACCATTTGTAGGAGGCTATCCCTCTATGTAGTGTGCCAAACCAGGCACACTATGCAGGGGGTCCAGGCAACCACACATTGGTTTGCAGAGGTAAAAATCAGACCACCTAATTCTCCAATTTGTAAGGTAGCTGGTCGAGCAGTTAGGCTAATCCAACAGATGTGCTAAGTATTTGCTGTAGACATAAATCCAAACATGCAGCATACACACTCAATGAATAACTCTAGACCAGATTCTATAAAAATACTTCAGAGGTTTATATAAATTTTAAGACCAAGAACTTTAGAACACATTAAGTACTTTTGAGATATGACTTTTCAAAGTTTTGTTAAAGTTAGTCTTACTGTGCCTAATTACGCACCATTGGAAGCAATGCACAGTCACCTTTAAAAATGCATTCAAAAAAGTACAGTTGAGGTACCAGTTTCTTCTTTTTCAGGATGGTGGCTGCAGTTGGTGGATACTTTGTGCCAGCTGGGAAGCCTTGGGCAGCCCCGGTTCTGGCGGGAGCAGGATGGGAGAGTCTTTTGCCACAGGCACAGGGCCACCTGGAGGGGCCACTTTCAAAAGGAGCTGGTTTGCAGATTTAAAGATGGTGCCTTGGGGTACCCCAGGGCTGTTGAGGTCACAAGGGGTTGGGGACCCTGGACACACAGAGGATCCCATGACACAAGGCTCAGGGCAGCCAGGTGCGGGGGAGTTGGAGATCGAGCAGCTGTGTGCAAAGGAGACCTTTGGAGCTGGAGGTGAGTCTCTTTGAGGGCTGCTTACAGGACAACGGGGGCACTCTGGTTGGAAGTCCAGGGTTTTCCTGAAGTCCCTTGACTGGGGCTTCTTCACAATCCTTTTTCAGCTCTGAAATAGCTGGTTTTCTGATTGTCCAATGTCAGCTGACCAGTACCCAGGGTATTGGCATAACTCATCCACTTTAGGGTGCAGTGCCACCAAACTTCGCACCTTTGTAGGTCACATCTGGGCAGTTGTTGGTGTGTCATTGGGTCCAGATGTGACTTCCAGTTGTGGAGATATTAGCCAGTTGGTGAAGGGACCCCCCACCAGTTTGTTGGTTCCTGCTTGGTTTTTGAGTTGTGCCTCTACTCAGAAGGGAGATCTGCTGTGATTCTTAAAGCCTGGAGGTCCCTTGGGTTTCTTGGGGTTGGCCCAGCTTCCAGCTCCTCCTCAGCTGCGATTTTTGGGTCCTGGGTGCAGTAGGCAGGGTTTGGCATCTTTTCTTATGCAGTAGAACCACAGTTCTCTTTCTTAGGATCTACTTTGGTGCAGGTCTTCTTTGTCTTTTCCAATCCAATTTCTTGGTCTAGGGGAGCCCACTAAATACAGAATTTAGTAAGAGTTTTAGAGGAAACCTAGGAGTGTCCAATGGGACACTTACCCTTGGATGGCTACACCCACTACAGTGACCACTTCCTGTGGAAGGGTCACTTCCCTAAACCTTATTGGCTATTGTCCTGCCATCCAACATTGAGGAAAATTAAATGAATGGTCCACTTTGCCTGCAAGCCGCTAGGGGTGGTGCATGCTCCGTGAGGCCACTCCTCCTACCCTTTGTGTGATTTCCCACCTTTGCTCCCTCTAAAAGTGGGGGTTTGCAAAGGGGGAAGCTATCTGCTGCTAGCAGGGGCCCAGGGGTGATTTTCAAGGCAGTAGCCCTTTGAAGCTCACTGCCAGGGCAGTGCACATTCCTGATGGAGGGAGTGTTAGCTCCTGCACCCAGGAAGGGCATTGTTTTACAAACCAGAGAGAGAGGGCTCTCCCCCAGGTTTGTATATTGGCTGTCTGGATGTGGCAGGTTTCCTGGAAACATCCAGAAACTATGGCAGGATAGTTTTTGCAGGGGGCACCTCTAAGGTGACCCCTGGGTACACTCTATAATAAATCCAGTAATGGTACCAGTTTGGATTTATCATTCTGAGTTGTTTGATACCAAACAACCCAGGATTCAGAGTAGCCATTATGTAGCTGGGAAACTCTTGTTGACTAGTGTCCAGCACATATATTAAAAAGTCTGCTCTATTCACTCTCTATGCCCCATGTTTAGCAAGGACAGTGGGAGCATATTGCTCATGCAATTATGCCCTCACATATAGAATGGTGCACCCTGCTTTAGGGCTGGAAGGCCTACTAGAGGGGTGACTTACCCATAACATATGCAGTGTAGGGTAGACAGGACACACAGGGAGTGAGATATGTCAAGTTTGAGTTTTAGGTTTGTACCAGGACACTCAGCCTGCTATGGCAGTGCTAGGTACATCTGGATGAATGACCCTCGAGGATCGCACAATCAGTGCTGCTGCCCTCCTGGGCTTACGCATAGTACCCCATGCCCTGGGTACCTAAGTACCTTTTACTAGGAACTTATAGTGATAGCTAAAGGTGTATCCAATTACTTTTACAATGTTCTAAGTAAAGGACATTGACACTGGGAACCTGGTTAGCAGGATCCCAGTGCACTCTAGTCCAAGTTGCATTCAGAAACCAGGAAAAAAGTGTGTGGGGAGTACTGCAACAAGGTGTCAGTCTCTCACACCATTCATTTACAATAACCATATACATATATTCCACAGATCACACCCAGGACACGTATGAAACATTGAGGCTGATAAAACAAGTGACACACAACTGGACATTGATGACAGCACAATTGCTCCTCCTACACCCATAGTTCAAACTCCAACTACTAGGAGAGCAAAAGTGGCACCACTACCAGACTTTGGGGAAGGTGATGAAGAGCAAACACAAGGCAGGAACACAGATTCATCTGTGCCCACAGACAATGTAGAGTGCAACAAAGTACAGTTCACAATGATGATGTCTCTGATGACATGTCAGACAGTTCACAATTGTTTGGTGGGCTTGAAAAATCAATCGTCACAGTACTGTGCCTGCAAGCCAAAGAGATAAAAAAAAGTGTATATGCATCTGTTACATTCAATGCTGTATTTGCAGAAAGGTCAAGAGCATTGGATTGCTGTCATGAAAAAAGAGCAACATATGCAAAGCAGGAGGCACAAGTATCATATGGCACACTATGACATATTTACTAAATCAATAGATCGTTTGGCAGTGGCCACCACCACTCTTCCCAGGAGAATGTGAACATCCAAAATGATATGGGGCACTGCTGCCAAGATGTGGCATGGGGTCTAGCCCAAGTTACCACAACTCTGGAGAACATTAAGACACATAACCCATTAGTCCTGAACATATTACCACCGGCTAAAAGCGAAGATGGCTCTAGCCTTAGTGGCATACCTGTGCCAGATGGATGCAGTACAAGGTGTACACACCAGCACACATCTGGCACAGACGTATCCCCAACTCTATAGCCAAGTCCTGCTGAGAAGACAACCAACACCAGAGGTCATAAAAATAACCTTTGCATGCACTGAGGTTTATGTTACTAGATTGTTGTTTGTGTTCTCAAACTTTGTTGCTTTGTGTTAGAAATGGGATCTTTGGTTGACAGTCAGGTTACCCTCTGTTCAAGCAAGGACACTCACTCTAGTCAGGGTAAAAGAGAATCACCCTCAGCTAACCCCTGCTTACCCCCTTGGTATCTTGGCAGAGCAGTAGGCTTAACTTCAGAGTGCTAGGTGTAAAGTATTTGTACCAACACACACAGTAACTGAATGAAAACACTACAAAATGACACAACACCGGTTTAGAAAAATAGGAAATATTTATCTAAACAAAACAAGACCAAAACAACAAAAATCCCACATACACAAGTCAAGTTATGGATTTTTAGAGATTAAACTAAAAAATAGCGCTTAGAAACAAAAAAGCTTCGATGAGATGTTAACACGGCGTCGTGACGGAGTCGTGTAGACCCTCAAGTACAGTACCTTTGGTGAAGAGTGAAAACAAGCCGATGCGCGAAGTCGGGGATCGCGGCGTCTAGGCGAAATGTTGAATCCGTGCACTGCGAGCGGCATCGGTCACGACGTGGTGCAGCGACTTCCACGGAGTCGCAGACTTCAGCGGGGCTGCTGTGGCGTCGGGCCTGCGAAGAGCGTCGTGTTCCAGCGAAGGTCACGCGTCGGGTGCAGGCGGCGTTACCAGATTCAGCAGCTTCATCGGTCCGGAGTCGTCCGAAGTCGATTTCCTTGGATTTCCACCAGCTTTCCTTTCAAGGGCCCAGGGACTGGATAGGGCACCACTTGTCGGAGAAGGAGTCTCTCTAGAGACTCCAGGTGCTGGCAGAGAGAAGTCTTTGCTGTCCCTGAGACTTCAAACAACAGGAGGCAAGCTCTAACTCAAGCCCTTGGAGATTTCTTCACAAGATGGAAGGCACACAAAGTCCAGTCTTTGCCCTCTTACTCTGGCAGAAGCAGCACTGCAGGAAAGCTCCACAAAGCACAGTCACAGGCAGGGCAGCACTTCTTCCTCAGCTATCAGCTCTTCTCCAGGCAGAGGTTCCTCTTGGTTCCAAAAGTGTTTCTAAAGTCTGTAGATTTGGGTGCCCTTCTTATACCCATTTTAGTCTTTGGAGTCACCTTTCTTCAAAGGGGACTCACACCTACTTGTGAAATCCTGCCTTGCCCAGGCAAGGCCACAGACACACACCAGGGGGTTGGAGTCTGCATTGTCAGAGGCAGGCACAGTCCTTTCAGATGAGAGTGACCACTCCACCCCTCCCTCCTAGCAGAGATGGCTAATCAGGAAATGCAGGTTACACCCCAGCTCCCTTTGTGTCACTGTCTAGTGCGAGGTGAAAAACAACCCAACTGTCAAACTGACCCAGACAGGGAATCCACAAACAAGGCAGAGTCACAGAATGGTTTACGCAAGAAAATGCCCACTTTCTAGTGGCATTTTCAAACGCACAATCTTAAAATCAACTTTACTAAAAGATGTATTTTTAAATTGTGAGTTCAGGGACCCCAAACTCCACATGTCTATCTACTCTCTAGGGGAATCTACACTTTAATCATATTTAAAGGTAACCCCCATGTTATCCTATGGGAGAGACAGGCCTTGCAACAGTGAAAAACAAAGTTGGCAGTATTTCACTGTCAGGACATGTAAACCACATTACTATATGTCCTACCTTATCCATACACTGCACCCTGCCCTTGGGTCTACCTAGGGCCTACCTTAGGGGTGCCTTACATGTAAGAAAAAGGCAAGGGTTAGGCCTGGCCAGTGGGTACACTTGCCAAGTCGAATTTATAGTGTAAAAATACACACACAGACACTGCAGTGGCAGGTCTGAGACATGATTACAGGGTTACTTATGTGGGTGGCACAACCAGTGCTGCAGGCCCACTAGTAACATTTGATTTACAGGCCCTGGGCACCTCTAGTGAACTTTACTAGGGACTTAACAGTAAAACAAATAGTCCAATCATGGAGAACCAATTACGTACACATTTTAAACAGGAACACTCGCACTTTAGCACTGGTTAGCAGTGGTAAAGTGCCCAGAGTAATAAAAACAGCAAAATCAGAGTCCAGCACACATCGACAACCTGGGGAACAGAGGCAAAAAGTTAAGGGAGACCACGCCAAGGATAAAAAGTCTAACACTTTGTTTAAACAGTGACACCCTATAATGATACAATTGATGATATACAGTTAGGAAACATTAATACAACCTGCATAAAAGGTTATCTTTCAGTGATGGAATTCATCACCATCACATGTGTTGCCTATTTTTGAGATGTGGTCATTATTCTCACCTTAAAAATAATTGTTTTTGATCTCTGTGCATCATGTTTGACCCTCTGCTGCACGTGTCACATCCTGCTAAATCTGTTTTGGTGGTAGTTCCTCATCTGAGTCTGATTCTGGCTCTATGTTGATGTTGTGAAGACCCTTCCACATGGGAATGTTTTGGAGAATAGCACATATGGCAATGATTTTGCAACAGGTCTCTGATCTGCAGAGTAGTGCTCCACTAGTCATATGTCAGCATCTAAAAGGTGATTTCAGCATTCCAAAAGTGCAGTCAATTTCTTGATTGCATTGTTTTACCACCCCTGTTGTACTACCTTTCACTTCTGGTTCTTGGAGTCAAGTTTGGTGTCAGTATCCAAGGGTATAAGGCATATGCACTGTCTCCCTAAATAGTGTGAGAAAGAGGAACAATTATATTTTTTCACAAAAAAACTATTGATCACTGAATTGAGTTTGTAATCCTCTTAGCAAGTAAAGGACCATCACCAAATTCACCCTGAGACAGATGGTTATTTATTCACTGTGGCAGAACATATAGGAGCCACATGTGTGTCCTGGGAGTCTGGCAACAAGGTCAGTTATGATGTGTGAGGCCTCGCACACTACCTAAACATTGAGTGAATGGGTGTTTTCCTGTTTCTATAAATTAATTAACTTACAGATGGGGGACATGTGGCAATATATGTACTATCAACACAACCAATAATGTTTGGAAACTGTGCTACGCAACAAAATATTAGTTTTGTGGGTTGTATATCTTGATGAGTGATTGGGAAAAATATAAATTGGAACAATTTGTGAACCATAATGTCCAAAAACTATGAAAAAGTTAGAAACAGTACTTTGTGACACAGTTCCATCCACTGCTATAACTCCCTGGCAACCACCAGTAATTTCAGTGCTTCTGACTGTTGGGGTTTGTAGCTGAGGATATGTCTCAGCTATTAAATCCAAAATTACCTCACTACTCAGTCTAGGCTTCTCATAAATATCCTCCTCAGTCTGTTCAACAGGATGACCCTCACAATAAATATTCTCTCCTGTCTCTTTTTCCTTCTCTGACTACCAGCCAACATCCACATCCTCCTCACCAGCAAACACAGAGCCACCACTCTGAAAGAACAAGATGTAATCTAGGAGACTTTTTTCTAGTTTGCCCATGATTACCACTTGAAACACATGAATGATTTTGCATTACCTAAAAGGCCATTTTGTGACTAATCGCAATTAGGAAATCCTTTGTATAAAGGGTTACCAAATCGCTATTTGGTAATACCAATTTGCAATTTCCAAATAGAAATGCAAAAAATGCAGTTTTTACATAATGGAAATCACAATTGCACCATCGAAAATGCCTTTCACACACACAAAACCACCATTTTGCATGACCTGAAATAGCGATTTGCACCCTTAAGAAATGCAAAATGGCTTCTTAAATATGGACCAGCTTCTCCTTTCTGGAAGTCAAAACTGCCAAAGGGCCGAAACTACAAGCTGTAGCAAACAAGGGCTCAACAAGGTTAGATATCCATTCTGCAAAAGACTGCTGAACATGATTGCTGCTGTGGAGAAGAACGTAGTGGGAGCTGCCACAAAATCAGGATGACTAGCGATGCACATTGAGCGTGTCAACAAGCAGGTAGGTCTGGATCTCTTCTTCATTCTCAGTGCAGCTTTGAGCCAAAGAAAGTCCTAAGTTTGGGATTTTGGTTATCGAGGCACCTTTTAAACCACTTCCAAGGGTGCAAGACAGTAGAGACACTGCCTGGAGGGTAAGGACTCATTTAGGTTGGGTCCAGGTGCAGGTTTAAAATGGTTGGAGACACTTCTGTCCCTGAGACTCTGATCAAGAAGCCAGCAAACTCACCGTTCATGCCCTGGGTTAAAAAAGTGAAACAGGGCTCAAGCAGCAGTGCTGGTTTCTAAGGTTTCAAGTTTGTGTTCATGCATCAGAGCACACTTTCCAACTGCAGCAAAGTAGTTGTCTGAGGTACACAGCAGGCCACAGCAGCAGGCGGACCTCTGAGAGTCCTTCCCCATGTCCAGAAAGTGAACTCAAGAGTTGGGTCACAGGGTCCACCATTTATCCTTGGCACCATCTTTGAAGGAGACGTGTCTAGAGAGTTCCATCCCCAGAGGTGTTTGGAATTTTCTTTCTCCTTGCTCTGGCCCCAGCTTGTCTGTGGACACAAAAGAATATTGTGAAATGCTTCATGAGAAGCTGAGGCAGAAAAATTGTGAGGTGCAAGTGTGGTAGGTGACAGCTGTGCACCCCCATCAAATCACCTATTCCCCTTTTGTCTGACTGTCTGGGAGCAATTCACAAAGACCCAGCCCTAGCTACAACTAGTGGCATATTTAAAAGACCTCTCCGGCACAACAATGCTGCTGGAGTGTCACTTTTGTGACACTCCTGTAGTAAGGGTGCCTGCACATATTTATAAGGCCACGTAAAGACACACTGCATCATTTACTTGTAAATATGCGCTCTAGTCTTGTGACTCCAGATACAAGCTGCAGCCACCATATCATTGGGAGAAGAAAATGTTCACTGGAGACAAATTCAAAAATCTCAACGATGCTGAAGTTGGATGAAGTTTTCTGACTTCTTGCAACTTCACACAAGGTATGGTTTCAGTGCCCAGCCTTGGAAACTGGGGTGGCATGGTGAGCAAAAGAACGATGGATTAAACCCAGATCTATGACTGGGGGTGAGTGTTTGACAATGTTCAGCATTCCGTCCATCACTTGTTGTTTTTGCTTTGTCGCCCTAAGTGGGAAGGGTATGCCCAGACGTGGGTCCCGTGCTTCCCATGCCACTGGATTCAAGCTAGCCTGGCTGATGAGGGGTGAAACCCCAAAACCGGTCCCAGGATGCTTGTTTCCGGTCCAGTGAGGACCTGGCTTGGCAGTTCGGTCTGGACTGTTCCCATGAGGAACAGGGTCAAGACTGATTTGCATATGGCTGGGTCCAAACTGGGGTGGCATGGTGAGCAAAAGAACGATGGATTAAACCCAGATCTATGACTGGGGGTGAGTGTTTGACAATGTTCAGCATTCCGTCCATCACTTGTTGTTTTTGCTTTGTCGCCCTAAGTGGGAAGGGTATGCCCAGACGTGGGTCCCGTGCTTCCCATGCCACTGGATTCAAGCTAGCCTGGCTGATGAGGGGTGAAACCCCAAAACCGGCCCTAAGATGCTTGTTTCCGGTCCAGTGAGGACCTGGCTTGGCAGTTCGGTCTGGACTGTTCCCATGAGGAACAGGGTCAAGACTGATTTGCATATGGCTGGGTCCAAACTGGGGTGGCATGGTGAGCAAAAGAACGATGGATTAAACCCAGATCTATGACTGGGGGAGAGTGTTTGACAATGTTCAGCATTCCGTCCATCACTTGTTGTTTTTGCTTTGTTTCCCTAAGTGGGAGGGGTATGCCCAGACGTGGGTCCCGTGCTTCCCATGCTACTGGATTCAAGCTAGCCTGGCTGATGAAGGGTGAAACCCCGAAACCGGTCCCAGGATGCTTGTTTCCGGTCCAGTGAGGACCTGGCTTGGCAGTTCGGTCTGGACTGTTCCCATGAGGAACAGGGTCAAGACTGATTTGCATATGGCTGGGTCCAAACTGGGGTGGCATGGTGAGCAAAAGAACAATGGATTAAACCCAGATCTATGACTGGGGGTGAGAGTTTGACAATGTTCAGCATTCCGTCCATCACTTGTTGTTTTTGCTTTGTCGCCCTAAGTGGGAAGGGTATGCCCAGAAGTAGGTCCCGTGCTTCCCATGCCACTGGAAACAAGCTAGCCTGGTTGATGAGGGGTGAAACCCCGCAACCGGTCCCAGGATGCTTGTTTCCGGTCCAGTGAGGACCTGGCTTGGCAGTTCGGTCTGGACTGTTCCCATGAGGAACAGGGTCAAGACTGATTTGCATATGGCTGGGTCCAAACTGGGGTGGCATGGTGAGCAAAAGAACGATGGATTAAACCCAGATCTATGACTGGGGGTGAGTGTTTGACAATGTTCAGCATTCCGTCCATCACTTGTTGTTTTTGCTTTGTTGCCCTAAGTGGGAAGGGTATGCCCAGACGTGGGTCCCGTGCTTCCCATGCCACTGGATTCAAGCTAGCCTGGGTGATGTGGGGTGAAACCCCGAAACCGGTCCCAGGATGCTTGTTTCCGGTCCAGTGAGGACCTGGTTTGGCAGTTCGGTCTGGACTGTTCCCATGAGAAACAGGGTCAAGACTGATTTGCATATGGCTGGGTCCAAACTGGGGTGGCATGGTGAGCAAAAGAGCTATGGATTAAACCCAGATCTATGACTGGGGGTGAGTGTTTGACAATGTTCAGCATTCCGTCCATCACTTGTTGTTTCAGCCTTGGAAATAGGCACAATTTCCAGCTGCAGCATGTCATAAGGGCAGGGAATCCTACAATAGGGAGTTACACTGCGCCATTAAGGGCCATATTTATACTTTTTGACGCAAAACTGCGCTAACGCAGTTTTGCGCCCAAAAAATTAGCGCCGGCTAACGCCATTCTGAAGCGCCATGCGGGCGCCATATTTATTGAATGGCGTTAGCCGGCGTTAGCCGACCGGCGCTGCCTGGTGTGCGTGAAAAAAAAACACGTAAACCAGGCAGCGCCGGCGTAGGGAAAAATGGCGTTTGGGCGTCCACAAATGGGGCAAGTCAGGCTGAGGCAAAAAAATCGTCTTAACCCGATTTGCGCCATTTTTAGGGCGCCCAGACGCCATTAACATGACTCCTGTCTTAGCAAAGACAGGAGTCATGCCCCCTTGCCCAATGGCCATGCCCAGGGGACTTCTGTCCCCTGGGCATGGTCATTGGGCATAGTGGCATGTAGGGGGGCACAAATCAGGCCCCCCTATGCCACACAAAAAAATAAAAAAAAATACTTACCACAACTTACCTTTTCTTCCCTGGGATGGGTCCCTCCATCCTTGGGTGTCCTCCTGGGGTGGGCAAGGGTGGCAGGGGGTGTCCCTGGGGGCTTGGGAGGGCACCTCTGGGCTCATTCTGAGCCCACAGGTCCCTTAACGCCTGCCCTGACCCAGGCGCTAAAATCCTGCGCAAATGCGGGTTTTTTAGTCCCGCCCACTCCCGGGTGTCATTTTTGCCCGGGAGTATAAATACAACGCTTATGCATCGCAGTCATTTTTTAAGACGGGAACGCCTACCTTGCATATCATTAACGCAAGGTAGGTGTCCACGCTAAAAAATGACGCAAACTCCAAGATCTTTGGCGCTAGACGGGTTTAACGCCAAAGTATAAATATGGAGTTAGCTTTGCGTCGGATTTACGTAAAAAAAAACGACACAATTCCGGCACAAACAGAGTATAAATATGCCCCTTAATATTTTCTCCACAAGATGCTTTTCACTCCAACACCTTGAGAATTCTATGTGTTTAGCACTGCAGGCTTCATTCTTTCACCTAGTCCTTCATTCATTGATAACTTCGTTAAGACGTAAATGTTTTGACATTATTAAGAAAACAATAAAAGGTTTAAATCCTCTACAATCACAGAAAAAGCAAAGGAAATCAAACTTCCATTTGTTCTAGAGGAGACAATCCTTGAATATTTGAAGATCATTTTTGTCACATGCACTGTGCGTTCCAGGTTTATCTTAAGTTCATGAATCTGTTATGTGCAATGCATGATAATGTGATTGAATAAACAATTGCGCTGTTTTTCATATTGCTATTACTGTTCGTCACAGTTCATTCTGTTGCATTTACGCATATTTTTCTAGAGCCGGGACTACAGAACAGCTAGCTTGGCACACCCAGTTCTGGTCTTTCTAAAGCATGGTGGTTGTCTCAAAGACAATTACTGCAACCCAGAGCACTTTGTGAATGGTATGGATTTAAAATCGCTTCCAGACAAAATTGCACATAAAAACTTTTAGACAGCAGGCTTACAAAACTAACAATAGAGAAGTAACCAGCAGGCAATAATCACAGATAAAGAAAGAAGTCCAGCAAGTGGGAATATCCACAAACAATTTGAGGCCGCAATTTTAATTTCAAGGGTTGTGGAGTGATGTACGAATAAAACTCGCTGAGTTCTGCTATGCGAAATTCCACAGAGTGGCCCAAAAACTCTGTGAGATTAATTGGAATTCCGTAAGTGGGCAGAGCTTCGTGATGCACCCGTTATTGCTATATCTGTGACATTTAGGAGAGTGATGTGGGTTCTCACACTGTAAACTGCATGCAAAATGGCACCACACGGTCTGCATGCACGCTGCCACTTTATTTTCTGTTCTGTGCATGGTGCTGGTCCCTGTTTTTTTAATACACCTTTAGGGGCATATTTATACTCCGTTTGCGCCGATTGTGCGTCAAAAAATTTGACGCACAATCAGCGCAAACGTTGCCCCATATTTAAACCCTGACGCCCGAGCCCGCGGATGACAAAACTCCCCCGTGTGCGCCATTTTCTGGATGCAGCAACCCGCCCTGCGTTAATGATATGCAGGGTAGGCGTTCCCGTCCAAAAAACGACGCGCACGGCCGTGCGTCGTATTTATGCTTCCGGGCAAAAATGACTCTCGGCCGGGAGGCGGAGCAAAAAAATTACGCAAAGCCCAATGTGCGTAAAAATTTAACGCCTGGGTCAGGGCAGGCGTTAAAATGGGGCAAACACACCTGTATTGAATCAGAACACACAGAACAAGCAACAGAGCAGCAGAGCAGCAACAGGGAGACATGGAGGTGATTTTTATCCAGCGTGCACGTAGACGCAGAGCCCTGCAGCAACAACAGCAGCTACAACAACAACAGCAGGGACCCCAAAGGCAGGGCAGAAGGCAGGAGAGGATATTCCGCCCAAGAACAACCCTGCATGGCCTCAGGGAACACGACATCATACAGAGGTACCGGTTGAACTGGCAGGCCATTCAGCAGCTGCTGTGAAAGATTGAACAGCAGTTGGCCCCCACTTTGGTGACACCCCGCACTATCCCAACAGAAACAAAGCTGCTTGCCGTATTACACCTGCTGGCAAGTGGCTCCTTTCAAACAACTGGTGCCCTGGTTGGCGGAATATCACAACCATCATTCTCCGCATTTCTGCCAAAAGTACTGGATGCCATCATTCGCCTGACACCCCTCCACATCTGCTTCCCTAACACACTGCAGAAGCAGCAGGAAACTAAACAGGGGTTCTACGCCATCAGTGGCTTCCCACACGTCATTGGTGCAATCGACTGCACACACGTACGCCTTGTGCCACCTGCTGCAACAGAACACCTCTACCGCAACAGGAAGCACACACATTCAATCAACGTGCAGGCCATAGTCGATCACCAGGGATTGATCACCAACATCGTGGCTAAATATCCTGGGAGTGTACATGACTCATTCATCTTCCGTCACAGCACTATCAACCAACACTTCCAGGATGGACGGTATGGCAATGGAATACTTGTTGGTAAGTACAGAAACCTACATATATACCACTGCACAGCAACCCTCTAGGACACACAACACATACACCACAACAGCAACACCTAGACAGGAACACACTGAGGTCCTCACATCACTAGCCATGTTTCTTAACTCACCATTGAACCTGTCACACATTGGAATTTACTCTAAAGCTTAATGTGAAGACATCAATGAGTGTGGTTGCCTAAATGTCACCTTGCAAATTGTAAGTGTCACAATAACCTTTACATTAATACATTGCATAAGTTTCAAAGGGATGGGATGTCCAGGGTACTTTGATATGAACGTGTTAACAACACTTTCAATTTTAACTCTGCATGGAACAATCATCTCACCCCCAGTGAAGACACACGGACACCTGCATCACAAGTCACAATGCTAGGGAGGACACACTCTATTGCAATTTCCAAAACATACTGCTGACAAACGGTTAGCAGACAAACACTTGCTCAGCCAAGGAAAAAACACAATGCAGAAGGTATAGCCTACAAGTATAGGTTGTCACATTAGTACACAAAAGAGTCACAGACAACACAAGACAACTACTGCCATTAAAGGTCTTTTCAATAGTGCCAGCTACATCTACATGATCCCATTCTGTGTTTTTCTTTTAGCTGATCAGGGGTATGGCATCCAGCCATGGCTAATGACACCATTTGGGAACCCGACTACTGCTGCAGAGCGGGCATACAATGACGCCCATAAGAGGACACGCAGCATTGTCGAGCGGACCTTTGGGATCCTAAAGTCAAGGTTCCGCTGCCTTGACAACACTGGCGGTAGCCTACTATATTCCCCAGAGATGGTCTGTAGGATCATACTCACTTGTGCCATATTGCACAACATTTGTGTAAAAAGGAACATTCCCCTCCTCGAACCAGACTCATACATGCCTGAAGACAACGAAGAGGAGGATGCTGGCCTGCAACAGGAGGGGGAACAACCAAACACGGCTGCTGGAGTGCGTAGGCGCCAACAGATTGTAAATAATTTATTTTCTTAATTTTCACTATCACCACTTAATGCACAATTGTAAATAAACACAGATAACAAACACCACATCATGGTTTGGCCTATTCATTTCTGCCCACCTTTAGTTTGAAATAGCTGAAGAAGAATGTCGTCTCATTGAGCAATAATGACATAACAATCATCACACAAAAAATATACACCACAAATGTAATGGCCACAATACAATGGTCAAATACACACACCATGTAAATGACAGACATCCTGTACAGTTCACCTTTGAAGGGCAATAGCTGAGGACCACACATATGACTCACATACATGTAGGAAACATGGATCATCGCAGCAGATGGCACACAACTAAAACACCATCACTCAACTAGGGGAAAACAGGCCTCATACATCAGCCAGTTCACATGCTAATGCTTCAGGAACAGGAATGTAGTACTAGACTCTTGCCAACAGTAATTCCAACTACTTACTATCATTGCAATGACTATCTGTCACTAGAGTTACACATAAGCAGAACATACACAGCACAAGTGCTACACCTATGACAAGCATCCAGCACATCACATCCCATCTACATGTCAAGCCTTTTCTAAAAACAATACACACACTTGCAGCGGCTCACACCCCACCTGTCTGAAGAGGTCCCTGGAAGTCCGATTTGTGTACACTCAGATTCCCTCATCTACACACACACACACTCACAAGAGTCATCCAGAGTGCCACACCATTTACTATGCCGACCATTGTCATACTACCATCTCACTGCATGGAACACAGCTCATATAATACACTGCCTTGGAGTTCATAAGGCCTGGTATCACCTGTAGATTGATTCTTCTGTGAAAGGTACTGTAGGCTATTTATCAGCTAATCCCATCTGACAGGACTAGTGAGACACAGATGGAGGCCACACCTGTGATCCCCTCCATGCACACCACCCAAATGTACATGCCCTGTCCCTGCAGATGCCTCCTACTGCATACATGTTTGAATGTGAGCCATTACATCATTAAGCTTTGACACTAATGTTGCCGTGTAACACTTTATCAGGGTTCATGTGTCACCTTCAAAGCAACACAGGACATACACAGTGTGACATCTCAACTGTCTAATGCTCCCTCTGACCAGTCCTAGTCAGAACACGTGTTCCTGTGATTGCTGAAAGAGCTTGCACCTGATTGACCCAGCATCCTGTCAGCCTGACTGGCACCTGTCCGTGGGTCACTCTACAGATACCTGGGGTCCACCTATGGACCACACATGCTGTCCAATACCTTTTGTACCTCAGACAATAATTTGTCATTAGCCTCATCAATGTATACTCAAATATATAGTAGTGCATCATCTGACTGTCATTTGCGTCAGATTTGTGACAGTGCCCATGAATAGGCAAATCTTGGCCCTTCCGTTGTCTGACCTTCATTAATGCCTAAACTTAAAAGTGTGACAGTGGACCAGGACCATAGTGTATGATGGTATAAATGGCCTCCATCAAACCCAGCAACCTCAGATAATGTCCATGAAAAGTCAACACATATGAGGACCCTGACTGTTCAAAACTCTGAGTAACACTTTTTCAAATGATAAAGATGAGTCGTGTGTTCAATACCACCCATTTACGTCTGCACAGAGGCTATGATGTTTCATGATACATTACCATCCACAGAGGCCAACTGGAGTACAAATGTGGCAATGACACATGCCAGATCCAGACACCTGAGACATTCTCTCACTCAGCACAAAAAGGTTGCCCATTTGAAAGTCTCATTACACGTGTTCAGTGACAGGGTGGGACCATCCATGTGTAGGTGACAATGTCCTCAATGGCTTCTCTCCATTTTTTCTACAAACAATGCCCAATTAGAACAAGATGAGCTGCCACTAACTCATGAGGAGACCTGGAGGTTACAGTGACAACATACACCCTGACAGTTGATAGTGGATCTACATTGGACCACACATATAAACATGTGCCATCCAATCAACAACATATTTGCAAGCAGCCGATCACAGTAGTGTCCCAGTTGGAACCTAGCAGGAATAATGAAACATGCCACTAAACCAGGTAATGCATAAAGGGCCACATACATCAACAACCTATTTGTCATCAGCACATGAGGAACGTCGAGATTTAGCAAAAAATATGAATGCAAAATGGTATGTCAGATTGCTCCAAAGAATGAAGAGGGCAAACGTCAAATGGGCAAATGGGATTATTGAATGGCAAACAGTGAATCATACCCTATGGGCTTCCATGAGCCTGCTGCTGCAGGTTTAGCATTACTGAATAAATGAAATCCTTGGATAAATGTGCAAATCTGGAATGGCAAACCCTAGGGTGCTGGGGGCCTAAGTCCACCTCTACCGCCCCCCAAATATACATGAAATATGCACATGTGAAGTACACAAATTCATAAGGCGCATGTTTAGCCTACATGTCAAAAGTAAAACACATATAAGATACACAAATTCATAATTAGGATATGGTTACCCCCATAAAAAATGTAGGTGACAATTGCACTACCTATTTGGCCCATAAATAATTTGGATTACCGTGATAAATGTGGACACATTTTTGCTAAGGAATACATCCTGGTATCCCATTCATCATTTCAAATTAGCCATCAGCAATTACCCAAAATATGTGTACAATTATGGGTAATAACCATTTGGAGCAATCATTACTATTACACTGTTAATGCCTTCTATATATCCTATAAGGGACATGTGCCATAGCTAACCCCAAATGTGTATCACTTAGCACCGATTGGTCATGACTAAGTTCTTTTCACAATTTGACAAAATAAAGACATATTTGTCAAAATGCGTCATATTTCCACGCATACAGCTTGTGCGTCATAATTTTTGACGCATAGGAGTGCACATAATGCAGAGTCAAAAAATCTCATTTTAAAATAAATATATTAATAACCATCATTACATAGCCACCATATTTTATATAATGCGTCATATTTCCATGCATACAGCTTGGGCATCATACATTTTTGACGTACAGGAGTGCACATAATGCTGAGTCAAAAAATGTCATTTTAAAATAAATATATTAATAACCAGCATTACATGGCCACCATATTTTATATAATGCGTCATATTTCCACGCATACAGCTTGGGCGTCAGAACTTTTTGACGCATATGAGTGCACATAATGCTGAGTCAAAAAATCTCATTTTAAAATAAATATATTAATAACCAGCATTACATGGCCACCATATTTTATATAATACGTCATATTTCCACGCATACAGCTTGGGCGTCATAAATTTTTGACGTACAGGAGTGCACATAATGCTGAGTCAAAAAATCTCATTTTAAAATAAATATATTAATAACCAGCATTACATGGCCACCATATTTTATATAATGCGTCATATTTCCACGCATACAGCTTGGGCGTCATACATTTTTGACGCACAGGAGTGCATATAATGCAGAGTCAAAATTATATTTCATATTTGGTCATCATATTTGCCAGCGGCTTAAATTTCAACTCTAGAACTGTAAAATAAGCCTCACACAAATATAAGTGAAAAATGACTAAAATTGTTTTGACTCTGCATTATGTGCACTCTTATAAATAAAAACGGCGGCCATTTTAGGCAGGATGTGATGTAATAGGATATCCTGTTTACAGATTCTGTACTGTGGGTGTACTTTCACTTTCACTTTGCAGTCTCAGATTATTCTAGACTGTGTGGCTGTTGGAAAGTGTTGTCCTGTGTTTTAGTGCTTTTGTGTCCAGTGTACTTCTCTATTGTGCTTTTGTCATCATTGTCTTGTTGTTGAATACTGTCTGAGTCTGTATTGTATACTTTTGTCAAGTCCAGTGTTTCTTTTATTGTCTGTGGGAGTCTGTTCTGGGTAGTGTAATTTTGGGGTTAGTTGAGCTCTTATTCTTAAATTTTCTTTGTTTTTCACTACTCTACCTTTCCCCATTTCCCCCTTTTTCTTTGTTTCCTACTTTTTCCACTTTGTTAGTGCAGAGATGTCAGGTAGGCCACGACTTGCCAGGATGGGTGAGGAGGAATTGGGGGGATTTATATGGCTTGTTTGCCATTTCCTCCCACTCATGCTGGAGGCTGGGGGTCGTGTGATAAAGGGGTATCACACGGAGGCACGTAAGTCCGGTGGGGGAAGGTGCGCCATCACTTGGTCCGTGTCTATGGGAGCCTGAGGAATGACCATCAACTCAAGCACCGCTGGGCTGATCTGATATCCAGGGAGCAGGATCTGCTGGATCACCTGGGAATCAGGATTGGTGGCCATGTTGGTGAGTACAAATCAATTACATGTGAACAATTGAAAGCTGTGTGGGGACATGTGATGATTGTTACCCAATCTGCTACATAAATAGCTGACTGTGTGTAATGCTAGGGAAACCTACTGGGTAATTGATGCACAATGTGTAGGAAGACAAATGCTAGCAGTCAGGTAGCTCATGTTTTCTACACATACCGGTTGCCTGTAGCTGTATGTAATGTAGTGTTGCCTTTGTGTCAGACAAGCAACACATTAATGCCTCTATTTGAAGTCTACAGGTCACAATAGCCAGTGAAAAATGGATGTTGAAACATCATACCTACATATGTAGACTCCATAGCTAGACTGAAATTTGTAAACCCAAAATGATGCTATAAATGAGTGCTGCCTTCACGTCAATTGAAGTTAGCTATGTAGTCCACACATATGTCACATGTGTGTCTGGTTGGTGTGTGTTGAATATGACCACATAGGCTGTTTGAGTTTGAGGGGTCATGCAGTCCTCAAGTAACCAGCTTTTGGATGTCTCTCTGGGATGCACATGATGAGATGAATGCACCCCGATATTGTTGGGGCATACTAATGGAGGTGCATCTTTGACACCACATGACTGTCCTGGCCACTGCATGTGTGTAGTAGGGTGTGTAACTGTAGCAGGAGACTCATCCAATGTAAATGTTGATTAAGAATTATTCCATGCAGTATGAGCATGTGTCAAAGTGTTTAATTACGCATGTCACATTCTCACATTGTCTTTGTAATTGCAATTGTTTGTCAGTGCACGGAGTCTGAGTATATTCTTCCTTCCATGCTTTACAGGTGGACCTGCACCGTACACCGTGGGAGAGGTGGCTCATTTTGAGGACCCCGACATCTACAGTGAGTGTTGCATGTCTGCTATATTTATTGTTGCTAGTGATGCATGATGGACTACTGTGTGTTCAACAGAATTCAAGGTTTGATGCGCTGCCCATTCATTAGTATTGTTCCATTAGTGGGATTTCAAATATCACCTCAGTTTCAGTAGACTTATGCTTATCCATCTCACAGATTTAGGGTCTGTAGGCCATTCCAGTCGGGCCCGCTATGGGGAATGGGATGAGTCATGTGGAATACACTGGTTAATGTAAGAGTTGCTCTGGGACTTGCCTTGGACTGAGTCTGCATTTCAGACTGACATTCTCCCAGATAGCTTCTGCAAAAGGCTTGTCTCAAATATGCAGCTTCCCTAGTTGAGGATGGACTGAGTACACTGTGGGTTGGATCTTCCGGGGGCATGTACTACCACAAGTTGAACTAGAAGTGTGTGGGACTAGAGTGCAATGGCCTAGGTGTTAATTCTACTCATGATCATGGGTGTTCTTGCTCCTCTGTGTGTGTGGTAAAATATGCCTCACTGGTAGTATGTGATGTTGGCCTAAGTCAGTACATTTTGACATGTGTGGACCTTGGATAGGACAAGGTTTGGCTGACTCCAATTTGTTGCTAGCCCTTCATTGGTGTTGTGTGTGGAGGCAAATACTTGTTGAGCTTTCTATACACTCCTGGGTGTGCATTGAATATGGGATTGTTGGTTGTTCTTCCCACCCCACCCTCAAAGACTGCCATGTGTTTGGGAATAGGGTACCTAGGACTGTAGCAACCAGTATGTTACACATACTTGTGACCTTTTGCAACTTTGTTTTGAACCTAGTGTACACATTCGGTTATGGCACATGAGTTCTATATTAGCAAAAAACATTTACAAATGGCAGATATTGAGGGTTGTGATTGTTATCACATAGAGTGACATATGTAGTGAAGTCAGTAGGCGGAAGAGGTTCAGCCATAATGTCAGCTGCACTACCCATTATTTGGATGAGATGTTTAGGCTGATGTCACCCATCATGTAGAGACATGGATATGCTAGGTGTGAGATGCCCTTTGTATGCAGGCTTCCCATGTACTTCCTCTGAGACTTTCAATGATCAATGTTGTGAAAATCACTGTTACAAATACAGTACAAGTAATGTGCAATTGACCCATTGTGCTATTCCACCCAATGCATTTCCTATGGTAAATAGTTGCCCTTTCTCTTCACAGCTGCAAACATGAGTGCCGCACAGAGACATCAGTTCGAAAGGCGTGCAATAAGATACCGGCACATCCTGCAGGTGCAGTCGGGGTTCAGAAGGATGGCCCGAAAATTCAAGCAGATCGGGCCTCCGGAGCATGGTGGGCCTCACCACAGGGTGGCCAAACATTGCCTACAACAGCCACCACCACCACATCCACCAGTTCTACCCGAGTGGCCCCAGCAACGGGGGGGACAGTTGACCCTGCCTCTGCAGCGCGACCTGGACCCAGCAATTTCCGAGCTGCAGGACAGTCCAGTGGGCAAACAACAACTCCCACACCGTGCACCTCTGCCAGCACACAGACTGCAGCAGCCCCTCCTATTGACCCTGCGGCATTCCTGGCATTAAACAAGAAAATGGACAGGTTTATTACCAAGGTGGACAAGCTAAGCCAGGATGTGGCCTACATTAAGAAAAGGGTTCGGTCCATCAGGCTGACCCTACGGAGGGCCAACCTCTAGGACTTTATTGCTTGTTTTATTTATCCCTCCCCTCTCTCCTCTTTCCTTTTTGTACCGATAGTTGGGTTTTGGGGATTAGTGTTAGGTTAGTGTAGGTTGTTAGCTTAGTTAGTGTTAGGGAGGAGGGTGGGGGGTCCTTATTCTTTCTATTTTTCATTTTTGTGTGGGTGGGTGGGTGGCGGTCAATGTTGGGATTCCTGTCTGGTTGTAAAAAAATAAAAAAATTAAAAAAAAACATTACAAAAAAATATATGTTTGTTTAGGATAGTATAGTATGTATGTAGGTTAGTATGTGTTGTCCTGCATGTGTCCTGTCTCATAATGGTGGGTGGGGGGTTGATGTTTAGATCGATTCGTTATATGTGTAGAGTAAGTTTAGCTTAGGTTAGTTAGGGACAGTTGTGGGTTAGGAGTAGTCAGGTTAGATTAGTGTAAGTATGACTTTTCCCTTAGTTGCCTCTGGTGTGAATACATATGAATAAACATATAGTTAACCCTTAGCTTTATGTGTTAACTGCTACTTGATCATGGGCTTGACATCAGTGTAGGTGAATGTTTTTCTATGACATTTGTGTCCTATGCTACACACCACAGAAAATGGAGGTTTAACATGGCAGCTAACCCTGTGCTAACTTGGTAAGTATCCACCATTTGGTAGACCCACCATTAGTAGTTTACATAGATCATCAAGGATTTGTGTTGATGAGTAGGTATTCTACATCACAAAGTGTGCTTCCAGACTTGGTACTGTGGTAAATTTATTAGGTCGGACTGCAGTGTGATGTTCATGGACATCTTTGTAGATGAGGTGTTGTTAACACTCTTGTCTTGTTGTCTTCATTGCTGACATAGATCATGTGTGTATAAATTCAGCATGACTTCCCTTCATGGAAGTATACTCAGAAAGGGTGATTGATGCAGAGTTTAGTTGTGTTTGCTTAGATTATGCTGCATAAATTCATTTTTTACTATTGCATGGTGCCTACATTTCTCAGCCACCATTAGTTGACTTGGATTGCTATAGCTGGAGCATTATTCTGTCCAACACAGCATAATTGTGTGTGGTTTGTCCCTTCATCAGTTATTCTCCTCAGGATGGTCAGGCTATGATGCAATCCTGGCCACTGCACAGATGTATCAGTTGTATTGACAAGCTACATGGTTGTCACACAGGTACTTTAGAGTTACCTACTGCACAGTTGATGTGTCAAATTACACAGAGACATATTAGGTGTGCAAGTGCTATTTATTGATAGGTGCTGTAGTGCCAAATGTACATTGTCCATGTTTGCTGAGTCCGTTCTGGTGCATTCTTACATGGTGATCCTACAGTAGGGGTGTGGATGATGCTCCTGACATGCTGGGGTGATGTAACAGACAGTGCAGAGGGACAGGATTTGCCGAATAGCACGAGAGAGACATTCACTGGCAATGCTGACAAGTCATACAGTGGTTAGCAGAACAGTCATTGAGTATAGTTGTAGTAAGACTGGCATTTGACAAAACGTAGGACCTTGGTCAAAGTAGGCCATGGTGCAGGGACTAGTGCTTCCGGGTACTCTTCCGTGAGAATGTGATCTGTTCCATGTCTTCTTCTTCTGATGTGTGTGTTGCCTGCTTTGTCCTTGTTGTTTTTGGTTGTGAAGGGGCAACACACACCTCAGTGTTAAAAGACGTGGAGTCAGACATCCCGGGGGCTGCTCCCTGTGAAGTTCTTAAGGGCAGTACTGCTGCAAGGAGGGCCTGCTGGTTTTTGAGAATAGCAGCCACATCACAATGGTAGGCAGCCAGGTCAGCCCTGAGGGAGTCATGATTGCATTCGTGCATGCAGAGGAAAGTTTGGGGTGCGAGGTGTTGTGGCAACTCCCTTACTGCAGTGGTGAATTCCTTTATGGTTTCCTGTAGTCCTTGCAGTATGGATGTTAGGGCTTGCATAGCTGCTGCCTGATCTGCAGATGACAACATGCACGAGCGCACCCCCTCAAGGCTGGCTGCCATATTTTGCATCCCCACCCGCACCTCCTTGGCCAGCTCCCGCTGTACACCAACTACAGTTCTTTCAAAGCTGGTGCCAGTGTCGTCAGAGTCCTCAGCTGTATTGGAGCTGGCAGGTCTTAGAATTGGGGTGGTGGGTGGTTCTTCTGTGATGGCTGCTTGTTCTGTGCTCCTCCTTGTGACTGAAGGTGGGGTCTGGAGGGTTTCAAGGCCCTTTTGGATGGTCTCCTGGGAAATGTTTATGGGCTCGTCATCCATGTCATCAGGGAAATCAGGGACAGGCATATCGGCAGGAGATCCACGTTCCTCTGCAATGAAACAGGGTACAATTAGTGTGTCTGTGTTGTGACAGTTTTGACGTAACATGCAAGCCTTTTGATGACTTTACTTTGTGATCTTGTTTGGTATTGGTATCTGCTGGCCTTCATATGGGCATTGTTATAGGCCTATGGCCCACCTGTGTGTCACATGTATGATATAGAGTTATCAGACTTGTCTGCCTAATCGCCTCTAGGTGTTGCTTTGTACCAATTAGGGAATAGCCATCTTTTTGTCCTACTCGACCCTCCGTGTATATCTATTCTTATGGTGAGACCTTTCACTGGCTGTGGGTGTTGTGATTGCCCTGGCAGCACACTTGCCTCTCAGGACCTGCCCCAAAATCTGTTTGTTCACATTGACCTAATTGTAATTGTTATGTGGCATATCCTATGCATGGCAATGTTACGATGTGATATGGATGTAGACATTGTTGATGTTTCCAGCTGATATTGGGTAATGTGTGTTTAATTGGATTGCCCTGTTTATCGTATCAATGTCCTATTTGGTCCTCTGACTGTGCTGGTGTGTTTCAGTGACCAGTTGCATGTGCCCCTCCTCAATGTTGTTGTATGAGCAGTATGACATTAGTGATGTTTCCTTGTTAGCCAGGCACGTGAGGGACCCTGACGTATGCAGCATGTGTGTGTCCTTAGTGCTGTGTGGCTCCTATTGCTATTTACTTTGGCTGATGTATGTGTCAACTATGGGCATTGACATTTGAGTGTACTGATGCCTTTGTCTTATTTATGGAGATTGTAGCAGATGTCATCCTCACCCCCTAATTTAGGTATGTATGTTCCATGGGGAGGTTACTGCCATTGGCTACTATAGCTGCATAGAGATCAGAGGTGTTAGTGTCAACTGTTGTTGCAGTTACATTGCAGTTGTTGTTTTGGCTACTGGATTACTGATAGGGACATAGTTGATGTAGGATCTATTTTGACTGACGAGTGCCAGGATGTAAGTTTGACGTAGTGGCCTTCCCACCTGTCGCGGCTTTCCCTTAGCTCCATTGTTGTCATGACAGGATGCCCCCATGGGACTGTTGTTGGTGCTGTGTTATGTTGTGCCCCAGCTTCTGTCTGTGCTGGCCATGCCCCCCTGCCATGCCCCTTTACCCATGCCACTCCATATATATGCTGACTTACATGCATTGTGTAGTAGGTATTTCCCCCAGGGTTGCTGTTAACATTATTGCATTTTAATTCCCCATGCGACTTACCCTGCATGTGCGTTGTCTCGTGGTAGTCTGCGCTGTCCTGTCCTTGAATCCCTGTGACGATCTCCTCAGGGATGACGGCTGCGACCATCTCCTCCATGTGGTCCAGGGCCTCCTGGTGTGCTGGACTCCCACCTCCAGTCTGCAGTGCTGCCTTCCTGTTCCTGGCCATTTTTTCCTTTGTCCTACGTTTGCAGTCATGCCAGCGTTTCTTCACTTGGTGACTGTCCTGCGTACTTCAGCCACACTGTTGATCTTGTCAACAATTTGTTGCCATATGGCCTCTCTCCTGCTGATTGGCAACTTAGAGGTGATGAACAGTTGGTGCTGGTGTTCCGTCACCTCTTTAACCAGGATTTCCTGCTCCTCTGCACTGAAGCGACACTTTCTTTTTTTTCTATATATGTCTTGGTTCCTGTATGGATCATCCTGGCTGGTTCCTGGTCTGCTGTCAACTTCCTGGGGTCTGTTGTGGCATCTGGGATCCATTTTGGCTCTCCTCTGCTGAAAGGGCAGTGTTCTCGGGTAAATTTGACGCTATTGAGTAAAAAAAAACGACGCTTTCCGGGTTGCGCTGTCGTAAATCGACCCACAGTCATTTACGTCGCGTTAACGTTGTTTTCCTTTACGACTTGACGCCACTGTGTGCGTCCCAAAAAAATTACTCCCACCTGTTGGTTGCGCCGCCGGGCGTCAAAGTACAAATTTGACGCCCGCATGGCGCATCGAAATGGCGTTAGCCGGCGGTAATATTTTTGACGCAAAATTGCGCCGGCGCAGCTTTGGGTCAAAAGGTATAAATATGGCCCTTGGCCCGTATTTATACTTTTTGACGCTAAACTGCGCTAACGCAGTTTAGCGTCAAAAAGTTTAAAGCCGGCTAACGCCATTCTGAAGCACCATGCGGGCGCCGTATTTATTGAATGGCGTTAGCCGGCGCTAGCAGACCGGCGCTGCCTGGTGTGCGTGGAAAAAAACCACGTACACCAGGCAGCGCCGGCGTTGGGAAAAATGCCGTTAGGGCGTCTTAAAATGGGGCAAGTCAGGTTGAGGCAAATAAATCGCCTCCACCCGATTTGCGCCATTTTTAACGATGCCCAGACGCCATTTACATGACTCCTGTCTTAGTAAAGACAGGAGTCATGCCCCTTGCCCAATGGCCATGCCCAGGGGACTTATGTCCCCTGGGCATGGTCATTGGGCATTGTGGCATGTAGGGGGGCACAAATCAGGCCCCCCATGCCAAAAAAAATAATACTAAAAAAAAAAAATTATACTTACTTGAACTTACCTGAATGTCCCTGGGATGGGTCCCTCCATCCTTGGGTGTCCTCCTGGGGTGGGCAAGGGTGGCAGGGGGGGTCCCTGGGGGCATGGGAGGGCAGCTGTGGGCTCATTTTGAGCCCACAGGTCCCTTAACGCCTGCCCTGACCCAGGCGTTAAAAAGAGGCGCAAATGCGGGGTTTTTTGCCCCGCCCACTCCCGGGCGTGATTTTTGCCCGGGAGTATAAATACGACGCATTTGCGTCGCAGTCATTTTTTTAGACGGGAACGCCTACCTTGCATCTCATTAACGCAAGGAAGGCGTTCACGCAAAAAAATGACGCTCATTCCTCATACTTTGGCGCTAGACGAGTCTAACGCCAAAGTATAAATATGGCGTTAGTTTTGCGCCGAATTTGCGTAGAAAAAAACGACGCAAATTTGGCGCAAACGGAGTATAAATATGCCCCTTAATCTTTTCGGTCCTCCCCCTATTTGACTCATACTCCACTTATTTGTCATTTTTGTAATTTTTTTGTGTTTGTCAGGGATTTTTTTAAACTTTTTTAAATTTTCCCTTTACTTCTTTAGTTTTTCCTTTCTTCTTTCCTTTTCCTATTTCTTCTCTTTTTTTTGACCCCCCAGTGCCATGGCATAGCAGGGCGAGAGGGGCAAGAGAGGGAGTGCCAGCACCAGTGCAGTTGCTAGCTGCACACCTGCTAGTCGTTGGCGCTGTCAAGGGGTGCAGCCCGTGCCATTTTTTCAGAGGCGGAGGTGGCAGCACTTGTTTTTTATGTGCAGCGCCACCTCCTCTCTATGTTGGCAGCAGTGGGAAGTGGCTATGGCCTGCAGAAGCGTCAACTGCAGGGAGGAGGGGGCACTGGTGTTTATATCGACACACTGAGGTCCAGCACACCCCTCAGCACTTAACACAGCACTGGACAGACATACCGGACCGCGAGCAGTACCTGCTCGACCTGATGTGCATCAAGGTGTCAGGGCTCGGAGAGCAATTATTTATTTGTTGTGTTCTACAATGCCATTTTTTTTCAATTAGCATGCTGCTCACTCTCAGAGGTAAGTTTAAGTTAATAACGGATATTATGTGGTCCAGTTTGAGATAGGCAGGTGCTCGGAGCTACCTAATCATACTCATTGGCACTTGCTTGGGCTGTTTATTTAAAAAACCATGCAGACTCCTTTGTCCTGTTAATAATATAGTGGTTGTAATAGTAAGTAATATCAGTGAGTTAGTGTTCTCTGTGCCTTTCTTTATGTAGCTCATAAAGTCCAAATTGCAATCTCCTAGTGATGTGCATCTATGAATTGAAAAGGGATTCTGAGTCGGTCCATCAAAGGTGGTTGAGAAGCAAAGATCATTTAATGCAATGCATTAGTAGTTCCAAATTTAATTTAGGTTTAGGAAATTTGGAATAGGGCTTAGGTTTTGGAAATTAAGAACAGGTCAACTCTATAGTTCTATAGGTGATCTGATTGAGAAAACTGCAATGTTAGTGTGCTTGCCTTTGTCTGTCAATACATTTTTTTGGAAGATTAAATGTTTCACTAATCTATTTTATATCTTCTTTTTTTCTTACCTCAGCACCCAATGGCAAGAAGAGGGAAAATTTAGAGGTGGGTCAGGGAGACAGGGGTACCACCACCAATGCTGCAGCTGGCGGATCTGCTAGCCCCAGTACGATCTACTGTTATATTAGTATTTCCCAAACTTTTACCTCTCTCCATTTAGAGTATTTTATTTTTAATGTGCCTGTCTCCCTTTTCTATCCCACTCATCTTCATTCTATCTAAGGTTTGTTAAATTCTTGTTATTACTGCATTATCCTAGTTTTTTATATTTTATGTTTCAGTAGCTGACATCCTCTTGTCTGTACTAGTCTGCAGCTTTTCTCTGCTTTGTTAGTAAGCTTTTCCTCTCCCCTTATATGTCTTGTGGACTGGTGCTGTGAGACTAAGAGAACAGATTTTAGGACAGGAACTCTACAGTGAAGAATGCATGCCCAAGTAAGATGTTCTATGCATGTTTTTTGAGAAGGCTTTCTTTTGATCGCTCATGTTCAAACAGTAAAATGAAAGAGTGGCTATGATCATGGTGGACCCCCTTAATCTTGTGTTGTATGTATTATTATTCAGTTATACAGTAGTATTACCATACCAGCCATTTCAATAACAGTGCAGCATGGCTGGAAAGTGGTATGAGGCTGGTCCAAATGCATTTGCCAAACCGAGACCTCACAATTTGTCCTTCATTGTCCAATTATTCTAACCCTTCACTGTGGTTCAATAACTTATCTCTGCCCCTCCATTACAAAACGTTTGTGGTTGACCTGACTCGACTACCTGGCTTTTCTAACAGAGTTAACTGTAGTGGTCTATTGTGGTTGTATATGGTTGAGTTTGTTCTAAAAAATATAATAAGGGGAAGTGTATCTGGCATCTAACATGTGTAATGTTTTTTCCAGCCACACTAACCACCAGTGTCAGGACCACCAGCTGCACCAGTGCTCCAGACATGAGAACCAGCAGCAGCAGGAATGGGATTTGGTAAGTCAAAATGCTTGCTTAGTGACAATTACTAGTATAATCACAGTAAGGGCATTATGAACCCCCATCCACGCTTTAGCAGCTACGATGGGGAGTTAGTTCTTAATGACCTCTTCTATCAGCAATTCAGCAGACAAAGCTTCTAATGAACTCTATAGATGATGGGTTGATGGAAAAGGGAAAGAAGGATGGACGGTTAAAAGAAAGGAAGGGTGAAGTGGTATACAAATGAAAGGATCTGTGGGTGGGTGAAAAGATGTGTAGATGGGTGATAGGAGATGCATGGGTAGGTGAAGGATGTATGAAAACGTTTATGGGTGAAAGCATGCCTGGGTAGGTGAAGGGTGGATGGATAAAAAGGATGTTTAGGTGTAATAAAGGATGGGTGGATGGGTAAGGATGTGTAGGTAAATTGATGGGTGAAAGAGTGGATAGGTGGATGGATGGGTGACTGAATCAGTTGATATATGGATGGATGAACTGGAATACTGAAATACTGGATGAGAGAATATAAAGCTTAAATGGTGGGTATCAAATGGTGAATAGAACAATGAAAGGATGAATGGATAATTGCTTGGATGAAGAAATAAGGAAACTCTTCTGGAGAGGGAAAAGTTCACCTACTTCTCTTGCTTTGCTTGGTTATCAAAGCTTTGGTTCAAAGTGGGGGACTTTTCATTTTCTCTCTACTCCCTCAACTCACTGTATTTGTTAAGCAAGTCAGATATGGATCCTCCCATCCATCATCATTCATCGCCTCCCTGCCTGTGGCATTTAGTCACCAATGCTATGACCTAACTACACCATGGCTCAATTCATACAATACTGTTGCCTGTGCAATGTGCATATGCTTCAGTTAAGGCTGCATTTACAAAGCTTTCATTGCATTCCAACATGAAAATAAGGTGTGTTTCCCTGCCCTCCCAGTGCCCAATCAGTCCCTTATAAGCTTCACTCCTTCATTATTTCCTAAGTTCTGTCCCAGCCTACCCAAAACATTGAAAAATCTATTTTTTTCATTTGCCACATTTTTCTGTACAAGTGATTCATATATGTCATGGCTTCCATTAGGATTCATGCCTGTTCAAATGTTTCCCTTTCAGCACTGGTCAAATACAGTGAGGCATCTGTGGTTAAAAAATGACTCTGTGACTCTTAATCAGTCACATCAAATTCCAATGGCCCGAGGGACTAGCAATGCACTACTATTGTGCCAATAAAATGTTAAACAAGTGTGTGCATACAGAGCACTGTTTATAATTTTTCTTTTTTCTTTCTTTTTCTTTCTTGATAGAGCTACTCCTGGTGGTCCACCCACACGCCAGGAGATAGCAGCCTAGCTGTGGTGGCAGAGTTTGGAGGCCAATCATTTGAGTACCAGCGGCTGGTGGCTCTGCTGGAAGGGGAAAATTAGGGAGCTCTCTTGACCACAAGCCCCAGTTCCTTCAGCCAGTTGCGAGTGCCTCCAGCCTCCCAGCAGCAACAACATCAGCAGTGTGGCAATCAGCTGGCAGCCACCCATCCACAGCAGATCACTCCTGCCACCTGCTCAGACCATATATTGCCGTGCCACATCCTGCAAACATTAAGGGAAGCTTCCACAATCTCCAGACCTATGTGGAGAACATCCTCTTTTAGCCCATTTTTAGGTTTGTTTTGGTGGAAGGGACATTTGTTGTGGCAGAGAGGGTGTGAATGGGAGTTGGGACTGGGTTTTGGACATTGGACACTTAGGAGCATATTTACATGCCCGTAATGCCACTGGAGCATCACATTTTGTAATGCTCCAGTGGCACTGTGCACTGCGCCATACTTACAAGGCAGCACTTAGACACTTTATGTGGCTTAACAATGTGTTGTAAATATGGGCCCCTCTGATACAGCTTTCTGTGGAAAAGGGTGTGCAATGGGTGTTGCTGTGGGCATTCCAACGTAACACCCATTGCTTTTGATGTTCCCCAAATTTACAAGCCTCAGGGATTGGCATAAACATGGCGTAACAAGGAGAAAAACTTTTATTCCTCATAATGTTTGCCTTTTCTGTTTACTGCATATTGGAGTACACATAGAAAAGCCAAAACACCATGAAGTATTGTTTCTGCACATAAACAAATTTTCAAAAATGACAATTTGCAACTTCTATGTGTGCTGTATTGTGCACCTTGCTGCATATAAACAAGCATTTCCTTCAATGCAGACACCTTTGCAGACACCCTTGCACTATGGTGCAAGGATGCCTGAGTTGGCTCTGGCAGCTAAATTTTGTGCCAGAGCTAGGGGAAACACAGGGGTGCGCTGTATTTGTGTAAAAATGGTGCATCCCTGCATTTCAGTAGTGATGCGGTGGGCACAGCCAATTCTGGCACTGCGCTGCACCACTTGTGTGCAAATATGCCACAAATGGGCATATTTACAAGCTGCCAGTGTCGTAGCATAATTATTTTTTAAGCTAAGGAGGCGTTAAGGTGGCCCTCACCATGCACCATATTTACAAAGTGGTGCAATGCATCCATTGCACCAGTTTGTAACCCTGGCGCCACATTATGCCTGCACCAGGTATAATGTATGCAAGGGGCGTTCCCATGCAGGTAGGACCAATCATTTTTAATGCATGCTCAGGGCATGCGTTAAAGTGATGCTCCCATAATAACCTATGGGAGCCTCCCTGTGCTTTACTAGACTAGCAACATAATTTATGGTGCTAAATTATGACGCAATTGCAGCAACATGCCAAAGGGGCATAACAACAAGCCCCTTGCGCACCTTGCACTGTCCTAGCATCATTGTTTGGATACCAAGGAGGCATTAAGGAAGCTCCCAACAGGCGCCATATTTACAAAGTGGCCCTATTAGAAATGGGCTTTTTGGTTGGTTGGGGTATGCACTTAAGCCAGGCAGAACCCATCCACTTTAGTCAGGGCGAGGGAGGTACACACCCAAGATAGCCCATGCTCACCCCCTTGGTAGCTTGGCATGAGCAGTCAGGCTTATCCCAGAGGCAATTTGTAAAGTGATTGCACAACACACACAACGCACACAACACCTGTGACGCACTGTACCTGCCACAAAGGAAACACAACACCAAGTATAAAAATAAACTGTATTGTTCAAAACATAATTAGACCAAACATAACATATCAGTAATACCCTGTTACACAAGCAGTTGTCAGAACGTTACACAGTACTATCACTCTGCAAAAACCAGCAGTAGTCACATCATAGGTTACTGGTTATCCTGAAACATAAGCAGTAGTCAGGTTGTTATTAACACAAAAATGCATGTGTCATAATAAGCATATCATCATAAATGCCCATAAAAGAAACACCAGAGAACACCTGTCAAGTCATGAAAGCACATCAGCATGCACAGATCATCAACATATTGCACCACTGTGCACATGAAAAAGCCATTATTCCAAGGGGGAATAGGTCAGCCTAAAAACCAGGGCTTCCATGCCCTAGGGAGAAAACAGAGGCGTCCGTGTCCCGATACTGGAACTCCTCCAGCTCCGATACCTGGGGGCACACAAATGGCTCTCTGCAGGATGGGGCCTCCATTGAGGCCACCGCTCATCCTGCAAAGTAATGCCCTCCCCGAATCAAGGCCCCCGTGATCCCCAAAATATGCCTGGGGAGGGGGGCAGAGCAACAAAAAAAGCCTGCACCTTCAAGAAAGGCGACCCCACTCTTTCACAGTGGCTTCCTTCAGCAACTAAATCCTTTTGACGAGGCTTGGGGACACTTGTGTGGATTCTCATGTCCATGGAGGCTGCATGCCTCCTACTCCATGCGGCGATACAGCCCTCAAGCTCACTCGGGGCTGGGAGGCTGCCTCACCTGCCCAGCCGGCGCCGATCCTCTGCTCATGGATGGTGCTTCACCTCTGGGCGACAAGCGGCTGTCAGGAATGGTTGAGTACTCCTCAAGGGCGCATTGTGGTCAGCCCGACTCCTCTGGCCTCACGCGGTCCTCAGCAGTGGGTCTCCCACACAGGGAGAGACCCACTTGATAAAAACTCGGGCTGCAGCGGTGAAGCACCAAAGCAGGTGCCTGACCATACCCAGGGTGCACTCTCCTCAGTGCTTCTCACCCTGGGGGCACCACAAGGAGCGCGCTCGCTCTGGACTTCTTTCTCCCCACGCTCGGGGAAAATCACCAGCAGGCAACGCTTCCCACGTGCTGAAAGCAGCCAGTAGAAGGGAATGAAGTACTCTCCAGGTGCTTCCACATACAATCAAGGGCTCCTCATGTGCTGGGACAATTGCAAGCCAAGCGCCCTTTCAGCGCTTTCAGAAATGAAATTGCAGGGGAACAGGGGACCACAGCATGCAGCCTCTGGAGATACCAGAATTCAGCACAGGGCAGCAGGGCCCAAGCAAGCAGGCCAGCACAGATGGTTGCAGGCAGTTGCAGTTCCTCCTAGTGACCCAGCAGGTCACAAGTGAGTACAACAGCAGCAGTCCAAAGGCAGTTCCTGGTGAGTCTCTCCAGAAGCATCCTGAGTCCAGGTCAGTAGTCCATTAGTGTCTCTCCTAACATGGGGAAAATCCCATGTACTTATACTCAGTTTTGCACAGCTTTCACAAAGAGAGGGAGAAGAGGTTCCAACCAGTTACAACTGGCTCTAGGAGTGTCCCTTCTCTCCTCCAGCAAAGGCTCCAGACATCAGTTGGGGGGTAAACAAGCCCTTTTTGTGAGGCCAGGGCACACCTTTACAAATGCAGATGTGCCCTGCCTCTCCTCCTCTTAGCCCATTAAGACCATTCAAAATGCAGATGGACTTCTGTGACACCTCCACCCTCCCTGTGAACAGGCTGTCTGAAAAGTATGCACAAAGCCCAGCTGTCACTCTGTTCCAGACGTGGATTGGAATCAAGTTGCAAAACACCAGAGTCATAAGCACAGAGAGATGCTCACTTTCTAGAAGTGACATTTCTATAATGGTAATAACAAATCCACCTACATCAGTAAGCATCACTACCATTACAACACCACCAAACATGCCTTTGCTACCCCTTATAGAGCAGACAATACCCCTGTTGACGCAGATATGCTAATTAGAAATTATTAATGAATGTTTATGTGTTTTGATTAACAAAAGCTCATTGAAAAATTAATTGTAGAGAAAATAATGTGCACGTTTGAAAATGTGCCCACGGAGAATGGCAGCCACTTATACAAAAGTTGTACTAAAATAACTAAAAAATGTGTGAAATAATGAAAAAATAT
The DNA here is from genome assembly GCF_031143425.1 of Pleurodeles waltl. NCBI lineage: Eukaryota > Metazoa > Chordata > Amphibia > Caudata > Salamandridae > Pleurodeles > Pleurodeles waltl. The sequence continues at coordinate 401,742,201 of NC_090439.1, forward strand.
AAGAATAATGTAATAATATGTCATATTGAGATGTATAATCTATGTTTTACATTAATTTGTAGAATTAACTTAGCCGAAGCTGTGGCCTAGTTTTCCAGGCCTCACACAGTAGCTGAACTATTAGAACATGCTGGAGGAAAGCGACAATGCTAACCTGACCTGAACCCCCCCATGTTAAAGTTGCTTAGCTAGAATTTTCTGCAATGTACCAATGAACAGGAGATGAGGGACTAGGAAATGTAACAACTTTGATGTAACACAGACTTGATGTACTTTCCCAGGACTCGAACAATAGAAGCACTGACTGGAGAAGACGATGCAACATTTTTGATACCCGATGAGCCGGATAATGTGGGCATCATACAGTGAACCAACCAACTAATTGAGGATGGAGAAATATTAGAACTCAAAGATTTATAAAATTTATATTATAGGTTAGAGTTATATCTGCCGATTGACTGACCAATTAGAAATTAGGGGGATGGACTGAAAACTCTCAAAAGGTCATGACAAGGGGCAAAAACTTCAGATGCGAGGACAAATTTGAGATGCGAGGGCTGAATGCTGATGAAGTCAGGAGACACGGTTCGAGATTCTGTCATTGGGCTCATACACTTGAGACCCTGATGCGTTGCTGATCTATTGATGACCTGAAGACGAAGACTGACTTTGTTGCTGATCCATTCTGTAGATAGGTAGCTATGACAATGTGACTGACTAACATTGTGCCTTTTCTTACCAACTGCCCTGTTTTATAGTTTTTACTTCTAGCTAGATGTTTTCCAAATTAAAAATTTTTTTTCTAAATTATTTTTACATGAAATCCCACATGCTGATGCTAATCTGGGTCAGGTAGGTTTCTTTTTGGGTGACATTGACAGTGACAAATGGTTGACGGATTGATTGCTGAACTCTGCTATTAATGTTGTTATGTTAATTTTTGTGGCCTTACGCTAAGGCTTTTGATCATATGTTTTCTCAAGTTCTTATTAGATTGTGTTATTGGTGGTCGCTAATAAACTAATTCTAAGCTGATTGAATAAAGTTTGAATTGATCAAATGCATTAGAGTTGTAATTAATAGGATAATAAAATGTGTTAAACGCTTTATTGAGTTGTGTTTATTCATAAAATGTTGGTTATAAATGTCTATTGAATAATGATTTTCTTGGTGGTTATTGATTGATTAAATTGATTTCTAATGTCACTGACCATTACATCGCATGACTAGGATACTCCATGCGATCCAAGAGGTTCATCGGCCTATAAGCGTCCCCTTGTAAGTTTGCTTATTAAGGACCAGGCGCGTTTGCACCCCCTAGACAAAAGGTAGGGTATTTCCAATGCAATCCTATGAGCAAAGCAGTACTCACAGCAGTGCGAAACCAAATAGGCTGTTTGTCACTACCAGGACAGGACACACAACCAGGCTCATGTCCTGCCTTCTACATACATATCACACTACCCATAGGGCTAGGTAGGGCCTACCTTAGGGGTGACGTACATGTAGTAAAAGGGGAGTTCCTGGCCTGACAAGTAAATTTAGATGTCAAGTTGCTGTGGCGGTAAACAGCACATGCAAGCCCTTCGCTAGCAGGCCTGAGACACGTTTGAAAGGCTACTTCTGTGGGTGGTGCAAGGTGTGCTACAGACCCACTAGTAATGTTTAATTTACAGGCCCTGGGTATAGGGATACCACTGTACAAGAGACTTATAGGTAAATTAAATGTGCCAACTAGGTGTAAGCCAATCATACTAACTTTAGAAGGGAGAGCACTTGCACTTTAGCATTGATCAGCAGAGATAAAGTGCTCAGAGTCTTAGAGCCAACAACAAGAGGTAAAAAATAAATAGGAGGAGGAAGGCAAAAGGTTTGGGGATGACCCTGCAAAAAGGGCCAGGTCCAACAGGCGCAATGCATGCCTTGTACCACATTGTAACCCCTTTCCCCACATTATACCTGTACCAGGTATAATGTATGCATGGGGTTCTCCCACTCAGCGAGGCCCAAAAAAATTGTGCAGTGGAATTTACAATAATAACCTATGGGCCTCCCTGTGCTTTGCTGGACTAATGCCATCATTTATGGTGCTAATCCTGTAAAGCACCACAATTGCGTGATACATTATGATGCAATTGTGCAAACATGGGCCATGGTGCACTGTATAGTAAACACATTGCTACCATGGTGAAATTAGGCGAAGGGGGATGCAGGAAAAGTGGTGCATCACTGTTGATGTGCCACTTTCTTGTAAATATGTCCCTTAATTTTTCTGTCGACATCAGTTGAGAATGGGCTGATTTGTTTGGGAGTAGAAGTGTGTCTGCTGTTAGTGGAAAGGGTGTTTTTGATTGTTAAAAAAGTTATTTTACTTTATTTATACCTCAAATATTTATTTTGGTGTTTTATCTAGTACTGCTGCCTTTTAATATCTGTTTTTTAAACCTACTTTAAAATGTGTATTCCAGTTAGTTCTACCCTTGTCCGACTACCTTCGTAACTATTTTAATGACTAGGAGGTTTGCCATTGCCTATGTAGCCTATAACAACCTAGATAAACACAAACAAAAACTTCAGTAGAAGTTTCTTACTAACTAAACTAGTTCATTTCACTCCACAGTTCTCTTACCTGAATAGGTGAAGTGAGGGCTGCAACCTCTCCCAGTCATCTTACTACAAGGTTTCTCAATGTGCCATCTTATGGTGGTGGTAGGAGTAACAGGCTTTGCAGGTTAGCATGGTAACAGGGAAGGAAAGGAATCACAAGCAAGGCCCCCTTGCCACCTAGGTGTACTGCAACCATAGGATAAATCAAAGGATTATCCATAACAGGCGACTAGAAGGAAAGGAAACACAGAGTTAGTGGATTATTTTATTTATATCATAACTTTAGAAAGAGTGAGACCAGACTACTACCATGAGACAAGAAAGAAGACCTGATATGATAACAAAAACTAGCAATAGTAACTTCTGATCAATGGAGCGCTAGTATTTCATTACAACTAAACTTACAAAATCTTTGAGTCAGGCGAAGTGAACTCAAAATCAGGAGTGGACAAGGTTACTTGAATAATGATATTGACAAATGATGTGTAGGTGGGTAAACGGGGTCAGTGTGGGCTATTCCTCAGGTAGTAGAAGATCCGCAGTGAGTTGGTGTAGCTTTCACCATATCTGCCCAACCAAGTTTGTTATCCATTTATGGTGTAAAACTAAGTCTCACCTCAGTAAGTCACATAGTCCAGAACAAGATGGTCAGGGGTTCGATGAATGGAAGGGAAGGTGATTTGGCAAAATGCATGACAAAGACAAACACTACACAGCAACAATATTCATAAGGGCAATGAGCAGCACACCATCATCATTGTGGAAGGAAATGAAGGATTGAGTATGACACAGTTCAGTTAAATGTATTACAAGCAGCCTTCAGCCCCAGAGACCCAAGTTATTATATATCGAAATGTTCTGTCACCTAGGTTTGAAAAATACAAATTATGGTGGAACTAAATTAACTCACACAGTTCTAAATAAATGATTGTTAAAAGAATAATGATACTGTATAGCCAAATTCCGTGGTGCATCTGCATTCTTCTCAAACTGTCCATCACTCTTGGGTGCCTTGCTGAACCGGTCTGGTAAGTAAGCAGGAGTGTTGAGCTTTCAACTTTGGGTAGTGCAGGTGAAGAGAAAACCTGTGGACTATAAAACAGACACTGTATTGTAGAGTCAAGAAGAAGGAAGGTAAGCTTCAAGAAGAGTGTACCAAGAAGACTCCGAGGCAGAGCAAGAACATAGGAGTTTCACATTTGAGCCAGCAGTGCAGCACACACACTCAACAGCATTTCCCAATTCAACACACCTCTCCCTAGTCCACAAAATTGAGTACGACACCTCAGAGTCCTCATCATCATGGTTTCCCTTTGAAGTCAATAACTTCCTTCTTCTGGCTGTTGAGGTAGTCCCACCCTTAGTCCTTCCATCCTCCTCCTGACTCCAAGTAATTCGATCCCATTCCCGACCCGAGCTAGATGGACTTGTAGTGCACTGCTGTTGAAGAACAAGCAGAGAAATGGAATTGGAGTATTTTGTTGTGTAGCTTTGTGTTTGTTAACTAAAGTGATTGGTTGGGTCTCTGAAGAACCAGAAAAAAGGAGTGGACCCTGTAGTTAAATTTCACTATGTCTGAAAGGACCAATCATATTCAGGAAAAATTATCACCTATCAGGCTCCAAACATTGCAAATCATCGAAATGAAGTTCACTAATTAGTTGAACACCCTCACTGTCTGCTATCACATAAATCTTCTATCATCACTCACAATCACTCAATAATATATCATCACTCATTAATACAATAGTTACCTCTTCCAATCCAAGGACGATGGTAGGTACACAATTGTATCTCCTCTTGCATGCAAGCAGCACATTGGAATTTGGCAGTCTGCTAAATCAATGATATTCTGGGACACCCATGCTAGATGATCCAAAAAAAGAAGATAGGCATGGAAGGGAGGCAGGCATTGTTTCCAATGTCCGGAAGGGAATGGGGAGGCTACTTCACTGCAGACTGCTCCAACTCCAATCCGGCAAAACATGTGACTAAAAATGGCGGGGCAGGATAAATCAGACACAATCAGGATGATCCACTAGCTATATCTTTTTTGTTTGGCAAAAAAAGAAGTTCAACTATAAATAATTGAAAGGTACTATGGGTGCATACTGAGCCAAGGAACCAGTTTGTCCTCAAACTCAGGTGGTTTGCCCAGAAGTTGGTCAGCTAACACACTTGAGTCTGACCAATCATCCTCCTCCTCCTCTGCTGTTTCAAGAACAGTGTAATTGAGTGGTATGAAGTCTTGATTAATTTTGATCATGGTCAATCTCTCCACATTTTGAGGTGAGAGACTGGTCCTTCTTACTGTGACAAGTGCACCAACCTCACTGAACACACATTCAGCAGACACACTGGCCACCAGACAAGCCAAACATTTTATTATCAGTCTGCTGAGCACTGGCCATTGGCGCATCTTCACATACCAATACACCAATGAGTTTTGAACTACAGAGGGCCACCCAGATACTCCTGGAACATCCTCTTATCGGTCATTGGCATCTCTCTGATTCTGCTTGGGTACAATCCATGTCCAGACCATCATCAGACGGGGTAATTGGAGAATATTGTGCAGTACCCTTCCAATTATTTTAAAAGAGTAAGTTCTTGGTCAGGAGGAAGCTCTACCTCCTGTTCTGCTCCAACTTCAGGAAGATCTAGTATTGCTGGGTGCAGCTCTTGTCCACTTTGCTCTTTTTCCTGAAACAACTGGACACTAATTTGTGAAATGGACAGAGTCAATTAAACGTAACTACTCATCAGTGTTGCCATGATTGCAGTGCCTGCTTCGCTGACAGACATGGGCTTCGGCTTAGTTTGGGGTAGTGCCATTGGTGCTGGAGTGCTGCTCCTAGCTTCCTCCCAGATTGCTCCCAGCTTCCTCCTCGGAGACTGATGCGTCAGGCCATTGGTGGAAAGCTGCTTCTACTCACTGTCCACTTCCTTGGCAGCACCTTTCTTAGGGGTCATCTTAAAGTTGTCAGTTGGCAGTGGCACTGAGCTCCACAAGTGGAAGAGATTTGAGGACTGACATCAAATGTTTGTGTACAGGTCTTCTGTTTGGCAGTACTGTGGGTGATGTATCTTCTCTTGTGCACATACAAACAAGCAAAACATTTAGTAAAATGTGGCTTTGTTGCAGTTTGAATTAATACTGACAAAGGCAATATAGTTTTGTGTGGTAAGTTAATTATCCTAAATAATTAGCAACAATATATCCAACTATTTTAAACTAAAATTACACCACTATAACACAAAATGTAATTTCTAATCAGCATAACAACACACAGATGTAACTCTTTGCTTTATGTGCATCTGTATAAGTGGAGACACCTGTGGTATTCAGGGAGGTGCATGGTAAACTGGAATAACGATCTGTAAAAAACAAAGCTGGTTTGTGCCTCTTGCAGGCAGGAGGCCCGGGAGAAATGGAAAAATACTCCAAATAATTAATGCTGTTGTCCAGCTCTGCTCCAATGGCAGTCATGAATGGAGGCAAAATGCCAAAAAATGCAAAAATAAAATACAAAAATTCATTAAAAATAAAAAGATAATAAAAAATAGAATACATTGAAATAATAAAATCTTTTTAAAAAATGAAAATTAATTGGTGACGTTTGTACTAGGGGAGCATGAGAAACCCCGGCAAGGTCATGCAGGTGAATAATGCAGAAAAATGCATGTCATATAAATAATCATATTCATAATATATATTTACTACAATAATCCTCAAGCATATTATAAAACTGATATCAGGGAAAAGTTAAAAAACAAACCTATACAAATAGCCATAGCCCTCTTCTATAAATCTCCCTGATTGCTTTGAAAACTGGAATAAATAACGAGTGGCTGCACAAAATGGCCGCTGGCCATATGATCAACCAACGACTGCCAGCAAGGAGGCAGGGAGAACAAAGAACTCATGCAGGCCTATGATAAAAGCACACTGGCTGGCTGCACAAAATGGCCGCTGGCCACATGGTCAAACAACAACAGTGTGCATGGAGGCATGGAGAACAAAAAACACATACAAGTCTATGGCAAAAACACACGGATGGCTACATATAATGGCCTCCGGCCACATGGCCAAACAACAACAGCAAGCAAGGAGGCATGGAGAACAAAGAACACATGCAGGCCTATGGCAACAGCACACAGGCTGGCTACACAAAATGACCACTGACCACAGGGTCAAATCAAAAGCAGTGAGCAAGAAAGCATGGAGAACAAATGCATGCCTATGGCAAAAGCACACTGACTGGCTGTACAAAATGACTGCTGGCTGTATGGTCAAACAGCAACAGCAAGCAAGAAGGCATGGAGAACAAAGAACACATGCAAGCCTATGGCAAAGCACACTGGTTGGCTATGCAAAATGGCCTCTGGCCACATGGTCAAAACAACAATAATGGATAAGGAGGAATGGAGAACAAAGAACATATGCAAGCCTATGGCAAAAGCACACTGGCTGGCTGCACAAAATGGCTGCCAGCCACACAGTGAACCAACAAGCAAGGAGGCATTGATAACAAAGGACACATTCAGGCCTATGGGCACAGACTACACAAAAAGGACCCTGGACATATGGCATTGAGAACAAAGACAAATGGTGACCTATGGCAAGCACACTCATACACGCACTGGCCCAAGAAGGCATGGTAACACTGAAGAAAACAATACCATTAAATACATAGGGGGTTATTACAACTTTGGAGGAGATGTTAATCCGTCCCAAAAGTGACGGTAAAGTGACGGATATACCACCAGCCGTATTACGAGTCCATTATATCCTATGGAACCCGTAATACGCCTGGTGGTATATCCGTCACTTTACCGTCACTTTTGGGACAGATTAACACCTCCTCCAAAGTTGTAATAACCCCCATGATGCCAAACATGGAAATTAATTGAGCTATGAAAAGTTTGACAACATTACACATCCTCCTATGGCATTAAATATTATCCCACATAAACACTTTTTTTAGGAAAAAATTTGAAATACAAATCATAACCCACATTTTTAATCTAATCCAATGCCATCCCTGTCCTAAATGATGTTTTAATTAAAACAACATATAAAACAGAAACAGTTCTTTCATTCACTGATGACTAATACTCACCTACAGACTGGATGACCTGTTGGCAGAAAAGGCCACATAGTTAAATAAATTAACACTGCAAATGTGAAAAACATGGAGAAAAGGTGCTGAACTGAGCAACATTTTTCTTTTACAAAAGGTGAAAAATCAGGGGGCATATTTATACTCCGTTTGCGCCGAATTTGCGTCGTTTTTTCGACTCAAATTCGACGCAAAACTAACTCCATATTAATACTTTGGCGTTAGACGCGTCTAGCGCCAAAGTTCATGGAGTTAGCGTCATTTTTTCGCGTGAACACCTTCCTTGCGTTAATGATATGCAAGGTAGGCGTTCCCGTCTTAAAAAATGACTGCGATGCATATGCGTCATATTTATACTCCCGGGCAAAAATGAAGCCCGGGAGTGGGCGGGTCTAAAAAACCTGCATTTGCGCCAGATTTTAGCACCTGGGTCAGGGCTGGTGTTAAGGGACCTCTGGGCTCAGAATGAGCCCAGAGGTGCCCTCCCCTGCCCCCAGGGACACCCCCTGCCACCCTTGCCCACCCCAGGAGGACACCCAAGGATGGAGGGACCCACCCCAGGGACATTAAGGTAAGTCCAGGTAAGTATTTTTTTTAATTTTTTTTTGTGGCATAGGGGGGCCTGATTTGTGCCCCCCTACATGCCACTATGCCCAATGACCATGCCCAGGGGACAGAAGTCCCCTGGGCATGGCCATTGGGCAAGGGGGCATGACTCCTGTCTTTGCTAAGACAGGAGTCATTTCAATGGGGGATGGGCGTCGTTAAAAAATGGCGCAAATCGGGTTGTGGCGATTTTTTTGCCTCAGCCTGACTTGCACCATTTCTGGACGCCCATACGCCATTTTCCCCCTACGCCGGCGCTGCCTGGTGTACGTCGTTTTTTTTAACGCACACCAGACAGCGCCGGCGGCTAACGCCGGCTAACGTCATTCAATAAATACGGCGCCCGCATGGCGCTTCAGAATGGCGTTAGCCGGCGCACATTTTTTTGACGCAAAACTGCGTTGGCGCAGTTTTGCGTCAAAAAGTATAAATATGGGCCCAAATGCAAAAAAAACCTAGGCCCATACTGAAACTCCAGGCCAGCAATCACAATGAAATTTAAAAATCAAATAAAAGTATGTTTTTTAACTTACTTGTGTGATTTCACAAAACAAAGTGGCATATTTACATGCCCCTTGTGCCGCCTTAGTGCTGCAATAGCGTAATCTTTTGAGGCTAAGGCAGCGCTAAGGTGTCCTTTCCCCCAACACCAGATTTACAAAGTGGTGCAATGCATTGCACCACTTTGCAACCCTTTGCACCACATTATCTCTGTACCAGACATAATGTATGCAAGGGGGGTGTTACGATGCAGGGAGTCCAGAAAAAATGGCTTTGTGAAGTTTACTAAATTTCACTGTGTAATTTTTTGCATCATTTAAATGATGCACCCATTAAAATCCATAGGCCTACATGTGCTTTTTGATGCTAGAGAAACAAAGCGCCACAACAGCATAAAATATTCTGACACTGTTGTGCTAACAACCACCATAGTGCGCCAAATTGTAAATATGACACAACCATGGTGTCGTTAGGTGGGGCAAGGATGACTCAGAAGAAGTGGCGCATTGGGACTGATACGCCACTTTTAGATAAATATGCTCCATTGTCCTTAAATCCAACTATATATAGGCAGCAGGCAAAGAGAGTTATTCTTCTACCTCAAAATCCAAGTGAAAAGTGACCAGGAAATGGACAAAGCATTCGGTGAAGCCTCCCAGAAAGGAAGAGGAAGTTTGAGTTCTTCAAGCACTTCTTTCGTGCTAAAAAAAAAAAAGGTTGAAAAAAAGGCTTCCCGCACTAAAAAATAACTTGAACTGTCTTCTGGAGTACAATCTCCACTCAAAAATATATTTTTTATTAGATTTTGCTGCTTCTTGAGTAGAGAATCTGCTTGAGAGGTGCACCTGCAGTAAGTCACGGTCTCTCGTGCTCCTCAGTGGCACTATAATGGCACTGACATGGCTGAAATCCATGAAGTGGGCACAAAATCTCAGACATGCTTGCAAGTGGCCTGAGAATATCGTGGTGGTCCATGTAGCAAACATGCCTGAATGTTCCAAACTCTGTGAGCGGAGTGAATTTCCCACCTAGGGCTACTATTAAATATAGCTGTGTTTTGCTTCCTACCACAGAAGTAATTTCTGCCTATGACCTACTGTATCTGTGATTTTATTTATTGTTAGAGATTAGTACTTTATTGAATTAGTTCACAGTCCACCGTTGACCCATAGGTGTAAAGGCAAGCATAAATGCAAATAATTATAAGAAATGACCATGCAACATAAAGAGTATGAAACTGCAATGCACACTGAATTTGCATAAAGATGGTAGAAAGTATTTTGCTTTGTAGAATTTCCTAACAACTTTATTAAGAAACACAGATCTCTCACTTTCTTGCTGATTAACCAATATCAACATCTAATAATCTTTAATGAAAACCAGTAAACATATCTGGAGGCTCTACTCGGTTAAGGAGGACATAGCAAACCTGAATGCACAGAATGTGTACCTTTCGGATTTCATCACATTTTCAAATGCTAAAATGCCAAAGAAATATCACCCCACAACCATTATCGACCCATTAACAAAATACCAAAGTAAAAATAATAAAACAGGATTACGTTTTTTACCAAAAGCATTTGTGGGAACCTTGTCACATAAAGGGAGCACTGGCAGTACTCATTTCAGTCAGGTCTCTGCCTCGGTTTAGGAATGAAGGGACATGATCATAAAAATGTTTGTTGTTCACTTTCATATGTCCTCTGTGGTATGTAAGAAAATGGTTGGTGCAAACATGTTTTACCAATGTATTATGAAAGCAGGCTCATGGGTTGGTGGTGATCGCATTCTATTTTCTGCATAATTGACCTTTGCTCGCTAGTCCTGTACTTGGCATGAAAATGGAAACCACATGTGCTCACCTGGTTGCCTGTCCTAATATACATTTTATCAATATGCTCCTGGTTTCTATACATCAACTGGAAAGTACTGAGGGGCAGATTTACTAATGTCAAGTAACACAGCGTACAAACCAAAGGTGCTGTGCTGCATTGTATTGTCGAGTAGGCTCTCATTATTCTAATGAGACTACTGGATTTCGAGTGGCAGAATCGCCTGCGGTGTGGGAGACTGAGTCTAACCCACTACAGGTGACACCTGTCTCTCCAGTCCGGGTTCTGCTCTGGCTAACTAGCAGTGCCTCATCTCTACCCAAGAGCAGGGATGAATGGGCAGCCGAGCGCATGAAATAATTGATTTCTCAGGGAAGCCGTGGTCACTCAGGTCTCAACCGTTTCTCTCAGTTACATTAGTCCCACATACATAATGACAAACAGAGGCAGTATATATTTAAATAATGCTTTAATAAAGCGACTGCATCTTAGATAGCAAAGCGTGGACTGCAATAAACAGGACAATACAGAATGACAAGATTAAAACTGTGACAAGGAGAGTAAAACATAAAAATAATGCTACCATATTGTCACTAGAGTCAACAGACTAATTCCTACCTAGGCTACGATAGAGCACAGTGTGTTAAGCTCTAATTCTGCACTTCAGGTTCCCCTGGACGACATCATCCCCCATACCTGACCAAAGGCCTGAAGTCTGCAAAACAGCTGTAGCAAAGCATTCGGCAATCACCATACAATCGTGGTTATCTGGCTGGAATCTCCCTCTAATGTGTAAGGGACAGGAAAGTGTTTTTTTAATAAAACAGCTGGTGTTCTAAGAAAATGTCCTATGTAAGATTGTGTTATTTTTTATGACGTTCACCGGCAACCTATCTTGCTGTAGCCTTGAAAGAAGCACAGAGTGCGCAAGAATGTCTTGTTTGAGAACAGAGTGCTGGCCTAGGCAAAAACTGTCAGATAGAGAGAAAATAAAACAATACCGTAAAAGTGGCTACTGTAACAATAATAAAGCAAAACTAAATAAAATACATCTAGGTTAAAGTGCACAGCAACAGGCCTAGTATGTTAAAAATAACGTGCATGGAGCTATAACTAAAATTGCTACACAACACCCTCCCCTGGTCGGTCGAAGGTGGTTCAAAGCCTAAATATACTTAAAAAGCTACTAAGCTCAACCCTAGATATATATGTAAAAAAGTAAATAATGACAAGTTAAAAGGACACAGGAGCTTATAAAAGGACAATTTAAAACTGTTAACATGTGGCATATAAGGGACCGAATTTCAAGAGTCAGAGTTATTTTTAGAATTTCCAATTGATTCCTGGACAATAGAGGATAAAAAATCTTCCACTTCGGCAGGTGTTAAAGTTGGAAAGGCATCGCCGAGAAGGGCCAAGAAGCAGTTGTGTTCCATAACCTGAGCCTCAGCCAAGGCGGCATTCCCTGGTGTGCCCAATGATGAGTTAAGAACCACACCCTCCAGGAAGGCTAACTGATAAGTAGCTTCTCTTAGCAAACGCACCCTCAATTCGCATGTCTGGTAATGAGCCCTCAGCGAGAACATCAGCAGATCAGCATCCAAAGAAAGCAAGCGCTGCGTAAAAAGACAAACTTCCAGTGCATGTTCGAAAGAGCACCAGAGTCACCGAAACACGGGCTGCACACAATGTAAAACCTGTCTGAATGACAGAGACCAGTCACACTCCAATTGCTCCAGGTGTGTTGCTCCAAAATACTGAATCATGCATTCACAACACAGCTGCGTTGATGGGAGCGCTATAGTTCCTTCTAGTTGCGGCGGGACAGCCATTGCGCATAAAAAACAGCAACAGCAACAGCAAAATTCCAACTAATATATCCAAAGTTATTGGAAATCCCTCAAAAAAACTGGAGAATATTGAGTGAATGGCTGATGGTATTAAACCGAATATGGAGGAGAAGGTGTGAACAAAACCAGAACCAACAGCCTTAAAGAAATTTGCGATTCCAGTACTACTGGACACATTAAATATCCATCCCACAAGTTCACCAAAGTGTCTCAGAAAGTTGGTACTTAAAGGGGACTGTATCTCTGCTGACGACCTTGCCACCTGAAGTCCATAGGTCTCGCGCGCAGATGTAAGATCCACAGGCTTTTGAAACAATAAAGCCTTGAGTCTGCTCAACTTGTCTAAATTAACATTAGAAATAGCAAAATGAGGTCAAATGTCTGCTACCTCTTTTGTTTTAGTGGGTGGAAAAAGTATGTTCCCGCAGCATGTAACAATCTTAGAGCCCGAAACAACATAAACTATTTCGGCTCGCATCCCACAACAGTCTTCACCATTGAGGGGAACATAGCTGCCGTTTGAAAGCACCTGGAACGTAGGTCTAATCAAGGGGACTGGAACTCCCTTCAGATAACAAGCCAAGTTTATTGCATTACTGTGATGCTATTAATTGTGTTTGACCAATGACTTTGTGTTTCACCACTGCGCATATTAGTTGCTCAATGTTCACCAGTAGCACATTATGGGGGTCATTCCGACCCTGGCGGTCCATGACCGCCAGGGCCGGGGACCGCGGAAGCACCGCCAATAGGCTGGCGGTGCTTCCTGGGCCATTCTGACCGCAGCGGTAAAGCCGCGGTCAGAAAAGGGGAACCAGCGGTTTCCCGCCGGTTTTCCCCTAGCCCAGGGAATCCTCCATGGCGGCGCTGCTTGCAGCGCCGCCATGGGGATTCCGACCCCCTTCCCGCCATCCCGTTCCTAGAGGTTTTTACCGCCAGGAACAGGATGGCGGGAACGGGTGTTGTGGGTCTGCACTGGCATGGGCAGTGCAGGGGCCCCCTAACAGGGCCCCATAATGATTTTGCCACTGCACCCGTCACACCCCAGCAACTCCGTCGTTGCTGGGTCTTTCCCGCTGGGTCTTTCCCGCTGGGCCGGTGGGCGGCCTTTTGGCAGTCGCCCGCCGGCCCAGCGGGAAAGCCAGAATGACCGCCGCGGTCTTTTGACAGCGGTGCGGTCATTCGGCGGTTCCCGCCAGGCGGGCGGCTACCGCCGCCCGCCGCGGTTGGAATGACCGCCTATATGTTTTGTTCAGTTTAGCTGCCTATTGACTTTGACATGGCATTAGCCATTACAATCTGTATTCAGTTTAGCTGCCTATTGGCTTTGACATGGCATTAGACATTACATTCTGTATTCAGTTTAGCTGCTTATTGGCTTTGACATGATATTAGACATTACATATGATATTTAGGTTAGCTGCCTATTGGCTTTAACATGGGGTTAGACATTGCAGTTGAGACATTGCAGATGAGTTGTGTTTTTCCAAGCTGTGTTTTTCCACATGGTAGACCAAGCAGTGATTTTCACACCAGACCTTAGCTGATAAGAGCATGTAGATTTTGTGTTTACCTCACAATCCAGTCTGAGAATGAGTGAGCTCGGGAGAATTGGCCACTCTCCAAGTTTCTTCAGTTCTCACACTGAGTTTGCTTTTAAGGATGACTCTGGACATACAGCGGGGTAGATGGATTCTGCTTGACTTCAGACAGGAACGGAGACGCCAGTTGCCTGTCTCCCATTTGGGTAGAAAATCTCTTTCTCGTAGTTGACCAGAGTCATCAACTTGCAGACCCCAGAAAGATGAAGCTGAATATAGGCCCTACAGCCTTGCCCCTACGGTGATTAATTTGGACTTTTATGCCTTGTTTTGAAGTTATGCTATAATTTAATCAAATGTATTTACTGTGTATATTGCACCTGAGAAGTACTTTGATATATTTTGCTTTAATTGCTGCGACTACTTTTGAACGTGTGCTTCCAATCTACAAATTTCGTCTCTCAGGAACCTTGCGGTGAAGTAATAATAACAATAAATGTCTTCTTTAAACTCAGAAGTGCATTCCAGAGAGGTTCTGTAAGCTCGGTTATGAGATAAGAGCAGGAAAGCACAATATTTTGGCGTGAGTCAGCAGTCTGGGAGTCAAATTGGAGATTTTGAAGTGCACGATTTAAAAGTGTAATTGTTTTTTTTGTTGTTTAGAGAATTACAGAAGCACGGCAGACCATGTTTGAAAATGCATGTGAAGTTAAACTGCCTTATGGTGCTGTGAGAAACATGTTTTCTTGTTTATCATGACTGTATGAGTCTTCCGATGACTGCTGTGATAAAGCATATTTAGAAAATGTGCCTTTTGAAAGAAATGATGTTCCTTTTTTTCTTGACAGAAGGGTTTGGATACTTTTATCTTCTTACAGAAAAATGCAGGAGAGATGTAGGGAGTTAGAACATGAAAATAAGAATTTACATGAGCAAATAAGCTATAACACATTAATGCAAGATAATGCTGAAATCTATAAAACTGCTGTTTTAGAAGAATTTGGCTTTTCCCATTTCAGTAATGAGGGGGTTAAGACAGCTGTGGGCCAGTCTGAGCCTCAGTGTGAGCAAAACAACCCTCAGTTTTTGGCAGTTGAAGAGCATTCCTGAACAGATAACACTGAGAACAGAGCTCAGAATGTTATTTATAGACCGCTTCTGCAAAGAAAAATTGATTCGGACATGGCAGAAGTACCGTCGCAAAATGTGCAGTTACTGGCACAAGTAAAACAAAGTATTTTAGAGTTTCTTACTGTTTGCACTAAGCAAAAGACACTGAGTTTCATGAGCTTGTTTGATTTTTGGAAACAGTATAGTCCTCATCTGAGTGAAACACTTTGGTGTAAAGTAACTAGAAAAAAACATAAGCAGCTGCGCGCTTCAAATGAAATAATTCAGACTTTAGGTTTCTGCGCAGTGCAAGAGGGAAACACTGATTTACATGTAAATCAGGAACAGGGGAGGAAAACAGTGCCCCAGGAACTTTGGAGTATGAAACCTGAAATATCAAGAATGTAGTGGGTGATGAGTTCACCTAATTCTCACAGTTTAGGACATGCACAGGAGGCTAGTATCATGCACTGGATCTGGTACATGCAAGACAGGGCTAGAGTCACTGCAGCCCTACATGAACAGGTGTCACAAGCCCCTTTTCAGGATGTGGAGAGGGTGCAGGGAGTACCAGAGGTAAAAGAGTCACCAATGAAATTGAGTGCACCATTTAAATTCGTGTCCCCTGAGGATAAAAAGCGGTGTGTTTGGCTAATGATTACAATCCAGTTACTGAAAAGTTGTTTTATAGCACAGGAGAAGGAACAGCATTGTACAATGTGTGTCACAGTTTAAGGCAAGATCTGCTTGAGATGTGTCATTTTTACACTGATTCTTGGTTCATTGCCAATGGTTTAGCCGTTTGGTTTTCCACATGGCTTGTACCTAACTGGTTCAATTTCCTTGCAGATGTTAAAGAGAAAAATTCAGAGAGAGAAGTGTCCACCCAGAATTCTGACTTAGTGGGGATGGCTAAGTGGGTGCACCAGAAATGTGGACAGCTGGGAGAAAAAGCCACTTATAGGTGGGCAGAGATGAGAGGGATGCACATTCCCCTAGATTTGATAAAAACTGTGCAGCACGCACAAGAGCAATCTGTCCCACAAACAGTCACAGAGCAGTTGGGGAGAGGAGAGTCACCAGGACAGATATGACAAATTGATCAGGTTTTAGGGGGAGTGATTGCTGCAGATTACCAAAGTGAAATCAAAATTATGCTAATAACTAGGAAATAATCTGATTCATTCATACAGATTAGAGACAGAATGGCCCAACTTGTCAAAAGTACAGTGAATGGAGGTTTGGTAAAGAAGGAGTCTGCCCCAGCCCTTCTGACAGTGCAAGAAAAGGGAAGCTGTGGTGCAGCAGATAAAAAGCTCAGTGCTAAGGTATGGGTTGAATACCCAAATGACCCTCCAGAACCTGCAGAAATAATAACAAAGGGCCCCAAGATTATAAAACAGGGAAAGGAAGAGGAAGGGCACATTTCAGATGACAAATGTTATTTGCAAGAAAAGTCATACTTTTTTCTTTTGCAGATCCTACCACGTCTCGCCACTGACCATGAGTGTGCTGTGTGGTCTCCCTTCGGGTGTGTGCGTGTGGGGTCGGGGAAGGGACCGAACCCCCAACCTGAACCTGATTGATTAAAGTACAGACCCCATGGATCCATTTTGCGCAACTGGCGCCTTCAGTTCAAGTTCAACTTGTTTGATTACATTCTTCCACTGGAACTAAGCAACTGTCTGTGTTTTTTCGTGTGGAACTCTGACTTTCGCTTACATTCCAGCAAACCTTTCAGTTGGACCATGTACCTTTACATGAGTAGAACTCATGCTGCATCAAATTGCTATTTTAGAGACACTGGGCCAGATGTAACACGCCGTTTACATGGCGCAAATTGCGAAAAACGCAGTTTGCGCCATGCAAACGGCCTCACGCGATGCACATTCCCAAATTGAGAGTCGGTACCGACTCGCAATTTGGGAATGCGACTCACAAATAGGAAGGGGTGGTCCCTCCCTATTTGTGACTCACATCACAATTCAGAGTTGCTTTGTGACTGCTAATGCGGTCGCAAACCAACTCGCAGTTACCACCAGTGTCACACTGGTAGTAACACATTCGCAAAAGGGAAGGGGTCCCCATGGGACCCCTTCCCCTTTGTGAATGTCGCAAAAAAAATTTTTTCAGAGCAGGCAGTGGTCCTATGGACCACTCCCTACTCTGAAAAAAACAAAACCAAATGATTTTGGTTTATTTTTCATTTTGCAACTCATTTTCCTTTAAGGAAAACGGGCTGCAAAATGAAAAAATAAAAACAGCTTTATTTATAAAGCAGTCACAGACGTGGAGGTCTGCTGACTACAGCAGGCCACCATCCCTGTGAGTGCAGGGACTCGCTATGGGGTCGCACAATGCGACCCACCTCATGAATATTGATGAGGTGGGTCTTTGCGACCCCATAGCGAGTCGCAGAAGGTGTCTGAGACACCATTCTGCATCCTTTTTGCGACTTGCAAATTGCGAGTCGCTCAGACTCGCAATTTGCAAGTCGCAAAAACAGATTTTTCTACATCTGGGCCACTATTATCTCAATCAGAGTATCTAAGTTTCAGTCTTTGCATTGTAGATGTATCTGATGTGAAAGGTTATGAGATCAATATGTTAATCCACTTCCATTGCTTTACAGTGATTGCTTTTATCATTCAAATCTGATTTGTTTATAATGTTTTTTTTTTGTGTTGATGTTTTTTGTTTTTTGTTTGAAATAAGAGGTATTTAACCAAAAATTAATTGGTCATAGGGTGGAATGTGATGCTATTAATTGTGTTTGACCAATGACTTTGTGTTTCACCACTGCACATATTAGTTGCTCAATGTTCACCAGTAGCACATTAAGGGGATAATTTTGACCTCGGCGGTCTTTTTGAAAGACCGCCGAGGGACCGCCGTGCTGAAGACAGCCAGTGGTGGTGGCTTTCCGCTCGGCACATTATGACTGTTGGCAGCTCTCCGTCCTTTTTCGGACGGAGAGCCGCCAACAGCCCTACTGGCGGGTGGCGGGGAAGTGGAGGTTGCTCCACCTCCACCGCCACATCAGCAGAACACTGCCCACGGAATCACGTCCTGTGATTCGGCGTGGCGGTGTTCTGTTGACGGTGTGGTGTTGGTGGAGCAGCCCCCATGGATCCTGTCCCCTCCCGGAGGATCGATGGACCAGGTAAGTCGATCGTCTGTTAGGGGAGGGGGGTGTTGTGTGTTGTGTGTGTGCATGGGGGTGTGCGTCTGTGTATGCTTGCGGGGGTGTTGTGTGTTTGGGAATGAGTGCGTGTATGTCTGCGGGTATGTCTGTATGGATGTGTGCGTGTATGTTTGAATGTGGGTGTGCGTGTCTGACTGTGTGTGTGGATGTTGGCATGTATGTTGGTGTGTGTGCCTGTATGTGTGTTGGTGGTGCCTGCGTGCGTGTCGTGTATGAGTGAGTGATGTCTGATGGTGGGGGTGGGGGTGGGGAGGGGGGTCCTGCCACCTTTGGGGGGTCGCAGGGGTGGTGGGGGGTATGGGGGAGGGAGTCGGGGTGGAGGGTGGGGGAGACCCCTATCAGTACCAGGGAAGGAATTCCCTGGCACTGATAGTGCTTACCGCCATGGATTTCATGGCGGTTCCAAACCGCATGAAATCCATGGCGGTCAGCAGGGTCCAAATACCGCCGGCAGTATAGAGACGGCCGCCGGGCTGGAGACCCAGGTCTCCAGCCCAGCAGTCGTCTCCACCCTGACGGGCGGAACCGAGAAACGGCAGATGACCATGGTGGAAACCGCCATGGTCATAATTCCAAAAAAAAGACCGCCAGCCTGTTGGCGGTTTTACCGCCGCTTCTCTGCCTTCCGCCAGGGTCATAATGACCCCCTATATGTTTTGTTCAGTTTAGCTGCCTATTGGCTTTGACATGGCATTAGCCATTACATTCTGTATTCAGTTTAGCTGCCTATTGGCTTTGGCATGGCATTAGACATTACATTCTGTATTCAGTTTAGCTGCCTATTGGCTTTGACATGACATTAGACATTACGGCCCGTATTTATACTTTTTGACGCTAAACTGCGCTAACGCAGTTTAGCGTCAAAAATGTTTGCGCCGGCTAACGCCATTCTGAAGCGCCATGCGGGCGCCGTATTTATTGAATGGCGTTAGCCGGCGCAAGCAGACCGGCGCTGCCTGGTGTGCGTGGAAAAAAACCACGTACACCAGGCAGCGCCGGCGTAGGGAAAAATGGCGTTAGGGCGTCTTAAAAATGGTGCAAGTCAGGTTGACGCTAAAAAATCGCCTCCACCCGATTTGCGCCATTTTTAACGACGCCCAGACGCAATTTACATGACTCCTGTCTTAGTAAAGACAGGAGTCATGCCCCCTTGCCCAATGGCCATGCCCAGGGGACTTATGTCCCCTGGGCATGGTCATTGGGCATTGTGGCATGTAGGGGGGCACAAATCAGGCCCCCCTATGCCACAAAAAAAAATATAAAAATAAAAATATTTATACTTACCTGAACTTACCTGAATGTCCCTGGGGTGGGTCCCTCCATCCTTGGGTGTCCTCCTGGGGTGGGCAAGAGTGGCAGGGGGAGTTCCTGGGGGCATGGGAGGGCAGCTGTGGGCTCATTTTGAGCCCACAGGTCCCATAATGCCTGCCCTGACCCAGGCGTTAAAAAGCGGCGCAAATGCGGGTTTTTTTGACCCGCCCACTCCCGGGCGTGATTTTTGTATAGTATAAATACGACGCATTTGCGTTGCAGTCATTTTTTTGGACGGGAACGCCTACCTTGCATCTCATTAACGCAAGGAAGGCGTTCACGCAAAAAAATGACGCTCTTTACTCCTACTTTGGCGCTAGTCGCGTCTAACGCCAAAGTATAAATATGGCGTTAATTTTGCGCCGAATTTGCGTCGAAAAAAACGACGCTAATTCGGCGCAAACGGAGTATAAATATGCCCCTACATTTGATATTTAGGTTAGCTGCCTATTAGCTTTAACATGGGGTTAGACATTGCAGTTGAGACATTGCAGATGAGCTGTGTTTTTCCAAGCTGTGTTTTTCCACATGATAGACCAAGCAGTGTTTTTCACACCAGACCTTAGCTGATAAGAGCACGTAGATTTTGTGTTTACCTCGAAATCCAGTCTGAGAACGAGTGAGCTTGGGAGAATTTGACACTCTCTAAGTTTCTTCGGTTTTCACACTGAGTTTGCTTTTAAGGATGACTCTGGACTACAGCAGGGGCAGATTGAATCTGCTTGACTTCAGACAGGAACGGAGACGTCAGTTGCCTGTCTCCCATTTGGGTAGAAAATCTATTTCTCGCAGTTGACTGGAGTCATGAACTTGCAGACACCAGAAAGACAAAGCTGAATATAGGCCCTACAGCCTGGCCCCTACGGTGATGAATTTTGACTTTTATGCTTTCCTTTGAAGTTATGCTATAATATAATCGCATGTATTTGCTGTGTACATTACAACTGAGAAGTACTTTGACATATTTTGCTTTCATTGCTGCGACTAGTTTTGAACGTGTGCTTCCAATCTACTAATTTTGTCTCTCAGGAACCTTGCGGTGAAGTAATAATAACAATAAGGCCCATATTTATACTTTTTGACGCACAACTGCACCAACGCAGTTGTGCGTCAAATATTTTACCGCCGGCTAACGACATTCCAAAGCGCCATGCGGGGGCCTTATTTATTGAATGATGTTAGCCGGCGCTGCGGACTGGTGTGCGTCAAACAAAAATTACTCACACCAGGCAGCGCCGGAGTAGGGGAAAATGGAGGTTGGGCGTCAAAAAATGGGGCGAGTCAGGGCTGAGGCAAAATTCAGCCCTCAACCCGATTTGCACCATTTTTGTTTTATGCCCAACCCCCATTGAAATGACTCCTGTCTTAGCAAAGTCCCCTGGGCATGGTCATTGGGCATAGTGGCATGTAGGGGGGCCCAAATCTTACCTTTCCTTCCCTGGGATGGGTCCCTCCATCCTTGGGTGTCCTCCTGGGGTGGGCAAGGGTGGCAGGGGGTGTCCCTGGGGGCAGGGGAGGGCACCTCTGGGCTCCTTCTGAGCCCACAGGTCCCTTAACGCCTGCCCTGACCCAGGCGTTAAAAAACGGCGCCCATCAGGCTGGGCGCCGTTTTTTAAGGCCTGCCCTCTCCTGTGCGTCAAAATGACGTCACAGTATAAATATGGGGCACAGGCCTTAAAGTCATTTTTTGGAAGGGAACGCCTACCTTGCATATCATTAATGCAAGGCTGGTTCCCCCTTCCAAAAAATGACGCACATGGTGGAACTTTGACGCCCGCGGGGTCGGACGTCAAAGTATAAATATGGGGCAGGGTTTGCGCCGATTGTGCATCAAAAATTTTGACGCACATTCTGCGCAAACAGAGTATAAATATGCCCCTAAATGTCTTCTATAAACTCAGAAGTGCATTCCAGAGAGGTTCTGTAAGCTCGGTTATGAGATAAGAGCAGGAAAGCAGAACAGATACGTTACACGCCCCGTGCAAGGACAGCAGTTTACAAACCATTGAATGGCTGACAGAAGTCTCACATTCATTACCACTAAGAAAGACTTCTTTCATGCCACTGAGACATTTGTATGTGAAGGGTAGCTCCCACACTTCATAGATGTAACTATCTCCTAGTTTTTCATATATGTCTAACGGAATGTTTTTCAAACAGGATGTGAATTGTAGTGTGGAAATAGGCAGATTAATGACCCTGTGTATTAACCACTCAGCAGATGGTATTTCAGCCACAGTAAAAGGCAACTTTTCTAATTTTTCGATGTTTACCATGACATAAGTCCGTTCTTTCTTAGCCATTAGTTATTGTTGTCGCATTAAATTAAAAGAAGAAAATATTTCCCTCGCGCTGACATATTGCCAGGGAACCCGACCCACCTTCAGTGTTTGAAGCATCCAACCCAACTGCATGATGGACCTTAGCTGACTCTGTCCATGATGTAAGGAAAACATATCTGTTTGTATAATGTCTATAGCAGAAGAAACAATGTTATTCAGGGTATATATTCGGTCGGACAGGGTATTAATCCCATTCTCTACAACAGCTAATGCCTTCTTTACATTTTCCAGATCTATTTGCTTTAACTGGGCAGCAGCTTCTTTTTGTGAAAGCTTCCAAATGTCATTATATATTTCATATAAGAAACGTTTTCTGCATTGTTTTCTGGGGCCCAACAGGAAGTACTGTCAGTCGGTGTTATTAGACAGGAGACTGAGGTGTTCTCTAACCGCGTCTAGTGAGGAAGTCTTTAACCATTGCTGGCAGAGTTTCCCTACACTGTATGCTGTTACTATACCTGCATATTCGGACGTTATATATCGGGGGTCCGGCCTACTAGTTCTAAAACCCCCCGAGGAGTTAATAAAACATTTGTAACACCCATTGATATCTATTGTCCATAATAACCACCTGCCAGGACGTGTCGTTGAAACATTAAATGTGCCATTCTGGACCCATTCATCAAGCTGATCTTCAGTTGCATTTATATATTTTTGCCATTTATAACATTTTGCAGGGGCAGGTATACTGGGCGTGTTCAATTCCTTAATCTTTGCTAAGCCTAAACAACTTGTTTGTTGTACAGTTTCATTCAAGAATATAATTTGAACAAGTATCAGGCATGCTCTAAATAAAGCTTCCTTCCCCCATATTTACCAATTTCTAGTTCCCCACACACTCTTCAAGTCAATCGACTTTAGACAATATTCATAGCATTCTATAGTCAACCGGGAAACAAAGGAATCAGAATGTATACATTTTGTATTTGTCAATAGTATGCGTATGTTTTCTGTAGGTGGCAATTTAAAATAATACGACTCAGCATTTTTAACAGTGTGCCTAGAAAAATATGTAAACTTTTCAGAATACGTTTTAGAACTCCCTTGTGGTGGAGTCGGACAATGTTCTCATTGTGTATAATTAAAAGCAGTCTTTGGGGTGCTTGCTCTGTAGATAAAATGGTGCCCATAATAATTATAGCAAAGCATATCACTATAATTTTTTCTAGATTGATAAACATCTTCGTTTTCAAATACAGTATAATACTGCAATTCAGTCATCATAGAATCAACTGTTTTCACATCCCAATCATCAGAAACAACCCGGGGTATTATTATATCGTTCATTGAAAGTTTAAACACATATGGTATTTGAATGACCTCAGTAGGACTGTATATGTAAAATATTATTCTATCCCAAACAATCCCATCAGGAATTGGCATAGCGGAAATGTTCACAAAAGACAAGTCTCTGCGTACCTTGTGAGAAGAGAAATGTGGTCTTAGGACCTCATCCATCTCTTCAACTGCTGATTTTTCAGGACGAAAATGACCATGTATTAACAAAAAGAAAGTGATGACAAACCCAATCCAAAGCAGGAAAGTCAGTACAGTCAAAGAAAGCCACAGATAGTTCCATGGAAGAATGGAGTAAGTTACTTTAAGTCAATTTATCAGCTTACGTGGTTTTGACAGTTCAGGTGTCGAAGAGGTGAATGAGTCTGAAAAGTCATCATTGCTGTTGGCAAAATATCCAGAAGCAGTTTGTGCAAAGACTGGAGCCATGTTTGTTAGTGGAGTTGGTGTTTCTCGTGGTAGCACCGAATAAATAGCACCATCCGTCTGTGTCGAAGTTGTGTCAAATCAATCAGTCATTTCTGTATTATTTGATGTCAGTGGAACTAATGCAAAATCATTTTCCACCCTCCCCAAGCCCGGAGAGGTGTCGGTGCTGCTGCTTACAACTTGTAAAGGAACTTTTTGCCCAGTAGAGAGAGGGATTCGGTAACTACTGGCTGCTCCTTTTTGTCGGCCGTGCAGGATCGGCCACATGGTGTAGTTTGACATTGACAATAGAGACAAAATGATTTTCTTTGGCACCTGCCAATGGTGGTAGAATGACAGTTCTGGTACCGTGTACTCCCAAGACGGGGACTGGTGCACGATAAGAAGGACCAAATTCCTTTTTCACAGCAACCTTTTCACTTACTAGATCCTCAACTTTAGGAATCCAGCCAGTGGGCGTTACAGGTACATCCTTAATTCCAATGGAGGCAGCAGTGGCAAAAGAGTTGTAATTCCTGTAAGGGAGTGACACGTTCATTTATGTCAAAAGGTGTTTCTGCCGCCTCCATGCCAGGACCATCAAAATCTGGAACATACATATCAAGTACAACCCCCCAGGGACCTTCTAGGCAGATTGTTATGTGCTCTCTGGACTCCAAACAGGTGATTAAGCCAACTACGACTTGTACCCAAGACTCTGGGTGTTAAGGATTGCTTTAAATCACGGTTTAATTGCTCCATGACACTATTTCCCTTGGGATGAAATGGAGACGAGTACTAGAGTTGGACCCCCAATGAAGCCATGGCGTTCCTGAAAGCAGGGCCCTGGTCCAAGTGGAATGCTGCAACTGCATATGTACCGATAAAGACTTGCAAATCCTTAATAACAGTCCAAGAGTCAGACGAGCGTTGTGGCCAAACCCATTGAAATCTGGAGCAGGAGTCAACAGCATCTAGGATATATTTGTATGCACTATCCGGTGTCAGGGGACCGCAATGGTCCAAGTACACACATTGTAAAGGTTTGTTAGAAATTAGGAGGGGTGTCTGCAATGGGTGTTTAGCAGTGGAAACTTTGATTTGTTGGCAGATGTTACAACAAAGGACATACTGCTTGGCCTCCTTGTATAGGCCTGGCCACCAAAAACCGGCCTGTAGTAATGATATTGTAGCCGCCACACCAGCATGGGCAGATGCTGCCCTCTCATGTGCTGCTTTAATCAACTCTGGTCTTATAGCTTTATTGGGAATTTCTCAAACCTCTACGCCTGGTATTTTTTACTTCAGTGTTTAGGCAGCCTCCCATTCGGTAGGAATATTTAGCAGGGAATGCTTTTGGACAGAGCGTACCATCAGCCGTAGCTGTCACAGCAGCCCAGATGTCTGCATCCGGTTTCGCTCCTGAGCGGGTTACTGCAGCGACAGTGGCTGCTGCAACTGCTGACTTTGTGGCTTCATTAGCCAGTGTATTACCAGCCATGTGTATTCCAACACACTGGTGTCCAAGTGTATGTACAACATGGACATATGGTAGCCTTTCCTTCAGATCCGCTACTTTCCCCCACAGTAATCTGTGTTTAATGGTGTTGCCTTTAGAATCTCTGAACCCATTCTGGCGCCAATAATGCAGGTATTCTGTAAAGGACTGGACACAATAGTATGAATAACAAACGATCAGCGTATGCTGTGCAAGATCCGTATGTTCCAGTGCCATCACCAGAGCTTTCAGCTCTGCCAGTTGAGCTGTGCAATCCCCTAGGGTTTGCGTAAAGGTATGTAGGGGACAGAATTTATTGTCCACCATGTGGCCACATGGGACTGCGCAAGCAGCGGAATATTGATGCTTTGTGCCAATTGCAGGTTGTGCAGAGCCATCAGTGTACATGGCTCTATGATATTGTTCAATAGGCAGTGTGTTTGCTGGAACTGGGTAATCTAGTTCGTATTGCAAAAATTCTTGAGTTTGTAATTTTGGGTCAAAAATTTAATCTACATCAGTGGCTGTCACAGACGTGGTCCATTGGATCCAACGTGGATGTAATGCTTTTGCGTTTGGAATGCTGGCTTTTGTGACAGCCTCTAGGGCTGGTATGGGAAAAAAGATAATAATGTGTTTACCCTAGGATAGAAGTCTTTCTTTAATGACAGCCATCTGAACAGCAGTGAGAATTTTCTCAGTGGGAGCAAAGCTTTGTTCTGCTGCAGAGTATAAATTGGATTTGTATGCTATCAGGACGGTCTCATCCTCATTAAATGTTACAAAGGTGAAACCGATGGCACCAGAAATTACTCTGATGACCAAATGTGTTTTGTTGTCCCTTGAGTGTAGATGTTGTGCTGCAAGCATGTCTGTCTGCAGATCTCAGAAGATGCATGTGTGTTTCGCTGTCTAAAATGTACTTGAAAAATCAGGATGTATTAAGTCATATAAGGGTTTTATGCGTGACGCATAATCTGGAATGTAAATTCTGCCACAATTTAGGAAACCCAATAGAGATTGGAGTTTTTAAATCGTATTTGGAGGTTGTAATTGTGCACACTTTTCTATAAATTGTGGCGCTAGTCTCTTTCCTTCACTCAATAGCTCATAGACAAGAAATAGGACGCTGAGTAAGGCTATTTTTGTTGAATTTGTAGCCAAATTCAGCAAATCCTGGACTGTTCTTGTACCCATGAGGTAAACAGAATTGTTTCTGAGAACCTAGTGCACTGAAACTTGTTAAGTCTCTCCTCTCAGGTGCTATATTCTGGCAGAAAAAAACATTTTGTAGTTTTTTGCGCACTATGGCCCATATTTATACTTTTTGACGCACAACTGCGCCAACGCAGTTGTGCGTCAAAAATTTTAACTCCGGCTAACGCCATTCCAAAGCGCCATGCGGGCGCCTTATTTATTCAATGACGTTAGCCGGCGCTGCGGACTGGTGTGCTTTAAAAAAAATGACTCACACCAGGCAGCGCCGGCGTAGGGGAAAATGGAGCTTGGGCGTCAAAAAATGGGGCAAGTCAGGTCTGAGGCAAAATTTTGGCCTCAACCCGATTTGCGCCATTTTTTTTTACGCCCAACCCCCATTGAAATGACTCCTGTCTTAGCAAAGACAGGAGTCATGCCCCCTTGCCCAATGGCCATGCCCAGGGGACATAGGCATAGTGGCATGTAGGGGGGCCCAAATCAGGCCCCCCTATGCCACAAAAAAATGCGAAAAAAAATACTTACCTGAACTTATCTTAACTTCCCTGGGATGGGTCCCTCCATCCTTGGGTGTCCTCCTGGGGTGGGCAAGGGTGGCAGGGGGTGTCCCTGGGGGCATGGGAGGGCACCTCTGGGCTCCTTCTGAGCCCACAGGTCCTTTAACGCCTGCCCTGACCCAGGCGTTAAAAAACGGCGCCCAGCTGGGCGCCGTTTTTTAAGGCCTGCCCCCTCCTGTGCGTCAAAATGACGTCACAGTATAAATATGGGGCACAGGCCTTAAAGTCATTTTTTGGAAGGGAATGCCTACCTTGCATATAATTAACGCAAGGCTGGTTCCCCCTTCTAAAAAATGACGCACATGGTGGAACTTTGACGCCCGCGGGGTCGGACGTCAAAGTATAAATATGGGGCAGTGTTTGCGCCGAATGTGCGTCAAAAATTTTGACGCACATTTGGCGCAAACAGTATAAATATGGCCCTATGTTAATCATTAGTGCTGTGCTATGTGAGTTTTGTATAGCATATGTGCGTGTATGACTGTTTAACTGTCAGAAGTCTAAGACTATTCTACATGAATGGTCCGGTTTAGCTACAGGGAATAGAGGATTGTTCATTGGAGAGACAAAGGGTTCAATTACGCCCTTGTACTCTAATTGTGTGAGGATTACTGTCACAGGTGCTTTCGCATCATGTTTTATTGGATATTGAGGTTGAGGTTCATTTTTAATAGGTATTACATGGTTAGGGATTCCTTATCCCATCCTACATGGTTGTGATAGCGCGTCTTGTCCTTAGTAAGTAAACTTACAAGTAGACGCGTATAGGTGGATGAACCTTTTGAAGCGCACGGAGTATCCTAGTCATGTAGTAACCACTGGATCAATAGCTCATATCAATAAATCCAAACATTCTATGAAGAACAGCTTTAAACCATATTAATCAAGAATAACCACTACTCAGGAAAGAGTTAACAATCTTTATTCCCTATTGATTACAATTCTAAATCATCTGTTAGTTCAATCTTTATTCAATTTTAATCTTTTTGTTAATCCATCATAAAATACATCATTTCTTAAAGAAAGCTTATGCACAATACAAAACCACAAACTAAGGATACCAGCATTAATAGTGAAATTCAGCAATTAAGTTTGTCAGTTATTGTCACTGTCAACGTCACCCCTAACAACCTACCTAACCAAGATTAGCATTAGCATGGGGGTCTTCATGCAAAAACAATTTAGAGAAAACATCAATTTGGAAAAATCTACCTAAGTGAGAATCTTAAAACACAGCATAGTTGGTACCTAGAAGAAAGGCATATAAATAGTCAATCACATTCTCATAGCTACCTATCCAGGATGGATCAGCAACAATTCAATCTTCGTCTTCAGGTCATCTATTAGTCAGCTAAGGATCAGGCTCATGGACCATGAGCCCAATACCAGCACCTCTGACAGCGTCTCCTGACATCATCGACTTTTCTCCTTCCATTCTGATTTCTTGCCCTTTGTCATGACTTTTTATTAAGGTCTCCCAGTCCATCCCACTAATTGCTAATTGGTCAGTCAGTCGGCAGATATGACTTTAACCTATAGTTTTTGTTTACCAAATCTACAAATTTTCATATGTCCCCATTCACAAGAGGCGGATTGGTTTTTCCATGCGATGCCCTCATCTTCCGGCCCTTCAGGTATCAAAATTGTTGCATCTTCTTCTTCGGTCAGTGCTTCTATTGTTCAAGCCCTGGGAAAGTACATTTAGCCTGCTCTACACATAATTGTATCAAATTGTCTTCATCATCTCCTGTCCGCCGGTACATTGCAGAAAATTATTAGCTAAGCAACTTCCAGTCCTTTGCAAAGCGTTCAGTATTTCAGGCTTTCGAGTGTGCGAGGCCCAGTGGAACTAGTCCTTTAGTCCAGCTAACTTAATACTACAAATTAACACAAAACATAGGTTATACATCTCATTATGACATATTACTACATTTTTCTCATATATTTTCATTATTTCATACATTTTTTGTCATTTTAGTACACATGGTGATCACTCCCCAAGGACACATTTTCAAACGTGCACATCATTTCTCTATGATTAATTTCTCTACATATTTTCTCATTAGTACTACCATATAGATCATTAATACATTTTCTTAAATAGCATATCTGCTTCAACAGTCCCTCCTCTGATGACTAAATATGTAATTATACCTTCCCTTATCATTATTTTATAGTTCGGTTTCTGATGTACTTTGACTTCTCTTTAAATTTTCTCTATAGATTCTTATCCTAGGCTGTTCTTCCCTCCTCTGATCATTCTTGGACCACCTTAATTTTATCTTTTGCCACAATTTACATGTACCCCATAATCCTAATATAGAAACAATCACAATTAATATTCCCTGTACGATTTTCCATAATACCCCATTCCAAAACCTTTTCCCAAACCCCTGGTTCTTTCAATTCCTTTAAATCCTTGCTTGACTTAGTTAAGTTAGTAAGTAAGTCTCTCATCTCCTTATCACTATTGGGTATACACGAACAACAATGCCTAGCATTAATCATTTTACAGACTCCGCCATCCTTCGCTAAAAGTATGTCTAAAGCAAGTCTATTCTGAAGCGTCATAGCTCTATCCGCAGCCAATTCAGTATCCAACAGGAGTATTGCCCCTGGGAAATTTGTCAGCATGTTATCCACAATAGTAGACAACTTTTGTGTCTTGATTGCATTCAAAATAACTCCTACAGAAGGAATTACTGCACCAAAAATGTCTCCCACAATTGCAGAAGAGGTTTCCCTCCTCTGTCGCTCATGATGTAATTCAGTCACTTTTGGAAATTTCTTTAAATCATCAATCTGATAAATTTTAGGGAAATCTATCCCCAAATAGCATGTTCCATACCGTCCTCTAGGAAGACGGTAATAAGCATTAAGTCCACAAATATAGTAGATTGCAGGGTCCTGACCATTCAGCATAAAATTCCATTTACTCTGAAACAAAAAAACATGCCTACATTCACTCGTTCCCACAAAAAAAGTGTCAGTGTGTGATTTCGGCCTATATATACAAAGCTTCCCTACATATAATGCACCTTAAGCTACTTTCCCTTGTGTTTTAATAGCAGTGTAAGCATAATCATTCTGATAAGTCCTTTTCCCCAATCCTTTCTCTAACTTCTCCTTCAATGCCTTCCTCCTGTCGTCATTATGCCCTATAAAGCTCTTTTCTAACGGGGTTAGTAAGCAGGTTGGATTATTTTTATAAGCATAAGCAGTACCAAATGTAAGTGTTGGCTCAAAGAATCCTCTAACTAAACTATATCATTCTCTTTAGCTACTTCACTCAAATATCTAATAATAGGAACAAAAGAAAACACAACATCATGGTTAGAATAAAAATACTGAATATACTCTTGGTTACAGAATATGGTTAGTAGCAAACTGCAGCTTATGCCATATGTTAATGGCAGACTATGGTACATAACCCCTTCTTCCACAGAGGAAGGAATTTGCGTACACACAAGAAAATTCCTTCCATCCATTGTCTCAACATACTCACATAACAAACAATAGAACACATTAGAGGAAAGCTCTCCTTGAGCATTAGTATAGTCATGCAAATATTTTTCATCTAACTTAAACCTCTCTAAAACTGTTAGTGTAGTAGTCTTAGGAACAGACGCAATAGTAGACTCTATCATTTCATGAACAGACAAACCCACAATCATTATTATGAACATTATTCCACACATAATTGCCCCTCCAACACTCAAATACCTACAATATCTAATATTTTTAACGCAGTTATTTAATTCAGCCATGATCTGTAAAGAATCAGAAAGTAGAATTAACTCTTAGATAAAGTGCAACAGAAGAAAAATATTTCTTTCTCACAGTTCAGTTTCACACATAGGAACCCTTTTTCTCCTTTGTCAAAAATGGGTTAGCAGCTTGCCACGTCCGGGGTTTCAATTTGTCACATCAGGTTATCAATGTATTTTCCAGTTTTAGCTTGCAGTCTCTTTTCAGATTTATCTAGACCAGCTCAACAACTCAGTTTATTGGTCACCTTTGGGTTGCATCAAAGTACTGATTCGGAACTTCTCTATCAAAACAAAAAGACATACACTCGTTTTGCCATTGACTTGTTGCTGCATATGCCCACTCAGGACCCGCGTATCTTTGACTTGCTACACTCTTTCTTTTCAACCTTCGTTCTCCACCAAATTCTCCTTCACTTAATCCCTCCTTTCTTGTAGTATCCACTTCTTCCTCTATTGGTTCATTTCTGACCAATTCCTTCTTCTTTCCAATTTGTGACACAGGCTAATTATCTCCTTTTCTCGTTCCTTCTGTCAATATTCTCCTCAGAATTGGACTCTTTTCTTTTTATTTTTCTACAGTGTTTTCTCTTGATGGCCCTGCAAAAGGTTCAGGAGGAGTCGGACCACTTTGACTTTGATCTGTCTTAACTCCTTCCCTCTCTTGATCTGGCACTTGCTCTGCTTGCCCTTCAACACCGTCTGCTTCTGGGAGAACCCCTACTGTGCTTGGTTCTCCTGCTGTATCCCTGGGATTAGACTCTTGCTCACCCTCCTGTAATTCTTCACTTTCGTCTCTTACATGGGCGAATGACCCATCTTCCACAAGCTCAGGATCAACTTCAGGTTCAGCCTGTTCTTGTGCCAGCTCAGGTATAGCCACCTGTTTTGCTGCTGTTGGTGCTCTCAACAACACTTCTTAAAGTTCTGGCGGACTCACCACTCTCTTTGTATGGCTTGCATGTATCCAAATCGGCAGTCTTGCACACTTTACAGCTGTCGTAGTTGTTAGCACCACCTGGTATGGACCTTTCCAACGCAGTTCTAAACAAGTCTTTTGAACGTGCTTTTTGATGATGACCCAATCTCCAGCTCTCAGATTGTGATCTGGGCCATGGGTGGGTGGCAGGGTAACAGCCTTCACCTGCTGAGAGAAAGAGCGACCCCACATCAGCCAGACCTTTGCAGTAGTCCAACACCATATCATCTGTAATATTGGCAAGTGCATTAGCTGGAATTGCTGGCAACCTCATTGCTCTGCCCATGAAGATCTCATGGGGCGACAGTCATGTCTTTCTGTCAGGTATATTTCGCATTGACATCTGTACCAAAGGTGAGGCATCTGCCCAATTCAGATTATTTGCGGAACACATCTTGGCAATTCTTGATTTCAATGTACCATTCATTTGTTCCACTAGTCCTGATGCTTTAGGACGATCTCCGCAATGCAACTTCTGCTCAATGTTTAGTGCTGCACATAAGAATTTGAGCACTTGGTTATTGAAGTGAGTTCCCCTATCTGATTCTAAGAGATCGGAAATCTGAACTGTGGTATTAACTCTCTAAGCAACAACTTTGCAACTGTGAGACTGTCATTTTTTTCGTGTAGGGTATGCATCAATCCAATGACTAAACACACACACAATCACCAACAGGTACTTCAATCCACCACATGCAGGCATCTCAATGAAATCCAACTGCATTCTGTTGAATGGTCCTCCTGCTCTTCCAATGTGGCTCAAAGTCACCACTGTCCCTTTTCCCACATTTAGTTGCTGACAAATTACACATTGATGACATACTGCCTCTGCTGCCAGTCTGAATTTCGGATTGAACCAATCAACTTTGAACAACCTGACCATGGCATCCCTTCCAATATGTGCCTGGCCATGGTAGTAGCGGGCCATCTGAGTTAACAAACCATTTGGCAACACCATCTGACCCACCTCAGAAACTCAGATTTCATCAGACCTTTGAATGCACTTTAATCTGATCCAACGTCGTTTTTCTTCCTTATCTGCATTCTGTTGAATTTTTTTCAATTCTTCCGCTGTATCAATTACTTTCAAAGCAAAACTTGTGCAATTATTTTCTTCTTCAGGCGTTAGTTCCCAATTGTCTTTAAACAATATACAGTTCAATGCGCAAAACCTTGCGACTTAATCTGCATATGCATTTCCCAATGAAATGTAATCCTGTGTCTTTTGATGTACACTGCATTTTACCTAAGCAATTTCTTCAGGTAACTGTATTGTATACAACAACTCTTTTATTCTGTTGCCATTTCTCATTGGTGTTCCAGCAGAGGTCATAAAACCTTGCTGCGATCACAACTGGCCAAAATCATGAACAATTCCAAATCCATATTGACTGTCAGTATAAATTGTCACTCTTAATCTTGCAGAAACATAGCAGGCTGTAGTAGGAGCTACTAATTCTGCCACCTGCTCAGAGTATACACCTGGAACCCATGAAGCTTCTAATGTGCCTGTAATTGTGCATACT
The DNA here is from genome assembly GCF_031143425.1 of Pleurodeles waltl. NCBI lineage: Eukaryota > Metazoa > Chordata > Amphibia > Caudata > Salamandridae > Pleurodeles > Pleurodeles waltl. The sequence continues at coordinate 401,775,475 of NC_090439.1, forward strand.
GCATATCCTGCTCTCAAAGTCCCTGTTCCATCTCTGAGACACGAACCATCAACAAAGACAATTTGGTCATTTTCTTCTAAACACGTGTCTCTAATGTCAGGTCTTGGTTTTGTACATAATTCAGTTACCTCAAGACAATCATGCTCAATGTCTTATTCTTTTTCAATTTCAACAGTATCACTTGGAAGCAGTGTCGCTGGATTCAGCACTGTACATCTCTTTAATGTTACATTTGGAGCACCCAATATGCTTGTCTCATACCTTGTCCGTCTTGCACCCGTCAAGTATTGCGTTTTAGTTCTTGTCAGTAAAATTTCAACAGAATGTGGTAACATTACCGTCAACGGGTATCCCATGACTACCCCCTCACATTGGAAAATACTTTGACCAACTGCGGCTACTGCACACAGGCAACCTGGTAAAGCTGCTGCGACTGGGTCCAAGGTAGCTGAAAAATACGCTACTGGGTGGTAAGCACCTCCATGGATCTTTGTCAAAACAGACGAAGAACAAGCATCACGCTCATGGCAAAACAATGTGAAAGGCTTCATGTAATCAGGCATTCCCAACACTGGAGCTCTGTACAAACTTTCTTTCAATTCAGTGAATGCTTTCATCTGATCTTCATCTAGGGTAATGGGATCTGTAACTTCCTTATGTGTCAACTGCTGTATGGGTTTAGCAATTTCAGCAAAATTCGGAATCCACTGTCTACAGTACCCCACCATTCCCAGAAACATTCTGACATCTCTCTGTGAAGTCGGGGGACTTCTCTGCAGAATCATGGTAATTCTCTCCCTGGAGATTCTAATTAATCCCTTCTCAATATGGAGTCCCAGATATTTTATTGATTTTTGGCAATACTGCAATTTTGCAGGTGAAACCTTATGCCCAAATTCTCCCAAATGATTCAACAGGGCAATCGAGTCATACTTACACTCGTCCCTTATCCTGGATGCGATCAGCAAATCACCAATGTATTGCACTAGAGTTGATTGGTATGGTAATTCCAATGACTTGAAGTTCTTTTTCATGATCTGATTAAACAATGATGGTGACTCCGTATACCCTTGTGGAATCCTGCACCAGCTGTAGACTCTGTCTAGGAATTAGAAACTAAAAAGAAACTGACTATCCTCATGAAGAGGTGCAGAAAAGAAAACTTGTGACAAAGCAACCACTGTGAACCACTCTGCATCGCAAGGAATCTGAAACAGTATCATTGCTGGATTTGGCACCACCAGACAACATTTAACCACCAAATTATTCACTTTGCCTGCACAACACTAACTTTTCCACATGGGTTTTTCAAGCCCATTATTGGTGGATTGCATGGGCTGCTTAACACTTCATTCAAAACTCCTTGTTTTAGAAAGTCTCCAATTATTGGCGCCATCCTCATCAAAACATCTTGTGGCATGTTATACTGTGGAAGCTCTGGATATACTGCATTGGGCTTCAAAGTGAACTTAATTGGCTCCACTCCTTTAATCAGACTTAGGGGATCATTACAACCCTGGCGGACTGTGTTAAAGCTGCGGTAATACCGCAAACAGGCCGGCGGACAAAAAAAGGGAATCATGACCGTGGCGGAAACCGCCAACATAGACAGCCACTTTAACACTCCGACCGCCACGGTGGTACAGACAAGCAGCGCGGCAGTCACCGCCAACAGACAGGTGGAACACAATGTACTGCCCACAGTATCACAACCAGCCAATCCGCCACCTTTTCCGGGGTGGATTCACTGTGGATAAAAACACGGCGGAAACAGCTTTTGCAATGGGAAAACGCTCACCTTAACACACTCCACAAGGAAGGAGGACAGCATGGAGCCGGAATTACAAATCCTACCTGCCCTTGTCTTCCTGCTCATTTATGAACACCAGCAACAGAGGCGGCGAAGACAACGGTGAGTACTGCACCTACGATATAGGGAAGGGGGGAGGCAAAAGTCAGGAACACACACATGCAACACCCCCACCCCCACCCCCACCCTCGCACGTTATAACACACACAGCTATGCATGTCAAAACATCACAGTAACAACACACAACCCCCCCGGAAGAATGCAAAGACCAAAGGAAATCAGTCTAAAAATTGTAATGTATCAAAATACAGTTACCAAATATATACAGATATATATTTATACACATTCAAAAGTATATACAGTACGAGAAGCAGTGCAGGTATGCACATATCAATGTCCGTGCACCACTGGTCCAAAAATGCATGGGCGAGGCCCACAATAGATACCTGTCCACAAACGGAGAGAACACTGCTGGGGCATCAGATAGAAATACAACAGGCACCTCAGGGGGAAGGGAAGGGGGGGCACCTCAGCGGGATTACAGCACCACACCAGATCACCAAACAGGGCCATTGATGTATCCTGGGGAGTGCAAAGCCACAGTCTTTCAAGTCTCTACAGTGGGTGGGTTGCCCACTGCCATATCCTGGGGAGTGCAAAGCAACAGTCTCTCAAGTCTCTACAGTGGGTGGGTTGCCCACTGAACAATCCTGGCGAGTGCAAAGCCACAGTCTCTCAAGTCTCTACAGTGGGTGGGTTGCCCACTGAACAATCCTGGGGAGTGCAAAGCCACAGTCTTTCAAGTCTCTACAGTGGGTGGGTTGCCCACTCTTCAATCCTGGGGAGTGCAGAGCCACAGTCTCTCAAGTGGATAACAGTCTCTACTGGTTCTGGAGGGGGAATGGTGCCCACACTGCATTTAGCTCCCCGTGATGGTTCCTGTACCGTCACAGTCCCAGCTGTACATGGGATAACGATGCTTGATGTGGCAGTGATTCCCTTGTTCAGCTGTGCTTTGCCATGGCGGTCTCTGACCTGTGCATTGGTGTGTGGCATGACAGTCCCTCATTTTCCAGCGGGGCTGTGGCAGCCGGGGCCCTCCTGGGCACTGACTCCGGCGGTGGTCTCCTGACCAGTGACAATACTCGTGCCCTCGTGGGCAATGACTCTGGCGGTGGTCTCCTGACCAGTGCCCTCCTGGGCAATGACTCTGGCGGAGGTCTCCTGACCAGTGACGATACTCGTGCCCTCCTGGGCAATGACTCTGGCGATGGTCTCCTCACCAGTGACGACGGTTCCGCCGGGGAGGATGGCGCCCTTCTCCGCCGTGCTGCTCTCACCAGACTGTGCAGACTTCCTCTTGCCCTTCACCACCTTTGGAGGAGTCACAGCTGACTCTGCAATCCCCCTAGGACCCTTGTGAGCAGTTTTGCCACCCGGAGTCTTTACCCTGTCCCGTCGGCCACTTTCCAACTTTAGATGCTTTACAGGAGGTGGACTGGCAGTGCTTTGGCTCCGTGTCACACTGCCTGCCCTGGTGGCCGGTGCACTCCACACACCTTGAACACGCACCACTGGTACCGGATACTTTTTGGCTGAGGTGCTACTACGAGACTTATGAATTGGAGGGGTGGGGATGGGGGCAAAGAGGTCAACGTTGCTGAGGGAGAGTTTATGACGAACACTGGGATGGGTAGCTGGAGGGGGTCTCGGAGTGGAGGAAGAGGAGGTGGTTGTAGGAGGTGTCACTTTAGGGGTTTTGGGTGCAGGTGCAGGTACTGGAGGCTGTCGTGAGGTGGATGGATGTTGGGTGTGTGGGTGCCCGCGTTTGTGTACTTTGGGAGGGGCGTCACAGACACACTGGGAAAGGACACAGGGGATGTGTAAATGGAAGTGGGGGTGGTGAGTGCACGTGAGCGGGTTGTGGTGCTGGGTGTTCTGGTGCGAGTCCTAGTGCCTGTAGCTGTAGTGCATGCAGGTGTGAGTGTAGACAACACTGGGAGGGAGGAGGGAGACGACGAGGAGGGGGACACAGTGGAGGCAGTGGATGTTGCTGTGTCTGTATGTGTCTGATGCTTGTGAGTGTCTGTGGGATATGTGGTGCCTATGTTTGCCTGAGCTACTTTTGTGTGTTGAGGTGTGTGCATGCTTGTCTGTTGGTGTGCTTGGGATAGGCTGGGGTACAGGGGCTTGGGTCTCGGTGGAGGAAGTTGGAGGGGGGAGGCTAGACACAGGGACAATGGCTGCCATCAGTGCTGAGGCCAAAGATTGCAGGGTTCGATGAAGGGCAGCCTTACCAGAATTAATGCCCTCCAGGAATGCATTACTGTGTTGCAACTGCCTTTCTACACCCTGGATGGCATTCACAATGGTAGACTGCCCAACAGTGAGTGACCTGAGGAGGTCAATTGCCTCCTCACTGAGGGCAGCAGGGGTGACTGGGGCAGGGGCTGAGGTGCCTGGGACGAAGGTGATGCCTACCCTCCTGGGTGAGCGGGCACAGGGCGAAGGCTGAGGGGCTGCTGGGAGGACGGTGCTGGTAGTGGAGGTGGCGGCTGTACCTGTAGAAGTTGGGGGCACAGATGGTGCCGCCACCACAAGGGAGATCCCATCGGCGGACGAGTCCATGTCGCTGGTTGGTGATCCGGTGCCTGACGTGAAGCTCCCCTCGCCCTCCGTCCCACTGGTGCATTCTGAGTCCGTGGTGTGGCCCTCCATGGCCATGTGGGATGCAGCTCCCTCGTGCTCCGGTGCCACTGTACCTCCGCCTGATGATGCTGATGCACAAAAGAACAGGGAGAGCACAAAAAGGGGTGGGGGGGACGACAGAAGAAAGACAGCTTGAGTGCATGGCATACCGCTACCGTTGGCAGACAATACAGACACAGCAGCCCCCTGCACTACGCCGTGCTCCTGGCCTCTACATATGCAATTCCTTGGATATGGCCTACATCGCTGTGGTGGACATCTGCACACATGGATGCCACAGGGGCATGTATACCTGTACTTGGCACTCTACTGCAGTGGGGTGGAGTGCCACATGGCCTGCATTACGGAGGGGCCTAGCCTATGGAAGTCGCCCTTGCCTAGGGAAACCCACAGCCCTCCTCCCACTCCTAGACCCCTCAACTGCGCACAAGGTCCCCAGAATGATTGTGTACTCACCCCTTTGTGTCTGCTGTGATGCCCTCAAGCGCCCATCCAACTCAGGGTAGGCCACCGCCAGGATCCGGAACATTAGGGGGGTCATGGTGCGACGGGCACCCCTCCCACGTTGGGAGGCCATCCCCAGCTGAGCCTCCGCCGTCTTTTTGCTCCAGCGGCGAATGTCCTCCCTTCTTTTACGGCAGTGGGTGCCCCGTCTCTGGTGCACGCCAAATGTCCTTCTTCTGGTGGGCGCTGACCTACATGACATGCACAGGGGAAGAAGAGAAGTCATTAGCAAGAGCACCATCGAAGTGAGTGGCCCCCATCCCTGCCCTTCCCATGTGGCACATGCATTCACAATCCTTCATGTTCACTGCACTCTGCCCCCTTCCCTCTTACAACCAGCCCTCTCCACCCATGCATAGCCCATGCAACGTGCTCCCTGTGTACTTACCTGTTGGTCTGGAGCACCGTAGAGTAGCGTGTACTGGGGGAGGATCCCCTCCACGAGCTTCTCCAACTCCTGAGCAGTGAAGGCAGGGGCCCTTTCCCCAGACGCAGCAGCCATTGTCTCTTCTAGACTGAGGTCACAGCAGCACTTGCAGTGTAGGTCCTCTCATGTCAAAGATCAGGTATCAAGTGATTGAACAGATAGAAAATGGCAGTCACGTCCGTGGCGGTGACGTCCGCGGCGGTCCGTATCATCACCGCCAGCGCACTTCATCATTGGCTCCTGGGACCCATAGGGTCCAATGTTAACCAATGCAATATTGCGCCGCGGTCTTCGACCGCCTACCGTGACGGTGTACAACGCCAGCTCAGTTACCTCACATCCCACTGTCCCAGTTTAGAGGTCAGGCTGCCGCGATTTCAGGGGCCCACATGGCTTAATTTGCAACTGCGTCACACATACCTGGGCCTACACTTGACACACATACAGGAAGATTTTTGTCTTTGGTGTCGTGTTCTGTGCATCTGTGGGTACATACCTGCGATTTTGTTGACTCTGTGGTTGCTGTTGTCCTTCCTAGGCACCGTCAGCTTGGACATTTGAGAAGATGGCGGAATCCTCCACTGTACCAACCGCTGGTGGACCTGTTGACAATGGAGGAGCGACATTTACTCATCACCTACAGGTTTGACCGTGCTACTATCCAGGAACCCGGTACCCAGTTGGAGCCAGACCTGATGTCACCAATCCGCCATCCCACAGGAATCCCCCCTCAAGTGCAGGTGCTGTCAGTGCTCCATTTCCTTGCAAGTGGATCGTTTCAGACAACAGTGGCCATGGCATCAGGGATGTCCCAGCCTATGTTTTCCAACGTGTTGTCCAGAGTGTTGTCTGCCCTGCTGAAACACATAAGGAGCTACATCGTTTTCCCTCAGGTGGAGGATTTGCCAACAGTGAAAGGTGACTTCAATGCCCTTGGACATATCCCCAACATCATAGGTGCTATTGATGGCACCCATGTAGCTCTGGTCCCCCCCCCCACAGGAGTGAACAGGTGTACAGGAACCGGAAGAGTTATCATTCGATGAATGTACAGATGGTATGTTTGGCAGACCAGTACATCTCCCATGTAAATGCTATGTTCCCTGGATCAGTGCATGACGCCTACATCCTGCGCAATAGCAGCATCCCTGATATGATGGGTCAACTCCAGAGGCACCAGGTGTGGCTATTGGGGGACTCTGGTTACCCCAACCTGTCCTGGCTATTGACCCCAGTGAGGAATCCCAGGACCAGGGCAGAGGAACTCTACAATGAAGCCCATGGGCGGACTAGGAGGGTGATCGAACGCACCTTCGGCCTCCTAAAGGCCAGGTTCAGGTGCCTCCATATGACAGGTGGTTCCCTATTCTACTCACCAAGGAAGGTGTGCCAGATCATCGTCGCCTGCTCGATGCTTCACAACTTGGCTTTGCGACTCCAGGTGCCTTTTCTGCAGGAGGATGGTCCAGATGGCGGTGTTGTGGCAGCTGTGGAGCCTGTGGAGCCTGTGGACAGTGATGAGGAGGACGCTGAGGAAGAAGACATAGACAACAGGGAGTCAGTCATACGGCAATATTTCCAGTGACACACAGGTGAGAACAGTTTTCTTTTTACCATTACATTCACTTTCACACTTCTACCTCTATCCTGTCTGTCAGTTCATAACAGTATTTGGTCACTGAGTTGTACCTTTCCATTACGGTTTCACGGGTGTGGTTAGCAACGTGTGTCATCTGCTTGCATCCTTCAAGGACTTGTGATGTGTGACATAGGTATGTTGGCTATAAAATATGAAAGCATGTTGACACTGTATTATACATATTTACCAAATCACAGACTGACTCCAGATTGTTTTGTGGTTCAAGGGTGTTTATTTCAGTGCTCAAAAATGGAGGGGGGTAGTGATATGGTGATGGGGGACGGTGGAGGAATGTCCATGGCAGAGTCCAGTCCATTAGTCACACAGGTGCACTGCCCATATGGGCATAGGAAGTGGAGATGGGGTAGTTCCAATCTGGACAGGGTAACAAAGTGAGACAGTGGGAGGACAATCAGGGTGGTCTCATTTCCTGGCGGGGGTCTTGCCATCTTGTTCTGTCCTGTTCCTGGATCTCAGGGACCGCTTGCGAGGTGGTTGTCCGTCTGCAGGGGGTGCGGTGCTGGTGTGGTGGTCCTGTGGTGGGGCGTCCTGTCCACTAGCGCCGGCGGAGGTGGTGGGCAGTTTATCGTCCATGCTAGTGTCAGGGGCCCCTTGGAGTGCCACGGTGTCCCTCATGGTCTTTTCTATGTCCTTCAGCACCCCTACGATGGTGCCCAGGGCGGAGCTGATGGTTCTGAGCTCCTCCCTGAACCCCAAATACAGTTCGTCCTGCAGGCGCTGGGTCTCCTGAAACTTGGCCAGTACCGTGGCCATCGTCTCCTGGGAGTGGTGGTATGCTTCCATGATGGAGGATAGGGCCTCGTGGAGAGTGGGTTCCCTAGGCCTGTCCGCCCCCTGTCGCACAGCAGCCCTCCCAGTTCCCCTGTGTTCCTGTGCCTTCGTCCCCTGGACCGTGTACCCACTACCACTGCCCCCAGGTCCCTGTTGTTGTTGGGGTGGTGGGTTATCCTGGGTTCCCTGTAGTGGTGGACACACCGCTGATTGACGTGTCCTGGGTAGGGAGGTATGGGCCCGCTGGGTGGGTGCTGTGCTGGTGTGACCAGAGGGTGGAAGGTCAGTGTTGGGCTGTGCCTGTGCACGGGGAACTGACTGTCCTGAGGCCCACGATGGTCCGGGCTGGTCATCACGATCCAGTAGGGCAGAGCTGCTGTTGCCACTGTGGGCCTCTTCTGTGGGTGGAGTGGAGTTGTCTGGACCATCCGGTGTGGTGACGTTCCGTAGTGGTCCTGCAGGGATATAAGTGTGTGATTATTGCATGTGTGTGTGTAATGGTGTGCAATGGGTGGGTGTTTCTGTACCCCAGTGCAAGCATTCCTGTGTGTGGGTTTGTGTGATGATGGTTAGGGGGTTGTTATGGGTATGTGCAGTGAGCATGCTTTGGTGAGGGGTGACCATGCTTTGTTTTTGCATGCGGGGCTTGGTGTTGGGATGGGTGGTTTGTGTTATGAGTACATTAGTGAGGAGTTGGAGTGATAGGGGAGGGCGTGAGGGTGGGGGTGTGTGATGGCATGCAGGTAGGGTGGGGGATATAATAGTTGAGATTTAACTTACCAGTGTCCATTCCTCCACCGACTCCTCCGAGGCCCTCTGGATGCATGATGGTCAAGACTTGCTCCTCCCATGTTGTTAGTTGTGGGGGAGGAGGTGGGAGTCCGCCGCCAGTCCGCTGTACCGCGATGTTGTGCCTGGAGACTACAGAACGCACCTTCCCCCATAGGTCGTTCCACCTCTTCCTGAAGTCCTCCCGATTTCTTGGATGCTGTCCCACAGCGTTGACCCTGTCGACGATTCTTTGACATAGCTCCATCTTCTTGGCTATGGATGTGTGCTGCACCTGTGAGCCAAATAGCTGTGGCTCTACCTGTAGGATTTCCTCCACCATGACCCTGAACATCTCCTCGGAAAACCGGGGGTGTCTTTGGCGTGACATGAGGTGATGTGGGTGATGTGTGGGGTGGTGTAAGTGTTGATGTGTGTGTTGATGTGTAGTGGTGTGTGGATGATGGTGTTGTGTGCCTCTGTGTGGTGGGGTTCTCAGTTGCTGTGCTCTCTGTCTATCTGGGCTTCGTCTCTGATTTTTTGTCGTAGGGGTCTGTGGGTGATGTGGGTGTGTGTTTTATATTGTGTTGGGTGTGTGGGAGTGGTGTGTGTATGTGTATCAGGTGTGTGTATTTGGAATTGTCCAATGTGGTGGTGTTTTGGAGATGTGTGTGTATTTTGAGTGCGGCAGTGTGTACCGCCAATGGAATACCGCGGTTGAAAGACCGCCGCGTGGATTCGTGTGTCGTGATAGCATGGGCGTGTTTCTGTTGGCGTGACGGTGGAGGTTTTTTTTTCGCCAGTTTATCACTGACCTTTGGTGTGGCGGTCTTGTGTGGGTGTCTGAATTTTGGCGGATTCCGAGATGTGGGTCATAATAGCTGTGGCGGAATTCCGAGGCCGCGGCGGAGTTTTGGCGGTCTTCTGCACGGCAGTAAGCGCCTTTTACTGCCAATGTTGTAATGAGGGCCTTACTTCTTTACCTGTCAGGTCCCAGACTTCTTCCTTCACTGTTCCCTATAAATCTGCATGCAATTCCTTCACAGTAAACATTAGGAAAAATTCAATCAATGGGTATTCTTCATTAGCATTGTTAACCATCATTTCAGTCACCTGTTCTTCCTCATCATCACTATTTGTTTGAACTTCTATTACAGGGTCTGAACAATGAATGGAGCATTTTGTCTTACACAGCAAATGTCTCCCCAATAAGGATACGGGACTCGAATCACACACCACAAATCTATGCAGTCTCTGGTAATTTCCAATTTCAACCTGCACTGGTTCTGTGATTGCGTTTGTCAATTGTGTATTTTCCACTCCCACAACTTGAACTGTCCTGCCAGAAAGAGGTCAATTTGGGACCTCTATACTTCCCACTGTAGAGCGCATGGCTCCTGTATCCACTAAGAATGAGACCTTGTAACCCATCACTTTTCCCTTCACAAAAGGTCCTCTCTGGTCTACCTCTAAGGAAGCTGCAAGCATACAAGCTCCTTCATCTGAACTGTAACTCATCCATTCTTTGTTTATTTCATCCTCACTATAAAATGGAAATTGATGCACTGTGTTATTACTACTGTCTTGTCTCTGATCTGTGACCTGCTGAGTGAGCATCACCTGTTGCTGCTTCATCGGAGCATTTACTGTCTAGGTACCATGGGGATCTGCAACTGTACTGGTTGCATCTGTGTAAATTGTGCGCGTGGCACCTGCATTTACTGCACCGGTAGGAAATTCTGTCTGAACATTAGGAATAAATCCTTTCATTCTTAGGGCTTTCACAGTCTGAAATGTACTGGCATCACCTTGTTGAATAACAACGTCCTTCGCCATCAACGGACACTCCCGCTTCCAGTGTCCCACGTTTCCACACAAATGACACAGCAACATCTTTTTCATCCTCTGCATGTCGTTCTGAACAACTACGGTTCTTAACTCCTGACCACGCATCATGTCAATTCCACGTCCTCTACCTCTCATTTGAGGCTGGAACATAACAGCTCTCTGTTGCGGCGGCATAGGCGGTACGATAGCTCCTTACACTCCTGTCTGAGCTGCCTTTATTTGCATTACCATTGCATTCTCCTTCAACTTTTTCTGCTTCAATTCAATCTCCTCACTACAGTACTTTGCATACTGCAGCACTTCATCAAATGGCTTTGCCTGCCAGCAAATCAAATGTCTCTTAATCATCTGTCCTACTTCTGGTCTCAATCCTTCGACGAACCTGAACACATAAATGTAACATGTCTTTTGGCTCAATTGCTTCCTTACCATTCTACTCCTTGAATGCTTTTAACATGCTTTCATAGTAGGTATGTATTAACTCTTTAGACTCCTGAACTGTTCTATCGATTCGCTGCCAATCAATATTTTTGGGAGAAATGCTTGTCTTCAGGAACTCGATCACCTTAAAATAAATTTTCATTACATCAGGTGAAGGCGCTCCCGTTACTTTATCCCTTTCCGGTTCACTTGTTGGCCAATAAACTGCTCTCTTGCATTCAACCCACAAGTCGGCTGGCACCACTATCTCCAATAACGTGTTCAAGTCTTCCCACAAACATTTGGAAATTTTCACAAATCTATCTATTTGCTGATACCACTCGACCGGCTTCTATCTTAATTTTGTGTAATCATTTATAAATGACAATATATCACTCCTGTGCCATGGAACATGGACAAACTGCCCCCCTGGAATCTCTCTCATCAGAAGCATTTTTACTGATTCCCCTTTTTGAACACCTTCAGATCCCTCTTGTGAATCCTGCTTTCGCTTGTCTTTTTTCTTTGTCCATATACCATCGCACTTCTATAATGCTCCCCAGATCTGAGAACTCTGGAGTAATTCTTTCAAATGAGCTTTCATTTCTGCGGATCTCATGTGTTCAAAATCCTTTGCCTCAAAATCTAACTTGTAACTGCGTTTCAAATGCTTTGTTTTCTCAATCTCAATGTCATGCTTCTCTGCTAATTTTGCCAATTTCTCAGCTCTTCTTCAGTGCAGGATTACAATCTGTTCACACCCATTGTTTCCTCAACTAGTTCGGTTGCTTCTGTATTCAGCCTCACACAATTTATCTGCTCTTCACCCTTGGATGTGTTCTGTGGTGTATTTAGACTGTTTAACCATTCACTCAACTGCTGTGCTGACAATCCCTGTAATGAGATGTTGCTCGCATTTAGCACTGGTAACTGTTGCACCATTGTACCTGGAGTCTGTGCGTAAAAAGTTTCAAACTTTGACTTGTATTTGGGCCATTTACTGCATCTGGAAGTGCTACAAGTGGACTAAGATCCATTAAAGATCTAGATCCATTGAGAGTCTGACCTATTGATGACATCACTTGCACTGGATCACTTACTCCCCTTCTTACAAAACTTTGTGACATCTCGTTCTGTTCTCCCGCACTTGCCTTCTTCTGTGCAAACAAGGGTACCGCTGGACCAACAGTAATTGGTAGCGATATTCCATCTGGAGCTGCCCTAATGTCCGTGCCTTGCAGGAATGTTACCCCCATTGCCTGGTTCATGACTGGTGTAACATCTGACTGTGTTCCTGTCATTGGTGTAAACTCCGGCAAACCCTGTGCCTGTGCCGATGGTAATAACATTGGTGTCAGTTCTATCTGAACTAGCATTGGCTTTGGAAGCACCGTTGGTGTCATTATGTTTGAGACTGTCTCAAGAACTGGTACATCTGGATACATTCTCTGTACCGAAGGTGGATGCATCTGTGCTTGGACCACAGTAGTAGTCCCTGCATTAGGTGTACTCTGTACTACCCCTGGTGTCTGTCCACTATTTGTCTGAGCTGCTCCCTCAGATCCCTGTACTTGTGTTGGAGCAGTTGTTGTGGCACTAGTACTTGGACCCCCTGAATATGTCACAAAGGCTTGAGGTCGATCCCTCAACAATTGCGTAATAAGGTCCTCAACATCAGAATCCTCATTGTCAACATAAGACTTTCTTTTTTTCTTTTTCTCTGCACTCCCATCCTCTTTAGCACTATCTTCCTTCTCTGTCTCACTTTCCTCCGTAATGGCAGGAAACAATTTGGCACACTGTAGTGTCTCCGATCTCCATTTTCTTTTGTTCCCAATCCCATCTAGCTTCAGCTAACGTTTTGTCTACTCATTTCATCCTCCTTTTGAACTTCATCTCTTGTTGCTATCTGGCTACCAATTCCCATACTGCTAAAGCCTCAAACTGTGCTGGTCTTGGTAACGGCTTCATCTCATATAATGCCATTCGTAATTGGTCCAGAATTCTCAAATTAAAAGTTCCATGCTCCGGAAATGCTAAAGGCCCTCGCTTCTTTGTTAGCTTACTCCACTGCTTTAACCAAAGACATGGTGCTAAACCTCGCTCCTCCATCACAATATAAGCCAGAGAATTTTCCGGTGGGATCGGCTACCCCACTGATGCGTTAATGTAAGAATCACCCTTCATCGCACTTCTAAACGCTTTGAAAAACTTCATTTTGTCTGTTTACTTCGCTTCTAAAATTGAAATGACTCTTACTCCCAAGATTCCCTTCACCCCCTTACTCAACTAATTGCCTCTTGCGAATGGCTGCCAACCCGCTTGCGACTCTTCTCACCAACCAACCTATCACAACGTGGCACACTCTGATGTCACACCCACACACAGTGGCTGACAAAGTCTTACGGCTCGTCCTCCTACTTCAACTCACACAACTAATACAATTTATTGCGAGCACTTTAACCAAATACCAATAACTAAAATAAACCTGCTGGATTACTACAGGAAGGGACACAATCGCTTCAGAGACCTTACAGATTTTCACTAATTCCTCATACTCAGTCTCCCACATTTGCAAGCAAAATTCGACCCGCGAATTTTACTCTCAACTGATCAATGGGTCTGTCCTGGTGCATGTAGGACTCGCCAAATCTCAGTTGAAAAATTTATTTTGCTCATCTATCTTACACACCAACTTGTCGACCACGCCCGATCAACCTACTAAATCAGACAGATTACAACATAAAACCAAGGCCCATATTTATACTTTTTGACGCAAAACTGTGCCGGCGCAGTTTTGCGTCAAAAATATTACCGCCGGGTAATGCCATTTTGGTGCGCCGTGCGGGCATCATATTTATACTTTGACGCACAACGGCACAAACAACAGGTGGGAGTCATTATTTTTGGCGAACACCGTGGAGTCAAGTCGTAAAGGAAAACGACGTTAACGCAGCGGAAATGACTGTGGGTCGATTTACGACACCGCAAACCGGATATGCACCGTTTTAGCAATAGCGTAAAAAAAAACAGCGAACACAGCCACCAGAGGAGAGCCAAAATGGATCCCAGATGCCACTACACACCCCAGGAAGATGACAACAGACCAGGAACCAGCCAGGATGTCCCACACAAGAACCAGGACACTTTTAAGAAGAAAAGAAAGTGTCGCTTTAGTGCAGAGGAACAGGAAATTCTGGTTAAAGAGGTGATGGAACACCAGCACCAACTGTTTGTCACATCAAAGTTGCCAATCAGTAGGAGAGAGGCTATATGGCAACACATTGTTGACAAGATTAACAGTGTGGCTGAAGTACGCAGAACAGTCATCGAGTGCAAGAAACGCTGGCATGACTGCAAGATCAGGACCAATGAAAAGATGGCCAGGAACAGGAAGGCAGCACTGCAGACTGGAGGGGGGAGTCCAGCACACCAGGATGCCCTGGACCACATGGAGGAGATGGTCGCAGCCGTCATCCCTGAGGAGATCGTCACAGGGATTCAAGGACAGGACAGCGCAGACTACAAGGAGACAACGCACATGCAGGGTAATTCGCATGGGGAATTAAAATGCAATAATGTCATCTACAACCGGGGGGGGATACCGACCACTAAATGCATGAAAGTTAACTAATACATGGAGTGGCATGGGTAAAGGGGCACGGCAGGGGGGCATGGCCCGTTCTGAGAAGACCTGGGGCACACCATTTCACAACACCAACAACAGCCCTATGGGGGCATGCTGTCATGCCAACGATGGAGCAAAGGGAAAGCCACGCAAGGCGGGAAGGCCACTAAGTCAAACTGACATCCCGGCACACGTCAGCCGACATACCCCCTACATTAACTAGGGCCCTATTAACAACCTCTAGCCATACCGACAACTTGAATGTAACTGCGACAACAGTTGACACTACCACCTCTGCTCTGTGTGCAGCTCAAGTAGCCAATGGCAGTAACCTCCCCATGGATCATACACACCTAAATTAGGGGGTGAGGATGACAACTGCAACAATCCCCAGAAACAAGACAAAGGCCCCAGTACTCTCAAATGTCAATGCCCATAGTTGTCGCAAACATCAGCCAATGTAAACAACAATAGGAGCTACACAGCACTAAGGACACACCCATGCTGCATATGTCAGGGTCCATCCTGTGCCTGGGTAACAATGCAACATCCCAAATGTCATGCTGCTCAGACAACAGCATTGAGGGGGGGGGCACATGTAACTGGTCACTGAAATACACCTGCACAGTCAGAGGAGGTAATAGGACACTGATACGATTATCAGGGCAATCCAATGTAACACACATTATCCAACATCAGCAGGACACATTACCAATGTCAACATCCATATCGGATAATAACATTGCCATGCATAGGATATGCCACATGTCAATTACATTTAAGTGGATGTGAAAGATCAGAGATTGGGGCAGGTCCAGATTGTTAAGTGTGCTGCCAGGGCCATCAGAACACCCACAGCCAGTGAAAGGTCTCACAATGAGAATGGATGTACACGGAGGGTCGAGTAGGAAAAGAAGGTGGCAATTCTCTATTTGGCATAAACCAACACCTAGAGGCAATGAGGCTGACAAGTCTGATAACTCAATAACATACATGTGACACACAGGTGGGCCATAGGCCTGAAAGAATGCCCATCTGAAGGACTGGAGAAATGAACACAAAACAAGATCACAAAGTGAATTCATCAAAAGGCAGGCACGTCACATCAAAATTTCCACAACACAGACACACTAATTGTACCCTGTTTCATTGCAGAGGAAGATGGATCTCCTGCCGATATGCCTGTCCCAGATTTCCCTGATGACATGGATGAGGAGCCTTATAAACATTCCCCAGGAGACTATCCAAAAGGTCCATGACACCCCTGCCAGCCCCAATACAGCTGAGGACTCAGACGACACTGGCACCAGCTTTGAGAGAACTGTAGTGGGAGTACAGCGGGAGCTGGACAAGGAGGTGCGGGTGGGGATGCAAACTATGGCAGCCAGCCTTGAGGGGATGTGTTTGTGCATGATGTCATCTGCAGATCAGGCAGCAGCTATGCAAGCCCTAACATTCATACTGCAAGGACTATAAGAAACTGTCAAGGAATTCACCACTGCAGTAAGGGAATTGCCACAACACCTCGCACCCCAAACCTTCCACTGCATGCATGAATGCAATCATGACTCCCTCAGGGCCGACCTGGCTGCCTACCATTGTGATGTGGCTGCTATTCTCAAGAACCAGCAGACCCTCCTTGCTGCAGTACTGCCCTTAAGACCTTCACAGGGAGCAGCGACCGGGATGTCTGACTCCACGTCTTCTAACACTGAGGTGTGTGTTGCCCCTTCACAACCAACAACAACAAGGACAAAGCAGGCAACACACACATCAGAAGAAGAAGACATGGAACAGATCACATTGACAAGGAAAATGACCCGGAAGCACTAGTCCCTGCCACATGGCCCACATTTACCAAGGTCCTGCGCATTGTAACTTGCCAGTCTTGCAACAACTTTACTCGAGCACTGTTCTGCAAACCACTGTATATCTTGTCACCCAGCCCAGTGATTGTCTCTCTCCTACTCATTGCCAAATCCTGTCCCTCTGCACTGTCTGAAATATCAACCCCAGCATGTCAAAAGCTTTTCCGTAACCCCTTGTGTTGTATCCCAATTTACGATGTCACTATAATGGACTCACAATCATGGACAATGTACAGATAGCAAAAACAACAAGTGATGGACGTAATGCTGAACATTATCAAACATTCACCCCCAGTACAGTGATCTGGGCCTAAATCCATCGTTTTTTTGCTGCCCATGCCATTCCAGTTTGGACCCAACCATATGCAAATCAGTCTTGACCTGTTCCCCATGGGAACAGTCCAGCCCGAACTGCTAGGCCAGATCTTTCCTGGACTGGAAACAAGCATCCTGGGACCGGTTTCAGGGTTTCACCCCTCATCAGCCAGGCTAGCTTGAATCCAGTGGCATGGGAAGCACGGGACCCACGTCTGGGCATACCCTTCCCACTTAGGGCGACAAAGCAAAAACAACAAGTGATGGACGGAATGCTGAACATTGTCAAACATTCACCCCCAGTACAGTGATCTGGGCCTAAATCCATCGTTTTTTTGCTGCCCATGCCATTCCAGTTTGGACCCAGCCATATGCAAATCAGTCTTGACCCTGTTCCCCATGGGAACAATCCAGCCCGAACTGCTAGGCCAGGTCTTCCCTGGACTGGAAACAAGCATCCTGGGACCGGTTTCGGGGTTTCACCCCTCATCAGCCAGGCTAGCTTGAATCCAGTGGCATGGGAAGCACGGATAGCACTACAGCACTTTTCAATAAATAGCACTTGCACAACAAATCTGTCTCTGGGTAATGTGACATATCAACTGTGAAGTAGATAACTGAAATGTGCCTACTGTCAAATTACGTAGCTTGTCAATACAACTGGCCTGATAATATGTAGTCAGAGAATTCTGCACAGTGCCCATGATTGCATCATACTCTGCCCTTCCTGAGGGACAAATCGGATGAAGTGAAAAACCATACACCACCATGCTGTGTTGGACAGAAGAATGCTTCCTCAGGGGATAACTAAGTCATCAAATAGTGGCTGCAAAATGTTGTAAGCATGCAAAAATAACACAATAAACATGCCACACTAATCTAAGTAAACACTAAAAAAAAATGCACAAATGAAGGTGTCTGAGTTAACATACAAATAGGTAATCATGCCGAACTGTGTCACAAATGATGTATGAGGGTCATGAAGACAAGAATACAAGATTGCCAATGAGAACTCATCTTATAAGGGTGTGCATGATCATCACACTGCAGTCAGACCTAAAACTGTTTCCCCAATATCAAGTCTGGAAGCACTGTTAGTGACTTTGAAAACACACTTATCAACAGAAACACATTGGGATCCATAGTAACTGTGATTGGTGGTTGCAACGAAGGGTCGACACTTTGCAAGGTAACTCTGGGCTAGCTGCCAATCGTACAGCTCAGTTGGGATTTGTTTGTAGCATAGGACACAGATGTTATAGTACCAAATTGATGTACACTGAATCCAAACCCACGACCAAGTACCATTCAACACATACAATTAAGGGGTAACCAAATATTTATTAAATGCTAATCACAGATGAGGAAACTGAGGGAAAAATCTTACCTACCCTAATTTACCCTGACTACTCATTACCCACAACTGTCCCTAACTAACCTAAGCTACACTTACTTATCACGTAACGAAACGTTCTAAACATCTATCCCCCACCCCCCTTATGAGACGGGACACATGGAGGACAACACATACTAACCTAAACACATACTATACTATCCTATACAAATATATATATTTTTTTATTTATTTTATTTTTATTTTTATTTTTATTTTTAACACACAAGAACCCCAACATGGCAAACACACCCACACACTTAATAAGTAAAAATATAAAGAATGAGGACCCAAACTAACACTAATTAAACTCACAGCCTATACTAACCTAACACTAAGCCCACAAACTATAAGAACAAGGAAAGAGGAGGGAGGGAGGGAATCATGTCCATTAAAAAAGTGTCTAGAGGTTGGTCCTCCGGAGGGTCCTCTTAATGGACTTAACCCGCCGGTTAATGTGCTGCACGTCTCGGCTCAGGTGTCTCAACTTGCACAGCACTTTGTCCATCTTATGTTCCATTCGGTTGAAGGCTGCAGGGTCAACAGATGGAGCAATGGCAGTCTGGGTACCGGTGGAGGAGCTCTGTGTGGGTGTGGTGCCAGGCCTAGTGGGCTGTCCTGCACCAGTGGCAATGCTGGGGCCAGGAAGTCCAGCAGATGTTGGACCAACAGTGGCAGCTGAGGGTGGGGCCACCTGGCTCGTATTGATGGTTGTGCTGGTGGTGGCTGTGGTGGGCAAAGTAGGTCCACCCTGTGGGAAGGCTCTCCATGCCCCGGAGGCCCGTTCATGGCGATATCGCCGGGCCATCCTCTGGAACCCCGACTCCACCAGCAGGATGTGCTGATATCGCATGGCCCGGCGGTGAAATTCATGGACCTGGTCTGGAGTCATGTTAGCAGCTGTGAAGACAAATGCAGATATTCTACATTAGTAACTGCATTGTGTGAAATGGCACAGCAAGTTTATCAGACATTACATCTACTGTACTTGTAACAGCTCATATCACAATACAGAGCATTGAATGTCCCTGAGGAAGTATATGGCAGGCCAGACTACAAAGGTCACATCACACAAAGCACATCCATAACCTGCAAGATGGGTAATAACTTGCTTTGACTTGCAATCTGAGTTCTGCCAGTTATCATCTAAGAATCATGCTGCATATCCTACGCCAAGACCTGGGCTACAAATGTCAGTGTACGGAAAGCAAAACTTAAGCCACATGGTCTGCATGTTGTAACTGGAATTGCCAGTATAGTACCAAGTGCCAAACCTGAGTGTGTATACCAGTATGCAATCAAACTGTCACTTATTCACATGTATGTGTAACATACTCGTAGCATCAGTACTAGGTACCCCATTCACAAACCCATGGCCGTGTTTGAGGGGGGCGGTGGATACACAACTATAATTTGCCAACAACATGTACACCGAGGAGTGTATAGGAAACTCCACACATGTTTGTCTCTACAGACACACCACAGGTAAGGTCTGTCTACAATTAGGAGTCAGCAAACCCTAGAGCACTCATAGGGTCAGAGATGTCAGGAAATGCAGAACTTGGTACACAACATATACTTCCAGTGAGGCCTGACTTACATCAAACACAGAGCTAGAACACCCATGATCATGAATTGAATGCACACCTAGGCCATTGCACTCAGGTTCCACAGACTTGTTGCACTACATGTGGAAGTACATGCTGCTAGGAGGTTCTACCTACTGTTTCAAAATAACGTAGGTAAATAGGGAAGCAGATGTCTATTGGAAAGCTATTTGCTGGACCAATCTTAGAGAATGTGGGTCTGACAGGCTGACTAAATTGGGGCTGACATCCATTGCGACTCTTGGTGATACAAGTGTCATACACATGACTAACCCCTGTACTCACAGTGGGGCCTACAGGGATGTCCTACAATTCCTACATGATACCATTGAATAAGCATTGGCAAACTGAAAACATGTGAGAACTGCATTCCCACTCATGGAGCATGATGCTTGCCCAACGCATCACACCTTGCTATGCGTCCAACTCACACAAGTCCATAACCAGCAAACACAACACATAATAGACATATCAACACTTGCTGGAGTGGTCGGGGTCCTCAAATGTCGCCACATCTCCCACAATGTAGGGTGCCAGTCCACCTGTAAGGTATGGAAGGAAGAAATGTGCTCAAAATCTGTGCACAGTGCAACAATTTCATAAACATTTACAATGTGTAGGCTGAATAAGGAAATGGCAGCCATTCAGACATGATGGCACTGCATCTGATATATCACGGCCAACTTGTACATAGCATGGGTCTCCTGTGACAGTTACACACATATCTGCACACATACATTGGCCCTAACTATCATGTGGTTGCAAACATGCCCCATAATTGGTGAGCACTAAAAAATATGGAGTGTAATCGTCTCTTCATGTGCATCCAAGAGAGACATCCAAAGCCTGATTACTTGAGGACTGCATTACCAGTCAAACATGCCTTGTGGCCATGACACATTTATTGCACATAGGCCCAATGTACAGAGGGAGGGGCAGGGACTTTTGTAAGCCATCCTGTAGTTACAGTATAGTCAATTGATGTGGCCCAGCTATGGTGATTTGCACCAACCATGGAGATGTGAGGCCATGTGCATACACTTGGACTGCCATCCATATTTTGATTGTGGCTCAACTAATTCTAACAAACATTTTAAGATGTTACCTGAGGGCACCTTACACCTTTTCACTATGTTTTCAAATCAAGAACTGACATGTATCCAAAAAGATCAAGGAACACAATAATCCCACACATTCATAGTACTTCTGTGAACGCTTTCCTTCCACACTCACCAGACTGACATGAGACATATGTCTGAGCCACTTTGCTATTATCAATTGACGTGAAGGCAGCACTCATTTTCAGCATCATGTAGTGATTCTAAAGTCAGTCTAGCAAATGCGTCAACATAGTTGGCCTAAATGTTGGTACATCTGCACTTCTCTGTCAATAGTACCCTATATAGACATGATTGGCTCATATTTTGTTAGCTGTTCTGACAAAAAGGCCGCACCAATTTCCTTCATGGAAAAGTAAACTGTAAGTTTGCTGAGCACGTGCTACCTGACAGCTAGCAATTGTGATCCTTGCCATAGTGCATCAATGATCCCCTTATTTTTCCCCAGCATTACCCACAGTCAGCAAGTTAGCTGGCAGACATTGTACTAATCCCCTGATGTCACTACAGAGCATTTAATCATGCACATTAACATAATTCGTACTCACCAACAGTGCCACCAATCATGAGTCCCAGGTGGTCCAAGAGATCCTGCTCCCTGGTGATGAGGTCAGCCCACCGGTGCTTCAGCTGGTGGTCGCTCCTCTGGCTGGCATACACACGCTGCAGGTGATGCAGCACCTTTCCCCACCGGATTCTGCGCGCCTCTGTCGGATACCCCTGTATCACCCTGCCCCCTGCCTGGATCATGAGTGGCAAGAAATGCGTCACCAGCCAGATGAACCCCCCCAAATCCTCTTCCCCCATCCTGCCAAGACGTGGCCTACCAGACATACTTAGAAGTGAAATGGAATAGGGGTAAAAGAAATAGAAAGGGGAAAAGGGGGAAAGTAGGGGTACAAAGACAGAAAAAAAGGAAACCTAAACACTAAAAGAGCCCAACTATCCCCAAACTAACACTACCCACAACAGACTCCCACAAACAAGAAAAACACAAGATAACTGGACAAATGTAGACAAAACACAGTAGTACAGTATACACCAACAATATTTATTTCACAAATTGACAATATAGATAGCACACAGGACAAAAACAGCACAAAATCTCAGGACAACACTCTCTACACAGCCACACAGTCTAGAAGGATCATAGACTGCAAAGTGAAAGTGAAAGAACAACCACTGTACATGATCTGTAAACAGGATATCCTATTACATCACTTCCTGTATGGAAAGTCCCGCCTTTTTCGCATTATGCGTCATTTTTTGTTTCCCAAAACTGTATTTGTGTCATTTTTTTGACGCACAGACGTGAATATTAACCCGCATCCACATAATGATACATGGACTGTACAAATATCTGGATGCGGGCTAGATTGCACTCCTGTGCGTAAAAAAAAATGACGCAAATACAGTTTTGGTTGTCAAAAAATGACGTACAACGCTAGGGACGTCAAAATGACAGTGCATTAACTGGTTTGGGGCATTTTTACTTGTTTTTTGGTTATTTTACATTTGGGACACATCAGAGATTGCCTAATTGAAGACAGTATGGTGTTGATGGTGTATGTTCACATGTGTGACATCATACTGCAGCGGAACATGATCCACTACTCCCTTCACAGCATTTTTACAGTTGGCTGACACAATAGATGGTCATAAGTGTGGCCTACATATATGTGTTGCACAAATTGGGCATGTTTGGCATAAGGAGATGATAGCAATGTGACGCACATATGTAAAATACCTAAATGCCTTTGGCTCAAATTGTGTGCTTTGACAACTAATGTGTTGGTTGACCAAGTGTGCGTGTATCACATGAAGCATAATTGTACATATGGTTGTATGAATGTGACGTCCATGTGTCCAATCCTTAGATGCAAGTCATATTGTAAATGAGCGAGGGCATGTGTTAGTCATACATGTAACAACACCGTAAAGTGTACTTCCAAGTTTTAGGGTCACGTAGACAGCACATGTGACATAGCATGCACCAGATGGATGGGAGACGCTTGTTCAGGTCAATGGTCCACATTGTCTACATCCTATGTCCTAGAGTATTGGTAAGAGCTTCCTAGGCACTACTTGGAGAATCCCACAGTGAATCATACACATGCATTGAGGAAGTGGGTACCATGTTGTTTGCACAGACAGACAAGTGTGAATCTCAAATGCATGATGACACCACAGTTGAGGCCATAGAAGTGAGCCCCAACTATCTAGTGGCTGTGGTGGACCAGCATACAAGACAGCACGTGTCCACTTATTTCCAGTGATCAATTGCACATAGGTGTCTTGTTCATGTGTGTGGTCCAATGATGATCCTGTATATTTTTTGTGGTGTAATTTGTCACAGTTCGTTCCAGGACTCATCATGAGTCAGTGGCAGCTATTCCTGCATCTACTGAGTATCCTTGGTTGATCAATGTGAGTAAAGTGGATGTGGACATGTGAACCAACATGTGGATGGTCCCACCCTGTCACTAAAGACGTGTAATGAGACAGACAACAGGGCAACCTTGTTGTGCTGAGTGAGATAATGTCTCAGGTGTCATAATCCGGCAGGTGTCATTACAACATTTGTACACAGGTTGGCCTCTGCACTTCCCACTGAATCTAGGAACATCATAGCCTCTGTGCTGATTATTCTCGCAGCTATTCACCACACAAGACCCATCACTATGTTGTGCACACTGTGATTCTGTGTGTGAACTGTCATGGTCCTGACATTTGTGTATTATTCATGGACATTATCAGAGGTTGCTGGTTGTGCTGAAAGCCCCGTACCCAATCCCTGCCTATGGCCCTGGGACACTGTCACACTGTTATTCATTCATAAATGCAACCCAGACAAGGGATGGGCCATGAATTTTGCTTTTCCAAGAGGATGTAACTCAATTGGTACAGTTAAAAGGCAGATGTTGCTATACAATGTGTTTGGGTATACATGGAAGAAGCCCATGCCCAATGCCCCCTGATGAATGAGAGGTTTTCTAACGCAAGTGTGGTACATATGTAGACACAGGGATACTTTAGTGTGAAGCACAGACAGTTGCCAGTCAGGCTGACAGAATACAAGGTGATTCAGGATCCAGTTACTTGACAAGTTACGTACTCAGTGGTCTGACTGAGACTTTTTGGAGGACAAACTAGACATTTGACATGTCAAACTGTGTATGTCCTGTGTTTTTGAAGGTGACAAATGAACCCAAGGGCTGTGTTACACAGCTTAATTAGTATCAATGCTTGACGGTGTATTTGACATAAAGGCAACTCCTACTCTGTTCCAGGCACCATCAGGGGCAGTGCTTTTTTAAATGGGTGGTGTGCATTGAGGTGATCACAGGTGTGGGCTGCATCTGTTTCTCACCAGTCCTGTAGGTGAGACTTGCATTCTAAGGGCCAACAGACATTTTCACAGGGGAAGCAATCTACATGTGCTAACAGGGCTTTGAAACTAGAAGACAGTGTATAACTTGACCTGACGTCCTTGCAGTCAGATGTTCTATGACAATGGCATACCATAGGAAAGGGTGTAGCACACTGGTTTGCTAATGTTGGTCTGTGTGTGTAGAGGAGGTAATATCAGGGTACACATCTTAGTATTCCAGGGACCTCTTCCGACAGGTGGGTTGTAACCAGGTGCATGGGTGTGTCTGGAGTTAGGAAATGGGCTGACATGTACATGGCATGTCATGTGCTCAATGCTTGTCATATGTGTGGCACTTGTGCTGTCTATGTTCTGCTTCTAGGGAACTCTAGTCACAGATAGTCCTTGCGAAGATTGGATGCAGTTGGACTTACTGCTGTCAAGGGTCTGGTCAGGCATTCCTGTTACTGATGCCAAAGCACATTGACTGCCTCATGTATGAGGCTTGTTTTCCCCTTATTGAGTGATGGTGTCTTAGTTCTGTGCCATATGCTGCATTGGACCTTGATTTCAACATGTATGTGTGAAATAGTTGTGGTCCTCTGCTATTGGCCTTCAAAGGAGATATGTACATTACATGATATATGTCATTAAGAGTGTGTGTGTATGTGACCATTGTATGTTATCCATCACATTAGCTCTGGGATGTTCCGTGTCCTGCTCAGTATCTCAGCAATGCTCCATGAGGCAACACTCTTATTCTGATAAGTAGAGATGAAGGTGTGCAAAAAGGAATAGCCAGACCATTATATGGTGATTAGAAAAGGTGTTTATTTAAATTTGTTAACTAAAGTGGTGAAGGTGATCATATTCAAAATAAATTATTTACGATCTGTTGCCGCCTGCGTATACCAGCGGCTGTGTTCTGTAGTTCCCCCTCCTGTTGCAGGCCAGCATCCTCCTCTTCCTCCTCTTCAGGAATGTGTGGCTCTGGTTCCAGGAGGGGAATGTTTCTTTTGATACAAATGTTGTGCAATATTGCACATGTGAGGATGATCCTGCAGACCATCTCCGGGGAATATAGGAGGCTACCACCAGTGATGTCGAGGCAGCGTAACCTTGACTTGAGGATGCCGAAGGTCCGTTCGACAATGCTGCGTGTCCTACTATGGGCGTCGTTGTGGGTACGCTCTGCAGCAGTACTTGGGTTGCCAAATGGTGTCATGATCCATGGCTGGATGCCATACCCTTGATCAGCTGCAACAGAAAATGATTGGGATCATGTTGATGTAGCTGGCACTACTGAAAAGACCTTTCATGGCAGTAGTTGTCTTGTGTTGTCTGTGACTTTTTTGTGTACTAATGTGGCATCCTATGCTTGTAGGATGTACCATCTGCATTGTGTTGTTTCCTTGGCTGAACGAGTGTTTGTCTGCTAAACGTTTGTCAGCAGTATGTTTTGGGATTTGCAGTACAGTGTGCCCTCCCTAGCATTGTGACTTGTGATACAGGTGTCCGTGTGTCTTCACTGGGGGTGAGATGATAGTTCCATGCACAGTTAAAATTGACAGTGTTGTTAACACGTTCATATCAATGTACCCTGGACATCCCATACCTTTAGACTTATGCAATGGATTAATGTAAAGGTGGTTGGGACACTTACAATT
Organism: Pleurodeles waltl; assembly: GCF_031143425.1. Classification (NCBI taxonomy): domain Eukaryota; kingdom Metazoa; phylum Chordata; class Amphibia; order Caudata; family Salamandridae; genus Pleurodeles; species Pleurodeles waltl. The sequence goes on from NC_090439.1 coordinate 401,801,358, forward strand.
TGCAAGGTGACATTTAGGCAACCACACTCATTGACGTCTTAACATTAGGCTGTACAGTAATTTCCAATGTGTGACAGGTTCAATGGTGACCTAAGAAACATGGCTAGCGATGTCACAACCTCAGTGTGTTCCTGTTCACATGTTGCTGTTGTGGTGTATGTGTTGTGTGTCCTAGAGGGTTGCTGTGCAGTGTGTATATAAGTAGGTTTTTGTACTTACCAACAAGTAGTCCATTGCCATACCGTCCATCCTGGAAGTGTTCATTGATGGTGCAGTGACGGAAGATGTATGAGTCATGTACACCCCCAGAATATTTAGCCACGATGTTGGTGATCAATCCCTGGTGATCGACTATGGCCTGCACATTGATGGAATGTGTGTGCTTCCTGTTGCGGTAGAGGTGTTCAGTTGCAGCAGGTGGCACAAGGCGTACATGTGTGCAGTCGATTGCACCAAGGACGTGTGGGAAGCCACTGATTGCGTAGAACCCCTGTTTTGTTTCCTGCTGCTTCTGCAGTGTGTTAGGGAAGCAGATGTGGCGGTGTCAGTCGAATGATGGCATCCAGTACTTTGGGCAAAAAGGCAAAGAATGATGGTTGTGATATTCCGCCAACCAGGGCACCAGTTGTTTGGAAAGAGCCACTTGCCAGCATATGAAGTACAGCAAGCAGCTTTGTTTCTGCTGGGATGGTGCGGGGTGTCACCAAAGTGGGGGCCAACTGCGGTTTAATGTTGCGCAGCAGCTGCTGAATGGCCTGCCAGTTCAACCGGTACCTCTGGATGATGTTGTGTTCCCTGAGGCCCTGAAGGGTGGTTCTTGGGCGGAATATCCTCTCCTGCCTTCTGCGCTGCCTTTGGGGTCCCTGCTGGTGTTGTTGTAGCTGCTGTTGTTGCTGCTGGGCTTTGCGTCTGCGTGCACGCTGGATTAGTATCACCTCCATGGCTCCCTGTTGCTGCTCTGCTGTTTGTTCTGTGTGTTCTGATTAAATACAGGTGTGTTTGCCCCATTTTAACGCCTGCCCTGACCCAGGCATAAATTTTTTACGCAAATCGGGCTGTGCGTCATTTTATGGCTCCGCCTCCTGCCCGTGCGTCATTTTTGCCCGAAAACATAAATACAACGCACGGCCCTTTAAGCCATTTTTGGGATGGGAACGCCTACCTTGCATATAATTAACGCAAGGCGGGTTGCCGCATCCAAAAAATGATGCACACAGCGGAATTCTGTCATCCGCGGGCTCGTGCGTCGAAGTTTAAATACGGGGCAACGTTTGCGCTGATTGTGCGTCAAAATGTTTGACGCACAATCGGCGCAGATGGAGTATAAATATGCCCCCAAGTGTCTCCTACACTCATCAATATACTCCGGAGTCTTAGACCACGCAGGGTCCGTACATCACCAACAACCACGGGAACACATTTTTTTTTTGCACCAAGCGCCACACATGTGAAGTTCGACGACTTCCCTACTCTCATACTACGGAGTACGCACACTCCTACTAACCTCAACTGGAGTACGCAGACTCCCTACTTTGCCTCACATACATCACAATTCACCTGCAATTTGCTTAAGCCTGTGCAAGTGCAACCTACCACTTTCACACTATCTCAAGACTCACTGAGAACGTACCCAACTTTATTAGCAGGATCCAGGATCTGGGAAAGTCATGTCTGGGCTTAAGGGGACATCATCTTTGCTACAATTGCCATTTTCGAAAAACAAAATTCAAACCTCATAAAAATATGAACACCGAACCTTAACTTTAAACTAACACAATAACCAAATAATCACCACATAACTAGTTCTCCTGGGAAACTAACAATCAAGCTACTACCAAAAACTGATAGCGCGCCCTGTCCTTAGTAAGTAAACTTACAAGGGGACACGTATAGGTCGATGAACCTTTTTGAATCGCACGGAGTATCCTAGTCATGTAGTAACCACTGGAGCGATAGCTCATATCAATAAATCAAAACATTCTATGAAGAACAGCTTTAAACCATATTAATCAAGAATAACCACTACTCAGGAAAGAGTTACCAATCTTTATTCCCTATTGATTACAATTCTAAATCATCTGTTAGTTCAATCTTTATTCAATTTTAATATGTTTATTAATCCACCCTAAAAGACATCAATTCTTAAAGAAAGCTTATGCACAATACAATACCACAAACTAAGAATACCGGCATTACTCGTGAAATTCAGCAATTAAGTTTGTCAGTCATTGTCACAGTCAAAGTCACCCCTAACAACCTACCTAACCAAGATTAGCATTAGCATGTGGGTCTTCATGCGAAAACAATTTAGAGAAAACATCAATCTGGAAGTGAGAATCTTAAAACGCAGCGTAGTTGGTACCTAGAAGAAAGGCATAAAAAGAGTCAATACCATTTTAATAGCTACCTATCCAGGATGGATCAGCAACAAGTCAATCTTCGTCTTCAGGTCATCTATTACTCAGCTACAAATCACGCTCACGGACCATGAGCCCAATATCAGCACCTCAGAGAGCATCTCCTGACGTCATCAACTTTTCTCCTTCAATTCTGATTTCTTGGCCTTTGTCATAACTTTTTATTAAGGTCTCCCAGTCCATCCCACTAATTGCTAATTGGTCAGTCAGTTGGCAGATATGACTTTAACCTATAGTTTTTGTTTACCAAATCTACTAATTTTCACATGTCCACGTTCACAAGAAGCGTATTGTTTTTTCCATGCGATGCCCTCATCTTCCGGCCCTTCAGGTAACAATATTGTTGCATCTTCTTCTTCGGTCAGTGCTTCTATTGTTCAAGTCCTGGGAAAGTACATTTAGCCTGCTTTACACATAATTGTATCAAATTGACTTCATCATCTCCTGTCCACCGGTACATTTCAGAAAATTATTAGCTAAGAAACTTGAACTTTGAGCGGGTCAAGGTTGACTATAGCATCTTCCAGTCCTTTGTAAAGCGTTCAGTATTTCAGGCTTTCAAGTGTGCGAGACCCAGTGGAACTAGGCCTTTAGTCCAGCTAACTTAATACTACAAATTAATACAAAACATAGGTTATACATCTCATTATGACATATATTTTTATTATTTCATACAATTTTTGTCATTTTAGTACACATGGTGATCACTCCCCGAGGGCACATTTTCAAACGTGCACATTATTTCTCTATGATTAATTTCCCTACATATTTTCTCATTAGTAATAACATATAGATTATTAATAAATTTTCTTAATTAGCATATCTGCTTCAACAGTTGTGATATAATGCAGGTGCCTGAGCTAATGCCCAATCGATGGTGTAAGATTCGGCGAGTTCCTCTGGAACAAGATCTGAGAAAGAAGGTTTAATAACCTCTTCCCCATATGGGCAGGTATGGACAAATTCAGGTGGCCAATCTTGTTCGGCCGATAAGATATCATCTATATTTACCACGTGATCCCAAAAGATTGTGTCTACTGTGCATTCAATGTCTCCTTCTGACTATAATGTTACTTTATACACCCTATCAGGTGTGGAGACTCCATGTCCGCAGTTTCTACTTGTAGAAAGTCATCAGTTGCTTTCACCTCCAGATGCTCTAGAAGACTCCGGCGAACTATTGTGACCTCTGCCGCGCTGTCTAGCAGCGCTAGTGCCCACTTCCTGTTCTTCAAGAGGACCCTCTTCTTGAGCGGCATGTAGTATTGCAACTGCTGCCACTTTTTCCGTTTTAAATTGGGGTTTTTGTTGAAGAGGTTTCTCTTCCTTTTTTACAGAAACTTCTGATGAGCGTTGTGATACCTGTCTCGGTTTCACATACTCTGTTCTTTGCTCTGATCACCCACCTCTCTCACTGCGTTTTTCTGATGAGTCCTGAAATGAGTGAGATTGGCGTGTATCAGTATATTGATATCTATCAGCCGTTTTTATATTATCTCTATTTCAGAGATTATATCTATTCTGCGGGGTCTCCATAAGTGGAGATGCTTTTCTTTCTTTTTTAGGAGTTTGTTGTTTTTTATCACAGCATTTCTTATTGCCCTCAGGAGCATGCTTGGAAAAATCTTTATTAGATTTGCCTTGAAATTGTGGTTTAGTTGGTCTGGCCCCTAGACTATCTCGACCAATACTAGAATAGGCCTCTGCGATAATTTTGGGCAGCTTGCATTCCTGATCCTGTTGAGGAACATCATGTAGCCGCATGCGCACCGCTAGTGCGACTGCTTCCCCTTTAAGATTGCTTAGAACAATGGAGGATACAGTGGCAAAATTTCACATTAATTGCATCCCCAAGTCCAGGGCCAGGGCAGCCCCATATTCATATTGAATTTGTTTCAACACTTGCGGTAAATTGGCAAGTACCGGCATACCGTGTGCAGTAGTGTAGAGCGTGGCAAATACTGTGCCCCAGGTATTACAGTTATCTACTGTGGGGACCATCCAAAATGCAAGCACATCGTTAGAATTCTATGTTTATCATGAGGTCCCGTACGGGGAAATACCGCTTCCAGTGCATTTATTTTTAGAGCTAACCAAAACGGAGTTTCCTCTCGTTTGGCGGGTACTTTACCCATTATTGAATGCACAGTTGCCGGGTTAATACCTGGCGTCACTGTATGTGGTTGCGCCGGAGCAGCATGTGCTGAGTTTGTATTCAATGTTTGCATTACAAACTGTACTAATCGTCTGTATATTGCTGTCAATTCAGTATATAAGCCACGAACCTCAGCTATTGCTAAATTTGCTACAACACAGTGAGGTGTATAGGTGGACAAAAAGGCCAGGTAGGACCTTCATTACTTAGAGGACCTAACCTAACTGGTAAAATCGTGTGGGGTAGGGCGCCATCAAGCCAATTATTATGTTCTTGATAAGATAAAGGTATTTCTAAATATGCATATGCTCTGTATTGTCCAGGTACGTTTCCAAGTGTATAGTGATGAAATGTGTTTGTGTTCCCATCAACTGCTGGAAGTGTGACCCAAGAATAAAATATTTCTGTTCTATAAGCTGCATCTGTGTCAACAACAAATGTGACTGGACCCCCTGGGCCATTAGGCCATTTGCCAATAAATGTGCAGTCAGGGGTTGTCTCATATTTACTGCAATTGCTACCTGTTGTGGATTCGCTATAATAGTTGATAAATTTGTTCAGAGAAGGCACGCCAAATGGGGATTATCCTTTTAGAGTTCATGCTTGAACAACCTCGAGCATCAGACAGGATAACCTACTTGGCCGATGAGGAAAGCCTCAATACCATGGACACCTCTGTATATAGAGTACTGAGGTGTCTTTGTATATAGTGAGACAGAGATACTCAGGAGGACCTGAAAATTAGAGCCTGACCAAACGTTGGCGGCACCATGTTGCGTAGGCTCTCATTATTCTAATGAAACTACTGGATTTTGAGTGGCAGAATTGCCTGCGGTGTGGGAAACTGAGTGTAACCCACTACAGTTGACACCTGTCGCTCCAATCCGAGTTCTGCTCCGGCTAACTAGCAGTGCTTCATCTTTACCCAAGGGCAGGGATGATTGGGCAGCCAAGCGCATAACATAACTGGTTTCTCATTGAAGCCGTGGTCACTTAGGTCTCATCTGTTTCTCTCAGTTACATTAGTCTCACATACACAACAAACAGAGGCAGTATATATTTCAATAATGCTTTAATAAAGCGAATGCATCTTAGATAGCAAAGCGTGGACTGCAATAATCACGACAATACAGCATTACAAGATTAAAATTGTGACAAGGAGAGTAAAACATAAACATTATGCTACCATATTGTCACTAGAGTCAGACTAATTCCTACCTAGGCTACGATAGAGCACAGTATGTTAAGCTCTAATTCTGCTCTTCAGGTTCCCCTGGGAAGACATCATCACCCATACCTGAGCAAAGACATGAAGTCTGCAAAACAGCTGTAGCAAAGCATTCGGCAATCAGCATACAGTTGTGGTTCTTTGGCTGGAATCTCCCTCTAACATGTAAGGGACAGGAAAGTGTTTTTATAATAAAACAGCTGGTATTCTAAGAAAATGTCCCTACGTAAGGATGTGTTATTTTCTATGAATGTCAGAGACTAAACTTATACCACGTTCACCGGCAACCTATCTTGCTGTAGCCTTTAAAGAAGCACAGAGTGAGCAAGAATGTCTTGTTTGAAAACAGAGTGCTGGCCTAGGCAAAAACAGTCAGATATAGAGAAAATAAAAGAAGACCGTAAAAGTGGCTACTGTAACAATAATAAAGCAAAGCTGAATAAAATACATCTAGGTTAAAGTGCACAGCGGAAGGCCTAGTATGTTAAAAATAACGTGCATGGAGCTATAACTAAAATTGCTACACAACAGTATGAGACAGATAAAGCAGTGTTATAGCTATGCCATTCGCCAAAACAGACACCCTTGCACCAAAGTGCAAGACTGTGTACATTTTGTCAAGTAAAGGAATTGTATTGGAAGGAGGACAGGACAAAATCTATGCCATACTACTTTTCTTAAAGCTATGTGCATTGTGCATTGAGCTCTTCATGATAGAGGACCGTCTCTTAACAAGCGAATGAATACAACTCACACTCTTCAGAGATCCCTGAGATCTTCATCTAATGGACAATTCCTAACTCTCTTTTCGAGGTAAATTGAAGACTATATTTTTCCCGTCATAATATTCCACTGTGGTTCCTCCATCCTCTTTTTAGCGCTGGGCGGCATTCGGGTACCCATGCGCTTTATAAATCTATTAAACTAAACTTTTCCCACTTTGTATTTGTGCTGTGAAGAACAGCAGAAATGCAAAGATTGAAAAATGTGAGAAAAGGAAACTTTTCCAAAACCTTACATCTGCCTCACATATGCAGACCTTTTTGGCCCAAAGTCTTGTCTTCTTTCTCTAGAACCTAGGGCCATATTTACAAGGCCCTTTGTGCCACCAGAACATCACTTTTAGTGATGGTCTGGCAGAACACTCTGGGCCTTATTTATACTTTTTGGTGTAAAACTGCACTAACGCAGTTTTGCACTAAAAAGTTTTGCACCGGCTTGCACCATTTTTTAGCACCAGCTGGGACCATATTTATGGAATGGTGCAAGCCGGTGCAAAGGGTAGGCTAGCTTAAAAGAAAATGACGTTAGGCAGGTTTGAGGCAAAATAAATGATTCTGACCAGATTAGCATCATTTGTTTATGCTAACGGGCATATTTATACTCTGTTTGCACTGAATTAGCGTCATTTTTTTAAACTCTAGTTCAGGGCAAAACTAACTCCATATTTATACTTTGGTGCTGGACCCGTCAAGTGCCAAATTTATGGAGTTAAAGTCAATTTTTGGAAGTGGAAACCTACCTTGCCTTAATGAGATGCAAGGTAGGCGTTCCCGTGCAACAAAATGACGCTATGGCCTTAGCGCCATATTTATACTCCCATGCAAAAATGGTGCAAGGGAGGGAGGAGGGGTCAAAAAATGGGGCAAAGCTTGCTTTGCCCCATTTTTTAAAGCCTGGGTCAGGGCAGGCGTTAGGGTACCTGTGGGCCTATTTCCATGGTGGAACACCATGGAATAAACCCACAGGTGCCCTCCCCAGGCCCCAGGGGCACCCACACCAGAGGGACTGCGGAGGATGGGGGACCCCATCCCAGGTAAGTACAGGTAAGATTGCATTTTATTTTTTAAAGTGCCATAGGGGGCCCTGAAATGGGCCCCCATACATGGCACAGGGTGCAATGGCCAAGCCCAGGGAACCCCTGTCATCTGTGCTGTCCATTGTGGGGGTGGGAATGACTCCTGCCTTTTCTAAGGCGGGAGTCATGTGGCATGGTAGGTTCACTCTAACCTGCCTAAAGTCATTTTTTGGTGCTAAACCCTCTTCTTCTATACTGCCAGCCCCACCCGACTAAAGCCATTTTTTTTTTTACTCTAGCCTACCCTTTGCACCGGCTTCCGCCATTCCATAAATATGGTGCCCGGCTGGCGCACAGAAATGGTGCAACCCGGTGGTAAACTTTTTGGTGCAAAACTGAGTTAGTGCAGTTTTGCAGCAAAAAGTATAAATAAGGGCCAATATTTTGTACGTTTGCACCACTTTTGCGTCAAAAAATGACGTTAATGCGGCACAAAAAAAGTATAAATCAGGGCCTTGATGCTAGACTGGTCTAGCACCAAAGTATAAATATGGAGTTAGATTTGCACCGAATTAGAGTCAAACAAATTACGCTAATTCGGTGCAAACAGAGTATAAATATGCCACAGAGTATAAATATGCCCCTAAATATGGCATTACAGGCATAGAGTCATTTTTGGCACGGGAACTCCTACCTTGCATCTCATTAAGGCAAGGTAGGTCTCCACTTTCAAAAATGACTTTAACTCCATAAATCTGGCGCTAGAGGGGTCTAGCACCAAAGTATAAATATGGAGTTAATTTTGCACCGAATTAGAGTAAAAAAAAAAGACACTAATTTGGTGCAAACAGAGTATAAATATGCCCCTCTGTAGGGCCATATTCACAAGGCCACTTTCATGGCCTTGTAAATATGGACTGAGTCAATACAGCGCAAGGTGCTGCATTCACTCACCATGTGACAGGGAGACGGTCCATGGGTGCTGCGGTGCTGCCCTGTGTCAAAAGATTGTAAATATGCCCCAAGAAATTTGCATTACAACACACGTGTAGTTTCAGGGGAATGAACCACTCATGCAATCCCTCCTTGGCACAAAACAGTACAAAGTAGCTCTACATTTTAGGCACCTTTGCACCACAATTCAGGATTTGCGTTGGAAGTAAATCCGAAGTCAACACTTTTCAGATAGATTTGTAGTAGATGAGAAGGGCTGTCTCTTGTGCATTTGTACTTTGTCTTAGTTTGTTGTTTGGGGGAGTTCGATTTACATGAACAAACAACAAAACAATGACGTAAAACACCATAACTAGGTAAAAAGGGAAGGAACTCAAACCACTGGAAAATCCACTCTAGCTAACTGTAATTATGGCCAGTGTACATACTAACGATTTCAAAGTTAAATAACTTCAGATAGTTTCCATGTAGCTGAGGGACACCATTTAACTAGAAAATATGAATGTAGGCTCACACACCATTCATAAACTCATCCTTACGTTATAATGTCACATCATTCAATTAGTTGTCATATCCCATTTGCGTGAGCCTTAACATGGCATAGTAAAGCATGCGCATTTAAACACTCAGTGGCCCCAGCACCTCAGATAAAATAAACTAAAAATTCTTCCTTTTGTAATATAGCTTAGTGTTAATTCTAGAACTCCTGAAGACAACCGACATCCACTGGAAAAGATTTAGGGGGTCATTCTGACCCTGGCGGCCGGTGGCAGCCAGGGCCACCGACCACGGGAGCACCGCCAACAGGCTGGCGGTGCTCCCGAGGGCATTCTGACCGCGGCGGTTCGGCCGCGGTCAGAAAGGGTAAACCGGCGGTCTCCCTCTGGTTTACCACTGCCCTTCAGAATCCTCTATGGCTGCGGAGCGCGCTCCGCAGCCATGGGGATTCTGACACCCCCTACCGCCATCCTGTTCCTGGCGGGTCTCCCGCCAGGAACAGGATGGCGGTAGGGGGTGCCGCGGGGCCCCCGTAAGAGGGCCCCGCAAAGTATTTCAGTGTCTGCTAAGCAGACACTGAAATACGCGACGGGTGCAACTGCACCCGTCGCACCTCTGCAACTACGCCGGCTCAATTCTGAGCCGGCGTCCTCGTTGCAGGGGCATTTCCTCTGGGCCGGCGGGCGCTCTTTTGGAGAGCGCCCGCCGGCCCAGAGGAAATGTCTGAATGGCCGCCGCGGTCTTTTGACCGCGGTGCGGTCATTCAGCGGCGGTACCTTGGCGGACGGCCTCTGCCGTCCGCCAAGGTCAAAATGACCCCCTTAGTGTACAGAAAATAAAAATCAGAAGCAAAGTCTTGCAATTCACTTAGCTAGAGTCTATATTTACAAAATAATGTAAATAATTCCAATGTCCCATAATTCATCCTAAACATAAAGATCCAATTGATTCTACCCTGCAAAGGTTATCAACATCTTTTTTTGCAATTCACATTGATCAAAGGATGAATTCATAACGACGTCTTTTGGAAGCGCTCCTGCTCTCAAATACAGTATGTCTCAATTATCATACAAAGACAAAGCAAGCACCCATTCCGTATATGATTCTTTCTCCTTGTACAGACAAACGAACAAACTCTGGAGATGCTTATTTAAGGACCTCAGTGGCACAAACCGAGAAGACACAGCAACTTGCACGAAGTACCACATCTTCCACATGTACCAGTATCCTTAAAATTACACTCCCCATCCTTTGTAAGTGGACACGCTATCAAACTCAGGGGGTCATTCCGACCGCCAGGGCCGGGGACCACGGAAGCACCGCCAACAGGCTGGCGGTGCTTCCAGGGCCATTCTGACCGCGGCGGTAAAGCCGCGGTCAGAAAAGGGTAACCGGCGGTTTCCCGCCGGTTTTCCCCTGGCCCAGGGAATCCTCCATGGCGGCGCTGCTTGCAGCGCCGCCATGGGGATTCCGACCCCCTTCCCGCCAGCCTGTTTCTGGCGGTTTACACCGCCAGAACCAGGATGGCGGGAATGGGTGTCGTGGGGCCCCTGGGGGCCCCTGCACTGCCCATGCCACTGGCATGGGCAGTGCAGGGGCCCCCTAACAGGGCCCCATGAAGATTTTCACTGTCTGCTTTGCAGACAGTGAAAATCGCGACAGGTGCTACTGCACCCGTCGCACCCCTGCAACACCGCCGGCTCCATTTGGAGCTGGCTTCTATGTTGCAGGGGCTTTCCCGCTGGGCCGGCGGGCGGCCTTTTGGCGGTCGCCCGCCGGCCCAGCGGGAAAGCCAGAATGGCATCCGCGGTCTCCTGACCGCGGAGCGGCCATTTGGCGGTGACCGCATGGTGGGCGGCGACCGCCGCCCGCCGCGGTCAGAATGACCGCCTCAGTGTTAAAACCACGGTTGTGACTCCTACGTATGCGTGTTGTTTCTTCTCACAGATCATTCACTGTGCCTTTCAAAAATCTGAGTCAATATAGACTAGGCATGTTTCTTCTCACCCGGAAGTTCTTAACTTATCATTTTTTTGCAAAAATATGGAGATGGTCTAGCACAAACCTGATTAGAGCCTTGGACAAATGGAAGGGTCGAAAGGCGTCAACAACTCAAAAAGGAAACTGCCTTACAACTCGGGCAAGGGGTGAAAGAGTTGCTGATTTAAAAGAAAAATGCCCCCGCTGTTAGCAGTTTATTACACCAGTTCCGTTGGGGTTCCCACTAGGTCATGGCCTTCTCAAAAACTCTGTACTGGTAAGAAAATGTGTGTGTCTTTATTTTTCATTTCTTTGGTATTTTAATGTTTTTGTATTTTAATGACAGCGTTTTTTATCATCTCTGTTCTCAATTTTTGCCCATGGCGTTGGGTATTGCTATTTCGAAATTACATTTAATGTGACAACTACTGACCCATCTTTTTTGATGAACAATGGATGTTCAACATAACAGTGGAAGTGAATGCATGTTATTGCTTGTATCATGAAATACCATTAAATATGAACTCAATGATTGAAATTTTGGGCATCATTTTGATTTTACATTAAGTGTATGACACAGCCCAATTTTCTGTCATGGGTACTGAAATCAAACTATTCAAATTCATAGACAATCAGTGGTATTTTTTCTTTTATATTGTATTAAACCTACCCCCGTTGGCTTTAGCAGGGCAACACCCCATTTTTCCCTGCACTAAAAAAACAGCATCAAGACATTCTCTCATGATAGGGAAATGCAGAACTAGAAATAAGTGTTTGTTTCTGTTGCATAAGAGGAGAGTGTTGATCATTAGAGGTGGTAAAAGTGATTTCATAATGGGTGTACAGTGTAAATTGATCATGCTCCTGGTCAACCCGTTGTATCTAAGCATTACAACAGTTTTTTGGAGAGAGCTTTTTAAAAGAGACCTGTGTAGATACTATAATTTATCACTAAAGAAGATTGCTCTCATTAGGGTAACCCCTCACAAACATTTGCCAGAGCAATTGTATTGGGGAAATTGTGGTGGGGAATGGGATGCATGCCTCATGTACCTCACGAGGCGTGAGGTGTTGGTATCATGCAGGAATCTTTACTGTGCTTTCCTATTATAGATGCCATTTGTCCTAATCACTCATCCAACAATGTTTAGAAAGTGTGCTATAGAATAAAACTGCATCTTTGTAGCTCTTAACTTAGCTGGGATGTTAAGAAAAAAATATGTAAATTTTGCCTTGCAGTTATTGGACCCAGTAAGTTTGAGAAAACCCTTGATGGGGAACTCAGAGTTATTCCACTCATAATGCTACTGACTGCTGGTACATGTCAAATGCTAGAGGGTATAGGTTACACAAAAGCCAAAATGGTATCTAAGCTGCCTCACCATGCTGGGTGTACTTAGCAAAATCAGCATGTAAAACATTGAATCATTTTTTTAAATCATCTGCTTGCTAAATCTATGGCTACAATATGCTTCAAGGTTCTCCCCTTTCTCATCCTACTACTCCACTGTGGTCATGGGATGCTTATTCTCCTTACTGTAGAATAAAAGGGCTGCCTTTGTGATAGTTTGCATTGCATTTTTGGTTAACTGATATAGGCCCTCATTCTGACCTTGGCGGGCGGCGGAGGCCGACCGCCAAAGTCCCGCCATCAGGTTACCGTTCCGCGGTCGAAAGACCGCGGCGGTAATTCTGACTTTCCCGCTGGGCTGGCGGGCGGTCGCCTTCAGACCGCCAGCCAGCCCAGCGGGAAAGAGGCTTCCACGATGAAGCCGGCTCGGAATCGAGCCGGCGGAGTGGAAGCTGTGCGACGGGTGCAGTTGCACCCGTCGCGTATTTCACTGTCTGCGCAGCAGACAGTGAAATACATTTAGGGGCCCTCTTACGGGGGCCCCTGCAATGCCCATGCCAGTGGCATGGGCACTGCAGGGGCCCCCAGGGGCCCCGCGACCCCCCCTACCGCCATCCGGATCTCGGCGGTCCGACCGCCGGGATCTGGATGGCGGTAGGGGGGGTCGGAATCCCCGCGGCGGTGCAGCAAGCTGCGCCGCCGCGGAGGATTCAATGGGGCCGCGGTACACTGGCGGGACCCCGCCAGTGGTGCCGGTCCGACCGCGGCTTTACCGCCGCGGTCGGAATCCCCATTGGAGCACCGCCGGCCTGTCGGCGGTGCTCCCGCGGTCCTCCGCCCTGGCGGCCAAAGACCGCCAGGGTCAGAATGACCACCATAGTTTGTTCCTGGTTACTACCTGTTTCCATTTGATGGTTACTTGCACATGCAGATTCAATATTTCCTAACTGCAGCAAATTTGCCTTTTCAGCATGGTAACTGTTAGACCGGTCAGCCCTATAGTGATCTACCCCAAACAATTTGGCTTTTTAACTATAATTGTGCTCAATGTTTATTTTTGTTGGCATTAGGACTCTGTGCATTTTACCACTGTTAACCAGTGCTAATGTGCCTGTGTTCACTCCCCTAAATATGCTCTGGTTGACATATAGCTAATTGGTATATTTAATTTACTTATAAGTCCTGCTCCTTGTGGTATACCACATACTAAGAGCCTGTAAATTAAATGCTACCAGTGGGCCTGAATGTCCCACAGTGGAGCTAGACAGGGCACCAGAGGAGGATACCCGGGAACCTACTGAGAAGGACATTGCCTCCCTTGGTGATCTGCCTGAGCTTGCTGGATGGCAAACAGAAAGGAGACCCACCAGGGAGGAGTTCTGTAAAGCACAGAGAGAGTGCACAACCCTGGAGGCAACGAGGCAGCAGGCTGATGCTCTGGCAGCTGGTGATAACTCTGGAGATCATTGCATCTATTAGGAGAATGACCTCCTGTATAATGACCCTAAGGCCCCTGTGTATGGGGCAACAAGGGCCTTCATAGTACCCCAATGCTACAGAGCCTTACTACTGGGGCTGATACCCGTGGCAGGACATCTGGGGCAGGACAAATCCTTTGTAAGGCTTGTCCCCTACTTTTGCTTGCCCAGATGAAGATATTCTTAGATACATTCTGTAGTACTTGCTTAACCTGCCAGACCAGTGGGAAGTTGGGGTAGAAGCTGACAACTCCCCTGAATCCCTTACCTGTCATTGGTACCCCATTTTAAAAGGGTGGGCATCAACATTGTTGGACTTCTGGACCCCAAGGCATACTCAGGCAACAGGTTTATACTGGTATTGGTGGACCATGCGACAATATCTCCAGACTCCATCCCTCTGAGGATTGCACCTGCAGTGGCTAGGGCCTTGATAGGGGTGTTCCCCAGGGTGGGTTTCCCCTAGAAAGTGCTGTCTGACAAAGGCACTAACTTTATGTCTGCATACATGCAGTCAATGTGGAAGGAGTGTGGAGTTGCTTAAACGTTTTCCATACCCTACCATCCACAAATAAATAGGCTTGTTGAGAGATTCAACAAGACCCTGAAGGACATGATTATGGGCCTACCTGAGCCCATGAGGCTGCACTGATAACATGCCCCTGGCAAGTGGTAGACCCGCAGAGGTATGTTCAGAGCTTTTGTGGTAGATGTGCCCATGTAACACAAATACTAGGGGCAACAGCCCCGGCATGTTCCTTGAGAGATTGCGTAAGGTGTTGAAATGCAGGCCCCTGTTTTTGCTCTTGCCGTGGGTTCTGAGTAGAGGAGGTTAACCCATTTGACGTAGGACACTGGTATGCCGTATCGGGCCAACACTTCGAGCATGAAGCCCAAGCTAAATGTGTGAAATGCATGCCGATTATCCGATGACGGGCAGCCGGCATAGGGGTAATGGTGCCATGTGGCATCTATCACATTAAAACAAGCGATGTATGTTTAATGACGTATTACGTTTTGGAACAAAGCCGCTTTGGTCCATGTGAAGGAGCCGAGGTAGGTGAGGAAGCAATTGTCATGCTAAGATTTCGCTCAGAATTGTATGCTTGGCATTTAATATGGATAATGGCCTGTAGGAAGATAACTCTAATGGCGGTTTGCCAAGTTTTAACAGGGAGGTGACTTTTGCCTGCCGAATAATTAGGGGGAGGCAACCGGCCTGTAACAACTCTGTGTATAATGTTTCTAGTTGGTTATGCAGACGGACGGAAGCTCTGACCCACGACTCGCGACCCCGAAGTGGAAACTTGGTTGCAACGCGATGAGCCGCCAATCAAGCACCACACCCCGTGGCCTGGCCCCCGGCCCCCCTCATGGTAAGCCCGGGTGTTGGGGTCATCACTTCTGTGTCAGGACTAGGGGGCCGGTGAGGGTGAGACCTCAATACTCGCACCTGCATCAGCGCTTGCTCCTTTTCGATGCTTGAACTTAGGGAGACGGCCCGTGGACCCTCTACGGCTCCATCTACAGCTTGCGCTGAGATTTAGGCACTAATTGTCAGAAGTTAGATCCGAGGAGCCTGGAGCCTGGTGCCTGGTGAGGAGATTGAGGAGGTTTAGCCCAGGACTGCGTACTACTGTTTACTGTTGTTCACTGTTCATTTTCTACCACTGCCTATTGCTGCCTATTGCTGCCTATTGCTGCTGCCAGTCTTGACAGTCTTGACCACAGCCCCCAGGGACCACCTGCTTACCAAAAATATTTGTTTGGTAGACGTATTGGAGGCCTTGCCACATATGTTAAGTTAGATCTGGCCGTTAAACTAGTAATGTGGGAGAAATCTACTTGTAACATGGTATTGCTAACAATTCATGGCTTAGCCATATGTAAAAAACTATTCCAGTCACAGTGATAAACATATACGTTAATCAATACCAAGGCAAGAAATTGAAGATAGCCAAATCTACTCTAGCCCTACTGAAAGAGTTTGTTCATGACCACCCAGGTCATGAGTATGTGCTGGCTGGGGACTTTAATACTCACCAGCTTGGCCAGGAAGGGGTTCATTCTCGAGATCCTGTACAACTGGCCTTTGAAGTTTTTTTCAATGAATATGACATAAAAATAACTGATCGTAGCAATGTAGCAGAGGGTACCTGCATTCCTACTTTTAGAGATATATCCACAATAGATTATATTTTTCTAAGCCCAGCACTCCTGAGCCGGTGCCTAAGTAAAGGTGACTCACAGACCTGAAAGTGACCACAACCCGGTGGTAACAAAAGTTGATCTAGGGGCTACAAAACATGACCTGTAAAAAGTAAGTGGTCGTCAACTCGCACAAGGACCCACTATAACATGCATTACATTTTCTGCTCCCTGTAAAGCAAAATATGAGGCATGGAAGAAGGCAAATGGTCCAATAAATCTTCATCAGGGGGATTGGTCAAATAATAGATCAATGGGGGCTGGTGCTTAAACAACTTCAAGCTCACCTCTGCAATAGAGTGTAGCCCGGTCAAACTGGGGGTAATCAGAATAGGGCGGTTAAGCAGCTAGTACCAAAGGAATGGTCACAGCATAAAAAGAGATATTGGCAGGCAGAAAGACTCTACAAGAGGCTCAAAACTCCGGCCTCAGATGCATTAAGGAAGTCTGCACGGAAAGATTATAAAAAAGCCTTATGGATGTTAAAGACCAAAGAGATGGAAGAATGCTAGAAACATCTGGTAACATTGCTTCCGTCCACCGAAAGCAGAGAATTTTGGGACTTTATCAGCACATTGCTTTACGATTCCAAAACAAACACTAACGTGATCTTGGCCAGCGACTGGGAAAAGCATGACGGAAATCTGTATGTAGACAAAAAATATTTAGGGGATCAAGCCCATAGTGCTGGTCCATACGAATTGGAAGTATAAGACGACAAAATCTGCCCCATCACTATTAAAACTGTACAAACTATCCTTGGCAAAATGAGGTGGGATGGGGCCCCTGGACCCAATGGTTTGCCAGGGAGCATTTTCAGAGACGGCGAAGCCTACTAGGACGCACCGCTGACCAATTTATTCAATGACTGCTTATATCTTTCAGTGGTCCCGTTTGCATGGAAGGGATCGATACTTCAACCTATTTACAAAAAAGGGGTCATTACTTGCCCTGAAAACTATAGGCTGATAGCCTTATTGGATGTAGATGGTAAAGCATATGCAAGGGTCTTATTACAAGAGCTTGAAGAATGGATCTCAGCAAATGGCATAATTCCACCTTATCAAACAGGTTTTAGACCTAGTTCTGCCATGTTAGACAATGTCCTGGCACTGTCATATCTTGGACAACAAGCATTAAAACCAAAGTCCCCAACGCTTTTTGCATGCTTTAGTGACTATAGTGCAGCCTTCCATAGGTTGATGCGCCACATCCTGTGGAAAAAGCTAGCGTCCTGGGGGATCCCAAATAAATTGTTATCCTCAATAATTGCCCTTTACTTAGACACCTGGGTGAGAATAAAAATCACAAAATCATGCGTGACTAGGAAGATTTTTACCAAAAAAGGCCTAAACCAGGGCTGCATTATAGCGCCCACGCTTTTTAATTTATATACAGCTGACCTGGGTGCTGAGCTGCTCAGAGGAAACACGTTTCCTCCGAGGCTGGGGCAGCTGGTGCTCCCCATAATACAATATGCGGACAACATGGTTTTGCTTGCCCGAACCCGGTTCGGGCTTACAAGGGGCCTTGACATACTGCATAACTACAATGAAAGAAATGCTTTGAAAGCGAATGCAGGAAAGTTTTGGTTTTAAGCCGTTAGTCAATAAATTTATATGGAAGATGGAAACTCTGTCCTCTAAGTATAGAGCTGGAAGATAAATATCACTACTTGGGGGTCTGGCTATCAAATACTGGGCGAATGACTCATCAGGCAGCGGCATTGACTTCTAAAGCAGTAAAAATCTCCCACGTATTAGCAAAACTCCATCGACGGCTCAAGGCACCCACATTTGAACCCTTAGGGAGGGGGATAAGGGCAAAACTATTACCCTCAATTACTTATGGCCACTTGGCTTTTCCCAAGCAAGTTGACAGTCACTCTAGAGAATGCCCAGATGAGAGCTTACAAAAGAGTCCTTAAGATCCCTAGATCAACAAGGCATGCAGGGATATGCTTGGAATTAGACATAATATGCATGGACTTGTGCAAAATAGATATAATAAAGTTTTATCAAAGTGTCAGTAGGGCAGGGGATTGTAGCCTTAGGGGGCTTTAAAAGTAATTTTCAAAAATAAAACAAGTAATTGGGCCATCTATCTATCAAAGGCTGATAACCTGTTCAATCTGGCCCCTTCCTATTACACAGATCCTGCCATCACGAAAGCTGTTTTGAATAAAAAACTGAATGTGCTTGGTATGCAAGCTTGCATAGCCAAAGACATCCTAACAGTTAAGGACATCCATGGAGCTGATGGCCTGCATGAATCGTATGCAACTACCAAAGGCCAGCCCTACCTAAAAGCCCCGGTAGGAGATCGAGCATTCCAGAACATCCTCCAGATGCGCCTGCTAACCTTACCTGCCTGGGAATACCAATGGAAGTGGAAAAGCGCACAAGGGCACATGCATCAATGCTCGCTGTGTAAATACCACACAGAATCAATAAAACACCTTGGGGGTCTTTGTAGGAAAGTACCATCTTGCCTGGCATGTTACCCCCATATTTCACTGTATATATGTTGTTTTAGTGTATATGTCACCGGGACCCTGCCAGCCAGGGCCCCAGTGCTCATAAGTGTGCCCTGTATGTGTTCCCTGTGTGATGACTAACTGTCTCACTGAGGCTCTGCTAACCAGAACCTCAGTGGTTCTGCTCTCTCTGCTTTCTAAATTGTCACTAACAGACTAGTGACCAATTTCACCAATTCACATTGGCATACTGGAACACCCTTATAATTCCCTAGTACATGGTACTGAGGTACCCAGGGTATTGGGGTTCCAGGAGATCCCTATGGGCTGCAGCATTTCTTTTGCCACCCATAGGGAGCTCTGACAATTCTTACACAGGCCTGCCACTGCAGCCTGAGTGAAATAACGTCCACGTTATTTCACAGCCATTTACCACTGCACTTAAGTAACTTATAAGTCACCTATATGTCTAACCTTCACCTGGTGAAGGTTGGGTGCAAAGTTACTTAGCGTGTGGGCACCCTGGCACTAGCCAAGGTGCCCCACATCGTTCAGGGCAAATTCCCTGGACTTTGTGAGTGCGGGGACACCATTTCACGCGTGACCTATACATAGGTCACTACCTATGTATAGCGTCACAATGGTAACTCCGAACATGGCCATGTAACATGTCTAAGATCATGGAATTGTCTTGGGGAGACCACTCCATGATCCCCCGAGTCTCTAGCACAGACCCGGGTACTGCCAAACTGCCTTTCCCGGGTTTCACTGCAGCTGCTGCTGCTGCCAACCCCTCAGACAGGTTTCTGCCCTCCTGGGGTCCAGCCAGGCCTGGCCCAGGAAGGCAGAACAAAGGACTTCCTCAGAGAGAGGGTGTTACACCCTCTCCCTTTGGAAAAAGGTGTCAGGGCTGGGGAGGAGTAGCCTCCCCCAGCCTCTGGAAATGCTTTGATGGGCACAGATGGTGCCCATCTCTGCATAAGCCAGTCTACACCGGTTCAGGGATCCCCCAGCCCTGCTCTGGCGCGAAACTGGACAAAGGAAAGGGGAGTGACCACTCCCCTGACCTGCACCTCCCAGGGGAGGTGCCCAGAACTCCTCCAGCGTGCCCCAGATCTCTGCCATCTTGGATTCAGAGGTGTGCTGGCACACTGGACTGCTCTGAGTAGCCAGGGCCAGCAGGTGACGTCAGAGACTCCTTCTGATAGGCTCTTACCTGTGCTACTAGCCTATCCTCCTTCCTAGGTAGCCAAACTTCCTTTTCTGGCTATTCAGGGTCTCTGCTTTGGGGAATTCTTGAGATGCCGAATGCAAGAGCTCACCAGAGTTCCTCTGCATCTCTCTCTTCACCTTCTGCCAAAGGATCGACCGCTGACTGCTCAGGAAGCCTGCAAAACCTCAACAAAGTAGCAAAGACGACTACTGCAACCTTGTATCGCTGATCCTGCCACTTTCTCGCCTGTTTCCTGCTGGTGCATGCTCTGGGGGTAGCCTGCCTCCTTTCTGCACCAGGAGCTCCTGCCCTGCAACCGCAGGCAACAAAAGACTGCATCACCGGTCCTCTGGGTCCCCTCTCAGCATGACGAGCGTGGTCCCTGGAACTCAGCAACTCTGTCCAAGTGACTCCCACAGTCCAGTCACTCTTCAGTCCAAGTTTGGTGGAGGTAAGTCCTTGCCTCCCCACGCTAGACTGCATTGCTGGGTACCGCATGATTTGCAGCTGCTCCGGCTCCTGTGCACTCTTCCAGGATTTCCTTCGTGCACAGCCATGCCTGGGTCACCGACACTCTAACCTGGAGTGCACAACCTTCTGAGTTGTCCTCCGGCGTCGTGGGACTCCCTTTTGTGACTTCGGGTGGACTCCGGTTCACTCCTCTTCTAAGTGCCTGTTCTGGTACTTCTGCGGGTGCTGCCTGCTTCTATGAGGGCTTCCTGACTTGCTGGGCACCCCTCTGTCTCCTCATCCAAGTGGCGACATCCTGGTCTCTCCTGGGCCACAGCAGCACCCAAAAATCCTAACCGCGACCCTTGCAGCTAGCAAGGCTTGTTTGCAGTCTTCCTGCGTGGGAACACCTCTGCAAGCTTCTTCACGACGTGGGACATCCATCCTCCAAAGGGGAAGTTTCTAGCCCTCTTCGTTCTTGCAGAATCCACAGCTTCTACCATCCGGTGGCAGCTTCTTTGCACCCTCAGCTGGCATTTCCTGGGCATCTGCCCACTCTCGACATTGTTGCGACACTTGGACTTGGTCCCCTTGTTTCACAGGTACTCAGGTCCGGAAATCCACTTTGGTTGCTTTGCTGGTGTTGGTCTTCCTTGCAGAAACCCCCTATCACGACTTCTGTGCTCTCTGGGGCTTATAGGTGCACTTTACACCTACTTTTCAGGGTCTTGGGGTGGGCTATTTTTCTAACCATCACTGTTTTCTTACAGTCCCAGCGACCCTCTACAAGCTCACATAGGTTTGGGGTCCATTCGTGGTTCGCATTCCACTTTTGGAGTATATGGTTTGTGTTGCCCCTATACCTATGTGCTCCTATTGCAATCTACTGTAACTTTACATTGCTTGCATTACATCCTTTTGCTATTACTGCATATTTTTGGTATTGTGTACATATATCTTGTGTATATTTGGTATCCTCATACTGAGGGTACTCACTGAGATACTTTTGGCATATTGTCATAAAAATAAAGTACCTTTATTTTTAGTATATCTGTGCATTGTGTTTTCTTATGATACTGTGCATGTGACACCAGTGGTATAGTAGGAGCTTTGCATGTCTCCGAGTTCAGCCTAAGCTGCTCTGCTATAGCTACCTTCTAGTACTGCTAGAAACACCTCTTCTACACTAATAAGGGATAACTGGACCTGGTACAGAGTGTAAGTACCCCTTGGTACCCACTACAAGCCAGGCCAGCCTCCTACATTGGTTGTGCAGCGGTGGGATAAGTACTTGCAACTACTTACCACTTTGTCATTGTGTACTTTTCATAAGAGAATAATATACAAAACAAGTTCACTGTATGTACACCTAACCAAAAAGTGTTGTTTTTCTTCTCTTACACTATCTGCTAAGTGCTGAAAAGTACTCCTAAAGCTTTCAAAAAGTTTCAAAAAGTTGAAAAAGGTTTTTTTCCTGTTCTTTAAAAAGTCCTAAAACTTTTTCTCTGTTGTATCTGTCCCTAAACCTTTTTCTATCATGTCTGGTGTAGGAAACCCTCTTAATTTGGTCAATACTACTTATGACCACCTTAACTTTAAGAGCCTAAGGAGTCTCTGCATTGATAGAGGTTTAGTGGTAGGTAAGAACCCTTCTAGAGAGTTACTGTCTAATATGCTTATTGAGAATGATAAGGCCCAGGGTGGCACTTCATCTGAAAAGTTGATAGATAGCTCACACTCTGACTCTGGGGAGCCCACAGTGGGAATGTTACAGGGTTCTCTTCTTAATCTGCCCCTTAGCAGACCACCTAGCAATGCTGGTAGCACTAGAAGCTCCCATCACAGTAGGGATGTTTTTGTGCCAGGTTGTTAGGGTGCCAACTGTAAGGGGCATTTCTCCCTCTGCTCATTCAAATCTTTCTTCTGTGTCAAAACATTCCCAACCCACCCACCCTGATGACAAGATGTTAGAAAGGGAACTCAATAAGTTGAGAGTGGAAGAGACCAGGCTGAAGCTTAAACAGCAACAGCTGGCTCTAGACAGGGAATCCCTAGACTTAGAAATAGAGAGACAGAGGTTGGGGTTTGGGCCCCATGGTGGCAGCAGCAGTATTCCTGATACCAATCCTGTGAAAGAGCATGAGTACAGGAATCTGCATAAGATAGTTCCCCCTTACAAGGAGGGGGGTGACATTAACAAGTGGTTTGCTGCACTTGAGAGGGCTTGTATGGTACAGGGGGTCCCTCAAAGGCAGTGGGCTGCTATCCTATGGCTATCTTTCAGTGGAAAGGGTAGGGATAGGCTCCTTACTGTGAAGGAAAGTGATGCCAATAATTTTACAGTTTTGAAGAATGCACTCTTGGATGGATTTGGCTTAACCACTGAACAATACAGGATTAAGTTCAGAGAAACCAGAAAAGAGTTCTCACAAGGCTAGGTAGACTTTGTTGACTATTCAGTGAAGGCCTTGGAGGGGTGGTTACATGGCAGTAAAGTTTCTGACTATGAAAGCCTGTAAAATCTAATCTTGAGAGAGCATATTCTGAACAACTGTCTGTCTGATTTGTTACACCAATATCTAGTGGACTCAGATCTGACCTCTCCCCAAGAATTGGGAAAGAAGGCAGACAAATGGGTCAGAACAAGAGTAAACAGAAAAGTTCATACAGGGGGTGACAAGGATGGCAAGAAGAAGGATGGTAAGTCTTCAGACAAGGGTGGGGACAAATCTAAAAATGAGTCTTTATCAGGACCACAAAAACACTCTGGTGGGGGTGGTGGGTCCAAATCCTCTTCTAATCAAGTAAAGAAACCATGGTGCTATTTATGTAAAGTAAAAGGCCATTGGACAACTGATGCCAGTTGTCCAAAGATAAGCACCAAGCCTCCCACTACCACAACCCCTACTGCAACCTCTAGTGCCCCTAGTAATAGCAGTGGTGGTGGGAGCAAACCTACTAATAGCCAATCCAAGGGAGTAGCTGGGCTCACGTTTGGTAATTTAGTTGGGGTTGGTCTTGTTAGGGAGACCACAGAGGCTGTGCTAGTCTCTGAAGGTGCTATTGATTTGGCCACCTTGGTTGCTGGTCCCCTTAATATGGATGAGTACAAGCAACTTCCCCTAATCAATGGTGTTGAGGTTCAGGCCTACAGGGACACAGGTGCCAGTGTTACCATGGTAATAGAGAAACTGGTACACCCTGAAAAACACCTACTTGGTCACCAGTACCAAGTGACAGACGCTCATAACAACATTCTTAGCCACCCCATGGCTGTTGTTAATCTCAACTGGGGGGGGGGGGTTTACTGGTCCAAAGAAAGTTGTTGTTCCTTCAGATTTACCTGTAGACTGTCTACTAGGAAATGATCTAGAGACATCAGCTTGGTCAGAAGTGGAGTTGGAGGCTCATCCAGCAATGCTGGGCATTCCTGGGCATACTTGTGCTTTGACAAGGGCTCAGGCCAAAAAGCAAAAAGGACAGGGTGACTTGGATCCTGGAACAATGGACCAAGTGCTCCCTAAAGCTAGGGTTAGTAAGGGTAAATCCCTACCCACTAGCCCTTCCTCTACAGATGATTCAACTTCTGAGGAAGAAGAATTTCCCCCCTGTGCAGAACCTTCACCAGAGGAGCTGGCAGCAGACACTGCTGAGCTTTTGGGTGGAGGGGGCCTGCCAGGGAGGAGCTGAGTGTGGCACAGCACACCTGTCCCACATTAGAGGGTCTAAGACAGCAAGCTGTCAAACAGCAAAATGGGGATGTCAGTGACTCACATAGAGTTTACTGGGAGGACAACCTCTTGTACACAGAGGCAAGGGACCCAAAACCTGGAGCAGCCAGGAGATTGGTCATTCCACTGCAGTACAGAGAGTTCCTCCTAACTCTGGCACACAACATTCCATTGGCTGGACATTTGGGTCAGATTAAAACTCGGGAAAGGCTTGTCCCCCTGTTTCACTGGCCTAGGATGTCAGAGGACACAAAGGAGTTTTGTAAGTCCTGTGTGACCTGCCAAGCCAGTGGCAAGACTGGTGGCACCCCAAAGGCTCCCCTTATTCCACTGCCTGTGGTTGGGGTTCCCTTTGAAAGGGTAGGGGTTGACATAGTTGGCCCCCTTAACCCTCCTACTGCTTCAGGCAATAGGTTTATCTTGGTGGTAGTGGACCATGCCACAAGATATCGTGAAGCAATTCCTCTAAGGACCACTACAGCTCCTGCAGTGGCAAAAGCCCTCCTGGGAATCTTTTCCTGGGTGGGTTTCCCAAAAGAGGTTGTATCAGACAGGGGTAGCAACTTTATGTCTGCATACTTGAAGGCCATGTGGAAGGAATGTGGTGTAACATACAAATTCACCACACCTTATCATCCACAAACAAATGGACTGGTAGAGATGTTTAATAAAACTCTCAAAGGAATGATAATGGGACTCCCTGAAAAACTCAGGAGGATATGGGATGTCCTGTTACCTTGCCTCCTTTTTGCTTACAGGGAGGTACCCCAGAAAGGAGTGGGCTTCAGCCCTGTTGAACTCCTATTTGGACACCCTGTAAGAGATCCCCTAACACTTGTGAAGGAGGGTTGGGAACAACCTTTAAAAGCTCCCAAACAAGACATTGGGGGTCATTCCGACCCCGGCGGGCGGCGGGCTCCGCCCGCCGGGCGGAGACCGCCAAAAGACCGCACCGCGGTCAAATGACCACAGCGGTCATTCTGACTTTCCCGCTGGCCCGGCGGGCGACTGCCAAAAGGCCGCCCGCCGGCCCAGCGGGAAAGACCCAGCAACGATGAAGCCGGCTCTCTCTGCTTTCTAAAGCAGACACTGAAAATCATTATGGGGCCCTGTTAGGGGGCCCCTGCACTGCCCATGCCAGTGGGCATGGGCAGTGGAGGGGCCCCCATGACACCCGTTCCCGCCATCCTGTTCCTGGCGGTAGAAACCGCCAGGAACGGGATGGCGGGAAGGGGGTCGGAATCCCCATGGCGGCGCTGCAAGCAGCGCCGCCATGGCGGATTCCCTGGGCCAGGGAAAAACCGGCGGAAAAACCGCTGGTTCCCCTTTTCTGACCGCAGCTTTACCGCCGCGGTCAGAATGGCCCAGGAAGCACCGCCAGCCTGTTGGCGGTGCTTCCGCGGTCGTTGGCCCTGGCGGTCGGTGACCGCCAGGGTCAGAATGACCCCCATTGTGGACTATGTACTCAGCCTAAGATCCAGAATGGCTTAGTACATGAATAAGGCCAGTAAAAACCTTCAGGCCAGCCAAGAGCTCCAAAAGCAATGGCATGACCAGAAGGCTGTTCTGATTCAGTACCAACCAGGACAGAAGGTGTGGGTATTGGAGCCTGTGGCCCCAAGAGCACTCCAAGACAAATGGAGTGGCCCCCACATCATTGTTGAAAAGAAGGGAGAGGTCACCTATTTAGTTGACCTAGGCACTGCCAGGAGTCCCCTTAGGGTGCTCCATGTCAATTGCCTTA
This sequence comes from Pleurodeles waltl, assembly GCF_031143425.1. NCBI lineage: Eukaryota > Metazoa > Chordata > Amphibia > Caudata > Salamandridae > Pleurodeles > Pleurodeles waltl. Next base: position 401,827,039 of record NC_090439.1, read on the forward strand.
AACCCTACTATGAAAGGGCTGATCTCACCCTGCTCATGGCAACAGATGAAGGACAGGAAGAAGAGAGTGACCCTCTCCCTGATCTCTTCTCTTCCACAGAACAAGATGCTCTAGTGGAAGGTGTAGTTTTGGCAGACTGTCTTACTGCTGAGCAGAAAGACAACTGCATAAATCTCCTAGGTCAGTTTTCTGAACTCTTTTCTACTGTGCCAGGCACCACTTCTTGGTGTGAGCACACTATAGATACTGGAGACAGCTTGCCTGTCAAAAGTAAGATCTATAGGCAGCCTGACCTTGTCAGGGACTGCATAAAACAAGAAGTTCAGACAATGCTTGAACTAGGAGTGGTTGAACATTCTGAAAGCCCATGTGCCTCTCCTGTGGTGCTTGTACCAAAGCCTCACTCAAAAGATGGGAAAAGAGAGATGAGGTTTTGTGTAGATTACAGAGGTCTCAACCAGGTAACAAAAACTGATGCTCACCCTATACCCAGGACAGATGAGCTCATAGACACACTGGCATCTGCCAAGTATCTAAGCACCTTTGATTTGACTGCAGGGTATTGGCAGATCAAGTTATCAGAGGATGCTAAAGCAAAAACTGCATTTTCGACTATTGGAGGGCACTACCAATTCACAGTAATGCCCTTTGGTTTGAAAAATGCACCTGCCACTTTTCAGAGGTTGGTGAATACAGTCCTGCAAGGGTTGGAGGCTTTCAGTGCAGCATATCTAGATGATATAGCTGTCTTTAGCTCCACCTGGGATGATCACCTGGTCCACCTGTGGAAAGTTTTGGAGGCCCTGCAAAAGGCAGGCCTCACTATCAAGGCTTCAAAGTGCCAGACAGGGCAGGGGAAAGTGGTTTATCTGGGACACCTGGTAGGTGGAGAACAGATTGCACCACTTCAGGGGAAAATCCAAACTATCATAGATTGGGTTCCCCCTACAACTCAGACCCAGGTGAGAGCCTTCTTAGGCCTCACTGGGTATTACAGGAGGTTCATTAAGAACTATGGCTCCATTGCAGCCCCACTTAATGACCTCACTTCCAAGAAAATGCCTAAAAAGGTATTGTGGACAGCTATCTGTCAGAAAGCTTTTGAGGAGCTGAAACAGGCCATGTGCACTGCACCTGTCCTAAAAAGCCCATGTTACTCCAAGAAATTCATTGTTCAAACTGATGCATCTAAATTAGGGGTAGGGGCAGTCTTATCACAACTCAATTCTGAGGGCCAGGATCAACCTGTTGCTATTATCAGCAGGAGGTTGACCCTTAGAGAAAAGCGTTGGTCTGCCATAGAGAGGGATGACTTTGCTGTGGTCTGGGCACTGAAGAAGTTGAGGCCATACCTGTTTGGCACTCACTTCATTGTTCAGACAGACCACAAACCTCTACTTTGGCTAAAACAAATGAAAGGTGAAAACCCTAAATTGTTGAGGTGGTCCATATCTCTACAGAGAATGGACTATACAGTGGAACATAGACCTGGGAGTACCCAATCCAATGCAGATGGACTCTCCAGATATTTCCACTTAGACAATGAAGACTCATCAGGTCATGGCTAGTCTTATTGTCCTTCGTTTTGGGGGGGGGGTTGTGTAGGAAAGTACCATCTTGCCTGGCATGTTACCCCCATATTTCACTGTATATATGTTGTTTTAGTGTATGTGTCACTGGGACCCTGCCAGCCAGGGCCCCAGTGCTCATAAGTGTGCCCTGTATGTGTTCCCTGTGTGATGACTAACTGTCTCACTGAGGCTCTGCTAACCAGAACCTCAGTGGTTATACTCTCTAAGCTTTCTAAATTGTCACTAACAGGCTAGTGACCAATTTCACCAATTCACATTGGCATACTGGAACACCCTTATAATTCCCTAGTATATGGTACTGAGGTACCCAGGGTATTGGGGTTCCAGGAGATCCCTATGGGCTGCAGCATTTCTTTTGCCACCCATAGGGAGCTCTGACAATTCTTACACAGGCCTGCCACTGTAGCCTGAGTGAAATAACGTCCACGTTATTTCACAGCCATTTACCACTGCACTTAAGTAACTTCTAAGTCACCTATATGTCTAACCTTCACCTGGTGAAGGTTGGGTGCAAAGTTACTTAGTGTGTGGGCACCCTGGCACTAGCCAAGGTGCCCCCACATCGTTCAGGGCAAATTCCCCAGACTTTGTGAGTGCGGGGTCACCATTTCACGCGTGCACTATACATAGGTCACTACCTATGTATAGCGTCACAATTGTAACTCCGAACATGGCCATGTAAATTGTCTAAGATCATGGAATTGTCACCCCAATGCCATTCTGGCATTGGGGAGACAATTCCATGATCCCTGAGTCTCTAGCACAGACCCGGGTACTGCCAAACTGCCTTTCCCGGGGTTTCACTGCAGCTGCTGCTGCTGCCAACCCCTCAGACAGGTTTCTGCCCTCCTGGGTTCCAGCCAGGCCTGGCCCAGGAAGACAGAACAAAGGACTTCCTCAGAGAGAGGGTGTTACACCCTCTCCCTTTAGAAAAAGGTGTCAGGGCTGGGGAGGAGTGGCCTCCCCCAGCCTCTGGAAATGCTTTGATGGGCACAGATGGTGCCCATCTCTGCATAAGCCAGTCTACACCAGTTCAGGGATCCCCCAGCCCTGCTCTGGCACGAAACTGGACAAAGGAAAGGGGAGTGACCACTCCCCTGACCTGCACCTCCCAGGGGAGGTGCCCAGAGCTCCTCCAGCGTGCCCCAGACCTCTATCATCTTGGATTCAGAGGTGTGCTGGTACACTGGACTGCTCTGAGTGGCCAGGGCTAGCAGGTGATGTCAGAGACTCCTTCTGATAGGCTCTTACCTGTGTTACTAGCCTATCCTCCTTCCTAGGTAGACAAACCTCCTTTTCTGACTATTTAGGGTCTCGGCTTTGGGGAATTCTTGAGATACCGAATGCAAGAGCTCACCAGAGTTCCTCTGCATCTCTCTCTTCACCTTCTGCCAAATGATCGACCGGAGACTGCTCAGGACGCATGCAAAACCGCAACAAAGTAGCAAAGATGACTACTTCAACCTTGTATCGCTGATCCTGCCGCTTTCTCGCCTGTTTCCTGGTGGTGCATGCTCTGTGGGTAGCCTGCCTTCTTTCTGCACCAGGAGCTCTGAAGAAATCTCCCGTGGGACGACGGAATCCTCCCCCTGCAACCGCAGGCAACAAATGACTGCATCACCCATCCTCTGGGTCCCCTATCAGCACAACGAGCGTGGTCCCTGGAACTCAGCAACTCTGTCCAAGTGACTCCCACAGTCCAGTCACTCTTCAGTCCAAGTTTGGTGGAGGTAAGTCCTTGCCTCCCCACGCTAGACTGCATTGCTGGTTACCACGTGATTTGCAGCTGCTCCGGCTCCTGTGCACTCTTCCAGGATTTCCTTGGTGCACAGCCAAGCCTGCGTCCCCGACACTCTAACCTGCAGTGCACAACCTTCTGAGTTGTCCTCCGGCGTCGTGGGACTCCCTTTTGTGACTTCAGGTGGACTCTGGTTCACTCCTCTTCTAAGTGCCTGTTCCAGTACTTCTGCGGGTGCTGCCTGCTTCTGTGAGGGCTCCCTGACTTGCTGCATGCCCCCTCTGTCTCCTCATCCAAGTGGCGTCATCCTGGTCCCTCCTGGGCCACAGCAGCACCCAAAAACCCTGACCATGACCCTTGCAGCTAGCAAGGCTTGTTTGCGGTCTTTCTGAGTGGAAATACCTCTGCAAGCTTCTTCAGGATGTGGGACATCCATCCTCCAAAGGGAAGTTTCTAGCCCTCTTCGTTCTTGCAGAATCCACAGCTTCTACCATCCAGTGGCAGCTTCTTTGCACCCTCAGCTGGCATTTCCTGGGCATCTGCCCACTCTCGACATTGTCGCGACTCTTGGACTTGGTCCCCTTGTTTCACAGGTACTCAGGTCCGGAAATCCACTTTGGTTGCTTTGCTGGTGTTGGTCTTCCTTCCAGAAACCCCCTATCACGACTTCTGTGCTCTCTGGGGCTTATAGGTGCACTTTACACCTACTTTTCAGGGTCTTGGGGTGGGCTATTTTTCTAACCCTCACTGTTTTCTTACAGTCCCAGCTACCCTCTACAAGCTCACATAGGTTTGGGGTCCATTAGTGGTTCGCATTCCACTTTTGGAGTATATGGTTTGTGTTGCCCCTATACCTATGTGCTCCTATTGCAATCTACTGTAACTTTACATTGCTTGCATTACTTCCTTTTGCTATTACTGCATATTTTTGGTATTGTGTACATATATCTTGTGTATATTTGGCATCCTCATACTGAGGGTACTCACTGAGATACTTTTGCCATATTGTCATAAAAATAAAGTACCTTTATTTTTAGTATATCTGTGTATTGTGTTTTCTTATGTTATTGTGCATATGACACCAGTGGTATAGTAGGAGCTTTGCATGTCTCCTACAGCAGCCTAAGCTGCTCTGCTAAAGCTACCTTCTATCAGCCTAAACTGCTAGAAACACCTCTTCTATACTAATAAGGGATAACTGGACCTGGTACAGAGTGTAAGTACCCCTTGGTACCCACTACAAGCCAGGCCAGCCTCCTACAGTCATTACAACATTGGCAGTAAAAGCCACTTACTGCTGTGCAGAAGACCGCCAACACACCGCCGCGGCTGCGGAATTCCGCCACAGCTATTATGACCCACATGTCGGAACCCGCCAAAATTCAGACACCCACACAAGTCCGCCACACCAATGGTCAGTGATAATCTGGCGAAAACAAAACCTCCACCGTCACGCCAACAGAAATACGCCCACACTATCATGACACAGGAATCCAAGTGGCGGTCTTTCAACTGCGGTATTCCATTGGCGGTACACACCACTGCGCTCAAAATATACACACATTTACAAAACACAACCACATTGGACAATTCGAAATATACACACACCTGAGACACATACACACACCACTCCCACACCCCAATACAATATAAAACACACACCACATCACCCACAAACCCCTACGACAAAAATTGAGAACGAAGCACAGAGGGAGACACCACCAGCAAGTACAACAGCATCCACAGGCACATAACACCATCACCCACACAACTTCCACGCACCTCACACAACACACCACTACATATCACCACACTTATCACCACACACACCACCCCACACATCACCTACACCACCCCATGGCATGGCAAAGACACCCCAGGTTCTCGGAGGAGGAGCTCAGGGTCATGGTGAAGGAAATCGTCCGGGTAGAGCCACAGCTATTTGGATCACAGGTGCAGCACACCTCAATTGCAAGGAAGATGGATCTATGGCGAAGAATAGTGGACAGCGTCAACGCAGTGGGACAGCACCCAAGAAATCGGGAGGACATCAGGAAAACGTGGAACGACCTAAGGGGGAAGGTGCGTTCCGTGGTCTCAAGACACCACCTGGCAGTTCAGCGGACTAGCGGCTGACCCCCACCTCCTCACCCACAACTAACAACATGGGAGGAGAAGGTCTTGGTGATTCTGCATCCTGAGGGCCTCGCAGGAGTAGGTGGAGGAATGGACTCTGGTAAGTCAAATCTTAACTATTACATCCCCCACCATACTTGCATGCTATCACATACCCCCACCCTCGCCCTCACCCCTATCACTCCAGCTCCTCACAAATGTACCAATATCACAAACCAGCCATCCCAACACCAAGCCCTGCATGCAACAACAAAGCATGGACACCCATCACCAAAGCATGCACACTGCACATAGCCATACACACCCCTAAACCATCATCACACAAGGTCCCACACAGGAATGACAGCACTGGGGTACACGGTCACCCACCCATTGCACACCATGCCACACACAGATGCAATAATCATGCCTTTCCACCCCTGCAGGACCCCTACCCAACGTCACAGACAGGAGGGTCCAGACATGTCCACTCCACCCACAGAAGAGGCCCACAGTGATGACAGCACCTCTGTCCAACTGGATATAGATGACCAGCCCGGCCCATCGGGGGCCTTGGGACAGTCGGTTCCCCTCACACAGGCACAGGCCACCACCGACCTTCCCCCCTCTGGAAACACCAGCACAGCACCCACCCAGCGGGCCCATACCTCCGTCCCCAGGACACGTCAATCAGCTGTGTGTCCACCACTACAGGGAACCCAGGATAACCCGCCACCCCAACAACAACATGGACCTGGGGGCAGTGGCAGTGGGCACACGGTCCAGAGGACGGAGTCCCAGGAACACAGGGGAACTGGGAGGGCTGCCGTGCGACAGGGGGCGGACAGGCCAAGGGAACCCACTCTCCACGAGGCCCTCTCCTCCATCATGGGAGCATACCACCACTCCCAGGAGACAATGGCAACGGTACTAGCCAAGTTTCAGGACACCCAGCATGTGCAGGAGGAACACTGTGGCACTCCAAGGGGCCCCTGACACTAGCATGGACGATGAACTGCCCACCATCTCCACCAGCGCTAGTGGACAGGATGCCCCGCCACAGGACCACCACACCAGCACCCCAACCCCTGCAGAGGGAGAACCACCCCGCAAACGGTCCCTGAGATCCAGGAACAAGACAGAGCATGATGCCAAGACCCCCGCCAAGAAATGAGACCACCCTGATTGTCATCCCATTGTCCCACTTTGTCACCCTGTCCATAATTAAACTGCCTCAGCTCCACTTCCTATGCCCATATGGGCAATGCACCTGTGATACTAATAGACTGGACTCTGCCATGGACACTCCTCCGCCATCACCCCTTACCATTTAACTTCCCCCTCCAATATTTTGCATTTAAATAAACACACCTATAGCACAAAATTATCTGGAGTCTGTCTGTGATTTCGAAATAGTGTATTTGCAATTACAGTGACAAAATGTTCTTGAAATAGTAATGTCAACATACCTATGTCACACAGCTCTAGTCCATGAGGAATGTAAGCAGATGACACACGTTGGGACCCACATCTGTGAAACCGTAAGGGAAAGTGACAACTCAGTGACCATACACTGGGTGAAAACGACAGACAGGATATAGGTAGTAGTGTAAAAGTACATGTAGTAGGCAGGAATGTATTCTCACCTGTGTTTCACTCGAAATATTGCTGGATCACTGAGACCCTGTTCTGCATGTCTTCTTCCTCTGCTTCATCCTCATCACTGTCCACAGGCTTCACAGCTGCCACAACACTGCCATCTGGACCATCCTCCTGCAGAAAAGGCACCTGTTGTCGCAAAGCCAAGTTGTGAAGCATACAGCAGGCCACGATGATCTGGTACACCTTCTTTGGTGAGTAGAATAGGGATCCATCTGTCGTATGGAGGCACCTGAACCTGGCCTTCAGGAGGCCGAAGGTCCGCTCAATCACCCTCCTAGTTCGCCCATGGGCCTCATTGTAGCATTCCTCTGCCCTGGTCCTGGGATTCCTCACTGGGGTCAGTAGCCATGACAGGTTGGGGTACCCAGAGTCACCTGCAAATGGCGAGGGACAACTGTTAGACACACACTAACCTGTAGGGATAACCCCAGACAACCATTCCCACTGTCTTGCTTCCAGGGGCTCACCTAATAGCCACACACAGTGCCTCTGGAGTTGACCCATCACATAAGGGATGCTGCTATTCCGCAGGATGTAGGCATCATGCACTGAGCCAGGGAACATGGCATTCACATGGGAGATGTACTGGTCTGCCAAACATACCATCTGTACATTCATAGAATGACAACTCTTCTGGTTTCTGTACACCTGTTCACTCCTGTGGGGGGGGACCAAAGACACATGGGTCCCATCATTGGCACCTATGATGTTGCGGATATGTCCCAGGGCATAGAAATCACCTTTCACTATAGGCAAATCCTCCACCTGAGGGAAAACGATGTAGCTCCACATTTGTTTCAGAAGGGCAGACAACACTCTGGACAATACGTTGGAAAACATAGGCTGGGACATCCCTGATGCCATGGCCACAGTTGTTTGAAAAGACCCACTTGCAAGGAAATGGAGCACTGACAGCACCTGCACTTGAGGGGGTTTTCCTGTGGGATGGGGGATTGCTGACATCAGGTCTGGCTCCAACTGGGTACACAGTTCCTGGATTGTGGCATGGTCAAACCTGTAGGTGATTATCAAATGTCGCTCCTCCATTGTCGACAGGTCCACCAACGGTTGGTACACCGGAGGATGCCGCCATCTCCTCACATGTCCCAGCGGATGGTGCCTATGAAGGACAACAGCGACCACAGAATCAAACAACTCAGAGGTACGTACCCACAGTTTACACAGAACACCAATCATACACAAAAGGTGGCCTGTATGTGTGTTGAGACTAGGCCTAGGTATGTGTGACGCAGTATAAAATGAGGCCATGTGGGCCCCTGAAATGGCGGCTGCCTGACCTCTGAAGTGGGACAATGGGATGTCAGATAACTGCGCTGGCGTTGTACACCGTCGCGGTAGGCGGTCAGAGACCGTGGCGCAATGCTGCATTGGTTAACATTGGACCCTATGGATCCCAGGAGCCAATGACGATGTACGCCGGCGGTGATGGTACGCACCGCTGCGGACATGACCGCCATTTTCTATCTGTTCAAACACTCGATACCTGATCTTCGACAGGAGAGGACCTACACTGCAAGTGCTGCTGTGACCTCAATCTGGAAGAGACAATGGCTCGTGCGTCTGGGGAAAGGGCCCCTGCCTTCACATCGGAGGAGTTGGAGAAGCTCGTTGATGGGGTCCTCCCCCAGTACACGCTATGCTACGGTCCTCCAGACTAACAGGTAAGTACACAGGGAGCATGTTGTATGGGCTATGCCTGTGTGGAGAGGGCTGGATGTAAGAAGGAAGGGGGCAGAGTGCTGCGTGCATGAAAGACGGTGGGTGCATGTGGTACATGGCAAGGGTAGGGATGGGGGCCACTCACTTGGACGGTGCAGTTGGTAATGACTTCTCTTCTTCCCCTGTACATTTCATGTAGGTCAGCGCCCACCAGAAGAAAGATATTTGGCGTGCCATCTCCAAGGACGTCCGGACCCTGGGGGTCTACCACAGACGGAGCACCCACTGCCGGAAAAGATGGAAGGACATTCGCCGCTGGGGCAAGAAGACGGCGGAGGCTCAGATGGGGATGGCCTCCCAACGTGTGAGGGGTGCCCGTCGAACCATGACCCCCCCGATGTTCAGGATCCTGGCGGTGGCCTACACGGAGTTGGATGGGCGCTTGAGGGCATAAGAGCAGACACAAGGGGGTGAGTACACTCTCATTCAGCAGACTTTGCGCGCAGAGGAGTTGTCTGGGTGGGGGAGGAGGGTTGTGGGTTTCCCTAGGCCAGGGTGAGTTCCGTAGGCTAGGCCCCTCCGTAAGGCATGGCCCTGTGGCCCCCCACCCACCTCTGTAGAGTGTCAAGTACAGCTATTCATGCTCCTGTGTCATCTATGTGTGCAGATGTCGTCCATAGCCTTGTAGGCCATTTCCCAGGAATTGCACTGTAGAGCCCAAGAGCGCAGCGTAGTGCAGGGGGCTTCTGTGTCTGTCTTGTCCGCCAACGGTAGCGGTAATCCATACACTCAACATGTCTTTATTCTGTCTCCCCCCCTTTTTGTGGTCTACCCGTTCTTGTGTGCATTAGCATCATCAGGCGGAGGAGCAGTGGCACCGGAGCACGAGGGAGCTGCATCCCATATGGCCATGGAGGGCCACACTACGGACTCTGAATTCACCAGTGGGACGGAGGGCGAGGGGAGCTCCACGGCGGGGACAGGAGCTGAGACCAGCGACACGGACTCGTCCTCTGATGGGAGCTCCCTTGTGGTGGCGGCAACATCTGTGCCCCCCGCATCTACAGGTACAGCCCCCCCACCAGCACCGCCCTCCCAGCATCCCCTCAGCCTTCGCCCCGTGCCCGCTCACCTAGAAGGGTGGGCATCACCTTCGCCCCAGGCACCTCAGGCCCTGCCCCAGTCACCCCTGCTGCCCTCAGTGAGGAGGCCATTGACCTCCTCAGGTCACTCACTGTTGGGCAGTCTACCATTTTGAATGCCATCCAGGGTGTAGAAAGGCAGTTGCAACAAACTAATGCATTCCTGGAGGGCATTCATTCTGGTCAGGTGGCCCTTCACCGAGCTTTTCAAACTCTGGCCTCAGCACTGATGGCAGCCATTGTCCCTGTGTCTAGCCTCCCCCCTCCAACTTCCTCCACCCAGACCCAACCCCTGTACCTCTGCTTATCCCAAGCACACCATCAGACCAGCCTGCACACACCTCACCACACAAGGGAAGCTCAGGCAAACATAAGCACCACACATCCCACAGGCACTCACGCAAGCATCAGACACATGCAGACACACCAACATCCACTGCCTCCACTGTGTCCCCCTCCTCGTCACTACCTCTACAGCCACTACGTCCCTCACCAGCACACCCCGCTCATCTGCAGTCACCACCCCCACTACCATTCACACGTCCCCTGTGTCCTCTCCCAGTGTGTCTGTGACGCCCCCTCTGAAGATACACAAACGCAGGCACACACCCACCCAACAGCCATCCACCTCACGACAGCCTCCAGCGCATGCACCTGCACCCAAAGTCACCAAACGTACACCTCCTACTACCACCACCTCTTCCTCCACTCCCAAACCCCCTCCAGCTACCCGTCCCAGTGTGTCCTAAAGAATTTTCCTATCCAGCCTTGACCTTTTTCCCACACCTCCCCCACCCCATCCATCTCATAGGTCCCGAAGTAGCACCTCAGCCACAACATGTCCGGGACTAGTGGTGCCTGTAGTCACAGGTATGTTGAGTGCACCGGCCACCATGACAGCCAGTGTGGCACGGAGCCACAGCACAGCCAGTCCCCCCCCCATGAATCATCAGAAGTTGGCCAGTGCCCGGCGGGAGAGGGGGAAGACTCCAGCCACCAAAGCCGCTCCCAGGGAACCCGTTGGGAGTGTGGAGTCAGCTGTTACACCTCCCAAGGTGGGGAAGGGCCACAAGAAACCCAGCAAGTCTGGGAAGAGCAGCACGGCGGAGAAGACCGTCATCATCCCCACTGCCCAGGAGGCCACCGCCAGCCCAGCTGCCCAGGAGGGCCCCGCCAGCCCCATCCCAGCTGCCCGGGAGGGCCCTGCCAGCCCCAGCCCAGTTGCCCAGGAGGCCACCGGCAGCCCCAGCCCAGCTGCCTAGGAGGGCCCCGCCAGCCCCATCCCAGCAGCCCAGGAGGGCCCCGCCAGCCTCAGCCCAGCTGCCCAGGAGGGCCCCGCAAACCCCAGCCCAGCTGCCCTGGAGGGCCCTGCCAGCCCCATCCCAGCTGCCCAGGAGGGCCCCGCCAGCCCCAGCCCAGATGCCCAGGAGGGCCCCACCAGCCCCATCCCAGCTGCCCAGGAGGGCCCCGCCAGCCCCAGCCCAGCTGCCCAGGAGGGCCCGCCAGCCCCAGCCCAGCTGCCCAGGAGGGCACCGCCAGCACAAGCCCCGCTGGGCCATGAAGGACCGACAGCACAAGCCCCACTGAACAGGGCACCGCCAAATCAAGCACCGCTGAACAGGGCACCGCCAACTCAAGAACCGCTGAAAAGGGCACCGCCAAATCAAGAACGCTGAACAGGGCACCGCCAAATCAAGCACTCTGAACAGGGCACCGCCAATTCAAGCACCGCTGAACAGGGCACCGCCAAATCAAGCACCGCTGAACAGGGCACCGCTAACTCAAGCACCGCTGAACAGGGCACCACCAACTCAAGCACCTCTGAACAGGGCACTGCCAACTCAAGCACCGCTAGCCCATGAGTGGCAGGGGCACTGACGCAACTGGGTCCATCATGGGGTGAGTGAAGCACTCTGGGCACCAGTCCCCCTCCAGAACCAGTGGAGAGATCCATCCACTACCTCTGTCCTTCACAGGATGAAGCACTCTGGGCACCAGTCCCCCTCCAGAACCAGTGGAGACTATTATCCACTTAAAAGACTGTGGCTTTGCACTCCCCAGGATTGAACAGTGGGCAAACCACCCACTGGAGAGACTTGAGAGACTGTGGCTTTGCACTCCCCAGGATTGAACAGTGGGCAACCCACCCACTGTAGAGACTTGAGAGACTGTGGCTTTGCACTCCCCAGGATTGAACAGTGGGCAACCCACCCACTGTAGAGACTTTTGAGACTGTGGCTTTGCAATCCCCAGGATATGGCAGTGGGCAAACCACCCACTGTAGAGACTTGAGAGACTGTGGCTTTGCACTCCGCAGGATTAAACAGTGGGCAAACCACCCACTGTAGAGACTTGAGAGACTGTGGCTTTGCACTCCCCAGGATTGAACAGTGGGCATTGAGCTCCCTCGTGGATCTGGCGTTGTGCACTCATCCGGCTGAGGTGCCTACCCTTCCCCCTGAGGTGCCTGTTGTATTTCTATCTGATGCCCCTGCAGTGTTCTGTCTGTTTTGATCTGGTATCGAGTGTGGGCCTTGCCCATGCATTTTGGGCCCAGTGGTCCATGGACTATAAATGGTGCAATACCTGGACTTGTATTATTGGTGTATATATTTGTTTATAGTGTATATATATTTTGGAGTACTGTATTTTAATAGATTACAATGGTTACAATAATTTCCTTTTGTCTTTGCATTCTTCCAGGGGGCTTGGGGGGTGTAACTGTAATGTGTCAACATGTATTAGTGTGTGTGTTGTACTGGGTGAGGGTGGGGGTGTTGCGTGTGTGTGTCCCTGTTTTTTCCCTCCCCCCTCCCCTGTGTCGTAGGTGCAGTACTCACCGTGGTCTTCGCCGCCGGCGTTCGTGCTCCTGGTACAGGAGCAGGAAAACTATTGCAGGTAGAATTTGGAGTTCCGGGTCCATGGTGTCCTCGTTCCTCATGGAGTGTGATGAGGTGAGCGTTTTCCCTTCGAAATTCCTGTTTCCCCCGTGATTTTATCCGTGGTGAATCCGCCCCGGAAAAGGTGCCGGATTGGCCTGTCATAATAGTGTGGGCGGTACATTGTCTCCCACCTGTCTGTTGGCGGTGACCGCCGTGCTGTTTGTTTGTACCGCCGTGGCGGTGTGAGTGTTAAAGTGGCTGTCTTTGTTGGCGGTTTCTGCCACGGTCGTAATTGCAAATTTTTTACCACCGGCCTGTTGGCGGTCTTACTGCCGCTTTAACACCGTCGGCCATGGTTGTAATGAGGGCCCTTGTCTGTTGTTGCCCCAGTCTGGCATCTGAATGGCATTGTCTACTAAAACCACTGTTCTTGAAACATAGGGTGAAGACATTCAAAGAAGCACTAAGCCTTATTTTTACCTCAGTTGTCCCCATGGAACTTTCATAAGCTCTGTTCAGCCCTACGCCAGGCAAGGAGCCAATCTAGTAAGGGTTCCTGTGGAGGGCGGGGGCTCTCAAAGAAACGGCTCTGACGAGATGGCTCCTGCCGCCCAAGTTACCCACGTCACCTAATGGACTTGGACATTGGTAACAGGTCTGGGTTAACAGGCGCAAAAATGGTTGGCGCTTGCAGAAGGCTGCATTATGGGTAGTTACCTGTGTAACAACTTGTGGTAACACCTGGGTTCCATAGGTTGGGGCAATCCCCTGGGCATTATAGTACTTTTATAGTATTTATAGAAGGTGCTTCGACTAGGCACCTTTTTTTGTTGCGGAGATGTATTTTCTGTAGCGGTTTATTTTATATTTGTATTTTTATTTTAATATGTTGTAATGATTTTAATTAATCAGGCAATAAAAAAAATCTGATTCATAGTTGTGGAGCCAGTTTGTCCACATATATAGAGTAAAAGATAATAGGAAGCCCATCCGAGCCAGGAGTTTTGTTGCGGGACATTTCTCTAATTTCTCCTCTGATCTCACCTCTTGTAATAGAGGCTCCTAAAGCCTTATGGTTTGCTGCTGACACCCTGGGCAACTGAATCCTGTCCAAATAGGAGGACACTGCATCGGGGTATGGTGTGGCAGGGGCAGTGTAGAACTCTGGTAAAGCTCTATTTATATCTAACTATGTGGAGACGTTGCCCTGAGTTAGGGAATTTATTGAGAGGACTGGGGTAGGGGATGGGATGGGGTGGATACGCCCGGTCAGTAAGGTGCCGGACTTGTCAGCTCTCATGTGGGTTCTTTGCTGATATGCTCTGAAGTCTATTATTCTAAGTAATTCTAGACATCTGCATGTGCTATTCTCTCTGCTTGAAGAAATATGCGCCTATCTCACTTTTAGGCTCTGCCTGTTCCAGCTGCGTCATTCAGTTTTCTATTTGCTCAAGTGCTTTTAATATTTCCTGGCTTGCTTCCACTACTGCATTTATGAGGCGCCTCACATTACTACCCTAAATGCCTCCCACTCCTGCAGTGGTGAAGAGGATGATCAAGCATTTTGGTGAAATAGTTTTGGCCAGGGAGTCTCTAAAGCATGGATACTCAAAGTACGGCCTGCGGGCCTCATGCGGCCCCTCTGACCTTTACATGCAGCCCTTTGAGCAACAGGAGCACTGGGCAGCTGTTTGCTCGACTCTGCACTAACAATAAAAATATAAAATATACGCACAATCATTTATTTCAAGCTCAATTGTTCTTAAAGAAAGGAAGTAACTAGTGACTCCTGCACTTAACTTTAGAAACACCTTCATTTTTAAAGACATCTTGCAACACAAGTGTAAAACTAAGACAGCCTCTTCAAAATAAAAATAAAAGTGTATTTAGTTAACATGCAGAACCTTTTCACCTAAGTACAATTTATTTTATCAGTGCATTGAGATGTATCCATTTAAAAGTGACAGTTTTCAAACATAAATTTGAAAACATAAATTTGGAAACATTAATTATTTCCCTTACCCTGAGAACACCACCAATAGTAAATTAAAGAGACAAGTCACTTGGTATGTGCGCTTTATGGATGGCATGGGTTCCTGTCATACATGAACAACATTACACTTTAATAAATCAAACATAGAAGCAGGTTTTGTGCAGCGCACACCATGAATCATGTATTTCAAGGTCATCTTAAATGTGACAATGCAGAAAAAGGAGGAAAAGTGAGACTAAACAATTGCCTAGGATCACACAATTTGGAAAAGTGGGTAAGCCGGGATTAGTTCCAGGTTTTCTGGTTTCCCATTGTTTATTTCAGCCACTAGATGTATATAATTTGCTTCTCCTACACCTACCTTGCCACCAATCCCCCCAGCCACCCCACCTGACCGCCACTGCCCTGGCATCAATGCGGCCCCCAGGCACGTCACAGACCAAAGGTTTTGGCCCCTGGGAAAATGTTTGCGAGTACCCATGCTCTAAAGGTTGCATCTTCCAGGAGGGAAGGCTTCATCCTCCAGGTGGGTATGGACAATGGTATTCTACCCCAAGTGTTGTCTCTAAACGGTTATGGTCAGAGAGTGTTTTTGGGAGGTATGTGGCATGTGCAATACTGGGTTGGAGATGTGAAGGGCAGAGAAATCTATCAGAAGGGAGTGGAGCATATGCAGGTAGGAGTAAAAGGAGTATTCACACTGGCCTATATTGCGGTTTTACCATGGATTGAAAGTGACCATCCCACCATCCATTTGCCTGACGTGCAGCAGCCGCAGGGGGCAGAGGGGGCTGGGAGTGATCTAGGGAGATATCTAACACTACATTAAAATCTCCTTCCAAAACCTAAGGATACTGCACCCAATCTACTAGTACAGT